>NC_136059.1:52617866-57417866 GCF_964261635.1 Lissotriton helveticus
ATAACATAACATAACATAACATAACCTAACATACCATAACATAACATCACATACCATACCATACCATACGATAACATAACATAACATAACATAACATAACATAGCATAACATAACATAAAATAACATATCATAACATATCATAACATAACATAACATAACATAACATAACATAACATAACGTACCATAACATAACATAACATAACATAACATAACATAACATACCATACCATACCATAACATAGCATAACATAACATAAATTAACATAAAATAACATAGCATAGCATAGCATAGCATAGTATAACATAACATAACATAACATAACATACCAAGATGAAACTAGCCGCCACCAAAGTGTGGTTGTCGTATGGCTGCAATGAAAACTAGATGAATAACAAAAATGTATGAACCAATATAATTTCAATACAGAACAGGTGCTACTTAGAGCAGGTTTAGAAACCCTTTTTATTACAAATTCAAGTAAATATGATTCATTTTAGCAGATAGAAAATGTACTCTTGGCTTTGAATTTATATAACTTGAAAATATTGTTTAAACAATAAGATGAAGGAAAGTAAAATGGTCAGTTGTTGTCCATCAGCCCTGGTACTGAAGAGCACTTCCTTGTAGCTGGATGTTCACATGTGATCATGCAGATGGCCATAACTCACAGTGCGAAAGAGCCAATGGCTGAAGAGGGAAATCCCTCTGTCACCTGCTTTGTGCTGTGATTGGAAGAAGTGAAATGTGAATGGAAGCTGAACAGACCAATGGCTGAAGAGGGATAATCTTCTGTCGGCTGCTGCATGCTGTGGTTGGAAGAAGTGAAATGTGAATGACAGCTGAACGGACCAATGGATGCAGAAGGCTGACCCAAAGGTTCTCTGCTGCTGTCCCTGCATACTTTAATTATTGGTTTTTTACTACATGAGGCTGGTGAGACAGATAAAGCAGTCTCCTTGGCAAACCTAAAAACATCGCAAACATGTTTTTAGCGTGTTTTAGCTCCGCCCAAATTTAAATTAACTATCTACGGAGCTCGCTCTGGTGGT
The DNA here is from genome assembly GCF_964261635.1 of Lissotriton helveticus. Classification (NCBI taxonomy): domain Eukaryota; kingdom Metazoa; phylum Chordata; class Amphibia; order Caudata; family Salamandridae; genus Lissotriton; species Lissotriton helveticus. Next base: position 52,618,919 of record NC_136059.1, read on the forward strand.
GTGCGTGTTTTAACCAATCACAGCTTGTATAAAAATCAAATGAATCACAATAGTGATAATGAGTGCAAATAAGGTGCAAAATATCCTTTGCACTTGTGATACTACATTTCAACAAATAATAAATAAAAAATAAATAAAGATTCTGTACCCCAGTTAGCAGTTGGTTTTGCTATAAAATCAATAGATGGGGGGGGGGGGAGAGAATTTCTTGCGCTTAGACCCATCGCTACCATGGCATGCTACTGGCCCCAGAGACATATTTAAGATTTCTTGTGACCTGCTTCATTTTGGTAAAGTCTGCATTTGGTGTTGATGGGGTCACCACCTGCTTATGATGCCACTGGGGCATAGTTATTTCATTAGTGCACAGTCCCCTCAGGCGCTTGTTCATCATGAGGCACATTATACATCAATGAAGGGGCGTGTTAGCGCCTGTCTGTCAAATTGTAAATACTGGTATAGAATGAATGAGTAACTCTCTGTTACACGGTACATTGGGCTTTAGAATGTAGGGGAACTTGTTACCTGCATCTGTTCGTCAAAGTGTGCATTATGCTTCAGAATGCAGGAGTAACTTGTTACCTGCACCTGTCCATCACAGGACACACTATGCTTTGGAACGTATTAGCATCTATCTCGTTACTGGGTACATAATGCTTCAGAATATAGAAGTAAGTCATTACCTCACCTATCCATCACAGGGTACATTATGCTTCAGTATGTGTTAATATGTTATTACTTCTATTTGTCCATCATGTGATAAATTATGCTTCTAGGTTAATAAATAATTCTTTAATGACACCTGTCCGGCAGAGGGTACACTATGCTTCAGAGTGAATGCGTAACTGATAAGCTGCACCTGTCCATCACAGGGCACATTATGCTACAGAATGAATGAGTAACCTGTTGCCTGCACCTGTCTGTCACAGTGTACATTATGCTTCAGAATGAAGGAGTAACTCATTATATGGCACATTATGCTACAAAATGAATGACTAAATTGTTTCCTGCGCTGGTCCTTTACCCGGTGCATTCTACTTCAGAATGAAGGTGTAACTTGTTATATGACTGTTAGAAATGGGATGTCTGGTTGGCTAGGTCTTGTGCCTAAGCCAGGCAGAAACCGCCACTCCAGTCAGGGCAAGGGAGTTGCACACTGAAGATAACCCCTGCTCACCCCCTTGGTAGCTTGGCACGAGCAGTTAGGCTTATCCCAGAGGCAATGTGTAAAGCGTTTGCGCAACACACACACACAGCAGCAACACAGAAGAAACTCCACACAAGGTTATATAAAAAAATAGCCTTTGGATTACCAATAACACATTAGAATCATAATCACACATATACACTGTGCCAACTGGCACTAGGCAATATTCACAAGGGGTTATATACAGGACCAGGCCAATCGGGCCACAGTCAGAACCATCAGAATGCAGGTAGTAAACATAAAACACATCCAGTAACAACTGGTACAAAAATGACCTTAGCATTATCACATTAGGCATAAAACACATTAAGCCCAAACCACATTAGCATAAACACATTACCTAATAGGCCTTATCAGTATAAACACATTATGCACACATTTGGCAGAGCACCATAGTAACACTAATTAGGTGCAAACATTCCCTTAGGGTCTTGCGCCCTTCAGTACACCCATAGAGTGCACACAGAACCTTAGCATAATTGCTGAACTGACCCCAGGTCAACTGGCCTTTTACTGGGGCTCAAAATGCCCTATGTCCAGAAATGTTAGGGCTCTACTGTGGGGCCTTTCCCTGTCCCTCTTGCTGCCAATCTGCCAAAGACGTGCAAAGCGCACTGGGAGCTGGGGGTGTAACTCACCCCTCCCTAATCAACCGAAAATGCCCACCAAGTTGCAGCTGCCCACGCTCTCGCAGTGCAACTTAGCAAATGACACCTGGCACTACCGTGCCGTGAGAGCCCCACTGGGACTCTAAGAATCCAATGTGCCCCTCCGTTTCAGCTACCCGCAACTGTGGTGCAGCTTTGTACAAACAAGAAGGCACTGGCACTCAGTGTGCCTCGGGAGCACCAAAATGCTCTCGGTGCTGCCCCCACTCACAGGGACTCTTCTGGTGACTCTGGCGGCACCCGCGCTGCTTCTCTCATACCAGGAAATACCACTGAAACACTTATCAAGGAATCCCCAATGCAATCCTAGGAGAGGGCAGTTTCACAGCAGTGAGAAACCAAAATGGCTGCTTGTCACTACCAGGACATGTCACACACTTAAGGTACACGTCCTACCTTTCACCTACAATGCACCCTGCCCATAGGGCTAGCTAGGGCCTAACTTAGGGGTGACTGACATGTAGTAAAAGGGGAGTTACGGGTATGGCACACACTTTAGGTGCCACGTCACAGCGGCAGTCACACTCCACGCACAGGCCCTGCAATAGCAGAGGCCTGAGACAGGTTTGAAAAGCTACTTTGGCGGGTGGCGCAATCAGCCTGCAAGCTCTCCAGTAACATTACATTTACCAGAGTATAGGAGATACCACTTTACAAGGGACTGATAGGTAAATTAAATATGCCAAACAGGTGTGGACCAATGTTCATCATATTTGTCCCAGAGAGCACACGCACTTTACACTGAACAGCAGTGCTAAAATGCCCAGAGTCCTAAAACCACCAACACCATGTCAGAGATAAGGCTTGGAGGAAGACAACAAGTTCAGGGATGACCCTGCAAAAAGGGCCAAGTCCAACAATGATACATTATGCTTCGGAATAAAGCAGTAACTTATTATATGGCACATTTTGCTTCAAAATTAAGGAGTAACTCATATGCCTCATTAGGCATTAGAATGAATGAGTAACTCATCACATGGCACATTGTGCTTCAGAATGAAGGAGTAACTCATCACATGGCACATTATGCTTCAGAATGAAGGAGTAACTCATTACATGGCACATTATGCTTCAGAATGAATGAGTAACTCATCACATGGCACATTATGCTTCAGAATGAAGGAGTAACTCATCACATGGCACATTATGCTTCAGAATGAAGGAGTAACTCATCACATGGCACATTATGCTTCAGAATGAAGGAGTAACTCATCACATGGCACATTATGCTTCAGAATGAAGGAGTAACTCATCACATGGCACATTATGCTTCAGAATGAAGGAGTAACTCATCACATGGCACATTATGCTTCAGAATGAAGGAGTAACTCATCACATGGCACATTATGCTTCAGAATGAAGGAGTAACTCGTCACATGGCACATTATGCTTCAGAATGAAGGAGTAACTCGTCACATGGCACATTATGCTTCAGAATGAAGGAGTAACTCGTCACATGGCACATTATGCTTCAGAATGAAGGAGTAACTCGTCACATGGCACATTATGCTTCAGAATGAAGGAGTAACTCGTCACATGGCACATTATGCTTCAGAATGAAGGAGTAACTCGTCACATGGCACATTATGCTTCAGAATGAAGGAGTAACTCGTCACATGGCACATTATGCTTCAGAATGAAGGAGTAACTCGTCACATGGCACATTATGCTTCAGAATGAAGGAGTAACTCGTCACATGGCACATTATGCTTCAGAATGAAGGAGTAACTCGTCACATGGCAAATTATGCTTCAGAATGAAGGAGTAACTCGTCACATGGCACATTATGCTTCAGAATGAAGGAGTAACTCATCACATGGCACATTATGCTTCAGAATGAAGGAGTAACTCATCACATGGCACATTATGCTTCAGAATGAAGGAGTAACTCGTCACATGGCACATTATGCTTCAGAATGAAGGAGTAACTCGTCACATGGCACATTATGCTTCAGAATGAAGGAGTAACTCGTCACATGGCACATTATGCTTCAGAATGAAGGAGTAACTCGTCACATGGCACATTATGCTTCAGAATGAAGGAGTAACTCGTCACATGGCACATTATGCTTCAGAATGAAGGAGTAACTCGTCACATGGCACATTATGCTTCAGAATGAAGGAGTAACTCGTCACATGGCACATTATGCTTCAGAATGAAGGAGTAACTCGTCACATGGCACATTATGCTTCAGAATGAAGGAGTAACTCGTCACATGGCAAATTATGCTTCAGAATGAAGGAGTAACTCGTCACATGGCACATTATGCTTCAGAATGAAGGAGTAACTCATCACATGGCACATTATGCTTCAGAATGAAGGAGTAACTCATCACATGGCACATTATGCTTCAGAATGAAGGAGTAACTCATCACATGGCACATTATGCTTCAGAATGAAGGAGTAACTCATCACATGGCACATTATGCTTCAGAATGAAGGAGTAACTCGTCACATGGCAAATTATGCTTCAGAATGAAGGAGTAACTCGTTACATGGCACATTATGCTTCAGAATGAATGAGTAACTCATTACATGGCACATTATGCTTCAGAATGAAGGAGTAACTCGTTACATGGCACATTATGCTTCAGAATGAATGAGTGACTCATTACATGGCACATTATGCTTCAGAATGAAGGAGTAACGATTATATGGCATATTATGCTTCAAAATTAAGGAGTAGCTTGTTACCTGCCACTGGCCATCAAAAGGTACATAACCCTTCTATCACAGGACACACTATGCTTCAGAATGAGTAAGTATCTTGTTACTGGGTACATAATGTTCAGAACATATAAGAAAGTCATTACCTCACCTATCCATCACAGGGTACATTAAGCTTCAGAATGTGCTAATATTTCTTCAAATCTATGTGCCCATCATGTGATACATTATGCTTCTAGATGAATCAATAATTCTTTAATGACACCTGTCCGCCAGAGGGTACACTATGCTTCAGAATGAATGCATAACTGATAAGCTGCACCTGTCCATCACAGGGCACAATATGCATCTGAATGAATGAGTAACTCAATACTTGTGCCTGTCCATCAAAGGGCACATTATGCTACAGAAGTAATGAGGAACCTGTTACCTGCACCTGTGCTCTACAGAGCACATTATGCTACAGAAGTAATGAGTGAGCCCTTACCCGTGCCTCGGTGGCGGTTCTTGGCCGTCTCTGGATTTTTCACAAACTTCACGTCGGCATATGTCACGGCTCCATCCATCACTCAACACACAGAAACCAGCCTTATGAGACTGTGATCACTTGTGGGAAAGGAAATTCAACTGAAATTTGTTTTATCAGCAAAAAGAGAAGTTGAGCTCATTTTAAGGAAGTGCAACTGAGCAGGTGTGACTGCTCATGCATATGAAATACAGTGCTTAATTTGTAAAAAAACGTAGTGGGGGGGCTCTGGACAGCACACTAGAGCTTGCACCATCCGTTGCTCCTGGCAGATCTGCCAATGACAGCACCAACACACTACCAAGCACCAAGTGTGACAATTCATACTATTACAGGCCCCAAAGCTAAAAGAATGGCTTTGGAGGCAAATACTAATAATTGGAATAATAAACAGAAGTTGTTGTGCTCGTACCTAAATTGGCAGACACCAGTACCATGTGTCGGACAGTCATAAGCCCCGGTGCTGGCAGTTAAGTGCCGGTGCTGAGCACCAGAAAGCGCCGGCACAAATTAAGCACTGAAATACCCTGCTGTGACCAGCTGTCAGCACTGGATACAAAGAGGAAGGCCAGAGTGACTCAGACCTCAGACCCTGTGTGCACACAGCGTGAAGGTGTTCAAGAAGAATATACAGGGGCAGATCTGACACTTTATCATGCAGTGCAGCAGCCGCAAATGCCAAGTTATTTCCATCGGTAAACAAGTTTAGCACTGGAAAGAACGATTTTGCGCCGTATTGCATCACTTTTATAACAGAAACACGGTGTAAAATCTTATTAAATCTATCCCAGAGTTTTTAACTACAACTGGTGCTTACGTCGACTGCACAATATCGGATACAGTCAAGCAATTAATAAAACTGTATTCTGTTACAATTAGAGCCATAAAAAATATATATAAGTATATTGCAATGGTACAACTCTAAAAGATATTCAGCATAATTAATCGATCCGGGTATACCTCAATTTCATAACAGCTTTTAAAAAACATATAATATTAAAAAAGACAAATTCATCAGGGAAAAAGTGTAGAAACAGAAGAGCGGGTCGAACTTGCAAAAAATGTAAAGCTTTCAATCATGGGAAGATAAAAATGTTCCTGGATATGTTGAAATAGCTACAAAGTGTAGTAACATTTATTGTATCTTGTGGTGACACATCATCACAGCTGTAAGGGCCCAGAGACTCAAACCCTCGCCAACCTCTAGGAGATGCAAGCAGCAACCGCAGCATGGTAAATCAAAATCTGGCAACTTGTTTTGTTTTTACAGCATTTATCCCTGATGAATATGTCCCACTTCGTCACTGGACAAAGCTGTGCCCGGCTGTTGAGGTCATAAGTAGGTTGCAACTGATCGTGGTTTCCTTGTGTTCAGGTTCAGGGGGGACCTGGCTGGACAGTTTAGGCTGGACTGTTCTGATTGGAGCATGGTCAAGACTAATTTGCATGTAGCTGGGTCTAAACAGAGGTGGTATGGTGTGCAAAATCATGATGGATTGGGGTGAGGCCCAAGTAATTACTAATGGCGGAGATTAATTCAAGCATTCCATCCATCACTTTTCTGTATACTTTAGTGTGTCGCTCTAAGTGGGATAGGTATACACAGAGGAGGGTCTCGTGCACACTTTATCACTGAAACTTCGCTGTACCCGGCCGTTGAGCCTATAACTGGGGTGAAACTCTTCCTGGTTTGCTTGCGTTCTGGTTCAGGAAGGACCTGGCTTGGCAGTTCGGGCTGACTTTTCCAATTGCAGCAGGGTCAAGACTGATTTGCATACAGCTGGGTCCACACTGAGGTGACATGAGGTGCAAAATAGCAATGTGACTCTTTTCTGCATACTTTAGTGCGTCACCCCTGGTAAGGCAGCACAATGAAGGAAAAGCAGACAAAGCACCGTGATGAAGGGTACTGAAGTTCATCTAAGAGATGTAACTGTTCCTGTTTGAGGGATAGATTTGTGCGTACGTAGTGAGACAGGCCTGAAGCATGACGGTGGAAGAGTATATTAGTGCACGGCTTCCAATCAGAGTGCTGGGAAATGGTTTCATCTCTCTGTGAACAAAAGTTTAAAACCTTAACCTGTGTGGAATGAAGAGCCGATGCAGAGCCCGAATTCTGTGCTGCCAATCACACCTGTAGTAGACATACTGCATGTCGTCTACAGTGCCGGGCAATGATTTGCTTGAGCAGGGGCATGGGAGGGCCACACGTGCACACACATACTCACACTATGTTACATGCACACTCATCCATCACAAGTAACCCTTGGCGCAAGACTACGCTCCGCCTACGGAGTGTACGTAGTGTTGCCTACTTTGCATTTTGCAAAGTAGGCAGAGTAGGCAACATTATGCACGCTCCGTGGACGGAGCGAAGTTGCCCGCCACCCGCCTCCCTCCTGCCCTCTTCTACATACATAATTTTAAGTAAAGAGTACAATAAAAGTAGATAAAAGCACTTACCTGGTCCGCGGCTTCCCGGGGCTCCCTCTTCTATTTTGCTCCGACTTCTCCCATCGAAATGCGCATGCACGGCCGCCCGTACATGCATATTTCTCGCATGACAAGTGCATGCGCGGGCGGCCGCGCATGCGCATTTCGATGGGAGAAGTCGGTGCAAAATAGAAGAGGGAGCCCCGGGACGCCGCGGACCAGGTAAGTGCTTTTATCTACTTTTATTGTACTCTTTACTTAAAATTATGTATGTAGAAGAGGGCGGGAGGGAGGCGGGTGGTGCGTAGTGGGGCTACGCGTGAGCGGGCGTAGCTCATGCCCACTTCATGTAGCTTCGCGTAGCCCCACTACGCATACTACGCCCAGGGTTAATCCCAAGCACGCACTCATACACCCATCATTCAAAAGTACAAATACATACCCACTGACAGCATGCATGCACATTCAAATACATATACATTCATATATACACACACGCGCCCAACACGTTAAAAAAAAGTGTACCGGCCATGGGTGTCAAGAGAGAAACCTCTGTGGTTCTTGGAGGATTGGAAGAGGGACTGCTGCCTCCTGTCATTGTCTGATTTTACCCTCGGTCAGCCAATGAGGGGAGGGCCTTCTCTTTCTCCTTACAGAGTGTGATGAGCTAATAAGATGAGGGCCTTCTCTTTCTGGTTAGAGAGTGTGATGAGCCAATGAGAAGAGGGCCTTCCCTAACTTGTTACAGAGTGTGATTGGGTCAGTGAGACTTGCTGACCCCACCCCGGTGCGTGACAATGCATCACACATGGGCAGTTGATCCTGGGCACCTCAGGGCTTAATACTGGAGTGCCCAGATCTGAGTCTATTGGAGAAGAACCACCTTGTCATGAGGGGAGCCCCCTTCTGTGCCCTGGCACAAGAAGCAGCAGGCCCAGGCTTCAAGAACTACCCTCGGGTCACAGACAGGGATCCAGTCCTCTTCTGATCTTCCCCAGGTCCAGAAAATGTTCTGAGGAGGGTTCCTCGGGGTGCCACATGTGCGGCTGGCATGCGGGGGTGGACCTCCCATGGTAGGGTGACCAGAATTTAAAAGCAAAAAAACGGGACATTTCACAAAAATAGAAGAAGGACTATAATTTAACGTCAAGCGAGCCACCACAATGACAGCGCTCCACCGCAGAGAATTACAAAACAGGCAGTAAGAACATACATTAGATGCAATTTTTAAACCCAGTAGCTCGCATGTGAATTAAATTGCTTTCTTGGACAAATGAAAACATTTAAAAAAAACTCCGCCTGTTTTTTAGTCGACCCTCTCCAAAAAGCGTGACATGAGCTAAATTTTTTGAAATCAGCTGGTGAAAAACGGGGACCGTCCTGGCAAATCCAGGACGCCTAGTGACCCTATCCCCTGGCCCTGCTGGGCTGAGGGGGTCATGCGCACAGGGCTGTGAAACCTTCAGTTCCATCAAACTTCGGCTCAAGCCGCAGGCACCTGAACATTTAGTGATAGTACAGCGCCTAGCTGCCTGACCCGAACATGAAGAGTGTCTGTCAGGCTGACCTTTGCTCAGACTGACAGATATTCTTCATGTTTGGAAAAAAAGGGGGGGCTCCACCCTTAAAGACAAGCTGCACCTAGCTGCCTATGATCTAACTAGGTCTATTTATGATCAAATGTGTAGTTAATACTTTTATAGTGTATATCCACTCCCAGATTATTGATGCATTTGACTAAATTGGACCAAATGAACTTTGTTGTGTTCAAAATATAATTTTGTGAAATATAGCCAACCTTTATTTTTCCCAAAGACTTAGGGAAGTTTTCCTATGATTTTTTTGTTATGCACTTTAAATCTCAGTCTTTAACAGACACACATCATCATCAATTAATGATAATTATTCTACACTACCATCACATTTTCTTCTAATCATATATCTTTGGAAAAGCCTCTCGACATGTCTAATTGTCACTCTCTTGTCCATGCATAGGGGACCATTACGATGTCGGGCAGATTGCCCCAGCGAGTCTGGCGGTAGCCACCGCCAGCCTGGCGGGGGCAATCCGCCCGACATCGTTGCACTAAAGACCCCCGCCAAATTAGGATGGCGGGGGGGACCTCTGCGGACGGGAAGACTGTCCGCCGCTTTTCTGCCCCGGTCGCCTTGCAGCCGGGGCGGAAAAGGAATAATATGGTGGCGGTGTCTATCAGACACCGCCAGCCATATTAGGATGCCCTTCCTGACATGCTTTTCCGTGGCGGCATTGAGGCATGCGGAGACTCCCTGCGGGGGTGTGGGGGTGCACATGGGGGTTACCTATGGTACCCCCCTGCATTTCAAAGTGCAACATGGCAGGCACCGTGAGGTGCCTGTCATGTTTTGCTTTGAAATGCACAACGTGCATTTTTACCATTGCGGCGGGCGGAGCTTTCTGCACCGCCCGCTACAATGGTAAAAATAAAGGATGCGCCCGCCTATGTGGCGGACGCATCCTAATGCTCAAGGCGGGACCACCGCTACTATGGCGGGCGGAACCGTTTTGCACGAGGATGGCGGGTGGGCAAAGTCCGCCCGCCATCCTAATGACCCCCCAAGTGTTCGCTTCTTTGCTGAGGAGGTCAAGCGCACAGGGCTGTGAAACCTTCAGTTCCATCAAACTTCGGCTCAAGCCGCAGGCACCTGAAGATTTAGTGATAGTACAGCGCCTAGCTGCCTGACCCGAACATGAAGAGTGTCTGTCAGGCTCACATTTGCTCAGACTGACAGATATTCTTCATGTTTGGAAAAAAAGGGGGGGCTCCACCCTTAAAGACAAGCTGCACCTAGCTGCCTATGATCTAACTAGGTCTATTTATGATAAAATGTGTAGTTAATACTTTTATAGTGTATATCCACTCCCAGATTATTGATGCATTTGACTTAATTGGACCAAATGAACTTTGTTGTGTTCAAAATATAATTTTGTGAAATATAGCCAACCTTTATTTTTCCCAAAGACTTAGGGAATTTTTCCTATGATTTTTTGTTATGCACTTTAAATCTCAGTCTTTAACAGACACACATCATCATCAATTAATGATAAATATTCTACACTACCATCACATTTTCTTCTAATCATATATCTTTGGAAAAGCCTCTCGACATGTCTAATTGTCACTCTCTTGTCCATGCATAGGGGCCCATTACGATGTCGGGCGGATTGCCCCCGCCAGGCTGGCGGTAGCCACCGCCAGCCTGGCGGGGGCAATCCGCCCGACATCGTTGCACTAAAGACCCCCCGCCATATTAGGATGGCGGGGGGACCTCGGCGGACGGAAAGACCATCCGCCGCTTTTCTGCCCCGGTCGCCTTGCAGCCGGGGCGGAAAAGGAATAATATGGTGGCGGTGTCTATCAGACACCGCCAGCCATATTAGGATGCCCTTCCTGACATGCTTTTCCATGGCGGCATTGAGGCATGCGGAGACTCCCTGCGGGGGTGTGGGGGTGCACATGGGGGGTACCTATGGTACCCCCCTGCATTTCAAAGTGCAACATGGCAGGCACCTCGCGGTGCCTGTCATGTTTTGCTTTGAAATGCACAACGTGCATTTTTACCATTGCGGCGGGCGGAGCTTTCTGCACCGCCCGCTACAATGGTAAAAATAAAGTATGCGCCTGCCTGTGTGGCGGACGCATCCTAATGCTCAAGGCGGGACCACCGCTCCTATGGCGGGCGGAACCGTTTTGCACGAGGATGGCGGGTGGGCAAAGTCCGCCCGCCATCCTAATGACCCCCAAGTGTTCGCTTCTTTGCTGAGGAGGTCAAGCGCACAGGGCTGTGAAACCTTCAGTTCCATCAAACTTCAGCTCAAGCCGCAGGCACCTGAACATTTAGTGATAGTACAGCGCCTAGCTGCCTGACCCGAACATGAAGAGTGTCTGTCAGGCTGACCTTTGCTTAGACTGACAGATATTCTTCATGTTTGGAAAAAAAGGGGGGGCTCCACCCTTAAAGACAAGCTGCACCTAGCTGCCTATGATCTAACTAGGTCTATTTATGATAAAATGTGTAGTTAATACTTTTATAGTGTATATCCACTCCCAGATTATTGATGCATTTGACTTAATCGGACCAAATGAACTTTGTTGTGTTCAAAACATAATTTTGTGAAATATAGCCAACCTTTATTTTTCCCAAAGACTTAGGGAATTTTTCCTATGATTTTTTGTTATGCACTTTAAATCTCAGTCTTTAACAGACACACATCATCATCAATTAATGATAAATATTCTACACTACCATCACATTTTCTTCTAATCATATATCTTTGGAAAAGCCTCTCGACATGTCTAATTGTCACTCTCTTGTCCATGCATAGGGGCCCATTACGATGTCGGGCGGATTGCCCCCGCCAGGCTGGTGGTAGCCACCGCCAGCCTGGCGGGGGCAATCCGCCCGACATCGTTGCACTAAAGACCCCCCGCCATATTAGGATGGCGGGGGGGACCTCGGCGGACGTAAAGACCGTCCGCCGCTTTTCTGCCCCGGTCGCCTTGCAGCCGGGGCGGAAAAGGAATAATATGGTGGCGGTGTCTATCAGACACCGCCAGCCATATTAGGATGCCCTTCCTGACATGCTTTTCCGTGGCGGCATTGAGGCATGCGGAGACTCCCTGCGGGGGTGTGGGGGTGCACATGGGGGGTACCTATGGTACCCCCCTGCATTTCAAAGTGCAACATGGCAGGCACCGTGAGGTGCCTGTCATGTTTTGCTTTGAAATGCACAACCTGCATTTTTACCATTGCGGCGGGCGGAGCTTTCTGCACCGCCCGCTACAATGGTAAAAATAAAGGATGCGCCCGCCTGTGTGGCGGACACATCCTAATGCTCAAGGCGGGACCACCGCTCCTATGGCGGGCGGAACCGTTTTGCACGAGGATGGCGGGTGGGCAAAGTCCGCCCGCCATCCTAATGACCCCCCAAGTGTTCGCTTCTTTGCTGAGGAGGTCAAGCGCACAGGGCTGTGAAACCTTCAGTTCCATCAAACTTCGGCTCAAGCCGCAGGCACCTGAACATTTAGTGATAGTACAGCGCCTAGCTGCCTGACCCGAACATGAAGAGTGTCTGTCAGGCTGACCTTTGCTCAGACTGACAGATATTCTTCGTGTTTGGAAAAAAAGGGGGGGCTCCACCCTTAAAGACAAGCTGCACCTAGCTGCCTATGATCTAACTAGGTCTATTTATGATAAAAGGTGTAGTTAATACTTTTATAGTGTATATCCACTCCCAGATTATTGATGCATTTGACTTAATTGGACCAAATGAACTTTGTTGTGTTCAAAATATAATTTTGTGAAATATAGCCAACCTTTATTTTTCCCAAAGACTTAGGGAATTTTTCCTATGATTTTTTGTTATGCACTTTAAATCTCAGTCTTTAACAGACACACATCATCATCAATTAATGATAAATATTCTACACTACCATCACATTTTCTTCTAATCATATATTTTTGGAAAAGCCTCTCGACATGTCTAATTGTCACTCTCTTGTCCATGCATAGGGGCCCATTACGATGTCGGGCGGATTGCCCCCGCCAGGCTGGCGGTAGCCACCGCCAGCCTGGCGGGGGCAATCCGCCCGACATCGTTGCACTAAAGACCCCCCGCCATATTAGGATGGCGGGGGGGACCTCGGCGGACGGAAAGACCGTCCGCCGCTTTTCTGCCCTGGTCGCCTTGCATCCGGGGCGGAAAAGGAATAATATGATGGCGGTGTCTATCAGACACCGCCAGCCATATTAGGATTCCCTTCCTGACATGCTTTTCCATGGCGGCAATGCTGCCACGGAAAGGCAAGCGGAGACTCCCTGCGGGGGTGTGGGGGTGCACATGGGGGGTACCTATGGTACCCCCCTGCATTTCAAAGTGCAACATGGCAGGCACCGCGAGGTGCCTGTCATGTTTTGCTTTGAAATGCACAACGTGCATTTTTACCATTGCGGCGGGCGGAGCTTTCTGCACCGCCCGCTACAATGGTAAAAATAAAGGATGCGCCCGCCTGTGTGGCGGGCGCATCCTAATGCTCAAGGCGGGACCACCGCTCCTATGGCGGGCGGAACCGTTTTGCACAAGGATGGCGGGTGGGCAAAGTCCGCCCGCCATCCTAATGACCCCCCAAGTGTTCGCTTCTTTGCAGTTTTACATAGCCAGGGGCTGCGTTAGTGCCTTGGCGCCTTACTTAATAATCTTTGTTGACGACGTCTAATCACCTACTTCTCCATGGATTTCCTCACTACCACCCTCCAAGGATGACCCTCATCCAGGGCCGGACTGGCCGTAGCGGGCACCGGGCAATCCCCTGGTGCGCCACATGGGTGGGGTGCCGCTTTGGGGCCCCTGGGGGCCGTTTGTGTTACAGGGCCCTTTTTTGCAGCATAGCTGCAAAATCGGCCCTGAAACAAAATCGGCCGAAAACCGGCCCTGGCAAAAAGCTCTGCGGCACCCCCACCCCCTGGGTTTGGGGCGGCCGAGCACTCTGCCAGGGCCAGTTTTGGTTCCCAGTCCGGCCCTGCCCTCATCGCTCCTTAGACCCTCTCTCATATGTGTTTTATTTATTTTATAGTGCTACTCATATCAATGTAGTGTATCAGAGCACTTTATATTGCACACACATTATTCATATTGAACAAATCATGCAAGTGTGCAAACGAATGTACAGGAAATGTTACATAAGAAAGTGACAACTACAAGATATAGGAGTCACATGCCATCTATACTGGTAGGCAGTATAGTTTAACCTTTTCAGCGCGACCGCGTTTCCCCCTCCGGTGCTGGGCCGTAATAGAAACGGGCGTGGTCATGACGGAACGGTTCCGTCATGAGCACAGCTCAACCGTAGCTCATGACGGAACCGTTCCGTCATGAGCATGGAAGGGGTTAAGAGCTCTTGGTCTGGAGAAGCAGAAACTGAGGTTTTTAAAGATAGCACAGTAGTTGGGGTTGGCTTCACTAGTAAGAATTTTGGGGCATATTATCAAGACTCGGCGATAAGATTAACATCACTTTATCGGCAGAAAACTGCAGATAAAGTGGCGATAATGGTCTTGATAATATGCTCTATGGAATTCCAATCGAAGCTCATGTTAAATGTCCTACACATCTAACATGCGCTTCGATTGGAATTCTATAGAGCATATTATCAAGACCATTATCACCGCTTTATCGGCAGTTTTCTGCTGATAAAGCGGCGAAAATTTTATCGCCGAGTCTTGATAATATGCCCCATATTTCTACCGAAACAAACACTTTTCTAACAGCGACAGACTGGGGCAAAAAACATAGGGGTGGATTTACAAACATTTTGAACTGGGTCAGGGTCACAAAAGAGGCACTAATGAGCATGGGTGGGCAGATTTAAAAGCCCCTGGTGTCACTTTTGTGCCATAATTGCATCACTTTTGTGACGCAGTAGCGGTGTAAAAGTTGCGGCCCATTTACAACTTGAGGCATCTAGGGAGATGCGTCATGTTGTAAAGCCTTTCATGACATTATACCTGTGAGAGCTATAATGTATGCAGGGTAGGCGTTCCCACGCAGGAAAGGCTCGTAGATGTGACACAGTTAAATCTACAAGATTTCATTGCATGACTTTTAGTATACTACTGCGTCAAAACCTTATGCCTGCTTGAAGCAGACGTAAGGAGTGCCGCAGTGTATTAGAAAAAGGCAGCAACACGCATTGCTGGAGATGCGTCACGCTTGCCACACGACTCCAGCAATGCATGATTTTTCCATCAACAGATGCGTCAGAATTTCTAACGCATCTGTCAATCCTTGCACCACGGTGTGCCTTATTGTAAATACGGCGCAACCACGGTGACTCAAGGGTTTTGCATGGTGGCGCAGGGAAAGTGACGCATCTCTACAGATGCGTCACTTTCTTGTAAATCTACCTCAAAATGTTTTGTTCCTTATTTGGTTTACAGTGCAAAACTTGTTATACGCTGTAAAGTACATTAAAAGTAACGCAAAGCAGCGCGAAGAACTGCTTTGTATTTCTTAGTGTCAGGGGAGCATTACGTGGGTGGTACATGGAGAGTTCCAATGCTACCACCCATGCGGTGTGACGCAAGACCCTATCTACAAACAACAATAGACAGGGTTTTGAGCGACAGGTTAATGCCATTTGAAACGAGGCGTTAAGAGGAGAAATGTTATTATTTCTCCTTTCTTTTCCGACTGCATGGGTGCTGCTCTGCGCAGGACACGTAAAAAGTAGGGACAGTTCTCAAGTGTGTCTCCGCATAGTGTCCTGTACTGGAGGGATACACTTTCTGTACAAAACCTATGCTAGACACAGGCACACTCCCTAGCGCAATAGCCTAATGTGTATGCCTGGCGCACGGCAGCTAAAATCAGTACTGGGGCTAGGGGGAGGGGAGGAGAGAGCCATAACTCTTTAGATATGGGGCCTCATTTATGAGGCCGTGCGTCACTTTTACGCCGCCAGTACGTCACTTTTTTTGACGCACCAGTGACGTAAAAAATGCGCCTTGTTGCGCCATATTTACAAAGTGACGCATCTAGGTAGATGCTTCACTTTGTAAACCCCTGCGCCACATTACACCTGCGCCAGGTATAATGTATGCAAGGGGGGCGTTTTGACGCAAGAAAGGGTCATGGAAGTAAAGCAGTGAAATCTATGCGATTTCACTGCGCCATTTCTTGGCCGCTAATGCGTCAAAATCTTACGCCTGCTTCATGGCAGGCGTAAGACTGACGCAGGCACTAACAACATGGGACTTGCCCTTGTGAAACTACACGGGCCTCATTTATGAGGCCTTGCATCAGTTTTGCGCTGCGGATGCGTCACTTTTTATGACGCATCGGCTCCGTAAAACATGCGCCTTGTTGCGCCATATTTAAAAAGTGACGCATCTAGGTAGATGCGTCACTTTTTAAACCCCTGCGCCACATTATACCTGCTTCGGGTAGAATGTATGCAGAGGGGGCGTTCCCCCGCAAAAAGCCTCGTAATAGTGACGCAGTGAAACCTATGAGATTTCACTGCGTCACTTTTAGGACGCTGTTGCGTCAAAATCTTGCGCCTGCCTCACAGCAGGCGTAAGACTGACGCAAGCCCTTTCAGATGGGGCTTTCCCCATGTGAAAGGACGCATTGCTGGAGTTGCGTCACTTTTGTGACACACTCCAGCAATGCGTCACTTTTGCGCTTACAGATACATCAGAAATACTGACGTATCTGTAACTCCTTGCGACATGATGCATCATACATTAAATATGACGCATCATTGGTGTCGCAAGGAGTGCGCAGTGAAAAGTGACGCATTGCTGTTTTCACGCAGCGATGCGTCACTTTTCATAAATAAGGCCCCACATTTCTGGAGTTGCGTCACTTTTGTGGCACACTCCAGCAATGCGTCACTTTTGCGCCTATGGATACGTCTGAAATTCTGACGTATCTGTAACTCCTTGCGACATGATGCGTCATATTATGAATATGACGCATCAATCATGACGCAAGGAGTGCGCACTGAGAAGTGACGCTTTGCTGCTTTCACGCAGCGATGCGTCATTTCTCATAAATGAGGCCCAGAGTGCTTTGCTGCTCTCTCTCTGTCACGCAGCGCAGCATTCCTGGCTGCTGCGCTGCATCCCAAGCCATGGTTGAAATTCTGGACCAGAAGGTTCGAAACATTTGCCCTGCAGTCTGCGGTCCTGGCTCACTGTGCATTGGAACTTATGGAGTACAAGTAACAACAGGGTCTCTGTGACAAAAGCTGTAGACCAATGAACTGTGTACATGAAGTACAGCTGCTCTTAATACCCAAAATATTTGACAAAATGTAGCTCCCTCGAGCTTGTCGCATTGCGCGGCCCAAAGTCTCTTCAATACATGCAAAAACATGAAAACATGTAAATGTATTTTTAATACGAGTTTGTTTTAAATGTAAAATAGAATTATGCAAAAATACTTTAAAATACTTTGCTAAAAAAAACTAAATGTCTTTTACCGCTAGATGTCACCGTTCACTAACAAATTGGAGCATAGGTAACTAATGCAACCTAAAAACGACCTTAACAGCCTGGACGGGACATCCGGGGCCTGATAACTCTTGTGGTAAAGCTGGCGCTGCTGCGGAGAGTGACACAAATTCAGCCTGCAGGGTGTTTGCTGCGCGCTCAGTAGATGCAGCACCAAGAGGCTTCGTCAAGGCGCTGCACATCTTGTGGGATTCTGCTGGGGCGCTCCTCGTGCAGTCATCGCACTTTTGTTGTTGTTCATAGGTAATGTTTATTGGATTATAGTGCCTCGTTTGACATCGCTGACGGATGCAGCAGGCGCTACTGGACTCGACTGTGTCCTCCGAGTTTACAAGACTCAGTGCATTCCCCTTCTTTAAGCCAGCGCACAAGTTGCAGCCATGAACCAACGCAGGGCACCCTTGCACCGTGGTGCATGGTGTCTGTGTTGTTGGCACAACTGTTTTTGTGCAGGAAGGGCAATCTTCCTGCACAAAAACAATCACGAGAGGCGTTTCCTCGTTTTATGGGCTTATTTTCAGGCAAATGGTGGAGCGCAGAGCAGCGGAAAAATTTGCAGCGCCACGCGCCGCAGTTTGCAAACTGCAGTGATGTGCGTATTTACAACAATATGGCACACCTGTGTTTTCCCTAGCTCTAGCACTAAAAATAGCTGCCTTGCGCCAATACAGACACCCTTGCGCCATGGTGCACAGGCCCGGACTGGCTACCGGGCGTTTTTGTGTGCTGCAAAGCTGGGGGCTAATTTCTCTGCTGTTAGGGCTGATTTCGTTGATAGGGACCTGCGTGCCCTTTGAAATAAAAAAAGCAAAACGAACTTTGTTCAGCACACGCAGGTCCCCCTCAACGAAATTAGCCCCCAGCTCGGCAGCACACCAAAATGCCCGGTAGCCAGTCTGGCCCTGATGGTGCAATGGTGCCTGCGGCCCTTCCTGCACATAAACAATCAATAATGGCAATTTGTTCATTCTATGTGTGCTGCATTCTGCAAGACGGTCACCCACACACTCACCAGCAGCAGAATCGACTACGACAGCGCACTCTACGCCGGCATCACCCAGAAACTCCTCAAACTCCTCAACAAACTGCAGAACATCCAGAACACTTAGCAGCACAGATCCACTCAAGCATAGTGGCTGGTCACTAATACTTCATCTATCTGATTTGGACCGCAATTTGATTTGGGAGAGTAGCTGATGTTTTCTCTCTTTTATCCTTATCGATATGAACTTCGCTAGCTAAGTATCCAGAGTGCCTGTTGAGCCGAGAACTTCCGAACACCATTAATTTGCTTTGTTTATACCAGGATAACAGTTCCTTACAGTTACAAAGAACTGCTACATACATCTGTGATAACGCTGCAAACCGCTTGAATTTTGTATCCCTCCTCTCCAGAGTACTGACTTTTGATTCAAATATCAGTGCAATATGACGGTGACCTGATGAAGGCGATAACGCCGAAATGCGCGTAGTCTCTCTACCGCCATTGCCTCCATCAACTGTCTCAGTTCATATTGTTCTGTGTTTTTTATGAATTGTCACCCAATGTATATAATTTTGAATAATATAACAAAAATGAGAAAAAAAATTCAATATGTATAGTCAATAAACAAATTTATATAAAGATACCCAATTTATGTGGAATATTTAACCTTTACGCACATTTTGTTGCATATGGGTAGACAGAATAACTTACATGATGACCTGTTACTAGTTTTTTTTGTCAACTTGATGACTGACTGGGCTATACACCTTTCCATACCGAACATCCAGAACACCTCAGCTAGGCTCATACTCAACATCCCCCACCACAGCCACATCACTGGTCACCTGAGAGACCTCCACCGGCTCCCAAACAACAAACGAATCACCTCCAAGCTCCTCACACACCCCTACAAAGCCCTACACAACTCGGTACCTGCATACCTCAACCACTACCTTGCATTCCACGCACCCACCAGTGACCTCCGCTCCGCCCAGCTGGCCCTGGCTACTGTCCCACATATCAACAAGACCACGGCTGGAGGAAGATCCTTCTCCTTCCTCGCAACGAAGACCTGGAACACCCTGCCTCTCTATCTCAGGCAATCAATGTCACTGCCTATACCAGGAAGTACCTCAAGACCTGGCTCTTCGATTCAACCACAGCACCTTCGACAGATCAGCAGCCCCCCACCCCCCTCCCGCCCAGCACCTTGAGAACCTTACGGGTGAGTAGTCGTGCTTTACAGGTCACCTAATTGATTGAGTGATTGATAATCTGCATTGGGGATGTAGGAACAACATCAGTCACTGGGTTTTCACCTGATCATTCAGACCGAGGTGCATGTTTACTAGCCCCTATAGCCACGGGAACATCACCTTTTGCAATGTTCCTGTGGTGATAGGGGCTTTGCCTTATTTACCAGGCAGCGTTAAGCCACTTAAAAAAAATCTGTATATGTAAAGCGCAAACTACTCACCCTTACGGGTCTCAAGGCACTGGGGGGCATTGTGGAAATTAAGTGAGCTATTGCCCACAGTCACATGGTGCTGAACTAAGCTGCCGTAAGAGCCGAGGATCGAACAGTAAACCCTGTGCTCTGAAGTCAGCTGCCTTGGCCACTGCACCACATTTCTCCACTTAATGTGGCTTAACGCCACTTGTAAATAAGGACACCTTTCACACTAAACTTATCGTGAAGGGGTGGGCAATGGGTGTTCTGGGGAACATTCAACAGCAAAAATCCATTGATGTTGACGCTGCCCCTAGTTACACGGGTGGCGTAAATAGGAGGCAGAGGCAGTGCCAAAATGAAGATCAGGGAAAACCTGGTCTTAAACAGGCAAAACAAGGAAAATGCTTTATTTCTCCTAGTTTTTGCTATTTCTATGTGTGCTGCATTGTGCAGCACACATAGAAACAGCAAACAGCCATGAATTATTATGTGCAGGAAGGTGTCCCTCCCTACACATAATCAATCATTACAAAAATGACGATTTGCAGCACACATAGGAGTCATTTTGGATTGCTCATGTGCAGGAAGGGACACCTTCCTGCACATAAACATTCATTCCCTCAACGCACTAGGCAGCTGAATTTAGTGCTAGTGCAGGGAGAAACGCAGGGGTGAGTGATATCAGTGCCCGATGAGCGATGAGCCACATGTTGCAAATGCAAGGAGTTTCGTGTAATTTGGGCACCACATGCTTGTCACAACATGAAATGGTTCAGCTTTAAAGGGAGCATCAGATTTCCGTATTCTGGACTGATGGACAAGCACTCAATCTCCTCTAGTGAAAGTAGCGTCTTTTACATGTCAACGCTTGTCTGCATAGGCCTTCATTTTCCTCTTGCTATCCAAGTCTTTCTCCCTCAGTATTTGATCTTCATTTGGTCCATTGAAGTAACTTGGTCATCGGGGCTCTCTCGATCATCACGGTTGCAGGGCGTTCACTTGTGGTCGAATGAGGGGTCGAACGGTAAGCTCAAAGAGTAGAATTTAAGACAATTTAAGCATTCTTATGAGTACTCATCAAACTTTCAACAAGGCCATTCACCTGTGGCCAAAGAGGTGTGCTCTTCAGATGCTTCACATCAAGATGACTGAGAAAGTCTTTGAATTCTTGACTGTTGAAAGGTCGGGCAAAATTTTAAGATAACAGGAACATGTCACAAAGATGGCATCTAATCTCTTTATTACTTTTTCTTGAATGATACACAAGAGATCTTTTATCAATGGAAAACGGTAGTTTTTATCAACAATCACCATCAGGTGATGTCCATTTTCAAGAAGACTGAAGAAGTCAACGGAAATTGTTTCCCAGACATGCTTTGGCAACTCTGACATGTTTAAAGCGTGTTGAGTGGTTTTCAATGAAAGGCAGTTGCAGAGATGACAAGACTTCAATTCTCTTTCAACTCTCTCATCAAGATGAGGAAACCAGACTCAGTCTCGGAGAGCTTGTTTTGTGGCAACGATTCCACGATTTCCTTCATGGGCCACTTCAACTATCTCTTGTCGCAGACTCTGTGGAATAACAATTCTTGAACCACTTGGGGTAATGCCTTCCTGAGTAAAGGACTATTCATCTTTGACATTTTTAAACTTCTGATACTCACTGTCACTCGTAAGAAATCGAGTGTGCAGGTTCCAAGACTGATGTATAAAATGTTTTTTAGGTTTAATGTCTAACTATCATGACTCACGGCAGTGACAATTTGTTCCAGCAAAATGGCAGCTGGTGGGCTTGGTTTCACAATCAAATTTATGTAGGCTCCAGCCGCCTTAGAAGTGGTGCCATAGTACTGTAGATGCACTCGTGAGAAGTTGTCGTCAGGGTTTTTGATCTTTCCCAGGACGATGCACGATTGTGTAGTTGTATTCTTGAAGTTGTAGATCCCAACGATCAAAGTGAGGAGGCATCTTTGTCTTTGTATTGCAAAGACTGTCAGCAATGTTTGATGATCTGAAACAAGTGTGAAAGGCATTCCGTATAAAAATAAGTGGAAATGTTCACAAGCCCACACCACTGCTAAACTTCTTTCTCAGGTTGTGAATAAGCATGTTCAGTTTGGTACAAACTTCTGCTTGCAAATTCCACAATATGTCTTTGAGCATTTGGGTGTTCGCTGTGCTATGCAAGGTATGCACCCAACCCAACAGGGCTACCATCAACAACAACCTCTGTATGAAGCTTCTTTGTTAAGCCTTTTAACAGCTCACTTATAGTGGTAAAGTCTTGTTTATATCAGGAACAGTAGCTGGCCATGCCAAGGAATGAACATAGTATGGAATCATCTTGTGGGGGACTGGCCATTGATAATGCTTGCACTTTAGCTGGATCGGGTGTCATACCCACATCTTTAAAGATAAGGCCAAATAACTTTAGCTTTGTCTTATGGAACTCACATTTCTCAGCATTCATTGTTAATCCTGCATCAACGACCAAACAACACACTTGCGTGAGAACTTTATCATAATCCTTTTGTGTAGCTTTGAAAATCAATATGTTATCACTATAATTGAAAGCATTCATGTCAGGCTGTAAGATACGTCAATTGACATCTTGAAACAGCTCTGCAGCTGATGACACATTGAAACATAGTCTTTCATAACTGACAAATATGTGTAGAAAAGGATACAATGTACCTGCAATGTTCCTCGTTTTCCAACTGATGATTTACTTTACTAAAATCAAGATAAACAAATACCTTCTCACCATTCAGTTGTGTTATTGTGTCGGCAATGTGTGGACCTGGATGTTGTTCTCTTTCAATTGCCTTGTTCTCTAAACACATATCCACACAGATGCATACAGCTCCTTCACTGTGCTTTTTGGTTATTACCACTATTGGAGAAACCCAGGGCATTGGACCAGTGGAACACTCATATATAACAGGTGTGAGTAAGGATTCAAGTTCTTTTTCAACAGCTTCCTGTAACTGAAATGTAATTTGTCTATGTCTTTAAGCAATAGGACGGACATCCTCATTAATGTGTAATTGTCCTTTCTTAGTCTTGAGTTTGTCTAACCCAGGAAGCAACAAAGGTAACTGACTCAATTCAATTCAATTCAAAGATAGCTTTATTCGGTGTTTGACAAACACCATAAAAGCAGGCATAAATACAAAATACAATCAAAACACAACAATAAAAACTTGGTGGTTTAAAAAACACTACAAAAATATGCACTTCATTACGCTTATCAATTAATCTAATCTTAAAAGCCATTAAAAACTTTGCATAAAAGTCATTTGATAGGAAGGTAAATTCATTAAGTTGATGGAACAGTTGAGGCAAATATGAACATATTTATGTATTATATGATGTTATTAGGCACAAGATAATACTCATACAAACCCTCATACTCCTAATCATTTCTCATGGTTCCTCTACATTTTATAATGAACGACAAAAATTTTATCACCACTACAATGGTAAGCTCATCTTGAAGCAAGTACAATCTATGAAGGGCAGATTTACAACTTCTCAAACCCCATGACTTTAACAGTGGTAACAGGTATTTTTTCCTCCCCCACTGATAATACTGACAGAAGAGGATACAGTGTATGTTAGACTGGGTGGCTACTCCATCACACGGACATTTTATCAGTTTCCCGGACCAATCATTTGGCGCAGGGAACGTTGTTAGCCTAAAGAAAGATTCCGTCCTCATTCGTGCTAAGAGCATTCTGTGATAACATGAAAAATTTGGCGCCAAATAGGGATGAAGGCCATGATCATGGAGGATCTGACGATGGGCTACGATAGTAGACTTGTGCCCATCCAGATAATATCTCCTCTCCTCCAGTAAACCAAGGCATGACTTTTTTAATGCTTTTTTTGAGATTAGGGCACATGATGTTGGGTTTAAAAATAACTCTGGTTGGTCGATAGAATTCAGAAATTTCTTAACATAGGCCAACCATGGCTGCTTGGAGCCCTCGGCTTGCTCCAAGCAATCATAAATTACTTCCCTATTGAAAGTCGTGTCCTCACATGTCCAAATCTTGTACCATAACATGACTGGCGCTATCTTTATCAAATCACTGATATGGGGTCTATCAAGTTCGTTGTGGAATATGGTGGTGGATGTGGAACGCGGGACTGCTAAAAGATACCTCAAAAAAGCATTTTCCACCCTTTGTATTTGTGAGCTATCCACAAGTCCCCAGATCCCCGCCCCATAAACCGCAGTAGACACACATTTTGCTGCATAGATCTTAAGTAGTGTGTCTACCGGTTTCCCGCCGAGTTTTTTAGCAAATTGTTTAACTGCCCCTATCGAGCGTGCAAAGGCCAGGTTCCGGGAGGTGATCGCTGAGGACCATGTCCCCCTATTATTAAAAATAATGCCCAAATAAGAAAACGTTTTAGACATAGCTATCTTTGAATCATTAACGAAGGTTTTGCAGTCAGGAACTTTTTTACTGGTGGTACAAGACATCGTAAAAGTTTTCCCCACATTTATTTTTAGGCCTCTAGAGCTCATGAAGGTTGCAAAACCCATTAGCGCCTTTTGGAGTCCCCGCTGAGTGCGGGCCATAATCACCGCATCATCGGCGTATAGCAATAGTGGGACTGAGAGACCATTTATCTTAGGGTAGTCCACCTCCAGAGCAATCAACGATACTGCTACCTCGTTAATATATAAGTTGAATAGAAATGGCGCGAGTATGCAGCCTTGGCGAACACCCTTTGCTATGGGAAATTTTCTGGTTTGCTCGCCATTTTTGCCAAATCTCACCGTGGCGCCTGCGTCTCTGTACAACTCCTGAATAAAACTTAAAATGTTTTTATCTATCCCCATTGTGGCCAGGGTTTTCCACAACATTCCATGATCTAGGCAATCGAACGCCGAGGTTAAATCGACGAATGTTAGGAAAAGATTCCCTTTTTTTGCTCCAATATATTTGTTCATTATGAGGGACAGGTTTAGACCCTGCTCTACGGTTCCCAAACCGGACTTAAATCCATATTGGAATTTTGAGAGTATCCCCTTACTCTCGGACCAGGCTTGTAATTTAGTTAAGAGGACCCTCCATGCTACTTTCATTAGGTTGTCTATCAGGGAGATGGGACGATAACATTTTGGGTCTTGTCTGTCCCCTTTTTTAAATATTGGGATGACTATTGCTTCATGCCATGTATTGGGGAAACCTAAATTAGTGTAAGCGTTCATAACATTTGCTAGTAGGGGGGCCCAGAGATCCACGTTCCCCTTAAATAGATCAATGGGAACTCCATCAGGTCCAGGGGCCTTTAGACTAGCACTCTGGCAGATCGCTTGTTCCACTTCTGCAGGGGTAAACATTACTTTTAGTGGGAAATTTCTATGAAGCGGTGGAAGAACCTCTCGCCACGCCTCCAACTCATCTTGTGGGATCGATGCAAGTGATTCTTTCTTATAGAGGGAGGTGAAGTAGTTAACCCAGGTATCTTCTGGTATACCTATTTCCAAGGAGTCTTCCTTCCTGTCTGAGAAGAAGGGGGCATTGATTTCTTTCCAGAACATTGTGTTATCCCTTAGGGCGCTTGCCTTTATCAGGGCTTCCCAAGCTGCGTTTTTGAGGTCTATCTGTCTAGTTCGTAGGGTCTGCTTGTATACTTGCCTAGCCTCCTTAACTCGGCCGCTATCCCTTGGGACTGTCTTTAAGGCCTGTAAAAGGGCTTTGTGTGCTTTAGTGCAGGCTCGATTGAACCAGCCATGTAATCTTTTTGCCTCCCCTAACTTTTGTTTTTTGATTAACTTGGCGTTTATTGTGGCGGTAATCCCGTCATACGCCTGTATTATTTGCTCGGGGTTGGTGCTTGATTCTAAGCAGATGGCAAACTGGCTCATTTCTTTCTGAACCAAGTCTTTCAGGAAGTTTGTGGGATCAATTTTTGCCCATTTTATGGCGTAGCCGTTTTTTCTGGCCAGCGCCACTGAGCGACCATGAAGTATATTCATCGTACTTGTTTTTTGGGTTCCCAATTTCCCTAGGCTAAGGGAAGTGCTGATAGGAAAATGATCGCTTATTGCTAAATCCTCCGTATCAAAACCCACCACCCAGCCCTGATTCCTGTTCGAGACTAAAATAAAGTCGATTACAGTGCCTGCCCCACGGCCAAAGAAGGTTGTCTGAAATGCTACAGATGGCTCGCAAAGTTCATTGGCGAAGGCCAAATCCCAATCGTGCATAAGTTGATTTAGCAGGTTGCCCACTATGGAGTGTTCGAAGTGCGTGGTCGGATCCCCCCTTAAGTCAAAGATGCCACAGTTTTTTGTTTGACTATAGGGGCATAAGTGGCAATTAAAATCCCCTGCTATGAGGAGGCAGTCTGCCCCCTGCCCACCTCTCTTTAGCAGTGAGTCCAACTCCGCTATTAAGATTTTGACCTCCACTTTTGGCGCATTATTATAGATGTTTATCAGAAAGAAAGAACGCCCATTTAATTTAATAAACAGACCTTGTAGTAGGCTCCCTACCCCTGCCTTCGGTCCACTAACCTCATATGTACTCTTTTCTATATTACAGAGATTAGAGGTGAAAATGCACAGTCCCCCCGAGCCTCTGCCTCGGGTGCCCTGAATCGAAGGGACATAGAAAGTACTAAAACCCTCAATATGGGTCTCATCTAAATCCCAGCACTCCTGCAGGCAGATTATGTCCTGCCTTTCCATGAAAGTTAGGAATAACAGGTCCCGCGCTTTTTTAGCCAGCCCGGCAATATTCCAGGATGTTATTTTTAGCAAACTTTTTCCCTCGTTACGTGGGCTCGATTCTTCCTGACTAGTTAATGGGACAATACCCACGGGCAGAATTCCAATCTCATTATGAGTTAGAATACTATCTGCTGTACTTTGGTGTGCATACATACAGGTAGTTTCAGCTGTGGTCCCAAGTCCACGCTCCTTTGATGGCATACTAGGTTGTTCTGTTAGGTGTAGGCCTGACAGGTTTCCGCCCCCCGTAGCATGATCTTGTGAACTCTCTATCGCCACGGGATTAGTGCTTTCTACCTGGGTAAGGACGTCATGGATCTTAATTGAGGGGGTTGAGGTTACTGATACCCCGGGAATGACCTTTGTTGGTCAATCGACCATATCTAAGCAGTCGTATCTGTTCCTTGTAGGAGCCCCCCTCCAGAAATCAGGGTTTGGGTTTCCTCTACTATGGTACCAGGGGCGAGAATCCCAGCCTCTGGTCCAATAATTATTGCTATTCCTGTTTCTATTGGAGTGCCCCACCTGCGTCCAAGGCCAGTCTTGCACTTCGTCCCAGCCAGTTGTGTCAGCATAATTGGGGATGTTTAAAGGTGGATAGAAGAAGGAAAGACGCTGTACGTCAATCCCCCCCCTTTTTTCGAGCGCTGGCCAAGAAGAAATATAGTCAACCATGGCAGGATCGTCGCAGTTGACTATAACACAGTCACCCTGTAGACTTTTTTTCGTATCCCCAATCCAGTACACTCTTCTCACAGAATTTATTCTGCTGTGGTGTAATGACTGGAGAGGTCTGTTTTGACTTAACCATTGCAGAACTTTGTTCCTCAATGACCACGGGGGCTCGTCCGAACCATCTGTCAATTCTGGCACCCCTGTTAGGACAACAGTGTAAGGGGTAGCCTCAGGTGGCAGATGAAACGGGCGCCTGAACCTAGTGCCCTTTCTCTCTTTTCCCTGAGGTTGGGGAGGCTGGGTTTTTTGTGATGTATGTAAGGTCTCCTTAAAATTAGCTAACTGGGTATTTAGGGCCACAAGGGCCGGGGTGGGTTGCACATTACCGCTGATGATATCAGATTGGCCCTTCCCCTCTACAATCGGGGGTTTAGGTGTATTTTGTGAGTTTGAGCTGGCACTCTTATTAGTCTTGGGGTTTGCTTCTCTGTCTTGTGCAAGGGACTTTGGACACACCGCTGGTAAAGTGAGCGGTTGAGCCGATTTAGTTGGCTCTTTGGGTTTCCCCTCCCCCATATCTAGGGTGCCCAGTGACTTCTGAATAAATGCAGGAGTATTTAGTTTTGCAAGTTGTTTTTCAATAATCCTTATGCTTTTTTCCAAGGGTTGCAGATGGTATTTTAACAATTCCCCCAAGCTGTTTGTAAGAAAATCATGCAGTGACACACATGTGGTACATGGTTTATGTATACCACCTACAGCGCCTATTGCATCTAGATTCCCCGGTGGTTCAGTATTCTGTGGAAGCGTATTAAGAACCACTCTATCGGTGGAAGGATGGATTTGCTGGACTACAATAGTATTACTATTCTTATTCGGGTTGCAAGGATTGACAATATTTGGTGGAGCAGATGTAATCTCCTGTATGATCAACCCGCTACTTAGCCTCTTAGGTATGGCGCCCTCCCTTTCACCCGTTGAATTAGGTTCCAAAGCTGTGTCTTGGTTGTGTAGGAGTTGTAAATCCGGTGTTTTTCCTAAGTCATCCACCGAATCAGACCCTGATGACAATTGTGTTGCAGACAAGTCCACGGTGTTTGGAACTGTGTGAACTAGTGCACTTACTTGATTCAACAAGGGAATGATCGGCCCCTTATGAATTGGAGTTAGTGCTGAAGCAAGGGGACCCATTGAGGATCTTCTTCTAGCAGCCTCCAATTCATGTGACACCCTTTGTTCTATCAATTGAATGGTATTATCGATAACTGCATTGGTCTTGTTTAAGAATAAGTCAATGGGACCAGTTATATCAGTAATTTTATCAGTAGTTTTTTCTGTCTTTCTCTTCCTGGTGGCTCTATTCATGATCGAGCGCTATGCGTTTCAGACTAAGCAGTATTAATGGAGCAAAGAGACTGAGCTCGCAGTAAACAAGGATGGAGGTGTAGTTTACCGCAATTATTAGCAAGGAGAGACTACGAAACAAATGGTCAAGAGAAAAACGCAAATACCGTGGCCCAGTCCAGTCTCTCACAGTCTGGAACGGGCTGAAACGGGCCCGCCCTTGGCCCGGGCTTCGCCCGGCGTCCCGCGAGACCGGGGTGTCGTGCTATTTGAGCGCCTCCTGGCGCGTAGATGGCGCGGCGTGCGCGGCTTTGACTGCTGGGTGATGTCGTTCAGTGGGGCCCCCTCGCACCGCGCTCCACTCGGCTGCGGGACTCAGATGGCAACAGAGCCGGGCAGCGGGAGGCGGGAGGCGGCCAGTCAAAGATCGCTGTGCTCAAAGTTATTATTGCAGCAGAAGGCAGATAGGCGGCAAGGTATTCCGCTTCAATGGATTTCCCCCCCTCGACCGGGGTGTCGTGCTATTTGAGCGCCTCCTGGCGCGTAGATGGCGCGGCGTGCGCCGCTTTGACTGCTGGGTGATGTAGTTCAGTGGGGCCCCCTCGCAACGCGCTCCACTCGGCTGCGGGACTCAGATGGCAACAGAGCCGGGCAGCGGGAGGCGGGAGGCGGCCAGTCAAAGATCGCTGTGCTCAAAGTTATTATTGCAGCAGAAGGCAGATAGGCGGCAAGGTATTCCGCTTCAATAGATTTCCCCCCCTCGACCGGGGTGTCGTGCTATTTGAGCGCCTCCTGGCGCGTAGATGGCGCGGCGTGCGCCGCTTTGACTGCTGGGTGATGTAGTTCAGTGGGGCCCCCTCGCACCGCGCTCCACTCGGCTGCGGGACTCAGATGGCAACAGAGCCGGGCAGCGGGAGGCGGGAGGCGGCCAGTCAAAGATCGCTGTGCTCAAAGTTATTATTGCAGCAGAAGGCAGATAGGCGGCAAGGTATTCCGCTTCAATGGATTTCCCCCCCTCGACCGGGGTGTCGTGCTATTTGAGCGCCTCCTGGCGCGTAGATGGCGCGGCGTGCGCCGCTTTGACTGCTGGGTGATGTAGTTCAGTGGGGCCCCCTCGCACCGCGCTCCACTCCGCTGCGGGACTCAGATGGCAACAGAGCCGGGCAGCGGGAGGCGGGAGGCGGCCAGTCAAAGATCGCTGTGCTCAAAGTTATTATTGCAGCAGAAGGCAGATAGGCGGCAAGGTATTCCGCTTCAATGGATTTCCTCATTACTATTTACCATATAGCGGCAGAAGCAAATCCTGTGCATTGTTGTAATCAAACAGGATTTGCATACACTATTAAAGAGTCAGATCAGAGGCGGCTGCCTCGGCAGCAGAGAGAATGCTCTCTTGTTGCAGGCTAGAATTGAAAACCTCTCAAAAGACTCAATAAATTATGAAAGTGGTGAATTATCTCCCGCGCTGTGTTTTGAAGCTAATACACTGAAGCGAGATGGGGTGATTCCGAAAAGTAGGCTTTGAGAGGATTGAGTTTGAAACGTGGCCTGTCTCCGCAAAGCGTCGTAACTGACTCATTATTTTGTGACGAGCATTCATATTATAGTTTACTGACACCCCTGTCCCATATCAGCAGCTGTGCTGAAGTTGAATAAACAGGCACTTGATGCCGTCCCTTGAAGTAAGTGAATGCGTGCTTGTACTCTTATTTTCTTGTGTTTCATTGTTTCTATAAACAGACCCTGACTTTTTAATGGCATAGATTCAGCTGAACTATAAACTTTAGTTTTTGATGGCCTAAGTCATTGCAAAGGAGTTAGTACACTCTATTTCTCATCAGCCATAATGTTTATCGATGCTAAAAGGTTTTCAGCAACCATTTACTTTTAGTGTAATTTTCGGACAATGTTTTAATGACTTTTTTGCTTTTTCATGTCGACTTTTCTTTGACCTGCATTTCTCTTCACATGTGGCCAGTCCAACCTGCACAGGTTTTTCTGAGGTAAACATCAACATTGCACAACTTTTGTCTTCACTTTCACTTGACATTAGTACTGAAAAACTGTTTGACAATGATTTAGATGATGATCGACTCAATTTGGTATCAACTTTCCCCCATCCCTTTACTTCTTTCACCTCGTGAAACAGATGACTCACTTCCCAATCAAGTAGAGTCACCTGATATTCCTGACCACCACCTTAAAACCTGGCCTTTGTTGAATACATATACTTTAGTTAAACTTCTTAATAAACGAAATCAGGATCACCCAAAGATCCGCTGCCCATTTCTGTATTAAAGCAGATGGATTTACCTTCGCTATCTGTGATAACTTATCTCCTAAAATGCCTCTCTGCAGGAAGCCTTTATTCCATCGGAATGGAAACATGCAATGATACATCCCCTTCTCAAAAAAGAATTTGTTGACCCCGATACACCCTGCAACTATCGGCCCATATCACTAATACCTGCTTTCTCTAAAATTCTTGAAAAGCATATCCATATACATCTACCTCAGTTTGCGACAGCCCAAGGACTTCTTCATCCTTCTCAGTCAGGCGTCAGAGCAGGTTTCTCTACCGAAACCACCTTACTAGGGGTAACGGAAAACATACGTCACCTCTTAGACAAGGGAGACACCTTGGCTCGTAACCTGTTAGATCTGATCGTTTCATTTGACACGGTGTCTCACTCCGTGCTTATCAAAACTCTTAGGTCAATAGGTATATATGGCTCAGCTCTGGATTGGCTCATTGCATTCCTTACTAACCGCACCTTTCAAGTTTTCTCATGTACAGCCAGCTCAGAAGTCCATTCCTTTGTTCATGGAGTGCCGCAAGGCTCTATCCTTAGTCCTCTACTTTTTAATTTATATGTAAGACCTCTAGCTGATGTGGCAGAGGAATCTGGGTTATCCCTATTCTCATACGCCAATGATTCCCAAATAAGTTTTTTCTCTTTCCTCACAAAACACAATTGCTCCTTCCTCACTTAAAACTGGTCTAAACAAAATAGCATCATAGATGCAACAACATTTTCTTAAATTAAACGGAGAAAAAACTGAGGTACTTGTATTGGGCAAAAATAAAGATCTTTGTGACCCCAAACACTGGCCTCGCAAAATGGGCACTCTTCCTTCTCTTTCCTCCCAAGTCCTTAATTTGGGCATCATGATTGATGATTGACTCAACGTGCATTCCCAAACAGTTAAAGTAGCAGCGACATGTTTTGCTATTCTCAAATGGTAAAAAAAAATCTGTTGGATGTTACCAGAGTTCACTCGGAAAATCGTGGCCAATGCCTTAATAACATCAAGGCTAGACTACGGAAATGTGCTATATTTGGGCTCAAACAAAACTGTAGTCCATAGACTACAGATGGTGCAAAATTCAGGCGTCAGACTCCTATGCGGAGTCCCGAGGGCCATCTCCATTTCTGCCCATCGACGTAACCTACACTGGCTCAGGGTGGAAAACTGAGTAAAGTTTAAAGTCCTGAGCTACATGCACAAAATCAAAACTGGTCATGCTCCACAATATCTGCGATCTCTTGTTAGTCCCTACTTTCCCTCCCGAAACCTTTGCTCTGCCACTCAAGGGAGGTTCATTGTCCCTAAAATCAAACTAGCTCGGATGGGTGGAAGGTCTTTCTCTTATCTTGGTCCAACACTCTGGAACGCTTTGCCCACAGCACTACGCAACAAAACCGACTATGTTATGTTTAATTCCACAAGTACTTAAAGATGTGGCTGTTTGATAAATAATCAGCCCCTCCTGCTTTCTACCCTGAATTCTGGATTTGCTTGTTGCGCCAGGAAACCCTTTTTGTGTAGCTGTCGCGCGTAATAAATTGAAATAATAATATTAACTGGTGTGGTCGCTTGGCCTTTTGAGCGTGCGACTAGCATCACTTCTGCAATGTTCAGGCAGCCATTGTGTCATTGTGGTGCACTTATTTTCTCCTAAGTCTTGCAAAAACGTTATCAAATGGTTCTGCTTCCCACAGCCTTTGCAGATCTTTTCCAATGCCAGGTCATAAACCTGTATAGAAAAAAAAATCCACCCCTTGAACACAAATTACTTTTCCATGGAGACATCACTCTCTGTGCTTCTGCCTTTTACTTTGGCTTACATTTCGTGTTCATGACTGACTCACTTTGGGCATGTCGGGCCTCCATATTAGCAGCTTGTCGAATGGCACACTCTTCAGCTCTGTCAGCCATGAGAACTCGCTCCAGACTAGAGTTTCTCTCAGCATTCATCGTCTGAATTATTCTGACAGGAATCTGTCAATAACTCTGAGAAGTATAGCTTCCTCATCATTAAATTCATTGAAGTTACAGTG
Organism: Lissotriton helveticus; assembly: GCF_964261635.1. Lineage (NCBI taxonomy): Eukaryota > Metazoa > Chordata > Amphibia > Caudata > Salamandridae > Lissotriton > Lissotriton helveticus. The sequence continues at coordinate 52,652,031 of NC_136059.1, forward strand.
TTTGGTGAGTGTATCCATTCTCTCAACAAATGTGTTGATGGCGTCAAACTTTCTGTTGTTCTTGACTGAAAATGTTCCTTTCATGTCTACATTTGACAGTGGATGGAACTTGAGATTCAATGCTGATTTGACAGTATGTCATTTTGTCCGTTCACGTTATTTTCTTTATGTCTTATTTTACACCTTCACCAACAAGATTCTTATGGTATTTGATAGTCTTCTAGCTATTTTCTTCTTCTATCACATCAATGAAATCATAAAATGTCTCTATCCAAGCAGTCCATCTGTCGCCAGTATTCTCCTTTTTGGCGGTATCGAATGATGGTGGTGTCAGGAAGGTGGTGGCATTGTAACTATTTATAAGATTGCCTGGCATTGAGGGTGGAGTTCTTTCTGACACTGTCTCCTGTCCACTAGGACCTGCTTCATCCATGCCATCTATAAGGCCCTGTGCTGTGCAGGGGGAAACAACCTTTACAACGCAACTTTTACAACGCACTACCATTACAACGAAACTTTTACAACGCAAAAACTTTTACAACGCATACCATTACAACGCATGTTTTTACAACGCAAGTACTTTTACAACGCATGCCATTACAACGTAAGTATTGGTAAGTATATAATTATATTTAATATTTTATATGTTTTTTTTTTTTTACGTTTTCAGTTTTTGGGTAAAGGGGTATTTTTAGGGTTTAGGGTCAGTTTTCAGTTTTTGGGTAAAGGGGTATTTTTAGGGTTCAGGGTCAGTTTTCAGTTTTTGGGTAAAGGGGTATTTTTAGGGTTCAGGGTCAGTTTTCAGTTTTTGGGTAAAGGGGTATGTTTAGGGTTCAGGGTCAGTTTTCAGTTTTTGGGTAAAGGGGTATTTTTAGGGTTTAGGGTCAGTTTTCAGTTTTTGAGTAAAGGGGTATTTTTAGGGTTCAGGGTCAGTTTTCAGTTTTTGGGTAAAGGGGTATTTTTAGGGTTCAGGGTCAGTTTTCAGTTTTTGGGTAAAGGGGTATTTTTAGGGTTTAGGGTCAATTTTCAGTTTTTGAGTAAAGGGGTATTTTTAGGGTTCAGGGTCAGTTTTCAGTTTTTGGGTAAAGGGGTATTTTTAGGGTTCAGGGTCAGTTTTCAGTTTTTGGGTAAAGGGGTATTTTTAGGGTTCAGGGTCAGTTTTCAGTTTTTGGGTAAAGGGGTATTTTTAGGGTTCAGGGTCAGTTTTCAGTTTTTGGGTAAAGGGGTATTTTTAGGGTTCAGGGTCAGTTTTCAGTTTTTGGGTAAAGGGGTATTTTTAGGGTTCAGGGTCAGTTTTCAGTTTTTGGGTAAAGGGGTATTTTTAGGGTTTAGGGTCAGTTTTCAGTTTTTGGGTACAGGGGTATTTTTAGGGTTCAGGGTCAGTTTTCAGTTTTTGGGGTACAGGGGTATTTTTAGGGTTCAGGGACAGTTTTCAGTTTTTGGGGTACAGGGGTATTTTTAGGGTTCAGGGACAGTTTTGGGTTTTTGGGGTACAGGGGTATTTTTAGGGTTCTGGGTTAATTTGGGTTTTTGGGGTACAGGGGTACAGGGTAAATTAAATTAATTAAATTAAATTAAATTAAATTATATTAATTACAATTAATTAAAAAAATTATATACTTACCAATACTTACGTTGTAATGGCATGCGTTGTAAAAGTACTTGCGTTGTAAAAACATGCGTTGTAATGGTATGCGTTGTAAAAGTTTTTGCGTTGTAAAAAATTCGTTGTAACGGTATGCGTTGTAAAAGTATGCGTTGTAACGTCATACATCCCTGTGCAGGCCTCTGCGTCATCCCGTAAAGTCTGTGGGACTTTGACCTCCCTCTTGGTCTCCATTGGAGTACTTCACTTATGGAGACCTTTGAAGTTGTTCTGCGCCACCAACCGGCAGCTTTGGTGGTGTGCCGCCTCGTGTATGGACAGCTCTGTAAGGACAACCCCAGGCACTTCCTATGGGGACGCTCACCCCAGCTCTGTGGTGTGATGACTCTCTTTACTTCGTTCTGGTAAACAGATGACTGTTTCTTGTATTTCAGTTGCTTTGCTTTTTCATGTCTCTTTGTACTGTCTAACACCAGGTTGATCTCTGCCTCACAGTACTTATGATTGCAGCTTTATCTTGCATTTTGCTGTTGCAATTTTCTACTCTTTCAAAACCTGGTTGTATCCGCCTTCAACGTTATCACTTTATGTGATGTATAGCCTTAAGTTGCGTAGTAGCGCTGTACCTCTCTTTGTAGCCTTCCCAGAAAGTGCTCACCCAACAATGTGTAAACTTCTCAGTTAAGCTTTTGTTATCTTCAATTGCTTTACACTGGCTGGAGTTGCGCATTGACTCCACGTATGCCAAACTTTTATACTGTACTTTGACTGAGGCACACGTGGCGAGCACAGGCAGTTTGGCAGACCATGACAAACTCTCTGAGAGAGCACTGTAGATCTTCAGGTTACTTAGGGCAAGATACAGCAAAGGTATTTGCCCATTCTGTGTCTATGGGAAAATGTGTTCATGCATACGGCCCTTAGTCCCTATTTCATCCCTAGTTGTAGCATCTTCCCCAGCCTGAGTACCCGCCAATGACTACGACTCGCACAGAGGTTAGTATAACACGTCTTTATTCTTCTGTGTGTAACCGCAAACTCAACACTCTAAACCTGCATTCACTTTACTACACTCTAACACCTATGTCACATTCCATTGGGAGCAAAAAGGGTTCCGTCACTGCTTACTCACATGACACTACACAGTGCACAATCTATAACAGTAAGTTTAAACTTCAGATTTCTTTCCTAAAAAAATGTAGTGCACAATCTGTGAATGTGATGTTGAACTTTAGTTTACTTCCCTGAGCAACGGCAGTGCACAATCTATGAATGTAAGGTTAAAATCCAAGTTATTCCCCTGAGCAGATGAAGTGCACAACTGTTGAGAGTAAAGTTGAACTTCAATTTAATTCCCTGAGCTGATGCAGTACACAATCGGAGGCTATAATTTTAAACTTCAGTTTAATTCCCTGAGAAGCTGTAGTGCAAATTCTTTGAATGTAAGGTTAAACTCCTGTTTACTTCCTTCAGACTTTGCAGAGCACAGTATATAATTGTAAGGTTGAACTCCAGTTTACTTCCTTGAGAAGTTGCACAGCACACTCTGTAAATGTGAGGTCGAACTCCAGTTTGAGTAGATGCAGTGCACAATCTAGGAATGCATGGCTGAAGTCCCAGAACAGATGCAGTTCACACTCAATGACTGTTAAGTTGACCTTGAGTTTATATCCCTGAGAAGTTGTAGTGCACAATCTATGAATATAAGGTTGTACCCCAGTTTACTTTCCTGAGTAAATGCTATGCAGCAATGTATGAATGTAAGGTTGAACTCTAGTTTACTTCCCTCAGATGTTGCAGTATACAATATATGAATGTAAGGTTGAACTCCCATTTACTTCCCTCAGATGTTGCAGTATACAATATATGAATGTAAGGTTGAACTCCCATTTACTTCCCTCAGATGTTGCAGTATACAATATATGAATGTAAGGTTGAACTCCCATTTACTTCCCTCAGATGTTGCAGTATACAATATATGAATGTAAGGTTGAACTCCCATTTACTTCCCTCAGATGTTGCAGTATACAATATATGAATGAAAGGTTGAACTCCCATTTACTTCCCTCAGATGTTGCAGTATACAATATATGAATGTAAGGTTGAACTCCCATTTACTTCCCTCAGATGTTGCAGTATACAATATATGAATGTAAGGTTGAACTCCCATTTACTTCCCTCAGATGTTGCAGTATACAATATATGAATGTAAGGTTGAACTCCCATTTACTTCCCTCAGATGTTGCAGTATACAATATATGAATGTAAGGTTGAACTCCCATTTACTTCCCTCAGATGTTGCAGTATACAATATATGAATGTAAGGTTGAACTCCCATTTACTTCCCTCAGATGTTGCAGTATACAATATATGAATGTAAGGTTGAACTCCCATTTACTTCCCTCAGATGTTGCAGTATACACTATATGAATGTAAGGTTGAACTCCCATTTACTTCCCTCAGATGTTGCAGTATACACTATATGAATGTAAGGTTGAAGTCCCATTTACTTCCCTCAGATGTTGCAGTATACACTATATGAATGTAAGGTTGAACTCCCATTTACTTCCCTCAGATGTTGCAGTATACAATATATGAATGTAAGGTTGAAGTCCCATTTACTTCCCTCAGATGTTGCAGTATACAATATATGAATGTAAGGTTGAACTCCCATTTACTTCCCTCAGATGTTGCAGTATACAATATATGAATGTAAGGTTGAACTCCCATTTACTTCCCTCAGATGTTGCAGTATACAATATATGAATGTAAGGTTGAACTCCCATTTACTTCCCTCAGATGTTGCAGTATACAATATATGAATGTAAGGTTGAACTCCCATTTACTTCCCTCAGATGTTGCAGTATACACTATATGAATGTAAGGTTGAACTCCCATTTACTTCCCTCAGATGTTGCAGTATACACTATATGAATGTAAGGTTGAAGTCCCATTTACTTCCCTCAGATGTTGCAGTATACACTATATGAATGTAAGGTTGAAGTCCCATTTACTTCCCTCAGATGTTGCAGTATACACTATATGAATGTAAGGTTGAAGTCCCATTTACTTCCCTCAGATGCTGCAGTATACAATATATGAATGTAAGGTTGAACTCCCATTTACTTCCCTCAGATGTTGCAGTATACAATATATGAATGTAAGGTTGAACTCCCATTTACTTCCCTCAGATGTTGCAGTATACAATATATGAATGTAAGGTTGAACTCCCATTTACTTCCCTCAGATGTTGCAGTATACAATATATGAATGAAAGGTTGAACTCCCATTTACTTCACTCAGATGTTGCAGTATACAATATATGAATGTAAGGTTGAAGTCCCATTTACTTCCCTCAGATGTTGCAGTATACAATATATGAATGAAAGGTTGAACTCCCATTTACTTCACTCAGATGTTGCAGTATACAATATATGAATGTAAGGTTGAAGTCCCATTTACTTCCCTCAGATGTTGCAGTATACAATATATGAATGTAAGGTTGAACTCCCATTTACTTCCCTCAGATGTTGCAGTATACACTATATGAATGTAAGGTTGAACTCCCATTTACTTCCCTCAGATGTTGCAGTATACACTATATGAATGTAAGGTTGAAGTCCCATTTACTTCCCTCAGATGTTGCAGTATACACTATATGAATGTAAGGTTGAAGTCCCATTTACTTCCCTCAGATGTTGCAGTATACAATATATGAATGTAAGGTTGAAGTCCCATTTACTTCCCTCAGATGTTGCAGTATACAATATATGAATGTAAGGTTGAACTCCCATTTACTTCCCTCAGATGTTGCAGTATACACTATATGAATGTAAGGTTGAACTCCCATTTACTTCCCTCAGATGTTGCAATGCACAGTCTTTGAATGTAAGGTTGAACTCCCATTTACTTCCCTCAGATGTTGCAATGCACAGTCTTTGAATGTAAGGTTGAACTCCCATTTACTTCCCTCAGATGTTGCAATGCACAGTCTTTGAATGTAAGGTTGTACACCAGTTTACCTCCCCGCGTAAATGCAGTGCAAAGAAAGTTATGACTGTAGAGTTACACTCTAGTTAACTTCCCTGAGTAAACGCAGTGCACAATCTATGAATGTAAGTTTGAGCTCCCTGAACAGTTGCAGTGCATAGTTCATAACTGTAAGGTTGAACTTCGGTTTATTTCCCTGAGAAGTTGCCGTGCACAATCTATAAATATAGGGTTGAACTGCAGTTTACTCCCCTGAGCAGGCGCAGTGCACATGCAATGACTGTAAGTTTGAACTCCAGTTTATTCCCCAGAGAAATTGTAGTGCTCAATCTATCAATGTAAGGTTGTACGACAGTGTTTCTTTTTTTTAGAATGTGTTTATTAGATTTTATTCAAATGAAATGAAATGAAAGCAGCATTTGTTAAGCGTGTTGCTTCCCAGGGACATCACAGCGCTAAGGCAGTAACTGAGAAGAACACTGCAACGACACTTACGGGAAGAGCCAAGTTTTCAGTAATTTACGAACTCCTAGATTGCTGGGTTCCCTCCGTAGGCGGAGAGGAAGGGTGTTCCATAGCCTAGCGGCATTATAAGAGAATAGACGGCCGCCACTTCTGGCCCTCTTAATCCTGGGAACAACGGCCTGATGCAGAACGTCTGAGCACAGCCCTCTATTCGCCACATAAGGCTGGACCAAGGAGTAGTTGATCACAGGTCCATTCCCTGTTAACATCTTGTGGACAATGCACAAGAGAGCTGCTACAAACAGCGCAGCAGGCAGAGATCTGCTGCACCAGATGGCGCATGCAAAGGATACATATCACATGACATCAACGGTGGTGTCCCTGTGGCTGCTATCAATGCAATAATAAGAGACACCAGAATTATAATCAGAACACTTATACCAATAACATAAAAAAAAAAGAGAGAATGTACTCTTGAGACTATGTGGAGGCAATTGAAGATTCAGCTATAAAGAGGGGAGGGAAAGGGATGAGAGGGCACCCTAGGCAATAAACCATTGAGTTGCAAGGCACATGTAGTGCATGTGTATATGACATCCATGGGGGATAAGAGGAGCCCACCCCCGAGCGCAAGGGGAGGGGATAGCGCAATGCCCCTATGAGAGGGCAATAATGGACGCTGGACAGTTTCAGGTAGAGACCTAGCTATCACCTGATCGTCGGGTCGATAAAATGTGGGTTCACGGTGGGCGAGTATACTTCTTAGCTTCCACATTAAGTAGAAAGGTCTCCCAGCATTCGCTAACAGCACAGGGAATCCTGTGTCCCGGGAGTTCCGGAAGAGTGTGAGCTTAAGCACATGTCCATGTCAGGGGGTCACGCATCCACTGTTGGTGGTCCGGTGGTGCAGGGGACTTCCAGGTCATGGCCAGCTGTCATTTAAATTGGACAAATGCAGGGTCAATGAACCTGTGTGTCTGTCTCTTTTTATGTAGGGGTTCAGTCCCAGCAGGCTGGAGGAAGGTTTAAAAGGGAGGGCATGTTTTGTCAGATCCGTAACCATCCCAACATATGGTATGGGACTTGCAACACTTGGCAGTCCCATACCATATGATAAAGTCTCACTTCTTGCAGGCCGCCGAAAGGGCAGACAGGGACAAGTATTTGGAACACATGTTTAATGCAAGGAGGGGCTAAGTAGGTTTGGTGTACGTAACTAAACTATGTGAACTTAAACCTGGGGTTGCGAGACACACCCTTGACTAACTGTAAAGCCCGAGACCAGGCCCCATCCATCAAAGGATGCTGCAGCACTGCGTCCCATCTGGTGCACAAATTTGTTGCATGGTTTGGCAGAGCAACATGCAACATGCAACACCGTGCAGAGAGTTGTAATGGCAGGTTGTGTGCCGCTAGAGGATAATAGTGCATGGAGAACTGCAGAGGCAGGTGGTTCCGTATCCCGCCACCCAAAGTGGCCCTCATTGCACGTTGCATTTTTTTAATAGGTTAGGAATTGACTGGCAGGCACTCCGTATGTGTCCACGACATCCTGGAATGACATACCAACACCATATATGTAGAGGTCTCCCACCTTGTCAATGCCCGCCTTCTTCCAGAAGTCCCTATCTGTCTGTCGGAGCATGCTGTGTAGGGGCAGGAGGTCCCAGACAGCAATCGCCAGCGAGTATGGGAGAAGGGGGCCCCCTAAGTGTACATATCTTCGTCAGCAACTGCGGGCTATCGCCATGTAAGACGTTTCCTGCCGGGGGCGGATGGTGGGGTCTGATAGCCATGTTTAAATCCCCAGTCCATTGAGCACTGCCCGGACCAAGGGTAGCTCTAAGCAGGTATCAATGCACAGCCAAGCCATTGGCCAGTGTAGTTGCACCGCCACGTAATACAGCTCAAAATTAGGGGTCTAAGTCCACCCTCTGAAAGTGGTTGCTGGATCATGGTTAGAGCTTCCGGACGACAGTTGCCACTCCATATCAATTCAAGGAGCAAGCCATTAAGCGTCCGGAAAAAGCTCTGCGGCAGTACAACTTGCAGGGCCACAAATAAGTATAGCAATCTCAGCAGCACCAACATCTTAGAGATGGCCACTCGACCCAGCAGGGAGATGGGCAGTGAGCAGCAGAAGGGTATGGGTTGCCAGATAGACCCAACTGCCTTATCAAGGTTGCCCTCTTGGACGTCTCCCGGTGCACAGGAGATTTGCACACCCATACTTAAATGGGTCATAGCATCATTGAAGGCGTGAGTTTGTGGTCTCAGTTCTGCACACCAACAGTTGCAGTGCCGGTGGGAATAAAGAGGACAATGCCCAGTTCACTCACAAGCCTTACGCTTCCCCAAATTCATCCAATAGATGGATGAGGTCAAGTAGGGCAGCCTCCACATAATGCAAAAAAATCTAGGCATCATCTGTGTTTAGCGAGATGACATTGTGGGCCCCCAATTTTAGAACACCCCATAACTGCACCATGCCCTGCAGGCACCAAGCAAGGGGCTCCATTGCAGGTGCAAAGACTAGTGGTGACAGCATCAACCCTGATGGGTCCCTTGTTGGATCCAAAACATGTCTGATATTACCTGGCCCGTCTTTACCCCATCAGTTGGGGACATGTACAGGGTACGTACCCAGCCTATAAACCCAGGTCCAAACCTCATGGCAGAGAGGGGTGAGAAAAGGTAATTCCACCCTAGGGTGTCAAAGGCCTTTTCTATGTCCAATGATACAGCCAATTGGTTGTAAGCAGCTGGGGGGCTAGGGGGGTCGGGCATAAGGTGCAGTAGTCACCACACATTAACAAACGTGCTGCGACCTGGTATAAAACCAGATTTGTCATCATGCACAAGCACTTGGACGATGGAGAGCAAGCAGTTTGCTCAAATTTTACCCCACATTTTGCAGGCTGGGTTCAGCAGTGAGAGGGGGTGGTACGATCTGACATTCAGCTGGTCATGGACCTGTTTGGGCAACACCATGATCAAAGTTTCCCGGAGACAGTTTGGGAGTTTGCTTCGATCCCTTGCTTCATTAAACATGGCCAAAAAGTATGGAGCAGTTTATGTAGAGAAGGTGGCGTAGTACTTTATCGGCAGGCCATCCATGCTCGGGGTCTTGTTCCAGACGATCTGAGAGATGGCATCATGGATTTTTTCCAGCTTCAGGGGTTCACCGAGGTCAGCCCGTTGCAAAGATTAAGTGTAGGAAGAGGGAGGTAAGCTAAAACCTGGGTATAATATCCGTAAATGGAGAGACAGGTACTTATACAGCGTGCGATAATAATTGGAAAAGGCTGCTTTAATGGCCATTCGGGGATTGATAAGTGCCCCGTCGAGGTTGTGAAGCACCTCAATTGGGATATGTTGATATTCTGCATGAGTTAGCCAAGCCAGTAGTCTGCCAGAGTTATCACCCTGGGCATGATAAAGGGATGTTCGTTTGCGATGATGACAATTACTTAATGTAGCTGTCTCAGCCATGTGGGCAATGCTGTCCAATTGGCCACTTGTATTTCTGTTTGGTAGAGATCAAGTTCAAGAGACGCGAGGTCTTCCTTTAAGCGGTGCCATAGCCCCAGGAAGCCGTCATACAATGGCAGCGGACCACAATCTTATGTGCATCCCATTCTCGAGCACAAGTCAAAGCAGAGCCCCAGTTTTCCATGAAATAATTAGTAAGGCAGAGAGACAGATCCACTCAGAAGGGAGGACAGGAGAGTGCCTCAAACTGGAGCCACCAGGTAGTGATAGAGAGGCGTTGCCGGCCCCAACTTAGTGTAATAAGCATGGGGCAGTGGTCTGACAGAGATCTCGCAAAATATTCCAAACGGACAACCCGGGAGCCGATAGAAGTCATATATAGTCATAGTCACACATTCTTACATAGCGCACAATTCACCGCAAAGTCTCAAGGCGCTAAAATAAGCCACAAAATATGGTTGATCCTGGTATGCAAACCATGCACCGCAGAATAAACTGAATATTCACAGACATGTGGATGTCCCATTCACCAAGCATCGTGCAAGTCAATCAATCAGTCAATCAGGACATTTGTAAAGTGCACTACTTACCCGCGAGGGTCTTAAGGCCCTGGGGCTGAGGGGGGATGCTGGTACTGCTCGAATAGCCAGGTCTTGAGGAGTCGTCTGAAGGTTAGCAGGTCCTGGGTCTGCTGCAGGAGGATTGGGAGGGTGATCCAGGTCTTGGTGGCGAGGTGGGAGAACCATCTGCAGCCGGAGGTCGCTCTTGGGATGCGGGGGACTGTGGCGAGGGCGAGGTTGGCGGAGCGGAGCTGGCGGTTGGGGCTGTAGAAGTTAAGTCATCTGTTGAGGTAGGCTGGTCCGGTGTTGTGTAGTGCCTTGTGTGCGAGGGTGAGGAGCTTGAAGGTGATCCTTTTGTTGACAGGGAGCCAGTGCAGGTCTCTCAGGTGGGGTGTGATGTGGCTGCGGTGAGGGATGGCTAGGGTCAAGTGCATAAGCGTGCACCCTTGGTCGAAATGTCGTATGGTGCGAATGCGGGCCGCCGCATGCAGTGGTGGGGTAGAGCGATCAGGCTGCAAGACAGACACACAATTGAAATTGCCTCCCCAAATCCCAGGGTTGAGTAGGTCATAAAGGAGTGCAGGGTGGGACTATCAAAAAACTCTGCCTGGTTATATTGGGTGCATACAGGGCCACCAAAGTGAGGGGGGCCCCATCCCGATGTCCCTCTGAGGTGACATACCTCCTGTCTGTGTCTACCCATCGTGTACAGAGAGCGAAGGGGATCCCGGGGTTAACCATACAAGAACATCCCTCACATATGCCAACATTGTGGTCTCATAAGTCTGCCCTTTCCATTTACAGCGTAGTCTGTGTAGCTCTGATGCTGTGAGGTGGGGCTCTTGTAGAATAGCGATATGAGTGTGGCGCCGTTTGAGGTACACATTAATAATGTAGCACTTTGACGGCGTCGCCATGCTCTTCAAATTGCAGGTACGTATATGATACTGCGGTGCTGAAAGGTCAGGTATTGGTGTAGGCATGGCTGTAATCATTGTAAAGATGTGCAAGGCATGTAGGATGAAAGTACTCCCCTCCGTGAGTAGCTGTGTCCCATCCATGAATTCCCCTACCCCAATTTAGATGTGTAAGTGACAAGGGATCGAAATTACCACAAATGGACATAAATAGTCTCTGAGCATAACTTAGAAAAATAAACAACATTCAGCCCATATGGCAACAATCCCCCCCTGGTCGGTGCTCACAGAAGAGCCCGACCATGTGTCCTAAATTCGAAATTCTGAATTAAGAAAAAATAAGAGAATGCAATCAACAGCCCACATCGGAATAACAGTAGGACGAGTCAACAGAGTCTAGTGGCCGGGCCCATGGTCGATGGAAGCAGTTGGAGACACCCATGGAAAGACCAATATAGTGTTTCCAGTGTTCCCCCGCAGGTTGGGTGGTTAAAGAGAGGATGCGGTCAACACCCTGTGGTTGATATTCAAATGTGATCATCCGCTGATCTTGGCGTGATCTTGTGGGCCGTGGTGCTGGAGATTAGTAGAGAATCAGAAACACAGTAATCAGAGCAGGAGTCCTTTAATGACCTGTCTCTCATGACATCAAAGGAATTGGCATGACAGTGAATCGCTGCCACCTCCACCACTCGGCCCTACTCCACTGGAACTTGTTCTCAATCAGGGCAGATGTGTGATGTCTTGTGCCAGCGGGACCACGGTTAAGGAGTCACCCAGGTGTCAACCTCACGTTCAGTGACAGCTGTGTGGATGAGGCCCTCTGCATGGAGCGAGGTCCAAGCATCGTCCGGAATGGCAAAGACATGGGAGACTTTACCATCGATTACCTTATGTTTTGCAGGGAAAGCGCTTAAGGAATGTGTAGGGCGCGCAGGCATTGTTTGACCTTCACGTAGGAGCCGCGCTGACATTGGACCCAGTCTGATAGCAAACATCCCTGCTTTCAATGAAGCCATCATGTAGCTGGGGAACTCGTAATTACCAGTGTACAGTACAAGCTTTTCAAATGGGTTCCATGATCACTTGTACTAGCAGAAATTGAACTGACCAGCATGGGGGCATATATGCTCATACAGTTATGCCCTCACATGAGGTATAGTGCACCTTGCCTTGCTGTAGGGGTGACTTACTTATACTACATGCGGTGTCAGAAGGCATGGCACACAGGTAATGTGCCATGTCATATTTTCACTTTTGTCTGCACCAAGACACACAGCCTGCAGCAGCAGTTTGCGTGTGCTTGGTGTGGGGTGCCTTAGAATGGCAAAATTCGTGTTCCAGTCCTTAGAGACCCTCTTTAGTACCTCAGGCCGTAGGTACCAAAGGTAAAATTTACTGGGGATTTCCAGAGGGTACTAAAGGTATTGCCAATTGGGGAACCAAGAGCACAATCTTTGGGAAAGAGTTCTGGCATTGTGGAACTCGTTAGCAGGAACCCTCTGCACTTCCAGTTGAAATCACATCAAGTGCCAGGCAAAAAATTGGGGGGGGGGGGGCCATGTCAAAAAGGGCACTTTCCTACACTACCCATTGGCAATCGCTCGGGTATCATTCCAAACCATTGTTTTTCTACTACTCTGCCAGCCTCTGCACATAAGAACTGACTCTGTTCCTCATGAGAACAGTGCAGATGAAGTTGCCCAGAGGATGAATAAGCAGCAGCTGAATTCATGAAAAACTGCTGTAGCATGGCTCTGTGAATTGCACCATGATGGGGCTTTACTGAATGGTGTTTGTCACTGCTGTTGCAAGATGTCTGACCTTGCTGCAAGGTCATTAGCCTTGCTGCATGGTGGTCTGCTGTGTTGTGTGATTGTCAGCATTGTAGAGGAGGGTGTGGAATTTCTTGATTACTAGAAGGTAGGATTGGTTCCAATTGTGATTGACTTTGCTATAAGATGGATCTCTTTGCTGTGGGTGGAGGGGGGGTTAGCTTTGCAGTGAGGTTGTTGTTGTTGTTGTTTTGAAGGTGTTAATTTTGGAATCTATTCCATAGTGAAAACTCTCCACCTGCAAAGTACTGGCCTGTTTACTGTGGGGTCCTGGAACCTGGAGAAGGCTTTTGTCAGAGAAATACATGGCAAGTCCAGGATGTGGCAAAGTGGTGGACCACTGAGGACATCAGGGTGCTAAGGATGATTTAGGAGTCAGGAATGATTTGTAATGATATCACCTTGTTGGGTGGGGTGATTGAATGATTAAGGTCGAGAACAAGTGTTTTAAATGGTTGGAGGACGGGGCTGTGGTTAGGGTAAGAAGCAAACCTTGGATTTTGCTTCCAGCTTGAGGCAGTGAGGCAGGTTTTTTGGCCATGTCATTGAGTTCGCTTGCTCATAACCTCCTAGAATTGGACATCATCAGCTCCAGAGGGGGAAATTGAATCAGCAGGTAAACAAGAGAGGCATGTTCTAGTGAGATCCACTGCAATGGGTGTATGGAGAGGCAGCCACCAAGGCCTTAACCCAGCCCCCCTCATCAGTGAGACAGGTCTGAGGGGAAGACATTGGAAAAAACGCTTATGAATGAGAGGAACAGTCAATCAATGCAGATTTGCCCAGGAATCTGTGGTGTGCTTTCTTTCCGTCTGGAAGTGAGCCATGACACTCTGACCCTGGACACCATGGAGAGGCGTTATATTTCAATGTGCATGAGAGTTACACTGATGAGCTCCATGGGGCATTGTTTCCACATTGGAGGGTTTGCAGGACATGGATCCTCATGGAAGTGATGTATGTTCTTGTTAGAGGTTTTACTTAGATTTTTCCCTGTTGTTTACCTTTTCAGTTTGCGGGACTTGGTTCCACGTTGAAGGGTGACCTGGAGTGCATTTTCTTCTTAAAAGTTTACCTGGTGCATGTTTCCCTGTTGTTTATCTTTTGGTGGATTGCATTGCTTATTTTTTAAAACTGGATGACTGCTACGAGTATAGGTGTTATTTATCACACCTGATAAATAATGATATCACAGGGTATGTTATTTAGTGAGTGCAAAAAACAGCACCTCTTACACAGTAGTCGGGAATAATGTGCAGAATTTGGTGTTTAACGGACCAAAATCTGCAAGATATGGTTTGTCAAAGTTTACCGAAGACTTTTTTATAAAAAACAAACTTTTAATTCTGACCTCTGCATAAACAGGGGCTTATGCAGAGGTCTGACCCACACGTAATCAGGCCTCTATTGGTTTTCTACCATCAGTGGTTAAATTGTAAAAGAATAAGGGCCGGGCCCCAAGTTTTGCTGAAGAGCATACAACCAGCAGTATTGAATGGCGGTGTACCAAATACCAAGGCTGCATAGTTTTGATTCTAACTTGTGTCTATTTATTCCACCACCAGACACTCCATTCCCCTTTCTCTCACTCATGCATGCTTCTCCTCCCCCTTTGCCAGGTTTTCCCATCTTTCTCTTCCTCCTTCTTACCCCCTTATGTGTTTTGTATGCTCTTGCTCTGGGTCAAAGTCTGATGAGAATAAATATGTGTTGGTTACCCAAAAAAGAGAGCTGTTTGGCCACACCTGCAACCACCATCTCAAATTAGACACTACCTACTATGTAATAACCTGTGGGAGAGTTCTCTGATATGTGTCTCACTGCTAGTTGGTTCCCTGGGATGTTTTCCATTTTTTGTGGGATACCTCGGATGTGGTTCCCTACTGATGGCTTCCCTACATTCAACTCCAGTATAGGTGTGTGTATCCCGGTTGGCTATTATATAGGTGTTTTTATCTGTTGGTGAGTCGCATCATGCACTTTTTTCTGCCAGTGGGTGTTCTGGCTTAGGTTTCCTGCTTGGCATTACCTCCCCGTCCATCTTTCCTGATCCAGTCCTTGCACATAAGACCCCATCTCCTACTAGCAGATATTATTCCGGGTTCCATGTTTAAATATCGATAACAAAAATATAGTTAACAAAAATATAGATGTAAAAATATCGATTACAAAAAATATCGACTCCCTATACTTAAACGGGTAAGTACAACAATATCGACTCAAAATATAGATGTAAAAAACATAGATGTAAAAAAATATCGACTTTAAAAAATACTATAACTTAAATTAAATAATTAAATAATATTAATATTATTAACAAAATTAATTAAATTACAATTATATTTTAACTAATTATAACAAATAAACTCAATTTAATGAATATAAACACAATAAATGTGTACATATACATATATTTTCTTAATTACATTTTATTATTATCTTTATTTTATTTATAAACTTTAATACTTATATAAAAATAAAATAAACACATATATAAAACATTTTGAATAAAATAAAATATTCTATATTTAATTAACGCATTAAAGTATTTAAAAATAATAATACATACATTTAATAACAAAATAAAAACATTAGTGGTGAAAACATTTGATAGCGAAGGAGTAAAAATTACTATTCCCACTCCAGGGAGTGCAACAGTAGGGAAAGCGCTGGATAGCGTAGGAGTAAAAATTACTATTCCCACTCCAGAGAGTGCAACAGTAGGGAAAGCGTTGGATAGCGCAGGGGTAAAAATTACTATTCCCACTCCAAAGGGTGCAACAGTAGGGAAAGCGTTGGATAGCGTAGGAGTAAAAATTACTATTCCCACTCCAGAGAGTGCAACAGTAGGGAAAACGTTGGATAGCGTAGGGGTAAAAATGACTATTCCCACTCCAGAGAGTGCAACAGTAGGGAAAGCGTTGGATAGAGTTGGGGTAAAAATTACTATTCCCACTCCAGAGGGTGCAACAGTAGGGAAAACGTTGGATAGCGTAGGGGTAAAAATTACTATTCCTACTCCAGCGAGTGCAACAGTAGGTAAAGCGTTGGATAGCGTAGGGGTTAAAATTACTATTCTCACTCCAGAAAGTGCAACAGTAGGGAAAGCGTTGGATAGCGTAGGGGTTAAAATTACTATTCCCACTCCAGAAAGTGCAACAGTAGGGAAAGCGTTGGATAGCGTAGGGGTGAAAATTACTATTCCCACTCCAGAGAGTGCAACAGAAGGGAAAGCGTTGGACAGCGTAGGGGTAAAAATGACTATTCCCACTCTAGTGAGTACAATAGTAGGGAAAGCGCTGGGACCCAAAACCATAAAAAAACTATCAAAATTGTTATTAAATTTAATTTCCAATATAAACGTAATTAATATATACATTTAAATATATTATTATTACCCAAGATAATAAAAATTAATTATTTACACATTATTTAACACTATAATATCCACCACACACACCTAAAATTAATTACACAATTACATTTAATATTTACTAATTAATTAATGAAAATTAATGGTTTTTTAAATTAATTAATTAATTAATTAATAACCAACTTTCACACCATATACACTTAAAAACACCACAGTACACACCTAAAATTAATTACACATTTACAATTAATAATTACTAATTAATTAATGGTAATTAATGTAAAAAGTATTTAATAATTCCTCAATAAAAAATTAATTACTTACCACCCTTCACACCATTTACACGTATTAAATCCACAACACACACCTAAAAATAATTAAACAATTAACATAATTAATTATTAATTGACTAATTGAAATTAATTAACAACTAATTATTAAACTATTATTAATAAATTAACACATTAATGAATAAATTAATCTCATATAATTAAATTACTTCCCACCCTATTCCCCTATAAACCCACAACCCGCTACGGAAGTAATAACACAAAATTAAACATAAAAAACATTAATAACTAATACAATTCCAAAACATATAATAAAATAACAAACAATTCTCATTAAAAACACTAAAATACATAACATTATTAATAAATCGATATTTTTTGTAAACTATATTTTTGTAAACAATATTTATTACAACTATATTATTGTTATCGATATCACTTACCTGTCAGCCGATATTCTGGTCAAACTATATTTTTCTTGTCGATATTTGTTCCACTCGATATTTCTGCGGAGATAATAATGTAACACGATATTTCTACGTCGATATTCCTACACTGCACCATTATTTAGTAGCCAACTCGAAACCCTTCCCCCAACATGGCCGCCATTACCCATGTGCCACAACAAAGAGGAAGTGGTCACACCAAACATCCTGTAGTATCAAGCAACCACATAAATAACAACAACATATAATCAACACCCAAGGGAAGGGAGGGTGGGAAACTTAAAACTGGATCGGGGAAGACTTGGACTCGGAGTAATGAGGATTACCGGTAAGTAACCGGGGCGTTTCGCTGCTGGAGGGGCTGCATGAACATTTCCCAGTTGGTGTTCACTCTGGCAGGATACCTTGGGGGGAGAGAGGCCCTTCCGATGCGTAGCCCACAGCCTACAGCACGTGAGTAGGCTAAAGACATAGTGCTATGTGTTCCATAAAATAGATTAGAGAGGGTAAAGAGAAGGAGGATTTGCATTTGTCTGCTATGGATTTTAATATTTAAGTGAGGCCCATAAACTGAGAAAGCATTCTAAGTTCTGCTATATATTATACAAACCAAAGAACATAAACCAATTCCGACTTATACCTGTGTCAGTCGTCCGTTTACTCACTTTTATAATACTGCTTGGCATCTGCAGATAGTTTCATAATATCAACCTTTTGTCCAGAATTTGTATCCTGAATTTAGATCCTTTGTGGTTAATTTTTACAAACCCTGACCAGAATTTACCTCCAGTCTGGTTGTCACCTTATTTCAAGGAGAGTAAAGTGTTACTATTCCATTGGGTAATAGTAACACACAATAGAGTGCTTAGAAATGGCACACATTTGGTATAAAGCACTTTAAGGGCCATGGCCGTGCACAACAGGATGGGTTTGTACTCCTTGAGCTAGTTCCTTTCTAAATCATAGATGCAATACAGAGACATACCTTCCCATCACATAAACCAGGCCTGGCCAGGGAGGAGGAAACTGAGAACCAATACCATGGATTACTGCTGGCATGTCGAGCGAGAACTTGGAAGGGAGGGGCATATTTACAATGGAAGTGGCGGAGCGCGGCGTTTGCCTTCTTGGCTTAAAGTGCCCTCCACCTTTTCTGAAACGCAGGGCTGCCCTATATTTACTAGAATATGGTGCAGCCCTGTGTTTCACCCTGTGCTGGCGCTACAATTAACAGTGTAGTGCCAACGCTGCCACTGTGTTTGCGTGCAGGGGGAGATTGTTTCTGTTGAGGTGCCGGGTTTTTAGGAACCCGGTGGTGCCAGGGGATAACACCCGAAGACCTCTGAGTTCTCCCTTGTTCCGGACCACAGAAACACGGAGTCTTCTAGTTACCGTCAAAGATCAAGGTTTATTGGTAGCTACCAAGTAACACGTGTCCCAGAAGTACACCACACGGAGAGTAGGTTCTTGGGAGACTGTTCGTTTTTACAGAACCAGCCGTCTCCTTATATACAAAAATAATAGCTGCAAGCAAGAATTCCTGAGTTTATGATATGGCTATACACATATTTCTACAATAATACAAAGAGCAAAGTCATGTAAGCAGGCCCATATTTTAGATGTCCAGTTTGTTGATAGATTACCCAGTTAGGCCTGGAACTCCCATCAGATATCGATGAAACCTTAATAAAGAAAGGTACAACCCAGTCATAAAACTGGCCATAAACAAGGAATGTGGACAGGTGCATGTTTGCAGAAAGCATGGTCTGTATGTCGTGAATGGTTTGTGGAATGTTATGTGTTGATGCTATCGTATTCGGCCACTGGGCGAGGAGCTGCCCAAACAGGTTTGGCCGAAGGCAATGGAGTCAGTTGGGACAGGTCAGGGGGAAGTCACGAAAAGGTGGACGTGTCCCTTTTGATCAAGCTCGACCTTTAATTGACTTATCATGAGGGCAAGATGCAAGATGGATGCCGTTCACAAAATGGAGTTTAAGGGATGGGGACGGAAACTACGATTTTGGGGTGTTGGCAACCCTCGATTGTGACGCAAATACATAGGAATGATGTCCTAATTATTATCGGTTCATAGATACCAAAATCGTCTTGGTGCGTTGAGGTTTTGTGACACGGGTATTGGACCTCGATATCGGGAAAACACCAGGGTTCGGATTTTTGAGAACCACAGACCCTCCTTTTGCCCTCATATAAGGCAATAACTCATGCTAATCTGAGTCCAAATCGGTATGAAGAAATTCGTGGAGATGTTGCTGTAGCATCATTCTGTTACTCAGCTCGTCCTGTGACACAGGCTTCCGTACACACGAGGTAGCACAGAGGCCACATAGTGCAGGAGCACACTGTATACATAGGCAAAACATGAACAGAAGTGCCAGGGTCATCCCAATGAAGATCAAAATTTTCCATCCCCAGGCAGTGATCAGCTCCCAGAACCACCCCAGCAGGGACCAGTCCCCTTTCTCAACGTGAAGGGAACCAGATATTTCGTGTAGTTTGGAGATGGCCTGGTATACTGTCGGTGCGTTATCAGGGATGAATATGCAACAACTGGATTGGATGACTCTACACACACCACCACGATCGGCGAGTATGATGTCTAAGGCAATTCGGTTCTGAAGGGTCATAAGTCGATCCGACTGAAGCTCGGTTGTCAGATTGCCAAGTGCTCCGGACGTCGTAGTCACGGCGGATTCAACTATCCTCGCTAACTGTCGAATATTTCTGCTGTTCACCATAGGCCCCCAAAATGGCAGAAAACCCTTTGCGAAGTCAGCGAATTCCTGACCCGCGGTGTCGTCTTTACTCACGACACCCCTAGCTGTCCTTGTCCGATGGTAATCTGCTCTGGCCGTGTAGGTGGGAGGCAGCAGAAATGAGATAAAACATGTACCTGAGAAATCAGGGGGCAACCACGTGTAGGCTTGGTCGTGGCAAACGAAATACGTGCCTTTGGCTGCCAAAAGTATAGGGGAAGTTCGGGAAGCAAATACATATGTTTCCGTGCAAATGCTCTTTCCTAACTGTGCTGTGGGGTCCCTACCAATACCCTGTAAGCATAAGTGACCTCGGTGGGGCACTATCCAAACTGGGCGGGATTTCTTTGCTGCCTGGCTCTTGACCAGGTAAACCCCATGCTTAGTCACGTTCCAACGGGTGTAGGGACTGAGTTCATCTTTGGGCATTGTCAGATATGTGTCGATATCCCTACTCATATTTCTTATCCCTGCAATTAGTGCCTTGTTATTGGAATCGCTCGTAGTGGAACGGGCCGGGTATGGTTCTAGGGCGAATAGGAACATGGTCTGGAAAGCCCACAGAGAACCATAGTAGCTGAATGGCAAAATGAAATATGGGACTCCCTTATCGGTTGTGTGTGGCATGAGTCCGCATATCCAACAGTTTGATGTATTCATTACGGACTGGTGTTGGTGTAGGAGCTGAATGAAAGAGTTGTTTACAAATTCGAGTCTTCGGGCAGACTCGTGTTCAGGTAGAGGGTGAAAGTAGTGTGGAGAAATAGTGGGAGGAGATGGTGGCTGGGTGTCATTCGAAAAGGTAACTTTAAATACGAATAGAGTATAACCAGTAAAAAACACAAGTATGCTACATAACATTAAAACACATAGGTGTCGATTCCGATCCGGTAAAAAGCGCTCCGAATTGCAGTTCGGAGCGTTTTTCCCCGTACGAATAGCACCCGTAGGCGTCCCCGTACGATTCAGCAAGTACGATCACAAATAAATGCGTGGCTCCGTACGACTCGTACA
The DNA here is from genome assembly GCF_964261635.1 of Lissotriton helveticus. Taxonomy (NCBI): domain Eukaryota; kingdom Metazoa; phylum Chordata; class Amphibia; order Caudata; family Salamandridae; genus Lissotriton; species Lissotriton helveticus. The sequence continues at coordinate 52,672,793 of NC_136059.1, forward strand.
AAACACCGTACAAATCGAAAATCCGTACGATTTGCAGTCGGCTGACGCACCACGCTGCGTCCGTACGTAAATAGACCGCGCCTTCCGACCCAGGAAGTACGATCCGTGTCGAACACACACCGTACGGCTCTTTTGCTACGAGAGCTCTAAACTACCGTAAACCCACACTCCGTCAAACCCGGCACCCGGTACACGACAAGCAAGACATGAACGCCATCGTCCGTGTCATCCCTATCCTGTACGCCCACCACCTCGTATATAGAAACCGACGACGGCGCAGAAGGTGAGTACAACGAACACCAACATACCTGTACGTGTTGCCATACGAGCACATCTCCATTGCACGACTGTCATGTCTGGGTACGTTGCACCACACAATCCCGCACAACACCAGTGTCATACGGAGACGTACCGCACCTACGTCATCGACTTCGGGGTACGGTACGTCACCGCACTCCACCAGTGTTATACGTGCCGCATGTACGTCATCCAGCTCGGGGTACGGTACGTCACCGCACAACACCAGTGTCATACGGAGACGTACCGCACCTACGTCATCGACTTCGGGGTACGGTACGTCACCGCACTCCACCAGTGTTATACGTGCCGCATGTACGTCATCCAGCTCGGGGTACGGTACGTCACCGCACAACACCAGTGTCATACGGAGACGTACCGCACCTACGTCATCGACTTCGGGGTACGGTACGTCACCGCACTCCACCAGTGTTATACGTGCCGCATGTACGTCATCCAGCTCGGGGTACGGTACGTCACCGCACAACACCAGTGTCATACGGAGACGTACCGCACCTACGTCATCGACTTCGGGGTACGGTACGTCACCGCACTCCACCAGTGTTATACGTGCCGCATGTACGTCATCCAGCTCGGGGTACGGTACGTCACCGCACAACACCAGTGTCATACGGAGACGTACCGCACCTACGTCATCGACTTCGGGGTACGGTACGTCACCGCACTCCACCAGTGTTATACGTGCTGCATGTACGTCATCCAGCTCGATGTACGTCATCCAGCTCACCGCACAACACCAGTGCAATAGACGTGTGGGACATACGTCTGCTAAGTAATTGTATGTGTAAGTATGAGAGTGTGTGTCTGAGACACCCCCCCCTGGCCACCTGTGCCCAGCATCAGAGTGCCCAGCATCAGAGTGCCCACCACTGCCCAGCATCAGAGTGCCCAGCATCAGAGTGCCCACCACTGCCCAGCATCAGAGTGCCCACCACTGCCCAGCATCAGAGTGCCCAGCATCAGAGTGCCCACCACTGCCCAGCATCAGAGTGCCCACCACTGCCCAGCATCAGAGTGCCCAGCATCAGAGTGCCCACCACTGCCCAGCATCAGAGTGCCCAGCATCAGAGTGCCCACCACTGCCCAGCATCAGAGTGCCCAGCATCAGAGTGCCCACCACTGCCCAGCATCAGAGTGCCCACCACTGCCCAGCATCAGAGTGCCCACCACTGCCCAGCATCAGAGTGCCCAGCATCAGAGTGCCCACCACTGCCCAGCATCAGAGTGCCCAGCATCAGAGTGCCCACCACTGCCCAGCATCAGAGTGCCCAGCATCAGAGTGCCCACCACTGCCCAGCATCAGAGTGCCCAGCATCAGAGTGCCCACCACTGCCCAGCATCAGAGTCCCCACCACTGCCCAGCATCAGAGTGCCCAGCATCAGAGTGCCCACCACTGCCCAGCATCAGAGTGCCCAGCATCAGAGTGCCCACCACTGCCCAGCATCAGAGTGCCCAGCATCAGAGTGCCCACCACTGCCCAGCATCAGAGTGCCCAGCATCAGAGTGCCCACCACTGCCCAGCATCAGAGTGCCCACCACTGCCCAGCATCAGAGTGCCCAGCATCAGAGTGCCCACCACTGCCCAGCATCAGAGTGCCCAGCATCAGAGTGCCCACCACTGCCCAGCATCAGAGTGCCCACCACTGCCCAGCATCAGAGTGCCCAGCATCAGAGTGCCCACCACTGCCCAGCATCAGAGTGCCCAGCATCAGAGTGCCCACCACTGCCCAGCATCAGAGTGCCCAGCATCAGAGTGCCCACCACTGCCCAGCATCAGAGTGCCCACCACTGCCCAGCATCAGAGTGCCCACCACTGCCCAGCATCAGAGTGCCCAGCATCACAGTGCCCACCACTGCCCAGCATCAGAGTGCCCACCACTGCCCAGCATCAGAGTGCCCACCACTGCCCAGCATCAGAGTGCCCAGCATCAGAGTGCCCACCACTGCCCAGCATCAGAGTGCCCAGCATCAGAGTGCCCACCACTGCCCAGCATCAGAGTGCCCAGCATCAGAGTGCCCACCACTGCCCAGCATCAGAGTGCCCAGCATCAGAGTGCCCACCACTGCCCAGCATCAGAGTGCCCACCACTGCCCAGCATCAGAGTGCCCAGCATCAGAGTGCCCACCACTGCCCAGCATCAGAGTGCCCACCACTGCCCAGCATCAGAGTGCCCACCACTGCCCAGCATCAGAGTGCCCAGCATCAGAGTGCCCACCACTGCCCAGCATCAGAGTGCCCAGCATCAGAGTGCCCACCACTGCCCAGCATCAGAGTCCCCACCACTGCCCAGCATCAGAGTCCCCACCACTGCCCAGCATCAGAGTGCCCACCACTGCCCAGCATCAGAGTGCCCACCACTGCCCAGCATCAGAGTGCCCAGCATCAGAGTGCCCACCACTGCCCAGCATCAGAGTGCCCACCACTGCCCAGCATCAGAGTGCCCACCACTGCCCAGCATCAGAGTGCCCAGCATCACAGTGCCCACCACTGCCCAGCATCAGAGTGCCCACCACTGCCCAGCATCAGAGTGCCCACCACTGCCCAGCATCAGAGTGCCCAGCATCAGAGTGCCCACCACTGCCCAGCATCAGAGTGCCCAGCATCAGAGTGCCCACCACTGCCCAGCATCAGAGTGCCCACCACTGCCCAGCATCAGAGTGCCCACCACTGCCCAGCATCAGAGTGCCCAGCATCAGAGTGCCCACCACTGCCCAGCTCGTACATCATAAACATACCATTGTCAACCTCATTACCCTCAGGAGATAGACACATTTTAGTAGACCTAAATGTGAACATCACACCAGCTCCCAGGCACCCAGCAGTCACAGACATCATCACACAAACTACAAATCTGAAAATAAAAAATCAGCTTTATTCAGCGGAATCACAAAAGAAAAGCAAATGAGAGTCCTCGCTCATTAAAGGGCAATGGCCAGTCCAATAGAGTCTCAGCAATAGCTTGTGCCTCCATGGGTGTCATCTCACCCAAACATGCCTGCACATGGCGTTTAATCAGCTGTGCTGACTATGGGGGCACCATCTGTGGAATCCTCCGGCACCGCATGGACAGGAGAGGGAAGGACAGGTGGAGTGGGTGCAGGTGTAGTGGATTCATCCACACTGGTTGGGGCATCGCCGAAAGTAGATTCAAAAACCTGGCTGCACACCTCAGCCAGGGCGGAAAAACTACCACCAGAACCCGGGGACACATTGGGGGTGGAGGTACAGGGCTGTGAGTCAGTCCTACTGGGTGTGTGGATGTGTGTGTGAGGTGTCTCCCCTCTCCCTGTGGGTGTGCCTACTTGCCCTTGAGACTGTGTGCGTGGAGCTTTGAGCTTCTTATGCTGTGTGTGTGCGCTGGGTGTGTCTGACCTGTGGCGTGTGCGTGTATGCTGTGTAGGTATGTGAGAGGCAGAGGTGGATGGCTCGGAAGGATGGGTGGGGGACAGATGCTGCTGGGTGTACATAGCTGCCGTCAGCGTTGATTCAATGGCAGCCACACTCCGACGCAGATCAGACATGGCTGATGACATGCCCTCCATGAACGACACCACCTGTGTAATCAGTTGTGTATGTCCATGGAGGACAGACAGCATGGATGCCTGACCTACTGCAATCTGCCGGAGTAGGTCCACTGTCTCAGCACTGAGGGCAGCAGGGGACACAGGGGCAGGGGCTGCGGTGCCGGGAACAAAGGAGACACGGGGGCTAGCACGGACCCTAGGCACACCAAGGAGTGGGAGGTTGGAGATGGGACTGGAGGAGGGGAGGGCAGCCAAAGATGTATGAGTGACCATTGCTGCATATTCCCCCCCCCTCCTGAGAGTCTGTCTCGGATTCGTCGGCATGGTACGATGTGTCAGTCACATGTCGTGCGGCCTGTAGACTCTCCTCCCACTCTGTGCCACTGCCTCCCTCTGACACCTCCCAGCAGGTGGCACTGTCGGTGTGTCCCTCCGCCTGGTCCGCGCCTCTGTCTCCTCCAGATTCAGATGATGATGCTGTGAGCAAGGAGAAGAATTAAAACATATCAGTCACCTGTACACATCAGACATATCAGCTGCAAATCATATGGCCTCTTTCGTCAACATGGCATGCATCATGAGTCACATGACACATAACTCTTCATAATGACAATTCTACTTGTGGAGAAATGTCAGAGACACACAGCTCAATGTAAGGTAGGAGACAAGGTATAGGCAAGTAAAATACTTGTATGAGAGACACAATCATGATCCACTGCCTGACAACAGGATAGCTGATGATGCATAACAGTTCATTACCCAACCCTGCCACCCAAATCAAGACCTGGTCATGTTTGATTAGCTTTGACTCTGTGCCACATTAGAAAAGTCCTGGGCAAACTGCCATGTGATGCCGTCCTGGGACCTGAAACAAGTCTTCCATCACCTCACACTGCCATCACCGCTTTGTACATCCAAAGTCACATTGTGTGGCAAACCATCAATACCATGTACAAAGAACATGCCACAGATGGAGAGAATATGCACACACGCACTGCCCAGTGTGAGTATGCAGAAGTCCAAAATATAGCACATGTACATTGTGCACCTGCAGCTAACACAAGATAATTAGAAAGTGTACCATGGACAAAGGCCACTGAGGCTGACTTGTGCATAAAACACTTGTTGAGACTCAAGAACAGTGCCACAATATGAAGAAGGGCAGACATAGTGCACATGTGGTGCTACATTTAAGGTACGAACAGGTGTGACATACCCCCCTACAACATGAAGATGTGCAAAGGAAGATGCAACTTGAGACACTGCACCATAGGAGTACATGTCAAAAACAAGCATTAGCCAAAGCAAACCTCTACTGTGGAGTAGGGCAAGGCATGTAAAGAAGCAGCTGCTGACAGAGGGACAATCGAATTCCAATGCATGAACTGCCTGTCTGACTACACCACTCAAACTATGGGAGTGTGACCATGCCGTAGAGCTCTTCAGGTACCATTTCTCACACACATGACTACAAACAGACATGTACCTACCCCCTTCGTGCTGCTGTCCCTCCTGCAACTGCCTATGGAGGTCTGGGAACACCACTTCCAGGACCCGGAGCATGTTGGGGGTGAGTTGCCGGCTGCCGCCATGCCGGCGTGGAGCTTCCAGCTTCAGCTGGACTCGGGCGATGCGGCGGCTCCAGCACCGGATGTCCTGCCACCTCTTCTTTATGTTTCGAAGCCTCCTGCGAGGCCCCCCCTCGCTCCGGACAGCCCTGGCGATGTCCACCCAGATTTCACCCTTCTCATAGGCAGATACCTGTCACAAATGTAAAGTTACAGAACATCAGTATACCTGGTGCATGTTCCCAAGACACCCATATGTCCACAAAATACATGATGACAATAGGGCAACGTATGGCACACACATTAGCATCATTGTCCAGGAGTATGTGGCCTGTGTGCTAACAAAACTGCTTAGCATTACATTGTAAATCTACAGATTACATGAGGGCTGTAAAACACTCTTTGAGCATGACACTCACTGAACAAGACATGCTATATCTGGGTGCAATGCAGCACGTGACATGCTGTCACACACCACACTACAACAAATAACTCTCTTCTAACAACACTGTGCACCCTGGCACTCACTCACAACAACATTGCATCTATCCAGTATTACTACACAGTGGCTATGATGTCACACACACAACAGGTGCACACTCCAAGGTATTGCACACATCACTCACCTGATCCCCTGGTCTCCCATACAGCTTGCTGAAGTTGGGCAGGAGGGCATCCAGAAGGGCCTTGTTCTCACCATCAGTGAATGCAGGTGCCCTCTCCATGTTCAGCTAATCAGGGCCAGAGGATTCAGAGACAGCAGCTGTGGTTAGCACACCAATGTTGTGCAGGCAAGTGCCCTCCCACAGCCACATGCTGCCTTATATCTGTGCTGCAGAGGGTCTGTGAGTCCAAGGAGTAGTGTGTGATAGGCCACCATAATTTGCATCCTATGTTCCATCCAATCACATCACACCTAAGCCCATTACACACATATGCATGGTTTGAAAATAGAGCCAGAGCTGAACAACAACTTTCGCAACATTGTATACTTTTTCCTAACTGAATCTTCCAGGACACCTGTAGGAGTGTAAAAAACTCCGTATCCGTGACAACCTGGTTGCATTTGGAACAGTACACTGTTTCCTTAGTTGTTCCCTATGAAATTTAAAAAATCCACACACAAGTACGGTGACATTGCCATTGCTACACATTGAATGGTGTAACGATGCGTACACAGGCCCGTACCATTGGGGTACGCTCAGTAGAGCCTAAAGGCGATAGGGAAACGATGCGTACACAGGCCCCTACCATTGGGGTACGCTCAGTAGAGCCTAAAGGCGATAGGGAAACGATGCGTACACAGGCCCGTACCATTGGGGTACGCTCAGCTCGCGTAGAGCCTAAAGGCGATAGGGAAACGATGCGTACACAGGCCCGTACCATTGGGGTACGCTCAGTAGAGCCTAAAGGCGATAGGGAAACGATGCGTACACAGGCCCGTACCATTGGGGTACGCTCAGTAGAGCCTAAAGGCGATAGGGAAACGATGCGTACACAGGCCCCTACCATTGGGGTACGCTCAGTAGAGCCTAAAGGCGATAGGGAAACGATGCGTACACAGGCCCGTACCATTGGGGTACGCTCAGCTCGCGTAGAGCCTAAAGGCGATAGGGAAACGATGCGTACACAGGCCCGTACCATTGGGGTACGCTCAGTAGAGCCTAAAGGCGATAGGGAAACGATGCGTACACAGGCCCGTACCATTGGGGTACGCTCAGTAGAGCCTAAAGGCGATAGGGAAACGATGCGTACACAGGCCCGTACCATTGGGGTACGCTCAGTAGAGCCTAAAGGCGATAGGGAAACGATGCGTACACAGGCCCCTACCATTGGGGTACGCTCAGTAGAGCCTAAAGGCGATAGGGAAACGATGCGTACACAGGCCCGTACCATTGGGGTACGCTCAGTAGAGCCTAAAGGCGATAGGGAAACGATGCGTACACAGGCCCGTACCATTGGGGTACGCTCAGTAGAGCCTAAAGGCGATAGGGAAACGATGCGTACACAGGCCCGTACCATTGGGGTACGCTCAGTAGAGCCTAAAGGCGATAGGGAAACGATGCGTACACAGGCCCGTACCATTGGGGTACGCTCAGTAGAGCCTAAAGGCGATAGGGAAACGATGCGTACACAGGCCCGTACCATTGGGGTACGCTCAGTAGAGCCTAAAGGCGATAGGGAAACGATGCGTACACAGGCCCCTACCATTGGGGTACGCTCAGTAGAGCCTAAAGGCGATAGGGAAACGATGCGTACACAGGCCCGTACCATTGGGGTACGCTCAGCTCGCGTAGAGCCTAAAGGCGATAGGGAAACGATGCGTACACAGGCCCCTACCATTGGGGTACGCTCAGCTCGCGTAGAGCCTAAAGGCGATAGGGAAACGATGCGTACACAGGCCCGTACCATTGGGGTACGCTCAGTAGAGCCTAAAGGCGATAGGGAAACGATGCGTACACAGGCCCGTACCATTGGGGTACGCTCAGTAGAGCCTAAAGGCGATAGGGAAACGATGCGTACACAGGCCCGTACCATTGGGGTACGCTCAGTAGAGCCTAAAGGCGATAGGGAAACGATGCGTACACAGGCCCCTACCATTGGGGTACGCTCAGTAGAGCCTAAAGGCGATAGGGAAACGATGCGTACACAGGCCCGTACCATTGGGGTACGCTCAGCTCGCGTAGAGCCTAAAGGCGATAGGGAAACGATGCGTACACAGGCCCGTACCATTGGGGTACGCTCAGCTCGCGTAGAGCCTAAAGGCGATAGGGAAACGATGCGTACACAGGCCCGTACCATTGGGGTACGCTCAGTAGAGCCTAAAGGCGATAGGGAAACGATGCGTACACAGGCCCGTACCATTGGGGTACGCTCAGTAGAGCCTAAAGGCGATAGGGAAACGATGCGTACACAGGCCCGTACCATTGGGGTACGCTCAGTAGAGCCTAAAGGCGATAGGGAAACGATGCGTACACAGGCCCCTACCATTGGGGTACATTGAGTCAGACATGGTCAAGTGAACGATTGTGTAGGCTGCGTCCCTGTCCACCTTCATGTCACCATTGGCAGAGTCACACTAGGAAATCACACAGCAGGGATGTAGTCTACACTCATGTCAACCATGTGGATGCATACATCAGCATGGCACACATACATCAGTATGTGCCAGGTTTGGCAGACATTGAAGAAGCACAGGGATTGTGACCGTGTGCCTCAGTTGATGTGTAAATAGCTTGCACAACATGTCATCATTCATGATGCACATGTGCATCACATGCATTCAACAATTTCAACACGATTGACGTCTGCAACATGTAGCGTGGCACATGAACACTCGAATGGGCCACAATTCAGTACAGGGAACTGCCACATGATGACAGGAACATGCCCACTGTCACAGAGGGGTCATAGCCGCACAGCATGACCCTGTGTGACCACGTCATGTGTGTGCCTTGTGCTACATTGTGCATGCTGTTAGCATATGCCATGAAGAGGTCAGTAAAGTATTACTCACCTCAGAATATCCACACATGTCATCCTGGACATGGCAATTTCCGTAATACCGTACACTTGTGTGTTGGTGTGTAATTCCTCTGGCTCTGCAAGTATCCTTGGCGTTGTGTCTGCCCTGATGACGTTATCTGAGTAGTCATATGTCACCTCTGCGTCCACACGTCAGGTCCTCTGTTTGTTTCTCAACACCAACGCAGCTCCGGTCTAAGTTAAAGCTTACACATTTTGTACCCTAAATCATTGTACTAACACTTCAGAACATTTACCTTTTATTGTCATACTCAAGACCGTGCCAATAGGGATGTCACTTACAAAGCCTGTGAGGAATGAAAAGGCCTCATGTTGGTGAGTGACCCTCACCGTCTGTGTCTCCACGGTTTTCACGTCAGGCACAACAACAAGAGCTGCTCCAATTGCGGGGAGCTGACATATGAATCCAGGTGTGATATGTCCCACAAGCCACTTAGACTCCAGCAGTTGGCACAGCAGCACAATAGCTCATGGTTGGGATGTAGGACCAGTGCATGTGTGTGGGTGTGGAGACATGTGAGCCCCTCATTAGTACATCATTCCCCAGGCGACACTTGTCAGGTAAACAACAAAAGTCAGAGATGTGTAATTGCATTGACAAATAACCATGATGCAAGTGCAATGCTGCATGGGATTAGGGTGACGGCGACCACACGGCTCCATCAGAACAGCAGCCATCGTAGCCAGCACCACGACCTACGGTCCCAGCCCTGCATGTGACACAGGAGGAGTAACTGCACTTCCTCATGTCCATGATGTCCTTCACCCCGGCCAGTGACTCTGCATCAGCTTCTGGCCCACCGTACCCGTCAGGGGGCAGTTGCGCCTCAGTTGATATGCCCCTGACACCATCATTCGCTGAGTGACGGACGCAGGCGGTGCATACGTCCCAGAACCGCTGTGACAGACATGATCGGAATGTTCATCCAGGTCCCCGCTGGTGCAACTCACAACCTCACTGCCAGATCTCCCCCAGGTGTCAGCCGTGGCGCCATTCTGGGGTGGTGCTGGCCCCGATAACACACACTGTACGGCTCCGCCGTGGTAACTGTGTGGCAGAACACCGCTCTTAATGCTGCATGGGAATGTAAACATCAATGAGCTGGCCACACCTCATTACAATTGGCGCTAATGAGTATTGGGAGGGTCAAGAAGACCCACTGGCACGTGAGTGTCAGTCCCAACACCACAGGACAGGTGGACTGGGGGATGCGAGTGTTGTGGACACCTAGCCAGACACAGGTGATGTCTCAACTCAAAAGATGTATTTGGATGATTTGGCAACGTTCAGTGTAGTGTTTATGTGGGCGGTTGTAACCATGGCCCTTCATCTCCCTGTTGTTGCGGTGAGGACCAACTTGTCACTCAGGTCCTTCAACTACACTAACGCTACGCTGAGCCTCTGCAGGCTCATCTTGATGAGAGTACTGTATGTATTTTTGCAAGCTTGTACAGCCACGCAGCATGTTTGTCTGTACATAGGCACGTTGTCAGACCCCCACTGCCCTACCCGGACTGACCATGTTCCCTGTCCTACCACCCCATCCCAGGAAGCATCTGCATGCAGCCCTCAAAACCACAGAACACAGTCACGTTACCTACGCTGTAGAGGGTATCCAAGAGGTACAGGCACTACGCAAAGATGTCATCATCCTCCCTGACTCTGGGAGTGATGTTTAGCTACTTGACATGCATCTTTGCCTGCTACCCACACTCTCTGTGGGATATGTTTGTGTAACAGCTGCCAGTGTATGCGTTGTAGGTACAGCCAAAACGTGGCCACGCCCTTGTCGGATGCCAATCAACAACACTACTTTTGTTCCGGTGTGGCCTGGATAGCCACCACTCACTGGTCAGATCAATGACACCCAGGGAGGCTAATTAGTCCTAAGCTATGTATGTATAGAAATGTGACACTTTGCTACTGCCTACTGTTCCTTACAGATATTGGTTCACAAAAGGTAAGTAACTAGTCCTTGAAAGTACTGTGCATCTGCTGTAGGAGCATATATGTTGTGTCCTTGCTGTGATGGCAGGGTGACTAATGTACACACACCATGCCACGTGTGTAAATGACCCGTTCACATGTGTGATGGCATTACAGACCGTCAGTGACAAATGTAATTATCATGATGTATGATGATGGTCATGTAATTCTCACTGAAAGTACACACCGCGACATGACTAAGGCTGAACAGTGCAAATGATTGCACATGTGGTGTGTGTGTGTATTGCAGTCTGCCCTCTGGGTGTGCAACCTCCTACTGACATTGACATGACGTGTCTCACTGACATGATACATTGTCATGGTCACTTAGACCTGTACATCTGAAGGCTTGTATGCATGTCACATCCATTCCACACACTACAGGTATTTACCTTCGCCACGGAGGAGTGTGTGGGAGCTGGCATCTGTGTGTATCCCACACCACACTCCAAATTGTCTACATCATTTGAAGAGGTGTTGCTTGTGCCATGTACATTGTTATAGTCTTAGTCGGACAGTTGTAGACATTTCCTTAAAATTGTGTCTTGCAGGGCACCCCCTCTGGAAAGGCCGTTGCCTGACTTGGAAGCCATGAGGGAGCGCAACTGCATCCGTCGATATCGCTTCGGCCGACAGTTGATCAAGGACCTGACGGGCAGGCTTGAGGCTCACCTACAACCACGCCACAGGTATCCAAGTGCACTGACACCCAAGGTGAAGGTGATGGCAGCCCTCCATTTCTTTGCCACAGGTACCTTCCAATTTACCATAGCTGATGTGGGAGGGATGTCTCAGACCATGTTTAGCCGGGTATTGAGTGATGTTTTGGGAGCAATGTTGCTCCACCTTGATGATTTCATTACATTCCCTACTCCAGAAGAGTTGACAGATGTCAAGGGGCAATTCTATGGCCTGGGCCGTATGCCACATGTAATTGGTGCAATTGATGGTACACATGTTACTCTTGTCCCACCACAGGCTCAGGAGCAAGCGTATCGCAACAGGAAACACTACCACTCGATAAATGCCCTGGTGGTGTGTCTTGCCAACATGATTATCTCACATGTTTGTGCACGTTATCCAGGATCGTGCCACGATGCTTTCATCATGAGGCGTAGCAGGGTACCACAGATGATGCTGCAGCTGCACAACCACCGGGCATGTCTAGTTGGTGAGTATACACTGTGAGCTCTGTATGTCAGTATGTCACAACTTCATGATCTGCATCATATGATTGACTCTTGTACATGTTGTCAAATTGCAGGAGACGCTGGATATCCAAACATGCCATGGCTAATGACTCCGCTACGCAACCCCAGGACAGCTGCAGACCAGCGTTACAACAATGCACATGTGAAGACCAGGCAGGTGATCGAACGGACCTTTGGACTCCTGAAGAGCCGCTTCAGGTGCCTGGACAAGACAGGCGGAGCCCTCCAATACAGCCCACGCAAGGTGTGTGACATCTTCACCGTGTGCTGCATGCTACACAACATGGCAGTGGAGAAGGCTGTGCCACTCTACCTGGATCCTGATGAGCTGGAACATCCGCCCGTTGAGGATGAAGGCCTTGGCCAGGATGCCAGTGATGAGGAGGGTGAAGATGATATCCGCGGTCACCTCATCCGCAACTTCTTTTCATGATGGTGAGTCCTTTCATCTTTTCAGTAAAAGATGGACTATAGAGTAGCATGGGTAGCATGCTATGTATGCAACAGACTGTAAGCAAGATCAATTGGATGTGTGTTGTGCTGTGTCACATGTTCAGTTGGAATGCTACACACATACGTGCTATGAGTGCACTCGGAATGTACAGGTGTCATACTACATCAGGCTATTCAACAGACATTGTCAAAATGACATTATACCGACCGTGACCCCTTGTGTGCCACTCTCATCCACAGCTCGCCCTGCCTGTTGTCCGTTGGGGTACATCGTGGTCATCCTGCTACTGCTCATTATGATTGCACCGTCAGCCACATCAACGGAGCATGCTTGAACATGTGGAGGAGTCAATTTGGGTAAGGACTCATATGAGGCTGTTTAGCATTGGTATGTGTAGAAATGTGTGGTACATGTTCATGTGCATGTGGTGTCATCTTGCATACATGCTACTCCATTATGTACCTCATGACATGTATGGCCACTCCCATGACAGGATAGTCACCCCTTCTGTCATCTGTTGTACTTTGATACTCTGGTGAATGCATCAATGTGTGTAGACATTGCCACAGCAACATTGCACATACCATGGCATGACATTGTGTCAGAGGTCACAACCACGGACTCTGTGGGGGATTGCAGCCTCACTGTGTGCATTAGAATGTGACTGGATCCTCACCTCCAGCTTGTGGGCCAGTCCAGTGTGAGTACCATGAAAGCATGTGGTGTTGGTGTTGCCCAGTGTATGTTCCACATCTTAAGACAACTGTCCCGTGAATCAGTTAACATGGATGCATTGCCCCTTGCAGCAGTATATCATGTCACTGTCATGTCGTTACCTCAGTGCAGGTTGAGAATACTGCAACGCCAGCCTTCACAGTGAGTAGCCGTGATGTTTAGATGCACATGATGCCATGTATGTTTAGCATGACAAAGTAAAAAGTGTGAAAGATGCATATGTGAATTTCTGTGTAGCACCAGTGGAGTGCGGTCATTCACATGAATCTCTGGTCGCCGGCACCATGACTGTGCTATGGTAGGGTCTGATTATGTAGCTTGGATGGACATCACTTGCACTTAATATTTGTTGTACATGCATATCATGTTTAGCATTGTGATGCATACTTGCCACACCAAAAGACTGGCTACAGAGTGCCTTCATTGCATGTCGATCATTAACTTCCTCGTCATATGTGATACTAACAGCTGGAGTGGATTTGCTCAAGTTAGCTTACAGGGCCCTTATGGCTTACCAATATCACATACAGACTTTAGAGTTAGCGGTAGTTTGATTTCCATATGTTTCCATTTGTTACTGATGTCTACCTCATCTGTGCCTGGGAATGTGTTTATACTACATAGATCTTTTTGCATGGGTGCTCACTTGTGAGCGTTACACATGACTCTAATGGATGACAGACTGTCCCAGTTTTTATGTGTCTGTGTCACAGCATCGAATCTGATGTGATGGCATGATTAATCATCATTATTTGTCACCAGACAGTACACTTCACAGGTGTGACTGGTAGAGTGTAGCTAATGAGGTTTTTGAAGTGTCTGTGACATGAGAATGTTGTCCTAATGCTTAATTGCCTCTGTTTCAGGTCTCCCTCCCAGCAGTTCCCATCCTCTCCTTCCCTCGCCTGATCACCCTTTTGTGTCTGTTGTTTGTACTCAGACCAATGGGCTATTTGGAGGTGGAACCCTTAGAGCATCACACCAGTCTGATGAAGAAAGGTACGGCCAGTCGTTGACAGCCTTGTAGGTATTCGTAAAGCGGCATTACAGGTGACATCATGATTAGTGTGAATTGGACTTATTGACAATGCACATGTATGATTGTGATAGCTCCATGGGCTCACAATGTAGATTATCATGTTGTGCATGACGTCTGACTCCTACAGAATCTAGTGCCTGCTTGTGTCTCTACACACATGTCCGTCTAATGTGCACATATACTATTTTCAAATTAGTTACCTCATGCTTGTTAGGTGTGTAACTGTGTATTGTCCACACACATGGGGTGGGTGAAGGCTATAATACTATGTTGTGTGTGAGGTAGATGTCTTTGTTGGTGCAGTTTGGATTTGAACACACTAGCTCTTGTATACACCTGCAGACGCTGTGTGTCTTGTGCCCCACTTGACCGTAAGGGCCCTGATCCACTGACTGTGATGTGTGGTGTTTACTGTGCCATTTAGTAGTCAGTGATCCTGAGTGAGGCAGACACTCCTGCCTTCACATCCACATGTCACTTTGCGCATTGCGGCTGCCCTTGTGTTATGTGTTTGTTTAGCAATTAGTCACACCCCTCCTGCCGTCATTTATTCACTCATTGCTGCAGCTGCATACACAGCCAACATGCAGCGCACACTATCCAGGAACACAGACACCTACAGGATGACCCTCCTTCCATCCATTAATAGAGCATGCTCCGGCCACCCTACACACAGACAACACCAGACATTCACCCTCGTGCTATGAAAATGCTGTGTACTCAGTCATAGCTGCTGCTATGCGTGTGTGTGCAACACATACTGGCACAACTATGCAGATTCACATGACATTGGGTCTACGTACCACCAGGTCATGTGGCGTGTCCAACACACACACACCTTACATTGGCACACTATTGTAGAGTGTTAGCTTGTCAACACCACTAGATCCGAAAACTGTTAGCTTACAGTCACGTGCCAGAACACAACATGCTCACACCACTTCAACATTGCTGTCACAGTCAGTCAAGTTGGCACATGGGACACACACCATGACCCTGTCTCTTGGGTGTGGTGTGATTTGGCGGTTCCGGGGTTGGTATTTGTCTGGTGTGTGTTGTTTTTCTGTATGCGTTGTTCCCATTACAGTAGTATAGTACTTGTAGCTCCATAGGGGTAGGTCACCTAATCAGGTGTGCCTGTGTAGAGTGCTCCAGCCCATTGCCCACAGTCTGTCCTGCCACCGTCATCCTGTGCGGCATTAATCACATACACAGTAATGCATCATGCTGATGGTAGCTCACATACCTGAGGACACAGTTGTAGGTACTCCCTACATGGACTACTACTTTTGTGACACTGACATGTACTCCTCAAAGTGACTCTCCTGGGCCTGCCTGTGCTAGCTGTTTGGGATTCATTCCCCCCTCCAGCATTGACTGTCCCACACAGGTGTGTCTTACCATCCATGTATGTAGTTTGTGGAAATTTCTGACCAATGTGTGTCCTCACTCAGATTCTGATCCAAGTGTGTGGATGACTGCTGTTTGTTGTATACCTTGCATTTATGACATTTGCTGACACATATACATGTATGCTGTTTCAAAGATTACTCACCAAATGCGTATGATGTTTAAATTATTTATTGGGTGCTCTAGTGCATGAAACGTGAATAGGTGCTGTACAGAAAGGGGGGGGAATCCAAAATTCACTGCTGGAGATGAGATGGCTTACTGTTTCAGTCAACAGAGTCCAGCCCACAGTGCCTGACATCATTGGGCAGACTGTGACCAGCAAGTCCTTGTGGGAGAGTCTCGTAGGGGATGCTGTTGCACCCAGGGGCTATATGCCAGGTCCAGTGTCCTGGGAGAAGTCCATGGGCCACAGGCCCTCAACGCCTTCGGCGTGGACGACCCGCCTTCCTTGGGGGACCCTCATGTGCAGGCATGGACGGTGCATGGGACGCTACGTCAGAGGGTTCAACCTCCTCCCTCTCCTCCCTCCCTGTGGCTGGTGTTGCACTTTGCCGTGATGTTGCTGGCCTTGTGACACAGGGAGGGGGCTGCATGTTGGCAGCCATCTGACGTAGCACATGGACAATGTCCCTATGCACCATCAAGAGCTGAGCCTGGTGTGCCTCCACCCGTCCATAATGCAGGTCTTGCCTGGCTATTTGCTCTGCCTGCTGTTCTTTGAGCTGGTTGAGGGTCTCCGCAAGCTGGTTTACCTCACTGGTGTCCCGCCGGTATGCCTCAAGGATGTTATCGAGTTCAGCCATACCGGTCCCTGCAGCTGACTGGCCAGATTCTCGCCTCCGCCTTGCGCCACTCCGACCACCCTGACCCACATGAGCACGGCCTGCGCTTGTGGGCACATCCGATCGACGGGCCCCCCGAGTGCTGGGAGGGTGGAGGTTGTCACCAACCTCAGGGGCGCCCGACAAAGGGTGTCCCTCATTTTCAGACTGGCTCTCTTGTGAATCATGGGCAGGGCTCTGACCTGTCTGCTGGGATGTGGTGGGAATAGGTCCGGTGGTTGGCAGAGATGTAGCTGGTATAGTTGCTGCAGGGGTTTGGGATCCAGAGGAGCCAGGTTGGTTGGGGTCATCCACAGTGCGTTGAGGGACGGCGCTGGCGGTGGGGTCTGGGTCCTGCTGAGCCTGGGACTGGGATCCTTGGCCCCCCTGGCTGGGGGGGCGATCCGCACGTTGCCCTGTGTGTGGGAGAGAGAGAGACACTGTTAGGGCTATATCAAGTGACATGTGGTTTTGTTATCCATTATCAGCATCACTGTTCCACAAGCTATACATAGTTGACATTGTACAGTTGTGTATTTAGTGGTAGAAAAACACAATAGTACGATGGGGTATATACATTCTTCCAATCTCTTGACAATGACTGACACAGCCATTGCTGTGTCTTGTGTTGCCGGCACCACACGTGTAAAGAATTTGTAAGTTTCACGCAACATCCTGGATGTGGTGAAAAATCTTATGTGTGCGGCAAGCATGCACAGAGTTTAGATGCAGCATGTTGATGTAAGAGACAGAGCATCATTATTTAGCATGTCAGCTACTACTTTGGATGTCTTTTGCTGTTCCATACTGGCCAAACAATGGCAACACCGCTGGACCTGTACACCCACTTGGAGATCATGGCTTTAGAACTTGGCACTTCTCTGAGACGCATCACCTTGTCAATACCCATGTCCATGTTGGTGCTTATGTACATCCACAAAGGTAATGAGATGGGGCACTAGCTTTTTTAGAGGGCCACAATGGACTGGAGCTTCTGTTATGTGCATGTAAGAGTTGTATGCATATTCTTATGAGTACGTGTTTTGTTGTGGTACATGGCAATTGGAACAGTGTTGCAATACAACGCCTGTCTCCCGGGGATGAGTTTATGTAAGGGGTGTGTACAACACGCCATGCTATTACTTTGTTTGCAAATTGCAAGCGTCCATTGTTCATGTTTTGGCTGTCCCCTCATGTGGCATGCTGCCATTATGTTGGATTTGTGTTTATGCACAGCATGTGTGACCTTGTCCTGATGTTTGTGTTGGCAATGAGCACAGGAGGGACTTGTGCTGCCTACACCTGTGCCCATTGTGTACTATTGAGCTTTCTGAGATGTGTGTCCTGACACAGTACAGTGTTGACAGGAAATGGTGGCTGTCTTACAGGCACATGGCAGATGCTTGCTGGTACTTGTGAGACATCCCTTAACATTCAGCTCTATGGAGTTTGTGAGGCCTGTGCAGTGCTTGTGTGCAACTGTGTGTGTGCCTCAGGGATGTGCATTGAGGTGACCGAGGGACAAACACTGACTGATGGAGACAGAGGGAGAGGGCAACAGAGGGAGAGGGCCACAGAGGGAGACAGAGGGAGAGGGCGACAGAGGGAGAGGGCCACAGAGGGAGAGGGCCACAGAGGGAGACAGAGGGAGAGGGCGACAGAGGGAGAGGGCGACAGAGGGAGACAGAGGGAGACAGAGGGAGAGGGAGGGAGAGGGCCACAGAGGGAGACAGAGGGAGAGGGAGGGAGAGGGCCACAGAGGGAGACAGAGGGCGACAGAGGGAGAGGGAGGGAGAGGGCCACAGAGGGAGACAGAGGGAGACAGAGGGCGACAGAGGGCGACAGAGGGAGAGGGAGGGAGAGGGCCACAGAGGGAGACAGAGGGAGACAGAGGGAGAGGGAGACAGAGGGAGAGGGCGACAGAGGGAGAGGGCCACAGAGGGAGACAGAGGGAGAGGGCGACAGAGGGAGAGGGCCACAGAGGGAGAGGGCCACAGAGGGAGACAGAGGGAGAGGGAGACAGAGGGAGAGGGCGACAGAGGGAGACAGAGGGAGAGGGCGACAGAGGGAGAGGGCGACAGAGGGAGACAGAGGGAGACAGAGGGAGAGGGAGGGAGAGGGCCACAGAGGGAGACAGAGGGAGACAGAGGGAGAGGGAGGGAGAGGGCCACAGAGGGAGACAGAGGGCGACAGAGGGAGAGGGAGGGAGAGGGCCACAGAGGGAGACAGAGGGAGACAGAGGGAGAGGGAGGGAGAGGGCCACAGAGGGAGACAGAGGGAGACAGAGGGAGAGGGAGACAGAGGGAGAGGGCGACAGAGGGAGAGGGCCACAGAGGGAGACAGAGGGAGAGGGCGACAGAGGGAGAGGGCCACAGAGGGAGAGGGCCACAGAGGGAGACAGAGGGAGAGGGAGACAGAGGGAGAGGGCGACAGAGGGAGACAGAGGGAGAGGGCGACAGAGGGAGAGGGCCACAGAGGGAGACAGAGGGAGAGGGCGACAGAGGGAGAGGGAGACAGAGGGAGAGGGCGACAGAGGGAGAGGGCCACAGAGGGAGACAGAGGGAGAGGGCGACAGAGGGAGAGGGCCACAGAGGGAGAGGGCCACAGAGGGAGACAGAGGGAGAGGGAGACAGAGGGAGAGGGCGACAGAGGGAGACAGAGGGAGAGGGCGACAGAGGGAGAGGGCGACAGAGGGAGACAGAGGGAGACAGAGGGAGAGGGAGGGAGAGGGCCACAGAGGGAGACAGAGGGAGACAGAGGGAGAGGGAGGGAGAGGGCCACAGAGGGAGACAGAGGGCGACAGAGGGAGAGGGAGGGAGAGGGCCACAGAGGGAGACAGAGGGAGACAGAGGGCGACAGAGGGCGACAGAGGGAGAGGGAGGGAGAGGGCCACAGAGGGAGACAGAGGGAGACAGAGGGAGAGGGAGACAGAGGGAGAGGGCGACAGAGGGAGACAGAGGGAGAGGGAGACAGAGGGAGAGGGCCACAGAGGGAGAGGGCCACAGAGGGAGACAGAGGGAGACAGAGGGAGAGGGAGGGAGAGGGCCACAGAGGGAGACAGAGGGAGACAGAGGGCGACAGAGGGCGACAGAGGGAGAGGGAGGGAGAGGGCCACAGAGGGAGACAGAGGGAGACAGAGGGAGAGGGAGACAGAGGGAGAGGGCGACAGAGGGAGAGGGCCACAGAGGGAGACAGAGGGAGAGGGCGACAGAGGGAGAGGGCCACAGAGGGAGAGGGCCACAGAGGGAGACAGAGGGAGAGGGAGACAGAGGGAGAGGGCGACAGAGGGAGACAGAGGGAGAGGGCGACAGAGGGAGAGGGCGACAGAGGGAGACAGAGGGAGACAGAGGGAGAGGGAGGGAGAGGGCCACAGAGGGAGACAGAGGGAGACAGAGGGAGAGGGAGGGAGAGGGCCACAGAGGGAGACAGAGGGCGACAGAGGGAGAGGGAGGGAGAGGGCCACAGAGGGAGACAGAGGGAGACAGAGGGAGAGGGAGGGAGAGGGCCACAGAGGGAGACAGAGGGAGACAGAGGGAGAGGGAGACAGAGGGAGAGGGCGACAGAGGGAGAGGGCCACAGAGGGAGACAGAGGGAGAGGGCGACAGAGGGAGAGGGCCACAGAGGGAGAGGGCCACAGAGGGAGACAGAGGGAGAGGGAGACAGAGGGAGAGGGCGACAGAGGGAGACAGAGGGAGAGGGCGACAGAGGGAGAGGGCCACAGAGGGAGACAGAGGGAGAGGGCGACAGAGGGAGAGGGAGACAGAGGGAGAGGGCGACAGAGGGAGAGGGCCACAGAGGGAGACAGAGGGAGAGGGCGACAGAGGGAGAGGGCGACAGAGGGAGAGGGCCACAGAGGGAGACAGAGGGAGAGGGAGACAGAGGGAGAGGGCGACAGAGGGAGACAGAGGGAGAGGGCGACAGAGGGAGAGGGCGACAGAGGGAGACAGAGGGAGACAGAGGGAGAGGGAGGGAGAGGGCCACAGAGGGAGACAGAGGGAGACAGAGGGAGAGGGAGGGAGAGGGCCACAGAGGGAGACAGAGGGCGACAGAGGGAGAGGGAGGGAGAGGGCCACAGAGGGAGACAGAGGGAGACAGAGGGCGACAGAGGGCGACAGAGGGAGAGGGAGGGAGAGGGCCACAGAGGGAGACAGAGGGAGACAGAGGGAGAGGGAGACAGAGGGAGAGGGCGACAGAGGGAGACAGAGGGAGAGGGAGACAGAGGGAGAGGGCCACAGAGGGAGAGGGCCACAGAGGGAGACAGAGGGAGACAGAGGGAGAGGGAGGGAGAGGGCCACAGAGGGAGACAGAGGGCGACAGAGGGAGAGGGAGGGAGAGGGCCACAGAGGGAGACAGAGGGAGACAGAGGGCGACAGAGGGCGACAGAGGGAGAGGGAGGGAGAGGGCCACAGAGGGAGACAGAGGGAGACAGAGGGAGAGGGCGACAGAGGGAGAGGGCGACAGAGGGAGACAGAGGGAGAGGGAGACAGAGGGAGAGGGCGACAGAGACAGAGGGCGAGACAGGGATGGAGACAGGTAGATTGTGCTTGCTCTCTTGCTACACTGCCTTACTTTGTCACAAAATGATGCATCTCTGAAAGGTGTGTCAGCAAAATGTTAATATTTAGCAGCTGTGGTCTAGTATCTTGTGTGATCTTTACCTATCCCTGTGCATTGGGCATTATGCTTGTGTGTGTCCCTGGGACATATGGCATGAGAGCAGCCTCTTACCCTACACATTGCACCCTATGTGCCTCCCCCTTGCAACTCCCACCATTTGGTTGTGTACTGCTTGGAGTCATGGCCACCCACCCCATGCTGCTGGGCACTGTTGTTAGTCTACCCATGTAAGTTGTGTTTTTTGTACACTCACCAGACTCAATGGCTCCTTCTATTCCATGTACTCCCACCGCTGGCAGTAGGACCATGACCTTCTCCTCCCAGGGCTGGTATACAGGAGGTCTGCGGGGACCACCGCCTCCAGTGTGGTGTGCATTGGCGTAATCCTGTGCCATCTTCTTCTTCACCATCCTCCGCAGATCGTACCACCTGGCCTGGCATTCTTCCCTGGTGCGCCTGATGGGTGCAACAGCATTGACCCGGTCTACAATCCTCTCCCACAGGCGTGTTCTTTCTGCCATGCTGGTCTGTCTGACCAATGCGCCAAACAGCTGTGGGTCGACTCTGATGACTTCATCAGTAAGTATCTCCATCTCCGGGTTGGTGAATTTTGGATTCTTGGGTGTGCTCATGGTGTGAGGTGTATGTGATTGAGGGTGTGATGGTGTGTATGGATTAGGGTGTGTGTTTGTGATAGTGAAGGAGGTGGTGTTGGTGTAGATGTGATAGGGTGTATGTGTGAAGGTATGTGGCTGGAATTGTTGGTGTGCTCTCTGTTTCCTCGCAAGCATGGGTATGTTGCAAAGGATGATGGGTTGTATGTGTGGTCCCTTTTATTGGTCAAATCGTGGGTGTGGCTTAATTTGAATTTTTTGTGTGGGTGTTATATGGGGTGGGTGTTGGCTTTGTCCTCTGTTTGGCTGCTTGGCTGTGACCAGGACATTGATTGTCAAAGGTGTGTACACAGGAGACATGTTCAGTGTGGTAGTGCGACTTGTTAGCAAGGTCCTTGTGGTCGTTTTGGTGTTGGCGTTATGTGTGCTTGCAGTACTTGTGCGTGCGAGTGAGTAGTACGGGCCGTTGGCGGGTGGGGGTGTTCGCGTAGGCTTGTTGGGGGGGTGTGCGTGTCGTACTTGTGCGTGCGAGTGAGTAGTATGGGCCGTTGGCGGGTGGGGGTGTTCGCGTAGGCTTGTTGGGGGGGGTGCGTGTCGTACTTGTGCGTGCGAGTGAGTAGTACGGGCCGTTGGCGGGTGGGGGTGTTCGCGTAGGCTTGGCCGAGGGGTGTGCGTGTCGTACTTGTGCGTGCGAGTGAGTAGTACGGGCCGTTGGCGGGTGGGGGTGTTCGCGTAGGCTTGGCCGAGGGGTGTGCGTGTCGTACTTGTGCGTGCGAGTGAGTAGTACGGGCCGTTGGCGGGTGGGGGTGTTCGCGTAGGCTTGGCCGAGGGGTGTGCGTGTCGTACTTGTGCGTGCGAGTGAGTAGTACGGGCCGTTGGCGGGTGGGGGTGTTCGCGTAGGCTTGTTGGGGGGGGGTGCGTGTCGTACTTGTGCGTGCGAGTGAGTAGTACGGGCCGTTGGCGGGTGGGGGTGTTCGCGTAGGCTTGGCCGAGGGGTGTGCGTGTCGTACTTGTGCGTGCGAGTGAGTAGTACGGGCCGTTGGCGGGTGGGGGTGTTCGCGTAGGCTTGTTGGGGGGGTGTGCGTGTCGTACTTGTGCGTGCGAGTGAGTAGTACGGGCCGTTGGCGGGTGGGGGTGTTCGCGTAGGCTTGTTGGGGGGGGGTGCGTGTCGTACTTGTGCGTGCGAGTGAGTAGTACGGGCCGTTGGCGGGTGGGGGTGTTCGCGTAGGCTTGTTGGGGGGGTGTGCGTGTCGTACTTGTGC
This sequence comes from Lissotriton helveticus, assembly GCF_964261635.1. Lineage (NCBI taxonomy): Eukaryota > Metazoa > Chordata > Amphibia > Caudata > Salamandridae > Lissotriton > Lissotriton helveticus. The sequence continues at coordinate 52,695,904 of NC_136059.1, forward strand.
GTGCGAGTGAGTAGTACGGGCCGTTGGCGGGTGGGGGTGTTCGCGTAGGCTTGGCCGAGGGGTGTGCGTGTCGTACTTGTGCGTGCGAGTGAGTAGTACGGGCCGTTGGCGGGTGGGGGTGTTCGCGTAGGCTTGGCCGAGGGGTGTGCGTGTCGTACTTGTGCGTGCGAGTGAGTAGTACGGGCCGTTGGCGGGTGGGGGTGTTCGCGTAGGCTTGGCCGAGGGGTGTGCGTGTCGTACTTGTGCGTGCGAGTGAGTAGTACGGGCCGTTGGCGGGTGGGGGTGTTCGCGTAGGCTTGGCCGAGGGGTGTGCGTGTCGTACTTGTGCGTGCGAGTGAGTAGTACGGGCCGTTGGCGGGTGGGGGTGTTCGCGTAGGCTTGGCCGAGGGGTGTGCGTGTCGTACTTGTGCGTGCGAGTGAGTAGTACGGGCCGTTGGCGGGTGGGGGTGTTCGCGTAGGCTTGGCCGAGGGGTGTGCGTGTCGTACTTGTGCGTGCGAGTGAGTAGTACGGGCCGTTGGCGGGTGGGGGTGTTCGCGTAGGCTTGTTGGGGGGGGGTGCGTGTCGTACTTGTGCGTGCGAGTGAGTAGTACGGGCCGTTGGCGGGTGGGGGTGTTCGCGTAGGCTTGGCCGAGGGGTGTGCGTGTAGTATGTATTGGTGGAGCTTGCAGTGAGGCGAATGTCCCATACGACTGAATGTTGAAGCGTGAATACTTAGGCCCGTACGTATCTCGCTCAGGCATGTCGTTCCGAATCGGAATAGTGAGTTTGTACGGACTGATTACGATTCGTACGGTGGTCTGCCCGAGGCTTATTCGTACGGGTATACGAATGTCAATCGTACGGATCTTAGAAAATCGTACGGAAATCAACGGTAACGGATCGGAATTCGCTGGTCGGACGGTAGTTTCCCAATCGTACGGAATCGGCTACGAATACGAATCGTAAGCCGGTTTTTTTTACCGGATCGGAATCGAGCCCTTAGTATCAGGAATCTTCTTTTGGACAGTATTGTGCCTAACTGTTTTCCGAAGTTCGTGAGTCTGACAGGTCTCTCTACCCTTGGAAACTCCATCCTCTAGTTGCTGCCCGCGGTGGTTGATTGATTCTCCCAGGGAGCGCGCTCTGCTCAGTCCGGGGTAACTCCCGTGGACCAATCAGAACCGTGGACCTAGAACTTCCCAGTTGCACTCCCCAGACTTCAACCGCGACCCTAGCAGCAGAACCGGATGGCGGTTCGAAAAATCAAAAATGAGCTAGTTCCCCTTGGGACGAGAGAGCTGAAAAATCAAAAAAATAGTTCTTAGGGGAAAAGGGAAATCACATTAGGTCAATCGTTTATTAGTCTCTTTGTTTAGACCGCAGGTCGTACCGTTGTTTCCCAGGTATGGTGTGGTCTTCAAACAGCGTCTCAGGTTCGGTAGTGTCCAATTGCATAGACGGCGACACAAGTCCTTGTAAAATATGATCACTCTCCTTTTCGGTACTAGTTTCTTTCAAACGTGCATCGCTGAAAGGGATGAAGCGAGGTACGGATTCTGTCTCAGAGTCGGCAAGTCCTTTGTTGACCCACCGGTCGTATGGAAGGGGTAGAGGGACCCGTTTGCAGTGGGTCCCATGTACCCAGTTCTTCTTGCCTTCCACCCGAACAGCAGATCTCGTTGAAAGCAGCACTAGGTGCGGTCCGGTCCACCTCGGCTGTCCGTTGTTGGTGCGCTGGAAATTCCGCACCAAAATCCACGAGCCGGGCTCGATGAGGTGACCTGGATCGTCAGAGGCTGGTGGAGAGGAACTGTGAACCTGTTGGTGTAAAACACGCAATTTAGTTGTCAATTCGCACAAATAGTCAAGTAGTACGGGGTGTTCTATCTCACTTAGTTTCTTGGGTCTTGGCACGCCCCAGACGTTGGCTGGGCGGCCAAACACGATCTCATGGGGGCTAAGTCCTAATCTGGAGTGGACAGTCATCCTGGTTGACAAAAGCGCTAGTGCGTCAGGCCATTTAAGACCTGTACTGGCTTGGATCTTGGCCAGTTTGAGTTTTAGAGTGCCATTGTAGCACTCTACTAATCCAGCTGATTGGGGGTGATTTGCAGCGTGGAATTTTTGGTGGATGCCTAAACACTCACACACTCTCTTCATCACGCATCCTACGAATTCACTTCCGTTATCACTCCAGACAATTCTAGGCATACCGAACCTCGGGAAGAACTCTTTGACGAGTGCTTTGGCAGTTGATAAAGCGGTATTGTCCTTAAGGGGGTACGCTTCCACCCACCTTGAAAAGGCGCAGACAACAACGAGCACGTACTTTAGGTTGTTGCACCTCTCCATGTGGATGAAGTCGAGCTGTAAAACCTCGAACGGGTACGTTGGAGGCGCAAAATGACCAGCTGGAGTTGGGGTTCCCCTACCGGGATTGTACTTCAAACACACCATACACTTTTTAACCACATTCTTTGCATATTTTGGGATATTGCTATTCTGCCATACTGGGGCCAATAGTTTACAGATTCCTTTCGAACTGATGTGCGCAATTCCGTGAGCCATCGTTACTACTGCAAGTACGTATGCATTAGGTAATAGCCATCGCTGGTGTTCTGATAGTTCGACCCAACAACCATTCGCATCCAATCTACCTGTGCTTTCTCTCCATTCATTCACCTCGTTCTCAGTGGCCTCGGCTTGTATCGATTTTACGCTTTCAATGGTGTCCTCACACATTCCCACATCAGCAGTCCATCTAGCGGGACCCATAACATACATCCGACTCATTGTGTTCCTTGCAGTTTCTTTCGCAACCTCATCTGCCAATGCATTTCCGCGGCCAACATCATCCTGAATCTTTTTGTGTGCACTGCATTTTATAATGGCGACTTGTAGGGGCAAGGTGAGTGACTCAAGGAGCTCATTAACTAGCTGGCCATGTTGTATCTTCGCACCATGGGACGTAAGGAACCCACGTTCACGCCACAATCTCCCAAAACTGTGAGCCACACCAAAGGCATATTGGCTGTCAGTGTACACATTCACTCGCTTTCCTTTCGCCAACACACATGCTCTAGTAAGCGCAATCACCTCTGCAGCTTGTGCAGAATTGTGGGAAATGCGTGCAGTCTCTACAATGGTGTGTAATGTCGTTACGGCATATGCTGTGGTCGTATCACCATTCGGCAACTTGAAACATGAACCATCAACCCATAAAGTATCATTGCATTCGGGAAGGGGAGTGTCCTGTAAGTCTACTCTCCCTTTTGTCTCTTCTTCTGTCCTGAAACAGCAGTCATGTTTGTCAATCTTGTCTGTCTCTGTCGGGATGGGTAATAACGTAGCGGGGTTGAGTGTATCACACCTCTTTATGTGGATGTGACTTGCTAGCAGGGTAAGTTCGTAACTGGATAGTCGAGCGCTAGTAAGATGTTGTGTCTTGGTCCTATTTAGCAAAATGTCAACTGCATGCGGAACCATAACGATCAGAGTGTTATTCATGACTAATCCAGCAGACTGTCGAATGCAGACAGCTGCTGCGGCGGTTGCTCTTAGACAACTTGGTAGTGCCTTAGCCACTGGATCCAGAGTTGCCGAAAAATACGCGCATGGGCGCTGTTTGTCCCCAAAGTGTTGCGTTAAGACTGATAATGCACAACCTTCCTTTTCGTGGACATACAATGTAAAAGGCTTACTGTAGTTGGGGTTTCCCAACACAGGGGCCGAACACAATGCATCACGCAACTCGTGGAAACTCGTCTGACAATCTTCAGACCAAGGCATAGGATTAGGCGTGTCTTTGCGGAGTAGTGCCAGCAAGGGCTTGGCTAGTAGTGAGAAATTCTGTATCCATTGTCTACAGTACGATGTAATGCCCAAGAAGGCTCGAACTTCCCTCTGTGTCCTTGGGGCACTTAGTTCTCTTAATTGCCTGTATTCTTTCTGGTGTCAGTCTCCTTCCCTCCTTCGATAAGATGTGACCTAGGTAGGTTACTTCTTGTCGGCAAAATTGCAGCTTTGAAAGGGAGACTTTGTGCTTCATGTCACATAAGTGATGCAATAATAACAACGTGGCTTGTTTGCAAATCTCCTCAGTGTCTGCGGCGATCAGTAGATCGTCTACGTACTGGATCAAAGTTGACCCATCTGGCAGCACGATTGTGTCTAGTTGTGTTTTCAGTGCCTGACTGAATATAGATGGGCTTTCGCAGTAGCCTTGAGGAGCGCATTTGAAGCGGAAGCTTCGTCCTCCTAAATTGAAGCCGAAAAGGTCTCTACTCTCTTCGGCGATCGGGATGCTGAAGAAAGCGTTCTTCAGGTCAATCACCGAGAACCAGTCTGCTGAAGCTGGAACCATTGTCAATAAAGCAGTAATGTCGGGGACAACTGGAAACTGTGGGATAACTACCTTATTTACCTCTCTGAGGTCAATCACAAACCTATATACAGGGGGCTGTGAAGGATCAGTACGTTTTAAGACCGGTAAAACTGGACTGTTACAAACGTTCCCTGTTGTTTCTTCAATAACATCTTTATCGATCAAATCATAAACGATCGTTAACAACGCCTTCTCGCATTCGTTAGATATTTTGTATTGGGGAATACGTGGCAATCCGACGTTGGCTTTCAAAGTTATGACATACGGTGTTATCTCCAAACGACCTACGTCATTGTAACCATTAGGCCACAGTATATCAGGAAGTGATGACAATTCGGTTGGAATACCTTCTTTCGACAAATACATCGGAGAAATGATTTTTTTCCCCATGGTAAGTTGTACTCCCGAGGGAGAACAGTACAAAGTCGCATACAACCTTTTTAGCAAATCCAATCCTAACAAATTTTCACCGCAACCTGTTGTAAGAATGAGGGGTGCTTCCAATTCACAGGGGCCAACAGAAAGGGATATAGGACTAGAGATCGGGTTTCTAACAGGGGCGCCAGAGAAGCCTACTGAGACATTCATTTCGCCAGACAAAGGTGCGCCAGGAAGTTTTGAGTGCATAATAGAACTTTTTGTAGCACCAGTATCCAGCAGAAATGGCTCTGACACTCCTGAGGTAATTACCTTGACATAAGGTCCATCCTGGTCTACTGGAACTGAAACAACTCCCTCTCTTTGTACATGGCTGTCCTAGCGATCGTTACCCTCATTGTCGTGTTCGGTGTAATAGTCGTCAGCATAGTACTGAGCTGACCTAGACGATGCGTTATTCTGTTGGTCAAAGCTATTCATGGAATTCTGAGGCGGAAAAGAAACTGTGTTTTGGGAGAAATTTCCACGGCCCCTACCTCTGGGGGCATGTTGAACACCTCTCCCTCTTACACCTGAAACACCGTTTAAGCGTCGCGCAAGAGCCGGACAATTATTCCTAAAATGACCCTCTTCTTTGCAATACGCACATTGATTCGGGCCATACGGAACACGCTGGTGGGAAGACTCGTTTCCTTGCGCGTCTCTAGAATACTGCTTATTCTGTTGATAATTGGGCTGGCTAGCCATACGAGGCGGATAGGCCTGTTGGAGAAGAACTTTAGTTTTTAAATCTTTCGTCTTTTTGTCTGCCTTGTCTAGCTCGTCTTTGCGCCTGTTTTCGTAGTACTGAGCTGTTGCTAGAATCTGCGCTGACGTAGAGACAGCCCAAGCACTCTCTGAATATTTTAGTTTAGCACACAGTTCGGGAAGCAAATTGTGTACAAACTTGTCTACAAACAATCTTTGGCCACCCTCTGTAGCCATATCCTGACCACTATGGTCAGTGAAAGTTTCCTCAAATCTCGTGAAAAAGTCAGACACATTCTCGTCTTTCTTCTGCTTGCACGCGGATAGCTTGTCCCAGTTTACGCGTACTTCAGGCATAATTGTCTTCATGTACGCAATAATTCTACCGGGAAGTTCAGCTATCAACGGCTCAGGCTTGAAACCACCGACTTGTCTAGCATCTGTAGTCGCAATGTTTGCCCACGAGTCACCTAATTCTTGGTCATGATCTGTATGACGTATCTTACTCCATAAAGGATGTGGAACAACGTTCCCAAACAACATGTCTATATCCGCTAAATTCATTATACATGAGCTGGCAGTTTGGGACAACTCCTTATAATACCCAGTCGGGTTTTTACTGGGATCGGGTAGTGTCTGCTTGAGTGCTAAAACTTCGGATCTTTTCCAGGGGACATGTACCCATACACGCTGGAAATGAGGCAGAACCGGTGGAACTGCAGTTGCGTCACCTTCCCTCCAGACCGGAGGAACCTCTCTCATGGGGTACTGTCTCGCTCTTTTCCTGTTGGATGTACCACTGTCAGACGATGACCCAGAATTACCACCCGTACTTCTATGTGATAATAATATCTCAACTGCTTTTTCAACGTCGGGACCAACTATCATACCCTCCCCAAATTTAAATCGTACACTACACAACTCTTGCTCGTTGGTCTTTTGACCATTATCTACCAAATCCTCACACAGAAAAACACACATCTGCTCAAAGACGTATCTTTGCGTTGGTTCATCCCATTGATGGAAAACGTTCATGACAGACTCTACATCATATCTTGCTGTGTCCATAGCCCAATTTCGTGCTAACTTATTCAATGATTCCCTTTCCTGATAATCGGGCATTTGGCTTCGTAATTGTCTTCGTTCCGTGTTAGGGGTCGTTTTAGGCGACCGAAAAAGTGGTGAAGGAAAGTTAGTAACAATGCTGGCCATTTTATGCCAGACGGAAGGTGAAAGTGGGGGAATAACTGGTGGTAGAACAGAGTCACGCAAAGTAGAAACAGAAATGTTCGTAGAACGAGTATCAGAGAGACTAGAAAGTGTGCTAGGCGAAATTTTAGAAGGAACAGTAGGAGAAGTAGATGTGATCGGTGAGCCTTGAGGAGGCTGCGCCAGAGAAACAGGAGCCAGCTGAAGAGTAGCCGGTGAGTGCGGTAAAGGAGCCTGTATAACAGCTACCAGAGGTGCAACTAAAGGTTGCGGAGGTGCTGTGGTATTTTGTGCATAGGGTGGTGGCGAACTTAGCAAATGAGCCATTAATGGATCTTTTTCACGCTCTTTTACTGTCTCTCGCTGAAGAGATGGCAAAACGGGATAGCATTTATCTATTGCCATTTTACGTTGCCTGTGCAACTGCTCACTTATTTGATCCTCTTCGTTGTCTTTAAATTTTATCGCGGCTTGCATTACTGAAATACCTCTTTCCCTCTTATTCTTCTTTTCTAATTTAATTTCCTTCTGTTTGGCCTCTTTACGCCATAAGCGGAAAGAGTCAAACAGCGCCGGTCGGGCTTTCTTCTTGAATAGTTTGACCTCTAGGTTATCTAAAACTTCTGAGTCGAAACTACCATATTGGGGCCATTTTAAAACACCATCCTTGCGGGTGTATTTTATCCATACTTCGTTATATGTTATAGGACCTACGCCGTGCTTTACATAGAGCTCATATGTTGGAGTTCCAATTGGAGGAACCGGACAAGATTCCTCTAATCGGGAGTCCTTACTACAACCAAGACAAAACAAGTTTCCAAGTCTGCTAAAACCAGGCATCTTCGCTCACTAGTCTAGCTTCAAACTTCAAAGGATTATCTGTTACGATATACCTCATGAATACACGAGTCCTTCGGCTTTGGGGCTTGCAAGTACCAAATCAAAGCGTATCTCAAGGATACCAAAAACTAAGGACAAACTAAGGACTGGGAGACGCTCCACTTATACTTAACTGAAGTATTTGAAGATCTGTGACGTCGCTAGAAGACTCGTCTATCGTTTCGCTCTACCAAGGATCACTGGGTCCAAAACAAGGCGATAGTCAGGGCAGCAGTCCTTCGTAGCCGTCGGGACGCGGGGAACCTCGCAGCAAAGACCTTCGGAACCACGTCGACATACAGGGGTCGCTGAAGTGGCTGGCCGTCCTCCGGAATTTTCACACGAAGCTCCTCACGAACATCTGGCTTGGACCGTCACCGCTTGATATCGCCCCGAGTTGGGCGCCAACTGAGGTGCGGGGTTTTTAGGAACCCGGTGGTGCCAGGGGATAACACCCGAAGACCTCTGAGTTCTCCCTTGTTCCGGACCACAGAAACACGGAGTCTTCTAGTTACCGTCAAAGATCAAGGTTTATTGGTAGCTACCAAGTAACACGTGTCCCAGAAGTACACCACACGTAGAGTAGGTTCTTGGGAGACTGTTCGTTTTTACAGAACCAGCCGTCTCCTTATATACAAAAATAATAGCTGCAAGCAAGAATTCCTGAGTTTATGATATGGCTATACACATATTTCTACAATAATACAAAGAGCAAAGTCATGTAAGCAAGCCCATATTTTAGATGTCCAGTTTGTTGATAGATTACCCAGTTAGGCCTGGAACTCCCATCAGATATCGATGAAACCTTAATAAAGAAAGGTACAACCCAGTCATAAAACTGGCCATAAACAAGGAATGTGGACAGGTGCATGTTTGCAGAAAGCATGGTCTGTATGTCGTGAATGGTTTGTGGAATGTTATGTGTTGATGCTACCGTATTCGGCCACTGGGCGAGGAGCTGCCCAAACAGGTTTGGCCGAAGGCAATGGAGTCAGTTGGGACAGGTCAGGGGGAAGTCACGAAAAGGTGGACGTGTCCCTTTTGATCAAGCTCGACCTTTAATTGACTTATCATGAGGGCAAGATGCAAGATGGATGCCGTTCACAAAATGGAGTTTAAGGGATGGGGATGGAAACTACGATTTTGGGGTGTTGGCAACCCTCGATTGTGACGCAAATACATAGGAATGATGTCCTAATTATTATCGGTTCATAGATACCAAAATCGTCTTGGTGCGTTGAGGTTTTGTGACACGGGTATTGGACCTCGATATCGGGAAAACACCAGGGTCCGGATTTTTGAGAACCACACTGTGCAGGAAGGTCCCCCTTCCTGCACAGAAACAATCTTTAAATGGCGTTCTGTAACGTCTTTGTGTGCTGCTCAATGCTACACACATAGATGTCACAAAACAGCATTTTTTTAAAATTATTGTTTATGCGCAGGAAGGGGAACTTCCCGCACGTAAACAATGAAATATGTTTTGCTGTTTTCTTGTGCTGCACAATGCAGCACACATAGAAACAGCAAAAACGAGGAGAGATAAAGCATTTCTCAATGTTTTGCCAGGGTAAGACCAAGTTTTCACTGTTTTTAATGTTGGCCCTGCCTACTATTTACACCTCCCTTGTAAAAAGGAGGCAGCATCAAAAACAATGGGTGTTGTGATGGAACGCCCACCACAACACCCATTGCCCGCCCCTTTCACACTAAGTACAGTGTGAAAGAGGGCCTTATGTACAAGGCAGCGATAAGCCATATTAAGTGGCTTAACGCTGCCTTGTAAATAAGGGGAAGCCCCTATCGTCACAGGAACGTCGAGGAAAGTGGCGTTGTGGTGGCGATAGGGGCTTGTAAATATGCCCTGGTGTGTGTAAAGCAGGCTCACAGAGATGAAAATAAAGAGTGCATTTTCAGTGTAGTGCATGGAATTATTGGCTGTGCTTAGTCTGTGTGAGGAGGTCAGCCAGAGGGTGCTGCGGCATGGGGTGTGCTGAGTAATGGTAGACTAACTGTGGTGGTGGTTTGGGGGGGAGATACAGTGTTTGAAAACATCCCTTAGAAAGGACACAGTGACCCATCGCAGAAAGTTACATGGGTGACTTACTGACCACACACACACCCTATCACGAAAAACACAATTGTTTAACAAAAAAGCGAATAGTGGAGATCTGAGAAATGTACCTCAAGGTGAATCAGACCTTTGAACTTCAGACCGAACACATGTATACAGCCTCCTCTGTTTCAGATGGAGTCTGCTCCTCAAAAGATACACAAACATCAGAAATGGTAAACATAAACCAACTCTAAGGGTGGTGGGTGACATACTGCAGTCTTATTCTAACTAAAAATATAACTGATTACTGAATGTGTGACATTGTGTCCATTAATATATCAAAATGGAATTCTGCCCTTTAAGGTTGAACAAAGCAAACACAAGGAGATGAAGGGTGGAGCACTGAAACTTTACAGACACTCACCCCCAGTCACAGATCTGGGTTGAATCCATCATTGTTCTCTAGCTCACTTTGCCACCCTAGTTCAGACACAGGTATATGCAAATCAGTCTTGACTCTGTGCCTCATGGGAACAGTTCAGCCCGAACTGCCAAGCCATGTCTTCCCTGGACCGGAAACAAGCATCCTGAGACCAATTTTGGGCTTTCAGCCCTCATCAGCCAGGCTAGCTTGAATCCAGTGGCAAAGTGAGCAAGTGACCCACGTCTGGGCATACCCTTCCAATTGTGTGTCTTTTGCCTTCTCTCCCTAAGTGTGCCGGGTATGCCCAGACGTGGGTCCCTGGCTCACTGTGCCACTGGATTCAAGCTATCCTGGCTGATGAGGGGTGAAAACACAAGACTAGTCCTAGGATGGTTGTTTCTGGTCCAGGGAAGGCATGGCTTGGCAGTTCGGGCTGGATAGTTCCCTTGAGGCACAAGGTAAAGACTGATTTGCATATGGCCAGGTCTAAACTGGGGTGGCATGGTGAGCAAACGAATGATGGATTTAACCCAGATCTCTTGACTGGGGGTGAATGTTTAGATTTGTTCTGCATTCTGTCCATTAAGATTAAAAGGCAGGTTGTGCACCCCAACCTCTCTATTTACCCTTGCGCGGTAGCTAGGTGTGGCACCGCGGCTAGGGTGACTGACTCCGGAATCTGGGGATCACGGTTCGATCTCCCGCACCGGCGGCAGATTAGCCCAGCACCATGTGACTCTGGGCAATAGCTTGCTTAATCTTCCCGATGGCCCCCAGCGCCAAGAGACCCTTACGGGCGATTGTGCGCTTTACAAATGTGGATTAATTTTTTTAATGGCAATTACCAATGTGCAAAAAATAAAAAATAAACACAGGTAGGAGTAGGCGTAAACGAAGCCCCTTGAGGAGGAGTTAGAGAACTGGTATTGTGTAAGGGTCGGGAGCTAGATTTTTTATGTGTCAAAGTAGAAATAAGTAGTGTAATGCTGAGCCTATGTCCAGTGTGGCATGATTGTGTGTGTGTGGGGGGGGGGGGGACAATAAAACTGTGAAGCAGACAAGAACATGCCAGAGAGATGGCTCAGAGCGCGCGGGAGTGTCCACGTGGATAATGAGAAGTTTTACAGGGTTAAGAAAAAGTTTGAAATGACGGTGAAAGGTTGGCTCAGACGGGGGCTCAAGGGTTGGTCCAGGGCCCACACAACCCAGGTCTAGTAGCACCAACTACAAACTGCAGACATGTGAGGGGCAGGAGGGGCTGGGGCGACACCCACACCAGAAGTAGAATGGGCAAAGGGGGTGGAGGCGGGGAGAGAGTCCAGAGTCTGAAACATTTCAGGACAGTTCTGGAAAGTCCTTGAGAAGTTGGCATGGAAGAATAAACAACGATGAAACAACATGCAGAGGGGTACGGAAGAGACCACAGCCGCTGGGTCAGAGGTTACAGCACTAGAGGCTGGCGGGGGTCACAGGGTCAAGCCTGGCAGGGGGGACACGAGGCAGGAGAGAGCATTGGAAGGGAATTAGATTTTGAAATCCCGGCTCAACCCGAAACTCGTGTGATCCTGCGTAAATCAGGCTGCTTGGAAGTGTAAATAGAGTATTTGTGGCTGGAATGTAAAGCAGGGGTGTGACACCGGCATCTGCACACTCACTGCTGCCTTCTACCGCCACGCGTCTAATCAAATCCTCCTTATCGTGTCTGCGGGTTTCCTGAATTCTTTTCCGACTGAAGTTCGCACTAAACTCTTTTATGCAAATCACTGGCGCTCCGGGTGCTTCCTTTTGGCGCTTCCTGCTGCGCCCAGGATCACACAAAGACCGGGTCCGCAACAGGCAGAGCAGGGGAGAGCTCGAGCAGAGGGGCGCAGACCTGTGCGGACACCCAGAGGGGGCTGGCAGGGGGGCCGGGGACCGGTGAGAAGGAAGGCGGAGAGGGCCTGGAATGGGATGCATGGAAGCTTCCGGGGAGGGAGCCACGAGAGGTCACAGTGCAAGCAGGGCTTTAAGTGGGCCGGGTCTCGCCGGGCCTGAGCACCGGCAGTTTATTAAAGAGGCCTCGAAACGGGCCTCTATCGTGCTCCGTTCTGTGCCCTGGCACCGGCGGACTGCAGTGACCGCACATGGATGTGCGCTGCTCACACTGCTCACCTCTCACTAGTGGAGAAGTTACGGCATGACGTCATGCCAGCTGAGCCTTGATGACGAAGGGGGACCCTTTACAGAGAGGCCTTTTCTCTCTGGATTTCCCTTCTCTTTTTGAAACTCTGGGGCAGAAACATTGTCGTGGTTTCACCAGGGCTTTAAGTGGAAGCTTTTTCAATGTTATACACAAGCCATAGTTGCTGATTATTTATCTTGTGCAAGTAACAACCATTGACAAAGCCAATAGTCCTGACTTCTTCTAGGAACAATGTTACTTGTTGTATCATATATCTGGATACAGTGACAGAAAGAGAAAACTACAAGTCAGGCGGCACACTGTGCTAAGCTCAGATTTTTAGCTTATGTGATTTGAAGCCACGCCCCTAATTACATTGTCCACACCATTTTGAGAAACCCCCCCCACCAACATTGTCATCACACTTAAAGAGAGCAGGGCACAAGTCCTTAAAAAAAAGTGATGCTGACGTAACAACAGGAAGTGACGTCACGAAAGGTGGCTTGCACCATCAGACTCATTGCCTCCCCTCGCTCACCCCTTAGATGTGATTGCATCAGAGAAGCCATCGCGCGAGCAGCGTTCTGAATGAGCTCCGATCTCACCCCAGAGAGGCCAAAGAATGAATGTGTGGCTTTATTTTCTCCAGTTATCGAGTTCCTGGTAAAATAAGTGGTGGGACGCCATCCACCCGCGTGGTACCCCGACTCGAGCCCTGGTCGAGATGTATGGGAGAGTCAGGAGGCAGAGGGGAGAAGAGGTCAGGAAACACAGTGAAGGATGAGTGGGAGGGGGGTGAAAGGGGCAAGAGCGGGAGGTGGAGGGAGTGAGGGTCAGAGAAGGGAGGAGAGAAAGAGACAGGAGGCGGAGGAAAGAAGAGGTAAGGGGACAAAGATATGAAGGGTCACTGGGAGGAGAGGTGAAGAGCAGGAGGTGGGGAAGGGTCAGAGAAGGGTCAGTCGAGAGGCATGGATGAGTCAGGAGGTAGAGGAGAGAAGAGATCAGGGACCAGTGAAGAAAAGGATCAGTGGGAGGGGATGTGGAGGTGAGAGGGTGAAGAGCAGGAGGTGGGGGGGCAGGAAAGAAGAGTCAGGAGGAAGAGGTGACGCGAGGCAGGGAACACAAAGGGAAGGGCCAGTGGGAGGAGAGGTGAGAGGGTCAAGAGTGGGGAGAGTGAGAGGGTCAAGAGTGGGGAGAGTGAGAGGGTCAAGAGTGGGGAGAGTGGGAGGGTCAAGAGTGGGGAGAGTGAGAGGGTCAAGAGTGGGGAGAGTGAGAGGGTCAAGAGGGGGGAGAGTGAGAGGGTCAAGAGTGGGGAGAGTGAGAGGGTCAAGAGTGGGGAGAGGTGAGAGGGCCAAGAGTGGGAGGAGTGAGAGGGTCAAGAGTGGGGAGAGTGAGAGGGTCAAGAGTGGGGAGAGTGAGAGGGTCAAGAGTGGGGAGAGTGAGAGGGTCAAGAGTGGGGAGAGTGGGAGGGTCAAGAGTGGGGAGAGTGAGAGGGTCAAGAGTGGGGAGAGTGAGAGGGTCAAGAGGGGGGAGAGTGAGAGGGTCAAGAGTGGGGAGAGTGAGAGGGTCAAGAGTGGGAGGAGAGGTGAGAGGGCCAAGAGTGGGGAGAGGTGAGAGGATCAAGAGTGGGAGGAGAGGTGAGAGGGCCAGGAGTGGGGAGAGGTGAGAGGATCAAGAGTGGGGAGAGGTGAGAGGGCCAAGAGTGGGAGGAGTGAGAGGGTCAAGAGTGGGAGGAGAGGTGAGAGGGTCAAGAGGGGGTGAGAGGGCCAAGAGTGGGGAGAGGTGAGAGGGCCAAGAGTGGGAGGAGTGAGAGGGTCAAGAGTGGGAGGAGAGGTGAGAGGGTCAAGAGTGGGGAGAGGTGAGAGGATCAAGAGTGGGGAGAGTGAGAGGGTCAAGAGTGGGAGGAGAGGTGAGAGGGTCAAGAGTGGGGAGAGGTGAGAGGGTCAAGAGTGGGAGGAGTGAGAGGGTCAAGAGTGGGAGGAGAGGTGAGAGGGCCAAGAGTGGGAGGAGTGAGAGGATCAAGAGTGGGGAGAGGTGAGAGGGTCAAGAGTGGGAGGAGAGGTGAGAGGGCCAAGAGTGGGAGGAGTGAGAGGGCCAAGAGTGGGAGGAGTGAGAGGGCCAAGAGTGGGAGGAGTGAGAGGGTCAAGAGTGGGAGGAGAGGTGAGAGGGCCAAGAGTGGGAGGAGTGAGAGGGCCAAGAGTGGGAGGAGAGGTGAGAGGGTCAAGAGTGGGGAGAGTGGGAGGAGGGGTGAGAGGGCCAAGAGTGGGAGGAGGGGTGAGAGGGTCAAGAGTGGGGAGAGTGGGAGGAGGGGTGAGAGGGTCAAGAGTGGGAGGAGAGGTGAGAGGGCCAAGAGTGGGAGGAGTGAGAGGGCCAAGAGTGGGAGGAGTGAGAGGGTCAAGAGTGGGAGGAGAGGTGAGAGGGCCAGGAGTGGGGAGAGGTGAGAGGATCAAGAGTGGGGAGAGGTGAGAGGGCCAAGAGTGGGAGGAGTGAGAGGGTCAAGAGTGGGGAGAGTGAGAGGGTCAAGAGTGGGAGGAGAGGTGAGAGGGCCAAGAGTGGGGAGAGGTGAGAGGATCAAGAGTGGGGAGAGTGAGAGGGCCAAGAGTGGGAGGAGTGAGAGGGTCAAGAGTGGGAGGAGTGAGAGGGCCAAGAGTGGGAGGAGTGAGAGGGTCAAGAGTGGGAGGAGAGGTGAGAGGGCCAGGAGTGGGGAGAGGTGAGAGGATCAAGAGTGGGGAGAGGTGAGAGGGCCAAGAGTGGGAGGAGTGAGAGGGTCAAGAGTGGGGAGAGTGGGAGGAGGGGTGAGAGGGTCAAGAGTGGGAGGAGAGGTGAGAGGGCCAAGAGTGGGAGGAGTGAGAGGGCCAAGAGTGGGAGGAGTGAGAGGGTCAAGAGTGGGAGGAGAGGTGAGAGGGCCAGGAGTGGGGAGAGGTGAGAGGATCAAGAGTGGGGAGAGGTGAGAGGGCCAAGAGTGGGAGGAGTGAGAGGGTCAAGAGTGGGAGGAGTGAGAGGGCCAAGAGTGGGAGGAGTGAGAGGGTCAAGAGTGGGAGGAGAGGTGAGAGGGCCAGGAGTGGGGAGAGGTGAGAGGATCAAGAGTGGGGAGAGGTGAGAGGGCCAAGAGTGGGAGGAGTGAGAGGGTCAAGAGTGGGGAGAGTGGGAGGAGGGGTGAGAGGGTCAAGAGTGGGAGGAGAGGTGAGAGGGCCAAGAGTGGGAGGAGTGAGAGGGCCAAGAGTGGGAGGAGTGAGAGGGTCAAGAGTGGGAGGAGAGGTGAGAGGGCCAGGAGTGGGGAGAGGTGAGAGGATCAAGAGTGGGGAGAGGTGAGAGGGCCAAGAGTGGGAGGAGTGAGAGGGTCAAGAGTGGGGAGAGTGGGAGGAGGGGTGAGAGGGTCAAGAGTGGGAGGAGAGGTGAGAGGGCCAAGAGTGGGAGGAGTGAGAGGGCCAAGAGTGGGAGGAGTGAGAGGGCCAAGAGTGGGAGGAGTGAGAGGGTCAAGAGTGGGAGGAGAGGTGAGAGGGCCAGGAGTGGGGAGAGTGAGAGGATCAAGAGTGGGGAGAGGTGAGAGGGCCAAGAGTGGGAGGAGTGAGAGGGTCAAGAGTGGGAGGAGTGAGAGGGCCAAGAGTGGGAGGAGTGAGAGGGTCAAGAGTGGGAGGAGAGGTGAGAGGGCCAGGAGTGGGGAGAGGTGAGAGGATCAAGAGTGGGGAGAGGTGAGAGGGCCAAGAGTGGGAGGAGTGAGAGGGTCAAGAGTGGGGAGAGTGGGAGGAGGGGTGAGAGGGTCAAGAGTGGGAGGAGAGGTGAGAGGGCCAAGAGTGGGAGGAGTGAGAGGGCCAAGAGTGGGAGGAGTGAGAGGGTCAAGAGTGGGAGGAGAGGTGAGAGGGCCAGGAGTGGGGAGAGGTGAGAGGATCAAGAGTGGGGAGAGGTGAGAGGGCCAAGAGTGGGAGGAGTGAGAGGGTCAAGAGTGGGGAGAGTGAGAGGGTCAAGAGTGGGAGGAGAGGTGAGAGGGCCAAGAGTGGGGAGAGGTGAGAGGATCAAGAGTGGGGAGAGTGAGAGGGCCAAGAGTGGGAGGAGTGAGAGGGTCAAGAGTGGGGAGAGTCAGAGGGCCAAGAGTGGGAGGAGGGGTGAGAGGGTCAAGAGTGGGGAGAGTGGGAGGGTCAAGAGTGGGGGGTGAGGAGGGGGCGTGGCTTGGCGTCGCGCAAGATGGCCGGCTAGCTACGGAGCTCCGCCGCACCACCCGACCTCTTTGAAGTTTCCCCGATGTGAAGGGGATTATTTTCGCTTCTTCTTCCTGGATTTTGATACCGGAACCTCCGGAGACCACACGGAGCGCCAGTGCGGCTTTGCAATTGCCGTTTTTCTTCACTTGCCGCGATGTTGCTGCCGCCCCTCACGCAGCCGCCATTTTAGGCATGCCGCGACGCACCGGACCTCCGCCTCCTCACCAAACCAGCGCTCCCTCGACCACCATGAGTCGCTTGGCAACACTAATTTTTGGGGTGAGCATTTAAAGTGCATTTCTGCTACAATTTCCTCTCCTTTGAGGCACGTCTATTCAGACTTTTAAACTGTGTGGATCCTGCTGTGAAACCTGCTTCCCCACGCGCTTTGCCACTACAGCGCTTGTCATTGGGGTGTAATGTGACTGTTTCCCTCACTGTTTGCTTCCTGAATGCCTCACAACCTTTTCCTTCTGAGGCAGGTTTTGTGCCTTTTCGCTTCAATACCACCGGCACCCACGCCATTCAGCTCGCTGAGCTTCTCAATGTAATTTACCTGTACTTCCTCAGGTTTGTTTTTTGGCGTATGCCTGTCATATTTAACTGAAGTTTTTCAACTAATTTTGCTCTCCTCTGGTCAACGTAACCCACGAAGATGTGTTTTTGAATTTTCTTATATATCCCTAGTGACTGGCTTCCTTAACACTGCGGTGCTCTTTTGCATCACTACTGTCGTCTTTCTTTTCACTTCTACGCGCCTTGAACTTTCATTGTTGTCTGAGGGAGAGCCCCCTATGGTATCATTACGTAAACCTAAGTTTCTCTTTGATTCTTCGGTGTGTTTTCCGGAGCTTTCTTCACCTGCTGGATCTACATTGCCTCAGTCTACTAAAATGTCGACTCCTTCCTCTCAGCGTACCCCCTCTGGTAATTCGGCCTCCAGTAGATCCTCTCCACAGGCTCCAACTAGCAAACGTACCAAACAAAATTCTCCCACACCAGACGACCCATCTTCCTCGTCTCCTATTGATCAAATTTTGGAGGAACTTCGTGCAATGCGTCCATTTATTGAAGAGACGAGCAAAGATATGCAGCTTCTCAAGGATAAATGGGAATCCATGGATGCGCGCCTCTCTTCTGTTGAACTACTCTCACCTGAGGTTCAGTCCAACACACAACGCATCGTAACATTAGAAAAGACTGTCCTCTCTCTGCAGAAACACAGGGAAGATTTGGAAAATCGCAACAGAAGAAACAACCTTCGTATTTACAATCTGCCAGAAAATCTTGAGGGGGACGATCCAGTCTCTTTCTTCACTTCCTTCCTTCGGAAACTTTTGGACTTACCCCCCTCTACGTCCATCAGTCTTCAGAGAGCACATAGACTTGGCGCCAGACAATCTTCATCTGCCAAACCCCGTGGGGTTATTATCCTGTTTTTGAAGTTCACCGACCTTCTTTTGATCCTCTCGGCAGCAAGAACCAAAAAACAATTGACTTTTCAAGGTCAGCGAATTTACTTCTCTCAGGATGTCTCTAATGCTACTGCCTCCAGACGCAAGGAATTTTTGGCAATGCGTCCCTCTTTGCGTTCTCTTGGTGCACGTTATGGCTTATTTCATCCTTGTACCTTCAGAGTCACTCATCGGAATAAGACTTGGACTTTTCAGGAACCTGGTGAACTCCGTAATTTTCTTCTTCTGCAGAATGAGGAAGGAATGGAAGCCTCCTCCTCTCCTTCAGATAGTGGCTGAAATGTTTCTGTTGTATTCATGTTTTGCTCTCTAGCTCTCTTTTCTCTAGCTCTATGTACTCTTCTCGACTTTTTTCTTTTGCTCTTTTTCATTTTTCTCCTCTTGAATTCTTTCTTTTCTTGAGTCTCCTTGACTACGCTCCACATTCCTCTTTTTCCCTTCTCTCTTTTCTGGTTATATTTCTCGTGTATCTTGTTCCGTATGTCCCTAATTAACTTTCTTTTTCCATGCGCAGATCTTCTCGGATGTTCCCTTCACCATCTTGTTCAGTCCTTCGTTCCCCTTTTGTGAGGTCTTGGTGTGGCTCCGCTCCTGTTCCTGGTCCCCCGTCTTGTAACGCATCACCACCTCCCCGCCTTCCCTTTCTGTATTTACCCCTCTCAGGTATGTTTATTACAGTCATCCTTTTGGATTTGTACTGTCTTCTATGCCTTCTCTCTTTTCCTTCTTCACCATCCTTTGCTGACCTTTTTTCCTTTCCCCTCGCCTTTTCCCCTCCCCCCTCTCTTTTTCCTATTCCTCCTACTCTTCTTTCTGCCTTTTCAATGGTTTTAATATTCTTCGATTTTTTGCAGTTTAACCTATTGCTCATACAATATGTTTATTCAGTTTTCCATTCCCTAGTTCTACTAGCTTATATTGTTTCAACTTCACCTTATTACATGTACAGTATGTTTTGGCGCCTACTATTCCTAAATAATGTTATACGGTCTCATGTTTAACGTCATCTCCTGGAATGTTAAAGGCTTTAATCACCCTATTAAGCGGCAGAGAGTACTTTCCCACCTCTCCTCTTATAATCCTGATATTGCTCTTATCCAAGAAACACACCTCTCTGACGTTGAGTCTTTGAAACTCAAAAGACTCTGGGTCGGCGATGTTTTCTTTTCACCTGCTTCTCATAAAAAAAATGGGGTTGCTATTCTGGTTCACAAACGTCTCAAATGTAAACTGCTCCTTGAGGAGAGAGATGAAGAGGGTCGCTGGATCTTAGTTAAATTGCTTGTCAATGCTATCCCGATTACTGTACTGAATGTTTATGGTCCTACATGCCCTGATTCTTCTTTTTGGCCCGTGATCACAGCAAAATGTATCCAATACAAGGACGATGCCTTTTTACTAGGTGGAGACTGTAACCAGATTGTAGACCCCTTTTTAGATCGTAAATCTTCTGTTCGTTTCATTCCTCATAAACCACACAAGCAGTTTCTTGACACTATTTCTCAGGTTCATCTCATAGACTCCTGGAGGATCACACACCCGGACACTTTGGATTTTTCCTTTTTCTCTCCCCCACATTCTTCCTTTTCCCGCTTGGATTACATTTTCCTTTCTTCCTCCTTATCTCAAAACCTTCTTTCCTCTTCCATTGAACCTATTGTCATCTCTGATCATGCCCCTATTCTTACTGTCTTTGATCTTCTCCCCCCTACCCCTAAATCCTCTCGCTGGCGCTTTAACTCTTCTCTTCTCACTGATCCCACTTTTTCTTCAGCATTTCGTTCGTTCAACTCAGAATTTTTCCACCTTAATTCTACTCCTACTACCCCTTTGCACATCCTCTGGGATTCGTTTAAAGCCACGGCCCGGGGTTTCATTATTGACTTTGTCTCTAAGAAAAAGAAAGCATTTCTTCAAAAACGCAAGGTCGCCCTACAACATATTAAGTTACTTGAACACCAATTTTATACCTCTTCTCCAAGTCAGATGTCTTCTGAGCTTCTTCGCTCTAAACTTGCCTTTAATAAGCTTACCACAGATTCGGCCTCTTCTTATCTTCTCCGCAGTAGTGCTCGGTATTACGGGGGTCGCAACAAGTCCGGTAAGCTACTTGCTAATTACCTTAAATCACGGAAGGAGCGGACTGTTATTGATGCTATTTATTCCCCTTCCAATACTCTCCTCCATACGGATAAAGATATTTTGGAGCAATTTCACTCTTTCTATGAAACTTTATATACTCCTGAAAATCCACCTACCCCAGATCTTCTTCAGTCATATTTTGCCCGTCTGCCTACACCTGATACCTCCCAGCTCAATTTCTCGACTCTAGATTCTGACATTAGCCTTTCTGAATTATCCGCTGCATTGACGTCTCTTACCAAAGGCAAAACCCCCGGCCCCGATGGCTTTCCGGTTGAATTTTATCTCCATTTTTCCGACATTCTCTTACCTCGTCTTCTTCTCCTTTTTCAGTCCTTTTGTTCCGAAGGCCTCGCTCAAGGGTCCTTCCAAGATGCTACCATCTGCCTCATCCCTAAAGAAGGTCGTGATCCCAAATTTTGCAAAAACTATCGACCAATATCTTTGGTCAACGTAGATTATAAACTGTTTGCTAAACTTCTCGCTCTCCGCCTTGATCCCCTTCTACCTCATCTCATAGGGAAAGAGCAATGCGGCTTTGTTAAAGGTCGCCTCACCTCGGACAACTCTAGACTATTCCTTAATGTCCTCAGTAAAGCCCCTTCCTTATCCATCCCTCTTGCGGCCATCTCAGTGGATGCTGAAAAAGCTTTCGACCGAGTTGATTGGTCGTTTCTCATGGCATCCCTGAAATGGCATGGTTTTGGCCCAAAATTCATTTCCTATGTCTCCTTAATCTATTCCATGCCCAAAGCCTCTATTTTAGTCAATGGTAAACTCTCCTCATTCTTTACTCTTAAACGCGGTGTCCGCCAGGGTTGCCCTCTTTCCCCTCTTTTGTTCATCCTTGCTCTTGAACCCTTTTTGACCTCTATTCGTAATAATTCTTCTATCTCTGGCTTTCCATATGGACCCAATCACCTTAAACTGTCTGCATATGCTGATGACATCCTTCTTTTTATTTCTGACCCTGCTACTTCAGTTCCCTCCCTATTGGCTGAATTTGAACATTTTTCTTTGGTCTCCGGGTATAAAATCAACTCGGATAAAACGGAGATTCTTCCCCTCACTAAATTCTGTCTTCCGCACTTCTTTTCTTCCACTGGCTTCTTCAGAGTAAGAAACTTAAATACCTAGGTGTACTTTTTTCCAACTCTCCCTCATCATCTGTTCGTCTTAACATGAACGCCGTTATTTCTAGAATAGATTCCCTCCTCTCCTCCTGGAATCCCCTTTTCCTCTCATGGTGGGGTCGTCTCGACTCCATTAAAATGATGATTGCTCCAATATTAATTTATTTACTTTCCATGCTCCCGATCCATATTCCGTCTCTTTATTTTCGTCGTATTGACTCTGTCTTGTCCAAATTCCTCTGGAAACAGAAAAAAGCACGTATCTCACTCTCCTCCCTTCGTAAACCCAAAGTAAATGGTGGTACTAATTTCCCGGATTTCCGTCTCTACCACAAATCCTTTTCCCTCCGTCAAGCTTCTCGTTGGCTGTCACACGACATCTCCTTTCTGTCTCCACTTTGGCTTTCTGTTGAGCGTGATCTGTTGCTTCCACATTCATTTGAGGAAGTTCTCCTATTCACCGCTAAAGCCCAGTGTCTTGTCTCCCCTATATTTCGACATACCACATCTCTTTTGCGACCTTTGCGACCCTTGACCTCATCTGCTCCTATTTCTCGGGAGTCCTTTCTGCTAATGCCCATTTGGTATAACTCGCTTATTCTTATACGGAATAGACCTATTGCTTGGCCTACCTGGAGATCGAGGGGTGTTATTTGGGTCCATCATCTTTTCGATGGCTTGTCCCCTCGCTCCTTTCCTCAATTTCAGTCCTCCTTCCACTGCCCTTCCTCCTTCGCAAAGAAATACTTCATTCTTATGGAAACTGTTCTTGAACGATACTACTCTCTTGATTCTGACACCACACCCCCATCCTCTTCTTCTTTACTTACCCTTCTTTCCACTGTCCCCAGGGCTTCCCTTGTTTACCGATTTTTCTCTGCTTCTGACCCTGATCGCCCCAAATCGAAATTAGAACTCTCCTGGGAGAAAGATCTCGGTTCTATGTGGCCAATTTCTCTTTGGGATACAATTTGGGCTAAATCTCTCAAAACCTCCCGCAATGCCTCTCTAACTCAATCTCTCTTTTTCTTTTATCATAGACTCTATTTTTCTCCACTTTCCTTATCTCGTTTTCTATCCTCTTCTAGTGCTGACTGCTGGACCTGCAATGCTACCAATGCGGATTCCTTCCACCTTTTCTTCCTCTGTCCTTCCGTCCGCCTTTTTTGGTCACAGGTGTGGACCCGTGTTTCTCATATCTTTCACTTCTCTCTCCCTTTCTCAGCTTCCTTGGTGTTTCTAGGCAGTCTGTCTGATTCTCTTGACCTCCCACCACACTCGAGAGGTCTCTTTGACCTCATGCTTGCCCTTGCCCTCCAACACATTTCTTCCAATTGGAAATCTCTACACAAACTTTCCATGGTCTGTTGGTGGAATTTACTATGTCACTCCCATAGGCTTGACGTAGCCATCGCAGCCCTGAGCAAACCCTCTCGTAATGTTGATTTATACTGGTTACCTTTAACTTTACACTTGGATCAATCTGCCAAGACAAAACCATATACATTTTCCTCTGCCAACTTTAAGCCCCCTTGAATAAGTGTACTCCTGTATCTACTCACTTTCCTTACTCTCTCGCTTATGCCGTTTTATACTTCATAATATGTTATTTACTGCCTTTAGACCATATATTTTATCGTTATTTATAGTCATTGGTGCTTTTACTGTACTTTCTTATGCATGTTGTTCATAATTACTGCAATCTTCCGTTTATGACTTATTGCCAGGTTTTCTCTTACTCCCCCCCCCCTTTTTCCCCTCCCTCCTTTCCCCCCCTCCCTTACAAAACAAAACAAAAAACGCTTAAAATGCTTTGTTACTCATTTGTACCATCAGCTTTATTTTTATCCTCTCATCATATTCCCTCTTCCTCATTTATATATGCTGGTGTTACCTTGTTGGATTGATTATTTACTTTAATAAAGCTTTCAAACATAAAAAAAAAAAAGAGTGGGGTTGAGAGGGTCAAGAGTGGGGAGAGTGAGAGGGTCAAGAGTGGGGAGAGTGGGAGGGTCAAGAGTGGGGAGAGTGGGAGGGTCATGAGTGGGGGGTGAGAGGGTCAAGAGTGGGGAGAGTGAGAGGGTCAAGAGTGGGGAGAGTGGGAGGGTCAAGAGTAGGGAGAGTGGGAGGGTCATGAGTGGGGGGTGAGAGGGTCAAGAGTGGGGAGAGTGGGAGGGTCAAGAGTGGGGAGAGTGGGAGGGTCAAGAGTGGGGAGAGTGGGAGGGTCAAGAGTGGGGAGAGTGGGAGGGTCATGAGTGGGGGGTGAGAGGGTCAAGAGTGGGGAGAGTGAGAGGGTCATGAGTGGGGGGTGAGAGGGTCAAGAGTGGGGAGAGTGAGAGGGTCAAGAGTGGGGAGAGTGGGAGGGTCAAGAGTGGGGAGAGTGGGGGGGTCAAGAGTGGGGGGTGAGAGGGTCAAGAGTGGGGAGAGTGAGAGGGTCAAGAGTGGGGAGAGTGGGAGGGTCAAGAGTGGGGAGAGTGGGAGGGTCATGAGTGGGGGGTGAGAGGGTCAAGAGTGGGGAGAGTGAGAGGGTCAAGAGTGGGGAGAGTGGGAGGGTCAAGAGTAGGGAGAGTGGGAGGGTCATGAGTGGGGGGTGAGAGGGTCAAGAGTGGGGAGAGTGGGAGGGTCAAGAGTGGGGAGAGTGGGAGGGTCAAGAGTGGGGAGAGTGGGAGGGTCAAGAGTGGGGAGAGTGGGAGGGTCATGAGTGGGGGGTGAGAGGGTCAAGAGTGGGGAGAGTGAGAGGGTCATGAGTGGGGGGTGAGAGGGTCAAGAGTGGGGAGAGTGAGAGGGTCAAGAGTGGGGAGAATGAGAGGGTCAAGAGTGGGGAGAGTGGGGGGGTCAAGAGTGGGGGGTGAGAGGGTCAAGAGTGGGGAGAGTGAGAGGGTCAAGAGTGGGGAGAGTGGGAGGGTCAAGAGTGGGGGGTGAGAGGGTCAAGAGTGGGGAGAGTGGGAGGGTCAAGAGTGGGGGGTGAGAGGGTCAAGAGTAGGGAGAATGGGAGGGTCAAGAGTGGGGAGAGTGGGAGGGTCAAGAGTGGGGGGTGAGAGGGTCAAGAGTGGGGAGAGTGAGAGGGTCGGGATGGGCTCAGACTGTTGTGAAACATCTGTTACTGTGAATGGAAAGTTGTCAGGAGGAGTGTGGGAGGGTCAGGGGTCAATGAGAGAAGGGTCAGGGTATGGAAGCGTGAGACGGTCAGAGAGGCCAGGCTTCGGAGGGGTCAGGGTTGTGAGGGTGAAAGAGTCACCCAAAGATGTGCAGGAGGGCCAGAGGGTGGAGATGTGAAGTGTGAAGGGAGGTGGTTTGTGAAGGAGTGATGAGGTGTGAAGGGAGGTGACTGTGACGTGTGAAGGGAGGTGACTGTGAAGTGTGAAGGCGATGGAATGGAATCACCCAAGGATGGAGGCGAGGAGGCCTCAGCTGGAGCAGGCATGCAAAGCTCTGGCCTGTGACTGTTCCCTGTTTCTGGGGGGAGGGGCTCAGGTGAGAGGGTGTTGGCCAATGGGCAGCTTCTTCCTCCTGACACGTTACCTTATTTGCCTCTCTGCCCCTATAAACCCCCGGGGCTCCCACTCACCCTCACACGGCGAGGCGGAGGCGAGTCGACACTCACTGCGGCTGCGCGCGCTGAGGTAGGTGGGTGCACGAGCAGGAGTGCGGGGTCTCTTGATAACTTGATATTGACTCTGCCCAGGCCATGCAGGAGCGCGGGCTCGTCAGCGTGTGTGCGCGTGCACGGCCCTCACTTTTATTCTACTTCCCTTAGGTCACAGCTCATTACTTTACTGTACTTTCACTAGAGCCCTGAGCCTCGTCGGGACAGGGCTGTTGCACTCCTATTTGAAGTGCGTCTCTGCGTGTTAGGGCGGGTGGGTGGACACGTCTGGTGGCCTGAGCTGCTGCCGAGGCGCGCGCCCGCCTGCATCTGGAGTCTGTGCCAACTTGGGTGGGATTCTGCACCACAAACGACCTTCACGAGCAAGCGGGGTTTAATGGGTCGATGTCTGGCACACGGGAAGAGACTGGATGCTGAGCGCGATGGATTGTTCACAGGAGCGTTTCCAGGTGACTCGAGTTAAACGTGACACCTGTGCGCGTGCACCCGCAGGAGGTGAGGATGGTTCATGTACATGTTAACACCCCTCTCCTCGCTGGCGTTGCTATCAGGGCGCAGGGCAGAGATCACAGACGTCTGGAAGATGCTGCTGGTATCTCTGGATGTTTCCTGCCAACCAAGGCGCTGTTTATTTACTCACTGTTGCGCGGGTGTAGCATAGCTCACTGAAGCCCCCGTGCGCCACACGCAGGCACCCTCGATAGGGGCACACTTCCCGCAGCTCGGGATGACCCATTTTGGGATCTGCAGGGAGCTGTAATCATCTTTAATAATATTTCATAAATCCCAGCGCATGAATCGTATTTACTGCTTTGCGTGAAAGGGGCAGTGCTGCGCCCTATCTACTAAGATAGCGCACTGACGCGCATATCCCAAGCGCTAGTGCACGAGCAGGGACCCCAGTTCCACGCACACACCTGTTTTGTTGCATTCATTAGTTGTAGCCAGCTCCAGATGCTTTCAGTTGTAGATGTCACTCGGACACATTTATGGAATAACCAAAATATGTTTGCCCATAATATATTTATTAAAACTTTGGGAGAATTTATCAACCCCCATTGCAGTCAAGTGTCTCCATGTCATGCCAGCCTGCTCGGTTTTTCCGAAGAAGCACGCTGCATTCTGGGACCTGTAGTTTTGCAGGTATCACTGGACCAATGGCTCAAAAATAGAAGCATGCAAAGTGCTGTTTGTTTATTAGCCAGGATTGGCTGTAGGGTCCACTTGGCAGCTAGTGACCTCACCTGTGAAAAACACCTTATAAAATATAACTGCGCGGACAATGTTTTAAGTTCTTCAAGACTAGCAGTGAAATAACAGCAGGAGTGTATCCAGAGTGATGGCACAAAAGGCACTCTTCACCTGCCTGCCCCGCTCCTGTGCCCTCTGCGCCCCCCGTGGGCACAGCATCAGCCCGCAGTCATCCAGCAGTGGCAAACGCAATTGCCTGTTGCCGAGGCTTGAGGACTGTATATCTCTCTGCGCTCCAGACTCCAGTAAAGTGAACCATGTGCGCCTACCCCAATGTTTTTCAGGCCTCATTTATTGATCTCATACGGTGCATTCCTGTCCTTTCTGCCTGTGCTGGTACCGCTTTAGCAGCCTAGCACCAACACAGGAAGCCTTACACCAAAGTGCAAAGCTGCCTGTGTTGTTGGCAGGATTGTTTTTGTGCAGAAAGGAGCATCCTTAGAGGCTTTTTCCTCTCTCGAAGTGTTTCTCAGAATGCAGCACACACGAAAAGAGGAAAAAACGAGGAGAAATGATTATATTTCTCCTCGTTAACCCTCACCTCGGTAGGAGTACAGATTTGAAGCCTCCCCAGTTTACATCAATTTATAAATCTGGGGCAGCGTGAAAATCCATGGTTTTGTGTGGAAAAACCTGTGCCGCGCCCATGCAACACCTCCCTGACACAGAGTAAAGTGATTCAGTGATCTGCAATGCGTCGCCCTACTCGTGATCTCAGCCCACTCAAAGCCACACAAGGTGGCTTCGCGTGGCTTCATGAACCTTTATGAGAGCCCCACGTCACTCATGTACCACTTATGTGGTGCAAATGTGGCACAGGGCTTTCACAAATAAGCCCAGAACAGAGATTGGAGTATTTCCTTCATTTCTTGCTGACCTGTGGGTAGAAGTTGTCTGCAAGACTAGGGTTCTACTGCAGCTGGACTGGTTTCTCCAGCAGCCTCGATTGTGGGTATAGGGGGCAGGCATTCTTCCATGAGGGAAGTTGCCCTGGGGCGGATTTCTTTTTGCCCCCGTGAACTCACCCCGCCCCTGCATGGAACCTCTTCATCCATGCAGAGGCACAGCCATTCCAGTTCCCCTGTTTTTGCATAATGAAGTCCACTCTTTGGAGCAGTCACCCTTAGAAGGCCACTAAGGTGTCTGTGTACTAGTTGCAATCCGCGGAGGGGGCGGGTGGAGGGAGTGAGAATGCTACATGGCAGGATCAGGTGGGATTCATAAAGTGAGGCAGCATTTCAAAATTGAAGATGAACAAAATCAGTTTTCTGTTGCTTGTGATTGTGATGGTGATCTTCTTCCAGTCTTCTGCAGGAATCTGTGACCCGTTGGACCCAGAGTTCGTCCGCCATGAATCCCGCGATGCTCCGTTCCTTTGCAGTCTTCGTCATCGCAGGTGAGTCCGCGACTCCGAGGTCCATATTCTAGAGACCCTTCGAAAGACCACATCTAGATAAATCATTTGTGAGGAACCTACTGCTCAGCAGGCTTTGACGTCAGCGGATTCAGAATTAAGATCCTTGCCCTAGAAACAATTTGTGTATTTATTTGTTAGTTCATCAGAAGGTTCTACGCCACCAAGTAGTATTTTACAGCTTACCAGAGTCAATTTTCCTAGCTCAATTTTTCCTCCATTCACCTACATTTTTCCGTAACATCATTTTTCCGATTAAAGGGAATTTTTATTCATCATCTCTGGGCCAGAATTAGCCAAAGTAGTGTGAGCCTGGGCACCAATATATTCAGCTATTGTCTTAAAAATATATCAGAATATTCCCAGGTCAGAAAACTCACTCTGGTTCAAAGTCTGCGTCTGAACAAGCCGGAAATTTGGTAGATCAATGCGTCTTGTGTTGGGCCTGTGGCCATCATGAGCAATGAGCAGGAATAAAGGTCCTGATACTGTGGGAAGATGTCCCAGGACTACCTACATCTCTCTCCTTAACATCCTACTTTCAGATTCACCAAGATATTCCATTAGTAGGCATGTCTTATCCCCTCCCTCTGAGGTGTGGATTGCTCCAAAATTAACAAAGCCTTTCCTATGAGTAAGTGTGATTTCTCCAGTCCTATGGGTGTCCTTCCCATGACCTCCAGCAGTAAGACATGCTTCCTGACAGAATAAAGGTTTTCTGCTATGTGTCCTTGAGTAAACATCTCTTACGTTTCGAAGGTCGCGAGTGGATCCCATGTGAGCCGCAGTAGGACACTACTAACATCAATAAGTGATTTGTGAAACAAGCAGTATGCTTCTGCCAGAGAGGTCTGTCACCCAGATCAACTGCCATATTGACTAGTTCTGCAGAATGTGCGCCTACTTTGCCAGAATTAAACGCAACTGTCCTAAAGCGAGCCATAATTATGGCACATTGTGGCGTTGTATTGCCAGACGTGTCTGGGAATTTCTTGCCACAGCTCCAGAAGGCTGCAGGCCTGTGCCCCCGCTCGAGCCCTGCAGGTTGTCACATAACCACAAAAACGAATCCACTCCACCAAGTTGATGTGCCACACCTGGATCAAAACAACCCATTTGTGTTCCATAGCTGTACTATAATGTACACTTATTGTGGCACTGTGACAAATAGAAGTGGAGCAGAATTCTCCACCTCTGAGCTTGAGTACTCCACCCCTGTGGCAGAGGTAAAACTGGATCAGAATCCCTCACCTCTGGGCTTGAGTACTCCACCACCCCGGCAGAAGTAAAACTGGATCAGAATTCTCCACCTTGAGTACTCCACCACTGTGGCAGAACCCTCTGCATCCTAATGTAGGACCCCCTGCTCAGATGGAGGCATTATGCATTTCTTTGCTGTCAGGGGAGCCCCTTGGTAATCCCGAGCAACAGATGGGTGACAACAGGGCCTTGAAAGTACTATGAACTCCTCCTAATTAGAAATAGGAACTCAGAAATGTGAGAGAAAATGAATGAGAAGAGAAACAGCAGACATCTGCGACCTCCCTCTCACACAGGGAGGGGCCCACTATCCGTGAGTTTATTAGCCCTGCAGTTTGGGAAGTTAGGCCTCATTTATGGGGGTTTGCTGTAGGGAAGCACAGCAGTCACCTGGCTGCACTGCCCTATGCCAAAGTGAAAGGGCAGGAATGCACCATATTTATCCTACATGATGAATCCCCACCCTTTCCCGCTGCGCTGGTGCAGTTTCAGAGGCTTAGTATCATGGCATGCATTGCATGCACCCTTGCACTATGGTAAGCAGGATCGTTGTGTGCAGGAAAGGACAGCTTCCGGCACGAATACAATCCCGAGAGGTGTTTTTCTCCTTCTATGTTTTCTGTAGAATGCAGCACATGTAGAAAGAGGCAAAAAATGGGGGGAAATAAAGATATTTCTTCTCGTTACACCTCATCTCAGAAAGAATAAAGGGGCATATTACCAACAACTAGCGATAATTATCGCTATGTTGGTTTAGCGGCAACATTAACATAGCCGAGCTCCGCTGATTTTTATCGCTTAGGAGCCTTGCTATTATCAAGGTTTATCTCCTAAGCGATAAAAATCGGCCGAAATGCATGAATATCGCTGTAAAGTCAGCGATATTCATGCATTACCGAGCAAATGCTCTTAGCCATGTAATCCACCTACCATTGGATAACATGGCTAAGAACAGCTCTGGGCAGGCGTTAGCTTTTGGAGATAATCGCGCTTAGCGCGATTATTTCCAAAAGTTGGTAATAGGAGATAGCGATGTTAGAACATCTTGGCACGCCCACTTTGCATGTCATCAGTGATAATTATCGCTGACATGCAAAGTGGGCACCTGAATGCCCGCTATCTCCTACTAGCTGTCGCTAACTGGTGTTAGCGACAGCTAGGTAATAGGGCGATACAATTATCGCCGCTTTAGCGGGAAAAATTCCCGCTAAAGCGGCGATAAGGCCCTTGGTAATATGCCCCAAAATGTTAACACATTTCCAGGTTTACAAGTCCTTGCATATCTGGGAATGCATCAAAACCCATGCGAGTTGTGTGGAAACACCCACCGCAACACCTATGGAATGCCTCTCGTTCGCAGAGTACGGCAACGCAGCAATTTGCGCTCCATCTCCTTAATCATGATTTATGATGACATTCAAAGCCACGCAGGGTGGGTCTGCGTGGCTTCATAAATCTGACTCAGAGCCTTGCATCAAACGTGTACTACTTTGCATCGCGAAAGGTGACGACGCAGGGCTCTTATGAATGTGCCCCATGAATTTGGGCAAGGTTGTCCTTCTGCAATGGCCTTGCTTCCCAGTTTGTAACCTCCCCTCATGTGTCCCCTTGAGTTGGATGTGGTGTCTGCCTTTGTTGTCTTAGAGTGATCTGCTTGTTTTTTGTTCTAGGAACCTTTGTGTGTTTTTGTGACCCAACGCTGGCTCCTGTTACTGTTGGAAGCACAGGCTTTAAAGGAGCAGTTCGGGAGACCTTCCTGACAGGAGTCAGTGCCCTGGAGAAGCTGGCAGAGAGCCTGCTCAACACCAACATCACTGGTAGGGTATACAGGAGGATTCAGTCTCACATAGGTGAGGCTCACACCAACCTTCGGAAGGCAGAGATGATGGCCCTGAACAAAGAGACTGCACTGCGCTCCCAACGCGCCACGCTCATGACCGAGCTACGAAGGCTCGCGGAGCAGCAGAACGCGCTAGAGCTGCAGGTCAACGGCACGAGCACTGAGCTGGACGTGCTGAGTGACCTGGAGAACAGGAGCCGCGTTGAGCTTCACAGAGCGGAGCAGAACCTGGAATATTCAAATGTGGACCTGAAGAAGATGAAAAAAGAGAAAGCTGCCCTGGAAGCTGATAGAAAGGAGGGCAAAGGTGTCTTTGCTTCTACCAGCAAGGTTGTGGGTAAGTGTGCCTCATTGCAAACAGGTATGTGTAGACATCAGTGAAGTTCCACACCAGGCCTTTCAGTGGAGATCTTTTCCCTTCTGCCCAATGATTGACATGGTTTTGGTACACAAAGGCGCATACTGTGCTTTGGCCTGAGATGTCACCTGAGGGCCAAGCCTTGGCCAATAACCATCTTATCTGCTAGGGAATGTCATTGGCTCATTCTTACAACATGAACCTGCCATTGGTTCATGAACTACCTGCTCATTACAGTGAGTCCCACTGAGGTGCTCCAATGGGTTCCTATTTCAGGGTCAGTGGTAGCACCTTTAAGAGATCAAAATGTATTTACTGCTGCCACATACGTCCATAATGACCATATATATTGTGTCAGACATTAACACATAGCAGCTGTTGGACTTTGGCCCTTAGGGCAGGTTCACCCCTAGACTTTTTGCTTGAAATGGTGACCTGGAGATGGTGATTGTTGGATTGTGCGCACTTTCACTGTGTCCCAGTGGAAAGTGCGTGCGCACTCTGATGAGTGCATGTGCTGAGCTAGGCCTGCCCGCCCATAGGAATGCATGGGGAATGTATGTGTCCCTGGTAGTTCCTGATGCGTGGGGTGTACAGGCTTGAGTCTGGTATGTGTGAACTCGTGTGAGTGAATGCTGCGCAACGGTGTATGCAGCATGTATGTGTCTAGTAGCGAAGCGCCATTTCTAGACATGGCTGTACGTGTGCTGTGAGGGTGCTGGCGTGTGATTGGCTGGAGCTGGCTGGCATGCCAGGCTCCAGGAAGTCTGGATGGGTCTGCCCGGTGGTGAGTGGGAGATTAGCATGAGTGATGTGTGGGAGGAGTGTACCTGTGTCCTGGATGGGCTGGGTTTTCCCCACACAATGCTGGCTCCGCCCCCCTGTGGTGTGTCTAATGACCCAAGCCCTGCCAGTGAATAGAGAGGGTGGTTGAGGTAAACAGAGTACTCAAGAACCAGCTGCGACTGGTTCCGCCCCCACTCTACACCCTTGAACAAAGGCATGCACTGTATAAAAATGGGGCTGTGTCCCCACAGAAGTTGTTCTCTTCCAGGATCCAGAGGGGGCTGTTGCTGCTGGGCCAGAGGACCGCCACTTGGGGTGTCTCCCTGCCTGGAGACCCAGTGTGCTGGCTCTGGGCCCAGCTTTGCCCCTTACCTGCCTACAAGGACTTTTGCTGGGTCCTTTCCTGATTTATAGCGCTAGGAGCGCTTGGCTTTTCCCTCTAGCGCTTGAGAGCGCTTTGTTTCGTCCTAGCGCTGGGAGCGCTGGGGTTTGTGCCCACTAGCGCTGGAGAGCGCTTTATATTGACCCCGAGGCGCTTGGGAGCGCTTTCGTAAGGCAGGTGCCCACCCTGCATTCTTGCTGCTCTAGCGGCTGCCCACGCCGCATATTTGCGTGATTTATCACCCCCGGATTGCCACTACAAGACGAGCTTCCCTCGGGCCGCCGCTCTGCCCACGGCGACCCGGAAGCACCTCTCTGGCCGGCCAATCAGAAAGCAGGCCGACGGAAGTCCCGCCCCCACAGCCGCGACCCGGAAGTCAGGCAGGCCGGGGGCAGGACAGAGAGGCAGGCGGAAGCTGCTGCCTGCCGGGGCTCCCATGTGAAGGGAGAGCCCCGAGAGAAGTGCTGCAGGGAGCGAGGCTCCTGTGTGAAGAGGAGAGCCCCGCCCGTCCCGAGGAAGCCGAGGAGCGGGAGCCCTCGAGGAGGAGCTGCAGCACCTGTCCACAGAGAGCCGGTGAGTGGAAAACCGGCTGGGGGAGCGGGAGGGGGGAGCGAGGTCGCGCCCCCCCTGTGCTGTGCTAGCTTTATGGCCTTGGGGTGCTAAAGCCCCTGAGAGGCTCCTGGGGCATCTAGATCGTTTTTGAGCCTGTCGAGGCTCCACCAGTCTGGGGGCAGTGTCCTTTAAGTGCAGAGTCCCCCGTGAGGGATTCCAACGAAGCGCTATAGTTGTGTAGAGCCACGAGGCTCCAGGGGCATTTTAGGCACAGCGAGTCTCCCGAGCGGGGCTCCGATCTAGCGTGGGCCATTGTCCTCGAGTCCCCCAGAGGGGGGACTACCACAAAAAGGTGCCACAGTTGTGTTTGAGCCTGAGAGGCTCAGAGGGGACATTTTCTTGCTTTAAGAGCCCAGAGAGGCTCTGAGAGGGCCATTCGTTTTGTGAGCCCAGAGAGGCTCTGCAGTGCCACAGTGGTGGTTCTTGAGCCAGAGAGGCTCCAACGTTGCCCTAATTTCCCTGCACCAGTTGCCCAGCACTTTGTGGGCAACTGCCACGTTTAGGCCCCCCCTGACATTGGACACAGGGCGTCCTAGCCCCAGAGAGGCCAGTTGGCCTAGGGACAGTCACAGGTGGTGACTTACGTGAGTTTGGCGCAGTTGTACTTTCTATGCACCTCTGAATGTATTGTTTATGCGTCATGTGCCTTTACACCTCTGAATGAATGTTGTTATGCATTGCATCATGTGTTTTCCTCTTACACCCCTACAGGTATTGTAATACATAGGTGGTTGTTTTCTCCCTAGTACAGGTGGTGCTAGTGAGATCCTGGTTACCAGTAGATACTGGTTGTGTGCTATTTTGTGCTAAAGATTTTACATGCAAAAGTGCTATTTCTGAAAGTGCTACTTCTGATTCCTGACAGTGGTCCAGGTGGCCCTGTCTTGTAAATAATCCCTTGTAAATTCTGCCCGTGCCTCTGGCACATTGTAAAGTGTGTGTTTTATCTAATGTGTTTTGGTGTAATACAAAGGCTATTTTTTATATAACCTTGTGTGGAGTTTCCTTTGTGGTGGGCCTTTGGTTGTTGTTGCTGGGGTGCGTGCGCAAATACTTAGCCTACATCGCCTCCAAGTTTAGCCTTGCTGCTCGCGCCACGTTACCTAGAGGGTGAGTAGGGGTTATCTTGGCGTGTAACTCCCTTGCCCTGACTTGGGAGTGGTGGTCTCTGACTGACTTTGGCGAAAGCCCTGGCCAGCCGGGGATCCCATTTCCAACATTGGCGGCAAGCGGCGGGATAAGGATTTGTGTTTGCCTTGTACCTTAGTAGCAGCTGGCTGCACCACAAAACTCTGCATTTTAGATGACCACATTTTTAGGGGATTGTATTGTTTTGAAATTCCATTGTTTCTTCTCCTGAAGAGTGTCATTTGATTGTGTTCAGTACATTTGTCCCCCACCCTGCTTCCAGAGTTTGGTACCTGTGTCGCTTTTGGTCAGGTTGAGAAGTCAGGGGTGGTAGAAACTGCCTTACCGATCCGAGGGGAGGGTGTGTGTGGATGAATGGTGTGTTTTCCTGGACGCATGAGTATGAGTTCTCTTTGATAAGGAGATTGTTGAAGTTTTGGAATTGTGTCCTCTTACTTCAGATCGTTCAGTCCCCTGTGTTGCACGTGTCTGTGAGCATCTTGCCAAGATGGAGTCTGCTTTTAATGTCTGGGGTCTGTTTTTGCATGAACTGAGAGAGTTTTGCGAAGAGAGAGACATTGAAGTGAATGAGTCAGACACCCAGTCCCAACTTAGGGGTAACCTGATCCAATGGCAGAAGGATGACTGGGAGCGTGAGCACAGTGAGGAGAGGGCCCGGGTCTCACACCATGAGGGTGGTGGGTCAGAGGGGAGCCCTGAAGAGTCTGAGGAGGAGGGAGAAGATGATAGCACAGGGACGCCAGCAGAGAGTGAGGACCCCATAGATAGGGAGTCCCTTGCTGGGTCCAGTTTAGGAGGCAGCGCCTCATCCCTTTCCCTGTCCCCAGAGGAGCTGGAAGATAGGAGGAGAGAAAGGGAGCACCAGCTGGCTTTAGAAAAGCTCAGGTTGGAGCATGCCCAGGCTATGGCACAGCTGGGCATTAGAAGGCAACAGCTGGAGACCGAGAGGGTCTTAGCGCAGGACAGGATAGAGGAGGCTGAGAGGGCCGCCACCAGAGGCAAAGTAGCTCTGGAGGGTAGACTATCCCCTGCGCGCAGTGTTGAGTGTCTGGATCCCCCAGGGAGGGTTGGGTCCAGTGGTGGCAGCTACTTAAATCACAGTGTAGAAATTCCCAGTTCCCAGAGTATGGTTCCTGTTTCCCCAGAGGAGGAGAATAGGTTGAGGTTTAGGAACCTTAGGAAACCGTCTCACCAGTCTTGGGTAGACTTTGAGGATGACTGTTGTGGAGCACTGTGGGCTTGGGTAGAGGTTCACACTGACTCTGATTTTGAAGTCTTGTTTGATCTTATAGTCAAAGAGCAGGTGCTCAGTGGTTGTTCGCCAGAGTTGCGCCAACACCTGTTGCAAGTTGGATTTACTGATACAGAGTTACTGGCAAGGGAAGCCGACCGCTGGGAAAGGGCCAGAGGTTCTCTAGGGTCATTGGTGAGTGACTCCAAAAGTAGTGGTTCAGGGATCTTCCAGCCCAGCGTGGTGGAAGAGGCTCAGTGTAGCCCAGCTAGGTCCCAGGATAGCGAGGAGGGTGTAGGGGCTCACTGCCTGGCTCAGTGGAGCAGGAGTGAGGGGGAGACCGAGGTTCCCCGGACGCCCGAAGCCCTGCCTCAGGACTTGGATGGTTTCTTGAGGGAACACCAGGTTGGGGACCTAGGCTGTCCTGTTAGTCCACTTGAGGAAGATCTCCTAGTGAGTAGAGGACCTGGAGTGTCTGTAACCAAAGCTCCTGTGGTTCTAGAGTCTGGCAGTACCGCTCCGGTAGGGAGGGTACAGGAGTCCAGAGTGAGGAGTGATTGGGGGAGTTCCCCAGTGGCTGGACCAGTGGGTCAGGGACTACCCAGTTGGGCTAGGTTCCCGTGTAGTGACCATGGTGACACCACTTCTGGTCTGGGGGATCGTCACGCACTGTCAGGTGGACAGAGGGCGGGAGATCTGCGCCAGACAGACAGTCACACGACACATGGGCCATGTGTCAGCCTCAGGGAGATTGTGTGTGAGTCCCCAGAAGTCCTGGAGTGCCAGGCAATTGTTCCACCGAAGGTTTTAGACCAGAGGTTGGAAGGCCAGGTTCAGGATCAGCCTGACCTGAAGGGTAGGACAACTGTAACCAGTGTCCTGACCGGTTCTTCTTCCAGAGGAACTTCTCCAGGTGGGAGAGGGCAGACCTCTGGAAGGGGGTGCAGAGGGTGGGAGAGCCCACCTCTGACCGCGGTGCA
Source organism: Lissotriton helveticus (assembly GCF_964261635.1). NCBI lineage: Eukaryota > Metazoa > Chordata > Amphibia > Caudata > Salamandridae > Lissotriton > Lissotriton helveticus. The sequence continues at coordinate 52,731,941 of NC_136059.1, forward strand.
ACCTGAGTGGATAAGTCCTGGGTTGGAATGGCGTTCTAGGGGTACCCCTCGCAGAGGGAGGAGGAACCCTAGGAGAAGAGGTAGGGGGAGGAGAGCCTTCCCCGAGACTCCTGGTCCGCCTGAGGTTGTAGGCCCTAGGCTGGAGTACCAGTGGCAGTCTAGTCCTGTCTTGCAGACAGGAAGAGTGGAAAATGGCTCCTATTTGCCAGGGTTTACTACCCCCCGCTCTGCGAATTGGCATGGACCAGTGGCACCTGGGTGGCCCAGGGCCTGGCCCTGGCCGCGGACAACTTGGGAGTACCAGTGGGGTAGCCCAGTTGGTCCAGACAGTGTGTTTAGAAGGAATCCCATGGGTTCACCGTGGCGTAGAACAGGAGGGTGTCCCTGCAGTTGTGGGCCCGCGTCCGTGTTCTATCGCCCCAAGCAGGGAAGTCCATCACGGTGGTGATTGGTCTCCCCTGCGTTTTGGCTGGAAGGGGGTTATGTTGGACTTTGGCCCTTAGGGCAGGTTCACCCCTAGACTTTTTGCTTGAAATGGTGACCTGGAGATGGTGATTGTTGGATTGTGCGCACTTTCACTGTGTCCCAGTGGAAAGTGCGTGCGCACTCTGATGAGTGCATGTGCTGAGCTAGGCCTGCCCGCCCATAGGAATGCATGGGGAATGTATGTGTCCCTGGTAGTTCCTGATGCGTGGGGTGTACAGGCTTGAGTCTGGTATGTGTGAACTCGTGTGAGTGAATGCTGCGCAACGGTGTATGCAGCATGTATGTGTCTAGTAGCGAAGCGCCATTTCTAGACATGGCTGTACGTGTGCTGTGAGGGTGCTGGCGTGTGATTGGCTGGAGCTGGCTGGCATGCCAGGCTCCAGGAAGTCTGGATGGGTCTGCCCGGTGGTGAGTGGGAGATTAGCATGAGTGATGTGTGGGAGGAGTGTACCTGTGTCCTGGATGGGCTGGGTTTTCCCCACACAATGCTGGCTCCGCCCCCCTGTGGTGTGTCTAATGACCCAAGCCCTGCCAGTGAATAGAGAGGGTGGTTGAGGTAAACAGAGTACTCAAGAACCAGCTGCGACTGGTTCCGCCCCCACTCTACACCCTTGAACAAAGGCATGCACTGTATAAAAATGGGGCTGTGTCCCCACAGAAGTTGTTCTCTTCCAGGATCCAGAGGGGGCTGTTGCTGCTGGGCCAGAGGACCGCCACTTGGGGTGTCTCCCTGCCTGGAGACCCAGTGTGCTGGCTCTGGGCCCAGCTTTGCCCCTTACCTGCCTACAAGGACTTTTGCTGGGTCCTTTCCTGATTTATAGCGCTAGGAGCGCTTGGCTTTTCCCTCTAGCGCTTGAGAGCGCTTTGTTTCGTCCTAGCGCTGGGAGCGCTGGGGTTTGTGCCCACTAGCGCTGGAGAGCGCTTTATATTGACCCCGAGGCGCTTGGGAGCGCTTTCGTAAGGCAGGTGCCCACCCTGCATTCTTGCTGCTCTAGCGGCTGCCCACGCCGCATATTTGCGTGATTTATCACCCCCGGATTGCCACTACAAGACGAGCTTCCCTCGGGCCGCCGCTCTGCCCACGGCGACCCGGAAGCACCTCTCTGGCCGGCCAATCAGAAAGCAGGCCGACGGAAGTCCCGCCCCCACAGCCGCGACCCGGAAGTCAGGCAGGCCGGGGGCAGGACAGAGAGGCAGGCGGAAGCTGCTGCCTGCCGGGGCTCCCATGTGAAGGGAGAGCCCCGAGAGAAGTGCTGCAGGGAGCGAGGCTCCTGTGTGAAGAGGAGAGCCCCGCCCGTCCCGAGGAAGCCGAGGAGCGGGAGCCCTCGAGGAGGAGCTGCAGCACCTGTCCACAGAGAGCCGGTGAGTGGAAAACCGGCTGGGGGAGCGGGAGGGGGGAGCGAGGTCGCGCCCCCCCTGTGCTGTGCTAGCTTTATGGCCTTGGGGTGCTAAAGCCCCTGAGAGGCTCCTGGGGCATCTAGATCGTTTTTGAGCCTGTCGAGGCTCCACCAGTCTGGGGGCAGTGTCCTTTAAGTGCAGAGTCCCCCGTGAGGGATTCCAACGAAGCGCTATAGTTGTGTAGAGCCACGAGGCTCCAGGGGCATTTTAGGCACAGCGAGTCTCCCGAGCGGGGCTCCGATCTAGCGTGGGCCATTGTCCTCGAGTCCCCCAGAGGGGGGACTACCACAAAAAGGTGCCACAGTTGTGTTTGAGCCTGAGAGGCTCAGAGGGGACATTTTCTTGCTTTAAGAGCCCAGAGAGGCTCTGAGAGGGCCATTCGTTTTGTGAGCCCAGAGAGGCTCTGCAGTGCCACAGTGGTGGTTCTTGAGCCAGAGAGGCTCCAACGTTGCCCTAATTTCCCTGCACCAGTTGCCCAGCACTTTGTGGGCAACTGCCACGTTTAGGCCCCCCCTGACATTGGACACAGGGCGTCCTAGCCCCAGAGAGGCCAGTTGGCCTAGGGACAGTCACAGGTGGTGACTTACGTGAGTTTGGCGCAGTTGTACTTTCTATGCACCTCTGAATGTATTGTTTATGCGTCATGTGCCTTTACACCTCTGAATGAATGTTGTTATGCATTGCATCATGTGTTTTCCTCTTACACCCCTACAGGTATTGTAATACATAGGTGGTTGTTTTCTCCCTAGTACAGGTGGTGCTAGTGAGATCCTGGTTACCAGTAGATACTGGTTGTGTGCTATTTTGTGCTAAAGATTTTACATGCAAAAGTGCTATTTCTGAAAGTGCTACTTCTGATTCCTGACAGTGGTCCAGGTGGCCCTGTCTTGTAAATAATCCCTTGTAAATTCTGCCCGTGCCTCTGGCACATTGTAAAGTGTGTGTTTTATCTAATGTGTTTTGGTGTAATACAAAGGCTATTTTTTATATAACCTTGTGTGGAGTTTCCTTTGTGGTGGGCCTTTGGTTGTTGTTGCTGGGGTGCGTGCGCAAATACTTAGCCTACATCGCCTCCAAGTTTAGCCTTGCTGCTCGCGCCACGTTACCTAGAGGGTGAGTAGGGGTTATCTTGGCGTGTAACTCCCTTGCCCTGACTTGGGAGTGGTGGTCTCTGACTGACTTTGGCGAAAGCCCTGGCCAGCCGGGGATCCCATTTCCAACAGCAGCTATTACTGGCTGCATGAGTACTTCAAACCCAGACCTATGGTAACCCCAGAGGGGTTACCATAGGTTGGCAGTGTCCAGCCATGTGTGGTGATTGAATTACCCCCTGCCCTGAAGAAATTGCCGACCATTTCTGACAGGCAATGAAACATGTTGGCTTCTTATAATTCAAAACGAAGCACAACGGCAAGGTTTTGGTTTTAACAGGAGTAGACACCCGGCATGGAATAAAGTTGTTCAATCAGCCAGGGTTACCTAACTTCATTTTTAAACTTGATCTCACTGAGTAGCAGTGTTGATACAATAGGGGGTAGATGCACAAGAGTGCTATAGGGATACACACCTTTAGGTTGATTAGGATTTAATTTCATGTATCTTGTTTTCCATCTTCTGTTTTTTTGTTTTTTGGTGGGAAGGAGCCGATGATGAGAAAAGGAACAAACTGACGAGAACCGGTCAGCAGTTCCCAGGTGGTTGCTCCCGTGAGGTTCCTACCCACCACCCACACATTTTTCTTTGATCCTATCTGATTAGTTCTCTTATGTGACCGGATGTATGTACTTTGTGCACGGGGTTGCTTGAGTCTGGGACTGATGTTGACACTGTGGATGTAGATGCAGACACATAGAGAAGTGGCGAGGATGTTTTAATGATAGGCACACCTTGTTGTAACTTTTTCAAGTAGGTGTTAGGTTAAGTGTAGCCACACCAACGAGTCAACAAAGGATGGTGTAGAAAGCACAGCCTATAGAGTGAAGAACCAGGTTGGTGTGATTATAATGTTATGAGTGGAGGGTACCTGTGTTCTATTTCCCCTCTAAGCTCCTTTTGTGAGAGAAACCCCAGAGGGGGAACAGCGTTTACAACGCAACTTTTACCACGCAGTACCTACCACGCAACTTTTTCAACGCAAGTGTTACAACGACTTGTGCTGGGGGGCGCTGTAGGATAGGGAATAGTTTAATTTACTATCCAACTCCTTCCCTACTATCCACGGGGAGTGGAGTTGGAATAGTAAATGAAACTATTCACTATCCAGCACCCTCCAACGCAAGTTGTTGTAACGACTTGCGTGGTAAAGGCATACGTTGTAAAAGCATGCGTAGTAACGACATACATCTAACCCAGAGTACTTTAAACTGGTGCTTGACAACACCTAATGCCTCCAGAGTTTGCACTTCGATTTGCTTGAAATGCTGTCCTCCAACACTTATCCAGCCAGAGTTTACATTTCATTTTACATGACATAGTATCCCTACTTCACTTAATATTGTCATAGTCTGCATTTCATGCTACATGGGAAGGTACACTACAGCACTACTGCCAAAGACTACACTTCTTATCACATCACAGAGTAAAGCTACGTCACTGAATACTGCCAGAGCTAACACTTCAGGCCTCATTTATGAGGAAGTCACGCAGTGCTGCACAATAAGACACCTTGCGTGACAGGGATAGGGCAGGAATGGGACATATGTAAGGCAATATGCCATCTTCCTACCCTCTCCCTTGCACTGGCACCCTTTTGGCAGCCTAGCGCCATGCAGGCACCCTTTGTCCCTTGCACCTTGGTGCAAGGATGCCTGTGATGCATGCAGGATTGCTTGTGTGAGGGAAGGGGCACCCTTCTGCACAAAAGCTATCCTGGGAGGCATATTCCTCTTTCTATGTGTGCTGCAGCGTGCAACTCAAACAGGAAGAGGAAGAAACGAGGAGAGATGGAGCTGTTTCTCCTTGTTACACCTCCCTGGGAAGGTATAAGCTTTCGGAACACGTCCAGGTTTACAAGTTCTTGTATATCTGGGGATGCGTCATTATCCATGAGAGTTGCGTGGGAAAATCCACACAACGCCTTTGGAATACCTACACAGGGCAGAGTAGTACAATGCAGTGATTTGCTCTGTGTGGCGTTACTCCCGATTTTTGAAGACACGCAAAGCGGCTTTGCGTTGCTACAAGAATCTGACTTAGAAGTTTGCATCATGCATCTACTACATAGTGTGTTGCAAACGTGACGCAACCCTCTAGTAAATGAGACCGTTCAAGTCGATAAAAACAGTGCCCAACAGCATTTAGTACCAACCAAATTTACATTTGCTGTTATATCACATAGTAACCCTAATACTTTTTATATGTCCAAAGTTTTCATTTCATCATGCTTCACCAGGTGGCCAGACAATGTGTATATTTCATCTTGCACCACAAATAATCACCCAGCAAGTTTACATGTAATATTTGCTCACAAGATAACCGCACAGCAGGTTTACATCTTTTATAACCATCTAATCACACAACAAATTAGCATATCATCATGTGTCCCCAGTTAACCACAGAGCAAGTTTGTATTTAATCTTTCATCACAAGGTAGCCACACAACAAGTTTACATTCCAGCAAGTTTGCATTTCATCTTGATCACAACCTGACCACAGATCAAGTTACATTTCATCTTGCATCACCAGCTAACCTCACACCAAGTTTACATTTCATCTTGTATCAACAGGTAACCTCACACCAATTTTACATTTCATCTTGCATCACAAGGTAACCTCACACCAATTTTACATTTCATCTTGCATCACAAGGTAACCTCACACCAATTTTACATTTCATCTTGCATCACAAGGTATTTACATTTCATCTTGCATCACAAGGTAACCTCACACCAATTTTACATTTCATCTTGCATCACAAGGTAACCTCACACCAATTTTACATTTCAGCTTGCATCACAAGGTAACCTCACACCAATTTTACATTTCATCTTGCATCACAAGGTAACCTCACACCAAGTTTACATTTCATCTTGTATCATAAGGTAACCTCACATCAATTTTACATTTCATCTTGTATCAACAGGTAACCTCACACAAGTTTACATTTTAGCTTGTATCACAAGGTAACTACACAGCAAGTTTACATTTCACCTTGTCTAACCAGATAACCTCACACCAAGTTTACATTTCACCTTGTATCACCAGATAACCTAACACCAAGTTTACATTTCACCTTGTATCACAAGATAGCTTCACACCAAGTCAACATTTCATCTTTCACCACAAAGTAATCACACAGCAATGTAACATTTCATCTTGTATCACAAGGTAATCGCACAGCATGTTTGCATTTCACATTGTACCTCACATCAGTTTACATTTTATCTTATATCAAAAGGTAACCTCACAGCAAGTTTATATTGAATAGTCACAAGATAACTACAGAGCATGTTTACATTTAATCATGTGTCTCACAGCAGTTTACATTTCATCTTGTATCATCAGGTAACTTCACACCAAGTTTGCATTTCATCTTGCATCACAAGGTAACCACAGATCAAGTTTACATTTTATCTTGTATCACCAGTAACCTCTCAGCAAGTTTACACATCACTTTGTACCTCACAGAAGTTTATATTTAATCTTGTATCACAAGGTAACCACACAGCAAGTGCACATTTAATCTTTCTTCACAAGGTAAGACCATAGCATATGTCCATTTTATGTTTACTCGCAAGATAACCACATAGCACGTTTACATTTAAACGTGTATCACAAGGTAACCTCGCACCAAGTTTACATTTAATCTAACAGCACAAGGTAACTCAACATCACATGATACTAACAGTGTTAAGACTTCAGCTTGCCACAAGAAGAAACTTAACTTATGCAAGTTGAAGTTTACTCATGTTTTATATGAAAGTTCATTAAGCCCATATTACTGCCTGAGTTTACACTTCATAGCATAAGCAGGTCAGGGGAAGCGCAGGGGACGATTGGGGAGATAGAAGGATAACCGTTTCCTCAGATAAAAAGGGCCCTGACCGTAGATGGCCCTGTGGGCAAAAGAGTCTTGAAGATAATTTGTTGCGAAACCGGAAGCCAGTGCAGACTGCGCAGATGGTGTCGGACGCTAGTTCGCCCGGAGATGTTAAACCGGAGTCTGGCAGTCGTATTTTGGATTATCTGGAGACGATTGGTCAAATATGCCGGAGAGCCACTGAGCAGGGCGTTAGCATAGTCAAGACGCGAGAGAATAAGCGATCTAGCCACTGTTTCTCTCGCTGTTCTGGGAAGAAGAAAAAACATTTTCGTAGAGCATTAAGAATGCCAAAGCAGACACAGGTAAGTTTCTTAATGTCGGCCTCAAATTTTAGGTCTTCCCCAAACCACACCCCCAGATTTTTAGCCGGGATGTTCACAGAGCTCGGAAATGGGAAGCCAGCAGGCCATAACGGTTCTCTAAAATGTGGTGGAAACTCCCCATAAAGAAGGATTTCAGTTTTGTCTTCATTACATTTTAACTGGGCAGAAGCCAACCAATTAAAAACAGAGGAGAGACAAGTCTGGATGGCAGCAGTGTCCAAATCCGTAGCAGGCCAGGTGAACAACAGTTGTGTGTCGTCAGCATAAGCTATTATTTTAGCACCCAGTTGTTCGGCCAAAACAATCAGAGGGGTCATGTATATATTAAATAACAGCGGGCTCAAAGTTGACCCCTGAGGCACCCCAGTACAAAGAGGCTTAGCTGATGACGAAAAAGGAGGTAGCCAGGCCTGCTGAGACCGAAAGGAAAGGAAAGAAGTCAGCCACTCCAGAGCCAAACCAGTGACGCCAATGGCTGACAGACAGGAAAGAAGGAGCTGACGGGGCACCAATTCGAACGCGGCAGAGAGGCCCAACAATATTAGAGCCGCTCTGCTGCTAGCATCCAAACAGTCCCTAATGGCCTCCGAAATTTCCACCAAAGCTGATTCCGTGCTGTGGGCAGCGCGGAATCCAGCATGGGCAGGGTTGAGAGCATGAGATGTTTCCACAAATGTGTGTAATTGACGGAAGGCTATTTTTTCGCAGATCGTGGCCATCCCAGGTAGTAAAGAGATCGTCCGGTAATTAGCTGGGACTGCCGGGTCAAGACCAACCTTTTTCAGCAGTGGCAAGAGTTTGGCCTGCTTCCAGTCATCCGGAACAGTTGCCGATCTGAAGGAGAGGCTAATAATATCGGTAACCTCCTGACTGACCACCTCTGCCACCCCCCCAAGAATACGCGCTGGACAGGGGTCAATAGGTGATCCTGATTTCAGGGATTTAAGGACTGCTAATGTATCATCTCCAGAAGGTGGAGAAAATTCCTCAAAGGTGTAAGCCCAGGAAGAGGGTAGAGAGGAGGGCACAGGAGCCAGGAATCCCTGGCTAAGACAGGTAGTCGTAGGCTGGCCTGGATCCCTGCTATCTTTTTTATCAAAACATGAGGACAGGCCCTCACACCAGAGCGCAGAAGATGGCACTATTGGTTGCTCGGCGCAAGGGGAAAGAAAGCTATTGACAATGGAAAAAATTTCCCTGCTGTTACTGTTAGCCTTAGCAATCCTATCCGCAAAGATTTCGCTCCTAGCTGCTCTAATACTAACATAATATTCCCTCTGAGTCACCCATAGGGCCTCTTTAGCGATGGGGCAATAGGAGAGACGCCAACGTTTTTCCAGTCTTTTGCAGCTGAGCTTGAGCTCTCTCAAGGACGGCGAGAACCAAGGTTTGGAGGGGGTGGAGCGGATTTTGGGTCTAGCACTCCATTTGGAGGAGGACTTCACCCCCGCGCAGATACAGGTATTAAAGATCTGCACAGCAGCGGCACTGGACAAGGTAGACAAATTGATCTTCTGGGGGCAAATAATAGATTTACAATTGAAGGGAATTTTATCAGAAGACCAGGAAAACCTGATCAACCTATGATCTGACCACGAAAGGATTTCAGGGTCAGATACAGATAGGGGAAAATTCGAGCAGACCACATCCAGGGTATGGCCCCCGGAATGCGTAGGTAGCGTGACCCATTGGGTTGGTTGGGCAAGGCTGAAGGACTCCAACAGATTTTTGAAGTCTGGTAGCTCGGCCACTTCCGTATGAATGTTGATATCACCCAGGAGGAGAAATCTAGGAAACCTCAAGGCGCGGGGCACAATAACACCAGCCAGTTCCTTAAGGAAAGGTCCAGTCGGACCCGGGGGGTGGTAGATCAGTGTGCCCCCCAGGTGTAAAATGTGGTGAAAGGGTGAGAGAAAAGTTAAAAACTTCACCATCCCCCAACTCATCAGAGGAATCACTGTGAAAAGACCATGTGTCTCTAAATGCAATGGCCGCCCCCCCCTCTCCCCAATGCACGATCTCTCCTAATTATTTTAAAGCCTCTGGGATTAGCGTCTGGGAATAGCGAGTTCAATGACAGGGGCACTGGAGTTATTAAGCCACGTTTCTGTTATAAACAGAATATCAAGATGACCATCAGACAAAAGTTCGAATATGTCGGCGGCATGTTTGCTCATAGACCGAGCATTTACGAGAGCCGCCGCAATTACTTGTGAATGATTGGTGGCGTGAGTGGAAGCAACCAAGGTTTGTGCAAGACTAAAATCACACACGGGACAGGGGCTGGAGATGCCGTCGGTAAAAGCCCATGGAACAAAGCCCGAGCACTCAACAGTTTTAAGAGATAAAAGATTCTCTCGAGAATAGTTTATTGGGGCATCAATCAAAGTGGTAGGGTTTTGGGCAGTATGACCAGCGCCTGTGGCGCGGACGGGCCAGACGGGCAGACCTTTGGCTTACCTTCGGCGCACCCGCTGCGTGCGACCGCTGCACGTTCGAAAGAGCATGTTCAATTTATGGCTGCACCTCCCCCCCCCAGCTAGAACGCTGCCACTGGTCCAGCCGGGGTCCGGGACTACACGCAAGATGGCCGCCCACCCTCCACTCAATCGGCACAACAACCGCGGTGGAACGGGGCAGGGAAGGCACATCTCAACACACCAGGTAAGTGTATCACCCCCAAAATAAAATTAACTGAGCGATGCAATCAAGATAAAAAATTAGTCAAGGCATCTCAGCGCAGGACTCGAACACAAAATTATTTAGCAAAATTGATTAAAATGCAGTAAAAGTTAAGAGCTTAAGTATGGCCTCAGAGCGTTAAACGGGTCCGTATGGGAGCTGCCACCACCCACACTAGCCGCCAAGATCTCTCAATGAAGCTCAATTTATGGCTGCACCTCCCTGCAGAACTTAATAAATTGCATCTAATTCTACCTGGCCACGTCTACAACGTTTACTTGTAACTCCTGAACAAGTGGGACCAGTCCACTACAGCCAAGACTGGAGAGCGACCAGTTTCCTCAACTCATTTAGATTATCATCCATCTTTCAAGAGCTCCACAAAGCAATGAATTACGGGTTCTTCCAAGTGCTTACGATTTAAAAAGTCTCACTTAGAACAGCATGGGGGTATCTACAATGATGGAGCTCATTATCAGGCACACTACAGGCACTCCTGACAACCAATTACGGCCTCCGTGGCAAATATGGGTATCCACAATAAAGCAAATTATTGACAATTTTTCTGTTCTTCTCATTCACCATAAGACTAATCACAGAAAAGATGCACCCGGGTTCACCAAATCGCTCTTAGGAAAAAAAGGAAAATAAATAAGGAGATAAGAAAACTCTGGAAACAAGACTCAATGCACAGCTCAGACACAGAACAATAAATCAGAATACTAAGGGGTCTCTATAAAAAGGAAACCTGGTCAGCCAAAAAACACATCAATCAAAGACTTGGATAAAGTTGCTGCATACGATAAAAACTAAGAAAAACAAACCCTTATGTTCAGAAATTAACATCGTAGCAAATGGCAATTTCTGCCACCACAATGCAAACATCTCGGAGGCAGACTGGTCAAAACCCCTGGAATCTTCTAATGCACAAGCACCAAGAACCAAAGATTTCCATGGTCAAAAAACCCAGATAAATATGTATCCTGATTATCAGCTTGAGGGACAATGGCTGAATGAAACACAAGTCTGGAACAACTTATAAAGACAGGGAGCAGACGGGGGTCCTTGCCCAAATCGCCTTCCAAACACTGTATTTAAACTCAACCAACCATTTTGTGCCATGTACCTTACCCATTTGTTCAACCCCTTCTTCATAACTAACAGCATACCAGCATCATAGAGTGTAACATCCGCCACCCAGTCTTCATAGCAGGTAGTAGATCAGATCCTTCGAAATACCAACTGATTGTAATCATTGACTTCAAATCCAAAGTGTAAGCCTCTGATCTTCTTTTAGATCTTGAGACATGGGCCACGGGAAAGAACATCGGGGCATATTATCAAGGGGGTTTATCTCCGCTTTTTTGGCTTTAAAAGCCAAGAAAGCGGAGATAAAATTATCTCCCTATTACCAAGCTGTCGCTAACACCAGTTAGCGACAGCTAATAGGAGATAGCGACCATCTTGGGCCCCGCTTTGTCAGTGATATTTATCACTAATGACATGCAAAGTGGGCGTGCCAAGATGTTAGCGACTGGAAACAGTCGCTAACATCGCTATCTCCTATTACCAACTTTTGGAGATATTCGCGCTAAGTGCGAATATCTCCAAAAGCTAACACCTGCCCTGAGCAGTTCTTAGCCATGTTATCCAATGGGAGGGGGATAACATGGCTAAGAGCATTAGCTCGATAATGCATGAATGTCGCTGACTTTTCAGCGATATTCATGCATTGCGGCCGTTTTTTATCGCATTTGCGATAAACCTTGCTAATAGCAAGGTTTATCTGCGATAAAAATCGCCGATTTGCGGCGATAATTTTTGTCTCTAAATAAGTTAGAGACAAAAATTATCTCTATTGGTTGGTAATATGCCCCATCATTCTAATTACACAAACTGGCTTCAGACTGGGTACCAGCACAATAAGCAACCATTTTTCCCTCACCCTTCTTGTTGAAATAGCTTTCGACTTGGTTCCAAGAGAGTGTCTGTGGTCAAAGATGGGTAAATGGGGTATTCCCCCCAAGCTATTCAATGCCATAGTCAATCTTTATTCATAGTCATGCCTATTTAATATCTACATGGCCGACATAGATACTCAGCTGTCGAACCCTCGAACCCTGTCGGACCCTCATAGAGATCCGCCCAAGCTAGCTTATCATCTACTGAGGGGCCTACAATTTGCGAAAGACATAGTCCTATGCAGACAGACACCAATTGGTCCTGATAGATAAATTACACTATAGTGAGAAGCTTGGTTTCCAATTAAACTATATTAAAACAAGAGTGATCTGGTTTTCTGCAAATTTAAGATGATGGTAGCAAGGAAAAAAACTAGACCTGGTCGAATTGTACAACTATCTAGGGGTGGTCCTGGATCCTATATTGAAATATAAAGTACATCTAGTCCAGAGACGGTCCCAGGAGAAAAAAAAACAGATTTGCACTGATCACATTTTGAACAAAGTAGGGGTGCTTGTCCTAAGCTCACATCATACAAGTAATCACAACCAAATTTCTACCCACTCTCACCTACAGATTAGAACTTTGAAAGGGAATGGCTGTGACGACTTTGAATCAACTGCAATCCACTATGTTTAAATGCATCTTCCGCCTCCTGCGATTCATCTGTCAGGCACGGGTGCGATTGGAATTTGGCCTATTCCACCAATCCTCGGTTAGGATGGCCGCACTTATCGAACTGTGCTGGAGATTGAGAGCAGCACTGCCAGAATCATTGGCAGCCCTATGCTGGACAGAAATAAAGAGTTAGCCGAAATCCAAGAATGACTGGACAACAGGAATTCAACAGACTCTAACCATTCTCTAACTGAATGAAGCATGGGACCTTAAATCTGCTTTTCTGCCATCAAAAAATATCACCACCAAAGCATCTTAAACCCAACCCTGGTTACTTAAGAATGCTGAATTGGCAAGGAAAAATAACAGATGGGTGGTAGAGCATTCATATGAGAGTTGGGGTCCACAACCCAACCTCATAAGTCATAAATCCCCATATATACAGCATTCTCTTCTCCTTCTTCATCTAGGAGCTTTTTCAACAAAAGCCCAGGTCCCATCTTGGAAACAAACATGGCTGAATCTCCTTTTCAGGCTTTGCAGAAATTCTGAAGAAAGTATATTAGATCTTTTGTGCATCTGCCCCGCGATTTGCCCGCTGAGACGAAAATGACTCTTACCAATACTCTGGTCTCTTCCGATAAGATCCAGCGGACCAACTGTAATGACACTTTTCAATAGCCAGTGGCTGCCTTACTTGTGGCCAACAAAGTTTCTCCAGGTAGTAAATAAACAGCTACAAATACAGTGGAAGGAGAGCAAGAAGTCTGACAGTGTCAGTACATCACATGGAAAGGAAATTAAAATTAAACCCGTATTAATTTAAGATTCAATGTCACATCAATAACAACCGGGAACTTGTATCCCCTTAAGTCGTTCAAAAGTGCACAAGGTCAAATCTGATCAGTGGCCATACTCAGAGTAGAGTTGTTGGGTGACCAACCAAGCTACCTGTAATCACACAGCTCATGAAAGGCCACTGACGAAGGCACCGCGGCAAATTGAACTCTGAGTGATTCCCCTGATGTGAGGCATACTCATTTGTGTGGGACAGTTCTACCTTCATCGAACTATTATTCACGTCTCATAAAGCAAAGTGACATGCAATATGAATGGGTTTGGACTTAGCCTTCTGCAGGCCCTTGCATTTTAGTTTACTAAATACATCACCACGGGCAATTTTAATATTTTACCCTTGTTATTAGTATATGTTTTTTATTTTTTTGCTATACCATTTTAAACACTAGCTCTTATGCAAATGTGTTATGTCTTTGTAAAGGTTTTAATTAACCAAACTATGATGATATCGTCTTCACAGACATTGCACATCAGATTAGAGGGCAGGGTCCCTCCACACCACTTTAGATTTCTAAACATTACACTTTTAATTGCCTCATCCAGCATTTAAATTTGTCTTCATATGCACTTAACATTGTGTCTTACTATCATAAAGCAACAATTGGGATGTATTACATTTAACTATTACCTATTACTATTGGAAGGCTGTCTGCCTGTTGTTCATGTTTTCATGTGCTACACTTTGATTTCAGACAGGAGCACAGCACTTTAAGTGACCAGATCTAACACTTCCTGTTCTATTAGAGGGTTATACTAGGAAATGCCATGTAAGAAAATACAGTTAACATTGGATCAATGGTTAACAGACAGCATGTTATGCCCTTATGCTATGCATCGAAGACTAAGGGCCGGATGACTAACCTGTTTGGCAGTCCAGATGATACAATTTGCAAAATAAGTGAATGTGCGGCAGCAAAATAGGTTTAGTCTGTACACTTTACCTGACTTCTACAGTGAGGTGGCAAATAGAATGAATTAACAATTTGAATGGGCTATGTTTAGGTGCCCCTCACAAATTGCAAGTTGATACTATATGTAAAAATGATGCGTGACCAGAATTCTGGACACAAACAATTGAAAGATTGCTTACTCCCAAGTTTGAGTGGCAACACATTGGTGCTCTTCCCCTTTGTAAATTGTGAAGCGTTTACAGCGGGTGGGGGAACAGTCGTCCTCTGCCAGCTCTCAGAGAAGCTTGTGTTGAAAAAAGATAAAAATATATTTATTGAAAAGCAGTCCTGTTTTCTTTAAGGTAAATGGGCTGATATATAAAACAAATACTATATATAAAGCACTCACAAACATGGTGGCCTGCTCAACCTTGCAGGCCATCCTCCATGTGGTCAAGTTGCGATTTCTGATCTACCTCATAAATATTAATTATGTAGGTATGATTGTTCTAGCAAAGTGCATCTTTTTGCATGATCCCCCCCCCCCACATTTTACCTGACCTCTGATACAACCTTACTTGATGTGCCCTGGGTACCAAGCCCTTTGAGAGTGTAAGAATGGATATAGTGGGTCCACTTGAACCTCCCACACCCTCGGAAAACAAGTTCATACTAGTAGTAGTGGATCATGCTACTAGGTATCCTGAAGACATTCCCCTTATGACTACTACAGCCCCTGTGGTAGTCAAGGTCCTCATTAATATCTTCCCCAGGATAAGGTTTCCTAAGGAGGTAGTATAAGAAGAGGTTCCAACTTCATGTCTGTATACTTAAAACACATGTGGGATGAGTGGGGAGTGATCTACAAGTTCACAACACCTTACCACCCACAAACCAAGGGCCGTGTTGAAAGATTCAAGAATATATTAAAAGGCATGCTAATGGGACTCCCTGTAAAACTCAAAAGGAGAAGGGATGTTCTGTTGCCTACAGAGATGTGCCTCGGAAGGGAGTAGAGTTTTCACCCTTTGAACTCCTGTTTGGCGACCCTTTAAGGGGACCACCCTCACTTGTGAGGGAAGGATGGGAGAAACCCAATCATGTACCGAAACAAGATGTGGTGGAATATGCACTTGGCCTTTATTCAGGATGGCAAACACATGCAGGAAGCATCAAAGAATCTTGAGGCAAGCCAGTAGCTCCAGAAGCACTGGTGTGACCAAAAAGTCGCACTAGTTGAATTTCATTCAGTACAACAGGTGTGGGTTTTGGAGCCAGTAGCACCAAGGGTTCTCCAGGACAAATGGAGTGACCCTTACCCTATCCTAGTAAAGAAGAATGAGGTCACCTACTTGGTAGATCTGGGCACTAGCAGATCTCCTTAAAGGCTGATACATGTGAACTGCCTCAAACATTATTATGATAGAGCTGATGGGACCATGCTGAATGGTTACTGATGAGGACCAGAAGACAGAGAGGGAACCACTCCCTGACCTCCTATCTTACAGCTCCCAGGATGGGTCAGTAGATGGAGTTCTCTATTTAGACACCCTCGCTGTCCAATAGCAGACTGATTGCACACAAGATCTGCAACAGTATGCACAGCTCTTTTCCTTAATCCCTGTTCAGACTTCCTGGTGTACCCATGACGTGGACATTAGAGACAGCTTGCCTGTCGAAACCAAAACCTATCGTCAGTCTGATCAAGTTAAGGAAAGCATCAAAGCTGAGGTCAGCAAGATGGTGGAGTTGGTGGTCATTGAGCCTTCCGAGAGTCCGTAGGCCAGCCCAGCGGTCATAGTCCCTAAACTTCATCCACAGAGTGGAAAGAGAGAAATTAGGTTTTGTGTGGACTACAGAGGCCTCAATGCTGTCACCAAGACAGATGCACACCCCATCCCCAGAGCTGATGAATTGATGGATAATTTAGGGCTGCCAGATACCTAAGTACCTTTGACTTAACTACAGGGCACTGGCAGATTGGAATGGCCCCAGGAGCATAAGAAAACACAGCATTCTCCATACCTGACGGGCACTTCCATGCCAATGTGATACCCTTTGGTCTAAAGACTGCACCTGCCACGTTCCAGAGGTCGGTGAATCAAGTCCTTGCTGGGTTGGAAGTGACCCTGGGTGAAGCACTGCGCTACGCTCGCGGAGTTTGTGAAGTTTGCGCAACTTCGCACTACGCGAGCTGCACGTAGCACAGTGCGAGCATGCGTAGTGCAGCGTAGCGTAGTGCAGCGGTCATTTTTTGCTTGTTCGCGGTCCTGAACGTCATGTTCGTGACCGCGAGCAAGCAAAATGACATCCTGGCGAGATTCTCAACGCGGGGAGGTCAGGTTTCTCATTGTGAGTGGTTACGCATGCTCGCGACCGCTCTACTGTTCGCGTTGAGAAAGCTGCCGCTCGAGTAATAATCTACTCGAGCAGCAGAAAACTACAGCTCGCACTGTGCAAGATGCCGTTCTCAATGCTTGCACAGTGCCGGATGCTTGTCCGCACTGTGCAATCATTGAAAACGCATCTTGCACAGTGCGAACATGCTACTACGCAGCTCGCGTAGTGCTACGTGAAGTTCGCGTAGTGCGAAGTGCACTTCGCGTAGCTTCGCGTAGCGCTACTTCGCGAACTACGCCCAGGGTTAGTTGGAAGGCATTAGTGCATCTTATCTAGATAATATTTCTGGATCACCTGGTCCTGCAAGCTACAGGCCTAAGTATCAAGGCATCCAAATGCAAGATAGGGGAGGGAACTGCTGTGTACTTGGGCCACCTTGTAGGCGTAGGCCAAGTCCATCAACTACAACCCAAAATCTATACAATTCTCCAACCCCCCAGATCAAAGTCAGGGCATTCCTTGGCTTCAATGGGTACTATAGGATGTTTGTGCAGGGGTATGGATTCCTTGTGATACCCCTCACAGAGCTCACCTCCAACACGATGCCCAAGAACGTTGGCTGCCAAAAGGCTTTTGACACCCTAAAAGATGTGCTCAGCACTGATTCTCAAGGCTCCAGATTACTCCAAACAATTCATCTGAACTCGGGATAGGAGCAGTTCTAGCACAGTCAAATGATGATGGACAAGACCAACTTGTTGTTTTCTTAAGCAGAAGGCTACTCTCCAGAGAACAGTGTTGGAGTGCCATTGAGAGGGAGGCCTTTGCAATGGTTTGGTCCATGAAGAAGCTGAGAACCTGTCTGTTTGTACTCACTTCCTAGTTCAAACTGACCACAGACCCCTCAGATGCTGATGCAGATGATAGGAGAAAACCCAAAACTTTGAGGTGGTCCATCTCCCTTCAGGGAATGAACTTTACAGTGGAACATAGACCTGGGACTGTCCATGCCGATGCAGACGCCCTTTCCAGATTTTTGCACTTAGACAATGAAGACTCTCTTGGGAAAGGTTAGTCTCATCTTTCGTTTTCGTGGGGCGGGGGGTTGTGTAGGAAAGTGCCCATTTTTGCATGGTTACCTTCCACTTTTTGCCTGACCTCTGATGTAACCTGACTTGATGTGCCCTGGGTCCCTGCCAATCAGGTTCCCTGGGCCTGTGCTTGCTCCTAAAACTGTATATTTGTACCCACAATTGGCACATCTCTTACCACGGGTAAGCCCCTTGTAAAAGGTACCATGGGTACCAAGGGCACTGTGATAAGGGAAGACCTCTAACGGCTGAAGCACCTATTGTACCACCCTTAGGGGCCATGTACCTTAACACCCACACACTGCCATTGTAAGCTGCATGTTTTGGTGCAAAGAAAAGTGAAGAGTCAACATGGCACACATCCCTGTGTGTCATGCGTGCAACCCACTGTCTGAGACCTAGGTAAGCCACCCCTCTAGCAGGGTGCATGCACTAGCCCTAAGGTGAGGGTACAGATTCATGAGCCCTGTACCCCTACATTGTCTAAGTCAATTTTTTCACATTGTAAGTGTAGTAATGCCACAAAAAGTATAGGGTCAGGGAGTTGGTCATTATGAACTCCACATCTCTGTAATGGCTTTACTAAAAGCTGGGAAGTTTGGTATCAAACATCGCAGCACATTAAACCCACACAGATGCAGTGCTGGATTTAATGTAAGATGCACTCAGAGGGCATATTAGAGATGCCCCCTGAAAAATGACCAGCCCTGGAGTGGATGTCACCACCAGACAGGGTTCTGGACACTTGTGGAGAGAGTCTCCTCTCTCTGGGTCTGGAAACAAAGCCCATCCTAGGAAGGGGTGTCATGCCTCCTCCCCCAGGATGGGCTGGGAACACGAAGAGAAAGCTTTAAAGGATTGCAGCCTGTGGAAGCTGTCCCTGCCTTTTGCTGCCACCAGTAACTGGCTCCCACCGATTATGCCCCCCACTTTGGGTGGGAGAATCATCAGCAAAACCAAGCCAGGAAGAGAGGTGTGCCCACCTTTGCCAACCCCACCCCTCAGGTGGGGGAGGCGAGGTGAAGCACACATCTCAGCCCCCTCCAACTGGAAGATGAGGGGACTACACCAATTAGGGAGAGGCTCATGCCCCCTCCCACTGGAGTGTGGCATAATAGGGGGTGTAACCACCCCAAGTGAGGGACTTATTGGTCCTGACCTGCACACCCCTTTTAATGCCCCAAAATTTAGTATTTAGGGGTGACCCTTAACCTTGTTTCCTTAGATTTGAGGAAGAATGAATATGGACGAAAGAGCCGTGCTGACCCAGGAAGAAGAGGACACCTCTAGCTTTGGCCCCACCCTACCAGCCTGTCCCATCTCCTACCTGCACACAGCAAAGAAACCTGCATGTCCAGCAGTCCCCCCATCTTACAGACTCTGTCTCCTGTGAGCACCAGATTTACTCAAACACAGACTCCACAGAATCCGTATCAAGGCGACTTCGCGATTTTGCACCAGTCTACACCCGATGCCCATGGCCCAAGTTTGAGAGGCCAAACACCACAAGGAGGTCTCCCCAGCAATCCTGACCTGGGATATGGGGATTCACAACATCCCTCAAGCTTCAAGTCGACGTCAGCAGCCTCAACCTGAAGGGTCCCCCGACCACCACCGGAGCTGGTAAGAAGACCCGATGCCAGAAGTCACCTCGGCATCCGACGCCCAGCGGCCTTGGGTGTAGAAAATAATTGGGGGGCACTACCAACCAGAATATAAGATCCTTAAGTATTTGCCCGGCGGTGTCGCCTCTTGAACCCACAAAGAAGTTAAACTATTGAAGAGGCAGGCGCTGGAGACTGGAAGGCAGGAAACAAGGTTTTTATTCTCTCCGGAGGAGAACACAACGAAACGGACAGAAGGTATCGTTCTGAGGTGCTCTAACTGCATCCCTGAGGCCTGGCCTCTTATACACAAGTTTATCTTTTTATTGCATGTAACACATTCTCGTCGATACTTTGATGTATTGGAAAGACATCCTCCGAATCCCCCCTTCCCAGCCCGTTCCCACGCAAGGTTACAGTGGAAGTCCCCGCCCCGTTCACAACAGGTGATGATCATCGCGCAGCTGGATATTCCGCCGATCCACGGAGTGTGTGGGTTTCGATCGGATCTCGTGGGATGGGGGGGGCTTTGATCATCTCGGGGGTCCTTTGAGGAGGGAAGCTTTCTATTGTACGGGGAGGGGCAAGGGATTGGTATCGGCAGAGCTGGGTGTCGGCCTGGGAACGGGGAAGACAAACGGGCACACGGGGAAATGGGGTTTGCATCAAAGGGCCGGGGATCATAAATGGGAAGAGGGGAGGTGTCGCGCTGGGAACAGGACGAGGGTCTGGGGCAGAGCAGCGCTGAAGAGGGGTTTTATGATTCGCGGCAGGTGCAGGCAGGGGGGTTGTCAGTATGCGGGGGATGCCGGCGAAGTTAGGAGTGGGAGAGAGGCGCGCTGGCTCTCGGCGGGAGCAGGGAAGCCATGGTGTTCAAAATGGCGGCTGTTTTACGCGCACAAAAAGGTTAAGGAGAGCAAGAGGGCGCCGATAATGTTGACGGTTTCAGCCTACTTTCAACAGTCCTCCCTTTTCAACATATCTAGCCAACTTGCTTACTCAATGTCAATTTTCATCAAATTCCTAACTTCGGTATCATACAATGCTCTCATATGTTCGCTTCCAATGTCCACAGTTTTGGGAAAAATACAACTCGCACATAAAGAACACATAGGTGGCAAACATTGAATTCCTAAGCATAGGCCACATATTACAACTACGGGAATCAGGATAATGGTGAGCAGTCTCCAGCCCCAGCTTTTGACGGTGTCCCAGAACCAACCACCAAGCGACCATTCTTCTTGCTCTTGGTGAACTTCCGAAGAGAGTCTGTGAAGATGTTCGATGGCTTTGTACACTGAGGGTGAGTTGTCCGGTATGTATGTACAACAGCTGGACCCAATAATGCGGCATGCTCCTCCACGGTCCGCCAGAACCACATCTAGAACGAGGCGGTTCTGCAGAGCCACCAAACGGACCGCTTGGAGCTCGGCAGTGTTGTTGGCAAAGATGCCCGCTGTGATGTTCATGGTTGTCTCGACTGCCTGAGTCAAATGTCGGATGGCACGGCTGTTTGCCATCGGGCCCCAGAGGGGGACGAGTCCTTTCATAGCATCGAGGAACTGCGCCCCTGTTGAGTCGGCTTGTTCAATGTCTTTGGCTCGTTTTTGCCGGTGGTGATTCGCTGGGGCCACATAAGTTGGAGGAAGGACGAAGGAGATGTAGCAAGCGCCCCCCCAGCCTTTGGGGAGCCAGGTGTAGGCCTTCGTGCCGCAGATGAAATACATGTTTGGGGATGACACAAAGGAAGGTGGATCCGTGGAATCCAGAGTTCTGGTAAGGCGGCAAGCGCTGCGACCCACCAGCTGTGTCCCAAGTCCTTCTACACACATGTGGCCTGTGACGTTGATGACCGTCAGGGCCACAGTCAGAGTGGCAGCCGTTCGTTTCCGCAGATAGGAGAAGGTGGGTCTGGTTGGATTGTTGAACACCTGCATTTCGATTCGTTCTTTAGCCGGGATGTCCATTTGGTTCGAGTCGCTGGGGGTCAGCGGGCAGAAGTGTGTCTTTGTCTTGTTTCGCCCGGCCCCATGAGAAGAATGTGCTGCAGTTCTGCTGGAGGTGGCATTGCCCGTATAGCTCTCTTGCAGGAGGATCAGCCAGGCAAGGCAGGAGCCGTGGACAGAGAAGGGTGAAGGGATGAATGGTATTGAATGTCCAGTGGCATGGGGTAGCAACCCACAGATCCAGCAGTTGGTGGTATTGGTGGCAAGATTGTGCTGGTGAAGTAGCTGCACGAAAGAGTTGTTCCAAAACTCCTTTCGCCTCTCTCTTAGTTGAGGAGAGAGCGAAATTAGATAATGTTCCTTCATGGTGGTAGGCTGAGCAGTGGTTAGGAATGTTTCGTGAGCAGGTGCGTGTTCTTCCATAATCCAGAGCGTAGTCATGAGGAGAAAACAGAGGAGGATTACGATGAAGAGTGCAATTGTCTTTGAGCTATGGAGTCTGTCTATTCTCGGATTTCTGTAGTGGGTATTTCCTGCTGTCTCCGTCGGCTTCTTATTTGGCGCTTCCATCATCTTCTTATCTGGCGCTTCCATCATCTTCGTCTTCAAGGTGCTCGGTAGTGGGCAGGACCACAGACTTAGTTTTAGCTTCTCTCCAGGTAACCCTTGGTAGTTTGGGTCACCGTTCTGAGATCCTTTAACCTAGTCCGTGGCCTACTTAGCCGAAGCTCCCTCCTTTCGACGCAGGAAATACCCTTCTCGAGATGGCACAGTGGGGTCAGGATGTTTTGAAAGTTCAAGTGTCTCAGTATCAGGGTAGCAGTTCAACGATGGTCGGTCCTGGTTCAGGAGCTCTTCTTGGGTGTTGACGGTGTCTGTCGTGGCCAGGGCTGGAGAGACCCTTTTGCAGTGATGAGCGTGCAGCCAGTGTTTCTTCCCCTCCACTCGAAGTGCGGTCCGAGTGGTGATCAGCACTTGCCAGGGGCCCGTCCACCGGGGTTCCAAACTCTTTGATCGCTGAAAATTTCGGATCAGCACGAAGTCCCCCGGCTGGATGGCGTGACCCGGACCCCTGGAAGCATCGGGGATGGCCTGCTGCACCTGCTGATGAAGGACAGACAAAGTTTCAGTCAATTTGTACAGGTAATCAGACATTAGGACATCCGGAACGTCATGAATGGAAGTTGGTTTCGGGGCAGACCAGACGCTCATGGGTCGACCGAAGACAACTTCATAAGGGGTTAAGTGATGTCGGGTGGGGGTAGAGCGCATCGATAGCAATGCCAATGGGAGGGCGTCTGGCCATTTCAGGCCCGTCGTAGCCACTATTTTGGCCAGTTTAAGCTTTAGTGTGGCATTGTGTCGTTCGACAAGCCCAGCAGATTGAGGGTGGAAGACTGCGTGGAATTTCTGTTTAATACCCAGCCCATTTAGGATGAGCTGGATAACTTTGGCTACAAAGTGGGGGCCATTATCACTCCATAAAACACGACAGAGGCCATAACGGGGGAAAAACTCCTTTAACAGAACCTTTGCAGTGGCCATAGCGGTGTTGTCACGGGTTGGATATGCTTCCACCCACTTGCTAAATGCGCACACCACGACGAGTACATATTTCAGGCCTTGGCATCTGTCTAGCTGGATGTAGTCCATCTGCAGGACTTCAAATGGGTGGTTTGGGACCCCAAATCCCCCCCGGGGTACTACAGTTCCTTTCCCGGGGTTGTGTTGCAGGCATATTAAGCATTGTTGGACCAGGCGTTTGGCGGAATCTGGGATCTTGTCATTGTGCCAAACCCTGGAGACAAGTTCGATCATGGGGGCTGATCCTATGTGGGCAGGGGAGTGTGCCATGGTTAATATGGGAATCAAGTACGAATCAGGTAGCAACCATCTGTTCGTGTCTTTTGTCCGCCAGCAGCCTTCATCGTCTTTCAATCCCACCCGTGTCCATTCAGTCAATTCGTGTTGTGTGCTAGCCCTTTGTATGTCTCTAATTGTGTCCTTGGCGTCAGTCCAGTTTTCTGCTTGTGACCTGGTCACGTACATATGTGTTGTCGTTCTATTTTCAGCTGTCGTTCGGGCGGTGATGTCGGCTAGTGCATTTCCCTGTCCAATAATGTCTGTTACTTTCTTGTGTGCCTGGCATTTGATAACGGCAAGTTTGTTGGGGAGGAGGACAGCTTCGATTAAGGCGGAGACTAAATCCCCGTGCAAAATGGGTGTGCCGTGTGAGGTCAAGTATCCTCTCTCCCTCCAGAGGAGCCCAAAATGGTGAACCACCCCGAAGGCATACTGGCTGTCGGTGTAAATGTTCGCTGTGGCTCCTGTTGCCAGGATGCAGGCTCGCGTCAAAGCGATCAGTTCCGCTGCCTGGGCAGATCGCTGGGTGATGCGGGCTG
This sequence comes from Lissotriton helveticus, assembly GCF_964261635.1. Lineage (NCBI taxonomy): Eukaryota > Metazoa > Chordata > Amphibia > Caudata > Salamandridae > Lissotriton > Lissotriton helveticus. The sequence goes on from NC_136059.1 coordinate 52,755,582, forward strand.
TTTCTACTACAGTTCGAGCCGTGGTGACTGCATAGGCAGCGGAAGTGGTACCATCAGGGAGTTTGATGCAAGAACCGTCCACCCACAACTCCCCGTCGGGGTCAGGGAAAGCTGTGTCTCTGAGATCGACCCTACTCCTGGTCTGTTCGTCCGTAAGAGTCACGCAGTCATGTACGGGGTGCACATTGGGATCGTTCTCTGGCAAGGGTAACAGAGTTGCTGGGTTCAGTGTGGTGCATCTTTTCAGGGTGATATGGGGGGCAAGCAAGGTCAGTTCGTATCCAGTCAGTCGTGCACTCGTCAGATGTTGCGTCTTGGTTTGGTTCAGGAGGGTGTCGACTGCATGGGGTACCAGTACCGTGAGGGAATTCGAGAGCACAATCCCCTCACTCTGTCGGATAGAGACTGCAGCAGCAGCTACAGCTCGAAGGCAGGCAGGCAAGGCTCTGGCGACAGGGTCAAGAGTGGCAGAGAAGTAAGCGCACGGTCGTTGCTTAGGGCCGATGGCCTGGGTCAGGACAGATAAAGCGCACCCCTCCCTTTCGTGAGTGTAAAGGGAGAAGGGCTTTTTGTAATCAGGGGTACCCAGGACAGGGGCTGAGCAAAGGGCATCTCGCAGTTCTGTGAAGGAAGTTTGACACTCAGGGGTCCAAGGGAGTGGGGAAGGGACGTCTTTGTTTAGCAGAGAAAGCAGTGGTTTTACAACGAGGCTGAAGTTTGGTAACCATTGTCGGCAGAAGGAGGTGAGGCCTAATAGGGAGCGAACCTGCTTCTGGGTTTTAGGGACAGGGGTATCTAGAACGGTTTGGATTCGATCAGGGGTGAGTTTTCTTCCATCTTTGGACAAAAGGTGGCCTAGGTAAGTGACCTGGGGTAGGCAGAATTGCAACTTCTTCTTGGAGACCTTGTGGCCATTTCCCGCAAGGAAGTGCAAGAGTTGAATGGTGGCGGTGACCGCTAGAGGGGTGGTGTCGGCTGCCAAAAGGATGTCATCGACATATTGTACCAGCACCACCCCGTCGGGTAACTGGACTTGGTCTAGTTGTCTTTTGAGGGCCTGGCTGTAGATGCTAGGGCTTTCCGTGTAGCCTTGAGGAGCTCGGCAAAACCTATATGAGCGGGCTTTTAGGGTAAAGCCGAAGAGATATCGGCTGTCCGGGTGGATGGGGATGGAGAAGAATGCGTTCTTGAGGTCGATGACGGAAAAGGTGGTGGCAGTGGATGGAATCAAGGTCAGGATGGTGGTGATGTCTGAGACCACAGGGTACTGGGGTACCACCACTTTGTTGATCTCTCGGAGGTCGATGATGAAACGGTATGCTTTCTCATCTCCCTCTCCCTGCTTCTTGATAATGGGCAAGATAGGGCTGTTGCAAACGTTGCTAACCACTTCCTCTACCACTCCTGCGTCTATCAGTGACTGGATAATCATTACCAATGCCTTCTCGCCCTCTGGCGATATCCGATATTGTGGGAGTTTTGGGAGTGTTGCGTCTGGTCGGACAGTAATGTGCACTGGGTCAATTAACATACGCCCTACGTCCGAATCCGCTTTGGCCCACAGATACGGAGGTAGAGTGTCAAGCAGGGACGCGTCAACGTCGGTGATGGAAAACATGTGTCGGGGAGAGCAATGTCTAAGCAGAACGGGGTTGTCGTAAAGAAACACTCGAACTCCATCTTGAGAACACCTAATCGTCGCTCGGAAGTGTTTCAGTAAGTCAAGTCCCATAATGGCGTCAGGGCTATTGGAGGAAAGCAAGAACGTGGTGTCGGTGGTGTTGTTTTCTACGTCAAAGAGAATCGGGGCAGACAAAGGGTTGGTGGAGGGCGTTCCATCGAAACCTGTCGATGTTATGAGTGAGCCAGACAAGGGTGCCCTTGGAATCAGTCGTTTAGATAACGCACTACGTGTTGCGCCAGTGTCTACCAGAAATGGAGACTTGGTACCCAGGACCTTAGCAGTGACATAAGGGCCCTGCTGGTCAACATAGAGCTCGACTGGATCCCTCCCTCGCCCTTGGCTGTCCTATGCGAAGGTGTGAGTGTCGTCATAGTCAGATTGTTGATATTGGTTCTGTTGGGGTCGATCGAACGTATTTGGTCTGCTTGATCTGTCATTAGTCGCGTCATTTGGGGGCCCTCGTTGTTGTCCCCTAGGTCTCGGTCCGTTTGTTACATCCCTGGGGTCTTTGCTTCTGATCATTTCCAGAAGAACTGGGCACTGGGATTTCCAATGGCCAGTCCCTTTGCAGAAAGCGCACTGGTCTTCTCTAAGGTCTGTGCGTCCACTGTAGGAAGTCAGAGTGCGGTCCTGGGGAAATGTAGTCTTAGGGACGTTTGTCTGGTAGTTTCCTCGGTATTGGTCTCGTCCTATAGTCACCCCCTGCAGTTTGGCAATCATCACCCTCTCTTTTAAGTCTTTCTTCTTTTTCTCTGTCGCCCTATCGTTTTCATTTTTCTGATGCTCATAATATTGGGCCATTTGGAGAATCGCTGTAGGTTTGGAGGCTGCCCAACTACTCTCGCTGGCCTGTAGTTTCTGGGAGATTTCCGATGATAGGCCCTTAACATAATTCTGGACAAACAGATGGTGTCCGGTTGCAGTGGTCATGTCCTGGCCGCTGTAATCGGAGAACACCGTTTCAAACCGGGAGAAGTATTCCGATACATCCTCCTGGGGTTTTTGGCGACAGGCTGTTACTATCGACCAGTCCACTTTCTTTTCTGGGATTAGGGTTTTTAATTTCTCTACGATTTTATCTGGGAGGTCTAGAATGGATTTCAACGGCTTTTGTCCTGGTCCCCGTTGTTTGTCCAGGTCATCGAGTTGTGACCAGGTATGTCCAAACAGCTCAAGGTGGTCGACTTTCCGGATTTGCTTCCACACATCAGCTGGTAGACATAACCCGAAGAACAAGTCGATGTCAGCCAGGGTCATGATCGTTGAACCCAAGGCTGTACCCAATTCAGTATAGAAGGCAGTGGGGTTTTTACGTAGGTCGGGTAGAGATTTCCGGAATGTCAGTATCTCTTGCCGGTCCCATGGCTGGTAGACCCAGTTGTATACTACCCTTCCCTTCGCATCTTGGTTGTTTGCATCATCGTGAGTCCCTGTACCCCGAGGAGGAACCCAGTAAGGGGCAGCCTCACGTATCGGCATCATGGTGTTAGATTGCTCGGTTGGTGGTTCGGTCACTACGGGGGCTGCGGATTTTGCTCCCGGCTTTCGTTCAGTGAGGTGGCGGAAAACCTCAAGCGTACGCGTAAGGAGGTCCGACACATCACACTCGCCCTCATCCCCGATATCGACCTTCCGGTACAGAGTCCTTAGGCTCTCGGGACCTTTGTCTCGATATCGGTCCTCGTATGCATTCAAGACATGATAACACAGTCGTACGGTAAAATGTCGTCTGTGACTCCCTGTATACGAGCTGAACATATCTGTGATGTACTCTTCATCATCCTTCCTTTCTACCAGTGTCCTTGCTATTTTGTCGATCCCCGCTCGCTCATCTTTGTCTAGTCTGTTTGTTCTTGCAGGGCCAGCCCCTCGAGTCTCATGGTCGTCTAACGTTGTTGTTGATGCGGGTTTTAATACAAGGGGTTCGGCTGGCACAGAGGCCATTGGGGCCGATGCTGTGGCGGTACCTTCGTTTGTACCTGGGGGTGGCGCGTGCTGCGCCAAGGGTTGAGAAGGGGCATATGGAGGGGGCATGTAGATGATAGGAGGACCTAACAGCAAGTCCTCGTTGGCTTGTCGTTTCGAGGGTAAATCAGGGTAGAGCATGGAGGGGGTTCTAACCGGACACTGGCTTGGTGTTTCCATTTCTAGTTTCTGTTTAGCTTTCTCTCTTTCCTTTATCTCTTTTTCTAGTTTCTGAGCAGCTAGGTGGGCTGCTTTTCGCAGCTCTTTTTCCAACCTACTCTCAGTTTTCTTTTTACGTTGTTCAGTTTCTTTTCGCCACATGCCGAAGCTGTCAAGCATAGTAGGTGTTGTCTTGTTTTTACCCAGGGCAGTTTCTAGCGTTTTTATTTTATCATCATCGAAGGATCCTATCAGGGGCCATTGACTTTCTTGACCCTTTTTTGTATATTTATGCCATAGTTTACTATAGGCTATAGCGGTCAATCCATGCTTCATGAACATGTCCTTATTAGGGGTGCCTTCCAGTGGGGCTGGATGGTCCATCTCTAATAAGCGGTCCGGGCTAAACAGGCTACTAATCAGTGGGGAGAAGACAGACATGACGGCTCGTAACGAGGGACTAAAAAGTCAGCACTGCCTATCTTATCACTAGGTGCAAAGACGGGACAGAATATTTCTATTCTACGTTGTTTGCAGGCAGTGAATACCTCATGGATCAAAATAACAAAAGACCAATAAATAACAATGGGGAGAATGAGTAGGTCCGCAAAGATCTGCGTTACCTACCCTTTTCACTATCTGCAAAAAGGGTGGTCTCTTCCCTGTTTGCAGACAGGGAATCTCCAGGAAACAATAGTTTGCGAACAACAGTTCAGTTTCAAGTGATTATTGAGTGGGGGAGAAAAAATAAGCACGGCTGCTGCCCTACCTATCCTCCACTGTTTGCAAAGAGAGAGCCCGTTGTTTCTCCGTTTGCAGACAGTGAATCTCCAAATAAATAAAAAAGAGCAATACTAGTATTTTTTAAACAAACAAGCAATCAAGCAATTATTTCGCGACTTGTCGTGGTTACACGACCTTACCCGGACCGCATGGACAGTTTCCTGTCTTCCGAATCCAGCGCCCGATCGTCCTCTCTTCTTCGTTATCCTCGCGGCACTCCTGATGGTTCCCAGTCAGGACCGTAGATCACTCGAGAGAGGTCTGTTCGGAACCAGTGAAGTTCGGATGATCGGCTGTCAGACGAGGGTCTATCGGACAGACGCGTTCCCGATCGTTGCAGTCGTTCACTTTGTCGTCAGGACCTCTCCCACTGGATCCATGGGTCGCTGATGGGCCCCACGCTTGGGACGCCAATTGTAGAAAATAATTGGGGGGCACTACCAACCAGAATATAAGATCCTTAAGTATTTGCCCGGCGGTGTCGCCTCTTGAACCCACAAAGAAGTTAAACTATTGAAGAGGCAGGCGCTGGAGACTGGAAGGCAGGAAACAAGGTTTTTATTCTCTCCGGAGGAGAACACAACGAAACGGACAGAAGGTATCGTTCTGAGGTGCTCTAACTGCATCCCTGAGGCCTGGCCTCTTATACACAAGTTTATCTTTTTATTGCATGTAACACATTCTCGTCGATACTTTGATGTATTGGAAAGACATCCTCCGAATCCCCCCTTCCCAGCCCGTTCCCACGCAAGGTTACAGTGGAAGTCCCCGCCCCGTTCACAACAGGTGATGATCATCGCGCAGCTGGATATTCCGCCGATCCACGGAGTGTGTGGGTTTCGATCGGATCTCGTGGGATGGGGGGGGCTTCGATCATCTCGGGGGTCCTTTGAGGAGGGAAGCTTTCTATTGTACGGGGAGGGGCAAGGGATTGGTATCGGCAGAGCTGGGTGTCGGCCTGGGAACGGGGAAGACAAACGGGCACACGGGGAAATGGGGTTTGCATCAAAGGGCCGGGGATCATAAATGGGAAGAGGGGAGGTGTCGCGCTGGGAACAGGACGAGGGTCTGGGGCAGAGCAGCGCTGAAGAGGGGTTTTATGATTCGCGGCAGGTGCAGGCAGGGGGGTTGTCAGTATGCGGGGGATGCCGGCGAAGTTAGGAGTGGGAGAGAGGCGCGCTGGCTCTCGGCGGGAGCAGGGAAGCCATGGTGTTCAAAATGGCGGCTGTTTTACGCGCACAAAAAGGTTAAGGAGAGCAAGAGGGCGCCGATAATGTTGACGGTTTCAGCCTACTTTCAACATGGGTGGCAGAAACCAATGGTGTCCAGGCACCTCTCAACTACCTCTCCAGCCAGCGGTCACTTTCAGGAACTCTCCATGCCCATGCCTGCAGCCTCTTTGCCAAACTGGAGATCTCCATTGGAATCCACAGGGTACCCGATGTCTTCTTGGCACACTGCCCCTGGCCACCCCAATGCCGCTCGTGGTACAGCTCCTGTGCTAATTGTTGGCCCCTGCAGTGCTGACCGTAACCCCAGGAGCTTTGCTACCATACCCGAGTGGCCTGCTCATAAGAGGTTACTGACAGAAGGTCCCATTGGCTAATGTTGGGCCCCTGCATTCTGCACCCGGCCGCCCCAGTGCCGCTGGGGGTGCAACTTGAGTGCCGACCTAGAACTTAGGGAACCTTGGGCCTAGCCCCCAAAACTCCCACGTGTCAGACATTTACTTACCTGTGAAACTGATAACCCATTTTTCTCCCATAGGAATCCATATTATGAGTTTTTGGGGTTAAAATGTTCTGTGTTGAACTGCTGTTTTGTATGGAGAAAAAATTAACTATAACTTAAACAAAGAAAAGTCCCACTTACCTTGTAATGTGAGCACCTTTGGTGTGGTCTCTAGGCATACCACCCCAAGTAGTTGATGTCAAATGAAAGTAAGCAAAAGTACACTAAAAGTAGTTACTGCTTTTTGAAGTTATACCAATCTGTAACAATTGCAAATAAATTCCCAATTGCATTTCTGTGTAAAGGTTTACAATTTAAAGTACATTTTTCTACCTGTGCCAAGTCCTGCTTGGTTCCAGAAATAAAATACAAGTATGCCTTTTTATACTTACACAATTGGTTTGGCTTCAGCCCCTGAATGAGTGAATACAATAAATGCTTAACACATTCTCTGGATAAGCCTAACTGCTTGCCCACACTACCACAAAGAGAGCTGTTAGTACTTACCTAATTTAGGCTCTTCTATACCCCGGGGGACTCCCTGGACTCTGTACAAACTATACCTTACTTTGGTGTAGTATATACAGAGCCAGCTTCCTTCAATCATGGCTCTATCTGATCGAGAATTTTGTGAATAAACCTTTCATACATGGTCAGTTTGCAAAATTTCACACTAGCCCCCAACATACTGATTGCCAATTGCAACAAGTTTACTAGTGCAATCATACATCTGGCCACACACTCCCAATATTATGCTATCAGTGCCTAATCTCCATACTGTATCAGAGTGGAATCACTGACACAATATTGTGGTGAAAAATATAGTAGACAAAAAAATTGTGTCAACAATATCGTTTACCACAATATTGTGCTTGTATACTTATAGTGGTAGGTAAAAAATATCAGAAAAAAATACAGTTATCACTAATATCCTCGGAAAATAGACACGCATATTGATTGTTTAGTAAAATTGAGTTTAAAGTTGTAAATGTTAATTATTTCAATATATAAATATAATACAATGTAAATTAAATATATTCCTGTAATATTTAATATTATATACACATATGTACTTATATAAACACACAAACACATTTGTGCTTGTTTTTATATAAATAAATATTTCCTGCAACTAAAATATAGGTACAATAAATAAGTATTCCATAAATTCCATAATTAAAAATCAATTGAATAATTAATTAACAATGAATAATTAATTGGTAATTATTATTACATATTTAACTCCTCAACCTATATAGCTACAAAGTCCACAAATAACATATAATGTAAATAAATCAGTATTACATGTTACAAAATAAATATCAATACCATAAATAAATTGAATTTGTTAAATAGTTCCTAATTATGTATACCTAATTAACTTCTCGCCCTAATCCCCTACAAAACCAACAACCCATTATGACACTATTAAAAAGTAATCAGATATTCAAAATCATTTAAAATTACAAGCTATATTTAAAAAACAATTAACAAGAGCTGCGGTGATGTAAATGGGGCTGGGTTGGTTAGTTTTCTGGGCTGGGGGTAGTTTTCTGCACTGCGGGGGTTGTTTTATGGGCTGGGGGTTGGTGGCAGATTACTGGGCTGGGCTTGTGTGAGTAGTTTTCTGGGCTAGTGGGGGTTGGGTAGTTTTCTAGTCTGGTGGGGTCGTAGGTAGTTTTCTGGGATGAGGGGTTATGGGGTTGTATCCTGGGTACAGGGGTAATTTTCTGGGCTGGGGGTTTGAGGCTAGTTTTCAGGACTGGGAGGGTCAGAGGTACTTTTTAGAGCTGGGGGGTCGGGTTAGTATTCAGGGCTGGGGTCAGGGGCAGTATACAGGGCTGGGGGAGGGTTAGAGTAGTTTTCAGGGTTGGGGGAAGGTCTGGGTAGTTTTTTTAATTAGGGGTTAATGTTGTAGGCCAAAGGGCAGAGGAAGGGGCTGGGGTAGTTTTAGGGACAGAGCAGGGGCAGGAGGGGGACGGGATAGTGTTTGGTAATGGATGAGGAGAATGGGGAGTTAGGGTAATTTATAGGGCTTAGGGGAGGGCAAAGTATTTTTTAGTGCTAGGGGATGGGGGAGTCGGGTAGTATTAAAAAATAGGGGTTAGAGTTTTAGGCCTAGTGGCAGTGGAAGGCGTTGTGGTAGTTTTAGGGACAGCGCAAAGAGGTGGGAAGGGGTTGAGGTAGTGGTTGTTAAGGGTTAGGGACAGCATGGGAGTTGTGAGGGAGTTGGGATATTTGAACCTCAGGGTGGGGAGGAGTCTGGGGGGAGTTTGTAGCTTAGGGCAGGGGAGGGTGTCACGACCTTAGCCACGCATACCCCTTTACAATTCACGCCTTTACCACGAAATTAAGTGATAAAGGCATGCATGGTAAAGGAATGCATGGTTAAAACACATTTGTGGTTTAGGCTGCGTAGCAGAGGGACGCGTGGTTTATCCATGCATGCTTTGTCATACAACACAGGTATTCAAATGGCTACGCTAAAGCTCAAGACGCACCATTGCCCAGGCCCTCGTCTCCGGCCTACTGGACTATGGCAAAGCTCTCTTAGCAGGGATCACACTTCACCTCCTCCAACCATTACAAACCACAGAGAATGCAGCAGCTGAACTCATCCTAATTCTACCTATATGAAAATACATCACCCCCTACTCCAGTCAACTCCCCTGGCTTCCGTACAAAAAGGATGCCAGTTTAGCTCCTGGCCCATCTAAACAAGGTCGTACAGAACTGCAGACCCACCTACTTCAACCACCATCTGAATTTCCATCAGCCCACCAGACACCTCTGTTCTGCATCCCTTTCTCTAATCACCAACCCCGCATCAGACATAGCAGATGCTGAGGTTGTTCCTTCTCCTAAGACATAGAATGAGCTATCCTTCATCTACAGATTACACATCCTTTCCAGAGTTTCAAAAGTCAGTAAACACCTGGCTATTCCGCTAATCAACTGGACCCTGCAGTGCCTGGATACTTTCATGGGTCACAAGTAGTGATTTAGGCATCTACTGATTGATTGGTTGTATATAAAGAGAGCAAGGGTGAGCGTGGCGAGGCAACAGAGAACAAACCGATAGAGAGAACGAGGAATAGAGAGAGAGAGAAAAATGTGGTGTACCGAAATTTATAAAGAAATGCTGTTGTTTCCTAGCACCTCTCAAGGCAGTGCTGTTTTGGAACTATTGATGGATGACTTGTTGTGACTATTGTTTCTACGAGGCTCACCGATTGACCTACTATGTTTGAAAAATAAAAATCATGCTTCCACAATGGATTCCAAAAAAAAAGGATTCGCTCATCAGAAACATTTGCAATGAAAACCTCAAAGTCTTCCGGTGTTGAATATAACTCTGGGTGAAATTTAAATGACTCTGGCGTAATTTGCGTCATTTTGGGAAAATCTTGTTACACTTGTTATGCGAAATTTCCAAAATGACACTGTTATTTCATGTTTTGAAATTATGGGCTATAGGTAGTACACATTTACAGTGAGAGTACAGGAAAGACGCAAATATACAGAACATGAATATTTCTGACCCTGCTCCCAGGCAGGTCGCTCCCCACGCTGCTGCACGGCTCTGCCTGCATTGTTTTTGCCTAATCTAGTATTTTTCTAGGGGTGGGCGTAGTTCGCGAAGTAGCGCTATGCGTAGCTAAGCGAAGTGCACTTTGCACTAGGCGAGCTACGCGTAGCCTACGCGAACTGCATAGTAGCATGTTCGCACTGTGCAAGATGTCGTTTTCAATCATTGCACAGTGCGGACAAGCATCTGGCACTGTGCAGTCATTGAAAACAGCATCTTGCACAGTGCAAGCTGTTTTTTTCTGCCGCTCGAGTAGATTTTTACTCGAGCTGCAGCTTTCTCAACGTAGACTGGTAGTTTCTCATCGCGAGTGGTCGCGAACATGCGCGACCACTCACAATGAGAAACCTGACCTCCCAGCGTTGAGAATCTTGCCGGGAGGTTTATTTTCCATGCTCGCGATTGGCATCTTAATGTTGCTGATCGCGAACAAGGAAACAGTCTTGCGAGGATGTCATTTTGCTTGCTCTCGGTCGCCAACTTGATGTTGAGGACCATGAGCAAGCAAAAAATGACCGCTGCACTACGCTACGCTACGAATGTTTGCACTGTGCTACATGCAGTTCGTTTAGTGCGAAGTTGCGCAAACTTCACAAACTACGCAAGTGTATCGGGTGCTTTGCCCAGGGTTATATTTTCCCCTGTGCCTAACTTGCTTTCTTGCCCAGACTTGTGTTTTTCCCCTGTGCCTGTACTTGCTTTCTTGCCCAGACTTGTTTTTATTCCCCTGTGCCTGTGCTTGCTTTCTTGCCCAGACTTGTTTTTATTCCCCTGTGCCTAACTTGCTTTCTTGCCCAGACTTGTTTTTATTCCCCTGTGCCTGTACTTGCCTTCCTGCCCAGATTTGTTTTCATTCCTCTGTGCCTGTACTTGTTTTCTTGCCTATACTTGTTTTTCCTTCCTGTGCCCACTTCTCCCGCGAACCCCGCCTGTTTTTCCCACCGCTGCGTCCCTGCGGCCCCGCCCCCTACAATCCCATTCGCCTCACCGCTCCCACCTCCCAGCTGCTCCTCCCTCCCACATCACTCGTATGGAGGCCGCGCAGCGGACGCGCGCATTGGGCGCGCCAAAGGTGCACCTAAGGCAAGCCCGTCTGTGCCCGTCCATGCCTGAACCGCGCCCAGTGCCAGGACACCTGGACCCTGCAAACGCCACGACGCCCAACACCGCTATGATGCCAGAACCCTCCACGCACTCAACACCGGACAATCACACACCTGCTTCCCGGCAGCCCCGAAGCGCACCCACCAAGCTTTCGCCTGCCAGAACTGCAGCTTCACAAGCATCCGCCCCACCATGCTGCCAACCAGGAAAGAACCCAACCACCTCAGATGCATCCTTCTCAACACCCGCTCTGCCCGCAAACACGACGTTGAACTCTGGGACCTACTCGACTCAATCTCCCCAGACACCCCCTGACAGAGACCTGTCTGAACCTCGCCTCGGCACCCGACATATCCATAACCATCCCGGAAGGCTACAAGATCACCCGCAGGGACCTACCAATGGAGCAGTAGGAGGAATCAACATCGTCCACAGGAACACTCTCAGAGTCTCGACCAACACCGACGACACCCTCAGCACCTCTGAACACCTGCACTTCCAGATCCACACTGACCCCAACACCACCCTCAGAGGAACTCTCATCTAAATACCCCCCTGACCCCGACCACAGTTCAGCGACTCAATCGCCGACTTCGTCAGCACACACGGCCTTGCCTCCACGGACTACATCCTCCTCGGGGACCTGAAATTTAACCTTGAGAACAACAACGACACCAACTCCACCACCCTGATCGACAACCTAGCCAACCTCGGACTCAGATAACTCATCACAACACCCACCCACTCCGCCGGTTACATACTTGACCCCATCTTCTCCGCAAGTCTCCACATCTCCTTCAACTACTCCACCAAACTCCACTGGACCGACCATCGCTGCATCCACTTCACCTTCAAGAAACCCACCACGCAACACCGCACCCAACAGATGCCTCGCCGCTGCTGGCGCGAAGACCAGCACCCTCGCCCAGAGCCCACCTGCCAACCCAACCGACCCCGACACCGCCGCTCGCAACCTCAGACAGTGGATCAACGACTGCGCCAACACCCTCGCCCCGATCAAGTAACCCTCCAACAGTCCCACCAACAAGAAAGCCAGCTGGTTCCCTGAAGACCTCTGGGCTCCAAGCAAACCTGCCAAAAGCTGGAGAAGATCTAGCTCCATGAAAGAACACCGGACAGCCACGCAGCCCACAAGAACGCCACCCGCAGAAAACATCACCTCATCAGATCTGCCAAAAGGGCCTCCTTCAAAGACCGCCTGGACAACAATGCGCACAACAGCAAAGAGGTCTTCAACATCGTGAAGGAACTCTCCAATCCCAGCTCCAACACCAATGACATCCCACCCTCGCAAGACCTGTGCGACTCGCTGGCCACCTTCTTCCACCGCAAGATCGCAGACATCCACGACAACTTCAACGCCACGACTGCCCCGACAACCACTGAGGCCTCCGCCCCCATGACCACCATCCGCAACAACCGCCTGCTCTCCTGTCACCAACATCAATGACGACGACACCATCAAGATCATGAACACCATCCAGTCCGGATACCCGTCAGACCCATGCCCACACCACATTTTCAACAAAGCCAGCACATCCATCGCACCCCATCTCTGGAACGTCATCAACACCTCCTTCTAGACAGCAACCTTCCCGGAGATCTGAAAGCACACAGATATCAATGCCTTACTCAAGAAAGCCAAGGAAGACCCGAAGTCCTCAAGAACTTCCGGCCCATCTCCCTGCTCCTGTTCCCGGCAAAGGTCATCGAGAAGACCGTCAGCCTCATCCTCGGATCCACCCCTTCGACGACTCCTGGTGGCCGACCGCACTGGGAACTGCTTTAACACCCACCGACCACGCACATATCCTCGACTCCACCCTCTCCATGACAGGTCAACGCCGTCTCCTCCTCCTGCTTCAACACCCTGTGCATGCTCCGCAGGATCTACAAATGGATCCCCACTGAAATGAGAAGAACGGTCACCCAGGCCCTCGTCAGCAGCAGGTTGGACTATGGAAACGCCCTCTGCACAGGAGCCTCGGACAAACTCCTGAGACGGCTCCAACGCATCCAGAACGCCTCTGCACGCCTGATCATCGACATCCCTTGCCGCAGCCACATCACACCCTACCTGAGAGACCTGCAAAAGGCTCCCGGTCAACAAGAGGATAACTTTCAAGCTCCTCACCCACGCACACAAGGCACTCCACAACACCGGACCAACGTACCTCAACAGACGACTCAGTTTCTACACCCCCACCCGCCAGCTCCACTCTGCCACCCTCGCCCTTGCCACAGTCCCCCGCTTCTGACGAGCGACCTCAGGCGGCAGATCGTTCTCCCACCTCGCCGCCAAGACCTGGAACAACCTCCCCATCCACCTGCGGCAGACCCAAGACCTGCTGACTTTCAGAAAACTCCTCAAGACCTGGCTTTTCGAGCATTAGCAGCATCCCCCACCCCAGCGCCTTGAGACCCTCATGGGTGAGTAGTGCGCTTTACAAATGATATGATTGAATGATTGATTGTTCACCCCACTTGTGTTTCAAATAGAAAATGAACCCTTGTATCAGAAATTGATGTGAGGAAGCATTTTGTGCTAAAATATAGCACTAAAAGATGGATTTGCATTTCTCAGATTGAAATGTAACTTTGGATAATTTTCCAGAAATTTTACATAATTAAACTAATGCAAATTACACAAGTTTCAAATTTCCTTAGTTATAAAGAATTTCCTCTTCGTTGGCATATAGAGCAAAAGGATGTTCAAGCTCACCCGCACTACACTATCTAGGAGCATATTATCAAGAACGACATTAAAAATGATCACCGGTTTAGCAGCAGAAAACTGCAGCTAAAGCAGTAATAATGGGCTTGATAATATGCCCATGAGAATTCCAGTGGAAGCCCATGTTCACACCAGAACATGGACTTCTATTGGAATTCTCAATGGCATATTATCAAGCCCATTACTGCCATTTTAGCAGCAGTTTTCTGCCGCTAAACCAGGGATCATTTTTAATGCCGTTCTTGATAATATGCCCCTCAGTTTTTCCTAATTCTCTACAAGGGACATTAGTCAAACCCAAAGACCACATAAGGACTGGGAGCTGAAAGCAGTCCTGGCACAAATGTTCAAGCCAGTCCACTCCCTTCCTCACCTCTTTCTCTCCGTCCATCATTTTATTCATCCATTCTCTTTCTCTGCCATTCTCTACATTCTCTATCTTTCCTCTCTCTCTTTGATCTCGCTCCTCTCCACTCTACCTGCCCTCTGGGAAGCCCCCACTGTGCATGCTGCAATTTAATGATTCAATCATCGTATTGATAAAGCGAACAGCGGCCAACAGGTGTCCTGGTGCTAGAACCCAAGGACGGATGTGAGGACCAAAGGATGAATGCAGGTCTTGAGTTGAGACATAAGCAGGCTTTCCTTCTAAAGGAGTGAAGCCCAAAAAGAAGCTTCTTCCAGGGCTTGGCGGCTGACACCCTAAAGGTTCACCCTCTTCTGTTTTTCAATCGATCTAAATGGACCGAATGAGGTTGTGCAACCTCAAAATCAACCTTAATGCCGCATTTTGCACAATCTGAAGCAGATTATGAATATTCGTAGGAAGACCCAGATAGAGAGCATTCACATGAACTAATCTTGCCGGTAAGGCAGCTGGTACAATGGTTTTCCCAACATCTAAAGTGCTATATGCAAGTGTGTTTCTTAATGTACTTAGTGAGGTAAAACAGGACTCTGCAATGGCAGAGATTTGATGGCTGGAGGAGAGAGTGTTATTAAACTTAACTCCTACATTTCTTCCCACCATCCTAGGTGGTGGAGGGGGTCCTAGCTTCTTTGGCCGCCAGTCATTGGGCCAAGAAGAAAAGGAGCCACCAAAGTGTAAGATCTTCATGTTGTAGGTGCTGCACTTTAGGCAATTCCTGTTCACCCATATGAGCTCTTCTAACAGGCATTGTTTGAACTGAACCAGCTCATCTGAAGCTTGCTTCTGAAAAGAGAAGGGTGGCTGAGTGTACTCGGCATCAGAAATTACTTTAATACCATATTTTTCCACAATATAGCTAGAGACGTCATGTACACAATACATAATGTAAGGCACAATGAAGAGCCCTGAGGTACACCACGCTTAATTACTAAAGGCGCAGGGAAAATGGCTACAAATACGCTGCGTGTTCTCCATTAGATAAAAAAGATTGTATCCCATTCAGGACTGACCCACCAATCCCCAGATGTGCTCATCTGAATAGTAATATTCGATGGCAGATGGTGTCAAAAGCCGCAGACAAATCCATCAGGATGAGGGCAGCGGCTGACCTTGATCAATATAATAAAATATTACATTACATTACTCACGTCTGAGCATACCCGTCCCACTCGGAGTGACTAATGCAAAAACAACAGTCGATGGACAGAATGCAGAACAATGTCATACATTCACCCCAGTACAGAGATCTGGGCCTAAATCCATCGTATTTTTGCACTCCACACCACCCCAGTCCAGACATGGCCATATGCAAATCAGCATTGACCCTGTGCCTCATGGGAACAGTCCAGCCCGAACTGCCAAGCCATGTCTTCCCTGGACCAGAATCAAGCATGCTAGGACTGGTTTCTGGCTATCAGCCGTCATCAGCCAGGATAGCTTGACTCCAGTGGTGTGGAGAGCACGGGACTCTGGAGTGCTCTCCAGGCCACTGGAGTCAAGCCAAAGGTTACACTGTAGACACCAAGTTGTTCTACCAAAGGTTACACTGTAGACACCAGGTTGTTCTACCAAAGGTTACACTGTAGACACCAGGTTGTTCTACCAAAGGTTACACTGTAGACACAATGTTGTTCTACCAAAGGTTACCCTGTAGACACCAGGTTGTTCTACCAAAGGTTACACTGTAGACACCAGGTTCTTCTACCAAAGGTCGCACTGATATGTACCTGGTTGCTCTACGAAAGTTTGCACTGTACACACCAGATTGGTCCACCAAAGTTTGCACTGTACACACCAGATTGTTCTACCAAAGGTCGCACTGTACACACCAGATTGTTCCATCAAAGGTGGCGCTGTACACACCAGATTGTTCTACCAAAGGTCGCACTGTACACACCAGATTGTTCCATCAAAGGTGGTGCTGTACACACCATCAAAGGTCATGCTGTACCTAGATAGAAAGTCATTCACCTTGATTGTACCACTGTTTCAGCCATTTCAAAGCACTGTGAATAACAGGTGTCACTGTTAACTTCTTTATTAGTATGAAATGTAGTGACCAGTGAAGGATGCAAGGCGGAGTATGCCCTATCACAGATTTTCTGTATGAATTGAACACCTCACTGTCTCTTTTCAACTGTAGGATTTTCTCATGAATGGATTGTGTAATGTTCTCCTCTTGCAGGTCTTAGTATGATCACCGCCAGCCTGGAGGCTCTGGAATTATCCCAGAAGAAAGCCAATGAGGCCAACAGAAGCTTCCACGCCCAGATAGCCACAGTCGATACCTACTCTGCAAAGGTGAAAAGCTGTCAGAAGAAAATCGCAGACATCCAGAGGAACATCTCCAATATCGAGAGGAAGATGAACGCTATAACCGCAAACATAAGTCAAGAAACTGACTTTGTGACGAGGCTGACCAATTTTCAGCTTCCAGTAGGGCAGTGCAGAACATTTCTATCGGTGATGGTTGGGAGTAACCGTACAGCGAATGTGCGCGCCACATATAGTGCCCTGCTAGATGTCCTGGTCCCAACCTTTGATGAAATGGCACACTTTGTAAGCCCGCTGATTGCAAATAAAGATGATTTCAAAAAGAACCTAACTTCTCGCCTAGGTGCCATCACCAAAACGATGAACGAAGCCAATTGGCAGTTCAAGAATATGTCTTTGTCAAATCAGCCGGATGACATTCAGGACTTCCTCTAGATTCCGCCAGGAACTGCCACATGCTCCCTGAGATCACACAATGCTTTTATTAATTATTAGGACATGTTAGAAGTCATCCCTTTTTCTATTCTCTGATATGTGTTCACCTTTATTTTTGTTAGATGTAAGTGGTTGAGGGATAGAGACATTTTAGAAACATATGCACTAGTCTACCTCCAGGATAGCCTGAGTCAGGGATCTCAGTTAGTTCTTCATTCCCTGCCCTCTTCTGGACCACTCCACTCCCCCTCCAGTTGGTCCTTATCACCTTTCCAACCTTCCAAAAAATGCCTCTGGCCCCTTGGCGTCCCACCTATGCTCAGAACTACCCCCGTAACCCCTGTCTATCTTCACTTCTTGGCCATTGCTTTGTAATTCTGTCTTCTATTGCTTTATTAGGTTGACTCCCACTCCCTTTCACCCTATCTCTTGAAGCCATGATGTTGAATGCCAGCCTGTGACTACTCAACTACTATCACCTGCAAACCTCACAGTCTGCGATTCGCCCCTCTTTGGTGACCTGTATTTACCCCCTTATCTAAGTTTGCTTTGCTGTCCTCTATCTTCATGTCTATACTCACTTCTACTCCCATAAGTCACCTGCCTGTTGCTGCTTCCATGGCATCCAGACACATAATGCCTTCTTGGTCACCAGCGGGTCAATGTGGCCTGTGCTAGTCAGAGTAGTCCATGCTCCCCTCAATCTATGTTGTCCCACACACCTTTCAATGTCTCAAGACTGTTACCCCATGATCCATAGGACAACCAAAGATCCACTGTGTGATTTGTCATCTTTCCTTTTACCTGCCTCTGGTCTGCTGTCTTGGATCAATAAAGTGATCTTAAGCTAAATAGCCTGATTTGTGTGTTAATGTCCTATCTCAATATTTATATTGTTTGTATTGTAGATGTACAGCAGTCTTGTTTCCTTGACCAGCCCATTATTAAATGTACATTCCCTGGATGACTTCAGTTCACACTTTCAGGCATAGTCAAGTTACATGCTTTTTCCTACGGCTGGAAAACTGACAGAACTAATAATGAATGAATATATATAAACTTCTTTATTCGGTTTTTATCACAAGTAAAAACCATAAAAGAGACAATTAAAAAATACAGTTTACATTTTGTAAGCATAGATAGAAGTTCATACAAAAACATTAAAAGGTAAGTTTTCAGTCCGTTTCTTTTCCTCAGGGTGTGATTATGTAGTAGTTTTAATACGATTCTTTTTATAGACTTTTCCTGTGCTTCATGATACATTTTAGGAAGTTAAGAACAAAGTAGCAAACAGACTCAGATTCGAGCATTTGGAGTCTAAGAAATGCCGGCCTGCATTGTCTAAGGCCCCAACTCCTCAGCGTGGGCAGTAGCCAAATTTTCCTGTGTGCATGATGGAATTTGCAAAACAAAATAACGTGTAGGTTAGACTGCATTGATTTCTCGTCACAGGAGCAAAAAGGAAAACTTAAGACCCATCCATTATTCATAGGAAAAGTAACCAATCTAAAGAATGTATCCAACCTTAATCTGGTCAACAGCATTCTGTCATATGTCGTCACCGGCAGTGTTAGATACGGCTGGATGCTGTATGTTGTTTGGACCATATTCGCGTGGATAACCGCATGTTTCAGTGATTCCGAAGCCAATCTCAATGTCTCTAAGTGACAGAGGGCTTGTTGTTTTAGTGCTTTCTTCGGAATGTTGGCGATGGACTCTGGATGAGCATAATATTTCTCAAGACCAAGATCTTTAAAAAAGTTTCTAATATAGGAATGCCATCATACCTTGGAAGACTTGTCAAGAGCCATTGTATCTGTTATGACGGACTGGGACAGGGCGTTATTCGCAGATGTTCAAATACGCCGCCACAGCATCAGCGGTTGGATCTTGATCAAGTCCTCCAGGTAGGGAATTCCTAGTTCTAAATGGCAGGCGTAGGTTGAAGTGCCTCTGGGGGTGACTAGAAGAAATCTCAGAAAAGCGTTTTCCGCTACTTGAATGGAGCTGATGTCCGTATGTCCCCAAACCCCGGCTCCATAAAGAGCAATGGCCTGGCATTTGGCACTCTAGATCTTCAATAGCTCCACTGGAGCCCTTCTCCCCAATCTCCGAGAGAAACTCATCAGGGCCGCTATTGATCTTTTAAATAAATGGCATCTTGACTCAACTGCTGGCTTCCATGTCAGTCGTCCGTCTATCATGATACCAAGGAACGGATACTGGGGAGTAACCTCTAGTTTTTGTTTATCAAGGTAGATCTCTTTTACTCCTTTTTTCTTGGTACCTGCTATCATTACAAACGTTTTCTTGACATTTACTTGTAGATCTAAGCCTCCCATGAATGTCGTGTATCTCTTCAGGGAGCTCTGTAGCTCGCGCGGAGTACGCGCGAGGATGACGGCATCATCCGCGTAGAGCAGGGCGGGAATCAGGCGCTGTTTTATGCGAGGGAGGTCCTGGGCCCCCCTCAGCATCTCCCCCTCCAGACCATTGGTGTAGAGTGAGAAGAGGAAGGGGGCCAGGACACATCCTTGCCTGACTCCATGCTCCACTCTAAACGGGGCCGTCAGCTCACCATTCTTTCCAAAACAAACTCTTGCTGAGGCTCCTGAGTAAAGCTCCCTTACAAAGTCTAGGAGGGAGGGTTCCACACGCATTTGTCTTAAGACCATCCACAGCTTTGAATGCGACACGCAATCAAAAGCTGCGGATAGGTCTACATAGACCATGTAAATCATGTTCTCCTTAGCCTGTGTGTATTTGCCCACTATCAGGCTGAGATTAAGGGCCTGCTCAACGGTTCCGAACCCCTCCCGAAAGCCGAATTGGAGGTCAGAGATAATGCCTCTCTCCTCGGCCCATTGCTGAAGTCGCTCCAAGATTACTCTCCCCACGACCTTGCCAAGCGAGTCCAGCAATGAGATGGGGCGATAGCACTTCGCATCTTGGCGGTCCCCTTTTTTGAATATTGGGACCATGATGGACCTAGTCCAAGAATTCAGAACCCCCTCATTAGCAGCTGCTATGCATACTCTTGTAAGGATGGGCGCCCAGATGTCCAAGTTGTATTTAAAGAAATCCGCTGGGACCCCGTCCGGGCCTGGGGCTTTCCCCGTTTTACTTGCTTCCAAGGCCAGTAGCAAGTCGGGTATGTCGAAGAGGAGCGGGATAGGGTAATATACTTTCGGAAGGATGCTCTGGGAGCAGTCAATAGTTGAGTCATTTTTAAAGATCTTAGAAAAATGGGCCACCCACGTTTCTTCGTCGATGGCCACTTCGATCTTGGGGATGTTATTATCAGTGAGATAGGGGGCTCTAACTGTGCGCCAAAACGCCTCGCTATTTTTTGAAACTGCACTCTTATGCAGATCTTCCCACAGTTTCTGCTTCAGTTCTTTAGTTCGTAGCTTTCGTTCCCTGATGTATTCACGTCTGAGAGATTGGATTTGTCCCGGGTCTCTGGGTTTATTATGTAGCGCAAGTTTTAGTTTAGTGAGGGCTACGGTACAGTTGTGATTGAACCACCCTTTCTTGCCGGATTGCTTGGACGTTAGTTTAGACGAAAGTAGTCCCTTGATTTTCTCTAGGATTTGCTTAAAGTTGTCTAGTACTTCTTCGTGTTTTACCGAGAAGTCCAAGCATTTAATTATATTGGAATATGCCAGCTTGACCAACTTTTTGGTGATTTCGGTCGGGTTAATTTTTTCCCATTTTATTGTGTATCCATTCTGATTGCCTAGTTCTAAATTATTCTGAGCGAGAGTATTTACTATTTCTATATTTTGGTGCTTATATTTAGGTAGTTGAAGATACAACTTCAACGCAGAGTGGTCACTCAGAGAGTTATCAATAACCTGGAAGTCTTTAGCCATCTCTGACAGTCCAGGAGACAAGAAGATATAATCCACTGTGGTTTGGTGACCTCTGCCCACATAGGTCGGAATTAGGCAACATGAGTCCGAACTTGGGTGGTTGGCGATTTGCAAGTCCAGTTCGGAAAGCACATTGTTTAAGGCGTTCCCCGCCTTACTGTGAGTGAGATGTACTAGTGGGAGCTCGAATTCATCAACAATCCCACAACAGTGTGAATTCGCCAGTGGGCACGGGTGAAGGTTGAAGTCCCCTCCCCATAATACGTGGTTTGCCCCATGGCTGCCTTTCCACAGATAGAGTTGGCTTAGTCTCTCATGAACGTCGCTGAGAAGAATCATAAATTGATCTTCGTCTAGATTATTATAGAAATTAATCAGAAGAATAGTCTCCTTCTTCGCAAAGGTAAGTAAAAGAATTTGGCAATTAGGATCAGAATGGATGGTGGTCACTTTTAGTTGGTTCAAAGTATTCGCAATATACGTTGTTAGCCCCCCTTTGGGCCTACCTATTATGCTACGGACCGCTGGGACACAAATTTTTTTAAATCCTTGTAAGTGAAGCTCAGAAATGGACCATGTCGCCTGCAGGCAAATTATATTATAGGGTTCTAAAAAGTTTTGAGCCGACCCGTCCTCAATCTTGGTGCGCAGGCCTGCTACGTTCCAAAAGAGGATGGGTATAGGTAGTGTATCATCTTTTAGTCCTATTTGTTCTATTGGTGCAGGGGAGGGGTTTATTATAGAGCTCTGGTGGGGAGAGCAGGGATTAACAGGTTCTATGTCAGTTGGTGGTCAGTCGACCATTTCGAGCCCGCTAAATCTATTAGTCGTCGGGATATTGTACCATGGTTCCCAACGGGGCGGTTCTCTATATATCATCCTTTGAATGGGGGGCCTCCATTCTCCCCATCCACCACCCTGCTGACGAGGTCCCACTAGTTGCCATGAGTTGTCTTGAACATGATGTCTGGGGGCCCCTTGATATCCAGTGTTGTAAAAGTCGACGTGTCGGGGAACAGAAGCAGACCATGGGGGATCGTAGTTCTGGAAGAAGCCCTTCAGTTGTCTTAAGGGGTAGAAAAAAGAGAGTGGTTTAATGCTGATGCCTCCGTGTTCATTCGGATCTTCCCAGGAGCAGATATAATCTGCTATGCGAAGGTCCTCGAAGGTAATCAGAATACAGTCCCCAGGGATCGATTTTATAGCTTTGCCCACCCATGGAGTCCTACGAACTGACAGAATCCTTCCATTCCATGTTGGAGGGAAGGGCCGATTGTTATGTAACCAATGTTGTACCTTATTTTTGAGGGACCAGCCCAGTTCTGCGTTATGATCCGCAATTTCTGGGACTCCGGTCATAACCGCTACATACGGCGAGGCCTCGGGTGGTAGATCCACTGACGGTCTGCCCTCCCCGGCACCTCTAGGGATATTTCTATAAGGTTTGGGGACCGGGGGATCAGGAGCGGATGATTGAGAGGCCGGTGTTTTTGATGTTACCTTGTTTATAGCCTTATTTGTAGCCACTAAGTTTGGAGCCGGTGAAATTAATGGCTGGGAATTTCCTTGTGGCAAGATGGTAGGTGCCTTAGTCACTATATTCAGGGTACTCTTGGTGATCGGGAGGGAGGATGTAGCAACTTGGGTTACCTTATTCTGATCGGTTACGGGTTTCTGGGGGGCATTTAGAGGCTTTGTGGGAGGGTGATTTATATGGTTATTTCCCCGTGTATTTTGAGCCCCGACTGGTTGATTGTGTTGTTGGGATTTCACAAGTTTACATATCTGCATCTCCAGCTGTGTTAGTCTTTTTTCTATTGGTTGCAAAGATGATTTAAGTAAATCAGCGATCTTCTTTAAGAGCTGTGTGTTTTCGCCGTCTCCTAGATCCCTATTGGTAGGTAATAAAGTAGGGGATTCCAAGTCAATGAGGGTGGGGGTTTCATGCTCGTTGTGGTGTATTAAAGCAGTGACTACTAGATGTTCTACTCTGGGGGGTGGATCCTGGGGGGCGCTTGAAATATGATGTAACTTATTCAAGCTGGAATTTAGTTGATCATCCGTTCTCTTGCTTATCGCGCCCTCCCGCCTTCCCCTTTCATGAGTTTTTAATTTTGTTTAATGTTAGTGGTTGAGGGATAGAGACATTTTAGAAACATATGCAGGATTGCCTGAGTCAGGGATCTCAGTTAGTTCTTCATTCCCTGCCCTCTTCTGGACCACTCCACTCGCCCTCCAGTTGGTCCTTATCACCTTTCCAACCTTCCAAAAAAGGCCTCTGGCCCCTTGGCGTCCCACCTATGCTCAGAACAACCCCCGTAACCCCTGTCTATCTTCGCTTCTTGGCCATTGCTTTGTAATTCTGTCTTCTATTGCTTTATTAGGTTGACTCCCACTCCTTTTCACCCAATCTCTTGAAGCCATGATGTTGAATGTCAGCCTGTGACTACTCAACTACTATCACCTGCAAACCTCACAGCCTGCGATTCACCCCTCTTTGGTGACCTGTATTTACCCCCTTATCTAATTTGGCTTTGCTGGCCTCTATCTTCATGTCTATACTCACTTCTACTCCCATAAGTCACCTGCCTGTTGCTGCTTCCATGGCATCCAGACACATAATGCCTTCTTGGTCACCAGCGGGTCAATGTGGCCTGTGCTAGTCAGAGTAGTCAATGCTCCCCTCAATCTATGTTGTCCCACACACCTTTCAATGTCTCAAGACTGTTACCCCATGATCCATAGGACAACCAAAGATCCACTGTGTGATTTGTCATCTTTCCTTTTACCTGCCTCTGGTCTGCTGTCTAGAATCAATAAAGTGATCTTAAGCTAAATCGCCTGATTTGTGTGTTAATGTCCTATCTCAATATTTATATTGTTTGTATTGTAGATGTACAGCAGTCTTGTTTCCTTGAACAGCCCATTCTTAAATGTACATTCCCTGGATGACTTCAGTTCACACTTTCAGGCATAGTCAAGTTACATGCTTTTTCCTACGGCTGGAAAACTGACAGAACTAATAATGAATGAATAGAATATTCCAAAAGTGCAACAGCAAATCCTGAGGGACCCTGTTGCTTGAGATGATGGGCAAACATGGCTAATATAGTTTTGGAACCTACAAAGCAAAAAAAAGACATGCATGCTTACAGTGAAAATGAAGATAAGGCATTGTCCTCAAATCAAGGGGGAGAGAATTTCATATTTTTGTTGTTTAGTAGAAAAAAGATTTACCCCTTCATCTAATATTGTGGGTTCTAGGTACCATCAGAAGATGTACTTATGCAGATGTAAGTGACTTCTGTGGTGTGTATATCTATTAAAAAAAGATAGGCACCAGAACCTGAAACAGCTTCATGACGGACAGAACTATTAGGAATTTGACACCAATGTAGTGGAGGGCCAGTTCTGGTTGGTCCTCCACCCTTACTGGGTTTGATGCCACCCTAAGTAGTAGTCTGACCTAGGAGTGAGCCTCACCTGACAGTGACTATGTAGACATCCTTTGTAGCTTGAGAAGGGCCTGAGCACACCCCCATGCCATCCTGTCAAGGAAGAAGTCCCCCTCCCCACTCACAGGGTCCATTGTCAATTGTCTGGGAGCAACACACATCTCACCACAGGGGAGCAATCAAGCGTCAGCTGACTGCTGAACTCTGGCAGGAAAGCCTTTTGGTTTTAGACAGGAACATGACAGGTTTCTAAAAGTGCCTTTTACACAATAGTGATATAAAACATCCGACTTGCTAATTAAGTTGGATTTTTAACTACTATTAAAATGAGTGCTGAAATCATTTTCCTAGATATTTCCAAGCTGAATTTAGAACTTATTAAATGTAATAGTGTAACCCAGGTGTTAACCTACGGGAGAGACAGCTTTACTGAAGTGAGAATCACTTTGTATGTGTTTTGCTGCAAGGGCATGTAAAACATTACATATATATGTCCAAATTTAGGCCTGTCAAAAGATTTGTTTTTCCAGGTTGAAATAGCTGTTTAAATATGTCATTTAGGTGTATGCCAATTTGACCATGTCTGGAAGGGGAGCACAGCCACGTTACCACCGGTTGGCAGGGGTAACATGCGCAGAGTTCTGTGTTCAACAAAAAACAGGCTCAGCAAAAAGAGACAAAAACCTGGGGTGACCCTACTGGAAGGACACATTTCCAACACCTAAGCTAAGAGACAATGCTAAATGTTGAATTATTTCAAGTTGAGGTAAGCAAAAAGCTAGACCACATCCTGCAGCACTGAAAAGGGGCATATTTATGTAGTTTTCACGCAACACAGCAAGCCACCTCGCTGCACCGCATGAAAGGGTAAGGGCAGGAATGCACCGCAAATAACATATTACAATGCCTTTCTGTCCTTTTCTTGCGCTGGCGCCCTTTTGGCTGCCTAGCGCCAACACAGGCACTCTTGCACCATGGTGCAAGAGTGCCTGTGTTGTAAGCAGGATTGTTTTTGTGGAAGAAGGGGTACCTTCCTGCACAAAAACATTCCCCTGAGGCATTTTCTGCTGTATATGTGTGCTGCAGAATGCAGGATACATAGAAGGAGGAAGTAACGAGGAGTAATGAAGATATTTCTCCTCGTTACGCCTCCCCTGTGGAGGCGTAGCATTGTGAGGCAGTCCCAGGTTTACCACTGATGGTAAATCTGAGAATGCCCCAAAGCAATGGGTGATGCATGGGAAGACTAATGCCCCACACTTGGAACGACTCACTCGTGGAGAGTGACGTAATGCAGCAATTTGCACCGCTCTGCGTTACTCTGGATTTACCAAGCCATGCACGGCCATGCAAGGTAGCCTTGAGTGACTTAATGCAGCAATGTGCACCGCTCTGCGTTACTCTGGATTTACCAAGCCATGCACGGCCATGCAAGGTAGCCTTGAGTGACTTAATGCAGCAATTTGCACCGCTCTGCGTTACTCTGGATTTACCAAGCCATGCACGGCCATGCAAGGTAGCCTTGAGTGACTTAATGCAGCAATTTGCACTGCTCTGCATTACTCTGGATTTACCAAGCCATGCACTGCCACGCAAGGTAGCCTTGAGTGACTTGAATAATCAAACTTAGGAGTTGCATGGCTCATGCGCCCCATTGCATGGCAGGAGGGCAACGCAATTCATTGCAGAGGAGGGATCTAATTAGACAAATAGCGACGGCCATTTCACTCCAGATTAAGGTGGATGTCATTTAAAGTTGAAAATTCCACGCCTGGGTACTGACCGGCTCACACAGAATGAAGAAAAGCCCCATCCTCAAGATGAGATGATAGTTGGAGATTCACCTCAGCCTCAGGACTCCTACAAACAAAGGGAAACAAGGACATTGGCTTCCAGGGGCCAAAAGCAGTGGTATTGACACTGGTAGTCGGCAAGAGTGGAATGTATTTTCTAAGAATATCAGACTCAAACAGCTAAGGAGTTGTTGCAAATGGCAGTCACTGCAACTGCACTGGTTGCAAGGGTAAAAGAAACTGATCTAACAATGTTCACATCACAAAGTTATTGAGGAGAATGTGATCGGGGAACTGAAGGCAGACATTTCGTCCGCTTGCTGCGCTAGCGCTTTGCATCTAAAAACTGAATTTGCGAATGTTTGTTGTTTTTAAATATCTGCACTGAATGGAAAACTGTTTTATTAATTAATTACTGGAAACTGATACTTGTACTTACATCGCGGTCCCCACTCACTGACTCCCCGGTCCACCACAGCTGCTTTAGTGCTGGTGGAGTGGAGGGAGACTGTAGAGCCCGGCACTTCCTGGTTGGGCTATTGCGGGCGGCCATCTTGTCAGGGTGACGCTCCAGCTCTCCAAGTGACCTAATCTATATCTATATCTTGGAGAATGATGCTAACACACAGCGAATGCGCGCAGCGGGCGCGCTGACAGCGCGCCGAAGGCAAGCCAGTCTGCACCCATCCTAGCCCGAACGGGCCCAGGGGCCATAAACCCTGGCCCCTTTTCCGGAAATCTATTAAATTACAGCTCATCCCACCTGCATGAGTTGAGACCAGAAGGTAAATTGGAATGTCTCTACACTCTAAGCCCCGCAAAGCTCCCTCCCGTTATATTGCAGTCACTGTCACTATCATCACAAGCCGGTAGCTCATACAGACCCGGAACACTCGGCCACTAGATCTCGAAACATGTCTCTCTTAAACTACAGGTCACTGCCAAAACACTGCAGCGAAATAGCATTACTGATAGAAGGACATAAACTAGACATTCTTTTTTTAACGGAGACATGGCTGCAGACTGGGAACGAGCCCAATGTAATTCAGGCCCTCCCCTCAGGCTACAAACTATGTAGAACGGACCATACCTCTGGTAGAGGCGGAGGCCTAGCAATTATTTAGAAGGATATATATAAGTGCCGACTGCCACCAACTACGCTTGATGACTGTGAAAACATGGCTTTCTCAGTAGAATTTATGCCCACCAGTACTTTTAATTCAAACCATTTATACAGCTTTCCCCCTCACTCCTCCCGACCCAGCGGGAATTGAGACAGGAGGCTCTGTCCCTGTGCTGGAATAATTGCATATTTTAAATGTAGATACACTAGATCTGATAACTTCCATAGTGACCTCAGGCTCCCCACTGGACCCTGCCCCACCACAACACCTTATTGCGATCATCGAATCCATCCGTCCATTGGTCCTTGATGTTTTGAACTGCTCAATCATATCCAGTACGGTTCCTGATCCATGGAAATGTGCGATGTTTAGGGCTCTCTTGAAGAAGCTAAGTTTGGATCAATCTAACCTATCGAACTACCGTCTAATTTCTATTCTCCCCTGGTTGAGCAAATTGCTGGAAAAATATATTAACAACATTCTGGTTAATCATCTAGAAACCAAAAATTTGCTGGACATCTCACAAACAGGTTTTCGCCCGCAACATGAGACGGAAACTGTACTGTTGATGGTGATAGAAGAGGCAAGGAAGCTGGTGGATGAGGGAGGAGTGGCGGCCATCATCCTCCTGGACCTCAGTGCCGCGTTCGACACAGTCAATCATACCATCTTGATCCACCGACTCAAGAGTGTTGGGCGCTGCACTAGCATGGTTCGCATCCTTCCTCAGCGACCGCTGTTTTCAGGTCTTCGAGGGGGATGTGATGTCCTCCAGTCTACCTCTGAGCTGTGGGATTCCGCAGGGCTCTGCTTTGAGCCCGACACTCTTTAATATCTACACGAGGCCTCTGGCAAGGGTCATCCATCCATTTGGTATTAAGATCGTCAGCTATGCAGATGACACCCAGTTAGTGGTGTCTTTACATCACGCTGTGGGATCATCTAGCTGCCTGGGCCCTTGCCTAGAGGCAGTGTCTGAATGGATGGAGCTCTCCTACCTTAGACTTCACGGAGACAAAACAGAGATCATGCTGTTGGGTAATTCATCTCCCACTGCCTTCCTCCCCTTGTGGCCATCATGTTTGGGTCCCGCACCCCCCCGAAGCCACAGATAAAGAGCCTTGGCATGTTGCTCGGCTACTCCCTCAATTTTGCATACCAGGCAACCGCACTCTCAGCAATCTGCTACGGACTGATGAGAATGCTTCGCAAAATTATCCCCCTCCTTCCTTTCCAGGCAAGAAGGATAATGGTTCAAGCACTCATACTATTTCGCCTGGATTATGGGAATGCTCTGTACCTTGGAGCTCCCCAAGCTACAATAAACTGCAGGTGACCCAGAACTGTGCTGCACGGATGCTTCTTCAGATCCCACGATGGCAATCGGCAAGATCAGCATTGATACAGCTACACTGGCTCCTGATCTCAGCCAGGGTACAGTTTAAAGCTATGTGTCTTGCACATACGGCCATATGCAAAACCGGTCCACCGATCATGAACCCACTAATAACTCCTTACCTCCCCCATATAACTTTACGCTCTAGTTCTCTACACTTGGCCATCATCAAGAAAATAAAGAAGGTGAGATGGGGCGGACGCTCTTTCTCATTCACTGCTGCTAAGTTGTGAAACTCCCTTCCCCAGGCTGTGCGGGGGAACAACAATCATTTGGTCTTTTAAAAACCCACTTGTTTGGAATGCTTATATAGCTCTGCGGACCGGCCTTACTCCGTTCTTCTTTTCGTCAGCGCTACGAGGCCTCCGGGTAGTTAGGCGCTACGGAAATACCTTTTCATTCATTCATTCATCAAAAAGCAAATCTTTCAAAAATAACAAAATCTGATGTTTTAGAATCATAGGAGCAGAAAAGGCATTCCTGAGACGAATACTCTGCTTTGCACTGAACGTTTTCTGAAAGATGGAAAATGGAAGACCTTCACGTCCTCACAAAATTCATTTGAAGCAAAAATGGCAGATTTGCTGCATCCAGGCAGGATCAGTTAAGTCAATAATAATTTTGAAAGCTCCCCCTTGCTTTCCCTGGTAGGTATTTGAGGGTGACACACTATGCTGTAAAAGGCACCAGCATACTCAGAATGATTTATTTCTTGCCAACAACTTATTTCATGCCATCAACTATTTGCTAATGCGCCTACATCCGAAAGAGATAAGGAATGCATGCATTTTAGAAAACTCGCCTGTCTCACTAAAACTTGTCTTTGAAGACTGAGGGGCATATGTAGTGAACGAATTTTGATTCGCAAACGCTGCGAATCGCAAAAAAGCAGCGTTTGTGACTCAAAATTCACAAAACGGTATGCATGAGGATATTCGCACTGCAAAATTAAGGTATCGCAAGATTTGCGATTCCTTAATTTTGTGTCAGCATTTCAGGAATTGCAAAATGCGATTCCTTAAATGCTATGTATGAAGCACCCAAGTTGTGCGATTTCTCATTAAGAAATCGCAAATTACCACCATCTTGAAGTTGGTGCTAATTTGCGATTTCTTTAAAAAATCAGGGTATCCTTATGACACCCTTGCACCCTTGAAATTATTCTCAATTTGGATTCTTAAATTGCGAATCGCAAATTGAGAATAACTTCCCATTCATTCCTATGGGCCTCCTGGCCCATAGAAATGAATGGGAAAATATTCCTTAATTGCGATTCGCAATTTGCGAATCGCAACTAAGGAATTTTAAGAAATTGCAAAAACATTCGATTTTCTACATACATCCTTATTTGCAAATCTCAAATAGCGATTTCGAAAAAATCACTATTTTAGATTTGCAAATTAGGATGTTGATACATCTGCCCCTGAATTCCAAACTTATTTCTGCTTGGCCATTGTCTTTTGTGATTCTGAAAACAGACTTATAAGGCCTTGATTAACAAAAAATCGAATAATTTAGCATTCTTCCCCTTAAAGATAGCTGAGCCTTAAGAAATAGATCAGCTTCGCTTCAATTACTTTTAGGAGATGTTCATAAGATTGGCACTTTTGAGTTTCACTTGAGAGGTGACCTGAAAGCAAAAATAAAAGGTGATGTTCTAGCTCTTAAAACAATAAAATGGCTTTTAAAATAAACTTTGGGCATTGTTTAGATCTTGACCTTCGAAATATAAATCCCATTGTATCCTGTGGGATTTATATTTCAGCGGACAAGCTATCTGACACCATTGTGAAAGAGTAGCCCAAGGGTCTCCAACCTTTTCTGTAGTGAGATCTACTTCTGATCAATGCAAATCGTGGTGAGCTACTAAAGGCAAAGTGTGGAGATTTCATTACAGAACTCAGTGATGTAGTAGAATGACATCACTAGGAGAATCTGAGAAGAGAGTCAGTTGATGAAGCTGGAGGTCGCTGTACATTGATATAGATGGACTCCTGAATAAACACATTTTATTCATCAACCACTGCCTCTGTGGTTACTACACAAAGCAACCAGCTTCATTGACTTTAAGCCTATTTCTTTGGAGCTCATACTGTGGTTTAAACAAAATACTCATTGTAGCTCCAATTACCTTTTGATCTCTCAAAATTAAAGCTGGTGTGGGCAATTAAAGGGGAAAGAAAATAGCAAAGGAGGGAGTGAGAGAAAAACGCACGGATTTGTTATCCCTAGTCAAGTATACATAAACAAATAGAGCCGCGTTGGGGGCAGCACGGCAGAAACTTTCTCCTGGCAATCGATGCACAGTGGCTCGACATTCCCCCTACGTTCAGAGGCTCATGAGGCACATCATACCATAAGAATTAGTTTGCAAATCGCAGAAGCCTCTTCACTGTATATATACTTTAGGTACACATTAGCCTTTATTTAATTCTATCACTTTTCTGTAAATACACCAATTTTGGTATAAATACGTGAGTAAGGTGGGGTTTTGTGCACCCCGTCCTGAATAAGGAGTACCACTCCGAAACAAGTTGATGCACACATGAAGTGATGTACATTATATTACATCAGCACCTCACAACACACCATTTTAATAGTGCCAGCCCGGGGGTCCATTAAAAACATTTTCTGAGTATACCCCATGAGCCCGGCACTTTTTAACCATCACTTAAAACACTTCGAACCCCACCGCTCACTAAACATCACACCCTCACACACACCACACACAGTCTGAGTAAACAGTGCTCCCACGTAGTCGTAGGTCGCAGCACGCCGCATCCCGTAGAGGGGTGCGAAGACCCCAATGATGAAGCATGACACCAAGGGGCCTGTTGGTGTGTGAGGGGTATTTAAAGAACACTATGTGCTCCCCACCACTGTAGGGACCACCCACACCCACCAGTGGATTTTATTTGTTTATGTATGTAAGGCAACTAATGGGGAGCACAACAGAATCTAGAGATGGCATAAATAAATGTGCTTAAAAAATGACTCTTCTTCATCAGGGATCTTATCCTAAGGTAGTTCTGCCTAATGATTGTCATCATGTATTCATTTGTGCATCTGTATACTGAAAAATGTGTAATACATGTCATTTATTCGAGGGGCACTTTTTAACCATCACTTAAAACACTTCGAACCCCACCGCTCACTAAACATCACACCCTCACACACACCACACACAGTCTGAGTAAACAGTGCTCCCACGTAGTCGTAGGTCGCAGCACGCCGCATCCCGTAGAGGGGTGCGAAGACCCCAATGATGAAGCATGACACCAAGGGGCCTGTTGGTGTGTGAGGGGTATTTAAAGAACACTATGTGCTCCCCACCACTGTAGGGACCACCCACACCCACCAGTGGATTTTATTTGTTTATGTATGTAAGGCAACTAATGGGGAGCACAACAGAATCTAGAGATGGCATAAATAAATGTGCTTAAAAAATGACTCTTCTTCATCAGGGATCTTATCCTAAGGTAGTTCTGCCTAATGATTGTCATCATGTATTCATTTGTGCATCTGTATACTGAAAAATGTGTAATACATGTCATTTATTCGAGGGGCTTGCAGTGGACAAATTTAGACACAGAACCGGATTTTATCTTTTTTATGTGGTGCTGATTCCTTCAACCTGTGACAGAAGTGTGAAACTTCAGCCTGGTCCCACAAAAGGCACTTTGAAAGTTTATCCTAGTTAATTGGTATGCAAGTGCTTTTATTATTTCTTTAAGAGACTAGGGGCCAAATGTATAAAGCCTTTTTCCCGTTCGCATATGAGCCGATTCTCAGAATCGGCCCGTTTGCGAACGGGAAAAAGCCTTTTGGGATGTATCATCCAAAAAGGCTCTAGCAAACTAGAGAATCACAAAATTTGCGGTTCCCTATTTTGCAAATGCATTTAAGGAATTGCAAATTGTGATTCCTGAAATGCAGTTCTGAAAGCACAAAAGTTGTGCAATTTTGCATTAAGAAATCGCAAATTACCACCAACTTCAAGTTGGTGGTAATTTGCGATTACCTTGAAAAATGCACTTTTTTGCATTTTTCAAAGTGCCATGTGGCGCACATACATGCCCTTGGGGCATGTATATGCACCACATGTGCACACTTGCATATTTCAGAGGTGCAACAGGGTGCCCTTTTGGCACCCTACACCCTTGAAAATGCATTTGCAATTTGCCAGTGCCGTAGCTGAGTTGATTCCGACCGTGATGGTGGCCCCGTGCGTAGTTGTATGATAGGACTCACACGTAGAAGAGTGACATTTGGAAAGTATACATTAGAGAGGAAAGACGGACCCAGATGCGAATAGAAACGCACCAAATCCAGGTGTTTATAAGAAATAGTGGATGCACCTTTAGTGACTGGTTACTAGCTGCTGCCGGATTGAGTTTGCTTGTTGTTTATCGCCCTGTCCTGAAGAGGCCAGATTTGTTGGAAGGCCGAAATGCGACCGCGTCGACACTTTCCACATGGAGGAGTCCCTGTATAAAAATTGATTTTGGAAATTAATGCCTTGTGACACACTTGTTGATTTAGGTTCTGTAAAATTTTTGCATTTGAACCAGTGTTGTCTGATGACCTCCTAGTGCACCTCCTAGAGCTAATGGGAGGGCATTTAGCCTTTGCTACAATCTTTTTGTAAGGGTAAAAATTTTTCTAGTTTGTTGGTTTTTTGTTTCATGTTTGTCTAAAGTGTTTTTTTTGTTGGTTGTATATAGGTGTGTATATATGGATGTATATAGTGGTGAATGAAGTATTGATACTAAAATATACATATTATTTCTTTTTGTTTGTTTGAAAGGAAAAAAAAGACTATACGAAATAAGATAAAAATAATTTATATGCTGATTACAAAAAATAAAATGTGTAATCATGTCCCCTTGTGCGAGTGATGATGTATAAAATGTTGGATTAACTCTACAGTGAACATTCGGCGAAACACGTGTTGGCTGTGAAACTAACAAGAATAAAAGTGGACAAGAAAGAAGAAAATAAATTTTCCTTGCATTTTATTACTCTATTAACGTGTGGAAACATTGCCGTAGGTACCATTCTGGAAGCACAGGTTGATGATCTTTTCCCTCTCCTCTGAGAACAATCCTCCACACTTAAGGAAGGTCTCATCATAATAGCAGGATGGATGCAAGCCAACTTTCTCAAATTAAACGGAGAAAAAACCAAAGTCATTATTCTCGGTAAAAATAAACACTTGTGGGGCCCTCACCACTGGCCTCAGGAAATGGGCACGCTTCCCGCCCCAGTCTCACAAGCACGCAACCTTGGCATCCTCATTGATGACTCCCTTAATATGCACCAGCAAGTGGTAAAAACCTCGGCTACGTTTTTTGCCATCCTTAGATGGCTAAAAAAGATCTGCTGGATGTTGCCTGAATACACAAAGAAAACAGTAGTCAATGCCTTAATAACCTCCAGGATTGACTATGGCAATGTGCTCTATTTGGGCTCAAATAAAGCAACCATTCGCAAACTACAGGTAATCCAAAATTCAGCTGCTAGGCTACTATGCAAAATCCCTAGATCCACTCCAACTACCCAATACCTTCGGGACCTCCATTGGCTCAGAGTCGACAGCCGACTCAAATTTAAAACACTCTGCTTCATGCACAAGATCAATGCAGGCAAGGCCCCAAAATATCTTCACTCGCTTATCCACCCTTACCACCCTGCCCGCACTTTCCGCTCCTCTACATCAAAAAAGTTTGTCACCCCCAAAATAAAGCTCACACGTATTGGTGGCAGGTCCTTTTCCTACCTAGGGCATTCGCAATGGAACTCCCTGCCTTTTACAGTACGCAATGAGGTGAATTATATGAGCTTTCGCAAAACCTTAAAAAATTGGCTATTCAACATCTAGCAACACTGTCCTCCTAACCCTACTTACATTACTCCATATTTCGCACCGGGAAACCCTTTGTGGGTAGCTGCTGCGTGCTACAAATGCAAATAAAAATAAATAAATAAATAAATAAATGATGTACTGTTGGAAGATGTAGGCATCATGCACACTGCCTGGGGGATTGGTGTCACTACAACGCATGCTTTTACCACGCATGCCTTTACAACGCGGTTTTTACCACGCAGTCCATTACAACGCATAATGCTTTTAGGCGCTGGATAGTGAATTATTTAATTTACTATTCCAACTCCAGTCCCCGTGGATAGCAGGGAAGGTGTTGGATAGTATATTAAATACATTCCCTATCCTAGAGCGCCCCCCAGCGCATTGCGTTGTAATGGTTTGTGTGGTAAAAGTTGCGATGTAATGGTAGTGCGTTGTAAAAATTTCGTTGTAACCGTGCTACACCTGCCTGGGTAGTTGGCGACGAGGTTGGTGAAGAGTCCCTGGTGGTCTACTTTTGCTTACACTTTGATGGAATGCGTGCTCTTTCTGTTGCGGTAATTGTGTGTAGTGTCGGTAGGGGTTATAAGTAGGACATGTGTGCAGTCAATTGCCCCCAACACGTGCGGGAAGCCAGCTATGGCGTAGAAGCCTTGCTTGGTCCCCAGCTGCTCCTGCACAGTGTGGGGGAAGTATAGGTTCTGTGGTACAAAGCTGATTACGCCATCCAGGACAGGTGTGAGGAACTTGGATAGCGCTGACTGTGAAACTCCTAAGACTCTGGTGGTTGTTGTTTGGAAGGTACCAGAGGCAAACAGGTGCAGAACAGCCAGCAGCTTTGTCTGTGGAGGGATGTTGGTTGTTCACTGTGTTGGTACTGTCAATCTGTGGGCAATGATGTTCAGGATGCAGAGGATGGTTGTCCTTTTGAGCCTGAAGTGGGCAATGACATTCTCTGGTGCTAAGTCTGTGAGGTTGGTGCCTTTCCTGAAGGTCTGCTGTCTTTGTCTGCGCTGCCTCTGTGGTGGTCGGGGGCGAGGGATGTCGGGGGTGGCAGGCAGGGGTGTGGTGGTGGTGGGTGTTGTGGCCCTGTTTGGGCTCCGACCTGCATGATCAGTAGCTCCATGGCATCTGTTGCTCTTCAGGTGTGGCTCTGGGTTGGCCTCCCTGTTCTGGTGCAGGCAGTCTTACGACTTTACACCAGGTCCTGCTGCTAATGAGCCTTATTGCCTGTTTTGAGTTCTTATCACCGATCTGGCTGGTCATTAAGAATGTTGAGGAGTGGTTGCTGCTTTTTGCACGGGAATGCCTACTCTGCATCTCATTAGCGATAGTTGCCGTTGTCATCTGTGGCGATGTTTTTTTGCGGCTGCTATCACAGGTAAACTGATGATATGGGCTGTTAGCACCAGCTTGTGAATGGGGTGATAAGTTTATCGCCACTTTGGATGCGATAAAGTGCCGATAGCTCGGCGATATATCCTTGAGAATATGCCCCAAGACCTTTTGATTTTAATGTCGGCTCCCACTGCCTTTTACTATGGAAAGCAGTTATGAAGCGCCATGCCAGCCGACGGTAAAATCAAAGCACCTTGCGAGTGTGGGGCCGATTTACTGAATATGAGGCTATGAGACCTGCAGTTTACATACCAATCTGCTGCTCTGCTAGGCGTAGGATCAAACGGCAGATTTCAAAACACGCCGCAGGCCTGGAAAAAGCAGGTAATGTGGTTCCTGCTTGTGCCAGACTTAAGGAAGAACGTAATGTTCTTTGGCTTGCCTAGTCCCAGATAAGTTCAGCTCAGCCAATCTGAGCAGCTATTTTGAGTTAGGGCGGGCAAAACTAAAAAGACAATAAAGCAATCAATTAATCAATCAATCTGGTGTTTGATAGGCACAACTACACACCCGTAAGGGTCTCAAGGTGTCGGGGGAGCGGGGTGCAGGTTCCAGTCCATCAAGGAGCTCCGCCAGGTTTTGAGGTTTCTCATGAAGATGGGGAGGGATGTTGTCTGTCTGAGGTGGAGTGGTAGGGCGTTCTAGGCTCTGGGCGCGAGGAAGGAGAAGGAGCAGCCTCCTGACCTGGTCTTTCTGGTGTGAGGTGTGAGTTACCACGGTGTAAGAGAGCTGAGCTGAACGTAGGGTCCTTTGGGGTGCGTGGAATTTGAGTCGGCTGTTCAGGTGTGTTGGCCGGTGTCGTGGAGGGCCTTGTGTGCTTGGGTGAGAATCTTGAAGGTGATTCTAGCCTCAATGGGGAGCCAGTGAAGTGTGCACAGGTGCTGGTAGATATGGCAGTGTCTTGTCAGGTTGAGGAACAGTCTTGCGGTGGTGTTCTGGATATTTTGTAGCTTGCGGGTGAGGTTTTTGTTTATTCCGGCATAGAGTGCATTGCCGTAGTCGAGTCTGCTGGTGAGAAGAGCATGAGTGATGGTCTTTCTGTGCTCGAGGGGTATTCATTTGAAGGTCTTATGTAGGAGGCGGCGGGTGTGGAGGAAGGAGGATGCAACATAGTTGATAGTTGATCTGACGGTCCATTTTGAGCTCTGAGTCCAGGATGATTCCAAGGTTACATGTGGGGTCTGTGGGGTGGGTGGGCTTCGAGGGTGGGGGCTGAGTGGGCTTCACCAGGTGTTGTTCCAGGCATTGTGGTTTGGGCCCATGATGTGCACTTCTGTTTTGTTGGTGTTGAGTTGTAGGCAGCTGCTTTTCATCCCTTTGGCGACAGCTTCCATGCCTTCTTGAAAGTTGTTATGTTATGTTATGTTAATTTTGATTTCTATAGCGCACGGCTACTCCATTGGAGTGTCCAGGTGCTTTTATTGGCAGCCCGAGAACAGAAAAACATAACACAGTAAAATAAAAGAACATCAGCAGACAGAGGAGGGAAAATGCTAGAGGGCGAAAAGCCAGGTTTTAAGGCCCTTCCTAAAGGTCAGCAAATTAGACGTGCTGCGTAATGCCAATGGCAGAGCATTCCATAGCTGCGGTGCCTTCAGCCTAAAGGAGCGACCCTCAATGCGGGCCCTCTTTACTCGAGGGACCACCGCAAGGAACAGAGATTCGGATCGCAGAGATCGAGCCGGGCGAAAAAAAGCAAGCCTCCGTTGAAGATATTTTTGCTCCAGAGGCATAGAGAACCTTATGAGCCAAAGTCAAAGCCTTGAAGACTATCCGCTTCCGGATAGGCAGCCAATGTAGTGACTGCAGGAGGCCGAATACTCTGGCTCGCCTGTGAAGGCCAAAAATGGCACGTGCGGTCGAGTTCTGCACCACCTGCAGCCGTTGTAAGAGATACTCCGGTAGGCCCAGATATAGGACGTTGGAATAGTCCAATCTGGAGCCAATTAAGGCCTGCACCGTAATCCTCCTGTGCTCTTCTGAGAGCAGCGGAAGAAACTTCCGGAGCATCTTAAAGAGGCCAAAGCATGTTCCCGTAAGACCGAGGATCTGAGATCTCAACGTCAGACCGTTGTCGATCTTAATTCCCAGATTTTTTGCCAGCTGGGACGAATGTGCTGGAGGGAACATATTAATCGGCCACCATTCCTGCCAGTCAGGATCAGAAGTACAATCGAAAAAGAGTACCTCAGACTTGTCCGAGTTACATTTGAGGCTGTTCAGCTGGAACCATTTAAAAACAGCCCCATGGCACTCACGAATACTCTCTCCATCAAAATCCTCTTCTTTCCCACACGTAAAGAGAAGCTGGGTATCGTCGGCATAGGATACGATCTTGGCCCCTAGAGACTCCACCAGTGCCGCCAAAGGAGTCATAAAGATGTTGAAGAGAGTCGGGCTCAGCACAGAGCCCTGCGGGACTCCGACTCCCAAAGGCGGCATCACGGCAGAGCTGGGAGAGGCCCAGACCGTTTGTCGACGGCCAGCTAAGAATGATCTAAACCAGCTGAACACCGTCCCCCTCAGACCGATCTCATGAAGCCTGACGAGGAGACCCTCGTGGGGGACGGTGTCAAAGGCCGCCGACAAATCAAGCATGACAAGCATGGCCTTGCCTCCTGAATCCAGTGTCTCCTTGATGGCTTCGGACACCTCCAAGAGCGCGGTCTCAGTGCTTAAGTTGGGGCGGAAGGCAGATTGAGTAGGATGAAGCAAATCGTTGGTTTCCCAAAAATCGGAGAGCACGATATGCACGTGCTTCTCCAAGATTTTGGCCAGCGCCGGAAGGAGAGAGATAGGCCTATAATTGGCCAATGCCTCGGGGTCTAGGCCAGGCTTCTTGAGGAGGGGAATCACCATTGCCTGCTTCCAAGCCTGCGGGACCACCCTCTCACTCAGAGAGAGATTCAGAAGTGGGTTTGCCAACCAATTTACAACAGCCGCCATTTTCGCCAGGAATTTGGCCGGGCATGGGTCAAGAGCGACCCAGATTTAAGGTTGGCCAGAAATGCCAATGAGGAAGAGGTAGAAATAGGCGGAAAGTCTGCCAAGACGGAGTCCAGGGGGGCCGATGGAGCTGACCCGTCCCCAAAGCTGGGGCATACTTCGACCATCCTCGAGGGAAAGGAGTCCTGAATCAACTTTATCTTGGTAGTAAAAAAGTTGGCAAGAGCACAGACCCACGACTCAGAAGGAGCGGCCTGGGTTAAATTGGACCGTGAACTCCCTCACAATAGTGAAGATCTCCTTACATGAGTTGGAGGCAGCCTCTATCCTCCTGGCAAAGTAACCTTTTTTCTCAAGGAGGATGTCGCGATGGTATACTTTAATCGCAGTCCTGTAGACCAGCCTGGCCGCCGGGTCATACTGTGAGCGCCACGCCCTCTCGGCCACCTTGCACTGCCGGCGAGAGGCTGACAGTGCTTCCGTAAACCAGGGGCAGAAACCCGCTTTGATGTTAACCGGGGGGCCATAACAGGGGCTAGGTCATTCAGCCTGTCCGTCAGCCACGCCTGCAGAGACTCAAGATCCCAATCCAGGTCGCCCGAAAGGGGGCAGGGATGGTCAAGAGATGCCTGAGCAAGCATCTCTGGAGTCACCCGGTGGAATGCCCTAGATACTAGTCCCTGCTGTCTAAGAGCAGTGCTAGATGGTTTCTCAGAGCCCGGCACATAGAATTTGGCCAGCCTGTGATCAGACCAGAGCACCGGTAGAAGTTCTGGCCCCTCTAAGGGGGACGTAGAAAAGACCTGATCCAGGGTGTGGCCCCTATCATGTGTTGGGCCAGAGAGGTAAGGGACAAGGCCCAGGGGGGCCGTGATATCGGTCAATTTGATCATATCAGGGTCCTCTCCCTCATCCATATGGAAGTTACAATCTCCAACCAACACACAGTGCTCAGCCCTCAAGGCCAACCCCGAGACTGCTGACTGCAGCTCATCAAAGAAGGATCCAGCCGGTCCGGGGGGGTCTATAAACCAACAGCCCTTTAAGAGCTTGATGGGGGGCCAGTGCAATAGAGAAGGCCAGGGATTCAGAACCTGTAATAGCATCCATAGGGATAATGGAACAGGCGGCGAGTTTATTCACCACAAGTGCCACCCCTCCTATCTATCTTGCCTAAAAATATTATATTCAGGGGGGATTGCTGAGGGGATATCAGGATTGGACAGATCCCCTCGCCATGTCTCTGTCAGCATCAGGCATAATGGTTTTTCCGTGACAAGGAGATCAAAGATCTCCTGAGCATGTCTGCGTACTGATCTGGTGTTTAAAAGCAGGCAGAGATGCTTCACATTGCCCACTCCCCTCTTCAATAGAGTGGCCGGGACATAACCTGGTGACCAACCACAGCCCGGGCATTGCCTCTTACCCCTATAACGACCAGGAAAAACTGTATGACAGGCGCAAGATACCTTTTTGCAAAGAGCGCAGTTCTAGCGACGAGTAGTATACCATCTTCACGACAGCAGCTTATAATCCCATGCAGCCAGCCCCACCCGCCGCTCCGACGCCTCCGGGGCGCTGACGGGCGCGGACGGGCAGGACTCTGGCAAGACTCAGGCACAGCGAGGGCGCACCCACTACGCGATCCCGCTGCGCGAAGGGGACTGGTTTAAGTAGGGCCGCCAGGTGAGGTGATATCCGCCCCACTAGGACGCTCAATATGGCGCTGAGAAAGCGTCACTACCCCTCCCAAGATGGCGCCCAAACCGCAAAACGAGGCAGAGCCCCAAAACCCCCAGAACCGGACCCGCTAAAGCAGCGGTGGGCAGTACAATTATATGCAGGTAAGGGGACAGCTACCCCGCTAAAAACAGGGGCAATAGAAACGAAAATAAACACAAATAGAAAAACGGGTCATTAAAAGCCAAGCGCGCTTCACACGCAGCGCTGAAAGCAGTGCCGAGCTGCCAAGCAGGGCGAGTGAATCCTGACAAGGCAGAACAGCGGAACAGACCGCCTTAAGTAGGGCCGCCAGGTGAGGTGATATCCGCCCCACTAGGACGCTCAATATGGCGCTGAGAAAGCGTCACTATCCCTCCCAAGATGGCGCCCAAACAGCAAAACGAGGCAGAGCTTCCATGCCTTCTTGAAAGTTGTGTCTGAGGGTGTTGGGTTCGTTGGATAGGGAAAGGATGAGGTGGGTGTCATCTGCTTCTGACACCATGTTGAGTCCGTAGGTCCTGACGATGGGGGCGAGCAGACCCATGTAGAAGTTGAAGAGGGAGGACCCCTGGGGGACTCTACATGTGGTTGGTGTAGGGCAAATAAACATATACATTACCGTACTGTCAACATATATCGATTATTAAATACACATGTTGAGAGTAAGTTGCTGCATACGAAAACATGAAGTTATTGAACTACAACTCTCATGAGCCTACGGGCCAGCGAGTAATTCTTAACTCAAGACGTCATTACAATGGGCCAAGAAATTCGGATAATTATCAAAACCGTTAAGAGGCAGTAACGATAATCTGTATATAAGACCATCTCTTACCTACCGCTGTTTACCTCCGGCCGCAGCTTTTGTCAGTCCGGGGTACCGACGGATAGGTAAGCGAACCGCAGGGGCATGGTATTTTTCTATTTTTGTAAATCAGTGCGACAAACTGACGATTGCGCTGTAGACTTGAAT
Organism: Lissotriton helveticus; assembly: GCF_964261635.1. Taxonomy (NCBI): domain Eukaryota; kingdom Metazoa; phylum Chordata; class Amphibia; order Caudata; family Salamandridae; genus Lissotriton; species Lissotriton helveticus. The sequence goes on from NC_136059.1 coordinate 52,797,039, forward strand.
ATAGAGATTAACATCTCCACACATTGATAGTGTACGCTTCAGAGCAAACTTGTTAAGTTTTTCCAGGCATAGCGTTAAGACCATAAGCATGTTCACATTAACGACGCGTTGTAGAAATAGAGCGTATGCCGCACATGGCTGGCTGAGATATTTTATGTATTCACATCCAGCTCTAGACTATCGGGATATATTATATTATACTATATATGATCACGCTACTTTGTAGAATCTGCTACTTACACTTTTAAGTACTAGGCTCATACTACAAAAACCTATGCAAACTTAACAGTGACTTTTTCATAAGTAGCATGCCAGACTCCTCCACTTTTTAGTTCAGCATTTACTCAGTACATTCTTCACTTTGAATAATGGGCCGTGATTCACATAATTGAGAGTATTCTAGTGAATGACAGTACATATTTGACAAAAACACTAAAAGTCTGAAGTGTTTGTTAGACGGCTCAATGGCATTATCAATCTTGATGTCCTTAATAGGACATAGACAGCCCGTTTGTTACGTTGCCAGTATGCACCCCTTCTGTTTACCACATTTGTGTTCCCGCACTGCTCCCTCATAGACTGCAGTGTGTACAAATTGTTTTCAACTATGACCTAGTGGCAGGCTAGACTAGACAATATATCTTAGTCTGACCCTTTGAAAACATTATGATTTTATAGAGCAGTGCCTCCCGTCCTGAGCTGTTGCCAGGTGAGACGAGGCTTCTTACTCATAATTTATGGGTACATTTACTTTACAGTCTTGTTTTTCATGATGTATATAATGATGCTCCAAATGATGAGTACATGTGACTCACATGTTTATGAAATTAATAGACACAAACATTTGATCTCTCTTTTTGTTTTCTTCACAGGTGTCACCACTATGTCATAATCTACTCAATTCCTATTGGTGATGTAGTTTGTATTTGTTCCGAACTATAAATCCCTATAGATTAACTCCATTATTTGATCACTTACTTACGCAGTAGCATTTAACATCAAGGTACCGGTACACAGACAAAATATCGATTTTTAAATATCGAGATGCAAAAATATCGAAGTTTAAATATCGATATACAAAAATATCGAAGGTAAGTAATATCGACAGTCTAAATATCGATATTGGCATGATATCAGTAATATCGAAGTTGTAAATATCGATGTTAATAATATCGAAATTAATAACTTTGATGTTACTAATATCAATTTTTAAATACATTTAGTGTATATTATATTGTATTTATTATGTTTTATTATTTATTTTTAATGTTATTTTATTAAATATTGTCTTTTACTACTGTAGCGGGTTGTGGGTTTATAGGGGAATAGGGTGGGAAGTAATTTAATTATGTTAAATTAATTATTAATTAGTAGGAATTATTAATTAATTAATTGATAATTAATTTTTAATTATTTTTAATTATTTTATTAATAGATAAATATGTTCTGTAGCGGGTTATGGGTTTATAGGGGAATAGGGTGGGAAGTAATTTAATTATGTTAAATTAATTATTAATTAGTAGGAATTATTAATTAATTAATTGATAATTAATTTTTAATTATTTTTAATTATTTTATTAATAGATAAATATGTTCTGTAGCGGGTTATGGGTTTATAGGGGAATAGGGTGGGAAGTAATTTAATAATAATTAATTAATTGATATATGTTTGTACATATTTTAATTAATAATTAATTGGTAATTAATTTCTATTAATTAGTTAATTAATTATTATAATTTTTTACATATTTATAATTATTAATTAGTTGGTAATTAATTATTATTAATTATTTAATTACATTAATTATAGTAATTTTTTTATATATAATTTATTGTTATTCTTAATTAATTAATTGTGCAAAATAATATTAATTATTAAATTAAATTAATTACAGCAAATGTGCTAATATATTTACTTTATTGTTATTGTTAATTAATAATTAATTGGTAATTAAATAATATTAATTAATTTTGGGTACAGGGGTATTTTTAGGGTTCAGGGTCAGTTTTCAGTTCATGGGTACAGGGGTATTTTGAGGGTTCAGGGTCAGTTTTTAGTTCATGGGTAAAGGGGTATTTTTAGGGTTCAGGGTCAGTTTTTAGTTTTTGGGTAAAGGGGTATTTTTAGGGTTCAGGGTCAGTTTTCAGTTTTTGGGTAAAGGGGTATTTTTAGGGTTCTGGGTCAGTTTTCAGTTCATGGGTAAAGGGGTATTTTTAGGGTTCAGGGTCAGTTTTCAGTTTTTGGGTAAAGGTGTATTTTTAGGGTTTAGGGTCAGTTTTCAGTTTTTGGGTAAAGGGGTATTTTTAGGGTTCTGGGTCAGTTTTCAGTTCATGGGTAAAGGGGTATTTTTAGGGTTCAGGGTCAGTTTTCAGTTTTTGGGTAAAGGTGTATTTTTAGGGTTTAGGGTCAGTTTTCAGTTTTTGGGTAAAGGGGTATTTTTAGGGTTCAGGGTCAGTTTTCAGTTTTTGGGTAAAGGGGTATTTTTAGGGTTATGGGTCAGTTTTCAGTTCATGGGTAAAGGGGTATTTTTAGGGTTCAGGGTCAGTTTTCAGTTTTTGGGTAAAGGGGTATTTTTAGGGTTCAGGGTCAGTTTTCAGTTCATGGGTGAAGGGGTATTTTTAGGGTTCAGGGTCAGTTTTGGGTTTTTGGGTAAAGGGGTATTTTTAGGGTTCAGGGTCAGTTTTGGGTTTTTGGGGTACAGTCGTACAGGGTAAAAATAAAATAAATTTAAATTAAATCAATTAAATGAAATTAAAAAATATAAAATTACATTAAATTATTAAGTTTTTAATTTATTTTAAATGTATATGTATTAGTTTTAATTTTTTAATTATGTTTTAATATTTTTATTTAATATTTGTAACATTATATGTATTTTATAATTATTTTTACATTATTATTAATACATTTAAAAAAACGACATTTTTTAATTTCGATATTTTTGTACTACGATATTATTTTTTCGATATTTTTGTACTTACCTTGTTAGGGATAGGATTCCTATATTTTTGACTTCGATATTTTTGTCCCGATATTTTTGTATCTCGATATTTTTGATTTCGATATTTTGTCAGACATTCAAGTATAATGTAGTTAGTTTGAGGCCTCATGCATGTTTAAAGCTGTGTTGTCAGAGGCCTCCTATAGTTCTTAATCTGTGCTATCCAGCCAAGCCTTGAGTTCCAGTGACGTATAATGTACTCAGTTAGATGCCTCATGCATGTTTGAAGCAGTATAGTTAGAGGTCTCTTATAGTTCTTAATCCGTGTTATCCAGCTAATGGTCCCAGTGAAGTATAATGTACTTAGTTAGAGGCCTCATGCATGTTTAAAGCTCTGTAGCCATAGGTCTCTTATAGTTCTTAATCTGTGGTATCCAGCTAAACCTTGAGTCCCAGTCAAGTATAATGTACTTAGTTAGAGGACTCATTCATGTTTGAAGCAGTATAGATAAAGGTCTCTTATAGTTCTTAATCTGTGGTATCCAGCTAAGCCTTGAGTCCCAGTGAAGTATACTGTACTTAGTTAGAGGCATCATGCATGTTAAAGCAGTATCGTCAGAGGTCCCTTATAGTTCTTAATCCGTGGTATCCAGCTAATAGTCCCAGTGAAGTATAATGTAGTTAGTTTGAGGCCGCATGCATGTTTAAAGCTGTTGTCAGAGGCCTCCTATAGTTCTTAATCTGTGGTATCCAGCCAAGCCTTGAGTTCCAGTGACGTATAATGTACTTAGTTAGATGCCTCATGCATGTTTGAAGCAGTATAGTTAGAGGTCTCTTATAGTTCTTAATCCGTGTTATCCAGCTAATAGTCCCAGTGAAGTATAATGTACTTAGCTAGAGGCCTCATGCATGTTTAAAGCTGTGTAGCCATAGGTCTACTATAGTTCTTAATCTGTGGTATCCAGCTAAACCTTGAGTCCCAGTGAAGTATAATGTACTTACTTAGAGGACTCATTCATGTTTGAAGCAGTATAGTTAGAGGTCTCTTATAGTTCTTAATCTGTGGTATCCAGCTAAGCATTGAGTCCCAGTGAAGTATAATGTACTTACTTATAGACCTCATATATGTTTAAAGCTGTGTTGTCAGAGGCCTCTTATAGTTTTTAGTCCGTGGTATCCAGCTAATAGTCCCAGTGAAGCATAATTTAGTTAGTTTGAGGCCTCATGCATGTTTAAAGCTGTGTTGTCAGAGGCCTCTTATAGTTCTTAATCCGTGGTATCCAGCTAAGCCTTGAGTCCCGGTGAAGTATAATGTACTTAGTTAGAGGCCCCATGCATGTTTAAAGCTGTAGCCAGCGGCCTCTTATAGTTCTTAATCCGTGGTATCCGGCTAAACCTTGAGTCCCAGTGAAGTACAATGCACTTAGTTAGAGGACTCATTCATGTTTGAAGCAGTATCGTCAGAGGTCTCTTATAGTTCTTAATCCGTGGTATCCGGCTAAACCTTGAGCCCCAGTGAAGTATAATGCACTTAGTTAGAGGCCTCATCTATGTTCAAAGCGGTGTAGTTAGAGGTCTCTTATAGTTCTTAATCCGTGGTATCCAGCTAAGCATTGAGTCCCAGTGAAGTATAATGTACTTAGTTAGAGGCATCATGCATGTTAAAGCAGTATCGTCAGAGGTCCCTTATAGTTCTTAATCCGTGGTATCCAGCTAATAGTCCCAGTGAAGAATAATGTACTTAGAAAGAGGCATCATGTATGTTCAAAGTAGTGTAGTCAGAGGTCTCTTATAGTTCCTAATCCATGGTCTAAAGCTAAGCCTTGAGTGCCAGGGAAGTATAATGTACTTATTTAGAGTCCTCATGCATGTTTAAAGCTGTAGCCAGAGGTCTCTTATAGTTCTTAATCCGTGGTATCCAGCAAAGCCTTGAGTCCCAGTGAAGTATAATGGACTTAGTGAGAGGACTCATGCATGTTTGAAGCAGTATAGTTAGAGGTCTCTTATAGTTCTTAATCCGTGGTATCCAGCTAACCCTTGAGTCCCAGTGAAGTATAATGTACTTAGTTAGAGGACTCATTCATGTTTGAAGCAGTATAGTTAGAGGTCTCTTATAGTTCTTAATCCGTGGTATCCAGCTAAGCCTTGAGTCCCAGTGAAGTATAATGTACTTAGTTAGAGGCCTCATGCATGTTTAAAGCTGTAGCCAGAGGTCTCTTATAGTTCTTAATTCGTGGTATCCGGCTAAGCATTGAGTCCCAGTGAAGTATAATGTACTTAGTTAGAGGCATCATGCATGTTAAAGCAGTATCGTCAGAGGTCCCTTATAGTTCTTAATCCGTGGTATCCAGCTAATAGTCCCAGTGAAGAATAATGTACTTAGAAAGAGGCATCATGTATGTTCAAAGTAGTGTAGTCAGAGGTCTCTTATAGTTCCTAATCCATGGTCTAAAGCTAAGCCTTGAGTGCCAGGGAAGTATAATGTACTTATTTAGAGTCCTCATGCATGTTTAAAGCTGTAGCCAGAGGTCTCTTATAGTTCTTAATCCGTGGTATCCAGCAAAGCCTTGAGTCCCAGTGAAGTATAATGGACTTAGTGAGAGGACTCATGCATGTTTGAAGCAGTATAGTTAGAGGTCTCTTATAGTTCTTAATCCGTGGTATCCAGCTAACCCTTGAGTCCCAGTGAAGTATAATGTACTTAGTTAGAGGACTCATTCATGTTTGAAGCAGTATAGTTAGAGGTCTCTTATAGTTCTTAATCCGTGGTATCCAGCTAAGCCTTGAGTCCCAGTGAAGTATAATGTACTTAGTTAGAGGCCTCATGCATGTTTAAAGCTGTAGCCAGAGGTCTCTTATAGTTCTTAATTCGTGGTATCCGGCTAAACTTTGAGTCCCAGTGAAGTACAATGCACTTAGTTAGAGGCCTCATCTATTTTCAAAGCGGTGTAGTCAGAGGCCTCCTATAGTTCTTAATCCGTGGTATCCAGCTAAACCTTGAGTCCCAGTGAAGTATAATGTACTTAGTTAGAGGACTCATTCATGTTTGAAGCAGTATAGTTAGAGGTCTCTTATAGTTCTTAATCTGTGGTATGCAGCTAAGCATTGAGTCCCAGTGAAGTATAATGTACTTAGTTAGAGGCATCATGCATGTTAAAGCAGTATCGTCAGAGGTCCCTTATAGTTCTTAATCCGTGGTATCCAGCTAATAGTCCCAGTGAAGTATAATCTAGTTAGTTTGAGGCCTCATGCATGTTTAAAGCTGTGTTGTCAGAGGCCTCCTATAGTTCTTAATCTGTGGTATCCAGCCAAGCTTTGAGTTCCAGTGATGTATAATGTACTTAGTTAGAGGCCTCATCTATGTTCAAAGTGGTGTAGTCAGAGGTCTCTTATAATTCTTAATCCGTGGTCTAAAGCTAAGCATTGAGTCCCAGTGAAGTATAATGTACTTAGTTAGAGGCATCATGCATGTTAAAGCAGTATCGTCAGAGGTCCCTTATAGTTCTTAATCCGTGGTATCCAGCTGATAGTCCCAGTGAAGTATAATCTAGTTAGTTTGAGGCCTCATGCATGTTTAAAGCTGTGTTGTCAGAGGCCTCCTATAGTTCTTAATCCGTGGTATCCAGCTAAACCTTGAGTCCCAGTGAAGTATAATGTACTTAGTTAGAGGACTCATTCATGTTTGAAGCAGTATAGTTAGAGGTCTCTTATAGTTCTTAATCTGTGGTATCCAGCTAAGCCTTGAGTCCCAGTGAAGTATAATGTACTTAGTTAGAGACATCATGCATGTTAAAGCTGTAGCCAGAGGTCCCTTATAGTTCTTAATCCGTGGTATCCAGCTAATAGTCCCAGTGAAGTATAATGTAGTTAGTTTGAGGCCTCAGGCATGTTTAAAGCAGTATCGTCAGAGGTCCCTTATAGTTCTTAATCCGTGGTATCCTGCTAATAGTCCCAGTGAAGTATAATGTAGTTAGTTTGAGGCCTCATGCATGTTTAAAGCTGTGTTGTCAGAGGCCTCCTATAGTTCTTAATCTGTGGTATCCAGCCAAGCCTTGAGTTCCAGTGACGTATAATGTACTTAGTTAGAGGCCTCATGTATGTTCAAAGTGGTGTTGTCAGTGGTCCCTTATAGTTCTTCATCCGTGGTCTATTGAAGTATAATGTACTCAGTTAGATGCCTCATGCATGTTTGAAGCAGTATAGTTAGAGGTCTCTTATAGTTCTTAATCCGTGTTATCCAGCTAATAGTCCCAGTGAAGTATAATGTACTTAGTTAGAGGCCTCATGCATGTTTAAAGCTGTGTTGTCAGAGGCCTCTTATAGTTCTTATAGTTTTTAGTCCGTGGTATCCAGCTAATAGTCCCAGTGAAGCATAATTTAGTTAGTTTGAGGCCTCATGCATGTTTAAAGCTGTGTTGTCAGAGGCCTCTTATAGTTCTTAATCTGTGGTATCCAGCCAAGCATGTTCAAAGCTGTGTAACCAGAGGTCTCTTATAGTTCTTAATCAGTGTAAGTTAACTTTTTGTTCCATCATTTTTGCAAGGTTTTACCCATGAAGAGGAACGAAAACACGTTTCTAGATACTCAGGGGGATATTCGCAACAACTTGCGATAATTATCGCAAAACGCGCTTAGCACGTTTTTTTTATCGCCGCATATCGCTGGACATTATCGAGGAGACAACACGCTATTAGCAACCTTGCATCTCCAATGCAATGAAATATCCAGCGATAGAGGCAAAATGCATGGATATCGCCGGAAATCGAGTGATATTCACACAGTAACACCATGGTAGACTTAGCCTGACAATTCACCTCCCATTGAAGAAACAGGTCAGTCATGTTTTCAGCAGGTGTTCTAGCGATAATCGCGCTTAGCGCTACTTTTTTTTCTCGCTTCGCTTGCGTTATTAATAGGGGAAAGTTGTGTTAGCGACTGTTTTCCGTCGCTTTTAGTTGGGAATGCCTACCTTGCATGTCATTAGCGATAATTATGGCTGGCATGCAAGGCGACAGGAAAATCGTCTACTATTGCCAAAAAGCTGTCGCTAACGAATATTAGCGACAGCTTGCTGATAGGGTGATAAAAAAATCACCGCTTTAGCAGCAAAAGTGCTGCAAAAGCGGCGATAGGACCCTTGGTAATATGCCCCACAGTTCTTACTGTGTCCTGAAACGTCTTTTTGTGCTACTTTAAAGTTATCTTTTCTCATGTACACGTGGTCTTGTAGATTTCACTGCGTCACTTCTATGACCCTTTCTTGCGTCGGAACACCCCCCGCATACATTATACCTGGTGCAGGTATAATGTGGTACAAGGGTTTACAAAGTGATGCACCTACCTAGATGTGTCACTTTGTAAATATGGTGCAACAAGACGCATTTTTTACGCCACTTGTGAATCACAAGAAGTGACGCAACGGCGGCGCCAAAGTGACGCAAGGGCTCATAAATAAGCCCCTCGGTGTTGGAACTTTGCTCGGGTCTTTTCACCAAAGCTTTGTGTTGATTATTTTTGCATAGATTATGTAATATAGATGAACTAATATGAGTTTCTCATTGTCCCCACAGATTGATTTTAAAGTTCAATACCATTGTTATATAGAGCCCCATCGCCCCATATGGAATTACCAGGATGTTTTGGATGGCAAATTGATCTCCTAATGATTTTCAGACCTGCTGCTCCCTGACGAAGGAACTGTGGGTTTGCCACCCCACTCCGAAACGCATGTCTGCGCTTTACTTGTGATGTTTGCTCTATGTATCTATTTAATTAACTAAAAAATGTATTGAATTGTTTAGTCTAGCTTTGTTATGGAGTATGATTGTGTCATGTATGAGTGTTAGTTGTGTGTCTGGTGGTGTTTTGAATGCACTGTGAGATATTGATTTTACTTTTTCTGTGGGTTCTAATCTTTTTTGAGATTTTGTAAACAAATTGGAAAACAACATATTTCTATATCTATAAAAAAAACAGTAATATATTAATATTTTTGATAAATAGATGAATAATAATTAATGCAGTAGTGGGGCAATATTTTTCCTTGATGATGGTGGAAATCCCTGAATAGAAATTGAATGTTAAGGAGAGGTTTCTGTTGTTCTTGTTCAAATGAAATCAAAAACCCCTAAGTTGCCCTTGCGACGGAAAGTCGCATCAGTCAACTTTCCATTTTATTATTTTTTGAAATTTTTATGAAGATATTAGGCAGAGCATCTTATGCCCTCTTTTTTTCTAGCGAGAAATTATATTCTTACAAAGCTGCATCTAACTATAGCTGAATTTTTATTAACCATGTACTGGAGACAGAGTAGCTTTTGAGAATGCAATCTCATTGGCCTTGAGAACTGTTGCACCTCTGTCAAGGGTTTAGAGCAGACCCAGGGATCCACCCTTGTGTACATACGATCTGAAAGCCAGAAAAATGTGTAGTAGGAATGTGAAACGCATATGGAGAAAAACTAAGACCAGTGAAGATTGTCAAAAATGTAAACAGATCCATAGAGGTTATTTAGACAACATCAAATTCGCCAACAAGTTGTATTTTACTGACAGGATCAACAGAGTTCTATAAAATATTAAAGGAGTTTACTGCTTCCTCGTCTGATCAGCACAGTAATATACCGTTGCAAGAATGGGTTGACACTGTCTACATTTTTTTGATGAAAAGATTAAATCTATTCATAGTTCCTTTCCAGTCCCCAAAACTAAAATTCTTGACAATAACCCAGTCAGCAACCCAGATTCCACTACCCCCCTCCCACTGGAATTTACTATGTTTACTTCAGATGAAGTTTCAATCACTCTAGCCAGGATTAAATAGGGTTCTCCAGTTGATCCGCTTCTGCCCGCTTTCATATAACTTTGCTCCCTTGCTTACAGATAAACTCACAGACTTATTTAACATGTCAGTAGCCCAAGCAAAGATCCCGGTCAGATGGAAGGCAGCTCAAGTTAAGCCCATCCTAAAAAAAAAACTCTGCCCAGCAACTATCGTTCAATTTCACTGCTGCCTTATTTTGGAAAGGTTCTGGAATGACTGGTCAATAAGCAGCTTACCACCCATTTGAAGAGTCATGGACTCATTGATCCATCACAGTCAGAGTTCAGGGCATCACACAGCACCGAAACCTCGTTGGTGGAGGTTGTGAATTACATCAGATTGGCCTTAGACAACGGGCAGTCAGCCATGCTCATTCTGTTGGATTTGTCGTCTGCCTTTGACACCATCTCCCACAGTATTATAGGACATCGGCTTTGGGAGGTGGGTGTCAGGGGAAAGGCCCTGCACTGGTTCAGGAACCGGACCGAATGACCACAGTGCAAATAGGCACCCTGGCCTCCTACAGTCAGTCTGTAAGCTTGGGAGTTCCTCAAGGTTCTAGCCTGAGTCCCATGCTTTTCAACCTGTATGTGACACCTTTGGCCAGGGTGATCAGGTCCTACGGCTTTGATGTGGTGTCATACGCTGATGACAGGTAGCTATTAATTATCTTGGGCCATGACCCCCTTGACACAAAGGTCCATTTTATAAACTGTATGACCCACATTTACAATTGGATGTGTACCAATCTCTTACACCTAAACAGAAGTAAGACCGATGTCATCTTCTTTGGCAAGGCAGACGAACACTGGTCCAGTGATTGGTGGCCACAGAAGCTGGGCCCGTGTCCATCCCCCAAAGCTGTGGTGCGGAATCTCAGAGTGATCATTGACAATAGGTTGTCTATGAAAAACCATATTAGCCATTTAATCGGCATTTGTAACGGCATATTGCGTAAACTACGCAAAATCTTGCAATGGATTCCCATTGAATCCAGGAAACCACTGATTCAGGGACTTATCCTGAGTCACGTTATCTATGGTAATGCCCTGTTGACCTCAATAAATGAGGAGCTCTACTCCAAGCTTCAAGTTTTGCAGAACACCGTGGCTAGACTGATATTAAACGTTCCAGCAAGAGCCCCATCTGTGTCTAGTCTGAAATCCCTTCACTGGCTTCCCAATAAGAAGCGGTGCCACTTCAAAATTCTCTGTCTCGTGCATAAGAGTATGTATGGAACTGGACCAAGTTATTTGGCTAAGAAACGTGGCTGGTATCAACCTAGTAGGACGCTTAGGTCCAGTTGTAAATGCTTTCTCACCCCTCGCAGAATACGCACTGCCAGAAATGGCGGGAGATCTTTCTCCTTTCTCGCTCCTGCCTGCTTGAACAAGTTGTTGCCTTATCTCCTTTCTATCACTGATTGTAAGTCTTTCAGTAAGGAACTAAAAACCTGATTATTTAACCATCCATAACCCTTGCGCCATGAGACCCCATGGTGATATATGCACTTAATAAGTTTCTCTGACTTGACTTAACTAGTTTGGAAAATGAGATAGTATGTTACGCTGTGCCCTCATGTACAACTGGCTATTAAAAGAAGCAAGGCCAATTCACATCTTGAGGCGTAAGTTTATGAAACTACATAGGATATATACCCATTGGGTTACTTTCAGGTTTTCATGTTTTAATCTATTTTTGGATACGATTGAATCATTTGTCTCCTATGTATATATGTATGTATGTATATGGTATTTCTACTGCGTGAAGCTAGCCAAAAGGCAGTGGAGCACTGTACATGGTCAAAGGCAAGCTTACATTCAGTAATTTATAGGAGAGGAAGCAGAGTTGTAGAAGCTTAATGCATTGTAATGTCATGTTTTTAAAGAGGTGAGTCTTCAACTCTTCCCTAAATAGGAGCAGTGTTGTGGTGATCCTAATGGATACAGAGATGTTGTTCCAGATCCTGGGAGCATAGATGGAAAAGGAATACTGCCTTGTTTTATTTTTTATTTTTTACTCTTCTACAATCTCATGACATCATGTCGGTGAATTTTAAAAAATCAACCATATTTGCTGGGCTTGCCTGCAAGATAAACAGGAGTGTTGGTCATGATGGGTTGGTAAATGATGTGGCTGGTTCTGAAGATGCTTTGGTCAGGCAAGGGTTAGCCAATAGAGCTTCGTTGGGACAGGGGTGATGTGGTCATATTTATTCAGGCCCTGGGTGAGACGTGTAGTGGCATTTAGGTTGTCTTTAAGGGTGTGCCAGTGTGGAGAATGGGAGCTATAGAACAGGGCATTACCACCATCCATGCTCAATATGAAATGGCTGTTACATAAATATAACTTATCTGGAGGGCAACGGCAATTGTGACCAGGTAATTCAGTGGTCGACGGACTACCTTGTCAAGAGTTTATGACCACAGTTGAAGCTCTGCAGCTGTTTCCATGGTGTTCTAAGTGAGGCAGGGTGAGGTTTTCAAACTCTGAATTTTGCAGCACCCGCCGCAATGTCAAATGGCCATGTCATGCATTTCCCTGCACACCGTGGCAGGCAACGCGCAGTGCCTTCCATCGTGTGCATGGTAAATGGGTACCCCCAAGTGCACAAATGGCTCCCCCAACACTGAGGGGGCCCGCCACGGGCCCCTGAGTTCTGCCTCTGCCAGCCTTTCCATGGCAGTTCCACCGCCATGGAAAGGCTGGCTGACGCCGGCATTGTGATCGGGCGGGCAGTGCCTGCTAAGCACCACCGCCATATCCCCGGCCTTATACGTTCCGCCAGGCAATCATCCCGATTGCCTGTGGCGGAAGCGTGGTGGGTGGTCTTTGCTCCCGTCACACTTGCGGGATGCACCCCCAGCCATCCTAATGTGGTGGGGGAAATAGGCATTCAGATGGCGGAGGGACCGCCACCTCCTGGCTGGCGGTGGCGGTCCCTCCGCCAATGTAAGCAGGTCCTATGTTCCTTGATTTCATGTTCTTTAATTTGTGTTCTATTTCTGTCTGTGCCAATTTCATGGTTTCTTTATCATTTAAAAATATCTGTCAAGTTCCAAGTTGTAATTCATGTTTTCTAATATTGTTCATCATGAGGGTTAACTGCAATAAGGACAGTAATATTTCTATTCCATAACAATATTAATAATGTGTAATGCTTCCTTTTAAAATCACACAATTACTTAGTGGTGTAAATAACAGGCAATGGAGTTTCACAATTTAAAGATACTTCATTTGTCACCCTTTTAAATTCTTTTAGGATGCAGCGTTGGCTTGATTCAAATCTGTCATAAGGGGATACATACATATCTTAATGGACAGTACCTAACACATGAACATGTAAATTATACCTTACTGAGAGTCAAGGAACAAAATGTCTTATGTTGATATTGTTTTATTTGATCATGCAGTAGTGTAGAAGAAATGGTTATAACATACAGAAATTGTTAAGTTTACAATACAGAAAGGTAATGAGCATATAAAGACCATAAGTTATTAAACTCTCAGACAGATCAATTCTGTTCTCCCAGGAAACACAATCAGCACTTAGAGATACTAAATAGGACATAACACACAGCTAGTAAGAATGTTAGTATTTAGTAGGTCGTTTTAAATTTGTTGCAGCCATTATGTTGGCAACATTATCTAGTTATATATGTGTTTACTAAAATTGGACAACAGAAGTATTCCCCCACTCGCAGGCCAATATATCTTCTGCTATACATTGAGCAATAGAAAACATATCTGAATATATTGATCACTCATATACACCTTATATTAGATCTCTAAGTCTATACATTAAGTATATGCAAAATATACCCAACCTCCTAATTGGTAATACATGGTCAAAAAAGATAGTTTGGATATGTTGCTTGTTAGAAAGCTTTATAAATCCATCACACATGACAAGGGCATACAAATAGTCAGAATCATTTTGAGTACACACTCTAGTAGTTTAAACAATCACAATCAACCATAGTTAGAAATTACTGTTATGTTGTACAGTGGTGTGTTTCTGTTTGTGCATGAGATCCTTGTACAAAGTGGAATAGTTCTATGGGCATCATGTTTGCTTCAACTTATGCCAACGTTTTACTGATGGATATGCAAAGAACCATGCCTGATCCCCTAAAGTTTAGAATATTACATAATTTAAAACATTATATGCACAGGTTATGATTTAAAGGCAGTGTCATCTTTATTTGGAATGTTGGTCATTTAGTTCATGGTGATAAACCATCATCATTTTATTGCCACCTGTATTTTTAACCACTCAGAATGTAACTTTTTTAAGTAAACTTTATTGTTACCTGATCGTACTAATTTAGTGAACCGTATAAATCACAATTTGAAGGACACTATTAGTTGATTTTATAGAAAACATGTTACAGTCAGTGGCTCTACTCTGGAACGGGGACTAAAACCAAAGACATAGCATTGGAAAATAAAAGATAAAAGAAGCTGAGTATCTGGGGTTAACAGGGTAATTGGCACCCACTGCGTGGTGTGGCTACAGGAATTCCTGCATGTCGCTGCTCTTGGCGGTTGCTGCTTTCTTCACTTTTTGGTTGGCTTTCTCCAACTTCTCTACAATAGTAGGTAGTCTCACTGTGATCAACAGTTGGAAATTTGCATCACCTCCAGCTAGGGGCCGTGCAGCCTTCACAATGTCATCCATGACTGGCAGGAGAGCGTCAAGCATCCCACTAAACTGGACAAACATGTTGGCCACACGGCTCTTGCCAGCCAAGGTGCTAAGGAAAGTGCTACATTGCCTCACTGGAATGAGGAAATTTGTAACTTGCTGTTGAATAGTATTTTCTCGGTTAATGTCACCCATGATGGCTTGGATATTTCCCTTGTTCGCAGAGATGGATTGTTCCATGCTGCTGATTGCTTGGCTGCGGGACCTGCATTGTTCCTGATACATGTTCACAGTGCTCAACTGTGCCTGGAGGCCACGTCGTGCTTCGTTAGCTTGGTTATTTGCGTTTCTTATAGCAGTGTCCGCTGCCTTAATTGCATTAATAGCTAAACAAAAAAAGAAAGAAAATGAGAGATAATACCATGTGAAGCATACATTCATTTTATGAAATAAGTTAAAACATTTGGGTCAGATTTACTAAACTGTCATCCAATGCAGTGCAGAATCCCAAAAATTCTGTACTGCGTTGCGTGACAGGGAGAGAGAAGAGGAGCGCCATATCTACAAAGATATGGCACTCTCCCCTCCCCTCCCCTTAGCACCAGTGCAAAGTTTTGCTCCAGACCACCACACACCTTTAAGTCACAGTGCAAGGGTGTGTGCAATAGTGAAGCATCTGTTTTGTACTGGAAGGGTTTCCTTGTACTGCAAACTAATATGCCTAGACAACTTCTAAAAATATTCCTACTTTGCATGTGTGGTGTACAGTGCAGCTCACATGCAAAGTTGGAAAAGAAATAAGAAATTAAAACATTTCTCCTCCTAACGCCTGGTTGCAAAAGGCAATAGTTTTTGATGCAAAACCACGTCTCACAGTTTTGGCAGAAAGGGTTTTGCGACATAAAGGGTGGGTGACTGCATGGGAACACCCATGTAACGCCTCCTTGAAGCTAAGTAACACAAACCAGAACTTTTTGCTACTTTGCATCACTTTAAGTCAATTTCTAGCGCAAAAAAGTAAATATTTATTTATTTATTTTTTTATGTCCTCATATGCCCCCTAGGTTCTGAATGTGCAACCTGCAGGTATACAAGCAACATGCTGCCTCAGTTCTTTCGACTGGTGGGGATAGAAATGGAACGGGGCGCTCATCCCTCAGCAATAGAGCCTAGACCAGCAATGATCGCCAAAACAAAAACCTTATGGAGGTCTCAGAAGTACAGCCAGGATGCTAGTAAAGCATCAAAACACGGCTATACCCAAAGATGGGAATGATGGCTTAATCATTGGACCTGGGGGGGAAAAAAACTGTTTCTCAATGTTCCTACCTCAGGAGATACCAGAAAGATCTTTTGTCACGGTTCCCAGCTCTGGCCAAATCTAACCTAGAGACCTGCAAGGCCGAGGTGTACCAGTCATTAACTGAGGGAGGTAGAGAGTCTTTCCACTTCTTGCATATCACCCTCCTAGCAAGCAGGATAGAATAAAAAATCAACTTCCTTGCCGATGTAGGAACCCTTTCTACAAGGCCAAAAATTACTGAGGTAAGGTCAAGAACAATATTGGTACCAACTGATATTGAAAGGATCCTACTTATGGCTTCCCAAAATAGGGACAGATGAGGGCACTCGAAGAACATGTGGCTATCAGCTGCGGCTAAGAGCCAACATCTCGCACATTCCTCCCTGTTTCCCTGATTACATTTAGAAAGTTGTGGGGCGAATAGTAAGCTCGGTGTATGGTAAAAATATGGTTTCTACGTAACCATGCCGTCTTGACGATATCCCACATCATACCACATGATGTACTCCAAAGGTCTTGCAGGTTGGGGTTACTTAGATGTGATGACCAAAGCTGATCTGGTAACAGAAATTCGCCGTCCAGTTCTTCCAGAATTAGATTATACCAAGATGAAATCTCCTTCTTAGTGGGAGGCTTGTCAACTAGAAGGGTGATAAGGTGACTGTGTGTACCCAATGGAAATTTCCAATATGGGGAAGAGGCTGGGAAGTTACTGGCATGGAAAGCCAAAACGGATCAGGTCCGTAACAACATTGACCTGATCAACGTTAATGATGTCCCTCTATCCATGGATGTTGATATCAGAGCAGTTTTTAGAGAATACTTTCAAGCCATTTACCGTGAGGACAAAATATCGGACCCTGTTACCATCAAAGATTGTATTGGTAAAATCTCCCTCCCATGTCTTTCTGTTAATCAGAACGAGATGCTAGAGAGTGAAATCTCGGAAGACGAAGTGAGGATAGCCATTCAGAATGCCAAAAGGGGAAAGCATCTGGGCCAGATGGCCTACCTGCAGAAATTTATAGAACTTTGGAGCAAGAACTTGTCCCCTTTTTGGCAATTTTGTTTAATCAGATCCTTTCAGATGAAGTGCCTCCTCCAGTGTCATGGGATAATGCTTCCATTACTGTAATACTAAAACCTGGGAAGCCATCAACTGCATGTGGTTCGTACAGACCAATCTCGATTCTAAATGGGGATTACAAGACATTTTACATCCAGATCAGAAGGGGTTCGTCAAGGGGCGACAGCTTTTCGAATTAACCTTCGACTTAATAGGAGCTATAGATCTGGCTGTTTTGGAATGTCTCCCTTTGGCGGCTCTTACTTTAGTTGCCACTAAGGCCTTCGACAGGGTCAATTGGTTGTACCTGTCGGAGGCCTTGGCAAAGTTCAACGTGGGAGGAGGATTTCGTCAAGCAATTGGTCTTCTTTACCAGAATCCCAGTGCCTGCGTTCTGGTCAATGGGGTATTATCTGACCCCTTCAACATCTCGAGGGGAACTCGGCAGGGCTGCCCACTCTCTCCACTCCTCTTCGATCTATATGCTGAACCATTTGCCCAGAGTTTGAGGGATAGTGTTAACATCAAGGGGTTCGTATGCAGGGGTTTGGAGAGAAAGGTGGCCATGTATGCGGACGATATCCTCATCTTTACGTCCGCACCCCATTCGGCCCTTCCTGCAATATTTAAACTGGCTTCAGAATTTGGGGAGGTGTCTGGCTACGAGATTAATACATTAAAGACTGAGATGATGACCTGGAACATCGACCAGAGTTCCTTTAGCTCTGGCGTACGGCCGGGTAAGGGGATGAGGTATCTAGTCCTTGATGTTGTTGGGGATATAGATCAGATCGCCACTAACAATTTCTCGAAGGTGGCTAAGGAATGTCGTAAGTTGCTCCAAAATTGGGCTCATCCCCCATTGTCCTTATTGGGTAGGAATAATCTTGTTAAGATGTCCATTTTACCCAAGATTACCTTTTTATTTAACATAATCCCTTTATATTTTGAACCGTCTCTTATTAAAAAACTACAGGCCGAAATCAACACCTTTATTTGGAATAAGCACCTTCCAAGAATTTCGTGGAAAAAAATCAGGAGACGTAGGGATAAGGGTGGGCTTGCTGCCCCTGACCTGCAGATCTACGCCTGGGCTTTCCAGCTATCTCATGCTAGGATGTTATTAAAGAATCCATCGGACCATGGAGTTGGTTATATATATTCTACATTGTTGATGGCAGAGGGGGTGAGCCAGTCAAGTTTCCTCTTCAAATTTGGGGATCCCATGTTTTTAAAAAGAGTTAAACTGAAAAGTTTACGGGGTATGGCAAGAATTTGGGCCCAGCTAACAAAAGTTATTAAAATAGGGTACTGTGGCAGTAGAACGCCTTTGTGGGGCCTTCCCGATAGCCCGGCTTGGTTGGGAGATGTACTTGCTCAACCTATTAGAGATGCTGGACTTCTGGTGTGGGGAGAACTATGACGGTGCTCTGTTACCCTGGGAGTGTTTAAGAAATAAAATTGGTCCAAACTTTGCCAGACTTAAATACTTGCAAATATCCAGCTGGTCTAGATCATATATTGCTTTACCATCTCTAAAAAAGTAAATAATTAAAAAAAAAATGTTGCTAGTTTTCGTCACTTTAATGACGCAAACCCAGTGCTAAATGTTACTAAATCCTCCCTTTGTTTTCAATACCATTTGAGAGTTATCATAGAAAGTTCAAGGAGGGAAGGCAACCTATCCTATAAACACTCTCCTACTGGAGTGCTTTGTTTTACAGATAGGAGATATGTGACAAAACAGGAGACAGACTTCAATGACATAAGAAAGCATAATGCAAACACAAGGAGACAATGGACGGAGCAATTGAACTTTTTAGACACACAACCCCAGTCACAGACCTAGGTTGAATCCATCATCATTCTTTAGCCACCTCAGTTCTGACCCAGCAATATGCATATCAGTTTTGACCCTATACCTCATGGGAACAGTCCAGCCCGAACTGCCAAGCTAGGTCTTCCCTGAACCGGAAACAAGCATCCTGGGACCGGTTTCGGGATAACACCCCTCAGCAGCCAGGCTAGCTTGAATCCAGTGGCAATGTGAGCAAGAGACCCACGTCTGGACATACCCTGCCAACTTAGGGCAAACAAAGCAAACACAAGGAAATGATGAACGGAGCCCTGAAACTTTTCAGACACTCACCCCCAGTCACAGATCTAGGTTGAATCCATCATCATTCTTTAGCTCACCTCCACACCTCAGTTCAAACTCAGCAATATGCAAATCATTCTTGACCCTGTGCCTTATGGGCACAGTCCAGCCCGAACTGCCAAGCCAGGTCTTCCCTGACCAGAAACAAGCATCCTGGGACCAGCTTCAGGGTAACACACCTCATCATCCAGGTTAGCTTGAATCCAGTGGCAAAGTGAGCATGAGAACCCCGTCTGGGCATACCCTGCAAACTTAGGGTGAACAAAGCAAACACAAGGAGATGATGGAAGTAGCGCTGAAACTTTACAGACACTCACTCCCAGTCACAGATCTGGGTTGAATCCATCATCATTCTTTAGCTCACTTTGCCACCTCTGTTCAGACCTAGTAATATGCAAATCAGTCTTGACCATTTGCCTGATGGGGACAGTCCAGCCCGAACTGCCAAGCCAGGTCTTCCCTGAACTAAAAACAAGCATACTGTGACCAGTTTCCTGGTAACACCCCTCATCAGCCAGGCTAGCTTGAATCCAGTGGGATCCCAATTCATGAGGAAGACACACAATTTTTAAATAAAAAAAACAGCTTAATTTACCTGTCTCTTGCTTGAAATTGTCTCTGTTTCAATCAGGCCTGGGTGGGCCAGGCCCACTCAAGCATGACCTTTGGCCTTATCACTCATTGCAGAAGAGGCCATGGAAAAAGCACCTGTTAAGTACTACCCCTGTTTTGATGGCCAAACGTTATAATGTTTTTTTTCACTTTGTTCTATATTTTCTATCAGTAAGAGGTCAATAGGGAACCTCTGGAACACATTTGAAAGTGCATTTTATATTATTATTACTGTTTTAAGTATGCACTCATAAGGGGGGGGGATACTGGCTTCAGTTGATTTTCCATATTTTTGTTCTGACCCAGACATTAAAATATTGATCATGCCCATAATAAAAAAGCCGGGAGGCAACCCTAGCACATGTCTGAGGCAAGCTGCGGTTGGGTGGTGTGTTGGGGGGACTGAGGGCAGGGGTTTTCCTGCCAATGATGCAGCAGGTGCAGTGGCACCAGGCCCCATGGCTGTGAGCAGCATTCTGCACCTCAGTTAAGGCTGTTTCTGTGTGGGGGTTCTGAGGCTGTTTATGTATTTTAGTGTCTGTATGATGCACACAGTAATTAATACACTTTAGGATGGGGCATGCGTTATATTATGCAGATAGTGGCCGTGAATGAGCAGCCACAAGGGAATCAACCGATACCCTGCCATCCATACTTCAAGTACCATTGGATGTAATGCACTTTTAATACAGCGGAGGGGATACCCGTCCATTTGTGAAGGAGTTACCGGTCCCCCGAACTCTTAATCAGTTGCTTAATGTGGATTTACAGTGCCTGTTAGACTATGCGTGTCTGTCTGTTCTCTGCCACATGCATTTGTAAAATAAATAACTGTGTTATCTCAAGCAAGATATTGTGCTGGGTTGAATTTATTCTCACCAATAGAACAGCATTTCATACTCTGATATCTTGTTCCAGTACATTCCCAGGTTATAGTCAAGGCCACTGAAATTATGCAATTTTGTAGCTGTGGTGTTTTTTCACATAATTATGGATTTGCCACATTCTCCATATAATCTATCATCTGCTGAATAATCTGCAACTTTACAAAACAATGTTTTTAGCTCAAATGAATCAAAAGTGGAGAAGTGTGGCTCACTGGTTAGAGCAGGCATACCCTGAAGCAGAGGTCAGACCCGGGACCAGGGTTCAATTCCCGATGCGGCAGGGTCTTGAGCTCAAATGTCCACGGACTCGATAATTCTCGCTTCGGTGCCTGCCCTAATCATGGGTTCACACTCTGCAACTCTGGGCATTAAGCTTGCTTAATCTCCACAACGGCCCCCCCGCGGCGGGATGCCTGGCTTTCACCTTGGGGATGCCCTGTAGGGGCTATCTCACAGGGAAAAACCAGGATGGGTTCCCAAGGCAAGCGCCGAGATGCCTCCGGGTGATTCGAGCGCTATATAAGAACATACAAAAAAAAAAAGTTACAAAACATGTTGCAACAAGTGTTGCCACATAGTTGAAGGCCAATCGCAAATGTTGACTGCTAACCTCTCAGTTCCTCTTTGCTCAATTTGTGTGGTAAACTACTACTACTGAGGTGCTAAATAAACTCAAAACACACCACATACAGGCACCTACCATGTGCGTAAACACCATGTTCATGCCCAAGCACATTTATGCCCAAGCACAGGCTCAAAGAAATGTTGCACACAGAAACACCCATACCAGAATAGCCATGCCGCACACACACACATGCACAAAAGCAACACAGGAATGCACAAATATACAACACTCACACACTCAAACTGCACATGTGCATATGTAGATCCTAGACACAAGAAATGCACAATCAGAAACTTTCACACTGTACAATCAGGGTCTCAAAAACTGCAAGCCCCACAAGCTATCAGTGTTTCTCCCCCCTCTGCTGAATTTGACTAGAATAACTTATCACAATGACCAATGAATGATGGAAGAAGTCCAACTGCCTGAAACTGAACACTGACAAGTGAAGTTGTGATATCTGGGGAGAGCTCCTCTTCGTGTGACTCTACCTGGTGGGCGACAGAGATAGGACCTACTCTCACCCCCATCACCAACGCCAAGAACCTCAGGATCATCATTGACTGAAAACTTGGCAACATAGCCCAAGTAAACGCCGTCTCTCCCTCATGCTTCCATACCCTGATGATGCTGAGGAAGATTCTCAAATGGCTCATAGTCAACACCCAGCAAACCATCCCCCCATACTTTCGTCACCAGCAGACTCAACTACAAGCACACCCTCTATGTCGGGATCAACAAGCATCTCATCCGTACCAAATTGAAAGGAATAAATAGCCAGTCTTCCTATTGAGAAGATGTAAAGGCTTGGGGGTGGTCACAGAGATTGCCTTAAGCTTGCACTACTATTACAATCAGGTGCTTGCGTTGATGTCTGACCTGCAGGAAATGATAAAGGTTGAGGCGGACGAACATATATATCAGCTCTTTCTCTCAAATAACTCTCTATATGCTCTTTATTTCTTTTAGAAAGAAGGTATGATGTAAATATAGGGCTTGAGGATGTCTCCAGAATTGACGACAAGCATTTGAAAAGCTATAGGTCTCGCAATTACGCAAGTTTAAGCATTGGCATCGTGAATGACAAAGCGTTTTATTTATGTTTTAAAAAACCAAAATATAAATAAAAGGTATTTACAATGTCAATAGCTCAAACACTCTTAACTGTGAGACCTTTTACATTGCAAATGGTAGGCATCACGGACAAGAGGAGGGAGGTAGGGCGGGTGAGGGGATGGGAGGAGGAAGAGAAGGCACGGACAACAGAAGCGAGGGTGGGTGAAGAAGGCAGAACAACGGGAGCGTGGGGTAAAGAAGGCATGGACCTTGGGAGGGAGGGCGGGGTTGTAAAGAAGGTACCAAAGCACGTCGTGCCTGCAATAAGAAAAACTGGATAAAGAAAATAGTGTGTAAAGACTAAATAACAGGTACTGTGTAACAACCAATGTAAAAGGGTCAGTCGCCATGGAAGGTGACAAATGAAGAGGAGGCGGTACTAAGAAGGGACTAACAAGCCTACTTACGAATCAGAAACCATCATTTAGGACAGACAATGACACAAGCCAATGGCACATATGGGCGGAGCATGGGCGGGGCTTCTATTTCCTACTCCACTGCAACAAGTCTCGCAGAGCAGCGCATGCTCGCTGTTTCTAGGCTCGACCTAAAAATTGGGCCCGCACTGGCTCACCCGACGGCACCCTTGGCCCATCCAGGTAAAAACGGCTGCAACTGCGGCTGGTTTCAATGTTGGTTCCCTGGGGTACATAAAATTGCCCTGATATTTTTGTCACTGTCTTCCCCTTTGCTGTTGAGATATGCTGCCATGCATGGTAGTGGGTCTGACTGCTGGCAGTGTGTAAGTTTAAGACATGCGTACCAATAAATGGTCCTGCAAACGGGATTAAGAAGAACCAGAAAGATCTCTTCCGCGCCTTCTCAGCATCCCTCCTCTGCTGCGCTGCTTGCCTCATCCCCTCCTGGGCCACGTTGACGGCTCTCTGTGCTGCTGCGAGCTGCTGGCTGCTGAGGTCCGCCTGCACCCGCAGCCCGGCCAGCTGCTCCTGCAGGCCCTGCTGGCGCGCCTGCAGCGCCGTCTGCTCGTTCTTCAGGCGCTTTAGGGTGTTGAGGCGCTCCTCGGCGTTGGCGCTCAGTAACCTCACTTGCTCCAGGGACACCTGCTCCGCCAGCGAGAGGCACTTGAAGGCGCCTCTGAGGTCACAGCGGATGAGCTGAAGGTCCTCATTCAGGTCGGTGCTGCTCTCCAGGGTCTCTGCCACAGACTTCAAGGAGTTCAAGCCTTCCAGGAAGGGCTGCAGCACGGCCTGCTTGTAGCTCCCCTCTGTGACCGGGACGATAGCCAGAGACTGACCCGGAAGCAGAAGAACTGGGCCTGAGAGGGGGTGAAAGCAGAAGGAGATTAGATTCCTTTGGGTAGAGCACTGAAGCCTTACTTTCAGTCACAGGCATAATTCATTCACTTCCAAGAGAAAAACAGACATGAAGCTACATGTACAATTGTTACAAAGACACATCTAAAGTTGATTTTTCATATTTTATATGTGCAACCCCAAGCATCGGGGTCAGCATGTTTTGTAGAATTGCAAGTCTGGGAAGGCACCGCACAGGGTGTCTCCAACACGCTGTAATACAGGACGGGTTGTTACATTTATGAAGGGACTCTACAAACTGCATTGTTTCTAGGCGCTCCCAGCATCTGGTAATGTAGCTCAAGATTTCCATCCATCAGTTTTTGCTGTCAAATGGAGGGAGCCTTCCTGACTGACATCACAGGAAGTGAGATCATCGGAAGTGGCTGATCAGGAAGTAATAAATGGTTCTGGAACTACATCACACCATCTGGGAGATCAACTGGATTGGAGCATGTATGTGGCCAAAGTCCTCATGGGAAGCTCTTGGCACAATCTACCACAAGCTGCAATAAGGAACTCTTATCCGAGGCACCAGAGCGATGGTTGAATACTATCGATAACTAATGCCGTCAATATCTGCAAGATCCCATATTGCTATTACATCCAACTGGAGGGTGATAGCATGGTAGCGGTGGTGGCTATGCTGGTGTCTTAGTGGGTACAGTGATAAATGCACTATTGGTGAAATGGTGGGGCACAACTAGGGAGAGCTATATGTGGTGCTTGTTGCAAAGATATGTACAGTGGTGCTGCACTAGTGCTGATGTAATACTATGCATGGAGATGGTGCATCGCCAGCCTTCAATGGTGATTGGGTTGAGTGATGGTGGAGCTGTGGAGGTTGTTAGATCCTGTTCTGGTTTGCTTGGTACTAGTGTACAGAGTGTTATGCTGGGGTGTGTGCAGCATTTAGAGCATTGTTAGCCATGTGTTTGCAGCAGAGTTCATGATGAATTGATTGGTGCAGTGTGAGATGAGGGTTATGGGGCAGAGCTACATACAGTGATGGTTGTAGTATTGTTAAGGTGGTCTAAGAACTGTGCTTTTGCTGTCCTGTTGCAGACTGTAACTAGAAAGTGCTCAAGCCAGTTCCAAGTGTATTAACAGCTCGCCGGCATAAAAAAAAACACTGATCTTGCTCACATGTCCTGCAGATGTCCTTTCACTAATACTAGGCTATTCATTTTCCTTTTTTAAGCAACTGCTTACTTATCCTTTGTTCGAGGTGCTGAAAAAAGTGCAGCCTCAACACTATACGAGATCCTCTGAATGTAAAACCCAACTTTGGTTTTAAAAAATATTAAAAATATCCTCTAGTGTAATCGCCACAGCCGGCTCCGGTTTAGTGGAGATTTTTTCTAAAATATGTCAGAAAAGCTGTGCAATGTCACTAGACATATGGTTACGTATGAAGCCGACTCGGGCGTTACTGATTAATTTGGGCAGGACCGTGTTTAGTCTGACAGCCAGGATTTTGGCATATATTTTACAGTCCACATTGATGAGGGATATGGATCTGTAGTTTTTTGGTAGTGAGTGATCTTTGCCTTCCTTAGGGATGACTATCTATTATAGTAGCCTCTGTCATGGACTGGGGCACTTCCCCTGTTTTTTCAGCCTGGTTGAAGACTCTTTTCATGGTTGGTATTAATTGCATCAGAAAGGTCATATAGAAGTGAGCAGTGTATCTGTCTGGTCCGGGGGCCCTATTTTGTTCAAGAGACTTGACTGCCCTTTTAATTTCTGAGTCACTGATTTCCTGGCTTAGCTTTGTTGTGTCTGTGGAGTCTAGCTTGGAAGCCCTAATCTGTCTAGGTATCTTGTGCATTCCTCTTGGTTAAGTGTTTGACTTGTATAGCTCGGAGTAGAATTCCTGATTGCGTTTGTGTTTCAAATACGATGCCAGTAGTTTACCGGCTCTGTTTGCTTCGCAAAGGTTAAGTGCTTTGCCCTTGTTGAACCAGAGCCCTGCCCTTTCGCTCATGATTTTATTGTATTCGTAAATGTGCTGGGTTAGTGTGACTGGGAGTGCATTGTCCTTCTACGTGGCCTAGTTCTAGCTTTTTTATCTCCTCCTCTAGTTGGTTTATTCTCAAATTCATCTTTTTGTTTATTCTTGCCTTGATTCCGATTAATTTACCCCTGATCATTGCTTTCAGGGCCTCCCACAGTGTGCCAACGCTGGTCTCTGGGAATTCATTGTGGTATAGGTAGTCCGATATGGCTTCCTCGATCTCTATTTTGTTTTCTGGGTCTGAAGTAATTTCCCTATTAAGGCCCCATCTTCTAGGGACCGCTTCGTTTTGACAGCCGCTTAGTTTTAGATTGATGTCTGAGTGGTCGTATGAGATTAGTCTTGGTGTTATCTCTGATTGTTCTATCAGGTGTGTGTGTACCCCCGATATTAAAATGTAATCTATCCTGGTGTAGGAATTGTGTAGGTTGGAGTAGAAGGTGTAGTCTCAAGTATCAGGGTGTTGTAGTCTCCATGCATCTTTGAGGTTGAATTTGGTGCAGATGTTCTGTAGTGCGGTGTGCGATTTCGTGGGGTGGTACGGGCAAGAGAATTGTCTGTATAGTACATGGTCAAGTGGGATGTTGAAATCCCCTGCTACGATAGTAAGCTCGTCCTGAGGGAGTTTGTCTAGCGTGTCTGCCACTTCCGCCCAGAATCTGGGATAGTCCGCATTAGGGCCATATATGTTTGCAACGTGGAATCGCTCTTCACCTCTTGACAGGTTTGTTATTAGAAGTGTGCCCGGCTTATCGTGGGAGTCTATCGAGATCTTTGATCTCTTGGATTCTAGGGTCAGAACCCCATGTTTCTTTTTGTCTGCTGGTTCAGCCCCTATTACAGTTAATGGCGCACTCTCGGACCCTTTCAAACTGAAGCAAGGAACCAGACAGGGATGCCTACTCTCACCGGCACTCTTTCTTCTGGCCCTAGAACCCCTCATTCAGGACATAAACCTAAACGACAACATAAAAGGGGTCGACATTAAGGGCACCGTAGTAAAACTAGCTGCTTACGTGGATGATATTCTGATATTAACAGAACAACCAAAGCCCTCGATTAGGGCCCTGATGACCACAATTGCAGAATACTCCAAACTATCAGGGTACAAACTAAAAAACAAAAAATCAGAATGCAAACCGTTAAAAATCTATTGCACAAGAGATACACTAGGGGACTAGGGATTGACATGGCAGACGGGACACATCAAGTACTTAGGAATACACTTCGTACCAACTTGATCAATACCCTACGCCACAGTGAAAAATCCCTACTAGAAAAGGTTAAGAACCTGTTAGAGGCCTGGTCCCCATAATTCATTACATGGAGGGGACGAATAGAAACGATAAAAATGATGATCACCCTGATGATAAATTACCTGACAAGCATGCTTCCACTCCTACTCACAGATGATTTCCCTCGGAAAATTGATAGCATGCTAACCAAATTCCTCTGGGAGGGCAAGAAGGCAAGGATTAGTATTAAGAAACTGAGGCTAACGAAATCCCAGGGTGGGGTGAACCTAGCAGATTTCAAAGTTTACCAACTAGCTTTCCTAGCAAAACAGGGTACACAATGGGTGACCCAGACGCCCGACTACACATCAGCGTGGTTACAGTTAGAGCAAGCCATTCTAAACATCCTGCGCCCTCTAGCCCTACTTACTGCAAACACATACCCACACACATCTAAACTGATATTTAAAAACCCTAAAATAGCACTCCTAAAAGTCAACAGGAAAATGGGCGCTAGCATCAAAGGATCCAAGTCAGAGTCACTGTGGGCAAACAGCAGGATCAAATATAAGGGGATAACTCTCACCTGCGAGACATGGATAGAGAACGGTATATTCTACCCACACCAACTAGAGAGGGGGTATCCCCTATTACTTTCTCCGACCTAAAAGCAATCCATCAACTAGAAGACTTAGACCTTTCCAGATTCCTAAAGATAAAAGCAGCCTTGTCAAAGGCAAACCTAGTCAGCACCCAACCCTCGATCTTCCGCATTTTGGCAAACATCAACAAACTAGGGCACCAAGTCTCATAAATTTACAGGCTACTACGCCCAAAAACCACCAAACTTAATGCCAAAACAACCGAATACTGGGACAAACAGCTCCAGCCCCCACTAAATGACCCGGAGTGATAGACTCTGTGGGCCTCTGCCACACGTAACAACCCCAGTCCTAGCACAAACAAAGTTCTGGCTATTACACAAAACCTTCTGGACCCCAGACCACCTACAAACACTATGCCTTAGGGAAGACTCCCTCTGCTGGAACTGCAACATACATAAGGGGCAACTAATCACCACTTATCTTCCATTGCCCAACACTCAAGTTATTCTGGCTAAGAGTTTTTGACTTCATAGACAAAGTGTTTAAATGCAAATCAACTAGGGACTTTGCCTCCCTCGCCAGAGCTTTTATGCGATATGATCTCTCCTCTGAGAGAGAGAAGGAACTAATGGACTTACTACTAACTGCTGCGGTTAAACTGGTTCTAAACAACTGGAAAGACGCTAGCAAAACTAGCTACCAAGGATGGTTAAACTGGGTCACTCACCTCAGATGAACGGATCGTATGGCGCTGCAGTACTCCCCCTGGAAAGCATCATCCAGGGGGCTGTGGGAAGCTCTGGACAGGTCCCTAGACCCACACAAGCCACCATAGACAATTGAACCTAAGTTGTTGAACCTGGGGAGCCTCAAAAATGAGCTCAATAACCTCGAGTTGTGATAAACAAAATGCAGTATGACTTATCGGTTGCTAATGCTTATGCCATGAATGTATACCTGTCTAATGGGCTATCCTATCCCTTTCTCTAATTAATTTCTATTTTGCTGTCCTTTTCATCCTTTCATCTCCTACTCTATCAAACCTAACCAGCAAGGTTAAGCACAGTTATAGCAATGTACTAACGATTAATGCCAATTGCGGTGCACCCTGCAACAGTTATTGATGATTGTATACAGTATAGAAAAATGTCAATAACAATATCTATAAAAAATATATATATATATCATTTGTGATTTTCATCATTACTCAAAACCTTTCCCATCATCCCTCTAGACAGGAAATTACATTACAGGTTTTCTTGCCAAAACCATCTGTAAAAGGAGAAGCCAAGCATGAGCACTTCATTTCGCGTTACCAGTCATCTGCAGCAAAAAAAAAGAGTGTGGAATTTCATGATTAGGAAATTTCTGAAACTTTGCTTGATTTTCTTAATGCAAAAATTGTGAAAATGATGTCAAAATCTCTTAGGCATAAATATTAGCTTACTTTTGCACTCTAGATATTGTTTGCAAATACATTCTTTCAACACCTATATGCCCATCCTAGCCATCATCACAACCCATGGACTTTAGATCATATCCTATGCCTACGCCACTCATTTTATCCTGTCACTATCTGAAGATCCCTCCACCATGATGGGCAAATTCTGCAGGTGCATAACGAGCATTGCCGAATGGATGAAAGATAGCTGCCTTGAACTCATCACTGATAAAACACAAGCACTGATCTTCGGCAATAACACTTACCCTTGGGGCAAAGACTGGTGGCCATCCGAACTAAGGTCTCACCCACACAGAAAGATCATGCCTGCAACCTTGGCATCATCTTGGACTCACCATGAGAAACCAGGTCAACGCACTCTCCTGCGCCTGCTTCCTCACTTTCCGCATGCACTGCAATATCTTCGAATGGCTCTCTGTCAACCCCAGATGTACCATCATGCAAGCACTTGTCACCAGCCAGCTGGCCTAAGGTAAGGCACTATACATAGGAATCACCTCGCACCTCCTGAAGAGACTGCAGAATATACAGATGCCGTGCCTAAACTCATCCTCAACATCGCAAAGTGGGCACACATCACCACCAACCTCAACAATCTCCACTGTATTCCTGTTCAAAAGAGATGTCAATACAAGATGCTGATCCACATCTACAAAGCCCATCACAACCAAGGACCAGCACACATCCACCACCGGCTGAACTTCCACCAACGCTCCAGACACTTGCGCTCTACCTCCCTCTCCCTTGCTCACATCCCCGCATCCGCCGAAGCAACTGTGGAGGAAGCTACTTCTCCTACTTCACTGCGAAGTCCTGGAACAACCTCCCCCTTCACCTCCGGACCTCATCCTCTCTGCTGGAACGCTGGAAAGGACTCAAGACCAGTCTGTTCAACTGAACCTTACCCTGCAGCAGGATTGTCCCAGTGCTGGGATACCCTCACAGGTGATTAGCCGCATTTTACAAATACATATTGATTGATTGATTGACTGAAATACACAAAGGATGATGAGAGGGATGCTTACTGATGGTCTAAGACGCTGTCAAGCCCTCAGGTTTGCATTCCATCCCATCATTGTTTGCCCTCTTTGCCCCTGTCTGTGCCACCCTCTGTGCCACTCTAGACAGAGGCCCTACGTATACAGATCAGTACAGACCCTGAACTACAAGTAGCCCCAGCCTGGTTTTGGCCTTCTTAGGCCTCATCAATAAAGTATAACTTGGATCCCCTAGCACAATGAGCAACTAACTCTTACCTGGGCATGTCCTTGGACAATTAGTGCATTAAATCAAACACACAAAAAGTGGCGGCAGGAAGCTTGCAAATAGTCTAAACCACTGGCAAGCATGCCGGGGAGCATTCCAATCCATTGTTTTTCACCCTCTCTAGACAGAGGCTCTCCTAATGCAAATCAGTACTTATCCTACTCCTCTTGGGTATTGGCCATCCTGAACTGTAAGGTGAGGCCCCTTCTAGAAGGGAATAACAGCAATCAGTTGCAGGCTTTCCAGGCCTTAATTATAATGTGCTCTCCATAGCCAAGCAAACAAGAGACCCACATCTGGGCATACACTTGGCCAATTAGGGCATTAAATGAACCACAAAAAGTGATGGAGGAATGCTTGCATGTAGTCTAAACCCATATCAAGAACATTAGGTAGCAAACAATCCCATTGCTTTTTTACAACAGATCTGAATTATGGGGCTTGCTGAGCTTTAAAAACAAAGTTTTGGAATACTCCACTTTATGCAGGTACATCAAGGCTGGAAAAAGCAAAGGGTGAACTGAAGCATTTCCCATTGAAACTCTCAAAAAGAAATACTGGTATTGGCTTGAAGCAAAAACTGTTGAATGGATTTAAAGGAAACATGCAAATAAAGTAGACATCACAAAAGACTCATTTTGTTTTTTAAATACTTGTGTTAAAAAAGCTATTGGGAAACTGGAATGCATTATCACTTTCTGTATCTTGTAAGTTCATTTTGCAAGTAATGAATCACATCTGTAAATAACATTTGGATTTTCTTGAGATGTGAACTTTTTTGCTCTCATCTTGGAATGTGTGAATTTGGCCGAATTTGCAAATTTCATGCTGCATAAAAAAACCTTCACAGTTAGAGGTTGGAAACATGTGTAGACACTGGCATTTGCAATTGTACAAAAAGATTGTATAAAATGCATTTAAGTTATGGTAAATTCTCACAATTTCTCAAATTTGAGAGCTTGCAGCTGGCGTTTTGTATTTGGCAAGCAGATGTTGGTTTGACAGCTTGCAAATCTCAGAACAATTGTGTATGTAGATCACCTGAGTAAAAAATCTATGCACACATAACGCAGAGCTGCAACCGGTATAAAAACACACAAAGTGAGGGAGCACACTAAAGGACACAGAAGGATCAGAGGTTGAACATATAACACATGGTTTTCTAGACAGGAGTCCTGTCAATGCACAAAGAACAAAGTTGTGTGAGAACAATTCAAGAGTTTAAGGAAATGTGTGGATTTTATAAATCTATACAGATAAAAAGGTTACAGACATCATGATTGGTTTTGCATGAAAGTTGGCCTATTCCCAGATATATTGCTTCTGTTGGCTCTAATAATGAGACTATTTTCATTTAAAAATGGAGATGGCTGAACTTAATGGATTAGGGGCCATATGTATCAAGGCCAAATGGGTTTGCAAACGCCGAAATTCGCAAAATGGTATGTATGAAAGAATTTGGGTGCAAAATAACGAATCGCAAAATTTGCCATTCCTTATTTTGCGATTGCATTTAAGGAATCGC
Organism: Lissotriton helveticus; assembly: GCF_964261635.1. Classification (NCBI taxonomy): domain Eukaryota; kingdom Metazoa; phylum Chordata; class Amphibia; order Caudata; family Salamandridae; genus Lissotriton; species Lissotriton helveticus. Next base: position 52,828,642 of record NC_136059.1, read on the forward strand.
ACATTTTGCGATTCCTTAAATGCAATGTATTAAGCAAAAAAAATCCTAAATGCCCCTAAGGAATCGCAAATTACCACCAACTTGTAGTTGGTGGTAATTTGCGATTTCTTTTACAAATGCACTTTATGCAATTTGTAAAGGTGCCATGTGACGCTCATACATGCCCTTAGGGCATGTATGTGCGCCATATGCGCACACATGTTATTTTCAGGGGTGCAGCAGGGTATTCTTGAGACACCCCTGCACCCTTGAAATTATTCTCAATTTGTGATTAGCAAATTGCGAATCGCAAATTGAGAATAATTTCCCCTTCATTCCTATGGGCCTCCTGGTCCATAGAAATGAATGGGAAATTATTCCTTAAATGCGATTAGCAATTTGCTAATCGCAATTAAGGAATTTTAAGAAATCGCTAAAAAAAGCGAATTTCTACATACATACCATTTTGCGATTTCTAAATAGCGATTCCTTAAAAATCGCTATTTAGAAATCGCAAAAGGGAATGTTGATACATCTGGCCCTAAGCTTTTTATCTCAGCTTTTTTTTAAATCTCAGTTTTGAAATTAACGATAACCATCACAAATCTATTTTTTTGGACAAATGTGATTAGTTGATGAAGGCGATCAAAAAAATGATACTGCCTCTAAGTAATTGGGTTACTTATTGAATTAGGTGTGAGCCCTGGTAAAGCAACAACTATCACCCTTGTAAGGGGAAGGCACAAGCAAACCCCAATTTAACCCGGGCTCACCCCCTTGTAGCTTGGCACAGAGCAGTCAAGCTTAACTGAGAGGCAATGGGGAAAGTATTTGTAAAACACTTCAAACGGTGAAGCAGTGCAAATACAGGACGAAAGGAGCCGACAACAGATTTAGAAAACTAAAGTCATTTTTAATAAATACAACAAAATCAAAAGGACAACACTCCATACAGAAGAACTGTAGTTATGGATGTTTAAATATTTTAGTAAGAATAGCACCAGAGCGCACAAAGCGCTAACTGTGGTCGCATTGGACCGGGAAATGTCACAATTTCAGTCCTTCTGCAATGGAGCATGGGCAGGCTACAGTTCGGCCAGAAGAGCTAAGTGTCTTAAAATCTGGGTTGCGGAGCGTAGCCAGGATCCGTGAAAAAGATGCGTCTTGAGGTCGAAACAGTGCATCAGTTCTGAGATGCTCCGAGGTTGCGATGAGAGTTTCTGAGCTGTTGTCGAGGATCTCATCAACATTGGCTTACGATGCAAAGTCTGGCATCGAGGATGAGACACGCATTCGTGGCTACTGTCAGCAGAAGAAGTGAGGGCCCGTGCCGAAGTTGGGAAGCACAGTCGGAATGATGCATCAGCTCCAAGGACTGTGGTGTTGATGTGAGTCTTTGGGACGGGTTCAAACTATGCATCAATGTGGCATTCTGTTCGGGATGACACACACAGCAGAAAAGATGTGCCAATTCCGCTGGATCCACAGAGGCTGGTAAGCACCTTAGACCCTTTTTTAAGGGTCCAGGACTGGTTTGGAACCACTTGGCAGGGTATACTCACAGATAGTAGAGTCCTGGTGCAGGTTGGTAGAAGCCGGTTATTTCCCTGAGGCTTCAGATCAGGAGGTCAGCCAACTAGCCCTTGCAGTCACTTTGTGTTCTGGGTTCAAGAGATGCAGGTCCAATCCTTCTCGCCAAGGCAAGAGGGCAGCAGGCAACAGGTCAACACAGCAGGGCAGTAGTTCCTTCAGAGCAGCTGTCCAGAAGAGTGGCAGTCCTTCAGCAGCACAGCAGCCCTTCTTGTAAGAGTATCCACAAGATCAGAAGTGAACTGAAGAGTTGGTGCCTGGGGACCTTCTTTTATACCCCGGTGGCCTGGTTCTGGAAAGGTGAGAGAAGCTTCTAGACAGTGGCTTTGAAGTGCATGAGATTTCCTACCTCCCCAGTCCTGGCTCTAAGGTGGTTGAAATGACAAATATTATTATTATTTTAGACTTGTAGAGCACTTAGTTGCCTTAGGGCTTCCCAGCACTAAGAGACAGGTTTGCAGACCGAGTCTAGCGGTGGATTAGAAATGTTGCAAAAACAGCCTATGCAGGGTTTTTAGGCCCCTTGTGCGGAGACAGCACACAGCCTATTCAGGTGAAAGTGATGCTAGGCCAAGCTCCTCCCTCCTATCCTGCCAGTGATGGCCCCCATCAGTCAGAGCTAAGTTCCCATTTTGTGTAGCTGTCTAGAAGGAATACACAAAGCCCGATGGCAACTACACCCTGTCATGTCCCCAGAAACAGGTTGCAGGCACAAAATGGCAAGAACATAATATTTTCATATGTTTAATTTAAAATCTGACTTCATCATAAGTTAGGACTTTAACTTAGGATTTCAGAGACACCAAACTTCAAATGGTCATATCTTCCCATTTGGAAATTACACTTATAAAATGTAATAAAGCAGTTCCTATGTTATCCTATAGGAGAGAAGGCATTGCAGTAGTGAAAAACTAATTTTTTAGTTTTTCACTGCCAGGACATGTAAAACTTTAAAGTACATGTCCAACTTTTAAATACATTGCATCCTACCCTCTGGGTTGTCCAGGGCCTACCCTAGGTGTGACTTATATGTATTAAAAAGGAAGGTTTCGGCCAGGCATAAGGTTTATTTTGCCAGATCAAAATGGCAGTTTAACCCCTTGCGTGCTCGTGATGAACCACTGCGTCACGAGCCACGGACGCGCTGTGCTGGTGATGGAGTGGTTCCGTCATGGCGCGGCCGCCCCGCCCACGCTGCAGGAATTCCGCACCTGCGCAAGCGTTCTATTGAGTGGGCGGCGCCGCCATGCCCGTGACATAACCACTCCTTCACTAGCACAGCTCGCCCGTAGCTCGTGATGGAGTGGTTCCGTCACGAGCATGGCGGCGCCGCGCGGATCCCCCTCCCCCAGCGCCCTGGCAGAATTACTGCAGTGGCCCAGGGGTTAAACTGCACTCACAGGCTCTTCAATGGCAGGCCTGAGGCATGTTTAAAGGGTTACTCAAGTGGATGCACACATAGTGCTGCAGCCCCACTGACAGCATTTAATTTACAGGCAGTACTAATTTACTAGGGACTTAAAGGTAAATTAAATATTCCAATTTGGTATAAGCCAAATTACCAAATATAGAGGCAAGAGCACAAGTACTTTAGCACTGGTCAGCTGTGGTAAAGTGCTCAGAGTCCTAACACTGCCAACGTAAAAACATATATTTTCATTCTGTGGGGAAGAAAATCCACACAAAAGGGGGCCAATATGAGAGCTCATGCCCCAGGTGTCCGCTGAGGATTACCTAGAGATGTGGAAAATGTGGAAAAAATATGGTAAAAATTTCCATCACAATTATGATCACACAGCTGCCATTCTTTTTTTTTCAAAATCACAATTATGTAAAAAATATCAACATGTTCATTAAACTACTATCTTTTCAAAAAGACTGCGGTTGATAAAATCCCTTAGGTGGTGGAGGGGAGAAGATGCAGGTGCTGTAGGTATGGCTGGCTGAAAGCCCGGTCATGCTGATAATCCCTTGGCCAACTAGGTTGGGAGGTGGGTCTGGCTAGGCCAAAGATCAGGCACTACCAACATCACCTGCTTCGCACAGCCTGAATGGGCAGTTGAATGAAGTGCACCCCAAAAAACATAGACAATCACTGAAGAAATAACATAGTTAAAGGGTAGCTATATTTCAACAAATTAAAAACTGGAAAGTCGGAGGAGCTACGCGTGCATCCAAGATGGCCACGTGAGCCCAGGGCACACGAGACCCTCGCCACCTCCCGCAATTATCCTGAATTTTATCCTGCCAACATCGACGGGCTATTGAAGACGCAACCCAGCTGACATACGAGCTGTTTTCAAAAATCGATTTGGACTCCGGGAACCGAACTTATGATACTCTGAACCTTTGAGGCCTGGCCCATGGACACCTCCGGGCCTCGGGTGGTCTGAGTGCCCAGGCTGTAATTCAACAACAACGGCGGCGGAGTCTTGGTTGCTGCCCCGAGTTCACTTTCGGTTTAGTTTTTGGATCTTCACCCTCCCGCATCACTATCCTGTCGTAATGGCCCGTGTTGCACCCGGACCCTGGATTTACTGTGAGCCCGAGGCAGCGTGTCTGTGGTCTACACTGTGTGCCCACTAACTTGCTCTCAGTAATATTGGTGGACAACGCACAAATCATTTTCACCAGTTCCAGGGCGCTTCCTAGGGGCTTGCCGCCCGACATTGCGGGCAATCCCGACAGGGATAAACGCAAAACCAAGACCCCTCTCCGAGGTGGTCCCATTCAAACGAACGTCATGGACCGCTACACCCAGCCTAAGGTGTCACCGGAGGGGCGAATAGGAATCGGGGTGAAGTGACCGAGGACCCCGCCATGTTGGCTGATCTTACATTGCAAGACGTTATGGGCGCCATCACTGGTATGAAGACTTCTATGGACCAACAATATGAGGCCATCGCCCTCAAGCTAGACACAGTGGCCATCGATGTCAATATTATCAGGATGGATTTATCAAGACCAACGAAAAGGTGAAATCGTTGGACTTAAAGACTTCCAGCCTCACTACGGATGTCGCTGACCTCCAAATGGAGGTGCGTAATCTCTGAACCTCTAATGACCTCTTTCATCGTCGACTGGAGGATTTTGAAAGCCGGGCGCGACGCAATAACGTGCGCATTATTGGTGTTCCAAAAAATTCCACGGGCTCTTCCACGGATCTCCTTGTTGAAGACCTCATCCTCACGCATCTTGCTCCTAAAGGCCTCAGCAAATTCTTTGCTGTTGAACGTGCGCATAGAGTTCCGGGTGGTCAGCCTAAAACCGGTGCTCCACCGCGCCCGATTATTGCTAGAATCTTCTATTTCAGGGATAGAGACGCTATCCTGCAAGCATCGAGAACGGGTGGCCCGGTGAAGTTTGAGAATACCACTGTGAGCTTCTACCCGGACTTCACACAATCTGTTCAGAAACAGAGGATGAAGTTCCAAGGAGTGAAGCGGAGACTGAGGGACATGGGACTGAAATATGCGATGCTTTTCCCGACCCGACTACGGATTGAATATGAGGACCGGACATTTTTCTTTGATCGCCCGGACAGAGTGAGTGACTGGCTTGATTCCTTGCCTGAGCGACGAGATCGCAGGGAACATACCGGCGGAGCCGAGGGGGGCCTACCTGACCAGGAATGAGCTGTGCTCCCGAGTTACTGACACTGCTTATATATGTCACTGTGGATAGACGTCTGCCGTATCACTAAGACTTCTGTGTGTACCCCGAGGTGGCGGGGGGAGTGGGACTCTTTCCTCCTCTGGGTTTCTTCTTGTAGATTAGTTCCATGTTAGGGCGACAGGCACACTGCAAGTTGGGGTGGCTTTCGAGTCTAACGCAGGGGTGCAGGGTGGGGGGCTTTCGTTTCCTGGGACTGTGGGGGGAGGGTGGTAAGTGTTTGGGGTTTGTTTTGGTTCTTTTTCAAGGCAACGTAATGATTTATTATTTGATTTGGGTGCTGCGCTGTGGGTTGGGAGGGCTCTGCTACCATTTCGAGTGTGGGGGTTAGGGGGTTGAGACTTCTAAGTTGGAATGTTAATGGATTGGGGGATAGGATAAAACGGGGTGTTGTATTGCAATACTTGAAACGTTACTGACCTGATGTAGTGTTACTGCAGGAAACGCATCTGATTGGGAACACTTGTTATGCTATGAATAGGCGGGGATACCACCTTGCTGCCCATGCTGGTTTCACCTCCGGTTCCAGGGGGGTGGGTATTTTTGTTCGGAACTCCCTTCCCCTTGAGGTTGACAATGTAATGTGTGATGATAGAGGGCGTTACGCTGCCCTCACTGGTAGATGGGAAGGGAAGACCATCACGCTGCTTTCTGTCTACGTCCCCCCTGGTTTGCAGTCCTCGACCTTTTCTGATCTGGGGAGGGTGGTTCTGGGACTCCCTGACTGTATGCTGATCATGGGCGGAGACTTCAATTCGGTTGTTTCTGGTGTGGAAGACCGCCATCCCCCCGAGATCTCGCGAGGTCCCAATCATGGTTGAGTGGATTCCTGGAAACTCTGGGCTTGATTGATTGTTGGAGGGCGATGCACCCTGGTCGGACACAGTTTACCTTCCACTCGGGTGCCCATGGCAGCCTGTCCAGGTTGGACTATGTTTTGATACCGGCAGCACAGGCCTCATTGATAAAGGAGATTAGGCACTTAGCTAGGGGGATTTCAGATCACTCTCCCGTATGGCTTCATATGGACATTAATCTGGGCACTGGGGGTCGAGTGGCTCCGATTAACCCCTGGTATCTTCATAACCCTAAGACCCGTGCTGAACTTGTCAAGTCCCTTGATCACTACTTTCTTGAGAATAAGGGATCGGTGTCTTCTTCTGTCTCATTATGGGAAGCGTTTAAGACGGTCCTTCGTGGACATGCATTATCATTGATTGCTGGTGCCAAAAAGACCAGAAATGAGGCGGTGGTCCGACTGGAGGCTGATCTTACTGAACTGGAAGGGGAGTTGGAGTTGGGGGTCACTCGAGACAAACTTCATGTCCTTGGTCTCAAACAGTCTGATTATAGGGCCTTGGTGACTGATGCTGCTAAACTCATGAGTAGGGAGCGACAGGGGCGGTTGTACGATGTAGGGGACAAGGCTGGGAAGTTGATCGCCTGGTTGGACAGAAAAGAGAGAGCTAGTCGTGTAGTCCCGGTGAATGAGAGGCCTGATGGAATGCATGTGACTGATCCGGTTGAGATAGTTGAGTGCTTTGCTGCTCATTTTCGTGAGGTCTATTCTCCAGTTTCTGTTAGACCCGAAGAAGACTCTCACCAGTTGTTACGAGATATTTCCCTGCCGTGCCTGTCGGACTCAGACTGGGAGCTGCTGGAAGCGCCACTCTCGGTAGACGAGATAGCTACCGCTATACGTTCTCTTCGTTCGGGGAAGGCTATGGGTCCCAATGGTCTTCCTATTGAGCTATACAAGTTGCGTCCGGATAGGATTGCACCATATCTCCACGGTATGTTCATGGAATCGAGAGATACTGGCTCCCTCCCTTACGATCAGCGTCTTGCATCGATAGTAGTGATTCACAAGGAGGGGAAGCCAAGGGCTCATTGTACGTCCTACAGACCCATTTTGCTTCTTAACGCAGAGCCAAAGATCCTTGCTAAGGTACTAGCTAACCGCCTTATCAATGTGATTAGTGACTTGATTCATCCGGACCAGTCCGGATTCATCCCGCGCCGTAACACAGCACTGAATTTGAGACGCTTACACGGAGCTCTCACGAGAGCCCCATATCTTCTGGAGTCGGCCATATTGGTCTCTCTTGACGCCACGATGGCTTTTGACACCGTGGAGTAGTCATATTTGTAGGCCGCTTTGGCGAAATTAGGCTTTGGTCCTGGCTTTATTGGCTAGGTGAAACTTCTCTATGAGGCTCCGTTGGCACAGGTAGTGGTCAATGGTCGGGTATCCAGTCCCTTCGCTCTGGGAAGAGGTACTCGGCAGGGTTGTCCGTTGTCTCCACTCCTCTTTGCACTCGCCCTGGAGCCTCTGGCTGCATGGTTGCGCTGGGAACCATCGATGAAAGGTATACAGTTGACCCCTGAGTTTGAAGATCGCATATCACTCTATGCGGACGATATTCTGTTGTACCTCACTTCGCCCCAAAAGTCGCTAAATGTGCTGTTTGATGTGTTGATTTCATTTGGATGCAATTCTGGCCTCGTGATTAATTGGTCCAAGTCTTGTATATACGTACCCGCGGGCGGCGCCCCTGCATTGCCCCGTGGTTGCCCAATACAGGTTACACAAGAGGGTTTCAAATATTTGGGGATTTTTATCACTTTGGACCCCGTAGTCAGATATGAGCGTAATTTACTCCCTCCGCTACAACGGTTGCGTTCTGATGTGGTGGGCTGGCGCGGCCTTCCTCTGTCCTACCTCGGACGAGCAACCCTTTTTAAGATGATGTCTCTACCGCGGTTCTTATACGCGCTCCAGAATACGTTTGACGCAATTCCGGCAAAATACTTCCGGGAAGTGGAGAGTCTACAAAGACAGCTGATTTGGGATGGGCGTGCCCGTATCGCCCTCCCTAAACTTACTCTTCCCTGGTATGACGGCGGTATCGCTCTTCCCGATATCAGGCGTTATTATTGGGCCTCTCAATTGTGTGCAATTAATCACGGTATGTATGGTCCGGGTTTGGATCCCGCATTTGAGATGGATCGGTGGCTTTTACCGGGAGGGAACTATAATAGGGCGCTATACTCTAGATCTGCAATTCGGACGCTTACTGGTCCTACCAAGATCGCCGTGCAAGCGTGGAATTGTGCGAATGCGGCACTGGGGTGGAGCGGGAGACTGACCCGTGCGTCCCCCTTGTACGATTCTTGCAAGCTGGGAAGTTTATGGCGGACGAAAGGCTTTGGGAAATGGGATTTGATTGGCATCAGTAGAGTGGGCGATCTCTGGGTCAAGGATAGGATTAAGACTTTCGAGGTCTTGAAGGCGGAATATGACTTGACTGATCGGGAATTTTTTCGGTATTTACAGATTCGTCACGCGTTGGGTTCTGTTTTCCCCGTGGGGACCGTTGTTCCCGACTCTTTCCTATTGGAGGATCGGATACTTGATGGATATGTGCCCGATAGCACGATTTCTTTGATTTATAAGAAATTAATTAATGATCGGTCTGACCTGTTAACGCATTTAAGGGAGGTCTGGACCAGAGACGGTTTACTATTAGATGACGAGGACTGGCAATCCGCGATTTCCTCCCCCAAGGAGGTCGCGATACCGGCCCGTCTTTGACTTATCCAGCTCAAGATCTTGCACCGTGTGTATGTTACTGGCCCGCGACTGATTCGAATGGGTTATTCTGATGGGTTATGTATTCGTGGTTGTGGTCAACTTGCTACTTTCCTTCACATCATTTGGGAATGTCCGGAGGTTGCTGTGTTTTGGAGTAGAGTGCATGCGGTCATGAAAGAGGTTACGGGAGTCGAGGTACAACCGGAAGCTAGGCGGTGTCTGCTGAATGTGTGGGAACCGAATGACTATGACGTGGCTCAGACCCGATGGGCGACCCTGGCTAATATGATCGCTAAACGAGACATTGCACAGTCGTGGGGCGCTCCCCGCCCGCCGACGGTCTCGGTGTGGAAGGAAAATATGGATTGGTGTATGTTTCGGGAGAAGACGGTGTATGTGGCACGAGGGAGGCCCCAAAACTGGGGGAAAATTTGGAATCAATGGAACTCCTACAGAGGAGATATATGCACACCACCCCTTCCTGAGGTACCCGATGATCCACATTCTCCCTAATCCTGACGTTCCATGACTTGTTTTGATTCACATGTTTTAAAATCTTTAGTCTTTTCCCACTACTCTGCCCCTCCTTGATTTTTTGTTGTTTGACTTGCACTGTAATGCTATTGCCTTTCCCTCCTGCTCAGAAAAAGCGCCTGTATTGTAATGTTCTTTTTGCCTTGATTGTTTGTTTTCTTTATATAATAAAAAGAGTTTAAAAAAAAACTGGAAAGTCTCTAGTTTTGATATGCACTGCACATGATAACTCAAGCCACCTTCCTTGCTTGACACACAACTTTACCAAAGGCACAGGGAATAAAAGCTGACAACCAAGAGTAAAAGAAATTCCGTAATATGACTTATGGTGTGCTTGTGTGTGTGCGTGTGTGTGTGTGTGTGTGTGCGTGTTTGTGTGTGCATGCGTGTGCGCGTGTGTGTGTGTGTGTGAGTGGGAAAAAAAAGAAAGTAAGAGAGCAACTGACTGGAAATTTGATTTTTGTACCTTTAGTAACTTTGCTCCCACAGTTGACTAATCTGTACAATTCTCCCCAAAGGTGGGAGGCCTGGCATTAAGTAACCTATTGTATGCCGAAGATCTGGTTCTCTTCAGTCTTACGAGGGTTGGGCTACAAAGGCTCCTCGACAAATTGCTCAGCTACACGACAATGAACCAGCTAGAGGTCAATTTAAAGAAAACGCAAGTCGTCCCCTTCGGTGAGACTTATATGCCTTACAGCTTGTCTCCAAAACATGTCTGGGATGGGGTGACAGCTACACTTTGTGCATTCCCTCTAGACAGCTGCAGGAACAGGACACTCAGCTGCATTTGCATTCATCGGCATATTAATGGGTCTTCCTGGACAAGAGGGGGGGGGGAGTAGTCAACACATACACCTGAATAGGTAGTGGCCTGGCCTCACACAAAATACTGATTTACCCCCTCACAGATAAGCTGAAACAAGACTTGTGTATCACCAAGGTTTTGCTTTGCAGTCACCTCCACATTTGGGTTTAATTGATGGGTCTATGACCTCCTCCTAATAGTTCACCTCGGGGTCCTAAGAAGACCCTGCCAAGAAGAAGATCTGTGCTACAGGAGAGACTGCAACTTTGTTAACTGCTTTGCTGTGTTGGCCATCATAGATTTCATTCGCACAAACGACCACTGCTAAGTTCTGCTAATCCAGAGTATTACTCTGCCTAGCTTGTCCTCAACCAGTCCTGGGCCTTTGCATAGTGTTGGCAGCCACTTTTAGGCATTCACATTCATCAGCAAGGTGAACAGATCAAGAACCACCATGTCTGCCTGCTCAGGCGCAGACCATCGTGTCTGTTGACCGTGCTGAAGTTGTAGCACCCGTCGGCAGTCCAGCGTGACTCTCTGCACGTATCAAGGAAAGACAGGTGCCTCCCCTCCATGTCTGCAATCACTGCATCATATCCAGCAAGGGAAGACTCCAGCAAGGTGGATCCTGATGACAAGGCTGACAGCACCGCTGCAATACCCCGAGAAAGGTACTGTACACTCCAGGACTTATGAGGTCCCTGCGACACACCAGCGCTCTTGCAGGCAGCCCCGAACGGAGTGAGTAGATCAGGGTGGATACCTCTGCCAACTAGAGACCTGCATTCTAACAGCAAGGCAGCCTTTCTGTAATTCAGTTCCTCCTATTGGTAAATGCGTTGAACGGTTTTGGAAATGCAACGCAAGGTGGGAGTGTGCATTTCAAAACATTTATATTTTCAAATGTTTTGCAATTTCATAGACAAGGGACAATAGGAACACAGCACACATATAAACCAGTTTGCACTAATACACTGCACACTCACTCTTCCCAATGTCCTTGAAAGATGAAAGAAAACAAAACAAAACATTCCACTTATTAATACCTCTCCTTAGTCTTTGTGACTGGCATGCGAGGCAGACAAGCCAAAAGGGATTTTGGTCCATATCCTCTGGTCTAGTCAGACCCAGGGGGCTCTAGACAACCTTTCCTTCCCCAGCTTGTTCAGTGGTAGAGTAGTACAAACTCTCATTTCCAAACTTGCTTAAGAGACTGGGAGGGCTGAAAGCAGCTAGTACCCTACATAGTCCGGGGGCGGGGGTAAAGTCGGTGGTGGTGGCAGCGATTTCATCCCCTAGGTGAGTGTACTGCTGCTGACTTGCACGCGATGGCAGATTTGTGGGTCAGGGATGGCTGGACCATCTGACATTATCTCTATCTTCACAGTACCTTCTTGGGACCTGATGTCCTAGCCTGGGTCCACAGATCCATTTAAGCCTTTAAATACATCCCATTTTGGCCGTCTCAATCGCTGTGGCCAAATATTCTTTCTTTGAGGGTTGACCAAGGGAATAATCTTTACACAAGTGCTTAAGGAGATGGCGAGGGAACTCGTTTTAGATTAAAGTTCTGCTCTAAATAGGAGCAACCAGTAACCAGGTCTTTCTGGTGTCATGTGCAGAACTGTAGTGTTCCCCTTTGCTGGAGAGCGGTAACCTGGTTTGTCACCCCAGGCCGCCCTGGGCGCTGGCTCCACCCCCCTGCTGGGTGTCTGGACTCCCTCATCCCGGACCTCCCGGCCCCCAGGCGCGAGGGTCCGGACATCAAAGGGGGCCAGACCTATAACTGGGGCAGGGCCAGACCAGGAAGGGAGTTGTATCCTGGAGTCGAGAGACCCGAGAAGAACTCATCCGCGACTGGCCTGCTGGCGCTGCCGCGGCCCTCTGCCTCGTGAAACCATCGTCTTGGCCTGCTGGCGCTGCCGCGGCCCTCTGCCTCGTGAAACCATCGTCTTGGCCTGCTGGCGCTGCCACGGCCCTCTGCCTTGTGAAACCATCGTCTTGGCCTGCTGGCGCTGCCGCGGCCCTCTGCCTCGTGAAACCATCGTCTTGGCCTGCTGGCGCTGCCGCGGCCCTCTGCCTCGTGAAACCATCGTCTTGGCCTGCTGGCGCTGCCGCGGCCCTCTGCCTAGTGAAACCATCGTCTTGGCCTGCTGGCGCTGCCGCGGCCCGACTTGCAGACTCGCCAGCCTCGAGGATTGTGAGCTCACCTCTTGCCACCTCCTGTACCGACCCGGTACCAAGACTGTCCCGCTACCCCCTTTTTCCCTACAGAGACTAGAAGTGAGAGGACCCTCGGGTCCGATATATCCTGTATCGCCAATATCCGTGCCCTACAAACCTTATATAAAAGTATTGAACTCAACCTGGTGTGGTGGCTGTTTGTGGGGAGGCAGGTGACCTATCTGTACAATCGCCGGAGGTGGTCCTCATCGGGGACCTCTCCCTCAGTAGACGGCCGACCCTCAGGGTCCCCGTCTAACATTGCTGGCAGCGGTGGGATCCGAACCTACGCATAATAGTACAGAGAGTGACTCTCCCCACGACACACAACCACCATGACAACAGAGAGCGGAACAACGGAAAAATTCCAGATGGAAAAATTGGAAGACTACAACCACCGGGAACTGAAGCAATATTGCATAGAACTTGGCCTTCCAACCACAGGTCTGAGCACAAAGGAAGACTTCAAACGAGCCCTAGAAGCTTGGGCAGAAACGGGTACGGCCGTACCACGAACACGAACAACCGAGACGGGCCCCGCACCAATTGAAGAAAGAAGAGCGGGTCTCTCCCTGGAAGAGATCCAAGAAAGAGAAAAAAGCAGACTCCACGAATTAGAACTGGCCCGACTTCGCTTGGATGGAGAACTCAAACTGGCGGAACAAAAAATAACTCTGGAACACTTACGACTCAGAGAGGAGCGAGAAGAGAAGCAAAAACAGAGAGAGCTAGAGGAAAAGAAACTAGCGTACGAACATGAGCGCAATCTCAAGGAACTGGAAATCCAGAAACAGAATAAAGAACTCGGGTTCCCCGAACGACCGACCCTGCCTGCCTCTACCGAGCCCAAGGTTCACATCCCCAAAGATGTCATCCGGGAATACTACAAGAACGATGATATACAGCAGTGGTTTAAAGCCTATGAGGTGGCCATGACCTCCCACCGGATTCCCCGGAGCGACTGGGGAGCCGGGTTATGGGGGAGGTTTGTCAACGAAGGGCGGGACGCCCTGCTGCAACTCCCGGACCATCTGATGACATCCTACGACCACATGAAGGCCGCCCTCCTCACTCGATACGGGCTCACACCCGAGATGTACCGCCAGCGGTTCCGCGACTGCAAACGGATTCCGGGTACGACTTGGGTGGAGTACGTGAACTTCTTTAGTCGAGCCTTCGAAGGGTGGATCAAGGGCAACAAAGTGACCACCTACGAACAACTTGTTGACCTTATCGTATGGGAGCACCTGTCTAACAACTGCTTCGTGGAACTCCGGCAACACCTCTTGGACAGTAAACTAACCGAACCTCGACAACTCGCCGCCAAAGCCGACCGGTGGGAAAGCACCCGAGTTGGCCGGAACGGACCCAGCAAATCATCCAGACTGTACCCAGGGCCCCATCGCCCCCGGGAAGGAGGAGGAGGGGGCCAGGGTCGGGGGAGAGATCCCGGCCCCTTGTCACCCACAAGCAGCCCCTCGACCCCGGCCGGCCGAGGGAGCCCGGCCATCCGGCCGGTTTCCGGGCCAACGTTATGTGCCACAGATGCCAGCGACCCGGCCACTACGCCAGTGATCCCAACTGCCCAAAGAATCCGAACACTAACCCCCGCCAGGTCGCAGCGGCCGCCCTAGGGGAAGAACTAATCCCGGACGACCAAGAAGAGTACGAGACCGACCCCTCTGAGTGGGCACCAGCCGCCATGGCACTGGTCTGCTTGGGGGAGAGAGAGATGATTCCGTGGGCCCCCCTCCCCGCCAACACGCAGAAGTACAGCCAGTGGGTCAACATTAATGGCCGCCGGGCGGAAGCCCTCCGCGACACCGGGGCCAGTGTAACGGCGGTCCGACGCCACCTTGTCACTCCAGACCAAATCCTGCCGAACATTCTTTGCCCTGTCCGATCAGCAGACAACTCCGAAAGTCTGTGTCGCATGGCCTGCGTCCCCTTTGAGTGGGGAGGAGTAACAGGGATGTTAAAGGTAACTGTCCGCGATGATGCCCCCGTGGATTGCCTCCTAGGAAACGACCTCGAAAGCTCTCCCTGGGCAGCCGTCGAACGGAGAGAACACTTGGGGATGCTCGGCCTCCCCGAATGGGTCTGCGTCACGACCCGGTCCATGACCGCCCGCGCGGTCCCCAGTCTAGAAGAGCCCGAGTGGCCGGAACCTCCTCCCGCGCTCATCCCAGAGGAGGCCGCCCCAGAAGCCAGTCCCTCGACCCAAACAGAAGAAGGATCCGACCAGCTTCGGGACGTCCCTGACCTGGCACAATGGCATCAGGAGGGAGGCCCCACTCAAGAACAATTCCGGGCCGAACAGAAAACATGTCCCTCTCTCGAAGGACTCCGGCAGCAAGCCCTGGCCCAGAGCACAGAGGATACCTCGGGGGCCCACTGGATCTACTGGGACCAAGACCTGCTCTACAGCGAGCAGAAAATTGCAGAACTAGGAGCCAGTCGGGTACTGGTGGTGCCCCTTCGCTTCCGAGACTTTCTCCTGAACTTAGCCCACGATGTCCCCCTTGCCGGACACCTGGGACAGGATAAAACCTACGACCGCCTGGTGACCCATTTTTTCTGGCCCCAAATGCGAAAGGATGTCACCAACCACTGCAGGGCCTGCCCCACCTGCCAGGCCAGCGGAAAAAGTGGCAGAAAAATCAAAGCACCTTTACAACCCTTTCCTGTCGTCACCACCCCGTTCGAACGAGTGGGAATAGACATTGTGGGGCCCCTCGACCCCCGAACAGCCCAAGGACACCGGTTCATCCTGGTCCTAGTAGACCACGCCACCCGCTATCCCAAGGCCATCCCTCTTCGGACTGTGACGGCCACCGTGGTGGGCCGAGCCCTGATGGGGATCTTCTCCCGGGTGGGGTTCCCCCGGGAGGTCGTCAGCGACAGGGGCACGAACTTTATCTCCAGATATATGAAGTCTCTCTGGCAACAATGCGGGGTCACCTACAAATTCACGACCCCCTATCACCCGCAAGGAAACGGACTGGTCGAGAGGTTCAACCGCACCCTCAAGGGAATGATTATGGGCCTAGAGGAACCCCTTCGACGCCAGTGGGACGTGCTACTTCCATGCCTCCTGTTTGCCTATCGGGAGGTCCCGCAGAAATCCCTCGGCTTCAGCCCATTTGAACTCCTGTACGGGCACCCCGTCCGGGGCCCCCTCAGCCTAGTCAAGGAAGGTTGGGAGCAGCCTCCCCAGAAAACTCCCCCAGACATCTACAGGTATCTCCTGGCTCTTCGCAACCAGACCCGGCGGTTCCGAGAAACCGCCAAAGCCAATCTCGAGGCCAGTCAGGAAGACATGAAGAGATGGTACGATCAGCACGCATCCTCCATTGAGTTCGAACCGGGACAACGGGTCTGGGTGATGTCCCCGGTTGAACCCTGTGCACTCCAAGACAAATGGTCCGGACCCTTCAAGGTGATCGAACGCAAGGGGCCCGTCACCTATTTAATCGACATGGAGACTGCCCGGAACCCTCTACGGGTCCTCCATGCCAACAGGCTCAAACCCCATTTTGTGCGATCCGAACTCAGCCTCCTGATGGCTACCGATAACGGGACGGAAGAAGACTCCGAACCCCTTCCGGACTTACTGAGGACCCTCGAGCGGGATGGCTCAGTGGAAGGGGTCCAGCTCTCCGAGGCCCTGTCCCCGGAGCAACGCCAAGACTGTCAAGCCCTCCTGAGGCGGTTCGCCTCCCTGTTCTCCCTCACACCCGGAGTCACCCCCTGGTGCCTTCACGATGTGGACACCGGGGACAGCCCTCCTATTCGACACCGGGCGTACCGCGTACCAGACCGGGTGTGCGCCTGCATCCAGACCGAGGTGTCCAAAATGCTGGCCCTAGGAGTGATCGAACCCTCAGACAGCCCCTGGGCAAGCCCAGTCGTCCTGGTTCCCAAGGCGGCCGCCCCGGGCGTTGCCCCTGAGCTCCGGTTCTGCGTGGACTATCGGGGGCTGAATGCAGTTACCAGGACCGACGCTCACCCCATCCCCCGGGCAGATGAGCTAATTGACCGGATGGGGGCCGCCCGCTACCTGAGCATCTTCGACCTAACGGCGGGCTACTGGCAGATCGCCCTCACCCCTAGGGCCCAAGAACGTTCCGCCTTCTCTACCCCGGACGGGCACTACCACTTTAAAGTAATGCCCTTCGGCATGAAAAACGCTCCGGCAACGTTCCAACGGCTGGTGAACCAGGTACTGGCGGGCCTGGAAGACTTCAGCGCCGCCTACCTGGACGACATTGCTGTGTACAGCCATCAGTGGACCGACCACCTCCGCCACCTGCGGGAGGTTCTACACGCCCTCCAGCAAGCCGGGCTCACCATCAAGGCCAGCAAGTGCCAGGTTGGCCAAGGGTCCGTGACCTACCTGGGACACCAAGTGGGAAGCGGGCTGGTGGCCCCTCTCCAGCTCAAGATTGCTGCCATCCAGGCCTGGCAACCCCCTACGACCCAAACGGAGGTCCGGGCCTTCCTGGGGCTCACCGGATACTACCGGCGGTTCGTGAAGGACTATGGCAGCATCGTGGGACCCCTCACAGAGCTCACCTCCAAGAAGAGCCCCAAAACAGTCAACTGGACCCCGGACTGCCAATCGGCCTTCGAGAAATTGAAGACCGCCATGTGCACGGCCCCCGTGCTCCAGGCTCCCGACTACAGCCGGGAATTCATTGTGCAGACGGACGCCTCCGATCATGGTGTGGGGGCCGTCCTCTCCCAACTCAACCCCGAAGGGGTCGACCAACCAGTGGCCTTCATCAGCAGACGCCTACTGCCCCGAGAACAGCGCTGGAGCACCATTGAGAGGGAGGCCTTCGCCGTAGTATGGGCACTCAAGAAGCTCCGGCCCTACCTCTTCGGCACCCACTTCCGGGTGCAAACAGACCACCGACCCCTGCAATGGCTGATGCAAATGCGGGGGGAGAACCCGAAGCTGTTGCGCTGGTCCATCTCCCTACAGGGGATGGACTTCACGGTGGAACATCGTCCAGGCCAGGACCACGCCAACGCAGACGGCCTGTCACGCTTTTTCCGCCTCAGCGAGAAGAGTCCCCAGGAAGATGGCTGACTCTCCCCGCCTTCAGCTGGGGGGGACGCATGTTGGACAGGCCGCATGGTCGGGCTGTCCCCCCTCCCCGCAACGGCACCCGGACCCTGGCTCTCCCTGAATCCCCAACCAGAGTCCCCGGCGACCACCCGAAGTAACCTGCAATCCCTCCACCACAAGACACCAGCTCCGGACCCAGCTGGCCCGGGTCACCATCCGCACCCCGGCCTCGGCCCAGCCGCCATTTTGGGGTACTACAGCACGAGGCCGCGTGGCCTCAACTCGACCCTAACCCTGGGCCCGGCCGGCCCCGACATCGAGGCACCAACCTCCTCCCAGGAGGCAGAGTGACCACTTGGGAGAAGGAATCGTCAACGGCTCTCCTCCGCCAGGTGTCGATCACCCCAGGCCGCCCTGGGCGCTGGCTCCACCCCCCTGCTGGGTGTCTGGACTCCCTCATCCCGGACCTCCCGGCCCCCAGGCGCGAGGGTCCGGACATCAAAGGGGGCCAGACCTATAACTGGGGCAGGGCCAGACCAGGAAGGGAGTTGTATCCTGGAGTCGAGAGACCCGAGAAGAACTCATCCGCGACTGGCCTGCTGGCGCTGCCGCGGCCCTCTGCCTCGTGAAACCATCGTCTTGGCCTGCTGGCGCTGCCGCGGCCCTCTGCCTCGTGAAACCATCGTCTTGGCCTGCTGGCGCTGCCGCGGCCCTCTGCCTCGTGAAACCATCGTCTTGGCCTGCTGGCGCTGCCGCGGCCCTCTGCCTCGTGAAACCATCGTCTTGGCCTGCTGGCGCTGCCGCGGCCCGACTTGCAGACTCGCCAGCCTCGAGGATTGTGAGCTCACCTCTTGCCACCTCCTGTACCGACCCGGTACCAAGACTGTCCCGCTACCCCCTTTTTCCCTACAGAGACTAGAAGTGAGAGGACCCTCGGGTCCGATATATCCTGTATCGCCAATATCCGTGCCCTACAAACCTTATATAAAAGTATTGAACTCAACCTGGTGTGGTGGCTGTTTGTGGGGAGGGAGGTGACCTATCTGTACAATCGCCGGAGGTGGTCCTCATCGGGGACCTCTCCCTCAGTAGACGGCCGACCCTCAGGGTCCCCGTCTAACAGTTGCATAGAAACAAAGAGCGAACTGTTGTTGGGTATCCCAAGAGGATAATATAGAAAAAGAGCAGGAAAAGGAATGAAACCAAAAGCACCACTTTTGTCACCATAATAAGTAAATTTCATTGAAAATTTCTGAAACCCTAAAGCACAGAAATTTAAAAAATGTAGTCAAGAGTGACAATGATCTTTCTGTTGTTCAAAAAGTAAAAAATATAGCAGTAAAATTATTTACTCTGGGTTCACTAGAGGTAAACAATGTTGACAAATAAAGAATACAAAAAAAAACAGATCAGGGTGCTTCTTCCAGAAAACACATTAAAAAGAGGACGAATGCAATCCTTTCAAATAAAAAGGAAAGTATTTATACAGGCTGGCATGTCTTGGCTCTTTAAAGGTAATTGGACACACTGCACTAACCCAGCAAGAAATCTAGAACCTTGCTATCTGGCTATCATACATAATTCATGAGTAGCTGGAAATTTATAAATCATGGATCCATTTTTGAGAACCTCATACAGATGCACTGCACAGGAGAGGTGGCAATGGGGTGATTTTTTTTCTCTTTCAAATGTATCTTTTTATTATTAACCATCAAACCATGTCACATACAAAAGATAGCACCCACCCAGGTACAAGGGGGCACACAGTCCAGGAGCGCAATAACAATAGCAATGGTAGGTTCAGCTTCGCGAAATCCCCATTTCTGCTACCACCCTGCACGAAAGGTATGACGCCTGTTGTAAGAACAAACAATACACCTCCCCCCAACAAACCAACCCCCACTCCATCCGGTGGTGACGAAATAATAATGAAAACATAACGAAAATGCAAATAATACAGCCATAGCAAAAGGAAACAGTGATGTAACAACTAGTAGCGAGATGCAGGCTAATCCGTAGTGCCATTAAGGCGCCCCCAAGGCCAATGGAACAAGGAGAGAAAACCTATAGTTGGAAGAGGTGCATTGGGGTGATTTTTTAAACACATTGTGTGAATGGGTTGGACCTGGCTTAATCATAGGAATTAAGGGAATGATCAATCAATCCATCAAACCGTGTTTGCGTAGACCTACTAATCACCCATGAGGGCATTCAGACGCTTGGCTTCATGGCTTAATCGAAGAGGCAGGTCTTGATTCTCTTGTTGAATTCTGCCAGCCCGGGTAGTGACCAGAGGTGGCGGGAGGGCTGTTCCAGGGCTTGGTGGTGAGGTAGGAGGAGGAACGGCCTCAACTGTGGCTTCAGCGGATGCGCGGTGTCTGTGTGAGCGTGGCGGAGCAGACCGAGTAAAGTTCCTCCTCCTAAATTTTAAAATGGAGTACAGACTTTGTTCATCCTGGTTTTCCTGATCTACTAGGCGAGGATAAGGTCCTAGCAGATATTGTTTCACATTTGTAATTTAAATAGGGTTAGGAATCGGCAGGGCCAGTTTGTGGATATCTCTTACGGCGACAAATTCGGAATTTGTACTTGGTATAAAGCAGTAAGGGATTTGATTTAATGAACGAGGAATTCTTGTGTGGAACTGGATCATGCAGCTGCAGTGCAGTGCATAATGCTGTTGGCATGTCCCTTATTTCCTCCTTGCCTTGGGAATGTCAGCCAGTTGATATGAGCACTGTAGGTGTCATGATGTCGCATATGGGCAGACTCCCTCCAGAGAGGTGAGGTACACAATGGACTTCAAAGTGCTCTGAGATGGTGTTACCTGGTGTGTCTGTTGAATCCCTCTGTGCTAAATACACATTTAAAACTCCCCCTCACCAGCTTCCTCTCTCCCTCACACTCCCTCCTCAATCACCGCCCCCTCCCAACCCTTCCTCCATTGCTTCTTTTTCTTTCTGTCTCTTTTCTTTCTGTCTTTTCATCTCTACTTCTTCTCTACTTTTGCATATCATGATCCTACTCTGGGGTAATACTCTGCCAATACTCTTGTAGTCCTTCATTCATCTCTACTACCCATGACACTATGATACTGTGATCCATTGATATTATGGTTTGTTTCCACTCTATGGTGCTGTGACACTATACCACTATCACAAATCGTGCTGTACCCTCCTCTCTTCACCATGCCCCTTTATGTGAGTGCTCTTCTTTCTGTGCTGCTTCTGTACTATTAGGCTTATAAAATCTTAATAAAAATAATTTTGAAATACAAAAAGGACTATGTTCGCGTAAGGTGAAACATAAGGACTCTGAACTGACCTGGTTTTATACAAGGGTGATCAGTACCCACCATCCCTCGCATGAAATCCATCCATTTGACCTAGTGCACAGACCTCATTCATGTTTTTTTCTAAAAAGGTTCATTTATTCATATCTTCTTGTTCTTTTTATTAAAACCTTTTCTCCAAAGTAGCCGAATGTGGATATTGTGTTTTTGGCTTGAGAGTGAGCTACTGAGTGAATGAATGATGGCCATGATTGTATCAAAGCGCGCGCTCTTCTAGAGAGGCGATCAGGTTGTGTACTCAAGGGTAACCAGCGATATCTCTTACCTAACATTGAGGCTTACTGTTTTGACATGGCGGTGGGAGGCACGGTGAGGTGGTGGACCAGGAGGGACAGGGTCGTCTTGGGTTTGTACCAAGTTTTGAAATGGAAACTTTGGGGGGTTTGAATAAGGCCCCAATAAGACCAATCGATAGGAGCCTTTATACTTGTCTGCCCTCTAAGTGATTCTCTTCGGATGAGAGACACTGATATATTGAGTACCAAAGAGCAGATGTTCAGGAGCCTTTACCTCATTGTGCACAGGGACCCTTAGTGTTGCCCTTAGCACAAAGTGCAGCTCAACAAAGAAAACATTGCGGTGCCAGGCGCAAGGACGTATCTTTAGCTGGAATGAAATTATCCGATGTCTATCTCAACGGATTATGCAATCTGCCACATGCAGGTGCTGTACTATACTATACTTTGGGTGGTCCCCATGATGTACCCAGGCGTGCCTGTTATTGTAGATCTACACATTACTTGCACTGGTGCCTTCCATGTACCTGCTCAGGGTTTGCCTGTTATCTATGACATCCATCCATTCAATGCTAATGCGAGTTGCTTGTATTATATTAAGTGGACAACATAACAGCATAGCAGTGTCTCAAATCCCTACCAGGAGCTTGGGAGACGTCCATTTCCCTGCTCCGAATGATAAGTTGGTATACCTGTACTGTCTCAAGGCAAAGGAAACCTACTAAGAGTGAACAACATACGTTTCGCTCTACACGGATAGTGATGGCTCTCACCTGTAAGCATGGCTACAAAGAAGGAACACAGCAGTCGGGTCTCCATGGGGATGCTTTACTTCACACAGCTGGAGGAACCCTTTATCCTGAAACACATTCAAAATAATTTATTTCGATGAGAATTCAGTCAAACATGTGATACCTGTTTTTTCTGAGTGCTTCTGTCTCATTTTTCAGCTTTCTCCCTCCTCTCCCTTGTTTTTCTGAGTTTTTCTCTTGCTTTTCCCTCGTTTTTTACTGCTTTCTCGCGAAGGAGTTAGCAACTGCAGCGCCATGAGACTCTCACGGGTTATTTGCTGCGCTTTATAAATCCTGATTGATAGATTGACACAGATCACTCACTCGATCACTCTCTCGCTCACTGTCTAAGCTCACTCATTCACTCATGGATCCTTATAGAAAAACTGTAGAGACAATATCAGGGTTCTCAGGATGGGTTCTTGTCGTCAGTTTCAGCTGCACACTCCAGAGGGAGAATGCGGGCAGCTCCCAAAACTGCTTTATCAGAATAAACATCATTGTGGTTCTTAGGTCACAAAGTCCTCTTAAGACAGTGAGCTCTCCAATCAGAGTCAGGCGCTACACGGTTCTTAGTATTTGAAAGTGATAGGAGCAGGGGGTGGGAGGTGTAGTGGGGGCCTCCAGGGGGTTGGGAGGTGCTTTGGGGCCTCCAGGGGGTGGGAGGTGCAGTGGGGTCCTCCAGGAGATTAGAGGTGCAGTGGGGACTCCAGGGGGTGGGAGGTGAAGTGGGGGCCTCCAAGGGGTGGGAGGTACAGTGGGGGCCTCCAGGGGATGGGAGGTGCAGTGGGGGTTCGAGGGGTGGGAGGTGCGGTGGGGGTCTCTGGGGGAGGTGCAGTGGGGGCCTCAAGGGGATGGGAGGTGCAGTGGGGGCCTCCAGAGGGTGGAGATGCAGTGAGGACCTCCGGAGGGGAGGTGCAGAGGGGGTCTCTGAGGAGGAGGTGCAGTGGGGGCCTCCAGGGGGTGGAAGGTGCAGGGGGGCCTCCAGGGGGTGGGAGGAGCAGTGGGGGCTCCAAGGGGTGGGAGGTGCAGGGGGGCCTCCAGGGGGTGGAAGGTGCAGGGGGGCCTCCAGGGGGTGGGAGGTGCAGTGGGGGCTCCAGGGGGTGGAAGGTGCAGTGGGGACCTTCGGGGGGAGGTGCAGTGGGGACCTCCAGGGGATGGGAGGTGCAATGAGGGCCTCCAGGGGGTGGGAGGTGCAGGGGGGGCTCTAGGGGGTGGGAGGTGCAGTGGGGGCTCCAGGGGGTGGGAGGTGCAGTGGGGGTCTCTGGGGGGAGGTGCAGTGGGGGTCTCTGGAGGGAGGTGCAGTGGAGGCCTCCAGGGGGTGGGAGGTACAGTGGAGGCCTCCAGGGGGTGGGAGGTACAGGGGGGCCTCCAGGGGGTGGGAGGTACAGGGGGGCCTCCAGGGGGTGGGAGGTGCAGTGGAGGCCTCCAGGGGGTGGGAGGTACAGGGGGGCCTCCAGGGGGTGGGAGGTGCAGTGGGGGCTCCAGGGGATGGGAGGTGCAGTGGAGGCCTCCAGGGAGTGGGAGGTGCAGTGGGGCCTCCAGGGGGTGGGAGGTGCAGTGAGGGCCTCCGGGGGGGAGGTGCAGCGGGGGCCTCCAGGGGGTGGGAGGTGCAGTGGAGGCCTCCAGGGGGTGGGAGGTACAGGGGGGCCTCCAAGGGGTAGGAGGTGCAGTGGGGGCTCCAGGGGATGGGAGGTGCAGTGGAGGCCTCCAGGGGGTGGGAGGTGCAGTGAGGGCCTCCAGGGGGTGGGAGGTGCAGTGAGGGCCTCCGGGGTGGAGGTGCAGCGGGGGCCTCTAGGGGGTAGGAGGCGCAGTGGGGGTCTCTGGGGGGAGGTGCAGTGGAGGCCTCCAGGGGGTGGGAGGTACAGGGGGGCCTCCAGGGGGTGGGAGGTGCAGCGGGGGCCTCCAGGGGGTGGGAGTTGTAGTGGGGGCCTCCAGGGGGTGGGAGGTGCAGTGGGGCCTCCAGGGGATGGGAGGTGCAGTGGGGGTCTCCAGGGGGTGGGAGGTGCAGTGGGGGCCTCCAGGGGGTGGGAGGTGCAGTGGGTGTTCCAGGGGGTGGGGGGTGCAGTGGGGGCCTCCAGGGGGTGGGAGGTGCAGGGGGGGCCTCCAGGGGGTGGGAGGTGCAGTGGGGCCTCCAGGGGATGGGAGGTGCAGTGGGGGTCTCCAGGGGGTGGGAGGTGCATTGGGGGCCTCCAGGGGGTGGGAGGTGCAGTGGGTGTTCCAGGGGGTGGGGGGTGCAGTGGGGGCATCCAGGGGATGGGAGTTGCAGGGGGGGCCTCCAGGGGATGGGAGGTGCAGTGGGGGCCTCCAGGGGTGAGAGGTGCAGGGGGGCATCCAGGGGATGGGAGTTGCAGGCGGGGCCTCCAGGGGATGGGAGGTGCAGTGGGTGTTCCAGGGGGTGGGGGGTGCAGTGGGGGCCTCCAGGGGGTGGGAGGTGCAGTGGGGGCTCGAGGGGGTGGGAGGTGCAGTGGGGACCTTCGGGGGGAGGTGCAGTGGGGACCTCCAGGGGATGGGAGGTGCAATGGGGGCCTCCAGGGGGGTGGGAGATGCAGGGGGCCTCCAGTGGGTGGGAGGTGCAGTGGGGGCCTCCAGGGGTGGGAGGTGCAGTGGGGGTCTCTGGGGGAGGTGCAGTTGGGGCCTCCAGGGGGTGGGAGGTGCAGTGGGGACCTCCGGAGGAGAGGTGCAGTAGAGGTCTCTGGGGGGAGGTGCAGGGGGGCCTCCAGGGGGTGGGAGGTGCAGTGGGGACCTCCGGAGGGGAGGTGCAGAGGGGGTCTCTGAGGAGGAGGTGCAGTGGGGGCCTCCAGGGGGCGGGAGGTGCAGGGGGGCCTCCAGGGGGTGGGAGGTGCAGTGGGGGCTCCAGGGAGTGGGAGGTGCAGTGGGGACCTTCGGGGGGAGGTGCAGTGGTGGCCTCCAGGGGGTGGGAGGTGCAGTGGGGGCTCCAGGGAGTGGGAGGTGCAGTGGGGACCTCCAGGGGGAAGGTGAAGTAGGAGCTCCAGGGGGTGGGAGGTGCAGGGGGCCTCCAGGGGGTGGGAGGTGCAGTGGGGGCCTCCAGGGGGTGGGAGGTGCAGTGGGGGCCTCCAGGGGATGGGAGATGCAGTGGGTGCCTCCAGGGGGTGGGAGGTGCAGTGGGGACCTCCGGAGGAGAGGTGCAGTGGAGGTCTCTGGGGGAAGGTGCAGTGGGGGCCTCCAGGGGGTGGGAGGTGCAGTTTGGGCCTCCAGGGGGTGGGAGGTGCAGGGGGGCCTCCAGGGGCTGGGAGGTGCAGTGGGCGTTCCAGGGGGTGGGAGGGTCAGTGGGGTCCTCCAGGGGATGGGAGGTGCAGTGGGGGCTCGAGGGGGTGGGAGGTGCAGTGGGGGTCTCTGGGGGGAGGTGCAGTGGAGGCCTCCAGCGGGTGGGAGGTACAGGCGGGCCTCCAGGGGGTGGGAGGTACAGGGGGGCCTCCAGGGGGTGGGAGGTGCAGTGGGGGCTTCCAGGGGATGGGAGGTGCAGTGGGGTCCTCCAGGGGATGGGAGGTGCAGTGGGGGCCTCCAGAAGGTGGGAGATGCAGTGAGGACCTCCGGAGGGGAGGTGCAGAGGGGGTCTCTGAGGTGGAGGTGCAGTGGGGGCCTCCAGGGGGTGGAAGGTGCAGTGGGGACCTTCGGGGGGAGGTGCAGAGGGGACCTCCAGGGGTTGGGAGGTGCAATGGGGGCCTCCATGGGGTGGGAGGTACAGGGGGGCCTCCAGGGGGTGGGAGGTGCAGTGGAGGCCTCCAGGGGGTGGGAGGTACAGGGGGGCCTCCAGGGGGTGGGAGGTGCAGTGCGGGCCTCCAGGGGTGAAAGGTGCAGGGGGCCATCCAGGGGATGGGAGTTGCAGGGGGGGCCTCCAGGGGATGGGAGGTGCAGTGGGGGTACCAGGGGGTGGGAGGTGCAGTGGGGGCCTCCAGGGGGTGGGAGGTGCAGTGGGGGCCTCCAGGGGATGGGAAGTGCAGTGGGGGCTCGAGGGGGTGGGAGGTGCAGTGGGGGTCTCTGGGGGGAGGTGCAGTGGGGGCCTCCAGGGGATGGGAGGTGCAGTGGGGGGCTCCAGATGGTGGAGATGCAGTGAGGACCTCCGGAGGGGAGGTGCAGTGGGGGCCTCCAGGGAGTGGAAGGTGCAGTGGGGACCTTTGGGGGGAGGTGCAGTGGGGACCTCCAGGGGATGGGAGGTGCAGTGGGGGCCTCCAGGGGGTGGGAGGTGTAGGGGGGCCTCCAGGGGGTGGGAGGTGCAGTGGGGGCTCCAGGGGGTGGGAGGTGCAGTGGGGGCCTCTAGGGGATGGGAGGTGTAGTGGGGGCCTCCAGGGGGTGGGAGGTGCCGTGAAGGTTCGAGCAAGTGGGAGGTGCAGTGGGGGCCTTCAGGGGGTGAGGGGGGGTGCAGTGGGGACCTCCGGAGGGTGGGGGGGTGCAGTGGGGACCTCCAGGGCGAAAGGTGAAGTGTGGGTCTCTGGGGGGAGGTGCAGTGGGAGCCTCCAGGGGTGGGAGGTGCAGGGGGCCTCCAGGTGGTGGGAGGTGCAGTGGGGGCCTCCAGGGGGTGGGAGGTGCAGTGGGGGCCTCCAGGGGGTGGGAGGTGCAGTGGGGACCTCCGGGGGGGAGGTGCAGTGGGGGATCTAGGGGGTGGGAGGTGCAGTGGGGACCTCTGGGGGGGAGGTGCAGTGGGGGCTCCAGGGGGTGGGAGGTGCAGGGGGCCTCCAGGGGGGCCTCCAGGGGGTGGGAGGTGCAGTGGAGGCCCCCAGGGGGTGGGAGGTGCATTGGAGGCCCCCAGGGGGTGGGAGGTGCAGTGGGGGCCTCCAGGGGATGGGAGATGCAGTGGGTGCCTCCAGGGGGTGGGAGGTGCAGTGGGGACCTCCGGGGGGAGGTACAGTGGGGGCTCCAGGGGGTGGGAGGTGCAGTGGGGACCTCCGAGGGGGAGGTGAAGTGGGGGCTCCAGGGGGTGGGAGGTGCATGGGGCCTCCAGGGGGTGGGAGGTGCAGTGGGGGCCTCCAGGGGATGGGAGATGCAGTGGGTGCCTCCAGGGGGTGGGAGGTGCAGTGCGGACCTCCGGAGGGTAGGTGCAGTGGAGGTCTCTTGGGGGAGGTGCAGTGGGGGCCTCCAGGGGGTGGGAGGTGCAGTTTGGGCCTCCAGGGGGTGGGAGGTGCAGTAGGAGTTCCAGGGGTGGGAGGGTCAGTGGGGGCCTCCAGGGGATGGGAGGTGCAGTTGGGGCTCGAGGGTGTGGGAGGTGCAGTGGGGGTCTCTGGGGGGAGGTGCAGTGGAAGCCTCCAGCGGGTGGGAGGTACAGGGGGGCCTCCAGGGGGTGGGAGGTGCAGTGGGGGCTTCCAGGGGATGGGAGGTGCAGTGGGGGCTCCAGGGGATGGGAGGTGCAGTGCGGGCCTCCAGAGGGTGGGAGATGCAGTGAGGACCTCCGGAGGGGAGGTGCAGAGGGGGTCTCTGAGGGGGAGGTGCAGTGGGGGCCTCCAGGGGGTGGGAGGTGCAGGAGGACCTCCAGGGGGTGGGAGGTGCAGTGGGGGCTCCAGGGGGTGGGAGGTGCAGTGGGGGCCTCCAGGGGGTGGGAGGTGCAGTGGGGGCTCCAGGGGGTGGGAGGTGCAGTGGGGGCCTCCAGGGGATGGGAGATGCAGTGGGTGCCTCCAGGGGGTGGGAGGTGCAGTGGGGACCTCCGGGGGGAGGTACAGTGGGGGCTCCAGGGGGTGGGAGGTGCAGTGGGGACCTCCGAGGGGGAGGTGAAGTGGGGGCTCCAGGGGGTGGGAGGTGCATGGGGCCTCCAGGGGGTGGGAGGTGCAGTGGGGGCCTCCAGGGGATGGGAGATGCAGTGGGTGCCTCCAGGGGGTGGGAGGTGCAGTGGGGACCTCCGGAGGGTAGGTGCAGTAGAGGTCTCTTGGGGGAGGTGCAGTGGGGGCCTCCAGGGGGTGGGAGGTGCAGTTTGGGCCTCCAGGGGGTGGGAGGTGCAGTAGGAGTTCCAGGGGTGGGAGGGTCAGTGGGGGCCTCCAGGGGATGGGAGGTGCAGTTGGGGCTCGAGGGTGTGGGAGGTGCAGTGGGGGTCTCTGGGGGGAGGTGCAGTGGAAGCCTCCAGCGGGTGGGAGGTACAGGGGGGCCTCCAGGGGGTGGGAGGTGCAGTGGGGGCTTCCAGGGGATGGGAGGTGCAGTGGGGGCTCCAGGGGATGGGAGGTGCAGTGCGGGCCTCCAGAGGGTGGAGATGCAGTGAGGACCTCCGGAGGGGAGGTGCAGAGGGGGTCTCTGAGGGGGAGGTGCAGTGGGGGCCTCCAGGGGGTGGGAGGTGCAGGGGGACCTCCAGGGGGTGGGAGGTGCAGTGGGGGCTCCAGGGGGTGGGAGGTGCAGTGGGGGCCTCCAGGGGGTGGGAGGTGCAGTGGGGGCTCCAGGGGGTGGGAGGTGCAGTGGGGGCTCCAGGGGGTGGGAGGTGCAGTGGGGGCTCCAGGGGGTGGGAGGTGCAGTGGGGGCTCCAGGGGGTGGGAGGTGCAGTGGGGGCTCCAGGGGGTGGGAGGTGTAGTGGGGGCCTTCAGGGGGTGGGGGGGTGCAGTGGGGACCTCCAGAGGGTGGGAGATGCAGTGAGGACCTCCGGAGGGGAGGTGCAGAGGGGGTCTCTGGCGGGGAGGGGCAGTGGGAGTCTCCAGGGGGTGGGAGGTGCAGTGGGAGCCTCCAGGGAGTGGGAGGTGCTTTGGGGCCTCCAGGGGGTGGGAGGTGCAGTGGGGGCCTCCAGGGGGTGGTAGGTGCAGTGGGGGCCTCCAGGGGATGGGAGATGCAGTGGGTGCCTCCAGGAGGTGGGAGGTGCAGTGGGGACCTCCGGGGGGGAGGTGCAGTGGGGGCTCCAGGGGGTGGGAGGTGCAGAGGGGACCTCCGGGGGGGAGGTGCAGTGGGGGCTCCAGGGGGTGGGAGGTGCAGGGGGCCTCCAGGGGGTGGGAGGTGCAGTGGGGGCCTCCAG
Organism: Lissotriton helveticus; assembly: GCF_964261635.1. Lineage (NCBI taxonomy): Eukaryota > Metazoa > Chordata > Amphibia > Caudata > Salamandridae > Lissotriton > Lissotriton helveticus. The sequence continues at coordinate 52,857,436 of NC_136059.1, forward strand.
GGGATGGGAGATGCAGTGGGTGCCTCCAGGAGGTGGGAGGTGCAGTGGGGACCTCCGGGGGGGAGGTGCGGTGGGGGCTCCAGGGGGTGGGAGGTGCAGGGGGCCTCCAGGGGGTGGGAGGTGCAGTGGGTGCCTCCAGGGGGTGGGAGGTGCAGTGGGGACCTCCGGAGGAGAGGTGCAGTGGAGGTCTCTGGGGGGAGGTGCAGTGGGGTCCTCCAGGGGGTGGGAGGTGCAGTTCGGGCCTCCAGGGGGTGGGAGGTGCAGTGGGTGCCTCCAGGAGGTGGGAGGTGCAGTGGGGACCTCCGGGGGGGAGGTGCAGTGGGGGCTCCAGGGGGTGGGAGGTGCAGAGGGGACCTCCGGGGGGGAGGTGCAGTGGGGGCTCCAGGGGGTGGGAGGTGCAGGGGGCCTCCAGGGGGTGGGAGGTGCAGTGGGGGCCTCCAGGGGATGGGAGATGCAGTGGGTGCCTCCAGGAGGTGGGAGGTGCAGTGGGGACCTCCGGGGGGGAGGTGCAGTGGGGGCTCCAGGGGGTGGGAGGTGCAGGGGGCCTCCAGGGGGTGGGAGGTGCAGTGGGTGCCTCCAGGGGGTGGGAGGTGCAGTGGGGACCTCCGGAGGAGAGGTGCAGTGGAGGTCTCTGGGGGGAGGTGCAGTGGGGTCCTCCAGGGGGTGGGAGGTGCAGTTCGGGCCTCCAGGGGGTGGGAGGTGCAGTTGGGGCCTCCAAGGGGTGGGGGGTGCAGTGGTGACTCCAGGTGATGAGAGGTGCAGTGGGGGTCTCTGGGGGTGCAGTGGGGACCTCCAGGGGGGTGGGAGGTGCAGTGGGGGCCTTCCGAAAGGTTTGCGAGAGCCAAAGAGATGGAACTTTGTTGATGTCCATAAACAAAATCTCCCCGCACTTACCACACTTGATTGTGCGCACAATGGAGCCCCAAATAACCCTTGCACTGATGGATGAGGAATGTGGAATCGCATCCTTAAAGCTTAATATCTGTGTTTATAGAAGAGGAATCGGGTCGAAGGAAGGATGTTCTGCGCGTGCACATTACCATAACCTGGATGCACCACAGCGCTCGCCCGGGAGAGCAGCAGCGAGGGGGTGAAATATGGCTGGGGTGTCTATTGTGGCTGGGGGTGGCTGAGGTGAAGGATGGCTGAGGTGTCTGGGGTAGCTGGAGTGGCCGGGGGTGTCTGGGGTGGCTGGGGTGGCTGGGGGTGTCTGGGGTGAAGGATGGCTGGGGTGGCTGGGGGTGTCTGGGGTGGCTGTGGGTGTCTGGGGTGGCTGTGGGTGGCTGTGGGTGGCTAGGGGTGGCTGGGGTGGCTGGTGTGGCTGGGGTGAAGGATGGCTGAGGTGTCTGGGGTGGCTGAGGTGTCTGGGGTGGCTGGGGGTGGCTGGGGGTGTCTGGGGTGGCTGGGCTGGCTGTGGTACCTGGTTGGCTAAGGTGACTGGGGTAGCTGGGGGTGGCTGGGGGTGGCTGGGGTGGCTGGGGTGTCTGGGGGTGTCTGGGGTGAAGGATGGTTGTGGGTGGCTGGTGTGGCTGGGGGTGGATGAGGGTGTCTGGGGTGAAGGATGGCCGGGGTGGCTGGGGGTGGCAGTGGGTGGCTAGGGTGGCTGGTGTGGCTGGGGTGGCTGGGGTGAAGGATGGCTGAGGTATCTGGGGTGTCTGGGGTGAAGGATGGCTGGGGTGGCTGGGGTGGCTGGGGTGGCTGGGGTGAAGAATGGCTGAGGTGTCTGGGGTGTCTGGGGTGTCTGGGGTGAAGGATGGCCGGGGTGTCTGGGGTGTCTGGGGTGGCTGGGGTGAAGGATGGCTGAGGTGTCTTGGGTGTCTGGGGTGAAGGATGGCTGGGGTGAAGGATGGCTGAGGTATCTGGGGTGTCTGGGGTGAAGGATGGCTGGGGTGTCTGGGGTGGCTGGGGTGAAGGATGGCTGAGGTGTCTGGGGTGTCTGGGGTGAAGGATGGCTGGGGTGGCTGGGGTGGCTGGGGTGAAGAATGGCTGAGGTGTCTGGGGTGTCTGGGGTGTCTGGGGTGAAGGATGGCTGGGGTGTCTGGGGTGGCTGGGGTGAAGGATGGCTGAGGTGTCTGGGGTGTCTGGGGTGAAGGATGGCTGGGGTGTCCGGGGTGGCTGGGGGTGGCTGGGGTGTCTGGGTTGTCTGGGGGTGTCTGGGGTGGCTGGGGTGTCTGGGGTGAAGGGTGTCTGGGGTGGCTGGGGTGTCTGGGGTGGCTGGGGTGAAGGATGGCTGAGGTGTCTGGGGTTCTGGGGTGAGGGATGTCTGGGGTGGCTGGGGTGGCTGGGGTGAAGGATGGCTGGGGTGTCTGGGGTGGCTGGGGGTGTCTGGGGTGTCTGTGGCGGCTGGGGTGTCTGGGGTGAAGGGTGTCTGGGGTGTCTGGGGTGTCTGGTGTGGCTGGGGTGAAGGATGGCTGAGGTGTCTGGGGTGTCTGGGGTGTCTGGGGGGAAGGATGGCTGGGGTGTCTGGGGTGGCTGGGGGTGTCTGGGGTGGCTGGGGTGTCTGGGGTGAAGGGTGTCTGGGGTGGCTGGGGTGTCTGGTGTGGCTGGGGTGAAGGATGGCTGAGGTGTCTGGGGTGTCTGGGGTGAAGGGTGGCTGGGGTGTCTGGGGTGGCTGGGGGTGTCTGGGGTGAAGGATGGCTGGGGTGTCTGGGGTGGCTGGGGGTGTCTGGGGTGTCTGTGGTGGCTGGGGTGTCTGGGGTGAAGGGTGTCTGGGGTGGCTGGGGTGTCTGGTGTGGCTGGGGTGAAGGATGGCTGAGGTGTCTGGGGTGTCTGGGGTGTCTGGGGGGAAGGATGGCTGGGGTGTCTGGGGTGGCTGGGGGTGTCTGGGGTGGCTGGGGTGTCTGGGGTGAAGGGTGTCTGGTGTGGCTGGGGTGAAGGATGGCTGAGGTGTCTGGGGTGTCTGGGGTGAAGGGTGGCTGGGGTGTCTGGGGTGGCTGGGGGTGTCTGGGGTGAAGGATGGCTGGGGTGTCTGGGGTGGCTGGGGGTGTCTGGGGTGAAGATGGCTGTTGTGTCTGGGATGGCTGGGGTGTCTGGGGTGAAGGATGGTTGTGGGTGGCTGGGGGTGGCTGGTGTGGCTGGGGTGAAGGATGGTTGTGGGTGGCTGGGGTGGCTGGGGGTGGCTGGGGTGAAGGATGGCTGGGGTGGTTGTGGGTGGCTGGGGGTGGCTGGTGTGGCTGGGGTGAAGGATGGTTGTGGGTGGCTGGGGTAAAGGATGTTTGTAGGTGGCTGGGGTGCCTGGGGTGTCTGGGGTGAAGGATGGCTGGGATGGCTGTGGGTGGCAGGGGGTGGATGGGGGTGTCTGGGGTGAAGGATGGTTGGGGGTGGCTGTGGGTGGCTGGGGCTGTCTGGGGTGAAGGATAGTTGTGGGTGGCTGGGGTGGCTGGGGATGGCTGGGGGTGGCTGGGGGTGGCTGTGGGTGGCTGGGGATGGCTGGGGGTGGCTGTGGGTGGCTGGGTGTGGCTAGTCTGGCTGGGGTGTCTGGGGTGAAGGATAGCTGGGGTGTCTGGGGTGAAGGATGGTTGTGGGTGTCTGGGGTGAAGGATGGTTGTGGGTGGCTGGGGGTGGCTGGTGTGGCTGGGGTGGCTGGGGGTGGCTGGTGTGGCTGGGGGTGTCTGGGGTGGCTGGGGGTGTCTGGGGTGGCTGGGGGTGGCTGTGGGGTCTGGTCTGGAATACTTTAGTTTTCGTTTCTGTCATGGCCGCGGGACTACTCGGATTCTACGGGGTTTCTCGGCTAATTATGAAGTTTCAGCTCTTTCCATGTTTGCTTCACGTTATGAACAATCTGCAGATTTTACAACAAAAAGTCCGTCCCTCGAGTGGATCTGAAGTTGCTGCGCCGCTGCTGCGCCTGTTGAGGCGCCTCGATGCCCCCTCGCCGCAGTAACAGGCGCCTTCAGGTGCTGTGCGTCGGTCTGACACTGGGACTGGCGAGGCCACATTTTTACCCACACAACGTTCACCGGCGTAAACACTACACATTAGTAAATGCCCCGTATTAAACCGCATATTTGCTTTTCACGTCGCATATTAGTTTTTTCCTGTCCCATAATGTACTTATTTCAGTCAACCCTACTATACTAGTTGGCGCTCCCCTGCCGCATGACTCCACTCTCCCTCCTTATCAGAAAGTTCTGTCTGTAACCGGCGTCGGGCTGTGCCTGTCGGACTAATGAATGTTCTTGAGAATCAGCCCTGAATCCCCCGAGTGCGGCCGGTCAGAGCAGCCTGCTTCGAAGTGACGTCCCTTCTAATGAATGACGGGGCGCGCGCCGCTCATGCACCTGCGTGCTCCTTGCCTGATGCCGGGACAGTGCTTAATTTGTAAAAAAAAAAGGAGTGCTGGGGCTCTGGACAGGCGGACACTAGAGCTTTCACCATCCGTTGCCCCTGGCAGAGCTGCCAATGACAGCACCAACACACTACTAATCACCACACTCTTACAAGTGTGACAATTGATACTATTACAGGCCCCCAAAGATATAAGAATGGCTTTGCAGGCAAATATTAATAATTGGAAATTAAAATTGGAATAATAAACAGAAGTTGCTGTGCTCGTACCTAAATTGGCAGACACCACTACCATGTGGCAGACAGTCATAAGCCCCGGTGCTGGCAATTAAGTGCTGGTGCTGAGCACCAGAAAGCACTGGCACAAATTAAGCACTGCATGGACATGGTTGGGCTTTGCGCAGCGGCTCCTGCACATGTGTGCTCCTTACCTGATGCCTTGAGACTAAGTTCCTGGCACCCCCTGCAAATGAGTGGCTCCTTACCTGATGCCTGGAGAGGGCTCTGCGCGGCACGGGCCTCTTCCTGCTCAGCCCGGACCCTGTGCACAGACTTGGAGATATGAGGAGCCTGGAATTCAAATGAGGAGGAAGCAGTGAGAGGGTGTGCCTTCATCATACACGGAGGATGAGGCAGAGCAGGGGAGGGGTGCAAGGAAGGCGTGGAACCTGCCAGTCAAAATACAGCACTTGATTACTCGCTACACAAACACAGGGAAAGATCAGGGCCTCAGTGACCTCCTGTCACTAATTTACAGCACCTGGAATCATGGCCTCAGTGAGCTCCCGTCACTTATTCACAGCACCTGGGATCATGGCTTCAGTGAGCTCCCGTCACTTATTCACAACACCTGGGATCAGGGCCTCAGTGAGCTCCCGTCACTTATTCACAACACCTGGGATCATGGCCTCAGTGAGCTCCCGTCACTTATTCACAGCACCTGGGATCATGGCTTCAGTGAGCTCCCGTCACTTATTCACAACACCTGGGATCAGGGCCTCAGTGAGCTCCCGTCACTTATTCACAGCGCCTTGGATCATGGCCTCAGTGAGCTCCTATCACTTATTCACAACACCTGGGATCATGGCCTCAGTGAGCTCCTGTCACTTATTCACAGCACCTGGGATCATGGCCTCAGTGAGCTCCTGTCGCTTATTCACAACACCTGGGATCATGGCCTCAGTGAGCTCCTGTCACTTATTCACAGCACCTGGGATCATGGCCTCAGTGAGCTCCTGAAACTTATTCACAGCACCTGGGATCATGGCCTCAGTGAGCTCCTGAAACTAATTCACAGCACCTGGGATTATGGCCTCAGTGAGCTCCTGAAACTTATTCACAACACCCGGGATCATGGCCTCAGTGAGCTCCTGTCACTTATTCACAGCACCTGGGATCATGGCCTCGGTGAGCTCCTGTCACTAATTCATAACACCTAAGATCATGGCCTCAGTGAGCTCCTGTCACTTATTCACAACACCTGGGATCATGGCCTCAGTGAGCTCCTCTCACTTATTCACAAAACCTGGGATCATGGCCTCAGTGAGCTCCTGTCACTTATTCACAGCACCTGGGATCATGGCCTCAGTGAGCTCCCGTCACTTATTCACAGCACCTGGGATCATGGCCTCAGTGAGCTCCCGTCACTTATTCACAGCGCCTTGGATCATGGCCTCAGTGAGCTCCTATCACTTATTCACAACACCTGGGATCATGGCCTCAGTGAGCTCCTGTCACTTATTCACAGCACCTGGGATCATGGCCACAGTGAGCTCCTGTCGCTTATTCACAGCACCCGGGATCATGGCCTCAATGAGCTCCTGTCGCTTATTCACAACACCTGGGATCATGGCCTCAGTGAGCTCCTGTCGCTTATTCACAACACCTGGGATCATGGCCTCAGTGAGCTCCTGAAACTTATTCACAGCACCTGGGATCATGGCCTCAGTGAGCTCCTGAAACTTATTCACAGCACCTGGGATCCTGGCCTCAGTGAGCTCCCGTCATTTATTCACAACACCCGGGATCATGGCCTCAGTGAGCTCCTGTCACTTATTCACAACACCTGGGATTATGGCCTCAGTGAGCTCCTGAAACTTATTCACAACTCCTGGGATCATGGCCTCCGTGAGCTCCCGTCATTTATTCACAACACCCGGGATCATGGCCTCAGTGAGCTCCTGTCACTTATTCATGGCCTCAATGAGCTCCTGTCGCTTATTCACAACACCTGGGATCATGGCCTCAGTGAGCTCCTGTCACTTATTCACAACAACTAGGATCATGGCCTCAGTGAGCTCCTGTCACTTATTAACGTCACCTGAGATCATGGCCTCGGTGAGCTCCCGTCACTTATTCACAACTCCTGGGACCAGGGCCTCAGCGAGCTCCCGTCATTTATTCACAACACCCGGGATCATGGCCTCAGTGAGCTCCTGTCACTTATTCATAACGCCTGGGATCAGGGCCTCAGTGAGCTCCTGTCACTTATTCATAACGCCTGGGATCATGGCCTCAGTGAGCTCCTGTCACTTATTCACAAAACCTGGGATCATGGCCTCAGTGAGCTCCTGTCACTTATTCACGTCACCTGAGATCATGGCCTCGGTGAGCTCCTGTCACTTATTCAAAACACCTGGGATCATGGCCTCAGTGAGCTCCTGTCACTTATTCACAACACCTGGGATTATGGCCTCAGTGAGCTCCTGAAACTTATTCACAACTCCTGGGACCAGGGCCTCAGTGAGCTCCCGTCATTTATTCACAACACCCGGGATCATGGCCTCAGTGAGCTCCTGTCACTTATTCACAGCACCTGGGATCATGGCCTCGGTGAGCTCCTGTCACTAATTCATAACACCTGAGATCATGGCCTCAGTGAGCTCCCGTCACTTATTCACAGCACCTGGGATTATGGCCTCAGTGAGCTCCTGAAACGTATTCACAACTACTGGGACCAGGGCCTCAGTGAGCTTCCGTCATTTATTCACAACACACGGGATCATGGCCTCAGTGAGCTCCTGTCACTTATTCACAGCACCTGGGATCATGGCCTCGGTGAGCTCCTGTCACTAATTCATAACACCTGGGATCAGGGCCTCAGTGAGCTCCCGTCACTTATTCACAGCGCCTTGGATCATGGCCTCAGTGAGCTCCTATCACTTATTCACAACACCTGGGATCATGGCCTCAGTGAGCTCCTGTCACTTATTCACAGCATCTGGGATCATGGCCTCAGTGAGCTCCTGTCACTTATTCACAACACCCGGGATCATGGCCTCAGTGAGCTCCTGTCACTTATTCACAACACCTGGGATCAGGGCCTCGGTGAGATCCTGTGACTTGTTCACAAAACCTGTGGAGCCTCTCTGGTTTCTTACAACCACCTGCCATGCCTTCTGATACAGCGGTAATTTCACAGAAATTTCTCAATGCAAAAAAACCTCTTCTACCTCTATTTTACCGCTGCAAAGATGTTGGGTCCTTGACACCGTATATTACCTTCAGGAGGCTTTAGATAAACATGAACAGTCAACAATGAAATTATTATTTAAGCCACTAAAGAGAGTTGGTGAGTATTTTAAAGGGTTTTATTTTCTTAGTTAAAAGTGAAGTTTTTCTGACCCTTTATTCATTAGTCAAATATCAATCAGGTTACAGAATTGAAAATTAGGAAAATATAGTATTAATACAGAACATAATACAGTCTGCATATAAAGCATCACATGTAGAAACGAAAATGTGGCGCAAAATGTCAGTCAAAACTCTTAAAGTTTCTAAGAAAAGAGGGAGTCTTGCAAGGCTAATCAATAATTAATAATGTCAAAAATATCCCATAAAGAGAAATAAATAAATTGGACAAATACATGTTTTCAAAACTAATTAGTTAGTCAAAGCATGAACTTAAAGGTTTTAGCATCCAAATGTAAACCCTTTCTATCTGTTGCTCTCTCTGCCCTGGTCTGATCAATCTTCCTGTCTGTGCTTAGGAGCAAGACAGGCCGCCCTTCACAAGTCCACAGAGGAATGTGATCGGCCTTGCCAAAAATATGACGTGCAAGGACTTCTCTAAAAAAATATGAGCATGAAACCCCCACCTCTCTCTGTCTGTCCTCAGATGCAATCTCTTCACAGGCTGCACTCGCGACTATCACGTACCTTACCCATATGATGTCTGGCCCCATCTGCTCCCTCTCAAAAGCTCACACTCTCCCTAAAGCTAACACGCCTCCAAAGAGGTCATTATTTATCCTCTAATTCTTGGCAGACTACAATAAAAATGTTTCAGATTCAGAAAAACTCTCACTGTGATTGGTTACCATATGTGACATGAGGGTCTCACCATTCTGTTCTCATTGGAAATTCAAAACCATACCGGCTTTAACAAAGGAAGCGTAATGATTAATACAATTATAAGTTTTAGCAACATTTACTAGGAAAAATGTTTCAGTCTATTTCCTCTGTCCTGTCACATCGCAGGCAGGACGGATATTTTAACTAACACTGGTACATTGGCACGATCACAAGAATGTACAGGCCTTGACTCCTTCGTGTCTTGAGCCACTTGGCAGTCCTGCGCATGCGTTTTTCAGCACGATTCTCAGCCGTGCTGGATTTCTTAGGCAGCCATTTAATGATGGGCCCATAAACAAAAACAAATAAGAAAGAGTATTAATTTTTATGTAAATACAGCTATTATGTTTTTCCACCCCCTTACTAATACCTTGTATAAATGATTACCTAGCAAAAGCTATTTAAAACAGTTTTTCTTATTATTTGTACACAACATGCAAAAAATGTGCAATGTACAATATAGCATAATACATGCACTAGTGCAAATTTCCAAAGCGCACTCATAGCAACATGCTCTAATGTTTTAGATAGCTTTTCATGCAAAATGTGTTTGCCCCGTGTAATGATGGTGCATGGTTAATTAATTAATATTATAAGATGTGTTGTGAACTGAACATGTATTGTCTAAATATGCAACAAATCCAAAGTCTATTAAGACACGGACAGGGGTGTAGATTACAAGACAATGAGCTGGGAAGAGAGAACACATTCCATGATTATCTTCAAAGCTAAAAAGGCCACTGAAATCACAAGTTTTCTTCTACACTGCAAAAACACATGTTAAGTCAGCACAAGCATTTCAGACTGACTGGACCTCATTTCATGTTCATGTGTTTTTACTTGCACCAGAATGTGCGCGTCAATTTAAATGCAGTCTGTCTGAAGCACAAAATAAAGCAATGCCTGACTCCAGATGAAATCTGAGCTACATCACTTCCCAAGAATGATGAGTGGGTCAGACAGTAGAGAATACAAACGTACATTTTATTCGCAGTACTCTGCAAGGGAGTCCATCATGACCTGCACCCTAAGATGACTGCAGAGAGACTGACCCCTCCCAGTAGTCAACAGTGAGTAATAATTCTTCCGAAGAAGCCTACAATCATGCCCACAATGCAAATTTTCCGGCCTGAGCAGAACACGAACAAAGAAGGCACAGAGAGATGGGCTACCACCTGCCAGATGGGTGCATGTTATCAGAAAGTCGAGGTCATGGGCATCAAATTCCGTTCCGCTATCCGCAATTGCGATAATTTGACATTTTTGCGCTCCGCAGAGAGCGTGAAAATGTCAAAATTTCCACAATCCGCATCGTCCCGGAATTTTTTCTTGCTCGCGTTGTAAAAATACATTCACGCGCGTGTGTTCGCCTTACCTGCATCCCCGCGTTCGCCCACACGTTTTCCCGATCCGGTCGCGTTCTCCACGACATGTTGGATTGTGGGTCGCCATTTTGCACTATCTCGCGCGAGTTAGCGCCCGCAATCACGTCATTCATCACACGATCACGTCATTCGTCTAGCGATCACGTCATTCGTCTCGCGATCATGCACCGAGAGAGTATGAGATCTCGAACACGTCATTCTCCACCGAGAGCGCGAGGACGCGGACACGTCACATCAAAAGCGCCAAGGAGCGAGAGAACCCGAACACGTCATATCCAACGCGTCAGGGAGCGAGAGAACTCGATCACGTCATTTTGGACGTGCCGCCAGAAGTAATGTGAAGCTCGAAAACTCGAAGATGTAAAATTTTCAATTTGGAGAAGAATATCAGCTCTAGCAGCAAGAAACCTTCTGCAAATGATGATTTGGTTGAAAAAAACTCCTCAGATTGACCTTTGGCTGTCCTTTTTGGTGCAAGGAGTCCATTTTAAAAAAGGGGTAGAGGGAGGAAGTGCCACAGATTCTGAACTTCCTGTTCCTGTCCAGCAGGCTCCTCCCAGTGCTTTGTCCATCTCCTGCTCATTCTGCCTTTCGATTTTGAGCTGGAAAGATCACTCTTTTTGTCTGCTGCATCATTGCAATTGGATTTGAGGATTTTTGAAATGGATATTTTACAGGTAAGTGGTTGTTGTGTCTGTTTGATTGGGGGCATTGCAGTTGTTGCTACTACAATTTATTTTTGGTAACTATCATATCTTTTTAAAAAAAAATGTTGTAGGTGGTAGTAGTCAGTAGGCCCAGAGCAAGTCATGGCCTCATGTGTGTGTGCATGATGAAACAACTGTTCCTTTGGTGTGTTTTTTATGTATTTCATTTTCAAGCATCATTTAGGGCCTGGATGGCACTGGATTGAATTGGGAAATGTGTTTTTTTGGGGTGGGCTTTCTGTTGTTAGGCCTGGCCTTTTGGCTGGTGGCCATTTAGAAGCCTAGGCCTGCAAGCTTGTCTGGCCTTGTCTGCCAACAGGCCTGCTTAAATCCAGTAGGCTCAGAGCAGGTAGCCACAGCTTTATTAATCAAGTGTTTATGTGTGGTCTGTTGAATTTTTAGACATCATTCAGGGCATGGATGGCATTGGATTGAGTTGGGAAGTGTGTTTTCTTGGGGTGGGCTTTCTGATGTTGGGCCTGGCCATGTGGCTAGTGACCATTTTGAAGCCTAGGCCTGCAAGCTTGTCTGGCCTAGTCCGGCAACAGGCCTGCTTTCATCCAGTAGGCTCAGAGCAGGTAGCCACAGCTTTATTAATCAAGTGTTTCTGTGTGGTATGTTGAATTTATAGACATCATTTAGGGCATGGATGGCATTGGATTGAGTTGGGAAGTGTGTTTTCTTGAGGTGGGCTTTCTGATGTTGGGACTGGCCATGTGGCTGTTAGCCATTTTGAAGCCTAGGCCTGCAAGCTTGTCTGGCCTTGTCTGCCAACAGGCCTGCTTTGTTTCATCCAGTAGACTCAGAGCAGGTAGCCACAGCTTTATTATTCAAGTGTTTCTGTGTGGTCTTTTGAATTTTTAGACATCATTTAGGGCATGGATGGCATTGGATTGAGTTGGGAAGTGTGTTTTCTTGGGGTGGGTTTTCTGATGTTGGGCCTGGCCATGTGGCTGGTGGCCATTTTGAAGCCTAGGCCTGCAATATTGTCTGGCCTTGTCTGCCAACAGGCCTGCTTTCATCCAGTAGGATCAGAGCAGGTAGCCACAGCTTTATTAATCAAGTGTTTATGTGTGGTGCGTTGAATTTAGATATCAGTTAGGGCATGGATGGAATTGGATTGAGTTGGGAAGATTTTTTTTGGGGTGGGCTTTGTGATGTTGGGAGTTTTAAAGACATTCCTTTGTTGTGTGTGTCTGGTGTGTGTTGGTGTGCAATGCATGCACCCTGCAGACCTTATTGGGGCCTGTGAATTTGCGTATTTGCATTTTGTTGCATTAAAAAGGCAGAGTAGTGTGCTTTAGCATGTATTCTTTGCCTGGCTTTTATAGGCCTTTTTGTCAGCTTCTGGTGTTTCCCAGGCCCCCTGCTTGTTGTTTGTGATTTGTGAGTGTGATTGTGCCTGGTGTCCTTCTTTTATGGTGGGAGTTATTAGTGTCCTGCTTTTGCCATATATGCCTGCATGGTTTTCATATTGGCTTACTGCTCCCATCCATCCACCCCCTTTGCCAGCAGCAGCTCCATGAATGATGTAATGCTCAAATTATTTAATGGCAAATAGGGTCCAACTCACTTCCATTAAATTGTTATTTTGGTGGTTCCTATTCTCTTTCCTATCCTTCTTGAGAGTGTAGTGTGTGTATGTACACAGTAGTATAACATAGCCCTTGTTGACAAAGTCTAAGAAATGGCTAGACTATATATTTTGTTTGCACAAGTACAGTAGTAAGTAACTGAACCACAACAACAAATGCAACATTTCACTGATGTTCTTCTCCTGGCTTATTTGCTTTTAAGTGCATAAAAACCCAGAGGAGGAGGTGTCATCATCATCATCATCATCATCTCATCACCCGTTGTACTGCCAGCCAGACAGAAGTCCTGCTCCGCATCACGCCCACGTGTGACCACAATTTGTTGTGCATCTGCGTCCTTCCTGACATCTGAAGAACATGGCCCCAAAGAAAGGTACCAGGTCCATTACCAAGAAAGTTGCTGGTAAGAAAAAGAAACAGAAACGGGAAGTGCCATTAACCACGACTGGTGTGCCGGCCACTATTTTTTTTGGGACCAAAAAAGATACGCCTGCAGCAGCGTTGTCCGGAAACCAACCTAGGAGCAGCACCACCGCACCAGCGGTACAACCCCACCAACATCAGCAAAAGCCCTTGAGTGCCGCAGAGGTAGCCAGTCTACTAACGAGCAGCGATGTTGTAATGTCATTATCGCAAAGTAGTAGGCAATCAACACAGGTGGAAACTCAGCATATAAGTGTGCCATCTCAACAAGAACCGGTTTCAGGCTTTCAGCCCTCATGAGCCTGGATAGCTTGATTCCAGTGCCATGGAGAGCACGAGACTCATGTCTGAGCATACCCGTCCCACTCGGGGTGACAAATGCAAAAACAACAGGTGATGGACAGAATGCAGAACAATGTCATACATTCACCCCAGTTCAGAGATCTGGGACTAAAGCCATCATTTTTTTGCTCACCATGCCATTCCAGTTTGAACCCAGCCATATGCAAATCAGTCTTGACCCTGTGCCCCATGGGAACAGTCCAGCCCGAACTGCCAAGCCAGGATCTCCCTGGACTGGAAACAAGCATCCAAGGACCGGTTTCGGGCTTTCAGCCCTCATCAGCCTGGATAGCTTGATTTCAGTAGCATGGAGAGCGCGGGACTCACGTCTGAGCTTACCCGTCCCACTTGGGGTGATAAATGTAAAAACAACAGGTGATGGACAGAATGCAGAACAATGTCATACGTTCACCCCAGTACAGAGATCTGGGCCTAACTCCATCGTTTTTTTGCTCACCATGCCATTCCAGTTTGAACCCAGCCATATGCAAATCAGTCTTGACTCTGTGCCCCATGGGAATAGTCCAGCCCTAACTGCCAAGCCAGGTCCTCCCAGGACTGGAAACAAGCATCCTAGGACCGGTTTAGGGTTTTTAGCCCTCATCAGCCAGGATAGGTAGATTCCAGTGGCATGGAGAACAAAGGACTCACGTCTGAGAATATCCGTCCCACTAAGGGTGACAAATGCAAAAACAACAGTTGATGGACAGAATGCAGAACAATGTCATACGTTCACCCCATGACAGAGATCTGGGCCCAAATCCATAGTTTTTTTGCTCACCATGCCATTCCAGTTTGAACCCAGCCAAATACAAATCAATCTTGACCCTGTGACCCATGGGAACAGACCAGCCCGAACTGCCAAGCCTGGTCCTCCCTGGACTGGAAACAAGCATCCAAGGACCGCTTTCGGGCTTTCAGCCCTCATCAGCCAGCATAGCTTGATTCCAGTGGAATCGAGAGCACGGGACTCATGTCTGAGCATACCCATCCCACTCGGGGTGACAAATGCAAAAACAACAGGTGATGGACAGAATGCAGAACAATGTCATACATTCACCCCAGTACAGAGATCTGGGCATAAATCCATCGTTTTTTTGCTCACCATGCCATTCCAGTTTTAACCCAGCCATATGCAAATCAGTCTTGACCCTGTACCCCATGGGAACAGTCCAGCCCAAACAGCAGCGGCAACAAGAACAGCGGCAGCAGCCGCAAAAAGAACAGCAGATGCAGCCACAAGAGCAGCCCACAATAGTAGTTTTTGCTCCTGACGTAGGGGCATTTCAGGAAATCGAGCTTCCTGCAGGCAAAGTGGAGCAAACCACTGTTTCGGAAGATCTATTGTCTTTCAGACCACCAGCATGGAAACGGAGGCTGAGTCCATCATCTTCTTCTTCAAGCGCCTCTTCTGATGATCGTGATGCCACTTGGCAGCCACCAGCTCAGTCTGAGAGTGAAGCACGCCACAAGACAATGCTTCTGAAAAGGAAGGTTCCAGAAAAACTTTTGGAGGTAGATGTACAAGAGGGGAATGATGTTGATGAAGAGTCAGACGAGCCAGTCATCACGCAAATCACTCCCGGCCCAAAGGGGATGGAGACCAACATTCTCACCCTTTCCAGAAAGGCTGCTACTGAGCGGGATGTAGCTCGGATACCACCAGCACAGGTTACACCACCACGACCTCCAGCTGCCATATTTTCAAAGGACCGGCAGGGACCTACTACATCCAGCTCAACCATCTCAGTAGGTAGTGGTGGTGGTAGCAGTAAAAGTCACAGTATAGCTGCAGAGTGTCACATTCCAAGCACACCCTCCAGTTCATCTGGTATTGAAAGTGGCACATCCAGCAGTGCCAGAAAGTTCTCCTCCCCAGTTTGGGACTTCTTTTCTGTTAGCACCAAGGAGGTGAACGTTGCTATATGCTCAATTGGTCGCACAGGTGTTCGGCGCGGTAAACTTGGTACAAACTATGGTACCGGAGGCCAAGCAAGTCATCTCAGAATACACCACACTATTGTGTGGGAGAATCACCTACTTCAGTTAAAACAAAGTAAAAAAACTCAACCCATTGAAGTTGGGCATGTAGAATCAGGGGACAATATTATTGCGGTGGAAGGTGAAGAAGAGGGAGGCATTTCTAGCCCTGTCACAGTGGTACTGCCCACATCCTCCTCAGTAAAATCTGAGTGGCACCGCAATAAGAGCCATACTCAGAGTCAGCCTGAGACACCAAGGCGACCGAGTACCACAATGAGATAAAGTGCGTTGTTGAGCCTAAGTGGGTTAATGAAAACAACAGTACCACAAAGGAAAGTAATCCAGCCTACCATTGAGAGCATGTTTAGGTTTGAGGGGCAGTTCCAACGCAACCACCCAACGGCACGGTTGTACAATGCGAAGCTGGCTAAAATGTTAGCGCTGGCCCTTCTCCCTTTTCCATTTGTGGAAGGGGTGGGTTTCCTTGAATTTGTCAATACAAGAAGGGGGACCAATTCTGGACAATATTTAATGGGGTCCAGTGTTTGAATTTGTGTCAGCCATCTGTCCTAAATGGAAGGTTCCCAGCCAGTCCTATTTCACAAGAATTGCTGTTCCGGCACTACATCATGATGTGCTGGAATTGGTTGGACAAGCTTTGCAGCAGAGGGCTGTTCACAATATCCACCTGACAACAGACATGTGGACCAGTTGCCAAGCCACAGATTACATGTGAATCACTCCAAACTGGGTCTCTTTAGTGGGGGTTAGAGATAAGCTATCTAAATGAAGTGCTGTTGACACAGCTGAGATTTTTAAAGCTACTCAGAAACATGCAACTGTAGCAATGTTCGGCATGGAGAAATCTCATACTGCTGTAAACATTTTGCAAGAGTATCGCAGCAATGTTTTTGAATGGCTGCTCCCAAGAGGGCTTAGTATTGGTTTTGTTGCCACAGATAATGGCAGTAATGTACTTAAGGCCATGGACCTTGATTCCTATTTCAGGGTTCTGTGTTTGGTGCATTGCATATTTATTATAGCACAAGACTTTCTGAAAAAAGAACCCAACGTCAGCCACTTACTGACCATCTGACGAAGAATATGCACTCATTTCAGCCATTCTTTTAAATCTCGGAAGCAGCTGAAGATCAATCAACGTGAATATAACATGCCAGTCAAAGCACTCTTCCAGGAGGTGGCAACACACTGGAACTCAACGTATTACATGCTTGATCGTCTATTTGAGCAGTACAGGCCACTCAATGAATATGTCATGCGAAGACTGGATGCTACTGTGAAAGGCATGACCCTTCAGATGGACCAATGGTGCCTAATTAAATGCCTGACTGAGATGCTTCGTCCTTTTGAGGTCTTCACACGTGCAGTAAGCAAGGAGGACTGTACAATGGGCCAATCTATCCCATTATTGCAAATGCTATGGCATCAGCTGAAGAAGGTGTCTGAATCATACAAAGGTGTAGAGGAAAACAAGGAAGCCTATGACTTGGTGGAGAGCTTAGCCCGTCGCTTAGCTGAAAATACAAGGGTGCAAAATAGGATTCTGTCACAAAAACATTACATTTCTGCCACAATTCTGGATCAACGGGCAAAATTAGGACAGAAGAAATTCATTCCTTTTTAAGAGATGGATGTTTCCCGCTACAAAACTTGGATACTTGAAAACCCATTGCAGGATTGGGATAGGAAAAGTCCTGAATGGCCACTGCTCAGCAGGCTGGCGATAAGCTATCTGGCTGCCCTGTTGCAAGTGTCTCTTCCGAACGTGTTTTCAGTGCTGCTGGTTCCAATGTAACAGTGAGAAGGACCAGTCTCTCGCTCAAAAACGTGCAGAGGTTAACAATGATCAAAATGAATCAGCACTTCATACCACTCAATTACACAATACATGAATCAAGGGAGGAAGATGAGGACAGCGGATCAGGTGACAGAAGTAGAGTGTCACATGATTACCTACTACTGGCTGAACCCCCAGAGTTTGAGGATGAGCTATACTTCCATGACAATTAGGCTTGCTCTTACGTTCTTCCTCCCTTATTTTCCTTTATTTGTGTGTCTGTCGTTCCGGTTACAAACTTTGAATCACAACAAATCCATTAGCACTGTCTTCTACTCTTCTTATTTCAATATACAATTTTCACCTGTACAATCCTCCGAATCCAGCTCCTCCGCTCCATCATACTGAATCTCCCTAAATCCACTGCCCTCATGATGATTGGATGCTGGAAAATAGAAGAAAAAATAAAAACGTTCCTAGTCCCTCAAAAAAAAGTGGAACATGATGACTAATACAGTTATCCTCCTTTCAGAGCCGTGAGAGATGGCCCGTTAACTTAAGATGAGATGGAAGAGGTAATGATTGATGCCATGCATTGGATGCAGAGTCGCAGACTGAGTGATTTTGTTGTTGTTTGTTGTGCGTGAAGTTATGTCATTGTTCACTAATCATCTTTCTACAGTACACACTAAACGTAACTCAAGGCAATTTTCCCCTTCTTGCAAATATTTTTTATAAGAAATTTGTACTTCTACTGCAGCTTGATACATTGCTTTTGATTGAATACAGGAAGGGGATTCAATCTGCACACTGAGTACGACAACAGCACCGCCTGTGATGATGATGGCGAAAAAGACGGCCAATAACTTAAGATGAGAAGGAACAGGTGATGATTGATTCCATGCATTGGACGCAGAGTCGCAGACTGAGTGATTTTGTTGTTGTTTGTTGTGCATGAAGTTATGTCATTGTGCACTAATCATTTTTCTACAGTACACACTAAACGTAACTCAAGGCAATTTTCCCCTTCTTGCAAATATTTTTAATAATTGTACTTCTACTGCAGCCTGATACATTGCTTTTGATTGAATACAGGAAGGGGACTCATCTGCACACTGAGTATGACAACAGCACCGTCCATGATGATGATGCCGAAAAAGACGGCTCATTAGCTTAAATGAGAAGGAACAGGTAATGATTGATGCCATGCATTAGACGCAGAGTCGCAAACTGAGTGATTTTGTTGTTGTTTGTTTTGCATGAAGTTATGCCATTGTGCACTAATCATCTTTCTACAGTACACACTAAACGTAACTCAAGGCAATTTTCCCCTTCTTGCAAATATTTTTAATAAATATACTTCTACTGCAGCCTGATACATTGCTTTTGATTGAATACAGCAAGGAGACTCATCTGCACACTGAGTATGACAACAGCACCGTCCATGATGTTGATGCCGAAAAAGACGGCCCGTTACTAAGATGAGAAAGAACAGGTAATGAAAATAAATGGCATTCATTGGACAACTGGCTCTGAGCGTTTGGTGTTTGTGTTTTTGTTGTTTGTTTGTTGTTCATGAAGTGAAGTCAAAGTGTACTAGTAGTCTTACTGTACATACTAAATAGTGACTCAAGTCAATAATATTTCTACTCTTGTTGTGTAATAACAACATTTTACTTCTACTGTAGGCCGAACTTCACAGTCAGTCAGTATAAGTATCGGAGATGATTGATGGAATAATAACAAGTCAGGAGGACGTTTCATGAGTGGCATAAAAGGTGAACACATCAACAACAACCACAGCAGACCCAAATTTCTGTGTAGAAGTGGAGTCGAGTGTAGCGGTGGGATGAATGCGGTGCATTGATTTACTAACTTAAATTGTAAAATGCTATGTTTGGATATGTGCTTTGTCCAACTCTTTAAAAAAAAGTACTCTAAACAGAGGATGTGCTAAGCGGCGTGCCGTCACTGTGGGCCTGCTCTGTCCTGTTGTTGTTGAAGGTCGATGCTGGAAACAGACTAGAGTAGAGATGATGCATACATGCCGCCTCGGAAAGTGTTCTTGTTGCACTACACCATAAATTGTGCATTTCTTTCAACTTTGTTTCTCAATATCCCTTTTGTTTTTCCATCTACAATTACAGGCCGGGCCTTGCCCTATACTTGGGAAAACATTACAATTCACACTTACCTTACCAATACATCTACATTTTTCCAGGCGGGCAGTGGTGACTGGCGACACCCAAGATTGATGGACGAGAGGACCAAGAGGAATGCCGAGATGCAAATCCAGTCCACATTTTTGACCAGGATAACACTGTAACAGTATCAACTTTCACAGAGTACGTCAGGAGATGCAACGGCCTGGGACATGCACAGTTGTATAGGATGTTACGCGGCGAGGGGTGTTCCAGATTGCATGACCATTCTATGAGTGTCTGCTTCAAGTTAGATAATGGGTGAAGAGTATCAGTACATGACATGGAATGTTTGTGGCCTCAACACGCTGAAAAAGATTAGACAGGTGTTGTCGTATCTAGATAGCCAGAAGATACAGATTGCATTATTTCAGGAGACTCACTTAACCAATTACACTGACTCCAAGGTTGCAAGCAGGTGGTCGGGGTTTAGATTGTCATCGCTTTTGAGGATACACATATCACACCTGCCCACAACAGTTGGTCCAGATTGGACTATTGGTTACTAGATGAAGGCGCACATAACTGGGTCACGCACATACATGTACTTCCCTGCACATTGTCGGATCACAACCCTGTGGTGGTGCGACTGCGCATCCCCACCAACCCCCGCCATCCTTTCACATGGTGCTTCCGGGCAGGGGGCTCTACTGGACCCCATCTTTGCAGACACAATTAGGAATGCCATTGTGCATTATTTTGATGAGAACACCGGGTCAGTTGATAGTCAGGCATCACTGTGGGAGGCATTTAAGTTGACAATAAGGTGGGTCTGCATGGGCACTTCAGCGGGCATACTGATGGACTTAAGGGGCAAATTGACAATAAGGAAGCAGAATTAGGGAAGCTTGAGAAAGAGTATTGTGCAGTGCCATCTGACACACTTCTGGCCAGCATCAGGGAAGGGCTCAAGGAATATGAGGAATTGGCGGAGGCTGAGGCGCGGTATAGGGGTAGGCGGCACATGGCTAGAGCATATGGGGGGGTGGCAGACCAGGGAAGGTCCTTGCTGCCAAGCTGCTGTTTCGGGAGCAACACCAGCATGTAGAAAAATTTGTAGATAATGATGGCAGAGAACCACAAGAGGTGACTGCGCAGTTTAGGAAATTTTATGCAGCACTATACACCACGCGGGGTGGTGCAGAGGAAGACGTCATGACGGAGTATCTGTCAGACATTGCTTGTGCGTAGCTGTCAGATGTACACAGAAAATACCTGTCCCTCCCCATAGACGAAACGGATGTCAAAGATGCCATTCTTTCTCTCCCTACACAGCAAGGCCCCTGGACCTGATGGTCTAACGGCAGAATTCTATAGGCATACGCTGACATTCTAGTACCCCATCTATTAGAAATGTATGCTGAAGCACATGACACCGGGTGCCTCCCCCCCTCCCTAAGGCAGGCTTTGATTGTCACACTTCTCAAGAAGGACAAAGCTCCTGCATCGGTCGACTCGTATCGCCCCCTTTCGCTGATTAATATAGATGCGAAAATACTGGCGAAAATATTAGCTACTAAATTACAACCTTTGATGCCTCTCCTTGTGCTCCCGGATCAGTCCGGTTTCATACCCGACCGATCCACCTCCCACAACTTGCACACCATCTTTTTCATGTTTCATGTCCTCAATCCTGACTTGCCAGCCGCCGCTGTCCTTCTGGATGCGTCCAAGGCTTTTGATTCCACTGAGTGGGGCTATATGTTTCACGTACTCCGGAAGATGGGGTTTCCTAGTGTCATATTGCAGTGGATTAAGATTTTATACACGGATACAACCACAAGGGTGGGAGTCGGTGGGCACACCTCTGAGCCACTACAGATCCAAAGGGGCACGGGGCAGCGCTGTCCCCTCTGCCCCCTTCGTTTTGCTTTGGTCGTCGAGCCGCTCGCCTGTAAAATCCGCCAGACCCATAGAGCTGCGGCCCTCAATTTTAAGCATCGACCAGTTGGCATATCGCTGTACGCCGATGATATGGTGCTGTTTGATCAAGAACCCCAGCAATACTTGTCCCCCGTCCTTCGTGAATAGATAAAGTTTGGCCTTTTTTCCGGCATCACGATTAACTGGGATAAGTCGGTTGTCATACCGCTTACATCGGTCATGTCCGGTCCGTCCCTGGAATACCCTGGAATACCCGCTAGGGTGGTCGACTGAACCGGTCAAGTATTTGGGAGTGTGGGTACCCCGAGATCCTGAGATTGTGGTCAGGGAGAATTACGGCCGTGCACATGATACTTTGAAGCAACAAGTAGACAGGTAGACACGCTTGCCTCTCTCTCTGGCTGGTTGAGTCGCAGTGATCAAGATGGTGGTGCTTCCCCGCTTCCTCTATTTGTTTGCTAATATTCCCATCAAATTGACTCAAGAATATTTTAAAACACTGAGGTTGTTGCTGTTGCGTCTGGTCTGGTGTTCGGGTCCATCGAGAGTTGGCTTGCTGACAATGACTCTTCCATATGATAAGGGGGGTTTCACGGCTCCGGATTTCTATGTGTACGACCTTGGTGCTCAAGCACAATATGCGTATTACTGGGTCAGGCCACACGCCTTTAAACCTCAGGTGGCAGTGGAGGACGGAGATGCTCATCCCACCCCACTGGGGAGCGTACTAACATATGCAAACAGGCACACTACCAAAGCAGAAATTAACACAATTGACACCACAATCGCAGCATGGCAGGCGATCGGCAGGCGGGCTAACAAGCTGCCCCTGTATGCACTGGCCCTCACCCTGGCCCATCATGCGGCATTGCCAGTTACACAAGAGGCGGGTCCTTTACACTCCCTTAGGGAGGCAGGAATTGCTCAGATGGGGGATTTATATCCTGAAGGCCATTACATGATGGATAGCGACTTAGATTACATACAGAACCCCTCTCCTCTTTTTCAATTCACTTGTTTCCGCCTTAAGCGGGCCATACGAGACCACTACACTGACTTCCCCGTGGAGCCACCGACACTCCAAGCCCTACAGCTGATCCTAATATTGCCCACAAGAAAGAAATTAATCACTACACTCTATAGGGCGGTGCAGGAGGAGACGTGCAGGGGGACGGACAATAGCTTGCATAAATGGAATTCTATCCTGGATCCTCCTATTAATGGGGAGGAGTGGGAGAAAATATGTCAACTAACGGGCTGCCACACCCCCAACGGTAACTTGCGGATCATCCATTTTACATTTTTACACCAGACATACCACACTCCCGCAAAGTTATATAAGACAGGTCTCAGGGATACTGATAGCTGCAAGTGCTGTAAACTTCCTGGCACAGATTTCCTACATCTGGCCCGGAGTTGCCGTCTGGTTTATCAATACTGGGAGGAAGTGCTGAGTCGATTGCACACCATGACGGATCTGCGGCTTCCTTGCACACCTCTGCTCTGTCTGTTGCATTACATTCCACAAGTCAAGGGGGTGGTGGGCAGGTTTGTCAGAATCGCCCTATTATTGGCTAAACGCCGGGTGCTTTTCACTTGGGACAGTGGGGCCCCTCCAAAAATAGATTGCTGAGTGAAAGATTTAGTCTATTGTAAAGAGATGCTGGCTACGTATGCTGAAGAATTGCTTGTCACATCTAGACCCAAGGACGTCTGGGGCCCGCTTGTTCAATTCCTCGCCCGCCCGCCTCCTGAGAGTGACCTTGACCAGTCTTCTGTGAGTGAGTAACGTATATCCCCGATGTAAGGTCGTGCTGGGCGCTACACCTCTGTCAAATTGTTATAAAATGTGTGAGGTACGGCCTGTGTATTCTCATGTATGTGCTGTAATACCTGCTGACGTATTTGTTACTCTGGTGTATTGCTGTTGTTCACAGTATTGCTGTATCATGTTCTTTAAAATTAAAATAAATTTTAAAAAAAACAGTATCAACTTTCATCTTCTTTTAAATAATTAATCAAACGCTTGCTGGGGCGGACGTGGCGAAAGCAACAGTACTTCAATTTCAAGGCAGAGCGATGATCTTCTTCTGCTTGCCCACCCACGAGCAGTATATTTTAGAGTTGATTTTTATTTAACAAAGGAACATATACCTCAGCATTGATTGGATTTGTTGTCATTCCTCATACACAGCGGTACAAAAGGGGGTGGATATGGACGGAGCATCTGAACCAATCAAACTCTCACACCCAGTCACCAGATCTGGGTTTAATCCATCACCGTTCTTCAGCCCACTCTGCCACCCCAGTTCAGACATGGCCATTTGCAAATCAGTCTGACCCTGTGCCTCATGAAAACAGTCCAGCCCGAACTGCAAAGCCATGCCTTCCCTGGACCGGAATCAAGCTTCCTAGGACCGTTTTCTGCCATTACAGCCTTCTTCAGCCAGGCTTGCTTGAATCCAGTGGCAAAGTGAGCTAGGGACTCACGTCTGAGCATACCCTGCCAACTTACGGTGAACAAAGCGGTACAAAAGGGGGTGGTGATGGACGGAGCATCTGAACCAATCAAACACTCACACTCAGTCAACAGATCTGGGTATAATCCATCATCATTCTTTAGCCACTCTGCCACCCCAGTTCAAGCAAGCCTGGCTGAAGACGGCTGGAATGCCAGAAACCGGTCCTAGGAAGCTAGATTTCGGTCAAGGGAAGGCATGGCTTGACAGTTCGGGTCAGACTGTTCCCATGAGGCACAGGGTCAGACTGATTTGCATATGGCCATGTCTGAACTGGGGTGGCAGAGTGGGTTTAAGAACGGTGATGGATTAAACCCAGATCTGTTGACTGGGTGTGAGTGTTTGATTGGTTCAGATGCTCCGTCCATCACGACCTCTTTTGTACCGCTTTGTTTGCCATAAGTTGGCAGGGTATGCTCAGACGTGAGTCCCTTGCTCACTTTGCCACTGCATTAAAGCAAGCCTGGCTGAAGACGGCTATAATGCCATAAACCGGTCCTAGGAAGCTTGATTCCGGTCCAGGGAAGGCATGGCTTGGCAGTTCGGGCTGGACTGTTCCCATGAAGCACAGGGTCAGATTGAGGTGCTGTTGACACAGCTGAGATTTTTAAAGCTACTCAGAAACATGCAACTGTAGCCATGTTCGGCATGGAGAAATCTCATACTGCTGTAAACATTTTGCAAGAGTATTGCAGCAATGTTTTTGAATGGCTGCGCCCAAGAGGGCTTAGTATTGGGTTTGTTGCCACAGATAATGGCAGTAATGTACTTAAGGCCATGGACCTTGATTCCTATTTCAGGGTTCCGTGTTTGGTGCATTGCATATTTATTATAGTTCAAGACTTTCTGAAAAAAGAACATAAAGTCAGCAACTTACTGACCATCTGCCGAAGAATATGCACTCATTTCAGCCATTCTTTTAAAGCTCGGAAGCAGCTGAGGATCAGTCAATGTGAATATAACATGCCAGTCAAAGCACTCTTCCAGGAGGTGGCAACACGCTGGAACTCAACGTATTACATGCTTGATCGTCTATTTGAGCAGTACAGGCCACTCAATAAATATGTCATGCGAAGACTGGATGCTACTATGAAAGGCATGACCATTCAGATGGACCAATGGTGCCTAGTTAAATGCCTGACTGAGATGCTTCGTCCTTTTGAGGTCTTCACACGTGAAGTCAGCAAGGAGGACTGTACAATCGGCCAAGCTATCCCATTATTGCAAATGCTATGGCATCAGCCGAAGAAGGTGTCGGAATCATACAAAGGTGTGGAGGAAAAAAAGGAAGCCGATGACATGGTGGAGAGCTTAGCCCATCGCTTAGCTGAAAATACAAGGGTGCAAAATAAGATTCTGTCACAAAAACATAAAATTTCTGCCACAATTCTGGATCAACGGGCAAAATTAGGACTGAAGAAATTCATTCCTTTTTAAGAGATGGATGTTGCCCGCTACAAAACTTGGATACTTCAAAACCCATTGCAGGATTGGGATAGGAAAAGGGCTGAATGGCCACTGCTCAGCAGGCTGGCGATCAGCTATCTGGCTTGCCCTGTCGCAAGTGTCTCTTCCGAACGTGTTTTCAGTGCTGCTGGTTCCAATGTAACAGTGAGAAGGACCAGTCTCTGGCTCAAAAACGTGGAGAGGTTAACAATGATCAAAATGAATCAGCACTTCATACCACTCAATTACACAATACATGAATCAAGGGAGGAAGATGAGGACAGCGGATAAGGTGACAGAAGTAGAGTGTCACATGATTACCTACTACTGGCTGAACCCCCAGAGTTTGAGGATGAGCTATACTTCCCTGACAATTAGGCTTGCTCTTACGTTCTTCCTCCCTTATTTTCCTTTATTTGTGTGTCTGTCGTTCCGGTTACAACCTTTGAATCACAACAAATCCATTAGCACCGTCTTCTACTCTTCTTATTTCAATATACAATTTTCAGGTGTCTTCATTTCACTGTATAATCCTCCGAATCCAGCTCCTCCGCCCCATCATACTGAATCTCCCTAAATCGACTGCCCTCATGATGATTGGATGCTGGAAAATAGAAGAAAAAATAAAAACGTTCCTAGTCCCTCAAAGAAAAAGTGAAATATGATGACTAATACAGTTATCCTCCTTTCAGAGCCGTGAGAGATGGCCCGTTAACTTAAGATGAGATGGAAGAGGTAATGATTGATGCCATGCATTGGACGCAGAGTCGCAGACTGAGTGATTTTGTTGTTGTTTGTTGTGCGTGAAGTTATGTCATTGTTCACTAATCATCTTTCTACAGTACACACTAAACGTAACTCAAGGAAATTTTCCCCTTGTTGCAAATATTTTTTATAAGAAATTTGTACTTCTACTGCAGCTTGATACATTGCTTTTGATTGAATACAGGAATGGGATTCAATCTGCACACTGAGTACGACAACAGCACCGCCTGTGATGATGATGGCGAAAAAGACGGCCCAATAACTTAAGATGAGAAGGAACAGGTAATGATTGATTCCATGCATTGGACGCAGAGTCGCAGACTGAGTGATTTTGTTGTTGTTTGTTGTGCATGAAGTTATGTCATTGTGCACGAATCATTTTTCTACAGTACACACTAAACGTAACTCAAGGCAATTTTCCCCTTCTTGCAAATATTTTTAATAATTGTACTTCTACTGCAGCCTGATACATTGCTTTTGATTGAATACAGGAAGGGGACTCATCTGCACACTGAGTATGACAACAGCACCGTCCATGATGATGATGCCGAAAAAGACGGCCCGTTACTAAGATGAGAAGGAACAGGTAATGAAAATGAATGGCATTCATTGGACAACTGGCTCTGAGCGTTTGGTGTTTGTGTTTTTGTTGTTTGTTTGTTGTGCATGAAGTGAAGTCAAAGTGTACTAGTAGTCTTACTGTACATACTAAATAGTGACTCAAGTCAATAATATTTCTACTCTTGTTGTGTAATAACAAAATTTCACTTCTACTGCAGCCCGAACTTCACAGTCAGTCAGTACAAGTATCGGAGATGATTGATGGAATAATAACAAGTCAGAAGTACGTTTCATGAGTGGCATAAAAGGTAAACACATCAACAACAACCATAGCAGATCCAAATTTCTGTGTAGAAGTGGAGTCGAGTGTAGCGGTGTGATGAATGCGGTGCATTGATTTACTAACTTAAATTGTAAAATGCTATGTTTGGATATGTGCTTTGTCCAACTCTTTAAAAAAAGCACTCTAAACAGAGGATGTGCTAAGCGGCGTGCCGTCACTGTGGGCCTTCTCTGTCCTGTTGTTGTTGAAGGTCAATGCTGGAAACAGACTAGAGTAGAGATGATGCATACATGCCGCCTCGGAAAGTGTTCTTGTTGCACTACACCATAACTTGTGCATTTCTTTCAACTTTGTTTCTCAATATCCCTTTTGTTTTTCCATCTACAATTACAGGCCGGGCCTTGCCCTATACTTGGGAAAACATTACAATTCACACTTACCTTACCAATACATCTACATTTTTCCAGGCGGGCAGTGGTGACTGGAGACACCCAAGATTGATGGACGAGAGGACCAAGAAGAATGCCGAGATGCAAATCCAGTCCACATTTTTGACCAGGATAACACTGTAACAGTATCAACTTTCACAGAGTACGTCAGGAGATGCAACGGCCTGGGACATGCACAGTTGTATAGGATGTGACGCGGCGAGGGGTGTTCCAGATTGCATGACCATTCTATGAGTGTCTGCTTCAAGTTAGATAATGGGTGAAGAGTATCAGTGCATGACATGGAATGTTTGTGGCCTCAATACGCTGAAAAAGAATAGACAAGTGTTGTCGTATCTAGATAGACAGAAGATACAGATTGCATTATTTCAGGAGACTCACTTAACCAATTACACTGACTCCAAGGTTGCAAGCAGGTGGTCGGGGTTTAGATTGTCATCGCTTTTGAGGGTACACATATCACATCCGCCTACAACAGTTGGTCCAGATTGGACTATTGGTTACTAGATGAAGGCACACATAACTGGGTCACGCACATACATGTACTTCCCCGCACATTGTCGGATCACAGCCCTGTGGTGGTGCGACTGCGCATCCCCACCAACCCCCGCCATCCTTTCACATGGCGCTTCCGGGCAGGGGTTCTACTGGACCCCATGTTTGCAGACACAATTAGGAATGCCATTGTGCATTATTTTGATGAGAACACCGGGTCAGTTGATAGTCAGGCATCACTGTGGGAGGCATTTAAGGTGACAATCAGGGGGGTCTGCATGGGCACTTCAGTGGGCATACTGAAGGACTTAAGGGGCAAATTGACAAAAAGGAAGCAGAAATAGGGAACCTTGATAAAGAGTATTGTGCAGTGCCATCTGACACGCTTCTGGCCAGCATCCGGGAAGGGCTCAAGGAATATGAGGAATTGGCGGATACGGCAGCGCGGTATAGGGGTAGGAGGCACATGGCTAGAGCATATGGGGGGTGGCAGACCAGGGAAGGTCCTTGCTGCCAAGCTGCTGTTTCGGGAGCAACACCAGCATGTAGAAAAAATTGTAGATAATGATGGCATAGAACACTTTTCCCCACAAGAGGTGACTGCGCAGTTTAGGAAATTGTATGCAGCACTATACACCATGTGGGGTGGTGCAGAGGAAGACGTCATGACGGAGTATCTGTCAGCCATTGCTTGTGCGTAGCTGTCAGATGTACACAGAAAGTACCTGTCCCTCCCCATAGACGAAACGGATGTCAACGATGCCATTCTTTCTCTCCCTACACAGCAAGGCCCCTGGACCTGATGGTCTAACGGCGGAATTCTATAAGGCATACGCTGACATTCTAGTACCCCATCTATTAGAAATGTACGCTGAAGCACATGACACCAGGTGCCTCCCCCCTCCCTAAGGCAGGCTTTGATTGTCACACTTCTCAAGAAGGACAAAGCTCCTGCATCGGTCGACTCGTATCGCCCCCTTTCGCTGATTAATATAGATGCGAAAATACTGGCGAAAATATTAGCTACTAAATTACAACCTTTGATGCCTCTCCTTGTGCTCCCGGATCAGTCCGGTCTCATACCCAACCGATCCACCTCCAACAACTTGCGCAACATCTTTTTCATGTTTCATGTCCTCAATCCTGACTTGCCAGCCGCCGCTGTCCTTCTGGATGCGGCCAAGGCTTTTGATTCCATTGAGTGGGGCTATATGTTTCACTAACTCCGGAAGATGAGGTTTCCTAGTGTCATATTGCAGTGGATTAAGATTTTATACACGGATACAACCACAAGGGTGCGAGTCGGTGGGCACACCTATGAGCCACTACAGATCCAAAGGGGCACCCGGCAGGGCTGTCCCCTCTCTCCCCTTCTTTTTGTCTTGGTCGTCGAGCCGCTCGCCTGTAAAATCCGCCAGACCCATAGAGCTGCGGCCCTCAATTTGAAGCATCGACCAGTTGGCATATCGCTGTACACCGACGATATGGTGCTGTTTGATCGAGAACCCCAGCAATACTTGTCCCCCGTCCTTCATGAATATATAAAGTTTGGCCTTTTTTCCGGCCTCACGATTAACTGGGATAAGTCGGTTGTCATACCGCTTACATCGGTCACGTCCTGTCCGTCCCTGGAATACCTGCTAGAGTGGTCGACTGAACCGGTCAAGTATTTGGGAGTGTGGGTACCCCGGGATCCTGAGATTTTGGTCAGGGAGAATTACTGCCGTGCACACAATACTTTGGAGCAACAAGTAGACAGGTAGACACGCTTGCCTCTTTCTCTGGCTGATTGAGTCGCAGTGATCAAGATGGTGTTTCTTCCCCGCTTCCTCTAGTTGTTTGCTTATATTCCCATCAAATTGACTCAAGAATATTTTAAAACACTGAGGTCGTTGCTTTGCGTCTGGTCTAGGGTTCGGGTCCACCGAGAGTTGGCTTGCTGACAATGACTCTTCCATATGATAAGGGGGGTTTCGCGGCTCCGGATTTCTATGTGTACTACCTTGGTGCTCAAGCGCAATATGCGTATTACTGGGTCAGGCCACACGCCTTTAAACCTCAGGTGGCGGTGGAGGACGGAGATGCTCATCCCACCCCACTGGGGAGCGTAGTAACATATGCAAACAAGGCACACTCCCAAAGCAGAAATTAACACAATTGACACCACAATCGCAGCATGGCAGGTGATCGGCAGGCGGGCTAACAAGCTGCCCCTGTATGCACTGGCCCTCACCCTGGCCCATCATGCGGCATTGTCAGTTACGCAAGAGGCGGGTCCTTTACGCTCCCTTAGGGAGGCAGGAATTGCTCGGATGGGGGATTTATATCCTGCTGGCCATTACATGACGGATAGCGACTTAGATTACGTAGAGAACCCCTCTCCTCTTTTTCAATTCACTTGTTTCCGCCTTAAGCGGGCCATACGAGACCACTACACTGACTTCCCCTTTGGAGCCACCGACACTCTAAGCCCTACAGCTGATCCTAATATTGCCCACAAGAAAGATATTAATCACTACACTCTATAGGGCGGTGCAGGAGGAGACTTGCAGGGGGACGGACAATAGCTTGCATGAATGGAATACTATCCTGGATCCTCCTATTAATGGGGAGGAGTGGGAGAAAATATGTCAACTAACGTGCCGCCTCACCCCCAACGATAACTTGCGGATCATCCATTTTACATTTTTACACCAGACATAATACACTCCCGCAAAGTTATATAAGATGGGTCTCAGGGATACTGATAGCTGCAAGTGCTGTAAACTTCTTGGCACAGATTTCCTACATCTGGCCTGGAGTTGCCGTCTGGTTCATCAATACTGGGAGGAAGTGCAGAGTCGATTGCACACCATGACGGATCTGCGGCTTCCTTGCACACCTCTGCTCTGTCTGTTGCATTACATTCCACAAGTCAAGGGGGTGATGGGCAGGTTTGTCAGAATCACCCTATTATTGGCTAAACGCCGGGTGCTTTTCACTTGGGACAGTGGGGCCCCTCCAAAAATAGATTGCTGAGTGAAAGATTAAGTCTATTGTAAAGAGACGCTGGCTACGTATTCTGAAGAATTTCCTGTCACATCTAGACCCAAGGACGTCTGGGGCCCGCTTGTTCAATTCGTCGCCCGTCCGCCTCCTGAGAGTGACCTAGACCAGTCTTCTCTGAGTGAGTAACGTATATCTGCCAATGTAAGGTCGTGCTGGGCACGACACCTCTGTCAAATTGTTATAAAATGTGTGAGGTACGGCCTGTGCATTCTCATGTATGTGCTGTAATACCTGCTGACGTATTTGTTACTCTGGTGTATTGCTGTTGTTCACAGTATTGCTGTATCATGTTCTTTAAAATAAAAATAAATGTAAAAAAAAACAGTATCAACTTTCATCTTCTTTTAAATAATTAATCAAACGCTTGCTGGGGCGGATGTGGCGAAAGCAACAGTACTTCAATTTCAAGGCAGAGCGATGATCTTCTTCTGCTTGCCCACCCATGAGCAGTATATTTTAGAGTTGATTTTTATTTAACAAAGGAACCTATACGTCAGCATTTATTTATTTTATTTATTTATTTGAACTTATATTGCTCGCAGCTACCCTCAATGGGTTTCCCGGCGTCAGGGATAGATAAAAGAAAGAAAAACAAGCAAAAGGCCCAAAACAGAACAAACACTGCAGAGGGATTAATTGAACAGAAGGGTCTTCAGTTTTTTACGAAAAGGGAGGAGATCAGTCTCGGCTTTCAAGGCCGGCGGAAGAGCATTCCACATCTTTGGGCCAAGATAAGAAAACGAGCGGCCGCCCATTTTGGCCAGTTTAATTCTGGGAACACTAGTGGAAGATCTTAAAGTCCGACCAGGCTTATAGACTTGAACCAGGTTCTGCAGGTATTTAGGGGCAGAACCCTGCCTGATTTTAAAGAGAAGGCATAAGGTTTGAAATTTTACACGGTTCGGGACCTTAAGCCAATGAAGGTCACGCAGAGCCTGAACTGCGGAGGATCTCCGGGGTACATTGCACAATAAATGAGCTGACGAGTTTTGCACCACCTGAAGCTTATTTATAGTGGCCTTATCGGCCCCAAGATAAAGCACATTCCCATAGTCAATGCGGGAGATTACAAGAGCCTGGACGACAGTTCTCCGAGTAGAGCAAGGTAGCATCCATTGGATCTTCTGCAACCATCTTAAGGTGGAAAAACAGATTGCAGCGACCCTTGTTACCTGCTGTCTCATAGAGAGCCTATCGTCGATGAAGAAACCGAGGTTGCGGGCTACGGGGCTGGACTCGGCAGAGGACCCATATCACAGGGCCAATGCCGAGGGCCCCACAGATCTTTATTCTTGCCCAAAATAACAACCTCGGTCTTGTCACCGTTGAGCTTGAGCAGCTGGTCGTGCATCCAAGCAGCAACGCGTGACAGGCCAGATTTCAAGGCAGAGATCTCATGGCCCTCACTGCTGGAAAGAGAGAACAAGATCTGCGTGTCGTTGGCATACGAATAGATTGTCAAACCGGCGTCCTCCACGATGGTAGCAAGGGGTCTGACATAGATGTTAAACAGCAGAGGGCTGAGAATCGACCCCTGGGGGACGCCATATGCCGATGAATAGACAGCAGATTCAGCTTCTGTCGAAAACACCTGGAAGGTGCGCTCACCTAGAAAGGAGGCAATCCAGGCCAGCGCAGATCCAGCAACACCAAGGGAGCGGAGAGAATCAAGAAGAATGGAATGAGACACGGTATCGAACGCTGCACTCAAATCCAAAAGGATGAGTGCAAAGGTCTCCCCGCGATCGATACCGTGCCGAAGCCTCTCCGTCACCCCGAGGAGTGCGGATTCAGTGGAGTAATGTGCGCGAAACCCAGATTGGGACGGATGAAGATATCCCACGTTCTCGACAAACAAATTAAGCTGAGTGTTCACATGTCGTTCCAAGATTTTAGAACATGCAGGCAGCAGGGATATGGGCCTGAAATTGGCTAAGTTAGTGATGTCCACGCCAGTCTTTTTCAGCAAGGGAACAACCATGGCATGCTTCCACTCCTGTGCCACCAAAGACTCTGTAAGAGATGTATTCAGAAGTCTCATTAGGACTCTCCGTGGCTCGAGGTCCAACAGTTTTAAGATTTTCATAGGAACAG
The DNA here is from genome assembly GCF_964261635.1 of Lissotriton helveticus. Classification (NCBI taxonomy): domain Eukaryota; kingdom Metazoa; phylum Chordata; class Amphibia; order Caudata; family Salamandridae; genus Lissotriton; species Lissotriton helveticus. The sequence continues at coordinate 52,890,054 of NC_136059.1, forward strand.
GGTCCCGAGGGGAGCCTGACCTAATACTGTTCAAACACGATGAGAAAGAGTGATGTCATCAAACAATAGCCAGTCGTAGATGTACATTGAGGGGAGGGGAAGAGGACTGCTAAAAGTAGCCGCCGGTAGGGAATCAGCAGATGGCGGAGGAGTAATCAAGGATTCATGAATACGCTCCACCTTAGAGATGGCATCACACTGTGATTTATCCAAAGCCGGAGGAGAAGGTACCGCGTCTGGCTGAAGACGGCTGGAATGCCAGAAACCGGTCCTAGGAAGCTTGATTCCGCTCCAGGGAAGCCATGGGTTGGCAGTTCGGGCTGGACTGTTCCCATGAGGCACAGGGTCAGACTGATTTGCATATGGCCATGTCTGAACTGGGGTGGCAGAGTGGGTTTAAGAACGGTGATGGATTAAACCCAGATCTGTTGACTGAGTGTGAGTGTTTGATTGGTTCAGATGCTCCGTCCATCACCACCTCTTTTGTACCGCTTTGTTCGCCATAAGTTGGCAGGGTACGCTCAGACGTGAGTCCCTTGCTCACTTTGCCACTGGATTAAAGCAAGCCTGGCTGAAGACGGCTATAATGCCATAAACCGGTCCTAGGAAGCTTGATTCCGGTCCAGGGAAGGCATGGCTTGGCAGTTCGGGCTGGACTGTTCCCATGAAGCACAGGGTCAGACTGATTTGCATATGGCCTGTCTGAACTGGGGTGGCAGAGTGGGCTAAAGAACGGTGATGGATTAAACCCAGATCTGCTGATTGGGTGTGAGTGTTTGATTGGTTCAGATGCTCCATCCATCACCACCCCCTTTTGTACCGCTTTGTTCGCCATAAGTTGGCAGGGTATGCTCAGACGTGAGTCCCTTGCTCACTTTGCCACTGGATTTAAGCAAGCCGGGCTGAAGACGGTTGTAATGCCAGAAACCCGTCCTAGGAAGCTTGATTGGGGTGGCAGAGTGGGCTAAAGAACGGTGATGGATTAAACCCAGATCTGTTGACTGGGTGTGAGTGTTTGATTGGTTCAGATGCTCCGTCCATCACCACCCTCTTTTGTACCGCTTCATTCCTCATACACAGCACTAACTGTTACGCTGTAGGCCTAGTCAAGTGACTCGACACAACTATAGTTTGTAACTCTGTCTTGTAGGCTATCCCCACCACCATTATGTTTTGTTGTAAAATATTTCAGCATATTATTGTTGCTCGGTAAGTCATGTACTGTACTTCATTCTAATACCCCTCGAACAGTCTCTCAAAGGTGACTGACTGTCTAATTTTCTTATTTTGCAAATGCTGCTGCCCTGCCAGTGTCTACTACTACCACTATACTACCAGTCTACCACCACCACCCCAATCATGGCATGTTAGAAAAAGGAAACCATCTTCACCATGCAACCATCGCTGTGCCTAAGTTAAACATCAAGCAAAGGTAAGAGAAGCTTGGGGGAGGTAAAATTAATAATGGACCTGTTTTCATTGAATTCACGCACCCCTTTGAAACCAGATAAAGAATGCATAGACTAGAAGACAGAGACTGAAAGTACTAGTAGGACAACTCAATCAGTGAGGGGTGTCGCATCTATCTGTTTGTGTCTTACACAGTCAGCCAATTATTTAAATCAACCACTGGCTATGGGTGGTCCTGGACCAGCAAGGAAACAGTTTGATGTAAAACTGTAACCCCACCTACAAAACATTAACAACATTGCATGTAAAGTAGAAATATAGATTTAATGTACCCTAACAAAAATAAACTATGTAAAACCCACAAAAGCTGACCCACCCCCCCTAACCTCAACCAATGTCCGTAAGAAAATCCAAATGTCCAAAACCAAAACGCCCAATTCCCACCCACCAAAACAAGAATTACAAAAGGGGCAGAAGACAGGGAGTCTATGATGTGTGTCAGGATTGGAGGACGACACGCATTTGTTCCTCTAGACGTGTGACGCGGCGCTTGAGGCAATTGGCAGTTGTAACCACAATGGGGTCGGGCACCAGAGACGGTAAGGCGGTGGCAAGCGGCCGCCTGGCGGTGGTGCTGTACCGCTGGAGTGCGGTGGCTGGGGCCCGGGGCACTGGAGGAGGCTCCAAATGCTGCAGTCTCCTCCTCCTCCTCTGCTAAGACCACCAGCTGCCGATATTCGCGCTGGATTCCCTCTGGCTTGCGGCGCCGTGCTTTGGCGGCCAACTCCTTCCAATCAACTTTGGAAGGAGTAGCTGTATATCAAAAAGAAAAAACAAGACAATTGTAAAATATACTCTTAGAAAAACAGTAAGACAAGTTAATTATACACATAGTGGCATGGTAGCACTATAAAGCACAGTACATAACATTTGTAATACGTATCTACTATCTATCCTCCAACTTGCTTGGGCTTTAACATTTGCAGGATTTTTTCAGGCATTCAACCAACCATGCATCAGAATCTTTACTATCAGCCACCTTTGCAATTTGCATGCTTGCATCACACGTATCCTTCTGTCTGTCAGTCATAAATATTAAATCTCGCCCGTCCTTCTTCCTTCCACCCATCTTTCAGCACGTGATCTGATCTGACTTTTAGTCTTCTCCATAAAACTTTCAAAACGGAGTTGAAATCACAGATAGAGGAGGCCATTGGTTACTCAATACTCCCGCTCCCATGCCAATTAATGGGTGTCTTCACTCTTAAAACGTTCACCATAACTCTAACTTACTTAGGACATCCTTAGGAGTCCGCCCACCATCTGATTCCTCACACTAAAAAGGAACCGCCCGCCATAAGGGCGGGGGTTCCGTGGGGACAATTAGGAAGGATGCGCCCGCCACAGTGGCGGGTGCATCCCGTATTTTTAACATTGTGGTGGGCGGTGCTGAAAGCACTGCCCGCCACAATGCTAAAAATGCATGTTGTGCTTTTCCAAGCACAACATGACAGGCCCCGTGCGGAGCTTGCCACGTTGTGCTTTGAAAGGCAGGGGTGTACCATAGCATAGGTACCCTCCATGGGGGCCCCCAATGGGCACCCAAAGCATATTCCGCATGCCTTTCCGTGGTGGCAATGCCGCCACGGAAAGGCTTTCCCAAATGCAGATTATATGGCTGGCGGTGTGTTTCAGACACCGCCACCATATTGAACCCTTTTCCGCCCGGTCGACATGTCGACTGTGGGGAAAATCGTCAGACGGTTTCCATCCACCGCGGTCCTCTCAGCCATTGTAATATGGCGGGGGTCTTTTCGACAGGGATGGCGGGAGGTTTGCCTCTGCCGGCCCAGTGGGGGCATTCGCCCGCCATCCTATTGGCCGGGGCCCTAAAAGTCTCAACAGTACAGTATACATACAGTATACCCTTGCAGTGAGTGTAATGTCAATAGTTAAGGATTATGAATCTAACTTGCCGCCACGGGTGCTGGCACTCCCCCTACCACTCCATCGGTATCGCCAACTGCCGCATCCTCTCCCGCTGCGTCGCATTCACTGCCGCTGGCCCCGTCAATGGTGATCGGTAGTGCGCCTAGAAAACATTACAGATTTTTTAGGCGTCATATGCACCTCCCCCTATTGGTCAGTAGCAAGATTGAAAAATTAGTTAATAGTATACAACATACACCACTAGTACAAATCAGGTAGTAGTAGAGTAGACACTAGTAGTTATATATGGTCCCCAGGGTCATTCTAGCCTTTGCTTAGTTAGCCGGAGCCATGCAACCATTTTACCTTTGTGTCTTTTATTTTTTGCACATGTGACGTTACCTTGCAGCCTGTTGTATAAGACACCTTTGAGCCCACATGACTTCATACTGCTACTGTCTAAGCGCTGCGTACGAGCGGTCAACAAAAACATTAACAAGCCACTTTTTTATGAAGTTCTGGTGTACTGTTAGTCCATATTGCTTATCCATAAATGCTACACTTTTTGGCACGGCTGAGAAATGCTTGCAATATACTAACCCGCACCATTTTATTTTTTGCATTACAGACGCAAGATTCCCTTCTACGAACCAGAGCTTTGCAGAGCTTATGATGCAACAACTACCAGTACTAGGTTCTTCTAAGGTGAGGGGTACCCAGAATTCCCCCAGATCTTCATTTATAAACGGATAAACTATATTCCTACCTAGGGGATGGTGGTGCTTCCACCACTGTTCAGTTATCGTGATTCATTTACCAACTGTAAGTAAGTGTAACAATGTTTTTATTGTTTAAATGTTATTGATTTTCCTGCTGGTGCTGCATTATAGAACAACGTACAGAGCTTGTCAATTAAAAATAAAAATGTAGCCTAGACTTGGTGGTATTTGGTGTGGACCTACACGAGTGAGCGAGCGAAAGGAAGGGTGTGTATGTGCATTGTTTCCACGACTGAGAGGTTGGGTGTGTTATGTTCTGGGTTGTCTACTTTTTGGGTATCTTGGGGGGAGGGTTCGGAGAGCTAATAGTTATGACAAGACACTACTATAAATAGTCGGGCAGGGGATTGTGGTGGGTTCTGAACATGAGATTGAGGTGTGTGAGGAAGGTCCAACCTCCCATCACGAACATCCTAATTTATTTTGCAAAGGTCTGTATGTGCAAAATCCCTACAACAATAGTAGTAGTAGTATGTCCTATCATATCAAAATAGTAATAAATCTGGTTGGGCATTTGTTGGTGTGAATTGTCAAAGCCTCAAGATTAACAAAGACTCAAGATCAATAAGACTAGAAGTAATACAAGAGGACGACCCAAAGGACTGGACTCAATGGCTAGAGCTACTGGTGAATCTGAGTTTATTTACAACCTTTTGAATAAAGAGTGGCCAACTGGGCAAGCTTAGATACTACATTACAGACAGACTAATAGTAGTAGTAATACAGAAAGTCATCATAGCAGAGGCAGGGATAACAAGATTTTCAAAACAGTACTGATCGAAGGATAATTGTTGGTAACAAATAGCATTCGGAAACGGAAACAATAGTTCGGGAAAAATATGGTGCAGTAAAAGTTATGGAATAAGAATGATTATTAAAAACAAGAAGACTAGGGCCAGCAGAGGAGCCGTTGTTGGTGTCCTCCTGGTGTTGTTTTCCCGCCGACTGTGTCCTCCCTGTCTGCCTGCCCCTGGGTGCTGAACAGGAAAGAAATAAGAAAGAGACAAACATTGATGGATGGTGGCAAACAAATAACATATTTTTAATGAACGGTCAAAAACACTTATGTAAACAACAATTGCAATAACTAAATTGACCGATTTCATCTGGTCAACAAGTAGTATTGACTACTTACTATCTATCAACACTAATCCAGTCTTCCATTCTGATTCCAGAATACTAACTAAGCCTAAGTACGACATTCCACCTCACCTAACCTGATAGAGCGCGCGAGGCCACCCGACCAATAGTTTTCGCCGTTTCCGGCTTCAGGGCCCATATACTTTTCAAATCACCATATACATCGGTCAGGTGACTTCACGAGCTCTACCAAGTTGGTGTGTGTGTGTTCCCTGCTACCAAATTTCGGTGCACCCGACTTACCATCCACCGATGCGGGTACCTAATGACCACAATGAATCAGGGAGCTAGCTGTAAAAGAAAGGCAGCAAAATACAAACCCAACCAATAACATTCAAATACTGTTTAAATGACCACGGACAACTGGAAGTTTTAAAATGTTTATCTAAAGTTCATTATTTTCTTGCATGAGGTACAAATAAACAAGGCAATCAATAACCAAGATAACGTAAATCACATAGGCGTAAAGAAATAATGACAGAGTAATCATCAAAGTACTAATAAAATGTAACGAGAAAAGATACTATGCAAGTCAGTATTATCTAAACAGGGATAGCCTAAGTGTGGGTGACTATAGGAGAGTTTATAATGAATAACACGCTTCACTTAAGGTGAATGGGCCTTTGAACAATCTAGGCAATGAAGTTCTAGACCATATCAGGAAATGACACACTGCTATGCAAAATATAATTTCTAACAAATGAGAAGACATAGGAATAAACTTATGGAAAAAATATAAATGACTTTCAATAGTTGCGGAAAGGCATGGAAAATATAACATATGCAATGTTGAACTTTATTAAAGCAAAAGGTAGAAATTCAGAAGGTGCAAGAATTTCAAGAGGTTCAGAGCAATATTTACCTAGAAAGGTGTGGAAACCAAACCCTGGCCACGGGTCAGTTAAGGACAGGAAACCCTCAAGGAAGGATACCCCTCAAAGGACAGCAGGTGCAGAATGGACACCCAGGATAGGACAGGATACCCTCGGAATAGGAATCAGGACAGGACCCTCAGGACAGGACAGCAAACCCTCAGGACAGGACCCTCTTCAGGACAGGACCGGAACCCACAGTTCGGAAGCAACGCCTGCGCTCCACCCGCTCTGTAGCTATCGATCAAGACCCCGATTGGGTCAGTGAACTCCCAGCTAAGTGCTTTGCCAGCACTTTAAGGTTCAGTAGAACCTTAGTCTATGGTCAAATTCGGACAGAGTGCTCCGCAGCGCTCTGTATCTTCAGTCACCTATTGAGTACGATGGGTCAGTGACAGGTCAGCTAAACCAGACAAGTCGGACGGTTCACTAGGTGAACCCAGGGTAGATATACAGTTTGGGACAGTGTACCACCCCCCAATGTTGCAAAGTGTCAGAATCCCTCAATTTCGATTGGTCCTAAGGTAGGATTTGGGTAACACACCAATCACAATACACGATTTGAAGCCTTCATTAACATATTTGGGTACCGCCTAGCAGGTTTGGGGTTCCCATGAGAAGTTACACGGCAAACAGTAGCGCAACATTACAATGTATCATATAAGGAGCCACATTCGCTGTTCTCGCAGGGCAGAGGTGACTTTCTCAGGAGCATCTTGCCCATCACTGCCAACTGGCGGTGTTCCATCTGTCAAGGTCCCTCGTGCTGCCGAATGTCGCACAGGCGCAGAAGGGACCTCCAATATGGCTCTCCTCTCACTCAGACCCCCATTTCCCGCGGTACATGAAAAGTAAGCGAAAACAAATTAATACATAATAATGTCCTTATGAAAACACATCACAGGGTTTGTACCTTTAACTCATCATCAAGAAATAAACTTATTGCATCTAAATGTTAGCTACATTGATACGGACACAAGAGCAGTGGCACGAGCAGTACCACATGATAAGCTCAGCTATGAATTACGCATGCGCATAACTTTCCCTCCATTTCTGCAGACGCGTCAGGACACGTGAGTGTGGCTGACGCATGCGCAGTAACTAAAATACAAGCGGCGGCCATTTTAAGGGACACGGATTAAATTCATTAGAAATACACATAGGCAAGCTTCGGGAACTTCGCTTAAACAAAATAAATGTTAGTAAAACATACGCTTTTGTTACCTTATTACACATAAACGAGGTTCTTGATTTCGGCAAGCCGCAAAATATGCGAAGCTTTGCTTCATCAATCCCCTCTTTGATGATATTTTCTATCATCACAAATTATAATGGAACCAGATGCCAACTTTCTTTCATACTTTATAAAGTTCTATTTCTTCCAGCAGCCGTTCTAACTTTTCTCTCTCAGTTTTAGCAGGGTGTGAAGTCTTCACCTTTTTGTATATCTGATCATTCACTTCCTCTAATTCAATCTCATCCACACTTCGTTTCACTCCTCTTGCATTTACCTCGTGCTTTTTGGTGCGCTTGCGGCATTTACAGCACAAGAAAATGGAAAGTATAATAAGACCTATAATACCAATTGGCATCAGAATTTTGAATAATAAGCTTTTACCTATGCTAGCAAGCCAATGACCTACATTTGAGAGACCATCTACCAGTCTCTTCCAGGCACTATCAACCTCGAGTGGTTTGAGTTCCTTTGCCAAATTAGTAATGTTTTTCACATATCTTTTGATCTGTACACTTTTATCCGGAATATAAGTGCAACAATGTTGCGCCTTCAACATCCGGCAGACTCCGCCCTCTTTCGCTAATAAGGTGTCAAGAGCAAGTCGATTTTGTAAAACCATTGATCTGATCGCAACCATTTCGGTATTGACCAGCAAAAATCCATGAGCTGTTTCAGTAGACAGCACATCTACTATAGTAGACAATTTGCAAATTCTGTGAGTGTTCAGAACCACTCCCACTCCAGGTATCAGTGCACTGAAAATACTACCCATAATTTCACCTATACTTTCTCTTTTACTACGCACTAAGCCATTAGTAACTTCATTGCTTCCAGCTTTTCCATTCACATGGTATATTTTCGGGAAGACAATGCCAAAGTAGCAGCTTCCATACCAGTGATCCGGCAATTTAAAATAAGCCTTGTCCCCACAAATATAATAAATTCCAGGAAACACAGGCTCTGACCCATTTTTGAAACCCCAACCTCCAATTACCTTGTAATTATGTTCGCATTCACTGGAACCAATGAAAACATTATTGTAATAGCTAGTCTTCTCGCGGTGAAGACATAGCTTGCCTTTCTTTTCAAAATCCAGCAACAGAGCAGGACCCGCTCCACCAGATGAGGTGCCTTCCATGTTCTCTGCCCACTTTGGCTTTTTCTGACTTTCGTCATTAGCCTTCTTTTGAATTTTAATTCGCCTTTTCTCTGCCATGTTCAGGAACATCTTTTCCTGCTCACGCAAAGAACAAGTCAAGTTATCTCTGTGTGCGTCTGCTATGTCAATGTTACCTATAGTCAGAAAGTAGTCTCCCATATATCTTATGGTGTCAGTTTTGGTATGTACAGGATTCAAGTTCCCACGTATAGGAAGTTCAGAAAAGATCACGTCATTGTTAGAATAATAATACTGTAACGGTCCCCTTTTGTAAAATAAACTAGCTAAAATGCTACAGGAGATTCCATATGTCAATGGCAGATGATGGTATGTCACGCCCTCAGCCACCGAAGTAGGTAGCTTCATGCAGACATAGCAATCTTCAATTTCCATAGTCTCTACATAGTGTATTAACAAGTTTGCGAAAACATTTAAGTGTGTCTTGTTCTTAACTCCATGATAATGTAGTCCTCCCTCATCTGATGCTTCTAATTTCTGTTTTGTTTGTCTCAAAGCTCTTTCATGTCGTGCTACACTCTGTGTTGTGGGCTCCTCATTGTCAGTATTTACAACTTCAGTAGGGACAATGTTAGTATCTTTACTTACAGCAAAGGGAATGAAAATTGTTAATCCTATCCAGATAACTATCAGTACTACTACACTACATATACACACCTTGCAACACGTCTTAAAACGGCTGCAACTAGGTCTACCATTCACTGTTGAATCAGACATTTTGGCTCAGAAGGAGTCTCTCGAACCCCTCTTTTTGGCTTTACACAATTAGCTTACTTTGTGCAAATTCACGGTGGTTCGTCTTCCTCTTCAGCTGAGTACTCTGGGACGGGTTCTCCGTCGCTCACGTCAGTTATATCAAGATCTTCAAGCTCCTCCAAAACCAATGTCCATTCAGGAGACTTGTACTTTTTGTTTTGTCTTTTTATTCGTTCACTCCTTCTTTTGGAAGAGTCTTCTTCTTGCTCTGCTATTCGAGCACTTCTTCTTGCTTCTGCACGTTTCTCTTCCACTGTCTTTATCCTTAGTCTCAATCTTTTTACAAACCTAGGCTCAAGGTTGTTTCTTTTCTTTAGTCTCTTAGTCGGTACTTGGACTTCACTTTCTTTTCTTATTCTCTTGTTCTCTTTATCTTGTGGTAATTCTTCTCCACTTTCTTCTCCTACTTCCCTTATCTGACTAGTTCCAGGGCTAGCATCAAATTCTTCTGCCTGGTTGCTAATCTGGCCTTGTTCAGGAATATTTTGTTTTTGGCTTTCGATTGTCTCTGTTTCTGTTTCTGTTTCCTGAACCCGTTCTTTTAACCCTCTCTGATCCTGTTCAAGCACTTCGATCTCTTGATTTTCTTCTGCTCGAACTATCACTCTATTTCTAGTCTCTCCCTTATCTGCATCAGGTGTTAGCGGTGGTGTATCGAATACCTGCTCTGTCCCTGTCTGACCTTCTCCTTCCTCAGTTTTGATGTGAATCTCAAGCGGCTGAGGTTCTTCGCCTGTGCCTTGCTTTTCCTGACTAGTCCACTCTCTACCTTCACTAAGTCGTTCTCTTGTTCTGATAGGATCTTCGGTCAGATCAATCATCGGTATCCATTCTTCTGGCCATATGCTTGGCAGCTCGTCTTCAGCTACTCCTGGCTCAGTTTCCTGGACTTCTTCCACAGGCTGGTTTCTTGGCAGTTCGTAGTCAACTACTCCTGGGCCAACGTCTGCTGTTCCTGCAACCTGACTGGTGCTGGGCTGCTCGTTGTCAGTTGCTTCTGGTCTGGCTCCTTCAGGGTCCTCTGCTGGTTGCCCTTCTTCTTCAAATCCTTTGTCTGGCAATACCTTCTGGGTGTGTCCAGCGTGGATCCACTGGGGAACACCTGCGACTTTCACTGCTGTGGTTGTTACCAGGATTACTTGGCGTTTCTTTCCCCACCTTGGTGCCAGACAGCTTGATCGAGTGTGCTTCTTTATTTTGACCCAGTCTCCTGGAACCAAGCTGTGGAGAGGAGTCGTTGGATTGAGGATGCCGTCGTTTCCAATCTGGCGAGAGATAGAACGCACTTGGTCACCCAATCTTCTGCAGTATTCAAGCACCAAATCATCAGTAATACTCAACAGTTTGCTTCCTGGCACCCAGGCTTGTCTCATCACTCTTCCCATAATGATTTCATGGGGACTTAGGCCTGTCTTGCGGTCAGGAACACTTCTCAGTCCCATCAGGACCAGGGGCAGGGCTTTCACCCAGGTCATGCCAGTAGCATCTGTCAGCTTTGCTAGTCTGTTTTTGATAGTTCCATTTACTTGTTCCACTATTCCAGAAGCCTCTGGGTGGTATGCACAGTGCAGTTTCTGCCTTATTCCAAAGGCCTTACAGAGTTCAGCCATTATGTCATTCTGGAAATGTCCACCCTTATCTGATTCAATAATGTATGGTATTCCGAATCTAGGTATCAGTTCTTTTAGTAAACACTTCGCTACTGTCAGTGCGTCACTTTGAGGAGTAGGGTAAGCTTCTACCCATTTTGAAAATACGCAAACAATGACAAGGACATATCGTTTCCCTTCACAACGGGGCATGGTGATGAAATCAACCTGTATCCTTATAAAGGGACCCCCTGATCTCCCAATCCTGCTCAGTTCAACCATTGTCCTCTTGCCTGGGTTCATCTGTTGACATGACAGGCACCTCTGGCAGAGGGACTCTGCTACCTTCCTGAACCTTTTACTGTACCAAGTCTGTTGAAATACCAGAATCATGGCATCCCTACCAATGTGTGATCCTTCATGTATTAATCTTGCCATTGTGCCAAGCAAGTGTCGGGGTAACACAGGCATACCAGTTGGGCCCAAAATCACACCATCCACACGTCTCGGTCTACACCCATCCTCCTTCCATTTCTCTCTTTCTTGCCATGGAGCCGATTCCTGCCACTCTCTCACTTCATCCCACGTAGGCACTTCTTCAAACACCTGAAGCTGGCAGCTGGTTCCTGGCCCCCCTCGTTTTGGATTTACAATATACCGATCTTTGGCACACCATTGGGCCACTCGATCAGCATAATCGTTTCCCAGTGATACTCTGTCCATGCTCCTTTGATGAGCAGCACATTTTACCACTGCCAGTTCTTTGGGTAACTGGATGGCCTCTAAAAGGTCATGAACAACCTTTGCATTCCGAATGGGAGTACCTGAGGAAGTCATGAATTCCCTTTGTAGCCATAATTGGCCAAAGTCATGCACAACGCCATAACAGTACTGACTGTCAGTATACACTGTTATGCGTAAGTCTTTCCCAATTTTGCAAGCCTTTATCATGGCTATCAATTCGGCTACTTGTGCAGACTTGATGTTATATAGGTAACCTGCTTCTTCAATTTTGGTGAAAGACACTACTGCATAAGCAGCACTCAAGCCTCCTAGTTCATGTCTTAGACAGGAACCATCCACAAATAGTTCTTTATCATGCTCAGGCAATGGTACTTCTTTTATGTCTGGGCGTGGCTTAGTACTGAACTCTGTCAGGTCAATACAATCATGTTCATCATCATCCCCACCTTCTATTTCCAAGGGGTCGGGTAGTAAGGTGGCAGGGTTCAGAATACCGCACCTAACAATGCTTACATTTGCTGCACCCACAAGAATCCTCTCGTATTTAGTCAGCCGACTAGGGGTGAGATACTGTGTTTTAGTTCTGGTCAATAGAATTACCACTCCATGTGAAACATACACGGTCACAGGATGTCCCATGACAATGGACTCGCTCTGTTCCAAACTTGCACAGGTAGCAGCTACTGCTTTCAGACAGCCTGGTAACCCAGCAGCTACTGGGTCCAATGTGGCAGAGAAATAAGCCACAGGCCTTCTGGTCGTGCCATGTTCTTGAGTCAGGACTGACAATGCGCAATTATCGCGAGTGTCACAGAATAGGGCAAACTCTTTGGAATAATCTGGCATTCCCAACGCAGGGGCCGTACACAGACAGTTTTTCAGTCTTGTGAAAGCCATTAGACTTTCATCGTCCCACTCTACAACATCTGGCATTCCTCTCGTGGTCATTTTTATCAAGGGCCTGGCTAAGGCTGCAAATCCCAGAATCCACTGTCTGCAGTACCCTAATACCCCCAGGAACATTCTGACATCTTTTTGAGTACGGGGCAACTGCATCTTTTGAATTATTCTCACTCTTTCTGATGTGACTTTTCTGACACCCTTTTCTATCTGGTGTCCTAGATATTTTACTGATTTCGCACAGAACTGTAGTTTGTCAGGGGCCACTTTATGCCCTTTCTCACACAGATGATTTAGGAGGGCAATGGTGTCAACTACACAGTCCCTGTGACTTTTAGACGCCAGTAGAAGGTCGTCTATGTACTGTACTAACACAGAGTTCCCAGGTAAGATCAAAGTCTCTAGACATTTTTTCAAGATCTGATTAAAGATAGAGGGGCTCTCTGTATACCCTTGAGGGACCCGGTTCCAACAATACACGTGACCCTCGAAGGCAAATGAGAAAAGAAATTTGCTGTCGGGGTGCAGGGGTATCGAAAAGAATGCATGACATAAATCAATCACAGTGAACCATTCAGCATCCCAAGGAATCTGGTACAATATCACTGCAGGGTTTGGGACAATAGGGCAGCAAGGAACTACAATTTTGTTAACCTTTCTCAGGTCCTGCACTACCCTATACTTGCCACTAGGCTTTTTGATGCCCATAATCGGTGAGTTACATGGGCTGCTCATCACTTCCTGTATGATGTCTCCTTCTAATAATTTTTGTATTTCCAGAGTGACACCTGCTTTCACTTCAGCATTCATTCGGTAAGGCCTAGTGTTAGGATATACTGCATTGTCCTTGATGGCTATCTGTATGGGGTCCACATCTTTCATCAACCCCACATCTTTTCCAGTGAAATCCCACACCTCTGGCTTTACGGCTTCCTGGAGTTCTTGGGGCAAGTCCTGCAGGGTCAATCTTTTAATTTCTGAGTCAGGTCTAAGTAACAATAATTTATAAATGCCATCTTCATCTGGGGTCTGTATTTCAACACCTTTTGGTGTGCAAAAGATGGTACAGTTCATTTTGCACAGCAAATCACGACCCAGTAGATTCACTGGACTGGTGTCACAGACGACAAATCTATGCATTTGTTTAAAATTTCCAATTGAAATCTCCATTGGTTCGGTAACAGGAGTACTAATCAATTGATTAGATACACCCACTACTTGGATATTTTCTCCCGAGAGGGGTAGGTTTGGAACGTCCACTGTTCTTACAGTAGAACGGGTAGCGCCAGTGTCCAACAGAAAGGTGACATCATTTCCGTCAACCTTTCCTTCAATATATGGTCCAGACTGGTCTACCGGCAAGGAAGCGCCAAGTACGCACTCCTCGTCCTCCCCTCTCAGGCCCCGTCAGTCCTGATCATTACAAAGGAAGGTATCATTCAGCAGATACTGCGAAGTTGCTGTATTTCTGTTCTCCCCGCTTTCCCAAACCTCTATCTCTTCATCTTCTGCCTGTCTTCCCCTGTATACCTGCTTGGGTGCTCGAGGCACCTGAACTGTTTTTACCTGGGGTTGAGTCTTTCTTGGTCTTTCTTTCTGCGTCTGTGGAGTTAAATCAGGAGTTTTTTCATTAGCATCGACTAATTGAGGACACTCGTTTCGCCAGTGTCCAATTTCGCCGCACTGATGGCAGGGAAATTTCTTCATAGCCTCTTCCCTGCTAAATTTGGGCCGGGGCTTTCCTCCACCCCCTCCCCCAGGACCTTTGTTCTCAGCATTTTTAACCATGTTACTCAATTGTTTTTCCTGCTGTTCTGCGAGCTTCACCTGAGCCCACATCACCTTTTCCTTGAGGGCCTTTTTCTTTTCTGCCATCTCATCCTCACAGTACTTAGCGTACCGCAGGACCTCATCCATTTTTTTTGTATGCCAACAGATTTTATTATCTTTTATCCACTGACAAATTTCAGGTCTTAAACCATTTACAAACCTGTAAATAAAGTGCGTCATATCCTTCAGGTCGATGTTATCAATACCGCTGTATGTTTTAAATACCTGCAATAACCTCTCATAGAAGGAGTGCACTGTCTCGTCCCTTTCCTGTGTTGTTCTATCTATTTTTGTCCAATCAGTTTCCTTTGCGGGCACCTTTTCTTTCAAATGCTGAATTACCTGCTCATATTTTCGCATGACATCCTTTGACGGCTCTCCAGTTTCCTTATTTCTTGGGTACTCCTCACTGGGCCAGTCTATGGCTATTTTACACTGGGTCCATAAATCTACTGGAACCACAATGTCGAAAAACCCATCCAGGTCTTTCCACAGACATTTTTGTACCTTCACGAACCTCTCCACCTGCCTGTACCAGTCAACTGGTTTCTCTCGTAATTTTGGAAAATCGTTCGTGAAGGACACAATATCCTGCCTAGACCAGGGGACATGCACATATTTCCCTCCTGGAACTTCGCGCATGGGGCATAACTGCTCAGGTTTTTCTACCTCTCTTAAAGCAAACTCAGGAGTCACTTGTCGGGAGCGAACCTCTTCTCTCTTTTTCGCCCACCTGCTTCTCCATCTTTCCACATCTCCCCATTTCTGCAGTACCCCCATTAATTCTTTAATCTGCAACTTCTTCCCTGCCACATTCAGGTGTTCTATATCTTTGTCTGAGAAGTCTGCTCTGTACGGTTTCTGTAAGGGCTTGGATTTTGAGATATCTACCCCCATACTAACTGCTGTTTCGGTCAGTTTTTCGTGGAGCACTCTGGTGTTCCTTGTAAAGCTTTTACATATGAACGACAATTCTTCTTCAGAGTAGGTATTCAATCGATCCAACCCCACATTTCCTGCCATTAATTCTTCTATTTCGACCCTCAGCTTGTAGAGGTCTAAAGGTTTTGTTTGCGGAGTCTGCTTCTCTAATTCACGACTCCAACTCTCAATTTCATCCGGAGTTACCAGAGAGACATTCCTAGTACCTGTTGCTGTCTCTAACTTAATTTCTTTTGTATTAAAAGGGTTATGCCTCTGCTGTATTCCCTTTCCAGTCTGTTTGTTAGGCAATTCCAAGAACGCAACTTCAGACTCGCACTCACTGGACTGATCATCTATGATGATCGGTTCCTGTCTCGGGGTTGCCATGACTGGGGTCATAACTGGAGTAATCGGATTTCCCTGACCATTTCCGTATAACGGGACCACCGGTCCAATAGTTACTGGAATAGTCAATGCCTCAGGACTGGTATTTAACTGGGAAATTTTCTGAATTATTTCTGTCCTTTGTCTAGCTAGAGCCTCTTGCTCCTTTTCCACTAGTACCCTTCTTAAAGTTGTGTCATGTAATATCTGTGGGGTCAATGGAGGAGTAAAACTCGGGGCAGTAGGATGCGTTTCACTTGGTCCTCCCCCATAATTAGGTTTCGGGAATAAAGTTCCAGTATTAAAGGACCTGCGCTCTTCCCCATATGGAGGTTGAACAAAAGGCAGTCCTGAATTCGATGGTTTCTCTTCGCTTTCATACAAGGGTCTGGGGAAAAAGATTTTCGTACGTGAATATTTTTCTTCCTGGCTTGCGGGCACTTTGGGATATATATCCCTTGTTTCCGCCGGTTCGGGTTTTTCAGGATAGGGCAATACTTGACCACCCCCTCCCAGTCCCAGGGACCTGTCTTCTTCCTTTGGGAAGTGGCGTCGGGGAACATCTCCTACACTGGAAGGTCGGGTTCCCTCATTGTAAGGTGGCGGACTTCTGGTACAGATGTCATCTATTAGTTCATCATCTGAATCCCCCGGGGCCCCCCAATGCTTACATTTTTCAGTACTTTTCTCACCCGCTCCAATGTTATGACATGCCGGCATCATGGGAAACAGACCCTCAACAATCATGCTCTGCCTCCACTGTTTCATCCTTTTATCCCTGGATTCCTGTTTCTGCCTGGGGTACCACTTGGTCAAACCCTTGTCCATTCGGGGTCTTTCTCTTTCAAAAGCCTCAATCTCCCATTCCTCTAATGCCTCATACTGCGTTAGTCTCGGTCTGGGATGCAGTTCATTCATTCGGGTTCTTAAATTAAATAAGATCCTACCATTGAAAGTACCATCTAACGGAAAAGCCAATACTCCGTCATCTTTTGTGTACTTCACCCAATTCTCCAGCCACACACAGGTATTGTACCCTCGGTCAAACATCATGAATGAGGCGGGAGTATTGGGTGCTGGGACAAGAACACCCTCCCTAGATTTAATCGGTTTGTCCGTTTTAAAATAATTTTTCACCTTACTTACAAGGGACATTTTTCTCTTGGTTCCGTACATAATATCGTATCTATTAGTCTTCCACTGATCCCTTTCAAACCCTAGGTGCCTTGGATCAGGTCGAGTTCCTGTAGTCTGCGAGTGCCACATACGACTTCTGCGCTAACTTTGTTTACAAACTACCTCCAATCAGAACGCGCTTCAGAAATTCGTGCAACCAATGGGTGCGCGACACTAAATAAGCTCCGCCAATGGGTGCGCGGCCCCTTCGTGAGACAGTTCCCACGCTCCGGCGCTCACCCCTCCTTTACAATTCCAGCTCCGCTACCCGCCCGCTGCTTCTACCAATCCCAGCGCGGCACAGAGTGACGTCAGAGGCGCTTCGCGACTGACTCCCTCCCTTCACAAGGTAACGGAAACTTTCTTTCTTTTAAAGTGCTCAGTGCTTGGTTAATTTACAACAAATACACATTCGCCACAGTGCTCAAGTGTCTAGACAGAGAAAGAATTGTTTTACTGCAAGTAAACTACTTCCATTTACTTTTCACTCGCTGCGGGCAGATCTCTTCCGCCTACCCTTCACTCTAGCATCGGTGAACCTGTTATTCCCCTAAACTCATCCACTTCTTTCCGGGATATATTCCGAGTTTAAGGTTTCTCAGCGGACCCCTCTGCTTTCACGCTAGCTCCGAGGAATCTGCTACTCTTCCGATGTGACCCTTACTAGGTTACGTCACTATGGGAATTTTGCCAATGAACCCCGTTACTGTCATTTATTCACACATGTATTCAGAAAACCCTAGTTAGTGCTTCCCGGTTATCCTAACCTGCACCTAACTTTCCTCGAACCTGTGACCTCAGGACAATGGATTCTATTCACCACTTGCCCTTTCAATTCCCCGGGGAGTTCGGACAACACGAAACAATTCGATTTACAAATGCATGGATTAGTACATATAACAATATAAGAACAAGAATAATAACAATACAGTAATTCATGAATTTCAGCAGCGTATTCACAAGAGAGTGATCAGTTCCCTCAGAACAGCCGCTCTCATAGCAGCATTAATATAATAGCAGCTTCCGACTTAACTAGTCCAACTAATCCCTGCCTTACTCTCATCTAGTCCCTAACCATCCTCTAGCTACCAGAAAACTGATAGAGCGCGCGAGGCCACCCGACCAATAGTTTTCGCCGTTTCCGGCTTCAGGGCCCATATACTTTTCAAATCACCATATACATCGGTCAGGTGACTTCACGAGCTCTACCAAGTTGGTGTGTGTGTGTTCCCTGCTACCAAATTTCGGTGCACCCGACTTACCATCCACCGATGCGGGTACCTAATGACCACAATGAATCAGGGAGCTAGCTGTAAAAGAAAGGCAGCAAAATACAAACCCAACCAATAACATTCAAATACTGTTTAAATGACCACGGACAACTGGAAGTTTTAAAATGTTTATCTAAAGTTCATTATTTTCTTGCATGAGGTACAAATAAACAAGGCAATCAATAACCAAGATAACGTAAATCACATAGGCGTAAAGAAATAATGACAGAGTAATCATCAAAGTACTAATAAAATGTAACGAGAAAAGATACTATGCAAGTCAGTATTATCTAAACAGGGATAGCCTAAGTGTGGGTGACTATAGGAGAGTTTATAATGAATAACACGCTTCACTTAAGGTGAATGGGCCTTTGAACAATCTAGGCAATGAAGTTCTAGACCATATCAGGAAATGACACACTGCTATGCAAAATATAATTTCTAACAAATGAGAAGACATAGGAATAAACTTATGGAAAAAATATAAATGACTTTCAATAGTTGCGGAAAGGCATGGAAAATATAACATATGCAATGTTGAACTTTATTAAAGCAAAAGGTAGAAATTCAGAAGGTGCAAGAATTTCAAGAGGTTCAGAGCAATATTTACCTAGAAAGGTGTGGAAACCAAACCCTGGCCACGGGTCAGTTAAGGACAGGAAACCCTCAAGGAAGGATACCCCTCAAAGGACAGCAGGTGCAGAATGGACACCCAGGATAGGACAGGATACCCTCGGAATAGGAATCAGGACAGGACCCTCAGGACAGGACAGCAAACCCTCAGGACAGGACCCTCTTCAGGACAGGACCGGAACCCACAGTTCGGAAGCAACGCCTGCGCTCCACCCGCTCTGTAGCTATCGATCAAGACCCCGATTGGGTCAGCGAACTCCCAGCTAAGTGCTTTGCCAGCACTTTAAGGTTCAGTAGAACCTTAGTCTATGGTCAAATTCGGACAGAGTGCTCCGCAGCGCTCTGTATCTTCAGTCACCTATTGAGTACGATGGGTCAGTGACAGGTCAGCTAAACCAGACAAGTCGGACGGTTCACTAGGTGAACCCAGGGTAGATATACAGTTTGGGACAGTGTACCACCCCCCAATGTTGCAAAGTGTCAGAATCCCTCAATTTCGATTGGTCCTAAGGTAGGATTTGGGTAACACACCAATCACAATACACGATTTGAAGCCTTCATTAACATATTTGGGTACCGCCTAGCAGGTTTGGGGTTCCCATGAGAAGTTACACGGCAAACAGTAGCGCAACATTACAATGTATCATATAAGGAGCCACATTCGCTGTTCTCGCAGGGCAGAGGTGACTTTCTCAGGAGCATCTTGCCCATCACTGCCAACTGGCGGTGTTCCATCTGTCAAGGTCCCTCGTGCTGCCGAATGTCGCACAGGCGCAGAAGGGACCTCCAATATGGCTCTCCTCTCACTCAGACCCCCATTTCCCGCGGTACATGAAAAGTAAGCGAAAACAAATTAATACATAATAATGTCCTTATGAAAACACATCACAGGGTTTGTACCTTTAACTCATCATCAAGAAATAAACTTATTGCATCTAAATGTTAGCTACATTGATACGGACACAAGAGCAGTGGCACGAGCAGTACCACATGATAAGCACAGCTATGAATTACGCATGCGCATAACTTTCCCTCCATTTCTGCAGACGCGTCAGGACACGTGAGTGTGGCTGACGCATGCGCAGTAACTAAAATACAAGCGGCGGCCATTTTAAGGGACACAGATTAAATTCATTAGAAATACACATAGGCAAGCTTCGGGAACTTCGCTTAAACAAAATAAATGTTAGTAAAACATACGCTTTTGTTACCTTATTACACATAAACGAGGTTCTTGATTTCGGCAAGCCGCAAAATATGCGAAGCTTTGCTTCATCAAACCCACCTATTCCAGGCGTGCCAATTGTACATTAAGTATGCATTTACACTTCTTTTAGTCCTCAACAATATGATCAAATGAAGGACACATGACTACATTTTTGTATACACAAAATATTTGGTTGATTGATGCTGATGTTGTGCTAGTGCTAAGCCTATTACCACCACTCATTGAACAAACTAGAAAAGGTTCTAATAAAGACTGGGGTACTAGCAGCACGTGACGTAACTGAGGGGGCATCACCCATACCACTATAAAATTACAAACTCATACAAAGTAACTAAACTTAAGTATCAATCCGCCCCTATCTCTTAGTGGCAGGACAAAGTAAGGACTAGAGTCATTATAGCATTACGTTACTTAATTTCTCTAAAATAAACTCTTACATAATCACGCTAAGCCAGCACAAACGCAAAGTTGCAAACAAGTAAGATTAGTAGTAGCGCAGAGGAGCACCTGTATCATAACAATCACAGAAGACTTTTAAATGTAATTCACCTGGAATGTAACCAGCAACATTCTAGCTGGTTGGAAGAAAAAAAAGATAAAAAAGATATTCGCAATATATAACACAAAGCGGAAGAACAGACACAAAGTAGTAATAATTAAATAGTTACTCACCAAGACCCGGGACCTCCACTCCTAGAAGATCCAGCTGGTCCTGCTCATGGTCCAGGATGTCGGACCACCGGTGCGTCAACTGCGCCTGGGTGCGACGGACCCCAGAGCAGCGGAACACTGCCCGGCGCACCTCCCCCCACCGCTGTCAACGTTCCCGGAGCCTGTACCCGGACCAAGGCCTGCCAACTGCTGCTAGGGTTGAGGGGAGGTGGCATTGCACAAAGAAAATTAGTGCAGCCAACTCCACCTCCCCAAATAAGGCCCGTGCCTGCACCCCTTGTGGGGGAGGCGGTCGCGGCTCTGGCTGCGGCGATCCCTACCCTTTGACATGGCTCTGGAGAGAGTGAGATGGGGCGGAAATAAATTAAAAAAGTAAGTAAAGGATATGAAAATAGCAGGCAATAGAAAAAGAGTGAAAAAGTAGCTAAACAACACACAAAAAGTAGACAAAAACCAAAAATATAGAAGCAGGAAAATAGTATGAATAATAATAAGTAAAAAAGATCCAAAAAAAGTTTCTAGAAAGTAAGGATTGAAAGATAAAGGGAGGATTCAGAAGAAGGCCCCAGAACCATATCATAGAGTGAAAAACAAGATGGCCACACCCATTGCGACCGCGTTTGCGCGATATTTTCTCCGCTAGCACGCAAAAAGCGGCGCAAACACGTAAAAGCGTTCCCGAACAGGAAAACATACGTGAACGGGCGCGAGCATGCATTGCGCGACCCGGATCAGGAAGTAAGCAGTGTGAGCGGGCAGGACAAGTGAAAACAAGATGGGCGCACCCATGAGCGACCGCATGGGTAAGTTAGCGAGGCATATTTCAACGCGATCACGCAGTAAATACCGGGAAAGGGCGGGAAAAAAACTTCCACGTCTTTGCGATATTTCCGCGTGTTCGCGGAGATTTTTAACATTTGATAGTTTGCGAAAGTGAATTTTGCAAATTCCGCCCACCCCTAGCGCTGAGTCTCAGTTTCTCCTAACGTGGGAGCAGAAACTACACATGTGAAGCCAGAATGGACTATTCATTAGTAAGTCATTAAACAGCCTTGAATAGAAGAGAAAATAATAACAAAATACATAATTCTGCTGAGGCAAGCAATATGAATGATGAGGCCTAGTTCTGACACAGCCTAAGCATGGGGCTCATGAAATACTAAATGGAATCACATTTGCTAACTAAAGCGTGCATGTTGCAGGGATAACTCAGTGGATTGCATAGCATGAATACGGATGGCATCTATTTAGCTACACACTGCTAAACTAATATAACATGAAACAAATGCATTATGGGAATGGGATTTTCAAACCTAACAGACCCTCCTTTTAGCATGGGTGGCTAAATGCTTTATTCGCTATCCAGTAGGTTCTTTACAGTTCTAAGGAGGCTGGGGAGACAAATGCATAAGCACACATGTGACAATCATGTAACAGTGAGGAAGAAGACAACACACTTAGTATGAACATCCAACTAATACTCAAGAATGCCCTCATCTATGGGCATCAACCCCTAAATTTCCTGCCTCTTCATAGTAGAAACTTTATTATTGTGCCCTGAGAACTTAGGAGAAGGGGTGAGCTTGCTCAGACAATAGGTGCAACATGCTGGAAGGCAATTAATACATAAGCAACATGTAAAGATGACACCTGCGATAGCCTTTAGGACAAGTAGTATTTTCTACCCCATGATAACAATAGACCCCAGAACCACCCTGTGAGGGAACATGAACCATTATCCTGGTGGATGTCTGAAGCAAGGCTCTGTAATTTCTGTATTGCAGAATATACAGCAAGGACATTATCAGGAATGTACATGCAGCAACTACTGCCGATGACGCAGCATGCTCCACCCAAAAAGGTGTATTGAAGGTATACTGACCAATATCACAGTCGAACTTCAGGCTACGAGACTCGTTGCTCTTCAAAACCGGATGGTTTTAGATGTCATTCTGGCTTATAGAATGACGTCTAAACCCATCTGATTTTGAAGAGCAACGAGTCTCGTAGCCTGAAGCTCGACTCTGATATTGGTCAGTTTACCTGCAGTAGTATTAATAACCCCCTCAATTACTCTGGCAAGGCGACGGATATTACGGCTATTGAACATGGGACCGCAGAATGGCAGAATGCCCCTCATTATGTCAGTAAATTGCAACAAGGAAGTATCTATCTGATCAATATCGCCTGTATTAACTGCTCTCTTAACTCAGGGGGCTAGGACATTCCTAATCTGTAGGCGATGAGATCTGTGGTAGTTGGGAGGGTCTATATAGACTGGGGGTAGAAAGTAAGAGAGTTAACACCACCTGGACCATCCCTGAGGGAGCCACACATTACCACGAGCACCACAAATAAAATAAACATTAGGTGGCGGGATCAAGGGCGGACTCTTGAGCATCCTCAATATGGAAGTGGTGTTGCATCTACTTTCCCCCACCTCTATGTCTCCCACCCCATAAAAAAAACAAGCATTTACAATGAGCACTACATTTCATTATTGTAAACTTATGGGGAAGCGTAAATGCGGACAGCAATTTATGTATCAATGGGCGATTCTGTATTTGCAGTCCGTGCGAGGTCAACAACCCTCTCTCCGCCCAGAGGCAACCAAAATTATGGGCCACCCCAAAGGCATACTGGCTCTCGGTGTAGATATTAACAGCCAGTCCCTCACTCAACTCACAAGCCCTAAGGAGGGCAAACTAACTCTGCAGCTTGGGTTGATTGGTGTGGGATACGGGATGTCTCAACTACAGTGTGTAATGTTGTAATCGCATAGGCTGCCGTGGTGGTGCCATCTGCTAGTTTGAAACAAGAGCCATTGACCTATAATTCCCTTTGGGGGTAAGATAGGGGAAAATCAGTCAGGTCTACCCGTCAATTTGTTTCTTCCTTAGTCTGAAATAAACAGTCATGGACATCATTGTCCTTTTCTTCCGAAGGTAGGGGTAGTAATGTGGCTGGGTTCAGAGTAGCACATCTTTTGATTGTAATGTGCGAAGCAAACAAGGTCAATTCAAAGCCAGTCAGATGCTCACTAGTAAGGTGCTGCATCTTTTTCGTATTCAATAGTGCATCCACTGCATGAGGCACCATTACTGTGAGATCAGTATCAAGAACGAGGCCTGCCAATTGTCTGATAGAAACTGCCACCGCCACGGTAGCTCTCAGACAGCTCAGGAGAGCTCTGGCGACATTATCAAGCTTGGCAGAGAAATAAGCACAGGGTCTCTGCTTACCACTGAAACCCTGTGTTAGAACAGAAAGCGCACTACCGTCCACCTCATGCACGTAGAGCACAAAAGGCTGCTGGTAATTAGGAGTACCAAGTACGGGAGCAGAGCAAATCACAACCTTTAATTGTTCAAAAGCTTGCTGGCATGCAGTTGTCCAAGGCAAATGTTCATGCACATCTTCGGTTGCCATGTAAAGCAGGGGTTTTGTTAGTAAGGAATAATTAGTGATCCAATGCCGACAATAAGCTGTTGCATACCTGCCATTGGGTCTTAGGAACAGGCATATTAGTAATAGCAGCTATACGCTCAGGTTTTAGTCTGCGACCCTCCTTCGAAAGTAGGTGACCTAAAAAGGTGACCTCCTGTTGACAATATCAGAATTTTGAAAGGGACACCTTGTGTCCATGATGTGCCAAATGTAACAATAATTTAACTGTGACTTCTTTACAACCATCCTCATTGTCCGAAGCCACAAGGAGGTTGTGAACGTACTGCAACAGCACACTATCAGGGGGAAGCTCCAAAGAATCCAATTGAACTTTCAAAGCTTGGCTGTAGATAATAGGACGTTCTGTATAGCCTTCGTGACCTGCACAGCAGAATCTAAAGCTCAGACTGGCTATTGCAAATCCAAACAGATATCTGCTATCAATATTGATTGGTATGCTGAAGAAAGCATTTTTTAAATCAATTACAGAAAAGAAGTTTGCTGATGGTGGGACCCTCGGGTGTCTTTTTAAGAATAGGAAGACTAGGGCTATTGCACACATGTGCCACTGTCTCTTTAACCACACCAGACTTAATCAAATTCTTTTTATTTGCAAAAGGGTCTTTTCACCTGCCTGGGGTATCGTATACTGGGGTATACTTGGCAATTTAGCATTGTCTTTGATCTGGATAGACACTGGAGGGATCTGGAGTAACCCCACATCCATGTCTCCTGAAGCCCATAATGTACGTGGCACATCTTTGAACTCAGCAGGAAGGGGCGCATCTTTTGCGAGGCATTGTTTGGCACGGACCACCTGCTGTCCAACAGTCATGTAAACACCGTCTGGAGAACAAAAAATTGTCGCATGCAACCTTTTTAACAAATCCAGTCCTATCAAATTTTCCCGACAATTGGACGTCAGTAAAAATGGTGAATCAATCGTAGAGGGACCAATAGTCAAGGCAAGAGGTTTGGAAATGGGGCTAACAACCGGTACACCTGAGAAACTTACCGAAACATTGTTTTCACCAGACAGTGCTGCCCCCGGGACCAGTGATCGGGAAACAGAGCTATTCAAAGCCACTGTATCAACTAAAAACTTTCCGGATGTACCCGGTAAATATGCAGTGATGTCAGTCCTGCGCTGATCTATAGGCACCGGAACTGGTACCTCACCCTGTCCTTGGCTGTCCTAGCTGTGAGACAGCCTCTTGTCCCTGTCAAAGTCGTCATGATAGTACTGTCTTCCTCAGGGGTCATCAAAATAATTTCTGCTCTGCCTATTGTGTGTTGTATCCACTGACTGCGTCCCCCTTGGCCTCCTCCTTCTTGTTTTTGTCCTCATAAACCCCAACCTGAAGGGGCCTCACCTTTCTGCAACAACTGCAGACACTCAGTCCGCCAATGTCCCTTCTGCTTGCAGTAGACACATTGATGGAGCCCAAGCCGCGCACTCGAAGCATCACCCCAGCCAAATCGGGATAGCCGTTGAGCCTAACCCGACCCTCGTCCTCGTCCACTCCCCCTTGCAACTTGTTGCATCAATACCATTGTCTTCAAATCCTCTGACTTTTTCTCTACCCTTTCCTTGTCCTCATTCTCTCTATGTTCTTAGTACTGTTCCACACTCAATATCACTGACGGGGATGCGGTCAACCAAGTATTTCCCAAAGCCTGCAACCGTGTTGCAATCTCAGGAAGCAAGTCAGTGCCAAATCTGTTAACATACAAATGAACACCACCCTCCTGTGACAGGTCCTGACCACTAAAATCTAAAAACACAACTTCAAATCTGGTAAAGAAATCCAACACACTTTCATCCTTCTTTTGACGACACGCAGTCAACTTATCCCATTCCTCTCTCTTCGGTGAGATAAGTGATTGCATGTAATTTATGATGCGCCCTGGCAGAGCTAGGAGCTTCGCTTTCGGCTTGTTGCCGGGCTTACGTTTCTTTTCCCATTTCCTGATCTTATCCCATGTGCCACCCAACTCCAGCACATGGTCACTGGTATGTACCTGCTTCCATATATCTACCTGTACCAACAGGCCAAAGAACAACTTAATAACAGCTAATGTCATCACCGTGGAGGAGGCCGCCTCCATCAGTGCCTTATAATATGCAGTGGGGTTCTTCCGAAGGTCTGGCAGCTGGCTCTTTAGGGATAGGACTCGCTCCTCTATCAAGGAGTATAGATCCACTGTTCCTGGAACCGAGCATCAACCTGTGGTCTAATTACAGTATCAGTGGAGTCACGCAGTTCTGGTATTTGAGGATGGTAAATGTGATGGACCTCCCTTGTAGGGTGCTTTGTCCCTATCATCGGAACCTTTTGGAGCAGTCTGCCTCGGTAACTCACCAGTGTTGTTACATTGCTAAAAACCTAATTTGGATCCACACCTGTAGCATATGCTCTGTCCCATATGTTGTAGATGATTTGCGGTGCAACACCCTTAAAACACTGTTCCCACAATCCTATTAGCGTGGCTGACATGTGCTTAAGAGAATGCTGCTCTATGAATGGCTCATAATCTTTCATCACACTTCACACATCTTCCACACTATAGATTGGGTTCCGAGCCCACTGAGCTGCCTGATTCACCACCATTTGCTTTTCCTCATCACCCACAGCAGAAAGCACCAACACTTTCTCCATGCAGTGTTGCACTGTCGCTCAATTTGCTTCATGCATTCCACGCACAGGTATGTCAACATTTGACAATGTTTGAGGTGGCACACCAAAGGGGGAAAGGGCAGATGCAGAGACAGGTACCATCATGTAGGAAGACAGTGGTATAGGGGTAGAATTCGGCGTGGCAGTTGAAACTGAACTAATTGACAGGACAGGAGTGCTAACGGCTGCCGCCCCTGTGATGGGTGTGGGTAATGGAGAAGCAAGTGGGGCCAGGGCTGAAGCAGTAACACCAGAAACAGAAACACTAGAGAGGGCGGCACTAGGGGCCATTGACTGGTACGGCGGGACTGTCGGGTAAATCCCCTTCAAGGGCATAAGGAGTTGAGGGGCAAATATCCAATAGTTCTTCAACAAAATCGTCACCTTCTTTCTAGTAATATAACCTTTATCAGTCTGTAATCAGAACTTTCTGTCTGCTCATTCTATGCCTTTCTCTATCTTTTCCCTCTCATAGGCCACGGCCTTCTGTGTTATAGTTTGCTTCTGCCTCTTCTGGGCCTCTTTCTCTGCTATAATAGGTTGCTGCTTTGCTTCTTTCTGCCATACTCGTAGAAAGTCAAACATCGACTCCCTGCTCTTTTTAGCAAACAATTTATCCTGTACAAAATTCAATTTTTGTTCATCGCACAAACCTGTAAGTGGCCATTGCAACTCACATTCTCCCTTGTATATTTATGCCAGAATGTGCTAAACAATGACATACTTGATGTAATCGAGCATCAGTGGAACAACATCGACATCCAAAACATCCGAAATTACTTAAACAAGGCATCTTAATATGAGACACGTACACTGTCCCCAGCGAACAAATACAACATCAACAAAAATAATAGCAGGAAAATAAACAAGAGAACAATAGTTCGGGTGCCAACTGAAGGAAGTGGCCCTTAGGGGCAAATTTGGTTTCTTACAACCACCTGCTATGCCTTCCAAAGAATGAAGAATCGGTCAAACAGTAGAGAATACAAACTTACATTTTAGTTCATCATGACCTGCACTCTAAGATGTCTGCTGAGGGACTGACCCTGAACAGTCGACAATGAGTAATAATTCTTCTGAAGAAGCCTCCAATCACACCCACAATGGAAATTTACCTGCCTGAGCCGAACATGAACAAAGAAGGCACAGAGAGATCGGCTACCACCTGCCAGATGGGTACATGTTATAAGAAAGTTGAGGTTGTTTCACTTAGTTACAGCGTCTCCTAATGTGGGAGCAGAAACGACACACTCGGATAGGTATGCAAAGCCAGAATGGCCTATTCGGTAGTAAGCAGGTAAACAGTCTTGAATAGAAGAGATATTAAAAACGAAATACAGCATTCTGCTGAGGTAAGCAATACGAATGATGAGGCCTAAGTTCAGTCACAGCCTACGCAGCTTTATGGGGTACGAAATACAAAACGGAGTCACAACTGCTAACTGGATGACAGCAAGCCACCTCCAACTCAACTCCAACAAAACCAAAATCATCATCTTCTGACCCAACAGAACAGAATGGGATGACTCCTGGTGGCTTACCGCCCTAGGAAAACCCCCATCACCATCCACACACGCACGCAACCTCGGCATCATCCTAGACTCCTCTCTCTCCATGACCCAGCAAATCAACTCTACAACTTCCTCATGTTTCAACACCCTCTGCATGCTGCGTAAGACCTTCAAGTGGATCCCCATAGAAATGAGGAAAACGTTACCCACGCACTCATCAGAAGCAGACTAGACTACGGAAACGCTCTATATGCTGGCATCACAGTTAAGCTCCAATACTCACTCGTCTCCTCTGTTTGGCTGACCTCGCCCTCGCCACAGTCCCCCGCATCCGTCGCACCACCTCCGGAGGGAGATCTTTCTGCTACCTTGCCTCCAAGACCTGGAACCCCCTCCCCACCAATCTACGCAAGACCCAGGACCTCTTGACCTTCTGAACACTCCTCAAGACATGGTTTTTTGAACAGTAACTCATCACATCCCCCGCACCTCCCCCCCCTCAGCGCCTTGAGATCCTTCTGGGTGAGTAGCACACTTAATAAATTTGTTGATTGATTGATTGATTGAACTAAAGCGTGCACTTCCCAGGATTAAATCAGTGGGTTTCATAGTATGAATACTGATGGCATCTATTTAGCCACATACTGCTAACTTAATATAACAGGAAACAAATGCATTGTGGGAATAGGATTTTCAAATCTAACACCTGAGATCATGGCATCAGTGAGTCCTCCTCACTTATTCAGAACACCTGGGATCAGGGCCTCAGTGAGCTCCCGTCACTTATTCACAACACCTGAGATCATGGCCAGAATGAGCTCCTGTCACTTGTTCTCAAAACCTGAGATCATGGCCTCAGTGAGCTCCGGTCACTTAATCAAAACACCTGGAATCATGGCCAGAATTAGCTCCTGTCATTTATTCACAACATCTGGGATTATGGCCTCGGTGAGCTCCTGTCACTTATTCACAACACCTGTGATCACATGCCACAGTAAGCTCCTATCACTTATTAACATCCCTTGGGATCAGGGCCTCAGTGAGCTCCTGTCACTTATTCACAGCACCTGGTATCATGGCCTCAGTGAGCGCCCATCACTTATTCAAAACACCTGGCCTCATGGCCTCCTTGAGCTCCTGTCACTTATTCACAACACCTGGGATAATGGCCTCCGTGTGCTCCTGTTACTTATTCGCAACACCTGGGATCATGGCCTCAGTGAGTTTCCGTCACTTATTCACTTATTCACAACACCTGGCATCATGGCCAAAGTGAGCTCCTGTCACTTATTCACAACACCTGGGCTCTTGGCCTTGGCGAGCTCCTGTTACTTATTAAAAATAACCTGGGATCCTGGCCTCTGTGAGCTCCTGTCACTTATTCGCATCACCTGGGATCATTGCCACAGTGAGCTCCTTTCACAAAACCTGGGCTCATGGCCGCAGCGAGCTCCCATCACTTATTCAAAAAACCAGAGATCATGGCCTCAGTGAGCTTTTGTCACTTATTTACAGCATCTGGGATCATGGCCTCGGTGAGCTACAGTCCCTTATTCACATAAACTAGGATCATGGCTTCAGCGAGCTCCCATCACTTATTCACAACACGTGGACTCATGGCCTCGGCGAGCTCACGTCATTTATTCACAACACCTGGAATCAAGGCCTCTGTGAGTTCCCGTCACTTATTCACAACATCTGGGTTCATAGCCTCGGCGAGCTCTCGTCATTTATTCACAACACCTGGGATCATGGCCTCAGTGAGCTCCTGTCCCTTATTCACATCACCTGGTATCATGGCCAGAATGAGCTCCTGTCACTTATCCACATCACCTTGCATCATGGTCATAGTGAGCTCCTATCCCTTATTGACATCACCTGGCATCATGGCCACAGTGAGCTCCCGTCTCTCATTCACACCACCTGGGATCATGGCCTCGATGAGATTCTGCCACTTATTCACATCTCCTGGGATCATGGCCTCGACAAGATTCTGCCACTTATTCACATCTCCTGGGATCATGGCCTCGACGAGATTCTGTCATTTACATGGTGTTGGACTTGGCCCCTTTTCCCAAAATTGTTCGCTTTTCACCCCTCTGTTTTAGGATGTCTCCTCCATGGTAAATAAAATTGTATAGGCCATGTGTGGTACGAGATGCCCTGTTTAATGTGACAATGCTAAGGTGCAGGTGCTCTCTTCCCCCAACATGGCTGCCACTGGCCCCTGCTACTGCAGTGTGGTCTTTCTAGGTGCACTCTAGTTGCCAGGAGCTGGCTGGAACCCCTAAACATTGTTGCCATAACAGCCTACCTTGCCTGCACATAGCTAGACTAGGGAAGCTCCTGGAACCTTCTAGAATAGGGGCGGAGTCTGTTTTTGCCGCCTTAGAGGGTGGTCACCTGACCTGGGCATATATAAAGAAAGGAGCGAAAGTTTATAGTCAGTTGGGGCATCACTGACCTGGGGGATCCTACGCAGGAGACTTAGGCGGTAGGGCCTAGTCAGAAACCTATAACACTGGGGGTGACAGGGTTTAGGTGCTGCCCACCAAGCTGTGTGAGGAACACTGAACTAGCCCACTGATCTGTCCCGGCGGGAGGGGAACCCAGGGACCACCTGCAGTGACCTGCTGAGGAATCCTGTCAGCAGCCTTCAACTCAACCCCCCCCTTTCAAGAAACCAAGAAACTGTTACCTATCAAGGGCGCACAAACCACCAAGAAGAAGCCTAACTGCCACAGGACTACTGGGGATCTACCAGGTACTGCGCTGTGTCACTTCTGTGCCCCTTAATCCTGACCTGGGCCCCTGCGGTGTCCTGCCACTGTTGTGTGGCCTGTCCTGTTTGAACTGCTAGCCTGCCTCCAATTTAAATAATCTACCTGTGGAGCGCACTGCCTGCCTAGCGCTAGCCCCCCTGGACTACCTGTCCTGCACAAACTGCCTAACGTGCCCCTCAAGAGCTCACCTGCTGTGTCCTGAGAAGCGCTGTAGATCGGTGGCCTGTGGTGGCTCGAGAGCCCCTTGTTGTGTCCCCAAGCGCTCCCCTGACCAATGAGGCACTGTGAGGACCGAGCGTTGTGAGCGTCCCTGGAGCGCTGCCCTTCACCGGTGTCGACGCTGTGGACACCTGCCCCCTCGCCGGCCCCCGGTACAAGGAGAGGGCCGCCTCTGTGTTTCTGAGGGCCGCGCCCGGCCCAAGAGTGAAGAATCCCCGCGGCGGCCCCCGAGCCTGAGGTAGGCCGCCGCGACTGTGTTTAGGCCGCGCTAGGCCCTAAGGCCGCAATCTCGCATCACGTGGCGGGGGTGCCCAGCCACGTCATTGGCCATACCCCCACCCATTGCCGTGCAGCCATTGGTCTGATCTGACGCGTCCTCACGGCAGGCCCCGCTATTGGCTGCTGTGGCCAAACCCCTCCTCTATCAGCCCCTGATTAGTTCCCGAGCCGGGGAAGCTACCGAAGGCCCGGGAACAGCCTGCAACACCGCCGGAGGGCCCCGAAAGAAGCCCAGGCCCTCCCCACTGCTGAACCACCACAAGGGGCCCGCACTCGGCCCAAAGAGACCAGGTAAACCCCCGGGGAGGAGGGCGGAAGGCCGAGGGAGGCCCTGAGTTCGCCCCTCACCGAGGTAGACTGTTGTTGGGCCCCTTTGGCCCGAATTGGCCTAAGAGAGAACTGGAACTGGGCCGGAGCCTGTTTAAAAGTTAACCCCGCATTGGGGGACTGGCTGGCCTTACCTGCCCATAGGCAGGTCTTAAAAGCAGTACTGTTGCTGGGCCAAAGAGTTCTATGCCCAAGACTCACCGTTTTATATGGCCAAGAAAAGGTTATTCCGGATGAATGAAATGTTTTGCCTTTGCCTAGGGAAATGTTTTACCTGTGCCTGAGGAAATGGTGTTCCTATCCCTAATGAAATGGTTGCCTTCCCCCAATGAGAGGCCTATCCGTGCCTAAAGAAATGTTGCCTGATTTGTAAAGAGTTTTTACTTCTGCCTAACGAATTGGCCTATTGCTGGGTAATGAAACGCTTATCCCTTTAATGAAATGTTTATTCATGATTGCTGAAGGGTGAACTAAATGCCTACAGTTATGGAGTGAAGTGCTTGTTGCTTTTATGAAATGGTTATTGTGACATGTTATATTGATTATAGAATTGCTCCCTTTGCTCCTCTGATGAAATGCTTTAATGAAATGTACTAAGGAGATACTTTAATGAGTTACTGCAACTGTGATTAATGCTTTGCTCTTATTTAATGATATGCTCATTCCTGACACGATGGAAAGTTATTGCTAAAAAAGAGAAATGTTACTCCTTTGCTGAAATGCCTTGATGGACCAGAGATCCCGTGATTATTATTGAGCTTCTGATCTTAGATAAAACGTATTGATTTTTATGCAAACTTACTGGTGTGGTCTCAGTCATTGTGTGCGTTTCATTGTCTCAGTGGATGTGTGTGCTGTGTGGTCACTTTACACCTAAGCTTTCGGGTGCCTACCTGCTCGGGCCAAGCTACAACCCCGAGGAACTGCTGAGCCAGTTCCTACACAGTTCCCACTGAACTCTGGGTCAATCAGCTGGCCAGCTTCTTCTATAATAAAATTCTTAACATCCAGGCATCTTTTCCGACTGTTGTCCCTGCCATTGATCCTGACCCCTCTTCATCCATTATGAACATTTCACAGGACACCCATATTCTGTCAGATTTTCCTCCTCTGTCGTTGGAGGCTTCGTTTGATTTGCTGCAAAAACTGATATCTGGCTCTCCCTCTGACCCTTGCCCCGCCAAAATCCTCTCAAAAATGGCTCCCGTTCTCAATCCTCTGATTAATCCTCTCCTCAATGCCTCCTAAACTTCGGGCGAGGTCCCTAAGGCCTGGAAAAAGGCTCATGTCATCCCTCTTATAAAAAAATCTAATCTGAACCCTTTAGAACACTCTAACTATAGGCCAATATCTCTGCTTCCTGCCCTTGCCAAACTCGCTGAAAAACATGTACATTCCATCTTGTCTAAATTTTTAGAAGCCCACATGACATTCTACATCAGACGCAGTCAGGTTTTCGCTCCAACCTCAGTACAGAAACAGCACTATTGGAGGTAACTGAGACTATAAAGGAAGTGACTGATCGCGGAGGGAAGGCAATACTGGTATTACTCGATCTCTCAGCTGCCTTTGACACCGTCCCTCACAACCGGCTCCTCTTTAGACTCCATGAGATCGGAATTAGAGGGACGGTGTTCAATTGGCTTAAGTCCTTCCTCTCCGAACGCCAACAAATGATCTGGTCACCACCTTTTTCAGCGACAGTTCCATCTCTTGATACGGGAGTGCCACAGGGATCAGTTCTTAGACCCACTTTATTTAACGTCTATCTCTCCCCCTTGGCTGAACTAGTGGAGACCTTTGGCGAGCGTATCGTGTCCTATGCGGACGATACGCAGCTGCTTTTTACCTGTGATAAGAACTCTGATTTCGCAGGTGACTCTATCAAAAGCTGTTTAGAGGCAGTCTTCTCCTGGTTTCAGTTGAATCAGCTCAAATGTAATTCAAACAAGTCTGAAATTATATTTTTTGGCTGCTCTCCTGATACCCAATGGAAATCCTGGTGGCCGGCAGATATGCATCCTCCTTCCTCCCCCACTGCGATCGCTAAGAATCTGGGTGTCAAATTTGACAATGGTCTTACCTTTAAACCCCAGATCCTTGCCCTAGTCGGCCAATGTTTTGGCTTGCTACGTACACTCAGGAAATTCCTACCTCTACTGTCTCAGGTCCATAGGAGAATCACTGTACAAGCAATGATTGGATCCAGGCTCAACTATGCCAATGTGCTCTATTTGGGTCTCCCAGAGTACCTCCTATCTCGCTTACAGACTGTCCAAAATTCCGCCGCAAGGGCCATTTTCGGCCTAAGCCGCAGACATCACACCTCGTCCCTCCTTGAGGCATTTCACTGGCTCCCGATAAGGAAACGTATCATCTTCAAGACTTTGACCTTGACCTTTAAGTCCTTGCACGGTACTGGTGCAGTCTACCTCAGGAAACACGTTCAGTTTTATCATCCTACCAGATCGTTACGGTCAGCCACTCAAGCTCTTGCTGTTGTTCCATCTGTAAAGCACTCGCGCATTGGAGGTCGCTCCTACAGAGCCTGTGCTCCGCAGCTTTGGAATAAGCTCCCCCTCTCGCTGAGAAAAGCTGAGAATCTTCTGTCCTTCAGGAAAAGTCTTAAGACCTGGCTTT
Organism: Lissotriton helveticus; assembly: GCF_964261635.1. Lineage (NCBI taxonomy): Eukaryota > Metazoa > Chordata > Amphibia > Caudata > Salamandridae > Lissotriton > Lissotriton helveticus. The sequence goes on from NC_136059.1 coordinate 52,924,589, forward strand.
TCAGCCTCTAGTGCGCTCGTTCTTTGCTCTGCTTCTCTCTACAGATCTGTACAGCGCCGGGACACTCTGCCCGAGTAGCCGTGCGCTATATAAATCATCAATTAACATAACATAACATAACATGGCTGGACTGGGAACCACAACCGGCCCGCTCATTTATTCACATTGCCTGTGATCATGGCCTCGACGGGATTCTGTAACTTATTCACATCTCCTGGGATCATGGCCTTGACGAGATTCTGTCACTTATTCACATCGCCTGGGATCATGGCCTCAGAGAGATTCTGTAACTTATTCACATCGCCTGGGATCATGGCCTCGAAGAGATTCTGTCACTTATTAACATCTCCTGGGATCATGGCCTCAGCGAGATTCTGTCACTTATTGACATCGCCGGTGATCATGGCCTCAATGAGATTCTGTCACTTATTCACATCACCTGGGATCATGGCCTCAGCGAGATTCTGTCACTTATTCACATCTCCAGGAGTCATGGCCTCAGGGAGATTCTGTCACTTATTCACATCCCCTGGGATCATGGCCTCAACGAGATTCTGCCTCTTATTCACATCTCCTGGGATCATGACCTCGCCGAGATTCTGTCATTTACATGGCTGGACTGGGAACCACAACCGGCCCGCTCATTTATTCACATCGCCTGGGATCATGGCCTCGACGGGATTCTGTCACTTATTCACATCTCCTGGGATCATGGCTGTGACGAGATTCTGTCACTTATTCACATCGCCTGGGATCATGGCCTTAGCGAAATTCTGTCACTTATTCACATAGCTTGGGATCATGGTCTCGACGAGATTCTGTCACTTATTCACATCTCCTGGGATCATGGAATCAGCGAGATTCTGTCACTTATTCACATCGCCTGGGATCATGGCCTCGACGAGATTCCGTCACTTATTCACATCGCCTGGGATCATGGCCTCAGTGAGATTCTGTCACTTATTCACATCACCTAGGATCATGGCCTCAACGAGATTCTGTCACTTATTCACATCGCCTGGGATCATGGCCTCAGCGAGATTCTGTCACTTATTCAAATCGCCTAGAATCATGGCCTCGACGAGATTCTATCACTTATTCACATTGCCTGCGATCATGGCCTCGAAAAGCTCCTGTCACTTATTCACGTTGCCTGGGATCATGGCCTCGATAAGATCCTGTAACTTATTCACATCACCTGGGATCATGGCCTCGTGAGCTCCTGTCACTTATCCACAACACCTGGGATCATGGCCTCAGTGAGCTCCTGTCACTTATTCAGATCACCTAGGATCGTAGCCTTGGCAAGCTCCTATCACCATTTATATCCATCTGATAACAATGAAGTTACTCTACTTCCTTCTCTTTGATCCCTGGCTAGGCAAGCTACCCTCTTTTGCCTCTTCTCCTTACACTCTTTTTTCTGAATCTCCTCTCTTCTTTCTCACTTCCTCACTTCCCTCTGATTACCCATGTATTTCCTTCCTATTCTGTCATATGCCCTCCCCTATCACACTTTGCCTCTGTACTCACTCCTTCGCAGGTCCCTGCTCTGTTCACATCTCCCTTCGCTAGCACAGTCTCACCCTGACCTTACTTTTGTAGACTCTTCCTCACTCTACTTTGGTCCACTTTATACAATCTCCCTCTCATCCTCCCACTAACAATGACATCACTCACATCCCTCAGTCCTCCATTTCTTTCATCCCTTCTTCCAGCTGCCTGCACCCTAGGTCTCTTTCCTCCTCACCCCGCCTGGTCTTTCATCATTTGATCTGATCTCCTTCTTCCTAACAGTAATTCCAAATGAGGTCGCACATTGCTCGTCCCATCAGCGTGTGATCCCGGAGCCTGATGGTCGATGTAGTAGGTATCAGCGGGTGTGCTTCTACCCGAGTCTTGAGTCTTGAGGGTATTCACTTGGTGTGCTTGCCATCCCTGGACACATGTTTCGCGGTCATTACCGCTCATCAGCAGGGATTAGGCGTGTGCACGGGGTTGCTGCGTGGGCTGCCGAAAATATTCGTAGGTCCAGATACCTCTTTATGGGACGCAGGTGCGTTGTCTCGAGGTCGTCACCTCCACCGGCTCAAGGGAGCCTGTATAAATAGTAATTCTAAATGAGGGCGCACACTGCTCGTCCCATCAGCGTGTGACCCCGGAGCATGATGGTCGATGTAGTAGGTATCAGCGGGTGCGCTTCTACCCGGGTTTTGAGTCTTGAGGGTATTCACTTGGTGTGCTTGCCTTTCCTGGACACGTGTTTCGCGGTCATTACCGCTCATCAGCAGGGATTAGGCGTGTGCACGGGGTTGCTGCGTGTGCTGCCGAAAATATTCGTAGGTCCAGATACCTCTTTATGGCACGCAGGTGCGTTGTCTCGAGGTCTTCACCTTCACCAGCTCAAGGGAGCCTGTATAAATAGTAATTCCAAATGAGGTCGCACACTGCTCGTCCCATCAGCGTGTGACCCCGGAGCATGATGGTCGATGTAGTAGGTATCAGCGGGTGCGCTTCTACTCGAGTCTTGAGTCTTGAGGGTATTCACTTGGCGTGCTTGCCATCCCTGGACACGTGTTTCGCGGTCATTACGGCTCATCAGCAGGGATTAGGCGTGTGCACGGCGTTGCTGCGTGGGCTGCCGAAAATATTTGTAGGTCCAGATACCTCTTTATGGCACGCAGGTGCGTTGTCTCGAGGTCGTCACCTCCACCGGCTCAAGGGAGCCTGTATAAACAGTAATTCCAAATGAGGTCGCACACTGCTCGTCCCATCAGGGTGTGACCCCGGAGCATGATGGTCGATGTAGTAGGTATCAGCGGGTGCGCTTCTACCCGAGTCTTGAGGGACTTCACTTGGTGTGCTTGCCATCCTGGTGATGGGACGCTGATGGGACGAGCAGTGTGCGACCTCATTCGGACATACTGCTTCTTCCTAACAGTGATTGTGCCTTTCTTGAGGTCCCTCAGACCTCTTCACACCCTTCAGTTGTCAATAATATCCCCTCAAACCCCCTCACACTCTATCCTTCATTTCCCCGCCTTATCTCCTGTGGATGTCTCTTCCACACACCACTGCTGCAGACAACAACTCAACTCCTTGACCTCCTCCACTCTTGCACGTTTCTTATCTGCTCTTCACCTCACTGTATCATTTCCCCTTAATAATCCCATCTACCCAGATTGGCCAGTCCAGCCCTCCTTCTCCTGGCAGACTCTCATATCCCTCCAGTTCCCTTCATGTCAGAGTGGTTTCCTCCCTCCCATTGTAGCTCCCCTGCTCCCTCCTACTAAGATGTGCTTCTGAGCCAAGCAGTGTATATGTCTTCCTATTATTAAAGTGTACTTTACAATGACCTCTCACCATCCTCTTCTCCAGGCATTTGCCACGCGCAGGGACCCTCTACACCACCATTCATGCGCTCCCTGCATAATATGAGACTGCTCTTGCAGGTGGAGCCCACCGGCACTCTTTTATAGAGACTCCACCTCAACAAACCTGGATCAAGAGCAAGACAGAGAAAAATACAAAAGGCAGAAGAGAAAAAAGGGAAACAGTGACAAAAGGAGAAAGCAGGGATGAAGAAGAACCAGCAGGAGTGAGATAAAGAGAGAGCAGGAGCCTGAGGGCGAATGAAAGAGGCGTGAGGTGGAATCAAGACTACACAGGCTTGGAACAGTGGGAGCCTGAGGGCGAACGAAGGAGGCGTGAGATGGAATCAAGACTACACAGGCTTGGTACAGTTGGAGCCTGAGGACGAACGAAAGAGGCGTGAGGTGGAATCAAGACTACACAGGCTTGGTACAGTGGGAGCCTGAGAGCGAATGAAAGAGGCCTGAGGTGGAATCAAGACTACACAGGCTTGGTACAGTGGGACAATAACACAAAGGAGCCAAGAGGGATCTGGAAAGGTATATAAGGGATCGCCCTCCACTCAAAACAGTCAAACAACAACAAGATCCCTATACCTGGGGTGATTAATACATTTCGCAGACATGAGAAAACATCACTTCGGATTTTATTTTTAACATCCCGAAGTGGACCCCTGCTATCTGTCGCAGTGTGGTCAATCCTCTAATGTCTAATTCTCCCCACTTAATCTATTGTTCCAAAAAATTTAATACTAAGGCCTCAATACAACCAGTGTCCAGAGTAATGTCCAAAGGACGTCTGCCTTCTTTACTGGCAGTACATCATTCCACACTTCACCACATGTGCATAAACCTAACAAGGAAAAAATGTGTGGTGGAGAGAAAGGCACCTCACGGGCGAACAACCCTCGGGGATGTTGGCAGATGTTACCAACTCAAAGCCCCTTTCTCATCATCGGTTGCCTTTCAATCCAAACGAAAAACAAAATGAATGCAACACATAAACTGAAATGCAAGTGCAGGTGCAAAATAAAGAGTATCACAACATTAACTCATAACAGACAGAGTGACATAAAATCGACAGCCACACCCACTCAATAACTTTATTCTTAGATTCAATGTGAGCTGAAGAGTTAAAACAAAGGTTGGTAGTTTAATATCGCCTACCAGTACCTGATACCGACATGTTTCACTGCCCCAAACATTTCGGCAGATTCATCAGGGTATTCAACACTCGGTCACTGCACCAATTTTTTGAACATTCTTTCTGGACACTGTTGGATCGAGACACAAATAAAAACCAGAGACATACCCAAGGGTCAATATGGATTCATAGGTTTCCACATTTGAGTACTGGTTGCAAATATCCTTATAATGATATAGTTGTACTGTAATCATTATAATTACCCCAGGCCAGCATGGGCAACTCATACCGGCTGACCAAGTCACAGTTGGACTCGTGTAAAATCGATTGCACTGTCAATCTATAGGAAATGAGAAAGGATGGTAAGAAACACGCAGACCCTATACACTGAAACTGCACAGCAGCGCTGATTTCCCTCATCTTTAGTATAAAAGCTTTGGAGGACTGGGGGCCCGTGGCAGCCTACACTATGCGTTGTGGCCACCAAGCGCAGGCCAATTAGAATAGTGTAAAACACTTAGACCCTCTACACTGAAAATGCATAGCAGCACTAATTTCACACTTGTTTTACATCAACACCTTGAAAAAAATGAAAAATGAATTAGTTAAATGAGGGCCCATGGTAACCATGCCAGCGCAATATGCCCACCAAGCGCAATTCGCTTGGAGTTTCATAGTCTCATGCAACGTGCCACAATCATCATCCTTTCACAGCTCATAGGGAACAGTGCATCAAAACACACACACGAGGGAAACATGAAGCGCCTTGCTATGTAGCTTCAGCCCTAGCTGTGCAATACCGCTGCACGAACTGACTGCTCGTTTATTCCAAACGCCATCAACCATTACCCAGTACCCACTCCTCACCGTACGTAATGGTAACAGGACCGTATATCATCCCAGGAACCCCGCGTAATGTCCTGCATCTGTTTTTAAAGGTTACCGGCAAGGTCCGGTCACGCGCTCAACTGCGCATGCGCACACGAGGCCGCTACCGTGTGGAAGGCTAGCGCCATTATGAAATGATTTAATCTAGCGCGGGTTGCCTTACTATCTGCCCGCCCCTCTCCTCGGGCGCACTATTTACTAGTTATTACGTTCATATTGCTATTTAAATCTATGTAGACCCTCGCGGCACGCATCTGCCCATAAAGCTGTATACATGACTTGATTCCCAGGTTTCCATGCAGTAATCAACAATCTGAAGCGCCATCTTAGAGTGGGGCCGTTCACCGCTTCCATTTATTGTACCAACAGTGACACAGCCCTATCACATTACTAAGCACATTAAATGGTCCATATTACTCTGACTGCCTCAGCAGATATTAATAATAATATTATTAGATAAACTGCGCCCAACATCATAAAATTCAACTGGGAGCCAGGCACAGGCAGGGATATCTCTCCAAAACCAACTGAATCAGGATTCTTCCCTGATTACTACCAGTCGATACAGAGAGCTGTGTCAAGGACACCGCCGGTCGCCCCAAGGCTTGTTTATATGTTATAACAATTGCACCACAAATGGGATGGCCATAGACAGGATATAAATGTTAGGATATAGATGATGTCCCGTTCTCCATCATTACCCCCTACCATAGCCCATCAGCATGCAGGTATCCTCATGACAGAGCCAACCAGACGTTATTTAGGGCAGACACCAGCTACCTTGGAGGTGACAGTTGGTCAACAAGGAGCACGGAGCAGTATTTCTTCTCAACTAACCCTCAGAGACCTATTTCACTCGATTCCACTCGAGGATTTCGTTCAGGCCTATGCTATCAGTGTGTTCTCTGTAAATCCATCTCGCTTCCTTGCTAAGCAACACTGTTTCCATGTTTTGTGGGTTGCCTTTTATTACCTCTAGCACAGTCCATGTGAAATCATGTTTTTCTTTATGGCAGTGTTGTACCAACTTCGTGGTCAGTTTGCCCGCCTTGATCGTACTCAGGTGTTCCTGAATGCGCACCTTGATTTTTCTCGTGGTGAGGCCAATGTATTGGAGGCCACAACTACACAGCAGTCTATAGACCACATTCGTGGTGTTGCAGTTGCTAAAGTGGTTGAAGAACCACACTTTACCCGTACTCAAGGTCACACTATTGCTTTTTTTAGTGAGAGGGCAAACCGAACATGTCCCACAGGGATAGTGTCCCTTGGGCAAATTAGTAGACTCTCTCTTCTGTGGTGCCGGAGTACGAGTATGGACTAGTTTGTCCTTAAGGTTGGTCGCTCTCTTAAAGGCAAATCTGGGTGGTGGCATGTGGAAGTCTTTTGTGGATAGTAGGTCCCAGTGTTTCCTAATCGACTGCCTGATTTTTGTTGCCATGGGGTCGAACGTCATCACTACCGGGAGGCAGTCTCTTTTCTCTTTGCTTGCGTGTTCCAATAGGGCACTCCTTGGTGTATTAAGAGCCCTTTTTCTAGCGTTCTTCACTACTTTCCTGGGGTAGTTACGCTGCACGAGTTTAGTCGTAAGATCTTGTGCTTGCTCCAGGAAGCCACTCGTGCTGGAGCAGTTCCTCCTATACCTCAGGAATTGACCCACAGGGAGGTTGTCGCGGAGGGCTCTGGGGTGATATGAATTGTACAGGAGAAGGGAATTCCTGTCTGTTGGCTTTTGATGTACTCTAGTGTTCAGACCACCCTCCACCCCTGTCTCAATGACTAGGTCCAAATACACCGCACTAGTGCGGCTGTAGGTCCATGTGAATTTTAGGCTCTCGTCCTGCGAATTGAGCCAACTCAGAAACTCCCCTAGGGCTTCTTCAGTGCCCTCCCAGATACAGAGCACATCGTCTATATAACGCTTCCAGAGGCAAATATGCCGCTGGAAGGGGTTGGTATCAGGATAGACGATGTGCTCCTCAAATCTACCTACATAAATACATGCCAGACTGGGGGCCATTGTCGCCCCCATCGATGTTCCAGAGGTTTGCAGGTAGATCTGGTCCTTGTATCCAAAATAGTTCCTTGTAAGTGCCAACTCAACACATTCCATGACGAATGATTGGGGCGCATCATAAGGCCACTCGAGGTCCCCCAGTGCGCGTGCTGCTGCCACCAGCGTCGCGTCCTGGGGGATACTCGTGTACAAGGACTCGATGTCGATGGTTACAAGGAACTGGTTGTTAACGTCATACGGGGTCTTTTCTATGATGTTCAATACATCGGTGGTGTCCTTAATAAAGGACAGTTGGTTAATCACCGACTCCCGCAAGAAATAATCTGCTTTTATACTAAAGATGAGGGAAATCAGCGCTGCTGTGCAGTTTCAGTGTATAGGGTCTGCGTGTTTCTTACCATCCTTTCTCATTTCCTATAGATTGACAGTGCAATCGATTTTACACGAGTCCAACTGTGACTTGGTCAGCCGGTATGAGTTGCCCATGCTGGCCTGAGGTAATTATAATGATTACAGTACAACTATATCATTATAAGGATATTTGCAACCAGTACTCAAATGTGGAAACCTATGAATCCATATTGACCCTTGGGTATGTCTCTGGTTTTTATTTGTGTCTCGATCCAACAGTGTCCAGAAAGAATGTTCAAAAAATTGGTGCAGTGACCGAGTGTTGAATACCCTGATGAATCTGCCGAAATGTTTGGGGCAGTGAAACATGTCGGTATCAGGTACTGGTAGGCGATATTAAACTACCAACCTTTGTTTTAACTCTTCAGCTCACATTGAATCTAAGAATAAAGTTATTGAGTGGGTGTGGCTGTCGATTTTATGTCACTCTGTCTGTTATGAGTTAATGTTGTGATACTCTTTATTTTGCACCTGCACTTGCATTTCAGTTTATGTGTTGCATTCATTTTGTTTTTCGTTTGGATTGAAAGGCAACCGATGATGAGAAAGGGGCTTTGAGTTGGTAACATCTGCCAACATCCCCGAGGGTTGTTCGCCCGTGAGGTGCCTTTCTCTCCACCACACATTTTTTCCTTGTTAGGTTTATGCACATGTGGTGAAGTGTGGAATGATGTACTGCCAGTAAAGAAGGCAGACGTCCTTTGGACATTACTCTGGACACTGGTTGTATTGAGGCCTTAGTATTAAATTTTTTGGAACAATAGATTAAGTGGGGAGAATTAGACATTAGAGGATTGACCACACTGCGACAGATAGCAGGGGTCCACTTCGGGATGTTAAAAATAAAATCCGAAGTGATGTTTTCTCATGTCTGCGAAATGTATTAATCACCCCAGGTATAGGGATCTTGTTGGTACAGTGGGAGCCTGAGGGCAAATGAAAGAGGCGTGAGGTGGAATCAAGACCGCACAGGCTTGGTACTCAGCACCCAGACCTTTGATAGCATCAAACAGCCCAGGGGCATTTGTTTTCTGGATCATGGAAATGCTTCAAAGCTCCTCCAAGGGCAGCATTGGTAGCTTCCCATGCACAACACTGCTTGCTCATCTGATTGAAAGTGTGTAGTGTGCGGTTTTCCTACTATCCGAGCTATTCTCCTTAGCCAGACCACTCCAATCCCTCTCACTAAACAGCACTTTTTTCAGGTTGTCTAGCAGCTGTATGATGGTACAATGCATGCCACAACAAAGCATGCCTCAAGCACGCAGTCTCAACCACAACTGTATCTTTACCACGCATGCCTTTACGATGCCATTTAGTGGTAAACACATGTTAGGTAAGGGCACATGCGTGGTAAAGATCACACCCCTGTGCCAAGCCCTGAAAACTGTCCCTTTTTCCTGCACCATCTTGAGCCCTAGAAATTGACCCCCTGCCCTAAAAACTACCCGACCCCAGCCGCCCCCAACCCTGAGCCCTACAAAACTGACCCCTACCATTGTGAACTACCCTGACCCAGCCTCACCCCACCATTAGGCCTGAAACTGCCCCCAGCCCTGAAAACTATCTCTTCCCCCACCCAACCTGAGCCCTAAAAACTGGCCCCACGCCATTAGAATTACCCCGACTCCAGCCACCCACCCTAAGCCCTAAAAACAGACCTCTACCCCTGAAAACTACCCCGACCCCCCTGCCCATAGCCCTAAAACCCAGCCTCCTGCCCTATACACAACCTGTCTCCCATGAGCTCTAAAAACTATCCAACCCCAAAAAACTGCCCCCTCAAAACCCAGCCACAGCCCCACTTACCTGACCGCGTCCTCTCCCGATCATTCCTCTGCCTGCCCTCCCATTCCAGCATTTAGACCGCGCACTGCGTTAACTACATGGTAAACTCATATGCGGGGTTAGGGCAAGCATGGTTCTGCTTGCGGGGAAACAGCACGCGTGGCTCAGCCTGCATTGTTAAGACCATTTCCCCTTCTAACCCAAGTACATTGATCTATTAACTCAGGTTTTTTTATACATATTTATATAACTTGCCACAGATTCCTGCTCTTGATTTCTGTAATTGTGGCTTCCAATGCTCTCCTGGAGCTGCTGTCCACAGTGGGACAGCCCTCCTATTTGTAGACCCGTTTAGACCCCAATCATACAGAATCATAGAAAGTCTACTTGGGCAGACCTTGACTTTGAAGGTCTTAAGCAATGACGTGTCTTGTCGATATATCATGTATAGCACCTAGAGGGCTCTCAATAAACCGTAGAAAAAATCTATTGCTTAATTGTACACCACCTGAAAACCACATGAAACAAAATATATCTTTAATTTTAGAAGCGGTCCTTTACCTTTCTAAAACTAAAACAGACTAGTGGCATCAGACCCTGAGGAAGGAGTTTGTCTATTCAATTTTATTTCTAAAAATCTATAAAAAAAATGTGGAGCAATTTCCTTTCTTTATATTGTATTCATTTCATTAGGCATACTGGCAGGTGAGCAATGTCCTGATATCTTTTTCCTTTGATCTCAGTAGTCAGAGAAGTGTTTACAGTTGCCTATTGTAAAGTCATGTCGACATAATTAAGCTATATTTGTGTTTGTAGATTATTCTATTCAGTAGTATAGCTTTGAATATTTCTCAAATTCTAAAACAAAATCCTGCAGGTTATGACATGATATACCTTCGCCGTCTTCGATTGAGTTAAAATTATTTAAGCATTTATTTTTCCCGTACCTAAAACAAAGAAAATTGCCCTACTTTTCTCTTATCTCTAGGACCTTAGACTTAGAGAGGATGCTTTCCTCAGTATGGCTAGCCTTAGTTCCCTCCTTAGAGGGCATCTGTTAATTGTTGTGAGCCATCCATAATTAACTGGCTGAGGCTTTCTCTTAATGCTTGATCTTCTATTTGGTCTTCATTTTCAATCTGTGGTCATATCATGATGGGTTTGTCTGGTGCAGAGCAGAGCCTAAATCCACTTAACCTGCTATTTCTCTTAAATAGTACTTGAATTGCTGGTAGTTTAGTATGGGAAGTTTGAGTAAGGTCTGCCTCTTTCTGAGCTGTGCTAGATCAATTCACTTTATGCTCTACAGGTGCATACATCAGGCACTAGGCTCTGTGCTGCCCAAGCAAAGCCCATAATGGTACCACCCTTGGGCTAAATATAACAGAATTGTACCCCAGATCAAGCATTTTAAGCTATGCAGTATGACACCATGTATTGAAAGATACAAATTAAGTTTAATAAACTCTGCAGGTCTCAGATAGTTGGCATAGTCTAATTGATTAGTAAATAGTTTAGAAAATACTACTTTATGCTACCTCTTGAACTTTGTGGTTGCATCCAGAGTGGAATGGATGGAGCAGCTCTGTTGTACATCAATCACAGGTCATCCTGCTTTCTAAAGTAAGATCAGATCCAGAAGATGTATTATAAGGGCTGGAATAGAATGTATAAGTTCCTATAAGCAGATTCCTATATATCCATGTATAGAGAGGATTGAGCGTCTCAATCATATTCCTAATGAACAGTTGTGTTTGGTTCATGCATCAGAAATGATTCGGGTTGAAGGTATCTAGTTTTACCTTAGATATAATTGAAGTCACTATTGATAATAATGGAGCAGGAACAGTTATGGGATTGTGAGATTGGAGCAGAATTGGAGTTGTCACAGATGGGAACTTATAGGGACAGAAGATTGAATTAATTATCTCCTTACACAGTGGTGACTTGGGCTAGTACCCATCCCCCTTCTTTGACCATTCCGAAAGATTTGAAAAAAGAATTACCACTTATAATAAAATAGTCGCTCATTGATATTCCATATACAAATCTTAATTTTAAATGAGGCAGCACAGTTTGCTCTAGTTTAGATGAAAACATTCTGGTGCACTTTTTTTTCCCAGGGCCACATCCTCTACTGATTCCCTCTTTGTCCTCCCTTTCTATCCCACAGCACCTTTGGCTTGCCTCCTCACACATCTTTCCTGGTGTACCAGTTGGATGTTTAGGAATCCATCCATCAATAAGGAAAAGAGTCCCCCACTTGCTGCCCCACATGCCATAAATTATAGTTCTGTCATCATTAGAGTTCATAATAATAAAGTTTCTTAGAGACATGCAATTTCATTTGCTAAGGTCCAGTAAGGATTAGAAATTGTCCTGCTGATACATTTTTAATGCCATGTGACAGTGTTTCAGGTTAATTATGGGAACACCATAAAAGTGAAGTTTTCCTAAAGTCAGCATATGTTTGGCAGCAACCACAAGTCCTTCATATTACAATCTTGTGAAACAAATATGTTGATGTGAGGCTTGTTGCTGGATTGCAAGGGGGGCAAGGACACCTTATGTACTCTACCTATAGAGAGACTTTGCTCAGGTTTCAAAATGAGGCTGAGGTCTTTATTAAGGATGTAGCTCTTAATTAGGTTTCTGACCCACTGTATTATGTTGGCAGTGTTTGCCTCTGCCCCTCGAGGAACGCCATCAAAATGTATAGTGGATCTTCTGGAACTATTATCAAGAGCCTCATATTTTCATGCCAATGATTTAATCTGCAGAATAGTATTCCTCTGACATTGCCCCATGCCATGGTACGATTCATTTGTACTATTGTTGCTCCAAATTATTTCTTTCTTAGCAACTATAAAGGAGGAAATAATGCAATTGTTCAAAATGTTTACCCTTGACTTCTGAAGGTGCGTTGGACCTCAAGATCAGATGAGTTTCCATGACAAATTGTGAACAGGCTATAACAATTTGTGGCAACATCAGTGAATAGTACAGTTCAAAATACATTTCTAGTTATTTGGACTAAGTGCAATTTTTTTGTCACAGGCATAATCTTGTGTAAATCCTCGTTTGTCTCATATTTCACATCATTTTTGTTTTTCATATTCTGAATTATTTGCATGGCTTTTGTTTGTGGGAGGCTGGTATGAGCAGACAATTGATGCTAAAATCATGAAAAAGGATTTGTGCACACTCCTCATTGAGACGTCAGTAGTTAAACTGCAGCCTACAATTTCAAAGGTGCACACACTGAATATCGATTATCGATGTAAACATTTCTACATACACAAATATCGAGTTTGAAATGTATGTGTATGTATGTATGTATGTATTTTATTTTTATAGAGCGCACATATCACCATTCGGTCTCATAGCGCTGACAGAGGTTTAGGAGATAATGAAGAGAGGTATTACATCATTGCCTTGAATAGTAGAGTTTTGAGTTCTCTCCGGAAGATTATGTGATTCTGGTTAGATCTTAAGGCCGTAGGTAGGGCGTTCCATGCCATAGGGCCAACCTTCGAGAAACTCCTATCTCCATTTCTAACCGTTCGAACTCTTGGTATTTTTAGGAGATATTTGTTTGAGGAGCGCAATGTTCTTTCTGGGCAATATCCCTGAAGCTTATTTTTTAGATATTTGGGGCCCAGTCCGTTTATTGATTTATGCACTAGGCAGCAGATCTTGAACCTTATACGCTTTCTGACTGGGAGCCAGTGCAATTTCTTCAAACACGGGGCGGAAGGGGTGCGAGGGGGTAGGTCAAGGGTCTGTCTGGCTGCTGCATTCTGGAGTGTCTGTAACTTAGTTAATGTACCTTCATTCACATCAGCCAGAAGTGCATTGCCATAATCAAGGCGACTGGTTATTAGGCCTTGTATCAATGGTTTACGGTAGAGCAGGGGTAGCCATTTGAATATTTTCCTTAGGCTTCTCATGAGGCCTATGCAAGTGTGAACTACTTTGTCTATGTGGGGAGCCATGGTCAACTTATCGTCTAGGGTAATGCCCAGATTGCGAACGGTACTTTTGGGAGATGGGCAGGGTCCGAGTTCCTGTGGCCACCACTCATGTGACCAAATGGATTTGGCAGCGCCGAAGAGCATTATTTCGGACTTGCCCGCATTTAGCATCAAGAAGTTATTGGTCATCCATGCCTTTATCGCTAACATGCAGTTTCTGAATCTCGCTTTTGTCTCAGATGGCTCACGGTCAAGGGTTATGAGGATTTGAGTGTCGTCGGCGTATGACAGTGTGTCGAAGCCAAAATCCCTAATTAATTAATTTAGCCAAGGGTGATACATAAGCATTAAATAGGGTTGGGCTTAAAATTGAGCCCTGGGGCACTCCCTTATCGTTATCCATTTCCCCTGACAAAAAAGGTCCTGCCTTGACCCTACAACATCGCCCTGCGAGATAGCTTTGGATCCAGTCTAGGGCTAGGCCTTCGACACCCATCCCCGCTAGTCGTTTTAGTAGGACCTTGTGGGATATGGTGTCAGAGGCCGCCGAGAGGTCTAGCAGAATGAGGATGGCTGAGTGTTTGGAGTCCAATGCTAGCCGGACGTTGTCAACCACCTCTATGAGTGTGGTCTCAGTGCTGTGAGAAGCTCTGAACCCCGACTGCGACGGATCCAGGAGCGTATGTTCTTCCAGATATTTAACTAACTTTGTGTTAATAATAGATTCCATCACTTTGCCAAAAAGTGGTAACAAAGATATGGGGCGGTAATTTATGGGTTGGTTAGGGTCTGCATTGTTTTTCTTCAAGATTGGCCTCACAGTGGCTTCTTTCCAGAGTTTAGGGAAAGTGGCACGTGTTAGAGACGCATTAAATATGGATGTTAGTGTGGGAACCAGGGCGGGAGTTAATTTTACTAAGATCTGGGCAGACGCAGGGTCTTTAGCAGATCCGGATTTAGCTTTTCTTAGTTTATCAGCTACCTCATCCTCCGAGATTGTTCCGAAGTCAGATAGGTTCTGTTTTACGAGGTTCATGGTAGATGGGTCTACGTGGCATACTTCAATTGTTGGGTCAGATTCTGTGGGGAATGAATCATGGATTATATCTATTTTGTCTTTGAAATAAGTAGCTAATTTATCAGCCCATTCCTGGGACTCCTGTGCGATCTTTTGGCAGGCAAGGGGGTTTGAGAATTCTTTGACAATAGAGTAGAGTTCTTTCTGAGAATTTCCTGCTGCTTTGATTTTTTCCCCAAGATAGGTTTTTTTTGCCGTGGCTATGCTGCTCATGTATTTTTTATGAGCCATTTTGTATTGCAATTTATCAGTGGTGCTTCTTGATTTGCGCCATTTTCGTTCAATTTTCCTTGTAGCTAGTTTAATAGCTTTCAGTTCATCAGTGAACCAAGGCAATTTCAGTTTCGGCCAGTTTATTTGGCGTTTAGGGGCTATAAGATCCAGGGTCTTAGTAATTGCGGAGTCAAAATCTAGCGCCGATTTGTTCAGCTCTATGTCCTCGCTTACTCTAGGGGGTACAAAGGCTTTAGAAAACGCTTCTAAGTTGATCTTTTTCCATGGACGGCTCATCCTTTTTTCTTTAAGATGCTTAGAAGCAGGCTCACTGGTTATTATTGTGAATTTGATTATTACATGGTCAGACCATAGGACGGGAATTAGTTCATTTATATGCGTTTTTTGGGAGTTGGTACATACAATGTCTAGCGTGTGGCCTGCTTTATGTGTGGAATCGGTTTCAAGCAGTCTTAGGTCGAGGGACTCAATACTCTGCATTAGTTCTGTTGTGTAAGGGTCCTCGAAATATCGTAATACAGAAATATCAACAGGAAGAATATCGAGGATAAGAATATGGACTTGCAGGTAAGAAATATCATATTTGGAAACATAGAAGTTGTTAATATTGTTAGCAAAATTATAGTTGTTTGAAATATCGATGTTTTGGTTAGTGTTATTTATTTTAGTATGTATTTTAAAAGTATGTGATCTATTTTATGTTCAAGAATTTGTTTTGTTTTAAATATGTGTTAATTTTTTAGTAGTCATTAATTTTATTTTAGTAACATTTTGCATTTTTAAATTCTGTAGCGGGTTGTGGGTTTATAGGGGAATAGGGTGGGAAGTATTTTAATTATAATACATTAATAACTTTTTTATGTATTAGTATTTATTTAATTTTGATTTTATGATGTTAATTGATTGTGGAAATAATGTGATTAATAATGTATTAATGGGTTTTTAAATATTTTTAATTAATTGGAAATACAGTAAAGTGTGTAAATAAGTTAGGAGCGGGTTGTGGGTTTATAGGGGAATAGGGTGGGAGGAAATGTCATTATAATAAATTAATTATACTTTTTCATTTATTAGTATTTATTTAATTTAGATTTCATAGTGTTAATTGTGGGAATTAATTTATTATTAATTCATTGGTTAATAATTACTATTAATTAATTAATGAGCAATTATGTTAATTGTGTCTTTTTTTAGAAGTGGGGTGTGTGTTTTTAGAAGAATAGGGTGAAAAGTCATTTGAATATAATAAAGGTACTTATATTGATTAAATATTAATGTTTATATATGTATATTTTATAGGGTTAATTGTGGGGTTGTTTTATTATTAGATCTTTATTAATTAGTTGTTAATTATTATTAAATAATTAATTTGTAATCAATTATGTTATTTGTGTCATTTCACGTTCTTAGCAGTAGGTTGTGATTTTTATAAGAGAACATGTTGGGAAGTAAATATTGATAATTAAAGAATTATTGTTTGGTAATTAATGCTAAGTAATTAATAAAAATAAAAATTTAAATATGTCAATTGTGTAATACATTTTTTAGTGGTAAAGTGTGGGAAGTTAATTTTCTAAAATTAATTAATAAGTTGTTGTTAATTGATTTAAATGTATTAATGTAAAATTAGTTATGGCAATTGTGTAATGATTTTTAGGTGTCCGTTGTGGTGTGTAGAAGGTGAAATGTAATTCATGTTTAATTTGTTAATAATTCGTTTATTATTTATGTTAATTTATCAATTGATAAATATTTATGGGTATTATTTATGTTATTTTGTGTCTGTGTTTTTGTTTTATATCGGTAATGATTGGGGAGTAAAATATTTTCTATTTGTATTTTTTTTATTAAATTAATAATATTTGTTTAATTGATAACTATTTCTTGATGTACATTTTATTTAAAAAGAATGCAGTTGTGAATTGTGTGGTGTTATAGTTTAGAAAATCTAATTTATGTAAGAAATATTGTTTCTGTTGAGAACAAATTTTATTTAAAATATTTTTTTGTTTTTAAATTATCATTATTTTTTTAAATAATCTTTCTAGGTACTTGTTAGATCTTTTTTTTACATTTTGATCTTATTCTGTCTTGTGTAATATTTAAAACTTATATATGTTTTATATACTTTTTTAAATCTTTTGCGTTGTTGTTAATTTGTTTGTTTTAAATTTTGAACTGACTCCAGTGAAAATATTATTTTTTACCCCTCCGCTATCCAACACGTTCCCTACTGTTGCACTCACTGGAGTGGGAATAGTAATAGTTACCCCTCTGCTATCCAACACTTTCCCTACTGTTGCACCTACTGGAGTGTGAATAGTAATTTGTATCCCTCCGTTATCCAACATTGTTCCTACTGCTGCACCCAGTGGAGTGGGAATAGTAATTTTTACCTCTATGCGATTTAACACTTTCCCTACTGTTGCACCCACTGGAGTGGGAATAGCCATTTTTACATCTCCGCTATGCAACACTTTCCCTACTGTTGCACCTGCTGGAGTGGAAATAGTAATGTGTACCCCTCCGCTATCAAACACTTTCCTTACTGTTGCACCCACTGGAGTGGGAATAGTAATTTTTACTTATCCGCTTTCCAACATTTTTCCTACTGTTGCACTCACTGGAGTGGGAACACATAGGGGCCTAATTAATTGTGGGTTTCTAACGCGCTAGAATCGACTCCCGAAGGAGTATCTCTGCGCTATAGACCGCTGGGGAACCCGTCCTGGTTTTCCTTGTGAGATGGTCCCTACTGGGTATCTCCAAGGTGAAACCAGGCATCCCCGGCGTATGTGTGGGGCCGTTGTGGAGATGAGTCAAGCTAATGCCCAGAGTTGCCGAGGGTAATCCCTAGTTAGAGTAGGCACCGAGGATAGAATTATCGAGTCCGCTGACCCTGGTCCAAGACCCTGCCGCGTCGGGAATTGAACCCTGGTCCCGGGCCGTCCTCTGCTCCCGGGTCTGCCGCCTCTAACCAGTGAGCCACACCACTCCACCTATTAGGATGGCGGGCGGACTTTCGTTTGCCCACCCCCCTAGCGGTGCTGCGACCGGCTGCCAGGGGTGCGGCGGTCCCGCACCAGTGATTAGGATGCCACCGCCACCGTGGCAGGGGCATCCTCTATTTCCAGCACTGTGGCGGGCGGTGCTCACAGCCACCATATCTAGCCCCTTTTCCGCCCGGTCGACCAGCGGAAAACTGGCAGACTGTATTTCTGTAGGCCGGGGCCCCCCGGCTATACTAATATGGCGGGGGGAAATGGGTGGCGGGCGGGGTATGATGTAGGGCTGATCGCCCCCACCATGCAGGCGGTGGTGATCCGTCCTACATCCTAATAGACCTCTAAGTTTTACCTCTCCGCTATCCAACACTTTCTCTACTATTGTAGTCAATGGAGTGCAAAATGTAATTTTTAGACTATTAAATATTTTAATATTTTATTTCATAATATAATTTGTTTTAAATTCATTTTTATGTTATACCTTTCCTAATTGTTTTACAGGTAATAGATATACGTACATTACATTTTATATATGTATGTTTAAATATCTTTTACATGAAATTAATTTTTATCATATTTGTTAAAAATTTATGAATTCTAAATATTTTTTTAAGTTCATTGAATTTTTTATTATATTTAGCATTCATTTTTTATTTAAATAAAAATATAGCTATTTTGTACATCTATATTTTTTACATTGATAATTTGATTTTGATATTTTTGTAATTACAATTTTAAATAAAAGATGTCTACATTTTTGGATCGATATTTTTGTAAGCGGATATTTTGGGCATGAATATTTTGACAGTGATCCCCCTTTTGCAAATTTTTATTATATTTGTTCAGGTGTTCTGCTCACTACAGCAACAATATCACAGCTGGTGGCTAAAATCTAAATATACTTTACTGCAAAACAGGGGGAAAGGACATTCTGGTCCTTTCTGTGGTAGCATCAGTGTCTAGATAAACGTTTGTCTAAGCATGGCTTTTTTTTATTTTGGCATGCAATCTTCTTACTCTCTTTACAATACAGTGCTATATTCAGCATTGTTTCTGTCTCTTTGATGGAACTGTGAAAGGCCACAAGTTTTAAAGGGAAGCCACATTTGTCTTCTTTCAATTGAGTTATTCGTACTGCTTGCTAGGTCATTGCCAATTATTTAAAATACAGAAAAAGACAGAAACAGATATACACTCTGATATGAACCAACTAACTGAATTTCACGCTCTCTATCAACATATTTTCACCAGTTAGAGATATCAAAAGTCATGGTGCAGGCCCTTATGTTTCTAAACAAGGCTGAAACATGTTTGGGGTTGCTTGGGCTTCTATTTGATACACATGTAGACTTGCTGTTCAGTCAGACTTACCCTTATGAGATGCAATCAATAATACTTTTGATATGGTAGGTCATTATATGTAAAGCACACCTGTATGTTTAAATGTACACAGCTTCATAAAAGGTGATACCTGGCTCCCAGACTATATTAATTATATGACTGCCCTTTTTATGTCACTACTAAGTCCTCTTAGTGTGATAGAAGTTTAGAAGATCTTGACAACAACGTGAAGAAGATTGAAAAGTATTTTGAATTAAGGCACCTGCCAATCCAGTGAAAAGAGAAAGAGGCAGAAGTAATTTTATGTTAGAGAATCTATACCAAGTTAAACATCTACCGAAATCTAAACATTAGGATTTTGTCACCAGCATATGCACTAAATCAACCATGGTGAACCAGTAACTTAGGGGCCCATTATGATTGCGGGCGGATCACCACCGCCAGGCTGGCAGTGGCTACTGCCGGCCCGGCAGTGGCGATCCCCCAGCCAAAGTCCCTAGTTCTCCCCATGCCATATTAGTATGGTGGGGGCACAGCGGCGGACGGAAAGACCATCCGCTGATTTTCCGCTGGTCGACTTGTCGACCGGGTGGAAAAGGCCCTGAATATGATGGCGGTGTCTTGCAGGCACCACCATCCATTTTAGGATGTGGCATTTGCAAGGCCTTTCCATGGCGGAGACTCCGCCATGGAAAGGCATGCGGTGTTCACATTGGGGGCCCGTTGCGGGTCCCCAGAGGGGTTGGGGGTCTGCACTTTGGGGGTACCTATTGTACCCCCTACATTGGTATGAACAAGGTGGCAGGCACTGCGCTGTGCCTGTCATATTGTGCATGCCGATGCACAACATGCATTTTGGACATTGTGGCGGGTGCTGCTTGCACCCGCCACAATATTCGGGATTCGACCGCCAGGATGATGGTCGCATACTAATGGGCACAGCGGGACCACCGCTCCTTTGGCGGTCAGTCCAGTATGCTGTTACGGTGGCGGGTGGACTTTGTCAGTCCACCTACGTAATGATGCCCATAGGGAATATGGCAATCAGTTGCTAGCAATTCATTCTTTGGAAAAAGAAGCGGCATTCAGAAAGTATCCTGGTAATAGCTAGCATTCAGCAGGTGTCCTACAAATTTAAATATATAAGCAGGAAGTCAGTGACTTCTCACTAGGGCATCTTTGCTCTCAGAATACGAGGAACACAGTGGTGAAGTAATAGAAATATAATGAACAAAACATTCCTTTGAAATCACATACATGCAAATGCTCTCAGTCTATTGGTTACTTTGCTGCCATACACCTGTAGCCTGTCCCGTTTGCATTGTTTCTGAATGTCCTTATTCTAACTCTGAGAAATGTAATAAAAAATACACAACTTTAAGTGTGAAGCTGTTTAAAGGGTGAGGTGTTTTTTGTAGTGCAGGATTATACTGAGTTGGTTCTTATTCAAGTATCTTGAGTGAATCTTCAGTTATCTATTTTGTTAACTGCTATGGTTTCTATGATGAGTGGATTCTTATACTCAGGCTTGTGTTGGTGATCACGCCTGTCTCACTGGATCCTCAGTACTCTATATTCATTGGGCACTCAGATTTACAACTTGAAATGGGCCTCTGGAGTGTATCTCAAGAGGGTCCGCAGGCTTCTATCTTAAAGAGTTTTGGGATCAGGGCTATATATGTCCTCAGGGCTTTATCATAATTGGGTCCTAAAGATTATGGGTTTATCATCAACCCTCTACGACTGTTTAGTCCCTAGGCCTATATTTTGTTGGATAGTCAGGTATTTGTCTTCTATTGGTCCTCAAGCTTCCATCTTGAGTAGACCTCAATATCTTGGTTTTGAGTAGGTCCTCATGGCTCTGTCTTTTTTATGGTTTGTTACACCACTATCTTGGATGGTCATCAGACTCAGCCTACATATGTATGTGGCATTGCAATCACATCATGTGATCAAGACAGTGGAGACAGTCGAAACGCGTCATGGCGGCATGCAGAGCAAGAATATGCACAAATAAAGGCACTTTTGTTTTGGCACCAAATTGGGTTCCATTCTTCGTCATTTTCCAGTTGAGCAATAATTGGTGGCGCTGTTCAGCGTCTGGCGAGTTCCTGTTCATTTTTTTCACCGAGGAGGCTTTTGGGGGTGCGAGTGGAACCCCTCCCCCAAAGAGGCTCGGCGGCAGGAAGCGGTGAGTTCCGTGCCCCGGAACTGATCTTTTGCAAGACTTCGGCGAGGAGTTAGCCGCCAAGAGCCCCTGGACCCTGCAGAGTCCTATCACACGAAGGGAGTCGGCGCCATCCGAGTCGGGAGAGCGGATGGCGCAACGGCAGCCCAGTGGAGGTAGGAGACGTCAGATTGTCCGGTGGGGAGTGTGTTTGGACTATAGACGTGATAAATCAAAACGTTTTTTGGAAACAGCGTCTATAAAGTCCATCACCGGTGCTGTGCTCACGAATATCTGCTACAGCCCAGCAATGTCCGCGGATGTGTTGCGGAGCAGGGAAGAGGCAGCCGGCCTCGTTTTGTGAATCCCCCGGTTGGGGAAACAGACATAACACGGCAAAGTACGAGTGTAAATGCTAATCCTACGACAAGGGATCTTTTCAGAAAGTTGGAAAAACTCATGTTGAAAGAACAATCCAAATGGTGGGAAAACAAATCCCTAAATATGTACCTACAGGTGGGCAGAGTACCTAGAGGTTTAGCCCCAAGTTACGAAACGCCCGATCCTGAAATGCTTACAGAATGGGCGGAGACCAATTTAGAATCTTCTGCCAAATTAATGACTATCCTTGTCAAATATGCTGAATTGGATCGTTGCAAACTTCATGCTCAGATAGAGGAGCTCGAGGAGGAAATTTCTGGCATAGGATCGAGTGAAGCTATTGACAAAATGAGGGCGGACAAGATGTTTAGGCTGAACAAAGAGGAAGAGGTAATCAAAAAATGTAAGACATATAAATTCGAGCGTGATCGCTTAGATTATTTGAATGGCCAAATATTGACCTATGCCAAACCTTATGATAATGTAAAAGCGCGGGCTAGAAAAAGCGCACGCTGCACCACCAGAAAATACCCTGGTCACTCCGTCCTCTTCTGATGCTAGCTCAATAGCGAGTGAATCGGACAATGAGGGTGCCAGAAACTAGGCGGTGGGGTTTACAAAGCTGTCCCTGGTTCAGGAAGTGAGCTGCATGTGCCAGGACCGCCGGGACACTTTTAGATCAAGAACACAAACTGGCGGACAAAACACAAAAGGGTAATAGGAGGCGCAGCGAAAGGCGCAAATGTAGTGCCTGGAAGAACAAACAACGGGAAAAAACAACAAAGAGGCCGTTGGAACAAATCGGCTGCACAAGCACAAGCATCAGCCCCTGCTCAGTAATGAACCTCACACCTCTTAAACTTACAGACAATGAAAAATAGATTCTCAGCCTGGGACTAACATACTGCCCCTGTGTAACTTTAATTACGCAGATGTGAGAATGGATGCGTTCAGGTTTACCAGGAAACTCAAATTAAAAAAGTATTTCAAGTTGCAACCTGCGAAAAAGAAAAATGTGGGAGTTGTAAGCAGTCCCACTCTTCTAGATGCTGGAGATTGCACATGATTCGAGGAAATTTGGGCTCTACAGAAGGAGACATGTCCATCGAGTTCGATCCCATTGGTAACATCAAGGATTGACCAAGCTACCTGTGGTACCCCCTTCAAACCTAAATCGGTCTTTTTACCTACCATGACACATGATAATATAGATGTGTACCAGGATCTCATCACTAAAGACTTAAAGAAACTATATTTTACTACTAACAAAAGACACATAGCGGTCAACAAAATGAATCAGAGCTACAATAATTTGATTACAAAACTGGAATCAAATAAAAACATCATTGTCCGCCAGGCAGACAAAGGCGGGAACGTAGTCTTGTGGCCGCGCCAAATGTATATTGATAAAGCGGAATCCCAACTAAGGGACCAATCTTGCTATAAAAGGAGTAATCAGGCGGCAATTAGATTGGCATGGCAGGACCAAAACTCCAAATTGGTTGCATGGAGGAGCGGGAACTTGATCTCAAAAGAAGAATTTGGGTTTCTAAAGAAGGAATTTCCAGTTATACCTTCATTTTATTTGCTTCCTAAGGTCCATAAACATTTGGACAATCCACCTGGGCATCCCATAATCTCTGCGATCAATAGTTCAACTGAGAACATTTCAACCTATATTGACTATTTCCTGCAGGATAGAGTTAAAAACTTAAGGTCCTATGTGCAGGATTCATCTGACTTTGTACGCAAATTGAATAATACATCATGGAATTCAGATTGTATACTTGTTACGTTAGACGTAGCCTCATTGTATACGTAAATACGGCACAATGATGGTATCAGAGCAGTTAGCCACTATTTGAATCAGCGTGCAATCAATTTCTCTGTCCACAACACAATGTTAATTACTATGATTAAGATCTGTTTGGAACAGAATTATTTTCTATTCAACAATCAAGTGTACCAGCAGACTAGAGGGGTAGCCATGGGGGCCTGTTTTTCACCCAGCCTAGCGTGCTTGCACATGGGCTGGTGGAAGGAACAGGTCCTCATGGGGCAACATCAAACTACAATGGAAAATCATGTCCCACTATATTTGAGGTACATTGATGATCTTTTTCTTATTTGGCAGGGAACATTACAGGAAGCATGCACCTTTGTGGAATAACTCAACAACAATGACCTAAATCTTGAATTCACATCCACATTCAGTACATCATCTATATGCTTTCTTGACATGGAAGTGTACGTAGAGTCTGGGGTATTAGCAACAAGACTACATATAAAGCCCACAGCAAGCAACACTGTCCTGCATGCGGCCAGCCAGCACCCCCATCATTTGATACGCAGTATCCCCTTCGGGGAGATGCTGCGCATCAAAAGAATTTGTAGTACGGAAGCTGAATGTTCCAAAGCTCAGGAAGCAAATAAAGAACGCTTCCTTGCCAGGGGATATTCAGAGTCGGATGTTCAAAAAGCAATGGACCGCTCCAGAACTGTAACCAGAGCGCAGGCATTATCACCTAAGATAACCCCTAGCACAACCAGTACTACCTCTACACCTGACTCATCAAGAATTATTGTCGCTTACAATCGACAGCAAACTGACACTTTTGTTTTGGCACCAAATTGGGTTCCATTCTTCGTCATTTTCCAGTTGAGCAATAATTGGTGGCGCTGTTCAGCGTCTGGCGAGTTCCTGTTCATACATATACATTTATATATATATTACCTACTGGCAGTTGCCAGTAGGTAGTTATAGTTAGGACGAAGTTTCCATAGGAAGAGTATTTTTTGTTTTGCTTATAACTTTGGCGTCGTTTGATGAATCTTCATGACATTTTCCAAACTAATTCTTTGTTTATATCAGCTCCTAAATTTGAACCTTTGGGGGTGGTTCATCAAGGGAGGGCCAGAAAAAAGGGGGGTCCAAAAACGTGTTTTCTCCATGCAATTTCCATTGGAAACTTTAGACAAGGCTAGTAGCTACAGGTCGAACAGGTGAACGGAATTCCCCCAAATTCGTCAGGGAGAAGGGTATTGGTCTAGAAATCACACTTTTGTTTATTTGGTGTAAATCCGTTCAGTAGTTTTGGAGAAATATCGAAATTTACAGATATCGATATTTGGGAATTCTGCCATCTGATTGGCTGAGCCGTTACGAGCACAAGCTTGCTGCTTATTTGCTGCGAGTTGTTGCAACTAGGAAGTGTTGGCAGCAGTTTTGTGATTCCATTGAACGAATAAGGGGAAAAAAGGGTGAAAAGAGTAGGAAACAGGAGTATAGGAGCACTGTATCCTCTGTGGGGGAGTGCGAAGGGAAGTACTCACTCCTACCGTTCTGAAAGTACGGTGTTGTTCAGAGTGACATGGTGCTGAGATGAGATGCTGCTACACTCAGGTATGAAACTGAGAGCCTAAACCGTGAGCTCATTAATGTAAAGTGACATGCTCTGGTCTTTGTAGCATACCTGTGCAAGTAGTGTTAGTAGGTGTTTATACCATACAGGGAATGGGAAGCAAACTACTGCCTCCTTCCGTGTGTTTATACTATACTGGAAGTGGCATGCGAAGTACTTACACCTACCGGTGTGATGACTCGGGGATCAAACCGAGCTGATTGCTGTAAAGTGATGGGCTCTGGGTGCTGTAGCATACAGGCCGCTGTAGAATAACTGTGTAAGTAGTGTTAGTTTGCGTTTATACAATACAGGGAGTGGGAAGCAAACTACTCATCCCTACCGGTCTCAAGACTCGTGGATGAAACCATGAGCTCATTGCTGTAAAGTCATATGCTCTGCGTAGTATTCCAATGTAAGTCATAGTAGAATGTTAGTATGTAATGCTACTAGGATGTTAGTATGTAATGTTAGAATGTAGGGTTGTCATGAGGGGAATCTTGGGGAGCTTGTACACGGTGCTGGAGAAAACGGTTGCCTTGCTGTCTGCTCCTGTTGGTGGCTATTTAAGCTGTCTTCTTTTCCTGCAATAAATCTACTTATCAGATCCACTGCTGTCTGCCTCTTCACTACATACATTTGGCGACGAGTGGGAGAAGGTAAAAAGAAGGCAGCACTCAGCAATATTTCGAGCTTCCTTGCGTTCTGCTAAAGACCCGTTTTATTTGTGAAGCTGTTTCTACTCATCCCAGGGTCATCGGCTCATCGAACTATGTCATCCGACCTATGGTAGAATTTATATATTTTTATTTTAGGCTTCCTCTGCCTCTTCACTACACTCTGGTCGCTGTACTACACGTGTGCAAGTAGTGTTAGTATGCGTATATACTAATTCTGTAGTTATGCAGTAACCAATGCATCATGGCCCTATGGAGCGCCACCTCCCAGGCGCAGCTCATAAAATGTCCCGGGGTGTGCATCTGCGGGACATTTATGTTTGCTCTTACAGGGCCGTAGTATGGCTTCCACCCTACGATAGCAAATCTTTGTTTGCCTCATTGAAGCGAGAGGAGCAAAACCTTTTATCGCTTCAATAAAGCGGATACGGATGGTAAAAATTGAAAAAAAAATAAATGAAGCACATGTAAATTTGGCGCGGGAGGGCACAGAGATGTTCCGCAGCCTAGGGGATTGCCACCTCCCTGTGTATTGTTTACTAATTGTTCGGGGGGCTTCGAGTCCAACTCAAGTCCAGGGATCGCCCACCCTCCGGGGCTTTACTTAAATATGTAGAGTTGGCCTCGCCAGTCCTTGAAGCCTCGGTGGCCCTATACAGTGCCTTCTTGGTTCTGTAATCACACTGGCAGTACTCATGGTGCTATTTATTTATTTATTTAAAAGGTTTTATATAGTGCTGGCTAGACCCGGAGGTATCAGAGCGCTTTACTTGGGTATCAGACAATAAATTGTAGGTTACAGCTTTACAAAGGTTACACAGTTATTAGAGCATGGCCATTGTAGTTACAAGTAAAGTTGTGAAGGAACATATAGGTAGGGGGAAAAGCTGGCAAGGGGAGATATTCGGGGAGTGGGGGGGTAAGAGCAGGGGGAAGTAGACAGAGAGTGGAGGAGGGAAAGAGGAGGGGAGGGTTAGGGACATGGCATGGCAAGAAGAGGGGAAGAGTGACAGGGACACCAACCAGTAGACGAGTCAAAGCTGCGCCCAAAATCCAGTAGCTGTGATCCCAGGGGAGTGGTATCATTTCCCCATCTCTGTTGCAAGAGACTCTCTAAGCGCAGTGGACTCTCTCAGAGGGGTCTCTGAGACTCCAAGGCCTATTTACTGGATCCTTCCCCAAAAAGGTGAGAGGGAATGCTTTGGCAAGGGGTGCCATACCATACCTCAATTGTCAGTGGCTCCCTTGGCGCTGTGGACTCTCTCAGTGGGTTCGCTGAGACTCCAGCATATATAACTTGGATCTTTCCCCAAAAAGGGGAGAAGGAGTGCTTAGTCAAAGGGCACAAAAGGGCAGGGGGCTTGGTGGTGAAAGCTGGCAAGGGGAGATATTCCAGGGAGTGGGGGGTAGGAGCAGGGGAAGTAGACAGAGAGTGGAAGAGGGGAGTATTAGAGACACGGCAAGGCGAGAGGAGGGGGAGGGTGACGGGGACACAAACCGGTAGGTGAGTCTAAGCTGCGCCCAAAGTCCAGTAAGCTGTGAACCCAGGGAGAGTGGTATAATTTCCCCATCTCTGTTGCGAAAGGCTCCCTAAGAGCAGGGGACTCTCTCAGAGGGTTCTCTGAGACTCCAACCCCTACTTTACTGTATCCTTCCACAAAAAGGGGAGAGGGAGTGCTTTGGCAAGGGGTGTCATACAATACCTCAATTGTGAGTGGCTCCCTTGGCGCTGTGGACTCTCTCAGCGGGTATGCTGAGACTCCAGCGAATATATCTTGTATATCTTGTATCTTTCCCCAAAAAGGGGAGAAAGAGTGCTTAGTCTAAGGGCACAAAAGGACAGGGGGCTAGGCGGTGAAGCATGCAAGGGGAAAGATTCAGGTGAGAGGGGATAGGAGCAGGAAGTAGAGAAAGAACGAAAGAATGCTGAATAGGAACAGATAGATAGGAGACAAGGAAAAATCAGAGTCACTGAAATACGATGGAGGTAGGCAAGACATGGAGATGGGGAGAAAAACTGTGCCAAAAGTCCGGCTGGGTAGGTGACGGTCAGGGGATGAACCAAGGCCAATCTCCTCAATAGCTGAACAGAGCAGCCCCACCGGGCGACAGACATATTGCTTGGACTCTGCTGTCAGGATGGGGATCAGGAGTATGTTCAGAGATTGTCCTTGAGTGTTGATTAGGTACTTGTTCACCTTAGCTCCATTGCTTCCTCTTTGGTCATTTTACTCTGCCCCAGGGTCCCAACAGGTGCTCCGGTCCCAGGCAAACTCTCTACCTAGAGATGGTAGCAGCGAAGAATTGCAAGACCACTGCTTCCCCATTTTGGTATTTGCGAGGGCGTTCTGTATATTTGGCATCACACTTTTCTGGATCAGGCGTGACAACTATCTCAATTTCTGGGGTGCGTCCCCCGCGATCCGGGCAACCCTCCGTGGATGGTCACTGACTGTAGAACTTCGCTGCAGGGTACCGAGTTGCAGCATGACACTATGGGGTCTGCTCCGGTGATTCCTCCAGTGAAGCGTCATTTAACGTTAAAGCTAGTGTTAACAAAGCAGCAGGTCCTCCACCGCCACCACCTTGCTCAGCACCGCCTCCATTTTCCAGCCAGCAGCAATGGATGGAGGAGCCTCCAACCAACAACACCGGAAGAGTGAAGAGACACACCGGAAACTGCTATAAAGTGATACACTCATAGAACCCTTGCGTTGGAGAATTACCCAGGCTTCATTTATGTAATAGTCTGTTTGTTTTTATTTGGTAGGTGCACCGCAAAATTACAAATGTTTTCCCTAATAACCTCCTATCAACCGCCGATTTTCACAATAAACTACAGACAAGTGTTGTCAGAAAAAGAAGACCCATACACTCACTTATTTATTGGTAAAAAAATAACCTTTATTAAAACAACACAAATAAATGGAAACGCAACTTTATTCAAAGAAAGAACAGTATAGCATGAAATAAGTGGGTGGGGCTCCTCCGGAAGCAGCGTACAAAACCTTCAAGACAAAAAAGAAGATGTGTGCCATGTCCAAGAGAAAAAGAAAGGTAGTCAGAATGAAAGGAAGAAAGTGAGAATGGGACAGAGAGCGAGAGGGTGGAAGGGAGAAGGGGAGGGAGACTCAAAAGAACAGAGGGAGGAGGGGACAGAGCGTCGGCCTACTACACCCAGCCCTCACTGTTTACCTCCCATTACTCGTGTGTCTGGGAAGCTGGGATCCACGAGAAAGAGTGTGGTCCAGCAAGTTCTTAAAATTAAACAGAGATATGAATGAGGCCAGAGATTACATTATTATCTAAGGCAATATCGCTTGCCTGCACCTGTGCACCCAGGCTGCTGCACCCCAGCCCCTTCCCCCGCACTGTGATCAATTCCAGCTCCTGTGCACCGAAGCTTCACTGCTCACCTGTCAAAGTCCGTGTGTCCAACGACGTGCCGGTGCGAGCTCCGACTCCGGGGTGCCTCTCTTAGGGTGGCACAGCAGGTCTCAGGTTGGGGACGGTGTCTTGATACCAAGATGGAAGATGTCAGAATGCCCAGGGCATCGTCACGGGCTGAGCACCCGCTATGCCCATTTGGTGCAACTAACGGAAACGTCTTGAGGTAAATGACAGTTTATTTCAAGGTTAATAGAGAATACCAGTTGAGTGCACCCTTCCTTCTTGAAGTACGATCTACCAACTGTTAGTGGTAATCATGGTTCAAAGAGGAGTTGGAGTGTATGAGAATACACAAGGTAAAATAATAATATGTTATGCCAACTTTCACATACAAAGAAACAGAGCGCATACTGGAAGAATAATGTGCATGTGTAATGCAGTGGCCAAGCCTGTGTGCATGTACACTTAGTAATCAGCTCACTACAGTGCCCCAAAAGACAATGCCAAGTGTCTGTAGGGCAGAGCTGCCCGCTGGCTCAGGCCTACAGTACGGTCCAGCAGGTCCTTAAAAATGAGACAGAGATGTGACTGAGTGAGGTCAGAGATCACATCATTAC
Organism: Lissotriton helveticus; assembly: GCF_964261635.1. NCBI lineage: Eukaryota > Metazoa > Chordata > Amphibia > Caudata > Salamandridae > Lissotriton > Lissotriton helveticus. The sequence goes on from NC_136059.1 coordinate 52,954,473, forward strand.
GCACGGTAACATCGCTTGTTCGCACCTGAGCACCCAGACTGATGCACCCCACCCCTCCCGTAGCACTGCGCTTAATTGCAGCCCCTGTCCAACCAGGCCCCACTGCTCACCTGCTGTCATTGTTGTGTGTCCGAACACAACGGCCAGAAGGGGTCACAATTCAAATCCAGTTTTGATTGTGAGGATCCCTTTTTTTTATTGCGCATTGTGATATGCGAGGTGGATGCGGCCATATCACCTGAGGCACTGTGGAAGAACTGGGACATGTGGTGTCATCGTTATCTTATTTATACATACACAAAGTGGGCTGGGGTTGCGTACGCCAGGCCAGCATAGGGGTGTGAATAATTATTCCGGGGACTTGAGCGTTGTTCAGTTCCTGCCTGACCAGGAAGTGTACATATGTGTGTGTTACTGTTGAAGTTTTGACGTCGCACAATCCACAAGTTACATTATTGTAGCATTTACCGGGAGGGCGGCAACTATCGCTAATGAAATGCTGTCATTGAATGGCCAACATCCGTCGTTGTCGTTGTCAAGCTTGTGGATACGCGCAGACACGCATGTCAATGGGGTGCTGTATTATTGAAAGTGTTGCTATCGCGAAGTGCACACATGTGAATGTGCTCGGATGGAGGGAGGCTACGTTATACGCAGTGATGACGCTCATTACAGTCAAGCAATGCATGTCAAACGTGAATCTGAAAGTCTCACAAATGACACACTACTGTACTGGTAAAGCCTGACAACAGAGCATAATGCAACACAAATCAACACATTACTCTTTACTGTGTGCCACATGTGATCTAGGATGTGCACTCTGCCCGTGGCTGATGACACTCTTACGAGCCACCAATATCCAGGCCGAAAGACAGCACAATAATGCGCACACACGCACACCAGGGGCATTGTGTAAGACACATATTTTTTATGTAACGTTTCAGATGCATGGCCATCACACGTGGAAAGCTACTGTACAGACCATGAATATTGATCAAGATGATCATTGCATGTTGTGTGTAGTATAAGATATGTGTAAACAGCAAAAAACTTTTCAAAAAAGCTCTCTAAGCAGAAGAGGTGTCTCTCATCAAACGCTGTAGAGAGAATGACTAAAATGAGTAGGGTCCTCCAATTGTTACAATGGGAAATGTTATGAACCAATCGAATGCTTTTTTTCAAGGTCACATAGCAATCACGCACCGAGCATGCAAGGAGGCCACACCCGATGCGATTTTGAGAAAATATATTTACCATAATATAAGTTTATTACAGTTACAAATATATAAATGTTTAAAATATTTTAGATTATTGCTTGCTCTCTGTATACACTTTAAACTTATTTATATATAGTTTTGAGACATAAAAAAACAATGAGGGAAAGGCATACCTGGCGTGACACCATACGTTAATGATGTAACGCAGGGCCTGGCAGCCTGCACTCGTCGCATATGCATCGCGCAGCGGGCGCGATCCCATACAAACATGATGTAACGCGCTGCTTGGTACTGCGTACCTATCACATGCCAAAGTAGCAGCTGGCGCGACCTCATACATATATGATGTTATGCAGGACACGTTGCCACGAACCCATCGGATACGAAATGCACATCATTTACGAGTTTAGCAATATGGTGGATAGGATTCACGTGCTGATGGAGCTTGGTTCACTACCGATACGGGACTCCAGTTTTCTGTAAAACATTACATCATTTTTAAAGTTAAAAAAAAGGATAATAGAGTTCCAAAATATTACAAAAAAATAGAAAAAATATAGGATCTTACAAATATTAAAATATGAAATTAACATTTAAAAAGCCTTCGAAATTTACTGAAAAAAAACATAGGTTTTACAGATTTAGCACCCTTTGAAACAGTCCTGGGCATCTTCCCGAATTTTGTGCACTCTGTGTTCGGCGGCCTGCCTCTCATCTTCGGACTTATAGCAGGAATTTTATTTTTGTTCCTTCTGCTCCGATATGGCAAGTCCAGTCACACACAGAACTCAGGCTACAATGGAAGAAACGCTCCTAGCAATACGATACCGAGATCGGATTACTAAAGTCCTAGTCTTGGCTCGGCTAAGAGATCTGAACACCACCTGGTTTCTTTCGTTCAGACCAATCTGGCAAGATTGCATCCTACCTGTTCTAAGATGCCTGCTCTGCGGAGAAGAATGTGTGTTAGACGTCTGTCTTGCACTCCTATCAGCAGTGCCTATGGATGTCGATACTTTGCTTGGTTCGGTAACGGCTTATGCATCATGTTGTCCCCAGTGGCTACCTATTCTGATGACGGCTTTTGTGGAGACTTCACCATTACGATTAGGTGGCGGTGAGGTACGAGATGAAAGCGGCACACAGGTACAACCTTCTGTGATCATTGCTAGACATCGATGACGGCAATGCATCTCACATATGCACTATTTCTGCTTTTTCGGACTTGGTCCAACTTTCACCTACTGTTGTAGACAAATTCTTTGCCAGCCTAGCTGAGTTAATGTTCTCTCCTAACAACGAGAATAACCTTTAAAAAACAGGAGCCCACAGCATTCCCTGATCTCTGAATTTGACCTTCATTTTTGATAAACAAAACTTCTAAAAACTGTGGAACTATTTTTTTTCCCTGAAAACGAAATTATTTTTTTTCCAGTTTCCAAAATATTTACTTTTTTGGCACATGATACTCTGCTTAAAGTAGAACTATTCTTAGAGAACAAGATTTCTATTTTTGAAACTCTAGAGTCAATATTTTGATTTAGCCTCTAGCACATGTACAGTCTTGTATAACTATGTGATGAAATGGTCTTGACCTTCTCTTCTGTATTAAGAGCCATTTCATAAATGTAAATTTCGTGATTCATTCAGCTCAATATATGCATTATCTGAATGATACCACTGCTTGAAAAACGTACAGTATAATACTCATTTTCGTGTGCATACCATTTCAAATGCATTTTATGTATTTTGGGGGTGGGATGGAAAACACATGCTATGCTAAAGATATGTTTAAATTGCTTAGTATTTAGTAATGATGGACATAATATGGGGAGTGGGTGTTGTACACGAATCTAGGACCCTAATGAAATATTCCCGAATCATGCCCTTATGTGGTTATATCAAATCATATCCTTATAAAGGCATTAGAATCATATCCATATTTAGTAATAGCCAATGCAGTCCAAATATGCCAAGGCTACTACCATAGACTCCTAGAAAGCACAACGTGTTCTTAAACAAACCAAGCCTCCAGCAGCCCGGGAATTCCCCCTGCTTCTGTCTTGATTTGTCCTAGAACTCCTGGAGTCCTGATAGAACTGTGAGTTCTTAGTGACGTCGTATGTCCACCCTTACGTCAAACTCTGCACCTTCCAGGTATAAATATACCAGCATCTGCCCTAGCAAAACTCAGGGTGGTTTGGAGCAGATCGACTACCTACTTGCCCGACGCCCTGCTGTAGCGAGTGACAAAGGAAGCCGACCCTCCCATTGACGCACTGAGAGAGACGCTGTCTTTTCTCCTGCCGAGAAGCTCCAGTGTTTCCCATTGACCCTTGCGGGGAACTGGGAGATCGAGTCCTGAGAGAGAGAGATACAAGACCTCCTTCATTCTATCACCAAGGTATGGAGCTGATTAGACCCGTAGAGAATTCTTGATTTAGATTCTTGGCAGAAACTATCTTAACTCAAACTACATCTCACTTACTCCTTCCCTGTACTAGGCTTAGGTTAGGTAATCATAATCGTATTCGTAATCATACGCTCTTGTATAGCGCCTTATCACCGTAAGGTCTCAAGGCGCTTGCTTTGGGAACCCCTGGGAGATTACCCATACTGGGCATCCCCAAGGTGAAGACCAGGCATCCCATCGCGGTGGGGCCGTAGTGGAGATTAAGCAAGCTATTGCCCGGAGTTGCAGAGTGTGAACCCACGATTCGAGTAGGCACCAAGGCAAGAATTATCGAGTCCGTGGACATTATGAGCTCAAGACCCTGCCGCGTCGGGAATTGAACCCTGGTCCTGGGTCTGACCTCTGCATCAGAGTCTGCCCACTCTAACCGGTGAGCCACACTTCTCCACCGGTACACCGGGGTAGGCGTATCTTAGCAGCACCAGTTGAGTAAGTTTAGTGATTATTTTATCATTGTATGTATTTTATCTATTTTAAACGTGGTATGGCTTAGAAACCGTACCATGCTTTTACAGTATTACTTTGTGATACTCTTTTTACTGTACACACTTTACTTTATGACAAGTATTGCAATTGTAGCAATTCACTTCTCTTGCATGAGGAAGAAGACTGTTCAATAAATAACGCCTTTTTATTGAAAACGCCCGTATCTCTGTTTCTCTGCACTTCTGGTAAAACTAAGCATGCACGATTGACTGAAATAGTTATCTATTGTTTCCGCGACTCTGGAGATACCCCTTATTCAGGAGGGAGCAAAGTTGTTATGTTTATGCAGTTGTCAGATGATTGATGCTTTGATGCTTTAGCCTACAGCGCTATTGTAGCTTTAAAATGCTAGCGCGCAGCACGCTTTTAAAAATACCTCCTTTTGTCTATCTGAGTTTTATTTTTGTTTATAATTATCCCCTGATTTTAGCAGCGCCATTCAGGGCCCCTTACCTGCACCATAAAGGAAATTGCACCGCGTTTTCGCGGGTCCGGTTCCCGGGCGGTGATTAGTGACGGGCGCCATCTTGGAGTGGGCTGGACACCGAGTCACTCCAGAGGGAGCGGTCTAGCGCTCCTCACGCCCTTGGGGAGTCCTATTTAAGGCGAGCACTTGCCGGTAAGCCCTCGGCATTGATGCTTTAGCCTACAGCGCTATTGTAGCTTTAAAACGCTAGCGCGCAGCACGCTTTTAAAAATACCTCCTTTTGTCTATCTGAGTTTTATTTTTGTTTATAATTATCCCCTGATTTTAGCAGCGCCATTCAGGGCCCCTTACCTGCACCATAAAGGAAATTGCACCGCGTTTTCGCGGGTCCGGTTCCCGGGCGGTGATTAGTGACGGGCGCCATCTTGGAGTGGGCTGGACACCGAGTCACTCCAGAGGGAGCGGTCTAGCGCTCCTCACGCCCTTGGTGAGTCCTATTTAAAGCTCCCACTCTACGCGCAGCGGTCAAGCGCAGCGGTCGCGCCCTCCCTGCGCCTGAGTCGAGCCAGAGTCCTGCCCGTCTGCGCTCGTCAGCGTCTCGGAGGCGTACGTGGCGGGACTCTGGTCGATACTACAGGTATAGCAGAACTAATTGTTTGTGCGGGGGATGTGTCGACCTCCATTATCTGGGGTGCTGTCGTACAGCGCAGCTGTTCTGACATCTTTGCGCGTTCATCCATTGGGATGTAAATGTCTTTTCCCCGGAGGTCGTCTTCTGGGGAAAGGCTGTCCCACATGTGGCTGGCGCCCTTTGGCGACGCCTGCTCTTGTTCGTCCTCCTCTTACCCACAATCACCATTGTGCTCTTTTGAACACAAGGTCTCTGGCGTGCCATGCAACGGATATTTGGAGCCTGCTTGCTAACTCTGGTATGTCATGTCTTTTCTTAACGGAGACATGGCTGGGGGCAGGCTCCGAACCAGATGTTGTCTGTGCTTTGCCGCCTAATTATACCATCTGGAGGAAAGACAGAGTAGGGGGTAGAGGAGGTGGAGTGGCCTTGATAGTGGACAAGTCCTTGGGTTGTTCCACCTTCCCTGTGGAGAACATTGCAGGCTGTGAAGCTTTAGGCTTCACTCTCAACCTCTCGTCCTCCCAGACGTGTACCGGGATTCTTGTATACAGACCTCCTGGCCCGATAGGTTCATTTTTAGAGGACCTGCAGGCAGCTCTTTCCGTACCCTGTTTGCGCTCTGCGCATTGTGTGCTGTTGGGTGATCTAAACATACATTTGGATTCACCATCGGATGCTAATGCATCAAAATTACTGGAAATAACTGCAACCCTGGGACTCGAAGCTTTTATTGACAGCCCTACTCATGTCAAAGGACATATGTTAGATGTTCTTTTTTCTACGGCACCGATAACAGTTTCTCCCCCGCTCCCAGTCCTTTGGTCCGATCATTTTTTATTAAAATTTGTTATGTCTTATGAGACGAGGTCCAGCCAAAGAATACAGAAGGAGGGATCTTGCCAATCTAGAGCCTTCCACCTAGTGACAGCGGATATGTTATCCGATGCTCTCAGTCAATATCCTTGTAAGTTGACGGGGTCTTTAGAAACGGATCTAACCCTGGTTCAGGAATGGCTGCGACTGAGATTTATGGAGTTGGCTCCTGTGAAGCTCACGAGAACTGCTCCCCGTCACGACTCTGCGCCTTGGTTTACGGCTACATTACACTCCATGCGTCAAGACTGTAAAAAGGCGGAACGTCTTTGGCGCCGTAAATATGATCCATTGGAGAAATCTAAATATCGTGTGGCCATTAAAGGCTACCATAAAAAGATTGCGGAAGCCAAAAAGGAATACCTTGAGCGGAGGATTGATCGTGCGGATAATACAAGCAGGGAACTCTTTAGAATTGTTAAGGAGTTTGCAGAGCCTGCTGTAGGAGCTCCCCCTCACTCTCATACCGAAGGGTGGATACGACAGCTTGCTGACTTTTTTGTCACTAAGATTCTAGCCATTCAGGATTCCTTTCCCCCTGTGGATGTATCTGGGGTAGCTGATGCTTTCGCCCAGAATGGACCGGTACCAGCCTCAGAAGCCGAAAGTCAACCCACACTATCGGTCTTTCCGCAAATGACTTGCACCACCTCCCTGGAGCTACTGACACGGCTTCAATCGGGCTCACCGTTGGACGTGTGTCCAGCGAGATGTTTGGGCAGGGTGGCTCCGGCACTTAACAACTTGCTGAACCCCCTGCTCAACTTATCTTTGAGTTCCGGAGCGGTGCCGCGGGAGTGGAAACATGCACTCATTCTGCCGCTTATCAAAAAGCCTCAGTTAGATCCGCTGCAATGGGCTAACTATAGACCGATCTCCCTCCTCCCTGCTCTGGCGAAGGTAGTTGAGAAGCATGTTTAACTCACTCTTACCACCTTTATTGAGAAGAATAACATTCTGCATGATTCTCAATCTGGTTTCCGTGCGAATTACAGCACGGAGACGGCCCTCGTGGAGGTGACCGACGCCATCAGGGAGACGCTCGATCGGGGGGGGAAGGCTATGTTAGTCCTGCTGGACTTATCGGCGGCCTTTGACACCGTCCCTCATGCGGGTCTCCTTTTAAGACTCAGGGAGATCGGCCTGAGGGGGACGGTGTTGGACTGGTTCAAGTCTTTTCTATCGGACCGCCGGCAGGTGATCTGGGCTCCCCCGTTCTCCGCTGAAATGCAAGCGCTAGAGGTTGGGGTTCCTCAAGGGTCCATTCTGAGCCCCACCATATTTAATATCTATATGGCCCCTCTGGCGCTTGTAGCGGAGACTTATGGGGCCCGGGTCATCTCATATGCTGATGACACCCAGCTTTTGTTCACTTGCAGCAAAGGTGAGGCTTTTGACGGCGACAGGATAAGGGGCTGTTTGAGTGCAGTTTTTGCGTGGTTTCTGAGGCACAGCCTGAAGTGCAACTCAGATAAATCTGAGCTGCTTTTCTTCGGCTCTGCCCCTGATCCGGACTGGAAGTCCTGGTGGCCCCAGGACATGTTTCCCCCTGAGCAATCATCTTCCCAAGTAAAAAATCTGGGAGTGCTGCTTGATGATGCTCTCTCGTTTAGCCCCCATGTTATGGGGATATCCGGGAAATGTTTTGGCATCCTCAAGATGTTGAGGAAGTTTCTTCCTCTGCTGTCCCTACAATATCGGAAGACAGTAGTGCAGGCGTTGGTGGGATCTAGATTAGATTACGCCAATGCACTCTTTGCAGGTCTGCCCAAGTATCTTCTGGCCAGACTGCAAGTTGTGCAAAATTCGGCGGCCAGAGCTATTTTCGGCTTGCCAAGGAGAGCCAGCGCACATCTGCTTTTGAATAGGCTGCACTGGCTGCCGATTTCGAAAAGAATTAGATTTAAAATTCTTACGCTGGCCTTCAAAGCCCTTCATTCCATCGGTCCTAACTATATTAGGAAGCGGATTGCTTTCTATGTGCCACGGAGGGTGCTACGATCTGCCGATCTGGCTAAATTGGAGGTGCCTCCGGCTAAGCGTGTTCAGATGGGAGAACGAGCCTTTCAATTTGTGGCAGCCCGATGTTGGAATGAGCTCCCTCTCCCTCTACGCAAAGCTACGAACCTCCTGGCGTTTAGGAAAGAGTTGAAGACTCTCCTCTTTTCTGTGTAACTCTTTTGACAACTGTGCTGCTCCTCTATGTGTTTGTAGATCTTAGGCCTCTTTGCAAAAGCGCCGGGACGCCCCCTTGGGCAGCCGTGCGCTCAATAAATATGGCCTTAACATAACATAACATAATCCCTTCTTGTCTATTCAGGAGAGGTAAATTCCTTCTTGTTTATTCGAGAAAGCTTCTAGTGACCTCTGAGCTAGCTGGCATTCATAATTAAGTCTAACATATTCAATAGAGACCTAGTGACATCAGTCCTACGTCTAAACTATTGTTTATGTTATTCCAATGCGCAGGGCCTATTGGGAATATAGGAACTACACTACAATATTTGACCGCTTTCTCCAGTATGGGGGCCCAGCAGCAATTCTGTCGTCTCCCACAGGGATTCAAGAACAGCCCAGGATTATTTTCAGCCAGGGTAACAGAAATACTACAAATGTATGATGATGAGGCATTATCCTATGTCGATGACATCTATCTTACAGATGATGACCTGGAGACACACTTAAAAAGAGTCAACACAATTATACTTGGGTTCGCATCAGAAGGGTACAAATTTAACTTTAAAAAATCACGAATTGCCCACCTCACTGTCCTATTTTTAGGATATGATTTATCAAGTGAAGGCAAAAGCCTCGCAGACAACTTCTTAGAGAAGTGTGCTGTACTCCAAGCTCATAAAACGCTGAAAAACTTACATTCAATTCTAGGTTTCCTGAATTTCGGAAGAACTTATATTCTAAACTACGCAGAGAGGGTTAAACCTCTCTACGAATTAATAAAACCTGATTTCAAACCAATTAATTGGACACAAGATCACACAAAATTTTTACGATCAATACAAACAGACATGTTAACTTAAACAAAACTGCAAACACGTGCAAACAAACGCAACCTTGTAATCCGAGTCATCCCAGGAAGATGCGGATTTACATACCTGACCTCTAATGAGGGAGAAACGGTACCAATAGCTTATAAATCACACTTGTATACACAAGCCGAAATGAAATTCAGTTTTACTGAAAAAATTCTGACTGCGGTTCAAACTGCTGTAGCAAAAGAAAGAGCCTTAGCTCAAGGAAAAAGCATATCTGTTTTAACAGCAGAATCAGCCCTTGAGGCAGTAACAAGACCTAGCATTCCAAATGCTATGGCATTAGATCCAAAATGGATCCAATGGGTTAATTCTCTTGCTGCATCAGACGTGATACACGTGTTTTATCCCAAAATGAAAACACTAGAACATCTAGAATACGAAAATGAATGTCCTCTGTCGATGGAAATTCTGCCTCTCGAACAATACACCTGTGTAATCTACACAGACGTATCTGCACAACACTACGTTGTGGAAAAACAAGTTTACAATGCAGCGTGCGCGATTGTTAAAGGTCGCTGGCGCTTAGGTAAATTCAGACCAATGGTCAATGAAACTGAATCACTCAGAAAATGTACAGCTCAGCGAGCTGAACTACGAGCTTTAAAAATGGCACTCGAGAATGCCGATCGCAAATTCCCTACACTAATAGTGTGCGATTCGCATTTCTGCGTCCATTCTTACAACAATGTGTTGCAGAGCTGGATTGTAAATGGTTACAAAGATGAGACAGGTGCCACAATAAAGCATAGAGAACTATGGGAACAACTAGTTCTTTTACAGAAAGAACTACAAAAGACTCACGTGATACATCCGCAGAGTCTTCGGTGTGATGGCGTTCACGTTGCAGGGAATTCATTGGCTAACAGAGCCACAACGGCAGCTGGTCAACCGGCTTCCATACCTACAAAAAAGCGTTCTGAAAAACAAATAGATGGAGAAACCATGCTGACAGTAAAAGCCTCATTAAAAAGCAACAATGCGGCATTACCTCTAAACTATTCACTCAATAATACATACATAATTGATGCGAACTCCGTTTCTTTTGCTCGAATCCCTGGAGTGGGGGACAGAGTAATTCCAAACACGAACAGGAGGGCTTAGTTGATTCAAGAAGCACACATGGGAATGGGTCTGATGCTCCAAGAGATCCTAAAATCTCTAATAGAATTACAATCAAAATACTGGTGGCCGGGGATGAGCGTGCAGGTTTTTAACTTTGCATCAGAATGTCAGGACTGCAACAGAGATCGCAGTTGTGAACCGGACAAGATTCCAGCCCAGATTCCAATATTAGACAGCATTAGGCTATCAACATGCAGACGTCCACAAGGAAAGAAGCAATCCCATAAATATTAAGACGAGATTCATTTGGATGTGGCCCCAGCGCTCGGCTGACGCCAGAACTGTTATAAAAGATTTGCGAGTCTTTATCGGCACATACGCAATTGGCATGCTACATTCTGACCAGGGTCCTGCATTTAGCTCTCGAGCTTACAAGGAGGCCATGGCCAGCTTGGGCATTGCATTGCGGTACTCTAGTCCATTCCATGCTGAGAAAAATGCGGTAGTGGAGAGAATAAACCATGACATAAAGCAATCTATAACAGAGAGGGTATTAGGTTCGGGTGACGGGTGGGTCAAACATCTAATAAGTGTCCAACGTAGTCTTAATAATCTGCCAAGAAATTCTCTGGGTGGAATCACTCCATATGAACTTTTGTTTGGTACTAGAATGATCATCAAAGATCTCGATTGTCAGACTTCAGTTGTTGAACAAAAAACCTTTGATATCAAAGATCGTTTGGCTGTCTTACAGGACTTAAATGAAACAAGAAGAAGTCTAAGTAACACAAAGCTAAAGCCAACCACCACTGAAGAAAAACCACCTGTCCCAGCAAGACCTGTCTGGATTCCAAAGATTGGGGATCTGGTCAGAGAAAAGATCGCGGTGAAGAAGGAATTTGGGCCTTCTTACAGAAGAGCAGTACCTGTCTTAGCAATCAGCTGAACAAGATCAGTAGTACTACCGTCCCTTGGTGGTAAAAAGTAGAACAGAGTTGTATCAATCGACCTGGTAAAACCACAATCATGTTGCCAATAATAAGTAGTAGGCCCAGTGGACTCCCAAGATGTAGCAGAAGACCAAACCTTGCTACAATTCAAGAGGTTTAAACTGAGAGACTAATCACATTTGATAAACCTGCAGTGAATAAAGAAGGACTACGCAACAAAGCCATGGAACGTATGCCTCTGAAAACCCAAATTGCAACAATTCATCAAGAAACACCTGTCTACAATGATGTAGCCTCGTACCATACTAATTTGACAAAAGATGAAGCAACTACAAATATGAATCAAAATCCTGAAGCAATTCCAACAATTGACAGAACTGCATCTGGCTACTTCATCTATTTTGATGACTTTTCTGAGGATCCAAGTGAACTTGAAGCGAAGCCAGCAAATAAAACTTTCAAAGAAAAAGTAACTGAACTCTTTCATCAACTTGGAGAAACATATCTGATTTCACCATGGATTCAATTATGGATTGTGTTAGGTGTACTTTTCCTCCTCCTCTGGCTCATTTTGGTTTTAAGTTTGGGAAACATGATTGAAGGAAAATACAGTACAATGGACACAGCAAGTCGGAACATCAACTTGGTTTTAAAGCCTCACAGATCTTCACACATTGGAAAAAGAGAACTATCATCAGTGAACATCACAGCCATTCCTACACCTGGTGGTGTAGCATGGGACGCTACTGATTACGAAATCTATGGCCCGGTTGAACTCTTGAAATATCCGCATCAGTTCAAGGTTTCTTTAAGTGACTTTGTATCACCTAGTACTTTCTCAGATGATTGGGGCTTTGAAAATATTAATAATATGATGTCAGATTTAGAAATGTCAGCTAAATTTACAGAACATGATTATTTAGAAGGTTCATCAGATTATGAACTAATGTATTGCTTTAATCATTATGGGCATCACTATTTGCATAAATCTGCTAATCCTAGAAATGTTTTTGCTTATAATCAATCGGAACATTGTCCAACACCGCCAAAAGGCAGCTCGAAAACATTTTATGGGTAATTCCCACACTTCTCAGAGTTTAATAACATTAATCCCAAAACGTTTTATTTTAAAATTGTGAATAAGACAGCAATGAAACACATGTTGACAAATACTAAACTGATTTATTCTGCAAAATTTTATGAACTATTGTCTACATTCGGTTTTGAATTTTGGAAAAACAACATTGAGACAAAATCTGTCTGGGGTAAAAAAGACTGGCAGGTACAAGGTTTAGAATCATTATTTAGAGCCTGCATGATCCCAGAACAAATAATGTTCCTGAATGACACCATTCAACAAGCAACCTGTCTTGACCTAGCCAAGATAAAGGACTTAAATAAACCGTCTATACCAAAGCCCATACCTGATAGAAATAGCACTGCAGATGTGGAGATAAACGTATCCCATATTTTACACCAAAACAGAACAAATCCTGATTGGAAAAAATTTGTGATCTGGCCCACAGACAGTAATAACTGTCAAGAGGGATTCCTGAATAAAACACAGGGGTTCAAACAGAATAGGCCAGACCCAAGATATTCCCAGAGACAACATCCAGGGATAATAACAACATACAGTGTAAGAAAACTTTGCCTCGAATGGCTACAGAAATCCACACTACCTGAAATTAAGTAACACTTGACTTTACTTAAAGAAGGTGATGACTTGCGTGATTTCATATTGGGACCTCGCAAACAGCGTCAAAAACCTTTCATATACGCCGGTATATATGCTGCTAACAACGAAGCTTGGAAGTTAAAGCAAATTGAGACTGCTGAAAAAATACGAGAAATTGATCGTGTTAATTTGGAAAAATCACTGTCTGTAGTGGACAATGGGTTAGCGACTCTGTCCTCCAGAATTGTTTTCACTGGACAGCATTGTATCATCTGCTATTGATATAATAGAACAGGATATGCTAATGTTACAACATGGCCAGTCCCAATTACGTTTTATTGTACAGTTAGGCTGGACGTTACAAAATCTGCATTCAGGCTACGTGCCATGGCGTCTAATCAACACCACGCCATTATTTTCTATCTTTAACCTTACAGATAAACAAATCTCTTTGCAACAAAGAGGGGCAGACTATACGGTGCTGAGCATTGAACAACTAGAAAGATTACCATTGACAATGTCAGAAAGACCTGTCATTGAATGGATAATACATGGCACCATTACAATTACAATAACAACTTTTCAGTTTCAATATTGCCAAAAGCACATACCAGCAGGCCTGTAAGAAAGGTTGGGTAAAGGGTACATCAAGTCGACCTGGAATTTACCTTACACTCATAGATGTTGGAGTGGGGGAAGAAAAGAGGTATTTATTAGTGGTAACAACTGTAAAAATTCACTGAGCGGTACACTTTTGTGTCAAGAAATTAACTTGCATGGAGCCTGCGAAGGTTCATCAAATAACCTTTCATGTCATCTATAAGGCACCCCTGCTACACAAATAGAGCCTTTTTTCAGACAACTTTCCAACGGCAGTTACGTTATATTAAGTGACCGCAGCTGTTGTGGCATGATGCCAGGAAGGGCCTATCTCGTCAGTGTTACTTCCAAGATCACTTGCTGTATGCAAGTATTGTATCCAAACAGCAAACCAGACAAGGAGGGAACAATATGGCCTTCTTTGAATATCTCTTCTATTCGAATTGATACTTTAAGCAGAATGAAGTCTCTTCTTTTACCAAGAACTGTGCCTTTAACCTCGTCTAAAGAGACGTATGATCTGCAACTTGCAAGGACAGCTGCAGAGATACATGCATTATTATCAACAAATTGTCCCGTGCATTTCGTAGAAATGTTAAGCCAAATCTTAAACATGTTTGATACCAGTGGCATCGCACATGTATTTAAGACAATTTTTGGGGGACTGTTAGCACCCTTTGAAGCAGTCCTGAGCATCTTCCCGAATTTCATGCACTCTGTGTTCGGCGGCCTGCCTCTCATCTTGGGACTCGTAGCAGGAATTTTATTTTTGTTCCTTCTGCTCCGATATGGCAAGTCCAGTCACAGACAAAACTCAGGCTACAATGAAAGAAGCTCTCCTGGCAATACGATTCCGAGAGCGGATTTCTAAAGTCCTCGGCTTGGCTCGGCTAAGAGATCTGAACACTACCTGGTTTCTTTCGTTCAGACCAATCTGGCTTGATTGCATCCTACCTGTTCTAAGATGCCTGCTCTGCGGAGAAGAATGCGTTTTAGACGTCTGTCTAGCACTCCCATCAGCAGTACCTAAGGATGTCGATACTTTGCTTGGTTCGGTAATGGCTCATGCATCGTGTTGTCCCCAGCGGCTACCTGTTCTGATGATGGCATTCGTGGAGACCTCACCATTACAATTAGCTGGCGGTGAGATACGAGATAAAAGCGGCACACAGGTACAACCTTCTGTGACCACTGCTGATCAAGACACCGATGACGGCAATGCATCTCACATATAAGCATGGGCGCAAAATCCGTTCCGCTCGCGGATTTTTTTCGGATTTTCGGTAAATCCGCAATCCGCGAACTCTCGCGGATGTGGCGAAAATACGCAAATCCGCGCGCTGCGGATTTTTTGCTTGTGTTCGCACTGCTCGCGGGCCGCGGCGCGGGCAGCAACAATCTCGCACTCGCGAAATTACAAAAATTACAATTGGGGAGGGGTGAAGGAAGTGACCCAGTCTCCAACTTCCTCTTCCTGTCCAGCAAGCTCCTCCCATTGCTTAGTCCATTTCCTGGCCACTTTGAATTCGATCTTGACTGGGAAGGATTACTTTTTGTGGATGCTGCTGTAGATTTGGCTTTGAGGCCTTTTGGATTACTTTTTGATTCGAAATTTGATTTACAAGTAAGTTGATAAGTTGATGTTGTTTGTTTGTGGTGATTTTTGTGTGTGTTTTTCGACTTTTTGGGGTGGGTTTGGGGGCTGGCTATGTTGGTGGGAGGCCATTTTGAGGCATGGTCCTGCAGGTCCTGGCCATGTGGATGGGGTCAATAGGCCATTTTGAAGTCAGGCAGTGTGCTTTGTGTCCTAGGCCCACCCAGTCTGCTCTGATTGCTTTCATTATGCCCAGGGGGCCTCGAACTCCCGCGGATTACCCGAAAATCGGATAAAAAAAAAAAAAATGTTGCCTGTGTTCGCACTGCTCGCGTCCCGCGCAGCAACAATCTCGCACTCGTGAAATTGTAAAAATTACAATTCTGCACATGAATTGAAAACTACCAGGCTTAGTTATGGGTGCATGCATGATACAACTGTTTTCTTTAATTTTAACATTATTCTGGCCAGGGCATGGATGGCATTGGATTGTTGTGATTTTTGTGTGTTTTATGACTTTTTGGGGTGGTGTTGGGGGCTTGCTATGTGGGTGGGGGCCAGTTTATTGCCTGGTCCCGTGTGGGTGGGGGTCTAGGGGCCATTTTTAAGCCAGTTTGTGTGCTTTGTGCCATAGGCCTGCACCCAGTGTGCTGTGATTTTCATGCCCAGGGGGCCCAGAATCCGTCTGTTCGTGGATTTTGCTGGTTTTCACCACGTTCGCGTCGTGAAGCAACAATCTCGCACTCGCGAAATTGCAAAAATTGCAATTCTGCACCAGAAAACCACCAGCAGGCAGCCTAAACCTTCTGAAACTTGATGGATGGCATTGGATTGTGGTGATTTGATTGGTGTTGTGTTTTTTGACTTTTTGGAGTAGGGGTTGGGGGCTGGCTATGTTGGTGGGGGCCATTTTGAGGCATGGTCCTGGCCATGTGGATGGGGGTTGAGAAGGAGCTGGCCGAGAAGGAGCTGGCCGGGAAGGAGACGGCCGAGAAGGAGAAGGCCGAGAAGGAAAAGGCCGAGAAGGAGAAGGCCGAGAAGGAGAAGTCCATGGAGAGTTGCAAGTAGAGGTCAGTGAAGAGGCCCATGTAGCGGCGCATGGAGCGGTGCAAGTGCTCACAATGGTTGTTCTTCCAGAAGTAGGGGCACAGGAGGAAATTGACTTTGGAGCCGGGGTATCATGTCAGGAAGACGAAGGCATTCCTCCTGATGATTCATTTTCTCCCAGCTCCCCACCAAGGAAAAGATCAAGGAGTGTGTGTAGAAGTTCCTCTTCAAGCCCCGCTCCATCAGATGATGATCTGGATCTAGATTGGCAACCATCTCCGACGTCTGAGAGGGAGGCACACCATGAGCTGCGAAAGGTATCAAATGTTAAAAGGAAGGGCCCCGGAAAGCTCATACTTATGGATCCGAACGTCGACTTGATGAAGTGGTGCATTCTGATGTTGTTGAACAGGATGACAGCAATGACCTAGTCATCACACACGTCATTCCAGCCACACCGGCCATGCAGCAGACAGACATTTATACCCTATCCCGACGTCATGCTGAGCGTGACCCTGGCGACGTGGCACTGGTAGCACCACCAACGCAGTCAAGTAGTACAACAAGTTCAACAAAACCTACACCTCCCATATTTTCTCCCCAGAGGGGGACTCCATCCAGCTCGACTCCCTCAAGTAGGGTTGCTGCAATAATTGCACAACCCAGTAGATGTCTGCAAGGCTCATCCACCACTGCTTCATCTGGCATTGGCAGTATCATCTCGTGCGGCAAAACCAGAAGTTTCCAGTCCCCAGTTTGGAACTTTTTTAGTGTCCATGCAAAGTATGATAACATAGCCGTTTGTTGCATTTGTAAGACTAGACTTAGCCGTGGTAAGCCTGGTACCAACTATGGTACCGGAGGCCAGATAGGTCATCTTCAAAGAAGGCACGCTGTCGAATGGTTTGTGCACCTAGCAAACATCAAGGGAAAGCAATCCCAAAGGGCAAGTGGCCAAAATATACCCATACTAGGTGTTTCATCTGAAGATGACGGGGAGGTAGAAGAAGCGTCAGACATTTGTCCGGTTGCACCCAGTACCCCTGGCAGCACCACACCCTCCGGAACACATAGGAGGCACACTGAGAGTCTGGGAGACACACCAATGCGGAAAATGTCAACACTGAGCAGAAGTGGGTCGAAGAAGGCATCAGCATCATCCAGTAAATTTGTCCAGAGCACCATTTCAGCCATGTTCTCCTCAGATGCGCAATTTCAACGCAACCACCCAATTGTACGCCTGTATAACACTAAGCTGGCTAAAATGCTAGCGGTGGACCTTCTCCCTTTTTCATTTGTCGAAGGTGTGGGTTTTCTTGAACTCGTGGCAACACTGGCCCCTAAATGGAAGGTTCCTAGCCGGTTCTATTTTGCCAGGGTTGCTGTTCCAGCACTACATAAAGAGGTGCTTGAGTTGGTTGGGGCAGCTTTGCAGAAGAGTGCTGTTCACACTATACACCTGACAACAGACATGTGGACCAGTTGCCAAGCCCTTGATTACATGTGCATCACTGCACACTGGGTCTCTTTTTCAGGGGTTGCAAAACAGATAAATGCAGGTGGTGACTTGGTCGAGATTATTAAGGGTGCTCGTAAACATGCAACATTAGCCATGTTTGGCATGGAGAAAAGTCATACTGCAGCCAATATTTTGGATGACTTTAACAAAAAGGTCTTGCAATGGCTGCCCCCAAGAAATTGCAAGGTTGGTTATGTTTCTACTGATAATGGCAGCAATGTAGTTAAGGCCATGGAGAACGGTTACTATTTCAGAGTGCCGTGTTTGGCGCACTGTATGAACCTTGTCGTGCAAAAGTTCTTGAAAAAAGAACTTGCAGTCGACAAAATACTGACCATCTGCAGAAGAATATGCACACATTTCAACCATTCTTTTAAGGCCCGGAAGGAGCTGAGGCGCCAGCAAAATGTACGTAGAATGCCAGTGAAAGCACTTATCCAGGAGGTGGCAACACGTTGGAAGTCAACCTTCTACATGCTTGAGCGTCTGCATGAGCTGTTTCCAGTAGTCAATGAGTATTTCTACAACCTGGGTGGTGATACGACAGAAATGATGCTAGCGGTGGAGCAATGGCAGCTAGTTAAAAGCCTGACAGACATGCTTCGTCCTTTTGAGGTCTTCACGCGTGACGTCAGCAGGGAGGACTGTTCTTTGAGCAAAGCTATCCCATTGTTGCTGAAGCTCAAGCACCAAGTCAAGGTGGTGTCTTCAGAATTAAAAGATGCTGGAAATAATGAAGCATATGAGTTGGCGCAGAGATTATTACAACGCCTAGTTAGCAATAAACGGCTTGTAAATATCAAGAAACAACAGCACTACATTTGTGCTACTATTCTGGATCCACGTTACAAAAAGCCATTGTTTGGCAAAGTAATAATTCCTTTTGAAACATCAGATGTTACAGAGTACAAAGGTTGGCTAGCTCAGTCAGCCCTTCGTTTTGAAAGAGAGCGGAAGGAAACTGTAGAAGACAGTACTACTAGTGAATCAGCAGGCCATCAGGCGTCCCAAAAAAACACTTCTGCATCTGTGCCTGTGGCAGAAGTGAGTGACTTTTCCTCTGAGCCGTTAACCACACCAGCAACCGTATCATCTGCACCAGAACTCAGTCCTGGTCGTCTATCCTCCTCCTCCAGACTCACCCTATCCATTTCCCGTAATGCTGATGCCTGGATTCTGCACAATGAAGAAACTTACGTTGACGAGTCCCCTAAAGAGGGACTGTCTGGAAGTAGTGAGTCCTCATTTAAATACATTTTGCTAAGTGTTACTTTTTTGCGTTTGGGTTTACGGGTCTTGGCTGGGACATTGCTGGCAAGGTCTATTAAGGGATGAAATTGGTTAGGCATTTACTTTGGAAAACATTTGGCCTATTACACGTGAACGTTTAGGCGTTATTATTGCTCGCTTGCCTGTCTTAGGGGTGCTGTCTGTGGGGCTTCTAGGATTTTGGGGTCTGTGAGCACCGCTGCCATATTTCTAATGTTGATTACTTTTGTTTTGCAGAAAATCCACGCCGGGAAACTCCAGTTGGGGCCCTGCTGCAGAACGCTTTAGGACACTGTGAATTCCAGGTGGAGCCAGCCCTCAAACACAAATTACAGGTAAGATAAGCGTTTGGATGGGAGGTAGTATAATGGAGTATTAGGAGAGGCGAGAGAGTGACAGTGGTACTAGTAGTAAAGTCCTAGGACTCTTCAATTAACAAACTCTGTGACAGGCATTTACTTTGGAAAACATTTGGCCAATTACACGTGAACCAACACGATGACAGTGTTCAGTAAAACAAACTTACTGCAAAACCACCACCCACCAGGCTCAAAAGTAGTTAAAAAAAAGATACGCTCAGATAAAGTTTGAAAAAGTATATTTTTATATCCCTAACAAAATAATCTCCCGCAAGACCCTCCCTAACCCCAACAAATAAATAGTCCCTCAAAAGTCCCCAAAAAACCCAACTCCCGATTCCCACCCCCCAAAAGTCTCTAAAAAAGGGGCAAGGGACACGCTAGGGATGCATGGTGTTGTTGACTTTGGCCTCCAGGGCATCATATATAAAATCAATATAGTGCAATAAAGTCAGATGTTTCAAACAAATACCTTCTGACTGGGTTATCTGGTCCAGATAACCCAGCCAGAAGGTATTTGTTTGAAACATCTGACTTTATTGCACTATATTGATTTTATAATTGA
The DNA here is from genome assembly GCF_964261635.1 of Lissotriton helveticus. Classification (NCBI taxonomy): domain Eukaryota; kingdom Metazoa; phylum Chordata; class Amphibia; order Caudata; family Salamandridae; genus Lissotriton; species Lissotriton helveticus. Next base: position 52,974,279 of record NC_136059.1, read on the forward strand.
AAGGGCACGGCTCCAGAATAAATTTACATTGCGTGTCTTATTCAATTTTATTTATAAACACTATTTTTGAACACTTTTTTCACTATTTTCACACCTAATTTTCTCATGCACTGCTTTCAGTTACAATTTAACAACTTCCACCAGTCATCTGTCTCCTTCATACATATTTGGAGATGGATAATGGGCTACCTACTGTGAAGTAGACCAAATGATGTACTGGGCGGTACAAACTGTGTAACTGATGGACATTTTTCACAGTGGTTCTTTGTCCAATAGTCTGCCTCCAAAGTGTGCCTTATGGCAGACAGCTAGCCAGTTCCTACACACATAGCTTTACCTAAGACCCACAGTTGTTTCTGTTGTTTTGCATAGTATCCAGGGGGATAACTTCTGTGCTTGGTCGTTAAACTGCCCCTTGAACCCTCCCAAAATTGTTTATTTGCAAGGCTCCAGGGCATCATGCCTTAGGGCCAGGGCATCATACTGCTCCCGGAGGGTGGCGTGATCTAAACGGAGGCCCTCCAACAAATTCTGATATTCTTTCCATTTCCGGACCTCCGCCTCCAGGTCCGACACTCTGCGGATTGCACGGCGCAAGCGAGCCTTTACAGTACTGTGAGGTGCAGCCTTTGCTGCTCGGCGGTGGCGTCTGCCAGCACGGCTCCGTTTGGCTGGAGCACTGCGCTGACCGGCAGAACGTGGGGTCACGGAGGAGGATGCAGATGTCACATTCGAAGTACTGGACTGCGTGTCGTCCCCCTCCAGTTCCACCAGCCGCCGATATTGGGCAACAGTTGCATCCAGCCTCCGTTGCCGGGCCAGTACAACCTGCATACTCCTTGTTGGTTTTGTTTTAGTATGACCAACTATATGAAGAAAGAAAGACATAATCTGTAACCAATGCTCTTTAAGAATATGATTAACACAAAATGATTCAGCAGGAAGTTGTGTCACAGTACAACTAGCAACTAGCCAGCGCAGTACAAAAGAAACTATTCAGGCCAATATCATGGGCGTCCGCAGGGATGGGCAAGAGAGGGCGCGATTGCCCCCCCCTGGATCGCAGGTCCATCCAGTGCTGGCCCAGTGACAAATTACAATATGGTAACTACAGCAGGCTGGGACCGACAGATAGAGGCAGAGACAGAGAGAGAGGAAGACAGAAGGAGAGAGAGAGAGAGGGAGGGAGCCAGAGGGTGACAGAGGGAGGATGAGGGAGGGAGACAGAGAGAGAGGGAGGGGGAGAGAGAAAGAAAGATGTGTGTAATGTGTATGCCAGGTCTGGTGGCTCAGTGGACGAAGGCATCCGCTGCAGGGGCATGAGTTCAATTTCATGGTCATATTTTTTTTTGTTGCTCTAGATCCACCCCCCTCCCCCACTGACCCTGCCCCCTTCGGTGCGGCCCTTGGCCACAAACCACACTATCAATCATGTCAGGAGTAGGACTCAGGAGATGGTGATGATGTTGCACCCCCCCCCCCCCCTGGAAAACATTTCATAGTATGTTCGTAGTTCATCCAGTGACCGTCTACTCTCTGTAGATACACACCATATGCTATCTAAGAGTCAGATAGTACCATGATCCAGCTTACCTGTACCCGCCACCACCACTGTCTGCTTCCTCACAGTCTGTTCTTGCGCCGCCTCCTCCCCAGAGCTGTCCTCGGAGTCTATCACCACCACCACATCCGAGCTGGCCCCGCCACCAGATGTTCCACCTACAAAGTAGATTTAAGAATGTTAGATTACACCACTCACTAGTATTTGGTCTAGGAATGAAGAAATGTGAAAACAACAGAAAAAGTAATTGACTGTCTACTCTAGTCTAAAGTAAAAATGTCCCTCCTTCCAGGGAAGGCTGTTGTCTTGCTGCACTTTTTTGTCACAATTGATGAATGCTTGCTTAATTTTAACACACACCATTTTTCTCTGAACAGACAGAAGCTGGACTTCTAAGGACAAGAGCAACATCAACTTCAAACCAGGTGAAAGCTCGGCTCGACCACAAGAAATGTGTTCCATTACTCATCAACTCAGCACCAAGCAATTTTCCATTTCCAGCTAACTTTATTTTAATATATGTGTTTACTTTTACTTTTAATAAAGCTTTTAAACTTGAATAGACTCTGTGGTTTTTGGTCCTCCAGACTCGAGTGACTGAGCGAAAGGTTTTGCAATTTTTGCAAGGAGGAGTCCGTGCCGCTGACACTACCAGGTTTATACAGTGTGCCAAACACGCCACTCTGAAATATTATTACTCTGGTTTTTGGTGTCCATAGTTTGGTCTGTGGAGAATTGTCCCTGCAACAGTAGTATTATGGATGTTGCTCCTATCTAAACACTATTTCAAAAAAATTAAATTAGGAACGCTTGGACAACAATAGGTCCTCTATATTTAAATGAAAACTTACTGGGGCCAGCAAAGGAGCACTCGCCGCCCTGGCCTGCATCCTCCTCCTTTGGAGCCACTGCATCCACTGTTTCGTCCGCTTGTCCCTGGGCGGACCTGACGTACAACATGAAAGAAAGAACAGAAAAAATTGATGATTGCTGCGTGTCGATGTCCTTGTCAACCAAATCAAACATTTAGAAAGAACAAGAACCAACTATTTCAGCCAAAAAGAGGGCTACAAAGGAAGGACTGCACCTGAGCCTCTACTCAGAGGTGCACCAGAACAAATGCGTAACGCAAAACTAACCTTGCGTCACGGCAGATGCGCCGCAATTACAATGCGGCAAACCCTGGCGCAAGGGTAGGCAGATGCGTGACGCATCTCGTGACGAAAGAGGGGCGCATCTCTAGAGTCGCGTCGCAGGCGCGATGCAACTCTAGCAATGCTCAGGGCTGCCCAATACTCAACATACCGCATCAGTCCTTACGCCTGCTTTAAGCAAGCAGGCATAAAGAATTGACGTAGCAGCGTCGCGGAAGTGCCTGCGTTAAATCTTGTAGATTTCACGCAGGCACTTTTGCGAGGCGCACAGCTGCCTGACCGCCACCCACCCCCCCACCCCCTGCGTGGGAACGCACCCATTGTGGCGCAGGCACAGGCCTTAACGTGGCGCATCTCCTTAGATGCATCACGTTGTAAATGACTCGCAGGGATGCGCCACATAAGGCAGCGTAAACGTGGCGCAAGGGGCTTGTAAATCTGCCCCTTTGTGGTTAGCATTACGCAGTTCTGTAAAGTACACTCATACATTACTCAGCCCAATTAAATGAACACAAAATAGAAAACAAATAAGCAGTGGCACCGCCACAGAGAAGGAGAGCAGTTCACCTGAAATGCACAGAAGATTTTGAAATATTAATTTACCTCTCCTATCAATCTAATCGGCAGCATTATTGCTCTTTGTAAAAAAGTTAAAGCAAACATTTGCAATATAACACACAGAGCAGGAGAAAAAACAGAGTAGTGAGTGATGAAAAAATTGCTAATACTACTCACCAAGCCCGGGGACCTCCACTCCCAGCAGGTCGAGCAGGTCGCGCTCCCGGTCCAGGATATCGGTCCAGCGGTGGGTCACCTGGTTGTAGGTGCGCTGGACCCCCGAGATGTGAAACAGGGCCCGGCACACCTGCTCCCACCGCTTCCGTCGCTCCTGGCGGTTGGTGTAGCCACCAGCGATCCTGCCGCCTGCCGCGATGGTCCTGGGGAGGCGGCGCTGTACATAGAAAACGAGTGCACCCACCTCCTCAGGGCTGAAGATCTCCCTGGGCACCACCATTTCCTCCCTCAAACGGCCACACGGGAGCCGGGCACGGGCTGCGGGGGCCGTCTTGGGCAGCTTCACAGCAGTCTTCACCATGGTCTGGGCAGGTGTTAGCAGCAAGGAGACAAAATGAAAAAGAATAAGATTAGGGAAGAAGAAAATAAAAGTTTAAAAAAGTAGTTGAAAAGTAAACAAAAGTAGCCTAAAACACAAAAATATAGACCTAGAAAACAAGAGGGATAGAAAATAAGTTAAATAGATCAAAAAAATATTAAAACAAGCAAAGGATGGCAGAGATATAAAGAGGATAGAAACACCATGCCCAGACACATAGGAATGAATGAAAAACAAGATGGCGGCCCGATCACGTGCGCGTAAGTAAGTTCGCACGCGATTTCTCTCGCAAACTCGTGCGAACTTGCATTCGCTAGGCGCTCATTCCGCGAGATTACACATAGAGGGCGGAAACGGAAATACGTCACGCAAGCAAAATGGCGGCGCCCATACTCAACCTTGGGGTAACTCGCATGAGTTCGCGGCTTCCACGGTCAGTTTCGCACGACGCCGCGCCTCGCGAATAGGGCGAAATTACCGAAAAACGAGTTTTGCAAAAGCAAAACCAACGAGCAGGTGCAAAAGTTCGAGCTCATCATTTGTAATCATTTCCCTGTAGTGCTTCCTGAAGGGGCCCTCCAGAATCCGGTTGCCTACTTGCAACTATTGTGTGACCCTGCTCTGACAGTCACAGAATAGTTAAAAGTATGCCATTGCATCCTGTTAAAAAATGTTTACATTGCAACAAAAAGGAAAGGGAGCAGACAAGCAGGTGCCAGCCTTCATTAATGTCAGTTGGGGCAGGGCAGGTGTTGTTGTTTGCAAAACTTAAAGCACTTAGCAGGTGTGCTTTGCTTTGCCACAATAATGTACACTCACTGGTCAATCAGAGGGTGCTGTGATGACACCGAGGGTGGCATGGGTGTGCCAGCCAGAGGGTGGCATGGGTGTACCAGAGTGCCAGTGTTGACGGAGGATGGCAGTGCTTTGCTATGCCCCAATAATGTACACTGGTGAACCAGAGGGTGCTGTGATGATGACACAGAGGGTGACATGGGTGAGCCAGTGGGTGGCATGGGTGAACAAAGAGAGTGCTAGTGGTGACAGAGGGTGGCAGTGATGAAGAAAGCCTTGCAAACAGGCTGGGCACGTAGAAACAACAAGTTCGCAAAACTGGCGACCCGACAAGTAAGTTCGCAATTTGCGAAATTGTACAAAACCCTCGCGAACTTGCAGACACCCGTGCGAACACAAACCCCCCAAAAAATCCGCAAAATTCGCGAGAATTCGCGGATTTTGCGGATTTCCGCAATCCGCAAATTCGCAAATCCGCAAATTCGCGGATTGCGAATCCGCAAAATCCGCCCATGCTTACTCACATATGCACTATTTCTACTTTTTCTGACTTAGTCCAACTTTCACCTACTGTTGTAGACAAATTCTTCGCCAGCCTATCTGAGTTAATGTTCTCTCCTAACAACGAGAATAACTTTTAAAAACACGAGCACACAACGTTCCCTGAACTCTGAATTCGGCATTCAGTTTTGATAAACAGAACTTCTGAAAAACTATTGGAACTATTTTTTCACCTGAAAACGATTTTTTTTTTCCAGTTCCCAAAATATTTACCTTTTTTGGCACATTTTTCTCTGCTTAAAGTAGAACTATTCTTAGAGAACAAGATTTCTATTTTGAAACTCTAGAGACAATATTTTGATTTAGCCTCTAGCAAATGTACAGTCTTGTATAACTATGTGATGAAATGGTCTCGACCTTTTCTTCTGTATTAAGAGCCATTTCATAAATGTACATTTTTTGATTCATTCAGCTGCCATTTCAATATATGCATTTTCTGAATGATATCACTGCTTGAAAACGTACAGTATAATACTCATTTTCGTGTATATACCATTTCAAATGCATTTGATGTATTTTGGGGTGGAATTGAAAACACATGCATACTAATGTTTATGATTGCTTAGTATTTAGTAATGATGGACATAATACGTGGAGTGGGTGTTGTAAACAAATCTAGGACCCTAATTAAATATTCCCGATTCATGCCCTTATGTGGTTATATTAAATCATATCCTTATATAGGCATAAGAATCATATCCATATTAAGTCATAGCCAATGCAGTCCAAATACGGCAAGGCTACTCCCATAGACTCCTAGAAAGCACAACGTGTTCCTAAACAAACCAAGCCTCCAGCAGCCCAGGAATTCCCCCTGCTTCTGTATTGATTTGTCCTAGAACTCCTGGAGTCCTGAAATAACTGCGAGTTCTTAGTGACGTCTTAAGTTCAACCTTACGTCAAACTCTGCACCTTCCAGGTATAAATATACCAGCATCTGCCCAAGCAAAACACACGGTGGTTTAATGCAGATCGGCTATCTAATTGCCTGACGCCCTGCTGTAGCGAGTGCAGAAAGAAGCCGACCCTCCCATTGATGCACTGAGAGAGACGCTGTCTTTTCTTCTGCCGAGAAATCCAGCTCCAGTGTTTACCTGCCACCCTTGCGGGTTGCTGGGAGATCGAGTCCTGAGAGAGAGATACAAGACCTCCATCATTCTATCACTAAGGTATGGAGCTGATTAGACCCTTAGAGAATTCTTGATTCAGATTCTTGGCAGAAACTATCTTAACTCAAACTGCATCTTATTTACTCTTTCCCTGTACTAGGCTTAGGTTAGGTACACCAGGGTAGGCGTATCTTAGAAGCACCAGTTGAGTACGTTTAGTCATTATTTTTTCATTGTATGTATTTTATCTATTTTAAACGCAATATGGCTTAGAAACCATACCATGCTTTTACAGTATTACTTTGTGATACTCTTTTTACTGTACGCACTTTACTTTATAACAATTATTGCAATTGTATCAATTCACTTCTCTTGCATGAGAAAGAAGACTGTTCAATAAATCACGCCTTTTTATTGAAAACGCCCGTCTCTCTGTTTCTCTGCACTTCTGGTGAAACTAAGCATGCACGACTGACTGTGTGAAATAGCTATCTATTGTTTCCACGACTCTGGAGATATACTCCTTTTTCAGGAGGGAGCAAAATTGTCATGTTTATGCGGTTGTCAGAAACTAATCCCTTCTTGTCTATTCAGGAAAGTTAAACACCTTCTTGTTTATTCGAGAAAGCTTCTAGTGACCTCTGAGCTAGCTGGCATTCATAATTAAGTCTAACATATTCAATAGAGACCTAGTCGACCTCAGTCCTACGTCTAAACTATTGTTTATGTTATTCCAATGCGCAGAGCCTATTGGGAATATAGGAACTACACTACAAGGGTAACACCTGGGATCAGACATGGTTGTGTCCTTGCTCCATTACTGTTTTACATCTATGTTAACTGAGTTGATAAATCCTTACAAAGTTGAATGCTGATTCCCCAAAAGTTGGCAAATGTATAAGCCCTGTACAGAACCGCAAATGGTCTCTATTGCTTAACTGAGAACATTGCTAAATACATGGAAGAAAATGATTTAAAGCTTAATATTAAAAAAAACCATTCACAATGGTATGTGGGAAAGAGAAACCAAAGACCAGAATAAATCATGTCAAGAAGGTACAATAGCCGAAACTCAGACATATGCACACTTGGGTATACTTTTCACATCTATGTAAATTAAAACTTTTACGGTCACTAGAGTCCATTTTTAGATTTTCCACCAAGATAGGGAACCAGCCAATCAGACAGATCATGACCCTTTCTAAGAATAAGTGTATATCTGGAACTTGCTATGGTGCCACATTATGGGGAATGAAAAATGGTGCCTCTCTTCAGATTCAAGAGAACACTTTTCTAAGGAGATTACTAGCAGTCCTAAATTCAACCCCTTCTGATATAGTACATAAGGAGTTAGCAGTTCCCTATATTGTTGCTCCACTTACTGTCTGGCATGGAATCTGGAGCAATAGTGGAACTAAATCTACCCAGGACATTATAACAGATTGCTTTGACCTTGATCGCAGTAAAGAAATCCCATGGCTGGCATATCCCAACAAATTCTTGAAAGAGTTGATGAGTATATTGACATGAAAGTCCCTATGAAAGTTCTTTGTTTCAGTAAGAAAGAATTGAAAATAAGACTTATAGTGGCTAGAGAATCCCTAATAGAAATCGTTGAAAGCTCAAAGCCGACAATTAAGGCAAATCGTGAAGGGACATCTGAGATAGGCATACGACAACACTTGCTCTGGGTATCAAAGCTACAACATAGATACCATACCAACCATAGCAAAAAAAAATTTGAGCGCACGGCTACCACCGACGGCGGTGTCCCGGCACTAAATGGTCAGGCAGGGGGAAAAGGGACGGGCTAGGGCAAATCAAACAGCCAGGTTTTCATTGCCTTCCTAAAAGTGGATTCCGACTCTGCTTTACGCATGTGATCAGGCATAGAATTCCAAAGAGCGGCTGTTCTTACTGCGAAGGCTCGCCCGCCAATCCTGGATTTAGAAAAGCGAGGGGTGTGGAGAAGCATCTGAGAGTTAGATCGCGGGGTTCTGTTCTCATGGTATTTCTGAAGTCTCAGTTTCAGATAAGCCAGACCTCTATCTCTTGTGGCTCTAAAGTCAAGAGACAGTGCTTGAATTCAATTCTCCTTTTCACTGGGAGCCAGTGAAGGCTGTGCAAATGAGGGCAAATGTGATGTCAGAGAGGCACATTTCTGATGAACCTTGCATTCTGGACTGTCTGCAGCCTATTGGTAAGATAGGCAGGGAGACCCAGACACAAGCTGTTAGCACAGTCCAGGTGAGATGTATTAAGGGCATGGACTATAGTGGCTGACAGTCTATCGGCAGCAGATGGAGACATTTTCGCTGGGTTTTAAGTTTCCAAAAACACGCTCTGGAAACTGGACTGATCTGGGCCTTGGCCAACAATTTTGAATCAAATTTGAAGCCTACATTTCTGACTGATGTGACAGGTGTGGGAGGGGGATTCAGCTGCATCGGCCTCCATAGATCAGCCGGTGGGGGTAAAGGTTGGCTAAAGAACATCACCTCTGTTTTGTCAGCATTTAATTTCAGGCAATTGTCCATCACCCAGGAAGCGATTTTGGTTAGTCTTTAAATGAAAACACAAGCTGCGTGTCATTAGCGTATGATATTATTCTCACTCCAGAGTGTTCCACTACCAATGCCAAAGGAGCAAGATAGACATTAAACAGGGTGGGGCTTAATGCCGAACCCTGAGTTACTCCACATACCATGGAACAGGAGAAGGAGACATAGGGGCTCAGAAAGACCTGCTGAGACTGCTCACCCAGAAATGAGTGGAAATAAGTGGAACCAATTTAAGATGGTCCCCGAGATACCCAGCTGTGCCAGTCGGTCTAAAAGAATCAAGTGAGAGACCGTATCGAAGGCTGCGGACAAGTTCAACAGCACAAGCATGGCACAGCTTCCTTGGTCTAGGGATTCTCGGATGGTTTCTGTCACCTCCAGTAGAGCCGACTCAATACTATAGCCCGTCCTAAAGCCCGACTGGGAGACATGAAGAAGGTTATTGGACTCCCAGTAAATGGAGAGCTCTCTCTGGACTTCCTTCTCCAGAATTTTTGCAGGAGCGGGCAGGAGCGAAATGGGCCTAAAGTTCTTAAGTATGTGGTAAATAAATAAATAATTACCGGTACTATTTTTCTATGCATTAACTGAAAAGGATAGCTCAATAAATAAGAGGCAGAATCCGTGGTATCTGAGTCATACGGGCTTTAATTAAGTGGCTCGAGCCAATGGACCATCGGGTTCCATCACCTGCTAAGGTTCAGGAAGGGACAATCTCAGGAAAAAGAGGGGACAGCCAATATTTCATTAACATCATACAATATATATAGTAAAATCATACAGTTGCATTGAATACAGTAGGCGTAACAAGTGAGAAGAGGAAGATAAGAACATATGGGCGTGAAAAGAAGGCGTGCACAGGGCGTGCACGGAGGTGTGTGATGTAGACGTCACAGAAGTGTCATAAGTGGGTGGACACATGGAGGGGGCTTCATGGGCAGCTGGAACCTTTAACCTACTGGTGCGCGCAAACGAGTCATGACGTGTAACTGGGGAGAGCTGGGGGCTCTGACTCTTAGCACTAGAAGAGGAGACTGAAGTCTGGGATGTCAGAACGACCTGTACCTATAGCATATCTGATATCTCGTGTTTAGAGTACATGTTGCTTGATTCTAAAAGTCATCAGGGCAAAGGCTACTTGTCACTAAAAGCTAGTGTGTGCATATATTTCTTCATGTATTGCGTGTGCTATGGATCTTCTATGGATATTAATTCAGGAAATCGTTTGCATGGAGACAGGAAGACTAGACTATAGATGGAGATGTTTATGCTGTTCGTTAGCTGGGAATGTGAAGCCGGGGAGCTGAACAGATAACTGTAGGCATAACATATTCTTGGCAGGCAGGCCAGGCCGAGCCGGGCGCCGCGCTGCTTGGCAGGAAGTAAGTGAAGGGTCAGGGATGCGGGGGGGGCTGCATCTCTCGGAGTGCTTCAGGAGGCTTGAGGCTTGAATCTGGTGTCCGGGCCCCGTGGGCCTAGAAACGGGTGCAACTCGAGAATTTATCGTGCACCATGTAAAGACGTTGGCAACATAGGCCTAAAAGCCTAATTCACGTTGCTTTCAGGAGGACTGGATAACTGACATACTAACGTTGGACGCAACTGTAAATGCGTCTTTATATTCGGCCATGGAGGGAAATATGCATATTAATCATGCACATATATTACACGACGGGGAGCACGTAGGGACACATAACAGGTCAAAATTCAATTTTCCTCATTCCCTCCTTGTTCCCTACTTTCCCTTCAGGAAACATCAATATTCATAAGACCATCAATCTGTTCATACAGCATCATCTGCTCATCTTTTATCTTTTGGGAATGGGACTTTGGACGTGGAATACAAGATGTAGCGCACAAGCCGCAAATCGCAGGGCCACATTGTAAACAGAGACAACAACTGAATATGACCATTACTACTACTCCCAGGAATGACAGTACTTTCCATCCCCAGGCAGATATTACACTCCAGAGCCAACCGGACCAAGTCCAGATGCCTGGATTCTGGTGTAGCTGATGGGCTATTTTATGAAGTCTAGTTATTGCTGAATACACAGACGGTGCGTTATTAGGAATGAAAACGCAACAACTAGACCCGATGACTCTACAAGCTCCGCCCCTATCGGCCAGTATGACGTCAAGAACAAGGCGGTTCTGAAGAACAACAAATCTCATAGCAGACTGTTCTTCTGTTAAGTTACCTAGGGCGGAAGTAGTCTCATTCACTACTGCTTCAAGGGTTCTGGTTAACCTGCGTATTAATTTACTATTCTGGACAGGACCTATAAAGAAGAAGAAACCTTTATTGAAATCCGTATACTGTTCTAATGCAGTTTCAGTCTGATCGACAATTGGGGACTCGATCTCCCTTCTATGTCTGACATGTACTAGATGTGTATTTCGGTGATAATCGGATGGGGCCAGGAAAACTGGTGGCAGTAGGAAGGCAATGTAACATGTTCCATCCCAATCTAGGGGCAGACGTATATATGCGGTCTGACCACATATAAAATAAGAATGACGTGAGGCTTTGAAAGTAGATTTCCCACTGTCACTATACTCGACCACAGTAGTACAATCACTGTGTCCTAGGTGTACTGAACCATTCTTTCTGACACATAATTCGCCTTTCACTGGTAGAACTGTTATAGAAGGCAAGTCTGGATTGGTCTCGGACTGAACATTCAAAACCATGAGGTTGGAGGAAAAATTACCTAGATCATATACTTCATTTTCTAGATCTAACCCTGTCCTATGGGAAAGACCGTCCTTGTCGGGGAAACAGGTTTGATTCAGAAGGGACTTATCGTCTATAGATGACGTTAATGTAAACCATGCTCCACACGAACCATTGTGTGAAAACGGATAGGGAAAGAGTGGCAGAGCTCCCTTCACTGTCTGGTAAGGGGGGAGTCGACCACATACCCAGCAATTTGTGGCATTGCTGGTCTGATGTGAATAGTGTAACATACGAATAAAAGTATTGTTGCGCATTGCAAGTCGATAGGATAACTCGTGAGGGGGTAGTTCACTAAATGTGTGCTCTACTGTATCATTAGAGGAAAGGTGTACATGTGTACCAAGAGGAGGAAAGAATACATGTAGCATATAACTTATACATGTGATCGTAAGACTCAGAAATAACATAAACAATAACGTAACGATACATCTGCTTCGCAGACTTTTACAGTATTTCATTTTCTTGAAGTTTCGTCTATCTCTCTTACTATGTGGGTCTATCTTATACATGTCAGGAACCTGTCTAACCGCTTCACCCGAGGGGGACTTAAACAATTAAACGCTGTCTGACTTACTAGACCTCAATTTAAGTTTATACTCCTGCTGCGGAGTTTTCTCTAACAGGGGAAGTTTAGAGTCAGTATCGGGGCAGTCCTTGAAAAAAGTCTTTGGACGCAGTCCATGGAAACGCTTGATGTGACTGGAGTGGAGCTAGCCTTTACGTCCTTCCAGCTTTACGGCGGTCCTTGTGGTCATCAGAACGAGTTTTGGCTCCTTCCAGCGGGGCTCCAGCGGGCTTGAACGATCGAAGTTGCGGATCAAAACAAGGTCACCGGGAACGACCTTGTGCGGTTTCACCTGGGTGTTGTCTGGAAAGGCAGCCGCGACCAGTGAACGACAAGAGAGTAGTGCAGACATCAAGGAAGCTAGGTAATCTGTCAGCATATTACTGTCAACATCGGTGATTTTACGAGGCATAGGTGTACCCCACATGTTTGGGGGACGACCGAACACTACTTCGTAGGGTGACAAACCAGATCTGGAGTGAGCGACCATTCTCATATAGAAGAGGGCAACCGGCAGGGCTACCATCCAATCTACACCTTTTTCTGCGCAGACCTTCGCTATTCGTGTTTTCAGAGTTTGATTGTGTCTCTCGACGAGGCCAGCTGCCTCGGGATGTCGTACGCAGTGGAATTTCCACTGGTACCCTAACAGAAGTGATACTTGTTTCATGAGTTCGGACGAGAATGGCTGTCCGTTATCTGAATACACGACCCGGGGCAAACCATAGCGAGGGAAGAACTCACGAACCAACTGTTTGGCAGTGGTCGCGGCAGTATAATCTGAGACTGGATATGCTTCTGTCCATCTGGACAAAGCGCATACAACTACGAGGACATACTTGAAACCTCGGCATCGATCCATCTGGATATAATCCATCTGGAGGACTTCAAAAGGGTGATCAGGAGGATGGAATCCACCTTGTTCCACGGGGACACCTTTACCTGGATTGAACTGACAACAGATCATGCAGGTACGTACTTTCTGCTTCGCTGCTGCTCGTAAATGCTTGTTAAACCAGAGGTTCTGGATACTGTCTAACATGGCTTTTTCTCCTAAGTGTGCTGGACTATGTGCTGTATTATTAATGACTTGAACCATAGAGTCGGGGAGAAACCATGTGGCTTTTCCCTTCGTCAACCATCCCTGATCTGTCTGGACCCCTCCTTGTTCAGACCATTTCTTGATTTCATCTGGAGTAGCATGTGTCTGTATGTCTAGTACGTCTTGTGTAGGGTCCTTAACTGTCATACAAGTTGTCGGGACTGGAACGTCTGTCTTCGTCGTGTCAGCTGGAATGTCTGGAGTCTGAGCTGTAAGCTTGGCTGTTCGATCTGCCAGATTGTTACCCTGGGAAATGGTGTCAGTGACTTTCGTATGTGCTTTGCACTTCATAATGGCGATAGCTGTCGGTAAATGTATTGCTTCTAACAGAGCTTGAATGAGGGGGCCATGCTGAATCTTGGCTCCATGAGAGGTCATGAAACCTCTTTCTTGCCAGAGGACTCCAAAGTCGTGTACGACTCCGAATGCATAACGTGAATCTGTATATATGTTTACTTTCAGGTTCTTGGCTCGTATGCAGGCTTGGGTCAGAGCGATAAGCTCTGCTGCTTGAGCAGACAGGGTGTCAATACGATGTGTTTCTATAACTTCAGTTTCAGTAGTTACTGCATACGCAGCTACTAACTCTCCTGTACTTGTTCTCATACATGAACCATCCACGTAAAGTGTCAGGTCTGGATCAGGTAATGCAATGTCCGTCAAGTCTTGTCTTGGCTTCGTCATGGTGTTAATAACTTCCACACAGTCATGTGTGGCAGGGTTTGAGGTAATCGAGGGTAACAGTGTAGCAGGATTTAATATGTTGCAGCGTCTGATTTCTATGTGTGGCTGGAACAGTGTCAGTTCATATCCTGTTAATCGTGCAATTGTCAAGTGCTGAGTCTGTGTTCGGTTTAAAAGAACTTCCACAGAGTGTGGAACCTGTACTCTCAGGGAGTGTCCTAACACTATGGAATCACTTTGTCTGATAGCTAGAGCTGTGGCGGCAACTGATTTGAGGCACGCAGGCAGAGCCTGGGCTACTGGATCTAATGTGCTAGAAAAATAAGCACAAGGCTTGTGTTGTCCTACTTGGTCTTGTGTGAGGACAGATAATGCTGTACCATCATGTTCAGTGACAAAAAGAGTAAAAGGCTTGCTGTAGTTTGGTGTCGCTAACACAGGTGCTTGGCATAAAGCTTTCTTTAATTCATTAAAAACAAGTGTATGTTCCTGGGTCCAAGGGAGGACAGTCGATGTCGCTGCCTCCTGTGTTGTTAACTGTATCAGTGGCTTGGCTAGATATGCATACTGAGGAATCCATTGTCTGCAGTAAGAAGTGAGGCCGATAAAAGCTCGTACCTCCTTCTGCGTCTTGGGCTGTGGAAGATGTGCAATTAACTGGATACGGTCAGGTGTCAACTGTCTACCCCTCTTGGACAGCAAGTGTCCAAGGTATACCACTTGCTGGACACAGAATTGCAGTTTTGAAGGGGACACCTTGTGCCCCATTTCTGCCAGAAAATACAAGACTGTCAGTGACGCACGTTCGCAGTCATGTTCTGTACGGGCTTTGATCAGTAGATCATCAACGTACTGGAGCAGGGCAGTGTCAGTTGGCATGTGAATACTGTCTAGTTGTCGTTTAAGTGCTTGACTGTAAATACTAGGACTTTCTGTGAAACCTTGAGGTGCACGTGTGAATTTATAGCTTCTTCCATTTAAACAGAATCCGAAAAGAAACTGGCTGTCTGGATGAATGGGGACACTAAAGAAAGCCTTCTTGAGATCGATAACAGTAAAGAACGTAGCTTCGGAATCAATGGCAGTCAATAGGGAAGAAATATCTGGAACCACTGGGTACTGGGGTATGATACATTTATTAAGTTCTCGAAGGTCAATTACTAGCCGATAAACTGGAGGTGCATTTGGGTCAGTACGTTTAAGAATCGGAATGATAGGAGAATTACATACATTGGAGTCAGTTTCTACAACTACTCCTTGAGCGATGAGCTCGTCAATAATTTTCGATAAGGCTGCTACAGCCTCAGGTGGCAATTTGTATTGTCGGATTCGGGGTAATACAACTCCTTGCTTCAGAGTGACACGATATGGTGTAATGTGCATACAACCTACATCAGTTGGACCTTGCGCCCATAAATGCTGTGGTACATTCAATAATCTTGGATCAAAATCTCTTAACACATAATGTCCTTTAAAATCACGTAAAAACAATCTCACTCCTTCCGGAGAACAACAAATTACGGCACCTAATTCTTTCAATGTTTTAATACCAAGTAAGTTTTCTGGACATGATTTCGTAAGTAATAAATCTGTAGTTCGGGACAATGGACCAACTTCTAGGGAAACTGGTTTCGATATTTCGTTAACAATAGGCTTTCCTGAAAATCCCAGGGAAACATTTCTTGAGCCTGAGAGTGGAGCCCCTGGAACCTCGTCATGACTGATGGTAGTCCTACTTGCCCCTGTATCAATCAGAAATTTTCTGTCTTTCCCTAATACTTGACTGTGTACATAGGGACCCTCTTGATCTACAGGAACCTCGATGAGAGGCAAGCCAACCTCCCTCTCTAGGCTGTTTCATGAATACTGCTGATATTCTGGATAATCTGACTGTGCGTACTGGTACATCTGCTGTGTAACGTGTTGTGTGGCAGCTATAGGCTGCGGTACTGTAACTGTCTGTTGTGCGTTCTGCGGTGGTTGCGTGTTTTGCGGAACATGTTCCTGTCTAGGAGGACGCGGTCTCTCTTTCGTCTTACCAGTAGCTATGTTGTGTTTCAGAACTGCACATTCGTTTATATAATGACCTGGCTGTTTACAGTAATTGCATGTCCCTTTAACGGGAGCTGCAGAATGACTGGTCTGATTCGTACCCCTCTTCTGACTATCTGCTGGAACAGACTGTGCCACTAGTACTTTCATTTTCGTGTCTTTCATACGTCTTCTTTCGTGTTCTTGCTCTTCCCTGATTCGGTTCTGGTGGTACTGTAACATCTGTAGCATTTGGGACGGGGTATTAGCTTGCCAGGTACTCTCGACTTTCAGTACTCGATTTTTAACTTGTGGTAAAGAATTCTCAACTAGTTTGGTAACAAAAAGATGGGGATACGACTCACTACTTGTTTTCAAGCCGCTATTAATAATGAAACATTTCTCAAATCTGGAATAAAAATCACTAGTGTCTTCGTCGTGTTTCTGTTTACAGGCTGAGATGGCATCCCAGTCTTCCTTTTTCGTGGCTAATAATCTTGGCAAGACTTGAATTAACAATTCGGGCAATGCTTTGGCTTTTTCCCCGAGACCGGTACCAGGAACTCGTGTGTTATCTTCGTTCTCTAATGCTGTCCAGTCAATCTTTTTCTCTCCCACCTCCCATTCTTTTTCTTTAAGTTTTTCATATATGCCCGCAGGCAACAGGACCTTTAACATTTTGATGATATCAGGATACGTGTATTCTCCCATACGGAGCATGTCTTTTAATTCACGGTGGAACCCTGCTGGATCTTTATCGTGACAGGGCACTAACTTTTTCATTTCTAGTAGTTCTATTTTCGTTAAAGGGGTGTAAACAAATACTCGTTCGAGCTCACCTCCCGTTCCCTTAACAGGATGCACTTCTCGCAACGGATTCTGTCTATCTATGTAGAATGTCTTCCTTACTGGGGGTGGAACAGGAACAAAATGTGGAGTCAGGAACGTTCTGTATTTGTGACGTTGTTCTAAAATGACATTAATCAAATCGGTACCTAGGCCTTTCCATCTGTTTAGGAGTAACTCGTCCAATACATTATATAAAGGACCTGGATCAGAATGCTGACTTTCGTACAGTGTAATGAGGTGTTGGATCATGTACATACCCACCAGTCGCTGTTCGTCTGGGGACAGTTTCAGAAACATTTGGGCCACTACTTCGTCCGAAAACGTGCTAGAATCACTAGTCCATCGAACTGCTGATCGGGCTAGTTCCTGTTCATGCATGGTACTAAGCTCACTGTAACCTATTCGTAGTTTCAGAACTTTATCGGTAGCCTGGAATAAATGTTCAAGAGAACACTGTTCTGGTACGGGAGGAAGAAAAGTTTTCTTGTATTCTAGGCGTGTGTGTCTGTCAAAAGGTCTCGTCCTACCCACGTACGCTATTCTGTTTGGATTCTCGGTGTAAACATCTTCATCCGAAATGTCATTCTCTTTCTCGGTTACTCTCATTGCTTTCTCCCTTTCGTGTATGTCTAGAATTTCATTACGAATCTTTCTGTACATGGTTTCTATACAATTTTGTTTACTGTGTTTTCCTTCTGCTATATTGTCACTCCACCTTGTCAGGGCTTTCATCTCATCTTTGTCTTTATCAGGATGGTCTTGTTCTCTTATTAAACAATTTATCAAGAACTGCAAAATCATACTTTGGATCTCCACTTTCCTGTGTGCCATAGCCTCGTGAATACCTTCTGGTTTCTCCCCTGTTCGGATGAAATGATATATTCTGTCTAAATGTTCCTTCATATCTGGCATGGTAGTCAAAAAATTCGCAACTCGTCGTAAACGTACGGAATATAATATCATCTTATCTTCGCCCGGCACTGGATCATATCTGCAATCAGTAAGAAAGTGTTTGAGGGCTGCGTATGTAGCCACTTTTGGCGTACGCTGTAATGCTGCTTCTCTTAGTGTCGTTCGTTTTACTTGAGGCGGGGTGACAGGAATACCTCCCCCTGCTCCTCCTGAACTAGAATCGTCAATTAATACTGAGTGTGCCGTTGCTGGTAATGTGACTGGTAAAGTAGGCATACGTAATGTGGGTTGGTCCTGGGGTACTGGCAGATTCCCGGGACCAATGACTGGAGGAACAGTAATTACGTTATTAACAGGGTGATGAGGTTGAACAGGCGGAGTAGGGTTCGGATTTGCATATTCTGGGACAGTGTCGTCTAAATAGGAAGAAAGGAAAATTTCAGCTGCAGTCGGTTTATGACGTAGCTTAGTCGGGACCAATGATGGCGGTAAATTACAGGGTGTTTCCGGGGTCGCCTTAGGCAGACCCTCGGCGAGAAGGGGATACATACCTTTAATAAGGGCATTTCTTTGTCTGTCTGACTGTTCTGCTCTAACTCGTTCACCTTCTTCTAGTAGTTCCCTTTCTTGGGCTTTTTCTGAGGATTCCCTACTTAATTCTGCTTTCCTGAATTCTTTTTCTGTTCTTTTATGCGATTCTTTACGCCACAATTCTATGGCATCTTTCTGGGATTGTCTGGCTTTCTTTTTCCATAATGCTTCCTCTACTCTCATGATGCACTCGGCATCCCATGTTCCTGAAACAGGCCATCTATATTTTTCTTCGAGATCCTTGGTATAGTCTACCCATAAGTCTAGATACAGTATGGCATCTAAGCCATGTTTATGATACATGAAATGTCCAGGACTGTCCCTAGGAGGGACAGGAACTGATTCTTCGAGTAACCCTTTTCTGGTCCCTATCTGACGTAACTTTGAAAACAGAGGCATATTTGAACGTACTTGAACTTGAACACAATACACAATGAACACAGTAATGCAATAGCGAACAAATCATTCATACCACGACATCAATACACATTAATAACAGTTCGAACAGATACTACCTAGTGCATTGAAAACATAATACTGGAAATCTCGAGAGACTATACTAGAGAACAGAATTACTAGAATTACTGGATGCACTGCTAAAACAGTACAGAACATACCGGTCTCATAAAGAGACACGTCATACCGTATCCACCTAGGTGAACACGTCGGACCGGATCTGTGTACCCAAACCCGTCGGACCGGGCACAAATTAATGAACCCGTCTAGATACGTTCCCAGCAACGGTACTCACCGGGAAGCAAACTGAAGGCCTCGGAAACTTGACTGGACTGGACTGCTACGACGTCTGGTTACTACGCACTACGCATCGGGCCTCGGGCTCCGGAAACAGGTGGGCCTCAGGATACCTCGGACCTTGCTCTCTCGGCTTGGGCTCTGGTCGGGACGCTCCGCCTGCCTCACCGCCTCGTCTGGATGCCGGACCGCAGTCTCCGTCTCCTCCGTGGGCCTGAGGGTGCACAGTAGGGGTCCGTCACGGCTGTAGAAGGGTCAGGGGGCCTGCGTTACATCGCCGGCGCGTGGGGAAGGGGCTCGTCCCTGTTCGGGCGCCATTATGTGGTAAATAAATAAATAATTACTGGTACTATTTTTCTATGCATTAACTGAAAAGGATAGCTCAATAAATAAGAGGCAGAATCCGTGGTATCTGAGTCATACGGGCTTTAATTAAGTGGCTCGAGCCAATGGACCATCGGGTTCCATCACCTGCTAAGGTTCAGGAAGGGACAGTCTCAGGAAAAAGAGGGGACAGCCAATATTTCATTAATTCAGACACTCTGTTCATCACCACCCCCTTTTCTGAATCGTTTTTGGCCACTATAGGTGTGGCAGGGTATACTCAGACATGAGTCCCTTTCTCACTGCTCCATCAGGATTCAAGCAAGCCGGGCCGAAGAGGCTGAAATGCCAGAAACCGGTCCCCGGTAGCTTGTCTCCTTTCTGGTGAAGAATTGGCTTGGTAGTTTGGTCTGCCCTGTTCCCATGATGCACTGGGCCAGGGACAGACTAATTTGCATATAGCCAGGTTCTGAGCTGGGATGGGGCAGTGAGATAAATAACGGTGATGGATCAAGCCCTGATCTTTGGACTGGGTAAGAGTGGTCTGCTTAATTCAGACACTCTGTTCATCACCACCCCCTTTTCTGAATATTTCATTAACATCATACAATATATATAGTAAAACCATACAGTTGCATTGAATACAGTAGGCGTAACAAGTGAGAAGAGGAAGATAAGAACATATGGGCGTGAAAAGAAGGCGTGCACAGGGCGTGCACGGAGGTGTGTGATGTAGACGTCAGAGAAGTGTCATAAGTGGGTGGACACATGGAGGGGGCTTCATGGGCAGCTGGAACCTTTAACCTACTGGTGCGCGCAAACGAGTCATGACGTGTAACTGGGGAGAGCTGGGGGCTCTGACTCTTAGCACTAGAAGAGGAGACTGAAGTCTGGGATGTCAGAACGACCTGTACCTATAGCATATCTGATATCTCGTGTTTAGAGTACATGTTGCTTGATTCTAAAAGTCATCAGGGCAAAGGCTACTTGTCACTAAAAGCTAGTGTGTGCATATATTTCTTCATGTATTGCGTGTGCTATGGATCTTCTATGGATATTAATTCAGGAAATCGTTTGCATGGAGACAGGAAGACTAGACTATAGATGGAGATGTTTATGCTGTTCGTTAGCTAGGAATGTGAAGCCGGGGAGCTGAACAGATAACTGTAGGCATAACATATTCTTGGCAGGCAGGCCAGGCCGAGCCGGGCACCGCGCTGCTTGGCAGGAAGTAAGTGAAGGGTCAGGGATGCGGGCGGGGCTGCATCTCTCGGAGTGCTTCAGGAGGCTTGAGGCTTGAATCTGGTGTCCGGGCCCCGTGGGCCTAGAAACGGGTGCAACTCGAGAATTTATCGTGCACCATGTAAAGACGTTGGCAACATAGGCCTAAAAGCCTAATTCACGTTGCTTTCAGGAGGACTGGATAACTGACATACTAACGTTGGACGCAACTGTAAATGCATCTTTATATTCGGCCATGGAGGGAAATATGCATATTAATCATGCACATATATTACACGACGGGGAGCACGTAGGGACACATAACAGGGCAAAATTAAATTTTCCTCAATCTGGGTCTTGCTTTTTAAGAATCGGCAGAAGAAATGCCTTTTCACATACAGAGGGGTAGCTACCCGACATCAGAGATGCATTCCAGATAATATTTAGGTGAGTATTGAAAAAAGGAGCCAACAGATTAAAAAATCAAGCTGGACAAGTATCCAGAGGCGAGCCTGATTTGGTTCTCACTAGGTCTAGCAGGGATAAAGTCAGGCAAAAAGGCTGAAATTCAGACCAGTAACAGGGAGAAACAGCAGCCAGAGAGGAAGATGAACAATTCTCTGACACCGAGAAGGAAGAATATATAGATTGGACCTTCTCCTGGAAAAAATCTGATAGGTCTGCTGATGGCATAATAGTGCTCATGGTAGCTTGAGGTTTCATGAAATCTTGCACAATCTTGAATACTTCCTTGGCTAAATTGACTGAAACTTGAATTTGGTTAGCTAGGAAATTCCTAATAGTCAGACGTTTGAGGGAAAGAATTATTTTAGTGCAGTTTTGTACAAACTCTTCGCATCCAGATTATATGTTTTTCGCCAGATGAGCTCCAACTTTTTACAGGTGCTTTTCTCTAAGTGGAGCTCTGAAGAGAACCAGGGAGCGGAAGGCTTTTTCCTAGCAGGTTTTACAATTTTCATGGGAGCAATGAGATCAAGGGAGGTTGTAACCCACTCATTACAGGAGGTTGCATCCATGCTGGGATCACCTGTCAACAGAAGTGGGATATTATGCAGGACGGGACCTAAGGACTCGGTGGAAACCCTCTTCCAGTTTCTCTTCTTCACACACTCTGGTCTCGAGCTATGTTTCCCACCACTTCTTACCAGGATAAATGGAACCAGCCAATGGTCTGACCACGTTAATGGCAAGGGAGCCACAACCTTGATTGTGGTATCGTTTGAAAAAATAAGGTCCAACATATGACCTGCATGATGTGTGGGGGCCGTAACCAGCTGAGTCAAATTTAGTCCCCCCAACATATCAGCCACTTGGAGGGCCAAAGCACAATCCGCATCGTCCATATGGACATTAATGTCACCCAGAACCGTAAGGTTAGCATGTCTTAGAGAGAGATAAGCTATAATGTCACCCAATTTTAAGAGGTGGACAGCTCCTGAGTCCGGGGGTCGGTAGACAAACGAGCCCGCAGAGTGTGCCCTGGTGAAATTTGAATGGAAAAAGACATGGCCTCAATTAAACCCTTGTTCTCAATTTTTTTTACATGAAATTTCCCACCCGTCTTTCAAGATAATCGCAAGACCCCCTCCCCGCCTATTGTCCGCACGGTTAACCATGGAGATCTTAAAACCTACAGGTATCACAAGCGAAATATCCGGGTAAGATGTTTCTGTTAACCAGGTTTCTGTTAGAAACATGAGGTCCCAGTGATTGTACTCAAGGGAGAGCCAAATGTCCTCCGAGTGTTTGGGGAATGATCTGCAATTTACCCAGCAGGCTCTGATTTGAGGATTCTCATCACCAATACCAGGAACAGATGGCTTTGCACCAGCTACCTCTGCCCCTTTTAGCACCTCCGACCCCGCAAACACGTAGGAACAGGACTTGCATTGGTAAATCTGATCCCAGGTTTCCAAGCGGGAGTCAGGGCAAGTAGGATTGGTAAAGCGCATCACATTCAGATCCATTAGCTGCGTACTAGTCCAAGTAGTCATTACACCGGGCCGTTTGGAGCAGCATGGCTGGTGCTGGCCGTAGTCCGGAAGTGGACGGACGCAGATGGGCTTAACTTTGGCACGCCTTCGGCACACCAGCTGCACGCCCGCTGCCTGCATCCGCAAAGCATTGGCCATAAGTAGGGGAGAGACTCAGAGCAGTTGCACAGCTAGAGCACCCACCAAGATGGCGCCCGAGAAAGGCACTGCCCCAAGAGGAAAAGATGGCCACCAAGTAGGCCGAAAGTGGAGAGGAGGAGGAGGTTACAGCATCCTGCTTAGCAGGGATACCCCAACAATGGCACACAAGAGAAATGCACTTTGTATTTTTGGCAGCAAAAAATCGTAGGTTAAAACACCATTAGCCACAATTAAAATCAATTTAAAATAAGTTAAGAAAACGCATCAATGCTGTTTGAGGCAAGGACGGGATCGAAAAAGCTGTCAGCACTAGCGTTAACTCACACCCTACTGATCACCGCTGCGCGTCCGCAAAGCCGGCCATAAGTAGGGGAGAGACCCAGAGCAGTTGCACAACTAGAGCGCCCACCAAGATGGTGCCCGAGAAAGGCACTGCCTCAAGAGGAAAAGATGGCTGCCAAGTAGGCCGATAGTGGAGAGAAGGAGGTTACAGCATCCTGCTCAGCAGCGATACCGCAACGAAGGCACAGAAGAGAAATGCACTTTGTATTTTTGGTAAAATGTTACCTTACCAGATTAATATTAGGTACACTCCATTTTATAATAGCTTCCCCTGATATGGGCAAATGAAATTAAAAAAACACTAAGTTGCCCTTGCGAGGGAAAGTCGCCTCAGTCAACTTTACATTTTTATTATTTTTTGAAATTTTTAGAAAGATATTAGGAAGAGCCTTTTATGCCCTCCTTTTTTATAGCAAAAAATCATATTCTTACAAAGCTGCATTTAACTAAAGCTGTTGTTTTTATTAACCATCTACTGGAGACAATTGCCCCGCATAATCTAACTTCAGACAACTTTCTCCTATTTGGAGATGTTAATTATCATGCTGAGCTGGTATCTGACCCTGACACAAGTCAATTGGTGACAAATCTAAACACACTTGGATTAATCCAGATGGCAGTGGGCCACACTCACCTGGCTGGCCACACTCTTGGTCTCTTTTTTACTAAATCAACTAATGTAAGAGTTGAATCCCCCCTCCCGCTGCTCTGGTCAGATCACAATCTGCTAAAATGTACCTTACCTCTAGACACCCCAAACAATTCCCTAGTAGTGAACCTACATGGAGAAGACCATGGCATAAAATCACTCTAATGTTTAAAGAGGGTATGCAGTTCCTATGTGATTGGGGGGGTGGGTTAGGAGGGAAAGGGGGTGAAGGTGTCATGCTTCATCGTATGGGGGTTGCCCCTCGTCAGGCTGGCGCTGCAATGCCTGACGGGCTCCCGAACCAGGGCTCTTTGTCGGGGAACTTTTGAAGAGGAAGCCATGAGGTGCTTGCGGGTGTGGGGGCAGGGTAGTGCACAGTGAGATAAAATAAAATAGGTATTGAGCAGTCCTTTACAGTCAAGTTTTAATGAAAAGGTAGCTCTAGCTTAGATAAAACCAAGAGTGGGCCCCTGTGAGGATGTTAATGTTCCTAAGGGGCTGTCTAAGTGTGTATGGTCAACATGTTTCGTGCATTGGGAGCCCGTCAGGCATTGCAGCGCCAGCCTGACGAGGGGCAACTGCCCTATGATAAAGCATGACACCTATCGGGGTGTGTGAGGGCATCACAAAGAAAGACCTGTCTTTCCCCTTCACCCCCTTTCCCTCCCAACTCCCCCCCCCAATCACATAGGAACTGCACACCCTCTTTAAACACTAGCCTCATTTGGGATCCGGTGTGCAGGACCTCATAACCCAGCTCTCTGTCCCTCCCTTTGGATAAAATCACTCTAGCAACTTTCACGGCACATTTTAACCCCCTGCCTCTAGCCCTAACAGAGAACATTGATCTTTCTGCAGCAGCTTTTTCAGGACGTATGGCATTGGCCTTGAACATCGTTGCACCACTGTCAAGGGTTAAGAGCAGGACCAGGGCGTCACCCTGAAGTACAGAAGATCTGAAAGCCAGAACAAGGTGTAGTAGGAATGCCTAACGCATATGGAGAAAAACTAAGACCAGGGAAGATCGTCAAAAACATAAACAGATCCATCAAGGTTATTTAGATAACATCGAATTCGCCAAAACATTTTATTTTACTGACAGGCTCAACAGAGCTGCCAATTCCAACAAGGAGCTTTATAAAATATTAAAGGAGTTTACTGCTTCCTCGTCTGATCAGCACAGTAATATACCGTCGCAAGAATGGTTTGACACGCTGTCTACTTTTTTGATAAAAAGATTAAATCTATTTATAGTTCCTTTCCTGTCACCAAAACTAAAATTATTGATTATAACCCAGTCAGCAACCTGTATTCCACCACCCCTCTCGTACTGGAATTTACTATGTTTACTTCAGATGAAGTTTCAAGCACTTTAGCCAGGATTAAATCGGGTTCTCCAGTTGATCCGCTTCCGCCCGCTTCTTTCCAATTTTGCTTCCTTGCTTACGGATAAACTCACAGACTTATTTACCATGTCAGTAGCCCAAGCAAAGATCCCAGTCAGATGGAAGGCAGCTCAAGTTAGGCCCATCCTAAAAAAAAACTTAGCGGATTCTAAAATGCCCAGCAACTATCGTCCAATTTCACTGCTGCCTTATTTTGGAAAGGTACTTGAATGTCTGGTCAATAAGCAGCTTGCCACCCATCTGGAGAGTCATGGACTCCTTGATCCATCACAGTCAGGGTTCAGGGCATCACACAGCACCGAAACCTCACTGGTGGAGGTTGTGAATAACATCAGATTGTGTTGGGTCCTTCCTTCTTGTCTGCATGGAACCTTCTTACATCCATGTCCCTGCGTGGAACATGGAATGTGGGGGCTCTGGCAGTTGCTGCCTGGGAGTTGACGGGACTGGTCAATAATAAGAAGGCTCTAACTTACCTGGAGTCTGCCTCTTCAATTCATTAGCGACGATTTGGCCAGTCCTGCTCTCCTGTTCCCGTGTTGTTTCGTGCTTCTGCTCTGCATCGTGTAAGTGCTGGTTCGACTCCTTTTTCGACCGCTGTGTCACATCTATGCTTCAGTTCTGCTGTCCAGGAAGTCAAGTTTGCGGGCTGTCGGCATATATGAGTGGCAATTTTAAGAAGAGAGGCGTCGTTTTGGCTCAGGGCGCAGGGTCCCAGTGATGTATAGAAGTGGGCTCGAGCTTCTGCTGACTTCGTCACCTGTGCCCTATTCCCTTTAGAAACGTCGTCAAAACCACGTTGCTAACGCAACCTTGACAAGCTCTAACTCCTAATGAAAGGACGTCAAAACGACGTGACATCCATTTTGTGCTTGGTTCGTTTCCATGGTAACTGGGCATATCGGAACAGTCTGTCTTCATCGGAACAGACTACTGTATGAGAGCGGTTTCTTTCTCCTTTTGTCAGCGTATTTATCAAGATTGTAAGTCTACTCATATCCAAGTAAGCTGGGACATCTTCCATTTATCAACATTTTTGCCACTATATCATGTTCATTTCGTTTCGACTGTGATAAAGTTGTACTCTTTCACGATAGTGCCATCTTGTGGGCTTATTTGGTATTTCTTTTGGATCATATACAATTCATATGAACTAAGAGCACACTTCTTGGATAACATTTGGCCACAGTTACTGTAACCATTTCTCTTCAGTGCATTTTAAAGTTGTTTTTTTGTGTGTGGGCAGCAACTCACCCACGTGTGATCTGTGATCATGGACTATATTGCGGCTCCTCCACCATTTATCTTCAGATGATCCGGACCTTGAAACCGAGATTACTCTTGCCAAAAGTATCGAGCATTCACAATTATGCATGAAGGAGATGAGTAATTCTTCTCAATCTTCTGAGGTGAAACTCTTATCAACAAAACACAGTGTCAAGGCCACGAAAGTTCCTTCAGATAACTCTTTGCGTAATTCTGCTACTTTACCGTCTAAGTCCAAGTCGGACAGAGCACAAGTTTTTTGTTTTCGTTGTGGCAGCAGGAACCATCTTGGTAACGCAAAGTACTGTTATGCTCTGAATCAAACGTGTTTTAAGTGTGGTAAAAAAGGGCATCTTTCTCGCTTTTGCAAGGCTACAGTGTTCAATCCAGCATTCAACAAAAGTGCTGCCCAAGTCAAGTCAATCGAAGAAGAGTTCGTTGATTCCAGTGAGGAAAATGATAATATGTTACTAATGTTGTCCTCATCTATTACACATTCGGATGGTGTTGCAGAGATTGCATCCATGAGTTGTTTACGCAAGAGAAAATCACCCACTTGGATGATTCTTGTGCATGGCTTGAGTGTGAATTTCTTGGCTGATTCGGGGGTCTCCTTTCACTCTTGTTAATATTAAAGATCTTGGAACATCTGGCGACTTCCAGTTCCAGCAATCAGATATCAAATTTTTTGCTTATCAAGGTAAAAGAGTGGACGTCTTGGGCAAACTTGATGCATGTTTAGAATTCAGTGGAGATACAGCCTCAGGCCCTGTGTTTGTGGTTAAGGATGGTGCAAATTTGCTGGGTTGGCAAGAACAAGGGGAACTGAGGATCATCCTTGATCCTAACCACCCTGACATGGTTATATCCAGGCGTGAAGCTTCCAAGTTTTACTTGTTTCCTTCATCTCCTAACATTCCAGATGTTGTAGTCGTGAAACACTTGTCTGGTGATCAGTGGATCGAGATGTATCCCGATGTTTTTTGCGATAAACTTGGGAAACTGAAAGGTTTTCAACATCGCATTGTTTTAAAAGATGGTGCTAAAGCCGTTGCGCACAAAGTGCGTAAAGTTCCTTGAGAGTTTGCGTGCCGAATTGAAGGAGGAGCTGGAAAGATTGTGTCGCATGGATGTCATTGAGGGCATTGAGGGATCAGAATGGTTGGCTCCCATTGTTCTTGCACGTAAGGCTGATAAGTCCCTTAGAATTTGTGTGGATTTGCGCGACTTGAATGCCAACATTTGGATTGACCGCCAACCATTGCCGAATATAAATGAGATGTTGGCTACGCTTGATGGGGTCAAGTATTTTTCCTCTTTCGACATTTCTTCGGCCTATCATCAGGTTGAGCTTTCCATGGAGTCCAGACATCTTACCTCCTTTGTCACTCCGGAGGGTGCGTTTTGTTATAAACGCATGCCTTTCGGCCTGGCATCGGCTTCCGCTATGTTTCAACGTTTAATGGGCAATCTGTTTAGAAACACAGCGGGAGTCGTGTTCTTCCAGGATGACATTATGGTACATGCACCTACTGTAGCTGAACATGACAGCAGGGTAAAATTAGTTCTTGATACTGTAAAGACCCATGGCCTAACGCTCAGGAAGGATAAGTGTAAGTTTTTTCGAGAGGAGGTTGACTATTTAGGGCACCACATCTCTACTAATGGGATTGAACCGAAAATTACAATTTTAGATGCTATTCAAAATGCTCCTCCACCTTCCAATAAAGACCAACTGCACTCTCTTCTAGGACTCGTGGAGTATTACGCAATATTTGTTGGAAATTTTGCTGAAAAAACTTCATGTTTAAGAGAACTTCTCAAGAAGAATGTCAAGTTTGTATGGTGTGACAAGTGCGCTTATCAATTTTGCATCTTAAAAAAAGAAATTGTTCAAGATCGCCCTTTGAAACTCTTTAATATTAATGACAAATGTATTGTTTCTACAGATGCTAGCAACATTGGCTTAGGGGCGGTTTTGATGCAAAAGAGATGTGACGGTCGTGAAGAAGTGATTGCATTTGCTTCCCGGACTCTCCGTGGTGCTGAAGGCTCCTATTCCACCATCGAGAAGGAGGCTTTGGCCTTATGGTGGGGCGTTCAGTATTTTGGGAATTTCTTGTGGGGTAATGTGTTCACTCTCAGGACCGATCATAAACCTTTGGTGGACCTTTTCACCACTAAGGGTGGTGGTCGCCCCACTCCTAGAATCGCCAAATGGCAATATAGGTTGCAGGAGTTTAATTATTGTTTACAGTATATACCTGGTGCCAAAAACATCATTGCTGACTGTCTTTCTCGTCTTCCTCTGGCTAATGATCTCTCGCTTCATTCTGATGATGATCTTGATGTGGTATGTGCTGTGGGAGCTGTGGTCAGTGTTGTGAATAGTGCGCTTTCTGAACAAGAGTGGTTGCGTGCTTTGTCTGAGGATGAGGAAATTAAGTTGGTTGTGGATTTTCTAGTTCAGGGTTGGCCTGTTAACAATGATCTATCTCCTGAGTTAATACATTATAAGAGGATTTGTGATGAGTTGTCCTTGGTGGATGGTATTTTACGTAGGGGTGGCCTTTTGGTTGTTCCCAGGTGCATGCAAGCAAAACTTTTGAATCTTGCTCATGAAGGTCACCAGGGTATTCGTGCGATGAAACGCAGAATTCGTGAGGACTTTTGGTGGCCTGGTGTGGATAGGTCCATTGAACATTTTGTTAGGGACTGTTGTGCTTGTGTTCTCAGCAATAAGTCCCAAGTTACCAATCCGTCTCCTATTGATCCTGTGCCAGTTACAAATGTGCCTTGGTCTAAACTGGCTTTTGATGTCGCTGGTCCTTTTGGTATTTCTGGTGAGTCACCCTTTTATGCCTTGGTTTTAGTAGACTATATGTCTTAATAGCCCGAAGTCAAATTTGTTGACTGTGTTAATTCATCTTCTGTCATTGGTTTTCTTACGGATGTGTTTCTTCGTGAGGGGTTTCCGGATGAACTGGTAACGGATAATGGGACGCGGGAGATGCAAGATTTTCTAAAAGAACTTGGCATTAAGCATGTATTGACATCTCTTTATCATCCCCGCAGCAATGGTTTAGTTGAACGCTTTAATCGGGTCATTAAGGACAACCTACAGTTAGCTCTTGTGAATGGTTTGTCGTGGCGTACTGCTGTTGCAGATATGTTATGGGCTTTTCAAACTTCTCCACCATATTAGTACTTGAATATATCCTTTTACGTTACTCAGGGGTAGGGTTGCCGGTTCTAAATTGAACAAGGATTGGATGTCCAGGAAGGTAGTTGATCCATCTAAACTTGGTGGTGTCATTGATGTTAGAACGGCTGTTCAGTCCAAGTATGCCACTGTTTCTGTGAATGTTTCTCCTGTGTGCGTGGGTGATTGGGTGAGAATCAAGAAACCCGGTTTTGTTCGCAAGGGTGATTCTCGTTTTTCTGCTCCTGCAAGGGTCAAAGAAGTAAAAGAACGTGTGGTGGTGTTGGAGAATGGGAAGGTGTGGAATAAGTGTGCCATTTCTATTGTTCCTCAATCCAAAATTGTGTATGTAGGAGGGAAGATGGGTGTCTGTGTTGATCCTTCTGTCAACTCTTTTTCACGTGCTACTCTTGATTCACCTTCTTGTTCCAGTGGTTCTTCTTCTAATGTCACTCCTTCAAATGGGTGTGGTCGGTCATCCTCTTCTGCTCAGAGAAGATTGTCTTCTAGGATGAGATCTGTGCCAACCAAGTTTCGTGATTATGCCATGTATTAATATGCATGTTTTGTTATTTGCATTTCTTGTCCAATATTAATTCTATCTTCCTTGTGTTTTGCAGTAAGGGTTATATTTGTTCTTCATTGTTTGTTATTATAACTTTTTCTCATTTATTTTCTCCTTTATTTCTTTCATTCGTTTTCTTTTCTTTTCATGTTATGCGAAGGAAGGTGTGTTGGGTCTTTCCTTTGTGTCTGCATGGAACCTTCTTACATGCATGTTCCCTGCGTGGAACATGGAATGTGGGAGCACTGGCAGTTGCTGCCTGGGAGTTGATGGGACTGGTCAATAATAAAGAGGCTCTAACTTACCTGGAGTCTGCCTCTTCTTTTCAAATTAGCCTTAGACAACAGGCAGTCAGCCATGCTCATTCTGTTGGATTTGTCGGCCGCCTTTGATACCATCTCCCACAGCATTCTAGAACATCAGCTCTGGGAGGTGGGTGTCAAGGGCAAGGCCTTGGACTGGTTCAAGATTTATCTAACGAACTGAATGACAACAGTACAAATAGTAACCCTGGGCGAAGCACTACGCTACGCTCGCAGAGTTTGCGAAGTTTGCGCAACTTCGCACTACGCGAGCTGCACGTAGCACAGTGCGAGCATGCGTAGTGCAGCTTAGCGTAGTGCAGTGGTCATTTTTTGCTTGTTCGCGGTCCTGAACGTCATGTTCGCGACCGCGAGCAAGCAAAATGACATCCTGGCGAGATTCTCAACGCGGGGAGGTCATTGTGAGTGGTTGCGCATGCTCGCGACCGCTCTCAATGAGAAACTACCTGTTCGCGTTGAGAAAGCTGCCGCTCGAGTAATAATCTACTCGAGCAGCAGAAAACTACAGCTCGCACTGTGCAAGATGCCGTTTTCAATGCTTGCACAGTGCCGGATGCTTGTCCGCACTGTGCAATCATTGAAAACGCATCTTGCAAAGTGCGAACATGCTACTACGCAGCTCGCGTAGTGCTACGTGAAGTTCGCGTAGTGCGAAGTGCACTTCGCGTAGCTTCGCGTAGCGCTACTTCGCGAACTACGCCCAGGGTTTACAAATAGGCACCCTGGCCTCCTGCAGTCGGTCTGTAAGCATGGGAGTTACTCAAGGTTCTATCCTGAGTCCCATGCTTTTCATCCTGTATGTGACACATTTAGCCAGGGTGATCAGGTCCTATGGCTTTGATGCGGTGTCATGCGCTGATGACATGCAGCTAATATTTATCTTGGGCCATAACCCCCTGGACACAAAGGTCCAATTTAAAAACTGTATGACCCATGTTGACAAGTGGATGTGTACCAATCTCTTACACTGAAACAGAAGTAAGCCAGAGGTCATCCTCTTTGGCAAGGCGGATGAACACTGGTCCAGTGATTGATGGCCACAGAAGCTGGGCCCGTGTC
This sequence comes from Lissotriton helveticus, assembly GCF_964261635.1. NCBI lineage: Eukaryota > Metazoa > Chordata > Amphibia > Caudata > Salamandridae > Lissotriton > Lissotriton helveticus. The sequence goes on from NC_136059.1 coordinate 53,005,874, forward strand.
CATCCCCCAAAGCTGTGTTGCGGAATCTCGGAGTGATCATTGACAATCAGTTGCCAATGAAAAACCATATTAGCCATGTAATCGACATTTGCTACGGCATATTGCGTAAACTACGCAACATCTTTAAATGGATTCCCATTGAATCCAGGAAACCACTGATCCAGGGACTTTTCATGAGTCGCGTTGACTATGGTAATGCCCTGTTGGCCTCTATAAACGAGGAGCTCTACTCCAAGCTTTATGTTTTGCAAAACACAGTGGCTAGACTGATATTAAACCTTCCTGCAAGAGCCCCATCTGTGTCGAGTCTGAAATTCCTCCACTGTCTTCCCATTAAGAAGCGGTGCCGCTTCAAAATTCTCTGTCTCGTGCTTACGAGTATGTATGGAACTGGACCAAGTTATTTTGCTAAGAAATGTGGCTGGTATCAACCTAGTAGGATGCTTAGGTCCAGTTCTAAATGCTTTCTCACCCCTCGCAGAATCCGCACTGCCAGAAATGGCGGTCAATCTTTCTCCTTTCTCGCGTCTGTCTGCTGGAACAAGTTGCCGCATTATCTCCTCTCCATCACAGATTATAAGTCTTTCCGTAAGGAACTAAAAACCTGGTTATTTGACCATCCATAACCCTCGCATACCTGACTGTCAGTCTCTACGGAGTCCTCGCTAGCGCCATGAGACCTCATGGTGATATGTGCGCTTAATACGTTTCTTTGACTTGACTTGACTTAACAAGTTTGGAAAATGATTGAGTATGTTACGCTGTGCCCTCATGTACAGCTGGCTATTAAAAGAAGGAAGGCCAATTCACATCTTGAGGCCTTAGTCTATGAAACTACATAGGATATATACCCATAGGGTTACTTTTACGTTTTCATGTTTTAATCTATTTTTGGATAAGTTTGGATCATTTGTCTCGGATGTATATATGTATGTATGCATATGGTATTTCTACTGCATGAAGCTAGCCAAAAGGCAGTGGAGCACTGTACATGGTCAAAGGCATGCTTAAAGTCAGTGATTTATAGGAGAGGAAGCAGAGTTGTAGATGCTTAATACTTTGTGATGTCATGTTTTTAAAGAGGTGAGTCTTCAACTCTTCCCTAAATAGGAGCAGTGTTGTGGTGATCCTGATGGATACAGAGATATTGTTCCAGATCCTGGTAGCCTAGATGGAAAAGGAATGCTGTCTTGTTTTTTTTTCTTTTTTACTCTTCTACAATCTCATGGCATCATGTCTGCGAATTTAAAAAAATCAACCAGATTTGGTGAGCTTGCCTTCGAGATAAACAGGAGTATTGGTCATGATGGCTTTGTACATGATGCAGCTGATTCTGAAGATGCTTTGGTCAGGCAAGGGTTAGCCAATAGAGTTTTATTGGGATGGGGGTGATGTGATCATATTTATTCAGGCCCTGAGACATGTAGTGGCATTTAGGTTGTCTTTAAGGGGGTGCCAGTGTGGAGAATGACAGCCATGGAACAGGGCATTGCCACCATCCATGCTCAATACGAGATGGCTGTTACATAAAATTAACTTATCTGGAGAGCAAAGGCAATTGTGAACCAATAATTCAGTGGTCGACGGACTACCTTGTCAAGAGTTTCTGACAAACAGTCGAAGTTCTGTGCCTGGAAACCCATCTGTTTCCATGGTGTTTTAAGTGAGGCAGTGTGAGGTTTTCAAACTCTGAATGTTGCGGACAACTTCTTCAGTAATTTCTTTATAAATAGAGCTTCCAAGTCTATCACTCTGGTTTCAGATATGTCCTTTAATGCACTGAATTGTACAATATCAAAAATGTTTGGATTTTCCAACTTTTTTGCACTCATACATTTATAGCATGGATGTGTGGTGCTTGGGTGTAATATTTCCTTTTTCATTTTTCATATTTGTTCTTGGATTATCCTAAAAGGTTGGTACTTAATTACCACAGTAACTTTTCCTAACCTAACAGATTGTTGACTATCTTTACAGTGTGCAAGGAAGTTGAATACTATGTTCCTTGATGTAATGTTCTTTAATTTGTATTCTATTTAGGTCTATGCTAATTTCATGGTTTCCTTTAAAAATATCTTCAGAATTCCAAGTTGTTATTCCTGTTTTCTAATATTTCTCATCATGAGGATTAGCTGGATTAAGAACAGTATTATTTTTTATCCCATAACAATATTAATAATGTGTAATTCTTCCTTTCAAATTCACACAATTCCTTATTGGTGTAAATAACAGGCAATGGAGTTTCACAATTTAAAGATACTTCATTTGTCACCCTTTGAAACCCTTTTAGGATGTAGTGTTGGCTTGATCCTGCCCAGATTCAAATCTGTCACAAGGGGATACATACAGATCTTAATGGACAGAACCTAACACATGAACCTGTAAATCAAACCTTACAGAGAGTCAAGGAGCAAAATGTCTTATGCTGATATTTTTTTAATTTTAACATGCAATAATGTAGAAGAAATGGTTATAACGTACAGAAATTGTTAATTATACAATACAGAAAGGTCATGAGCATATAAAGACCATAAGTTATTTTACTCTTGTTCAGATCAATTTAATTCTCCCAGGAAACACAATCAGCACTTAGAGATACTAAATAGGACATACCACACAGCTAGTAAAAATGTTAGTATTTAGAAGGTCTACTTCAATTTGTTACAGCCATTATGTTGACAACATTATCTAGCAATATATGTGTTTATTAAAATTGGACAACAGAAGTATTCCCCTACACACAGGCCAATAGAGCTTCCGCTGTACATTGAGCAATTGAAAACATCTTTGAATATATTGATTACTAATATACAACTTATATTAGATCGCTAAGACTGTACATTAAGTATATGCAAAATATACCCAACCTCCTAATTGGTAATACATGGTCAAAAAAGATAATTTGGATAAGTTGCTTGTTAGAAATCTTTATAAATCCATCAAACATGACATGGGCATAAACATAGTCAGAATCAATTTGAGTACACACTAGTAGTTTAAACAATCACACTAATATATAGTTAGAAATTACTGTTTTGTTGTACAATGGTGTGTTTCTGTGTGTGCATGAGATCATTGTACAACGTGGAATAGTTCCATGGGCATCATGTTTGCTTCAATTTATGCCAATGTTTTACTGATCGATATGCAAAAAACCATGCCTGATCCCCTAAAGTTTAGAGATTATTAGATAGAGATAATTTGAAACAGAATATGCACAGGTTATGATTTACAGGAAGTGTCATTTCAATTTGGAATTGTGGTCAATTAGTTCATGGTGGAATACCATCATCGTTTCAATTACCACCTGTATTCTTATCCACTCAGATTGAAACTTTTTTTTAAAAAATTCCAGAAGTAAACTTTAGTATTGCCTGATCATACTAATAGATTGAGCTGTAGAAATCCTAATTTCAAGGACATTATTAGTTGATTTTATAGAAAACATGTTATGGTTATTTGTGTTTCTTTAAGTGTCCTGTGTTTATCCATAAATAGTGTATCCCCAATGGAACATGTTACATACGAAGAAGAAGTTATGGGCTGGAATATAGTTATTTCGCTAGATTACATAATTGTACAAACAATTTTTAAAAGGCAGCATGAATCTATTATTTTAGCTGTTATAGTTAGATATATATATATAGTTAGAAATGTGAACTCTGTGAAAGTCCCTTTAGCAACTCGTTTGATCCCAAAAAACATATATTCTAGTCCATGATTACATGCATAGAAATAACTCAGTTACTCAGCATGCAACCACAAACTTGTTAGCTGTTTCATGGAACTTTTCCATATTTTACATCTTGACGCACAATTCTGAATGTTATGGGAGCACATTCTTACAATATATTCTCTATTCAAAACTCAAGACTTACGTTGACTGCTGTACTGCTAATTGTGTTCCAATTTTAGAATGTAATTTTATGTATAATCACAATACTGCCCATCTTTTATCTTAGATATCTGTTAAACATTCTCGTCCTATTAAAAACAGAGATCATAGACCAACTATGACCAAATGTAACACTAAAGTACTTTGGATTTTGAATTCCAAATGTAAATATTAATTGCTAAGCATGTGCATTTCCGTTCACTTATCAGAGGTGTCACTAGGTTACTTTTCCTGTGGTGCTATGAACCAAGTAGGTTAGAAGAGGAAAATTGTTAATGATTTTACAGATAATGAAATACTCAATGTATAAAGAAAAATTTATTGTTATAGAAAATAGCATATTTTTAAGGACATGCCCCAATTTACTTTCAGCTTTGCAATGCATAAATGTAGAAGAAATGTATTTTAAGATTTGATAACATCATTCTATGTGATAGAGGAAACCTGACAAGGAACACACAACCAGAATGCCTGATAGTTTCAGATTTTTTAAAGGCCATGCATAGGATATCCTTTGCACAAGTAGCTCTGAACATTACACTTCTGTGAATCCAAGGTGCTTTGAGGTGTCAACTGATACCCAGAATTTGCTTAAGCAAGAGACTTTAAAGGAGGAATTGCAAGACTATACATTCCATTACAGCCTCGTTTGAGCTATGCATGCCTCATTATAACAAGACTTAAGTAATATTACTCTAGCAAGTCTTACACTTGTTTGAAGATTCACATAGTGGCAGCGATCACCTGCTGCAGTCCTAAATCAGTTAATGCACCAGAAAACCAGAAGGTCACAAAACAAAAGTAGATGGCCAGCTCACATCTGTTCATGTAGTAGATCTCTGTGAGATGCTGTGGTGTGGTATGCTATACTATGTATTTTCCACTAATACAGAATTCTTGAAAATACTTTACTGCAAAAGGTTTGGCAGAATATATGGTGAAATGCCAGAAAAGCAATACATTTTACGTAAGCTTCATTTATTCAGTGACTCATGTAAATGCAACAACAAAGGGTTAATTTTGCAAAATATTTCTTCTGTGGCCACCATTGATTACTTTTTTTACATGGGTGAGCATTACGTATCTGACTACTATAGAATAAGTATTGAATATTGCAAGAGCTACGCACTAGTACTCCTTGTTGTATGGTCTACCAGTTCTGGTCAGCAAAGGCCACCTTCGCAGTCAGTGGCTCTACTATGGAAGGGGGACTAAAACTAAAGACATATCCTTGAAAATTAAAGATAAAAGAAGCTGAATATCTGGGGTTAATGAGGTAATTGGCACCCACTGCATGCTGTGGCTACAGAATTTCCTGGGTGTCGCTGCTCCTGGCGGTTGCTGCTTTCTTCACTTTTTCGTTGGCTTTCTCTAACTTCTCTACAATAGTAGGTAGTCTCACTGTGATCAACAGTTGGAAATTTCCATCACCTCCAACTAGGGGCCGTGCAGCCTTCAAAATGTCATCCATGACTGGCAGGAGAGCATCAAGCATCCCACTAAACTCGACAAACATGTTGGCCACACGGCTCTTGCCAGCCAAGGTGCTAAGGAAAGTGCTACATTGCCTCACTGGAATGAGGAAATTTGTAACTTGCTGTTGAATAGTATTTTCTCGGTTAATGTCACCCATGATGGCTTGGATATTTCCCTTGTTCGCAGAGATGGATTGTTCCATGGTGCTGATTGCTTGGCTGCGGGACCTGCATTGTTCCTGATACATGTTCACAGTGCTCAACTGTGCCTGGAGGCCACGTTGTGCTTCGTTAGCTCGGTTATTTGCATCCCTTATAGCAGTGTCCGCTGTATTAATTCCATTAATAGCTAACAATAGAAAAGAAAAAAAATTAGAGATACTACCATGTGAAGCATACATTCATGTTATGGGCTTACTTAAAACATTTGGCTTAAATTTACAAAACTGTCATTCAATGCAGTGCAGAATCCAAATATGCTGTGCTGCGCTGCATTACAGGGAGGGAGCAGAAGAGTGCCATATCTTCAAATATATGGGACTCTCCCCTCTCATCTCCCTAGACCCAGTGCAGAGTTTTGCTGCAGTGCACCACACACCTTTAAGCCACAGTGAAAGGGTGCGTGTGAAAGTGAAGCATAGGTTTTGTTCTGGAAGGGTTTCCTTGTACTGCAAACTAGTATGCCTAACTTTTCCTACTTTGCATGTGTGGTGTACAGTGCAGCTCGCATGCAAAATCAAAAAAGAAAGAAGAAAGTAAAACATTTCTCCTCCTAATGCCTGGTTTCAAAAAGCATTAGTTTTTGATGCAAAACCCCGCCTCATATTTTTGGTAGCTATGGTTTTGCGTCATAAAGGGTGGGTGACTGCATGGGAACACCCATGTAACACCTCCTTCAAGTTACGTAACACAAAGCAGAACTTTGAGCTACTTTGTATCACTTTACATAAATTTCCAGCGCAAAAAACTAAATAATTTAAAAAAACGTTCTGTGCTGGTTTTTGTCACTTTAATGACACAACCCAGTGCTAAATGGTACTAAATCCCGCCTTTGTTTTCAATACCATTTGAGAGTTATCTTAGAGAGTTCGAGGCAGGAAGGCATCCTATCTTATAAACAATCTCCTACTGGAGTGCTGTGTTTAACAGATAGGAGATATGGGACAAATTAGGAGCCAGACATAAATGACATGGGAAAGCATAAATCAAACACAAGGAGACGATGGACAGAGCACTAAAACTTTCAGACACTCACTCCCAGTCACAGATCTGGGTTGAATCCATCATCATTCTTTAGCTCAATTCACCACCTCACTTCAGACCCAGCAATATGCAAATCAGTCTTGACCCTGTGCCTCATGGAAACTGTCCAGCTCGAACTGACAAGCCAGGTAATCCCTGAACCGGAACCAACCAACCTGAGACCTGTTTTGGGGTAACACTCCTCATCAGCCAGGCTAGCTTGAATCCATTGGCAAAATGAACAAGGAACACCCATCTGGGTATGCCCTGCCAACTTAGGGTGAACAACGCCAATACAAGGAAATGATGGACGGAGCACTGAAACTTTCCAGACACTCACCCCCAGTCACATATCTGGGTTGAATCCATCATCAATATTTAGCTCACCTCACCACCTCGGTTCAGACCCAGCAATATGCAAATCAGTCTTGACCCTGTGCCTCCTGGGAACAGTCCAGCCCAAAGTGCCATGCCAGGTCTTCCCTGAACTGGAAACAAGCATCCTGGGACCTGTTTCTAGGTAACATCCCTCATCAGCAAGGCTAGCTTGAATCCAGTGGCAAAGTGAGCAAGGGAACCTCGTTTGGACATACCCTGCTAACTTAGGGTGAAAAAAGCAAACACAAGGAGATGATGGACGGAGAGCTAAAACCTTTCAGACACTCACTCCCAGTCACAGATATGGGTTGAATATATTATCATTCTATAGCTCACCTCACCACCTCTGTTCAGACCTAGCAAAATACAAATCAGTCTAGAACCTGTGCCTCATGCGAACAGTCCAGCCCGAACTGCCAAACCAGGTCTTCCCTCAGCCCAAAACAAGCATCCTGTGACCTGTTTTGGGGGCACACCCCTTATCAGCAAGGCTAGCTTGAATCCAGTGGCAAAGTGAGCAAGGGACCCCTGTTTGGGCATACCCTGCCAACTTAGGGCGAAGAAAACAAAAACAAGTAGATGATGGACAGAGCGCTGAAACTTTTCAGACACTCACCCCAGTCACAGATCTGGGTTGAATCCATCATCATTCTTTAGCTCACCTCGCCACCTCTGTTCAGACCCAGCAAAATGCAAATCAGTCTTGACCCTGTGCCTCATGTGAGCTGTCCAGCCCGAACTGCTAAGCCAGGTAATCCCTGAACCAGAACCAAGCATCCTGGGACCTCTTTCGGGGTAACACTCCTCATCAGCCAGGCTCGAATGAATCCAGTGGCAAATTGAACAAGGGACCCCCATCTGGGCATTCCCTGCCAACTTAGTGTGACGAAAGCAAACACAAGGAGATGATGGATGAAGCTCTGCAACTTTTCAGACACTCACTCCTAGTCACAGGTCTGGGTTGAATCTATCATCATTCTTGAGCTAACTTTGCCACCTAAGTTCAGACCCAGTAATTTGCAAATCAGGCTTGACCCTGCTCATGGGAACAGGCCAGGCCGAGCTGCCAAGCCAGGTCTCCCCTGAACCAGAAACAAGCATCCTCGGACGGGTTCAGGATAATAAGGCTCATCAGTCAGTCTAGCTTGCATCCAGTGGCAAAGTGAGCAAAGGACCCATGTCTGAGTATACCCTGCCAACTTAGGGCGAACAAAGCAAACACAAGAAGATGATGGACGGAGCGCTAACATGTTTCAGAAACTCAACTCCATGCACAGATCTTGGTTGAATCCATCATTATTTATTAGCTCAATTCACCACCTCAGTTCAGACCCAACAATATGCAAATCACTCTTGACCCTGTGCCTCATGGGAAGAGTCCAGCCTAAACTGCCAAGCCAAGTCTATCCTGAACTGGAAACAAGCATCCTGGGACCAGTTTCAGGGTACCACTCCTCATCAGCCAGGCTAGCTTGAATCCAGAAGGCAAAGTGAGCAAGGTACTCACGTCTGGACATACCCTGCCAACTTAGAGCACACAAAACAAACACAAGGAGATGATGGACAGAGCGGTGAAACTTTTCAGACACTCACCACCAGTCACAGATCTGGGTGGAATCCATCATCATTCTTTAGCTTACTTTGTCACCTCAGTTCATACCCAGTGATATGCAACTCAGTCTTGAACCTGTGCCTCATAGAAACAGGCCAGCCCAAACTGCCAAGTCAGGTCTTCCCGGTACCAGTTTTGGGGTAACACCCCTCATCAGCCTGGCTAGCTTGAATCCAGTGGCAAAATGAGCAAGGGTCCACCGTCTGGGCAAACCCTGCCAACTTAGGGTGAACAAAGCAAACACAAGAAGAGCATGTGTTATCTGTAACTTGCTCGTTGGTTGCTTTTTTGGTGTTCCTGATATTACTGGCCAGTAGGAAGAGAAGGTAAACATGTTTCTAAAAGGCATGTTTAATTTCTGAGGTTTACAAGCCTTGTAATGTAATGTAAGGTGAATTTGCTGAGTTGTGCGTGTCACCAATGAGGACATCCAGATTCCCTTTCTTTTGGCTAAGTTCCCTCTAAACAAACACATGCACATACAATGTCTGATTGAGTAAATAACTATCTTGAACTCAATAAATTTAAATGTGAATTTGTATATTATTTCATAAAACTTTGGCTTGGATACTATAAAGTGCTTTTTCCTGCCCTTTAATAATTAATATGATTAAACATACATTGTTATGAAGTACCTCAAATGACCTCTGTTTCCCTTAAAGTTTTGCCATCTGGTGAGTTAAAGTGTTGTAATCCAATTTAGCATGGGCAGTCTCGTGGAACGTTCTAAGCCCTGTAAGCACTTTTAGATTATACCTGATGGTGACATTTTGCCTTATTAGTCCTGTGATACTCTGGAACATGTGTCATTGAATAGTAACACACTGTTAGACATGTCAGCCTAAGTGTGGTCTTTCCCCAAACATTCATCTGTTTGCCCCAAATTTTGCTGATCTATTTTTGCTGCCCTTAGGACTCTGGACACTTTAGCACTGCTAACCAGTGCTAAAGTGTATGTGCTCACTTCCCTACACATTGTAACATTGGCTAATTCACAATTGGGATGTATAATTTTCTTATAAGTCCCTAGTGAAGGGTACTATATCTTTCAGGGTCTGTAAATTAAATTCTACTAGCAGGACTGCAACACTGATTGCTCCATCCACTTAAGTAGCCCTTTAAACATGACTCGAGCCTGTCACTGCAGATCCTGTGTGTGCAGTTTTACTGCCGTGTTGACTTGGTGTTTAAAACCGCTTGCAAGCCTTAAAATCCTCTTTTCTTATACATAAATCACGCCTAGGGTAGGCTCTAGGTAGACTACAGTGCAGGGTGATAGGTTCAGCCCTGCTAAGTACCATGCATAAGCCGTGAGACTAACACATTTCAATGTATTGACCCACTTACTATTACAACTATAAAAATGGCACTTTTGGAAAGTTGGTACTTTTCTCCTCTTATACCTTTTGTGCCTGTTGCCTATCTCCAATAAACGTCTCGGGTGGGTGACAGCTGGGTTTTGTGCATTCCCTTTGGACAACCACACACAAAGGGTGCTTAGGTGTGACTGATGGGAAACCACATCCTTATACCTGAAAAAGCTGGTTCCTGTCCCCACACAAGGGACTGCATAGACCCCTGGTGTTGTATGAGCCAGGGCAGGAATGTAGGATCTCTGTGCACTTCAATGCGCTTCTTTGAAGGCTCTCCCACTTCTAAGGCGCCAATGGGTATAGGAACTGGATTTCTGACGCTACCCATGCATTAGACCTCTGGATCTGGGGAAACTCTCCCAGGAAGATGGACTGTAGTGCAGCTAAAGGACTGCCACTCTGATTGGCTGCTGCTCTAGAACTGCTTTTCTGCTGTGCTGACCTGCCAGCTGCCTGCTCCCTTCCTTGCCTGGGTGAGATGGCTCGGACCTGCACCACTTGAACCCAGAGTGACTCAAAGGGCGTGTCTGCTTGCCTCCTATTTGGAGTCTCACACCACAACCAGCAACTGGACTCTTCCATCTGAAAATCTTTCCCTGTCAAGTGGTGCCAAACCAGTCCTGTGTGCTTGGAAGTGGCGATAAAGTACTGCAAGATACAAAAAACACACATTGATGCCATTGAGCCACTCAGAACCAGCACATTGCCTTAGAAGGTAACGCACAAAAGAACCCAGTGCATCGCTTTGCCAACTGTACGGCGCATTGTCTCAATTCCCAACGCATTCTTGACTTGTGCGGCTCGACGATGACACATCGCCTACCAACCTATGCTTCACCAACGACACATTACCTCTGATTCTTGCATCACACAACAATCGAGGATGCATCTAAGGCACTGTGCAGTGGGACAAGGCTGGTCCTGTATCTGACCCCCACTCCATCATGGTTGACCTGAACTTTTGGATTTGTCCTGATCAAGTGGGAATAGATAGCCCCAGTTGGTGCTTTATGCTTTTAAGCACTATATTTCTATAAAAATCCATAACTCAGGTTCTACTTATTGGGCTTTTGTTATTTTGGTCTTGTTTTCTTCATTAAACTGAGTTCTATTCTTCTAACTAGGTTTGGCACTGTTTGTGTGGTGTTTTTATTGTTTTAGTATTGAAAGTGTGGCACAAATAGTTTTCACTTCACCTCTTAAGTTAAGCCTTACTGCTCTGTGCCAGGCTACTAGAGGGTGAGCACAAATTAATTTAGGGTGTGCATCTGACTTACCCTGACTAGGATTATGGTTCCTGCTTGGACAGGAAGCATACCTCTGCTAACCAGAAAGCCAATTTCTAACACAAGTTCTTTGAGTTACTGCCTGTAAGTTCGGATTTTAAAGTACTGCCATCGCTCCAGCATGCCATAGGCCATGGTGTCTTTTGATGCTATTAAAAGAATGAACTTCTCTGACATGCAGTGCTCTTGATGTCCTATATCCCAATGTGTATGGCTAAGATGGCCACAGGGATGGAGAGAAAGCAAAAGGAGAGACAGGAAGAGGCAAGCACACTCAGGAGGGAAGGAACCTGAGGGAAGGCCTGCTGGGAGGACTCTGTTCCGCAGATGAAGGATTGGATATGAGTTGGAATGTTGTGGTGTCAATAAAACAGGCTTTTGCACGGAAGGGGAGAGGTTAACTGATGGTGTAGATGGACTTGGGCATCAACTATGCATCTCATCAGGAGGCTGCAGAACAACCAGAATCAAATTGGAAGCAATAAATCGCCAATCTTCCAGATGAGAAGATGTAAAGGCGTGGGGGTGCTCACAGGGACCGCCTTAAGCTTGCACTACTTTTACGACCCGCTTGGTATCCAGGGGCTTGAGTTCATGTCTGACCTGCTGGAAATTATGAAGGTTGAGGCGGACGAATATATACATCAGCTCTTTCTCTGAAATAACTCTCTATATGCTCTGTCTTTATGTTAGAAAGAAGGTATGATGTAAATCTAGGGCTTGGAGGCTGCCTCCAGAATTTACAAGAAGCATTTGAAATGCAATCAGTCCCGCATTTAAGCGAGTTTAAGCAAGTTGCATTGTAAATGACAATGCGTTTAATTTATGTTTTAAAAACCAAAACATAAATAAAAGGCATTTACATTGCCAATAGCTCAAACTTGCGTAACTGTGAGACCTATTGCATTGCAAATGGTAGGCTTCACGGACAACGGGAGGGAGGGAAGGCAGGCAGAGGGGCTGGGAGGAGGAAGAGAAGGAGGGAGGGGGGTTAAGCAGGCACAACAACGGGAGTGTGGGGTAAAGAAGGCACGGCCTACAGAAGGGCGGGGTTGTAAAGAAGGCACCAAAGCACCTTGTGCCTGCAGTAAGAGAAACTGGATAAAGAAAATAGTGCTTAAAGACTAAATAACAGGTACTGTGTAACAACCAAAGTAAAAGGGACAGTCACCATGGGAGGTTACAAATGAAGAGGAGGCGGTACTGATGGAGCAAGGACTCATTTTTGTGAGACTTGCTTGAATTCAATTCACTCGTTTAACTTATTAACATGAATTATTAATAATTTCTTCGTGATTAATCCTTGCACCTTACAGATACATAAATAAGACAGAGAAGCTTGCCTATGTGTTTTCCAACCATTAATATGGATAGCGGACTAAAAACGTGGCTCTAACAGGGATAACTTTACTGTGCATGCTTCAATTACATCTACGTAATGTGATGTTTAACAAGCTTTGGAAGGAATTTCTTGCGCATGAGCAAAATGCACTAACATTGCGTCTTTAAGACCCACATGCATGGCATCTGCTTTGCTGTTTAGCAAATGCATTATTTACTAAGAGCTAATGCAGGGAAAATATTAAATGAATAAAGTGGAATAGAGTAGATGTAGGTGGTATACAGTGATTGAAAGTCAGCCTTCTGTGCATGTGTGACCCCTATTTCCCCTGGAAGAATGATCCCATTATTGGACCACATCAAAGGCCATCGACTACTAAACTCTGGGAAACTCGGATGTCAGAACAGAAGTGGCTAAAGTCATATGAACATTCTTGATAAAGTTGTATCAATTATGAGTAAATTAGGTTGGGAAATAAAATAAAATGCATATTTATAAGGGGATGGGTTTGGGAACAAAGAAAGTGCTATGCCATCATGGTGTGATGACCAAGACGCTCCTTGCCTGTCCAATCAGAGTTCATAATTTTACGATATTGCAACTTTAGGCGGTGGTACAAGAATCCCAAAAGGTATAACTAAGGTAGTTTAGTTAATTGGGTGTGCGTTATCCTGAGAGAATGCTTAGAGGGAAGATGCTAAGATGCTGAAGAAGATTCAATAGAAAAATACCAATTAAATGCAATTGATTAGAAAGAAGATCGCAGAAGAATCTCAAGGAGGAAGAGAGTGTCATAGAGGGGTGCCATGTGATCGGCGGTACAGAGAGGTTCACTATCCTTTCCTGATTCCTGTCCTGAAGTCTTTGTCCCTGATCTTTTCTCGGGGACCATTACCAGGCTTTTGGCCAGGGGGTTGGCCTTCACAGCATCAGTGGTAACTATAAGATTCATATTATTTTCCTGGTGTACTCCTGTCTCTATCCTCTCCTTTCTGAGCAACGTCATTCTATTGAAACGTGAGAATATTTTAATAGATTGATTCTTCCTCCCTTATGATTGATGGTGTCCATGGTGTATTTGAATGGTTCACTCATATTTAAACATTAGAAAAAGGTTTTGAAAACTTCCTGAGTCTGTGTTTATTAACATAGATTAATTATTTGCTAGATTGGTTAAGTACATATCGTCACCATCAACTAGTTCCAACTAATTTGGTTCATCGACCAAATGGACTGAGAACTTATTGATCAGTGATAATAAATTGGGTAAAATACAAATTATTGCGGTACTGATCAATTCATGAAATAATAAACAAACAACCCCCCCGCCTCCAGTGGCTATCCAGATGAATTTGAGTGTAGGTGTTATTGATGGGCCCAGTTGATTATATGGTATTAGAGTATCAGTTGTTGGCGCGCTGCTGGATCATTTTTCTGGTAGCAGAGTTATGGTTAATATTCAGTAGTTTGGAGATGAGTATTGATTATTGATCATTGATTATTAATTTATGTTTTAACAAAATCCGTCCGCGTCACGTTTTAATATGATGTCTGGAAACACGGGTATAGTGATATCTGGAACTCCAGGGAATGAATAGCGGCTGGTGGAAGAAGCCACTCTGTGTTGAGGTTACTTGTCTTTTGGAATAGAACTGAGAAGCTATGCAGGACTGGCAGTGTTAAAGTAGGGACTATTTTCTGTGTAAAAGTGAGAGTGATTGATAGCAAAGAGTTCGCTAATGAAACTTTGGTGTTATATCACCTAGAAAGGGTAACACTGAAGGAGTAGCAGGTTCTTCCGAGCTTGAGTGACAGCAAGGAGTTCGCTGGTGAAACTTTGGTCTTACATAACCTAGAAAGGGTAACACCGAAGGAGTAGCAGGTACTTCTGAGCTAGAGTGAAGGGTAAGCAGAAGGGATTTACTCGCAGTGCTTGAAGAGTAAACAGAAGTTCTTACTTTGTGAAGAGTAAGCGGAATGTGTTACTTACATCTATCCTTTATTTAGTGGAACAGGCAGAGTAGCAAATATTTTTATGTTGTTACTAACAAAGAATTTAATGAAAAGTATTGAGAAAAGTCATTGCATTACCTTGTAAAGGGAGGGTCAGTCGCCGGAGTAAGACTGAGGTCACAGTGTGCTGCGCTGGGAGTGGTGGAAACAGTATGACAAATGCAGATTGTAAAGGTGGGGTCAGTAGTAAGGAGTCATACTGACGTCACAAAAGGCCGTGCTGGAGGGTCAAACCACAAGTGTGAGCCCAAGTTTGATTGGATTAGGAAAATGGAAGCTACTTTAGGAATGGACAAAAGAAAAATTATATGCGAGATTGGGAAAAAGCTATTGTAAGTAACCGCCCTGATAGGAGATTTTTAGGATTTGCAGAATACATTTGCATACATTGATACCCAAAATGTATAGAGAAGAGAAAACAATGTCACTGATAAAAAGAATTAAGAATTTCTTTAAGAAAGACAAACCTGTATTGACTAGAGAAGGTATTCTTATCCCTCCACCAAAAACACCTGCTTCTTCCATGATGATGGAGAGAGGTTATTATACCTGTGTTTGGTTAGAGAATTGGGTAAATGACACCAAAGGTGATAGAGTCTTAGCTTTCCCAAATTAGGTACATTTAATGGGAGAGTTCTTCAGAATTTGAGAATGAGAATGAACGATTTAGAACCAAGACTTAGATTAACTCAGTATGAAGCTATAGAAGAATGGGAAACTGAGTCATATGAGAGAGAGAAACACGGAAGAGGGAGCATAAATGGATTTTTCCTCAGATATACGAATGGATCACAAGAAAATCAGATGAAACAATGGAGAAGAGTAATGGTATCAGAAGGGTTATATCCAATGTTGACGGCTGAAGAACAGACAGGAAGTAAGTGTAGAGAGAAAACAAAGCACATGGGTGTGACAGGGTATGGAGAATCAGAGGATGAATTTCTAGAGGATATTTTAACGAAAAATCCTCCCCATATCAGGAAGGATTTAAAAGAGTAGTCACTCCGAGTGCCCCAGTATTAGGAATGCCTATAGTTCTGCAAATTTTGCATGTTAATTCAATAAATAGAGAACTCCAAGAAAAAGAAATTGAGGTTTTAAACAAAAATAGAGAAGAATTGATACACAAAATAAATCAAATACATTTGCCCGGAGAAGCCCTGTCAGTACCTGTAACTATAGGTCCTGTTATACCATTTTTCGGGAATAAAGCGAATGTTCAGAATTCTCAAACTATACCTGCCCCAATGAGCAACTCCAGAACAGAAATAATAATTGTGGAAGATCAAGCCAGTGAGTGTAGTTCAGTAATTTCATTAATGGATCTCCCAACAGGAGAGCCAGTAATTTGAACTCCAAAAAGAAGTTTACCTTATCATGGGAGGGAAAGAGGGACAGTGGTACCACCAGTCACTAAGAGAACAATAGCGATCACTCCAGAAGATTTGGAAAGGTGGTTAAAAGGAATAGAAAGACGGAGTTCAGTCCCAAAGATTTTAGACATTTATAATTTGAAAGTGGAGTTAGAGGAAATGATTGCTGGAAATGTGGAATTAGGAATATTGAATGATTACAATGAAGAAGAATTGTTGTTTGTATGTAGGAGTAATACCCGAAATGCAAAAGTGTATCATGAAAAATTGATGGAAATGGCTGTAAAAATTGAAATAGACATAGGGAAATCTAAGGTGTTACAAAAGCCCTATCAAGTGGAATTTACATATAAGTATTTGGAAAACATGAATGTGGCTGGTAGAAAATTACAAGTAAAAGAATTAATACCCATTTTGCTGAAGTGGGGAGATATGGACAAGTGGAAAACTAGGTGGACAAAAAAGAAGGAGGAAGCAAAGTCTAGGGAAGCATCAACATCTGCTTTCTTATTGAAAGACACAGAAAAGGTAAAAAGGTTGTGTCCCATGAGAGAAGTACCTGGTGGAGGATATGTTCATGTCCCATGGAGCAGACAGGGTAATTTGTCATTCACAATTGATTTTCCGAAATTGAGAAAAAAAACTGTGGATTGGTACAAGCAGGTTGAGAGGTTCGTGAAGGTGTTGAAGGTTTTGTTGAAGGACCTGGTGGGTTGTTTGACATTGTGGTACCTGCAGATTTGTAGACAGAGTGTAAAATCACAGTTGATTGGCCGAGTGAAGAGAATCCAAGGGATGCTGAAACAGGAACACCCTCAGATGATGTGATGAAAAAGTATCACCAAGTGATAACTCTCTTAAAAGGGGAAATCCCCCAGAAAGAGACCGATTGGGTAAAGATAGACAGGACAACTCAAGAATCAAATGAGTCTGCACATGCCTATTATGAAAGGCTGTTACAGGTGTTCAAGCAGTACAGCGGTTTTTAGAATATTGGCGATAAGGATTTTGTGTATCGGTTTGTGTATGGCTTGAAATCAGAGATTAGTCAGATGATTCAACAGCATATGCTTAGCTGGCAGAGCAAAAGCATTGATGATATTTTGAAGTACATCAAATATTGTGGTGACGATATTGAAGCCAGACTTAAAACGTTAAAAGAGACGATGATGTGGGCACAAGTGAAATTAGCAGAACAGCAGGAATTAAAATTAAATGCAGAGACTGACAAAGGGTTCAACCAGAGTGATCAGGGAATGAATGGTGGTAAATTGAGAGGACGAATGAATAGAGAGGATACGAAAAAGAAGTTTCCATGTCATGGATGCTGAAAGCTTGGACATTGGAGAAATGAGTGTCCGAATATTCATAATAATAATGGGCCAAATCAAAATTTAAACCCACAGACCCAACTGAAGGGGTTGTGAATCAGACACAACAGGTAGTTAATCCACAGTATCAGGTGCCTCCAGCTTCTATGCCAAACTTTGTGAACCCTCAAAAGCAACACATGGACGCAGGATTTCCAGGAGGAAGAGGTATGAAAAATTCTGTGATTTCACAATATCTTTTGAAAAGTACCGACAGTGTCTCCGACGATTGACGGTGGCTGAGAGGGGAGGAAGGGGAGTGCGTACTTGGCGCATTCTTGCCGCTAGATCAGTCAGGTACATTTATTGATGGGAAAGTGGAAGGTAATTATATCACTTTTCTATTGGATACTGGGGCTACCCGTTCTATTGTGAGAACAGCATACATCCCAAACCTACCCCTCTTGGGAGAAAGTATCCAAGTCGTTGGTGTTTCGAACCAACAAATTAAAACCCCACTTACAAGGCCAATGGAGGTGCATATTGGTTATTTTAAAGATATGCATCCATTTATTGTTTTTGATTCTAGTCCGGTGAATTTATTAGGTAGAGACCTGCTGTGCAAGATGAACTGCACAATCTATTGCACACCGGATAGTGTTTCTTTCCAACCTCCCGATGAAGATATTGTCTATAAGATAATGTTAGCAAAGCAAGGTACTGAAGTGGATGAAATGTTTTCTCTAATGACCTCAAATGAATTACCAGAACAGTTAAGAACTACTGTAAACCCAGAGGTGTGGGACTTTACAGGAAAATAAATTGGATTGATGGCAAATGTAGATCCTGTGAAAGTGACTGTGAAAGAAGGTGCAGTGTATCCAAACACCCGACAAAACAAGATGAGTCCAGAAGTAATAGCAGAGGTTGATTTAGAAATTGAATGAATGGTTGAACAAGGCATTTTAAAGGAAACAATGAGCAGCCCTTGTAATTCACCCATAAAAGGAATTAAAAAGCCTAATGGAAAGTACATAGTAGTGCAGGATTTGCAGAAAATAAATAAAATTGTAGTGCCTTATTGTCCAGTAGTACCAAACCCTCAGTGATTTAAATCAGATACCCAAAAATGCAGGCTGGTTTACAGTAATTAATTTATGCCATGCCTTCTTCTCAATTCCTTTGCATCCAGATAGTCAGTATCTGTTTGCCTTTAAGTTTGATGACCATACCTTGGCATGGTGCCGAGTTCCTCAAGGGTATACAAAGAGTCCCTCGATCTTTAATAAGATCTTGAAAAAGTGTCTGGAAACACTAATCATGCCCCAAAAGTCAGTCCTGGTGCAGTATATTGATGACCTGCTGGTTGCATCAAGGACTCGTGAGGACTGTGTCCCTGACTCAATAGCATTGTTAAACCATTTGGCAGAAGGAGGACACAAGGTATCTCCTGAAAAATTGCAATTTTGTAAGCAAGGAGTAAAATACTTAGGCAACACCTTAGAAAGAGGAGTCAGAAAAGTAACTACAGAAAGAATAAAATAATAAAACCAATGTCACTACCTCACACTCAGAGAAGGTTTCTGGGAGTAGCTGGATATTGTAGACAATGGATTATGGGGTTCTCATTGTTAGCAAAACCATTAATACAGATGACCTGAAAATGTGGAAATGACCCAATTGTTTGGACAGATGAATGTGTTGAAGCTTTTATGAGATTATGAGACTCTCTGTGTGAGGCCCCTGCTTTAGGCATGCCTGACTACGCAAAATAATTTGCATTGTTCTGTTTTGAAAGAAAAAATTGTGCACTTTCAGTTTTGACCCAAAGACATGGATTGAGCAGACATCCAGTAGCCTATTTTTCTACTACTTTAGACCCTGTAGCTGCAACTACAGGGTCTAAAGTAACAGGAAATAGTAGCTCTTTGTATGAGCCTAGAACAAAGTTAACCTTTTGTGATGGGATATACTGTTAAGGTTTTCATCCTACATTCAGTTGAAATTCTTTTAACCAGAACTCGAGCTCAGCACCTTACTCCCAGTCGAATGACTAAGTATGAAAGAGTGATTCTGGGAACAGAAAACTTGACAGTAGTGAGATGCACAGTATTAAACCCCACGCCTTTACTGCCAAATCCCACCTGTGAAGAGGTGATGGATGAGATAGATCATGACTGCTTGGATGTGACAGGGCTGTGTACAATACCCCGACCTGGCATTAGGGAAGAGCCCCTGAAAGACCCAGATGACAAGCTATTTGTAGATGGCTCGTGTTTGAGGAGTGAAGGAGGAGGACTTAATGCTGCCTGCTCAGTTTGTAAAATTTCAGGTGTAATTGAAGCATCCCATTTACCAGGAGTAAAGTCTGCACAAGTAGATGAATTGATGGCTTTTATTAAAGCATGTAAATATGGGAAAAATTGGAGGATAACCATATTTACTGACAGTCAATATGGTTTTGGAATTGTGCACAACTATGGTCAGATTTGGCTGCCGAGGGGATTTCTGACTTCTTCAGGATCTCCAATAAGAAATGGGAACATTGTGAAAGAGCTATTGGAAGCAATTCAGTTGCCAAAAGAAGTAGCAGTGGTCAAGTGTGCTGCTCACCAGTCATGAAATGACTATGCGTCAGCGGGTAACAGAAATGCTGACCAAATTGCTAAGTATTGTGCAAAAACTAATATGGCACTGAATGGAAAAATGTAAATGAGTGAAAACAGATGCCAACTGAAATTCTGAAAGTGTTGGTGCTAAAGTAAGAGGAGAAATTATCCTCTGAAATTAAAATGGCAAGAAACAGAGTTACTAAGCAACTGAAACGAAATAGTGTACAAAGATGTTGTAAAGCATTCATATGTAGTATTATAATAGTGATACTAATATGGTTAGTTTAACAGTAGCAGGTATTTTACTTATGACAACAAACAAGAAGAATGACACAGGTACTAATGAGAACACATCTACATATAAAAGAGATAGAGTAGAATTACAAGCAGCAGATGAGACAGGTTTCCATCATACAGTGTCCATCATACAGTGACAGATGATGACACATCATTAAATGTCTTCACAAAGGTATTAACCACTTGAACGCTATGGGGATTTTTCCCCTGTGCTGGAAATCCAGGAACATCACTATTCATGACGAGCTGGGCTCGTCATCAGTGTAGCAGGAGGCTACTGCATGACGAGCCCAGCTCGTCACGAGCGTGGAAGGGGTTAATGGAATATCTAGACATAATGGAAGTTAGTGATTATTATGTTTGGATGAGGTTACCAGCGTCAGGGTCAGGGGGAGTCACATACCATCACATACATTTAACATATGGTATATCATGTAGTGTATTTGCAAATCTGTTTATGCAACCGGGAAATTGCAGTATTATTATTCAAACTTAGATGTAGTATTTTCAGAACTTCCTATACGAGGGAACATGAATCCAGTACTTAGTGCTCGGAATGCACAGTTCATGGGTGAATTCTTCCTGATGATGAAGTCTATAGATTTAGTTAGAGCACACAAAAACAATTTAACATGCACCTTACGTGAAGAAAAAAGATGTTCCTGAATTTAGTGGAGGAAAGAAGGCAGGACTTCCAAAATAAAGCTGTTGAACAGAAAACTCATGTTCCAACATGGGCTGAAAGGGGGAGAATTTATACCGCTGGCAAGGCTCATGCTGGAATGTCCCTGGACTTTGTAAAGAAAGGGAAGATCCGCATTCATAGATTAAAGACAGATTACAATAACATATTTATTGGTTTCAGTGAATGTGAAGATAACTTCCTAATCTAGGGAGGTTGGGGACCAAAAGGGGGAACTGATTCTGTATTTCCTGGGATGTATTATGTTTGTGGTGATAAAGGGTATTTTAAGCTACCTGCACAATGGTATGGAAGCTGCTACCTGGGGATTGTATTTCCGAAAATCTACCATATAAAAAGAATCACTGAAAGCAATGAAACCTCGAATGAAGTAACACTAACAAAGAGAGCTAGTTTTTCAGAAATTGTAGGTGATATATTTAGTGCACTAATACATTCAAAGGGAGTCATACTGAATTCATGTAGAATTTGTCAGTTATCAACAGTAGTTGATCGTCTATCAACTGATACTGCTGGAGCTTCCTTGATGATCAATACAGAAATGGTTGTGATCAGATCAATGGTTTTACAAAATCGTATTGCACTTGACAGCCTATTAGCAAAAGAGGGCGGAGTCTGTGGAATGTTGAAAGTTCAACATTGTTGCACTTACATTCCAAACAAAAATAAAGAAATTAAAGGTACATAAAGAATATTACAAAATTTCATGACATTTTGAAACCACTGGAGTTTCCCAGTGTGTGGTAAAGAATAACAAAAAGTGTAACTTCAATTGGGACTTGGTTTACTAATATAGGGAAATGTCTTTTTGGTCAAATATTTCTGCCCCTAGTAGGCAAGACAATAATAGCATTAACAATAATGATTTGGTAAAGAAGAAGAAGGAAATATGAAGGAAATGAAAGGGAAGGAAAAGAAAGAGGGAAAATGAGGAAATAAGAGATGGATGAAATGAAAGGCAAACTTTATAAAGACATGAAAAATTTTAGAACAATGAAAACGAAGGAAAAGTGGAAACGGAAATGGAGCTTGGGAATACTGAAAGTTGGTATCTGTTTTAGGGTGGTAGTTTATTATGGCATGAGATGCCATGGAAGAGGGGATTGATGGAGCAAGGACTCATTTTTGTGCGACTTGCTCAAATTCAATTCACTCGTTTTAACTTATTAACTTGAATTATTAATTATGTTTTTTGATTAATCCTTGCACCTTACCTACATAAATAGGACAGAGAAGCTTGCTTATGTGTTTTCTAACCATTAATACGGATAGAGGACTAAAAGCGTGGCTCTAACTGGGAAAACTTCACTGTGCATGTGTCAATTACATCTACGTAATGTGAAGTTTAACAAGCTTTGGAGGGAATGAGCAAAATGGACTAACATGGCATCTTCAAGACACACATGCAGGGCATCTGCTTTGCTGTTTAGAAAATGCATTATTTACTAAGAGCTAATGAAACACAATATTTACTAAGAGCTAATGCAGGGAAAGTATTAAATAAATAAAGGGGATAGAGTAGATGTAGGTGGTATACAGTGAAATCATTAATTTCTTCAATTAATATTTTCTCTCTTCACCTTTTATTAGTTCGTATTTTGGGCCTTCCTACAACAACCTGAGTGATTGAAAGACAGGCTTCTGCGCATTTGTGACCGCTTTTTCACCTGGAAGAATGATCCCATGATTGGACCACATCCAAGGCCATCGACTGCTAAACCCTGGGAAACTTGGATGTCAGAACTGAAGTGGCTAAAGTCATATGAACATTACTGATAAAATTGTATCAACTATAAGTAAACTCGGGTGGGAAATAAAATAAAATGCATATTAATAAGGGGATGGGTTTGGGAACAAAGAAAGTGCTATGCCATCATGGTGTGATGGCCAAGACGCCCCTTGCCTGTCCAATCACAGTTCATATTTTTAAGATATTGCAACTTTAAGGGGTGGTACATGAATCCCAAAAGGTATAACTAAGGTAGTTAAGTTAGTTGGGTGTGCATGATCCTGAGGGAATGCTGAGAGGGAAGATGCAGATGGAGTTATTGAGATGCTGAGATGCTGAAGAAGATTCAATGGAGAATTACCAATTAAAAGGAATTGATTAGAAAGGAGATTGCTGAAGAATCTCGAGGAGGAAGAGAGTATCAGAGAGGGGTTCACTATCCTGTCCTGATTCCTATCCTGAAGTCTTTGTCCCTGATCTTTTCTCTGGGACAATTACCACCCCATTGGCCAGGGGGTTGTCTTCACACCATCTGTGGTAACTATACAATTCGTATTATTTTCCTGATGTACTGCTGTCTCTATTGTCTCCTTTCCGAGCAACGTCAATCTGTTGAACATGAGAGTATTTGAAATGATTGATTGTTCCTCCCTTATGATTGATGGTGTCCATGGAGTATTTGAATGGTTCACTCACATTTAAACATTAAATAAAGGTTTTGAAAACTTCCTGAGTCTGTGTTTATTAGTATAGATGAATTATTTGCTAGATAGTTTAAGTGCATCGTCACCATCAACTAGTTCCAACTAATTTGGTTCATCAACCAAATGGAAAGAACGTATTGATCAGTGATAATCAATAGGGTAACATACGAATTATTGTGGTACTGATCAATACATGAAATATTAGACAAACAAACCCACCCCCCACTCCCCCCTGGCTAACCAGATGAATTTGAGTGCAGGTGTGATTGATGGTCCTAGTTGATTATATGGTATTGGAGTATCAGTTGTTGGTGTGCCACTGGATCAGTACTAAGAAGGGACTAACAAGCCTTCTTACGAATCAGAAGCCATCATTTAGGACAGACAATGACACAAGCCAATGGCAAATAAGGCCAGAGACTGGACGGGGCTTCTATTTCCTACTCCACTACAACAAGTCTCGCAGAGCGGCGCATGCGCACTGTTTCTAGGCTCGACATAAAAATTGGGCCCCCATTGGCTCACCCGAAGGCACCCATGACCCATCCAGATCATAACTGCTGCAACTGGGCCTGGTTTCAATGTTGGTTCCCTGGGAAAAAAAAATTGCCCTAATTTTTTTCCCTGTCTTCCCCTTTCCTGTTGAGACATGCTGCCATGCATGGTAGAGGGTCTGTATGCTGTAAGTGTATAAGTTTAAGACATGCGTACCAAGAAACGGTCCTGCAATCGGGATTAAGAAAAACAAGAAAGATCTCGTCCTCGCCTGCTCGGCATCCCTCCTCTGCTGCTCCGCTTGCCTCACACCGTCCTTGGCCTGGTCGACGGCTCTCCTTGCTGCTGCGAGCTGCTGGCTGCTGAGGTCCGCCTGCACCTGCAGCCCGGCCAGCTGCTCCTGCAGGCCCTGCTGGCGCGCCTGCAGCGCCGTCTGCTCGTTCTTCAGGCGCTTTAAGGTGTTGAGGCGCTCCTCGGCGTTGGCGCTCAGTAACCTCACTTGCTCCAGAGACACCTGCTCCGCCAGCGAGAGACTCTTGAAGGCACTTCGGAGGTCACAACGGATGAGCAGGAGGTCCTCGTTCAGGTCAGTGCTGTTCTCCAGGGTCTCGGCCACAGATTTCAAGAAGTTCAAGCCTTCCAGGAAGGGCTGCAGGACGGCCTGCTTGTAGCTCCCCTCTGTGACCGGGACCAGAGCCAGAGCCTGACCCTGAAGCAGAAGAACCTGGCCTAAGAGGGGGTGAAAGCAGAAGGAGATTAGATTCCTTTGGGTAGAGCACTGAAGCCTTCCTTTCAGTCACAGGCATAATTCATTCACTTCCAAGAGAAAAACAGACATGAAGATTTATGTACAATTGTTACAAAGACACATTTACAGTTGATTTTTCATATTTTATATGTGCAACCCCAAGCATCGGGGTCAGCATGTTTTGTAGAATTGCAAGTCTGGGAAGGCACCGCACAGGGTGTCTCCAACACGCTGTAATACAGGACGGGTTGTTACATTCAGGAAGGCACTCTACAAACTGCATTGTTTCTAGGCGCTCCCAGCATCTGGTAATGTAGCTCAACATTTCCATCCATCAGTTTCTTGCTGTCAAATGGAGGGAGCCTTCCTGACTGACATCACAGGAAGTGAGATCAACAGAAGTGGCTGATCAGGAAGTAATACATGGTTCTGTAACTAGGTCACACCATCTGGGAGATCGACTGGATTGGAGCATGTATGTGGCCAAAGTCCTCATGGGAAGCTCTTGGCACAATCTACCACAAGCAGCAATAAGGAACTCTTATCCGAGACACCAGAGCGGTGGTTGAATACTATCGATAACTAATGCCGTCGATGTCTGCAAGATCCCATATTGCTATTACATGCAACTGGAGGGTGATATCATGGTAGCAGTGGTGGCTGTGCTGGTATCTTAGTGGGTACCGTGATATATGCACTATTGGTGTAATGGTGGGGCACAGCCAGGGAGAGCTATATGTGGTGCTTGTTGCAAAGAGATGCACAGTGGTGCTGCACTAGTGCTGATGTCATACTATGCATGGAGAAGGTGCATCGCCAGCCTTCAATGGTGATTGGGTCGAGTGATGGTGGAGAAGTGGAGGTTGTTAGATCCTGTTCTGGTTTGCTTGGTACTAGTGTTCAGAGTGTTATGCTGTGGTGTGTGCAGCGGTTAGAGAATTGTTAGCCCTGTGTTTGCAGCAGAGTTCATGATGACTTGACTGGTGCAGTGTGAGATGAGGGTTCAGGAGCAGAGTTACATACAGTGATGGGTGCAGTATTGTTAAGGTGGTCTAAGAACTGTGCTTTTTCTGTCCTGTTGCAGACTGTAACTAGAAAGTGCTCAAGTCAGTTCCAAGTGTATTAACAGCTCGCCGGCATAATAAAAAAACACTCATCTTTCTCACATGTCCTGCAGATGTCCTTTCACTAATACTAGGCTATTTTTTTCCTTTTTTAAGCAACTGCTTACCTATTCTTTGTTCGAGGTGCTGAAAAAAGTGCAGCCTCAACACTATACGAGAACCTCTGAATGTAAAACCCAACCTTGGTTTTAAAATATATTAAAAATATCCTCTAGTGTACTCGCCACAGCCGGCTCCAGTTTAGTGGACATTTTTTCTAAAATATGGCAGAAAAGCTGTGTATTGACCCTAGACATACGGTTACGCATGAAGCCGACTCGGGCGTTACTGATTAATTTGGGCAGGACCGTGTTTAGTCTGACAGCCAGGATTTTGGCATATATTTTACAGTCCACATTGATGAGGGATATGGGTCTGTAGATTTTTGGTAGTGAGTGATCTTTGCCTTCCTTAGGGATGACTATCTCTGTCATGGACTGGGGTACTTCCTCTGTTTTAAGCCTGGTTAAAGACTCTTTTCATGGTTGGTATTAATTGCATTACAAAAGGTCATATAGAAGTCAGCAGTGTCTGGTCCGGGGGCCTTATTTTTTTCAAGAGAATTGAATGCCCTTTTAATTTCTGAGTCGCTGATTTCCTGGCTTAGCTTTGTTGTGTCTGCAGAGTCTAGCTTTGGAAGCCCTAATCTGTCTAGGTATCTTGTGCATTCCTCTTGGTTAAGTGTTTGCTCTGACTTGTATAGCTCGGAGTAGAATTCCTGAATGTGTTCAGGATTTCTTTGTGTCGTGTGTGTGTTTTGTTGTTTGAGTCTGTTATTGATGAAATCACTACCTGGTTGCGTTTGTGTTTCAAATACGTTGCCAGTAGTTTTCCGGCTCTGTTTGCTTCGCAAAGGTTAAGTGCTTTGCCCTTGTTGAACCACAGCCCTGCCCTTTCGCTCAGGATTTTATTGTACTCGTACTTGTGCTGTGTTAGTGTGACTAGGAGTGTATTGTCTTTTTACGTGGCCTAGTTCTAGCATTTTTATCTCCTCCTCTAGTTGGTTTATTCTCAAGTTCGTCTTTTTATTTATTCTTGCCTTGATTCTGATTAATTTACCCCTGAGCATTGCTTTCAGGGCCTCCCACAGTGTGCCGACGCTGGTCTCTGGGGAATCATTGTGGTATGGGTAGGCCGAAATGGCTTCCTCGATCTCTTTTTTGTTTTCTGGGTCTGAAGTAATTTCCCTATTAGGGCGCCATCTTCTAGGGAACGCCTCGTTTTGATAGCCGCTTAGTTTTAGATTGATGTCTGAGTGGTCTGAGATTAGTCTTGGTGTTATCTCTGTTCTATCAGGTGTGTGTGTACTCCCGATATTAAAATGTAATCTATCCTGGTGTAGGAATTGTGTAGGTTGGAGTAGAAGGTGTAGTCTAAAGTATCAGGGTGTTGTAGTCTTCATGCATCTTTGAGGTTGAATTTGGTGCAGATGTTCTGTGGTGCGGTGTGCGATTTCGTGGGGTGGTACGGGCAAGAGGATTGTCTGTATAGTACATGGTCAAGTGGGATGTTGAAATCCCCTGCTAAGATAATAAGCTCGTCCTGAGGGAGTTTTTCTAGCGTGTCTGCCACTTCCGCCCAGAATCTGGGATAGTCCGTATAAGAGCCATATATGTTTGCAACGTGGAATCGCTCTTCACCTCTTGACAGGTTTGTTATTAGTAGTCTGCCCTGCTTATCGTGGGAGTCTATCGAGATCTTTGATCTCTTGGATTCTAGGGTCAGAACCCCAAGTTTCTTTTTGTCTGCTGGTTCAGCCCCTATTACAGCTAATGGCTCACTCTCGGACCCTTTCAAACTGAAGCAAGGAACCAGACAGGGATGCCTACTCTCATTGGCACTCTTTCTTCTGGCCCTAGAACCCCTCATTCAGGACATAAACCTAAACGACAACATAAAAGGGGTCGACATTAAGGGCACCGTAGTAAAACTAGCTGCTTACGCGGATGATATTCTGATATTAACAGAACAACCAAAGCCCTCGAATAAGGCCCTAATGACCACAATTGCAGAATACTCCAAACTATCAGGGTACAAACTAAAAAACTAAAAATCAGAATGCAAACCATTAAACATCTACTGCACAAGAGATAAACTAGGGGACTCGGGATTGACATGGCAGACGGGACACATCAAGTACTTAGGAATACACTTCGGTACCAACTTGATCAATACCCTACGCCACAGAGAAAACTCCCTACTAGAAAAGGTTAATAACCTGTTAGAGGCCTGGTCCCCGTAATTCATTACATGGTGGGGTTGAATAGAAACGATAAAAATGATGATCACCCTGATGATAAATTACCTGACAAGCATGCTTCCATTCCTGCTCACAGATGATTTGCATCGGAAAATCGATAGCATGCTAACCAAATTCCTCTGGCAGGGCAAGAAGGCAAGTATTAGTATTAAGAAACTGAGGTTAACGAAATCCCAGGGTGGGGTGAACCTAGCAGATTTCAAAGTTTACCAACTAGCTTCCCTAGCAAAACAGGGTACACAATGGCTGACCCAGATGCCCGACTACACACCAGCGTGGTTACAGTTAGAGCAAGCCATTCTAAACAATCTGTGCCCTCTAGCCCTACTTACGGCAAACACATACTCACACACATCTAAACTGATATTTAAAAACACTAAAATAGCACTCCTAAAAGTCGACAGGAAAATGGGGGCTAGCATCAAAGGATCCAAGTCAGAGTCACTGTGGCCAAACAGCAGGATCAAATATAAGGGGAAAACTCTCACCTGCGAGACATGGATAGAGAACGGTATATTCTACCTACACCAACTAGAGAGGGGGTATCCCCTATTACTTTCTCCGACCTGAAAGCAATCCATTAACTAAAAGACTTAGACCTTTACAGATTCCTAAAGATAAAAGCAGCCTTGTCAAAGGCAAAGCTAGTCAGCACCCAACATTCGATCTTCCGCTTTTTGGCAAACATCAACAAACTAGGGCACCAAGTCTCACAAATTTACAAGCTACTATGCCCAAAAACCACCAAACTAAATGCCAAAACAACCGAATACTGGGACAAACAGCTCCAGCCCCCGCTAAATGACCCGGAGTCATAGACGCTGTGGGTCTTGGCCACACGTAACAAGATCACCCAGTCCTAGCACAAACAAAATTCTGGCTATTACACAAAACCTTCTGGACCGCAGACCACCTACAAACACTAGGCCTCAGGGAAGACTCCCTTTGCTGGAACTGCAACATACAGAAGGGGGAACCTATCACCCCTTATCTTCCATTGCCCAACACTCAAGGTATTCTGGGTAAGAGTTTTTGACTTCATAGACAATGTGTTTAAATGCAAATCAACGAGGGACTTCGCCTCCCTCGCCACAGCGTTTATGCGATCTGATCTCTCCTCTGAGAGAGAGAAGGAACTAATGGACTTACTACTAACTGCTGCCGTTAAACTGGTTCTAAACAACTGGAAAGACACTAGCAAAACTAGCTACCAAGGATGGTTAAACTGGGTCACTCGCCTCAGAGGAGCGGATCGTATTGCGCTGCAGTACTGCCCCTGGAAAGCATCCTCCAGGGGGCTGTGGGAAGCTCTGGACAGGTACCTAGACCCACACAAGCCACCATAGACAATTGAACCTAAGTTTTTGAACCTGGGGAGCCTCAGAAATGAACTCAAAAACCTCGAGTTGTGATAAACGAAATGCAGTATGACTTAACGGTTGCTAATGCTTATGCCACAAATGTATACCTGTCTAATGGGCTATCCTATCCCTTTCTCAAATTCATTTCTACTTTGCTGTCCTTTTCATCCTTTCATCTCCTTCTCTATCAAACCTAACCAGCAAGGTCAAGCACAGTTATAGCAATGTACTAACAATTAATGACAATTGTGGTGCACCCTGCAACAGTTATTGATAATTGTATACCGTATAGCGAAATGTTAATCAAAATATATATAAAAAAATATATACATATCATCTGTAATTTTCATCATTACTCAAAAACTTTCCCATCATCCCTCTAGATTTGAAATTACATTACAGGTTTTCCCGCCAAAACCATCTGTAAAAGGAGAAGCCAAGCATCAGCACTTAATTTCGCGTTACCAGTCATCTGCAGCAAAAATAAGAGTGTAGAATTTCATGATTAGGAAATTTCTGTAACTTTGCTTGATTTTCTTAATGAAAAATTGTGAAAACGATGTCAGAATCTCTTAGGCATAAATATTTTTGTGATTAAATCTCTTTGGCATAAATATTAGCTTACTTTTGCACTCTACATATTGTTTGCAAATACATTCTTTCAACACCTATATGCCCATCCTGGCCATCATCACAACCCATGGACTTTAGATCATATCCTATGCCTACGCCACTCATTTTATCCTGTCACTATCTGAAGATCCCTCCACCATGATGGGCAACTTCTGCAGGTGCATGACGAGCATTGCCGAATGGGTGAAAGATAGCTGCCTAGGACTCATCACTGATAAAACACAGGCACTGATCTTCAGCAATAACACTTACCCTTGGGGCAAAGCCTGGTGGCCATCCGAACTAAGGCCTCACCCACACAGAAAGATTAAGCCTGCAACCTTGGCATCATCCTGGACTCACCATGAGAAACCAGGTCAACGCACTCTCCTCCGCCTGCTTCCTCTCTTTCCGCATGCACTGCAATATCTTCGAATGGCTCTCTGTCAACCCCAGATGTACCATCATGCAAGCACTTGTCACCAGCCAGCTGGCCTAAGGTAAGGCACTATACATAGGAATCACCTCGCACCTCCTGAAGAGACTGCAGAATATACAGATGCCGCGTCTAAACTCATCCTCAACATCGCAAAGTGGGCACACATCACCGTCAACCTCAACAATCTCCACTGTATTCCTGTTCAGAAGAGATGTCAATTCAAGATGCTGATCCACATCTACAAAGCCCTTCACAACCAAGGACCAGCACACATCAACCACCGGCTGAACTTCCACTAACGCTCCAGACACCTGCGCTCTACCTCCCTCTCCCTTGTTCACATCTCCGAAGCAACCGCGGAGGACGCTACTTCTCCTACTTCACTGCGAAGTCCTGGAACAACCTCCCCCTTCACCTCCGGACCTCATCCCCTCTGCTGGAACGCTGGAAAGGACTGAAGACCAGTCTGTTCAACTAAAGCTTACCCTGCAGCAGGATTGTCCCAGTGCTGGGATACCCTCACAGGTGATTGGCCGCATTTTACAAATACAGATTGATTGATTGATTGACTGAAATACACAAAGGATGATGAGAGGGATGCTTATTGATGGTCTAAGACGCTGTCAAACCCTCAGGTTTGCATTCTATCCCATCATTGTTTGCTCTCCTTGCCCCTGTCTGTGCCACCCTCTGTGCCACTCTAGACAGAGGCTCTACGTATACAGATCAGTACAGACCCTGAACTACAAGTAGCCCCAGCCTGGTTTTGGCCTTCTTAGGCCTCATCAATAAAGTATAACGTGGATCCCATAGCACAATGAGCAACTACCTCTTACCTGGGCATGTCCTTGGACAATTAGTGCATTAAATCAAACACACAAAAAGTGGCGGCAGGAGGCTTGCAAATAGTCTAAACCACTGGCAAGCATGCCGGGGAGCATTCCAATCCATTGTTTTTCACCCTCTCTAGACAGAGGCTCTCCTAATGCAAATCAGTACTTATCCTACTCCTCTTGGGTATTGGCCATCCTGAACTGTAAGGTGAGGCCCCTTCTAGAAGGGAATAACAGCAATCAGTTGCAGGCTTTTCAGGCCTTAATTATAATGTGCTCTCCATAGCCAAGCAAACAAGAGACCCACATCTGGGCATACACTTGGCCAATTAGGGCATTAAATGAACCACAAAAAGTGATGGAGGAATGCTTGCATGTAGTCTAAACCCATATCAAGAACATTAGGTAGCAAACAATCCCATTGCTTTTTTACAACAGATCTGAATGATGGGGCTTGCTGAGCTTTAAAAACAAAGTTTTGGAATACTCCACTTTATGCAGGTACATCAAGGCTGGAAAAAGCAAAGGTGAACTGAAGCATTTCCCATTGAAACTCTCAAAAAGAAATACTGGTATTGGCTTGAAGCAAAAACTGTTGAATGGATTTAAAGGAAACATGCAAATAAAGTAGACATCACAAAAGACTCATTTTGTTTTTTAAATACTTGTGTTAAAAAAGCTATTGGGAAACTGGAA
This sequence comes from Lissotriton helveticus, assembly GCF_964261635.1. Classification (NCBI taxonomy): domain Eukaryota; kingdom Metazoa; phylum Chordata; class Amphibia; order Caudata; family Salamandridae; genus Lissotriton; species Lissotriton helveticus. The sequence continues at coordinate 53,037,825 of NC_136059.1, forward strand.
TGCATTATCACTTTCTGTATCTTGTCAGTTCATTTTGCAAGTAATGAATCACATCTGTAAATAACATTTGGATTTTCTTGAGATGTGAACTTTTTTGCTCTCATCTTGGAATGTGTGAATTTGGCCGAATTTGCAAATTTCATGCTGCATAAAAAAACCTTCACAGTTAGAGGTTGGAAACATGTGTAGACACTGGCATTTGCAATTGTACAAAAAGATTGTATAAAATGCATTTAAGTTATGGTAAATTCTCACAATTTCTCAAATTTGAGAGCTTGCAGCTGTCGTTTTGTATTTGGCAAGCAGATGTTGGTTTGACAGCTTGCAAATCTCAGAACAATTGTGTATGTAGATCACCTGAGTAAAAAATCTATGCACACATAACGCAGAGCTGCAACCGGTATAAAAACACACAAAGTGAGGGAGCACACTAAAGGACACAGAAGGATCAGAGGTTGAACATATAACACATGGTTTTCTATACAGGAGTCCTGTCAATACACAAAGAATAAAGTTGTGTGAGAACAATTCAAGAGTTAAGGAAGTGTGTGGATTTTATAAATCTATACAGATAAAAAGGTTACAGACATCATGATTGGTTTTGCATGAAAGTTGGCCTATTCCCAGATATATTGCTTCTGTTGGCTCTAATAATGAGACTATTTTCATTTAAAAATGGAGATGGCTGAACTTAATGGATTAGGGGCCATATGTATCAAGGCCAAATGGGTTTGCAAACGCCGAAATTTGCAAAATGGTATGTATGAAAGAATTTGGGTGCAAAATAACGAATCGCAAAATTTGCCATTCCTTATTTTGCGATTGCATTTAAGGAATCGCACATTTTGCGATTCCTTAAATGCAATGTATTAAGCAAAAAAAATCCTAAATGCCCCTAAGGAATCGCAAATTACCACCAACTTGTAGTTGGTGGTAATTTGCGATTTCTTTTACAAATGCACTTTATGCAATTTGTAAAGGTGCCATATGACGCTCATACATGCCCTTTGGGCATGTATGTGCGCCATATGCGCACACATGTCATTTTCAGGGGTGCAGCAGGGTATTCTTGAGACACCCCTGCACCCTTGAAATTATTCTCAATTTGTGATTAGCAAATTGCGAATCGCAAATTGAGAATAATTTCCCCTTCATTCCTATGGGCCTCCTGGTCCATAGAAATGAATGGGAAATTATTCCTTAAATGCGATTAGCAATTTGCTAATCGCAATTAAGGAATTTTAAGAAATCGCTAAAAAAAGCGAATTTCTACATACATACCATTTTGCGATTTCTAAATAGCGATTCCTTAAAAATCGCTATTTAGAAATCGCAAAAGGGAATGTTGATACATCTGGCCCTAAGCTTTTTATCTCAGCTTTTTTTTAAATCTCAGTTTTGAAATTAACGATAACCATCACAAATCTATTTTTTTGGACAAATGTGATTAGTTGATGAAGGCGATCAAAAAAATGATACTGCCTCTAAGTAATTGGGTTACTTATTGAATTAGGTGTGAGCCCTGGTAAAGCAACAACTATCACCCTTGTAAGGGGAAGGCACAAGCAAACCCCAATTTAACCCGGGCTCACCCCCTTGTAGCTTGGCACAGAGCAGTCAAGCTTAACTGAGAGGCAATGGGGAAAGTATTTGTAAAACACTTCAAACGGTGAAGCAGTGCAAATACAGGACGAAAGGAGCCGACAACAGATTTAGAAAACTAAAGTCATTTTTAATAAATACAACAAAATCAAAAGGACAACACTCCATACAGAAGAACTGTAGTTATGGATGTTTAAATATTTTAGTAAGAATAGCACCAGAGCGCACAAAGCGCTAACTGTGGTCGCATTGGACCGGGAAATGTCACAATTTCAGTCCTTCTGCAATGGAGCATGGGCAGGCTACAGTTCGGCCAGAAGAGCTAAGTGTCTTAAAATCTGGGTTGCGGAGCGTAGCCAGGATCCGTGAAAAAGATGCGTCTTGAGGTCGAAACAGTGCATCAGTTCTGAGATGCTCCGAGGTTGCGATGAGAGTTTTTGAGCTGTTGTCGAGGATCTCATCAACATTGGCTTACGATGCAAAGTCTGGCATCGAGGATGAGACACGCATTCGTGGCTACTGTCAGCAGAAGAAGTGAGGGCCCGTGCCGAAGTTGGGAAGCACAGTCGGAATGATGCATCAGCTCCAAGGACTGTGGTGTTGATGTGAGTCTTTGGGACGGGTTCAAACTATGCATCAATGTGGCATTCTGTTCGGGATGACACACACAGCAGAAAAGATGTGCCAATTCCGCTGGATCCACAGAGGCTGGTAAGCACCTTAGACCCTTTTTTAAGGGTCCAGGACTGGTTTGGAACCACTTGGCAGGGTATACTCACAGATAGTAGAGTCCTGGTGCAGGTTGGTAGAAGCCGGTTATTTCCCTGAGGCTTCAGATCAGGAGGTCAGCCAACTAGCCCTTGGAGTCACTTTGTGTTCTGGGTTCAAGAGATGCAGGTCCAATCCTTCTCGCCAAGGCAAGAGGGCAGCAGGCAACAGGTCAACACAGCAGGGCAGTAGTTCCTTCAGAGCAGCTGTCCAGAAGAGTGGCAGTCCTTCAGCAGCACAGCAGCCCTTCTTGTAAGAGTATCCACAAGATCAGAAGTGAACTGAAGAGTTGGTGCCTGGGGACCTTCTTTTATACCCCGGTGGCCTGGTTCTGGAAAGGTGAGAGAAGCTTCTAGACAGTGGCTTTGAAGTGCATGAGATTTCCTACCTCCCCAGTCCTGGCTCTAAGGTGGTTGAAATGACAAATATTATTATTATTTTAGACTTGTAGAGCACTTAGTTGCCTTAGGGCTTCCCAGCACTAAGAGACAGGTTTGCAGACCGAGTCTAGCGGTGGATTAGAAATGTTGCAAAAACAGCCTATGCAGGGTTTTTAGGCCCCTTGTGCGGAGACAGCACACAGCCTATTCAGGTGAAAGTGATGCTAGGCCAAGCTCCTCCCTCCTATCCTGCCAGTGATGGCCCCCATCAGTCAGAGCTAAGTTCCCATTTTGTGTAGCTGTCTAGAAGGAATACACAAAGCCCGATGGCAACTACACCCAGTCATGTCCCCAGAAACAGGTTGCAGGCACAAAATGGCAAGAACATAATATTTTCATATGTTTAATTTAAAATCTGACTTCATCATAAGTTAGGACTTTAACTTAGGATTTCAGAGACACCAAACTTCAAATGGTCATATCTTCCCATTTGGAAATTACACTTATAAAATGTAATAAAGCAGTTCCTATGTTATCCTATAGGAGAGAAGGCATTGCAGTAGTGAAAAACTAATTTTTTAGTTTTTCACTGCCAGGACATGTAAAACTTTAAAGTACATGTCCAACTTTTAAATACATTGCATCCTACCCTCTGGGTTGTCCAGGGCCTACCCTAGGTGTGACTTATATGTATTAAAAAGGAAGGTTTCGGCCAGGCATAAGGTTTATTTTGCCAGATCAAAATGGCAGTTTAACCCCTTGCGTGCTCGTGATGGAACCACTGCGTCACGAGCCACTGACGCGCTGTGCTGGTGATGGAGTGGTTCCGTCATGGCGCGGCCGCCCCGCCCACGCTGCAGGAATTCCGCACCTGCGCAAGCGTTCTATTGAGTGGGCGGTGCCGCCATGCCCGTGACATAACCACTCCTTCACTAGCACAGCTCGCCCGTAGCTCGTGATGGAGTGGTTCCGTCACGAGCATGGCGGCGCCGCGCGGATCCCCCTCCCCCAGCGCCACGGCAGAATTACTGCAGTGGCCAAGGGGTTAAACTGCACTCACAGGCTCTTCAATGGCAGGCCTGAGGCATGTTTAAAGGGTTACTCAAGTGGATGCACACATAGTGCTGCAGCCCCACTGACAGCATTTAATTTACAGGCAGTACTAATTTACTAGGGACTTAAAGGTAAATTAAATATTCCAATTTGGTATAAGCCAAATGACCAAATATAGAGGCAAGAGCACAAGTACTTTAGCACTGGTCAGCTGTGGTAAAGTGCTCAGAGTCCTAACACTGCCAACGTAAAAACATATATTTTCATTCTGTGGGGAAGAAAATCCACACAAAAGGGGGCCAATATGAGAGCTCATGCCCCAGGTGTCCGCTGAGGATTACCTAGAGATGTGGAAAATGTGGAAAAAATATGGTAAAAATTTCCATCACAATTATGATCACACAGCTGCCATTCTTTTTTTTTCAAAATCACAATTATGTAAAAAATATCAACATGTTCATTAAACTACTATCTTTTCAAAAAGACTGCGGTTGATAAAATCCCTTAGGTGGTGGAGGGGAGAAGATGCAGGTGCTGTAGGTGTGGCTGGCTGAAAGCCCGGTCATGCTGATAATCCATTGGTCAACTAGGTTGGGAGGTGGGTCTGGCTAGGCCAAAGATCAGGCACTACCAACATCACCTGCTTCGCACAGCCTGAATGGGCAGTTGAATGAAGTGCACCCCAAAAAACATAGACAATCACTGAAGAAATAACATAGTTAAAGGGTAGCTATATTTCAACAAATTAAACACTGGAAAGTCGGAGGAGCTACGCGTGCATCCAAGATGGCCACGTGAGCCCAGGGCACACGAGACCCTCGCCACCTCCCGCAATTATCCTGAATTTTATCCTGCCAACATCGACGGGCTATTGAAGACGCAACCCAGCTGACATACGAGCTGTTTTCAGAAATCGATTTGGACTCCGGGAACCGAACTTATGATACTCTGAACCTTTGAGGCCTGGCCCATGGACACCTCCGGGCCTCGGGTGGTCTGAGTGCCCAGGCTGTAATTCAACAACAACGGCGGCGGAGTCTTGGTTGCTGCCCCGAGTTCACTTTCGGTTTAGTTTTTGGATCTTCACCCTCCCGCATCACTATCCTGTCGTAATGGCCCGTGTTGCACCCGGACCCTGGATTTACTGTGAGCCCGAGGCAGCGTGTCTGTGGTCTACACTGTGTGCCCACTAACTTGCTCTCAGTAATATTGGTGGACAACGCACAAATCATTTTCACCAGTTCCAGGGCGCTTCCTAGGGCCTTGCCGCCCGACATTGCGGGCAATCCCGACAGGGATAAACGCAAAACCAAGACCCCTCTCCGAGGTGGTCCCATTCAAACGAACGTCATGGACCGCTACACCCAGCCTAAGGTGTCACCCGGAGGGGCGAATAGGAATCGGGGTGAAGTGACCGAGGACCCCGCCATGTTGGCTGATCTTACATTGCAAGACGTTATGGGCGCCATCACTGGTATGAAGACTTCTATGGACCAACAATATGAGGCCATCGCCCTCAAGCTAGACACAGTGGCCATCGATGTCAATATTATCAGGATGGATTTATCAAGACCAACGAAAAGGTGAAATCGTTGGACTTAAAGACTTCCAGCCTCACTACGGATGTCGCTGACCTCCAAATGGAGGTGCGTAATCTCTGAACCTCTAATGACCTCTTTCATCGTCGACTGGAGGATTTTGAAAGCCGGGCGCGACGCAATAACGTGCGCATTATTGGTGTTCCAAAAAATTCCACGGGCTCTTCCACGGATCTCCTTGTTGAAGACCTCATCCTCACGCATCTTGCTCCTAAAGGCCTCAGCAAATTCTTTGCTGTTGAACGTGCGCAAAGAGTTCCGGGTGGTCAGCCTAAAACCCGTGCTCCACCGCGCCCGATTATTGCTAGAATCTTCTATTTCAGGGATAGAGACGCTATCCTGCAGGCATCGAGAACGGGTGGCCCGGTGAAGTTTGAGAATACCACTGTGAGCTTCTACCCGGACTTCACACAATCTGTTCAGAAACAGAGGATGAAGTTCCAAGGAGTGAAGCGGAGACTGAGGGACATGGGACTGAAATATGCGATGCTTTTCCCGACCCGACTACGGATTGAATATGAGGACCGGACATTTTTCTTTGATCGCCCGGAAAGAGTGAGTGACTGGCTTGATTCCTTGCCTGAGCGACGAGATCGCAGGGAACATACCGGCGGAGCCGAGGGGGGCCTACCTGACCAGGAATGAGCTGTGCTCCTGAGTTACTGACACTGCTTATATATGTCACTGTGGATAGACGTCTGCCGTATCACTAAGACTTCTGTGTGTACCCCGAGGTGGCGGGGGGAGTGGGACTCTTTCCTCCTCTGGGTTTCTTCTTGTAGATTAGTTCCATGTTAGGGCGACAGGCACACTGCAAGTTGGGGTGGCTTTCGAGTCTAACGCAGGGGTGCAGGGTGGGGGGCTTTCGTTTCCTGGGACTGTGGGGGGAGGGTGGGAAGTGTTTGGGGTTTGTTTTGGTTCTTTTTCAAGGCAACGTAATGATTTATTATTTGATTTGGGTGCTGCACTGTGGGTTGGGAGGGCTCTGCTACCATTTCGAGTGTGGGGGTTAGGGGGTTGAGACTTCTAAGTTGGAATGTTAATGGATTGGGGGATAGGATAAAACGGGGTGTTGTATTGCAATACTTGAAACGTTACTCCCCTGATGTAGTGTTACTGCAGGAAACGCATCTGATTGGGAACACTTGTTATGCTATGAATAGGCGGGGATACCACCTTGCTGCCCATGCTGGTTTCACCTCCGGTTCCAGGGGGGTGGGTATTTTTGTTCGGAACTCCCTTCCCCTTGAGGTTGACAATGTAATGTGTGATGATAGAGGGCGTTACGCTGCCCTCACTGGTAGATGGGAAGGGAAGACCATCACGCTGCTTTCTGTCTACGTCCCCCCTGGTTTGCAGTCCTCGACCTTTTCTGATCTGGGGAGGGTGGTTCTGGGACTCCCTGACTGTATGCTGATCATGGGCGGAGACTTCAATTCGGTTGTTTCTGGTGTGGAAGACCGCCATCCCCCCGAGATCTCGCGAGGTCCCAATCATGGTTGAGTGGATTCCTGGAAACTCTGGGCTTGATTGATTGTTGGAGGGCGATGCACCCTGGTCGGACACAGTTTACCTTCCACTCGGGTGCCCATGGCAGCCTGTCCAGGTTGGACTATGTTTTGATACCGGCAGCACAGGCCTCATTGATAAAGGAGATTAGGCACTTAGCTAGGGGGATTTCAGATCACTCTCCCGTATGGCTTCATATGGACATTAATCCGGGCACTGGGGGTCGAGTGGCTCCGATTAACCCCTGGTATCTTCATAACCCTAAGACCCGTGCTGAACTTGTCAAGTCCCTTGATCACTACTTTCTTGAGAATAAGGGATCGGTGTCTTCTTCTGTCTCATTATGGGAAGCGTTTAAGACGGTCCTTCGTGGACATGCATTATCATTGATTGCTGGTGCCAAAAAGACCAGAAATGAAGCTGTGGTCCGACTGGAGGCTGATCTTACTGAACTGGAAGGGGAGTTGGAGTTGGGGGTCACTCGAGACAAACTTCATGTCCTTGGTCTCAAACAGTCTGATTATAGGGCCTTGGTGACTGATGCTGCTAAACTCATGAGTAGGGAGCGACAGGGGCGGTTGTACGATGTAGGGGAAAGGCTGGGAAGTTGATCGCCTGGTTGGACAGAAAAGAGAGAGCTAGTCGTGTAGTCCCGGTGATTGAGAGGCCTGATGGAATGCATGTGACTGATCCGGTTGAGATAGTTGAGTGCTTTGCTGCTCATTTTCGTGAGGTCTATTCTCCAGTTTCTGTTAGACCCGAAGAAGACTCTCACCAGTTGTTACGAGATATTTCCCTGCCGTGCCTGTCGGACTCAGACAGGGAGCTGCTGGAAGCGCCACTCTCGGTAGACGAGATAGCTACCGCTATACGTTCTCTTCGTTCGGGGAAGGATATGGTTCCCAATGGTCTTCCTATTGAGCTATACAAGTTGCGTCCGGATAGGATTGCACCATATCTCCACGGTATGTTCATGGAATCGAGAGATACTGGCTCCCTCCCTTACGATCAGCGTCTTGCATCGATAGTAGTGATTCACAAGGAGGGGAAGCCAAGGGCTCATTGTACGTCCTACAGACCCATTTTGCTTCTTAACGCAGAGCCAAAAATCCTTGCTAAGGTACTAGCTAACCGCATTATCAATGTGATTAGTGACTTGATTCATCCGGACCAGTCCGGATTCATCCCGCGCCGTAACACAGCACTGAATTTGAGACGCTTACACGGAGCTCTCACGAGAGCCCCATATCTTCTGGAGTCGGCCATATTGGTCTCTCTTGACGCCACGATGGCTTTTGACACCGTGGAGTAGTCATATTTGTAGGCCGCTTTGGCGAAATTAGGCTTTGGTCCTGGCTTTATTGGCTAGGTGAAACTTCTCTATGAGGCTCCGTTGGCACAGGTAGTGGTCAATGGTCGGGTATCCAGTCCCTTCGCTCTGGGAAGAGGTACTCGGCAGGGTTGTCCGTTGTCTCCACTCCTCTTTGCACTCGCCCTGGAGCCTCTGGCTGCATGGTTGCGCTGGGAACCATCGATGAAAGGTATACAGTTGACCCCTGAGTTTGAAGATCGCATATCACTCTATGCGGACGATATTCTGTTGTACCTCACTTCGCCCCAAAAGTCGCTAAATGTGCTGTTTGATGTGTTGATTTCATTTGGATGCAATTCTGGCCTCGTGATTAATTGGTCCAAGTCTTGTATATACGTACCCGCGGGCGGCGCCCCTGCATTGCCCCGTGGTTGCCCAATACAGGTTACACAAGAGGGTTTCAAATATTTGGGGATTTTTATCACTTTGGACCCCGTAGTCAGATATGAGCGTAATTTACTCCCTCCGCTACAACGGTTGCGTTCTGATGTGGTGGGCTGGCGCGGCCTTCCTCTGTCCTACCTCGGACGAGCAACCCTTTTTAAGATGATGTCTCTACCGCGGTTCTTATACGCGCTCCAGAATACGTTTGACGCAATTCCGGCAAAATACTTCCGGGAAGTGGAGAGTCTACAAAGACAGCTGATTTGGGATGGGCGTGCCCGTATCGCCCTCCCTAAACTTACTCTTCCCTGGTATGACGGCGGTATCGCTCTTCCCGATATCAGGCGTTATTATTGGGCCTCTCAATTGTGTGCAATTAATCACGGTATGTATGGTCCGGGTTTGGATCCCGCATTTGAGATGGATCGGTGGCTTTTACCGGGAGGGAACTATAATAGGGCGCTATACTCTAGATCTGCAATTCGGACGCTTACTGGTCCTACCAAGATCGCCGTGCAAGCGTGGAATTGTGCGAATGCGGCACTGGAGTGGAGCGGGAGACTGACCCGTGCGTCCCCCTTGTACGATTCTTGCAAGCTGGAAAGGCTTTGGGAAATGGGATTTGATTGGCATCAGTAGAGTGGGCGATCTCTGGGTCAAGGATAGGATTAAGACTTTCGAGGTCTTGAAGGCGGAATATGACTTGACTGATTGGGAATTTTTTCGGTATTTACAGATTCGTCACGCGTTGGGTTCTGTTTTCCCCGTGGGGACCGTTGTTCCCGACTCTTTCCTATTGGAGGATCGGATACTTGATGGATATGTGCCCGATAGCACGATTTCTTTGATTTATAAGAAATTAATTAATGATCGTCTGACCTGTTAACGCATTTAAGGGAGGTCTGGACCAGAGACGGTTTACTATTAGATGACGAGGACTGGCAATCCGCGATTTCCTCCCCCAAGGAGGTCGCGATACCGGCCCGTCTTTGACTTATCCAGCTCAAGATCTTGCACCGTGTGTATGTTACTGGCCCGCGACTGATTCGAATGGGTTATTCTAATGGGTTATGTATTCGTGGTTGTGGTCAACTTGCTACTTTCCTTCACATCATTTGGGAATGTCCGGAGGTTGCTGTGTTTTGGAGTAGAGTGCATGCGGTCATGAAAGAGGTTACGGGAGTCGAGGTACAACCGGAAGCTAGGCGGTGTCTGCTGAATGTGTGGGAACCGAATGACTATGACGTGGCTCAGACCCGATGGGCGACCCTGGCTAATATGATCGCTAAACGAGACATTGAACAGTCGTGGGGCGCTCCCCGCCCGCCGACGGTCTCGGTGTGGAAGGAAAATATGGATTGGTGTATGTTTCGGGAGAAGACGGTGTATGTGGCACGAGGGAGGCCCCAAAACTGGGGGAAAATTTGGAATCAATGGAACTCCTACAGAGGAGATATATGCACACCACCCCTTCCTGAGGTACCCGATGATCCACATTCTCCCTAATCCTGACGTTCCATGACTTGTTTTGATTCACATGTTTTAAAATCTTTAGTCTTTTCCCCCGACTCTGCCCCTCCTTGATTTTTTGTTGTTTGACTTGCACTGTAATGCTATTGCCTTTCCCTCCTGCTCAGAAAAAGCGCCTATATTGTAATGTTCTTTTTGCCTTGATTGTTTGTTTTCTTTATATAATAAAAAGAGTTAAAAAAAAAAACTGGAAAGTCTCTAGTTTTGATATGCACTGCACATGATAACTCAAGCCACCTTCCTTGCTTGACACACAACTTTACCAAAGGCACAGGGAATAAAAGCTGACAACCAAGAGTAAAAGAAATTCCGTAATATGACTTATGGTGTGCTTGTGTGTGTGCGTGTGTGTGTGTGTGTGTGTGCGTGTTTGTGTGTGCATGCGTGTGCGCGTGTGTGTGTGTGTGTGAGTGGGAAAAAAAAGAAAGTAAGAGAGCAACTGACTGGAAATTTGATTTTTGTACCTTTAGTAACTTTGCTCCCACAGTTGACTAATCTGTACAATTCTCCCCAAAGGTGGGAGGCCTGGCATTAAGTAACCTATTGTATGCCGAAGATCTGGTTCTCTTCAGTCTTACGAGAGGTTGGGCTACAAAGGCTCCTCGACAAATTGCTCAGCTACACGACAATGAACCAGCTAGAGGTCAATTTAAAGAAAACGCAAGTCGTCCCCTTCGGTGAGACTTATATGCCTTACAGCTTGTCTCCAAAACATGTCTGGGATGGGGTGACAGCTACACTTTGTGCATTCCCTCTAGACAGCTGCAGGAACAGGACACAGCTGCATTTGCATTCATCGGCATATTAATGGGTCTTCCTGGACAAGAGGGGGGGGGGAGTAGTCAACACATACACCTGAATAGGTAGTGGCCTGGCCTCACACAAAATACTGATTTACCCCCTCACAGATAAGCTGAAACAAGACTTGTGTATCACCAAGGTTTTGCTTTGCAGTCACCTCCACATTTGGGTTTAATTGATGGGTCTATGACCTCCTCCTAATAGTTCACCTCGGGGTCCTAAGAAGACCCTGCCAAGAAGAAGATCTGTGCTACAGGAGAGACTGCAACTTTGTTAACTGCTTTGCTGTGTTGGCCATCATAGATTTCATTCGCACAAACGACCACTGCTAAGTTCTGCTAATCCAGAGTATTACTCTGCCTAGCTTGTCCTCAACCAGTCCTGGGCCTTTGCATAGTGTTGGCAGCCACTTTTAGGCATTCACATTCATCAGCAAGGTGAACAGATCAAGAACCACCATGTCTGCCTGCTCAGGCGCAGACCATCGTGTCTGTTGACCGTGCTGAAGTTGTAGCACCCGTCGGCAGTCCAGCGTGACTCTCTGCACGTATCAAGGAAAGACAGGTGCCTCCCCTCCATGTCTGCAATCACTGCATCATATCCAACAAGGGAAGACTCCAGCAAGGTGGATCCTGATGACAAGGCTGACAGCACCGCTGCAATACCCCGAGAAAGGTACTGTACACTCCAGGACTTATGAGGTCCCTGCGACACACCAGCGCTCTTGCAGGCAGCCCCGAACGGAGTGAGTAGATCAGGGTGGATACCTCTGCCAACTAGAGACCTGCATTCTAACAGCAAGGCAGCCTTTCTGTAATTCAGTCCCTCCTATTGGTAAATGCGTCGAACGGTTTTGGAAATGCAACGCAAGGTGGGAGTGTGCATTTCAAAACATTTATATTTTCAAAAGTTTTGCAATTTCATAAACAAGGGACAATAGGAACACAGCACACATAGAAACCAGTTTGCACTAATATACTCCAGACTCACTCTTCCCAATGTCCTTGAAAGATGAAAGAAAACAAAACAAAACAAAACATTCCACTTATTAATACCTCTCCTTAGTCTTTGTGACTGGCATGCGAGGCAGACAAGCCAAAAGGGATTTTGGTCCATATCCTCTGGTCTAGTCAGACCCAGGGGGCTCTAGACAACCTTTCCTTCCCCAGCTTGTTCAGTGGTAGAGTAGTACAAACTCTTTAAAGGTAATTGGACACACTGCACTAACCCAGCAAGAAATCTAGAACCTTGCTATCTGGCTATCATACATAATTCATGAGTAGCTGGAAATTTATAAATCATGGATCCATTTTTGAGAACCTCATACAGATGCACTGCACAGGAGAGGTGGCAATGGGGTGATTTTTTTTCTCTTTCAAATGTATCTTTTTATTATTAACCATCAAACCATGTCACATACAAAAGATAGCACCCACCCAGGTACAAGGGGGCACACAGTCCAGGAGCGCAATAACAATAGCAATGGTAGGTTCAGCTTCGCGAAGTCCCCATTTCTGCTACCACCCTGCACGAAAGGTATGACGCCTGTTGTAAGAACAAACAATACACCTCCCCCCAACAAACCAACCCCCACTCCATCCGGTGGTGACGAAATAATAATGAAAACATAACGAAAATGCAAATAATACAGCCATAGCAAAAGGAAACAGTGATGTAACAACTAGTAGCGAGATGCAGGCTAATCCGTAGTGCCATTAAGGCGCCCCCAAGGCCAATGGAACAAGGAGAGAAAACCTATAGTTGGAAGAGGTGCATTGGGGTGATTTTTTAAACACATTGTGTGAATGGGTTGGACCTGGTTTAATCATAGGAATTAAGGGAATGATCAATCAATCCATCAAACCGTGTTTGCGTAGACCTACTAATCACCCATGAGGGCATTCAGACGCTTGGCTTCATGGCTTAATCGAAGAGGCAGGTCTTGATTCTCTTGTTGAATTCTGCCAGCCCGGGTAGTGACCAGAGGTGGCGGGAGGGCTGTTCCAGGGCTTGGTGGTGAGGTAGGAGGAGGAACGGCCTCAACTGTGGCTTCAGCGGATGCGCGGTGTCTGTGTGAGCGTGGCGGAGCAGACCGAGTAAAGTTCCTCCTCCTAAATTTTAAAATGGAGTACAGACTTTGTTCATCCTGGTTTTCCTGATCTACTAGGCGAGGATAAGGTCCTAGCAGATATTGTTTCACATTTGTAATTTAAATAGGGTTAGGAATCGGCAGGGCCAGTTTGTGGATATCTCTTACGGCGACAAATTCGGAATTTGTACTTGGTATAAAGCAGTAAGGGATTTGATTTAATGAACGAGGAATTCTTGTGTGGAACTGGATCATGCAGCTGCAGTGCAGTGCATAATGCTGTTGGCATGTCCCTTATTTCCTCCTTGCCTTGGGAATGTCAGCCAGTTGATATGAGCACTGTAGGTGTCATAATGTCACATATGGGCAGACTCCCTCCAGAGAGGTGAGGTACACAATGGACTTCAAAGTGCTCTGAGATGGTGTTACCTGGTGTGTCTGTTGAATCCCTCTGTGCTAAATACACATTTAAAACTCCCCCTCACCAGCTTCCTCTCTCCCTCACACTCCCTCCTCAATCACCGCCCCCTCCCAACCCTTCCTCCATTGCTTCTTTTTCTTTCTGTCTCTTTTCTTTCTGTCTTTTCATCTCTACTTCTTCTCTACTTTTGCATATCATGATCCTACTCTGGGGTAATACTCTGCCAATACTCTTGTAGTCCTTCATTCATCTCTACTACCCATGACACTATGATACTGTGATCCATTGATATTATGGTTTGTTTCCACTCTATGGTGCTGTGACACTATACCACTATCACAAATCGTGCTGTACCCTCTTCTCTTCACCATGCCCCTTTATGTGAGTGCCCTTCTTTCTGTGCTGCTTCTGTACTATTAGGCTTATAAAATCTTAATAAAAATTATTTTGAAATACAAAAAGGACTATGTTCGCGTAAGTCGAAACATAAGGACTCTGAACTGACCTGGTTTTATACAAGGGTGATCAGTACCCACCATCCCTCGCATGAAATCCATCCATTTGACCTAGTGCACAGACCTCATTCATGTTTTTTTCTAAAAAGGTTCCTTTATTCATATCTTCTTGTTCTTTTTATTAAAACCTTTTCTCCAAAGTAGCCGAATGTGGATATTGTGTTTTTGGCTTGAGAGTGAGCTACTGAGTGAATGAATGATGGCCATGATTGTATCAAAGCGCGCGCTCTTCTAGAGAGGCGATCAGGTTGTGTACTCAAGGGTAACCAGCGATATCTCTTACCTAACATTGAGGCTTACTGTTTTGACATGGCGGTGGGAGGCACGGTGAGGTGGTGGACCAGGAGGGACAGGGTCGTCTTGGGTTTGTACCAAGTTTTGAAATGGAAACTTTGGGGGGTTTGAATGAAGCCCCAATAAGACCAATCGATAGGAGCCTTTATACTTGTCTGCCCTCTAAGTGATTCTCTTCGGATGAGAGACACTGATATATTGAGTACCAAAGAGCAGATGTTCAGGAGCCTTTACCTCATTGTGCACAGGGACCCTCAGTGTTGCCCTTAGCACAAAGTGCAGCTCAACAAAGAAAACATTGCGGTGCCAGGCGCAAGGACGTATCTTTAGCTGGAATGAAATTATCCGATGTCTATCTCAACGGATTATGCAATCTGCCACATGCAGGTGCTGTACTATACTATACTTTGGGTGGTCCCCATGATGTACCCAGGCGTGCCTGTTATTGTAGATCTACACATTACTTGCACTGGTGCCTTCCATGTACCTGCTCAGGGTTTGCCTGTTATCTATGACATCCATCCATTCAATGCTAATGCGAGTTGCTTGTATTATATTAAGTGGACAACATAACAGCATAGCAGTGTCTCAAATCCCTACCAGGAGCTTGGGAGACGTCCATTTCCCTGCTCCGAATGATAAGTTGGTATACCTGTACTGTCTCAAGGCAAAGGAAACCTACTAAGAGTGAACAACATACGTTTCGCTCTACACAGATAGTGATGGCTCTCACCTGTAAGCATGGCTACAAAGAAGGAACACAGCAGTCGGGTCTCCATGGGGATGCTTTACTTCACACAGCTGGAGGAACCCTTTATCCTGAAACACATTCAAAATAATTTATTTCGATGAGAATTCAGTCAAACATGTGGTACCTGTTTTTTCTGAGTGCTTCTGTCTCATTTTTCAGCTTTCTCCCTCCTCTCCCTTGTTTTTCTGAGTTTTTCTCTTGCTTTTCCCTCGTTTTTCGCTGCTTTCTCGCGAAGGAGTTAGCAACTGCAGCGCCATGAGACTCTCACGGGTTATTTGCTGCGCTTTAAAAATCCTGATTGATAGATTGACACAGATCACTCACTCGATCACTCTCTCGCTCACTGTCTAAGCTCACTCATTCACTCATGGATCCTTATAGAAAAACTGTAGAGACAATATCATGGTTCTCAGGATGGGTTCTTGTCGTCAGTTTCATCTGTACTGCACCTCCTCCTCAGAGACCCCCTCTGCACCTCCCCTCCGGAGGTCCCCACTGCACCTCCCACCCCCTGGAGGCCCCCCTGCACCTCCCCCCAGAGACCTCGACTGCACCTCTCCTCCGGAGGTCCCCACTGCACCTCCCACCCCCTGGAGGCCCCAACTGCACCTCCCCCAGAGACCCCCACTGCACCTCCCACCCCTGGAGGCCCCCACTGCACCTCCCACCCCCTGGAGGCCCCCTGCATCTCCCACCCCCCTGGAGGCCCCCATTGCACCTCCCATCCCCTGGAGGTCCCCACTGCACCTCCCCCCGAAGGGAGAATGCGGGCAGCTCCCAAAACTGCTTTATCAGAATAAACATCATTGTGGTTCTTAGGTCACAAAGTCCTCTTAAGACAGTGAGCTATCCAATCAGAGGCAGGCGCTACACGGTTGTTAGTATTTGAAAGTGATAGGAGCAGGGGGTGGGAGGTGTAGTGGGGGCCTCCAGGGGGTTGGGAGGTGCTTTGGGGCCTCCAGGGGGTGGGAGGTGCAGTGGGGGCCTCCAGGAGATTAGAGGTGCAGTGGGGACTCCAGGGGGTGGGAGGTGAAGTGGGGGCCTCCAGGGGGTGGGAGGTGCAGTGGGGGCCTCCAGGGGATGGGAGGTGCAGTGGGGGCTCGAGGGGTGGGAGGTGCGGTGGGGGTCTCTGGGGGAGGTGCAGTGGGGGCCTCCAGGGGATGGGAGGTGCAGTGGGGGCTCGAGGGGTGGGAGGTGCGGTGGGGGTCTCTGGGGGAGGTGCAGTGGGGGCCTCCAGAGGGTGGAGATGCAGTGAGGACCTCCGGAGGGGAGGTGCAGAGGGGGTCTCTGAGGAGGAGGTGCAGTGGGGGCCTCCAGGGGGTGGAAGGTGCAGGGGGGCCTCCAGGGGGTGGGAGGAGCAGTGGGGGCTCCAAGGGGTGGGAGGTGCAGGGGGGCCTCCAGGGGGTGGGAGGTGCAGTGGGGGCTCCAGGGGGTGGAAGGTGCAGTGGGGACCTTCGGGGGGAGGTGCAGTGGGGACCTCCAGGGGATGGGAGGTGCAATGAGGGCCTCCAGGGGGTGGGAGGTGCAGGGGGGGCTCTAGGGGGTGGGAGGTGCAGTGGGGGCTCCAGGGGGTGGGAGGTGCAGTGGGGGTCTCTGGGGGGAGGTGCAGTGGGGGTCTCTAGAGGGAGGTGCAGTGGAGGCCTCCAGGGGGTGGGAGGTACAGTGGAGGCCTCCAGGGGGTGGGAGGTACAGGGGGGCCTCCAGGGGGTGGGAGGTGCAGTGGGGGCTCCAGGGGATGGGAGGTGCAGTGGAGGCCTCCAGGGAGTGGGAGGTGCAGTGGGGCCTCCAGGGGGTGGGAGGTGCAGTGAGGGCCTCCGGGGGGGAGGTGCAGCGGGGGCCTCCAGGGGGTGGGAGGTGCAGTGGAGGCCTCCAGGGGGTGGGAGGTACAGGGGGGCCTCCAGGGGGTTGGAGGTGCAGTGGGGGCTCCAGGGGATGGGAGGTGCAGTGGAGGCCTCCAGGGGGTGGGAGGTGCAGTGAGGGCCTCCAGGGGGTGGGAGGTGCAGTGAGGGCCTCTGGGGGGGAGGTGCAGCGGGGGCCTCCAGGGGGTAGGAGGCGCAGTGGGGGTCTCTGGGGGGAGGTGCAGTGGAGGCCTCCAGGGGGTGGGAGGTACAGGGGGGCCTCCAGGGGGTGGGAGGTGCAGCGGGGGCCTCCAGGGGGTGGGAGTTGTAGTGGGGGCCTCCAGGGGGTAGGAGGCGCAGTGGGGGTCTCTGGGGGGAGGTGCAGTGGAGGCCTCCAGGGGGTGGGAGGTGCAGTGGAGGCCTCCAGGGGGTGGGAGGTACAGGGGGGCCTCCAGGGGGTGGGAGGTGCAGTGGGGGCTCCAGGGGGTGGGAGTTGTAGTGGGGGCCTCCAGGGGGTGGGAGGTGCAGTGGGGCCTCCAGGGGATGGGAGGTGCAGTGGGGGCCTCCAGGGGGTGGGAGGTGCAGTGGGTGTTCCAGGGGGTGGGGGGTGCAGTGGGGGCCTCCAGGGGGTGGGAGGTGCAGGGGGGCCTCCAGGGGGTGGGAGGTGCAGTGGGGCCTCCAGGGGATGGGAGGTGCAGTGGGGGTCTCCAGGGGGTGGGAGGTGCATTGGGGGCCTCCAGGGGGTGGGAGGTGCAGTGGGTGTTCCAGGGGGTGGGGGGTGCAGTGGGGGCATCCAGGGGATGGGAGTTGCAGGGGGGGCCTCCAGGGGATGGGAGGTGCAGTGGGGGCCTCCAGGGGTGAGAGGTGCAGGGGGGCATCCAGGGGATGGGAGTTGCAGGCGGGGCCTCCAGGGGATGGGAGGTGCAGTGGGTGTTCCAGGGGGTGGGGGGTGCAGTGGGGGCCTCCAGGGGGTGGGAGGTGCAGTGGGGGCTCGAGGGGGTGGGAGGTGCAGTGGGGACCTTCGGGGGGAGGTGCAGTGGGGACCTCCAGGGGATGGGAGGTGCAATGGGGGCCTCCAGGGGGGTGGGAGATGCAGGGGGCCTCCAGGGGGTGGGAGGTGCAGTGGGGGCCTCCAGGGGTGGGAGGTGCAGTGGGGGTCTCTGGGGGAGGTGCAGTTGGGGCCTCCAGGGGGTGGGAGGTGCAGTGGGGACCTCCGGAGGAGAGGTGCAGTGGAGGTCTCTGGGGGGAGGTGCAGGGGGGCCTCCAGGGGGTGGGAGGTGCAGTGGGGACCTCCGGAGGGGAGGTGCAGAGGGGGTCTCTGAGGAGGAGGTGCAGTGGGGGCCTCCAGGGGGCGGGAGGTGCAGGGGGGCCTCCAGGGGGTGGGAGGTGCAGTGGGGGCTCCAGGGAGTGGGAGGTGCAGTGGGGACCTTCGGGGGGAGGTGCAGTGGGGGCCTCCAGGGGGTGGGAGGTGCAGTGGGGGCTCCAGGGAGTGGGAGGTGCAGTGGGGACCTCCAGGGGGTGGGAGGTGCAGGGGGGCCTCCAGGGGGTGGGAGGTGCAGTGGGGGCTCCAGGGAGTGGGAGGTGCAGTGGGGACCTTCGGGGGGAGGTGCAGTGGGGGCCTCCAGGGGGTGGGAGGTGCAGTGGGGGCTCCAGGGAGTGGGAGGTGCAGTGGGGACCTCCGGGGGGAAGGTGAAGTAGGAGCTCCAGGGGGTGGGAGGTGCAGGGGGCCTCCAGGGGGTGGGAGGTGCAGTGGGGGCCTCCAGGGGGTGGGAGGTGCAGTGGGGGCCTCCAGGGGATGGGAGATGCAGTGGGTGCCTCCAGGGGGTGGGAGGTGCAGTGGGGACCTCCGGAGGAGAGGTGCAGTGGAGGTCTCTGGGGGAAGGTGCAGTGGGGGCCTCCAGGGGGTGGGAGGTGCAGTTTGGGCCTCCAGGGGGTGGGAGGTGCAGGGGGGCCTCCAGGGGCTGGGAGGTGCAGTGGGCGTTCCAGGGGGTGGGAGGGTCAGTGGGGTCCTCCAGGGGATGGGAGGTGCAGTGGGGGCTCGAGGGGGTGGGAGGTGCAGTGGGGGTCTCTGGGGGGAGGTGCAGTGGAGGCCTCCAGCGGGTGGGAGGTACAGGGGGGCCTCCAGGGGGTGGGAGGTACAGGGGGGCCTCCAGGGGGTGGGAGGTGCAGTGGGGGCTTCCAGGGGATGGGAGGTGCAGTGGGGGCCTCCAGAAGGTGGGAGATGCAGTGAGGACCTCCGGAGGGGAGGTGCAGAGGAGGTGCAGTGGGGACCTTCGGGGGGAGGTGCAGAGGGGACCTCCAGGGGTTGGGAGGTGCAATGGGGGCCTCCATGGGGTGGGAGGTACAGGGGGGCCTCCAGGGGGTGGGAGGTGCAGTGGAGGCCTCCAGGGGGTGGGAGGTACAGGGGGGCCTCCAGGGGGTGGGAGGTGCAGTGGGGGCCTCCAGGGGTGAAAGGTGCAGGGGGCCATCCAGGGGATGGGAGTTGCAGGGGGGGCCTCCAGGGGATGGGAGGTGCAGTGGGGGTACCAGGGGGTGGGAGGTGCAGTGGGGGCCTCCAGGGGGTGGGAGGTGCAGTGGGGGCCTCCAGGGGATGGGAAGTGCAGTGGGGGCTCGAGGGGGTGGGAGGTGCAGTGGGGGTCTCTGGGGGGAGGTGCAGTGGGGGCCTCCAGGGGATGGGAGGTGCAGTGGGGGGCTCCAGATGGTGGAGATGCAGTGAGGACCTCCGGAGGGGAGGTGCAGTGGGGGCCTCCAGGGAGTGGAAGGTGCAGTGGGGACCTTCGGGGGGAGGTGCAGTGGGGACCTCCAGGGGATGGGAGGTGCAGTGGGGGCCTCCAGGGGGTGGGAGGTGTAGGGGGGCCTCCAGGGGGTGGGAGGTGCAGTGGGGGCTCCAGGGGGTGGGAGGTGCAGTGGGGGCCTCTAGGGGATGGGAGGTGTAGTGGGGGCCTCCAGGGGGTGGGAGGTGCCGTGAAGGTTCGAGCAAGTGGGAGGTGCAGTGGGGGCCTTCAGGGGGTGAGAGGGGGTGCAGTGGGGACCTCCGGAGGGTGGGGGGGTGCAGTGGGGACCTCCAGGGCGAAAGGTGAAGTGTGGGTCTCTGGGGGGAGGTGCAGTGGGAGCCTCCAGGGGTGGGAGGTGCAGGGGGCCTCCAGGTGGTGGGAGGTGCAGTGGGGGCCTCCAGGGGGTGGGAGGTGCAGTGGGGGCCTCCAGGGGGTGGGAGGTGCAGTGGGGACCTCCGGGGGGGAGGTACAGTGGGGGATCTAGGGGGTGGGAGGTGCAGTGGGGACCTCCGGGGGGGGGGTGCAGTGGGGGCTCCAGGGGGTGGGAGGTGCAGGGGGCCTCCAGGGGGGCCTCCAGGGGGTGGGAGGTGCAGTGGAGGCCCCCAGGGGGTGGGAGGTGCATTGGAGGCCCCCAGGGGGTGGGAGGTGCAGTGGGGGCCTCCAGGGGATGGGAGATGCAGTGGGTGCCTCCAGGGGGTGGGAGGTGCAGTGGGGACCTCCGGGGGGAGGTGAAGTGGGGGCTCCAGGGGGTGGGAGGTGCATGGGGCCTCCAGGGGGTGGGAGGTGCAGTGGGGGCCTCCAGGGGATGGGAGATGCAGTGGGTGCCTCCAGGGGGTGGGAGGTGCAGTGGGGACCTCCGGAGGGTAGGTGCAGTGGAGGTCTCTTGGGAGAGGTGCAGTGGTGAATTCCAGGGGGTGGGAGGTGCAGTGGGGACCTCCGGAGGGTAGGTGCAGTGGAGGTCTCTTGGGGGAGGTGCAGTGGGGGCCTCCAGGGGGTGGGAGGTGCAGTTTGGGCCTCCAGGGGGTGGGAGGTGCAGTAGGAGTTCCAGGGGTGGGAGGGTCAGTGGGGGCCTCCAGGGGATGGGAGGTGCAGTTGGGGCTCGAGGGTGTGGGAGGTGCAGTGGGGGTCTCTGGGGGGAGGTGCAGTGGAAGCCTCCAGCGGGTGGGAGGTACAGTGGGGCCTCCAGGGGGTGGGAGGTGCAGTGGGGGCTTCCAGGGGATGGGAGGTGCAGTGGGGCCTCCAGAGGGTGGGAGATGCAGTGAGGACCTCCGGAGGGGAGGTGCAGAGGGGGTTTCTGAGGGGGAGGTGCAGTGGGGGCCTCCAGGGGGTGGGAGGTGCAGGAGGACCTCCAGGGGGTGGGAGGTGCAGTGGGGGCTCCAGGGGGTGGGAGGTGCAGTGGGGGCCTCTAGGGGGTGGGAGGTGCAGTGGGGGCTCCAGGGGGTGGGAGGTGCAATGGGGGCCTCCATGGGGTGGGAGGTACAGGGGGGCCCCCAGGGGGTGGGAGGTGCAGTGGAGGCCTCCAGGGGGTGGGAGGTACAGGGGGGCCTCCAGGGGGTGGGAGGTGCAGTGGGGGCCTCCAGGGGTGAAAGGTGCAGGGGGCCATCCAGGGGATGGGAGTTGCAGGGGGGGCCTCCAGGGGATGGGAGGTGCAGTGGGGGTACCAGGGGGTGGGAGGTGCAGTGGGGGCCTCCGGGGGGGAGGTGCAGCGGGGGCCTCCAGGGGGTGGGAGGTGCAGTGGAGGCCTCCAGGGGGTGGGAGGTACAGGGGGGCCTCCAGGGGGTTGGAGGTGCAGTGGGGGCTCCAGGGGATGGGAGGTGCAGTGGAGGCCTCCAGGGGGTGGGAGGTGCAGTGAGGGCCTCCAGGGGGTGGGAGGTGCAGTGAGGGCCTCTGGGGGGGAGGTGCAGCGGGGGCCTCCAGGGGGTAGGAGGCGCAGTGGGGGTCTCTGGGGGGAGGTGCAGTGGAGGCCTCCAGGGGGTGGGAGGTACAGGGGGGCCTCCAGGGGGTGGGAGGTGCAGCGGGGGCCTCCAGGGGGTGGGAGTTGTAGTGGGGGCCTCCAGGGGGTAGGAGGCGCAGTGGGGGTCTCTGGGGGGAGGTGCAGTGGAGGCCTCCAGGGGGTGGGAGGTGCAGTGGAGGCCTCCAGGGGGTGGGAGGTACAGGGGGGCCTCCAGGGGGTGGGAGGTGCAGTGGGGGCTCCAGGGGGTGGGAGTTGTAGTGGGGGCCTCCAGGGGGTGGGAGGTGCAGTGGGGCCTCCAGGGGATGGGAGGTGCAGTGGGGGTCTCCAGGGGGTGGGAGGTGCAGTGGGGGCCTCCAGGGGGTGGGAGGTGCAGTGGGTGTTCCAGGGGGTGGGGGGTGCAGTGGGGGCCTCCAGGGGGTGGGAGGTGCAGGGGGGCCTCCAGGGGGTGGGAGGTGCAGTGGGGCCTCCAGGGGATGGGAGGTGCAGTGGGGGTCTCCAGGGGGTGGGAGGTGCATTGGGGGCCTCCAGGGGGTGGGAGGTGCAGTGGGTGTTCCAGGGGGTGGGGGGTGCAGTGGGGGCATCCAGGGGATGGGAGTTGCAGGGGGGGCCTCCAGGGGATGGGAGGTGCAGTGGGGGCCTCCAGGGGTGAGAGGTGCAGGGGGGCATCCAGGGGATGGGAGTTGCAGGCGGGGCCTCCAGGGGATGGGAGGTGCAGTGGGTGTTCCAGGGGGTGGGGGGTGCAGTGGGGGCCTCCAGGGGGTGGGAGGTGCAGTGGGGGCTCGAGGGGGTGGGAGGTGCAGTGGGGACCTTCGGGGGGAGGTGCAGTGGGGACCTCCAGGGGATGGGAGGTGCAATGGGGGCCTCCAGGGGGGTGGGAGATGCAGGGGGCCTCCAGGGGGTGGGAGGTGCAGTGGGGGCCTCCAGGGGTGGGAGGTGCAGTGGGGGTCTCTGGGGGAGGTGCAGTTGGGGCCTCCAGGGGGTGGGAGGTGCAGTGGGGACCTCCGGAGGAGAGGTGCAGTGGAGGTCTCTGGGGGGAGGTGCAGGGGGGCCTCCAGGGGGTGGGAGGTGCAGTGGGGACCTCCGGAGGGGAGGTGCAGAGGGGGTCTCTGAGGAGGAGGTGCAGTGGGGGCCTCCAGGGGGCGGGAGGTGCAGGGGGGCCTCCAGGGGGTGGGAGGTGCAGTGGGGGCTCCAGGGAGTGGGAGGTGCAGTGGGGACCTTCGGGGGGAGGTGCAGTGGGGGCCTCCAGGGGGTGGGAGGTGCAGTGGGGGCTCCAGGGAGTGGGAGGTGCAGTGGGGACCTCCAGGGGGTGGGAGGTGCAGGGGGGCCTCCAGGGGGTGGGAGGTGCAGTGGGGGCTCCAGGGAGTGGGAGGTGCAGTGGGGACCTTCGGGGGGAGGTGCAGTGGGGGCCTCCAGGGGGTGGGAGGTGCAGTGGGGGCTCCAGGGAGTGGGAGGTGCAGTGGGGACCTCCGGGGGGAAGGTGAAGTAGGAGCTCCAGGGGGTGGGAGGTGCAGGGGGCCTCCAGGGGGTGGGAGGTGCAGTGGGGGCCTCCAGGGGGTGGGAGGTGCAGTGGGGGCCTCCAGGGGATGGGAGATGCAGTGGGTGCCTCCAGGGGGTGGGAGGTGCAGTGGGGACCTCCGGAGGAGAGGTGCAGTGGAGGTCTCTGGGGGAAGGTGCAGTGGGGGCCTCCAGGGGGTGGGAGGTGCAGTTTGTGCCTCCAGGGGGTGGGAGGTGCAGGGGGGCCTCCAGGGGCTGGGAGGTGCAGTGGGCGTTCCAGGGGGTGGGAGGGTCAGTGGGGTCCTCCAGGGGATGGGAGGTGCAGTGGGGGCTCGAGGGGGTGGGAGGTGCAGTGGGGGTCTCTGGGGGGAGGTGCAGTGGAGGCCTCCAGCGGGTGGGAGGTACAGGGGGGCCTCCAGGGGGTGGGAGGTACAGGGGGGCCTCCAGGGGGTGGGAGGTGCAGTGGGGGCTTCCAGGGGATGGGAGGTGCAGTGGGGGCCTCCAGAAGGTGGGAGATGCAGTGAGGACCTCCGGAGGGGAGGTGCAGAGGAGGTGCAGTGGGGACCTTCGGGGGGAGGTGCAGAGGGGACCTCCAGGGGTTGGGAGGTGCAATGGGGGCCTCCATGGGGTGGGAGGTACAGGGGGGCCTCCAGGGGGTGGGAGGTGCAGTGGAGGCCTCCAGGGGGTGGGAGGTACAGGGGGGCCTCCAGGGGGTGGGAGGTGCAGTGGGGGCCTCCAGGGGTGAAAGGTGCAGGGGGCCATCCAGGGGATGGGAGTTGCAGGGGGGGCCTCCAGGGGATGGGAGGTGCAGTGGGGGTACCAGGGGGTGGGAGGTGCAGTGGGGGCCTCCAGGGGGTGGGAGGTGCAGTGGGGGCCTCCAGGGGATGGGAAGTGCAGTGGGGGCTCGAGGGGGTGGGAGGTGCAGTGGGGGTCTCTGGGGGGAGGTGCAGTGGGGGCCTCCAGGGGATGGGAGGTGCAGTGGGGGGCTCCAGATGGTGGAGATGCAGTGAGGACCTCCGGAGGGGAGGTGCAGTGGGGGCCTCCAGGGAGTGGAAGGTGCAGTGGGGACCTTCGGGGGGAGGTGCAGTGGGGACCTCCAGGGGATGGGAGGTGCAGTGGGGGCCTCCAGGGGGTGGGAGGTGTAGGGGGGCCTCCAGGGGGTGGGAGGTGCAGTGGGGGCTCCAGGGGGTGGGAGGTGCAGTGGGGGCCTCTAGGGGATGGGAGGTGTAGTGGGGGCCTCCAGGGGGTGGGAGGTGCCGTGAAGGTTCGAGCAAGTGGGAGGTGCAGTGGGGGCCTTCAGGGGGTGAGAGGGGGTGCAGTGGGGACCTCCGGAGGGTGGGGGGGTGCAGTGGGG
This sequence comes from Lissotriton helveticus, assembly GCF_964261635.1. Lineage (NCBI taxonomy): Eukaryota > Metazoa > Chordata > Amphibia > Caudata > Salamandridae > Lissotriton > Lissotriton helveticus. The sequence goes on from NC_136059.1 coordinate 53,062,306, forward strand.
ACCTCCAGGGCGAAAGGTGAAGTGTGGGTCTCTGGGGGGAGGTGCAGTGGGAGCCTCCAGGGGTGGGAGGTGCAGGGGGCCTCCAGGTGGTGGGAGGTGCAGTGGGGGCCTCCAGGGGGTGGGAGGTGCAGTGGGGGCCTCCAGGGGGTGGGAGGTGCAGTGGGGACCTCCGGGGGGGAGGTACAGTGGGGGATCTAGGGGGTGGGAGGTGCAGTGGGGACCTCCGGGGGGGGGTGCAGTGGGGGCTCCAGGGGGTGGGAGGTGCAGGGGGCCTCCAGGGGGGCCTCCAGGGGGTGGGAGGTGCAGTGGAGGCCCCCAGGGGGTGGGAGGTGCATTGGAGGCCCCCAGGGGGTGGGAGGTGCAGTGGGGGCCTCCAGGGGATGGGAGATGCAGTGGGTGCCTCCAGGGGGTGGGAGGTGCAGTGGGGACCTCCGGGGGGAGGTGAAGTGGGGGCTCCAGGGGGTGGGAGGTGCATGGGGCCTCCAGGGGGTGGGAGGTGCAGTGGGGGCCTCCAGGGGATGGGAGATGCAGTGGGTGCCTCCAGGGGGTGGGAGGTGCAGTGGGGACCTCCGGAGGGTAGGTGCAGTGGAGGTCTCTTGGGAGAGGTGCAGTGGTGAATTCCAGGGGGTGGGAGGTGCAGTGGGGACCTCCGGAGGGTAGGTGCAGTGGAGGTCTCTTGGGGGAGGTGCAGTGGGGGCCTCCAGGGGGTGGGAGGTGCAGTTTGGGCCTCCAGGGGGTGGGAGGTGCAGTAGGAGTTCCAGGGGTGGGAGGGTCAGTGGGGGCCTCCAGGGGATGGGAGGTGCAGTTGGGGCTCGAGGGTGTGGGAGGTGCAGTGGGGGTCTCTGGGGGGAGGTGCAGTGGAAGCCTCCAGCGGGTGGGAGGTACAGTGGGGCCTCCAGGGGGTGGGAGGTGCAGTGGGGGCTTCCAGGGGATGGGAGGTGCAGTGGGGCCTCCAGAGGGTGGGAGATGCAGTGAGGACCTCCGGAGGGGAGGTGCAGAGGGGGTTTCTGAGGGGGAGGTGCAGTGGGGGCCTCCAGGGGGTGGGAGGTGCAGGAGGACCTCCAGGGGGTGGGAGGTGCAGTGGGGGCTCCAGGGGGTGGGAGGTGCAGTGGGGGCCTCTAGGGGGTGGGAGGTGCAGTGGGGGCTCCAGGGGGTGGGAGGTGCAATGGGGGCCTCCATGGGGTGGGAGGTACAGGGGGGCCCCCAGGGGGTGGGAGGTGCAGTGGAGGCCTCCAGGGGGTGGGAGGTACAGGGGGGCCTCCAGGGGGTGGGAGGTGCAGTGGGGGCCTCCAGGGGTGAAAGGTGCAGGGGGCCATCCAGGGGATGGGAGTTGCAGGGGGGGCCTCCAGGGGATGGGAGGTGCAGTGGGGGTACCAGGGGGTGGGAGGTGCAGTGGGGGCCTCCAGGGGGTGGGAGGTGCAGTGGGGGCCTCCAGGGGATGGGAAGTGCAGTGGGGGCTCGAGGGGGTGGGAGGTGCAGTGGGGGTCTCTGGGGGGAGGTGCAGTGGGGGCCTCCAGGGGATGGGAGGTGCAGTGGGGGGCTCCAGATGGTGGAGATGCAGTGAGGACCTCCGGAGGGGAGGTGCAGTGGGGGCCTCCAGGGAGTGGAAGGTGCAGTGGGGACCTTCGGGGGGAGGTGCAGTGGGGACCTCCAGGGGATGGGAGGTGCAGTGGGGGCCTCCAGGGGGTGGGAGGTGTAGGGGGGCCTCCAGGGGGTGGGAGGTGCAGTGGGGGCTCCAGGGGGTGGGAGGTGCAGTGGGGGCCTCTAGGGGATGGGAGGTGTAGTGGGGGCCTCCAGGGGGTGGGAGGTGCTGTGAAGGTTCGAGCAAGTGGGAGGTGCAGTGGGGGCCTTCAGGGGGTGAGGGGGGGTGCAGTGGGGACCTCCGGAGGGTGGGGGGGTGCAGTGGGGACCTCCAGGGCGAAAGGTGAAGTGTGGGTCTCTGGGGGGAGGTGCAGTGGGAGCCTCCAGGGGTGGGAGGTGCAGGGGGCCTCCAGGTGGTGGGAGGTGCAGTGGGGGCCTCCAGGGGGTGGGAGGTGCAGTGGGGGCCTCCAGGGGGTGGGAGGTGCAGTGGGGACCTCCGGGGGGGAGGTGCAGTGGGGGATCTAGGGGGTGGGAGGTGCAGTGGGGACCTCCGGGGGGGGGTGCAGTGGGGGCTCCAGGGGGTGGGAGGTGCAGGGGGCCTCCAGGGGGGCCTCCAGGGGGTGGGAGGTGCAGTGGAGGCCCCCAGGGGGTGGGAGGTGCATTGGAGGCCCCCAGGGGGTGGGAGGTGCAGTGGGGGCCTCCAGGGGATGGGAGATGCAGTGGGTGCCTCCAGGGGGTGGGAGGTGCAGTGGGGACCTCCGGGGGGAGGTGAAGTGGGGGCTCCAGGGGGTGGGAGGTGCATGGGGCCTCCAGGGGGTGGGAGGTGCAGTGGGGGCCTCCAGGGGATGGGAGATGCAGTGGGTGCCTCCAGGGGGTGGGAGGTGCAGTGGGGACCTCCGGAGGGTAGGTGCAGTGGAGGTCTCTTGGGAGAGGTGCAGTGGTGAATTCCAGGGGGTGGGAGGTGCAGTGGGGACCTCCGGAGGGTAGGTGCAGTGGAGGTCTCTTGGGGGAGGTGCAGTGGGGGCCTCCAGGGGGTGGGAGGTGCAGTTTGGGCCTCCAGGGGGTGGGAGGTGCAGTTTGGGCCTCCAGGGGGTGGGAGGTGCAGTAGGAGTTCCAGGGGTGGGAGGGTCAGTGGGGGCCTCCAGGGGATGGGAGGTGCAGTTGGGGCTCGAGGGTGTGGGAGGTGCAGTGGGGGTCTCTGGGGGGAGGTGCAGTGGAAGCCTCCAGCGGGTGGGAGGTACAGTGGGGCCTCCAGGGGGTGGGAGGTGCAGTGGGGGCTTCCAGGGGATGGGAGGTGCAGTGGGGCCTCCAGAGGGTGGGAGATGCAGTGAGGACCTCCGGAGGGGAGGTGCAGAGGGGGTTTCTGAGGGGGAGGTGCAGTGGGGGCCTCCAGGGGGTGGGAGGTGCAGGAGGACCTCCAGGGGTTGGGAGGTGCAGTGGGGGCTCCAGGGGGTGGGAGGTGCAGTGGGGGCTCCAGGGGGTGGGAGGTGTAGTGGGGGCCTGCAGGGGGTGGGAGGTGCCATTAAGGTTCGAGGGGGTGGGAGGTGTAGTGGGGGCCTTCAGGGGGTGGGGGGGTGCAGTGGGGACCTCCAGAGGGGAGGTGCAGAGGGGGTCTCTGGCGGGGAGGGGCAGTGGGAGTCTCCAGGGGGTGGGAGGTGCAGTGGGAGCCTCCAGGGAGTGGGAGGTGCTTTGGGGCCTCCAGGGGGTGGTAGGTGCAGTGGGGGCCTCCAGGGGATGGGAGATGCAGTGGGTGCCTCCAGGAGGTGGGAGGTGCAGTGGGGACCTCCGGGGGGGAGGTGCAGTGGGGGCTCCAGGGGGTGGGAGGTGCAGGGGGCCTCCAGGGGGTGGGAGGTGCAGTGGGTGCCTCCAGGGGGTGGGAGGTGCAGTGGGGACCTCCGGAGGAGAGGTGCAGTGGAGGTCTCTGGGGGGAGGTGCAGTGGGGTCCTCCAGGGGGTGGGAGGTGCAGTTCGGGCCTCCAGGGGGTGGGAGGTGCAGTTGGGGCCTCCAAGGGGTGGGGGGTGCAGTGGTGACTCCAGGTGATGAGAGGTGCAGTGGGGGTCTCTGGGGGGTGCAGTGGGGACCTCCAGGGGGGTGGGAGGTGCAGTGGGGGCCTTCCGAAAGGTTTGCGAGAGCCAAAGAGATGGAACTTTGTTGATGTCCATAAACAAAATCTCCCCGCACTTACCACACTTGATTGTGCGCACAATGGAGCCCCAAATAACCCTTGCACTGATGGATGAGGAATGTGGAATCGCATCCTTAAAGCTTAATATCTGTGTTTATAGAAGAGTAATCGGGTCGAAGGAAGGATGCTCTGCGCGTGCATAACCTGGATGCACCACAGCGCTCGCCCGGGAGAGCAGCAGCGAGGGGGTGAAATATGGCTGGGGTGTCTATTGTGGCTGGGGGTGGCTGAGGTGAAGGATGGCTGAGGTGTCTGGGGTGGCTGGAGTGGCCGGGGGTGTCTGGGGTGGCTGGAGTGGCTGGGGGTGTCTGGGGTGAAGGATGGCTGGGGTGGCTGTGGGTGTCTGGGGTGGCTGTGGGTGTCTGGGGTGGCTGGGGTGGCTGTGGGTGGCTGTGGGTGGCTAGGGGTGGCTGGGGTGGCTGGTGTGGCTGGGGTGAAGGATGGCTGAGGTGTCTGGGGTGGCTGAGGTGTCTGGGGTGGCTGGGGTGGCTGGGGGTGTCTGGGGTGGCTGGGCTGGCTGTGGTACCTGGTTGGCTAAGGTGACTGGGGTAGCTGGGGGTGGCTGGGGGTGGCTGGGGTGGCTGGGGTGTCTGGGGGTGTCTGGGGTGAAGGATGGTTGTGGGTGGCTGGTGTGGCTGGGGGTGGATGAGGGTGTCTGGGGTGAAGGATGGCCGGGGTGGCTGGGGGTGGCAGTGGGTGGCTAGGGTGGCTGGTGTGGCTGGGGTGGCTGGGGTGAAGGATGGCTGAGGTATCTGGGGTGTCTGGGGTGAAGGATGGCTGGGGTGGCTGGGGTGGCTGGGGTGAAGAATGGCTGAGGTGTCTGGGGTGTCTGGGGTGAAGGATGGCCGGGGTGTCTGGGGTGGCTGGGGTGAAGGATGGCTGAGGTGTCTTGGGTGTCTCGGGTGAAGGATGGCTGGGGTGAAGGATGGCTGAGGTATCTGGGGTGTCTGGGGTGAAGGATGGCTGGGGTGTCTGGGGTGGCTGGGGTGAAGGATGGCTGAGGTGTCTGGGGTGTCTGGGGTGAAGGATGGCTGGGGTGGCTGGGGTGGCTGGGGTGAAGAATGGCTGAGGTGTCTGGGGTGTCTGGGGTGAAGGATGGCTGGGGTGTCTGGGGTGGCTGGGGTGAAGGATGGCTGAGGTGTCTGGGGTGTCTGGGGTGAAGGATGGCTGGGGTGTCCGGGGTGGCTGGGGGTGGCTGGGGTGTCTGGGGTGTCTGGGGGTGTCTGGGGTGGCTGGGGTGTCTGGGGTGAAGGGTGTCTGGGGTGGCTTGGGTGTCTGGGGTGGCTGGGGTGAAGGATGGCTGAGGTGTCTGGGGTTCTGGGGTGAGGGATGTCTGGGGTGGCTGGGGTGGCTGGGGTGAAGGATGGCTGGGGTGTCTGGGGTGGCTGGGGGTGTCTGGGGTGTCTGTGGTGGCTGGGGTGTCTGGGGTGAAGGGTGTCTGGGGTGGCTGGGGTGTCTGGTGTGGCTGGGGTGAAGGATGGCTGAGGTGTCTGGGGTGTCTGGGGGGAAGGATGGCTGGGGTGTCTGGGGTGGCTGGGGGTGTCTGGGGTGGCTGGGGTGTCTGGGGTGAAGGGTGTCTGGTGTGGCTGGGGTGAAGGATGGCTGAGGTGTCTGGGGTGTCTGGGGTGAAGGGTGGCTGGGGTGTCTGGGGTGGCTGGGGGTGTCTGGGGTGAAGGATGGCTGGGGTGTCTGGGGTGGCTGGGGGTGTCTGGGGTGAAGATGGCTGTTGTGTCTGGGATGGCTGGGGTGTCTGGGGTGAAGGATGGTTGTGGGTGGCTGGGGGTGGCTGGGGGTGGCTGGTGTGGCTGGGGTGAAGGATGGTTGTGGGTGGCTGGGGTGGCTGGGGGTGGCTGGGGTGAAGGATGGCTGGGGTGGTTGTGGGTGGCTGGGGGTGGCTGGTGTGGCTGGGGTGGCTGGGGTGAAGGATGGTTGTGGGTGGCTGGGGTAAAGGATGGTTGTAGGTGGCTGGGGTGCCTGGGGTGTCTGGGGTGAAGGATGGCTGGGATGGCTGTGGGTGGCAGGGGGTGGCTGTGGCTGTCTGGGGTGAAGGATAGTTGTGGGTGGCTGGGGTGGCTGGGGATGGCTGGGGATGGCTGGGGATGGCTGGGGGTGGCTGTGGGTGGCTGGGGATGGCTGGGGGTGGCTGTGGGTGGCTGGGTGTGGCTAGTCTGGCTGGGGTGTCTGGGGTGAAGGATAGCTGGGGTGTCTGGGGTGAAGGATGGTTGTGGGTGTCTGGGGTGAAGGATGGTTGTGGGTGGCTGGGGGTGGCTGGTGTGGCTGGGGTGGCTGGGGGTGGCTGGTGTGGCTGGGGGTGTCTGGGGTGGCTGGGGGTGGCTGTGGGGTCTGGTCTGGAATACTTTAGTTTTCGTTTCTGTCGTTGCCGCGGGACTACTCGGATTCTACGGGGTTTCTCGGCTAATTATGAAGTTTCAGCTCTTTCCATGTTTGCTTCACGTTATGAACAATCTGCAGATTTTACAACAAAAAGTCCGTCCCTCGAGTGGATCTGAAGTTGCTGCGCCGCTGCTGCGCCTGTTGAGGCGCCTCGATGCCCCCTCGCCGCAGTAACAGGCGCCTTCAGGTGCTGTGCGTCGGTCTGACACTGGGACTGGCGAGGCCACATTTTTACCCACACAACGTTCACCGGCGTAAACACTACACATTAGTAAATGCCCCGTATTAAACCGCATATTTGCTTTTCACGTCGCATATTAGTTTTTTCCTGTCCCATAATGTACTTATTTCAGTCAACCCTACTATACTAGTTGGCGCTCCCCTGCCGCATGACTCCACTCTCCCTCCTTATCAGAAAGTTCTGTCTGTAACCGGCTTCGGGCTGTGCCTGTCGGACTAATGAATGTTCTTGAGAATCAGCCCTGAATCCCCCGAGTGCGGCCGGTCAGAGCAGCCTGCTTCGAAGTGAAGCCTCTTCTAATGAATGATGGGGCGCGCGCCGCTCGTGCACGTGCGTGCTCCTTGCCTGATGCCGGGACAGGGCTTAATTTGTAAAAAAAAAAAGGAGTGCTGGGGCTCTGGACAGGCGGACACTAGAGCTTTCACCATCCGTTGCCCCTGGCAGAGCTGCCAATTGACATCACCACCAAACACATACACGCCCTGAAAAACTTGATAAATTCAACTCCTGTGTATAGTGTACCTCTTGGGAACAATTGTGATCTGTAATATGACTGGAAATGTTCTGTTGAATTAAGACAGAATTGTTTATAGGACACAATTCCTTTTCTTTGTCCCTCATTCTTTTCCAAACACACCCTACCCTCCTTTTAAATCCCTTTTTCCTATCTGACAATCACCGAGCACTGATTGATGAATTATACGTAACCATGTATTGTATGAATATGAAATATAATATATGCGTAACTGCAGATAATCACTGCGAATAGTTGGATTAAATGCAATTTAAATGACATTTACTTGGTGGATGTACCTTTATGTTGAAGTAATGATATGTTTAACTGTTTTGTAATCGACCACCCCTTTTGTTATAACATTGTACTGACCCAGGTCGATGAGGTAAGGGTTTACCCCATTATTACCTACCACGAGCTGCCAATGACAGCACCAACACACTACTAATCACCACACTCTTACAAGTGTGACAATTGATACTATTACAGGCCCCCAAAGATATAAGAATGGCTTTGCAGGCAAATATTAATAATTGGAAATTAAAATTGGAATAATAAACAGAAGTTGCTGTGCTCGTTCCTAAATTGGCAGACACCACTACCATGTGGCAGACAGTCATAAGCCCCGGTGCTGGCAATTAAGTGCTGGTGCTGAGCACCAGAAAGCACTGGCACAAATTAAGCACTGCATGGACATGGCTGGGCTTTGCGCAGCGGCTCCTGCACATGTGTGCTCCTTACCTGATGCCTTGAGACTAAGTTCCTGGCACCCCCTGCAAATGAGTGGCTCCTTACCTGATGCCTGGAGAGGGCTCTGCGCGGCACGGGCCTCTTCCTGCTCAGCCCGGACCCTGTGCACAGACTTGGAGATATGAGGAGCCTGGAATTCAAATGAGGAGGAAGCAGTGAGAGGGTGTGCCTTCATCATACACGGAGGATGAGGCAGAGCAGGGGAGGGGTGCAAGGAAGGCGTGGAACCTGCCAGTCAAAATACAGCACTTGATTACTCGCTACACAAACACAGGGAAAGATCAGGGCCTCAGTGACCTCCTGTCACTAATTTACAGCACCTGGAATCATGGCCTCAGTGAGCTCCCGTCACTTATTCACAGCACCTGGGATCATGGCTTCAGTGAGCTCCCGTCACTTATTCACAACACCTGGGATCAGGGCCTCAGTGAGCTCCCGTCACTTATTCACAACACCTGGGATCATGGCCTCAGTGAGCTCCCGTCACTTATTCACAGCACCTGGGATCATGGCTTCAGTGAGCTCCCGTCACTTATTCACAACACCTGGGATCAGGGCCTCAGTGAGCTCCCGTCACTTATTCACAGCGCCTTGGATCATGGCCTCAGTGAGCTCCTATCACTTATTCACAACACCTGGGATCATGGCCTCAGTGAGCTCCTGTCACTTATTCACAGCACCTGGGATCATGGCCTCAGTGAGCTCCTGTCGCTTATTCACAGCACCTGGGATCATGGCCTCAGTGAGCTCCTGTCGCTTATTCACAACACCTGGGATCATGGCCTCAGTGAGCTCCTGTCACTTATTCACAGCACCTGGGATCATGGCCTCAGTGAGCTCCTGAAACTTATTCACAGCACCTGGGATCATGGCCTCAGTGAGCTCCTGAAACTAATTCACAGCACCTGGGATTATGGCCTCAGTGAGCTCCTGAAACTTATTCACAACACCCGGGATCATGGCCTCAGTGAGCTCCTGTCACTTATTCACAGCACCTGGGATCATGGCCTCGGTGAGCTCCTGTCACTAATTCATAACACCTGAGATCATGGCCTCAGTGAGCTCCTGTCACTTATTCACAACACCTGGGATCATGGCCTCAGTGAGCTCCTGTCACTTATTCACAAAACCTGGGATCATGGCCTCAGTGAGCTCCTGTCACTTATTCACAGCACCTGGGATCATGGCCTCAGTGAGCTCCCGTCACTTATTCACAGCACCTGGGATCATGGCCTCAGTGAGCTCCCGTCACTTATTCACAGCGCCTTGGATCATGGCCTCAGTGAGCTCCTATCACTTATTCACAACACCTGGGATCATGGCCTCAGTGAGCTCCTGTCACTTATTCACAGCACCTGGGATCATGGCCACAGTGAGCTCCTGTCGCTTATTCACAGCACCCGGGATCATGGCCTCAATGAGCTCCTGTCGCTTATTCACAACACCTGGGATCATGGCCTCAGTGAGCTCCTGTCGCTTATTCACAACACCTGGGATCATGGCCTCAGTGAGCTCCTGAAACTTATTCACAGCACCTGGGATCATGGCCTCAGTGAGCTCCTGAAACTTATTCACAGCACCTGGGATCCTGGCCTCAGTGAGCTCCCGTCATTTATTCACAACACCCGGGATCATGGCCTCAGTGAGCTCCTGTCACTTATTCACAACACCTGGGATTATGGCCTCAGTGAGCTCCTGAAACTTATTCACAACTCCTGGGATCATGGCCTCCGTGAGCTCCCGTCATTTATTCACAACACCCGGGATCATGGCCTCAGTGAGCTCCTGTCACTTATTCATGGCCTCGGTGAGCTCCTGTCACTTATTCACAACAACTAGGATCATGGCCTCAGTGAGCTCCTGTCACTTATTAACGTCACCTGAGATCATGGCCTCGGTGAGCTCCCGTCACTTATTCACAACTCCTGGGACCAGGGCCTCAGCGAGCTCCCGTCATTTATTCACAACACCCGGGATCATGGCCTCAGTGAGCTCCTGTCACTTATTCATAACGCCTGGGATCAGGGCCTCAGTGAGCTCCTGTCACTTATTCATAACGCCTGGGATCATGGCCTCAGTGAGCTCCTGTCACTTATTCACAAAACCTGGGATCATGGCCTCAGTGAGCTCCTGTCACTTATTCACGTCACCTGAGATCATGGCCTCGGTGATCGCCTGTCACTTATTCAAAACACCTGGGATCATGGCCTCAGTGAGCTCCTGTCACTTATTCACAACACCTGGGATTATGGCCTCAGTGAGCTCCTGAAACTTATTCACAACTCCTGGGACCAGGGCCTCAGTGAGCTCCCGTCATTTATTCACAACACCCGGGATCATGGCCTCAGTGAGCTCCTGTCACTTATTCACAGCACCTGGGATCATGGCCTCGGTGAGCTCCTGTCACTAATTCATAACACCTGAGATCATGGCCTCAGTGAGCTCCCGTCACTTATTCACAGCACCTGGGATTATGGCCTCAGTGAGCTCCTGAAACGTATTCACAACTACTGGGACCAGGGCCTCAGTGAGCTCCCGTCATTTATTCACAACACCCGGGATCATGGCCTCAGTGAGCTCCTGTCACTTATTCACAGCACCTGGGATCATGGCCTCGGTGAGCTCCTGTCACTAATTCATAACACCTGGGATCAGGGCCTCAGTGAGCTCCCGTCACTTATTCACAGCGCCTTGGATCATGGCCTCAGTGAGCTCCTATCACTTATTCACAACACCTGGGATCATGGCCTCAGTGAGCTCCTGTCACTTATTCACAGCATCTGGGATCATGGCCTCAGTGAGCTCCTGTCACTTATTCACAACACCCGGGATCATGGCCTCAGTGAGCTCCTGTCACTTATTCACAACACCTGGGATCAGGGCCTCGGTGAGATCCTGTGACTTGTTCACAAAACCTGTGGAGCCTCTCTGGTTTCTTACAACCACCTGCCATGCCTTCTGATACAGCGGTAATTTCACAGAAATTCCTCAATGCAAAAAAACCTCTTCTACCTCTATTTTACCGCTGCAAAGATGTTGGGTCCTTGACACCGTATATTACCTTCAGGAGGCTTTAGATAAACATGAACAGTCAACAATGAAATTATTATTTAAGCCACTAAAGAGAGTTGGTGAGTATTTTAAAGGGTTTTATTTTCTTAGTTAAAAGTGAAGTTTTTCTGACCCTTTATTCATTAGTCAAATATCAATCAGGTTACAGAATTGAAAATTAGGAAAATATAGTATTAATACAGAACATAATACAGTCTGCATATAAAGCATCACATGTAGAAACGAAAATGTGGCGCAAAATGTCAGTCAAAACTCTTAAAGTTTCTAAGAAAAGAGGGAGTCTTGCAAGGCTAATCAATAATTAATAATGTCAAAAATATCCCATAAAGAGAAATAAATAAATTGGACAAATACATGTTTTCAAAACTAATTAGTTAGTCAAAGCATGAACTTAAAGGTTTTAGCATCCAAATGTAAACCCTTTCTATCTGTTGCTCTCTCTGCCCTGGTCTGATCAATCTTCCTGTCTGTGCTTAGGAGCAAGACAGGCCGCCCTTCACAAGTCCACAGAGGAATGTGATCGGCCTTGCCAAAAATATGACGTGCAAGGACTTCTCTAAAAAAATATGAGCATGAAACCCCCACCTCTCTCTGTCTGTCCTCAGATGCAATCTCTTCACAGGCTGCACTCGCGACTATCACGTACCTTACCCATATGATGTCTGGCCCCATCTGCTCCCTCTCAAAAGCTCACACTCTCCCTAAAGCTAACACGCCTCCAAAGAGGTCATTATTTATCCTCTAATTCTTGGCAGACTACAATAAAAATGTTTCAGATTCAGAAAAACTCTCACTGTGATTGGTTACCATATGTGACATGAGGGTCCCACCATTCTGTTCTCATTGGAAATTCAAAACCATACCGGCTTTAACAAAGGAAGCGTAATGATTAATACAATTATAAGTTTTAGCAACATTTACTAGGAAAAATGTTTCAGTCTATTTCCTCTGTCCTGTCACATCGCAGGCAGGACGGATATTTTAACTAACACTGGTACATTGGCACGATCACAAGAATGTACAGGCCTTGACTCCTTCGTGTCTTGAGCCACTTGGCAGTCCTGCGCATGCGTTTTTCAGCACGATTCTCAGCCGTGCTGGATTTCTTAGGCAGCCATTTAATGATGGGCCCATAAACAAAAACAAATAAGAAAGAGTATTAATTTTTATGTAAATACAGCTATTATGTTTTTCCACCCCCTTACTAATACCTTGTATAAATGATTACCTAGCAAAAGCTATTTAAAACAGTTTTTCTTATTATTTGTACACAACATGCAAAAAATGTGCAATGTACAATATAGCATAATACATGCACTAGTGCAAATTTCCAAAGCGCACTCATAGCAACATGCTCTAATGTTTTAGATAGCTTTTCATGCAAAATGTGTTTGCCCCGTGTAATGATGGTGCATGGTTAATTAATTAATATTATAAGATGTGTTGTGAACTGAACATGTATTGTCTAAATATGCAACAAATCCAAAGTCTATTAAGACACGGACAGGGGTGTAGATTACAAGACAATGAGCTGGGAAGAGAGAACACATTCCATGATTATCTTCAAAGCTAAAAAGGCCACTGAAATCACAAGTTTTCTTCTACACTGCAAAAACACATGTTAAGTCAGCACAAGCATTTCAGACTGACTGGACCTCATTTCATGTTCATGTGTTTTTACTTGCACCAGAATGTGCGCGTCAATTTAAATGCAGTCTGTCTGAAGCACAAAATAAAGCAATGCCTGACTCCAGATGAAATCTGAGCTACATCACTTCCCAAGAATGATGAGTGGGTCAGACAGTAGAGAATACAAACGTACATTTTATTCGCAGTACTCTGCAAGGGAGTCCATCATGACCTGCACCCTAAGATGACTGCAGAGAGACTGACCCCTCCCAGTAGTCAACAGTGAGTAATAATTCTTCCGAAGAAGCCTACAATCATGCCCACAATGCAAATTTTCCGGCCTGAGCAGAACACGAACAAAGAAGGCACAGAGAGATGGGCTACCACCTGCCAGATGGGTGCATGTTATCAGAAAGTCGAGGTCATGGGCATCAAATTCCGTTCCGCTATCGGAAATTGCGATAATTTGACATTTTTGCGCTCCGCAGAGAGCGTGAAAATGTCAAAATTTCCACAATCCGCATCGTCCCGGAATTTTTTCTTGCTCGCGTTGTAAAAATACATTCACGCGCGTGTGTTCGCCTTACCTGCATCCCCGCGTTCGCCCACACGTTTTCCCGATCCGGTCGCGTTCTCCACGACATGTTGGATTGTGGGTCGCCATTTTGCACTATCTCGCGCGAGTTAGCGCCCGCAATCACGTCATTCATCACACGATCACGTCATTCGTCTAGCGATCACGTCATTCGTCTCGCGATCATGCACCGAGAGAGTATGAGATCTCGAACACGTCATTCTCCACCGAGAGCGCGAGGACGCGGACACGTCACATCAAAAGCGTCAAGGAGCGAGAGAACCCGAACACGTCATATCCAACGCGTCAGGGAGCGGGAGAACTCGATCACGTCATTTTGGACGTGCCGCCAGAAGTAATGTGAAGCTCGAAAACTCGAAGATGTAAAATTTTCAATTTGGAGAAGAATATCAGCTCTAGCAGCAAGAATCCTTCTGCAAATGATGATTTGGTTGAAAAAAACTCCTCAGATTGACCTTTGGCTGTCCTTTTTGGTGCAAGGAGTCCATTTTAAAAAAGGGGTAGAGGGAGGAAGTGCCACAGATTCTGAACTTCCTGTTCCTGTCCAGCAGGCTCCTCCCAGTGCTTTGTCCATCTCCTGCTCATTCTGCCTTTCGATTTTGAGCTGGAAAGATCACTCTTTTTGTCTGCTGCATCATTGCAATTGGATTTGAGGATTTTTGAAATGGATATTTTACAGGTAAGTGGTTGTTGTGTCTGTTTGATTGGGGGCATTGCAGTTGTTGCTACTACAATTTATTTTTGGTAACTATCATATCTTTTTAAAAAAAAATGTTGTAGGTGGTAGTAGTCAGTAGGCCCAGAGCAAGTCATGGCCTCATGTGTGTGTGCATGATGAAACAACTGTTCCTTTGGTGTGTTTTTTATGTATTTCATTTTCAAGCATCATTTAGGGCCTGGATGGCACTGGATTGAATTGGGAAATGTGTTTTTTTGGGGTGGGCTTTCTGTTGTTAGGCCTGGCCTTTTGGCTGGTGGCCATTTAGAAGCCTAGGCCTGCAAGCTTGTCTGGCCTTGTCTGCCAACAGGCCTGCTTAAATCCAGTAGGCTCAGAGCAGGTAGCCACAGCTTTATTAATCAAGTGTTTATGTGTGGTCTGTTGAATTTTTAGACATCATTCAGGGCATGGATGGCATTGGATTGAGTTGGGAAGTGTGTTTTCTTGGGGTGGGCTTTCTGATGTTGGGCCTGGCCATGTGGCTAGTGACCATTTTGAAGCCTAGGCCTGCAAGCTTGTCTGGCCTAGTCCGGCAACAGGCCTGCTTTCATCCAGTAGGCTCAGAGCAGGTAGCCACAGCTTTATTAATCAAGTGTTTCTGTGTGGTATGTTGAATTTATAGACATCATTTAGGGCATGGATGGCATTGGATTGAGTTGGGAAGTGTGTTTTCTTGAGGTGGGCTTTCTGATGTTGGGACTGGCCATGTGGCTGTTAGCCATTTTGAAGCCTAGGCCTGCAAGCTTGTCTGGCCTTGTCTGCCAACAGGCCTGCTTTGTTTCATCCAGTAGACTCAGAGCAGGTAGCCACAGCTTTATTATTCAAGTGTTTCTGTGTGGTCTTTTGAATTTTTAGACATCATTTAGGGCATGGATGGCATTGGATTGAGTTGGGAAGTGTGTTTTCTTGGGGTGGGTTTTCTGATGTTGGGCCTGGCCATGTGGCTGGTGGCCATTTTGAAGCCTAGGCCTGCAATATTGTCTGGCCTTGTCTGCCAACAGGCCTGCTTTCATCCAGTAGGATCAGAGCAGGTAGCCACAGCTTTATTAATCAAGTGTTTATGTGTGGTGCGTTGAATTTAGATATCAGTTAGGGCATGGATGGAATTGGATTGAGTTGGGAAGATTTTTTTTGGGGTGGGCTTTGTGATGTTGGGAGTTTTAAAGACATTCCTTTGTTGTGTGTGTCTGGTGTGTGTTGGTGTGCAATGCATGCACCCTGCAGACCTTATTGGGGCCTGTGAATTTGCGTATTTGCATTTTGTTGCATTAAAAAGGCAGAGTAGTGTGCTTTAGCATGTATTCTTTGCCTGGCTTTTATAGGCCTTTTTGTCAGCTTCTGGTGTTTCCCAGGCCCCCTGCTTGTTGTTTGTGATTTGTGAGTGTGATTGTGCCTGGTGTCCTTCTTTTATGGTGGGAGTTATTAGTGTCCTGCTTTTGCCATATATGCCTGCATGGTTTTCATATTGGCTTACTGCTCCCATCCATCCACCCCCTTTGCCAGCAGCAGCTCCATGAATGATGTAATGCTCAAATTATTTAATGGCAAATAGGGTCCAACTCACTTCCATTAAATTGTTATTTTGGTGGTTCCTATTCTCTTTCCTATCCTTCTTGAGAGTGTAGTGTGTGTATGTACACAGTAGTATAACATAGCCCTTGTTGACAAAGTCTAAGAAATGGCTAGACTATATATTTTGTTTGCACAAGTACAGTAGTAAGTAACTGAACCACAACAACAAATGCAACATTTCACTGATGTTCTTCTCCTGGCTTATTTGCTTTTAAGTGCATAAAAACCCAGAGGAGGAGGTGTCATCATCATCATCATCATCATCTCATCACCCGTTGTACTGCCAGCCAGACAGAAGTCCTGCTCCGCATCACGCCCACGTGTGACCACAATTTGTTGTGCATCTGCGTCCTTCCTGACATCTGAAGAACATGGCCCCAAAGAAAGGTACCAGGTCCATTACCAAGAAAGTTGCTGGTAAGAAAAAGAAACAGAAACGGGAAGTGCCATTAACCACGACTGGTGTGCCGGCCACTATTTTTTTTGGGACCAAAAAAGATACGCCTGCAGCAGCGTTGTCCGGAAACCAACCTAGGAGCAGCACCACCGCACCAGCGGTACAACCCCACCAACATCAGCAAAAGCCCTTGAGTGCCGCAGAGGTAGCCAGTCTACTAACGAGCAGCGATGTTGTAATGTCATTATCGCAAAGTAGTAGGCAATCAACACAGGTGGAAACTCAGCATATAAGTGTGCCATCTCAACAAGAACCGGTTTCAGGCTTTCAGCCCTCATGAGCCTGGATAGCTTGATTCCAGTGCCATGGAGAGCACGAGACTCATGTCTGAGCATACCCGTCCCACTCGGGGTGACAAATGCAAAAACAACAGGTGATGGACAGAATGCAGAACAATGTCATACATTCACCCCAGTTCAGAGATCTGGGACTAAAGCCATCATTTTTTTGCTCACCATGCCATTCCAGTTTGAACCCAGCCATATGCAAATCAGTCTTGACCCTGTGCCCCATGGGAACAGTCCAGCCCGAACTGCCAAGCCAGGATCTCCCTGGACTGGAAACAAGCATCCAAGGACCGGTTTCGGGCTTTCAGCCCTCATCAGCCTGGATAGCTTGATTTCAGTAGCATGGAGAGCGCGGGACTCACGTCTGAGCTTACCCGTCCCACTTGGGGTTCTAAATGTAAAAACAACAGGTGATGGACAGAATGCAGAACAATGTCATACGTTCACCCCAGTACAGAGATCTGGGCCTAACTCCATCGTTTTTTTGCTCACCATGCCATTCCAGTTTGAACCCAGCCATATGCAAATCAGTCTTGACTCTGTGCCCAATGGGAATAGTCCAGCCCTAACTGCCAAGCCAGGTCCTCCCAGGACTGGAAACAAGCATCCTAGGACCGGTTTAGGGTTTTTAGCCCTCATCAGCCAGGATAGGTAGATTCCAGTGGCATGGAGAACAAAGGACTCACGTCTGAGAATATCCGTCCCACTAAGGGTGACAAATGCAAAAACAACAGTTGATGGACAGAATGCAGAACAATGTCATACGTTCACCCCATGACAGAGATCTGGGCCCAAATCCATAGTTTTTTTGCTCACCATGCCATTCCAGTTTGAACCCAGCCAAATACAAATCAATCTTGACCCTGTGACCCATGGGAACAGACCAGCCCGAACTGCCAAGCCTGGTCCTCCCTGGACTGGAAACAAGCATCCAAGGACCGCTTTCGGGCTTTCAGCCCTCATCAGCCAGCATAGCTTGATTCCAGTGGAATCGAGAGCACGGGACTCATGTCTGAGCATACCCATCCCACTCGGGGTGACAAATGCAAAAACAACAGGTGATGGACAGAATGCAGAACAATGTCATACATTCACCCCAGTACAGAGATCTGGGCATAAATCCATCGTTTTTTTGCTCACCATGCCATTCCAGTTTTAACCCAGCCATATGCAAATCAGTCTTGACCCTGTACCCCATGGGAACAGTCCAGCCCAAACAGCAGCGGCAACAAGAACAGCGGCAGCAGCCGCAAAAAGAACAGCAGATGCAGCCACAAGAGCAGCCCACAATAGTAGTTTTTGCTCCTGACGTAGGGGCATTTCAGGAAATCGAGCTTCCTGCAGGCAAAGTGGAGCAAACCACTGTTTCGGAAGATCTATTGTCTTTCAGACCACCAGCATGGAAACGGAGGCTGAGTCCATCATCTTCTTCTTCAAGCGCCTCTTCTGATGATCGTGATGCCACTTGGCAGCCACCAGCTCAGTCTGAGAGTGAAGCACGCCACAAGACAATGCTTCTGAAAAGGAAGGTTCCAGAAAAACTTTTGGAGGTAGATGTACAAGAGGGGAATGATGTTGATGAAGAGTCAGACGAGCCAGTCATCACGCAAATCACTCCCGGCCCAAAGGGGATGGAGACCAACATTCTCACCCTTTCCAGAAAGGCTGCTACTGAGCGGGATGTAGCTCGGATACCACCAGCACAGGTTACACCACCACGACCTCCAGCTGCCATATTTTCAAAGGACCGGCAGGGACCTACTACATCCAGCTCAACCATCTCAGTAGGTAGTGGTGGTGGTAGCAGTAAAAGTCACAGTATAGCTGCAGAGTGTCACATTCCAAGCACACCCTCCAGTTCATCTGGTATTGAAAGTGGCACATCCAGCAGTGCCAGAAAGTTCTCCTCCCCAGTTTGGGACTTCTTTTCTGTTAGCACCAAGGAGGTGAACGTTGCTATATGCTCAATTGGTCGCACAGGTGTTCGGCGCGGTAAACTTGGTACAAACTATGGTACCGGAGGCCAAGCAAGTCATCTCAGAATACACCACACTATTGTGTGGGAGAATCACCTACTTCAGTTAAAACAAAGTAAAAAAACTCAACCCATTGAAGTTGGGCATGTAGAATCAGGGGACAATATTATTGCGGTGGAAGGTGAAGAAGAGGGAGGCATTTCTAGCCCTGTCACAGTGGTACTGCCCACATCCTCCTCAGTAAAATCTGAGTGGCACCGCAATAAGAGCCATACTCAGAGTCAGCCTGAGACACCAAGGCGACCGAGTACCACAATGAGATAAAGTGCGTTGTTGAGCCTAAGTGGGTTAATGAAAACAACAGTACCACAAAGGAAAGTAATCCAGCCTACCATTGAGAGCATGTTTAGGTTTGAGGGGCAGTTCCAACGCAACCACCCAACGGCACGGTTGTACAATGCGAAGCTGGCTAAAATGTTAGCGCTGGCCCTTCTCCCTTTTCCATTTGTGGAAGGGGTGGGTTTCCTTGAATTTGTCAATACAAGAAGGGGGACCAATTCTGGACAATATTTAATGGGGTCCAGTGTTTGAATTTGTGTCAGCCATCTGTCCTAAATGGAAGGTTCCCAGCCAGTCCTATTTCACAAGAATTGCTGTTCCGGCACTACATCATGATGTGCTGGAATTGGTTGGACAAGCTTTGCAGCAGAGGGCTGTTCACAATATCCACCTGACAACAGACATGTGGACCAGTTGCCAAGCCACAGATTACATGTGCATCACTCCAAACTGGGTCTCTTTAGTGGGGATTAGAGATAAGCTATCTAAATGAAGTGCTGTTGACACAGCTGAGATTTTTAAAGCTACTCAGAAACATGCAACTGTAGCAATGTTCGGCATGGAGAAATCTCATACTGCTGTAAACATTTTGCAAGAGTATCGCAGCAATGTTTTTGAATGGCTGCTCCCAAGAGGGCTTAGTATTGGTTTTGTTGCCACAGATAATGGCAGTAATGTACTTAAGGCCATGGACCTTGATTCCTATTTCAGGGTTCTGTGTTTGGTGCATTGCATATTTATTATAGCACAAGACTTTCTGAAAAAAGAACCCAACGTCAGCCACTTACTGACCATCTGACGAAGAATATGCACTCATTTCAGCCATTCTTTTAAATCTCGGAAGCAGCTGAAGATCAATCAACGTGAATATAACATGCCAGTCAAAGCACTCTTCCAGGAGGTGGCAACACACTGGAACTCAACGTATTACATGCTTGATCGTCTATTTGAGCAGTACAGGCCACTCAATGAATATGTCATGCGAAGACTGGATGCTACTGTGAAAGGCATGACCCTTCAGATGGACCAATGGTGCCTAATTAAATGCCTGACTGAGATGCTTCGTCCTTTTGAGGTCTTCACACGTGCAGTTAGCAAGGAGGACTGTACAATGGGCCAATCTATCCCATTATTGCAAATGCTATGGCATCAGCTGAAGAAGGTGTCTGAATCATACAAAGGTGTAGAGGAAAACAAGGAAGCCTATGACTTGGTGGAGAGCTTAGCCCGTCGCTTAGCTGAAAATACAAGGGTGCAAAATAGGATTCTGTCACAAAAACATTAAATTTCTGCCACAATTCTGGATCAACGGGCAAAATTAGGACAGAAGAAATTCATTCCTTTTTAAGAGATGGATGTTTCCCGCTACAAAACTTGGATACTTGAAAACCCATTGCAGGATTGGGATAGGAAAAGTCCTGAATGGCCACTGCTCAGCAGGCTGGCGATAAGCTATCTGGCTGCCCTGTCGCAAGTGTCTCTTCCGAACGTGTTTTCAGTGCTGCTGGTTCCAATGTAACAGTGAGAAGGACCAGTCTCTCGCTCAAAAACGTGCAGAGGTTAACAATGATCAAAATGAATCAGCACTTCATACCACTCAATTACACAATACATGAATCAAGGGAGGAAGATGAGGACAGCGGATCAGGTGACAGAAGTAGAGTGTCACATGATTACCTACTACTGGCTGAACCCCCAGAGTTTGAGGATGAGCTATACTTCCATGACAATTAGGCTTGCTCTTACGTTCTTCCTCCCTTATTTTCCTTTATTTGTGTGTCTGTCGTTCCGGTTACAAACTTTGAATCACAACAAATCCATTAGCACTGTCTTCTACTCTTCTTATTTCAATATACAATTTTCACCTGTACAATCCTCCGAATCCAGCTCCTCCGCTCCATCATACTGAATCTCCCTAAATCCACTGCCCTCATGATGATTGGATGCTGGAAAATAGAAGAAAAAATAAAAACGTTCCTAGTCCCTCAAAAAAAAGTGGAACATGATGACTAATACAGTTATCCTCCTTTCAGAGCCGTGAGAGATGGCCCGTTAACTTAAGATGAGATGGAAGAGGTAATGATTGATGCCATGCATTGGATGCAGAGTCGCAGACTGAGTGATTTTGTTGTTGTTTGTTGTGCGTGAAGTTATGTCATTGTTCACTAATCATCTTTCTACAGTACACACTAAACGTAACTCAAGGCAATTTTCCCCTTCTTGCAAATATTTTTTATAAGAAATTTGTACTTCTACTGCAGCTTGATACATTGCTTTTGATTGAATACAGGAAGGGGATTCAATCTGCACACTGAGTACGACAACAGCACCGCCTGTGATGATGATGGCGAAAAAGACGGCCAATAACTTAAGATGAGAAGGAACAGGTGATGATTGATTCCATGCATTGGACGCAGAGTCGCAGACTGAGTGATTTTGTTGTTGTTTGTTGTGCATGAAGTTATGTCATTGTGCACTAATCATTTTTCTACAGTACACACTAAACGTAACTCAAGGCAATTTTCCCCTTCTTGCAAATATTTTTAATAATTGTACTTCTACTGCAGCCTGATACATTGCTTTTGATTGAATACAGGAAGGGGACTCATCTGCACACTGAGTATGACAACAGCACCGTCCATGATGATGATGCCGAAAAAGACGGCTCATTAGCTTAAATGAGAAGGAACAGGTAATGATTGATGCCATGCATTAGACGCAGAGTCGCAAACTGAGTGATTTTGTTGTTGTTTGTTTTGCATGAAGTTATGCCATTGTGCACTAATCATCTTTCTACAGTACACACTAAACGTAACTCAAGGCAATTTTCCCCTTCTTGCAAATATTTTTAATAAATATACTTCTACTGCAGCCTGATACATTGCTTTTGATTGAATACAGCAAGGAGACTCATCTGCACACTGAGTATGACAACAGCACCGTCCATGATGTTGATGCCGAAAAAGACGGCCCGTTACTAAGATGAGAAAGAACAGGTAATGAAAATAAATGGCATTCATTGGACAACTGGCTCTGAGCGTTTGGTGTTTGTGTTTTTGTTGTTTGTTTGTTGTTCATGAAGTGAAGTCAAAGTGTACTAGTAGTCTTACTGTACATACTAAATAGTGACTCAAGTCAATAATATTTCTACTCTTGTTGTGTAATAACAACATTTTACTTCTACTGTAGGCCGAACTTCACAGTCAGTCAGTATAAGTATCGGAGATGATTGATGGAATAATAACAAGTCAGGAGGACGTTTCATGAGTGGCATAAAAGGTGA
Source organism: Lissotriton helveticus (assembly GCF_964261635.1). Lineage (NCBI taxonomy): Eukaryota > Metazoa > Chordata > Amphibia > Caudata > Salamandridae > Lissotriton > Lissotriton helveticus. The sequence continues at coordinate 53,083,899 of NC_136059.1, forward strand.
ACACATCAACAACAACCACAGCAGACCCAAATTTCTGTGTAGAAGTGGAGTCGAGTGTAGCGGTGGGATGAATGCGGTGCATTGATTTACTAACTTAAATTGTAAAATGCTATGTTTGGATATGTGCTTTGTCCAACTCTTTAAAAAAAAGTACTCTAAACAGAGGATGTGCTAAGCGGCGTGCCGTCACTGTGGGCCTGCTCTGTCCTGTTGTTGTTGAAGGTCGATGCTGGAAACAGACTAGAGTAGAGATGATGCATACATGCCGCCTCGGAAAGTGTTCTTGTTGCACTACACCATAAATTGTGCATTTCTTTCAACTTTGTTTCTCAATATCCCTTTTGTTTTTCCATCTACAATTACAGGCCGGGCCTTGCCCTATACTTGGGAAAACATTACAATTCACACTTACCTTACCAATACACCTACATTTTTCCAGGCGGGCAGTGGTGACTGGCGACACCCAAGATTGATGGACGAGAGGACCAAGAGGAATGCCGAGATGCAAATCCAGTCCACATTTTTGACCAGGATAACACTGTAACAGTATCAACTTTCACAGAGTACGTCAGGAGATGCAACGGCCTGGGACATGCACAGTTGTATAGGATGTTACGCGGCGAGGGGTGTTCCAGATTGCATGACCATTCTATGAGTGTCTGCTTCAAGTTAGATAATGGGTGAAGAGTATCAGTACATGACATGGAATGTTTGTGGCCTCAACACGCTGAAAAAGATTAGACAGGTGTTGTCGTATCTAGATAGCCAGAAGATACAGATTGCATTATTTCAAGAGACTCACTTAACCAATTACACTGACTCCAAGGTTGCAAGCAGGTGGTCGGGGTTTAGATTGTCATCGCTTTTGAGGATACACATATCACACCTGCCCACAACAGTTGGTCCAGATTGGACTATTGGTTACTAGATGAAGGCGCACATAACTGGGTCACGCACATACATGTACTTCCCTGCACATTGTCGGATCACAACCCTGTGGTGGTGCGACTGCGCATCCCCACCAACCCCCGCCATCCTTTCACATGGTGCTTCCGGGCAGGGGGCTCTACTGGACCCCATCTTTGCAGACACAATTAGGAATGCCATTGTGCATTATTTTGATGAGAACACCGGGTCAGTTGATAGTCAGGCATCACTGTGGGAGGCATTTAAGTTGACAATAAGGTGGGTCTGCATGGGCACTTCAGCGGGCATACTGATGGACTTAAGGGGCAAATTGACAATAAGGAAGCAGAATTAGGGAAGCTTGAGAAAGAGTATTGTGCAGTGCCATCTGACACACTTCTGGCCAGCATCAGGGAAGGGCTCAAGGAATATGAGGAATTGGCGGAGGCTGAGGCGCGGTATAGGGGTAGGAGGCACATGGCTAGAGCATATGGGGGGGTGGCAGACCAGGGAAGGTCCTTGCTGCCAAGCTGCTGTTTCGGGAGCAACACCAGCATGTAGAAAAATTTGTAGATAATGATGGCAGAGAACCACAAGAGGTGACTGCGCAGTTTAGGAAATTTTATGCAGCACTATACACCACGCGGGGTGGTGCAGAGGAAGACGTCATGACGGAGTATCTGTCAGACATTGCTTGTGCGTAGCTGTCAGATGTACACAGAAAATACCTGTCCCTCCCCATAGACGAAACGGATGTCAAAGATGCCATTCTTTCTCTCCCTACACAGCAAGGCCCCTGGACCTGATGGTCTAACGGCAGAATTCTATAGGCATACGCTGACATTCTAGTACCCCATCTATTAGAAATGTATGCTGAAGCACATGACACCGGGTGCCTCCCCCCCTCCCTAAGGCAGGCTTTGATTGTCACACTTCTCAAGAAGGACAAAGCTCCTGCATCGGTCGACTCGTATCGCCCCCTTTCGCTGATTAATATAGATGCGAAAATACTGGCGAAAATATTAGCTACTAAATTACAACCTTTGATGCCTCTCCTTGTGCTCCCGGATCAGTCCGGTTTCATACCCGACCGATCCACCTCCCACAACTTGCACACCATCTTTTTCATGTTTCATGTCCTCAATCCTGACTTGCCAGCCGCCGCTGTCCTTCTGGATGCGTCCAAGGCTTTTGATTCCACTGAGTGGGGCTATATGTTTCACGTACTCCGGAAGATGGGGTTTCCTAGTGTCATATTGCAGTGGATTAAGATTTTATACACGGATACAACCACAAGGGTGGGAGTCGGTGGGCACACCTCTGAGCCACTACAGATCCAAAGGGGCACGGGGCAGCGCTGTCCCCTCTGCCCCCTTCTTTTTGCTTTGGTCGTCGAGCCGCTCGCCTGTAAAATCCGCCAGACCCATAGAGCTGCGGCCCTCAATTTTAAGCATCGACCAGTTGGCATATCGCTGTACGCCGATGATATGGTGCTGTTTGATCAAGAACCCCAGCAATACTTGTCCCCCGTCCTTCGTGAATAGATAAAGTTTGGCCTTTTTTCCGGCATCACGATTAACTGGGATAAGTCGGTTGTCATACCGCTTACATCGGTCATGTCCGGTCCGTCCCTGGAATACCCTGGAATACCCGCTAGGGTGGTCGACTGAACCGGTCAAGTATTTGGGAGTGTGGGTACCCCGAGATCCTGAGATTGTGGTCAGGGAGAATTACGGCCGTGCACATGATACTTTGAAGCAACAAGTAGACAGGTAGACACGCTTGCCTCTCTCTCTGGCTGGTTGAGTCGCAGTGATCAAGATGGTGGTGCTTCCCCGCTTCCTCTATTTGTTTGCTAATATTCCCATCAAATTGACTCAAGAATATTTTAAAACACTGAGGTTGTTGCTGTTGCGTCTGGACTGGTGTTCGGGTCCATCGAGAGTTGGCTTGCTGACAATGACTCTTCCATATGATAAGGGGGGTTTCACGGCTCCGGATTTCTATGTGTACGACCTTGGTGCTCAAGCACAATATGCGTATTACTGGGTCAGGCCACACGCCTTTAAACCTCAGGTGGCAGTGGAGGACGGAGATGCTCATCCCACCCCACTGGGGAGCGTACTAACATATGCAAACAGGCACACTACCAAAGCAGAAATTAACACAATTGACACCACAATCGCAGCATGGCAGGCGATCGGCAGGCGGGCTAACAAGCTGCCCCTGTATGCACTGGCCCTCACCCTGGCCCATCATGCGGCATTGCCAGTTACACAAGAGGCGGGTCCTTTACACTCCCTTAGGGAGGCAGGAATTGCTCAGATGGGGGATTTATATCCTGAAGGCCATTACATGATGGATAGCGACTTAGATTACTGTAGGAAGGGGGAGTCTCTGGGTGGCGCAGTGCAACACTGGCGACAAGCAGGGCCTCTCTCTTCCTCGTCAGGGCTGAGGGTTACCTTCAAGACAACCTCTGCTTACCCTCTAGGTAGTGTGGCTTAAGCAGTCTTAGGCTAATCTCTGGGGCATGTAGGGTTAAACATTTGCAATATTATACCATCACCACCAACCCACCACACAATGACACCAAACTGTAGTTGTAAAAATATATGTTCTTTATATAAATCTCAAGCAGGCTTGTAAATACAGTCTTGGTTACTTCTTCAATGCAGGTTCCAGTATTCTTTATCACAAAGTCACAGTTCTTAAACAAACGCACTCGTTCGGGCCTTCTGCCCAGCTTTAAGAAGGTTCAAGGGTCTTAGAGCGCTTCAAGGCGCTTTCCGCTGTCTCAGCTTCAGAAATGAGCTACCCGGCGGGGCCTGACTCGGGAAGAGGGGGCCGCGGGCCTCAGAGAGCGTCACTCGGGAAGAGGGGGCCGCGGGCCTTCGGGAGCGTCAGGCGGGGCCGCGGGGGCCAAGAGCAGAGCGAGCCTCTGCTTCAGGGGCGGCTCGCGCTGCCAGCAGTTGTGCGGCTCCCGGGGTGCCGGAGATCAGTCAGCGCGGTGCGAGCTCGGATTGCAGGACGCTCGCACCGCGACGGGCAAAAGACAGTACCTTGAACTTCTTGGGGTGATCTTTGAAGAGGACGGCTGCAGGGGGGGGGGAGCTGTCCCACGTCGCGTTGCTTCCTTGACGGGCGAGGCGAGCTGCGGCTCGAGGCAGCAGGTCACGGGTCACCCGGGGCGGCGGTGCTCGATGGGGTCTCAGGTCCTTCGCTCAGTCTCCTCTTCAGTCCTGACGGCGGCGGCTGGGTGTGGCGCAGTGGCAGTACGGTCCCTAAGTGCGGGACGTACCCAGCCAAAGTGCCGGTCGCGGTGATGCCCTTTCAGCGGGGCAGTCGGACAGGACGCTGATAGCGGGGGAGGACAGCAGGGCGGCAGTCCGTCTTTGCGGGGAAGTCTACGGCGCTTGCCCAGTAGACCTCGATGCTTGGACCGGACGGGTCCTCCGTTACTTTGTTCTCGTGGGGCGAAAGGCAGACGCCGTCGCATTGCTCGGGCCAGCGGCGGCTGGGCCTCACGATGCTAGGGCGGCTGGCTGAACTCACGGTCACGGTGTGCAGGGGGGTAGATGCCCTCGTCCTCCTCAATCAGCGCTGCAGCGATAAGCAGCACACACAGCAGATGCTTTGGTCAGGGGTTAGCGCTCACTGTTCCTGGAGCGCTGGTCAGGGGGCAAGTTCAACAGCAAGCCCTTGGAGATCTTTCAGCAGAGTTTGGCACAAAGTTCAAAATAAAGCAAAAGTCTCTTGTAGTCTTTTTCTCTTCCTCTCCTTTGGCAGCAAGGCACCAGACACAGGCCAGAGTCAGCACTCCTCCTTGTAGTCCTTCCAGGTCCTTCTCTTCGGGCAGAGTTTCTCTTGTAGCACAAACAGGATCTAATTTACAAGGAGCAGGGCTCCTTCTTTTATACCCAGTTTCTTTTGTTCTAGCAAGCCAGGGGGGCCTCTGCATAACTGCTCCAGTCTCTGAGTACTTGTTGTGGGTACTTATGACTTCTGCATTCAGTGTGAGGGCAGGCACATCAGCCGCTCCCCAGGGGGGCGGAGCCGGCATTGAGAGGGCAGGAGTGGCCTGAGTACTTTGTTGACAAGCTTCGGTCCTTCCTGGGCCAGGTGCAGGCTGAGTCATCAGTCGCTCCCCAGGAGGGCGGAGCCAGCATTGTGGTGGCAGGGGCACAGCCTGATGCATCATTCAGGGGAAACTCCCACCACCCATTAAGGGGTCCTCCTGCTAATCACTACCTGTCAACTCCCAGCCCTGTCACTCACACACACCAGACAGTCAGATCCACATCCAAGCAGAGGCGGGCTGAAATGGTTAGGCAAGCAAATGCTAACTTTCTAAAAGTAGCATTTGCAAACACAGGATATTAAAATAAACTTTACTAAAAGAAGTATTTTATTATTCTGAGTCCAGGCATACTAAACACGAATTTCTACCATGTTCCCTGAGCCTGCTGGGATTATAGAGTGTAATAATTCCAGCAGCCCATCTGGCCTAGAAGGGAACAGGTAGCCTTACAATAGTGAAAAACGAATTTGGCAGTAATTCACTATTAGAACATGCCACACACATCAGGGCATGTTCTACCTTATACTTACAATGCACCCTGCCCTCAGGCCTACCATAGGGGTGACTAATATGAAGTTTAAGGGAAGGTTTAGGGGCTGGCAAGTGTGTGCACTTGCCCAGCCAGGGTGACAGTACCAGACTGCACGCAGGTTCTGCAATGGCAGACCCTAGACACATTTTAAGGCTGCTTCTGTGGGTGGCGCAACCAGCGCTGCAGGCCCACTAGCAGTATTGGCATTCACAAGCCCTGGCACTCCTAGTGCACTTTACTAGGGACTAACAGTAAATCCAATGAACCAATCATGGACATCAATCACATGTACACTTTACAGTAGGGAGCACTTGCACTGCGGCACGGGTTGGCCGTGGCGCAGTGCCCTGAGTCGCAGACACCAGCAAAACATTTGAGGCACAACAGCAAAAAGTGGAAGGGAAACCCACGCCACGGTGCCAGGTCTAACAATTACATACAGAACCCCTCTCCTCTTTTTCAATTCACTTGTTTCCGCCTTAAGCGGGCCATACGAGACCACTACACTGACTTCCCCGTGGAGCCACCGACACTCCAAGCCCTACAGCTGATCCTAATATTGCCCACAAGAAAGAAATTAATCACTACACTCTATAGGGCGGTGCAGGAGGAGACGTGCAGGGGGACGGACAATAGCTTGCATAAATGGAATTCTATCCTGGATCCTCCTATTAATGGGGAGGAGTGGGAGAAAATATGTCAACTAACGGGCTGCCACACCCCCAACGGTAACTTGCGGATCATCCATTTTACATTTTTACACCAGACATACCACACTCCCGCAAAGTTATATAAGACAGGTCTCAGGGATACTGATAGCTGCAAGTGCTGTAAACTTCCTGGCACAGATTTCCTACATCTGGCCCGGAGTTGCCGTCTGGTTTATCAATACTGGGAGGAAGTGCTGAGTCGATTGCACACCATGACGGATCTGCGGCTTCCTTGCACACCTCTGCTCTGTCTGTTGCATTACATTCCACAAGTCAAGGGGGTGGTGGGCAGGTTTGTCAGAATCGCCCTATTATTGGCTAAACGCCGGGTGCTTTTCACTTGGGACAGTGGGGCCCCTCCAAAAATAGATTGCTGAGTGAAAGATTTAGTCTATTGTAAAGAGATGCTGGCTACGTATGCTGAAGAATTGCTTGTCACATCTAGACCCAAGGACGTCTGGGGCCCGCTTGTTCAATTCCTCGCCCGCCCGCCTCCTGAGAGTGACCTTGACCAGTCTTCTGTGAGTGAGTAACGTATATCCCCGATGTAAGGTCGTGCTGGGCGCTACACCTCTGTCAAATTGTTATAAAATGTGTGAGGTACGGCCTGTGTATTCTCATGTATGTGCTGTAATACCTGCTGACGTATTTGTTACTCTGGTGTATTGCTGTTGTTCACAGTATTGCTGTATCATGTTCTTTAAAATTAAAATAAATTTAAAAAAAAACAGTATCAACTTTCATCTTCTTTTAAATAATTAATCAAACGCTTGCTGGGGCGGACGTGGCGAAAGCAACAGTACTTCAATTTCAAGGCAGAGCGATGATCTTCTTCTGCTTGCCCACCCACGAGCAGTATATTTTAGAGTTGATTTTTATTTAACAAAGGAACATATACCTCAGCATTGATTGGATTTGTTGTCATTCCTCATACACAGCGGTACAAAAGGGGGTGGTGATGGACGGAGCATCTGAACTAATCAAACTCTCACACCCAGTCACCAGATCTGGGTTTAATCCATCACCGTTCTTCAGCCCACTCTGCCACCCCAGTTCAGACATGGCCATTTGCAAATCAGTCTGACCCTGTGCCTCATGAAAACAGTCCAGCCCGAACTGCAAAGCCATGCCTTCCCTGGACCGGAATCAAGCTTCCTAGGACCGTTTTCTGCCATTACAGCCTTCTTCAGCCAGGCTTGCTTGAATCCAGTGGCAAAGTGAGCTAGGGACTCACGTCTGAGCATACCCTGCCAACTTACGGTGAACAAAGCGGTACAAAAGGGGGTGGTGATGGACGGAGCATCTGAACCAATCAAACACTCACACTCAGTCAACAGATCTGGGTATAATCCATCATCATTCTTTAGCCACTCTGCCACCCCAGTTCAAGCAAGCCTGGCTGAAGACGGCTGGAATGCCAGAAACCGGTCCTAGGAAGCTAGATTTCGGTCAAGGGAAGGCATGGCTTGACAGTTCGGGTCAGACTGTTCCCATGAGGCACAGGGTCAGACTGATTTGCATATGGCCATGTCTGAACTGGGGTGGCAGAGTGGGTTTAAGAACGGTGATGGATTAAACCCAGATCTGTTGACTGGGTGTGAGTGTTTGATTGGTTCAGATGCTCCGTCCATCACGACCTCTTTTGTACCGCTTTGTTTGCCATAAGTTGGCAGGGTATGCTCAGACGTGAGTCCCTTGCTCACTTTGCCACTGCATTAAAGCAAGCCTGGCTGAAGACGGCTATAATGCCATAAACCGGTCCTAGGAAGCTTGATTCCGGTCCAGGGAAGGCATGGCTTGGCAGTTCGGGCTGGACTGTTCCCATGAAGCACAGGGTCAGATTGAGGTGCTGTTGACACAGCTGAGATTTTTAAAGCTACTCAGAAACATGCAACTGTAGCCATGTTCGGCATGGAGAAATCTCATACTGCTGTAAACATTTTGCAAGAGTATTGCAGCAATGTTTTTGAATGGCTGCGCCCAAGAGGGCTTAGTATTGGGTTTGTTGCCACAGATAATGGCAGTAATGTACTTAAGGCCATGGACCTTGATTCCTATTTCAGGGTTCCGTGTTTGGTGCATTGCATATTTATTATAGTTCAAGACTTTCTGAAAAAAGAACATAAAGTCAGCAACTTACTGACCATCTGCCGAAGAATATGCACTCATTTCAGCCATTCTTTTAAAGCTCGGAAGCAGCTGAGGATCAGTCAATGTGAATATAACATGCCAGTCAAAGCACTCTTCCAGGAGGTGGCAACACGCTGGAACTCAACGTATTACATGCTTGATCGTCTATTTGAGCAGTACAGGCCACTCAATAAATATGTCATGCGAAGACTGGATGCTACTATGAAAGGCATGACCATTCAGATGGACCAATGGTGCCTAGTTAAATGCCTGACTGAGATGCTTCGTCCTTTTGAGGTCTTCACACGTGAAGTCAGCAAGGAGGACTGTACAATCGGCCAAGCTATCCCATTATTGCAAATGCTATGGCATCAGCCGAAGAAGGTGTCGGAATCATACAAAGGTGTGGAGGAAAAAAAGGAAGCTGATGACATGGTGGAGAGCTTAGCCCATCGCTTAGCTGAAAATACAAGGGTGCAAAATAAGATTCTGTCACAAAAACATAAAATTTCTGCCACAATTCTGGATCAACGGGCAAAATTAGGACTGAAGAAATTCATTCCTTTTTAAGAGATGGATGTTGCCCGCTACAAAACTTGGATACTTCAAAACCCATTGCAGGATTGGGATAGGAAAAGGGCTGAATGGCCACTGCTCAGCAGGCTGGCGATCAGCTATCTGGCTTGCCCTGTCGCAAGTGTCTCTTCCGAACGTGTTTTCAGTGCTGCTGGTTCCAATGTAACAGTGAGAAGGACCAGTCTCTGGCTCAAAAACGTGGAGAGGTTAACAATGATCAAAATGAATCAGCACTTCATACCACTCAATTACACAATACATGAATCAAGGGAGGAAGATGAGGACAGCGGATAAGGTGACAGAAGTAGAGTGTCACATGATTACCTACTACTGGCTGAACCCCCAGAGTTTGAGGATGAGCTATACTTCCCTGACAATTAGGCTTGCTCTTACGTTCTTCCTCCCTTATTTTCCTTTATTTGTGTGTCTGTCGTTCCGTTTACAACCTTTGAATCACAACAAATCCATTAGCACCGTCTTCTACTCTTCTTATTTCAATATACAATTTTCAGGTGTCTTCATTTCACTGTATAATCCTCCGAATCCAGCTCCTCCGCCCCATCATACTGAATCTCCCTAAATCGACTGCCCTCATGATGATTGGATGCTGGAAAATAGAAGAAAAAATAAAAACGTTCCTAGTCCCTCAAAGAAAAAGTGAAATATGATGACTAATACAGTTATCCTCCTTTCAGAGCCGTGAGAGATGGCCCGTTAACTTAAGATGAGATGGAAGAGGTAATGATTGATGCCATGCATTGGACGCAGAGTCGCAGACTGAGTGATTTTGTTGTTGTTTGTTGTGCGTGAAGTTATGTCATTGTTCACTAATCATCTTTCTACAGTACACACTAAACGTAACTCAAGGAAATTTTCCCCTTGTTGCAAATATTTTTTATAAGAAATTTGTACTTCTACTGCAGCTTGATACATTGCTTTTGATTGAATACAGGAATGGGATTCAATCTGCACACTGAGTACGACAACAGCACCGCCTGTGAAGATGATGGCGAAAAAGACGGCCCAATAACTTAAGATGAGAAGGAACAGGTAATGATTGATTCCATGCATTGGACGCAGAGTCGCAGACTGAGTGATTTTGTTGTTGTTTGTTGTGCATGAAGTTATGTCATTGTGCACGAATCATTTTTCTACAGTACACACTAAACGTAACTCAAGGCAATTTTCCCCTTCTTGCAAATATTTTTAATAATTGTACTTCTACTGCAGCCTGATACATTGCTTTTGATTGAATACAGGAAGGGGACTCATCTGCACACTGAGTATGACAACAGCACCGTCCATGATGATGATGCCGAAAAAGACGGCCCGTTACTAAGATGAGAAGGAACAGGTAATGAAAATGAATGGCATTCATTGGACAACTGGCTCTGAGCGTTTGGTGTTTGTGTTTTTGTTGTTTGTTTGTTGTGCATGAAGTGAAGTCAAAGTGTACTAGTAGTCTTACTGTACATACTAAATAGTGACTCAAGTCAATAATATTTCTACTCTTGTTGTGTAATAACAAAATTTCACTTCTACTGCAGCCCGAACTTCACAGTCAGTCAGTACAAGTATCGGAGATGATTGATGGAATAATAACAAGTCAGAAGTACGTTTCATGAGTGGCATAAAAGGTAAACACATCAACAACAACCATAGCAGATCCAAATTTCTGTGTAGAAGTGGAGTCGAGTGTAGCGGTGTGATGAATGCGGTGCATTGATTTACTAACTTAAATTGTAAAATGCTATGTTTGGATATGTGCTTTGTCCAACTCTTTAAAAAAAGCACTCTAAACAGAGGATGTGCTAAGCGGCGTGCCGTCACTGTGGGCCTTCTCTGTCCTGTTGTTGTTGAAGGTCAATGCTGGAAACAGACTAGAGTAGAGATGATGCATACATGCCGCCTCGGAAAGTGTTCTTGTTGCACTACACCATAACTTGTGCATTTCTTTCAACTTTGTTTCTCAATATCCCTTTTGTTTTTCCATCTACAATTACAGGCCGGGCCTTGCCCTATACTTGGGAAAACATTACAATTCACACTTACCTTACCAATACATCTACATTTTTCCAGGCGGGCAGTGGTGACTGGAGACACCCAAGATTGATGGACGAGAGGACCAAGAAGAATGCCGAGATGCAAATCCAGTCCACATTTTTGACCAGGATAACACTGTAACAGTATCAACTTTCACAGAGTACGTCAGGAGATGCAACGGCCTGGGACATGCACAGTTGTATAGGATGTGACGCGGCGAGGGGTGTTCCAGATTGCATGACCATTCTATGAGTGTCTGCTTCAAGTTAGATAATGGGTGAAGAGTATCAGTGCATGACATGGAATGTTTGTGGCCTCAATACGCTGAAAAAGAATAGACAAGTGTTGTCGTATCTAGATAGACAGAAGATACAGATTGCATTATTTCAGGAGACTCACTTAACCAATTACACTGACTCCAAGGTTGCAAGCAGGTGGTCGGGGTTTAGATTGTCATCGCTTTTGAGGGTACACATATCACATCCGCCTACAACAGTTGGTCCAGATTGGACTATTGGTTACTAGATGAAGGCACACATAACTGGGTCACGCACATACATGTACTTCCCCGCACATTGTCGGATCACAGCCCTGTGGTGGTGCGACTGCGCATCCCCACCAACCCCCGCCATCCTTTCACATGGCGCTTCCGGGCAGGGGTTCTACTGGACCCCATGTTTGCAGACACAATTAGGAATGCCATTGTGCATTATTTTGATGAGAACACCGGGTCAGTTGATAGTCAGGCATCACTGTGGGAGGCATTTAAGGTGACAATCAGGGGGGTCTGCATGGGCACTTCAGTGGGCATACTGAAGGACTTCAGGGGCAAATTGACAAAAAGGAAGCAGAAATAGGGAACCTTGATAAAGAGTATTGTGCAGTGCCATCTGACACGCTTCTGGCCAGCATCCGGGAAGGGCTCAAGGAATATGAGGAATTGGCGGAGACGGCAGCGCGGTATAGGGGTAGGAGGCACATGGCTAGAGCATATGGGGGGTGGCAGACCAGGGAAGGTCCTTGCTGCCAAGCTGCTGTTTCGGGAGCAACACCAGCATGTAGAAAAAATTGTAGATAATGATGGCATAGAACACTTTTCCCCACAAGAGGTGACTGCGCAGTTTAGGAAATTGTATGCAGCACTATACACCATGTGGGGTGGTGCAGAGGAAGACGTCATGACGGAGTATCTGTCAGCCATTGCTTGTGCGTAGCTGTCAGATGTACACAGAAAGTACCTGTCCCTCCCCATAGACGAAACGGATGTCAACGATGCCATTCTTTCTCTCCCTACACAGCAAGGCCCCTGGACCTGATGGTCTAACGGCGGAATTCTATAAGGCATACGCTGACATTCTAGTACCCCATCTATTAGAAATGTACGCTGAAGCACATGACACCAGGTGCCTCCCCCCTCCCTAAGGCAGGCTTTGATTGTCACACTTCTCAAGAAGGACAAAGCTCCTGCATCGGTCGACTCGTATCGCCCCCTTTCGCTGATTAATATAGATGCGAAAATACTGGCGAAAATATTAGCTACTAAATTACAACCTTTGATGCCTCTCCTTGTGCTCCCGGATCAGTCCGGTCTCATACCCAACCGATCCACCTCCCACAACTTGCGCAACATCTTTTTCATGTTTCATGTCCTCAATCCTGACTTGCCAGCCGCCGCTGTCCTTCTGGATGCGGCCAAGGCTTTTGATTCCATTGAGTGGGGCTATATGTTTCACTAACTCCGGAAGATGAGGTTTCCTAGTGTCATATTGCAGTGGATTAAGATTTTATACACGGATACAACCACAAGGGTGCGAGTCGGTGGGCACACCTATGAGCCACTACAGATCCAAAGGGGCACCCGGCAGGGCTGTCCCCTCTCTCCCCTTCTTTTTGTCTTGGTCGTCGAGCCGCTCGCCTGTAAAATCCGCCAGACCCATAGAGCTGCGGCCCTCAATTTGAAGCATCGACCAGTTGGCATATCGCTGTACACCGACGATATGGTGCTGTTTGATCGAGAACCCCAGCAATACTTGTCCCCCGTCCTTCATGAATATATAAAGTTTGGCCTTTTTTCCGGCCTCACGATTAACTGGGATAAGTCGGTTGTCATACCGCTTACATCGGTCACGTCCTGTCCGTCCCTGGAATACCTGCTAGAGTGGTCAACTGAACCGGTCAAGTATTTGGGAGTGTGGGTACCCCGGGATCCTGAGATTTTGGTCAGGGAGAATTACTGCCGTGCACACAATACTTTGGAGCAACAAGTAGACAGGTAGACACGCTTGCCTCTTTCTCTGGCTGATTGAGTCGCAGTGATCAAGATGGTGTTTCTTCCCCGCTTCCTCTAGTTGTTTGCTTATATTCCCATCAAATTGACTCAAGAATATTTTAAAACACTGAGGTCGTTGCTTTGCGTCTGGTCTAGGGTTCGGGTCCACCGAGAGTTGGCTTGCTGACAATGACTCTTCCATATGATAAGGGGGGTTTCGCGGCTCCGGATTTCTATGTGTACTACCTTGGTGCTCAAGCGCAATATGCGTATTACTGGGTCAGGCCACACGCCTTTAAACCTCAGGTGGCGGTGGAGGACGGAGATGCTCATCCCACCCCACTGGGGAGCGTAGTAACATATGCAAACAAGGCACACTCCCAAAGCAGAAATTAACACAATTGACACCACAATCGCAGCATGGCAGGTGATCGGCAGGCGGGCTAACAAGCTGCCCCTGTATGCACTGGCCCTCACCCTGGCCCATCATGCGGCATTGTCAGTTACGCAAGAGGCGGGTCCTTTACGCTCCCTTAGGGAGGCAGGAATTGCTCGGATGGGGGATTTATATCCTGCTGGCCATTACATGACGGATAGCGACTTAGATTACGTACAGAACCCCTCTCCTCTTTTTCAATTCACTTGTTTCCGCCTTAAGCGGGCCATACGAGACCACTACACTGACTTCCCCTTTGGAGCCACCGACACTCTAAGCCCTACAGCTGATCCTAATATTGCCCACAAGAAAGATATTAATCACTACACTCTATAGGGCGGTGCAGGAGGAGACTTGCAGGGGGACGGACAATAGCTTGCATGAATGGAATACTATCCTGGATCCTCCTATTAATGGGGAGGAGTGGGAGAAAATATGTCAACTAACGTGCCGCCTCACCCCCAACGATAACTTGCGGATCATCCATTTTACATTTTTACACCAGACATAATACACTCCCGCAAAGTTATATAAGATGGGTCTCAGGGATACTGATAGCTGCAAGTGCTGTAAACTTCTTGGCACAGATTTCCTACATCTGGCCTGGAGTTGCCGTCTGGTTCATCAATACTGGGAGGAAGTGCAGAGTCGATTGCACACCATGACGGATCTGCGGCTTCCTTGCACACCTCTGCTCTGTCTGTTGCATTACATTCCACAAGTCAAGGGGGTGATGGGCAGGTTTGTCAGAATCACCCTATTATTGGCTAAACGCCGGGTGCTTTTCACTTGGGACAGTGGGGCCCCTCCAAAAATAGATTGCTGAGTGAAAGATTAAGTCTATTGTAAAGAGACGCTGGCTACGTATTCTGAAGAATTTCCTGTCACATCTAGACCCAAGGACGTCTGGGGCCCGCTTGTTCAATTCGTCGCCCGTCCGCCTCCTGAGAGTGACCTAGACCAGTCTTCTCTGAGTGAGTAACGTATATCTGCCAATGTAAGGTCGTGCTGGGCACGACACCTCTGTCAAATTGTTATAAAATGTGTGAGGTACGGCCTGTGCATTCTCATGTATGTGCTGTAATACCTGCTGACGTATTTGTTACTCTGGTGTATTGCTGTTGTTCACAGTATTGCTGTATCATGTTCTTTAAAATAAAAATAAATGTAAAAAAAAACAGTATCAACTTTCATCTTCTTTTAAATAATTAATCAAACGCTTGCTGGGGCGGATGTGGCGAAAGCAACAGTACTTCAATTTCAAGGCAGAGCGATGATCTTCTTCTGCTTGCCCACCCATGAGCAGTATATTTTAGAGTTGATTTTTATTTAACAAAGGAACCTATACGTCAGCATTTATTTATTTTATTTATTTATTTGAACTTATATTGCTCGCAGCTACCCTCAATGGGTTTCTCGGCGTCAGGGATAGATAAAAGAAAGAAAAACAAGCAAAAGGCCCAAAACAGAACAAACACTGCAGAGGGATTAATTGAACAGAAGGGTCTTCAGTTTTTTACGAAAAGGGAGGAGATCAGTCTCGGCTTTCAAGGCCGGCGGAAGAGCATTCCACATCTTTGGGCCAAGATAAGAAAACGAGCGGCCGCCCATTTTGGCCAGTTTAATTCTGGGAACACTAGTGGAAGATCTTAAAGTCCGACCAGGCTTATAGACTTGAACCAGGTTCTGCAGGTATTTAGGGGCAGAACCCTGCCTGATTTTAAAGAGAAGGCATAAGGTTTGAAATTTTACACGGTTCGGGACCTTAAGCCAATGAAGGTCACGCAGAGCCTGAACTGCGGAGGATCTCCGGGGTACATTGCACAATAAATGAGCTGACGAGTTTTGCACCACCTGAAGCTTATTTATAGTGGCCTTATCGGCCCCAAGATAAAGCACATTCCCATAGTCAATGCGGGAGATTACAAGAGCCTGGACGACAGTTCTCCGAGTAGAGCAAGGTAGCATCCATTGGATCTTCTGCAACCATCTTAAGGTGGAAAAACAGATTGCAGCGACCCTTGTTACCTGCTGTCTCATAGAGAGCCTATCGTCGATGAAGAAACCGAGGTTGCGGGCTACGGGGCTGGACTCGGCAGAGGACCCATATCACAGGGCCAATGCCGAGGGCCCCACAGATCTTTATTCTTGCCCAAAATAACAACCTCGGTCTTGTCACCGTTGAGCTTGAGCAGCTGGTCGTGCATCCAAGCAGCAACGCGTGACAGGCCAGATTTCAAGGCAGAGACCTCATGGCCCTCACTGCTGGAAAGAGAGAACAAGATCTGCGTGTCGTTGGCATACGAATAGATTGTCAAACCGGCGTCCTCCACGATGGTAGCAAGGGGTCTGACATAGATGTTAAACAGCAGAGGGCTGAGAATCGACCCCTGGGGGACGCCATATGCCGATGAATAGACAGCAGATTCAGCTTCTGTCGAAAACACCTGGAAGGTGCGCTCACCTAGAAAGGAGGCAATCCAGGCCAGCGCAGATCCAGCAACACCAAGGGAGCGGAGAGAATCAAGAAGAATGGAATGAGACACGGTATCGAACGCTGCACTCAAATCCAAAAGGATGAGTGCAAAGGTCTCCCCGCGATCGATACCGTGCCGAAGCCTCTCCGTCACCCCGAGGAGTGCGGATTCAGTGGAGTAATGTGCGCGAAACCCAGATTGGGACGGATGAAGATATCCCACGTTCTCGACAAACAAATTAAGCTGAGTGTTCACATGTCGTTCCAAGATTTTAGAACATGCAGGCAGCAGGGATATGGGCCTGAAATTGGCTAAGTTAGTGATGTCCACGCCAGTCTTTTTCAGCAAGGGAACAACCATGGCATGCTTCCACTCCTGTGCCACCAAAGACTCTGTAAGAGATGTATTCAGAAGTCTCATTAGGACTCTCCGTGGCTCGAGGTCCAACAGTTTTAAGATTTTCATAGGAACAGGGTCCCGAGGGGAGCCTGACCTAATACTGTTCAAACACGATGAGAAAGAGTGATGTCATCAAACAATAGCCAGTCGTAGATGTACATTGAGGGGAGGGGAAGAGGACTGCTAAAAGTAGCCGCCGGTAGGGAATCAGCAGATGGCGGAGGAGTAATCAAGGATTCATGAATACGCTCCACCTTAGAGATGGCATCACACTGTGATTTATCCAAAGCCGGAGGAGAAGGTACCGCGTCTGGCTGAAGACGGCTGGAATGCCAGAAACCGGTCCTAGGAAGCTTGATTCCGCTCCAGGGAAGCCATGGGTTGGCAGTTCGGGCTGGACTGTTCCCATGAGGCACAGGGTCAGACTGATTTGCATGTGGCCATGTCTGAACTGGGGTGGCAGAGTGGGTTTAAGAACGGTGATGGATTAAACCCAGATCTGTTGACTGAGTGTGAGTGTTTGATTGGTTCAGATGCTCCGTCCATCACCACCTCTTTTGTACCGCTTTGTTCGCCATAAGTTGGCAGGGTACGCTCAGACGTGAGTCCCTTGCTCACTTTTCCACTGGATTAAAGCAAGCCTGGCTGAAGACGGCTATAATGCCATAAACCGGTCCTAGGAAGCTTGATTCCGGTCCAGGGAAGGCATGGCTTGGCAGTTCGGGCTGGACTGTTCCCATGAAGCACAGGGTCAGACTGATTTGCATATGGCCTGTCTGAACTGGGGTGGCAGAGTGGGCTAAAGAACGGTGATGGATTAAACCCAGATCTGCTGATTGGGTGTGAGTGTTTGATTGGTTCAGATGCTCCATCCATCACCACCCCCTTTTGTACCGCTTTGTTCGCCATAAGTTGGCAGGGTATGCTCAGACGTGAGTCCCTTGCTCACTTTGCCACTGGATTTAAGCAAGCCGGGCTGAAGACGGTTGTAATGCCAGAAACCCGTCCTAGGAAGCTTGATTGGGGTGGCAGAGTGGGCTAAAGAACGGTGATGGATTAAACCCAGATCTGTTGACTGGGTGTGAGTGTTTGATTGGTTCAGATGCTCCGTCCATCACCACCCTCTTTTGTACCGCTTCATTCCTCATACACAGCACTAACTGTTACGCTGTAGGCCTAGTCAAGTGACTCGACACAACTATAGTTTGTAACTCTGTCTTGTAGGCTATCCCCACCACCATTATGTTTTGTTGTAAAATATTTCAGCATATTATTGTTGCTCGGTAAGTCATGTACTGTACTTCATTCTAATACCCCTCGAACAGTCTCTCAAAGGTGACTGACTGTCTAATTTTCTTATTTTGCAAATGCTGCTGCCCTGCCAGTGTCTACTACTACCACTATACTACCAGTCTACCACCACCACCCCAATCATGGCATGTTAGAAAAAGGAAACCATCTTCACCATGCAACCATCGCTGTGCCTAAGTTAAACATCAAGCAAAGGTAAGAGAAGCTTGGGGGAGGTAAAATTAATAATGGACCTGTTTTCATTGAATTCACGCACCCCTTTGAAACCAGATAAAGAATGCATAGACTAGAAGACAGAGACTGAAAGTACTAGTAGGACAACTCAATCAGTGAGGGGTGTCGCATCTATCTGTTTGTGTCTTACACAGTCAGCCAATTATTTAAATCAACCACTGGCTATGGGTGGTCCTGCACCAGCAAGGAAACAGTTTGATGTAAAACTGTAACCCCACCTACAAAACATTAACAACATTGCATGTAAAGTAGAAATATAGATTTAATGTACCCTAACAAAAATAAACTATGTAAAACCCACAAAAGCTGACCCACCCCCCCTAACCTCAACCAATGTCCGTAAGAAAATCCAAATGTCCAAAACCAAAACGCCCAATTCCCACCCACCAAAACAAGAATTACAAAAGGGGCAGAAGACAGGGAGTCTATGATGTGTGTCTGGATTGGAGGACGACACTCATTTGTTCCTCTAGACGTGTGACGCGGCGCTTGAGGCAATTGGCAGTTGTAACCACAATGGGGTCGGGCACCAGAGACGGTAAGGCGGTGGCAAGCGGCCGCCTGGCGGTGGTGCTGTACCGCTGGAGTGCGGTGGCTGGGGCCCGGGGCACTGGAGGAGGCTCCAAATGCTGCAGTCTCCTCCTCCTCCTCTGCTAAGACCACCAGCTGCCGATATTCGCGCTGGATTCCCTCTGGCTTGCGGCGCCGTGCTTTGGCGGCCAACTCCTTCCAATCAACTTTGGAAGGAGTAGCTGTATATCAAAAAGAAAAAACAAGACAATTGTAAAATATACTCTTAGAAAAACAGTAAGACAAGTTAATTATACACATAGTGGCATGGTAGCACTATAAAGCACAGTACATAACATTTGTAATACGTATCTACTATCTATCCTCCAACTTGCTTGGGCTTTAACATTTGCAGGATTTTTTCAGGCATTCAACCAACCATGCATCAGAATCTTTACTATCAGCCACCTTTGCAATTTGCATGCTTGCATCACACGTATCCTTCTGTCTGTCAGTCATAAATATTAAATCTCGCCCGTCCTTCTTCCTTCCACCCATCTTTCAGCAGGTGATCTGATCTGACTTTTAGTCTTCTCCATAAAACTTTCAAAACGGAGTTGAAATCACAGATAGAGGAGGCCATTGGTTACTCAATACTCCCACTCCCATGCCAATTAATGGGTGTCTTCACTCTTAAAACGTTCACCATAACTCTAACTTACTTAGGACATCCTTAGGAGTCCGCCCACCATCTGATTCCTCACACTAAAAAGGGACCGCCCGCCATAAGGGCGGGGGTTCCGTGGGGACAATTAGGAAGGATACGCCCGCCACAGTGGCGGGTGCATCCCGTATTTTTAACATTGTGGTGGGCGGTGCTGAAAGCACTGCCCGCCACAATGCTAAAAATGCATGTTGTGCTTTTCCAAGCACAACATGACAGGCCCCGTGCGGAGCTTGCCACGTTGTGCTTTGAAAGGCAGGGGTGTACCATAGCATAGGTACCCTCCATGGGGGCCCCCAATGGGCACCCAAAGCATATTCCGCATGCCTTTCCGTGGTGGCAATGCCGCCACGGAAAGGCTTTCCCAAATGCAGATTATATGGCTGGCGGTGTGTTTCAGACACCGCCACCATATTGAACCCTTTTCCGCCCGGTCGACATGTCGACTGTGGGGAAAATCGTCAGACGGTTTCCATCCACCGCGGTCCTCTCAGCCATTGTAATATGGCGGGGGTCTTTTCGACAGGGATGGCGGGAGGTTTGCCTCTGCCGGCCCAGTGGGGGCATTCGCCCGCCATCCTATTGGCCGGGGCCCTAAAAGTCTCAACAGTACAGTATACATACAGTATACCCTTGCAGTGAGTGTAATGTCAATAGTTAAGGATTATGAATCTAACTTGCCGCCACGGGTGCTGGCACTCCCCCTACCACTCCATCGGTATCGCCAACTGCCGCATCCTCTCCCGCTGCGTCACATTCACTGCCGCTGGCCCCGTCAATGGTGATCGGTAGTGCGCCTAGAAAACATTACAGATTTTTTAGGCGTCATATGCACCTCCCCCTATTGGTCAGTAGCAAGATTGAAAAATTAGTTAATAGTATACAACATACACCACTAGTACAAATCAGGTAGTAGTAGAGTAGACACTAGTAGTTATATATGGTCCCTAGGGTCATTCTAGCCTTTGCTTAGTTAGCCGGAGCCATGCAACCATTTTACCTTTGTGTCTTTTATTTTTTGCACATGTGACGTTACCTTGCAGCCTGTTGTATAAGACACCTTTGAGCCCACATGACTTCATACTGCTACTGTCTAAGCGCTGCGTACGAGCGGTCAACAAAAACATTAACAAGCCACTTTTTTATGAAGTTCTGGTGTACTGTTAGTCCATATTGCTTATCCATAAATGCTACACTTTTTGGCACGGCTGAGAAATGCTTGCAATATACTAACCCGCACCATTTTATTTTTTGCATTACAGACGCAAGATTCCCTTCTACGAACCAGAGCTTTGCAGAGCTTATGATGCAACAACTACCAGTACTAGGTTCTTCTAAGGTGAGGGGTACCCAGAATTCCCCCAGATCTTCATTTATAAACGGATAAACTATATTCCTACCTAGGGGATGGTGGTGCTTCCACCACTGTTCAGTTATCGTGATTCATTTACCAACTGTAAGTAAGTGTAACAATGTTTTTATTGTTTAAATGTTATTGATTTTCCTGCTGGTGCTGCATTATAGAACAACGTACAGAGCTTGTCAATTAAAAATAAAAATGTAGCCTAGACTTGGTGGTATTTGGTGTGGACCTACACGAGTGAGCGAGCGAAAGGAAGGGTGTGTATGTGCATTGTTTCCACGACTGAGAGGTTGGGTGTGTTATGTTCTGGGTTGTCTACTTTTTGGGTATCTTGGGGGGAGGGTTCAGAGAGCTAATAGTTATGACAAGACACTACTATAAATAGTCGGGCAGGGGATTGTGGTGGGTTCTGAACATGAGATTGAGGTGTGTGAGGAAGGTCCAACCTCCCATCACGAACATCCTAATTTATTTTGCAAAGGTCTGTATGTGCAAAATCCCTACAACAATAGTAGTAGTAGTATGTCCTATCATATCAAAATAGTAATAAATCTGGTTGGGCATTTGTTGGTGTGAATTGTCAAAGCCTCAAGATTAACAAAGACTCAAGATCAATAAGACTAGAAGTAATACAAGAGGACGACCCAAAGGACTGGACTCAATGGCTAGAGCTACTGGTGAATCTGAGTTTATTTACAACCTTTTGAATAAAGAGTGGCCAACTGGGCAAGCTTAGATACTACATTACAGACAGACTAATAGTAGTAGTAATACAGAAAGTCATCATAGCAGAGGCAGGGATAACAAGATTTTCAAAACAGTACTGATCGAAGGATAATTGTTGGTAACAAATAGCATTCGGAAACGGAAACAATAGTTCGGGAAAAATATGGTGCAGTAAAAGTTATGGAATAAGAATGATTATTAAAAACAAGAAGACTAGGGCCAGCAGAGGAGCCGTTGTTGGTGTCCTCCTGGTGTTGTTTTCCCGCCGACTGTGTCCTCCCTGTCTGCCTGCCCCTGGGTGCTGAACAGGAAAGAAATAAGAAAGAGACAAACATTGATGGATGGTGGCAAACAAATAACATATTTTTAATGAACGGTCAAAAACACTTATGTAAACAACAATTGCAATAACTAAATTGACCGATTTCATCTGGTCAACAAGTAGTATTGACTACTTACTATCTATCAACACTAATCCAGTCTTCCATTCTGATTCCAGAATACTAACTAAGCCTAAGTACGACATTCCACCTCACCTAACCCACCTATTCCAGGCGTGCCAATTGTACATTAAGTATGCATTTACACTTCTTTTAGTCCTCAACAATATGATCAAATGAAGGACACATGACTACATTTTTGTATACACAAAATATTTGGTTGATTGATGCTGATGTTGTGCTAGTGCTAAGCCTATTACCACCACTCATTGAACAAACTAGAAAAGGTTCTAATAAAGACTGGGGTACTAGCAGCACGTGACGTAACTGAGGGGGCATCACCCATACCACTATAAAATTACAAACTCATACAAAGTAACTAAACTTAAGTATCAATCCGCCCCTATCTCTTAGTGGCAGGACAAAGTAAGGACTAGAGTCATTATAGCATTACGTTACCTAATTTCTCTAAAATAAACTCTTACATAATCACGCTAAGCCAGCACAAACGCAAAGTTGCAAACAAGTAAGATTAGTAGTAGCGCAGAGGAGCACCTGTATCATAACAATCACAGAAGACTTTTAAATGTAATTCACCTGGAATGTAACCAGCAACATTCTAGCTGGTTGGAAGAAAAAAAAGATAAAAAAGATATTCGCAATATATAACACAAAGCGGAAGAACAGACACAAAGTAGTAATAATTAAATAGTTACTCACCAAGACCCGGGACCTCCACTCCTAGAAGATCCAGCTGGTCCTGCTCATGGTCCAGGATGTCGGACCACCGGTGCGTCAACTGCGCCTGGGTGCGACGGACCCCAGAGCAGCGGAACACTGCCCGGCGCACCTTCCCCCACCGCTGTCAACGTTCCCGGAGCCTGTACCCGGACCAAGGCCTGCCAACTGCTGCTAGGGTTGAGGGGAGGTGGCATTGCACAAAGAAAATTAGTGCAGCCAACTCCACCTCCCCAAATAAGGCCCGTGCCTGCACCCCTTGTGGGGGAGGCGGTCGCGGCTCTGGCTGCGGCGATCCCTACCCTTTGACATGGCTCTGGAGAGAGTGAGATGGGGCGGAAATAAATTAAAAAAGTAAGTAAAGGATATGAAAATAGCAGGCAATAGAAAAAGAGTGAAAAAGTAGCTAAACAACACACAAAAAGTAGACAAAAACCAAAAATATAGAAGCAGGAAAATAGTATGAATAATAATAAGTAAAAAAGATCCAAAAAAAGTTTCTAGAAAGTAAGGATTGAAAGATAAAGGGAGGATTCAGAAGAAGGCCCCAGAACCATATCATAGAGTGAAAAACAAGATGGCCACACCCATTGCGACCGCGTTTGCGCGATATTTTCTCCGCTAGCACGCAAAAAGCGGCGCAAACACGTAAAAGCGTTCCCGAACAGGAAAACATACGTGAACGGGCGCGAGCATGCATTGCGCGACCCGGATCAGGAAGTAAGCAGTGTGAGCGGGCAGGACAAGTGAAAACAAGATGGGCGCACCCATGAGCGACCGCATGGGTAAGTTAGCGAGGCATATTTCAACGCGATCACGCAGTAAATACCGGGAAAGGGCGGGAAAAAAACTTCCACGTCTTTGCGATATTTCCGCGTGTTCGCGGAGATTTTTAACATTTGATAGTTTGCGAAAGTGAATTTTGCAAATTCCGCCCACCCCTAGCGCTGAGTCTCAGTTTCTCCTAACGTGGGAGCAGAAACTACACATGTGAAGCCAGAATGGACTATTCATTAGTAAGTCATTAAACAGCCTTGAATAGAAGAGAAAATAATAACAAAATACATAATTCTGCTGAGGCAAGCAATATGAATGATGAGGCCTAGTTCTGACACAGCCTAAGCATGGGGCTCATGAAATACTAAATGGAATCACATTTGCTAACTAAAGCGTGCATGTTGCAGGGATAACTCAGTGGATTGCATAGCATGAATACGGATGGCATCTATTTAGCTACACACTGCTAAACTAATATAACATGAAACAAATGCATTATGGGAATGGGATTTTCAAACCTAACAGACCCTCCTTTTAGCATGGGTGGCTAAATGCTTTATTCGCTATCCAGTAGGTTCTTTACAGTTCTAAGGAGGCTGGGGAGACAAATGCATAAGCACACATGTGACAATCATGTAACAGTGAGGAAGAAGACAACACACTTAGTATGAACATCCAACTAATACTCAAGAATGCCCTCATCTATGGGCATCAACCCCTAAATTTCCTGCCTCTTCATAGTAGAAACTTTATTATTGTGCCCTGAGAACTTAGGAGAAGGGGTGAGCTTGCTCAGACAATAGGTGCAACATGCTGGAAGGCAATTAATACATAAGCAACATGTAAAGATGACACCTGCGATAGCCTTTAGGACAAGTAGTATTTTCTACCCCATGATAACAATAGACCCCAGAACCACCCTGTGAGGGAACATGAACCATTATCCTGGTGGATGTCTGAAGCAAGGCTCTGTAATTTCTGTATTGCAGAATATACAGCAAGGACATTATCAGGAATGTACATGCAGCAACTACTGCCGATGACGCAGCATGCTCCACCCAAAAAGGTGTATTGAAGGTATACTGACCAATATCACAGTCGAACTTCAGGCTACGAGACTCGTTGCTCTTCAAAACCGGATGGTTTTAGATGTCATTCTGGCTTATAGAATGACGTCTAAACCCATCTGATTTTGAAGAGCAACGAGTCTCGTAGCCTGAAGCTCGACTCTGATATTGGTCAGTTTACCTGCAGTAGTATTAATAACCCCCTCAATTACTCTGGCAAGGCGACGGATATTACGGCTATTGAACATGGGACCGCAGAATGGCAGAATGCCCCTCATTATGTCAGTAAATTGCAACAAGGAAGTATCTATCTGATCAATATCGCCTGTATTAACTGCTCTCTTAACTCAGGGGGCTAGGACATTCCTAATCTGTAGGCGATGAGATCTGTGGTAGTTGGGAGGGTCTATATAGACTGGGGGTAGAAAGTAAGAGAGTTAACACCACCTGGACCATCCCTGAGGGAGCCACACATTACCACGAGCACCACAAATAAAATAAACATTAGGTGGCGGGATCAAGGGCGGACTCTTGAGCATCCTCAATATGGAAGTGGTGTTGCATCTACTTTCCCCCACCTCTATGTCTCCCACCCCATAAAAAAAACAAGCATTTACAATGAGCACTACATTTCATTATTGTAAACTTATGGGGAAGCGTAAATGCGGACAGCAATTTATGTATCAATGGGCGATTCTGTATTTGCAGTCCGTGCGAGGTCAACAACCCTCTCTCCGCCCAGAGGCAACCAAAATTATGGGCCACCCCAAAGGCATACTGGCTCTCGGTGTAGATATTAACAGCCAGTCCCTCACTCAACTCACAAGCCCTAAGGAGGGCAAACTAACTCTGCAGCTTGGGTTGATTGGTGTGGGATACGGGATGTCTCAACTACAGTGTGTAATGTTGTAATCGCATAGGCTGCCGTGGTGGTGCCATCTGCTAGTTTGAAACAAGAGCCATTGACTTATAATTCCCTTTGGGGGTAAGATAGGGGAAAATCAGTCAGGTCTACCCGTCAATTTGTTTCTTCCTTAGTCTGAAATAAACAGTCATGGACATCATTGTCCTTTTCTTTCGAAGGTAGGGGTAGTAATGTGGCTGGGTTCAGAGTAGCACATCTTTTGATTGTAATGTGCGAAGCAAACAAGGTCAATTCAAAGCCAGTCAGATGCTCACTAGTAAGGTGCTGCATCTTTTTCGTATTCAATAGTGCATCCACTGCATGCGGCACCATTACTGTGAGATCAGTATCAAGAACGAGGCCTGCCAATTGTCTGATAGAAACTGCCACCGCCACGGTAGCTCTCAGACAGCTCAGGAGAGCTCTGGCGACATTATCAAGCTTGGCAGAGAAATAAGCACAGGGTCTCTGCTTACCACTGAAACCCTGTGTTAGAACAGAAAGCGCACTACCGTCCACCTCATGCACGTAGAGCACAAAAGGCTGCTGGTAATTAGGAGTACCAAGTACGGGAGCAGAGCAAATCACAACCTTTAATTGTTCAAAAGCTTGCTGGCATGCAGTTGTCCAAGGCAAATGTTCATGCACATCTTCGGTTGCCATGTAAAGCAGGGGTTTTGTTAGTAAGGAATAATTAGTGATCCAATGCCGACAATAAGCTGTTGCATACCTGCCATTGGGTCTTAGGAACAGGCATATTAGTAATAGCAGCTATACGCTCAGGTTTTAGTCTGCGACCCTCCTTCGAAAGTAGGTGACCTAAAAAGGTGACCTCCTGTTGACAATATCAGAATTTTGAAAGGGACACCTTGTGTCCATGATGTGCCAAATGTAACAATAATTTAACTGTGACTTCTTTACAACCATCCTCATTGTCCGAAGCCACAAGGAGGTTGTGAACGTACTGCAACAGCACACTATCAGGGGGAAGCTCCAAAGAATCCAATTGAACTTTCAAAACTTGGCTGTAGATAATAGGACGTTCTGTATAGCCTTCGTGACCTGCACAGCAGAATCTAAAGCTCAGACTGGCTATTGCAAATCCAAACAGATATCTGCTATCAGTATTGATTGGTATGCTGAAGAAAGCATTTTTTAAATCAATTACAGAAAAGAAGTTTGCTGATGGTGGGACCCTCGGGTGTCTTTTTAAGAATAGGAAGACTAGGGCTATTGCACACATGTGCCACTGTCTCTTTAACCACACCAGACTTAATCAAATTCTTTTTATTTGCAAAAGGGTCTTTTCACCTGCCTGGGGTATCGTATACTGGGGTATACTTGGCAATTTAGCATTGTCTTTGATCTGGATAGACACTGGAGGGATCTGGAGTAACCCCACATCCATGTCTCCTGAAGCCCATAATGTACGTGGCACATCTTTGAACTCAGCAGGAAGGGGCGCATCTTTTGCGAGGCATTGTTTGGCACGGACCACCTGCTGTCCAACAGTCATGTAAACACCGTCTGGAGAACAAAAAATTGTCGCATGCAACCTTTTTAACAAATCCAGTCCTATCAAATTTTCCCGACAATTGGATGTCAGTAAAAATGGTGAATCAATCGTAGAGGGACCAATAGTCAAGGCAAGAGGTTTGGAAATGGGGCTAACAACCGGTACACCTGAGAAACTTACCGAAACATTGTTTTCACCAGACAGTGCTGCCCCCGGGACCAGTGATCGGGAAACAGAGCTATTCAAAGCCACTGTATCAACTAAAAACTTTCCGGATGTACCCGGTAAATATGCAGTGATGTCAGTCCTGCGCTGATCTATAGGCACCGGAACTGGTACCTCACCCTGTCCTTGGCTGTCCTAGCTGTGAGACAGCCTCTTGTCCCTGTCAAAGTCGTCATGATAGTACTGTCTTCCTCAGGGGTCATCAAAATAATTTCTGCTCTGCCTATTGTGTGTTGTATCCACTGACTGCGTCCCCCTTGGCCTCCTCCTTCTTGTTTTTGTCCTCATAAACCCCAACCTGAAGGGGCCTCACCTTTCTGCAACAACTGCAGACACTCAGTCCGCCAATGTCCCTTCTGCTTGCAGTAGACACATTGATGGAGCCCAAGCCGCGCACTTGAAGCATCACCCCAGCCAAATCGGGATAGCCGTTGAGCCTAACCCGACCCTCGTCCTCGTCCACTCCCCCTTGCAACTTGTTGCATCAATACCATTGTCTTCAAATCCTCTGACTTTTTCTCTACCCTTTCCTTGTCCTCATTCTCTCTATGTTCTTAGTACTGTTCCACACTCAATATCACTGACGGGGATGCGGTCAACCAAGTATTTCCCAAAGCCTGCAACCGTGTTGCAATCTCAGGAAGCAAGTCAGTGCCAAATCTGTTAACATACAAATGAACACCACCCTCCTGTGACAGGTCCTGACCACTAAAATCTAAAAACACAACTTCAAATCTGGTAAAGAAATCCAACACACTTTCATCCTTCTTTTGACGACACGCAGTCAACTTATCCCATTCCTCTCTCTTCGGTGAGATAAGTGATTGCATGTAATTTATGATGCGCCCTGGCAGAGCTAGGAGCTTCGCTTTCGGCTTGTTGCCGGGCTTACGTTTCTTTTCCCATTTCCTGATCTTATCCCATGTGCCACCCAACTCCAGCACATGGTCACTGGTATGTACCTGCTTCCATATATCTACCTGTACCAACAGGCCAAAGAACAACTTAATAACAGCTAATGTCATCACCGTGGAGGAGGCCGCCTCCATCAGTGCCTTATAATATGCAGTGGGGTTCTTCCGAAGGTCCGGCAGCTGGCTCTTTAGGGATAGGACTCGCTCCTCTATCAAGGAGTATAGATCCACTGTTCCTGGAACCGAGCATCAACCTGTGGTCTAATTACAGTATCAGTGGAGTCACGCAGTTCTGGTATTTGAGGATGGTAAATGTGATGGACCTCCCTTGTAGGGTGCTTTGTCCCTATCATCGGAACCTTTTGGAGCAGTCTGCCTCGGTAACTCACCAGTGTTGTTACATTGCTAAAAACCTAATTTGGATCCACACCTGTAGCATATGCTCTGTCCCATATGTTGTAGATGATTTGCGGTGCAACACCCTTAAAACACTGTTCCCACAATCCTATTAGCGTGGCTGACATGTGCTTAAGAGAATGCTGCTCTATGAATGGCTCATAATCTTTCATCACACTTCACACATCTTCCACACTATAGATTGGGTTCCGAGCCCACTGAGCTGCCTGATTCACCACCATTTGCTTTTCCTCATCACCCACAGCAGAAAGCACCAACACTTTCTCCATGCAGTGTTGCACTGTCGCTCAATTTGCTTCATGCATTCCACGCACAGGTATGTCAACATTTGACAATGTTTGAGGTGGCACACCAAAGGGGGAAAGGGCAGATGCAGAGACAGGTACCATCATGTAGGAAGACAGTGGTATAGGGGTAGAATTCGGCGTGGCAGTTGAAACTGAACTAATTGACAGGACAGGAGTGCTAACGGCTGCCGCCCCTGTGATGGGTGTGGGTAATGGAGAAGCAAGTGGGGCCAGGGCTGAAGCAGTAACACCAGAAACAGAAACACTAGAGAGGGCGGCACTAGGGGCCATTGACTGGTACGGCGGGACTGTCGGGTAAATCCCCTTCAAGGGCATAAGGAGTTGAGGGGCAAGTATCCAATAGTTCTTCAACAAAATCGTCACCTTCTTTCTAGTAATATAACCTTTATCAGTCTGTAATCAGAACTTTCTGTCTGCTCATTCTATGCCTTTCTCTATCTTTTCCCTCTCATAGGCCACGGCCTTCTGTGTTATAGTTTGCTTCTGCCTCTTCTGGGCCTCTTTCTCTGCTATAATAGGTTGCTGCTTTGCTTCTTTCTGCCATACTCGTAGAAAGTCAAACATCGACTCCCTGCTCTTTTTAGCAAACAATTTATCCTGTACAAAATTCAATTTTTGTTCATCGCACAAACCTGTAAGTGGCCATTGCAACTATTTATGCCAGAATGTGCTAAACAATGACATACTTGATGTAATCGAGCATCAGTGGAACAACATCGACATCCAAAACATCCGAAATTACTTAAACAAGGCATCTTAATATGAGACACGTACACTGTCCCCAGCGAACAAATACAACATCAACAAAAATAATAGCAGGAAAATAAACAAGAGAACAATAGTTCGGGTGCCAACTGAAGGAAGTGGCCCTTAGGGGCAAATTTGGTTTCTTACAACCACCTGCTATGCCTTCCAAAGAATGAAGAATCGGTCAAACAGTAGAGAATACAAACTTACATTTTAGTTCATCATGACCTGCACTCTAAGATGTCTGCTGAGGGACTGACCCTGAACAGTCGACAATGAGTAATAATTCTTCTGAAGAAGCCTCCAATCACACCCACAATGGAAATTTACCTGCCTGAGCCGAACATGAACAAAGAAGGCACAGAGAGATCGGCTACCACCTGCCAGATGGGTACATGTTATAAGAAAGTTGAGGTTGTTTCACTTAGTTACAGCGTCTCCTAATGTGGGAGCAGAAACGACACACTCGGATAGGTATGCAAAGCCAGAATGGCCTATTCGGTAGTAAGCAGGTAAACAGTCTTGAATAGAAGAGATATTAAAAACGAAATACAGCATTCTGCTGAGGTAAGCAATACGAATGATGAGGCCTAAGTTCAGTCACAGCCTACGCAGCTTTATGGGGTACGAAATACAAAACGGAGTCACAACTGCTAACTGGATGACAGCAAGCCACCTCCAACTCAACTCCAACAAAACCAAAATCATCATCTTCTGACCCAACAGAACAGAATGGGATGACTCCTGGTGGCTTACCGCCCTAGGAAAACCCCCATCACCATCCACACACGCACGCAACCTCGGCATCATCCTAGACTCCTCTCTCTCCATGACCCAGCAAATCAACTCTACAACTTCCTCATGTTTCAACACCCTCTGCATGCTGCGTAAGACCTTCAAGTGGATCCCCATAGAAATGAGGAAAACGTTACCCACGCACTCATCAGAAGCAGACTAGACTACGGAAACGCTCTATATGCTGGCATCACAGTTAAGCTCCAATACTCACTCGTCTCCTCTGTTTGGCTGACCTCGCCCTCGCCACAGTCCCCCGCATCCGTCGCACCACCTCCGGAGGGAGATCTTTCTGCTACCTTGCCTCCAAGACCTGGAACCCCCTCCCCACCAATCTACGCAAGACCCAGGACCTCTTGACCTTCTGAACACTCCTCAAGACATGGTTTTTTGAACAGTAACTCATCACATCCCCCGCACCTCCCCCCCCTCAGCGCCTTGAGATCCTTCTGGGTGAGTAGCACACTTAATAAATTTGTTGATTGATTGATTGATTGAACTAAAGCGTGCACTTCCCAGGATTAAATCAGTGGGTTTCATAGTATGAATACTGATGGCATCTATTTAGCCACATACTGCTAACTTAATATAACAGGAAACAAATGCATTGTGGGAATAGGATTTTCAAATCTAACACCTGAGATCATGGCATCAGTGAGTCCTCCTCACTTATTCAGAACACCTGGGATCAGGGCCTCAGTGAGCTCCCGTCACTTATTCACAACACCTGAGATCATGGCCAGAATGAGCTCCTGTCACTTGTTCTCAAAACCTGAGATCATGGCCTCAGTGAGCTCCGGTCACTTAATCAAAACACCTGGAATCATGGCCAGAATTAGCTCCTGTCATTTATTCACAACATCTGGGATTATGGCCTTGGTGAGCTCCTGTCACTTATTCACAACACCTGTGATCACATGCCACAGTAAGCTCCTATCACTTATTAACATCCCTTGGGATCAGGGCCTCAGTGAGCTCCTGTCACTTATTCACAGCACCTGGGATCATGGCCTCAGTGAGCGCCCATCACTTATTCAAAACACCTGGCCTCATGGCCTCCTTGAGCTCCTGTCACTTATTCACAACACCTGGGATAATGGCCTCCGTGTGCTCCTGTTACTTATTCGCAACACCTGGGATCATGGCCTCAGTGAGTTTCCGTCACTTATTCACTTATTCACAACACCTGGCATCATGGCCAAAGTGAGCTCCTGTCACTTATTCACAACACCTGGGCTCTTGGCCTTGGCGAGCTCCTGTTACTTATTAAAAATAACCTGGGATCCTGGCCTCTGTGAGCTCCTGTCACTTATTCGCATCACCTGGGATCATTGCCACAGTGAGCTCCTTTCACAAAACCTGGGCTCATGGCCGCAGCGAGCTCCCATCACTTATTCAAAAAACCAGAGATCATGGCCTCAGTGAGCTTTTGTCACTTATTTACAGCATCTGGGATCATGGCCTCGGTGAGCTACAGTCCCTTATTCACATAAACTAGGATCATGGCTTCAGCGAGCTCCCATCACTTATTCACAACACGTGGACTCATGGCCTCGGCGAGCTCACGTCATTTATTCACAACACCTGGAATCAAGGCCTCTGTGAGTTCCCGTCACTTATTCACAACATCTGGGTTCATAGCCTCGGCGAGCTCTCGTCATTTATTCACAACACCTGGGATCATGGCCTCAGTGAGCTCCTGTCCCTTATTCACATCACCTGGTATCATGGCCAGAATGAGCTCCTGTCACTTATCCACATCACCTTGCATCATGGTCATAGTGAGCTCCTATCCCTTATTGACATCACCTGGCATCATGGCCACAGTGAGCTCCCGTCTCTCATTCACACCACCTGGGATCATGGCCTCGATGAGATTCTGCCACTTATTCACATCTCCTGGGATCATGGCCTCGACAAGATTCTGCCACTTATTCACATCTCCTGGGATCATGGCCTCGACGAGATTCTGTCATTTACATGGTGTTGGACTTGGCCCCTTTTCCCAAAATTGTTCGCTTTTCACCCCTCTGTTTTAGGATGTCTCCTCCATGGTAAATAAAATTGTATAGGCCATGTGTGGTACGAGATGCCCTGTTTAATGTGACAATGCTAAGGTGCAGGTGCTCTCTTCCCCCAACATGGCTGCCACTGGCCCCTGCTACTGCAGTGTGGTCTTTCTAGGTGCACTCTAGTTGCCAGGAGCTGGCTGGAACCCCTAAACATTGTTGCCATAACAGCCTACCTTGCCTGCACATAGCTAGACTAGGGAAGCTCCTGCAACCTTCTAGAATAGGGGCGGAGTCTGTTTTTGCCGCCTTAGAGGGTGGTCACCTGACCTGGGCATATATAAAGAAAGGAGCGAAAGTTTATAGTCAGTTGGGGCATCACTGACCTGGGGGATCCTACGCAGGAGACTTAGGCGGTAGGGCCTAGTCAGAAACCTATAACACTGGGGGTGACAGGGTTTAGGTGCTGCCCACCAAGCTGTGTGAGGAACACTGAACTAGCCCACTGATCTGTCCCGGCGGGAGGGGAACCCAGGGACCACCTGCAGTGACCTGCTGAGGAATCCTGTCAGCAGCCTTCAACTCAACCCCCCCCTTTCAAGAAACCAAGAAACTGTTACCTATCAAGGGCGCACAAACCACCAAGAAGAAGCCTAACTGCCACAGGACTACTGGGGATCTACCAGGTACTGCGCTGTGTCACTTCTGTGCCCCTTAATCCTGACCTGGGCCCCTGCGGTGTCCTGCCACTGTTGTGTGGCCTGTCCTGTTTGAACTGCTAGCCTGCCTCCAATTTAAATAATCTACCTGTGGAGCGCACTGCCTGCCTAGCGCTAGCCCCCCTGGACTACCTGTCCTGCACAAACTGCCTAACGTGCCCCTCAAGAGCTCACCTGCTGTGTCCTGAGAAGCGCTGTAGATCGGTGGCCTGTGGTGGCTCGAGAGCCCCTTGTTGTGTCCCCAAGCGCTCCCCTGACCAATGAGGCACTGTGAGGACCGATCGTTGTGAGCGTCCCTGGAGCGCTGCCCTTCACCGGTGTCGACGCTGTGGACACCTGCCCCCTCGCCGGCCCCCGGTACAAGGAGAGGGCCGCCTCTGTGTTTCTGAGGGCCGCGCCCGGCCCAAGAGTGAAGAATCCCCGCGGCGGCCCCCGAGCCTGAGGTAGGCCGCCGCGACTGTGTTTAGGCCGCGCTAGGCCCTAAGGCCGCAATCTCGCATCACGTGGCGGGGGTGCCCAGCCACGTCATTGGCCATACCCCCACCCATTGCCGTGCAGCCATTGGTCTGATCTGACGCGTCCTCACGGCAGGCCCCGCTATTGGCTGCTGTGGCCAAACCCCTCCTCTATCAGCCCCTGATTAGTTCCCGAGCCGGGGAAGCTACCGAAGGCCCGGGAACAGCCTGCAACACCGCCGGAGGGCCCCGAAAGAAGCCCAGGCCCTCCCCACTGCTGAACCACCACAAGGGGCCCGCACTCGGCCCAAAGAGACCAGGTAAACCCCCGGGGAGGAGGGCGGAAGGCCGAGGGAGGCCCTGAGTTCGCCCCTCACCGAGGTAGACTGTTGTTGGGCCCCTTTGGCCCGAATTGGCCTAAGAGAGAACTGGAACTGGGCCGGAGCCTGTTTAAGAGTTAACCCCGCATTGGGGGACTGGCTGGCCTTACCTGCCCATAGGCAGGTCTTAAAAGCAGTACTGTTGCTGGGCCAAAGAGTTCTATGCCCAAGACTCACCGTTTTATATGGCCAAGAAAAGGTTATTCCGGATGAATGAAATGTTTTGCCTTTGCCTAGGGAAATGTTTTACCTGTGCCTGAGGAAATGGTGTTCCTATCCCTAATGAAATGGTTGCCTTCCCCCAATGAGAGGCCTATCCGTGCCTAAAGAAATGTTGCCTGATTTGTAAAGAGTTTTTACTTCTGCCTAACGAATTGGCCTATTGCTGGGTAATGAAACGCTTATCCCTTTAATGAAATGTTTATTCATGATTGCTGAAGGGTGAACTAAATGCCTACAGTTATGGAGTGAAGTGCTTGTTGCTTTTATGAAATGGTTATTGTGACATGTTATATTGATTATAGAATTGCTCCCTTTGCTCCTCTGATGAAATGCTTTAATGAAATGTACTAAGGAGATACTTTAATGAGTTACTGCAACTGTGATTAATGCTTTGCTCTTATTTAATGATATGCTCATTCCTGACACGATGGAAAGTTATTGCTAAAAAAGAGAAATGTTACTCCTTTGCTGAAATGCCTTGATGGACCAGAGATCCCGTGATTATTATTGAGCTTCTGATCTTAGATAAAACGTATTGATTTTTATGCAAACTTACTGGTGTGGTCTCAGTCATTGTGTGCGTTTCATTGTCTCAGTGGATGTGTGTGCTGTGTGGTCACTTTACACCTAAGCTTTCGGGTGCCTACCTGCTCGGGCCAAGCTACAACCCCGAGGAACTGCTGAGCCAGTTCCTACACAGTTCCCACTGAACTCTGGGTCAATCAGCTGGCCAGCTTCTTCTATAATAAAATTCTTAACATCCAGGCATCTTTTCCGACTGTTGTCCCTGCCATTGATCCTGACCCCTCTTCATCCATTATGAACATTTCACAGGACACCCATATTCTGTCAGATTTTCCTCCTCTGTCGTTGGAGGCTTCGTTTGATTTGCTGCAAAAACTGATATCTGGCTCTCCCTCTGACCCTTGCCCCGCCAAAATCCTCTCAAAAATGGCTCCCGTTCTCAATCCTCTGATTAATCCTCTCCTCAATGCCTCCTTCACTTCGGGCGAGGTCCCTAAGGCCTGGAAAAAGGCTCATGTCATCCCTCTTATAAAAAAATCTAATCTGAACCCTTTAGAACACTCTAACTATAGGCCAATATCTCTGCTTCCTGCCCTTGCCAAACTCGCTGAAAAACATGTACATTCCATCTTGTCTAAATTTTTAGAAGCCCACATGACATTCTACATCAGACGCAGTCAGGTTTTCGCTCCAACCTCAGTACAGAAACAGCACTATTGGAGGTAACTGAGACTATAAAGGAAGTGACTGATCGCGGAGGGAAGGCAATACTGGTATTACTCGATCTCTCAGCTGCCTTTGACACCGTCCCTCACAACCGGCTCCTCTTTAGACTCCATGAGATCGGAATTAGAGGGACGGTGTTCAATTGGCTTAAGTCCTTCCTCTCCGAACGCCAACAAATGATCTGGTCACCACCTTTTTCAGCGACAGTTCCATCTCTTGATACGGGAGTGCCACAGGGATCAGTTCTTAGACCCACTTTATTTAACGTCTATCTCTCCCCCTTGGCTGAACTAGTGGAGACCTTTGGCGAGCGTATCGTGTCCTATGCGGACGATACGCAGCTGCTTTTTACCTGTGATAAGAACTCTGATTTCGCAGGTGACTCTATCAAAAGCTGTTTAGAGGCAGTCTTCTCCTGGTTTCAGTTGAATCAGCTCAAATGTAATTCAAACAAGTCTGAAATTATATTTTTTGGCTGCTCTCCTGATACCCAATGGAAATCCTGGTGGCCGGCAGATATGCATCCTCCTTCCTCCCCCACTGCGATCGCTAAGAATCTGGGTGTCAAATTTGACAATGGTCTTACCTTTAAACCCCAGATCCTTGCCCTAGTCGGCCAATGTTTTGGCTTGCTACGTACACTCAGGAAATTCCTACCTCTACTGTCTCAGGTCCATAGGAGAATCACTGTACAAGCAATGATTGGATCCAGGCTCAACTATGCCAATGTGCTCTATTTGGGTCTCCCAGAGTACCTCCTATCTCGCTTACAGACTGTCCAAAATTCCGCCGCAAGGGCCATTTTCGGCCTAAGCCGCAGACATCACACCTCGTCCCTCCTTGAGGCACTTCACTGGCTCCCGATAAGGAAACGTATCATCTTCAAGACTATGACCTTGACCTTTAAGTCCTTGCACGGTACTGGTGCAGTCTACCTCAGGAAACACGTTCAGTTTTATCATCCTACCAGATCGTTACGGTCAGCCACTCAAGCTCTTGCTGTTGTTCCATCTGTAAAGCACTCGCGCATTGGAGGTCGCTCCTACAGAGCCTGTGCTCCGCAGCTTTGGAATAAGCTCCCCCTCTCGCTGAGAAAAGCTGAGAATCTTCTGTCCTTCAGGAAAAGTCTTAAGACCTGGCTTTTCAGCCTCTAGTGCGCTCGTTCTTTGCTCTGCTTCTCTCTACAGATCTGTACAGCGCCGGGACACTCTGCCCGAGTAGCCGTGCGCTATATAAATCATCAATTAACATAACATAACATAACATGGCTGGACTGGGAACCACAACCGGCCCGCTCATTTATTCACATTGCCTGGGATCATGGCCTCGACGGGATTCTGTAACTTATTCACATCTCCTGGGATCATGGCCTTGACGAGATTCTGTCACTTATTCACATCGCCTGGGATCATGGCCTCAGAGAGATTCTGTAACTTATTCACATCGCCTGGGATCATGGCCTCGAAGAGATTCTGTCACTTATTAACATCTCCTGGGATCATGGCCTCAGCGAGATTCTGTCACTTATTGACATCACCGGTGATCATGGCCTCAATGAGATTCTGTCACTTATTCACATCACCTGGGATCATGGCCTCAGCGAGATTCTGTCACTTATTCACATCTCCAGGAGTCATGGCCTCAGGGAGATTCTGTCACTTATTCACATCCCCTGGGATCATGGCCTCAACGAGATTCTGCCTCTTATTCACATCTCCTGGGATCATGACCTCGCCGAGATTCTGTCATTTACATGGCTGGACTGGGAACCACAACCGGCCCGCTCATTTATTCACATCGCCTGGGATCATGGCCTCGACGGGGTTCTGTCACTTATTCACATCTCCTGGGATCATGGCTGTGACGAGATTCTGTCACTTATTCACATCGCCTGGGATCATGGCCTTAGCGAAATTCTGTCACTTATTCACATAGCTTGGGATCATGGTCTCGACGAGATTCTGTCACTTATTCACATCTCCTGGGATCATGGAATCAGCGAGATTCTGTCACTTATTCACATCGCCTGGGATCATGGCCTCGACGAGATTCCGTCACTTATTCACATCGCCTGGGATCATGGCCTCAGTGAGATTCTGTCACTTATTCACATCACCTAGGATCATGGCCTCAACGAGATTCTGTCACTTATTCACATCGCCTGGGATCATGGCCTCAGCGAGATTCTGTCACTTATTCAAATCGCCTAGAATCATGGCCTCGACGAGATTCTATCACTTATTCACATTGCCTGCGATCATGGCCTCGAAAAGCTCCTGTCACTTATTCACGTTGCCTGGGATCATGGCCTCGATAAGATCCTGTAACTTATTCACATCACCTGGGATCATGGCCTCGTGAGCTCCTGTCACTTATCCACAACACCTGGGATCATGGCCTCAGTGAGCTCCTGTCACTTATTCAGATCACCTAGGATCGTAGCCTTGGCAAGCTCCTATCACCATTTATATCCATCTGATAACAATGAAGTTACTCTACTTCCTTCTCTTTGATCCCTGGCTAGGCAAGCTACCCTCTTTTGCCTCTTCTCCTTACACTCTTTTTTCTGAATCTCCTCTCTTCTTTCTCACTTCCTCACTTCCCTCTGATTACCCATGTATTTCCTTCCTATTCTGTCATATGCCCTCCCCTATCACACTTTGCCTCTGTACTCACTCCTTCGCAGGTCCCTGCTCTGTTCACATCTCCCTTCGCTAGCACAGTCTCACCCTGACCTTACTTTTGTAGACTCTTCCTCACTCTACTTTGGTCCACTTTATACAATCTCCCTCTCATCCTCCCACTAACAATGACATCACTCACATCCCTCAGTCCTCCATTTCTTTCATCCCTTCTTCCAGCTGCCTGCACCCTAGGTCTCTTTCCTCCTCACCCCGCCTGGTCTTTCATCATTTGATCTGATCTCCTTCTTCCTAACAGTAATTCCAAATGAGGTCGCACATTGCTCGTCCCATCAGCGTGTGACCCCGGAGCCTGATGGTCGATGTAGTAGGTATCAGCGGGTGTGCTTCTACCCGAGTCTTGAGTCTTGAGGGTATTCACTTGGTGTGCTTGCCATCCCTGGACACGTGTTTCGCGGTCATTACCGCTCATCAGCAGGGATTAGGCGTGTGCACGGGGTTGCTGCGTGGGCTGCCGAAAATATTCGTAGGTCCAGATACCTCTTTATGGGACGCAGGTGCGTTGTCTCGAGGTCGTCACCTCCACCGGCTCAAGGGAGCCTGTATAAATAGTAATTCCAAATGAGGGCGCACACTGCTCGTCCCATCAGCGTGTGACCCCGGAGCATGATGGTCGATGTAGTAGGTATCAGCGGGTGCGCTTCTACCCGGGTTTTGAGTCTTGAGGGTATTCACTTGGTGTGCTTGCCTTCCCTGGACACGTGTTTCGCGGTCAATACCGCTCATCAGCAGGGATTAGGCGTGTGCACGGGGTTGCTGCGTGTGCTGCCGAAAATATTCGTAGGTCCAGATACCTCTTTATGGCACGCAGGTGCGTTGTCTCGAGGTCTTCACCTTCACCAGCTCAAGGGAGCCTGTATAAATAGTAATTCCAAATGAGGTCGCACACTGCTCGTCCCATCAGCGTGTGACCCCGGAGCATGATGGTCGATGTAGTAGGTATCAGCGGGTGCGCTTCTACTCGAGTCTTGAGTCTTGAGGGTATTCACTTGGCGTGCTTGCCATCCCTGGACACGTGTTTCGCGGTCATTACGGCTCATCAGCAGGGATTAGGCGTGTGCACGGCGTTGCTGCGTGGGCTGCCGAAAATATTTGTAGGTCCAGATACCTCTTTATGGCACGCAGGTGCGTTGTCTCGAGGTCGTCACCTCCACCGGCTCAAGGGAGCCTGTATAAACAGTAATTCCAAATGAGGTCGCACACTGCTCGTCCCATCAGGGTGTGACCCCGGAGCATGATGGTCGATGTAGTAGGTATCAGCGGGTGTGCTTCTACCCGAGTCTTGAGGGACTTCACTTGGTGTGCTTGCCATCCTGGTGATGGGACGCTGATGGGACGAGCAGTGTGCGACCTCATTCGGACATACTGCTTCTTCCTAACAGTGATTGTGCCTTTCTTGAGGTCCCTCAGACCTCTTCACACCCTTCAGTTGTCAATAATATCCCCTCAAACCCCCTCACACTCTATCCTTCATTTCCCCGCCTTATCTCCTGTGGATGTCTCTTCCACACACCACTGCTGCAGACAACAACTCAACTCCTTGACCTCCTCCACTCTTGCACGTTTCTTATCTGCTCTTCACCTCACTGTATCATTTCCCCTTAATAATCCCATCTACCCAGATTGGCCAGTCCAGCCCTCCTTCTCCTGGCAGACTCTCATATCCCTCCAGTTCCCTTCATGTCAGAGTGGTTTCCTCCCTCCCATTGTAGCTCCCCTGCTCCCTCCTACTAAGATGTGCTTCTGAGCCAAGCAGTGTATATGTCTTCCTATTATTAAAGTGTACTTTACAATGACCTCTCACCATCCTCTTCTCCAGGCATTTGCCACGCGCAGGGACCCTCTACACCACCATTCATGCGCTCCCTGCATAATATGAGAC
The DNA here is from genome assembly GCF_964261635.1 of Lissotriton helveticus. Classification (NCBI taxonomy): domain Eukaryota; kingdom Metazoa; phylum Chordata; class Amphibia; order Caudata; family Salamandridae; genus Lissotriton; species Lissotriton helveticus. The sequence goes on from NC_136059.1 coordinate 53,123,794, forward strand.
TGCTCTTGCAGGTGGAGCCCACCGGCACTCTTTTATAGAGACTCCACCTCAACAAACCTAGATCAAGAGCAAGACAGAGAAAAATACAAAAGGCAGAAGAGAAAAAAGGGAAACAGTGACAAAAGGAGAAAGCAGGGATGAAGAAGAACCAGCAGGAGTGAGATAAAGAGAGAGCAGGAGCCTGAGGGCGAATGAAAGAGGCGTGAGGTGGAATCAAGACTACACAGGCTTGGAACAGTGGGAGCCTGAGGGCGAACGAAGGAGGCGTGAGATGGAATCAAGACTACACAGGCTTGGTACAGTTGGAGCCTGAGGACGAACGAAAGAGGCGTGAGGTGGAATCAAGACTACACAGGCTTGGTACAGTGGGAGCCTGAGAGCGAATGAAAGAGGCCTGAGGTGGAATCAAGACTACACAGGCTTGGTACAGTGGGAGCCTGAGGGCAAATGAAAGAGGCGTGAGGTGGAATCAAGACCGCACAGGCTTGGTACTCAGCACCCAGACCTTTGATAGCATCAAACAGCCCAGGGGCATTTGTTTTCTGGATCATGGAAATGCTTCAAAGCTCCTCCAAGGGCAGCATTGGTAGCTTCCCATGCACAACACTGCTTGCTCATCTGATTGAAAGTGTGTAGTGTGCGGTTTTCCTACTATCCGAGCTATTCTCCTTAGCCAGACCACTCCAATCCCTCTCACTAAACAGCACTTTTTTCAGGTTGTCTAGCAGCTGTATGATGGTACAATGCATGCCACAACAAAGCATGCCTCAAGCACGCAGTCTCAACCACAACTGTATCTTTACCACGCATGCCTTTACGATGCCATTTAGTGGTAAACACATGTTAGGTAAGGGCACATGCGTGGTAAAGATCACACCCCTGTGCCGAGCCCTGAAAACTGTCCCTTTTTCCTGCACCATCTTGAGCCCTAGAAATTGACCCCCTGCCCTAAAAACTACCCGACCCCAGCCGCCCCCAACCCTGAGCCCTACAAAACTGACCCCTACCATTGTGAACTACCCTGACCCAGCCTCACCCCACCATTAGGCCTGAAACTGCCCCCAGCCCTGAAAACTATCTCTTCCCCCACCCAACCTGAGCCCTAAAAACTGGCCCCACGCCATTAGAATTACCCCGACTCCAGCCACCCACCCTAAGCCCTAAAAACAGACCTCTACCCCTGAAAACTACCCCGACCCCCCTGCCCATAGCCCTAAAACCCAGCCTCCTGCCCTATACACAACCTGTCTCCCATGAGCTCTAAAAACTATCCAACCCCAAAAAACTGCCCCCTCAAAACCCAGCCACAGCCCCACTTACCTGACCGCGTCCTCTCCCGATCATTCCTCTGCCTGCCCTCCCATTCCAGCATTTAGACCGCGCACTGCGTTAACTACATGGTAAACTCATATGCGGGGTTAGGGCAAGCATGGTTCTGCTTGCGGGGAAACAGCACGCGTGGCTCAGCCTGCATTGTTAAGACCATTTCCCCTTCTAACCCAAGTACATTGATCTATTAACTCAGGTTTTTTTATACATATTTATATAACTTGCCACAGATTCCTGCTCTTGATTTCTGTAATTGTGGCTTCCAATGCTCTCCTGGAGCTGCTGTCCACAGTGGGACAGCCCTCCTATTTGTAGACCCGTTTAGACCCCAATCATACAGAATCATAGAAAGTCTACTTGGGCAGACCTTGACTTTGAAGGTCTTAAGCAATGACGTGTCTTGTCGATATATCATGTATAGCACCTAGAGGGCTCTCAATAAACCGTAGAAAAAATCTATTGCTTAATTGTACACCACCTGAAAACCACATGAAACAAAATATATCTTTAATTTTAGAAGCGGTCCTTTACCTTTCTAAAACTAAAACAGACTAGTGGCATCAGACCCTGAGGAAGGAGTTTGTCTATTCAATTTTATTTCTAAAAATCTATAAAAAAAATGTGGAGCAATTTCCTTTCTTTATATTGTATTCATTTCATTAGGCATACTGGCAGGTGAGCAATGTCCTGATATCTTTTTCCTTTGATCTCAGTAGTCAGAGAAGTGTTTACAGTTGCCTATTGTAAAGTCATGTCGACATAATTAAGCTATATTTGTGTTTGTAGATTATTCTATTCAGTAGTATAGCTTTGAATATTTCTCAAATTCTAAAACAAAATCCTGCAGGTTATGACATGATATACCTTCGCCGTCTTCGATTGAGTTAAAATTATTTAAGCATTTATTTTTCCCGTACCTAAAACAAAGAAAATTGCCCTACTTTTCTCTTATCTCTAGGACCTTAGACTTAGAGAGGATGCTTTCCTCAGTATGGCTAGCCTTAGTTCCCTCCTTAGAGGGCATCTGTTAATTGTTGTGAGCCATCCATAATTAACTGGCTGAGGCTTTCTCTTAATGCTTGATCTTCTATTTGGTCTTCATTTTCAATCTGTGGTCATATCATGATGGGTTTGTCTGGTGCAGAGCAGAGCCTAAATCCACTTAACCTGCTATTTCTCTTAAATAGTACTTGAATTGCTGGTAGTTTAGTATGGGAAGTTTGAGTAAGGTCTGCCTCTTTCTGAGCTGTGCTAGATCAATTCACTTTATGCTCTACAGGTGCATACATCAGGCACTAGGCTCTGTGCTGCCCAAGCAAAGCCCATAATGGTACCACCCTTGGGCTAAATATAACAGAATTGTACCCCAGATCAAGCATTTTAAGCTATGCAATATGACACCATGTATTGAAAGATACAAATTAAGTTTAATAAACTCTGCAGGTCTCAGATAGTTGGCATAGTCTAATTGATTAGTAAATAGTTTAGAAAATACTACTTTATGCTACCTCTTGAACTTTGTGGTTGCATCCAGAGTGGAATGGATGGAGCAGCTCTGTTGTACATCAATCACAGGTCATCCTGCTTTCTAAAGTAAGATCAGATCCAGAAGATGTATTATAAGGGCTGGAATAGAATGTATAAGTTCCTATAAGCAGATTCCTATATATCCATGTATAGAGAGGATTGAGCGTCTCAATCATATTCCTAATGAACAGTTGTGTTTGGTTCATGCATCAGAAATGATTCGGGTTGAAGGTATCTAGTTTTACCTTAGATATAATTGAAGTCACTATTGATAATAATGGAGCAGGAACAGTTATGGGATTGTGAGATTGGAGCAGAATTGGAGTTGTCACAGATGGGAACTTATAGGGACAGAAGATTGAATTAATTATCTCCTTACACAGTGGTGACTTGGGCTAGTACCCATCCCCCTTCTTTGACCATTCCGAAAGATTTGAAAAAAGAATTACCACTTATAATAAAATAGTCGCTCATTGATATTCCATATACAAATCTTAATTTTAAATGAGGCAGCACAGTTTGCTCTAGTTTAGATGAAAACATTCTGGTGCACTTTTTTTTCCCAGGGCCACATCCTCTACTGATTCCCTCTTTGTCCTCCCTTTCTATCCCACAGCACCTTTGGCTTGCCTCCTCACACATCTTTCCTGGTGTACCAGTTGGATGTTTAGGAATCCATCCATCAATAAGGAAAAGAGTCCCCCACTTGCTGCCCCACATGCCATAAATTATAGTTCTGTCATCATTAGAGTTCATAATAATAAAGTTTCTTAGAGACATGCAATTTCATTTGCTAAGGTCCAGTAAGGATTAGAAATTGTCCTGCTGATACATTTTTAATGCCATGTGACAGTGTTTCAGGTTAATTATGGGAACACCATAAAAGTGAAGTTTTCCTAAAGTCAGCATATGTTTGGCAGCAACCACAAGTCCTTCATATTACAATCTTGTGAAACAAATATGTTGATGTGAGGCTTGTTGCTGGATTGCAAGGGGGGCAAGGACACCTTATGTACTCTACCTATAGAGAGACTTTGCTCAGGTTTCAAAATGAGGCTGAGGTCTTTATTAAGGATGTAGCTCTTAATTAGGTTTCTGACCCACTGTATTATGTTGGCAGTGTTTGCCTCTGCCCCTCGAGGAACGCCATCAAAATGTATAGTGGATCTTCTGGAACTATTATCAAGAGCCTCATATTTTCATGCCAATGATTTAATCTGCAGAATAGTATTCCTCTGACATTGCCCCATGCCATGGTACGATTCATTTGTACTATTGTTGCTCCAAATTATTTCTTTCTTAGCAACTATAAAGGAGGAAATAATGCAATTGTTCAAAATGTTTACCCTTGACTTCTGAAGGTGCGTTGGACCTCAAGATCAGATGAGTTTCCATGACAAATTGTGAACAGGCTATAACAATTTGTGGTAACATCAGTGAATAGTACAGTTCAAAATACATTTCTAGTTATTTGGACTAAGTGCAATTTTTTTGTCACAGGCATAATCTTGTGTAAATCCTCGTTTGTCTCATATTTCACATCATTTTTGTTTTTCATATTCTGAATTATTTGCATGGCTTTTGTTTGTGGGAGGCTGGTATGAGCAGACAATTGATGCTAAAATCATGAAAAAGGATTTGTGCACACTCCTCATTGAGACGTCAGTAGTTAAACTGCAGCCTACAATTTCAAAGGTGCACACACTGAATATCGATTATCGATGTAAACATTTCTACATACACAAATATCGAGTTTGAAATGTATGTGTATGTATGTATGTATGTATTTTATTTTTATAGAGCGCACATATCACCATTCGGTCTCATAGCGCTGACAGAGGTTTAGGAGATAATGAAGAGAGGTATTACATCATTGCCTTGAATAGTAGAGTTTTGAGTTCTCTCCGGAAGATTATGTGATTCTGGTTAGATCTTAAGGCCGTAGGTAGGGCGTTCCATGCCATAGGGCCAACCTTCGAGAAACTCCTATCTCCATTTCTAACCGTTCGAACTCTTGGTATTTTTAGGAGATATTTGTTTGAGGAGCGCAATGTTCTTTCTGGGCAATATCCCTGAAGCTTATTTTTTAGATATTTGGGGCCCAGTCCGTTTATTGATTTATGCACTAGGCAGCAGATCTTGAACCTTATACGCTTTCTGACTGGGAGCCAGTGCAATTTCTTCAAACACGGGGCGGAAGGGGTGCGAGGGGGTAGGTCAAGGGTCAGTCTGGCTGCTGCATTCTGGAGTGTCTGTAACTTAGTTAATGTACCTTCATTCACATCAGCCAGAAGTGCATTGCCATAATCAAGGCGACTGGTTATTAGGCCTTGTATCAATGGTTTACGGTAGAGCAGGGGTAGCCATTTGAATATTTTCCTTAGGCTTCTCATGAGGCCTATGCAAGTGTGAACTACTTTGTCTATGTGGGGAGCCATGGTCAACTTATCGTCTAGGGTAATGCCCAGATTGCGAACGGTACTTTTGGGAGATGGGCAGGGTCCGAGTTCCTGTGGCCACCACTCATGTGACCAAATGGATTTGGCAGCGCCGAAGAGCATTATTTCGGACTTGCCCGCATTTAGCATCAAGAAGTTATTGGTCATCCATGCCTTTATCGCTAACATGCAGTTTCTGAATCTCGCTTTTGTCTCAGATGGCTCACGGTCAAGGGTTATGAGGATTTGAGTGTCGTCGGCGTATGACAGTGTGTCGAAGCCAAAATCCCTAATTAATTAATTTAGCCAAGGGTGATACATAAGCATTAAATAGGGTTGGGCTTAAAATTGAGCCCTGGGGCACTCCCTTATCGTTATCCATTTCCCCTGACAAAAAAGGTCCTGCCTTGACCCTACAACATCGCCCTGCGAGATAGCTTTGGATCCAGTCTAGGGCTAGGCCTTCGACACCCATTCCCGCTAGTCGTTTTAGTAGGACCTTGTGGGATATGGTGTCAGAGGCCGCCGAGAGGTCTAGCAGAATGAGGATGGCTGAGTGTTTGGAGTCCAATGCTAGCCGGACGTTGTCAACCACCTCTATGAGTGTGGTCTCAGTGCTGTGAGAAGCTCTGAACCCCGACTGCGACGGATCCAGGAGCGTATGTTCTTCCAGATATTTAACTAACTTTGTGTTAATAATAGATTCCATCACTTTGCCAAAAAGTGGTAACAAAGATATGGGGCGGTAATTTATGGGTTGGTTAGGGTCTGCATTGTTTTTCTTCAAGATTGGCCTCACAGTGGCTTCTTTCCAGAGTTTAGGGAAAGTGGCACGTGTTAGAGACGCATTAAATATGGATGTTAGTGTGGGAACCAGGGCGGGAGTTAATTTTACTAAGATCTGGGCAGACGCAGGGTCTTTAGCAGATCCGGATTTAGCTTTTCTTAGTTTATCAGCTACCTCATCCTCCGAGATTGTTCCGAAGTCAGATAGGTTCTGTTTTACGAGGTTCATGGTAGATGGGTCTACGTGGCATACTTCAATTGTTGGGTCAGATTCTGTGGGGAATGAATCATGGATTATATCTATTTTGTCTTTGAAATAAGTAGCTAATTTATCAGCCCATTCCTGGGACTCCTGTGCGATCTTTTGGCAGGCAAGGGGGTTTGAGAATTCTTTGAAAATAGAGTAGAGTTCTTTCTGAGAATTTCCTGCTGCTTTGATTTTTTCCCCAAGATAGGTTTTTTTTGCCGTGGCTATGCTGCTCATGTATTTTTTATGAGCCATTTTGTATTGCAATTTATCAGTGGTGCTTCTTGATTTGCGCCATTTTCGTTCAATTTTCCTTGTAGCTAGTTTAATAGCTTTCAGTTCATCAGTGAACCAAGGCAATTTCAGTTTCGGCCAGTTTATTTGGCGTTTAGGGGCTATAAGATCCAGGGTCTTAGTAATTGCGGAGTCAAAATCTAGCGCCGATTTGTTCAGCTCTATGTCCTCGCTTACTCTAGGGGGTACAAAGGCTTTAGAAAACGCTTCTAAGTTGATCTTTTTCCATGGACGGCTCATCCTTTTTTCTTTAAGATGCTTAGAAGCAGGCTCACTGGTTATTATTGTGAATTTGATTATTACATGGTCAGACCATAGGACGGGAATTAGTTCATTTATATGCGTTTTTTGGGAGTTGGTACATACAATGTCTAGCGTGTGGCCTGCTTTATGTGTGGAATCGGTTTCAAGCAGTCTTAGGTCGAGGGACTCAATACTCTGCATTAGTTCTGTTGTGTAAGGGTCCTCGAAATATCGTAATACAGAAATATCAACAGGAAGAATATCGAGGATAAGAATATGGACTTGCAGGTAAGAAATATCATATTTGGAAACATAGAAGTTGTTAATATTGTTAGCAAAATTATAGTTGTTTGAAATATCGATGTTTTGGTTAGTGTTATTTATTTTAGTATGTATTTTAAAAGTATGTGATCTATTTTATGTTCAAGAATTTGTTTTGTTTTAAATATGTGTTAATTTTTTAGTAGTCATTAATTTTATTTTAGTAACATTTTGCATTTTTAAATTCTGTAGCGGGTTGTGGGTTTATAGGGGAATAGGGTGGGAAGTATTTTAATTATAATACATTAATAACTTTTTTATGTATTAGTATTTATTTAATTTTGATTTTATGATGTTAATTGATTGTGGAAATAATGTGATTAATAATGTATTAATGGGTTTTTAAATATTTTTAATTAATTGGAAATACAGTAAAGTGTGTAAATAAGTTAGGAGCGGGTTGTGGGTTTATAGGGGTCTAGGGTGGGAGGAAATGTCATTATAATAAATTAATTATACTTTTTCATTTATTAGTATTTATTTAATTTAGATTTCATAGTGTTAATTGTGGGAATTAATTTATTATTAATTCATTGGTTAATAATTACTATTAATTAATTAATGAGCAATTATGTTAATTGTGTCTTTTTTTTAGAAGTGGGGTGTGTGTTTTTAGAAGAATAGGGTGAAAAGTCATTTGAATATAATAAAGGTACTTATATTGATTAAATATTAATGTTTATATATGTATATTTTATAGGGTTAATTGTGGGGTTGTTTTATTATTAGATCTTTATTAATTAGTTGTTAATTATTATTAAATAATTAATTTGTAATCAATTATGTTATTTGTGTCATTTCACGTTCTTAGCAGTAGGTTGTGATTTTTATAAGAGAACATGTTGGGAAGTAATTATTGATAATTAAAGAATTATTGTTTGGTAATTAATGCTAAGTAATTAATAAAAATAAAAATTTAAATATGTCAATTGTGTAATACATTTTTTAGTGGTAAAGTGTGGGAAGTTAATTTTCTAAAATTAATTAATAAGTTGTTGTTAATTGATTTAAATGTATTAATGTAAAATTAGTTATGGCAATTGTGTAATGATTTTTAGGTGTCCGTTGTGGTGTGTAGAAGGTGAAATGTAATTCATGTTTAATTTGTTAATAATTCGTTTATTATTTATGTTAATTTATCAATTGATAAATATTTATGGGTATTATTTATGTTATTTTGTGTCTGTGTTTTTGTTTTATATCGGTAATGATTGGGGAGTAAAATATTTTCTATTTGTATTTTTTTATTAAATTATTAAATTAATAATATTTGTTTAATTGATAACTATTTCTTGATGTACATTTTATTTAAAAAAAATGCAGTTGTGAATTGTGTGGTGTTATAGTTTAGAAAATCTAATTTATGTAAGAAATATTGTTTCTGTTGAGAACAAATTTTATTTAAAATATTTTTTTGTTTTTAAATTATCATTATTTTTTTAAATAATCTTTCTAGGTACTTGTTAGATCTTTTTTTTACATTTTGATCTTATTCTGTCTTGTGTAATATTTAAAACTTATATATGTTTTATATACTTTTTTAAATCTTTTGCGTTGTTGTTAATTTGTTTGTTTTAAATTTTGAACTGACTCCAGTGAAAATATTATTTTTTACCCCTCCGCTATCCAACACGTTCCCTACTGTTGCACTCACTGGAGTGGGAATAGTAATAGTTACCCCTCTGCTATCCAACACTTTCCCTACTGTTGCACCTACTGGAGTGTGAATAGTAATTTGTATCCCTCCGTTATCCAACATTGTTCCTACTGCTGCACCCAGTGGAGTGGGAATAGTAATTTTTACCTCTATGCGATTTAACACTTTCCCTACTGTTGCACCCACTGGAGTGGGAATAGCCATTTTTACATCTCCGCTATGCAACACTTTCCCTACTGTTGCACCTGCTGGAGTGGAAATAGTAATGTGTACCCCTCCGCTATCAAACACTTTCCTTACTGTTGCACCCACTGGAGTGGGAATAGTAATTTTTACTTATCCGCTTTCCAACATTTTTCCTACTGTTGCACTCACTGGAGTGGGAACACATAGGGGCCTAATTAATTGTGGGTTTCTAACGCGCTAGAATCGACTCCCGAAGGAGTATCTCTGCGCTATAGACCGCTGGGGAACCCGTCCTGGTTTTCCTTGTGAGATGGTCCCTACTGGGTATCTCCAAGGTGAAACCAGGCATCCCCGGCGTATGTGTGGGGCCGTTGTGGAGATGAGTCAAGCTAATGCCCAGAGTTGCCGAGGGTAATCCCTAGTTAGAGTAGGCACCGAGGATAGAATTATCGAGTCCGCTGACCCTGGTCCAAGACCCTGCCGCGTCGGGAATTGAACCCTGGTCCCGGGCCGTCCTCTGCTCCCGGGTCTGCCGCCTCTAACCAGTGAGCCACACCACTCCACCTATTAGGATGGCGGGCGGACTTTCGTTTGCCCACCCCCCTAGCGGTGCTGCGACCGGCTGCCAGGGGTGCGGCGGTCCCGCACCAGTGATTAGGATGCCACCGCCACCGTGGCAGGGGCATCCTCTATTTCCAGCACTGTGGCGGGCGGTGCTCACAGCCACCATATCTAGCCCCTTTTCCGCCCGGTCGACCAGCGGAAAACTGGCAGACGGTATTTCTGTAGGCCGGGGCCCCCCGGCTATACTAATATGGCGGGGGGAAATGGGTGGCGGGCGGGGTATGATGTAGGGCTGATCGCCCCCACCATGCAGGCGGTGGTGATCCGTCCTACATCCTAATAGACCTCTAAGTTTTACCTCTCCGCTATCCAACACTTTCTCTACTATTGTAGTCAATGGAGTGCAAAATGTAATTTTTAGACTATTAAATATTTTAATATTTTATTTCATAATATAATTTGTTTTAAATTCATTTTTATGTTATACCTTTCCTAATTGTTTTACAGGTAATAGATATACGTACATTACATTTTATATATGTATGTTTAAATATCTTTTACATGAAATTAATTTTTATCATATTTGTTAAAAATTTATGAATTCTAAATATTTTTTTAAGTTCATTGAATTTTTTATTATATTTAGCATTCATTTTTTATTTAAATAAAAATATAGCTATTTTGTACATCTATATTTTTTACATTGATAATTTGATTTTGATATTTTTGTAATTACAATTTTAAATAAAAGATGTCTACATTTTTGGATCGATATTTTTGTAAGCGGATATTTTGGGCATGAATATTTTGACAGTGATCCCCCTTTTGCAAATTTTTATTATATTTGTTCAGGTGTTCTGCTCACTACAGCAACAATATCACAGCTGGTGGCTAAAATCTAAATATACTTTACTGGAAAACAGGGGGAAAGGACATTCTGGTCCTTTCTGTGGTAGCATCAGTGTCTAGATAAACGTTTGTCTAAGCATGGCTTTTTTTTATTTTGGCATGCAATCTTCTTACTCTCTTTACAATACAGTGCTATATTCAGCATTGTTTCTGTCTCTTTGATGGAACTGTGAAAGGCCACAAGTTTTAAAGGGAAGCCACATTTGTCTTCTTTCAATTGAGTTATTCGTACTGCTTGCTAGGTCATTGCCAATTATTTAAAATACAGAAAAAGACAGAAACAGATATACACTCTGATATGAACCAACTAACTGAATTTCACGCTCTCTATCAACATATTTTCACCAGTTAGAGATATCAAAAGTCATGGTGCAGGCCCTTATGTTTCTAAACAAGGCTGAAACATGTTTGGGGTTGCTTGGGCTTCTATTTGATACACATGTAGACTTGCTGTTCAGTCAGACTTACCCTTATGAGATGCAATCAATAATACTTTTGATATGGTAGGTCATTATATGTAAAGCACACCTGTATGTTTAAATGTACACAGCTTCATAAAAGGTGATACCTGGCTCCCAGACTATATTAATTATATGACTGCCCTTTTTATGTCACTACTAAGTCCTCTTAGTGTGATAGAAGTTTAGAAGATCTTGACAACAACGTGAAGAAGATTGAAAAGTATTTTGAATTAAGGCACCTGCCAATCCAGTGAAAAGAGAAAGAGGCAGAAGTAATTTTATGTTAGAGAATCTATACCAAGTTAAACATCTACCGAAATCTAAACATTAGGATTTTGTCACCAGCATATGCACTAAATCAACCATGGTGAACCAGTAACTTAGGGGCCCATTATGATTGCGGGCGGATCACCACCGCCAGGCTGGCAGTGGCTACTGCCGGCCCGGCAGTGGCGATCCCCCAGCCAAAGTCCCTAGTTCTCCCCATGCCATATTAGTATGGTGGGGGCACAGCGGCGGACGGAAAGACCATCCGCTGATTTTCCGCTGGTCGACTTGTCGACCGGGTGGAAAAGGCCCTGAATATGATGGCGGTGTCTTGCAGGCACCACCATCCATTTTAGGATGTGGCATTTGCAAGGCCTTTCCATGGCGGAGACTCCGCCATGGAAAGGCATGCGGTGTTCACATTGGGGGCCCGTTGCGGGTCCCCAGAGGGGTTGGGGGTCTGCACTTTGGGGGTACCTATTGTACCCCCTACATTGGTATGAACAAGGTGGCAGGCACTGCGCTGTGCCTGTCATATTGTGCATGCCGATGCACAACATGCATTTTGGACATTGTGGCGGGTGCTGCTTGAACCCGCCACAATATTCGGGATTCGACCGCCAGGATGATGGTCGCATACTAATGGGCACAGCGGGACCACCGCTCCTTTGGCGGTCAGTCCAGTATGCTGTTACGGTGGCGGGTGGACTTTGTCAGTCCACCTACGTAATGATGCCCATAGGGAATATGGCAATCAGTTGCTAGCAATTCATTCTTTGGAAAAAGAAGCGGCATTCAGAAAGTATCCTGGTAATAGCTAGCATTCAGCAGGTGTCCTACAAATTTAAATATATAAGCAGGAAGTCAGTGACTTCTCACTAGGGCATCTTTGCTCTCAGAATACGAGGAACACAGTGGTGAAGTAATAGAAATATAATGAACAAAACATTCCTTTGAAATCACATCCATGCAAATGCTCTCAGTCTATTGGTTACTTTGCTGCCATACACCTGTAGCCTGTCCCGTTTGCATTGTTTCTGAATGTCCTTATTCTAACTCTGAGAAATGTAATAAAAAATACACAACTTTAAGTGTGAAGCTGTTTAAAGGGTGAGGTGTTTTTTGTAGTGCAGGATTATACTGAGTTGGTTCTTATTCAAGTATCTTGAGTGAATCTTCAGTTATCTATTTTGTTAACTGCTATGGTTTCTATGATGAGTGGATTCTTATACTCAGGCTTGTGTTGGTGATCACGCCTGTCTCACTGGATCCTCAGTACTCTATATTCATTGGGCACTCAGATTTACAACTTGAAATGGGCCTCTGGAGTGTATCTCAAGAGGGTCCGCAGGCTTCTATCTTAAAGAGTTTTGGGATCAGGGCTATATATGTCCTCAGGGCTTTATCATAATTGGGTCCTAAAGATTATGGGTTTATCATCAACCCTCTACGACTGTTTAGTCCCTAGGCCTATATTTTGTTGGATAGTCAGGTATTTGTCTTCTATTGGTCCTCAAGCTTCCATCTTGAGTAGACCCCAATATCTTGGTTTTGAGTAGGTCCTCATGGCTCTGTCTTTTTTATGGTTTGTTACACCACTATCTTGGATGGTCATCAGACTCAGCCTACATATGTATGTGGCATTGCAATCACATCATGTGATCAAGACAGTGGAGACAGTCGAAACGCGTCATGGCGGCATGCAGAGCAAGAATATGCACAAATAAAGGCACTTTTGTTTTGGCACCAAATTGGGTTCCATTCTTCGTCATTTTCCAGTTGAGCAATAATTGGTGGCGCTGTTCAGCGTCTGGCGAGTTCCTGTTCATTTTTTTCACCGAGGAGGCTTTTGGGGGTGCGAGTGGAACCCCTCCCCCAAAGAGGCTCGGCGGCAGGAAGCGGTGAGTTCCGTGCCCCGGAACTGATCTTTTGCAAGACTTTGGCGAGGAGTTAGCCGCCAAGAGCCCCTGGACCCTGCAGAGTCCTATCACACGAAGGGAGTCGGCGCCATCCGAGTCGGGAGAGCGGATGGCGCAACGGCAGCCCAGTGGAGGTAGGAGACGTCAGATTGTCCGGTGGGGAGTGTGTTTGGACTATAGACGTGATAAATCAAAACGTTTTTTGGAAACAGCGTCTATAAAGTCCATCACCGGTGCTGTGCTCACGAATATCTGCTACAGCCCAGCAATGTCCGCGGATGTGTTGCGGAGCAGGGAAGAGGCAGCCGGCCTCGTTTTGTGAATCCCCCGGTTGGGGAAACAGACATAACACGGCAAAGTACGAGTGTAAATGCTAATCCTACGACAAGGGATCTTTTCAGAAAGTTGGAAAAACTCATGTTGAAAGAACAATCCAAATGGTGGGAAAACAAATCCCTAAATATGTACCTACAGGTGGGCAGAGTACCTAGAGGTTTAGCCCCAAGTTACGAAACGCCCGATCCTGAAATGCTTACAGAATGGGCGGAGACCAATTTAGAATCTTCTGCCAAATTAATGACTATCCTTGTCAAATATGCTGAATTGGATCGTTGCAAACTTCATGCTCAGATAGAGGAGCTCGAGGAGGAAATTTCTGGCATAGGATCGAGTGAAGCTATTGACAAAATGAGGGCGGACAAGATGTTTAGGCTGAACAAAGAGGAAGAGGTAATCAAAAAATGTAAGACATATAAATTCGAGCGTGATCGCTTAGATTATTTGAATGGCCAAATATTGACCTATGCCAAACCTTATGATAATGTAAAAGCGCGGGCTAGAAAAAGCGCACGCTGCACCACCAGAAAATACCCTGGTCACTCCGTCCTCTTCTGATGCTAGCTCAATAGCGAGTGAATCGGACAATGAGGGTGCCAGAAACTAGGCGGTGGGGTTTACAAAGCTGTCCCTGGTTCAGGAAGTGAGCTGCATGTGCCAGGACCGCCGGGACACTTTTAGATCAAGAACACAAACTGGCGGACAAAACACAAAAGGGTAATAGGAGGCGCAGCGAAAGGCGCAAATGTAGTGCCTGGAAGAACAAACAACGGGAAAAAACAACAAAGAGGCCGTTGGAACAAATCGGCTGCACAAGCACAAGCATCAGCCCCTGCTCAGTAATGAACCTCACACCTCTTAAACTTACAGACAATGAAAAATAGATTCTCAGCCTGGGACTAACATACTGCCCCTGTGTAACTTTAATTACGCAGATGTGAGAATGGATGCGTTCAGGTTTACCAGGAAACTCAAATTAAAAAAGTATTTCAAGTTGCAACCTGCGAAAAAGAAAAATGTGGGAGTTGTAAGCAGTCCCACTCTTCTAGATGCTGGAGATTGCACATGATTCGAGGAAATTTGGGCTCTACAGAAGGAGACATGTCCATCGAGTTCGATCCCATTGGTAACATCAAGGATTGACCAAGCTACCTGTGGTACCCCCTTCAAACCTAAATCGGTCTTTTTACCTACCATGACACATGATAATATAGATGTGTACCAGGATCTCATCACTAAAGACTTAAAGAAACTATATTTTACTACTAACAAAAGACACATAGCGGTCAACAAAATGAATCAGAGCTACAATAATTTGATTACAAAACTGGAATCAAATAAAAACATCATTGTCCGCCAGGCAGACAAAGGCGGGAACGTAGTCTTGTGGCCGCGCCAAATGTATATTGATGAGGCGGAATCCCAACTTAGGGACCAATCTTGCTATAAAAGGAGTAATCAGGCGGCAATTAGATTGGCATGGCAGGACCAAAACTCCAAATTGGTTGCATGGAGGAGCGGGAACTTGATCTCAAAAGAAGAATTTGGGTTTCTAAAGAAGGAATTTCCAGTTATACCTTCATTTTATTTGCTTCCTAAGGTCCATAAACATTTGGACAATCCACCTGGGCATCCCATAATCTCTGCGATCAATAGTTCAACTGAGAACATTTCAACCTATATTGACTATTTCCTGCAGGATAGAGTTAAAAACTTAAGGTCCTATGTGCAGGATTCATCTGACTTTGTACCAAATTGAATAATACATCATGGAATTCAGATTGTATACTTGTTACGTTAGACGTAGCCTCATTGTATACGTAAATATGGCACAATGATGGTATCAGAGCAGTTAGCCACTATTTGAATCAGCGTGCAATCAATTTCTCTGTCCACAACACAATGTTAATTACTATGATTAAGATCTGTTTGGAACAGAATTATTTTCTGTTCAACAATCAAGTGTACCAGCAGACTAGAGGGGTAGCCATGGGGGCCTGTTTTTCACCCAGCCTAGCGTGCTTGCACATGGGCTGGTGGAAGGAACAGGTCCTCATGGGGCAACTTCAAACTACAATGGAAAATCATGTTCCACTATATTTGAGGTACATTGATGATCTTTTTCTTATTTGGCAGGGAAGATTACAGGAAGCATGCACCTTTGTGGAATAACTCAACAACAATGACCTAAATCTTGAATTCACATCCACATTCAGTACATCATCTATATGCTTTCTTGACATGGAAGTGTACGTAGAGTCTGGGGTATTAGCAACAAGACTACATATAAAGCCCACAGCAAGCAACACTGTCCTGCATGCGGCCAGCCAGCACCCCCATCATTTGATACGCAGTATCCCCTTCGGGGAGGTGCTGCGCATCAAAAGAATTTGTAGTACGGAAGCTGAATGTTCCAAAGCTCAGGAAGCAAGTAAAGAACGCTTCCTTGCCAGGGGATATTCAGAGTCGCATGTTCAAAAAGCAATGGACCGCTCCAGAACTGTAACCAGAGCGCAGGCATTATCACCTAAGATAACCCCTAGCACAACCAGTACTACCTCTACACCTGACTCATCAAGAATTATTGTCGCTTACAATCGACAGCAAACTGACACTTTTGTTTTGGCACCAAATTGGGTTCCATTCTTCGTCATTTTCCAGTTGAGCAATAATTGGTGGCGCTGTTCAGCGTCTGGCGAGTTCCTGTTCATACATATACATTTATATATATATTACCTACTGGCAGTTGCCAGTAGGTAGTTATAGTTAGGACGAAGTTTCCATAGGAAGAGTATTTTTTGTTTTGCTTATAACTTTGGCGTCGTTTGATGAATCTTCATGACATTTTCCAAACTAATTCTTTGTTTATATCAGCTCCTAAATTTGAACCTTTGGGGGTGGTTCATCAAGGGGGGGCCAGAAAAAAGGGGGGTCCAAAAACGTGTTTTCTCCATGCAATTTCCATTGGAAACTTTAGACAAGGCTAGTAGCTACAGGTCGAACAGGTGAACGGAATTCCCCCAAATTCGTCAGGGAGAAGGGTATTGATCTAGAAATCACACTTTTGTTTATTTGGTGTAAATCCGTTCAGTAGTTTTGGAGAAATATCGAAATTTACAGATATCGATATTTGGGAATTCTGCCATCTGATTGGCTGAGCCGTTACGAGCACAAGCTTGCTGCTTATTCGCTGCGAGTTGTTGCAACTAGGAAGTGTTGGCAGCAGTTTTGTGATTCCATTGAACGAATAAGGGGAAAAAAGGGTGAAAAGAGTAGGAAACAGGAGTATAGGAGCAGTGTATCCTCTGTGGGGGAGTGCGAAGGGAAGTACTCACTCCTACCGGTCTGAAAGTACGGTGTTGTTCAGAGTGACATGGTGCTGAGATGAGATGCTGCTACACTCAGGTATGAAACTGAGAGCCTAAACCGTGAGCTCATTGATGTAAAGTGACATGCTCTGGTCTTTGTAGCATACCTGTGCAAGTAGTGTTAGTAGGTGTTTATACCATACAGGGAATGGGAAGCAAACTACTGCCTCCTTCAGTGTGTTTATACTATACTGGAAGTGGCAAGCGAAGTACTTACACCTACCGGTGTGATGACTCGGGGATCAAACCGAGCTGATTGCTGTAAAGTGATGGGCTCTGGGTGCTGTAGCATACAGGCCGCTGTAGAATAACTGTGTAAGTAGTGTTAGTTTGCGTTTATACAATACAGGGAGTGGGAAGCAAACTACTCATCCCTACCGGTCTCAAGACTCGTGGATGAAACCATGAGCTCATTGCTGTAAAGTCATATGCTCTGTGTAGTATTCCAATGTAAGTCATAGTAGAATGTTAGTATGTAATGCTACTAGGATGTTAGTATGTAATGTTAGAATGTAGGGTTGTCATGAGGGGAATCTTGGGGAGTTTGTACACGGTGCTGGAGAAAACGGTTGCCTTGCTGTCTGCTACTGTTGGTGGCTATTTAAGCTGTCTTCTTTTCCTGCAATAAATCTACTTATCAGATCCACTGCTGTCTGCCTCTTCACTACATACATTTGGCGGCGAGTGGGAGAAGGTAAAAAGAAGGCAGCACTCAGCAATATTTCGAGCTTCCTTGCGTTCTGCTAAAGACCCGTTTTATTTGTGAAGCTGTTTCTACTCATCCCAGGGTCATCGGCTCATCGAACTATGTCACCCGACCTATGGTAGAATTTATATTTTTTTATTTTAGGCTTCCTCTGCCTCTTCACTACACTCTGGTCACTGTACTACACGTGTGCAAGTAGTGTTAGTATGCGTATATACTAATTCTGTAGTTATGCAGTAACCAATGCATCATGGCCCTATGGAGCGCCACCTCCCAGGCGCAGCTCATATAATGTCCCGGGGTGTGCATCTGCGGGACATTTATGTTTGCTCTTACAGGGCGGTATTATGGCTTCCACCCTACGATAGCAAATTCTTTTTTGCCTCATTGAAGCGAGAGGAGCAAAACCTTTTATCGGTTCAATAAAGCGGATCCGGATGGTAACATTTTTTTTTTTTTAAATGAAGCACATGTAAATTTGGCGCGGAAGGGCACAGAGATGTTCCGCAGCCTAGGGGATTGCCACCTCCCTGTGTATTGTTTACTAATTGTTCAGGGGGCTTCGAGTCCAACTCAAGTCCAGGGATCGCCCACCCTCCGGGGCTTTACTTAAATATGTAGAGTTGGCCTCGCCAGTCCTTGAAGCCTTGGTGGCCCTATACAGTGCCTTCTTGGTTCTGTAATCACACTGGCAGTACTCATGCTGCTATTTATTTATTTATTTAAAAGGTTTTATATAGTGCTGGCTAGACCCGGAGGTATCAGAGCGCTTTACTTGGGTATCAGACAATAAATTGTAGGTTACAGCTTTACAAAGGTTACACAGTTATTAGAGGATGGCCATTGTAGTTACAAGTAAAGTTGTGAAGGAACATATAGGTAGGGGGAAAAGCTGGCAAGGGGAGATATTCGGGGAGTGGGGGGGGGTAAGAGCAGGGGGAAGTAGACAGAGAGTGGAGGAGGGAAAGAGGAGGGGAGGGTTAGGGACATGGCATGGCAAGAAGAGGGGAAGAGTGACAGGGACACCAACCAGTAGACGAGTCAAAGCTGCGCCCAAAATCCAGTAGCTGTGATCCCAGGGGAGTGGTATCATTTCCCGATCTCTGTTGCAAGAGGCTCTCTAAGCGCAGTGGGCTCTCTCAGAGGGGTCTCTGAGACTCCAAGTCCTATTTACTGGATCCTTCCCCAAAAAGGGGAGAGGGAGTGCTTTGGCAAGGGGTGCCATACCATACCTCAAGTGTGAGTGGCTCCCTTGGCACTGTGGACTCTCTCAGTGGGTATGCTGAGACTCCAGCAAATATATCTTGGATCTTTCCCCAAAAAGGGGAGAAGGAGTGCTTAGTCAAAGGGCACAAAAGGACAGGGGGCTTGGTGGTGAAAGCTGGCAAGGGGAGATATTCCAGGGAATGGGGGGTAGGAGCAGGGGAAGTAGACAGAGAGTGGAAAAGGGGAGGATTAGAGACTCGGCAAGGCAAGAGGAGGGGGAGGGTGATGGGGACACAAACCGGTAGGTGAGTCTAAGCTGCGCCCAAAGTCCAGTAAGCTGTGAACCCAGGGGGAGTGGTATAATTTCCCCATCTCTGTTGCGAGAGGCTCCCTAAACGCAGTGGTCTCTCTCAGAGGGGTCTCTGAGACTCCAAGGCCTACTTTACTGGATCCTTCCGCAAAAAGGTGAGAGGGCTTTGGAAAGGGGTGTCATACAGTACCTCAATTGTGAGTGGCTCCCTTGGAGCTGTGGGCTCTCTCAGCGGGTATGCTGAGACTCCAGCAAATATATCTTGTATCTTTCCCCAAAAAGGGGAGAAAGAGTTCTTAGTCTAAGGGCACAAAAGGACAGGGGGCTAGGCGGTGAAGCAGGCAAAGATTCAGGTGAGAGGGGATAGGAGTAAGGAAGTAGAGAAAGAACGAAAGAATACTGCATAGGAACAGATAGATAGGAGACAAGGAAAAAGCAGAGTCACTGAAATACGATGGGGGTGGACAAGACATGGAGATGGGGAGAGAAACTGTGCCAAAAGTCCGGCTGAGTAGGTGACGGTCAGGGGATGAACCAAGGCCAATCTCCTCAATAGCTGAAAAGAGCAGCCCCACCGGGCGTCAGACATATTGCTTGGACTCCGCTGTCAGGATGGGGATCAGGAATATGCCAGAGATTGTCCTTGAGTGTTGATTAGGTAGTGGTCACTACCACCCCTTGTTCACCTTAGCTCCATTGCTGCCTCTTTGGTCATTTTACTCTGCCCCAGGGTCCCAACAGGTGCTCCGGTCCCAGGCAAACTCTCTACCTAGAGATGGTAGCAGCGAAGAATTGCAAACATGTCTCGGGCGATATCCTAAAACCCGGGACATGTATCGGGTCTAGAGATTCATCAGTCCTACAAGTACAAACTTGCACCCACCTGGGTGATCCACTGAAGAACTGCAAGTACCAGATTCCCGAGGGGCGATCCGGAGGAGGGGCTAGCGGTGTGCGCTCCATTTATGATGAAACACAATAAGGCTCCCTTGAGCTTTGGGCCGACGGGCTCTTGGAAGAAGCACCTGCGTGCCGGTTCTGGCATCGAAGCCTTTGACTGTTGTGTGGCGGCCTTCTCTTCCACCCCTAACGATTTTTCTCTACTGATGAGGGAAGTTATCCCGAAACCCGAGACATGTCTCGGGCGATATCCTAAAACCCGGGACATGTATCGGGTCTAGAGATTCATCAGTCCTACAAGTACCGACTTGCACCCACCTGGGTGATCCACTGAAGAACTGCAAGTACCAGATTCCCGAGGGGCGATCCGGAGGAGGGGCTAGCGGTGTGCGCTCCATTTATGACGAAACACAATAAGGCTCCCTTGAGCTTTGGGCCGACGGGCTCTTGGAAGAAGCACCTGCGTGCCGGTTCTGGCATCGAAGCCTTTGACTGTTGTGTGGCGGCCTTCTCTTCCACCCCTAACGATTTTTCTCTACTGATGAGGGAAGTTATCCCGAAACCCGAGACATGTCTAGGGCGATATCCTAAAACCCCGGACATGTATCGGGTCTAGAGATTCATCAGTCCTACAAGTACCGACTTGCACCCACCTGGGTGATCCACTGAAGAACTGCAAGTACCAGATTCCCGAGGGGAGATCCGGAGGAGGGGCTAGCGGTGTGCGCTCCATTTATGACGAAACACAATAAGGCTCCCTTGAGCTTTGGGCCGACGGGCTCTTGGAAGAAGCACCTGCGTGCCGGTTCTGGCATCGAAGCCTTTGACTGTTGTGTGGCGGCCTTCTCTTCCACCCCTAACGATTTTTCTCTACTGATGAGGGAAGTTATCCCGAAACCCGAGACATGTCTCGGGCGATATCCTAAAACCCGGGACATGTATCGGGTCTAGAGATTCATCAGTCCTACAAGTACCGACTTGCACCCACCTGGGTGATCCACTGAAGAACTGCAAGTACCAGATTCCCGAGGGGCGATCCGGAGGAGGGGCTAGCGGTGTGCGCTCCATTAATGACGAAACACAATAAGGCTCCCTTGAGCTTTGGGCCGACGGGCTCTTGGAAGAAGCACCTGCGTGCCGGTTCTGGCATCGAAGTCTTTGACTGTTGTGTGGCGGCCTTCTCTTCCGCCCCTAACAATTTTTCTCTACTGATGAGGGAAGTTATCCCGAAACCCGAGACATGTCTCGGGCGATATCCTAAAACCCGGGACATGTATCGGGTCTAGAGATTCATCAGTCCTACAAGTACCGACTTGCACCCACCTGGGTGATCCACTGAAGAACTGCAAGTACCAGATTCCCGAGGGGCGATCCGGAGGAGGGGCTAGCGGTGTGCGCTCCATTTATGACGAAACAATAAGGCTCCCTTGAGCTTTGGGCCGACGGGCTCTTGGAAGAAGCACCTGCGTGCCGGTTTTGGCATCGAAGCCTTTGACTGTTGTGTGGCGGCCTTCTCTTCCACCCCTAACGATTTTTCTCTACTGATGAGGGAAGTTATCCCGAAACCCGAGACATGTCTCGGGCGATATCCTAAAACCCGGGACATGTATCGGGTCTAGAGATTCATCAGTCCTACAAGTACCGACTTGCACCCACCTGGGTGATCCACTGAAGAACTGCAAGTACCAGATTCCCGAGGGGTGATCCGGAGGAGGGGCTAGCGGTGTGCGCTCCATTTATGACGAAACACAATAAGGCTCCCTTGAGCTTTGGGCCGACGGGCTCTTGGAAGAAGCACCTGCGTGCCGGTTCTGGCTTTGAAGCCTTTGACTGTTGTGTGGCGGCCTTCTCTTCCACCCCTAACGATTTTTCTCTACTGATGAGGGAAGTTATCCCGAAACCCGAGACATGTCTCGGGCGATATCCTAAAACCCGGGACATGTATCGGGTCTAGAGATTCATCAGTCCTACAAGTACCGACTTGCACCCACCTGGGTGATCCACTGAAGAACTGCAAGTACCAGATTCCCGAGGGGCGATCCCGAGGAGGGGCTAGCGGTGTGCGCTCCATTTATGACGAAGAATTGCAAAACCACTGCTTCCCCATTTTGGTATTTGCGAGGGCGTTCTGTATATTTGGCGTCACACTTTTCTGGATCAGGCGTGACAACTACCTCAAGTTCTGGGTGCGTCCCCCGCGATCCGGGCAACCCACCGTGGATGGTCACTGACTGTAGAACTTCGCTCCAGGGTACCGAGTTGCAGCATGACACTATGGGGTCTGCTCCGGTGATTCCTCCAGTGAAGCGTTGTTTAACGTTAAAGCTAGTTTTAACAAAGCAGCAGGTCCTCCACCGCCACCACCTCGCTCAGCACTGCCTCCATCTTCCAGCCAGCAGCAATGGATGGAGGAGCCTCCAACCAACAACACCAGAAGAGTGAAGAGACACACCGGAAACTGCTATAAAGTGATACACTCATAGAACCCTTGCGTTATAGAATTACCCAGGCTTCATTTATGTAATAACCTGTTGGTTTTTATTTGGTAGGTGCACCGCAAAATTACAAATGTTTTCCCTCATAACCTCCTATCAACCGCCAATTTTCACAATAAACTACAGACAAGTGTTGTCACAAAAAGAAGACCCATACACTCACTTATTTATTGGTAAATAAATAACCTTTATTAAAACAACACAAATAAATGGAAACGCAACTTTATTCAAAGAAAGAACGGTATAACATGAAATAAGTGGGTGGGGCTCCTCCGGAAGCAGCGTACAAAACCTTCAAGACAAAAAAGAAACATAAGTATGTTTGCCATGTCCAAGAGAAAAAGAAAGGTAGTCAGAATGAAAGAAAGAAAGTGAGAATGGGACAGAGAGCGAGAGGGTGGAAGGGAGAAGGGGAGGGAGAGTCAAAAGAACATAGGGAGGAGGGGACAGAGCGTCGGCCTATTGCACCCAGCCCTCACTGTTTACCTCCCATTACTCGTGTGTCTGGGACGCTGGGGTCCACGAGAAAAGTGTGGTCCAGCAAGTTCTTAAAATTAAACAGAGATATGAATGAGACCAGAGATTACATTATTATCTATGGGAACATCGCTTGCCTGCACCTGTGCACCCAGGCTGCTGCACCCCAGCCCCTTCCCCCGCAGTGTGATCAATTGCAGCTCCTGCACACCGAGGCTTCACTGATCACCTGTCAACACCTGTGTGTCCAACGACGTGCCGGTGCGAGCTCCGACTCCGGGGTGCCTCTCTTAGGGTGGCACAGCAGGTCTCCGGTCGGGGACGGTGTCTTGATACCAAGATGGAAGGTGTCAGAATGCCCAGGGCATCGTCACGGGCTGAGCACCCGCTACGTCATTTGGTGCAATTAACTCAGTGTCTGAAAAGGGAGAAACAATATAATGCTGGAAACATCTTGAGGTAAATGACAGTTTATTTCAAGGTTAATAGAGAATACCAGTTGAGTGCACCCTTCCGTCTTGAAGTACAATCTACCAACTGTTAGTGGTAATCGTGGTTCAAAGAGGAGTTGGAGTGTATGAGAATACACAAGGTAAAATAATAATATGTTATGCCAACTTTCACATACAAAGGAACAGAGCGCATACTGGAAGAATAATGTGCATGTGTAATGCAGTGGCGCAAGCCTGCGTGCATGTACACTTAGTAATCAGCTCACTACAGTGCCCCAAAAGACAATGCCACGTGTCGGTAGGGCAGAGCTGCCCGCTGGCTCAGGCCTACAGTACGGTCCAGCAGGTCCTTAAAAATGAGACAGAGATGTGACTGAGTGAGGTCAGAGATCACATCATTATGCATGGTAACATCGCTTGTTCGCACCTGAGCACCCAGGCTGATGCATCCCACCCCTCCTGCAGCACTGCGCTCAATTGCAGCCCCTGTCCATGCAGGCCCCACTGCTCACCTTCTGTCATTGTTGTGTGTCCGAAGGCCAGAAGGGTTCACAATTCAAATCCAGTTTTGATTGCGAGGATCCCTTTTTTTATTGCGCATTGTGATATGCGAGGTGGATGCGGCCATATCACCTGAGGCACTGTGGAAGAACTGGGACATGTGGTGTCATCGTTATCTTATTCATATGTACACAAAGTGGGCTGGGCTTGCGTACGCCAGGCCAGCATAGGGGTGTGAATAATTATTCCGAGGACCTGGGCATTGTTCATTTCCTGCCTGACCAGGAAGTGTACTTATGTGTGTGTTCCTGTAGACGTTTTGACGTCGCACAATCCACAATGTACATTATTGTAGCATATACCGGGAGGGCGGCAACTATCGCTAATGAAATGCTGTCATTGAATGGCCAACATCACATGTCGTTGTCAAGCTTGTGGATATGCGCAGACACGCAAGTCAATGGGGTGCTGTAATATTGAAAGTGTTGCTATTGCGAAGCGCACACATGTGAATGTGCTCGGAAGGAGGGAGGCTACGTCATACACAGTGATGATGCCATAACAGTCAAGCAATGCATGTCAAACGTGAATCTGAAAGTCTCACATATCACACACTAGTGTACTGATAAAGCCTGACAACAGAGCATACTGCAACACAAATCTACACATTACTCTTTACTGTGTGTCACATGTGATCTAGGATGTGCACTCTGCCCGTGGCTGATGACACTCCTTCGAGCCACCAATATCCAGGCCGAAAGACAGCACAATAATGCACACACACGCACACCAGGGGCATTGTGTAAGACACATATTTTTTATGTAACGTTTCAGATGCATGGCCATCACACGTGGAAGGTTACTCTACAGACCATGAATATTGATCAAGATGATCATTGCATGTTGTGTGTAGTATAAGATATGTGTAAACAGCAAAAAACTTTTCAAAAAAGCTCTCTAAGCAGGAGAGGTGTCTCTCATCAAACGCTGTAGAGAGAATGACTAAAATGGGTAGGGTCCTCCAATTGTTACAATGGGAGATATTATGAACCAATCAAATGCTTTTTTTTAAGGTCACATAGCAATCACCAACCGAGCATCCAAGGAGGCCACACCCGACGCGATTTTGAGAAAATATATTTACCATAATATAAGTTTATTACAGTTAGAAATAAATAAATGTTTAAAATATTTTAGATTATCGCTTGCTCTCTATATACACTTTAAACGTATTTATATATAGTTTTGAGACATAAAAAAAAATGAGGGAATGGCATGACACCATACGTCTATGACGTAACGCAGGGCCTGGCAGCCTGCACTCGTCACATATGCAACACGCAGCGGGCGCGATCCCATACAAACATGATGTAACGCGCTGCTTGGTACTGCGTACCTATTACATGCCAAAGTAGCAGCTGGCGCGACCTCATATATATATGATGTTACGCAGGACACGTTGCCACGAACCCATCGGATAAGAAATGCACATCATTTACGAGTTTAGCAATATGGCGGATAGGATTCACGTGCTGATGGAGCTTGGTTCACTACCGATACGGGACTCCAGTTTTCTGTAAAACATTACATCATTTTTAAAGTAAAAAAAAAGGATAATAGAGTTCCAAAATATTACAAAAAAATAGAAAAAAATATAGGATCTTACAAATATTAAAATATGAAATTAACATTTAAAAAACCTTCGAAATTCACTGAAAAAAACCATAGGTTTTACAGGTTTTTTATAGTTAGTTGGACATTTGACTCATAGAAAAACAGAGAAATTCGCCTGTTATAGTTAGTTGAGCTAACTATAATTTGTGAGCCCGCAATGCACTGCTGGTGACATCACATATTACAACACTCATGACATGGTCAGTGACATCACTCATGACATCTCAAATGACATCACTGATGACACCATCCACATGATAATCTAATGCACATACTGATGCCCAAATATAAACTTTGATACACCCACTGTAAAATACAGACTACTATTTTTGAAACCATACACACAACAATGCCATATACTACATACCACCCACTATTTCCTAGGTCTACACACACATCCAGTCACTTATACATGCAGTTACTCATCAATACAGTACTATAATATGCACTCATACACCTATACAAATAGTCACACTCCGCCACTCATCCATAGAGTTACTCACACACTTAGTCAGTCATGGAAAGAATCAATCACATACCCGTTTTCTCATGTATACAGTTATACACACCAACTCCGTTATTTATACACACACAACATCACTTATTTATGCAGATACTAACACATACTTATTGTCTGATACAATCACTGATACAAGCAGACACTCATTTATACACCCACTCTTCAAATTACCTGCTCTCATGTATAGTCATTTATATACTTCAACATTCACATATACTGCCTTAAAACATATGTAGTTAGTCACACATATACCTCCGAGACATTCATTCACTCATCAACACACCCATACACACACTAACTCACCCATACAGCCCTCCCCAGATGCACTATTGAATTCATACAACCAGTGAATCACCCACTCAGACATCTATGCACAGTCACACACACCCCACCCACCCACACAGACACTCAGGCACCCATTCAGATACTCAGACAACAAATAAATAACCCATATAGAGACTCATGTAGCTACTCACCAACCTATGCAGTTGCTTACACACCAACTGAGAGACTAATACAGACTTTCACACAGTTTAGTCAGTACCCCATGCATTCAGAAAGACACGTTCAATCACTCACTTTTACAGTAAGTCACCCACCTACTAAATAATCCCTTGAGGCACTTGTAAATCCACTCATTCTTCAATACTCCTTGGCATTGATATATATGAAAAATACTTTAGAGAAACACACATTCACTGGATGATGTCATCAGTGATGTCATCAGTGATATCATTTGAGATGTCATCAGTGATGTTACTGACCATGTCATGAGTGATGTAATATGTGACGTCACAATAAGTGCATTGTGGGTGTGGGGGTTATAGTTAGCTCAACTAACTATAATGGGCGAATTTCTCTGGTTTTATATGAGTCAAATGTCCAACTAATTATAATATGCTGCACTCACGGCCTCCCTTTAAAATAACTTTATTTGCAAGGAGGTGTCTTGGCTTTCTGCCTTCTTCTGCTTGCTTCATAAATAAAACGTCACTGGCATGCTTGTGCTTTTAAGTTCATACCTGGATCTTCATTGGTCACTGCACAATTATAGGAGAGAGAGGATTGGCCCATGATTGCCCAGTGTACACTTTTGTAAAATGTGCAAAGGTGATAAAGTGCAAATTTGCGTATAACAATACTCATAAGAGCATACCATCGCAAATAATAGGTCTAAGTGCCAAAAAGTGCTGCTTGCTTAAATACTATTCTTCTAGAGACTTGAAAAAGGAATGTTAGGTACAGGGATTAGGGAGGGCAGTACTGTTGACAGTATGTGCATGAATGCATATACGTAGTCTAGAATTTGTTACTGACAATGCAGATCTAACCTCATGACTAGGCACTGTTACAGCCAAGTATACAGGTCCCCTGTTGTATTTAGTCCTTGTGAGCTTTTGCTGTCTAGCTACTAAATGTACCTAGCTAAGGATTGCCTCCCTATTGCCACCTTGTCTTAGTTGCAGGACCGAGTGCATGATATAGAATTTTATTTGTCCCAAGTCATTGCCGTGGACATCTCTGAAGTGGCGGGCCACCAGATATGGTGCATCCAAATTTGTTATGGCCCTTAAGTGCTGGAGATTCTTCTTGTGGACCTGCAGTTTCGTGCTGCCCACATACCGCAGTCCACAAGAGATTCCAGCACATAGATGGTAAACTCGGTTTTACATGTAAGGAGCTTCTGGATTTTAGTGGTCTTGCAATTGAATCGATCCTGAGCCCCACTCTTTTTAATGTTTACATGTCCCCTTTGGCGCACTGGCATAGTCCTATGGTGCCCGGATTGTATCGAACGCCGATGATACACAGCTTCTTTTCACATGTGATGAGAAAGCTGACTTTAATGGTGAGAGCATTAAGAGCTGTTTAGGAGCCGTCTTCTCTTGGTTCCAACTGAATCATCTTAAATGTAACTCGGACAAATCTGAGGTTCTCTTTTTTGGCTGCCCCCCGGACCCCTGTTGGAAGTCTTGGTGGCCGGCGGCTATGTTTCCTCCCTCCGCCACCACTTCTGCGGCAAAGAATCTAGGAGTAAAAGTGGACAATGGACTTACTTTTAAATGGCAGATATTGGGTTTAGTGGGCAGTGTTTTGGCATTCTAAAAATGCTCAGGAAATTTCTCCCACTTCTGTCTCTTGCCCACAGGAGGACCACGGTCCAGGCCCTGATAGGTTCACGGTTGGATTATGCCAACGTGTTATATCTGGGCCTTCCAGAATATCTTCTTTCACGCCTTCAAACGGTTCAAAACTCTGCCGTGCGAGCGATCTTCGGCCTCAGCCGGAGGTCCAACATTGCAGCTTTTCTTAACCCCTTCGACGCTCATGACGAGCTGGGCTCGTCATGGCGTAGCCTCCTCGCACGCTCATGACGAGCCCAGCTCGTCACGTAAAGTGCGGTTTCGCAAAACCCAGCGTACGGGCGGAATTCCGCCCGCACGCATGCGGTTAAATCTCTGCATTGGCTGCCTGTAAGCAAACGCATTTCCTTTAAACCCTAACCATGGCATTTAAGGCCCTCCATGGTACGGGCGCCCGCTATCTTAGGAAAATAATAGACTTTTATCTCCCCTCTAGATCGCTACGTTCTGCATCGCTAGCTCTGGCCATGGTTCCGGCAATTAGGCGAGCCCGTATAGGGGGCCGCTCGTTCAAACGTTTGGCACCCCAACTCTGGAACAAACTGCCTTTGTCTCTGTGGAAGATAGATAGCCTCCTTGTCTTTAGGAAATGACTTAAAACATGGATGTTTGAACAATAATCTCATCAGGTCTTCCTGCTCCTTGCCCGCTAGGTCTGATAGTGCCGGGACACTCTGCTTGAGTAGCTGAGCGCTTTATAAAACCCCTCGTAACATAACATAACATTGAATGGTGTGTAGTAAGATGTTTTGCTATTGCCAAATTTGCACGCCCTGCAGGAGGAGCATCTTACAAATTTTTATCTGACCCGCCAACCAGCTGGAGCCTGATCTATACTTAATAATATTCATAAAAAATATTTTAATAACTTATATATTGTTAAAAGCATTTTATAAATTATAAATACATATATACACATACAAAAATTAATAGAAATAAAAATATAAAAAATATATATAGCAAATTAAAAGACTACAATATTTTTAAGGTGTTTAAAATAAATTATATACAACATTAACTAAAACAATACAGAAAAATATTGGATAGCGGAGGGAATAAAAATACTATTCCAACTCCACAGAGTGCAATATTAGGGAAAGTGTTGGATAGTGTAGGGGTAAAAATTACTATTCCCACTCCAGTGAGTGCAACAGTAGGGAAAGTGGGGGATAGCTTAGGGGTAAAAAATACTATTCCCTCTCCAGAGAGTGCAACAGTAGGGAAAATGTTGGATAGCGTAGAAGTTAAAATAACTATTCCAACTGCAAAGCGTGCAACAGGAGGGAAAAGGTTGGATAGCGTAGGGGTAAAAATTACTATTCACACTCCAGTGAGTGCAACGGTATGGAATGTGTTGGATAGCGCAGAGGTAAATATTACTATTCCCACTCCAGAGAGTGCAACAGTAGGGAAAGTGTTGGATAGCATAGGGGTTATAATTGCTATTCCAACTCCACAGACTGCAACGGTAGGGAAAGTGTTGGATAGCGTAGGGGTTATAATTGCTATTCCACTCCAGAGAGTGAAACATTAGGGAAAGTGTTGGATAGCGTAGGGGTAAAAATTACTATTCCCACTCCAGAGAGTGCAACAGTAGGGAAAGTGTTGGATAGCGTAGGGGTAAAAATTACTATTCCCACTCCAGAGAGTGCAACAGTAGGGAAAGTGTTGGATAGCGAAAGGGTTAAAATTACTATGTCCTCTCCAGTGAGTGCAACAGTAGGGAAAGTGTTGGATAGCGTAGGAGTAACAATTACTATTCCCACTCCAGTGAGTGCAACAATAGGGAAAGTGTTGGATAGTGTAAGGGGTAAACATTACTATTCCCACTCCACTGAGTGCAAAAGTAGGGAAAGTATTGGATAGGTATTG
Source organism: Lissotriton helveticus (assembly GCF_964261635.1). Taxonomy (NCBI): domain Eukaryota; kingdom Metazoa; phylum Chordata; class Amphibia; order Caudata; family Salamandridae; genus Lissotriton; species Lissotriton helveticus. The sequence goes on from NC_136059.1 coordinate 53,153,903, forward strand.
GAGGGGTAAACCTTACTATTCCCGCTCCAGTAAGTGCAAGAGTAGGGAAAGTGTTGGATAGCGTAGGGGCAAAAATTATTATTTCCACTCCAGAGAGTGCAACAGTAGGGACATTTTGGATAGTGTAGGGGTTATAATTGCTATTCAAGCTCCAGACAGTGCAACAGTAGGGAAAGGGTTGGATAGCATAGGGGTAAAAATTACTATTCCCACTCCAGACAGTGCAACAGTAGGCAAAGTGTTGGATAGCGTAGGGGTTAAAAATAACATACTTATCGATTAAATAATTGTTTTAATTAAATAATGAATTAATAATAAATCAACACTAAATTAATCATAAATTCCATTAAATAATGTGAATCATTAATGTAATAACATTAAATTACTTCTCACCTTATTCCCCAACAAACCCACAACCCTCTCTGCATAACAATTAACACAATTATTATAATTAACAATTATTAAAAAATAATTACCAATTAGAATTAACAATAAATGAATTATCAACACCAATAAATATTAATTAATACACATTGATGACCAATTAATAATTAATTAGCTATACATTCATTTATAAATAAATAATAATTCATAATTACTTAATTATAATAAATAGCTTCTCATCCTATTCCTCAATAAACATACAACCCACTCCTAAACTGAATTAACACAATTAATATAATTATCAGTTAATTCATTAATAACAAATAATTACCAAATATTTAATTAATAAACAATAAATTAATTATCAATACCCAAACAATTTGTTTATGTATTATAATTCATTTACTTCCCACCCTATTCCCCTATAAACCCAACACCTGCTTCAATAAAAAATTAACACAATTAATATAAATATAAATTAATCAGTTAATAAAAGTTAATTACCAAATAATAATTAATTAACAATAAATTAATTATCAATCCCAATAAATAAAAACAAATCATACTTAATTAAAATTAAATTACTTCACACCCTCTTTCCCTATAAACCCACAACCCGCGACAGAATGAGAATCCAAAATGTTATTAAAAATGATAAATTTTTTCTAAAAATTATGATTTAATTTACTATAATTAAATTACTTCCCACCCTATTCCCCTATAAACCCACGACCCACTACGGTACTAAAATGCAAAATGTACTTTAAAAAAAATGACTAAATTCTAAACATTTAATACATATATTTAAAACAAATATAAAACATTAAAAAAATGTGGAAAACATACATATAAAATACATACCAATCTACATAACACTAACATAAAGATCAATATTATTAACATCAATATTTTTGCTATTGATATTACTAACTTCAATATTAACAAAAACGAGATTTCTTACCTTCAGGTATGTAGGTTAACTGATGCCCAGGAGTGGGACATTGTCTGCCCCATGGCCCAGGTAACCCTGGAGTGGGGTGGCGAGGTGACCCAGAAGAGAGTCAAAGTTAGTTCCCAGATGCCCACTGACTGTATTCTGGGGAATGAGTTGCCACCAGTGATGGAAGAGCTAGGAGGGGCGGTTTCCCAGGGTGCCATGAAAGCTCAGCCACCTGGGCTTACCACTCCCAGGAAGAGCGTACAGTAGGCCAGATAGATTGGCAAGGGGGGGGGAGGTCTCACCCCTGACTCCTAATCAGCTGAAGGGTACAGACCCTGGGAAGAAGGACCAGTTTCAGGATACCACCCCTGGACTGGTGGTAGGTAGAGGAGAGGAAGGGTGAAATAAACCTGGGGCCACTGCTCCCCACTTTAAAAAACCACAGAGGTAAGAGACCCCTGGATGGCCTGGGTCCTGTCCCTTGACACTGACAGCTGTTGGTGGCCTCTCTTGGTTGTTGTCAATTTGGACAGAATTCTCCTTGAGTTGGGATCAGAAGCCGGAGCGAAGAGGTGGAATGAGCCACATCACTTTGTTGGTCATGGTGGTACTGTGTAAGGGTTTGTCTGCTTGCCTCCTGTTCTGAAGTCTCAGGGACATCAAAGAATTCCAATAACACTGCTACAGCACCTGGACTTTGGCACCTGTGAGTCTTGCCCTGCCAAGTGGTGCCAATCCAGTTCTGGAGCTTTGCATCAATCCATGCATCAACGCCGTTAAACATCTTGGAACTGGCATATCTAAATTGACGCTGGCACTTCACCGCTGCCAAAAGAAGACAATGCATCACCAACTGCACAGCGCATCACCTTCAATTCTTGATGCATCCTCGACTTTAGTGGCTCGACCATGATGCATCGCCTACATCTTGGGGTTCGATGACAATGGATTTCTGACTTGCGGGGATCAGAACTGATGCATCAGCTACATCCGAAAGGATTGGCAATGATGCATCGTTTCCTCTGCTCCTCACATCTCGCCCTTAACATCGATGAACCACAAACCCAGATAGCATTTCAGTGGGCCAAAGCCAGTTCCTGTGTCCGACCCACTCTCCATCGTGTTCTGCCTGAATTTTCTGATTTGACATGGTTTAGCATGACCATGTAGCCTCAGTTGGTGCTTTGAGCTATTAAGCACTACATATCAAAATCTTCTTTAAAAAGACTTAACTACAGTTCAACTTTATTTTATTTTTGATGTTTTCATCTTGTTTTGTTCAATAAATCAAGCTCTATTTTTCTAACTAGGCATAGTATCTATTGGTATGGGGTTTTCACTGTTTTACTGTTTGGCGTGTTGCACACATACTTTACACGTAGCCTCTAAAGTTAAGCCTGACTGCTCTGTGCCAAGCTATCAGGGGGTGAGCACAGGTTAATTAAGAGTTTGTATCTGACTTACCCTTACTAGGTTTTTGTTTTTTGCCTTGACAGGGTGTCTACCTCTGCCAACCAGACACCCAGGTTTTAACACAGTATTCTTTGGTTTGTCCCCTCCATCATTCTGATCTCCCACTCTCAAAACTCTAGTTGCTATCTTATCCTGTTCCAAATCCACTTTTGGAATCCTATCTTTTCCTTAATGGCATACCCTAGCAAAAAGACCCTTCCAGTCACTTTTCAAAAAAGCTCTCTAAGCAGGAGAGGTGTCTCTCATCAAACGCTGTAGAGAGAATGACTAAAATGGGTAGGGTCCTCCAATTGTTACAATGGGAGATGTTATGAACCAATCAAATGCTTTTTTTTAAGGTCACATAGCAATCACCAACCGAGCATCCAAGGAGGCCACACCCGACGCGATTTTGAGAAAATATATTTACCATAATATAAGTTTATTACAGTTAGAAATATATAAATGTTTAAAATATTTTAGATTATCGCTTGCTCTCTATATACACTTTAAACGTATTTATATATAGTTTTGAGACATAAAAAAAAATGAGGGAATGGCATGACACCATAAGTCTATGACGTAACGCAGGGCCTGGCAGCCTGCACTCGTCACATATGCAACGCGCAGCGGGCGCGATCCCATACAAACATGATGTAACGCGCTGCTTGGTACTGCGTACCTATTACATGCCAAAGTAGCAGCTGGCGCGACCTCATACATATATGATGTTACGCAGGACACGTTGCCACGAACCCATCGGATAAGAAATGCACATCATTTACGAGTTTAGCAATATGGCGGATAGGATTCACGTGCTGATGGAGCTTGGTTCACTACCGATACGGGACTCCAGTTTTCTGTAAAACATTACATCATTTTTAAAGTAAAAAAAAAGGATAATAGAGTTCCAAAATATTACAAAAAAATAGAAAAAAATATAGGATCTTACAAATATTAAAATATGAAATTAACATTTAAAAAACCTTCGAAATTCACTGAAAAAAACCATAGGTTTTACAGGTTTTTTATAGTTAGTTGGACATTTGACTCATAGAAAAACAGAGAAATTCGCCTGTTATAGTTAGTTGAGCTAACTATAATTTGCGAGCCTGCAATGCACTGCTGGTGACATCACATATTACAACACTCATGACATGGTCAGTGACATCACTCATGACATCTCAAATGACATCACCGATGACACCATCCACATGATAATCTAATGCACATACTGATGCCCTAATATAAACTTTGATACACCCACTGTAAAATACAGACTACTATTTTTGAAACCATACACACAACAATGCCAGATACTACATACCACCCACTATTTCCTAGGTCTACACACACATCCAGTCACTTATACATGCAGTTACTCATCAATACAGTACTATAATATGCACTCATACACCTATACAAATAGTCACACTCCGCCACTCATCCATAGAGTTACTCACACACTTAGTCAGTCATGGAAAGAATCAATCACATACCCGTTTTCTCATGTATACAGTTATACACACCAACTCCGTTATTTATACACACACAACATCACTTATTTATGCAGATACTAACACATACTTATTGTCTGATACAATCACTGATACAAGCAGACACTCATTTATACACCCACTCTTCAAATTACCTGCTCTCATGTATAGTCATTTATATACTTCAACATTCACATATACTGCCTTAAAACATATGTAGTTAGTCACACATATACCTCCGAGACATTCATTCACTCATCAACACACCCATACACACACTAACTCACCCATACAGCCCTCCCCAGATGCACTATTGAATTCATACAACCAGTGAATCACCCACTCAGACATCTATGCACAGTCACACACACCCCACCCACCCACACAGACACTCAGGCACCCATTCAGATACTCAGACAACAAATAAATAACCCATATAGAGACTCATGTAGCTACTCACCAACCTATGCAGTTGCTTACACACCAACTGAGAGACTAATACAGACTTTCACACAGTTTAGTCAGTACCCCATGCATTCAGAAAGACACTTTCAATCACTCACTTTTACAGTAAGTCACCCACCTACTAAATAATCCCTTGAGGCACTTGTAAATCCACTCATTCTTCAATACTCCTTGGCATTGATATATATGAAAAATACTTTAGAGAAACACACATTCACTGGATGATGTCATCAGTGATGTCATCAGTGATATCATTTGAGATGTCATCAGTGATGTTACTGACCATGTCATGAGTGATGTAATATGTGACGTCACAAGCAGTGCATTGTGGGTGTGGGGGTTATAGTTAGCTCAACTAACTATAATGGGCGAATTTCTCTGGTTTTATATGAGTCAAATGTCCAACTAATTATAATATGCTGCACTCACGGCCTCCCTTTAAAATAACTTTATTTGCAAGGAGGTGTCTTGGCTTTCTGCCTTCTTCTGCTTGCTTCATAAATAAAACGTCACTGGCATGCTTGTGCTTTTAAGTTCATACCTGGATCTTCATTGGTCACTGCACAATTATAGGAGAGAGAGGATTGGCCCATGATTGCCCAGTGTACACTTTTGTAAAATGTGCAAAGGTGATAAAGTGCAAATTTGCGTATAACAATACTCATAAGAGCATACCATCGCAAATAATAGGTCTAAGTGCCAAAAAGTGCTGCTTGCTTAAATACTATTCTTCTAGAGACTTGAAAAAGGAATGTTAGGTACAGGGATTAGGGAGGGCAGTACTGTTGACAGTATGTGCATGAATGCATATACGTAGTCTAGAATTTGTTACTGACAATGCAGATCTAACCTCATGACTAGGCACTGTTACAGCCAAGTATACAGGTCCCCTGATGTATTTAGTCCTTGTGAGCTTTTGCTGTCTAGCTACTAAATGTACCTAGCTAAGGATTGCCTCCCTATTGCCACCTTGTCTTAGTTGCAGGACCGAGTGCATGATATAGAATTTTATTTGTCCCAAGTCATTGCCGTGGACATCTCTGAAGTGGCGGGCCACCAGATATGGTGCATCCAAATTTGTTATGGCCCTTAAATGCTGGAGATTCTTCTTGTGGACCTGCAGTTTCGTGCTGCCCACATACCGCAGTCCACAAGAGATTCCAGCACATAGATGGTAAACTCGGTTTTACATGTAAGGAGCTTCTGGATTTTAGTGGTCTTGCAATTGAATCGATCCTGAGCCCCACTCTTTTTAATGTTTACATGTCCCCTTTGGCGCACTGGCATAGTCCTATGGTGCCCGGATTGTATCGAACGCCGATGATACACAGCTTCTTTTCACATGTGATGAGAAAGCTGACTTTAATGGTGAGAGCATTAAGAGCTGTTTAGGAGCCGTCTTCTCTTGGTTCCAACTGAATCATCTTAAATGTAACTCGGACAAATCTGAGGTTCTCTTTTTTGGCTGCCCCCCGGACCCCTGTTGGAAGTCTTGGTGGCCGGCGGCTATGTTTCCTCCCTCCGCCACCACTTCTGCGGCAAAGAATCTAGGAGTAAAAGTGGACAATGGACTTACTTTTAAATGGCAGATATTGGGTTTAGTGGGCAGTGTTTTGGCATTCTAAAAATGCTCAGGAAATTTCTCCTACTTCTGTCCCTTGCCCACAGGAGGACCACGGTCCAGGCCCTGATAGGTTCACGGTTGGATTATGCCAATGTGTTATATCTGGGCCTTCCAGAATATCTTCTTTCACGCCTTCAAACGGTTCAAAACTCTGCCGTGCGAGCGATCTTCGGCCTCAGCCGGAGGTCCAACATTGCAGCTTTTCTTAACCCCTTCGACGCTCATGACGAGCTGGGCTCGTCATGGCGTAGCCTCCTCGCATGCTCATGACGAGCCCAGCTCGTCACGTAAAGTGCGGTTTTGCAAAACCCAGCGTACGGGCGGAATTCCGCCCGCACGCATGCGGTTAAATCTCTGCATTGGCTGCCTGTAAGCAAACGCATTTCCTTTAAACGCTAACCATGGCATTTAAGGCCCTCCATGGTACGGGCGCCCGCTATCTTAGGAAAATAATAGACTTTTATCTCCCCTCTAGATCGCTACGTTCTGCATCGCTAGCTCTGGCCATGGTTCCGGCAATTAGGCGAGCCCGTATAGGGGGCCGCTCGTTCAAACGTTTGGCACCCCAACTCTGGAACAAACTGCCTTTGTCTCTGTGGAAGATAGATAGCCTCCTTGTCTTTAGGAAATAACTTAAAACATGGATGTTTGGACAATAATCTCATCAGGTCTTCCTGCTCCTTGCCCGCTAGGTCTGATAGTGCCGGGACACTCTGCTTGAGTAGCTGAGCGCTTTATAAAACCCCTCGTAACATAACATAACATTGAATGGCGTGTAGTAAGATGTTTTGCTATTGCCAAATTTTCACGCCCTGCAGGAGGAGCATCTTACAAATTTTTATCTGACCCGCCAACCAGCTGGAGCCTGATCTATACTTAATAATATTCATAAAAAATATTTTAATAACTTATATATTGTTAAAAGCATTTTATAAATTATAAATAAATATATATACACATACAAAAATTAATAGAAATAAAAATATAAAAAATATATATAGCAAATTAAAAGACTACAATATTTTTAAGGTGTTTAAAATAAATTATACACAACATTAACTAAAACAATACAGAAAAATATTGGATAGCGGAGGGAATAAAAATACTATTCCAACTCCACAGAGTGCAATATTAGGGAAAGTGTTGGATAGTGTAGGGGTAAAAATTACTATTCCCACTCCAGTGAGTGCAACAGTAGGGAAAGTGGGAGATAGCTTAGGGGTAAAAAATACTATTCCCTCTCCAGAGAGTGCAACAGTAGGGAAAATGTTGGATAGCGTAGAAGTTAAAATAACTATTCCAACTGCAAAGCGTGCAACAGGAGGGAAAAGGTTGGATAGCGTAGGGGTAAAAATTACTATTCACACTCCAGTGAGTGCAACGGTATGGAATGTGTTGGATAGCGCAGAGGTAAATATTACTATTCCCACTCCAGAGAGTGCAACAGTAGGGAAAGTGTTGGATAGCATAGGGGTTATAATTGCTATTCCAACTCCACAGACTGCAACGGTAGGGAAAGTGTTGGATAGCGTAGGGGTTATAATTGCTATTCCACTCCAGAGAGTGAAACATTAGGGAAAGTGTTGGATAGCGTAGGGGTAAAAATTACTATTCCCACTCCAGAGAGTGCAACAGTAGGGAAAGTGTTGGATAGCGTAGGGGTAAAAATTACTATTCCCACTCCAGAGAGTGCAACAGTAGGGAAAGTGTTGGATAGCGAAAGGGTTAAAATTACTATGTCCTCTCCAGTGAGTGCAACAGTAGGGAAAGTGTTGGATAGCGTAGGAGTAACAATTACTATTCCCACTCCAGTGAGTGCAACAATAGGGAAAGTGTTGGATAGTGTAAGGGGTAAACATTACTATTCCCACTCCAGTGAGTGCAAAAGTAGGGAAAGTATTGGATAGGTATTGGAGGGGTAAACCTTACTATTCCCGCTCCAGTAAGTGCAAGAGTAGGGAAAGTGTTGGATAGCGTAGGGGCAAAAATTATTATTTCCACTCCAGAGAGTGCAACAGTAGGGACATTTTGGATAGTGTAGGGGTTATAATTGCTATTCAAGCTCCAGACAGTGCAACAGTAGGGAAAGGGTTGGATAGCATAGGGGTAAAAATTACTATTCCCACTCCAGACAGTGCAACAGTAGGCAAAGTTTTGGATAGCGTAGGGGTTAAAAATAACATACTTATCGATTAAATAATTGTTTTAATTAAATAATGAATTAATAATAAATCAACACTAAATTAATCATAAATTCCATTAAATAATGTGAATCATTAATGTAATAACATTAAATTACTTCTCACCTTATTCCCCAACAAACCCACAACCCTCTCTGCATAACAATTAACACAATTATTATAATTAACAATTATTAAAAAATAATTACCAATTAGAATTAACAATAAATTAATTATCAACACCAATAAATATTAATTAATACACATTGATGACCAATTAATAATTAATTAGCTATACATTCATTTATAAATAAATATTAATTCATAATTACTTAATTATAATAAATAGCTTCTCATCCTATTCCTCAATAAACATACAACCCACTCCTAAACTGAATTAACACAATTAATATAATTATCAGTTAATTCATTAATAACAAATAATTACCAAATATTTAATTAATAAACAATAAATTAATTATCAATACCCAAACAATTTGTTTATGTATTATAATTCATTTACTTCCCACCCTATTCCCCTATAAACCCAACACCTGCTTCAATAAAAAATTAACACAATTAATATAAATATAAATTAATCAGTTAATAAAAGTTAATTACCAAATAATAATTAATTAACAATAAATTAATTATCAATCCCAATAAATAAAAACAAATCATACTTAATTAAAATTAAATTACTTCACACCCTCTTTCCCTATAAACCCACAACCCGCGACAGAATGAGAATCCAAAATTTTATTAAAAATGATTAATTTTTTCTAAAAATTATGATTTCATTTACTATAATTAAATTACTTCCCACCCTATTCCCCTATAAACCCACAACCCACTACGGTACTAAAATGCAAAATGTATTTTAAAAAAAATGACTAAATTCTAAACATTTAATACATATATTTAAAACAAATATAAAACATTAAAAAAATGTGGAAAACATACATATAAAATACATACCAATCTACATAACGCTAACATAAAGTTCAATATTATTAACATCAATATTTTTGCTATTGATATTACTAACTTCAATATTAACAAAAACGAGATTTCTTACCTTCAGGTATGTAGGTTAACTGATGCCCAGGAGTGGGACATTGTCTGCCCCATGGCCCAGGTAACCCTGGAGTGGGGTGGCGAGGTGACCCAGAAGAGAGTCAAAGTTAGTCCCCAGATGCCCACTGACTGTATTCTGGGGAATGAGTTGCCACCAGTGATGGAAGAGCTAGGAGGGGCGGTTTCCCAGGGTGCCATGAAAGCTCAGCCACCTGGGCTTACCACTCCCAGGAAGAGCGTACAGTAGGCCAGATAGATTGGCAAGGGGGGGGAGGTCTCACCCCTGACTCCTAATCAGCTGAAGGGTACAGACCCTGGGAAGAAGGACCAGTTTCAGGATACCACCCCTGGACTGGTGGTAGGTAGAGGAGAGGAAGGGTGAAATAAACCTGGGGCCACTGCTCCCCACTTTAAAAAACCACAGAGGTAAGAGACCCCTGGATGGCCTGGGTCCTGTCCCTTGACACTGACAGCTGTTGGTGGCCTCTCTTGGTTGTTGTCAATTTGGACAGAATTCTCCTTGAGTTGGGATCAGAAGCCGGAGCGAAGAGGTGGAATGAGCCACATCACTTTGTTGGTCATGGTGGTACTGTGTAAGGGTTTGTCTGCTTGCCTCCTGTTCTGAAGTCTCAGGGACATCAAAGAATTCCAATAACACTGCTACAGCACCTGGACTTTGGCACCTGTGAGTCTTGCCCTGCCAAGTGGTGCCAATCCAGTTCTGGAGCTTTGCATCAATCCATGCATCAACGCCGTTAAACATCTTGGAACTGGCATATCTAAATTGACGCTGGCACTTCACCGCTGCCAAAAGAAGACAATGCATCACCAACTGCACAGCGCATCACCTTCAATTCTTGATGCATCCTCGACTTTAGTGGCTCGACCATGATGCATCGCCTACATCTTGGGGTTCGATGACAATGGATTTCTGACTTGCGGGGATCAGAACTGATGCATCAGCTACATCCGAAAGGATTGGCAATGATGCATCGTTTCCTCTGCTCCTCACATCTCGCCCTTAACATCGATGAAGCCACAAACCCAGATAGCATTTCAGTGGGCCAAAGCCAGTTCCTGTGTCCGACCCACTCTCCATCGTGTTCTGCCTGAATTTTCTGATTTGACATGGTTTAGCATGACCATGTAGCCTCAGTTGGTGCTTTGAGCTATTAAGCACTACATATCAAAATCTTCTTTAAAAAGACTTAACTACAGTTCAACTTTATTTTATTTTTGATGTTTTCATCTTGTTTTGTTCAATAAATCAAGCTCTATTTTTCTAACTAGGCATAGTATCTATTGGTATGGGGTTTTCACTGTTTTACTGTTTGGCGTGTTGCACACATACTTTACACGTAGCCTCTAAAGTTAAGCCTGACTGCTCTGTGCCAAGCTATCAGGGGGTGAGCACAGGTTAATTAAGAGTTTGTATCTGACTTACCCTTACTAGGTTTTTGTTTTTTGCCTTGACAGGGTGTCTACCTCTGCCAACCAGACACCCAGGTTTTAACACAGTATTCTTTGGTTTGTCCCCTCCATCATTCTGATCTCCCACTCTCAAAACTCTAGTTGCTATCTTATCCTGTTCCAAATCCACTTTTGGAATCCTATCTTTTCCTTAATGGCATACCCTAGCAAAAAGACCCTTCCAGTCACTTTTCAAAAAAGCTCTCTAAGCAGGAGAGGTGTCTCTCATCAAACGCTGTAGAGAGAATGACTAAAATGGGTAGGGTCCTCCAATTGTTACAATGGGAGATGTTATGAACCAATCAAATGCTTTTTTTTAAGGTCACATAGCAATCACCAACCGAGCATCCAAGGAGGCCACACCCGACGCGATTTTGAGAAAATATATTTACCATAATATAAGTTTATTACAGTTAGAAATATATAAATGTTTAAAATATTTTAGATTATCGCTTGCTCTCTATATACACTTTAAACGTATTTATATATAGTTTTGAGACATAAAAAAAAATGAGGGAATGGCATGACACCATACGTCTATGACGTAACGCAGGGCCTGGCAGCCTGCACTCGTCACATATGCAACGCGCAGCGGGCGCGATCCCATACAAACATGATGTAACGCGCTGCTTGGTACTGCGTACCTATTACATGCCAAAGTAGCAGCTGGCGCGACCTCATACATATATGATGTTACGCAGGACACGTTGCCACGAACCCATCGGATAAGAAATGCACATCATTTACGAGTTTAGCAATATGGCGGATAGGATTCACGTGCTGATGGAGCTTGGTTCACTACCGATACGGGACTCCAGTTTTCTGTAAAACATTACATCATTTTTAAAGTAAAAAAAAAGGATAATAGAGTTCCAAAATATTACAAAAAAATAGAAAAAAATATAGGATCTTACAAATATTAAAATATGAAATTAACATTTAAAAAACCTTCGAAATTCACTGAAAAAAACCATAGGTTTTACAGGTTTTTTATAGTTAGTTGGACATTTGACTCATAGAAAAACAGAGAAATTCGCCTGTTATAGTTAGTTGAGCTAACTATAATTTGTGAGCCTGCAATGCACTGCTGGTGACATCACATATTACAACACTCATGACATGGTCAGTGACATCACTCATGACATCTCAAATGACATCACCGATGACACCATCCACATGATAATCTAATGCACATACTGATGCCCTAATATAAACTTTGATACACCCACTGTAAAATACAGACTACTATTTTTGAAACCATACACACAACAATGCCAGATACTACATACCACCCACTATTTCCTAGGTCTACACACACATCCAGTCACTTATACATGCAGTTACTCATCAATACAGTACTATAATATGCACTCATACACCTATACAAATAGTCACACTCCGCCACTCATCCATAGAGTTACTCACACACTTAGTCAGTCATGGAAAGAATCAATCACATACCCGTTTTCTCATGTATACAGTTATACACACCAACTCCGTTATTTATACACACACAACATCACTTATTTATGCAGATACTAACACATACTTATTGTCTGATACAATCACTGATACAAGCAGACACTCATTTATACACCCACTCTTCAAATTACCTGCTCTCATGTATAGTCATTTATATACTTCAACATTCACATATACTGCCTTAAAACATATGTAGTTAGTCACACATATACCTCCGAGACATTCATTCACTCATCAACACACCCATACACACACTAACTCACCCATACAGCCCTCCCCAGATGCACTATTGAATTCATACAACCAGTGAATCACCCACTCAGACATCTATGCACAGTCACACACACCCCACCCACCCACACAGACACTCAGGCACCCATTCAGATACTCAGACAACAAATAAATAACCCATATAGAGACTCATGTAGCTACTCACCAACCTATGCAGTTGCTTACACACCAACTGAGAGACTAATACAGACTTTCACACAGTTTAGTCAGTACCCCATGCATTCAGAAAGACACTTTCAATCACTCACTTTTACAGTAAGTCACCCACCTACTAAATAATCCCTTGAGGCACTTGTAAATCCACTCATTCTTCAATACTCCTTGGCATTGATATATATGAAAAATACTTTAGAGAAACACACATTCACTGGATGATGTCATCAGTGATGTCATCAGTGATATCATTTGAGATGTCATCAGTGATGTTACTGACCATGTCATGAGTGATGTAATATGTGACGTCACAAGCAGTGCATTGTGGGTGTGGGGGTTATAGTTAGCTCAACTAACTATAATGGGCGAATTTCTCTGGTTTTATATGAGTCAAATGTCCAACTAATTATAATATGCTGCACTCACGGCCTCCCTTTAAAATAACTTTATTTGCAAGGAGGTGTCTTGGCTTTCTGCCTTCTTCTGCTTGCTTCATAAATAAAACGTCACTGGCATGCTTGTGCTTTTAAGTTCATACCTGGATCTTCATTGGTCACTGCACAATTATAGGAGAGAGAGGATTGGCCCATGATTGCCCAGTGTACACTTTTGTAAAATGTGCAAAGGTGATAAAGTGCAAATTTGCGTATAACAATACTCATAAGAGCATACCATCGCAAATAATAGGTCTAAGTGCCAAAAAGTGCTGCTTGCTTAAATACTATTCTTCTAGAGACTTGAAAAAGGAATGTTAGGTACAGGGATTAGGGAGGGCAGTACTGTTGACAGTATGTGCATGAATGCATATACGTAGTCTAGAATTTGTTACTGACAATGCAGATCTAACCTCATGACTAGGCACTGTTACAGCCAAGTATACAGGTCCCCTGATGTATTTAGTCCTTGTGAGCTTTTGCTGTCTAGCTACTAAATGTACCTAGCTAAGGATTGCCTCCCTATTGCCACCTTGTCTTAGTTGCAGGACCGAGTGCATGATATAGAATTTTATTTGTCCCAAGTCATTGCCGTGGACATCTCTGAAGTGGCGGGCCACCAGATATGGTGCATCCTAATTTGTTATGGCCCTTAAATGCTGGAGATTCTTCTTGTGGACCTGCAGTTTCGTGCTGCCCACATACCGCAGTCCACAAGAGATTCCAGCACATAGATGGTAAACTCGGTTTTACATGTAAGGAGCTTCTGGATTTTAGTGGTCTTGCAATTGAATCGATCCTGAGCCCCACTCTTTTTAATGTTTACATGTCCCCTTTGGCGCACTGGCATAGTCCTATGGTGCCCGGATTGTATCGAACGCCGATGATACACAGCTTCTTTTCACATGTGATGAGAAAGCTGACTTTAATGGTGAGAGCATTAAGAGCTGTTTAGGAGCCGTCTTCTCTTGGTTCCAACTGAATCATCTTAAATGTAACTCGGACAAATCTGAGGTTCTCTTTTTTGGCTGCCCCCCGGACCCCTGTTGGAAGTCTTGGTGGCCGGCGGCTATGTTTCCTCCCTCCGCCACCACTTCTGCGGCAAAGAATCTAGGAGTAAAAGTGGACAATGGACTTACTTTTAAATGGCAGATATTGGGTTTAGTGGGCAGTGTTTTGGCATTCTAAAAATGCTCAGGAAATTTCTCCTACTTCTGTCCCTTGCCCACAGGAGGACCACGGTCCAGGCCCTGATAGGTTCACGGTTGGATTATGCCAATGTGTTATATCTGGGCCTTCCAGAATATCTTCTTTCACGCCTTCAAACGGTTCAAAACTCTGCCGTGCGAGCAATCTTCGGCCTCAGCCGGAGGTCCAACATTGCAGCTTTTCTTAACCCCTTCGACGCTCATGACGAGCTGGGCTCGTCATGGCGTAGCCTCCTCGCATGCTCATGACGAGCCCAGCTCGTCACGTAAAGTGCGGTTTTGCAAAACCCAGCGTACGGGCGGAATTCCGCCCGCACGCATGCGGTTAAATCTCTGCATTGGCTGCCTGTAAGCAAACGCATTTCCTTTAAACGCTAACCATGGCATTTAAGGCCCTCCATGGTACGGGCGCCCGCTATCTTAGGAAAATAATAGACTTTTATCTCCCCTCTAGATCGCTACGTTCTGCATCGCTAGCTCTGGCCATGGTTCCGGCAATTAGGCGAGCCCGTATAGGGGGCCGCTCGTTCAAACGTTTGGCACCCCAACTCTGGAACAAACTGCCTTTGTCTCTGTGGAAGATAGATAGCCTCCTTGTCTTTAGGAAATAACTTAAAACATGGATGTTTGGACAATAATCTCATCAGGTCTTCCTGCTCCTTGCCCGCTAGGTCTGATAGTGCCGGGACACTCTGCTTGAGTAGCTGAGCGCTTTATAAAACCCCTCGTAACATAACATAACATTGAATGGCGTGTAGTAAGATGTTTTGCTATTGCCAAATTTTCACGCCCTGCAGGAGGAGCATCTTACAAATTTTTATCTGACCCGCCAACCAGCTGGAGCCTGATCTATACTTAATAATATTCATAAAAAATATTTTAATAACTTATATATTGTTAAAAGCATTTTATAAATTATAAATAAATATATATACACATACAAAAATTAATAGAAATAAAAATATAAAAAATATATATATAGCAAATTAAAAGACTACAATATTTTTAAGGTGTTTAAAATAAATTATACACAACATTAACTAAAACAATACAGAAAAATATTGGATAGCGGAGGGAATAAAAATACTATTCCAACTCCACAGAGTGCAATATTAGGGAAAGTGTTGGATAGTGTAGGGGTAAAAATTACTATTCCCACTCCAGTGAGTGCAACAGTAGGGAAAGTGGGAGATAGCTTAGGGGTAAAAAATACTATTCCCTCTCCAGAGAGTGCAACAGTAGGGAAAATGTTGGATAGCGTAGAAGTTAAAATAACTATTCCAACTGCAAAGCGTGCAACAGGAGGGAAAAGGTTGGATAGCGTAGGGGTAAAAATTACTATTCACACTCCAGTGAGTGCAACGGTATGGAATGTGTTGGATAGCGCAGAGGTAAATATTACTATTCCCACTCCAGAGAGTGCAACAGTAGGGAAAGTGTTGGATAGCATAGGGGTTATAATTGCTATTCCAACTCCACAGACTGCAACGGTAGGGAAAGTGTTGGATAGCGTAGGGGTTATAATTGCTATTCCACTCCAGAGAGTGAAACATTAGGGAAAGTGTTGGATAGCGTAGGGGTAAAAATTACTATTCCCACTCCAGAGAGTGCAACAGTAGGGAAAGTGTTGGATAGCGTAGGGGTAAAAATTACTATTCCCACTCCAGAGAGTGCAACAGTAGGGAAAGTGTTGGATAGCGAAAGGGTTAAAATTACTATGTCCTCTCCAGTGAGTG
Source organism: Lissotriton helveticus (assembly GCF_964261635.1). Taxonomy (NCBI): domain Eukaryota; kingdom Metazoa; phylum Chordata; class Amphibia; order Caudata; family Salamandridae; genus Lissotriton; species Lissotriton helveticus. The sequence goes on from NC_136059.1 coordinate 53,170,295, forward strand.
CAACAGTAGGGAAAGTGTTGGATAGCGTAGGAGTAACAATTACTATTCCCACTCCAGTGAGTGCAACAATAGGGAAAGTGTTGGATAGTGTAAGGGGTAAACATTACTATTCCCACTCCAGTGAGTGCAAAAGTAGGGAAAGTATTGGATAGGTATTGGAGGGGTAAACCTTACTATTCCCGCTCCAGTAAGTGCAAGAGTAGGGAAAGTGTTGGATAGCGTAGGGGCAAAAATTATTATTTCCACTCCAGAGAGTGCAACAGTAGGGACATTTTGGATAGTGTAGGGGTTATAATTGCTATTCAAGCTCCAGACAGTGCAACAGTAGGGAAAGGGTTGGATAGCATAGGGGTAAAAGTTACTATTCCCACTCCAGACAGTGCAACAGTAGGCAAAGTTTTGGATAGCGTAGGGGTTAAAAATAACATACTTATCGATTAAATAATTGTTTTAATTAAATAATGAATTAATAATAAATCAACACTAAATTAATCATAAATTCCATTAAATAATGTGAATCATTAATGTAATAACATTAAATTACTTCTCACCTTATTCCCCAACAAACCCACAACCCTCTCTGCATAACAATTAACACAATTATTATAATTAACAATTATTAAAAAATAATTACCAATTAGAATTAACAATAAATGAATTATCAACACCAATAAATATTAATTAATACACATTGATGACCAATTAATAATTAATTAGCTATACATTCATTTATAAATAAATATTAATTCATAATTACTTAATTATAATAAATAGCTTCTCATCCTATTCCTCAATAAACATACAACCCACTCCTAAACTGAATTAACACAATTAATATAATTATCAGTTAATTCATTAATAACAAATAATTACCAAATATTTAATTAATAAACAATAAATTAATTATCAATACCCAAACAATTTGTTTATGTATTATAATTCATTTACTTCCCACCCTATTCCCCTATAAACCCAACACCTGCTTCAATAAAAAATTAACACAATTAATATAAATATAAATTAATCAGTTAATAAAAGTTAATTACCAAATAATAATTAATTAACAATAAATTAATTATCAATCCCAATAAATAAAAACAAATCATACTTAATTAAAATTAAATTACTTCACACCCTCTTTCCCTATAAACCCACAACCCGCGACAGAATGAGAATCCAAAATTTTATTAAAAATGATTAATTTTTTCTAAAAATTATGATTTCATTTACTATAATTAAATTACTTCCCACCCTATTCCCCTATAAACCCACAACCCACTACGGTACTAAAATGCAAAATGTATTTTAAAAAAAATGACTAAATTCTAAACATTTAATACATATATTTAAAACAAATATAAAACATTAAAAAAATGTGGAAAACATACATATAAAATACATACCAATCTACATAACACTAACATAAAGTTCAATATTATTAACATCAATATTTTTGCTATTGATATTACTAACTTCAATATTAACAAAAACGAGATTTCTTACCTTCAGGTATGTAGGTTAACTGATGCCCAGGAGTGGGACATTGTCTGCCCCATGGCCCAGGTAACCCTGGAGTGGGGTGGCGAGGTGACCCAGAAGAGAGTCAAAGTTAGTCCCCAGATGCCCACTGACTGTATTCTGGGGAATGAGTTGCCACCAGTGATGGAAGAGCTAGGAGGGGCGGTTTCCCAGGGTGCCATGAAAGCTCAGCCACCTGGGCTTACCACTCCCAGGAAGAGCGTACAGTAGGCCAGATAGATTGGCAAGGGGGGGGAGGTCTCACCCCTGACTCCTAATCAGCTGAAGGGTACAGACCCTGGGAAGAAGGACCAGTTTCAGGATACCACCCCTGGACTGGTGGTAGGTAGAGGAGAGGAAGGGTGAAATAAACCTGGGGCCACTGCTCCCCACTTTAAAAAAACACAGAGGTAAGAGACCCCTGGATGGCCTGGGTCCTGTCCCTTGACACTGACAGCTGTTGGTGGCCTCTCTTGGTTGTTGTCAATTTGGACAGAATTCTCCTTGAGTTGGGATCAGAAGCCGGAGCGAAGAGGTGGAATGAGCCACATCACTTTGTTGGTCATGGTGGTACTGTGTAAGGGTTTGTCTGCTTGCCTCCTGTTCTGAAGTCTCAGGGACATCAAAGAATTCCAATAACACTGCTACAGCACCTGGACTTTGGCACCTGTGAGTCTTGCCCTGCCAAGTGGTGCCAATCCAGTTCTGGAGCTTTGCATCAATCCATGCATCAACGCCGTTAAACATCTTGGAACTGGCATATCTAAATTGACGCTGGCACTTCACCGCTGCCAAAAGAAGACAATGCATCACCAACTGCACAGCGCATCACCTTCAATTCTTGATGCATCCTCGACTTTAGTGGCTCGACCATGATGCATCGCCTACATCTTGGGGTTCGATGACAATGGATTTCTGACTTGCGGGGATCAGAACTGATGCATCAGCTACATCCGAAAGGATTGGCAATGATGCATCGTTTCCTCTGCTCCTCACATCTCGCCCTTAACATCGATGAAGCCACAAACCCAGATAGCATTTCAGTGGGCCAAAGCCAGTTCCTGTGTCCGACCCACTCTCCATCGTGTTCTGCCTGAATTTTCTGATTTGACATGGTTTAGCATGACCATGTAGCCTCAGTTGGTGCTTTGAGCTATTAAGCACTACATATCAAAATCTTCTTTAAAAAGACTTAACTACAGTTCAACTTTATTTTATTTTTGATGTTTTCATCTTGTTTTGTTCAATAAATCAAGCTCTATTTTTCTAACTAGGCATAGTATCTATTGGTATGGGGTTTTCACTGTTTTACTGTTTGGCGTGTTGCACACATACTTTACACGTAGCCTCTAAAGTTAAGCCTGACTGCTCTGTGCCAAGCTATCAGGGGGTGAGCACAGGTTAATTAAGAGTTTGTATCTGACTTACCCTTACTAGGTTTTTGTTTTTTGCCTTGACAGGGTGTCTACCTCTGCCAACCAGACACCCAGGTTCTAACACAGTATTCTTTGGTTTGTCCCCTCCATCATTCTGATCTCCCACTCTCAAAACTCTAGTTACTATCTTATCCTGTTCCAAATCCACTTTTGGAATCCTATCTTTTCCTTAATGGCATACCCTAGCAAAAAGACCCTTCCAGTCACTTTTCAAAAAAGCTCTCTAAGCAGGAGAGGTGTCTCTCATCAAACGCTGTAGAGAGAATGACTAAAATGGGTAGGGTCCTCCAATTGTTACAATGGGAGATGTTATGAACCAATCAAATGCTTTTTGATTTGGTCACATAGCAATCACCAACCGAGCATCCAAGGAGGCCACACCCGACGCGATTTTGAGAAAATATATTTACCATAATATAAGTTTATTACAGTTAGAAATATATAAATGTTTAAAATATTTTAGATTATCGCTTGCTCTCTATATACACTTTAAACGTATTTATATATAGTTTTGAGACATAAAAAAAAATGAGGGAATGGCATGACACCATACGTCTATGACGTAACGCAGGGCCTGGCAGCCTGCACAGGTCACATATGCAACGCGCAGCGGGCGCGATCCCATACAAACATGATGTAACGCGCTGCTTGGTACTGCGTACCTATTACATGCCAAAGTAGCAGCTGGCGCGACCTCATACATATATGATGTTACGCAGGACACGTTGCCACGAACCCATCGGATAAGAAATGCACATCATTTACGAGTTTAGCAATATGGCGGATAGGATTCACGTGCTGATGGAGCTTGGTTCACTACCGATACGGGACTCCAGTTTTCTGTAAAACATTACATCATTTTTAAAGTAAAAAAAAAGGATAATAGAGTTCCAAAATATTACAAAAAAATAGAAAAAAATATAGGATCTTACAAATATTAAAATATGAAATTAACATTTAAAAAACCTTCGAAATTCACTGAAAAAAACCATAGGTTTTACAGGTTTTTTATAGTTAGTTGGACATTTGACTCATAGAAAAACAGAGAAATTCGCCTGTTATAGTTAGTTGAGCTAACTATAATTTGTGAGCCCGCAATGCACTGCTGGTGACATCACATATTACAACACTCATGACATGGTCAGTGACATCACTCATGACATCTCAAATGACATCACTGATGACACCATCCACATGATAATCTAATGCACATACTGATGCCCTAATATAAACTTTGATACACCCACTGTAAAATACAGACTACTATTTTTGAAACCATACACACAACAATGCCAGATACTACATACCACCCACTATTTCCTAGGTCTACACACACATCCAGTCACTTATACATGCAGTTACTCATCAATACAGTACTATAATATGCACTCATACACCTATACAAATAGTCACACTCCGCCACTCATCCATAGAGTTACTCACACACTTAGTCAGTCATGGAAAGAATCAATCACATACCCGTTTTCTCATGTATACAGTTATACACACCAACTCCGTTATTTATACACACACAACATCACTTATTTATGCAGATACTAACACATACTTATTGTCTGATACAATCACTGATACAAGCAGACACTCATTTATACACCCACTCTTCAAATTACCTGCTCTCATGTATAGTCATTTATATACTTCAACATTCACATATACTGCCTTAAAACATATGTAGTTAGTCACACATATACCTCCGAGACATTCATTCACTCATCAACACACCCATACACACACTAACTCACCCATACAGCCCTCCCCAGATGCACTATTGAATTCATACAACCAGTGAATCACCCACTCAGACATCTATGCACAGTCACACACACCCCACCCACCCACACAGACACTCAGGCACCCATTCAGATACTCAGACAACAAATAAATAACCCATATAGAGACTCATGTAGCTACTCACCAACCTATGCAGTTGCTTACACACCAACTGAGAGACTAATACAGACTTTCACACAGTTTAGTCAGTACCCCATGCATTCAGAAAGACACGTTCAATCACTCACTTTTACAGTAAGTCACCCACCTACTAAATAATCCCTTGAGGCACTTGTAAATCCACTCATTCTTCAATACTCCTTGGCATTGATATATATGAAAAATACTTTAGAGAAACACACATTCACTGGATGATGTCATCAGTGATATCATTTGAGATGTCATCAGTGATGTTACTGACCATGTCATGAGTGATGTAATATGTGACGTCACAAGCAGTGCATTGTGGGTGTGGGGGTTATAGTTAGCTCAACTAACTATAATGGGCGAATTTCTCTGGTTTTATATGAGTCAAATGTCCAACTAATTATAATATGCTGCACTCACGGCCTCCCTTTAAAATAACTTTATTTGCAAGGAGGTGTCTTGGCTTTCTGCCTTCTTCTGCTTGCTTCATAAATAAAACGTCACTGGCATGCTTGTGCTTTTAAGTTCATACCTGGATCTTCATTGGTCACTGCACAATTATAGGAGAGAGAGGATTGGCCCATGATTGCCCAGTGTACACTTTTGTAAAATGTGCAAAGGTGATAAAGTGCAAATTTGCGTATAACAATACTCATAAGAGCATACCATCGCAAATAATAGGTCTAAGTGCCAAAAAGTGCTGCTTGCTTAAATACTATTCTTCTAGAGACTTGAAAAAGGAATGTTAGGTGCAGGGATTAGGGAGGGCAGTACTGTTGACAGTATGTGCATGAATGCATATACGTAGTCTAGAATTTGTTACTGACAATGCAGATCTAACCTCATGACTAGGCACTGTTACAGCCAAGTATACAGGTCCCCTGTTGTATTTAGTCCTTGTGAGCTTTTGCTGTCTAGCTACTAAATGTACCTAGCTAAGGATTGCCTCCCTATTGCCACCTTGTCTTAGTTGCAGGACCGAGTACATGATATAGAATTTTATTTGTCCCAAGTCATTGCCGTGGACATCTCTGAAGTGGCGGGCCACCAGATATGGTGCATCCAAATTTGTTATGGCCCTTAAGTGCTGGAGATTCTTCTTGTGGACCTGCAGTTTCGTGCTGCCCACATACCGCAGTCCACAAGAGATTCCAGCACATAGATGGTAAACTCGGTTTTCCATGTAAGGAGCTTCTGGATTTTAGTGGTCTTGCAATTGAATCGATCCTGAGCCCCACTCTTTTTAATATTTACATGTCCCCTTTGGCGCACTGGCATAGTCCTATGGTGCCCGGATTGTATCGAACGCCGATGATACACAGCTTCTTTTCACATGTGATGAGAAAGCTGACTTTAATGGTGAGAGCATTAAGAGCTGTTTAGGAGCCGTCTTCTCTTGGTTCCAACTGAATCATCTTAAATGTAACTCGGACAAATCTGAGGTTCTCTTTTTTGGCTGCCCCCCGGACCCCTGTTGGAAGTCTTGGTGGCCGGCGGCTATGTTTCCTCCCTCCGCCACCACTTCTGCGGCAAAGAATCTAGGAGTAAAAGTGGACAATGGACTTACTTTTAAATGGCAGATATTGGGTTTAGTGGGCAGTGTTTTGGCATTCTAAAAATGCTCAGGAAATTTCTCCCACTTCTGTCCCTTGCTCACAGGAGGACCACGGTCCAGGCCCTGATAGGTTCACGGTTGGATTATGCCAACGTGTTATATCTGGGCCTTCCAGAATATCTTCTTTCACGCCTTCAAACGGTTCAAAACTCTGCCGTGCGAGCGATCTTCGGCCTCAGCCGGAGGTCCAACATTGCAGCTTTTCTTAACCCCTTCGACGCTCATGACGAGCTGGGCTCGTCATGGCGTAGCCTCCTCGCACGCTCATGACGAGCCCAGCTCGTCACGTAAAGTGCGGTTTCGCAAAACCCAGCGTACGGGCGGAATTCCGCCCGCACGCATGCGGTTAAATCTCTGCATTGGCTGCCTGTAAGCAAACGCATTTCCTTTAAACCCTAACCATGGCATTTAAGGCCCTCCATGGTACGGGCGCCCGCTATCTTAGGAAAATAATAGACTTTTATCTCCCCTCTAGATCGCTACGTTCTGCATCGCTAGCTCTGGCCATGGTTCCGGCAATTAGGCGAGCCCGTATAGGGGGCCGCTCGTTCAAACGTTTGGCACCCCAACTCTGGAACAAACTGCCTTTGTCTCTGTGGAAGATAGATAGCCTCCTTGTCTTTAGGAAATAACTTAAAACATGGATGTTTGGACAATAATCTCATCAGGTCTTCCTGCTCCTTGCCCGCTAGGTCTGATAGTGCCGGGACACTCTGCTTGAGTAGCTGAGCGCTTTATAAAACCCCTCGTAACATAACATAACATTGAATGGCGTGTAGTAAGATGTTTTGCTATTGCCAAATTTGCACGCCCTGCAGGAGGAGCATCTTACAAATTTTTATCTGACCCGCCAACCAGCTGGAGCCTGATCTATACTTAATAATATTCATAACAAATATTTTAATAACTTATATATTGTTAAAAACATTTTATAAATTATAAATACATATATACACATACAAAAATTAATAGAAATAAAAATATAAAAAATATATATAGCAAATTAAAAGACTACAATATTTTTAAGGTGTTTAAAATAAATTATACACAACATTAACTAAAACAATACAGAAAAATATTGGATAGCGGAGGGAATAAAAATACTATTCCAACTCCACAGAGTGCAATATTAGGGAAAGTGTTGGATAGTGGAGGGGTAAAAATTACTATTCCCACTCCAGTGAGTGCAACAGTAGGGAAAGTGGGAGATAGCTTAGGGGTAAAAAATACTATTCCCTCTCCAGAGAGTGCAACAGTAGGGAAAATGTTGGATAGCGTAGAAGTTAAAATAACTATTCCAACTGCAAAGCGTGCAACTGGAGGGAAAAGGTTGGATAGCGTAGGGGTAAAAATTACTATTCACACTCCAGTGAGTGCAACGGTATGGAATGTGTTGGATAGCGCAGAGGTAAATATTACTATTCCCACTCCAGAGAGTGCAACAGTAGGGAAAGTGTTGGATAGCGTAGGGGTAAAAATTACTATTCCCACTCCAGAGAGTGCAACAGTAGGGAAAGTGTTGGATAGCGAAAGGGTTAAAATTACTATGTCCTCTCCAGTGAGTGCAACAGTAGGGAAAGTGTTGGATAGCGTAGGAGTAACAATTACTATTCCCACTCCAGTGAGTGCAACAATAGGGAAAGTGTTGGATAGTGTAAGGGGTAAACATTACTATTCCCACTCCAGTGAGTGCAAAAGTAGGGAAAGTATTGGATAGGTATTGGAGGGGTAAACCTTACTATTCCCGCTCCAGTAAGTGCAAGAGTAGGGAAAGTGTTGGATAGCGTAGGGGCAAAAATTATTATTTCCACTCCAGAGAGTGCAACAGTAGGGAAATTTTGGATAGTGTAGGGGTTATAATTGCTATTCAAGCTCCAGACAGTGCAACAGTAGGGAAAGGGTTGGATAGCATAGGGGTAAAAATTACTATTCCCACTCCAGACAGTGCAACAGTAGGCAAAGTGTTGGATAGCGTAGGGGTTAAAAATAACATACTTATCGATTAAATAATTGTTTTAATTAAATAATGAATTAATAATAAATCAACACTAAATTAATCATAAATTCCATTAAATAATGTGAATCATTAATGTAATAACATTAAATTACTTCTCACCTTATTCCCCAACAAACCCACAACCCTCTCTGCATAACAATTAACACAATTATTATAATTAACAATTATTAAAAAATAATTACCAATTAGAATTAACAATAAATGAATTATCAACACCAATAAATAATAATTAATACACATTGATGACCAATTAATAATTAATTAGCTATAAATTCATTTATAAATAAATATGAATTCATAATTACTTAATTATAATAAATAGCTTCTCATCCTATTCCTCAATAAACATACAACCCACTCCTAAACTGAATTAACACAATTAATATAATTATCAGTTAATTCATTAATAACAAATAATTACCAAATATTTAATTAATAAACAATAAATTAATTATCAATACCCAAACAATTTGTTTATGTATTATAATTCATTTACTTCCCACCCTATTCCCCCATAAACCCAACACCTGCTTCAATAAAAAATTAACACAATTAATATAAATATAAATTAATCAGTTAATAAAAGTTAATTACCAAATAATAATTAATTAACAATAAATTAATTATCAATCCCAATAAATAAAAACAAATCATACTTAATTAAAATTAAATTACTTCACCACCTCTTTCCCTATAAACCCACAACCCGCGACAGAATGAGAATCCAACATTTTATTAAAAATGATTAATTTTTTCTAAAAATTATGATTTAATTTACTATAATTAAATTACTTCCCACCCTATTCCCCTATAAACCCACAACCCACTACGGTACTAAAATGCAAAATGTACTTTAAAAAAAATGACTAAATTCTAAACATTTAATACATATATTTAAAACAAATATAAAACATTAAAAAAAATGTGGAAAACATACATATAAAATACATACCAATCTACATAACACTAACATAAAGATCAATATTATTAACATCAATATTTTTGCTATTGATATTACTAACTTCAATATTAACAAAAACGAGATTTCTTACCTTCAGGTATGTAGGTTAACTGATGCCCAGGAGTGGGACATTGTCTGCCCCATGGCCCAGGTAACCCTGGAGTGGGGTGGCGAGGTGACCCAGAAGAGAGTCAAAGTTAGTCCCAGATGCCCACTGACTGTATTCTGGGGAATGAGTTGCCACCAGTGATGGAAGAGCTAGGAGGGGCGGTTTCCCAGGGTGCCATGAAAGCTCAGCCACCTGGGCTTACCACTCCCAGGAAGAGCGTACAGTAGGCCAGATAGATTGGCAAGGGGGGGGAGGTCTCACCCCTGACTCCTAATCAGCTGAAGGGTACAGACCCTGGGAAGAAGGACCAGTTTCAGGATACCACCCCTGGACTGGTGGTAGGTAGAGGAGAGGAAGGGTGAAATAAACCTGGGGCCACTGCTCCCCACTTTAAAAAACCACAGAGGTAAGAGACCCCTGGATGGCCTGGGTCCTGTCCCTTGACACTGACAGCTGTTGGTGGCCTCTCTTGGTTGTTGTCAATTTGGACAGAATTCTCCTTGAGTTGGGATCAGAAGCCGGAGCGAAGAGGTGGAATGAGCCACATCACTTTGTTGGTCATGGTGGTACTGTGTAAGGGTTTGTCTGCTTGCCTCCTGTTCTGAAGTCTCAGGGACATCAAAGAATTCCAATAACACTGCTACAGCACCTGGACTTTGGCACCTGTGAGTCTTGCCCTGCCAAGTGGTGCCAATCCAGTTCTGGAAATTTGCATCAATCCATGCATCAACGCCGTTAAACATCTTGGAACTGGCATATCTAAATTGACGCTGGCACTTCACCGCTGCCAAAAGAAGACAATGCATCACCAACTGCACAGCGCATCACCTTCAATTCTTGATGCATCCTCGACTTTAGTGGCTCGACCATGATGCATCGCCTACATCTTGGGGTTCGATGACAATGGATTTCTGACTTGCGGGGATCAGAACTGATGCATCAGCTACATCCGAAAGGATTGGCAATGATGCATCGTTTCCTCTGCTCCTCACATCTCGCCCTTAACATCGATGAAGCCACAAACCCAGATAGCATTTCAGTGGGCCAAAGCCAGTTCCTGTGTCCGACCCACTCTCCATCGTGTTCTGCCTGAATTTTCTGATTTGACATGGTTTAGCATGACCATGTAGCCTCAGTTGGTGCTTTGAGCTATTAAGCACTACATATCAAAATCTTCTTTAAAAAGACTTAACTACAGTTCAACTTTATTTTATTTTTGATGTTTTCATCTTGTTTTGTTCAATAAATCAAGCTCTATTTTTCTAACTAGGCATAGTATCTATTGGTATGGGGTTTTCACTGTTTTACTGTTTGGCGTGTTGCACACATACTTTACACGTAGCCTCTAAAGTTAAGCCTGACTGCTCTGTGCCAAGCTATCAGGGGGTGAGCACAGGTTAATTAAGAGTTTGTATCTGACTTACCCTTACTAGGTTTTTGTTTTTTGCCTTGACAGGGTGTCTACCTCTGCCAACCAGACACCCAGGTTCTAACACAGTATTCTTTGGTTTGTCCCCTCCATCATTCTGATCTCCCACTCTCAAAACTCTAGTTGCTATCTTATCCTGTTCCAAATCCACTTTTGGAATCCTATCTTTTCCTTAATGGCATACCCTAGCAAAAAGACCCTTCCAGTCACATTTTCGTAATTTTTTCCCAATTACAAAGGAGTTATTAGAGTCTGGACAATGATATAAACTTCCACATCTGAGGCAGGGTCTCAGAGCTGATCCTAAATTTTGTTTTGATTTCCATCCTTTGTGTTGTTATAAGATGTAGTTTTGTACCAAGGAGAATTGTTCTTCCAGATTACAACATTTACTCCACAGCTTGTGTCTTGTTGAACCTCTTTGGTTAAATCTACTTTTTGCATTTTCATTGCTCCTAAACGCAGCATCTCTTTTATGCACGTTTGTGACTCTCCAATCACAATTTGATTTGACTACATTTGATTCACAGATGTATAAAGCGCAACGTATGCCCAAGGGCATCTTGGAGCTAGGACTAATGGGAAAGCTAAAATTCTGCAGATTCAATTGTCCATGAACCTATCAGTTCTTGAACAGCCATGTTTTCAGCAAACTTCTAAATTACATCAGGGACTTACTATTTTTTATTGCCACGGTAAGAGAATTCCATACCTTTGCAGTTCCTACAATGAAACCCCCCCCCCCAGCGTAACTGCTTGTACCTACGGACTGACAGTAGTTGTGCCTGTGCTGACCTAAGATTTCTAGATGGCATGTACTTCCTGAGGTGTGTTCTCAAATACAGAGGCCCTTTTCCCTGTAGTGCCTTATATGCCAGACACTGTGCCTTGAATATAATCCTCTTTCCCACTAGCAACCAGTGGAGGTCCCTCAATCGATGAGTTACTGATTCATGTTAAGGAAAATCCAGAATCATTCTTGCCGCTGCATTTTGCATAAGTTGGAGTCTAAGTAAGAGCAGAGACTGGAGTCCCATATATAGGGCATTTCCATAGTCCAGTCGTGATATGGCCAATGCAGTGACCACCGTTTTTAAAGTATCCAGAGGGATAAACGGACAGATCTTCCTTATCATTTTTAAAATGCCCCAGAAGGTAGAAGCAAGCTTATTGATTTGACCTTCAAAGGTCAATCTTTGGTCAAATACTACCCCTAGGTTCCTAACCTTTGTGACAGGCGAAGGGCAGTCGCCCAATTCAGCTGGCCACCATTTGGGACGGCAGTCGCCCAATTGATTTAGCTATGGCCCCTTTAAGCTTGGGTTTGTTTCTAGCCCACAGACGTTGCTGTACTTTTTTTTTACTAGAACACTGTACAACTAATTGGCCACTGATCAGCTCTGCTGTCATGTTACTAAATTGGCAATTTGTGGCCAACTTCCTTCGTCTTGTCACAAACGTATTAATGCTTTTATCATATTTTTGTGGCAAAGTATAGAGCTTTTGCCTGGTCACTGCTTTGTTGGGTGAATTTCAAAATCTAACTTCTACCCTCTATCTTGCTTCTTTATGTATGTCTTTAAATATTTCACCTTGGGCTTTCAAACCTTGTGGAAAATACTTGAATATGTGTTGACCTTCTTTACCTAAAGAGCTGAGCAACAATGGTTTCTTTCTGGTAGGAAGGAAGTTTAAACCATCTAGAACTGTTAAATAGTTTAAAAAATTCTCTATCCATTCTTCCCACCCAGTGTTTGGAGGTCCAGGATGGGTTACAAATGCAGGTGGAGCAATACTGTTGTCCTGCTTGGAGACTGAAACTTTGTGTGGAGCACTGGAGTGTGGGGCCTGAAGTTATGACTTTCCCTCTCTCTCTGAGCTTGATTTCAAAGTTGATATCTTTCAGTCAGGGCCTAAGAATATTTTCCCAAAATAACACTGATATAGTAAAGTAATGCTCATTTACCATGCTTTAAGTTGATGCAAATTGTATGCAGGATTGTCATTTATACTACCAAGGTTCTGTAGTGAAAGAGCAGGCCGCTGCAATCCATGGTGAGAAATGTGTTGTAATCAAAGCAGGATACACTTCTTCTTTTCAAATGTTTGTTCAAACAGGACCTACCTTCCTGCTTTCCTGAGGCCATCACAGCAGCACCTGCCTTCCAAATGATCCCCACCTCAGGCCAGAACACAAGAATTATACTGCAGCAAAGTTCTATTAACTCTTAAAGGTAAAATAAATAGTTACAACTCCGTCGACACCCACTGCTTCTCATTTGTCTAATTTCTTTCTGCTGCAGATATGAGGGAGACCCATGGGAAAGACCACATAAGGAAGTGAATATGGGTAAGAACCTAAATAAAAGAAACACATGACATACTACTGAAATGCATGCAAATCCATGCTGCATGAACCTGTTAAACTCATTTGATTTTCATAAATTCCTAATACCCATATGCCTCTCAGGATCTGGCTAAATCGCACTGACTTCCGGTGAAAAAAGCATTTGCATTGCAACAGGTTTCACATTCACGCGAGTTTGAGCTATTGGCATTCTAAATGGCAATGCCTTTTATTTATGTTTTGGGTTTAAAACATAAATAAAAGGTATTGTCATTTAAAATACTAATAGCTTAAACTCTCGCAAATGCAAGACCTATTGAATTGCAATAAAGGGCCTTCTCGACCGCTTGTTAGATTACAATTATGGGGGGGGGGGGAAAGACCGGCCTGCGACGTCTTCAAAGAAGTGGTAATAGTGCAGTGAAGACAATGTGTAAGTGGTGTAAATTACACAGACACAAAGTGTGAAGTGAGAATTACATATGATCTGAGCTATGAACATTAACAAAGCACTCCAACACCTTTCGCTCAGTGATTAAACTGTCGTGGCTCAGGAGGTAGAGTGGGGGGGGCTAGTTCCTGCCCTCTCCCTGATTTGAGTGTGCAGTGTGGCATTGCGTAATATCATTGCTATCTTTGGCTTAATAAAAAATACTACAGCGGTAGTAAAGTCCTGACTTCACCTCCTGCTGCGGGTTGGACTGTGCTTTATGGCAGGCATGGAAGGAGAGATGGTCTCGGCTGCAGCTCCGGTCTTGTAATGTGCCCCTGCTATAACTAGTGAGTGAGAGGCCCTGAAGTGGTGGTATTGGCTTTGATGGTGGGGGTATTGGTATTGGTGGTGGTGGCATTGCTGGTATTGGTGATAGTGGTGGTATTAGTGGTGGTGGTGGTATTGGTTTTGGTAGTGGTGGTGGTATTGGTGGTGGTGGTATTGGTGGTGATGGTATTGGTGGTGGTGGTGGTGGTATTGGTGGTGGTGGTATTGGTAGTGGTGGTATTGGTGGTGATGGTATTAGTGGTGGTGGTGGTGGTATTAGTGGTGGTATTGGTGTTGGTGGTATTGATGGTGGTGGTATTGGTGGTGGTATTGGTGGTGGTACTGGTGGTGGTATTAGTGGTGGTGGTATTGGCGGTGGTGGTATTGGTGGTGGTGGTGATTTTGGTAGTGGTGGTATTGGTCGTATTGGTTGTGGTGGAGATGGTATTGGTGGTAGTATTGGTGGTGGTGGTATTGGTGGTGGTGGTATTAGTTGAGGTGGTGGTGGTAGTGGTGGTGATGGTAGCATTGGTGGTGGTGGTATTGGTGGTATTGGTGATATTGGTGGTGGTGGTATTGGTGGTGGTGGTGATTGTATTGGTGGTGGTGGGGGTGGTGGTGGTGGTATTGTTGTTGGCTTTGGTATTGGTGGTGGTGGTATTGATGGTGGTTGTATTGGTGGTGGTGGTATTGGTGGTGGTGATGGTATTGGTGGTGGTGGTGGTATTGGTGGTGGTGGTATTGATGGTGTTTGTATTGGTGGTGGTGGTATTGGTGGTGGTGGTATAGGTGGTGGTATTGGTGGTGGTATTGGTGGAGGTGGTATTGGCGGTGGTATTGGTGGTAGTAGTATTGGTGGTATTGGTGGTGGTGGTATTGTTGGTGGTGGTGATATTGGTGGGGATGGTAGTGGTAATGGTGGTGGTGGTATTGGTGGTGGTATTGGTAGCAGTGGTAGTGGTGGTGGTGTTAGTGATGGTTGTGGTGGTATTGGTGGTGGTGGTGGTATTGATGGTGGTATTAGTGGTGGTGCTGGTATTTGTGGAGGTATTGATAGTGGTATTGGTGGTTGTGGCAGTATTAGTGGTGGTGGTATTGTTGGCAGTTGTATTGGTGGTGGTTGTATTGGTGGGGTTTGTGGTGGTGGTGGTGGTATTGTTGTGTTGGTATTGGTGGTGGTGTTATTGGTGGTAGTGGTGGTATTGGTTGTGGTAGTGGTATTGGTGGGAGTATGGTGGTGTTGATGGTGGTGGTGATATTTGTGGTGGTAGTAGTATTGGTGGTGGCATAGGTATTGGTGGTGGTGGTATTGGTGGTCGTGGTATTAGTGGTGATGGTGGTATTGGTGGTGGTGGTGGTAGTGAGGGTGATGTATTGGTGGTGACGGTAATGGTGGTAGTGGTATTGGTGGTGGCGGTAGTGGTGGTGTGGTAGTGGTGGTGGTGGTATTGGTCATAGTGGTATTGGTGGAGGTAGTGGTATAAATGGTGGTGGTATTGGTGGTGGTGGTGTTGTTAATAAAACAGGCCTTTGAAAACAACCTATCAGGTGGAGTTAGTACAGATGACATGTAACACAGATGTCCTATTGTCAGCTTCCGCACCATTACCAAAGGATTATGTGCTACCTTGAATTCACATGACTTAATTTGCTAATCATTTCTAAATCCATTTTACTTAGGACATTTAAACAGACACAAGATAATGCCAGATTAAAGTGATTGAAAGCAGGCACCCGTGTTATGGGGGCAGATGTGCTGCTTAAAAAAACACCTGCGGTTTCAGCTGAAGCAGTGCACATCGGGCCTGCAGTAAGAGAAACTCAATAAAGTAAATAGTGCTTACAGACTAAATAGCAGGTCCTGTGTAACAACCAAAGTAAAAGGGCCAGTCGCCATGGAAGGGTACAAATGAAGTCAAGGCCGTACTAAGGAGGTACTAATAAGCCTATTAACGAATCCAAAGGCAGCATTTATGAAAGACAATGACACAAGACAATGACAAAAATGGGAGGAGAGTGGGTGTGGCTTCTCTCCTATACTCTACTACAGCAGTATCCCAGACTGAGCAACGCATGCTCGCTGCCACTTGGTTCGACCTAAAAAAGAATACATTTCAAAGCAATGTGTATGGTCTTTAAGGTTTGACATAATATTGGCCTACCATTTTTTGTCTTGAAAACTGTTAAACTATGGAATTCGTTACCCTTCAGTCGAAATCCTTTGTCCTTCTGGAACTTCGTTAAAACATGGCTTTTCAGCAATTAGTTTAGCTTTTCCTTTTTAATTTCTGACGTCCTAGGGCATTTGAGCTCTCTACAAAACTAAAACTCAGATTGAATCAAGTCATAGATTAGGTTGCTCGAGCATACCTTTTCATGGACATATATGTTTGTGAGAGTAGCACCTTAGTGTACAAGGCCTCTATCCATTGATGGATATGAATAATTTCATTTCTGTCCTTTTGTATATAGAATGCAATGCTGGCCATTTTTGGTGATAACAGATTCAACAAACAAAAAACGAAATCAAACATATTTTTATTACAAAGGGAAAAGATCAGTAGACAAAACAATATCATCACAGTATTGAATTATAATTCTGACCAGAGGGTATAGGTGATGTCTACTCAATATAGGAATACACTAGTCCAACACCTTTCCGGGATGGATTGCATATTCATTGTCCCTTGATTTGTGTTGTGCCATTAAGGAAAAACACAAATTCTTAGTTGTATTTCTTTGACATTGTTGTATGAAGATTCTTTGGAGAATCTTGTGAGATATGGGCATCAACCAATGTTGTCCACACCTCCATGGATACCTGGTTATTTTTGCTTTTGTTGCCCAGCTGAGAGCAATCTGACTTTGTACCTTTAAGGACCATGGGGGCTCTTTTATTTCTTTGAATCGTTTCTACGATAGTTATTGCTCTGAATACCAGTGACACAGTGTTGTTTTGCCACATCTATTTATTGATACATCCATTTAAAATGTATGCATTGGTATGCTAATATTCTCTTATAAATACAATTAATAAAAAATTAGGGCTTGGATTACATTTTGGCAGATGATGTTACTATCAGCACCATGGAGGTGTACTTTACTCCCGCCATGGCGAGGGCACTCTGCCCCCCAAATTTAGAGCTGTCCGGCGACAAAGCTGACATCCTTTGTATTTACAGCAACCACTGTGACAGTGGCTCCTGTTAATGCATTCAAAGTGAGTTGTGTGGTTCAGTCAATATAACAACTCCACACAATTCACACTTGCATTATCTTTATTTTCTTTTTTAATGCAAAATCCCAAAGAGGGATTCGTTTTTTAAAAATAATAAAAGGCATTGGTTGCCTTGTCATGGTCAAGTTCTCCAAATAATATTTTGTGTGACGGTTTGTAAAAGTAAAAACTGACCACTCTAAATAAGGGGAGCAGATGCATGACCATACCTCAGTCGGGCCTTACTCTGTCAGGTTGTTGGAGGAGTCTCTAGGCTGAGGAGACGGAGTGGTCGCCACTGTCTACATGCTTAATGTCCTCCCATCTATAAATCAAGCTGGCCGACATTTGGGGGGGCGTGGCCAACCGGGCAGCGAGATGGCCGCTCTGTGAGTGAGCTCCGCCGGCTGCATGCTATAAATCCTTGATAATCCTACACTACGGCTCCGGGGGGGTCTTGCTCCGCGGGTGATCGAGTGCAGGCGCCCGGCTGATACCTCGATTGAATCCTGATAGAGCCCGGAGATAGGAGCTGCGAGATACGGCCCCTGGCGCTTTGGCCGAGCTACTTCCTTGCGGCGGCCCGCTGCTGTGGAGCCTTGCCCGGAAGCTGCGACTCACTACAGCCCGGGGATTTGCAGGCCTGTGGAGACCGGGCGCCCGGGGCGGTGCCTGCCCCCGGGCGATCTTGCCGCCAGCGAGAACCGGACCGATGATGGCTGCAGCACCGGCGTGAAGACACCTACGCCATCGTAGGGCGACCAAGTGAGTGGCAGAGCGCTGGGCTCCCGAGGGCAGAGATCGGGGGGACGCCACGAGAGCAGCCGCCATTTTGTCTATGAACTGTGGAGACGGGCGGGAGTTGCGATTCGGCCCCGTGTGCTTGCTGGTCCTACTGTGGATCTTCCTGCCGGCTGGGTCTAATCTGCGAAGGACACAACCCTATAAAGGCGCACTTTTCCCGGCGGCTGCCATGTGTGTTGGGGTGCTTTGACGGACACTAGCACTTCACGCTTCATCGGCAATTGGCGGGGGCCGACGACATTGGCAGTGGGTTACTGGCGCTAGACAAGACCTGCCATCAGCAGCAGCCCAACGCTTATCAGGCACACTCCGGCATACGCTGCGGTCGGGCGGCGCTGGTGCACCTGGACGCTGGCGGAGCCTGCCTTTTTGTATATGGGCTGACCCTGGGCGCGGGAACGCTTTCCTGCAGCCACTTATCCCTGCCTGGTACACTCGGATGTCTGTATAAGCGGCGAGGTGGTGAAGGGCTCACACTATCACACTGTGCCTGACCGGGGTGGAGGGACTGCTCTGCTGGGAACTGCGGGTGGTTCCGCGAGGCGGCTTGCACCGTAGGCCCCATCGTGTGGCGCTCCTCCGACTCCAGGATGGGGGGGGAAAATGATGCTAAGCAGCCCAGGCTCACCTTTGAGCAAAAGCAGAAAGCCAAACAAAGCACGCCAGACCTGGGATCGGAAGCGCCCTCCTCGCAGGGACCTGCTGCAGATATAGACTTTGGGGCGCTGATAATGGAGGTCAGATCAAGCCTCAAAAGCATAGACTCTAAGTTGGATGCCATGTCCTCGCAGCTGGAATCTGTTAAATCCAAGGTGGATGCGCACGAAACTAGGTTAGACTGCCTGGAGAATCGGAATACCGAATGCTGCGAATTCCAACAACAAACCAAACAGCATATCACTAATATCGAGAGGGAACTGGAATCCATGCGCGCCAAGGCGGACGATTTGGAGGCGCGTTCCCGGAGGTCCAACATTCGCATTACGGGAATTCCTGAAACGGCGAACACTGGCAAAATGGAGGTATTTGTGGCTGACCTTCTGCATTAACTCTTTGACCCGGATCTATCCCAAGTCTTCACGGTCGAGAGGGCACATAGAGCGCTTGGAAAGGTTCCACCACCTGGCACGCCACCTCGCCCTATACTTGCCAAGCTTCTGAATTTCCAAGATAGGGACCTCATCCTGCGTCTCGCCAGAGAACGGGGTAAGATCACCCACAAAGGTAATCACATATCCTTTTATCCTGACTTTACCCCCCTTGTCCAAGCGGCCAGAAAAGAATTTATGCCGGCCAAGAAACTGCTAATGCAGGCCGGGGTCCAATACTCGTTCCTGTACCCGGCGAAACTAAAGGTAATGCATGAACACACAGCCCACTTCTTCACGGATGTGAAATCGGCGCTGAAATTTGCCAAGCACATCTGCGGTCCCGGGGCAAGACGGAAATCGCCGAGGCAAGGGGATGACTCTGGCCAACTTAGCGATAATGACTGAGAAAACTGTAGTTGCTAGACATACAGCACCACTTGATCGGATCTGTCTCACTTAGCCCTTGTGAACTATTTGCCCCAGTCTGCCTAAATGCCCAGGTTACCCAGATTTGGTCTAGTTGGGGGCGCTGATGGTAAGCTCGCTATTATATAGAGGCTCCTGGTTCGTAACCCTACCCCTATATTCCGTTGGGTTGCCTGTGCTCGCCCCGTGGGGTGGGGTGCCCTCCGAGCTGTGGAAGTGCTAATCCTGGTGCAGCCACCCTGTGCAAACAGGGGTGTAAGCTGGGAACACCACGCCCCATGGGGTGTCTCCCATTGTTACTGTTTCTGGTGTGCCAGAGCACTGTACTGGTCTCTGGCGGGGATCTATCACAACCTGATTGGGGGGTTGGTGAGGGTGGGGGGTGGAGAGGGTTGTTGGGGTGTTTGCTAGTTGTTATGCAATGGTGCGATAGAGACCATATTATGATATTCCTGATGCATTGGGCGTGGCTGTGTACAATCCGGACTGTAATGCCGCTGGCAGTGGTGGAGGGCACAGGGCTTGTCTTGATAGCTCTGCGAAATTTCCTAAATGGGGGGAGTTAAATTGTGGACATGGAACATTCGGGGCCTAGGGGACTACAAAAAAACTAGACTGATGCATGGGATGCTAGCCAGACATAATGTAGACATATGTTTCGTGCAGGAGATGCACATCAACTTCACCCCCTCGCCCAGGTTGAAACACTCTAGGTGGTCACATGTGTACTCTGCTATCTACTCTAATTATGCCAGAGGTGTGGCGGTACTGATCCGCAGGGGATTAGATTGGAGGGAACATGCCTGCATACTAGATAAAGAGGGAAGATATGTTATTGTGCACGGCTCGCTGCAGGGGAAGCCGTTGGTGCTTGCTGCCCTCTATGGCCCCAATGTGGATGATCCTGACTTTTTTCGCAATGTTTGGGCTCAGATCATGCCGTTGGATTGCCCACAGATTGTGCTGGGGGGCGATTTCAATGTGGTACTTAATGACGAACTGGACCGCAGAGGCGTAGGGAGGCCCACGCATGTTAAGGCGCGCCAGGCGATTCTAGATGTGATGGCTGAAGGCCTGCTGTCTGACGTGTGGAGATCCAGGCACCCCGAGGATAAGATAGGGACCTGTATAACATGCCACCATGCAACCTGGTCCCGCCTGGACTATTGGCTTGTATCTCCTGATGTGGCGACTTGGGTGGAGGAGGTAGATATACAGGCTAGGTCGCTCTCAGACCACGCCCCCTGCATGCTGGAACTGCGCGTACCCAATGCTCCTAGGAGAGCGTTCTCCTGGCGCTTACCCCCTCACGCACTCACAGACTCTGCTTTCACTGAAGACATCAGGGCGGACATTGTGAAATACTTTGAGGAAAACGAAGGCTCAGCATCATCAGAAGCTATAGTATGGGACGCATTTAAGGCGGTGATTCGAGGCCAATGCTTTGCGAGACAGGCAGGGGTGTTGCGCGCTATTCGCCATACATTAACCCAGCTTGAATGTGAATTAAAGGAACTGGACCTGGCCTTCTGCCGAGACCCTACATTGGAACTAGCAGGACAGATGAACGCAAAATTGCTTGCATTTAATGAGGAAGCCCAGAGGGAGGTGAAATTCCTGGGGAGGGAGGCGGAGGCCCGTAGATTTGGGGAGGGAGACAGGCCTAGTAGAACCTTAGCACGACTGGTTTCTCCTCGCTCACAAACGCATTACATACACACCATTCACAATACCACCGGGACTCTGGTCGTCGGCCAGGAAGCTGTACTAGGCGCATTCACTGAGTTTTACACATCCCTATACACCACTAGACAGCCCACGCTCTCAGCTTCCCTAGACACCTTTTTAGATTCCATTGCTACCGTGTGGTTTAATGACCTACACCGCCAATACATGGAGGTCCCTGTCACTGTCCAGGACATAACCCAGGTGATTAGGAGCCTGCCTGCGAATAAAGCCCCGGGCCCTGATGGCCTATCGACGGCCTTTTAAAAGACGTACGCTGAAGAACTGGCCCCGAAACTTCACTCTGTGTTCGCCGAGGCCCTGGAGTTGGAATCCCTTCCGGACTCGATGCGTGAGGCCTTAATAATAACCTTGCTAAAACTTGATAAAGACAGTCAGACCCTTGACTCATACCGTCCTCTTTCCCTAATAAATGTTGATGTAAAAATTTACGCTAAGATCATTGCGGATAGACTACAGCCCCTGTTACCGTTGGTGGCACTGCCTGATCAATCTGGGTTTATTCCGGGCCGTGCCACCTCACATAACCTCAGAACGATCTTTTCAATTTTGCATTATCTGCATCCCTCTATTCAGGCAGCGGTGATTTTTTTAGACGCCACTAAAGCGTTTGATTCACTTGAATGGCCATACCTATTCAGAATTTTGGGCAGGATGGGGTTTAGCTGCAACTTCATTACTCTTATAAGGTTGCTGTACGATGCACCCAGAGCGCGGGTGAGTGTCAACGGACTCATATCTCAAACCTTTGCCATATCGAGGGGGACCAGACAAGGCTGTCCCCTTTCTCCACTGCTTTTTGCCATTGCGATGGAGCCCCTCGCGGCCAGAATTCGTCAACATCACACCGCAAGAGGGATAAGCTTTAGTGCCCGCAGTCTGCTGATCTCCCTATATGCAGATGACGTCACACTATACGTCATCAATCCTGCTGACAATTTGAACCCCCTACTGCGCGAGTTTGTGAGATTTGAAGGCTTGGCTGGTGTGTCCATTAACTGGTCCAAATCCGTTGCGTTTCCATTAACTGACGCCACCAGGGAATCACCATCCGAATATCCACTGCGTTGGGAAACCGACGCTGTTAAGTACCTGGGAATATGGATTAGCCGCGACATACAGGAGCTGTGGACCCTAAATTTTGGTAGGACAGTAGATTGGCTGGAGGGGAAGGTGGAAATTTGAAATACACTTCCGTTGTCGCTGGTGGCGAGAATTGCACTGGTAAAGATGGTGGTTCTCCCCAAATTCTCATATCTGTTTGCAAATATTCCGCTGCCCTTGACAGCTCACTTCCATTCGCGAGTGCGGTCGCTGCTGCTGAAACTTGTGTGGGCTGGAGGCCAGGCTAGGACGTCTTGGGCGCTGCTTACGCTCCTGTTGCGTCAGGGCGGCCTGGGAGCACCCGACTTGAAACTGTACTCGCTGTGCGCGCAAGCACAATTCTTGCATTTCTGGACCTTTCCCACCCCCTACCAGCCACATGTCGCGGTAGAGCTGGCTGTGGCGGCTCCGTCGCCGCTGAGCGTAGCACTATTTGGCAAGGCTTCGCGCCCGTCGAAGGAGGTGGACACGGTGGACATGCTCCGCTGGTCATGGCGAGAATTGTGCAATATTGCGAAACTCCCCTTACTCTACGCACCAGCCATTCCGCTGCGAGGAAACCCAATGATGCCCTGCTTGCGTGACAAGGGCGGAGCCCTTGCAATCCGAGGGCAAAGCCTGCACACCTTTGCGGACTTATACCCGAATGGGACCTTCAGGGAACTAGGCGCACTTGCGGAGGGTCAAACTGAGTCATTTTCTGACTTACTCCTCTATCACTCCCTCAAGGAATCATGCAAGGCATTATGGCCCCAGTTCCCGGAGGAACCTCCGCAGCTCCTCGCCCTTCAAAACTTGCTTTCAAGACCCTCTCCTAGGAAACTTGTCTCGCGGTTGTATAACTGCATGCAGGAGCAAGCTCCAATCACTGTGCCCTCTTCCATGCAAGTCTGGAGCAATGATTTGGAAACGCCCCTGACGGACGTGCAATGGGAATACTGTTGCAGACAACTCACAGCACTATCACCCAATTACAGATTACGATTAGTACACTTCAAATTCTTACATAGATACTACCGCACACTGATGCTGTTGCACCGTATGGGCCTCAGAGATGACGCTACATGCTGGAAGTGTGGCGGTGCAAACGCATCCTTCTTACATGTGGCATGGAGCTGCCCCAAACTTGAGGAGTACTGGTCCAACACTTTCACTGCCATTAATCAAATCCTGCACAGATCTGACGAACCTACCCCACTTCTAGGTCTACTGGGTTATGTTCATGACACTGCACCCGGACACAGGAAGCTGCATGCACTATTGCTCCTTTATGCCAAACGACAAGTGGCGGTACACTGGGGTCGCACGGTACTACCTACATTTGCTGAGTGGGTGCGGGATGTCACTTACGCCAAAGCGCAGCTCGAGCACTACTGGGAGACGATGCCCACTGCCTCCAGGCCCAAGGATATATGGGAGCCCTTCATACTCTGGTCACGGGAGCGTGCAGATTCCACCACCTCCGGGCACTCGCCAGCAGTGAGAGTCTCGGATGATATGGGTTGACATGTTTGTGCATGTGCCTGGCCTCACGTTGGAGTAAGACCTGAGAATGATGATACTTCATAGGTGCCAATTCTGCTTGCGGGTGCACTGCTTGAACCTATAGGATGGTACATCTTCACATCTCGCGTTACCCCTTCCCTGACTGGGCGACTCCTTGTGTGTGTCTGCTCCCCTCCCCCCCTTCCCCATATGGCTGAGTGCTACCTGCCCGCCGCGCCTCACGTTGCTGCCTGCACATCTGAAATGTGCAATCTTGCCCGGATACACAGTTCCTTTCACGCTAATGCCACTGCGCCTGTTTGGAACTCCTTATCTGCACCTAAGTTGGTCTGTTCTGCACTGACTGTTATTTACTACTTCTGGTAATGTACGTGCACTGTCGTCTCGCTAGCACATCTGAACTAATGGTGATATGCATATCTGTAGACCCCAAAACTGTGAGACGAACTGCTCAGCTACTGTTGCACATGCTTGTTGCATGCTAATGACCATCATATACATCTACGATGATTAGTACATAGCCAGCTGTGACACTTTTTCTTTGTGATAACTAAAATCAATAGCGGCCTGCCTCCCAGTTGTTGGCATGACGCTGTGTACCTTTTTTGACAACGAATAAACGTCTTACACAAAAAAAAAAAAAAGAAAAAAGAAAAGCTGGCCGACCTTCAGTTTGGTGGAGAGGGCACTTGCAATAGAGTATCGTCCCCATCAAATTGAACCCAACTATTTTTAATATCAAGTATTTACCAAGTAGTTTTAATATCATATGATACGATTAAAACTATGCAAACAAACCAAGATGATGGATGGGTTGATGAAACTTTTCAAAAACTCACCCCGAGTTAAGAGATCGCAGTTAAATCCATTGTTCCTTTGCTCACCATGTCACTCCAGTTTGGACCCAGCCATATGAAAATCAGTCTTGACCCTGCTCCTGATGGGAACAGTCCAGTCCAAATTGCGAAGCCTGGTCCTCCCTGCACCAGAAAACAAGCATCCTGAGACCGACTTTGTGGTACCTTTCCTCATCAGCCAGGCTAGCTTGAATCCAATGGCCTAGCGAGCACGGGACCTATGTCTGGGTATACCTTTCCCAACTAGGGCGACAAAAGCAAAAATAACACATGATGAACAGAAAGCTGAACAATGCAAACTTTCACCTCTAATCATAAATCTAGGTTTAATCCATTGTTTTGTTGCTCACCACGCCACTCCAGTCCTAATAACATGGATAGCTACACTAAGCCATCCTCCAGTAATCGTGGATTTGCATTGTCAGAGTCAGCTGTACCTGAGAAACCATTAGTCATGAATAAAGGATATTAGGAATTCACTGTGTCCTGTGTTTCCTCATTGGCCCATTGTTGTTTTTCCTAGGTTAACCTAACTTTGTGCATTGTAGGCCGATTTTATTTTTGTACACATTACTACATAACATTCATGTTTGTGGGCATAATTGTATTTTCACACCGAACCTGTGCATGTTTTTGTACCTTGTTCTTTTCTTGGGATTTAGTCTGAACACACTAGACAAGGTCAAACAACGATGCCCCTTGTTATTCTCTCCGGTCAGACTCTAGCACTTAGAAATAGAAAGAAGGAGCAGCTACTGTTTGTGAACACGCATCTTGTCATAGAACTGAGGTCAAGAGTCCTGAAAAAATAGACACTGAGGGCCCGATTCACAGACTGAACTTAAGACTCAATCCGAAACTTACTACTATTTTGGTATTCACAAAATGCACTTACTACTTTTGGTATTCACAGAAGTTAGGATTTTGTCTTAAGTCTGTCTTAAGTCTGTCCTAAGTTTGTCTTAAGACAAACTTAAGACAAAATCCTAACTTCTGTGAATACCAAAAGTAGTAAATTCATTCTGTGAATACCAAAATAGTAGTAAATTTAGGATTGAGTCTTAAGTTCATTCTGTGAATCGGGCCCTGAGTGAAGGTCCTAAAGCAAGAGTGCTGCGTCCGCTGAGAATTAGAACATCCATCTATTATGCAAAGGTATGGGGTCCGCCACTAATCCAAGAGATATATAATATATAGAAATGGGGTTAGGGGGTTCAGTCTCATCAGTCTTATAATATGACATGTTTTTTTTAATTCCTTTGGTTTGTTAACCAAGCAAATGATATTTGTAGTATGCATATGTTTTATAATTGTGGCGCAAATACTGCATTTTAGAGAATGATAGTTAAATAAATGTTATAAACTTCCTTTGTGTCTCTTGTTATCTTATTGTGGACAAGTACGAGTGAGAGATCAAAAGTGTGTGTCCTGTTACCGCGATCCCGGAGAGCGTCAGGCGTTTAGTGTTCTGTTGGTGCCAACGCATTTGTTTCTCTGGAAATGTTATGAGGACAAGTGAGGCACTATAGCTAGTCGGACTCTGGCTGATAGATACTGAGGTAGTATTGTGACTCAGTCCCTACATGCTGATGTTCTGTGGTCCCAAGCATAGTTTTGTACCTGAGCAGAATCCCTGCAACAACTGGAAGCACAAATGGACCTAGAAGAATGAGTAGTAGAATTTAAAAAGTGTAGTCTTAAGTGCTTTCCTAAAATGAAGGTGATCCGAGCTCGTATGACTAGGGTGGGGTAAGGCTTTCCAATATAGAGGGGCCAGGTATGAAAACAACATACGCGCTGATTGGGACGTTTTGACCTGTGGAACCATTAAGAGAACCTTATTCCTAGATCTAAGGAGTCTGTGAGGATGATAGTAAGATAGCTTTGAGGTTAAGTAGTTGGGACCCCAGGTAAGGAAACACATATTAAAAGCAATTATCTTCCAGACTGGTAACCAGTGAAGTGAAAGAGGGGGGCAGAGGCAGCTGTGGGCGGAAGATTGCAGAGTAGCCCTCTGTGATCATCAACATTATGCCATTAGCTAGAAAAAAGTAAAATATTCCTCCACATCATGCACAGAAACGAGATGAGTGTTGAAAAACTGGGAGGATTGCGTTACCTCAGAAAATAAGACCCATGGGCCATCTACGTGGACTGTGCTCTTAGGGCATCTGTATTCCCGCCTTACCTGGGAGCAACAATGGTGTTGGTTTTCAGTCTTATCAACTGCATTTTACCTGCGGCTTTGTGGACCCACCCATCATATTCACAATGCTGATGTGTTGCTGTTTTCCACTAGAATCAATGGGCCTCATTTATGAAAAGTGATGCATCGCTGCGTGAAAACAGCGATCTGTCACTTTTCATTGCGCCCTCCTTACGACATGCTGGATGCGTCATATTTACAGTATGACGCATCATGTCGCAAGGAGTTACAGATTCGTCAGTATTTCTGATGTATCTGTAGGCACAAAAATGACGCATTGCTGGAGTGTGTCATGAGTGATGCAATGGCGTCCTAGAAGTGACGCAGTGAAATCTCATAGATTTCACTGCATCACTTCTACGGGGCTTACTTGCTTGGGAACGCCCCAACTGCATACAATATACCTGACGCAGCTATGATGTAGCGCAGGGGTTTACAACATGACTCATCTGCTTAGATGCGTCACTTTGTAAATAGAACGCAACAGGGGGCATGCTTTAAGCTGCAGTTGCGTCACAAAAAGAAACGCATCAGCATTGCAAAACTGACACATGGCGTCATAAATAAGGCCAAGTGTGTCCAAGTCTTTCACAGAGATCAAAAAAGGATCTTTTAAGAATGGATAATTAGTATTCCTAAAAGAAGATCTCAACACTTCAAAGAACCAATAAATACAAACAAAAACAAAGTAAGTTTAACAAGAAAAAATATGATGACAAAATAATAAGTATCGAAATGCGAATACATATTTATTTCTTCAACTCACAAGAACATCCACAACATAAGAAAAAAACTTTAAAAGGAAAAAAGGAAAAAAATATGCACACCATAAATACCCAAAATGCAAAAAAACACTACTTCATACTTAGTTTACAAATAAAGTAAAACGAAACAACTCCAAACTAACCATTAAATTAAAAAATAAACCAACACACTTCTCAAGAGACTGGACCTTACTCAGACACTGAAAAAAGCAACACCAGACAAGTCAGAAAAACAACAATCTGCTCATAAATCAAAGTGAAGCACTATATACTGTTTTAATGCATGATGTGGCAGGGCTACCACTGAAAATAAAATGATAGAAAGTAGGAACAAAATCATTCCCTTAATATTGCTGACATAGATGTGTTTGAGTGCTGCATAACCATATGCTATATTGGAAGGATTGATGTGACTTGTACATGTATTGCTTGGATGTCATTGGCATTTTCTTTGTCTCAGATGAAGACATGCCAAACAGGTGTGGGGTGTGGCTGTCCTTCTCTTTCCTCATAATTTGCATTCCAGGCTTCTCATATGAGTAAATCTTGTGCTCAGAGCCATGGGCTGAGCAGAGAGACCTTCTAAGAAGAGACTGAGAGCACCTTTGCTCAAAGGCACCTGCAGATCTCCCATCAGATACACGGTAAGGGTTAACTCGTATTAATTTTCTGCCAAAAATTCTTAATATGAAAAGTAACCCAGGAGGGTGAGAGGTAATCAATGATAATGTAGGAAAGTAAATGCAAGACTGGCATTCAATCATTCATTCGCCAACCTGTATCAGGTCTGCAGCCTTTTCTGTATAATTATCGATTATCTGTGCTTGCCACACAACCACTCATATGCTGCACGGTTTTCAGATTTAACTTAAAAAGAGCAACATTTGTATATCTACCAAAACATCAAAATGTACACATTGAAGGTGGGGTGCAGTAGAGCACCAGGTCATTTTCCGGTATTAGTCTTTCTGCTGCTGTGCCTTGCTTCACCCCAGAGTTAAGATTACAAATTCATCCAAGTGGTGTTAATACCTACAATTACCAGCAGGGGGCGGCACACTCTGTGCGTGCAGGAGGAGAGGCGAATCTTGCACTCTTAAATATTATTTAAAAACAAGGGGCATAGTTATTTGTTCTTTATCACTGCCGTGTTTGTTTAACTTTTCATGCGTAATGAGTTTTAAATTAGCTGGTTTTTATGGGTAAGAGATCCCGAGGAAATATTTTAGGTTTTATGTAGGATATGGAGGTTGCAGCCCTCACGTGGAAAATGGAAATAGGGTTGTAAAGGTCCTCTTAGAATTATTGATGGTAACCAGCTCTATCTATGGGGAATGAATTTCAATGTGTGACCTTGGAGCCCTGCCCCCTTCTTTCAGATTAATCCCAGCAGACATTCGACTTTTAAAGTGGTAGGAGGAATTGTAATTGCCTGGTTTCATGTTTCCTCCTCACAGTAAACATTTTTCCATGAGGCCAAATCGGTAGGTAGCCAAAATATCGAAATTAAAATATAGATATACAATAATATCGATGTTTTAATTTCGATGGTATAGAATATCGATGTGCAATAATATCGATGGACAGAATATCGATTTAAGGTATCTATGTTATTAATATCGAAATTTTGATCAGTGTTATGTATTTTGTTATGTATTTTATATGTTTGTTAAACATGTTTTTTAATGTATGTTTAGAAATTGGTAATTTTGTTTACATTTTGCGTTTTAGTATCAGAGCGGGATGCCGGTTTATAGGGGAATAGGGTGGGAAGTAATTTAATTATGATTATTTAATCATTATGTTTTTTAAATATTTTTGATTAATAATTAATTGTTAATTAATAATTAATTGGTAATTAATTATTATTAATTAGTTAATTGAATTAATTAGAGTTAATGTAGTAATATTTTTTGTTATTGTTAATTAATAATTAATTGGTAATTAATTATTATTAAGTGATTAAATGATAAATGTTTTATGTGATTTATTTATGTGTAGTGGGTTGTGTGATTATAGGGGAATAGGGTGTGAAATAATTAAATTAAATTAATTAAAGAGATTGTATTTATTTATCCGTATTTATTATTCAATCAATCAATCATGCCATTTGTATAGCGCACTACTCACCCGGGAGGGTCTCAAGGCGCTTGGGGGGAGGGGTGTGGTACTGCTCGAACAGCCAGGTCTTGAGTTGTTTCCTGAAGGCGAGATGGTCCTGGGTCAGCCGAAGGTGGATGGGGAGGGAGTTCCAAGTCTTGGCAGCCAGGTAAGAGAAGGATCTTCCTCCGGCGGTGGCTCTTCGGATGTGTGGTACGGCTGCGAGGGCGAGGCTGGTGGACCGTAGCTGGCGGGTGGGCGTGTAGAAGGTCAGGCGGTCGTTGAGGTACTTGGGGCCCAGGTCGTGGAGAGACTTGTGTGCGTGGGTGAGGAGCCGGAACATGATCCTCTTGTCGACGGGGAGCCAGTGCAGGTTCCTCAGGTGGCTGGAGATGTGGCTGCGTCGGGGGACATCCAGGATGAGTCGGGCGGAGGCGTTCTGGATGCGCTGGAGTCTTTTCTGTAGCTTGGCTGTGGTTCCGGCGTAGAGGGCGTTTCCGTAGTCCAGTCGGCTGGTGACGAGTGCCTGGGTGACAGTCTTCCTGGTCTCAGTCGGGATCCAGCGGAAGATCTTGCGAAGCATACGCAGGGTGTTGAAGCACGATGAGGAGACGGCGTTGACTTGTCTGGTCATCGAGAGGGAGGGGTCCAGGATGAAGCCCAGGTTGCGTGCGTGGTCGGTTCGCTTGGGTGCGGTGCCCAGGGCTGGGGGCCACCAGGAGTCGTCCCAGGCGGAGGGCGAAGATCCCAGTATGAGGACTTCCGTCTTGTCCAAGTTCAGTTACAGGCGGCTGTCCTTCATCCACTCGGCGACGTCTTTCATCCCTTCGTGTAGGCAGGTTCTGGCGGTGTCGGGGTCTCTGGTGAGGGAGAGGATCAGCTGGGTGTCGTCGGCGTAAGAGATGATGTTGAGGTTGTGCTGGCGTGCGATGGCTGCGAGAGGTTTCATGTAGATGTTGAAGAGGGTGGGGCTGAGTGAAGATCCTTGCGGGACGCCGCAGATGACTTCGGTGGCCTCGGAGCGAAACGGGGGGAGGTGGACTCTTTGTGTTCTTCCGGCGAGGAACGAGATGATCCACTCCAGTGCCTTCTCTTGGATACCGATGTTGCTGAGGCGCTGGACTAGGGTGCGGTGGCAGACCGTGTCGAACGCAGCGGAGAGGTCCAGGAGGATGAGGGCCACTGTTTCCCCCTTGTCAAGCAGGGTCCGGATGTCGTCGGTGGCTGTGATGAGGGAGGTCTCGGTGCTGTGGTTGGCTCTGAAGCCGGACTGCGAGGGGTCGAGGGATCCGTTCGTCTCGAGGAAAGCGGTCAGCTGTCTGTTGAGGCGGAAGTTTTTGAGATCGGTGGGGTCCGCTGTAGGTTTCTTCATGAGGGCGCTGATCTCGGCGTGCTTCCAGCTCTCCGGGAAGGTGGCGGTGTTGAAGGAGGCGTTGATGATGTTCTGGAGTTGGGGTGCGATGGTGGAGTCGGCCTTGTTGAAGACGTGGTGTGGGCAGGAGTCGGTCGGTGATCCGGAGTGGATGGTGTTCATCGTGCGGCCTGTGTCTTCGGTGGTCACCGTGGTCCAGGTGCGAAGGGTGGCGGTGAGGGGCATTGGTTCGACGGTTGGGTGCGTGGGTGGGGCACCGAAGCTGTTGTGGATGTCGGCGATCTTGCGGTGGAAGAACGAGGCGAGGGAGTCGCAGAGGTCTTGTGACGGAGTGATGTCGTTGGTGCCGGTGCTGGGGTTGGAGAACTCCTTGACGATAGTGAAGAGCTCTTTGCTGCCGTGGGCGTTGTTGTCC
The DNA here is from genome assembly GCF_964261635.1 of Lissotriton helveticus. Lineage (NCBI taxonomy): Eukaryota > Metazoa > Chordata > Amphibia > Caudata > Salamandridae > Lissotriton > Lissotriton helveticus. Next base: position 53,202,033 of record NC_136059.1, read on the forward strand.
AGTCGTTCCTTCAGGGATTTCTTCTTGGTGGTGCGGATGAGCTGGTGGTGCTTGCGGGTAGCGTGTTTGAGGGCGATCATGTTGTCGGTGGTCCAGTCGAGGAGCCAGGCTTTCTCGAGGGTGCAGCAGGTCTTCTTGGAGTCCTTGACGTCGTCGGTGAACCAGGATGCCTTCTTGCTTCTGGGTCTGCTGGGAGGGTTCTTTAGTGGCGCGAGGTCGTCGGCGCAGGCGGTCAGCCACTGTGTGAAGTTGCGGGCTGCTTCGTTGGGGTCCGTTGTGTTGGCGGGTGGGCTCTCGCTGAGGGAGGTGGTGAGCTAGTCTGCGGTGATCTTGCTCCAATTCCTGTGAGGTACCTGTTGTGGGTGGTGGTGGGTCGTGGATCTTTTGAAGCTGAAGTGGACGCAGCTGTGGTCGGTCCAGTGGAGTCCGGTGGCGTGGCTGAAGGTGATGTACTTTCTGGAAGAGAAGACGGGATCAAGCGTGTGGCCGACGTAGTGGGTGGGGGTGTTGACCAGTTGCTTGAGTCCGAGGTTGGCGAGGTTTTTCAGCAGGGCAGTGGTGTTGCGGTCCTTGTTGTTCTCCAGGTGGAAGTTGAGGTCCCCGAGGAGGATGTAGTCAGTGGAGAGGAAGATTGTTAATTAATTAATAGGTAATAATTTTTTTTAATTAATTTATAATATTAATTATAAATAATATATTAATCAATATTGTTTATTCTTGTAAATGGCTTGTTAATTAATTATTAATTGGCCATTAATTATTAATTGGTCATTAATATTTGTCAATTGGTTAATTTATAATTACATCAATTTAATAATATTAATTGTTATTAATTGATTAATTGATATTTAGATTCATTGTGTTTTTTGTATGTGTAGTGTGTTGTGTGTTAAAGGGGGAGTAGTGTGGAAGTATTTTTTTGTTATTTTAGTAAATATTAATTATAAATATTTGGTATTCAGTAGTATATTTTTGTAAATAAAATATTACATCTTTTTCTTTAAAAAAACATGTAATTGACAAGTATGTTAATATAATGCCTACGCTATCCTGCGCTTTCGCTACTATTGCACCCTCTGGAGTGGGAATAGTAATTTTTACCCCTACGCTATCCAACGCTTTCCCTACTGTTGCACCCTCTGAAGTGGGAATAGTAATTTTTACCCCTACGCTATCCAACTCTTTCCATACTGTTGCACTCTCTGGAGTGGGAATAGTAATTTTTACCCCCACGCTATCCAATGCTTTCCCTACTGTTGCACCCTTTGGAGTGGGAATGGTAATTTTTACCCCTACGCTATCCAACGCTTTCCAACATAAAAGTGCAGCCTTGCATCCCATAGAGGGAGCAGGGCCGCACCATAAGGATGCAGATTTGCGTCCCCGGAGGGACCGTTGCCGCACCGTCAAGGTGCAGGTGCAGCCTTGCATCCCCTGGGGAGAGCAGGGCTCCAACATAAAGGTGCAGCCTTGCATCCGCCGGAGGGAGCAGGGGCCCACCATAAAGGTGCAACCTTGCATCTCCAGAGAGAGCAGGGCCGCACCATAAAGGTGCAGCCTTCCATCCCCTGGAGAGAGCAGGGGCGCACCACAAAGGTGCAGCCTTGCATCCCCCAGAGAGGGCAGGGGCCCACCATAAAGGTGCAGCCTTCCATCCCCTGGAGAGAGCAGGGGCGCACCACAAAGGTGTGGCCTTGCATCCCCTGGAGGGAGCAGGGCCTCAACCTTTAAGGTGCAGCTTTGCATCCCTGGAAGGGAGCAGGTCCGCACCTTGCACCCTCTTGAGTTGGAATAGTAATTTTTACCCCTAACGCTATCCAACGTTTTCCAACATAAAGGTGCAGCCTTGCATCCCCTAGAGGGAGCAGGGCCGCACCATAAGGATGCAGATTTGCGTCCCCGGAGGGACCGTTGCCGCACCGTCAAGGTGCAGGTGCAGCCTTGCATCCCCTGGGGAGAGCAGGGCTCCAACATAAAGGTGCGGCCTTGCATCCCCCAGAGGGAGCAGGGCAGCACCATAAGGATGTAGATTTGCGTCCCCCGGAGGGAGCGGGGCTGCACCGTAAAGGTGCAGCCTTCCATCCCCTGGAGAGAGCAGGGTCGCACCACAAAGGTGCAGCCTTGCATCCCCCAGAGAGAGCAAGGGCCCACCATAAAGGTGCAGCCTTCCATCCCCTGGAGAGAGCAGGGGCGCACCACAAAGGAGTGGCCTTGCATCCCCTGGAGGGAGCAGGGCCTCAACCTTTAAGGTGCAGCTTTGCATCCCCTGGAAGGGAGCAGGGCCGCACCTTGCATCCCCTGTAGGGAGAGGGCCGCACCATAAAGGTGCAGACTTGCATCCCCAGACGGAGCAGGGCCGCACCATAAAGGTGCAGCCTTCCATCCCCGGGAGAGAGCAGGGTCACACCATAAAGGTGCAGATTTGCTTTCCCCGGAGGTAGCAGGGCCGCACCGTAAAGGTGGAGGTGCAGCCTTGCCTCCCCTGGAGAGAGCAGGGCTCCAACATAAAAGTGCAGCCTTGCATCCACCAGAGGGAGCAGGGCCGCACCATAAGCATGCAGATTTGCGTCCCCCGGAGGGAGCGGGGATGCACCGTAAAGGTGCAGGTGCAGCCTTGCATCCCCTGGGGAGAGCAGGGCTCCAACATAAAGGTGCGGCCTTGCATCCGCCGGAGGGAGCAGGGGCGCACCACAAAGGTGCAGCCTTGCATCCCCCAGAGAGAGCAGGGGCACACCGTAAAGGTGCAGCCTTCCATCCCCTGGAGAGAGCAGGGCCTCAACCTTTAAGGTGCAGCTTTGCATCCCCTGGAAGGGAGCAGGGCCGCACCTTGCATCCCCTGTAAGGAGAGGACCGCACCATAAAGGTGCAGACTTGCATCCCCTGGAGGGAGCAGGGCCGCACCATAAAGGTGCAGCCTTGCATCCCCTGGAGGGAGCAGGGCCGCACCATAAAGTTGCAGACTTGCATCCCCGGACGGAGCAGGGCCGCCCCATAAAGGTGCAGCCTTCCATCCCCTCGAGAGAGCAGGGGTGCACCACAAAGGTGTGGCCTTGCATCCCCTGGAGGGAGCAGGACCTCAACCTTTAAGGTACAGCTTTGCATCCCCTGGAAGGGAGCAGGGCCGCACCTTGCATCCCCTGTAAGGAGAGGGCCGCACCATAAAGGTGCAGCCTTGCATCCCCTGGAGGGAGCAGGGCCGCACCATTAAGGTGCAGACTTGCATCCCCGGACGGAGCAGGGCCGCACCATAAAGGTGCAGCCTTCCATCCCCTGGAGAGAGCAGGGGCGCACCACAAAGGTGTGGCCTTGCATCCCCTGGAGGGAGCAGGGCCTCAACCTTTAAGGTGCAGCTTTGCATCCCCTGGAAGGGAACAGGGCCGCACCTTGCATCCCCTGTAGGGAGAGGGCCGCACCATAACGGTGCAGACTTGCATCCCCGGACAGAGCGGGGCCACACCATAAAGGTGCAGCCTACTATCCCCGGGAGAGAGCAGGGTCACACCATAAAGGTGCAGATTTGCTTTCCCCGGAGGTAGCAGGGCCGCACCGTAAAGGTGCAGGTGCAGCCTTGCATCCCCTGGAGAGAGCAGGGCTCCAACATAAAGGTGCAGCCTTGCATCCACCAGAGGGAGCAGGGCCGCACCATAAGCATGCAGATTTGCGTCCCCCGGAGGGAGCAGGGCTGCACCGTAAAGGTGCAGGTGCAGCCTTGCATCCCCTGGGGAGAGCAGGGCTCCAACATAAAGGTGCGGCCTTGCATCCGCCGGAGGGAGCAGGGGCCCACCATAAAGGTGCAGCCTTGCATCCCCCAGAGAGAGCAGGGGTGCACCACAAAGGTGCAGCCTTGCATCCCCCAGAGAGAGCAGGGGCGCACCACAAAGGTGTGGCCTTGCATCCCCTGGAGGGAGCAGGGCCTCAACCTTTAAGGTGCAGCTTTGCATCCCCTGGAAGGGAGCAGGGCCGCACCTTGCATCCCCTGTAAGGAGAGGACGGCACCATAAAGGTGCAGACTTGCATCCCCTGGAGGGAGCAGGGCCGCACCATAAAGGTGAAGCTTGCATCCCCTGGAGGGAGCAGGGCCGCACCACAAAGGTGCAGCCTTGCATCCCCCAGAGAGAGCAGAGGCCCACCATAAAGGTGCAGCCTTCCATCCCCTGGAGAGAGCAGGGGCGCACCACAAAGGTGTGGCCTTGCATCCCCTGGAGGGAGCAGGACCTCAACCTTCAAGGTACAGCTTTGCATCCCCTGGAAGGGAGCACGGCCGCACCTTGCATCCCCTGTAAGGAGAGGGCCGCACCATAAAGTTGCAGCCTTGCATCCCCCGGATGGAGCAGGGGCGCACCACAAAGGTGTGGCCTTGCATCCCCTGGAGGGAGCAGGGCCTCAACCTTTAAGGTGCAGCTTTGCATCCCCTGGAGGGAGCAGGGCCGCACCTTGCATCCCCTGTAGGGAGAGGGCCGCACCATAAAGGTGCAGACTTGCATCCCCGGATGGAGCAGGTGCAGCCTTCCATCCCCTGGAGAGAGCAGGGGCGCACCACAAAGGTGTGGCCTTGCATCCCCTGGAGGGAGCAAGGCCTCAACCTTTAAGGTGCAGCTTTGCATCCCCTGGAGGGATCAGGGCCACACCTTGCATCCCCTGTAGGGAGAGGGCCGCACCATAAAGGTGCAGACTTGCATCCCCGGACGGAGCAGGGCCGCACCATAAAGGTGCAGCCTACCATCCCCTGGAGAGAGCAGGGGCGCACTACAAAGGTGTGGCCTTGCATCCCCTGGAGGGAGCAGGGCCTCAACCTTTAAGGTGCAGCTTTGCATCCCCTGGAAGGGAGCAGGGCCGCACCTTGCATCCCCTGTAGGGAGAGGGCCGCACCATAAAGGTGCAGACTTGCATCCCCGGATGGAGCAGGGCCGCACCATAGAGGTGCAGCCTTCCATCCCCGGGAGAGAGCAGGGACGCACCACAAAGGTGCAGATTTGCTTTCCCCGGAGGTAGCAGTGCCGCACCGTAAAGGTGCAGGTGCAGCCTTGCATCCCCTGGAGAGAGCAGGGCTCCAACATAAAGGTGCAGCCTTGCATCCCCCAGAGGGAGCAGGGCCGCACCATAAGGATGCAGATTTGCGTCCCCCGGAGGGAACGGGGCTGCACCGTAAAGGTGCAGTTGCAGCCTTGCATCCCCTGGGGAGAGCAGGGCTCCAACATAAAGGTGTGGCCTTGCATCCGCCGGAGGGAGCAGGGGCCCACCATAAAGGTGCAGCCTTGCATCCCTCAGAGAGAGCAGGGGCGCACCACAAAGGTGCAGCCTTGCATCCCCCAGAGAGAGCAGGGGCCAACCATAAAGGTGCAGCCTTCCATCCCCTGGAAAGAGCAGGGGCGCACCATAAAGGTGTGGCCTTGCATCCCCTGGAGGGAGCAGGGCCTCAACCTTTAAGGTGCAGCTTTGCATCCCCTGGAGGGAGCAGGGCCGCACCCTGCATCCCCTGTAGGGAGAGGGCCGCACCATAAAGGTGCAGACTTGCATCCCCGGATGGAGCAGGGCCGCACCATAAAGGTGCAGCCTTCCATCCCCTGGAGGGAGCAGGGTCGCACCTTGCATCCCCTGTAATTTCTAATTTCTAATTTAAAACATTTATAAAGCGCAGCGTGCACCGTACGGTTTCTTGGCGCTAGTGGATAGTTCGACACCTGAGGAAAAATAAAACCTGTCGTGGGCAAGAGGGGGAATTACTCAGGGAAGGCTTGTTTGAAAAGAAACGTTTTTAAATCTTTACGAAAAGAAAGATAGTGAGTTGCAGAGCGGAGGTGGTCAGGAAGGGAGTTCCAAAACGTGGGGGCAAGGGTAGCGAAGTTAGTTCCACCCCACTTTTTACGTTTGAAACGTGGGATTTGGAGGAAGGATTTGGAGGAGGAGCGAAGCTCTCTGGTAGGGACGTACTCATTTATTAACGAGGAAATGAAAGCAGGGGCAGTGCCTTGACGGGCCTGGAACACCATACAGCCGGTCTTGAACAGGGAACGTTCCCTAACAGGGAGCCAGTGAAGCTCTCTGAGGAGGGGTGTGGAGTGGTGATAACGCGGGAGACCATAGACCAGCCGGGCCGCCTGGTTCTGAACCATCTGGAGTCTCCGCAGGCTATATGCTGGAATGCCGTTGTAGATGGCATTGGCATAGTCTAACCTCGAAATCACCAGTGCGGCCATGATCAACTTAAGTGCCTGTGGGGTGAAGAAGCGGGAAACAGTGCGAATAGTTCGGAGGGTGAGGAAACAGGAGGAGACCACAGTGCTAATTTGTGAGTGGAGGGTGAGCTGGTTGTTGATTTTAACCCCCAGTGTCTTAACTGCGGTTGAGGGGGTGGGGGAGGGACCAAGAGAGGAGGGCCAGAATCGGGAATTCCAGGGACTGGACGAACCACCGGTGAGAACCAACTCGGTTTTGTCCGGGTTCAATTTAAGATGGTTGTGGTTCATCCAGTCCCTGATGAAAGTCATGGTAGACTGAAAGTTAGAGACAGAAAGAGGAGAGGAAGACAGGTCAAAGATGAGCTGGAGGTCGTCGGCATAATTGTACCCGGTGACCTCCAGCTGCTGAAGAGCGAAAATGAGGGGAGAGATATAGAGGTTAAATAATAAAGGAGAAAGGGAAGAACCCTGGGGGACACCACAAGTGACAGGAAGTGGAGTGGTCGTAAAGTCTCCTAGCCGGACCGCCTGAGTGCGGTCCCTCAGGAAGGAGGACAGCCAAATCAGGGCTGAACCCTCAATTCCAGCCGCCTTGACACGGGACAATAAGATGGTATGGTCAACCTTGTCAAAGGCGGCAGAGAGATCGAGAAGTACCAGCGCCTGATGATTGTTATTGTCCATACCCTTCCTGAGGGTATCCAAGACCGAAACCACAACTGATTCGGTCGAGTGCCTGGGGCGAAAGCCAGCCTGGCGGGAGGCCAATCCCCCATTAGCCTCTACGTGGGCGCTGAAAACCGCGGTGGCATGGCGTTCCAGCACCTTGCCCAGGTAGGGCAGCAGGGAACTTGGGCGGTAGTTGGCTGAGATGGACGGGTCAGTGCCGGGCTTTTTTAGGATGGGCACTATAGTGGCTGTTTTGAGCGCCGGGGTCACTGCTCCCTGCGCAAGGGAGTTGTTGAGGAAGGTGATGGGGGGTTCAGGACAGGAGGAGTAGATATGTTGCAGGATTCGAGCCGGACAGATGTCTGCCGGGGAACCCGACTTTACTTTGGGGAGTATCTCGCGGAATCTGGCCACAGTAAGGGGAGGGATAGAGGTAAGATGACCACGGATAGTGGGAAAGGAGGGATCCACAAAGACAGGTGAGGGGAGGGGGATATTAGCCTTAATGGTAGCGATTTTCTCTAAGAAGTAAGTGTTGAGTTGGTCGCATAGTGACTGGGATGGAGGGATTTGGAGTGAAGCTCTATCGGAGTAGGCCAGGTCGTTCACTATACTGAATATTTCTCTAGATTTGTTTTCGGCTGCCATTATTTTTGTGGAGAAATAGGTGGTTTTGGCAGAGAGAATTGCAGTTTTGTAGTCAGCAAGTGATTTAAGATAAAGGGTTTTTGATAAGGGGCAATAGTTACTTCTCCACTGTCTCTCCGCCTGTCGAGCGGTCAGTTTTAGTTCTTTTAGGCGGTCATTGAACCATCTGTTGGAATCCTTTGGCCGTCGGATGGAAATGCGACGCAAGGGAGCCACTGAGTCGCAGCCTCCAATCAGCCAGGTGTTAATGGCGTTGGCTTGAGAGTGGGAGGAGAGGCCGGAGAGAATCGGGGTGGAGTTCCGAAGCAGGGAGGACAAGGAAGGGAGGTCGACTCTGTTCCAATTCCGCGCCCAGGTATTTCTGGCGTGAGGGACTTTGGATACACGGTTGTGAGAAATGGAAAAGCAAATGAGGGCATGGTCGGACCAACAGCAGGGGGATACAGTCACCGAGGATAATTGGAGATTGAGGGACCAAACCTGGTCAAGTACATGACCGTGGGAGTGAGTGGGGACAGTTATATGCGGAACAAAGTTCAGAGAAGAAAGAGATTCTGTGAACTCTTTCGAGGCAGTGCACTCTGAGGGGTCCGCAGGCCAGTAATTAAAATCCCCTAGCACCAAGATCGAAGCGTAGTTGACCACCAAATTGGCCAGCAGGTCTTGAAATGCCGGTAGGAATAGTGAAGAAGACTGGGGTGGGCGATACATTAGGAGACAAGTAATAGGGGGAGAGAAGGATAGGGAGCGGACCACAAGAAACTCAGTGAGGGCGATGGGAGGAAAAGGAAGGGTTTGAAAGTTTAATTCTGACCGAGCGATTAACGCCACACCGCCACCAGCCCTGCCCGCCGGACGATCGGCCCGAAGGGCAACGTAGGAAGGGGGGAGGGTAGCCAGAAGAACAGGAAGGGAAGAATCACAGAACCAGGTTTCGGTCAAGAGCAGCAAGTCAGGCTTCTCAGTATCAAGCAGGACAAACAGCTCGTGGTGGTGCTTGACCGCTGACCTGGTATTAAGTAAAAAAGCAGATAACGGCGGAGGAGAGGGGAGAGGGTCAGGCGAGGGGGAGTCATGAGGTGGGGGGATGAGTCGGGCGGGGGGCAATGTAGGAGTGGAAGAGGGGACAAGACCTAATGAGGCAATGTGTCTTTGGACGGTTTCTGAGAGAGGCCAGTCGCCTTGGAGGGTGGTAAGCTCCTCAGAAGAGTATGAGATACATTTGGCATGGGGTCGTGCCCCTGGCCCCGTCCGGCCGCGGACGGGCGCAGACGGGCTTGCCTTAGGCGCGCCTTTGGCGCGCAAACGGCGCGCCCGCTGCGCACGTCCGCTGCGCGTTCTGGGATTGCACATTGATTAAGGAGATCTTGAGGCGGGAAGGGGGCGTGGCCTCTAGGTGGGCGTGGCCGAGCGTATGACAAGCCGGAGGGAGGGGGTCACGTGAGCGCTGGATCCGCTGCACGGCGCCCTCGAAGTGAAAATTAGCAATGGGAGTCGAGGTAGGTTTAAAGTACAAGTTTAAAAACACAAGTATCACAAAAATGTCTAAAAAGCAACACTCCCGGCTATTTTGCCTCAGGAGACTCACAAACGCCCCAGCGCTAGCGTCTCAGCGCTTATAAAGGGCGGGAAGGGGGCGTGGCCTCTAGGTGGGCGTGGCCGAGCGTATGACAAGCCGGAGGGAGGGGGTCATGTGAGCGCTGGATCCGCTGCACGGCCCCTCGAAGTGAAAATTAGCAATGGGAGTCGAGGTAGGTTTAAAGTACAAGTTTAAAAACACAAGTATCACAATAAATGTCTAAAAAGCAACACTCCCGGCTATTTTGCCTCAGGAGACTCACAATCGCCCCAGCGCTAGCGTCTCAGCGCTTATAAAGGGCGGGAAGGGGGCGTGGCCTCTAGGTGGGCGTGTCCGAGCATATGACAAGCCGGAGGGAGGGGGTCACGTGAGCGCTGGATCCGCTGCACGGCGCCCTCGAAGTGAAAATTAGCAATGGGAGTCGAAGTAGGTTTAAAGTACAAGTTTAAAAACACAAGTATCACAATAATGTCTAAAAAGCAACACTCCCGGCTATTTTGCCTCAGGAGAGGACCGCACCATAAAGGTGCAGACTTGCATCCCCTGGAGGGAGCAGGGCCGCACCATAAAGGTGCAGCCTTGCATCCCCTGGAGGGAGCAGGGCCGCACCATAAAGGTGCAGCCTTGCATCCCCGGACAGAGCAGGGCCGCACCATAAAGGTGCAACCTTCCATCCCCTGGAGAGAGCAGGGGCGCACCACAAGGGTGTGGCCTTGCATCCCCTGGAGGGAGCAGGGCTGCACCTTTCATCCCCTGTAGGGAGAGGGCCGCACCATAAAGGTGCAGACTTGCATCCCCGGACGGAGCAGGGCCGCACCATAAAGGTGCAGCCTTGCATCCCCTGGAGGGAGCAGGGCCGCACCATAAAGGTGCAGCCTTGCATCCCCGGACGGGGCAGGGCCGCACCATAAAGGTGCAGCCTTGCATCCCCTGGAGGGAGCAGGGCCGCACCATAAAGGTGCAGCCTTGCATCCCCGGATGGAGCAGGGCCGCACCATAAAGGTGCAGACTTGCATCCCCTGGAGAGAGCAGTGCTGCACCATAAAGGTGGGGCCTTGCATCCCCTGGAGGGAGCAGGGCCTCAACCTTTAAGGTACGGCTTTGCATTCCCTGGAGAGAGCAGGGCCACACCATATCATCTAGGAAAAGAAGCAGGTCAGCTTGCTTAATGTATTGGAGCCCTTTGGGCTGCCTTTCACCAACACTGGCCCTCTTGCCCCATTGTACATGGGTATCTGCTGTATGATAGTTTTTGTGCAGCAGGGGACACCCTTCCTGCCCACAAACTATCCTTTGAGGCTGTTTCTGCTCTGTATGTATGCTGCAGAATGCAGCACAAACGCAGAGAAGATGTAAGGAGAATAAGGGTATTTCTCCTCATTATGCCAGTCTCAGACAAGAGCACTATTTTGGCACAAACCCATGTCCATATCTCCTTATAAGTCTGGATTTGCTTCAAAATCTGTATATGCATTTGCAAAAATGACCCTACACAAGCCATGGTTTGCCTACCTGACTCCTAGTATTGCACCGCCTTGCCTTACATTTTGTTAAAAAGCCCACAAATTAACATTTGAGTGGCTTTCTAAAGACCCAAAATCATTTCGTGCTGGACTGTGATAAAAAGTCACTCAGACCAATGCAAAATCTTTGTAAGTCTGAGATAAAATGCAAACTTAGCCAAACACTTTTTGATTAACCTATCTGCATTGAAGGTAGAAAGTGTATTGCAAATCTTTATGCATGGTGCTCAGCATCAAATTCTGTTTTTTGTAAAAATAAGAGTATCATTAAAAATGGTTTGGCATCAGCAGGCTTTAATTATTAAAATATAGGGGGAAACATCCTTTACAACGCAACTTTTACCACGAAGTGCTTTTACATCGCAACTTTTACAACGCAAACCATTACAACGCATTGCGCTGGGGGGCGCTCTAGGATAGGGAATAGATTTAATTTACTATCCAACACCTTCCCTACTATCCACGGGGACTGGAGTTGGAATAGTAAATTAAACTATTCACTATCCAGCACCCCAAAGCGCTATGCGTTGTAATGGTATGCGTTGTAAAAACTGCGATGTAAAAGCATGCATGGTAAAAGCATGCGTTGTAATGTCATACATCCAAATGTAGGTAATCAATTTTACATTTTTCTGATCAGTGGGCTTCGGAATATGTCTTACCCAGGCTCTGTAAACCCTCAAGATAACTCTGAGACACTGAGGCCACAATAGGTTTGCAAGAACTACAAAGCCTGGCTCCTCAGCATTGTTTCCTTGCTGTGACTGACTCTGTGGGTGAATCAGTCGACGCCATTATATGGCAGTCGCTGGTTTTTCAGACCCCTGGCCATTTTAGAGGAACCGGTTTACAGTGCTACTGGGATTGACATGTAGACAGGATTTGTGATTCTTGCAAATGTACATAGCAGAGGAATTCAGTAACATTGGGGAAATTGTAAATTTGAACCAGTGATGATTGCACCAAATCTTTACCCAGAGCAGGTGAAGGAAGAGAAAGACAGAAAAACAGTTTTAAAAGGAGAATACAGAGGGGGCTTGGCTTGGGAGCCAAACATGGCGGACGCGTCTCTGTAGAGCTCTGCAGTTCGCTACCGTCCTGGGCCAGAATCCTGCATGATCCTAGACCCAGCAGCTTTTCCGGTGGGTCACTTGCCGTGGGGCACACAACGACCCTGTTGGAGCGATCCGGCGGTGACGGAGGGCCGAATAGCCTTTCCCCCCTTTCGACTGGCGGAGGCCGCACACAAGCTGGAGAGCGGCAGAGGCTGAGCAGCGGCTGCCGATCGCCGCGATAACTGAAGAGATGGCTGCGGAGGCTGTGGTCCCAGCCGAGGAGGCCTTGGTGAGTGCGATCGGAGCGGGCAGGTCTCACTGCTGTTGCGACGCCATTGTGATGCCCCTCCCCCACTCCTCGCACAGCAGGCCTCAGCGATCGGAGCTCGGGGCCTAGCAGGGCCCACTCAAGGGTCGGAACCCACTGGACTTTCCATGAGTCTGGCCGGCATAGATGTCATCCGGTTTTGTCTATCCCCCTACCTGGAGCTGAGAAGTCCACCGTAGAGGTGAGCTCTGGTGAGTGTGCGATTGGGGACCGGGCCTTGGGACAGCAGCCATCTTGACCAGCCATTGTGCAGTTATTTGTGAGGATCGCCCTGTTGCAGAGGATTGTCGTCGTCTGGGGGCCCTGGGTCTTGCCGGCGGGTGGCCTGGCCCATCATCAGTGCCAACTGTAGGGTGCTTTGCCACAACCCCCTGCGCCAGCTTCCCTGTGGAGAGAGATATGGAGGGGGGAATTGGGCCTTCCGAGCTGGAGGCGCGGGTAGACAGCCAGGCCGTGCTGTCTGTGGTCTGCCTTCTTCCAGTGTGGGGGCTGCCCTGCGACACTTGGGTGGGCCCTACCGATGCACCAGAGACATCAGAGGGCCGCAAACACACATCCACCAGGGCCCAGGTGTGTGCGACGATTGGAGATGCTGACACTGTGTCCCCCATCCATCTTCGGGGTGGGTGACACGCCTCACGGATTGTCGCACGCCTTTCTCCTATGGATTTCTTTCCCATCCCTGACAGCGGTGGGTGCTGGTCTGGTGAGGACCCTCTGGTATGGACCTTCAAGCAACTATGGGCAAGGATAGACACTGCGCGGTGGCCCCAAGGCAGCAGACCATGGACCAATGCACCACCACCACCTGGGAAGGAGGCTGCTGAAGGCCAATCTTCAGACACAAAGACTCTGCTGGAGACCATTAATCAGTCACAAACTGACTGCCCTCGAAGGCCAGATTGGGGCTGTGGGTTCAGGGGTGTTGTTCCTCCGCCAGGATCTCCGGAAGGCGGTCGACCGAATCACTGAAGCGGAGGCAAAGGTCTCCACTGTGGCGGACACTGTTTCCACTCTCCAGAAGAAGGTGGACTAGCTGGCCATGGTCTCCCAAGAGCTAGCGGCACAGGTCAAGGACACAGAAGGGAGTGCCCGTCGTAACAATATCCGCCTGGTGGGTTTCCCGTAGGCTTGTGAGGGGGCCTCGATGGATGCCTTCCTTTCAGGCTGCCTCAAGGCGTTGCTATCCCCTGAGGACATGTCTTCCTGTTCCGTGATTGAGAGAGCCCACTGCGCTCCGACCAAGAAGCCACCACCTGGGCAGCGTCCGAGGCCTGTTATTGCTTGGATACTCAACTATGCCGACCGAGATGCCATCCTCCGCTTTGCCTGACTATATAAAGACAAGATGACTTTTGAGTCCCATCCCATCATGGTCTTCCTGGACTACATCCCGTTTGTCCAGCAGCAGCGTCAGTCCTTCATGGCGGCTAAGCAACGACTATGTGAGCAGAATTTATCCTATGCACTACAGTTTCCTGCCTGCACGAAGGTTATCTACAACACCAAAACATTCTTTTTCGACACCCCAGAGGAGGTGTTTGCATGGACGGAAGTGAGACGCAACCTCAAGCCGCACTCACCACCCCATATAGACTCAGACTCTTCCCAGGGTTCACAAGGGAGCGGCCGACAGGGCAGAGACGCAACTATTCGGTGAATCAGATCCCGCTCCAATTGGCGTGTTCAGAGTCAGACAGGCCCAGAGGACTGAGGTAGACCTGGGGGTCTCAGACTTATCTTAACCTTTTCTCTTCACTGACTGGGCAAGTTGCTTGTGGCAGCCACATGTTGGGGTGTCTTTGATCCTGGGGGCGTGGGTCTCCCTGGAAGGTATTGAACTTAACACTCCCCCCACGTTTTGAGTTATGTTGGGTAAAGTTGGGAGAGGGGAACCATTTGGGGAACAGCTTGGGTCATCATGGTGGGGGCATGTGACAGATACTCCATGTTTTGGGAAGTATGGGGTAGGAAGGGGTGCGGGGGTTGTTTGTTGTTTGTTTGACATTTCACGCACCATGCACGCACCAATATGTACCATCCTCTCCACGTCATCTTTTGCACTACACTTTGAGGACTAGACATGGCCCATACAGCGGGTGATCCTCTGTTGGGGACCTCAACATTTTTACAAGGTCAAATGGGCGCGGTGCTTCATTTGGCAAAGCGATATTCGGCTGACATTTAGCTATTACAGTGGACGCATCTTCTGGGCAATAAAGCCCCATGCCTCTCCCGCTATGGGTTCGTCACAGTGTACCACTCAGGTTTCACAAGGGGGGGTGCGGTACAGCAGTACTTATTCACCGTAGAATTACACTCCAGATTACACAACATTGGATGAAGCCAGGTGGCCATTTCACAGTCATCTCTGCTACTATAGCCAGGGACAGATCACACACATCTGTAGGGAGATCTCCAGTGAGGCCTGATGATTCTGGGTGGAGATTGGAATGACATAATGGGTCCCTCAGACAGGTGGCGGGCTAGACCACTGAGTGTCCCCCCTCCCATGTCCAAACTGAACATACTGACACATACATTGGGCTGGGTTGACACATGGTGGGCCTATCATCCCTCAGAAGCTGGGTTTATGTATAAAACATCCATACACCCCACCGTTTCATACCTGGACTATGTGTTCCTCCCTCACAGTTATTATCACGGGGTGTCACACACCTCCATCCTGCCCCGAGGTCTTTCTGATCATTCACCGGTCCAACTCAAGCTCCGCCTGCAGAGCCGTCGTACCCCCTACCGATGGTTCATGTCTCCCTGGCCGCTCAGAGGTGCTGGGTATCAGGAAATGCTACATTGGGCAATTGCCGATTACTTTAGTTTCAATGTTGGGACTTCCCTGTCCCCGATCATTGTATGGGAAGCCTTTACGCCCATGATCCAAGAGGCCGAAATATATTATCGTACAGGGGAAAAACTGTGCCATCTGGCACAGACACAGGAACTGGAAGACAGACAGGTCACTTTACAATCACTAATGGTGGAGGGCTCTGACACCGGAGCCAGCCGCAATCTATTACATGTTCAGCAGCAATCTATTACATGTTCAGCAGCAGCTGCTTCAGTTGGTCACTGATAGCGCTAAGGAGGTCTGGCTGGCGACCCAATATAGGATTTATCAATGGGGCTCTGCCAGGTCAGAACATCCCAGACGCAAGTTCCTCTATTGAGGTCCCCAGATGGGGACATATGTGCCTCCTCTGAGGTGGTGGTTCAGGCCTTTGCCAACTTCTATGCTACACTGTACGATGAAGCGAGGTAATAGCCGAGCCTCTCATAGATGACTTTTTCTCAGATATTCCTCCTCAACGCCTCTCTGGCCAAGATAAGCCCATCTCCCTGGATGAGCAGCAGTCAGCGCTATCCAATACACGCCCAGGACGTGCGCCTGACCCAAATGGGTTCCCGTGCGATTTTATGTGCCTGCATATGGGACTCTCGGCCCTCATCTACTTAAGGTGCTACACGCGGCCTCAGACCAGGGTATTCTGCCAACAGACTGGCGACATGCAGAGATAGTCATCTTCCTCAAGCCAGGCCGCCCTCCAAAAGATCTGGGTTCATATCGCCCTATATCCCTTTTGAATTTCGAGGCTAAATTGCTAGGGATGGTTCTGGCTGACCGTCTCCGCACGTGTATCCAGGATCTGGTGCATCCAGATCAATCTGGTTTCATGCCACAATGCTCCACCAGGCACAACTTAGACGCACCCATAATGTTGTAGCAGAGGCCCACCGTCTGGGATGCCCCGCGGCTGTCCTGCTGGCTGACACTGATAAGGCGTTTGACTCGTTGAGCAGGACTTACCTTTTTAAACTCTTAGAGGCTGTTAACCTGGGGACTCATTTTGGAGCCTATGTGAAACTGCTATATATGAAGCTTACCACCACTGTCCGGATATTACTCTGCCCCCTCCCCCATTTGCAGGGGAACGAGACGGGATGCCCCCTTTCCCCGCTATAATTCGCTTTAGCTATCGAGCCTTTGACAGCGTGGGTGCCCATAGATGTGGTCTTCCAAGGGTTGGACTCGTCGCCGGAGTGTTCAGATAGGATCGCGCTATATGGTGATGACGCTTTATTCTTCATATCAGATCCTTGGGCCACCAGGCCTCAGGTGCTGCAGATTCTGGTGATATTTGGGGAGACATCTGGGCTATGCGCTAATCCATTCAAATCCATCTTGTTCCCCATATGCGGTGAGCAGAGGAGTCAGGCTTGGGTCTCGCAGCTGATCGTCACGGATGAGGTTTTCAAGTACCTTGGAGTGTACATCACAAAATGTCCCAGCGAAGCTTGGTCCCGCAATTTAGCACCCTTGCTCCCAGTGGTGCGCGATGAATTGACGGTGTGGTCCCGCCTCCCTCTTTCACTATATGGCCGGTCTGCCATTTTTAAAATGTTTTTTTTTTTTCAAAAAAGGGGAGTGTGGCCCATTCGGACGAAGTGGGGTAAGGGCCCAAATACTTTATAAAAAGAACAAAGAAACCCACACTTCATTGCATTTCATACCATTTTGATTCTGGATGAAGAAAGATAAACAAAGCTTAATATGTTTATCTTGGCGATTAGTTGCGCCGTTTTATTCATCAATTTTCTTAGCAGTAGAAATCACTGTAGTCAAGAGAAGTATCAATATCTTGAACGTACTAACCATGAACGTACAACATAAAATCCAAATAAAAAACAACGTGATTGTACAATAATTAGGTGTGACATACGTAGAATTTAAACAAACATATAACCAATAAATGATATACAAAGAACATATAATTTCAATTCAAACGAAAAGGGAATTCAAATGAAAAGCACATTTTTCGATATGTTTTTTGCGTGACTTTATCATACAATATGTAGAAATATTTGACCAAAGTGAAGCTTTTCAATCAGTCTTCAAAAAAGAGGGAGAACAAAACGACCTCTCGGTAGAAATGTTCACAGGCTTAATGTTCCTGACAATTTTTGGCTATTTCTCAGAAAATTAGAAAATTAGGACTTAATCCTGTCCGCCTACGCGTTTCGAGTTTGGGAGATTTCTTCTCAAACTCTCATCAGGGCCAATTGTATTCCTTTCCCCGTTTGTGAAACCTATTGGTAAAAACACAAAAATTGTGGATACTCGTTATAGGTTGCTCCCATCAACCTGCTCAAACCTTCTCCTATGTACAAAATTAAAATTAACACGTACCTCTGGGGATTTGAGGTGATTCAGTTCATCCATAACACTCTTGTGCATCTATGAGGTCTGCGCGTTATTCTAAAAAAGTAGGGATTTTTTTGAAGCGCCAATTATGTACATTAGTTGTAAAGCACCAATTTATAAACATTTGTTATGGATTGACGGTAAAAAGGGCATTGTGCTCGTACCTGAATTTGGGGTGCCAGAGGGACCAAATTCTGCTGTGATTTTCAATAATGTGGTTTTTCTCACATGGTGCACTGTAAACGAAACATGTGCATTACTTGCTTGTAAGTGGGTTATTTGTAAAGGATCGAAAGTGCTGTGTTGCACATCCGGGTAATGACTTACTGAGTTTCAGAGCCGTCAAGTTTCAAAGATCCATTACTTCTTAGCCTGCCGGTTTTATGTCTTTGTCCCTTTCTGGCTTTTGTTCGAGTGCCGCTGTTCTGTTTAAAGAAACGCGGACATTGGTTAGAAGCCACGCTTAAGTTTTCATGTAAATGCGTGCGCGCTAGGACTTTTATCAGTAAAAGCGGCCGCGCAGCCTGGGCTAATTCCAATGAACACCGCAGTGTTTTCTATTCTGAATCTCTGTCAGAGAGATAATGCAGCCGCCGTAAAAGACAGCTTTGCCGCCGGCCCGCGTGTAGCCGTGTGGTTAGCCATACCTGTCAGTTCTGCACCGATTTTCACTTCCTCATTCCAACACACACCGTGGATGGGGATCAGTTCACTCGGTGTTGCAGGGAGGTTAACTCCTTCTGGGTTGGCCAATCAGGGGTGGGATGTTTTGTTTCGCCCTAACTTTGCATTATGGGACCTGAAGTCCATCAAATTAGAATGCAGTTTTAAGGCTAATATTGCACTTTGGGGTTCGTGGTCCAGTGGATTTGGGTACAGATTTACAACCTAGACAGCTCACTCATGGAATTGAGGCCGGTGTTAATGGTATCAAACCGCAATATTAAATAGGCCTCTTTGCGCAACAGCGCCTTTTCTATATTAGGCGATCTGTGCTGTGGATCTATTCCAGCCAGAACAGTCCATGTGAAGTCAGTTTCTTTGTGGTTTGCAGTCGTGAAGTGTTCCACAAAAATCTAATGCCTCAAGCTTGAGTTTTGTGAAGTCAGGCTTGAGGCATTAGATTTTTGTAGGAAAATAAGATTAAAAACTTACTTTGCTGGTGCAGAAGTTGCCACGAGCTGTGAAACTACTGGCCTCAGAGTTAAATCTAAATTTTTGCCTACTACTAATATTCCCAAACAGGTGTATGCGTTTGAGCAAGCAGTCTTGTCAGAGCTTACTAAACTAGAAAAGACAAAATCCTTTATCAACCACAACATTAGCAAGGGTCAGCTTAAAGCTATAAAAGATCTAAAATCAGACCCCTCTATTATCATCAAACCGGCCGATAAGGGTGGTGCGGTAGTGGTATGGCCACGCCCTTTGTATCTACTGGAAGGAAGGACACATGTAGACAATCTGGAATGGTACCGAGCGGTCAAAGAAGACCCGGTGGTAGAAATCCAAAATAAAATCTCTTGTATCACCAAAGAGGCTCTGGAGAATGGCTTCTTGGGCCCAAAGGAATTCGAATTCCTAAACAAAAAATCACCTAGAACACCTGTTCTCTACTTCCTACCGAAGATTCATAAGAACAGTGCGACACCCCCTGGGAGACTGATCGTCTCCGGCTGTGACTCAGCCCTCGAGCCTGCCTCTAAATACATAGATTTCTTCTTGAAACCTTTTTTGTATGGGGTCAAATCGTACCTAAGGGACACCATTGACTTCATCAACAAATTACAAGAAATGACGTTTGACTCTGAAACGCAGTTGATGGTGACGTTAGACGTTACCTCACTGTACACTCAAATTCCCCAAGACGAGGCTCTTGAGGTGATGGAAATTTATTTAGACCAACGTGAAAGACCACACAGGGTTCCAACTGCTTTCATTTTGGCCTTGGCCCAAATCACTCTAAAAAGCAACTATTTTAAATTCGAAAACAAATTTTTTGTTCAAATCAAGGGTACAGCCATGGGTTGTCCCTATGCTCCAGAGATGGCGGTGCTGTACATGTCACAGTACGAGGAAAAATTCATTCATAAGGATAATCCTTATGGGGCAAACATCAAACAATGGTATCGGTATATTGATGACGTCTGGCTCCTGTGGCAGGGGAGCCAGACCGAGCTCATAGCCTTTCATGAATGGCTCAACCTGAGACACCCAGACATCAAATTTTCCATTGATTGTAGTAACCGTAGAATGACATTCCTCGATGTGGCTGTTGGTACCGAAGGGGCTAAGTTTACCACTACGTTGTTTAAAAAGCCAACAGACAAAAACACAATTTTACACTACAGGAGTGCTCATCCACAGTGCTTGAAACAGAACCTCCCATATGGCCAGCTACTTAGGATCAGGCGTAACTGCTCTGACCTTCATGAGTTCAATGCACATGCAGACACCTTTTGCGATGAATTAAGTAAGAGAGGTTACCCCAGAAAACTTCTGAAGCACTCTAAAAAACGAGCACGCTTTACCCCTCGAGAGGAACTCCTTAAAACAAAAACCAAAAAAGAGCTGGACAAACTTGTATGTGTCACTACATATGGAGCCCATACAAACAAATTTCGACAGATCATCTTGCGTAATTGGCATTTGTTGGAGGGATTAGATTTCCCTTTGCAAAAGCCTATTTTCGCAATGAAGAAAAACCTAAGTGTCGGCCAACAACTCATTAGGGCCGACAGTTTCATACCAAAACCTAAAAGTGATCTAATTTCCAAATGGAACCTCCAACCCGTCACAGGTCACCACAAATGTGGGACTTGTGTGGCCTGCACTAATGTTGTAGAAGGAGATGAATTTTGCCACAATGGCACTAAATGGAGACACAGTTTACATACAAACTGTAAAAGTAAAAATGTAATTTATGGGATTCTGTGCGCTTGTAAGAAGTTGTACATAGGTAAGACATGCCAGCAGGTAAATGTCCGGATAACCCAACATCGCTCGCGACTGAAGAAAAAAGTGCCAAATGCCCCAATGGTGGAACACTTCACGACTGCAAACCACAAAGAAACTGACTTCACATGGACTGTTCTGGCTGGAATAGATCCACAGCACAGATCGCCTAATATAGAAAAGGCGCTGTTGCGCAAAGAGGCCTATTTAATATTGCGGTTTGATACCATTAACACCGGCCTCAATTCCATGAGTGAGCTGTCTAGGTTGTAAATCTGTACCCAAATCCACTGGACCACGAACCCCAAAGTGCAATATTAGCCTTAAAACTGCATTCTAATTTGATGGACTTCAGGTCCCATAATGCAAAGTTAGGGCGAAACAAAACATCCCACCCCTGATTGGCCAACCCAGAAGGAGTTAACCTCCCTGCAACACCGAGTGAACTGATCCCCATCCACGGTGTGTGTTGGAATGAGGAAGTGAAAATCGGTGCAGAACTGATAGGTATGGCTAACCACACGGCTACACGCGGGCCGGCGACAAAGCTGTCTTTTACGGCGGCTGCATTATCTCTCTGACAGAGATTCAGAATAGAAAACACTGCGGTGTTCATTGCAATTAGCCCAGGCTGCGCGGCCGCTTTTACTGCTAAAAGTCCTAGCGCGCACGCATTTACATGAAAACTTAAGCGTGGCTTCTATCCAATGTCCGCGTTTCTTTAAACAGAACAGCGGCACTCGAACAAAAGCCAGAAAGGGACAAAGACATAAAACCGGCAGGCTAAGAAGTAATGGATCTTTGAAACTTGACGGCTCTGAAACTCAGTAAGTCATTACCCGGATGTGCAACACAGCACTTTCGATCCTTTACAAATAACCCACTTACAAGCAAGTAATGCACATGTTTCGTTTACAGTGCACCATGTGAGAAAAACCACATTATTGAAAATCACAGCAGAATTTGGTCCCTCTGGCACCCCAAATTCAGGTACGAGCACAATGCCCTTTTTACCGTCAATCCATAACAAATGTTTATAAATTGGTGCTTTACAACTAATGTACATAATTGGCGCTTCGAAAAAATCCCTACTTTTTTAGAATAACGCGCAGACCTCATAGATGCACAAGAGTGTTATGGATGAACTGAATCACCTCAAATCCCCAGAGGTACGTGTTAATTTTAATTTTGTACATAGGAGAAGGTTTGAGCAGGTTGATGGGAGCAACCTATAACGAGTATCCACAATTTTTGTGTTTTTACCAATAGGTTTCACAAACGGGGAAAGGAATACAATTGGCCCTGATGAGAGTTTGAGAAGAAATCTCCCAAACTCGAAACGCGTAGGCGGACAGGATTAAGTCCTAATTTTCTAATTTTCTGAGAAATAGCCAAAAATTGTCAGGAACATTAAGCCTGTGAACATTTCTACCGAGAGGTCGTTTTGTTCTCCCTCTTTTTTGAAGACTGATTGAAAGGCTTCACTTTGGTCAAATATTTCTACATATTGTATGATAAAGTCACGCAAAAAACATATCGAAAAATGTGCTTTTCATTTGAATTCCCTTTTCGTTTGAATTGAAATTATATGTTCTTTGTATATCATTTATTGGTTATATGTTTGTTTAAATTCTACGTATGTCACACCTAATTATTGTACAATCACGTTGTTTTTTATTTGGATTTTATGTTGTACGTTCATGGTTAGTACGTTCAAGATATTGATACTTCTCTTGACTACAGTGATTTCTACTGCTAAGAAAATTGATGAATAAAACGGCGCAACTAATCGCCAAGATAAACATATTAAGCTTTGTTTATCTTTCTTCATCCAGAATCAAAATGGTATGAAATGCAATGAAGTGTGGGTTTCTTTGTTCTTTTTATAAAAAAAATGTAAAATGGTGTCGCTGCCTTGCTTGCTCTGTAGGCTGCAGAACTATCCATATCCTTTTTCCCTATCATGGTTTCTCCAAATAAATGCGTTCCTGAACAGGTTCCTATGGGGGGGTTGTGCGGTCCGGTTGGCTCTTGCGATGTGTATTCAGTCCACATACTGCGGCGGGATTGCGGCAGACAACATTCGGGCATATTACTGGGCTTCGCAGCTCTAGGTGATCAATGAATGGTGGTATAGATTTCAGGCAGACCCAGCCTATGCTGTAGAAAGGCTCTTCATGGCAGGTATCCCATTACCTCACTTTCTATACAGTAGTTCATCCTTGGAGGCGCTCCCCCCAGCCTGACGGACGATGATCCAGATATGGAGGTGAGTGACCGGGTCTATGGGTTGGTGGGGCATGTTGACTAGCGCAACCCCCCTTCTGCCTGTTTCAACCCTGGTCGGGTTCCGCAGATGGGACGATATAGGGATATCTATACTCAGAGATATAATGCAGGGTCCCACCCTTAAGTCCTTCCAGAGGTTGCAGAAGGATTTTGACCTACACAAATCCGAGTTCCATAGGTATCTAGAGCTCCAGCATGCTCTGTCTCCTCTGATACGACACCTCAAGTCATCACCCGAATTTCACCCACTGGAGGATAGATTGCTGATGGGAGATCTGGGGGCCCTCCAAATTCGTCACATTTATCAAACCCTCACTACACCCTCCAAAACTACCATACATCGTACCCGGGCGGCGTGGGAGATGGACTCACTGGCCTTGACAGACGATGATTGTGCCAAGGCACTGGCTAGCCCCATTTACTCCACTGTTTCCACTAGATACCGGCTGATCCAATTTAAGTACCTTCACAGAATATATTACACTCACTTCCGCCTCTGGGAGATGGGGACAATTTAGTCCCCCATGTGCCTCTGCTGTAACTCAAACAAAGGGTCATTCTTTCATACGGTTTGGAGCTGTGGGGCAGTGCAACACTTTTGGTCGGGCGTAGTGTCTTGCATGGGGCGGGTACTGGCGTGGGACATCCCAGGAGACCCTAGACTAACACTTCTGCACAGCACAGAGGACATTGGGAGGAAAGATACAAGAGGCATCCCCTATTCTTGGGACTCACACTAGCCAAGCGGGACATTGCACACCACTGGAAGGCTACCTCTCCACCGGGTATTGCGACATGGAAAAAGGCCTTGGATAAATGTATGTCGGACAAAATAGCGGTGTTTCAGGCGAGGGGCTGTCCACAGAAGCACAGGAAGATCATGGCCTGGTGGGCTAAATATTGGGGTATTGACTTATCTCTCCTTATGCAGTCAGCAAACCAGGACCCTCTTGAACGGCTGGTAGCAAATGACCTGCCAGTTTAATGTGATAGCTCATCACAGATGTGAATGGAAATGCACTGGCTGTATCTATATCATGCTTTTTATGGGATGCATGGTGCATGGTTGGGGGGAGAGATGTGGGGGTGTTGGTCTGATGTTCTGCAGACCTCATGGGGGGGGGAGCATTTTCAGTATCCTACAGTCTTTACAATCTGCGAGGTACATGTATGATGCTTGTCAGGCTCTGCCCACTCTGTATTGCAGGAAATCTATAAAATCTATTGTAAAAATAAAAAGGAGAATACAGAGATGGAAAATAACCTGCAACAGTGTTATAAAAAGACAGGAAGTGCAGGGAGGTAGAAGAAAGAGGAACAAGGTAGATTCAAGACCCTCCAGGCTTGGTGTCCATCTGCACTGACATTCATCAGCGCCATCTACAGGTGTCTGAGAAAACCTTTGGCCAATGACACTTATTACTTATTATTTTACAAATTACACACTGATTTTGAGGAGGGGGAGAGCAGGACAGCGCCTCATCTACTAAGAGATGGCACTGCAGCTCTCATCCCCAGTTCTGATACACTTTAAGGATGCCTTTTGCCCCTCTGATATGTTTGTGACAAGGGTAGCATAAGTTTTGTACTGGAAGTGTACCCTTTCAGGATACACTACTATGTTCAGACATACTTTAAAAAAACATCCATTTTGTTTGGGTGCTGTACAACACAAATGCAAAGTTTGAAAACTTTGGGGAAAGAATACTCTTCTACAATTTTACTCCTGCCTCTGGGAGTTGTAATATTTTGGCACAAATCACTGTCTGCAAATGTTAATAGATAGGGATTTTTGTCAAAACATATGTGCGGCTAGGTGGGTAAGTCCACATACCACTCATGGTACACCCCTTGAGGCAAAGCATTAATTTGTCCTACTTTTAGGCAACTATCCAGTGCAAAAAGAGGTAAATAGTTTATAAAGGAATTGCACTAGTTTGTTTCACATTTGTGAATTTCCAAAAGTGCAACCCTTTGGAAACTCCTCCGTGGGTATGGTGGGCTAGGTACACTAGTAAGAATCATCAGGAACTCTTACAAGTCGATGACCTGTATGAAATTCCTTGGATGACATCTCATGGAAGCCTTACAAGTGTGGACTGGAGTCCACCCGGGTTGTTTGGTCTTGCTTTTTTGCTTCTTGCTATCCATAGACTAGGTCATGAAGACATCCACAGCAAGGAGACGAACTGGGATACAGTAGACACCTTGGATGCAGCTTGATGACCTGGACTTTAAAGATGACCTGACCCAAGACTCTCATACCCATCTGTAGATGCAAGAGAAGACTGACAATGTGCCACATCAGCACAACATGGCCTCAACATCCACAGGGGGAAAATGAGGACCTTGAATGCTAAGACGGCCAGCACAACTGCAGTCAATTTTGCATTGAATGCAATGGAAGAGTTTGAGGCCTTCACTTACCTGGGCAGTGTCAGAGACAAGTAGGGCGGTACTACGCTGACATCGAGGCAAGAATCGGTGAAGCAAGGGCTTCCTTCATTCAGATAAAGAATATCTGGAGCTCCAAGATCCTAACGCTCCAAACCGAGATCAGGCTTTTCAACACCAACTAAAAATCAATCCTTCTGTATGGAGCAAAAACTTGGAGGACAACAGTCATCAGTACCAACAAAGTCCAGACCGTCATCAACACCTGTCTGTGGAAAATCCTCGGGACAACCACCATCAGCAACAACGACCGATGAGAGCAGACTTTCCAACTCCCAGCTATTGAAGTAATCAATGAAAAGACACTGGAGTGGATAGATCACACTCTCCGCAAGCCAGCATCAAACACCACCAAGCAAGCCATCGCCTGGTACCTTCAAAAGTAAAAGGAAAAGAGAGAGGTCAAGAAACAACTGGCGCTGAGGCCTCAAGGCTGACTGCAAATAAATGGGTTACACCTGACATCAGATTGAAAGAAAAGCTCAGGACAGAGATGGCTGGAGAGTTCTGGTTGATAGCCTATGCCCCAGGAGGGGTAGGAGGCATAAGTAAGTAAGTATCAGTGCAAACACATTATAAAACTGCCGCAAACTGAGCGCTTAATTGGGGTGCAAATGTAGCCCTAAAATGGTGATGAGAACACTAACATCACACTGCATAGGTTGCAACTGACTTCCTGATACATTCAGACAAACCAATACTCAAGCCCGGGTCACCAGTCATTTGAACTACAGCAATGCACTCTAAGCAGGAATCTCCACTAACCTCCTGAAAAGACTGCAAACAGTACAAAACTCAGTGGCCAGACTCATCCTCGACCTTCCCAAATGGACCCACACCACCATTCACCTCTAGAAGTTCCACTGGCCCCACATTCAGAAGAGATGTCAATTCAAGATGCTTATCCACACCTACAAAGCCCTGCACAACCAAGGACCAGCATACACCAACCATGGCCTGAATTTCCACCAACCCTCTAGACACCTGCACTCCACCTTCCTCTCCCAGCACCCCTGTAGCTGCCAAAGCAGCAGTGGAGGATGCTGCTTCTCCTACCTCACTGCTAAATCCTGGAAAGACCTTCCCCTTTTTCTCTGGACTTCCACATCTCTTCTGGAATTCCAGAAAGGATTCAAGAACTGGCTGTTCAACGAAACCCACCTGAAGCAGGTTGGATAGCCTCATGGGATATTAGCCATGTTTTATAAATCCTGTTTTTATTTTGATTTGATATGAACGACCTGGGATCTCCTACAGAAACCCCTCCCAGGCAGCAAGATTACCCCCTTCCTTGGCACCTTGTCATCCTGCATCCCTTTTCCCCATGAATCATTCCAGGGACAACATATTATGGTGCATAGAAAAGGCTGCAGTTTATTTTCGAACATGGATTATAGTCTTGCAACTTATTGGTTGATTATTTGCAATGGATAGCAGCACAACCCTGCTAGAGGGCCCCCTTTATGCAAGTGTCTCAGTGTTTTGTGGGTCTAGGCTTTCCTTGGTACCGACCTTGCTTCCGTTATGTCTGGCACGGGCTGCAAGTGCTGTTCTGCCAGCCCTGGACCCTTGCTGGCCACTTGCTTGCTCCTGAGTGCCCCTGCCATGTTGCATCCCAAGGAAACTGTGTGAGCAGCCCTTCTACTCTATCTGTGGTTGTGTGCTGTCACTTGAGGCATCCCAAGGACACTGTGTGAGCACCTCTTCTACCTATGTTACTTTCCCCTCTGGGTATTTCTCTGGGTTGCATCTGCCATGCTGACAACAGTTTAACAATCAGAGGAAGCTCCCCCCTTTGCTTCCTCCAATCCTTCTACTCATGAGAAAGCCATTTGCTTCAGGACCCCCACTATGTTGAGTATGAACATATCCCAGTCAAGTGTATCCCGTCCTCCAAGTGGTAGCCCGGGTACCTAAGGTTATTAAATCTGTGTCTCACAAAAACCCAGCTATTTGGCCTTATCCTCTTGTTCATGGTGATGTTCAGTTTGAGCCTGGACTCCTTCACTGCCTCTTGGTCGATGCCCACCCCCCCCCCTCCATGACTTACACGTTATTACCTCTGATCATATTAAATCTACTGGTCGGGTTAGTTTGGTCAGCAAAAAAAAAAAAAAATCCTGAAGACTTCTCCCAATGTTCACCAGGGCGTTGCGCCCAGGTGAACCACCACCACGTCTAGCCAGTTGCCCCATCGCAGTGTCCTGTGCACCACGGGGAGCAACTGGCGCCATCTCATGCCTGACTGACCCAACCAAGTCACCTCCATATTCTGGACACAGATCCCCTTAGATTCTTGTCATGCGGCCGCCCACCATTGTGCCTGAGCTTTGAACAAATGCCCCACGATCTCTACTATGCGGCGGCCCTCGGACAGACCTGGAGGGAGAAACCAGATCTCAGTGCCCCTGGGACGTACGTACCCTCTAAAGGTGCGCAGCGCTCACCATCCCACAGCTTTGATTTGCTCCTTGTTGAAACCCAAGCAACCGCAGTGGTCGCGGCTCCTATGCAGAAGGGGTGAGACCCGAACTCCCCAGGTGGGAAACCCGCCCTCTCCAAGGCCCTCTACATCACTGCTATGAACTGAAAATGGCTGAGGCAAGACCCGTCCCTGTGCGTAAATAACAGCCCATGAGTTTGCCCACCCTGCAACATATATTCCCACATGAGGCACACTGGAGTGTCTGTCATGTCCTCAAAGGATTCGATCCTTGTGTAGTTTCCTTAGCCTGCCTGGTCTGTTCTTGACCGGCGCAGGTGGACCACCATGTGCCCCATCCCCATGTGGAGGTCTTTCTTGTGCATGCAGGCTGTCCCTGGATCTCATTCGCTGGAGCCACTAGCTCACTGATCCTGTACGCCCCAAACAAAGGTAGTGCGATTGCTGTCCTGAATAACACCAGCTCATGCTGCCTTGTACATACAACCGCTAATGCGCACAAAGTATTTTTTAGGACCTCGGAATCGATTAGCCTCCTCCTGTCTCTTGCTGTGGGCTGTAACCTCCCCCAGCCTTTTGCTGCCATCCTGCAGAAGAAAGTCCCTCCGGGATCCCCCCTGTAGCTAGCTTGGCATAATAGGCGACCACACTCAGGTGTGTCTGTGCCCGTGATCTGCCCAGTCGATAAATGCTGTCACATGGCCCAGACTGATGGCCCTCATCCCTTCTGAGCTTGTTATGTTACTGAAAACCTCCCAGCACTTACGATATTATCTGCTCACTGTTTTAGGGGCCAGGGCAATGTCCACCAATGTCCTTATACCGTCTCAACCAACCGTGCAGTTCCAGCTCCCTGAAACTGACCCACTGAAAACAAGAAACTGTGTCAGCTATTGAGTCATCCAGACCTGCAATGTGTCTTGCCCTGTTCCCAAGTTGACCATCTGGACCACTGCATGGTTGTCTGACCACAGCATGATTTGCCTATTGGCTAGCCTGTGTCCGCATATGGTAAAGAATAACATTGAAATGGCTGACTAAGGGACTTTAGGCTCACTGGCACTTTGTATCCATAAATTAATAATGCGTGGACAATCTATGCAGTGCTCTAAAGAGTAAGGATTTCAACCCAAATCACAAAATGACCATACATTGAAACAAAACTGCGAGCATGTACGTATTTATAGTCCGAAAGAAAAGTACTCCAGTAGTCTTCAAGTTCAACCGGTCTTGTCTTTAATCGGTTATCTCCACTTGCACCAGTTAACATGTGGTTCGTCGTGGTTGGGTGAGTCACCCTTTCAACTTCCTCAGGGTTGTCTGCTAAAATCTTTGTACTTATGCAGAGTGTCTCTATATCCTCTGCAGCATGTAGTCGGTTATAACACTTTACTCTGCTTACAATACGCAACACACAAGCAGCGCTGGGAACGGGGAGAAGCCAGCCCACACTCGGGAGGTACAAGTCATACCTGATGATACCCAAAATTTCTTAGAAGATGACACGATAGGGAGAAGATTGTTAAAGATATAGGAGCATAGTGAATGTAGGGATCACCATATAGATTCCCCTTTAGACCCCCGGGTTGTCTTTTGTGTTTAGATAGTTGATTAGGGGATTTCATCCTGTGAGTTGGTCTTTAAATATTTCCCTGTGACCCTTTTTTCACCATTTGTTATTGAGAAAGATTTATAAGTGCCTACATTCTGCTTAGGATATAGAGACACACTGCGCAAATACGAAGATTTTGTCAGAGAGCCCTGAGGAAGTCATAGGGTGGCTCACCCAAGAACAAAACCCATATGGTAAAGGCCACTACTTTGGGGAAGAGTTCCTACAGTGTGATTATCCCTTTGTTATGCCAGCTGTCTGGCCACTGTGTCACTGCCCATGATGTCCCCAGGATAGCCCCAAAACCATTGCTGCCAGCGGCGTCTGTGTAGAGTTCCAGTTGTTCTGCATGCACCCATGGTTCACGCCACATGAGGGTACCATTGAAATTGGACAAGAAAGTGTCCAATTGTCCCAGGTCCTCCTTCACACCTTGCATAAAGCACACCCTGTGGCGTTTTGACATCCCTTTGGTCAACCAGCGAAGGGTCACCCTGCATGGATTTCTCTCTTGGTGAAATTCAGTGTACCCAGCAGCTGCTGTATTTCCACAAGTGTCGCCTTTTTACGTTGCTGTATTTGCAGTATGATTTGGCGCAGCGCAACAATCTTTTCCGGTGGTAGCTTGCATGTCCCTCCCAATGAGTCTAGCTCAATCCAGAGGAAAGAAAGCTTGGTGGCCAGGCAGGCCCTCTGTTTTGACTGGCACTAGCGGGACTCCTAGTTCCTTCGCCAGCCCTTCAAAGTGGTGGCGGAGTTTTGCACATTCCCCCGTTCCTGCCCTACCAATGAAGAGGTAATCGTCCAAGTAGTGGACCAGTCCCTCCTCAGGGTGACGCGTTCCCAGCACCCATTCCAGATAGCAGCTAAATATTTCAAAGTAGGCACAGGATATGAAACAACCCATGGGTAAACATATGTCCTAATAGTAGACCCCATCCAGTTGAAAGCCTAGGAGGTTAAAACTGTCTTGGGGCCCCGGCAGTAGGCGGAATGCCGATTCGATATCTGTTTTGGCTAAAAGGGCCCCCTTCCCTGATTGTTTGATCAGCTTGACTGCATCCTCCTGGGAGGTGTATGCTACTGAGCAGCTGCCCTGCTCCAGCCAATCGTTTATGGAATTCCCTTGGGGGTGTAATATTTGTGCATGAGACAGTATTTCGTATTTCTTTCTTCTTTGGTACCACCCTAGTGGTGAGACCATAATATTTTTTAGCGGGGGGACACGAAGGGGCCAGCCACTCTCCCCAGTTGATTCTCCTTCCCCACCTTATGCATTGCTGCCTCTGGGTTATCCCGCATGGGTTTTAGGTTGGGGGCCGCACGGGCCCCTATGAATCAAACTTGTATATGCAAGTTCTTAAAGTCCTAGGATGTGGTGGTCCAGAATGGGCAGAGGCAGTCGATTTTTTCCAGAACTTGGACATACTTCTGGCTGCAATATGAGAAGAAGAGTCACAAATAGTTTGCCCGTATACCCACATTTGGTAGATAAGTCGCATTGGGCTGAGAGATAGTGCAACACATGGTCTGTATGGTATGGAAAGGAGCAAACCTGGGTAAGGTGATTTGAGGTAAGTGTTTTGAGGAATGTTACATAATTATAAAGTATATTATGCATTAATAATAAAAACCTTTCCTTATACACGACATTACGGGCCAGATGTAGGTAGCCTAATACCGGTCGTTTACGGCCGAAATTACCGAATTTCGGCTGTTACCGACCAGTATTAGGCTTTTCAGATGTAGGGGCCTAATGTAAGGATTCTGTAATATACCGAATCGGTAATTTAAGGAATCGATAAATAACTGAATTCTTAAATACCGATACGGTAAATTACCGAATCCTAAATGTAGTGAGCACTCAAATGAGTGCTTTTCCCATTTTAGGATTCGTTATTTACCACCAACTACAAGTTGGTGGAAAATATCGAAAACCCCAAAAGAAGCAATTTTTTGCAAATTATTACAGTGCCATTTTGCAGACATACATGCCCTTAGGGCATGTATGTGTACCACATGTGCACCCATACACTATTCAGGGGTGCCACAGGGTGTCAAAGTGACACCTTGCCACCCTTCAATGTGTTCCCCCTTTTACCGAATCGGATGAATCAGGCCCATAGGAAAGTATGGGAGTTACTGAATCGGTAAATACCGATTCGGTATTTACCAAATCTTACCGATTCGGTAATATTTACCAAATGAATACCTACATCCTATTTACCGATTCTAAAATACCGAATTGGTAAAATTCTGTATTTTAGAATCGGTAAATCTGGATTACCTAAATCTGGCCCTATAGGCATCCATAAAAAAGTTAGATTAAAATTTAAAATACATTGATTGAGACCACAGAGGCGTAAGCTTCAGAAGTACACAGGTCCACCCTGCCTCACGGGCGTAGGAGTGCCCGCAGACTATGGAGGAAAGTTACACCAAAAGTATTTGGGGCAGTATTTTCTCCCCATTCACTCAGTGACTGCAATGACAGCAATACAGCCCTGAATAAGGTGGAGACAGCGATAATAGCAGCCTTTGACACCATCGCCCTGATCAAGGTGGCTACCGTCCGCGACAGGATCACCCCAGCTCCATGGTACTCAGAAAGTTTGAAGGATGAAAAAGCCTCTTGTAGAGTCAGAGAACGTAAATGGAGGAAATCAAAATCAGAGAAAGACAAGCGGGCCTACAATGTAGCATATAGGACATACCTAAATAATTGTAATACAGCCGGGAGAACATATTTAGCCACTCGAATCGATGAGGCAAAGTGCTCCTCTAAAGAGCTCTTTAGGATCCTTAACCCCTTCGACGCTAATGACGAGCTCAGCTCATCATGAGGTACACCTCTCGTTCGCTCATGACGAGCTGAGCTCGTCATGAACAGCGGGTTTTTAAAAACTTCAGCGCACAGCGGGAAAATACGCAGCACGCATGGTGTTAAGAGTTTACTGCTCCTATAGCTAACAACTCTTCCTGCCTTCCCACGCAGGGGTTGTGTGATGAGCTAGACACGCACTTTGGACAGAAGATTGATAAAACCTATGATTCCTTCGATCAGGAAAGGGAGATTAGGGAAGTAACACTGGTCTTGGACAATCCTCTATCGTCCAGACTACAACTTTTGCAACCATCACCTCTGAGCAAGTCTTATCACTGCTGGTACACACTAAGTCAGGATCCCCATTAGATGTGGCTCCCCCCACATCATCCCCAATCCTGCATCGGAGTTGGCAAATCCAATTATGGAAATCTGCAATCTGTCACTAGTGACCTCCTCCTTTCCGTTGCAATGGAAGAAGGCTTATATTAAGCCACTGCCCAAGAAAGCATCCTCGGACGCCGCTGATTTACAAAACTATAGAATCATCTCTTATCTCCGTTGTTGCACAAAAATAATGGAAACCTTGATTAACCGACAACTTTCAGACTATCTGGAACATCATGGTCTGCTCGACCCCTCGCAGTCAGGCTTCCGTGCTGGTTATAGCAACGAGTCCACCTTAAAAGAGGTAACAGACTTGATTGGGATACTGTTAGACGAGGTTATGCCTGCAATGTTAGTCCTCTAAGATCTGTTGGTAGCCTTTGACACCATCGCTCACAGAATCCTTTTTGATAAGCTGAGAGAGATTGGTGTCAGAGTGGATCCATAGTTTTCCGTCGGATAGATCTCAATGTGTACAATTGGACACATTTCTGTCCTAGACTACAACTGTGAACATGGGGGTACCACAGGGTTCCATCCTAAGTTCAGTATATATGTGTCCTCCCTGGCCACCATTATTAGATCTTGTGGTTTCCAAACACTCGGGTGATAGTCCCCATAGAGAAGGACCCCGGTGTGACCAGAGAAAGATTTAAGATCTGTATGCTAACAATAGGCACATGTATGAGCAAGAACTTCCTACAGCTTAACTCCAACAAAACAGAGATCTTACTGTTTGGGAAAGCTGAGGAGTTAAGGACTGAGGAGTGGTGGCCAACGAATCTAGGAGATGCTCCCACCCTAAAGAAATGGGCGAAAAACCCGGACATTGTAATTGATAACAACCTCTCTATGGAGAAGCATGTTAAGGCCCTATCAGGCAAGTGCTTTGGTTTGATGCACATGCTAAGAAAGATCTTCCCTTGGATTCCTCTTTCTACCAGAAGGGTCCTGATACAGGTGCTTCTAGTCAGTATACTAGATTACGGCAATTCTCTACTGTTAGGGATTAAGGAAGATTTGATTTCAAGGCTGCAAGTCGTCCAAAAAACAGCTGCATGCTTGGCATTGAATAAGCCAACACGAACTCCATCTCTACCTCTGCTGAGAGAGTTGCACTGGCTCCCTGTTGTACCTGGACTTTGTCTCTTTTCCCCGGATTTGTATTTGCTTGTTGCTCTCTTGATGTCACTGTGAGATTACCTGGTGACATCATAGAATGTAAGGGGTTTTGCCTGAGCCTACTGGCAGTTGGAGGCAGGCTGAGTGACAGGGAGGTCACTCCTTGTGGGGTCTCTTATTTACCATCTTAACATATGGACAAGTAACTATCCTGAATAAAGCAACTTAAATATATTCATGAATTCTGGACTTCTATTACCCACAACATTTTGGCGACTTCTGGACATCTTTAAAGAATCTACAGTGTGCAAAAGAAGATTAAAGAACCCACAGCGTACAAAAGAAGATTAAAATAAATCAACAACTTACTTGAGGATAGATAAGGAATGAAATAAAGAATAATCTACAGAAAGAAAACAGAAACGAACTCACAACCTTAAAGTAAGTCCTTGTCTGAAAGAATTTATTTTCATAAGACTAACTGCTTTGAAGCCTCTACTTATTTATTAAACTCTACGTAAAATACAAGAAACGCCTTGCTTGGCCCCACCAGTGTCCATTACAATCCGGACAGCCTGCAACCCAAGGCGTTTAATGTTCTAAAGAGAAAATATTATAAATTATCAACAAAGAGGAAAGCAGAGTCACGGAAGACATAAAAGTCATAATTTATATGTCAACCCCTGAATTGAATCATCACTTGTTGGTAGATGAGGCAGTCACGAAGCAGTCATTTCTACAGCTTACTACAGTTTAGTAATTTCAAATACATTCTACAAGTCATTTCGGCAACATTATAAACTATCATCAAGAAGAAATGCAGAGTCACGAAGGACACAAGAGTCATAACTTATGGGACACCCCCGCGCCGCACGGCCACCAGGTGCTGTGTGCGCTCACCATGCCTGACTGCCTCGTAGCTGCCTCGCTGATCCGCGTGACCACGCCCCCTGCCTTCGCGCGGCGGGGCCGTGCTCGCCTGACCGGCCTCGATAGTTTTTTGCCTTTCTGCATTCTTCTCAGTCTGTTTTGTTTTGTTTTGCCATTCTTTACTGCCTGTATCCTTTACCCCGTGTTGTAAGCGCCTTCTAGTGCTGCTCTGCCCGTCGTCCCCCTCCCCGCTTCCCGCCACCGCCGATTGCCCCGCCCCTTTTGCTTTCTGTACCCTCCCCGCTCCCGCCTCCCAGCTGCTCCGCCCACCCGCGCACTTCGCCATATATGGCGACCGTGCAAACGCGCAGCGTTGACGCGCAGCGGGCGCGCCGATTGTGCGCCGAAGGCGCGCCAAAGGTAAGCCCGTCTGCGCCCGTCCGCGCCTGGACCGCGCCCAGTGCCAGGACCCCTGGCCCCCACCGACGGAAGCCGCCCCGACGAACCTACAACGCCGCCGAACTCCTCGCACTCAACACCAGCGGCATCCCAGGATGCCACCGAGCCACCCCGAAGAACACCCACGGACCCTTCAGCTGCCACGCCTGCAAGTTCTCCTGCATCCGGACCTACCCTGCACCAACACCCGCCAAGCCGATCACCAGCATCAACCACCTCAAGTGCATCCTGCTCAACACCCGCTCCGTCCACAGACACGCCATCGAACTCTGGAACCTCCTCGACACCACTGCCCCCGACGTCGCCTTCCTCACTGAGACCTGGATGAACGCCTCCTCAGCGCCCGACATCGCCATCGCCATCCCAGAGGGCTACAAGATCACACGAAGGGACCGCACCGCCAACCAGACGGGAGGAGGCATCGCCATCATCCACAGAGACACCATCCGCATCACGACCAACACCGAGGACACCCTAACCACCGCCGAACACCTGCACTTCCAGATCCACACGGACCCCAGGACAACCCTCAGAGGCACCCTGATCTACCGACCCCCAGGACCACGCACACGATTCAGCGAGGACATCGCCGACTTCATCAGCCCGCATGCCCTCCCCTCCGCCGACTACATCCTCCTGGGGGACCTCAACTTCCACCTGGAGAACAACAGCGACCGCAACACCACCACCCTGCTCGACAACCTCGCCAACCTCGGACTCAAGCAGCTGGTGACCACCCCCACCCACCTCGCCGGACACACACTCGACGCCGTCTTCTCATCCAGCAAAGACATCGCCTTCAGCCACGCCACAGGACTCCACTGGACGGACCACAGCTGCGTCCACTTCACCTTCAGAAGAACGACGATCCACCACCACCAGCAACAGGTTGCCCGAAGAAGCTGGAACAAGATCACAGCCGACCAGCTCACCGCCTCCCTGAGTCAGCACCCTCCCACCGGCTCAGCGAACCCCAGCCAGGCTGCCGACAACCTCACCAAGTGGATCAGCAACTGCGCGGACGAACTCGCCCCTCTGAGGACCCCGCCCAGCAGACCCGGCAGCAGAAAAACCCCATGGTTCACCGACGAACTCAAGAGCTCCAAGAAGAACTGCCGAGCCCTCGAGAAAGCGTGGAGAAGGGAACCAACAATGGACAACATGACCAACCTCAAGCTCGCCACCCGGAAACACCACCAACTGATCCGCGCCACCAAGAAAAATGCCTACAAGGACCGGCTAGACAACAACGCACACAACTGCAAGGAACTCTTCAACATCGTGAAAGAGCTCTCCAACCCCAACGCCGGAAACAACGACATCACCCCGTCGCAAGACCTCTGCAACTCCCTCGCCTCATTCTTCCACAACAAGATCGCGGACATACACAACAGTTTCAGCATCCAACCGACGCACGCCACGACCACAGCAACGCCACCCACCACCACCCTCCGCGCCTGGACTCCGATCAGCACCGAAGACACCATCCGCACTATGAACTCCATCCACTCCGGATCTCCGACCGACCCCTGCCCTCATCACGCCTTCAACAAGGCCGATGCTGTCATCGCACCCCACCTGCGGGACTTCATCAACACCTCCTTCGACACCGCCACCTTCCCGGAGAGCTGGAAGCACGCGGAACTCAGCGCTCTACTCAAGAAACCTACAGCGGACCCCACCGAACTCAAGAATTACCGTCCCATCTCGCTCCTCCCGTTCCCGGCCAAAGTAATCGAAAAGACCGTCAACAAACAGCTGGCCGCCTTCCTCGAGACGAATGGATCCCTCGACCCCTCACAGTCTGGCTTCCGAGCCAACCACAGCACAGAGACCGCCCTCATCGCTGCCACTGATGACATCCGAACCCTGATGGACAACGGAGAAACAGCGGCCCTCATCCTCCTAGACCTCTCCGCGGCGTTCGACACTGTCTGCCACCGCACCCTAGTACAGCGCCTCGGCAACATCGGAATCCAGGAGAAGGCACTGGAATGGATCACCTCCTTCCTCGACGGAAGAACACAAAGAGTCCGCCTACCACCGTACAAATCAGAGGCCACCAAAGTCATCTGCGGCGTCCCCCAAGGATCCTCGCTGAGCCCCACCCTCTTCAACGTCTACATGAGCCCCCTCGCGGCCATCGCACGCAAACACAACCTCAACATAATCTCCTACGCCGACGACACCCAGCTGATCCTCTCCCTGACCAACGACCCCGCCGCCGCCAGAACCAACCTGCACGAAGGGATGAGAGATGTAGCCGAGTGGATGACTACCAGCCGCCTGAAACTGAACTCAGACAAGACGGAGGTCCTCATCCTGGGCTCCTCGCCCTCCGCCTGGGACGACTCCTGGTGGCCCCGCGCCCTGGGCCCCGCACCCAAACCGACGGACCACGCACGCAACCTGGGCTTCATCCTGGACTCCTCCCTCTCCATGACCAGACAAGTCAACGCCGTCTCCTCATCATGCTTCAACATCCTACGCATGCTACGGAAGATCTTCTGGTGGATCCCCACCGAGACCAGGAAGACCGTCACCCAGGCCCTCGTCACCAGCCGACTGGACTACGGCAACGCCCTCTACGCCGGAACCACCGCCAAGCTCCAGAAGAGACTCCAGCGGATACAGAATGCCTCAGCCAGACTCATCCTCGACCTCCCACGAAACAGCCACATCTCCGGACATCTGAGAGACCTGCACTGGCTCCCCGTCAGGAAAAGAATCACCTTCCGTCTCCTCACCTACGCACACAAAGCCCTGCACGACCAAGGCCCGAGCTACCTCAACAACCGAATCAACTTCTACGCTCCCAAACGCCACCTCAGATCAACCAGCCACGCCCTCGCCGAGGTCCCACGCATCCGAAGAGCGACTACAGGAGGAAGGTCCTTCTCCTACCTAGCCGCCAAGACCTGGAACTCCCTCCCGACCGACCTTCGCCTGACCCAGGACCACCTCACCTTCAGGAAGAAGCTCAAGACCTGGCTGTTCGAGCAGTAACGGCATCCCCCCCTCCTAGCGCCTTGAGACCCTACGGGTGAGTAGTGCGCTATATAAATGTTTTGATTGATTGATTGATTAACAACTCCACAATTGAAGGTTGGGGTATTCTTACAGTCCAAGGAGAGCGAGTACAAGGTGTTCATGCGGTCTGTATTTTAAGAAATTTAAGAAATTTAAGTGCCTGCTAATAAGAGATAAAGAACCCTCACTGTTGTGTTCCTGTTTATTATAAGCTCATGACGCCCCCAGCGCGCAACGTTAGGTCATGTGACCTCCCATAATAAAAGACGCACGTTCATTCGGGTGCGGAGCAGAGAGCCAGCAAGCATACACCTCGTGTCCGTCTGTGTTATTTCTAGGCCACGTGCAAGGCCTGTAATTTCCCTAGGTGCCCCCTGAGAGTAGGGCCCCTAGTCCCAGCCCCTAGGGTTCCCACGATCTGCCGCCACCAAGAACATAACAATTGGCGACGAGGGTGGTTGATCGAGCCCTCGCCACGTGTGGGTGGTGTCAGCCCCCTTTTGTGCGGCGGCTGCGAGCGTGCTTTCCGCTCGCGGTGCTCGTGCCACACTGCTGCCCACACGCTGTGCCCCCGCACACACGGACTCTCGCCGATCGGGCGTGCAGGTGAGCTGGATCGCCGCCCCCGCCTCCGGCCTGTCGCGCTCTCCTTCCGTTTCAGTGCACTGCGTGCAGTGCGCCCTGTGCTCCTTGGTCCGTGGGCCGCCTGGTAGGGGCCGCGGTGCTCCTAGGCCAGCGCCGCACTCGGCTTCCAGGCCGGTGCGTGAAGCGCGCTCTTGTGTGGCCCCGCCCGGCCCGGCTGACGCTCATCCACTAAGCCGCGCCCTGCCGTATCCCATGCATCGCGCGGACGAGGTGTTCTGCGTCTGGCCGTTGCTGTTTCTCCGTGCTCTGCTGGGGAGCGACGCATGGAAGGGAAGAAGGACCTGTGCACACGACGCCCCAGTTCGGTGGGCACTCCTGTGTAGAGGACACACACACACCCACGAGGCGACAGGTTGTGGGGTCCATCCAGAGGCCTACAAATCACGCTCACCGCCCTACCTGTCACGGAGGGCCCTACTGTTCACCAGTCACGACATGGCCACAATTCCACCTATTGAACCGTTTGTGGTGGAAGGATCTCCGTCGTCATTAGCCCCCAAGTGGAAGGAGTGGGTGGACAGACTCCTGGTATTTTTTGAAGCCACAAAAGTCCATAAAGAGCAGAAGCGGGCCATGGTGCTCCACCTAGGAGGCAAGGATGTGCATTCCATTGCCAGGACACTAGTAGAAGCTACTCCCAAAACTCACCACACACTCATCAATGCCTTGAATGCTCATTTTGAACCCATGGCTAATCAGGACTATGAACGATTTGTATTCAGGCAAGCGAGGCAATTGCCCGAGGAGTCGTTGGACACGTACCACACCAGGCTTAAGAGGCTGGCGCTGTCCTGTGGGTTTGCGGATACCACCGAAGAGATAAGGGGTCAAATCATTCAAGGCTGTGCATCGGCCAAGCTGAGAGAATGGATTCTGGAAGAATCGGGTAAGCCGCTATCTGACATCCTGACCCTCGGGCATACCAAGGAACTGTCCAAAGCACGAGCCGCCCACATGGAGGCAGCCCTACAAGCACCGGTCAAGGCTGAACCAGTCAACAAGCTCCAAGTACGGGCGCCGGCCAAGTGGAACAAGAAACCTGTGAGGACACAGGGAGGCGCCTCTGGCTCCCCGTGTGGGTACTGTGGAGGCCTGACTCATCCAGCATCCGAATGTCCAGCTCGAGGGAAGCGTTGCTCAGGATGTGGCAAACTCAACCATTTCGAAAAAGTATGCCGCTCAAAGAAGTTTCGCAAACCCCGACAAATAGTAAATGCACTGCCGGAAGGGGACCAGTGTCAAAGTGACATGGACGATGATGAGGAGGAAGAAAGGACGGTGCACAAGGTACACATGATAGGAACAGCTGCACGTCATGCCAGGAAACTGCCACAATGCTCACTCACAGTGGCGGAGCAGGAAATTATGGCCGTGGTAGACACAGGGGCCACCATCAATCTGATGAGTGCCGCTCTATACAGAACATTGACTCGCCCTCCGAATCTACATCCCTCACCCATCACGGTCTTTGCTTATGGTCAGGAGACACCCCTCAGAATCAGGGGAAAGTTCCGGACATCCATCACTCATGGGGATAAAACCATTAATACCAATGTATTTGTCTCGGAAGACGGGCAAGGCATGCTATTGGGATGTCGAGCGGCTGAAGATTTAGGCGTTGTCACTTTTGCATTTGGAGTCCATGAAGAATCGGTGCAGCAACTTATAATGGATTTCTCCGATATCTTCCAGGGCATAGGACGTTTCACAGGGAGAGAGATACACCTTCATGTGGACCCGACAGTGCAGCCAGTCGCGCTGCGACACCGCCGCATAGCCTTCCATCTCAGGCTTCTGGTAGAAGAGGAGCTCAGAAAACTGGAGGCGGCGGGCATCATTGAAAAGGTCACAGGCCCCACTCCCTGGGTGTCACCCATCGTGGTAACAAGGAAACCAAAGCAACCCGGAGCTGTTCGGATATGTGTGGACATGCGCCTCCCCAACGCTGCTATCAAACGAGAACGACACATTACACCCACAATCGATGACCTCATCGGAGAAATGGCCGGGGCCTGTTGGTTCTCAAAACTGGACCTTCGGTCTGGGTATCATCAACTGGTATTGGACAAAGAGTCGAGGAACATCACAACGTTTTCAACACACGTAGGCCTCAGAAGATACACCAGACTCAGTTTCGGAATATCCAGTGCGGCTGAAGTATTTCAAAATGTGATCCAGGAACTGATTGCAGACATACCTGGGGTGGTCAATGTCAGTGATGACATCATGGTACATGCGAGAACCATTGGGGAACACAATCAGCGACTGCACAAGTGTTCAGAAGACTACGAGAGGCTGGCCTAACCCTGCATCGAGAAAAATATGAGTTCCTGAGGCGGAAAATAGGGTTTTTTGGATACACCTTCTCAGCTGATGGAGTTCAACCGGACCCGGAGAAAGTCAAAGATGTTAAGGATGCCAAACCTCCCTCCACGGTCACCGAAGTCAGCAGTTTTCTAGGGATGGTCAACTACTGTGGACGGTTCATCAGAGACCTTGCCAATCTGACACTTCCTTTGAGGGAACTTACGAAGGACTCCGCTCCCTGGACATGGGGACCGGAACAAGAAAAGGCATTTGAGAGTATCAAGGAGGCACTGTCAGACGACACCACTCTGGCCTTCTTTGATCCCCGAAATCTCACCCTGGTGGCCGTAGATGCCGGCCCTGCAGGTCTAGGTGCAGTACTTATGCAGAAACAGAGGGATGATCTGGATTGGAGGCCGGTGGCTTTTGCGAGTCGTTCACTCACGGACACAGAGCAGCGATATTCCCAAATTGAAAAGGAGGCCATAGCCATACATTGGGGTTGCAGACATTTTCATCTCTATCTGTATGGAAAACCATTTACTGTCATCACAGATCACAAGCCGCTGGTGGCCCTGTTCTCGGGGACCTCAACGAAACCACCACCTCGCATAGAAAAGTGGATGCTGCAACTCCAAGAATACAACTGTAACATTGAATACCAACCAGGAGCCAAGAATCCGGCTGACTATCTTTCACGACACCCTCGGGTGGCAACCCCTGAAGAGATAGAAGAGGCAGAAGAAACTGAAGCGTATGTCAAATGTGTAATGGCCAGGTCGTGCCCCCGCTCCATCTCTGTCAGTGACGTGGCAGCGGCCACCACCCAGGATGCTTGCCTCCAAAGGGCTAGGGAAGCAATGCAGAAGCGAAACTGGCATAGAGTTAAGGAGAGCTGGAAGACACTCACACCAGAAGCTCAACGAATCATGGAGAGTTTATACCATGTGAAGGATGAGTTGAATGAGGACAACACTGGTTGCCTACTAAGAGGACATAGGTTGGTAATACCATCCGCGCTAACGGAACAAGTGGTTCAACTGGCCCATGTTGGTCACCAAGGAATTGTCAAGACCAAGGCACGTCTGAGAGCCAAAGTGTGGTTCCCGCTCATGGATGAATTCGTGGAGAAGATGGTAAGATCCTGCACTGCCTGTCAGGTCACGGGGGATGTACCACGGGAAGCACCGGTCATAGTGGAACCCCGTCCGCAACAACCGTGGAAACTGGTCAGCATGGACTTCGGCAGCCTTCCAGATGGACGACACACCATG
Organism: Lissotriton helveticus; assembly: GCF_964261635.1. NCBI lineage: Eukaryota > Metazoa > Chordata > Amphibia > Caudata > Salamandridae > Lissotriton > Lissotriton helveticus. The sequence goes on from NC_136059.1 coordinate 53,243,903, forward strand.
GTGGTGATTGACGATCACTCAAAGTACCCGGAGGTTGAAATCATAGCCAACAAAAGTGCTGCGGAAGTACTCCCCAAACTAGAAAAGATAATAGCTGCTCATGGAATAATGAGAGAATTGCGCACTGACAATGGACCCCCGTTTCAAGGCCAGGAACTAGCCACCTATCTGAGCTCTCTGAGTGTGCGACATCGCCGGATAACTCCCCGCTGGCCACAAGCGAATGGCGAAGCAGAACGATTCATGAGGACTCTCAATAAGGTGATAAGGATTGCGCATGATAAAGGACAGTCAGTGGAAATGGCTATATTCACATTTCTTCGAAGTTACCGCCAAACACCTCACACCACCACGGGAGTGGCTCCGGCGCACCTTCTCATGGGACGGGTAGTAATGGACTCTGTTCCGCATCACCCAAGCTGGATGCCGAAGCAGACGGATGAAGATAAGATCGGGGACAGCCGGAGAAGAGCGTATGCCCAAGTCAGTCAAAGACGGAGAGCCACAGCAGTGAAATTCCGCAGAGGAGATGTGGTGCTATTGAAGAACAGAGTGACCAGTGGCAAATTCAGGCTAACTTATGAAAAAGGCCCATGGCGGGTGATCAGTGTGAAGGGTACCCGTATAATGGCCACCAGAGGACGAGAAACAGTAACCAGGAATGTGTCGCACTTCAAGCATTTTCACACGGCACTGAATCCAAGGGAGAGCCCACAGGAGGCCACAGTGCAAAAGAAGAATGACAAGTCAGTTGGTGCCGATCCCATGGACAGCTCAGAGAACTCGTGGAGAGATGTCCTTTCTGATGACTCTGGTAGTGAAGCTGAAGAAATGGTCAGTGATGCTGGAGCTCCAGAGGTGGCGGATGAGGTACCGAATAGCCATCCATCCACCGAGGGGACCAGTGAAGGAACTGTCACAGGGCGGGACAGTTCGCAGTATAGCCTGAGGACATGTTTCTACTGTTTAGCTAAATCGTGATATACTAAGTATGCCATTTGTGCCTGATCAAGTTTGAACTGTTGCACCGAAAAAGCACTGTGTTTTTGTTTTTCATGTTTTAGGAGGAATGTTGTGTTCCTGTTTATTATAAGCTCATGACGCCCCCAGCGCGCAACGTTAGGTCATGTGACCTCCCATAATAAAAGACGCATGCACGCACGCACGTTCATTCGGGTGCGGAGCAGAGAGCCAGCAAGCATACACCTCGTGTCCGTCTGTGTTATTTCTAGGCCACGTGCAAGGCCTGTAATTTCCCTAGGTGCCCCCTGAGAGTAGGGCCCCTAGTCCCAGCCCCTAGGGTTCCCACGATCTGCCGCCACCAAGAACATAACACCTCACTGAAGTGAAGTTAAACTTATTATTATTTTTACTGTGGCTACGCTGCGATCTTTTGCTCAAATTTCACCAACTGTTAAGTTTAAATTAAAAAATGAGTTATGTGGCTCGAGCTTTAACACGCCCTCTCTTACCTACATTCTACGGTCTCTGTCAAGTTTCACCTGAGCTTCACCTAAGACGCACTGATGCACGCGTTTACCGTGAACCATCCAGCGCAGCGTCACCGTGTGTGCTGCCATTTTGCGGTGTCCTTCACAATGGGATTGAAGTACTTTCCTCCTCGTCGATGCATGGATCCTGGAAGCAGCGTCGCTTTTATTCTCACTTATTGTTACCTCCATCTCCTACGTTGTACTTTTATTTACTGTCTTCACTTTCAAGACCGGCTAAGGTAACCAAATATTGGTGATTTTACGAGACTTTACCTATTTTGAAAACCGGAACTTTGTGATTACTTAGTGCCATCTACTGGAGGTTAATGAAACTTTTATTTGCCTGCATTTTCGTTTTGAAGTAGTATTCTGCACTTCGTGGGACCTGATTGAAACAATGACTTCAAAGAGCGACGTGTTGGAACTGTGCTGTTTCTGATATCATCTTCCATTTTATACAAATGACTACGGTGACTACATTTATTATTTTAATTCGTTGTTTTTATTTTTCTTACGTATGAGATGTTTTCTCTTAATTCCTTTCTGCCCATTTTGTTTCACCTGTGAGTCATCGATTAGCAGAATTGAGATTTAGTCATATTTTAAGACTTATTTCAGTTCTCTATATATTGTGGATTCTGTAGCAATGTTTTAACTTGTATTTTATTCATTTGTTGAAATTCATGCATTTTTCTAGTTGCAATCCTGGGTGAGTGTATCCCTGCAACTTGTTTTAGGGTGAGAGCATCCCTTGATTTTTTTTTTTGAAATTCACGGGTTAAAGTTTTCTTGTAAACCCTGTTAAGTTCTAGTTGCATTCCTGGGTGAGTGTATCCCTGCAACTTGTTTTAGGGTGAGTGTATCCCTTGATTTTTTTGAAATTCACGGGTTAAAGTTTTCTTGTAAACCCCATTAAGTTCTAGTTGCATTCCGAGGTGAGTGTATCCCTGCAACTTGTTTTAGGATGAGTATATCACTTTAATTTTTTTAAATTCGATAAGGGTGAGTGTATCCCTCGATATGATATTTATGAAGGGTGAGTATATCCCTAGTTATGCTTTAAGGGTGAGAGCATCCCCTAATATGATATTTATGTAGGGTGAGTGCATCCTTTTCATATGATTTCTACACGTGTAATTCCTGCAGGTTGTTTTCGTGTTAAGTTATTGATGAGTGAGTGTATCCCTTCTCATTAATATTACATGTGGGTATATGTATTCCACACGTTGTTTCCGTGATGAATAATTGTTGGGTGAGTGTATTCCTTCATTCGTGTTTTTTTCTTGTACTTTCAAATCTTTTGAAATTTGGTGTTTAGTCTCCTGCCTTTACTCTTTGTGCTGGTTCACTTTAGTTTCGGCAGATTCTTTTTCACTATACATAAGGTACCGGAGACGTCTGGTATTCTTTTACTTGTGTTTTTTTTAGGCCTACTAAAAAAAAAAAACATTTTTCATTACCTTCTTATATGTTTCTTACTTCTAGCCATTATTAGGAAGAGGATGGTGGTGTTCGTTACGTTATTGGTGACTTTTGTGTCTTCCATGTTCTTCCACTTCTCTTTCTTTCCCATGACTTTTTATATGTTCATATCTGCTTGCTTGGCGCCATAGTTCATTAACTTATTTAATAACGATATTAGTATGTTTCAATTTGTTCTTTTCCCTAAAGAAAGGAGATATGTTGTACCTGGACTTTGTCTCTTTTCCACGGGTTTGTATTTCCTTGTTGCTCTCTTGATGTCACTGTGAGATTACCTGGTGACATCATAGAATGTAAGGGGTTTTGCCTGAGCCTACTGGCAGTTGGAGGCAGGCTGAGTGACAGGGAGGTCACTCCTTGTGGGGTCTCTTATTTACCATCTTAACATATGGACAAGTAACTATCCTGAATAAAGCAACTTAAATATATTCATGAATTCTGGACTTCTTTTACCCACAACACTCCCCATCAGGAAAAGAGCAGTTTTTAAACTCCTATGCCTGGTGTTTAAATCTCTCCATGGGCTAGGTCCAATATACCTAACTAAGAAACTAGAATGGTATATCCCGGCTCGCCAGTTAAGATCCAGTGGCCATAAGCTCCTTTGCAAGAAAGTTAAGATGGGTGGTCGTGCCTTTTCCTGTCTAGCCCCTAGGTACTGAAAAAGTTTGCCAGAGGATTTGCGGTCATGTCCCAGTCTGGCTCTCTTTAAGAAACATCTTGGCTGTTTTAATGAGCATTTCCCACTCTAGGTTGTCTGCTACCCTGGTGCCGAGAGATCCTCTTGGGGATGATTTGTGCGTCCTACAAACAATAATAATAATAAATAAAATAATAATAAAACAAACCCTCTCTTAAGCTTTTCCTTTGTCTGCTTATTTGCTCACAACCATGACAGGCACAAAACCGACCTACTAGGTAGGTATTTTAATATATCATTACCATCTGCCTTTATTGGGAATAATGAAATTCTAGAAAGAAATGAAAACCGGACTTGTTTTTGTGTGTCTGGGACAAACATTGTATTATTAGTAATTTCTGAATCCATAAAAAGTCAATGCCATCATCATGTGTAATGATTTTTAATCTACGTAACATTACATTACTTTTATTGAGGCGAGTCACACACACTCACAGACGCACACAGTGACATGCACATAAATATAGCACACAAACATGTACCCAACCACATATTAACGCAAGAATATGCATGGGATCACAGAAACATTGATATGACAACACAGGACCTCGCCTCCTTAAGCCATTGTTTATGGCGATATTTCAAGAGACAATGGTCCCAAATTTCAGTTCAAGTATCAAGACAAAAATGAATATAGACCAAAATTGAAATCTATATTAACTGTCCAGCCGGACAAATTTAATAGTTATTATGATCAGATGTGGTAAAGTTATTCAACAATTTCCAAGTGGGACACAGCCTGTGTCCAAATACCACATGAGGTATTTGGACACAGGCTGTGTCCCACTTGGAAATTGTTGAATAACTTTACCACATCTGATTATAATAACTATTAAATTTGTCCGGCTGGACAGTTAATATAGATTTCAATTTTGGTCTATGTTCATTTTTGTCTTGATACTTGAACTGACGTTTGGGACCATTGTCTCCTGAAATACTGTATATTCCCAAGGTCCCAGACCTATTGCTACTTTGGGCTTCCCTTGTTTTGTATATTATTGTTTATGTCGATGTCATAAAGGTGGGAGGTTATAAGGGTGGTCCTGTGCTATACGTTTCATCAAACAGTCATGATGGTAATATTAGTGTTTCTGAAGGAGGTCAAGGGATGACGTCATTGGGAGAAGAAAGTCCTCAGTTATAAGCTCCAGCTTTTCTCAACAGTTGAGGCCCTAACACAGTTTTGAGCCAACCCCGACGTTCAGCCATCCAGACACAACCGCAACAAACCTGTTGTCTTGCTGTCTTGCAGGGAGCTGGATTGCAGCAGCGCAGTGACCACAGCTCGGCAATGGAGCACGCCCTGCTCTACAGCTTCCTCGTGATACTGCTTGCAGGTAAGAGGCATCACACAGAGCACATGCATGTGTCTGGTTACAGCAGGTAGGGGCAGCCAGAGGGATGGAATGCTGCATACGCCCTGGTCAGATGACACACCGCAAGGTCTGGTGCAATGCAATTTTGCACTGACATTTGCACCCACTTCCCACACCCAGTAGTAGAATGACAGTATGCAAGAATGGTGCACAAAACCTCTGTTAATGTCATGTTTGTGTTGCTATTTTAGTGCAAATGAGGGTGCAAGTTGCAGAGCACCAGTTGTAGCATACAGAAGCTGAATAAAAACCAGTACACTAAGCAAGAGAGTCCCCTGTACTTCACCCACCCTTCAGTGCATTCCAAATCAATGGGGCCGTCCAGAGAATGACGTCATCAAACATCTCAAAACCCCAGTAGACGTCATCAAAGCAATCAACCTTCCAGCAGGCCTGGAGGTGGTGCTTGCTAGGGTGCACAACAGGGTAAGGAGAGCTGTGCGTTCTCCACATGGGTGGCCCGTTAGAGAGGCTGCCGTCCTAGGTCCAAAGTGTCTCTTTCTTAAATCTGAAATACCTTCTGTATACAAGCCCTGATGGAATATTTCATTGTTTTATAATGAGTGGGCTCAGCGCTATCAGAACCACTAAGATCATCGATACAAATGTATTACATTTCTATCACTATCCCTGAGATCACGTGATACTAGGACATATCACTTTGTGTTTCGCTTATGCTCTTTCCAGAACCTAACACCCTGATTTTATGAACTTAATGTAATCAGGAAACGACTGAAGACCTGGTTGTTCCAACAAACAACCTAATTGTTTCTTACCTGTTTATTTTTTCTCTTTTCTGTTTCTTTTACTCTCCCCCGCTCTTAGCATTTGGTTTTCTGTCTCAGTGCCTGGATACTCTCTGAGTAGCTGTGCGCTCTATACATCTATTTTTAACATAACATAACATAACATCAGTATTTTTACTGTATAACCTACACAGCTGGTATAACAAAACTGTAATATTGGCTGCACCGATTCTCCCTCCTTTGGTGCAATAGTTGTCCCAGAGCGGTGTGCCCACCTTTACCACAAGCGCCACTCTCTAGCAGGAAAGGTTTCTGACACTGCTTGCTCTCTGGGGACTCTGGGTATGGAATAACTAGAGAGAAGGAGTTCAGTCCAATGGCAAGGAAGGGAGACTGGAGTAAACCAGGGAACTTGTACATAGTCCGATCAGAGGGATGTATGTCAGTACAACGCAATCTAAAATATCACGGTACTTGACAACGCGGGCATTACAACGAAAGTCGTTACAACGACTTGCGTTGGAGGGCGCGGATTTTGGAATATTATAATTTTATATTCCAACACCAGTCCACGTAACAGTAGGGAAGGTGTTGGAATATAAAATTACAACATTCCTTGCCCAACAGTGCCATCTAGTGCAAGTCGTGGTAAAGACTTGCGTTGTAATGGCATCGTTGTAAAGGCACTGCGGTGTAAACACCGTGTTGTAAACGATGTTTACCGATCAGAGCCTTACCCCCTCGCCCTTGTCCTATGCAGCCTTCAGCCTGCTCTCGGAGGCCAAGAAAAAGAATGCCCACTTTAGGTACAACGTCACCCATCTATCTCAAACGGAATAACAAGTCGTACCACAGCGCAATATTTAAGGGTAGCTGAAGGGACAAGCTGGGTCCTCAATTCCAGAAAAGCAATAACTCAATTACCCCCCTAAAGCATCTATAGGGTGTAGTCCTACAGAGCTCCAGGTAGAGCAGTCTCTAATACAACTAAGGCATAGAGATGAAGTAACATTCTACACCCCTTGGGAGGAGGGACTGAACCAAGGGACACGTTGAGGCATGTTTACAAGGGGATAGCGCCACCAGAACATCACTTTCAGCCGCATCTGGTGGCTCTATGCCCAAAAAGCGGTGTTAAGCCACTTTTAGTGGCTTAAGGCTGCCTTGTAAATAAGGCCCCTTTACACGCATCACTGAGCTTGAAAGGGTCAAGCAATGGGAGATGCTGTGGGTGCTCCACCGCAACGCCCACTGCTTTTGACACTGCCTCGGATTTACTAGGAAATGTAAATCTGAGGCAGCGCCAAAAACTAACACCATGCAAGAGCAAGCATTAGAATGGCAAAATAAGGAGAAATACTATATTTCTCTTTGTTTTTGCTTTTTCTGTGTGTGCTGGATTCTGTATTCTACAGCAAACATAGAAAGAGAAAAATGCCATTAATGATTGTTTATGTGCAAGAAGGTGTCACTTCCTGCACATAAAAAACATTATATGATGACCATTTGCTAATTCTATGCGTTATAACAAATTGCCTTTATTGATTGTTTATGTGCAGGAAGGGACACATTCCCTGCAACACACTATAGTGCAAGAGTGCCTGCGTTTGTGCTAGGCAGCTAAATTTAGCATCAGTGCTAAGGGACACAGAGGGAGGCATATTCTTGCAATATGATGCATCCTTGCATTTTGAAAATGTTGTAGCACTCTCATATTTTCTCATAAATATGCCCCATTGTTTCACGGTGTTTAGTCACATGACTGGAAAGGACAATCACAGTCTTCACCCCCTTGTGAAAAGGACTAGCGCAAAAGGACACGTGCTTGCTCTGTGTATAGTTAGATGACTGTGAAGGAACTCGACGTGTAAGATGTAAGAGAAAGAAAAGTTAGTAATGAAACAAAGACATCCCTTAGTGAAAACGAAATGACCTCAGCAAAGTACTCAACTGTCAGTAACCACTACTACATGAGAGGGCCCACATTAATGCATCTTACTCCACTAACTTCCTGTTTTTAGGTGAATGACATAAAAAGATTCTGGCACTTCACGGTACCTTCAGACAGTGACTAACAGCGGGGATTAGTTAGTGCAGTTTGGACTAACATTACCTCTAAAACTGAAGCCGGGTTAAGGACCCACACTAAAGATTCCTGGATGGCCCTGATGAAGGCCTATTGTAAGCAAGGTTACTCCCGCTTGTAACACAAAGCCTCCCCGAATTAATAGTAGTACACTATGTACCACACAGCTTCAGAGATTTGCCTCAACTTTATTGCCCTGGAAAGCAAAAGAGAGGCCGAAGGCCCTCCGCGTGGAGCGCAGACGCCAACGATAAATAGATGCCAACCCACATAGGCCAGTCCCAAGGACAGTCCTAAATGCTATTGCCCCTAAATCCCCAGGCCAGCAGCCAAACAAAAAGCATTGAAGACAGTTATGAGAGAGGCAGCAGCCACAGTGGGGCTACTAAAGTACTGAAGTGGGGAACCATCCCACTACCATAGATGCCCTGGGCCAACTAGAAGAGTGGCAAACTTATAGAACACAATAGGGCTGTAAAGAGCAATTTGGATGTAAAAACAACAACAAAAGAAAAGAGAAATCATAAAGCAAATACAATACATGTAAATTATTAAAATTACACCACAACTACAAAAATCCAATAAGAGGAACCTGAGATATGATTTTTTAACGTTTTAAGTAAAAATAGTGCCAAAAAGCATTAGGCTCCAACTGTAATCAACTGGTCACAGTAAACTGGTTTCTAGGCATGATGTTATGTTATGTTATGTTATATGGTCTCTTTTATAGCGCACGGCTACTCCATGGAGCGTCCCGGCGCTTTGGCAAAGAGAACTGGAAAAAAGTACACAACACAGCAACTCACAGAGGGCCGAAAGAATATTATTGGGAGAAGAGCCAAGTCTTCAACTCCTTTCTTAAAGAGAACAAGCTGTTGATTTTTCTTAGGGAAACGGAGAGCTCGTTCCAACTTCGGGGTGCCAAGTATCGGAAGGAGTGACCTCCAATACGAGTGCGTCTGATGGAGGGAACAACAGCTTTGGCCAACAAGGCCGAGCGTAAAGTCCTCTTAGGTGCGTAGAAGGCCATGCACTTCCCAATGTATTTAGGGCCAATCGAATGAAGGGCCTTAAAAGCAAGGGTCAAAACCTTGAAAGTAATTCTCTTAGAGACAGGAAGCCAGTGCAGTCTCTTAAGCAGCTCCGAGGCTTTTGCCCTGCGATGGAGACCAAAAATGGCTCAAGCAAAAGCTTGCCACAATGGAGAAGTCCAACCAGGCACAGTTAAGGGTTCCTGGACCTCAGGAACAGCACTTGGAGTCAGGGCTCACTCCAGCAGAGGCCACCAGCAAGGTCAAGGTCAGGTCCAGTTTCAACCTGTCTGCCAGTAATCTTCAGAGAAGGCCTCTTGTAGCGTGCCGTGTCCCTGTAGCTTGAGCAGGTCAGCCCTACGACCCTTGGTATTCACTTCTTTATCCTGGGTTCAAGAGGGAGCAGGTCAGTCCTTCGGGACTCCGTTTGGGTCTCGGACAGCAGGTTCAATTCTCTGCTGATCTTCATGTGCAGGAGTGATCGGAGGGAGCCGGGAATGTCCGTTTTATGCCTGTCAGTAGCTTGCATTCGGGGCCTATTCTGTGCCTGTCACATCCTAACATAACACAACATAATATACCATAGCAAAACAGGCTTTTTTCGACTAGTTAGTAATGGTAAAGCGAATAACATTCTACAGGCAGTGCTGGGTGCAGAACGGATCAGAATGAATGTGTCTTCCCATTGAGTCATGAACCAGCGCATCAGTGAAATATGAATCAGAGAGGCTGACCTAGCCAGCCCACCTTCCAATGTGCAGGCATCAACCTGGCTGCCATCTTAAAAACAAGGGCATAGTGTCGTGTATTTCTATAGGTTCTGAATCGATCCCCCTATTCCTGACCCTATTCTGGTTAAACTTACTAGCTAGTTAACTAACAGTCAGCCCATGAGGCAAGAAATCCCCCATGATGCAGATACCGTTATCTGACGCAGTCACACTACGGCACAGGAACGTGTTATCTGATTAGGTCATAACGCTTGAGATCTAATTAGACAAGCGATATTCCTCCAGCCCCTGATAAGGCATACGACCTTCTCATAACAAATCAAACCTATGACAACCTGGATAATCCGTGCGGCCATTGTTTTGATTTCACAGAGAACTTTAGTAAAGAATGTGCTAACGAGCAAGTCGTATGACATCTTTATTGACGTACCTATGTCCATCCTTACGTCAATCCCGGCACCTTTAAGGTATAAATATTGCCGACCTTGCCCTATGCAAAACACACGCGTGGTGACAAGACGGAGCAGCCATACTTGCTGAAGCAGAGAGCAGAAGCAGACCCCGCTGGCAGCAGCCCCGCCTTCCTGACGCGCTGAGAGACGCGCTGCTATCTCAAGCCGAGAGACCCAGCACCGGCGCTTCTGGGCAGCCCTCGCAGGCAGCCTGGAATATCGAGAGCAGAGAAAGAGATACCATTCCTCATTCATCCTAAATTCCAGGTACAGAACTGAATAACCCCTCCTAGAGAATTCTTTAGTTATTCACTTGGCAAAAACAAACTTAACTTAAACTGTAACTTTCTATTCCCGCCCACGTATTAGACTTAGGTCAGGTACACGGGGTAGGCGTATTTAGAAACACCAGTTGAGTACGTTTAGTCAAATGTATATGTGTATGTAAATATATTTTAATCATTTTAAACATCATATGGCTCAGAAACCATATCAATGTTTTTACAGTATTATTTTATACTATTGCTTCTAATGTATGCACTTTACTTAACTATAAGTATCGCAATAATATCGATCCATTTCTCTTGTACGAGAAAAGAGACTGATCAATAAATAACATCTTTTATTGAACACGCCCGTCTCTTCCTTTTCTCTACATTCTGATGAGACTAAGAATGCACGTACTGACTGAGTAAAATAATTGCCTTGTGCTCACACGACTCTTGAGATTGACTCTTGATTAGGGGAGAGCAAAGTTGTCATGTTCTATGGTTGTCAGAAACTAAATCCCTTCTTGTCTAATCAGGGAAGTTAATCCTTCCTTGAACATTCGAGAAAGTTTCTAGCGAACTCTGAGCTTAGCTGGCAAACCCAAAAATTAAGTCTAGTATCGACAGTAGTAGACCTAGTTAACGTCTGGCCTAGGCCTTTACTGCTGTAGGTACTATTCCAATGCGCAGAGCCTATTGGGAAAATAGGAGCTACACTACATGGCGCCCAACGCGTTTGGAAAGGGCGATAAAACTAACGTAAGACATTTAGAGTAACTCAGTCGTGCTTTCTCACTCAGACCCCTTTTTCCAAATACTCCAAAGACGTCTGGAGTGGGTGAAAGGTTATTATATCCTCCAAAAACCTCGCAGGAGGGAACTCCTATGTATGGTTTTTGGTCTAGTCAACGTTGAAGGATAAAACAGTTCCAGAATATTGTGCATCTAATCTCTGTTTCCATAAGAAACCTGATCTGCAAATAAAAATAATACCATCCTGTCAGTAAAATGGGAGACAGTGATGGAGAAAGAGAGGCAATTAGATTAGCTACTGAAATAGCAGATGCTGATGCTACCATGCAAGCAGCAGACGCGGATATAATACTCATTCCGGTCGCCAAAAGAAGATCTATAACCTTAAAACTTATAGAAAATGGACTGACACCTAGAGGTGGCACAGTCATATTCGTAATCGAGGCACACGAATATCGGCAGACAGAGGTATACTATACATGGATACATTTTCCAGCAGCAAATACTGTAACAAAGTACTTCCACTATTACAAAGTAGAGGAACCTCCTAATGAGTACACTCCTTTCGAGGAGGTGGAAGTACCACTCAAATTCCAAGAGCATTTGCTCTTATTTGATGGCGCCCTAAAACATAATAATCACATTACAAGGCTCGGTCCTTTAGGAAGACCAGGAGCAACGTGGCCGGTCTTAGCCGGATACACACCATATCCAGACATCGAAAGAATGCCTGCAGCAGAGCTGTTAATACAGCTAAAACAACTACTAAAAATTCACAGACAATTAGTTCAGTATGTAATGCGGACTTCAACAATTCAGCCAGCGATTAAACTTCCACAGCTGACCCCTCACCAGGGGAACACAAATAAAATTACACCACAGAACATCCAATCCTGCCTAGGTAAAGTTCCAGCTAAACGGGAACAGATACCATTCTGGTTGGCACAGAAAATTACCCAAATAGAGGCGGTGTTTCCTGACACCACCCCGCTGGAAAAACACAGGATTCTGACTATATGTCTCCCAATGGGAATCGCACCACACATTGAGGACTGTGACACTTGGGGTACAGTCTTTGCTTCCATCTACACAAAAACGCACGGTGTTCCATCCATTTCGGTAATACCAGATGTGCTAAAACAAATTCAAGATGAATATGGTCCAGAACCTGCTTTAACTCTTGGTATGAAATTACTAAAAGACTTCAAGCAGGTCTCGGCTATATTACTAGCCAACATAAAGGGTGAAGCAGCAAACGTGGCGATCCGCCAGAGGTTAAAAGAGACAGATATAGCAGACCAACCAGCTGAAATTGCCAGAATCATAGAAAAATCCTATGAAGAACTAGGCAGAGATAGTCTAGGTGGAATACCAGTAAAACCGCAACTGACTACAAGTCCAGAAAAAATGTTTTTTAATAATAATAATAATTCACCAAAAAAGAACTGGGATGGAAACAAACAATCCAATCCAAAAGAAAAGAAATTCCAGTCCAGAGGAAGGTCTCCTAGGCGAAGAGAGAAATCTCCAAACCCGAGACAAAGGTCACCTCAGAGTGAACCCTCTGGGAATAGATATAACCTTAGAAATAGGGATAATATTAAAAAACCTGATAGATATCAAGACATTGATACACGTCCCTCTCAATCTTTTCAGAATTCCTCGCAGAAATCGGAAAGAAGAGGACGATCAGAAGAGCACGCCAAGTCCAAAGACAAGGAACCTGCTCAACTGAAAAAGAAATCACAATTTCCAAAAAGAAGGTAGCCAGTATCAAGGTAGTTAACAATGCCGAGAATACTGAGGACACAACTGAAAAACGGAGAATGGGCTCAGACAATGCTAGACAGCGCAGCAGAGGTGAGCATAGCTCGCAAAGTCCTTATGAATCATCTGGAGACAGTGGACACGAATGAATACCTTCAAGTGGAAACTGCAGATACCAGAGTTAGCAAGCCCCACAAAATATACGAGATAACATTACGTATAGAGGGAGATAAGACTAGGAAAATAAGGGGACTATTTTGGGATAACCTCTCAAAGGGTTATGACATACTTCTAGCTGAAAAAGACTGGCCACCAGAGTTTGTCAGGGAGTGCCCTCATGGCGAAGAAGTAATTATGCCTGCCTTCTCGAATCAAATACCGATTCATAAAAAATACACACTTGCTAGAAAGTGGGCAGTGGCCTTAGCACCTGCTTTATATAAAAATTATGTAGGATGGGATGAGGATTCTCCTCCTCACAAAATCCAGTTAAAATCACAACCAACTGCACAAAGACAGTACCCAATTAAGCAAGAAGCTAAAAAACAAGTAAATGAAATACTAGATCAGCTAGAATACCAGGGGGTGATTGAAACTTGCACCTCACAAATGAACAATCCTTTGTTTCCGGTCTCCAAACCAGACAATTCGTACCGTCTAGTTTTGGATTACCGACACCTTAACACATGTTGCAAAACTTTTGCAGTGCAAAACTCACACAGTGCTGCACTAATGAATAACATAGTGCGCAAAAAATACAAAACAACCTTGGACATCTCCAACGGATTCTTTTGTCAAAACATAGCACCAGAGAGCAGATATTTTACTGCATTCTCAGTAAATGGCACTCAAAAACAATTCTGTCGGTTAGCCCAGGGGTACAAGAACAGCCCGGGGGTATTCTCAGTGAGAGTAACAGAATTACTACAACTATATGATGATGAAGCATTATCTTATGTCGATGACATTTACTTAACAGATGATGACTTGGAGACTCACTTGAAGAGAGTGAACACCATAATACTTGGTTTCGCTGCAGAGGGTTACAAATTCAACTTCAAAAAGTCCAGAATTGCCTATCTGACGGTCCTATTCTTAGGATATGAGTTATCAAGTGAAGGCAAAAGCCTGGCAGACAATTTCCTAGAGAAATGTGCCGTAATCCAAGCTCCTAAAACACTAAAAAACCTACAGTCAATTCTAGGCTTCCTAAATTTCGGAAGAACATATATTGCAAATTACGCAGAAAGGGTCAAACCCCTTTATGATCTAATTAAACCAGACTTTAAAAGATCCAGTTGGACTCAAGCACACACAGAAATTTTGAGATCCTTACAAACAGACATGCTAATTAAAACAAAATTAGAAACCCGTGATAATACACGCAACCTTGTGATCCGAGTCATCCCAGGGAGATGCGGATTCACATACCTGACTTCTAATGAAGGAGATAAGGTACCAATTGCATTCAAATCACATTTGTACACAAAAGCTGAACAGAGATTCAACAACAAAGGAAAAATTGTTCAAGCAGTTCAAACCGCAATAGCTAGAGAAAAAGACATAGCTGACGGTAGACATATCACAGTCAGAACAGCAGAATCAGCCTTTGAGGCATTAACAACACCGTGTAATTTACCAACAACAACATTGGATCCAGAATGGTTACAATGGGTAAATTCAATCACAACGGACAAAGTATATTACTTCTTTGATCCAGAACTAGAAGAATTAAAAAATCTAAAATATGAAAAAACGTATCCTCTGCCAATCGACATTCTGCCTCTACGACACTACGCCTGTGTAATCTATACAGACGGACATGCTCAACCCTCCGTTTGGGGAGAACATGCATACAATCCCACATGTGAGATTACAAAAGAAGTGTGGCACGGAGGTAAACTAAGACCTCTATTAACAAAATCACACTCAGTAGAAACTAATTCAGAACTACAAACTGAAATATTAGCTTTGAAAATGGCGCTAGATAATGCGGATCGCGAATTCCCGACACTTATAGTGTCAGATTCATATTTCTGCGTCAAAGCATATAACAAGGATTTGCAGACCTGGATTCAGAACGATTACAAAGATGACACGGATGCACCAATAAAGCAGAGACTGCTCTGGGAACAGGTAGCTCTTTTGAAAAAAGAACTACCAAAGACTCACGTGACACACTCACTGAGTCACCAGCGTGATGGCGTTCACGTTGTAGGGAATTCATTGGCTGAAACAGCCGCAGCGGCAGCCAGTAAACCGGCTCCCGTAGATCGGAAAAAGCGTACATTAAAATACATTGACGGCGAAACATTGCTGGCAGTAAAAACGTCATCAAAAGGCGAC
Organism: Lissotriton helveticus; assembly: GCF_964261635.1. Taxonomy (NCBI): domain Eukaryota; kingdom Metazoa; phylum Chordata; class Amphibia; order Caudata; family Salamandridae; genus Lissotriton; species Lissotriton helveticus. The sequence continues at coordinate 53,259,135 of NC_136059.1, forward strand.
TGCTCGGCGTTACCGATCAACTATCCACTCAATTACACATACATCATAGATGCAAACTCCATTCCTTTTGCTCGAATCCCTGGAGTGGGGGTTGAGTGATTCCAAACATGGACAGGAGAAACTTGTTAATCGCAGACGCACACATGGGCGAGGGTCTCAGACACCTTAAATTAAAAGATTCTCTGGAAGAATTACAATCACGGTACTGGTGGCCAGGCATGAGCCTGCACTACACCATGTTTGTAAAAAACTGCCCAAACTGCAACAGAGATCGCAGTGGGGAGAGAAGCAGTTTAATACCTCGTCGTATCAAGGCAGATAATATTACCAGTAAAAAGAATGGCTTGCGATTAACATATACAGGCTAGTTCCCACTTATAATGTAGATCCACAGCACTCGGCTGACGTCCGGACTGTTATACAAGATTTGCGAGTCTAAATGGCATATACGCTAAGAGCATGCTACGTTCGACCAATTTTTTCTTTTTCTCAGGCAATCCAGCCTGGGGGGGGGGGGAAGAATGGCCAAATGAGCACAGCCCAGCGGGAATCTTCTCACTTCCTTCCTGAGGGTATGGGATGGTGTAAAGAAAAAACCAAGACAGAAAGCAATCTATAATAGAAAGGATATTAGGTTCGGGAGCTGGGTGGGTCAAACATCTAATAAGTGTCCAACGTAGTCTAAATAACTTGCCAAGAAATTCTCTGAAGGGATTCAGTCCGTACGAATTATTATTCGGAACTAGGATGTTGATCTCTGACCTTGATAGTCAGACTTCAGTGGTAACAGAAAAAAGCTTTGATGTCAAAGACCGTTTGGCTATTTTGCAGGACTTAAACAAAACAAGAAAAGACCTGAGCAACATACAGTTGAAAGAACAGCCAACGACCACTGAAGATTCACCACCTGTCCCAGCAAGACCTGTCTGAATTCCAAAAGTCGGGGATCTAGTCAGGGAGAAGATCGCGGTAAAGAAGGAATTTGGGCCTTCTTACAGAAAAGCAGTTCCTGTATTGTCTGTCAACGGGACAAGATCAGTTGTACTACCGCCACTTGCTGGAAAAAAGGAGAACCGAGTTGTATCCATCGACCTGGTAAAACCACAACATGTGGCCGATAACCAACGGTAGGCCAAGTGGACTCCCAATAAGTAGCAGAACACCAAGGTTTGCTACCAGTACAGAGGTCCTATCAAAGAGGCTCATCACATTCGAAACGCCTACAGAAGAACAACAAGGACTATGCAACAATGCAATAGAACTAAGACCTCTGAAAACCCAAATAAAGACATTTAACAGAGACACACCAATCTATACAGAAGTACCAAGTGAAAATGCAAGAAACAAAAATCCTGAACCAATTGGAACAATTGACAGAACTGCATCCGGTTACTTCATCAACTTCGATGATTCCTCCGACGGTTTCAGCGAACAAAAGACACAGCCATCATCAAAATCCTTTAAAGACAAAGCGAAGGAACTTTTGAAACAACTAAAAGAAACATATCTGATTTCTCCATGGATTGAATTTTGGGTGGGTTTTGGTGCATTTATCCTCATACTTTGGCTCATCATGGTATTTACCTTGGGACGCTTCATTGAGGGAAAATATGCTAAAATGGACACAGCAAGTCAGAACATCAACTTGGTCCTCAAACCACACACATCTTCACACGTCGAGAAACGAGAACTTTCTTCAGAACTTTCTTCAGCCAACTTCACAGCAATTCCAATACCTGGTGGGGTAGCCTGGGACAACACTGACTATGAAATTTATGGTCCGGTCGAGATCCTGAAATATCCACACCAAATTAAGATCTCTTTGAGTGACTTTGCAAAACCAAACTCATTTGCTGATGATTGGGACTTTGAAAGTATTAACAATATGATGTCTGACTTAGTAATGTCTGCTAAATTTACAAAACATGATTATTTGCAGGGTTCTACAAATTATGACAGCATGTACTGCTATAACCATTATGGTAACCATTTCGTGCATAAATCTGCAAAACCTAGAAATGTTTTAAGTTATAATCAATGGGAACATTGTGCTACACCTCCAAAAGGGAGCTCTAGAACCGTTTATGACAAATATTCATATTTTTCAGGTTTTAACATAACTAATGCTGAAACATTTTATTACAAATTGTCAAACAAGACAGGGATGAAAACCATGATAACCAACACGAAATTGATATATTCAGATTCTTTCTTTGAAAAAATGAATACTTTTGGATTTGATTATTGGGACAAAAATGTTGATTTGAAAAGTGTTTGGGGTACAAAAGAATGGCAAGTACAGGGTTTAGAAGCTTTGTTTAGAGCCTGCATGATCCCAGAACAAATGATATTTTTAAATGACACCGTTCAACAAACCACCTGTCTTGGCCTAGCAAAAATCAAAGATTTAAATAACCTGTCTATTCCAAAGCCAACAATGTTTAGCAATAACTCTGATATAGACATAAACCATATACTTAACCAAAACAGAACACATCCTGATTGGAAACAATGGTTGATCTGGCCCACAGATACAAATAACTGTCAAGATAGATTCCTGAATAAAACACAGGGTTTCAAAATGAACAGGCCAGACCCTAGATATCCCCAAAGACATCACCCAGGGATAATAACAACCTACAGTGTGGGCAAATTATGCCTTCAATGGCTACAAACTTCCACACTGCCTGAAATTAAGCAACACCTAACTTTACTTACTGATGGTGCTGACTTGCGTGATTTCATACTGGGACCACGCAAACAGCGAGATAAGCGTTTCATAGCAGCCTCTGTATATGCAGCATACAATGAGGCCTGGAAGGTTACTCAAATTGAGACAGCAGAAAGAATACGGGAAATTGACCGTATTAATTTGGAAAAATCACTTTCTGTAGTGGACAATGGGTTAATGACTCTGTCCTCCAGAATTTTTTCATTGGACAGCATTGTGTCTTCAGCAATCGATATATTATCGCAAGACTTACTGTTATTACAACATGGTCAGTCACAATTGCGTTCTATCGTACAGCTTGGCTGGACGTTACAAAATCTGCGTTCAGGCTATGTGCCTTGGCGTTTAATCAACACTACGTCACTATTCCAAATCTTTAACCTTACTGATAGACAAATCGGTATGGCGCAGAAGGGTGCTGATTATACAATCTTGAGCATTGAAAAACTAGAAAGATTACCAATGACAATGTCAGAACGACCTGTCAGTGAATGGATAATCCACGGAATCATAAATATTCCAATCTCAACCTTCAGGTTTCAATACTGCCAAAAATATATACAGGCTGGCATGTACGAGAAATTGGGAAAGGGGTACCTTAAAACAACTTGGAACCTGCCCTATTCACATGCATGTGTCAGTAACAAAGGACAGAAAGTGTTTCTTAGTGGCAACAATTGTGCTATGTCACTAAGCGGCACGCTTCTGTGTAACGGTATTAGTTTGCACGGAGCCTGTGAAGGGAATTCATACAACCTTTCATGTCACCAGCAAGGCGCACCTGCAACTGAAATAGAACCATTCTTTCAAAGACTCTATAATGGGAGTTACATTCTTATTGTAGACCGCAGATGCTGTAGTCTTATGCCCGGGACTCCTTATCTCGTCACTACGACGGCGAAGGTCAAGTGCTGTGGACGTTCTTTGTTCCCCAGCTCCTTTCCAGACAGGGAGGCAAGGGCATGGCCCGGTCTGAAAATTACTTCTATTCGAATAGACACTTTAAGCAGAATGAAAACAGTGCTTCTTCAGACGCCTACAAGGCTCACGTCATCTAAAGAAACGTATGATCTACAAGTCGCAAGGACGACTGCAGAGATACATACATTATTATCAACCAATTCCCCCGTACATTTCGCGGAAATCCTGAGCGAAATCTTAAATATTTCTGATACCACTGGGGTCTCAAAGGTATTTAAGACAGTATTTTCGATGGCATTAACACCATTCAAAGCCATACTGGGTATTTTTCCAGATTTCGTCCATTCGATTTTTGGCGGACTTCCCCTGATCCTAGGACTAATTGCAGGAATCCTATTCCTGGTCCTTATTTTTCGTTATGGCAACCCATGTCACAGAACAAAATCTCACGACAATGGAAGATACGATCCTAGCCATTGGATACCGGGACCGGATATCAAAAATCCTGGGACTCTCCCGGCTTAGAGACCTAAACATGACTTGGTTTCTATCATTTCGACCAATGTGGCAAAGGTGTGTTTTACCTGTACTAAGGTGTCTGCTATGCGGAGAAGAATGCGTGTTAGACACCTGTCTGACGCTACAATCGGATGCGCCGGTGGATGCAGATACACTGTTGGTTCCTACCAAGGTTCACGCACTGTGCTGCCCTCAAAGGCTGCCAATTCTGATGACGGCATTCCTGGAATCTTCACCACTGCGATTGAAGAGTAGTGAAGTTCAAGATGAAAGCAGCATCGAACAGGTACGACCTTCTGTCAGCAATGCAAATCAGAATGTCAATGGAGACAATCATGCGCACGAATGCATGGTTACCCCTATTTCCGACTTAGAGGAACTTTCCCATGAAGCTGTTGACAGTTTTTTCGAAAGCCTGAATGATATGATGTTCTCTCCGGAACAGAAATAGAGACTTTTGAGTAAACTCCCACACGGCGTTCCCTGAATTCGGCCTTCAACTTTAAAAATAAAGTCACATGAACAATTACAATCCAGTTCACGGACAGCAACTTTTTTCAGCAAGCCCCTAAAATATTTTTCTATATATTTTTTCCCGGGACACTGATCTTCTGCTTAAAGTAAGAAACTATTCCTAGAGAACTAAGATTTCTATTTTTTTAGATACTTTATAGACTTTATATAGACTTTAGCTGCCCACTGGTATGTTCACAATATATTTTATGTGATGAAATGGTTTCGACTTTTTTTCTGTATAGCCATATTAAGAGCCATTTCATGTGTATTTCTCATATACCAACAAGCAATAATGCATAACAATGCGTGTTTACTTTTGCATTTAATTCATAGCTTAAGTGCATACAATATATATGACTGCAATTTTCCAGTATATTTGAAAATTTCAAAATGCATTTATGTATTTTGGGGTGGTAAGGTATACACTATACTCTATAGTATGTTGTACTATGTTATACTATGCATAGATTAGTAGATATGACCATAGTTAGCGTGGAGTGGGTGTCGTGTATTTCTATAGGTTCTGAATCGATCCCCCTATTCCTGACCCTATTCTGGTTAAACTTACTAGCTAGTTAACTAACAGTCAGCCCATGAGGCAAGAAATCCCCCATGATGCAGATACCGTTATCTGACGCAGTCACACTACGGCACAGGAACGTGTTATCTGATTAGGTCATAACGCTTGAGATCTAATTAGACAAGCGATATTCCTCCAGCCCCTGATAAGGCATACGACGTTCTCATAACAAATCAAACCTATGACAACCTGGATAATCCGTGCGGCCATTGTTTTGATTTCACAGAGAACTTTAGTAAAGAATGTGCTAACGAGCAAGTCGTATGACATCTTTATTGACGTACCTATGTCCATCCTTACGTCAATCCCGGCACCTTTAAGGTATAAATATTGCCGACCTTGCCCTATGCAAAACACACGCGTGGTGACAAGACGGAGCAGCCATACTTGCCGAAGCAGAGAGCAGAAGCAGACCCCGCTGGCAGCAGCCCCGCCTTCCTGACGCGCTGAGAGACGCGCTGCTATCTCAAGCCGAGAGACCCAGCACCGGCGCTTCTGGGCAGCCCTCGCAGGCAGCCTGGAATATCGAGAGCAGAGAAAGAGATACCATTCCTCATTCATCCTAAATTCCAGGTACAGAACTGAATAACCCCTCCTAGAGAATTCTTTAGTTATTCACTTGGCAAAAACAAACTTAACTTAAACTGTAACTTTCTATTCCCGCCCACGTATTAGACTTAGGTCAGGTACACGGGGTAGGCGTATTTAGAAACACCAGTTGAGTACGTTTAGTCAAATGTATATGTGTATGTAAATATATTTTAATCATTTTAAACATCATATGGCTCAGAAACCATATCAATGTTTTTACAGTATTATTTTATACTATTGCTTCTAATGTATGCACTTTACTTAACTATAAGTATCGCAATAATATCGATCCATTTCTCTTGTACGAGAAAAGAGACTGATCAATAAATAACATCTTTTATTGAACACGCCCGTCTCTTCCTTTTCTCTACATTCTGATGAGACTAAGAATGCACGTACTGACTGAGTAAAATAATTGCCTTGTGCTCACACGACTCTTGAGATTGACTCTTGATTAGGGGAGAGCAAAGTTGTCATGTTCTATGGTTGTCAGAAACTAAATCCCTTCTTGTCTAATCAGGGAAGTTAATCCTTCCTTGAACATTCGAGAAAGTTTCTAGCGAACTCTGAGCTTAGCTGCCAAACCCAAAAATTAAGTCTAGTATCGACAGTAGTAGACCTAGTTAACGTCTGGCCTAGGCCTTTACTGCTGTAGGTACTATTCCAATGCGCAGAGCCTATTGGGAAAATAGGAGCTACACTACAATAGCTTGGTCATTATGATTGGGAGGTTTGAGCGTCTGATATCCCGACTATCACGCTGTCACATAATGTTTAAATGCACGATACACAGGCAGGGTGAATGAGAGGGGCTTAGGGAGCAGTGGAAAGAGAGAGGAATGGGGATTGGTAGGAGTACTGAGTGAGAGAAACACACATTTTGTAAATCAACATTGTTTTTGACTGAGTGCTCAGGCAAAAGTCTGAGGTGAAATCCGACAGGCAGCTCACCGCAACCGACTGAGAGCCCCTGTACCCAACCAGTCATCAGAAAATACATTTATTAGGGGGGTGTAACACCCCAAATAGCCCCCTAAAGCTACGCCCTTGTTTAAAAGGGCGGCGGTGATCCCTTGAAGCAGCTGTTCCCAAACTGTGCACCGCGGCTCCCTGGTGCACCATGAAAACTTGCCAGGGGTGCCACGAACAGATGAGGACACAGTTTGGGAATCAGTAATAAATAGTATGGCACCTGAGTTCAACCCTGCTCCGTGTGATCAGGCCTGCAGTTGTTGCCCTGGGCCATAAGAGGGCAATGCAACCTCATTTTCAAGACAATTTGTTTAATTACAACCTTTTGTGTATTTACCAGCTTAGCTAATGTCTTCATCGTCCCTGTGCAAAGAATGCCGAATGCAAGGAAAGAGAGGCCTTGGAAGGGGGGCGCAGCGGCACATTCTTATGAAACTTTCGTCTGAATACAAGATAATAATATCCTATTCATGTGTGCTGCTGGGATGTATGACATTACAACGCATGCTTTTACATCGCATGCCTTTACAACGCATAGTGCTTTGGGGCGTTGGATAGTGAATAGTTTAATTTACTATTCCAACTCTAGTCCCCGTGGATAGTAGGGAAGGTGTTGGATAGTAAATTAAACCTATTCCCTATACTAGAGCGCCCCCCCAGCGCAATGCATTGTAATGGTTTGCGTTGTAAAAGTTGCGTCGTAAAGGCACTGCGTCGTAAAAGTTGCATTGTAAAGGGTGTTTCCCGTGCTGCTGATATGCAGATCACTGAAAGCAGTGCGGACAATTCAGCTTTCTGCCAAGAGAGAAACAACACACAAATAAATATTACTTAACTCCCTGCTCTGATAGCCAGAGAATAATGCCCATTTTCTATCGTCTGGATCCAGTAATCAGCTCAACAATAACATAAACTATACTAAACTAAAATTATGGTGGTGCTTAGCAGATAGGGAAGTACATCACACGTGTACTGTATACTCTTTTTTACTTGCGCACGGAAACCATTATAATCCAAGCTATTTGGGTAACATTTCCAAGCCCTCACAGCTGCTTTTCTGTTGCACTTGAAAGCTAAGAGCGCTTCGAGAAGCCTTGAGCTGGCATGGCTGAGAAGTTAGACATATTTTCCTAATCATAACTATTGGGGTTTTATCACGCTCAGCTGAGAGTTTTTGTGATGGTATGGGGTGTTTGAATCAGTTTGCTTATCTTCAAAAATAAAGACAACCGTCTTACGCTTCCTCCCCACTCTTTCAAATATTCACCACTGTGTAACATTTTTGGAACGTGGTAGCACAGATGTGCTCATAAACACTTAGGGCCTCATTTATGAGGCCGTGCATCACTTTTACGCTGCCGGTGCGTCACTTTTTGTGACGCACCAGCAGCGTAAAAAATGTGCCTTGTTGCACCATATTTACAAAGTGACACATCTAGGTAGATGCGTCACTTTGTAAACCCCTGCGCTATATTATACCTACGCCAGGTATAATGTATGCAGGGGGGGACGTTCCCACGCAAGAAAGGGGCGTAGAAGTGATGCAGTGAAATCTATAAGATTTCACTGCGCCACTTCTAGGACACAAATGCTTCAATTTCTTACGCCTGCCTCACAGCAGGCGTAAGACTGACGCAGGCCCTTTCACATGGGGCTTGCCCCATGTGAAAGGATACATTTCTGGAGTTGCGTCACTTTTGTGACACACTCCAGCAATGCGTCACTTTTGCGCCATACAGATACGTCAGAAATACTGACATATCTGTAATTCCTTGCGCCATGATGCGCCATACTGTAAATATGACGCATCATTGGTGTCTCAAGGAGGGCGCAGTGAAAAGTGACGCGTCGCTGTTTTGACGCAGCCATGCGTCATTTTTCATAAATGAGGCCCCTACTCATCTATAGTAACATACGCTTACACGTGTCACTCGCGAACCAGCATGAGTCCATCAACAGAGCTCGAGAATACATTTAAAAGTCATCTCAAATTATATTTGCTGTTTGAAGCATGAACAGATCATAAAGGTTATAAAAATACCAATTTTGGTGGTGGTGTTTTTTTTTTTTGGACCAGCTGGGACTTAAAAATACTGGTGGTGCTGGTAGAAAACTGGTCAGGTGGCAAACGTAACTGGCTTGTTTATTTACTGTTTGGGTTTTGGGGGACATGCCACTTTAGCACAGTCTGTCTGTGATGCAGAACCCCCTGTGTTTTTTGAACAATCATTGGATGTCTGGTAAGCAAGTGAAAAACCACCGGACAAAAGAGGAGAAAAAATTGAAGTACTCCAGAGGCCAAGCTTACATCACCGCCACCCGTAAAATAAAATGACATAATGGAGAGCCGCGGACAACTGCCAATAGATAAAGGGAGCCACGGGTCAAAAAAGTTTGGGAACCACTTCCGTGAAGGAATGTGCAGTGAGTGACTGGGCCTCTTTTCCTCCCTTCCAAGGGGGAGCCTTGGGGAGTGCGCTTACTGTTTGCCACATCTGAGGGTATCTTGTGACCGCCTCTTTGTGTCTGATTCTGCCCCTATAATACGAGCTTCTGTGGCCCCTTCCTTAACCCCTCCGCTGCGCCGAACGTTCCGGGCTGGTGCGGAACGTTCTATTGCGCGGGCAGGGTCGGAACGTTCAGCGGACGTGCGCAGCACTACTGAGGTAGTGAACGCGACGTCCGCTGAACGTGCCCCGCACGGAAGGGGTTAATACCCCAAGGTAGAAATAAGTAGCAAAAATGCATGTTGTGCTGCCCAGGGCACTTAATGCACTCATGCCAACCAGATCTCAATCAGGCAGGAAACTCCCGATTTTTAAAGCCAAAAGTGGGTTTATGTTATCTTTCTCCTGCCTATGTTACCTCTGCTTCAATAGAAGTTAACAGGGTCAATAGACTTCCTGTTTTTCAAATATTTGTTCATGTTTACAGATGCATGTTTCTGTCATGTCCTGCAGTGAGTTGTTGAACCATAACATTTGCAGAACGCGCCCTAATGTCTCTCTCAATCGCATCCTTCGCTTTTCTCTCTCCCCCTTTTTTAGGGCCAGCGGTTCTTCTTCCCACTCAGACTCGATCCCACTCGGAAGTGACGTCGAAGCGGGTGGTGCGCGCCATCTTGGAGGGGCTGAGGTCCTTGCAGATCTTCGCGGAGTCCCTGCAGAGCTGTGGGGGTCGCCAGCCTGACTTCCAGAGGGATCTACTTCCGGGCCTCAGTGCCAGCCTGAAGAGCATGAGCAGGGCGCAAGAGGTGTGCCAGAGCCATCTGAGCTCCAAGAGGTCCTGTGAGGAGAAGCGCCTCAACGGGATCAAGGCGCTGGAAGATGAGCTGAGGCTCCTGGATGCGCGTCTCAGAGGCTTGAAGCAGCAGCTCTCGGGCCTCCAGGCGCTAGAGAGGAGCAGCAGGAAGGGCGCGGAGGCGGCGCGTCGGGCCCTGGTCGCAGCACATGGTACCCTGGCTCAACTGACTCAACAGGCAGAGAACGCCCGCAAAGCGTTTGATGCCCAAATCGCCAGCCTGCTCCACCTAAGTATGCATTTCTTTTTTTTACCAATGTAAACTTCAAGGTACTCACAATGTGTACACACATTTTCAAAGTTTAACAATATGAGGCTATGTATAATTCTCCCAGGATACTCTCTGATTTGATGCAAATATTTACAGAAGCTTGAAAGCAATAATGATGATTCTTTTCTTTCAAAATAAAATGTTCATAAAAGAATGATAGCAGAAAAAAAAACATTTTTGCTAAACTACTGTAAAATTTCAAATACAATTTGCTTGCACCATCATTTAGAAACAAATGTTGATGCATGCTAGTATTTCCCAAACATATTCATAATGGAAAATCAGTGCAAGGTGTTGCAATAAGAATATTAGAAACTGAAATAAACAAGCATTGGCAAAGTAGGTCTGATGTTGGTGGTCAGCTTTTTAGTTCTGTCAATGTGTGACTTGGCATGGTTTTTGTAAAACCTTATTGGTCTGGTAGCCGCCAGGCCCTCACCATTATAACAAACATTGGCAAATGCAAAAAAAGAATTTGGGTCTAAAAAAACACACATTACCACTGTAGCTACTGGCACTGAACAAAACTACTTTGTGTGCCAATATGCTCCTTGTGAAAGAGCAGAATGCTGTCACTCACAGTAATACAAAAGGGGATGATGGACGGAGCGTTTGACCAAATCAAACACTCAGCCCCAGTCAACTGATCTGGGTTTAATCAATCACCATTCTTTAGCTCACTCTGCCACCCCAGTTCAGACATGGCCATATGCAAATCAGTCTGACCCTGAGGCTCATGGGAACAGTCCAGCCCGAACTGCCAAGCCATGTCTTCCCTGGACCGGAAACAAGCATCCTGGGACCGGTATCGGATTCATAATCCTCATCAGCCAGGCTATCTTGAATCCAGTGGCAAAGTGAGCAAGGGACTCACGTCTGAGCATACCCTGCCAACTTAGGGCGAACAAAGCAGCGATACAAAAGGGGATGATGGACAGAGCGTTTGAGCAAATCAAACACTCACCCCCTAAAGAACGGTGATGGATTAAACCCAGATCTTTTGACTGGGTGTGAGTGTTTGATTAGTTCAGATGCTCCGTCCATCACCACCCCCTTTTGTACCCCGTCACTCACAGTAAAGCCAGCCGATAAGGAGAGAGAGAGACCAGTTTTAATAAACCCAAAAGGTCATGCTCAAGGGCAGACCAAACTAGGGGCCCAATGATTAATGACAGTGTCAAAAGTGCACCCATGGTATATGTCCTTGCATTTAGTGCTGCTATATTCCTTTCCTGATTTCCCAAGAATTTACGGAAGTAGGACAAGAAATAGTACTCCTAGAAAATATTTATGAACTGCATTTTAGCATGAGCAAATATGCATGTGAAGATTTGCTCATGCAAAAACCTAAGTGTTTACAAGTTCACTTTCCCTCCAACCTCTTTTTCCTGACGCTGGAAGAAGGTTTACTACTGCCATTGTCAGGAGTAAATTTCCAATATTTCTCAGTGTGGGAAAAAATTGGAGAAGAGTTGTTGAAAACCCTTAAAACATGCAAGTTAGTAAGTTTGCACAGACTCAAAAGGGCATTCTAACCCTGGAACATTTGCTTACCACTACCTTCTGCCCCAGCATGTAGATCTGCAGGAATGAGGCAACATAAGGGGATTGCAAATATTTAAACACTACTATAATATGAGCCCTGATATAATCAGAGCTGCACTACATGGCACCAAAGGGACAAGTGGATTTTGTTGCAGGACAAGTAGATATTTGATTAAATTCTACACCCCTGTAATAGGGGAATAGTATTCAAGTTTATTTCCCTTCTAGGCCGATCCTGACAGAATGCATAGAGAATCACACAGAAACCCCACAACATGCACAAAATCTAGCGCATAGCCCACACACACTCACAAACACACTTTCATAAACAACACGTTTGTAGGAGCTGATCTAAACCATTAGGTCTTTTCAAAGATGCCCATAAATGACAGCCTTGGACTCTGGTCTCTGTTTGAGATTCTGCTCGTCCTCTGCCAGCCTCTGTCCGGCTCTTCTCCCACCAGCCTAGTGGCATCCATGCACATCCCTGCGTTGCCTCAATCTCTCTCTGCCAGTCCTTTGTACATGTTTCTCTCACACTCATATATAGTCTGTGCCCCTGATTTCCTCAGTGTTTTTTCACTGTAGTGCTTCTGTCGTTTTTGGCTACTTCTGGCTTCTCACCGTCTCAGGCAGTCTCTGCATATGAGTTTTTTTTTGTGTAAGCACAGCCCCCTCAGACCCCCTTCAGTTTAGTGATCATTTTAGATCAAACCTGCTCCTCTACCTCATCCTTGGACCAGGTCTTGGGTTGCTTGCGTTCAGTGGAGAAGTGTGGCTCAATGGTTAGAGCGGCATACCCTGATGCAGAAGTCTGGCCCGGGACCAGGGTTCAATTCCCGCCTCGGCGGATCTTGGCCTCAATTTCCTCGGACCTGATAATTCTCGCCTCGGTGCCTATTCTAATCATCGGTCCCACTCTGCAACTCTGGGCAATAGCTTGCTTAATCTCCACAACGGCCCCAACAACGCCAGGAAAGCCTGGCTTCACCTTGGGGGTGCCCAGGAGTTGGCACTTCACAGGGAAAGGCCAGGAAGTGTTGCTCAGCGGTATTCGTACAAGCGCCGAGATGCCTCTGGGTAGTCGTGCACTATACAAGTACCTCTACATTTACACTACATTGACAAGGCCTGGGCTGCCACTTTAAGCAGGCCTACTCCCGCTGGAGTAGTGTTAAAACTGATTTGCATATGGCTGGGTTCAAACTGATGTGGCATGTTATAGTGATGGGCTGGGATGTGCCCTGGGTAATTGCCCGGGGCTGAAATGAATTGAAGCATTGCAACCATCACATTTTGTGTACTTCAAGCTGGGTGATACCGAGTATGACTATCACTGCAGGCCAGAATTGATAGCCAAAAAAGCTGATTCAGACTTTCATTGGTCCCAGAATATTTAACTGAGCTTGGTAGTAACGTCATCTTTTAGTAGTGGCTATTTAGTCAGCAACCAGGTAAATAGTGAGTTTTCTCTGCCATTTTCTTAGCCGCTGGTTAAATAGTAGCAATTACTTAGTATTTGTCAGGCAGCCTTGAAAATAGCAGGCAAGCTTTGCTATTTACCCAGCCGCTGAATCAACAATGGATTCTGTACTGTTTGACCAGCGGCTGTGCAAATAGCGGAAGAACACCACTCTTTACCCAGCCGCTGGCTAGTAGTAGAGATTCTGCACGGTTTAGCAGCCGCCATGTAAACAACAAGGAAACCTCGCTATTTACCTGGCCACTGGCTGATCAGCAGAGGTTGTGTACTATTTTGCAAGCAGTCAAGCTAACAGCAAAGAATTTTTAAGTATTACTTGGCTACCGGCAAAACATCAGACATTAAATTATAATTAGCCAACAGCCATGCAAATAGCAAATACATGTAATCATTTTTTGTCTTGGAGGTAAATAGCAGATATTGTAAACTGTGGGCCCGATTCACAGAACTAACTTAAGACAAAATCCTAAACTTACTACTTTTGGTATTCACAGAAGTTAGGATTTTGTCTTAAGTTTGTCTTAAGACAGACTTAAGACAGACTTAAGTTAGGATTTTGTCTTAAGTCTGTCTTAAGACAAACTTAAGACAAAATCCTAACTTCTGTGAATACCAAAAGTAGTAAGTTTAGGATTTTGTCTTAAGTTAGTTCTGTGAATCGGGCCCTATGTCACTAGTTGGCTGGCAAAAATAAAAATATTTCCATATTTATCCGGCTGCTGGTTAAATATCAGAAATAATGTACTGTTCGGCTGATGGCCTTGTAAATAGAAGATAAACTTCATTATTCTTCTGGTGACTTACTAAACAGCTGACAGTATACACAACGTAGCCATCAGGCGTGCACATAGCGCAGGAGCTTTACTACTTACCCGGCTTGTGTTGAAACAGCTTACAGTTTGTTACTATGCCTTATCATATTTCAACAGGTACTTACCGTCTGCAAACATGGAGTGACTATCATTGCCATCCATCTCCTTAAGAAAGGTTGGGTCCTGATTTATTATTATTACATTTGCAAAATGTGGGTGCAAGTTGAACCCATCCTCTTTGGAATAATAATATTTTAAGAACTGACCTATGAACAGTTTGGTTCCCAAAATACAAATTTGCAGGAGATCCAGAATGATTTGCCCAATTAATATTCATTATGCAGATGCCAATTTGTAACCCTCTGTGATTGGCTGTAATCACAGGGAGGGTGGCTTGCAAGGGACAGCCCTTTTGCTGCATTCCAAACTGGAAAACTATTTTTTTAAAGCAGCCTGTGTTACTTGAATGAAACAGTGCTGCTTTAGAAAAAATGTTTTCTGTCTTTCAAACCTTCTTTCTCCTGAGGATGCCAACATGGTTCCCAGAGGGAAAGGGCTTCTAAGGAGGCAACTTCCACTTTGCAAATTAGTTACCACCCTAACTGGGGGGTCGTTAGCTCATGGTTTGTGACATAAAGTGCAGTTGTAAACTATCATAATTCCTAACACTTCTGCCATATATGTATCTCCACCACCCTTCTTCCAGCCCTTACGTGTTTTTACCGACTACTAGGCTAGTGCGGAAGCTATCACTGCTGGCCTTGGTTTCCAGTGCTCTCACAGTTGGAAATCAGAGCCCTTTGTTACTCAGAACCCCTCTCAAGGCCATCTGAGATGATCTAGCTGGAGTCTCACTCACCCCCTTTTCTGAGAATTCGTATGACCCTGAATTTCCCTTTATTGATTTCCAAAGCCCTTTGACCCCTGTGTCAACTATTAACCATTTTTTCTGACTTCAGCCATTTGAATTCCTCAATCCCCCTCTGCCATTCTTCACAGACCACACTTCATTTTACCCATTCACCTTTAGACCCCTCTGCCATATTTCCGCTCTGCACCCCTTCCTTGTATCAGGCCATTGCGGGGCTCCTGGTTCTACTACTACTGATCCACACCATGAGCCTGCTGGGCAGCTGGGTCCATCTTCACCTAATCATGTTGTCCTGGATCTCCTGGATCTGATAGTCCTAGTGGTCCTGCTTTGGGTCATCCTGATTCTTCTTACCCTGTTTGGTCCACCAATTACCGGGTCCACTGGTCCTAGTCCTCTTGGGCTTGGTGTGTTCATTTTGGTCCTGATCTGCCACCACTGGGTGTTGTGGCTCTGGTTGACCTGGTCCCCTGAGCCTCACCACCCTGACCTTGATATGCCAGTTCCTGGTCATCGTGCTCTACTTCATGCTTCAGGTCCTGTTCCCCTTGGTTGTGACCACTCCGGTCCTCCTAGCCCTGTGTCTGTTGCTGTTTATTCTGATCCTTCTAGTTCTCCTAACCCACCTCAGACTGGTCCCTGATCTCCATAGCTCAAGTCCACCTGCCCCTGCCTTAACTAGTTCTCTCTGGTCCTCCTGCAACGTTTCATGATGCTCTTGGCCCTGGTTCTCTGGTCCTCTTGCTCCTTGTCATCCTGACTCTGCAGTAACTTGTCCACTTAGTCCTGATCCTCCTTGTTAAGGCCATCCTGTCATTAGCCACCCAGCTTGGGTATCCTGACTCCTGTCATCCTGTCCCTCCTTGTCCTGGTTCTCCTTTTCCTCCTCGTCCTCAATCTCATTCTGCTGGTATGCGAGGTCCTGAGACGTCTGAGCCTCTGTGGCTTGATCAACCTTTCTCCCGTGGTTGTGGTCCCACTTGTCCTCCATGTTCTTCTCTTGTTCTGCTGGCTTTGGATTAGGGGTGGGAGGAATTTGCGTAATCGTGTTACGCAAATCTCCGCGAAATGGTAAAAAAAAATCTCGGCGAACAAGAAAAAATTCCGTGAACATGCGGAATTGCTTGTTCAGGATGCTTTTTACTGTTTGCAATTGCTGTTTGCTTGCTCGGGAGGAAAATATCTCGCGAACTTGCATTTGAGAACGTGGACAAGCAACAAATTTCGCGAAGTCGCGGAACGAAGAATTTTGGGCAATTTCGCGTTCTCCGCGGAACGCGAAATTACCCAAATTCCGCAAATTCCGCAGGGGAATGGAATTTACAGCCCAGGCCTACTTTGGATGCCTGGCCATCTCCTTTTGATTCTAAGGTCCCATTTCCCTAGTCTTCCTCACTCTCAGTCTGCTTTTTCTAGCACTGGTCTTCCTATTCCTGGTCCTCACACTTTGTGCTCTCAGTCTCAAAGCCTGTCACTCAGATGTTATTTTTGGCTTCCATTTTCTTGTGCTGAGACAGCACTGCCAAGGATGTAAAGGAGGGCACGGTAAAGACAGGAACTTGCCCACTTAAATCACTGCTTACCGAAATAAAAATTAAAAGAAGTATCTCCAAGATACATTTTGCATTTGACTAAGATGGTATTGTGTTGAAGGGCCACTCATGACACAGAGCCAATAAGCCTGAACCCCTCTCTGCCTGAACCCCCCTCTGGTGGGTGAATAATATGAAAAACAGTGAATATTTACAGGCAGCAATCGGCAGAGTGAACTCCTCCTGGGAATTTCCCAGATGTCTTACATACCTGTCTCTTACAAACCTGTCTCTAACTTTCTCTTCCCCATTCCACAAAATCCCCATCACTGTGCCTCACTCAATATACTTCAAGTGTTCCAAAGCACTGTACCCTCAAGCACCAATAATCTCTATGCATGTCCCCCACTTTGTGGCCTGATATCCCCTATCTGTCTGCGTTCCATGTTTGCTGATGCTCGTCGACTGCTGCCTTAGTGCTAGGTTTGAAATACTAAGCAAGCACAACCCCTCTTATAAAGAAGCCTGAGTTAAGCACAAGACCTTCCATTAGAAGCCCAAAAAGAGCCCAGGCCTCAGAAAACCTCAAAAGGAGGATCATGAGCATTAAAAAGACAATGTATTTTCATGGGTAAATAAAACATTTATGTAACCTGCTTTAAAACCATACTCATGTTTTTTTTCAGACAGCCAAACACTCCTAGACTGTGATGCAAAATATCTAGTGTTATATCCTGCAGCTCCTGAAATAGAACATTGATTCCTGAATTCTTATTTGAATATTAATACATCAAATGTTTTTATTCAAAATAGTTTTTACTATTTTTTCATCTGTAAAAAGATTATCCTAATTCACACCCATACCTTTTTTTTAGGGTTTTATATAGCATGAACTAGACCCGAGATATCGGGTATCAGAGCGCTTTACATGAGCATCAGTTTCGTTACATTAGGACACATTGATTTTTTGTTAGCCAAGGGGCGATTAAGTGATTTTCCCAGAATGACAAGATGTTGAGCGTTGTTGCGAAGACTCAAACCCGGTTCCGCAGCTTTGAGGTTGACCACACTAGCCGTAAGGCTACATCCTCTCTACCACAGCCTGTTTTGTGTATTGCTAGCTAAATAAAGACCTCCTTTACACTATTTATGCGTCTTCTGGGCAAATTGTACACCATCTCTACTATTTAGTCTGCAGCTGGCTAAACAGCAGAGATATTGCACTATTTTGCCAGCTGTTGGGTAAAAGCAGAGGTTATGCCTATTTGGCTTGCATCCTGGTAAACAGGCACTTCCTTGCACATATCCCTGGGCTTAGAGGTGGTAAAGACTCCAATACACTGCCGAGGAATATCTCAAGAAAAGAGTGACTGCACAAATGTGCCTATTAATGCATTCATGCCAACATTTTAAAGCAGGCAAGTGGGAGATTTTAGAAAAAGTAGGGAAAATGTATTTTCCCCATTGACATAGATTGAAGCAGAGGCAATCTGCCAGAATCGAGCCTATTGGCGTGCATCGGGACAGACAATCAGGATTTCACTTTTGGCAGTTTAGTGACATAACGCAAACAAAAACAGAGTCATAAACTCTGTTTTTGTATGTCTATGTAATAATGCTAAAAATAAAGAGGCCTCTCACATGCTCTAATCTACCAATTCAAGAATTATTTACAAAGCTTTAACCTTTGATGTTAGAGATATTTTTAGGAGCTGGGGATAGGAGCATATGTCACAGGCATCAACATTTCACTTTTGCCTTGTTTGCAGCAGATCATGATTCGGCAATCCTAATTGGGTTTCTGCTTGCAGGAATCAGAGGGCAGAACACTAGTCTTGATAATGGTAGTCTCCTGCCTGAATCAAAAGAGTCATAGATTGATTTATGACATCAACATAATGCCTTAAAAAGGCATCTTTTATATATAGGAAGCCGGTGTAAATTGTGTAGATGAACAGAGATGAGCGAGTAGCTGGCTGTAACATTTTGCAAAAGCTGCAAATTATGTGAAGAGGTTATGTTACCCTGTTGTAACTTTACAGTGGTTCCTTCCCTCCGGCCGTCCTCCCCTCCCTTTCCCAGGTTGTGGTTTAGTCCAGCTGTCAGGCTAGAGGCAGCCTTAGAATGTTGACGACTCTGTTTTCCGCCCAGCTGGGAGCACCTGATGTGAATATCACTGATTAAATTTGAAGAACTCTTTACCTTGTGAAGTGTATTTATTACACTTTTTTGGCGACGAGGGTCAAGGAGCTGAGCCAGGGTCAGCGTGGTGCCCCCCCCTGGATGAAATTTGACTGGGATGGAATAATTTGCTAGACGATCAACTTACCCTGCGTTAGGATCTTGATCTGGCATCACCGCAGCGTTGTCTATCTTCTTCGCGCCACTGCTTCGCCGTTTTCAAGAATATTGCTGAAGAAGAAGAGTGGTAATCGTGAATATACCACAGTGGGGGAAGTTTTTTGCCAACTCCGTGATTCTTGATCACCGTTCAGGAGGTCCGTCCACTGTCTTCAAGGGACTGTCGGAGGTGAGCTGTGGTGTGCAGAGTTGTGTCTGAG
This sequence comes from Lissotriton helveticus, assembly GCF_964261635.1. Taxonomy (NCBI): domain Eukaryota; kingdom Metazoa; phylum Chordata; class Amphibia; order Caudata; family Salamandridae; genus Lissotriton; species Lissotriton helveticus. The sequence continues at coordinate 53,278,340 of NC_136059.1, forward strand.
GCGTCTTCAATTTAACCCCTCACAGCGAGTGTGGGTGGCGAAGCCGGCGGTGAGTCAGCCAGCGCTTGTGAGGCGATCGGTGCTGGGCCGGGCGTACTGTGCTGCCCGTTGAGGTGGAGGTTTCCATACCGCCTACGTGTCAGGTGAAGCTTGTGCCTGTCAGCGCTGTAACGGAGGCGTAGCGGCCCGGGTGAGCAGTGCCTGTCCGGCGCGTCTTTCCTCCATTGCTGTTTTGAAGTGACTGCGGTGGTCTTAAGCAGCGCAACATTAATCATGTCCCCTCACGCTGGCTGGGTGAGAAGGGGGGATTAACTTTTAGAGTGGCTAAGGGCTGCACCATCGTGTTTCTCTCGACGATCTCTGAAGAGGAACTTTCGATCTTCACAGGAAGTTCCCGCCTACAACCAAGCTATGTGGGAAATGAAGAAACAGAAATAGGACTTGAGTTGTTTTTCAGGAAAAGAGAAAAGATAGCCTGCATTGAGTTTCAACGTTTTCCATCCTGTTTTAGTGGGGTGGTGTATACTCCTATGTTTAGTAAGGTTTAGTGCCTGAGCAAGTTTTTCTCCTTTGAAAGTGAATTTGTTACTTCCCACATTTACCTCCTGGTTCACTTTTATTCATTTTTTTTTCCTCCATCACATTTAGTGTAACCCAGTGGATGGCCATGGCAGGGGCAGGGGCAGGAATGAGCCAGCCCCCACCATTCCTAAATGACCTGGGGGAGCCCGAAATACCATGGAAGAGATGGGAAGGGATTTTCAAATCCTATCTCATAGCAATAGGAGGAGGGAATTATAACAATGTGAGAAAACAGCACATTTTGTTACACAATTTAGGCATACATGGGAGAAAAGTGTTTGAGGATATAACTGGCAGGCTAGTTGATGATGAACAAGAAGAAGTTGAAGGGGTGAATGTATATGATTATACCTTGATGAAACTAGAGGAACACTTTAAAATTAAAATAAATGTTGTGCTGGAGAGACATAAGTTCTACAAAAGAGCCCAGAAGAAAGATGAAAAAGTGACTAATTATGTAGCGGTTCTAAGGGGTTTAGCAGCTACGTGTGATTTTGGGGCACTGACTGATTCAATGATAAGGGACCAGATTGTGAGGTGCACTAATGACCCAAGAATACAAGAGGAACTCCTTACTGGAACCCTGACCTGGAAGAAACATTGAGCATAGCGAAAGGGTTGGAGCATGCAGCCATGTGTATGAAAGAGATGAAAATACATGAGGGAGCAATCAGAGAAAAAGTAGAGAGCAAAGGATCACATGAGGGGGAGACCATTTGTAAGGTGGGAGAGAAGGCTAAGGGTGATCAGCGCAGCAACCCTCAGGGATTATTTTGTTACAAATGTGGCAGCCAAGTCATTTAGCGAATAACTGGAAGTGCCCTGCCAGGGATACTCTGTGTAGGAAATTTAACAAAAGAGGGAATTTCTCCAAGGTGTGTAAAAATTTCAACCAGAAAGTACATATGGTGGAAAATGTAGAAATTGTAGAGGAGAAAGAGAAAACATATATCTTCCAGGTGGGGGATGAGGAAGAAAATGAATGTAATGATTATCCTACATGTGAAATTATTTTGGATGGTAAGAAATTTGTTGCTTTTGCAGATTCATGCTCCCCATACACACTTATAGACAAAAGGGAGTTTGATGAGAAGTTTGCAGGACAAGGAGTAGTGTTAGAGAAGGCTGACATAAATCCCGTAGGATACTTCAAGGAGCGTATACCGCTTGAGGGTATGACAAAAATGAGAATATCCTTTAAAGATAGGCACACGGTAGGGAAAGTGTATGTCTCCATGAGAGGTTCTAATCTGTTGGGTTGGAAACATCAGAAGAAACTTGGCATTAAGCTAGACCCCAACAACAAAGAACAAGTGCTCTTAGTGGAACCCACCAGTGTAGCAGAAGATGTTACTCAAGAATTTAAGGAGGTGTTTAGTGAGGAGCTGGGAGTGCTAAAGAACTATGTGCACAGGATTACACTCAAGAGGATGCTGAGCCAGTGATACACAAAACACGCTCCATACCCCTACGCATGAGAGAGCCTTTGAAAATCGAGTTAGACAAATTGGTTAGACAAGGGGTGATTAAAGAAATAGAGACATCTTCTTGGTTGGCTCCGGTCATTCTCACGACCAAGGATGGAGGAAAGAACATTAGGTTGTGTGTAGACCTAAGGGACTTGAATGCAAACATCCTGATCGACCGGTACCCACTCCCCAGAATTGGAGAGATGTTGACCACCATACAGGGTGCCAGGTACTTCAGCGTTCTGGATTTGTCCTCGGCGTACTATCAGATAGTGCTACATCCAGATTCACAGACTCTGACAGCGTTCACTACTCCATTTGGCAATTTCAAATTTCTACGGATGCCTTTTGGCTTGGCCTCGGCGGCAGCCGCCTTCCGACAGATGATGCAACACGTCCTCAGGGATTGCAGTAAGACTATGTGTTTCCAAGATGATATACTTATCTATGGCTCCAACGTGGAAGAACATAATGAGAACTTAAGAGAGGTGCTAGGAAGACTGAAGGAGGTAGGATTCACCACCAGGTTGAGCAAGTGTAAATTGGGGGTGAGTTCCGTGGATTATTTGGGCCATACCATCTCCGAAGAAGGGATCAAACCAAAATGTGATTTGGTTAATGCCGTCAGAGATGCATCTACACCCACCAACAAAGAGGAAGTGCTGTTGTTTTTGGGACTAGCAGAATACGTGGCGAAGTTCATAAAAGACTTTGCTGTCAGGACACATGCCATGAGAGAATTGGTGAAGAAAGACAGCAACTTCGAGTGGGGTGAGAAACAAGAGATGGCGTTCAGAGACATAAAAAATGCCATAATTCAGGCACCTTCCATTGGCAAATTCGACCAAGAAAAAGAAATAATAGTAACCACTGATGCGAGCAACAGGGGAATTGGAGCAACCGTGTCACAGAGAGGAGAGAAGCAACTTAGAGTAATTGCCTTTGCGTCAAGAACACTTACTTCTCCAGAAACTAACTATTCGACAGTGGAAAAGGAAGCACTTGCCGTGTACTGGGCCATCAAACACTTCAAATTCTATGTGTGGGGAGTACCATTCGAGGTGCACACGGACCACAAGCCGTTGGTTCCTCTGTTTTCAAAGAAGAACATGGAAGAAATGACCCCGCGCATTGCCAAGTGGGTTTAGGGCCTGCAGGGTTATAACTTCCGGGCAGTGTACATTCCAGGACAACAGAATAGAGCAGCGGATTTCCTCTCAAGAGCTCCGGTTCGCAGTGAAACAGATGAGGAAAAGGTGGAAGACACAATCCTGGAGATAAGTGTTGCAGCTGTAATGAAGGAAGATTGGGATAATCACATGAAAAGAGATGATACTTTAAAGAAGGTGAAGAAGCACATTGTCACGGGTTGGCCAAAGAAGTGTAAAGAGTTGGAAAGGGAGATCCAACCGTATTGGAATGTGAGAGAAGATCTCTCAGTTGAGGCGAACTATGTCATGAAGTCGGGAAAACTAGTTCCTCCGGAGGGAGTGAGATAGCATGTCATCGCCTTAGCCCATGAGGGTCATCTGGGCAGAAGCCTGTGCAAATCCAGATTAAGAGCAGACTATTGGTTCCCGGAGATGGACCGAGAAATGGAAGAGAAGGTACGTGACTGTTACGCATGCAGCATCAGTGACAAGTCCAAAGTTACCAAGCATTCTCCTCTGATACCAGTGGAAGTACCTCTGGCCCCTTGGAAAAAAATGGGATTTGACATCACGGGACCCATTCATGGAAGAAGCTCACAAGATTGGTACCTATTAGTACTAATAGACTATTATTCCAACTGGATTACTCACAAGTTTGTGGTGAACATCAGTACTAAGTCTGTTATTTGTTTCTTGAAAGAGGTGTTCTCGAGAGAGGGGATACCAGCAACACTAATAACGGACAATGGGGTCCAGCTGACATCGGACGAAATGAAAGAATTTTTGAGATACTGTTCAATTTCCCATACCCGTACGCCGTTGTACTGTCCCAAGGCCAACGGCAAAGTGGAAAGGGCGAACCGTTTACTTAATGAGAGCATCAAGTTAGCAGGAAAATCGGGGAAAAATATGGAAGATGCGGTAATGGAAACATTGTGGGCCTACCATACTACCCCCAACTCCACCACCGAACATTCACCTTTCGAGCTAATGAGAGGAAGAAAAGCGGGTTCTAAGCTGTCCCCTCAGTGGATGGGGAGAGCCAATCACATAGAAGTAGATTCGGAGGACATGAAGAGGAGGATTGAAGACAAGCAAGTCAAGTACAAAGAGTGGTACGACAGAAAGTGGGGTGTGAAGGAAAGGAACCTCAGTAGAGGACAGTTGGTGTACATCAGGAGACCAGACAGAGTGGGGAAAAGTGAGGACAGGTTTTACGCCCCAGGAAAGATAAGGGAGGTCAAGAGCAATGTCGTAGTTATGCAGGACGGTAGAGTGTGGAGTCAAGATAGAGTGGTTCCTGTCACTTCCAAGAGAGATCAGTCGAGGGAGGATAGGGCACAGTTGGACGACAGAGCTGTTATTCTGGGGCAGCGTAGGGAAAGTCACAGGAAGAAGACCACTCCGTCCTGGCACAGGCAGTATAGCATGAGATGATCCCTCACTACAGAAATGTTTCGCTTTGTATCTGTTAACTAGGTTTGGTCCTTGTATTATTGTCCGCCCCGCGGACCAACGTTTGTCCACCTTTATTGTTCCCCTCCCTCTCCTCCTCTTCTTCCCCTTCTATTCCCTTAGGGAGGAAGATGTGTTGTAACTTTACAGTGGTTCCTTCCCTCCGGCCGTCCTCCCCTCCCTTTCCCAGGTTGTGGTTTAGTCCAGCTGTCAGGCTAGAGGCAGCCTTAGAATGTTGACAACTCTGTTTTCCGCCCAGCTGGGAGCACCTGATGTGAATATCACTGATTAAATTTGAAGAACTCTTTACCTTGTGAAGTGTATTTATTACATACCCCTATGAAAAGTTCATTTTAGTAGTCCTTTCTGGATATGATCACTATCTTTTCTGGGGCTTACTGGGAAATATATGGTAGAATTTTCTTGATTATACAAAGTAATCCGAATCCCACGGTACAGACTGTCTTCAAAAACTGTGCAAAGTTTAAGGGCTTATCAATGTGAATGCGCAGATTTTGTGGATGAGGTACAGCGATATAGAATAATCCCAAGCTCTCGGACCACCAGTCGGAGGACCAGACTGTATATGTGCCGAAGACGAACACTCCGATCTTTCCTCCATTCATGGCAAGGGAGTTATCCTACATCCATTTGGACACCTGTTAGAAATCGGTTCTCTAGTTGGCAAGGGTGTGCACCTTTATCCAAGTAGGAACCCTTCCTTCTAGTCAGGATAAAAGAGTTACACTCCTAAAATAAGCCCTGCTCACCCCCTTGGTAGCTTGGCATGCACAGTCAGGCTTATCTTAGAGGCAGTCTTTAAAGCATTTGCACATAACCAACAGTAATACAGTAAGGACACTACAATACAAAACCACACCAGTTAAGAAAACATCCCATAATTTTATATACCAAAGACAAGACCAAAAAGGGATAAGAAAATCCACCATACAGTTCTCAGAAATCTTCAGTAATCAAAATACAGTTCCAGAACAACAAATCGAAACAGTTCTGGCTGAACGTGGCATTGAAGGCCAGTTACGGCGTCGGGAAGACCCGCAAAACAGTGCCTTTAGAAATGTAGGGCATCAGCAACCTCTTGATCTACCCCCAAGGGCCAGCATCCACAGGCTTCGGTTCCGGAGGTCGGTGCAGGAGTCACCCTGCCCTTGAAGTCATACATGTTGCAGATCGAATTTCTCGCAATTGAAGTCAGGAGTGCCGGCGTCGGTAGGCGTCGGGGCTGCGGTGCAAAGTGAAGCGGTGCAGCAGGTGGTGCCCTCATGTCGAGATGCAGGCAGCAGCTCAGTGACGGTCATCCAGCGATGTCGGTGAGACCAGGGCTGCAGTGTGAAGTGATGCAGTGCTCCTCGCAGTGCTTGCAGGTCATGGTGCAAGTAGCGGTGTCATCGTTGGTGAAGTGCTGTCATTGGCTGACAAACTGGAGTCGATGGCGCTGGCAGTCCAAGGCTGCGGTGTGGGATTAGGACGGTGCATTGTGTAACTTACGAGCGGTGCCCTGGAACCACAGTGCAAAGAGTGGCATCGATGTTGGTGTGGAGTGTCGCCGTCAGGGATACCAATGCGGCGTTGTGAACTGAGGTGGTGCGGAGTGCGGTGACCACAGGTCACTGTGCAAACAGTGACTCGGTGGCGGCTGTGGGTGGTGTCATCGGTGAGACCATGGTTGCAATGTGGCGGTGTCCTCTGCTGTGCTTTCAGGACACTGAGTCTGCAGCAGAATTGTAGACTGCATCTGGATGCTTTTTCTAATGTTGCAGCACAAAACACATAGTCCCCAGTGCTGATGGCAGAAGAACTTGAAGTCTTTGGTGTTCCTTAGACTTCTTGAACTGGGGTAAGCTCTACCTCAAGCCCTTGGAGAAACTCAATAAAGAAGTTACAGAAAGTTCAGTCCAGTCCTGTCACTGCCCAAGTCAGAAGCAGCCACTGAAGGCCAACACAGCAAAGCACTCAGCAAAGTGGTAGTCTCTCCTCACAGATTCTCCAGCTCTACTTCATGGCAGTCTTCTTGGTCCAAAAGAGTTCTTAAGTTCAGGGGTCTCTGCCTCAATATTTATACCCAAAATTCCTTTGTTCTCTCAGGCAGAGAGTATCTGTGCTTAGTCCAAACCAGTTCTGTCCTCTCTGGCCCAGCTTCCTGGCAGGAGGTGGTGACAGCATTGTTCAAGGCAGACACAGCCTATTCAGGTGCAAGGGAAATCTCCTGCCACCACTCTAAATGCAGACCGAGCTTATTCAGCCCAGCCCTGAATCCTTCAGGAAAGGCAGGACACACCTCAACACCCCGCCCCCGGTGGCCGTCTAAGAGAATGCTCCTCCCAAATCCATGTCACTCTAAAGCCAGACAGTCAATACACAAACCAGCCGAGGCACATAGAATGGATAAGCAAGAAAATACCTACTTTCTAAAAGTGGTATTTTCAAACACAGAAATAAAAATCATCATTACTAAAAAATGCATTTTTACATTCTGAGTTCAGGTATACAAAATGTATTTCCTACCTTGTTCCCAGGGCTAGTTATGTTTATAAGATGTTATAATCAAACACCCCTTCAATCCTATAGGACCAGGTTGCCTTGCAAAAGTGAAAAAAGAAATTGGCCGTATTTCACTATCAGGACATGCCACACACACCAGGACATTCCCTACCTTTCACATACACTGCACCCTTTCCACAGGGGTATCTTGGTCCTACTTTAGGGGTGACTGACATGTAAGAAAAGGGAAGGGTGGAGCCTGTCATGTGGGTGCACTTGCCAGGCTGATATGGCAGTAAAACTGTGTGCAGACCCTGCAGTGGCAGATCTGAGTTACCTTTACAGGGCTACTTCTGTGGGTGGCACAATCAGTGCTGGAGGCTCACTAGTAGCATTTGATGTACACGCCCAGGCCCTTTCAGTGCACTTTACTAGGGGCTTACCAGTAAATCACATATGCCAATCATGGAAACACAAATCCATAACACAATTTACACAGAGAGCATGGACACTTTAGCACTGGTAAAGACCCAGAGTCCCAAAACCAAGACAGGCCAGGGACAAAATAGGAGGAAGAAGCAAAAGGTTTGTGGATAACCCTGCAAAAAGGTTCATTTCAAACAACACCTTTTGCAAGCAGGTTCTAAACTTAGTAGCTGCCTTAACTATGTCCCCATCAGTGGCGTAGTCAGGTTAGGTGGTACCCGGTGTGGAAAATTTCTTGCCACTCCCGGCTTAACGTACAAATACGAACATATAACATGCATCATAACGTTTACGGTACTAACCAAAATCAATATCATAGAGAAAAGGATGATCACAATGAATCAATTAACTAAAAAATATAACAAAAATAAAATTCAGCACAGCATTTATAAGCTTCAGTAATAATGCACAACTAATTTAACAGAATGATGTTGGTTGACTGACCGGCACGGCAGCGGATAGGATTGGTTGCGGGTTGAGTGATGATGAGTCACCGGTTGTTTACGTCTCTCTCGAGTACAAACTGCAGAAATCGACTTCGGCGGAAGGAAACACCCCTTTCCCTTCCTTATCCATACTCTGTCCACTACACAGCGTTGAGTTCAGCTGCGTTTCATTGCGTTTTTTGACTGAACTAAAACGTTTCAATACGTATTATGTTGACTTGTTGAGCCTAATTAATGGTCAGAAAAAGTAATTAAACTTATTTTAAATAATATATATGTATATTTGTAAAGTGTTCTGAACCCTAAAATACTTTTTTGATTTTAAAAACACATATTTTTGCCATTTTGTCACCCCCTTTAGTGATGACAACCAGGACTGCCCGCACCCATGAAACCCGCCTTCCTACGACACTGGTCCCCATCCAGCCTGACCTTTAACTGGATATCTTCTACATAGGGGTAGAAAGCTGCCAATAAACTAAATCAAAGTGGCCGGAGGGGCCACATTGAGGTGAAATAAACCACCAGTTCAAAACAAGCCCTGTGGTAACACGCAATGTAATGGGTTTAGGAGCTAAGTTAGATTAACTTCACCTCACCATTTTAATTGGTCTTGGAGAAAGGAAGCAACCCATTACAGGAGCATTCCTGCTATATCAATCTCCATCAACTGTCTGAGCAAGATGGAGTGTGAAATGGTGGCTTTTTCCACTAATGTGACATTTTTAATACAGAAAAATTCTCATATTTTGTCATTGTTTCTCTCTCAGGCAATGAGCTCCAGCCCTCTTCCTTTTGGGGCCAAAGTAACCAGCAGGCCACCACTAATTCCAACAAGCAGTGGACCTGACTGTGCCAAGTAGGGGCCATATTTCAGACAGTGGCCGGGGGGGTGCAACAGGCATTTGTGCCCGCTTTGTGCGCCCCCAGGGCACTTTTGTATTACGGAAGGGGCTTCAGACACTTGTGCAGCATCATCTGTAATACCAGTAGCGCCAGAGCTATCTGCAGGGGGAGTTCCCTCATTTGCATGAGGGATTCTCTGTGCCTCTGCGCCCGTGCTGTATCACAGAGGTGGGTGCAGAGGCAAAAAGCTGTCAGGAGGCGAACTGATAGCGCACCACCTAAAAGGTGGTGCACTGTTGGGGCGCCCCCTGAGAACAGCCATCTGGAGGGCAGACATCCCGCCTGCAAGGGAATCTCTTTTTTTTTAAAAATATTTTTTATTGTGGCAGTTGCATGTAAATACACGTAATACAGTCACATCCGTGATCAGGTGAGCAAAAACGAAGAGCATAGGGTAAGCGAAAATGAAATACACAGCCTTTCGGTCCACAACCCTGAGGGCGGACGGCGTCACACTTTAATAACACAATGTAGGGTAAAGGGAATCTCTAATACCTCTTCAAAATGACGGCGAGTTCCCGCCTGCACTGTGAAAACAGGGAGGGCTGTAAACCAGCCACTCTGGTTTTCACATGCGCATTTTCGCGGCTGCCCCGAGGGCAGTACGAGTTTGCGGCTGGTGGGGGCAGTGCGAGTTCGCGGCTGCCCTGGCGGCAGTGCGACTTTGCGGCTGCCCTGGGGGCAGTGCATTCATGGTAATAGGGTGCATTTTTATTGTTTGCGACGGTCACACCTTTAAAAAAGTTGTGCCCGGCGTTAACTATGAAAATGCCCCTTTACTGCAATACGACCCTCGGTGCCCAGTCATCAACCGTGAGGCTGTCTTTCCTTCTTCTCTTAGGTGTTGCCAAATTGATAAAGGCTGATTCGATGCTGGATGTGACTCATCATGAATGTCAACTGCATTTTCTTAAAGTTCATCAAGATAAAGGGGTTGTTTCCACTCTCTGCTCCAAAAATCCAGTTTAAAACATTCTTGATCCTGGGATTCCTATATCAAGTCTGAAAAGTCGATGGGATCCCAGTTCCCACAACAGCAATACTTAGGGGAATATATTGTCCTGTTTCCTTGTTCTGAAAGGATTGCAGATTACTCACAAACTTCAAAACTGAACCAATTCATCAGAACACTGGTCTCTCTGCAAGAATAGCTGGCTGCCATACACTGTCAGAATGTGTACTAGGCCTGGGTAACATTTGAATTATGCTAAAGTAATCAGGGTAATTTCAGTAATTACTCATTACTTTTTGATGACATTTCCAAAATTACTCATTTATGCCAGCTTGAGTAATGTGGAGTAATTTTGGGCAAAGATCCTACCACAGGAGCAGAGGAACAATGAACTAAAGCCCATATTTATTAACCTTTCATGAAACCAAATGCATCAAGGCATCTTGCTGCACTGTGCTGCGTTGATACGAGAGATCAAAAGTGCACCATGTCTACTGCTCCCTCATAGCACTCCAGGCAGCCTAACGCCAACACAGACACCCTTGACCCACGCCTGCATTACAGGGAAAATTGTATTTGTGCAGGAAGGTGTACCTGCCTGCACAAAAACAATCTCTCAAGGCATTTTCCACTCCCTATGTGTGCTTCAGGTTGCAGCACACATAGAAAGAGTAAATAACTAGCAGAATAAAAATCTCCTTGTTACGTCATCCTTTGGGAGGCATAGTGATTTCACGTAATCCCATGTTTATGCCCATGTCCCACCCATGGAACGACTCCCAGAATTAAATGTAATGCAATGCAGCACACGCTGCTACATTGTATTACATTTGGCATGCAAGGTGGAGTAAATATTCACCTGTATTTCGCCTAATGGCAGTGCCACGTTAGTGGTGCAACCATGATGCTATATGCTAGTAAATCTGACCTGACTGGCTGCTGGCTTCTGCTGTTCATGTCCTCTAGCATTTAGTGCTAAATTCATAGCGCAAAATGCATTCTCTGGTCCATTTTGGCCACAAGGGTGCAGAAAGTAGTACTAAATGCTGAATTATGCTTCTGACATAATTGTACATAATTATGTGTTATTTTGCAGTAATTATGAGTAATTAGGCTAAAGAGAATTGAAGGACACAGCCAAACCTTGCCATACCCTTAGCAAAATGTGTTCCTGACGAATCTGAAAAAGTCCAACTTAACTTCAGCATAGGGGTTAGAATGCATAGGAGCAAAGTTCCAAGCTTAGAGGGAAACGTTGTGCCTCCCTTTTTTGATTTTAACTAAAATGTGACATCGCCTTTCCATACTGCTGAAACAGAATGTTGCCAAAGCCAAGCATTGTTCTCACGTTCAAGGCATCATGGTGAGTGAGATTCTGGGGGAATTTTCTAACACCACCAGGGATCAGGGCACAACCATATTGTAGTTCTATATTTTTCTGCATCTTCCTGTTTCCTGGTGGATCCATGGGCGTGCCCCCTTGTGGCAGTTACCCCTTGATTGCCTACCTTTGGCATGAAACCTAATCATCCCAGGCCCAATCTCAAAAAACATTGGAAGTTATCTACCATTGTAAATATTTCCTGAAAATGAGGAACAGATGCCAGCAAGAAACACTGTGATTACTCTCATCTCAGCGACAGTGGTTTCCTTCTGACATCAAACTGCAGAAAGTTGTCTTCACTTCTTTGAGTCCTCACTTGTTGGGCTCATTACCTACAGAACTGTTATGTTATATTATTTTATGTTATGCAGATATGTAGAGCTTACTCTCACCTGGTCGGGTATCCAGATTCTGAGGAGGTGTCAGCCTAGCCACACCTGGGGCTGAGGGGGAGTACTTGAAAAGCTAGGTCTTCAGCTTCTTGCAGAATTCAAGAAGCTGGGAGGAGGCTCTTTTGGGTAGCAGCAGGTGGGTCCATGCTTTAGGAGTGATGTAGGAGAAGGGTCGACCACTGGATTTGGTTTTCCGCTTGTGTGGGATTTTTGCAAAAAGGAGTCTGGATGAGTGAAGGTGTCTAGAAGGTCTGTAACTAGGTAGATTTGATGTGGAACAAGAATACAAAATGTGGATATAAACTGACAGCCAGGTATAGGATTTCTAGTTTCATTAGCCTTTGAGATCAGGAATTGAGCTAAAAGCCATCTTCGCTTTATCAGTCTCCCTTGTTCAAGGGATACACAATGTGTTGACCTATTATCTAAGCATGGTGTTTCTTTGATCTAAAAGCTTCACCTTGGCTCCTGTCATATTTTTCAAACTAAGCAAAAGGTTCACATTCCAAGTGTAGACCTTTTTTTAGCACTAACATTTATTTTTGTGTGACATCCTGGCAGATTACATCCACAACAAGATCTCAGTCATCTACACAAACCTAAAATCCCAACTCACTGCCACCCACAGCATCAGCCTTCACAAACCCACAACACAAACACAAACATCTGTTTATCCATTGGGAGCCTCTCACAACTCAAGCCACAATCTCCATCATGAACTCTGTATACGTACCCCTGTCCCCACCATGCATTCAACCTCAGAAGCAAGACAATCAGCAACAAACGCAGGAAAGTTCTGAACACCTTAATCACCTCTGTCTCCATCATTGAGGACTGGAAGCATGCTGAAGGGATGCCCCTCCTGAAGAAATCATCCGCTGACCCAGCAGAAGAAAAGAACTACCGGCCCAACTTATTGCTCCCCTTTTCAGCAAAGCTTTTTGAGAAGGCAATCAACCAGAAATTCACCTGGAACACCTCAACCTCCTGAACCCGTCTCAATCCAGATTCTCAGCCAACCACAGCACCCCCACAGCCCTGATCGCAGCTACCAATCACATCAGTGCTCTCCTGGACCATGGAGAATCAGCTGCCCTCATTCTCCTGGATCTTTCAGCTGCCACCCATACTGTCTCCCATCATATCTTGATCGACAGACTCCACAACATTGGAATCCACGGAGACACCCTCAAATGCATCACCTTATACCTCACTGGAAGAACCCAGATAATCAGTCTCCAACTGTTCACCTCAGAACCCAAGAAAATCATCTGCAGCATCCTGCAAGGTTCATCCCTCACCCCCACCCTCTTCAACACATACATGACCCCTCCTGGACAACACTGTCAGATCACACAGACTCCACATTCTCTCCTACGCTGACGACACCCAGTTCATCCTCTCGCTGTTGGAAGAACCCTCCACCACCAGAGCCTACTCCCACAGCTCTATGAGGAACTTCGGCAACTGGATGAAGGACAATTATCTCAATCTCAACAAGGACAAGATGGAACTCCTTATCTTTGGGAGCAACACCTTTCGTTAAATGACGCGTGGTGGCCTGCAAAACTCAGCCCTTCCCCAGACAGACGAGACCCGTAACCCCTACATCACCTTGGACAGAAGGCTCTTTATGAAGAAACAGGTAAACGCAGTCTCCTCAACCTGCATCCACATCCTACTCATGCTCCGAAGATCTTCAGGTGGCTTCCAGTCAACACCATAGGGACTGTTATGCAGGCCCTCGTCATCAGCAGACTGTACTATGGGAACACACTCTACATAGGAATCACGCCACCTGAAGGGATTATGATCAGCAGCCATACTCCTCCTCTGCCTCCCTAGAAGAACCCACATCACACCCCACCTCAAGAAGCTACACTCTCTCTCAATCCATAAAAGATGCCAGTTTAAGTAATCATGCAGTTTATTAATAAAATTGTCAAATTGACCCATGCATACTAAGCCCTGCAGAATGAAGGACTAGCATACATCAACAAACAGATGACCTTCCACCAACCGACCAGACACCTACAATTCACCTCTGTCTTCCTTGCAGACACCCCCTTAAATGTAAATCCTGGATCTGCTGAGGCAAGAGTGGAGGATGCTCCTTCCGACACTTGTCAGTCAAAGCTTTGAGGGACCTTCCCCTACACACAGGTCCACCTCCTCACTCCAGCAGTTCATGAAAGGGCTCAGGACCTGGCCGTTCAAATGAACAGATCACCACATAACAGCGAGCAACTTCAGCGCCACAAGACTCTTACGGATGATTTGCCCTGCTCTACAAATCCCTGATTGATTGGATTTTTTAGTGTTTCTACCAATTTCCCAAAAGGAGTTTGGTTCTGCCTGCTCTAATCTACTGCTTCACACCATTTCCTCAGATTAAAAAAATATATGTTCCACTCCTCCAAGAAAGGACAGCCATTTAACAGGAAGGTTACTAAAGCGTTTTTCTCTTTGTGGTTCCCCTTCTCATTTTGAGGTAAGGTGCAGTCTTCCTTTCATTCAGAGCGAGGAAATACTCTTTGTTCTTCATTCTCCTTGATTTCTCCTGATGAGGACATCGGACACAGACAATGACTGTGGTCTCTCTAGCCTTTAAGTGACAGGACTCTTCTTCACCGGGCTCTGTACAAGGACTTGTGTTATGGCTTCCTCTTAATGAGGAGTGATGAGAGTGTCCGTTTCTGGACATTTATGAAGCAGCCACTTGGCCGTATCTCTACACCTTTCTGCCTAAATGTGGGTGATACGCAATAGTTGGATTTTGAGTACAAATTTCTTGTTGTAGTACGTCCCGACAACTCTGCTTTTATACTTTAGTTTAAAAAAACAGATGTGTGGCATTACTTTAGAGAGTAATTATTTTGCTGGAGTGTCATGTTGCGAATCATCCAGTTTGGTATAACCTCATAGGTGTAAGGATTGGGAGAAGGGAAGGGTTAAGGAGATAATGGCCAGAATAAATACACCCAGGTTTCATCCCTCTATCATGAACCTGATAAGAACTGCATGTGAGACTGAGCGTCCTCCTCTGTAAGGCTACAAGTATGAGGCCTAAGTGGGAGGAGACAAGAGATGTAGGGGATATGTTCGTTTTTCCTGTAGCTGAGGTCACAAACCTGCCTAGAGGCGGTAATATCACTTGATAGACCTAAGTCTTGGGATAAGGAGAGGGTGACAGAGTAATTAGGATACCTGGTAAGTAACATGAGCCTAATTATATATGTTATTGGGTACACTAGAGGAGAAAGTTGCACTGCAAGAGTTTGTGTAACCACGATGAATCAGAAATGCCAAGTACCTTATATGTATTCTGGTTTGCACTCTGCAAGACTTCTGAAGGCAGCTCATGGCACTATAACAAAAATTAGTTAGAGACATATATGGAGTCATGTAGAAGGTGCATCACTCATGGAGATGTTAAAAGAAACAATAGGATGGCAGGGTATTTATTATTGTATGTCATAACACTGCATGTATACAAGTTAATATAATAAAATGTCATTCAAAGTTACATCACACAGTACAGGGGAAAGCATGGGAATTTTGGGGCAATGGATTGAATTTGGAAACCAGAATTGTGAATTCTTATTCTGGGATTCACACTTGAAGAATACAAACAGCATCCTGGCTGAAACTCGTCTGTGCCTGTTGATCCTGTTTGACAGCTGTATATCTGTGCCTGAAACAGGCATGTGCTGAGCCATCCTTGGGGTCTCTAAAGCTGTGCTGTTGCCATCATTCAGTGTAGAACATCAGGTAGGCATGTTGAGTTTTAGGAAAGCCAATCCTAGTGGCCGATGTGAGCGGTACTTCTTGAGCGAGTGGGTGAAACATGTCAACACGCATGATGGTGAACCGGGGCAGGAGAAGCATGAATCTTGAGGAGAAGTGTCAGAGGGGAGTGGGCAAGAAGAGCATGGGAATTGAGACCGGTGTAGTGGAGCCTAGGTTGAGGGCCAGAAGATATTACACATTTTTACCTGAGACATGAAACCCGCCTTGAAAGTCTATCTTGATGCTCTTGCAAGACCCAATCACAAACGGGGAACATCGTTTACAACAAAACGTTTACCACGCACTACCATTACAACGCAGGAATTACAATGAAAGTCGTTACAACGACTTTCGCTTGAGGGTGCTGTTGGATAGGGAATAGTTTAATTTTCTATCCAACACCTTCCCTGCTATCCACGGGGACTGGAGTTGGAATAGAAAATTAAACTATTCCACTATCTAGCGCCCCCCAACGCATGTCGTTGTAACGACTTGCGTTGTAATACCTGCGTTGTAAAGGCATGCGTGGTAAAAGCATGCGTTGAAACGTCATACAACCATCACAAACATGGCATGGGGGCAGTACGGTATGACATTGAAGCATGTGCAAGAGGTATGACCGTGGTATGACCACGGTCACCATGTAGCTCCATTTTCTGCAACATCCCTCTTCCCTCAGGTTAAAGTTATTAAATGGGCCATCCAGTGTAGAGGGAAATAAAACCCTTAGCCCAGTCCTGAATCTCCTGCAATCACCAAAAATTGGCCTCTTAGAATGCATGTTTGTTGATGGCTTCAGCTGGGGTTTGACATGTAGGTGTGACATCATCATCAGATGGACACTTTAAAGTCCAGGACCCCTTCAATCCAGGAACCTTCGATGAGTAAAAACCTCAAAGCTGCAGAAGGATGCATGTTTTTTGAGGTAGATGACTCATATAAGAAGGTTCTACCCATGCTTTAACTTCATGTTCTTTCTCCTCTTAGATCTGTTCAAGGTTAGTTTCCTGATCAGTGACAATGGAGCTGTTAGTTCTGCCCAGAACCAAGTGAACGAAGCACAGCGCAGTCTGAACGCTCAGCTGAACACCATGAACATGTATGTGACACAAAGCCAATCATGCAGACAGTCAATCGAGGAAACTCTACGCGCCATTGATGCTATAAAGAAGAAAATCCAGGCCCTCCCTCGGTTTACCAAGCAGGACACATTGGTGCAGCAGCAGTTCACCAACTTCCTCATCCCGGTGAGCCAGTGCACTGCTCTCTTTCGAACAATGGTTGGCCACGTCAATGGGACCCAACAGGAGGACCTCTTGAAGAGTGTGTCTCAGCTTCTTGATTCCTTGGTCCCAGTCTTGGATGGCCTGGTGAAGGTCGTGCGTCCTCTCGTCCGAAACGATAGCACTTACCAACTCCTAATCGCTCTCAGATTGTATACTGTCATCGACAAGCTGGAGCAGGCCAACCAAAAGATAAAGGAAACTTTAGCAGCCTAGAGTCTGTAGTCAGGAAGCTCTCAAGCTGTACATTGGAGTAGCCATTTATCAGCCTTTATCAACCATAAAACATGTTCCTTTCCTTCAATCTATTCTTCTCTCGATCTTATCATCATATTTCTTTTACTTTCCTTCAATAGAACCATTAAAAGTACATTGCAAAACATTTAAAAATAAAGGTGCAGCCAAAACATACACATTTATTTTATTTGTTTTCCAAGATATACAATCTCGTTTAAGAAATTACAGTCTAACAATATCTATCTAACAATCTGTCTGTCTGTCTGTCTCTCTGTCTGTCTGTCTGTCTGTCTGTCTGTCTGTCTGTATGTCTGTCTGTCTGTCTGTCTATCTATCTATCTATCTATCTATCTGTCTGTCTGTCTGTCTGTCTGTCTGTCTGTCTGTCTGTCTGTCTGTCTGTCTGTCTGTCTGTCTGTCTATCTATCGACCTGTCTATCTATCTATCTATCTATCTATCTATCTATCTATCTATCTATCTATCTATCTATCTATCTATCTATCTATCTATCTATCTATCTATCTATCTATCTCTCTCTCTCTCTCCCTCTCTCTATCTAGCTCTCTGTCTGTCTATCTACGTATCTTCCTATTTTCCTACTTATCTATATCGCTATCTAGCTATATATCTATCATTTTAATAGTTTCATATGGGTTATATTTTAAACCATGCAAACACCAAACGAGGAAACCTTCTACACTAGCATTAAACCTTGATACTCAAATATAACAATCATAATAACTCAGTTATGTTTACCCTCACTCGTTGAAGCTGATCTCATCATTCAGAAAGGTTCCTAATTAGTTCATTGGGCATCAGAATCATCACCTTTTAACCAGAGGCATCTTTACAGCAGTGCCACCTATCTTTACAATACTGCCATTGCATTAAAAGTAGGTGTATACGAGTATGTACCGGTATCTCTTCTTTGTCAGATTTATATATTTTTGCGTGGAGCATGGTGGGGCTTGCAGCCATGGCAGGTCACCTTTGCTGACCAGATTGATTCTGTATCCAATATAGATATGTACCTATATTGACTCGACACAGTATCAACTACTGTCACATTGCCAAGAGAAGCATATATAGGCAAGTGTAGATTTAGCAGTCCAACTCCATATGCAGTGTGCCTCGATGTATAGAGTCTATATGTGTGCAGAATGATATCAAAACTGCTTTAGCATCACCTCACTAGGGCCCAGATGTAGGTAATAGCAAATTACCGAATGGTAAATACCGAATTTTACTGATTCGGTATTTACAATTCGGTAATTGCTATGTAGGTAAAAGATTTGGTAAAAATACCGAATCGGTAATATTCGGTAATTACCGATTCGGTATTTGCCATTGATTCCTATGGGCCTTGAAGCCCATAGGATTCAATAACAAATACCGAATCGGTAATTACCGAATCAGTAAAATTACCGATTTTACAAGGGGTACAGGGTGTCACTTTGACACCCTGTTGCACCCCGTTTCTGGCTTGTGTGCCATGTGACACACATACATGCCCTTAGGGCATGTCTGTGTGCCACATGGCACAGGTGTACATGCACAGATGTGCATGTACACTGGAATTCGTTATTTACCATGGAATAGTATTCCATGGTAAATAACGATTCGGTAAGGGCCTGTGGCACCGATTACAGTGCCACCTACATCTTGATTTACAGAATCGGTAAATTTACAGATTCGGTATTTTATCGATTCTGTAAATTTACCGAATCGCGATTTTGTAAATAAAATGCCCCCTACAAGCCAAATCCCAAATACCGGTCGGTAACGGCCGAAATCGGCCGTTACCGACCGGTAATTGGCGACCTACTTCTGGCCCTTAGACTTTTAAATCTTACTTGCCTACCAGGGGTTGTTGACACAGTCAGAGGCAGTCATGTGTGCAGACTGCTCAGCTCCCAGCCCACTCTCCCTGGAGGCGTATAATGCTATCCTCTGTGCAGGGTTCGGGCAGTAAGTTCTGCCTTCAATCTGCATAGGCAGGGGAGGGATACAAGGTTTTATCTGATCGCTGTAGGTGCATTAAGCTCTGCAACTACATTATAATGACATATTCTGCACACAAGTACACAATAATGAAAACATGCAATAACTTACAGCAATTTGAGAAACTACTCCAATGCAGGAGTGCACTTGCAGTTCAGGTGTCCCCAAAAAGTACAGAACAGGGCATTTTGAGGTAAAAACAATTCGGGAATCTATGGAGAAAATACATTACAATGCTACATTTTGTTGTTTAGGGCAGTTTTTGGGTACAAGTGAGTACAGAAACAGAATGTTATTTATGTTGGAAGGTTATGCCGAGCTGTAGCAAACTTTGTTAACAAGTGAGAGGCTTTTAGAATGCAACGAGGATCTATTTTGGACTGATGTGGGGTATTTTCATAACAAATTACTGAAATTACTGTTCTGTTTGAATGTTGTTCTGTTCATATTATTGGAAAACGATTTTATGATCTAATCATAGCCATCTTAAATTTACATATCTGCATTTTTGGAGCCAAATTAAAATATTTCAATCCCTATTGGTCTATTTATTACTGGATGGTGAATACTTACCTCTTCAATGAAGCATTCAAATCACTGTAAAATTGAATCTGATCGCTTTAGTAGTGAAGTTACGGAAAACAGTTGCAAATTCATCACAGTCCTGTGCCTACTGTGTGGATTCTTCACATAAATTCCCCAAAATATTGAAAATATGATATTGAATGGAGTTACAAATGGGGGAGGGGTCGCACACCACACCCACACCGGCGGTGTCGCCCCTAAGGACTCTGGTCAATGTAGTAAAGTGTTCGCGATGCATCATCTTTCGATCTTCTGCTATCTTCGCTGTCTTCGCAATCCCTGGACACGTTTTTTCGGGGTATTACCCCTCATCAGCAGGGATAGGCCGTGTACTACATTGACCAGAGTCCTTAGGGGCGACACTGCCGGTGTGTGAGTAGTGTGCGACCCCACCCCCTTTTTGTAACATTAAGCTCCCTTGAGCCACCGGCTGACGAGCCTGGGACCCCGCACCTACGCGCCTGAGTGGTACTATACCTGGCAGATATTGGCAGCCATCGACAAACCCAGTACACGGCCTATCCCTGCTGATGAGGGGTAATACCCCGAAACACGTGTCCAGGGATGGCGAAGAGAGCAAAGATAGCAGAAGATCGAAAGATGATGCATCGTGGAACACATAACTACATTAACCAGAGTCCTTAGGGGCGACACCGCCGGTGTGTGAGTAGTGTGCGACCCCACCCCCTTTTGTGATATTGAATGGAGACGGCCCTGTGGGTAATGATAATGGGGGGGAGCAGCAGATCAGTCCCGGTGGTCACTCCTTGGAATATTTAAGACAGAGTCGCAGTAGGTGGTCACTCCCCCCCACCCCCCAAGTCAAGGAGGGTCCACATCGTAATTGAGTACACGAACACTGGAATACCCCACACGGGAAACATAGTTTACAACGCACGGACTACATCGCGATGCCATTACATCGCGGTTTTTATAAAGAATTGCGCTGGATGGCGCTCTAGGACAAGGAATAGTATAATTTACTATTCAACACCTTCCCTACTGTATGTAGACCGGAGTTGGAATAGTAAATTAGATTACTCCTAAGTCCAGTGCCCTCCAACGCAAGTCGTTGTAAAAACTGCGATGTAATGTACCGCAATGTAAATGTATGCATTGTAACGTCATACATCCACCCCACACAAGCAGAGTTCTAAAGGCACAAGCCCAGCATATACTCATCCCCGTGTTCAGCCCCCACCAGTGGCACTGAGGTAGGGGTGAGTGATACCAATGAGTGGGGTTTGAGACTGAGCTGCCGCCGCCTACAGTATCGGCAACTGATGACAGCTCAGGAAACAAAGGGCAACCAGTTCTTACTGGGCTCAGACTGTGTCAATTGCTGTGTCCTCCACTGTGTTGGGGGCACTCTCTGTAGAGCTCCTTAGCCCCAAATGGGCAGAAAAGGAAGGTGTTTATCACACATCTGTCTAATGAGCAATGCTCTGTTATATAGGGAATGTTAGGAGTGAGACATGCTCTCTCATCTGCCCGGTGTATCATTTGTGGAGTATCACCTTGACCCGCTGGAAGATGCCACACAACATAGTTGGTATTTTACAATGGTTGGTTATTTATGGCCTGATTCTGAGATTGGCAGGCAGAGCACAGTCCATAAGAATGGTGGAGGGCGTTACCACTGCCCTCCAGAAGGTCTACCACCACCAAGTTTCCAGGCAGGGGTGGAGCAGCAGTGTGACTGCATGGATCGGGAGTCTAAAGGAGTTAATCTAGTTAACCCCTTGAGTGGGGGGGATTGTTGTGCAGCACCGGGGACTGGCTGAAAAATCTTCTTCTGTGTCTAATTCTGCTCCCGATTCTGGTTCTGGTCCTGCTCTTGTTTCTGCTTCCTGCTTGAGTATCACTAGAGGTAGTAAAAACCTCATAAGGGGCCAGAGGGAGCTGTCAATTTCACCAACCTCTCCACCGAGAAACCGTAGAAACAGATACCAGCTTAGATCCCAGAAGGAACTGAGATCAAAGGGGGTCCTGGATTCGGTAGAGAAGGAGGGACCTACACCTTTAACTCCTTATAAAGGGAAAAAAAAGTGGGAGGTATCAAAAAAGTAAAGGGTTCGAAAACTGTTCAACCGCCTCCAAAAAATACTCCATCACTTAAGACCTTCTTTAAAATTATGGAGTAGGTTGTAGGTTCTGGAGCAAAATCAGGCATAGCTGTGGCAGCTTATGAGGCCGGTTGTCCCCTGCTGCCATTAGAAAATCGTTACACACCCTTGGAGGGTATGCCTGACTCCGGGAGTGCGGTGGAGTTGACTGAGAGTTTTACCACTGACACTATTGACACCTCCGCAGGTCAGTCAGTTAACAGTCAGGTAATTTGCCCCCCTTCTCCTCAAGCCCCACGAGCCTTACAGGCCCCCTTGGTGTCATCAGCGATAGTGTACTCGCTGTCTCTATTACCTGAAGTGGATGGTAGTACTCATTGTCATCCACAGATTCCGGCTCAGCTCCAGCCCTCGTGGGATGTTCATGTCCTGGGGAACATACAGCAGTCAGACGGTCTGGATGGGGATAGATTGGGTTCCCTTTTTCAGTTGCTGAGGGGGGACCTAATGACCAAGTTTGAAATTTACGAGAACAATCAGAAAGCAATTCATGATAGGTTTGACCTCCTTGAGTCTAGACTGGATGACATATGCACCCGGACAGGGACTCTTGAGGTGAAAGTCACTACTCTATCAGAATCTGTTCAGGAGAACTCCAAGGATATCGATGTCCTAAAAGCCCAGAATAGATCCCTTGCAATGGACCTGGAGAGATTAGAGATGCAAGTCCGCAGCAACAATCTCAGAATATTGAAGATTCCAGAAGGGGAAGAACAGGAAGACATCAAGGGGTTTGTCTGCAAGTTATTAAGGGATAGAGTTTAAAAAAATTTGCCTGATATTGATTTGGAGCCAGAGATACAAAGGGTGCATAGGGATCCTTTTAAGTTGCACATGGACAGAAAAGCTCCTAGGAAGATCCTTTTTAATTTTCAGACCTACAGTGTCAAGGAGCTAATTTTAGGTAGATGCTTTTCTCGACCTACTCTTCAACATCGGACCACCCCATATCAAATTCGATCTGATTTCGGAGGAAGAACAGCCCAGAGGCAGTGGGAACTGGGATCCAGAATGCCTGAACTGAGATCATTTGGGGCACAAGTTCAAATGAAGTTCCCTGCTTTATTAAAGATTATGTGGCGGAATAAAATGTATAACTGCAGCCAGCCAGAAGATGTTGACAACCTTCTATCTCAAATGACATAGAAATAAAATGAGATTGAGAAATTCCACTTCAGACCATAAGGGAAAAGGGGGGTAGGCGGACATGGATTTGGGGTGAGATCTGTGAAGAGTATGAGTATGAGCACGAGTGAAGAAGAGAAGGAGGGAACAGTGATAGGATGAGTGTAATAAGGTTATAATAAGGAGGGTAAAAAAAATACTTAAAATATAGGAACCTCCTACTAGTATAGGCACTTGTATTTATTAGATTGATCATTACTGATTCTAGAAAGGGAAGCTATCAAATCATGTTGCCTTTTAGGTTAGCAGAGGACAACTCAGTCAATTGTAGCCTTCATGGGGCCCCTAAAGGCGGCTTCTTTGCCAGGTATGACGGGAGTGTTCCTCAGGGGTGGGACTGGGAGGGATCACTGAATGGAGGGATAAATGGAAAAATTGTCCTCATACGTAATAAAGTTACCACATTTTTTTAAAAGCTCTAGATGTCATGAGTAGGTCAACCGGTATGAAAATCCTCTCCTGGAATGTGAACGGACTAGGGGGAGGGAGGAAACAATCCAGGGTCTGCGAATATTTAAAAAACACTGACGCCCACATCTACTTATTGCAGGAGACCCATTTAGAGTCAGATGCGTGTAAACAGCTTTTTGGTAGAGTGGGTTGGGTCCAGGATATATTGTGCTCAAAGCAGAAAGGTATCTCAAGAGGGGTTGCAATTTTGGTTAGGGCAAATAGAGGGATTAGGGTGCAGAAATGGGATACCGATCAGTCAGGTAGGTGGCTTGTGGCAACCCTCTCAATATGTGGTTCACCTTTTACCTGTGCGGTCTATTATGGCCCGAATGATGACAATCCTGGTCATCTTCTCAAATTGGGTGCTGGTCTACTACAGACCATGGTCCCCGCAATACTTGGGGGAGATTTTAATTTAGTCTTTGATCAGGGTTTAGATCAGACCTACAGGGTGAAATATGGTGCTCCTACTAAAACTATTTCAACACTTAGAAATATCATGAAGGATTTTAACCTGCTGGATGTATAGAGAGCCAAACATGGTGCTACGAGAGAATACTCATTCTACAGCAAAAAGTACAAGCAGTATTCTAGAATAGATTACATCTTGGCGGATCAAGGTCTGCTCACAGATATAGTATCGGTTGGCCACACTCCGGTGGGGATTTCTGATCATTCAGTGGTCGAATTAGTATTTAAGTTGAGTTCCAGGCCCACAGAGATTAGGTGGACACTAGACAGAACGCTCTTTTTGGATGAAAGGGTGAAGGTAGAGGTAAAATAGAACATTTTTGAATTTTTTATCTTTAATATCGGTTCCTCTACTGAACAAATAGTCTGGGAGTCTTTTAAAGCTTTTCTCCGTGGGTTGCTGAGTTCACTAATGACTCATAAGCAGAAAACCATTAAAAAAAAAGAATTAGATGATCTGAAAGAAATAAAAGAAAAAGATCTAGAACTACAGCTGGCTGCTTTGTCGGCTAGAGAGAGAATCCTAAAGTTGGAGAAAGAACTGCTAGATCTACAAACATCATTTAAAGCTGCAGCTGATAAGATCATTAAGGAAAGGTGGGAGGTTAGTAAATTAAAAAACTTCCAGTACGGTGAAAAATGTGGGGCCCTCCTGGCGTGGAAATCTAGGACGGAGAGGGTTAGGAATAACATCAAGCTGTTAATTCAGAGCGAGTCAACCCTACCAATTTTAGAGGATGCGGCAATTAGAGAAGAGGCTATGGGGTTCATGCAGGGCTTATATCAAGAAGAGACCAGCATAGGGATAGTGGAGGTTAGGGCGTGGTTGAGTCAGAGAGATTTGCCCCAGATGTCTGAAATAAATATGAATTATTTAGCTAGTGAGATCACAGAGGGGGAAGTAAGAGAACAACTTAAGAAAATGAGTCGTGGTAAAGCCACCGGTCCAGACGGCTTGCCTGTTGAGATTTATTTAGATATTTCTGAGTCAGTGGTTCCGGTGCTCACCACTCTCTTTAATAGTATTTTTATACATGGTAGTAGTATTCCCCCTTCATGGTCTGAAGCTACTATAACTCTGATAGCTAAGCCGAATAAAGATCCTCAAAAAATATAGACTTACAGACCAATTTCCTTGTTAAATTCGGATCTGAAGATTTTTTCCGGGATACTGGCCACTAGACTCGCCAGAATTATAAAAACAATCATACACCCAGTTAAAAAAGGGTTTATCCCGGGGAGGCAGCTAAACGAGTTAACGTTTCAGGTGATCGGGGCAATCGACTTTGCTGAAGAAAGGGGGTTGCCACTAGCCATTATAGCAATCGATGCGGTCAAAGCATTTGATCAGGTCAATTGGGCTTATCTTTGGGCTGCTATGGCGGGGTTTGGGTTTCCTCCGATTTTTATCGAAGGGGTTAAATCTCTCTATCAGAGTCCTCGAGCAAAAGTCCTGGTTAACGGAGGTCTCTCTGATTGGTTCGATATCTCCCGAGGCACCAGGCAGGGATGTCCCCTGTCACCCCTATTATTTGATCTTTATATTGAGCCTTTTGTTTGTGCACTTAGAGCCGACTGTATAATTTCACCTTTTAAAATAGCAGATTTGGAGCTTAAAACCACCCTCTACGCGGATGACCTTCTTTAATACACATCAAATCATGTTGAGGCAATTTCTCGGCTATTCGAACTGGCCGAGGAATTTGGAAGGCTATCCGGGTCTAAAATTAATAAGGAGAACACCGATATAATGGGGTGGAACAACTTATTTGTTATTCAGGGGGCTAGACAAAAGATTAGGTATTTGGGAATCCATCTTACTCAAAAATTGACTGACATCCCTAAAGTCAGCTGACAGATTGTAGCGAAAGAAATCTCTAAAATGTTAACAAGATGGGGAAGCCTGCCACTGAAATTATATGGGAGGGTCACTCTCGTAAAAATGACTATACTTCCCAAAATAACCTTTCTTTTTAGTACCATCCCGTTACCCTTTGACCCTAAGGACATCGCGGGCCTCCAAGGGAAGATCGGATCCTTTATATGGGCTGCAAAATCACCCAGGATTGCCTGGAAGAAATTAAGGAGAGGGTTGAAGATAGGTGGTTTGGCCCTACCGGATTTATTATAACATACTGCCATGCCTTTCACTTCAAGAATTTTAGAATATTGGCCAATAAATTAGATTCTTCCTCACAGGGCCACCTTTTTCAGGCACTGTTGCATGACCAGCCACAGGGTTTGGAATTTTTTCTTTTTAAATTTGGAGGCAAAAAATGTTATAAAAAAAGTCCGCCTTAAGATTCTGCAGAATTGGACCTATGTCCGGAGAACTTGGGCGATTCCTTATTACAATGCACAGGCCCCAATTTGTGACTCTCCCGGTACCCCGGAATGTCTGCAAGATCAATTGTATCAGCCACTTAAAGCGGCAGGCTTTAAGAAATGGGGGGGTTCTTTGTGTCTACTCATGTCTTATGAGCTGGAAGTCAAAGCAATCGGTTGGGACTGTAGAAGACACAGGGATTTTAGATTCTATATGTAGGGGTGGAGTTTAGAAACGGGAAGTCTTGTATTGGTACAGGTCGTTTGTGGGGGTAAAAGATACCCTGGATCTTGAATTAGCTAACCTCTGGGGTTATGCTTTATTTGATAGTCCTGAGGAGATTACAAAAATATAGACAGACTCATTTTCTATGTCTCAGAGACTAATAAAGCCAGCAAAAATGAGAAGAAACCATCTGTTCACAGTTTATAGAGTTTATTGGACCCCGGCCAAATTATCCAAGGTCAAATTAGATAATTATCTTTGCCTAAATGTACATTTCTGGCAGCAGACGACTGAAAAATGTTTTTAGAATGTCCAGAGATCTCCAGTTATTGGGAGGCCGTTTGTGGTTTTTTGGATGAGGTTTTGTCAATCTCTATCACATGTTCCCTTAGACTGTTTTGTTTTGCCCTCCAAATACAACATGAATAGCTTTGCTTCACAATTTCTATTCTATGTGATAGTCATAGCTAGGAGAGAAATTTGTAGGGAATGGAAGTCGGTGACCCCTCCTAGATTTGCAGACTGTTTAGAAATGTCATGATGGTCAGTAAGTCACATATGGCTTGCGATGCAGCGAGTGCCGATCGGGTGTGGTCTGCACTAGTGGCCTGGTCGAAGATCTAACAGCGGTCCAATGATTATGCCAGAGGTTTGTGGTCCGGTCCTCCCGTGTTCCCAAGGCGGTCCATCGAAGGGAAAGGGAGTTGGAAAAGGAGACAGCCTACCTCTGGGTGTTCCCTGTTTGCTCCACACAGATACCAGGGAGGCATCCAAGTTTGTCTGTGTGAAAGGCGCTGAGAGATCCCATCTAGAGTATTAGAGTATTCATCATCTGGTGGCATGTATGAGGACCAAAACATCTGTAACTCCCCTTTTACTACATGTCAGTCACCGATAAGGTGGGCCCTCGCTAGCTCTATGTGCATTGACTTTCCAGATGGCAAACCAGACTCGAGTCATCATTGCCTCCACATCCTGTGATTGTCATGAAGTACTGAAAAATAAATAAAACCATATAGAGCTATACTTACTGATAGCCCCCAATACCAATTACCAATAACCAGTCAGTTGGCAGTGAAGAAGGTTCAATCATTTATTGTACAACAACTCTGCCAGCGGAGCTTCTCGTGACCTAACCCCTCGAGGTCCGCCGAGAAGACTGCTGGCACATTATCAAGAGATCACATATATACTGTTACATTTCGTAACCTTTACCTAAGAAGGAAAAATACAAGTTGGTACAGGTTGTTGCAAAGGAAAGACCATATATGGGACACAAAGCATCCTCAGTTCAGCTCAGCTCGTTATAGCAAGTTCGATAAGGGCAACACCCTTCTGCCTGTCTCAGGAGGGTTCGCGAAGCGCCTCCTGGAATGTGCTTATCCGGCCTACCCCCACCTATAACCTTGACATGCCTAACATGCAGGAGCAGCAGTTTGTTACAGTTGTAATGTTATTTCTCAAGGGCACGACCCTTACTGGCTATAACGGTGGGATTCTGCTAGCGCTACAAGCAAACTAGGCCACAAAATGGCGCTGGTCGGGTTAAGTTATAATACCAATCAAAAAGGCAGAAACTCATGTAGCAACCATAAGAAACTAGTTACAGTGAAACCCATGAATGCACGGGTACCTATATTAAACTGAATAGATTCATCACGCTAATCTCTAAACGATACTATGTGTCTTCAGTTTACTCACAAGGCCTGATTTAGACTTCAGTTCTTCAAACCATCCTTTTAGCGTGATGTAGCTAACTATTTAGGAACTAATCCTGGAAAACCTCCTCATTGATGGCCATCAACTCATTAATCTCCTGTTGGTGCATCTGAGTTTTGGAAGAGATGGGAGAGGGGACAATCAAAGTTGTAAGTTTAGAAGCACAATAAGAGCAACAGGCAGGACCACATTGCATACAAAGACAGAAAGTGAAAAAAAGCCTGCAGCTCCGGCTACTATCATTAATAATTTCCATCCCCATGATGATGCGAGTCCCCAGAACCAACCAGAGGGTGACCAGGACCCATTGTCTGTATGTATTTCTGAGGCTATGCGATGTAGCTTCTGAATTGCTAAATGAACGGTGGGGGCGGAGTCTGGGATGTAAACACAGCACGAGCTGCCGATCACGCAGCATGCTCCTCCTTGATCAGCCAAGATAACCATTCAGTTTTCAAGCGAAACAAGCCTCGTGGCCTGAAGCTCTTCTGTCATATTTGTCATAATATCCGTAGTAATATTGATGACATTCTCCACCACCCTGGACAATCGCCTAACTTCTCTACTAGTGAATATTGGACCCCAGATGGGAAATAATCCCTTGGCAACATCATAAAACTGTTGTAATTAAGTGTTAGTCTTCCACTTCGGACATTCCGAGCTGTCTCCTGCGTCTACTAGGAACTGCATTGGAATCATATAATTGGTGAGTTTTATGATAATTTGAAGGTGCTATATACACTGGGGAGTACAAGAAAGACAAATAACATTGACCTGCCCATCCCCGCGGTAACCAGGTGGAAGCGTTTTCCCCACATACAAAATAAACTTTTGGAGGGGTCAATAACGGCGGGCTGCTGAAAATCTTCATTTTATAGGTATAGTTACAAATACTATTCCCAACCTGTACATGTCCCATACCTTGTACACAGAACGCGGAGGAAGTGTTTAAAATGGGCACTGGCATAATTCGCTCACT
Organism: Lissotriton helveticus; assembly: GCF_964261635.1. Taxonomy (NCBI): domain Eukaryota; kingdom Metazoa; phylum Chordata; class Amphibia; order Caudata; family Salamandridae; genus Lissotriton; species Lissotriton helveticus. The sequence continues at coordinate 53,307,445 of NC_136059.1, forward strand.
AGTAACATTTCTGGTAATAAACTACTGAAAATACTGTGTATGATTAAAGTTAGTAAAATCATAAAGTTCATTTTGCAACCAAGTACTGTTTTCATGAGTGGTGTATACATTCATACAGGCATTTGGATCCAAAGATCCTTCCCCATCATTTCCTGCTGGGTCAAAACCTTGGTGCGTCTCGATATAAGCTAGGATCATGTTATAATCCTTTTCCGTGTACTGTTTGGGGTTTTCCACATAATGGTTATACATGGCCGATAACATCTGGAACCATGCTTCGCAACTTCCTAAGTATGATAAGGGTAAGGAAAGGAACAAATCATGTTTGTGCATGACCGATGGCAAAAGGCCACAAACCCAACAATCTGTAATGTTAGTGGTACTATGTGTTTGATGGAGCATTTCCACAAATACATTTTTAGCATATGTCTGACGATGTCTTTCCTTGTGGGGAGCTAAGGAAAACAACAAATGTTCTGGAGGAGCAACAGTAGTTTTCAGCATTGTTTGCATCGGATGCTGGTACTCTAAATATATGAATACACTCATAAAAATTGCTAATATAACTGCTATCACTACTACAAAGGCTATTTTTAAACGCATGGCCCAAGAAGAAAACACAGGTTGATAAAAAGGTAAATGTCACGGAGCAAAAGGGTGTTCTTCTTCAGGCACAATACGATCAAAGGGGTACATTCCTAGCTAAAAGTCCAAAGGAAGCCTGGGGCTCACAGTAAAGCACCGTCTCCCCACCCCTAACCTAAGCAGGCTCCTCTCTCAAAGCGCTTAGAGACCATTGGTGATAATGCGCTATACAAATATAAATTACAAATTACAAATTACAAAACTACACTGGGCCAAACAAGACCTTCCTGCCAGAGGGTTCTTCTTCCCTGTGTCTGTCTAGAGTCTCACAGGCAGACTCCTATCGTTCATCTCAGAAAAAAACATCAATTCGTGTTGTACTTCGTGATACAGTGAGGAAATCAAGTATACAACCTGGGCCCTGGTATACAAAAGTCTTTCTTTCTGAACAGAGCAAAATATCAAAGTTTCAGCTCTCAATGGGTTCAGTCCAGTGTCTCGCTCAGTACCTCAGAATAGAATCTAGCAAACCCTATTTATTCAAGTCTTTCCTTATCTCCTAGACGTTTCGTCTGAGGTACCGTGATATTTTCTTGGCCGCAGGTTGTAACGGACATGACCCAGGACTTCCTGATCAGAAAATAACACAGGAGAAGGTGTGTCTCCTTCATCAGAGCCACCACTAACAGAAGTGACAGCGGCAGGATCAGGGGCAATTGCAGATTCCACTGGTGCTGCCTCACCCGATCCCGTTACTCCTTCTTCTTGCCTCTGCTCTATTTCATGGGCATCGGAAAAAGGAACAAATCTGGATGCTTCCTCACTTTCCTGTGTCAGAATTCCATCGGGATGCTGCTGATCATAAGGAAGCGGGAGGGGCAGCTTCTTCAGGTGGGACACATGAATCCAGTGCCATTTCCCGTCCACCTTCACTGCCGTCCGTATCGCAAGAAGAATCTGGTATGGCTTAGACCACCTCGGAGCCAGGCTGGTGTCTCGCTGATATTTCTTAACCAGTACCCATTGGCCAGGTTCCAATCGATGTCCGGGGCCCTCTAGCAGGGGCTGCAACACGGATGCTACCTGCTGATGAATAGAACGAAGATCTTTAGTCAGAGTGTACAGATAGTCTATTAACATAGGATATTCAACATCTTTAAATGATCTCGGTCTAAGTACTCCCCATACATTATCAGGCCGTCCAAAAATCACTTCATAGTGCGATAGGCCGGAACGTGAATGAGGGGTGACTCGTAATGACATTAGGGCCAAGGGTAGGGCATCAGGCCATTTTAAATTAGTACTTTCTTGGATTTTTGCCATCTTTAGTTTCAAGTTTCTGTTATATTTTTCAACTAATCCTGCTGACTGAGGATGTCGAGCTGCATGGAATTTCAGTCTTATTTGCAGCCCATTACAGATATGCTTAACAAGGGCCCCATGAAAATGTCCCCCGTTGTCCGACCAAATCAAACGGGGCAATCCGAATCTTGGGATAAACTCTTTGAGAAGAGCTTTTGCTGTTGCCAGGGCTGTGTTTTCATTAGTCGGGTAGGCCTCAACCCATTTGCTAAAAGCACAAACCACCACTAAGACGTATTTCAGGTTGTTGACGCGCTCCATATGGATATAATCCATCTGGAGCACCTCAAAGGGTAAGTACGGGGGTGCAAAGTTCCCACTCAGAACAGTTTCCCCTTTTCCCGGATTATGTTGCAAACACACCATACAGTATTGGACTAAATGGACCGCCGTCTTCTGAATATTGGGTTTATTCCATACTAGGTCCAATAAGGCACAAATGCCTTTCGCCCCAATATGAGCTGGGCCATGAGCCATAGTATATATAAACAAAAAGGAGGACGAGAATGGACTATGTTTAAAGGAGTCCAGTGTACTTGTCCAGAGAGCAAGAAGCAAAGTTGTACACAGTTCCCCTAGGGGTAGACAGGTAATAAGGTCTCTCTCCCAGGTTGCTGAGAGCAAGCAAGGGGGTGTTATATGCTAGAAGGTCAGCAAGTTCCTTGACGGAACTAAGGAAGCCTCACACAACTGATGAATTGGATGACATGTCTCATTCAGCCTACTTGGGATGTTGTTTAAATCATCGGCTTCCTGCTCCTACGTCAGGCCGGCGCTGCAATGCCTGACGGGTAACAACAAGTGTCACTCTTTTACGGAGATCTTTTGTTCCTTGCCGTGATATGTAGAAATGTGTGAGGCTAGAAAAAGTGAGGTAGGGACCAAAAAGTGAGTTTTTAAAAAAAAAGTTGGATAGTCCACGAAGTAACCTTTATTCATGTGGCTAACCACTTTGTTAAAAAGTGCAGAGAGGGGTATTGAGGACCAAAGTAACCATTAGTGTGGCCTCATTTCAACCCTCCAACTTGGTCAACATGTTTCATGCCCAAAGGGGCAATTCTTCAGGACCGGAAAGTGCTCATATACTCGTTGGGTGCCCAAAAAAATGAGCTACAGGATGTTAGTAATACAACCTGATAGGTCTAGGTCTATAGCGGGCGAGGAGTCCTGCATCACCGTCAGACCATGGCGAGCCCACTGGCAGTCTGCGCGGCTAGTTCCTGTGGGGACTGCGCTAGGGACCTAACCCTTAGCGGCGAGGAGACGGCGCCGGTACAACCTACCCCCACACAAACGGCGTGTCAATGCACGCGGAACAGCCAGTGGGGTCCATAGTCACAACGGCCTGTACCAGAGCATTGGGCAACAGCCATCGTTGTCTTTTCAGTCAAATCAACCCAACAATTATTTTCATCCAACCTTCCCACCTCCTGCTCCCATCGCACCGACTCAACTGGGGTAGCCTCTTTCTGTATTTCTTGCACACTTTCGATGGTATTATTGAACAAATCAGATTCCTCCACCCACGTTGCTGAAGAAGTTACAGAGGTGAGTGTGGACTGGGCAATTTGTTTAGCGATTTGATCAGCAAAAGCATTCCCCTCACCCACTTCATCCACTACTGCCTTATGTGCACTGCATTTTATTATTGCTACTCTTTTGGGTAATGTCAGAGCAGTAAGCAATCGCAACACTAAGGGACCATTCTGTATTTTCTGACCATGAGAGGTAAGGAAACCCCTTTCCTTCCACAGCCGCCCGAAGCTATGGGCCACACTGAAGGCATATTGGCTGTCAGTATAGATGTTAACCTCTAACCCCTCGCTCAATTCACAGGCTCATAATAATGCAACTAGTTCAGCAGCCTGAGCTGATCGATAGGGCACTCGAGAAGTCTCAACTACTGTTTTTAGCGTTGTGACTGCATATGCAGCTGTTGGTCTACCATCTGCTAACTTGAAACAAGAACCATCCACAAACAATTCCCCTTGGGGGTCAGATAGAGGATTGTCTGTGAGGTCAATTCTCCCCTTCGTTTCTTCTTCTGTCCGAAATATACAATCATGCACATCATTTTTAGTTTCATCCGAAGGGAGAGGTAGCCATGTGGCTGGATTTAAAGTAGCACATCGCTTAATTGTGATATGTGGGGCAAACAGATTTAATTCATAACCAGTAAGGCGTGCACTCGTAAGATGCTGTGTTTTCGTTTTATTTAACAGAGCGTCCACAGCATGAGGCACCATCACTGTTAGGCTGTAATTTAGGACGAGCCCCTCCGACTGTCCGATGGCCACCGCTACAGCCGCAGTGGCCCTCAGACAGCTAGGAAGCGCTCTGGAGACATTATCCAATGTGGCCGTAAAATAAGCACAAGGTCTTTGCTTACCACCAAATCCTTGTGTTAACACTGAAAGCGAGCAACCGTCGACCTCATGCACATATAGTACAAAAGGTTTACGATAATCAGGGGTACCCAAGACGGGTGCAGAATAAAGAGCAGATTTCAAAGAGTCAAAAGAATGTTGACATTCATCGGTCCACGGAAGGAGTTCATGCACATCTTTAGTGGTTAAATGTAACAAGGGTTTAGCAAGGAGAGAAAAGTTAGGAATCCATTGGTGACAGTAGGAGGTACTGCCAAGAAAAGCACGAACATCACGCTGGGTGCAAGGCACAGACATGTTAGAGATAGTAGTAATAAGTTCAGGAGTCAAATGCCTCCACTCCTTCGATAGTAGATGACCTAAGTAGGTCACCTCCTGTCGACAATATTGGAATTTGGACAGGGACACCTTAATACCTTTCGCCGCTAGGTGGTGCAATAGTTTCACAGTGGCGTCTTTACAACCGTCTTCAGTGTCTGATGCTATTAACAAATCATCCACATATTGTAAGAGCACATTACCCGTAGGCAAAATCAAATCGTCTAGAACTGCTTTGAGGGCTTGACTATAGATGCTAGGACTTTCGGTATAGCCTTGAGGTGCGCGGCAAAATCTAAAGCTGCGGCCAGATAAGCCAAAGATCTGACGGCTGTCGGGATGGATTGGGATGCTAAAGACAGCATTTTTCAGGTCAATGACCGAAAAATACATCGCGGTTGGAGGGATCATAGTAAGTATGGTAGTTATATCAGACACCACTGGGTACTGGGGCACCACAATTTTATTAACCTCCCGTAAATCGATCACAAAGCGATATGTATCGACATTTTCCGAATTCCAACTGTCAAGAGTCTTTTTCAAAATCGGGAGAATAGGGCTGTTACAAAAATATTAGCAGCTGTTTCCTCTACTACACCTTTGTCAATCAAGTCCTGTATAATGGAGAGTAAAGCTCGCTCGCCAGCCGGCGAAATCTTATATTGTGGTATCCGTAGTAACTTTACACCAAGTTTCAATGGAATATGAACTGGAGGTATGTCTAACTTACCGACATCCGCATCCCCCATAGCCCACAGCAGAGAGGGAACAGTGTCGAATTCAGGTGGAAGAGGTTCGTTTTTAGCAAAGTACTGTTTCATATCTAGATTGGGGGGTTGTATTGTCAAATAGACTCCATCCAGGGAGCAATGTATTTTTTAATTTTTTCAACTTCTTTAACATATCCAGGCCCAATAAATTTTCACAGCAATGCGAGGTCAACAGAAAGGGGGAATCAACAGTAACTGGACCAAGAGTGAATGAGAGCGGCCTGGAGATGGGGCTTACCACCAGAACTCCTGAAAATCCTACTGAAACATTATTTTGCCCGGACAGAGCAGCCCCTGGGACCAATGATCGAGCAACGGAACTGTTCATTGCTCCTGTGTCAATCAGAAAATTCTCAGAAGTAGCCATCAATTCCCCTTTAACATAGGGTCCTTGTTGATTGACCGGTATCTACACTTGGCCCCCACTCTGTCCTTGGCTGTCCTATGTATAAACATATCCATCTTGATCCCTAAATGCACAGTCCTCGTTAAAGTATTGCCTACCTTGAGGATTATCAAAATGATTTTGTTCAAACTATCCTTGCACCATCTCTTCTCTACGCATATCACTTTGGTCTGGACCACCTCGACCACGTCCCCGCCTCGGACAGCTCCGTTCTGTGCTAACAGCAACGGACACTGGGCTCTCGAATGTCCTTCCTGTTTACAGTACGCACACTGATTTATCCCCAATGACGGGACTGGGCCTCCACCTCTTCCTGTCCCCACCCCTCTGGACACTGGGCCTCGGACGCCTCTTCCTCCTCCTCGTCCTCTGACAACTTGCTGCAATAACACCCGAGTCTTGACGTCTTTAGCCTTCTTTTCTATTTTATCCTTACTTTCGTTTTCCCTATGCTCATAGTATTGGGCCATACTCGGTATAACAGAATGGGTGGACATAGTCCAAGTGCTCTCAGCGGCTTGTTGCCGGGTAGAGACTTCTGTAACAAGTTAGTCACAAAACGATTTACAAACAACCGAATCCCACCCTCTGTAGCAAGGTCCTGTCCGCTAAAGTCGATAAACGTGCCTTCAAATCTTGTGAAGAAATCGGAAACACTTTCTTCTCTCTTTTGCTTACAAGCTGTCAATTTATCCCAATCGACCTTGCAAGGGGTGATCAAAGAATGCATATAAGCACTAATTTTGGCTGGGAGGTTAGTAATTTAATATTTCGGCTTGTCCCCAGGTTTGCGGTCCTTACCCCATTCTTTCAATTGTTCCCAAGCTCCCCTAATTCGGCAACGTGATCAGTGTCATGTACCTGTCGCCATATATCCACAGGGACCAACAGCCCGAAAAACAATTCAACATTGGCTAAGGTCATTACAGCTGAAGCCGCAGCTTCAGTTAATTCTTATAGTAGGCTGTGGGATTCTTGCGGGGATCGGGAAGCTGTGATTTTAGGGCCAGGACTTCACTTATTTTGCATGGAGTGTATACCCATTGCTCCTGAATCCGAGCCACTACTCTGTCTCTTGCTACTACGTTCTGGTCATTGCGTAGTTCGAGTATTTCAGGATGGAAAATGGGATGCACTTCCCTCATGGGATGTTGAGAATCCCAGTTGGGACATTTCAAAAACATTCTACTTCGGTATTTTACCAAGGTCTCTACGTTATTGTACACTTCCCCTGGACTTAAATCAAACTTATGGGTTCGCTCCAAAATGTCGTACAATATCTGGGGAGCCAACCCTTCTCGAAAGCATTTCTCTCAAATTTCAATAAGGTAAAGAGACATTTGATACAATGCATGCTGTTGCATAACGGGTTCAAGATCCCTTATGGTACTCCATAAGTTAGTCACAGTATACACATTTTTCCGCATCCATTTACCTGCTTGTTCTGCTATTGCTTCCTTTTCGCTATATCCAACTGCTGCCCTTGTGAATAGTCGCCTAGCGTTTAGTCCACTTGCATCCCCTAACGGAGTATGGTCCTTTACTTCGGTGTTGTACTAGCCGATTGAAAAGTCCATATAGGACTTGGAGTTGTTATAATTACCGGAGAACTCCCCATGGGTTGCTGTGTGTCAGGAATCAGGGTAGCTCTATCTCTTAGTCAGGTAGGTGTGGCACTTGAAGTACCAGCAGTAGGTAGAGACACAGTTACCACTGGGGCCGGGGCTAGGGGAGCAGTGGCTAACTGGAGGGGAACAGCGAGGTACACGCGCTGCGGTGCATACGGTGGGGGAGGTCGAACGTCCAATAAATCCTCTATTTCATCTTCAGCTTCATTTTGAGTAACGTAACTTTTGTCGGTCTGCAATCTAAACTGTCTATCCAAACAATCAATATTCTGTTCCGTCTGATTTTTATCATAGGCAATGGCTTTCTGGGTAACAGTCTGTCCTTTTATCTTGACTAATGTTTCTGCTCTGTTGCGTCTACGCTTTGCCTCTTTCTGCCATTTATTAAGGGTGTCAAACATGGCTTGTCTGCTGGGTTTAGCAAACAGGCGATCTTGTAAATATTGAATCTTCTTTTCATCAAAAGACCCTGTCAATGGGCACTGTAGTTCTACATTATTCTTCGTATATTTGTGCCATAGAGTATTAAACAAGAGTGGTGCAATCCCGTGCTAGCAATACATATCATGACTAGGGATCCCTTCTGGAGGGGCCGGTTGGCTTTCATCCAATCTTGTGCCTCCCCGACAAATATAGCCAAAGCATAACTTACTAAAGCACGGCATTCTCTTTCGAGAATCCATTTGATCTGGCTGGAAGGGAAAGAGAGTTAATTACAACACTCTCATACACATGGCCATGTTCAAGCAATTGCAATTATTCACATACAATGAACATACAATAATCTTCGGACGACATAAAAGACAAAAACAAATTCGTACAAACAAAAAGCAGAGCCCGTCGACTCCTGCTCATGGAGAACTCGTGTACTTTCCAATTTTTAACAAAAAGAAACTCAAAGACAAGTAGTCTTGTCCTTAGACTACCTAGAGATAGCCACACAGGTTTTCAAACCACAGACCGACCTACGGACCATCCGGCAGTCTTCCTGGTTCACCTCCCGGACTACTCTGGCTTAGCCCGCTTTTTAAGCGTCGCTCCAGATCTGTCCAGGGGCTAACCAATTGTGACCGTCAGTATTTTCGAGAGCAGTCCGGCCCGGTGCAAACTTTGTCACAAGTCACACCTAGGCATCCAGGTCATATCTCTATTACTCACCAAGATTGCTCAAAACAGGAGCGTCTGCCCGTGCAGTGTCAGTACTGCCCTGTCAGACCCCCACCAAGTTCTCTGTGGTTTCAAACCACCAAATACCGAAAACCAAAATCAAAAGGATATCCAACACAAAACAAGACAAATCACTCACCTGGTGCACTCAGGTTTGATTGCAAGTTTCTCCACTGCTCGGGAGAGCGGAGTAACTCCCAAACTGCGGTCAGTCCACCCCCTCGACCAAGATTACCTCTTCTAATGTCCCGTTCTTTTCCGATTACGGAGGGACGACCCCAACGTGGAGTCCCGGCAGAGTGGCCAACTGAAGTACCGAACAATAAATAAAACCATACAGAGTTATACTTACTGATAGCCCCCAATACTAATTAAACCGCTCTGTAACGAGATGGGTATCCGCCAGCATTCTGTGGCTCTACGCATTTTACTGACTAATACTGCCCCCCCTATTGTTTGTGCTGTGTCTAAATTTTTAAAATGGGCCTGGTTGATACGTCTTAAAAGACTGTCTTTATCAATTTAATGCTCTTTTTATAAATAACTTATTTATTCTGTTTTTACCATTTTGATGTTATCATGTACAGTCTACGATATTCTGATGTGTTGTTTTATATATTTCTGTGTAATGCTTTTATGATATATGCATATCGAATAAAGCTATCAATCAATCAATCAATCAATTACCAATAACCAGTCAGTTGGCAGTGAAGAAGGTTCAATCATTTATTATACAACAACTCTGCCAGAGGAGCTTCTCGTGGCCTAACCCCTCGAGGTCCGCCGAGAAGACTGCTGGCACATTATCAAGAGATCACATATATACTGTTACATTTCGAAACCGTTACCTAAGAAGGAAAAATACAAGTTGGTAGAGGTTGTTGCAAAGGAAAGACCATATATGGGACACAAAGCATCCTCAGTTCAGCTCAGCTCGTTATAGCAAGGTCGATAAGGGCAATTACCTTCTGCCTGTCTCAGGAGGGTTCGCACAGCACCTCCTGGAATGTGCTTATCTGGTCTACCCCCACCTATAACCTTGACAGGCCTAACATGCAGGAGCAGCAGTTTGTTACAGTTGTCATGTTACTTCTCAAGGGTTCGACCCTTACTGACTATAACGGTGGGATTCTGCTAGCGCTACAAGCAAACTAGGCCACAAAATGGCGCTGGTCGGGTTAAGTTATTATACCCATCAAAAGGCAGAAACTCATGTAGCAACCATAATAAACTAGTTACAGTGAAACCCATGAATGCATGGGTACCTATACTAAACTGAAGGGATGCATCACGCTAATCTCTAAACGATACTATGTGTCTTCAGTTTACACACAAGGCCTGATTTAGACTTCAATTTCTCAGTCAGCAAATCAGTTATTCTCCCCATGCCTACAAAAAATGAATGTGTGCCTGTGTAGTGCAATTGGCATTCACGTAAAGCAAACCAATATCTTTCGTTCAAGTCCGCGTTATATTAACCTGCAAAACAATATATACATATATTAATTAAAAAAAACGTGCGGGATCCGGTTTCAGGGAGGGTCTTGAGCCAATCTGTATACTCCATACACTTTCCAGTTGTACTCTGAAGGTACAGTTTTTAAACGTGCATTTGTTATGGGCACATCTTTTGTTTTTTGTGCTCAGCTAAATCATTGATTACTGGGTAGCAGACCGTTTTGTTTTCAGCACTACGGGTATATTCTATAATCTAAGGCCCTTAGGCAGCTGTGTACCAGCAACAAACCACTATTTAGTTCTGCTGCCATCTCTATGCTCCCTTTGCTCCTCCCTCACAGCAGGGACACATTTTCCTGTTAAGAGATGGAAGGTTGAACAATAGTATGTCAGTATCTGTTATGTGGCTTGTTCCTGAGCCCTGCTGATTCATAAAAACCCCATGACAGCTGTCTCAATCTGTCTCATTCTATTGCTTTCAGACAGACGACAGGCTAATGTAGCAAGATACAGAGCTACGTCATTGTACACAGATCTCCACAGCAGAGGCATGGTACCGCTAAGCTGCCTACTCAGCCAGAATAGCTTGGAAACTCGTTCCCTTTTCTTTTGAATAAGAAATAATGAGCGCAGGAGTAATGATAAGCTGAGATGCGGGTTGGGAGAGGGGGTGACTGTCAGCGCATTTCACAGAGGTCTCATTGATGTGAGACTTCAGAAGCTTACTTTCCTCCTTTCTCCCCTCCGACCTCCTCCACTAACGGATCAGCATCAAATCCTTCCCGTGCGATGTGAGCACCCAGGAGCGCCTGCTTGTAAACAAAACTGACTTGTGCTTTCCAACAATAATAACATCAGGGATTGTTGTGTGGCGTTTAGAGCTCCAAGTGAATTTTCCCGATTCATGCCCTTATATAGGTACAATTCACATTACCCTTATATAGGCATATAAATCAATCCCTTATTTAGACATAGCCCATGCAGACCAAATAAAGGCATGTCTACATCCACCCGTACCAAACGACACAACAGTGTCTTGGAAAATCGGCTTAAGCAGTTAGGGAACTTCCCTTGCTTGAATATTGATTTGTCCAAGAACTCATGTACTTTGCAAAGAACTACTATTCCCTAAAGGTTCTTTCCTGACGTTATTATGCCCGACTTTACATCAATCCATGGCATTCCTAACACCTTCAAGGTATAAATATACCTTCACTTGCTATGGCAAACTACGGTGGTTCGGAGCAGTTCGACTATCTACTTGCCCAACGCTGCTCGCTACAGCAAGTGCCGAAGGAAGTCGACTCTCCAGCTGACGCACTGATCAAGAGGCTCCCTTTCTCTCGCCGAGAATGCAGCTCCGGTGTTGGGAAATCGAGTCCTGAGACAGATATACCAGACCTCCTTCATTCTAACCAAGGTATGGAGCTGATAAGAACCTAGAAAAACATTTGGTAGATTCTTGGCAAAAACAACTAAACCTATGCTACACAAAACGTACTTCTTCCAGCATACTAAACTTAGGTTAGGTACATTGGGGTAGGCGTATTTAGAAGCACCAGTTGAGCATTTTTGGCAATGCTATTTATGTATGTATTTGTATACGGCTTCGAAACCATACAATGATTTTACAGTTTTATTTTATAATACTATTCTCTCTGTACGCATTATGCTTAGCAGTCTGCTTAACAACTGTAGCAGTTCACTTCTATTGTATGAGAAAGAAGACTGTTCAATAAAACTTTTAATTGAAAACGCCTGTCTCTCTATTTCTCTACAAACTCTGTTGAAATGAAGCATGCACGATTGACTGAGTTAAATACTTATCTATTGTTTCCGCGACTCTAGAGATATATTTCTTATTCTTGGTAAACAAAGTTGTCATGTTTATGCGGTTGTTAGAAACTAATCCCTTCTTGTGAATTCAAGACAGTTTCTAGTGACCTCTGAGCTATCTGGCACTCACTATTAAGTTAAGTATATTCGATAGAGACCTATTGGGAATATAGGAACTACACTACAGGATATCTCAGCGCTAGCATAACATGTAATAATGACCAAACTCAAGTGTACTCATTTCATCGACCTCTGAAGGATGAAAGGCGTTTACTTGAGAAACAGCTCTGTTGTTCATTGTCTTTGTCTCAACTACTTGTTACACTCCCTAAAGTGGGGCATGGAGGGTGAGCATGTCCTGTCACTATTTCTATTCCCCCTCTCACCTTTGTTTCCATTTCTTCTCCCCCTCCCAACAGACAGAGGGGAAGATAGTTCTATGACGTGACACATGCTGGCTGCTTCATAATGCTTTTTATACCTTCCTGTTTTCCGCCCCCATCTGCTCTCCTGTTATCCACCTCCATCCACCTTTGCGTTTCCCACCCCACCCGATTGCCAAAGCAAATGGTTTGCCCATAGGTAAGAGCGATTGGCTTTGCCAATGCTTGTTTGACAAATTGCACCAAAGCTCTACAAAGCTACCAGTTTGCCACACTGCAAACCATTGAGGGGTTTTGCCCAGATTCTAATTTGCACATTCAAGAATATCTTCAAAGTAGCCATGATCCAAATAAATTTGGGGTTTGCATCATTATAATGTTTGTCACTTAATACGTTTTTGAATTAAAAAAATAATTCTTTACTATCCAAAATGTTTTTTTTGTCACCATAAGAAATATATTTTTTTAAATGAAAGCTGTTGTTTTCACAAATCATTTTTTTAAAAAACATAACCCCTTTATTTTTTAAGCTTAATGGTCTAGATCACAGACACAACACCTTAACCCAAAAAGCATTGGCATAGTCAATAGGTCTCACCTTTGGGACCTTATAAATGTTTAGCCATGCAAAAGTTGATGTTGTTGCACCAAGGATATTGTACTGCATAACTAAATACTTATAAGGTCCAAAAGGCGAGACTTACTGGCTATGCCAATGCTTGTATTTCTGTGGGGTCGAAATGTCAACACTTTGAATATTCTTGAACCTGTAGTGATACATTTATCCACTTGTGCACAAACAATTGGGCATTTTTTGCATACGTATCCTGTGGAGAATCTAAGGGGCAGATGTATGACCATTTTTTGCAGTCCCAAACTGGAATTCGGCCCATTTGCAACTGCAATATTGGGCTGCCCCATGCATCAGCCATATTTTGCATATCGCTAACCTATTAGGGACTGGCAAAATATGGTTTGTGACTCTATATTAAGAAGGGGTGTACCAAGGGTTTCCCTTCCTAATAGAGAGTATAACACCAATGTATGATTGTTTTGCAACCGCAGTTTAACATCTACTTTAAGTATGTGGTAAATCACTCGCAAACGGGAAGGGGTCCCCAGGAGACCCGTTCCCTTTTGTGAATGGGTGCAAAAATATTTTTTAAGAGCAAGCAGTTGTTTCAGCGACCACTGCCTGCCCTTAAAAAAATTAAAAGTTTCAATTTTCTTTTTTAAATGCATCCCGTTTTACTTTAGGGAAATTGGAATGTACTTAAAAAAACTGCTTTATTGAAAAAGTAGTCACAGTGGTCTGTGACCCCAGCAGGCCACCATCCCTGTGAGCCATTCCCAATGAGGTCGCAAATTGCGCTTGCCTCATGAATATTGATGAGGCTTACAAATATCAAACCCTTTGGGAATCGCAAACAGTGTCTGAGAAACTGTTGTACATTCAGTTTAGGAGTTGCAAATTGCGATGTCCCAATTCTGCGCAATTTGCGACTCGCTAAACTGAATGGTCGTACATCTGGCCCCAATTTGTTTAAAATGCTACAGACAGGTTGTACATGTGAAAAATCGTAAATATTGTAAGTACTGTTGATTTCTTTTTACCCTTTTTCATTTTGCTTACCAAATCACTAGCACTTTACCTTTCACTCACTTTGATCCACTACGGAACAACTGCCTTCTATTAGAAACTGTATTCATTATTATTGGAATTCTACCATGATCAAATTTGGAGCCTCTGTATTGAATTGATTTATCAATTCATAAAATTGATACATTCAAATTTTGTGTGTTTTATATTCGTGGGTACTTTATGTTGAATTGAAGTAATTTTTCCTGTTAGGACCACCTTGTTTTTTGTAATGAGCGGCAAACCAGGCCATTCAGACCAATCCCAATGCTTCTCTCATGCTGGGTAATAGCATTCCCAGCATGAGAGCAGTGTCGGTATTGGCATCTGGGAGCCTTCGCGTTGTTCACTAGTCGAGAATCAGGAGAGGAGCAAGATGGCGGGCAGGGTGAGATATGTGTTGTTCTTATCTTTTGTGTTTTGATGTGGGTTTGGGTTGGTATTTTTGTATTCGCCCTGTGCTGCAGCCTCACCAGGTCACATTGGAAGCAGCTGCCACTGCCATTCAGAGGAGTACACAACTCTCACCACCTGCTGTTGGCTCTTTGGTGTATAAACAGCACCTGCTTCAAAGGGATTCATAGAAATAAATGAGGTGTTATTGTAGATATGAAAAATACAATCACCTAACATTTACTGATTTTTCTAACACATGCCTCCTAAACAGAATGAATCTTTTTCTTTGTCCTTTTTTTTTTTAAGACAGCTTTAGCTCTTTGTTTTTGACTGCGTTGCAACCACACTTCCACTTCTACTTTGAGAGAGATTTAGGTCTGTTTCTGAATGATGGTTTTCATGCGGATTTTAATTCTTTGCTTCTGATCCAATCATTTTCCTCCTTATTCTGTTATCATGCCCGTGCAGATTTTAAGTTTCATCCTACTTTTTGATTATTTGAAAGTAGATTTATAGTGCGGATGTCAGGGGACAGTTTTCCTTTGGCATTGCAGATTTAGCACTTGATCCAGCGCTAGCCAATACCAAATCAGGGATCAATACTTGATAATCATTCAAATGGCCCATACACATTCACCCAAATCCCTGATGCGCTGGTGTCAAGTTTTAATGACATGTAAATCCATTTATATCACAGGTGCATACTTAGCATCCATAAATTCATAACTAATACCATATATCTTTCCTCTAGGTCAATGGCCCAATTAGTTGAGAAGTTGATGGTAATGATAGCACTTATAAATGCTCAATGCATACGGTCACAAATTCAAACAATGAAATCTACAAAGGGAGAGAAACATCAGCAAATAGTGTAATTCTCTTCACAATATTGATTATGCACGAGGAGTGGATAGATTAAGAGACACCACTTTCAGCAAAATAATGCAAAACAATATACATATATCAGAGTGAATAGATGAAGAGACATAAGTTTCAGAGACAAAAATATATTTGCAAATAATTATGCAAAGTACGAGTCAGAATAATGCAAACCCAAAGGATCTGTGAAATACCATTTCCTTGGCAGAGGGGATGGTGGGGATCCCCTGAAATAGGGTCAAGGAACAAACATTCAGGACCCAGAAGCATAACAGGGACAGGAACAGCTAAGCCTCTCTGCAAACCAACGATCAGCGATGCATCACCCCTCTCAATCAGCTAAGAATCAACTGCGCTTCCCACACCCCCAAAGGCAAGCCCAGTTATAACCTAAAACCTAAATGTCCGTCCCACATCAGTTAAAACTTTTCACAAAACTTGACATTTTATTGGTGGACTTAGGAGGTGGTCTGTCACACCACTGTGTCTTCTTTCATAAAGTTTACATGAACATAATCCTACATCCCTTCCCATCACCTAATAACTGACTCGTTCAAACAATTCAATATATGATGCATTACAGCAATTTTCGCCCATCTTTTCTGACAATGTTCACATAAGCAGTCTTTATTCCCAAGGCCAGCCACATCCTCTGGCAGACGAACAATGCATTCAGCGCTGGGTATCCTTGAACTCGTGTCCCTTCTTTGCAGCTGTCAGCACTTCTGGCTGCTTTGTCATAAAATTTTTGCTCTCACTTCAGCCCCTCATCCATTAGGCCAACTTATCAATAATGGAGACCCATCTGACTCACTATACCAAATGGAACACAACCATTTATTAATTATATGATAAAGCATTTTTCACTGTTTAACATTTACCTTTGCACTATTCGCTGTTAAATGTTTTCCTAGCAAAAGCTTAAGGCAAAAGCAGCGTATTTATTATTTTTAAAGCAAGATGCAAGATGCGGCCTAGTCATGCAATTTTTCTTGTTTCCCAAATGTTCAACTTAGTCTTTTCATGTATTAGTTTACATTAGTGCACTTATGCTCAAAGCAGTTTCCCTCGAGTTCATGTTTTTCTCTTGCCATCTCTCTCCTCTCCCTCTCGTGCACTCCCACCTCCCAAGCCATCCTCAGTATTTCTGTCCTCACACACTCACTACTCCATATACTCTTTAACCCCATTAGTCCACACCCTCCATTGCAGACACCGAGCGCTCCTTCCATTCAGAGTCTCTATTTGCCCCCTCTCATCTCCCCGCCTCGGGACCCTTTGGCATGCTATCTTCTGCCCTCTACTGCAGCTGTTTACTTTGGTATTGCTTGCTGAATCTCAAGCGTATACAGACGTAAACACGACTGGTGGTCACCTTGGAATGTTTGCTATGGCACCTTCAAGATCACAGCCACAAAGCATCTAGACAGCTAGACAAGCAGGGAAGTCCAGCGAGGTATGGTTTGCATTGATCCCCCAATGTTTTCCTACCCATCATCCTCTGCAATCCTCAATTTTAGCTTACAAAAACATATTTCCCACCCATTTATGTGCGGGAAATTTCTGGAATCTGCATGGATACTCAAACTTCCGACCACCCAGCTGTACCCCTTATGACTTTCAATGCATTTCTGCCTCCCAAATGAAAGACAATGTGTAAAAAAGAAGTTACTTTGAAAAATGTCCTATAATTTTCATGCTAGTAAGGGTACTCACAATTTCGGAAATGTGCAAATAGCTACTATATTTTGTATATTGGTGTCTTTCATCTTGATTTTTCACTTTATATATGTTCCCTAATTAATTGCTATATACGGCTAGATAATAAAAAAACATTGCAAGCCACTGATCAGTTATTAGCTCTGGGTTCGTTGGGTTCTTGGTGAACCTACAGGTCCTATATATCCCCAGAACCAGAAAGGTCCAGCAAATGTAACGGTATATTGCTTTCAAACAACTGCCATAGTTAGAAGTTATTACAGGTGAAAATGTTGGCACAAATGGCTATATTTTCCAACTCATTTTCAACTTCTCCTATTTTATATTAGAAATCTTGAAGAATCTACACAAATGACCCCTAGCTAAATTCAGAAATGTGTCCACTTTTCTAAAATGTATAGCTTTCCAGTATCCATTATTGCTTTCATACCCATTTCTACCATTAACCGGAAGAAGGTTGGAATCACAAAAAATTGCAAAAATAGGCAGTGTGCCAGTAAAATGCCAAAACTGTGTAAAAAATGTTGTTTTTCTGAAAAAAGTCTGTCAGTCCCTGAAAGCCGTGAAATGGTGATTTCAGCCCCACAAACCTTTTGTTGATACCATTTGTAGGGAAAAAACAGACACTTTTATTTGCAACACTTTTTTCCCATTTTTAAAAAAATATATATATTTTTCTGTATTTTGGCTAATTTCTGGGTCCCCTCCAGGGGAATATACAAACCCTGAGTACCTTGAAAATCCCCATGATGGTGGAAGAAAAGAACGCAAATTTGGTGTGGATACCTTTTCTGGTCAAAAAGTTTCAGGTGCCTAAGCGCAAACTACACAAAATAGCCAAAAAAAGGCTTAGCATGGGGGAGGGAAAGGCCTAGCAGTGAAGGGGTTAGTTGCACAAATCTTATTAATTGAAAAGTTATTCTTAGAGCTTTAATTTAGAATTTGCACCCCAAGCAAAATGTACTATAACTTGCACACCTCCGTATAAAGAGTTTTCAACTTGCTAGCCATGCTAAATTCAGTATAACTCAGCCCCCTCATAAACGATGTTATTTGAGATGTCACTAATGTAAATGATGAAGTATGAACGGGAATAAGCAGCGGGTTGGAAAGGCACACATTATAGTCACTTTACTTCACTGCAGAATCACTGGCCTTTCAGAATGCAACACCCCATAGATAGCCCTCAAGCTCAGCTGGACTGTTTTTGCATGATCTCTCATGCAGTCCAAAGCATTGTTGGTAATGCCAACATCAAAAAGACAGATAATAATTTTTTTGTTTTGTAAAATCTTTATTTGTATTTTGAGAAAAACAAGACAACACATGCAGGTTACCGAGGCGCCATACAAAGCCCACATGGGCGCAAGGAAGCTTTATGAGGCAACATAAGCATAGCGGAACCAAGAAGTATGTCTCATGACTCAGTGACCAGTTCCTTGCGTCTATCTGCGCGTTCGTGCGTTGGAAAGTTCACGCAGGAAGCTGTCCATTCTGCGTTCCTTCACATCCTATTCGCACAGACTTCGGCCTCATCTATATGTACCTCAGTAAACCATGAACCATGAACGAGAAAAACTCCCCCCCTTCCTCCCTCTCCCTCCCCCCATGGTGGCGACTCCATTCAGACCAACACACATTCCATCCATATTACTAGACTTGAAACAGGTGCAGTGACCGTAGAGATGCAGGACACACGGCGGATGGCAGGCCCTTAGAGAGGAATGCGACCAAAGGACCCCACTGAAACTGGAACTTCTTGAAATTGCCAAGGAAGATGTCCGCCATTCTCTCCATGCTTAGAAGCTTCCAAAGTCGTGCGTGCCACAGTGAGATTGCCGGTGCCTCCTTCTTTTTCCATGCAGCAGCCAGTGTAATCTTGGCAGCTCCAATACAAAGCCACAAGATTTTCTTGTCTGCTCGGGTCTGATGTTCAAGGCCGGGTTCACGCAGGCCCAATAAGACAGAGGCCATAGAGTCCTCAATAGGATATTGAAGAATGTCCCTGATGTGTGAGAGGATTTCCTCCCAATATGGCCGACTCACTGGGCAGTCCCACCAGATATGCTGGAAGTCCCCGAGGAGCCCACATCCCCTCCAACATTTGTCGGAGGTAGCCGGATAGAAGCGGTGGAGCCTGGTAGGACACAGGTACCATTGCATAAGAGTCTTGAGGTGGGCTTCCCTTAGATGGAGCGAGTGATTGAACGCTGTCAGATCCCGCCATAACGCCGACCATTCACTGTCGGAGATATCTCTCCCTATCATTTCTTCCCAATGCTCCATGTATCGCGGCCTAGGCGATACCGCTGATTTAAGCAAGAGCTGATATAGGAAAGAGATGACGCCTTTCATGGCTGACGTCTGCAGTATAAAGGCCTCGAAAGGCGACGGAGGTCTCGTAGCCGCCTCCAGCACCCCTGGCGACGTAGCCCAATGGAGCAACTGTACAAGGCGATATCGGTCAGACTGGGGGATCCCATAATCCCTCATGCAGTTAGCAAATGTGAGGGGATCCTGACCATGAAACAGGTGGGTCAAGGCCCTGCAGCCCCCCTCCCTCCAAGCGTCAAAGGACCCCTCCTGAGACGCCGGGGGGAAAGCCGGGTTAAAGTGCACAGGCGTGAATGGAGAGGGGAACGTAGTCCAGCGTTCGTCCGATGCCAGGGTATCCCACACCTTAAGCGTGGTACCCGTAGGAGTACTAATATAGGCGTTCAAGGGGCGATCCTTCTTTGGCTTCCAAGCCAGGTCCCATATGGACCTGCCTGCCACACTCCGGTCCATGTGTAGCCAATGTTTTTCAGACTGTTGCTGCGACCACTCCACCAGTACCCTCAATTGCGCCGCTTTATAATAGAGCTGCAGGTCAGGCAGTCCTACTCCACCCTCGGATTTCGGCCGACGCAATACTGAAAAAGAAAAACGCGCACGCCCCCCTTGCCACACAAATCGCAAAATCTGCGTCTTGAGACGCCGAAAGTAGTCACTGTCCAGAGGTATGGGCAAGGCCTGAAACAAATACAAGAATTTAGGAAGGAGAACCATCTTTACAGCGTGGATCCTACCCAACCAGGACAGGAACTTAGGTTTCCATCTCTCCAGTTCGGCTCGAGTCTTTGCTAACACAGGTGGGAAGTTGGCTGAGAATAGTTTGCCCACAGTCTGAGTCAAGTGGACCCCCAGATAGACAATTGAGCTATCGGCCCAAGCCAGAGGCGTCAGAGGGTGCACGCGGTCCATCTCGGATCGCGAGAGAGGAAGGTTCAGGATATATGATTTGCTATAGTTCACCTTGAAACCGGCCACCTCCTCATAATGCCGCAGGGTCTCCGTGATGCAAGGCAATGAGCATTCTGGGTCCGCCACGGAGAAGAGAATGTCGTCCGCGAAGAGCGTGATTTTATGTTGCTCTCCTGTGAACGGAATGCCCCGAATCCCCTCCCGTTCCCGTACCGCCACAGCCAAGGGTTCAATGCTTAGCGCGAACAGGAGAGGTGAAAGAGGGCAACCCTGTCTAGTGCCTCTAGAGTGCGGAAAAAACGCTGACACGTGGCCATTCACAGCTACGCGAGACCGAGGGTTGGAAAAGTTAGCCCTCACCATGGTGATAAACCTCTCCGAGAAGCCAAAGGCTGACATCGTATGAAACAGGAAGCTCCAGTCCACACGATCGAAAGCCTTTTCGGCATCCAGCCCCACCAGGACCGCCGGTATGTGGAACCGGTTAGCTTTTTCTATTAAATGTACCACCCTGCGCGTATTATCGTGAGTTTGACGCCCCTTGATAAATCCAGACTGGTCAGGCTGAATAATCGCCGGCATCAGATCGCCTAATACAGTTTGGCGTCGATGTTGAGGAGCGCTATGGGGCGGTACGAAGCACACTGGGTGGGGTCTTTCCCCGGCTTCGGCAGAACCGTAATCACCGCCTCCGCCAATGAACCGATTGAGGAACCAGACTCTGCCATGTCATTGAAGAGGGACACCAAAAAATCGCATAAGTCAATGGCGTACGTTTTATAAAAAGCGGCAGTATAGCCGTCCGGCCCGGGCGCCTTGTGTAGTTTTAACTTCTTTTTTTTTTTTTTTTTATTTTTTTTTTTTATTGAGAGTTCATATATAACAATACAATACAGTACAAGAGACATGACATATTTGAGATCCAATTAATACAGTCTAGAAGAAAAGAATATTGAAAACAACCATACAGTTTTTAGTTATAACATTTAAATTATAAAGTGCAAAATTGTGTAAGAGCAAACAGGCAATAGACTTTCACTAATATTCAAAAGATTTTGTTAGAGTTAAAAAAATATAGGAACTTTAAATTCCCTTTGAAATTTCTCAGTTAATTTTTCATAGCTAGATTTATAAAGTGCATCGTGCATATACATAACAAACCTAATAAACCAATTTTAAATCCGAATAAATAGTAGCAAGGCAAATTTAAGGATCAAACCCAAACCAAAATTTCTCATATTTTTTCAGAGCCCCTGATCTTAAAGCGTATGTTCTTTCCCTATCCTGGATTCGAAGTAATTTTATCTTCCATGCTTGGAAAGATGGGACAAGGTCTGTTTTCCAGGACTGTAATATAAGGGATTTAGCTATTAAAGAAGCTATAAAAAGGGACTCATCGTGTTGAGTGTGGATAGGAGAGCAACCTAGGACGGAAGTCAATTCATCAAGGACAATATTAGTTTTAAGGACAATTGAGAGATATTTTTCTATTTCCTTCCATAATACCTGGATTTTGGGGCATTCCCAAACAATGTGTTTCCACGTGCCTTTTCCTTCACATCGGAAACATTTGTCAGCTACTTGGGGGAAGATATTATGCAAAAAGGACGGAGTTCTATATATCAACCATTTGTTAAAGAATTGCATACGTTTAAAATTTGCTCCTCGAAAAATGGTTTTATTAAACTTATTTATTTTGTCCCATACCTGTTGATTAATTGTAATATCTTCCCTCTTTTTCCATCTTTCAATAATCTTGCTGTAGAGGTCCTGATCTTTGCCTTCTCTTAGTGTTTTAATCCAAATACTCATTTTCTTTTGTGTTTTGTTGTTAAGGATAGTGGAAATATTTTCTTTCATGAATAGATTTCCTATAGTGAGTTCTCTAAGTTTTGGATTTATCCTGATGAAGGACCAGTTCAGCATGCAGTGCGAATGGATTAACTGACTATTGATTTCATCCCAGGATTTCCATCTGTTGCCCAAGAGGAAGTCTTCAATTTTCTCAAAGCCATTCTCCTTCCAAATAGTTAATATATATTTGTCCATACATCCAGCGTCTCCCAAGCTAAAATTCATTAAATCTGTCTTGCTGCTAAAATTAGGTAATCCATAGAATTTAAAAAACTGAGTTTTCACCTTAAAGATCCACTGCAGGGATTTATAACGTAATTTTTGGGGATCTTTAGTGATTCTCACTGGGTCATAAATTTTCAATTCCAACAGCATCCTTTTGATAAAAAAATCATCCGACTCATGGAGATCTAAAACAGAAAACCTGTGACTATAATGTGCAAAAGACGCAAAATAATATTCTCTAATATTTGGGAGGGACAGCCCTCCTTGTGTAAATGATAAATACAAAGTGCTCAGTGCAAGTCTGGAAGATTTTTTTGCCCATAGGAAAGAAGAAATCAGCGCTTCTACTTTTTCAAAATAAGAGGCCTGGATTGCGCAGGGAATTGCACAAAAAAGGAAATTAAAAAGGGTTAATACCGACATACGAATTAGCGATGCACGCCCTATAATAGACAGGGGTAACAAATTCCACCGGTCTAAAAGTGAGCCCACCTTTTTTAGTAAAGGTAAAAAATTTAGTGCAAAAAGGTCGTCTAGGCTATCTGATACAAATATTCCAAGATATCTTTTTGGATTTGTGTTATATATCCGCCTGAATTCCGGAGCTAAAGTGTCTATAGTGCAGTTCACCAGAATAATTTCCGTTTTGTTTACATTAATTTTATAACCCCCTAGCTTTTGAAAATCAGAGAAGATTTTTAAGATCCTCCGTTGACTAGAGGGTTTAGAATCTATAAAAAGGGCAATATCATCTGCATACAATTTTATATTTGTCATTCCTAATATTGGGGCTGTATCAGCTTTAATATTCCTGATGGCGATTGCGAGAGGTTCGATAAATAATGCAAATAAAATTGGCGACAGGGGACATCCCTGTCGCGTACCTCTAGTGACTTTACAGGACCCAATATTTGTATTATTAATGATAATTTGTGCCCTAGAATTCACATACAATTGTCGTAGGAGAAAAATAAAAACATTCGGGAAATTAAAACTGCGTAAAATTGCAAACAGGCAATCCCAAGAGACTAGATCGAAGGCTTTCTCCGCATCTAAAAAACAAATTTGAGCCTTCACCTTATTAGTTTTAAAATAATCTAGGGCCTCCAATAAAAATGTAGTGTTGGAATGAAGGTGTCTGCCTGCAATGAAACCGCACTGATCGTGAGCTACCAGGGATCCTATTATTTTATTTAATCGGTTTGCTAAAAGTTTTGTAAAAATTTTATAATCTGTATTCAGAAGGCTAATCGGGCGGTATGAATTTATATTTTCCTTGTCCTTGTCCTTTCCCTTTTTTAAAATACTGACCACCACCGCTATGTGGAAGGAATCCGGTGGGGGACCACCTTGGAGTAAGTTATTAACTAATTTCAGAAGTTCTTTGTGTAGTGTTCCCTCAAATCTTTTAAAAAATTCGATGGGAAGGCCATCCTCACCGTTGGCCTTACCGTTGGGGAAAGACTCTATCACTTCCTCTAATTCCAATAATGTGAAATCTTGAGTAAGATAATTAATGCCCTCAAGATCTAATTTAGGTATTTCAAGTTGTTCTAAAAATTCCAAGGTAGAGTCAGATGTAGCCCCTTCAGATACTTGATAAATTCCCTCATAATGTTTTAAAAACAGTTCGCCAATAGAGGTGGTGGTCTTAACTTGTATTTTAGTAGTAGGGTCTAATAGCTGATCTATTCTATTGTGAACCTGCTTTTCTTTAGATTGCCAGGCCAGAAGCTTTCCTGTATATTCACTCTCTTCATATATTTTTTGTGCATATAGGTTGCTATTTGTCTCGCCTAAATCATAATAAAAGTTCTTCATTTTGCATTTTGCCACGTTGAGTTTGTGACCAGAGATCTTAGATCTGACCCTAAAATGCTCTTGGGCTGCCTGTGAAAGTTCAGTTTGGAGTTTGATTTTCTCCTCCCTTTTTGCCCTCAGCTTAGGGATTTCTTTAGATGTAATTATTCCACGAAGAGTGGCTTTAAAAGCATCCCAGATTATATTTAATGGGGCTGAACCTCTATTCTGTATAAAAAATTGCTCAATCCTTTCGTTAATATATGTGCACCATTGTTGGTCAAGGAGATTAAGTTTATTAAAAAACCATCTACTTTTAGATCTAGCTTCGTGATTCCCCAGATTGACCTCCATACAAAGAGCTGCATGGTCTGAGAAAGCATTAGGTAGATGCGCATAATTGTATAATACTAAATCATGGGATGACAGAAAAAAATCTAACCTTGACGCTGAATTGTATTTTGCTGAGTGGCATGAATACTCGCGCTTGATAGGATTTAACTTTCGCCAGTGGTCAATAAGATCAAGATCTATTTTACAACTTTGGACTGCTAAAGCAACTTGGGGTTTATTCTGACGACGATCTTTCTTAGTCGAGTCCAATTGCAATAGATTAAAATCTCCCCCCCAGATTATTGGCCCGGGCAGACCAGTTATTGCCTGTTTTACTTGTAGAATGACTTGAGGGTCGTCAAGAATTGGTGCATAAACTGTAGCAAGAATAACACTGACGTTATTTAATTTACCGTGTGCAACTGCCCATCTACCTCTAATGTCCGTGCAAGACCCTTCAAGATTAAACCCTACATGTCTCCCCATTAATATGGAAACTCCTCTCTGAGCCATCCCTGCAGGGGCAGATATGTTATAGCCCACCCAGCTTTTGAATAGTTTAGCTGACTCTGCATGGTCTTTATGATGGGTTTCTTGTAAATAGATGACATCTGGTGAAAGGTTTTTCAGCCAGCACTCAGTAGCATTCCTTTTACGAACGTTATTCAATCCATTAATGTTTAAAGAAATAAATTTCACCATATTATTTCATGTTCGAGATGTTGGGCGTGACCCTCAACTAATACACTAGTGTGCAAATTTGCAAAAATAGATTCAACAGCAACAACACATATAATCAATAAATAATATATATATATATAGCAGTCTAGACCCATAACATAATAGCAGCAGATATTCACAGGAGCATCCGTGAAGAGACTGAATTTAAATGTGGAAATGTGCAAGCCAACATATACCATATGTTGAACGAGGCCCTCAGCCAATGTGCAAGTGTACAAATCAGCAAATAAACAAAAAACTACAGCAGCAACAAGTATAACCAATAGGTAATATAAATGTATATAACAATATAGGCCAGTAGCATAATAGCAACAGATATTCATAGAAATATTCCTAGAGAAACTGAAATTAGATGTGCAAATCTGCAAACGGGCATATTTGAGATGATGGGCGAGCCCCTCAGGAAGTGTGCAAATGTACAAATCTATAAATATATAAGCAACAACGACGACGTATATAACCGATAGGTGATACATAATAGTGTAATAGCAGCAGCAGATATTGATGGAAACATTCATAAGAATCTAAATTGCAATGTGCAAATGTGCAAACGAGCAGCAACTGTGCAAATATGCAATTAATCAGCAGGCTGATACAAATAGCAGCACGGGCTTGAAGGGTTAAGAGCCCCCTAGTGCAAAATAAGCAAATATACTCAAAGAAACTTGACAGCTTATTATAATCCATACGGGCAAAAGTGGCAAGTGCAAAGAATTATTTGTGCAGGATATAGAAAAAAAAATAAAGATATATGAAAAAGAATAACATTGCTCGTACTGTAGTCATAGAAATGTAGAGAAACATATTGCATTTGAACTCTCGTTTTTTCCCTTGCAACACCTCCCTTCACCACCCCGGACCCCCCTCCTCCCCCCTCAGTTGGACGGATGCCCCCGTGTTCCACGTCCGTCCTTTCCTTCTGTTTCTTCTTGTTGGATGCCATTGCATTGCATCCTTTTTGTGCTTCTTGTTATGGACAACCCCCCCCCCATGTCGATCGGAGCTGTTATAGACTAAACTCTTGAATCTGCTAGGAGTATGATACAGCTGGAGATCTGGTGGGCTATCCTCCTAATCCTTCCAGGAAGGACTGGGCTTCGTCGAGAATTGTAAAAATAAAGAACCTCCCTTTAGCCAGGACCTTGAGTTTTGACTGTTGCACAATCATAGCCTGGGCTCCCTTGCTTTTGAAAGAGTCTATCATTTTGACAAAGTCTCGACGTCTGTGGGCAGAGGCCGCTGACATATCCGAGAAAATTCGAAAATTGTTTATTCCTTCTGCATTAAATGATTTCTTGGAATATGCTGTGTTTAGAATTCTCTCCTTCACCCTAAAATCTGAAAAGTTAAGCAGAATTGTACGCGGATATTTCAAGTTATTGGGTTTATATGCCGGGACTCTATGTGCCCTAGTGATAGTCAAATCGCCTTGGAGCTCCGGTATGGCTGTTTTCAGGAGAGACTCCGACCACTTGACTACGTCCTTGTCTTCCACCCCCTCTGGTATACCTACCAGGCGTAAATTTGATCTTCGATTGTAGTTTGAGGTCCTGCATTTTTTCCACTAACTGGGCTCTTTCCCTATTGGCCACTGATAGATCTTTCTGCATTGTTGACAGTGAATCCTCCAGGGATGAGATCCGAGTCTCAGCCTCACTGATCTTTGAAGGAAGGTTCCCAAGGCACTCTTCCATTTTTGTGAGCCTAGTGTGTAATTGCGCAATCTCCTGTGCCTGTGATTCTTTAAAATCTCTTAGTTCCTGAAGGATAGTTCCAAGCAGAAATTCAATGGAGTTCGTTTTTGTGGTGTTAGGAAGGGAGAGTAGGTCATCCTCTTTTGATATTTGCGATGACTGCAGGCTTAACTCTTGGCTTAAATCTTGGCTAGCGGTTTTCATGATCAGCTCAGGGCTTTGGCTGGTATCCAGAGCCGATGTTATAAGTGCTAGAGGAGCCGCAGATATGATTTCCTCGGAGTGCTCGGAGTGCTCGGAATGCTCCTTCTCCTTATCTACCCCCTTTGATGTCTCGGGCATCTCAGGCGTTATGGAGTTGTTTAGTACCCCTTCAGTACTCTGAACTTTTTGTCCCGGGGCATCTTTTTTCTCCTCCCGCTTTGGCCCACCCCGCATCGGGGTACTTGAGAGCTGCCCCTGTTGCCCCTGTTGCCCCTGTTGGAGAAGGGGTTTTGAGAAAAGGGGATATTGTTTTAACTGACTCCCAGTGCGTTGTGGTGAAGATGGTTTGTTAACTGCAGCGCCCCTCAAGGTCATCTTAGCACATACGGTTTTCTCCTCCGTCTCCAGATCGTCCTTTCTGCCTTTCACTGTACTTTTCCCAGCAGCTACTGTCAGGCTTGGCCCCTTTGAATGGTCGGGGCGGTCCTGGATCTCCGTATCTCCGCCTGTCTCCACCTCTACCTCTACCTCTACTTCGCCCTCATTGACTTCGATATCCTCGCTATCCACAGTCTCATTCTCTTCTCTTAGTACTTCGTATTTATTTCTGTCTGAATGCATCTCAGCAGTCTTCTGCCTCAGGGCGTTCTTTTGTTGATTTTTCCGTCTGTTTTTTTTTACCCCTTTATCTGCAGGTAGGGTTTTGTTGATTGATTTCAGCAGATCTTGGTCCTGCTTAGCCTGCTTACCCCTCGCTCTCACTGACATAATTAGGCGGTGGCCGCTATGCCCCTCCTCCCTTTTTATGGTCGTTGGCAAAAATAAGGGTGTAAGTGGCAGTCAGGGAGGGACAAGACAGACTTGTTCAAATCACAATCAACCTCTTGGTGACGGGGCCCTGCTTGAGGCTGGGCCCCCGGGAGAGCTTCAATGTCAATGAAAAGAGTGGAGAGAGAGATGAGAGGGGGAAATAATAACCCACGGCGACACACAACAACCAGCTGCAGAGAGCAGTGAGCAGCACACAGAACTGCAGAGCGGCGAGGGTTGGAGGTCTGGAGGTCTGGAGGTCAGAGGTCGAATGCAGAAAATCCGCAGAGACTGGTAAATGGGGGCTGCAGAACGAAGTAAGAGCAAGACGGAGAAATCCTCCAGATGCCAGACACAGACACAGAGAGTCAAGAAAAATGAGACAGGGCACAGCCCGCGATACCTCTCCGTCGTAGATCAATCACCACCTGTCTTGTTTTGTGTGCCGAAAATACAGTCTCAGAGACCGGAGCTGGCTCGGGACAGGGACAGGGCCGTTCATCACCGAGCTCCGTCAGAACCGCCAATCTTTTGCCATTAGGTGCAAAACGCCTGCATCTCGGCGTCTCTCAGCATCTCTCAGCGTCTCGGCACCACCATTACCTCTGAGGGCGGGGCTACGGCACAACAGGAAGCACAGCGGCGGCGTGCGTGGATCACGTTAGCCGCTCCATCTCTAGTTTTAACTTCTTGATAGCCTCTAGTACCTCTTCCCTGACAATCGGACCCCCCAGCAACTCATTCCATTCCTTGGATATCTGGGGGAGGGGTAAACGCCGCAAATACTCCTTCTGTGCCTCCGCATGTAACCTGTCCCCCGTGTAGAGGTCCGCATAAAAGCGGCCAAAGATGGCCGCCTTCGCCTCGTCCCGATGCTGCTCCTTACCCGTAGCATCCCGAATTCCCCCGATATACTCACGTTCCCGCCTGTCCCTCAGCTGACGCGCCAGGTGCCTTCCCACCTTGTTCCCACTAGAGTAGGATTGCCGTCCCAGCCTCAACAGCGTCAGTTCGGCCCTATTGTTGTAGTGGGCTCTCAATTTCCCCCGAACCGCGGTCAAGGGCCGGAGGGTCACCCTCGAAGGTTTGAGCTTATGAGCCTGTTCGAGGCTCGCCAGTTCGAGTTCTAGTTCCTCTCGGTCCTTGCGCCGCAACCTGTTGAGGTTAGCATTGAGGCCCAGGCACGTACCCCTGATGGACGCTTTAAAGGCGTCCCATGTATTGGACACCGAGGTGTCGGATACGGGATTAAGTTAAAAAAACTCCCTGATGGCCTTCCGCAACGCCTTATTAGAGGCGTCATCCCTCAACACCGAGGCCGGGAAGTACCATTTCCGTTGTCCGTCACCGGACGACGACCAACGAAGGCTAAGCACCAGCAAACCGTGGTCAGACACTGAAAGTGGAAGAATGGCGGCATCAAGAACGTCTCCTCTGAGGGCCTGGCTAATGAAAATGTGATCCAATCGGCAGTAGGAGTGGTGTACATGCGAAAAAAAGGTGTAGTCTCGTGTGGTAGGATGGAAAAAGCGCCAGCCATCAACCAGCCCCAGCTCCCCCCCCTGTTGCTGCGAGGAAGCAGAGAACACCCCCGTGTCAGCTCTATGGGACCCAGAGCTATCCACATCCTTATCCCACACCAAGTTAAAGTCCCCCAGGATGAACAAGTGGCCTTCAGCAAAGTCACCCACTCTCTGCAACAAATCTTGTAAATACTGATTTTGTCCCGCATTGGGCAGATATGTTACCACAAATGTACTCAGCCGCCCCAGGGCCAGACCTTTCACCATTAACCAGCGGCCATCCTTGTCACTGCGCATGTCAATAGGCTGGAAGTGCAACGCAGCGCGGAATAGGAGTGCTACCCCCCTGTGTTTTGTGGATGCAGATGCCCTGTATATAAGGGGATATGCCCTATGCCGAAGGCGCAGCTCGTCCCTGCGCGCCAAATGGGTTTCTTGGAGCCCCACAACATCCAACTGGTGGTCATTTAAATACTTCCATATTTTCTGTCGTTTCTGCGGTGAATTCAAGCCCTTAACATTCCAGGTCCCTATACTAACAGGCATAGCGGAACCATAAAAACAAAGCTCTCAGTAGGCATTTCAGGAACCCCCCCCCCCACAGACGGGATTCCACCCGACAAATGTTGCCTAGTAAGATGACCCATCCCTCCTCCCCAGTTACCAGCACAATGACTGTCAGCCTCCAGACAACCCTACTTCCTGTTCCACGGACTCCCCAGACACCCCCCCCAACACCACCACACACGCCACAGAGCACTCACGTCGCCACCATCGCACCCCCCTGGACTCCCCCCCCAGGATCCCCCACCCTCAAACCCCCCCCCCAAACAAGAAACTAATAGGAAATAGCTCAGAATGTCACATCCAAGAGCATATGCCCCCCAACTCCAGAGCCCCCCCCCACCCCCTTCCCCCCAACAGAAAAACAACAGAAAACCTATCCAGGTACTAAACCTGAGTCGAGTAGTCATCAGTTCCAGCAGACCGTAGTTCATAAGGCCCCTCTTGGACTGATGTAGGAGCAGGGGTGTCAACCTAGTGACCCCCAGGGCCACGGTCCGGGGTGTCTCCTCTAAAAGTACAATCGAACCCCCAGAACCTCAGGGCCAGAGCCCCTCCGACGTCATTCAGCGAAACAGGGGTCATGCTGCTCCAGAGCTCGCTTGAGAATCAGCCATTGTGGCGGAGGCCACCGAAGCCACCGCAGCTCCCCTCTCCTGCACGCTGGCCGTGCGGTCCGGTCGTCGCCGATCTGGGGAGGAACCAACTCTATGCCAGGAAGAGGAGCGACGTCGTCTCCATGGCGACGAGTTGCGGGCCACCTGGGATGGTGTAACGTCCTCAAGACCCAGAAGATCCTTTGCCACCTGCAGGGAGCTGATCTGTGCCAGCCTATTCTGCCAGCGAAAGATGATACGGAAGGGATATCCCCAGGAGTAGGAGATATTGCGTTCCCGCAGGAAGGCGGTCACAGGACGGAACTCCCTCCGTTTCTGAAGCGTCGATGCCACCAGGTCCTGGTAGAGCTGCGGGCGATGGTCCCTAAATTGCAGAGAGGAGATGGTTCTAGCTTTCCGCAGGATACGTTCCTTCACCTGAAAGTCATGCACACAGACGAGGATATCCGGAGATGGTCCCCGCCCTCGCCTGGGCAACCCCACTCTATGCACTCTGTCCATCCTTATTTCTTGAACATCTTCCTCATCTAGAACCTGCACGAACAGGGCCTGAACGTACCCACGCAGGTCCCCCGCCTCTCCTTCCCACGGCACCGCCTTGATGCAAATGTTATTTCGTCGGGAGCGGTTCTCTAGGTCCTCCGCGTGGGTCTGCAGATCCAAATTTTGCTCAGTGAGGCGGAGGACGTCTTGTTGCAGTTGGTGCACATCACTCGCCACACTCAAATCGTGGTCTTCCAGTGTCGCCACTCTCTCGCCAAGCCCATCTACATCTCGCCTCACCTCCCGAAGATCTGAGGCCAATTGCGAACGGAGTTCGGAAATATCTTCTTTAATGGAAGCAAAGAGCTCAGACATGAATGCCTTAGTGGCAGGCGCCTCATCGTCCGATTGTTTTGACGAGCTACTGGCTCCCGGCGAGGCCGGCTGCTGCGAAGATTTAGGGGCACCATCCTTCCCCGGCCTCCCTTTCCGCAACGCGTTGGACATCGTGAAGCTCCGGCTGCTGCACGCGGTCAGGCGTCCCCTCTACTCCAGAGGCCCAGCTGGAAGTCACAAGCGGGGCCCCTCACCGGCAGGTAGTGCAGCTTTCCCCCCCCCAGGCAATCCAATCAGGTGTGAGACCTCTCCCTCTTCGGTAGGGACACTCTCTATGGCTATACAGCAAGCGTCCAGCGTACCCTCCAAGCCAGGAAGCATAGAGGCGGGGGGGAGCTACCACCTCGGGCCCCGAAGCCCACAGGGGGGCGCACTGATATCGCAGGGTTCCCCTATCTGTAGTCCAGGCTACGAGAGCAAGCAGGACCGGGCCGCCAGGGCCGCCCGATAAGGCACAGTCAAAATGGCGGCTCGGGTCTTCCGCCCGACTACGCACTTAGTGGCGAAGCAGCAGTGTGGCCAGTTCGTTCGGACCGCTCTATTTGCGGTACAGGGATCCTATCGCCAAGACTCCAGGCTCCCCAGGAAGCTCCAGCGACCGGCCCCAGAGGTGTAGGCAAACCAGCGTGGCTCAGCGGTAACCCCCGGCAGAGTTCGCGATGCAATCAGCGTGGTGTCCGCCTCCGCCCCTCTACCAGGCCCGCTCCCGCAAAGTCGGCTCCTCGAGCTTCAGACCACAGCCCCCGTTGGTATCTTCCCCGCTGAATCGACACCCTCAGTGGTTTGGGGGGGGGAGCAGCTCACCACAGTCTTCCCGGCTCCTCCGGTCGTCCGCTCTGTTGGCTGCCTCCGGCGGGTCTCGATCCGCAGCTCCCCGACCTCCACCGCTCTGTCAGGCCAGTACCGCTGGGTCTCTTCCTGTGCATGTACGGGAGACCCTATCGGCAAGACGCGTCTTCCGCTCCTCGGCAGGTCTACGAGGGCCGCAGCAGGGATGCCAGCGCGGGCCGCCTCCTCTCCGCGCCGGACACCGCCCAGTCCGAGACCGGCCCCCCGAGCACGCGAGACCGGTGCTCCACAGGCCGCAGCTCGTCTCTGTCCTGGCGGGCGCCGCAGGCCCCGCTTCGCTCCGCCAGCAGCACCGGACCGCTCCCTCAGGCGTCGGCGACCTCCGCTGTCCGTCTGACGCCGGTCAGTACACCTTGGACCCCGCTATTCGGTGCTTTGTTGGAATGGCGTCGGAGAGGCTCAAAGAAGCGTCCTACTCCGGCGCCATCTTGGCCACGCCCACCGACAGATAATAATTTATTGTGCCTCTGTGTTGAAAGCAGCAGACACATCTAATGAAACCAGGGCAGACTCATTGGCCTGGGGTGCCAGCATGCGCAAAGCACAAGCACTGAGACCAAACTGGTGTCAGTGCCATGAGATGGCCAGAACTCAGACAAGGCTGCGGCCAAGATGGAATCAGATTTAAAAAAAGAAGACATATGTTTATTCACTGCTCTTTCCAGAATCTTGATGGGGAAAGGTAAAAGTGAGATTGGAGGAAAACTGTTCATGAAGGTTGGGTCAGCAGAAGAGTTCATAATTAGTGGCGGCAGTATGAAGACCTTTTTCCAAGTTTGAAGAAAGAGGAAGCCGCCTATTGGTTGCAGATGGCCTGAACCATGCTGGCCACTTGAGCTGCTCCCAGCCTTAGAGTCAACGTTGAAGATGGTGCTGCCTGACGCGACATGCACAACCTCTGAGCGAGCCATCTCATGGGATGGGCCAGATGACTCTCATAAAATGCCTATAGCATAGATTTTGACATTAGAAAATGTCATAGAGATTGCTTCAGAGGGCTTGCGGTGGGATCAGGGTGGATATCAGACAAACAGGGGAGAAAACAAATGTGCCACCCCGAAAATGTTTTTTTTCACATTAGGATATTTCGTTAGAAGTAAATAAATCCCTGTGCCATGCTCTCTCTAGCACACTTTCCAATGGATCCAGGAACTCTTGAACACATTTTCTCCAAAGGACTAAAAACAGATACCTAACGTGAATACAATGGAATACATACATTTTTAGCACATGATTTGCAGTTATCATTGCGTACAAACAGTCATCTCAAGAAAGATGTGTTCTCTGGAGTTATTATGTGTTTTATTGAAACATACATCTCCACACTCTGTTATCTTTTAGACAAATTTCCCCACCAGTCTATAAAATTATTCAAATCAAATGTCCATAAAAGCATACTAAAGATAAAAAGTACAATACAATCCATTTATATACAAAGATATCGATAATCAATGTTTTTACATTTAAAATCAACATGGTCCTTATCCAGTTATGCAATTCATTAGCAAGCGTCTATCAAATGCAATTTAAGTTGTTTCATAGTTCAATTTTTCCAAATGTACAAGATCATTCCTTTGTTCTACGGCCGACATTATATAACAGATTACTGCTTTACAAATAAATACGTTCTCCAAATTTCTAATGTAGTTAAAACAGCCTTAAAAGAATATAGGAAGTTTTCTCTAAAAATAGGATGGAGATTTTTTTTTCTAATTTCCAAGTAAAAATTACAAAAAAGTAAAAAGAGAAGGGTACTCTGTATAGACCTACCATCACATGGGCATTTTGGGAGATTAGCGCACTACTTACACCTCTTGGGGAAAGCAAAGAGGTAGTGGAGCGTATTCATCCGTATTCTGGTTAGGTAGACTCTATGCTGGACATTAGTTATGTAGATGAGATATGGCTGTATACCCATAGTAATTGGCCCTTCAAGATAGAATGACACAGTTGTCTTGGTACTCAAGAACTCGTCTCTTGACAGCGTTCTGGCGTTCATGAGGCTCTTTTTTAATTCCACCGTGCAAATTTTTTGAATATCTTCTGGTGTTTTCCAGTTCAGGGCCAAATTGCATTCTTTTAGGAGACCACTAATATAACTTAATCACCGTATCTTCTTATTGCGGTCTTGGGACAAGCAATCTAATATTATATCCATCGTAAAATGTGTTTCTTCCCTAGTCCAGATACGGTGCCACAGATTTAAGATGGCCATACAAATCAAATCGCCTATGTATGGTTTCCAGTTATTCTATGCAAAATAATGGAAGATGTAGAGGTGGGAACGGCTAGCAGACGTCTTAAAAAATTATTTTCAAGGGTTTGTAACGGCAATGTATCTGCCAACTCCCAAAGGGCTTCCCCGTAACAACTCTCAGGAACACACTTTGCTCCGGATAGCTTTAGAATCCCCCGTATTGTTTTTTTACCAATTTTTGGCGGGAATCTGAAGATGGCCTCCACTGATTTCACAAGTTTCAGTTTGCTTTGAGTTATGTGTTTATTCCAGGTACCCTTACTGTTCAAAAGGACCCCCTAGTATGAAAAAGTGAATGTTCTCTCTATTAATATCCCTTTAATGTAGTGTGATTTGGTCTTTATGTTCTTTTTACCACACAACATAACTAGAGTTTTACTCAGGTTGATTTTTAGATGTTTTTCCGTCATAAAACAAGTAAAATTGTCCATCAGTGTTTGTAGGCCATTTGCTGTCCTTGATATTAGGACACCCCCTTTTGTACTGCTTGATATTAGGACAGCATCATCGGCATACAACTGTAGTGGTGTGGCCCGCTTCTGACCTTAGGAGCATCTACCCCTAAGTTCTGCAATAATGAGTCAACACCATTTATGTAAAGGAAAACAAAAGAGGCGCAAGAGTACAGCCCTGTCTTATCCCACGGGTAATACTAAAGTGCTTTGTGCATTCCGCATTTTTTCCATAGCGTATCCTTGCGGTCAAACATGCATACATTTGAGATAGAAAACTAATAATATCCTTGGGGGAACCCATCCCTTTCAGCGTTTCCCATAACTTTGAGTGATTCACCAAGTCAAATGCACTTGACAAATCTACAAAGCACAGGTGGAGGGAACCTTCCCTTGCAAGAGTGTATTTCCTATTATTAGTTCTAGGTGCAGACACTGTTCTGTTGTTCCAATGACCCACCTGAAACCATACTGGGCTATAGATAACATGTTTTCTTCTACCCATTCCTCAACCTGGCCAGCAGCATTCTGCTCATTACCTTAGATGTTGAACCTAACAAAGAAATTGGACAATAGCAACTAGCACTACTCCTATTCCCCTTTTTAAAAATGGGGACGATCAGGCTCTCCGCCCAAGTTGCAGGTATCACCCCGTTGATTGTTGCATTAAAAAATGTGTGCAGAATAGGTACCCAAAAAACATATTAAATTCAAAAACATCAATGGGGACCCCATCCGGGCCAGCCGCTTTACCGCTGGCACTATTCATGAGGCTGTTCTAATTTCCTCTTGGCTTATACTTTCTATTTTATTGTTTTTTAAAATAATGGTGGTATTGTTCTCCCTATTTATAGTACACTGATGTGTTTCATTAAACATTGCTTCAAAGTGAGTTAGCCACTCTGCTGGGGTCACTACTGTATCAAGTTTTGCTGATTGGACCTCTTTGCAGAATGGTTGGTCCAAGATGTTCCAAAAAACAGTCAAATCTTTAGTCTCGGCAGCTTTGATTAAATTCTCCCAAGCATTATCCCTAATCTCCGAATGTCTCTGGATTAGAGCTTGTTTACATAATTTCTGGAGAATACTAATTTCCTCCCAAGTTAACTTGGAACATTGCTTGTCGAACCATCTTGGGGAATATGACGTTTTTGTATTAGGATTCCTTTTCAAATTGCATGAAATTGCAACAGATATGTTTAGGAAGGCCGTAACTATGTCCATGCTACTTGAAGATTTATCTAGGCAGGTTATGACATGGTGATTATATTTTTTTGTAAGATCCTGTTTGAGAAGGCTTCTGGATCAACTCCTGCCCATTTAATTGAAATCCCATTTTCACCCTGAGTTTTTACATCCGCAGCATTAATACATGGTTCAAGTTTTTTGAAAAGGGGAAATTTTAAAGTTATTAACAAAGGGTGATGGTCACTTAATAAACTAGGGCATACACAACATTTGGATATAAGGGACCTAAGATTAATTGAGGAAATTAAGTGGTCAATACATGAAGATGATCTGGCTCCCTCAAAAGTGTGAATAATGCCATTAGACATAACAAGATTTATGCTTTCTCCGTAATTATTATGTGGGAAATGTGAGGAGTCACCATCTAGTTCCTCCTCATAACCACATTGAATCCCCGATATAAGATTACATGGTTCAATGTTAAAGTCTCCCGCCCAAATTAAAAAACAATCCGGACTCGCACTCTTCATAAAAACCGCCAGCACCTCATCTAAGAATGTAATAACCTCATGTCTTGAAGCATTGAAACATTATTATAAAAGTTGATCACTATAAATTCTGTAATCCTTTAGCTGAAAAAAGTAAAAACTGGAAATTTGACGCTTTAATGTATAATTTTTTTAATGTCAGTCTGGAGGATAATAATACAAGTGTTGCTAACCCTCCACTATCCCTACCTGCCTTTGAAGGGATTGCATTTGTTGAAATTATCTTGAACCCATCTATGTATCTATAAGCCAAGTTTCTTGTATTAAAACCACATCACATTGTTCTATACTTTTGAGCCAAATAGCATCCCGCAGCATGCTCCTTACCCCAGCTACATTCCATGTCATAATATGTAAGAGTTCCTGCTGTGGTTGACTAGAAGGATGTAAGTCAACCATCATGGGGGTATTATTATGTGTCCAGGGCTGTGTGTCTCCATTTCTAAAGGGATTTATTTCTCGCTGATACTATTAGTGGTGATAGCCTTGCCATCATGGACTTCGGCCTGATCCATACAGGCCATTACCTTCAGTTGGACTGTTTTTATTTTAACAGCTAGATTGTCCTCTACCAAGGATTTCCGCAGTAGTATATGTGGACTCAGTCAATCCACCTCACTCCTCCTCCTATGTAATTCAAACCTATTTGGCGTGTTTGGTATATTAGAGTATGGTTGACTAATGGGCCTAGCTTGTACCCGCCTGGAAGGTAAGTCCATATTGGGTTTATAAAAATGTCCCATTGGTAGAGCAACAATTTGTTCTAAGTTGTATTCTGGTTGCCAGACCTGGTTGGCAATGATGTCCTCTAACAATAGGCCTACTACTCAAGGCCTGAAAAAATGTACACTTACACAATCTCCATCACCCGTTTTTACTGATTTGCCCACCCAGCTGACTCGTCTGACCATAATACTGTCATACACTAGGCACCTGGTACTACTGGAGGTATTTGCCGTAAACCAGTGAATCACCGGATTTTTTAATGAATCCCAAGTTTCAGTTGTATTACCAAGTAATTTGGGGACATTTTTCAGGATGATCACGTATTGAGTTTGGACATTCATCTTCCTACTACCAATTTCTTTATTTCCCCCTAGTTAACCATGCAAGGCCTGTGGTTCTTCAGCACATGAATCAATGCGTAACAAGGGATGGGCCCTTTCATGGTTCTTTGTGCTGCTTATGTTTTTAGGCCCAGCTTGTGTGTCACATCTGTTTGGTTCATTTAGATTCAATGGTGTGTTTGACAATTGGAGGGCATTTACCAAGTCCAGTAACTTTGCAATGTCCTTTTGCACTGTTTTTATTTGTGATAAAACCCGCCTCTCAATACAATCGATCTTCCCATGCATTTTTTATAATAAGGTATCTTTAGTTTTTTTATCGTTCATTAAGTCCACATGCTTGATTCCCAAACCAGTCCGTGCAGCTTTGCTAGACCTTCCCTTTATGTGGGCTATTTTCAATGGACTTTGCCTACTTGATACTTGGCTTTGTTTGCTTTTTTTTGCAGGGGGGTGAGTCTGATTCTGGTGTGTCAGAAGCGAGAGACACTTCAAGGGGAGTGGTTAACACACAAGGCCCCTGTACATGGATTTAATCAATGTCAGCTAGTTTAGGGGCGAGATCAGCGGTACTGCTGTTGACATGTACTTGGGAGGTGGTACCAGGAGTAAGAGAGTTATTTTGTTTGTGAACTTCAACCACCGTCTTAGCCTCTTTATGAACTGCATCCAAGGCTGATTTAGCAGCTGCCAGCTGCTCTTCTACTTGGGCAATTTCGTTATTTATAATGCCCATTGCACTTTTCAAGTAGGTTGTAATTGGTGCCGTATTCTCCACAGTCCTGTTTTTTGCTTGTCGCTAATTTTTCTTCCCCATACTTTATCACAATTTCAAACAGCGGGTTAAAGCTAAATAAGCACTGTAAAGGACTGTAGAGTGCTTTGCGTCGTTCTGCTTACCCTGATAGCGATGTTATCCTCTCTCCACAGCTACAACTAAAAAGATAGAAAGTTAAACGGGGTGGCCCAGCCCGGCCTCTCTCGGTCTCGAACGGGCTCAAATGGGCTCAAATGGGCTCGCCTTTGGACTGGGCTTCGCCCGGGCGAGACCCACGCGCGACCGGTGGGGGTCAAGGAAGCGCTTTAGAGCAATGGTCCCGCCTCCCCCAGTGGCAGCTTTGGACATTGAGGATGCTGTGATGCACCCTGGGACTCTGAGTCCCACCAGGGTGTAGCAGCAGTGTAGCGGCGATGTCCTTTCAATCCCGCCTCACTCCCGAATCAGCAGGGGCACAGTCAGCAGCCCTTGGCCAGCAAAAGCAAAAGAAATCACTGGAGGATTGCAGGAAAGTCCTCAAGAGCCTAAAATTATTTATGTTGACTTCCTTGGCATGTAGGGTGAGACAAAGTATCATGTTGTACTAGTCACCTGTGACAGTAGAACAAGCATCTTCCTGGATGTCATATTGAAGCATTAAATTGTACCTTCACAGATTCAGAATCTAGTTGGTGGCTCTCTCATATCTAGTGGCTTTCTCACCCCAACAGGAATAATATAAGGCTTAGAGCTAAAGAACTTTTCACTGTGTTTCCAGTTAAGAATTCCAATGTATTGATCTTAGGTGCACTAAATCTGTGGGTTAGAAGTGCATTGTCATGGTTTGTGCCTTGATCTGATCGTTGACGGAGCTCGTTGAAACTTACCTGCAGCTGACGCCGCCACCGCTGCCTGAGTCACTGTTGCCATCCCGGTGTTGAGGGACTATGGGGGATGAACGGACCACTCCTCCCAGCAGCCCCTGCGGCGCACACACCGCTGACGCCGCAATAGAGCGCCGGGAGCACCTACAGGGCTCCCGGGCATAGCCCGGGCCAAGGGCAGGCCCGTCTGCGCCCGTCAGGGGCCAGAAAATGCCAGGCTGGGCCACCCCACTGACATTGACCATCAGATATTCATCTTATTGTTCCATCTACACAGCCACAACTTAACGTGAAGCTGTTTGTCAGTTACTGCCTTTCATTGCACTGTCCTGCAGGTCTGTAATTGGGGCACCTCCTAATTATTGATGCCAAAATGAGTAAACCGAGAGGAGTAGCCGGGACTCTAGACGCATTGATTGTGAGGGCTGAGTCCCTAACGCACAAAGTTGAAGTCACTGAGAGACAGCTGTCTCTGCACCCTGCCACGCTACAGTCCCATTTATCGCTAGGGCATCCTATTTCAGCTAGTGCAACACACCTAAACTCAGAACACATATTGCCAGCGAAGACCGGTCCTGTTTCCCCTATTTCACCCTTGTTAAGCTTGGACTTACCTAACACGCCTGTACCGGGTGTGTCCTGCATCAACACCAGGGGACAGGTTGCAAAGTCCCAAAGGAATGTTATAGTAAATGTTCAATCTATCAAAAGGAAAAGAAACACCGGCATTGCTAAGACTAAACCCAAAAACACTAAAGGTTGTGAACCTGCTAGCAGTATAAACGACCATGTGGCTGTGACCACAAATTCTGTAGCTACCCAGACAGATATCACTTCAGAACTTTTGTGTAATGAGGTTGATACAGACACTGTTGGGGAAGCCACACTTGTAGGGCCTGCAATGAAAGTTCTTGAAACAACACTGGCTAACATTAAGGAGGTGATTGACACACATTTTGATCTGCTTTGGCGAAAACTGAAGTGTTTGGACTCTGTTATGGACAATCTAAGTGGTAGAAAGGTGAACCATGTTGCCAATGATGTTGGGGGGGAAATCCTATAATATCTGTGGCTAACAAATATTGGTTTGATTCACAATTGATGGGTACTGTCCCTCATTTGGCTACTCCCCTTGATAATCCTTATGTATCTTGTTGCAACCCAAACGAACTCCCTGCGTTGAACCCGACTCTTGAGCAGAGGGAAAGTCAAGATATGCTCCGAGTGCATAATGAAAATAATCCAAATTTGGCCCTAGGGAGTGTTAATTATAACTAGCTACAGCCCGGCACCATTGCAGTTGACTCAAGCAGAGATATTATGGACAGTTCGGGAGTACACGCTTGAGCCCAAACACTGATGTCCTGAGCCTACCTCCGGCCTCTAGTCCCCATATGTTAGTTCTGGCCGGTGTTCC
Source organism: Lissotriton helveticus (assembly GCF_964261635.1). NCBI lineage: Eukaryota > Metazoa > Chordata > Amphibia > Caudata > Salamandridae > Lissotriton > Lissotriton helveticus. The sequence goes on from NC_136059.1 coordinate 53,348,284, forward strand.
CAATATTCCTGGGGCCAGAGGGAGTCCTGGGCAGATCTCCACAATAAATCTGTAGATTGGCTATGTAAACATAAAGGTTTTCACTCTTATTTCATGAATGAAATTATTATGGCCAGGAGAGTAGGGTGGGTTGGCCACTCGGATAAGAACATTAACGGTGACTGTATTGTCCTTAATTTCCATAGACCGCAAATGGTTTGTTGTTTATTACGTGTTTGTTAGCAATCATTTACACAAAGTACTGGCATCTGTGCACTCCATTTAGGTTATTTTTACAAACCACCATCTATACCGATTATGGATGCCTACGCATTGCCTCTGGTATCCAATAAGTTTCAGGTACTTTCCAATTTAGACGCCAGGACTGACAACCACTATTGCTGGCCAACACACCGAATCATGAGGAGGATCACCAAGGCATCACACCCCCATCTCACAATGACAAGTCAGTTCCAACTAGGGCTAACGTGGGAACCGACCTGAGCATTTTAAGTTGGAATGTAGCAGGGTTACAGTCCAGGCTCGGTGACCAGGACTGGCTGCGAATAATAAAGGAACAAGACGTAGTCATGTTCCAGGAGACTTGGGCTACTGACGATTTATATATGAAATGGTTCCACTGTTTTAGCTCAGCAGCCTCAAGCCCCAAATCGGGCAGACCATCGGGGGGCCTATTCATTGGGATTAATGTGGCTGCTCGAGGGAGTTTCAAGGCCTTATCAACTAATAGTCAAAACCACCAAGTTGTGTTTTATCAAAGGAGAGTTTGTTTTTATTTTGTACATTTTTATAACAATGATTTCCATTCTGCTCGGATGGACCCATCGAGATTCTCTTGGGTGGAGATTTTAATGCGAAATTCACTGATATGGAGCATGATGTGGGGACATGTAATTCAGGTCCCCCTTTTCGCAGGGGTGCAGAGCTGGCAATGTTCTAAAGATCATATAACCTGGCCAACGTTATGGGTTTGGTGGGAGGTTCAAATGCCACCAACCACCAACTACCAACATTTAGGGGAAGGGGTTGTTCTTCAACTAAAGACTTTATTTTCGTTTCCCCTTCTCTTGAGGACCAACTAATGGCCACAGAGGTCATTGCCACGGATCGTGGGTACCATAACCCTATTAAAATAGTATTGAGATTGGCACCCCAGCACGTTTTTTTGTTTTGAAAGCGGGGCCAAAAACCTTTATGCCCTCGACCAACTACTTGAGGCTAATATGGAAGAGTGCTGATAGTGGCGAACTGTTTAAAACACTAGTTAAGGACAACATGCATCTTAATAATTCTTGCCTGTCATTACAAACTGCACATACAGAGGTAGTCCACGACTTCTTCAAACTCTGCCTAGCCACCTACACTATTTTGTCGGAACCTGTGCCTCGGGCAGAAAACAATCCTAGTTGGTTCGACCAGTAGTGCTCAGAGGCCAATAGGAACCGGCGCAGGGCATTGTCATCCAACCCAAGGTGTGTCATAGATGTGCAATGGGCAAGGTGGAAGTATAATACAGCGATTTCCAACAGGAAAGCCACTATAAAAAAAGGTAATATTTTCTCATCTGCAGAAAGGGACCTACGATCCATGGGTCAGCTACTAACCCCTATTAGTTGTACTATCTCTGGTGAATCTGGATAAAACCATTTCTAAAACATTTATGCTACTCCCTCACCAGAGACAGGTCAGTATGATTTTGGCCCATTGACCAATATTGAGATAACTATTTTTGAAGTAGAAGAGGCGATCCATCAGAGTATTGGGAACAAAGCACCCAGCCCGATGGGTTACCAATTGACTTAATAAAATGGAATCCAGACTTTTGGGCCTCGTTACTTCTGAATGTTTTTAATAGCTTAACCCACGCCAAGCTACCTGATACGTGGGCCAAAAGTATCATAGTTCCAATTTTTAAAAAGGGGGACCGGTCCCAGCCTAGTAATTATTGACCAATCTCACTAATTGACAATACTGTAAAAATACTGGGAAGAGTTCTATACAATAAGATCTTAGGGTGGTCAAAAGAAAATGGTATCTTAGAGCCCGGCCAGTTAGGCTTCCGTAGCTAGGTGGGTACAAATGAACAATGTCTTAATCTCAATTTGGTAATTGGGAAATATACAATTGGCTAGAAGTCCCCGGTCTATATTGCTTTTATGGATCTGTCCTCGGCATTTGACCTTGTCAATAGGTCAAAGCTAAGGACTATCCTTCTGGCATATGGGCTGGACGAGCCTTTGGTACATTTTTTAGCGTTCATAAAGATCTCCAGGCGCAGGTGAGGATTGGCAAGGGTGGAGAGGTTTCGGGAGCCATCAAGGTAGGAAGGGGGTGATACAGGGTTGTGTCTTGACCCCCCTCCTTTTTATTATATACATTAATGGACTGAACAAATCGCTAAAAACCTCGACCCCCTGATGTCCCCACTATCAATGGGAAAACTCTTCCTGTGTTACTATATGGAGATGATGCGGTTCTTATAGGCCGCATCCCAAATTCCCTGCGTATTTTAGTATAGACTTTTGTCATGTATATGGATAGCTTGGATCTACGTGTTAATTTAAAAAAATCATTTTTAATGTCCTGTGGTCCTGGGAAGTGCCAGTTAAGCTCTATTGTTGTGGGTAGCCAGAAATTGACAAGCACCCTACCTTGGGTTGGTCTTTGCTGCAAACAGCTCCTGGACTGAACATCTCGCTCACTACAGGAGCAAGTTCTCAAAGGCCATCAATTCAATACTTAGCCTTCCCCATCCAAAGGCCACCGGTGCCATTTTAGCTATTCAAATGTTTTTTTAAATTACAGTGCCACGTATGGGGCGGAGATTTGGGGTATTGCCAACAGCTCCTGTATTCAGCAGGAAGAAAGTAGGTTTTGCAGGAAACTGTTGGGCATCCCAATCTCCACCTCACAGTATATCTGTCACAGAGAACTCAATCTTAATTATATATCGGATTTTATACCTGCCCTACCGGCTCTTTTTTGATTATCAGTTTGGAAGAATCAGGCAGCTTACCTAACCAGAGAGAATATTACCGCCTGTATTAAGTGTGAAAAAGGGATGGATATTCCTTAGTTGACTGGAGTGCACCAAAGCCTGCGCAGTGTCAACAAAGAATGTATCTTTTTAAACCCAAGTACAGTTGAAACTGTGCCCAAAAAGGAGCTTAGAGATGCCCCCTACTCTTTAAATAACACAGAAATGATTGGCATGGAATCTAAGAAATGTTCTGTTCTTAATCACATGTCTATTGAACAGTACTACCATCCCCTACCTCTATATCTCACCCTCACGTGGAGAAGTGTGGCTCAGGGGTTTAGAGGCGGCAGACCCGGAATCTGAGATCGGTCCTGGACCAGGGTTCAATTCCCCGCCCCGGCCGGTCTTGGGCTAAAAATTCCACGGACTCGATAATTCTCACCCCGGTGCCTCCTCGACTCACGGGTTCACACTCTGCGACTCTGGGCAACAGCTTGCTTAATCTCCACAACGGCCCCTCGTGGCGGGATGCCTGACTTTCACCTTGTGGATACCCTGCTATCTCACAGGGGAATATCAGGAAGGGTTCCCTAAGCAAGCGCCGGGACACCTGCTTTGCGGGTAGCTGTGCGCTATATAAGCTCAACTACATTTACATTTACATTTACCTATGAGTCATTGGGAAAGGAGCCTACTATTCCGTTTAAGAGCAGTAACTGTTAAATTTGCACTGTGTTTCCCTTTTGGTCACCACCCCAATCTTGATCACATACTATGTCCATGTGATGGGTTGAGTGGCCAATCAATTTTATATTTTTCATTTTTCTGTAAATATTATATATTAAATATATAAAGTGGCTTTTATACCCATTTTTTAAAAAGAAAAGGCCCATTAGTCTGGATAACGCCCATTCGTGTTTACTCTCCCTGGTTAATGAAGAGTTGGTTTTTCGCATAAGTACATTTCTGAGAATCGCCACTCGAGCACACAAGACCATGTCCAATCCTTGAGATTTTATTATGCTTGAACATTTTTGTATATCTGCTGGATGAATTGATATTTTATATAATAGTAATTTATTTATTACCAATGAAGATCTTTTTAATTCACTATATTTGTTAAAATGTCATGGTTATATCATTGTAATCTATTTATTACCATGTATTTCTTACTCTCTGCTTGTTATTTAATTTGTTATGATACTGTGCTTTTATGGGTACTAAGCTTTCCGAATAAATTTATGAACTGAACTGAACTGATAGATGACGTTGCATTGTATAACTTAGCACATTCTAACTCTAATCCCACATGCCTACTCAGACACTTTCTCAATCCCTTTTTTTGCCTCTGATACACATTTTACAGGAGGTAGCCTAAATCTTGCTCCTTAATCAGTCCTTCTTGATGTCCATTAAAAATCTCTTTGGATAATTACTACAGAATTCACCCATTTAGATCTAAAAACAGTTTCAGAAATTTGAAATCTTTCAACAATAAAATCCTCACTCTTCAACTAAAACTTTCCCTGAATAAAGTGACAGGTGATGATCCTAATGTTAATCTGGAAAGCCTCCTTCCTGTTTTTACCATTGTCTGCAAATTTGCTGGAGGAGGTAGTTCTGGAACACAAATTCCAGAAGTGGATAGTCATATCAAGCCCTCACTTCTTCTCAGACAGCTTTACAGACTAAGAATACAAATGTCGTGGCAATTCTCACGATTTTAGAGCATCATAATTTTGGAGATCGGAAGCGTGGTGTTGTCTCAGAAGTCCTACTGGACTACCTTTTACACCACCACAAATATCCACTCGTCCTTACTCACTGGGATCAGGCAGCTTTTAGGAAAACTATGCTAAAAATATTTTCCAGATTTCTTTCCTACTGGTCTTAGGCAGTGGACTTCTGTGTTACCGATGTGATCATAAGGCCATTGTTACAAGAACAACACTGAAATCCAATATGTGCAGTAACTTCTGTTATTGCATGTATTGGCATGTTGCAGTTTCCCAGCCAACAACGGCCTCCACAATTGCCGACTCGCAAATTTCAGAAGGTCTTATCTGCTGAATTATACCTTTGAAAAATAACTGACAAGTACAAGGACATGCAGATTTTGGTGCAGTGGCCTCTAAAATTTTCACAGTATGTCCAATTCTCAGGGTAAAACTTATAATGACAGATGCCAGTTTCAGATGTCAAGGGATGCAGTTACTAAAGTGCCTTCCATATCGGCACTCATAATGAGGAGTGAAAAGTAGGAATCCATTGTGTCCATCCCTTCCCTTTGTTTAATATTCATATGACATCTATGGGGCAAGTTTATCATGTTAGTGGAATAAGCTAAGATGACAAAAGATCAAAAAAAGATAGATTATTACCCTGAACACTGAACTGGAAGAAGTTCACAGATTTATGAATTTATTACCACAGCTCTTACATAAAAGGAACTCAGTAAAACGTATTTGCATTACTAGGAATCCTTCCTCTTCTCAAAAGCCAGGTTAATTTTAGGTTCTACAAACAGGAAACTTATCATGTTGTAGTCAAATCTGTTTGATGGCATTTGATAAACAGCACTCAGCAGCACCAAGAGAAAAAGGCTTCTGTTTGCAAATTGTTCATCAGACATCACCTCTCAAGCTCTTTTAAATGCCTCTTATTAGCTTACTTGTTGTTCATTTATGCTATGCTTTGTTGCATGTTACCTGGGATTCCCAAGTAACAATCAGCATCACAAGCCTTAGTCCAGCTTCATTGACTACCCATCCAAAGGTACATTGATTTCAAAGTGCTCTGCATGGCTCTCAAAGCTTTGAATGGTTCAGGTCTGGACTATCTAAAATGGAAGGTTCACTTGGTACCGTCTGGCTAGAACTCTGCAATCCACCTCTGCCTATAATATGCCTCTTCCGCTTGTTGTTCCATTGGCCATATTTCATCATGTTGCACATACGTGAAAATGACAGATCATTAATCACAAATCCGAATGGGGAGTTTCAACTAACTTTTGGTTTGACACACCCTTGTACCTTGTCACTCCAGGCACAGAGGGGTCATGGAAAAAGGGGGGGCAGACTCAAGAGGAGTAGGGGGCTGAGGCTCAAACACAGGCGAGCCCAAAGGCTAGGCTCAATGGGCTGGTCCTCAAGCACAACTGGACCAACAGGCTGGGTCTCCTGGATAGCCCCTCTTTCTATGGTTTTTCGGTGGTACTGGCTCGTTCAGCACTTCTTTGCTCTGCAGCTTCAGCTTAGTTGTATTCCTGGATGTTCCATAAAAAGCAGCCAGGTTGTACATTACATCCGGGCCCCTCTGGTGACTGAATGGCATCCCAGACCGATTATTAGATAGAATACAAACTTTTAGTTAACTGGTAAGGATAAAACTTTATATATATTTTCTTTTGTTGCCTCTCAACACTAAATAGTGGGATACGCCTCAATCCATTTGCTAAACTCTTAAAGAACAATTAGGACATCCTTTGAATTAATATATCTTACTCTTCATAACCTCATAACAACGGGGAATACATAAGCATCTGGCAACATTATTTTTCCTTCCCTGGCCTATCAATACACCATCCCTTGTTCTTTCAATTGTGCTATACTTTTTATTCAAACATCATGACTTCTGGTACCCCTTCAGCAGGGTCTATTACAAACATTCTTTTTATTTTCAGTCTAATTATTTTCCTTAGTTCTGCAAACATTATCCCTTCCCACATCATCTGTCATTTCTCGGTGGTCACTACACTTACTTACAATTCACAAACCAGTTACTCAGGCTAACTAATAAGGGACTCATGATGTCTTTGCAACTGTATGTAGTGTTGCGGTAACATGAGCAATAGTGGTGGTGCCACCTGGGATTTAAACAAGAGCTATCAACATATTGTTCCCATGGAGGGTCAGATATGAGAACATTACCCTAGTCTACCTGTCCTTTCATCTCCTTTTCAATTCCAATTCCATCAATTTACAGAATTGAGGGGCAGTAACATGGCTGGATTCAAGGTTAATCATAACAACTTTTGTGAACAGTGTTATTTTATAGCTGGTTAGACGTGCACTGGTGAGGTGCTGTGTCTCTGTTTATTCAAGGGCATGTTCACAGCATGGAGTACCATATCTGTGAAATTAGTGGCTAAAGTGAGTCCAATCGATTGTCTTATGGAGATGGCCACCGCATGACCATTCCTAGACAGCTTGGGAGAGCTCTTGTGGTAGCGTCATAGAGGGAAAGCACACAACAAGCTGTCTTGTGTACCCACAACACAAAACAGACACAACAATACATGTAGCAAGCACAGAGACCAAAGAAAGCACAGTTTGTTAGTTGCCCAAAAGCCTATTTCATGCACCTCATTTAATGTTAGTTCGCCAAGGAGCTAATCTCCTACCCCCCTTCGACAGTAAGTGACCTAAGCAAGTGACCTCATGTCGACAATACTTCCCCCTTAAAAATACACTCCCTGGCCATTTAAAGGTAAATGCAAACAATTTGATAGAAATGGGGGTCTCTAGTTGGCAGAAGTAGTCACTTTTGTTCCAATTGGGACACTCCCATCAAGTCAGGGCAAGGGGAATACACCCGTTAGATAACCCCTGCTCACCCCCTTGGTAGTTGTCTTGAGCAGACAGTCTTATCCCCAAGACAATGCAGAAAGTATTTACACCAACACTCAGAGTAACACAGTAAAAGCACCACAACAGAACACCACACCAAATGCACATCCTCTTTCTCTGTCACACTGAAGCAAGACAGTCTATCTATCATCAGACAGAGGCACATAGAAATGTTGAACAAGAAAACAGCCACTTTCTAAACGTGCTATTTTCAAACACAGACTTTAAAAACCATCCTTACTAAAAGATGTGTTATCAGATTCTGAGTTCAAGGGTACCATATTCCTATTTTCTATCTTATTCCTTTGAAAGCTGTACTTGCAAAATGTTACAAAAATTGCCCATTCTGTCCTAACTGCAAGACAGCCCTTCAATAGTAAAAAAGGAAAATGGCAGCATTTCACCACAAGGACACACCACGCACACCAGCACACATCCCACTTTTCACCTATACTGTACCCTGCCCATTGGGGAGTACCCTGGGCCCACCATAGGGCTGTTCTATGTACAAATTGTGTGCAGGCACTGCGGTGGAAGGCCCAGAACATCTTTTCCGGGCTACTCATGTGGGTGGCACAATCAGTGCTGCAAGCCTACTAGTAGCAGTTTATTTAACAGCCCTGGCACAGTCCGTGAACTTCACTAAGGAACTACTGGCAAAACAAAATACACCATTCAGGGAGAACCAAGCACAATATGATGTTACCCAGGGAGCACCTGCAATGTGACACTGACCAGCAGTGGCAAAATGCTAAAAACATCTAAGCTAGCAAAAACAAAATCCAGCACAGCATCAAAAACATAGGGGGAAGAGGCAAAAAGTCAGGGAAAACCACGCCAAGGATGTCATGTCCAACACTCTTTAACTGTACTGTCCCTACAACTTTGCTATGTGGCTGATAATATGAGCAAATAACTACCTTTTTAAAAACATTTTTATAGATGCTCTGTCTTTCTCCAATGTCCTAAGAAGTGCAGCGGAGTCTATGACTCATACCAGTCAATGTGAAATCTGGACGAAGACCTATTAAATAAAATAGATAGTACCGCCAAAGAACGTATTTTAGATCAATAATAGAAAAACATTGAGCAGCAGAAAGAACCATTAGCAGAAGCATAGCAACGGCTAGAACAGCATGATGTAGGAAAACCACCTTTTCATGAACTTCACACCAATCAGTCACAAAATTGTACACCGAATCAAAATAATGAGACTATTACTAATTACCAGTCATCTCTTCACCAACAGCTTTCTCAACCAAATCCTGTATCATGCACAACAAGGCTCATGAAATCTCAAGAATGCCAGCTCTACATCGCCTGTTACACACATCTGTAAAACTTGGGGGGGGGGGGGGGGGGACAATACACTATTCATTACTTACATTAAGGCCCATCATCAGATCTTCACCTGCCTGAGAGCAGTAATAGAAGGATGCCAAACCCATCACATGATCACCACAATTAGACATTAACTGAAATGGAAAATTCACGGTAACACGGACAAATAATCAGAGCAAGAGAGCGCAAAACATGTGCTACAATTAATGCATCTGAAACCCACCAAAACACTCATATCACTGTGCTATGTTAAATACGTAACAGAAAGAGACAATGTAGACCAAATACCTCCAAATGTCTACAACCAACTCGCTATTGCAAAAAAACCACAGAAAAACGTATAATGCAAACAAATAATCAAATTCCCTTTGTAAGACATAAATCCTGCCCACTATAATCTAGAGAAACCTTCACTTTCACCTCTTCCCCTGGCAACAAGCCTTTATCTTACCATACCCAAATCTATGACAATGTGGCCTAACAACAAAATGGCCACAGGTGGCAGAGACAAAGAAAGAGCAAGATGTGCCATAGCCAATGCAGCCTGAGTGACATAGCAGAAGCAAAAACAGCGACAATAGAAAGAACAGCTGAATATTTAAAGCAATAAAATCAGAAGGTAATGTGTCAACTGTCATTTATGAAAACAATGATACAGCTCTCTCTTGTTGGGTCATGTTAGACTGTACATTCTCATCAGGAATCTGAAATTTAACATCATCTGGTGCACAGTAATCTATGCTTTTGAATTCGCAAGACAAATCTGTCAGGCCTGAGTCACAAACAACCAATTGTTAACCTTTCTCAAATGAACCTATTGTTGCTGCAACTCTCTCTAAAACTGACTTTGCATTTTCTCTTTTAAAACTCCTACAACTTTGATATTCTTTCCTAAGTGGAAAAATCTGGCACTTCCACCGTTGCCAAAATGGACTTGGTAATGCCAGAAAAGTTAGAGCCAAAAACCTCATCTTCAAATACAGCAACCTTATGAAACATGTTCTTATTTTCTTTCTGAAAAGAATTCACAGTTGCCCTGGACAACCTATTCAAATTAGTTTTTGGATTTTCCATATTTAGAAGGAGCATCTGAGCTTGAAAAACTCCTGAGCACCTTTTATTCCTGCTTGTGAAAAAAACACATTGTAACTCATTTTCATTCCCTGCAAACAACTTTTTCTGAGCAAACTTCCCTTGTACCATCATATTTTTTTTTTTTATCCGGCTGCCTTTCAAGCTGGTTTCTTTTGTTTCTCACTTCTCTGCCTGCTGTTCTGCGTCTCCCTGCCCAATGAGCCCCTCCTTTTCCCTCAACAGGTAAGGCTGTGTTTTTCTGCCTGCCTCCTTCTGCAAGAGAAATTCCATTCTTATCTCAAGGCCAAACAGCAACCCTTCCAACGCTACTGAATTATGAGCATGGCTTTCATCTCCTCTACCGCACTTTTGAATGTGTGTCTTTTCAGAACAAATATAAACTACCTTGAATGTTCACAACACATTTTTCAAACTAAATGCACATTCTATAATACGGTCAAATCTAAATTCAACACACTCAAATCGATCATGAATTAATTACTTGAGCATTCCTTACACTTCCCATCAGACTAAAAAAAAACAACACCATCTGAGCAGGGGTCATTCATTCATTTTTTTCTTTTACTTGCATGTCACTTCTCAAATGCAACTTCATGTCTGTAGCTCAAAACAGCTTTTATCTTTTTGCAATGTGCAAAGCTAAATGTAAGATATGGGTGCCATAAACGCACCCCTGCTGTTCTCTTTTGTTATCATTACAGCATGCTCTTTAACTGTCTTATTTCACATTCTCCCTCCATTACGCATTCCTTCGTCCTTTCTCAAACCATTCATTCTATGCAAAAAACACACAAATATATATTATTACTATTATTTGCGCTGGCTGATCTTCTTCCAATCATGCATCTGCAGAACAACAATGACAACAAGAAAGTCATTCCAGGCATTTTCAAAAAGGAGCCAAATTCGTTATTTTGCCTGGCAAAAAATTGCAAGTACCTTTTCCAAAAAGACAGTCCTCAAATGCTACAAAAAAAAACTGATGGTGCACCATATTCACAAAACACGCTCACAGACAAAAAGAGCTCTCAAGTTTCAGTCCTCAGACTGCGCCATGGTAAGTCAGTCCTCAGGCTGAACCGAAACAAGTCAGGATCTAGCCTGAACCAAAACAAGTCAGTCCTGAGACTGCACCAAGACAAGACAGTCCAAAGACTGTACCAAGACAAGAGAGTCCGGAGACTGTACAAAGACAAGGGTATAGGCTCTCGCCCTAGGCCTTTTCAAGAGTAGACCAAATTACCAAGTGAGTTGGCAGAGCGTTCGCAAACACTCCGTTCCTAAAGGGTCCACAGACCCACCAAGTTCAAACAAACTAGAACTCAAAATGGTGCCATATTTGTCACAAGACAAAACAAACTCACCTGGGGAACACACGTCAAGTAAAGTTATTCTCCACAGCCGACTCTTTGGACCAAACCATCATATCCAAGGGATTTGCTGTCTCAGGACCCCAGCCCAGGTGACTACTAGACGAGGAGCTGCCTGATCAGACAGGCGGGCAGGTGCGAGTGCAAACGTCTATTGTGCAGGGTACCCTGATCCGCCCATCCCACCAGATGTAACCCCATCCTCCTCACACACGATTACTTGCGAGAATGGGACACCCTATGGATGAGTGCCTATTCGGGCTCAAACTGGCGTTTAGGGCCACCCAGGTCACTTTACGACCACCTCATATCCTTCCAAACAAGTGAAGAGTTGTTCAGAAAGTAGAGAATTCAAAACAATTAGTTTAGTAGAAATACACTGCAGCGGAGCCCAATCTGATCAGTCTTCTAAGAGGACTGCCGAGGGGTCTGGCTTTCACAAGCATAAGGGTGATAGTTATACATTTCAGCATGAGCACAAGACACACCCACCCAGTAACTTTCCACAGAAGGCAGCAAGAAACAAAGGGGCACACAGAGATGAGCTAGGAGTCTGAGACTGGGCACACACTATCTCTCTCGCAAAGGCACTCTGTCTGTGCCTGCAGCTGAGCCAGTGGAAGCAAGCTCCATCTCATGGAAAAAGGTATACAGAAATACAAAACAATGTATTCAGCGAGGCCCAACTTACACAGACACCGAGAATTCAGCACGCTACTACTTGCAGAGCCAGGGAGCAATTAATTGTGATCATGGCCTAGAATTGGTGGCTAAATATGAAATGATGCCGCAAAGGCTAACTTAAGCATCATTATGTATGATAGCACTTATCAGACTTTTCATTTAATTCCAACAATGGGAACGCCCAAGCTCCAACAATGGAACGCCTCCCTTAAGCAAAGTTATGCAAGGCAGTGCAATGCGCTGTCTTGCATTTCATTTTCACATGCACATGCAAAGTCATGCAAATCTGTAAATCACAAATAAGGGTTTGCCTCAGGCCGCTCCAAAACTTGCGCTTCCCCAATGCAAACTGTTAGTACCTCTGCCCCGTTATTTGGCACAGCGCTGTGATCTGCTCCGGCCACTATTTTACTGAGCACTGACGTTAGAACTCTGCCTTCTCCCATTGACATCTGCAGTATCCAGTTTCAATTAAATGATCAGGACTCTACATGTTACGTTAAACTTGTTTATTAACCCCTCCGCTGCGCCGAATGTTCCGCGCTGGTGCGGAACGTTCCATTGCGTGGGCGGGGTCGGAACGTTCAGCGGACGTGCGCAGCACTACCGAGGTAGTGCACGCGACGTGCGCTGAACGTGCCCCGCATGGAAGGGGTTAAAGAGAGAGGACTGTGCTTCTCTTTATGAGACACAATTGACTGTCCCTTAAGGATCTTAAAATATGTAAAACTTATCACCTACACTGAAGGCTTCCATCAAGTATACCAACCACATCTCCAATCCTGCTACAATTGAGCTCTCAGTCTTAGAGTATCACCATCAGGGCTTACATCTGAGGTAGCTACACTGTCATCAATAAAACAAACATTAGAAAAGCTAATCTCTTTCACTTCATTAATCTGTGGTGCACAGTAAAATGTCAATTTTAAATTAATATTATGATATTCTGGCATCAATCCATCCCTTCTGGACCTTTGTTGATCAACCCAAATATTTTCAGGCTGCACTCCATGTCAGCAGGACACCATAAGTCCTGGCCCTCATTTAAAATCCTAATACATTCTTCAAACTGTAGTCTTGGTGCGCGTGAATGCAATCATAAAGCTATGATTTTTTTGTACAGGATATTTCTTTTGCACTGGGAGACATGTGATCTTGTTTACTCTTTTTACCATCAGGACTAGAGATTAGAGAATGCAGAGAAAATATGAATCTGGTTGGCTGCTAATAGATTAACCTGAAAAATACCTAATGCAATCCTTGACATGGTTACTTGATTCACCAACAACCCACTTCCAGGCTATTGCTGTCTATGTAAAAATACTGGCTGAACTCCATTTCATGCCCACTGGATGTTTCCAGAGAGTCGTCTTTGACAAATTTGGCAGTACACAGGCATGTCACTCTTGATGCTTGCATCAGGTACTGAGATGTATCAAAGTAAGAGTGCACCAGTTTATTACCATACCACGGTCAAGGCAAAGGATGACAAGGGAATTATACACCTTTGGCAATTTCCTATGCGAGCTAGGTGCCATTGACTAGACCCATGCAGCACTTTAGCCACTTCAACACAAAGCACATCTTTTTTGCAACATACACCACTGGCACTCCATCAAGCTGTCTGAAAGGCCAGGGGCTGCTTCACGTTTCTGTAAGCTTCTTTTCCTGTAAGCAAAAATGACAGCTATATCTTTGGACAGTCAACCCTTGCATGTTGCTTGGTTGCTGGAGATTTTGGTGACATGTGGCTCATAGGTAAGTAACCACAACTAACACTGGGGCTGCATGTGCATCTAGGTGTGACATCTCAAACACAATAAATGATCACTACATCACAACACACATCATTACCCTCACACACAATGCATCCCTACATGAATGCTGTATTCTAATTAGAATTAGAACAGAGTCCCCATTTTAAATGTTTCAAATGTCTTTGTTGCAGGTCATGCTCTCTCCCCCGTCTCCTTGCATCCTGCAGATGCAGATGCTGGAGATGTCCAACTACAGTATCTCAACAGAAGCACAATAGGGCACACATATGTTCATAAGCTATTATTGAACACAAGTTTGGGAGCCTCAAATCATGGTTCAGATGTCTTGACCATACAGGGGGAGATGATGGTGAACTCCCCAGAAGTTGTGTGCATATTTGCTTGAGCCTGTTATGTGTTGTGGAATATCGCCATTTGATGGTGCTTACATGTAGATCATCACTCTGATCTATGCCCATATCCAGGTACCCAGGATCAGCTACAGGATAGAGGTCAGGGTCCTATTGGTTAGTGCTAATAAAGACCTTCCTTCAATTTGACAAGACACTTTACCTCTAATGCCAAGGTACTTCAATGGGGAGCACCTTTGCAACCCGCTTGTTCATGCTGCATGTTTATACATGTACAATTGTGAGACCTCTTACATCTACACCAATGAGAACCCCTTTAAATTTGATATTTCAGAATGGAAAATGTTCATGGATGATATTCTCCTCATTTGGAAAGGTGATACTATACGCATGGTGGATCAATAGGCTTGACCCATTGGTGAAAATCACACACACGGTGCCTTGAGACTAGATCTCCTTTCTTGACCTAGTTATCAATATTAAAGACAACATCGTTACTACACAAATCTTTCAGAAAAAGACAGTAAGAAACAGACTTTTGACAGTTTACATCCTAGATCTTTAGCCTACCTTTTAACCAGATTTCAAGACTACAAAGGAACAAGAAACAGCCATCACACTGCATGCGTTACAATGAATGTGATTACAACGTGGTCGTTCCAATGACAGCGTTGTTACATCGCAGTACCATTACAACAACTTGCTCTAGTGGGCGCTGTAAACGAATAAATAGTATAACTTACTATTCTAACACCTTCCCTACTGTTGCTCACACTAGACTTGGAATAGTAAATTATTCTATTTCAAAGTCCAGCTCGCCCCCTGGAGCAAGTGGTTGTCGCGACCTTTGTTGTAATGGTACTGCAATGTAACAACACAGTTGTTGGAACAACCGCAATGTAATCTCATGTGTTGTAAACACATTTGATGTAGAGGGCTATATTCCAAAGGAACTGCAATAGACGTGTTGATTCTGAAGGTCAGACTGATCTATTATCTGTGAAGCTGCAAAAAAAGGGTTATCCCTCTAAAAGAATTTAGGAAGCATGTAAATGAAATTAAATTTAATGAAAACAGCATTTGTTTAGCGCATAGCTACCCAGGGGCTGGAATCTTACGAGTGTAATGGGCGATTTCCCTTGTGGTGGCTGCAATATCTGTCACCTCACAATAAAACAAGCTAAAATCAACCTTGGTCTTCTGAAAAAATGGCAATTGAAGAAACATACCAACTGCAACACAAAACATTGTGTATATTTGATCCAATGCCGGGTTCCTTGCAGTATGTAGGGATGTTAACGCGTCAGATAAAAGTAAGGATTAGTGAACATCACAGCACAATAGGATGTCAACATATATCAACACGACTGATAAACCCCTCTCGATAATTAATGGCAATTTGAAAATATTAGCTAAGGCACTGGAGAATACACAATCCCAGTGGTTGCTGTGTGGTAAATAAATAATTAATTACCGGTACTATTTTTCTATGCATTAACTGAAAAGGATAGCTCAATAAATAAGAGGCAGAATCCGTGGTATCTGAGTCGTATGGGCTTTAATCAGATGGCTCGAGCCAATGGACCATCGGGTTCCATCACCTGCAAAGGTTCAGGAAGGGACAGACACAAGGAAAAGGGGAATGAAAAAGCCTCATATCATATTAACATCATACAGTATATATAGTAAAACAGTACAATTGCATTGCATACAGTAGGCGTAACAAGTGACAAACGAAAGATAAGAAGATATGGGCGTGCAAAGAAGGCGTGCACAGGGCATGCACGGAGACATGTGATGTAAACGTCACAGAAGTGTCATAAATGGGTGGATACATGGAGGGGGCTACCTGGGCAGCTGGAACCTTTAACCTACTGGTGCGCGCAAACGGGCCATGACGTGTAACTGGGGAGAGCTGGGGCTCTGACTTCTGGCACTAGAAGAGGAGACTAAAGTCTGGGATGTCAGGACGACATGTACCTATAGCATATCTGATATCTTGTGTTTGGAGTACATGTTGCTTGAATCTAAAAGTCATCAGGGCAAAGGCTACTTGTCACTAAGGCTGGTGCAGGCATATATTCTACATGTATTGCGTGTGCCATGAATCTTCTATG
Organism: Lissotriton helveticus; assembly: GCF_964261635.1. Classification (NCBI taxonomy): domain Eukaryota; kingdom Metazoa; phylum Chordata; class Amphibia; order Caudata; family Salamandridae; genus Lissotriton; species Lissotriton helveticus. The sequence continues at coordinate 53,364,627 of NC_136059.1, forward strand.
GATACTAAGTCAGTAATACTCTTGCATGGAGACAGAAAGACTAGACTATAGATGAAGATGTTTATGCGGTTCGTTAGCTTAGGAATGTGAAGCCGGGGAGCTGAACTGATAACTGTAAGCATAACATATTCTTGGCAGACAGGCAGGCAGGCCAGGCTGGGCACCGCGCTGCTTGGCAGAAAGTAAGTGAAGGGTCAGGGATGCGGGAGGGGCTGCATCGCTCCTCGGAGAGGTTTCAGGAGACTGGAGCTTGAATCTGGTGTCTGGGCCCTGTAAGGCCTAGAAACGGGGACAACTCGATGATTTAACGTGCACAATATAAAGACGTTGGCAAGCATAGGCCTAATACTCGTTGCTTTCACGAGGACTGGATAACTGGCATATTAACGTTGGACACAACTATAATTGCGTCTTTATTCGGTCAAAGGGGTAAATATGCATATCGATCATGCACATATAACATATAATGGGGAACACGTAGGGACACATGACAGGGCAAAATTCAATTTTCCTCATTCCCTCCTTGTTCCCTACGTTTCCTTCAGGAAACATCAATATTCATAAGACCATCTATCTGTTCATAGAGCATCATTTGCTCGTCTCTTATCTTCTTGGAATGGGACTTAGGACTTGGAATACAAGAGGTAGCGCACAAGCCGCAAATCGCAGGGCCACATTGTAAACATAGACAACAACTGAATATGATCATTACTACTATTCCCAGAAATGACAATACTTTCCATCCCCAGGCAGATATTACACTCCAGAGCCAACCGGACCATGTCCAGGTGCCTGGATTCTGGTGTAGCTGATGGGCTATCTTATGAAGTCTTGTTATTGCTGAATATACAGACGGTGCGTTATTAGGAATGAAAATGCAACAACTAGATCCGATGACTCTACAAGCTCCGCCCCTATCGGCCAGTATGACGTCAAGAACAAGGCGGTTCTGAAGAACGACAAATCTCATAGCAGATTGCTCTTCTGTTAAGTTACCTAGAGCGGAAGTAGTCTCATTCACTACTGCTTCAAGGGTTCTGGTTAGCCTACGTATTAGCTTACTATTCTGGACAGGTCCTATGAAGAAAAAGAAACCTTTATTGAAGTCTGTATACTGTTCTAAGGCAGTTTCAGTTTGATCGACAATTGGGGACTCGATCTCCCTTCTATGTCTGACGTGTACTAGATGTGTATTTCTGTGATAATCGGATGGGGCTAGGAAAACTGGTGGCAGTAGGAAGGCAATGTAACATGTTCCATCCCAATCTAGGGGCAGACGTACATATGCGGTCTGACCACATACAAAATACGAATGACGTGAGGCTTTGAAATTAGATTTCCCACTGTCACTATACTCGACCACAGTAGTACAATCACTGTGTCCTAGATGTACTGAACCATTCTTTCTAACACATAATTCACCTTTCATTGGTAGAACTGTAATAGCAGGCAAGTCTGAAGTAGTCTCGGACTGAACATTCAAAACCATGAAATTCGAGGAGAAATTACCTAGATCATATACTTCATTTTCTAGATCTAACCCTGTTCTATGGGAAAGACCTTCCTTGTCTGGGAAACATGTTCTATTCAGAAGGGACTTATCGTCTGAGGATGATTTTATCGTAAACCATGCTCCACACGAACCATTGTGTGAAAACGGATAGGGAAAGAGTGGCAGAACTCCCTTCGGTGTCTGGAAAGGGGGGAGTCGACCACACACCCAATAATTAGTGGCATTGCTAGTCTGGTGTGAATAGTGTAACATTCGTATAAAAGTATTGTTGCGCATGGCAAGTCGATAGGATAACTCGTGAGGGGGTAGTTCACTAAAAGTGTGCTCTACTGTATCATTAGAGGAAAGATGTACATGCGAATCAATAGGAGGAAAAAATACATGTAAAACATAACTTATGCATGTAATCGTGAGACTCAGAAATAACATAAACAATAAAGTAATAACGCATCTGCTGCGCAAATTCTTACAATAACGTAGTTTCTTGGAGTTTCGTCTAACTCTCTCACTATGGGGGTCTATCTCATACATGTCAGGAACCTGTCTAACCGCTTCACCCGAGAGGGACTTAGACAATTAAACTGTCTGACTTGCTAGACCTTAACTTGATTTTATACTCCTGCTGTGGAGTTTTCTCTAACAGGGGAAGTTTAGAGTCAGTATCGGGGCAGTCCTTGAGAAAAGTCTTTGGACGGAGTCCATGAAAACGCTTGATGTGGCTGGAGTGTAGCCACCCCTTACGGCCCTCCAGTTTCACAGCGGTCCTTGTGGTCATCAGAACAAGTTTCGGCTCTTTCCAGCGGGGCTCCAGCGGACTTGAACGATCAAAGTTCCTTACAAGAACAAGGTCGCCTGGAATGACCTTGTGCGGTTTCACTTGGGTGTTGTCTGGAAAGGCAGCCGCGACCTGTGAACGACAAGAGAGTAGTGCAGACATCAAGGAAGCTAGGTAATCTGTCAGCATATTACTGTCAACATCGGTAATTTTACGTGGCATAGGTGTACCCCACATGTTCGGGGGACGACCGAATACAACTTCAAACGGTGACAGATCTGAACGGGAGTGAGCGACCATTCTCATGTAAAAAAGGGCGACTGGCAGAGCTACCATCCAATCTACGCCTTTCTCGGCACAGACCTTTGCAAGACGGATTTTCAGAGTCTGATTATGTCTCTCGACGAGGCCAGCTGCCTCGGGATGTCGCACGCAGTGGAACTTCCAATGGTACCCTAACAGAAGAGATACTTTGAGTTCGGATGAGAATGGCTGGCCGTTGTCTGAATACACGACCCTGGGCAAACCATAGCGGGGGAAAAACTCACGAACCAACTGCCTGGCAGTGGTCGCGGCAGTGTAATCTGGGACTGGATATGCTTCTGTCCATCTGGACAAAGCGCATACAACTACGAGGACATACTTGAAACCTCGGCATCGATCCATCTGAATATAATCCATCTGGAGGACTTCAAAAGGGTGGTCAGGAGGATGGAATCCGCCTTGTTCCACCGGGACACCTTTACCTGGATTGAACTGACAACAGATCATGCAGGTACGCACTTTCTGCTTTGCTGCTGCTCGTAAATGCTTATTAAACCAAAGGTTCTGGATGCTGTCTAACATGGCTTTTTCTCCTAAATGTGCTGGACTATGTGCAGTATTAATAATGACTTGAACCATAGAGTCGGGGAGAAACCATGTGGCTTTTCCCTTCGTCAACCATCCCTGATCTGTCTGGACCCCTCCTTGTTCAGACCATTTCTTGATTTCGTCTGGGGTAGCATGTGACTGTATGTCTAGTACGTCTTGTGTAGGGTCCTTCACTGTCATACAAGTCGTCTGATCTGGAACATCTGTCTTTGTCGTGTTAACTGGAATGTCTGGAGTCTGAGCTGTAAGCTTGGCTGTTCGGTCTGCTAGATCGTTACCTTGGGAAATGGTGTCAGTGGCTTTCGTATGTGCTTTGCACTTCATAATGGCAATGGCTTTCGGTAAATGTATTGCTTCTAACAGAGCTTGAATGAGGGGTCCATGCTGAATCTTGGCTCCATGAGAGGTCATGAAACCTCTCTCTTGCCAGAGTACTCCAAAGTCGTGTACGACTCCGAATGCATAACGTGAATCTGTATATATGTTTACTTTCAGGTTCTTAGCTCGTATGCAGGCTTGGGTCAGAGCAATGAGCTCTGCTGCTTGAGCAGACAAGGTGTCAATACGATGTGTTTCTATAACTTCAGTTTCAGTAGTCACTGCATACGCAGCTACTAGTTCTCCTGTATTCGTTCTCATACATGAACCATCCACGTAAAGTGTCAGGTCGGGATCAGGTAATGCAATGTCTGTCAAGTCTTGTCTTGGCTTTGTCATGGTGTTAATAACTTCCACGCAGTCATGTGTGGCAGGGTCCGATGTAATCGAGGGTAACAGTGTAGCAGGATTTAAAATGTTGCAGCGTCTGATTTCTATGTGTGGCTGAAACAGTGTCAGTTCATATCCTGTTAAACGTGCAATTGTCAAGTGCTGAGTCTGTGTTCTGTTTAAAAGAACTTCCACGGAGTGTGGAACTTGTACTGTCAGGGAGTGTCCTAACACTATGGAATCACTTTGTCTGATAGCTAGAGCTGTGGCTGCAACTGACTTGAGGCACGCAGGCAGAGCCTGGGCTACTGGATCTAATGTGCTAGAAAAATAAGCACAAGGCTTGTGTTGTCCTGCTTGATCTTGCGTGAGAACAGATAATGCTGTACCATCACGTTCAGTGACAAAAAGTGTTAAAGGCTTACTGTAGTTTGGTGTCGCTAATACAGGTGCATTACATAAAGCTTTCTTTAACTCATTGAAAACAAGTGTATGTTCCTGGGTCCAAGGGAGGACAGTCGATGTGGCTGCCTCCTGTGTTGTTAACTGTATCAGTGGTTTGGCTAGATATGCATACTGAGGAATCCATTGTCTGCAGTAAGAAGTGAGGCCGATAAAAGCTCGTACCTCCTTCTGTGTCTTGGGCTGTGGAAGATGTGCTATTAACTGGATACGGTCAGGTGTCAACTGTCTACCCCTCTTGGACAGTAAGTGTCCTAGGTATACCACTTGCTGGACACAGAATTGCAGTTTCGAAGGGGACACCTTGTGCCCCATCTCTGACAGAAAATACAAGACTGTCAGTGACGCACGCTCGCAGTCACGTTCAGTACGGGCTGTGATCAATAGATCATCGACATACTGGAGCAGGGCAGTGTCAGTTGGCATGTGAATACTGTCTAGTTGTCTTTTAAGTGCTTGACTATAAATACTAGGACTTTCTGTGAAACCTTGAGGAGCACGTGTGAATTTATAGCTTCTTCCATTTAAACAGAATCCGAAAAGAAACTGGCTGTCTGGATGAATGGGGACACTAAAGAATGCGTTCTTGAGATCAATAACAGTAAAGAACGTAGCTTCAGAATCAATGGCAGTTAATAGGGAAGAAATATCTGGAACCACTGGGTACTGGGGTATGATACATTTATTAAGTTCTCGGAGGTCAATCACTAATCGATAAACTGGAGGTGCATTTGGGTCAGTACGTTTAAGAATCGGAATGATAGGAGAATTACATACATTGGAGTCAGTTTCTACAACTACTCCTTGAGCAATGAGCTCGTCAATAATTTTCGATAAGGCTGCTACAGCCTTGGGTGGCAATTTGTACTGTCGGATTCGTGGTGACACAACTCCTTGTTTCAGAGTGACACGATAGGGTGTAATGTGCATACAACCTACATCAGTTGGACCTTGCGCCCATAAATGCTGTGGTACATTCAGTAATCTTGGATCAAAATCTCGTAACACATAATGACCTTTAAAATCACGTAAAAACAATCTCACTCCTTCCGGAGAACAGCAAATCACCGCTCCTAACTCTTTCAATGTTTTAATACCAAGTACATTTTCAGGACATGATTTCGTGAGTAACAAGTCTGTAGTTCGGGACAATGGACCAACCTCTAGGGAAACTGGTTTCGATATTTCATTAACAAAAGGCTTTCCTGAAAATCCCAGGGAAACATTTCTTGAGCCTGAGAGTGGAGCCCCTGGAACCTCGTCATGACTGATGGTAGTCCTACTTGCCCCTGTATCAATCAGAAACTTTCTGTCTTTCCCTAATACTTGACTGTGTACATAGGGACCCTCTTGATCTACAGGAACCTCGATGAGAGGCAACCTCCCTCTCTAGGCTGTTTCATGAATACTGCTGATATTCTGGATAATCTGACTGTGCATACTGGTACATCTGTTGTGTAACGTGTTGTGTGGCAGCTATAGGCTGCGGTACTGTAACTGACTGTTGTGCGTTCTGCGACGGTTGCTGCGAATTTTGCGGAACATGTTCTTGTCTAGGAGGACGCGGTCTCTCTTTCGTCTTACCTGTAGCTATGTTGTGTTTCAGAACTGCACATTCGTTTATATAGTGACCTGGCTGTTTACAGTAATTGCATGTCCCTTTAACGGGAGCTGTAGAATGGCTAGTCTGATTCGGACCCCTCTTCTGACTATCTGGTGGAACAGACTGTGCAACTAGTACTTTCATTTTCGTGTCCTTCATACGTCTCCTTTCGTGTTCTTGCTCTTCCCTGATTCTATTCTGGTGATACTGTAATATCTGTAGCATTTGTGACGGGGTATTAGCTTGCCAAGTACTCTCGACCTTCAATACTCGATTTTTACCTTGTGGTAAGGAATTCTCAACTAGTTTGGTAACAAAAAGATGTGGATACGACTCACTACTTGTTTTCAGACCGCTATTAATAATGAAACATTTCTCAAATCTGGAATAAAAATCACTAGTGTCTTCGTCTTGTTTCTGTTTACAGGCTGAGATGGCATCCCAATCTTCCTTTTTCGTGGCTAGTAATCTTGGCAAGACTTGTATTAACAGTTCGGGCAAATCTTTGGCTTTTTCCCCAAGACCAGTACCTGGGACTCGTGTGTTATCTTCGTTCTCTAACGCGGTCCAGTCAATCTTTTTCTCTCCCACCTCCCATTCTTTTTCTTTCAGTTTTTCATATATGCCCGCAGGCAACAGGACCTTTAACATTTTGATGATATCAGGATACGTGTATTCTCCCATACGGAGCATGTCTTTTAATTCACGGTGGAACCCTGCTGGATCTTTATCGTGACAGGGTACTAACTTTTTCATTTCTAGTAGTTCTATTTTCGTTATAGGGGTGTAAACAAATACTCGTTCGAGATTACCCCCGTTCCCTTAACTGGATGTACTTCTCGCAACGGATTCTGTCTATCTATTTAGAATGGGGGTGAAACAGGAACAAAATGCGGAGTCAGGAACGTTCTGTATTTGTGGCGCTGTTCTAAAATGACACTAATTAAATCGGTACCTAGACCTTTCCATCGGTTTAGGAGTAACTTGTTCAATACATTATATAAGGGACCTGGATCAGAATGCTGACTCTCGTACTGTGTAATGAGGTGCTGGATCATATGCATACCCACCAGTCGCTGCTCGCCTGGGGGCAGTTTCAGAAACATTTGAGCCACTACTTCGTCTGAATACGTGGTAGAATCACTAATCCATCGAACTGCTGAACGGGCTAGTTCTTGTTCATGCATGGTACTAAGCTCACTGTAACCTATTCGTAATTTCAGAACTTTATCGGTAGCCTGGAATAATTGTTCAAGAGAACACTGTTCTGGTACGGGAGGAGGAAAAACTTTCTTGTAATCTAGGCGTGTGTGTCTATCAGAGGGTCTCGTTCTACCTACATACGCTATTCTGGTGGGATTCTCGTTGTCTACCTCTTCGTCTGAAGAGTCATTCTCTTTCTCGGCTCCTCTCATTGCTTCCTCCTTTTGGTGTATACTTATAATTTCTTTACGAATCTTTCTGTACATGGTTTCTATACAGTTTTGTGTCCTGTGCTTTCCTTCTGCTATATTGTCACTCCATCTTGTCAGGACTTTCATATCTTCTTTGTTTTTATCAGGATAATCTTGTTCTCTTATTAAACAATTTATTAAAAAATGCAAAATCATGCCTTGAATCTCGACTTTTCTGTGTACCATAGCTTCGTGAATACTTTCTGGTTTCTCCCCTGTTCGGATAAAATGGTATATTCTGTCTAGATGTTGTTCCATATTTGATATGGTAACCAAGAAGCTTGCAACTCGTCGTAAACGTATGGAATATATTATCATGCTATCTTCACCTGGTACTGGGTCATATCTACAATCAGATCCACACTCATTGAAATACTTTTTGAGGGCTTCGTACGTAGCCACTTTTGGCGTACGCTGTAACGTTGCATCTCTCAGCGTCAGTCGCTTTGTTTGAGGCGGGGTGATAGGAGTACCTCCCCCTGCTCCTCCTGAACTGGAATCGTCAGATAATACTGAATGTGCGGCTGCTGGTAACGTGACTGGCAAAGTAGGGGTACGTAATGTGGGTTGGTCCTGGGGTGCTGGCACATTAACGAGATTCCCGGGACCAACGACTGGAGGCACAGTAATTACATTATTAACAGGAAGTGGAAGTTGAACTGGCGGAGGATTCATATTAGCATATTCTGGGACAGTGTCGTCCAAATAGGAAGAAAGGAAAATTTCAGCTGCGGTCGGTTTATGACGTAGCTTAGTCGGGACCAATGGTGGCGGTAAATTACAGAGTGTTTCCGGGGTCGCCTTCGGCAAACCCTCGGCGAGAAGAGGATACATACCTTTAATAAGGGCATTTCTCTGTCTGTCTGACTGTTCTGCTCTAACTCGTTGACCTTCTTCTAGTAATTCCCTTTCTTGGGCTTTTTCTGAGGATTCTCTACTTAATTCTGCTTTTCCGAATTCTTTCTCTGTTCTTTTATGGGATTCTTTACGCCATAATTCTATGGCATCTTTCTGGGATTGTCTGGCTTTCTTTTTCCATAATGCTTCTTCTACTCTCATGATGCACTCGGCATCCCATGTTCCTGAAACAGGCCATCTATATTTCTCTTCGAGATCTTTTGTGTAGTCAACCCATAAATCTAGATACAGTATAGCATCTAAGCCATGCTTATGATACATGAAATGTCCAGGACTGTCCCTAGGAGGGACAGGAACTGATTCTTCGAGTAACCCTTTTCTGGTTTTATCTGACGTAACTTTGAAAACAGCGGCATATTTGAACCGTACTTGAACTTGAACACAATACACAATGAACACAGTAATAAATAGCAAACAGTCACTCATACCACGACATCAAGAACACATTAATAACAGTTCGAACAGAATACTACCTGATACATTGAAAACACAATACTTGAATTTCTCGAGAAACAGACTTACTAGAATTACTGGATGCACTGCTAAAACAGTACAGAACATACCGGTCTCCTAAAGAGACACGTCATACCGTATCCACCTAAGTGAACACGTCGGACCGGATCTGTGTACCCCAAACCCGTCGGACCGGGCACAAACTAATGAACCCGTCTAGATACGTCCCAGCAACGGTACTCACCGGGAAGCAAAACTGAAGGCCTCGGACTGGACTGGACTGCTACGACGTCTGGTTACTGCTACGCACTACGCATGCGCCTTGGGCTTCGGGCTTCGGAAACAGGTGGGCCTCCGGATACCTCGGACCTTGCTCTCTCGGCTTGGGCTCTGGTCGGGACGATCCGCCTTCCTCACCGCCTCGTCTGGATGCCGGACCGCAGTCTCCGTCTCCTCCGTGGGCCTGAGGGAGACTTGAAGCAGAAATATCTGCACGTGCACAGTAGGGTTCCGTCACGGCTGTAGAAGGGTCAGGGGGCCTGCGTTACATCGCCGGCGCGTGGGGAAGGGGCTCGCCCCTGTTCGGGCGCCATTTATGTGGTAAATAAATAATTAATTACCGGTACTATTTTTCTATGCATTAACTGAAAAGGATAGCTCAATAAATAAGAGGCAGAATCCGTGGTATCTGAGTCGTATGGGCTTTAATCAGATGGCTCGAGCCAATGGACCATCGGGTTCCATCACCTGCAAAGGTTCAGGAAGGGACAGACACAAGGAAAAGGGGAATGAAAAAGCCTCATATCATATTAACATCATACAGTATATATAGTAAAACAGTACAATTGCATTGCATACAGTAGGCGTAACAAGTGACAAACGAAAGATAAGAACATATGGGCGTGCAAAGAAGGCGTGCACAGGGCGTGCACGGAGACATGTGATGTAAACGTCACAGAAGTGTCATAAATGGGTGGATACATGGAGGGGGCTACCTGGGCAGCTGGAACCTTTAACCTACTGGTGCGCGCAAACGGGCCATGACGTGTAACTGGGGAGAGCTGGGGGCTCTGACTTCTGGCACTAGAAGAGGAGACTAAAGTCTGGGATGTCAGGACGACATGTACCTATAGCATATCTGATATATTGTGTTTGGAGTACATGTTGCTTGAATCTAAAAGTCATCAGGGCAAAGGCTACTTGTCACTAAGGCTGGTGCAGGCATATATTCTACATGTATTGCGTGTGCCATGAATCTTCTATGGATACTAATTCAGTAATACTCTTGCATGGAGACAGAAAGACTAGACCATAGATGAAGATGTTTATGCGGTTCGTTAGCTTAGGAATGTGAAGCCGGGAAGCTGAACTGATAACTGTAAGCATAACATATTCTTGGCAGACAGGCAGGCAGGCCAGGCTGGGCACCGCGCTGCTTGGCAGAAAGTAAGTGAAGGGTCAGGGATGCGGGAGGGGCTGCATCGCTCCTCGGAGAGGTTTCAGGAGACTGGAGCTTGAATCTGGTGTCCGGGCCCTGTAAGGCCTAGAAACGGGGACAACTCGATGATTTAACACGCACAATATAAAGACGTTGGCAAGCATAGGCCTAATACTCGTTGCTTTCACGAGGACTGGATAACTGGCATATTAACGTTGGACACAACTATAATTGCGTCTTTATTCGGTCATAGGGGTAAATATGCATATCGATCATGCACATATAACATATAATGGGGAACACATAGGGACACATGACAGGGCAAAATTCAATTTTCCTCAGCTCCCTTGCTTTATTGATAACAATGTGGCTTTATATGACCCAGACACTCAAATGAACTTGCACAACAATATCATTTCATGAATACAGTTGTGTATAGCCATCCTGATGCAGCCTTTGCTGCGTTAGGTATCGAAAAAGCTTTTGATAGCGTAGATTGTGGTTTTATCCATATGATATTGGGGAGAATGGGTTTTGGACTAAAATTATGTGGCTTGATTAAGTGGCTTTATAGTGATCCAATGGCTTTGATTGTTGTATTATTGAGAGAGGTACAAGACAGGGCTGCTCTCTCTCGCCACAACTATTTGTCCCAGTAGTGGAACCCCTGGCCATTCAACTCTGAGAGTACATTAAGGAGTGGGGTATAGTAATAGTAATAGGTATAATTTTTTTTAACATGTTTTTATTGCAGAACCAAATCTTACATATACCATACATTTATGAGCACTTCACAAAACCAGTAACAATACTTAATTATGTGCTCGGGCGATCCGTCTACACAGCCTATGAGCCCACAACCCGGAGGTCGGGCGGCGTCAATCAATTGTGCACCCCTTTCGGCTGCCCTCGAGCTCTTCAAATCCTCGTGCCAGCATGTCTGCAGTCTGCTTTTATATTTTTTTCACCCCTCCCCCCCTAAACTTCTCTTCTGCCACCATCCCCCAACTCCCCCCCTCCACCCTTCTCCCAGTGCCTGCGCCTGCGCCTGGATTTGCAATTAGTGTAAGTGTATGGTCGCTGCAAGGCGAATGTACTATTCACAAAGAGTCTGCGCCTGGTGTGCCAGTGGGATCTTCAGTTTCTGGGTCAGTGTGCCCCCCTTCCTCCTCTCCCGTGCCATCTCGGAGCGCCTGCACTAGTGCCTCCCACGCTGTCCCCTTTCCAGCGCCCTTTCGTCTGCAGTGCGTCGGGCTAGTTGATATCTCAGTGTACTTTCGCTCGCCGCCCATTTAAGACATTCAGTATACCATCGCTTGTATGTGGGTCCTTTTTTAGATTTCCAATTTCTAGTAATTTCTCTTTTAGCTAGTTTTAATCCCATATCTATAAACTTGCTAGTTACCTTGTTCTTGGGTGTGTGTGGAAACAAGTGTAGCACTCCTACCGCCTTAGTGTAGTGTAGCTCCCTGTCCGTAGCGTTATTCAATGTCTCTCCAATCTCCTGCCAGTAGTCTTGTAAATGTGGGCAATCCCATAACATATGCCCCAAATCCGCCTCTGCTGTATTACATCTGGGGCAAGCTGCATTTTCCACCCCAAAGTATTTCCCAATGTCCCCCGGTGTGAGGTAGGCCCTATGAAGGATATAGAAATGTATCAATTGAAATCGTGCATTTCTCGTGCTCTTCCTTGCTCGCTTCAGTAGTTGCGACCAATTAGTGTCAGGAATCTCCATCTGGAGATCCAGTTCCCCCTTGGCCTTCAGTACTATTAGCGGTTTTAACGTTTCTCGCAGCATTCGAGAGTAAAGGCAGGTCACTGCTTTATAGGTGCCAGCTGCCATCAGCGTGTACTGGTAGGCCATGGATGTAGCGGGTTCCTGCAACCCCTCCCCCCAGTGCGCCTGCATGGCTCTAGTCCCACAGCATGCATCAGATAGTCTCCTCTCGGCAGACCGAAGCGTTCCTGCAGGGTCTGGTACGGGAGTAATACCCCGTCCTCATATAGATCACCTAGCATTTGAAGCCCCGCATCTTCCCATCCCTGCAGTCGCGACCAGCCGCCACCATGGGGGAGTGCTGTCACCATACCCAACGGTATCTCCGGTGCGTACACACGTTGTACCCCTGTTCTCCGCCGCGCTCTATTCCAACACAGCCAAAACGTCTTCTCCTCCAGGGAGAGATCTCCGATGAGGAGCTTCTGATGCAGGGCGATATAAGCAAGCACATACCGGGGGTGCCCCTGTCTCTTTCTTGTTCCGGGTCTCGATACACCCTCGCTACCTCCTGTGTGAAGACCTGCAACTGAGCCGCCAGGTAGTAGTACTCAAAATCTGGCACTGCCATGCCCCCCTCATCCTTGGGTCGAAGCAACGTGTCTAACGCTATTCTGCGTCTGCCTGTACCCCATAGAAAGGATACCAGCATTGATCTCAGCTGTCGAAAAATAGAGCTCGGTATCCACACCGGCAACGTGCAGAAGTAGTAAAGGAGGCGCGGTAGTGCTATCATTTTCACTAAGGAGATACGGCCTGTCACCGAGAGCGGAAGAGTGGCCCAAAAGGTCATGCTTCCCTTCAATGCATTGATACAACGGCCCACATTGCTCTCTAACATATCTGCCGCCGAATGGTATACATATACTCCCAGGTATTTTTAACAGCTAGGTTCCCATTTGAGTATCTGGAGATTAGCAGGTCGCTCCTCTCCTCGTCGTAACTGAAATAAACAGGATTTGGCCCAGTTAACCTTTAAGCCTGATAGCTTTCCAAAAAGTTTGAGGAGTCTCTTTGCTCCCTCCAGTTCCTCATCCGCATTTTCCAAAAATAGTAAAAGGTCATCCTCATACAGTGAGATAGTCTGCGGTATCTCCCTGTAAACTAAGCCTATGTAATAACGCCCTGTCAGTGCTTCCGCCGCAAAAGGCTCCATCGCCAGTGCAAACAGCAAAGGGGACAGCGAGCACCCCTGCCTAGTTCCACGACCCACATGATATTGATTCGAAATCAAGGAGCCTATCCGGACCCGTGCCTTCGCCTCCGTGTACAACACTTTGGTCCATCCAATATAATTGTCTCCCAGGCCGAAACGCTCCATTACCCTATAAAGATATTCCCACTCCAAGCTGTCAAACGCCTTCTCGATGTCAATTGATAACACCAAAGGCATGCTCGTCTCCGCCATCGGGTCTACAAGTAGCCGTACCAGTCGGCGTATATTGTTGGTGGTGTTCCACGCGGGAATGAAGCCTGATTGGTCCCTGTGGATCAGCTCCGTCATGTGGCTGAACAGTCTATTGGCCAGTATTTTGCCCCGGATTTTGTAGTCTGTCGTCAACATGGACAGCGGACGATAGGAGGAGAGTTTCCTACTCTCCCTTCCCGGTTTCAGCAACGGGACCATTAGAGCTTCGCACATGGACTGAGGCAGCCTCCTTCTTGACTTAGCTTCGTTGTATACCGCTTGTAGTCGCGGAGCTTGGTATACCAGATATCTACTGTAAAACTCTACTGGCAAGCCATCCAGTCCCGGAGTTTTGTTTCAAGCCATCTGCTTCACTGCACACCCTATTTCCCCCAGTGTGATGTCCCTACCAAGGTCGTCTGTCTGCTCTTGTTCTAGCCGCGGCAATCGCAGTCCCTCCAAAAAGGTGTCAATCTCAGATTCTTGGCTATCTGACCCGCTCTCGTATAGCCTTTCATAATACGCTCGGAATCTGTCCAAAATCTCTGCTTGGGTATTGTAAGTGTTCCCCCCATCTTCCTCAATGGTCAAGATCGGGTGGCTGCGCCTAGTTGGGTCGGCCAGCCAGGCAAGCATCGTTCCCGCCTTGTCTCCCTCCGCATGCGCCCTCGTCAGGTAGACCTTGTGATCAAAGCTTCGTAGTCGTTCCATTTCCACCGCCACTGCCTCCTTGGCCTTGCTAACTGCTGCCTGGAGCTCGGGATGGTTAGGGCGCGCCAACTCGATTTTCCACAGCTCACTCTCGGCCTTATCAAGGTCGTCTAAGAGTGTCTTACGGGCTCCTGCATATGCCCCGATACAATGACCTCGGATGACGACCTTAAAGGCATCCCACTCCGTCGCCCTGGAGGTCGTAGTGCCATAATTTTCCTCAAAATATTGAGTGAGTCTCTCACCTATCCCTTCCCTGAATAATAAGTCGTCTAGGGTATCCGGTCACAGCTGCCAGGTCGGGACTCGCGAGATCTCGGCCATCCAGTTTAGTGTCAGCAATAGGGGATTGTGGTCAGACAACGTGCGGGTCAGGTACTCCGCTTTTGCCACAGTAGAAATCATGAGTGAGGAGCACAGAAACACATCCAGCCGGACGTGAAGATCATGCAGACTAGAGTGATATGAATAATCCCTCATGGTAGGGTGCAGTGCCCTCCAAGCGTCTACCAGTTCCCATCTCTCCTGCCATTCTAGCCTATGCTTCGCTAGCCTATGCACCGGTGAAGCCCTCAGTGGGGGGTGAGATTTGTCCAATGTAGTGTCTGCCACGGAATTAAAATATCCTCCCATGACTATAGGACCTGCTAAGTAGCTCGCCAGCGTGCCTGATAGCTTCGTCAAGAAGGCTGACTGATCAATATTGGGCGCGTATAGACTGCATAATATTATGTCCCGGCCTCTAAGTTTCCCCTCTATGGCAACAAATCTGCCCTCTGGGTCAATCATTTGCTTAGTCACTCGGAAGGGAACCCCCGCCCGAATCCATATGAGTGCCCCCCTTGCGAATGCAAAGTATGTAGTGTTGAACAGTTGCCCTCTCCACCGTCGCTGTAGCGCTATGCCCTCTTGTCTTGTCAGGTGTGTCTCCTGTAATAGTGCTATCTGAACTCCTCTACGAACTAAATAAGCAAGCACCTTGTGTCTTCTCTCCATAGTATGTAGCCCCCGCACGTTCCAGGTCACACATTTCAGTACTCCAGCGCTAGCCATTGTCCCTTGCAAACCAGTTCACAGTGTCAACAGTCAACTCCCAGGCACATTTGACGGTTTCCCCCTGATCCACCCTCCCCTCCCATGCAACGGTTCCCCAGACCCCACAACCCCCGCCTCGAGCCCCCCCAACTACTCTTGGCATCCTCCCCCCCAGAACAGGACCCACCTTTACTAAAGCAGCTCCCATCCAAACTTTAACAAAAGGGTCAACTACCCCAATCGCTACCCCTGTATTCCGCAGTCTCCACTACGGTGACCTTAGGGGTCAGCAGGGAGTGATGCGGCTCCGAGGGTGGTTATCACAATCCCATCTCCCCGCCACACAATCCCCCCATAATCACTCACGAGTTTCCGGTCCTCTACATCTCAGATTTTTGCATCGAAGGGTCTCGGCCCCCCCAGGTTCGTATAAAACAATCCTTTATACTTTCCCTCTCAAGTTTCGATGATTTCCTCCGACGTTTGCGGCATCACAACTGGCCCCCTGACACCACCCAGTTCTGAGAGGTCCGTTTCCGAGCCTGTGGCCTGGCCTTCAGAGCCCGAACCCTTACAGGACTGGCTGTGCACTGTTCCCGACAAGTCCACCACCGTTTGAAGTGCTGCCTTTCTCTCCTCCTCCGTTTGCAATGCTGTTGGCTTCTTAGCCCTTTGTCGGCGCTTCTAAAGTCGCTGTGATTTTCTGGTCGGTTGTCTCCGCTGGTCCTCCTCAGCTCTGACTCGAGCTCCGTCCGTTCCGGCCTTGTAAGTATCCCACCACGCCCAGGCATCCGCTGATGTGGGGAAGAAGAGTGTTTTGTCATCCACCACAACTCTGAGCTTTGCCGGGAAGAGGAGTGAATACCCTCTGCACGCAGCTCCCGTTTAATCGACAAGAAGGAGGTTCACAGTTTCTGTGTTTCAAATGTGTAGTCCGGGAACATTGTCACATTCTTATTGTCCACCTGAAAGGAGCCCGCTTCTCTGGCTCTTTGCAACAGCCAGTCCCTGTCCTTATAATGTAACAGTTTAATCACCACCGGACGGGGCGGCAGGCCCGGGGCAGGCGGCCTGGCCGGGACCCGGTGCGCTCGCTCCAGCGTGAAGAAAGTTGAAAGCCCTTCTGGCGCCACTGCAGTCCGCAACCAGTTATCAAGAAATCCCACCATGTCGTCCCCCTCCTTTTTCTCTGGAGGGCCGACCAAGCATACGTTATTGCGCTTACTGCGATTTTCAGCATCCTCCGCTCACCATTCTAATGCTAGTATTCGGTCTAGGGCATCCCCCAATCGCCCTTCCATGGATTTATGCTCCGGTACCATCTCCTGCAGGGTGACCTCTGTGCTCTTGACCCTGTCCTTTAATTTATCGTGGTCTGCTCGTAGGAGCCCCAATCCTGTTGCTACCTGCACAATATCATGTTGTAGAGCTTCTTTCGTGGCCGTGATAGCATCCAATATACAATCTTGCATTTGTTGTAGTTCTGTATGGCCCTGCTCCGCTCCGTCTGTCGTCTCAGAGCCAGTAGCTCCGTCCCCTTCCCCTTTTGGTTCCCCATCTCGATTTGTTTGCCCCACGGCGGGTTTTCTCCTTGGAATCCCAACAATTAGGGCTGGGGGTCCCCTCACAGCTTCGGGGAGAAGGTTTGACCGCCCTCCCGTGTATCCTCAGTGACCCCACAGGCTCCAGGCAACAAGTTTTCGACCAGCTCACAATGTCACCTCTTCCGGTCACCCCCCTTTCCACATGAGTAACCAGTTCAAGGGCGGTCACTCACTACATCAGCGCTGTCCGTCTCGGGCTAGTCAGCCAAGGTGTCTCAGGTCTACAGCCGCTGCAATACCTACGCTCCACCAGGGACTAGCGGTCCCCTTATCTTTACTAGTGCGCTGCCCTGCTCATCTCCGGCGCGCGCTGAAGCCTCGGGTTGGATACGACCGCTCCTGACGCCGTTCGTTTCACAGCCCTCCTGGCCTTCCAACTCTATTGGCGCTATCACAGCCAAGCTCTAATGGTCATCTCCAGGGAGGCTTCCCTTTCCAGATCGGGGGTCCCCACGCGTTCCCAGCCGCCACCAAGTTCTCACTCAGGATGCGTAGGTCTGCTCACAGGTCCCATTCCATTTGCGCCCCCCCCTGGGTCGCGCCCCCGCCGTCTGTGCCTTCCACCGTGTAGCGGGGGTTCCGGTCTTTCGTCGAGCTTCGCCCAGGGCTCCGTGTGCCCCCAGCCCTATTAGAGCGTTCACTTTATTCAGGTTCCTGCAGCTCCCGTAGCGTTATACGCGCGCGGTTTCGCTCCCCCTGGGTCTGGGCTGCTCGCGATCGTCGTCTCCCTACCGGTTCTGGGCTGTGTTCTGGTCGTAAGACTCTGGGCAGGTCGCTCCCCGTAGCCTTCAGGGGGAACCCCTCCCTCGCCAGCGGGCTCCGTGCAGCGTGATCCCGTTCCCCGCCTCCTCAGCCCTCTCACTCTTCAGGGTCTTCAGCCTTCGTCTCCCGGGACCACCGCCATCTTGTGTATGCCTTGGGGGAGGTCTGATAGTCGCTCACCGCTGTCTTCTTGTGGATGTTAGGGGATGTTATATGCGATCCTCGCCGTTGCGGTCGCTCAGCAGATTCTCCGGCGGCGTCCTTTATTTAGTCGGCGTCTAAGAGAGGGGATCCCTGGCCTCCCTCGGCTTTCAGTTGCGCTGGCTCGGTCCTCAATCCGCCATCTTGGAACGAAGCGTCTCGCTTCCCGAGCGGTTCGCCAAGTCGGATTTCTGAGCTTATTAGCGGCAATTAGTTTCAGCCTTGGGGTCCTGTCGCCCCACCGATGCCTACCACTGACGGGACGGTCTTTATCCGCCGTTTATCAGGATTTTAGCCGGGATCAGGCACGGAGCTCCGGGCTCACGCTGCCTAACTCCTCAGCATCCAAGCCACGCCCCCTTTATAGTAATAGGTATCATGATACATTTGGTATCTATGTACTCGGATGATGCCTTGATTTATCTGTCTAACCCAGGTGTGGTAATCTAAATTTTGCTCCACAAATTGTGACTATTTGGACTGTGATAGAACCCCACCTGCCCCATGGAAGCTGTCAGATGTGGGCATGGCATGGAAAACAGAGAGGTCTAAGCACCTGGGGATATAGGTAGCACATAGTGCAGAGCAACATTACTCCTACAAAATGAGTAGGGTGATCAAGGGACTGTAATCATAGGTTACTTTCTGGAACATGCTTCCTGTCTTTGTGATGGGTACAGTGGTGTTGAGGAATATGATCTACCTACCTAGATATTTCTGCACTTTGCAGAAATCTATTTGTCCTATCACACAGTCGATGTTCAGCACACTGGATACATTTTTAACTTCTCTGCTATGGGCCGAGAAGAGGAGCAGGGGGCAACTAGCATATGTGAAACACAATAAAGTGGAGTGGGGGCTTTGGCCTGTCAGACCCGGAGTTCTATAGCTATGAAGCTTCAAGATGCAGCACTATGGTGTGGGGAGGATGAACATGTGGAAAAAAAATAAGAGTCATGGTAGAGATAGAAATGCTCCTACACTCTCTGATGCAGGAGACAAATAACTCAACTGGTCTCAATCTGATTCTATGTCAGGTATAAGCAACATGGATTATGGTGGTCATGATGTGCTTTGGAGGCTGCCATTTTTTAGATCGCTAACGCTCAGTTGGGTGAAACAATTTTGTGAAGCAGCTCAGGATATTTACTTAGAGAGAGGATTGGTAATCCATAATGAGAAAAAGGACAGGGCTTAGTTGCTGTGTATCACATTGTTTCGTGGTTCCAAGATATTCAAAGAATTGTTTATTTTAAAGTATAAGGTTGGAATTAATCATTATCAAGTTCATTGGAGCCAGTGGGGGTTCCTGTAGGGGGGTTTGGTGATGCAACTACCCTGAAGACAATGCACTCCTTCAAGGTTAGCCCTTGGAGTTACATCAGGGTGGTGCCAATGTGGTCAGATTCCTTTAGTCCTTTGAAGAGGCATACTGTGGCATGCACAATGTCTTGTCAGGGGAAGAGTGTCATGTCTTGGAGGCCATAAAGTAGGGCTGGGAGGCAATACAGTAGGCTATTTCCACCAGTCAGATGCAAGGGTGTGAAACATAGTTCTGAAACGCTCTCTGGGAGGAACGGGTTGAATTTCCTTTGGCAGAGACAGCTGCTACAGAACATTGTGTTCATCTTGGGAATGTGTTCCTTATATGTGGGGTTGGTGCAGAGTGTGAATCAAGGTGATTTTGTGTTGGGAACTATTTGGAGTTTGAATGCACCCAGGTTCATGTTGTTAAGCCCAGTTTGGACAAGTTGTTAATTACATTTTTTTATTTTATTCCATGTTTTTTATAGCGCGGACATGACCCAATTAGGATATCAGAGCGCCTCACATTTCCATAGTATAGATGGCAGGTTTGACACAAAACTTTAAGCAATAGGAAAAAGTGTAAATAATCAGTTTGGCAAATTGAGACATTTGTGCTTACTATAACATACATATATGTCCTAACAATTATTAGAGACCGATTTTTGTAACATAGTCTGTGATCTAGAAAGTATCCTGACGGTGCCTGGTCTTCTGTTATTTATGGGGGAAATTTGCTCATAAGAAAAGTCTTAGCTTTTTTCTTTTAAACTGATGTGGACGAGATCTTTCTAATGCTCGGGGGAGTGAGTTCTAGATTATTTGTGCAACATCAGAGAATTCTCTTTCATAAGTTCACTTTTTTTGGAAAAGGGTAGGTTTCATTAAGAGGTCTTCGTTGCTCCAAGAGAATCGGCTGACTCCTGAGAATGTGATTTTCTGGGGTAGGTATAGTAGCGTTTTGTGGTGTATCTCTTTGTGTGTGATACTTGCCATCTTTAGTTGGATTCGTGCTTCGTGAGTAGCCAGTTAAGCACTTTCTGATGTGGAGTGATGTGGTCAAAACTTCAAGAGCCTGATATGAGTCTTGGGGCTGCATTGAGACAGGCTTTTAGTGAAGCTGTTGAAATTTTGGGAAGTCCTGATAACATTTTGTATCCGTACTCAATCCTCGAGATGACCAATGCCTGGATTGCTGTTTTGAGGTCTGATTTAGCTATGTATGGTTTCAGTTTTCTAAGATAGCTCAGATGGAAGCGGGCAGTTTTAACCATCATTCTAATGTGGGATTAAATGTTCAGGTTCTTATCTAGCGTCATTCCAAGAGGCTTGATTGAGTTCACTAGCTTTGCCGTACATTTTAGCGCAGTGATCAACGTTGTCCATTCCTTTATCCCCGCTTTGCTTTTCTGGGTGAAATCAGAAGGAATTCTGGGGTATATTATCAAGGGGTTTTATCTCCGCTTTTTTGGCTTTAAAAGCCAAGAAAGCGGAGATAAAATTATCTCCCTATTACCAAGCTGTCGCTAACACCAGTTAGCGACAGCTAATAGGAGATAGCGACCATCATGGGCCCCACTTTGCATGTCAGTGATATTTATCACTAATGATATGCAAAGTGGGCGTGCCAAGATGTTAGCGACTGGAAACAGTCGCTAACATCGCTATCTCCTATTACCAACTTTTGGAGATATTTGCGCTAAGGGCGAATATCTCCAAAAACTAACACCTGCCCTGAGCAGTTCTTAGCCATGTTATCCAATGGGAGGTGGATAACATGGCTAAGAGCATTTGCTCGATAATGCATGAATATCGCTGACTTTTCAGCGATATTCATGCATTGCGGGCGTTTTTTATCGCATTTGCGATAAACCTTGCTAATAGCAAGGTTTATCTGCGATAAAAATCGCCGATGTGCGGCGATAATTTTTGTCTCTAAACAAGTTAGAGACAAAAATTATCGCTAGTTGTTGATAATATACCCCTCTGTTTTTTGCGGGTTAAGCTTGAGATGATTATTAGTGAGCCAATGAACGGTCCTCTTTAATGCCTGTTGCATCATGATGATCTCTGAGTCTTCCAGCGATGTAATCATGATTTATAGCTGTGTTTCATCTGCATACATGGGAAAGGAGATGTTTGCCTGCTGGTAATTTATGTCACTGGTTCTACATAGAAATTGAATAGACATAGGGATAGTGTTGATTGCTTTGATACTCCAAAAATGTTAGGGGATGATGCTGATAGTATTTGGTTCACCTTGAATCTTTGTTATCTGTTATTTAGAAGGATCTAAACCAATCTATGACTGTGCAAGATAATACTATCCTTCCTTCCAACCAGCCTACAATGTTGACATGGTTAACCATGTCAAAAACGGACGAAAGGCCGAGCAGTACTAGGATACAAGTTTTGTTGAGGTTTAGGACAAGTAGAGCGTCATCCACTTTGTGAAGAATTGCTGTTTTATTACTGTGATTTGGTCTTAACCCCGAATAGCAGGCGTTCGGAAGTTTGAATTCAGAAATGTGTTGGCTCCTTTGTTGTTGAACACATTTTTCCAGTACTTTGGCTAGCAAGGGAATGTTTATTACTGGTTGAAAGTTGTAAGGTTCTTAGGGGTTCTCTGTAGGTTTTTTAAGATTGGAATGACTTGCTCCATTTTTAGGCAGTCTGGTAATGAACCTTGCGATAGTGAAGCATTAATAATCTTGGCCCATGAGGGAATGAGCAGGTGGTTGATTGTAGACCTGCATTTTTGGGGGAGAGAATCATTGAAATGGTTGTTTGGTTTTATGGCCAACAGGATTTTGTCAATATCGTTGTGGTCATACAACTTTAATTCTGACTATAGAGCATTATTTTTGGGCATTGCCTGAACTTGTTCAGACTGAAGCTTAGCTGGAGTGCTCTTTTGAATCACGGGGTTCTCCGTGGCATTCTTGAGCTAGATCTCCAGGGAGTTGGCTTTGGCTGTAAAGAAGGAAGATGATGGGGCCAGGATAGCGCTTTACAGCTTCCACAGGTGAGACTGAGTTTCTGACATTTGGAGTTGCACATGTGTCAAACAGATATTTGTAGACGTTTTTGAAGAAGTGAAAAAATATTGGAGTTAAACCCTTATTTACAAGCTCTGTCTGTATGCAAGGTTAAGTGGGGCTGCAATAAGTTCAGGGAAAACTGTTAAGTGGGGCTGCAATAAGTTCAGGGAAAACTGTGAGGAGTGCAAAATGAAGAAATTAGATTTTTAAGTGATCAAGGCTAAAAGTGAACAGTAAAAATGGAATTCCGACTGGTTCAGTTGATTGATTGCTATTTACTATGAGATTATCACAGGCAGCAAGAATGGCCAGAATCCACTGAGTGCAAATAACACCTTGCTAATTTTCAAAACTCCTTAAATTCTACCAACATTCCTACTATCCAGCACCTACCTTTTAATAGCAGAAGGAGTTTCCCTCCTGAAGCTACAATTTCATAGATGCAAAACCATATACATTTTTTTGCAGCCTTCATCTGGCTCAAATATTCAAATTCACTAGTTTAAAAACACACATTCATCATTATCAACATCATCGCTCCTTTATTTAGAACCTTTGACTACTAAACATTTTCCGGCATCTTCTGCTGATTTGTCGTGTGTATTCACTATACCCACTGAAGCTGAAATGTCCCTCTGAAATATCACTATTGCCTTTGCATATTATTGACATGAAACTCCCAGAAACAAGCCCTGCTGATCCCAGACCACTAGGTGCTCCTCAGAACTGAAAAGTGCTATCAGGTGTAATCAACACAGTCAGGTGGTATGAATATTCAACAAATGACACAAGGTGAGTCATTAATGCTGAGTGGCGCTGTTTACACAAATGCGAATATGGAGACATCTCAAGATGATGCATAGACTAAGGTCACCCATGTTTTGCCAACATGACTGGAGACAGCAAAAAGTTGAAACAACAAACCTAATGATAACCTTATTACACATGCCTTTTAGCAAACTAGACAGTTTCTCTCTCACAATATAAGATACAGTATGTCATTTGTGCTTCATTGAAGTGCACGTCCATTAAAAGGTAATCATGTGAACAAATTTCTTCAATTTTACAAACATATTTTAAGCACTGTTCCATACATCTCAATGAAACGTGTTCCTCAGGCAGACATTAACCATAATTCCTTGTCTGTTCCTTATACTGTCTTGAATTATCCTTATTGTCTCTATTCATCGATCCCCTTTCCCAATAAATATACCTCTCGCTTGATGGATCATTCCAAAAGCACCTGATTGAGTCAATTCAATTCAATTCAAAAACTTTATTCGAATTTTTGCAAATTCATAAAAGCAATACAGACAATCCCAGATCAAATAACATATTTACAGTAGTTAAAAAACAGCAATATAAAAACAATTATTAATATAATTCTCAGATTTACTAAGGGTTCTCCATTGTTTTACGAACATGGGTAATAACTCTTAGAAAAGTGCTAGTGCGAAATATCAACTCTTCATTGTTCAGAGTCAACAATATCAAATTTGATTCCTCCAAAGAAAGTGGTCTGTGCTTTTTAAAATAGGGTGCTAAAAAACATTTAAAATATTTTTGATAGAATTTACAAAAGAAAAAGAAATGTAAATCAGTTTGCGGGCTGGTATCATCACATGGGCACAAATTGTTTCCAGATTTCAAAAAAGTATAGCCTAGTGGGAAACATATTAAAAATCTCACAGTTCCTGCCCTGAGGCGAAAAAGCAAAGATCTTTCCCACTTAGTCATCGGAAGCGTGAGGTACAGAGGGATTGGTTGTGTATACAGATCTTTGCTCACATAAGCCTGAATTGTGGGTTTAATTAGTTCCCTTGCCAATCTTTCATCTCTGTAAAGTGCGTACAGTGCAGATTTTAAATCATTTTTATCTTTGGGATTAATTTTACTAGGGTCATGAAAAAGGTGTCCTTTGCCTTCCGCTACTTAATTTTTTGAACACTCGAGAGAGCCAAAGGATTAACATTCCTTTATTGCAGTAAAGGCAGTCTCTTATGATGTCCTGGGTTAGGCCAGCCATGTAATTTTTCCATATAGCAAGCCAGAACATTGCCGGTCTGGAGGCAATAAAATCTGATATGTAATACAAATTCAGTTCGCAGTGGCAAATGTATTCCGAGGAGGAAATGGGAGCTCCGAGGATTTTTCTACAGAAGCGGTTTTCCTCTGTCTGGATGCTCGGAGTTTTTCCCAGGCCCCAGATCTCTGCCCCGTAAGTAGCTACTGGTACTTGAGTCAATTGTGCTTTCCTTAGATGCTTTAAGATGAGGTAGGAAAGATCAGACAGGAAAACTGGATGTTCCGTTTTCCTAACTGGTGCAAGATGTGAGACAAGGTTCTGGAGCGTTGAGTGCCAAATATGGACATATGGATCTCTCTATTGCATGTCTAATTGAAAAACATGTTGGCAATTGAACAAGAATGCAGGGCACTTGAAGGAATTGACCATTTTAGTAGAGTGTGGGTGGGGGGGCAAAACTACAATGACAAGGGTAGGAAAGGATAAGTTGGTGATGGAGGTGACTATAATTGATTTCCATCATCAGTAAAAGTGAAATCTCCAAAGTAAGTTCACCTAAGCCCAATGCCTCATTTTCAATCTGTCTGACTTTATCTTTATTCGATATTGAGCATTACTACCAGTCAGGACGGGCTTATCTCTAAAGTCTAGCTCTAATGTTTCTCTGTTCTGAATTATAAAATATGTCTATATAAATAACACAGGTGCCCTAGAAATCAATCTCATGCCTATATATAAGACAACTCTAAGGGATATCATACATTTTCTAAAATACCCAGGGTCCTTGGAGGACTGGCTTACCATGTTAGGAGCAACACCATTGATTAAATATTACAAGACTTGAACTTAGAGACACCTGCTTTAGCTTCATATTGAATGTATGTGAATATGTAACATAAAATCAATCAATTATAAAATGTACACAACAAAAGCGAACCAAACGGGTGTCTTTCCCTTTCCATTGGACCCTCCACAGCTGAGAGGCAATAAGCGCTGACATCAATGTGTTATATCTTTCACACATGCACCCCAGATAGAGTACCACAGAAGTAGTCACCCATACAGCTCTGTCTTTGCATCACAGAAATGCATTTCATGAAATATATTTTCAATGCACAGATATGTTTCTCAGATCTTCCTACTCCTGAGTCCCACACTTCCTTTCAGCTTTTCATAATCTAGATCAAGCATTTCTCCGCACGGAAACCAAAACAACTCACATAGGAACATTCAGGCAGTGATGGAAGCCTCCTTATGCAAACTGTGCATCAGCTAACACCTCATGAGAGTTTAAACTGGTTCATTAAAGAGAAAAGCATTTGATAGGTGTAGCCTGAGTCAGTATACCATGATCAAATAATCAATGATAAACCAACACGTGTCATTTGCAGAAATAGTCAGTACCTCTGGTGCAGTGTTTATGTAGTCTGCATTTATTACTGAATGAAGATGAGGCTGGTAAAGGGACTAGGTAGAAAATCAATGCCGGACAGCAATTCTTATTTTAATAACAAGGCGAAAAATTGTTACTCTTTCTAAATGACAAGAGGACAGAGTAGTAATGCATATTCAAGGGAATATATTCTCCTTAACTAGTAATGTTATTCTCACATTAATATGTTATATATTCTATAGTCAAAAAAATTTACAATCTCAGTTATTGACTTTATACCAGAAGATTAATTTATTGAAGCTAAAAATTTACCTTGTATGAAAAGAGGAGGGTGGGCACGATCCTAAACCACACTCAAGCAGTAGTGCTGGCCTGGCTTGCAGCTAGGAAGTAACTGGAGTAGGGGGACAAATTGACCACTGAGACCCCACTATGGGACAGTGATAACCTTGGGGAGGTGAAGTAATTACGAAGCGACATGTGATGGAGTCCAATAAGAATATATAAACTAGGGACATTTTGAGAGGGGGATCACTTATGCCCTTCGCAGACCCCCCCAGGCAGAGTCATGGGCCAGGGGGAGCTTTTCCGGGACTTGAAAATTTGGAGTCATGGTGCCAAACCCTAGAACCATTTGTCACCACGGCTCATTACACCATTAGAGGAGATTCCAACGTTCATATTGAAAACAAACAGAAATATGACTTCTCACCTTTTAGATCTTATGTCATCTATGGGGTTCCAGCATCTTGTCCATTCCCCCACCCATAGTGCTGACCACACCCTGGATGGCATCTTTGCCAACCACAACAATCTAACAATTGAGACAACTCAGCCTCTCAGCTGGGTTGATCACTGGCTGGTTGCGTTTAACATTATTTCCCCTCACCTCACTAAAGCGAACATGAGATCCCTTCTAAAACATATCCGTTGCAGCGGACTGAAAAAGTTTACGGCCACCAACTTGGAGGTCGTTTTGGCATCAGTTTCTGTTGCGAATTACACCACTCATCCTCCCACGGCAGAGGGATTTCGCAATTGGATTACCAAGGCTTTAGACATAGTTACTCCATTCAAAAATGGTGTCAATAAAGGAGCAAAACCTCAGCTCCATGGTTTTAGGACGAGTTAATGCTCACAGGCATAAATTCCACAGGCAAGAACAGAAATGCCGTGCTGACCCTTGCTCCCGGGAAAAAAACAAGCAGAAATCTTTCTTGCAGGAATATAAACACACCATCTTTCAGGTCAAATCCTGGTTCCTCACTGAAAAGATCGCATCAGCAGTCAATTCCTCCTGTATGCTATTCAAAGTCATAAGGGAGATTGCTGAGCCACCAGGGACACAGTTCCTGAATCCTTCCTTAGACTTTTATGACATAGTAGCAATCTACTGTTAGGACAAAATCCTTAATATCTTTCATGAGTTCACCCCTACGGTAGACGACAAACCTACCACGGGGGTAGCCAACGGGGAAAGTGATGATCCGTCCAAGGGTAAACCTACCCAGCACTGCGGGAAGCATGCCTTGTCCTCCTTTCCACAAATCACAGTTCTGCAAATCACGGAACTCTTACTCGGCCTAAAGTGCGGCGCTCCTTCAGACCTCTGTATGCCATCCACACTCAACTTACTCCTGACTTAATAGCCAACTTCCTATGCAAGGTCTTCAACAACACACTCATGTCCAGCATTTATCCAGTCACCTGGAAGGAAGGTATTGTCACACCTCTCCTTAAAAAACCTAACACTGACAGCTCAGATTTGAATAACTTTCACCCCATCTCCCTTCTCTCTCTCCTGCCAAAATCCTGGAGAAACTCATCAATATCGAATTGATAAAACACATTGAATCCCAGGAAATCCTTGACAGCTCTCAGAACTGGTTTCTTGCCGGTCACAACACTGAGACCACCCTGATAGCAGCCTCCGATTACATCCGCATGCAGGTTGACCAAGGCGGATCTGCGGCGCTGATTTTGCTTGACCTTTCGGTGGCATTTGATACCATCTCCCCAGCACTCGCGGTCCAGCGACTGTGAGAAGTGGGAGTTACTGGAAGGGCCTTGCAGCTTCTCCACTCTTTTATGTCTGGCAGGACGCACAGACAGGAGAGGAAGCTCCATCAGCCTATAATAGTACTCTTTTTCAGGTCGAGCGTTCAAGGCCTCTTGTATATACTTTAGTATATACTTATATGTGTATGTACTTTGTGGGCTCTGGAGATCAGCCCTAGGACATGTCTGTTCAACTTTCTCTATTTAACTGTCTTGACAGAAAACAACGAGTAGAGATCAGTAAAATCCCAGAATAGCTTTCTGCGTGTTCAACTGCCTCTATTTAACTGTTTTGATAGAATAAGATGAGTAGAGGTCAGTAAAATACCAGTGTCGCTTTCTGCTGAGGGACTTTCTTTTTTAAATTTTTCTGGTAACTGCCTATATTTAACTTTCTTGAGAGAGAAAGACTAGAAGGGGTCAGTAAAATACCGGAATCACTTTAGCATTCTCTAGATTCCAGTCCATAGGAATTGTCTTAAACGAGCACCCATAAACAATAGTATTTTTTTTAAATCTTGTATTTTCAGTTATATGACCACAGAAGGCCCTGATTTTATATTAAAAACAGAGCTTTGGACTGTACCATTTCTAGCTGAAAGGCAATGTTTCTCTCCATGTGTTCCCATACCTGGCATGTTGAGGAAAATTGAATTTTGCCTTGTCATGTGTCCCTACGTGTTCCCCATTATATGTTATATGTGCATGATCGATATGCATATGTTCCCCCTTGACCGAATAAAGACGCAATTATAGTTGTGTCCAACGTTAGTATGCCAGTTTCCAGTCCTCGTGAAAGCAACGAGTATTAGGCCTATGGTGCCCACGTTTTACAGTGTGCACGTTAATTAATCGAGTAGTCCCCGTTTCTAGGCCTCATAAGGGCCCGGACACCAGATTCAAGCTCCAGTCTCCTGGAACCACTCCGAGGAGCGATGCAGCCCCTCCCGCATCCCTGACCCTTCGCTTACTTTCTGCCAAGCAGCGCGGTGCCCGGCCTGGCCTGCCTGCCTGTCTGCCAAGAATATGTTATGCCTCTAGTTATCAGTTCAGCTCCCCGGCTTCACATTCCTAAGCTAACGAACTGTATAAACATCTTCAGCTATAGTCTAGTCTTCCTGTCTCCATGCAAGAGAATTACTGAATTAATATCCATAGAAGATTCATAGCACACGCAATATATGTAGAATATATGCATGCACCAGCCTTAGTGTCAAGTAGCCTCTGCCCTGATGACATTTAGACTCTATCAACATGTACTCCAAACACCAGATACCAGATATGCTATAGGCACATGTCGTCCTGACATCCTAGACTTTAGTCTCCTCTTCTAGCGCAGAAGTCAGAGCCCCCAGTTCTCCCTAGTTACACGTCATGGCCCGTTTGCGCGCACCAGTAGGTTAAAGGTTCCAGCTGCCCAGGTAGCCCCCTCCATGTATCCACCCATTTATGACACTTCTGTGACGTTTTCATCACATGTCTACGTGTACGCCCTATGCATGCCTTCTTTTCACGCCCATTTGTTCTTATCTTACGTTTGTCACTTGTTACGCCTACTGTATTCAATGCAATTGTAATGTTTTCCTATATATACTATGTACTGTTAATGAGACGTTGCAGCTGCCATTCTGTTACATTGAATGCCACTTTATGGTCTTTAGGCTCGAGCCATCCGATTAAAGCCATTTCTGACTCAGATTCCACGGATCCTGCCTCTTATTTATTGAGCTATCTGTTTTGGTTAATGTATAGAAAAATAGTACCGGTAATTAATTATTTATTTACCACATAAATGGCGCCCGAATAGGGACGAGCCCCTTCCCCACACGCCGGTGATGTAACGCAGGCCCCCTGACCCTTCTACAGCCGTGACGGACCTCTACTGCGCATCTGCAGATATTTCTGCTCAAGTCTCCCTCAGGCCCACGGAGGAGACGGAGACTGCGGTCCGGCATCCAGACGAGGCGGTGAGGAAGGCGGGTCGTTCCGACCAGAGCCCAAGCCGAGAGAGCAAGGTCCGAGGTATCCGGAGGCCCACCTGTAACCGAAGCCCGAAGCGCATGCGTAGTGCGTAGCAGTAACCAGACGTCGTAGCAGTCTAGTCCAGTCCGAGGCCTTCAGTTTGCTTCCCGGTGAGTACCGTTGCTGGGGGTATCTAGACGGGTGTTCATTAATTTGTGCCCGGTCCGACGGGTTTGGGTACACAGATCCGGTCCGACGTGTTCACCTAGGTGGATACGGTATGACGTGTCTCTTTAAGAGACCGGTATGTTCTGTACTGTTTTAGCAGTGCATCCAGTAATTCTAGTAAGTCCGTTCTCGAGAAATTCAAGTATTGTGTTTTCAATGTATCAGGTAATATTCTGTTATTTAATGTGTTCTTGATGTCGTGGTATGAATGATTGTTTTGCTATTTATTACTGTGTTCATTGTGTATTGTGTTCAAGTTCAGGTACGGTTCAAATATGCCGCTGTTTTCGAAGTTACGTCAGATAAAAACCAGAAAAGGGTTACTCGAAGAATCAGTTCCTGTCCCTCCTAGGGACAGTCCTGGACATTTCATGTATCACAAGCATGGCTTAGATGCCATACTGTATCTAGATTTATGGGTTGATTACACCAAGAATCTCGAAGAGAAATATAGATGTCCTGTTTCAGGTACATGGGATGCCGAGTTATGGCGTAAAGAATCTCATAAAAGAACCGAGAAAGAATTCAGAAAAGCAGAATTAAGTAGGGAATCCTCAGAAAAAGCCCAAGAAAGGGAATTAATCGAAGAAGGTGAACGAGTTAGAGCAGAACAGTCAGACAGACAGAGAAATGCCCTTATTAAAGGTATGTATCCTCTTCTCGCCGAGGGTTTGCCGAAGGCGACCCCGGAAGCGCTCCATAATTTACCGCCACCATTGGTCCCGACTAAGCTGCGTCATAAACCGACTGCAGCCGAAATTTTTCTTTCTTCCTATTTAGACGACACTGTCCCAGAATATGCTAATACAGATCGTACCCCGCCAGTCCAAGTTCAAGTCCAGCCCCCTGTTAATAATGTAGTTCCTGTGCCTCCAGTCGTTGGCCCCGGGAATCCTGTTCATGTGCCGGCACCCCCGGACCAACCCACATTACGTATCTCTACTGTACCAGTCACGTTACCAGCAGCCGCACACCCAGTATTAATTGACGATTCCAGTTCAGGAGGGGCAGGTGGAGGTGCTCCTACCACCCCACCTCAAACAAAGCGCCTGACGCTGAGAGATGCAGCATTACAGCGTACGCCAAAAGTGGCTACGTTTGACGCCCTCAAGAAGTTCCTTACTGATTGTAGATATGATCCAGTGCCAGGCGAAGATCACATGATATTATACTTCGTACGTTTACGACGAGTTGCAAACTTCTTGATCACCATATCAGATATGAAAGAACATTTAGACAGAATATATCATTTTATCCGTACAGGGGAGAATCCAGAAAGTGTTCACGAAGCTATGGCACACAGGAAAGTCGAGATTCAAGGCATGATTTTGCAATTTCTGATAAATTGTTTAATAAGAGAACAGGATCGTCCTGATAAAAGTCCAGAAGAGATGAAAGTTCTGACAAAATGGAGTGACAATATAGCAGACGGAAAACACAAGACACAAAATTGTATAGAAACCATGTACAGAAAGATCCGGAAAGAAATTATAAGTATACATCAAAAGGAGAAAGCAAGAATAGTAGCAGACAAAGAGAATGATTCTTTAGACGAAGATGTAGACACCGAGAATCCCAGCAGAATAGCGTATGTAGGTAGAACGAGACATTCCGATAGACACACACGCCTAGATTACAAGAAAGCTTTTCCTCCTCCCGTACCAGAACAGTGTTCTCTTGAACAAATATTCCAGGCTACAGATAAAGTTCTGAAATTACGAATAGGTTACAGTGAACTTAGTGCCATGCATGAACAAGAACTAGCCCGATCAGCAGTCCGATGGGTTAGTGACTCTGCCACGTTTCCAGACGAAGTAGTGGCCCGAATGTTTCTGAAACTGCCCCCAGCCGAGCAACGACTGGTGGGTATGTACATGATCCAGCACCTCATCACACTGTACGAGAGTCAGCATTCTGATCCAGGTCCCTTATATAATGTATTGAATGAGTTACTCCCAAACAGATGGAAAGGTCTAGGTACCGATTTAATTAGTGTCATTCTAGAACAGCGCCATAAATACAGAACGTTCCTGACTCCGCATTTTGTTCCTGTTTCACCTCCGTTCTACATAGACAGACAGAATCCATTACGAGAAGTGCATCCAGTTAAGGGAGAGGGGGTAATCTCGAACGAGTATTTGTTTACACCCCTATCACGAAAATAGAACTTCTAGAAATGAAAAAGTTAATACCCTGTCACGATAAAGATCCAGCAGGGTTCCATCGAGAATTAAAGGACATGCTCCGTATGGGAGAATACACGTATCCTGATATCATAAAAATGTTAAAGGTCCTGTTGCCTGCGGGCATATATGAAAAACTCAAAGAAAAAGAATGGGAGGTGGTAGAGAAAAAGATAGATTGGACCGCGTTAGAGACCGAAGATAATGCACGAGTCCCAGGTACTGGTCTTGGGGATAAAGCCAAAGAGTTGCCCGAACTGTTAATACAGGTCTTGCCAAGATTACTAGCCACGAAAAAGGAAGATTGGGATGCCATCTCAGCCTGTAAACAGAAACAATACGAAGACACTAGTGATTTTTATTCCAGATTTGAGAAATGTTTCATTATTAATAGCGGCCTGAAAACAAATAGTGAATCGTATCCACATCTTTTTGTTACCAAACTAGTTGAGAATTCTTTACCGCAAGTTAAAAATAGAGTATTGAAAGTCGAAAGTACTTGGCAAGCTAATACCCCATCTCAAATGCTCCAGATGCTACAATATCACCAGAACAGAATCAGGGAAGAGCAAGAACACGAAAGGAGACGTATGAAAGACACGAAAATGAAAGTACTAGTTGCACAGTCTGTTCAACCAGATAGTCAGAAGAGGGGTCCGAACCAGACTAGTCATTCTGCAGTTCCTGTTAAAGGGACCTGCAATTACTGTAAACAGCCAGGTCATTATATAAACGAATGTGCAGTTCTGAAACACAACATAGCTACAGGTAAGACAAAAGAGAGACCACGTCCTCCTAGACAAGAACAGGTTCCGCAGAATTCCCAGCCGCCGCAGAACGCACAACAGACAGTTACAGTACCGCAGCCTATAGCTGCCACACAACACGTTACACAACAGATGTACCAGTACGCACAGTCAGATTATCCAGAATATCAGCAGTATTCATGAAACAGCCTAGAGAGGGAGGTTGGCTTGCCTCTCATCGAGGTTCCTGTAGATCAAGAGGGTCCCTATGTACATAGTCAAGTATTAGGGAAAGACAGAAAGTTTCTGATTGATACAGGGGCAAGTAGGACTACCATCAGTCATGACGAGGTTCCAGGGGCTCCACTCTCAGGCTCAAGAAACGTTTCCCTGGGATTTTCAGGAAAGCCTATTGTTAATGAAATATCGAAACCAGTTTCCCTAGAAGTTGGTCCATTGTCCCGAACTACAGACTTGTTACTCACGAAATCCTGTCCTGAAAATTTACTAGGCATTAAAACATTGAAAGAATTAGGAGCAGTAATATGCTGTTCCCCAGAAGGTGTGAGATTGTTTTTACGGGATTTTAAAGGTCATTATGTGTTACGTGATTTTGATCCAAGATTACTGAATGTACCACAGCATTTATGGGCGCAAGGTCCAACTGATGTAGGTTGTATGCACATTACACCCTATCGTGTTACTCTGAAACAAGGTGTTGTATTACCACGAATCCGACAGTACAAATTGCCACCTGAGGCTGTAGCAGCCTTATCAAAAATTATTGACGAGCTCATTGCTCAAGGAGTGGTTGTAGAAACTGACTCCAATGTATGTAATTCTCCTATCATTCCGATTCTTAAACGTACTGATCCAAATGCACCTCCAGTTTATCGATTAGTGATTGACCTTCGAGAACTTAATAAATGTATCATACCCCAGTACCCAGTGGTCCCAGATATCTCTTCCCTGTTGACTGCCATTGATTCTGAAGCAGAGTTCTTTACTGTTATTGATCTCAAGAACGCATTCTTTAGTGTCCCCATTCATCCAGATAGCCAGTTCCTTTTCGGATTCTGTTTAAATGGAAGAAGCTATAAATTCACACAAGCTCCTCAAGGTTTCACAGAAAGTCCTAGTATTTACAGTCAAGCACTTAAGAGACAACTAGACAGTATTCACATGCCAACTGACACTGCCCTGCTCCAGTATGTCGATGATCTATTAATCACAGCCCGTACAGAACGTGACTGCGAACGTGCGTCACTGACAGTCTTGTATTTTCTGGCCGAGATGGGGCACAAGGTGTCCCCTTCGAAGCTACAATTCTGTGTCCAGCAAGTGGTATACCTTGGACACCTACTGTCCAAGAGGGGTAGACAGTTGACACCAGACCGCATCCGGTTAATAGCACATCTTCCACAGCCCAAGACACAGAAGGAGGTACGAGCTTTTATCGGCCTCACTTCTTACTGCAGACAATGGATTCCTCAGTATGCATATCTAGCCAAACCACTGATACAGTTAACGACACAGGAGGCAGCCACATCGACTGTCCTCC
This sequence comes from Lissotriton helveticus, assembly GCF_964261635.1. NCBI lineage: Eukaryota > Metazoa > Chordata > Amphibia > Caudata > Salamandridae > Lissotriton > Lissotriton helveticus. The sequence continues at coordinate 53,398,828 of NC_136059.1, forward strand.
CTTGGACCCAGGAACATACACTTGTTTTCAATGAATTAAAGAAAGCTTTATGTAATGCACCTGTACTAGCGACACCAAACTACAGTAAGCCTTTTACACTTTTTGTTATTGAACGTGATGGTACAGCATTATCTGTCCTCACGCAAGATCAAGCAGGACAACACAAGCCTTGTGCTTATTTTTCTAGCACATTAGACCCAGTAGCCCAGGCTCTGCCTGCGTGCCTCAAGTCAGTTGCAGCCACAGCTTTAGCTATCAGACAAAGTGATTCCATAGTGTTAGGACACTCCCTGACAGTACAAGTTCCACACTCCGTGGAAGTTCTTTTAAACCGAACACAGACTCAGCACTTGACAATTGCACGTTTAACAGGTTATGAACTGACACTGTTTCAGCCACACATAGAAATCAGACGCTGCAACGTTTTAAATCCTGCTACACTGTTACCTTCGATTACATCGAATCCTGCCACACATGACTGTGTGGAAGTTATTAACATCATGACGAAGCCAAGACAAGACTTGACAGACATTGCATTACCTAATCCTGACCTGACACTTTATGTGGATGGTTCATGTATGAGAACAAGTACAGGAGAACTAGTCGCCGCGTATGCAGTGACTACTGAAACTGAAGTTATAGAAACACATCGTATTGACACCCTGTCTGCTCAAGCAGCAGAGCTCATCGCTCTGACCCAAGCCTGCATACGAGCCAAGAACCTGAAAGTAAATATATATACAGATTCACGTTATGCATTCGGAGTCGTTCACGACTTTGGAGTACTCTGGCAAGAAAGAGGTTTCATGACCTCTCATGGAGCCAAGATTCAGCATGGCCCCCTCATTCAAGCTCTGTTAGAAGCAATACATTTACCGAAAGCCATTGCCATTATGAAGTGCAAAGCACATACGAAAGCCACTGACACCATTTCCCAAGGTAACGATCTAGCAGATCGAACAGCCAAGCTTACAGCCCAGACTCCAGACATTCCAGTTAACACGACAAAGACAGATGTTCCAGAACAGACTACTTGTATGACAGTTAAAGACCCTACACGAGATGTACTAGACATACAGACACATGCTACTCCCGATGAAATCAAGAAATGGTCTGAACAAGGAGGGGTCCAGACAGATCAGGGATGGTTGACGAAGGGAAAAGCCACATGGTTTCTCCCCGACTCTATGGTTCAAGTCATTATTAACACCGCACATGGTCCAGCACATTTAGGAGAGAAAGCCATGATAGACAGCATCCAGAATATTTGGTTTAACAAGCATTTACGAGCAACAGCCAAACAGAAAGTACGTACCTGCATGATATGTTGTCAGTTCAATCCAGGTAAAGGTGTTCCGGTGGAACAAGGTGGATTCCATCCTCCTGACCACCCTTTTGAAGTCCTCCAGATGGATTATATTCAGATGGATCGATGTCGAGGTTTCAAGTATGTCCTCATGGTAGTTTGCGCTTTGTCCAGATGGACGGAAGCATATCCAGTCCCAGATTACACTGCCGCGACCACTGCCAGGCAGTTGGTTCGTGAGTTTTTTCCCCGCTATGGTTTGCCCAGGGTCGTGTATTCAGATAATGGCCAGCCATTCTCATCCGAACTCATGAAACAAGTATCTCTTCTGTTAGGGTACCAGTGGAAGTTCCATTGTGTACGACATCCCGAGGCAGCTGGCCTCGTCGAGAGACATAATCAGACTCTGAAAATCCGCATTGCCAAGGTTTGCGCAGAAAAAGGCGTAGATTGGATGGTAGCTCTGCCAGTCGCCCTTTTTTATATGAGAATGGTCGCTCACTCCCGTTCAGGTCTGTCCCCTTTCGAGGTTATTTTCGGTCGCCCCCCGAACATGTGGGGTACACCAATGCCCCGTAAAATTACAGATGTTGACAGTAATATGCTGACAGATTACCTGGCTTCCTTGATGTCTGCACTACTCTCTTGTCGTTCACAGGTCGCTGCTGCCTTTCCAGACAACACCCAGGTGAAACCGCACGAGGTCGTCCCAGGCGATTTAGTGTTGATCCGAAATTTCGATCGTTCAAGTCCGCTGGAGCCCCGCTGGAAAGAACCGAAGCTTGTTTTGATGACTACAAGGACAGCAATCAAGGTGGAGGGCCGCAAAGGCTGGATTCATTCCAGTCACGTGAAACGATTTCATGGACTCCGTCCAAAGACTTTTTTCAAAGACTGCCCCGTTCTCAAGGACTGCCCAGATACTGACTCTAATCTCCCCCTGTTAGAGAAAACTCCGCAGCAGGAGTATAAATTAAAGCTCAGGTCTAGCAAGTCAGACAGTTTAATTGTTTAAGTCCCTCTCGGGTGAAGCGGTTAGACAGGTTCCTGACATGTATGAGATAGACCCCCATAGTGAGAGAGTTAGTCGAAACTCCAAGAAAATACGTTATTGTAAGAATTTGCGCAGTCGATGCGTAATTACGTTATTGTTTATGTTATTTCTGAGTCTTACGGTTACATGCATAAGTTATGTTTTACATGTATATTTTCCTCCTATTGATTCACATGTACATTTGTCTTCTAATGATACAGTAGAGCACACCTTTAGTGAACTACCTCCTCACGAGTTATCCTACAGACTTGCCATGCGCAACAATACTTTTATCCGAATGTTACACTATTCACACTAGACTAGCAATGCCACTAATTGTTGGGTGTGTGGTCGACTCCCCCCTTTCCAGACACCGAAGGGAGTTCTGCCACTCTTTCCCTATCCGTTTTCACACAATGGTTCGTGTGGAGCATGGTTTACGATAACGTCATCCACAGACGATAAGTCCCTTTTGAATAGAACATGTTTCCCAGACAAGGAAGGACTTTCCCATAGAACAGGGTTAGATCTAGAAAATGAAGTATATGATTTAGGTAATTATTCCTCGAATTTCATGGTTTTGAATGTTCAGTCTGAGACTACTCCAGATTTGCCTGCTATTACAGTACTACCAGTGAAAGGCGAATTATGTGTCAGAAAGAATGGTTCAGTACATCTAGGACATAGTGATTGTACTACGGTGGTCGAGTATAGTGACAGTGGGAAATCTAATTTCAAAGCCTCACGTCATTCATATTTTGTGTGTGGTCAGACCGCATATGTTCGTCTGCCCCTCGATTGGGATGGAACATGTTACATTGCCTTCCTACTGCCACCAGTTTTCCTAGCCCCATCCGATTATCACAGAAATACACATCTAGTACACGTTAGACATAGAAGGGAGACTGAGTCCCCAATTGTCGATCAAACTGAATCTGCCTTAGAACAGTATCAAGACTTCAATAAAGGTTTATTTTTCTTCATAGGTCCTGTCCAGAATAGTAAGCTAATACGTAGGTTAACCAGAACCCTTGAAGCAGTAGTGAATGAGACTACTTCCGCTCTAGGTAACTTAACTGAAGAACAATCTGCTATGAGATTTGTCGTGCTTCAAAATCGTCTCGTCCTTGACGTCATACTGGCCGATAGGGGCGGAGCTTGTAGAGTCATCTGATCTAGTTGTTGCATTTTCATTCCTAATAACGCACCGTCTGTTTATTCAGCTATAGCCAGACTTCATAAAATTGCCCATCAGTTACACCAGAGTCAAGGCACCTGGACATGGTCCGGTTGGCTCTGGAGTATAATATCTGCCTGGGGATGGAAAGTATTGTCATTCCTAGGAATAGTAGTCATGATTATATTCAGTTGTTGTTTATGTTTACAATGTGGCCCTGCGATTTGCGGCTTGTGCGCTACCTCTTGTATTCCCAGTCCTAAGTCCCATTCCAAGAAGATTCGAGACGAGCAAATGATGCTCTATGAACAGATAGATGGTATCATGAATATTGATGTTTCCTGATGGAAACGTAGGGCACAAGGAGGGAATGAGGAAAATTGAATTTTGCCTTGTCATGTGTCCCTACGTGTTCCCCATTATATGTTATATGTGCATGATCGATATGCATATGTTCCCCCTTGACCGAATAAAGACGCAATTATAGTTGTGTCCAACGTTAGTATGCCAGTTTCCAGTCCTCGTGAAAGCAACGAGTATTAGGCCTATGGTGCCCACGTTTTACAGTGTGCACGTTAATTCATCGAGTAGTCCCCGTTTCTAGGCCTCATAAGGGCCCGGACACCAGATTCAAGCTCCAGTCTCCTGGAACCACTCCGAGGAGCGATGCAGCCCCTCCCGCATCCCTGACCCTTCGCTTACTTTCTGCCAAGCAGCGCGGTGCCCGGCCTGGCCTGCCTGCCTGTCTGCCAAGAATATGTTATGCCTCTAGTTATCAGTTCAGCTCCCCGGCTTCACATTCCTAAGCTAACGAACTGTATAAACATCTTCAGCTATAGTCTAGTCTTCCTGTCTCCATGCAAGAGAATTACTGAATTAATATCCATAGAAGATTCATAGCACACGCAATACATGTAGAATATATGCATGCACCAGCCTTAGTGTCAAGTAGCCTCTGCCCTGATGACATTTAGACTCTATCAACATGTACTCCAAACACCAGATACCAGATATGCTATAGGCACATGTCGTCCTGACATCCTAGACTTTAGTCTCCTCTTCTAGCGCAGAAGTCAGAGCCCCCAGTTCTCCCTAGTTACACGTCATGGCCCGTTTGCGCGCACCAGTAGGTTAAAGGTTGCAGCTGCCCAGGTAGCCCCCTCCATGTATCCACCCATTTATGACACTTCTTTGACGTTTTCATCACATGTCTACGTGTACGCCCTGTGCACGCCTTCTTTTCACGCCCATTTGTTCTTATCTTATGTTTGTCACTTGTTACGCCTACTGTATTCAATGCAATTGTAATGTTTTCCTATATATACTATGTACTGTTAATGAGACGTTGCAGCTGCCATTCTGTTCCATTGAATGCCACTTTATGGTCTTTAGGCTCGAGCCATCCGATTAAAGCCATTTCTGACTCAGATTCCACGGATCCTGCCTCTTATTTATTGAGCTATCTGTTTTGGTTAATGTATAGAAAAATAGTACCGGTAAATAATTATTTATTTACCACAATGTCACGCAGTTTGGTGCCTAATTTCCTTCCATGTTAAAGAACAGAAGATGTTTCAGCACCCAGGCTGATGTGCTGCATAGCTAAATACATATATAAATACATTTAAGGTCCCAAAGGCGAAACCAATTGCATTGCAAATGCCTGTTTTCATTTTCCTGTACCATGTGACTCCTCTTCAGATACACCAAACTTCTTTCTTTCTACACCTTTCTTGACCGTCATGTGTACCTCTTTAAATGCAAATTTCCCAAAATCATCTGAATGGATTACACCACATAATGAAAGCAGGCTGTTAATAGAATGGTACTCAAGGAAATGTCCTGAGTGGACTTAATTCATGTAACCCAAAATATCCAAGCAAATGATTCAGCTTATCAGGTTAATTGGATGAATACGGTAAGTATAAATGTTGTTCTTGTTAAACACATAGAAAAATACTCTAATGTTTAAACATCAGGTAATTATCAGTGCCATCCAATATAGAAATATGAAATCAAGCCCAAGCAAATAAATCACTACATTTGCCTCAGAGAGGTAAATCAGTTTATTACAGTCCTAAACATAAGCTAAATGTGTGATTTCCATCTTGTATTATCAATCAAAATTGAGTCTTAATGATATTCAAATTCAAAATTATATCACGTATCTAAAAGCGGTTATTAATAATATCTCTTCATATGATCAACATGAATCGTAGAAGGAAAAAAAGAAAACAAGGGGGCATATTTACAAGCCCCTAATGAACCTGGAGGGTCACTTTTTGTGATGCTCCGGTGGCAGTATGCCCTGCACCATATTTACAAAGTGTTGCTATGCCATTTTTTGTGGCTTATCACTTACCCTGGGCAATGAACTCCACTCCACTTGCAGAGTTTTGTTAACTACGCTTTCCATTGAAAACACGGAACACAGGAAAAAACTCTGTTCCTCCACGTAGTGGAGTCAGCTACTAAACTGCACCCACAAATGCTTTCATAAAGCAACTTTGCATGCTAAAAAGCAAATTGCCAATTCACAAAAGTGAACTTTGAAAATGAAAAATGTCAGTCAATGAGAGAGGTGATGATTTTGGGGTCCCCCCTAACCTAGGGGGAGGACCAAGCAGATGCCTTGAGCACAAAGAGCATATCTTGGCGAACGATTCAACACAGTTATGGGAAAAAATACAATCCCAACCAAAGGCCCTGCAAAGCATTATGGGACGAGATTAGCAGTGGGCAGTGGATATTATAGTATCCAATATCAAAGTAATTCTACAAAGAGCTGCAGTTCAACTAGTCGTTACTAGGTGACCCTTACGAGCCAAATGCAAAAGCATTGAAATTATTACTCCAAGCTGCAGTCCAACTAGTCGTTGCTAGGTGTCCCTCAAGTCAAATGCTTTTACATTTGACTCATGAGTGACACCTAGTAATGACTAGTGGAACTGCAGCTTCATGAAAGGGTTTCAATGCTTTTGTATTTGACTCGTGAGGGACACCTAGTAATGGCATGGTACCCTTTCAGCATTCTGCAGCACACATAGAAAGAGCAAAACTCCATTGACGATTGTTTATGTGCAGGAAGGTGTCCCTTTCTGCACATAAACAATCAATAATAATGACAATTTGTTACTTATATGTGGGCTTCAGAAAGCAGCACTCTGGCGCAAGGAATGAAAACTTATAGGAATGGAATGAAAACTTATATTGCGCGACTTAGCCAAAAGGCATCAAGGCGCCTATAAAAAAACATAAAAAGGCAAATCCAGAAAACTAAGGGTAAGCTTTAGCAAAAAGCCAGGTCTTCAAGGCCTTTCTAAAAGATTGCATTGATGGCAAAGTCCGAATATCCAGAGGTACAGTATTCCACCATCTAGGAGCAAGACTGGAAAAGGCTCTGCCTCCCCACTTAGCTCTACGAACTCGGGGAACTGATAGAAGCAGCTTCTTTGAGGACCGAAGGTTTCTAGAAAGGGCAAAGGGAATCAGCAAATCTTTTATTCCTCCAATTTCTTTTCTGGTCAAGGCCCCATATACCAAACAGAGAACCTTGAAAGAAATCCTGGCTTTGATAGGAAGCCAGTGCAAGGATTTCCTGGCGGCAGTAGCTGATGACCTCCTGGGTAGGTCCAGTACAAACTTAGCTGTGGCGTTCTGTACAATTTGTAGTCGCTGCAGCAGGCATTTATTTATTCCAGCATATACCTCAGTGCGGCATTCGACACCGTAGACCATCAGGTGCTTCTCCAACGGCTGTCGGGGGTGGGGGTCTCTGGGATGGACCTCAAGTGGTTTGCTTCTTTCTTGGAGGGTCGGACATTTGAGGTGTGGGAAGGCCATGAGAAATCATCTTCGGTACCTCTCCAGTGTGGTGTGCCACAGGGCTCATCGTTGAGCCCTACTTTATTTAACATTTACATGGCCCCTCTGGAGAGTGTGGTACTGCCTCTGGGTATTAAGATCATCAGCTATGCTGATGATACTCAGCTGGTGGTAGGGCTTTCCCAGTCGGCTTACCATCCCGACCGGCTGCACACGTGTCTGGATAAGATCTTCACATGGATGTGCAGCTCAGCACTCAAGCTTAACGGCTCCAAGACTGAGCTGATGTTACTGGGGAACTCCTCTCCCTCCTTACCACCTGGCAGTTGGCCTAGCTGCCTGGGAGTTGCACCCACCCCCAAGCAGGAGATCAAGAGCCTGGGGGTGTGGTTGGAGCAGGACCTTTCCTTTAAGATGCACGCAAAAAAGACCGCAGGCGTGTGCTTTGGTCTGCTCCGATCTGCTCGGAAGATCTTACCTCTCCTCCCAGTCGCCTCTAGGAGGTTACTTATCCAGTGGCTTATCATCTCGCGGCTGGACTTCAGCAACGCGTTGTTTTTGGGTGCCCCAGAGTCCACCCTAAACAAACTGCAGTATGTGCAGAATGCGGCCGCTAGGCTCCTGACAGGCCTTTCCAGGCGTCAGTCAGCACGCCCTGCGCTGAAGGCGCTGCACTGGCTCCCTGTTAGGGAGAGGGTGAGATTCAAGGCACTTTGTATGGCCCACAAAAGTTTGCAGGGGAAAGGCCCTCCGATCCTTCGGGATATGGTTCAACCTTACAAGGCCTTCCGCTCTCTCCGTTCTGATCATCAACACCTATTGCAGGTTATGAGGGTACGGAAGGTAAGAACTGGTGGTAGAAGGTTTTCTATAAATGTGGCCACCCTGTGGAACTCTCTCCCTTTGTACTTGCGTTCGGAACCGAGTTTTTTACGTTTCCGTAAACTTTTAAAAACGTATCTGTTTCCTGGCTAAATTCTGTGTCTAGTAGGGTGGCGTTATTTCTCTGGATGAGCGCGGGGATGCCTAAGGGTAACCAGGCGCTATATAAAATTCATTAATAATAATAATAATAATAATATAGGGCATTGCAATAATCAAGCCGAGAGGCTATCAATGCCACCACAATTTGCTTCCGGGCTTGTACGGACAGATAGTGCTTATTCTTCCGCAGGATCTTAATGATGCCCCAGCAAGTGGAGATTGTCCTATTGACTTGATTGCCCATCGCAAGAGCCGGATCGATCATGACCCCCAGATTTCTTGCTAAGAGGGTAGGCACAGGACAGGTCCCCAGAGATAAAGGCCAACATTCCGTCGACCAAATGTCATCTTTCCCGCCGAACACAAGGATCTCTGTCTTCTCGCCATTCAGCCTCAATGAATTGTCAATCATTTCATTTCATCAACTTTTATTCGATTATAGACTTGTATAATCATAAAAAGTACATTTAAAACAGGGAAATATAACATAGTAGAAAAGAGAAAAGTCAATGTTCTATTGATCACAGAACTGGCATCGCTATACCGAACAAAAGATGTCAAAGTGGGTTACTGTTATAGAAATGAAACAAGTTTAGAAGTTGACTTTGCGACGAGTTGATATTACAATTTTAAGAAAGGTCGCTATCATTTTTGCTTCATGCGGGGATTTCGGGGATTGTAAGTGAGAAAGTGCTGAATATGATTGTCTAAGGCCGCTTGAGCGGAGGAGGGGCAAAATCCATGTTTTCCTTGCTAGTCTGTAGTACTTGCAGAAAAGGACAACATGTATCGTTGATTGTTCAGAGACTCCATCGCAGGGGCAACTCATCAGTTTTCTAGACCAGTTCTTCATTTCTGGAAATGAGACCAGACGGAAAAAAAGATTGAACCGGAGTCTTGTGATTAAAAACTTTTCATAGTTTGAGAGGAAGTATGTCAGGTATGGCTGTATGAGTTTCCCTGTCTGCAATATGCGAGAATTTTCATTATGTTTTTTGATAATCTCAGCTTGGTTGCGGAGTTCCCTTAAGTGGCCCATACATAGTTCCTTCAGATGTTTCTTCGAGATATCTTCTATTGAAGGGGGTTCGAGGAAGTAGTGCTCGCAGTCAAGGTCTAGAAAGAATTTGTGAATGTAGTTGAGCCAAGGTATTTTCTTCCAGTACGCTAGGCCGAGACATTCGGTGATGAGGGAACGGGTGATGTGACTTTCGGGGTTACACCATATTCGCTGCCACAGTAGGATGGGCTGGCATCATATGGTGTCGGTCATATATTCCATACCCAGTTCCCGATGTGAGGCTAGGATCGGGGAGCTTTGGGGGAGAGCTAGGATGTATTTGATAAAAGCGTTCTCAGTAACCTGGAGTTGGTCGATACATCCATGGCCCCAGATGCCTGCTCCGTACGTGGCCACACTGTGGCATTTTGCATAGTATATCGTTATTAGTTCCGCTGGAGCTGGTTTGCCTAGTTTCCTTGAAAACGCACTTAATGCTGATACTGCGCGACGGAAACTGAGGTTTCTAGCTTCCACTGCCTTACTCCAGATCATTGTGTCTTCCACTAAAATGCCCAGGTATGGGTACACCGATGTTTTTTCTAGTCTACTGTTGTTAATGGATATGGGCTTGGAGACTCCTGGTCTTGGTCCGATGGTCATTGTGAAAGTTTTTTTAATATTAACTTTCAATCCCAGGGAGTCCATGAAAGTCACATATTTATTTAGCTGTCGCTGGAGTTGGTTGGATGTCCGTGCCAGGATGACAGAATCGTCGGCATATAGGAGGATTGGTATCGGGCGATGATCTATCTGCGGGAGGTCCAGGCTCCCTTCCAGCATGGCCTGTTCGAGCCCATTTGTGTATAAATTGAACAGGAAGGGAGCCAGCACGCACCCCTGCCTTACTCTTCGTGATATTTTAAAGGGACGTGATAGTTCGCCGCCAATGCCATAACGAACTCGACCTTCTGCGTTGGTATATAGCTCTCTAAGAAAGGCTAGTATGGGAGGGTCCACTCCGAGGTTTTCCAGGATCTGCCATAGCTTTGCATGCTGTACGCAATCGAAAGCCGCGCTTAGGTCTACATAGACCAGATAGATGTTACCTCCTTTAGCGCGTGTGTACTTTCCAGCCAAAAGGACGAGGTTTAGGGCCTGTTCCACCGTTCCGAGCCCCTTCTGGAAACCATATTGCTGGTCAGTGATGATGTTATTCTCCCGGGCCCATGATTGTAGTCGGTCCAGGAGTATTCGACCTGCAATCTTGCCCGTGGAGTCCAGAAGGGAGATCGGTCGGTAGCACGCGGGGTCATTGCGGTCCCCTTTCTTAAAGATGGGCAGTAATGTAGATGTGGACCATGATTGGAAGAGACCAGTTTCGGCAACTGCTGCCATTACCCGTGTGATTATTATTGACCAATAATCGACATTGTGTAGGAACAAGTCCATGGGAACCCCGTCTGGGCCGGGGGCCTTGCCAGGATTTGAGGCCTTGATTGCCTTTCTGACCTCGTTGAGGGTAAAACGTAGCCTAATGGGATAGATATTTCTCTTGGCTGTTTCAGAGTCTTGTGTTTGAATTATTTGAGCAGCACCCGTTGGTATTGCAAAGATTTTTGTAAAGTGGGAGACCCAGTCGTCCTCAGTTATTGCCACATCAAGGTGGTTTGGGTCAGTGATGTTAGCCAAAAAGGGTGATCTTATGGTCTGCCAGAAAGCAGTGCTATCTTTCCTTGCTGCACTGTCGTGTAGTTGATGCCATAGATCTTGCTTTATCTGCTTTTTGCGATTTTTCCGGGCGATATTATAGATTTTTCTCCGTTGTGAGATTATTTGGAGATCCCTCGGTTTCTGTCTTAGGGCTTCTTTAAGGGATGTAAGGGTCTTTCGGCAGTCAGTGTCAAACCATCTCGTGGTAGGAAGTCTAGGCTTGTTTTTAGTGTTTATGAATAGCTCGTCCCTTATTGCTTCCTGGATGTTATAAAAGGAGGTGATAATTATTTCTGGGGATGCCTCGGGGGACAAACAGTTCGTTAACCAGAGATGCGTTTTTTCGAGGACCCTTTGTGTTATCTCTTCCGGGTCGATCTTTGACCATTTAATTGCGTAGCCATTCGTCTTCCTCATGGCCAGCGATTGTTGGTCAAGGGAGCTGGCTTTTGCTGAGAGTGTTCCTGCTTTTTTCATGAGGATTTCCACACTAAGAGGATAATGGTCACTGATTGGATTAGACCCTATTTTGTAGTTTTTTAGTTGCCCATTATAGGAGTTTGAAGCTAAACTATAGTCGATGGTAGACAGAGAGCCTCGCCCGTGAAAGGTGGGTAGAAAGTCCTGCACCGGGTTGACTAGTTCGTTAGCAAAGTCAAGGTCTAGGGTGAAGAGGATTTCATTTAGTTTGTTACCACCCGAGGTGTGCACAAAGTGGGGAATGGGATTTCCGAGTTCGTTCTGGAGCCCACAATTCCCATTTTTGTAATTTGGGCACAATGATAAATTGAAGTCGCCTCCCCAGATGTAGTTGAGTATGGAATTGGGATTTGTCTTCTGAAGTAAAAATAAGTATGCCGCTATTTCGTCTACGTATGAGCAGCATTCCAGAGTACCGGTGTTATTATAGTAGTTTATGAATACATATAAGTTTTTCTTTGATTCCGTTGGCTGTGTTACTTGAATGATTTGAAAGATGTGTGTTTCCTTTAGTAGTTTTACAGTGAGTGGAACAGTATTGGAAAAATAGATCATAAGTCCACCTTTTGGTCTTCCCATAGTACTAGGTACTGCTTTGGTGAAGAATGTTTTGTAGCCCGCTAAATGAAGTGGAGTTGTGCGCCAGGTCTCTTGTAGGCACAAAATTTGTTTGCTCCTTGCTGTGTCGAGCCATGAGGGACAGGTTATTTTTGTTGTTAAGCCTGCAACGTTCCAGTAGGCAATGGCTAGGCTCAAAGTTGGTAGTTCCTTCGCAGTTGCGAGTGTTGTCGGGTTGTTGATATTCGCTGAGGCTTGTTGGACAGGTATTCCCAAGTTGATATCGAGTTCTGCCAAAGGGATGTTTGGTGGAAGCTTTTTTGAGTGTAGAGATAGTACCTCGGGCTTTGGAGATGTTACATGCTGCTTGGAAATTGCTGATTGTGACCTGATATCAAATATTTGTTTGCTAAGTTTGTCCCGGGTTGGTCAGTCGACCATTTCGAGACAATCGAAACGGTTTTGGGTTGGAAAGCCCTGCCATCCTTCGTAGGTTTGGCAGGGTCTGTCCTGCCAATATGGGCTCTGGCGTTCTCTGGGCCTTTCTCTTGGTCCGCCCCTAGCTATATGGTCATAAGGGTTTTCAATCTGTTTCCATGGCGCTTGATACCATGGCTCCTGATTCCACGGCTCTTTGGGGAGCTGGTGCCATGCCCAGGGTGGAGGGTTACGCTGCTGTTTCGCTGGGGGATAGAAGAAAGAAAGGTGTCGAGCATCTATCCCCCCTTTTTTGTCGAGCTGAGGCCATGCACAAATATAGTCTACTGTTGAGGGATCTCTGCACGTTATAATGATACAGTCTCCGCGTATTGATTTTGCCGTTTTGCCTATCCAAGCTACCCTACGGGCTGTGGTGATCCCTCCCGATAGATGGGATTCGAGAGGTCTATTGATGCTTAACCACTGCATGGCTTTATTTTTAAGTGACCATGCAGTTTCTGATGTATCATCGGTTAGCTCTGGCACTCCTGTGAGGACTATTGTGTAGGGAGTAGCTTCCGGGGGCAAATAGACAGGACGTCTAGTTGGTGGAGGTTTTTTGGGTGTGTTTTTTGGAGTCTTTTGGAAGGGAAATGGTTTCAGTGGAAGGGTTTCGGACCTTTTTTCTAAACAGGCTCTGCTGGTGTCTGTCTTTATCGTTGGGCCTGGAGTGTCTGTCATGTCTGTATCTGTGCTTACTGTTTGCTGTACAGTTATAGCAGAAGGTTTCTCTTTCTGAGGTTGAGACGTTTTTGCTGCAGGTTTGGAAAGTGTGATGTTTTGTTTGAGGTTTTTCTGTGCTAGGGACGTTGGGTTTGTGTGGTTGGCTGTTTTCTGCGTGGGTGCTTGATTCTGTTTTTTAGGTGGCTGCGAAGTGTTACGCTGCCCCTTTATTTCTATACGGGTATTTGAGTCTAGGAGGGTGGCCGAAATTATAGTTAGTTGGGCTTCGAGATTTCTAATGCTAAGTTGGATGGGCTTTAGATATTGATATAGGAGGTCTTTTATTGTGGTAAGAACTTGCGAGGTGATTCTGCAAGTTTTACATTGATTTTCAATATAATCGTTTGAGATTGCCTTGTGTGGGAGGATAGTTTCTGGGAGAATTAGTGTGCTATGGGACGTGGAGTTTAAATGAGTTGTTGTGTGTTCCGAGCACGGGACACTAGGTAATTCTTCATTATTTACTGAACGTGTTTTTGGGATTGCTCCTTCCCTATCACCTTTCTGGGGGGGGTTTTCGTTGGATTGAGCGTCCCCCTGAGTTTGACAACTGGCTAGATCAGGGGTTGCTTCCAGGTCGTCAAATGTTATGGAAAGGTCTGACTCAGAATGTGTAACTGACAGGTCTACCACCGACGGTACTGTGTTTAAATCGGGTACTGACAGTGTCACTGGAAGAGAACAATCTTGTGTATTGAGATTGATGGGAGAGGTGGCGTTTGCTATAGCGCCTAGTGAGGAACGCTTCGCGTGTGCACTCATAAGGTCTAATGATACTCTCTTCTCCATCAGAGCTATGCTCTGGTTTATTGTCTCATTGACCCGCGAAATGAATAGATCAATAGGGCCTGTTACTTGTGCTACCTCCTGCGCGTGTTTAGATTTTTGCTTAGAGGTGCTCCTTGTTTTTGGTGGCATGTTTGTTTATTGGGTCAGTGATAAAAGAGAGGTGGCCCGGTCCGGTCTCTACCGGGCACTAACGGGCAACAACGGGCCCGCCTTGGCCCGGGCTTCGCCCGGGCGTCGACCCGTGCGCGTCCCACGGTGCGCGTTATGAGCCCTGTTTAAGTAGGTGTGTTGTAGGGAAGGGGCGTGGCACTGGGAGGGGGCGCGGCTCACGCGGGAAGAGGGAACAGCTGGTGTTACTGACGCTGTCCCTCGCAGTCCCGGGGCCGCGCCTCTCACCTCCTCTGCGGCCTCGCGTCTCCTCGCTCAAGGTCCCGGTCAGCTTTGGCAAATGAAGGCTGCTCCTGCAGCAATGGCAAATCAGGCTTTAAAAAACGCTGGTGAGTCAGTTCAAACAGCAACCTCTATGGCGAGCGGCTTCCGCGAAGCGGGGGCCGCGAGAGGTTTTGTACGCCTTGTAGGGGGCGTGGCACTGGGAGGGGGCGCGGCTCACACAGGAAGAGGGAACAGCTGGTGTTACTGACGCTGTCCCTCGCAGTCCCGGGGCCGCGCCTCTCACCTCCTCTGCGGCCTCGCGTCTCCTCGCTCAAGGTCCCGGTCAGCTTTGGCAAATGAAGGCTGCTCCTGCAGCAATGGCAAATCAGGCTTTAAAAAACGCTGGTGAGTCAGTTCAAACAGCAAGCTCTATGGCGAGCGGCACCCCTTGTCAATCATCCATTGAGCCACTGCCTCCATACAGTGTCTAAAATTGGAGGCAGTGGAGCTGACGGACTGGGCGAGAGACAGCAAGATCTGGGTGTCATTGGCGTAGGAGACTACCTCCATCGCGAAAGATCTAATAAGCCTGGCCAGTGGGGTCACATAGATGTTAAACAGGGTCGGACTTAACGCCGACCCCTGTGGGACCCCATACTTGACCGGCAGGGATGGAGATAGAAACTCCCCCAGCTTCACTCTCTGTTCCCTCTGGTCCAAGAAGGAGGCCAAAAGACTAAGATCAGGCCCCCCCGGGCCTATCTCCCTCAGTCGAGATGTTAACACGAAGGGAGATAGGGTGTCAAACGCAGCCGTGAGATCTAGCAGGATCAGCAGGGTACTCGTGCCCCTATCAGTTGTGGTGCGGATGTTATCACGCACCACAGTAAGGGCCGACTCGGTGCTGTGGCCCTTCCGAAATCCGTGCTGCGAATGATCCAAAAGACCCGAGGTTTCCAGAAAAGATGCAAGCTGCTGGTTAAGGTGGATTTCCAGCATCTTTGCTGGGGCTGGGAGCAACTAAATGGGGCGTAAATTTTAAAAAATCTCCGGGTCCAGGGTAGGCTTCTTTAAGAGGGGTTTTACCACCGCTCTCTTCCACTGGGGGGGGGAGATGCCATCCCGCATTGCCCTGTTCATGATCTCCAAAAAGGAGGGCAGAAGGGTGTCCTGACACTGCTTGAGGAGTTTAGGGGGGCAAGGGTCGAGAGGGGAACCCGACCCGGTCTTGGCCAAGAGGACGTCCATGTCCTGGAGGGAAAGGGAAGGGAAACTGGACAGTTGGACCATGGTAACAGGTCCAACAGATACTAGAGGGGGAATAGCCTACGTGGTTAAGGGAGATATTGAGGCCCTTTGTAACTCTAAGGCCGAGACGATATCGGCAATTTTGGAATGAAAATAAAGGGCAATATCGTCACACAGCTGCTGAGTGCAGGTGACGGGGTCCGGGGGTCTGCAGGGTAGTCAATGAGTCCACAATCTTAAAAAGCTCTTTCGGAGATGTAAGAGCAGTAGTAAGATTGGAAAAATACTCCTGTTTAGCTTTTATAACCTTCACCTTGTATTCCCTCAAAAGAGTTTTATGGGTTTCCCTATCCTGTGTATTCAAACTAGCCCTCCAGAGTCGTTCCTGCTTCCTACAGCCCGGTCTGAGATGTCTTAACGACTCCGAGTACCAGGGGGCCGACGGCCTTTTTCTGGCAGAGTAACGAAGGGAGGCAGGTGCTAATTCATCCATGGCCACTGTGATGGCGCTTTCCAGCTTGCACACCGCTGAACCGACATCCTCCTCCATAGAGATCGCCATGGTGGGAATTAAGGGGGCCAATAAGTAATTTGTTAGCCTCTTCAAGTTATGCCTAGATTCCATTTTACTAGGGCCCCTCGGGATATTATTTATAGGAGTAATATCCAGTTTCAAGGGGACTGCAGAGTGATCTGACCAGGTGAGCAGGAAAGGGGCATCAGTGGTCAACCGGCTATGGTTCGAAAAAACCCCGTCTAACGTATGTCCCGCCTGATGAGTAGAACCCTTAACCAGTTGCTGCAGGCCACACGCAGATAGGGTATCAAGGAGAGAGAGGGTTTCGTTCACCTCTAGGTTTTCAAGATGGAAATTCAAGTCTCCCAGAACCGTGACATGGTCGCAGCCAAAGTACGGTTTAAAAATATTGAGCAGATGCTGTTCAAAATCTACTCTTGGACCAGGAGGTCTATAAATGAGAATGCCCGTAAACGGAACAGCATATGATGCATTAATAGAAAAGTGTAAAGCCTGAGTGGTGTCATGAGGGGCTGATAAAGGAGTGACACAACATGAATGAGAATCTCTATACAGAATGCCCAGCCCTCCACCTATATGACCCACTCTATCCTGCCTAACTAGAGTATAGCCCTCCGGCACTTCCTCAACCAAATCAGGTCCAGAAGATTCCTTAGCCCATGTTTGTTTAATGAAGACCCAAGAGGGTCTTCTGTCTAAAACGAACTCCTTAAAAGAAACATTATTCCTGATCAGGGATCTCGCATTAATCAAGAAACCATAGTCCCTACTAATGCTAATTGGAAGTCTGCCTGAGGAGCCAATCTCCAAAGGTCCAGAAGATGACACAGCTCCTGTGGAGCATAACCTAAAGCATCAACAGACGGACGAATCTTGGAGAGCCTCGGGGGTACACGAGAAATGGCATGGTAACCGGGAAGGTTTAAATTTCCGAAGGGCCTGGTGTGAATACCTGATGCAGCTGCGTCCATTCCCTGTAGAACAGAGCGCCCCCTCGTCCAGCTCGTCCTTAGCGCGGACGGGCGCAGACGGGCTGGACTCTGGCGTGACTCCGGCGTTAATACGGCACACACGCCATGCGCATGCGCCGTGCGCGTGCGCAAGGGTATCTGCATTGGCGCTAGGTAGCTTAAATAATCACCCGCTTTAGGGAAACACCGAGGTGTGCCGTATTGTAGTAAATACAGTGCATTCCTGTGTTTTAAAACTGTTGGATTGCGGAGCTGCCAAATTTGGCGCAGCAGTGTGCTCCAACATTTTATTGTGGCATTCTCGAGCTCAATCTCCAGGGAGTTGGCTTTGGCTGTAAAGAAGGAAGAGAATTCTTCACAGGTAATTTCTGATTTTGTAGCTTTAGGAGATGATTTGGCTGTTTTGTTAGATTGATCTTTTAATAGTTCGAAGAGTTTCCTCGGTCTGTTTTTTGCATTATCCAGTTCTCTTCTGAAGAAATCTTTTTTTGATTTTAGAATACTTTTTTGTAGGAGTTTTTGGCCCATCTTAGTAGTTTTAGATGGGGGAGGATGGATGTTGTTCATGGTTGTTAGTGAAGAGTGAGGTGTTGGTCTTGTTGGGATCAAGTTAAGGGTAGGTCCTGAGCATCCTGGTCAGGGGTGGTGCTGGCATTGTTTGAGACATTGGATGTTATTGACACTATTGTCAATAACATCCAATTGTAAAGATGGATGAATATGGTCTATTGATGATTTTCTATGCTACTGTTTTAGAATACATTTCCATTGGCCATCCATGTAAAGGTTGACGATGATGAGGGCAGGGTAGCGCTTTACAGGTTCCACAGTTGAGAATGAGTTTCTGACATTTGGAGTTGCACACGAGTCAATTAGATATTTGTAGACGTTTTTGAAAAAGTGATATAATATTGGAGGTAAACCTATATTTACAAGTTCTGTCTGTATGCAAGGTTACGTGGGGCTACAATATGTTCAGGGAAAACTGCGAGGAGTGCAAAATGAAGAAATTATATTTTGAAGTGATCAAGGCTAAAAGTGAACAGTAGAAATGGAATTCTGACTGGTTGAGTTGATTGATTGCTATTTACTATGAGATTATCACAGGCAGCAAGAATGGCCAGAATCCACTGAGTGCAAATAACACCTTGCTCATTTTCAAAAGTCCTTAAATTCTCCCAACATTCCTACTATCCAGCACCTACCTTTTAATAGCAGAAGGATTTTCCCTACTGAGGCTACAATTTCATGGATGCAAAACCATATAAATTTTTTGCAGCCTTCATCTGGCTCAAATATTCAAATTCACTTGTTTAAAAACCGCATTCATCATTATCAACATCATCGCTCCTTTATTTAGAACCTTTGACTACTAAACATTTTCAGGCATCTTCTGCTGATTTGTCGCGTGCATTCACTATAGTGACTATACCCACTGAAGCTGAAATGTCCCTCTGAAATATCACTATTGCCTTTACATATTATTGACATGAAACTCCCAGAAACAAGCCCTGCTGATCCCTGACCACAAGGTGCTCCTCAGAACTGAAAAGTGCTATCAAGTGTAATCAACACAGTCAGGTGGTATGAATATTCAACAAATGACACGAGGTGAGTCATTAATGCTGAGTGGCGCTGTTTACACAAATGAGAATATAGAGACATCTCAAGATGATGCATAGACTAAGCTCACCGATTTTTGGCCAACATGACTGAAGACAGCAAAAAGATGAAACAACAAACCTAATGATAACCTTATTACACATGCCTTTTCGCCAATTAGACAGTTTATCTCTCACAATATAAGATACAGTATGTAGTTTGTGCTTCATTGGAGTGCACGTCTATTAAAAGGTAATCATGTGAACACATTTCTTCAATTTTACAAATATATTTTAAGCACTCTTCCATACTTCTCAATGAAACGTGTTCCTCAGGCAGCCATTAACCATGGACGCTTATAATTCGTTGTCTGTTCCTTATACTGTCTTGAATTATCCTTGATGTCTCTATTCATCGATCCCATTTCCCAATAAATATACCTCTCGCTTGATGGATCATTCCAAAAACACCTGATTGAGTCAATCGTGCTTTCCTCAGATGTTCTGGCTTTGAGATGAGGAAGGAAAGATCAGACAGGAAAACTGGATGTTCCGTTTTCCTAACTGGTGCAAGATGTGAGACTAGGTTCTTGAGCGTTGAGTGCCAAATATGGATCTCTCTATTGCATGTCTAATAGAGAAACATGATGGCTATTGGACAGGAATGCAGGGCGCTTGAAAAAATTGACCATTTTAGTAGAGTGTGGGGGGGGGGCAGAAAACTACACTGAGAAGGGTAAGAATGGATAATTTGGTGATTGAGGTGACTATATTTGGTTTCCATCATCAGTAAAAGTGAAATCTCCTAAGTAAGTTCACCTCAGCCCAATGCCTCATTTTTAAGCTGTCTGACTACATCTTAATTCGATATTGAGCATTACTACCAGTCAGGACTGGCTTATCTCTAAAGTCTAGCTCTATTGTTTCTCTGTTCTGGATTATAAAATATGTCTATATAAATAACACAGGTGCCTTAGAAATCAATCTCATGCCCATGTATCACACTACTCTAAGGGATATCATACATCTTCTAAAGTACCCAGGGTCCTTGGAGAACTGACTTACCGCATGTTTTACTTTTCTTTTAAAAGATGTTAGCAGCAACACCATTGGGTAAATATTGCAAGACTTGAACTTAGAGACACCTGCATTAGCTTCATTATGAATGTATGTGAATATGTAACATTAAATCAATTATAAAATGTACACAACAACTGCGAACCAAACGGGTGTCTTTCCCTTTCCATTGGACCCTCCACAACTGAGAGGCAATAAGCGCTGGCATCAATGTGTTATGTCTTTCACACACACTCCGTAGATAGAGTACCACAGAAGTAGTCACCCACACAGCTCTGTTTTTGCATTACAGAAATGCATTCCATGAAATATATTTTCAATGCACAGATTTGTTTCTCAGATCTTCCTACTCCTGAGTCCCACACTTCCTGTCAGATTTTCATAATCTAGTTCAAGCATTTCTCCATCCGGAAACCAAAACAACTCACATAGGAACATTCAGGCAGTGATGTAAGCCTCCTTATGCAAACTGTGCATCAGCTAACACCTCACAAGATTTTACACTGGTTCTTTAAAGAGCAAAGCATTTGATAGGTGTTGCCTGAGTCAGTATACCATGATCAAATAATCAATGATAAGCCAACACGTGTCATTCGCAGAAATAGTCAGTACCTCTGGTGCAGTGTTTATGTAGTCTGCATTTATTACTGAATGAAGATGAGGCTGGTAAAGGAACTAGGCAGAAAATAAATCAATGCCGGACAGCAATTCTTATTTTAATAACAAGGCAAAAAATTGTCACTCTTTCCATATGACAAGAGGACAGAGTAGTAATGCCTATTCAAGGGAATGTATTTTACTTAACTAGTAATGTTATGCTCAAATGAATATGTTATATATTCTATAGTCAAAAAAATGTACAATCTCAGTTATTGACTTTATACCAGAAGATTAATTTATTGAAGCTAAAAATGTACCTTGTGTGAAAAGAGGAGGGTGGGCACAATCCTAAACCACACTAGGGGGACAAATCGACCACTGAGACCCCACTATGGGACAGTGATCGCCTTGGGGAGGTGAAGAAATTACAAAGCCACATATGATGGAGTATAATAGGAATAGATAAACTGGGGGACATTTGGAGAGGGGGAGAACTTATGCCCTTCGCAGACCTCCAGGCAGAGTACATCATGGTCCAGGGGGAGCTATTCTGGTACTTGAAGTTTTGGAGTCATGGAACCATTTGTCACCATGGCTCATTACACCATTATGGGGGATTCCAAAGTTCATCTTGAAAACAAACAAAAATATGACTGCTCACCTTTTAGATCTTATGTCATCTATGGGGTTTCAGCATCTTGTTCATTCCCCCGCCCATAGTGCTGACCACACCCTGGATGGCATCTTTGCCAACCACAACAATCTAACAATTGAGGCAACTCAGCCTCTCCGCTAGGTTGATCTCTGGCTGGTTGCTTTTAACATTATTTCCCCTCACCTCACTAAAGCGAACATGAATTCCCCTCTAAGACATATACGTTGCAGCGGACTGAAAAAGTTTACTGCCACCAACTTGGAGGCTGTCTTGGCATCAGTTTCTGTTGGGATTTGCACCACTCATCTTCCCACAGCAGAGGGTTTTCGCAATTGGATTACCAAGGCTTTAGACATAGTTACTCCATTTAAAAATGGTGTCAATAAAAGAGCAAAACCCTCAGCTCCATGGTTTTCAGAAGAGCTTATGGCTCACAGGCATAAATTCCACAGGCAAGAAAAGAAATGCCGTGCTGACACTTGCTCCCAGGAAAAAAACAAGCAGAAATCTTTTTTGCAGGAATATAAACACGCACTCTTTTAGGCCAAATCCTGGTTCCTCACTGAAAAGATCGTATCAGCAGACAATTCATCCAGTATGCTATTCAAAGTCATAAGGGAGATTGCTGAGCCACCAGGGACACAGCTCCTGAACCCTTCCTTAGACTATTATGACATAGTAGCAATCTACTTCCAGGACAAAGTCCTTAATATCTTTCATGAGTTCTCCCCTACGGTAGACGACAAACCTACCACGAGGGTAGCCAAAGGGGAAAGTGATGATCCGTCCAAGGGTAAACCTACCCAGCACTTGGGGAAGTCTGCCTTGTCCTCCTTTCCACAAATCACAGTTCTGCTAATCAAGGTACTCTTACTCGGCCTAAAGTGCGGCGCTCCTTCAGACCCCGGTATGCCATCCACACTCAACTTACTCCTGACTTAATAGCCAACTTCCTATGCAAGGTCTTCAACAACACACGCATGTCCAGCATTTATCCAGTCACCTGGAAGGAAGCTATTGTCACACCTCTCCTTAAAAAACCCAACACTGACCGCTCAGATTTGTATGACTTTCACCCCATCTCCCTTCTCTCTGCTCCTGCCAAAATTCTGGAGAAATTCATCAATATCGTATTGATAAAACACATTGAATCCCAGGAAATCCTTGACAGCTCTCAGAACGGGTTTCTTGCCAGTCAGAACACTGAGACAACCCTGATAGCAGCCTCCGATTACATCCGCATGCAGGTTGACCAAGGCGGATCTGCGGCGCTGATTTTGCTTCACCTTTTGGTGGCATTTGATACCATCTCCCCAGCACTCGCGGTCCAGCGACTGTGAGAAGTGGGAGTTACTGGAAGGGCCCTGCAGCTTCTCCACTCTTTTATGTCTGGCAGTAAGCACAGATAGGAGAAGAAGCTCCATCAGTCTATAATAGCACTCTATTTTTAGGCCGAGCGTTCAAGGCCTCTTGTATATACTTTAGTGTATACTTATATGTGTATGTACTTTGTGGGCTCTGGAGATCAGCCCTAGGACTTGTCTGTTCAACTTCCTCTATTTAACTGTCTTGATAGAAAACGACCAGTAGAGATCAGTAAAATCCCAGAATAGCTTTCTGCTTGTTCAACTGCCTCTATTTAACTGTCTTGAAAAAGATGAGTAGAGGTCAGTAAAATACCAGTGTTGCTTTCTCGTGAGGGACTTTCTTTTTTTAATTTTTCAGGTAACTGCCTATATTTAACTTTCTTGAGAGAGAACGACTAGAAGGGGTCAGTAAAATACCGGAATCACTTTAGCATTCTCTAGATTCCAGTCCATAGGAATTGTCTTCCACGAGCACCCATAAACAATAGTATTTTTTTCAAATCTTGTATTTTCAGTTATATGATCATCGAAGGCCCTGATTTTATATTAAAAACAGAGCTTTGGACTGTACCATTTCTAGCTGAAAGGCAATATTTCTCTCCATGTGTTCCCATACCTGGCATGTCACGCAGTTTGGTGCTTACTTTCCTTCCATGTTAAAGAACAGAAGATGTTTCAGCACCCAGGCTAATGTGCTGCATAGCTAAATACATATATAAATACATTTAAGGTCCCAAAGGCGAAACCAATTGAAATGCAAATGCTTGTATTCATTTTCCTGTACCATGTGACTCCTCTTCAGATACACCAAACTTCTTTCTTTCTACACCTTTCTTGACCGTCATGTGTACCTCTTTAAATGCAAATTTCCCAAAATCATCTGAATTGGATTACACCACATAATGAAAAGCAGGCTGTTAATAGAACGGTACTCAAGGAAATGTCCTAAGTGGACCTAATTCATGTAACCCAAAATATCCAAGCAAATGATTCAGCTTATCAGGTTAATTGGATGAGTACGCTAAGTATAAATGTTGTTCTTGTTAAACACATAGAAAAATACTCTAAAGTTTAAACATCAGGAAATTATCAGTACCATCCAATATAGAAATATGAAATCAAGCCCAAGTGAGCAAATCACTACATTTGCCTCAGAGAGCTAAATCAGTTAATTACAGTCCCAAACATAAGCTAAATGTGTGATTTACATCTAGTATTCTCAATCAAAATTGAGTCTTAGCGATATTCAAATTCAAAATTAAATCACATATCTAAAAGCGATTATTAACAATATCTCTTCATATGATCAACATGAATCGTAGAAGGAAAAAAAGGAGAACAAGGGGGCATATTAACAAGCCCTTAACAATCCTGGAGTGTCAATTTTTGTGATGCTCCGGTGGCAGTATGCCCTGCACGATATTTACAAAGTGTTGCAATGCCATTTTTCGTGGCTTATCACTTACTCTGGGCAATGAACTCCGCTCCACTTGCAGAGTTTTGTTAACTACGCATTCCATTAAAAACACGGAATTCATGCAAAAACTCTGTTCCTCCACGTAGTGGAGTCAGCTACTGAACTGCACCCACAAATGCTTTGATAAAGCAACTTTGCATGCTAAAAAGCAAATAGCCAATTCACAAAAGTGAACTTTGAAAATGAAAAATATCAGTCAATGAGAGAGGTGATGATTTTGGGGTCCCACCTAACCTAGGGGGAGGGCCAAGCAGATGACTTGAGCGCAAGGAGCAAATCTTGCTGAACGATTCAGCACAGTTATGGGCAAAAATACAATCCCAACCAAAGGCCCTGCAAAGCATTATGGGACAAGATTAGCAGTGGGCAGTGGATATTATAGTATCCAATATCAAAATAATTCTACAATGAGCTGCAGTTCAACTAGTCGTTACTAGGTGTCCCTCACGAGTCAAATGCAAAAGCATTGAAGTTATTACTCCAAGCTGCAGTTCAACTAGTCGTTGCTCGGTGTCCCTCAAGTCAAATGCTTTTACATTTGACTCATTAGTGACACCTAGTAATGACTAGTGGAAATGCAGCTTCATGAAAGGGTTTCAATGCTTTTGTATTTGACTCGTGAGGGACACCTAGTAATGGCGTGGTACCCTTTCATCATTCTGCAGCACACATAGAAAGAGCAAAACTTCATTGATGATTGTTTATGTGCAGGAAGGTGTCCCTTTCTGCACATAAACAAACATTAATAATGACAATTTGCTACTTATATGTGGGCTTCAGAAAGCAGCACTATTGCGCAAGGGTATCTGCATTGGCGCTAGGTAGCTAAAATTAGCACCTGCTTTAGGGAAACACCGAGGTGTGCCGTATTGTAGTAAATTCAGCGCATTCCAGAGTTTTGAAATTGTTGGATTGCGGTGCTGCCACATTTGCCGAAGCTCTGTGCTCCAACATTTTATTGTGACATTCTTGAGCTCGATCTCCAGGGAGTTGGCTTTGGCTGTAAAGAAGGAAGAGAATTCTTCACAGCTAATTTCTGATTGTGTAGCTTTAGGAGATGATTTGGCCATTTTGTTAGATTGATCTTTTAATAGTTCGAAGAGTTTCCTCGGTCTGTTTTTTGCATTATCCAGTTCTCTTCTGAAGAAATCTGTTTTTGATTTTAGAATACTTTTTTGTAGGAGTTTCTGGCCCATCTTAGTATTTTTAGATGGGGGAGGATGGATGTTGTCCATGGTTGTTAGTGAAGAGTGAGGTGTTGGTCTGTTGGGATCAAGTTAAGGGTAGGTCCTGAGTATCCTGGTCAGGGGGTGGTGCTGGCATTGTTTGATACATTGGATGTTATTGACAATAGATTCTTTCTTGTAAAGATGGATGCATATGGTCTATTGATGATTTTTATGCTGCTGTTTTAGAATACATTCCCATTGGCCATCCAGGTAACGGTTGAAGATAATGGGGCAGGATAGCGCTTTACAGGTTCCACAGGTGAGACTGAGTTTCTGAAATTTGGAGTTGCACATGTGTCAATTAGATATTTGTAGACGTTTTTGAAGAAGTGTTACAATATTGGAGTTAAACCCCTATTTACAAGCTCTGTCTATGTGCAAGGTTAAGTGGGGCTACAACAGATTCAGGAAAAACTGTGAGGAGTGCAAAATGAAGAAATTAGATTTTGATGTGATCAAGGTTAAAAGTGAACAGTAAAAATGGAATTCTGACTGGTTGAGTTGATTGATTGCTATTTACTATGAGAATATCACAGGCAGCAAGAATGGCAAGTGCAAATAACACCTTGCTAATTTTCAAAACTCCTTAAATTCTCTCAACGTTCCTACTATCCAGCACCTACTTTTTAATAGCAGAAGGATTTTCCCTCCTGAGGCTACAATTTCATAGATGCAAAACCATATACATTTTTTTGCAGCCTTCATCTGGCTCAAATATTCATATTCACTAGTTTAAAAACCACATTCATCATTATCAACATCATCGCTCCTTTATTTAGAACCTTTGACTACTAAACATTTTCCGGCATCTTCTGCTGATTTGTCGTGTGCATTCACTATACCCACTGAAGATGAAATGTCCCTCTGAAATATCACTATTGACTTTACATATTATTGACATGAAACTCCCAGAAACAAGCCCTGCTGATCCCAGACCACATGGTGCTCCTCAGAACTGAAAAGTGCCATCAGGTGTAATCAACACAGTCAGGTGGTATGAATATTCAACAAATGACACGAGGTGAGTCATTAATGCTGAGTGGCTCTGTTTATGCAAATGAGATTATAGAGACATCTCAAGATGATGCATAGACTAAGTTCACCCATGTTTTGCCAACATGACTGAAGACAGCAAAAAGTTGAAACAACAAACCTAATGATAACCTTATTACACATGCCTTTTAGCAAATTAGACAGTTTCTCTCTCACAATATAAGATACCGTATGTTTTTTGTGCTTTATTGGAGTGCACGTCCATTAAAGGTAATCATGTGAACAAATTTCTTCAATTTTACAAATATATTTCCCGCACTCTTCCATACTTCTCAATGAAACGTGTTCCTCAGGCAGCCATTAACCATAATTCCTTGTCTGTTCCTTATACTGTCTTGAATTATCCCAATAAATATACCTCTCGCTTGATGGATCATTCCAAAAGCACCTGATTGAGTCAATTGTGCTTTCCTTAGATGCTTTAAGATGAGGTAGGAAAGATCAGACAGGAAAACTGGATGTTCCGTTTTCCTAACTGGTGCAAGATGAGAGACAAGGTTCTGGAGCGTTGAGTGACAAATATGGACATATGGATCTCTCTATTGCATGTCTAATTGAGAAACATGTTGGCAATTGAACAAGAATGCAGGACACTTGAACAAATTGACCATTTTAGTA
Organism: Lissotriton helveticus; assembly: GCF_964261635.1. Taxonomy (NCBI): domain Eukaryota; kingdom Metazoa; phylum Chordata; class Amphibia; order Caudata; family Salamandridae; genus Lissotriton; species Lissotriton helveticus. Next base: position 53,425,702 of record NC_136059.1, read on the forward strand.
GAGTGTGGGGGGCAAAACTACAATTACAAGGGTAGGAAAGGATAATTTGGTGATGGAGGTGACTATAATTGGTTTCCATCATCAGTAAAAGTGAAATCTCCAAAGTAAGTTCACCTCAGCCCAATGCCTCATTTTCAATCTGTCTGACTTTATCTTAATTCGATATTGAGCATTACTACCAGTCAGGATGGGCTTATCTCTAAAGTCTAGCTCTATTGTTTATCTGTTCTGAATTATAAAATATGTCTATATAAATAACACATGTGCCCTAGAAATCAATCTCATGCCTATATATCAGACAACTCTAAGGGATATCATACATTTTCTAAAATACCCAGGGTCCTTGGAGGACTGGCTTACCATGTTAGGAGCAACACAATTAATTAAATATTACAAGACTTGAACTTAGAGACACCTGCTTTAGCTTCATATTGAATGTATGTGAATATGTAAAATAAAATCAATCAATTATAAAATGTACAACAACTACGAACCAAACGGGTGTCTTTCCCTTTCCATTGGACCCTGCACAGCTGAGAGGCAATAAGCGATGGCATCAATGTGGTATATCTTTCACACATACACCGCAGATAGAGTACCACAGAAGTAGTCACCCATACAGCTCTGTTTTGCATCACAGAAATGCATTCCATGAAATAAATTTTTAATGCACAGATTTGTTTCTCAGATCTTCCTACTCCTGAGTCCCACACTTCCTGTCAGATTTTCATAATCTAGTTCAAGCGTTTTTCCGAAGGAAACCAAAACAACTCACATAGGAAAATTCAGGCAGTGATGGAATCCTCCTTATGCAAACTGTGCATCAGCTAACACCTCACGAGAGTTTGCACTGGTTCTTTAAAGAGCAAAGCATTTGGTAGGTGTTGCCTGAGTCAGTTTACCATGATCAAATAATCAATGATTAGCCAACATGTGTCATTCCCAGAAATAGTCAGTACCTCTGGTGCAGTGTTTATGTAGTCTGCATTTATTACTGAATGAAGATGAGGCTGGTAAAGCAACTAGGCAGAAAATCAATGCGGGACAGCTATTCTTATTTTAATAACAAGGCAAAAAATTAGTAGTAATGCCTATTCAAGGGAATATATTCTCCTTAACTAGTGATGCTATTCTCAAATGAATATGTTATATATTCTATAGTAAAAAAAATGTACAATCTCAGTTATTGACTTTATACCAGAAGATTAATTTATTGAAGCTAAAAATGCACCTTGTATGAAAAGAGGAGAGTGGGCACACTCCTAAACCACACTCAAGCAGTAGTGCTGGCCTGGCTTGCAGCTAGCAAGTAACTGGAGTAGGGGGACAAATTAACCACTGAGACCCCACTATGGGACAGTGATCGCCTTGGGGCGGTGAAGAAATTAGGAAGCCACATATGATGGAGTCTAATAGGAATAGATAAACTGAGGAACATTTTGTGAGGGGGATAACTTATGCCCTTCGCAGACCTCCAGGCAGAGTACATCATGGGCCAGGGGGAGCTATTCTAGTCCTTGAAGTTTTGAAGTCATGTTGCCAACCCCTAGAACCATTTGTCACCACGGCTCATTACAATATTATAGGGGATTCCAATGTTCATCTTGAAAACAAACAGGATTATGACACTGCTCACCTTTTAGATCTTATGTCATCTATGGGGTTTGAGCATCTTGTCCATTCCCCCACCCATAGTGCTGACCACATCCTGGATGGCATCTTTGCCAACCACATCAATCTTACAATTGAGGCAACTCAGCCTCTCAGCTGGGTTGACCACTGGCTGGTTGCGTTTAACATTATTTCCCCTCACCTCACTAAAGCGAACATGAAATCCCCTCTAAAACATAAATACGTTGCAGCGGACTGAAAAAGTTTACTGCAACCAACTTGGAGGCCGTCTTGGCGTGAGTTTCTGTTGGGAATTACACCACTCATCCTCCTACGGCAGAGGGCTTTCGCTATTGGATTACCAAGGCTTTAGACATAGTTACTCCATTCAAAAATTGTGTCAATAAAAGAGCAAAACCCTCAGCTCCATGGTTTTAGGAGGAGCTTATGGCTCTTAGGCATACATTCCACAGGCAAGAACAGAAATGCCGTGCTGACCATTGCTCCCAGGAAAAAAACAAGCAGAAATCTTTATTGCAGGAATATAAACACGCCATCTTTCAGGCCAAATCCTGGTTCCTCACTGAAAAGATCGTATCCGCAGACAATTCCTCCAGTATGCTATTCAAAGTCACAAGGAAGATTGCTGACTCACCAGGGACTCAGCTCCTGGGCCCTTCCTTAGACTTTTATGACATAGTAGCAATCTACTTCCAGGACAAAGTCCTTAATATCTTTCATGAGTTCACCCCTACGGTAGACGACAAACCTACCACTGGGGTAGCCAAAGGGGACATTAATGATCCGTCCAAGGGTAAACCTACCCAGCACTTCGGGAAGTATGCCTTGTCCTCCTTTCCACAAATCACAGTTCTGCAAATCAAGGAACTCTTACTCGGCCTAAAGTCCGGCGCTCCTTCAAACCCCTGTATGCCATCCACACTCAACTTACTCCTGACTTAATAGCCAACTTCCTGTTCAAGGTCTTCAACAACCCACTAATGTCCAGCATTTATCCAGTCACCTGGAAGGAAGCTATTGTCTCACAACTCCGTAAAAAGACCCAACAATCACCGCTCAGATTTGAATAACTTTCACCCCATCTCTCTTCTCTCTGCTCCTGCCAAAATCCTGGAGAAATTCATCAACGTCGAATTGATAAAACACATTGAATCCCAGGAAATCCTTGAAAGCTCTCAGAACAGGTTTCTTGCCGGTCACTGAGACCACCCTGATAGCAGCCTCCGATTACATCCGCATGCAGGTTGACCAAGGCGGATCTGCGGCGCTGATTTTGCTTGACCTTTCACCAGCATTTGATACCATCTCCCCAGCACTCGTGGTCCAGTGACTGTGGTAAGTCGGAGTTACTGGAAGGGCCTTGCAGCTTCTCCACTCTTTTATGTGTGGCAGTACACACAGACAGAAGAAGAAGCTCCATCAGCCTGTAATAGCACCCTATTTTTAGGTCGAGCGTTCAAGGCCTCTTACATATACTTTAGTACATATTTATATGTGTAAGTACTTTGTGGGCTCTGGAGATCAGTCCTAGGACTTGTCTGTTCAACTTCCTCTATTTAACTGTCTTGTCGGAAAACGACCAGTACAGATCAGTAAAATCCCAGAATAGCTTTCTGCTTGTTCAACTGCCTCTATTTAACTGTCTTGATAGAAAACGATAAGTAGAGGTCAGTAAAATACGAGTGTTGCTTTATCCTGAGGGACTTTCTTTTTTTAATTTTTCTGGTAACTGCCTATATTTAACTATCTTGAGTGAGAACGACTAGAAGGTGTCAGTAAGATACCGGAATCACTTTAGCATTCTCTAGATTCCAGTCCATAGGAATTGTCTTCCACGAGCAGCCATAAAAAACAGTATTTTTTTCAAATCTTGTATTTTCAGTTATATGACCACGGAAGGCCCTGATTTTATATTAAAAACAGAGCTTTGGACTGTACCATTTTCCGCTTAAAGGCAATATTTCTCTCCATGTGTTCCCATGCCTGGCATGTCATGCAGTTTGGTGCTTACTTTCCCTCCATGTTAAAGAACAGTAGATGTTTCAGCACCCAGGCTAATGTCCTGCATAGCTAAATACATATATAAATACATTTAAGGTCCCAAAGGCGAAACCAATCGCATTGCAAATGCTTGTTTTCATTTTCCTGTACCATGTTACTCCTCTTCAGATACACCAAACTTGTTTCTTTTTACACCTTTCTTGACCGTCATGAGTAACTCTTTAAATGCAAATTTACCAAAATCATCTGAATGGATTACACCACATAATGAAAAGCAGGCTGTTAATAGAGAACGGTACTCAAGGAAATGTTCTAAGTGGACCTAATTCATGTAACCCAGAAAATCCGAGCAAATGATTCAGCTTATCAGGTTAATTGGATGAGTATGGTAAGTATAAATGTTGTTCTTGTTAAAAACATAGAAAAATACTCTAATGTTTAAACATCAGGTAATTATCAGTGCCATCCAATATAGAAATATGAAATCAAGCCCAAGTGAGCAAATCACAACATTTGCCTCAGAGAGCTAAATCAGTTTATTACCGTCCCAAACATAAGCTAAATGTGTGATTTCCATCTAGTATTATCAATCGAAATTGAGTCTTCACGATATTCACATTCAAAATTAAATCACATATCTAAAAGCGAATATTAACAATATCTCTTCATATGATCGACATGAATCGTAGAAGGAAAAAAGGAAAACAAGGGGGCTTATTTACAAGCCCCTAACAAACCTGGAGGGTCACTTTTTGTGATGCTACGGTGGCAGTATGCCCTGCACCATATTTACAAAGTGCTCCTACACCATTTTTTGTGGCTTATCACTTACCCTGGGCAATGAACTCCGCTCCACTTGCAGAGTTTTGTTAACTACGCATTCCATAGAAAACACGGAATTCAGGCAAAAACTCTGTTCCTCCACGTAGTGGAGTCAGCTAATAAACAGCACCCACAAATGCTTTGATAAAGCAACTTTACATGCTAAAAAGCAAATAGCCAATTCACAAAAGTGAACTTTAAAAATGAAAAATATCAGTCAATAAGAGAGGTGATGATTTTGGGGTCCCCCCTAACCTAGGGGGGGGGGGGACCAAGCAGATGCCTTGAGCACAAAGAGTATATCTTGCTGAACAATTCAGCACAGTTATGGGCAAAAATACAGCCCCAACCAAAGGCCCTGCAAAGCATTATGGGACGAGATTAGCAGTGGTCAGTGGATATTATAGTATCCAATATCAAAATAATTCTACAAAGAGCTGCAGTTCCGCTAGTCGTTACTAGGTGTCCCTCACAAGTCAAATTCAAAAGCATTGAAATTATTACTCCAAGCTGCAGTTCAACTGTTGAAATTGGCAATGTATATGCACATAAGCGGCGTTCATTTGTGTTCACTGTACCTCTTGTCGTAAGCAGAACGGATATTGCGAAACACTAACTGTGTTATCCCGCCAGCATAGACCCATGCGCACATATATACGACAGCCATTTTAGGTACCATGGTCTCCCTGTTCGCGATCGATCATCAGCGCCCTTCCCTGACCCTGCAAGCATCCCCCATGCACCCCGACCGCCCCCACTCTCACATGCACAAGTCATGAACCCTTCCCCTTCCGCATGACCCTGGCTCTGAGAATCACACCCCGCGCCTGACCAACACCTCCTTTTCTTCCATGAATACCCCTCCTTTGATGACCCCTTCCTCTGAGCCTGATTGTCTGCACGGACCGCTGGTCATCCCTTAGCCTAAGGATACAGTTTATTGCCCACTACTGTATGCACTCGCCCCTCTTCAAAGGGAGCTACTATTGATCATGACCTCCCCACCCCCTGAGATTCGATCAGGCGCACACATTCCAAAGGAATCGACAGAACACTCAGCGGCGTGATAGCCCCCCCTCCTATTGTATGAGGGGTAAAGGCCACTACTGTAGTCATGTGTTGAAATGGGCCGGAACTGGGGGGGGGGGTACCGGGGATGTCATCTTCATACCTCACATTGTCTTGATTGTAATGAAGGATGTTTGTGCACCATAAACATGTGTATAAAAGACGAAGCCTCAGAGAAACTTGTTAGAGCACCTCCTGAAGACACTATGCGAGTGTCCGACATGACAGGCTCTCCTCATGAGAAATAAAACTCTGTTCTTGTTTTCCTGCTTCCAGCGCCCGTCTCTTTATTTGGTAATCGTTCAAGATGGGAACTAAGAGGCGTCTTGCGCCAGCAGCCTGGGCATCAGGAGCGTTATGGGCTGACTTTTCCACAATTGGCGTCCCAACGCGGGGTCCATCAGCGACATAAGGTCCGGTAAGAGAGGTCCAGACGATGGGGTGAACATCTAAACGATTGAAGTATACCTGCCTTGAGAGGGCCCTCGTCCGGCTGCCGATTGAATGAACTTCACCGATTCCGAACGGACCTCTCACAAGTGACCTACTGTCCTGACTGGAATCCCACAGGAATGCTGCGGTAAAAACATGGAGAAAAGAGAACGATTGGGCGCTGGAAAAAGGGAAGGCAAAGAACTGCCCACATGGTCCGGTCCGGGTAAGGTTAAGTAGGACGTCTTTTACGTCCGATTGGTAGGATGGCTTCGCCCATCTGATTGATTGATTGATTGTAATTGAAGTATTGGTTCTCTTTTAGACATTTTCTATTTGCAAACAGCGATGAATAGGAACGTTTTTCTCTCTTTGCAGATAGTAAAGGATAAGTAATGCAGACATTTGTCCCCTATTGTAATCCGTCATGCCTGTTTTTCTCCCCACTGATTGATTGATTGTCTGGACATTTATTGTTCAAGGAATAGTTCTTTTGAGGCATTCCCTGTTTGCAAATAACGTGGAATAGAAATATTCTGTCTAATCTTTGCAAATAGTGAAGGGTAGGTAATGTGGACCTTTGTCCCCCGTTGTAATCTTTCATGCCTATCTACTCCCCACTGATTGGTAAACTAGTTCCACCTGGACCATTTATTGGAGGTAGGTCATCTGGCTCGACCGAAGGGTACCCCCAATAAAAAGGACATATGCAACAATAACGAAGTAATCACTGTACCCTGTTAACAGAAACTTTAGCCTGAAACACGATAGAAAGGAGTGAAAAATGAAAGGATAAAGAGAAAGAAATAGGAAAGCAAAATCAGTAGGCCACTGATGAGTTTTTATTAAGTTACAAATAGGGAAACGTTAACAATAGTTCACGATAAAACATATGATTACGCTAGAAACAAGAAACGTTAGAAATAAGCCCGTAATAAGAAACATGAAAATGATGAGAGAAGCCAAGCTTGACATCGCGACGGCCACGAGGCAACGAGGCTTCATCGCCCCTCACTGCTCCAAACATGTCTGTCCCACCACCTGCCACACCCCAATAACGGTAACCTGGGAAAGATACAAGTCAGCAGACATCCGCCCCCATTCTGGAAACTCCCAAAGTGCAACAGGTCCGCGGCTATGCCCATCCGGAAGACGAGATCTTCAACACGCGTAGGGCGGGTCCTGCTGCCAGCCGTCGGCCGGAGGTCATCGCATAAGGTGGGCCTGAAGAAGAGCCGAGGCCGACGGTTCTTTAATAATGGCTGCGACAACCCGGGGGGGGGGATGTCTTGCTCATGCCTCCGACCCCCCCCCTCTTTCTTTCTTCAATAATGGCTGCGATAACCTGGGGGGGGGGATGTCTTGCTCAGGCCACCGACCCCCCCCTCTCATCCTCTTGTCCAGCTCCGATTTGGTATAGGCTCCCCGTTCGGCCCTGAAGCGGCACCTTGCAGGCCAACGGGGGGGGGGATCTCTTGCCTATGCCTCTGACCCCCCCCTCTCTCATCGCCTGGTCCGGCCATCATAAACGCCAATGCCGACAAAAACGGCGTGGGGTGCGCTGGGAGGGAGAGACGGCGCGAACAAGTCTCTCCCACCTCCCCAGGTGGAGGTCCCCAGTGGCACCCCCAAGGCCCCACTCACCCGACAGGGGTACTGGAACTCGTAAATATGGCGGTCGACCCTGCATGAGTGGGCCCGGCGTGAAGTGATGGCCCGGTTACTTGCAAATCGAGAAATGAGTCCCACAAACAGAAGTGTTCTCCTCGACTTTGAAGATTCTACAAGAGCCACGGGGGCCCCCCGGCCCCTGACCCCCGGCCCCCGCAGACACCCCCGATGGGAAATGACCGCCATGATTGCCCACGGAACGATGAAAATGTAGCCGCGAGACGTCGGCGCTCCCATGCTGGCGCCAGCCTCAGTTTGAATGACTAAAATCCTGCAGACGGCAGTTCGGATCAGTTCCGGTGAAAACCCAGTATGACCCGGTAGAAAAAATTGTTGCCTCCCTCCCCCTTTTGACTGATGGTTCAGACCGCCGATCCTTTCTTTTGCCCTTTAACGGAACTTTTGCACTGCCGAAAGAGGCTCTGGGCCAACCACGAGTTAGTGGAGATTTAGACTATGCCTGGATCTGCCTGGTTGCACCCAAAATGGCGCCGGTACAAATGAAACTTTCAACTCCTTGTTGCACCCCGATTGCTCAGCCTTGGTGTCATGGGATATGTATGTAGTTTTTAAACATATGGATTGATATAGGATGTGTACTGATTATATGTTCGGACAATGGATTGATATAGGATGTGTACTGTCAGTTCGGACAATGAATTGATATGGGATAGGTACTGATTATGTGTTCGGACAATGAAGGACAATGAATTGACATGAGATGGGTACCGATTGAACATTCGGACAATGAATTGTTGTTAAGTTTTGGCGCATCATGATTATTGAAAGTTCGAATTTCAATGCTTATGATACTCGCTCACACTAAAGTTTCGATATGATTTTATTGCACTTATCGCACTTTTTATGAAATTAATGACCACCGACTCCATTAAGTTTTCCACTACTAAGTATCCCCACATGTACAGTTCCAGCCTGCTCCGTGGCCGGCCCACGAGGTTGTAGGCCCGTATGTGTGCACCTACATTCTTATTAAAGGTTTTTGGAACAAGCAAACGCAGTTGTCACGCGTAAATTGGTAAGTTTCGAATAAATGACTACTATTCCCGATGTAACTAAATTACAGGTGGAATGGCTCAGCTCAATTAGTTAAGGGTTGAAAAATGTAGTATGCAGAAATGTTGCAAATTTGAACGGTCCAGGTTTTTGGTTGTATGTGGTTTGCATTTTTGTACAGCCTAAAGCAACCGCTAAAAGATCCTGGTATTTAGCCTATACTTTATATGCTACCTGTATCAGGAAAATTGTTTTAAAATACCCCTAAGTCACCCCGAAGGAGTGCCACTTGACCCCCCCCTGCACACGATCCGTAATACCACACTTGGGCGACCTATGCTATCCACAGGCTTCCGATAATAATCTCTCCCACGCTAAAGGGTCCACCTGGGCTTAAACGCCAAGTTGGCAGGGACTGCATCCTGTGGAGATAGGCCGAGTATGTAGTAAGTAAAAGCCTTTTCAGGTTTATGCGCGCTAATATGTTGTTTAAATGCTGCCCCCGCCCCCCTTCTTTTTCCCTCTTTCTGCAGGTCACATCGGAACGTCGAGTAAAAAGTACGAAAAAATAGTGGTCTAGCGGACGAAGAGATGGGAAAAAGGGATTTGATTATGGTGCCTACACAGGACATGCAAACAATGACTATTTCTCTCCCTGAACTTAGCACCTGGGAGGGCAGCCTGAAGGGGAAACTACAAAATATAACTTCGCTTGGCACCCCGAATAGTACAACTAAAATGACGTGCACTAATGAATAAGCATCCTACAATTAACTAAATAGGGAAAGTTTAAGGAATATTTTGAGGTGAGGTTTACATTTAAAATCTACTACATCCTTCTTCGCACCCTCATAGACATGAAACTCAAAGCTACCCCATTGTTCTCCCAACTGACACCCACTGTTGCCTCAGGCTGGAAACACCTTAGCCCGATCAGGTTAGTTCTTGACCAATTGCCAAAGGCGTAAGTGTGTACAATCAAAGCCACCAGTGAAGGCAGCCGACGAATAAAAGAGAAGAAAAAGGTAAAAAGAGCTTAGGATGCTAAGGATGCACAGCATAGAGGAAAAGATAATTTTGGCCAATAACTGTTCTATGTTTTGTCTTGGAGTTTTGTATATAATACATGTACTGTCTCCACCGTCTGAGTTTGTGTGTACGTAATGTATGGATCTACGTCATCCCTCTGCCTGTGTTTCCGTATTACTTAACCCCTGCTGTTCTGTGTTGTGTGCGCACTGAATGGACCATTATTGTACACGTTTCTCTCTCTCTCTCTCTCTCTCTCTCTCCCTCTCTCTCTCTCTCTCCACGTCATATGTGTACCAACTGGTTCGTTTAGAGTGCGGGCGACTCTCTCTCTGAGGGTCCCCCTGTTCCCTCCTCCCTTGTGCAAGAACGTTGTGCCCCACCGGCACAAACGTAATTGGGTCTCTTCGAACACAAAGGTGCTCGGCAAAATTGACAGGAACTAAAACGATTGTAACTTGCCATATTACTACCTCTCCTTTCTGCAAAACGATAGAACCCGAGTTGGTAATGAAAGAAAGGACAGGTAAGACGACTGATGTCCCCTAATCTGGCCTTTTATAGGGGGACTATAACGTTAATGGTCTTCTGTTTTTCAGTTCGTTAGAAATACAATCCCCAATGCCCAGATTGCCCCACCCCTCTGCACCTAAGTGCGAATGTCCAAAGCGTCCCCGCTTCTCCCGATTGACCCCAGTACCCTGTCCAGAGCATCTCCGCTTCTCCCGATTGACCCCAGCTCCATATCAGCTATCCCCGAAGTGTAATTGATGACCTTGGTTAACTATCGCTCCCCAAGTAAATCATGTTTCACCTCTGTCCCCCCTCTCATGATGATAACCCCCTGCTTGCAAGAGTTAGCCGACCCCGAAGGGAAATGTAAGATTGTCAGTACCTAGTCCGATTTCTCCCCACGTACGTCACGACTGAGCGCCAAATAGGCTTACGAATTCAGTAGAAATGCCCTCCTACATACTCCATAAGTGATGACTTCTGACTGTGATCGATGAACATATCCCCCACCTACGTAGGATTGGGGACGGAATTGAGATGTATAAAAGTCTTCTCCTGCCAGTTTTCCTAAAAACTTGTTTTTTACCCATTCAAAGATACAACAACCAGAGGAGAGGAGCGGGATGGGACGCACAGCCTGGCCACAGATCATGAAGCACGTGTGACCTCGACCAAAGATGGAGTCGCAGAGCAACGAGACGCGGGACGAGGCACCACTCTCAAACTCGGCAGATGAAGGAATGAAGGGCTGCCTTGAAGCCCTCGATTCGCTGACCCACTCGTGCCTGAAGTCCCCGTCCTTTTCGAGCCCAACTGATGGGCCTGCCTGCTCGACGTCCTTTGCTCCTTTTGGTCCCTTGGTGTGTTCAAAGATCTGATCCCACTCCGCCCTCTCCTCCCTCGACTATTCAACAACATCGCCCTTTTCGCATAACTTTTGACTCAGAAAAGAGGAGCAGCATCTAGATAGAATAAGATTTTGCTACGGAAAAAGAAAGACACGCTGGTGCCCAGCATGAGGCACCCCTAAGAAGATCAGTTAGGAAACAGGACTGTGATCTAATAGCAGAGGACTGATTGCACCCTGCAACGCGTAAGGATGAATACGAGCTGGACCTATAGCTCCACCGCCGGTGCTCAACAGCGCCAACAAAAGAAGACGGACACTGTTAAAAAGACATTGTGACAAAGACCCCCCCTTTTTTTTGAACTTTCTACCCACCCCTTGACTTATTGCTTGTATCGAACTGAATTCCTCCCTCAGCCATTTTTTTATTGCTTTCAAAAATGTTTCATCGGTCACTCATGCATTTAGTTTTCCAAAGGTCTCTTATAGCGCTGACAAAACCCAAAGGTATCAGAGCACTTTTTCTGTATGTTGATGTCACCGGAGAGAAAGTCAGAACTTGATTCTATAATGCGTCAGAATGTTTTTCTTGATTGACCCCGACTAAGTACTATGCCGATCTCTAGCCTTGTATGAATAATCCAACAAATGTAAATTCATATGTACTGCATTCCGCCAATCGTATCGACTGTATATGGTTACATGCGATCTGCTAGTATTGACAAACGCTATTTCATTTGGCCACACATGACTATATGTACACTCCATCAGTTGGGGTGAACACAAATGAACTAGCGTATGTTAAAAAGCGGCGACTGTTGAAATTGGCAATGTATATGCACATAAGCGGCGTTCATTTGTGTTCACTGTACCTCTTGTCGTAAGCAGAGCGGATATTGCGAAACACTGACTGTGTTATCCCGCCAGCATAGACCCATGCGCACATATATACGACAGCCATTTTAGGTACCATGGTCTCCCTGTTCGCGATCGATCATCAGCGCCCTTCCCTGACCCTGCAAGCATCCCCCATGCACCCCGACCGCCCCCACTCTCACGTGCACAAGTCATGAACCCTTCCCCTTCCGCATGACCCTGGCTCTGAGAATCACACCCCGCGCCTGACCAACACCTCCTTTTCTTCCATGAATACCCCTCCTTTGATGACCCCTTCCTCTGAGCCTGATTGTCTGCACGGACCGCTGGTCATCCCTTAGCCTGAGGATACAGCTTATTGCCCACTACTGTATGAACTCGCCCCTCTTCAAAGGGAGCTACTATTGATCATGACCTCCCCACCCCCTGAGATTCGATCAGGCACACACATTCCAAAGGAATCGACAGAACACTCAGCGGCGTGATAGCCCCCCCTCCTATTGTATGAGGGGTAAAGGCCACTACTGTAGCCATGTGTTGAAATGGGCCGGAACTGGGGGGGGGGGGGTACCGGGGATGTCATCTTCATACCTCACAATGTCTTGATTGTAATTAAGGATGTTTGTGCACCATAAACATGTGTATAAAAGACGAAGCCTCAGAGAAACTTGTTAGAGCACCTCCTGAAGACACTATGCGAGTGTCCGACATGACAGGCTCTCCTCATGAGAATTAAAACTCTGTTCATGTTTTCCTGCTTCCAGCGCCCGTCTCTTTATTTGGTAATTGTTCAAGATGGGAACTAAGAGGCGTCTTGCGCCAGCAGCCTGGGCATCAGGAGCGTTATGGGTCGACTTTTCCACACAACTAGTCGTAACTAGGTGTCCCTAAAGTCAAATGCTTTTACATTTGACTCATTAGTGACACCTAGTAATGACTAGTGGAACTGTAGCTTCATGAAAGGGTTTCAATGCTTTTGTATTTGACTCGTGAGGGACACCTAGTAATGGCATGCTACCCTTTCAGCATTCTGCAGCACACATAGAAAGAGCAAATCTCCATTGATGCTTGTTTATGTGCAGGAAGGTGTCCCTTTCTGCACATAAACAATCATTAATAATGACAATTTGCTACTTATATGTGGGCTTCAGAAAGCAGCACTACGGTGCAAGGGTATCTGCGTTGGCGCTAGGCAACTAAAATTAGCACCCACTTTAGGGAAGCACCGAGGTGTGCAGTATTGTAGTAAATACAGCGCATTCCTGAGTTTTTAAATTGTTGGATTGCGGTGCTGCCAAATTCAGCACAGCTCTGTGCTCCAACTTTTTATTGTGGCATTCTTGAGCTCGATCTCCAGGGAGTTGGCTTTGGCTGTAAAGAAGGAAGAGAATTCTTCACAGCTAATTTCTGATTGTGTAGCTTTAGGAGATGATTTGGCCGTTTTGTTAGATTGATCTTTTAATAGTTCGAAGAGTTTCCTCGGTCTGTTTTTGCATTATCCACTTCTCTTCTGAAGAAATCTTTTTTTGATTTTAGAATACTTTTTTGTAGGAGTTTCTGGCCCATCTCAGTAGTTTTAGATGGGAAGGATGGATGTTGTCCATGGTTGTTAGTGAAGAGTGAGGTGTTGGTCTTGTTGGGATCAAGTTAAGGGTAGGTCCTGAGCATACTGGTCAGGGGTGGTGCTGGCATTGTTTGATACATTGGATGTTACTGACAATAGAGACTTTCTTGTAAAGATGGATGCATATAGTCTATTGATGATTTTTTATGCTGCTGTTTTAGAATAGATTCCCATTGGCCATCCATGTAACGGTTGAAGATAATGGGGCAGGATAGTGCTTTACAGGTTCCACAGGTGAGACTGAGCTTCTGAAATTTGGAGTTGTACACATGTGTCAATTAGATATTTGTAGACGTTTTTGAAGAAGTGATACAATATTGGAGTTAAACCCTTATTTACAAGCTCTGTCTGTATGCAAGGTTAAGTGGGGCTACAATAAGTTCAGGGAAACTGTGAGGAGTGCAAAATGAAGAAATTAGATTTTGAAGTGATCAAGGCTAAAAGTGAACAGTAAAAATGGAATTCTGACTGGTTGAGTTGATTGATTGCTATTTACTATGAGATTATCACAGGCAGCAAGAATGGCCAGAATCCACTGAGTGCAAATAACACCTTGGTAACTTTCAAAACTCCTTAAATTCTCTCAACATTCCTACTATCCAGCACCCATCGTTTAATAGCAGAAGGATTTTCCCTCCTGAAGCTACAATTTCATGGATGCAAAACCATATACATTTTTTACAGCCTTCATCTGGCTCAAATATTCAAATTCACTAGTTTTAAAACCACATTCATCATTATCAATATCAACGCTCCTTTATTTAGAACCTTTGACTACTAAACCTTTTCCGGCATCTTCTGCTAATTTGTCGTGTGTATTCACTATACCCACTGAAGCTGAAATGTCCCTCTGAAATATCACCTTTGCCTTTACACATTATTGACATGAAACTCCCAGAAACAAGCCCTGCTGATCCCAGACCACAAGGTGCTCCTCAGAACTGAAAAGTGCTCTCAGGTGTAATCAACACAGTCAGGTGGTATGAATATTCAACAAATGACACGAGGTGAGTCATTAATGCTGAGTGGCTCTGTTTATGCAAATGAGATTATAGAGACATCTCAAGATGATGCATAGACTAAGTTCACCCATGTTTTGCCAACATGACTGAAGACAGCAAAAAGTTGAAACAACAAACCTAATGATAACCTTATTACACATGCCTTTTAGCAAATTAGACAGTTTCTCTCTCACAATATAAGATACCGTATGTTTTTTGTGCTTTATTGGAGTGCACGTCCATTAAAAGGTAATCATGTGAACAAATTTCTTCAATTTTACAAATATATTTCCCGCACTCTTCCATACTTCTCAATGAAACGTGTTCCTCAGGCAGCCATTAACCATAATTCCTTGTCTGTTCCTTATACTGTCTTGAATTATCCCAATAAATATACCTCTCGCTTGATGGATCATTCCAAAAGCACCTGATTGAGTCAATTGTGCTTTCCTTAGATGCTTTAAGATGAGGTAGGAAAGATCAGACAGGAAAACTGGATGTTCCGTTTTCCTAACTGGTGCAAGATGAGAGACAAGGTTCTGGAGCGTTGAGTACCAAATATGGACATATGGATCTCTCTATTGCATGTCTAATTGAGAAACATGTTGGCAATTGAACAAGAATGCAGGACACTTGAACAAATTGACCATTTTAGTAGAGTGTGGGGGGCAAAACTACAATTACAAGGGTAGGAAAGGATAATTTGGTGATGGAGGTGACTATAATTGGTTTCCATCATCAGTAAAAGTGAAATCTCCAAAGTAAGTTCACCTCAGCCCAATGCCTCATTTTCAAGCTGTCTGACTACATCTTAATTCGATATTGAGCATTACTACCAGTCAGGATGGGCTTATCTCTAAAGTCTAGCTCTATTGTTTATCTGTTCTGAATTATAAAATATGTCTATATAAATAACACATGTGCCCTAGAAATCAATCTCATGCCTATATATCAGACAACTCTAAGGGATATCATACATTTTCTAAAATACCCAGGGTCCTTGGAGGACTGGCTTACCATGTTAGGAGCAACACAATTGATTAAATATTACAAGACTTGAACTTAGAGACACCTGCTTTAGCTTCATATTGAATGTATGTGAATATGTAAAATAAAATCAATCAATTATAAAATGTACAACAACTACGAACCAAACGGGTGTCTTTCCCTTTCCATTGGACCCTGCACAGCTGAGAGGCAATAAGCGATGGCATCAATGTGGTATATCTTTCACACATACACCGCAGATAGAGTACCACAGAAGTAGTCACCCATACAGCTCTGTTTTGCATCACAGAAATGCATTCCATGAAATAAATTTTTAATGCACAGATTTGTTTCTCAGATCTTCCTACTCCTGAGTCCCACACTTCCTGTCAGATTTTCATAATCTAGTTCAAGCGTTTTTCCGAAGGAAACCAAAACAACTCACATAGGAAAATTCAGGCAGTGATGGAAGCCTCCTTATGCAAACTGTGCATCAGCTAACACCTCACGAGAGTTTGCACTGGTTCTTTAAAGAGCAAAGCATTTGGTAGGTGTTGCCTGAGTCAGTTTACCATGATCAAATAATCAATGATTAGCCAACATGTGTCATTCCCAGAAATAGTCAGTACCTCTGGTGCAGTGTTTATGTAGTCTGCATTTATTACTGAATGAAGATGAGGCTGGTAAAGCAACTAGGCAGAAAATCAATGCGGGACAGCTATTCTTATTTTAATAACAAGGCAAACAATTAGTAGTAATGCCTATTCAAGGGAATATATTCTCCTTAACTAGTGATGCTATTCTCAAATGAATATGTTATATATTCTATAGTAAAAAAAATGTACAATCTCAGTTATTGACTTTATACCAGAAGATTAATGTATTGAAGCTAAAAATGCACCTTGTATGAAAAGAGGAGAGTGGGCACACTCCTAAACCACACTCAAGCAGTAGTGCTACCCTGGCTTGCAGCTAGCAAGTAACTGGAGTAGGGGGACAAATTAACCACTGAGACCCCACTATGGGACAGTGATCGCCTTGGGGAGGTGAAGAAATTAGGAAGCCACATATGATGGAGTCTAATAGGAATAGATAAACTGAGGAACATTTTGTGAGGGGGATAACTTATGCCCTTCGCAGACCTCCAGGCAGAGTACATCATGGGCCAGGGGGAGCTATTCTAGTCCTTGAAGTTTTGAAGTCATGTTGCCAACCCCTAGAACCATTTGTCACCACGGCTCATTACAATATTTTAGGGGATTCCAATGTTCATCTTGAAAACAAACAGGATTATGACACTGCTCACCTTTTAGATCTTATGTCATCTATGGGGTTTGAGCATCTTGTCCATTCCCCCACCCATAGTGCTGACCACATCCTGGATGGCATCTTTGCCAACCACATCAATCTTACAATTGAGGCAACTCAGCCTCTCAGCTGGGTTGACCACTGGCTGGATGCGTTTAACATTATTTCCCCTCACCTCACTAAAGCGAACATGAAATCCCCTCTAAAACATAAATACGTTGCAGGGGACTGAAAAAGTTTACTGCAACCAACTTGGAGGCCGTCTTGGCGTGAGTTTCTGTTGGGAATTACACCACTCATCCTCCTACGGCAGAGGGCTTTCGCTATTGGATTACCAAGGCTTTAGACATAGTTACTCCATTCAAAAATTGTGTCAATAAAAGAGCAAAACCCTCAGCTCCATGGTTTTAGGAAGAGCTTATGGCTCTTAGGCATACATTCCACAGGCAAGAACAGAAATGCCGTGCTGACCCTTGCTCCCAGGAAAAAAACAAGCAGAAATCTTTATTGCAGGAATATAAACACGCCATCTTTCAGGCCAAATCCTGGTTCCTCACTGAAAAGATCGTATCCGCAGACAATTCCTCCAGTATGCTATTCAAAGTCACAAGGAAGATTGCTGACTCACCAGGGACTCAGCTCCTGGGCCCTTCCTTAGACTTTTATGACATAGTAGCAATCTACTTCCAGGACAAAGTCCTTAATATCTTTCATGAGTTCACCCCTACGGTAGACGACAAACCTACCACTGGGGTAGCCAAAGGGGACAGTAATGATCCGTCCAAGGGTAAACCTACCCAGCACTTCGGGAAGTATGCCTTGTCCTCCTTTCCACAAATCACAGTTCTGCAAATCAAGGAACTCTTACTCGGCCTAAAGTCCGGCGCTCCTTCAAACCCCTGTATGCCATCCACACTCAACTTACTCCTGACTTAATAGCCAACTTCCTGTTCAAGGTC
Source organism: Lissotriton helveticus (assembly GCF_964261635.1). Classification (NCBI taxonomy): domain Eukaryota; kingdom Metazoa; phylum Chordata; class Amphibia; order Caudata; family Salamandridae; genus Lissotriton; species Lissotriton helveticus. The sequence goes on from NC_136059.1 coordinate 53,443,486, forward strand.
TTCAACAACCCACTCATGTCCAGCATTTATCCAGTCACCTGGAAGGAAGCTATTGTCTCACAACTCCGTAAAAAGACCCAACAATCACCGCTCAGATTTGAATAACTTTCACCCCATCTCTCTTCTCTCTGCTCCTGCCAAAATCCTGGAGAAATTCATCAACGTCGAATTGATAAAACACATTGATCCCAGGAAATCCTTGAAAGCTCTCAGAACAGGTTTCTTGCCGGTCACTGAGACCACCCTGATAGCAGCCTCCGATTACATCCGCATGCAGGTTGACCAAGGCGGATCTGCGGCGCTGATTTTGCTTGACCTTTCACCAGCATTTGATACCATCTCCCCAGCACTCGTGGTCCAGTGACTGTGGTAAGTCGGAGTTACTGGAAGGGCCTTGCAGCTTCTCCACTCTTTTATGTGTGGCAGTACACACAGACAGAAGAAGAAGCTCCATCAGCCTGTAATAGCACCCTATTTTTAGGTCGAGCGTTCAAGGCCTCTTACATATACTTTAGTACATATTTATATGTGTAAGTACTTTGTGGGCTCTGGAGATCAGTCCTAGGACTTGTCTGTTCAACTTCCTCTATTTAACTGTCTTGTCGGAAAACGACCAGTACAGATCAGTAAAATCCCAGAATAGCTTTCTGCTTGTTCAACTGCCTCTATTTAACTGTCTTGATAGAAAACGATAAGTAGAGGTCAGTAAAATACGAGTGTTGCTTTATCCTGAGGGACTTTCTTTTTTTAATTTTTCTGGTAACTGCCTATATTTAACTATCTTGAGTGAGAACGACTAGAAGGTGTCAGTAAGATACCGGAATCACTTTAGCATTCTCTAGATTCCAGTCCATAGGAATTGTCTTCCACGAGCAGCCATAAAAAACAGTATTTTTTTCAAATCTTGTATTTTCAGTTATATGACCACGGAAGGCCCTGATTTTATATTAAAAACAGAGCTTTGGACTGTACCATTTTCCGCTTAAAGGCAATATTTCTCTCCATGTGTTCCCATGCCTGGCATGTCATGCAGTTTGGTGCTTACTTTCCCTCCATGTTAAAGAACAGTAGATGTTTCAGCACCCAGGCTAATGTCCTGCATAGCTAAATACATATATAAATACATTTAAGGTCCCAAAGGCGAAACCAATCGCATTGCAAATGCTTGTTTTCATTTTCCTGTACCATGTTACTCCTCTTCAGATACACCAAACTTGTTTCTTTTTACACCTTTCTTGACCGTCATGAGTAACTCTTTAAATGCAAATTTACCAAAATCATCTGAATGGATTACACCACATAATGAAAAGCAGGCTGTTAATAGAGAACGGTACTCAAGGAAATGTCCTAAGTGGACCTAATTCATGTAACCCAGAAAATCCGAGCAAATGATTCAGCTTATCAGGTTAATTGGATGAGTATGGTAAGTATAAATGTTGTTCTTGTTAAAAACATAGAAAAATACTCTAATGTTTAAACATCAGGTAATTATCAGTGCCATCCAATATAGAAATATGAAATCAAGCCCAAGTGAGCAAATCACAACATTTGCCTCAGAGAGCTAAATCAGTTTATTACCGTCCCAAACATAAGCTAAATGTGTGATTTCCATCTAGTATTATCAATCGAAATTGAGTCTTCACGATATTCACATTCAAAATTAAATCACATATCTAAAAGCGAATATTAACAATATCTCTTCATATGATCGACATGAATCGTAGAAGGAAAAAAGGAAAACAAGGGGGCTTATTTACAAGCCCCTAACAAACCTGGAGGGTCACTTTTTGTGATGCTACGGTGGCAGTATGCCCTGCACCATATTTACAAAGTGCTCCTACACCATTTTTTGTGGCTTATCACTTACCCTGGGCAATGAACTCCGCTCCACTTGCAGAGTTTTGTTAACTACGCATTCCATAGAAAACACGGAATTCAGGCAAAAACTCTGTTCCTCCACGTAGTGGAGTCAGCTAATAAACAGCACCCACAAATGCTTTGATAAAGCAACTTTACATGCTAAAAAGCAAATAGCCAATTCACAAAAGTGAACTTTAAAAATGAAAAATATCAGTCAATAAGAGAGGTGATGATTTTGGGGTCCCCCCTAACCTAGGGGGGGGGGGACCAAGCAGATGCCTTGAGCACAAAGAGTATATCTTGCTGAACAATTCAGCACAGTTATGGGCAAAAATACAGCCCCAACCAAAGGCCCTGCAAAGCATTATGGGACGAGATTAGCAGTGGTCAGTGGATATTATAGTATCCAATATCAAAATAATTCTACAAAGAGCTGCAGTTCCACTAGTCGTTACTAGGTGTCCCTCACAAGTCAAATTCAAAAGCATTGAAATTATTACTCCAAGCTGCAGTTCAACTGTTGAAATTGGCAATGTATATGCACATAAGCGGCGTTCATTTGTGTTCACTGTACCTCTTGTCGTAAGCAGAACGGATATTGCGAAACACTGACTGTGTTATCCCGCCAGCATAGACCCATGCGCACATATATACGACAGCCATTTTAGGTACCATGGTCTCCCTGTTCGCGATCGATCATCAGCGCCCTTCCCTGACCCTGCAAGCATCCCCCATGCACCCCGACCGCCCCCACTCTCACATGCACAAGTCATGAACCCTTCCCCTTCCGCATGACCCTGGCTCTGAGAATCACACCCCGCGCCTGACCAACACCTCCTTTTCTTCCATGAATACCCCTCCTTTGATGACCCCTTCCTCTGAGCCTGATTGTCTGCACGGACCGCTGGTCATCCCTTAGCCTAAGGATACAGTTTATTGCCCACTACTGTATGCACTCGCCCCTCTTCAAAGGGAGCTACTATTGATCATGACCTCCCCACCCCCTGAGATTCGATCAGGCGCACACATTCCAAAGGAATCGACAGAACACTCAGCGGCGTGATAGCCCCCCCTCCTATTGTATGAGGGGTAAAGGCCACTACTGTAGTCATGTGTTGAAATGGGCCGGAACTGGGGGGGGGGGTACCGGGGATGTCATCTTCATACCTCACAATGTCTTGATTGTAATGAAGGATGTTTGTGCACCATAAACATGTGTATAAAAGACGAAGCCTCAGAGAAACTTGTTAGAGCACCTCCTGAAGACACTATGCGAGTGTCCGACATGACAGGCTCTCCTCATGAGAAATAAAACTCTGTTCTTGTTTTCCTGCTTCCAGCGCCCGTCTCTTTATTTGGTAATCGTTCAAGATGGGAACTAAGAGGCGTCTTGCGCCAGCAGCCTGGGCATCAGGAGCGTTATGGGCTGACTTTTCCACAATTGGCGTCCCAACGCGGGGTCCATCAGCGACATAAGGTCCGGTAAGAGAGGTCCAGACGATGGGGTGAACATCTAAACGATTGAAGTATACCTGCCTTGAGAGGGCCCTCGTCCGGCTGCCGATTGAATGAACTTCACCGATTCCGAACGGACCTCTCACAAGTGACCTACTGTCCTGACTGGAATCCCACAGGAATGCTGCGGTAAAAACATGGAGAAAAGAGAACGATTGGGCGCTGGAAAAAGGGAAGGCAAAGAACTGCCCACATGGTCCGGTCCGGGTAAGGTTAAGTAGGACGTCTTTTACGTCCGATTGGTAGGATGGCTTCGCCCATCTGATTGATTGATTGATTGTAATTGAAGTATTGGTTCTCTTTTAGACATTTTCTATTTGCAAACAGCGATGAATAGGAACGTTTTTCTCTCTTTGCAGATAGTAAAGGATAAGTAATGCAGACATTTGTCCCCTATTGTAATCCGTCATGCCTGTTTTTCTCCCCACTGATTGATTGATTGTCTGGACATTTATTGTTCAAGGAATAGTTCTTTTGAGGCATTCCCTGTTTGCAAATAACGTGGAATAGAAATATTCTGTCTAATCTTTGCAAATAGTGAAGGGTAGGTAATGTGGACCTTTGTCCCCCGTTGTAATCTTTCATGCCTATCTACTCCCCACTGATTGGTAAACTAGTTCCACCTGGACCATTTATTGGAGGTAGGTCATCTGGCTCGACCGAAGGGTACCCCCAATAAAAAGGACATATGCAACAATAACGAAGTAATCACTGTACCCTGTTAACAGAAACTTTAGCCTGAAACACGATAGAAAGGAGTGAAAAATGAAAGGATAAAGGGAAAGAAATAGGAAAGCAAAATCGGTAGGCCACTGATGAGTTTTTATTAAGTTACAAATAGGGAAACGTTAACAATAGTTCACGATAAAACATATGATTACGCTAGAAACAAGAAACGTTAGAAATAAGCCCGTAATAAGAAACATGAAAATGATGAGAGAAGCCAAGCTTGACATCGCGACGGCCACGAGGCAACGAGGCTTCATCGCCCCTCACTGCTCCAAACATGTCTGTCCCACCACCTGCCACACCCCAATAACGGTAACCTGGGAAAGATACAAGTCAGCAGACATCCGCCCCCATTCTGGAAACTCCCAAAGTGCAACAGGTCCGCGGCTATGCCCATCCGGAAGACGAGATCTTCAACACGCGTAGGGCGGGTCCTGCTGCCAGCCGTCGGCCGGAGGTCATCGCATAAGGTGGGCCTGAAGAAGAGCCGAGGCCGACGGTTCTTTAATAATGGCTGCGACAACCCGGGGGGGGGGATGTCTTGCTCATGCCTCCGACCCCCCCCTCTTTCTTTCTTCAATAATGGCTGCGACAACCTGGGGGGGGGATGTCTTGCTCAGGCCACCGACCCCCCCCTCTCATCCTCTTGTCCAGCTCCGATTTGGTATAGGCTCCCCGTTCGGCCCTGAAGCGGCACCTTGCAGGCCAACGGGGGGGGGATCTCTTGCCTATGCCTCTGACCCCCCCCCTCTCTCATCGCCTGGTCCGGCCATCATAAACGCCAATGCCGACAAAAACGGCGTGGGGTGCGCTGGGAGGGAGAGACGGCGCGAACAAGTCTCTCCCACCTCCCCAGGTGGAGGTCCCCAGTGGCACCCCCAAGGCCCCACTCACCCGACAGGGGTACTGGAACTCGTAAATATGGCGGTCGACCCTGCATGAGTGGGCCCGGCGTGAAGTGATGGCCCGGTTACTTGCAAATCGAGAAATGAGTCCCACAAACAGAAGTGTTCTCCTCGACTTTGAAGATTCTACAAGAGCCACGGGGGCCCCCCGGCCCCTGACCCCCGGCCCCCGCAGACACCCCCGATGGGAAATGACCGCCATGATTGCCCACGGAACGATGAAAATGTAGCCGCGAGACGTCGGCGCTCCCATGCTGGCGCCAGCCTCAGTTTGAATGACTAAAATCCTGCAGACGGCAGTTCGGATCAGTTCCGGTGAAAACCCAGTATGACCCGGTAGAAAAAATTGTTGCCTCCCTCCCCCTTTTGACTGATGGTTCAGACCGCCGATCCTTTCTTTTGCCCTTTAACGGAACTTTTGCACTGCCGAAAGAGGCTCTGGGCCAACCACGAGTTAGTGGAGATTTAGACTATGCCTGGATCTGCCTGGTTGCACCCAAAATGGCGCCGGTACAAATGAAACTTTCAACTCCTTGTTGCACCCCGATTGCTCAGCCTTGGTGTCATGGGATATGTATGTAGTTTTTAAACATATGGATTGATATAGGATGTGTACTGATTATATGTTCGGACAATGGATTGATATAGGATGTGTACTGTCAGTTCGGACAATGAATTGATATGGGATAGGTACTGATTATGTGTTCGGACAATGAAGGACAATGAATTGACATGAGATGGGTACCGATTGAACATTCGGACAATGAATTGTTGTTAAGTTTTGGCGCATCATGATTATTGAAAGTTCGAATTTCAATGCTTATGATACTCGCTCACACTAAAGTTTCGATATGATTTTATTGCACTTATCGCACTTTTTATGAAATTAATGACCACCGACTCCATTAAGTTTTCCACTACTAAGTATCCCCACATGTACAGTTCCAGCCTGCTCCGTGGCCGGCCCACGAGGTTGTAGGCCCGTATGTGTGCACCTACATTCTTATTAAAGGTTTTTGGAACAAGCAAACGCAGTTGTCACGCGTAAATTGGTAAGTTTCGAATAAATGACTACTATTCCCGATGTAACTAAATTACAGGTGGAATGGCTCAGCTCAATTAGTTAAGGGTTGAAAAATATAGTATGCAGAAATGTTGCAAATTTGAACGGTCCAGGTTTTTGGTTGTATGTGGTTTGCATTTTTGTACAGCCTAAAGCAACCGCTAAAAGATCCTGGTATTTAGCCTATACTTTATATGCTACCTGTATCAGGAAAATTGTTTTAAAATACCCCTAAGTCACCCCGAAGGAGTGCCACTTGACCCCCCCCTGCACACGATCCGTAATACCACACTTGGGCGACCTATGCTATCCACAGGCTTCCGATAATAATCTCTCCCACGCTAAAGGGTCCACCTGGGCTTAAACGCCAAGTTGGCAGGGACTGCATCCTGTGGAGATAGGCCGAGTATGTAGTAAGTAAAAGCCTTTTCAGGTTTATGCGCGCTAATATGTTGTTTAAATGCTGCCCCCGCCCCCCTTCTTTTTCCCTCTTTCTGCAGGTCACATCGGAACGTCGAGTAAAAAGTACGAAAAAATAGTGGTCTAGCGGACGAAGAGATGGGAAAAAGGGATTTGATTATGGTGCCTACACAGGACATGCAAACAATGACTATTTCTCTCCCTGAACTTAGCACCTGGGAGGGCAGCCTGAAGGGGAAACTACAAAATATAACTTCGCTTGGCACCCCGAATAGTACAACTAAAATGACGTGCACTAATGAATAAGCATCCTACAATTAACTAAATAGGGAAAGTTTAAGGAATATTTTGAGGTGAGGTTTACATTTAAAATCTACTACATCCTTCTTCGCACCCTCATAGACATGAAACTCAAAGCTACCCCATTGTTCTCCCAACTGACACCCACTGTTGCCTCAGGCTGGAAACACCTTAGCCCGATCAGGTTAGTTCTTGACCAATTGCCAAAGGCGTAAGTGTGTACAATCAAAGCCACCAGTGAAGGCAGCCGACGAATAAAAGAGAAGAAAAAGGTAAAAAGAGCTTAGGATGCTAAGGATGCACAGCATAGAGGAAAAGATAATTTTGGCCAATAACTGTTCTATGTTTTGTCTTGGAGTTTTGTATATAATACATGTACTGTCTCCACCGTCTGAGTTTGTGTGTACGTAATGTATGGATCTACGTCATCCCTCTGCCTGTGTTTCCGTATTACTTAACCCCTGCTGTTCTGTGTTGTGTGCGCACTGAATGGACCATTATTGTACACGTTTCTCTCTCTCTCTCTCTCTCTCTCTCTCCCTCTCTCTCTCTCTCTCTCTCTCTCTCCACGTCATATGTGTACCAACTGGTTCGTTTAGAGTGCGGGCGACTCTCTCTCTGAGGGTCCCCCTGTTCCCTCCTCCCTTGTGCAAGAACATTGTGCCCCACCGGCACAAACGTAATTGGGTCTCTTCGAACACAAAGGTGCTCGGCAAAATTGACAGGAACTAAAACGATTGTAACTTGCCATATTACTACCTCTCCTTTCTGCAAAACGATAGAACCCGAGTTGGTAATGAAAGAAAGGACAGGTAAGACGACTGATGTCCCCTAATCTGGCCTTTTATAGGGGGACTATAACGTTAATGGTCTTCTGTTTTTCAGTTCGTTAGAAATACAATCCCCAATGCCCAGATTGCCCCACCCCTCTGCACCTAAGTGCGAATGTCCAAAGCGTCCCCGCTTCTCCCGATTGACCCCAGTACCCTGTCCAGAGCATCTCCGCTTCTCCCGATTGACCCCAGCTCCATATCAGCTATCCCCGAAGTGTAATTGATGACCTTGGTTAACTATCGCTCCCCAAGTAAATCATGTTTCACCTCTGTCCCCCCTCTCATGATGATAACCCCCTGCTTGCAAGAGTTAGCCGACCCCGAAGGGAAATGTAAGATTGTCAGTACCTAGTCCGATTTCTCCCCACGTACGTCACGACTGAGCGCCAAATAGGCTTACGAATTCAGTAGAAATGCCCTCCTACATACTCCATAAGTGATGACTTCTGACTGTGATCGATGAACATATCCCCCACCTACGTAGGATTGGGGACGGAATTGAGATGTATAAAAGTCTTCTCCTGCCAGTTTTCCTAAAAACTTGTTTTTTACCCATTCAAAGATACAACAACCAGAGGAGAGGAGCGGGATGGGACGCACAGCCTGGCCACAGATCATGAAGCACGTGTGACCTCGACCAAAGATGGAGTCGCAGAGCAACGAGACGCGGGACGAGGCACCACTCTCAAACTCGGCAGATGAAGGAATGAAGGGCTGCCTTGAAGCCCTCGATTCGCTGACCCACTCGTGCCTGAAGTCCCCGTCCTTTTCGAGCCCAACTGATGGGCCTGCCTGCTCGACGTCCTTTGCTCCTTTTGGTCCCTTGGTGTGTTCAAAGATCTGATCCCACTCCGCCCTCTCCTCCCTCGACTATTCAACAACATCGCCCTTTTCGCATAACTTTTGACTCAGAAAAGAGGAGCAGCATCTAGATAGAATAAGATTTTGCTACGGAAAAAGAAAGACACGCTGGTGCCCAGCATGAGGCACCCCTAAGAAGATCAGTTAGGAAACAGGACTGTGATCTAATAGCAGAGGACTGATTGCACCCTGCAACGCGTAAGGATGAATACGAGCTGGACCTATAGCTCCACCGCCGGTGCTCAACAGCGCCAACAAAAGAAGACGGACACTGTTAAAAAGACATTGTGACAAAGACCCCCCCTTTTTTTTGAACTTTCTACCCACCCCTTGACTTATTGCTTGTATCGAACTGAATTCCTCCCTCAGCCATTTTTTTATTGCTTTCAAAAATGTTTCATCGGTCACTCATGCATTTAGTTTTCCAAAGGTCTCTTATAGCGCTGACAAAACCCAAAGGTATCAGAGCACTTTTTCTGTATGTTGATGTCACCGGAGAGAAAGTCAGAACTTGATTCTATAATGCGTCAGAATGTTTTTCTTGATTGACCCCGACTAAGTACTATGCCGATCTCTAGCCTTGTATGAATAATCCAACAAATGTAAATTCATATGTACTGCATTCCGCCAATCGTATCGACTGTATATGGTTACATGCGATCTGCTAGTATTGACAAACGCTATTTCATTTGGCCACACATGACTATATGTACACTCCATCAGTTGGGGTGAACACAAATGAACTAGCGTATGTTAAAAAGCGGCGACTGTTGAAATTGGCAATGTATATGCACATAAGCGGCGTTCATTTGTGTTCACTGTACCTCTTGTCGTAAGCAGAGCGGATATTGCGAAACACTGACTGTGTTATCCCGCCAGCATAGACCCATGCGCACATATATACGACAGCCATTTTAGGTACCATGGTCTCCCTGTTCGCGATCGATCATCAGCGCCCTTCCCTGACCCTGCAAGCATCCCCCATGCACCCCGACCGCCCCCACTCTCACGTGCACAAGTCATGAACCCTTCCCCTTCCGCATGACCCTGGCTCTGAGAATCACACCCCGCGCCTGACCAACACCTCCTTTTCTTCCATGAATACCCCTCCTTTGATGACCCCTTCCTCTGAGCCTGATTGTCTGCACGGACCGCTGGTCATCCCTTAGCCTGAGGATACAGCTTATTGCCCACTACTGTATGAACTCGCCCCTCTTCAAAGGGAGCTACTATTGATCATGACCTCCCCACCCCCTGAGATTCGATCAGGCACACACATTCCAAAGGAATCGACAGAACACTCAGCGGCGTGATAGCCCCCCCTCCTATTGTATGAGGGGTAAAGGCCACTACTGTAGCCATGTGTTGAAATGGGCCGGAACTGGGGGGGGGGGTACCGGGGATGTCATCTTCATACCTCACAATGTCTTGATTGTAATTAAGGATGTTTGTGCACCATAAACATGTGTATAAAAGACGAAGCCTCAGAGAAACTTGTTAGAGCACCTCCTGAAGACACTATGCGAGTGTCCGACATGACAGGCTCTCCTCATGAGAATTAAAACTCTGTTCATGTTTTCCTGCTTCCAGCGCCCGTCTCTTTATTTGGTAATTGTTCAAGATGGGAACTAAGAGGCGTCTTGCGCCAGCAGCCTGGGCATCAGGAGCGTTATGGGTCGACTTTTCCACACAACTAGTCGTAACTAGGTGTCCCTAAAGTCAAATGCTTTTACATTTGACTCATTAGTGACACCTAGTAATGACTAGTGGAACTGTAGCTTCATGAAAGGGTTTCAATGCTTTTGTATTTGACTCGTGAGGGACACCTAGTAATGGCATGCTACCCTTTCAGCATTCTGCAGCACACATAGAAAGAGCAAATCTCCATTGATGCTTGTTTATGTGCAGGAAGGTGTCCCTTTCTGCACATAAACAATCATTAATAATGACAATTTGCTACTTATATGTGGGCTTCAGAAAGCAGCACTACGGTGCAAGGGTATCTGCGTTGGCGCTAGGCAACTAAAATTAGCACCCACTTTAGGGAAGCACCGAGGTGTGCAGTATTGTAGTAAATACAGCGCATTCCTGAGTTTTTAAATTGTTGGATTGCGGTGCTGCCAAATTCAGCACAGCTCTGTGCTCCAACTTTTTATTGTGGCATTCTTGAGCTCGATCTCCAGGGAGTTGGCTTTGGCTGTAAAGAAGGAAGAGAATTCTTCACAGCTAATTTCTGATTGTGTAGCTTTAGGAGATGATTTGGCCGTTTTGTTAGATTGATCTTTTAATAGTTCGAAGAGTTTCCTCGGTCTGTTTTTGCATTATCCACTTCTCTTCTGAAGAAATCTTTTTTTGATTTTAGAATACTTTTTTGTAGGAGTTTCTGGCCCATCTCAGTAGTTTTAGATGGGAAGGATGGATGTTGTCCATGGTTGTTAGTGAAGAGTGAGGTGTTGGTCTTGTTGGGATCAAGTTAAGGGTAGGTCCTGAGCATACTGGTCAGGGGTGGTGCTGGCATTGTTTGATACATTGGATGTTACTGACAATAGAGACTTTCTTGTAAAGATGGATGCATATAGTCTATTGATGATTTTTTATGCTGCTGTTTTAGAATAGATTCCCATTGGCCATCCATGTAACGGTTGAAGATAATGGGGCAGGATAGTGCTTTACAGGTTCCACAGGTGAGACTGAGCTTCTGAAATTTGGAGTTGTACACATGTGTCAATTAGATATTTGTAGACGTTTTTGAAGAAGTGATACAATATTGGAGTTAAACCCTTATTTACAAGCTCTGTCTGTATGCAAGGTTAAGTGGGGCTACAATAAGTTCAGGGAAACTGTGAGGAGTGCAAAATGAAGAAATTAGATTTTGAAGTGATCAAGGCTAAAAGTGAACAGTAAAAATGGAATTCTGACTGGTTGAGTTGATTGATTGCTATTTACTATGAGATTATCACAGGCAGCAAGAATGGCCAGAATCCACTGAGTGCAAATAACACCTTGGTAACTTTCAAAACTCCTTAAATTCTCTCAACATTCCTACTATCCAGCACCCATCGTTTAATAGCAGAAGGATTTTCCCTCCTGAAGCTACAATTTCATGGATGCAAAACCATATACATTTTTTACAGCCTTCATCTGGCTCAAATATTCAAATTCACTAGTTTTAAAACCACATTCATCATTATCAATATCAACGCTCCTTTATTTAGAACCTTTGACTACTAAACCTTTTCCGGCATCTTCTGCTAATTTGTCGTGTGTATTCACTATACCCACTGAAGCTGAAATGTCCCTCTGAAATATCACCTTTGCCTTTACACATTATTGACATGAAACTCCCAGAAACAAGCCCTGCTGATCCCAGACCACAAGGTGCTCCTCAGAACTGAAAAGTGCTCTCAGGTGTAATCAACACAGTCAGGTGGTATGAATATTCAACAAATGACACGAGGTGAGTCATTAATGCTGAGTGGCTCTGTTTATGCAAATGAGATTATAGAGACATCTCAAGATGATGCATAGACTAAGTTCACCCATGTTTTGCCAACATGACTGAAGACAGCAAAAAGTTGAAACAACAAACCTAATGATAACCTTATTACACATGCCTTTTAGCAAATTAGACAGTTTCTCTCTCACAATATAAGATACCGTATGTTTTTTGTGCTTTATTGGAGTGCACGTCCATTAAAAGGTAATCATGTGAACAAATTTCTTCAATTTTACAAATATATTTCCCGCACTCTTCCATACTTCTCAATGAAACGTGTTCCTCAGGCAGCCATTAACCATAATTCCTTGTCTGTTCCTTATACTGTCTTGAATTATCCCAATAAATATACCTCTCGCTTGATGGATCATTCCAAAAGCACCTGATTGAGTCAATTGTGCTTTCCTTAGATGCTTTAAGATGAGGTAGGAAAGATCAGACAGGAAAACTGGATGTTCCGTTTTCCTAACTGGTGCAAGATGAGAGACAAGGTTCTGGAGCGTTGAGTACCAAATATGGACATATGGATCTCTCTATTGCATGTCTAATTGAGAAACATGTTGGCAATTGAACAAGAATGCAGGACACTTGAACAAATTGACCATTTTAGTAGAGTGTGGGGGGCAAAACTACAATTACAAGGGTAGGAAAGGATAATTTGGTGATGGAGGTGACTATAATTGGTTTCCATCATCAGTAAAAGTGAAATCTCCAAAGTAAGTTCACCTCAGCCCAATGCCTCATTTTCAAGCTGTCTGACTACATCTTAATTCGATATTGAGCATTACTACCAGTCAGGATGGGCTTATCTCTAAAGTCTAGCTCTATTGTTTATCTGTTCTGAATTATAAAATATGTCTATATAAATAACACATGTGCCCTAGAAATCAATCTCATGCCTATATATCAGACAACTCTAAGGGATATCATACATTTTCTAAAATACCCAGGGTCCTTGGAGGACTGGCTTACCATGTTAGGAGCAACACAATTGATTAAATATTACAAGACTTGAACTTAGAGACACCTGCTTTAGCTTCATATTGAATGTATGTGAATATGTAAAATAAAATCAATCAATTATAAAATGTACAACAACTACGAACCAAACGGGTGTCTTTCCCTTTCCATTGGACCCTGCACAGCTGAGAGGCAATAAGCGATGGCATCAATGTGGTATATCTTTCACACATACACCGCAGATAGAGTACCACAGAAGTAGTCACCCATACAGCTCTGTTTTGCATCACAGAAATGCATTCCATGAAATAAATTTTTAATGCACAGATTTGTTTCTCAGATCTTCCTACTCCTGAGTCCCACACTTCCTGTCAGATTTTCATAATCTAGTTCAAGCGTTTTTCCGAAGGAAACCAAAACAACTCACATAGGAAAATTCAGGCAGTGATGGAAGCCTCCTTATGCAAACTGTGCATCAGCTAACACCTCACGAGAGTTTGCACTGGTTCTTTAAAGAGCAAAGCATTTGGTAGGTGTTGCCTGAGTCAGTTTACCATGATCAAATAATCAATGATTAGCCAACATGTGTCATTCCCAGAAATAGTCAGTACCTCTGGTGCAGTGTTTATGTAGTCTGCATTTATTACTGAATGAAGATGAGGCTGGTAAAGCAACTAGGCAGAAAATCAATGCGGGACAGCTATTCTTATTTTAATAACAAGGCAAACAATTAGTAGTAATGCCTATTCAAGGGAATATATTCTCCTTAACTAGTGATGCTATTCTCAAATGAATATGTTATATATTCTATAGTAAAAAAAATGTACAATCTCAGTTATTGACTTTATACCAGAAGATTAATTTATTGAAGCTAAAAATGCACCTTGTATGAAAAGAGGAGAGTGGGCACACTCCTAAACCACACTCAAGCAGTAGTGCTACCCTGGCTTGCAGCTAGCAAGTAACTGGAGTAGGGGGACAAATTAACCACTGAGACCCCACTATGGGACAGTGATCGCCTTGGGGAGGTGAAGAAATTAGGAAGCCACATATGATGGAGTCTAATAGGAATAGATAAACTGAGGAACATTTTGTGAGGGGGATAACTTATGCCCTTCGCAGACCTCCAGGCAGAGTACATCATGGGCCAGGGGGAGCTATTCTAGTCCTTGAAGTTTTGAAGTCATGTTGCCAACCCCTAGAACCATTTGTCACCACGGCTCATTACAATATTTTAGGGGATTCCAATGTTCATCTTGAAAACAAACAGGATTATGACACTGCTCACCTTTTAGATCTTATGTCATCTATGGGGTTTGAGCATCTTGTCCATTCCCCCACCCATAGTGCTGACCACATCCTGGATGGCATCTTTGCCAACCACATCAATCTTACAATTGAGGCAACTCAGCCTCTCAGCTGGGTTGACCACTGGCTGGATGCGTTTAACATTATTTCCCCTCACCTCACTAAAGCGAACATGAAATCCCCTCTAAAACATAAATACGTTGCAGGGGACTGAAAAAGTTTACTGCAACCAACTTGGAGGCCGTCTTGGCGTGAGTTTCTGTTGGGAATTACACCACTCATCCTCCTACGGCAGAGGGCTTTCGCTATTGGATTACCAAGGCTTTAGACATAGTTACTCCATTCAAAAATTGTGTCAATAAAAGAGCAAAACCCTCAGCTCCATGGTTTTAGGAAGAGCTTATGGCTCTTAGGCATACATTCCACAGGCAAGAACAGAAATGCCGTGCTGACCCTTGCTCCCAGGAAAAAAACAAGCAGAAATCTTTATTGCAGGAATATAAACACGCCATCTTTCAGGCCAAATCCTGGTTCCTCACTGAAAAGATCGTATCCGCAGACAATTCCTCCAGTATGCTATTCAAAGTCACAAGGAAGATTGCTGACTCACCAGGGACTCAGCTCCTGGGCCCTTCCTTAGACTTTTATGACATAGTAGCAATCTACTTCCAGGACAAAGTCCTTAATATCTTTCATGAGTTCACCCCTACGGTAAACGACAAACCTACCACTGGGGTAGCCAAAGGGGACAGTAATGATCCGTCCAAGGGTAAACCTACCCAGCACTTCGGGAAGTATGCCTTGTCCTCCTTTCCACAAATCACAGTTCTGCAAATCAAGGAACTCTTACTCGGCCTAAAGTCCGGCGCTCCTTCAAACCCCTGTATGCCATCCACACTCAACTTACTCCTGACTTAATAGCCAACTTCCTGTTCAAGGTCTTCAACAACCCACTCATGTCCAGCATTTATCCAGTCACCTGGAAGGAAGCTATTGTCTCACAACTCCGTAAAAAGACCCAACAATCACCGCTCAGATTTGAATAACTTTCACCCCATCTCTCTTCTCTCTGCTCCTGCCAAAATCCTGGAGAAATTCATCAACGTCGAATTGATAAAACACATTGAATCCCAGGAAATCCTTGAAAGCTCTCAGAACAGGTTTCTTGCCGGTCACTGAGACCACCCTGATAGCAGCCTCCGATTACATCCGCATGCAGGTTGACCAAGGCGGATCTGCGGCGCTGATTTTGCTTGACCTTTCACCAGCATTTGATACCATCTCCCCAGCACTCGTGGTCCAGTGACTGTGGTAAGTCGGAGTTACTGGAAGGGCCTTGCAGCTTCTCCACTCTTTTATGTGTGGCAGTACACACAGACAGAAGAAGAAGCTCCATCAGCCTGTAATAGCACCCTATTTTTAGGTCGAGCGTTCAAGGCCTCTTACATATACTTTAGTACATATTTATATGTGTAAGTACTTTGTGGGCTCTGGAGATCAGTCCTAGGACTTGTCTGTTCAACTTCCTCTATTTAACTGTCTTGTCGGAAAACGACCAGTACAGATCAGTAAAATCCCAGAATAGCTTTCTGCTTGTTCAACTGCCTCTATTTAACTGTCTTGATAGAAAACGATAAGTAGAGGTCAGTAAAATACGAGTGTTGCTTTATCCTGAGGGACTTTCTTTTTTTAATTTTTCTGGTAACTGCCTATATTTAACTATCTTGAGTGAGAACGACTAGAAGGTGTCAGTAAGATACCGGAATCACTTTAGCATTCTTTAGATTCCAGTCCATAGGAATTGTCTTCCACGAGCAGCCATAAAAAACAGTATTTTTTCGAATCTTGTATTTTCAGTTATATGACCACGGAAGGCCCTGATTTTATATTAAAAACAGAGCTTTGGACTCTACCATTTTCCGCTTAAAGGCAATATTTCTCTCCATGTGTTCCCATGCCTGGCATGTCATGCAGTTTGGTGCTTACTTTCCCTCCATGTTAAAGAACAGTAGATATTTCAGCACCCAGGCTAATGAGCTGCACAGCTAAATACATATATAAATACATTTAAGGTCCCAAAGGCGAAACAAATTGCATTGCAAATGCTTGTTTTCATTTTCCTGTACCATGTGACTCCTCTTCAGATACACCTAACTTGTTTCTTTTTACACCTTTCTTGACCGTCATGAGAACCTCTTTAAATGCAAATTTACCAAAATCATCTGAATGGATTACACCACATAATGAAAAGCAGACTGTTAATAGAACTGTACTCAAGGAAATGTCCTAAGTGGACTTAATTCATGTAACCCAAAATATCCAAGCAAATGATTCCGCTTATCAGGTTAATTGGATGAGTACGGTAAGTATAAATGTTGTTCTTGCTAAAAACATACACACGTCAGTTTCTGTTTGGAATTACAGCACTAATCTTCCCACGGCAGAGGGCTTTCGCAATTGGATTACCAAGGCTTTAGACATAGTTACTCCATTCAACAAAAATGGTGTCAATAAAACAGCAAAACCCTCAGCTCCATGGTTTTCGGAAGAGCTTATGGCTCACAGTCATAAATTCCACAGGAAAGAACTGAAATGCCGTGCTGACCCTTGCTCCCAGGAAAAAAACAAGCAGAAATCTTTCTTGCAGGAATATAAACACTCCGTCTTTCAGGCAAAATCCTGGTTCCTCACTGAAAAGATCTTATCAGCAGACAATTCCTCCAGTATGCTATTCAAAGTCATAGGGAGATAGCTGAGCCACCAGGGACACTGCTCCTGAACCCTTCCTTAAACTTTAATGACATAGTAGCAATCTACTTCCAGGACAAAGTCCTTAATATCTTTCATGAGGTTACCCCTAAGGTAGACGACAAACCTACTACGGGGTTAGCCAAAGGCGAAAGTGATGATCCGTCCAAGGGTAAACCTACCCAGCACTTCGGGAAGCATGCCTTGTCCTCCTTCCAGAAAATCACAGTTCTGCAAATCAAGGAACTCTTACTCGGCCTAAAGTGCGGTGATCCTTCAGACCACTGTATGCCATCCACACTCAACTTACTCCTGACTTAATAAGCAACTTCCTGTGCAAGGTCTTCAACAACACACTCATGTCCAGCATTTATCCAGTCACCTGGAAGGAAGCTATTGTCTCGCCTCTCCATAAAAAACCCAACACTGACCGCTCAGATTTGAATAACTTTCACCCCATCTCTCTTCTATCTGCTCCTGCCAAAAACCTGGAGAAATTCATCAATATCGAATTGATAAAACACATTGAATCCCAGGAAATCCTTGACAGCTCTCAGAACAGGTTTCTTGCCAGTCAGAACACTGAGACAACCCTGATAGCAGCCTCCGATTACATCCGCATGCAGGTTGACCAAGGCGGATCTGCGGCGCTGATTTTGCTTGACCTTTCGGCGGCATTTGATACCATCTCCCCAGCACTCGTGGTCCAGCGACTGTGGGAAGAGGGAGTTACTGGAAGGGCCTTGCAGCTTCTCCACTCTTTTATGTCTGGCAGGACGCACGGACAGGAGAAGAAGCTCCATCAGCCTATAATAGCACTCTACTTTTTAGGCCGAGCGTTCAAGGCCTCTTGTATATACTTTAGTGTATACTTATATGTGTATGTACTTTGTGGGCTCTGGAGATCAGCCCTAGGACTTGTCTGTTCAACTTCCTCTATTTAACTGTCTTGACAGAAAACGACCAGTAGAGATCAATAAAATACCAGAACAGCTTTCTGCTTGTTCAACTGCCTCTATTTAACTGTCTTGATGGAAAACGATGAGTAGAGGTCAGTAAAATACCAGTGTTGCTTTCTGCTCAGGGACTTTCTTTTTTTTTCTGGTAACTGCCTATATTTAACTTTCTTGAGAGAGAACGACTATATGGGGCCAGTAAAATACCGGAATCGCTTTATATTTCTCTAGATTCCAGTCCATAGGAATTGTCTTCCACGAGCACCCATAAACAATAGTAATTTTTCAAATTTTGTATTTTCAGTGATATGACCACCGAAGGCCCTGATTTTATATTAAAAACAGGGCTTTGGACTGAACCATTTCCAGCTGAAAGGCAATATTTATCTCCATGTGTTCCCATACCTGGCAAGTCACGCAGTTTGGTGCTTACTTTCCCTCCAAAGCTGGCAGCACATGTTAAAAGTGCTGGAGAAGCCCCCAGGCAGATCCAGTGGTAGCCAGCAGGTCACCGCACTTTCTGTGGCCATCTGTGGCCATCTCTTTGGCCAGGTCTTGTCTGCTAAACCTTTATGCTTCAGTCTCTTGTCTCCAGAGTATCTTGGTTGCACTGCTCTAGCACCTTCTAGGTGAACAGTTTGTGTGCTAGCACATAAGACATGCCTCTCCATCAGGCACAGTATCTACTCAGGTGCAAGCTTAATGTGCAAGCTCTCACGACAAATAGGAGTGGGCGGAATTTGCATAGTCGCGCTACGCAAAGTTCAGCGAAACGGTAAAAATCTCCACGAACACGCAGAAATTCTGCGAACACGAGGAATTGCTTGTTCGCAATGCTTTTTTCTTGTTCATTTGGGAAGAAGAATCTTCCAAACACGCATTTTGAGAACGCGAACAAGCAAAAACGTCTGCTAAGCTGCGGAACGCAGAATTTTGGGCCATTTTGCATTCTCTGCAAAAAGCAAAATTCCGCAAATTCCACAAGCGGGACGGAATTTACCTCCCAGGCCTAACGACAAACAACAGTGGAAGTCTGGTGAATACTCATCGGTTGATATCTTCTGTCAGTCATTCCCAAATCCCCACAACTGCTACTCTGAACATTTCGGGGATAGATTTACTAAGATTTTGCATTGGGTTCCATCTTTTTTGTGGTGCAGCCCTGACACAAAATCATTTTTGTTTTTTACTAAGCCATGCAGAGCCACTTTGCCTTGCATTACCTTGCACTTTGAAGGCATTCCTTGGGTGTGGCATGGGTGTTACCATGCATCCACCCATGTATTTCAGCACATTACCAAATTTACAAAGACTTCTAAACCTGAGAATGCGTGAAAATTCAACTCTTTCCCCAGTGAGGAGTAACAATGAGAAATATTTCCCTTGTTACTATCAGTTTCCATGTGTGCTGCATTCAGCAGAACACATAGAAAGATGAAAATGCCTCTAAGTATTATTATTATTATATTTTTTTTTTGTGTCCTCATATTCGCCCTTGGAGACCATATAGTAACAGACAAATAGGGGAGATGACAGGAACACTGACCCGGATATACTGGGGGGGGGGTAATAGCGATTTCTATCGGGGTACCCCACAGTGCATAGCGTCAACCTCTATTCGTCACATGGTACCATCTAGGCTAACATGCTGCTATATAATACCCAATTCGTAACCGAAATCACCCTGATAGGGTATGTATAACCAAAGGAGGGGACCAAAGGAGGGGACCCTTCCAAGCAGCATAATCATAGGACATGAGGAAAAAAAAAAAAACCCATGTTATTATATTCCATGATTACCAATTCAGTAGTAGCCAAAATCTTCTCTTATTTGTGTTCCCAGCTCTGATCATATCTAATTTTGAAGTCTGCAGCATAGAAGCACGCCAATCTGTTAGAAGTGGTGGTGTCTTATCTTTCCATCGTTTACATATTTCTCTTCTAGCCAACAGACAGGCATAGAAAACCAATTTTTGGCCCATGCCACTAAGCTCTGGGAAAATACCAAAGAAGACTAACATTGGGCAGGGACTAACTTGAGACCCTACAGCTAAGGAGAGGGAGACACAAATCTCATTCCAATATGATTCTAGGAATGGACACTCGAGAAACATATGTATATCTGATGCGGCTACCAGACCACATCTGGGGCAAGCAACCAGAGCGTTATTTGGAAATTTTGATAACCGTAGTGGAGAATAATATGCCCTGTGTAATGTAAACAGGTGGTTGCGACGAAGCCATGCTGGTTTCACAATATCCCCCAGAACTTTAAACGATTCTAGCCACAAGATCTCTGTATCAATATTAGTGATATATGTGTCCCAGAGCGAGTGGGGGAGCAAAAATTCACCATCAGACTCTTCTATCATAAGATTATACCAAAATGTGATCTCTTTCTTAAAGGGTAATTTATCTATCAGATGGGATACCAGCTCGCTCTCAGCACCTATTTTAAATCTGCCCCTGCCCTGTTTTTGAACGTGTGCCCAGCTCTGAATTTGGAGGTATTTAAGAAACGCATGCCTATTATTGAACTCAAAGCCTCCCATGAAAGTAACGTGCAGTCGACAAATAGGTCCCCCCAGGATGCAAGACCCGCCTCTCTAACAGGCAGAGCTAGACTATCCAAGAGCCAAGAGGGGGAGCCCGGAGAATCCCAAAGTGGAGCCCTACTGTGGTAGTAGTTAAGTCTGAGTGCACGTCTAAAATTACTCCATGTTCTAGCTAGATCCCTGAGTACCTTAAGCTTGACTTTTTTGAAATATTTGGGATCGCCAAACTTTAACAAAAAATTTGCAGGCCTAACTTTTTCCCCTTTAAGAAGAGCTGAAAATAGTCTCCCACACCCAGTGCAACTAGGGGTCTTTAAAAGCATCCTGACATGGGAGAGTTGAAAGGCCCATCCATAATACTGCAGGTCTGGTGCCGCAAGGCCCCCTTTTGCTCTACGACGTCTTATCTTCTTCCAGGCCAATCTGGGTGTATGACAGTTCCATATAAATGTGATTATTTCAGCCTGTAATTTAGCAATCATGGAAGGATCAAAAAAAAGAGGGATAGTGTTAAACAAAAACATAATCTTAGGTAAAATAGTCATTTTAACCAGGTTAGACCTGCCTAACAGGGAGATAGGGAGAGCTGACCATGTTTTCATCAACCTACGACACTCCTTAGCCACAATGGCAAAATTTAAGGGGACGATCTTATTAATATCCGCATAGATATTTAAACCCAGATACCTCAGAATAGAACTAGGCTGTGCCCCTGCCACCGGCACAGGATGATTCCAAACCATGATGTCGGTTTTAGAAGCGTTGACTTCATAGCCGGATACTGCCCCAAACTCTTCTGCAATGGCTATCGCTGTTGGAAACGCCGAACTCAACTGGGATGAGAAAATGAGAACATCATCCGCATATAATGCGACTTTCCGCTCCCACCCTTCAAAAATAAAAGGTTTTATATTGGGGTTATCACGAATTAATTGGGCAAAAGGTTCTATATATAAATCAAACAAAAGAGGGGAAAGGGGACACCCTTGACGGGTTCCGCGTGTAATACTAAATGGCTCTGTTAGTTCCCCGTTAACCAATAGTGAGGCGGTAGGGTTTTTATATAAAAGTTTTACAGCTCGCCTAAAATTATCCCCTGGGTTAAACTTTCCCAAGACCTCCGATAGGTACACCCAATTTACCCTATCGAAGGCCTTGGTGGCGTCAAGCGTGAGGACTGCCAGAGGAAGAGATGTGGACGTAGCCATGTCTATTGCGCCAATGAGGTCGTAGGTCAGCTCATATAGCTGCCGGTCCTTAACAAATCCCTTCTGGTTCAAATGCAAGATGTTATTTGCCACCGCTCCAAGTCTATTTGCCAACACAGATGCAAAGATCTTATAATCCGTATCAGGAATTGAAATCGGCCTATATGAACCACAGTTAGTTGCTGACTTGCCCGGCTTTAGGATCAGAGTAATGGAGGCCTTATTCCAGGACATGGGGGGCAAAACCCCTTCCAACAGAATGTTGTTAAACAGATCCGTTAAATAGGGACGGATTGTTGAACAAATTGATTTGTAGATTTCAGATGGTAACCCATCGGGTCCATAAGCCCTACCTTTTTTGCTATTCAGAACGGCCGACCGAACTTCCTCCAATGAAAAAGGGCATTCCAGAGCGTTTCTTTGTTCTGGCGATAAGGCTGGAAGGGAAATCCCTGACAGCCATTCCATTGCTTGATTTGGTAGTACCTTCTTATCTTCACGATATATTTTGCTGAAAAAGCTCCTGAAAGCCCCACTAATTCCCTCATCAGTAGAGTGAATTACACCATCCTTACTAATGGCACTAATATTATTTCGGACCCTGTCTGTCTTCGCCTTCCAGGCCAGGAGCTTACCCGCCCCTTCCCCATATTCAAAGTGAGCCAATTTGCTGGCCTCCCATCTCTCCATTACCCGCACATTCAAGACTGAGGAAAGATCTCCTTTTAAAACCGTTAACTTATCCTGCAGAGATTCTAATGTGGCTCCAGATGCTAATGAGTACCTGTCGATTTCTGCTTGAACTCCCTCAATCTCCAATTCAAGTGAGGCTACTGATTCCCTGTATATCTTGTTTTTATATGCAGTTTTGTTAGTTAAATACCCCCTTAATGTAGATTTAAACGCATCCCATGTGATGCCAGGTGGGGCTGAACCCTGATTAATCTCCCAAAAATACTTAACTTCCTGATTTAGTGCATCTATAATATCAGATGAGGCAAGAATTGATCTATCGAAGGACCAGTTTCTCAGAGAGGCCCTGGACATGACCTCGAACTCAAAAAGGATGGCTGTATGGTCAGAGAGATGGAAGGGTAAATGACACACTGATTTAACCTGTTTGACCAGAATATGGCTAATCAAAATAAAATCAATACGAGACTGATGGTGAAATCTATAATTCCTGAAAGTGACCCCCCTTTGAGACCCATGAAGTGTCCGCCATATGTCGATGTAGTTTAATGCTTTCATTTTGTCTAACAAAAAAGTCCTAGTTTTAGATGAAGTTTTGGCCCTATTGGAAGGTGACTTATCCAGCACAGGGTCAAGAACTACATTGTAATCACCTGCCAGGATAACCGGCTCTGGAAATAGATATAGTTGTGAGAACAATGTGGATAGAGCTGAAGGGTCATCCTGATTCGGGCCATAGTATCCTACTATAGTAAGTGGCGAACCTGAGATAATAACTGAGGCTATGGCCCATCGGCCGTAAGGGTCCACCTGCTTAGAAACCAACCTCGCCCTAATAGATTTTTTAAAAAGGACGGCCACACCCCTAATATGTGATGATTGTGATGTAACAACCCCAAAGTCGATCCACCTATTTTTACCCAACAGATTTAGAATTTCGGCTTCTGCCAAATGTGTCTCCTGGAGCACTATTATTTGCGCTGCCGAGTCTCGTAAATATTGCATTATATTATTTCTTCTTGGACAAGTTCGAAGACCATTAATGTTCCAGGACAAAATACGGAGTTTATTCATTGTGTTGGCGTTCCCACCCGAGCAACAAAATCATACGAACCAGTAGCCAATAATGCCATACTCCCATATAAAAGTTATGTAATAGCTTACAACTGTCTTTCACCTTTCGAAAATGTTTTTGAGGACGATTTAGAGGACATCTTTTACATTTTCTACCCCCCCTAACCCCCCTCCCGCTCCAAACCCCCCTCCCTCGGGAAACCCCCACTCTATCTATCTGGAGAACCAGAGAGATAGCACCCTACTATGGACTCCCACTAACACCTACCATGAACTCCAGGGGCTTAGAAAAACTCAACAAAACCAAGGTTTTAGAGCCCTAAAACATAATATTCTACACTAAATGAAATTACCCCCCCCAAAATGTGACCCTTAAGTTAGAGCGGCCACCAAGCCTATCCCTGTGAGAACCAGAATGTGATGACCAGTACTAGGCCCAAAAAAAAAATTATTTTCCTTTTTCTTTCTTTTTTTTCCCCCCTTTTCTACTGCCCCTCACCCTTTTTTTTTTTCCTTTAAGCTCCTTCCTTTCCTTTCTCTCCTCTATTTTTGTTACATTATGTATGTTATCTTTTTTTTGTTTAGACATGTTTGCCCATCACCGTTTTATTTTCATAATTTCCCACTCTATCATAGAATAAGTATTAGTACATCAGTCAAAACTAGAAAGAGAGGGAACAAAAATACCGCTCAAGACCCCGCAGGGTAAATATACAGAAGCCCAAGCTACTTAGCAGGTCCAGGCCCCCTACCCATGGTCAGCAGCAACTCATCTGCAGCCTGCACTGATCTTATATTGTGCATAGTATTCTTGTACATAACTCTTAATGCTGCTGGAAATACTAACTGAGCAACAGCCCCATAGCTTCTAAAGGCCTCCAATCTCTTGCCTAGCTCCCATTGTTTGTCAAGTGTGGTTCTAGATAAATCTGATCTGATCTGAAAATTGAACCCTTTAGCGTTTATGACCTTCTGTTTCAACGCAATATTCAAGATGGATTCTTTGAGAGAGTAGGTAAGAAAGTTTACCAGAACCTTCCTAAGTTTTACCCTCTGGGGGTTCCTTCGGAACGGCTCTCTATGAATACGCTGAATATCCAGGGCTATTTCCTGTTCGGTCAGGTCTAGTCGCAGTGCTTCCTTTAGCAAAGAGACCACAAATTGCTTGATATCTGATCCCTCTTTCTCCTCTGGAATATTCAGGATACGCAAATTGTTCCTCCGGGCATTATTTTCTAATATTTCCATCCTATCAGACAGACTCTGATTCTCTTGTCTAAGGCCCGCTATTTCCGTCTTTGTAGCGTCCATATTAATGGTCACTTCTGTAACCTTATCCTCGAGGACTTCTGTCCTAGTGGTAAAGGTGCCAAGCTTATTGTCAAGGGATTCACAGAAACAGCGGATATCCGCTTGGTTTGATGCAGAGGTCTCAAAGCCCTTTTTAATGTCTGCGGCCAAAGTTGAAAACATTGCCTGAAAGGAAGCCTGAAGTGTGGTGACCAAATCCGTATTTGAGGCACAGGATGCGTCGTGCGTAGAGTCTGCACCTCCCCCAGCCATTCGACCTGCTGTTGCACCAGCTCCTTGGATGACTGACTGCAAACTCGACCCAGACGCGACGATAGGAGAGGCAAAAGGGAGTGGAGGAGCCAATGGAGGAGCCAAAACCAGAGAAAAAGGTGCTGACAACGCCAAATCACTCAGAACATGACAACCCACGAACTCGGTTTAGCACGTCTCTTCTGACCTTGGGGAGGTCTCATAATCCAAAATACTGTTATTGTCTTGATTGTCACTAATGGCGTAATTACTGGCTTTTTCACTACTGACAGTGGCATTGTTATTATTGCTATTATCATTATCATTGGGCCTCTCCCCGCCTTTTAATGAGAGATTATGTATGGAATCATCCGGACTCTCCATGTTCTCCATAGATGATTTTTCAACTTCGTTAGTGGCCATCCGTGCTTTCGGCGTAGGATCACCTACTACCTGACCCTGTGAACCTGAGGGGGTATTGTCACTCAACACTAACAATTGAGGCACCACCTTAAAATAGGATCGCAGTGAGGGAGTTATTTTTGATACAGGAGCAGAATTCTTCCCTTTACTCTTTTTTGCTGGCTTAGGGGTATATGCCCGCTTCGCTTTAACTTGCCCTGTTAAAAATGTAGACAGTTTTTTACTATCCGCTCTAATGCTGGTATTAACGCCTACAGGCGACTTTAAAGTCAACTCCCCCTCTTTTGAAATATCAATGTCTTTGACGTACTCGTCAGCAGTAGCAACCATACATTTCCCTTTCCCTTTTCCTCTCGTGCCCCCTCTCCCTTTTCCTCTACCCCTCCTAGGGATCCCTCCAGATGCTGCTGGGTTGCCAACTGCTTTCACCACACCTTCCAAGCCTCCCACTTCGACCCCGTTACCACCGGTATTGCTCTGGTGTTGATGCAGCTTCTCTTCCTCCAGGGCTTCTCCCTCCTCACCCAGCACCTCCCGTACAGTGGCAGCAACAGGCGTAGGAGCAGCCAGACAGCGCCGTTTGAGCAGGGCTCCCCGAATGCGGCGACCCCTTCTGAGCTCCAGGGCGGCCAGTGACCAGATCCACCCCCCTGCCGGGAAAAGCAGGGGCTTCTGTGCAAAAAGGTTAGCTGTCTTAGCACGTACAGGCTCCTGAAAACACTCGCCTGCCGCCGCCTCCGCAGGCTTTACAGGCTCCTCCCCCAAACACATTAAGAGCGGGTATATGGTGGGGAAACGCTTGGGAGAAAAGAAGAAAAAAACACTAATCTGCTTAATCGACCTAATCTCTATTGTGGCACAAAGACTGCAGCGGGGTATCGGAAAGTCATGCCGAGTTTCAAAGTATGCAGAATTTCGATAAGAAAGGTCCCGATATCGGCGGTTGTGGGAGCCCATAAGCAGAGCACCGCTGCGGCTCAACCTGCCGCCGCCATGTTTCCCCCCGCCTCTAAGTATTATTGTTGTGAAGGTATCCCTTCCTGCACCAAAGCAATCATGGCTGTAATGTAGTGTAGACACCCTAGCAGCATGATGCAAGGGTGCCTACATTGGCACCCAACAGCCCACTGTGTGCCAGCACTAGAAGATGGCAGAAATGTGACATATGTTAGTTGAGATGGCACATTTCTGCTATGTAACTTTCACACAATGCAGTAACTTTGCTTGCTGCCCTGCGTTGCATGAAAAACTTGTACATTTGGCCCTTTGTCTGTGGCTGGGTAATTTCAGGTTCCCTGAGTGGTTTAAGCAGGAGTGACCGAAGACCAGTTTCTGATCAGATGGCAGAGTTCACAGTGTTACTTTTAGAAACAGTTTTCTTCTACTTTTTTTTGCTTGCTATTTGTATTTTCTACATTTGTAAGAGATCAAATAATACACATTAAAATTTGTTGGTTCCCAGGGCCTGCAATAGATTTCTGGTTAGCAATATCAGCATTCCCTAAGAGCAACGTTGACGAGGTATCAGGTGGATCAAAAGCAGAGAACGCTAAACCAACAGGTAAGACCGAGGAGAAATCAGTTTGACTAGCAAGCATAGAAAAATGAAACAAGGAGTAAGCCTGGGGACATATCAATTGTAATATGGGTTCTGATTATTCTTGCATGACTCAGCTATGAGACCTGCATTGAAGTTTCTACCTAGGCATGTGGGTGAAGGCTCAACAAGTAAATATCAGAAAAAGTGAGAGTTACATGGTTACAGAGTTTTACATGGCTACTGTTAAACACCTTTCACTCAGCCACGGGGCATGCAGGGGCTACTGGCCCCACACAGGGGTTTTGAGGCCTTTTACTCCTGTTGTCCTAGGCCCGACTTACTATGTATTCTTGGTAACTGGGCTAAGTACCCCTTTTGCACTTGACTCTCAGGGTATACATGTTCTGAGCAGTCCAAGGCTCCCTCTGGGGGAGGTAGATACAGGATAGTAAACACAGGGTCACAACTCAAAAGGCTCGCAGCAAAAGCAATAAATAATTGTCCAGACAAATACTCACTTTTATGAAGTATTTTATTTCTGCCTCTATCCAGACAATAAAAATGTGAAATCAACAAAAAATTGCACTGTTCTCTCAGAAGGTTGGGACTCTAGTATTTTCTTTGGTGGTTCTCTGTCTCATTCACTCTTTGTGTAAGCGCTTGTGGTTATTCCCCTTTCACTATTGGTAACATCTATTAGTGTGAGTCTCATAAGTCCATGGAGGTCCGGTGCTACTGGGCTTATATAGCAGCAAGTTCCTCCAGGGCCGGCAGGCCCAAAACTAGTCTACTTACATCTGCAGGTGTGAAGCATTCAGAGTTCCTGAGTGCGCCCCATCCGCAGGCGCTTGCTAGAGCTGAGTTCAGATGAGTCTTCCTCATGCCGCACAGGTGACAATGCTCAGTGGGTGCAGAGTCTCTCAATCACGGTTGTGGTCCTGAAGCAACCGGAGGCTATCTGCAGCTCCACCTGCAGGGTACATGATTGTTTCATCTCCTAATGGGGAGTGGCTGCGACGATCCTAGTTTGAGTTCCTCGTCTGAGTGATAGTGTACAGGTGCTCCCATGGTATCCCCATTTCTCTGGTGGGGCAGACCAGGTTGCACTCCTTAGTGCTCCCAGTGACCCCCCTGACATGCAGGGTCACCACAACACACAATCCACTGGCTACAACCCGATCAGCATGGTGGCATTTTTCACCCCTCCTAGCATACAGGGTCACGACCGCTACCAAGCATGGCTCCAGTCCTTACCACACTGCAGTCTTTACATGATGGCCCATCCTGGCATATGGGATCATCGACTTGCTACCACTCAAGTCCACAGCCCATACCACACTATGGTCTTCTTCAGAGCGGCCCGTCCCTTATGTGGTTGCTGACTCAGCACTATGCATGGGCATCAATCTGATTGCCGGAGCATGGCACACAGTTCATTTCACTGCAGTCCTATCCTAACATACTTGTCTTGTACAGGGCAACAAACCAATCAGTGCAGCAGCCATTTCCTTACACCTTGCAAAGGAAGTCCACTCGACAGGGCTCACCCCCTCCACCACTTTCCTCTTCCTCACAAGGCACATTGGTCTGGGCAAGCAGGCAGGTGCTGGTGCTCCAGGGCAGGTGGACTTGGATTCCCTGAGTTATGTCCCCTCTCCCAGCAAGGAGACAAGCAGGGCTTGGCCCCCAGTCCTGGTCAAAAGCAGAAGTCTTGCAGAGCTTCTCTACTCACACAGAAAAACCTCATAAATAATGCCTGTTGTCTTTACATGTCTTTGGTAGCGGCATTCGCTCCATTAGAGTGGGGGAGCACCACTCTCCCCTGCCACCATCAGCAAATAAAATGATAATGAAACAGGTTTCAAACCAGTTTTATTTTAATCCCCTGGATCCGCCTCAGGACTCTGATGAGTCTTGGGGGCGGGTCAAGGGGATAACACTGCTGTTAGGGGAATGGTGGTGAAAGGAAGCACATCACTCAGATCATGGAGGTAAGAAGTGCTTCATTCCGTCCAGCCACAGCGACTCCCCGGCAGCAACTGCGGAGCACAGAATCATCACAAGTGTTCCACGCAGGGAACATTCACATGTAGAATGCCATGACAGGCTAGAGCAATCCCAACACACCTCCCTTCCTACACAAAGAAAACCAAAGAGAAAAGAAAGGAAAAGAAAAGAAAGAACCCAAAGGAGAGACAAAGACAGAAGCAAAAAGAAAGACAAAAGGAAAAGAAAACAAAACACATCATTCTCCACCTGGTAAATCCAGCATAGCTTTACCCCATCTTGTAATCCTGGAATTTCGCAGGAACAGATCTGACTCTGGAGGAAGTTTCCCTCTGCGGGTAGGAGATGGAAACAGGAGAACGTACAACACCATCCACCTTAGGAGAAGCAGGGGAAACACCAACCCCTAACCGCTTCCTGACACTCTCAACCATAGAACCAGGCACAACAGAAACCATACACTTGTTCCAAACCCTTCCATCCTCCAACACCACAACACAATCCTTCACGGCCGACACCTTCTTGGGAGAAGAAAACCGCGACTGCCCCTTACGAAGAAATCCGGGTTTCTTTATCCTGACCCAGTCACCAACCTTCACCTTAAAAGGAGACAAAACATCTGATCTAGAAACATACTTTTTCTGAACCGAAGCCCTAACATCAGCAACATCAGCTAAACATCCAGCATCCACAACTTTCCTTGACATCCACTCTTTGTTCAACTTGGTACCAGCAACCCTAACACGCAACAAAGTAAAAGGAGCAACACCAGTCGAAACATGCGGATTGGTCCTTACAGCCCATAACATGTCACTAACCGCTTGGCGCCAATGTAAACCATTCACTAAGGCCAGTTGAAGGTGCTCCTTGACAACACGGTTGAAACGCTCAACCAAACCATTGCTACGGGGATGATAGAGCGACGTGCAAATATGTTTAA
Source organism: Lissotriton helveticus (assembly GCF_964261635.1). Taxonomy (NCBI): domain Eukaryota; kingdom Metazoa; phylum Chordata; class Amphibia; order Caudata; family Salamandridae; genus Lissotriton; species Lissotriton helveticus. The sequence continues at coordinate 53,473,422 of NC_136059.1, forward strand.
TACCCACCTCCTTGAAAAATGGAGTCATCTCAGCAGAAACCAACTGCGTACCATTATCAGAAACTATCTCCTCAGGAAAACCCTCCCTAGAGAAAATGTCACGTAAAAATGAAATCACCACAGAAGAACTGATAAAATCAACAAACCTAACCTCAGGCCACTTGGTCATGTAGTCAACCAACACTGAAATACATTTGGGAGTTGAGCCAACGAGACCATAGCGTCCAGCAATGTTCAAAGCAAGCTTGGACCAAGGAACATTCTTCACAATGATTGGTTCAACAGGCACAGGATGGGTAACCTGCGACTTATCACTAACAATGCACTCACAGCACTCGTGAACAAAATGCTCAACATCCTTGTCCACACACGACCACCAAAAGTTCTGCCTCACCCTACGTTTCATGGAACGAATACCTGGATGACCTTCGTGAGCCAGACAAAGAATTTTACTACGGATCGAAAGAGGAACAACCAACAAACCACCTCTTCTCAATATTCTATCTACAAGGGATAATTCATCCTTTACCCTCATGTAAGGAACAACTGCAGGAGGACAATCTTTTTCACACGGCCAAGGCTTGCAGAGAAGGTCAATAGCAACCTGCATATCGGCATCAGAAGCAATTCCCTCTAACCACTCACACTCAGAAAGAGCACACCCAACAGAGTCACACAAGGAACCAACCGCACAAACCACCTCCAAATCGTCACATGCAAAACTGTCATCACAATTGGAAAGGGGTAGCCTGGATAAACAATCAGCCACCAAATTCTTTGCCCCAGCCACATACTCAAGCTGATACTGGAACTCTTGCAACCTGAAATGCCATTTGGAGATCCGTGGAGTTGCTATGCCACCCCCTTAGTCGTGAACAAATCAACTAAAGGCTTGTGGTCAGTCCTCAAGATAAATCTGTTCCCCCAGAGAAAATTCTTGAATGCAATACCCCTTACCACATAGCTAAAGCCTCCTTTTCGATGATAGAATAAGTTCCCTCAGCACCCCTCAAAGTTCTGGAGGCAAAAGCAATGGTTTCTTCACGACCATCACTCCTTCTCTGCATGAGAACAGCCCCCAACCCCACATTACTGGCATCGGTGGAAAGAATACATAAGTAATTGATGTTAAACAATTTAAGTGGGCGAGCACCAATAGTTTCTTGCTTAATGTCATTGAAGTTCCTACTGCAGTCATCATCCCAAACAAACTTAGCATTCTTTTTGAGTAGGCTACGCATAGCAGCAGTTTTGGGAGAGAAGTTTTCAACAAATTTGGAGTAATACTCCACCAGACCAAGATATGAACGTAACTGATCCTTGTTCGCAGGAATGGGAGCATTTTGAATGGCATCAATAATCTTGACCTTGGGTTCTATACCATTGTGGGAAATATGGTGTCCACCCCATCCTGAAGGAATTTGCATTTGTCCTCCCTCAAAGTTAGCCCACTAGACCTTAAAATGCTCAAAACTAGTTTAACACGTTCATCATGTTCAAGTTCGGTCTTGCCGTGGACCAGTATGTCGTCCTGGAAAAAGACAACACCAGGAATGTTCTTGAACAGATTGTTCATCAGCCTCTGAAAAACAGCCGAGGCTGAAGCTAGACCAAACGGCATTCGGATGTAACGATAAGCTCCCTCCGGAGTTACAAAAGAGGAAAGATGCTTAGAATTTGGACACAACTCAATCTGGTGATATGCTGATGAAATATCGAGGGAAGTGAAAAATTTAGAACCTTCGAGAGTAGCTAACATCTCATTGATATTTGGAAGTGGTTGCCGGTCAATCCAAATGTTTGCATTAAGATCGCGCAGGTCAACACACATCCTCAAACATTTGTCGGATTTTCTAGCCAAAACTATGGGAGGGAGCCACTCAGAACCCTCAATTGGCTCGATCACACCGGCAGCACACAAACGCTCCAATTCCTTCCTCAACTCTGCCCGTAAGCTTAGAGGCACTTTGCGCACCTTGTGGGCAACAGGCATGGCATTTTCTTTTAAATTTATACAGTGCTGAAAACCTTTAAGCTTGCCTTACTCCCCACTGAATACTTCAGGAAACATAAGTGCCCACTTGGTGTTAGATACCTGAGACACGGTCAGTGCCTTTGGTAATGCAGAAGCTGAAGAGTAAAACTCACACAATTCGCTCCGGGAAATCACCATGTCTGGATGGTTGGGATCCAAAATGATGTTCAAGTCACCTTACTCGTCCCACCCCAACAAATTGGTACCATCCTTGACTATGAATACAACACCAGTGGTATGATCTGCATGAAATTCCAGTTTGGCAGAACACTTTCCCAAAACTTCTACCCTTTTCCCATTATAAGCAAAAATCTTAATGCTGGAAGGTTTCAAAACTACACTAGTGAGCCTACTAAAATCAGCAAAATTCAGCAAAGTGAACGGAGAACCGGAATCTGCTAGACACTTGCAGACAACTCCATTCACAGCTATCAAACATGAAGGAGACTTCCTTTTCCGAAGACCAGACAAAGCAGACAGTTCAACAACTCCCGCCTCTTGCGCAGAAGACAGCATCAACAATTCATAGCATTCCTCATCAGATTCCCCTGAAATATTCTTTACAGAGTGAATGGGCTTATTCGCAGAAGCAGCCTTGCACATGCGGGAATAGTGACCTTTGTACCCACACTTGTAGCAGGTTTGACTTAGAGCAAAGCAAAATTTAGCAGAACCCAAATGCGACCTACTACCACAACGAAAACACATTAATTTATTTTGCACAACCTTGGTTCTGGAAGAAACATTAGCTGGAACAGGACGAGTAACATTAGGCAAGGCACTAGCTTTAGGTTTAGAAGGAGGTCTGGAATTCAAAAGTTTAACCTCCACCGAAGAGGAGGACGTGGATGGAGAGGAAGAACTAATTTCTCTAACACAAAATTGAGAATGCTCAATACTTTTGGCCAGAGTGAGAGCAGTCTCCAAGTCAAGATCATCAGAAGCAAGTAGCTTCTCTTGAATTTTCTTATTGGAAGTCCTTTCAATAAGTTGATCTCGTATGATCTCATCCCTAAATTCCCTATAGTTACAGTTAATGGGCAGTATGCGAAGCGCTGCTACAAAATCATCAATAGATTCACCAGGTGTTTGGGCCCTTTGAAGAAACTTATGACGTTCGAGCACAACATTCCTCTTGGGAGAGAACCTTTTATGAAGGGTTTTTACTAACTAGGCATATTCATCAATTAGAAGTGAATCACCAGCATCACCACCACTAACTGTATTGCTGACTACCTCTAGAGTCAAAGTTTTTAAAATATTTCTGCCTTCAGTGCCAAGATTATAAATGAGCAGAGCTTTTTTCTTTTTATTGGTAAAAGTGTCACCATCAATAGCCTCTAAATACGCTTTAAAAGTGTCCTTCCATTGTTCCCATGGTACAGGCGGTGTGCCAGCAGTTTGCAAAAAAGGAGGAGGGGCCAAAATAAGATCCATTGCGTGGGTGAGTTGCTCCCCAAGAATAAACATACAGAAATGTATCCCGAGTAAAACTACACATTTTTACAATCAAACTGTAAACGTTGTACTTGTACACCTCAGCGATGATGAGGAAAAAAAACTCAGCACCTGAAATCCAAAACTGTGTGCAAATAATTCAAGACAAGGTTGTGTAAATTGGAAAAATTGCGTGCCTCGAACAAATTGTGCGCATCAAACGAAGACATTACTGTGCGCACCAGTGATAAAGATGATAGGCAAAACGCATGATTAAGGAAAGACATGCTGTGCGCATCAGCGATAAAGGTGATGAAGCGCTAAATAGCTGTGCGCATTGGATTCGATAAAGCGTTGCCAAGATGTTGCTAGGTTTCCACAAAGCACATAAAATGGCCGCACGCAACGTGGAATGGCGCATTGACGGCGTCAGGCAAGTCAGGCAGGATCCACGTAGCAACGCGGGAGCAGAGCAACTGCTTGATCGCGTAAGGAGAATGAAACAAAAAGTACCTTTTATTTACACTGATAGGAATATCAGAAGATGGCAGTCGGCAGTCGGCAGGACACAACAGGAGACAGGAATCACTTCGGAGCGAGTCTCAAGAAACTGGAAGCCATTCCCAGCTAAACATCAAGAAGACAGAAACCCGAAATGCCAGGAAGACCGGACTGCCACAGGAGAAATCATCTTCAATACTGGGGAGGCTGTAAGCTGGAGCCAATCGTCGCCACTGAAAGGAAGCACATCACTCAGATCATGGACGTAAGAAGTGCTTTATTCTGTCCCGCCATAGCGACTCCCCGGCAGCAACTGCCGAGCACAGAATTATCACAAGTGTTCCACGCAGGGAACGTTCACATGTAGAATGCCATGACAGGCTAGAGCAATCCCAACAGGTGGGCACTCCCTTCACTGCACATGACCGACAGTCTCATGTCAGCCAAACCCTCATGCGCAGTGAAGCTCTCTCCAGCCCAAGCTGTGTCGCAGGCACAGTCTGCCTGGGAGCGCAAGCTGCCGGCACTCAGGACAATCCTAAAGCTGCTCTAATGCTAGAGCAGCTTCAGGATTGGCCACAGGGCAGGCTGGGAGCCTGCGCCCCGTGCCAGAAGTAGGAAGAGCGTAATGCGGCGGGAGACGGCAGTGGCGTTAAGGTCAGTTTATTTAATTTTTAATTTTTGCCCCTGAACTCTCCCCACCTCCCTCCTTCCTCCTCCCCACACCCCCTCCTCCCTCCTGCAGCCCAGAACCACCCCACTTTGGCAGGGGGGACACTACTGGTATAGTATTATATCTTTTTTGTTGTATAACTACTATATGTATGTAGAAAATATAATGCCACAATGCATACACTATGCTAAAAATAAAACTGCTCACAAGCTCTAACCCTAGCCTGACTCTTACTCCAGCCCTACTAATTGCCTAAGCACTAAACTAGCACTAGTCCTGAACCTAGTCCAATCTTTGAACCTAACCATAACTCTACACCTAACATTAGTCCTGAAGCTAACCTTGGCAAGGGCACTACGCTAAAGTCTGACCTAACTCTAGCTCTGAGCTCACTCCCATTTGTAAACCTTACCCTAAACCTATAAGTAACCCTAAACCTAACCCTGGCTACAGCAATGACCTAATCCTTGAACTAACTTCAGCCTTGAGCTTACTCCCATCTTTAAACCTAACCCTAAACCTATCAACTCTGAACCTAACCTGGCTAGAGTATTAATCTAATCTATGACTTAACTCTACCCCTGAGCATACTCCTAATGTTAGTATTGAGAAAGTTAATGTCAATATGAATAACAATACATTCATATATTAGAACTAAATCACATCTTTATTGATGTATCCACCCGTGGTGAACTCCACATCAACCCTGACTCAGAAATACGTGGTTAGGCAGGCCCTTAGTCCCAGGCCCAAGGTTACTGATCAACAAATTACAGGTGGGGGAGCATGTAGCCAACATACAAACGCACAAACAGGAAATCCCAGATCAATCTCACAGATAGGCGCAGTAACACCACATTGGTCCAGGAAGATGGGCCCCAATAAAGCACATATCGCTGGAGGGGGGAGCTTGGTCCTAAAACACCATAAAGTTAGATACCACATTAAAGTTTGGAACACTTAGCTAATTACAGAGCACACACAATACACACAGTGATCTCATGCTTCCCATGCTGGTCATCTGGACACGTTACCCATTGGCCACATTGTGTCCACGCATGGTTTAGGTCCACCTGGATTCCTCATCCAATACCCTAATTTATGGATCCAAAGACAGAGGTATACATTCCTAACCAAAATAAGGATCGCCAGAAACTTTTTATTACATTCGATGAGCTGTATAAAAATCTGTGTCAGACCAATTGTAAATTAGATCCTATGCCTGTGACTGTGCTCCCGGCTGCATTGTTTAATTAAACAAACTGTTTCTGTTCTGCAAAACGCCTCTTGTCTCATGTTTTTTTCATGGTATTTCATGTTGAAGCAACACTATTTTTGAACTAACCGTAACCCTAACATTAACCCAGAACCTAACCCTGGCTAAAGCACTAACCTTAGCGCTGACGTAACTTTAGCCCTGAACTAGCTTCCATCCTAGAACCTAACTCTAAACCTAACATTAACCCTGAACCTAACCCTGGCCTAACCGTTACCTAATACTTATCTAACAAAATAAGTACTGATTAAGTTATAGCTCCACAGGCCTTTTTTCTGATGATATTTTAACCAGAGACCTTTAAGCAAGAAAATGTTAAGCATGATAGTTTGGTGGCACACAATTGAGAAAATAATACTGCATGAAGGTACAGAGTAAGAGGAAAAGAGTACACTGGGCAGAACTGAACCAGGAGGTAAAGTTTGAGGAGGAGAGATACTAGATCTTTTTCTGGGGTTGAGTACACCAGGATCCAGTCCTGCAAGATCATGAAAGGAGTTCCTTTAGCTCAGGGCTAGGCAGGAGTTTATTTGTTTTGATGTTCTTCTTAACTAATTCTAGAATTAGATGCATACATTTACATGGTATTTCTATGGTACCAGCCTAGCCAAAAGGCAGCAGAGATCTTTGTAAGGTCAAAGGCAAGCTTAAAGCCAACATGTAGTAGGAGAGGTAGCTGGCTTGTGAATGTTTACTCATTCTGCTCCAGTGTTCGTTAAAGAGGTGAGTCTTTAACTCCTGCCTAAATTTTAGCAGCGTTTGGACGGGCCTAGTGGATACGGAGATATTGTTCCAGATCCTGGGTGCATAGATGGAAAAGGCCTGCTGCTTTGGTTTTTCTTTAATAAGATGTTTTTCGTTCCTGCTTTTTACCTGACCAACTGTGACCTGGAGTTTCTCACTTCAGTATGATGGTTCGCCAGAACAAGCCTGTAGACATGTATGAAAATGGGAGTGATATGGTCTGATTGTTTTGTTCCTTCAACCTGTCGTGTAGCAGATTTTCTGAGTACTTTTGAGGTTGCAGTGGAAGATTGAGTAAGTTTTTCTATCAATGGAAACCGATAGTCCAGCCCAGCAAAAGAAACCGATAGACCAGCCTAGCAAACATTTAAAATAGGCAAAAAACGTTGCCCGATAGACTATGTCTTTGTCCATGCATGGAATTTTGCATTAATAAAGGGGTTTCAGGTAAGCCAAAAGGAAGGTAGTGATCACAATCCCTTGCACCTCCAAGACTTAAGAGATGACATGAGTCCACCAGATACAGTCATTTCTCAACAAGCAGAGTATCCTAAGTGTTTGACAACGAGATTAACGGATGAATACATGGCAAAACTAGCAAATTTCCAACAGGCGATACATATGGGAAGTGCCAATGGTCAGGAAGGCCTTAGAGTAAAATTAAAAAAGAATATATCAAGTTTGAATAATTTACAAATAATCCGGGTAAGGTGAGCAAACTGGTTTACTGAGGAATGTATGAGGAAGAAAAGGGTGATAAGGAGAAGAAAGAAACTTCAGAGTTAAATATGATCTGGGTAGAGCTATAAAGCTTAATAAATTTAGAAGAGAATACAAAATGTTAGTCAGGAACCAGAAAAGCATTTAGAAAGAGAAATGCTGGGAAAACCGGCTGGAAACCATTGTAGCAAAAAAAGTACATACGTTCTGGAAGCTGATACAGGAAGCTTCAGAACAACTCCACAGGGCCATGACCTGCATGGTAGTAGTAGCAGCATGGGAAGAATACTTGTTGGAATTGTATGGTACATGGAATGCACCCGAAGCTGCAGAAATGTTTCATTGGGTGGGGTAGTGAAAGATTCAAAAATAGACTTCACAGTAGAGAATGTGAAGCGTGCCATAAAGAAGCTAAAGATAACCCAAGCAACAGGCCCGATAACCCTCTAACAATTATAATAGAATCACAGATAATTGAATTTCTGTCACATATGTTCCTGGTTATACTAGATTCAGGCAAAATTTCAAACACCTGGAAGTAAGCTGTAATTAGACCTGTACAGAAGAAGGGAGATATGAAAGCCCCAAATAATTATAGATTGATCAATCTGCTGGACATTGGGGAGAAAGTATTTGCAAAAATAATTTTGTGTAGACTGAAGGATTGGGTGGAGCAATGGTTGATTGTGCCTGTGGAACAGGGTGGCCTAAAGGAAGGCCACTTTATGATCGACCATTGCTTTGCCCTATGGGTGGCTGCACGGAAGTCAATTGAGCAAAGAGGAAAGCTATATTGCTGTTTTGTGGACTTCTGAGCAGCATTTGACCTAGTAGACTGGAAATGCCTATGGGAGACTCTGAAAAAATATGACATCCCGAAGGTCTACTGGTCATAATACAGGAGCTGCATTGAGGGATTGGGAATATATTATTAAGGATACGGCGGGGACCTTGACATCGAAAATAGTCATTGAGAAATGTCTTAGACATGGCTGTGTGGTGGCCCCTCTACTCTTTGCTATATTCTTGGCTGATCTGCCCTAGATGTTAGAGATAGATAGAAGTGCCAGCCTGAAAATGAACGGTAAACAATTATCATGTCTATTGTATGGTGATGATTTAGTAATCCTTGACCAGACAGAGCTGGGCCTTCAAAGGAAGTTAAATGTATTCAGAGAATATTGTGTGGCAAAGCATCTAATTGTAAACTTGGAAAACACCCATATTTAATGCTTTGGTAAAAGAGACCCCAAGTGCAATTGGTATTTATGCCCATTAAAATGAGAAATTGTGAACGAGTATAAATACCTTGGCATCTGGTTCGATAGTACTTTAAAATGGCATACGCATTTAGAGGCCCTGAAAGCAAAGGCCCTTACATCAGTATGTAGGTTGAAAAAATGTAATCGGATCCATGGACACCCCGCAACTGCTTTACCGGGCAGAAGTACTCTACCTAAGTGGTAAAAGGATCGGATTTAGAGGAAGGGAAGTGTTTAAAATTCCTAATGTTGTTGCTAGGCTCATCTATGATTCAGGCAATCAGAATTGAGCTAGGACTGACATCTTGGAATATACAGAATCAAGTGGCTTTGTTAAGGTTTTGAAAAAGACTGGAACCTGGAGCAGTCCAGAAGGCCTTGCAATGGTGTAGAAATGAGATACCGCTTAGTAATTTAAAATGGAGACCAGAAAGAAACTGTATTCTGATTGTGAGAATTTGAAGGTGAGAATTTGTCAACACACATGGCAAGCAGAAATCACCAAGAGTGCACTCAGATCCCAAGGAAAGGAACTGTCTAGGAGGTAGGACAGGGAGTATCAGAGCAAGGAAAAATTGCTTCAATTCATGATGTCTAGCTGGTTGAATTAAGCTTGGTTCCCTTACCTGGACACATTACCTAATCATTGGCTCTGATGCAAAGTATTAAGAATGAGAATTGGTATCAACCCCAGGATGAAAAATTAGAGAGTAAAAACAGAAATGATGCATTCTGATGGCAATTGTACATGTATGGTAGGCACGAAATGTGACATCCTGCATATGTTAGTAGACTGCTCAAAAGTATTAGCTCTGCGGAAACAGTTTTTACGTCTCAACTTTTTAAAATATGGTACTGTGGCTCGGGCTCAAGCAGTGGAACTCTTGACTGATTTACCTAATATTGATATCGCAATTGCAATTGGGAGATATATGAATGCCGATCAAAGATCTTTAATGGAAAAATGAATTTGAGTTTGTAAGTTTTATTGGAATTGGGTTTTTAGATGGATTTAAGTGATGTAAATGTTTAAGATAACAAGTCTGCAACTATTTCTTAATAAGAATTATATTATTTTTTAATAAGTTGTTGATTATCCTCCACGCGGATGTGCTTATAATGTTTACATTGAGAAATGGTGCCATTATGTAACTTATTGTATGGATAAATGTGCTGCTTTATACCCTTTTTCACAGTTTACTCATTTTAATGGAATTTGATGCTATTGTCATGATATTAGATTGTGTATAAAATCTTGTCTTTTAAAGTTATATAAAGACCAGTGGTCTAAATAAACATTGCTTTCACTGACTGCTATCATTGCATTTCCTCGATCAAGGTGGCAGAGTACAAGCACCTTAACTGCTGATAAGAAATTCAGATGAAGGTAGCGGGTTAAACTTACTAAGCAGATGTAGTTGGAAGCAAGCAGACACAATGGATCACATTGATGATTTAGTTGAAGATAAAGCAAACCAAGAGCTGCAAGCATCTACTAGAGATAGATACATGTTCAATTGGTGTAGTTATTGAGCAACTTTTGGACTGCTGGAGGAGAGTGGCCAGAAACGAGTCGTAAGAATGCAACTTTGGTGGAGTTCATTTTAAAAAAAGAGGCCAGCCCGCTAGGTAGCTTTAGAATGTAGGATTGAACATTTGCTATACAGGTCATATTTGGGACACCTAGAGACAGTTGAGTATAATCAGCATCATGATGGAGGACTGCACTGAAGGGCCAACTGGTCAGGGGCTCTCTCCTCAATTCCTGGGATCAATGAAACTGAGCACATTGATCGCTGGCAGAGGACAGTTGTTTGACAATCAAAATAGTGACAGGAAGTCCCTGGTAGGGAGATTTGCATGAATGCCATTTGTACACAATGATGGAAAATGTGTTTTACAGAACGTTTTCCCTCTACGCTTCCTCTTATCGGCAGAGCGTGTCTTACAGAGCATTTTGCCACTACGGATCTTCTTATCGTCAATCAACTATGGCGATCGGTCTGTGATAACTAGTCAAAGTAGTAAGGAAATACAGCATTGCTCACGCTTTTGAATATTTCAGACTGGCAATGTTCTTAGCAGAATGGAGGCCCTATGTGTCTTCCACATAGTACTCTTCATGCAAAGACAAGTCCTCTGTCAAAATGGTTTAGCCCATGTCACCATCCTCATGAAGTCAGCTCATCTTCCCATGATTCCAGTTTCTGGTGCAGGTGTCCATCTCTTAAGTGGTGGAGGTTAGAGAGTTTAGAGTTTCTAGTGATGGCAGACACTCTTTGTAATTTTCTTACAACCTCTATCAAGTGAGAACAAAACCTTCACACATTCTGGAAACATTTAGCATATTATAACATAACATAGGGTGATCTGTTTTGCTCTCCAGAAATACAAATACAGATATGTCTGTATGACCATGTGGGGATTGTTGTGTGCAGAAGGTCATACAAGTAGTACCATAAGATGAAGACTATATGAGTAAGATTATACTAGCCGTACCATGAGAGAAGGAGGATCACAAGAACAATATATGAGGAAGAGCACAATAGAAGGAGTATCTAATGAGGACAATATGAGCATGATGACATGAGGAAGCCCAAAAGGGATTGAGAGCCAAGGATTGGACCAGGAGGCTCAACCATGTTCTAGTGCCAAGGATGAAAGAATACAAGAGGAAGATCATGCCAGTAGTACCATAAGAGGAGGAAGTATCTTTAAAGAATATATAGGGAACAGCATCATAGGAGGGCAATATGAGGATGGGGACATGAGGAAGATCAAATGAGGTCGGAAGTCATGGATGGCTCAGCCTGGAGGCTTTACAATGTTTTAGTGCCATAAGAGGATGTAGATATGAGGAAGATCATGCAAGTATTACCATATTAGGCATAATATATTGTATTGTATTGTATGTATTTGTATTTGTAAAGCGCGAATTGCTGCCCTGAGGCGTCCAAGCGCTAATGATAACCAGAACCATCCGGAGAGCACAGGAGGGGGACAGGATTAAATGGGTGAGTTAAAAAGAAAGGTTTTAAGCTGTTTGCGGAATGAGGTGAGGTTGGAGTTGGCTCTTAGGTGAAGTGGAAGAGCATTCCACATCCTAGCAGCATTGTGGGCGAAGGTCCTCCCGCCACACCTAGATCTTTTTATTCTAGGGGTCACGGCTAGAAAGGTCTTGCTGGAACGGAGACTTCTGTTGGGCATGTAGTGAGTGACTAGGTTGCGGGTGATAATTGGACCAGTGTCCCAGAAGGCTTGATGAGCAATGCACATTGCCTTAAAGAGAATTCTTTGGCGAACTGGTAGCCAATGAAGGCTGGCCAGTCTGGCCCTTGCTGGGTGTCTACGGGGAATCTCCAGCAGTAGGCGGGCTGCGCAGTTCTGTACTATCTGCAGCCTGCGCAGAGTGTAGTTTGGGGCGCCGAGATAAAGGACATTATTAAAATCAAGTCGGGATTGAATAAGCCCTTGTATAGCCACCTGTTTTGCTTCCATGGGGAGAAGGGGAAAGATTTTCTTTAACATCCTCATGATGCCAAAGCAGGTGGCTGACAGTTTCGTGGCCTGTGTGTTGAACGAAAGGGATCTGTCCAACCAAACTCCGAGGCTCTTAATGTTGTCTTTGGGAGATGGTGGAGGGCCCAGACACGGGGGCCATAGGGCATCGGGAAGGCGAAGATCCGGGGGGCCTAGGAGCATCAGCTCCGTCTTGTCCCCGTTCAACTTGAGGGATGAAGAGGACATCCACGTCTTCACCTCTTCAAGGCACTCTCTGAGCCCGCCTGACGCAGGAAGGTTGTCATCCTGCGTCAGTGAGACCACCAACTGCGTGTCGTCCGCATACGAGATGATCTTAATCCCGAACGGGCGGACGACCTCAGCCAGCGGCCTCTTGTATAGATTGAAAAGCGCCGGGCTCAGAGACGAACCCTGGGGGACTCCACACTTCAGAGGTCTACTAGAAGAGATGGACTCACCCTCGAAGACTCTAAAGGATCTGTCCTCTAGAAAGGACTTGAACCATAACCAGGCTTTGTCCTTAATCCCAGCACAGGACATACGGTGCAGCAGAGTGTCATGGCTGACCGTATCGAACGCTGCGCTTAGGTCAAGGAGGATCACTGCCACTGATCCTCCTTGATCCAGGATTGTTCTCGCTTCCTCAGTGACCATGAGGAGAGCGGTCTCGGTCCCATGTTTTGGTGTAAAGCCCGTCTGTGTGGGGTCTAGCAAGTGAAAACTCTCCAAGAAGTTTACTAGGTGATGATTTACGTGTTTCTCTAAGATTTTGCTCACCCAGGGTAGCAGGGAGATGGGTCGATAATTGGCCAGGTCAGTTGGGTCTAGAGTAGATTTTTTTAGTAGAGCTCTGACCTTGGCCTGCTTCCAGACGGCCGGGACCATGCCAGAGGTGATTGATGCATTTAGTAATTCTCTAATTATAGGTAGGGTGACCTGGGAGGCGGCCAATATTATATCTGGCGGGGCTGGGTCGTCAGGAGACCCAGATTTGACTCTCCTTGCTAGGGATTCAAGAGTTGTAAGATCCAGTAAGGGAAAGTGAGTTAAAGTGGATTGTGGAGGTGAAGGGGGGTGAAGTGCTGAGGAATTATCAGGAAGTACAGGGGGGGTACTGTTTTTGATAAAGGGGGAAAAAGCTGAGTAGATGGTATTTACTTTTTGATAAAAGAACTCAGCAACGTTATTGCAGTGGGTGATGGACTTTTCAACCTGCACGGCAGAGGGGGGCTTCGTTAACTGTTTTATGATGTGAAAAATCTCCTTTGGCTTCGATTTGGCCAACACTATTCTATCGGAGAAGAATGTTGCCTGGGCTGTTTTCACTTGCATTTTGTATTCGCTGAGGGATTCGCGGTAGTGGGTTTTTTTGTCCGCCGAATAATCCAAGCGCCAACGTCTTTCTAGTCTTCTACATAGACGTTTCTTGTCCCTAAGGGAGTCCGTGTACCAGGGGGCCGTTTTATGGGACCGTTTCAGTGTGGTTTTCTTTATAGGGAGTATGGTGTCTAGAGTATGCGTGATCCAGTTGGCATAGGCCTGGTTGGCTAGGCCAGGGTCCTCGTGGTCACGGGGTAGGGTGCTAGCAAGTTTAGTGGCCCAGTTATCCACTGCGAGGCGAGACCAAGCTCGCATGACCTTGATAGTGGGTACCGTCAATGGAGGTTTGAACGTGGTCCAGCTAAATGGAACCAAGAAGTGGTCCGTCCATGGCAAAGGAATAGATGGGCCGACTTGGAGATCAGGGCAGTTGCTGAAAACAGGGTCCAGCAGGTGGCCCTTTACGTGACTGGGAGTGGTGACATGCTGGGTAAGTTGCAGGGCTGCTAGATCCTCTGTTAAGGTAACGGCTATGTGGTCCAATGGAGAGTCAAAATGTAAGTTGAGATCTCCAAGCAGAGTGAGGTTGGATGAGGTACTGATTCGTTCGGCCATATTTAATGGTAAGTTACCGTGGAACTGCTTTGAGGGGCCAGGGGGGTGTGGAAAAGTAAATTTTGCCATGTTCTGTGTCCCTACGCCTCATCCATCATGTGTTATGTGTGCATGACCAATATGCATATGTTATTCCCCATTTCTGATTAATGACGCAATTACAGTTGTGTCCACCTCTAGTATGTTAGTTTCCAGTCCTCGTGAATACTACGAATATCAGGCCTATGCAAGTAATGTTGCCACGTTTCTCAGTGTGCACGTTATTCCATTATAAAGTCCCCGTTTCCAGGCCTCAAAAGAGCCCGGACCACAGATTCAGCTCCTGTCTCTTGAAAGCCTCGCTGAGGAGCGATACAGCCCCCACCTGTATCCTCGACCCTTCACTTACTTCCTGCCTTGCAGTGCCCGGTGCACCCCGGCTCTGCCTCTGAGTCTGCCAAAAGTATGTTATAGTTCCAGCTATCAGTTCAGTCCTCCTCCTCTGCATTCCTAAGCTACCGAACTGCATCAATAGTTTCCGTCATTGTCTAGCCTTCTCGTCTCCATGTTAGAGAAATACTGTATTTAATGGTCATTTAATATTCTTCACGCACTACATGTAGAATAATGCATGGTCCAGTCTTAGAATCAGGTTAGCCTCTCCCCTCATGACTTCTAGTTCATATCAACATGTTCCCTAAACATTAGATACCAGATAGGGTTTAGGTACATGTCGCTCCGACCCTCCAGACTCTAGTCTCTGCTCCTAGCACAGAGTTCGTAGCCCCCAGCTTCTCCTAGTAACACGTCATTGCCAGTTTTCGCGCACCATTAGGTTAGAGGTCCCGGCTCCTTAGGTAGCCCCCTCCTATGTTTCCGCCCATTCATGACATATTCTGTTACGTTTTCCATCACATGTCTAAGTAAACTCCCAGTTACACCCCTTATTTCTGTTATCTCTCGCGACTGCTACGCGTCACGCCTTCTACTCCACCTACTGTTACGCCTACTGCAATGTAATGCTATGTGTTTGCGCTATGTATATAAGTCAATGTTATGTTATTAAATGTTAGCGCGCTCATCCCAGACCTAGCCCCAGCAGCTGCTGGGCCTTATTGTCCTATTCCTATGCAGGTTGTCCTGATCCTGTCCTTATGCTGTAATAAACCTGCAGAAACTCCTACTACCTCGAATCTTGACTCTTATTTATTGAGCTATCTGTTATTCATTCATTCATCCAAAAATAGGGTATTATTTATTTATTTACCACATAATGGCGCCCGAATAGGGACTTGCCCTTTCCCCACGCGTCGGTGAAGCCACGCCGACCCCCTGACCCTCTGCAGTCGTGACGGAACCATACTGGCCAAGTGCAGATATTTCTGCTTCAAGTATCCCTCAGGCCCACGGAGGAGACGGAGGAGGCGGTCCAGCATCCGAACGAGACGGTGGAGGAACGCGGCGAGTCCCGACCAGAGCCCAAGCCGAGAGTCCAAGGTCCGAGGTATCCGGAGGCCCACCCGTAACTGAAGTCCGAAGTCCGAAGTTCGTCGTCGTAGTCCAGTCCCGTTCGAGGCCTTCCGTTCCGTGCTGCCCGGTGAGTACAATTGCTGGGGTAGTGTCTAGACAGGGTCAGTCTAAATTGACTCCTGGTCCGTGGGTTGGTGGTACCCAAGCCCACAAACGAAGTGTTCACCTAGGTGGATACGGGTCTTGATGCGTTCCTTTATGGGACCGGTATGTTCCGTACTGTTACAGCAGTGCATCCAGTAACTCTAGTCTGTTCCGTTCTCGAGAATTCTGTTCTGTTTTTAGTATTTTCAGGTAGTATTCTGTTCGAACTGTTATTTATAATGTTGTTTAATGTATTTTCAATGTCGTGGTATGCCTGAATTGTTTTCCCAATTGTTATTGTTTTTCGTGTATTGTATTGTGTTCCGATTCAAGTTTAGAATGCCGCTCTTTTCAAAGTTACGTCAGTTAAAAACTAGAAAGGGTCTGCTGGAAGCAGCAGTTCCTGTTCCGCCTAGGGACAGTCCAGGTCACTTTATGTATCAGAAACATGGCATAAGCGCCATATTGTATCTAGATTTATGGGTAGAGTATACCAAACAGTTAGAAGAAAAGTATAGATGGCCCGTATCGGGTACATGGGATGCCGAATGTATCATGCGAGTAGAAGAAGCATTATGGAAAAAGAAAGCCAGACAGTCACAGAAAGATGCCATCGAGTTATGGCGTAAGGAAGCGCATAGAAGAACGGAAAAGGAAGTCAGAAAGTCAGAGTTAAGTAGAGAATCCCAAGAACGAGCCCAAGAAAGAGAATTAATCGAGATAGGTGAACAAGTCAAAGCCGAACAGTCAGACAGACAGAGGCATGCCCTTATTAAGGGTATGTATCCTCTCCTTGCCGAAGGTTTGCCAAAAGCGACCCCAGAGGCACCCAGTAATTTCCCGCCACCATTAGTTCCGACCAAGCTACGTCACAAACCGACCGCAGCTGATATTTTTATTTCGTCCTATTTGGACGACACAGTTCCAGAATATGCCAATCCAGTTCGCGCTCCACCTGTCCCTGTAAATCAGGCACTTCCAGTTCCTCCAGACACCGGAGTACCTGTTACGGTACCCCCGGGTCAGCCTGTCATACAAGTTCAGCCCACGTTACAATTACCGACCCTGCAAGCACGAAGAATGTCAGTCGACGATTCTAGTATAGGGGCCGCAGGAGGAGGTCCTCCTCAAACCCCGCCGCCACACAAGCGTTTAACAGCACTCGAATTACATGCTCAAGCATCACAGCGTACTCCTAAAAGTAATATGTCTGTTACAGAAATCAGGCAAGCCCTTAACGAATGTGTTTATGATCCAGTTCCAGGCGAATATAATATGGTTTTATATTCCGTACGTGTAAGAAGAGTGACCGAGTATCTAGTCACCTTGCCGAGTATGAAAGAAGATCTAGACAGAATATATCGTTTCATCCGTACAGGGGATGATCCAGAAAGTATTGGCGAGATTATGTCTCAAAGGAAAGCCGAGATTCAGCTCATGATATTAAAGTTCCTGATCAATTGTCTAATAAGAGAACAAGATTATCCGTCTAAAGATCCCGCCGAAATGAGAATCTTAACAAGGTGGAGTGATAATATAGCCGAGGGTAAGCACAAGACCATTAGTGCCATGGAAAGTATGTACAAGAAAATTCGTAAAGAAATAATAAGGTTACACGAACAGCGTAAAGCAGCACAAGTAAGCGAGAAAGAAAGTATCTCTGATCCTGAAGAGGAAGACGAGAATCCCGCCAGAATAGCGTATGTAGGAAAATCCAGATTTCCAGATCGCCATTCACGTCCAGAACCCAAGTCTATTTTTCATCATCTAGCACCAGAACAAAGCTCTTTAGAACAAGTATTTCAAGCTACCGATCACATTCTGAAATCACGAGTCGGTTATAGCGAATTAAGTACCATGCACGAACAAGAACTAGCCCGATCAGCAGTCCGATGGATTACTGATTCTACCACTTTTCCAGACGAAATAGTGGCACAAATGTTTCTGAAACTGCCCCCAGCCGAGCAACGACTGGTGGGTATGTATATGATCCAGCACCTCATTACCCTGTATGAGGGTCAACATTCTGATCCAGGCCCGTTACATGATATCCTGAACGAGTTACTCCAGTACAGATGGAGAGGTCTAGGTACCGATTTAATAAATGTCATTCTAGAACAGCGCCACAAATATAGAACGTTTTTGAACCCGCATTTTGTTCATGTCTCACCCCCAGAAAGTAAACCATTCTATATAGACAGACAGAATCCGTTACGAGAGGTCCACCCAGTCCAAGGGGCGGGTGGCGTAATGCAACGAGTGTTTGTATACATTCCGATATCGAAGATGGAACTTCTAGAAATGAAGAAATTAATTCCCTGTCATGACAAAGATCCAGCAGGGTTCCATAGAGAATTAAAAGACATGCTCCGTATGGGAGAATACACTTACCCAGATGTCATTAAAATGTTAAAGGTCCTGCTACCCGCAGGGGTGTATGAAAAGTTAAAAGAAAAAGAATGGGAGGTGGGAGAGAAAAAGATCGATTGGGCAGCTCTAGAAGCTGAAGACAAGGCACGAGTACCAGGTACCGGTCTTGGAGATAAATGTAAAGAATTACCAGAATTATTGATTCAAGTTTTACCCAGATTATTGACAACTAGGAAAGAAGACTGGGATGCAATCTCAGCCTGTAAACAGAAACAAGATGAAGACATTAGTGATTTTTATTCTAGATTTGAGAAATGTTTCAGTATTAACAGTGGTCTCAAGACAAGTAGTGAGTCATACCCTCATCTTTTCGTTACCAAATTAGTCGAGAATTCAAGTCCACAAATTAAAAATCGAGTTTTGAAAGTCGAAAGCACCTGGCAAGCAAATACTCCGTCCCAGATGCTCCAGATGCTCCAGTATCACCAGAATAGAATCAGAGAAGAGCAAGAACACGAGAGAAAACGTATGAAAGACACGAAAATGAAAGTGCTAGTTGCACAATCTGTTCCTCAAGACAGTCAGAAGAGGGGTCCGAATCAAGCCAGTCATCCTGCAGCTCCCGTTAAAGGGAACTGCAATTATTGTAAACAGCCAGGTCATTTTATAAACGAGTGTGCTGTTCTGAAACATAATATAGCTACTGGTAAGACTAAAGAAAGACCACGTCCGCCGAGACAAGAACAAGTTTCACAGATTCCTCAGTCACAGAATGCACCACAGACAGTTACAGTACCGCAGCCTATTGCTGCAACACAGCACGTTACATCGCAGATGTACCAGTATGCACAGTCAGAGTATCCAGAGTACCAGTCATATTCATGAAACAGCCTAGAGAGGGAGGTAGGCTTGCCTCTCATCGAGATACCTGTAGACCAAGAAGGTCCCTATGTTCACAGCCAAGTATTAGGGAAAGACAGAAAGTTTCTGATTGATACAGGGGCAAGTAGGACCACAATTAGTCATGCCGAAGTTCCAGGGGCTCCGCTCTCAGGCTCAAGAAATGTTTCCCTTGGATTTTCAGGAAAACCCATAGTTAATGAGATTTCAAAGCCAGTTACTCTAGAAGTAGGTCCATTGTCCCGTACTACTGATCTGTTACTTACTAAGTCATGTCCAGAAAATCTATTAGGCATTAAGACATTGAAAGAATTAGGTGCAGTTATTTGCTGTTCCCCAGAGGGAATACGTCTGTTCCTACGTGACTTTAAGGGTCACTATGTGTTACGAGATTTTGATTCAAGATTGTCTAATGTTCCGCAGCATTTATGGGCGCAAGGTCCAACTGATGTAGGTTACATGCAAATCACACCCTATCGTGTGACTCTCAAACCAGGTGTAGTGTTACCACGAATCAGGCAGTACAGATTGCCACCTGAGGCTGTAGCAGCCTTATCCAAAATTATTGACGAGCTCATGGCTCAAGGAGTAGTTGTAGAAACTGACTCCAATGTATGTAATTCTCCGATCATTCCAGTCATGAAACGTACTGATCCAAATGCACCCCCAGTATATCGATTAGTGATTGATTTACGAGAGCTTAATAAATGTATTATTCCTCAGTACCCAGTTGTCCCAGACATTTCTTCCCTGTTAACTGCTATTGATTCCGAAGCCATGTTTTTCACTGTTATTGACCTCAAGAATGCATTTTTCAGTGTACCAATTCATCCAGACAGCCAGTTTCTTTTCGGATTCTGTTTAAATGGAAGGAGCTATATGTTTACACGCGCTCCTCAAGGTTTCACAGAAAGCCCTAGTATTTACAGTCAAGCACTCAAGAGACAACTAGACAATATTCACATGCCAACTGACACTGCCCTGCTCCAGTATGTCGATGATCTACTGATCACAGCCCGTTCTGAACGTGACTGCGAGCGAGCATCACTTACAGTTCTGTATTTTCTAGCCGAGATGGGGCACAAAGTGTCACCTTCGAAGCTTCAATTCTGTGTCCAGCAAGTGGTATACTTAGGACACTTGCTGTCCAAGAGGGGTAGGCAGTTGACACCCGACCGTATCCAGTTAATAGCGAGTCTTCCCCAGCCCAGAACCCAGAAGGAGGTACGTGCTTTTATCGGCCTTACTTCTTATTGTAGACAATGGATTCCCCAGTATGCATTTCTAGCCAAGCCATTGATACAGTTAACGACACAGGAGGCAGCCGTATCGACTGTCCTCCCTTGGACATCTGACCATACACTTAGTTTTAACGAGTCACAGAAAGCCCTATGTCAAGCTCCAGTTCTAGCTACACCGAACTACAGTAAGCCTTTTACACTTTTTGTTACTGAACGCGAAGGTACAGCATTATCTGTTCTCACACAAGATCAAGCAGGTCAATATAAGCCCTGTGCTTATTTTTCGAGCACATTAGATCCAGTCGCCCAGGCGTTGCCTGCGTGCCTCAAGTCAGTTGCAGCCACAGCACTAGCTATCAGACAAAGTGATTCCATAGTTTTAGGACATTCCCTGACAGTACAAGTCCCACATTCAGTAGAAGTTCTTTTAAACCGAACACAAACTCAGCACTTGACAATTGCACGTTTAACAGGTTATGAATTGACACTGTTCCAGCCACACATAGAAATTAGACGCTGCAACGTTCTGAATCCTGCTACACTGTTACCATCAGTTAGTTCAAATCCAGACCCACATGATTGTGTGGAAGTAGTTAACATTACGACAAAGCCAAGACAAGACCTGACAGATATTCCGTTACCAGATCCTGACCTGACACTTTATGTGGATGGTTCATGTATGAGAACTAGTACAGGAGAACTAGTCGCCGCGTATGCAGTGACTACTGACACTGAAGTTATTGAAACACACCGTATTGATACCCTGTCCGCTCAAGCAGCAGAGCTAGTTGCTCTGACACAAGCCTGTATACACGCCAAGAACCTGAAAGTTAATGTTTACACAGATTCACGTTACGCATTCGGAGTTGTACACGACTTCGGAGTGCTCTGGCAGGAGAGAGGTTTTATGACTTCTCATGGAACCAAGATTCAGCATGGTCTCCTTATTCAAGCCCTGTTAGATGCCATACATTTACCGACATCTATTGCTATCATGAAGTGCAAAGCACATACGAAAGTTACTGACATTATTTCCCAAGGTAATGATTTAGCAGACCGCACAGCCAAGCTTACAGCACAGACACCAGACATTCCAGTTAATCAGACACAGACACATACTCCAGATCCGATTACATGCATGACAGTTAAGGACCCTACACAAGATGTCATAGATATCCAGTCACATGCTACTCCCGATGAAATCAAGAAATGGTCTGTACAAGGAGGGGTCCAGACAGATCAAGGATGGTTAACGAAGGGTAGAGCCACATGGTTTCTCCCCGATTCTATGGTTCAAGTCATTATCAATACCGCACATAGTCCAGCACATTTAGGAGAAAAAGCTATGTTAGACAGTATCCAGACCATTTGGTTCAACAAGCATTTACGAGCTGCAGCCAAGCAGAAAGTCCGTACCTGTATGATATGTTGTCAGTTTAATCCAGGTAAAAGTGTCCCGGTGGAACAAGGTGGTTTCCAGCCCCCTGACCACCCTTTTGAGGTCCTCCAGATGGATTATATTCAAATGGAGCGATGTCGAGGTTTCAAGTATGTCCTTGTAGTTGTATGCGCCTTGTCCAGATGGACAGAAGCATATCCAGTCCCAGATTACACAGCCGCGACCACTGCCAAGCAGTTGGTTCGTGAATTCTTCCCTAGATATGGACTCCCTAGAGTCGTATATTCTGATAACGGCCAGCCATTCTCATCTGAACTCATGAGACACGTTTCCCTGTTGTTAGGGTACCAGTGGAAGTTCCATTGTGTACGCCATCCAGAAGCAGCTGGACTAGTCGAAAGACATAATCAGACTCTGAAAATCCGTATAGCAAAAGTATGTAAAGACAAGGGTGTGGATTGGTTAGTAGCTTTGCCAGTCGCTCTATTTTACATGCGTATGGTCGCACATTCCAGATCAGGTCTGTCCCCGTATGAGGTCGTATTCGGCCGCCCCCCTAACATGTGGGGTACTCCTAGACCCCGAAGTATTACCGATGTTTCATGTAATATGCTGACAGATTACCTAGCTTCCTTGATGTCTGCCCTCAACTCATGTCGTTCACAGGTTGCCGCCGCATTTCCAGACAATACCGAGGTGGCACCGCACGAGATCGTTCCAGGATCCTTGGTGATGGTCCGCAATTTTGACAGGTCAAGTCCGCTGGAACCACGTTGGAAGGAGCCACGTCAGGTCCTCTTGACCACCCGAACTGCCGTCAAGTTGGAAGGCAGGAAGGGGTGGGTACACCTTTCTCATGTAAAACTTTTCCAAGGACCAAAGCCAGTCTTCAAAGACATTGCCAAGAACATTTCCCAGGATTCAAAGGATTGCCAGAACATTGTTTTAAAGGACTGTCCCGCACCGAACATTATTACAACCCCTCCCTTGTTAGAGAAAACTCCGCAACAGGAGTATAAGTTAAAGCTCAGGTCTAATAAGTCAGCCAGTTTGATTGTATAAGTCCTCCCCTAGGTGAAACGGTTAGACTGTTTCTGACATGTATAAAATAGACCCCCATAGTGAGAGAATCAGTCGAAGTTCACTCCAATGTATCGTTTTTCTGAGTTTTGTATTATTCATCAGCATAATGATTTCCTGCACCAGCTATGCTTTCTATCTGTGTTTTTCAGTTCCTCATGTAAATATGTCTGCTCATGCTACAGTAGAGCACACGTTTAGTGATCTGCCTCCTCACGAATATGCATACCGCCTCGCTATGCGTAATAACACATTTATCCGTATGTTACATTATTCACACCAGACCAGCAATGCCACTAATTGTTGGGTGTGTGGTCGACTCCCCCCTTTCCAGACACCGAAGGGAGTTCTGCCACTCTTTCCTTATCCATTCTCACACAATGGTTCGTGTGGAGCATGGTCCACGTTAACGTCATCCTCAACAGATATGTCTTTTCTTAACAGTACATGTTTCCCAGACCAGCAAGGTTTTCCCCACAGAACAGGTTTAGATCTAGAAAATGAAGTATATAATTTAGGAAATTATTCGTCGAATTTCATGGTCCTGAATGTTCAGTCTGATACTACTCCAGACTCACCCGCTATTTCAGTACTACCAGTCAAAGGCGAATTATGTGTCCGTAGTTATGGTTCTGTACATATAGGTCATAGTGAATGTACTACTGTTATCCAGTATAGTGACAGTGGGAAATCTATTTTCAAAGCTTCACGTCATTCTTATTTTATTTGTGGTCAAACTGCATATGTCCGTCTGCCCCTCGATTGGGAGGGAACCTGTTACATTGCTTTCCTACTGCCACCTGTTTTTCTAGCCCCACCTGACTATCATAGGAATTCTTTCTTAGTACACACTAGACACAAGAGAAATCTCCCGATTGTCGATTATACTGAAACCGCCGCAGAGCAATTCATTGATATAGATAAAGGTGTTTTCCCTTATTTAGGTACAGTTGTAAATAGTAAGCTTATTCGTAGGTTAACAAGAACCCTTGAAGCAGTAGTAGATGAGACTGCCTCCGCTCTAGGTAACTTAACTGAAGAGCAATCCTTTATGAGAATTGTCGTTTTACAGAATCGTCTCGTCCTTGATGTCATACTGGCCGATAGGGGCGGGGCCTGTAGAATTCTCGGATCCAGTTGTTGTATTTTCATTCCAAATAACGCGCCGTCTGTTTATTCAGCTATAACCAGACTCCATAAAATTGCCCATCTGTTACACCAAGATCCAGGCACCTGGACATGGTCCGGTTGGTTCTGGAATATAATTTCCGCATGGGGATGGAAAGTCCTGTCCTTCTTAGGTATTGCAGTAGCGATCATATTTAGCTGCTGCCTCTGTATACAATGTGGCCCTGCGATTTGCAGCATGTGTGCTACCTCTTGTATTCCCAGTCCCAAGCCCTGTTCTAAATCCCGTTCCAAGACAATTCGAGACGAGCAAATGGTACTGTATGAAATGATAGACGGTATCATGAATATTGATGTTTCCTGATGGAAACGTAGTGACAAGGAGGGAATGTGGAAAAGTAAATTTTGCCATGTTCTGTGTCCCTACGCCTCATCCATCATGTGTTATGTGTGCATGACCAATATGCATATGTTATTCCCCATTTCTGATTAATGACGCAATTACAGTTGTGTCCACCTCTAGTATGTTAGTTTCCAGTCCTCGTGAATACTACGAATATCAGGCCTATGTAAGTAATGTTGCCACGTTTCTCAGTGTGCACGTTATTCCATTATAAAGTCCCCGTTTCCAGGCCTCAAAAGAGCCCGGACCACAGATTCAGCTCCTGTCTCTTGAAAGCCTCGCTGAGGAGCGATACAGCCCCCACCTGTATCCTCGACCCTTCACTTACTTCCTGCCTTGCAGTGCCCGGTGCACCCCGGCTCTGCCTCTGAGTCTGCCAAAAGTATGTTATAGTTCCAGCTATCAGTTCAGTCCTCCTCCTCTGCATTCCTAAGCTACCGAACTGCATCAATAGTTTCCGTCATTGTCTAGCCTTCTCGTCTCCATGTTAGAGAAATACTGTATTTAATGGTCATTTAATATTCTTCACGCACTACATGTAGAATAATGCATGGTCCAGTCTTAGAATCAGGTTAGCCTCTCCCCTCATGACTTCTAGTTCATATCAACATGTTCCCTAAACATTAGATACCAGATAGGGTTTAGGTACATGTCGCTCCGACCCTCCAGACTCTAGTCTCTGCTCCTAGCACAGAGTTCGTAGCCCCCAGCTTCTCCTAGTAACACGTCATTGCCAGTTTTCGCGCACCATTAGGTTAGAGGTCCCGGCTCCTTAGGTAGCCCCCTCCTATGTTTCCGCCCATTCATGACATATTCTGTTACGTTTTCCATCACATGTCTAAGTAAACTCCCAGTTACACCCCTTATTTCTGTTATCTCTCGCGACTGCTACGCGTCACGCCTTCTACTCCACCTACTGTTACGCCTACTGCAATGTAATGCTATGTGTTTGCGCTATGTATATAAGTCAATGTTATGTTATTAAATGTTAGCGCGCTCATCCCAGACCTAGCCCCAGCAGCTGCTGGGCCTTATTGTCCTATTCCTATGCAGGTTGTCCTGATCCTGTCCTTATGCTGTAATAAACCTGCAGAAACTCCTACTACCTCGAATCTTGACTCTTATTTATTGAGCTATCTGTTATTCATTCATTCATCCAAAAATAGGGTATTATTTATTTATTTACCACAGGGGCGTTAGACAAGAGTACCTGAAAAACAACTGTTGGATAAGAGTTCGATATTAAAAGCGAGACTCTCACAGTCCGGGATGTTTTCCGGAAAAACTCTACAGTGATAGTGTTCTTTGTAAATAATTGCCAGACCTCCTCCTCTCCCTTTGGGTCGATCTAGCCGGCTGATTTGGAAACCTGACGGGAGAGCGTCTACAACCGCAGGGTCGGACTCAGATGTCAGCCATGTTTCTGTCAGAAACAGAATATCTGGATTGTGTTCCTCTATTAACAGTGCCATTTCGGCGCAGTGTAATATATGAGGAAGATCAGGGAAGCAGTTCCATATGAAGAAGATCATACAAGTAGCACCATAAGAGGAATAATATATAAAGGAAGATCATTGACATAGTTCCATAAGAGTAGGAGGTCTGTATGAAGAATATATAAGCAAGAGCATCATAGAAGGAATGCGTGGGGAGGACAATATGAGGCTCATGAGGAAGACCAAAAGAGGTCAAAAGCCATGGATGGTTCAGCCAGGAGGCTTAACCATGTTCCCTACTTTACATTTTAGCTGGACAACTGACGAGCGTACCGTAGGCAAACCCATCTGTGACGAACATTGCACATTGCTGCTTTGTTGGTAAGCCATTTGGCAGTGTCCGGTACCATACACTTTATAAGTGTAATTCCAGATGACACACCTGTTAACTACAAAATCCAAAATGAAGGTAATTTTCTACAGCACGCAAGTACATACAATGCTTTCGATCACAAGGTCAAATCTGGCTCCCCTCTGGTCCTAGCCCCTCCGTGAGCACTGCTGCCGGCCATAGATAACATTCTTCCAATCATCCTGGATCTGCCTAATGCCTCCATCTCATCAGGCACTGTTCCTCCTTCATGGAAGCATGCTATGGTCAGGGCAATCCTGAAGAAGCCCACTCTTGACCAAGACAATCCCAGCAAATACAGGCCAATCTCCCAGTTACCTTGGGTGAGTAAGATCCTGCAGAAGCATATTAACGCAACACTGGTGGAATTTCAGGAGACCAACCACCTACTCGATCCTTCCCAAACAGGGTCCGTCCGAAGCACAGCACCGAGACGGCCCTCCTCGCAGTAATAGAGGAGGCCAGACGAATCCTTGACAAGGGAGACTACGCGGCTATCACTCTTTTAGATCTAAGTGCTGCATTCGACACCGTAAACCACGATATATTACTTCACCGCCTCTCCAACTTAGGTGTTTCAGGAAAAGCCATCTTGTGGCTCCGGTCCTTCTTGGCAGATAGCTCCTTCCAGGTCTTTGAAGCCGACTCCGTTTCCTCCAGCCTACCGCTCAGATGTGGAGTTCCCCAGGGCTCCTCCCTGAGCCCCACTTTATTCAACGCATATTTGAGCCCCCTTGCTGATATTTTTCATCCCTTCGGCATAAAAATCATCACCTATGCTGACGACACTCAGCAAGTGGTAGCTCTCAACCAGCCGAACGTCGCAGCATCCAACTTGAGTGGTTGCTTCGAGGGAGTGGCTAACTGGGTGACCCGTTCCTGCTTAAAACTAAATGGAGAAAAAACTGAGCTGATGCTCCTGGATCACACCCCCTCGTTCAACACTAACTTACTGTGGCCTGCCTGTCTCGGACCACCCCCAACCCAAAAAGCAAAATAAATAGTCTGGGCATCTGGCTGAGCCAATCACTCAACTTCAACTATCAAGCAGTAATGCTTTCTGCCTCCTGCTATGGCATGCTCAGACTACTATGCAAAATCCTTCCCCTGCTCCCACTCCAGGCAAGTCAAATCATGGTACATGGCCTCATTATGTCCTGCCTGGACTATGGGAACGCCTTATATCTGGGGGCTCCCCAATCTACTGTTCACAAGCTTCAGCTCATTCAAAACTGTGTGGCCCGGATTCTCCTTCAAATTCCCCTAAGACAATCCACCAAACTTGGACTGAAAAACCTCCATTGGCTCCCAGTCAAAGAACAAATTCAGTTCAAGGCCCTGTGCACCACCCACAGAACCCTCTGGAAAACTGGCCTGGACATCTGCCATTCACTAATCTCCCCTTATCAACCTCCTAGACAGCTCCGATCAGCCACAGCCCACCTCGCCCTCGTCCCGAAAGTCAAGAGAGGTAGATGTGGCGGCCACTCCTTTTCCCACAGTGCAGCAAGGCTGTAGAACTCTCTTCCCCACTCATTACGAGCAGAGCCCAACCTACTGCCTTTCCGCAAACTCTTAAAAACCTTCCTTTTCAATTAAATCTCCACTCTCTGCCTTTTTCCTCACACACGCTATGTCTATAGCGCTGGGACGCCTCAGGGTACCTATCGCGCTCTACAAAAACAATTTTCATTTCATTTCATTTCACTCACTAGTAGTATTTATATGTTTTTTACTAGTTGTTCACTCCCTACCAAAACTTGCTTCCCATTTTAGTGAAATAAAATGAAATGAAAAAGAGTATTTGTAAAGTGCAGTAACTACCCTGAAGCGTCCTAGCGCTGCGAAACAAACACGTGAGAGAGGGCAGACGGGGCCTGTTCTAGTCCTTAAAGAGCTGGGTTTTGAGTTATTTCCTGAAGGACAACAAGTTCGGTTGCATACGTAGTTGCAGGGGTAGGGAGTTCCAGAGTTTAGCAGTGTTGTAGGAGTAGGAACATCCACCACATCTGGCCCTCTTGACTCGGGGTACTGTGAGTAGGTGAGAGAGGGTGGATCTGAGCTGTCTATTTGGTTGATATGGGGTGATCAGTGAGTGGTTGATGATGGCTCCTGATTTCCAGAATGCTCGGTGTGCGATGCAGAGGGCCTTGAATGCTACTCGGTCCTTGACGGGGAGCCAATGTAGCTTCCTGAGTTCTCTTTTGACTGATGTATGCCGTGGAATCTGGAGAAGGGTACGTGCTGTGCAGTTCTGGACAACCTGCTGCTTGTTTAGAGTGGACTGTGGGGCTCCTATGTACAGGGCGTTTCCAAAGTCCAAGCGTGACAGGATTAGGCCTTGGATCATGATTTTTCTGGCATTGAATGGTAGGAAGGGGGTAATTTTTTGTATAAGTCCGAGTAGACCGAAGCAGGTGGCTGATAGTTTTGCTGCTTGGTGATTGAAGTTTAGGGATTTATCCAGCCAAATGCCCAGGCTTTTGATAGAGTCCTTGGGCGCCGAAGGGGGTCCAAGGCATGAAGGCCAAAGCTGTTTAATGTTGGGGTTGGAATGGTGACCTAAAAGCATTAGCTCGGTTTTGTCTCCATTTAGTTTCAGACAGGAAGATGTCATCCAGGAGGTCACTGCCTCGAGGCAGTCCCTGAGATGGCAGGGGGTTGTGTGGGGCTGACTCAGGGCCACCACTAGCTGGGTGTCATCCGCATAGGTGATTATTTTTAACCCGAAGGGGCGGACGATCTCTGCTAGGGGGCTCATGTATACATTAAAAAGCGTCGGGCTCAGGGAGGAGCCCTGCGGCACGCCACAATTTAGAGGTTTTTTGGCGGAGGCAGTGTTGCCTTCGAAGACTTGGAAGGATCGCTCCTTTAGGAAGGATGCCAAACAAGAGATTGCCAGTGATGAGACTCCTAGGTTGAATAGTCGTTGTAATAGTATGCTGTGATTTACAGTATCGAAGGCGGCACTTAGGTCTAGTAGGATGATGGCTGCAGGACCTCCCTGATACGTGATCTACCGGGCCTCTTCTTTCACATTGTTGAGGGCAGTCTCGGTTCCGTGCATGGATCGAAAGCCCGTTTGGGTGGGGTCAAGTAGTTGGTGGGTCTCTAAAAATTCTGCAAACAAAGTTGACGAGGCTGTTCCTCAAGGGGGCAAGGAAGTGGGGGAGGGGGTGGGTCGTACAGGTGTCCTGGTCAAGGAAACAGTGGTGGTAAAAAGGTAATGACCTCCCACTGGGTATCCATTACGTTGGACATGTTGGCCTCACACACCCTTGCAGGTGTCATGCTTCATCATCGGCGGTTGCTCCTCGTCGGGTAGGCGGTGCAATTCCCAACGGGCTCACCTCATAGAGGGGCTCTTTATCGGAGATCTTTTGGGTCCAACTGCCTATTGGTGAAGTGTGGGTATGGGGCCAGTAGGTTTAGTAGACAGAAATGTGTGGTTAAAATGTAGCGTAGGGTACCTGAGACTATTTTATTCGGGTGGTCCCTCGTTACAGTTAAAAACGTGGATCTAGACTAGAATAGCTAGAAAAATGATGTTTCTTTATTCTAGACTAGGCTAGAGGTTGGAGAGGTTGGTCGACATGTTTCTCGCTATGTACAGTGACTGTGATTCATCAGGACCTATTATTTGTTGTCTACCATAGGAATTACCTAAATCAATAGTGTTTACTTATTAATCAGCGTATGGGTAGAAGTATAACCTCGCTGGTGATTTGTCCTTGCCTGGAGTAGGGGACAAAAAGAGGTTATAAGAGAAAGTAACATCAAAACCGTGACCAGGTGTGGATATCAAGGCATGCTCTACCGTGTAATTGCGTGCCAGGCATGTACCCCTTTGTGAACTGGTCCACATATCATGCTTGGTGTGGAGCAGTGTGGAAATACAAATCTTATAGCATACCGGTGTGTGGTTGCATGCTCGTGGATCATGTGGTTAAAAATAATAAAAACATTAATACAGCAGTATTCAAGTTGTTGTGGTTCAAAGCGGATATTCTCAACTTACATAAAGGTCAAGAATTAACCGCCTCATCAAAACTCGGCGGGTTGTACAGCGCGTGAAAATGCCTCTGTCATAGGAGGCTAGGAGGTGGGAGTTAGAAATGAGGATTGGTATAGAATAGTATTCAATCATGATTATACGTAGTGTCTTAGTCTCTTTATTTATTCATTGTGGATCTATCTTCACTACAGATAGGGAGCCCTATGTTGAAGCTATATGTGGGGTGAACCATATTGTTTCAGAGTCTTAGCCAAACCTGCAGTGTACAGGAGACAGAAGGTGTAAACTATGTATACTGAGCTTGGTATGGAGCGCTTAGACCAAGGAGTCACAAGATCATACTGAAAAACACAATCTGTCAGTTTGTGGACTAGTCGCCTAAGTCGTAGCGCTGTCTGCATGATGTGTACGATTTCGCTATTTAACGGCTCGCTGAGGAGCGTCATGCTGTATTTTGTAGAACCTTGGCTCCGGTTGAGGGTGCCCGTGTGTTGTGTTGCCTCTTAAATTACAGGGCAGCCTGCAGGGATTACGCTAACCAAAGTAAAGTAAAGTAAATCTCACCGGCCCCTCTTCTACTTCGCTTGTGCCTCCGGCCGGCGCGCCTCGCTAGATACACTCACCTATGTAAATCCGCGCGGTAGGCTTGTGTCCTACCCCTCTGACCGCCGAGATCGGGCTGGTGAGAGAAACCCTGTCTCTTCCGGTATTAGGGCCAAATTGTTGGGGGCGTGGCCACGTCCCTTGGGAGAGGAGGGCGGAGGTGTGGGCTAATGCAAAGCGTGTCATGTGATTAGGGCAGTTACTGCGGCGGCCATTTTAAAGTGGTGTTCGAGTAAGGGGACAACTATGTGAGTATATGGCATAACCTGCGGTTGGCTCCAAATGATGTGAGGGAATTGTGAGTTTGTTAACCAAAGGGGGGTATACAAGCCTAGTAAGTTTTAGATGTGCTGTTCTTTTAAGGGTATTGCTCACTCATGTTAGGGTTATCCCAGCCTAGACCAGAAAGGGGAGTTTGACTACTGGGGTGGTTTAATTGTCACATGCCTTTATAGTGTACTCCATGGGATATCTTCGTTGAGTCCCTCCCTGTCTGTGGCCAGACGATGTACCCACCGTTGTTCTTTGAAAAACAAACTTTGTTTTGTGCAATTGGGACTTGCCTCTATGACTACCCATTTCAATGATTCAGCAGTGTGTTGGTGTTCAATCCAATGTCTGCACATTTTAGTGTTGTCTTTTTTACAACGGAAGTTGCTTCGGTGTTCCATGATTCGTGTCTTAATGGGACGTGAGGTCATGCCCACGTATTGTAAGTCGCAAGGGCATTTCAGCAGGTATATGCAGTGTGAAGTGTTACAATTAGTGTGGCCCCGTAGCTCCCATCTGAAGGATTCTGTGAGTTGAATTGTCTTATATGTGGTTGTGTAGGGGCATACACTGCAGGACCCACATGGGTAGTGTCCCGTAACTGGAGGTAGATGCCAGAGGGTAGATTGAGTGGGTTTCCTGATCGCTTTAGGTCTGGTTTTGATCAGAATATCTTTGACATTTCTGGACCTTTTGAATGCAAATCTTGGCAGCTCGAAGGAACAGTCCCCTATGTTTAAAATCTGCCAGTGGCGTTTAATAATGCTTTTGATCTGTGTCGAGACTGGTGTAAAGGTGGTTACACATGTCATGGGTTCGTTTTCACTTGGTGTCTTTACTTTTTGTTCAAGCAAAGCTTCCCTGTTATTATTCCTAGCTCTTTTCTGTGCTTGAGATATGTCCCTCACCGGATAGCCTCTGTCTAGTAGATTCTTGGATAAGATGGTAGATTGTTTTTTGTATTCAGGTAAGCTACTGCAGTTTCGTCTCACTCTGGGATACAACTTGGGTGCATTGAGATATTTGTTAGAAAGAATTCTATGTAAACCCACCCACTGGCAATGGGGTGGTGTAGCCTTTTTTGACCTAAGCATTGCTTCAACAATTAATGTTACGACTTTTGTTATGTGTATGACTATATAGACAACCAAGTTCTTGATCTAATTTTGGAAAAGACGCATGGCAAACCTTTTACACATTTCACATCACAGACCTCTTGTGTTATTCTTCTGAATGATTTTACCAGAAATTAAATAAATTCCTGAACCATTGAATTTAAAGAGCAAGAGCATAATCTACATGTCCTTCCAATAAGGTAGGACACTCACTGGACGTATTGTGTCTTGTGCTCACAAACAGCTGATGAGATCTTCCTTAAACTGATCACAAAAGTATTCTATTTACTTTAAGGCCCAGCTATAGACTTCTACCTTGGACAAAGTTGTTTTCTTCTAAATTTCAAGCAAATATTGAAAATGTATTACCCATCCATTCCACTGACCATTGGTGTACATTGTTCCATCTACCAGTTGGAAAATACACTCTTAAGTGACCAAAACGATCATTTTCATAAACAGTGTGAGAGTGGGTGTATCCTTATGAGCTCTTTCTGCAGTCTGAAGTACTAATTCTAGAGTTAACCTATCTTTCATTTTCTGTTTAGTCAACACTGACAAAAGAGCAATACATTCCCTCTAATTATCACCTTAAACGCATCCCACACATTAGAGAGATTAGTGTCCTGGGGTTTATTTAGTTTGAATAATTCTCAAATAGCATTGTACATTTTCTCCCTGAATAGGCGGCCCCCTGGAAAAAAACAACAACGCAGTTTGGATGTGGAAGCCCCCAAGGTAAGGATCATGGTCTGATAGAGCAATAGGATGGAAGTAAACCGACAAGATGGCTTGCGTCAAAATCTAGCTTACAAATATATAGTCTAACCGAGAGTAAGAATGGCAAGAGTGGTAGAAAAAGTGTAGTCTCTCGTATTAGGGCTCATCTTTAGCCAAGCTACCACCAAGCCTAAAGAGTGGAGAGACTGTTGATGAGCATTAATAAAGCTAACCTTGTTAGTATGTTGCGGGTATGTGTGGATCCCAGGTAAGGTTCAAGTCACCCATAAGTATGATTCCTCCCTTCACAAATCCCCCTAAGAGTATGAGAAATGAGTGCAAAAAGGTGGCTTGCACCGAATTGGGGATGTAAAGTGAGGCGATGGTGCACAACCTACCAGAGACCACCTGCATCAACATTATGATTTGGCCCTCTTTGTCTGTTTTACTTCTTAAAGGTTGGAAACCGAGGGAGGAATGGAACAGCAGGGCTACCTCATTAAGTATGGTGGTCACGGACGCCCGATAAATAGTTGGGTAGGCTTTG
Source organism: Lissotriton helveticus (assembly GCF_964261635.1). Classification (NCBI taxonomy): domain Eukaryota; kingdom Metazoa; phylum Chordata; class Amphibia; order Caudata; family Salamandridae; genus Lissotriton; species Lissotriton helveticus. The sequence goes on from NC_136059.1 coordinate 53,506,759, forward strand.
TGACACAGTCTCTTTTCATCACAGCACTTAAGATGTGTTTCTTGAAATGCCACTATGTCATTACGTTTATCAAGAAGGTATTGCCACAATTTCTGTCTTTTAGCTAGAGAATTGAGGCCCTGAATGTTCCAGGTTAATGTAATCAACACCATTGAAATCGTAGGTAGAGCCCTTAGATAAACAGTACCTCCTTATTTCATTAACGCAGCAGTGTCACATCCCCCCACCCCCAGCACATCAAAAAAAAGAGGACACTCAGGTAAAAGCAAATGGGGAACAAAACAAACCCAAATTAGGAACTATGTTTCCCAACAGGTAGTAGCCATTCGAGAAAACTGGAGAAATGTGTATGTGTAAGCCTCAAGCCACTTAAAACATTCACAGTAGAATAGCTAATGATCAAGGTAACAAGGGATATCTCCAAACTAGAGAACATTGACTAAACTCATAAAGTGCCTTAGCATCATATATATGCAACAGTGAAAGGCCATAACAGTAGTAGACAATAGAATACTTCCTATAAATTGTGTCCTACCGTACTACTAGACAACATATATGGTTATATTCATACAAGTACAGAATTTGAGAGTCTAATGGGGTATCAAGCATTCATTGAGGGGATGTGTAGAGGACATTCACTTCCCCTGCCACTGGGATTTGCGCTGCGGGAGCCAGTGCCCATGATCTACACCAACCTTGGAGCTCGTAGGTGACTCCCTTGCCTGATTCACTGAGTTCTCTTGATCGAATATCTTCACAGGGCCACAGCCTCTGACAGGTGAGTGAAATGGTATGGTTTGTTCTGGTTGGAGAAAGCTAAGCCAAACAGATATGTCCACTTATATTTAATGATTTTCTGATGAAGTTTGTATATGGTTGGTCAAAATTGTTGTCTTTGAGTCAATGTCAGGGGGCAATATCCTGGAAAACAAAGCATGACGCACCCCGAAAGGTCACCTCATCTAGTTTCCTTGGTGCCTGAAAGATAGCCTCTTTAGTTTTAAAAGAATATATCTTTGCTAGAACATCTGTTGGAAGCTTGCCCTCAATGTGGAGCAGACCCACTCTGTGGACATTGTCCAACTTGACTTTGGTAACCCCCGATCTCAGTAATTCTGAGAAAAGGCCTATCATGAAAGCCTCCAAGTCTGGGCCTCTGCTCATTCTTCTATCATTGCATTAAGTGTGCTTGAAGGTGATCAGAGTCTGGCAAGTAGCATCAAGATCAAGTGTCTGCATGCCAATAGAGTCTGCATCTTACAGTGAATTGAGACGTGAGATTGGATTGGAGGACCTCCAAGAAGTAGTTAGGTCAGTCTTCAGTTCTTCACGCATTTCTTTTTTGAAATCTCTAAGGGTGTAACTGGAGACTCTGGTCATCTGGGACTTTTTAGGAGGCATGTAGAGTGTGGCTGCCAATAGACATGTAGAGATGGTGAAGCGTTACCGTCAGGGTTATCCGGATGGCTTACAGTTTAGCATCCCAAAATATTCAGGATCCTCCAGCTATAGTGCATGCTTCCGAGGCCGCTGGGAGGGGAGCAGTGTAATACTGTGTCCTCTACAAGATTTATGGAGGGGACCGGTCTGTGAAGGAGCTGCTCACTGACCGCTTCAATAGCTGAGGTATAAACTGCAGGCAAAAATGTCCAGAAGGCCACAAAGCCTCCATTAGGGGTTCAGAATCTGGTGGGTCTCGTGTCTCACTCTAGTTCCTCAGACACCAAGACCCTTGGAATGTGTCCTGCAGTTCTCTAAATTCCCATCCAACAATTATAATCAGTGGCAGTAAGCCTCCCGGGGTCTATACCTCCACAGGCAAACCAGGGGCTTCCAACAGTACCATTGATGAGGCTGTGCAGTGAAAAGGTGTGAAGGAATTTCAGGTGGATCGAGCAAGACACCTCCAGTGATAAAGGCAATGCATGGTAATCTGGGCCCTCAATCATGGCATTGCTCGAAAATCAGGCAGCTTCGTGAAACCTCCTCTGCCCCCCCCCCCCCATTTCCTGTATATAATATAATAGCTTAAGTAGAAGGAGGACTCCCAAACCAAAGGCCACATGGTGTGGGCACCTTTGTGTAAGTGTGCGGTAGGCCCAATCACCGTTCTTTAAAGGCCTGCAGTATACTCAAGACGTAGTGTCCCGGGGCTCATCCCTTTGCACCCCAGAAGATTCAGAAGGTAGGATAGTAGGACGGGTCAGTTGGGGAAAATAGAAACCATGTGGCCATCAGTTTACCAGCCTGCTGCTCTTTTCACAGCTTGTTGCTCACCCCAGTAGCACAAATACAGGTGGAGATATGGGGGCCAGGCCCCGGGCACCGGGGCACTTACTTCAGTAGAGTCAAGCACAGTTGTGAGTGGAGGTGAGAGGATCTTCAGGGGGCATGCAGCTCTCCCACTCCAGCGCTATGCTGCCTCGTGGTTAGGCCTCATGTCAGGCATGTTGTGAGTCCACGGCACAAGTCCTAAAAAAAGAAGTGGGAGAACTAACCAGGTTAGGCATTATGCAAGTGAAATTATGACGCATGCCATCACAGCGCATGATGTCACGAATTGTGACATTGCATGTGACAATACAGGAAGTGACCTCACTGGAAGTGACATCAGATATTAAGACCGTACACATCTGTTCATCAGGTATAACATGAGTATATTTAAGCGCATTATGAGATATAACAAATGAGATTTGGCTTCGGGTTGTGGAGTAATCCTGACGCAAAATCTGGGCCTCAACTAATACGTTATTTTTTTTTTAAACCTGCCACATAGAAATTGGCAACAAGGAATAAAATATTTGATTGGGTTAAGGCATCTGCTGTAAAGGTGCCCAGTAAAACTCAGGGAATAGTAATAATGGTGAGATAACACAGCAGTTAAATGCATTTGTTGGAGAGATCTGTGATTTGGGAAGTTCCAGATTTAAATAATTTGAATCAAAGTAGTATATGGTTAATGCATCTCCTGCAAAGCACATCACGTAACATGCAGATGACAGGTTATTATTTATGTAGATAGTAAAGTAGGTTCCTGCTTTCAACACAGAGATCCTTTTGTTACCTGCAGTTCATAAATTGTAATCCATGTAATATAGCACAGTGGGCTATGTAGGACATGTGACTGCTACACATTGTAACCCTGTCTCATGTAACTCATCTAGTACATTGATTTACACATGTAAATGATTTATTGTCAATGTTTAATGTGTATGTTACGTAAAGACCTCTGACACCCTGTATTCGGTTGTGTTGATCTATAAAAGAAACAAAATATTTAGTTTGTTGTGTGATTATTGGGACAGACCAACACATCTGACATTCTTGAAGTGCATTCAACTCTTATTTACAGGCACTGAACAAAGGCAAAAGCTGCCTCTCTTAAGTATCTGTGAAGAGATAACAAGCTGTGTGCCTTTGTTTCCCCTATGTGGCATTTACATTTAAGTGTGAGGTTCCAGGCTGCCTCTAGTCGGGATATTAAAAAATAATTAGGCTTGATGGCCCCTTAACTTCGGCCCAGCTGGAGGTGAAAAAAAAGCTTCCTTGCTGCCTGCAGGTCGCTGCTGGGAATGGAAAGCAGACAACGTACAAGCGCTGCTGAATGTGTCCTGGTGTCTGAAAATTACACCAGGACAAGTTCAGCATATTTCTCTGGAGCCCAACTTCTTTGCCGGGGGGATAGTGTCCACCCTGTGAAAATTGTGGGTGGATGCAGTGTACCTGCATGTACCCCCGACGTGTGCCCTGCGTGACTCCACCACACTACAGTATAGCCATGTAACCACACAGTGAAAATGGAGAGTCACCGGGCGGCATAACCCTCCCCTGTGAAGATCCAGCTCACTGTGCCCCTGACAGCTCTGATTCCAGCCGGGTACTGCTGCCATAGTAGAGAAGGAGTGTAGCAAAGCTGCGTGCTTTGCCCAAGCCCTGCCGCAATATGCAGCTCTCAGGAAGTCCGCACCAAATCTCCAGTCCCGCATTGATATGGGAGGGCAACCAGTCTCCTTTCCAGTACCACCCTCTCTCTACAGCCCCTGCAGCAGCCACGGGGCAATGGCTGCCAAAAAAGGTCCATTGCCTTGAATTTCCAAGAAAAGGATGTGGAGCTCATACAGATCATATCCGTGCGACCATGATGATTGACAAAGCCCCCCCTCACCTACTGTTTTCTAGGCCCTATTGGATATTTTAAACTTCTCCACTGCTTTACTCCCTCTTGCACGCAAGCATGCAGTAGTCGTCCCATTGCGAAAAATCTTTGCTAGATGTGCCTAAACCTGAGAACTGTGTAAATATGAGTCCAAGGACAACCCTGGACTGCTAGAGGCACAACATTTAGGCCATAGGCCTTTTTAAATGTAAACACAAATTTGTCCTGTAAATTTGCTGTGTAATCAAACAACATTTATTTTCAATACTTTGTATTCTCGTGAAAGATATAAGTACACTCTTCACATTCGTGTAACATTCATTCAAGGGTTTCTGCTATTAACTGAAAATGTTCAATAGTCACATGATCAAATTACATATTATCACCACTTTATTATCACTAATTGATCCCGCTCTATCATTTGACGCTCAGGTAAATAGAACGGTGTCCACCTGTTGTGCCATCATAAGAACGTTGAGGAAGATTGCTCCCTATCTGTCCCATGCAGCCCGGAAACAAGCAACAGTTGCTTTGGTCTCATCGAGGCTAGATTATTGAAATGCCCTCTATAGTGGCATTAACAAGAGCTCCTTCCACCGTCTTCAGATGGTGCAGAACGCCGCCGCCAGGATGGTCCTGAACCTTCCTAGGCTAGCTTCGGTAACTCTGGCCAGAAGGGATCTTCACTGGCTTCCGATTCCCTTTAGGATTTCTTTCAAACTTCTGTGTCTGTCCTATAGTGCTGTTCATGGCTCAGGCTCAGAGGGTATCAGGTCCCTTCTGTGCGTTTATACTCCCAGAAGAACCCTTCGTTCAGCATCTAAGAATTTGCTCTCGGTCCCCAGAGCTGTGAAGGCAAAATGGGGAGGTAGAGCTTTATTCACCTTAGCTCCAAAACTTTGGAATTCTCTCCCTCCGGAACTCTCCAGTCAGGCCTCTCTGTCGGTCTTTAGGAAACACCTGAAGACCTGGCTTTTCTCTCAGGCATATTAGAGGCCGCGCTTCCGGTGGTTATAGTGGTCTTCACTTGGTAGTTTGGACTTTCTGTTTGTTTGTTATCGCGCCTTGATGCCCTCTGGGGCTAAGTTTGCGCATTATAAAATGCCTTTCATTCATTCATTCATCTTTGTCATTGCTCGTGCAATTCAGTTTTCGGGAAATAGTTAAAGACCAGGGGCGTATTTATGGGAATTGTGGTGCCGGGCAGCTCAGCAGGTCACTTTGCAGCTCGGTCCTGCCGCATCGGGAAAATGCAGGAATATACCTTATTTATTGAATTCAGCACAGTCCTCCCCTTTCCTCCAGCGATGGTGTCGTTTTGGCAGTCTATCACCAATGCAGGCACCCTTGAACCATGGGAGATTTTCCAGAATGCAACATACATGGAAAGGGGAACACATGGAAAGGGGAAAAAATAATTATATTTCTCCTCGTTACACCTCACCTGGGAGGCGTATCATGTTGGAGCATCACCAGGTTTATTAAATCTGGCAATGAGTCAACAACAATGAGATTTGCATGGAAACACCCACCACAATGCTCATGGAACGTCCCCCTTGTGCAAAGTAATGCAACGCGTTGTATTACACCATATTTATGAAGCCATTAAATCCAATGCAATGTGGCTTTGCTTGGCTTCATAAACACAACTCGTAGCTTTGCGTCGTACATGTACCACGTTGCATGGTGGAAGCATGATGCAAGGCCCTCATAAATACGCCTCTTGTTTCTTTTAATTCTTAGCATAGGCTTTGTTCCATGGCTCTTCATTAGCGCCTGGAAGCCCTGGTAGGGCAGGAATGTGCTGTATAAATGACATTAACATAATCTGTGTCGGTGACCTGCGTGTAAGGCCTATTGTAAGTCAGTCCCCTTCATACATATTCTCACTCAGTTTAATCAATCAATCAGTATTTGTAGAGCACAGCACTTTCCCCCCGGGGGTATCTGGGTGTTATACCTCCATCAAGGAGCCAGGTCTTGAGTCTCTTTCTGAAGTCTGCCAGCGAGGGGTCTGTACAGAGCTGAAAGGGAAGGTCATTCCACGTCTTGGCATTGATGTATGAGAAAGATCTGTGACCACTGCGGCTGCGAGGGATGTGGGGGTGGTGTGAGAGGGCGAGTGAACAGGATGATGGAAGTTGAGTCGATGTTTGAGGTATGCAGGTACGAGGTCATGGAGGGCTTTGTAGGCGTGTGTGAGGTTCTTGAACTGGCATCTTTCCTGGATGGGGAGCCAGTGGGGTCTCTCCGGTGGAGGGTGATGTGTGTTCATTTGGGGAAGTAGAGGATGAGTCTGGCTGCAACACTCATAAGTGAGGAAGTTGCCAGCAGCCTTATGATTTGATTTGATTTGATTGATTTGATTTGGACTTATAGAGCGCATGGCTGCCCTGGAGCGTCCCAGCGCTGATCCTAATCTGAACCTGATGAACTTAAGCGAGAGGCAGAGTTAGGGGATGGTAGGGAACAGAAAGGTTTTGAGCGCTCTTCTAAATTTCAGATGACCCGGTTCCATTCGGAGTTCTCTAGGAAGGGCATTCCATTTATTTGACACATTCAGTGAGAACCGGCGGCCTCCTGTTCATGCCTTCCTCACTCTTGGAACAATGGCCAGATTTTCTCTATCTGAGCGAAGGGCCCTGGTCGACTTGTACGGTCGGATCAGTCCTCTTAAGGCTGGAGGGCCTTTGCCCTGCAGAGTCTTATGTGTGATGCAGAGAGACTTAAAAGTGATCCGCTCTTGGATGGGAAGCCAGTGCAGGGCTTTCAGCAGTGGTTTGGCTTATGCTTTTACAATCAAGGTCATGCCAAACCCATGCCAAGCTGCTCCGTTTATGAAGTGACCTTAGTAGTAGCTCACAACACCCCTCACAGCCTCGACTGTTCTTTTGGTTCAGCTAGTTCTCCTGAGATAGGTACACTGGGCTAATGCTAATCCCAAAGAAATTAAAAACTATACACTTAGATCTGCATGCTAATTAGCTAAAATGGTAGATAAAGCAGTTAATCATCAGATATTGCTGTGCTACTCTTGACCCTTCACTCAGATTTCCATTGCGCCCATGGCACGCTAGTGGTGATGATCACAGCTCTGGACAAGTTTAGACCAACAAGGGATAGTGACGGTGTTACAACCTTGTTCCTTTTAGACCTTAAGGCTGCATTTGATAAGTCCAACACCCAACACTGCTACTGAGGCTCTGGAAATTGGGCTTCAACTGGATGGTGAGTCTATGAAGGAGATCTCAAACAGTATGTCTGCCTCCTAACTTTGAGTCTAAATGTAAGACGCTGAATTGTGGCAACCCACAGTTCTATGTTCCTCACAGTTTAAATTGCTCCATCTGCTGCCAAGCTATGACCTTTTTGCTTCACTTCTATTCATATGCAGACCACGCTCAAATTCAAGTGCATCTGAAAGGCCACAGGACAAGCAAACCAGAAACATTTCAGGCTTCAATGGTGATGATTGCATGCAGAATGTCACGTTACATCCTAAAGTTCAAACCTGAGAAACCAGAGGTCATGGGATTGGGGGTGCTTAGTATCTGGTCCCACACCGGCACCTGTTAGTAACTCTATCTCTGTCCCATTTGAGGTCAACAAACTAACTACTACATGCTTTGAAGTCTTAAGGACACTTAGCAGGATTGTTCCTCTTGATTATTCAGGCAGACATTTCACCTACATTGGATGACAGATGTTCCCTCTGTATGGGAATATTCAAATAATTTTTAAAGAGAATGCACATTGGGCAGAAAGAGGCATCCCAGCTTTTACTGGAGTTCAGGAAACTGAACTTCGTGACTCCTCATGTATGCAGATTACAGTGACTCCTGAAGGCTACACAAATTGCTTTCAAGGCCCTGTAAGTGGGGCATAAAAAAGCACCAAATACCATTAGAACCATTCCATTCTGTATGCTTCTGGTTGCATTCTTAGGTCTGCCACGAAAACAAAGCTGGACATTAACTTTTTACATTCAGCTGAAAGTGTGGGCACCTGTGACCTTATTGGGGACTGATTCTGTGTCCTACATGTGATCTGCGGATAATTCAGAGAAAAAAATTAAAATCACCTCTTTCGGGCCTAATCTTTGCTCTCTGAATTAAAGCCCGATACCAAGACATCAATGCATTACAGTGTACATCAGGAAGTCTTCTCTTCCTGCGGTATTTCATTCCTCCATTCATTCATTCAGTCTTTTCATTTGTTGAGCCATTCATTCATCCATTTGTTCTTTCATTCATTCATTCATTTGTTGTTCGGATATGAATTTTTTTTAAGTTTAAAAGCTTTATTGAATCAACAAGATATAAAAACAACAAGTTGACATCAGGAGGAACAATATGGGTAATAACATTCAACTACTGATGTCACCAAGATAAACCAAGCCTTTTCTAATTTTGAGGGGGGGAAAGGGAAGAAGGGAAGGAAAGAAGGGGAATAGAAAAACTATGCTAAAACAACAATCATATTTATAGGTAAGTATAAAATAAACAATTATCAGCATAGAAAAGCAAAAACGAGTGCACAATAATTAAAAACATAAGGATAATTATAACATATGTGAAAGACCTAAACTGTGAAGTTTAAGGAACGAAACTGCGGACAGAAGTACATATGTTCAAGGGGGCTTAAAGTTGTCAGAGGAGAGTGAAGTATACCGTTTGTTGACATAGTGATCTAAATACAAAGTAAGGGGTAACCAATAAAGCTCTACGTTGCGAGGAGGTTTTCAAGAGGCAGCAAAAGCAACATCAAGTCTGTGGGAATTACAGAGAAGATTCCACCAACCACGAATGGAGATATTGGTGAGGGACTTCCAATTGGAGGCAATGTATTGAAAAGCGTGGGCTAGCATGAGATCAAGGAGACCCAATGAGTGCGGAGAAATATCCAAAGAGTCTGAAAGACTTCCTAAAAATATAAGGGAATTGGAAAAGGGAGCAGAGAGTGTAAAGATGCGTGAGATGCGGGACCAAACTTGTTTCCAGAAGACTTGAACAGAGGGACAAAGGAAGAAAAGATGAAAGAGATCAGCTTCAGGGGTATTACATGTCCAACAGTTAGAGGTAGAAGAAGGAATAAAACGAGATAGGGAAAGAGGAGAAAGATAGAGTCTATGATAGAAGAAAAAGACAGACTGAGTAAGGGAAGCATTACGAGAGATCTTCAAAGTTTTAGTCCACAGTCTATCCCAGAGAGAGATAGGCCAAGAACAAGCCAACTCTTTCTCCCAGGATAATTCTATCTTAGATTTGGGGCGGTCAGGATTAGGAGCAGAAAAGAAACGGTAGATAAGAGAGGCCTTAGGAACAGTAGAAAGTATGGAGAGAAGAGGCGAAGAGGGGGGAGTGACTTCAGAAGAAGGAAGAGAATAATAGCGATCCAGGACAATTTCCATAAGTGTATAATATTTCTGTGTGAATGAACTAGGGCAATGAAACTGGAACTGAAATTGAGGGAAGGAGCAAGGTGAAGAGCCATCAAAGAGATGATGAACCCAAATAATACCTTTTGATCTCCAAGAGGACCAGGAGATGGGTCGATTACGAAAAAGGATAAGCGAGTTGTACCAACAAATAGGTAAAAGTAGAAAAGATTCACAAGAGATGATTAGTGGGGAAAGTAAGGGTTTCAAAAGAGAGGAAGTATATTTGAACCGGGGAGGGATAGTATAAGGAGATTTGGAAGTAAAGCAAGGAACCTCTTGAAATGAAAAAGGTAATAATAAAGAGCGTTCAACATGAAGCCAAAGAGGAGAAAAAGGGGATAATTCTGAGGAGAGCCATCGGGAAGCTTGACGAAGAGAGAAGGATTTATGATAAAGTTGAAAGTTTGGAAAATTAATTCCTCCATTTGATTTGGGCTTGCGAAGATTCGCCAAAGATATACGAGTTTTTTTCTGTTTCCATAGAAATTTGGAAATAATAGAATTAATGCGATGAAAGTAAGTGGCTGGGATGAGGACAGGAAGCATAGAAAGTAAATAAATCAATATAGGTGCAATCATCATCTTGACAGAGTCAAGACGACCCCACCAGGAAAGGAAGAGGGGGTTCTAAGAAGAGAGTAAGCGTTCAATTCTGGAGAAGACTGCATTCATATTAAGTTTGACAGAAGAGGAAATAGAGTTAGTAAAAAGAACCCCAAGATACTTTATCTTATGACTATTCCAAGCGAAGCCTGTGGAGGTAAAGAAGTGTGGGAGACAATATTTATTTAAGGGAAGAATTTTGGTCTTGTCGGAGTTGATTTTATATCCTGAGACAAGAGAGAACTTCTCAAACTCAGCTAATAAAGAGGGGACGGAAGAAATTGGATCGGAAATAAATAAAAGAATATCATCTGCATAAGCCGATAACTTGAGTTGATGTTCTTCATATGGAAAACCAGAAATCGAGGAATTGTTATGAATAGAGGACAGAAAGGGTTCAAGAGCTAAAATAAAAAGAAGTGGGGAAAGAGGACACCCTTGACGGACTCCACGTTGCAATGTGAAAGATGAAGTGAGCTGACCATTTACTAAAACTGAGGCCTTGGGAGTAGAGTAGATTAAATAAATAAATGAGATGAACTTGGGACCAAAACCATGCCATTTTAGGGAAGCAAGTAGGAAAGACCAATCAACTCTGTTGAAGGCTTTTTCAGCATCCACAGAGATGGCGGCCAGGGGGATAGAAAGAGAAGAAGCTTTATTTAAAACATTGAGAAATAATCTGGAATTATCCGATGTGAGACGACCTTTAACAAATCCACATTGTTCTTTCCCAATAAGGGATGCCATAAAGGGATCAAGACAGAGGGCTAACAATTTAGCATACAATTTGTAATCAATATTAACCAAAGAGATAGGGCGGTAATTTTTACAGAATTTCGGATCGCGACCTTCCTTAGGGATAAGACAAATAGTAGCATCTTGAAAGGAACCTTGGCCAAGACCAGTAGAGCAGAAAGACTGAAAGAGAGAGAGAAGTCGGGGCAAAAGAAGGTCAGAGAAGTGTAAATAAAATTCATCCGGAAAACCATCCGGACCTGGAGTTTTCCCTTTGGTGAGGGAAGATAATGCAGTGGAAAGTTCCTGTAGAGTAAAATCTGTTTCTATGTCTGAGAAGTGAAGTTGGGACGTAGCAGGTTTAGGTAAATTATCAAAGTAGGATTGAAGAAGATTAGGTGAAGGGGGATTTTCAGGAGTATACAAGGATTCATAAAAAGACTGAAATTGGTTCAAAATATCCTTATCGGTGTGCAGGAGGACATTAGAAGGGGAATAGATGGAATCAATGAAAGTACGTTCTTTCCGTGACTTGAGGTAGTTAGCAAGTAATTTACCAGATTTGTTACTGCCCCCATAGTAGCGAGCGCTCCTCCGGAGAAGAAAGGAAGAAGCCGAATCAGTGGTGAGTTTGTTGAAGGCGATTTTAGCTTGAAGGAGTTCCGGAGGCATATGCTTGGTGGAGGAAGTATTAAACCGATGCTCTAAGGATTTAATGTGTGTTAGGGCAACAGTACGTTTCTGGAGAAATTTCTTTTTTTTCTTTGAAACAAAGTCAATGATGAAACCCCGGGCTGTAGCTTTGAAGGAATCCCATAAAATGTGTGGAGGAAGGAGAGGGTCAGAGTTGAGTTGAAAGAATTCAGTAGTAAAAGAGCGGAAGGAGGTGGAGAAATTAGGGTCAGTCAGTAAGGAAGAATTAAAACGCCAACAAGATGATTTAGGAGGGGGGGGAGGAGATCAAAGTCTGTAATAATAGGAGAATGATCAGAGATGACAATCGGTTCAATAGAGGAAGATAAAAGATTTTGAGATAGAGAAGAGGAGAGAAAAATATAGTCTAGGCGAGAGAAGGAGGCATGTGGGGGGGAGGAGAAAGAGAAATCTAGGGTGTCAGGATGAGTGAGTCTCCAGGAATCAATAAGGTGGGCCTGTGTAATAGTATCCAAGAACTGTTTATGGGGTTTATGTGGGGTGAAGCGTACAGAGGATTTACGATATAGGAAGGGATCAACTATTTGATTACAATCACCACCAAGAAGGAAGCAATCATCTTTATATTGAATGCATTTGGAAGTGATTGTGGGCCAAAAGGAAGAATCAGAGAGCGTGGGGCCATAAACATTAAACAGGGTAATAGGGATAGCATTGATAAGTAATTTAGCCAATACCCAATGACCTGCATCATCTTTTTCTTCTAGTACAACCTTGCATTTAAGTCGTTTGTGGATCAAAATGGCAACTCCATTCTTTTTATGCGTAGCCGGGGAAAATAACATAGTACCAACCCATTGTCGTTTTAACTTTAAGGATTCAACATCAGAGAGGTGGGTCTCTTGGATAAGAGCAATGTCAGGGTTATAAGAGGAGAGGTGAGATAATACTTTCTGCCGCTTAATAGGATTGTTAAAACCCTTCACATTCCATGAAACAACTTTAAATATTAAAATAGAGTAAACAGTTCAAATGCAAAATGTGCAAATACATAGTAATAATGGAGAGACTAAATATAAGAAAGCCGGAAATGAGAAAGTATGAAAAAGGAATACGGGAAAGGGAGAAAAGAAGGGAGAAAGGAAAGGAAGAAAAACCAGAACGAGAAAAGGAAGAAAGAAAAAAGAGAAGACAGCACAAATCCATAAGGATGACTGCAAAAAACATACCTGAAGAAGAATACAAAAAGGGATATGGGGAAGTGGTGACGCGTAACAAGACGAGTCAGACCAGAAGCAGAAACAAGACCGCACCGAGACGTCACAGAGCTAGGAAGGGATGACATATGATGAAGGGGATATTCAGTAAGGTACAAGTCTGCGATGAAAGGAAACAAAAACAATTACTAAGAAAGTCGAACTGAACACAATGGAATAAAATATAAGATATAAAGGTCATAAAAGAACAGAGAATACAAAGAAACGGAATGACAGTATAATAAGAAATAGAAATAAAGACTACAGTAAACCAGAGGAAATAAATAAAAAGAGAAATAACAAGAAACATAACATGCATGAAATATATAAGCACACAAAAGAGCAGATCAATTAGAAAGTAGAAGCAGGAGAATATGAAACCAGTTAGCCACTATTCGAAGGGGAGGACTCCATTCCTTCACCATTCTGCAGGAGGAGAAAATTGCGAAGTTCACCAGGCTCTTGAAAGGTCCAAGTCTTATTTTGATGAGTGACTCTGAAGGTGCAGGGATGAAACAGACCGTACCGTGCTCCCATGGAGCGCAAAGAGGGGCGAAGTGAAAAAAATTCCTTGCGTCTAGCGGCAGTTACATTAGATACATCTTGGGTTAGAAAAATACGTTGACCTTGCCAGGATACTAGTCTTTTGGCTCTAGCAGCAGAAAGAATGGAGAGGAGATCCGTAAATTTCAAAAACAGGATGATGACACCTCGAGGTTTTGTAGATGTAGTTGTACGTGGTCCGAGTCCATGGGCCCTTTGGATGCTGATATTTGTAGAAGATGGCATGTCCAAAAGTTTTGGGAGGAAAGAGGTGAAAAAAGTGACTGGGTCCTCCCCCTCAAGAGATTCCGGCAGGCCATGAACACAAAGGTTATTCCTTCTATTTCGATTTTCCAAATCTTCCGTGTGGTGTTGAAGGGAGAGTACAGTCTTTTCCAAGGAAGCAATGCGTTGAGTGTTAGTTTGGACCTCAGGGAGTTGTTGTTCAATGGAGGAAATGCGAGCATCCATGGTCTCCCACTTATCTTTTAAAAGTTGCATGTCTTTACTGGTTTCCTCCACAAATGGTCGTAACGCCCGGATTTCTTCTAAAATCAAATCCATGGAGGATGAGGAGGAAGATTTGTCCGGTGAAGGCGGATCTTGTTTTAGTCGTTTGGAAGAAGTCACTGGAGGTGAGGATTTATGTGAAGAGGACTGCAATTGTGAAGCTCGCTGAGAAGCAGAAGTCGCCATTTTGAGAGTCTGTGAGGGAGCAAACAAATCAGTGGGAGAGCCCAGAGGATTCTTCAAAGAGGAAGGAAAAATAAATTTAGGCTTGCGTAACTGAACTGAGAACTCACAGAAAATGTGCTCATGGACTTACGAAAAATCACTGAGAGACACAACATTTCTGTGAAACATGGTAGAGTTCAGAGCATCCATAACATGAAACATGGCAAAAGGTGCAAAAAGGCTGGAACTCAGTTGAGAAGGTGTCATAGAACACAACATGGAATGACCAGTGGTCTAACACAATGCAAATGATGGGAGGTTTCTAATAGACAGGTACACTGTATAAAGCGTAGAGGTGCCAAAGTAGAGAAACTGTCATATCCAAAGGAAAGTTCATCATAAGGAAAGTTCATACATGAAACAGAGAAGCACAAGTTGTACACTGCAGAGTGTAATAAACATTCCGTAGGTCAGGAAGAAAAAACATTGTTGAAGAAGGTGCAACGCGAACAAACGCGCTCAAAATGGCGGCTTCCTGACAGGAGACAAGCGCATTTTGAGTAAAGAGTGGAAATTAGGACATAGTACAGGCAGCAGGAATCTCCTCGGCGTTTACCGCGAAGTCCGCAAAAATAATGAAGAAGAAGGCGGAGCGTCAACGTTGAGGAGGTCATGTACCCACAGAAGACTGTTAGAGCTTCGGTAGCGCGAAATGGCGGCTTCCCAAAGCGCGCGCTTCCCAGTACGCAACAGGCGCGTTGCGAAATACACTGGAAAAACGGCGTATAAGGGGTCGCAGAAGAGATGTGAATGCTCACCACCGGTTCCGGTGCTAGATGGTGTATGCTGCTGCGAAAACAGGTCTCTTCACATCGGGAAAACTGTTCAGAAAGTCCTTGATGCGGCGGAGCTCCGCAACTAGCCGGCCATCTTGCACGGCGTCCAAGCCACGCCCCCGTTCGGATATGAATTTACCTTGAAAAAATGGAAAGACGCAAGGCGTTTGGCAAAAGAGCAACAAGTTGGTTTAATTAAACACAGCAGCCGGGAGAGCTTCGATAGTGTTGTTTCCGACTACAGTTTTGATGTACAGAGGTATTGGCAGCAAATACATACAGCTTGTGAAGTACAATAATGCAATTTCAAATTTTTGATAGCGTGCAGATCTGGGCCTGGTCATAAACCATAGATACAATCATCTGATAAGGGGGACAGAGGTGGCTTTCGACCTCGGCCAGAGCTAGTGTGGGTCAGTGTGTATGTGTCCAGATGTCCGGCCTAGGGAGTGGCGATCACTATGTGTGGTGTGCATGCTGTGTCCTGATTGGCTTAGTGTTCATAACTGCATGTGGCATCTAACTTTGAGTTTTTTTGGGAACTTGCGTCTTTGTCCAAACGTGTTTTATTTGGGTCATCTCCTCGTACATGTTTAAGGTGTAAGTGCCTATCTGTGGGATCAAGCAGGTTTTTCCCTGTTTGCACGTCTTTCTTCAGGCTAAGTCTAACCCCACCTTTGACCTATCAATCGGCAATATGTGACATTACAATGCGTGCCATTACATTGCATGCCATTGAAACGCCAACCATTACCCCAACTTTCTGTCAGGGGAGCGCTGGAATGTGGAATATATGAATTTTTTATTCCAACTCCAGTGTGTGCAACAGTGGGGGTGGTGTTGAAGTTAAATCCAACACCTTCTAACCACTGCCGCACACCTTTTTCGTTGCAACAGCATGTGATGTAATGGCATGTGTTGTAATGGTTGCATAGTAAAGGCTGTTTCCCATCAATCGGTAGGGTTGGGTCTGGGTCATAGGGACTGCCTGACCATATATCTCTGACTCGGGTTGATGGGGAGGTCATCTTGGGTGGATTTAACAGCAATGATACGAGTTCATTAGTTCATATAACATGGCTGTCATTGATATCATTTTTACTGACATTCTCATTATTATGCACGCATTTGTCTTGGCGTACATCAATATTGTTTTTACTGGAAATGGCGTGATTCGTGCATGTATCAAGGTGTACATTGACATCATATTCTCTGATATTAACATGTTCATTCAGTATCATATAAAGAAGAGTATAGAAAGGCCATTGTGGAAGTGTATATGTGGAAGATCATGTGTGGACGTTCATTACAGAAAGCACTCATGATGGAGACCATCAGAGGAGAACAATTTGAGGAAAGTCGTCTCCGGAACAGCATTTATGAAACACTGTACATTGGAGACCACACATGCGGTACCATAGAATTCCCAAGTCCATAGTAGGAAGTTCTCACACCACCATGTGTTGGAGACCACTCAAGAAACACCATAGAAGGAGGGGCTGGCATGAAGAAACCCACAGTAGGAAGTTCTTATGAGGAATATTGTATAAGAGATTACATGAGAAGTACCATACAAAGAGGAGGATCAGATGAGGAAGACCATATGTGGAAGGTCTTTACAAAAAGACCTCATGAGGTAGACAATCAGAGGAGAACATTTTGAGGAAAGTCTTCTACAGAGGACCATATCAAGAACTGCATCCACAAAACACTGCACATTGGAGACCACACACACGGTACCATGGGGCAGCCAGCAAGGCTCGTGTTTGGCAGGGGGCGCAAGAAAGAGATGGGGGGCATGGCTGCATTTAACCTCTTCCATGCTCATGATGAGCTGAGCTCGTCATGAGGCACGGTTGAGCTGCACTCATGACGAGCTGAGCTCGTCACAGCCGTTGGAACATTCGCACACGGGGATAATTACCCGCTGGGCTGAACGTTCGAAAAACGGGTGTGGTTGTGACAAGCTCCGCTCGTGATGAGTGCAGCTGCACTGTGCCTCATGAAGAGGCGAGCTTGTCACAAGCACAACTGCGCTTCGTGCGTCCCCCCTCCTTCCGCGCACAGTGGGGGAAAACACCCCGCAGCGAAGGGGTTAAAAAAGAAATAAATAACACTTAACTCGCCGCCCGCCGGGTCACGCGACTCTGCTCCTGCTCGCCTGTGTCCGAGTACAGGTGGGACCAGGAAGCAGGCTGCCAGGCTCCCATCCCTAAGCCAATCACAATGCTGCAATGCAGCATTGTTATTGGTCTGAGTGGAAGCTCATTACAGAAAGAGCTCATGATGCAGACCATTCTGCATAGGCTATATGAAAAAGACAATATTAGAAAGACCAAATTACAATTTCTAATTTAGATAGGCCATTTTAGAAAGACTGCGTGTCTAGCATCAGCGAGGAGGCTTCTGTGAGGAAGTCAAAAGGAGGAAGGTCACATAACTAGTACCATACAAGGAAGCCCATCACACAGAGATGGCCATATGATGAACATCAAGGACAATGCTGGTTTCCAAATTCCTTCCAAAGAAAATGTATGTAAATTCTCCCGCATGAATTTTACTTCCCTTGTTTGATTTTCATAAACTGCTCTGCCTGACCTCTTATTAAGCTGTAAAATAACATATGGAAGCATGAAATGCATTTCTGTTTACACTTGCAGCACTATGTCAAACCCTAGCAGAATCCATGCCATGCTTACACTGCCACCCGGTGGCCAAACATATAAGTTTATCATTCTATGTCTGCAGCATTCTGTACATGTTAAATATAAAAAAACAATGAACAGCCAAAAGGTTTTGCAGCTGTAAAACACACAGGGGCATATCAACATGAGACTGGTGGAGTGCACCGTTAAGCCAAAATTGCTAACTCCGCGTTCTGCCATTCTGAATACGCAGGGATGAGCTATATTTACAATAATACAGCCCACCCCTTTGTTTTCCCTAATGCTGGCACTAAATTCAGCTGCATAGCGCCAACAGTGCCTGGGTTGCAAGGAATGATTGGCAAACAACGAGAGCGTGAGTGGAGAAGATGTTATGAAACAGAAGAGAATAAAGCGTTCAAAATAAGTAGGAAGCTCTACCAGACACAGATCAAACTCGCCAAAAAAGAGTATTATTCTAACAAAATACAGGAGGCAAAATTAGACCAAAAAGAAATTTTTTCGGTCGTAAGGTAATTTACCAACCCCAAAACATTACAGAAAGAACTACAGAAAGAACTACCTCCTTCCCAAAGCTTATGTGATCAAATTTCAACCTACTTTGAAGAAAAAATCCAAAATATCCAAAAGGATTTCATAACGGACTCTATCCGGAACCAGAACGCTGCCCTGGTCCACGATCATGCTACTACTAGCCATTCCATCCGATCATTTAAACTAGTGTCACTGGAGCAAACTTGTGATGCAATGGTAGCATGTAAATTAGGTTTTCCCTTAGATGCGTGTCCGCCCATGATTCTTCACCAGATCTTACACACTGTCAATCCTATAATAAATCAAATTGTCAATTCCTCATTAAGTTCAGGCATAGTGCCAGATTAATGGAAGCTAGCAATAGTTAAACCACTGAAAAAGAAGCAAAATATCGACCCCTCTGTCCTTTCCAACCTCAGTCCAATATCATTACATCCTTTACTGATAAAAATAGCAAAAACATTTGTTCACAATGAGTTAAACAAATTTGACGAGGACGCCAATATCCTCCACCCTCAGCAATCAGGTTTATGACCCAAGCACAAATTCCATGCTCCTAGAAATCACAGACTCTCTAAAAATTATAGCTGACAGAGGCAGGAAGGCTGTGATGATTCTACTCGACCTGACGGCCGCGTTTGATACTATCTCACATAGTATCCTCCTGGCAAGACTCAAAGCCATCGATATTTCCAATTCCGTATTAGCTTGGCTAAAATCCTTTCTCTCTAATCGCAGACAAGCTGTGTCCCTTGGAACTTCTCTCTCAGTCAAATGCACCATCACAACAGGAGTGCCACAAGGTTCATCGTTAAGTCCGCTGCTGTTTAATATTTACCTGATCCCACTCATCTCCCTGATAGCATCATTAAGGATCAAAGATACATCCTACGCAGATGATACCCAAATGATCCTATCATTAGACAACGATTTCACGGATGCTGAATCTAACTTCAAACAATGCCTAACCAAGGTAATCCAGTGGATGAAGGCAACCACCTCAGGTGCAACACTGATAAAACCGAGATCCTACCGATAGGGAAAGAGGTCTTGTTTGTGCCTGGTGAGTGGTGGCCGGAAGGTACAACTCCTCCGCATAATACGGTGAAGGTAGCCAGAAACCTAGGAGTACAGCTTAATTCTGCGCTCACCTTCCAGCCACATGCAATGATTGTAGCAGGGACCTGCTTCAGCATCATATAAATCATGAAAAAAATGTTGATTTAATGCCTCTCACTGCAAGGAAATCAGTAGCAGTCGCCCTGATCCTCTCGCGCCTGGACTACTGCAACACCCTCTTGGCAGGAGCTAACAAACAAACATTAAAAAGACTTCAAGTGGTCCAACACGCAGCAGCCTGTCTGGTCCTAAAACTACCACAAAGGGCCTCAGCATCCGCAGCCTTAAAAACCCTTCACTGGCTCCCACTGCATAAAAGAATACTCTTTAAAATTCTGTTAATCACCTTTAAAGCCTCACTTAAATAAGGACCAAAGTACCTCTCAAAAAGGTTCACCCCCTGCATTACAACCAGAACCCTCGGGTCCTCATCAGCCAACCTCCTCAAACCCCTCAGTTTCCGGTGCAAAAGAAAGGGAGGGAAATCATTGGCAAACCTGAGTACCAAAGATTGATACCAATTGCCAATGCATCTGAGAGAGTTAAAAACTGAAACTCAATATAGGAAAGCATTGAAAACTTGGATTTTCGGAGCCACAGATAAATGATGTCTCTCTCTCATCTAAGATTGCCTGAGCTCTCTCTTACCTCCAATCCAGCATCAGGATGCTCCTCTCGGAGTGACAGTCAGCGCTTTATAAATACCTCATTTCACTTCATTATGTGCAGGAAGGTGCACCTTCCTGCACATAAACAGTCTCTAAGTGAACTGTAACTCTAAGTGTGCTTCAGAATGCAGCGCTTAGAGAAGTTTCTGCAGCATACATAGAAACAGCAAAAACAAGGGGAAATTAATCATTTCTCCTGGTTTCGCCAGGTTAAGACCAAGTTTCCCCTGGTCTTCTTTTTGGTGCTGCCCCATATTTATGCCTCCCTTGTAAATAGGTGTAAAGCAAGAAAGTGTCTGGCCCTTAATCAGTAAGGCCGGACACATATACAAGGAAAAAACCCACAGAAAATGCCAATACTGATTCTCATTGAAGACACCCATTCATACCAAGAGCCAAAGGACCTGAACAATCTGGTCTGAAAATATTTTTTTATACAGAAAAGGAGGCATTGGTTTTAAACAGCGCAGCCAACACATCTGTTATGTTTGCAAATGTAAGTTCTCAATATGTTTTATGGTATGATCGATGCAAATATTGTTCCACCCACAATATTACTTAGTGCATGGTGGAAAATCCTCCGAGCACATAAATTGTAAAAATTCAGACAGCAGAGCACAGCACAATTAAAAGTTCCAACTGACTGACAAACAGTCAGTAAACTGTTTATTTCCAAACAAAGAGCAATAGGTATAAAACAATCTTGATTATAGGTGGATCATATAACAAGTTGTTGACACAAGCAAACCAAAAACAAACTTGTTATGTTAGACGAGTACTGGCCAAAGTACTAAGCCCCCGGGAAGTCGATAATCTTCGTCCACAATCCCACCCGCATTCAAATCGTATGTCGTACGATTTGGATGCGGGCGAGAGCCAGGCTTTTTTGGGATTGTGGCTTGGTACTTTGGCCCTTATTCGTGTAACATAACGAGTTTGTTTTTGGTTTGCTCGCCCGTACTAGTGACTACCTGGGCACTGGTCAGCCATATGATTCTAACTGAAATAGAGTAGCACTTTGAATCCATTACACAGATTATGATGACGTTTGCTTTGCTGATTTCGCATATTTCTAATTTGGGCTTGACCCTTGAAAAAGTTGTAGAACGACTAAACACTTGTTGGCTGTTCATCTTGTTCCATCTACGTGTCAACAACTTATAATATGATCCACCTATAGAATGTGCTACACCTACTGCTCTTTGTTTGGAAATAAACAGTTCACTAACTGTAAGTCAGTTGGAACTTTTAATTGTGCTGTGCTCTGCTGTCTGAATTTTTGAAAATATTTTTTATTTTGATTTCTTTCAGTTAATTTCTATCTTTTCATCATATTTTTAAGAGAAAGATTCTTTTTTTAAGCTTCAACATAAGCAATTACAAAAATTGACATACACTGAAGACACAACAACATTGAACAAAAATAGCACACAAAAGTAAAAGATATAGAAAAAGGTTCACAGCACATTTATAGACAAAAACTGTACATTATTCTCTCGGGTTCTGTCCGGTTTCTGAACAACAATTTTATAAATAAACAGTGCCTCTGATCATTTTTCTGTAATATCCCTCTTCTAATTTTATTCATGAGCCAAGAACCCTTGTAAATAGTGACATTGTCAACAACTAATGGGTGTTGCGGCCGAACGCCACCACAACACCCATTGCTGGCCCTTTCACTCTAAGGGCCGCATGACAGGTGGTTATTCACAAGGCGGCGTTAAGCTGCCTTAACTCCACCTTATAAATAAGGTGAAGGGCTTATCACCACAGGAACGTCATTAAAAGTGACATTACTGTGGCGATAAACTCTCTTAAATACACCCGGCAGTTCCCAAAATCACAAGCTTTTCAACCACAAAGTTGCAAAGTACAAACTGTGTATTGTCATTCTGAGATCAGTCCATATGATTCAGGTTCTGCACCGATATGTCAAGCAAGACCACTAGAAAGAGAGGAATCACGAAATTGGGAGTTCCCCTTTTGATTCCCATTGGAAAGTTTATTGTTTTAGACAGAAAAAAATGGCTGAACGGAATTACACCAAACTTGGAAAAAGATGGACCTTACTGAGAAAGCATGATTTTTGTTATTCAGTGTAAATAATCTGTTCAGCTGTTTTTGAGAAATTCACATTTAAAAAGGTGTTTAGATGCACATGAAAGGGTAACATTGAAAAATGGACCCTTTCAAGGTAATTAGGCTGCATCATGATTGACTGGTAGCAGGAATTTGAGACTCAGTCCTAAGTCTTGAGAAAAAACAAAAGAATGGCTAATTTAGGGGTCACAGAGGGCATACTCTGCCCCCAGGGCCGCGGTGGGGCAGGGGCCCAAAGTGGATTTTGGCACCTACGATGGGTTGAGTGCATTGACTGGTCTGAGGGCATGCACAGTAGGCAGTTGGGCAGCCACTGGAAACTGGTTACAGGGCCTGAGTAGAGGCTGGACCCTGCCCCCAACTCCTGCTACCGATGGCCGTCAATCATGCACAGAAGACGTTGAGCGCCCTTGGAGGCTGGTTGCAAGGCCTGACCAGAGGCCATCCTCGCTATGCCTGGCTGCTGGCCATGCCCATGGTGAGTTTGAGGGCCTACAGGGGTTTGGATGGTTGCAGGGTGGTGGGCACAAGGCAAAGCCAGGGCTCCAGCTGGGGGTTGAGCGTCTGCCTGGACTGGGTGCAGATTACCTAATGAGGCTGAGTGTATTACACTTGGGCACAAACTACAGAAAAAAACAATGGTTATAGCTACTTGTTGAAATAAGATAAGAGCAAACATTTAGAAACCGAAAAAACACTGAGTTATAGTTTAGTGATCTAACTATATCTTGTACCCAGAGTGGTGCCTAGCCGAAGAAACACATATCTCACCAGGAGAGATGAGAAACTGCAGGAGGACTTACTTGCCTGGCGAAGCATGTGTATCTCGGGCCTGGCAGAGAGGGGGCAGTCTTCTCAAAGCGAGTCTGAAGGGGCAAGTGACGAATTATTCTCGCCACAGGGATCGGGATCTAATGGAGAGTGTGGTGGGGTTTCCTAGGGTTTCTTTATGGCGGGGCGTAGTGCGAGACCTGGTTGTTTACTCACGATGCTATCTATTTATTTACCTGCTGTTCTGTTATTCCTCATGTATACAAGTATATCCAGGTGAAGCCTATATCCAAATGTGCCATAATGAGAAAATCGATTTGTATACATGTGTTGTCACAATGCCAATTGGGGGGGGGGGTCTTCCTTGTGTAACGGTTAAAGGTAAAAATCTGAAAAATAATGTTTAGAAAAAAAAAAACTTTAATTGTACCCTGTCATCCACTGCGTATAACCTCATAAATGACATCACTCATGAGGTTAAACTATGTCTGATAACATCATTGCTGACATTTCAGATGACATAATTGATGACATTAATGGTAACTTCTCAAATTACATCAGCATCATACTGCTACTTACATTACTCCATTAGCCCTTACATGTTGATGTACAGAATGGATATAGAATAATGCATGGCGGCAAGTAGCGAATGTTACATGGTGCACTGTTACCAAATCAGTGAAGTTTAAGGTGGAAGTGGTACTCCATGGTAAACAACATAAAGACTGAACACACCTGATGTGAGTTGCAGAGGAATGTTTTTGCATAGGTTGTGGTTTTATAGGATGCCTGAACACATGCCCATGTCAAACAGTTATAATACACTGCTATAGACAAATTCTATGTAAAATGATGTTTATAAAGTGTGGATGTTCAATTACAAAAGTTTTCCAAAGTTTTTGAGCCATTCCTGGTCTTTGAAAAATGCAGAATGTTGAGGTGACCCACTTAGGTTTGATTTACGTCACACTGGGTTCGCAATCACGGCTCTAAGGCTATATGCCAGTGTGCTCATCTCTGGAATCCATTGACAAGTGCAAAGCTGTCAACTCTTGAAAATTGTGAGTCATGTGAAACCTTTAAGAGGAATATTCAGTTATATGGTACAAACTATTTTTGGAGGGTTTTCAAAGTTTAAAAAAGGGATGACACCATTAAAGTCAACAGAGGCATTATGGGGCATATTACCAAGGGTAGCGATAGACAATTATCGCCGGTTTTGCAGCGGCGATAAATCTATTGCTCTATTAGCAAGCTGTCACTAACTGATGTTAGCGACAGCTTTTAGGCAATAGCGAGCGGTTTGGGGCCCGCTTTGCATGTTAGCGATATTGATCGCTAATGACATGCAAAGTGGGTGTACCCAACCTGTTGGCGACTGAAAGCAGTCGCTTACGCCGCTATCGCTTATTAGCAAGGCAGGCGTAGCGATGGAAATATTCCCGCTATCGCCAAAAACCAACGCCTGCTCAGACCAGTTCTTAGTCATGTTATCCAATGGGAGGTGGATAACATGGCTAGGAGCATTTCGTCGCTAATGCGTGAATATCGCTGTATTCTCCGAGATATTCATGCATTTTTCCGCTATCGTTGAATATGTTAGCACAATGGAGAAACCCGTTGCTAATAGCATGTTTTCCCCGCTAACATATCCATCGATAGGCAGTGATAAAAAAATCGTCGCTAAGCCTATTTAGCGATAATTATCGCTACTTGTTGGTAATATGCCCCATTGTTTGTTAGGTGGCTGAATAGAAGAAAAAAGAGGGTTGCATCCACCAAACGTGACTTGACAGATATCCTATTTGTCCAGCCTGTGGCTACAATATTGTCGATTGTTACTTAACTGGTGATAGAAAATTGAGCACAAGTATAGCTTGTTGAATTACCTGAAGTCCATAAACTGATTGTCACAATAACTGGATGATTTCCTTAGTGATGTAATCAATGATGTCATTTAAGATGTCTTGAGTGATGTAAGAGGTGAAGTTATGAGCAGTGCATGATGGGGGAGACAGTTATAGATAGTTCACTAAACTATAAGTGGCGAATCTCAGTGCTTTTACACGCCATTTCTTATCTCATTTCAACACCTAACCCAAATGTAGCTTCAAACTGATCTGGCCACAGCTTCGTTTTAGTTGAGCTGCTCTTTAAAGTGGAAAGACTGATGTTAATTTTCTTATCATTTTGGTCCGCGGGGACACATTTGCATAAAACTTGACAAACGAATCCAGTCAGCTATGTTTCAGCATTTTGGGGCCGATACACAGAACTAACTTAAGACAAAATCCTAAACTTACTACTTTTGGTATTCACAGAAGGCATTTAGTAGTAGTAAAGTTAGGATTTTGTCGTAAGCTTGACTTAAGACAATTTTAACACAGACTTAAGACAGACTTAAGACAAACATAAGACAAAATGTGCATACCAAAAGTAGTAAGTTTAGGATTTTGTCTTAAGGTAGTTAAGTGAATTGGCCCCCACCATGTTTTATCAAGATACACCCATAGGAAAAAAAGATAAGGGAGGAATGAAAAAGCATATTGTTTCCAAATATAACTTCTGTATGAAAGCTGGCCAAAAGACTGAAAACCACGGAATCCACTTAAACCAAACGTGCCATGAAAGTAGAACTTTACCCTGAAAGCCTTCTTTTTTTGGTTCGGTGTTAAATCTGGCACAGTTAACACTTGCATCTATCTTGCCAGTTGAAAAGTGATTCATTTTATTAATTTGCTGATACCGTTGGCACCATTCCATTAATAGGCCTGAAATTTAGTACATATTTAGGGCGCTGCAATTACTATTGAATATTTGAAGATGCGCAGATCTGTGTAAGGGGGAGCTAAGAAGGCGGGGGGGGGGGGGCACACATTTTTTGATTGCTAATAAGTTTGGCAGCGTGTGATGGATCTGCACACATTTGGCAGACCCGGGGCAGGATTCGTTTTCCAATGGGATGTCACCTTTTGTGAATTCCATAACAGAGGGAATTGTTAAAAATGTAAAATGCGTATAAAGTTTTGTGCTGATTGATCAAATTGGATAAAATGCGGCAAGTAGTTAGGGCGTGATGTGGAGTGCAGGTAAACTAGTTTTAGTGATGATTCAAGAGAGGGGCAAGTTCGGTGAGGGGGGCAAGGATATTTTTGATTTACAAATACCATTAGCGCCATTTGCTCCATCTGCACGATCAGGCATACCCAGCAAGGGAGGTGGAATTTGAAAGGGAGTGGCAAGACAGTGCTCCTTTGCTAATACCATTTGCACGGTGTGATGCATTTGCAGAAACGTTGGCAGGAGCATGATATTTTATTGGTTTCCACTTTTTGTACATCTAATGGGCTACAATAAAATGTCCAGTGACTTATTTTTTTAGCGCTGTTTAATGAATCTGACTCAAATGTATGTGGCAGGCAGTTTGCAAGTTGCTGCCAGTTCAGATAATTACAGGTATTGTGTAAATCCAATCCTAAAGAGGTGGTCAAAATAATTTTTTGTTTACTAATAACTTTGCCACCATCAAACGGATGTGCACAATGTTTGAAAGACTTGGCATGTTCAGCCTATGCTTGTTTTTCTCACTTTCATGCGGGTCAATCAGCAGGAGACATTTCAAGGAAGGGGCATGAACAAGTCTTCACAAACTAACACATTTGCCACTCTTTGATATATTCACACAACACTTGTAAGACATTTACCGGGTATAGCTTTCTGTTGGTTATGTCAGATTTAGAGCAGATCTGTCGAGGCATAAGTATTTGAGCAATTAGAGATTTTTCATTAAGAACTTTGCTGTTGTTCAATTGCCTGCAATAAATTTGGCATCTCGCGAATTGGGCCCAGTGCAAAAGCAACCAACCCCCTTCGCCCATACCCAAAGGTGGTTGGGCAAAGGGCCTGGCTAAGAACAGAATGGGTACATAGCAAGCCATGCACAGTGGGCATTGGTTGGCACCAGTGTGTTGAGCACAGGTCCTGGTCTATGGCCAACCGTTGTGCGCAGCGTGGGCTGTAAGGTTCTTCCGGCTGTTTAGGAGCAGGGCTACACCGCAGGCACCAGCGCAACAGGGCTTGAAAATTAAGGAAATTATTTAAAAACTATTACTTTCACTGTATAAATCACTGTTCAACTTCGAGTGACATTCTGACTCAAACCGTTCAAACTACTGAAATATGTATGGATGTGCCTTCACGTGCAGGAATGTGGTAAACTCCATTGTGAATGATTGCAAGGAGCACATCTACGCACACGGTAGTTCCCTTCAATGCCATTGGCTACTATGGGTTTGTGTGCTTTTTACAACCAACAGTGAACCTTCGCCTTTGGCCAGTATTTTCATTTTATAATGGCAAGTCTCTATCTAGCAGCTCCCACAGCCCTGCTATGGGAAGTCTTGCTGTCATCAGATGTGGACATTCTGCTACAGGAGTTCCAGTCCTCGGATGTGCCATCCTTTAGGGCCATCCTTGCTTCTATTAAATCAAGATCCCCATTGGATCCCTGTCCCCCAGATGGATTTGGGAAGCTTTCCCACCCGGTTGTGGATCACATTACCCAACTGTTTAAATCGGTCATTGATGAAGGACGCTGTTCCAAAAATCTGGAAAACTGCATTGGTCTCCCCTCTACTGAAAAAACCTAATGTGGACGCCCTCATGTGGTGTAACTCTAGGCCTATATCCTTGTTACCCTCTCTCACCAAGGTGTTAGAGAAATGTTATGTTATGTTATGTTAGCCGGATTTATAAAGCGCACGGCTGCCCCAGCAAAGGGGCGTCCCGGCGCTAAATTGGATGAAAGCCGGACACAAGCAGTACCAAAGACACAACCATAACAACTCTAGGAATCCTGTGGAAAAAGGAAGGTTTTGACAGCCTTCCTAAAGACCAGAAGTACATCAATAGCGCAAATATGGACAGGAAGAGAGTTCCATAGCCTGGCAGCAAGCACTCTAAAAGAGCGGCCACCGGTCCTAGCCCTCTTGAAGCGCGGGACTGTGACCAGATGGAGTCCTGAAGATCTTAGAGACCGTGAAGGTACATACGGCAAGATAAAATGCTCCAAGATCTGAGGAGAGGAGTGCTTCAGAATTTTAAACGAAAGGCAAAGAGACTTAAACTTAATCCTCTGTGCAACAAGTAGCCAATGAAGTTTATAGATGTTTTTTTTGGACGAGCAGAATCTCGGCAAGCCTACCAGAGTCCTTGCGGCAGCGTTTTGATCGCGTTGAAGTCTGGAAAGTTCGGCCTGATTAGCTCCCAGCAGAAAGGAACTCGCGTAGTCCAACCTGGACAAAATCGTAGCTTGTACAATAAGCTGTCTGGTTGGTGCATCAAAGAATTTAAAGATGGGTCTGAGCCTACGAAGAGTCCCGAAGCACGTGGCAGCGGTTTTCTTAGTGTGAGAGACAAAACTAAGTTTAGAATCCAACCAGACCCCTAGGTTTTTAACCTCAATGGCAGGGATAGGGGTTGGACCAAGCTCAGATGGCCACCAATGATCACCCCAAAGATGACTCTGCCTGCCAACAATGAGCACCTTGGTTTTTTTGGCGTTCAGTTGCAGGCAATTGTTTGTCATCCAGCGGGCCACTGAGCTGATACCCTCACGGAACTTAGCCGCCTCAAGGTCAGAAGCCCCACTTATTGCAACCGCCAGCTGCGTGTCGTCAGCGTAAGACACCATAGTCAGGTTCCAACGCTTGGCGACAGCGGCCAGCGGCTGCATGTAGAGATTGAAAAGTGTGGGGCTGAGAGCCGACCCCTGCGGGACACCCTGTGCAATAGGATAGGGTTTAGATTGAAAGGGAGGAGTGGCAACCCTGAATGTGCGACCAGATAGAAACGATCGGAACCATTCGAGTGCCATTTTATGGACGCCTGCCTCACCCAAACGCTGTAATAAAACAGCGTGATAGACGGTTTCGAACACGGCACTGAGGTTAAGAAGCACCAGTGCCGCTGTTTGACCAGAATCAACCAAAGTTCACAGGTCATCGAACATTGAAAGCAGCGCAGTCTCAGTGCTATGGCCAGGTCGAAAACCATTCTGCGAAGTGTCTAAGTTATTGGCAGAATGGAGGTGGTTGGATAGAATGGCATTGACGTGGGCCTCAGACAGTTTTGCCACCCACGGAAGAAGGGATATGGGACGATAGTTCTCCAATTTTGATGGGTCTAGGGCAGGTTTTTTTAAGATAGGCATCACCTGGGCTTGTTTCCAGCTACCAGGGATAGAGCCTGACGTCAGGGATAAATTAATAAGATCGCATAGAGGAGGAAAACAGAGTGAAGCAGATTCTCTGAATTGGGCAGGTCATAAGGGGTCCATAGGTGAACGTGATTTGACTTTCACCGCGATTTTATTAAATTCCTCCATCGAGAGCTCTGGGAGAGAGCACAAAGACATGGTTGTCTTCGGGCCAGATTGCAGCTTCTCCGAGGATGCGGATGAACCAGGAAAAGAACGGTAGATGGCCTCCACCTTTTCCACAAAAAAAGCGGCCAGGCCCTCACAATGCATGGCAGAGCAGATCTCAGCGACTGGGGCTCTGCTGGCTGTAAGATCCTTAAGCACCTTAAAAATTTATTTGGTAGGATTGGTGCTGATGTTAAATTCACGAGAAAAATAAGCGGCACGAGCTTTACAAACCGCTCTATGATATTTCTTAATCTTAACAAGGTACTGCGTTTTCCTATCAGGCTGATATGACTTACGCCAGGCTCTTTCAGCTTGTTTGCAAGATTTTCTTAGTAGCCGAAGCGAGTCATCATACCAGGGACTGGATTCGGCGCGTCAGCGTTTACTCTCAGCAATTGGGATCAGGCAGTCTAAGGCTCCAGTCAGCCAGCTACAGAAAAGATCATAGCCCGACTCAGCGTCAGGAAAGGGGCCCGGAGGGTATAGGCCAAGAAGCCGATGAAAATCGGCAAGCTTCAGTTTTTTCCAAGGCCGTCTAAGAGACACAGGCACAGTTGCTCTGTAAGGAGAATCATCAATCGAGAGGTGCAGCTCTATAAGATGGTGATCAGTCCAGGCCATAGGCCTGGGAGGGATCACTGACATAATATCGACTGACAGAATATCGACTACCCAAAATATCGTTGAGAAAATATCGACAGTCAAAATATCGAGTTTCTATCTACAAACAGGTAAGTACAAAAATATCGAGTACAAAATATCGTTTACAAAAATATCGTTGTAAAAAATATCGACTTTACTAAAAACAATGTTTAATTACATTAATATAAAAAATTAATTACTAAAATATAATTAACAATAACTTTTAATAATTAAATAATTAATGAAAGTAAAAAAATAAAAAAAAATTCATCATATTTCTTAAAACATATATATATAGTAACAAAATTTAATTAAATAATAGGCAATATTGTATATGTACCCCAAAAACCCAAAACTGACCCTGAACCCTAAAAATACCCCTTTACCCAAAAACTGAAAACTGACCCTGAACCCTAAAAATACCCCTTTACCCAAAAACTGAAAACTGACCCTGAACCCTAAAAATACCCCTTTACCCAAAAACTGAAAACTGACCCTGAACCCTAAAAATACCCCTTTACCCAAAAACTGAAAACTGACCCTGAACCCTAAAAATACCCCTTTGCCCAAAAACTGAAAACTGACCCTGAACCCTAAAAATACCCCTTTACCCAAAAACTGAAAACTGACCCTGAACCCTAAAAATACCCCTTTGCCCAAAAACTGAAAACTGACCCTGAACCCTAAAAATACCCCTTTGCCCAAAAACTGAAAACTGACCCTGAACCCTAAAAATACCCCTTTGCCCAAAAACTGAAAACTGACCCTGAACCCTAAAAATACCCCTTTACCCAAAAACTGAAAACTGACCCTGAACCCTAAAAATACCCCTTTACCCAAAAACTGAAAACTGACCCTGAACCCTAAAAATACCCCTTTGCCCAAAAACTGAAAACTGACCCTGAACCCTAAAAATACCCCTTTAATTTAACATAATTAGCAATTAATCAATTATTACTACCCATTAATAAATTTACATATTTAATGTATTATAATTAAATTACTTCCCACCCTATTCCCCTATAAACCCACAACCCGCTACAGAATAAAATTACACAATAATTAAAAAAAATTATTAATTAAAAATAATAATTTAAAAAAATGACACTTTTCACATATAATATAACATAAAACACTATAAATAATTAAATATTATTTAAAAAACTATATTTTTTACTATCTAGATTATATACTTGGATATTTTCACTGTCTATATTATTTACAGTCGATATTACTTCACTTACCTTAAAAACGATATTTTGACTGTCGATATTCTGTCTAGTCGATATTTTCTCCAAACGATATTTACAACTCGATATTCTTTCCAGTCGATATTTTGGAGTCGATATTATGTCTGTGCACCGCCTGGGAGGCAGCACTTTAGCTGAAGTTAAATTAGTAAAAATAGGGTCCAAAATGTGCCCACCAACATGGGTGTGATGATTAACCAGCTGAAATAGCTGGAGAGCCTCCAGGTCGGCGAGAGTGCTACTAGCCGCAGGAGAAAGGGGGGTATCAAAATGAAGATTTAAATCGCCCACAATACTAAAATTGGCCGTCCTTAAAGCTAATGAGCTGACAACTTCAGGGAGAGCTGACCTAAAGGCAGCGTCCGGGCCCAGAGGCCGATAAATAAGTAGCCCAGAAAAAGTAAAATGATGACTTACTGAAATACAAAAATGGAAAATGGGCACTTTTGCAGCCTGCTATGTCCATAGCCTTCCATACACATGAGTAGCAAGATTTAACAGCAGCCGCAATGCCACCGCCTCTCGAGTTAGGATTGTGGGTGAAAATCGCATACTCAGAAGGAAGAGCCAAATTAACCGCTGCCAAAGCGTCCTCATGCAGCCATGTCTCTGACACAAAAAGAATATCAGGAGCTTCCTCCGTAAGTAAATTATGGACGTCCAAATGGTGTTTAACCAACGACCTCACATTAAGATGGTAAACCTTAAAGTCATAAGGGACCTGAGATTTTACCAGCGGTGAAACAATACTGTCCAGGCATCCTAGGGGGGCTATCCTATAAGCAGAGGTGGAAGCAGGAGATGAGAGTCTAAAACCGCACTCGGGGCACTGAAAAGGGCCGGAAAGAGGATGTAGCGGTGTATGAGTGCAAGACGAAGAATCGCGAAGACTAAGCAGCTCGATTCGAGAATACATTCGTGCGAAAGGGTACAAAGACAACACGGGGGAAAAAAAGCTATAGAGCCCTGCCTTAGCCCTGACTCGGCGCTGACGAGCGCAGACGGGCAGGACTCTGGCACGACTCAGGCACAGTGAAGGCGCAGCCACTGTGCGTTAGAGGGTAAATTTAAATAGGGCGGGCGGGAGACATCCGCACCACTAGACCGCTCGGTATGGCGCCTCCCAAACGGCAAAACCACACCTAAGATGGCGGCGAAAACAAACAAACTAGGAACCCACAGAACCCGAACCCGCTAAGCAGCGGTGCTTCAACTATTATAGTGCAGGTAGGAGGCAGGAAGACCCACGATAAAAACAGGGGATAAAGGAAATAATAATAACAGAGATACAAAACGGGTTTTTAAAAGCAATAGACACAGCCTGCAGAGTAGCGTTGCAGCATGTGAGTCCTCAGCACACTAGTGCTCGGGCACCTATGTAAATCAATAACTTACAATACTCATAGAACCTAATGGGTTACTCCACCCTTTCAATTTGGGTTTTGAGCAGGTCATAGCACCAAATCGACGCTCCTTGGTGTTGTGGCGTTCTCGAGTCATCAACTGACCGAGGGTGCAGCTGCTGCACTGATTTTGTTACATCTCAGTGCAGCCTTCGACACTGTTAATCACAACACGATCCTACAAAGATTAGAGGTAATGGAAATATGGCATATTGCATTATCTTGGCTTAAATCTGTCCTGCATGATCGCTCCTTTCAACATAGGTCAAAACCTCATTGTTTCGCCTCTGGTGTACCGCAGGGATCCACTTCGAGTCCTTTGCCCTTTAACCTATATGTCAGCCCATTGGCAGATATAGTGGAAAATTGTGGCCTCCCGCTCTTTTCTTATGCAGACGATGCACAAATGGTGGTATCTCTATCATCAAAGGGTGACCAGAATATGATGGCCTGGCATGCTTGCCTCACCAAAGATTCATCATTGTTGTGCGCTAGCTCACTAAAGTTGAACAGAGACAAGATGTAGGTCTTGTTGGTGGGTAATCCCTGACTCCTTGGGGCTCCCACTTGAAGCCTGTGACTATGGGTAATCACCCTAACCCAGTGCCAGTTGTGAAGGACTTGGGAGTCTGGCTGTCATCATAAACTCACTATGAGTGAGCAGATTACCAAGGTAGCAGCCACTTGCTTTGGCATACTGAAATGTCTCAAGAAGATTCTTTACTGCCTTCCCACCGCTGCTCAGAGAACCATTGTACAGGCCCTAGCTATTTCTAGGCTGGACTATGGGAACGTCTTGTACATGAGGGTGGCAAAATCACGCCTGTTGCGCTCCACCTATTTTAGGCTGGCTGTAGTTCCCAGAATTAGGAAATCCAGCAAAGGAGGTCACACAATCTCTTATCTGAGACCAAGACCGGGTTGTTCACATAAGTAGATTCTTTTTAATTTGGCTACTTTCTTACTCCGTACTCTGAAGTGAGCCTTTCCGCAATTGAGCTAGTGCTAGGAAACCTTTTTTAGGCCATTACTCAAATAATTATTTTCAAAACAAAAGCATATAGATGGGTTTCCCATGTGTGTCCATGCTAGTGCTTGCTTCAGTATGCATGGACACACAGCTTATGATTTTTTAACACCTTGCCTGCTAAGGCAATTCCCGCTGGGTGCTAAACATCATCAATTCCCATTGTTCATGACAAGGTCAACTCGTCATAAGCACAGCTACAGTAAACTGCATGACGAGCTGACCTTGTCATTAGCATGGAAGTGGTTAAATTTACAACAAACCATTCAATGATGCCTGTCCATGTGCCATGCCCCCGCATTGGCATCCACCTTATACTGTTTTTACCATTTAACTCATTCACTGATAAAAAAACATACAGAGATGGTCACCCAAATGTGGGCATGTGGACACTCCAGCAGCCATCTTTGAATGGTGTTCATTAAAGAAAAAACTTTAGATAAGGGACTCCTGCGGATGTTAGACATGCACATAGGCAGTAGCGGACCTTTCACTGAATATCTGTGCATAATTTTGTTAAAAAATCCTTTACAGATGTATGTCTATGCACATGTATCCAGGTATGAGTTACTAGTTTTTTAATAGTTTTTGTACTAAACATTTAAAAAACAAAAAAAAAACAAATAAGCACTGGCAAAGCCAAAAGTTTAGCATCTGGTGCAACACTTATCGACTTGACCAATGCTTAACATTAGTGCCCTGAGATGATGTTTTGACTGAGTGAGAGATACACAAAACAAATAAACGTACACAGTACTTTTACCTATCTCAAATTCACACATACTTTTTTCAGCATGCAGTACGCAGTCAACAAAAGGGAGACATGATTGTGTATACATTACGCTTCAAAAAGGCTGTTTTGAATATTACAAGATATTTTGACCATATTTGTGTATCTTCTCTATTGCCTTCTGAGGCGGACTCACAGTACACTGTACACAAACAGGGTTACAGCCTTCACTTCAATACTTACTCAGAAGACAGGGTTAAAGCCTTCACTTCAAAACTCTCTCAGGAGACAGGGTTAAAACTGTCACACTTCAGTACTCTCTCAGGAGACATAGGTAAAGCCTTCACTTCAGTGCTCTCAGGAGACAGGGTTCAAGCCTTCACTTCAAAACTCTCTCAGGAGACAGGGTTACAGCCTTCACTTCAGTACTCTCTCAGGAGACATAGGTAAAGCCTTCACTTCAGTGCTCTCAGGAGACAGGGTTCAAGCCTTCACTTCAGTACTCTCTCAGGAGACAGGGGTTAAACCTTCCCTTCAGTACTCTCTCAGGAGACAGGGGTTAAACCTTCCCTTCAGTACTCTCTCAGGAGACAGGGTTAACGCCTTCACTTCAGTACTCTCTCAGGAGACAGGGGTAAAGCCTTCACTTCAGTACTCTCTCAGGAGACAGGGTTACAGCCTTCACTTCAGTACTCTCTCGGGAGACAGGGTTAAAGCCTTCACTTCAGTACTCTCTCAGGAGACAGAGTTAAAGCCTTCACTTCCAGTACTCTGTCAGGAGACAGGGTTAAATCCTTCACTTCAGTACTCTCTCAGGAGACAGGGTTACAGCCTTCACTTCAGCACTCTCTCAGGAGACAGGATTAAAGCCTTCACTTCACTACTCTCTCAGAAGACAGGGTTCAAGCCTTCACTTCAGGGTTAAAGCTTTCACTTCAGTACTCTCTCAGGAGGCAGGATTACAGCCTTCACTTCAGCACTTTCTCGGGAGACAGGGTTAAAGCCTTCATTTCAGTACTCTCTCAGGAGACATGGGTAAAGCCTTCACTTCAGTACTCTCTCAGTAGACAGGGTTAACGCCTTCACTTCAGTACTCTCTCAGGAGACAGGGTTAACGCCTTCACTTCAGTACGCTTTCAGGAGTCAGGGTTAAAGCCTTCACTTCAGCACTCTCTCAGGAGACAGTGTTACAGCCTTCACTTCAGCACTCTCTCGGGAGACAGGGTTAAAGCCTTCACTTCAGTACTCTCTCAGGAGACAGAGTTAAAGCCTTCACTTCCAGTACTCTGTCAGGAGACAGGGTTAAATCCTTCACTTCAGTACTCTCTCAGGAGACAGGGTTACAGCCTTCACTTCAGCACTCTCTCAGGAGACAGGATTAAAGCCTTCACTTCAGTACTCTCTCAGAAGACAGGGTTCAAGCCTTCACTTCAGTTCTCTCTCAGGAGACAGGGTTAAAGCTTTCACTTCAGTACTCTCTCAGGAGACAGGGTTACAGCCTTCACTTCAGCACTTTCTCGGGAGACAGG
This sequence comes from Lissotriton helveticus, assembly GCF_964261635.1. Classification (NCBI taxonomy): domain Eukaryota; kingdom Metazoa; phylum Chordata; class Amphibia; order Caudata; family Salamandridae; genus Lissotriton; species Lissotriton helveticus. The sequence goes on from NC_136059.1 coordinate 53,542,526, forward strand.
GTTAAAGCCTTCATTTCAGTACTCTCTCAGGAGACATGGGTAAAGCCTTCCCTTCAGTACTCTCTCAGGAGACAGGGGTAAAGCCTTCACTTCAGTACTCTCTCAGGAGAAAGGGTTACAGCCTTCACTTCAACACTCTCTCGGGAGACAGGGTTAAAGCCTTCACTTCAGCACTTTCTCAGGACACAGGGGTAAAGACTTCACTTCAGTACTCTCTCAGGAGACAGGGTTACAGCCTTCACTTCAGCACTCTCTCGGGAGACAGGGTTACAGCCTTCACTTCAGCACTCTCTCGGGAGACAGGGTTACAGCCTTCACTTCCAGTACTCTCTCAGGAGATAGGGTTACAGCCTTCACTTCCAGTACTCTCTCAGGAGATAGGGTTACAGCCTTCACTTCGGCACTCTCTCAGGAGACAGGATTAAAGCCTTCACTTCAGTACTTTCTCAGAAGACAGGGTTCAAGCCTTCACTTCAGTTCTCTGCTTTCACTTCAGTACTCTCTCAGGAGACAGGGTTAAAGCCTTCACTTAAGTACTCTCTCAGGAGACAGGGTTAAAGCCTTCACTTCAGTACGCTTTCAGGAGACAGGGGTAAAGCCTTCACGTCAGCACTCTCTCAGGAGACAGGGTTAAAGCCTTCACTTTAGTACTCTTTCAGGAGAGATGGTTATAGCCTTCACTTCAGTACGCTTTCAGGAGACAGGGTTAACACCTTCACTTCAGTACTCTCTCAGGAGACAGGGTTAAAGTCTTCACGTCAGCACTCTCTTGGGAGACAGGGTTAAGGCCTTTACTTCAGTACGCTTTCAGGAGACGGGGGTAAAGCCTTCACGTCAGCACTCTCTCAGGAGACAGGGTTGTAGCCTTCACTTCAGTACGCTTTCAGGAGACAGGGGTAAAGCCTTCACTTCAGTACTCTCTCAGGAGACAGGGTTACAGCCTTCACTTCCAGTACTCCCCCAGGAGACAGAGATAAAGCCTTCACTTCCAGTACTCTCTCAGGAGATAGGGTTAAAGCCTTCTCTTCAGTACTCACTTCTGTACTCTCTTAGGGGACATGGTTAAAGCCTTCACTTCCAGTACTCTTACAGTACTGTGCCGCAGGGCTACCAAACTATTCGTTGTGTGCAGTCTAATAACGAAAGGATGCGTGCAGACAGCTGGACAGTGCAGCGCCTGACTGGCTTTCCAGTTTGATCATACAGTGACACGCTTTAAAACAAGCGTTTCCATATTTCCCTTTTCGCCCACACTCAGCAGGAAGTCCCACCCACATCACCTTGTCTCTTGGTCTGAAATCTGTCAATGGTGCTGAGTGGTGTTGGATGGCATACCACTGGGGACGGTTAGGGGGACAGAATCTCAGGGTATGTGCACCTTCTCTTCTGTCAACCAGTGCAGTGGGGGTGTAGGAGGGCTCCCTTTGGTAAAGGGAGTGAGGGGAAACCAGCCCTCAACTAAACCGATCCTCGCCACCCAAGAACACAGCCTCCCTCAGTGTATCCAAACTCCAGGGGAAATGCCCAGCGCCTGATGGGTCAATCCAAGAGAGAAAAAAAACAAAGAGAACAAACAACATGCCAATACTGATCTTAAATCTTAGGACTTTTCAATTACAGTGCATCCTAAGTTTAAATGCTACCAAGGGACTGTTTGTTTCCGCAATTTCTTTTATTTAATTTTTACGACTTTTACGTTTTTTTAGATCTGGTTATTCTTTTTTAGTACACCTTTATTTGAATATAAACTTTTGTGAAACATCTAGTTTTTTGTGCAAACAAAATCATACAAATGTAACATTAAATGACATTGAATGAAAAGCTATTCTATAAAAAATACAGGGCCATATGTAGGTAATCTAAATTTACCGATTCTAAAATACCGAATTTTACCGATTCGGTATTTCAGAATCGGTAAATGGTATGCAGGTATTGATTCGGTAAATTTTACCGAATTGGTAAAATTCGGTAAATACCGATTCGGTAATTCCCATTCATTCTTATGGGCCTGTCACATTGACACCCTGTTGCACCCCTGAATTGTGCATGTGTGCAGTTAAAAAAGCACAAACTTGTTTTTTGTAAGGTTTTCGATATTTACCACCAACTTGTAGTTGGTGGTAAATAACGAATCCTTAAAGCACATAAGCACTCTTAAATGTGCTTCCTACATACCAACTACCGATTCGGTAAATACCGAATTGGTAACATCCGAATCGGTATTTACCGATTCCTATTTACCGAATAGGTATTTTTTGGGCTCCTACATCTCGATAGCCTAAATACCGGTCGGTAACGGCAAATTTACTCGAATTTCGGCCGTTACCGACCGGTATTGGTCTACCTACATCTGGCCCACAGTCACTTGACAGACAAACATGTAACACTTATAGACAACTCAATCAAACTCATTCCGCACTAACACAATAACACAAACATTGGTATATACAATGGATTTCTAACTATGTTTCAATAGATTATTTAACGTCTGATTGAAGCAGTTCCCAAACAGTGCAAATTGTTCTAAAAACTCCCTGTTAGAACCAACCTATTAATTGATGAACCTTCTATGGTTTATAATATTTTAGCTTTTTGCACCATAACCAGTGGTATCATTCCAAAAATAAAACACTTGTTTGGATGCCAAGGTCGACGCGTTTCGAACCCTTCTCTCTGTATGGGAGTTCTCCTCAGGACCAAAGAAAATTACTAATCTTGGAGACCAGCCTATCTTTTCTATGTGCAGGTCAATCTGCCCATTTACACGTCATATGACGGAATCTGATGAAAACTGTTTTGTTTTTCCAGAGGACGTGGTGTCACTTCTGGTAATATCACTGATTCTTTAAGGGGTTGCCGTGCTCTCTTCAGAGGCCGTAGGGTTTTCTGTGGTGTCAGACGCCACTCCAATCGTGACTTTCCTTCACTTTCTATTTTATTTCTCGTAAAAGGGTTTTTGATTGTTGACTTTCTTTGAATCTATTCAGTCGGTTGATTCGGCTACCCGGCGTCCTCCCTGCAATCGTTGTCCAGCACAAGTCTATTTCCTCTGGGATCCTGACACCTGCTCAAGTGGGTCACTCTGGACAGGCTTGAAAGACCTAACAATCTACTGCCAATGCCAGCTCTGACACACTGGGCTCTTCATCTACTCCATGAGCAGGGAACTCCAACCCCTTGAAGTTTCTGATTCATTGCATTTATAACTGTATAGTCTGACATAACAATTGTGGTCAATGTACACTTTTGCACATGTCACTATAATTCATACTTTCTCGCAGTTGATATGTGTTGACTCAGCATTGTAAATATGCCACAAGATGTACTCTGTAAATTATATGTATCTGTGCCAGGGCAGTGTATCACCAGGCACTGGGGAAATCCATAATAAAATCTGTGAAAAAACCACAGCAGGTTTGTTGAAAGCTTAACTGCACTTCTTAGCACCTCCCTGGAGTTTAATGTACAAATGCCGCTGTGCAACTCAACCCCTACAGGTGTAGGTACGGTATTGCACCACTACTATTCACATAATACCTGACCCTGTGGTCCCACAACATGTTATAGGTTGTAGCACTACAACATGAAAATCTGCGCCTTGTGTTGTGCGAATTGTAAAAAAACAGCTCCGCAAGGGTTTACTACTTGTTCCCCACCAGCGATTTCATTGGCCACACTCGTGCTAAAAATGCCCTTTTTGTTCAACGCCAAACGTGAGTTAACATTGCGCTATAACACAAAGAACAACGATTGAAGGTGAGTGAAATTTGTATCAAAGCACAGTTTAGTGCGCAAGTCGCTACTTGTAGACAACCTCCACTTTGTGATATGTCATGGAAATAAAACAGATTGCGTTAGAAAATTAATTAATTTTCTTTTCTCATATTATCTGGGCCTCTTTGGGATAGATTTACAAATATTTTACACTAGGTTAGCATCACAAAAGTGACACTAACCTACACAACATGTTTTTTCCTTATCTACTGTCCATTGTAAAACTTATTTTACGCTGGAAATTGCCCCAAATGAAATGCAAAGCACTGCTTTGCATTATTTAGTGCCAGGTGTGCTTTACATGGTGGTACAGGGGTGTTCTGATGCTACCACTCACGCCTTTTAACGCAAAACCCTATCTACAAACTGTACGTTTAGTGCCAACAGTTAATGCCATTTGAAAGGAGGCATTAAAAGGAAAAATGTTTTTATTTCCCCTTCTTTTTCCGACTTTGCTCTGTGCAGCACACATACAAAATAAAGGAAACATTTTAAGGCTTGTCTAAAAATACTATTTTGTGCTGGAAGGGTAACTTTCCAGTACACAGCCTATGGTAGACTCAGGAACACACCCTAGCGGGAAACGGCCACTGAAACGCGGCGGTTTCCACGCATAACATTAACCACGCATGCATTACAACACATGCGTGGTTAACACGAATAGCCTTTACCACACATACCTCCACTGTGAGATACGTAGTAAAGGCATGTGTGGTAAAGGCTATCATTAAAAATGGTGGTTTGGGGGGGTTGCCCCCACAAAAAAAGTGTGAAAAGCATATGGGGTTTGGGGGGGGTCTCCCCCCCAAAATAAACGCACCGTGTTTTAAATGCACAAGGATTTAATTTAAAGATGTGGACATAACGTAGAAAGTGACAGGATATTGAAGCATTTTGAAGCGTATCTTGGCTGCAAGCCACCCGGCGCGGCCGTCACTACGTGCCTCAGTCTTGTGACTGGAAGGGAATTACACTAGAGTACTGGAAAAATGATAAGTACGTCACAACAAGCGAGATGAAAAAAAGAATCAACATGAACTGTAAGTAACCGGTAAAATCGCGGAGCATGTGTGGGTACTCAATGTAAAAAATATTTTTAAAAAGGGGACTGAAATGACCTTTAGCAGGAATATGCCCTTATCATGCATACGTTTACAACGAAAATCGTTGTAAAAGTATGCGTGGTAAGGGAATATTCGTGGTAAAGGTTATGCGCGGTAAGGTATACGTTGTAATATTATACATTCACCCTAGCACTAGGGAGCAAAGGTGTGTGCCTGGCGCTCTGCAGCTAGAATACGCACCGGCGCTAGAGAGAAGGTAAAACAGTGCCATATCTCTGTAGATATGTCCCTATCCGGCTCCCTCCCTGTCACGCAGCGCAGTGCAGAGTTTTGTGCTTTTGCAGTCTATGGCTGTTTTGAGAAAATCTTAGACGTTGTATTTGGCGGTAGAACTCTACGCAGAGCCAGATCTGGCACTTTGCGTGACTTTTGTACAGTATACTTTTCGTAGGGTCCTCCCTGCTTCAATCAATCTTTCTTGTTATCATCGGTGGCTGGCTGCTACCTAACGCATACGTATTTAGCACTACACTTGCGTCAACTTTTAGCACTAAAACCCATTTGCATGCAAAAGTTGATTGACACTGCTTTTTGTTAGTGTTTAATTTGTGAAATAATAAATGCCAGGGCTCTGGTCAGGAAGCAGCTTGCACCAGCCCATTGCTCCTATTAGCGTGGCCTATGACATAACCAACTACTAACCATAAAACCATACAAGTGAAGATGTGGCGTAAGGGTCAGAACTGGTGACTTTGGAAATGGGGCATCAGTTTGGAGTCTCTCCGTAGGCTCAACATCCCGTGATTCTGGGCAAATCACTTTATGTTTCCGTGCCTACCAAAAATGAATGTGTCCTTAACTAGTGCTCATGAAAATCACTCCAGTACCTTTGTGTCAAGTTCGTGCTATAAGCCCCAGTGTTGACAATTAAGTGTTGGTGGCGAGCACCGGAAACCACTGGTTCAAATTAAGCACTGCTGTTTGTGCTACATTTGAACAGCGTTCCGCCACGATAATGCATACCGGACCTGGCTCTTGCCTCTCTCATTCATTCGAAGAGAGTAATTGCAACTTATCACTGAAAACTCATGACTTTTAGCAACATTTTATTGCGACTGTTTCATTGCCTTTTTCGCATATTTCTGTTGAAAATGGCATTGTCTTACTTTCTTTCGCCACATTGTGACACTGCGGTTTTTCTCTTTGTTTTTGTATGTGCTCTCTGCTCTTTTTCATCGGTTCGCCCTCACTCCTCTACCATACAGCTGAAATGAGTGCCAAGTGCTTGGCGAAAGTGCTACAGAATCTTCACAATTCGAAAATGAGCACATTTTTAAGGTTCTCCTGGACGTTTTCCAATACTGCCTCATTTACTTCTAGAAATGGAACGAGCAGCTGTTCAGTCCCTACTTTTAGGGGTTAATTAATGTCCAGTTTAATTACCTAACATCGTCTCGAGTGACACTTTCAATCTTAATAAAAATGCTGAACCTATTTTGTATATTTTCATACTGCATGAAATTGCTTCATTCTTTTACGACGCTGTATATTACTGGATACAATATTGGGTGTAAGCCATGGAGAGGCTGTGTTTGTTTGAAAACATGTGTACGGGTTGTAAGATTTCTCGTCCGTCTGATTAAAGTTGCAGGGCAGGAAGTTGATGCTGGTGAGTGACGTCATGAATTCTTTGCCTCGGAGCCTACTTCTAATTTGCATTCACTGCTCTATATCTACAGAGATTCTTCCCTCACTCTTTGAGGGTGGGAGGGATCCCACCGGAGCTCACTGAAGAGAGCTGCAGGAGGCAGTGAGAGCTGACACCTTCACTCACTGAGTGTGGCTAACCCACCGCAATCCCCTGAAAAGAGCTGCAGGAGGCAGTGAGAGCCGACACCTTCACTCACTGAGGGTGGGAGATCCCTGGAGAGTAGCTGGCCACAGTGGGACCTGCCCTCGCGCCATCAGACAGGAGGTAAGCGTCTGTGGTCACTACTCTCTTGGGAGTAGCATTGTAGAAGTGCAGGGGGGTCTAGCCAGTAGGCGGTTGCAGCCTTGAGGCGCATCCTAGGACTCTGATTGGCCAGATTGCTGATCCTATCCTGAGCATGCATGATGGCTCAATGGAATGGTTGTCACTCCTGTCCTTCCGTCTGACCCCTGGACCCATGAGGATGCATTGCCAAGGCCAGCGCTTCATGTGCGTCCAGGGATGTCCTCGCGTCCTGCCCCTCAGAAGAAGGCGATAGCCCTTGAGACATTGCGCGTCCAGGGATGTCCTCGCGTCCTGCCCCTCAGAAGAAGGCGCTAGCACTTGAGACATTGCGCTTCTCTCTGAGCCCAGTCACCCCGGTATTGTTAATGTCTGCTTAGATCCTGATCCAGACAAGGCACATGGATCATTAGCAGCATGTCATTTTAATAATGTTTTTTAATTAACAAATGAAGATACAGAAGACAAGAACACCAAGAATTCTGAGAGGAGCAAAGAGGGCGACTCCAAAGGAAAAATGAATAAATTGATGAAATCAAACAAAAGAATTTGTCCCCCAAGGTACCAAACATATAAATCGAATCCAAACCTACTAAGTAAACATTTTGGACAAGCAGGGAACTCTATTGATTCCCTTGCAATAGCTGGGAGTATCCCCTTCCAGTGTCCTGTCTCCACTCCTCCCCGCAGGGCCACACACAGCCTGCCAAGTACAGATGGAAATATGGAGAAGAGCAGGCTGACTGTTTGAGGGGCTGATACACCTTTCACTCAGGGGTGTCCCGCACCCCACAGTATCTAACACCTTCAGTGTTTGGGCACCCACAGCCCTAAGGACTGCACACTTCAAGTGATTCATGCCCTACACAGCTTGATACCAGCACACTTTAGGGCAGGGCTTTAAGTGGGCCGGGTCTCACCGGTGCTGAGCACCGGCAGTTTTTTAAACGGGGCCTCGAAACAGGTCTCTATCGGGCTCTGTTTTGTGCCCGGGCACAGGCGGGCAGTTTATTGCCGGACTGCAGTGACAGCGGCACATCGATGTGCGCATGCTAACACTGCTCACCTCTCACTAGTGGAGAAGTTACGGCATGACGTCATGCCAGGTGAGCGTTGTAGGGGGAAGGGAAATCCTTTAACACCTTAAGAGCGTTGTAAATCCCTCCCCAGTGCTGCGCTGTCCATTGGAACTAGTGCTGAATGGACGTCCAAAGGTCGCACGCAGCACTGGGGAGGTAGTGGCCGTGACGACCGTTGGCCGACGGCAGCAATTAAGGGGTTAAAGAGTCATTTTCTCTCTGGATTTTTTCTCTTTTTGAAACTCAGGAGCAGAAACATTGTTATGGTGTCACCAGGACTGTAAATGGAAGCTTTTTCAATATTATATACAAGCCATAGTTGTTGCTTATTTATTTTATGCAACTAACAACCATTGACAAAGCCAATAGTCCTGAATTGTAGGTATGATGTGACTTGTATCATACATCTGGATGAAATGACAGAAACAGCAAAATACAAGTGGGGCGGCACACTGTGCTAAGCACAGATATTTAGCTTATGTGTTTTTAAGCCACGCCCTTAATTACATTGACCACGCCCCTTCGAAAGAACCCTGTTTTTTCATCCCACTTAAGCCCTGCTTTAGGGGATCCATGTCTGCTGAACCCCAAAAATGTCTCCCATAAAGTGACTAGCATTCCCCTAACCCTAAGAACTTCACTCCTGAAGTGATTCATGACCCCCAAACTCCAGGATCATCACTCCTTCATGATTGATGTTTCATGTACTGGCTGTTTGACATAATAAAGGACTCCAGCGGACGATTCTCCCTCTGGAGTTTCCTAGAACTCTCAGTCGCTTTGTGTTTTTTCTGTATTTAATTGTTGTATGTTACATAACATATGTTTCACTGTTAAGAGCGCATTGGGTAACCCCGTATAATTTCAGTACCAGACTGGCGCACCCTCACCCTAAGAGCTTTACCCCTCAAGAGATTGATGTACCTCCCAATACAGGAGTAGCAACATTTTTTGAGTGATTAGTTCCAAAACTGTGCACTTCTTAGTCGTTGGCCTCCGCGACCACTGCAGGTCCACCGCATTCATAGCAGCTCTTCTCATGCCCCCTTGAGCTACGCGGTCCCGGGTAAACTCCACTAATCTAGTCCCACACCCACAGTTCAATGTGCGATGAATCGCAGCCTGGATGCAATAGCCAAGGATCATACCATCTTCATCCCATAAATCCAGAACTTCTCAAGAAGGCAACAGTGTTTCTCTCTTCCATTCCCTCACCATTCCTCAAACCTAACCACCTTCCTAGGAGTACATTGCGATAGGTGTCAGTGCCCCTCCGCATCTTCATTTTGTGCTAATTTCCCACTCCATGGAACCACTGATACCTTCTTCGGGAAGCTTGCTTCCATACCTGAGCCCGCCCTGCCAGTTAGCCCTCTTGCAGTGGTAGTTTGTAAAAATAAAAAGTGCCAGCGACGTTGTCGGGAGGCCACTGCAAAAAACATAACCAACCTAGAAGCAAAGTGCAGACATATTAGCTTTGCCAATGATTGTTTTCTGATTGCTTTTTCCTTCCATAACCATCGGTTTTCTGGGCCTAGATGTGGTTAACGTAATTTAATGTTCAATATAAATGATTAACCTCATGCGCGTGGTGGTTTTTCCCGCTGCGCGCTGAAGTTTTAAAAACCCCGCGGTTCATGACGAGCTCAGCTCGTCATGAGCGCACGGCAGGTAAAACTCATGACGAGCTGAGCTCGTCATCAGCCTCGAAGGGGTTAAAAAAGAAACAAAATAAAAAGGGCTAGTGCTCTATATAAATGAAGGTGTACAGTCATAATATCGAGTCTTTTATTTCGACTGGACAGAATATCGAGTAAAAAATATAGAATGGACATAATATCGACTAGACATAATATAGACAACAAAAATATCGACTAGAGAAAATTAATATCGAATAGAATGGACATAATATCGAATCAAAAATATAGAATGGACATAATATCGACTAGACATAATATAGACAACAAAAATATCGAATTTAAGGTAAGTTAATAATAATTTTTATTTTTTGTGTAATATAAGTCTGTAGCGGGTTGTGGGTTTATAGGGGAATAGGGAGGGAAGTAATTTAATTCTAATTAATTAAATATGTTAATTTATTTATTGATATATATTTAGAATTAATTGTTAATTAATTATTAATTGGTAATTAATTAAAATATAATTGGTAATTCATTATAATTGATTAATTGATAAATATTTTAATTTTAGTAATTTATTTTCTGTAGCGGGTTGTGGGTTTATAGGGGAATAGGGTGGGAAGTAATTTAATTATAATTAATTAAATATGTTAATTTATTTATTGATATTTATTTAGAATTAATTGTTAATTAATTATTAATTGGTAATTAATTAAAATATAATTGGTAATTAATTATAATTGATTAATTGATAAATATTTTAATTTTAGTAATTTATTTTCTGTAGCGGGTTGTGGGTTTATAGGGGAATAGGGTGGGAAGTAATTTAATTATAATTAATTAAATATGTTAATTTATTTATTGATATTTATTTAGAATTAATTGTTAATTAATTATTAATTGGTAATTAATTAAAATATAATTGGTAATTAATTATAATTGATTAATTGATAAATATTTTAATTTTAGGGTTCAGGGTCAGTTTTCAGTTTTTGGGTAAAGGGGTATTTTTAGGGTTCAGGGTCAGTTTTCAGTTTTTGGGTAAAGGGGTATTTTTAGGGTTCAGGGTCAGTTTTCAGTTTTTGGGCTAAAGGGGTATTTTTAAGGTTCAGGGTCAGTTTTCAGTTTTTGGGGTAAAGGGGTATTTTTAGGGATCAGGGTCAGTTTTCAGTTTTTAGGTAAAGGGGTATTTTTAGGGTTCAGGGTCAGTTTTCAGTTTTTGGGTAAAGGGGTATTTTTAGGGTTCAGGGTCAGTTTTCAGTTTTTGGGTAGAGGGGTATTTTTAGGGTTCAGGGTCAGTTTTCAGTTTTTGGGGTAAAGGGGTATTTTTAGGGTTCAGGGTCAGTTTTCAGTTTTTGGGTAAAGGGGTATTTTTAGGGTTCAAGGTCAGTTTTCAGTTTTTGGGGTAAAGGGGTATTTTTAGGGTTCAGGGTCAGTTTTCAGTTTTTGGGGTAAAGGGGTATTTTTAGGGTTCAGGGTCAGTTTTCAGTTTTTGGGTAAAGGGGTATTTTTAGGGTTCAGGGTCAGTTTTCAGTTTTTGGGGTAAAGGGGTATTTTTAGGGTTCAGGGTCAGTTTTCGGGTAAAGGGGTATTTTTAGGGTTCAGGGTCAGTTTTCAGTTTATGGGTAAAGGGGTATTTTTACGGTTCAGGGTCAGTTTTGGGTTTTTGGGGTACAGGGGTACTTTGTAAAAATAAAGTAAAATTACATTTAAATTAAATTTATTTAATAAAATTAAATTATATTATAATATTTTTTATTAATTTATATTCAAAAAATTATTATATACTTACCAATACTTACATTGTAATGGTATGCGTTGTAAAGGTATATGCGTTGTAAAATCTTGCGTTGTAAATGTATGCGTTGTAAAAGTTTTTGCGTTGTAAAAGTTTTGTTGTAATGGTAGGCGTTGTAAAAGTATGCGTTGTAACGTCATACATCCCTGGAGTGGGAATAGTAATTTTAACCTCTACGCTATCCAGCGCTTTCCCTACTGTTGCACCCACTGGAGTGGGAGTAGTAAATTTTACCTCTACGCTATCCAACACTTTTGCTAATGTTGAACTCACTATAGTTGTAACAATACATTTTAAACATTTTCTAAAATGTTATATATGTTTCTTTAATAATATGTTTATATATATATATGTGTGTGTAATTTTTGGTGATATACATTTTTTTAATTATATAAATTATTTATTAAAATTACATTTTTTTATTAATTATTTCTAAGTTTATATTAAATATATTTATTACTATATTAGTTTTAACTTAATTTTAAGACATTTAAAAAAATCGATATTTTGACAGTCTATATTTTTGTAAGTCGATATTTTGGAGTCGATATTTTGGTACTTACCTGTTTGAAGATAGGGAGTCGATATTTTGTCAATCGATATTTTTGACTCGATATTTGTGTATCTCGATATTTGTGTCGTCGATAATATGTCAGTGATCCATAAATGAAATATTATCCCTCACGGTTTCAGGGCCACGCCCCAAATGTGCTGCGTATACTCTGCGTCAAGGACCGGACTGCGCATGCTGACTCAATGACACGTTGGGATGACTTTGCAGCTTCCATGAGAATTTACTTAGGCAGCTGGTTTAGGGTTCGAGTCCAACCATAACTATTATTTCACAGCATCTTTGAGCCACATATTGGTTTTAGATGCTGTATAAGCCATGGAGGCCTTCATTAAATTTCAGCTGGTAAAATTGGTTGGAATTTAGAAGGGGAAAAGTGTATCGTATTTACCACACAAGGCGGATAATTGTGCTTCAAACACCAGAATCTTTATGTTATTCCCCAAAATCAGTGACAGGGGCAAGTTATCTGAGCTGATGAAATGCATATGTGAGGGTATCACTATGTATCTGTTGCACTAAAAAGCGCAGGGGTGCCCAAAAAACTTGAATCAGAGGAATAGAATAATTGATTTATTGTAATTTCTGTGCCATGTCTCACTTGTGTGAGTGTTTGATTGGTTCAGATGCTCCATCCATCACCACCCCATTTTGTACCGCTTTGTCGCCATAAGTGTGGCAGGGTATGCTCAGATGTGAGTCCCTTACTCTCTTTTCCACTGGATTCAAGCAAGCCTGGCTGAAGACGGCTGAAATGCCAGAAACCGGTCCTAGGAAGCTTGATTCCGGTCCAGGGAAGGCATGGCTTGGCAGTTTGGGCTGGACTGTTCCCATGAGGCACATGGTCAGACTGATTTGCATATGGCCATGTCTGAACTGGGGTGGCAGAGTGGGCTAAAGAATGGTAATAGATCTCTTGACTGGGTGTGAGTGTTTGATTGGTTCAGATGCTCTGTCCATCACCACCCCCTTTTGTACCGCTATGTCTCACTTCACAAGCACATGTCGCAGTTTTTAAGAATCAACAACATTCATAGGTTTTCCTTCATGGACCCATTCAAACTGCTAATGATCGTATGTAGCGCCTACACATCCTGATGTGCAATGGAGGTGAAAAGCAGCGTGCAACTCCACGACATGCAATTAAATTGTCCAATTGAATGAACCAAACTGGCTCCAACATGTCATAGCATGCAATGAAAGTGACACACCACATAAAGTAATACAAGTTGACTATAATATGTGATACAAAGAAAGTGACACACATCGTGTACGGCGATACATGTGACCGGAACCATGTCATGCACTGGCATTAACACCCTCCATCAGGTGTTTCAACAATGACACCCACGCATTTTAGGAACAAGGCAAGCACATTTCAGGAACGTGTCCCCGAACAGAGAGATGTGAGTCACACCATATACAAATGAATATAAGTCCATACATAACATATGGGTTGCTTAGGCAACACAACTGGTATCATTGCATCATATTACTGCAAATCAATATCACAGACACATCCAGAGAGTATTAATTCTGTTCCCTTTACATCTTGTCTCGGTTCAGGAATTCCCATTTCCTGCTGTTGTTGGACCTTTACATATTTTGAAATTGTATTTGTCAATATCAGTGTATGAATGTCTCTGTCCTTCTCTCTACAGGTAAAAGAAACTGATACCTGAGCATCCAAGAACATCATGGGGTCCCAGAAATTCCTTTTCATCCTTGGAATCGTGTTCACTTTCGTAGAAAGTACCAACTCTGGCCCAATTGTCGTTTACAGTAAGTGATCTGATCCAGATGTCAATAGTGGGATGAGTTAAGGAGGGAGCTACTGATCAGCACATTATTAATGTAGCATCACTTCAGCAAATGATAAGTCCACACATTCCATTTACTGGGAACCAAATACATCATTATATCACATGATTCTCTCAGGGTAGTGAACAAGAGCCTTTCTAAGGTCTTCTAAACAGAGGTGCTGTGTGCTAGTAAGGTGGTGTGGCCTCTAAATTAATCATTGTTCAGCCAGTGCTTTATCTTATAAAAAGGAAGTACTTTATCACTCACACTACTATATACTACATATTAGTTAACAAATAACATCATCCCAGGAAGACAGACACATACATCACAGAACTCCTACACACATGAATACACAGAATGGGCCCGATTCACAAAGGTAAACTTCCACTTTTGTGTCAGTTTACTAGTTTTCAGTATACACAAAGGTAAACCTAGACCAAAAGTCTGACTTTACTAGCTTTTCAGTATTCATAAAGGGAAACCTAGTCCAAAGTCCAACTTTACTACATTTCGGTAGTCACAAGGATAAACGTTGAACACATGTCTAACTTTACTAGTAGTAACTTACTTTTGTGAATCCTGAAAAGTAATCAAGTTAGATTTTTGTTCTAATTTTACCTTTGTGACTACCAAAAAGTAGTAAAGTTGACTTTTGGTTTACCTTTGTGGATACCGAAAACTAGTAAACTTACAAAAAGTGTAAATTTATCATTCTGAATTGGGCCCAATTTATTAAGGCACATTTATAAAATGTAAAGCCTACTTACTTTGTCAGGGTACCACCACAATCTAATCTATCCCTTAAGGATATTTATTAATATGTATTATATATATTAACATGTATTATGATTCCCGTATTGTAAGTATGTTTAAAAAACCAAGGATGAGAAAATGCTAATTATTGCGTTGTCAGCCCCATTTGTCTGCTGTATTTTATTGTTGGACATTAGATTCTGCACCCTGAGAGACTACTACTCTCTATTGCCCAGTGTATGTGCTCTGACCCCAAAAACCGATAGGAGTTAGCTAATTCATGGTGGGTGTGTTTACTTCGCTAAATTACTGTGGAATGCAGTACTTTTTGTGTCATCCACCAGTGTAACAAGGAATGCATGGCTTGATGTCCATCATTGTAGCCTGACTGTTCTAGTTTTACTCTGCAGTGTGACCTGTTAAAAAACTATTTTTGACATGTAAAAATCTCCCTTCTAAATATTGCTATGGCACCCCTATGTAGGCTTTGTAGCCCATGAGACAGGTTGCATGGTATTTAAAAGTATGACATGCAGAAAATGAATGTTACCATGTCCGTACAGTGACAAGACCTATACGCTATTTTTACTGTGGAAGACCTAGCTGTTCTATGTAGAAGATAAGAGAACCGATTAAAATACTAATTCTGCCATCTTGGGAATGAGACCAGCTAGAAAGATATTGATACAATTATTTTTAATTGCTATTTGAAATCGAATTTAATGATTGTGGTGGATTTAAATAGTAAGGAAAGACAATTTTAAAAAAGTTCGCTTTTCCCACCCTGAAGTTTCAGGAGACTAATTTTCATTAACTATCCAGCTTTCTTCCAGCTTGTAATTTGAGTGAATAAGGTGTGAATGAGATGTAAAAAGTCTCCTAGAGCTACATTGGTCACTGTGAAAGGTTGATGTGAATAAGCAGGGATCACTCCTTTGAGCTCTGAAGGTTGAGGTCTGCCATCCTGTTGGCAACACAATGTCAAATCCTTCCTGACAGGTCTAGCCGGGCCACATGTATCACTTTGGCACACTTGGAAGGGAGCAAACAGGGTGCCAAAACAATTCTTGTATATCCCTTGCCTAGTAGCTGAAAAAACAGCTTTTCCCCACAAGACTTCTGTCTCCTGGTTTGTTGTGGGTACAGGGCCAACTTTAAACTGGGTTTTAGTTTTATTTGACATCCCTGCCTTCAGAGCCCAAGTTTTTGTGTGGATAAAAAATTCAGCCATCTTGGCATTGCCTTGGAGCAAATATACAAGGAGCTGAGGGGCCCATGTATATTTTGTTTGCAGCTTTGACACATCTCTTATCTTTTTTGCCTTTACCCGACTCATGCTGTGTTTTGTCCTACCTTCAGATACCCATTTTAACCCAGGCACCCAGTGCCATATCTGGATGGGTCAATGCCAGGAAATCACTCCCTCACTGCCCAGCTGGCTCCCCCGCCCAACACTACTCTGTGTCAGAATGTTACTTTTCTTCCCCCTGAGTGGAGCTTGGATAAGAAAGGCTGCTCATGTGTGTCTGCCCCCTCCTGGCCCAGCCAGATGGTGGAGTTAGTAGCACCGGCCTCATCTTTGGCCTTGAGGCGGGATGGGGTCCTCTGGGACAATCCTGAATTCTTTGGTCAAAGTGATCACTGAGAAGGGCCCCACACATGCTCCTTACCATAACAATGCATTCTGGAGGTTGCACTGGCCCCTGGGATAGTTTTAATACTCTGTTCTCAGTTCTCTCACCCCTGGGGGCAAGGCTTATCTCCTTAGTTTCTCTGGCCCCTTAGGGCTGGTTTGCACAGATAAAGCGTAGTTTTGCTCATAGTGGACAACTTTAGCCACCAGGTTCATTTTTCTCAGGTATCCTGGCTTTATTTACTTCTTGTTCCTGGAGCTTTATTTTGAAGTCTTTCTTCGCAAGACATTTGCACTGCCTGTGCTCCCTCCTATTACGAGGGTATCATCCACAGCCAACAGCAGAACACCTAATCTGCTGCACTCACCCTCAGCCTCATGCACCTCTATGTCTGTAGAGTCAGTAGCCCGTACAGAGAAGTACCAGGGTAACCACCCAGGGTCCCTTAGGAGCTCCATTCACACTCTTCTCCTAAGGGGGCATAAGTGGGCCAGCGCCATTGGCCCTGGTGAGCCCCATCCAAATTCTGGGTGCCAGCTGAAGTTTCATAGCCTCCAAATGTCATCCTTGCAGAGGTTCTGGGGCCTCTCTCCTTCCAGCTGGCCAATATTCCAGTGTGCCAGTCCTAGGTGCAGTGTCTTCTCAAGTGTGTGTGCCTTCTGCAGGGTTTTCTTGCAGTGGCATTGGTATGTTCTGGTTGGAACGTTGGATTGGAACATTTTGCCCAAGCCTAAGGTGACATATCATGACTACACCCACACCCCAACCTCCCTACACAGCATTCTGCGCCATTTCAACACAACCACTTCCAGAGGTCCAGCGAAAGATGTTCCCTGAGATCTTCAGCCCTGCACTCAGCTTACACAATGGGCTGATCCATCCCTATTGAAACATCAAATGGTAGCCCCTCCAGAGGGAACTCCAGAGGTCTAACCTTCCACCTTTGTTTCTGTGGACTTGAGCTTGCCCAGGACAGGTGTAGTATGAAGAGGTAATAATCACATGCAGACTCCCTCATTTGCTCTATCTTGCCTAAGACCTTGGCCAAGCACAAGCAACTGGCTTTGTGTGTGGGGGAGGCTTTTGATTCTACTGCTGCCCAGCAGAGTAATGAACATGGTCCAGTAGGGGAGAAAAATATTTGGGAATCTACATATGGCTGAGCCAGGGACATATGAACACTCTCAAAGTGCCATAAAGAGTACCGAAATCACAAAAGTGACACTACAGTAGATCTGCACTCTTGATACATGTTTACCCTGAGAGTCATACCCGAACAGCTTCTCTAGGCCTAAGTATAGTGAAACTGTTTTAGATTTCGCCTATAAGATACAATACAGTCAACCTTTTCAGTAAAGCAGTACAGCAGTACAGACCTACTCTACAAATACCAACACGCATTATGAGATCGGTACCTATCCCTGAATGGTCCCTTCTGCAACAGGCTATTTGTGTGTGTGTACTGAGCTGTGCTATATGTTAATCTTACAGGCTCAGCCCGCACATGTATGGATATGTGTGCACTTACGTGTTCAAGAGTAACCAGCCCATAGCATCTTTCTTAAAAGAAAAAACACTGACTGGTTGAACTCTCAGTCGCTTTGCACAGAAAAAACTCATTTGGGGAGACTCACTCACATAAAAAAAAAAAAATTTGACAGAACCCATTTCCTACAGACAGTGTGAGGACAAATATGACCCCACTAATGACCTATCAGTATTCTATAATAAAGGCAGCTTGTCTCAGTACCATCTGAAACACAATCAACATTCTTATGTCCTTACTTCTTTATTTTATTTAATGTACTTATAAAGAGTCAAATGCTGTTTCTACTTTCTGTACTGGTTGCACATCCCTGCATTTGTTGCAGCCTTAGATAGTTGTGTTACTAATTTTTCTCAGTTCCCATCTTTGCCACTAGCAGGTTGCTACATTCAAGTTTTACCCCAGACTCTCCTTTTGAAGGTAAACCTACATTTGAACATTTCCCACAAGACTAACTCTACAAACCTAATTTCAGGGCTGCAATTGTAAGTCTGGACATCTGCAGCCAGCTATGCAACCAACACATCTTAAAAGAAACCACTTTTTTAGATTTTCAGAAGCCTCCTTTTCATGTTAGCGAGCTCTGGACCAGACTCCATGCTCACAAAATGTAATAGTAGATACATGGACAGTATGCACAGTGGCATGTCCCTGCAGTGAAAAGTTAACTTCATTGCCAAGACTGTTGTAGTTTTTAGGTTGCACCTGCAGGCAACACGCAAGCAATGTTGCTATGACAACACTCTCTTGTGCTTAAAAAAAACTATACCAAAAAAGTCTTTTAGCCCGCATATTTCTTATCATTTGTGCTTTAATAATCTTTCTTGTTTGCTGTCTTCTAATAAGGCAGCGCTTGCAACACATCACTTCTTGCATCACTTCCTCTTCTTTGTGTGGAGCATGGACCAGGTACAGATTGATTAAACTTTATTAGTGTCCTTCTGCTGCTTGGACTGTGATTGAGGTACTATTTCTTCTTTTAGGACATTTCTATTAGCGCAACGTCGACCCAACATAACCCGACTCCTGCTCTCCTAACGCCTCCCTTGTGAGCATCTCCACTAGCCCCCTACTGCTCTTTCAGTCCTGCCTACATCAAACCCCATTTCCAATATTTTTATCCACTCCCTATGTTTATTTGTGAATTTTTATATAGCTGTAACATGGCCTGAGTGTTTTTACATGAGCACCAGCAACAATACACAATGTTGCATTTCTGTTTTTAGGAACAGGATATCAAAGTGATTTGTCCAGATTCATAGGATGTTAGGCAGGTGCAGAAACTCGCAAAGCTATAAACACTGACATAACCCACAGATCTTGCATTGGCGAGATCCATTGGTTTAGCTAATAATAGTTTCTTATTGTGAAGGCCTTCTTGTGAAGGAAAATAGTAGCTTTAATAGGCCAAGATTGGAAGTAGCTATAGATATCAACTGCACCCTATGTGTTCCTACTCAAAGCCCTATGTTTATGGTGTACAGTTTGCTAACTGTACTGAAAACTGATACTATTCTAACTTGATTTTTCCTGCAAGAGTCAAGACTATAATTGATGTCCATCTGCCAGGCTCTCTCAACTTTCCTGTGGTAGTAATGAGCCCCTAATGACCTGTGAAAGGACAATGGGCATGTGGCGATGGCAGGAAGGCTGGGGGGGTGATCACTGCATACCTATCTAGAACCTTTCCACACAAGCCACTGCCGCAAACCTCTAGGATTGCATGCTTGCATAATAAAAAGGTTTTTTGTACTGCTGGCATTCCCACCGTGCTCCTGTTCCAGAAAGAAGGAAGCAGAGTCTCTGAACCAGCCGCCATTCGTTTTCCAGGTGATTTCCCACATTTCCCAACGATTCTAACATTTCAAAGGGTCTTTTGGGATTCATTTGCAGTGTGCAAATGAGACTTAAGCAGAAATGTCCTAAGACTGGAGTATGTCTTGTCACAATTCACTGACATATAAACCCTATGAGAAATTCTTTTCACCACATGCTACGAACCCTCAAGTAACCTTAAAGGAGATGGAGGAAGAAGATGATGTGGGCTTGATGTCGGCTATCTGCCTGGAGAAGGACTGAGCCTTCCATCCAGCTTCTGCTTCTATCATTGATTGCCCTGGAGGGTGTCTCAAGGGTAAGCCCAGCTGCTCTCCTCTAGCCTCAAGACATAAAAAGCTGAAGAAAGGGGCATCTTGAAGAACATTCAGCAGAAGGTAGGGGGAAGATTGACCTAGAAGTTCCTGGAATGAATAGTTCCTCTGGTTCTGCTCCACCTCAGCCAGACTTAAATTGTGCCTCGGTCTACGTCAACTGGATCCACTGGTGCTATGTGGTTTCTCTGTGCTTTTGAATTAAAAGCTTTTTAAAATGATATTTCTGGTTCTCCTAAACTATGGTCGACCAATGTTAGGTAATTTTCTTCCATTGTGTTGGTAATTTTGCTGTTTGTTTCTCTGACTTTAATATTAATCGGATGCTGTTTGAATAGCAAACGTGCATTTCTCTGGGGAAAAGTCTGCTATTGTGCCATACCTAGCAGTTTGTAGCACTTTTTACCATTGTATCTGTGTTGTGGCTAAGCAAGAGACCAGATTTGGTGGCACACTACCACAAAAGGCTGGGATACAAGAATTGAGTCCAGCAGCTACCTTACAAGGACGTACGACATTACAACGCATGCTTTTACCACGCATGCTTTTACATCGCGTGTTTTACAACGCATACCATTACAACGCATAGCGCTTTGGGGTGCTGGATAGTGAAATATTTAATTTACTATTCCAACTCCAGTCCCCGTGGATAGTAGGGAAGGTGTTGGATAGTAAATTAAATATATTCCCTATCCTAGAGCGCCCCCCAGCGCTATGCGTTGTAATGGTTTGCGTTGTAAAAGTTGCGATGTAAAAGCATCGCGTGGTAAAAGTTGAGTTGTAAGTGATGTTTGCCACCTTAGAATGCTGATAGATGGGATTAAAAGTCCCTTACCTTGTATCATCTCTCTTCTTACTCAGTCTCATAAATTATAACAAACAGAGCTCTCCCTACTGTATGTTTTAATCAAGCCACTTAATTTTGATGTTCTACTGGTATGTCCATAAACCGCGCCGGGACACTCTTGAGTATCCGTGCGCGATATAAATGTTTTGTAACATAACATAACTTAACATAACATAACATAACATAACATAACATAACATAACATAACTTAACATAACATAACATATGTTACCAGGCCTGTGCAAGCCCTGTTTCAGCTTGAATACTTTTTAAATGTACTAGAGCAGTGTATACTTGCCTCAGTATGGTTAACAAACTGTTGGGCCGTGTGCAGATGCATTGCCCATGTCAGTGCTCTTGAACCCCCATGCCTCACCATTGTTCATTCCGGAAAATCTTCCACAGACCTGTTCCTCCTCCAGGGGCCCTCCTTGGATGCATAGCTGCCCTGTATCAAATAAGCTTTCTAATGTTGCAATCCTTCTCCTTTTGAGTACATTGCTTTGGAGATTGTGTAGGTGTAGAGGGACTCCCTCATAGAGCACCCTAGATCCCAGGTGAGGGCCAGTGAGGAGAACTGGGCAAGAAGTCCCATCCCAAGGAAGAGGTCTACCAGGGTTTTGTGCTGAGCTGTTTGGGTGTGTGTCCCTGGGTCAGCACTTCATACTCTGGGTGGCAGGCAAAGACCAGTGAACCACCGTGGGACTCCCATGCGGACATTTTGCAGTTTAAAATCTCCATTTTCTAAATGTGAACATCAGTGTGCAAGTCAGCACTATGCCTTGCTTGCTGACCTAGGATTCCAGTCATTGTTGTTGCTTACAGTCAAACCTTCACATGCCGAAACAGTTTGAGTCTCCCTTTGCACGAAACACAGACCTCCTGCATGCTACCTGTAGATCCTCAAATATAAATAACAAATACAGGAATATTATCCTCTCTTATAATATATACATATCGCTCTCTTATCTTATTTAAATTTTCTATTGTATAAATTCGATTTTATTATATTTGTCATGATTTATTACCTTTTTACTTTCTAATGTGTTGACCTACAGATAGTGTCTTTTATCTAATGCAATGTTTATATAATTAGACAGTGTAATTAACATGCTGCAAATTTTCCTTTCCATAGTATATTGAAATGAGTATGTGTAATTTATTATTTATTTCACATAGGACTAGTATACTGTTATATATTTTATATGCCTTGTTTTTTAACATGAAATAGTAATAAAAAATTATAACACAAAAAAAACAAAGACAGGACTCTGAGAAGGACTGACTTAGTGAAAATACAGGTGGCAACGGATGGCCCTCTGTAGACCTGGCGAGAACCATGTGCCTGGCCAATGAAGCCTCCATGGGCCGCCATTAGCAGAATTCCAAGAAACAAGAATGAATTGCACTGGAGAGTCCACTGCTGATGGCCCTTCAGTCGTTTAGTGTCATGGATTGGGGTAGGAATGGGAGGAGACACATTCTCGCTCTTTGGCTTGAGAGAATTCAATTTATTAGGATTTTGAAAGTGTGGCTAATCACCCTAGAAGGCATCAAGGTGCTAACTAACGAGGCAATGAACACATGAAATTGTGCATTTTAAAAGCTTATGTGCTCAAAATGAAAAAGATACTTGGGGCCCGATTCACAGAACTAACTTAAGACAAAATCCTAAACTTACTACTTTTGGTATTCACAGAAGTTAGGATTTTGTCTTAAGTTTGTCTTAAGACAGACTTAAGACAGATTTAAGACAGACTTAAGTTAGGATTTTGTCTTAAGTCTGTCTTAAGACAAACTTAAGACAAAATCCGAACTTCTGTGAATACCAAAAGTAGTAAGTTTAGGATTTTGTCTTAAGTTAGTTCTGTGAATCGGGCCCTTGGGGTTTACATAGTGAATGCCAAGCAGTGACTTCCATTTCGTTCTGAATAATCTTTTGTCACATTATGTTTTGGTGTCTTTCCTATGGCTAATGCTAACGTTTTATTTTCTCTAGGGCGCAGGAGAGATGTGGACTGCAAAACATCAGCTGCTAATCTTAATGAAGCAATCAAGAGTGTAAGCAAAGCTGAAGACGTCAGGAGGGATACTGAGATGATGATGAAACCCTACGCCAACTGGGAAGAGTTCCTGATGCCCGCCCCCATCTCCATCGCCATTCTGGGAGAGCTGGCAGCCATTTCATCAGGCCAGGGGGACTTCTCTATTAACCTGAATCCACCAAAAAATGGCTTTAAGTACATGAAATACCCAGAATCCTTTTCTGCATCCTTAATGCAGGTCTGCAATGCAGCCTGGTTTTCATTCAACACAGCAAACAAAAACATGGACCAGATCAGGCTCCTCACAAGTCAGATCCCAAGGGCCAATACACAGATAGTCAAGACTCTGAGCCAGCCAATCAAGATCGTTGAAACCTTCTTGCCAAAGCAGATGAACAGTTTACTCTCACTGGCCACTGAATGCACAAATTTAGCTAAGGCTGTGGAGGCAAGCTTCCAAGATGCCATCCGTCTAATCCAGGAGGTGCTGGAAGCCTGTCAGAACTCAAAGGCGGGCTACGAGAAGAAACTGACCGACGTGAAGATCGCCCTGGAGCAGCTGACTTTGAAAGAAGCAGCTGCAAACAAATCTTTGGAATTGGCAGAAGAGTTTAAGAAGAAAACTGAAACCCAACTACAAACAGCAACTAATGCCTACAAGACAGCGATGGAGAAAGTCCCCTCCGCCTGGGAAACGATGAGCCTCAATATCGTGAGCACCCTCTTTGAAACAGTAACTACGGTTGCAACAGCTGTTGTAGGAAGCAAGCTAGGCGTAAACATTGATCAAAAGAAAAAGGGCTCTGATGAAGTCAATCCAGCTGGTGACAAGGAGGCTGTGTCTGACGCAAAGGCAGTCATGAGCACCAACAGTATTTGTTCCAAGTGTTCACGGCTGAAAGCATTGGCAGATAGCCTTAAAATTGTCCTAAACAAAGACCAGAACTCTATTGACATGACAAAGGTTTATGATGAGAAGAATCAGAAAGTTCAGACAAACTACCTAAAAAAAAATTTAGTTGCTCTGTTGAACGACATAGAAAGTGAAGAGGCCTGTGAGGCGCAAACACAGATGAAAAGTTTTTTACAACCGGCTATTGAAGTTTGTGAAGAGTTGGAAGGAGCTGCCACATCTGAAGACACCGATGAGAGCACCTTGAAGCCTATAGTTGAAAAAATAAAATCACAGTTTGTCACAGCATCAAAAGTTATACAGTTTTGTTCTACAAAGACGACTGCTTCACCTGTCCAAGTAAAACCGCCGGGGATGGCGAGGAGTGGAGGAGGTGGAGGTGCGGGCACCCAGGCAGCAGAAAACGCACAGGCCAATGTGAAGACGGCCACACAGCAGTTAGAAAAAACTCAGGAGGTGTATCAACAGTCATTTGAGAACCTCAAAAAAGAAAACGAGAAGCTAACAGCAATCCTGGTTGAAATGAGGAGCTTCAAAGTGGAGGAGATTGATTTCACCAGAGCCAAGAACATGCTCATCAAAGGCCTGGATGCCCTGGCGAGAGTGCGGGAGCAGTGGGAGAAGATGATCCGCTTCTTCCAGATGATATCCAATCTCATCGAGTCCTGCCTCGCTGTGTCTGTCAAAGACCTACTGGAGACCGCCAAAGGTGCTCAGAGCCTGCCCAACTATTCTACTGATGACTTTGTCAAGGATATGCTGTACAACCAAGCATTCAAAGCCACCAACATTGCCAACCTGGTCAACATGATCTCCGCGACCTACTGTGAGGTGTCCCAGCTCTACCTGATGGACCGCGTGAGCGCCTTAGGAAGGCTCATCAGCATGAACCCCTCAAGCCCGATGTTCAACGATGAGCGCAAGAAGTTACAGGATGGCTGTACGGATGCCCAGAAGGCCATTCAAGCACTGGTCATTTCCAAGAAGAAAGAGTTTGATCAAAGTGTAGAGGCGCGGGTCAATGCCATCAACTGCCAGCTGGGCGAGGCCATCCGCGCCTTGCCAGAAGCAGTAACTAAACCCACAGAGAAACCTAGAGTAAAAGAGGAAACTCCATCATAAAATTAACAGACATTTGGGATGATTTAAAACAAGTAACAAAACACAACCAAAATGTGTGTTTTTTCACAAAAGGGTGCGTAGGAATTTCATTAGGGCAGTTTTCTGACACGTCTTATTATTTCACTTTTTTTATTGTACTTAAGTTACAAAGTGATCAGCTGTTTTTGAGGGTGAAAGAGGTTTTCCTGTTTGCTTGGGTGTTTATGTCAGTTATGATACATTCCCTGCGTTTTCTCCAGGTGTATCTTTACAAAGGCATGCTTCCTTCTAAACTGCCACTAACCTGACAGCCTTTGAGAATGGGACCACAGTGTACTGTGTGTTGCAGCTGCTAATACACAGCACACTGTGGTCCTTTAGTGCTGTATCAGATGGCCTTACACACTGGAGCCAGGGCATGTCAAACACCTTCCTGTGATACCGATGGTGCTGACCTTGAATTTAGAAGCCATTCAGATACCTCCATTGCCAAACTTCAAAGCATGTCAAGAAAGATCATCTACCTTGAAGTGAAATGTGTCCTTGTATCCTGGAAGGCAGTGCTTAGTTGAGACGGTGGTTTCTGGTGCTTGGCACCGGCACTTAATTGTCAACACTTGCGCTTGTGACAATCTGCCACAAGGTGGCACTTTCTGGCTAATTTAGAGATGACCACAACCACAGTTATTTATTAATTCAATATACATTAAAATGACTAATACCTGCTAACAAGCCATTCTTATAGCTTTGGGGCACTGAAATAGTCTAAATTGTCGCACTTCTGGGAGTGTGATGGTTAGTAGTTGCGTTAGTACTATGATTGGCAGCATATCAAGGACAATGGTGGTGCAAGCTGCAGTGGCCTCATGATGAGAGTCTTGGCACTTGTTTCTTTATAAATGAGGCACTGCTTAGAAGCCATTCAGATGCCTCCCTTGTCTGACTCCAAAGCATGAGAAGCAAGGTCATCTTCTTTGAAGTGAAAGTTGTCCTTAAATCCTGCAGGAATCTATTTAAGTGATGTCACAGATGTACCCTATTGGCTCGCCCCTGCACTCAGGCATGTGTGGCGCTTCCAACCTTGAGTCAAGAGTGTGTCAAATCTCTCTGTAGTCGAACCTGAAAGGTTTCCAGATGGTGCTTTCCTTTAATCCATGTGCCCTTGACACCTCCTGCACCCTTAGATGAGAGCCATGCTACAAACCTCGATTCCTGGACTCACAGACACCATTCACCACTGCCATTTAACTCACAAACCTGTCACACGTATCTATCTGCCTGTCAGGGCATAGGCATTCCATATACCTTTGCTTGAACTGGAGGACAAGCCACATAATTTGGCTCTTGGACTGAAAGGCATGCCATATGACTCAGTCCTTGAACTCGAACACATGCCACATATGTTGGTTCTTGGACTAAAAGACATGCATACACCTTGACCCATTAACTGAAAGGGATGAAACGTATTTAAGCTTTTGAACTGACGGGCATGCCATACACCTTGGCCCTTGACCTCGAAGGCATGCCATATACTCAGATACACCAACCCTTGAACTCAAAGGCATGCCATATACTCAGATACACCAACCCTTGAACTCAACGGCATGCAATATATTCAGATGCACCAACCCTTGAACTCAAAGGCATGCCATATACTCAGATACACCAACCATGGACTTCAAAGGCATGCCATATATTCAGATGAACCAACCCTTTGAACTCAAAGGCATGCCACCTACTCAGATACACCAACCATTGACCACAACGGCATGCCACCTACTCAGATACACCAGCCCACGAACGCAAAGGCATGCCATATGCTCAGATACACCAACCCTTAAACTTAAAGGCATGCCATATACTCAGATGCACCAACCCTTGACCTCAAAGGCATGCCATATACTCAGATGAACCAACCCTTGACCTCAAATGCATGCCACATACTTAGATACACCAACCCTTGACCACAAAGGCATGCTACCTACTCAGATACACCAACCCTTGAACTCAAAGGAATGCCATATTCCTTCAACCTTGCACACAACTCACTGATGAGTCGTATACCAGGACCTTGAACTTAAAGACTTCATATGCCTCACATACCTTGGTGCTTGAAAAAACATTTGATAAAGCTCTACACTTGAACTCAAAAACATGGCATATACCCAGATCCTTGATTTAAAAGGCATGTCATAAACCTTGTCCCTTAAATTCAAAGGAATGCCATATACCTTAACCATTAAACTCAAAGTTATGCATATACCTTGACCATTGAATGTGAAAACATTTCAAATACCTCGAGCCTTGAAGTGAAAGTCATGCCATTTGCCTCATTTGCCCCAACACAAAGTAATTTCATATAGCTCTGTTCTTGTACTAAAAGGCATACATATCTCTTGACCCTTAAATTCAATTGCATTTCATATACCTCGACCCTAGAAGTCACAGGTATGCCATTTACCTCAACACTTGAACACAAAGGGATTCCACAAAGCTCACCGCTGCACCCAAATGTTTTCAAGAACCTTTGTCCTAGAACTCAACAAACCCCCACTGCGTCTTCTGAACATGACTCCATTTTGCATTAATGCTCTGGGCAGGCAATCTGCAGATGTGCTGTGCCAGGCAGGTGTAAACCTAATGCCCTTTGTATTCACCCTCTAAACTAAAGTGTATGTGTGCTTCCTGGTGGCTGTGGGGCATTGTCTTTAAATCATGTACCAAATTCCTACTTTCTCTTTTAACACAAGTGCCTGCTTGTTTCCAGCTATTGTAACCTGTGAATTAATAAAATTCTCTACACACTGTCTCTTTTAGTTTTTTAATGTGACTGGATGTGTGGGCCTTGCATTTGATTTCCTTTACTTCTAACGCTAAAATTATGGCTGTTCACGCTACACCAAATCTGTGATTCACAAAGTCATTTGCAGCAGTAAAGTGAACTTACACATGTAAACGAGGGTGAATTTACAGTGGTAAATCCATTCACGAGCATCCTTTTCCCATTGTGCTATATTAAGTATGTTTAAATCTGCTCCCATGGGCCGGGGGCCGAGGGGGGCGGTGGGGTCCCGGGCAGGGATACCTCTGGAAATAGTCGGTGACCTATTGTCAAGGGAAGCAGTAAAACCGCTTCCACAATGGAGGTGGGATGAGAAGTCGTCCCAAGTCCTGAGTGCAATGCACAAGGTTTCTGCAAGGGGAGGAAAGTTGTACTTGGTGGAGAAGATCAGAATAACACAAGCTCCAAAGACTAGTGCCTGTTAGACCTGGCACCATTGGCATGGGTCTCCCTTCCATTTTTGCTGTTGTCTCATGTATTTTTGCTGGTGTTAGATGCTTTGGGCACTGTGCCACTGCTGTCCAGTGCCACAGTGGAAGTACTCCCTATTGTAAATTGATGTATTAATCAGTGGTTCCATGTTTGGCTATTTGGTTTACTTGTCAGACCCTAGTCTAGTGCACTGAGACTGCCCTGGCATGTCAATCCAAATGCTGCTGGTGGGCCTGCAGCACTGGTTGTGCCACCCACAGAAGCAGCTTTGTAAAATGTGTCTAAGGTCTGCCATTGCAGAGCCTGCGTGCAGTCTGGTACTGTCATGCTGACTGGGAAAGTGCACCCAATTCCCAGTTCCTAAACCTTCCCTTTTCTTCATATCAGTCACTCCTCTGGTAGCCCAAGAGCCGGGTGCATTGTAAGTATAAGGTAGTACAAGCCCTGATGTGTGTGGCATGTCCTAATAGTGAATTACAGCCATTTTCAGTTTTTCACTATTGCAAGGCTACCTGTTCTCCATAGGCAGAATGGGCTGTTAGAGTTATTACATTTTATATTCTTAACTGTCTCAGAGAATATGGTAGAAATTCAGGTTTAGTGTGCCTGAAATCAGAATAATAAAATACATCTTTTTGTAAAGTTTATTTTAATATTCTGTTTTTGCAAATACCACTTTTAGAAAGTAGGTATTTGCTTGTCTAACCATTCAAACCTGCCTCTGCTAGTTTGTGTATTCCTATGTCTGGTGTTGTGAGTGACAGGGCTGGGGAATTCTAGGAGACAGGCTGAGTCACCCAGTGGTGAACAGAGAGAACTGCATCAAGATGGGAGGGAGGAGTTGCACCTGAACCTTGAATAGGGCCATGCCTGCCTTCCGCAATGCTGGCTCCACCACCTGGGGAGCGGCTGATGTTTCTGCCCTGCACACTGAACGAAGAGAAGGAGTCCTGTAAACAAAGTGCTCCAGGACTGTACTTGCCTTCCACAATGCTGGCTCCACCTCCTGTGGGGCTTATGATGTGCATGCCCTGCACTGTGAACGGAAAGGAGAAGTCTGGTCAACAGAGTGCTTCAGAACTGGTCTGGACTGGGCAAGCCCCTCTCCCCTCAGAGAACAAAGGATTTTCTGGTATAAATATTGGGACCCTGATCCCATGAAATTAGATCACTTTGGACTACAAGAAGAAACCTTTACTGAGGAGAGGAACCTGAAAAAACTGAGGAGAGACTATTCCCAAGCTAAAGTGCTGCTTGGGGGATTGGCCTGCAGTGGTTGCCTTACTGCCAAAGGAAGGAGAAAGGAACATTGTGTACTTTGCTTTCAACTTGGGAAGGATCTCCAAGGTCTTGGAAAAGAGCTTGCCTCCTGCTGAAGTCTCAGGGACAACAGACTTCACCCCCCAGCTCCCCGGAGTACTTTTGGAAGTGCCTGCTGTTGTATTAGGCCTTCTGAGAAACTGCGTGTCGCAAGGAGCTGGAAGCGCGACTCAACGAGAAGAAGCGTGTCGCTGTTGCTGTGCCTGCTGTCGCAACTCCGAAGGAGGGTGTCGCCGATGGAACTGTCGCACTGCACCGCATCGGAGAGAAGCGTACCGCAATGACGAGGAAGCGTGTCGCCTTCGCTGCCGTCACAACTCCGAAGAAGGAGGGCGTCGCCGCTGTAGTTGTCGCACTGCACCGCATCAGGAGAAGAATCTCACAACGAGGTCAGAGCATATCGTCGTCGTTGTGCCTGCTGTCGCAACTCCGAAGGTAGGTTTCGCCACTGGAACTGTCGCATTGCACCACATCGACCAAGAGCACCTCGCATCCCCGAGAAGCGGGCCGCCGTCGGAGCTTCTGCCGTCGAATCTTGGATGTCGCCGCTGTAGTTGTCGCATCGAGTGGAAGCTTCACGCATCATGGAAGAAGAGTGTCGCAACTGGAGCAGTTGCCGCCGCATCGTAAAGGTGTCGCCGCTGCAGTCCACGCATCAAACCGAAAACTTATCGCATCCCCGAGAAGCGTGCCGCATCTGGAAGATCTTCATGTCTTTATTTCTTTGTACCTGAACTTTGCCGCATTTCCCATCGCTGCGACATTGCTTGTTGTGGAAGCGCAACGCAACTTAAGGTACTTTGATGCAGAGTGTCGCATCTAAGAACTGATCTGAACTAAGCTTAAATGTACCATCTTAAAGTAATCATAGTGTGTATTTTTGTTGTTTATGGTTGTGTGGTAACTGTACATAAAGTCTACTTATTTTTTATATAAAACCTGTGTGGTGTCCATTTGGAGTGTTGTCACTGGGTTACTGTATGTGGTCACAACTGCTTAACTTACAACGCCTCTGAAGTAAGCCTTGACTGCTCACGCCACTCAACCTAGAGGGTGAGCAGGGGTTATTTTAGGAGTATAATCCCCTTGTCCTGACTAGAGGAGAGGGTCCCTATTTGTCACAAGTACCTACCTGTGCCAACTAGCGACCCCCAAATCTAACAGTGCCCTTCTGTAACACATTTTTGCAGAGGCTGCTCCCGAAGGCGGCTCGTCAGCCAGTGCCATAACCAGTGCCGTGCCCCCCCGGACAAACCAGTGGGGGGCGGCTTTTGGCACGCAAAGAGACAAAGAGCCAAGCCAAAGAAGCCCCCGGGCCCCCATAATACCCACGGGTGCCGCCGAAGTGGCACCAACACCCCTAACCAATGGGGGCCAGGACGGGATACGAACCCCCCAATGGAAAGGGGAACTACCTGGAGTGGAAGTCGAGTGGGGGGGCATATAAGCGCTGCTCCCCCAGACAAGCTCCTATCTTCACGGAACAGGGGAGCAGCACCGGCGTCGGAGCCCAATCTTGTCTTGAGGCAGTGAAAGAACTATTCCAGGAAGGCGAAGCTTTGAGCGATCAAGGAACTGGCCGCCGCTGCAAGAAACAAAGAGTCAGCAGGGACATCCGGACGATCACCCCTGCTGCACCGGCATACGAGGGACAGCCTGGCCAGCCGGAGCTAAGGGCGAGAAGTCTGCGAGCAGGAGCCCACCATGCGGCACCGTGCACCCCTTGTCATTCAAGTGGGAAGGAGTGGTGCCAGGAAGAAACTTAGCCAAAGCCCACTCGGCAGCTAAGGTAATGACGAGTGGGAACCCACCCCGCAACACCGTCTCCCCAGCGCTGCCCAAGCCAGTGAGGAGGAACGGCTGCAGGGTGCCACCAGCGGCAAGGACAGCGAAAATCCACCTAGCGATACAGGCTCCCCCCGCGTTGCCCGGGGCAGCGAGGAGAAGCTGCTATGGAGAGCTAGAGAGGTGAGCGGGTGGGGTGAAGTGAAGGAGCAAGGCGACTCTCCTGAAAGGTGAAGAAGCATCCCAATGCCCGCGCACACGATAAAGGTCAAGGAAGTGCAAGTTGGCAGCACCCTCGGACCTGTACAGCACCCTCAGGCCTGTGCAGAAGTATTGGGGCACGACCGAAAAAATTGGAATAGGGCACTGAGTCAGACGGCAGGAGGAGCCGGCAGACAACACCAGCAGGGGGCGCCTGGAACACCTGGAACGGTACATTTATTTATTTATTAATTACATTTGTAGGGCGCACAGCTACCCAACAAAGGGTTTCCCGGCGCAACAGATCCAATAATAGTGGGCTATAGCCTGCTAGATGTCGAATAGCTAGGTCTTTAAGGCTTTCCTAAACTTGACATAGCTCAGCTCCGATCGTAATGTCAGCGGCATTGAATTCCAAAGTGATGGTCCAAGGAATGAAAAGGACCTGCCACCCATGCGTGACAATCTAAACTTTGGAATTTCGAAAAGATTAGCCATAGAGGATCGAAGAGATCTGGTGGGACGATAGGGACGCACTAGGTTTTGCAAGTATTTGGGGGCGTTATTGGTGAAAATTCGGTGCATGAAGCATAGAGATTTAAATTTAACTCGGTTCTCGAACTTTAACCAGTGGAGCTTTCTTATGTATTTTGTAGTGGGCTTCGCAAAGGGAATTTTGCATAATAATCTTGCTGCTGCGTTCTGAATTGTCTGTAATCTACGGACTGTGATCTTATTTGCCCCCAGATACAGATCGTTTCCGTAGTCAAGCCTTGATGTTACTAGTATAGGATAAACAGGAGGAAACCCATAGACTAAGTTGGGATGGGTATAGACTGTAAATAAGAACAATTCCCAACAGGTATCAATTGGAAGGGATTGGTGTCACTACAACGCATGCTTTTACCATGCATGCTTTTACAACGCGGTTTTTACCACGCAGTCCATTACAACGCATAATGCTTTTAGGCGCTGGATAGTGAATTATTTAATTTACTATTCCAACTCCAGTCCCAGTGGATAGCAGGGAAGGTGTTGGATAGTATATTAAATACATTCCCTATCCTAGAGCGCCCCCCAGCGCATTGCGTTGTAATGGTTTGCGTGGTAAAAGTTGCGATGTAATGGTAGTGCGTTGTAAAAAATTTGTTGTAACCGTGCTACACCATTGGAAGACAATTTCAACAGGTGTATGCAATATGCATTACAAAGGAAAGAAAATAAGGAGTCACTGCAGTTTTTTAGAAAAAGCGGGTATTATTCACCACTTAAAGAGCAAGGCGGGTCTGTTGCAAAGTTATACAGTTAAACAGCACTGTACACATCAAATGGGGTGACAACCCGGTGGCACTTGGTGAAGGTGATATATACATGAATATATACAGTGAATAGTGGTGGTAGTGCAAGTGCTGGGGTGAAACAGCGTGGTCGGCGCGTAGTGACAGTAAGTGAAAAATACAGAGTAATGGCTCCAGGGATCAAGTTGTAATCACTTAAAACAAGAATGAGTCAATTTCAGGAGTACAAAACAAGTAGGGCGCCATAAAATTAAGCTGTGTGGTCGACGGCGTTTCGATCCCCGTCAATCGGGATCATCATCAGGACTGGGTTGTCGAGGAAAACAGTGATGTCCGCCAATGGCAATTTCATGCGAATGGAGGGGCTGGGTTGTTAGATCCAATGCTGAGTGATGATTTGGACGGCTTGAGGCAGCGGGGGTGATCGGCGTCTGAATCAATCAGGACATCGGGTCGGCTATTGCGATGGGCAGCTTCTGGCAGTTAATGCGGGAGCTGAGCGCGGTCCGGTGGCAGCGCTTGGGAAAATAACCGCGCTCAGCTCCCGCATTAACTGCCAGAAGCTGCCCATCGCAATAGCCGACCCGACGTCCTGATTGATTCAGACGCCGATCACCCCCGCTGCCTCAAGCCGTCCAAATCATCACTCAGCATTGGATCTAACAACCCAGCCCCTCCATCCGCATGAAATTGCCATTGGCGGACATCACTGTTTTCCTCGACAACCCAGTCCTGATGATGATCCCGATTGACGGGGATCGAAACGCCGTCGACCACACAGCTTAATTTTATGGCGCCCTACTTGTTTTGTACTCCTGAAATTAACTCATTCTTGTTTTAAGTGATTACAACTTGATCCCTGGAGCCATTACTCTGTATTTTTCACTTACTGTCACTACGCGCCGACCACGCTGTTTCACCCCAGCACTTGCACTACCACCACTATTCACTGTATATATTCATGTATATATCACCTTCACCAAGTGCCACCGGGTTGTCACCCCATTTTATGTGTACAGTGCTGTTTAACTGTATAACTTTGCAACAGACCCGCCTTGCTCTTTAAGTGGTGAATAATACCCGCTTTTTCTAAAAAACCGCAGTGACTCCTTATTTTCTTTCCTTTGTAATGCATATTGCATACACCTGTTGAAATTGTCTTCCAATTGATACCTGTTGGGAATTGTTCTTATTTACATTGATGTTACTAGAGCATTGACAACAGTCTTTTTGGTGTTTTCGGGTAGCATCCAGCAGATCTTCTTTAACCATTTAAGTATGGTGAAACAGGTAGCCGAAGTATTCACCGCTTGTTTGTGTAAATTGAGCGAGTCATTAATGATGACGCCCAAATTGCGAGCATGTGTAACAGGGGTGGGGGAGGGGGGTACCCATATCAGATGGCCAATGTTGAGGGCCCCATAGCCCTTTGTTCTTTCCCAGCAAAATTATTTCCTTTTACCGCTGTTCAATTTTTAAAAAATTTTGTTCATCCATTCTGAGATTTTACTGAGTCCGAGCTGTAGCGAGGAGGAAGTGTTCGAGTCAGCTGATGTAAGAGAGAAAAGCAGTTGGGAGTCGTCTGCATACGAAAACATAAGCAGTCCTGTTTCCTCCACTATTTTTGCTAAGGGGCTCATGTAAACATTAAAGAGTAACGGGCTAAGAGTAGAGTAGTGTGGTACTCCATGTTTGAATGACGTGATATCAGAACAGGCGGTTTGTGAAAAAATTTGAAATGTGCGGTCTTTCAGTAATGATTTTATCCATTCGAGAGCTGCGCCCCTGATGCCTATGGAATGGAGTGTCTGGGCGAGGACCACGTGCGACACGGTGTCGAACACCGCGCTGAGGTCAAGCAGCACAAGTGCTACTGTTTCGCCCTGATCAACCAAACGGCGGATGTTTTCGGTGACGCCCAACAGGGTGGTCTCGGTGGAGAATCCTGAACGGAATCCCGACTGATGGGAAGGTAGTAGGTCGTGAGTGGTGATAAAATCAGTGAGGCAACGGTGGACGTGCTTTTCTAATATTTTGGCAAAGGTGGGCAGCAATGAAATAGGGCGAAAATTGGATGGCAAATTAGGGTCAGCTCCGGCTTTCTTTAAAAGAGGATGGATCATAGCGTGTTTCCATTCACTGGGTACAGTTGCTTCAGTCAGCGATGAGTTCAGAAGATCAATGATGGTTTCAAAAACATTGCCACTGAGCAACCTTAAAACAGTGCATGGCAGCGGGTCTTTAGGTGAGCCTGATTTAATTGTCTTCAGCAAATTCTGAACCATGTCAGGGTTCAAGAGAGGCCATTCTGCAAGAATAGCGATCGATGCATTTGATGAAGTGGAGCAATCTGACATATATATGTCATTAATGGGTTTGGAAAGTGCATTATTAGTTATGGCTGAAGTGACTGGAAAGTGGTTATTGAGATCTTGGTTGATGTCTTGATGAATTAAGTCAACTTTATTAATAAAGAAGGTGGTCAAAAGGTCACATTGTGTTTTATTAAGTTCCGGTGGGGGTTGTGACGTGTTGGAGCCCGCCAACTCCTTCACCAATTTAAAAAGTGTTTTAGATTGATCCAAGGCATTCGTGATTATAGTATTGACGAAATCTGCTCTGGCTATACTACACATCTTTTGATATTTTGTTAGCTGTGTTTTATATTTATCCTTATCTTCAGGATAGTAGGTCCTTCTCCATTGTCTCTCTAGGTTCTTACATCTCGTTTTTTCTTGTTTTAAGGTTTCGTTAAACCAGGGGGCAGGGCAACGATGTGAATTTTGTTTTAACTTTCTTTTAGGTAAGATAAGGTCGATGGCTTCTAAGAGCCATTTCTGAACTGTAGAAGAAAGCTGTTGAACTGAAGACTTGGTGCAGGGACTGTGTTCTTCTAGGAGAGCATTAAGACTGTCCGTGTCTAATTGCTTCCATTTCCTTATGTACTCGAAAGGTGTATGCATGTTATCTTTATTAGTTATATCACCTTGAAGTGTAAATTTAACCAAGTAATGGTCTGTCCAGGGCAGGGGCAGAGCAGGGTATATAGTGATGTTATTAAGGGAAGAAAATATGGGATCTAACAGGTGGCCTGCACGATGTGTTGGTCCTGAGTTTCTAAGAATCAGGTTCAGAGATGCTAGGTCACCAATCAGGTTTTTTGCCATAGAACAGTCCTCATCCTCATGTAAATTAGTGTCCCCCAGGATTGTGAAATTCGCAGTTTTCATAACAAGTGGTCCCATGAGGTCTAGAAGGTTAGTCAGCCATTTGGATGCTGACCCTGGGGTTCGATAAATGAGGGCTCCTGAGAAAGTAAAATTGGGGGCCAGTGAGAGTTTAAAAATTGCAGCTTCACAGCCATCCCAACTGAGTGGTATCATTTCGCAGCTGTATGTTTTTTTAAAGATAATGGCGATTCCACCCCCAGGTTCTTTATCGCGATCACATCTTATAATGGCATATGTATTTGGAAGTGCCATGGCTATATCTGGCCCTGAGCTTTCCTTAAGCCAGGTCTCTGTTAAAAATAGTGCATCCGTTGTTTCATCCATTAGTAAATTGAATATTTCAGTTTTGTGCATCGGTAGGGAGCGACTGTTAAGACTAAGGAATAAAAAGGGTTTTAATTTTGGTAACGCAAGTTTTTTGGAGGGATTTAGCAAGGTGGCTTTTATTCCTACTGGATTGATGTGTAGTTGACAATTTTGACAAGTGTCTGACTCCCCTCTCAGTGTAAGCATCCTGCAGTAGGGTAATCTTGGCGGTTGTAATGCCTTCATAGAGGTAGATGTGTACTTAATATAAATGGGGGCTATGGTATTGGTTGTGGGAAATAGCTGTGTTGTGTCGGTCACTGGAACACAAGGTGCTGCCATGGCCCTACATGGTACATGGCACCGTACATTTGCTTATGCTTTCAAGAGAGGTCTCAGTGCAGCTGAGGGGAGAGCGAGCTGGAACGAAAGCTGGTTGCGGAACAGGGTATTGAAGCCACCAGCAACTCCCCTCTAGGCAAGATGCCAAGTTTGGTGCATACATCTGCGGAAGCACCCCGCACATAAAGCAAGAAAACAGTCTTGGTGCATACAAGAGCGGCAGCACCCCACTTTTGGAAAGGCAAAAGGGACCATGATAACACAAGAAATGGCAAGGAAAGGGAGCACGGGACAAGGTCAAGAAGAGCTGAATGACCTGCTAAGGAGGATACGGGCGGCTTCAGAGGTGCATGGGAATGATTGGTTGCAGTCCCACCTGGGGCACGACGCTGGGGAGGGAACAAGCAACCAGCAGCACGACACCAGCGTGCCAGAAGCCAAAAGACGGAGGAGGGTGCCAGCAAAGCTCGCGGATGCAGCAAGGCCCACGAAGGCTCCCTAAAATCTGGCCCAGCCACCTGCAGCCAGCACAGCAGGACCAGACTGGGGGATCAGTGACATTGCAGCTAACGGTGAGCATATTAGTGCGATAATACAAGAATGCTGCAGGACTATTGCGCCACTTTTGCTACAAGGGTTAGGCATACATGGTACAGGGGCATCAGGGGCACAGGCGGTCGGGTGGCAGGGTTCCTCACAGAGGGAGGAAGCGACAGGTGCCCAGGGGGAAGGCAAAACCTCAGGGTTGGCATGGCACCTGCTAGATCCTGGGCTGGCACGCCAATGCCGACTAGGGGAGCAGGCTGCAGCTGGGGTAGCGAGGGACGCGGGGTCCCTCAGAGTGGTAGAAGTACCTAAGGAATACACACGGCCATCACAAGGCCTCGCATCATTGACGACCAGGGCCACAGAATTAGCAACCCTCATACCATTAGCGGTCAAAGAGAGAATCTGGAGGAAAGAATTCATTGACATTTTCTCCTTACCAGAGATACAGCTAGAAGGGCTAGATGTGACAACCTGTGACAAAAAAATAGGAGGATAGGAGGGGAAAAAGGAAGGAGCGCAAAGAGAGGAACTTTGATAATTGGTTGAACGCATTCAAGATAATGGTGTGTATTATAGTAGAGAAGTTCCCGCACTCCGCAGCCGACCTGTGGCTCTACGAGGCCAACAGCCACAGCACACGGAGGCAATTCCCAGGTGACACATGGCTAGAGTACGACAAGGGGTTTAGGTTAAAAATGCAGACGCACCCAGAAATGGAGTGGAATGAGGGGGATGTTTCCGGTTTCATTCACAAAATGATGGTAGCAAGGGAGGTCAGGACATGGGGAGGAAAGATCGAGCAGTCCTTTCGGGGGTCATTTCACAAAGTGAAAGGGAGGCCTTTTCAAAGACCCAAACAATTCAGCGCAGGGAAAGGAACACACACTAACGGGCCACCGGCAATATGTTGGAAATTTGAGGCCAACGAATGTACATACGGGGCAGCATGTAAATTCCAGCACATATGCTCGATGTGTGGGGGGGACACCCAGCAGCAGGATGCAGGCGCAAGGACGACCAAAAAAGGGACAAGAGGGAGAAAAAGAAACAGTAAACCTAGCACAGGGGACAACGAGGGGACAGCGGGGCAAAAAGTATACACGCTAGCATGGTCCCCCATTCATATGCACAAACTGCCCATGCTAGCCAACAGATAGCACAACAAATCAGACACAGAGATATTGGTCCACAGCTTCGAAAAAGGTTTCCCCATCCCATTCTCAGGCCCTCTCCTCCCTTCGGCAGTGAGAAAAACCTGAAATCCGCACTTCAGCACCCGGGGATGTAATAAAGAAAATAGAGAAGGAGAAGCGACTGGGTAGGATAGAAGCCCACCTCCCCATCATGGAGAGCAGGGATCTGGTTATCTCTCCACTGGGGGTGATACCTAAAAAAGAGCAGGGCCATTTCCGGTGGATCCACCACTTATCATTCGCAGATGGTACGCCAGTGAACGATGGTATTGACTCGGAGGTTTGCTCAGTAAGCTACGCCACGATAGACGATGCAATAGACTTGGTGAGGGCGACAGGTCAAGTGACCCTCATGGCAAAAGCAGACATTGACTCCTCCCCGCAAGCTTTCACCTTTTAGGTTTTCAGTGGGAAGAGAAACGTTATTTTGATAAGGCAATGCCCATGGGGTGCTCAGGTTCATGCACATACTTTGAAATATTTAGCACTTTCATTGACACGACAGGCACCCGGCGGGTAGGAAGCTCCATTATCTGGATGACTTCCTTTTTACAGGCCCAACAGCATCTCCAGTGCATATATAGGTTTAGCGGGCAAACTGGGGATCCCCCTTTCAAAAGAAAAAACAAAGGGTCCAGCAACAAAAGTCACGTTCCTAGGGATTGAACTAGACTCAGTTGCCGGGACATCCAGGCTTCCCCATGAAAAGGTAGAGGACTTCAGGCAGGACATTAGGAGCCTCTGAGAGCGACACTAAGGGACCTCCAGCACCTCATAGGTAAACTGAACTTCGCAACAAGGGTCATCCCAGCAGGCAGGGTTTTCGCCCGGCGACTGACACAATTGACATGTGGGCTCACCCAGAAGCACCACCACGTCAGACTCGGGCGGAGGTCAACAGAGACCTGCTGATGTGGGACACTTTCCTGACAGACTTTAATGGTCTGCTGATCTGGAGGGAAGGATGTGTGACTAGAAAGCAAATCGAGCTGTACACAGACGCATCAGGCAGCACAGGTGATTTGGGGCGATCCTAAGGGGCAAGTGGTGTACAGGGCAGTGGCAAAGGAGCTGGCATAGACAAGGCATAACTAGCAACATCACC
The DNA here is from genome assembly GCF_964261635.1 of Lissotriton helveticus. Classification (NCBI taxonomy): domain Eukaryota; kingdom Metazoa; phylum Chordata; class Amphibia; order Caudata; family Salamandridae; genus Lissotriton; species Lissotriton helveticus. Next base: position 53,581,843 of record NC_136059.1, read on the forward strand.
TTCTTAGAGTTATTTCCGATCATAGTGGCACTGACAATCTGGAAGAAAGAATTGCAGAACATGAAATTGACAACAAAGGTGTAGTGCAGGCTATTAACAAGGGTTCTGCCAGGTGCCCAGACAAACTGCAACTAATGCGCCGACTGATTACATTACAGCTGGAGGGCAACATAGACCTACGAGCGGGACACGTCCCAGGGGTGGAAAACGAAGTAGCAAACCAGTATGGACAAGTTCAGGGACCTGGCTCCCGGGGCAGAGCAGAAAATTACCCCTTTCCCAAAACAGCTGTGGGACCTGGCAGGGTAGACATATCAGAGTTGGTCCTCCATGCACTCACCCCGGCAGCGGCCAAGAGATATAAGAAATACGTTGCAACTGTAATGAGGGTACGGTGCATCTAGTTTGTTCAAGCACAGAGACTGGACCCAACTGAGCAAGTTCCAATTTACAGCAGTCATGCACCTCCCGCTCAGCAAGGCAGTTTTGCCCCCGAGAGGCTTTGGTTCCCATGCATTCCGGCTAGGGACGGCCACAACTGCCACACAGCATGGGATGAACCAGGCAGGAATACAGGCAGTTGGGAGATAACGGTCACAAGCATACAAAACATACGTGAGGCCACAACTGCTATGACCAAAAATGCACAGCGGGGGGAGGAATGGGGGCCACCCTCCCCCAGGACAGACATGGGAGTGACGGGTCTTTTCCATTACTTTGACAGGCAGAAGACCACGCCTGGTGTGTGTGGTGGGGAACTCATTCATCAGGCGGATGGAAGCCTGGTGGCGTCACGGGGGATGCACGGTCAAAGAACGGCCAGCGGGCACCTGCATTCGATGGTTCGGCCAATCGGGCATGAGATGGGAAAAACTACCGGCAACACTCAAGAATTTCCAGGTGGAATCCGTGTGGCATCCGAATGTGTTGATCATACACCTAGGAGGGAATGATTTTTGCCAGACTCGGTCGAAGAGCACTCCTACAAGGAATCCAGAAAGACCTCACGGTGGCAGCTAGGGCCTTTGGACACACTGCCATTATCTGGTCTGAGCTGATCAGCAGAAGGGAATGGCGCGTGGCAGAATCTCAAAAAGGCGTCGAGAACTCGCGTAAGAAACTGAACCTCACAGTGAGCACATTCTGCGGAACAAATGGTCTGGGATCGATCAGACACGGGCTCATCCACACAGGGCGGCCAGAATTCTATGCCAAAGATGGGGTATCCGAGGAAGGCATGGGAATGTTTTGGGGCAACCTGTGTGGCGCGATGGTCCTGGCTGGTTGCAAATGAAGGAGTGCGGGACGTAGTTTGGGGGAGCCGCAGGGAGACGGAAGCCTTCCGGACAGCGTGGCGAAGAACTACGCTGATATCGGTTGGTGTGGAGGCACACCAGAGGACGGTGTGCCAAAATAGGTCCACTCACCTTCAGATGCCTCACGGCTGGGTGAGTTGGCCTAAGGACAGGTGTGTAGGACCCCTCACTCTGGGATGCCTCGCAGCTGGGTAACTTGGCCTATCAAAGGGGGGTAGCAAACTGAGACGGCGCTAGCAGCCTAGCCCCCGCCGGACGACAGGGCACAACAAAGTCAGACAAGATAGCGAGGTGGTCTAACTCCGGGACAGAAGCTACTCCCTTCCCGCGCAAACGGGGCTCAAACAACTAAACCTTCCAAAGAAAACGACACAGAAGGGCCAAGAGACAATACCAAGGAAGTGTGTTTTGACATAACATGCAAAGATGCAAAGTATATACATGTTTCCTTGTATTCCTAATAAACTGCGGCCAACAAAGGACCACCACAAGACAAACGTGTACATTGGCTTTTCTTGTCATGATAAGGAATACACTATGGGGGTATATGACATACATGTGGGAGTGGGGCAGAGTGCGGGGATTATTGCAGCGGCTGCTGCCAAAAGGGCCTTGAGGGCCTGCGCCATAACCAGCACCATGCCCCCCCCGGACAAACTATTGGGGGGTGGCTTTTGGCATGCAAAGAGACAAAGCGCCAAGCGAAAGAATCCCCCGTGCACCACTCCCCCACGGCAGCCGCCGAAGTGGCACCGACAACCCTGGCCAATGAGGGCCAGGGCGGGATACGAACGCCCCAATGGAAAGGGGGCCTACCTGGAGTGGAAGGCGAGTGGGGGGCATATAAACTTTGCTCCCCCAGGCAAGCTCCTATCTTCACGGAGCAGGGGAACAGCACCGGCATCGGAGCACAATATTGTCCCACCCACACACACCTAAGGAACAGCAATGTCGCAGAGCTGAGGAAGAGGCACGGCGTGGCAAAGAACTACGCTGATATCGGTTGGTACGGAGACAAAACAGGGGGCGTTGTGCTAAAATAGGTCCACTCACCTTGAGATGCCTCACGGCTGGGTGAGTTGGCCTAAGGACAGGTGTGTAGGACCCCTCACTCTGGGATGCCTCATGGCCAGGTAACTTGGCCTACCGAAGGGGGGGTAGCAAACAGAGACGGCGCTCGCAGCCCAGCCCACGTCAGACGGCAGGGCACAACAAAGTCGGACAAGGTAGCGAGGTGGCCTAACTCTGGTACAGAAGCTACACCTTTTCAGCCCAAACGGGGCGCAAAAAATCCAACCTACCAAAGAAAACAACTCAGAAGGGCCAAGAGACAATACCAAGGAAGTTTTTTATGACATAACATGCAAAATGTAAATGTAAATGTAAATGTATTTGAGCTTGTAAAGCGCACTGCTACCCGTCCGTAGGTTTCCTGGGGCTGTATAACTCTGGGGAACCCGTCCTGGCTTTCCCTGTGGGATGGTCCCTGCTGGGAGTCCCCAAGGTGGAGCCAGGCATCCCCAGAATTGATGGGGCCGTTGTGGAGATTAGGCAAGCTAATGCCCAGAGTTGCCGAGTGGAACCCCTGGTTAGAGTAAGCACCGAAGCGAGAATTATCGAGTCCGCTGACCCAAGTCCACAACCCTCCAAAGATGCAAGGTATATACATATTTTCTTGTATTCCTGATAAACTGCGGCCAACAAATGACCACCACAAGACAAACGTGTACGTTGGCTTTTCTTGTCATGATAAGGAATACAGTATGGGGGTATATGACATAAATGTGGGAGTGAAGCAGAGTGCGGGGGTTTTACGTGCATAATTGTACAATTGTATTCCTTGTGATTTCTTCTGATCTTCATGATAACTTTGAGCGCAGTCTCTGCTTGTTTTCTTCCATGCGTTTCTGTCAGTGTTTGCATGCCCCAAGAATACACAAAGCAGCACAATCTGTGAAACATGTTTTCTGTCACATTTGTTTTTAGTGCCACATCACTGAATTCTCACAGTATGTACCTTTATATTTATCGGTGTTTTCAGTACCTTTCCTGATGTTCGCTCTCTTTCGTCTATCAGTGCACACAGCCAGCCGAAGGGGATTGCAGATCACTCTGTTTTCCATTTTACTTTTATATTTTGAATTGCGTGTTTTTAAATTCTATTTTATAGCCTCAATTATTTCAATTAATGAACCTATATGCTATAAGGAAATGGCTCAATGAGTTGCAGCAGGTTTGCTAACATACATCTATCCACAGTACTTTCATAGTCATAGACACAGTACAACAAACAATGGAACACCAGTAAGCCTTGCCTTCCCGCCCCTGCCAGGTGTGGCACCGCCCCCATGTTCCTGAGAGTGTGCATCCTCCACAGGGGTGTCTGTAGAGTGCGCTGTGGCATGTCAGCCTACCCTCGGGGTAGTTTCTGTAAACACTGAGGTCCTATGACTTCCCAGCTCTGGATGATCCAGGACAGCAGATTTCTAACTGCAGGACCATCCCAGGTCCCAATCCTTCTGAGGTTGATGCTCACAATCACTTTGATAGTTGAATCTAACAAGGAGATTGGCCTGTAACAGCTGGGATCTTGTCTGCAGCCTCTCTTTTAAAGGGGAATGACCACAGCTGTATGGCAGGAACTTGGGGGACCACTGATGGCGTCACTGTCAGCCGCATTGTTGATAAAAAGTGCCCAAAACCCGATGTTCTCCTTATAAAGATCCGCCTGGACCCTTCAGCCTGGGTCCTTTCTCGATGGACGCTTGTCACTTCACACACCTCGGCTAAATACAATCTAATATTCAATGGAAAAGACAGCGGTAATTCTGCATGGCTGCCATCTGTAAGATCCGAATAAGAATAAATCATTTTAATAGGATTAATTGAGAGCTCTGCACTAACATCTTCCCCTCAGTCTGAGCTTTGGTAATTTTTCAGAAGTCAGTGCCGTCCTTTACTGCAATAGCAGCTGCAACTTTGTCCCACATTTCTGCCAGCTTTCTAGGGCAGATGCTTTTTTATACGGAGCTCATCAATCAGCCAAGTGAGCTCTGTCCTTAGAGATAGATTTACTGGCTTCCCACATCCCTCTGCTAGTCACCCTGCATCCCTCGTTACACCGACAAGGGTCGGGTTTATCACTAACAGGCTCTTGGCACTGTAGGCAAATTTTACTGCTATCATTCAAGAAGGTGAAACTCATAATAATGGGGTCACCAGACTGGTTAAGTGACAGAAGAGATTTCAGGAATAGACATGATCTGTATTTGATCCCTGCTCTGAAGAGTCCACCCACCTGATCCTTAACCCACAAACATGTGAGGTGGTGCCCATTATGCAGCCCAAACTCAAATGGATACTTGTGTCACTTAACTCCTCTTGGTTCGGAAGTGCCAGACGTATAATCCTCCTGGGAAACCAGAAATGGATGAAACACAGTGTGCTTGGAGCCCAAGTTAGGACTAAAATCCTCCCCAATTAAAATGTTAAAATGATTAAACAATAAAAGAGACCTTCTACAAAGACATTGCACATGAAAAACAGATTATCAACCTTGCAATTGTTACAGGAAGAACCAACAGCATTTTGAAAGTTAATAACACTTAATTTGTTAGAGTGTAGCACCCAGAGCATTTGTAACCCTGCATGTTTTATAGGCACTGAAATAATAACAAGATCACAAGTTATATCGACACAAATCACTTAACCTTAACAACAAAATGCTGCTACCAGGTTTAGTTTAGTCTTCAATCACCAGCTTCTTGTCATCATCCGCAAGACGTCCTCTCATCTCAAGTTCCTTCATTGGCTCCCTATCGCTTACGATGTCTCTTTAAGACCTTATGCCATAGTCGGAAATCCTTCATTCTACAGGGAAGCCTTATATGAGCTTTCACTTCGACTCATATTTGTATACCGTCACACAATCAATCAATGGATCAATAAATCAATCAATCACAGGTTTGTTAAGCGTGGCTACTCACCCGTAAGGGTCTCAAGGTGAAGGCATAGGAGGGGAGGTGCGGGTTCCAGTCCATCAAGGTGGGGGGTCTGTTGAAGAGCCAGGTTTTGAGGTTTCTCGTGAAGATGGGGAGTGATGCTGTCTGCCTGAGGTGGACCGGGAGGGCCTTCCATGCTCTGGCCGCAAGGAAGGAGAAAGAGCGACCTCCCGATCTGGTCTTTCTGGTGCGGGGAACCACGGCGTAGGAGAGCTGGGCTGATCGTAGGGTTCTTTGGGGTATGTGGAAGTTGATTCGGCTGTTGAGGTATGCTGGTCCAGTGTTGTGGAGGGCTTTGTGTGCGTGGGTGAGGATCTTGAAGGTGATTCTAGCCTCGATGGAGAGCCAGTAGAGTGTGCACAGGTGTTGGGAGATGTGGCTGTGTCGTGCTAGGTTGAGGACCAGTCTTGAGGCGGCGTTCTGGATGTTTTGTAGCTTGCGGGTGATGTTTTTGTTTATTCCGACGTAGAGTGCACTGCCGAAGTCGAATCTGCTAGTGACGAGGGCTTGGGTGATGGGTTTTCTGTGTTCAAGGGGGATCCATTTGATGGTCTTACATAGGAGGCGGAGGATGTGGAAGCAGGAGTATGCAACTGAGCTGATCTGGCAGTCCATTTTGAGCTCGGAGTCTAGGATGATTCCAAGGTTGCGTGCGTGGTCGGTGGGGGTGGGTGGGTTACCTAGGGTTACCTAGGGAGGGGGGACACAAGGTGTTGTTCAAGGCTTCGGGTGTGGGCTCATGATAAGTACTTCTGTTTTGTTGGGGTTGAAATGCCAGAAACCGGTCCCCGGAAGCTTGTCTCCTTTCTGGTGAAGAATTGGCTTGGTAGTTTGGTCTGCCCTGTTCCCATGATGCACTGGGCATGGGACAGACTAATTTGCATATAGCCAGGTTCTGAGCTGGGATGGGGCAGTGAGCTAAATAACGGTGATGGATCAAGCCCTGATCTTTGGACTGGGTAAGAGTGGTCTGCTTAATTCAGACACTCTGTTCATCACCACCCCCTTTTCTGAATCGTTTTTGGCCACTATAGGTGTGGCAGGGTATACTCAGACATGAGTCCCTTGCTCACTGCTCCATCAGGATTCAAGCAAGCCGGGCCGACGACGGCTGAAATGCCAGAAACCGGTCCCCGGAAGCTTGTCTCCTTTCTGGTGAAGAATTGGCTTGGTAGTTTGGTCTGCCCTGTTCCCATGATGCACTGGGCCAGGGACAGACTAATTTGCATATAGCCAGGTTCTGAGCTGGGATGGGGCAGTGAGCTAAATAACGGTGATGGATCAAGCCCTGATCTTTGGACTGGGTAAGAGTGGTCTGCTTAATTCAGACACTCTGTTCATCACCACCCCCTTTTCTGAATCGTTTTTGGCCACTATAGGTGTGGCAGGGTATACTCAGACATGAGTCCCTTGCTCACTGCTCCATCAGGATTCAAGCAAGCCGGGCCGACGACGGCTGAAATGCCAGAAACCGGTCCCCGGAAGCTTGTCTCCTTTCTGGTGAAGAATTGGCTTGGTAGTTTGGTCTGCCCTGTTCCCATGATGCACTGGGCCAGGGACAGACTAATTTGCATATAGCCAGGTTCTGAGCTGGGATGGGGCAGTGAGCTAAATAACGGTGATGGATCAAGCCCTGATCTTTGGACTGGGTAAGAGTGGTCTGCTTAATTCAGACACTCTGTTCATCACCACCCCCTTTTTTCTGAATCGTTTTTGGCCACTATAGGTGTGGCAGGGTATACTCAGACATGAGTCCCTTGCTCACTGCTCCATCAGGATTCAAGCAAGCCGGGCCGACGACGGCTGAAATGCCAGAAACCGGTCCCCGGAAGCTTGTCTCCTTTCTGGTGAAGAATTGGCATGGTAGTTTGGTCTGCCTTGTTCCCATGATGCACTGGGCCAGGGACAGACTAATTTGCATATAGCCAGGTTCTGAGCTGGGATGGGGCAGTGAGCTAAATAACAGTGATGGATCAAGCCCTGATCTTTGGACTGGGTAAGAGTGGTCTGCTTAATTCAGACACTCTGTTCATCACCACCCCCTTTTCTGAATCATTTTTGGCCACTATAGGTGTGGCAGGGTATACTCAGACATGAGTCCCTTGCTCACTGCTCCATCAGGATTCAAGCAAGCCGGGCCGACAACGGCTGAAATGCCAGAAACCGGTCCCCGGAAGCTTGTCTCCTTTCTGGTGAAGAATTGGCTTGGTAGTTTGGTCTGCCCTGTTCCCATGATGCACTGGGCATGGGACAGACTAATTTGCATATAGCCAGGTTCTGAGCTGGGATGGGGCAGTGAGCTAAATAACGGTGATGGATCAAGCCCTGATCTTTGGACTGGGTAAGAGTGGTCTGCTTAATTCAGACACTCTGTTCATCACCACCCCCTTTTCTGAATCGTTTTTGGCCACTATAGGTGTGGCAGGGTATACTCAGACATGAGTCCCTTGCTCACTGCTCCATCAGGATTCAAGCAAGCCGGGCCGACGACGGCTGAAATGCCAGAAACCGGTCCCCGGAAGCTTGTCTCCTTTCTGGTGAAGAATTGGCTTGGTAGTTTGGTCTGCCCTGTTCCCATGATGCACTGGGCCAGGGACAGACTAATTTGCATATAGCCAGGTTCTGAGCTGGGATGGGGCAGTGAGCTAAATAACGGTGATGGATCAAGCCCTGATCTTTGGACTGGGTAAGAGTGGTCTGCTTAATTCAGACACTCTGTTCATCACCACCCCCTTTTCTGAATCGTTTTTGGCCACTATAGGTGTGGCAGGGTATACTCAGACATGAGTCCCTTGCTCACTGCTCCATCAGGATTCAAGCAAGCCGGGCCGACGACGGCTGAAATGCCAGAAACCGGTCCCCGGAAGCTTGTCTCCTTTCTGGTGAAGAATTGGCTTGGTAGTTTGGTCTGCCCTGTTCCCATGATGCACTGGGCCAGGGACAGACTAATTTGCATATAGCCAGGTTCTGAGCTGGGATGGGGCAGTGAGCTAAATAACGGTGATGGATCAAGCCCTGATCTTTGGACTGGGTAAGAGTGGTCTGCTTAATTCAGACACTCTGTTCATCACCACCCCCTTTTTTCTGAATCGTTTTTGGCCACTATAGGTGTGGCAGGGTATACTCAGACATGAGTCCCTTGCTCACTGCTCCATCAGGATTCAAGCAAGCCGGGCCGACGACGGCTGAAATGCCAGAAACCGGTCCCCGGAAGCTTGTCTCCTTTCTGGTGAAGAATTGGCATGGTAGTTTGGTCTGCCTTGTTCCCATGATGCACTGGGCCAGGGACAGACTAATTTGCATATAGCCAGGTTCTGAGCTGGGATGGGGCAGTGAGCTAAATAACAGTGATGGATCAAGCCCTGATCTTTGGACTGGGTAAGAGTGGTCTGCTTAATTCAGACACTCTGTTCATCACCACCCCCTTTTCTGAATCATTTTTGGCCACTATAGGTGTGGCAGGGTATACTCAGACATGAGTCCCTTGCTCACTGCTCCATCAGGATTCAAGCAAGCCGGGCCGACAACGGCTGAAATGCCAGAAACCGGTCCCCGGAAGCTTGTCTCCTTTCTGGTGAAGAATTGGCTTGGTAGTTTGGTCTGCCCTGTTCCCATGATGCACTGGGCCCGGGACAGACTAATTTGCATATAGCCAGGTTCTGAGCTGGGATGGGGCAGTGAGCTAAATAACGGTGATGGATCAAGCCCTGATCTTTGGACTGGGTAAGAGTGGTCTGCTTAATTCAGACACTCTGTTCATCACCACCCCCTTTTCTGAATCGTTTTTGGCCACTATAGGTGTGGCAGGGTATACTCAGACATGAGTCCCTTGCTCACTGCTCCATCAGGATTCAAGCAAGCCGGGCCGACGACGGCTGAAATGCCAGAAACCGGTCCCCGGAAGCTTGTCTCCTTTCTGGTGAAGAATTGGCTTGGTAGTTTGGTCTGCCCTGTTCCCATGATGCACTGGGCCAGGGACAGACTAATTTGCATATAGCCAGGTTCTGAGCTGGGATGGGGCAGTGAGCTAAATAACGGTGATGGATCAAGCCCTGATCTTTGGACTGGGTAAGAGTGGTCTGCTTAATTCAGGCACTCTGTTCATCACCACCCCCTTTTCTGAATCGTTTTTGGCCACTATAGGTGTGGCAGGGTATACTCAGACATGAGTCCCTTGCTCACTGCTCCATCAGGATTCAAGCAAGCCGGGCCGACGACGGCTGAAATGCCAGAAACCGGTCCCCGGAAGCTTGTCTCCTTTCTGGTGAAGAATTGGCATGGTAGTTTGGTCTGCCCTGTTCCCATGATGCACTGGGCCAGGGACAGACTAATTTGCATATAGCCAGGTTCTGAGCTGGGATGGGGCAGTGAGCTAAATAACAGTGATGGATCAAGCCCTGATCTTTGGACTGGGTAAGAGTGGTCTGCTTAATTCAGACACTCTGTTCATCACCACCCCCTTTTCTGAATCGTTTTTGGCCACTATAGGTGTGGCAGGGTATACTCAGACATGAGTCCCTTGCTCACTGCTCCATCAGGATTCAAGCAAGCCGGGCCGACAACGGCTGAAATGCCAGAAACCGGTCCCCGGAAGCTTGTCTCCTTTCTGGTGAAGAATTGGCTTGGTAGTTTGGTCTGCCCTGTTCCCATGATGCACTGGGCCCGGGACAGACTAATTTGCATATAGCCAGGTTCTGAGCTGGGATGGGGCAGTGAGCTAAATAACGGTGATGGATCAAACCCTGATCTTTGGACTGGGTAAGAGTGGTCTGCTTAATTCAGACACTCTGTTCATCACCACCCCCTTTTCTGAATCGTTTTTGGCCACTATAGGTGTGGCAGGGTATACTCAGACATGAGTCCCTTGCTCACTGCTCCATCAGGATTCAAGCAAGCCGGGCCGACGACGGCTGAAATGCCAGAAACCGGTCCCCGGAAGCTTGTCTCCTTTCTGGTGAAGAATTGGCTTGGTAGTTTGGTCTGCCCTGTTCCCATGATGCACTGGGCCAGGGACAGACTAATTTGCATATAGCCAGGTTCTGAGCTGGGATGGGGCAGTGAGCTAAATAACGGTGATGGATCAAGCCCTGATCTTTGGACTGGGTAAGAGTGGTCTGCTTAATTCAGGCACTCTGTTCATCACCACCCCCTTTTCTGAATCGTTTTTGGCCACTATAGGTGTGGCAGGGTATACTCAGACATGAGTCCCTTGCTCACTGCTCCATCAGGATTCAAGCAAGCTGGGCCGACGACGGCTGAAATGCCAGAAACCGGTCCCCGGAAGCTTGTCTCCTTTCTGGTGAAGAATTGGCTTGATAGTTTGGTCTGCCCTGTTCCCATGATGCACTGGGCTAGGGACAGACTAATTTGCATATAGCCAGGTTCTGAGCTGGGATGGGGCAGTGAGCTAAAAAACGGTGATGGATCAAGCCCTGATCTTTGGACTGGGTAAGAGTGGTCTGCTTAATTCAGACACTCTGTTCATCACCACCCCATTTTCTGAATTGTTTTTGGCCACTATAGGTGTGGCAGGGTATACTCAGACATGAGTCCCTTGCTCACTGCTCCATCAGGATTCAAGCAAGCCGGGCCGACGACGGCTGAAATGCCAGAAACCGGTCCCCGGAAGCTTGTCTCCTTTCTGGTGAAGAATTGGCTTGGTAGTTTGGTCTGCCCTGTTCCCATGATGCACTGGGCCAGGGACAGACTAATTTGCATATAGCCAGGTTCTGAGCTGGGATGGGGCAGTGAGCTAAATAACGGTGATGGATCAAGCCCTGATCTTTGGACTGGGTAAGAGTGGTCTGCTTAATTCAGACACTCTGTTCATCACCACCCCCTTTTCTGAATCGTTTTTGGCCACTATAGGTGTGGCAGGGTATACTCAGACATGAGTCCCTTGCTCACTGCTCCATCAGGATTCAAGCAAGCCGGGCCGACGACGGCTGAAATGCCAGAAACCGGTCCCCGGAAGCTTGTCTCCTTTCTGGTGAAGAATTGGCTCGGTAGTTTGGTCTGCCCTGTTCCCATGATGCACTGGGCCAGGGACAGACTAATTTGCATATAGCCAGGTTCTGAGCTGGGATGGGGCAGTGAGCTAAATAACGGTGATGGATCAAACCCTGATCTTTGGACTGGGTAAGAGTGGTCTTCTTAATTCAGACACTCTGTTCATCACCACCCCCTTTTCTGAATCATTTTTGGCCACTATAGGTGTGGCAGGGTATACTCGGACATGAGTCCCTTGCTCACTGCTCCATCAGGATTCAAGCAAGCCGGGCCGACGACGGCTGTAATGCCAGAAACCGGTCCCCGGAAGCTTGTCTCCTTTCTGGTGAAGAATTGGCTTGGTAGTTTGGTCTGCCCTGTTCCCATGATGCACTGGGCCAGGGACAGACTAATTTGCATATAGCCAGGTTCTGAGCTGGGATGGGGCAGTGAGCTAAATAACAGTGATGGATCAAGCCCTGATCTTTGGACTGGGTAAGAGTGGTCTGCTTAATTCAGACACTCTGTTCATCACCACCCCCTTTTCTGAATCGTTTTTGGCCACTATAGGTGTGGCAGGGTATACTCAGACATGAGTCCCTTGCTCACTGCTCCATCAGGATTCAAGCAAGCCGGGCCGACGACGGCTGAAATGCCAGAAACCGGCCCCCGGAAGATTGTCTCCTTTCTGGTGAAGAATTGGCTTGGTAGTTTGGTCTGCCCTGTTCCCATGATGCACTGGGCCAGGGACAGACTAATTTGCATATAGCCAGGTTCTGAGCTGGGATGGGGCAGTGAGCTAAATAACGGTGATGGATCAAGCCCTGATCTTTGGACTGGGTAAGAGTGGTCTGCTTAATTCAGACACTCTGTTCATCACCACCCCCTTTTCTGAATCGTTTTTGGCCACTATAGGTGTGGCAGGGTATACTCAGACATGAGTCCCTTGCTCACTGCTCCATCAGGATTCAAGCAAGCCGGGCCGACGACGGCTGAAATGCCAGAAACCGGTCCCCGGAAGCTTGTCTCCTTTCTGGTGAAGAATTGGCTTGGTAGTTTGGTCTGCCCTGTTCCCATGATGCACTGGGCCAGGGACAGACTAATTTGCATATAGCCAGGTTCTGAGCTGGGATGGGGCAGTGAGCTAAGTAACGGTGATGGATCAAGCCCTGATCTTTGGACTGGGTAAGAGTGGTCTGCTTAATTCAGACACTCTGTTCATCTCCACCCCCTTTTCTGAATCGGGGTTGAATTGTAGACAGCTGCTTTTCATCCATTTGGTGACAGCTTCCATGCCTTCTTAGAAGTTGTGTTTGGCTGTGTTGGCTTCGTTGGATAGGGATAGGATGAGTTGGGTGCAAGAAACAATGTTGAGTCCATAGGTTCTGATGATGGAGGTGAGAGGAGCCATGTAGACGTTGAAGAGCATTGGGTTGAATGAGGACTCCCCAGGTGGTTGGTGTAGGGTCCGAGAGGAAAGGGGGAGGAGTCTGACCTGCTGCGTTCTGCCTGGGAGGAAAGACTAGATCTAGTCGAGGGCCTTGTCCCAGATACCTGCGTCATGGAGTCTGCGTATTAGGGTTTTGTGGGATACCATGTCGAAGGCGGCTGAGAGGTGGAGGAGGATGAGGGCTACTGTTTCTGCTTTGTCCATTAGGGAGCGGATGTCATCTGTTGCAGTGAGAAGAGCAGTTTCTGTGCTGTGGTTTTTTCTGATGCCGGATTGTGACGGGTTGAGGATGTTGTGCTCTTCAATGAAGGAGGCAAGCTGGCTGTTGATGACTTTAGCTGGGAACGAGAGGAGGGAGATGGGTCTGTAGTTTTTTAGGTCAGTGGGATCCGCCGAGGGCTTCTTCAGGAGGGGGTTGACGGTGGCGCGTTTCCAGTCATCGGTGAAGGAGGCGTTTGCCAGGGAGCAGGTGATGATATTGCGAAGCATGAGTGCTATGGTGTTGGCGGCTCAGTTGAAGATGTGGTGGGGGCAGGGGTCCGTGGGGGCCCTGGAGTGGATTGACTTCATCATCTTCAGTGTGTTTTCGGTGGTGAGGGCTGTCAAGCTCTCAATCGTTGGCTTCAGGGTGTTGGGTGGCTGGTGGGGGTTCCTTGTGTTGGTTGTCTTCGTTGAATTTGTCGTAGATGTTCTTGATTTTGTGGTGGAAGAAGGTGCTGAGTTTGTTGCAGAGGTCTTGTGAGGGGGGAATGTCAGTCAACTCGCTGGTGGGTTGGGTGAACTCCTTGATAATGTTTAAGAGTTCTTAGCTGTTGTGTGTAGGTGTGGAGATTATGTCCTCAATTGCAGTTTTCCTTGTGTTTCTGATGAGCTGGTGGTGGACGGTGGTGGTGGCTTTGAAGTTGTTGTGGGTTTCTGTGGATTTTGAGTTCCTCTAGGTCTTCTCGAGGTGGCGGCAGGTGCGCCTGGGCTCTTGGAAATCAGGGGTAAACCATCTGGCCTACTTGGCGAGGCAATAGAGAGCCCTGTCTCTGGAAAAACCAACCTAAAGAAGGGATTCCACAGGGCTTCATTCTCTCCCCAAACCTGTGTAATCTATGGATCTTGAACATCTGAGGAGATTTTGAGAACATCTGGACTTCTTTATCATTAATATGCCTAAAGTGCATCTAGCTCCTCTGAGAGCAGTGCTACATACTGCTGCCTGCATGGAGACAGGCCACAGGACATTAGACCAAATGTCTCTTATTCTCTGCTGCTTGCAATGGTCCCATTTAATGCCCAATTTAAGATAGTGTGCATTACTCACAGTCCTCCACACTTCCACTCCCTTCTACCTGGCTGGAAAACTGAAAGACTCTGGAGCTCAACAAGGATCAAGACTCCAAACTGCTGGAACCTCCATATTTGGAGATACTCTGGTGGCACTACAGGCTTTGGAACTCCCTCTCACCAGCCCTTCCCACAGCATCTTCTCTAATTACATGTAAAGGTGGACTCACAACCTTCTATTTGAAAGACACTTTAGTTAAAGTGAGAATTGCTGCTCATCTCAAGTTTCGACTTTTCCTGAAATATTTGTTCTCTCTGCTCTCATGATGGTTACTTAACTACATCCTATCTTCTTATGTCTCTGATGACCTGATGGTGCAAGCTGTTTGTCCCTTGTGTTCATGTTTTCTTGGTCCAAATAAGTTATTTTTAGAATGTTTGTTATCCAGAACTTACTTCCCGCTGTCTTATAAAGTGCTTTAATCCCTTGTGCAAAGTTCATCCCATATAAAAAAAGTAAAATAAATAAATAAATAAAATTCACAATGCCCTCCACAGTGCTCTGCACCAGCTTTTCTTGTCTCTTGAATGTCCTCATGGATCACAAATTCCTTGTTGGAGACTGAGTCTTTTCTGTAACCACAGCTGTTTCTTGAAACCTATTTCCTTTTCATCTTCATTATACAACATAATAAATCACATTTTGTAAACCTTTAGAAAACGTATCTGTCAATATGATGGTTCCAGCTTCTGAGTTTCAGCACCAGGACACCCTATGTCTGCGTATGTGCTGCGCTTTATAAAATCCTACACCTTCATTTCATCATTCTAAAGTATCCTGAAGCCTACACAAGATTTACTATTTGCACCAATGCCTGCATGATTAATAGTGACGTTAATCTGCACAAAGTGTCGCAAACTTCAGTGCATATCAACTTTTGAAATCATATGTATTAGTAGAAAGGCAGAGCAATTAAAGTAGCCTGATGTGGTGGTGCATGACATTCCCTCACAAAAGGAAACCAGAACACACAAGATGTAAGCAAAATACCATGTAGTCTTCCATAGCTTGACATTGGGTTGTTCCTGATGCTGAGACTAGCATTGGTCCATTCATGGTTCAGTTGTAAGGTGTGGGAGTTCCCATGGACAGTGGTAGGAAGATGGTGAATAGTTACTCACATTTGAGGGTTTTAATGGAAAGGTAAGGATGGGCTCAGGAGTGACATCATAATGCAAACACATACCCACAATAGAGTATGACCATTGCTATTCAGAAACAACACTTCCAAAGATACTACAGCCCTAAAGGTCACAAAACAGGTGTAAATGTACTGAAGCCCAACATTGGAGTAAGCCTCCTGATGTAGCAAGGTTTCATACGTAAAGAGACTTGCTCGGACTCAATCCTCTCGAAATAACATGTAATGTATTAATCAACATGTTCGTTTTAATGAGAATTGCACCACACAATATTTCTAGTATCTAGGGGAAGCTTACCAATGTGCTTTTACTAACAGTAACACAAATGCACTAAAATGGCCGCCGAACGCTGAAAACTCATTTTGCATGCGTCTGCCACACTCACGTGGTGTGACGTACTCTATGCTCTGGAGGGAATCTTTGCAGTTGCTAGTATTAAAAATGGCTGCTTCATGTGATTACATACTAATGCACCTTCTGCTGCTTTGACTAAACCATGTTCGTTCTGCATAATCATTAATGCTGTAGTTAAAATAAATTCATGGGAATAGTGTAGGGGTAAGTGGTTTACAGTGCATTCATTTATTCTTTGTTCTAAAACTGTTTCTGTTTTTTACTTTTCTGCTAGCTCATATTTGGGCCTGATGTAACCTTGCTGCTTCCATATTGAAATCCCTGCGTCTGCGCAGAAAAGCTCAAGAGTCCTCGAGTCATGGCATTGAACCTGTGCCAGTGACAGTCTTGCCTGCAAAACTCCTGGGAAGCTAAACTTATAACTTTTACGAGGAAGCTAAACTGTACAAGAAATTATACATTGTATTTGTTATTGAACATCCATTGCCGGGTGGAATAAAAGTGCATGGGAAAATAAAATTATGGGAGGGAACGTTAATTTAAATATTTGGATGACATGACTTCACACTGGCATGGTGTGATGACCTCTCCTCGTTCTTTTGACCAATCAAAATTGGGGAATACATGACTTTGCAAAATTGGGGGTGATACATTGTCCTGGAAATGGTATAACTAAGGTAGGCTTAGTTAGTTAGATTGTCCGACTTGTCCGAATAGCTGACCTGTCACTGACCCAACGCACTCAATAGGCGAGCGAGAGCAGAGGTGCTGGCAGAGCGCTCTGTCAGCAGAATCGGGAGCAGAAGTGCTAGTGGAGCACTCTGTCAGAAGAATCGATAACCCAATCAGGGATAGGGAGAGGAATCGATCACCCAATCGGAGTTCGGGAGAAGAATCGATAACCCAATCGGGGTACGACAGTTAGCCGCAGAGAGGAGTGTGACGCTTTCAATGCTCAAAGAACGTCTCATAAAATCTCTGCATGTCATTTGCTTTGATCATCATTTTCCTTATTGAAAAGGCTCTAATCGCATATGTATGGACTCTGACATTTAAGAATTTACTTAGATAAAGTGTTTAAACTTTTCCTGAGTCTGTGGTTATTTTATGCAGGAAATGCTATATACTACCTATTTTCTTGCTAACTCCCTTGATCCCCATAGATCTCTAGGTACCGGAGGCAAGGATTGGTAATTCAAGGTACTGGTTAGGACCTAACAGTAAAGTGAATAATATTCTGATTTAGCAAAAGCGTTTACCTGTTCGAAGTGTGTATGTTTATGGGCCAGGTGAGTATGGTAACTAAGCAGGTGAACCCCGCGCTCTATCAGTATTTCTTTGGTAGCAGCATGATTGTTAGGGTTTAGTTAAGATAGGTAGCTAGTTGTTTATTTTTGATGCATATGGATTATTGATTTTTGCATTGATTTATGTACTAACCAAAACCTGTTCGTGTTGTTTTTGTGTTGTTTTGGAATCCCCGGGGGCAGAATAGCGGGTGGCAAATGGAAGCCACACTGCAGTGAGGTCACTTGCCTAAGGAAGTAAGTGCGTAAAGTTAGGTAGAACTTGAGGCACTGATTAGGGTTTTCTGCATAAATGTGTGAATAAATGATAGCAAAGAGGTTCGCAGGTGAAACTTTGGCCTTATATCACCTAGAAAGGGTAAGCCCGAAGGAGTAACAGGTTCTTTGATGCTCGTGTAAACAGTAAATGGAAGAGATTTACTCGCAGTGAGTGAAGGGTAAACGGAAGGGATTTACTAGCAGTAAAAGTATCTTTCCTTTGAGTTTAGTCACTCAGCCACTGGGGTGAATGTTTCTACGTTGTTAATTAATGAATTTTGCATTTAAAAGTGGAAAGAAATACGTTTTTTGTGTTACCTTGCAAAGGAGGGAGTCAGTTGCAGTGCTGCGCTGACGTCACCAAGAGCCGCCCTGCTCTACCGGGTGTGTAGCTGAGGTAATATTTTAAAAGAGGGGTGAGTGCAGGAGTGTGAGAACTTGTCTCACGGGAAATGCCGTGCAACTATTGGTTGAATTGATTTGAATTCTAATGGTTGATCGGTCATTTGAAAAATAAAAGACACGTTGGTATTGGAAAAGCATTTAAGTAAACAATTGAGTATAACTGCAAGTTAAAATTGTTGGAACAAATTATATGTGGTATCTAGATCCAGCAGTTACAGGAAACAAACCTGATAGGAGGTATTTAGGTTTTGCACAAGAACAGTACATAAGAGGAAAACCTTATATCATGTGCAGAGAAAAGAGAAACATGTCGTTTTTCAAGAAAGTAAAGCATTTTTTCAAAAAGGTTAAAGTAATTAAGACAAGAGAAGGGATTAATATTACATTACCAAATATGCCCACATCATACATGATGGTAGAAAGGGGCTATCACATCTGTATGTGGTTAGAAAACTGGATGGAGTACACTAAAGATGACGGAGTTTTGGCATTTCCAGAAAATGGTACTATTAATGGCAGGATTTTGTACAATTTGAGAACTCGCATGAATGAGTTAGATCCCAGACCTAGATTAACTCAGTATGAGGCTTTGAAGGAGTGGGAAACTGAGGCTTTTGAGAGAGACAGACCCAGAAGTAACATAAATTGGATTAAGTTCTATCCAAAATTTCCCCGAGAATCAAAAGACAAGCAAATGAAACAATGGAGACAGTCCATGTTAGTGGAAGGATTGTATCCTGTATTTGCGCTAGAAGAACCATCAGGAAGTCAGTACACAGAGAAAACGAGAAATGTAATGACTAGTGGGGATTCAGACGATGATTTCCTAGAAGATTTATTAATGAAAAATCCACCACCTTATCATGAGGAAGCAAGTAGAGTTAACCCTAGTGCACCGTTCTTAAAACCACCTTTGATTCCACAAATAATGCATGAGACCTCTTTAGAAAAGGCATAACAGGAGAAAGAAAGAGAAGCAATAAATAAACAGAGTAGTGAGTTAATTCAGAAAATTTCCCAATTGAATACGAGTCCTAAAGCTCTAACAATTTCAGTAAATATAGGTCCTGTTGTTCCCTCGTAGGGAGACAAACAGCCCAGTCCTAAAACCCCTGTTCTAGCTACACCCAAAGTACAGCAGAGAACAGAACCTTTATTACTTGATGACCAGGCAAGTGAATGTGAGTCAGTAATTAAGAGAACCTGTGGGTGGATCGGTCAGGAGGAACACTCCCGGTAGCTCCAGGGAAGTACAGATAAAGGCATCTACATGAACGAGAAGGGCTACAGTAGTGACCCCGGAAGAAACAGAGAGGTGGTCCAGAGAAATAGAAAAGCCAAAATCAAAGCCAAAGGTATTGGATATTTTTAAATTAAGAGTTGAATTGGAAGAAATGATTGCTGGAAAGTGGGGCTGGACAGATTAAATACATTTAGTGAAGAAGAGTTGTTATTCATATGCAGGAGTATCACCCGAAATACAAAAACGTTTCATGAAAAGTTAATGAATTTGCCTTCTGACATGGGAATTGACATAGGTAAATCGAAAGTGTTACAAAAACCTTATTGAGCGGAATTTTCTGATAAAGATTTGGAAAACATGAATGTGTCAAATCGAAAAGTGCAGATCAAAGAATTGTGGGTGATTTAGATAGATGGAAAGCTAGATGGACAAAGAAAAAGGAGGAAGCCCAAGCAAAACAAACTGCATTTGAATTTTTATTGAAAGAACCTAAAAAGGTAGAAAGGCTGTCCCCAATGAGGGAAGTGCCAGGAGGAGGTTATGTGCATGTCCCATGGTCCTGACAGGATATTTTGTAATTTACAAATGATTTCCCAAAACTCAGAGAAAAACCGGTAGAATGGTAAAGGCAAGTCGAAAGGTTTGTGAAAATTTCAAAGGTACTGGTAAAAGATTTGGATGGTTTATTCAACATTGTAGTTCCTGCAGATTTGTGGACAGAGTGCAAAATCACTGTAGATTGGCCTAATGATGAGTATCCTAGAGACCCAAAGACAGGAGCACCATCAGATGATGTTATGAAAAATTATCATCAAGTAATAACATAATTGAAAGGAAAGGTTCCCCCGAAAGAGACAGATTGGACAAGAATAGACAGAACTACCCAGAATAAAGATGAATCAGTGCATGCATATTATGAACGTCTTTTGCAGGTATTCAAACAGTACAGTGGATTAGAAAGTATTGATACCAAAGATTTTACGCATTTCATTTATCGGTTTATCGGTTTGTGTCAGGGCTAAAGCCAGAAATTTCACAAATGATTAAAGATCAAAAAATTTGCTGGCAAGCCAAACCTGTCGATGGAATTCTTAAATATGCAAAATATTGTGGTGATGAAATTGACAATAGACGAAAGAATCTGAAAGAACAGGTAATGTGGGCACAGGTAAAATTGGCAGAGCAACAGGAACTCCAATTGAGTCAGCTGAAAAATAATTTAGGAAAGGGGGAAGGTCAAGGAGAAGGAAGTGGGGGTAAACCACGTGGAAGAATGAACAGAGAAGAGGCAAAGAAAAAGTTTCCCTGTCATGGGTGCGGAAAATTGGGGCATTGGAAGAACGAGTGTAAGGCTGTACTGAGTAATAATGTTCAAACTGACAATTCAAATCCACAGACACAGAATGAGGTGTCAAGGAAACCCCAGCAACGGGTAATACAAAACCAGTTACCCCTATGCCAGATTTTGGGAGCTAATCTAAATGCAGTGTGGATAATACAAATTGGGAGGGAAATATCAAAAAGAACCCAGCTACTTCACAGTTTTTTCTTCATGACACATTCTTCGAGGAAGATAGCTTTTGACGGTGCCTGAGAGGGGAGGACGTGGAATGCATACTTGGCGCATTTTTGCCAGGTCATTCATTGAGGAAGCAGTGGAGGGAAATCATGTTACCTTTTTGTTGGACACTGGTGCTACTCGTTCTACTGTGAGAACAGCAGAAGTTCCAAACCTACCCCTCTCGGGAGAAGCGATCCAAGTAGTGGGCGTTTCTAATAAACAAATTAGGACCCTGTTACAGAACCCATGGAAGTACAAATAGGGAACTTTAAAGAAATGCATATGTTTGTTTTTATGTGATTCCAGTCCAGTAAACCTATTAGGTACAGATTTGCTGTGCAAAATTAATTGCACCATCTTTTGCACCCCAAGTGGTGTTGGAATTCAGACCCCAGATGAAGACGGAATTTACAAACTAATGTTAGCTAAACAAGAACCTGAAGTTAAAAAGATGACTTTAGATGATTCACCAATTGAATTGCAGAAAACTGTAAATCCTGATGAATGGGATTTTACCGGAAAAGATGTAGGATTAATGGCAAATGTAGACCCAATAAAAGTGACAGTGAAGTAAGGTGCAGTTTATCCGAACATTCGACCGCATAAAATGAGCCCAGAAATAAAAGCAGATGTTGCTGCAGAAATAGAGCGTCTGGTTGAGCAAGTCATTTTAAAAGAAACAATGAGCAGTCCATGTAACTCCCCTATAATTGGCATAAAGAAACCAAACGGGAAATATAGGTCGTGCAGGACCTTCGAAAGGTAAATAAAATAGTTGTCCCATGTTGTCCAGTTGTGCCAAATTCCACAGTGATTCTTTAACAGATACCGTGGGGAGTTGGATGGTTCACCGTAATTGAATTATGCCATGCCTTTTTCTCCATTCCATTGCATCCAGGTAGCAAATTGTTATTTTCCTTCAAGTTTGACGAGCACGTCTATGTCTGGAATTGTGTTCCTCAAGGGTACACTGAAAGTCCATCGATTTTCAATCAGATTTTGAAAAAATTTCTTGAGTCTTTAGTGCTGCCTGGACAGTCTGTCCTGGAGCAGTATATAGAGGAACTGATTTTGGCGTCTAAAACTCGAAATGACTGTGTTGTCGACACAATTGGATTACTGAATCATTTGGCCGAAGGTGGTCATCAAGTGTGACCGAAAAGCTGCAATTTTGTACCACTTCAGTGAAATATCTGGGGCACCAGATAGAAAGGGGTGTAAGAAGAGTAACCTCAGAAAGAATTAAAATATTTAGAAACATGAATCTGCCTAAAACACAGAAAGAAATTAGAATGTTTCTTGGAGTTGTAGGGTACTGCAGGCAGTGGATTGTGGGATTTGCAGTCCTAGCTAAACCATTGATACAAATGACAATGAAAAGAGAAAAGGACCCAGTGGAATGGGATGATGACAGCATGACTGCTTTCTTGAAGTTGCGAGACTGACTGTGCTCAGCTCCAGCTTTAGGAATGCCTGATTATTCAAAAGAATTTGCACTGTTCTGTGATGCACGTGACAATTCTGCACTGTCTGTTCTGACCCAGACTCATGGTCTAATGAGGCGTCCTGTAGCATATGTCTCTGCTATACAGGGTCCGGTTGCATGTGCATTGCCAGGATGTCTGAAGGCAGTAGCTGCAACTTGCATGAGTCTTGAGCAAAGTGAAGTCATTATTATGGGACATCCTGAAACTCCGTATGTTCCAGATGCAGTTCTGATTCTATTGACAAGAACACGTACTTAGTACCTGACTCCTAGTCGGCTGACTAGATATGAGCGAGTCATTTTAGGTGTAGAAAATGTAACCATTGCCAGATGTACTGTCCTGAATCCAGCCACACTGTCACCCAATTCACATTTTGAAGAAGTGAAGAAAGAAGTCGAACATGATTGTATCGACCTCACCGAATACAGTACAAAACCACAACTAGACATAAGAGAAGAGGCACTAATAAATTCAGAACATGAGCTGTTTGTGGATGGCTCATGCATGTGACATGAGGATGGAGGCTTAAGTGCTGCTTTTGCTGTGTGCTCATTGGGTGGTATAGTCGAAGAATCCTATCTTTGCCAGAGGTGCTTAATTTGTCAGCAAACGAATCCCGGCAAGAGAACTGTAGTTTGCCCCGGGAAAATTGGAAAAGCAGAAGGCTCATTTATCAGATTTCAACTTGATTTCATCCAGTTACCCCCTTGTCAAGGATTGAAATACGTCCTAGTTATTATCTGCCTGTTTTCAAAATGGGTAGAAACCGACCCTACCCGCAGAAATGATAGCCTTACTGTAGCCAAACTCCTGTTGAGGGAACTCATACCTCGTTTTGGTTTTCCAGTAACTATTGAGTCAGACCGAGGGTCTCACTTTAATAATGAAATAATTTGTCTAATCTGTGAAGCATTCCAAATTGAGCAAAAGCTGCACTGTGCATACCGTCCAGAGGCTTCAGGTGTGGTAGAACAACTGGATGGCACGATCAAGTTACGATTGGGAAAGATGTATGAATATACCCGACTGGAGTGGCCCGATGCTTTACCTCTTGTCCTGATGGGACTTAGAAGCATTCGAGACTGAAAGACAGGCTTGATCCACATGAAATACTGATGGGAAGAGCGATGAGGCAAGCATGGTACCAGGAAACAAGCTGATAAATATATCTGATGATTTAGTACTCGAGTACTGCAAAGAACTGGCTGATCAAGTGTGTTCTATCTCTCACCAGGTTGGGGAAGACGCTGTCGCCAGACCATCAACTCCAGCACATAATCTGAATCCGGGTGATTGGGTAGTGATAAAGGAGCACACCCGAGAATCTTGCCTAGCTCCAAGGTGGTGAGAGCCACAACAAGTTATATTGGTTACCACCACAGCTGTAAAGTCCAAGGGAATTCTGAACTGAATTCACGCGCGTCACACTAAGAGAGTGACAGAAGCTGATGAAACAGGAGTTGAAGTTTGTACAGCTGAGGGGTCTCAAGAAGTTGATCTCGAAGCAGTTGATGAGGAACAACTGAGCACCAGTCAGAATGAATGGATTCCAGTAGTCGAGATACCTGAAGAGATCATAAGAACCAGAAGTCAAACTTATATAGATAGACAGAGTGATTGTGAGGATGAGACAGGAATAGAAGAACGTACTCAGATTACAGAGATCAAAGCAATAGTAATTCTGAAGAGGATCAGATAAGGATAGATCAATGTACTCAGACAATCAAAACACCAATTAAAGCTCCTGAGTCTGAGGAGGGATAGACAGGTATTAGGGCGGAGGCTCAGACGGAAGACATTCAAGAGTTCAAAAGACCTGAGCAGGACTAGATAGATGTAGAAAAACGTGTTCAGGAGGAAGAAGGTGAACCAAGTCAAAGTCAAAGTCAAAGTCAAATCCAGCAAACTCCTGAACAAGGTCAGATTAGTATCCAGGCAGAAGAACCAAAAATAAGCCCTGGACAAAGTCAGATAGAGAGGAATTCAGAAGACATCAGTGAACAAATTGTGCCACAACAGAATGAAATCAAAAGAGCGACTGAAGAAAATCAAAGCACAGTGCCGGCTAAGAGACTCAGAAAAGGAGGTACGTGGCCTGGTTTTGGTAAAAGACTGAAATTTCGCCTTAAAACAATAGATAAAGAGCCAGAGCAAGTAAATGAGATAACAAGCCAAGCTGGACCCTCCACAGAGAAACCAAGAAGGAGAAGTCCACGGTTGAAAAGGCTGAATAACAAGTTCAAAGGCCCTGAATGGACCTATATCATCCCTGAAGACTTTGGAAACTAAGAAATAAATGACGAAAGTGATGACAAATTAATTGCTGATCAGACAGACGAAGAAGTAAGACCAACCTGAAGAACAATACATAGGTTAAAGGCTGTGTAAAAGTTACAAAGAGGGGTTGAGACTCCTTAGTCAGAAATGGCTGGTTCTAGCGTTGATGGTAAATCAAAAAAGAATTGTGTAAATCATGCTGTAGACTATGCACATGTAGGACAGAAATAGTAATCATTGCATGGTTAGAACTGACAGTAGCTATACCGCATATAATAAGTAAGAATGAACAAAATAACACTATGTCGCAAAAGAAGGTAGATACACGAAAGAAGGTAGAGAATTGTACACAAAGTAGAGTAAATTTAGAAGCACCAGATGAGGTAGATTTACACTATACTAGAGCTAGAAAGAGAACTGATTTAAATGTGTTTGCAAATCTGTTAGTACACTATGTAGAAGCTATGGAAATCAGTGATTGTTATGTGTGCATGAAGTTGCCCACATCAGTAGCAGACGAGGTCACATACCACCATTTGCCCCTGACATATGGTATTTCATGTAGTATTTTAGCTAGTCTTTTCTATAGAACTGTATTATTATTCCAATTTCAATGTAATCTTCTCTGAAGTTCCTTTATGTAGAAATCTAAACCCTGTCCTTTCTACTAGACATTCAACACATTGTATGGGTGAATATTGAACAATGAAAGCAATAGATGTAGGTAAAGCACATGAAGATAACCTAACATGTACATTACACGAAAAGGTGAAGGTATTTTTGAATTTAGTTGAGAAAAGGAGACAGGATTTCCATAGAAAAGCCACTAAACAGAAACGTAAAATTCCTAAATAGGCTGAAAGTAAGGAGTTTACCCAGAATGGCAGGACTCAAGCTGCTATGTTGCTGGACTTTGAAAAGAAAGGGAAACTCTGTCTCATAGAAAGAAAACTGACTATTATAATAACATATTCATTGGTTCCAGGGACTGTGAACACAATTTTAAGGTAATTGGAGGTTGGGGTTTCATTGATGGAACTGAACCAGTATTTCCTGGAATTTATTATATTTGTGGGAACAAGGCATACATTAAGCTGCCTGATCATTGGTATGGGAGTTGCTATTTCGGAATAGTATTCCCAAAGGTATATCATGTAAAAAGAAACACTGGAAACAATGAAGAAAAAGGACTAACACCTAACAAAAGAGCTAGTTTTGCTGAAATTGTAGGTGATATATTTAGTGCATTGATACCTACAGTGGGAGTAACTCTGAATACTCAGAGAATCTGTAAATTGTCAACAGTGGTGGATCGTTTATCGACTGACACTGTGGAGGATTTCCGATGATCAATACTGAATTAGTTGCGGTTAGATCAATGGTTTTACAAAATTGACTTGCTGTTGACATATTATTGGCAAAAGAAGGCAGAGTTTGTAGAATGCTGAAAAAATAACATTGTTGCACGTGCATTCCTGATAAAAGTGTTGAAATTGGGAAGTATGCAAAAAATATGACTCACCTGAGTGACGAAGTGAAACCACTGGAGGTTGATAGTGCATGGAAGAGACCAATAAATGGTCTCTCCTCAGTAGGTAGTTGGTTTACTAATCTAGGGAAAAGTATTATAGGTAAAATACTGATGCCAATATCGGGAGTAGCCCTACTGATTTTAGAGATAATAATTTGGTATAAATATTAGAGAAACAAAGAGAAACATACAGTAAACAAAAAGGGAAAGAAAATAGACTTTAATGAAATTGAGCTTAAAGAATTGAATGTGGAATTATACAAGAAAGTGAAAAATGTTCACATGAATAATGAGAAAAAGCCTAACAGAGTGTTTAAAGTAAATGTTGAAAAGTTGGCATCTGTTTCCTTAATTTGCCCTTTGTCCCCACCGTTTTTCTGTGAACCTCTTCCCTCGCCACTTGAGACCGAACTATTTTGTCTGAGCCCGAAGGAGCTACCTCGTTTAACTATAGGGGAGATGGGCCGTGGATTCCCTCCTTGGTCGTCACCTACCCAGTCTGTCTTTCGACAGACTTCCTTTCGTCTATACGGTTGTCTCTTCCCCTATCCTCACTTTCTCTCCTCCCCTACCCCCCACTACTTTCTCTCCCCTTTCTCTCCTCCCCTAATGTATTGCTGATTGTTTGATATCATGTTTACTTGTTGATCTTTTTCTGGTATATTGTTGAACCACATTGCTGCACTTCCTTTCGTCCCTCCTGCCGTCTCCTCCCGCATTCTCCCTCTATTTATGTCTCTACTTCCCTCCTCTCTCTATGTATTGAGACCGAACTATTTTGTCTGATGACCGATGGAGCTACCTGGTTTAGGTATAGGGGAGATGGGCCGTGGATTCCCTCCTTGGTCGTGTCCTACCCAGTCAGTCTTTAGACAGATTTCCTTTCGTCTACGGTTTTCTCTTCCCTTATCCTCATTTTCTCTCCTCCCCTACCCCCCACTACTTTCTCTCTCCTTTCTCTCCTCCCCTAATGTATTGCTGATTGTTTGATAATACAGCATTTTGTAAAGCGCGAACAGCTACCTCACAAGGAGGTGTCCCGGCGCTAGCAGAACACAGTTGACCTGAGGGTAAGAAGTGGGAAAGTTAGCGGGGTTGAGAGAAGAGCCAGGTCTTTAGCAACTTCTTAAAGCAAGGTTCGGAGGGGGCTTGCTGGATTGCTGGGGGTAGGGTGTTCCATAATGTTGTGACATTTGCCGAGAAAGTTCAACCTCCTAATCGAGCCCTTCTCGTTCGTGGGACAACCAGTTGAACGCGGCCGTTGGAACGCAGCGCGCGGGCTTGAGAGTATCTCGGGAGATGAATTTTCAGGTACTCCGGGCAGGTACCAAACAGAGATCTGTAAGGCAGCATGAGTGCCTTAAATTTGATTCTGCTGGCAACTGGAAGCCAGTGCAGTGATCGCAAGTGCGGAGAGACTGACTGCTTGAAAGGGATACGCAGCAGCAGTCTCGCAGCCGCCTTTTGGGCCCCCTGAAGTTTGTGAGTTAGGTATTTTGGTAGGCCCAGATATAGTCCGTTGGCGTAATCCAGCCTAGATGTAACAGTGGCATGGATTACAGTTTTCCGGCAACTCTCCGGGAGGAGCCTCAGGATCTTACGGAGGTTCCTCAGCTTACCCAAGCAACAACCGGCAACTTGTTGAATATGCGAGGTAAAGGACAGGCTATCGTCCCACTTCACTCCAAGATTTTTTGCCGAGCGGTTGGGTAAGGGGGCTTGGCCCATCTCTGTTGGCCACCACAGTTCTGATGGGGGAGGGGGGCCTTTACAAAAGAAGATCACTTCAGTCTTATTGGCATTTAATTTTAGTTTGTTCGTATTCATCCAACGGGCTATATCTTGGAGACATCCCCTAAAGTTCGAGAAGGATTCCTGCGATACCTCTGAATACGGAAATACCAATTGGGTGTCATCGGCATATGAAATTGCCTTGACACCCCAGTTGGCAATCAACGTAAAGAGAGGAGCGAGGTAGATGTTGAACAAAAGAGGGCTGAGTGCCGACCCTTGCGGGACTCCACAGCCGAGGACTCTAGGTGCTGAAGAGACAGTCCCCAGTGCCACCTTCTGTGTTCTCTGGGACAGATACGAGCGTATCCACCCTATTGCTTTGTCACGGATGCCTATCTCGGTCAATCGCATCAGTAGTCTGGTGTGGTCCACCGTGTCGAAGGCGGCCGATAGATCCAGGAGTACCAGCATTGCTGAGTCTCCTGCATCCATCGACCACCTCACTGACTCTGCTACCTCAATTAACGCTGTTTCCGTGCTGAAGCCAGGGCGAAAACCTGACTGTGTTTCATGAAGTATCTTATTTGCTTCAACGAATTGACTCAGCTGGCGCTGTATTACTTTCTCAAGCATTTTTCCGGGAGCGGCTAACAGTGAGATTGGGCGAAGATTACTGAGGTCTTCTGGATCCCCATTAGGTTTCTTTTTCAGTGGAAGGAGAGTAGCATGTTTCCAGCTGTTCGGGAATACTCCCGAAGCGGTGGATGAGTTCCAGATTTGTTGTATTGTAGGGGCTACAAAGTCCGCTATGGAGCCCCATAGTTTGGCTGGACATGGGTCGTCCGGAGAGCCAGATTTGCATCTAGCAAGTTCTTGTCGCACCGTACTTAGAGGTATGGACTTAAATTGAGTAAGGGTTTCACCCATCACATCTTTAATCGCTAGGTCCGATTTTACCGTTTTTATTTCTGGCCCAAAGGATTCGTAAACTTTTTTACTTTTTGGGTCGAAGAACTCAGAGATGTTTTTACATAGAGTGACTGACGGGGGGACCTCCCTCTCGATGCATTTGGGTTTAAAAAAGGACTGTACCACCTTAAAGATCTTTTTACTTGACTGTTCTGCCTGTTGAATAGAGTCCGCATAAAATAGTTTTTTTGTTTTCCTGATAGCTTTCTGCAGTTGTTTGGCTGCTTCCTTATATTTGGCTTTTTCTGCCAGCCCATAATTTGCTCTCCATTGTCTTTCCAGCCTTTTACAGGCTGCTTTCTCTTTTCTGAGATCCTGCGAGAACCAGGGGGCGGAGGGGGAATCTCTCTTTGATAATGCACGTGAGGCCGGAGCAATGGAAGAAATCATATTCCCGACCCACTCATTAAGGAGCTGAGTGTCTGTATTTGCGTCAGCGGTGAGAGGTGGGGTGTTCTGAGCCAGAACAGGGCCCATTATATCGGGAATACGTTTTTTCCATTGCCTCTTCAAGAAATAGCATTTACTTGGCGCCGGACTATCATATGCCAGGTTCATTGTGAATGGGACCAGTGAGTGGTCTGACCAAGTCAGTGGTAGTGGTGTCTCAGGCTGCACATCCTGAATATTAGAAAAGATAAGATCGAGCATATGGCCCGCTGTATGTGTGGGGCCATCATTGATCAGCCTAAGCTTGGCCGTGTTTAATGTGGATCTGAGCAGCTCTGCAGCAGTACAATTTGTTTTGTCCATATGAATGTTAAAATCTCCTACCACAATAAATTGAGGGTGGAGGAGGGAGCACTGAACAATCGTATCCAGCAGAGCGAGTAAATTGGGATCCTCACTGCTTGGAGGGCGATAAATCACTAATCCTGCTAACAATAGCTGTGGGCTCACCTGAAAACAAAAGTGAAGGCCCTCAATTCCCTGAATTATGGTAGGGGCAGAGGATGTCAGTCTTAGCTGCTCTTTAAAAATAATGGCTACACCTCCACCTCTTTTTGCACCTGGGCGGTTGGCGAGACATGTTTTAAATCCTAGAGGGACCGCAATGGCAGTCATGTTATCCTCCTTGATCCAGGTTTCTGTTAAAAACAGAACGTTCCACTCCTGCTCTTCTAGTAATAACCATACATCGTCTGCGTGTTTAATTAGGGATCTGCAGTTCAGCAGGTCGGCTCTGAGGCCTGTCTGAAATAATGGTTTGGGTTTGGGGCGCCTCACCGTGTCTCTAGGGCCAAGAGAGACCCCACAGGTCCTACAAGTATGAGGGGGCGCGAAGGTCTGAGGGTCTATCTCGTGAGTGCAACACTCAGATGTGGAATTTAAAGCCCTTAAGTCCTCACCTGACCACACAATCCTTCCTCTATGTGCTCCATTCTCAACAGCATGTCTGGTCCCGGTCGCGGTCTGATCGTGGACGGGCGCAGACGGGCTTGCCTTAGGCGCACCTTCGGCGCGCAAACGGCGCGCCCGCTGCGCTCGTCCGCTGCGCTTCCGGTGCATGCACATACTAAATAGGAGACAGGGAAAGGGGCGTGGCCTGACATGAGGTGGGCGTGGCCTGAGAGACCCAGGGGGGGGCGTCAACACCAGGAAGTGTCCCGCGTCAGCGTTCCTGCAGCTGCGCGGGAAAGCCCAGGGGAGGGAGGTAGGTTTGTTGTAAATCACAAATTACACTCAAATAGTTAAAATTGTCTTTAAAAACACAGAGTTATACAATTTAAAAAATTAGCGAGGATCGACTCTCCCGGCTTCCGCCTCAGGAGGTCAGCAAGTTCAGACTCGCGCTTTTCTTGGCGCGCTATTTCACTGCTCGAGAACGGGACGTGGCCTGACAGGTGGTGGGCGTGGCCTGAGTGACCCAGGGGGGGCGTCAACACCAGGAAGTGTCCCGCGTCAGCGTTCCTGCAGCTGCGCGGGAAAGCCCAGGGGAGAGAGGTAGGTTTGTTGTAAATCACAAATTACACTCAAATAGTTAAAATTGTCTTTAAAAACACAGAGTTATACAATTTAAAAAATTAGCGAGGATCGACTCTCCCGGCTTCCGCCTCAGGAGGTCAGCAAGTTCAGACTCGCGCTTTTCTTGGCGCGCTATTTCACTGCTCGAGAATGGGGCGTGGCCTGACAGGTGGTGGGCGTGGCCTGAGTGACCCAGGGGGGGGCGTCAACACCAGGAAGTGTCCCCGTCAGCGTTCCTGCAGCTGCGCGGGAAAGCCCAGGGGAGAGAGGTAGGTTTGCTATAAATCACAAAATACACTCAAATAGTTAAAATTGTCTTTAAAAACACAGAGTTATACAATTTTTAAAATTAGCGAGGATCGACTCTCCCGGCTTCCGCCTCAGGAGGTCAGCAAGTTCAGTTGCTAAACCTGTTGATCTTTTTCTGGTACATTGTTGAACCACATTGCTGCACTTCCTTTTGTCTCTCCTGCCGCCTCCTCCTGCATCCTCCCTCTATTTATGTGTCTCCTTCCCTCCTCTCTCTATGTATTGAGACCAAACTATTTTGTCTGATGCCCGATGGAGCTACCTGGTTTAGCTATGGGGAGATGGGCCGTGGATTCCCTCCTTGGTTGTCACCTACCCAGTCGGTCTTTAGACAGACTTCCTTTCGTCTCTACGGTTGTCTCTTCCCTTATCCTCACTTTCTCTCCTCCCCTACCCCCCACTACATTCTCTCTCCTTTCACTCCTCCCATAATGTATTGCTGATTGTTTGATATAATGTTTACGTGTTGATCCTTTTCTGGTATATTGTTGAACCACATTGTTGCACTTCCTTTTGTCTCTCCTGTCGTCTCCTCCCCGTCCTCCCTCTATTTATGTCTCTCCTTCCCTCCTCTCTCAATGTATTGAGACTGAACTGTTTTGTCTGATGCCCGATGGAGCTACTTGGTTTAGCTAAAGGGGAGATAGGCCGTGGATTCCCTCCTTGGTCTTCACCTACCCAGTCGGTCTTTAGACAGACTTCTTTCCGTCTCTCCTTATTGTCTCTTCCCTTATCCTCCCTTTCTCACCTCCCCTGCCCCCCCACTACTTTTCTCTCTCCTTTCTCTCCTCTCCTAATTGTATTGCCTATTTTTTGGGATGTATTGTGTAATTGTTGAACTTTCTCTGTTACATTGTTGATTCTCATGTAAAGCGCTCTGATACCTTCGGGTCCAGCCAGCGCTATATAAAACTCTTTAAATAATAAATAAATTAATAAATAAATAAAATATAAAATATCATCAAAGAGGGGATTGATGGAGCAAGGTTTCATACGTAAAGAGACGTGCTCTGACTCAATCCTCTCAAAATAACCTGTAATGTATTAATCAACATGTTTGTTCTACGAACAATTGCACCACACAACATTTCTAGCATCCAGAGGAAACTTATCAATGTGCTTTTGCTAACAGTAATGCAAATGCATTAACATGGCTGCCAAACGCGGGAAACTCATTGCGCATGTGTCTGTTACACTCATGTGGTGTGACGCACTCTATGCTTTGGAGGGAATCTTTGCAGCTGCGCACTAGCATTAAAGATGGCTGCTTCATGTGAATACATATTAATGCACCTACTTCTGCTTTAACTAAACCTTGTTCGTTCTGCATAATCATTAAGGCTGTAGTTAAAATAAATTGATTTGAATACTGTAGAGATAAGAGGATTACAGTGCATTCATTTATTATTGGTTCTAAAACTGTTTCTTTTTGACTTTGCTGCTAGCTCGTATTTGGGCCTGATGTTTCCTTGCTGCACCCCATATTGAAAAACCTGCGTCTGCGCGAAAGAGCTCAAGAGTCCACAAGTCATGGCATTGAACCTGTGCCAGTGACAGTCTTGCCTGCAAACCCAGGGGAAGCTGAACTAATAACCTTTGAGAGGAAGCTAAAGTGTACACAAAATGTATACATTGTATTTGTTATTGAACATCCATTGCCAGGAGGAATAAAAGTGCATAGGAAAATAAAATTATGGGAGGGAACGTTAATTTAAATATTTGGATGAAATTACCTCATACTGGTATGGTGTGATGACCGCTCCTCGTCTTTTGACCAATCAAATTGAAGAATACACGAATTTGCAACATTGGGGGGTGGTATACTGCCCTGGAAAATGGTATAACTAAGGTAGGCTTAGTTAGTTAGATTATCGGCCTTGTCCGAATAGCTGACCTGTCACTGACCCAACGCTCTCAATAGGCGATCGAGAACATAGGTGCTGGCAGAGCACTCTGTCAGAAGAATCTATAACCCACTCAGGGTTTGGGAGAGGAATAAATCTCCCAATCGGGGTTCGAGAGAAGAATCGATAACCCAATTGGGGTCTGGGAGAAGAATCGAGAACCCAATTGGGGTCCAACTGTTAGCTGCAGAGAGGGGTGTGACGCTGGTGTTGCACTTAGCTGAGGGCACCCGTCCTGACCTGCATCCGTCCTATCCTGATCCATATTGGTTCGCATCTATCCTGGTTCTGGTTTACACCTGCCCTGTCCTGTTGGTATCTGAACTATCAGGAGTCCTGTTTCTTTATCCCTGCTCGTGGCCAGGGTTGGTCTTCACACCATTCTAGGTAAATATAAATCACGTTTCAATGTTTTATAAAAGTCTCATAAAATCTCTGCATGTCTTTTGCTTTGATCATCATCTTCCTAATTAAAAAGGCTTTAATCGCATATGTATGGAATCTGACATTTAAGAATTTACATAGATAACGTGCTTAAACTTTCCCCGAGTCTGTGGTTATCTTATACAGGAAGTGTTATATATACTACCTATTTTCTTGCTAACTCCCTTGATCCCTTAGGTCTCTAGGTACTGGTGACAAGGATTGGTAAGTCAAGGTACTAGTTAGGTCCTAAGAGTAAAGGGAATAATATCCTGACTTAGCAAAAGGGTTTCCCTGTTCGACGTGTGTATGTGTATGGGCCCAGGTGAGTATGGTGACTGAGCAGATGAACCCCACGCTCTATCAAACTATTTGGTCTTAAACTAAACATGAGGCAGGAGGA
This sequence comes from Lissotriton helveticus, assembly GCF_964261635.1. Classification (NCBI taxonomy): domain Eukaryota; kingdom Metazoa; phylum Chordata; class Amphibia; order Caudata; family Salamandridae; genus Lissotriton; species Lissotriton helveticus. Next base: position 53,615,203 of record NC_136059.1, read on the forward strand.
TGCTGAAAAAAAACTATGCAGTGCTTTTCTAGTGATCTTTTGTCTGTTATGGTAAATTACCTCAATAGTAAGGTAGCTCAGTGAACAATGCACACATTGTAGAGATCTTCCTGTAACCTAAAGGGCATCTGCAATTTGGCATGCATACTAGACTTGTTTCAGACTCCTATTTTTGAAGGAGGGGAAAGGTAGCTGGTGTGAAATCCAAAGAGTTTAAATAGGCAAGTGTAATTTACATGCCTACATGTTTTACATATTTTATTTAAAATGGTGTTTCCTACCTGATGTTCGTGTGCTAAATTGCTATCTGGAATGGTAGTACATTTTTGATATTTCAGTATTGACTTAACTAAGGCAAATATTTCATTGTTTACACAAGGACAGCATCAAATTTAAATAAATGTAGTTTTTGGAGAAAATTTTACTGTGGGCATCAAAACTAGCTGATTTCCACATTCAAAGGTTACTCTGATAAAGGTAATAAACAAGCACTCATTTACACCCCATCTTGACAAATAATGTAGCTCCAGATTGGCTTGTTGCTTGTGCCATCTTTCGTGTTGTTTTGTGTATGCATATAGTTGCGTGCAGCACAACCCGAGGTGTCGTGTTATTGTCTCATGCTTCTTGTGATTCAGAACAGGTACATAGGACTATGGGAGAGAATGATAAGTGTGACCTAGCTAAACTAGCAGGTTGTGTTTGGATAGGAGAGCAGCTGATCCGCACAAAAGCAGGCTTGTCCTTAAGTGTTGCATGAGTGCGAAAGCAATGTATATCAACACAGATCTAGACTGACAGATATGACCAGCAGAACAGCCAATATGTACATGTGTTTCTATAAACCTTTTCCAGTTTCCCTGAGAAGTTAACATTGGAAATCAGATTTATTGGTCCTGAAAGGAAGCTCGGCCATATATGAATATATACCTTTAATGTCATTGTTGCCAGCCAAACTCCTTCCAAAAATGTTTGTTTTGTTTAGGTCGTTTTGATGATATGTGTTGTGGCCTTTCCCCATATTTTTCAAAGTCTCTGTATGTAAGCAATTGTTCCTACACTGCGAGGTTTATGACATCCCATCTGTGCTAAACAATCTCCTTTGTCTGAAACCACATACTTTGGCTCATTATGTTACTGCTTTGAATGTGTTGTTTGTCTGCCCTGATGAGTCACAGTATACTCTAGAACAACAATTTTCAGTAAATATGTGTTGTAAAACCCACCATTTGAATCCATTTTTTCCAATATTTTCGTGCGGGGGGAGAACCCCTGCACCCTCCTTTTGCAGTTTGGTATCAATCACTTCGCTCGCTCACTTATTACATTAGGGTATAAAAATTTTCGCCGCACCACTTTCAAAATCCACCAGCTGCCACTGGATGTGACTGGTCTGATCACCGTGGATCGGCGCCCAGATGGAGACTCTGACCCTGGGCATGTTCTCCACCCAGGCTGTACCATACAGCGGGTGGAGAACAGGCAAAGTACGCATGACTGTTTGGCCGGCCAAAGACAGACCTGGAGAGTGCCACCACTCCTGCCATGGAGCCTAGCCCCCCGCACAAAACAAACTGAGTAGGAAAAATAAAATTATGACGTGGCTGGGCGAGGCTCCTTTGCCATAGCATCCAATCCTTGGATTACTATTAGTGACATTTTCATACTTTGAGTGTAATTGTGAGTGACATTTTAATGACTATGAGTGACACTTTCTGGCGAGCAAAATCAAGCAGTGAAGAAGAGGAAACATAAATATCAGACATTGAACCCATTTACACCTCAAGATTGTATGAATCATACTGTGTGTTACCCAAGACCATTCATTAGAGGGCGGGTCATCTAGTGAATGATGTCACAATATGGTATCAGCTCCAAGCAGATATCATCAAAGAAAGAACATTCTTGAATGCTTACTGGTGATTCCTATTGTGGTGCAGGGGAGGCCTGTTGCTTTCTCTTCAGAGGATGCCCCTTCACGAGAGAACAATCTCTCAGCCAAGCAGCAGCACTATGAAAGTGATTAGGAGGCATTAGTTAATGTTTGTGTGTTTATTTGGCTGCAGATGCGGTCTTGTTTTGACAGCTGTATTGAGTTTATTTGAATTATTTTTAAGTTATTCGAAAGCACCAGCAAAGCTGAGAGAAGACTGGAGAATGTGGTTTGAATTTTGAGTTTGAACTTATTTTACATCAAGTCATGTCTCACTTAGGCGTCAGAGCGGTTCTTCAACTGGGAATGTTGTCTGTCGATTTAGATACTGTATATAGATTTCCCGATTCATGGCCTTGTATAGGTATAATTCACATTGCCCTTATTTAGGCATAGAAATCTAGCCCTAATTTAGGCATTGCTCATGCTAATCAAATAAAGGCATGGTCAACTACATCCGTCTATCTGCATCACAACGAGTTCTTGGAAAACCAGACTCTTAAGCCTTTCGGACTTCCCCTTTCTTGGATATTGATTTCTCCAAGAACTCATTTATTATGCATGAACATCTATTCCTTAGGGGTTCTTCCATGACGTTCTTATGCCCAACTTCTATGTCAACACTGGCATTCCTAAACACCTTCAAGGTATAAATATACCTTCACTTGCCATGGCAAACCACGGTACGGTTCATCTGCCTACTTGCCCGACGCGGCTCACCACGGCAAGTTCAGAAGAAAGTCAAGTCCCCAACTGACGCACTGATCAGACGCTGTCATCCTCCTTGCAGAGATTCCATCTCCAGTGTTTCTGACTCCCCTTGTGGGGTGTTAGAGACCGAGACCCGGCAAGAGATTCCAACCTCACCCATTCTAAGGTATGGAGCGGACTAGAAACTAGATAAACTTTTGGCAACTCATGACTAACCTAGACTATAGCTAACAGCACCTACTTCTTCCCTCGTAGTACACATAGGTTATATACACTGGGGTAGGATCATTTTAGAAGCACCAGATGAGTATTTTAGCCTGTGTTATTTATGTATGTATTTTTATGAATATATGTCATAGCTACAAGCCATGCTATTGCAGTATTATTTTATCTTACTGCTAACGCTGTATGTATTATACTTCGCATTCTTTCTTAAGATTGTAGCAGCTCATATCTTTTGCATGAGAAATAAGACTGTTCAACCAACCCTTTTTATTGAAACGCCTGTCTCACTATTTCTGTGCAAATTCTGTAGAAACGAAGCATGCACGATTGACTGAGTGAAACTGTTATCTATTGTTTCCACGATTCTGAGACTGTTCGGATTCTAAAGGGAAACAAAGTTATCATGTTTATGCGGTTGTCAGAAACGAATCCCTTCTTGTTCATTCGAGAACTTTCTAGTAACCTCTGAGTTAGCTGGTACACACAAGTGATTAAGTTTAATGTACTCGATAGAGACATACTGACCTCAGCCTATGGCAAAACTATAGTGTATATTATTCCAATGCGCATAGCCTATCAGGGATATAGGAACTACACTACATGGCGCCCAACGGTTTGATAAGGCACTAATTTAACGCTAGATACTGAAGTAACGCAGTTGTGCTTTTCTCAGAGACCTCTACTCATAAAACTCCATAAGACGTCTGGAGTGGGTAGGGATAATATCCGCCATAGCTGAGAAGGACTTTGGTTTGTTCAACGTTGAAGGATATAGTGTTCCAAAATATTGTGTACCTTATCTTTGTTCCCTTAAAACTTGCTCTGCAACTTTCATTAAACAATGGCCAAAGACGCCGTTAACAACAGAGCTGTAACCGAAGATTTTGCAGCAGCTTTTGATAATACAGGTTTTAATGCAACCGATGAGAATGCAATAATCATTCCTCCAAATTTAAGGAGAGCCATCACTCTAAAACGTATAAAACATGGTCTAGCACCAAGAGGTGGTAGAGCAGTTTTTGTGATAGAGGCACATGAATCTCACCAGACAGAGGTATTCTACTCATGGATATTATTCTTTGAATCACATCCAGTAACACATGTATTTCACTTCTACAAAGAAGATGAACCACCTGAGGAATATATTCAGTTCGAGGAGATAGAAATTCCACTCACATACCAGGAGCATGAATTCTGGTTTAAAGGCACCCTAAAACTCTTAAATCACATTACCAGGCTCAGTCCACTAGGTAGACCAGGAGCAACATGATCTCATTCTGAAATCGAGGATATGACAGACATAGAATTACTTGCTCAACTCAAAGAGTTAATCAAGATTTACAGGCAATTAGTCCAATGTGTCATGCGGACTCTCAGTCCAACCACCATTAGTTATTCCACAACGCAGTCATGAGTAAATTGCCCGCAAAACGTGAACAAATTCCGTTCTGGATAGCTCAAAAAATTACTCAAATCGAAGTGGTATTTCCTAATACCAGCCCCTATGATAAACATAGAATTCTAACAATCTGTTTACCAATGGGGATAACACCAGGTCTGGAAGACTGCACCACTTGCTATCTACGCTAAAACAAATGGTGTTCCATCTATGGCGGTAATACCTGAAATCCTGAAACAGATTCAAAACGAATACGGGGCAGAGCCTGCTCTGAATTTAGGTATGAAATTACTGAAAAATGTTAACCAGGTCTCAACAATAATATTATCTAATAGTAAATGAGAAGCAGCATCGGTGGCAATCCACCAGAAATTAAGGGAATTTGATGTAACATAACAACCACAAGAAATAGCCAGAATAATTGAAAAGTCCCATGAAGAATTAGGCAGAGACACTTTGGGTTAAACCACAACTGTCTGAAAGTCCTGAAAAGGCCTTTACTAAAAACAATCCTACATCTTCTAAAAAGAAGTGGGAAAATAGCAAACAACATTCAAAATACAAATATTCTCAATCCCGAGGTAGGTATCCTAATAAAGAGCACTCTGAAAGGAGGTACAACCTGAGGAATAGGGATATTTTGAGAATACCTGACAGGTATCAAGATACTGATACACGTTCCTCTTGTACCATTCAGCTATCGTCAGAGACATCCAAAAGGAGAGGATGGTCTAAGCATGGGCGGATTTTGCGAATTAGCAATCCGCGAACTTGCGTATTTACGGATTCGCAATCCGCAAAATCCGCGAACTCTCGCGAATTAGCGGATTTTTTTTTTTTTTGTGTTCGCAAGGATTTCTGCCAGTTCGCGAGGATTCTGTACCAGTTCGCAATTGCGAACTTACTTGTCGGCTCGCAACGACCGCGACTATGTTGTTTCTACATCTGGTTCATCATCACAGGTTCACAGCACCCTCTGTTTCACCACTGCCACCCTCTGGTACACCCATGCCACCCTCAGGTACATCCCTGCCACCCTCTGGTTGGTTTATCACTGTAGATTATGGGGGTGAAAAAAAAGCAAGCACACCTGCCCTGCTTCAACTGACATGAATTAATTTGGGGTTGATTAATGTGTCACTGAATTTAAACTTCCAGTCTGGCTGGAACCTGCTTCCTTATCTGTAATTTGCTGAACTCTGAAGGGGCCCCTCAGGAAGCACTACAGGGAATGGTTACTAATGATAAGATTGAACTTTTGCACCTGCTGAGTGCTTTCAGTATTGTCTGTAATTGCTTTCTGTTGCAGTGTAATTTTTTTAACAGGACCTTTGTTTAATACTTGTAGCTATTCTCTGAGCCTGCTGTGAGGGTCAGAGCAGGGTCATAGAATAGTTGCAAGTAGGCAAATTAACTTTGAAGCGGCCCCTCAGGAAGCACTACAGGGAATGGTTACTAATGATAAGATTGAACTTTTGCACCTGCTGAGTGCTTTCAGTATTGCAAAAATCCAAATATCCAGCAGCATCCACAAAAGTAATCCTTCCAGGTCAAGATCCAAATCAAAGTGACCAGCACATGAAGAAAGCACTGGGAGGGGCCTGGTGGACAGGAACAGGAAGTTGGAGACTGTGGGGCACTTCCTTCCTCCCACCCCCACCCCCCAAAATGGACTCCTTGCAAAAAAAAAGTGCAGGCAAATGTCAACCTGAGGAGTTATTCTGATAAAAATCATAATTTTCAAGGTTTATGCTGCCTGCTGGTGGATTTCTTGTGCGAAATTGCACATTTTGCAATCTCGCAATTGCGAGATTGTCGCTGCCCGCCGCATCTACGTGTTCGAAAGTATTTACTCCCGTGAAATTGTATAGTATTCTAGTTGGCAAGCAAAAAATCCGCTTCGCACGGATTTTACGAATTTTCGGCAAGTTCGCTAGAGTTCGCGGATTGCGAATTTACCGAAAATCCGCAAAATCCGCGAGCGGAACGGATTTTACGCCCATGCTTAGGATGGTCAGAACTAAAAGAAGAATGCGTGAAGTCCAAAGACGATCAACACGTTTAGAAAAACAAACCAAAACCTCAATTCTCCAAGAAGAAGGTAGCAGGTCTAAAGATCAGACATGCTGAGGATTCCAAGAACACAGCTCAAGAATGGAGAATGGGCTAAGACAATGTTGGACAGCACAGCAGAAGTATCAATAGCTCGCCAGAACCTGAAGGGACTTCTGGAGACAGTGGACTTGAATGAGGACATTCAAGTTGAAACTGCAGACACCAGGGTTAGTTCTGCACATAGGTTATATGAAATGACACTCCAGATGGAGGGAGACATACCAAGAAAAGTGAACTCTTTTGGGAGCATCTTTCAAAGGGATATGATATGCTTCTAGCAAAATGGGACTGGCCACCAGAATTTGTCAGATATTGCCCACATGGCAAAGACATCATTATGCCAGCCTTCTCCAACCATGTTCCAATACATTTAAAATATACTTATGCCAGGAAATGGGCTGTCGCCCAAGTCCCAACATTATACAAAAATCATGTAGGATGGGAGGAGGATTCACCTCATCATAAGATCCAGTTAAAAAATCAACCAACTGTGCAAAATGTAAATGTAAATGTAAATGCCAGCATTTGTAAAGTGCACAGCTACCTCCAACGGAGGTGTCCCGTCACTGGGGGCCCTCGAGAAGATTAAGCAAGCTATTGCCAGAGTCACATGGTGCTGGGCTAACCTGCCACCGGAGCCGGGGATCGAACTGTGAACCCTGTGGTCCGGAGTCAGGCACCGTGGCCGCTGTGCCACACCTCTTCCAAAGGCAGTATCAAATTAAGCAAGAAGCTAAAAAACAGGTCAGGGGGATCTTAGATCAACTTGAATACCAAGGGGTGATTTAAACATGCACCTCATCAATGAACAATCCTTTGTTTCCTGTTTCCAAACCAGACAATACATATTGTCTAGTTTTGGATTACAGACACCTAAACTCTTGTTGTAAAACATTTGCACTGCAAAATGCACACAGTACAGCATTAATGAATAACAAATACAACACATTTACATTTACATGTACATTGTGCGTAAAAAATATAAAACCACATTAGCTATTTCTAACAGTTTCTTTTGTCAAAACATTGCACCTGAAAGTAGGTATTTCACCACTTTCTCAATATTGGGGACCCACCGTCAATTCTGTCATCTCCCTCAAGGATTCAAGAATAGTCTGGGGTTATTCTCAGCAAGGGTAACAGAGTTACTACAAACTTATGATAACGAGGCATTGTCATATGTTGATGATATTTATTAAGCATGGGCTGAAAATTCGTTCTGCTTGTGGAATTTGCGGATTTTTGGCAATTTCGCGCTCTGCGAATGGCGCGAAATTGCCAAAAATGCGCAATTCGCATGTTCGCAAATTTTTTTTGCTTGTTCGCGCTTCAAAAATACAATCTTGCGCGTGCTGCGTTGACTTACCTTGATTCTGAGTTTGCCGAGTTGTTTTCCTCCCGCGAACAAGATGGCCGTGCCCAAAAACGACCACATGGGTTAGTTCGCGGTAGCCACGCTGAAAAAAACCCCAGCGAACACGCAAAAATAAAAAAATCCGTAAGTTCGCACAAATTCATGGATTTTGCGGACCGCAAATTCACTTTCCCACGAATTCGCGTACCGCGAATTCGCAAATTTCGCCCATACCTAATATTTATCTGACAGACGATGACCTGGAAAGGCACTTGAACAGGGTGAACGCCATTATACTCGGCTTCGCCTCCGAAGGGTATAAATTACATTTTAAAAAAATCAAGAATTGCCCATCTCAACGTCCTTTTTCTAGGATATTAACTATCAAGTGATGGCAAAATCCTGGCAGCCAACTTTTTAGAAAAGTGTGCGCTGCTCCAACCTCCAAAAATGCTGAAAAACGTACCGTCGATTTTAGGTTTCCTGAATTTTTGAAGAACTTACATTCTAAACTACCCAGAAAGGGCTAAACCTCTCTACGAATTATTCAAAAATGATTTTAAAACAATAAATTGGAAAAAACAACACTTAGATTTGTTGCGTTCACTACAAACAGACATGTTAGCAATAAAACATTTACAAACACGTGTAAAATTACGCAACTTAGTGATCCAAATCATTCCGGGTCAATGCGGATTCCCCTACTTAACTTTTAATGAAGGTGAAAAAGTACCAATTGCATACAAATCACATTTGTACACGCAAGCAAAAATTAAATTTACATCAACAGAAAAAATTCTTACAGCAGTTCAAACCGCGGTAGCAAAAGAAAGAGCCCTAGCACTGGGGAAACGCATTATTGTCGTAACTCGTGTACCAGCCTTAGAGGCTGTTACAAAAGCTAGCATTCTGAATGCAAAAGCTTTACATCCAAGATGGATACAATGGGTTAATTCTCTTGCTGCAACTGATGTTGAATATGTTTTTGATCCTTATTTAAAAACAAAAGCATTCCTGCAATACGAACACAAATGTCCTCCGCCTACTGAAATTCTCCCTCTTGACCAGTACGAATTTATAACTTATACTGACGGATCTGCACAACCAGCTACGGGGGGTAAGCAAGCTTGTGACGCTCCAGCTTTTCTTTTGGTCCTGACTACTTTAGGGTTGTAGGCGCCGACGCGCAGCTGATAGAAGGCAGAGTTCTGCTCAGCCCATGTTGCTGCGCTAGTGCTTTGCTAATTGGTTTTAAAATGCACCAAACTGTTTTTAAAAAGCCACATTTGAAAGCTTATTCTCACCTATCACTTGTCGCTCTATGCTCGCCGACTCCCCGGTCCACCACCGCAATTCCTATGCTGGTTGAGTGGAGGGAGAATACCGAGTTCAATCACTTCCTGGTTGGGACATTTTTGGGCGGCCATCTTGGCAGGGTGATGCTCCAGCTTTTCTGTTGGTCCAATCTAATTCAGGGTGGAATGGCGCTAATGTGCAGCGGGCGCGCCGCTGTGCCCCCGATGGCGTGCCAAAGGCAAGCCCGTCTGCGCCCGTCCGAGCTCGACCGGGCCAAGGGGCCACAAGCCCTGTCAATTTTTCTGGAAATTGCATAACTTATAGCTCCCATTTCCTGCTCGTGCTGAGAGGGGGCACTAATTCCAACTGTTTACATTCTCTGAACATTGCTAAAAAACCCTCCTACTCCTACACTGTAATTTTAAGCTTTGGCCACACAAATAATATAGGCCACATACCAGCACAGCACTAAGGAAGTTTCTTTTAAATTGTAGATCGCTTCCTAAACATTCTGTCGAACTAGCGTTACTAATAGATGAGCTTGAGCCAGATGCTCTTTTTCTAACAGAGACCTGGCTCCAGATTAAAACCAACCCTGCTATTATTCAAACCCTCCCCCAGGGTTACTCAATACTCAGAGCCGATCGCACGACTGGCAGAGGCGGAGGCCTGGCTATTATATTCAAAGATACTTTTAATTGTCGAACCACACTGAATATGCATCAGATTGTGAGAGCATGTCCTTCTCCCTAGAGTTTTCACCAACGAGCACCTTCTCCAGTTTGCTGATTTATCACCCCCCGGGAGCTTTAGGGCAATTTCTTCCTAATCTCTCTACCTTAGCTGCCAATCTAGTACTGGTTTCAGCTAATTTTACGGTGCTTGACGACTTCAATATTCATCGTGATGACCCCTCCAACCATGTAACTAGCGAACTATTATAGAGTTTTTTGGCGATCCAACTCAAACAAAAAGGATTCGCCTCTACACATGTCAAGGGACATCTTCTTGACCATGTATTTGGAAACTTGCACAACCTTGTCGTAGGTACCCCTACGCCACTCCCCTGGACGGATCACTTTTTGATCCCTCTAAATTGGGGACTTTCGTGCCTTCGCTCCCCCAGAGAGCAATACTGATCTTGGAAAGGAAATGGTCTAGGCTCTCCTCCAATCGATTGACCGTAGCTCTCAAAAAAACAAGACTGCTTAGAGTTCCTAATCCCAACCTGGCCAGCAGTAACTTCAATGCGTGTATCCAAAGCTCCCTTGACCTAGTTCTCCCCAAGGAACCCACTTAAAAAAAAAGACAGAAAACATCTCCATGGTTTTCTCCCAACTGAGGGACTTAAAGCAATCATGTCGAAGACTAGAGATAAGTTGGAGACAGAATTTCTTAGAGACTAGGAAAGTGGAGTTCAGGAAAGTAATCAGGCTATATAAATCGGAAATCAAAATCACCCAAAACCCATTCTATGAAGAGAAAATAAATACTGCTGCAAATTCACTCAAGGCGATTTTTGTATTGCTAAATCACTTATCTCCCTACCCCAGAAACCCTTGATAACAGAAGGAGCACTCACACAATGCAGTAAATTGGCATTTTTTCCACCAAAAGATCCAAAACATTTATATGTCCTTCCCTACCACAACACTCGAGCCCATGGTGACCGGAACAAGAAGCTCTACCTCTATCTCCAAATGCTGGTTAGAGCAATTTCCCCCCCTTGATGGTGATTCACTGGACCTGCTGTTGTAATTTAACAGCGGTTAGATTGAGCATTAGCGAAAGACATCTTAGTTCTAGCTGTTATCATGACATTTAACGGACTCCATTTTGTAATCATGGCAGCCATTTTGACTGCCACATGCTACCTCGTGCTGACCATGCGCTCTGTCCTATCTTCCTGTTCATGACACTTGAATCTGCCCAGCAACAGGCTATTATTAGCGTCCCCTTGTTTTGCAGCTGACCGTTAGGGTTCACATCTGGTAGTGATTAGCTCTAGATTGGAATGTGTTAGCCGAACCCCCATGACAGTTAGCGCCTCCCACTGATCGATTGTGCCTCTCGATATTACCTTATATGTACATAAAATGTTCTCTTGTGCTTTGTACCGCCATCTTTTAAGCCCCTGTGCGGGTATAAATAAACCATGCATCCCTAGTTCGGGGTGATACTTCTTGCAATACCGAAGGGTACTGTTTGAACCATAGCACCGCCTCATGAGGTGTAATAAATGCAACATTTTCTATTTCCAGTGTCTGTGCCAACTTCTTTCTATTCGGTCTGAGGACTTTGTGCAGAGAAGGGCGAACCCCTTGAACTAGCGGGTCTCGCTGAGGCCTGCACGACAAATTGGCGCCCAACACGTGGGGCTCATCGGCGACTCGGATGCCCGAAGGATTGCTCGTGACGAAGGTTTGGAATCTCGCTGAGGATGCGATCGCTGCCAGAAGAGACCCGAGTCTTGGCACCCGAGGCGTTTCTTTCCGATCTGACCATCCAGGCGGCGCCGGTCCTCAAATGAGATCTTTTCTGTTGGTTTGCCGTGCAGTGACCATTTGGTCGAATTTAGAACTTGGCAGTTGGAATCTGGACATCCTATGATTGGTAAGAGCCGCTTTGTGGCACCTATTGTGGGTTTTGGATGCCCTTGTATGGTAAGGTAGTTTTAGGAACACTTACTGTGGCATATTTGTATTTGGAAAAGACTAGTCTAATTTGTGTTTGGAATTTGGTATATATATATATGTGTTGCAACACATATAGGCAGGCAATGTGAAGATTTTTCTTCAACTATTTGATTTGAATGGCGCAACGTACTAAAAAGTACTTTAAGTGCTACTTTGTGTATAATACTGCATATGTTGCATTATTTTTGGCATGCCTGTTTTTAGCGCACTTCGAAGGTTGTGCTGCTTTTGTAATGGTACCAGTCTACGACTTGAGGAATCGCAGCCGGCTCCCCCAGAGGGGACGCCTAATAGAACTATGTATGTGAAATTTGGTCTTTCTGCCATTGTGGCATAAATATACCAAAAAGGATCCTGAGTTACGGTGGCCACTAAATGGGTCATTTGATGCACGAAAGGTTTAGTATGTGGAGCGATGTATGTTTGAGCGGAGGTGTAGACGTGATATGTTTGAATGCGTGCGTATGTGGGAAAAAGAAGTGCAACAGCAAGAGAAGCGTGAGCAAGCGTTGATTGATAAGGAACAGCGAAAGAATGTGTATGAAAAAGCGCTGGAGTTGAGAAAGAAAGAAGTGAAAGAGTTAAAAGAGAGAGAGGAGAAAGAACAGAGGTTGCGGGTATCTGGCCAATATCCTGTCCGACAGCCTCTCTATGCTGTCCTTAATAAACCGCAAGATGATTTTTTTTATTAGATCGACCTCCACCTCCGTATGCCGTTCTGTCCACTCCGATCTCCCTGCAGTAATTTTAATTAATCTTAAAACAGTTATTCCCCCGAAAAATATTGATTGGACTGTCATAGCATCGTGCAAACAAAAAGCTGACGAATCAGTTTCTGATTTCTTTACGCGCTTTGAGGAAGCTTTTCATGATTTTAGCGGTCAGTCTTTGACGGATGATACCAGCAGACTTCTGTTTGTCGATAAATATGTTACGAATCTGTTGCAAGGGATAGCTAACCGTTTAAAAGCCAGTGAAAGTTCTTGGACTACGTCCTCTCCAGCATCTGTTTTGACGATGACTCAATATTATGAGCGTCAAGAATTAGAAGCGAAAGGTAGCGAGTTAAATAAATCTAAAGATTTGAAAACGAAAATTATGTTAGCCCAGGTCTTTGGTCCACCCTCTAGAGGCTTTGATAGAAGCTACGATAGAGGTTACGATAGAGGCGGACGTGGATCTTTCAATACCCCCTATACTCGTACGAATTTGTCTATTAATCAATGTGCGTATTGTAAGCAGTTTGGTCATTGGATGGCTGATTGTCCAGTGTTGCGTGCCCACCAGAATTCACGGGGGCGGGGACAAAGGAGAAATGGTGCAGGCTTTTCAGGGCCTAGGGGAAATACGAATGATCGTGCTCGATTTGATACTAATGTACGAACACAGAATGGCCAAAACACTTTTGATAGGCGAAACCAATATCAAATGTCTGATTATGTCCAGCCTGACCTTTACGATTCTGTTCATGCATAGGATTGCCTAGGAGGGGGTAAGGAATCAGTTGAAGTTCCAGTAGATCGGACGGGCCCCTATGTTACAGCACATGTTTTGGGTTCTAATGATCGGTTTCTGGTTGATACAGGAGCTACTCGTAGCGCTTTGTCTAAACAATTGGTTCCGAGGGCTCCCCTGTCTGGCGTAACTATTACTTTGATAGGTTTCGATGGAACACCTTCCCTTAGCCCATTGTCACAACCACTTGCATTCCATGTTGATAAATTTCGTGCTTCATGTCCATTTTTGCTTTCCCCAAACACACCAGATAATATTGTGGGTCTTGACATGCTGAAGTATTTTAGAGCCACAATAAGATGTTCTCCTGAAGGAGTGCGTGTCATTTTGAATGATAATCACTCCGAGCCTGAAAGAATTTGTTTAGTTAAAGAGGATGTTGCATTGGCTTCGCTTCCTAAAACTTTGTGGGCTACCTCAGACACTGATTTGGGTCAGATGATTATCCCACCAGTTCAGATTAGTGTCAAGGAGGGAGCTGTGTTACCTCGTTTGCCACAATATAGGATTTCACAGGAGGGTGAAGAAGCACTCAAACGAATTGTACATGATCCTTTCCAAGTTGGGGTTGTTGAGGAAGTCCCATTTAATGTTTGCAACAGCCCGATTCTTCCAATTCTGAAAAGAGACACTGATACACGAGTTTAGAGATTCATTATAGACTTGAGGGAGGTAAATAAGATTGTCGTATTGCAGTATCCTGTGGTTTCTGACATCACCACACTTCTTACTTTGGTTCCTCCGACTGCTACTACATTTTCTGTGATAGACTTGAAGAACGCTTTCTTTTCGATTCCTATTCATCCTGACAGCCGATACTTGTTCGGTTTCACTTTGAATAATCGATCGTATAGATTTTGTAGAGTTCCTCAAGGCTATACTGAGAGTCCAAGTATTTACAGTCAAGCATTAAAAAGAGAACTTGATTCTTTTGCATTGCCCGAAGATGTGGCACTCATACAATATCTCAATGACATCTTGCTGGCGGCCGACACCCCAGAACAGTGTGAAAAATGTACTCTGTCTTTGCTTTCTTTTCTTGCTTCACATCATCACAAAGTGTCTCGAAAAAGCTGCAATATTGTAGACCAAAGGTAACCTACTTAGGTCACCTTTTGTCTAAGGAGGGACGTGCACTGACATCAGATCGTATACAAGCAATATTAGACACGCCAGTTCCTACCACACAGAAAGGAGTATGTGCATTTTTGGGTATTACTTCCTTTTGTAGACAGTGGATTTTGGGATTTTCATACATTGTTAAGCCTTTGTTAGCGCTTTTAACGAAAGACACTCCAGTACCCCTTCCATGGACAGATGAATGTGAAAGTGCTTTTCGACAGTTACGACAAGCCCTTTGTTCAGCACCAGTGTTAGGCACACCAGATTATACGAAGCTTTTTAAACTTTATGTGCATGAGAAAGATGGATGTACATTGTCAGTTTTAGTCCAGTTACATGGCGATAAGCAACACCCTTGTGCTTATTTCTCAGCAGTTCTTGATCCTGTTGCTAGAGCATTACCTGGGTGTTTTCGCTCAGTTGCAGCAACAGCCGTGTCAATACGACAGAGTGAGGGAATAGTTTTGTCACATAAGCTGTTAGTGTCGGTACCCCATGCGGTTGATGCTCTTTTGAATCAGACAAAGACGCAGCACTTAACTAGCACTCGTCTGACAGGATATGAACTGACATTGCTAGGCCCTCACATTACATTGAAGAGATGTGCAACTTTAAACCCAGCCACTTTGTTGCCCTATCCGGTGACTCAGCCTCAGTCACAAGAAACGCATGATTGTATATTCCTGACTGAGGAACAGACACCATATATTTTCACCCATACAAGAGACTCTACCACAAGCAACCAGTCTGTAATCACTGTTACAAGGACTAAAGCAGACTTATGTGTACAAAGTACTGGATGAATTCCAGTTGGAACTAGTGATTGTGTTACTGAATTAAATATAGATGGACTGAATGACAGTTCATTCCTGGCCTCACACAACACATATTTAGTATGTGGGAGCCATGGATATCATAGACTACCAGTAGGGTGGTCAGGTACGTGCTATGTTTCTTTTCTATTGCCTCCTGTTTTTCTGGCACCTGCTTCATACCACCGAGATTTTAAATGGTATTAGATGTTATGTTAGCAGATAGAGGAGGTGCATGTAAAGTTATCGGTAGTAGTTGTTGTGTCTTCATCCCTGATAATTCGCCCTCAGTGTATGATGCAATTCTTAAACTGCACAAGATAGCTGCAGATATTCAAACTAAAAATGGCACCTGGACTTTTGCTGGTTGGTTTTGGGCTCTAGTTTCTGCCTGGGGTTGGAATTTACTGACTATTCTCTGTTGCAATTGCAGTGATTTTCACTTGTTGTATGTGTATCCACTGTGGCCCAATGCTATGTTCTATGTGCATAACTGCTTGTATACCACCCAAAAGGAATACTGTGAAAACACAACACATGTTAGATAAAGAAGTAGCTGATATGAGGCATATAGATATACGAGATGAGTGTTTAGATTGCCCCAAAAGAGCGTATATCTTCAGCTAATGCTAAAAGGGTCGTCTGTTGTAATTTAACAGTGGTTAGATTGAGCATTAGCGAAAGACATCTTAGTTGTAGCTGTTATCTTGTCATTTAACGGACTCTATTTTGTATTCATGGCAGCCATTTTGACTGCCACATGCTACCTCGTGCTGACCATGCGCACTGAGGTGTAATAAATGTTACGTTTTCTATTTCCAGTTTCTGTGCCAACTTCTTTCTATTTGGTCTGAGGACTTCGTGCAGAGAAGGGCGAACCCCTTGCACTAGCGGATCTGGCTGAGGCCTGCACGACACTGTTCATCTCTAGAGTAACCCAGGCTCTCCGTCGGACCCTGCACCCCCGCAACACCTCACATTAGTCATTAATTCCATTTACCCAGTTATCCTTGATATTCTGAATTCCTCCATCACCTCCGGTATGGTACCCACAGCATGGAAATGAGCGATGGTTAGGCCCTCTTGAAGAAACCCAGTCTGGATCAATCCAATCTGGCCAACTATCACCCAATTTCCCTCCTCCCTTGGCTTAGTAAGCTGATTGAGAAACACATTAACATCGCAATGGTTGACTATTTGGAGTCCAAAAACCTGTTGCATGATTCTCAAACAGGCTTTCGTCCTCAGCATGGGACAGAAACGGCCCTCGTAGCAGTAACGGAGGAGGCAAGAAGGTTACTGGACCAAGGAGGTACAGCAGCAATCATCTTCCTGGACCTTAGTGCCACGTTTGACACTGTTAATCATAACATCTTGGCCCATCGACTTAAAAGCTTTGGAGTGTCAGGCACGGCACTGACCTATTTCCAGTCTTTCCTCAGTAATTGCTTCTTCCAAGTCAAGTAGAAGTGGTGTCCTCTCGGTTGCCTCTTAACTGTGGGGTTCTCCTCTCCTGCCTCAAGCTCAACGGGGATAAAACGGAGATTACGTTCCTGCGCAACCCTCCATCTTCCATCTCTGCTCTCCTGTGGCCAGTATGCCTGGGCCCTGCTCCACCTCCAAAGGCACAGATCAAGAGCATTGGCATGTGGCTTGACAGCTCCCTTGATTTTAACCACCAGGCCACCAATCTCTCAACCACTTGTTACAGACTGATGAGAATGCTGCAGAAAATCACCCCCCTACTCCACTTCCAGGCGAGAGGAATTATGGTACAGGCCCTTATACTCTCTCGCCTTGATTATGGGAATGCCCTATATCTTGGAAATTACAATTAACTCAGAATTGCGCAGCTCGCATACTTCTCCAGATTCCGCGGTAGCAATCTGCTAAACCAGTACTGAGGAGTTTCCACTGGCTCCCTATTCCAGCCACGATATAGTTTAAAGCCATGTGCCTGGCTCATAGAGGCATCTGGAAGACTGGTCCGTCTATTACCCATTCCCTGGTCACCCCTTATCTCCCTCACAGAACCCTGCGCTCCAGCCCTTTATATCTGGCCAACCCCAAGAAAATACGAAGATCCAGATTGGGTGGACATTCCTTTTTGTTTAATGCTGCAAAGATCTGTAACACTCTCCCCCCCCCCACTCTATGAAAGGAAAACAACCTCTTGGCCTTCCGGAAGCTCTTAGAAACTCACCTCTTTAAGACATTCCCTTAACATCGTGGCTGCTGCTTTTTTCTGCTCTTTTATCAAATAGCGGTAAGAGGCCTCAGGGTAGCCATGCGCCATCCAAGTACAATTTCATCCATTCATTCACAGTGCAGCATGCACGATCGTTAAAGGTCATATGCGCGATGGCAATTCAGACCTATGTTAAAAAAACACAACTCTACAACAACAACAACAAATATAGCTTTATTCGATTTTTTGATAAAATCATAAAAGCAAACAAATACATTTTCACATCAAATTTTTAAAAATTTATCCCCAACGAATTTATAGGACTCAATAAAGCAATTTTACAAGTAATAAAAGTCAATGGTGAAATTACAATAATAGACCTCGTGTAAAAACGTATGGAAAAGTTAAAAACATGTAAGGGTTACGTCATAGAACTTCTATGTTTCATCACTGACATTAAAAAACGGGAAACAACAAAAGTGACATATACCTCATCTAACAGTAGGAGTTTTTCATAGGCGTTTTTACATGTTCTTATGCCCCAATGTTTTAAAAGTGGTAATAAGTACAATTTTCTTGGGGCAGAGTAAAAGGCACAAAAGAACATAATATGAATATTGCTTTGTGATGAGTGGTCATCACATGGGCAAATTAGGTTCGGGACAGTCCATTCATTTTGTTTTGGGAAAGTAACCATGCGAAAAAAGGTGCCGAGACGCAGCCTGGTAAGAAGCATGCGACAATAAGGTGACGTTTCGGTCCTGAGATACAATTGCAGACCTTCAGTGGGAGTAATTCTTTGATAACTCAAGGTGGTATTTTTGAGTTTCTCTGCATCCCATCTAACGCCCTCCAGGTGGGTAATTAGAAGTTTTTTGAGGGACGACCTAGACAGGTTTTCTAAAGACTCTGGGTCATCATAATATTCAGGACGGCCAATCTTGGCAAACATCCATCGTACATGACACAACCATTTTATTTTTGATACAGCGTCCAAGTTCATGCAGTCCGTGATAAGTTCTCTGTTAAGTTGGCATTCCCTGGTGGTCCAAATTTTATGCCAAAGTAAACACGGTGACAGCTTTATGGAATCACTGAGGTATTTGAGGCCAGTCTCAATGTGAGTAATAAAGGTTGAAGTAGATTTACTCACCCCCAATAAATAACGAATAAAAAGATTCTCACAAATCTGGAGTGAGGTCACATCTTCAAAGCCCCATAAGCCTGCTCCATAGGTAACTGTCGCTACACACTTTGCTTGATAAATCTGTATCATTTCAGCGGTCGGTTTGCCCCCAATTTTCGTTGCAAAAGATCTCAGGGCACCAATAGCACGAGTGAAAGCAAGCCTCCTAGCCGAAACTGCATTTTTCCAGGCTCCTTTTCTGTCAAAGACAACCCCCAGATAACAAAAGGTGTCTGTGGTCTCAATTCTTTGTCCGTCAAGGTATATCGAGCATTGTGGCCTTTTGCTCTTTCTGGTACACGGCATAGAGAAAGTTTTTGAGATGTTTACTTTCAAGTGTCTTTGCCCCATATAAGACGTAAATTCTCTTACCGCTCTCTGCAACCCTAGCCTAGTCCTCGACATAATAGCCGCATCATCGGCGTATAATAGGATGGGTACAGGCCTACCATTGACGGCTGGATAGTCAATCTGGAGCTTTATCAAATGGTCTACCACAGAATTTATATAGAAACTGAATAGAAGGGGCGCAAGTATACAGCCTTGTCTGACCCCTCTATTTATAGAAAATTTCTGTGTACATTGCCCCTGGGTCCCGAACCTCACCCTAGCACCAGCATCTCTATAAAGTTCCTTGATAAATGTCACAATAGTGGGATCCACCCCAATATGCTCCAAAGTTGACCAAAGCTGCAAATGATCCACACAATCAAATGCTGAGCTGAGGTCAACAAATGTAACATACAAGTCCCCTTTTTTAGCCTCAATGTATTTTGACATTAATAAGGACAGGTTTAGACATTGCTCCTGGGTTCCCAATCCCTTTCGGAATCCATATTGGAAATCCGAAATAACCTTGTTTTCCGTCTCCCAGTGCTGTATCCTTTTTAGTACGATCCTTCCTGCAATTTTCATAAGACCGTCCAATAAGGATATGGGACGGTAGCAAGCCGGATCGTCCCTGTTTCCCTTTTTAAAAATGGGGACTACAATGGCATCTGACCAGGTGTTAATTAGGCCACATTTGTTTCCCATATTCAGGACGTTCGTTAAAAGGGGTACCCAGAATTCCAAATTTGTTTTATAGGCATCCACTGGTGTATAATCAGGACCAGGAGCTTTCCCTGAAGGACTTTCCCTGATTGCATGTTCAACTTCTAGGGTGGTAAAGACCAGATCAATTGGATACGGCAAGGCTGGGAGATCACTTGGCTGCTTTTCTCGGGTGGGATTATTTGGGAGTAAAAGTGCCTTTTGTTGATTCGTATTGTTTCCCTGTAGGTTACTATAAAGTTTCCCGTAGTGTTCCACCCAAAGGTCTGCTGTAATAGCCACATCTATACAGTTATCAGTGTGTTTATCATTATATACTGATCTGATCACTTTCCAGAAAAGGTTAGTGTCCTTATTCCTGGCAGCTTCTCCCAGTGCTTCCCAGGCTTCTTTTTTCATCATTAATTTCCTACGGTTAATTTGTCTCTTGTACTCTCGTCTAGCCTCAGAGATCTGGGCCCTATTTTTCGGCATGGCGTTTGAGACTTTCTTCAGTTTCTTTAAGGCAGCTGTGCACCCAGAGTCAAACCACCCCGAAGCACATTTCCCCTTCTTTTTGTGGACCTTAGTTAGAGCACTTTTTATGTACTCCTGTATTTTAGTGAAAGCTGCCATAATCACCTTAGGTTCCACATCTTCTTCCAAGCAGACAAAAATATCTGCAAAACAGGATGATATTAAATTATGGAAGAAGATTGTGGGGTTCAACTTCTCCCACTTAAGGACGTAACCATTTATCTTTGTTAAGGTCACCTCCAATGGATACAGTCGGCCACTAAATTCCTTTGTTTTCTCCAGTTGAAGTCTAACCCCAAAAATAATCGGGTAGTGGTCGCTCATTGGATCATCCCCTATCTCCCAAGAAGTTATAAAATTGGGCGAAATGGGGGATATCAGTGCAAAATCTATTGTAGTTTCGCAACCTCTTCCATTGTATGTTGGGGCAAAGGGAACAGGAGGAGAACATGCCTGATTAACAAAAGTGAGGTCCAAAGTGAACATAATACTGTTAAGGAGAGACCCCAGCTTAGTGTGTGAGAAATGAAAAGGACAGTCCTCATCACGATCTGCAAGGCCGCACAAACCTAACTCAGAAAGTGGGCAGACCGCACAATTAAAGTCTCCCACCCATATAACTGTATGGTCTCCTATATTTCGATCCCTCACTTTATGGATACAGTTTAACATTTTATTTAGAGTAGATTCCATTTCATGTAATGGCATGTTATTATAAAAGTTCACCAGTATGACCTTTTGTGTGGAGCCCCATTTAAAAGACAAAATTTGAAAATATTGGTCAGAGTGGAAATTAAGCACTTTTGTATCCCCCACATTTGACATGTATATACACAGACCCCCTTTGTTGCGGCCATGGGTAGAGGGAGCAGCAGGTGTATGAAATGTTTGATACCCCATGATATGCTTTTCTTCTACAAGCCAGGTTTCTTGTAGACAGAGTATACCGTGCTTCTGGACAGTCTCCAGCCAAGGTATATGGTTGATCTTGTTGCCCAGTCCTGCTACATTCCATGATAGTAATGAATGTTTCTCTTCATTTTCTACCTGCTGTGTATGGCCCTCACTCTCCATTACCTCTACCTGATCTTGCAAAGCAACCATGTCTAGGTGTTGTGTGACTCGCACAGGGGGCGGGTGCTGGTAAGAGGGTGGTGAAACCGCCATCAAGTGGGGCAAGTTGTTAACGATGGGTAGGGATGTGTTACTATTACTATCAATCTTTGCATGGTTTTGATCACTTGATCGGAGTGTTTGATCGACTGTTCCCAGTCAATCCACCTGGTCTAAGCATCCAAACCTATTCATGGTGGGTGCACCCTCCCACCAATTATTAGGAGGTTGCCATCGCTGCCCCTGTCCCCTCCAGTTATGGTTGTGGACTATGGTCCAAGCCCCAGGACACTCTGCTAGCTGTTTTGGAGGGTAGAAAAAGGTTAGGGGTTTAGTGACGATAGTTTGTTCAACGTTCATGTGTTGGTCCCATGTGGTAATAAGATGGGCCGTATGAGGGTCCGCAAAAGACACCACGATGCAATCTCCTGGTATCGATTTGTAGGTACGGCCCACCCAGGGGACTCTCCTGACCATTAATACCCTGCTCTTGTTAGTATGAGGAATCTGCCTATTGGTGTTTAGCCAGTGGATCACTTTGTTTTTTAAGGACCACTGGGTTTCCACAATCTCAGGGGCAAGCGGAGGTGCCCCTGCCAAAATAGCCACATAGGGCCCAACCTCAGGGGGAAGATCAATGTAACCTCCTCGAAAATTCTGATGGTTCGGGTATAATTTTGGGGTATGTTCTAATAGAGGGGTAATGGGATTATTGACCTTCTGCTCAACTCTAGAGGGGGGTTTGGGCTGGAAATATTTTTTTGGTGGTTTTTCCTCTATTTTTGGGGGATTATCAGCAACGTTGACAAGTGTCCTAGGTTTAGGGATCGGAGTGGGTTTGGATGTAGTGGGGGGTAAAATTGCAGTCGAGATCAACGGGGCAGGATGGACCTCCTTAAATGCTGTCGCTGTTTTGGTGCCAATGTTAGAGGCTAAAGGAGATTGGATAACATCATTTCTAGCCAGTGATGGACTCTCATTAATATGAGGATGTGTTACTTCTAGCTGTTTTAAGCTGAGCGTGGCTAGAGATACTAATGTTTTGTCCATTTCCAATAGGTGGTTCTCGATGCGTGACAGTCTGAGTTCGAAAGGTGTCAATAATTGTTTTAAGGTGACCCAGACTGTCTGAAGAAAGTCTTCATCGTTGCCCAGTTTATCCTTATCCCTCCCTGCTTCATTTGGCCCTCCCAGTGTAAGGTTATCTTCAGGGATGATAAGATTCTCTCCCATGGGGACAGTAATGAGGTTACTATCACCACCTATTTGATGGATAACTGGGGGTGATATTCGTTTGGGATCCCCTTCGTTGTGTAAAAATCTTCTACGGTTGAAAAACTGCTGCCTAGCAACTTTGGCTTTTTTTCGAGCAAAAGCGGATTTTATTTTGTTTTTCTTCTTCAAGGCTTGACTACCTAGGTTTGTACTTTTTGTTACCGAGAAGGAGGGGACACTTTTAAGCGACAAAATGGTGGGATTTCCCTGTTCGTTAGGTGGATCACCCTCACTAGGTTGGGCGGTCATAGGGGAAAAAATAAATGAGGAGTCTATTAGTGGTGGAGAAGGGAGAGTGGGAGAATGATGAACATCAACTTGGATCAACAGAGGTGGCGGACGTTCCACCTGTTGGGGAGATGCAGCGAACGCAATATTTCCCAGGGAGGATTTTTTTGAGTTTGCAAATGTTTGGGAAAGCCTGCGTGCAGCATCTAACTCCATTGAAACCCTCTTCTGCATTTTAGTGATCTCGGCGTCTATTGCCAAATTTGTCTTAACGAGAAAATCGTCCAGAGTGCCTTTTGGCTTAGTTAACCCCATCGCAGTCTTACTACGACTCCCCCGAGTACACATAATGCGTGACAGTTACAGTTTCTGTGTGGTGCTCACTACAGTTACAATCTGAGGGCAGACAACCCTATACGGAACCAAGGGGGGTAGCCCAGTCCAGTCTCTTCCAGCCTCTAACGGCCTAAAACGGCCCAGTCTTTGTCCTGTCTTCGTCCGGGCTGCGTCCCGCGCTGCGGGAGTAGTATGGCGTTATGTAGTTGGTGATTGGGGCGGGGGGCGGGCCGGCGGGGAGAGCGGACCGGAAGCTCTTCCTTGGTCTCGCAGGGACTTCTGGGAAACGAAGTCCCTGCACGCTCGCAGCCCCGCCGGTGCCTCGCGCCCCTTACCGCCTTGCCGCCTTGCCTGTCCTCCCGCGCTGCTGCAGACGCACAATCCCTCCGACGAAGCGGCACCCGCGAAGCGGGTGCGGCGAGGAGTTCTTGCAGCTGGAGCAGGGAGCCTCGTGGGCTAGTCCAAAAAGTGCAAAGGAACGCTGGTGCAGAGAAGTCTTTGATGCCTGGAAACCTCCGTTAACAAAGTGAGTGAGACACAACTCTAGGAGATTGTACAGCTCAGTGAGCTGAACTGCAAGCATTCATAATAGCACTTGAAACTACGGATCATGAATTCCCCACACTCATAGTGTGCAATTCCTTTTACTGTGTTCAATCTTACAATTAATATTTACAGAATTGGCTTCAAAATGGTCTCAAAGATGCAAAATGTGGCACAATCAATCACAAAGCGCTTTGGGAACAAGTAGTTCAGTTGCGAAACGGCCTACAAAACACTCATGTGATACACACGCTGAGTCATCAACGTGATGGAGTTCACGTTGAAGGGAATTCATTGGCTGATGAAGCCGCTAAGGGGGCTGTGCAAATGGGTTCTGTAACTGCAATCACTCATTCAAAAACGAAAATAGACAGTGAAATAATACTGGCTGTCAATGCTTGAAGCAAAGGCAGCGTTGAAGCGTTACCAAAAAGGTTTCCACTCAAATACTCATATATAATTGATGCGAACAATGTTCTGTTTGCTCAAATGCCTGGAGTGGGGGATAGGGTAATTCCAAACATGGAACCTAGATTAGGACTAATCCTAGCTGCACGTGAAAGGCTCGCCTCTGCTCATGCAGGTGTTTCCCCCACAGTGTCATTATTAAAACAACGATAATGGTGCTACGTAAAGCGCTCTGATACCTGATTCGGTTCGGGTCTAGTTCGCGGTATATAAAACTCTGCAAAAAAAATAAATAAACTATTGGCCCGGCATTAGGAAACAGCCCAGAAACTATATCCTGGACTGTGAAATAGGCCAAAAGATGAAAGTCTCTACTGTGAAACTTCCTGCGCAGACGCCCCTGCTAATTGCAGATAAACCATTAGCTTGTGTTTACCTGGACAACAGCGGTCCCTTACAAAAGTATGGTAGCTATAAATATATCATGGTCGCAGTGGACTCGTGTTCAAGGTTCCTTTGGATATGGCCTCAGCGCTCTGCTGACGCGCAAACTGTTATAAAAGATTTGCAAGTCTTTATAGGCATATAAGCAATAGGCACACTACACTCTGACCAGGGCCCTGTGTTTAGCTCTAGAGCTTACAAAGAAGCCATGGGCGTTGAATGCGGTATTCTTCTGCCTTCCATCCTGAGGGAAATTCTGTTGTGGAAAGAAAAAAATGGTACATAAAGCCATCTATAACAGCTAGGGTATTATGTTTGGTTGATGAGTGGGTCAAACATCTTTATGAGGTCCAACGTGCATTGCCAAGAAGTTCTCTAGGGGGTGTCACTCCATATGAGGTCCTATTTGGGACAAGATTGTTGGTTCCAGATCTGTGGCTGTTTTACAGGACTTAAATGAATTAAGATTGAAACAAAGCAACATGCTCCTGAAGCCAACCACCACTGGGGAAAAACCAACCATCCCAGCAAGACCTGTCTGGATCCCAAAGCTTGGTGATCTAGTCAGAGAAAAGATTGCGGACAAGAAGGAATTTGGCCCTTCTTACAGACAGCCAGTACCTGTCCTA
The DNA here is from genome assembly GCF_964261635.1 of Lissotriton helveticus. NCBI lineage: Eukaryota > Metazoa > Chordata > Amphibia > Caudata > Salamandridae > Lissotriton > Lissotriton helveticus. The sequence continues at coordinate 53,640,300 of NC_136059.1, forward strand.
GCAATCCACGGATCAAGAACAATACTACTGCTGCCTCTTGCTGGTAAAAAGGAGAAACGATTTGTGTCCATGGACCTGATCAATCCACACTATGTGGCCGATACTAAGCAGTAGGCCAAGAGGACTCCGACAATGTAGCAGACGCACTCCTCTAGCTACAATCCAAGAGATTCAAACTGAGAGACTCATCACCTTTGAAGATTCTACAGTGAGAAATGAAGGACTAAGCAACACAGCTATGGAACTCGTCCCTCTTGCGAACTAAATAACAGTCCATCCTGATTCACCTGTCTACAACGAAGTAACACGTGATCTAGTGGTTCCAGCGATTTCAACGAATCCTGATGCAATTCCAAACATTGACAGAACTGCCTCTGGCTATTTCATTACCTCTGATACGTTTTCTAAGGATCCCAGTGTGAGAAGTTGGCCTGGTATATGATGCTCACTAGATCTAGTGATCACCTTGTACCATGCCAAGCAACCCTTATGATGATTGGTTGTAAGTCAACCTTATAGACCAGCTATCCTAGTGGTAGCATTGACAAATCAGTCTTAGGCTAAACTCTGTAAAGGCATGTGAAGTAAGCTGTTTTACCATATACAATCCCCTTGAATACCAAATGAAAGGACACCACACAGATATATATTGAAAATATATATATATATTTATTTACTACAAATATCCCCTATACTCTTTATGAGCACAGAAGCAAATGCGTTAAAACAAAACACAGTTTAAATATACAAAAGTTGCACAATATGGATGAGCCCTAGGGGCCACCTAAACCATATACTAAAATAGTGGTATAAGAACCACCAATCGGAAAGGAAATAGGCCTAGGGCCTGGGGAATCGCTAGAGCTGTTCGGGACTAACAGTGAAGAAGCCGGGAAAGGCCCGCGGGACTCGGGTGCAGCGCTTAAAGCACACGCATGCACCAATGCAATGTCAATGGTGCGTAAAAGTTATAAAGTTACTGTTTTAGGAACCTTCCGACTGACCTAGAAGGACAAAACTTTAGATCTAGGCACTAGAGGTGTGTACCAGTGTAGGAACACCAGCATTGCTGAGTTACCTCACCCACAGGAAGCGGGGGCACAGGTGCCAAGTAGTGTCGGGTTTCGTCACGCAGGTCGATGGTGCTTGGAGATGAAGATGCTGCAGGCGGGTCGTCGAGGAGAGTTCCGGTGGATCCAAGGATGGATCTGAAGATGTGAAGACCTGAAAGCAGAGCGGACAATGTTCAAAGTCACTAGCCAGTGACTACCGTGGAACCAGGATGGCACCAGGCGATGTCGGGTGCAAACAGGTGAAGAGGTTCAGCTTGTCTCCGCAGCCAGGTGGACACGAAGAGGTTGAGGATGTCCAGGAGTCGATCACGAGCTGTCCCACAAAGGCTCTAGCTGATGGCAGTGTCGGCTTCTTGATCGGAGCAAACAGGTCTTGGCTAATGCAAGCCACGCAGGAAGTGAAGAAAGCTTGTTACTCAGACCAGCAAGGTCAGAGCGGGTGATCCTTTTCAGGGGAGCTAGGACCAGTCTGGAGCAACCAGACCAGTGGTGTTATTTGTAGGTTTCGTTGCTAAGATGGCCGCTAGCCATGTGGCAAGTGGCCAGGATGGCACGTCAAGTGGCAAAGTGCAAAAGGGCCCCACGCAGATCGTGGAGATGCTGGGGGGCTGATCTTCGGTGAAAATGCTGCTCAGTGGTGGGGCTTCTCAAACCCTAAAGCACAGCATCAAGCGTGCCTCAGGTGATGCGCAGTCAGCTTCTCGGGGGTCTTTCAAGTGGTCCGGTCCCACGTCTCTCGGTGCCTCAACGGGTCTCTTCTTTTCAGAGACTGTGGATCAGGCTCTGAGATGTCTGGGAATCCAGGTCTTGTTGGGCTCTGGGCTCGGGCTCTGGCGGGAGGCGGTGGCAAAGCAGACTTTGACTTGCTGGTTGGTGCCTGTATTCACAGGGTGGTCACTCCTTGGCCACAAGGGAGATTCTCTTCAGTCTTCTGTGCAGCAGAATGTCGAAGTCCAGTTTTCTTCTTAGTTTCAAGTCGAGGTCAGGATGATCTGAAGTCTTGGGACACAGCTCCTACTCTTATTCCAAATCTAGGGGCCGGATTACCTGCTAGGTCCCACCTCTGGGTGGGACCAGGAAGGGGGGTGGTTACACCCCCTTTCCTTTGTCCATCTCTGCGCCAAGACTGGGGCTGGGAAGCCCCAGCACCGGTTTGGACTGGCTTATGCACAGGGGCACCTTGTGTGCCTCAGGCATGTCTCATTCTATTCAGCCCTGTCCTACCCAATACACAAAATCCTGTCTGGGGTGGTGCTAGCACCTCCCAAGGCAGGAAACCCTTTGTCTAAGCCTCCCTCGCTGGAAGGACTCCCAGCAGCAGGAGGTCAGACTTGTGTCTGTGGTGGCAGCATCCATTTTGTGATGCTGAGGCTCATGTTTAACTTTACCCGGGTTTCAGGTTATGTCCATGTTGTGTCTCTCTAGAAGGGTGGAATGCTACCCCCGTCGCCAGCTCCCGTCGCCAGAACTGGCGAGGGGGTAGTATTCCAATTCATATGACACCTTACTCAACATGTTTTGATAGAGCCAAACCAAAGATAGCATTTAACCGCGAGGTTCATAATGCACTTAAGAGTATATGGTATGGCAGTATCATGGAACAGCTAAAGGACGTGGTTCCGAAAGCTGCAGACAGGCTCAGCTCATGCTAGAGCACCATCTCACGTATTTCCAAGCACTCTGCCTCCAGGATTGATTAGGCCTTCCATAGGAGTGGCTAATAGGAACATATGTTTCCATTTTAAGTTAGATATAGACATACTATACCTAAGTAAGGGGTGATTACACCGACTTACCCCAGCTGAGTGATCAGCCAGTTGTGTCAAATATGGAGGCCAGGCCAGGGGTGGCATAATACATGCTGCAGCCCCTGGTAGGCCTTGGAAACACCTATGCCCTGGGTACCTGGGGTACACTGTTACAGGGGCCAATAAGGTGAACCAGTTCCAATTCGTAATGCACCTAGTGTGCATTGGCATTAATTTAGAGAGAGAACAGCTGGCTGTGGGTCTGATTAGCAGGCCAACAGCCACATTAAGTCATAAACCAGTGAAGCAAAAAGCAAAAATTTGGGGTGACCATAGGATAGCAGACCCTACTCTCCTACACCCAGCAAACCTGAAACAACGCCAGCACAAAGAACTTTCAAAAAACAAGCAACAGACTTTTTGCATTTCCTGAAAAAGACTTATCTGGTTTCACCATGGATTGAACTATGGATTGTTTTGGGAATATTCTTCTTTCTACTTTGGTTAGCTCTGGTAATAACTCTGGGTATGCTGATAAATCGAAGATATATTCAAATGGACAGAGCAAGTAAAAGAGTGAACTTACATCTCCAGCCACACAAATCATCCCATCGTGAACAAAGAGACTTGTCAGCAGTGAACATCACAGCCTTTCCTATACCGTATGGTATAGTTTGGGACAGAACTGAATATGACATTTTTGGCCCTCGGAGCTTTTAAATGTTCCACACTTATTCAATTTTTCATTAAGTGACTTTATTACCTCTAGTACCTTTTCTGATGATTGGGACTTCGAGAATGTTAATAACATGATGTCTGATCTAGAAATGTCTGCAGTATTCACAAATCATGAATATTTAGAGAGTTCATCAAACTATGAACAAATGTATTGTTAGAACCATTATGGTTATAATTTCTTGCACAAACCTGCTATGCCTAGAAATGTATTTACATATAACCAATGGGAACATTGTCCTACACCTCCAAAGGGTAGCTCAAAAACGTTTGCAATGAAATTTCCATATTTTTCAGGGTTCAATGTATCCAATGCTGAATCAGTTTATTTTATAAATGTGAACAAAACAGGAATGAAAAATATGTTAACCGATACAAAGCAGATTTATTCTGCAGCCTTTATTGCCCAACTGTCTAGACAGGGTTTTGACTTTTGGAAAGACAACATTGAGACAAAAACTGTCTGGGGTACAAAAGATTGTCAAGTGCAGGGGGTAGAAGCTTGGTTTAGAGCCTATATCATCCCTGATCAAATTATGTTTTTGTATGACAGATCTCTGTACTGGGGTGAATGTATGACATTGTTCTGCATTCTGTCCATCAATTGTTGTTTTTGCATTTGTATGACACTGTCCAACAAACGTCTTGCCATGGGTTAGCCAAGAGCAAAGACATGAACACCCCAACCATACCTATACCTACAAGTAATAGCACTACACGGGGGGAGGTCAACGTACCGAATATTTGGCATCACAACAGATCAGATCCAGAATGGAAAAAATGATTGCTCTAGCCCACAGACACAAACAACTGTCAAAATCGAGTCCTGAAATGTTCAAAGACAGCATCCTGGGGTAGTAACAACATACAGTGTAGGGAAACTATCCCTTGATTGGCTACAGAAATCTACACTTGAGGATGTAAAACAACACTTAACTTTACTTAAAGATGGTGCAGACCGTAGGGAATTCTTGCTAGGACCAAGAAAACCGTGTCAAAAACATTTCATATATGCCGGCATCTATGCTGCTTATAACAAAATATGGCAGATTACCCAAGCAGAAACTGCAGACGATTACGAGAAATTGATCGTATTAATTTAGAGAAATCTCTCCCTGTAGTAGACAATGGATTAACGACTGTGTTGTCCAGGATATATTCATTGGACAGCATTGTGTCTTCTGCCATGGACATCATGGAACAAGACTTGGTCATGTTGCAACATGGTCAGTCTCAATTACATTCTATCATGCTATTAGGCTGGACGCTACAAAACGTGTATGCAGGCTTGTGCCTTGGCATTTAATGAACACTATGTCACTGTTTTCAGAAATTAATCTCACTGATAAACAGATCAAAGTGGCATAAAGGGGAGCAGACTATACGGTGCTGAGCATTGAAAAACTGGAAAAATTACCATTCACAGTGGCAGAGAAATCAGATCCTGAGTGGATTATACATGGTAAAATTAATCTGCCTGTTTCAATTCTCAATTTTCAGTATTGCCTAAAACATATACCAGCAGGCAAATATGAAAGGTTGGGTAAAGAATACATCAAGACATCCTGGGATTTACCATACACACACAGATGTTGGAGTGGGGGGTGTGAAGTGTTTCTTAGCGGTACAAACTGTAAAAACGCACTAAGCGGTTCTCTCCTTTGTCAGGGTATTAATTTACATGGGGCCTGCGATGGTTCCACTACAAAATTATTCTGCCACATGTAAGACCCACTAGCTGCAGTGATTTATCCAATTTTTAGACTACTTTCTAATGGAAGTTACCTCATGTGGAATGGTCACAGCTGCTGTGGCATGTTGCCAGGTATCTCATATCTAGTGACTGTTTCATCCAAGGTCACTTGCTGTATGCAAGTACTGTTTCTACAAACCAAGACAGCCAGGGAGTCGCCTTTATGGCCTTCACTGAACATCTCTTCTATATAAATTGATACTTTAAGCAGAATGAAAGCCATTCTTTTGCAACAAACTGTGCCACTGACCTCGGCCAAAGAAACCTATGATCTACAAGTCGCAAGGACTTCTGCCGAGATACATGCCCTTTTGAATACAAACTGCCCTATACATTTCTCAGAAATGTTGGAACGTATTGTGGTAAATATTTTAGTAAATTACCTTGATCGGCTTTTCTATAATTTATCAATAGCTGCACTGAGCTCCTGAGGCGGAAGCCGGGAGTGAGATTTGTTTTAAACCTTGATTGTCACTTGTAATACTTGCTGTTTTTAAATCACTCACCTCTTGGTTCCTGAGTAGTTTCGCGCAGCGGATTTAGCGCTGACGCGGCACTTTTACTCAGACACTCCTTGCCACCATTTCCGGCAAGCCCAGGGGCCACGCCCCTTTTTCCGAGGCCCCCCCCTCCCGCCGAGCAGTACAAAGAGACGCTGATTGCAAGCGCCTTCACCATAGCTGCACTGAGCTCCTGAGGCGGAAACCGGGAGTGAGATTTGTATTAAACCTTGATTGTCACTTGTAATACTTGCTGTTTTTAAATCACTCACCTCTTGGTTCCTGACTAGTTTCGCGCAGTGGATTTAGCGCTGACGCGGCACTTTTACTCAGACACTCCTTGCCGCCATTTCCGGCAAGCCCGGAGGCCACACCCCTTTTTCCGAGGCCACGCCCCTGATCGCCGCCCTACTTACCCTTATATCATGTGCATCTTCCGGACGCGCAGCGGACGAGCACTGCGGGCGCGACGTTTGCCTACTGGTAGAGGCGGGGGAGTGGGAGTTATTTTTAGAGCATCTTGCTGCATCAAGGTCCTTACTTTAGACCCCACTCTGGGCACTGAGCTGCTAGGGCTATCTATGCAGACCCACTCCAGGACTAATGTCACTGCGATAGTATGCTATCGACCGCCAGGGTCGTTCAGCCTTCAGCAGCAACAAGCATTATTAACTACACTAACTAATATCGCCTTCTCCCATCATAAGCTTCTTATCCTTGGTGATTTTCAATCAATGAGTCTTTATTCGGTATTTAAAAAAAATACCATAAAAGTGCATAAAACAGTTCATTCATTAAAAATACAATTCATAATCCCCACGATTATACAATTTATACAAATATCAACACTGTCCCCTCGAGACCCTCAACCTTACAGCAATCCCAATAGAATTCATTTATACAAAGCAGAGTGTGGGAAATCATTGGCCCTTCGCTGAAACAACATTGCCAACTTAGCACATTTAAACTTTGACTGTTTTAAAATACCTACTAATTTTTCAAGTTCGAAGTCTTTATTCTAATACTGTTCATTTTGGCGATGCGGCAGAGCATAAGATGTTCTGGGGTAGAAATCAGCTAGACTTCAAACGAATATGGGCCCATCTCCTAACTGTGGCTGTTGAGATTGCAGGTATGAGACGACGTGTTTGTTCCTAAATTTAACAAGTACCTTGGTGATTTTAATCTCTGGCGCAACGGGACCCTTTACTCGGGTCTCGGGAACCTATTCCAAGCCTGTTGGTCTTTCTCAACTTGCCACTAAAGCCACCCACATAGCTGGTCATCTCCTAGATTTGGTCTTCGCGGCTCCCGACCTGGTGGCGATGGGGGAAACCTTACCTATGGATTGGACTGACCACTCACTCGTTAAATTCTTTATTCACGCGAGCAGCGGTCCTCACAAAGCTCCCGTGTTGTCTAGGGAAATTAAGTGCAGAGATTGGAGGGCCCTCACACGCCTGCACCCAACCGGTGTTGTGTTCCATTTGGAACAGCTCTTCAATGAGAATATGAACATAGACGAAAATTACACCTCTCTCTGTACCAGAATCAAAATGGTCATCGCTGCCCATGCCCCTTTAAAAACACGTAGCTGTAAGGGTAAAGACTCTGCTCGCTGGTATAATGTAGATCTAAAAAATCTAAAACATGGTTGCAAACAAGCTGAGAGAAGATGGAGACGCGATTATAATAACACCTCTAAAGAGGTGTGGAAAACTAAGATCCTTACCTACAAGAATTTGATTAAAAAATCTAAAGCTGAATACTATTCCTCATTAATCTGCAACTCCACCAACAACTCCAGGAATATTTTTAATATACTAAACAGCATCACCAATCCGGATTGTTCCAAGAATGCGATTGTCCCGTCCCAAGGCCTTTGTGACAACCTTGCCGTATTTTTCAAGGAAAAAATTTAACTCATCCTTAAAGACTTGGACATTCCTCCGGAGCCCGCCCCCCCACCTGTCATGAGTCCTGCTCTTCCGGTGGACCGAATGGCTGGCCTTGCCTCGGCTACGATGGAAATGCTTCGCGAGTTCCCTCCACTTACCTATGAGGCTTTCACTAAGTTAGCTAGAGGGATCGCCTCCGGCTCTCCTATGGATCCGGTGCCTCCCAAAATTTGGAAGGAATTTGAGGATGAACTATTCCCCCCTCTTCACCAAATCTGTAACCAATCCCTGGTGACTGGTACCGTCCCAGTTCATTGGAAACGGGCCTTAGTTTCTCCTCTGTTAAAAAAGCCCTCCTTAGACCCTGACTGCTCTAAAAACTATAGGCCTATCTCCCTGCTACCTTTCCCCGCCAAGATAGTTGAGCGTCTGGTCAGCAACACTCTCTCCAACCATCTAGAACGTCATCTATTACTAGATGGGGACCAATTCGGCTTTCGGCCTGCCCATGGGACCAAAACAGCCTCATCACCGCTATGGATGAACTTCAAAGGCGTGCAGACAGAAGACAGGCAGCGTTCCTGATCGATATGTCTGCCGCCTTTGATACGGTGAACCATAAGATCCTAATGCGGCGGCTGTGGGAGGCGGGAGTGAGAGACACCGCGCTGCAATGGTTTCATTCATTCCTGCAGGATAGGCAGCAGGCAGCATCCATGCCACCTTTCCAGTCATCCTTTTCCCTGGTAACTCATTGAGTCCCTCAGGGCTCGGCAATCAGCCCAATACTCTTTAATATATACCTCAGACCTCTGGTTTCTCTCATCAAAAGCTTCGGTATCAGGATTGTAAACTATGCCGACGACACGCAGATGATCCTCTCCCTTGAAGGCGAGGACTCAACCTCCGTGGAGGTCCTACACAATTGTCTGCGTGACACCTGTAGGTGGCTGAAGGATAACTCCCTTCAGTTCAACGCAGGGAAGACGGAGGTGCTCTTCAGTGCCGGTACTAGGATTCCCCAACCATTTCCAATCAATTTTTGGCCCCCGGAAACAGGGTCCTATGTTTGGCCGGTGGAATCAATCCGCAATCTAGGGGTCATGTTGGATCAGAGGCTCAGCATGGAGACGCATGTTAAAAAAACTTGGGCCTGTTGCTGGGCCATCCTTCGTTCCCTAAGGAAAGTTTTGCCCCTCTTACCTACCCGGCCCGCGCCCAAGTGGTCAGATGTACCATCCTTAGCAGGTTGGACTATTGTAACACCCTCCTGCACGGGTCCCCTGAGTTCCTGCTGGACAGGCTCCAGAGGGTCCAATCAGCAGCTGCTAAACTAGCTCTGGGGCTGCCGAGAAGTTCTCATGGAGCGTCCGCATTGGCAAAACTGCACTGGCTTCCCAAAAGGCAGAGGATCCAATTTAAGGCCCTCTGCATTGTCTTTAGGGCTCTCCATGGATCTGGCCCAGCCCCCCTGAAATCTAAATTCGCCTGGTACACCCCAACCAGACAGCTTCAATCTTCTGATGCCAAACTGGTAGTTGTACTCAGATTCAGGAAGGTCAGAGCCGGAGGCAGATCCTTCGAAGTGGCAGCTGCCAGATTATGGAACACTCTCCCTATCGAGATTAGGTACATCAATGAACTTCTCCCGTTCAGAAGGAAGATAAAAACTTGGTTATTCCCTTGTTAGCCCGTTCTCACTCCCGTCTCCTCTGACCTCTCAGCCCCAGGATGCCTGCAACGGTGACAGTCGCGCTTTACAAATGTTTAAAATAAATAAATCAATAAGATCAAGTATGAAGAGCAGAGTCCGTGGTGGTTCAAAATCAGGGTCTGGAGTCAGTAACTCGAGTTAAGGGAGAGCTCCGTCACCTGAGGAGGATCGGAAGAATCTCTAACTTTATTATCAGAACACAGTGTATTTATACATAGAAAAGAGGAAGGAGCTTCCCTTTAATGCAGGCACGTGTCATATGTTGCAATAAAACAGAAGTCATGACTAAAAAGAGGCTGCGTCATGAAAAGAGGGAAGCATGGCAGAGGAGATGAGGCTGCGTCATGATAAAAATGAGGAAGCACAAGAGAAGAAGAAATGTGGAGAAATAACCCTAGTCTGGTTCCTTAGATAAGAGAGAGAGATGTCGTGACAGGATGTCTGTTTGTCGTGTTTCAGCATTCGGGGGCTCTTCTTCTCGGAATTGGTTGTCGTGGTTTAGAAAAACGGGGCCTATTTCTCGGAATCGGCTTGATTATAGGGAAATGGTTACAAACGGGGGGGTCTTCTTCTTGGAATTGGCTTGACCATAGAAGTGTACAGTTTGAATGGGGAAGCTGGTTCTCGGAATCGACCTGATCATAAGAATGTACCTTTGCATTTTAGAGGAAGGAGAGTGCGTGTGCAACTTTGTGTGCGCGTGATCGGGTTTGCTCGTGTGTTCGTTTCCAACATGATGGGCTCGGGGACGTGACTGAGAGGGTGTATGATGGGACATAAACTACGAGAAATAATAATTTTCCACATTCCCTCCTTGTCCCATAATATACCCTTTTAAAATTCTTCTTCTTTTCAATCTACTTCTATACTCATCAGGCCGTCTACTTGTTCCTGTAACATAATTCTTTCCTTTTCTTTCTTTCTGGACTGGGGTTTGGGAATGCAATTAGTTATACAGAAACTAAAGAGAGCTGGCCCACACTGAATACAGAGACAATAGGAGAAGAGAATGGCTAGAACAAGACCTATTATCGTAAGGATCTTCCATCCCCATGAGGACAGGAGGCCCCCAAGCCATCCCGTCAGGGACCATGCAGCAGTGTCTGCGTCTAGTTTCTTTTAAAGTACATGAAGGCGGGAAATGGCGGAATACACTGAGGGTGCATTATGTGGGATAAATATACAGCAGCTGGACCCAATCAGTTCACATACACCACCACGTTCAGCCAATATGATGTCTAGGGCCATACGGTTCTGTAACGTCATGAGTCTGTCGGCAGCCATCTCAGCGGTGATGTTACTTAATGCACCAGCTGTTTCGTTTATGACTCCTTCAAAGAAATCGCCGGCCTCTTGGTTCGCTGTATCTTCAGCATCTATGGCCCCCCCTTCGCCGTCTATTAATTACGGTCGGAGGGTCACTGAGATGGTAATCTGCTGGGGCGGTGTAGTTAGGGGGAAGGAGAAATGCAATGTAGCATTTTCCGGACCAGCCTTGAGGTAGCCAAGTGCGTACGTGAGGTCCACAAATAATATAAGTGTTTGGGGCAGTGGTCATCGTTGGGAAATTTAGATCAGGTAGGGTGTATGTCTTGTTACATTCACTATCTCCCATTTTCTGACCCTTGCCCTTACCTCTTACACAAAACAGGCCCTTATGGGGCACCGCCCATCCTCCCTGCTCTGTCTGTCTCTTTTGAACTGAGAACGTCTCCCTAAAGGAGGTAGTGTCATTAAAGAGGGAATAACTGGTGTTTTCACTATTTTCTGCTCGTCCCCATGTTGCTGTAAAAGTTACCATTCTTTCTACGGCTCGTACTGTTTTTGTTTTTATCTCGTTCCAGGTACTAGCGTTCTTGATCTGGGTCTCAGGAATGTTTCTAACAGAAGCGGAAAATATCATAGAGAGTGCATAGGTAGATCCAGCATAGCCGAAAGGGAGAGGAATAAAAGGCATTCCTCCGTGTACGGAGTGTGGCATTAAGCCACAGACCCAACAATTGGTCTTGTTAATCACCAATTGATGTTGGTGGAGTGTGGAGGTGAACGTGTTATTGAAGAACTCTTTTCTTCTGTTCTTGAGATGTGGAGGAAGATCTACGTGTGAATGCATAGCGGTGTTGTTCAAAGGCGTGGGGGAAGATGGTGGGAAAGCCAGATGAAGGAACCAACCTAGACAAGCCATGATGCAGAAAATAAGAATCAGGATAGAAAGGGAAAAGGAAACTTTGTTCTGTAACAATTTCGCACAATGAGTCTTTATCTTCATGATTTCGGCCGCTTAGTCTGAGTAAGATATGCACCAGTGACCGGACACTTCCCAGCAACTGCTTCACCAAGCGTCCGTCTTGGGCTTAAATAGCCACTGGCAGGCCGAGGTCAGGTGCAATGTCTCAAGTCTGTTTTGGATAGGATCGCAGGCGCGATTTGTACTCTTCTTTGGGTAAAAGTTCTGGAAGGGGTGAAATAAAGTCTGTCGTTTCAGTGTCTTTAAAGTCTGGTGTTTTAGTGTCTCTGGTCTTGGGATCAGCAACAGCGTCTGAGGGAGTTGGTCCGTAGAAGGGCTTGCAGTGGCTTACGTGGAGCCACCCTTTTCGCCCTTTGACTTTGACGGTGGTCCTCGTCGTGAGCAGCACCAGCTTGGGAGACGTCCACCTTCTTTCCAGAGGGCTGGTTTGGTCAAAATTTCTGACGAGCACCCATTGGCCAGGCTGAAGAGAGTGCTCGTTGGGTGTGGTCTTGTCTGGAAAGGCTGCAGCCACCTGTGAACGGCAAGAACGTAGTGCAGACATCAAAGAAGCCAAGTAATCTATCAGTACATTTGCATCAATGTCAGTTATCTTTTTAGGAGATGGGACACCCCAGATATTCGGAGGCCTCCCATATGTAACCTCGTAGGGTGACAGAACCATCCGGGAATGTGCCACCATTCGTATGTAGAACAGGGCGACGGGAAGGGCTGTCACCCAGTCTATTTGCTTGTCAGCGCATATTTTCGCCAATTTAGTTTTCAATGTTTGGTTATGTCGTTCAACTAGGCCAGCTGCTTGGGGATGTCTGACACAGTGAAATTTCCATGTGTATCCTAACAGTAAGGAGACTGCTTCCATTAATTTAGAAGAGAACGGTTGTCCATTGTCAGAGTAGATAACTCTGGGCAACCCGTACCTAGGGAAAAATTATTTCACCAATTGTTTAGCTGTCATTTGGGCACCGTAGTCTGGGACAGGATTAGCTTCGGACCATCCGGTTAAGGTACAGATTACCACGAGGACATACTTATATCCTCGACATCTTTCCATTTGGATATAATCCATTTGGAGGACTTCAAAGGGGTGATATGGAGGAAGGAACCCTCCTTGTTCAACTGATACACTTTTCCCGGGATTGAACTGACAGCAAATCATACATGTTCGTACTTTTTGCTTGGCTGCTGCACGCATATGCTTGTTTTGCCATATCAGATACAGACTGTCTAACATTCCTTTTTCTCCTAGATGTGCAGGACCATGGGTAGTTTCTATCATTATGGGAACCATTATGTCAGGGAGGAACCATTTGGACTTGTATTTTGTTACCCAGCCTTGATCTGTGTGTGAACCGCCCTCTTCCTCCCATTTTTTCTTTTCGGTCTCTGTGGCTTGGTTTTAGATGTCTACTACATCTTTGGTGGGGTCGATAACTGGACAGATAGTTCTAATGGTTGTTTAGGTGTTTACTGTTCCTGTCTGAGCAGCATGTTTAGCTGTGGCGTCCACCAGAGCATTACCTCTATTGATAGAGTCTATGACTTTGGTGTGTGCTTTGCATTTTAGTATAGCTACTTCTGTGGGTCTGTGTATTGCTTCTAGTAGCTGGAGGATAAGATCTCCATGTTGAATCTTGGTTCCATGAGAGGTTAGGAAACCTCTCTCTTTCCAGAGGATGCCGAAGTTATGGACTACCCCGAACGCGTACTGCGAATCGGTGTAGATGTTGACTCGTTTTTCTTTAGACCACTCACATGCTTGTGTGAGAGCTATTAGTTCTGCTGCTTGTGCTGAATGTACGGATATTCTGGCTGCTAAAAGGACTGTGTTTTTTGTAGTGACAGCATAGGCTGCTGAAATTTCGCCTCATTGGAGGTGCATACAGGAACCGTCTACAAACAGTGTGTGTTCTGGTGCACTTAAAGGAACATCTGTAAGATCAGACCGGGGCTTTGTGACTAGTTCGACTATTTCTAGACAGTCGTGAATCTGATTGTCAACTGGGACAGTAGGCAGTAGTGTAGCTGGGTTGAGGATATTGCATCTTTTGATGATGATGTGGGGTTGGAACAGAGTGACCTCGTAACCTGTGAGGCGAGCTATGGTCAAATGTTGTGTCTGTGTCCTATTCAAGAGTAGTTCTACTGCATGGGGAACTTGTAATTCAAGAGAGTGTCCTAGTACTATGGAATCACTTTGTCGTATTGCTAGAGCAGTAGCTGCGACAGATTTCAAACAGGCAGGCAGACCTTGTGCAACAGGGTCAAGAGTGCTAGAAAAATAAGCACAGGGACGATGTTTGTTGGCTTGTGTTTGTGTGAGTACTGACAAGGCTGTACCTTCTCGTTCTGTGACAAAGAGGACAAAAGGTTTGGCATAATCAGGTGTAGCTAGGACAGGTGCAGAGCATAAAGCTTGTTTAAGGGTGTCAAAAGCAAAAGTATGGTCAGGTGTCCATGGTAATGGGGAAGAGGTTGTGGTCGTTAGCTGTATCAGGGGTTTGGCCAAGTAAGCAAATTGGGGAATCCACTGTCTACAGTAGGACATGAGGCCAATAAAGGCACGGACTTCTTTCTGTGTCTTAGGGACAGGAATGATAAAAATAAGTTGAATTCTTTCAGGTGTGAGTGCCCTACCCTCCTTTGACAGCAGGTGTCCTAGGTAGGCTACCTGCTGTAAACACAATTGTAGTTTCGAGGATGACACCTTGTGGCCATGTTGTGCAAGGAACATTAGGACAATTCGTGATGCTTGTTCACATTCTGGTTCGGAACGTGCGGTGATCAGTATATCATCGACATATTGTAACAATGTTGTATTTGAGGGCATAACAATGTCATCTAACTGTCTTTTAAGTGCCTGACTGTAGATACTGGGACTCTCAGTGTACCCTTGGGGAGCTCTTGTAAAACAGAAGCTACGACCTTGTAATGGGAATCGGAATAGGTACTGACTGTCTGAGTGAATGGGTACACTGAAGAAAGCGTTCTTCAGGTTGATTACAGTAAAATGTGTGGCATCAGGATCTATAGCTGTAAGCAGAGTACTGATGTCAGAGACCACAGGGTATTGTGGTACCACACACTTGTTCACTTCACGTAAGTCAACTACTAGTCTGTAAACTGGTGGTGCACCGTCATCTGTTTTCTTTCTTACTGCTAAGACTGGTGAATTACATATGTTGGAAGGTACTTCTCCGACTACTCCTTTCTGTATTAAATCATCGATAATCTGGATAAGGGCTTGTTCTGCATCTGGAGATAACTTGTATTGTCGGACACGAGGTAGGACAACACCTTCTTTCAATGTGACCATGTGTGGTGTAATGTCCATGAACCCTACGTCAGTCGGATCTGTAGCCCATAGTGTAGCAGGAATGTCTCTTAGTCTGACGTCTAATTCTCGTGTGGTGAAATGGCCTTTGAAATCTTGGAGGAATAGTCGTATTCCTTACGGAGAACAGCATATCACAGCACCCAGTTCTTTTAAAGTCTGGATGCCGAGTAAGTTTTCGGGGCATGACTTAGTAAGTACCAAATCAGCGGATGTTGTGAGAGGACCAACTTGAAGTGATACTGGTTCAGAAACCTTGTTGACGACTGGTGTACCTGAAAAACCCAAGGAAATACTATTCGAGCCAGAGAGGGGTACCTTGGGAACTTCGTTGTTTTGTACTGTCGTCCTACTGGCCCCGGTGTCTATTAGGAATTTTGTTTCCTTACCTAAGAGCTTAGCATTTACATAGGGACCCTTTTGGTCGACCGGGACCGGGATCAGTGGACGACTATTGTGTTCCTCCCAGCTGTCTCATGAAATTGTAGGGAATTCAGGGTAGGATGAAACTGGGTATTGATAGAGTTGGGTGGCATGTTTAGTATCTGTTGGAGGAGCAGATGTAGGAACAGAGGGTCGAGGGGGATAGTTGCGAGGTTGTGTCTTCCCAGTGGCAATATTATGTTGTAATACTGGACAGTCACGTACAAAGTGGTCTGGCTTCTTGCAATAATTGCAAGTAACTTTTTCCTGTGACACTTGGGGTTGTTTAGGGGTCTGTTGGATCGTATTAGTTTGTGCTACCAATACCTTCATTTTAGTATCTTTCGTCCTTTTCTTTTCTTGTTCTTGTTCATCCCTAATTCTATTTTGGTGATATTGGAGCATCTGAAGTGCTTGTGAAGGGGAGCTTGCTTGCCAAGTACTCTCTACCTTCAGTAGTCTATTTCTGATCGTGGGCAAGGCATTTTCTACGAATTTGGAGACAAATAATCGACTATAGGTGTCTCCACCTGGGGAGAGGCCGCTGTTGATGAGAAAACATTTCTCTAACCTTGTATAGTAGTCCCCTATATCCTCATCTGGTTTCTGTTTGCATGCAGAGATAGCATCCCAATCTTCTTTCTTAGTGGTCAGCAACTGGGAGAGTATTTTAGGGAGAAGGCGTGGAAGTTCCTGAACTAGAGATCCCAGGCCTTTTCCAGGATCACGGGTACTTTCCTCTTTCTCCAGAGCCTCCCATGTTACCTTTTTCCCTTCTACCTCCCAATATTTTCCCTTCAATTTGTCATATGTACCTTGATTTAGTAGGACTTTGAGGAGAATGTTGAGATCCTTATAGGTAAAGGAACCCATTTGGAGAATATCCTTGTGTTCCCTATGGAAACCCGAAGGATCTTTTTCATGAGAAGGGACCATTTTCTTCATCTCTAATATTTCTAGCTTTTGTTAAGGGAGTGTAAACAAACGTTTGTTGTAACTTTCCTGCAGAATCTACAACGGGGTGTACTTCTCGGAGGGGGAACTGTCCTTGGTCATAGTGATGGGGATTTGTGTCATAACTGTCTGAAAAATTTTGAATGTATCGCTGTCGCAGGTCGAGGAAGATATTAAGGAACTCTTGTCCCCTGGCCACCCACCTTCCTTCTAAACAGTCTCGTAAGAGAGGATGTAACTTTTTGGGCGGGCAACCAGTATCCTCGTACATTGTGATGAGGTGTTGAACCATATAGATGCTAGCTAGCCTTTGAGATGCCAGAGGGATCTGTAAAAACATTTGAGCAACTATATCAGGGCCATATATAGTGTATTGAGATACCCAATGGGTGCTTGATTGAGCTAGTTCCTTTTCTCGGGTAGTGAGTGGAGGTTCGTCGTCCATCCAATCATCTAGAGCTTCTTGTGTTCGTTGGAACAACCTATCTGTAAGGGCTGGCAATTTCTTAGTTTTAAGTTTGAATTGTCCACTATTCTAAGAACGAGGGATACGGGAGCGTACTGCTCCGTGAAAGGCAGTTCCTTCTTCCCTGTCTGTACTTTCATTCTCTGTATCTTGAGTGGGGGTGTCTTTTCGATGGGAATCAGAAACCTTACTCGTAAAGAGTGGAATAAAAAGATCTATTTCTTTTATTTTATTGTAATTTCCTGCGACCACTGCTTGATCTAGTTGTAATAAATCATCAGGAACTCTTTTTCCTGCACTAGCCAACATTCTGATAAAGCAAGTGATCATACATCGTGAGAGGCAATTTCTATGTGCTATGGCTCTATTTTTAATAGTTTCTTGTAGGGTTTCTAAATTTTCTCCTGTTCGAAGAGCCTCATAAATCTTGTCTAGGCAATTAGTGACATTCGGTACCTCCCGTATACCTTCTAGAGCCTCTCGTAGGCGAAGGGAGATATCCGCTTGGGAACCTTCCCCTGGGGTCGGGACATAATCGCACTCTAACATGGGTGGAGCTCCGCTTGAGGTGTCAGAGATAGTTTCAGTTTGGGTGACTATTCGTCTGGCTGTTATCTGATTGGTATAGGCAGGAGGAGGTTCCATTAAGTAAGTAGTAATAACATTGTCGTGTACAGAAGGAACCTTAGGACGTGGAGGTGCCGTAGGGGTACTAGAGTCTGAGCTAACCTCGGACCCTGTCTTTGGTGAGAGGACAGGGTACATACCCGTTATGGAGGCCAAGACCTCCCTTCTCTTTTGCTCAAGAGTGATTTCATCATTCTGATCCTGTAACATCTTTATCTTACTTTTTTCTGACATTCTCTGTGCTTTCTCAACTTTCCCTTGTTCTTTCTGTTCTTTTCGATGTGCTTCTTTTCGCCATAGTTCTACACTTTCTAACATCGAGGATCTTGCTTTCTTTTCCCAACATTTTCTTTCAACTGCCATAATACAATTCAAATCCCATGTACCACTTTTGGGCCATCTGATCGCGATGTCTAAATCTTGAGTGTAATTCTCCCAAAGGTCTAAGTACAAGATGGCACCAAGGCCGTACTTTGTGTACATGAAATAACCTGGAGTATCCTTTGGGGGGACTGGTACAGATTGTTCCAGTAACCCCCTCCGGTTACCCAGTTTACACAACTTAGAAAACAAAGGCATTTTCGTCGATAATAAAAACATAAATTTACACTTGATAACTTGATATACCCTCAGTATCAGAATACAAACATACCGTTTTCGAGAAACCTAGAACCCGTCTTGACCGTGCTCTGAAAATCAGAACCCGTCTTGACCGTGCTCTGAAAAATCAGAACCCGTCTTGATACACTCTCATCAGTACTCACCGAGGTGCAGAGAACTTGAAGACCTTGAAGATCTGAACACTTGATTACGCAGCGCTCCTGGGCAGGGACTTTGTCGGGGTTCAGAAGACCTCGGACTCGGCAATCTTCACAGGTTTCGGGCTCTGGGTCGAGACTTCCGCTGTCATCCTCACCGCCTCGTATGGATGGCTAGGCCGCGGCTCGGTCCCTCTTCGACACGAAGGAGTTCATGCAGGAACACCCTGCAGTGTGTACTTGGAAGTCCGTCGATGTCTGGAGAGACAGGTTCGGGTCCGCATCACCGGCGTGTGGGGAGAAAGGGAAGTCCCTGTTCGGGCGCCAATTTGCTGTGGTAAATATTTTAGTAATTTACCTTGATCGGAATTTCTATAATTTATCAATAAGATCAAGTATGAAGAGCAGAGTCCGTGGTGGTTCGAAATCAGGGTCTGTAGTCAGTAACTCAAGTTAAGGGAGAGCTCCGTCACCTGAGGAGGATCGGAAGAATCTCTAACTTTATTATCAGAACACAGTGTATTTATACATAGAAAAGAGGAAGGAGCTTCCCTTTAATGCAGGCACGTGTCATATGTTGCAATAAAACAGAAGTCATGACTAAAAAGAGGCTGCGTCATGAAAAGAGGGAAACATGGCAGAGGAGATGAGGCTGCGTCATGATAAAAATGAGGAAGCACAAGAGAAGAAGAAATGTGGAGAAATAACCCTAGGCTGGTTCCTTAGATAAGAGAGAGAGATGTCGTGACAGGATGTCTGTTTGTCGTGTTTCAGCATTCGGGGGCTCTTCTTCTCGGAATTGGTTGTCGTGGTTTAGCTAAACGGGGCATATTTCTCGGAATCGGCTTGATTATAGGGAAATGGTTACAAATGGGGGGTCTTCTTCTTGGAATTGGCTTGACCATAGAAGTGTACAGTTTGAATGGGGAAGCTGGTTCTCGGAATCGACCTGATCATAAGAATGTACCTTTGCATTTTAGAGGAAGGAGAGTGTGTGTGCAACTTTGTGTGCGCGTGATCGGGTTTGCTCGTGTGTTAGTTTCCAACATGATGGGCTCGGGGACGTGACTGAGAGGGTGTATGATGGGACATAAACTACGAGAAATAATCATTTTCCACAGTATGTTAAACATGTCTGATACGAGCAGTATTGTACATGTATTTAAGACTGTGTGTTCAGGACTGTCAGCACCTTTTCAAGCAGTCTTTAGAATACTTCCCAACTTTGTGCACTCTGTGTTCGGCAGACTGCCACTAATTTTTGGACTCATTGCAGGGATCCTATTTTTACTCCTACTGCTACGATATGGTAAGCCAAATCACCAAAGTCACTCCAAGCACCAAAGAGAGAGCTCTATTGGAGATGAAGTGCCGTGAGCGCATCGTCCACATTTTAGGTTTACCTCGTCTATGAGAATTAAATGCCACATGGTTTCTGTCCTTCAGGCCAATCTGGCAAGATTGCATTTTACCTGTTCTACGCTGCCTGGTTTGCGGTGAAGAATGCGTGCTAGACATCTATATAACACTCCCATAAGTCATGCTTATGGATATCGATACTCTGCTGGTAATGGCCCATGCTCTGTGTTGTCGCCAGCGGCTACCAATCCTGATGACGGCATTCATTGAGATCTCACAGACGCAAATTGCCACTGCTGAGGTACGAGAGGAAACAACAGGCACGCAGGTAACATCCAATACGAACATTGCTGATTCGACCAATACTGAAGGCGATGCTTCTCCTCTATGTGCGGATAGTCTTCTAAACAAGGTAATCCAACTTTCACCTACAATGGTAGATGACTTTTTGTCTACAGGATTAGAAGATCTCATGTTTTCTCCAAGCCCTAACACTGACTTTTGATTTTGGCACGCGGTGTTCTGAGAGACTTTGAATTTGACTTTCATTTTTTAAAAACAAGGAACTAACTTTGGAACTTTTTCCTATGATAAATTTTTTTTCTCCAAATTTGTATTTTTCATTTTTGGGCACAAGTAATCTGCTTATAGTAGAACCATTCATAGAGAACAAGAATTCTTTGATAACTTCCAGAGACAATATATGACCTTGTCCACAACAAAATGATGTAATCTGAAATGAAATGGTTTTGGCCCTTTTTCTTCTGTATTTACGAGTCATTTCATCATGTATATATGTTTATCATTCATTCATGTAGCATTCAAATGTCTACATATGCTTAGAATGAAGCATTGCTTTGATGCGTACAGCAACACTCTTAAAATGCACTTTTTAAATATGTTTTTGGACATGTTTTTAGCAAATCATGCAAAACTATCTTTTATATATGTTTAACATATTTAGGATTTAGTATTGTCGTTCATACGAAAGTGGAGTGGGTGTTGTGTGTCGATTTAGATACGTATATAGATTTCCCGCTTCATGCCCTTATATAGGTACAATTCATATTGCCCTTATTTAGGCATAGAAATCCAGCCCTAAAGTTAGGCATTGCTTATGCTAATCAAATACAGGGATAGTTAACTACATCCGTCTATCCACGTCACAAAGAGTTCTTGGAAAACCAGACTCTTAAGCCTTTAGGACTTTCCCTTGCTTGGATATTGATTTCTCCAAGAACTCATTTATTATGCATGAACATCTATTCCTTAGGGGTTCATCCATGACGTTCTTATGCCCGACTTCTATGTCAATACTGGCATTCCTAAACACCTTCAAGGTATAAATATACCTTTACTTGCCATGGCAAACCACGGTATGGTTCAGCTGCCTACTTGCACGACGCGGCTCGCCCCGGCAAGAGATTTCAACCTCACTCATTCTAAGTTATGGAGCGGACTAGAACCTAGACAAACGTTTGGCAACTCTTGGCTAAACTAGACTATAGCTAAGCAGCACCTACTTCTTCACTCGTACTACACTTAGGTTAGGTACACTGGGCTAGGATTATTTTAGAAGCACTAGATGAGTATTTTAGCCTGTGTTATTTATGTATGTATATTTATGAATATATGTCATAGCTACAAGCCTTGCTATTGCAGTATTATTTTATCTTACTTGCGAAATAACACTGTTCAATAAACCCTTTTTATTGGAACGCCTGTCTCCCTATTTCTGTGCAAACTCTGTAGAAACGAAGCATGCACGATTGACACAGTGAAACTGTTATCTATTTTTTCCACGATTCTGAGACTGTTCTGATCCTAAAGGGAAACAAAGTTGTCATGTTTATGCGGTTGTCAGAAACTAATCCCTTCTTGTTCATTAGAGAAGTTTCTAGTGACCTCTGAGTTAGCTGGCACACAAAAGTAATTAACAGCTAGATTCATGAAGCAAAATTGCGATCGCAATAGCTGCGAAATAGCAATTGCGATCGCAATTTCAAAGAAAGGGATTCATGATAGTGCAAAATACAAAATAGCGAATTCGCAACTTAAAAATTGCGAGTTCGCAAATAAATTTGCAGAATCCAGGAAAAAGCCCATTTGCGAATCTGAAATAGCGATAAACCATGGATTCTGTGAATTCATTTGCGAACTCGCAAAATAATCGCAATCGCCATTCAAGAAAAATCAAATATTGGGAAAAACCCTAAAATCTGGTAACCAGTAAGAATAAAAAAAAAAATTCTCAAAAAAAAGTTACCCAATTACAAACAGGTGCAGGCCTGACCAAACACACTTAAGGACATGCAGCTGGAGCCTGAGGACTCTCACAATGCCAGGACTCTACATGGTGGTCAGGCGGCGAAGGCTACAGCGAGTAGCACGGAACAGACGTAGGATCCAGGAGCGGATATTCCGTGTGCGGGTCACCCTTCTGGGCCAAACCAGGGAGCAAATTTACGCGAAGTACCGCCTAAATGGGGCAATGATCATCAAGCTGATCCAGGACCTAGACCCCCTGATGCAGCACCCAACAAGGAGGACCAATGCCATTCCCACCCATGTGTAGGTATTGTGCAGCCTGCACCTACTAGCCTCCGGAAGCTTCCAGGGGATAGTCGCTGTCGCAGGGGAGATATCCCAGCCCACATGTCCCGCTGCCTAAGGAGTTTCCTTGAGGCCATGCTGACCTGGCTACACCACTACATCTCATTCCCCACCAGCCAACAGGACTTGAATGACACCAAGCTGCAATTTTACAATGTAGCCCAATTTCCACATATAATAGGATGCATTGACTGTACCCACATCCACATCTGCCCACCAGCAGAAACGGAATACATGTATCGCAACCGCAAGTCATACCACTCCCTCAATATCCAGATGGTGTGCAATGCAAAGACAATCATCACGGACATAGTGGCACAGTATCCGGGGAGCACACATGACTCCTTCATATTCCGGCACAGTGGCATTCACACACGACTGGACAGGGGAGACTTTGGTGAAGGACACCTACTGGATAAGTACACATGCCCCACAATATTACACTTTGATAATGTAGCTGCGCTGCACAGGCACTCACCCTTTGCTCCTATCATTCAGGTGACAGCGGCTACGTTCTCCGTGAGTACCTCCTCACACCATACCTCAACCCTGCAACACCACAGCAACGGCGTTACAATGCAGCACACATACGCACAAGAAATTGCATTGAGAGGACATTTGGGCTTTTGAAAAGCAGATTCCGCACAAGACTGGTGGTGCCATCAAATACGAGCCAGAGGTCTGCTGCCGTATCGTGGTCATGTGCGCAATCCTCCACAACATTGCAACCAAGCGCAGGATACCTGTTGACATCTCTGGCAGTGAGTCTGAAGTAAGCATGGGCGGATTTTGCGAATTGGCAATCTGCGAAATTGCGTATTTACGGATTCGCAATCCGCAAAATCCACGAACTCTCGAGAATTTTGCAGATTCTTTTTTTTTGTGTTCGCAAGTGTTTCTGCCATTTTGCAAGGATTTTTTACCAGTTCGCAAACGCGGACTTACTTGTCGGGTACCAACGGTCGCGACCATGTTGTTTCTACGTCTGATTCATCACAGCACCCTCTGTTTCACCACTGCCAGCCTCTGTTTCACCACTGCCACCCTCTGGCTCACCCATGCCACCCTCTGGTTCATCACTGTAGATTATGGGGGGAAAAGCACACCTGCCCTGCCTCAACTGACATGAATTAATTTGGGGCTGAGGAATGTGTCACTGAATTTGAGCTGGCACCTGCTTCCTTAGCTGTAAGTGAACTTTTTCACCTGCCAAGTGCTTTCAGTTTTGTAAAATTCGTTAACACACCTGCCCTGCCTCAACTGACATGAATGAATTAGGGGCTGATTAATGTGTCACTGAATGTGAAATTCCAGGCTGGCACCTGCTTCCTTATCTGTAATTGCTTTCTGTTGCAGAGTCATTTTTTTTTAACAGGAGGACCTTTGTTATATACTTGTAGCTATTCTCTGAGCCTGCTGTGAGGGTCAGAGCAGGGTCATAGAATAGTTGCAAGTAGGCAACTGAACTCTGAGGGGGCCCCTCAGGAAGCGCTACAGGGAATGGTTACTAATGATAAGATTGAACTTTTGCACCTGCTGAGTGCTTTCAGTTTTGCAAAAATCGTTTTTCGTGATTCGCGGGGCGCAAATTCGTGCAAGATCGAATTTGGAAGCCGCAAATTCGTGCGAATATATGATTTGGTTTTTTTGCGGCGTGTTAGTTCGCGTCATTTTTTGCGAATTTGCAAGCCACTTGTAGCGCAACGTTTGCGAAGTTACCCTAGCGGTCGTACATGAGTGCGGCCATCTTGTTTGCGTGACGTATTTCCGTTTCCGGGGGCTATGAGTAATCTCGCAAAGTGTGCGGCTCGCTAGTACATGTTCGCGTGTGATCGCGGGGGAAATCTCGCGCAAACTTACCCACGCTGTCGTGAACGGGCGGGCCATCTTGTTTTTCATTCATTGCTATGGTTCTGGGCAAGCTTTCTGTATCCTCTGTCAATCTCTGCCATCCTTTGCTTGTTTGAAGTTTTTTTTAATCTATTTTACTTATTATATATCCCTCTATTTTTCTAGCTCTGTATTTTTGTGTTTTCTGCTACTTTTGGTTAATTTTAAACCACTTTTTTAAACTCTTTTCTTTTCTTCTTCCCTATTCTATTTCTTCTTTATTATTTACCTTCCTTTCTGCCCAGACCATGGTAAAGGGAGCTGGGAAGCAGCCTCAGAAGGGGAAGGGTCCCGTACACTGTGCCCGGCTCCGGTGCAGGCGTTTGAGGGGGGAGCAAGTCATAGCCCGGGAGATTTTTAGCACGGAGGAGGTGGCCGCACTAGTGTTTTATGTCCAGCGCCGCCTCCCCAGGACCATCATGGTAGGCGGCAAGATCGCTAGCGGCTACGGGCTCCGGGAGCACCGGAAGCAGTGGGAGAAGGTGTGCCGGGCCATGTTTCAACACTCTCGGGTCCGGCGCACCTACAACCAGGCCACCCACCGTTGGACAGTTCTCCTGGATCGGCAACGCGACTTACTGGACGTGCTCGGCATCGAGATCCCCGGGCTTGGTGAGTAGTAGTAGCTATTTCTAGCTACTTCATCACTACTCTGTTTTCTCCTGCTCTGTGTGTTATTATATTGAAAATTTTTGTTTTTTACCAAGAGCAATAATGCTGCCGATTACATTGTAGGTAAATTATATTTCAAAATCTTCTGTGCATTTCAGGTACACTGCTCTCCTTCTCAGTAGCGTTGCTACTATGCTTATTTTTTTTGATTTTGTGTTCATTTCATTGGCCTGAAAAATTATGTATGAGTGTAGTTTAAAGAACTGCGTAATGCTAGACACTAAGGGTCAGATTTTTAATTACCGGCGCATCTCTGCAAAGTAGCAGGGATGCGCCAGTAATTGTGCACCACGCCACCACCACCCGTGGTGCGCCGTATTTACAATGCGGCGCACCATGGGCCCAAAACGTCACCGAAGCGTTACGCATCTGTGCCCTAAAGGCGGCGCATTGCTGGAGTTGCGTCGCAACGATGGCGCAGCTCCAGCAATGCTCTGGGGTGCTCTATCTCCCCAATGCTGCGTCAAGCCGTACGTCTGCTTCAAGCAAGCGCTGGGTTTGAGTCACGCATCATTGTCTTAAAAGTGACTGATTGAAATCTTGTAGATTTCCTTCAGCCACTTTTAGGATGCGTTCCTGCGCAGGAACGCCCTCCCTTGCGCCGGAACGCACCCTGATGGCGCAGGGCTTTACAACGTGATGCATCTCCCATATGCGTCACGTTGTTAATATACGCCGCACCATGGCGCCTCTTTTGTTCTGCCGCTGCATCACAAAAGTCACGCAACATTGGAGCAAAAGAGCCGCAAGGGGCTTGTAAATCTGCCCCTACAGACTCAAGTCCAGTCCTTCCTTTGTACACCTGGCAATAAGAAGAAATAGTGGTGGTGGATTGTGTTGGGATCGAATTTTGATAACACACATTATTGGCCTGATGTATCCAATATATGTGTTAGCCTGATGTACTTATCCATTCTTTGCAAGATATATATATATAATATTGACCTAATGTGTCTAAACCAATATGCAGTTGCAGCTTATTATACATGTGCTGCAACCAACTAAGCTATCTTTGTAAGGTGCAAGCTTCAGGGGTATAGAATTGTTCCTGTAATGTGAAAGCTTTTATCTTATTCTTGCTTTCTCAGTAAGAGACCTGTTGTGATACATTGTTTTCCTTTAATAATGTTTACATTATGGATATTTCTGTATACTTTGCTATAAGAAAGAGAGGCTTGTTAATGACAGAAAGACTTCTGATGCAGACATTTGCTTTGCAGCTCCACTCCCTCCTCCCTTTGAGTTACTAAGAACAGTTGAAAGTATACCGTCTTTCCTCTGACTTGAGAACCCAAGGCCATCTGGCTTTGGGCTGCGATAACACATTCCTGCAGAGACTGTTCCTGTACTCCCATGCCCCAGATAGAAAGGGAGTCACCCTTCCTGACCTCCCCAGTAATGAATAGCGTGAGCTGAGATTTGTTCTAATCTATTGTGCCATATATGGGTTTTCCTCTAGGCTTCATGAGAAATAGAAACTTGCCATGTGTGGTGATGTCATGTGTTCACTGAAAGTATATCTGTTTGGTTTTGACTGAAAGTCTTCAGTCTTCTCCGTGCACCCAGAAGGGTGAGGATGTGAGAGGCTCCTCTGTGCAGAGTCCTTTTGTATAATAAATGATTGACCCTTCTTCACTGCCAACTGACTGATTATTTATAAATGGTAATTGGGGTGGGGCTATTGGTAAGAATGGCTCCATAGTGTAATTGGTATAATTTTTGATTCCTACAATTGATAGTTTGAGTATTTTAATGACTGGTTAATGTAGTAGGAAACTTTTTAGTGTTGTCGCTGATCTGCAATCACAATGGAGTTTGTCTGTCACTTCGCGTGCTGCGGACTGCTGCCTGCCAGTCCTAGGCAAACCTTTTTAGTAGTTTGTTTAGTGAGTTACACAACTTTCCAAGTCGACGGTCCACAAATCAAGCAATACTAATATCGTAGTATACCACATGAGATAGGTCAATATATCCCATGGAATAGTTGTCTATTTGCTATTAATCCAAAATATTTTGTTATTGTTCTTTTAAAATGTTTGATTTGGTTGACAACAATCATCCATGTTTTCGGGTCTTTCTTTCTTTCATGTTGTACATCAGCTCCCCCCAGGGGCAAGAGGACATTGGAGGAGGCTGCTGCTGCTGAACAAGGCCAGGATCGGTCAGGCGAGGGCTCCTTTGCTGGCCCCGGTAAGTTTTAATTTTAATATAGAGTACCTATTTTTTCCTAGCGTTCCTCATTCGATTTTTTCTAAATCGTCTTTGATCTTCTTGTAGACTGTATCTAAATTCTTATCCTGCCTCGACTATGACTCCCTGTGGTATTACTAGATTATTCTTATTAGTCTGTCTGTGTAGCTAACTAAGATTGCACATTTGGCAAAAGGTGTAAAACGAAACTCCCATTCTAGTCAGCAATAGCTCTATGGGATTGTCCATAATGTCTTTTCAAGTCTTCTAAATTTTTATGCTTTGACAATTACCAACAATAAAAAGGTGAATGACCACCAAGAAAGAATAAGATACTACTTTACTTTTGGTTTGGATAGGAGGACAATCCATACTACTACTGTTGCATGGACAAATCTGCACAAACAGAACTATGGACACTAAATAGTGCATTGTTTATCAATTATAATAGGCGCAGGTAGACTTTCCATATACCTAAGTGATATCAGACTTTGAAGAACCCCCAATCTCCTTACAGACTAGATAGTGTGGCAGAGTCAGAGTCATTTAGCTCCCGAATTCATCGATGATTGATCCCCAATGATGATTATCCAACGCTGGACAAGAGTACGGAGTCAGAGTCCAGAAGTGTCTGAGGCACAGGCTCATGCTTGCAAATTGCAAAACCTTTTGCTCATTCACTCATGACCAAAAACCACAGAGTCTATTTAAGTTTTAAAGCTTTATTAAAAGTAAAAATATTTATTAAAATCAAGCTTGTCATAAAACATAAACGGTTGATTAAAAATTAACAAGTGCTTATAGTGATTTCACACATTTATTGTGGGCGAGCCGAGCCCTCACCTGGTTTGAACTTTAATTTTTCTTTTTGGTGCTGAATCGTTGGTCCCTCCGTCCTAGTGATGATGATTTGTTCTTAGAAGTGAAGCTTCTGTCTGTTATGAGAAAAATGGTGCGTGTTAAAAAGCAAGCATTCAGCAGTTGTGCCAAAAAGTGCAGCAAGACAACACCCTTCCCTGGAAAAAGGGACATTTTTACTTTAGAGTAGACAGTCACAAATTATTAGATTGGTTTCTGTATTCACATTTCTTCATTCCTAGACAAAATACTAGTGATTGGTGTATGTCTATGACATCTAACATTCTTAAATGTACTTTGTAGGTGGAACATCTGGTGCTGGGCCCAGCGCGGAGGTGGAGGAGGAAAGTTCTGGGGAGGAGGCGGTGCAAGTGCCGGACCAAACTGCTGTGCGGGTTGCCACGGTAGTGGCGGGTAGTGGTAAGCTCCTATATTCCTTACATGAAGAAGAATGATTGACATATAGTTTGAATGGATGGATGCCTGGATCATGGTACTATCAGACTCTTAGATAGCATATGTGTATCTAGAGAGAGTAGATGGTCACTGGATGAACTAAGTGTTACTTTGAAGAGCATGTAACACCGCACCCGCACGTCCGTCCCAGTGTAGGAAAGGCAAGGAAAATTTTTCCGAATACTACCATGAATAGTAGCAGTAGTTTGTATTGCAAGCACAGCATATATCCGGCTATTACGATGGCCACTCACTACCTCTGTTAATAAGTTTAGTAGAACTCGGTCATTCTTGTGTGGATGTATCACTGTTCACTCAATAAAAAGCAAAGCACCTAAAGTCATCCCATATGTAAGCAAATACATACCATGTGCAGTGATAGCTAATCAGATTATTTATCTTCTTCATTTTCCTTTTCTAGTATTCATTGGCACTGTAGGGTAAAAGTTAAATTATTTAAGCAGTAGCCCTTGTAACAGAGTATTCTCAGTGCCACCCATAATAGAAAAGTAAGAGCATCACCACCTGCATGTACTGGACTGGTACAGTAACGCAAGTCTGTCTCACTCATCATGGCGGGCGTCTGTTTTCTCGGGTGCAAGTTGACTGCGCTGGCATTATGCCGGCTTGCAGAAGTTAACATACCAATTTTGCTAAACAAGAGAGAAGAAGAAGAATAAGACTGGTGTACTCTCATAGTCGACTCTAATGGAGTGAGTCCATAGTGCTCGTAGAATTGATTTCTTAAACTCCCACTAATGTTAGAGCAAGGATGAAGAAGTGGGAGGTTAGATAGATACTGGCCACAATAGTTATGTACTGCACTTGCAAGTTGCTACTTCTACTGTGACACAACTTTCTGCTGAATCATTTTGTGTTAATCTTAAAGAGCATTGGTTACAGACTATGTCTTTCTTTCTTCATATAGATGCTCCTTCCAAACCAACAAGGAATGAGCTGGCTAAAAGGGCCCGGCAATGGAGGCTGGAGGCCACTGTCACCGAATATCGGCGGCTGGTGGCCCAGGAGGAGGAGGACACGCAGAGTACGTCAACAACATCCACGGCGACACCTGCATCCTCCTCCACGCTCCCTGGGTCAGCCAGTCAGCGCAGCAGGTCTCCAGCGGTACGGAGCCGGGGTACCGCAGCCACCCGCCACCGCCGAGCAGCAAAGATATCAGCTGCCCCCCACAGCAGTTGCAAAAAATGGATGCACTGCCTTTCCCTGAGGGTTTCCTACCTTGAGCAGGAGCTCCTCAACACCAAAACCCTGCTCGAGACCCTCCGCAAGGAGCATGCTGACCTGGCCCGAAAAGTCAACAGCAGCCAGTAGGAGGAGACTGTCCCTTGCCCCTTTTTTAAAGACTTCTGGGGGTGGGAATTGGGAGTTGGGTTTTCTACTTTTTTGGACATAGTTTTCAGGGACATTCGTTGGGGTTCGGGGGGGGTGGTTTGGGTCTTGCGGGAGAATTTTTTATGTTACTGGTTATATAAATATACTTTAAACTTTATCTTAGCATACCTGTTTTTTACTGCTTTTGAGGCTGGTGGTTGGGGGTTTAACAGTCCTGAAACTGAAAGTGGCATCTTGATTCAAGTTGTGTAAGTACTAATGGCACAAATGTTTTCAAAACTAAGTGCCTCTCACAGAGTAAGTGAATTCAATAGTCCTAGGACCGTCAGTCTCTCGTCTCTCCTAATACTCAATTATACTACCTCCCCCCAAACGCTTATCTTACCTGTAATTTGTGTTTGGAAATAGGGCTAGGCAGGCACAGGGCTGGCTGCACGCGAAATGGTGATTAAGGTTGGCAATCCTGGGCGGATGAAATGTCATCATTGCGGTGGTACTTGTGGTGTTACACAGTGGCAGTTGCAGCATCTGAAAAAAAAGGAAATGAAACCTTGTTTTTCCTTACCGTAGCATTAGAACGGTACGATAGAGAATATAGCAGGTGACAGTACACTAGAACAGTGCCACAATGTAGCCTAACAAATGGTAAAGTATTGAAAGTATAACTAGTACTTGCGTTGAATTTCTTTGACATTGGCTACTATTACAAGAAATAGTACTGAAGGTGAAGGACACTGCAGCGTAATCATTTCATTTGCCACGTCTAGGAGGAGGATGTTCTTGATGACCAATCAAGTTGATGGCGCACATAAAAATCTGCTTTCATTTGCCAAAAGTGACTCAGTGTCAAGCTGAGTAAGAATATATCCTCGGATTCCTTCACCAGCCTGTTGCTATGACCTTATCCTCCCCAGCAAGTGTGTGGAATTATTGCTGTCATTTAGTCACACATCAATCAAAACCACACAGCCCGGGGGAAGATGGTTAGGGTTTGGAAAATGGATGGGAATGGGGTTTTTGGGGAAGTGTTGTTGAGAGAAGAAAAAAAAAAGCACAGCATGGACAAACAATAATTGAAGATAAACAAATCTTTGGGTACAAAGCTAACCATAAATCTTTTAAGTGACATAAAGGAAGTGCATGCACTACTGCATGCATGGTTACTGAAAAGTAAGTAGTACTTTCGACAACCGTGAATGAAAGAATGCGACAGTACAGGGCTGCAGTAATAATTATGCGTTTTCACTTGCCTATCTCTGCACTCAGAGAAAAACTTCGTACATTAAATTAGGTTTGAAAAATAGCAGAAGTAAAACCTATACAATGGCTGTAGGGATGAATTTAGAAGCAGAGATCAAAGAAATGCAGAGTCACACTCATAGAAGTTCACAGCAATAACATTACTTAAAAGATAATTAGAAAAGAACGGATACTGTATCTGTATGTTGTTGTAGTTGTCCTGTTGAATTTCGGAAGTTGTAAGATGCATCTTCTTATTAGCGGGACTCCTCCATTCCATCTGATGCTCCGTCCATCAATGTTGGTGACCAGAAGACACCCTGTCCACTGCCTGCCTGGCGGATGCTGAATTGCGGCTCGCTAATGTGAATTCTGACTTCATCCTTTTCCCATTGCACAGGCTGAAACCCGGCCTGTAATTATTGATGGAAAAATAGGAAGTGATATTAGAACACCACTGACAAATAAATATAAGGTATGTACGCTGTGTAGTGCAAAAAGTCACACTTTGAATTTCCTAATAGACAGTACAATATTTTTGAAAGTGCGTACTCTGTCTGAGTCTCCTTTTGAAGGATAAATAAGTATGGGTAAATTAATTTAGCGGATCTTTCCCCTCAAGCTAGGTGTACTGTAAACTGTGTTTTAGAACAAAATTAGACCTTCCCAGCAGTGCTCCCAGACCCTTTCTAAACCCAGTTGCAAAAATGTAGAAGACCCCCAATCAGATGTCAAAAAACGAGGCCTACTAGAAAATGGTGACAAAACGTACCTTGAAAGTAAAGTAGGCACAAATCCCCCCTTACCCACCGTGGATTGTATTCAAACCACTTGCAAGCAAGCAAAAGTATCCATACCCAGCAGCGCTCCAAGACTCGCAAACCCCCCCACAAACATCCCCCCGCCCAAACACATGCAATACAATACTGCTAACCCTAATGAACCCTCAGTTAAGAATAGTGGCAAACGCTTTCTTTAACTAGGCCAAATCCCCCCTTTCCCACCATGGATTTTCTTCAAACCGCTTGCAACCAAAATTACACATTCCCACGAGTGCTCTAAGACCCCAGAACTCAGTTGCAAAAACCTAGAACACCCCGAAACACATGCAATCCTGTTGCTAGTGCTAACCCTAATGTGCTAAAACGCTTTTCAGCATGGATTTTCTCCAAACCACTTTTATCCGGTATAGACCTTCCCAGCAATGTCCCAAGACCTGCCAACCCACTCGCAAAAAAGCACAACACCCCCAAACAGGCAAAAAGCAAAAATGGAAAATCTCATACTTAGAATATTTTTCGGCCTTCTTTCAATTCTGTCCAAACGCGCTGTGCAGCAAGGTCATAACTCCACTTTTCCACCATGGATGTCCTGGAAAACAAATGCAATCAACATTAGACTGTGCCAGCGTTGCTTCCAGACCCCAAAACCCACCCCCAAACACCAGGAACCCCCCAAACAGGCCCCCGAAAACATGATAGTGAGCAAAAAGAAAAAAACTTTTTCTGCTCCGATTTTCTCCAAACCACTTTTATCCAGTATTAGACCTTCCCAGCAATGGCCCCAGAGCCGTCAACCCAGGCGTAAACAAGTAGAAGACCCCCAAACAGCCAAAAATGAAAACTACAAAAATGGGGACTTAGTAATTTTCCAGGCAAATTTCCAACATCACTCCACGGGCGCTCTGCAGGTAGGCCCTAAATCCCCTTTGCCACCATAGATTTTCTTCAAACCACTTGCAATCAAAAGTATCCATACCCAGCGTTGCTCAAATACCCAAAAACCCATCCACAAACACCAGGAAGCCCCCCAAACAGGCCCCCGAAAACGCTGTAGTGAGCAAAATGTCAGAAAATGCAAAAATGTTTTCCTCATGGATTTTCTCCAAAACACTTTTATCCGGTATTAGACCTTCCCAGCAATGCCCCAAGACCCGCCAACCCACCCGCAATAAAGCACAACACCCCCAAACAGGCAAAAAGCAAAAATGGAAAATCTCATACTTAGAATATTTTTCGGCCTTCTTTCAATTCTGTCCAAATGCGCTGTGCAGCAAGGTCATAACTCCACTTTTCCACCATGGATGTCCTGGAAAACAAATGCAATCAACATTAGACTGTGCCAGCTTTGCTCCCAGGCCCCAAAACCCACCCCCAAACACCAGGAACCCCTCCAAACAGGCCCCCGAAAACATGATAGTGAGCAAAAAGGCAAAAACGTTTTCTGCTCCGATTTTCTCCTAACCACTTCTATCCGGTATTAGACCTTCCCAGAAATGGCCCCAGAGCCGTCAACCCAGGTGGAAACAAGTAGAAGACCCCCAAACAGCCAAAAAGCAAAACTACAAAAATGGGGACTTAGTAATTTTCCAGGCAAATTTCCAACATCACTCCACGCGCGCTCTGCAGGTAGGCCCTAACTCCCCTTTGCCACCATGGATTTTCTTCAAACCACTTGCAATCAAAAGTAACCATACCCAGCATTGCTCAAAGACCCCAAAACCTACCCACAAACACCAGGAAGCACCCCAAACAGGCCCCCGAAAACGCTGTAGTGATCGAAATGTCAGAAAATGCAAAAACGTTTTCCTCATGGATTTTCTCCAAAACACTTTTATCCGGTATTAGACCTTCCCAGCAATGGCCCAGACCCCTGCAGCCACCCACAAAAAAGCAGAACACCCCCAAACTGGTAAAAAGCAAAAATGGGCCTACTACCTGGAATTCTGTCCAAACGCGCTGTGCAGCTAGGCCCTAACTCCCCTTTTCCACCATGGATTTCCTGAAAAAACAAATGCAATCAAAATTAGACCGTGCAAGCAGTACTCCCAGACCCCAAAACCCACCCACAACAACCTAAAAGCCCGCCAAACAGCACCCCAAAGACAGGCAAGTGATCAAAAGCGCAAAATCTTTTTCTGCTCCGATTTTCTCCAAACCACTTTTATCCGGTACTAGACCTTCCCAGCAATGGCCCCAGACCCGTCAACTCACCCACAAAGAAGTAGAACACCCCCACAAGTGCAGAGTCTTTCTTCATTGGGCGTAATCCAGCCATCTGCTTTGAGGGAAATAGGAGTCTGGAGGAGGAGGATAGAGGAGCATGTTCTTGTGAACTTGTGAACCTGAGGAATGCAGACTGCGGCACCTTCAAATCAATAAGCAAATAAGTGAAGACAGTTCTGCTGATGGGCTTGTTTTTGTGATTAGGTGATTAAAGTTTTTTTTTATTTAGATTTTGCAAAACAAAGAAAGACAGACACACAGGAATAAAAGTGAATAAGGACGAAAAAGAAAGTTATTGATTCATGGCTCATTTTCAGGGCTCGGTGTCAGGGAAGAAGAGTTCGTCCTCATACTCTGCGAATTCAGGCGGCAGTAGGTCACCTAACAGAGAAGAAATTCCCTCATCTAAGTTGGTGTCCTCCTCGTCTTCTTCCTGCTTGTATTCTTGTACATTGTAATCTGGTGGTATGAGATGCTGATTCATCTTGGTCATTGTTAACCTCTCCACATTTTTGGGCGAGAGGCGGGTTCTTTTGCAAGTTACAAAGCCACCAGCAGCACTGAAAACACGTTCAGAACACACACTTGCGAGTGGGCAAGACAAATAATTTATAGCCAGGTTGGAGATCTCTGGCCACAATTCTTTTTTCCCATGCCAATACGCCAATGGGTCATCATGAACAGAGACCTCTGTTGAGTCATTCAGATAGTCCTGCACCATCGACTCAAGGTTCTCCACGGTTCCTCCACTTTGCTTACTTTTTCCTGGGACCTTTTGAGAAGCAAACCCAAGCTGAGTTAGCCAATCCTCTTCTCCACACAATGTTACTGTTGTGTCTGGTGCAGATGATGCGGTTGCTGGTGTCTTTAACGGCTGAGAGGGAAAATCCCTCAATTCTGCCACAGCCACAGATGCAGAAGGGGATTCTTTTGACTCCGGATGGCCTGCTGATGCTGATGTACTGCCTTTTCCTTCAATTTCCTGCCGTTCTCTTTCAAACCGAGTGGCTGACACAGCTCGCCAATGTTTGTACTTTGTAACTTCTGCGTCATCAAAAGGAAAGAATACTCTGCCTGCCAGTGCCTTTTTATACCGTGGATCCAAAATAGTAGCACAAATGTAATGCTGTTCTGTGTGGATCTTTTGAAGACGTTCATCGCAAAGTAGGCGCTCTAGTAATTTCTCCGCCAAATCAAAAGCTTCTTGCTTTTGTTAATCTTTTTGAAACGTAGAAGACACCGCCTTCAGTTGGTGCTCTAGCATGCGCAACAATGGGAAAGCTTTTCCCAAATTGCAGTCCTCCCTGCTGACTGCATGCATGAAGACCTCAAAAGGACGAAGCATGTCTGTCAGGCTTAGAACTAGCTTCCATTGCTCCGCATGTATCCTCAGGTCCTTCATAGCTGCACCCTGTGTAAAGAAATACTGATCGACTACCGCACACTGCTCAAACAGACGCTCAAGCATATAGAAGGTTGAGTTCCAACGTGTTGCCACCTCCTGGATGAGTGCTTTCACTGGCAGTTTACGATCATGTAGCAGGCGCCTCAGATGCTTCCGGGCCTTAAAAGAATGGTTGAAATGTGTGCACATTCTTCAGTAGGTGGTCAGTAACTCGCACACTGGACTTTCTTCACTTTCTTCACTCAAGAATTTTTTGACAACCAGGTTTATACAGTGCGCCAAACACGGCACTCTGAAATAGTTACCCATATCCATGGCCTTAACTACATTGGCGCCATTATCCCTGGAATCATAACCAATCTTGCGTTTTATTGGGGACAGCCATTGAACGACCTTTGTGTTAAACTCCTGCAAAATGTTTTCTCCTGTATGACTTGTCTCCATGCCAAACATGGCTAGTGTTGCATGTTTCCGAGCAGCTTTAAAAACGTTGTCCTGGTCAACACCTGCCCTTAGCTTTGCTGTAACCCCTGAAAAAGAGACCCAGTGTGCAGTGATGCACATGTAATCAGTGGCTGCGGAACTGGTCCACATGTCTGTTGTCAGATGTATAGTGTGAACAGCACTCTTCTGCAAAGCTGCCCCAATCACCTCCAGCACATCTTCATGTAGTGCTGGAACCGCAACTCTGGCAAAATAGAACCGGCTAGGAACCTTCCATTTAGGGCAGAGCGTTGCCACTAATTCAAGAAAACCAACCCCTTCCACAAAAGAAAAGGGAGAAGGTCTAGTGCTAGCATTTTAGCCAGCATAGTGTTATACAGACGCGTCATTGGGTGGTTGCGTTCAAATGGCGCATCTGAAAACAACATCTGAAAACAACATGCTTGTAATGGTGGGCTGGACCATTTTACGGGAAGATGATGACTTCTTCGACCCAGTTACGCTCGGTTATGATTTCGCATTGGTGTCTCACTCTCTCCCACACTCTTAGTGTGGCTCATATATCTTGCAGGGGGTGTGCTGCTGACAGGGGTACTGGGTGTAAGTGAAGAAATGTTTGACGCTTCTTCCTCCTCGTCATCATTAGATGAAACATCAACGGATACAGTTTGTTGACTTGCAATTCGGGCTTCCTTGATCTCCTTTAGGTGTGCATGCCATTTGACAGTGTGCTGACTCTTAAGATGACCTCTCTGGCCTCCGGTACCATAGTTGGTAC
Source organism: Lissotriton helveticus (assembly GCF_964261635.1). Classification (NCBI taxonomy): domain Eukaryota; kingdom Metazoa; phylum Chordata; class Amphibia; order Caudata; family Salamandridae; genus Lissotriton; species Lissotriton helveticus. The sequence continues at coordinate 53,676,796 of NC_136059.1, forward strand.
CAAGCTTACCACGACTAACTCCAAGCTTACAAATGGTACAAATGGCTTTGTTTTCCCTTGTTGGGCAAACACTAAAGAAGTCCCAAACTGCGGATTTCACATTTCTGTGGGGGGCGGAGGAGGCAATACTGGTCATGCTAATGCCAGATGAAGTGGAGGATGTGTGTTGCCAAACTTTACTACGTTGTGCACTTGCAGCACTACTAATTGGAGGTCGAGGTGGATGGAGGTCCCTTCTGGTGAGAAAATACGGAAGCGGTAGGTGGTGGTGTACTAGTAGTTAACTGCAATGGTGGTGGTCCCACTCCCATTGTCTCGTTGACAACTTCACGCTCAGCAGCTTTTCGGCCTAGGGTAAAAATGTCTGTTTGCTGCATTCCCGCTGGGGCTGCAGTGACGTTTATGATGACTGCGTCGTCGTCGTGAGAGTCTTCACCAGCAGTAGTATACGCCACTTCTTGTTCAGCGTCATCTTCCGACTCCATAAGTACGAGAGTTTCGGGGACCTTCCTTTTACGCTTAGCTACCTTTGTCAGATCATGGTGTGCCTCACTCTAAGACGGCAGTGTTGGTTCCCAATGTGGATCCATATCATCAGAAGGAAGGGGGCTTGAAGAAGATGTAGACACCATCCTTGATCTTTTACTTGCTAGGGATCTGGAAGACAATGAATGATCAGGAGGAGTGGCTTCCTCAAATGATACCTCGGCTTGAATGTCGATTTCCTGATGTGCCCCTACTTCGGGAGGAACAACTATTGTGGGCACTTGTGCCGCTCCATGCTCCTCTGCTTGCGCATCTCCTTGTGCTGCCTCACCTTCCACATGTACTTGGGCTTGTACTTGCACATGTGGTTGTTGTTGCGGCTGTGGTTGTTGAACACTCGTCAGATGAGTTACAACAACCTGTGTTGATTGAGGGATGCTGCTACTTTCTTGCGATGAGCCAATATCAGTGGTCGATGGTGATTGAACAACTATACTGGCTGCCTCTAAAGCACTCAAGGGCTTGGACTTAAGTTGGCGTGATGGTGGTGGCACTGAGCCCAATAGAGCGGGGGTGATGCTCCCAGCTTGGTCCCCAGCAGACCCCGCTGCTGCTGCAGGCGTACTTTTTTTCCCAAAAAATGTGGCGGGCGGCACACTAGTCTCCTTGGTAAGTGGCGCCACTTGCTTCTTCTGCTCCTTATTGGCAACTTTCTTGCTAGAGGAGCTACGGGGAACTTTTTTGGGGGCCATCTTCTTCAGATGTCAGAACAGCAGGCCGCAGTTGCACGAGTTGCAGAGTTGTCTTGTCTGCGGCCACACGTGACGTCACGCGACGTTATGCTGCACACACCTCTGCAGGACTTGTTCCTGGCACTGGTGGTTCTCTTGTGCACCTAAAAGCAATGGAAGACAGAGGAACATCAGTTATACACCACAAAAATAAGCACAATCCCATGCCATCCATGCCCTCAATGATGTTTAAATTCAAGACACCCCACAGAAAGACTAGGCCCATGCACCACTCACTACCCCTGGGCATAATGGATAAAAGCTAGGCAAAATGGGTGCAGGCCTGAGAACACTGCCTGCCTTCAAAATGGCCCCTCTCACCCCAAGCACATGGCCAGGCCCTGCCTGTACCAGCACTCAAAATGGCCCCCACCCACATGGACAGGCCCCATCAACACCCCCAAAAATCGAAAAACACACAAAAATCACCACAAATCCAATGCCATCCATGCCCTCCATGATGTTTACATTAAAGAGACCCCACAGAAAGACTCAGTCCATGCACCACTGGGAACCCCTGGGCAAAAGGCCCCAACAGCAGCCAAAAAAATTGAAAAACACACAAAATTCAGCACAATCCCATGCCATCCATGCTCTAAATCATGTTTAAATTCAACAAAACTGTTGTATCATGCACCCATAACTAACCCTGGTCCTACTGGATACTGTGGCTACCAACAATATATTTTATTTAATGTTCTGAAAAAGTTCCAAAATAGTAGTTGCAGCAACTGTAATGCCCCAAACAAACGTACTTGTGAAATTTGATTTCTAATCCAAAAGTGATCCAAAGAAAGTCAAAAAGGCCTCAAATCCAAATATCCAGCAGCATCCACAAAAAGTAATCCTTCCAGGTCAAGATTCAAATGAAAGTGACCAGCACATGAACAAAGCACTAGGAGGATCCTGATGGACAGGAACAGGAAGTTGGAGACTGTGGGGCACTTCCTTCCTCCCCCCTCCCCAAAATGGACTCCTTGCAAAAAAAAAGTGCAGGAAAATGTTAACCTGAGGAGTTATTCTGATAAAAATCATCATTTTCAGAAGGTTTATGCTGCTTGCTGGTGGATTTCTTGGGCAGAATTGCAAATTTTGCAATTTCGCGAGTGCGAGATTGTTGCTGCCCGCCGCATCTACGTATTTGCAATTGCGAACGCTCGCGATGCGTGCTGTGCAAGGTGGCAAGCCGCGATGACGTAATCGTGGTCGCCAAACTCCCGCGGGATCCCGCAGCAAGATCCAAAATGGCGCAGCACACGCAAAATATGGAGAAAAACAACTCTGCAAACGCTGAATGACGGTAAGTGAACGCCGCGCGCAGCAATATTGTATCACCAAGCAAAAAAATCAGCTGCGTGCGAATTTGCGGCAAATTCGCGAGAGTTCGCGGATTGCAAATTTGCCGAAAATCCGCAAATTCCGCGAGTGGAACAGATTTTACGCTCATGCTTAGTCTGAAGGGGACAACCGACCACCTGCCCATGTGCGTCACGCACGCGGCGAGAATCCTGCAGAAGGACACAAGCGGCGCAACCAAATCAGCATGAACTATTTCTAGTGCACCCACTCCCCAGACCCATTACCTAACTCATGCATGACAACATTAATAATGACATGAGTCAGATTAAGTTAGTCAGAACTTTATGTAATTGTTACAGCACAATAAACTGGGCATTCTGCTAACTGGTACATGATTGATATATTGTGTCATATGTCTGTTCTTCAGGAGGGCATGCTTGTAGCAGCAGCATGGCCCCTCATGTTAATGTTATAATGTTCAATGCAGATGCTCCCAGCCTCCTTTCCCCATCCTCCTCCTGATTAGGCAGTGAGGCAGCAGAGGGCCTGCTGCTGCGGCGGGGTGCTACCACCGGTGGAATGGACTGGCTGCTATGGCTGGATGTAGCCTCACTTGTGTCGTCAGCCCCCCCCTGGTGATGGCCGACAGCCTGCATGCCCTGCACTGCTGTTGACACATGCTCCAGAGCTCTCGCGACGTCCTGGCAGCACTGGACCATTTGGACCTGCAAGGCCAAGGAGCGTCGGGAAAGCTGGGAGGTTGCGTTCCCTATTATGTAGTTTGACCGCGTGTATGCTGACAGGCGGGTCACCATTTGGCGGTGTCTGCGGAGATTGAGATCCCGCTGCCTGCTCATGGCATGTGTGTTGGCCTCCATAGCAGCTGTCATCCTCTCCATGCGGTCTGACATAACTGCAACATTTCGGGCGGTCTTATCCAGTTGGAGGTGGATAGCCCTGAGAAGACGTGCCTGCGTCTGATGCACATGTAGCATCTGGTGCTCGATGGAGAGCCCACCTGCTCGCACATTTTGTCCACTACCAGCACGGGAATTGTTGGTGCGCTGACCCCTCACCAGTCCGCTGGACTGGCTCCTCACTGCCGCAGTTCGGCAGGTTGGTTGGCGAACTGCTGCTGGTGTTGCAGGCCCCACTGGTGGTTGTGTGATGGGCAATGCTACTGCAGCGCGTGGTGGCACAGGGGTGGCACTGGCCACAGGGGCAGGTTGTGTGATGGCCGCTGGTGCGGCAGCTTGCCCTGATGGTCCGGGCTGTGGGGATAGATTAGTGTCTCCGTCTTTGTCCTCCGTGATGTCCATGACCAGGCCATCGCTGTCTGTGCTGGGGACTTCTACGCCACCTGTGATGTAAAGTGGACGTTGATTAGTGACATGTTTCTTACACATTTAGGCTTCCTACATGCTTGCAGACTACCATTCCCTGAGTCGCTGCAGGATTGACTCTCACTAAACATGTCTGGCATATTGGGGCAAGATGGTAATTGTGGTCAGACTACATGTCCCACAATGCAATAGTGATTTAGTGGTGTGCTTTGGCTGCATTACTGGGGTTTGATATGGGAGGCTCTGGAGTCATGGACATTGTTAGGGGACAGGGGGTCGCAGTCGCATGGCACTTACTGGTGTGTCTTGGGTGGGTCGGGAGGAGTCAAGCTGTGTCACACCCACGCATGCCTGCGGATTTATGGTGTCCTCCACTCGGTCCTCCAGTTGTGTATTCGGTGGGACAGTGGGCTCCCCTCCGCCTGTCGCCACACGCTCACCCAGCCTCTCCGCAATCTTCTCCTTTGACCGCCCTCTGAGGTCATACCAGCATTTTTTAAGTTCGTCCACGGAGCGCTGGGTGACCCCCACAGAGTTAACTTTAGCGCGTATGCGCAACCATAGCCGCCTTTTATCCGCCTCGAGCACCCTTCGGGAGTCTTTCCCGAAGAGTCGATTGTAGTCCTTGCAGACTCCTTCTATTAAAAATTCCAGCTCTTGCTCTTTTGCTCCCACTGGCAGATCCAGCTGCAGCTTCCTCAGACATGCTTACCACTGGGGTGTCTCCTGAAAAACTCCTGTAGGCACACTGGAGGGGACCTCTGATGATGATGCTTCCAGTTCAGGCTCTCACTGCTGAATGAGGGTGGAACCTGCCTACTTCCTGGTTGTGATGTCATCACTGTGCTCAGGATGCGACTTCCCGTTTTTGCGATCTCGCAGTTAGCGAGATCGCAATTTGCGATATCGCTAATTGCGAAATCGCAATTTCAACATGGGTATCAGCCGAATATGCGAATATTTACCGATTTTCGGGGACTCACAATCGGCGATTGCGGCCGATCGCGATTCGCTTTTTTTAATCGCAAATATTCATGAATGCCAATCTGCGAATTCTTAATTGCGATTCGCTTTTTCTCGCAAATTAGGATTCGCAGATTGGGACATTGATGAATCTGGCTGCTAGTTTAATTTACTCGATAGAGACATACTGACCTCAGTTATATGTCAAAACTATAGTGTATATTATTCCAATGCGCAGAGCCTATCAGCGATATAGGAACTACACTACAGGAAGGTTTACCTATTATATGTTAAAAATAAAAGCTGCTACATTATTCCATTACAATCCCTAAAAATATAACTTTTTCCATGAATACCATTTCTCATTTAATCCTGGAATTGTAAAGGTGACAATCCCTTTAAGGATGTGATGGAGCAATGCTGGACATGTATTTACATTGATTTGTTTTGTTTGTGCTATGGGATTGAGCACCAAAGGTGTTTGTTAAAACCCAGTGGCTGCAAACAAAGGGGGTGGGGGGGTGCAGACGGTTGGCACCAGCATGGATTATTGGTGTCTAGGACTTATTGTTCATAGTAAGAATGACATAAGGAAAGTTAGAAAAGCAAGAAGAGAAAAACATGAAAACAATTACAAAGAGAACAAGCATTGGCATAGCAAATAGGAGTCGCCTGTGGAACCTTATAAGTATTTAGTTATCCAGTACAATATTCTTGGTACAACAACATCAACTGTTGCATGGCTAAACACTTATAAGGTCCCAAAGGCGAGACCTATTGGCTGTGCCAATGCTTGTTTAATTTAGAACATTCTACCCTTAGTGGGTGAGTGAAAGGGAGGATGGACAGATGGATTGAAAGTGTCGGTGGATGGAAGGATAGATTGGGGAAAGGATGAATGAGTGAATGGATAATTAGAAGAACGGATGGATGAGAAACTGGTTGGTGAGTGAAAGGGAGGATGGATGGATTTATCAATGAATGAAAGGATGGATGGATGAATGAAAAGGATGGATGAGTGAAAGGGTGGATGGATGGTTGAATGATTTGGTGTAAGGAAGAGCAACAGGATGGATGAATGGATGGCTGAGTGATAGAATGAGTGATGAAAGATTGAAAAGAAAAATGGCTGGATTGAGTACAAGGATGGATGACAAAGGATGGATAAGTTAAAGGATGGATGAGTGAAAGGGTGGATGAAGAGAAGGATGATTGAAAGGATGGACGGCTGGATAGATGGTTGGATGGATAGGTTTGGAGATGGATGCATTGGTGTGAATATGGATGGGCAGAAAGACGGAGTGGTGAAAGACTGAATTTTAGATTAAAGAATCAACGAAAATAGAAAGTAAAGATGAAATTGTGGATATCAGCAGGTGGATGAATGGATAGATGCTTGGATGGACGATGAGAGAGCTCTTCTGGGGAGGATCGTAATGACTTGTTTTATTTGCTTAATGCCATTACAGCCTTGGTTTAAATTGGGGGATATTTAAATTGGCTGGCTACTTCCTTGGCTAAATCAGTCTGTTGGCAAAACCTAAACAGGACCCCTCAGATTATACTGGCTGCTGCCACTACTTCCGGATTGCTACCACTTTAAATGTATTTCAACAAATTCCCATTTTCAAACTTTCATGCAAAAAGTTCTGAGTTTCTTGTACAGCAGTTACGCAGCATCAACATGTCAAACCGATGTGGAGAAGGAGCATGTATGAAAGACACAAGGTGGGGTGATGGAGTTTTTAAAGCTAAATATTCCAGAACATGTGCAGTTTCTCCAATATGCCCACATGACAGCGCAGCTTGAACCACTCGACCTTCTGCTGGGAGCCTCTCTGTGAGAACCAAGGAGTGGCATTAGTGATGCAAATGGCATGCAGCGGATAACAGTTAAAAAACAAGATCACCTTTTCAATAAAGGGGCTTGGATGAAGAACGTTAGTGGAACTAGAGATTTTCTTAACTACGCAGTACACCCAAAATAAAATATTAACTTGGGAAGTGCTTCACAAAAAGGATGCCAATACATTCACTGCAATCCAGCAAGAGCGATAGAGAGAGGGAAAATATGAATACAAAATGTAGAAAAGCTTCAGAGGACAATTATGTAGAAGTAGAGTACGGGCATTGAGCAAAGATAACCCTGTTTTGTTGCTACAGCAGGTATCAAAGAGGTAGACTGGGTGTGCTCAACATTCCTTATCTTCCAAAATTGCATCACTGAACTGAAAATTACTCAGCCTCCCTGCCCGACCAAGAACTAAGACCCGACAGTTAAAAAAAAAAGGTCACGACTTCAAACACCACAAGTGGTTCTTCAAAGCAGAGTGCTACATTCCTGAAGAAAGGTTTTCTGAGGACGTCCTCTGATCCTCTGAAAGCACTCTTCTCTAGCAACAAAGCTAATAGAAGCACGAGTGACCTTTTGGAATCGGTCAGCTCTTTTCAAGCACTCTTGCTTGTTGCACCATCCACCTTGCGGGAGCGAGCAGATGCGTGCACAGCCATGCTAATTGGAAACAGATGACGCCTGACCGCCGCTGCTTGCTCCTGCAAGGTGGATGTTGCCACAAGCACGAGTGCTTGTAAAGAGCTGACCGATTCCAAAAGGTCACCTCTTAGGGCAGCGCATGTGCGCTGCCTAGGAGAGACCTAAAAATGGAAAACACAGATGGGTGTGTAGAAGAATGTCCAGCTCCACATCATCCATCTGTCCAGCTGTGGCAAAGGGGCTTCCAGTGACAGAGCTGCCTGTGTCTCCAATGTCACAGTGCTTTCTGGCCCTCTAAATGAGACAGGGAGAAAGACAGGGTGGAGGTTGGGGTATCCATCCCTCTTCTGTCTAAGAGAGGCCTTGGAAGTGCTTCATTTGCCATGTACTTCACCAGGACAGAGTCCCTGTGGAAAAGTAAATTTTGCCATGTTCTGTGTCCCTACGTGTTCCCCATCTTATGTTGTATGTGCATGATTAATATGCATATGTATTCCCCATGATCGATTAAAGACGCAATTACAGTTGTGTCCATCTCTAGTATGCCAGTTTCCAGTTCTCGTCAAAGCTACGAGTATTAGGCCTATGTAAAGCTACGATTGCCACGTTTCTCAGTGTGCACGTTATTTCATTGTAAAATCCCCGTTTCTAGGCCTCAAAAGGGCCCGGACTCAGATTCAGCTCCTGTCTCCTGAACCCTCGCTGAGGAGCGATACAGCCCCCACCTGTATCCCTGACCCTTCACTTACTTCCTGCCTCACAGTGCCCGACTCGGACTGGCTCTGCCTGCCAGTCTGCCAAGAGTATGTTATGATTCCAGTTATCAGTCCAGCCCTCCTTCTCTGCATTCCTAAGCTACTGAATTGCATCAATAGTTTCAGTCATCGTCTAGCCTTTACGTCTCCATGTAAGAGAAATACTGTATTTATGATCATTTAATATTCCTCAACACACACTACATGTAGAATAATGCATGCACCAGTCTTAGTGTCTGTTAGCCTGTACCCTGATAACTTTTGGATTCTATCAACATGTTCTCTAAACATCAGATACTAGATAGTGTTTAGGTACATGTCGCTCTGACTCTCCAGACTTCAGTCTCTCCTTCTAGCGCAGAAGTCATAGCCCCCAGCTTCTCCCTAGTTACACGTCATTGCCAGCTTGCGCGCACCACTAGGTTAGAGGTCCCAGCTCCTTAAGTAGCCCCCTCCATGTTTCCGCCCCATTTATGACATATTCTGTTACGTCTACATCACATGTCTATGTATACGCCTCCTGTTACACCCACTTTCATTCTTATCTTTCGCGACTGTTGCTAACTCCACCCACTGTCACACCTACTGTATGTACTGTAATGCAATTGTTTTAGTATATATACTTGTGTATTGTTATTAAAAGGCAGCGCGCTCATTCCAGCTCCTGTCCGACAGCTGTCGGGGCCCCCCTGTTGGCTAGCCATCCCAGATCTTGCCCGTGCAGGTTGTCCTGTTCCTGTCCTTTATGCTGTATTAAACCTGCAAACTCCTACTACCTCGAATCTTGACTCTTATTTATTGAGCTATCTGTTATTGTTATATCTAGTCAAAAATAGAGGTATTATTTATTTATTTACCACATAATGGCGCCCGAATAGGGACTTGCCCTTTCCCCACGCGCCGGAGAAGCCACGCAAGCCCCCTGATCCTCTGCAGCCGTGACGGAACCATACCGTGCACGTGCAGATATTTCTGCTTCAAGTATCCCTCAGGCCCACGGAGGAGACGGAGGTTGCGGTCCAGCATCCAGACGAGGCGGTGGAGGAACGCGGCGAGTCCCGACCAGAGCCCAAGCCGAGAGTCCAAGGTCCGAGGTATCCGGAGGCCCACCCGTAACAGAAGTCCGAAGTTCGTCCGTCCGGCGTCGAAGCAGTCCAGTCCAGTCCGAGGCCTTCCGTTCTTGCTGCCCGGTGAGTACCGTTGCTGGGGTAGTATCTAGACAGGGTCAATCTAATTGTCTCTGGTCCGTGGGTTTGGGGTACACAGATCCAACACGAAGTGTCCACTTAGGTGGATGCGGGTCCTGACGTGTCTCTTTATGAGACCGGTAAGTTTCGTACTGTTTTAGCAGTGCATCTAGTTTCTGTTCTAGTCCGTTCTGTTCTCGAGAAATTCATGTATTCTGTTTTCAGTATTCCAGGTAGTATTTTGTCCGAACTGTTATTTTAAATGTCATTCATGTATTTCCATGTCGTGGTATGAAAGTGGTATAATTATCGTGTTCATTGTGTATTGTATTGTGTCTAGACTACAGTTCAGTCATGCCTTTGTTTTCCAAGTTACGTCAGTTAAAAACTAGAAAAGGTCTGTTAGAAGAAGCAGTTCCTGTCCCACCTAGGGACAGTCCAGGTCATTTTATGTATCAAAAGCATGGCATAAGTGCCATATTGTATCTAGATTTGTGGGTGGAGTACACCAAACAGTTAGAGGAAAAGTATAGATGGCCCGTATCGGGTACATGGGATGCCGAGTGCATCATGCGAGTAGAAGAAGTATTATGGAAAAAGAAAGCCAGACAGTCACAGAAAGATGCCATCGAGTTATGGCGCAAAGAATCTCATAAAAGAACCGAAAAAGAAATCAGAAAGTCAGAATTAAGTAGAGAATCCTTAGAAAGAGCCCAAGAAAGGGAATTAATCGAAATAGGTGAACGAGTTAAAACCGAACAGTCAGACAGACAGAGGAATGCCCTCATTAAGGGTATGTATCCTCTTCTTGCCGAGTGCTTGCCAAAAGCAACCCCGGAGGCATCCAGTAATTTTCCGCCACCCTTAGTTCCGACCAAGTTACGTCACAAACCGACCGCAGCTGATATTTTTCTCTCGTCCTATTTGGACGACACAGTCCCAGAATATGCAAATCCTGTTCCACCAGCTCCTGTAAATAATGTAAATCCTGCTCCTCCAGTCACCGGGGCACCTGTTGCAGTACCTGCTACGGTACCCCCGGTCCAGCCCGTAGTACAAATTCCCGCCACATCAGTCACTCTGCCAGCACGAAGAGTATCAGTCAACGATTCCAGTATAGGGGCCGCGGGAGGAGGTCCTCCTGGTACCCCGCCGCCAAGTAGACGTCTAGGAGCAGTCGAGTTACATGAACGTGCGTTACAGCGTACGCCTAAATATAAGTCCATTGCAGAAATCAGGCGACTCCTTACTGAATGCTGTTATGATCCAGTCCCAGGCGAGGATAGTATGGTTATATATTCCGTACGTATAAGGCAGGTGTCCGAGTATTTGGTCACCCTACCGAATATGAAAGAAGATCTAGACAGAATGTATCGTTTCATTCGTACAGGAGACGATCCAGAAAGTATTGGTGAAGTCATGTCTCTCAGGAAAGCTGAGATCCAGTTCATGTTATTAAAGTTTCTGATCAATTGTTTAATTAGGGAACAAGATTCCCCGACTAAAGATCCGAACGAAATGAAAATTCTGACAAAGTGGAGTGATAATATAGCCGAGGGTAAGCACAAGACACTCAATAGTATTGAGAATATGTACAAGAAAATACGTAAAGAAATAATAAGGTTACACGAACAACGCAAAGAAGCACAAGTAAGCGAGAAAGAAAATGACTCTTCTACTAAAGAGGTAGACGACGAGTATACCGCCAGAATAGCGTATGTAGGTAAATCTAGATTTCCAGACCGACATTTACGCCTAGAACACAAGAAAGTCTTTCATCTTCCAGCACCAGAACAAGGTTCTCTAGAACAAGTATTTCAAGCTACCGATCAAATTCTGAAATCACGAATCGGTTATAGTGAATTAAGTACCATGCATGAACAAGAACTAGCCCGATCAGCAGTCCGATGGATTACTGATTCTACCACTTTTCCAGACGAAATAGTGGCACAAATGTTTCTGAAACTGCCCCCAGCCGAGCAGCGACTGGTGGGTATGTATATGATCCAGCACCTCATTACGCTGTATGAGGGTCAACATTCTGATCCAGGTCCGTTACATGATGTCCTGAACGAGTTACTCCAGTATAGATGGAAAGGTTTAGGTACTGATTTAATTAGTGTCATTCTAGAACAGCGCCATAAATACAGAACGTTTTTGAACCCGCATTATGTTCATGTCTCACCTCCAGAAAGTAAACCGTTTTACATAGACAGGCAGCATCCGTTACAAGAAGTACACCCAGTTAGGACACCAGATGGTGAAATGCAACGAGTATTTGTTTACACCCCTGTGGTAAATAAATAAATAATACCTCTATTTTTGACTGGATATAACAATAACAGATAGCTCAATAAATAAGAGTCAAGATTCGAGGTAGTAGGAGTTTGCAGGTTTAATACAGCATAAGGACAGGAACAGGACAACCTGCACGGACAAGATCTGGGATGGCTAGCAACTTTTAATAACAGTGCACAAACATATATACTAAAACAATTGCATTACAATGCATACAGTAGGCGTGGCAGTGGGTGCGGCCTGTAACAGTAGCGAAAGATAAGGGTGAAAGTAGGTGTAACAAGAGGCGTGAACATAGACATGTGATGTAGACGTAACAGAATATGTCATAAATGGGGCGGAAACATGGAGGGGGCTACCTGAGGAGCCGGGACCTCTAACCTAGTGGTGCGCGCAAGCTGGCAATGACGTGTAACTAGGGAGAAGCTGGGGGCTATGACTTCTGAGCTAGAAGGAGAGACGAAAGTCTGGAGAGTCAGAGCGACATGTACCTAAACAATATCTAGTATCTGATGTTTAGAGAACATGTTGATAGAATCCAAAAGTTATCAGGGCAAAGGCTAACAGACACTAAGACTGGTGCATGAATTATTCTACATGTAGTGTGTGTTGAGGAATATTAAATGACCATTAATACAGTATTTCTCTTACATGGAGACGTAAAGGCTGGACTGTGACGGAAACTATTGATGCGATTCAGTAGCTTAGGAATGCAGAGAAGGAGAGCTGGACTGATAACTGGAATCATAACATACTCTTGGTAGACTAGCAGGCAGAGCCAGGACGAGCCGGGCACTGTGAGGCAGGAAGTAAGTGAAGGGTCAGGGATACAGGTGGGGGCTGTATCGCTCCTCAGCGAGGGTTCAGAAGACAGGAGCTGAATCTAAGTCCGGGCCCTTTTGAGGCCTAGAAACGGGGGCTTTACAATGAAATAACGTGCACTCTGTGAAACGTGGCAACGTAGCTTTACATAGGCCTAATACTCGTAGCTTTCACGAGAACTGGAGACTAGCATACTAGAGATGGACACAACTGTAATTGCGTCTTTAATCGATCATGGGGAATACATATGCATATTAATCGTGCACATATAACATAACATGGGGAACACGTAGGGACACAGAACATGGCAAAATTTTACTTTTCCACATTCCCTCCTTGTCACTACGTTTCCATCAGGAAACATCAATATTCATGATACCATCTATCATTTCATACAGTATCATTTGCTCGTCTCGAATTTTCTTGGAACGGGATCTAGGACGGGACTTGGGACTAGGAATACAAGAGGTAGCACAAATGCCGCAAATCGCAGGGCCACATTGTATACAGAGGCAGCAACTGAATATGATCGCTACTGCAATACCTAGAAATGACAATATTTTCCATCCCCAGGCAGAAATAATACTCCAAAACCAACCGGACCATGTCCAGGTGCCTGGATCCTGGTGTAACTGATGGGCAATTTTATGAAGTCTGGTTATAGCTGAATAAACAGACGGCGCGTTATTTGGAATGAAAATGCAGCAACTAGATCCGATGACTCTACATGCTCCTCCTCTATCGGCCAGTATGACGTCAAGGACGAGACGATTCTGGAGCACGACAATTCTCATAAAGGATTGCTCTTCGGTTAAGTTACCTAGAGCAGAGGTAGTCTCAATCACTACTGCTTCGAGTGTTCTGGTTAATCTACGTATCAGCTTACTATTCACGACAGTACCTAAGTAGGGGAAGACACCTTTATTGATATCTATGTATTGCTCTAGAGCAGTTTCAGTATAATCGACAATCGGGAGGTCTCTCTTGTGTCTAGTATGTACTAGGTGGGAGTTCCTATGATAGTCAGGTGGGGCTAGAAAAACTGGTGGCAGTAGGAATGCAATGTAACAGGTTCCCTCCCAATCGAGGGGCAGACGAACATATGCGGTCTGACCACAAACAAAATAAGAATGACGTGAAGCTTTGAAAATAGATTTCCTACTGTCACTATACTTGACAATAGTAGTACAATCACTATGTCCTACATGTACGGAACCATTCTTTCTGACACATAATTCACCTTTGACTGGTAATACTGACATAGCAGGTAAGTCTGGAGTAGTATCAGACTGAACATTCAGGACCATGAAATTCGAAGAATAATTACCTAAATTATAAACTTCATTTTCTAGATCTAACCCTGTTCTGTGGGGAAGACCTTGCTTGTCTGGAGAACATGTACTGTTAAGAAAGGACATATCTGTTAAGGATGATGTTAACGTGGACCATGCTCCACATGAACCGTTATGTGAAAATGGATAAGGAAAGAGTGGCAGAACTCCCTTCGGTGTCTGGAAAGGGGGGAGTCGACCACACACCCAACAATTAGTGGCATTGCTGGTCTGGTGTGAATAATGTAACATGCGGATAAAGGAATTATTTCGCATAGCAAGACGATAAGATAGTTCATGAGGAGGCAGATCACTAAACGTGTGCTCTACTGTAGCATTAGAAGACTTATTTACATGAGAAACTGGAAAATATAAATACAATGCATAACTTATGCAGGTAATCATAAGGCTGAGATATAGCAGAAAACATAAAATAATAATGCAACTTTTAGAGTTCTCACTAACTCTCTCTCTATGGGGGTCTATTTTATACATGTCAGAAACCGGTCTAACCGTTTCACCTAGGGGAGGACTTAGACAATCAAACTGGCTGACTTATTTTACTAGACCTTAATTTTAACTTATACTCCTGCTGCGGAGTTTTCTCTAACAGGGAGGGTTTCGTATCAATGTCTTTTGCGGGACAGTCCTTGAGAATAGTACTTTGGCAGTCTTTAAAATCCTCGGAAATGTTCTTGGAAACAGTCTTTAGTCCATAAAATTTCTTTACATGCGACAAATGCACCCAGCCCTTCCTGCCTTCCAGCTTGACGGCAGTACGGGTGGCCAGGAGGACTTGCTTGGGCTCCTTCCAGCGGGGCTCCAGCGGACTTGAACGATCAAAGTTCCTTACGAGAACCAGACTTCCAGGAACGATTTCATGCGGTGCCACCTCGGTATTGTCTGGAAATGCGGCGGCAACCTGTGAACGACAAGAGTGTAGGGCAGACATCAAGGAAGCTAGGTAATCTGTCAGCATATTACTGGAAACATCTGTAATACTTCGGGGTCTGGGTGTACCCCACACATTTGGGGGGCGGCCGAATACGACCTCGTACGGGGACAGACCTGATCTGGAATGTGCGACCATGCGCATATAAAATAAGGCGACTGGCAGAGCTACTAGCCAGTCCACACCTTTCTCTTGACAGATTTTAGCAATACGTATTTTCAAGGTTTGATTATGTCTCTCTACGAGACCGGCTGCTTCAGGATGGCGTACACAATGAAACTTCCACTGGTACCCTAACAAAAGGGAAACGTGCTTCATAAGTTCGGATGAGAATGGCTGGCCGTTATCTGAATACACGACCCTAGGGAGTCCATAACGGGGGAAGAATTCACGAACCAACTGCTTGGCAGTGGTCGCGGCTGTGTAATCTGGGACTGGATATGCTTCTGTCCACCTGGACAAGGCACATACAACTACAAGGACATACTTGAAACCTCGACATCGCTCCATCTGAATGTAATCCATCTGGAGGACTTCAAAAGGGTGGTCAGGAGGTTGGAATCCACCTTGTTCCACCGGGACACTTTTACCTGGATTGAACTGGCAACATATCATACAAGTACGGACTTTCTGTTTGGCTGCAGCTCGTAAGTGCTTGTTGAACCAAAGGTTCTGGATACTGTCTAACATAGCTTTTTCTCCTAGATGTGCTGGACTATGTGCGGTATTAATAATGACTTGAACCATAGAGTCGGGGAGAAACCATGTGGCTTTTCCCTTCGTCACCCATCCCTGATCTGTCTGGACCCCTCCTTGTTCGGACCATTTCTTGATTTCTTCGGGAGTGGCATGTAACTGTATGTCTATGACATCTTGTGTAGGGTCCTTAACTGTCATACAAGTAGTCTGTTCTGGAGTGGATGTCTGTGTCTTGTTAACTGGTATGTCTGGTGTCTGTGCTGTAAGCTTGGCTGTTCGATCTGCTAGATCATTTCCTTGAGAAATAATGTCGGTAACTTTCGTATGTGCTTTGCATTTCATGATAGCGATAGCTGTCGGTAAATGTATTGCATCTAACAGAGCTTGAATAAGGAAACCATGCTGAATCTTGGTTCCATGAGAAGTCATAAAACCTCTCTCCTACCAGAGCACTCCAAAGTCGTGTACGACTCCGAATGCGTAGCGTGAATCTGTGTAAACATTAACTTTCAGGTTCTTGGCGTGAATGCAGGCTTGTGTCAGAGCAACTAGCTCTGCTGCTTGAGCAGACAGGGTGTCAATACGGTGTGTTTCAATAACTTCAGTGTCAGTAGTCACTGCATACGCGGCTACTAGATCTCCTGTACTAGTTCTCATACATGAACCATCCACATAAAGTGTCAGGTCGGGATTAGGTAATGGAATATCTGTCAGGTCTTGTCTTGGCTTGGTCATGGTGTTAATAACTTCCACACAGTCATGTGTGGCAGGATTTGAAGTAACTGTCGGTAACAGTGTAGCAGGATTTAGAATGTTGCAGCGTCTGATTTCTATGTGTGGCTGGAACAGTGTCAGTTCATAACCTGTTAAACGTGCTATTGTCAAGTGTTGGGTCTGTGTTCGATTTAAAAGAACTTCCACGGAATGTGGAACTTGTACTGTCAGGGAGTGTCCTAACACTATGGAATCACTTTGTCTGATAGCTAGAGCTGTGGCTGCAACTGACTTGAGGCACGCAGGCAGAGCCTGGGCTACTGGATCTAGTGTGCTTGAAAAATAAGCACAGGGCTTGTACTGTCCTGCTTGATCTTGTGTAAGAACAGATAATGCTGTACCATCACGTTCTGTGACAAAAAGTGTAAAAGGCTTATTGTAGTTCGGTGTAGCTAGGACAGGAGCTTGGCATAACGCTTTCTTTAACTCATTGAAACTAAGTGTATGTTCAGATGTCCAAGGGAGGACAGTCGATACGGCTGCCTCCTGTGTCGTTAACTGTATCAGTGGTTTGGCTAGAAATGCATACTGAGGAATCCATTGTCTGCAATAAGAAGTAAGGCCGATAAAAGCACGTACCTCCTTCTGGGTCTTGGGCTGAGGAAGACTCGCTATTAACTGGATACGGTCAGGTGTCAACTGCCTACCCCACTTGGACAGTAAGTGGGCTAAGTAGATCACTTGCTGGACACAGAATTGAAGCTTTGAAGGAGACACCTTGTGCCCCATCTCGGCTAGGAAATACAAGACTGTAAGTGATGCTCGCTCGCAAGCACGTTCAGAACGGGCTGTGATCAGTAGATCATCGACATACTGGAGCAGGGCAGTGTCAGCTGGCATGTGAATATTGTCTAGTTGTCTCTTAAGTGCTTGACTGTAAATGCTAGGACTTTCTGTAAAACCTTGAGGAGCTCGTGTGAATTTATAGCTCCTTCCATTTAAACAAAAACCGAAAAGGTACTGGCTATCTGGATGAATTGGAACACTGAAAAATGCGTTCTTGAGGTCTATTACTGTGAAAAATATTGCCTCAGAATCAATGGCTGTCAATAGGGATGAGATATCTGGGACTACTGGATACTGAGGGATAATACATTTATTGAGTTCTCGAAGGTCAATCACTAATCGATATACTGGGGGTGCATTTGGATCAGTACGTTTCATGACTGGAATGATCGGAGAATTACATACATTGGAGTCAGTTTCTACAACTACTCCTTGAGCCATGAGCTCGTCAATAATTTTGGATAAGGCTGCTACAGCCTCAGGTGGCAATCTGTACTGTCTGATTCGTGGTAACACTACACCTTGCTTGAGAGTCACACGATGGGGTGTGATTTGCATGAAGCCAACATCAGTTGGACCTTGCGCCCATAGATGCTGCGGAACATTAGACAATCTCGGATCAAAATCTCGTAAAACATAGTGACCCTTGAAGTCACGTAAAAACAAACGTATTCCTTCTGGGGAGCAGCAAATAACTGCACCTAATTCTTTCAGTGTCTTAATGCCTAACAAATTTTCTGGACATGACTTAGTAAGTAACAGATCAGTAGTTCGGGACAATGGACCTACTTCTAGAGTAACTGGCTTTGATATCTCGTTTACAATAGGCTTTCCTGAAAATCCAAGGGAAACATTTCTTGAGCCTGAGAGCGGAGCCCCTGGAACTTCGGCGTGACTTATGGTAGTCCTACTTGCCCCTGTATCAATCAGAAACTTTCTGTCTTTCCCTAATACTTGACTATGAATATCATTTCTGCCTGGGGATGGAAAATATTGTCATTTCTAGGTATTGCAGTAGCGATCATATTCAGTTGCTGCCTCTGTATACAATGTGGCCCTGCGATTTGCGGCATTTGTGCTACCTCTTGTATTCCTAGTCCCAAGTCCCGTCCTAAATCCCGTTCCAAGACAATTCGAGACGAGCAAATGATACTGTATGAAATGATAGATGGTATCATGAATATTGATGTTTCCTGATGGAAACGTAGTGACAAGGAGGGAATGTGGAAAAGTAAATTTTGCCATGTTCTGTGTCCCTACGTGTTCCCCATCTTATGTTGTATGTGCATGATTAATATGCATATGTATTCCCCATGATCGATTAAAGACGCAATTACAGTTGTGTCCATCTCTAGTATGCCAGTTTCCAGTTCTCGTGAAAGCTACGAGTATTAGGCCTATGTAAAGCTACGATTGCCACGTTTCTCAGTGTGCACGTTATTTCATTGTAAAATCCCCGTTTCTAGGCCTCAAAAGGGCCCGGACTCAGATTCAGCTCCTGTCTCCTGAACCCTCGCTGAGGAGCGATACAGCCCCCACCTGTATCCCTGACCCTTCACTTACTTCCTGCCTCACAGTGCCCGGCTCGGACTGGCTCTGCCTGCCAGTCTGCCAAGAGTATGTTATGATTCCAGTTATCAGTCCAGCCCTCCTTCTCTGCATTCCTAAGCTACTGAATTGCATCAATAGTTTCAGTCATCGTCTAGCCTTTACGTCTCCATGTAAGAGAAATACTGTATTTATGATCATTTAATATTCCTCAACACACACTACATGTAGAATAATGCATGCACCAGTCTTAGTGTCTGTTAGCCTGTACCCTGATAACTTTTGGATTCTATCAACATGTTCTCTAAACATCAGATACTAGATAGTGTTTAGGTACATGTCGCTCTGACTCTCCAGACTTCAGTCTCTCCTTCTAGCGCAGAAGTCATAGCCCCCAGCTTCTCCCTAGTTACACGTCATTGCCAGCTTGCGCGCACCACTAGGTTAGAGGTCCCGGCTCCTTAGGTAGCCCCCTCCATGTTTCCGCCCCATTTATGACATATTCTGTTACGTCTACATCACATGTCTATGTATACGCCTCCTGTTACACCCACTTTCATCCTTATCTTTCGCGACTGTTGCTAACTCCACCCACTGTCACACCTACTGTATGTACTGTAATGCAATTGTTTTAGTATATATACTTGTGTATTGTTATTAAAAGGCAGCGCGCTCATTCCAGCTCCTGCCCGACAGCTGTCGGGGCCCCCCTGTTGGCTAGCCATCCCAGATCTTGCCCGTGCAGGTTGTCCTGTTCCTGTCCTTTATGCTGTATTAAACCTGCAAACTCCTACTACCTCGAATCTTGACTGTTATTTATTGAGCTATCTGTTATTGTTATATCTAGTCAAAAATAGAGGTATTATTTATTTATTTACCACAAAGAGAAGGATGATTGAAAGGATGGACGGCTGGATAGATGGTTGGATGGATAGGTTTGGAGATGGATGCATTGGTGTGAATATGGATGGGCAGAAAGACGGAGTGGTGAAAGACTGAATTTTAGATTAAAGAATCAACGAAAATAGAAAGTAAAGATGAAATTGTGGATATCAGCAGGTGGATGAATGGATAGATGCTTGGATGGACGATGAGAGAGCTCTTCTGGGGAGGATCGTAATGACTTGTTTTATTTGCTTAATGCCATTACAGCCTTGGTTTAAATTGGGGGATATTTAAATTGGCTGGCTACTTCCTTGGCTAAATCAGTCTGTTGGCAAAACCTAAACAGGACCCCTCAGATTATACTGGCTGCTGCCACTACTTCCGGAGTGCTACCACTTTAAATGTATTTCAACAAATTCCCATTTTCAAACTTTCATGCAAAAAGTTCTGAGTTTCTTGTACAGCAGTTACGCAGCATCAACATGTCAAACCGATGTGGAGAAGGAGCATGTATGAAAGACACAAGGTGGGGTGATGGAGTTTTTAAAGCTAAATATTCCAGAACATGTGCAGTTTCTCCAATATGCCCACATGACAGCGCAGCTTGAACCACTCGACCTTCTGCTGGGAGCCTCTCTGTGAGAACCAAGGAGTGGCATTAGTGATGCAAATGGCATGCAGCGGATAACAGTTAAAAAACAAGATCACCTTTTCAATAAAGGGGCTTGGATGAAGAAAGTTAGTGGAACTAGAGATTTTCTTAACTACGCAGTACACCCAAAATAAAATATTAACTTGGGAAGTGCTTCACAAAAAGGATGCCAATACATTCACTGCAATCCAGCAAGAGCGATAGAGAGAGGGAAAATATGAATACAAAATGTAGAAAAGCTTCAGAGGACAATTATGTAGAAGTAGAGTACGGGCATTGAGCAAAGATAACCCTGTTTTGTTGCTACAGCAGGTATCAAAGAGGTAGACTGGGTGTGCTCAACATTCCTTATCTTCCAAAATTGCATCACTGAACTGAAAATTACTCAGCCTCCCTGCCCGACCAAGAACTAAAACCCGACAGTTAAAAAAAAAGGTCACGACTTCAAACACCACAAGTGGTTCTTCAAAGCAGAGTGCTACATTCCTGAAGAAAGGTTTTCTGAGGACGTCCTCTGATCCTCTGAAAGCACTCTTCTCTAGCAACAAAGCTAATAGAAGCACGAGTGACCTTTTGGAATCGGTCAGCTCTTTTCAAGCACTCTTGCTTGTTGCGCCATCCACCTTGCGGGAGCGAGCAGATGCGTGCACAGCCATGCTAATTGGAAACAGATGACGCCTGACCGCCGCTGCTTGCTCCTGCAAGGTGGATGTTGCCACAAGCACGAGTGCTTGTAAAGAGCTGACCGATTCCAAAAGGTCACCTCTTAGGGCAGCGCATGTGCGCTGCCTAGGAGAGACCTAAAAATGGAAAACACAGATGGGTGTGTAGAAGAATGTCCAGCTCCACATCATCCATCTGTCCAGCTGTGGCAAAGGGGCTTCCAGTGACAGAGCTGCCTGTGTCTCCAATGTCACAGTGCTTTCTGGCCCTCTAAATGAGACAGGGAGACTGACAGGGTGGAGGTTGGGGTATCCATCCCTCTTCTGTCTAAGAGAGGCCTTGGAAGTGCTTCATTTGCCATGTACTTCACCAGGACAGAGTCCCTCGGTGCAAACAACCTGGGTTTTAGAAACATTTAACTTATACCCGGCCACTTCCCCAAACTGTTGAGTCTGGTCCTCAATCTCCCTTAATGCTTGCTCTGGTTCAGATGTTACTACCGCTATATCATCAGCGTAAACAAGTACACGTACTTGATGCTGCCCCACTACCATTGCCTGTATACCATTGGTGGTCTCCAATATTTGCAACAGTGGGTTAATATAAATGGCAAAAGTAATGGCGAACAGGGGCATCCCTGCCGGGTGCGCCTAGTTATATATACAAAAGATGACTCTTTCCCCATTGTACAAATTTTAGCCCGCGGGTGTTTATACGTAGTCTGTAGTGCTAACAAAAATTGGGGGGCCAAATCCCATCTTACGCATTTTAGCCCAAAGGAACGACCACGATACGAGGTCAAATGCTTTTTCAGCATCTAAAAAAATAATTCCTATATGCCTATGCAGTGTAATAGAATAATCTAGCAGCGCAATAACCCTATGTAAGTGGTTAACCGTACTCCTGCCCGGCAAAAATCTATGTTGATGCCAAGATACCAGTGGTGATATAACTTGTGCTAGGATTTTTGAATACACCTTGCCATCAGCATTTATTAATGATATGGGTCTATGCAACCCCGGGCGCCTAGGAGCCTTATCCTTCATCTTAAAAATCACTATATTGGCATCATCCCAAGATGGTGGGGGGTTCCACACTGAGCTTCTAAAAACGTGGCCAGCATATCCTCCTTAGTAGCGAAAACTATCCGATAGATCTCCAAGGGAAGTTTATCCGGCCCTGCCGCTTTTCCTAGCGCTAAACAGTCTAATGCTGTCTGTGATTCTAGTGTGGTAATAGGAGCTTCCAGCTCTTCCCATGCAGTCAGACCTAACTCAGTTAAATCTAGATTATGGAGATACCGCTCTACACTGCCCTGCTTCACAAGATCTTGGGTATATATTTCTTTATAATATGAGTGACGTACCCCCATTATGCCTTCCACCGTCTCAGCTGTGCCCCCTTTACCATCCTCCAAAATTTCAATTCGCTGGGAGGTTTGTCTACCCCGCAGTCTTTGAGGTATGCATCTACCAGTTGCTTCCCCATATTCATATCTTTCTGCCTTATGTGTTTTAAACTGAGCAGCTATTTCTTGACTCCATACCACATTGATCCTGGCCTTACAACAGGCCGTCTTGGTTTGCGCTTCCTTACTATCTACATTTGTTCTAACCGCCTGTATAAGTTCACACTCAGCCCTCTTTAACTCCTCGAGTAGACCAAATATTTGTTCTTTCTGTTGTTTCTGCTTAGCCCACCCATAGCTAAGAGTTTCACCCCTTAGCCCAACCTTCAAAGAATCCCAAATCATTGGTTGTGCAGCCGATCATCTATTACTATCAAGAAACTGTCCAGCCCAAGTTCGGATATGGCAAATATATTCCTCATCGCTTAAATGTTTTTTATTGAATGTAAAAGACCGCTGTTCAATCGGAAGACTAAGACTGGCAAGATCCATAACCACAGGTCCATGATCTGAAGTAATGCGGGGCCACACCTGCGTTTTTGCACCACGGTCAGCAATCGAGGTAAAAAAATATAAGCAAGATATTTGGGAATAAAGATCAGGATGTCACTTCAAGAGATAGTTGAAGTGAACTGGGCAGATATACTCGCTTCAGCGAGAAGGCAATTGGAAAAGGTGGAGTGGTGTGGCTCACTGGTTAGAGGCGGCAGACCCAGAAGCAGAGAACGGCCCGGGACCAGGGTTCAATTCCCGACGCAGCAGGGTCGTGGACCAGTGTCAGCGGACTCGATAATTCTTGCCTCGGTGCCTACTCTAACCAGGGATCATACTCCGCAACTATGGGCGTTAAGCTTGCCTCATCTCTACAACGGCCCCCCACAGACGGCGGGGATGCCTGGTTTCACCTTGGAGATACCCAGCAGGGACCATCTCACAGGAAAAGCCAGGACGTGTTCCCCAGCGGTCTTTAGTGCCGGGACGCTTACGGGCAGCTGTGCGCTTTACAAGTCCCACACATTACATTTACATTTACAAAAGGTTGAGCGTCTTCACTTATCAATGGTAGGACAATGCAATGTTTAAAAAATGTGTATACTCCCTAGGGTAAGGTATTATTTTTGGACGGTACCGCTAGAGGTGACACGGGTACAATTAATGCAGCTTCAGTCTGTTGCTGATAGGTTTATATGGGGCTGGAGGAAAATTCAACGTGCTTCAAAATATATGACGCTACCATTGGCACGTGGTGGGTGGGGGGTGCCGAATTTTGGTTTGTACTATCTAGCTTGTCTTTTGCAGAATATGCAGTACTTGGTGACCGGGGTTGAAGCAAGGCCATTTGAAGCTCCTAATGTATATCATGTGTTGTTGGGGACCTAGGTGAGTGAGGTCTTGCTCAAGTTCTATGAACCAAGTTACTTTAAAAGAACGCAATTTAAAATTGTTTCTGCTGCATATCAGGCATGGAAGCTGATACGCAAAACTGTATCTATAAACCGGATTGGTTATTATACGCCTTTTTATTCCTCGGAAATATTTCCTTTGGTATTTTGGGATACTAAGATGGCTACTTGGAGAGACAAGGGGATTCGGCACCTAGGGGATATCTATAGTGCTGGGATAATTGTTTTTTTTTAGATTTAGTTAAACGAAATAAAATATCTAAGAATGATTTTTTCAAATACTTACAAATGCGTGACTTTATCTATAAACATTGTAGACACTCGTCCATAACAACCAATCAATCAATCAATCATGACATTTGTATAGCGCGCTACTCACCCGGAAGGGTCTCAAGGCGCTGGGGGGGGGGGCGGGGATACGTTACTGCACGAACAGCCAGGTCTTGAGTTGCTTCCTGAAGAAAAGATGGTCCTGGGTCAGTCGAAGGTGGATGGGGAGGGAGTTCCAGGTCTTGGCTGCCAGGTAGGAGAAGGATCTTCCTCCGGCGGTGGCTCTGCGGATGCGTGGTACGGCGGCGAGGGCGAGGTTGGTCGATCGTAGCTGGCGGGTGGGCGTGTAGAAGGTCAGGCGGTCATTTAGGTACTTGGGGCCCAGGTCGTGGAGAGCCTTGTGTGCGTGGGTGAGGAGCCTGAACGTGATTCTCTTGCTGACGGGGAGCCAGTGCAGGTCTCTCAAGTGGCCGGAGATGTGGCTGTGTCGGGGGATGTCCAGGATGAGTCGTGCGGAGGCGTTCTGGATGCGTTGGAGTCTTTTCTGTAGTTTGGCTGTGGTTCCGGCACAGAGGGTGTTCCCGTAGTCCAGTCGGCTGGTGACGAGTGCCTGGGTGACCATCTTCCTGGTCTCGGTGGGGATCCTGCGGAAGATCTTACGGAGCATGCGCAGGGTGCTGAAGCACGACGAGGGGACGGCGTTGACTTGTCTGGTCATCGAGAGGGAGGAGTCCAGGATGAAGCCCAGGTTGCGTGCGTGGTCCGTTGGCTTGGGGGTGGTGCCCAGGGCAGGGGGCCACCAGGAATCGTCCCAGGCGGAGGGCGATGGTCCCAGGATGAGGACTTCGGTCTTGTCTGAGTTCAGTTTCAGTCGGCTGTTCTTCATCCATTCGGCGACGTCTATCATCCCTTCGTGTAGGCTGGTTCTGGTGGTGGCGGGGTCGTTGGTGAGGGAGAGGATCAGCTGCGTGTCGTCGGCGTAGGAGATGATGTTGAGGGTGTGTTGGCGTGCGATGGCTGCGAGAGGGCTCATGCAGACGTTGAAGACGGTTGGGCTGAGTGATGATCCTTGTGGTACGCCGCAGATGACTTCGGTGGCCTTGGATCTGAACGGGGGACGGCGGACTCTCTGGGTTCTTCCGGCGAGGAACGAGATGATCCACTCCATTGCCGTCTCTTGGATTTCGATGTTGCTGAGGTGCTGTACTAGGGTGCGGTGGCATACAGCATCGAACGCTGCGGAGAGGTCCAGGAGGATGAGGGCTGCTGTTTCCCCGTTGTCGAGCAGGGATCTGATGTCATCAGTGGCTGCGATCAGGGAGGTCTCGGGCTGTGGTTGGCTCGGAAGCCGGACTGCGAGGGGTCGAGGTATCCATTCATCTTGAGGAAGTCGGCGAGCTGTCTGTTGACGATCTTCTCGATGACTTTAGCAGGAAAAGGGAGGAGCGAGATGGGGCGGAAGTTCTTGAGGTCGGTGGGGTCCGCTGTTGGTTTCTTTAGGAGGGCGCTGAGCTCGGCATGCTTCCAGCTCTCCGGGAAGGTGGCGGTATGGAAGGAGGTGTTGATGATGTCCCATAGATGGGGTGTGATGACGGAGTCGGCCTTGTTGAAGACGTGGTGGGGGCAAGGGTTGGTAGGTGATCCGGAGTGGATGGTGTTCATCGTGCGGGTGGTGTCTTCGGTGCTGACCGGGGTCCAGTTGCAGAGGTTGGTGGTGGAGGGTGTTGGTTCGATGGTTGGTTGCGTGGTTGGTGCGCCGAAGCTGTTGTGTATGTTGGCGATCTTGCGGTGGAAGAACGAGGCGAGTGAGTTGCAGAGGTCTTGCGAAGGAGTGATGTCGTTGTTTCGGGCGCTGGGGTTGGAGAGCTCACTGACGATGCTGAAGAGTTCCTTGCTGTTGTGGACGTTGTTGTCCAGTCGTTCTTTGAATGCTGTCTTATTGGTGGTGCAGATCAGCTGGTGGTGCTTGCGGGTGGCGTGTTTGAGGGCAGTCATGTTGTCTGTGGCCTGGTCATGGCGCCAGGCTTTCTCGAGGGTGCAGCAAATCTTCTTGGAGTCCTTGAGTTCGTCGGTGAACCAGGGGGTTTTCTTGCTGCCGGGTCTGTTCAGAGGGTTCTTTAGTGGTGCGAGGTTGTCGGCGCGGGCGGTCAGCCACTGTGTGAGGTTGCTGGCTGCTTCGTTGGGGTCCGTTGTGCTGGAGGGCGGGTTCTGGCAGAGGGAGGTGGTAAGCTGTTCGGCGGTGATCTTGCTCCAGCTCCGGCGAGGCGCCTGTTGTGGGTGGTGGAGGGTCGTTTTTCTCCTGAAGCTGAAATTGACGCAGCTGTGATCGGTCCAGTGAAGTCCGGTGGAGTGGCTGAAGGAGATGCGCTTGCTGGAGGAGAAGACGGGGTCAAGCGTGTGGCCGGCGTAGTGGGTGGGGGAGTTCACTAGTTGCTTGAGTCCGAGGTTGGCGAGGTTGTCCAGCAGGGCGGCGGTGTTCCTGTCGTTGTTGTTCTCCAGGTGGAAGTTGAGGTCCCCTAGGAGGATGTAGTCCGTGGAGGAGAGGGCGTGCGGACTGATTAAGTCTGCGATGTCTTCGCTGAATTGTGTGCGTGGTCCCGGGGGTCTGTAGATGAGGGTGCCTCTGAGGGTTGTCTTGGGGTCGGTGTGTATCTGGAAGTGGAGGTGTTCGGCGGCAGTGAGGGTGTCCTTGCAGTTGGTCGAGATGCGGATGGTGTTCCTGTGGACGATGGCGATGCCTCCTCCGGTCTGGTTGACACGGTCTCTCCAGATGATCTTGTATCCGTCCGGGATGGCTATGGCGATGTCTGGCGCTGAGGAGGCGTTCATCCAGGTTTCTGTGAGGAAGGCGACGTCTGGTGATGTTGTGTCGAGCAGGTTCCAGAGTTCCACGGCGTGTCTGTGGACGGAGCAGGTGTTGAGGAGGATGCACTTGAGGTGGTTGCTGCTGGTGCTCGGCTTGTTGGGTGCGGTGCTGGTCCGGTGGCAGGTGAACTTGCAGGCTTGGCAAGTGAAGGGTCCGTGGGTGCGTTTAGGGGTGGCTCGGTAGCAGGTAATGTTCCGTCCGGTGTTGAGTGCGATGAGGGTGGCGGCGTCGTAGGTCCCTCGTGTGGGCTGGCGTTGTCAAGGGCCAGGGGTTCTGGCGCTGGGCGCGGTCTAGGCGCGGACGGGCGTAGACGGGCTTGCCTTTGGCATGCCTTCAGCACACAATCGGCGCGCCCGCTGCGCCTGTCCGCTGCGTGTCCGCGCGGTCTCCTTTTAAGGCAAAGTGGGAGGGAGGGGCAGCTGGGAGGCGGGAGCGGGGAGGACACAGAAGAAAAGCGGGTGGGGCCGCGATGTCGCGGCGGCGGGAAGCGGGGATCACACCAGGGGGGGGGCACGAACCAAGAACAGAGGTACAGAATAACAAGATACAAAATACAACAGAGGTAGATGCAACAGTCACAAAGCAATATTCAGGGCACAGGAGGGCAAAAAACGGCAAAAACGAGCAGCAGCGAGGGGGCACAGACACAGCTGGAGGGCCGTGCGGGACGGGGGTGTCCTGAGGACAGGTCACACTCACCTGCGCCGCGTGGTCTCCATTTAAGGCCAAGTGAGAGGGAGAGGCAGCTGGGAGGCGCGAGCGGGGAGTACACAGAAGAAAAGGGGGCGGGCCGAATTGTCACGGCGGCGGGAAGCGGGGAGCGGGGGTCACACCAGGGGGGGCCACGAACCAAGAAGAGAGGTACAGAATATCAAGATACAAAATACAACAGAGGTAGATGCAACGGTCACAAAGCAATATTCAGGGCACAGGAGGGCAAAAAATGGCAAAAACGAGCAGCAGCGAGGGGGCACAGACACAGCTGGAGGGCCGTGCGGCGCGGGGGTGTCCTGAGGACAGATCACACTCACCTGCGCTGCACAGTCTCCATTTAAGGCCAAGTGGGAGGGAGGGGCAGCTGAGAAGCGGGAGCGGGGAGGACACAGATGAAAAGGGGTCGGGCCGCGATGTCATGGCAGCGGGAAGCGGGGAGCGGGGGTCACACCAGGGGGGGCCACGAACCAAGAACATAGGTACAGAATAACAAGATACAAAATACAACAGAGGTAGATGCAACGGTCACAAAGCAATATTCAGGGCTCAGGAGGGCAAAAAACAGCAACAACGAGCAGCAGCGAGGGGGCACAGACACAGCTGGAGGGCCGTGCGGCGCCGGGCTGTCCTGAGGACGAGTTATTAGAGGCCTTGATTACAAGAGCCAAGATTGGGGCGCTGTATGATATATTGTTGGCGAGCCAGCGGGATGATAATGAGATGCACGAAGCAAAGTGGAGGGTAGATTTGGCAATACTGGTTCATATGCGCAACTATCAATAGACATGGCAAGTAAAGTCATTCTTACGGCAAATTTACGCACCCAACTATATAAAACAGTGTTTAACTTATATCATACACTGGTCAAAATGATGCAGTGGGGTGGGCCTTATGTTTGGGAAATGCTTTAGGTGTCAGGCGGAAAAAGCTGATATTGTACATATAATTTTTGATTGTATAGTTTTAAAACAATTTTTAGCTAGCATCTCAGAATCTTTATCACAAATTACGGGGGTTGAGGTTTGTATTTCTAGGGAGATTATGTTACTAGGCGTGGGTGAGGATATTGAAGTCACGCAGATTTGTTATCCTTTTCGATATTTTATATTTATGGCTATGGCTGTTGCCCGAATATGTGTTGCCTCTATGTGGCTGCAACCAGAGGCGCTATCATATGAAATGTGGCGTGCAAAATTTTATAATGACACCGAAAGGTGATCCTGTTGGCGCACTTACTCTGACCATCTGCCTTCTTTTTGCCTCACTGCTTGGTTCTCCTCAATGGTGAGAGTAAGCGGCTCAGGGAGTACAGAGCCCAAAGTTTCCGAGCCTGAGCGAAGTTAATATTTAGGCTGCACTCCACTCTCTTACCAACTTCACTTGCAGCGCAACTGTGGCTGCTCTGCAATGCAGGTCACTCCTGTCAGTCTAATGATTCCCTCTCTAAGCATCAAAGGCTGCGGTGGCCACCATGATAATTGCCACAAAGTAGCCCAGTGCCTGCCAGCCTCCTACAAGTTAACTCCAGCAGCAGGACATGACACCTAGTCTCCACGGTGCCTCAATGTTCATTGTAGCAATAAGCACTGCAGCCTGCCAGCAGAGAGAGCCCCACGCTGTGACGTGCGCGCACTGCCAGCTGCCACTCCAGTTTTATTTAGGCAGGCTATAAGCTGATTGTCTTGACAGCTGAGGCTCCATTCATTATGTGTTACAATGCATTTTAGTGCGGTGATGCGTAGCACCACACTGAAATGCGTTAGTCTAACGCCTGATGCGTGGTACTTGGCAGAACTGAAGGAGGCAGGGATCAGAGAATGCAGTGTGTGTGCAGAAGGGACGTGGAACAGAGTAGTCTGTGACTAGAAGCCACAGGAAGCAAAGGGGACAAAGAAAATAGATAGGTCAGTAGGTGTTCAAAGGTTGTAAGCAGGTGAGAAGACGTTAATAAGAGGCAGGGTGTAGAGGGGACGGTGCATGAGCTGAAGGGCAGACATGCACAGTGTATGAGCAGAAGTAGAAAGGGAGTAAAGATGGCAGTGTAAGAAGATGGGGCAGGGAGCAGAGGGGACAGTAAGATAAGACGGGGCCACAAGCAACAGGTCATGGTGTGAGAAGAAGGACGATAGCCTGCAGTGTGTGAGAAGGAGCATGGAGAGGATGGCATGTGGGCACCGGGGGCGGGGAGGATAGTGTGTGAACAGAGAGGCAGAGTGTAAAGAGATAGCGTGTGAGAGTTATAGCCAGGAGCAGATGGGTCACCCATTGCAAGAGCAAACATTACTTACAATTAAATTAACAGTCTTGCCCTATCTGAAACAGGCTCAAATTGCATATTTTTCATGAGTGGACATGAACTCTGCACTCACATACCATCTGTAATTCTTTCACATATATATTCGAAATATGATCATCTGATTCAGGTCCTACCAATTCTGACCTACGACTGTACTACAAGGACAGGCAGCATGCAGGGGTCGCAAGTGACTGTGATGTGTTTCTGTCCAGCAACAAAACAACTAAGCTCTAACAGATTAGCTCCTTTCCCTGCTAACTGCCCTGCCACCCCCCCCAACTCTGCCACCCATCACTGAAACACTGCTCCACCCCTAAGGATGCTGCCTTCCACTGTGTTACTCTTCCCCATAATTCTACCCTCCAACCTAATACCTCCTTAATCATTAGTGGGGCCCCAGCAGGGCCAAAGTTACCCCTTTCCCACCAAAAGTCCCTGTGCCTATTCTACCCCACCAACACCCAAAAGTAATTCCCAGTCACCCCACTAAAAGCACCAGTGCCCGCGCACTTCACGACCACTCAAAAGTAAGTTGGGTCTATGGCAGGCCCCAAGTCAATCTTTCCTCACCCAAGGCACCAGAGTCCCCTCCCCAATGTTTTGGTGATGGAGTGTCTGGGCAAGGGGGTAGGGAAAGTGTTCTTTGAGATACAATGGGAGGGAAAAGGGCAGGATACTGGGCAGTGTTTTGAGGGAGGATGCAAGGGTAAGGGGCAATGCATCAGTGGTGGCATGGCAGGCAACCTGTTGAAGGTAGAGTATAGAGTTGCAGGAAAAGAGGCAGTTTAGGTTTGTTGTAGGAAATCTGCCTTTTCTGCATGTTACCCAGAATTTTCACCATGTTCCTGGTCCCTATAATTTTGCTGGCTTTGAAATATGTAGACTTTGCCCTTGCTAACCAGTGATAACGTGCTACTGCTCATCTTTTTAACATGGTAAAATTGGGATATTCCGAATTGACACAGCTCACTTCCCTATAAGTCCCTAGCATAGGGTCTTAAGTGTACCCAGGGCCTGTAGTGGATGGCGGCTATTCATGGTTCAGGTTACCCATCGTAGCAGACTGTGGCAGTTTAAAACATGCAATTTAACCCATCAGAATAACTCTTTTTGGCAAGTCAAAACAACTTCTTTTAACATGGTATAAGTCACCCCAATTAGGCTTTTGGGCATATAAAGCAGGCTAAGTGTAGGAGATGTAGAAAATAATGTTAAACATGCTTGAAGTGACTTGTCCCTCAAAGCTAGCAGGGCTGGCTGTTCTATGAGAAAACACTGAGATGTATTATTAAATACTAATAATGTATGTCAGAAATAGGGCTAGTGAGAAAAATATGCAAACAACTATTTTTAAAACACAGTTCAATGGTAAAGTTGTATTTAATTATTATTAAGGGAAGATCACTATTAGACAGTTAGCTTTTCCCTGCCTGAAAAGTCTGGAGGCTAATTTGCATTTGATCTCTCTCTTCTCCCGGTCAGTTATTATCATTTGAAAAGGTGTGAATAAATGAGAAATGACTCCCAGGAGCCATCAATAGGATCACCAAAATGGGCATAAATGATTACTCAATACCTCACAGCAATGCAAGGAGGAGGACAGAAACATACTGTTAGAACATCAGAGTTGAATCCTGCTTCACAGGTGTTGGAAATTGGGTTACTGGTTGAGGGGGGTGAAACCATGTTCAAACAGTAACAACATTTCCTGTCTGGGTGGTCACAAGAAACCCCAAATTAGCCTGCGCTCAATCGTCTGGTAGCTTGGCACAAAGCGGTTGGACAATGTGTAAACTATTAATGCAGCACTTCAAACTAAAATAAACTGCAACCAACACCAGAGGATTCACACACCAATTTAGGAGAATTGTCAGGATCCCAGGTTTGGTGGTCAAACATCACTTTAATTAGCCTGTAACAATACCTACAGTTGAGAATTCCTCTTCTACCCAAGGAAAAATCTCAATATGGCGGCCACTGTTAATCTAAGGTGAGCTGTCTTGTTTTTTCAATACCTTTTAGAATTCTCTTGTGGGCTCAGGCAAGAGAATATTAACAGCACTCAGGGGCATATTACCAAGGGCATTATCACCCATTAGCGGGACTTTTTCCCGCTAATGCGGCGATAATTTTATCGCCCTATTACCAAGCTGTCGCTAACACCAGTTAGCGACAGCTTGTAGGCGATAGCGGGCATTTAGGGGCCCACTTTGCATGTCAGCGATAATTATCGCTAATGACATGCAAAGTGGGCAAAGTTGCTAACATCTCTAACTCCTATTAACAACTTTTGGAAATATTCGCGCTAAGCGCGAATATCTCCAAAAGCTAACGCCTCCTAAAAGCAGTTCTTAGCCATGTTATCCAATGGAAGGTGGATAACATGGCTAAGAGCATTGTCACGATAATGCATGAATATCGCTGATTTTTCAGCGATATTCATGCATTTCGCAGGATTGTTACCGCTTTTGAGATAAACCTTGATAATATCAAGGTATCTCAGCGGTAAAAATCCTCGGTGCTCGGCGATATTTTTTTCCCGCTAACCAAGCAATAGCGATAATTATCGCTATTGCTTGGTAATATGCCCCTCAGAGTTCTAAAACGCACACTTCACTGAGTTTTTCCCCTTGACTAGATCTGAATGCTCTAGGTGTGAATACCTCAGGTTTAGTCTGGAGTTTCTTCGACGTCTGACGATAGTTAGTACGTGCAAAGCTAGTCTGCTATTAGTGGTTCACGTATTTCAGAGGAGATTCAGCTTGCTTCCTCCAGTTGGAGAAGTCAAGCAAATCTGTGACTCCTATTGTTGATGTTATTTTGTGTCGTGGAGCATGCTCTAGTAGTGATCCTGCATTGTTTCAGAAATGGAGTTCCTTTTCTCTGTGTACATATTTACTGAAGAAGATATACTGCTCCACAAGATGGTTGAGGTTGAATACATCAAGCTTTATTCACTACACAACCTGGCGTCAGTCCTTCTCAAGATAGAGGCAGCAACAGCTGTTCTTGGAACTTCCTCAACCCCACAATCTAAATAGAATATATTATGAAGTATACATGCAAATGCAAATAACATCATGCTGATGAGCACACATCATAACACATCCCCTTCCCTTCACCTAAGAAAGAATAAAATAAAAAATAACAAAAGAAGAAGGCAGAGAGAAACAAAAGAGACACTTATGACTGAAAGCAGGTGGATAGGAACCTTAAGTAGTGACAAAATCTTCAAGAAAAGGAGGTCTCAAAACTCAAGAGGAGACGATGTGATCACGATAAGCTCCCTCTGGTGCATATCTGCCACTGCTATTTTCACCAGAGAGAAGCAAATCAGAACACAAACCATACGCCCCCTTAACATCCACTGGCGACCCTTCCAGACTTAACTTTGACTCAAACTCCAACACCTATCCTATTCTCCTTCCCCTTACAAGAAAGACTGTTCACTCCTCTACTGCCACACCCCAATCCCTCCTTCAACCAGGCAGGTACTAACTCGGTCCCTGGTGACCACCCCTGCATTTCCTGAAAGGGAAAATGTACCTGTAACACTACACACAGTAGTGTGATGCGCCCATGCCATGTCATTGACCATTCTCCGTACATCACATCGATTAGTGACAGCCAATTGTGTGGTACCCTCACCAACCTGTTGACCCTCTCCACCATACAATTCCCTTGTGTGTTGTACAGCGAGGTGCAAGAGTGTTGTACACACGACATTTGAAGACAGGCTAACATTTCATGAGAGGTAAGCTGGTTACCATTGTCAGTAATGGGAACTGACGGAACACCTTCATTTTCATAAATGTCCTCTAACGCTAAATGGATGCTTCTTGTAGTGACATCACGGATGAATCTCACAATAATCCACCTGGAAAAAACATTCACCAAAACCATGGAGAGCCTCAATCTGCCGGTAAATCAGTAGTTCTATGCACGGGGCGGTTACCAGGGACCAAGTTAGTACCTCCCTGTTTGAAGGAGGGATTGGGTGTGGCAGTAGAGGAGTGAACAGATTTTCTGGTAAGAGGAAGGGGAATAGGATCAGTGTCGGAGATTGGGTCACAGTTAAGTCAGGAAGGGTTGCCAGAGGATGTTAGGGGGGCGTATCGTTTGTGTTCTGAATTGCTTCTCTCTGGGTTCCCCCGCCTTCGGACAAAGATCAGCTGAGATGGTTCCTAGGGCTTATGTTGTAATATTCGAAGTTTGTGGACAAATTTGCCAATAAGTCTGAGAAAACATTTCTGCGAAGGTGGGAAATGTGTGTGGGGGAGGAGCAGAATGACTGTTTTGACAAAATTCAAAAAGAGATTTGTGCGGCAGGAATTTTGCCTTTGTGCTTAGGGCTTAGGGGTGGTGTTGTCCCAAATGCATGAAAAAAAAGGCAAAGCCTGTTGCTTTCGCTTCATGTACCCTAACGCCAGCTGAGAGAAATGAATCAGTTATAGAGAGGGAGGTGTTGGCAGCCACCTGGGGTGCTGAATATTTCCGAGTGTATCTGTGTAGAGCCACCTTTGCCATGTTGCACCGACCACAAGTACCTTATAAAAATGTTGTCTCCATGGTGAGCTGGGAAAGGCTCTGCTCTATTACACAGGTTAGCAGCGAGACTCCAAGAATATTCTTATGTCATGGAACATGTACAACGTTGGAAGAATGTGCAGGCAGACTGCCTACCTAGACTGCCGTTGAGTTGGAAAGCTGTGAATGGTGTGGCAGTTATGGAGTCGGAAGCTGAGGGTGTTGTGGCCTTTGTGCATGACGCAGTACTATGTGTGTCTGGCGCTTTCACCATTGAGGAGTGGGAAGCAGGGATGATGGCGGATGATGTTCTTAGTGAGGTCATCAGGTTGATTCAACAGGGAGCGTCAAGGAACAGTACTCTTGCTCTGTCTTATTTTAAGATCTTGAATGGGTTATTGTTGTGTGGTGAAACCATTGTGATGAGGGGTGATCGGTCTGTTCCCCCAACTTCAATCAATCAATCAATCATACCATTTGTATAGCGCACTACTCACCCGGGAGGGTCTCAAGGCGCTTGGGGGAGGGGGTATGCTACTTCTCGAACAGCCAGGTCTTGAGTTGTTTGCTGAAGGCGAGATGGTCCTGGGTCAGCCGAAGGTGGATGGGGAGGGAGTTCCACGTCTTGGCAGCCAGGTAAGAGAAGGATCTTCCTCCGGCGGTTGCTCTTCGGATGCGTGGTACGGCTGCGAGGGCGATGCTGGTGGGACGTAGCTGGCGGGTGGGGGTGTAGAAGGTTAGGCGGTCGCTGAGGTACTTGGGGCCCAGGTCGTGGAGAGACTTGTGTGCGTGGGTGAGGAGCCGGAACGTGATCCTCTTGTCGACGGGGAGCCAGTGCAGGTTCCTCAGGTGGCTGGAGATGTGGCTGCGTCGGGGGACATCCAGGATGAGTCGGGCGGAGGCGTTCTGGATGCGCTGGAGTCTTTTCTGTAGCTTGGCTGTGGTTCCGGCGTAGAGGGCGTTTCCGTAGTCCAGTCGGCTGGTGACGAGTGCCTGGGTGACAGTCTTCCTGGTCTCGGTCGGGATTCAGCGGAAGATCTTGCGAAGCATACGCAGGGTGTTGAAGCACGACGAGGAGACGGCGTTGACTTGTCTGGTCATCAAGAGGGAGGAGTCCAGGATGAAGCCCAGGTTGCGTGCGTGGTCGGTTGGCTTTGGTGCAGTGCCCAGGACTGGGGGCCACCAGGAGTCGTCCCAGGCGGAGGGCGAAGATCCCAGGATGAGGACTTCCGTCTTGTCCGAGTTCAGTTTCAGGCGGCTGTTCTTCATCCACTCGGCGACGTCTTTCATCCCTTCGTCTAGGCAGGTTCTGGCGGTGTCGGGGTCTCTGGTGAGGGAGAGGATCTGCTGAGTGTCGTCGGCGTAAGAGATGATGTTGAGGTTGTGCTGGCGTGCGATGGCTGCAAGCGGTATCATGTAGACGTTGAAGAGAGTGGGGCTGAGTGAAGATCCTTGCGGGACGCCGCAGATGACTTCTGTGGCCTCAGAGCAAAACGGGGGGAGGCAAACGCTCTGTGTTCTTCCGGCGAGGAACGAGATGATCCACTCCAGTGCCTTCTCTTGGATACCGATGCTGCTGAGGCGCTGGACTAGGGTGCGTTGGCAGACAGTGTCGAACGCAGCGGAGAGGTCCAGGAGGATGAGGGCCACTGTTTCCCCTTTGTCGAGCAGGGTCCGGATGTCGTCGGTGGCTGCGATGAGGGCGGTCTCGGTGCTGTGGTTGGCTCTGAATCCGGACTGCGAGGGGTCGAGGGATCCGTTTGTCTCAAGGAAGGCGGTCAGCTGTCTGTTGACGGTCTTCTCGATGACTTTAGCAGGAAAAGGGAGGAGCGAGATGGGGCGGAAGTTCTTGAGGTCGGTGGGGTCCGCTGTAGGTTTCTTGAGGAGGGCGCTGAGCTCGGCGTGCTTCCAGCTCTCCGGGAAGGTGGCGGTGCTGAATGAGGTGCTGATGATGTTCCGGAGTTGGGGTGCGATGGTGGAGTTGGCCTTGTTGAAGACGTGGTGTGGGCAGGGGTCGGTCGGTAATCCGGAGTGGATGGTGTTCATCGTGCGGGCTGTGTCTTCGGTGGTCACCTTGGTCCAGGTGCGGAGTGTGGCGGTGGGGGGCGTTGGTTCGACGGTTGGGTGCGTGGGTGGTGCGCCGAAGCTGTTGTGGATGTCGGCGATCTTGCGGTGGAAGAACGAGGCGAGGGAGTTGCAGAGGTCTTGTGACGGAGTGATGTCGTTGGTGCCGGTGCTGGGGTTGGAGAACTCCTTGACGATGGTGAAGAGCTCTTTGCTGTCGTGGGCGTTGTTGTCCAGTCGTTCCTTCTGGGATTTCTTCTTGGTGGTGTGGATGAGCTGGTGGTGCTTGCGGGTAGCGTGTTTGAGGGCGGTCATGTTGTCTACAAAGTTATTCAATCTAGCGGATCACTGACATAACCTTGACAGACCGAATATCGACTGGACAAAATATCGATGACTAATTATCGACAACAAAATTATCGATTTACTATACTTACACAACAAACATCAAAAATATCGACTACACAATATCGACTACTAAAAACAACGACTACAACAATATCGACTCACAACATTATCGATTTCTAAAACACCGATTATTAAATATTTATATAACAACAGTCAAAATATCGATTACACAAACATAGATAGCAAATTTATCGATTGTAAAAAAATCGCCATTAATAGATCCTAGAATAAATGACTTTATTATTTAATAATTAAGTCATACTGATCATAAAAAATCAGATTGAGTTAATATAAATAGATGACATATATTATATATTTTCATAACATTTACAACACACAATAAATAATAACATACATTTTATAATACATAAACAATGTTTCGACCTTCTACACATTTCTTACAACTAATTATATATATTCCTCCACTTTACAAATATCAAAATAACATTACCTAGAACATTACCTATACAAAATAAATCCTTACACATTCTATAAACGTTAATTGGCGTCACCCATATAAGGTAACCAATTAGCATAACAGAAAAAAAAATTCAAATCAACAAATAAAAACAGACTATCCATTTAAACAACCAATCCTATTTCTGAAACAATTAACCTAATACTATATAAATGAAATAATAAGTAACTAAAAACGCAGTATACATCTCCTAAGTAAAGGAAGACGAAACTCTGCTGGATTTCGGGAAGAAAACTGATGGACTTCAACAGAAAGAGACCTACACATATCTAAAGTAAGTACTACTACATTATTAGTCAGCGAAAATGTAACTCTCAAAGCTCACACCTATATTTTAAAGCAAAATACATCAAATATATCTTTTTTTTAGCACTCATCCTACAGACGAAAAAAAATACAGAAGACCTACACAACACCTGGACATCAAAAGTTACATATAAAAAAGTAAGTATATATTAGAAATGTAAAATCGAGAACTAATAGATAGCTAACTAAATCTAAACTAGCAAAAAACGTCGAACAAATTATCATAAATAGTAATAAAATATTTCTACACATTTTCTCAACTTCCACAGGTACAAAAAGATATACACAGAAAATAACAGTTTGAAGAACATCAACAGCTGAAAATAACGACTTGAAAGCATCAAAACATATACAGGTAAAATACAAATGTGTGAAACTGCATAATGTGATTAGAACATTTTTTTTTCTTAAAAAATATTTACATTCTCTTTTAATTACCTCCTAGCACTACAATACTATCATGACTGAAGGAGCTAAATTCATTTATTCACAAAAAGGGAAAATGCTTCTTTGTTACATGGGATATGTCTACACTCAAGAGAAACAAAAAGATTTGAAAGTGTTTTGGAAGTGTACGAAATATTATGCCAACAAATGTTATGGTAGAGCTATAACTCAGGAAACTACTGTTACTTATACTAAAGAACATAATCACCCACCCAATGTAACAGAAATAGAGATTAGACAAATGCTAGATTCCCTTAAAGAAGCTAGTACTAGCACTGATCAACCAACAACTGCTATTCTGAAACACCATTTAAGTGTACTTCCCCAACATGCTTCTAGCCAATTACCATCTATAGAATCCCTTAAAAGAACAGTAGCTAGACAAAAAAGAGCAACATGCACTACTCCTCCCACACCAAAAACTTTAGAAGAAGTCCAAATTCCCCCTGAACTCTCTGTAACTCACAATAAAGACAATTTTATACTCTATGACAACAAATCTAAAGATAAAAGAATTATACTGTTTGCCACAGCAAACAACATGACAAAACTTACCCAATGCCAAACTTGGATGATGGACGGTACTTTTTCTGTATGCCCCAAACCTTTTTATCAATTATACACCATCCATGGTCATTTCCAAAATGCAAATATTCCATTCCTTTATGCCCTTCTACCAAACAAACAGCAAACTACCTATCAAGAAATACTAACTGAAGTGAAGCAACATACTAACAACTATTTTCCACAAAAAATTATCATTGACTTTGAAAAAGCTATGATAAACAGCATCCTTAAAACATACCCACACACAGCAATACAAGGTTGCTATTACCACTTTAATCAATGTATCTGGCGACATCTACAAAAATCAACCTTGAGTATCCAATACGCCACTGATAGCACATTTGCTTATCAAATCAAAAAACTCATCGCCCTAGCCTATGTTCCACTAACAGATGTAACTGAGCACTATAACTTATTAATAGACAGCCCCTACTATAAAAGAAACGAAGATAAACTAAGCCCTATGCTTGACTACTTCGAAGACACATGGGTAGGAAGGCTACACAGATCAGGCCATAGAAGACAACCCAAATACCAAATAGCTTGGTGGAATGTCTACCTTAGCACACTAAATAAGGAAGCAAAAACAAACAATGCAGTTGAAGGATGGCACAATGCCTTCCAAGCAACTACAGGCCGAGGAACACCTACCCTTCACAAATTAATACAATCCTTACAAAAAGAACAAAGTTACCAGGAGCTCCGAATGGAGCAATCAGTAACTTTGATTGGACCTAAACTCACCAAAGAAACTAAAAAAATGTATAACACACTCCAAAGTCAAGTTACCCTCTATCCAACTAGCAAAGGACTAGAATATCTATCAATGATTGCAAAAACCATTCTTTAAAACATTACATAACTATACACGTAAAACTAAACATATTTTTCCTAAAAATCTTCATTCTAATATGTAACAAATTGCAAATAAATTATCAAATACATAATATTAACATATATAAAATGTGTTTAGATAATGTATTTACAAAATGTTACATACAACGTAATTAAAGCAAAATTAAAAACAGTTTTCCCACCCATTAAAATTCCAGAAAATACTTACATTTCTGATGCAGCTTCAAACGTAATCCAATTCCAAGCAATCCATAGGACACCATTCCAAAAACCCATACAATCCATGAAAGCCCAAAAAAAATGCAAAAATACAAGCAAATCCATAGCGACTCCTTTCCACTTCAGTAGACACCAGATACCATAGAAAACCCGAAAAACCGTAATGGCGAAAAATAAACGCTCCACAAAATGTAAAAACCCAAAAAATAGTGTGCAAAAATAAGAGTATATAATACTCGTTACACAGCTGTGATCAAAAAAGAAGGGAGTCCTCCAAAACAGCGAAACCCGACGATAACCTAGAAAAAATAAATAACATACCCACCCACATAAAAACACCCATACATATATAAAAACACATATTTATACATCAAACATATTATCTTAGTAACATTTAAACATATTACCTCACCTCACACACCTACAACAAAAACGCGGTAAAAATCCAATATCGTACACTCTACCTAACACCGAACACACAATCTTCTCTAATTAACTCTACCTACATAAACATAAACACAGCACACATACACTAGCAATAAGTTCAGAAACTTATAAAACACAATTAAAACAACCTTACCCTCTCTAACGCGAAGCAGCACCCAACCGCGATCTGTTGAAGCACCAAATACGCCTAAGTAACATTACGCGGTTAAAAAGTAGTCCCTGTATACAGCTCAATACTATTTAATTTCTATATTCCAACACTTAAAAAAATACACAGAGTATTATATTAAGTGTAAATATTTTTTTAAAGTGTATAAAATTATTTCATAAATATCATAAGTTTGAAATAATTATTCAACTGTTATGTTATAGTTAAAAAATTATTTTTTGATTTATAAATACATTTAATAAATAATGTTTATGTAAAAATAAATTGCATATATAAGTTTGTTACAAGAAATCATTTTTTTAAATTTGCAAATATTATGTAAAACATTATGTATGTATATAATACATGTTTTTGGTGTTTATGTATTTAAAAATGAATATTATAAATATGTTCAATATTCATAATAATTATTTCCAAAAATATAACATGACTTGGTAAAAAACAAAAATGTTACAATAACAAAAAAATGTACATAATTTTCAATCACAATAAATTCAATGTGTATCTGAATAAATATTTTGTTATTAAATAAAAAGTACATATTACCAATTTGTTTCAGAAACTATTTAAATGTTAATATATGTAAAATATAATAAAATTATGTTAATATAATTTATGTGTTAAAAACATATATATGTACTTCATATTTTTGTTATGTTAATAAAAACATTGAATGAAAAATTTTCAATATAAATAAAAAATGAATCTCTACTTACAAATAAATTTTTATATGTGAATAAACAATTTTTCATTTATGGCATTTAACCCTGTCTATGTTTCCTTCTTTATTATTGTATATAAATATTATTTGCATATTAAATAATCTATTAAAAAATACCTTATACATTTAAATATTTGTAAAAATGTATTAATATTTAAAGTCCTACAATACCAATAATTATGTTTAATGTATATTAATAGAAATATTTTATATAAAATATATTAAAAAATAACTAATTTAACAGACATTTAAATTGACCATATTTTAACCCTGTATCCCTCTAACCTAAAACCCCAAACTGACCCAAAGCCCTAAAAACACCCCTTTACCCACAAACTAAAAACTGACCCAGAACCCACAAAATACCCCTTTAGCCACAAACTGAAAACTGACCCTGACCCCTAACAATACCCCTTTACCCAAATACTGAAAACTGACCCTGACCCCTAAAAATACCCCTTTACCCACTAACTGACAACTGACCCTGACCCCTAAAAATACCCCTTTACCCACTAACTGAAAACTGACCCTGACCCCTAAAAATACCCCTTTACCCAAAAAATGAAAACTGACCCTGACCTCTAAAAATACCCCTTTACCCACAAACTGAAAACTGACCCTGCAACCAAAAAAATACCCTTTACCCAAATACTGAAAACTGACCCTTAACCCTAAAAATACCCCTTTACCCACTAACTGAAAACTGACCCTGACCCCTAAAAATACCCCTTTATCCACTAACTGAAAACTGACCCTGACCCCTACAAATACCCCTTTACCCACTAACTGAAAACTGACCCTGACCCCTAAAAATACCCCTTTACCCAAAAACTGAAAACTGACCCTGACCTCTAAAAATACACCTTTACCCACAAACTGAAAACTAACCCTGCAACCAAAAAAATACCCTTTACCCAAATACTGAAAACTGACCCTTAACCCTAAAAATACCCCTTTACCCACTAACTGAAAACTGACCCTGACCCCTAAAAATACCCCTTTACCCACTAACTGAAAACTGACCCTGACCCCTACAAATACCCCTTTACCCACTAACTGAAAACTGACCCTGACCCCTAAAAATACCCCTTTACCCAAAAACTGAAAACTGACCCTGACCTCTAAAAATACCCCTTTACCCACAAACTGAAAACTGACCCTGCAACCAAAAAAATACCCTTTACCCAAATACTGAAAACTGACCCTTAACCCTAAAAATACCCCTTTACCCACTAACTGAAAACTGACCCTGACCCCTAAAAATACCCCTTTACCCACTAACTGAAAACTGACCCTGACCCCTACAAATACCCCTTTACCCACTAACTGAAAACTGACCCTCACCCCTACAAATACCCCTTTACCCAAAAACTGAAAACTGACCATTGACCTCTAAAAATACCCCTTTACCCACAAACTGAAAACTGACCCTGCAACCAAAAAAATACCCTTTACCCAAATACTGAAAACTGACCCTGAACCCTACAAATACCCCTTTACCCACTAACTGAAAACTGACCCTGACCCCTAAAAACACCTTTATCCACAAACTGAAAACTGACTCTGAAAGAAAAAAATTACCCTTTACCCAAATACTGAAAACTGACCCTGAACCCTACAAATACCCCTTTACCCACTAACTGAAAACTGACCCTGACCCCTAAAAATACCCCTTTACCCACTAAATGAAAACTGACCCTGACCCCTACAAATACACCTTTACCAAAAAACTGACAACTAACTCTGCACACAACATATACCCCTTAATACCCAAACAGAAAACTAACCCAGAACACTAAACCAACCTCTTTCCCCAAATACTAAATAATATATATATGAGAATATCTATAATTATATATATATATGTTATATATATCTTTATATATCTAATTATAAATATATTATATATATGTAATTAAATGTAATTATACAATTATATTTCATATATATATATTGTATATAAATTTATTATAATATTAGTTATATCTATTTATATCTATATAATTAACATATGTTATTTATTTAACAATTATTTCATTATGAATACCAATTAGTTAATTAACATATCTCATTACTTATAATTAATTTACTTCCCACCCTATACCCCTATTAACACACAACCCACTACATAACATAAAAAAGTGAGATGTAACATTATTAACTGTAATTGCATTAATTTAAATAAATTTACAATTACATAAAATATAATTAACATATTTTATTTAATTTACAAATATTTAATTATTCATAACAATTAATTAATTAACATAATTAATTACTTTCAATTAAATTACTTCCCACCCTATTCCCCTATAATCCCACAACCCACTACATATCCTAAAAAAGTTAGATTTTACATATTGAACAATAATTCCATTTATTTAAATAAATTAACAATTACATTATATATAATTAACATATTTAAGATAATTAACAATTAATTACTTATTCTTACCAATTAATTAATTAACAGATTTAATTACTTACTATTAAATTACTTCCCACCCTAATCCCCTATAATCCCACAACCCACTACATGACAAAAATGATTTAAATAAGCATAATTCTCAAATAAGCTATTACAATAACATATTTACCAATTACATATTATATATTTAATTAAATAGTAATTTAACAATAAATTACATATTAATACCAATAATTATATTTACATATTTAATTAATTAATACCAATTAATATATTTACATATTTAATTAATTAATACCAATTAATATATTTACATATTTAATTAATTAATACCAATTAATATATTTACATAATTAATTAATTATATTTAAAATACTTCCCACCCTATTCCCCTAAAAACCCACTACCCGCTCCTAGAAATTATTATAGTAATATAATTATTTTTTAATATATTAATTATTTTTAACATTAATTCTATATAAATAAATAAATAAAATTAATACATTTTGACACAAAATGCTATTATAAAACATTAAAACAGTGTACATTGAACTATTACATATTATATATATACATATTAACATTCGATATCATGAGAGTCGATATTGTGACAGTCGATAACACAACTTTCGATATTTTTTAACTAATAAACATTTCGATATTTTTTACTTACGATATTACTTACTCGATATTTTTTATGTCGATATT
Organism: Lissotriton helveticus; assembly: GCF_964261635.1. Classification (NCBI taxonomy): domain Eukaryota; kingdom Metazoa; phylum Chordata; class Amphibia; order Caudata; family Salamandridae; genus Lissotriton; species Lissotriton helveticus. The sequence continues at coordinate 53,720,825 of NC_136059.1, forward strand.
TTTTACATACATTACAATCGATAAAAAATAAATCGATATTACTTACCTCGATATTAATGCCATCTCGATATTCTCTAGTCGATATTATGTCCAGTCGAAATAAATGACTCGATATTAAGACTGTACACCCAATCTAGCACATGAGGGCCATTTAGGTCAGGGTTTGACCAGCATGAGGATTAAGGAGAAATGTTTTGGCCTGGGCTCGATGAGCAAGTTAAAAAATGCTTGGAGTCCTGTTCTATGTGCAAGGAATGTGAGAAGAGGCTGAGGGTAGGCTGTGGAAGTGAGGGTGGGCAGATTGAAGATCCAGGCAATCCCTGGTACACTGTATGTCTTGATTTCATTAGTACCTGCCTGTTTGAAGGAGGGATTGGGGTGTGGCAGTAAAGGAGTGAACAGACTTTATGGTAAGAGGGAGGGGAATAGGATAGGTTTTGGAGATTAGGTCAAAGTTAAGGTAGGAAGGGTTACCAGAGGAATGTCAAAATTCAGAGGGACATTCCAGAATGCTAGGTGCCAACGTTTTTTTGTGGTATTGGACAATGGTGAGAGGTGGTATTTCAGGAATGTGGCCCTGTATCAAAAAGAAGGTTTTTGTGTGAGGGAGGAGGATAAAGGATGTTCGGGTGTAATGTTGATGAAGGATGAGGATGTTAGGGCACACATGGTGTGCGTTCTGATTTACTTCTCTCTGGTATGAATAGCAGTGGTGGATTTGCACCTGAGGGAGCTGATCATGCTCACATGGTTTCCTCTAGAGTTCAGAGGCCTCCTTCTTATCTTGACAATTTTGTAACTACTTAGGGTTTCCATCCACCTGCTTTCAGTCATAACTCTTTTGCTTTTGTTATTCTTCTCTTTTGTCTCTCTCTGCCTTCTTTTGTTATTTGTTTCTTTTATTTGTTCATGGGTGAAGGGAAGGGGATGTGTATTGATGTGAGCTCATCGTCTTGGTGGTCTTTTCATATGCATGTGTTCTTTGTAATATGTTCTATTTAGATTGTAAGGTTGAGGGAATTTCAAGATCAGAAGTTGCTGTCTGGATCTTGAGAAGCACTAAATCTTCCTCAGTACATTCCCATCCTCGTCACAAAAATGCACTTCTCTTTTCTTTTGTCTTCCTTTTTGGCGTGACAGTAGCCTTCAAGGGTGAGGTGGCTCCAGGTGAATGAGAAACAGCTGCAGGCAGGTGAGTAAATAAAAACCTTGCTTTTATTTGGCCCATCGGTAAGCGCTGGGTAAAAGGAGGGAGTAGTTGCAATCTTTGAATTGTGAAGGCACTTTTGTAAAAACCATAGTCAATTTAGCATTTTGTTTGGGGGAGGAATCACTGAATTGAGAAATCCCGACGGGTCTGATTGAACAACTACTCTAGTCCCGCTCCTCACAGCAGCAACAAATGTCCTGCAAACATACTGAAAGCATCATTGACGTGACCAGCCCCTCTCCCAGCCACTGGTATAAAAGCGTTCCCATATTACCTGAGACCTGAAATTAACCTGGCCCTCGGATCCTAAACAATTGAGAAGGATGCCTTTTTTTCCTTTCAGAACCCATTCTTTCTCCATCAATTGCTTTCATGTATGTAAGGAATTCCTCCTTCCATCTGGACCAAGGCATGGGTGGATCACCCTTGAGTTGAAGAAACTTGGCAGGTGTATCAAATTGCATTTTTTTTAAATAAACAGAAATGCTAAGGTTGCACCTGAAATCAGCAAAACAAGTATAACTTCAAAACTTGTATAACAATTTGAAGAACATTATAATCATTCACCAAAAGTGTCACTTTTGCTTGTGAAAAATGATTTAATATTCTTTAATGACTTAGTAAAGCTTATGATGATAAGAGAAAAAAAAAATATTTTAAACTGGTAATGTAGTCCCAAAACCTGTCAACTAAATCGAGTATGCAAAAAGTTTGTGAACATAAGGATTCTTCAAAGAATAGAAATAGTTTGCTTTAAATATAATATTTCAACTTACTCTTGCGTAGTGAAATAAAACAAAGTGTTCTGATCCGTAGTTCCGGTTGCTATGGCGAGAAACAATATGGCCGCAATGTGTGTGACGCAAGACGTTTTACGCTAGCCGACACACTCGATGATGAAATGCCGTCGAAACATGAAGAATGTGGAGGGCGTCAGAGTAAACGTCAGCGCTTGCTGCAACGAACGTTGAAGATTGAGGTATAGTGTTTCTTTTTAAAATATAAACCCAGGCAAAGTACAAACAAATTGGCTCACGATGTTAATCTTTCCAAAATTGAGAAACACCAACACCATGTAGACGATGGAAAAACTGTACGCGCTTCAAATATGTGTAAAGTGCAGGTATACAATACCACGTAAATGTAAATAATTTCTCACAAAAACGCATACAGCGGCACTTTGAAGATATCTCGATAAAATTTAAAAGAAAATGAAAATTATGGCAGCCGCTGGTGCAATCATTTATCTTTGTATCCTTCTTCCTTTGTTCATCTTCTATCCCTGTTTAAACCTTACATGTTACTAAATGTTACTATACATGTTATTTTGATGCTCCTGATCTTTATTGTAATAGTTGGCCTTTTCATTTTCCTTTTCATTTTCTTTTGTCTTGTATCTAAAGGGGTGGGGGTAGTGGGGGGACTCTATGATGTTTAAACTTGGGTATTCTGCAACTTTGGAAAAAAAATAAAGAAAAAAAAAAATAAATAAGAAAAAAAAAAAATAAAAAAAAGGAAACAACTGAGGGAAACAACGAGCTTCCAAGTTTTCTTCACATACACTCATGGGACTTCCCTTTGCTTCTTTCATTTGGAATAACTCAATAGTATTCTCCATCACTTCTTTGGAATGAAGTGGATGAACACTGTAATGTTCATAGATTTCTTCAGTTCTGGACATATCCACTTTTTCATTTTGCCCAGTTGACGAGTCAGTATCTTCTTCTACAGTTATTTCTTCTTTTCCAACATACACATTTTTATACTACTGATTATTTTTTACCAGATACAACGTTGCCTTTTTCACTTTCCTGACGTCCACTAATTCTTGCCAGATTTTTTTACTCTTAGTAGGAACGCCATTAACTAGAATAACTAGAGGTTCATCTTCTACATTTTCTACACCAATTGTTTCAATATTTCTCTTTAAATCTAGAGACAAATGTACAACTCTTCCCTTTAATCCTCTCTGTAAATCTGAAGGAAGCAATTTCCCTGTTTTAGGCTCCATACGAACAAGAGCCTGAAATGAATACACATTGAATAAGAATAGACTCACAGGTACCTAAAACTATCAGTTCAGAAGGAATATTTATAAACTCAAGATTATTATGCACAGCTCTAGCAGGCATTTTGTTCTCGTCTAAATTGTTATAACAATATTTAAAAATACGTTGATCAGAACCCAAATCAAAACAATTCTCTACCAGCAAATAAGTTGCAAATTCCTTCCACTCATTATTATTTTCTCTTTCACTTTTTAAATACAGATCAACCGTTCTAGTCTGATTTTTATAATGAGTTTGTCAACAACAAATACAAGAATAATTGTGCCTTTCACCTGATATCACCTTAAACTTTGATTTTCTTGCTCAAAATTTTTTGTACTAGATTGTTGTAAATTCTCTTCCACATTTCCTTCGATTAATATATCAGTTTCTGCACTGTCTTTCTCAGGACCAAAGTAACTAACCTCAATTTCTTCACAAATGTTCATTAAATCTGTTACTGATCCACCCAAAAGAGCACTGGTGAACTTTTTTAACATTAGTGCTTGACCTTTTGCATAATACAATGTTCTAGCTAATTTCCTCATTTGAGTATGATTTACTGCTAACATCCTGAAATGGTGAAAAACACTTTGACATACCTTTTTTAAGAAAGACAAGCCAGAGAAAACCAGTATTTTCTCTCACTCTGCCAGGGTCTAGTCCTTGCAACATCTTAATCTTTTGTTTAACACTTTTCTTAGTATACTCACGTAAGAAATTGCTTAAAAAATCAATAGATTCCTGTCGTACACTACAAATACTACTGCAATTCCAAGTGTACACTGGAGCTTTAGGACGTCCCCCCCTAAAACTTCATCAGCTAACACCTCTTCTGCATTTCTGGGAACAATTTTCTCTTTCTCAATAGGACAACCATTTCTAACCTCATAAGCTCGACCACTGGTGTACACTGCATGCAACAAATCATTACACTGAAGATAACTCTCTTCATTAAAAAAAGGCACAGAACTTGAACTGTGTTTCAATTCAACCAAAAAAAATCAGAAAAATTAGTTCTGTTAATTAGTCTTCTCCATTTACTTTTGGCCTTCAATAAATGGATTGGTTTATCTAGTGATCGAATTCTATTGATTAATACAATAAATCAGTTCTTTTTTAATTCAAAAGCCTTCTCAACAATACTTTCAATATGTTTCTTCTCATAAAATGCAGATTTTCTTTTACATTTCTTAATATCCTTCAAAAAGTTTAAGACAACTCTATTATAAAACATTGTTTTTCTAATTTCCTGAAATTGATTCTTCCTCCTTTTACTATACAGTGTTTCTTTAGAACATGATTTCCCATGATTTCTGTTTTTTCTCTTATATTTCTTTTTTGTTGTAAATACATTCTTTTTATTTTTCACATTCTCCACACTATTCCTAGTGTTTGATAGTTTTTTTTAGAAAATCCTTTGTTGTCTTACCAGGAGTTTTATTCTTTTTCACCATACATTGTTGTTCAGGTAAATCTTGTGAATCACTTCTCTTGAAATGATAAGCTTTTTTATATTGTTTTCTCTTTTCACTTTTTGAAGGCATGATGAATTTCTGTTAGTGTTGATAAATTGAATCTGTTACAAAAAATATATATAATTTTATAAAAATGAATCTATAAAATACACTATTCTATAACTAAACAAATTCAATCTACAATGACTAAGTATAAAAAACAAGAGTGTAACTGATAACAGAAGTGCATACATACTGCATAGGAGTTTCAGGAACTACATTTGCAAGAACAGTACCTGAATGACCTTATAAGTGGTTTGGTTTTGGAGCAGTGAATGGATTAGTACATGGTGCTGAATGCATCACTAGAGCACTACAAGGGGAGACACAGAGTATTTGCTGCAACAACATGAATACTAACTGGGGAATTGAAGGTGTGAAAGACAAGTGTGCACGTGGATAGAAGACTGCATGCATACAGCATACGGGTTTGAAGCAGTACTTGTCCTAAGGCCTACTTCGCTACATGAGTACTTGGGTATTAAGTGAATTTTTACAGTACAGTAAGGAGAGTGTCTGAGTGAATCTATAAGTACTTGAGTTTTACTACAGTAAATGGATTAGTACATACCACTGAATGGGTCACTACAATAGTGCAAGGGCAATGACAGAGTATTTGGTGGAACTGTAGGGATATAGACTGGGGAATTGAAGATGTGAAAGACAAGTGTGCAGGTGGATAGAAGACTGCATGCATAGTGTATATGGGTTTGAAGCAGTCCATATTCCAAGGCCTACTTCATTGTATGAGTACTTGGGTACTGACTGAATGATTACAGTTCTGCAAGGACAATGCCTGACTGAATTTATAAGTGCTTGAGTTTTAGCGCAGTGCATGGATTAGCACATACTGCTGAATAGGTCACTACAATAGTGCAACAGCAGTAACAGAGTGTTTGATGGAAGTGTAAGGATACAGAGTGGAAAATTGAAGATGTGAAACATAAGTGTGCACGTGGATAGAAGACTGCATGCATACACCATACGAGTTTGAAGCAGTCCATGTCCTAAGGCCTACTTCGCTGCATACGTACTTGGGTACTGACTGAATGATTACAGTTCTGCAATCAGAGTGCCTGACTGAGCTTATAAGTGCTTCAGTTTTAACGCAGTGAATGGATTAACACATACTGCTGAATGGGTCACGACAACAGTGCAACAGCAGTGACAGAGTGTTTGGTGGAAGTGTAAGGATACAGAGTGGAGAATTGAAGATGTGAAAGACAAGTGTTCAAGTGGAGAGAAGACTGCATGTATAGTGCAAAGGGGTTTGAAGCAGTCCATGTCCTAAGGCCAACTTCGCTGCATGAGTCCTTGGGTACTGACTGAATGATTAGAGTACTGTAAGGAGAGTGTCTAAGTGAGTATATAAGTGCTTGTGTTTTAGTGCAGTGAATGGATTAGTACATACTGCTGAATGGCTCAGTACAACAGTGCAACAGCAGTGACAGAGTGTATGCTGGAAGTGTAAGGATACAGACTGGGGAATTAAAGATGTGAAACACAAGTGTGTACATCGATAGAAGACTGCATGTATAGTGCATAGGAGTCTGAAGCAGTCCATGTCCTAAGGTCTACTTCGCTGCATGACTACTTGGGTAGTGACTGAACGATTAGAATACTTTAAGGAGAGTGTCTCAATGAGTATATAAGTACTTGAGTTTTACTGCAATAAATGGATTAGTACATACCACTGAATGGGTCACCTCAACAGTGCAAGGGCAATAACAGAGTATTTGGTGGAACTGTAAGTATATAGACTGGGGAATTGAAGATGTGAAAGACAAGTGTGCAGGTGGATAGAAGACTGCATGCATAGTGTATAGGGGTTTGAAGCAGTCCATATTCTAATGCCTAACTCGTTGTATGAGTACTTGGGTATATAAGTATGGGTGAAATGTGCGAATTAGCGGTACTCAAATTCACGCGAAATAGAATTCGCGGTCCGCACAATCTGGGAATTCGCGCGAATTTGCGGACTTTATTTGCGTGCTCGTGGGGCGCTTTGCGTGTTGGCTGGATTTTTTCAGCGCAATGACCGCGAAGTTACCCATGCGGTCGTACATGGGCGCGGCCATCTTGACTCACGTGTTCGCGTTGCGTATTTCCGGTTCCGGGCGCCAGTTGCATTCTCGCATTGTGTGCGGAGTGCGATTACGTGGTCGCACGCGTTTTTGCATGCTCGCGGGAGAAATATTTCGCAAACTTACCCACGTGGTCCTCAATGGGCGCGGCCATCTTGTTTTTCATTCATTGCTATGGTTCTGGGCATGCTATTTCAATCCTTCCCTAATCTTTGCAATCCTTTGTTTCTTTGAACTTTTTTTAAATCTTTTTTGCTCATCATCTATCTCTCTATTTTTCTACATCTATATTTTGTGTTTTTTTCAACTTTTTGTTACTTTAATAACTACTTATTTTGTTTAGCTCTCTCTTTTATTTTTTATTTTTTTCCCCCTATACTTTTCTTCTTTCGCCCAGGACCATGGCAAAGGGAGCCGGCAAGTCAAAGGATAAGGGTCCCACACCCCGTAGCCGGCTCCCTTGCGGGCACTTGAGGGCGGACAATGTACAGGACAGGGAAGTCTTTAGTGCGGTGGAGGTGGCCACACTCATCTTCTATGTGCAGCGCCACATCCCGAAGAACGTGGCAGCAGGGGGAAGGCCCGGTTCAGGGTATGGCCTCCAGGAGCGTCGCCAGCTGAGGGATAAGGTGTGCCGGGCCATGCGTAGGGAGTCGGGGGTCCGGCGCACCTATGACCAAGCGACGCACCGGTGGGCTGACCTCCTGGACCGGGAGCAGGACCTCCTTCACCTACTAGGCGTGGAGATCCCTGACCTTGGTGGGTAGCTATTTAATAACTACTTTGTTTTCTTCTGCTCTGTGTTATATTGCTAATATATGTTTTTCCCGGAGAACAAGAATGCTGCTGATTCAATTACATTGCAGGTAAATTAATGTTTAAATAGCTTCTGTGATTGCAGGTGCTCACCTGCTCAGTGGCGTTGCTACTATGCTTACTTGTTTGCAACTTTGTGCTCATTTTAGCAGAACTGCGTAATGCTAGAGAGACTAGAGACTCAAGTCTAGTCCTTCCTTTGTACTCCTGCTGCCACTAAGAAAAGATAGTGGCGGATCGATAGGTTGAGTATATGACTTGTTATTTAGTAGTAGGACATTTTTTAGTGGTCTGCAATCATGATGACGGACTGTGTCTGTCACGTCGCGTCCTGCTGAGTGCTGGCAGTCGTAGTAGAACCTTTTTGTTGTTGGTGTAGTTAGTGATTTACATAACTTTCCTAGTAGACGGTCTGCGAATCCAGCAATACCGTACTATCCTCCTAGTTGGCCAGATCAGATAGGTCAATACATGTAGTGCAATTGTTGCTAATTTGTTTCCCCGAGATAGTTTTAGATTGTGGTCAAAGAAATCAAATATTTCAAAAAAACAATCATCCATGTTTGTGTTTATTTCATGATCATCAGCACCTCCCAGGGGCAAGGAGACTACCACAACAGAGACTCCGGCGAAACAAGGTGGGCAGCAGGATCGGTCCTCTGCAGGCTCTTTTGCTGGCCCCAGTAAGTTGTTCTATTGTTATATTAATACTTATACTTCCCTACCTTTTACAGCTCCTATTCATTACAAACTGTTCCTAATTCTATTTTTTACAAAATAGTCTTTGATCTTCTTCTAGACTGTTTCTACATTCTTATCCTTACTTACCATCACGCTCTGTGCTCCTACTATTTACTATTATTATGAGTCGGTTTGTGTAGGTAGCTAAGCTTGCCCAGTCGGCAAACGATGTTAAACAAAACTCTGATCCAGCAATAGCTCTAGGCACTGAGTGCAGTCCTCTGAGTTGCCCTTGCTGTCTATTCCAGTCTTCTTAATGTAAGTGTTTTGACAATTTCCAACAACTCAATGCCAATGTGTTCACCAAGAATAAGCTAGTAGTTGGCTTTTTTGATTTTATTGGAGCACATACCATACCGCTAGTGTTTCAGGGACTATTCTGCACATACAGAATAATGGACAAGAGAAATAGGGCATTGTTGATGATAGGTGCAGTTCGACTTTCCACATACCTCAGTCCGAACAGAAGTTGAACCCCCAATCCGCTGACCGACTATCTAGTGTGTCTGACCAATGATTATGACCCAGAAGAACAGAAGAAGACTACCGCCGAGTCCCGACCTATCAGAGTCACGGAAACATGCCTGCAAAGTGAAGTAGTTCAAACCCTTCCACTCACTCGTGAACAAAAACCACACAGTGTTTGTTAGTTTTAAAGTTTTATTTTCAAATAAGAAATAAAAAAAATATTCCTTTATTTTTGATAGCGCAGTATTCCGAGCGAGCACTGGTGATAGATGACGTTAAAGATTAAATAACATTCCCTTGAATCAATATACTTCAACTTAACACATCAAATTATTAGATTAACTGTGCGGGAGCCCCCACCTTCTTTAAAGTACTTATGTACTGCTGGTGATGAGGTGTAGGTGGTGAATTGTCCTGTTGGCAGAAGGGCAATGGAATCTTCTGTCTGTAATAAGAAAAATAGTGCACGTTAAAAACTCAAGCATTCATCAGTTGTGCCAAAAAGTGTAGCATTTAATGGCTCCCCAAAACCGTCACTTTTTTCCATTCCCAATAATTAAAAATTGGTTATGTATTAACATTTTCTTCCATTACGAGACAAAATAGGGGGTGGTGTATGGCATCTGATAATATATGACATGTTTTCTAGACGTCACAACATCTGATGCAGCACCTAACACCACCAGTGCCGGGGCCAGCAGTGCGGAGGGGTCCACTCCAGGGGGTGATGTGGCGGCGCCACAAGTGCCACCAGGAGGAGCTGTGGGGGATGGCTCAGCGGCGGCGGACGGTGGTAAGTTATTATACTCCTTACTTATTGACATTTTTGCGTAGGCTCGCAAAGGAGTGTATGATGTACTGTACAGTAGACAGTACACTAGTACAAGTACACTGTACTGTTAAGAACTACATTTTTGCCAATCACGGAGAAAACAGTCAACCTTGACTTAGCAATAGCATTAGGGGTGGTAGTTCTCGGGTAAGCAATGGCCCTCTCTATTTGACTTCACCTCAGGTGGGAAACTTTTATCGTGAGGCCAAGTCATATCAGATGAACTTGAGGGATGTGAAGAACGAAAAGGGAAAGAAAGGTGAAAGGAAGGACGAGCGAGTCGTAACATTTATGACTGTAAAGAATGATACGTGTTTTTGAATGCAGGCAGAGGTGGCTGATAGGAAGGAATCAGATGCATGGCTGCTTGAAGCAAGGATGGTTGGAGGAGAAAGAAAAGATGACTGCCTGTGTGGGTGAATTAGAAAATGCATGTGTGGTGTGCATTGCAATATATCATTTGGGTCAAACTCAAATGCAAAGCATGACCGTGGTTTACCAAATAAAATGAAAAGAGTGTTAGTTGGTTGTTGAGAAAAAGTAAACTTGGTACAGTGGAGACATTAAGAAGAATGATAGACGTTTACTTTGGAAGCCTGGATGGTATCTTCTTCTTCCTCATAGATAGCAGAGGTGTATGTAGTAGAGCAGACGCTCAGTGGATGAAGAGTGTTACTTTGAACAGCATGTTTGGAACTCGCTCCCTTTGCCACTGCGACTGGAACCGAGTTACAGTAAATTTCGGCAAGGCATCAAGACCTGGCTATTTAATCAATAGTTTTATAGCCTAATGACTTCTCCTGGTTTGAGTACAGATCCAGGGCGCCAGGAAACCCTTTGGGTAGCAGTTGTGCCATACAAGTTCAATAAATAAATAAATACATGTCCGTGTCAGAGTAGCAAAGCTGAGGAAATGCAAAGACTAGAAGTTGTGATTGTTCAGAAATACTCCCTTGACTAACAGTACAGTAGTTTACTTTGCAAGCACAGCATATATTGTGTATGTATTGTATAGTTGATATTATATCAAGTCAAGTCCCTTCCTCCGGCAATTATGGGTACCACACTCACTCCCTATGTTAATAATTTTCTTTCAGCTGTGTCATGGGTGGACTATTGCTGTTGTTCACTCAATCTATCAAAACAAAGCACCTAAGGTCATCCATCATATCAGCAAAGATCATGTGATCGGCAGGATATATGATCAGAAATGAATAATCTTCATTTTCCTTTTGTAGTAGTCAAGGCCCCGGGGGCAGTGCAAAATATAAATTACATTGAGCAGTAGCCCTTGATGTAACCGAGTATGGCCAGTGCCACCCCTATAGAAAAGTAAGAACTTCCCTATCCCTACCTGCATGTACTGCTTAAAGTAATGCGAGTCTGCGTCATCATGGCTTGTGTCTATTTTTCTTGGGTGCAAGCTGAGTGAGCTGGCATTATGCCGGCTACCACAAATTCACGTACAAGTAATTTCTTTTGCAAAACAAGAGAAAAAAAGTAGAAGACTGATGTAGTCTCTGACTCTCTGACTATGTAGTAGTGAGTCCATAGTGCTGCTAGTAGAATTCCTGAAATTCCCACTAATGTCACAGGCCTACAAAGACGGCGGAAAGATACATGCCAAAATGTTATACTGTGCTTGCAAGTTGCTAGTGTTACTGTGAGACAACTTTCTGTTGAATTATTTTGAGTTAATGTTAAAGACTATTGGCTACAGTATTTTTCTTTCTTTCTTCATATAGATTCTCTGCAACAAAAAAAGCTCACCCGGAAAGAGATGGCTGTCCGGGCCGGGGCCCATAAGCTGGAGGCCATTTGCGCCGAATATCGGTGGCTGTGGGCTCGGGAGCAGGAGGAGGAGGAGGCGGCAACTACTGCATCCTCCTCCAGTACCCCCGGGGCTACCAGCCAGCAGCCTCCAGCGAAACGGCGCCGTGGCCCGACAGCCTCCTGCTGCCGCCGCACAGCAGCAAAAACAACAGCTGCGCCCCCCAGATCCTAGATGGCGCGTCTGCCCTGCCTCAGAAAGAGAGTGGACTCCCTAGAGTGATTGGCAGAGAAGCAACAGCACCAGCTCCGGGACCTCCGCAAAGAGCTGCGGGACCACCTGTCCAGGACACCGCTGGAGGAAGTGACTGTCCCTTGCCCCTTTTTTAAAGACTTTTGGGGGGGTGGGAATTGGGCATTGGGGAAAGGGACTTGAAGAAGGAGATTTGGACATTGGTTGGGGTTAGGGAGGGGGGTGAGTTGGGTTAGTTAATTTTTGTTAGGGGAAATATATTTATTTATAGTACATACTTAAACATAATATACACGTTCATATTATTTTGTTTGGTTTCTTCAAACTTACCAGCATGAATTATCTAAACGTCCAAAAATGTACAAAAGTGCTACTAACAGAGTTAGTGAATTCAATTGCCCTACTAGTACTTTACTAGTACTACTGTTAGTCTCTCCTCTCCTCCGAGTCCTAGCCAATTATTCTACCTCCCCAAAATGCTTATCTTACCTGTGATTCATGTTTGAGAATAGGGCAAGGCACAGGGCTGGCTGCATGGCAAATGGCGATTAAGGTTGGGTGTTGACTTGAATCCTGGACTGATGAAATATCATCATTGTGCTGGTAGTAGTAGTGGTACACACTGGCAGTAGCAGCATATGAAAAAAAAAGTAATGAAACATTGAGTGGCCTGAGCGTAGCATTAGAAACAGTACAATAGATAGTACGCTAGAGAACAGTGCCATAAATTGTCGCCTAAGCAGTGCTAAAGTATTCAAAATATAAGTACTAGTTGCATGGAGTATGGCTACTATAAGAAATAGTATTAAGGCAAAGGACACAGCAACGTAAGCATTAAGCATTCGATTCGTCACGTGTAGAAGGAGTATGTTGTTAATGATCAATCCACAATGGCGCAAATGACTATCTATGAAGAAACAATTTGACAGTACAGGGCTGCAGTAATTACGCAATTTCACTTGCCTCTCTGCCCTCAGAGAGAATAAACACTTATTAGTACATTAAATTAGTTTTAAAAATCGCAAAGAAACTTATCAAATAGCTGGAGGGATGAATTTGAAGCAGAGAGCAAACAAACGCACAGAGTCAGACTCGTAGAAGTTCAAGTTCACAACAATAACATTTAAAAGATAAGGAGAAGTGAAGAGGATACTGTAACTGTATGCTGTTGTTGTCCTGTTGAATTTGTGAAGTTGCATGCATCCAGCCATTCCTCTTATTCGCGGTACTCCTCCATTCCATCTGGCACTCCGTCGATCAATCTTGGTGACCAGACACACTGTCCACTGCCTGCCTGATGCGGAATTGCGGATCGCTAATGTTAAGCCTGAGTTAATCGTTTGTTCCATGGCACAGGGTAAAAGTCGGCATGTAATTGTTGATGGAAAAACAGGATTATTAAAACACCACAGAGAAAAAAATATAAGGTACGATGTGTAGTGCAAAAATAACACTTTCAGTTTCAGAGGTGACAGTATTACATACAAGGATCACTTCGAAAGTGCGTACCCTGAGTCTGCTTTTCAAGGATAGTAGGATAGTAATTAGTAACTATGGGTGAATTTTGAGGATCTGTGGTCTGCTAATTCGCGCAAAATCCCAAAATAATCCGCGAATTCACGCGAAATTGCAAAAAAAATCGGAGAATTCGCGGATTTTCCCGCAAACTCACGGATTTTTGGGCGATTTGCATAACTATTACTGGAATACTTTCTACAGGCTCATCCAGTAAGTGCTACCTCGTTGGGTAAATGTATAGTGCTTTTCCTACACTACAGCTGCGTAAAGTGCCAGAAGAATTGTCTCCAGTGACATCTGCAATAACTCATTACCGGAAATGTTAGCCTATGCGCTGAAATGCACCTCAGAAACAGGGCCAAATTCCCCTTTCCCCTCTACCTACAACCAAACTGCTACTTTTACACAAAATTAGACCTTCCTAGCAGAGCTCCCAGACCCCTAAACCCACTTCCAAAAATATAGAACACCCCCAAACAGCCCCCCAAAATAATGCAATACTGCTACCTTGCAGAGGCCTAAGTTAAAATTGTGCCAAAACGCACTCTGAAACTAGGCCCAAACCCCCCTTTTCCACAATGGATTTTCTTCAAACCACTTGCAATCAAATTTAGACCTTCCCAGCAGTGCTCCCAGACCCCTCAACCCACTCCCAAATATATAGAACACCCCCAAACAGCCCACCAAACGCATGCAATACTGCTACCTTGCAGAGGCCTAAGTTAAAATCATGCCAAAACGCACCCCAAACAGCCCCCCAAAAACATGCAATACTGCTAAAAAACACCCCTTTTCCACCATGGATTTTCTTCCAACAACTTGCAATCAAAATTAGACATTCCCACCATGCCTCCCAAACCCCTAAACCATCCCTAAAAATCTAGAACGCCCCCAAACAGCCCCCCAAAAACATGCAATAAAGCTACCTTGCAGAGGCCTAAGTTAAAATCGTGCCAAAAGACAGTCTCAAGCTAGGCCCAAACCCCCCTTTTCCACCATGGATTGTCTTAAAACGACTTGCGATCAAAATTAGACCTTCCCAGCAGTGCTCCTAGACCTCTAAACCAATCCCCAAAAATCTAGAACACCCCCAAACAGCCCCCCAAAAACATGCAATACTGCTACCTTGCAGAGGCCTAAGTTAAAATCGAGCCAAAACACATTCTGAAACTAGGCCCAAACCCCCCTTTTCCACCATGTATTTTCTTCAAACCACTTGCAATCAAAATTAGACCTTCCCAGCAGTGCTCAAAGACCCCTAAACCCATTCCCAAAAATCAAGAACACCCCCAAACAGCCCCCTAAAAACATGCAATACTGCTAAAAAACACCCCTTTTCCACCATGGATTTTCATCAAACCACTGGCAATCAAAATTAGACCTTCCCACCGTGCCTCCCAAACCCCTAAACCCATCCCCAAAAATCTAGAACACCCCTAAACAGCCCCCCAAAAACATGCAATCTTGCTACCTGGCAGAGGCCTAACTTAAAATCGTGCCAAAACGCACTCTGAAACTAGGCCTAAACCCCCCTTTTCCACCGTTGATTTTCTTCAAACCATTTGCAATCAAAATTAGACCTTCCAAGCAGTGCTCCCAGACCCCTAAACCCACCCCCAAAAATCTAGAACAACCCCAAACAGCCCCCCAAAAAGATGCAATACTGCTACCTCGCAGAGGCCTAAGTTAAAATCATGCCAAAACGCACTCTGAAACTAGGCCCCCAAAACACCCCTTTTCCACCATGGATTTTCTTCAAACCACTTTCAATCAAAATTAGACCTTCCCAGCAGTGCTCCCAGATCCCCAAACCACACTCAAAAATATAGGACAGCCCCCCAAAAATATCCAATGCTGCCACCTTGCAGAGGCCTAAGTTAAAATCGTGCCAAAACGCACTCTGAAACTAGGCCCAAAACACCCCTTTTCCACCATGGATGTTCTTCAAACCACTTGTAATCAAAATTAAACCTTCCCACCTTGCCTCCCAACCCCCTAAACCCACTCCCAAAAATCTAGAACACCCCCTAACAGCCCCCCAAAACATGCAATACTGCTAAAAAACACCCTTTTTCCACTATGGATTTTCTTCAAACCACTTGCAATCAAAATTAGACCTTTCCACCGTGCCTCTCAAACCCCTAAACCCATCCCCAAAAATCTATAACACCCCCAAACAGCCCCTCAAAACATGCAATACTGCTACCTTGCAGAGGCCTAAGTTAAAATCGTGCCAAAACGCACTCTGAAACTAGGCCCAAACCCCCCTTTTCCACCATGGATTTTCTTCAAACCACTTGCAATCGAAATTAGTCCTACCCAGCAGTGCTCCCTGACCCCTCAACCCACTCGCAAAAATATAGAACACCCCCAAACAGCCCCCCAAAAACATGCAATACTGCTACCTTGCAGAGGCCTAAGTTAAAATCGTTCCAAAACGCACTCTACTATCAAACAGGGCCACGGTACTATCAAACAGGGCCACCCCCCTAAACAGAAAATGTCTGAGTTTATGTTCTACAGTGTTAACTGCCGCTCTTTACCGCAGAACAAACTTGACATTTTCAACTTATTACTAGATAAGAAACCCAGTGCTATTTTCTTGACAGAAACCTGGCTCCATGATGGTGCAGGGCCTGACGTGGCTACTGCTCTCCCTCCTAATTATGCCATTGTTAGAAAGGACAGACTTGGGAAAGTAGGCGGGGGCATCGCAATCATTTACTGTAGGGATCTCACGTGTAGCCTCGAATCAGTTGACATCCCGGACTGTGAAGCCGCGTTTTTTAAAATCTCCCTTAACCCCAATTTTACATTTTCCGGTCTTTTGATCTATCGGCCACCAGGGAACGCCACCTCGTGGGCCGCACATTTAGCAAGCTATATTACACCCTTTCACCTCTCCTCCAAAAACTTCTCATTGATAGGAGATCTTATTTTACACCTTGATGACTTAGCCAATGTCTCCTGTGTGAACCTTTTAGACGACCTTACAGCTCTGAACATGACATTGCTTAATACAGGCCCCACTCACAAAGCAGGGCAACTTTTAGACCCAATTTTTTCTAATTTGCATGAACTAAAATGGCTTAACACAACCCCTATTTGTTGGTCTGATCATCATCTAATTCTTTTTAACCTCACATTAGCAACATTCTCCCTTTCATGCCCTGTCCGTCCAGTCACCTTCATGCGAAATTGGAAAATGTTGAACATTGAAGAATTGAATATTACCCTAGCCAAAAAAAACCCTGTCCATGGCCACGACATGGAAAGTATTGCCCATGCAACTCACACGTGGCTTGGGAACGCAGCAGATGTTTGTCTGCCTCCTTCCCACTTTAAGAGTAATATTCATCGCCCCCCAGCTCTGTGGTTTAGTGAGTCTCTGACAGCGGAAAAATCTAAGTGCAAAGCGCTTGAAAGGCAATGGCGGAAAAACTATGACCCCATAAAAAAAGAGTTATATCGAAAAGCTAGGAATATTTACCACACTGCCTGCATCAAAGCCAAAGCCCTCTACGTAGCAAATACTATTAACTCAGCTCCCAATATGGCTCTGACGCTTTTTAATACCGTCAAGGAATTGGCGGGGGAAAAATCTATTGCTGCGGCTTGTCCACTAAACACTCAACAATGCCAAGATCTGGCCGTCTATTTCACAGAAAAAATTGAGAAAATCATTACTGAGGTCAATAAGAATATCCCAGTCAACATTCTACAAGAAGAAATTTCCACTCCTGTGAGAACAGAAGGATGTATGTTAGAACACTGGCCTCCTATTACCCTCGAGACTCTGAGGTCCCTTCTCAAATCCATCAAGTCAGGCTCCCCTCGCGATCCGATTCCCATTCGTGTCTTAAATCAACTGGACAATCCTTCCCTAAGCATCATTACCAACATGCTGAATTCTTCCCTCCAACTCTCTACGGTTCGCTCCCTGTGGAAACACGCCATGGTCAGCCCATTAATAAAAAAAACAACAGCCAATCCCGAGATCTTACCTAACTATTGGCCCATATCTCTTCTCCGGGTCTTTTCTAAGATCCTTGAGAGACACGTCCATTCTGCCCTCACCACATTTACTGAAGACAATTCCCTCCTACACCCCTCTCAATCGGGTTTCAGGGCAGGCTACTCCACCGAAACTGCTCTTCTAGGAGTAACTGAGAGGATTAGGAAACTCCTAGATGATGGCCAAACGGTCGCACTCATTCTGCTGGATCTGAGTGCGGCCTTTGATACCATTTCTCACAATAACCTACTGGCCACGCTCAGGAGAAATGGTATCGGGGTCCAGCATTGGAATGTATTGGGTCCTCCCTCTCAAAACGCAAGTTTCAGATTGCTTCTTCCCTCGCATGCTCTGATACGTTTAGTGACCCACATGGAGTGCCCCAGGGCTCGATTTTGAGCCCTTTGTTTTTTAACCTTTACCTTTGCCCATTGGCTGATCTAGCAGAAAGGTCTGGACTCTCCTTATTGACTTAAGCGGACGATTCGCAAATCATTTTTTCATTATCGAAAGCCGATCCCCTTGCCCCTTCCCCACTTAAACTCGGTCTCCAAGAAATCTTCGGCTGGATGTCTAACAACCAGCTGAAGCTTAATGGGGAAAAAACTGAGGTTCTCCTTTTGGGGAAAAATAAAGATTTATGGAGTTCTTCCCACTGGCTGCCCATCTTAGGCAACCTCCCCACACAAGCCACTCAAGTTAGAAATTTGGGGTTTACCATCGACAATGCACTTTCTATGAAACAACAAGCAAATAAAGTCGTTGGCCTATGCTTTACCATCATGAAATGGCTGCGTAAAATCTTGTGGATGCTGCCCCCTGCTACCCAGAAGACCGTAGTCAGTGCACTCATTACATCTCGGCTTGACTACGGCAACATCCTTTACCTTGGCTCAAATCAGGCGGTCCTAAGACGCCTGCAACTTGTCCAAAATTGCGCCGCAAGATTACTGTGTAAAATCCTGAAAACCGCCAGGGTATCGAAACACCTTAGGGAACTTCACTGGCTCAGGGTCGAGAACCGGGTTAGGTTCAAAGCCCTGAGCTACATGTTCAGGATTAAAGCCGGTACGGCACCTAAATATCTGCAAGAGCTAGCCAGTCCCTACCTTCCGACACGAAATCTGCGCTCCCTATCAGCAGCCAACTTTGGGGTGCCCAGAGTTAAACTGGCAAGAATGGGAGGGAGGTCCTTCTCCCATCTAGGGCCCACCCTATGGAACTCACTCCCTTCTCACATCCGTAAAGAGGACAATTATGCAAGATTCAGAAGAAACATTAAGACCTGGCTTTTTGAGAAATGATTTGTCCACTTTTCGCTTTCCATACCTTTTTGCTCATCTATAATGTCTCGGCGCCGGGAAACCCTTTGTGGGTAGCTGCGCGCATTACAAATGCAAAAAATAAATAAATAAAAAAATAAACTCTGAAACTAGGCCCAAACCCCCCTTTTCCACCATGGATTTTCTTCAAACCACTTGCAATCAAAATTAGACCTTCCTAGCAGTGCTCCCTGACCCCTCAACCCACTCCCAAAAATATAGAACACCCCCAAACAGCCCCCCAAAAACATGCAATACTGCTACCTTGCAGAGGTCTAAGTCAAAATCGTGCCAAAGCGCACTCTGAAAGTAGGCCCAAAACACCCCTTTTCCACCATGGATTTTCTTCAAACCACTTGTAATCAAAACTAGACATTCCCAACTCTCATCCCAGCTAATCAAATCCACCCACAACACACTCCAATTGCACCCTAAAAACACGCAATAATCGAAAATGAACATGGGCTCCTATGGCAGCGGTTTCCCTTCTTCAACTTTGCCTAAACACACCATTCCCATCAATCGATTCCTCCCAAATTTCCTGCACAACCACCAATTCCCCCTCTCTACCACTCACAGAAGCCCCGTTCCCCTAGCTCAACTGGAACACCACAAACACACTTTCTCCTTGCGCCCCCAAACCGCCTATTGGATAACATGGCAAATCGCGCCTTGACAAAGAATTGCTGTTTTCAGCACTTCCACTACTTCGATCCTCTTGAACTTACCAGGACACTTGTTCCAGCGATTCCCAAGAATCTCAGCAAGGCAGAACAAAATCGATCCACTGGAAGGTGTATGACTTTTCACCCAAACGCGCCCGCAAAACACTAAAAAAGGCAAAAATTCGGCCAATTGTGGACCAAAAAACACCAAACCCCACTAAAACCTTGCCAACATCATTATGAATGAGCCTGCATCGGGCCCTGAGCCCTAGACTCCGGGAACCCTGCCAAATTCAACCCAAAAACCCTAGTAAACCGCACTGAACCCCCAGAACAGCCCTAAACCCTAGATATGGTTTGTCCGTCTGTGTCAAAGAGCCTAGGTATGCTACATCAGGTTGCTTCACTCAGTGGTGTATGGCTTGACCATCTGCATGGCCCTGCCACAATCATGGGCCAAAAATCCGTTCCGCATGCGAAAATTGCGGATTTTCGCCAACAAATTTGCAATCTGTGAATCTCGCGAAATTGCTGAAAATTCGCAAATTCTTGAGTGGAACGGATTTTTGGCCCATGCTTGCGGCAGGGCCACGTAGACGGTCAATGCAGACAGAGAAAGCATATCTAATTGTATGCAGAAAGCCACATAGCCCCAATTTTACATGAACTGCTGTCTGGACTCTGCCTGGCCTCATGCATGGCCTTAACTATATTACTGCCATTATCCGTGGAAACATAACTAATCATGTGCTTTCTTGGATGCAGCCAAGCTTACTCTGAAACTCATCAAAAATGTTTTGTGCAGTATGAGATTTCTCCATGGCAAACATGGCTACTGTTGCATGTTTCCAAGTAGCTTGAAAAACTGTGTCCGGGTCAACACCTGCATTTAACTTGTCTCTAACCCCTTTAAAAGAGACCCAGTGTGCAGTGATGCACATGTAATCAAGGGCTTGGCAACTGGTCCACATGTCTGTTGTCAGGTGGATAGTGTGAACAGCACTCTTCTGCAAAGCTGCCCCAATCACCTCCAGCACAACTTGAGGTAGTGCTGGAACCGCAACTCTGGCAAAATAGGACCGGCGAGGAAGTTTCCATCCAGACTGTTGCCACAAATTCTAGAAAACCCACCCCTTCCATGAAAGAAAAAGGGAGAAGGTCCAGCGCTAGCATTTTAGCCAGCTTTGCGTTATACAGACGTGCCGTTGGGTGGTTGCGTTCAAATGGCGCCTCCGACCAAAACATGCTTCTAATGGTGGTCTGGACCATTTTACGTGATGATGATGATGATGATGCAGACGTCTTTAAACCAGTTAGGCTCATTGATGTACTTTTTCGCATTGGTGTCTCTCCCAGACTCTTAGTGTGGCTCATACATGTTGCTGGGGTAGAGGGTGTGGGCGCTACCACTGCAGTGCTGCTGCCAGGGGTACTGGGTGTACCAGAAAAAATGTCTGTCGCTTCTTCACTTCCCCCTGCAAGATCAGCCCCTCGTCATCATCAGATGCAATATGAATGGATACATTTGGATTTGTTGTACTTTTGTATTCCCGGATCTTCCTTAGGTGCAAATGATAGTGTGGTGCTTTTGGAGATGACCTCTCTGGCCTCCGGTACCATAGTTGGTACCAAGCTTACCCCGACAAACTACACTTTTAAAAATCGAACAAACAACCATGTTTTCCGCCTTTTTCTAACACTAAAGAAGTCCCAAACTGGGCACTGGATATGTCTGCTGGGGGTGGAGGTGCTACTTTCAATGCCAGATGAAGTGGAGGATGGCCGAGGCTGAATTTGACTCTGTTGTGCACTTACAGCACCACTACTTGAGGTGATGGAGGTCGAGCTGGATGGAGGTCCCTGTCGGCTCTTCTGCCGAGAAAATATGGAAGCTGTAAGTCGTGTTGGTGTAGTAGTTAACTGCGTTGGTGGTGGTACCAGTGCCACGCCACCCACATCCTGCTCAGCAGCACTTCGGTATAGGGTCAAAATGTCTGTCTGCATGCCCGCTGGGGCTGGAGTGACGACTGTGATGACTGGGTCATCGTCAGACTGTTCATCAGCAGCAGAATACACCAGTTCTTGTTAGTCGTCATCACGGAAGCCTTGCGGAATCGTTCTTTTAGGCTTAGCTACCTTTGTCGGCTCATGGCGTGCCTCACTCTCAGACTGCATTGCTGGGTTCAAATCAACATCAAGATCATCAGAAGGAAGGGTGCTTGAAGAATAACTTGTAGTAGTAGCCCTCCTTGACCTTTTTCTTGCTGTGGATCTGGAAGACAATGGATCATCATCAGGAGGAGTGGCTTCCTTGGATGATACCTCCGCTTGAATATCGATTTCCTGATGTGCCCCTACTTCTGGAGGAACAAGCATTGTGGGCAGTTGTACCGCTCCATGCGCCTCTAGTTGCGCCACTTCATGCGCCTCTCCATGAGCCTCTCATCGGGCCTCTACTTGCGCCTCTCCTTGCGCCTCTACTTGCACCTCTACTTGGACCTCTACTTGTGCCTCTCCTTGCGCTTGTACTTGCGCTTGTACTAGTTGCACCTGTGGTTGTCGTTGCGGCTGTGGTTGTTGAACACTCGTCAGATGAGTTACACCCTGTGTTGATTGGATGCTACTTTCTTGCAATGAGCCAACATCACTGGTCGATGGTGATTGAACAATTACAGTGGCTGCTTCTGCAGCACTCATGGCCTTGGACCTAACTTGGCGTGGTGGCACTGAGCCCAATGAAGCGGAGGTGCTGCTCCCAGCTTGGTCCCCGGCGGACCCCGCTGCTGCAGACGTATTTTTTTTTCTCCCAAAAAAGTGACTGTGGGTACATCAGTCTCCTTGGTAAGTGGCGCCACTTGCTTCTTCTGCTCCTTCTTACTGGCAGTGGCCCTCGCAACATTTTTGCCAGAGGAGCTACGGCCACGGGCACCGTTCTTTGGGCCCATCTTCTTCGATGTCAGAACAGCTGGCCTCAGTTGCACGAGTTGTAGAGATGTCTGGGACCACACGTGACGTCACGTGACATTGTGCTGCACACACTGCTGCAGGACTTCTTCCTAGCACGGATGATGATAAACGATGACTGATGTGATTCTCTTGTGCACCTAAAAGGAAAGGAAGCCAGAGGAACATCAGTTAAAGTAATGTTGCATATGTCGTGCTTCAAATGAATATTTGCAACTAGGCATTGCATTTATTATTATTACAACAACACACCCAAAAACGAAAAAACCCAAAATAAAAATTGCAATTCTGATCTGAAATGGATGTTTAAATTAATAGAAGAGAGACCCCACAGAAAGACTTGGCCCATGCACCACTGAGTAACCCTGGACATAATGGATGAAAGCAAGGCAAACTGGTTGCAGGACTGAGCACACTGCCTGGCTTCAAAATGACCCCTTGACCCCCACCACATGGCCAGGTCCTGCCTGGACCAGGCCTCAAAATGGCCCCCACCCACATGGCCAGGCCCCAACAACACCCCAAAAAGTAAAAAAAACACAAAAATCACCCCAATCCAATGCCATCCATGCCCTCAATGATGTTTAAATTCAAGACACCCCACAGAAAGGCTTGGTCCATGCACCACTCACTACCCCTGGGCCTACTGGCTAGTGTGGCTTTACAGGCACCCCAACATAAAAAAAAAACAACATATAACAGTGAGCTAAAATTCCATGACATAAATGAGAATTAAGTTAAAAAAAATCAGAGAAACAGTTGTATCATGCACCCATGACTAACCCTGGGCCTACTGGATACTGTGGCTACCCACAATATATTTTTTTAAAGTTGTGAAAAAGTTTTAAAACTGTAGTTGCAGCAACTGCAATGCACCAAACAAACAACACCAATGCCAAAAAGTCCTCAAATACAAATATCCAGCAGCAGCCACAAAAATAATCCTTCCAGCTCCAGATCCAAATGAAAAGTGACCAGGAGATGGACAAAGCACTGGGAGGAGCCTGCTGGACAGGAACAGGAAGATGGAGACTCTGGGGCACTCTCTTCCTCCCACCTCCCCCAAAAATCGACTCCTTGCACAAAAAAGTGCCGCCAAATGTCAATCTGAGGAGTTCTTCAGGTCAAAATCATCATTTTCAGAAGGTTTATGCTGCCTGCGATGGATTCCTTGTGCAGAATTGCAATTTTTGCAAGTTCAGGAAAGCGAGCTGTTCAAATCTCCCGCCGGAAGTCAGCTGTGCACCGCATCTACGTGTTTGCAATTTTTTACTCCCGCGATGCGTGTTTGCGGCCCTTATGACGTACTCGCGTTGTCAAACTCCTCCTGTTCAAGATGGCGGGCCGTGATGACGTACTAGCGGTCGAAAAACTCTCGTGCGATCACGCAGCCAGATCCAAAATGGCACTGCACACACAAACCGGGAGAAAAACAACTCAGAGAACTCAGAATCACGGTAAGTCAACGCAGCACGCGCGATATTGTATTTTTCAAGCGCGACCAAGCAAAAAAATCCACCAGCTTGCGAATTGCGGATTTTTGGGCAAATTTGCGCGATTTGCGGAACGCGAACTTGCCAAAAATCCGCAAATTCCACAAACGGAACGGATTTTACGACCATACTTACTTGGGTACTGACTGAATGATATCAGTTCTGCAAGGACAATGCCTGACTAAATTTATAAGTGCTTTAGTTTTAGCCCAGTGAATGGATTAGCACATACTGCTGAATAGGTCACTACAATAGTGCAACAGCAGTAACAGAGTGTTTGGTGGAAGTGTAAGGATACAGAGTGGAGAATTGAAGATGTGAAACACAAGTGTGCATATGGATAGAAGACTGCATGCATACACCATATGGGTTTGAAGCAGTCCTTGTCCTAAATGTGAGATCCTTACCTAAGCACAGTGTGGAGATACAGCTGTTGCTTGAGGCTCATGAGCTTGATGCCTTGCTTATGACGGAAACTTGGACCTGCCCTGAGTGTGAGGTCGACTCTGGGAAGGCCCACCCACCAGGGTATAAATCCGCCATACGCCTAGATCGAATGGTAGGGGAGGTGGGGTGGGTGTGATTTTTAAGGATACGTTGAATTTGACTGTCATCGATATTGATGCATTTGATGGGTGTGAATTATCCAGGTTTTCTATTAAGAATGCACAGAGGCATCTTTTAACTGGTATTATTTTCTATAGACCCCCTGGGATTTTCACCTTACTTCAGCAGCAGTTGTTACTGGAAGTGTTCACCAATATGGCTGCTACTCATAGTCAACTGGTGATTTTCTGAGATTTAAATCTGTGGTTGAATGGCTCCCTTGATGTAGGCTTTTTTAATGTGCTCCATTCGTGTGAAGGTCTTGGCCTCTTCCAGCAGGTTTCTCAGGCCACCCATATAGGTGGACACCTGTTGGATTTAATCTTTTCTGAGACCAATTTTCTCACGGTGGGGGATATTTTACCCATGGTCTGGACTGATCATTTTTTTATAACATTTTTTGTGAAGTCGGGCACTTGTAATGTCAGGACATCTAGTCAAGTGAGGGAGTATGTTAGTAGGGACTGAAAGACTCTTTTGCGAAAAAGAGCCGTGTCACCCTACTTTAAGATCGAGGAGTGCTTCTCCCCTGCTATGCAGATAGAGGAGAATTATACTTCTCTCTGCTTGAAGATCATCTTGGTCCTAGACGCATCCGCTCCTTTAAAACACCATAGGAGCAGGGGGAGACCTTTGGCCCCCTGGTTCACGGATAGCCTTAAGAGTCTGAAATTAGAATGAAACAAGCGGAGAGGAGATGGAGACATGCATATCTGGATAAGGATAGGCTTATTTGGAAAGATTGGTTGATAGATTACAAAAAGGAAGTCCATAGGGTCAAGGCAGCACACTTCTCTTAGGTGATACTTGATGCCCCAAATAGCTCTCGAAGCATTTTTAATACTCTGAATAGTCTTATTAGTCCAGACTGCTCCAAGAATGAATTTTCCCCTCCCAGGAACTTTGTGAGAACCTGTCTAGGTTCTTTCAGGGTAAAACTAAAACGATTATTGATGACTTGGGAGGGGAGCAGCAACAGATCGGAGCCAATCCCTCAGAGGTGGGTGGCTGTGGCGATCCTCTGGAGCAGGTTGTGGTGGATCTTGGGGTCGTCTCTGAACAGAGGGGAGATAAGTCCCGCTCGGAGTTCACGTTGTTTGACGCAGAGGAGTTCAGTAGAATGGCCCTTGGTATCGGGAACAGCCATTACAACGCGGGTTTTACCACGCGTTGCTTTTACTTCGCATGCGTTACAACGCATGCGATGTTACAACGCGTGATAAAACCACGCATACCATTACATCACATGCGCTTTTACAACGCATGCAATGTAATGTGTAATGGAGGCAGGGGCGACTATCCACGTGGTTGTGAGGAAACTTAGGCTGTTTCCTCACAACGACGTGAAGCAAGCAGGAAGGAGGAAGCAGGATCCGACGGCAACGCTGGCGAGGAGAGAGGTAAGGGGGTTTGTGCAAGGGGGGTAATTTTGTAGGGTTTAGGGTAGTTTAAAAGTAGTGTGGTAGTGTTTGTGTTGTGTGTGTTTTTTTAAACGTTTTAGTGTGTACTGTGGTGTTGTCGTGTTTGTTTAGTGTAGTGTATTGGGGAGGGTAGTGTAGTGTTTATGTAGAGTAGTGATTTATGTTTTAGGGTAGTGTAGTGTTGTAGTGTTAGTTTATTGTAGTGTATTAGGGTTTAGAGGGTAGTGTAGGGGTGGGAGTAATGTGGGTAGCGTAGTAGTGTTTTAGGGTTTAGGGTAGTGTAGGGGTGGGAGTAGTGTGGGTAGCGTAGTAGTGTTTTAGGGTTTAGGGTAGTGTAGGGGTGGGACTAGTGGGGGTAGCGTAGTAGTGTTTTAGGGTTTAGGGTCATGTAGGGGTGGGAGTAGCATGGGTAGCGTAGTAGTGTTTTAAGGTTTAGGGTAGTGTAGGGGTGGGAGTAGTGTGGGTAGTGTAGTAGTGTGGTAGTGTTTTTGGGTTGGGGTAGTATAGGGGATTGGAGTAGTGTGGGTGGTGTAGTAGTGTTTTAGGGTTTAGGGAAGTGTAAGGGTGGGAGTAGTGTGGGCAGTGTAGTAGTGTGGTCCTGTTTTTGGGTTGGGGTAGTGTATGGGTGGGAGAAATGTGGGTAGTGTAGTAGTGTTTTAGGGTTTAGGGTACTGTAGGGGTGAGAGTAGTGTGGGTAGCATAGTAGTGTTTTAGGGTTTAGGGTAGTGTAAGGGTGGGAGTAGTGTGGGTAGTGTAGTAGTGTTTTAGGGTTTAGGGTAGTGCAGGGGTGAGAGCAGTGTGGGTAGCGTAGTAGTTTTTTTTAGTGTTTAGGGTAGTGTAGGGGTGGGAGTAGTGTGGGTAGTTGTAGGAAATGGGGTTACCCAAATCTCCAAGGGGGTAGCATGGAACCAAGCGGGCAGGCCAAACTTCGAGGACATGTGAAGCACTCACGCAATACCTACAGACGACACACCAGGCACACCACAAAAGAGGCAGGACACAGTTTGAGTTGGAAAATTAAGAAGTTTAGTATCTCAAACCTGCAAAAGAAAAATGCATAACAGTGGTATCATCACATGGCGCCAACTGGCACCAGAGCCAAGTGTATCCAGGAGGATTATTTCTATGGAAGTAAGGGCTGAGTCCGTAAGTCCATCTGAAATATAAAAATGTGACTAAATTAACATTGAACCTGGGGCCAATATGGCGGAGCCAACTCAGGCTCCCATCCTTAGGGATAGACTGTAATGCAAAATACCATCAGCATGAGTACACACCGTGCACTATAACTCCAGCCCGACCCCTGTAAAGGAAACTTCAAGGCATCACAGTAAATCCCAACATACAGGAACACCTGCAATAAATCAGCATAG
Source organism: Lissotriton helveticus (assembly GCF_964261635.1). Classification (NCBI taxonomy): domain Eukaryota; kingdom Metazoa; phylum Chordata; class Amphibia; order Caudata; family Salamandridae; genus Lissotriton; species Lissotriton helveticus. The sequence continues at coordinate 53,747,941 of NC_136059.1, forward strand.
GGATATCAAACATCAGGCGGGAAGCATTAACATGCATTGGCAACAGTAACCTCATATAACTGTAGGCCGTAAGTCAGCAGCTTCCTTTAGGCAGGCCTAAACACTTTAGTGTAAATCAGATAACCTCGTGCCCTCCTAATCCTTTAGCATTCAGGTAACATCTCATTAGGAGAACAAACGCTGCATTAACATCAGGTGGTACATTGACATCAATAACATATGCACCAGGGCTGTATCACATTTTCCATGAGCACCCCTGAATATCTCCTCAGGCGAGCAACACTTTCTTAGAGGCGGGGCAGTCAGCCTCATCAGCATAGCGCCTGGGGATGCCCACCACTAACAGGGGCATTAACTTCCAGGCCTAAGAACCTCAACCTAGGGCAAACCCTCCTTAGGCATACACAAATAACTGGGATGTCAGGCCTAAGTCCTTCCAGGAAAATCAGGCAGCAGGCAAAAATGTGCATGACAATGAGCATCCCGCTTGGCTACGCCTATCAAACCATTCCCCTGTGACTTCTAGGATGAGCAGGGGCTTCTGTAGGCATTTCAGGAGGCCTTACTGGTATCCTGGGATTCTGAGGCAGCAGTCGCTAGCAGCCTTTAACCGGTTTCTGGGCACTTGGGCCCCACTCAGTCAACAGAGGGGATGGGGCGGACACCGACCCTGTGTCCCGTGGCCCTCTCCACCCTCCACACCGTATATTGTCGCCCGCACTCACTGGGCTGTCCAGGGGCTCCTTGGCGGTAGGGGCAGGCACCGACAATGTGCCTCGAGGCCCCTGCTGCACTGCGCTTCACTCGTGCCCCTCCCAGCGGGTTCTTCCTGCTTCTCCCGGGCCCCTCTGCCTCACGGGGACCCGGGGCTTCAATGCGGCGGGGGCAGGCACCGGCAATGTGCCTCGAGGCCCCGCCGCGCAGCACTCTCCACACGGAGCTCTCCTCGCAACCGAGGGCTCCCTCCAGATGGCCAGCCGCGCTTCTCTTGGGGCACAGACCGGCGGGGTCAGCTCCCGCTCCGGTCGTTCTATCGGCGGGGCTCCCCCTCGACCACAGGGGACCCGCACTGGTGCTTCACCCGGGTCCCCCCTTCCTCACGGGGACCCGGGGCTTAGGGTCGGCCTGTCCTTCGCTGGCTGTCAGGCCGGCAGCCAATCCCTGCGCGGCCTTTCCGGGGGCACGGCCGTGCGGGCCAATCAGTGCGCGGCGTTGGCGGGGGCGGGCCGATGACGTGGCCGGTCGCCCCCCTTCACGTGACGCGGGCCCTGACGGCCGCAGGGCCTAGCGCGGCCCACTCTTCACCTCGGCGGCCCTCTCCTGGCACCGGGGGCCGCCGCAATGAGGCTCTCCTCAGCGGGGGTCCCTCCCTTACAGCGCCGGGCCGCAGCGGTGATTTTCGGTGATATCCTACCGGCGCAAGGCAGCGCCAACACTCCTCGGGCTGCGGCGGTGAGGACAGCCACAATAAGGGGTAGGCTCCCTTTTATTAATTATTAATAATGCAGCAAGCGCGCCACAACGAGGGTAGGCTCCTACAGTGCTCTTTCCCCTCACAGTTCCTTCAGGCCACCCAGCCCGAGCGCTAAGTAGGCAGTCCAGGGGCAATTTTTCTGAGGCAGGTCAGCAAGACACAGTTCCTCGGGGGCACAATTCTCCCCGGGCAGCTCCTCCCAGTCCAGCACTTCCACAGGGGCCACAACTTCCCAAGGGGGGCGGACAGTCCCAGTACAGATCCTCAGGGGCCCCTTCCTCACCTCCTGGGTGCTCCTTTCACGCTGTGCTGGCGTAATTCACGGTCCCTTAATAGTGACAGGGACCTGGGTGGGCCCTCATAACTCAGGGGCCCAAGGGACAGCAGAGTAGGGGTGTTTTAGGGGTACAGGGCCCAGCTCACAGGCCCATGTGGCGGTAGCTCCTCGCAGCAGGTCCCCTCTCTTTCTTGTCCCAGCGCTGACTGCCTCTCTGGTGGCACATCCCCCTTACTTATACCCTCCTCCCAGGCAGTGCCAGAACCTTCTAGAATGTTGGCAAAACTGGCCTAAACTGGCTCAAGGAGAGGGGTTGAGCACCCTGGGTGCCAGGCTTTCCCTCCAAAAAATAGGGGTAGCTGGGTAATATTAACTAGACCGCTGACCTATGGCAGTACAGTGGCAAAACCCATGGCCATGGCATCCATCTTACATACAGTACATTTCAGTCAGGTGCATTTCTAAAATGGGGAAATTTACAAGTGCTCACACCATTACTTGACATTACATTTTTAACAAGGTGTCTCACACCACTCATGGCCTATACAGGTTTAATCCCATGGGGGAGCCATTTCAAATTAGGGGGGCAAAAGCGAAGAATTTCAGGGGAAAAGGCCAAGTCCAACACAGCTCCCCCCCAGCCAAAAGCCTGGGTAGACCGATCAATACCTTGATGGGCTTCCCTGCTTGGGGCGGAAAAAGGTGGACGCAGGCCTGCAACTACAGGAGCACCTGCAGTCTCTTCTCCACCCTGGAACCCATTGGTTCTCTCTCGCAACCCTCCCTTCACCAACAAAACCACCCCACTGGTGGTCCCTAGTGGGATGTGGCCAGGACTGGCCTTTAAGCCATCCAGAAGTCTCTGGCCCTTGTTTCCTCCTAGAGTGGGAGGCTCTAGCCTCAGGCTCGTAGTGCTCTTGGACCACTCTCTTCCTCCCAAATTGCCACTGGTCCACCCACCTGGGGTCTTCAACCTCAAGCTGACCAGCTCTCAGGGGTGAGGCTCTCCTCCCCCTACCTCTCCCCTTAGGGTTCCTCCATCTCCTTCTCCTGGTGACACCCTCACACAACCACTCTCTCCCCAACCTGGAGTCGAAACCCTCAGGTTGAACCGGTGACAGGGGCAAGTCCTCCCTCCCCCTGCACCCCATCCCAGAGTTCAGCACCCTCCTAACTGGAGTAGTACCCCTGAGAGTCAAATTTGGGGGGACTCTGAACACAGATGTCCCACCCGCCAGGTCTGGCAAACCCTCAACCTGGCCACCCAACCCGGGATCTGCGCCCTTTGGCTGAGCCGGTGACAGAGAAAAGACCTTGCTCCCTCTGCATCCCCTCCCAGAGTTCTGCACCCTCCCACCGGGAGAAGTACCCCTGGGAGTCAAACTGGTAGGGACCTGGGTTACAGGTACCCCACCCTCCAGGACACGCAACCCCTGAACCTGGAACCCCAGTCCAGGATCTAAACCCTGTGACTGGTCAGACCCCCGAACCACTGGAGCTCTGGTTACTTATACTCTGGGTTCTCCTGACACTAGGGGATCCCCTTCACGAGAAGGCACATCGGGACAGCCTAGACTCCCAACCTGGGGTTCCCTTAAAGAACTCTCCAGGCCCTGTGACTGCAGTTGGGGCACCTCGGGACACCTCCCCGTCTCACTCCCTCCTATAGATGGGATGTAAGGCCCTACAAACCGCTCACTATCCTGGGACCTACTTGGGCTTCTCACCTCTCCGGCCACGCTGGGTCGGAAGATCCCTGCACCACTCCTTTCAGGATCACTCCCCAATGTCCTCCCAGACGCTCTGGCTCTTACCCAGAGGTCTGCTTCCCGTGCAAGTTCCCTGGGGTCTGAGAACCTACACTGCAACAGATGGTGATGCAGACTTGGGACACACTTCCTCAGCATGTGCCCCCGGATAACGGCATGGCACAGCCCTTCCCAATCCTCCACTGCTCTCCTCACCACCCAATCCTCCAATGCAGTCAAACACTCCTCCTCAAACTCTCCCCAGGACTGGTGGGACAGTTTTCCCCTGCCCCTGAACACTAACCCATCCCCCTCTTCCTGGCAATCAGGCAAGGTCTCCTGGGCATCTGGAATGGGACTCCTTGCACTGGACCTACACTTGCTGCCACCACTGGATTCCACCCTCTCCGGTGTATCCAGGCTCTTAAAACCACTCCCAGGGGACAAACTACCCACCTGAGCTACTCTCTCTCTGACAAAGGCCCTTTCCGCCTCTGCCATCCTCTCCTGGGCTAGGACCATGTCTGTCTCTAGCCTCTGCTGTTGAATCGTCAGCTGTGCTAACTCCATGGCCTACTCAAATCTGAGCTTCTCCAGCACTAGCTGATGCTCCCTTTCTTCCCTCCTATCTACCCACTCTTCTGGGGACAGGGAAAGGGATGGGGCAGTGCCCCCGGGACAGGACCCAGTGCGAGACTCCCTAATTACGGTGTCCTCCACAGCTACTGGCGTCTCTGCCCTGCCAAACTCTTCCTCATCTTCATCGGGGTAATTACCCTCCAGGGTTGCAGATTGGGAGCCCTGCCACTGGCTTCTACCGAATCCTCCCTTTAAATACTCAGGGGGGTAATCAGACAGGTCCCCACCGATCTTTAAGGGCTCTCCCCTTTTGAGGGCCTCATAAAAAAACAGCTTTCTCCTAATGTTTCCTACTGGGGGTATCCCTCTCTCCAGGAGGAAGTCTATCACCTCCTGTTCGGTGTACTCCATCAGTTCCACCTCCTCATAAACCAACCCCATCGTGGTGAGGATTCTCGGGACACACCCACAGTGGAACAAGGGGACACAATTTCACCAAACACTTTCAGGAGGAAGCAATACAGCCAACAATAATCCCCACAACAAGGATCTGACTTATCTCAAAGCTCTACTTGTGGTATAACCTGTGGCCGCTTAGGTACTGCGCAAGCACAAGTCCTATCCCACCGCTTGCCACCAATGTAGGAAATGGGGTTACCCAAATCTCCAAGGGGGTAGCATGGAACCAAGCGGGCAGGCCAAACTTCGAGGACATGTGAAGCACTCACGCAATACCTACAGACGACACACCAGGCACACCACAAAAGAGGCAGGACACCAGTTTGAGTTGGAAAATTAAGAAGTTTAGTATCTCCAACCTGCAAAGGAAAATGCATAACAGTGGTATCATCACATGGCGCCAACTGGCACCAGAGCCAAGTGTATCAAGGGGGATTATTTACATGGGAAGTAAGGGCTGAGTCCGTAAGTCCATCTGAAATATAAAAATGTGACTAAATTAACATTGAACCTGGGGCCAATATGGCGGGGCCAACTCAGGCTCTCATCCTTAGGGATAGACTGTAATGCAAAATACCATCAGCATGAGTACACACCGTGCACTATAACTCCAGCCCGACCCCTGTAAAGGAAACTTCAGGGCATCACAGTAAATCCCAACATACAGGAACACCTGCAAAAAATCAGCATAGGGATATCAAACATCAGACGGGAAGCATTAACATGCATTGGCATCAGTAACCTCATATAACTGTAGGCCGTAAGTCAGCAGCTTCCTTTAGGCAGGCCTAAACACTTTAGTGTGAATCAGATAACCTCGTGCCATCCTAATCCTTTAGCATTCAGGTAACATCTCATTAGGAGAACAAACGCTGCATTAACATCAGGTAGTACATTGAGATCAATAACATATGCACCAGGGCTGTATCACATTTTCCATGAGCACCCCTGAATATCTCCTCAGGCGAGCAACACTTCCTTAGAGGGGGGGCAGTCAGCCTCATCAGCATAGCGCCTGGGGATGCCCACCACTAACAGGGGCATTAACTTCCAGGCCTAAGAACCTCAACCTAGGGTAAACCCTCCTCGGGCATTCACAAATAACTGGGATGTCAGGCCTCAGTCCTTGCAGGAAAATCAGGCAGCAGGCAAAAATGTGCATGACAATGAGCATCCCGCTTGGCTACGCCTATCAAACCATTCCCCTGTGACTTCTAGGATGAGCAGGGGCTTCTGTAGGCAGTTCAGGAGGCCTTACTGGTATCCTGGGATTCTGAGGCAGCAGTCGCTAGCAGCCTTTACCCGGTTTCTGGGCACTTGGGCCCCACTCAGTCAACAGAGGGGATGGGGCGGACACCGACTCTGTGTCCCGTGGCCCTCTCCACCCTCCACACCGTATATTGTCGCCCGCACTCACCGGGCTGTCCAGGGGCTCCTTGGTGGTAGGGGCAGGCACCGACAATATGCCTCGAGGCCCCTGCTGCACTGCGCTTTACTCGCGCCCCTCCCAGCGGGGTCTTCCTGCTTCTCCCGGGCCCCTCTGCCTCACGGGGACCCGGGGCTTCAATGCGGCGGGGGCAGGCACCGGCAATGTGCCTCGAGGCCCCGCCGCGCAGCACTCTCCACACGGAGCTCTCCTCACAACCGAGGGCTCCCTCCAGATGGCCAGCCGCGCTTCTCTTGGGGCCCAGACCGGCGGGGTCGGCTCCCGCTCCGGTCCTTCTCTTGGTGGGGCTCCCCCTCGACCACGGGGGCCCCCGCACTGGTGCTTCACCCGGGTCCCCCCCTTCCTCACAGGGACCCGGGGCTTAGGGTCGGCCTGTCCTTCGCTGGCTGCCCGGCCGGCAGCCAATCCCTGCGCGGCTTTTCTGGGGGCACGGCCGTGCGGGCCAATGAGTGCGCGGCGTTGGCGGGGGCGGGCCGATGACGCGGCCGGTCGCCCCCCGTCACGTGGCGCGGGCCCTGACGGCCTCAGGGCCTAGCGCGGCCCACTCTTCACCTCGGCGGCCCTCTCCTGGCACCGGGGGCCACCACAACGAGGCTCTCCTCAGCGGGGGTCCCTCCCTTACAGCGCCGGGCCGCGGCGGTGATTTTCGGCGATATCCCACCGGCGCAAGGCAGCGCCAACACTCCTCGGGCTGCGGCAGTGAGGACGGCCACAATAAGGGGTAGGCTCCCTTTTATTAATTATTAATAATGCAGCAAGCGCGCCACAACGAGTGTAGGCTCCTCCAGCGCTCTTTCCCCTCACAGTTCCTTCAGGCCACCCAGCCCCAGCGCTTAGTAGGCAGTCCAGGGGCAATTTTTCTGAGGCGAAAAGGCTAAGTCCAACAGTAGTGTAGTAGTGTTTTAGGATTTAGGGTAGTGTAGGGGTGGGAGTAGCATGGTTAGCGTTGTAGTGTTTTAAGGTTTAGGGTAATGTCAGGGTTGAGAGTAGTGTGGGTAGTGTAGTAGTGTGGTAGTGTTTTTGGGTTGGGGTATTGTAGGGGTGGGAGTAGTGTGGGTAGCGTAGTAGTGTTTTAGGGCTTAGGGTAGTGTAGGGTTGGGAGTAGTGTGGGTAGTGTAGTAGTGTGATAGTGTTTATGGGTTGGGGTTGTGTAGGGGTGGGAGTAGTCTGTTGTGTAGGTGTAGGGATAGGGATGTAACTTACCTTGCATACTTTTACCATGAGTATAGCTTTACCACGCATGCCTTTGCGTCGTAATGGCAAGCGTGGTAAAGACATACTCGTGGTAAAAGTATGCGATGTAATGGCATGCGATGTCATTGATATTGCGTAGTAATACCTGCGTTGTAATGGCACGCGTGGTATTAGTATGCGATGTAATGACATACATTCCTTGGTATCATGTCCGGGTCTCCGCTTGACCCGATTCCATTAAAGATTTGGAAAGATATCGAGGCAGAGCTTTTTCCTATGCTCCGGTTGGTTTGCAACCAGTCTCTTTCTACAGGAGTGGTTCCACCTCAGTGGAAACAAGCGGTGGTGACCCCACTGTTGAAAAAGCCCTCTCTCGATCCTGAGTGCTTGAAGAAATTTAGGCCTATATCGCTTCTGCCCTATCCAGCTAAAATTGTGGAGCGGGGGTGGCGGGCACTTTCTCCAGGTACCTAGAACAGCATAAACTCCTGGAGGAAGTCCAGTTTGGCTTCCGGCCAGTCCATGGAACCGAGACCAACCGTCTGCTCTACTGGACCAACATCAACGACGATCACACCATCAAGATCATGAACACCATCCACTCCGGATCTCCATCAGATCCATGCCCACGCCACATCTTCAACAAAGCCAGCACATCCATCGCACCCCAGGTCCGCAAAGTCAACAACACCTCCTTCCAGACAGCAACTTTCCAGGAGAACTGGAAGCACGCCGAGCTCAACGCCTTCCTCAAGAAACCCAAGGAGGACCCCAAGGACCTCAAGAACTTCCGGCCCATCTCCCTGCTCCTGTTCCCGGCAAAGGTCATCGTGAAGACCACCAATGAACAACTGACCCGCTACCTCGAGGAGAACAACATCCTGGACCCTTCCCAGTCCGGGTTCCACAGCAACCACAGCACCGAGACTGCCCTCATCGCCGCCACCGATGACATCAAGTCTCTGCTCGACAATGGAGAAACGGCGGCCCTTATCCTCCTGGACCTGTCAGCCGCCTTCGACACAGTCTGTCAGCACACACTACGAACACGCCTCCACAACGCTGGGATCCAAGAGAAGGCCCTGGACTGGACCACCTCCTTCCTCTCTGGCAGAACACAGAGCGTCCGCCTTCCCCCCTTCTGCTCCGAAGCCACCGAGATCATCTGCAGCGTACCCCAGGGCTCATCCCTCAGCCCAACTCTGTTTAACATCTTCATGGCACCGCTCGCCCACGTCGCCCGTCGGCATGACCTCAACATCCTCTCCTACGCCGATGACACCCAGCTGATACTCTCCCTCACCAAGGACCCCCACACCGCCAAATCCAATCTTCATGAAGGAATGAAGGCCATTGCTGAATGGATGAGGAACAGCCGACTGAAGCTGAACTCGGACAAGAAGGAGGTCCTCATCCTCGGATCCAACCCTTCAGCCTGGGACGACTCCTGGTGGCCGACCGCACTGGGAACCGCTCCAACACCCACCGACCACGCACGCAACCTAGGGGTCATCCTCGACTCCACCCTCTCCATGACTAAACAGGTCAACGCCGTCTCCACCTCCTGCTTCAACACCCTCCGCATGCTCCGTGGGATCTACAAGTGGATCCCCACTGAAACGAGAAGAACAGTCACCCAGGCCCTTGTCAGCAGCAGGTTGGACTATGGAAACGCCCCCTATGCAGGAGCCTCAGCCAAACCGCTGAGACGGCTCCAATGCATTCAGAACGCCTCTGCACGCCTGATCCTTGACCTTCCTCACCGCAGCCACATCACAACCCACCTGAGAGACCTGCACTGGCTCCTGGTCAACAAGAGGATAACCTTCAAGCTCCTCACCCACGCACACAAGGCACTCCACAACACCGGACCATCGTACCTTAACAGATGACTCAGCTTCTACACCCCCACCCGCCAGCTCCGCTCCGCCGACCTCGCCCTCGCTACAGTCCCCCGCTTCCAAAGAGCAACATCAGGCGGCAGATAGTTCTCCCACCTCGCCGCCAAGACATGGAACACCCTCCCCATCCACCTACGGCAGGCCGAAGACCTGCTGACCTTCATAAAACTCCTCAAGACCTGGCTTTTTGAGCAGTAGCAGCATTCCCCACCCCAGCGCCTTGAGACCCTCACGGGTGAGTAGTGCGCTTTACAAATGATATGATTGATTGATTTAGACGGCCTTGGTGATCATGCTAGATGAGCTTCGTTGGCAGGCAGACAGGGGTCAGGCAGGTGTTTTGATCCTGCTTGACTTGTCTGCCGCCTTTGACACGGTGAACCATGGGACCCTGCTGGGTAGGCTGAGAGAGGTGGGGGTTACAGGTAGTGCCCTTCGGTGGTTTCAGTCCTTCCTTCAGGGCAGACAACAAGCTGTGTCCCTCCCTCCTTACCAATCCGCCTTTTCCTCCATCTCGCACGGTGTTCCTCAAGGCTCGGCAATTAGTCCGATTTCATTTAACATCTACATGAAGCCCTTGATTAGCAAATACTGCTGAATGGGTCACTACAATAGTGCAACAGCAGTGACAGAGTGTTTTATGTAAGTGTAAGGATACAGAGTTGAGAATTGAAGATATGAAACACAATTATGCACATGGATAGAAGACTGCATGCATATAGCATACAGGTTTGAAGTAGTCCTTCTCCTAAGGCCTACTTCACTACATGAGTACTTGGGTACTGAGTGAATGATTACAGTACTGTAAGGAGAGTGTCTGAGGGAATCTATGAGTGTTTGAGTTTTAGCGCTCTGAATGATCAGTACATACCACTGAATGGGTCACTACAGCAGTGCAAGAGCAATGACAGAGTGTTTGCTGGAAGTGTAAGGATACAGACTTGGGAATTGAAGATGTGAAAGACAAGTGTGCAGGTGGATAGAAGACTGCATGCATAGTGTACTGGGGTTTGAAGCAGTCCAAGTCCCAAGGCCTAGTTCGCTGCATGAGTACTTGGGTACTGACTGAGTGATTACAGTTCTGCAAGGAGAGTGCCTGACTGAATTTATAAGTGCTTCAGTTTTACCATAGTGAATGGATTAGTACATACTGCTGAATGGGTCACCACAACACTGCAAAAGTGACACAATAGAACCACAAAGAGGCGCAGGGGCTGTAGATCTGCCCCAGAGTGTTTGCAGCAGTCTATGTATACTGACTGGGATTTGAAGATTTGAAACACAAGTCTGATTCTACACAAGCAACACTATTAATTACTGTGGAAGGGCTAAAATGACTGCACACACTCCAGAAATGTAAATACTAAGGGTGGGCGTGGTTCGCGAAGTAGCGCTACGCGAAGCTACGCGAAGTGCACTTCGCACTACGCGAACTTCATGTAGCACTACGCAAGCTGCGTAGTAGCATGTTCGCACTGTTCAACATGCATTTTCAATGATTGCACAGTGCGAACAAGCATCCGGCACTGTGCAATCATTGAAAACGGCATCTTGCACAGGTGCGAGCTGTAGTTTTCTGCCGCTCGAGTAGATTTTTACTCGAGCGGCAGCTTTCTCAACGCGAACTGGTAGTTTCTCATCACGAACGGTCGCGAGCATGCACAACCACTCGCAATGAGAAACCTGTCCTCCCTGCGTTGAGAGTCTCGCCGGGATGTCATTTTGCTTGCTTGCAGTCGCGAACATGATGTTGAGGACAACGAACAATCAAAAAATTACCGCTGCACTACGCTACGGTGCGCTACGCGTGTTCGCACTGTGCTACGTGCAGCTCGCGTAGTGTGAAGTTGCGCAAACTTCGCAATCTATGCGAACGTAGCGTAGTGCTTTGCCCAGGGTTAGTAAATACTGCATTTTAGTGTACAACCATAACTCATGTTCCAAATGCAAAAGCAATAACTGGTTTCTAATTCAATAAAAACTTTTAAAAATGATACATTTTTAAGCAGTTTTGTGTCTGCAAACACAAAACGTATAAAAATGCTTCTCTCAGAATGATTCCTAAATGCACAGACTCCCAGTGTGATTCTAGACAAAAAATATTAAACCTTGCATTTTACAAAAACAAATTTACTAGTCTAGATATGGTAAGGTGACTAAACACATTCTATATAGATATGACTGCTGCAATTTACTATACAATCCTGACTCATTTTGCAAATACATAAGCAATTTGCTGCATTATTAACGCCAACATTACATCAAAAAAGTTACGCAATAGAACAACAAAGAGGTGCAAGGGGCTTGTAAATCTGCCCCAGAGTGTATGCAGCAGTGTATATATACTGACTGGGAAATTGTAGAATTGAAACACAAGTCTGATTCTAGACAAGCAACACTATTAACTACTCTTAACCCCTTTCGGGCCTTTTTCTCTCCTGTGCTAAGCCTTTTGGTCATTTGGGGTAGTGTGCGCTTATGCTCCTGTAACTTTTTTACCACAAAAGGTATCCACGCCAATTTTGCATCCTCTTCTTCCAACATCATGGGGATTCTAAAGGTACCCAGGGGTTGTGAATTCCTTTGGAGGGGTCCCAGAAATTAGCCAAAATACAGTAACATTTTTGTTTTTTCCAGATCAATGTGAAAAACGGGCTACAAATGAAAACCTCTGGGTTTTTCCCTGCAAATGTTTTAAAAAAGTGCTTGTGGGGCTGAAATCACCATTTTCCCATATTTTAGGGAATGACAGTCTTTTGTCAGAGAACCAACATTTTTTACACAGTTTTGGCATTTTTCTGGGACATAGCCTATTTTTGCTATTTTTTGTGCTTTCAACCTCCTTCCCGTTAATGGTAAAAATGCGTATGAAAGCAATAATGGATGCTGGAAAGATATACATTTTAGAAAAGTAGACAAAATTCTGAATGCAGAAAGGGGTCATTTGTGTAGATCCATCAGGGTTTCTTTATAGAAACGGACAGTTAAATATTGAAAAAATTGAAAATTAGTTGAAAAAAACAGCCTTTTATGTCAACTTTTTCACCTGTATCTTCTTGCACTTCTGACAGCTCTTTGAAAGAAATATACCGTTACATCCGCTGGACCTTCCTAGTTGTGGGGATATATAGGACTTGTAGGTTCACCAAGAAGCAGACGAACCCAGAGTTAAAAACGGAGTAGCAATTTGCAATGGCTTTTTATTATGTACCGGGTATAGAGCAATTATTGTGCGAAAATGTATACATGGAAAAATCGGTATGAAAGACACCTATGTATTTCTGAAATGGGGGCAAATGATAGAGTTTAGAAACAGTACATATTTGCACATTTTAAAAATTGGGAATACTCCTACTAACATGATAATTTATGGTAATTTTAAAAAATGACTTCTTTTTTACACAATATCTTTCATTTGGAAGGTAGAAATGCATCAACACTCAATAGGTAATAACAGTTGCTTTACTAATCTGAATTACCCTAAGTTTCCCGATAAAAATGGTTCCTCGCTTGTGTGGGTAGGCATAGTGTCCATGACCGGAAAGGGCTCAAAACCCAACGTGAACACACCACATTTTCACAATGAAAATGTACCCTTTTTTTGCGAAGTGTGTAGCTGTTGTTTTTGAACACTAGCTCTGCCGGCAACTAGGGAAACCTAGCAAACCCATATATTTTTGAAAACTAGACACTCAGGGAAATCCAGGATGGGGTAATTTGACTGCCTGCCACCATGTTCTGTTACCCAGAAACCCTTGCAAATCCAAGAACTTGTAAAAAAAAAAAAATGTCTCCACATTCCTGTGGTGGAAAGTTCTGGAATCTGCGTGTATCCACAAATTTCTTTCCACCCCGCGTTTCCCAAAGACTTCATAGAAAAATGGTACCCCTCTTGTGTGGGCCGGCCTAGTGCCTGGGACAGGAAATGGCACACAACGCAACGAGGTAACACCTCAATTTCGCAATGAAAAATGACCCTTTTTTGGCAAAGTGCCTAGCTGTAGTTTTTGAACCCTAGTTCAGCCGGCACCTAGGGAAACATAGCCAACCTCTACATTTTTAAAAACTAGGCACTCAGGGAAATCCAGGATGGGGTGACTTGACTGCTTCCCACCAGGTTCGGTTACCCAGAAACCCTTGCAAACCTAAAATATTGTCAAAAAAACTAATTTTCTCCACATTTCAGTCATGGAAAGTTCTGGAATCTCCGAGTATCCACAAATTTCCTTCCACCCTGTGTTCCCCAACGTCTTACAAGAAAAATGGTACCCCACTTGTGTGGGTCAGCTTAGTGCCTGCGACAGGAAACGGCGCAAAATGCAATGTGGTCACACCTCAATCTCGTAGTGAAAAATGACCCTTTTTTTTGCAAAGTGCCTAGCTGTCGTTTTTGAACCCTAGCTCTGCCGGCACCTAGGGAAACCTAGCAAACCTATACATTTTTTAAAACTAGACACCCAGGGAAATCTAGGATGGGATGACTTGTCTGCCTCCCATCAGGTTCTGTTACCCAGAAACCCTTGCAACCCTTAAAAATAGTTTTAAAAAAACACATTGGAAAGTTCTGGAATCTGCGTGGATCCACAAATTTCCACCCACCCCGCATTATCCAAAGTCTTCCGAGAAAAATGGTGCCTCACATGTGTGAGTCGGCCCAGTGACCGCGACAGGAAACTGCACAAAACGCAATGTGGTCTCACCTCAATTTTTCTGTGAAAAATGACCCTTTTTTGGCCAAGTGCTTAGCTGTAGTTTTTTAACCCTAGCTCGGCCGGCACCTACGGAAACCTAGCAAACCTATACAATTTTGAAAACTAGACACCTAGGGAAATCTATTATGGGGTGACTTCTCTGCCTCCCACCAGGTTCTGTTACCCAGAATCCCTTGCAAACCTAAACAATTGTAAAAAAAAACACATTTTCCCCACATTTCTGTGGTGGAAAGTTCTGGAATCTGCATGGATCAACAAATGTCCACCCAGCCCACGTTCCCCAAAATCTTCAGAGAAACATGGTACCTCACTTGTCTCAGTCGGCCTAGTGCCCGCGACAGGATACGCGGCAAAACTCAACATGGACACACCTCAATTTTGCAGTGAAAAATTACCCTTTTTTTGGCAAGGTGCCTAGCTGTAGTTTTTGAACCATAGCTCTTCTGGCACCTAGAGAAACCTAGCAAACCTATACAATTTTGAAAATTAGACACCCAGGGAAATCTAGGATGGGGTGACTTGTCTGCCTCCCACCAGGTTCTGTTACCCAGAATCCCTTGCAAACCTAAACAATTGTCAGAAAAACACATTTTCCCCACATTTCTGTGGTGGAAAGTTCTGGAATCTGCATGGATCCACAAATGTCCACCTACCCTGCGTTCCCCAAAGTCTTCCGAGAAACATGGTACCTTCCTTGTCTCGGTCGGCCTAGTGCCCAGACAGGATATGCCGCAAAACGCAATGTTCCCAACGTCCTCTGAGAAAAATGGTACCTCACTTGTGAGGGTCCGCCTAGTGCCTGTGACAGGAAATGGAGTAAGACGCTACCAGGTCGCACCTCAATTTCGCAGTAAAAAATTACCTTTTTTAGCAAAGTGCCTAGCTGTAGTTTTTTAACCCTAGCTCTGCCGGCACCTAGGGACACCTAGCAAACCTATACATTTTTGAAAACACAACACCCAGGGGAATCCAGGATGGCGTGATTTGACTGCCTCCCACCAGGTTCTGTTACGCAGAATCCCTTGCAAACCTATAACATTGTCAAAAAAACACATTTCCCTAACATTTCTGTGGTGGAAAGTTCTGGAATCTGCGTGGATCCACAAATTTCCTCCCACCCAGCGTTCCCCCAGGTCTCCCGATAAATATTTTACCTCACTTGCATGAGTGGGTCAAGGACCCGTGACAGGCAAGGGCCCAAAACCGATTGAGGTGACATCAAAATTACCTATCGCAAACCAACCTGGTTTTGCAAGGGGGTCCCATGAGTTTTTGGCCCGGGGCTCGGCGGCCATCTAGGGAAACCTACCTACCCCACACATTTTTGGAAACTAGACACCCCGGGGGAGTTCAGCGAGGTATGGATTGCATGGGTCCCCTATCATTCTCCTACCCAGAATCCACTGCAAGCCTCAAATTTCGCCGAACAATTTACTTTTTCTCACATTTCTGTGTGGTAAAGTTCTGGAATCTGCGTCGATCCACAAAGTTCCTCCTACCAAGCGTTCTCTAAGGTCTCCTGATAAAAATGGTACCTCACTTGTGTGGGTAGGTATAGTGGCTGCAACAGGAAATGGCCCAAATCTTACTGTGGAGACTTCAAAATTACCTATAGCAAAACTACCTGGTTTTGGGGGGGGGGGGGGGCACCTGAAATGTTGGCCCCGGGCTCAACGGCCAGTTTGGGAAAGTACCAAACCCAAACATTTTTGACACCCGGGGGAGTCCAATGAGGTGTGGCTTGCATGGATTCCCCAAAGTTTTCCTACCTAGAATGCTATGCAAACCTATATTTAGCTGAAAAAACATATTTTCCACATATTTGTGTGTGGAATCACCGTGCCGGTGCAAATTTCCAACCCAACAGTGTTTCCCTTAGTGTCCTGAGTAATATGATACCTCACTTTTGTGGGTGTCCAAACCAGAACTGGCTAACACTTATTTTTATAAACATGTAGAGCTTAGAATTCTCGGTGCTATACTCTAAATCCCTATGTTTTGGGCTCTTCCTAGTCACAGGCCTTTGGCCCACCCACACATGTGAGGTATCATTTTACTTGGGATAACAAGGGAAATGCTGGGTGGTAGGATATTTGTGCCAGCCTGGTTATCCCATGCAAAATTGAATGGAAAAAGTGTTTTTTAACTAAATTTGAGGTTTGCAGGGATTTCTGGGTAGGAAACCGTTGGGGGACCCATGCACCCCATACCTCGCTGGACTCCCCTGGGTGTCTAGTTTTCAGAAAGGTTTGGGTTTGTTAGTTTCCCAATATGGCCGCCGAGCCCGGGGACAAAACACAGGTGCCCCCTTTGCAAAACCAGGTTGTTTAGTGATAGGTCATTTGGATGTTGCCTCAATAGGATTTGGGCCCTTGCATATTGCGGGTACTTGATCCACCCACGCAAGTGAGGTATCATTTTTATCGGGAGACCTGGGGGAACGCTGGGTGGGATGAAATGTGTGGATCCATGTAGATTCCAGAACTTTCTCACACAGTAATTTGAGAAAAAAGTGATTTTTTCAGCTAAATTTTAGGTTTGCAGGGCATTCTGGGTAGGAAAACGTTGGGGGACCCACGCATGCCATTCCTCGCTGGACTTCCCCGGGTGTCTAGTTTTCAGAAATGTTTGGGTTTGGTAGTTTCCCAAGATGGCTGCCGAGCCCGGGGACAAAAACCCAGGTGACCCCCCTTGCAAAACCAGGTTGTTTTGTGATAGGTCATTTTGATGTTGCCTCAATAGGTTTTGGGCCCTTGCAAGTCGCGGGTACTTGACCCACCCATGCGAGTGAGGTATAATTTTTATCGGGAGACCTGGATGAACACTGTGAGTGATGAAATTTGTGGATCCACGTAGATTCCGGAACTTTCCCACACAGAAATTCGAGAAAACAGTGTTTTTTTTAGCTAAATTTGAGTTTGCAGGGGATTCTGGATAGGAAAACATTAGGTTACCCACACAAGCCATACCTTGCTGGACTCCCCCGGGTGTCTAGTTCTCAGACATGTATGGGTTTGGTAGGTTTCCCTAAATGGTCGCCAAGCGCGGGGCCAAAAACTCATGGGACCCCCCTTGCAAAACTACGTTGTTGTACGTTAGGTAATTTTGATGTTGCCTCAATAGGTTTCTGGCCCTTGCCTGTCGCGGGCACTAGGCCTACCCACACAAGTGAGGTACCATTGATCTCTGAAGGCTTTGGGGAACATAGGGTACCTTTCCAATGAAACCTCTCCCGTCTTTCTACGTGCTCAGGGGGCTGAGATAGCCCCCTGAGCATGTAGAAAGTGAAACTGAAATGAGCCTAAAGCCTCATTTCAGTTTCGGTTTCTGTTGAATGGGGACAGCGCGATGTGCGATTTGTAGATTAAGAAGAATGTCAGTCACACAGCAGATATTCTTATACAGAATCTCTGTACTTCACTGTTCTTAGCAAAACCAGAAAATGGCAAACGTTCCACACATATATACATGTAAATAACAAATCAAATTGCTTCCCACATTAATTCAAAACCAAACACACATTTCTATTGGTTGAACATTTGAACCATTTCCAATGGACATAACTTTGAACCCTACCCCCAATTTACTTTCTGCTGTCACCATAGTAACAGATCATGCAAAACTCAACTGACCACAGAGGTCAAAAGTTCAGCACACAGTAAAACATTTCTCCTCAACAAGGTTTGACTCTGCATAGGTGCTTACTTACTTAGAACCAACCAACATCTAAACACATAAGCTTGCTAGATATCTGAAAAATATATATTTATATATTTTTCAAGCTGAGGTACGCGTACCGGACGCATTAGAAATCTTGCAGCATACGTGGTACAATACGCGTACCCAACGTGTCCACACCAGAGGTCGCGCTCAGCGCCGCCCTGGGTACGCGCATTCTAATTTTACCGTAAAAAAAATATTAATCTGCCTTAAATTTAAATATTTAGTGCCCCGGGGAGGTGGCGGACCCCAGGGCTTGGGGGGCCTTTCAGCCCCCCCACACATTTACATATGCAGCAGAGGCCGTGAGCCCCCCGCACATATTCAACCAAAGCCCCGGGGGGTGGTGGTCCTCGGGGCTGCGGGGGGCCCGTGAACCCCACCACATACTTTTAAAAAAGGGGTGGTTGTCCCCAGGGCTTGGGGGCCTTTCAGCTCCCCCCACACATTTACATATGCTGCAGGGGGGCTGTTAGCCCCCACACATATACAACCAAAGCCCCGTGGTGGTGGTCCCTGGGGCTGCGGGGGGCCCATGAGCCCCCCACATATATTTAAAAAAAAGCCCCGGGTGGCTGTCCCCAGCGCTGGGGGGCCCCTCTGGGCCCCCCATTATAATAAACAACATTGCCCCAGGGACTTGGCCCCCCGGGGGATAATTAGCACTTAACCGACCTTCGGTTTTTTTTTTCACACGATGCGCGTTTCCTACGTGCACCCTGCCATTTAAAAAAAAAATATTAATAATTGTTTGGGCCACATGGGTCCTTGTGAACCCCTCTGAGCTGGCCTAGGGGGTCAGGAAGTCCTATGGCAAATAGCAAACTTTCCCTCTCAATCTACACACTCAGTCTACACACATATATATGTAAATAACAAATCACATTTCTTCCCACATTATTCAAAAGCAAACACACATTTATTTTTATTTTTATTTTATTTTTTTATTTATTTATTTCAATTTTTCTGAAAATTCCAGTACATCTTTACAGTACAGATTTTACATACATATAGAATTCGACAGTCATCGCTCAAAAGAAAAATATAAAATACGCGAAAGAAAAACCAACAAAGTAACCCAGGAGGAAGCGTAGAAAAGACACATATTTTTTTAGTCCTCCTTATTCTTCCACTGCTCAATTGGTAACCAAATCCTACCCCCCAGTGCCCTAGACCTTCTACCTTTCCTATCATAGATAGCTTTCTCCAAATTATATGTGGAGAGTAACCTTGCTATCCATGTCTGAAATGTCGGTGCCGATTTATCAATCCAGGCTTTTGCGATAATAATCCTAAAGACTGCCGTAACCATAAACATAAATTCTGGGTATCCATTATTATCTCCTATACTAATACCTAACATTATCAACTCATCCGTTAATTTGGTCTTTAACCCCAGAGATCTCTCTAGAAATTCCTCTATTGCCAATTTTAAAGTGTAGAGTTGTGGACATTGTGCAAACATATGAGTATTATTGGCGCTTGTTGAGTTGCAGCGTGGGCAGGTTATACCAGTGGTCCCCCCCCACTGGGAAATTCTAGCAGGTGTATGATATAACGAGTAGACTGTCTTATAATGTTGAGTTTGTAACGTTGCTGAGCACAAGACAGTACGGCCTAGGTCTAAAGAGGCTTGAAGAGCTTCAGGATGGGCCCTTACTTGTTCCACGCATTTGTTGCCATATTTTTCTCTATCATCTGTTTTATATTCCTGTAATTCTGCATACAATTGTCTGATCGTGCATTGAAGACTGCTCCCTAGATAGTCCATTATCCTACAATTTGTCAATCCTGATATCCCTCCCCGTTTTATTTGAAAATAGCTCCTCACTTGTAGGTATTTAAAAAAATTGTTCCCTGATATTCTACATTTGTTTTGGATATCCTGGAACAATAAGAACCCTCCTTTTACATCCAGCAAGTCTCCTAATTTCTTAATCCCCCTGACATCCCACTCTTTCATGACTGCATCCCTGAAAATCTCTGCAGGAAGCTCGTTATTCGTATACATCCTCAGATATCTATTGTACCTCCCCAATCCTAACGTTTTCTTAATTGTCCTCCAGGTTTTATATACAGTGCTCAAAGTCTTAAACCTCGTATGTTTAAAATAGGTAAAATACACTGTCGTTACTAAGGCATTCTCTGCCGCCTTTCCCAAAATTGCTTCGTAAACGTTCCCTTGACCCGATCTCTCACCCTGCTGGTCACTTCCTCCTAATAACCCTTTAGAATATTGGAGAACTGCCGCCCAATAATAAAATCTAAAGTCCGGTGCCCCCAAACCTCCCTTCTCTCTTGATAGTGTCAAAAATCGATATGCTCTGCGTGTCTTTCCCTGTGCCCAAATTAATCTATTCACTGTTGATTCTATTCTATTAAACCATGTGCCATCAAAGAATAAGGGAATTGCCCTAAAGATATATAAAAATTTTGGAAAAGTAACCATTTTAATAAAATTAATACGTCCCATTAGTGTCAAATGTAAATTGTTGACTCTCTCCATATTTCTTTTAACCTTCCCTAAAAGTGGTTCCATGTTAATCTCTATTAGGTTCTCTAAATCTGCAGTCACCCTGACTCCCAAGTACATCGCTTCTGAGACTACTCTTGTATCTTCAAATATTGTGTGTCTATTCTGAACAACCTGTGTCTTTCCTCTATTTATTAAATACCCTGAGACCACTCCGAAATTCCTTGCCTCTTGTTCTATTTCAGTCAGTGCCCCCTCCGGTGCTGGTGTTGTAATAGCCACATCATCCGCATAGGCGAATAATTTGTAATCCTTCTCATGCAGTCTAACTGGGGGGATACTATTATTATGTATAAGCCTTCTTAAAAACGGGTCCAGATATATAGCAAATAGTAAAGGCGAGGCAGGACAGCCCTGCCTAGTCCCTCGTCTAATCTGTACTGCCTTCGTATAGGATTTATTAATTCTTATCCTGGCTAAGGGTTGTTTATAAAGTGCCTGGATTGCTGTTATATATCCATTGCCTATACCTGCCCATTCCATGGCTTTCCAGAGATAGTCCCAGGAGACCCTGTCGAAGGCCTTCTCGGCATCCAAAAAAATAGCCGCGACAGGGTCTTCTGCAGCCTCCGCTGCATCTAAGATGGTGATCATCTGCCTAGTATGTTGGGTAGTCCCTTTGCCTGGGATAAAGCCATGTTGTGCTGGGGATACCACCCCCTCTATAACCTTGCTCAACCTATTAGCCAGTGATTTAGAAAAGATCTTTGCATCTGCATTTAGTAACGTTATTGGTCTATATGAACCTGGTTCCGTTGGGGTTTTGTCCTTTTTAAGTATTACTATAATATCCGCACCGGCCCAAGATTGTGGGACTATTCTACCCCCCTGTGCCATGCAGCAAATTGTCCACATGTCCTTAGCTAACACATCCCAAAAGGTCTTGTAGAACTCTGCGGGTATCTGATCTTGACCTGTTGCTTTGCCAGAGGGAAGACTGAATGTCGCTTCCCTTACCTCCTAGATTGTAAATTGCAAATCTAGCTTATCTCTCTCCTCCGTGCTTAATCCAACCTGTGGTGCCTGTGATAGGTATTCCCTAATCCCTGTCTCTAAATTTGCATTATTTGTATCTTGCTCGTATAAGATCTCGTAAAACCTTCTAAACACCTCCTGTACCTCCTCTACCTTATTGACAATTGTCCCTGTACTATCCTTAATTTCTTTTATCTCCCCTGCTGCTAGTGTTTGTCTGGTCCTAATTGCCAGGAGATGTCCCACCCTCTCATTAAATTCATAGCATTTTTCTTTTTTTGCTAGATAATTCCCTGCTGTTTTCTGCGCCAATATAACACCTGCATCTGCCTTCTGTACTTCCAGGACCAGCAGGATCTGCTCGATTGGTTCTTGCCTACCTATTGCGGTCACTAGGCTCTCCTCTAGGTTCACCAGAGCTCTAATCTTCTCTTCCATCTTCTCCTTTTCCTTCTTACTTCTTAACAATGTGTAACTTAATGTCTCCCCCTCACTCCTGCTTTAAAAGTGTCCCATACCATATCCGCTGAAGCCGAGTACCTATTCATTTCCCAGAATTGTGTTATCCATTCCTGCATCCTTGTAATATATTCCTTCTCCTTCAACAGCCCCCGTTCAAATGTCCATGTGGTTGTTGACCTATCCTTGTTTTTACCCACTGACATACTTAGAACCAGCGGATTATGGTCTGACACTATTCTGGGAAGACGTTCTATTGTAGTTCCACCTACCAGTGAACTAGATATAAAGAAGTAATCCAGTCTGGCAATCGTTTTGTGTGGGGCTGAATAGAAAGTACTTCCTGTGCCTTTTGGATTTTTTTCCGCCCACATGTCCACCAGAGCATTATGTCGCACAAGATTTTGTACTGCTTTGTATGTCTTTTTTTTTTCTCCCTCGGTATCTACCCCCACCCCTGTCAATTAGGCCATCCAAACCATTGATGTTAAAATCCCCACAACATACCATAGGTTCTGGCCACAGTGCTAATTCTCCATCTATAAATTCGATCAACTCAGGTTCATCATCAGTTGGCCCATATAATGAAGTAAGTGTGAATCTACCAGCCATAGTTTCCATATCCAACATCACCCATCTCCCACCTTGATCCTCTTTTTTTAAAACATTTTTTACAGTGCCTTTCCTAGCCAGGATCGCCACACCCTTACTTCTCCCTTCCTGCCCTGTATAAGCAAGAACCTCAAACCCCATTTGATCCAACATAAATTTGTCTTTGCCGGCCACATGCGTCTCCTGTAAACAAATTATGTCAATTCTCCAGAATCGAATCAATGCAGCTAGCTTTTGTCTTTTCTCTCCATTATTTAGTCCACAAATATTAATCGTGATTACCCTGACTGCCATTTACTCATGCTTACTATTACCATATTTTCAAATGCCAGCTTGAAATTGTCCAGCCAATTTCTCTCTTCTTTTTGCATCTTAGAAATCTGTACTGTATTTCTACACCAACCGTCACCTGTGCCGATACCCCCCCTTTTCCCCCCCACTCCTCCCCCCCTCCCACTCTGCTGACCCACCCCCCCTGCTACAGGCAAATAGGTCACAACTGACCTATGCGTGACCACTGAGCGTTATAGTGTCGCCCCCCTCTCCTTCCCTCAATTCTCCTTCACCCATTATTACTCCCCAAACCAGGCTCAATAATCTAAATATTTTTCTCCCATCAACCTTCTCTTTTTCCTCTCTTGCAGTTACCCTTTTACTTCTTCCTAGCTCCTCCTTGTTCTGTTAATTCTGTCAAAAATTCCCCCGCCTTGATCTCTGAAAAAAACATTCTTGTTCGACCTGCAGAAATAACTGTTAACTTTGCCGGGAACATTAAGTAAGCCTCTGTCCCTTGTCTTTGAAATGCAGCAATCAGTTGCCTGAGTCTCCACCGCCTCTCAACTGTTACGCGGCAGAAGTCTGGTCTAGCAAAAAATGTTATCCCTTCGACCGTCTTCCTAGAGTCTGGTCTGGCTTTCTCCATCAGTTCTTGTCTTGCTAGAAAGTTTCCGAAAAACACTAGCATGGCCCTTGGAAGAGTTTCTGTACCACCTTCTCGCCTTTTCTTTATTGAAAGTGGATACCTATGGGCTCTCTGTACTTCTTGCTCCCATTGCCATGGCACCTCCGGGAAGGCCCCTTTTAACAACTTGATAACAAACCCTCTGGGGTCTTGCCCCTCCACCCCTTCCTCAATACCAAGGAGTTTGGCTTTATTCCGCCTCTGGCGATTTTCCAAATCTTCCACCTTCCATTGTAGATCCTCCACAATTTTTGTCTGCTCCCCTCTAGATTTCTGCCAGTCAGTGACTTCGTCCTCTAGTCTTCCAGTTCTCTCTTCAACTCCTAAGACTCTCTCCTCAACTTCCCCGAATTTTTTGTTTATTTTCCTAATTGAGGCTTGAATCTTTTTGGTACCATGCCTAGCTCTCCGACTTTCAGCTCTGGCCTCTGTTTGCATCTGTTTTAGTGTGGCAAACATTATATCCAATTTTCCTCCTTCGCTTTGAACCTCTTGATCATCCTCTTTATACATACTAGAGGTGGCAGAGTAATCCCATAGCAGTTTCTTATGTGTGCTCAAGGGCGAGCCTGCCCTTCTGGGTACCATCTTGCGTCTTTTTTGAGTACCTCTGCCCCTAGAGCCTCCACTGTCTCCAGAACTCAAGCTTAAATCAGAAGTGTCTCTCCCTTCGTCGCTGCTTGCTATCGTCGATTCGGACTCTTCAGGGACTGAGAAGAACCTGTCTCCCTCGTCCCCCTCCGTGAAATCCGCCTCTGCCAAGTCTTTATGTGAACTGTGGCTCGCTACACTCTTTGTGCCATTATTCCCTTGTAACTGAGCTTGCTCCTCGAGCATCTCTGCCTCCATCTCTTTGAGGGCGTCTAGCATCTGTCCAGTACTCAGTACCTCCGCCCCACCAGCGGCCTCTCTCACCTCTCTTTCAGCGCCATCCAGCTCGCCTTGGTTCCCCTGCGCCAGCACTTGCTCAGCTCCGTCCGCCGTCCTCTCCGTCGAAAGCTCCGCGAGAAGCGTGGAGTCTGTGTACCCCGGTTGCCTGGTAACGCTTCTGGTTGCGTCCTCGAGGACGCTGCTGCTTGTTTCTTCGGACGGCGGGCCTGCCGTGAGCGGCGGGTTTTCCCTGGATGATCCTGCTATACCCGGGGCTGGTTTCAGGCTGAAGACTTCTGAGACGGAAGGCTGTCTGTAAGTGGGGTCTTTCTCGCTTTTCCTCTTTTCTGTTAGCTCACGCAATGATTGATTACTGCCGCTTCGTGTGTCTTTAGGCAGCTTGAGCTCTTTCTCCTTCTCGCTAGCTCTGTCAAGCTTGCGCTGCTGGGCTTTGGTTACTATGGGTACGGCGGGTGTTGAGCGTTTGGCAGAAGTCGGCATTTTGGCTTTCGGAATGGTGCCCGTTCTCGCGGCATCACTCTGGCATGACTCTTTACTTAAGCCGCTGGGCATGGGCTGCTGCTTATCTTTGCCTCGGAACGCCATCTCTCCCACAAATCCGGTTATACGGAATGCCTTGAACAGGGAGACAGAGAGTGTCATTGCTTTTTTCCATATGCGTGTGAGACTGCCAAATACACCGTTGCGCCTCTTCCACCCTGATCTGCTGTCTCCTCCTTGCTGGTCCTCAGCCCACCATAAGACGAGTTGCATATTACTTTTTGAAGCCCATCTAGTGCCTGGGTCTAGTCTCGGCTCTAGTCTTGGGTCGGAGAGGGGATGTGAAGCGACTTTCTCCTACAACACCTTGGCGGCCATCTTGCCTCGATGAGCAAACACACATTTCTCTTTCTTGAACTTTTGTACCCTTTCCAACTGACATGACTTTCAACCCTAACCCCATTCTGCCTTCAGCCTGTTACCATAGAAACAGTTCATGGAACACTTAACTGAGCACACAGGTCAAAAGTTCATCACACAATGTTTCTAATCAAAACAGCAAGTGTGCTTGACTTTTCAACGTATCAGCTTATCTTATGTAACGTTCCTTTCTATCAGTTTTTCTTAACCAATAAGAAAAAACCCAGAAACATACACCCTAGTTTCAGTGTAGAATGTTGCAAACAACCAATCATTTCTTTTCTTT
This sequence comes from Lissotriton helveticus, assembly GCF_964261635.1. Classification (NCBI taxonomy): domain Eukaryota; kingdom Metazoa; phylum Chordata; class Amphibia; order Caudata; family Salamandridae; genus Lissotriton; species Lissotriton helveticus. The sequence continues at coordinate 53,773,069 of NC_136059.1, forward strand.
TTTCAAAACTGCATCTTATCCACAATTTTAGAAAAATCATAGTTTTCAAACTGCCATTTCATTTACAGAGACCATCTGAGTGTATACAGACCTTTCCTCAAGATGCTTAGAGTGTGGATTGTGGGACACAACTATATTTTGTATAGCCAAAGGTATGCAGAACAGAAAGGAATTCACAAAGACCTAGGTTTACCAAATGTAGACATTAAATGGATTGGACAGGGAGGGTTGATGCCATTAGTTAAATCCTTTTTACATCTCCAACACCCTGCCATCATAATTGAGCACTGTTATTGCAATGACCTAGGCACTTTAACTGGGGTAGGTCTGGAAATTCTTATGAAGGACACCTTTGGAGAATTGATTGCACTTTTCCCCCAAACTGCCTTTGTCTATTCTAACATATGCCAAAGGCAGAAATGGAACTGGTCCAACCAATATTGTCTACAGATTGAGAAAGCTAGGTAACATGTGAATAAATCTGTTTCTGCTTTTCTCCGAGACTATAGAATAGGGTCTATTTACCACAACAATCTGCATTTCAATATGCATGGCATCTATAGGAGAGACGGTGTACATTTTACAGATGAGGGGAACATAGTCTTCCCCTTGAACTTTAGACTATGCATCTGTACTTACTTGTAGGCACTAAAATCTCTCAATAAACACAAGGGCTCTTTTTAGAGCCACCTAAGAGCTAAACACATAAACTTGATAAATATCTGAAAAATATGTTTCTTTTTCTTGCTTGGATACACGTACCCAACGTGTGCACACTATAGGTCGCGCTAAGCGCCGCGCTGCCTACGCGTATCCTAATTTTACAGTAAAAAAATAATAATCTTCCCTTAATTTAAATATTTAGTGCCCCGGGGGGTGGCGGCCCCCGGGACTGCAGGGGGGCCGTGAGACCCCCGCATACATCATGTTATATCCCAGGGGGTGGCGGTCCCCGGGGCACCTCCGGGCCCCCAATATTTTTAAAAAAAGAAGCCCAGGGGGTAGCGGTCCCCGGGGCTGTGGGGGCCGTGAGCCCCCGCAATTCCTCATATTAAACCCCCTGGGGGTGGTGGTCCCTGGGGCTCGGGGGCCCCTCTGGGCCCCCCATTATTATACAAAAAATAGGCCAAGGGGGGTAGCGATCCCTAGGGCTGCGGGGGGCTGGTTGAGGGATTTGCGTGTAATTTTCTAAAATTTAGGCCAGCTCCGCTCTGCTCCATCCCTGAAAGTTTCGGGGGAATTTGTGAAGTGGGGGCCGAGAAAAAAGGGGGGTCCCAAAACATGTTTTCCCCATGTTAATTTCCATAGGACGAATAGACAAAGCTACAGCCCGAACCGCTGAACGGAATTACACCAAACTTTGCAAAATTGTAGGAACTGGTACGCAGAAGTGCCTTTTCCATATTTGGTGAAAATTGCTCCAGTGGTTTTTGCGAAAATTAACTTAAAAAAATGTATATATCTTAAAGGTACGCGTACCGGGGAGCGCACCCGGTGCGCTACGGGAGTGCGCGAGCGGAAAGCTGATTGGCTCTCGGGTGTCTGTTAACATTCTAAACAGTCTGGAGAGTCTTCCATCTTGTGTCTCAGTAGAATCGAGACACAAGAGGTGAAAATAAAAAGGGGGAAATGATTAAAAGGGGGCATGGTAGACCCCCCCTGACCCCCTAGGTTTTCTGAGGGGGGCCTAGAAGGACCCTGAATGGCAAAAAAACTATTTTTTTGGTTGAAATTTTCGTGGGGTAAGCGCTGGGTGCGTTCCCATGTACGCTTCCAGGTATGCGTACCCTGAGCGTAGCACAGGAAAAAACAGTGAAAGAAAATAGTGTAAAATAAGAATTTGGAGTGCTTGGAGGTAGGGTAGCTCTAAAAAGAGCTGTTGTGTTATGTGGGTGATTTAAATACCTACAAGTAGGTACCGATGCAGAGTCTAAATTTTAAGAGAAAGACTCTGTTCCCCTCATCTGAGAAATGTACACCGTGTCCTCTGTAGCTATCTTGCATGTTGTAATGCAAGTTATTGTGGTATATGGAACTCATACCATAGTCTCTCAGGAAAGCAGGAACAGATCCTTTTGGGACCGCCTGAGAAGATGGGTACTCTAATTTGCCCCCTTTTCACGTTCTGAACTATTATATTTCACTCTCTTCTGTAACTACACAAAATGGCAGTGATAGGGTGCATTAGAGACAGACAGTGAGAGAAAGGAGGCTGGAGATGAAGAAGAGATGTCAAATACACATTGGAGATAATATAGTGGGAGAAGGGAAGTAAATATGAGTAAACTTATTGTGGCATTCAATCCTTAACCATTAGGCATAGGAGTACCCACAGAGGTAACGATTGACACACATGACACTAGCATGTTTTCCCTTGCACTTTATTAAGGTCCTGATGAATCGCGGGTGACTAGACCCACAGCGAGAAACATGTCGACCAGCATCACCTTTAGTCTCATCTAGGGTCACTCGACCTAACCTGCTGACACCTAGTGAGCTAACCCCACTTTTTTAACTGCAGCCAGGGGACCCCCAGAATAAATTGAATTCCGGTACCCCTTGCTACATTTTAATATCCCTCACACCATTACACCTAGCCCAGCCCACACACCCCCACCTCACCATAAGGCTGTTGGAAAAAAGATCTCCGCCAAAGAGCCCCTCTTTGAGGTGAGCCCGTCGGGGATTGCACCGCCTCCCCGACGAGGAGCAACCGCCGATGATGAAGCATGACATCCTTCGGGGTGTGTGAGGCAATTACATCCAACAAAATGGATGCCCCAGGATGTTACTCTGACATCTGTGGTCATGCCAGTTAACTCTTCTCTCACTCTCCATTGGAACAGTGCAGCAACCTCCCTTTTGTATTCCTAGTGCAATATACGGACACAAGCTGTAACTGGACCTTCCACCACCCTGTGTGGTAAACCGTGTCCGCTGATCCATTGATCAACTACCTTAACTCCCCCCCTTTTTTGATATAAACTTATTATGTAACATAAAAATGTTGCACTCTATACTATAAGTCTCATTTTATATTACAATCACTTCGCTACAACCTCCTAAATTAAAAATAAAAATGAATAGTGTCTCAAACAATTTTAAATTTCTAAATATAAATTTATTCTTCTGAATGTTCATAAATTAAAAGAACTAGTAACATGTCCTCATCAGGAATTTCGTCTTCAATCATATCATCAGGAATCTCCTCATGAAAAGTCTGCAATGATGATTCTAGTAACTCTATGGTCTCCAAACATTCGATAAATTCGCCGTCAAGCGATTGATCAAAAAAATCATTCAAGTCATCTCCTCCTTGTGAAAATATTTCATTATTGGTGCTGTCAATTTCAATAAATGTAGTGGATAATTCAAAAGAAATTTCCACAGTCTCATCATTGTGATCCATTTTATTTTGAAATTTCTTGCTGTAAATTGCAGAAAAAAATAATCACTTTCATTTATCGTTTTTAGTAATACATAATATAAAACTAACTTTATCAAATATTTAGTTCTTTAAAATTAATTGGGCAGTGTATAGTATCAGGCAGGAACTAGAAATAGAAAGCACTGCATGTGAGGAAGCCTATCTTAATCCTTCAGAAAAGAACTTAAAACCTGGCTATTCGATAAATAATGAACCCCCTCCCCAAGCGCCTTGAGACCCTCTGGATGAGTAGTGCGCTATATAAATTCCTGAACTTGAACTATAACTATAACAGAAGGACTGTAAATAACTAACAGAAAATATTTTTCAAATTATCTTAAAGTGTACAACATAGTTCCCTTTACAAATTAACAACTCACCTTTTTGAAAGTAGGAGAAGAGTTAGTACTGTGTAAATCAAACACCAGAAAATGAGCACCAAAAATTCCTCACAAATGTACCTCAGACAGTAGTATCACAAAATGGCTGTGTTTTCCTCTCATTTTAGATATATACATAACCAATCAAACTTCATCACACACAAATACAAAACCAAAGTAACATTTTAATTGGTTCTAAATTTCAACACTTTCAAATGTGTTTTGACTGACTGGTAGGTAGTAGGGCCTTTTCCATATTTGTTTAAAATTGCTCCAGTGGTTTTTATGAAAAGCAACTTCAAAAACACATATATATCAATAAGCGCGCTTCAAGCATTTAACGGGACGCGTGCCGGGGAGCGCACCTGACGCGCCACGGGAGTGCGCGAGCGGAAAGCTTATTGGCTCTCGGATGTCTGTCAACATTCCAAACAGTCCGGAGAGTCCGCCATCTTGTGTCTCGGTAGAATCGAGACACAAGAGGTGTTAAAAAAAGGGGGAAATGTTTAAAAGGTGGCAGGGTGGACATCCCCTGACCCCTAGGTTTTCTGAGGGGGGCCTAGAAGGACCCTGAAGGGCAAAAAAAGTTTTTTTTAAAAATTGAAATTTTCGCAGGGTAAGCACTGGGTGCGTTGCCATGTACGCTTCCCGGTACGCGTACCATGAGCGCACGACGGGGAAAAACAGAGTAAAAAATATGGGCAAAATAAGAATTTAGAGTGCTTAGAGGTAGGGTAGCTCTGAAAAGAGGTGTTGTGTTATGTGGGTGTTTCTTGTACCTACAAGTAGGTACCGATGCAGATTCTAAAATTCAAGAGGAAGACTCTTCCCTCACTCCCTCTCTGTTACCCTCACTCCCTCTGTCTCCTCACTCTCTCACGCCACTTCACTCACCCTCACTCACCTTCCATCCCTCATTGTCGTGAATGCACCCTCACTCACTTCCCCTTCCTTCTCACTCACTCCCCTTCCCTTACTCCCCTTTCCTCATTTAGTTTTGCTAACTCACAATCCTTTAGTATCTTACTCACCTTCAGATCATTTCTCTCCCCCTCTCTTCCTTTCTATCACTGAATCTATCTGCCTCATTATCCTCTTAGTAATTTGCTCACCTTCTATTTCTTTTTCCCTCTCTTTGTCCTTCACCATTCCTTTGTTTCTCTTTCTGTGTCCTTCACTCCTACTGTATCTCTTACTACCCTTTTATGACTTTTAATCTCTTGCCTTGTCTCTTGTTTTGTGAAATATATTTTGTAAATATTATAACTTACTTTTTTTTTCTCTTCCACAGATATTACATTTAGTAAAAATATGTAATTAAGTTTACATTACTTATAAGGTAAGTTTGACATACAAAATTTACTTTCTCATCACTCTTTTCCTTTACCTCACTACCGTTCTCTCACCCACCCACACCCCTGTTCCCTTACTGCGCTTCCCTCACTTATTCTCAATCCGCATATTTACTCCCCTTTCCCTCACTACCCTCCCACACTCACCTTCTTTCAGACCTCCTGCTTTACTTCCCTTAATCTCTATTCTCTTCCGTCGCTCCTTCACTCTTTTCCTTTCCCTTACTCTCCTTACTCCACTTCACTAACTCCTTCTCTCACTCCTCTGTCCTCTTCCTTCCTCACTCCCCTTCCCTCACTCCGTCCCTTCAGTCTCTCACTCTTCTTTTGTCACGCTCACTCCCTATAACTCACCCACACTCTTTCACTTACCTTTCTTTGCTCTCTCACTCAGTCCCTTTCTGTCACTCTTTCCTTCACTACCTCTATGTCCTCACTCCCTCAGTCCCCTTTTCTTACACTCACTCGCCTTTATCCACCCTCTATCATTCCTCTTTCCTCAACCTCACTGCCCTTCTCTCACCCTCCCTCACCGTTGTTCCCTTACTCCGGTTCCCTCACTTATCCTCACTCCCCATCATTAACTCCCCTTCCCCTTTCTCTCCTCACACACTCACCTTTTCCCAGTCCCTTTCCTTCACTCCCCATCCCCTTCTTTCCTTCCTTTGCTCCCTCAGTCATTCCCCTTCCCTCACTCACCTTACTCCACTTTACCCACTCCTTCTCTCACTCCCTCTGTTCTCTCATATTCTCACTCCTCTTCCCTCACTCCCCCTCTGTTACCCTCACTCCCATTGTCCCCTCACTGTCTTACGCTCCTACATTCACTCTCACTCACCTTCCATCCCTCATTGTCAAGAATCCACCCTCACTCACTCCTGCTTCCCTGTCACTCACTCCCCTTTGTTTACTCCCCTTTCTTCCTTTAGTTTTCCTAACTCACATTCCTATAGTATCTTACTCACCTTTACTTAATTTCTCTCTCCTTCTCTTCCTCTCTGTCACTGAATGTATCCATCTGATTATTCTCTTAGTAATTTGCTCTTTCTCTATTTCTTTTTCACTCTCTTTAACCTTCACCATTCCTTTGTTTTCCTTTCTGTGTCCTTCACTCCTACTTTATCTCTTACTACCCTTTTATGACTTTTAATCTCCTGCCTTGTCTCTTGTATTGTGAAATATATATTGTAAATATTATAACTTACTTTTTTTTTCTCTTCCACAGATATTACATTTAGTAAAAATATGTAATTAAGTTTACATTACTTATAAGGTAAGTTTGACATACAAAATGTACTTTCTCATCACTTTTTTCCTTAACCTCACTACTCTTCTCTCACCTACCCACACCCCTGTTCCCTTACTGCGCTTCCCTCACTTATTCTCAATCTGCATGTTTACTCCCCTTTCCCTCACTCCCCTCCCACACTCACCTTCTTTCAGACCTCCTGCTTTACTTCCCTTCCTCTCTCTTCCCTTCCTTTGCTCCTTCACTCTTTTCCTTTCCCTTAATCTCCTTACTCCACTTCACTAACTCCTTCTCTGACATAACTGATGACATCTCAAATGACATCACTGATGACATCACTGATGACATCTCAAATGTCATCAGTGATGTGAAAATTAGTTGTGCCTGTTTAGTATCGTAGTGCTCCACTGCTCGCATTGCTCGCATTGCTTGGTAATATGAATTAGTGCCTGATTGTGCCAGTGACACTGCCCATAGCGATATACCACATTATGCCCCAATCTCGTCCTGTTTCGCTTTTGTTGTTTCTGCCATTTTGTTGTTGTGCTTCCTAGCCCGTCTCTCCACCCCGCTCCCGCCTCCCAGCTGCTCCTCCCTCGCTCCGCCCCCTCCACTATTTACTTATGTCAAAGCAACTTTCACGCAGCGTTCACGCGCAGCAGACTCGCCCCATGCACGCCAAAGGTAAGCCCGTCTACGCCCGTCCGCGCCTGGACCGCGCCCAGCGCAAGACCCCCTGGCCCTCGCATTATCCACTCCACCCGCCTAACGTACGACGCCGCAACCCTCACTGCGCTCAACACCAGCCGCCTCCCTGACTGCCACCAAGCCGCCCCTGGACGCGCCCATGGTCCCTTCACCTGTCAATCCTGCAAGTTCTGCTGCATCAGGACCCACTCTACATCCACAAACGCCAAACAGAGCTCAGACCGTAACCACCTGAAATGCATCCTACTCAACACTCGATCGGTCCACAGACACTCCATCGAACTATGGAACCTGCTAGACAACACTACGCCGGACGTCGCCTTTCTCACAGAAACCTGGATGAACGCCTCAGCAGCACCCGACATCGCAATAGCCATCCCGGACAGCTACAAGATCATCCGAAAGGACCGCATCAACCAAACAGGAGGAGGCATCGCCATCGTCCACAAGAACACCATCCGCATCACGACCAGCTCCGACGATACCCTCACAGCCGCCGAACACCTCCACTTCCAGATTCACACCGACCCCAAGACCACACTTAGAGGCAACCTCATCTACAGACCACCAGGACCCCGCGCACAATTCAGCGAAGACATCACTGACTTCATCAGCCCACACGCCCTCCCCTCTGAAGACTATATCCTACTAGGGGACCTCAACTTCCATCTGGAAAAGAACAACGACAGCAACACCACCACCCTTCTGGACAACCTCGCCAATCTCGAACTCAAACAACTAGTAAACACCCTCACCCACTACGCCGGACACACGCTCTCCTCCAGCAAGCACGTCTCCTTCAATCACATCACAGGACTTCACTGGACGGACCACAGCTGCGTTCACTTCAGCTTCAGAAAGACCACAACCCACCACCACCCACAACAAGTCCCCCGCAGAAACTGGAACAAACTCACCACCGACCAACTCACCACTTCGCTAAGCCAAAACCTTCCCGCCAACTCATCGGACCCTAATCAATCAGCCATCAATCTCACACAATGGATCACCTACTGCGCTGACGAATTAGCACCCTTGAAAAAGCAACACAACAAGCCAGGTAGCAAAAAAGCCTCCTGGTTCAACGACGACCTCAAGAACTCCAAAAAGAACTGCCGCACCCTCGAGAAAGCCTGGCGAAAAAACCCAACCACAGACAACATGACCGCCCTCAAAGACGCCACCCGCAAACAACACCAGCTGATCCGATCCACCAAGAAATCTGCATTCAAGGATCGAGTCGACAACAACGCCCACAACAGCAAGGAACTCCTCAGCATCGTCAAAGAGCTTACCAATCCCAGCGCCGACACCAACGACATCACTCCCTCTCAAGACCTCTGCGACTCTCTAGCCTCGTTCTTCCACAGTAAAATCGCTGACATACATAACAGCTTCGGCAACCAGTCCACTCCCCTCACCACCGAAGTGAAGCACCCCACCACCACCCTTTGCGCCTGGAACCCGATCAGCACCAAAGACACCACCCGCTTGATGAACTCCACTCACTCTGGATCCCCAACTGACCCATGCCCCCATCCCATCTTCAACAAGGCCGACTCCATCATAGCACCCCAACTCCGGGATATCATCAACTGCTTCCTCAACACCGCTACCTTCCCGGAAAGTTGGAAACATGCCGAACTCAGTACCCTCCTAAAGAAACCTACAGCAGACCCCACTGAACTTAAGAACTACCGCCTCATCTCGCTCCTCCCTTTCCCTGCCAAAGTCATAGAGAAGGAAGTCAACAGTCAGCTTGCCGCCTTCCTCGAGTCCAACGACTCCCTCGACCCCTCACAGTCCGGCTTCCGAGCCAAACACAGCACCGAGACCGCCCTCATCACAGCCACAGATGACATCCGAACACTACTCGACAACGGGGAAACAGCTGCCCTTATCCTCCTGGACCTCTCCGCAGCATTCGACACGGTCTGTCATAGCACCCTTATACAACGCCTCAGCAACGTCGGGATACAAGGAAAAGCATTGGATTGGATCATATCATTCCTCGCTGGAAGAACCCAGAGAATACGCCTCCCCCCCTTCAGATCAGAGGCCACCGAAGTTATCTGCGGCGTACCACAAGGATCATCGCTCAGCCCCACCCTCTTCAATGTCTACATGAGTCCCCTTGTATCCATCGCACGCCAACACAACCTCAACATCATCTCCTACGCTGACGACACACAGCTGATCCTCTCCCTCACCAACGACCCCACCACCGCCAGAGCCAACCTACACGAAGGGATGAAGGACGTGGCCGACTGGATGAGGAACAGCCTCCTTAAACTGAACTCAGACAAGACGGAAGTCCTCATCCTGGGATCATCACCCTCCGCCTGGGATGACTCATGGTGGCCACCAGCCCTAGGCAACGCGCTCAAACCCACGGACGATGCTCGCAACCTAGGATTCATCCTAGACTCCTCCCTCTCAATGCCCAGATGAGTCAACGCCATCTCATCATCATGCTTTAACATCTTGCGTATGCTCAAAAAGATCTTCCGATGGATCCCCACCAAAACAAGAAAGACGGTCACCCATGCACTTTTCACTAGCCGACTGGAATACGGAAACACCCTCTACGCCAGAACCACAGCCAAATTACAGAAAAAACTCCAACGCATTCAGAACGCCTCAGCCAGACTCATCCTAGACTTACCCCGCCACAATCACATTTCCGGCCACCTGAGAGACCTTCATTGGCTCCCCGTCAACAAGAGAATAACGTTCCGTCTCCTCACCCACGCGCAGAGAGCCCTCTACGACCTAGGACCCAAATTCCTCATCACGCGCCTAACCTGTTACACCCCCACCCACCAACTACGATCGTCCAATCAAGCCCTCGCCACGATTCCACGCATCCGAAAAACCACCATGGGAGGAAGATCTTTCTCCTACTTATCGGCCAAAACCTGGAACTCTCTCCCCACCCACCTCAGCCTTACACAGAACCACCTCTCCTTCAGAAAACAACTAAAAACCTGGCTATTAAATAATGTACCCCCCCTCAAGCGCCTTGAGACCCTCCGGGTGAGTAGTGTGCTATGCAAATTCTTTACTTACTTACTTACTTAAATGGCAACTGAACTCTGGAGGGGCCCCTCAGGAAGCACAACAGGGAATGGTTACAAATTAGCTTGAACTTTTGCACCTGCTAAGTGCTTTCAGTTTTCCAAAATTAGTTTTTCTGCCATTTCGCCAGATTCGCGGGGCGCGAATTCGTGCGAAATCGAACTTGCAATCCGCAAAATTCGTGCGAATTTGCTGATTTCTTTTTTGTTCGCGTGGTTTTTTGCTCATTCGCGGACCGCTTGCAGCGCACCGACCCCGAGATTGCACATGCGGTCATGTATGGGCGCGGCCATCTTGTTTGCGTGACGTGTTTCCGATTCCGGGCGCACATTGCATGCTCGCGTCATATGCGGCACGCGATTACGTGTTCGTGGGTGTTTTTGCGTACTCGCGGGGAAAATATCGCGCAAACTTACCCACGCGGTCCTCAATGGGCGCGGCCATCTTGTTTTTCATTCACTGCTATGGTTCTGGTCATGCTACCTTTCTATCCATCTCACATCTTTGTAATCCTATGTTTTTCTAAACTTTTTTTTGTTTTTTTTTGCTTATTATCTCTCTCTTCAATTTCCTAAATCTATATTTTGTGTTTTTTTTACTTTTTGTTACTTTATTACCTACTTTATTTCTTTCGTTCTCTCTCTTATTTTTTTCACACCTATTCTTCCTTCTTCTTGTGCCTAGGACCATGGCTAAGGGAGGCGACAAGGGCAAGGGGAAGGGCCCAGCACCACGTACCCGGCTCCCTCGCGGGCGTTTGAGGGGGGAGGAAGTCCAGGCCAGGGAGACCTTCTCCGCGGTAGAGGTGGCCCTCTTGATGGTTTTTGTCCAAGTCCACCTCCCTAAGACCGTGGCAGCAGGTGGGCGGATTGCTTCCGGTTACGGCCTCCGGGAGCGTCGCCAGCTGTGGGAGAAGGTGTGCCGGCGCATGTATAAGGAATCTGGGGTCCGGCGCACCTACCAGCAAGTGACGCACCGGTGGAGTGACATCTTGGACCGGGAGCATGACATGCTCGGTGTGGAGATCCCTGGCCTTAGTAAGTAGCTATTTAATAACTACTTTTTTCCTTCTGCTCTGTTATATTGCTAATCTATTTTTTTCCTGAAGAGTACGAATGCTGCTGATTCGATTACATTGCAGGTACATTAATATTTAAATAGCTTCTGTCATTGCAGGTGCTCGCCTGGTTATTGGCGTTGCTACTATGCTTACTTGTTTGCAACTTTTTAGTCATTTGAGAGCATTAATGCGCAATGCTAGAGACAGTAGACTCAAGTCTAGTCCTTCTTTGTACTCCTGCTGCTGCCACTTTGAAGAGATAGTGGTGGATTGATACATTGAGTATATTATTTATTACTTGTTATAGGACATTTGTTAGTGGTCTGCAATCATGATGACGGACTGTGTCTGTCACGCGACGTCTCGTGCTGCTGAGTGATGGCAGTCGTAGTAGAACCTTTTTGTTGTTGATGTAGTTAGTGAATTACATAACTTTCCTATTAGATGGTCTGAGAATCCTGCAATAGTGTACTAGTATCCTCCTAGTTCACCACATCAGATGCAATTGATGTTAATTTGTTTCCCCAACATAATTTTAGATTGAGTACACAGAAATCAAATATTTCTAAAAAAATAATCATCCATGTTGTGTTTCTTTATTTCATGATCACCAGGACCTCCCAGGGGCAAGGCGCCGGCGGTGACAGAGACTCCAGTGGCAGAAGGTGGACAGGAGCAGTCCCTTGCAGGCTCTTCTGCTGGCCCCAGTAAGTTGTTCTATTGTTGTATTAATATTTATACTTCCCTAACTTTTACAGCTCCTATTCATTAGAAACTGGTTCCTAATAATTGTTTTACAAAATAGTCTTTGATCTTCTTCTAATGTAGACTACTTTCTACATTCTTATCCTGCCTCTCCCATCACTCTCTGTGCTACTAATATTTACAACTATGATTTGGTCTGTGTAGGTAGCTAAGCTTGCCCATTCGGCAAACGGTGTGAAACAAAACTCTTATACAGCAATATCTCTAGGCACTGAGTGCAGTCCTCTGGGTTGCCCTTGCTCTCTATTCCAGTCTTCTTAATGTTAGTGCTTTGACAATTTCCATCAACAAAATGTCATTGTTTACACCAAGTAAAAGGTAGCAGTTGCCTTTTTTATTTGAGAGGAGCACATCCCATACCGCTAGTGTTTCAGGGACTGTTCTGCAAACAAAGAAGTATGGACAAGATAAATATTAGGACATTGTTGATGATAGGTGCAGTTCGACTTTCAACATACCTCAGTCCGAACAGAAGTTGAACCCCCAATCTCCTGACTGACTATCTAGAATGTCTGACCAATGATTTTACGACCCAGAAGAACAGAAGAAGACTACCTCCAAGTCCCGCCCTATCTGCATCACTGAAACATGACTGCCAAGTGCAGTAGTTCAAACCTTTCCGCTCACTCACTCGTAAACAAAAACCACACAATGTTTGTTAGTTTTAAAGTTTTATTTTCAATTAAGAAATGAAAACATTATTTCTTTATTTTTAATAGCGTAGTATTCTGATGGATGAAGATAACGTTAAAGTTTAAACAACATTCCCATGAATGAAATTAGTATGACTCAAACTTAATATTAGTGAACAGACACATGAAATTATTAGAATAACTGTGCGGGAGCCCCCACCTTCTTTAAAGTACTTAAAGTACTGCTGGTGATGACTTACTAGTAATTGGTGAATCATGTGGCAGAAGGGCAATGGAATCTTCTTTCTGTAATGAGAAAAATGGTGCATTTTAAGCAAGCACTCATCAGTTGTCATAAGAAGAAGTGTAGCATTTCATGGAATAACCATATAAAAGGTTAACACCCTCCCCAAAACCGTTACTTTTTTGCAATCCCAGTAATAAAAAATGTGTTATGTAACATTTTCTTCCATTACGAGACAAAATAGGGGGTTGTGTATGGCATCTGAAAATATGACATGTTTTTTCTAGACGTCACAACATCTGATGCGGCACAGATGACCACCAGTGCCGGGGCCAGGAGTGCGGAGGGGTCTACTCTGGATGCGGCGGCGCCAACAGGAGGAGCGGGGGAGAAGTCTCAGCGGCGGCGGACGGTGGTATGTTATTATACTCCTTACTTGTGGACATTTTTTAGAGTAGGCTCGCAGAGGAGTGTATGATGTACTGTACAGTAGTACACAGTACACTAGTATAGGTACACTGTACTGTCAAGAACATTTACTAATTTAGAAATACTTTTTGGGCTATCACGGAGGAGACAGTCAACCTTGACTTTTAATAGCATTAGCCGCAGTACTTCTCTGGTAACCAATGGCCCCCTCTATTTCACTTCAACTCAGCTGGCAAATTTTGATTGTGAAGCCAAGTCATATAAGATGTAGTTTAAGGATGTGAAGAACGAAAAGTTAAAGAAGGGTGAAGTGAAGGACGAGCGAGTCTTAATATTTATGACTGTAAAGAATGGTTTTGTTGAATGCAATTCAACATAAGAAAGAAGGCGGCGGTTTCCAAAATATAATGAAAAGGGTGTTAGTTGGTTGTTGACAAAAATACATTTTGGTACATTTGAGACATTAAGAAGAATCATAGACGTACTTTGGAAGCCTGGATGTTATCTTCTTTATCCTTCTCGTCAATAGCAGAGGTGAATGATGTAGTAGAGCAGACGCTGAGTGGATGAAGTATGGCCAGTGGCAGTGCCACCCCAATAGAAAACTAAGACATTCCTATCCCCACCTGCATGTACTACTTAAAGTACTGCGAGTCTGCATCATCATGGCCTGTGTCTGTATTTCTTGGGTGAAAGCTGAGTGAGCTGCCATCATGGCGGCTACCACAAGTTCACGTACCAGTAAATTCTTTTGCAAAACAGGAGAAAAAAAAGTAAAAAAGGCCTTTTTTTAGTACTCTCTGACTATGTATGTAGTAGTGAGTCCATCATATTATATAACTACCATTGTTTCTGCCTTCTCGCACTGTTTGGGCAGCCTGAGGCCGCCCAAACAGACAGTATTACCAACAGTGGGAAAGCCACTCCCCCAAGCCACTCCCCCCTGCCCTCGAGTAACTCTCCCTGTTCTCTCTGTATGCTGAAGCAGCAGCATACAGGGAGAAAATGATGTAGCCTGGGGCAGCCGGCCGCACCAATGAAAAAGGCGGCAGTGGAGAGGGAGGCTGCCTGCGGCGCCGCCTTCCTGATGACGTGCTGGTGCTGCTAGCAGGACTTGAAAGCGGGGACGGCGGGAATCGGGACTAAGTCTCTGGAGTCTGCTGGACGGTAAGTTAAGTTTACTTAACTTATTTATATTTGTATTAATGTATTTGTTTTAATGTGTTACCTTCAAATTTGTATGCTGGGTCCCAATGACAGGTGTACCTGATTTTTTACGCCCCGGCACTTTCAAATGTCACCAGCCGCCACTGATAGTGCTGCTAGTGGAATTCCTGAAACTCAGTGTCACAGGCTTACAAAGACGGCGGAAAGATACATGCCAAAATGTTATACTGTGTTTACTACTTGCTGGTGTTACTGGGTGTCAACCTTCCGTTGAATTATTTTGACTTTTTGTTAAAGACTATTGGCTACAGTATTTTTCTTTCTTTCTTCATAGATGCTACTCCTAAAAAGCTCACCCGTAAGGAGATGGCTGTCCGGGCCAGGGCCCGTAAGCTGGAGGCTATTTGTGCTGAGTATCGGCGGTTGTGGGCTCGGGAGCATGAGGAGACATCAACATCTACATCCTCCTCCACTGCCCCGGGGTCCACCAGCCAGAAGCCTCCAGCCAAACGGAGCCGTGGCCCGACAGCCTCCCGCCGCCACCGCACAGCAGCAACAACATCAGTGCCCCCCCCAGATCCTGGATGGTTCGTGTGCGCCGGCTACGCAGAAGAGTGGACTACCTGGAGCGGTTGCTGAAAAACATCAGCGCCAGCTCCGGGACCTCCGCAAAGAGCAGCGGGACATGCAGCAAAAGCTTGCCAAGCTACGCCACTGGAGGAAGTGACTGTCCCTTGCCCCTTTTTTAAAGACTGTTGGGGGGGTGGGAATTGGGTGTTTGGGAAAGGGGACTTTTGGACTTTTTGACATTGGTTGGGTACGGGAGGGGGAGTGAGTTCGGGTAATTTATTTCATTATTGTTGTGCTGAAAACAACATGAATATATATTTTTTAATAATTATTTTTCTTACAAAAACACAGTATACGCGTTCATATATTATTTTGTGTGGGGGTTGGCGGTGGTTACTGGACATTTGTTTTCTTCAAACTTACCAGCATGAATGAAACATCTAGTCCTGAAATGTACCAAAATGCAAGTAACCGAGTTAGTAAATTTAGTAGCCCTACTACTGTACTTTACTAGTTGTACGGTCAGTCTCTATTCTCCTCCCAACTTAGTCCTCCTAGCCCATTATTCTACTACCTCTCCAATATGCTTATCTTACCTGTGATTTGTGTTTGAGAATCGGGGTAGCCCCAGGGCTGGCTGCATTGCAAATGGTGATTAAGGTTGGTTGTTGATTTGAATCCTCGACGGATGCAATATCATTGTTGTGCTGGTAGCAGTAGTGGTACACACTGGCAGTATCACCATATGAAAAAAAGAGGAAATTAAACATTGAGTGTACCTCCTGACAGCAAAATATACCATTGCTAGCAGTGGGTCTATATATATATATGGGGTTTATGGACCTCTCTGCGGCCTTCAACCGTGTAAACAGAGAAACACTTTGGTTGTTATTGCTAAGCTTAGGAGTGGATCAACCCCTTGTAGATGTCCTAAAAGCCTTACATTGGAATACGTCTGCAAGTGTGAGATACAACCAAGAGGTAAGTAGGACTGATCCCTTTTTATGCACCAGTGGAGTCAGGCAGGGCTGTATTTTAGCGCCCTTCCTGTTCTCTATATATATTAATCTCCTGGATAAAGAACTACTCAAATTACATGTGGTCTCACCCCAAATTGGACATCGAGCGGTGCCGGTATTACTTTATGCCGATGACGCGGTATTGTTAGCCAGAACCCCACTGGGGCTACAGAAGTTGATTGACGGTTTTGTCGATTTCATGGCCAAACTTGACTTATCGACAAACTTGGAAAAATCTTACATTATGTCAACAGGAGTAAAAGCAAAAGAAAAAGGAAAATTTATATACAAAACTGGGTCACACAAGATTGGCCAGGTTAAGATCTTCTCATATCTTGGTGTACTGTTTGACGATCAATTGAACTTCAACCCCCTAGTGGAGAAACATGCAACGAAGCTGGCAGCGTCATCAGGGGCCATTATGGGGTATGGGAAAAGACTGGGTAGATGGTCCCCAGAACAAATATTAAATTTGTATAGATCGATATGCTGTGCTAAAGTTACTTATGGAGCAGAAGTATGGGGCTTTACAGATAAAAAAATTACAACAGATCCAGGTGGAAGAAAATAAATTCCTCAGGAGAATATTGAAACTACCACAGAGTACCCCGGCCTTCATTATTCATGAGGAAGTGGGAGAACCTTATATTGAAGACAGGATTAAAACTAAACCTCTTCTTGCTTGGGTTAAAATCTGGATTAACCCAGAAGCGGGCCTTACAAGACAAATTATAAAAGACTGTCTGAAACATGACAAAGGGGGTCACATACCCTGGCTAAAATATATAAAGGATTCTATGGAGTCAATTGGTTGTAAAAATCTCTTCACAGACCCAGAATCCTGGCCAGAAAAAAACAATGGTTAAAAAACTTTTTTCAGATTGGTCACTTACGACTAGGGCCGAGATGGAAAGATGTAAGCCCACTGTTTCATCCTTCTGCGAACTAACAGTGAAGCAAGGAATGGAACCATATCTGAGGGTCATGCATAATGCTCAGGACCGATATCATATGACCTGATTCAGACTAAATATGCTTCATCATTTATTTGCGGTTCCTTCTGGGTTCACTCTTACAGTGGAGGCGAAGGGTACCTGCGGCTGCGACGCTAGGTCTCCACAGGATACCCTTCACTTTGTCTTGTTATGTCCCTATTATTCTGCCCCAAGACGTACATTTTTAGTAGGGATTCTGAAAGAAGTAAAACTCAGACAAGCAAAAAAGGCCCTGAGGTTTCTTCAGGAGGCTGCAGATGCCCACACGTTGTTTTGCATTATAAATTTTATCCGGGTTGCATTGCAGCTAAGGAACACCAGAGAAACAACGGACTCTAATGTTATTTAATTACGTAACGTAAATTCCTCTTTCCCCTTATTCATGAAATGCGTTTTTAGCCATCTATTTTTAAAACTTATACCTTTTTTAAAACTGTATTTATAATATGTGTATATTGTGTATTTGCTTTTATGGTGTCTTTTTAAGTGCCGAATAAAGATTTACAAATTGAAAAATTGAGTGGCCTGAGCGTAGCATTATAAACAGTACAATAGATAGTACGGTACAGAACAGTGCCCTAAATTGTAGCCTAAGCAGTGCCAATGTAAGGTAAGCATTAAGCATTTGATTGTTCACGTCGTGTAGTAGGAGGATGTTCTTATCAATCCACGATGGCGCACATGAACTTCTGGTTACTTTGACCTTATCCTCCCCAGCAAGTGTGTGGAATTTATTGTTGTTGTCAGTCACACCTCAATGAAATACCACACAGCCCGGGGGAATAGGGTTAGGGTTTGAAAATTGGATGGGAATGGGGGTTTTTGGGAAAGTTTGGTAGAGAGGAAAAAAACACAGCATGGACAGTCAAACAACAAATGAGGAGAAACAAATCTTTGGATTTGAAGATATTGATAAATCTTTAAAGGGACATAAAGGAAGTGCACTAATGCATGCCAGAAGTTGTTTACTAAATGGATGGTTATTATTAGCTTACTGAAAAGTAGTACTACTACTTACTGCAACTACGAAGAAACAAGTTGACAGTACAGGGCTGCAGTCATTATGCAATTTCACTTGCCTCTCTGCCCTCAGAGAGAATAAACACTTAGAACATTAAATTAGTGTTAAACATAGCAAAGACGTATCAAATAGCTGGAGGGATGAATTTGAAGCAGAGATCAAACAAACGCACAGAGTCACACTCTTAGAAGTAAGTTCAAGTTCACAAGAATATCATTTAAAAGATAAGGAGAATTTTGGATACTGTTACTGTTTTTTGTAGTTGTCCCGTTGAATTTGTGAAGTTGATGCATCCAGCCATTCCTCTTATTCGCGGTACTCCTTCATTCCATCGGATGCTCAGTCAATCAATATTGGTGACCAGACACACTGTCCACTGCCTGCCTGATGCGGATTTGCGGATCGCTAATTGTAATCCTGAGTAGTACATCAATGGCACAGGGTAAAAGCCTGCCTGTAATTGATGATGGAAAAACACAACAGTAAGTGTTAAAGACACCTCGGAAAAAAAATATATAAGGCACGCTGTGTAGTGCAAAAAGTATACTGTCACTTTCAGAGATGACAATCCCCAAAATCTAGAACACCCCACATTACCCTCCCAAAAACGTGCATAATACTGTTGCTACCTCGCAGAGGTCTAATTTCAAATCGTGCCAAAACGCACTCAGAAAGTATGCCCAAAACCCCCCTTTCCCACCATGGATTATCTTCAAACCACTTGCAATCAAAATTAGAAATTCTAACAAGTGTTCCAAGACCCCACCCAGTAGTAAAAATGTAGAACCCCCGCCCAAACACATGCAATACAATACTGCTAACCCTAACGAGCCCTAAGATAAGAATAGTGGCAAACGCTTTATTTAACTAGGCCAACTCCCCCCTTTCCCTCCATGGATTTTCTTCAAACCACTTGCAACCAAAATTACACATTCCCACGAAAGCTCTAAGACCCCAGAAACCAGTTGCAAAAATCTAGAACACCCCCAAACACATGCAATACTGCTGCTAACCCTAATGAGCCCAAAGTTAAAAAAAGTGCCAAAACGCTTTTCAGCATTGATTTTCTCCAAACCACTTTTATCCGGTATTAGACCTTCCCAGCAATGCCCCAAGACGCGCCAACCCACCTGCAAAAAAGCAGAAAACCCCCAAACAGGGAAAAAACAAAAGTGGAAAATCTCATCCTTAGAATATTTTCAGCCTTCTTTTAATTCTGTCCAAAAGCGCTGTGCAGCTAGGTCATAACTCCACTTTTCCACCATGGATTTCCTGAAAAACAAATGCAATCAACATTAGACTGTGCCAGCAGTGCTCTCAGACACCAAAACCCACCCCCAAACACCAGGATTCCCCCAAACAGCACCCCAAAGACAAGCAAGTGAGCAAAAACGCAAACACTTTTTCACCTCCGATTTTCTCCAAACCACTTTTATCCGGTATTAGACCTTCCCAGCAATGCCCCCAGACCCGTCAACCCAGGCGAAAACAAGTAGAAGACCCCTAAACAGCCAAAAAGCAAAAATACAAAAATTAGGACTTTGAAATGTTTAGGCACATTTCCAAAATCACTGCGTGCGCGCTCTGCAGCTAGGCCCTAACTCCCCTTTGCCACCATGGATTTGCTTCAAACCTCTTGCAATCAAAAGTATCCATATCCAGCGTTGCTCCAAGACCCCAAAACCCACCCCCAAACACCAGGAACCCCCCAAACACCACAACAAAGACAAGCAAGTGAGCAAAAACGCAAAAACTTTTTCACCTCTGATTTTCTCCAAAACACTTTTATCCGGTATTAGACCTTCCTATCATACCCCCAGACCCGTCAACCCAGGCGGAAAGAAGTAGAAGACCCCCAAACAGCCAAAAAGCAAAAAAAGAAAAATGGGGACTTAGACATTTTTAGGCAAATTTCCAAAATCACTCCACGCGCGCTCTGTAGCTAGGCCCTAACTCCCCTTTGCCACCATGGATTTTCTTCAAACCACTTGCAATCAAACCTATCCATACCCAGCGTTGCTCCAAGCCCCCCAAACACCAGGAACCCCCCCAAGCAGGCCCCCGAAAACACGAAAGTGAGCGAAAACTCTAAAAAGTGAAACACTTTTTCACCATGTATTTTATCCAAAACACTTTTATCCGGTATTAGACCTTCCTAGCAATGCCCCCAGACCCGTCAACCCAGGCGAAAAAAAGTAGAAGACCCCGAAACAGGCAAAAAGCAAAAACGGAAAAACTCACACTTAGAAATATTTAGGCCTCAATCCAAAATCATTCCATGCGCGCTGTGCAGCTAGGCCATAACTCCCGTTTTTCACCATGGATTTCCTGAAAAACAAATGCAATCAAAATTAGACTTTGCCAGCAGTGCTCCCAGACCCCAAAACCCACCCCCAAACACCAGGAACCCCCCAAACAGCACCCCAATGACAAGCAAGTGAGCAAAAACGCAAAAACTTTTTCACCACGTATTTTATCCAAAACACTTTTATCCGGTATTAGACCTTCCTAGCAATGGCCTCAGACCCGTCAACCCAGGCGGAAAAAAGTAGAAGACCCTCAAACAGGCAAAAAGCAAAACCTTAAAAAGTGAGACTTAGCAAATTTCGGGCCAACCTGGAATTCAGTCCAAATGCGCTGTGCAACTAGGCCCTAACTCCCCTTTTCCACCATGGATTTCCTGAAAAACAAATGTAAACAACATTAGACTGTGCCGGCAGTGCTCCGAGACCCCATGACCCAGCACCGCAAATCTAGAACACCCACAAAGAAACCCCCAAAAACCTGCAATACTGGTATATTCAAAACATGGCAAATTGCGCTGTTCACAAAAAACAAACAGCAATTGGTTTCAACAGAGACAGACAGCCATTGCTGTCCCCTGCATGCAATCTTCTCATTATTCATTACCTGTTCTACTTTTTGTCCGCATCTTCTTCGGAAAGTGAGGGCCCACAGGGCAAAGTTCAGAAGTAGGTCTGTCAATAATCAGCAAGCATGTAGTCAGTCAGTTATTTCAGTCCCACTTGACGGGACTCGTCTACGAAGACAACGTTTGTTTTTTCTCCATAATCCATCCATCTGATTGAGGGAAATGGATAGGGGGAGTCTGGAGGAGGAGGACAGAGGAGCATGATTGAGTTGTGAACTTGTGAACATCTGAATGCAGACTGCGGCACCTTAAAATAAATAAGGAAAATAAGATGAAGACAGTGCTGATGATGGACTTATTGTGATTAGGTGATTAGAGTTTTGTTGTGGTAAAAGTAGCAAAACAAAGAAAGACACACAGGAATAAAAGTGAATAAGTACGGAAAAAAGGAAGTAATTTTCAGGCCTCGGTGTCAGGGAAGCAGAGCTCGTCCTCCAAGTCTATGAATTGAGACGGGAGTAGGTCTGGTGACCGAGAAGAACTTCCGTCGGCGTCACCTAAGTCGGTGTCCTCTTCTTCCTGCGTGCATTCATGTATTTTGTAATCGGGTGGTATGAAGTGCTGATTCATCTTGAATATTGTTAACCTCTCCACATTTTTGGGCAAAAGGCGGGTCCTTTTTGAAGTAACAATGGCACCAGCAGCACTGAAAACACGTTCAGAAGACACACTTGCGAGTGGGCAAGACAAATGATTTAGAGCCAGGTTGGTGATCAGTCGCCATACAGAGCTTTTCGTATACCAATATCCCAATAGTTTCTCATTATGACAGACCTCTGTTGTGTCTTCCAGATAGGCCTGCACCACCAACTCAAGGTTCTCCATGGTTGATCCACTTTGCGTACCATCTGCGACCTTTTCATCAGTGGACCTAGCAAGCCCTTGCTGAGTTAGCCAATCCCCTTCCGACAATATTTGTTTGCGGCCTGGTGCAGGTGAGGATGATGATATGGTTGCTGGTGTCGTTAACGGCTGTGAGGGAAAGTGACCACCAGCTGATCCGATCCACCAAGAAATCTGCATTCAAGGATCGACTCGACAACAACGCCCACAACAGCAAGGAACTCTTCAGCATCGTCAAAGAGCTTACCAATCCCAGCGCCGACACCAACGACATCACTCCCTCTCAAGACCTCTGCGACTCTCTAGCCTCGTTCTTCCACAGTAAAATCGCTGACATACATAACAGCTTCGGCGACCAGTCCACTCCCCTCACCACCGAAGTGAAGAACCCCACCACCACCCTTTGCGCCTGGAACCCGATCAGCACCGAAGACACCACCCGCTTGATGAACTCCATTCACTCTGGATCCCCAACTGACCCATGCCCCCATCACATCTTCAACAAGGCCGACTCCATCATAGCACCCCAACTCCGGGATATCATCAACTGCTTCCTCAACACTGCTACCTTCCCGGAAAGTTGGAAACATGCCGAACTCAGTACCCTCCTGAAGAAACCTACACCAGACCTCACTGAACTTAAGAACTACCGCCTCATCTCGCTCCTCCCTTTCCCTGCCAAAGTCATAGAGAAGGACGTCAACAGTCAGCTCGCCGCCTTCCTCGAGTCCAACGACTCCCTCGACCCCTCACAGTCCGGCTTCCGAGCTAAACACAGCACCGAGACCGCCCTCATGGAAACATAACCAACTGTGCGATTTCTTGGATACAGCCTTTCATTGAACTTCCTGTTAAACTCCTCCAAAAGGTTAGGTGCAGTGTGAGATTTCTCCATGGCAAACATGCCTACTGTTGCATGTTTACGAGTAGCTTGAAAAACTTCCTCTGTGTCAACATCTTTGTGTTTTAACTGTTTTTCGACCACTGCAAAAGAGACCCAGTGTGCAGTGATGCACATGTAATCAAGGGCTTGGCAACTGGTCCACATGTCTGTTGTCATGTGGATAGTGTGAACAGCACTCTTCAGAATAGCTGCGCCAATCACCTCCAGCACATCTTGATGTAGTGCTGGAATAGCAACCCTTGCAAAATAGGACCGGCTAGGAACCTTCCATTTAGGGTAGACTGTTGTTACCAATTCACGAAAACCCACCCCTTCCACGAAAGAGAAAGGGAGAAGGTCCAGTGCTAGCATTTTAGCCTGCTTTGCATTATACAGACGCACCATTGGGTGTTTGCGTTCAAATGATGCATCCGACCAAAACATGCTGCTAATGGTGGGCTGGACCGTTTTACGTGATGATGATGATGATGCATTGGTGTCTGTCCCAGACTCTTAGTGTGCCTCATACATGTTGCAGAGGTAGAGGGTGTGGGCGCTACCACTGCAGTGCTGCTGCCAGGGGTACTGGGTGTACCAGAAAAAATGTTTGTTGCTTCTTCACTTCCCCCCTGCACGATCATCAGCCTCTCGTCATCATCAGATGCAATATCAAGGGATACATTTGGATTTGCTTTTGTTTTGGATTCCTCGATGTCACTTAGGTGCTTATGCCACTTGATAGGGTGGTGTTGTTCGAGATGAACTCTCTGGCCTCCGGTACTATAGTTGGTACCAAGCTTACCCCGACTAACTGATACTTTACAAATCGAACAAACAACCATGTTTTCCACCTTTTTGCTAATAGTAAAGAAGTCCCAAACTGGGGACTGGAGATGTCTGCTGGTGGTAGAGGTCCTACTTTGACTTTCAATGCCAGATGAAGTGGAGGATGGGCGTGGCTGAATTCGTTTCAGTAGCTCACTTACAGCACCACTACTTGAGGTAATGGAGGTCGAGCTGGATGGAGGTCCCTTCCGGCCCTTCTGACGAGAAAATATGGAAGCTGTAGGTCGTGTTGGTGTTGTAGTGAACTGCGTTGGTGGTGGTACCAGTGCCACGCCGCCCACATCACACTCAGCAGCCATTCGGGCTAGGTTTAAAATGTTTGTCTGCTGCATGCCTGCTGTGGCTGGAGTGACGTCTGTGATGACTCGGTCGTCATCAGACTGTTCATCAGCAGAAGACACAACTTCTTGTTCGTCGTCATCACCCATAAGTCGAAGCCTTGCGGGAACCTTCCTTTTAGGCTTAGCTACCTTTTTCGGCTCATGGCATGCCTCACTGTCAAACTGCATTGCTGGGTTCCAATCACGATCAAGGTCATCAGAATGAAGGGGGTTTGAAGAAGAACTTGTAGTAGTAGTAGGAGCAGCCCTCCTTGACCTTTTTCTTGCTGGGGATCTTGAAGACAATGGTTCATCCTCAGGAGGAGTGGCTTTCTCGGATGATACCTCCACTTGAATATCAATTTCCTGATGTGCCCCTACTTCTGGAGGAACAAGCGTTGTAGGCAGTTGTGCCGCTCCATGAACCTCTAGTTGCACCTCTCCATGCACCTCTACTTGCGCCTCTCCTTGTGCATGTACTTGCGCCTCTCCTTGCCCATGTACTTGCGCCTCTCCTTGCCCATGTACTTGCGCCTCTCCTTGGGCATGTACTTGCGCCTCTCCTTGGGCATGTACTTGCGCCTCTCCTTGCCCATGTACTTGCGCCTCTCCTTGCCCATGTACTTGCGCCTCTCCTTGCCCATGTACTTGCGCCTCTCCTTGCCCGTGTACTTGCGCTTGTACTAGTTGCACTTGTGGTTGTCGTTGCGGCTGTGATTGTTGAACACTCGCCAGCTGAGTTACACCCGGCCTTGATTGGATGGTACTTTCTTGTGATGAGCCAACATCACTGGTCGATGGTGATTTAACAACCAAAGTGGCTGCCTCAGCAGCACTCATGGTCTTGGACCTAACTTGGCGTGGTGGCAGAGACCCCAATGAGGCGGAGGTGCTGCTTTCAGCTTGGTTCCAGCAGTTTCCCAAAAAAAGGTGTCGGTGGGCACACCAGTCTCCTTGGTAGGTGGTGCCACTTGCTTCTTCTGCTCCTTCTTACTGGCAGTGGCACTGAAAACTTTCTTCGCTGAGGTGCTACGGACACCTTTCTTTGGGCCCATCTTCTTCAAGGTAGCTGCGTGAGCGCTTAGCGCGCATTTTCTCTCACCTTCGTGATTTTTAACAACTTTTGTTTGTAATTTGTTTGTGTACCTGCTTTTAGACAGCGCCCCTTACTTGCACCATATTTGGCCCCCGCACTGCCGTTTTGGCGGATTTGGCTCTGGGGTGGGTGACCTGTCCGTTTTGGCCGCCATTTTGGAGTGGGGTGTGTGGATAGAGGTGTCTCTACCCTCCAGCGCTTCAGTGCGCAGGAGCAGCCTGGGAACACCTACTTAAGGCGAGTCCCTCCTGAAACCGCCCCTGACAAGGTAGCTGCGTGAGCGCTTAGCGCGCATTTGCTCTCACCTTCGTGATTTTTAACAACTTTTGTTTGTAATTTGTTTGTGTACCTGCTTTTAGACAGCGCCCCTTACTTGCACCATATTTGGCCCCCGCACTGCCGTTTTGGCGGATTTGGCTCTGGGGTGGGTGACCTGTCCGTTTTGGCCGCCATTTTGGAGTGGGGTGTGTGGATAGAGGTGTCTCTACCCTCCAGCGCTTCAGTGCGCAGGAGCAGCCTGGGAACACCTACTTAAGGCGAGTCCCTCCTGAAACCGCCCCTGACAAGGTAGCTGCGTGAGCGCTTAGCGCGCATTTGCTCTCACCTTCGTGATTTTTAACAACTTTTGTTTGTAATTTGTTTGTGTACCTGCTTTTAGACAGCGCCCCTTACTTGCACCATATTTGGCCCCCGCACTGCCGTTTTTTGCGGATTTGGCTCTGGGGTGGGTGACCTGTCCGTTTTGGCCGCCATTTTGGAGTGGGGTGTGTGGATAGAGGTGTCTCTACCCTCCAGCGCTTCAGTGCGCAGGAGCAGCCTAGGAACACCTACTTAAGGCGAGTCCCTCCTGAAACCGCCCCTGACAAGGTAGCTGCGTGAGCGCTTAGCGCGCATTTGCTCTCACCTTCGTGATTTTTAACAACTTTTGTTTGTAATTTGTTTGTGTACCTGCTTTTAGACAGCGCCCCTTACTTGCACCATATTTGGCCCCCGCACTGCCGTTTTGGCGGATTTGGCTCTGGGGTGGGTGACCTGTCCGTTTTGGCCGCCATTTTGGAGTGGGGTGTGTGGATAGAGGTGTCTCTACCCTCCAGCGCTTCAGTGCGCAGGAGCAGCCTGGGAACACCTACTTAAGGCGAGTCCCTCCTGAAACCGCCCCAGACAAGGTAGCTGCGTGAGCGCTTAGCGCGCATTTGCTCTCACCTTCGTGATTTTTAACAACTTTTGTTTGTAATTTGTTTGTGTACCTGCTTTTAGACAGCGCCCCTTACTTGCACCATATTTGGCCCCCGCACTGCCGTTTTGGCGGATTTGGCTCTGGGGTGGGTGACCTGTCCGTTTTGGCCGCCATTTTGGAGTGGGGTGTGTGGATAGAGGTGTCTCTACCCTCCAGCGCTTCAGTGCGCAGGAGCAGCCTGGGAACACCTACTTAAAGCTCCTCCCTAGCGCAGCGGGATCGCGCAGCGGGCGCGTCCTCGCGTGGCCGGAGTCGTGCCAGAGTCCTGCCCGTCTGCGCCCGTCCGCGCTAAGGACGCGCTGGACGTCGCGGTACTCTGGTTAAGGACTATTATTCCATCCTGGGTCCACCATGCTGACGTACTCGCGGGATTGCCTGTTTGCTATCGGTCAGGTAAGCCGCTGTTGTACCCTTCCACCGGTACACCCATTGTGTGGCCCTTATCATTGCCCTTGTAATGGGTGGGCTCTTGACTCTCCGTGTCCTCTCCCAAGGACTATTTTCTCGGAGACCCGCCGTATTACAGACACTCCTACTACTCTGAAGATCCTGAATTTAAACGTTAGGTCTGCGCTGAAACACTATCAGTACATCTATGACCTCATTGAGGAGGAAGCTCCAGACGTATTTGCCATGACGGAAACATGGCTACAGGACGCTGATACCGCTATTACCAATCTAGCCTGCCCACCCGGCTATTCTATGTACACCTTGAACAGGTTGTCTAGGGGTGGGGGTATCGCGCTAGTGGTAAAATCTATCTACCCTTGCGTCTGGAGTGCCCTAAACATCTTCGGATGTGAAAGTGCCATGTTCAAGGTCTCTGTCAGCCCTGAGTTCACCCTGTCCGGGATGGTCGTCTATCGCCCACCCGGCAGCGATGTGGCGTTCAGAAATGCTTTCCCTGATATTGTTGGCCCTTTGGTCGCCGACTGTGCCAACTTTTCTATCATGGGTGATCTAAACCTGCATTTCGACACCCTCTCTGGCCTGACAGTGCGTTCCATCTCTTCTGACCTGGAGGCCTTTCAACTTCCTCAGATGGTTTCCCAGCCTACCCATTTGGGTGGGCATATTCTGGATCCCCTGTTTACCAATCTGTTGGGGATTCTAATTACCTCTGTTTCTCTGGTGGAATGGACAGACCACTTCTTGGTGTCCATCCTCTGCCCTGTTTCGGCCACTCCTTCCATCTCTATGGCTAGACGGGTTCAGAAGAGGGCTTGGAAAAAGCTTAGGTTAGAGGACTTTCATCGTCTTCTATTAGAGGAGCCGCTGGGCCCTTTGACGGATGTGGAAAGGGGGTATGACCTCTTCTGTTCATGGATAACTAGGGCCTTGGACTCTCTGATACCTATTGTTTCTACTAAAATCAATCCCAGAGAGTCGAGTCCCTGGTACGATGGCACTCTCCGGGCCCTAAAGGGTGCCTGTAGACGAGCAGAGAGGGCTTGGAGGAAAACCTATGGGGCTGATCTAAAAGCTGCATATGCCAAGTCCGTTAAGCTCTACCATCGAGCTATCTGCCGAGCTCGTGCGGCTTTTTCTGCCACCGAATTCCGGAACAGTCCGAACCCGTCAAAAGCTATCTTCAAGGCCGTAAAAGATCTCACGGCGAAGCGGACTACCACTATGACCGTAAGCTCCCTTTCCCATTGTGAATCCCTTGCATCTTACTTTTTGGGGAAGGTCCAAGCTATATATAGGACATTCCCTAGCATAGGGTCCACTGCGGAAAGTATTAATGGGGTTCACCATCAGACTACACTGCTTGTTTTCCCCCCCCTCACCTTGGATGGTTTTGACAAACTTGCGTTGCAAGTCAAATCTGGGTCCCCATCTGATCCAGTAAGGCCTGCTCTCTTCCGAGACCAAGCTTTTATGGGGCGTACAGTCGTATGCTCCCTTGTCAACCTCTCCTTGGAAACGGGAACTGTACCATCTAAGTGGAAACAAGCTGTGGTGTCCCCGATTATTAAAAAGCCCACCCTGGACCCTTCTAAGCCTGAAAGCTATCGCCCCATCTCGCTGTTACCCTGGCCAGCCAAGATCACTGAGGCCCACGTCAACTTGGCCCTGTCTGAACATCTGACTCGGACCAATGCCCTTGACCCCACACAAAACGGATTCCGTGCTGGGCACAGTACGGAAACTGCGTTACTTGTGATGGTGGAACATCTCCGGGCAAGGTTGGATGCTGGTCAAACGGCGGCGCTTATTTTGTTAGATCTTAGCGCCGCCTTTGATACGGTAGATCACAGCATCCTCCTGCGTCGACTCGAGGAGACTGGTATTGGCGGTCAGGTGTTGCAATGGTTCCGCTCCTTTTTAGATGACCGCTCCTTCTGTGTTGCCATCCCTCCCTTCAAGTCCAATTACCAACCACTGGCCATGGGGGTTCCGCAAGGGTCCTCGCTGAGTCCCACGTTGTTCAATCTATACGTGAGACCGCTGGCTGATGTCGCTAGGCAGTGGGGCCTTACTTTGGTCTCATATGCCGACGACACTCAGCTGGCGGTTACTCTCAGCGGGGATGCGGAAATTGAGGCCCCCAGGTTTCAGTCCGGACTGAAGGCGGTGGCTAGCTGGCTGACAGGCAACTGCCTTCAGCTAAACGCCACTAAAACAGAGGTGATGGTCGTCGGGAAGGGAGTGGAGTTGTGGGGTGACCACTGGTGGCCCTCAGAGTTGGGACCTACTCCGATCCCGGTATCGGAAGTGAAAAATCTGGGGGTATGGCTGGATGCGGGCCTCTCCTTTATAGGCCATACTAAAAGAACCGCGGCCTGTTGTTTTGGTCTCCTGAGGGGCTTGAGACCTGTTCTCAAATTCTTTGATGCCCCGACCAGGCAGCTGGTGATCCAGGCTACTATCATCTCCCGCCTGGATTATGCCAGCTCTCTCCTGGCTGGGGCTAACCAGGCTGAACTAACCCGTTTACAACGGGTTCAGAATGCTGCGGCGAGGGCGATTGTTGGTTTGCCCAGATTCTGCTCAGTGACAGGTGTCATTCGCTCCCTACACTGGCTTCCGGTTAGGGAGCGCATCCTCTTCAAGGTCTTGTGCCTTGCTTTTAAAATCTTGAGAGGTACAGGCCCGGAAATCCTGTCGAGTTGTCTGTCTTTTTATGTCCCTGCCCGTAGCCTCCGCTCTCAAGGTCTGGCCCTTGCGGTGGTTCCCAGATTCAGGCTCAGCCGCATGGGAGGCCGCTCGTTTAGGGTAATGGCTGCGTCAGCATGGAACTCCCTGCCTGTTGAAATCCGCTTGCTGGAGGACCTTCTGACCTTTCGGAGGGCTATAAAAACCTTCTTGTTTTAGCTGTTTCTTAGTTTCTGTTCTTAGCCTCTCGTTGTGTTACGGGCTACCTTGTCTCTGCGCCAGGACGCTCCTTGGCTGGAGTATCTGTGCGCACAATAAATAGACGTAACATAACATAACATAACATAACATGTCAGAACAGCAGGCCGTAGTTGCACGAGTTGCAGAGTTGTTTTGTCTGTGGCCACACATGACGTCGCGTGACGTTGTGCTGCACACACCGCTGCAGGACTTCTTCCTGGCACTTGTGGTTCTCTTGAGCACCTAAAAGCAATGGAAGACAGAGGAACATCAGTTATACACCTCAAAAAGTCGAAACACATATAAATCACCACAATCCCATGCCATCCATGCCCTCAATGATGTTTAAATTCAAGACACCCCACAGAAAGACTAGGCCCATGCACCACTGAGTACCCCTGGGCATAATGGTTGAAAGCAAGGCAAATTGGGTGCAGGCCTGAGCACACTGCCTGCCTTCAAAATGGCCCCTTGACCCCCAGCACATGGCCAGGGCCTGCCTGTACCAGCCCTCAAAATGGCCCCCACCCACATGGCCAGTCCCCAACAACACCCCAAAAAAATCGAAAAACACATAAAAATCACCACAATCCTATGCCATCCATGCCCTTAATGATGTTTAAATTCAAGACACCCCAGATAAAGACTAGGCCCATGCACCACTGAGTAGCCCTGGGCATAATGGTTGAAAGCAAGGCAAACTGGGTGTAGGCCTGAGCACACTGCCTGCCTTCAAAATGGCCCCTTGACCCCCAGAACATGGCCAGAGCCTGCCTGTACCAGCCCTCAAAATGGCCCCCACCCACATGGCCAGTCCCCAACAACACCCCAAAAAATCGAAAAACACATACAAATCACCACAATCCCATGCCATCCATGCCCTCAATGATGTTTAAATTCAAGACACCCCACAGAAAGACTTGGTCCATGCACCACTCACTACCCCTGGGCCTACTGGCTAGTGAGGCTTTACAGGCACCCCAAAATTTAAAAAAAACAACAACATATCACAGTGAGCTAAAATTCCATGACATAAATGAGAATTAAGTTAAAAAAAATCAGAGAATCAGTTGTATCATGCACCCATGACTAACGCTGGGCCTACTGGATACTATGGCAAGCTACCCACCACAATATATATTTTGTTAAAGTTGTGACAAAAGTTTTAGAACTGGAGTTGCCTCAACTGCAATGCCCCAAACAAACAACACCAACTTACTTGTAAAATCTCAAGTCCAAAAGTGATCCAAACTCCAAAGTCCAAAAAGTCCTCAAATACAAAAATCCACCAGCAGCAAGAAAACGTAATCCTTCCAGCTCCACAGCCAAATGAAAAGTGACCAGTACATGGACAAAGCACTGGGAGGAGACTGTTGGACAGGAACAGGAAGTTGGAGACTCTGGGGCACTTCCTTCCTCCCACCCCACCCCAAAAAATGGACTCCTGCACCAAAAAGTGCAGCCAAATGTCAATCTGAGGAGTTATTCTGATCAAAATCATCATTTTCACAAGGTTTATACTTCCTGCGGTGGATTTCTTGTGCAGAATTGCAATTTTTGCAATTTTGCGAACGCGCGCTGTTCAAACCTCCCGCCGGAAGTCAGCTGCACGCCGTCGCGGGCATTTATGACGTACTCGCGTTGTCAAACGCTCGCCGTGCAACATGGCAAGCTGCTGTAGGAGAGTAGGGTCTGCTATCCTATGGTCACCCCAAATTTTTGATTTTTGCTTCACTGGTTTATGACTTAATGTGGCTGTGGGCCTGCTAATCAGACCCACAGCCTGCTGTTCTCTCTCTAAATTAATGCCAATGCACACTGGGTGCATTACGAATTGGAACTGGTTCACCTTATTGGCCCCTGTAACAGTGTACCCCAGGTACCCAAGGGCATAGGTACTACAGGAAGTTTGTTAATAACTATGGGTCCATTGTGACTCCTCTTAATGATCTGACATCCAAGAAGATGCCCAAAAAGGTTCAGTGGACAGTAAACTGTCAAAAGGCATTTGATGACCTGAAGAAGGCCATGTGCTCTGCACCTATCCTGAAGAGTCCTGACTACTCAAGAGAGTTCATTGTCCAAACAAATGCTTCTGAGTTGGGAGTGGGAGCTGTGCTTTCACAACTTAATGTAGATGGTCAAGACCAGCCCATTGCTTTTATTAGCAGAAGGCTGACCCCTAGAGAGAAACGTTGGTCAGCTATTGAGAGGGAGGCCTTTGCTGTGGTGTGGGTCCTGAAGAAGTTGAGACCATACTTGTTTGGCACTCACTTCAAGATTCAGACCGACCATAAGCCCCTCTTATGGCTTAATAAGATGAAGGGTCAAAACCCCAAACTGCTCAGGTGGTCCATTTCCCTACAGGGGATGGACTTTACAGTGGAGCACCGCCCAGGGACTGACCATGGTAATGCAGATGGTCTCTCCAGGTATTTCCACTTAGAACATGAAGACACAACTGGTCAAGGTTAGTCTAATGACCCTGCGTTTGGGGGGGTTGTGTAGGAGAGTAGGGTCTGCTATCCTATGGTCACCCAAAAATTTTGCTTTTTGCATCACTGGTTTATGACTTAATGTGGCTGTGGGCCTGCTAATCAGACCCACAGCCTGCTGTTCCCTCTCTAAATGAATGCCAATGCACACTAGGTGCATTACGAATTGGAACTGGTTCACCTTATTGCCCCCTGTAACAGTGTACCCCAGGTACCCAGGACATAGGTGTTTCCAAGGCCTACCAGGGGCTGCAGCATGTATTATGCCACCCCTGGCCTGGCCTCCATATTTGACACAACTGGCTGATCACTCAGCTGGGGCAAGTTGGTGTAATCACCTCTTGCTTAGGTAAATATATGCCTATATCTAACTTAAAATGGCCACATATGTTCCTATCAGCCACTCCTATAGAAGGCCTCATCAATCCTGGAGGCAGAGTGCTTGGAAATATGTGAGATGGTGCTCTAGCATGAGCTGAGCCTGTTTGCAGCTTTCGGAACCACGTCCTTCAGCTGTTCCATGATATTGCCATACCATATACTCTTTAGTGCATTATGAACCTCGCGGTTAAATGCTATCTTTGGTTTGGCTTTATCAAAACATGTCGAGTAAGGTGTCATTTGAATTGGGATACTACCCCCTCGCCAGTTCTGGCGACAGGGGTAGCATTCCACCCTTCTAGAGGGACACAACATGTACATAACCTGAACCCCGGTTAAAGTTAAACATGAGCCTCAGCATCACAAAATGGATGCTGCCACCACAGACACAAGTCTGACCTCCTGCTGCTGGGAGTCCTTCCAGCGAGGGAGGCTTGGACAAAGGGTTTCCTGCCTTGGGAGGTGCTAGCACCACCCCAGACAGGATTTTGTGTATTGGGTAGTACAGGGCTGAATATATTGAGACATGCCTGGGGCACACAAGGTGTCCCTGTGCATAGGCCAGTTCAAACCGGCGCTGGGGCTCTCCAGCCCCAGACTTGGCGTGAAGCTGGACAAAGGAAAGGGGGTGTAACCACCCCCCCTCCTGGTTCCACCCAGAGGAGGGACCTAGCAGGTAATCCGGCCCCTAGATTTGGAATAAGAGTAGGAGCTGTGTCCCAAGACTTCAGATCATCCTGAACTCGACTTGAAACTAAGAAGAAGACTGGACTTCGACATTCTGCTGCACAGAAGACTGAAGAGAATCTCCCTTGTGGCCAAGGAGTGACCACCCTGTGAATACAGGCACCAACCAGCAACTCAATGTCTGCTTTGCCGCCGCCTCCCGCCAGAGCCTGAGCCCAGAGCCCAACAAGACCTGGATTCCCAGACATCTCACAGCCTGATCCACAGTCCCTGAAAAGAAGAGACCCGTGGAGGCACCGAGAGACGTGGGACCGGCCATCTTGAAAGACCCCCGAGAAGCTGACTGCGCAGCACCCGAGGCACCCTTGACGCTGTGCTTTGGGGTTTGAGAAGCCCTACTACCGAGCAGCATCTGCACCGAAGATCAGCCCTCCAGCATCTCCACGATCTGCGTGGGGCCCTTCTGCACTTTGCCACTCAATGCGTCATCACGGTCGCTAGCCCGTTGGCTGGTGGCCATCTTCGCAACGAAATCTACAAACAACCCTGCCGGTCTGGTTGCTCCCGACTGGCCCTTGCTTCCCTGAAAAGGAGAGCCCGCTCTGACCTTGCTGGTCCGAGTAACAAGCTTTCTCCACTTCCCGCGTGGCTTGCATTAGCCGAGACCTGTTTGCTCCAATCAAGTTGCCGACACCGCCATCAGCTAGAGCCTTTGTGGGATAGCTTGTGATCGACTCCTGGACATCCTCGACCTCTTCGTGTCCACGTGACTGCAAAGACAAGCTACACCTCTTCGCCTGTTTGCACCAAACATCGCCTGGTTCCATCCTGGTTCCACGGTAGTCACTGGCTAGTGGCTTTGAACATTGTCCCCTCTGCTTTCAGGTCTTCACATCTTCAGATCCATCCTTGGATCCACCGGAACTCTCCTCGACGACCCGCCTGCAGCATCTTCATCTTCAGGCACTATCGACCTGCTTGACGAAACCCGACACATCTTCGCACCTGTGCACCGGCTTCCTGTGGGTGAGGTAACTCAGCAACACCGGTGTTCCTACACTGGTACACACCTCTAGTGCCTAGATCTAAAGTTTTGTCCTTCTAGGTCAGTCATAAGGTTCCTAAAACAGTAACTTTATAACTTTTACGCATCATTGACATTGCATTGGTGCATGCGTGTGCTTTAAGCGCTGCACCCGAGTCCCGCGGGCCTTTCCCGACTTCTTCACTGTTAGTCCCGAACAGCTCCAGCGATTCCCCAGGCCCTAGGCCTATTTCCTTTCCCATTGGTGGTTCTTATACCACTATTTTAGTATATGGTTTAAGTGGACCCTAGGGCTTATCCATATTGTGCAACTTTTGTATCTTTAAACTGTGTTTTGTTTTAACGCATTTGCTTCTGTGCTCATAAAGAGTATAGGGGATTTTGTACTAATTAAATATATATATATTTTCAATATATATCTGTGTGGTGTCCTTTCATTTGGTATTCAAGGGGACTGTGTATGGTAAAACAGCTTGCTTCACATGCCTTTACAGAGTTTAGCCTAAGACTGCTTTGTCCACGCTACTAGCATAGCTGGTCTACAAGGTTGGCTTACAACCAATCATCATAAGGGTTGCTTGGCATGGTACAAGGTGATCACTAGAACTAGTGAGCATCATATACCAGGCCAACTTCTCACATTGGTGAGCAGCGGTTGGGATTTGAGCTTGCTGTTGTTTTACCATTACAATCTTTGAGAGTATCATTTGAAAGATCATACAGGTACCTGTTAGGTACATATAAAACAAGACTAGTATACTTAAGTTCTACTGAACCTAGTTGTTGTAGAGGATAGGGAGTAGCACACCCTGACTACAACTACTAGATAGGTTTAGTAGGTAAACACCAGTGTAGGTAGATTGCAACATATCCACCCACACTAGAGCAATGTCTGGAGAAGAGGGGTCCACTGGATCTGTCCCTGTTGAGAGTGACCCTCCAAGGGCACCATCCAAATTTGCTATGTTGAACTTTAAAGAAATGAGGCAACTGTGTACCTTAAGAGGTCTCAAAACGGGTCCAACCCCTACTACAGCACACCTCAGAGAGCTTTTAGACCAGTCTGAAGCTCTAAAGACCTCCCATCCCAACCCCAAAGGGCCTGGAGAAGGAGGCTCTCCCTCTGAAGATGATAACACTGATGCCCCTGTCCCTGTCATCCAGATAGATGAGGAAAACCAGACCACTGGATATACTCAGCCTGAGGATGAGGAGGAGGAAGAAGAAAGTGATTCTGATGATGAGAGACTTAGTCAGGTACCAGTCAGAAGACTTAGCCAGGCTAACTTAAGCCAATTTGGGACTGAGTCAGGGTCCAACCCACTCAGACCCCCAAGTGGACTTAACCAGGAGTCTAGGAGGAGAAGGAATCACTCAGATGAATCTGACACTGCCCAAGCTTCTAGAGGATCTCATGGTCACACCAGAAGGGGGTTGACTAGCCCTCAGAGAAGGGAACATGAGGCCAAAATGAGAGAGGCTGAGCTTAGGATCCAGAAGCAAGAATTATAAGTTGCCCTGGCCAAAGAGAAACTTGCTAGAGCAAGACAGCCTAGAGAGAGTGGATTAGGATCCACTGGTGGCAGCACTATCCCTAAGGATAAAGACAGGTCCTATGACAATAGAAACCTGAGTAAGACTGTGCCCCCCTACAAAGCTGGGCATGACATCCACAAATGGATGACTGCACTTGAGAGAGCCTGCAGAGTACAGCAGATCCCTCAGGAGCAGTGGTCAGCAATCTTGTGGCTCTCCTTTGAAGGTAGAGGCCGAGACAGACTCCTCACAGTTAGTGATGGGGATTCTAGAAACTACCTGGTCCTGAAGAGTGCTCTGATAGATGGGTTAGGCTTAACCACTGAACAGTACAGGTTAATGTTCAGAGAAACCCAGAAGACACAGACTCAGGACTGGTCTGAATGTGTTGAATGTGCCACTAAGGCTCTGGAGGGCTGGTTGCTGGGAAGTAAGGTTACAGACTATGAATGATTGTACAATTTGCTTATGAGAGAACACATTTTAAATAATTGTCAGAACCAGCAGTTGCATAAACATTTGGTTGACTCAGATCTGACCTCTCCCCAATAATTGGGAAAGGGGGAAGACAAATGGGTTAGAACCAGAGTTAAGCAAAAGAACCAGAACCAGAACCAGGGTGGTGACCAGAAGAAAACAGACCAGAAGGGTGGGGAGCAGAAAGCTAAAGACCAGAAGTCTTCAACAGGGCCCCAAACTAATACTGGGGGTGGGTCCCAAACTTTCAAGAAGAAGAAGAAAGAAGGTCAAAGAAAACCCTGGTGTAGTACTTGCAAAAATACCTCTCACTGGTCCAGTGAGTGTAAAAAGGGTGGAGCCCCCAACACTGCAGCCCCTAAGGCACCTGCACCCAATAGTACAGTCAGCAGTGTTGGTCCACAAACTAAGGGGGTAGTAGGTATCACCTTGGGAACTGAGGGAGAGTCTGGCCCAGTCAGAACCCCTACACAGGCTGTTCTGATTTGTGATGGGGAAATAGATTTGTCCCCTACTGTCAGCCCCAGTAATCTGGGCAAGTACAGGCAGACGCCTTTGATTAATGAAAAAGTGGCTCAAGCATACAGCGACACATGTGCCAGTGTCACTATGGTGACACCTAACTTTGTGGACCCTGGACAATACATACCAGGTGATAATTACCTGGTGACCAATGCTAGCAATGTCTCTACTACACATAGTGTGGCAATTGTTAATTTCTCCTGGGGAGGGGTAACTGGCCTGAAAAGAGTTGTGGTTAGTGCTGATCTCCCAGTTGAATGTTTGTTGGGCAATGACCTGGAGAGCTCTCTATGGTCAGAAGTTGAGTACAGGACTCATGCAGAGATGTTAGGGATATCATCACATGTCCTTGCTGTGACCAGGTCACAGGCCAAAAAGTGCCTCTCTGAACCTCAGGTCTTGGATCCTGGAACAATGGACCAAGCACCTTCCAAGAAGAAGAACAGGAGGGTAAAGGCTGTGCCTTCCCAACTGCCTACAAGTGAGGATCAGCCTTCACAGGAAGATGATTTTGAGACCCCTGAAGGAACTGTCCCTGAAGAACTTGAACCTGATCAGGTTGAGTTTCGGGGGACAGGGGGACCTTCTAGGGCAGACTTGGGGCAGGCTCAGTTAACAGGTCCTTCTCTTGAACCCCTCAGACAGCAGGCTGCTGCTGAGGCTGCTGGGAATGCTCAAGGTACCCATAAAGTATATTGGGATGATGGGCTCCTTTATTCAGAGGGTAGAGACCCCAAGCCTGGTACAACCAGGAGGTTGGTTATACCTCTGCAATTTAGGGGCTTCCTTCTAACCTTGGCCCATGATATTCCCTTAGCAGGACACCTAGGCCAGCACAAGACTTGGGACAGGCTTGTCCCTCACTTTCACTGGCCTCACATGTCTGAAGACACAAAGGAGTTTTGCGCTCCTGTGTAACCTGCCAAGCCAGTGGCAAAGCAGGTGGAACCACAAAGGCCCCCCTGATACCACTACCTGTGGTGGGGGTCCCCTTTGAAAGAGTGGGGATTGATATTGTAGGTCCAATGGATCCCCTTACAGCATCTGGGCACAGATTCATACTGGTGGTGGTGGACCATGCCACCAGGTACCCAGAGGCAATTCCACTTAGGACCACAACAGCTCCTGTTGTGGCCAGGGCCTTACTTGGAGTTTTCTCCAGAGTGGGGTTTCCTAAGGAGGTAGTATCTGATAGAGGTGCCAACTTCATGTCAGGATACTTAACAGCTATGTGTAAGGAATGTGGTATCAACTACAAGTTCACCACTCCTTATCATCCACAATGCAATGGGCTTGTTGAAAGGTTCAACAAGACCCTAAAGGGTATGATCAAAGGATTACCAGAAAAGCTCAGGCGAAGATGGGACATCATTCTACCCTGCCGCCTGTTTGCTTACAGAGAGGTCCCACAAAAGGGGGTTGGCTTCAGCCCCTTTGCATTGTTGTTTGGGCACCCTGTAAGAGGACCCCTATGTCTGGTGAAGGAAGGATGGGAGTTACCTCTCAAAAAGCCTAAGCAAGACATAGTGGACTATGTACTTGGTCTCCGCTCCAGGATGGCTGGGTATATGGAGAAGGCATCCAAAAACCTTGAGGCTAGCCAAGAATTACAGAAAGCTTGGCATGACCAAAAGGCTGTCCTGACTGAGTATCAGCCTGGACAGAAGGTATGGGTGTTGGAGCCAGTGGCCCCAGCAGCACTCCAAGACAAATGGTCTGGACCCCATACTATTGTTGAAAAGAAGGGAGAGGTTACCTACTTGGTGGACCTAGGAACTCCCAGGATGCCCCACAGGGTGCTCCATGTCAACAGACTGAAGGCATATGTTGACAGGGCAGACATGGGCTTGCTCATGGCTACAGATGAGGGGCAGGAGGAAGAGAGTGACCCTCTCCCAGACCTGTTAACTCAGAACCCTGAAGATGGCTCAGTTGATGGTGTGGCCTTAGATGGCAGCCTCACTGAACATCAGCAACATGACTGTAGACAAGTTTTGCAGTCATATAGACATATGTTCTCATTGACACCCAGTCAGACTAACTGGTGTACCCATGTGGTGGACACTGGTGACAGTCTTCCTGTGAAAAACAAGATTTACAGGCAACCTGACCTTGTCAGGGACTGTATAAAGACTGAGGTGCAAAAGATGCTGGAATTAGGTGTTATTGAGCCTTCAGAGAGCCCCTGGGCTAGCCCAGTGGTTCTGGTCCCCAAACCTCACACCAAAGATGGCAAGAGAGAGATGAGGTTCTGTGTGGATTACAGAGGACTCAATGCTGTCACCAGGACAGATGCACACCCTATTCCAAGGGCAGATGAGCTCATTGACAAATTGGCTTCTGCCAAATATTTGAGCACATTTGATCTGACAGCTGGCTATTGGCAAATCAGGTTAGCTGAGGAATCCAAAGCCAAAACAGCATTTTCTACCCCAGGAGGTCATTACCAATTTGTGGTGATGCCCTTTGGTTTGAAAAATGCACCTGCCACCTTCCAAAGGTTGGTGAATCAAGTCCTTACTGGGTTGGATGACTTTTGCGCAGCATATCTGGACGATATTGCTGTCTTCAGCTCCACCTGGTAGGATCACCTGGTCCACCTGAAGGAAGTGCTAGAGGCTCTGCAAAAGGCAGGCCTCACCATCAAGGCCACAAAGTGCCAGATAGGGCAGAGTAAAGTTGTATACTTGGGCCACCTTGTAGGTGGAGGCCAAGTTCAACCACTGGAGAGAAAGATCCAGACCATAAAGGACTGGTCCCCTCCAACTACCCAGACTCAGGTCAGAGCTTTCTTGGGCCTGACTGGGTACTACAGGAAGTTTGTTAAGAACTATGGCTCCACTGTGACTCCTCTTAATGATCTGACATCCAAGAAGATGCCCAAAAAGGTTCAGTTGACAGTAAACTGTCAAAAGGCATTTGATGACCTGAAGAAGGCCATGTGCTCTGCACCTATCCTGAAGAGTCCTGACTACTCAAGAGAGTTCATTGTCCAAACAGATGCTTCTGACTTGGGAGTGGGAGCTGTGCTTTCACAACTTAATGTAGATGGTCAAGACCAGCCCATTGCTTTTATTAGCAGAAGGCTGACCCCTAGAGAGAAACGTTGGTCAGCTATTGAGAGGGAGGCCTTTGCTGTGGTGTGGGTCCTGAAGAAGTTGAGACCATACTTGTTTGGCACTCACTTCAAGATTCAGACCGACCATAAGCCCCTCTTATGGCTTAATAAGATGAAGGGTGAAAACCCCAAACTGCTCACGTGGTTCATTTCCCTACAGGGGATGGACTTTACAGTGGAGCACCGCCCAGGGACTGACCATGGTAATGCAGATGGTCTCTCCAGGTACTTCCACTTAGAACATGAAGACACAACTGGTCAAGGTTAGCCTAATGTCCCTGCGTTTGGGGGGGATTGTGTAGGAGAGTAGGGTCTGCTATCCTATGGTCACCCCAAATTTTTGCTTTTTGCTTCACTGCTTTATTACTTAATGTGGCTGTGGGCCTGCTAATCAGACCCACAGCCTGCTGTTCTCTCTCTAAATTAATGGCAATGCACACTAGGTGCATTACGAATTGGAACTGGTTCACCTTATTGGCCCCTGTAACAGTGGAACCACGTCCTTTAGCTGTTCCATGATACTGCCATACCATATACTCTTAAGTGCATTATAAACCTCGCGGTTAAATGCTATCTTTGGTTTGGCTTTATCAAAACATGTCGAGTAAGGTGTCATACGAATTGGGATACTACCCCCTTGCCAGTTCTGGTGACAGGCGTACCATTCCACCCTTCTAGAGGGACACGACATGTACATAACCTGAACCCCGGTTAAAGTTAAACATGAGCCTCAGCATCACAAAATGGATGCTGCCACCACAGACACAAGTCTGACCTCCTGCTGCTGGGAGTCCTTCCAGCGAGGGAGGCTTGGACAAAGGGTTTCCTGCCTTGGGAGGTGCTAGCACTACCCCAGACAGGATTTTGTGTATTGGGTAGGACAGGGCTGAATAGATTGAGACATGCCTGGGGCACACAAGGTGTCCCTGTGCATAGGCCAGTTCAAACCGGTGCTGACGCTCTCCAGCCCCAGACTTCGCGCAAAGCTGGACTAAGGAAAGGGGGTGTAACCACCCCCCTTCCTGGTCCCACCCAGAGGAGGGACCTAGCAGGTAATCTGGCACCTAGATTTGGAATAAGAGTAGGAGCTGTTTCCCAAGACTTCAGATCATCCTGAACTCGACTTGAAACTAAGAAGAAGACTGGACTTCAACATTCTGCTGCACAGAAGACTGAAGAGAATCTCCCTTGTGGCCAAGGAGTGACCACCCTGTGAATACAGGCACCAACCAGCAACTCGATGTCTGCTTTGCCGCCGCATCCCGCCAGAGCCCGAGCCCAGAGCCCGCCAAGACCTGGAGTCCCAGACATCTCACAGCCTGATCCACAGTCCCTGAAAACAAGAGACCCGTGGGACCGGCCATCTTGAAAGACCCCCGAGAAGGTGACTGCGCAGCATCCAAGGCACCCTCGACGCTATGCTTCGGTGTTTGAAAAGCCCCACCACCGAGCAACATCTGCACCAAAGATCAGCCCTCCAGCATCTCCAAGATATGCGTGGGGCCCTTCTGCACTTTGCCACTCGACGCATCATCCCGGTCGCTAGCCCGTTGGCTGGTGGCCATCTTGGTGAGGAAATCTACTAACAACCCCACTGGTTTGGTTGCGCCAGACTGGCTCTTGCTCCCCTGAAAAGGAGAGCCCGCTTTGACCTTGCTGGTCCAAGTAACAAGCTTTCTCCACTTCCTGCGTGGCTTGCATTAGCCAAGGCCTGTTTGCTCCAATCAAGTTGCCGACACTGCCATCAGCTAGAGCCTTTGTGAGACAGCTTGTGATTGACTCCTGGACGTCCTCAACCTCTTTGTGTCCACATGGCTGCAGAGATAAGCTACAGCTCTTCGCCTGTTTGCACCCGACATCGCCTGGTTCCACGGTAGTCACTGGCTAGTGGCTTTGAACATTGTCCCCTCTGCTTTCAGGTCTTCACATCTTCAGATCCATCCTTGGATCCACCGGAACTCTCCTCGACGACCCGCCTGCAGCATCTTCATCTCCAGGCACCATCGACCTGCGTGACGAAACCCGACAGATCTTCGCACCTGTGCACCCGCTTCCTGTGGGTGAGGTAACTCAGCAACGCAGGTGTTCC
This sequence comes from Lissotriton helveticus, assembly GCF_964261635.1. NCBI lineage: Eukaryota > Metazoa > Chordata > Amphibia > Caudata > Salamandridae > Lissotriton > Lissotriton helveticus. Next base: position 53,815,011 of record NC_136059.1, read on the forward strand.
TACACTGGTACATACCTCTAGTGCCTAGATCTAAAGTTTTGTCCTTCTAGGTTAATCGGAAGGTTCCTAAAACAGTAACTTTATAACTTTTACGCACCATTGACATTGCATTGGTGCATGCGTGTTATTTAAGCGCTGCACCCGAGTCCCGCGGGCCTTTCCCGACTTCTTCACTGTTAGTCCCGAACAGCTCCAGCGATTCCCCAGGCCCTAGGCCTATTTCCTTTCCCATTGGTGGTTCTTATACCACTATTTTAGTATATGGTTTTAGTGGCCCCTAGGGCTCATCCATATTGTGCAACTTTTGTATATTTAAACTGTGTTTTGTTTTAACGCATTTGCTTCTGTGCTCATAAAGAGTATAGGGGATTTTGTAGTAAATAAATATATATATATATTTTCAATATATATCTGTGTGGTGTCCTTTCATTTGGTATTCAAGGGGATTGTGTATGGTAAAACAGCTTGCTTCACATGCCTTTACAGAGTTTAGCCTAAGATTGCTTTGTCCACGCTACTAGGATAGCTGGTCTATAAGGTTGACTTACAACCAATCATCATAAAGGTTGCTTGGCATGGTACAAGGTGATCACTAGAACTAGTGAGCATCATATACCAGGCCAACTTCTCACAGCTGCGATGACGTAATTGCGTTCGAAAAACTCTCGGGCGATCACGCAGCAAGATCGAAGCACACGCAAAACCGGGAGAAAAACAACTTGGCAGGCTCAGAGTCAACGCAGCGCGCGCGATATTGTATTTTTTAAGCACGACCAAGCAAAATAATTCGTAGCTTGCGAATTTGAGAATTATTGGGTAAATTTGCGCGATTCGCGGATCGCGAAATCGTCGCAAATTCGCCCGCAAAATGGATTTTACGCCCACGCTTAATGATCTCCTACACTGCCCGAACACTGCTGCTGTGCCTTAAAATTACTTATGGAGTTAACCAGACTTTACAACATATAGTGCTTCTAATTGTATGTAGTATGCTAGTAGTGGTCACACCAGATTTTAATTATCTACAGAAAGAAAAAACAATATGCCGTCAAAGAGTGAGAGAAGGAAAAGATATAAACAGGCTTACTTTTCCAAGAAAAAAGAAGTACAACATTTATCTAAACAGCAATGTGTGGAAAAAACAAAGAAAGCTCCTTGTAAGTCAACAAAGGATTTTATAAGGAAAATAACACAAAATAAAGAAAGTGTGGAGAATCACGAAAGAAAAAATATCTGTAACTACAAACAAAAACCAGACAAAAAAGAAAAATGATGGAAAAATATGTGGTAAAGATAGTGTGTATAGTAATAGACGAAAAAATCAGTTTGTTGAGATTCGGAAGCAAATGTTTTATAACAGAGTTGTTTTAAATTTATTAAAAAATATAAAGAATTGTAAAAGAAAAACAGCTTTTTATAAGAAATTTTTTTTTTTAAGTATTGTTGAGAAGGCTTTTGAATAAAAAAAACATTGTTTATTTTAGTAATCAATAGAATTACGAACACTAGATAAGCCAATCAATGCTATGGAGGCCAAAAGTAAGTGGAAAAGACTAATTAATAGAACTAATTTTTGTAATGTTTTTTCTGGAGAATGGAAATGTAGTTCAAGTTGTGAGCCGTTTTTTAATAAAGAGAGTTACTTTCAGAGTAATGATTTGTTGCATGCAGTTGACACCAGTGGTCGAACTTATGAGGTTAGGGACGGATGTCCAATTGAAAAAGAGAAAATTGTTCCTAGAAATGTAGAAGAGGTGTTTGCTGATGAAATTTTAGGGAGACGTCCTAAGGCTACAGTGTACACTTGGAGTTGTAGTAGTATTTGTAGTGTACGACAGAATTCAATTTATTTTTTTCGCAATTTCCTACATAAGTATATTACGAAAAGTGTTAAACAAAAGATTAAGATGTTGCAAGAATTAGACCCTTGCAGAGTGAGAGAAAAAACGGGATTACAAGGTCATTCTCTGGCTTGTCTTTCTAAAAAAGTATGTCAGAGAGTTTTTCACCATTTCAGGATGTTAGCAGTGCATCATACTCAAGTGAGGAAATTAGTGAGAAGGTTGTATTATGCAAAATGTCCAGCACTTAAGCTAAAACAGTTAAACAGTGCTCTTTTGCATGGATCTGTGTTAGATGTGATCAACATTTGTGAAGAAATTAAGGTTAGTTACTTTGGTCCTTAATAAGACAGTGCAGAAACAGATACAATAATATAAGGAAATGTGGAAGAAGATGTACAGAATTGTAGTACAGAAAATTTTAAGCAAGAAATTACAAGGTTTAAGGTAATTTCAGGTAAAAATCCAAACGTTTCTTGTATTTGTTGTATATAAATCTGACCAGGTTAGTTGATCTATATTTAAAAAGTGAAAAGGAGAATAATAATGAGTGGAAGGAATTTGCCACTTATTTGTTGGTAGAGAATTGTTTTGATTTGGGTTCTGATCAACGTATTTGTAAATATTGTTATAATAAATTTAATGAGAATAAGATGCCTGCTAGAGCTGTACATAATAATCTTGAGTTGGTAAATATTCCTTCTGAACTGATGGATTTAAATACTTATGAGTCTATTCCTATTCAATGTGTGCATCCATTTCAGGCTATTGTTCGCATGGAGCCTAAAACAGGGAAATTGCCTCCTTCAGATTTACAGAGAGGATTAAAGGGAAGAGTTGTATATTTGCCTCTAAATGTAAAGAAAAATATTGAAACAATTGGTGTAGAAAATGTGGAAGAGGAACCTCTAGTTATTCTAGTTAATGGCGTTCCCACGAAGAGTAAGAAAATCTGGCAAGAATTAGTGGATGTTAGGAAAGTGAAAAAGGCAACGTTGTATTTGGTAAAAAATAATCAATACTGTAAAAATGTGTATGTTCGAGAAGAGGAAATAAATGTAGAAGAGAAGAGTGATTTGCCAACTGGAAAAATTGAAAAAGTGGATGTGTCCAGAACTGAAGAAATTTATGAACATTATAGTGTGCATCCACTTTACTCTAAAGAAGTGATGGTAAATAAAATTGAGTTATTTCAAATGAAAGAAGCAAAAGGAAGTCCCATTAGTGTAGGGGAAGAAAGCTTGGAAGCTCGTTGCTTCCCTCAGTTATTTCCAACAGGCAAAGGTGGACGATATGATGAACGACCTGTGCAGATTCCTGCATCTAAATACCGGACTTCAAGATTATATGCAGAAGATCCAAGGTTTCACCAATGTATTCCATATTTGTTTCATCTTCTGTTTGAGAGTGACTTGTCTGGACTTTCCTCTGCAGTGAACCATATACTAAAAAGTGGAGTACATTTCCAAAATGTTTCGGCAAAGGACTTTATGGATAAAGTCCAACAGAAAGATACTGTTTTGGAATCTCAGCTAATTAATCTCATGGCATGTCAGCGTGGTACTAATGAGTATTGGTCCCGTCGTCATGGGGAATTGAAATGTATGCTAAGAAACTTAGGAACTCCTACATGGTTCCTTATTCTAAGCTGTGCAGAGTATGCTTGGGAAGATTTACTTCAATTTCTTCGAGAGGCAAATGCTAACATAGATTATATAGAATACAAGACACCTGGAGAACTGTGCTCTTTGGATCCAGTTAATGTATGCAGGTATTTCAATCATAGATTTGAAGTTATGATGTCTTTTATCACAAACAAAAAAAAATTCTTCTCTTGGAGAGGTTCTGGATTTCTTTTGGAGAAAGGAGTATCAAGCAAGAGGTGCTCCTCACATACATATGCTGCTATGGATCAAAAATGCCCCCAAATTTGGAACCGATTCAGATGGCACTGTGATGAGTTTTATTGAACAATATTCTACATGTGCTATACCCAAAAGTTCAGTAGAAAAGAATTTAAGACATCAAGTCTTACGCTTTCAAACCCATCGTTGTGGAAAATACTGCCGTCGCAAGTACAAATCTAAGGGTAAGTTCTACACAAAATGTCGATTTGCATTTCCACGTCCAGTACTATCAAAAGGAAGAGTGAACAATTTTATGTCATCTTTGCGACATACTGTCACAAGAAAATCACTGAAAAATACCTACAACTTAAGAAGAAATGTAGAGTCATAATACATAAATGACTATAACCCAGTCATTTTGTCCATGTGGAATGCTAACATGGATATTCAATATGTTGCAGACAACTCCATTGCTGTGGCTCGATATGTAACGTCTTGCATTACTAAATCTGAAAAGACGGAACTAAACCAAATGTGGGAAGAAATTTCTCATGAAAAGTGCCTAAGTAAGAAATTGTACAGCTACAGTTTGAAGATGCTGTCTCATCGAGGAATCGGAGCATATGAATGTTCAGATCTTTTATCATCTGCAAGTCTATACTCCAAATCTAGAACATTCATTTGGGTGAGTTTAGGTCTTGCAAGAACACGAAACCGAGTTTTGAAATCTGTACAAGAAATTGAGTATTTAGCAGAGAGAGAACCAGACAGTACAGATATTATGTTTATGTTTATGTCGGTTTATATAGCGCCAAGTCACCGACAGGTCTCAGGGCGCTTTTGACCGCAATGACATCACATTTTGAAGACAAATATGTTGGATACATACTATCCAAATAGAAGTGATCATCTTGAGAACGTTTGTCTCTATGAAGTACTGCAAAGCAATACTTTTAAGAGAAATATTACAGAAGATAACAATAAAGGAGTATATGCTGTGATTGGATCTTAAGGATGTTTAGTGAAAGAAAGAAAAGGACATTTGATTAATTACCGAAAACTGAGTTGCGAAACTGCTGACAAAAGGGAATTTTACTATTTAGCTCTTTTGCAGCTCCTTAAGGCATGGCAAACAGAACGGGAACTACTTGGAGATTTTGACAGTTATGAAGATTCATTCAACGCAACTAAAAATACTATAGAATGTCCTGCTTTTACTAATTATCTGAAAATGTTGAGCGACGAAATACAGCAAGAAGCTACAATTACAGCAGAGATTGCTACAGACAGTTCTCAAGACAGTCAAAGTTCTCCTTCGTTGAGTCAGGATCCACTAGGAGAACCAATTATTCAAAATGAAGCAGCAACTGCCATGGATGAGGTGGAAACAGCAATGCAACAAGCTCAAGAGGATGTAATAAACTTAGAAGAATTGGAAAACCAACTAAATGTTGAGCAAAAACAAATATACGATCAAGTGACAGAACAGATTAAGCATGGTTTATATCACGAGAAAAAAGAGTGCTCATGTACGTCATTTAAACCTGTCCGACTGTACGTGAGTGGAGAAGCAGGAACTGGAAAAAGTTTTCTAATTAAAGCAATTGCAACTTATCTACAGAAAATAACTGAGTCGTCACTCTCTTGTGTTGTTACTGCTCCAACTGGGTTGGCAGCACATAACATTAAAGGGATTGATTTACATCATTTATTGATGCTGCCAGTAGAGCATGAAAATAAATTAGAATACGACAAGCTATCTGGAGAAGCTTGTTGTGAAGTTTCTAGAGTCTTGAAAAAAATTAAACTTCTCAATATTGATGAGGTAAGCATGGTATCAAATTTAATGCTTGCCTTTGTGCATTTAAGAATGCAACAAATCCTTAAAACAGAGTACGATGTGTTATTTGGAGGCAAACATGTCATATTTTTTGGAGATCTACTACAACTAACTCCTGTGAAAGGACAGCCAGTATTTAAAACAGTTACACATGAAGACACCAGAAAGTGCCTGGGAAGCATTGGAAATGTTAATATTTGATCATACTTCAAATATTCAGAACTGATTACAAATATGCGACAGGCAAAGGACGCTGATTATAAAAGTATTCTTGAAGATATAAGAATTCAAAAAGTGAGTGAACACGGCAAAGAAGCTTTACAGGCACGATTACTTACAAATATGTTTCCAAACGAAAATATTCTCCCAGAGAATATATATATAGAAAAATTGCAGAAAAGAAATCAGTGATATGCTTGATGCCAACTCTGCAAGAATGTTCAATATTCAATGAAAAAATGCTAAAGTTAGAAAATCAAGAAATTATAAAACTGGAAGCTATTGATAGAATAGAGCATGAAGGAGCTACTATTATTTTGTGAGAAAAGTTGAAGTCAAAATAGAATTCTTTAGAGAAATCAATATCTAAAACTGCTGGTTTAGAAAAGAATCTATATGCATGTATAAATTGTCGGATAATTTTACGACGTAATTTACATGTGGAAAGAGGTTTAGTAAATGGAGCAATGGGTAATGTTGTTGATTTTGCGAATTACCCAAATAGAGATGACATTGAATTTTTGAAAATCAAATTTGATTAAATTGAAGAAGTACAACAATTGAGTCGTTGTTCAGCTCGATTTTTGCTTGTAAAACATTTATATGTCCGCCGAAAACAGTTTTTGCTGTTTGTTAGGCATATGCGGTGACTATTCATAAATCTCACGGTTTAAGTGTAGATTGTGCTTTGGTGAATATTGGAAGTACTGTGTTTAAAGACGGTATGGCATATGTTGCTTTATCTCGAGTCAGAACTTTATCTGGATTATACCTGATTGATTTTGATCACACAAAGATTAGTGCAGACGTAAATTGTGTAAAAGAGTATAATAGGTTAAGAAGAGAACATGCTCCCAGTTTACCTCAATATCCAGTACTTGAAAAGCATGTGGTAAGTCAAAAAAGAAGATATGAGAAAAATTGTAGAAAGGTTGCAGAGAAAAGACAAAAACTTGATGAACCAGTGATAGTAAGCAAAAAGTAAAAGGATTCTATTGAAGAGGTTGTAGGTTTTCAGTTTGAAAACAGTTCTGGTGTCAACTGCTATGCTAATGTAGTGGTTAATGTTGTTTTTTTTTCTTGAAACTTTACTACAAGAAAATGTTGAAAATCGGGACAAAAGATTTTGTTGTTTGTTGAATTCTGCGTTTGAGAAATGTAGTAGTGATAAAACTAAAATAGAAAGTGTTTCTGATATTCTAAATGTTTTAGACATATGTTCTGGTTTAAATCAATTTTCACTGAATATTCAGCAAGATTGTCAGGAATTTCTAATGTATATGCTTGTTGTATTGCAATATGAAGGTATAGTTATTGAAAATCTTTTTGGCCTTTCTTATCAATGGCAACATGACTGTGACAATTGTTCGTTTTCAAGTAGTACTAAAATAGACACTGAAAGATTTATGTATTTGACTTTACCAGACTGCTAATCAGTGTCTTTTAATAATCTAGTTAGAGAAGCAAATCAAAACATGGTCTGTACCCAATGGAACTCATTGATGTTATCTACATTATTTATACAAAGATATGGACAGTATGTAATTTTAATGCTGCAATGATGCAGACCTGATGAAAGAAAACTGACAACTTTAATAAAATTGTGGCTTCTCAACTATCAATATCAGGAAAAACTTTTGTAACTGTAGCAATTATTTCCCATGATGGTCCTTCTACAACATCAGGACATTACACAGCTTATTTAAAATGTACAAAAGGCTGGACTCATTGTAATGATACTCAATTGATTTTTAAACAGCGTTTGCCTTATGACTTACCACATTCTTACCTAGTGTTTTTACAACCCAAATTTTAGGGAAAATAATTGGCCTGGGAAAATAACTGCTGTTAAGAAAGGGTAATCTGGTGTTGAAAAGTACTTTGTGAGTGAGGGTCACGAGGTTCAAAACATTCTAGTAGTTGATGTAGAGGTAGTGTAAGTGTATCAGATAGTGGGTGATGTGGCTATCACAGGAGATGTTGATCATCAATGAGGCAGAGGTGTTTTAGATTTGTTTTAGTTGTTGGAGATGTTGGTGATGTTTTGTATTCCCTTTTAGAGGTTTCTTTTAATGGTATCCAGCTCCTTGGTAAGATAAAGGATGAGCAGAGTGTCATTAGCATACCAGATGATGTTGAGATTCTGATAGCATGCTAGTTGTTTAAGGCTCTATGTACATGATAAATAGCATCGGTGGAGGTATAACCATTGTTAGATGGTACAAAAGATGTTGGTGCTTTTGATTCAGAAGGTTGGGAAACGGACGCTTAAGAGTACTATTAAGTATCTTCCAAACTAAGGATTTCACACATACTATTTGGCCATGAGGAATGGTATTTGAAACAAAAAATTACTATTTCGGGTAAATGTTGTTAGCATATGTTTGTACATTACTTTATTTAGAGTGTATAAAAAAGAAGCAATAATGCTTTGCTACTTTGTGATTGTTGGAAATATCCCTTACTTACATAAAGAATTGCTGTTCGAAAAAAAAAATTAAGATATATTTTATTCTAATTGTTACATTCTTAATGAAAATGTTGAATGGGTTTTTTAAAGACAATCTTATTGATTGCCTTTTTTTTGCCCGCTGTTATATGATGAGTACTATTGAACTCACTGTTTTCAGTGAAATTCAATATATTCTGAGAACAGCAAAATAAAGTACATAACATATTGTACAAATTATTTTCTATTGTGAAATATATATTATAACTCAATTTTTCTTCTCTTCCACAGATATTATATTTATTAGAAATATATTATTAACTTTTCATTACTTATATGGTGAGTAAGACAAACAAAAAATAGTTTCTCATCTCTCTCTTACTTCTCTTTCCTTTTTTCAATGTCTTCACTTTGTCTCTTCCTCCACTTCCTTTGCTCATCTTAATCTCCTTCCCTCACTTTCTTTATTCCCCTTAATTCACCTTTACACTCCTTCTCTCACCATCAGTACCCTTACCTTATCCTCACTTACCTTCTCCTGCTACCACTTTCCTCTCTGTGCCCCTCACTTCTCTTTTCTTTCTTCCTCCATCACTACCCTTCTTTTGCTCTATCCCTCGCTCTTTTCTCTCTCCCCCTCACTCTCTTTCCTTCACACCATCCCTCAGTCACTTTAAGTCACTCCCCTTCTCTTATTCCCTCACTTCCTTCTGCTCACTCCCCTTCCTTTATTCCCTCCCTCACTCCCCTTTCCTCCATCCGTCTCTAAGTCTCTTCCTCTGTCTCAGTCACTATGACTACCTCACTCTCTCAGAGTCCCTCACTCTCCCTGTCTTTCTCTCTCTCACTGTCTCCCTCTCTCTCTACCAATCTTTCTTTTCTTTCCTCTCTCTTTCCATAAATTCTTCTCTCTCACTCATTACTTTTTGCTCTATCTTAATATGCTTCTTTTTCCCTCACTGTCACTGCCCTTCACTCAATATCACTCCTCTTCTCCTACTTCATATTCTCCTCTCTGTGCATCACTCCCATTCCCCTTTACCTGCTCCCATTCCCTCACTCCCCCTCACTCTCTTTCCCTCACTCCATCCGTCAGTCCTCTTCCCTTACTCCCCTTTCCTCATTCACTTTAGCTAACTCCCATTTGTTTAGTCCCCCACTCCCCTTCACTCTATTTCTCTCTCCCTCTCTTCCTCTGTCTCACTCAGTCTAACTGCCTCACTCCCTCTCAGTCACTCGCTCTCCCTCTCTTTCTCTCTCAATCTCTCTCTCTCTCTCTCCCTCACCCTTCCTGTCTTTCTCTTTCTGTTGCCTTCACTCCTACTTTATCCCTCAGACCCCTTTCCTCTCTCTTAATCTCCTTCCTTCTCTGTCATTTCCCTTTCGTCACCCTCATACCCCTTCTCTCATTGTTACTGCCTTTCACTCACCCTCAGTACTTTTCCCTCACTTTATTTATTTATTTATTTATTTGTTGAAATTTATAGAGCGCAGCGAATACCCTAGGGCGTCTTGGCGCTAGTAAATTCCACCAGTCCACACTCGTTGCATGAGGCTCATTGGTTGAATAACCATGTTTTTAAGAGTTTCCGGAATTGATAAAGGGACGAGCTCATCCTGATGTTGTGCGGGAGGGTGTTCCAAAGTTTGGGGGCAGCCACTGTGAAGCGACGGTCACCCCAGGAAACTTTCTTTGATCGTGGAATAACTAGGTGGTGCAAAGAGGAAGAGCGGAGCTGCCCTGAAGGTACATAAAGTTTCAGTTGGTCTTTAAGCGAATGTGGTCCTTGATTGTTTAAAGCCTTGTAAACTATACACAAAGACTTGAACTTAATTCTATTTTCGATTGTGAGCCAATGATACTGCCTGATTATTGCTGATATGGATTCAAATTTTGAAGTTCCTGAGAGCAGACGTGCCGCCGCATTTTGAATTGATTGTAATTTGTTTTTGACCCTAACCTGAGCGTTGAGGAAAAGACCGTTACAATAATTCAACGCTGTTAGAACTAAGGAACTCACCAAGGTTTTGATTAAGGTCTCCGGAAGAAAGGGTCGAATCTTTCTGATCATTTTCAATCTGAAGTGTGCCGTTGAAGCCACTTTGTTTGCGTGGTCCATGAAACTGAGTCCATCATCGAAAATGACGCCTAAATTCCTGACTTTTGATGTGGGGGTGGGAGGGGAACCAAAGGCAGCTGGCCACCAGTAGGAGGACCATGCTGGAAGAAGCGGACCAAAAATAACTACCTCGGTCTTCTCCGAATTAAGTTTGAGGCAGTTAATTGCCATCCATTCTCCGATTGCGAGCAGACCGTTTTTAAAGTTTTGCGCTACTTCTCCTCCATCACCCTTGATAGCCAACACCAACTGCGTGTCATCCGCGTACGATGTTAGGCTCATCCCATAAGCCCTGATGACATTGGCAAGGTCCGACACATAGATATTGAATAGTGTCGGACTAAGGGATGAGCCTTGGGGGACACCGCATGGCAGCGAGAGTTGGGCAGATTCCTCACCCCCTCACTCCATTTCACTTACTCCCCTTTGGTTATTCCTTCCCTCACTTTTTTTTCATCCATGTTTCTCTCCCTATCTCCCTCTGTCTCACTCACTCTAACCGCCTCACTCCTTCTCAGTTCCTTGCTCTCCCTCTCTCTCATTCTGTCCCTCTCTCTCCCTTACCCTTAAACTCATTTCCTCTCTCTTTATATCACTCCTCCTCTCTTCCTCACTCACTTTCCCTCTCTCTTAATGTTCTTCCTTCTTCTTGATTCATCTTCACTCACCCTCATACTCCTTCCCTAACTGTCACAGCCCTTCACTCACCGTCAATCCCTTCCCCCTCTGCACTTCATCCTATCTGTATTTCTCACCCCTTCACTTTCCCGCTCCCTTTTCCTCACTCCCTCTTGCTCTGCTTTTCTCACTCCCCTTCCCTCACTCTATTTCCTTTACTCCTCTTTCGTCACTCTCTCACTCCATCTCACTTACTCCCCTTCGTTCACTCCCTCACTCACTTGTTTTTCATCCATGTTTCTCTCCCTGTCTCCCTCTGTCTCACTCACTCTAACTGCCTCACTCCTTCTCAGTTCCTTGCTCTCCCTCTCTCTCCCTCTCTCCCTCTCTCTCCTTTACCCTAATCTTCTTTCCTCTCTCTTTCTATCACTCCTCCTCTCTCTCACTCACTTCCCCTCTCTCTTAATTTTCTTCCTTCTCCCTCATGCCCCTTCCCTCACCCTCATACCCCTTCCTAACTGTCACTGCCCTTCACTCACCGTCACTCCCCTTCCCCACTCCACTTCCTCCTCTCTGTATTTCCCACCCTTTCACTTTCCCATTCCCTTTTCCTCACTCCCCCTCGCACTCCTTCTCTCACTCCATTCCTTACTCCCCTTCTCTCACTCCCCTTTTCTAACTCCCTCCATCCCCTCACTCCACTTCTCTCTCCCTCACTCCCCATCTCTCACTTTCCCTTACTCCCCTTTTCTCATCCTCATACCCCTTCCCTCACCGTCACTCCACTTCTCTTACCTTCACTCCCTTTACCCTGCTCTACTTCTCCCTCTCTGTCTCTTACTCCCCTTCCCCGTCTCTGTCTCCTGCTCCCCTTTTCTCACTCCTCCTCCCTCACTTTCCTTTCCTTACTGCCCTTCCCTTACTCTTTCACTCCCCTTACCTCACTCCCCTACCCTTAGTCCCCTTGTTTCAGTCACTCTTTGACTCCCCTTTCCTCACTCACCATACTACCCTTTCCTCACTCATTCCATCAGTCCCTTCCTCCCCTTCACTCAGTCATTTCAGTCATTCATTTATACACTACACATTCATTAAAAAAAAGTATAACACAGTATATAAGAAAGTGAAGTTAGTTCTTACAAGAACTGTTGTTTTTTCGAATAATTTTATATTTTCTTGGGATTTTTAAGAACAAAAATAAAAAACAGGTAACAAAAACCTGCTCAACCGGAACAAAAATAATAAAAGAAAAAAATTATTCGTAGGAGCATGTGTGCTGCCTAATCTTAAGCTCAATTAAGTTTACACTCTGCTCTCCATAACAGAGAATCTCATTGCAGAAGTTGCAACGTATATGAACATTACCCAAAAGTGGCCGGATATCCAAAGAAGTGGATGAAGGAGATGCTCCTGCAGAAGAGGTGCTGGGGACAACAGCTAGAGAGTTGGCAGCAAGGGCTTGGGTAGATGCCCGAGCAAAGTTATTCGGATGCACATTTTTTACGTGCCTAATCATCGTATGTATACTAAATGAGTAATGCTTCTTCGGATATCCTCTTGAAAGTACACTTCCACAGATTGTGCAGGTAACTTTGGGGGCATTAACTTTCTTCTACCCCTCTTGATACTTAAAAAACTTCCAAATAAATGAATGTTTGCTCTTCATAGGAATTGGCTGCTCTGGAACAATGTCCATATCTGAATCAGATGATGAATCTTCTGGCTGGAGTTGCTCTGCCATTTTCTCAAGTGGAAAAGCAGGAAGAAAACTCCGAAGATCCTTCTCCCAGGAAAGAGAAAGAGATAGAGAGGGAAGTGGGTGGGGTGTTTGAAGATTCGGTAAAGAAACTACTATGAACCAATCAAAAGTGTTGTTTTCAAGTCACATGACTTTACGTGCGCGCACGGGAGCGCGCACGTTGCGAGACCGTCGCATATGAATGACGTTTTACCCGATTTTCGTAAATACTTTTAAAAACATTAAAAGGGGGCAGGGTAGAGACTCCCTGTCCCCATAGGACTTCTCAGGGGGTCCCTGAAGGACCAGAAGGGCAAAAAAACCTTTCATTTTTTTTTTAAACCTTGAGGTACACGCACTTTGCACGCACCCTCGAGGCAGAAGTGAGTCAAAAACAATAGTGGAGAACGTGAAAATAGGGCAGGGTAGAGACTCCCTGACCCCCTAGGCCTTCTCAGTGGGGTCCCTGAAGGACCCCGAAGGGCAAAAAAATTTTAAAAAAAAAAGAATCACGAGGTGTGCGCACGTTGCGCGCACGTTGGAAAACAAAAAAAGTTAAATAACAAATTTGAGTGTTTATATGTTGATTGAAGATGTAGACTATACTGTTCAACTTTATCCAAATCATAAAAACTAGCTGTGCCGTTGCATATTACAAGATACAGTCAATGTATTACAATATACAAAGGCAGTTAGTGGAAAAATAAATATATAAAAAATATAAAAATTGATACAGAAATTAGAAAGTTAAAAAACCTTTGAAATTCTCTTAAAACACCATAGGTTTCACACACGTTATAGTTAGAAATTAGCATTGAAAAAACCTTCGAAATTCACTGAAAAAACCATAGGTTTCACACACGTTATAGTTAGGAATTAGCATTTAAAAAGCTTTGTAAAATCACTGAAAAAACATAGATTTCACACACGTTATAGTTAGAAATTAGCATTGAAAAAACCTTAGAAATTGACTGAAAAAAACATAGGTTTTACACACGTCATAGTTAGGAATTAGCATTTAAAAAACCTTGCAAAATCACTGAAAAAAACATAGGTTTCACACACCGTATAGCTAGGAATTAGCATTTAAAAAACCTTGCAAATTCATTGAAAAAAACATAGGTTTCACACATGTTATAGTTAGCTGGACATTTCACTCATACAAAACCTTTGAAATTCCCCTGTTATAGTTAGTTCAGCTAACTATAATTCGCGCGACCGCAATGCACTGCTGATGATGTCACATATTACATCACTCATGACATGGTCAGTGACATCACTCATGACATCACTGATGACATCTCAAATGACATCACTGATGACATCACTGATGACATCATCCTTGTGACAAAGTGGCAGACCTCCTCTCAGCGTAAAATAACCTTTGACACACACATTCGAAAATAGAAACAATTTTCTTAAAAAATGGAGATACCAATTCCCAATTACAACCTATTAAGTAATTCCAATATCTACATACACACCCACTCATTCACCAACAGTTCTATATAGTCACTCATACATGTACTTACTCATCATATGTACTCATACACCTATACATCCTGTTACACACTAATACTCGTCCATATAGTTACTCACACACATATTCACACATGCAAATAAATTAAATCAAAAATCCATTTACTTGATTATACTGCTATATGCACAAACTACACTTACTTCTACAAAAACGTACACATATTTACTCTCTTAAACACTCCCTCCGCACCGTGGTACTCGGATGAACTTCGCAAATGTAAATAGGCCTGTAAACAGCTTGAGAGAATTTGGAGACAATCTTACTCTCCTAACAGCAAACTCACATATAAAGCTGCCCTTAAGGAGTACAGAAAGAAAATCATAGTTCACAAAAGAACCCATCTAGAGGAGAAAATATCCCGGGCACAAGGGTCTTCTAGAGAGATCTTCAATACTGTTAGAACCTTCACTGACCCACTTGCCCTCAAGAGTCAAACCCCGATGTCCCAGTTCCTTTGCAACCGTCTATCTAATTATTTTGAAGACAAGATCGCCACTATTCAGAATTCCTTTCCCTGCAAGATTAACTCTGACAATCTCGACGCTGGTAAAGTCAGCTCCAACCCCACACATGTTTTTCTAATTTTATGTTGATTACCCCGGAACACTTGCTGGCAGAATTACGTAAATGCAAATCTGGTTCCCCCTTGGACCCCTGGCCGGCAAAAAAGTATAAATCCCTTGCCCCCTTCTCAATACCATCTTAAATGATATCTGGAATGATTCCCTCCAGACAGGAATCTACCCCGACTCTTGGAAACACGCCAGATTAGTTCCCATACTCAAAAATGCGAATGCAGACCCTACCGAACCTGCTAACTACCGACTCATCTCCCTGCTCCCGGCACCAGCTAAAGTGCTTGAGAAACTTGCACAACGGCAACTGGCTAGCTTCCTGGAAACCAACGGTGCCTTCCACAACTCACAGCACGGATTTAGGCCCGGATATAGCACCGAGTCCGCCCTCATTGAGATGGCCGACGCCATCCGATGGAAGGTGGACGAGGGATCTAGAGCGGTGTTGGTGTTGCTCGACTTGTCGGCAGCATTCGACACCGTCTCCCACCCCGTCCTCCTTGACCGTCTGCGGGCAAAAGGCATACAAGGCAAGGCCTTGGAATGGCTTTCCCCCTTTTTGTCCAATCGGACACAGGCAGTATTCACACCCCCATTCACCTCGGATAGTCGCCCTCGAAGGTGGGGAGTCCCTCAGGGCTCCTCTCTGAGCCCCCTTCTATTCAATGTTTATTTTTCCCCCTTGGCCGAGATCATTGCTCAATCCGGTATTAAAGGCCACCTCTTACGCTGATGATATACAGCTATTGTTTTCTTACGATTCCCCATCCCAATTCACCTTTGACCCATTGAAAAGCTGCCTTCGTAACATCGCAAACTGGATGGAAACAACTCCCTCCGGATTAATGCCAGCAAAACAGAGGTTATATTTTTCCATCAGCCCTCGCCCCTGGATTCTAACTTGTGGTGGCCTCTAGAATTGAGCACACCCACCTCACCCAAAGACTCAGTTAAAAATCTTGGGGTAATTTGGGATACCAACCTCTCTTTTCAAAAACAAATTCAGACGGTATCCGCGGCCTGTTTTTCTAAGATGCGGATGATGAAAAAGTTCATCAATTTCCTCCCCAGCCAAACCATCGTGCAGGCCTTGATCACCTCCCATCTGGATTACGCTAATGGACTGTACCTTGGTCTCTCCCTGGGCCTCCAACGGCCCCTCCAGACAGTCCAGAATGTGGCAGTTCGACTGGTCTGTGGCCTCCCCTTCGTGAACATATTACTCCCCACCGGCATAAGCTGCATTGGCTCCCCGGTCACAAAAGGGTGGAATTCAAGGCACTCACCCTAGCTCACCGGGCTGTCAAGGGAAAGGGTTCTGCTTACTTATCCTCCTGCCTGTCCATACAGTAATACCAGACTTCTCCGATCAAGCTCTAAACATCTTCTTTCCACCCCCAGATTTAAAAAAGTTCGTTCTGGGGGAAAAACATTCCAAGTCTGTGCCTCTTCCCACTGGAACAAGTTACCTTTGTCCATCCGGACCATCCAGGAGGAACTCCCCTTCCGGAGGGCCTTAAAAACCTTTCTCTTCTGCTAGTACGATCTGAGTCAGACACAGCATCAGTTCTCACAGAAGCGCCGGGACACCCCGTTGGGGTATCTGTGCGATATATAAAATTCCTTAAATAAATAAACAATCAATTATAAAAACACATACTTATTTATACTGGTACTCTTCCAAACTCTCACTCTCACATATACTCAATTATATACATCAATACTCACATATACTAGTTTAAAACATATGTAGTTACTCATGAATACACTATTGAGGCAGTCATTCACTCACTAACCCACCCATACACACAGTCATCCACCCATACAGTCTTGCACACATGCTGTCTTCAAAACACATACAAATAGTGAGTCACTCATTCATGCATCTGTGAGCTAAGTAATACCCCCCACCGAACCATACAGACACTCATACTGATACTCAAAAAAACAACTAATAACCCATATACACACTCATGTAGCTACTCACCAACCCATGCAGCCACTTATACAGAAAGTGAGACACAAATAGAGATATTTAAATATTTAAACATTACTCGCTAATATATGTATTCACTAAGATACACTTAATAAGTCAGTTAACCTATCAATTTTACAAAAAAACATCCATTTAGACATTTATTTACCCATTTATTCTTCCGTCAACCTTAAGGTATACATATATAAAAAATATTTATTTTTCAGAGATACATATTCAGTGGATGTCATCAGTGATGTCATTTGAGATGTCATCAGTGATGTCATGAGTGGTGTCACTGACCATGTCATGAGTGATGTAATATGTGATATCATCAGCAGTGCATTGCGTCACACGAGTTATAGTTAACCGTACTAACTATAACGGGGGAATTTCAAAGGTTTTGTATGAGTGAAATGTCCGGCTAACTATAACATGTGTGAAACCTATATTTTTTTCAATGAATATATATATATATATATTTTTTCACTGAACAAACCATAGGTTTCAGGCACGTTATAGTTAGAAATTAGCATTTAAAAAACTTTAGAAATTTTGTCATTTGAGATGTCATCAGCAATGTCATGAGTGATGTCACTGACCATGTCATGAGTGATGTAATATGTGATGTCATCAGCAGTGCATTGTGGGTGCGTGAGGTATAGTTAGCTGTACGAGTGAAATGTCCAACTAACTATAACGCCACTGAAACCTATGTTTTTTTCAGTGAATTTTTAAGGTTTTTTAAATATTAATTTCTAACTATATTGAGCCTGAAACCTACGTTTATTTCAGTGAATTTCAAAGATTTTTTAAATACTAATCTCTAACTATAACGTGCCTGAAACCTATGGTTTTTTTCAGTGAAAATATATAAATATACATCAGTCAGTAGACTCCCTCCTACTTCCTTGTTCGTCGGATATAGAGTCACAGACCCAAACTTTGTGGCAGAAACAGTTTATTTCCCAATAGCCGTATGACGCATTTCGGGTAATGAAATGCCCTTGATTACATGTGGAAACGCAGTCCGCCTTCGGTTTTTATAATGCATTGTGTCATACAGCCATAATAAACATAAACAAAGTACTCTTTTGGAACCTAGGAATCAGTCTTTCTTCAGGTCTGCTAGTTTCTCTACTGTGTCCATTGTGTGAGGACTGAGTGCCCAAATTTCATGAGATGATAATATTAAGCACATTATTGTCAATGCAGCATAGTTATATCAAAAACATGTTGTATCTAATTTAAAAGACACACTTAAATAGCTAATAAAAACATATTGAAATAAATACAAGATTCCAAGTATAATTAATGTTTTTTTAGCTAAGTATTTAAAATCCCATCTTTAAAATCATTGTTAAAAAACGTAATAAATATTGAATATTAAGTGTAAAAACTCATTTCTGCATAAATGCTTAGAAGGATGTAAACACTGGAACTGTGCAAATGCGCTAAGAAATCTCACTTGGTGGAGATGATTATTTGTCAGTAACTTTATAGGTACTTATACTTCCGTCAGGGATTTTGTTCTTCAGTTATGTTATGGAGCCCTGCTCCTATTTCTGCAGAAATGCTAGAACTGAACCTCTACATCTAAATATGTAGGGGTAAAACTATGGAACCATGACGTGGTTATATGTACCTATTGTTAATGTAGTGTTGTAGACTAAAAAACTCAGACCTAGATGACTGTATAATGTTTTTGGTTCCGTGCTCCCTAAAAGTGCTATGTGCTAAGTAATAGGACCAACAAGACTATATTGCAATATTAAAGTGCTGTTGCTTAAAATATATTAAAATTAAGGGTTAAACAAACAATGGCAATAGCTGAGGAACTACTACAATTTATTTTTAAAAATAGATATATAGATCTGAATTGCTTCGTTTAGATCATATAATTTAAATCTCTTTAGCAGCAGCATGACTAGATGAACCTGTGTGTGCTAGACTTGCACTTGAATTGCATTATTATTGCTCTCTGCATGGCTTAGTGGTGACAAATAGTGGGATTACTGTTGTAGCCAGCGTTAGAGGAATCTGTATCAGAGCCACATTAACAAATGTAATATATAATTACAAAAAGTTCTGCAAGTCTTCAGTGTTGTTAAGCCCTTTGGGGTGTTTACTATCTAATTCTAGAATTATTCGAGATTCCAATTGGCACAGAGAACATTCTCTATTACCCCCTCTTCGTGGTTTGGGTACTGAATTGATTACAAAATATCTGAGACAGTTGAGGTCATTGTTGTGGGTTTGCTTGAAATGCCTGGCAACTGGGTCTGTAACATTGTTATTAAGAATTGCTTGAATGTGCTGTAGAATCCTGACATGCACCTGTAGGTTCGTACTTCCCATATATCTCAATCCACAGGTGCATGTCAGGACATAAACATCAAACCCTGTTCTGCAATTGTAGTTGCCTTTGATCAGATTGGGTTTGGCATTGAACAGAGTCATGTAGCTGGTGGTGTGTACATCCAACGTACGATCTCTACAGCTTGAACATTTAAAAAAACTTTGTCTTGGCTGTAACCACATTTTGCCCAGGTGAACCTCTGGGCTGTTCTTTACCAGCTGTGTCCTCGTGGATATACCTTTCCTGAATGGAACTGTAGGATTATCTGTCAGGTTCAGTGCCAGCACCGCATCCGTGAGAATTATGGGCCAATTACATTTTAAGAGGGTTTTTAATTGCCTTTCTTGTTGGTTGTAAGTTAGAATCAACCTAGGTGCAGTGTTTTCTTGTCCTATCTCCTGATTGTTCTTTTTTGTTGATTCTAGGAGTGTTTCTCTGCTTTTCAATTTAACTTTAGCTTGTGCTTCTCTGAGGATTGTGGCACTGTAGCCTCGTTGTTTGAACCTCTTAATGGCCTCTTGTGTACACCTCTCTATTTCTTGCTCATTGCTGCATATTCTTTTGATTCTGAGGAGTTCCCCAAATGGAATACTTCTCACTAGATGTGTTGGGTGATTACTAGTGGCATGGAGTGTGGAATTTCCAGCTGTCACTTTATACTTATCGATATGACCCAGGCTTTAATGAAGTGTGCGAAGAGACATGTTTCACAATTTCACGCATACTCCTCAGGGTGGACTTAAGAAGAGAGGATGAGGTCATGCATGGGTGGCAAAAGGGCACAGAGGAGGCACCTGTGCCTGGCAGTTTGGGGCTTTCCCAGTAGTAGCACCCTCAGCGTCAGCACCCAGAACTGCTAGCGGTAGGTCGTACCTGTGCAGGGTGCACGTCTGCCCCTAGGCATGGAACGGCTGCGTGCCACTGACAGTGCCCTGAGCTGGGCAGCAGGGACTTAATCCATGGCAATTGTGTCCTGGAGAAGAGATACCCAGCCTTCAGTAGATGCGTGCTTCCTATCCGCACACTTTCCTGCTTCCTTCTTCATAGATCTTTTTTTCTTTCTCTAATCTTTCTTGTTTCACATTCTTCTTGTCTCATTTTACTTTCTTCCTCCTCGGGCCCATTATGCTTTCTCTATAGCCTTCCACCGTTTCCTCCTTTCACTTGTTTCTTCGCCCCTTTCCATTGTCTTCGTTCTCTGCTTCTAACTGTTTCCTCTCTTGTCACTCTCTCTTATCCCCTAACTCTGGCCATTCTTTCTCTTCCCAGTTTCACAACAAAGTCCACCATCCTATTCTCATTCTCTCCCACTCCTTGCCTTCCCCTCATTCCCATTTCATAATTTCAATCACACACTGAACTCTTTACTTTAGATCAGGGTCTAGGGAGCATCACTGAGGCTTATTTTCTGATTGAGCTCTTTAGGCCCTGCTCTGTCAGATACTGTCCTCCTACTCTGTCCCAAACATTTCTAAGCGAGCCGCCTAGCATCCAGTCTCCTGTCCTTTCTGTTTCCCTCCTTCTCTGGAGCAGGGTGTAGAGCCCTTTAGTGAGTCTCATATTCACATTATCACTTTGATGAAGGGTCTGGGGTACTTTCAAGAGTCTTTGACTATGCTTGCTATTTGGAAGGAGGGTATAGGGGCATTATTAGGTGCTATACCGTGTCCCTAATTTTGGAGTAGGGTCTGGAGTACTTTTCCGAGTCTCAGACCATGTCCGCTGTTTTGCAGAGCATATAGGGAGTATTATTCAGTGTTATACATTGTCCCGCGCTTTGAGGAGGGCTCTAGGGCACAGTGCCCTGTCCATTGTCTGTCATAATGATTAAACAATATTTCAGAGTTTCAAGAGCTTCCAACCACTTTAGACTAAGGACTAGAGTATTACAGAGTTTAACTGCATGCCAATCACTTGGGAGTAGGATCTAGAGGATATTACAGAGTTTCAAACTCTGATATTCAATATGGAGTAGGACATTACTAAGTCTCAGGCCCTTATGATCCCTTTGGATTAGGGCCTAGAGTTCTGTTACTGATTTTCAAGCCCTGATAATCACCTTGAAGTAGGGCCCAGACTACATTACAGAGTTTCAGTCCCAAGTGGAGCGTCTGCATACCTTTACCCTTGTCCTATGCCCTGGCAATTACTTTGGAGTAGAATTTAGAGGACATTATGCCCTCTCGTGCCATGGGGATTACACTAGAGTGGGATCCGGAGGATATCAATGAATCTCATGTCCTAAAAATCGCTTTGGGATACGGGGAAGGGTGAAAAAGATTCTCTTGCTTCATGCCTTAACTTCCTGAGTTCTATCCCATGGCCATGTATTTATATAACAGGCTCTGTACATTATTTTGAAGCAGTATTTAGAGAGCATTACTGAGTTGAATACATTGTCGGCTGGTTTGGAGGGGCATCTTCAGGGCTTTACTAAGTTGTGTACCACCCCTGTTGCTTTGGACTATGATCCAGGGAAGATCAGTCGGTTCAATCATGCTCCTCACTTAGAGGTCGGATTTAGATAGGATTCTTTAGTTTTACATCCTGATGTTGCTTTGGAGTAGCACCCAGAGGATGCTAATCACTGTAATGTACTCCTGTGATTCCTGTCTACGGGTTTGCAGCGCAGTCTTCAGACCACTCTGTGAGGCATCACACCTGGTGCATGATGAGTCTCAATGAAAACCTCCTCTGTTCCCATGGTATAGCCTCTATAGGCTGCCCCGTGCCACCCAAGTTCTGTCTCTTTCGATGAGATCAACAGATCTCAGACCAGACTTTGGTTAAGGGTTTTTCGGTCAACGATCATCGGCTCATTTTGCTGAATCTCACCTCTACGCTGTAGGTAAGAAGAGCCTACTGAATTCTAACGCTGGAGTAGACGTTGGACCGGATACTTGGGTTTAGGCTGTGCTTCCTGAATTCAGGCTATTCTTGCAACCTTAGGTGTCCTGCTTGATTTCATGTTGTCTCTGCCCCCTGACAGTACAACTTGTACCGAGGCTGCCCTTGGGGTCTTCTGCCTGAGTTCATGGAACCTTTAAGGCCCACTGCATATCCTGCCCGCCTGAGGTATGGATGCCCCACAGCTCTGCTGTACCGTAGCTCAGACTTGCCCCTCTCTCCTAGCTGAGGTCTGGTTGATCTTCCACCCTGCTTCCCTGCGCCAGACCCAGTTTTCTACCCGAGTTCAGGCTCCCCCTTCCTAGCCAAGCCACCTGAACTCAGGATCCCCTCTCCTCTGAGCTGAGGCTGCCACCACAGTTTACACTGCTGTGACCTTCTAGCCTTCCTACAGGAGTTCAACTGGCACCCCCCGACCCTGCATTGTCATGGGCCTCCGCAAGCCTTGCATACTCCTTGCAAACCTCACCCCCCACCTTCAGCAAACCCCATCTTCATCAACCCCATTGGGTCTTAGCCCTTTAAGTTGCACTCTATCCCCAACCCTCCTATCTGAGTTTAAACTCCACCCACTCAGCCCTCCTACCTGAGATCAGGATGTCCTCTCCTCTGAGTTGAGGCTGCCAACCACAGTTCTCTTCTACCTGAGTTTACACTACTGTGACTGTCAGGAGTTCACTTGGCACCCCCAGAATCTGCCATGGGCCTCTCCCACACTCTGCAAACCCTTGTGCCTCCCACCCCCCCACTTTCAGCAAACACCTTGGGCTTTGGCCCTTGAAGTTGAACTCCCCTCAGCCCTCCTACCTGAGTTCAGGCTTCCCTCTCCTCTGAGCTGGCACTGCCCACCATAGTTCCCCTCTATCCCTCTACAGGAGTTTATCAGGCACCGCAGGCCCTGCCATGGCCCTCCCACACACTCTGCAAACATCTTGCACCTCCCACACCCCTACTGTCAGCAAGCACCTCGGACCTTGGCTGAGTTCAGGCTGCCCTCGTTCAGGCCGATGGAAGAGCTGGTGTAGTCCTCCTTGCAGACAAACTAGTTCTTGTCAATGATGTACAGCTCCTTGCCCGTAGAGAGCTGCTTGTTGCACAGCATGCATGTCAAGCAGTTCAGGTGGAACACTTTGCTCTGCACCTTCCACACCAGGTCGCTGGTGGAAATGCCCTGGGAGCAGCCCGCACATTTGGTCCCAAACCTTCTACTAGAAAATCAGAGAGAATGTCCTCAGTACGTGATTGCTGACTGCGGGACAATCAGCCCTTGGAGGGGACTGCAGTGTTGGGCGGTGCCCGCCAGGCTCAGCATGGGGGGTGGCTCTAGAGGGCAGTATATTGGGGGAGAGGGTGCACCCTGGGGGTCATGCAGTGCCTACCAGACTAGCATTGAGAAGATCTACACCTAGAAAGGGTTTTTAGATCAGGGATGATTTGGCGCTCAGCGAATAGACGTTATTGACTACAATGTCAGAAACATATGAATACAATATGGTGCTAGCTAGGCAAGGGGATACGCCCTATAACCCCTATTGAGTATGGATGAATCCACACCAAGCAAACAACAACAAAAATGCCTTAGCACACATAAGAGCAAATTAGGTTCATGTGAATAGACAGTTGAAGGACACAAGAGATCTCGTAAGGATGGAAGGAAAAAAGGTAGTGGTAATATGAAAGGAAAGTTCAATCAGGTAGATTCTTTTTTATTCTTTTTCAACAGTGAGGGTACGTGGAACAAGCCAGCCGACACGTGTTTTGTCGCACAGTGGAGTAATGCTCCGCGACTTCTTCAGGGCAAAAGGCCGGTGATAATTCCAACCCGGCCGGGCTAAATTTCTCGATAGGGAAAATATCGTGATCAGGAACCAGTGTCTAGAAAGTTAAACACAAAACGTAGTTAATGTTTAAAGTTCTGATCAATGACGATTTTGTGTCAGTCGCTTTAAGAAAGAAAATGTAGCGGGTGAGTCTACTATGGAGTGTCTCAATTGTACAAACATCCGGGTTCGGATTTATGCACTCTAGAACAGATTCATGGCAGGAGAAGAACCGCCGACTCCTCACTCGATAGTCGGACGGTTCTTCTCCTGACACAAAATCGTCATTGATCACAACTTTAAACATAAACCACGTTTTGTTTTGTGTTTAACTTTCTAGACACTGAATAAAAAAGAATCTACCTGATTGAACTTTGCTTTCATATTACCACAAGCCTTTTTTCCGTCCATCCTTACGAGATCCCTTGTGTCCTTCAACTGGCTATTCACATGAACCTAATTTGCTCTTATTTGTGCTTAAATGAGAAAACACATGAAAATGCCCGGCCACCTATATTTAAATCCACACTTAAGGAATGTCGAAGAAACTGATTTAGCGATTACGATGGGTGCCCGGAAAGGAAGGGGATTGACAGCTTGTGTACTTTCCATCAGGTGAGGTCATATCCTCAAACCTCCACCAGAGGGAGCCTGGCGTACGCGGAACTACAGTTACCAGAGGCGCCGTGAGAACAGACTCGGAAGTTCCGTGTCTACAAAGCCCTTCCGAGGTCACCGATCTGGGCTTGTCAATCCGGATCTTCAGGGATCGAGTGCAGAAGCCATCGGAAGCTCCCCCGAGCTTTTTCCAGGTACTTTCCATTAAACCGATAGAAAAGAGGGTGGGCGCTGTCTACCCCTATATCCATTCCCACGGCCTCTTCCTTGGCAGCCTTTAGAGCTGCATTCACAGAGATTACTACTGCTTCCAGTTGCTTTGTTGTAGTGCCCGCACTTTGTAAGACGGGTAGTCCTGATACTCCGTGGCGTTTGTGAGACCCGCGCAGGAGCGCGTTGTCGTCTCCATCACTTAAGTGTTTCTTTTGGGATTATATTTATTTCAACTATACTGCGAACCTGATACCTTACCTTGGACCCTTCAGTACCGGTACCGGTACACCAGGGCCGGTCCTAGGACTTGTGGGGCCCTGGGCGAAAGGGAAGATGTGAGGCCCCTCTAATTTGCTTGTGACGTCACAAGACGTGACATCATAGAAAACTGACATCACAAAACTATTGATCTTTGTCATTGCTGTAGAGACATACTGTTGATATAAGTAACATGAACTAAAAGATAAATATCCAAATGGAACAAGTCTATTTTAAAACTGTATTAAGTGGATTACATTAGTCACATTGGATGCTTGACGCAGATCTCACAAAGATGGCTATTCTAACTCCTAGTTAAATATGCAACATGGTATAGCGAGATGAAGTTGAATTCAGATACAAATAACTTTTTTATTCTTTTTGAGTGCAGAGTCATAGAGTGGAGTGCCGTAGATTGGAGTAGGGTGGAATCGGGTTGAGTAGGTTGGCTGGACTGAGGTAGTGAGTGGATTGGAGTAGATTGGGGTGGATTGGGATAGAGCGAGTTGGAGTGAGTGGAGTGAGTTAGACTGGGTAGGTGGGGTGGATTGGAGTGGTATGGATTGAAATGGAGTAGGGTGTGTTAAATTGGTTTGTGGTGGGGTGGATTAGAGTGTGGTGGGCAAGAGGGATTGGACTGAGTGGGGTGGTCTGAACTAGGGCGGGTGGATTGGATTTGGGTAGAGTTGGGTGGATTGGAGTAAAGTGAGGTGGATTGAACTGCAGTGGAGTGGGGTGGAATGAATGTGGTAGATTAGACTGGAGTGGGGTGGATTAAAATGGGGAGGTATGACTGGATTGGGGTGAGGTGGATTGGAGTGAAGAAGAGTGAACAGGAGTGGGGTGGACTGGAGGGGTGTGGGGTGGAGGACTAGAGTGGGGTAGAATGTAGTGAGGTGGGGTGGAATGGGTTGTGGTGAATTGGGGTGGGGTGGGTGGATTTGAGTGGAGTAGATTGAATTGCAGTGGGGTGGATTGGATTGAGTGGGGTGGCTTGGATTGAGGTGAATTGGATTGGGGTGGGGTGAAATGGATTGGGGTGAGGTGGATTGGATTGAATTGGGGTAGGTTGGGTTAGAGTGTGGTGGGTCAGATTGGAGTGGGATACATTGGATTTGGGTGGATTGGATTGGATTTGGGTGGATTGGATTGAAGTTGGGTGGATTGCATTGGAGTGGGTTGGATTGGATAAGGGTGAGGTGGATTGGATTGGAGTGGGATGGAACTGAGTGGGGAAGATTGTTTTGGATTGGAGTGGGGCAGACAGGAGTGGGGCAGATTGGAGTGGGGCAGATTGTTTTGGATTGGAGTGGCGCTGATTGAGTTGGAGCACATGGTTTTGGATTGGAGTGGGGCAGATTGTTTCGGGTTGGAGTGGGGCAGATTTTTTCGGGTTGGAGTGGGCCAGATTGGCGTGCGGAGATTGGAGTGGGGCAGATTGATTTGGATTGGAGTGGGGCAGATTGATTTGGATTGGAGTGGGGCAGATTGTTTTGGATTGAAGTGGGGCAGATTGTTTTGGATTGAAGTGGGGCAGATTGTTTTGGACTGAAGTGGGGCTGATTGTTTTGGACTTAAGTTGGGCAGGTTGTTTTGGATTGAAGTGGGGCAGATTGGTGTGGGGTGAGAGGATTGGAGTGTGGTGGAGTGGGGTGGTTTGGATTGGTCTATGGTGGATTGGATTAAGTGGGGTGGATTGGTGTGGGGTGGATTGGCGTGCATTAGAGTGGGCCCGATTGGAGGTGTACTGAACTATTATGTGTTAAAGCATTTTTCAGAAAAAACACATAAGAAAGAAACATTGTCAATTTGCAATAATATTCGAGAACAGCGTACACAAGCAAAAACAAAAGAAAATATTAGTGAACAGTAAGAAAAGAAGACTTGGCAAAATAAAAGCAACTTAACTATAGAAAATAAATCTTGGCAACTTTTTTTGTCCTGCTAGGCTCGTTTTTACCAGTCTCACGTCTTCTGTTTGCAGGACACTAAAAGTTGAACAGAATAAAATAGCACCTCAATCACATCGGGAGTAGCAAACGTGCACTGATTAAGTTGAATCAATCAGTGCCTGGTCCATGCTCGACAGAGAGGAACGGAAGTGATGTTAGATCTGCCTTGACCAATTATGAGGCTGTAAAGAAGAGTACCACGCAAAACAACATGTGGTAAGCAACGGGCTGGTTCCACGCTCTTTTATGCATACAACAGTGTCTCGCAAGCAAGACGCATGCAGTAGCGCATGCTCTTGCAGGCACTACCCTAAAAAGGGTCAGAGTAGCACTAAAAGATTTTCAACAATCACGTGTGCAGCCGCATTTTGCTATCTTCAGAGATCAAAAGGAGGAGCTAGAAAAGAGGGATGTTTAAGGACCCTTAAGGGCTTTTCTGAGGAACTGATTGGGGACAAGGGCCTACGGATAAAGGGTGGCTCTGCCGGGAGTAGTTCATCGGAATGCATTTATTCCTTTGCACATTTGACTGAATAGGTTTTTCAATGTCTTTCAACTCATAATATCAATGAAGTTGCTTGTCATTTCTACATCTGAAAAGGCAGACAACATGTTTTCATGGTTAGTAGCTGACAGTGTGTCGCACTCTTTCACAACGAGAAACCTTGTCCAGCTACAGTACTTCCCTTCTGCCTTCCACCACACCCCACCTTCCCTGCCCTGTTAAACAAGACACAGGTGCAGCACAAACACGGGCTGTCAAAACAGTATCTATGAAATCCCCTACAAGTAATTAAAAGGACAAGAAATTCACAGCCCCTCGGACATAAGTGAGGGGCTCAAAGTGTGTCACAAAGCAGTCAATCTGCTTAATTCGCGATAAGAGGCCGGGGCCACGGAGCTTCCTGCTCGGGAAATTGGGTGGTAATCCATTTGTACGCACTTAGCTGTATTTACTAGACAACCCTCTAAGTTTATCACTGGTGGCCTAGACTGGGAAGCAAACATGCTAATCTCTCTGGGAAATAGAAATTAATGATCTAACAGTAGCACTGTGAGGCCAAGGACAGGGCCCTCTGTCCTGGGCCTCCCAGCACAAAATAATGGCTACAAAGCCCTGCAAAGGGGGCCCCACATCTGCACCTTGCAGCCGGGTCAAGAGCTGTGAGGGCCCCCTGCAATGGACTTCGAAGCACTAGATAATGGCCACGTCCCAGTGAAAGGGGCCCCACGCCTAAACTTGCAGCATGATTTAGTGCTTTAAAGCCCAGGGGATAAGGACCACCTCTTCTGTGCCTCAAAGCAGTAGTGAGACACTTTGCTGAGCACAAGTTCCACCATTGCCTATGTAACGTTTGTTCTTGTGTTTGAGTATCTGCCATTTATTGCAGTACTATACCTCTTATTGTACTCTGTACGCTTTTGTAACCTGCACACGTCACTTTTTTCTCCTGTAATGTACCGTTTGCTCCTCTTGTATTTTGTTTGCTCACAATTGTCACTTTTGCCTCACGTAACTTAACGTTTGCTTTTGTAATTTGTTCGCTTGGAATTTTCTCCTCGTGTATCAGTACAGTTCCTATTGTGAAGCGCTCTGACACCTTTGGGTAAAGTCAGCGCTATATAAAAACGCATAAAAGAAATAAACACTGCCCTACTGTGGCAGTCTGAGCTAGATGCTCCCCCCTCCCCTCATCAACCTCTCCTTATCTTCTGATGTCTGGTTAATCGTGGAAACAAAAGGGCCATCTATCGCCTGGAGAGGAAATAGACAAAGGCAGACAAGTTCTTCAACACAGGATGTTAACAGAGGTGCTGCCCCGTCCTTGTTCTGGAGAGCTGCCGTAATTATTGGCTTTGTTGCTCTCACATCCTGTACCCCTTGTTTACCCTCCCCCCTCTTTTCACACCCAGGAATGCCGCCCTGAACAGCGAGGTCAAGACACCTCGCTCTGCTCACAAATACTTTAGCAATGTGATCGGGTTGGGGAGGGGGGCCTCGGGGAGTAGGTGAGCTGCCTGTGAGAGTGTGAAAGCGAGGCCCCCATGTTGTTGTGCTGAGCGCGAGGCCCTGAGCAGCTGCCCACACTGCCCATGCCTAGCGCCGGCCCTGCGGTACACGCTGTACAGTTCTAGGAGCCCCCACACACGGAAGTCGTGTAGTTGGCCTTACCTTGCTGATTTTGCCTTTTCCTGTTTTCCTTGCTGATTTTGAAATCATTATTGTTTTTCCTTGCTGATTTTGGGGTTACCATTTGAAGCCTTACGGATTGCTCCGGGACTGCCGGATTAGAAAAAGAGAGACATTACCTGCTTTCACGAATCTGCGACACATGTTAGTATCTACATGAATGAATGTTTATTTATCAATCTTCTGTGTGCTTAATGGGTCCCTAACCAAAGGTTTCTTGTCATTTCCTTATCTGCAGTGCCACTGGGGGTTCTTAGTGTCCCGCGTGAGTGCAGGTGGACGAAAACCGAACGTACACCCAGAAGTCTCTCTTTGGCAGAGTTTATTATTTTATCCACTTCCCTTTTCCCCGGGGGGCATAGATACATAGATGTGTTTTTGCTTCACACAGTGTATTGTGCGTTCTGGAGAAGAAGGGGGATCACTTCTTTCCATCGTTCCTGCTGACATCTCTCAGAGGTTAGTGGTTGTATGAAGTAGCCATTGACATCGTGACAGATTCCATTCAGCCCGAGCGATGGATACGAATACAGTGTTGGCTTCATTGCTGGAGAGTCTATCAGCTCTCCAGCAGGAAGTACATGCCACACGTCAGGAGAAGCACGATCTAAGAACTGAAGTAGGTTCACTAAGAAGAGAGGTAGCTGGCATTGTTAGAAAAGGGAAGAGTTATATAAGAGAAGGGACGCTTCCCCCTCCCTCACTTACCCCGGACGGGGCACCTCTTGGGGGTGGGTTCTTTACTCCCCAAACCTCCATTCCTCCCTCTCCGGGTCCTGTTCCCACAGTCCATGTTATTCAAAATCCTGGAATACCTCTAGCCCCTCCTGAACGCTTCTATGGGGACACCAAGAAATTTGTGTAGGCTCCATTTCCTTTGCAAACCTACCGTATTTGTGGCTGATGCATCAAAAACCTCGTTCATGATGTCGTATATGGGGGGCAATGCAGCCAGTTGGACGATTCCTCTGATGGAACGGAATGATCCAGTAGTTCACAACTTCCAAGACTTCTGCATTGAAATGAGGAGACTGTTCGACCGGAAAACACATATGCTGTCCCTCGAACTGATTACTCTCAGTCAAGGGTCGCAAGATTTATTGACTTACATTACCACCTTTAATCGTCTGGTCGTGTTCACTCCTCGAGAAACCCTTCTCCAAGTACGATCCAAACCTACACTTGAAAGGCTGGTCTGTGTTACCACCTTTGAACCAGACACCAATAAACTTAGAAAAGCTGTGCTGAACAATTAGCATCTATTGGAAAATCTTGAGTGTTCTTTTCCACGTCCCCTGTTCGCATATAAGAAAAACCAAAACTTAGGTCAACAGATCATGAGAGCAGATGTGTCCTTACCAAAAAAGAAAAATGACTTACTGGCTCAATGGAACCTTAAACCAATCACAGGGCACCACAAATGTGGAACCTGTGTGGTATGCCCTAACATGATTGAGGGGTGTGAGTTCCGGCATGCAGAGACCAGGTGGAAACATCTTGATTTTTCTAACTGTAAGACCAAGAACGTGGTCTATCTGGTCCAATGTCCCTGCGACAAAATATATATTGGTAAAACATGCAACAAGTTAATGTACGCATTTGCCAACATAGATCTAGGGTAAAAAACAAAATCTTGACTCCTCCAATGGTCGAGCACTATATGACAGCTAAACATGATGAAAACGACCTCAGGTGGACAGTGCTGTACACCGCGCGACCTATGCATCGGAATGTTGACGTGGACAGAATGCTTCTAAAAAAAGAAGCTTACTTAATTCTCAAGTTTAACAGCCTACAGAAAGGGTTAAACAGTTTGTCTGAAATTGCAAGACTGTAGATTCCAGTTGCTTTGTGCGTCTTGCACTGGCCACGATTGTTCTATTTGTCTCAATGATGCCCCCCTCTAAATGTTAAAAATCCCCCTTTTTAAACGGAGCGCCACCCTTCTTTACAAGTAAACTTCTTACCCTAATAAAATGTCACCCTCGAATTCTTTGGAATTTACGTACACCAAATACGTGTTGCCATATATCATCCACGTATGCAGAACAATATAACAGGTTCCCACATATACAGAACTACGTGTCCCACAGTGCACAGGACAGGTTCCTCACAGTTAAAATCAGCCACACACTTGGCATCCATTTTGGAATGACCGCAGAATGTTGTAGGCGAGGATGAGGAAGGACATAGGTAAGTGCTGGGAGTGCAACCAGCTGTATTTAGAGCATAACGAAAGGTTCTTGAACCCTGAAGTAATTATTTCATCTGTTTCCATAGCGGATTTCACGCCGCCCGAGAAACGGTGAAAATAAATGTGAGGATTAAACAGGCAATCCCACGCGCGAACAAAAGGTATGTTTACAGACCTACGAGCTCACTGCCAGAATCCCATGCCCAGCCCAAAATCATTTAGAAAGCTTTGTTTAAAAATAACTTCCTTCCTGTCTCCCTAGCGTTCACGCCTTGGTGTCCAATCCTTTGCAGAAGAAATTTGTTGTTTCACAACGCAAAGTTGGTGACATTTTTGAGCCTCCTTCAAACGAATTATTTGAAGGTACGTTCTCCCCTCTTTTTTGTAATTCCACATGAAATTCGTTTAAACAATGGGCCAAAAAGATAAGTCACTTCATTGTTTTATCCATTGCTTTAGGTGGCCTCTCCCTTCCTCGCAACAGGACCCAATCATTCAAATAAGGAAAGTTACAGCACGTGAAGAATTCATTGCCAGATCCCCATTCCACGAATCCATTTCTTTTTGAAATCTTGGTAGGTCTCGACTTACATGTTAATCTGAGTGTCACTAGAAGTGAGGCGAGTCCTTAATTTTTGAGATTGAAACCCCCTTTCATTCTCTTTGCACCCCCTGCAGACAGACTGACAGCGCCCTGATGAGATTCCAGGAACTCTCGCCCTGGTATCGAAACGCGTCGGCTTTTTTATAGAAGGAGCAACTGTGACAAAGTCCCCAATACCAGCAACTGCTGGTCACATTAGCAGTCATAAATTGACTTGACTCCTTTATTCTCATTATTGCCTTATTCGCTATTCCCATTGTACAGAATTATTGTTTTCAATGCATATGTTCATTGTTGCTGTATTGTTTTTATGTGGGTTATATTTGATGTAGACACTGGATTCACTTTTTGGTATTTTTTTGTTTAAATCATATGTTTCAAGTTGAAAACGCACTTTTGTTGATATAATTGTAAAAATGTATTGTAAATGCGTGATGTAGATATCTGTTTCTTTCTGCCTTCGATTTCTCTTTTTGGAAAAAAACTTCGAATAATTATGAAATAATTGGTATAAATAAAAGTACCTTGTCGATTTTGACATTCAGCATCTTCGACATTCCTTAAGTGTGGATTTAAATATAGGTGGCCGGGCATTTTCATGTGTTTTCTCATTTAAATAGGGTCCAGCCTATCCACCTGTCCTCAAGGGCCTGACTCCTTAGGTTTCCTTATTTGTGCTTAGGCATTTTTGTTGTTGTTAGCATTGAGAAGAGGCCTTTGGGGTATTTTTTTGGGTATTTTTTTAGTGCATATTTAAATAGTGCGAACTTGACCCGAAGGTCTTGGATCGCTTTACATAAGCACCGTATTTACATTACACATTCAGGCATGGGGAGATTAAATGATTTGCTCAGAATCACAGGATGTGGACGTGACCCCGAGGCTTGAACCCTGGTTTTCAGCACCAAGTGGGTGGCTATGGGGGTCATACATGGCGGAGGGGCTCTGCATATCATACACATATGGTGCCTGTGCATAGAGGAGGCCACTGGAGTCCATGCAGTGCCTGTCAGACACAGCACAGAGGAGGGGCTCTGGGGACATGCCGTGTATACAAGTCCCAGCGTGGAGAGGTTCTCTGGGGTCATGTAATGTCTCCAACGCTCAGCGAGAAGAGGCGGGGCTCTGGGGTCATGTCATGCTATGGCTATATGGCCCAGATTGGAGAGGTTCTCTGCTGGTGTCATGCCGTGTCTACAAGGCTCAGCATGGAGAGGCGCAGCTCTAGGGTCATGCCGTGTCTACAAGGCTCATCATGGAGAGGCGCGTCTCTAGGGTCATGCCGTGTCTACAAGGCTCAGCATGGAGAGGCGTGGCTCTAGGGTCATGCCGTGTCTACAAGGCTCAGCATGGAGAGGCGCAGCTCCAGGGTCATGCCGTGTCTACAAGGCTCATCATGGAGAGGCGCGTCTCTAGGGTCATGCCGTGTCTACAAGGCTCAGCATGGAGAGGCGTGGCTCTAGGGTCATGCCGTGTCTACAAGGCTCAGCATGGAGAGGCGCAGCTCTAGGGTCATGCCGTGTCTACAAGGCTCAGCATGGAGAGGCGCGGCTCTACGGTCATGCCGTGTCTACAAGGCTCAGCATGGAGAGGCGCGTCTCTAGGGTCATGCCCTGTCTACAAGGCTCAGCATGGAGAGGCGCGGCTCTAGGGTCATGCCGTGTCTACAAGGCTCAGCAGAGAGAGGCGCAGCTCTAGGGTCATGCCGTGTCTACAAGGCTCAGCATGGAGAGGCGCGGCTCTAGGGTCATGCCGTGTCTCCAAGGCTCAGCAGAGAGAGGCGCGGCTCTAGGGTCATGCCGTGTCTACAAGGCCCTGCTCGTGTGAGCAGATTCTGGGGCATGGGAGAGGAGCGCCAAAGATTGTCACTCAGTGGCTTAGAATGGAAGGTTAGGCCATATCCTTGGGGGTCGTGCAGTGCCTGCCAGCGGATGGCAGTGGGTAGTACGAACAGAGCCATTCAGGGGCTCATCTTGGGGACGGGGCATGCCTTCATGGTCACACACAGTGCCTGCTGCTGGGCTTCGGCGTTGGTGCGGGGGTCGGGACACTATCTCAGCGATCAGACTCACAGAGGAGCCAGACTTGAAGATGCTGCTATTCATGTCATGCAACAAGGAAAGGAGTGCAGAATATTGTACACCTGTGCCATATAAAGCTACCAATACAAGCAATAGACATATACAGATAAATTCATTTTTTTAAACACAGACGTCAGTGAGTCAGTCTTTTTTGGGTTAATTTAATTTGTCTAAGCTTGTGTATCACAAGCTAAAACAAATTAAATTGTCCTTTACCCAGAGGTTTGGGCCAATCTACTGAGCGGCGAATGTGACATCAGAACAAAGAAAAATGTTGCTATTGGGTTCAAACAAATGTAAGCTAAGAGATGTCAAGGAATATCTGTCTTCCAAAAACAATTTAGAAATGCATTTTTTAAACTGTCGCAGGTGTTTATTTTAGAAAAACTAGGTTGAATCTTAATGATCTCTGTACCCTTGAATAATTCCCTTGAATAACTTGTATTTTATCAGGGTGCTCGTTATTAAAACAGGTCACCTTGGATGGTAAACACCCCCCAGAAACCATTAGCACATGTTGGCGTCTCCGCGAAGCTCTGCGAATCCACAAAGCTACTGCCTGCTTCTCCTCAAAAATGTGTACATGGAATAGTCCCAAAATGATTCTTGAACCCATGGGTGAATTATCCTAAGGGAATTTAGGGTTTTAAGGAAAGTCGCCGCCTGCATCTAGGAAAGACATACAGCCTGATTCATGAACCGAAATTGTGATCACAATAGCTGCGAAAAAGCAAATGAGAGCGCAATAGTCAAAATCGGTATTCATGAAGATATTAGCGAATTCGCAAACACTGAATAACGAATACGCAAAAAATATTCGCAGAATCCCGGCAGTAGCCCATTTGCGAATCGGAAATTGCGAGGAACCATGGATACTGCGAAAAATATTGCGAAACCGCAATATAATCGCAATCGCTATTCAAGAAAAATCGCTAATTGCGAAAAACCCGCAAATCGCAAATTGCAAGGCTCATTGTAAGGACAACCCAAGGCAGGTGGTAACCATCAAAGCCCATGATTTTTTTTTTTTTTTAAACGTTACCCAATCAGGAACAGGTGCTGGCCTGACCAAACACATTTAAGGAGATGCAGCAGCAGCATTAGGAGTCTCACAATGCCAGGACTCTACATGGTGGTCAGGCGGCGAAGGCTAGAGCGAGCAGCACGGAGAAGACGTAGGATCCAGGAGAGGATATTCCGCCAGCGGGTCACCCTGCTGGGCCAAACCAGAGAGCAAATATACGCAAAGTACCGCCTGAATGGGGCAATGATCATCAAGCTAATTCAGGACCTTGACCCCCTGATGCAGCACCCAGCAAGGCGGACCAATGCCGTGCCCACACATGTCCAGGTATTGTGCAGCCTGCACCTTCTGGCCTCCGGGGGCTTCCAGGGGATAGTTGCTGTTGCAGGGGGGATATCCCAGCCCACCATGTCCCGCTGCCTGAGGAGTTTCCCAAATGCAATGCTGACCCAGCTACACCACCACATCAAATTTCCCACCAGCCAACAGGAGTTGGATGAGACCAAGCATCAATTCTACAATGTTGCGCATTTCCCACATGTGATAGGATGCATTGACTGTTCCCACATCGCCATCTGCCCATCAGCTGAAACGGAGTACATGTACCGCAACCGCAAGTCCTACCACTCCCTCAAAATCCAGATGGTATGCAATGCCAAGACATACATCACGGACATAGTGGCACAGTACCCGGGGAGCACACATGACTCCTTCATATTCCGGCACAGCGGCCTCCACACACGACTGGCCTGGGGAGACTGGTGAAGGACACCTACTTGGTAAGTACACTTGGCCCACAATGTTACACTATGATGAAGTAGCTGCGCTGCACTGGCACTCACTGTCTGCTACTCTCATGCAGGTGACAGTGGCTACGCCCTCCGTGAATACCTCCTCACCCCATACCTCAACCCTGCTACACCACAGCAACGGCATTACAATGTAGCACACATACGCACAAGGAATTGCAGTGAGAGGACATTTGGGCTACTAAAGAGCAGATTCCGCATACTGCACAAGACTGGTGGGGCCATGTACTACAGTCCTGATGTGTGCTGCCGCATTGTGGCTGTGTGTGCAATACTACACAACATTGCTACCAAGCGCCGGAAAGCTGTAGAGATCTCTGGCAGTGAGTCGGAAGGGGGCGACCGGCCACCTGCACATGTGCGTCAAGCAAGCGGGGAGAATCCAGCTGAAGGACACAGACGCCGCAACAACATCACAATGAACAGTTTCTAGTGCACCCACTCCCCTCACCCCACAATTCACAAATGCATGCCAATGGAAATAATGACAGGAGGCCGATGTACAATGCTAGAATAAATATTATTGTTGAAGGCACAATAATAATGACTTTTTGCAATTCTTAACATGTGAGTATTGCGCCATACTCCTCTAAATCATACACAGGACATGCTTCTATCATCAGCATGTCCCTGCCAATGGACAGTAAAGTCAAGTGCGCCTCCGGCGCGCGGCACCCAATCGCCTTTCAGGCTCATCCTCTGGGACGGCACGTGAACCCACAGTGGGCCTGCTGCTGCGGCGTAGCACACCAACCTGTGAGACAGACAGGCTGCAGACACTGGAGGTCCCCTCACTAGTGTCGTCCCCACCACCATTGGCTGGGCCGGTTGGATGAAGTGCCAGTACGCACTGGTGTCCTGCTCCAAGACTCGCGCCACATCCTCGCAGCATTACACCAGCTGCAGCTGCATAGCTAGGCACCGACGTGAGAGCTGGGAGGTGGCATTACCAATTACATAGTTCGAGCGCGTGTAGGCAGATAGCCGCGTAAGTAGCTGGCGGTGGCGGCGGCGGGCGGTGTTGCGCTGCGAGATGATGGCCGCAGTTTTCGCCTCCATAGCAGTTGTCATCCGCTCTATCCTGTCCGACACATTTGCGACATTGCGGCCAATGTTGTGGAGCTGGAGTTGCATTGCCCCTTGGCGTCGTGCCTGCAGTTGATGGATGCGCAGCATCCGGCGCTCTATGCTCTGCCCTGGCACGCGCACAGCCATCCCCCTCCTGCCTCACTGTTCTGAATGGGGGTGGGAACTGCCTGCTTCCTGGTTGTGATGTCATCACTGTGCTCGAAATGCAACTTCCCGTTTTTCTGATCTCGCTACTTGCGAGATCGCATTTAGCGATCTCACAAATAGCGATATCGGAATTCCTACACGGATTTTGACGGAAATAGCGATTTTCCAGCGATTTTTGTAATTCGCTATCGCTTTTTGCGGCCGCGTGCGAATCGCTTTATTTTCTCGCAGATTTTGATGAATGCCGGTCTGCGCATTCTAAATTGCGATTCGCTGTCAATCGCAATTTAGAATTCGCAGGATTCGGTTTTCATGAATCAGGCTGAAAGTGTTGTTCTTAGGTCGGTCGCCTTGTGTCCTGGTGAAACAGTAGCCGCATGAAACTTAATGAATATACTCTTAACCCACTACTGTCTTTCTGAAATCCGTATTGTGCCGTAAATTGGTTAACTCACCTTTTGCAGAAATGGTTGTGTTTGTGGAGTGTTTGGGAGTCGGACGCACGGTGCTTGAAGCCTTTCCCCGTGTAGGGTATGAAGTGTGAGCAGACACTGAACAAATGACATGCCGGATGCAGAGCCAGCCTGACACCTGCGAGCAAGTAGGGTCACCTCTCCAAACATAACATCTGCCTACAATGGGCAAGTGCCAGCCGTGGTCATGGAGAGCAAGGACACTATAGCGCTTCATTAGCACGATCCCGGACATCGAGGCGCACGATGACCAGATGTGACTCCTCTCGGAAGGGGCAGGTAGTGCGGGCTTTGGGCAAATGCCGCATTTGAACGTTTCGAGCCAGTAAGATCAGGAGAAAAACATGTAATTGTAACACGTGAGCGACTGTTTAGGGCGCTCTCAGACCATTCAAAGGAGAAAAAGGTGCTACATAACCGGTAACAAGACAATGAGTATTAAAAAAAAGGTGCAGCCTCCTCGGTGTATGATATGTGTCACTTTTTAAAATATTATCCAATATGAAATACAGACAGACAGGAGGCCGTGTGATGAAGTTGAGGAGTGAGCGCCCGGGGATGGGAACCGTTATAGACTCACGGTAATCTGGCAAATGTGAAACATGGACGCGAGGTTGAGCTTTGCTGGGCTGTGTGACACACGTGTGGGTTGAAAATATTCAGCTATTCAGCCGATAAACATTGATTTGTTGGATACAGTGTACAGCTGTGGAAGGGCGGATGAATGACAGGCCACAGACGGCGGGATGGTGAGTTTATGCTTCATGTGTCTGGAGACAGGACACCAGTGTCCGCTTTCTTGGTTGAGGAAAGGCCGGTGAGTAGAAACGAGTGCAGGGTGGAGGGGGGGCACGTAGGGGGTAAGCTTATTTTAAAAACATGGGAGCGCTGCCCTTTGCCCCTCTTGTCTAGTTAGCAATAGTGCATGTTTGTGTTGGAGAGGGGGAGGGGCATCCACACCGGACCCGGTCAGATGGTACGAGCTTGCAAGGAAGCAGGGGTGACCTTAGGCATGTGCAAGCTGTGCACCTGTAAAGGGCCACCAAACCCCAGGGGCCACCATACCAATTTATATCCTTAATATAATAATCCTCTGAGGATGGATACATATTTGCAAACACCCTGACCCCCCTCTTCACTGGCCTCTGCGCTCAGCCCTGCCCGGACCTCCTCTTCTGGGCCCCCTACCTAGGCTCCCTGCCCAGGGCCGCCATGAGCCTAGAGACGCCCCTGAAGGAAGGACCTACCCACCCCAAGCTGTCCTGGAATAAGCCCCAGAGGTGTGGTGTCTCTCCTGTTGGGAGGTGCTGTCTCTAAAGGCCACTGCGGGCCGCAGGAAGCACCCCCACTTCAAGGAGCACCGGCGGACACATCACTTTGGGTGACGTTGATATAGTGCTTGCATTAGGGCCATGAGCCATGCCTCGTCTTCTGAGCCCAGGACATAATTGTCTCATCTGCCTCTCATCACCATTCGTTAAGAGCCCTGAGAGGCCCGCGTTAGGGCTGCAGGGCAGGGCCCGCTTGGGCTGGTATTAGCAGCCCCTGAGCGGGCTCACCGGGGGCTTTCTGCAAGCACCTTTCCACTTTTACCCCTTGACACTCCCCGTCCACCAATTGTCATGTTTGAGGGTTTGGAATTACTCCCTGACCCTTAATGTACACAGACACCCTGACCACATGTGCCATGTCAGGAGTGCGCGTATATTTGCCATAAGCTGTGCCTACATGAATTGTGTATATGGAAATTGCATATGTGTATTTAATGGGACGTGCATTGACCCCGCCTATACTTCTCCCTCTGTGTGTTTATAGCACGCATGCAGATGCGCTTTACTGCCATTGGTGGGTGCCTCAACAATAGTAATAAATGCCATATTACACTCTGTCCATCTGTATGTTATGCCATGGTGTTTCATGTGGATTTATTCAAACAATTAGAGCAGTGTGGGGGGAATTGGCCCCCCCACACATTTTTTCGTATGCCCCTGGGACCTGGCCCAACCGGGTGCTTTAATTGAACAAAGCAAGGGAGCCCGTGCTTCGTTTTTTGGCCCTAGGTGTCCTTGTGGGACCCCCTAATCAGGCCTAGGGGGTCAGGGTGTTTCTACCCTGCCCCATTTTCGCGTTTGCGTATTTCTTTTACAGATTTCCTGTGCCTCGGTTCTACCAAGGCACAAGATGGCTGCCAACACTTCCTGCTTTTGAGTGTTGACAGCCAATTAGCATACAGCTCGTGATCGGAAGGGTGCGCGGATCCTGCGCGGCCATAGATATATATGTGTTTTTACGTTTGATTTTCTCAGCAACTACTGAATGGATTTACACCATTTAAAAAAGGCCTTTTTCCTGAACCAAGATCTACCTCTTTGCCAAATTTGGTGTAATTCTGTTCAGCAATTCGGGCTGTAGCCGTGTCTAAAGTTTCCAATGGGAAATTGCATGGGGTAAACACGTTTTGCGACCTCCATTTTTTCTCGTGCCCCGCTTGACGAATCACCCTGAAACTTTCAAGATAGGAGTGGACCGGAGCGGCCCATGAGTTTTGAAAATTTCGATAAGATTCGTCAACGTTATTGGCAATAGAATGTTGCAAATTTTCTATGGAAAATAGGTCCTAACTATAACCACCTACTGGCGACTGCCAGTAGGTATTATAAATATAAACATATGGAGTGGATTGGCAGAATGCACGTTGTTACAGGCATTTGAAAAATAAATTTCTGTTAAAAAGCGTCATGCCACGCATTGCCGAAATTAAAGCCTTTCCGGGAACCCACTGAGTCCCTCCGGTTCTTCCTTGTAGGAATCGTGTTGTTTATTCAAATTTGCGCTAAGCCGGGCGCGCAGGATGAGACCCATTTTTTAAATGGCCAGAAGCACAAGGGCAGCTATAGCAATCTTTCAAGTTCCAAGGTATTGGAAGCATTCTGTGCCCACCTCATCCTCAGAGAGCAAGGCATCCGTTGTGATTGTGCAGTCTGTGACTTCATGGAGGAGCCACGATCACCGCATCTATGGCTCCAGGTCATTCTGGAAGAGTTATCTGCAGTTGAGCAGTCTTGGGGACCCGGGAACGGAATTTATCTCAGCCACAACACAGCATTTTCCACGTACCTGCGTCTGCTTTAATCCAGCCCTCAGGAAGAGACACAGTGGCGCCAGAAGGAGTAACTCACCTGACATTTCCCAAAGTGATGAATGCTGGGAGTTCTGGTTCGCCGACGCAGCCACAGCATAGTTCCTTGCAATCAACTTGGCCCACCTGGATTGCCACCAATGGCAAGATGACTTGCAACATTTAAAAGTGGATTGGCAGGATGCACGTTGTTACAGGCATTTGAAAAAGACATTTCTGTTGAAACGCGTCATGCCACACATTGCCAAAATTAAAGCCTTTCCTGGAACCCTGCTGAGTCCCTCCGGTTCTTCCTTGTAGGAATCGTGTTGTATATATATATATATATATATATATATATATTCACTGAAAAAACCATAGGTTATAGACCATATATAGTTAGGAATTAGCATTTAAAAAACCTTATTTTACTCACACTAAACCATTGAAATTCCATATATAGTTAGTTGTACTAACTATATATCGCGCACCCGCAATCCACTGCTGATCATGTCACATATTACATCATTCATGACATGGTCAGTGACATCACTGATGACATCACTGATGACATCTCAAATGACATCACTGATGACATCACTGATGACATCTCAAATGACATCACTGATGACATCACTGATGACATCTCAAATGACATCACTGATGACATCACTGATGACATCTCATTTGACATTACTGATCACATCACTGATGACATAATTCATGTGATAATACAATGTACCTCTTCAGACTCTAATATAACCTTAGATACACTCAGTGTAAACATACACTAACAGACTGTCACTCATCCATGGAGTTACTCAGACACCTAGTCAGTCATGCAAAGAATCAATCACACCTCCATTTTCTCAACTATACAGTTATGCACACCTTACTTATTCAAACATATACTAAAACATATTTACTCTCTTATACAATCCTGGATACAAGTTCACAATGATGCATACAGCCACTCACACATTCACTGGCTCCTATACACAGTTATTTATATATGTCAACTCTCACATGTACTGTATTTTACATATGTACTTACTTTGACATGTAGCACTGAGATATCCATTCACTCACCAATACACTCATGCACACAGTCAACCGCCCATACAGCTGTTTCCACATGCACTTTTGAACCCATACATCTAGTGAATCAACTGCTCACACATATATGCACAGAGTCATACACCTCCCAGCCACCCACACACACACTCAGTCTCCCATACAAATGCTTGGGCAACCAATCAATAACCCATATAGTGACTCATATAGCTACTGATCAACACATGCAGCAGTTTACAGAACAACAGACATAATGATGCACAAATTAAGACAGTTTAGTCACTAACCCATGCATTCAGTGAGACACATTTAATCACTTACTCATACAGTCAGTCACGCAACAACTAAATCCTTCATCCAGACACTTCTACATCTACTCATTCTTCAATATGTAAAACATATTTAAACTTTACAGAAACACACAGTCACTGGATGATGTCATCAGTGATGTCATCAGTGATGTCATTTGAGATGTCATCAGTGATGTCATCAGTGATGTCATTTGAGATGTCATCAGTGATGTCATCAGTGATGTCACTGACCATGTCATGAATGATGTAATATGTGACATGATCAGCAGTGGATTGCGGGTGCGCGACATATAGTTAGTACAACTAACTATATATGGAATTTCAATGGTTTTGTGTGAGTAAAATTAGGTTTTTTAAATGCTAATTCCTAACTATATATGGTCTATAACCTATGTTTTTTTCAGTGAATATATATATATATATATATATTCACTGAAAAAACCAGACAAAAATCTATAACCTATGGTTTTTTCAGTGAATTTTCAAGGTTTTGTAAATGCTAATTCCTAACTATATATGGTCTATAACCTATGGTTTTTTCAGTGTATTTCAATGG
The DNA here is from genome assembly GCF_964261635.1 of Lissotriton helveticus. NCBI lineage: Eukaryota > Metazoa > Chordata > Amphibia > Caudata > Salamandridae > Lissotriton > Lissotriton helveticus. The sequence goes on from NC_136059.1 coordinate 53,857,571, forward strand.
TTTTTTAATAGCAAATATCATAAGCTGTCGAATGTCAAGTACGTGGTAAGTAAAAACATTTTCGTGTTTATGCACACTGATCTGCTTTGAATGCTACCCCCCACCCCTCATTTCTATTAGGAGTACTCTCTCTTTGCAGACAGTGAAGGGTAGTTAACGCAGCCCTTTGCCCCCTTTGTAATCCGTCGTGCCTGCTTCTCTCTCCATTTGATTGATTGTTCTCTTTGGTTCATTCTCTATTTACAAACAAGCACAGAGTCAAAATACTCTGTTTAGTCTTTGCAGATAGCGAAAAACCGTGTAAAAAAACAAAAGGAATCGAGCAAAATCAGTAGGCCACTAATGGGATCTCTTTTTGACCTCGCTAAAATAGAAACATTAGGAACAACCTGTTGAAAATAGCAATGCGTATGTACATAAGCGGCGTTCATTTGTGTTCACAGTACCCCTTGTTGATTGTTTGAATCGAGCATTGAATTGTTCGAAGTTGGTTCTCTTAAGGATCTTCTCTGCCTGCAAACGAGGAAGAATAGGAATATTCTCTCTCCCTTTGCAGATAGTGAAGGGTAGGTAACGCAAGCCTTTAACACGTCGTACCTATTTCATTCCTCATTGATTGATTGATTGATGCACCTGTTTCACCCGGACCATTTACTAGACATACGTCATCTGGCCCGACCAGAGAGCACCCCTAGTGAAAAAGACATATGCAATAATAACGAAGTGATCACTGTATCCTGTTAACAGAAACTTTAGCATGAAACAACCTGGAAAGAAAAGAATAGGAAATCGAAAATCAGTAGGCCACTGATGAACATGAACTTTTATTAAACAACGAACAAAGAAACGATAACATAACGTAATGATAAAACCTATTAATGTCCTAGAAACAAGAAAACGTTAGAAATATGCCAGTGGTGAGAGACCAGAAAAACAGTAAGAGAAACCAAATCACCCCTCGCTGTCCCACCGCCTGCCACGCCCAAAAAATCGATAGACTAGGGAAAATGCAAGTCAGTAGAACATCCGCCCCCACTCTGGAAACTTCCAAGGTGGGGCAGGGTTCCGGCTACGCCCAGCCGGGAGCAGCCCATATAAAGCAGGTCCTGCTGCCACGCCTCGGCCAGGAGATCCTAACGTAGGGTGTAGCCGGAGGAGAGGCCGAGACCAGCGGGACCCGGCCAGGGGATTGCCTTTACAACGCTGAACAGTTGCAGGGGGGGGGGAATGTCTCCTCGACCCTCCCCTCTCTCTCCCAGTCCGGCCGCGGTGGCCCTTGAGAGTTGCAGGTAGTCCCGCCACATGCTCTTCCGGTCCGGCCACCAACGGTCGGGGGGCCGAGGCCGACGGGATCCGGCTGCAGCCAATAAACCAAGAACCCCGTTAATGGGGCCAGAGCCAGGGGCGTCCGGCCGACATCTACCGGAAGCCCGGCCCGAAGACGGACGGGACACTTCTTCTTTCTTGAAAAATGGCTGCGACAACACTGGGGGGGGGATGTCTTGCACATGCCTCCGACCCCCCCCCCCTCGTCCTCATCGCCTGGTCCGGCCATAACAAATCTCAAGCGAGACGCCGTGGGATGCACTGGCAGGGAGAGACGGTGCGAACAGGCCTCTCCCGCCTCCCCAGGTGGAGGCTTCCCAGCTGCACCCTCAGCGCTCCAGGCGCCCGGAAAAGGGTTCTTCCACTGTGGCTATGCTGCAACGTCTCGCCCGGCAGGGTGGAGCCCGTCCGCTCATTTGACCCCGCGATCGCCAGTAGCTACCGAACTCTCAAAATGGCGGTCGACCTGGCAAGAGCGGGCCCAGCATAAAGAAATGGCCCGGTCACTGGTTGACTCCACCACCGTAGTCCTCCACGACCTTGAAGATTCTAGAGGAGCCGCGGGAGTCTCCGACCCCCGATGGGGAATGACTGCCATGATCACCCGTGGAGGGACGAAACTGTATCCGCGGGACGTCGGCGCCAGCCTCACTTTGAATTACTAGAATCCTGCAGACCTCACTTCCGGTGAAAGCACAGTGTGACCCGGTAGGAAAAATTGTTGCACCCCCTCCCCTTTTTGACTGATAGTTCAAACCACCGATCCTTTCCTTTGCCCTTTTAACGGAACTTTGGACTGCCTCCCCCTCTTTTACATTTTCTAGAGAAAACAAAACATTAACCACTACAATAGCATAGCAGTTGACACCAGAACTGTTTTCAAATTGAAAACCAACAACATCTTCAACAGAATCCTTTTTGTTTCTGCTGTGACCCTGCTACAGCACAGCCATTGTCCCCAGCAGTAATTCTGCAATGCCGCTAAGAATAGCTGTGGTGCCTACTGGACTCACTCACCCCCGCGGCGCCCCACGCCGTTATTTGCTGGGCGGCAACTTGCTAGACATCACTTTCGTGCCATCTAGATTTCAGCGCGTTCTGCTGCCTTGGAACTATTCGCACAACAGACCGCTACTGACAAGAATATTTCATTATTGGTGCTGTCAATTTCAATAAATCTATTGGATAATTCAAAAGAAATTGCCACGGTCTCTTCGTTGTTTAAATGTTTTTACTGTTTTTGTTTTCTTGTATATATTTATATGTTATTAAAGTTTTATATTCCTACTACTTTGTTGGAGTGCTATATATTTTTAATGTGACACATAATTGTAAAAACTTTGATGTACAAAGAGTCATTCCTGGAATCTTCCGCTTCAGGCTCTGTCCCCTCCCCAATCACAATACAGGATAGTTTTCAGATAGTAGGAACACGTGTGGTGTGACGGATCTCATCGGGTGTGGGCCTTGATCTACTATAACTCCTTTGAAGAGGGGTGATTCTTTACAGCTGGGGCCATAAACTACATCTGCAGGGCTAGCTGATAGCCTGGACAATCGGACACAGAGGAAGAGGAGTGTCAGAGGGTGCGGTAGTGAATAGGGCGAAAGGGAGGTGTCGGGCGGGCACAGTGTGATTCTCAGGGAAGAGCAGCGCAGATGGGGGGAGGTTTATTGCCCATGCATAAGACAGAGAGCGGGGGTGACCAGTGCCTGGGGAAGATGCTTGCGAGGGTGAGGAGCCATGCTACGAATCGACAGCGTGCAGAGAGTGGGTCTGGTCAAGACATCTAAAATGGCTGCCGTGCACGACAAAAGTGTGGCATTTCAAAAAAGGCAAGATGGCGCAGACAATGTTTTTCAACACTTCCTCATTTCCTTCGAATCGAACGTTAACAGACGTTGGGGCATATTACCAAAGTTAAGCGATATTTATCGCTAACGATGCTTACCAACGAATTTTTTACCGCTAAGCATCATCAGAAATTACCGAAGATAAACCTTGCTATTATCAAGGTTTATCACAAATGCGATAATAAACGGCCGCAATGCATGAATATCGCTAAAAACTCAGCGATATTCATACATTACCGAGCTAATGCTCTTAGCCATGTTATCCACCTCCCATTGGATAACATGGCTAAGAACTGCTCAGGGCAGGTGTTACTTTTTGGAGATATTCGCGCTTAGCGCGAATATCTCCAAAAGTTGGTAATAGGAGATAGATATCTTGCATGTTGTAATGCAAGTTATTGTGGTATATGGAACTCATACCATAATCTCTCAGGAAAGCAGAAACTGATCCTTTTGGGACCGCCTAAAAAGGCCTAGGGGGTGAGGAGTACTCTACTTTGCCCCCTTTTCACGTTCCGAACTATTTTATTTTACTCTCTTCTGTAATTACACAAAATACCAGCGATAAGATGCATCGGAGACACACACTGAGAGAAAGGAGGCCGGAGATGAAGAAGACATGTCAAATACACATTGGAGATAATATAGTGGCAGAAGGGAAGTAAATATGAGTAAACTTACCATGTAACATAAAAATGTTGCACTCTATACTATAAGTCTCATTTTATACTACAATCACTTCGCTACAACCTCATAAATTAAAAATAAAAATAAATAATGTCTCAAACAATTTTTGATTTCTAAATATAAATTTATTCTTCAGAATTTTCTAAATTTGAAACAACTAGTAACATGTCCTCATCAGTAATTTCCTCTTCAATCATCTCATCTGGAATCTCCTCATTAAAAGTCTGCAATGATGATTCTTGTAACTCTATGGTCTCCAAACACTCGATAAATTCGCCATCAAGAGATTGATCAAAAAAATCATTCAAGTCATCTCCTCCTTCTGACAATATTTCATTATTGGTGCTGTCCATTTCAATCAATGTAGTGGAATCATTCAAGTCATCTCCTCGTGACAATATTTCATTATTGGTGCTCTCAATTTCAATCAATGTAGTGGAATCATTCAAGTCATCTCCTCCTTGTGACAATATTTCATTATTGGTGCTGTCCATTTCAATCAATCTAATGGAATCATACAAGCCATCTCCTCCTTGTGACAATATTTCATTATTGGTGCTCTCAATTTCAATCAATGTAGTGGAATCATTCAAGTCATCTCCTTGTGACAATATTTCATTCTTGGTGCTGTCCATTTCAATCAATCTAATGGAATCATACAAGTCATGTCCTCCTTGTGACAATATTTCATTATTGGTGCTCTCAATTTCAATCAATGTAGTGGACAATTCAAAAGAAATTGCCACGGTCTCTTCATTGTGAGCCATTTTATTTTGAAATTGCTTGCTGTAAATTGCAGAAAAAAATAATCACTTTCATTTATCGTTTTTAGTAATACATAATATAAAACTAACTTTATCAAGTATTTAGTATAACAGAAGGACTGCAAATAAATAACAGAAAACATTTTTCAAATTATCTTCAAGTGTACAACATAGTTCCCCTTACAAATTAACAACTCACCTTTTCAAAAGTAGGAAAAGTGTTAGTACTGTGTAAATCAAACACCAGAAATTCACCACCAAAAATTCCTCACAAATGTACCTCAGACAGTAGTATCACAAAATGGCTGTGGTTTCCTCTCATTTGACATATATACATAACCAATTAACTTTCATCACACACAAATACAAAACCAAAGTAACATTTTAATTGGTTCTAAATTTCAACACTTTCAAATGTGTTTTCCCCATGCAATTTTCCATAGGACATTTACATACGTCTACAGCCTGAATGGCTGAACGGAATTACACCAAACTTGACAAAATGGTACATCAAACCTAAGAGGTCAGGAAGGATCTACTATGCCCCCTTATGGTCATTTCCCCCTTCGCTTTGGCCTCCTCTTGTCTCTCAATCCTACCGAGAGACAAGATGGCGGCCGCTACGGACTGTTTGGAATGTTCACAGACGCCGGAGAACCAATCAGCTTCGCGAAGCTCCGTAACGCGAAAAGTACGCGAAGCGGAGCGCTGTTACAGATATATATCTTTTTTTGAACGTTAATTTCTCAAAATCCACTGGAGCACATATATTGAGACCTAGCAAAGGCACATCGGGCTACCAGTCCCTAATATTTTGCAAAGTTTCGTGCAAATCCATTCAGCCGTTCGATTATTATTATTTTTTTTTTTTTTTGCCCCGCGGAGCCCTTTTAAAACCTCCACATCAAACGTAGGGGGTCAGCGAGGATCTACTATTCCCCCTTATGGTCATTTGCCCCTTCGCTTTGGCCTCCTCTTGTCTCTCGATCCTACCGAGAGACAAGATGGCGGCCGCTACGGACTGTTTGGAATGTTGACAGACGCCGGAGAACCAATCAGCTTCGCTTCACAAAGCTCCGTTGCGCGAAAAGTACGCGTCCTGGAGCGCTGCCCGGTCCGCTGTTACAGATATATATCTTTTTTTAAACGTTAATTTCTCAAAATCCACTGTAGCACATATATTGAGACCTACAAAAGGCACATCGGGCTACCAGTCCCTACAATTTTGCCAAGTTTCGTGCAAATCCATTCAGCCGTTCGGGCTAAAAGTGAGGCCAACCGCCCTATGGAAAACTCAAAGTTAAAAACACGTTTTGGGACCCCCCTTTTTTCTCAGCCCCCCCTTGACGAACCCCCCCCAAATTTTCAAGGGCTGCTCAGAAACAAAATGTTCCATTTTCCTGAAAGTTTCAGCCAATTCCGTCCACAAACGCCAAAGTTATTAGACATAGAATTTTCAAAAAACCCATAGAGAAAAAATCCTAACTATATATACCTACTGGCGACCGCCAGTAGGTAATATATATATATATATATATATATATATTTATTTATTTTTTCACCGAAAAAAACATAGGTTTCAGGAACGTTATTGTTAGTTGGACATTTCACATTTGCAAAACCATAGAAATTCCGGCTTTATAGTTAGTTGAGCTAACTATAACTTGCGCCCCCGCAATGCACTGCTGATGATGTCACATATTACATCATTCATGACATGCTCAGTGACATCACTGATGACATCATCCAGTGACTGTGCATTTCTGTAAAGTTTAGATAGACTTCTAAAATCGGATTCACATGTTTCCAATAGGGCGAATGATGTATCTAAAATCATTTGTAGTGGAAATAAGCCAAAATATGCTTAGTAATTCATGTTGATATCCTCTCAGAATTTTGGCCTTAAAAATATTGAATATGAATTTGGTAATTCATTAGGCAACCAAAATTTGAATTGTAAATGTCCATCATTACACATCCTTTATTGAATTTTAAATACACAGTATAGTGTACAGATGTTGAAGTAGGTCCATCGTGGAAAAAATAGCCACTGTTTTAAAAGTTCTTCCTGACATCTGTCTACAATGGTAAAGCATTAAAATAATATATTGTCCACATCTTTTTATAAATAATGTTGACAACATTTCCGATTTGCACTGAGTACATTCTATATCTTGATGAGCTGATTTCACTAGATCGTTGAAAGATACTGTTTTCAAATCTGGTATTGTCAAATATATGAATCGTTCAGTGTCTATTTTAGTGGTAGATGAAAATGAACAGCTGTCACAACTATGATCCCATGTGTAACGTAGTCCAAACAGATTTTCACTTGTGTACCTTTGTATTCTAATACTGCAAGCATAAAAATAAGAAATTTCTGAGTATCTTGCTGTACATTTATTGTAAATTGTGAAGAACCAGAACATATATCCAGAAGATTCCGCACATCAAAAGTAGTATTTAGTTTAATCAGTTTTCAACTTTTCAAAAATATAATGTAACAAATTAGAAAATCTTTTCTCTTGATTTTCCATAATTGCAGTCTGTAGAATTTTTTTTAAAAAAAGACAACGTTCATGATTACATTAGCACAGCAGTTGATACCTGAACTTTTTTCGAACTGATATCCAACAATATTAGCAACCATGTTCACTTCTATTTTCTTTCCAGACTCATCATTCTTTTCAATTCTTTTTTCTTTGCAATCTCACGAAAATGTTTATCATATTTGAGTTTTGGATGTATTAAATGTTTTTCATAAATAGGATATTCACCTAAGCTAGGAGCATAGAGTCTTCTTAACAAATTGTACTCTTTTACACAATTTACATCTGCACTAACTTTTTGCTCATCAAAATCAATCAAATACAATCCGGATAACGTTCTTCCTCGAGACAATGCAACATATGCCATACCCTCTTTAAAAACAGAACTTCCAATATTTACCAAAGCACTGTTTACACTTGAACCTTGAGATTTATGAATGGTCACTGCATATGCTAAACACACAGTAAACTGTTTTCTAAGAGCATACAAATCTTTTACAAGCAAAAAACGAACATAATAACATCCAATCTGTTTCACCTCTTCAATCTGATCAAATTCAATCTTCAAAAATCCAATTCCATCTCTATCTGGATAACTAAAAAGGTCAACAACTTTCCCTATTGCTCCAATTACTAAACCTTTCTCAACATCTAAATTAAGCCGTAATATTATGCAACAGTTTACAGATACATGTAAGGTCTTTCCCAAACCATCAGTCTTAACTATTGATTTTTCTAAAGAGTCCAATGTTAACTGTAATTTCTCTGACAAAATAAGAGTTACTCCTTCATGTTCTATTGTATTAATAGCTACCATTTTCAGAATGTAGAACATTCTTTCACTGTTGGCATAAGGCAAATTATAGATTTATTTTCTGCAATTTTTCGGTAGATTGTTTCAGGTGCAATATTTTCTTTTGGAAACAAGTTTCTTAGTAGCCGACTTTCTAAAGCATTTTTTCCATCCTTTGTTAAGACACCAATTCTAATATTTTGAAGAATGTTTCCATAATCTTCATCGTTTGCTTGTTGCATGTTCTTAATAGGTGCCTTATATTCAAAAAAAGTCCAAGTGTTCAAATTTCCAATACTTCCCAAAGATTTTTTAGTGTCTTCATAAAGAAGAGTTTTAAATACAGGTTGGCCTTTCACAGGTGTGAGTTGTAGTAGATAACCAAATACAATTACATGTTTCCCTCCAAATAAAACATCTTAATTTGTATTTAAAATCTGTTGCATCCGCAAATGTACAAACACAAGCATTAAGTTTGAGCCCATGCTCACTTCAGTAATTACCAGAAGTTTAATTTTGTTCAGTACTCTTGAAACTTCGAAACAAGCTTCTCCAGGTAGCTTGTGATATACCAACTTATTTTCATCTTCTACTTGTAACATAGATAATGTAATGTAATCCCTTTAATGTTGTGTGCTGCTAACCCAGTTGGAGCAGTTACAACACAAGACAAATGTGAATCCATTGTTTTATGTAGATAACTTTACAAACATTTAATAAAAAAACTATTACCCCTTCCAGCTTGTCCACTGATGTACATCAGAATAGGTTTAAATGATGTACATTTGCAATCATTATTTTCATGCAGTAATCCATGTTTTATCTGTTGTGTAACTTAGTGATACATTTCTTTCTGTTCAGTATTCAAACTGTCCTCTATATTTTCCAAATCAATATTCCCCTGTTGTGCTTGCTGCATCACCGTTTCCACTTCACTCCTTGCTAGTACTTCTTCATTTTCAAGTATGGTTTCTCCTAGTGGATCTTGACTTTGTGGAGCAGAACTCTGACTATCTTAAGAACTATCTCTAGCTATTTCAACTGCAATAGTTCTTTCTTGATTAATCTCTTCATTCAACATTTGGAGATAAATTGGAAGAATTGGATATTCAATGCTATCTTTACATGCAATGAAAGAATCTTCATAGCAGTCACAAACTTCAAGTAATTCCATTTCAGTCCGCCAAGGTTTGAAGAGTTACAGAAGTGCTAAATGGAAAAACTTACTTTTATCTGGAATATTGCAACTTAGTTTCCTTTGATTAATCAGATTTCCAATGGCGTGTTTTTCCAAACATCCTTCAGATACAATTACAGCATATTTTCCTTCATTAATATTTTCTGTCGCATTTTTTTAAACTATAATGTTGCAGTATTTCATATAGACATATCTTTTCCCGGTGAGGACTTCTATTTGGATAGTACATATCCAACATATTTGTTTTTAGAATATCTGTACGTTCAGGTTCATTCAGTGCCAAGTATTCAATTTCTTGTACAGATTTCAAAACACGATTTTGTGTCACTGCAAGGCTTAGACTTATCCAGATGATTTCTCTTGACTTTGAATATAAACTTGCAGATGTCATTCAATCTGAACATGTGTACAATACAATTTCTCGATGTGAAAGCATCTTCAAGCTGAAGCTGTACAATTTTTTGCTAATTGTCTTCTCCTGTGAAATTGCCCTTCAACATTTCTCTCAATTCTGTCTTCTCAGATTTAGTAATATATGACGTGACATAGCGAGCAACAACAATTGAGTTATCTGCAACATATTGTATGTCCATATTTGCATTCCACATCTTCAAAATCACCGGATTGTAATCATTAATGTAATTCGATTCTTCTGTTCTTTTTATATTATAAGTATTTTTTGGTGATTTTCGAGTGATAGTATGCCTCACTGAAGACATAAAACTGTTCACTCTTCCTTTGGAAATTACTGGACGTGGCAAGCCAAATTGACTTTTTGTGTAAAATGTATCCTTTGACTTATATTTCCATTTGAAACCATAAAACCTGCTGTCTTAAAGTATTTTCTCCTCATGTTTTTGGAATTGAACAGTTAACATAGTCTTCAAAAAGAGATAAAACAGTCTCATCCGAATCAGTTCCAAATTTGGGTGCATCCTTGATCCATGTTTTGAATGTGGCTTCTCACCAATAAGTCTCACCAATAAGCCACACCCAAACACTGCACTCCCACCTGGAAGGTAAATATATCATTACACCTTTGAATAATATACATTTTTAAGCATGTCTTACCACCCCTGGCACAACAAGACTGCAACACAAAATAAACAGCACCTTTGGAAAAGGAGTTTTATTTAACAAAATGCAAAGACTATCACTTTTTGAATAAGGCTTGGGGTTTATTACATAATACTCTGTAAACAAAGGCTGTCTCAGATACCAAATGCATTATGTTCAAATATATGTAGCACACTTATAATCTAAAGGCATGAATCAATAACTGAGCAAACTATAATACTGATTAATAATCAAGCAATAATTGAAGTAAGATAACATACACTGGACGTCCTGCAAGAGATCAGAAAGATATATACACAGAGTAGAGGATCACTCTGGATGTGCACCTCCCACACCACAAAGAAACACCTCACGATCAAAGAAACCTCAATACATCACCTGATGCATACACTGCCCACTTCTGGCCGGGGGAAGTCTTCACACAGCCGGGAATCAGAGGTCAGCAATCAGGGTTCAATCCAAGATAGAAACATCTGCCCTCACTCGGAATCCACCAAACTTCCAAACTTCCACTTCCACCAGACCAGTGGAGGCTCCCCCTTTTAATACAAATCCAAACATAAAGAAGCTTCTGGCAAGCCACGCCCCCTCGTTCTCATGAGAGCCCGTACCAGTCTGCCCAAGGCTACGGCATCGTTGATCAGGCCTTTGCTTATGGCTTCGAGACGGACCATGCACATTCCTCTGATAAGAACTGGTTTCTACTAGCACACAGAGTGCAGAAAACAAATTAAAGCAAAATATATATGACTTTGTTTACCCAGATGCCAAATTGGCATTTGTTAAAAAATCTAGACCAATCCTTTAAGAATGAACCACTCTCTGCATTCAAAAAGAACCATAGCATTGCCAATCAATTAGTGAGAGCATCGGTACCACAAGAAAAAAACCCTGACTTGCGCACTATGCTAGGTTTGCCACCTGTCCAGGGCCACCACAAATGTGGCACATGTTCATGCTGCAAAACAACAAAAGAAGGAACAGTATTTACACACAATCAGATAAATTGGAAACACAAAGCATTCTCTAATTGTAAAATCCGATATGTAGTATACGGAATTACATGCCCGTGTAACCTACTATATATCGGAAAAACCAACCAAGAGGTACGTCTAAGGATACAGCAACATTAATCAAGAATAAAAAATAATGTTGCAATAGCACCTCTGGTAAACCATTGGCGTGAAAAAAATCACAAAGACTCTGATCTACTGTGGAGAGTCATCTCAAAGGTGGAAAACGATGCACGAGGTGGTGATTTGGATGCCAAACTAACAAGAAGGGAGGATATGTTAATAGTCAAGTTTAACATGGCAATACTAGGATTGAATGAATTGTGCGAAATGTTCAAACTATAGCATGACATCAAATGATCCGATTCAACTCCAAATCATCCCCATAAATAAGATCCATAATTTCAAGACGCTTTCCACAACACCATGCAGATCTTTTAGCACCTCTAATTAGGGATTAAAGACGTCCTATTCCTGTGTCAAACACACCACAACCCATAAAAATATGAAAACACATTTAAGGGATGCAGGCACTCATGAACAAATCAAATGTGGGACTGCACAACGATGACCCTTTGTTTCAATAAAAGAACTGCATGAGGAACGACACTGATTTCATGAAAACTACAATACCCATCGCGCTTCGACTTTAGGTCGCGGTAGGACATGAACGAATTGCATACAACAAACTGGACCGTTCCAAATTAATACTTCCATTTGCTGAAAACCTAATGTATTTGCAATTAAAAGACAACTGAACTATTAGTGTTTAGTAAGTGGTATCATGACACGCAATAAACTATCATAAAATGATCTCCACTCGATCGCACTACACCTCCCATGATCCTTTGCGGACCAGGAAGTGAATGCGACTGAGACGCTTCGTGTATGGAAAGAAGAAGTCGTTTGTGCATACCGCAGTGTGCCTCGTCCGATTAAAGTAAGAAAAGATAAAAACAAGAGCAGTTGAAGGGATGATTTTGCCAACCTGATGGACAACCACCTTTTCAAACTTGATTTACAATTGTTTCCAGATACGCCGGCTGGAGCACATGAGAAGAAACCTACACAACCAGCCTGAGCCTCTCATGAAGGTAAGCACTGCTTCGCGGTCGCCATGCACATATAAACAACATTATTCAAAAACGGCCAGTTTGACTGATTAAGCCAACCCTTTTCCTCCCCGTTTTTAGAATGCTGAGAGTCAGGCAGTTTACATAGAAATTAGGATGCCGAAATTAATCCACAAGTAAGTGACTGTAGATGTGCATGTTTGTAAAAAAAGTGCATGACATGGTCAGAATTGGGTTATGATTTTGTAATTTCCTGCATTTTTGATTGTAGTTGGACGTCGCAGACATTTCAACTTCCTCTAAACTCTGAAGAGCGAGAGGTAAGATGTAGAGTCTAGCAGTAGTGGGTCAGGCAGCTGAGAGACAATAATTCACATTTTAAAGAAAGCTTTTTTGTTCTCCATTACAGATTATGGTCCTGATGAGAACTCTCAATTGACGCGAGTTCGAAACGCGTAGACTTTCAAAAAGAGAGCCAAAAAACCAAAAAGTGATAGGAACCAGTAAATCATAGATTTTTGTTCAGAAATTTTAAAAAAACAGTCATTGGCTTTTGTTGTGAATAGTTTGATTCCAGCACGTATTTAACCATTGATGTATCTTTGTTTTGTCTGTTTTTGTGAAAATTCTGGGTATTGGTATGATTGAGGGATGATTGATGTTTGAATGAAGAAATGTTAGGAATGTATCATTGTAAATAGGAAGTTCTTTTGATAATAAGAATGTGATTTCTGTTGTGTACATAAGGTTTTATAGCTTACATATACATTTGGTAAAGTATATGATCAAATAGAAGAGCAATTCATAAAATAAGAAGCAAATAAAATAATTGGAATTCAATCCAACAAACATATAGTTTTCTATCGTATGTTGTGACCCAAAAAGTTGTCAGGTTAAGTGGTTAGCGGCACGTGCATCTATTTTGTTTATTATAAGCTTGTGGCAAGCTGTGCTGTTGGGGGCCAGACCCAGTGGTGGTTTTTCGTTTTGAATTGCAGGCAGCAGCCTGTGTGGTCCTTTTCCCAGCCAAAATAGCTGAGTAAGGATTTGTAAGTCTTTTTGTGTTTTGAACACTTGTTAGCCGAAACAGAGGTTCTGCGTCGTGTTGTCATTTGTGATTATAGAAACCTTGTGTGAAGAGTGAGTGTGAGATTGCAATAGTATGTCTGAGAATGAAACATTTGCTTAAGTGAGGAACATATAAAGAATCTGCTTGCTGCCCCCCCATTATTCGCCTCCGCATCGTTAAGCGTCTCTGCTCAAAACCAGAATGAAATAGATAAACTCACTAGACTAAAGAAAAAACAGATTTGTACGGATTTGCATGGACATTTTTTACTTCAACACCTGAGGAGTGGAACTATTCCAGGTGGACTAGAGATCAAAAACGTCCCGGTCATATTTACAGAGGACCCCATATACAAAAAAGGTTATAGCTACATAGAGACCAAATGTAGCCGGGATTTAATGGTACTAACAATTGAAACGGCACAAAGATTATCCAAAATACAGCTGGAGGAAATTGAAGCTTTGGAAATTGCAATCTCCACAAATCAACTGATAACAGATGCAAAAACATTACTTGAAAAAGTTCAGAAAGACATTGGAGAGTTTAAAGATTATACAATTAATCAAAAAACTGCGCAATTTGACAAAGATAAAAGCAACTTCAACTTAGAGAAAGTCTATCCTTTCCTCCAATCGGACTTCTACTCCAGACCGAATCAAGAAAACATTTACAACAATACCAGGGAAGATCTTTCAATAAATGTATAACCTTCTCGGATACATCATCATCTGGCAGTTCCAGTGAAGGTGAAAATTCAACCCCTCAGAGAAACTACAATAGACGAGGTGGATTTCAACAACAACACCAAGGATTCCAACAACAACATCAAGGATCTTTTTTAGCCAGAGGCCAGATGAAACAGCGTGGAAAGACAAGGAACAATCAACAACCATGGGAGATGTCGACAAGACAGCAAAACTACAAGAACTGACTCCCTCGCCGATATTCAATTTGTCAAATAAAACTCTCACAAAATATGAAGAGTCAATTTTAAGAAAAGGACTCACTTTTGTCCTGTCAAAACATACACACTTTGTCAAACTCAAGACAGAAGTGATTGAATTCTGTCAAAAAGTGAGATTAAAAACGTTCTTTGTAGATAAAAACTATCAGCCTGCAATAGAAAAAACAGTATTACGCAATAAATCATCTTTTTGCCCACCCACCAGTAAAGTACCCAAAGAGGTCATTACATTTGAACGAACCATATTATCTGCCGTGACTGAAATGGAAAACAAGAGAAAATGGATTAAATACAACATATCCAAATCTGAGTCAATTGCATTAACCAACTTAAAAGCAGATACTTCAATGATCATAAAACAGGCCGATAAGGGCGGGTCAATTGTCATCTGGGATAAAGAGTTATACATTAAAGAAGTTCGGAGGAAATTAAACGACAAAACTTGCTATCGTAAAATCAACAAAGATCCTACATCTGATCTTAAAAATGAATTGTTCGCAATAATTGACGAAGGTTTCAACCAAGGTTTTCTTGGCAAAAAAGAATTGGAATACCTCAAAATCAAACATCCAAGAACTCCTCTACTAAATGTATTGCCAAAAATATATTAAAACGAAACAACACCACCTGGCCGCCCGATAGTTTCTGACTGCGATTCCTTACTGGAACCAATTTCCAAGTTTGTTGATTTATTTTTAAAACCTTTCCTCCATCAGGTGAAATCGTTTGTTCAGGATACAACTGATTTTATTAACAAACTGACCACAATTGATTTTGACAAAAATATCCATCTAATGGTGACAATGGTTATTACGTCCTTATACACCCAAATACCGCAGGACGAGGGAGTTTGTCCTAGAATCATATTTGGAAGAACGTGAGAGACCACATAAAGTACCAACATCCTTCATCAAAAAACTTGCAGAATTTGCTTTAAAAATGAACTATTTCAATTTTAATGGAGATTTCTTCTTCCAAATAGGAGGTGTGGCGATGGGATGCCCATTTGCCCCGGAACTTGCTGTATTATTCATGTCCAAATACGAGGAGACTTTTATCTATAAGAACAACCCTTTTGCACAATGGATAACACATTGTTATCGATTCATAGACGATATCTTCTTCGTCTGGACAGGCTCGGAGGAGGACCTAAGAACTTTTCATGAGTGGATTAACAACAGAATGCCCACAATTAAATTCAGACAAAATACAATTCTTAGATGTCGAGGTCTACCCTTCAAGTGGAGGCCTGGCGACAACACTGTATAAGAAACTGACAGATCGAAATAAGGCCCTCCATTTTGGAAGCAATCACCCACGTAGCCTTAAGGACAATCTCCCTTACGGGCAATATCTTAGAATTCGTCGCAATTGCAAAGAGAAGGAAGAATACCTAAGGCATGCAGAAAATCTTACATTGAACCTTCCTCAATTTGGATATCCCAAAAAACTACTCAAAAAATCCTGCAAGAGAGCTTGTTGGACACCGAGGGAGAGCCTATTAGAGAGAAGAACTAAAAAGGAAACTGAAAGAATGGTATTCGTATCCACATTTTGTCCAAACTCAAATGCTTTGAAGAAGGTGGTCAAACAAAATTGGCATTTGTTAAAAAATCTAGACCAATCCTTTAAGAATGAACCACTCTTTGCATTCAAAAAGAACCATTGCATTTCCAATCAATTAGTGAGAGCATCGGTACCACAAGAAAAAAACCCTGACTTGCTCACTATGCTAGGTTTGCCACCTGTCCAAGGCCACCAAAAATGTGGCACATGTTCATGCTGCGAAACAACAAAAGAAGGAACAGTATTCAAACACAATCAGATAAATTGGAAACACGAGGCATTCTCTAATTGTAAAACCCGATATGTAGTATACGGAATTACATGCCCGAGTAACCTACTATATATCCGAAAAACCAACCAAGAGGTACGTCTAAGGATACAGCAACATGAATCAAGAATAAAAAATAATGTTGCAACAGCACCTCTGGTAAACCATTGGCGTGAAAAAAATCATAAAGACTCTGATCTACTGTGGACAGTCATCTCAAAGGTGGAAAACGATGCACGAGGTGGTGATTTGGATGCCAAACTAACAAGAAGGGAGGCTATGTTAATAGTCAAGTTTAACACGGCAATACTAGGATTGAATGAATTGTCCGAAATTTTCAAACTATAGCATGACATCAAATGATCCGATTCAACTCCAAATCATTCCCATAATTTCAAGACGCTTTCCACAACACCATGCAGATCGTTTAGCACCTCCAATTAGGGATTAAAGACATCCTATTCCTGTGTCAAACACACCACAACCCATAAAAATATGAAAACACATGGAGGGATGCAGGCACTCATCAACAAATCAAATGTGGGACTGCACAACGATGACCCTTTGTTTCAATAAAAGAACTGCATGAGGAACAACACTGATTTCATGAAAACCACAATACCCATCGCGCTTCGACTTTAAGTCGCAATAGGACACGAACGACTTGCATACAACAAACTGGACCGTTCCAAATTAATACTTCCATTTGCTGAAAACCTAATGTATTTGCAATTAAAAGACAACTGAACTATTAGTGTTTAGTAAGTGGTATCACGACACGCATTAAACTATCATAAAATGATCCCCACTTGATCGCACTACACCTCCCATGATCCTTTGCGGACCAGGAAGCGAATGCGACTGAGACGCTTCGTGTATGGAAAGAAGAAGTCGTTTGTGTACACCGCGGTGTGCCTCGTCCGATTAAAGTTAGAAAAGATAAAAGCAAGAGCAGTTGAAGGGATGATTTTACCAACCTGATGGACAACCACCTTTTCAAACTCGATTTTCAATTGTTTCCAGATACGCCGGCGGGAGCACATGAGAAGAAACCTACACAACCAGCCTGAGCCTCTCATGAAGGTAAGCACTGCTTCACGGTTGCCGTGCACATGTAAACAACATTATTCAAAAACGGCCAGTTTGACTGATTAAGCCAACCCTTTCCCTCCCCGTTTTTAGAATGCTGAGAGTCAGGCAGTTTACATAGAAATTAGGACGCCGAAATTAATCCACAAGTAAGTGACTGTAGATGTGTATGTTGGTAAAAAAAAGTGCGTGACATGGTCAGAATTGGGTTATGATTTTGTAATTTCCTGCATTTTTGATTGTAGTTGGACGTCTCGGACATTTCAACTTCCTCTAAACTCTGAAGAGCGAGAGGTAAGATGTGGAGGCTAGCAGTAGTGGGTCAGCCAGCTGAGAGACAATAATTCACATTTTAAAGAAAGCTTTTTTGTTCTCCATTACAGATTATGGTCCTGATGAGAACTCTCAATTGACGTGAGTTCGAAACGCGTAGACTTTCAAAAAGAGAGCCAAAACAACAAAAAGTGATAGGAACCAGTAAATCATAGATTTTTGTTCAGAAATGTAAAAATTGGCTTTTGTTGTGAATACTTTGATTCCAGCACGTATTTAACCATTGATGTATCTTCGTTTTGTCTGTTTTTATGAAAATTCTCGTATTGGTATGATTGAGGGATGATTGATGTTTGAATGAAGAAATGTTAGGAATGTATCATTGTAAATAGGAAGTTCTTTTGATAATAAGAATGTGATTTCTGTTTTGTACATAAGGTTTTATAGCTTACGTATAAATTTGATAAAGTATATGATCAAATAGAAGAGCAATTCCTAAAATAAGAAGCAAATAAAATAATTGGAATTCAATCCAACAAACATATCGTTTTCTATCGTATGTTGTGACCCAAAAAGATGTCAGGTTAATTGGTTAGCGGCACATGCATCTATTTTGTTGATTATAAGCTTGTGGCAAGCTGTGCCGTTGGGAGCCCAGACCCAGTCGTGGTTTTTCATTTCTCAATTGAGAGCAAAACCATTTAAAACTAAATTTCTGGAGAGAAAGACACAAAACTGCAAGCCATAACTAAAAGCATATCTACAAGGGAAAAACACATTTTAAAATCAAAAACATTGAACTAAAGCAGATCATGACTAACCATTTTGAAAAACTACATCACATGACTGAAAAACATTGCAAAAGATATGACAATCACTGTAGAGCAAATAAAGATGGCATCACTTAAATTTGTGTAAAGGGAATAACTCAGAAGCATAAAAGAGCTCTAGTAAATGTTTGGATGCTTGTTGAATGATTAATCTGGAAACACTACTGCTTAAAGCAGCCAACCTAATATGGATTGTAAAGTTCAGTCTGTAGCTCAGAAAAGAACTGCTCCAATAGCAGCACAACATCTCAGTTGTTCACCTTCTTTAGTGTTCAAACTAACAGTTCATCTGTGTGAAAGACACACAGCTCTTGAATTTTGTTTCCCTCACAAGTCAATAAAGATACTCCAACTGCAGCACATCCTGCTGCTCACTATTCAGGCAAAAACCAACTGATTGTCTGTGTGAAAGGCACACAGCCTTCTCGCTAATTGCATCATATCCATCCCCAACATAGCTGTTCAGGTTGCTTGGCAAAGAAGAACCCCATCCAGTCCATTCAGCAAAGGCGGACCCCATCCGGTCTGGTCAGCCACAGGATTTCAGCTTTCCTCAGCTACAGGACATCACCTTCCACCGTCCGGCTTGGCAGCTCCAGGCTTGAGGGTGGGGTTAGGGGGGGAGGGAAAGGAATCCCACTCATATGAGGACTGGGGCAACATGCACACCAAGGCGATGCGCTGCATATGATGATCTGAAAAAAGAAAAAAGCATCCCTCTTCCTGCAAAAAACATTTTTCATCACTGCATAGCTCTCCTCTAGCTCTGGGGAATTGTCTGAGAATTCTACCCACGCTTTAATCTCTGAATCCTTGGTATGAGAATGAAACTCTGTTTTCTCTGCACAGCAAGAAGGGCTGGGGCAGTATTCTTCCACTCACTGCTGAATATGTGCTCCCTTTATCTATTGGCAGAAACCCAAGACAGTTCATCTGCTCCGGTAATTTTCCTTTCCTCATCCGGCATTTCACTTTCTATGCGACTTGTCTTGCTCGTGCATTCTGGCACATAAAAATCACAATTCTGATTAAATCTAGGGGAAATCCCTTCATTTTCTGCCCACCTGCTTGTATGATCTTTATCTCCTAGGTGCTCGTATTTAGGTATGCACACCAAATCTGAATCGTGTCTCCACGACTTTAGCCTTGTCATCTGAAAAGAAATGAAAGGTTTGTCATGCAATGTAACTGCACCTTGCAGCACACTCTGTAGAATCCTATATCCTCAATCTCTACCCCGGGAATTTTCATTAGGACCTGAGAAACAAATTGTATTTCATTGTAATGCTCCTTGTCCAGTATCTGTCAAAGTCCAATAACACAAAAGTATCTGTAACTTTTAAAAACATATTTTTCCTTTTCCTATTCCTTACAAAAACTATAAAGAACACATTTCTTTTGAACTGGCACACAAAATACACTGTCACATTTCTAAATTGCTGCATTCATTTCCTAAGATAACATTCCTCCCTGTAAAATAAAATTCATTATACACCAACATGTCTAATTAATACCTACAAACAGCGATCGTTAACTAAAAAAAAAAAAATGCTCTGTTAATTTTCCTCACTATCTCTAAACTCACATTTTGTCACATCTAACTCATCCTAGCTGGTCAAAACAAGTGGCTTCAGTACATGTTTAATTCTTTCTTTCCTAAAATCTAAAGGTAAATATACAACTCTTCAATTTGAACCTTTTGTAGATCTGTTGGAGGCAGCTTACCTGTTTTAGGCTCCATACAACTTATAGCCTGAAACGGGTACACAGAGTGAATAAGGATAGCCTCATTTGTATTTAAATCTTTAAGTTCTGGAGGTATAGCTACTAATTGTAAGCCATTATGGACAGCTCTACCTGGCATTTTGTTCTCTTCTAATTTATTGTAACAATATTTATAAATACATTGTACAGTACCTAACTCAAAACGATCTTCCACAAACAGATAAGCAGCAAATTCTCTCTATTTATCATCGTTTTCCTGTTCAGTTTTTAAAAACACATCTACATTCCTAGTTTGAATTTTATAGTGAGTACGACGGCAACAAATACACCCCGAGGTAGAGGGAACGTCCGCAGGGGCTGCGGCGTTCCCTCCAAGCAGATTAGGATGTGAACGCCACCCTGGCGGTCACATACCCTATGTTTAACATTGCGGCGGGTGCTGCTTGAAGCAGCGCCCGCCGCAAGGTTAAAAGTGCATGCTTTGCATATGCATGCACAAAGCGGCAGGCATCGCGCAGTGCCTGCCGCTATGTGCATGCATATGCACGGGGGTACCATAGGTACCCCTCATGTGCACCCCCTACCCTCCAACACCCTGGGGGCTCGCAACGAGCACCCAAAAACGAAAGACCACATGCTTTTTCACGACGGAAAAGCTGCCGCGGAAAAGCATGTCTTCTGCCCCATCCTAATATGGCTGGCGGTGTCTGATAGACACCGCCACCATATCAGAGCTTTTCCGCCGCGGTCGGAATGCGACCGCAGCGGAAGCGGCGGACGGTCTTCCTGACCCACCAGCCATCCTAATCTGGCGGTGGGTCTTTGGAGCCACCACAGCGGTGAATCCGCATCCTCCGGGCCGGTGGTGGCTTCCGCCGGCCCGGAGTATGCGGATTCACCGCGATCCTAATCGGCCCCCTAGTTGGGATTTTCACCAGAAACTACTTTAAACTTTGTTCTTTTTTTTTCAAACTTCACATCAGTAGTATCTTCCATCTCTTCTTCAACACCTACACCTATCAAACTCTTACTTTCTCTACACTCCTCCTGACCAGCAAAGAAACGTAACTCTATACCATCACAAACTTTTTTTACAACCAACACTGAACTATGCAAAAGAGCTGTATTAATTTCATTTAGTCATAATGCAGGACTTTTCATGTAGTATAATCTTCTTACTAACTTCCGCATTTCGGAATGATGTACTGCTAACATTCTTAAATGATGAATATGACTTTGACACACTTTCCTACAAAGAGAAGCCTGAGAAAAATCTTGCAACCCTGTATTTTTTCTCGCTTTGCAAGGATCCAGTCCCTCTAATATCTTAATCTTCTGTTTCACAGTTTTTCTTCCGTATTCTCTTAAGAAATTCAGTAAAATATCAATAGATTCCTGACATATACTACAAATACTATTAAAATCTAATGTCAACACTGGAGGCTGGGTATGTCTCCCATGAACTTCCTCAGCTATTACTTCTTCAACATTTCTAGGAACTATCTTTTCTTTTTAAATTGGACAACCATTTTTCAGTATGTAACAACGACCACAGGTATCAACAGCAGGCATCTTTCTTCTTTAAAAATAGGTTCCATACTAGAAGTATGCATCCATTCCCCGTAAAATATTTTATAAAAAATAGTTCTATTTACAATTTTTTTTTTACATTTGTCCTTCATAGACTGCATTATTGTATTTAAAGTTTTCAATCTTTTTAAAATAAAGATAAACAATTTTCTTTTCAATTCAATGACACTTACAATCTCCTTTTTTTTGTAAAATGCTGATCTCCTTTTATATATTTTACATTTTTTTGGTACATTTTGGAGATCTCTACTTTTATACAATCTTTTTTGAATTTCTGAAAACATTTTCTTCCTGCTTCCAACATAATTCTTTTTTCCATAATCAAATTTTCTAGTTTTTCTACATTTTTCTTTTCCTTTCATTTTACTGTTCTTGTTCTATCTCTCTCTTCTTTCATTTTAGAATTTGAAACCCTCTTTACAAGTTTTAAAAAAAAATCTTTACTTCTCTTACCAAAAGGCTTTTTCTTTAAGGTTCCATTTTGTACTTGATTTAATTGCTTGTTTCCTTTTTTTTTTACATAAGCCTCTTTTCTTCGTTCTCTTTTTCTTTGCTGTTTTCTTGTCATTGTAACTCTTTATACATAATTGTAGTAGAAACGAAAAGCTTTTACGACTTTTAGGAAAACAAAAAAAAAATAACTTCTTTTAATCGCAGCAGTTGGTTTTAGTAAAAGTATTGTTATGGTATTAATTAACTGAAATAATAAACTTTTTTTGATTTGATTTGATTTGATTGCATTGTAACTCTTTCTTAAAAATTATGCAAAATATCTGTAATTGTAATTGAAAACAATTTATTATAAATAAAATAATTATATATAAATCTTCACATATATAACAATAAAAATACATACAAAGAAACGACATTAATGATTTGAGCAAACGAACACTGCTACCTGCATAATTGTAGTAGTGTATGAATAGTGTGAGACGTACTAGAGCACAGCATTATTAGTACACATGTGATAGTGGAACTGCATGGTTAGAATCTGTATCATTCCATGAATACATGGCTAGTGACTAAAAGATTACAATACTACAAGGAGAGTGCCTGAGTGCATTTATAAGTGCTTAGGTATTTGCGGAATAATTGGAAAAGTAGATTGGAGAATTGCATTTGAGTGACAGAAGGATTCCTAAACTGCATAAGTACTAACTGGGTAACTACAGGAGTGTATCAATAGTATGTAGCTGGTTAGAGGTCTGCTTGGATAGTGTACATAATATTGTAGCTATACGTGTGTTAGTGGCTATGCCATTCCATAAGTACATAACTAGTAACTGGAATGATTACAGTGCTGCAAACAGAGTACATGGTGAATGTGTAAGTGCTTAGATGTTGGCAGAGTGATAGGATAAGTAGATTGTGCTGGATAGGTGATTGAAGAAGTGCATGGGACTGACAGGAAGATTCCTAGACTGCATGCGTACTACTAACTGAGCATTTAGAGAAGTGTACCAATAGAATATAGCTGGTCAGCGGTCTGCATGGATAGTGCATAGAATATTGTAGCTGTACTTGTCTTAGTGGTTAGGTCATTCCATAAGTTCATGACTAGTAACTGGAATGACTACTGTGCTGCAAAACAGAGGGCATGGTGAATTTATAAGTTCTTAAGTATTGGCGGAGTGATAGGATAATTAGATAGTGCTGCATGTGTGATTGGAGAAGTGCATAGGATTGACAAGAGGATTCCTAGACTGCATGGGTACTAACTGGGTATTTAAAAGAGTGAACCAATAGTATGTAGCTGGTTAGAGGTCTGCATGCATAGTGTACAAAATATTGTAGGTGCACTTGTGTTAGTGGGTAGGCCATTGCATAAGTAAATGATAAGTATATAGTACTGGATAGCTAATTGGAGAAGTGGAAGTGACACACAGGAAAAGTCCTACAATGCCTAGATGCTAACTGAGTATTTAGAAGAGTGTATCAGTGGTATGTAGCTGGTAAGAGGTCTGCACTGATAGTGCACAGAATATTGAATCTGTACCTGTGTTAGTGGCTAGGCCATTCCATAAGTAAATGAATAAATAACTCTAATGAGTACAGTACTGCAAACAGAGTGCATGATGAATTTATAACTGCTTAGGTATTGGTGGAGTGATAGGATAAATGGATAGTTCTGGATGGGTGATAGGAGAAGTGCATGGGACTGACAGCAGGATTCCTAGACTGCATGGGTACTAAATGGGTATTTAGAGGAGTGTACCAATAGTATGTAGCTTATCAGAGACTGCATGGATAGTGCACAGAATATTATAGCTGTACTTTTCTTGGTGGCTAGTCCATTCCATAAGTACATCACTAGCACCTACAACGATTACAGTGCTGCAAACAGAGTGCATGATGAATTTCTAAGTGCTTTGGTATTGGCGGAGTTATAGGATAAGTAGATAGTGATGAATAGATGATTGGAGGTATGCATGCGACTGACAGCAGGATTCCTAGACTGCATGCATAATAACTGGGTATTTAGAGAACTGTACCAATAGAATGTAGCTGGTTAGAGGTCTGCATGGATAGTGCAAAGAATATTGTAGCTGTACTTGTGTTAGTTGCTAGGCCATTCCATAAGTACACGACTAGGAACTGTAATAATTACATTGCTGTAAATAGAGTATACAGTGAATTTGTAAGTGCTTAGATATTGGCTGAGCGCTGGGATAAGTAGATCGTGCTGCATAGGTGAAGAAGTGCATGGGACTGACAGGAAGATTCCTAGACTGCATTAATACTAACTGGGTATTTAGAGAAGTGTACAAATAGAATGTAGCTGGTTAGAGGTCTGCATGGATAGTGCATACAATATTGTAGCTGTACTTGTCAAAGTGGCTAGGCCATTCCATAAGTACATGACTAGTAACTGGAATGACTACAATGCTGCAAACTGAGGGCATGGTGAATTTATAAGTGCCTAGGTATTAGCGTACTGAATGGATAAGTGTATGGTGCTGGATGAGTGATTAGAGGAATGTATGAGTACTGACAGGGCAATGCCTGCTCTGCAAGGACAGTGCTTATGGGATTTAAGGAATGCATGAATCTCTGCTGCTACTTTACCTTTTTACAACTACTTTTGATATCACATACAGCCAAATACAAAGCAGGAACCATTCACATTTGGCTGCTATAAGTCTCAACATGTTACTCAAAAATATAAATAGATGTCTCTCTACCACAAAACTATCTACACTTCTTAAATTTATTTATTTATTTATTTATATTCTTATATAGCGCAGGATTCGACCCCCGTACGGGTATCTCCGCGCTTACGCTTTTCCAGGAAGGCCTCATAGTACCAGTGAGCTGTGGAAGAAAAGAGGAATAATATCATAAGGAGTCGAGAATAGGTGTGTTTTTAACTTCTTCCTAAACAGCAAGAAATTTGCAGTTTGTTTTAAAGTGGGGGGAAGTGAGTTCCACAGAATAGGGCCTTAATAGGAAAGAGCTCGGCCTCCTTTCCTAGCCTTCCTGATTCTTGGAACCTGGATCAATTGCTGGCTACTAGAGCGCAACGAGCGCCCAGGGCTGTAGTGATGGTATTTTTCTTTCAAGTACTTAGGTCCCATGACAAACAGGCATTTATATATTGTGCAGCAGATCTTATATTTTACACGTTGCCTGACCGGCAGCCAGTGGAGTTTAGCCAGGAGAGGATGAGAAGCAGTCCTTGGCTGAGCATTGAGAACAAGTCTCGCTGCAGTGTTCTGGACTACCTGCAATCTTTGTAGTTGTTCTTCATTGGCCGAAATAAACAGGCCGTTGCAGTAGTCCAGCCTACTGGTTACCAATGCCTGGACAAGAGTTTTCCTATAGTTGTCGGGTAGGAATTGGAAGACACGTCGTAGCAGTCCGATGACATGAAAGCAGGACCCTGCTACTTGATTGATATATTCTTTAAACAAAGTGCCTTATCAAGCCGCACACCAAGATTTTTTACAGTCTGTTTGGGAGTGGGGACTGGTCCCAAATCCGGGGGCCACCATTCTGGTGACCACGAAAGCGTGGCCTCCCCTAACAGCATAACCTCCATCTTGTCCACGTTGCACTGGAGGCAATTTAGAGCCATCCAGTCCGATATGGCCCTCATACCTTCTGCAAAAGATTTTTGTATTGCGGGAGTTAGGGTATGGAAGGGGAATAAAAGCTGAGTGTCATCGGCGGATGACACCGGGGTGAACCCATATGCTCTTGCAATGTCTGCCAAGGGGGCCACATACACATTGAAAAGTGTGGGGCTTATGCATGAGCCCTGTGGCACTCCCTTGGTGAGCTCCCTTAGGGTGGAATGATGGGAGCCCAATCTGACTCCTTGAGAGCGGCCTGAGAGAAAACTCTCCAACCAGGACAGAGCCACACCTCCTATGCCCTTCTCCCTCAAACGACCGAGAAGTATTTCATGCAACACCGTGTCGAAGGCAGCGGATAAATCCAACAGCACCAGAATCATGGAGGCTCCTGCATCTAGTGACATCCTGATGGTATCGGTCACTGAGAGGAGGGCAGATTCGGTGCTGTGATTGGGCCTGAAACCAGATTGAGAAAAGTCCAGGCCCTCCGCTGTCTCGATGTATTTTGACAGATGGGAATTCACATGCTTATCGGTCATTTTACCAAGATAAGGTAGGAGGGAGATGGGTCGCAGGTTTGAGAGGTCTGTCCAAGGAAGTGCCGCGTTCTTACGGATAGGGTTCAACACCGCTTTTTTCCACTCTGTGGGCACACATCCTTCCCTGAGCGATTGATTTATTATATCCTGAATCTGAGGTCCAAGTAAGATACTTAGGGGGGCAACTATTTTGGCGGGCAAGAGATCTTCTGGAGACCCCGATTTAATATGACTAAAGAGAAGAGATAGATCTGAGTCACTGACAGCTGGAAATGCCATTAATGATATATCTCTCTGTTTAGGCGATATAGGAGGAGTGAGGATGGCATTCATTTGGTTCTTTTGAGCAGATGCCTTCATTATTTTCTCATAAATCAGATTAATTTTATTTTAAAAAAACAGGGAAATATCGTCACATAGAAGTTGGGAAAAGTCATCTGGGCTAGAAGAATTTCCTACCTCTACAAGTTGTTGGGTAAGGCAGTTCTTTCGTGCAAGTTTGATGTTCCTGTAGTAGTTAGATTGAGCTTCATGGTCTGACTTCTTACTTTCCTCTGTTCGCGTTTTCCTCCATTTCTTTTCTATCTCCTACTTCCTTGCTTCTCTACTCTAAGTGCTTCAGTATACCAAACTTCCTGTTTGGAAGTAGGATATTGTTTATGGAGCTTCAGAGGGGCTATCTTATCAATTGCTTCTATTAGCGAGAGGTTAAAATTGGATAATGACAGCTCTACATCATCCTTTTCTGTGGGAGTATGCTGTTTCCATACCCTCTGCAATTCCTCAACCGTTACTTTGTGCCACTGTCGATGCCAAATAGGTGAGAGAGTGTTCTTTTGCGAGGGTTTATCCACTCCAAATAGCGAAAAGTCCACCATAAAGTGGTCAGACCAGTTTATTTGAGTTATAGAAGAGCACCGTACTCTGGAGCAATTAGAGAAAAGCAGATCCAGAGAATGATCTCCTATGTGTGTTGGCTCGCTATTCTTTAATACTAGACCAAGAGTAGATAGGTCGGTGAGTAGAGATATAGTTTCTGGACATACTGAAATATTTACGTGAATGTTAAAATCCCCAAGAAGAAGGAAATCTTCTTTCGCTTTAAAATGTGGAGCTAAAAGTTCTAAAAGAGAAAGGGAGAAGCCCACACTAGGTCCTGGTGGACGATAAATTATTGCTCCTTTCCAGAAAGTATGTGTGGCAGTTTTGATTTTAAGAACCAATGTTTCGTATTGTGGGCAGCATTTTTGTTCCAGTATGGTAACCTTCAGGTATTCTTTATACATAATGGCTAATCCACCACCTATTTTAACAGGGCGTTCTAAATGTATAAACTTGTATCCCAGGGGAACTCCTAATGCAATAGCCGAAATTGAGTGGGGTTTTAGCCAGGTTTCCGTAAGGAAACATAAGTCTGGCTGCAGTGTATGTACCAGATCCCATACTTCCAGCTGATGTTTGGGTAGGGACCGGACATTAAGGAGAAAACACTTTAACCCATTTACTGGTACTAATTTGGCAATAATAGTCTTGGATTGAGGACTAATATAAGGTGTCTGAAAGTGACAGTTAAAACAAGAGAAAGCGCCTTCTGGACAAGGCCAAGAGTCTCTAATACACTTTTTCTGTGGGAGTGTCCTTAAATCCAATAGGGTCTGGGCAGAATACCTGACACCCCGCGTCCCTGCGGTTGGTGCAATCAAAGGGGTCGAG
The DNA here is from genome assembly GCF_964261635.1 of Lissotriton helveticus. Lineage (NCBI taxonomy): Eukaryota > Metazoa > Chordata > Amphibia > Caudata > Salamandridae > Lissotriton > Lissotriton helveticus. Next base: position 53,885,607 of record NC_136059.1, read on the forward strand.
TCCATAGCCCCTAGCCCCGTCCTGTCGCGTACGGGCACAGACGGGCAGCTCTTTGGCTGCTCTTCGGCGAGTTTTCGGCTGCGCGCGGTCGCTGCGCGCCCGATAGGGGGCGAGGGCTAAATAGCCCCTGAAGTAGAACCACTAGAGCGCTACCCGCTATAGTGATTCCCGGAAGTGCCTGGCTCTCACCTGTCCGCCCTCCGCACAACGGTACTAGTTACCCTGTCGGAACGAGGCGGACAGGAAGCAAAGTTGAGCCGCGGCTTGTCACTGCCCTCAGGAGAAAGCAACAGCTTCCCCTCCTATTAATTCAGGTGGGGGAGATAAGGAGGAGATAAGCTTCTTGCAGGTATTGGCTTGGGTCATGGAGCTTCACATTGAAAGCAATGGCCCTGTTCTGAACAAAGCGACTGTCATCCTGGTTCAGATCCTGGATCTGAGAGATTGACACGGAGAATGGAATTTGGTCAATGATTGTGAATTGAAATGTGGCGCGGCCAATGGGAATGAACTTCTGTTGGCCTCGGTAGTAATAGGTGACCACCTCCATGGTGTAGGAGCCCACGGGGACATCATCCGTGTTGATGACGTGTTTGTTTCACAGAACAAACTTCAATTTTCAACAAAGCAGCAAAAAATATGTGGCATATTCCAACTGTACCTCTTTAGAGACATATAAAAACTAATACCTTAACTCAATATATGCATTACCAATTTCAAATCAACCCCTAAAATTATGCGGTATACTACTAATGTACATATCCACACACTGAAACAAACTGCCATAATCAACAATTCCTATTCCAAAACACACATAGTATCGCCTTATAGCCTGCCGTAGCGGGCTATACTGGTTATTTAAGGCCTGCTTCTGCGTTAAACGCCAGAGCCGAATGCGAGGAACTTTATCAATTAACGGGGCTAATATATCCGGTATAGCCCTGCTACATAGAGCTGTAAGGGTATTAGTACATTTTGTCACTGGAGGGCAGAATGTTCTAACAAATAAAACAAAGGCTTCTCGTAACTCAAGGAGATTAATATTCCCTCCATAACCGAAAGGCATTTGAAAAACATTGGAATGTTGGTCTGCAGGCCTTTACCGGCCCGTAAAAGCATTGTAGATGTGCTTGTGTTAGTGGCTAGGCCATTCCATAAGTACATGACAGTAACTCAAATGATTACAGTGCTGCAAAGAGAGTGCATGGTGAATTTATAAGTGTTTAGGCATTAGCGCACTGAATGGATAAGTGTATGGTGCTGGATGGGTGATTGGAGGAGTGTATGAGTACTGACAGGGCAATGCCTGCTCTGCAAGGACAGTGCCTATGGGATTTAGGTAATTCATGAATCTCTGCAGCTACTTCACCTTTTTATAACTACTTTTAATATTACACCTAGCCAAATACAACGCAGGAACCATTCACATTTGTCTGCTGTAAGTCTCACCATATTACTCAAAAACATAAATAGATGTCTCTCTACCACAACACTATCTACACCTCATAAATCCACAGAACAAACGTCAATTTTAAACCAAGCAGCAAAACATATGTATCTTATTTCAACTTTACCTCTTTAGAGACTTATAAAAACTATGCATTTCCTATTTCAATTCAACATCTACAATTACGCGGTATACTACTAATGTCCATATCTGAACACTGAAACAAACTGCCTTATTCAACAATCCCTATTCCAAAACACACATAATATAGCCTTATAGCACGCCGTAGTGGGCTATACCATTTATTTAAGGCCCGCTTCTGCGTTAAAGAACCGAGCCGAAGAGCTATAAGGCTATTAGAACATTCTGCCATTAAAGGGCAGAATGTTCTACCAAATAAAACAAAGGCTTCTCAAAGCTCGAGGGGAGAGCTCTGAAAGGCCTTTGAAAAACATTGTAATGTTGCTCTGCAGTCCTTTACCGGACCGTAGAAGCATGGAACGCTCCATTGTACACAATGGAGCTCCCAACATTCCAATATTCTAATACTATATAGAATTTTTATTAAAGAACATTTAAACATTACAAAAAACAGAAATAAACATTTCTTCATTACAAAATATATCTCAAACTTCAAATTTCATGATTTAGATTTCATCTATAGCATCAGAATCTCACACCAGATTTTCTTATGCATACAATAAATAAAATGCACAGCTCTTATCAAAACCAACATTGGCAAACTTTACCTCTTTTTCTCTAAACATATAGATGTAAATATCAAATCACATTACTCCCCAGATTATTTCCAATTCTAAAACACATTTCTATTGATTGCGCATATCAACCCTTGCCAACTGACCCCAAAATGCTTCTAGTATCTTCGTGACTCGGGCAGGCAACGTGTACCATAAGCGATGGCACCGCAAATCCAAACAAGAGTTCAAAAATATATTACAAATAATGTTACCACTTTTTTTAATAATACACTATTTCTAAAGTAAGCAGATACTTGGAAAATCTTACTGTAATAACATATTACTTTAATATTTATAACAAATTGTCATTTTAATGAGACAGTTAACTTTTTAACCTACCCCCATTATCCTTAATACCTGTTTCTATGGTAACAGTTCATGGAACACTCAACAAATCACAAGTTCAGCACACAATGTTGCAAATACAAACAGCAAGTGTGCTTGACTTTCCAAAATATGAGATTGTCCTATGTAATGTACCTTTCAAGCATTTTTACAAGGCAATAAGAAACATGCTTTTTAAAAACAGAAACATGCACCCTCTTTTGGACTATATAATGTTCTTAAACATTCAATCATGTCTCTTCTTTTTATAAAACTGTATCTTGTCCACCATTTTAGATACCTCTCATTCTATAAAAAGCCTACTTTGACTACACACATCTTTTCAGTGCATCGAGACTTCCCTTCAAGATGCTCAGAGTATGGATTGTGGGACAAAGCTATGTTTTCTGGTGCAAAAGGTATGCTGAACACAGAGGTATTGACAAAGATCTAGCTTTGCAAAATGTGGACATTAAATGGATTGGACAAAGAGGATTAAAGGAGCACCAATTGAAGTCTTTGGTTAAAACCTTCTTACATCTCCAACCCCCTGACCTCATGAATATGCACTGTGGTGGCAATGACCTATGCACATTGACTGGAGTAGGTCTCGAAATGCTTATGAAGGACACTTTTGCAGAATGTATGTTGCTTTTCCCCCAAACTGCCTTTGTATACACTAATATATGCCAAAGACAGAAATGAAAGTGGTCCAATCAATTTTGTCCACAGATCAAGAAAGCTAGAAAAAATGTCAATAAAGCTGTTTCTGCTTACCTCAAAGACCATAGTATGGGTTCCTTATGCAACAACAATCTGCGTTTCGATATGGATGACATCTACAGTAGTGATGGGGTAAATTTCTCAGATAAGGGAAACAGAGTCGTTTTCAACAACCTAAGGCTCTGCATCAGTACTTCCATGTAGCTACAAAAATCTCCCAATAAACGCAAGTGCTTTTTTTAGCGCCACCTAATAACCCAACATATAATTTAGTTTTTGAAAAAATATAGATTTTTTTCTTGCTTGGAGCCATGCACCTAGTGCGTTCACATTAGGGCCATGTTGAGAGCCGCGCATGCATCGCTTTCAAACGGGGTCCGCGCTGAGAACCCCACTAGAGTCACTGCTGCTCTCCGTGTGGAAAAGCAATCAGCTTGGAATTTTGGAAGCGAGAGCATCTTTCACTGCTCTCGCTTCCAAAATCCAAAGCAAGTTCGCTTTGACAGAGCGGAAGCTGCGTGGCTCCAGCTCTGTCATAGAAAACAGCAGTGTCAGAGAGGTGGGCATCCTGGGAGACTACAGGAGCCAGCCCAGGGCCATCACGAGCTCAAGGAGGGCCCCCTCCCAAAGTGAGTGAAGCCCCGGTGGTGGTCCTCGGGGCTGCGGAGGCCCAAGCGGGCCCCCATATTATTATTTTAGAAATGTCCCCGGGACCTAGCCCACCTGGGGGCCTCATTAAAATAAGACGCGGGAACCCGCGCTTCATTGTTTTTAAACAATTTCGGCAGAATTCACAAACAAGTGCAAATCGTACCAACATTTTTAAAATAAAGCTTCTTTGGCCCTGGGGGTCCTTCAGTGATGTCACCAGTGATGTCATTTGAGATGTCATCAGTGATGTCATGAGTGATGTCACTGACCATGTCATGAGTGAAGTAATATGTAACATCATCACGAGTGCATTGCGGGCGCGCTAGTTATAGTTTGAATTTGAATTTGAATTTAAAAACATTTGTACAGCGCTCGCATACCCAGCGGTTTCATGGCGCTAGTGGTGATCAGTGGACAGCAGCAACTAAGAAATTAGGTCAGGTAGGCTTGCGTGAAAAGGAAGGTTTTCAGATTTTTCCGGAACAAAGGGTAGGAGGGTGAGGTGCGTAGAGTGACAGGGAGGGAATTCCAAAAGATTGGAGCCAGGACGGCGAATCTTGCTCCACCTGACCTCTGCTTTTTAAAGCGGGGGATGGTAAGAAGGGCCAAATGGGCTGAGCGAAGTTCTCTGCCTGGACAATATGGCTTAATGAGAGAGCAGATAAACTCGGGGGCAGTGCCCGATCTGGCCTGGTACGCGAGGCAGCCGAGTTTAAACAGGGCACGCTCTCTAACAGGGAGCCAGTGCAATGTTTTGAGTAATGGGGTGACCCGATGATATCTGGGTAAGCCATGGATCAGGCGGGCCGCCTGGTTCTGCACCAGCTGTAGACGATGGATCAGGTATGCAGGGGCTCCGTTATAGACTATGTTTCCATAGTCTATACGGGACAATACCATGGCTAACATAATAATTTTTAGAGCTGAGGGGGAAAAAAAACGAGAAACCTTCCTGATTACCCTAAGGAAAAAAAAACATGAAGAAACCACGGAACTGACTTGTGGGTGAACAGTAAGTTGGGGATTAAGAAAGATTCCCAGGGTTTTTACTTTGGACACGGGAAGTGGAGGGGCACCGAGGGAGGGGGGCCAAAAGGAAGGAGACCAAGGACTGCAGCCACCTCCGGTCAAGACCAGCTCGGTCTTGTCCGGGTTAAGTTTGAGGTGGCTGCAGTTCATCCAATCTTGAATGAGGGTCATGATTGTTTGGACGTTCAGGGCAGATGAAGGTGAGTGAGACAGATTAAAGATTAACTGGAGGTCATCCGCGTAATTGAACACGGTGACCTCCGGTTGCTGTAACATAAAGATAAGGGGGAAAATATAAAGGTTGAACAAAAGAGGGGAAAGTGATGAGCCCTGGGGGACCCCGCATTCTACTTTGCGAGAGGCCGCCGCAAAGCCAGCCAGACGGACTGCTTGAGTCCTCCCAGCAAGAAAGGACTCCAGCCAGGAGAAGGCTAAGCCTTCTATGCCCGCCGCCCTGACACGGTTAAGGAGGATGGTATGGTCCACCGTGTCAAAAGCGGCGGATAGATCTAGAAGAATCAAGGCTTGCGGAAGGTTGATGTCAATACCTTCACGCAGCTTGTCCATGACTGAAATGACCACTTTTTCTGTAGAATGCAGGGGACGGAAGCCAGCTTGGCAGGGGGAGAGGCAGTGATTTGCCTCAATGTGAGTGCTCAATGTAGTGGTGATGTGAGTTTCAAGAACTTTTGCAAGGTAAGGGAGGAGTGAAATGGGGTGGTAATTAGAGGGGGAGGAGGGATCGGCGTCCAATTTTTTTAAGATTGGGATGACAACCGCCGATTTGTGTGGACTGGGAACATGACCAAGGGCGAGTGAGTCATTAAGAAGGGTTAGAGGGGGGGTAGGGCAGGCTGAGTAGACTTCCCTGAGGATACTAGCAGGGGCAAAGTCCAGGGGAGAGCCTGATTTGACCCAATGAAGCAGAGGGAGGAGGGTGTCAGTGGTTAGAAATGGGAAATTAGTCAGTTTAGCGGTAGTGGGGGGAGGGGAAGGGTCAACAAAGGTGGAGGAGGGCGGAGGGATGTTGTGTTTGATTTTAGCAACTTTGTCTGTAAAAAAACTCGTTAAGCGAGTCACAGAGGGATTGGGACGGGGGGATGGTAGCCGTGGCTCTGGTGGATGAGGCAAGCTCATGAACGGTGGATAAGATTTCCTTCGACTGTGACTCAGCGACCATTATCCTGTTGGTGTAATAATCAGCTTTTGCTTCCAGGATGCTTTTTTTATAGGTTTGCAGGACGGCCAAGTAGATTGTTTTTTGGGCAGGGTCGTAAGTTCTTCTCCAGACTCGTTCGGCCCTTCTTGCAGCTAGTTTTTTTCTTTAAGGTCGGAAGTAAACCAACGATTGGCTGCATGGGTCCGTTTAACTGAAAGCCGCTTGAGAGGGGCAAACTCATCACCTGCCACCGTGAGCCAGTTATTAATAGCGGCCAGCTGCGGGACGGCTGTCAGGCCGGATAAATCAGGACAGGTCTTGGTCAAGGTTGAACAAAAAGAGGGCATGTCAATCTTTCCCCATTTCCGAACCCAGGTGTTTTTAGGAAGGGGGGGTTTAACCAGAGGTGCTAGGGTAAGGGAAAGCGTGATGGTGAAGTGATCCGACCATGGGCAGGGGGATATAGTAGGAGGTGTGGATGGAACGTTCAATGTCCAGATTTGGTCTAGCATGTGGCCATGTAAGTGGGTGGGACTGTGGATGAGCGGTACAAAGTTCAGACTTTTCATAAGGCATGTGAATTCCTTGGATTGAGGGGTTTCGGCAGGGTCATTGGGCCAGTAATTGAGGTCCCCTAAAACTAATACAGAAGAATTGTTAACTACCAGGGTGACCAAGAGGGTCTGGATATTAGGGAGAAACGAAGGGGTGGACTGGGGAGGGCGATAGATAAGAACAAAAGTGAGGGGGGTTTGATGAGAAGTAGAACGAGCCACAAGGAGGTCGACATCAGTGATAGGGGGGAGGGAAGAGCTTGAAAATTTAGATCAGTACGGGCTATTAAAGCCACTCCACCACCCCGCTTGCCTTCGGGACGGTCCGCACGAATGGCGGAATATGTCGATGGTAAGGCGGCAAGCACGTTGGGCAGGGAGTCAGTCTTGAACCAGGTCTCGTTTAAAAAAAGGAGATCTGGTTCATAGGAGTCGATATAATCAAATATCTTGTATTGATGGTTTACTGCGGACCTAGTGTTAAGGAGGGCAGCCGAGGTAGTGAACCGCTGGGCAGGGGGAACAGGAAGTGAGGGGAGAGCAGGGGGGAGTGTAGGGGCTGATGATGCTAGCAAAAGTACTAACACAGGGAGGGAATTTGAAGCGGGACAATATAGGCCAAGATGGTGTAGGTAGGTAGTAGTTGAGGGGTTAACACTACCGGGGACCCAGTAGAGGCATAACTGAGATGACGAATAGGAGATAAAACCAGCGGCATCTCATGCCCCTAGCCCCGGCCGGCCGCGGACGGGCGCAGACGGGCTTAACTATCTATAAATGGCGAATTTCTCTGGTTTTATATGAGTCAAAGTTCCAAGTAACTATAACGTCTCTGAAACCTATGTTTTTTTGAGGGAATCTAAGGTTTTTTAAATGCAAATTTCTAACTATAATGTTCATTAAACCTATCTATTATTCTGTGTTTTTTAATTATCATCCCATTCTTAACCTGGTGAAAACTGCAAATCTCACCACTTTTCCATCGATAACTTCCGCCAATAAAATCGTCACAAACTAGAGCCACAACGAATGCTAATGATATGCAAAGTAGGAATTCCTGTGCAAAAAAAACCTAAAACACCACTTCCAAATATTTTCAACAACCAGCCAAATCTGGTATGCGATCCAAAAAGCAGGCGATAAGCCGAGTTAGCTGTAACAAATTAACATCAACCTTTAACTGGTGTAAGGAGGTCGACTATCTACTGCGTAAATTGGACCCAACTCACAGCCACATCTAAAGACCAACACGTGATAGAGCTACTGATCATGCAGATACGACACCCAACAAGGCCACAACACCCAGCGCCACCACCACCAGAACCTCCCCCCCGACCACCCCTCCTACTACCACCGAGGCAGTGCAAAACAGGACAATGGACCTTCCCAAAACACCATGGCCCATCAGCCGCACAATAGCTCAATGTTGGGAGATGTGGCAACCAGCTATGTATGAAGGAGACAAGTCACCCGTCAATAATAATGCACAAAATGCCAAGTATAACGCTGATGTGCTGCACAGACCTCACTATGCAAAGCACAAACCTCTCCATGTGGAGATATATTATTGATACGTGAAGTGTACAGTGGACGCAACCATGTTACCTCAGGCAGGGGTGAAGATCTTGGTCATGTAGCTGTGTGATCGCCCTTGGAAGCAGAAGTAGAGTGGGCTGGTCCAACGTACGATTATGAATAAATAGGACAGGCCCTGGGCGTGGTTCACTTGTGGGAAGACCAACGAGTCTGCCAGAGCGGCGGCCTTCACCCTGGCACGTGGCTGCCACCATGACCGCCGGCCACCTCCACACAAGCCCCCTGCGAACCCAGCGGCACCGCACCACAGACTTATGTCTGTACCGACTACTGCCTTCAATCTACACTGTGGACAGCAGGGCTCACAATTCAGATGCAGTAGCGATTGCAGATGACGCAGTCCAGTACGCAAGACACGCAGCTCCCAGTGTGGCCCGCACAGACCACGCATGATCACAGGCTGCACACACGCTGTGTGCTTCAAGTACCACTAACTTACTGCACCATAAGACATCATCACGTGGCCTTATCAAGACAGAATTTATTAGACAAAAGGCAAAAGACATTGCTCCCAGTGCGGCCCGCTGGGACCACGTATCATCTCAGGGTGCACACACACTGAGTGCTCCAGGTGCCACTAACTGTGCAGCTCAACTCAACACCATGTGGCTGTGTGCCCATCCTGACCACTGCCACAGCCCTACACTGGGATTAGCAGGGTTCACAATTCAAGATTAGTATCGACACAAGTTGTGTATGAGATCATATTGAGTTAAGAAGACCAAATGCTCCCAATCTGTGCATGCCAAAGTCAACGTCACATGGCTGTGGGCCTTTGCTGACCAATGCCTCCTGCCTACACTGTGGAAGACTGGTGACAAGTGGTGCCACAAACCCTCTTTAACACAAGCCAATCCCACATGTGTAACTATGTCCTGAGTCCTGAATGGCAGTGACCCCAACTTCGTGGCAGTGACCACAGCACCAAACTCCCTTCGATCAGTGAAGCATATTTCCATATGCAACTACAGAGTCCAGTAGGGAAGTAACTATCACAGTTCTACACCCTACATAATATCCTTTTAGTATCCTTGCTTCAAGAACTTTTTTTATGTCAGTTATAGCTTTACTACAATGACCAAATTCATCTTCAAGTACAAACCAACACTCAATAGCATTCTACACTGCAGGCAGTACAGCTCGCAATTCCAATTCTAAATGCTAATTTCTAACAACAAGACGGTACTCAGAAAACACAACACCTCATCAGTGTATTCTATACTTATTTGATCTTTTCATGATACGCCTACCCTGTACTCAGTGGGATTCACAATTGAAATTATTTCTTCATTCATCAACTACAGAGTCCACTAGGCAAGTAACTATCACAGGCCTCATATCTACATAATATCCTTTTAGTCCCCAGGTCACTCCCCACGCCGCTCAACCCTCTGGGACCCAAGGGCTGACGAGGGTTTGCCGCTGGTGTGCCCTGGGTCTCTGCATTCCATTGGGTAAATTTTTGTTGCTCCTGTACTGTCTACATTTTTTACTGTTTTCCTATTTTTTTGGTTTCTTGGCGCTCCCTGTGCGCCTGTGCCCCTCTGTGCCCCCCCGCTCCCCGCTTCCCGCTGCTGCTCCCCTGCAGCCCCGCGTGAGCGTGACCTGTCCCTGGGTCACTCCCCATGCCGCTCGACCCTCTGGGACCGGAGGGCTGATGAGGGTTCGCCACTGGTGTGCCCCGGGTCTCTGCATTCCGTTGGGTAAATTGCTGTCTATATTTTTTACTGTCTTCCTATTTTTTGGTTTTTGGCGCTCCCTGTGCACCCCTGCCCCTCTGTGCCCCCCGCTTCCTGCCGCTGCTCCCTCACGGCCCCGCCCTCTTTTTCCTTCTGGACCCCTGCCCGCCCATTGGCCGCCCCGCTCCCACCTCCCAGCTGACCCTCCCTCCCACTTGGCCTCTTTAGGAGGTTGCACGACGCAGGTGAGCTTGACCTGTCCCCAGGTCACTCCCCACCCCGTTCAACCCTCTGGAAATCGAGGGCGACGAGGGTTCGCCGCTGGTGCGCCCTGGGTCTTTGCATTCCATTGGGTAAATTGTTGTTGCTCCTGTACTGTCTTTATTTTTAACGGTCGTCCTATTTTTTGGTTTCTTGGCACTCCCTGTGCACCCCTGCCCCTCTGTGCCCCCGCTTTCTGCCGCTGCTCCCCCGCGGCCCCGCCCTCTTTTTCGTTCTGGACCCCTGCCCGCCCATTGGCTGCCCCGCTCCCGCATCCCAGCTGACCCTCCCTCCCACTTGGCCTCTTTAGGAGGTCGCGCGGCGCAGGTGAGCGTGACCTGTCCCCAGGTCACTCCCCACACCGTTCGACCCTCTGGGACCTGAGGGCTGAGGAGGGTTCGCCGCTGGTGTGCCCTGGGTCTTTGCATTCCCTTGGGTAAATTGTTGTTGCTCCTGTACTGTCTATATTTTTTACTGTCTTCCTATTTTTTTAGGTTTCTTGGCGCTCCCTGTGCGCCCCTGCCCCTCTGTTCCCCCCGCTCCCTGCTTCCCGCTGCTGCTCCCCCACGGCCCCGCCCCCTTTTTCCTTCTGTACCTCTGCCCACCTATTGGCCGCCTGCTCCCACCTCCCAGCTGCCCCTCCCTCCCACTTCGCCTCTTATGGAGGCCGCGCAGCGACCGCGCCGCTGGCGTCCCAAAGGCAAGCCCGTCTGCGGCCATCCGCGCCTGGGCCGCACCTAGCACCGGAACCCCTGGCCCCAGCCAAGGCCTGGGCACCTGACTGAGATACGGCACCACCACCCTCGTCGCACTCAACACCGGACGACCTGCCGCCTTACACCGAGCCACCATGAGGCGCATCCACGGACCCTTCACCTGCCAAGCCTGCAAATTCACCTGCCTCCGAACCTGCACCCCACCCACCGAACACAGCAACGATAACAACAACCACCTCAAGTGCATCCTCCTCAACATCCGCTCCGTCCACAAACACGCCGTCGAACTCTGGGAACTCCTTGATATAACAGCACCAGACATCGCCTTCCTCACGGAAACCTGGATGAATGCCTCCTTGGCCCCCGACATCGCCATAGCCATCCAGGACGGCTACAAAATCACCCAGAAGGACTGCGTCAACAAAACTGGAGGAGGAATCGCCATCATCTACAGGAACACCATCAGCGTCACAACCAACGCCGAAGATACACTCACTGCCACTGAACACCTACACTTCCAGATCCACACCGACTCCCAGAGCACCCTCAGTGGAATGCTCATCTACAGACCCCCAGGCCCATGGACACAATTCAGCGAAACCATCGCCGACTTCATCAGCCCGCACGCCCTAGCCTCACCAGAGTACATCCTCCTAGGGGACTTGAACTTCCACCTGGAGAAAAACAGCGACAATAACACCTCCACCCTGCTCGACAACCTCACCAACCTCGGACTCAAGCAACTGGTGGACACGCCCACCAACCTCGCTGGCCACACGCTCGACCCTATCTTCTCCGCCAGCAACCACGTCTCCTTCAGCCACTCCACCGGACTACACGGACCGACCACAGCTGCATCCACTTCACCTTCAAGAAAACCACATCCCACCACCACACGCTACAGATTCCCTACAGATGCTGGAGCAAAGTCACCACAGACCAGCTGACCACATCGCTGAGCCAGAACCCTCCTGTCGACACCCCTGACACCAACAACGCAGCACACAATCTCGCACAGTGGATCACCAACTGCGCCGACGACCTCGCTCCACTAAAAAAAAAAACAGCCAAGACTAGCAACAGAAAAACCTCATGGTTCACAGACGCCCTCAAAATCGCAAAGAAATCATGCTGAACCCTTGAAAAAGCTTTGCGCCACAAATGGACATCAGAAAACATGACAGCCCTCAAGAGCGCCACCCGCAAATACCACCTAAAGGACATCGTTCAAAGAGCGGCAGGACAACAACACCCACAACAGCAAGGAACTCTTCAGTATCATCAAAGAGCTCTCCAACCCCCAACGCCAGCAACAACAACTTCACACCGTCGCAAGACCTCTGCAACTCCCTCACCACTTTCTTCCACCGCAAGATTGCAGATATACATGACAGCTTCAGGCCCCAGACTCCGCCTACAGCCACCAAACCAATGACCCCCACCACCAGCCTGAGCGCATGGACCCCATCAGCACTGAAGACACCACCCACATCATGAACACCATCCACTCTGGCTCCCCCTCTGACCCATGCCCTTATCATATCTTCAACAAAGCCGACACCATCATCGCACCCCACCTCCAGAATGTCATCAACAGCTCCTTCACGTCAGCCAATTTCCCTGAAAGCTGGAAACACGCAGAAATAAACGCCCTTCTGAAGAAACGAACAGCGGACCCGAAAGACCTCTGAACTTCAGCCCCATCTCTCTTCTGCCCTTCCCGGGTAAAGTCATCGAGAAGACCGTCAATAAACAGCTGACTGCATTCCTCGAAGCAAACAACTGGCTTGACCCATCCCAGTGCGGATTTAGAGCCAACCACAGCACCGAGACCACCCTCATCGCAGCCACCGATGACATCAGGACCCTTATGGACAATGGAGAGACAGCCGCTCTCATCCTCCTGGACCTCTCGGCAGCCTTTGATACCGTCTGCCACAGCACCCTAATAACCCGCCTCTACAACACTGGGATACAAGGAAAGGCCCTGGACTGGATCACATTGTTCCTCCCCGACAGAACCCAGAGAGTCCGTCTCCCTCCCTTCCGCTCCGAGGCCAACAAGATCAACTGCGGCGTAACCCAAAGCTCCTCACTCAGCCCAACCCTCTTCAATATCTACATGAGCCCCCTCGCCACCATCGCACGCAAACAAAACATCAACATCATCTCCTACGCCGACGACACCCAACTGATACTCTCCCTCACCAAAGACCTATTCACCGCCAAAACCAACTTCCAGGACGGAATGAAAGGTGTTGCAGAATGGATGAAGCACAGCCGTCTGAAACTCAACTCGGACAAGACAGAGGTCATCATCCTCGGGCAATCCCCATCTGCCTGGGACGACTCCTGGTGGCCCACGACGCTGGGTACCGCACCAACACCCACGGACCACGCACGCAACCTGGGATTCATCCTGGACTCCTTGCTCACGATGACCAAGCAAGTCAACGCAGTCTCGTCCTCTTGTTTCAACACCCTGCGCTTGCTCCGAAAGATCTTACGGTGGATCCCCACCAAAACCAGAAAGACAGTCACCCAGGCCCTCGTCACCAGCCAACTGGACTACGGGAACGCCCTATACGCAGGAACCACAGCCAAACTGCAGAAACGCCTTCAGCGCATACAGAACGCCTCCGCACGACTCATCCTCAACATACCTCACCACAGACACATATCCGCCCTCCTGAGAAACCTGCACTGGTTCCCCGTCAGCAAGAGGATCACGTTCAGGCTGCTCACTCACGCACACAAAGCGCTCCACAACATGGACCCGAATACCTCAACAACCGCCTCTAGTTGTACACCCCCACCCGCCAGCTCCGGTCCACCAGCCACGCCCTCGCCACCATCCCACGGATTCGCAGAACCATCACCGGAGGAAGATCGTTCTCCTACCTGGCAGCCAAGACATGGAACTCCCTCCCCGCACACCTACGACTGACCCAGGACCATCTCACCTTCAGGAAACACCTCAAGACCTGGCTATTCGAGCAATAGCGGCATCCCCCCTCTCTCTACAGTGCCTTGAGACCCTCACGGGTGCGTAGCACGCTCTATAAATGGATTGATTGATAGTATCCTTTCTTCTAGAACAATTTTTTATATCAGTTATAGCTTAAGTACAATCACCAAATTCATTTTCAAGTGCAAACGAACACTCATTAGCAGTCTACAATGCGGGCAGCATAACTCGCAATTCGAATTTTGGACACGTGGTGCCAACTAACCCTGTTCAACACAAGCCAATCCAATATGTGTAACTGTGTCCTGAGTCCTGAATGGCAGTCACCCCAAGTCGGTGGCAGCGACCATAGCACCAAACTCTCTTCGATCAGTGAGGCATATTTCCATAAGCAAGGCCAGCGACATGTAGTCCCACTAACCGTCTTTAACACAAGCCGATCCCACATGTATAACTGTGTCCTGAGTACTGAATGGCAGTCACCCCAAGTCTGTGGCAGCGACCACTGCATAGGACTCTCTTCAATCAGTGAGGCATATTTCACAAATGCCTCGAACAGATGCCAGCTGGCGGACTGAATCACAAAATTATTTTTCAATACTAATGTAGTGTGAATTAAGAACAGTTCAGATCGAGGCTTGCAGAGGGACAGCTGCGGCCTGTCCGCTTGACTCACAGATGCAGTACTATGAGCCGTCTGCATCATTGTGTCTATCCCTGCCCTGTTACTTCGTAGCCACGCCACTCCGATTACGTTCCGACTTTGCCCCCACATAGCTACCTGTTGCAGGTGTAATTGCTGTTGTTTTGCAGGTCAGTGATCTAGTTCTCAACATCTCACGGGCACTCCCTGAGGGCAGGTTTGCACACACACCACACCCATCCGGCACATGCGTCACAGGCCATATGACCACGCAAATATAATGGATCGACAACATCACATCCTCCACTGGTCTCAATCATAAAGAGTCCATGAAAAGTTGTGCAGAAGGTTAGTCACACCCTGAGCTGTAAGGCCTTCAGGGGCCTATCACCACGTGCCGCAGACTTCAGATGCACTGGGTTAGTGCCACCCGAAGCTCATGTGGCCATCAGGGGCCTACCACCACGTGACATGGACTTGAGTTCCACAGGGTTAGTCGCACCCTAACTTCACTGGTCATCAGTGGCCTACCACCATGTGGTGCTGATTTGCATGGCGCATGCTTAGCAGCACCAAAAACTGATGTGGTCTCCGCGATTGATGACTCACGACTCAGCCACATGTATGAGATCTGCCATGCCACGGAGAACCTGATGCGGTCTCCGCCATTGATGACTTAGGACTCAGCGACATGTGTGAGATCTGCTGGGCCCGCATAGAAGCTGATGTGGTCTCTGCCATTGATGACTCAGGACTCAGCGACATGTGTGAGATCTTCTGGGCCGTGGAGAAGATTATGTGGTTTCCGCCATTCAGGACTCAGCGACATCTCTGACATCCGCGCAGTTTGACGGGCATGTGGAGTGCCCACTGCTGCACACTCCTATGGCACCAGGTAATTATCTGCTCAGGGGCGGCAGTTTCTCTCTCTCTCTCTCAGCCCTCTCTTCACTCTCTCTCTCACTCTCTTCATTCCTTTCCTTCTATCGCTCTCTTCCTTCTCCCTTTCTCACTCCCTTTCTTTCCTTCGCTCTCTTTTTCTCTCTGGCTCCTTTGATATGCGCATTACACACGTCCTTATTTTGTGCTTTATTTTCCAGGCTCTGTCGTTGACATCCATGGTCCCCACAGGAGTGTTCCACCTTGTTCTTTTGTATTATCTTTGTTAAATGTTGTTTATTAGTTTATCGTTTATATATATTACCTACTGGCAGTCGCCAGTAGGTAGTTATATTTAAGACCTAGTTTCCATAGGAAACCTGCAACATTCTATTTGGAATAACTTTGGCGCCGGTTGAGGAATCTTTGAGAAATTCTCCAAGAAGATGGGGTGCTCCGCTCCGCTCATATCCTGAACGTTTTGGGGTGATTCGTCAAGCGGGGGCCAAGAAAAAAGGGGGTCCCAAAATGTGTTTTCCCCATGCAATATTCCATAGGGACCTTTCGCCGCGGCTACAGCCCGAACTGCTGAACGGAATTACACCAAATTTGGCAAAAAGGTAGAGTTTGGTTCGTAGATCACGCTTTTTGTTAAATGGTGTAAATCCCTGCAGTAGTAAATAAGTAAGTAATTTATTTGTTGAATAATTAAAACCATTACAAAAAGGAAAAACAAAATACAAATCATACACAACGACTAATTGAACATATATGGATACAGTGCGTAGATAAAATTGTCAACAATTGATTAACATTTTCCAGTTAGGCATTATAGTGCAGCCAATATTTCCACAGGGTTGGTAGCAGTCTGCAAGTTCCTGAATAAAGTGCAGTGTGCTCACATAGTAGCTAAGCTAAGGTGCAATGTGCTAGCGACAGATGTTCAATGACAGTTAACGATAGAATGAAAAAAAAACACGAAGAACAATTTAAAAAATATCTATCACTGTCATATTGCAAAATCGATGCTAAAGTGACTTATACTATCATCAGAAAAGTGTACAGTGCATTAAGTGCAATAGGCAAGCAGCAAATATTCAATAGCTATAAGCAACAGAGGAAAAGAATATTATCACAGATGTCTAAGACTAAAACCGGCTAAACTACAGTAGTATGACAAAATCAATACTAAAGTGGCTTGTGCTATCAGCAAAAACTTAAAAAGTGCATTCAGTTTTTCACTAGCAAAGCTAAAGTGCCTTGTGCTAACAGCAAAAAATTATTATTTTATTTTCAAAACAATCTATAATGTATGGCAACTTCCGGGGTTAAGGTGCACATACTCCAATCAATCCTAAGATAATAGTCATAATAAGCAGGACTTTGCTATAAAAATTCACTAAAAACATGCAAATATTACACAATTTCAAAATCAATTAAAAAGTGCCATAAAAAGATTCCGTTAACCCCCTAAAAACAGTAACATAGTTATTTCACAGCCGTAACAAATTTAACATGTACTTTGGGTGTCAACCTTACATAATTTCTTTTCCACTCTAAAAATGAATTGGACAAATTGATGTATAATATAAACGTTGACACCACTTAAGCAAAATATTAATGCCGATCTACAAGTTCTAACCCCCATTTCTTTAAAAATCGGTTTTAAAATTAATTTCCGTTACTGCAACATTTTTGGGCATAGTGTTACCATGTGAAATGAAGTTTCATCATACTGCCCGCAAAGCCTACAAATATTTGATGCCCATTTATACTCCCATTTAGAGATTCCATCTTTGGTTGGATATATTCCAAACCTTAATACCATACATTTCTTTTTAATTAAGGGTTTTTGATGAAAGAGTAAATAATGTTGGACAACCGTTTTCTCAAAAGAATTGGCAATGGACCAAAACGTGCAGTAGTTTCTGAGAAAATCAAAAGTAAAATAGCTATGGACGAAGTACGGTACACTTACCGCCAGAGGATCATACGCGTACCCTTACAAGCATGAGCTGCATGCTAATTGTCTGTCAACTGTCTGTCTCACTCCAAACCAAGAAGTGTTGGCAGCCATCTTGTGTCTCGGTAGAACGGAGGCACAAGAAAACTGAAAAACAAGTGCACAAAAGACGTAAAAGGGGCAGGGTACAAACACACTGACCCCCTGTTAGCTGCTCCCTATGCAGAAAAGCAATGCCGTCTCCCGCAGGATGCGGGGAGCTGGCAGGGACCGTGGGGGGATTGGGGACCCCCCCACGGTCCCCAACGGAGAGGGCCAGACCTGGGGCATGGGGTTCTCGGGGCCAGATGTGGCCCGGGAGGGGGGCCACGTGGCCCCCCTGCCCCAAAAATGTTTTTTGAAAAACAAGGTAGAGCCCTGGGGGATGGGGTCCCCGGGGCTAAAAGGACACTTAGGAGGGGGGCCACGCAGCCCCCCCCATATTTTTATAACCTCTGGTGTGTATGCGTTGGTTATGTGTACCATACGATTTATGCTGCCTGATTTCTTAGGCGTCCGGTATGCATATCCAAGCAAGAAAAACATTTTTCAGATATTTATCAAGCTTATTTGTTTAGATGTTGGTAACTCTAAAAAGAGCACTTGTGTTTATTAAGAGTTTTTAGTACCTACAAGTAAGTACTGATGCAGAGTCTAAAGTTTATGAGGAAGATTCTGTTTCCCTTATCTGTAAAATGTACACCATTTCTCCTACAGATGCCATGCATATTGAAACGCAGATTGTTGTGGTAAATGGACCCCATTCTATAGTCTCTGAGAAAAGCAGAAACAGATTTATTCACAAGTTTCCTAGCTATCTCAATCTGTGGACAATATTGGTTGGACCAGTTCCATTTCTGCCTTTGGCATATATTAGAATAGACAAAGGCAGTGTCGGGGAATAGTGCCATCAATTCTCCAAAGGTGTCCTTTATACGTATTTCTAGACCTACCCCAGTCAAAGTGCCTAGGTCATTGCCACCACAGTGCACAATTATCAGGTCAGGGTGTTGGAGATGTAAAAAGGATTTAGCTAATGGCATCAATTGATGCCACTTTAACCCTCTCTGTCCAATCCATTTAATGTTTAAATTTGGTAAACCTAGGTCTTTGTGAAGTACATTCTGTTCTGCATACCTTTGGCTATAGAAAATATAGCTGTGTCCTACAATCCACACTCTAAGCATCTTGGAGAAAGGTCTGTATACACTTAGATGGTCTCTGTAAATGAAATGGCAGTTTGAAAACTAAGATTTTTCTAAAATGGTAGATAAGAAACAGTTTTGAAAAAAGAAAAGAAATAATTGGTTGTTTGCAACATTCTACACTGAAAACTGGGGTGTATGTTTCTGTTATTCAGAAGCATGATTAACAAAAACTGATAGAAAGGAATGTTACATAAAATAAGCGGTATATGTTGAAAAGTCAAGCACACTTGCTGTTTTGATTAGAAACATTGTGTGATGAACTTTTGATCTGTGTGCTCAGTTAAGTGTTCCATGAAGTGTTTCTATTGTAACAGGCAGAAGGCAGAATGGGGGTAGGGTTGGAAGTTATGTCAGTTGGAAAGGTTTCAAATGTTCAAGCTATAGAAATGTGTGTTTGCTTTTGAATTAATGTGGGAAGAAATGTGATTTGTTATTTATATGTATTTGTCTGTAGATTGAGAGGAAAAGTTTGCTATTTGCCATAGGACTTCCTGACCCCCTAGGCCTGCTCTGGGGGTCCCACAAGAACCCCCGAGGAGATTTTTTTTAAAATTTAAAATCACTGGATGTGCTTAGGATATGCGTATCGCGTGAATAAAAAAAAACCTGAAGGTCGCTTTAGTGGTAATTAGTAAGCATGGGCGGATCTAGCGGATCTCGCGTACGCGAATTTGCGAATTTACGGATTCGCAATCCGCTAAAATACGCGAACTCTCGCGGATTTGCGGATTTTTACGTTTTTTGTGTTGGCGCGCGTTCGTGAGGATTTGTGGACCATTTCGCAATTGCGAACTTACTTTTCGGCTCGCAACGGCCGCGACTATGTTGTTTCTACATCTGGTTTATCATCACAGGTTCACAGCACCCTCTGTTTCACCACTGCCACCCTCTGGGACACCCATGCCACCCTCTGGTACATCCTCACTGCCACCCATTAGGTTTGTTTATCACTGTAGATTATGGGGGTTGAAAAAAGCAAGCACACCTCCCCTACTTCAACTGCCATTAATTAATTTGGGGTTGATTAATGTGTCAGTGATTTTGAAAGTTCCAGTCTGGCTGGCACCTGCTTCCTTCCTAATTTGCTTTCTGTTGCATTGAAAGCAAGCACACCTGCCCTTCTTCAACTGCCATCAATTAATTTGTGGGTCATTAATGTGTCAGTAATTTTGAAACTTCCAGTCTGGCTGGCACCTGCTTCCTTCCTTATCTGTAATTTGCTTTCTGTTGCAGTGCAATTTTTTTTCACAGGACCTTTATGGTCTACTTGTAGCTATTCTATGAGCCTGCTGTTTGGGTCATAGCAGGGTCATAGAATAGTTGCAAATAGGCAACTGAACTCCGGAGGGGCCCCTCAGGAAGCACTAGAGTGAATGTTACTAATGTTAAGTTTGAACTTTTGCACCTGCTCATTGCTTTCAGTTTAGCAAAAATCATTTTTTTCTGCAATTTCGCGCGATTTTTGGGGCGCGAATCCGTGCGAGATCGATTTCGGAAGCCGCGAATGCTTGCGAATACACAATTTTTTTTTTTGCGGCGTGTATGTTCGTGTGATTTTGTGCGTGTTCGCAAGGCGCTTGTAGCTATACGTTTGCCAAGTTACCCTAGCGGTCGTACATGGGCGCGGCCATCTTGTTTGCGTGACGTAATTCCGTTTCCGGCCGCTATGTGTAATCTCGCAAAGTGTGCTGCTCGCTAGTACAATTTCGCGCGTGCTCGCGAGGAAAATCTCGCGCGAACTTACCCACGCGGTCGTGAACGGGCGCGGCCATCTTGTTTCTCATTCATTGCTATGGTTCTGGGCATGCTTTCTGTATCCTCTCTGAATCTCTGCCATCCTTTGCTTGTTTGAAGTTTATTTGATCTATTTTACTTATTATCTATCCCTCTATTTTTCTAGCTCTATATTTTTGTGTTTTCTGCTACTTTTAGTTACTTTTAAACTACTTTTTTAAACTCTTTTCTTTTCTTCTTCAGTATTCTATTTCTTCTTTATCATTTAACTTTATTTCTGCCCAGACCATGGTAAAGGGAGCCGGGAAGCACCCTGAGAAGGGGAAGGGTCCCGCACCCCGTGCCCGGCTCCCGTGCGGGCGTTTGAGGGGGGAGCAAGTGGTGCCACGGGAGATCTTTAGCGTGGAGGAGGTGGGCGCACTAATCTTCTACGTCCAGCGCCGCCTCCCCAAGACCATCCTGGGAGGCGGCAAGATCGCAACCGGCTATGGCATCCGGGAGCGCCGGAAGCGGTGGGATAAGGTGTGCCGGGCCATGTTTAAGCTCTCTGGGGTCCGGCGCACCTATAACCAGGCCACCCACCGCTGGACGGATGTCATGGACCGGGAACGGGACTTGCTGGACGCGCTCGGCGTAGAGGTCTCCGGGCTTGGTGAGTAGTAGTAGCTATTCATCACCACTCTGTTCTATCCGGCTCTGTTATTTGCAAATCTTTGTTCTTTACCAAGAGCAATAATGCTGCCGATTACATTGTAGGTAAATAATATTTCAAAATCTTCTATGCATTTCAGGTGCACTGCTCTCCTTCTCAGTAGCCTTGCTTGCTACTATGCTTATTTGTTTTGTATTTTGTGTTCATTTCATTGGCCTGAGAAATTATGTATGAGTGTAGTGTAAAGATAAGAACTGCGTAATGCTAGACACTAAGGGTCATATTTTCAATTACCGGCGCATCCCTGCAAAGTAGCAGGGATGCGGCAGTAATTGTGCGCCATGCCACCACCACCCATTGGCCCAAAACGTCACAGAAGCCTTACGCATCTGTGCCGTAAAGGCGGCGCATTGATGGAGTTGCATGCCAACGATGGCGCAGCTCCAGCAATGCTCTGGGGTGCCCTATCTCCCCAATGCTGCATCAAGCCGTACGTCGGCTTCAAGCAGGCGCAGGGTTTGAGTCACGCATCATTGTCCTAAAAGTGACTGGTTGACATCTTGTAGATTTCCCTCACCCACTTTTAGGATTCGTTCCTGCGCAGGAACGCCCTCCATTGCGCTGGAACGCCCCCTGATGGCGCAGGGCTTTACAACGTAATGCATCTCTCATATGCATTTTTTTTAATATATACGCCGCACCATGGCGAGTCTTTTGTTCTGCCGCTGCGTCACAAAAGTCATGCAACAATGGAGGAAAATGAGCCGCAAGGGACTTCTAAATCAGCCCCAACAGACTGAAGTCCAGTCCTTCCTTTAGACACATGGCTATAAGAAGACATAGTGGTGGTGGTGGGTGGATTGATAGTTTGAGTATTCACTGATCTGCAAGCAGGATGGACTTTGTCTGTCACTTTGCGTGCTGCGGACTGCTGCCTGCCAGGCCTAGGCAAACCTTTTTAGTAGTCTGTTTATTGAGTTACATAGGAACTTTCTAAGTCAACGGTCCGCAAATCAGGCAATACGAATAACGTAGTATACCACATGAGATAGATCCCGTGGAATAGTTGTCTATCTATTTGCTATTTCTCCAAAATATTTTGTTATTGTTCTTTTGAAATGTTTGATTTGGTTGACAAATCTCATCCATGTTTTCTGGTCTTTCTTTCTTTCATGTTGTACATCAGCTCCCCCCAAGGGCAAGAGGACACAGGAGGAGGAGGAGGAGGGTGCTGTTCAGGAGGATGCAGGCCAGGATCGGGCAGGCGAGGGCTCCTTTGCTGGCCCCAGTAAGTTTTAATTTTAATAAAGAGTACCTATTTTTTCCTAGCGTTCCTCATTCGATTTTTTCTAAATCGTCTTTGATCTTCTTGTAGACTGGATCTAAATTCTTATCCTGCCTCGAATATGACTCCCTGTGGTATTACTAGATTATTCCTATTAGTCTGTCTGTGTAGCTAACTAAGATTGGACATTTGGCAATTCCATTGGACTCCCATTCTAGTCAGCAATAGCTCTATGCACTGAGTGCAGTCCTCTGGGATTGTCCATAATGTCTTTTCAAGTCTTCTAAATGTTTATGCTTTGACAATTGCCAACAATAAAAAGGTGAATGACCACCAAGAAAGAATAAGATACTACTTTACTTTTGGTTTGGATAGGAGGACAATCCATTCTACTACTGTTGCAGGGACAAATCTGCACAAACCGAACTATGAACACTAAATAGTGCATTGTTTATCAATTATAATAGGCGCAGGTAGACTTTCTTTCCACATACCTCAGTGATATCAGACTTTGAAGAACCCCCAATCTCCTTACTGACTAGATAGTGTGGCAGAGTCATTTAGCTCCCGAAGTCACCGATGATTGATCCCCAATGATCATTAGATTATCCTACGCAGGACAAGAGTACGGAGTCACAGTCAAGAAGTGTCAGAGGCACTCATGCTTGCAAAAATTCCAAAACCTTTAGCTCATCCACTCTAGTCTGGAGGACAAAAAACCACAGAGTCTATTTAAGTTTAAAAGCTTTATTACAACTAAACACATTTATTAAAATCAAATGTGTCATAAAAGTAAACGTTTAACTGAAAATGGAAAAGTGCTTAGTGCTAACGATTAATTGGACACATTTCTTGTGGTCGAGCTGAGCTCTCACCTGGTTTGAACTTGAGCTTGACCCTGATCGTGTTCTTAGAAGTCAAGCTTCTGTTATGAGAAAAAGTGTGTGTTAAAAATAAAAAGCAAGCATTCAACAGTTGTGCCAAAAAGTGCAGCAAGACAACAGCCTTCCCTGGAAAAAGGGAAATTTTTACTGTAGAGTATACAGTTACAAATTATTACATTGTATTTCTTTTTTATTTAATTTCTTTATTCCTCCTAGACCAAATATTATATAGTAGTGAGTGGTGTATTTCTAACATTCTTAAATGTACTTTGTAGGTGTAACATCTGGTGGCGGGGCCAGCGCGGAGGTGGTGGTGTTGGGCGAGGAGGACTCTGGGGAGGATGCGGTGGAAGTGCCGGCGGACGTTCCTGTGAGGGTTCGCACGGTGGTGGCGGGAACAGGTAAGCTATATATTCCTTACTTATTGAGATTGAAGACTGCATAGTGTGCTTTCTGCACGGGTGTATTACAAATCAACCAGGTAGTAGCCTCCTCGAAATGTACTTCGACTTAGCTGTGAAGTTTTTGGTGAGAAGAATCCCAATATGATCTTAGATGAACGTGATGGATGGGATGAACGAAAAGCGAAAGAAGGGTGTAAGTAAGTGTGGAAGGACGCGAAATTTTATGATGGCTGGCAAAGAAGAATGATATGTGTTTGCTTGGCCCCTGAGGTGGCTGGGAAGGAAAGAATATGGTATGGTGCATGGCTGGGTCAATGATGAAGCAAGGATGGGTGGAAGGACAGCAGCCTGGGTGGGTGAAACAGAAACTGTATGTGTGCGTATACTTTGAATGGATGGATGCCTGGAGCATGGTATTATCTGACTCTTAGATAGCACATGTGTATCTAGAGAGAGTAGATGGTCGCTGGATGAACTAAGTGTTACCTTGAAGAGCATGTAACACCACACCCGCACGTCCGTTCCAGTGTAGGGAAGGCAAGGAAAAGAAATTGTAAATTTGTCCAATACTACCATGAATAGTAGCAGTAGTTTGTATTGCAACTGCAAGCACAGCATATATCCGGTTATTACGGTGGACACTCCGTACCTCTCTTAATAACTTTAGTTTAGTTGTAGTACGTCATTCATGTGTGGGTGTATCACTGTTCACTCAATATTAAGCAAAGCACCTAAAGTCATCCCATTAGTCATCAAATACGTCCCATGTGAAGTGATAGATAATCAAATTATTTAGCTTCTTCAGTTTCCTTTTCTAGTACTCATTTGCACTGTAGGGTGAAAGGTAAATTAATTAAGCAGTAGCCCTTGTAACAGAGTATTCTCAGTGCCACCCGTAATAGAAAAGTAATAGCTTCACCACCTGCATGTACTGGACCGGTACAGTAACGCAAGTCTGTCTCACTCATCATGGTGTGCAACTGTTTTTCTCGGGTGCAAGTTCACTGTGCTGCCATTCTGCCAGCTTGCATAAGATAACGTACCAATTTTCCTAAACAAGAGAGAAGAAGAAGAATAAGACTGGTGTACTGTCATAGTCGACTGTAATGGAAGTCCATAGTGGTCGTAGAATTTGTTCATTAAACTACCACTAATGTTAGAGCAAGGATGCAGAAGTGGGAGGTTAGATAGATACTGTCCTCAATAGTTATGTACTGTGCTTTCAATTTGCTACTTGTACTGTGACCCAACTTTCGGCTCAATCACTTTGTGTTATTAATGCTAAGGAGCATTGGTTACAGACTATGTCTTTCTTTCTTCATATAGTTGCTCCTTCCAAATCGACATCGCGGAGGGAGCAGGCTCGAATGGCCCGGCAACGGAGGCTGGATGCCACTGTCGCCGAATATCGGCGGCTGGTGGCCCTGGAGGAGGAGGAGGACACGCAGTCGACCGGTGCAACCACAACATCCTCGACTGGGACAGCTGCATCCTCCTCCGTGACCCCACGGGCCGCCAGCATGCGCAGTGCTCCAGCGGTACGGAGCCGGGCTAACAAAGCCAACCGCCACCGCCAAGCAGCAAAAAGACCAGCTGCCCCCCACAGGAGCTGCAAGGCACGCCAACGCCGCCTAGGAGTCCGAATGTCCTACCTGGAGCAGGAGGTCCATAACTATAAGAACTTGGTGGAGGGCCTCCGCTTTGAGCTTGCCACCCTCCGCAAGGAGTATGATGCCCATGCCGCAAAATGCACCAGCAGTGCCAGCACCCTCCAGTAGTGGAGTGTCCCTTGCCCTTTTTTTAGAGACTTTTGGGGGGTGGGATTTGGGAGTTGGGTTCTTTTTGGGACTTTTCAAAGACAATCGTTGGGGTTAGGGAGGGTCTTGAGGGAGATTATTTTGTTAGAGCTACATAAATATACTTTTTTAAACTTTATCTGACCATACCTGTTTTTTACTGCTTTTCAGTCTGGTGGGTGGGGGACGGGGGTGTAACAGTAAGTTTGTTTTCATGAAGAGTCCTAGGACTTTAGTAGTACTACCGTCAATCTCTCGTCTAGTCCTAATACCCCATTATACTACCTCCCACCAAACGCTTATCTTACCTGTAATTTGTGTTAGAAATTAGGGCTAGGCCCAGGGCTGGCTCCACGTGAAATGGGGATTAACGTTGGCAATCCTGGGCGGGTGAAATTTCCTCATTGCGGTGGTACTAGTGGTGTGACACAGTGGCAGTTGCATGCCTATGGAAAAAAGAAAAAGAAACCTGGCTTGTCCTTACTGTAGCATTACAACGGTTACGATACGATCGAGAATATAGCAGGTGACAGTACACTAGAACAGTGCCACAATGTAGCCTAACAAATGGTAAAGTATTTGCTTGCAAGTATAACTAGTACTTGCGTTGAATTCATTTGACATTGGCTCCTACTACTAGAAGAAATAGTACTGAAGCTGAGTAAGTCTAGAAGATATCCTCGTATTCCTTCACCAGCCTGTTGCTATGACCTTATTCTCCCCAGCAAGTGTGTGGAATTATTGATGTCATTTTAGTCAGACATCAAGCAAAACAACACAGCCCGGGGGAAGAGGGTTAGGGTTTGGAAAATGGATGGGAATGGGGGTTTCTTTTTGGGTAGGTTTTGTTGAGAGAAGAAAAAAAAAAGCACAGCCTGGACAAACAATAATTGAAGATAAAGAAATCTTTGGCTACAAACTAAAGCTAACCACATGCAGTCACACTCATAGAAGAAAACAATGGATACTGTATCTGTATTCTGTATGTTGTTGGAGTTGTCCTGTTGAATTTGGTAAGTAAGTTGCATGCAGCAAACAATTCCTCTTATTAGCGGCACTCCTCCATTCCAGCTGACGCTTCGTCCATCAATGTTGGTGACCACTGACAGAAGACACCCTGTCCACTGCCTGCCTGGCGGATGTTGACTGAAACCCGGCCTGTAATTATTGAACGGAAAACAGGAAGTGCTATTACAATACCACTGATAAATAAATATAAGGTATGTACGCTGTGTGGTGCAAAAAGTCACACTTTGATTTCCCTAATAGACAGTACAATATTTTTGAAATTGCATACTCTGTCTGAGTCACCTTTTTAGGATAAATAAGTATGGCCAAAATATTATAGCGGATCTTTCCCCTCAAGGTAGGTGTACTGTAAACTGTGTTTTAGAACAAAATTTGACCTTCCCAGCAATGCTCCCACCAAGACCCTTACTAAAGCCAGTCGCAAAAATGTAGAAGACCCCCATCAGATCTCCAAAAACGATGCCTAGCAGAAAAATGGTGACAAAACGTACTTTGAAAGTAACAGTAGGCCCAAATACACCCTTACCGACCGTGGATTGTATTCAAACCACTTGCAAGCAAGCAAAAGTATCCATAGCCAGCATCGCTCCAAGAGTGCTCTAAAACCCCAGAACTGCGTTGCAATAGAACACCCCGAAACACATGCAATCCTGCTGCTAGGGCTAACCCTAACGAACCCTAAGTTACAAAAAGTACCAAAAGGTTTTTCCTGATGGATTTTGTCCAAAACACTTCTATCCGGTATTAGACCTTCCCAGGAATGCCCCAAGACTAAGCATGGGCGGATCTAGCGGATCTCGCGTACGCGAATTTGCGGATTTACGGATTCGCAATCCGCGAAGATACGCAAACTCTCGCGGATTTTCCCGTTTTTTGTGTTGGCGCGCGTTCGCGCCGATTTTGGGACAATTTCGCAATTGCGAACTTACTTTTTGGCTCGCAACGGCCGCGACTATGTTGTTTCTACGTCTGGTTTATCATCACAGGTTCACAGCACCCTCTGTTTCACCACTGCACCCTCTGGGACACCCATGCCACCCTCTGGTACATCCTCACTGCCACCCATTAGGTTTGTTTATCACTGTAGTTTATGGGGGGTGAAAAAAGCAAGCACACCTCTCCTACTTCAACTGCCATGAATTAATTTGGGGTTGATTAATGTGTCAGTTATTTAGAAAGTTCCAGTCTGGCTGGCACCTGCTTCCTTCCTTATCTGTAATTTGCTTTCTGTTGCAGTGAAATTTTTTTTCACAGGACCTTTATGGTCTACTTGTAGCTATTCTATGAGCCTGCTGTTTGGGTCATAGAATAGTTGCAAACTCTGGAGGGGCCCCTCAGGAAGCACTACAGTGAATGTTACAAATGTTAAGTTTGAACTTTTGCACCTGCTCATTGCTTTCAGTTTAGCAAAAATCGTTTTTTCTGCAATTTCGCGCGTTTTTTGGGGCGCGAATCCGTGCGAGATCGATTTCGGAAGCCGCGAATGCTTGCGAATACACTAATTTTTTTTTTGCGACGTGTATGTTCGCGTGATTTTGTGCGTGTTCGCGAGGCGCTTGTAGCTATACGTTTGCCAAGTTACCCTAGCGGTCGTACACGGGCGCGGCCATCTTGTTTGCGTGACGTAATTCCGTTTCCGGCCGCTATGTGTAATCTCGCAAAGTGTGCTGCTCGCTAGTACAATTTTGCGCGTGCTCGCGAGGAAAATCTCGCGCGAACTTACCCACGCGGTCGGGAACGGGCGCGGCCATCTTGTTTCTCATTCATTGCTATGGTTCTGGGCATGCTTTCTGTATCCTCTCTGAATCTCTGCCATCCTTTGCTTGTTTGAAGTTTATTTGATCTATTTTACTTAATAATCTATCCCTCTATTTTTCTAGCTCTATATTTTTGTGTTTTCTGCTGCTTTTAGTTACTTTTAAACTACTTTTTTAAACTCTTTTCTTTTCTTCTTCACTATTCTATTTCTTCTTTATCATTTAACTTTATTTCTGCCCAGATCATGGTAAAGGGAGCCGGGAAGCACCCTGAGAAGGGGAAGGGTCCCGCACCCCGTGACCGGCTCCCGTGCGGGCGTTTGAGGGGGGAGCAAGTGGTGCCACGGGAGATCTTTAGCGCGGAGGAGGTGGCCGCACTCATCTTCCACGTCCAGCGCCGCCTCCCCAAGACGATCCTGGGAGGCGGCAAGATCGCAACCGGCTATGGCATCCGGGAGCGCCGGAAGCGGTGGGAGAAGGTGTGCCGGGCCATGTTTCAGCTCTCTGGGGTCCGGCGCACATATAACCAGGCCACCCACCGCTGGACAGATGTCATGGACCGGGAGCGGGACTTGCTGGACGCGCTCGGCGTAGAGGTCCCCGGGCTTGGTGAGTAGTAGTAGCTATTCATCACTACTCTGTTTTATCCGGCTCTGTCATTTGCAAATCTTTGTTCTTTACCAAGAGCAATAATGCTGCCGATTACATTGTAGGTAAATTATATTTCAAAATCTTCTATGCATTTCAGGTGCACTGCTCTCCTTCTCAGTAGCCTTGCTTGCTACTATGCTTATTTGTTTAGTATTTTGTGTTCATTTCATTGGCCTGAGAAATTATGTATGAGTGTAGTGTAAAGATAAGAACTGCGTAATGCTAGACACTAAGGGTCATATTTTCAATTACCGGCGCATCCCTGCAAAGTAGCAGGGGTGCGGCAGTAATTGTGTGCCATGCCACCACCACCCATTGGCCCAAAATGTCACAGAAGCCTTACGCATCTGTGCCGTAAAGGCGGCGCATTGCTGGAGTTGCGTGCCAACGATGGCGCAGCTCCAGCAATGCTCTGGGGTACCCTATCTCCCCAATGCTGCATCAAGCCGTACGTCGGCTTCAAGCGCGCAGGGTTTGAGTCATGCATCATTGTCCTAAAAGTGACTGATTGACATCTTGTAGATTTCCCTCAGCCACTTTTAGGATTCGTTCCTGCGCAGGTACGCCCTCCCTTGTGCCGGAACGCCCCCTGATGGCGCAGGGCTTTACAACGTGATGCATATATACGCCGCACCAACACCATGGCGAGTCTTTTGTTCTGCCGCTGCGTCACAAAAGTCATGCAACAATGGAGGAAAATGAGCCGCAAGGGACTTCTAAATCAGCCCCAACAGACTGAAGTCCAGTTCTTCCTTTAGACACATGGCTATAAGAAGAAATAGTGGCGGTGGTCGGTGGATTGATAGTTTGAGTATTCACTGATCTGTAAGCAGGATGGACTTTGTCTGTCACTTCGCATGCTGCGGACTGCTGCCTGCCAGGCCTAGGCAAACCTCTTTAGTAGTCTGTTTATTGAGTTACATAGGAACTTTCTAAGTCAACGGTCCGCAAATCAGGCAATACGAATAACGTAGTATACCACATGAGATAGATCCCGTGGAATAGTTGTCTATCTATTTGCTATTTCAGCAAAATATTTTGTTATTGTTCTTTTGAAATGTTTGATTTGGTTGACAAATCTCATCCATGTTTTCTGGTCTTTCTTTCTTTCATGTTGTACATCAGCTCCCCCCAAGAGCAAGAGGACACAGGAGGAGGGTGCTGTTCAGGAGGATGCAGGCCAGGATCGGGCAGGCGAGGGATCCTTTGCTGGCCCCAGTAAGTTTAAATTTTAATAAAGAGTACCTATTTTTTCCTAGCGTTCCTCATTCGATTTTTTCTAAATCGTCTTTGATCTTCTTGTAGACTGGATATAAATTCTTATCCTGCCTCGAATATGACTCCATGTGGTATTACTAGATTATTCTTATTAGTCTGTCTGTGTAGCTAACTAAGATTGGACATTTGGCAATTCCATTGTACTCCCATTCTATTCAGCAATAGCTCTATGCACTGTCTCCTTACTGACTAGATAGTGTGGCAGAGTCATTTAGCTCCCGAAGTCACCGATGATTGATCCCCAATGATCTCTAGATTATCGTACGCAGGACAAGAGTACGGAGTCACAGTCAAGAAGTGTCAGAGGCACTCATGCTTGCAAAAATTCCAAAACCTTTAGCTCATCCACTCTAGTCTGGAGGACCAAAAACCAGAGTCTATTTAAGTTTAAAAGCTTTATTAAAAGTAAACACATTTATTAAAATCTACTTTGTCATAAAACTATTTAACTGAAAATGGAAAAGTGCTTAGTGCTGACGATTAATTGGACACATTTCTTGTGGTCGAGCCGAGCTCTCACCTGGTTTGAACTTGATCCTGCTCGTGTTCTTAGGAGTCAAGCTTCTGTCTGTTAGGAGAAAAAGTGGTGCGTGTTAAAAATAAAAAGCAAGCATTCATCAGTTGTGCATAAAAGTGCAGCAAGACAACAGCCTTCCCTGGAAAAAGGGACATTTTTACTTTAGAGTAGACAGTCACAAATTATTACATTGTATTCTGTTTTTTTAACATTTCTTTATTACTCCTAGACCAAATATTATATAGTAGTGAGTGGTGTATTCTAACATTCTTAAATGTACTTTGTAGGTGGAACATCTGGTGACGGGGCCAGCGCGGAGGTGGCAGTGTTGGGCGAGTACTCGGAGGACTCTGGGGAGGAGGCGGTGCAAGAGCCGGCGGACGGTCCTGTGGGGGTTCGCACGGTGGTGGCGGGAACAGGTAAGCTATATATTCCTTACTTATTGAGATTGAAGACTGCATAGTGTGCTTTCTGCACGGGTGTATTACAAATCAACCAGGTAGTAGCCTCCTCGAAATGTACTTCGACTTAGCTGTGAAGTTTTTGGTGAGAAGAATCCCAATAAGTTCTTAGATGAACGTGATGGATGGGATTAACGAAAAGCGAAAGAAGGGTGTAAGTAAGTGGGACGCGAAATTGTATGATGGCTGGCAAAGAAGAACGATATGTGTTTGCATGGCCCCCGAGGTGGCTGGGAAGGAAAGAATATGGTATGGTGCATGGCTGGGTCAATGATGAAGCAAGGATGGGTGGAAGGACAGCAGCCTGGGTGGGTGAAACAGAAACTGTATGTGTGCGTATACTTTGAATGAATGGATTCCTGGAGCATGGTATTCTCTGACTCTTAGATAGCACATGTGTATCTAGAGAGAGTAGATGGTCGCTGGATGAACTAAGTGTTACCTTGAAGAGCATGTACCACCGCACCCGCACGTCCGTTCCAGTGTAGGGAAGGCAAGGAAAAGAAATTGTAAATGTGTCCAATACTACCATGAATAGTAGCAGTACTTTGTATTGCAACTGCAAGCACAGCATATATCTGGTTATTACGGTGGACACTCCGTACCTCTCTTAATAACTTTAGTTTAGTTGTAGTACGTCATTCATGTGTGGGTGTATCACTGTTCACTCAATATTAAGCAAAGCACCTAAAGTCATCCCATATGTCATCAAATACGTCCCATGTGAAGTGATAGATAATCAAATTATTTAGCTTCTTCAGTTTCCTTTTCTAGTACTCATTTGCACTGTAGGTTGAAAGGTAAATTAATTAAGCAGTAGCCCTTGTAACAGAGTATTCTCAGTGCCACCCGTAATAGAAAAGTAATAGCTTCACCACCTGCATGTACTGGACCGGTACAGTAACGCAAGTCTGTCTCACTCATCATGGTGTGCAACTGTTTTTCTCGGGTGCAAGTTCACTGTGCTGCCATTCTGCCGGCTTGCATAAGATAACGTACCAATTTTCCTAAACAAGAGAGAAGAAGAAGAATAAGACTGGTGTACTGTCATAGTCGACTGTAATGGAAGTCCATAGTGGTCGTAGAATTTGTTCATTAAATTACCACTAATGTTAGAGCAAGGATGCAGAAGTGGGAGGTTACATAGATACTGTCCTCAATAGTTATGTACTGTGCTTATAATTTGCTACTTGTACTGTGACCCAACTTTCGGCTCAATCACTTTGTGTTATTAATGCTAAGGAGCATTGGTTACAGACTATGTCTTTCTTTCTTCATATAGTTGCTCCTTCCAAATCAACATCACGGAGGGAGCAGGCTCGAATGGCCCGGCAACGGAGGCTGGATGCCACTGTCGCCGAATATCGGTGGCTGGTGGCCCTGGAGGAGGAGGAGGACACTCAGTCGACCGGTGCAACAACAACATCCTCGACTGGGACAGCTGCATCCTCCTCCGTGACCCCACAGGACGCCAGCATGCGCAGTGCTCCAGCGGGACCGAGCCGGGCTAACAAAGCCAACCGCCACCGCCAAGCAACAGAAAGACCAGCTGCCCCCCACAGGAGCTGCAAGGCACGCCAACGCCGCCTAGGAGTCCGAATGTCCTACCTGGAGCAGGAGGTCCAGAACTATAAGAACTTGGTAGAGGGCCTCCCCTTCGAGCTTGCCACCCTCCGCAAGGAGTATGATGCCCATGCCGCAAAATGCACCAGCACCCTCCAGTAGTGGAGTGTCCCTTGCCCTTTTTTTAGAGACTTTTGCGGGGTGGGATTTGGGAGTTGGGTTCTTTTTGGGACTTTTCAAAGACAATCGTTGGGGTTAGGGTGGGTCTTGAGGGAGATTATTTTGTTAGGGCTACATAAATATACATTTTTCAACTTTATCTGACCATACCTGTTTTTTACTGCTTTTCAGTCTGGTGGGTGGGGGACGGGGGTGTAACAGTAAGTTTGTTTTCCTGAACAGTCGTAGGACTTTAGTAGTACTACCGTCAATCTCTCGTCTAGTCCTAAATAATACTCCATTATACTACCTCCCACCAAACGCTTATCTTACCTGTAATTTGTGTTAGAAATTAGGGCTAGGCCCAGGGCTGGCTCCACGTGAAATGGGGATTAACGTTGGCAATCCTGGGCGGGTGAAATTTCCTCATTGCGGTGGTACTAGTGGTGTGACACAGTGGCAGTTGCATGCCTATGGAAAAAAAGAAAACAAAACCTGGTTTGTCCTTACTGTAGCATTACAACGGTTACTGTACGATCGAGAATATAGCAGGTGACAGTACACTAGAACAGTGCCATAATGTAGCCTAACAAATGGTAAAGTATTTGCTTGCAAGTATAACTAGTACTTGCGTTGAATTTATTTGACATTGGCTCCTACTACTAGAAGATATAGTACTGAAGCTGAGTAAGTCTAGAAGATATCCTCGTATTCCTTCACCAGCCTGTTGCTATGACCTTATCCTCCCCAGCAAGTGTGTGGAATTATTGATGTCATTTTAGTCAGACATCAAGCAAAACAACACAGCCCGGGGGAAGAGGGTTAGGGTTTGGAAAATGGATGGGAATGGGGGTTTCTTTTTGGGTAGGTTTTGTTGAGAGAAGAAAAAAAAAGCACAGCCTGGACAAACAATAACAATGGATACTGTATCTGTATTCTGTATGTTGTTGGAGTTGTCCTGTTGAATTTGGTAAGTAAGTTGCATGCAGCAAACAATTCCTCTTATTAGCGGCACTCCTCCATTCCAGCTGACGCTTCGTCCATCAATGTTGGTGACCACTGACAGAAGACACCCTGTCCACTGCCTGCCTGGCGGATGTTGACTGAAACCCGGCCTGTAATTATTGAACGGAAAACAGGAATTGCTATTACAATACCACTGATAAATAAATAAAAGGTATGCACGCTGTGTGGTGCAAAAAGTCACACTTTGATTTCCCTAATAGACAGTAGAATATTTTTGAAATTGCGTGCTCTGTCTGAGTCACCTTTTTAAGGATAAATAAGTATGGCCAAAATATTATAGCGAATCTTTCCCCTCAAGGTAGGTGTACTGTAAACTGTGTTTTAGAACAAAATTTGACCTTCCCAGCAATGCTCCCACCAAGACCCTTACTAAAGCCAGTCGCAAAAATGTAGAAGACCCCCAATCAGATCTCCAAAAATGATGCCTAGCAGAAAAATGGAGACAAAACGTACTTTGAAAGTAACAGTAGGCCCAAATACAGACCGTGGATTGTATTCAAACCACTTGCAAGCAAGCAAAAGTATCCATAGCCAATATCGCTCCAACAGTGCTCTAAAACCCCAGAACTGCGTTGCAATAGAACACCCCGAAACACATGCAATCCTGCTGCTAGGGCTAACCCTAACGAACCCTAACTTACAAAAAGTGCAAAAACTGGTGTTTCCTTATGGATTTTGTCCAAAACACTTCTATCCGGTATTAGACCTTCCCAGGAATGCCCCAGGCAAGACCCCGGCCGCAACCCACCCACGAACAGCAGGAAGCCCCCCAAAACGCTACATTGAGCAAGATGTCAGAAGAAATAGCAAAAAAAAGGCTTTTCCTTAAGGATTTTGTCCAAAACACTTCTATCCGGCATTAGACCTTCCCAGGAATGCCCCAGGAATGCCCCAGCCAAGACCTGCCAACCCACCCGCAAAAAACAACGCGACAACACCCCCAAACAGCGAAAAAGCTAAATCTCATACTTACAATATCTCTCGGCCTTCTGGTCCAAACGCGCTGTGCAGCTAGGTCATCATCAATCATCATAACTCCTGTTTTCCACCACGGATTTCCTGAAAAGCAAATGCAATCAAGATTAGACTGTCGCAGCAGTGCTTCGACAGAGACCCCGGCCGCAACCCACCCACGAACAGCAGGAAGCCCCCCAAAACGCTACATTGAGCAAGATGTCAGAAGAAATAGCAAAAAAAAGGCTTTTCCTTAAGGATTTTGTCCAAAACACTTCTATCCGGCATTAGACCTTCCCAGGAATGCCCCAGGAATGCCCCAGCCAAGACCCGCCAACCCACCCGCAAAAAACCACGCGACAACAGCCCCAAACAGTGAAAAAGCTAAATCTCATACTTACAATATCTCTCGGCCTTCTGGTCCAAACGCGCTGTGCAGCTAGGTCATCATCAATCATCATAACTCCTGTTTTCCACCACGGATTTCCTGAAAAGCAAATGCAATCAAGATTAGACTGTCGCAGCAGTGCTCCCAGACCCCAAAACTCACCCACAAACACCCGGAACCCCGCCAAAGAGCACCTCAAAGGCAAGCAAGTCAGCAAAAACGGCAAGAAATTTCCACCTCATATTTGGTCCAAAACACTTTTATCCATTATTAGAGCTTCACAGTAATGGGCCCAAATCCGTCAACTCACCCGCAAAGAAGTAGAACACCCCCACAAGTGCTGAGTCTTTCTTCATTGGGCGTAATCCAGCACTCTGCTTTGAGGGAAATCGCAGTCTGGAGGAGGAGGATAGAGGAGCATGTTCTTCAGAACTTGTGAACCTGAGGAATGTAGACTGCGGCACCTTCAAATCAATAAGCAAACAAGTGAAGACAGTTCTGCTGATGGTCTTGTTTTTAGGATTAGGTGATTAAAGTTTGAATTAAATTAACTGTGCAAAACAAAGAAAGAGAGACACACAGGAATAAAAGTGAATAAGGACGAAAAAGAAAGTTATTGATTCATTGTCTCATTTTCAGGGCTCGGTGTCAGGGAATAAGAAGAAGATTTCGTCATCATACTCTGCGAATTCAGGCAGGATGAGGTCAGTGCCACCGAACAGAGAACAAATAACCTCATCTACGTTGCCGTCCTCCTCGTCTTCATGCGGCATGCTTTCTCGTACTTTGTAATCTGGTGGTATGAGGTGCTGATTCATCTTGATCATTGTCAGCCGCTCCACATTTTGGGGCGAGAGGCGGCTCCGTTTGGGAGTTACAATGCCACCAGCAGCACTGAAAACACGTTCAGAAGACACACTTGTGAGTGGGCAAGACAAATAGTTTATAGCCAGGTTGGAGAGCTCTGGCCACAATTGTTTTTTCCCATGCCAATACTGCAATGGCTCATCATTAAGAAAGACCTCTGTTGAGTCATTCAGATAGTCCTGCACCATCGACTCAAGGTCATCAACTGTTCCTCCACTTTGCTTACTTTTTGCTGTGCCTGTGACATTTTTTCGAGAACCATACCCCATCAAACTTAGCCAATCCTCGTCCGCAGCCACTGTTAGTGTTGTCATTGTGTGTGGTGCAGATGATCCACTTGCCGGTGTCTTTAACGGCTGAGAGGTCACTTGTGCCCCAGCCACAGGTGCAGAAGTGGATTCTTGTGACTGGGGATGGCCTGCTGATGCTGATGCTGATGCTGATGTACTGTCTTCTCTGTTCTTTTTCAAACCTCTTGGCTGACCAGGCTAACCAATGTTTGTACTTTTGAACATCTGCATCAGCAAAAGGAAAGAATGCTTCGCCTGCCAGCGCCTTTTTGTAGCGTGGATCCAGAATAGTAGCACAAATGTAATGCTGTTCTGACTTGATCTTTTGAAGACGTTCATCACCACGTAGGCGCTCTAATAATTTCTCAGACAAAATAAAATGGTCTTTTTTTTTTTTCATCTTTTTCAAACTCAGAAGACACCGCCATCAGTTGGTGCTCCAGCATGCACAACAATGGGATAGCTTTTCCCAAATTACAGTCCTCCTGGCTGACTGCACACGTGAAGAACTCAAAAGGACGAAGCATGTCTGTCAGGCTTTTAACTATGTCCCATTGCGCCGCACCCATCCGCATGTCCTCCTTCTGAGATGTACCCTCTGTGAAGAAATAGTGATCGAGTACCGTATACTGCTCATACAGACTCTCAAGCATGTAGAAGGTTGAGTTCCAACGTGTTGCCACCTCCTGGATGAGTGCTTTCACTGGTATTCGACTTTGAAGTAGCAGCCTCCTCAGATGCTTCCGGGCCTTAAAAGAATGGCTGAAATGGTTGCACATTTTGCGGCAGGTGGCCATTACCGCAAACGCTGCACTGTCTCTATCACTCAAGAATTTTTGAACTACCAGGTTGATACAGTGCGCCAAACACGGCACTCTAAAATAGCGACCCAGCGCCATGACCTTAACTACATTGGCGCCATTATCCGTGGAAACATAACCAATCTGGCGTTTTTTTGGGGATAGCATTTTCAAGACCTTTTTGTCAAACTCGTCCAAAATGTTTTGGGATGTGTGACTTTTCTCCAAGCCAAACAGGCTAGTGTTGCATGTTTCCGAGCAGCTTTGAAAACTTTGTCCGGGTCAACACCTGCGTTTAGCTTTGCTTTAACACCTGAAAAAGAGACCCAGTGTGCAGTGATGCACATGTAATCAGCGCCTGCACCACTGGTCCACATGTCTGTTGTCAGATGTATTGTGTGAACAGCACTCTTCTGCAAAGCTGCCCCAATCGCCTCCAGCACATCTTCATGTAGTGCTGGAACCGCAACTCTGGCAAAATAGAACCGGCTAGGAACCTTCCATTTAGGGCAGAGCGTTGCCACTAATTCTAGAAAACCTACCGCTTCTACAAAAGAAAAAGGGAGAAGGTCCACAGCTAGCATTTTAGCCAGCTTAGTGTTATACAGACGCGTCAGTGGGTGGTTGCGTTCATATGGCACGTCTGAAGTAAGCATTGTTCTAATGTTGCCCTGGACCAAGCATTTACGGGCTGATAATGACTTCGTTGACCCAATTTTGCTCGCTGGTGAACTTTTGTGCGTTGGTGTCTCACTCGCTCCAACACTCTTAGTGTGCCTCACATTGGGTGTGCTGCTGACAGGGGTACTGGGTGTAAGGGAAGTGTTTGACACGTCTTCTTCCTCCTCGTCATCATCAGATGCAACATCAACGTTTCCTTGAATTCGGCCTTTCTTGATCGCATCTAGGTGCGCAAACCATTGGATAGTGTGCTGTCTCCTAAGATGACCTCTCTGGCCTCCGGTACCATGGTTGGTACCTGGCTTACCATGACTAACTGCAACCTTACAAAGGGTACAAATGGCAAACTTTGTATTTTTTTGACAAACAGTAAAGAAGTCCCAAACTGGGGACTTGAAGTGTCTGTGGGACCTGGAGGAGGCAGCGATACTGGTGGTGGTGGTCATGAAGCTAATGCCAGATGAAGTGGAGGATCTGGATTGCCCAACTTTTGTACGTTGTGCACTTTCACCGCCACTAATTAAGGTCGAGGTGGATGGAGGTCTCTTCTTGCCAGAAAGAAATATGGAAGCGGGACGAGTTGGTGTACTACTTAACTCCAATGATTGTGGTGTTTCCACTGCCTCCTCATCGACAACATCATCATCATCACGCTCAGCAGCTTTTCGGGCTAGGGTCAAAATGTCTGTTTGCTGCATGCCCGCTGGGGCTGCAGTGACCTTTATGATGACTGGGTCGTCGTTGTCAGAGTCTTCATCAGCAGCAGTATCCGCCACTTCTTGTTGAGCCTCATCATCACACTCCATAAGTCTGAGACTTTGGACGAGCTTCCTTTTACGCTTAACTACCTTTGTCAGATCATGGTGTGCCTCACTCTCAGACGGCAGTGGTGCTGGTTCCCAATTTTGATCCGTATCATCAGAAGGAGGTGTGCTTGAAGAAGATGTAGATACCACCCTTGATCTCTTCCTTGCTAGGGGTGTGGAAGACAATGAATGATCATCAGGAGGAGTGTCTTCCTCAAATGATACCTCGCCTTGATTGTCGATTTCCTGATGTGCCCCTACTTTGGGATGAACAACTATTGTGGGCACTTGTGACCCTCCATGCACCTCTGCTTGCGCATCTCCTTGCGCTGCCTCTCCTTCCACATGTACTTGGGCTTGTACTTGCACATGTGATTGTTGTTGCGGCTGTGGTTGTTCAACACTCGTCAGATGAGCTACAACAACCTGTGTTGATTGAGGGACATTGCTGCTGCTTTCTTGCGATGAGCCAACATCACTGGTCGATGGTGATTGAAGAACTATACTGGCTGCCTCTGCAGCACTCAAGGGCTTGGACTTAAGTTGGCATCGTGGTGGTGGTGGCACTGAGCCCAATGGAGCGGGGGTGCTGCTGCCAGCTTGGTCCCCAGCAGATCCCGCTGCTGCTGCAGGCATACTTTTTTTTTTACTCCCAAAAAAAGGGGCGGCCGGCACACCAGTCTCCTTGGTAACTTGCTTCTTCTGCTCCTTACTGGCACCTTTCTTGCTAGAGGAGCTACGGGTAACTTTTTTTGGGGCCATCTTCTTCAGAGCAGGTCAGAACAGCAGGCAGCAGTTGCACGAGTTGCAGAGTTGTCTGTGTCCAGACGTGACGTCGCGTGACGTTATGCTGCACACACACACCGCTGCAGGACTTCTTCCTGGCACTGGTGGTTCTCTTGACTCGGTCTTGTGCACCTAAAAGCAATGGAAGACAGAGGAACATCAGTTCAGTTATACACCCCAAAAAATCGACAAAACACAGAAAAATCAGCACAATGCCATGCCATCCATGATGTTTACATTGAAGACACCCCACAGAAAGACTAGGGCCATGCAAGTATGCAACACTCACTACCCCTGGGCATAATGGATGAAAAGTAGGCAAAATAAGTGCAGGCCTCAGACACGGCCTCTCTTCAAAATGGCCCCTTACACCCCAAGCCAGTCCACATCAACAGTACACCTCAAAAAAACAAAAAAACAGCCAAAAATCACCACAATCCAATGCCATCCAGGATGTTTACATTAAAGAGAGTGAGACCACACTACAGGCACACTCAGTCCATGCACCACTACCCCTGGGCAAAAGGCCACACCAGCAGCCCCAAAAAAACGACAAAAACAACAAAAAACAGCACAATCCCAGCCCATCCATGGCCTCAATGGTGTTTAAATTCAAGAGGACACCCCACAGAAAGACTAGGCCCATGCAACACTCACCACCCAGGGCAAAGGGCCCCACCAGCAGCCCCAAAAAAACGACAAAAACAATAAAATCAGCACAATCCCAGCCCATCCATGGCCTCTATGGTGTTGAAATTCAAGAAGGCACCCCTCAGAAACACTAGGCCCATTCAACACTCACTACCCCTGGGCATAATGGATGAAAGGTAGGCAAAATAAGTGCAGGCCTCAGACACTGCCTCTCTTCAAAATGGCCCCTTGCACCCCAAGCACATGTTGCCTGTACCAGCCAGCACTCAAGAGGGCCACCACCACCACCCACATGGCCAGTCCACATCAACAGTACACCCCAAAAAAACAGAAAAACAGCCAAAAATCACCACAATCCAATGCCATCCAGGATGTTTACATTAAAGAGCGTGAGACCCCACAGGCACACTCAGTCCATGCATCACTACCCCTTGGCAAAAGGCCACACCAGCAGCCCCAAAAAAACGACAAAAAACACAAAAAACAGCACAATCCCAGCCCATCCATGGCCTCAATGGTGTTTAAATTCAAGAGGACACCCCACAGAAAGACTAGGCCCATGCAACACTCACCACCCCTGGTCAAAGGGCCCCACCAGCAGCCCCAAAAAACGAAAAAAACTACAAAATTCAGCACAATCCCAGCCCATCCATGGCCTCAATGGTGTTTAAATTCAAGAAGACACCCCACAGAAAGACTAGGCCCATGCAACACTCACTACCCCTGGGCATAATGGATGAAAAGTAGGCAAAATAAGTGCAGGCCTCAGACACTGCCTCTCTTCAAAATGGCCCCTTACACCCCAAGCCAGTCCACATCAACAGTACACCCCAAAAAAACAAAAAAACAGCCAAAAATCACCACAATCCAATGCCATCCAGGATGTTTACATTAAAGAGAGTGAGACCACACTACAGGCACACTCAGTCCATGCACCACTACCCCTGGGCAAAAGGCCACACCAGCAGCCCCAAAAAAACGACAAAAACAACAAAAAACAGCACAATCCCAGCCCATCCATGGCCTCAATGGTGTTTAAATTCAAGAGGACACCCCACAGAAAGACTAGGCCCATGCAACACTCACCACCCCTGGGCAAAGGGCCCCACCAGCAGCCCCAAAAAAACGACAAAAAACAATAAAATCAGCACAATCCCAGCCCATCCATGGCCTCTATGGTGTTGAAATTCAAGAAGGCACCCCTCAGAAACACTAGGCCCATGCAACACTCACTACCCCTGGGCATAATGGATGAAAGGTAGGCAAAATAAGTGCAGGCCTCAGACACTGCCTTTCTTCAAAATGGCCCCTTGCACCCCAAGCACATGTTGCCTGTACCAGCCAGCACTCAAGATGGCCACCACCACCACCCACATGGCCAGTCCACATCAACAGTACACCCCAAAAAAACAGAAAAACAGCCAAAAATCACCACAATCCAATGCCATCCAGGATGTTTACATTAAAGAGCGTGAGACCCCACAGGAACACTCAGTCCATGCATCACTACCCCTTGGCAAAAGGCCACACCAGCAGCCCCAAAAAAACGACAAAAAACACAAAAAACAACACAATCCCAGCCCATTCATGGCCTCAATGGTGTTTAAATTCAAGAGGACACCCCACAGAAAGACTAGGCCCATGCAACACTCACCACCCCTGGTCAAAGGGCCCCACCAGCAGCCCCAAAAAACAACAAAAACGACAAAATTCAGCACAATCCCAGCCCATCCATGGCCTCAATGGTGTTTAAATTCAAGAAGCCACCCCACAGAAAGACTAGACCCATGCAACACTCACTACTCCTGGGCATAATGGATGAAAAGTAGGCAAAATAAGTGCAGGCCTCAGACACTGCCTCTCTTCAAAATGGCCCCTTACACCCCAAGCCAGTACACATCAACAGTACACCCCAAAAAAACAGAAAAACAGCCAAAAATCACCACAATCCAATGCCATCCAGGATGTTTACATTAAAGAGAGTGAGACCACACTACAGGCACACTCAGTCCATGCACCACTACCCCTAGGCAAAAGGCCACACCAGCAGCCCCAAAAAAACGACAAAAACAACAAAAAACAGCACAATCCCAGCCCATCCATGGCCTCAATGGTGTTTAAATTCAAGAGGACACCCCACAGAAACACTAGGCCCATGCAACACTCACTACCCCTGGGCATAATGGATGAAAAGTAGGCAAAATAAGTGCAGGCCTCAGACACTGCTTCTTTTCAAAATGGCCCCTTGCACCCCAAGCACATGTTGCCTGTACCAGCCAGCACTCAAGATGGCCACCACCACCACCCACATGGCCAGTCCACATCAACAGTACACCCCCAACAAA
Organism: Lissotriton helveticus; assembly: GCF_964261635.1. Lineage (NCBI taxonomy): Eukaryota > Metazoa > Chordata > Amphibia > Caudata > Salamandridae > Lissotriton > Lissotriton helveticus. Next base: position 53,927,968 of record NC_136059.1, read on the forward strand.
CAGAAAACCAGCTAGAAATAACCACAATCCAATGCCATCCATGATGTTTACATTAAAGAGAGTGAGACCACACCACAGACACACTCAGTCCATGCACCACCACCCCTGGGCAAAAGGCCACACCAGCAGCCCCAAAAAACGACAAAAAACAATAAAATAAGCACAATCCCAGCCCATCCATGGCCTCAATGATGTTTAAATTCAAGAAGACACCCCACAGAAAGACTAGGCCCATGCAACACTCACCACCCCTGGGCAAAGGGCACCACCAGCAGCCCCCAAAAAACGACAAAAACAACAAAAATCAGCACAATCCCAGCCCATCCATGGCCTCAATGGTGTTTAAATTCAACAAAACAGTTGTATCATGCACCCATAACCAACCCTGGTCCTACTGGATACTGTGGCTACCCACAATATAATTTATTTAATGTTCTGAAAAAGTTCCAAAATTGTAGTTGCAGCACCTGTAATGCCCCAAACAAACTTACTTGTGAAAGTTGATTTCTAATCCAAAAGTGATCCAAAGAAAGTCAAAAAGGCCTCAAATCCAAATATCCAGCAGCACCCACAAAAAGTAATCCTTCCAGGTCCAGATCCAAATGAAAGTGACCAGGAGATGGACAAAGCACTGGGAGGAGCCTGCTGGACAGGAACAGGAAGTTGGAGACTGTGGGGCACTTCCTCCCCCCCCCCAAAAAATGGACTCCTTGCAAAAAAAAAGGCCATGCAAATGTCAACCTGAGGAGTGATTCTGATAAAAATCATCATTTTCTGAAGGTTTATCCTGTTTGCTGGTGGATTTCTTGTGCAGAATTGCAAACTCTCTATTTCGCGAGTGCGAGATTGTTCCTTTCCGCCGCAAGTACGTGTTCGCAATTGCGAACTCTCGCGAGGTGTGCTGTGCAAGGTGGCAAGCCGCGATTACGTATTCGCGGGCGCCAAACTCCCGCGGGATCATGCAGCAAGATCCAAAATGGCGCGGCACTCGCAAAATATGATCGAGAAAAACAACTCGGCAAACGCTTAATGACGGAAAGTGAACGCCGTGCACCACGCCGCGCGCCGCAACCAAGCAAAAAATCCGCAGCGAGCGGATTCACAGATTTTCAACAAATTCGCGAGAGTTCGCGGATTGCGAATTTGCCGAAAATCCGAAAAATCCGCGAGCGGAGCGGATTTTACGCCCATGCTTAGTAATTAGCCCCCAGGGGGGACCAAGTCCCGGGGGCAATGTAGTTTATGTAGTTATATTATAGCGGGGGCCCAGAGGGGCCCCCCAGCCCCGAGGAACCCCACGGGGTACCACCATCCCCCAGAGCCAGCTCCTGCAGTGTCCCAGGGTGCCCGCCCCAGGACACTGCCATTTGTAATGACAGCGGTACAAAAGGGGGTGGTGATGGACGGAGCATCTGAATCAATCAAACACTCACACCCAGTCAAAAGATCTGGGGTTAATCCATCACCGTTCTTTAGCCCACTCCGCCACCCCAGTTCAGACATGGCTATATGCAAATCAGTCTGACCCTGTGCCTCATGGGAACAGTCCAGCCCGAACTGCCAAGCCATGTCTTCCTTGGACCGGAAACAAGCTTTCGAGGACCGGTTTCTGGCATACCAGCCGTCTTCAGCCCGGCTTGCTTGAATCCAGTGGCAAAGTGAGCAAGGGACTCACGTCTGAGCATACCAGCTTGTTTCCGGTCCAGGGAAGACATGGCTTGGCAGTTCGGGCTGGACTGTTCCCATGAGGCACAGGGTCAGACTGATTTGCATATAGCCATGTCCGAACTGGGGTGGCAGAGTGGGCTAAAGAACGCTGATGGATTAAACCCAGATCTTTTGACTGGGTGTGAGTGTTTGATTGATTCAGATGCTCCGTCCATCACCACCCCCTTTTGTACCGCATTTGTAATGTAAGGGCGGGAGCCTCGTGGCTCCCACCCTGTCATTGCAAACTGTTTTCCTATTTGGAAGAGAGAGCAGGTTAAACTGCTCTCTCTCCCAAATAGGAAAGCAGATTGCTTTTCCTCAGGGGGAGCAGCTCTGTTAGCTGCTCTCCCTGAGGAAAAGCCATGCTGCCTCTCGAAGGATGCGGGGGGCTGGCTGGGACCGTGGGGGCATTGGGGCTCCCCCCACAGTCCTCAATGTTTATTATAAGCCCCGGGGGATGGGGTCCCCGGGATAATAACAATTAGGGATAGGGGCTACTTTGTTTACAGTAAAATTAGGGTAGGTGTACCGAGCGCGGCACTCAGCGCGACCACTGGAGTGCACACGTTGGGTATGTGTATCGTACTACGTATGCTGCAATATTTCTAATGCGTTTGGTACGCGTACCTAAGCAAGAATTAAAAAAAAATATATATATATATTTTTCAGATATCTTTCAAGTGTATGTGTTTAGATGTTGGTTGGTTGTAACAAGAGCCTTTCACTTTATTGGTACTTATAAGTTAGTACCTATGCAGAGTGTACATTTTTTAAGGAGGAGTGTTTTACAGTGCGCTAAACTTTTGACCCCTGTGGTTAGTTGAGTTTTGCATGATCTGTTAATATGGTAACAGCAGAAAGCAAATTGGGGGTAGGGTTCAAAGTTATGTCAGTTGGAAAAAGTTTGCCATTTTCTGGTTTTCCAAGGAACAGTGAAGTACAGAGATTGTGTATACGGATATCTGCTTAGTGACTAACATTCTTCTTAATCTACAAATCAATTTGAAAGGTGTGTTGTTAACTTGTAAGAGGATGTATGCGGTGCATTTTGTTTTTAATAAGAGTAATGTGTTTATCCTTCTAAAGTGCAAGGAGTAGTTTAGTTGTGTAGAATCACATTCTGAGTTTGTCTGCATTTGGATAACCATTGTGATAAAAGCATTTGGTAAGTTATTGTGTTTGGTGAGTCAGATTTGTACAGTAAAGTACAGTACTAGAAAATTTAGAATGTGTGCAGTCATATTTAATAGTGTTGCTTGTTTAGAATTAGACTTGTGTCTACAATTTTCCAGTCAGTATACATACACTACTGCAAACTCTCTGGGGCAGATTTACAAGCCTCTTGTGCCTCTTTATGCTTCCATTGCGTCACTTTTTTGATGCAATGTATGCACAAATAATGCAGCAAATTGCTTATGTATTTGCAAAATGAGTCAGATTTGTGCACTGAAATGTAGTAGTTATATATGGAATGTGTGCAGTTACTTTACTGTTTCTAGACTAGTAAATGTGTTTTGGTAAAATGCAAGGTCTAATATTTTTTGTCTGGAATCACACTGTGCATCTGTGTGCATTTAGGAATTATTCTGAGAGAAGCATTTTTGTATGTTTTTAGTATTTGCAGATACATAAGTGTGTAAAAACCTATCCTTTTTCTAGTTTTGATAGAATTAGAAACCAGTTATTGCTTTTGTATTTGAAAAATTAGTCATAGTTGTACAGTAAAATGCAGTATTTATATTTCTGTAATGTGTGCAGTCATATTAGCCCTTTAAGAGCAATTAATAGTGTTGCTTGTCTAGAATCAGACTTGTATTTCAAATCTACAATTCCCCAGTCAGTATACATACACTTCCGCATACACTCTGGGGCACATTAAATAAGCCACTTGCGCCTCTTTGATGTTCTATTGTGTCACTTTTTTGATGTAATGTTGGCGCCAATAATGCAGCAAATTGGTTATGTATTTGCAAAATGAGTTAGGGTTGTACACTAAAATGCAGTAGTTAGATATAAAGTAGGCCTTAGGAGATGGACTGCTTCAAACCCCTATGCAATATACATGCAGTCTTCTATCCATCTGCACACTTGTGTTTCACATCTTCAATTCTGAATTCCCCAGTCTGTGTCCTTACACTTCCAGCAAACACTTGTCAATGCTGTTGCACTGTTGTAGTGACCCATTCAGCAGTATGTGCTAATCCATTTACTGCACTAAAACTCGAGCACTTATATTTTCACTTAAACACTCTCCTTACAGTACTCTTATCATTCAGTCAGTATCCAAATACTCATGCAGCGAAGTAGGCCCTGCGGACATGGACTGCTTCAAACCCCTATGCACTATCTGTATCCTTACACTTCCACCAAACACTCTGTAACTGTTTTGCACTATTGTAGTGACCCATTCAGCAGTATGTGCTAATCCATTCACTGCATTAAAACTCAAGCACTTATAGATTCACTCAGACACTCTACTTACAGTACTGTAATCATTCACTCAGTACCCAAGTACTCATGCAGCGAATTAGGCCTTAGGACATGTACGACTTCAAACCCCTATCCAGTATACATGCAGTATTTTATACACCTGCACACTTGTCTTTCAGATCTTCAATTCTCCACTCTGTATCCTTATACTTCCACCAAACACGCTGTCACTGTTGTTGCACTACTATAGTGACTCATTCAGCAGTATGTGCTAATCCATTCACTGTGCTAAAACTGCAGCACTTTTAGATTCACTCAGACTTTCTCCTTACAGTACTGCAATCATTCACTCAGTACTTAAGTACTCATGCAGCGAAGTAGGCCTTAGGACATAGACTGCATCAAACCTCAATGCACTATACATGCAGTCTTTTATCCACCTGCACACTTGTCTTTCACACCTTCAATTCACAGTCTGTATCCTTATACTCCAGCAAACACTCTGTCACTGCCCTTGCACTGTTGTAGTAACCCATTCAGTGGTATGTACTAATCATTCAGTGCGCTAAAACTCAAGCACTTATAGATTCACTCAGACACTCTCCTTACAGTACTGTAATCATTCACTCAGTACCCAAGTGTGAGAAAGTGCCATCTTTCTTGCAATGGTATGCACCCACTTTTTTCTAAACTGTTGATGTGCTTTGACTGAGTGTGCCCTGGGTTCCTGCCAACCAGGTACCCAGGGCCTGTGTTCCTTCCCAAAAACTTTGTTGCAACTAAAACCCAATTGGAATCTCTGGCCACCTGCCAGCCCCTAGTAGAGGGTACCCTAGGTACCCAGGGCATGGTGACCAGAGAAGACCCCTGAGGGCTGTAGCACTTATTGTGCCACCCTCAGGGGCCCTGTACCCTGACACCCACCTACTGCCTTTGCAGACTGACTATGTAAGTACAGAAATAAACAGAGTCGACAAGGCACACATCCCTGTGTACCATGCCCAAAGAACCCACTGCCCTGGCATACTTCAGTCACCCCTCTAGCTGGGTGCCCTATGCCAGAGGTGTGGGCACAGGGGCCTGAGCCCTGTGCCCCTACAGTACCCAGGGCCATTTCTGGGCACTGTAAGTACAGTGATGCCATTAAGAGTATGTGGTGCTGGGAGGTTGTCATTACAAACTCCACAGCACCATAATGGCTACACTGAAAACTGACAAGTTTGGTACCAAACTTCTCAGCACATTAAACCCACACTGATGCCAGTGTGGGATTTAATGTAATATGCACCGGAGGGCATCTTAGAGATCCCCCTGAAGCCCTAACCTACATTCCACGTCTGGGCTGAGTGGCTGAAGAGGCTGCCGCACAGCAGACATGTTGCTGGACCCCTGGGTGGGGAGCCCCCCGCTCTCCTGGGCCTGCAACAATGCACATCCTGGGCGAGGTGCTATGTCTCCTCCCCCAGGATGGGCAGGGGGAAGCTTCAAAGGCATGACGCCTCTGTGAGATTCTACAGACCATTTGCTGTACCCAGCAACTGGCCCCCACCAGTTCTGACCCCCACTCTGGCAGGAAGACTGGAGGGAAAACTACGTCAGGAAGGGGGGTGTGCTAGCCGGTGCCAACCCCACCCCTCAGGTGTGGGAGACAAGGTGAAGCACGACCTCGGGCTCCGGCCATCTTGTAGATGAGAGCCCTGCCCGATCACAGCTAGGCTCCTGCCCCCTCCCACAGGAGAGGAGCAGGCTAGGGGGTAAACCCACCCCAGGATAGGGACCTATTGGTCTCTGTCCTGGCCCTACCTGTATCGGCCATAAATTCAGTATTTAGGGGCTCCCTGAACCTTCCTTCCTCAGATCCCGAAAGAAAAAAGAAGATCAAGAGGAAGAAGACCTGCCGTGCAGCTGCAAACAAAAGGACGACACCAACTGACTTGGCCCCAGCCCTGCCGGCCTGTCGACCCCGGAACCTGCTCTTGCCTAATCCTGGTGGTTCCTGCAGACAGCAACCTCGGGATACCCAGAGGACCTGCCTGCCTTGACCCTCCTGAAGATTGGGACTCCCATCAGCAGAGGATCTGCTGCAACAACCACCCTGGTGCCAGCCAGGAAGCTCCAGACCAGCCCACTCTTCACCTGCCGATCCGGGGCCATGCCCAAACAAACCAAGACCATGAGGACGTCCCCCCGGTGACTGGGACCGAAGTCCAGTGCCCAAAGACCCTCCTCGATGAACCAGATGACGCCTGCAGACTCAGAACCAGGGGCCACCCCAACCACGACCAGCCGAGGGTAAACTTTTCCGACACCCAAAGACACCTCTGCACCCGGCCCCCTACAGTCCTATGTGCCTCCCTTTGGGGTACCTACCTGTGCTCCAAGATCCCAACTTACCTCTCGAAGTGCTGGTCACCCCTGGTGAGTCTCCGTCCCCGAGCCTGCAGCCTTTGTTCCCTTTTGACTCTTCCCATTGGATAACATTGAGCGCTCGAAGGCTCAAAAGCACCCTGCACCCAGCCGCCCAAGTGCCGCTGGCTGTGCCACCTTTGTCCTATCCTACTTCCCCCTTTGCCCTGAGCAAGTGACCAGGAGCCCAGCTCCCACAGCCGCGTGGCCTGCTAGCCAGCAGCCACCAACCGAAGGCCCCCTTTCCCTCATTGAATAACATTGGGCCTAACTACCTCTGCACCGGGCCGCCCCTGTGCCGCTGAGGGTGAACCAACTATACTTACCTGACACTGGGGGACCCCTGAGTCTATGCCCAGAACCCTGACTTCACCAGCCAAGTTCTCACCTGGAAACCGGTAACTCACTTACCTGCCATTGGATACCATTGACTGGTTTCACTCGAAAAATCTTCTCAGTGTGAAGTTTTGGAAACTAAAAATGTGCAAATAAAATCACCCGAATTCCGAATTCTGAAGTACTCACCTGTGATCAGGGGAGAATCCAGTACTGTACCTTGTAGCCCAGTACTGAATCGCTAAAGTAATCCTTACCGGGTTTACTAGTAATCTGTATTTTCTCCATAGGAATCCATTGTCTGCTTTTCTATGAAATTTCTTCTGTCTACTTTTGAAAACTTGAAATATTCTTTAAAAATCATACGAAATTCTGACACTCAATTACTTGCCTGCTTTAGGTTATAACCCAAGTGCTGGCCCTAGGAGCCCAGTAATGGATTACAAAAGTAACGAGATCATACTTTACCTGCAACCTGAATTTTCTCCCATTGGATAACATTGCGAGATTTCCATTGAAAAGTTTCTAAGTGTGAACTTTTAAAACAGCTTTATATTTCTGAAAATTCAGTACAGTAATTAAAACACTTTTACTAAATTGGTTTCAGCTTAGACCCCAGGATGGAATATAGGATCTAGTCCCGGAACTACTAAAGTAATCTACAAAGTAATCAACTGTACTTATATGATGAAAACCCATTGAGTTCAATGCTATAGTGTGTTTAGAATTGAGTTGCCTACTGCCATCCCTGTCTTTATTGTGTTCACAAAGTTTATTGCCTCTTTGCAAAGTAATTACATGGGAGTACTCATATCGATAAAAGTATATTTTTATGCCTGTTGGTTATAAAAGTAAAACAACTATATATTTTGATATAAAAACAATTGGCCTGGAGTTCAGTCCTTGAGTGTGTGAAATCCTTTGCTGACTGAGTGTGTACAACAAATGATTTTCACTGTCCTCTGGTATTGCCTTACTGCTCGACCAAGCTACCACTTTTGAGAGTAAGGTCAGTCCTGACTTTAACCTCTGTTAAACCTCTGGGGTTTGTGGACTCTATACACACTGTACCTTATTCTGGTCGAGTATATATATTCTCCATTCTGTATCCTTATGTAAATGTATGTATACTTGTAAAGCGCACTGTTACCCCATTTCGGTGCGTCCTGGTGCTGTATACTGCTGGGGAACCTGTCCTGGCTTTTCCCTGTGAGATGGTCCCTCCTGGGCACCCCCAAGGTGAAGCCAGGCATCCCCGGTGCTGATAGGGCCGTTGTGGAGATTAAGCAAGCTATTGCCCAGAGTTGCTGAGTGGGACCCATGGTTAGCGTAGGCACCTAGGCGAGAATTATCGAGTCCGCGGACATTGACCCAAGACCCTGCCGCGTCGGGTTTTGAACACTGGTCCCGGGCTGACCTCTGCTTCAGGGTCTATCGCTTCTAACCAGTGAGCCACACTTCCACCAAACACCCTGTCACTGCTGTTGCACTACCGTAGTGACTCAGTCAGCAGTATGTGCTAATCCATTCACTGTGCTAAAACTGAAGCACTTATAGATTCACTCAGACTTTCTCCTTACAGTACTGTAATAATTCACTCAGTACCTAAGTACTCATGCAGCGAAGTAGGCATCAGGACAAGGACTGCTTCAAACACCTATGCGCTATGCATTCAGTCTTGTATCCACCTGCACACTTGTCTTTCACACCTTCAATTCCCCAGTCTGTATCCTTACAATTCCACCAAACACTCTGTCACTGTTGTTGCACTATTGTAGTGACTCATTCAGCCGTATGTGCTAATCCATTCACTGCGCTAACACTGAAGCACTTATAAATTCAGTTAGGCAATCTCCTTAGCAGAACTGTAAATCATTCAGTCAGTACCCAAGTACTCATGCAGCGAAGTAGGCCTTAGGGCATGGACTGTTTCAAAACCCTATACACTATACATGCAGTCTTTTATCCACTTGCACACTTGTCTTTCACATCTTCAATTCTCTACTCTGTATCGTAACACTTTCACCAAACACTCTGTCACTGTTGTTGCACTATTGTAGTGATTCATTCAGCAGTATGTGCTAATCCATTCACTGCGCTAAAACTCAAGCACTTATAACTTCAGTCAGGCACTGTCCTTGCAGAACTGTAATCATTCAGTCAGTACCCAAGTACTCACATAGCAAAGTAGGCCTTAGAACATGGACTGCTTGGAACCCCTATACACTATGCATGCAGTGTTGTATCCACCTGCACACTTGTCTTTCACATCTTCAATTCCCCAGTCTGTATCCTTACAGTTTCACCATATACCCATTCAGCAGTATGTACTAATCCATTTTCTGTGTTAAAACTGAAGCACTTATAAATTCAGTTAGGCACTCTCCTTGCAGAACTGTATTTAGTCAGTACTCAAGTACTCATGCAGTAAAGTAGGCCTTAGGACATGGACTGCTTCAAACACGTATACACTATGCATGCAGTCTTCTATGCACCTGCACACTTGTCTTTCACATCTTCAATTCTCCACTCTGTATCCTTATACTTACACGAAACACTCTGTCACTGCTGTTGCACTACTGTAGTGCCTCATTCAGCGGTATGTGCTAATCCATTCACTGTGCTAAAACTGAAGCACTTATAGATTCACTCAGACTTTCTCCTTACAGTACTGTAGTCATTCACCCTGTACTCATGCAGTGAAGTAGGCCTTAAGTCATGGACTGCTTCAAACCTTTATGCTCTATACATGCAGTCTGTATCCACTTGAACACGTCTTTCACACCTTCAATTCCACAGTCTGTATCCTTACACGTCCAGCAAACACTCTTTCACTACCCTTGCAATGTTTTAGTGACCCATATAGCGGTATGTAGTAATCCAATTACTGCGCTAAAACTCAAGCATTTATAAATTCAGTCAGGCACTGTCCTTGCTGAACTGTAATCATCCAGTTAGTACCCAAGTACTCATGTAGCAAAGTAGGCCTTAGGGCATGGACTGCTTGAAACCCCTATGCACTATGCACGCAGTCTTCTATCCACCTGCACACTTGTCTTTCAGACCTTCAATTCCCCAGTCTGTATCCTCATACTTCCAGCAAACACTCTGTCACTGCCCTTGTACTGTTGTAGTGACTCATTCAGTGGTATGTACTAATCATTCAGTGCGTAAAACTCAAGCACTTATAGATTCACTCAGACACTCTCCTTACAGTACTGTAATCATTCACTCAGTACACAAGTACTCATGTAGCAAAGTAGGCATTAGGACAAGGACTGCATCAAACCCATATACATGCAGTCTTCTATCCACGTGCACACTTGTCTTTTATACCTTCAATTCCCCAGTTAGCATCGATGATGTTGCAGCAATACTCTGTCTTTCCCCTTGTACTGCTCTACTGATGCATTCAGCACGATGTACTAATCCATTCACTGTTCCAAAATCCAACCATTTATACATTCATTCAGGTACTCTTCGCAGATGTAGTTCTTGAAACTTCGATGCAGTGTGTATGCACTTCTGTTATCAGTTACACAGTTGTTTTTTATACTTAGACATTGTACATTTTATTTGTTTAGTAATAGAATAGTATATATTATAGATTTATTTTTATAACATTATATATATTTTATAACAGATTCTATTCATCAACACTAAAAGAAATTCATCATGCCTTCAAAAAGTGAAAAGAGGAAACAACATAAGAAAGCTTATTACTTCAAGAGAAGACTTCCACAAGATTCACCTGAGCAACAATGTGTGGACAAAAAGAAACAAACTCCTGCTAAGACAACAAAGAATTTTATTAAAATACTATCAAACACTAGGAATAGTGTGGAGAATGTGAAAAATAAAAAGAATGTATCTGCAACAAAAAATAAAAACAAGGGAAAAAACAGAAATGATGGGAAATCATCTTCTAAAAAAACACTGTATAGTAAAAGGAGGAAAAATCAATTTCAGGAAATTAGAAAAAGAATGTTTTACAATAGAGTTGTCTTAAACTTATTACAGGATATGAAGAAATGTAAAAGAAAATCAGCATTTTATAAGAAGTAACATATTGAAAGTATTGTTGAGAAGGCTTTTGAATTAAAAAAGAAATGATTTATTTTAATAATCAATAGAATTCGATCAATAGATAAACCAATCCATTCAATAAAGGCCAAAAGTAAGTGGAGAAGACTGACTAACAGAACTAATTGTTGTGATTTTTTGGGTGAATGGAAACACAGTTCAAGTTCTGAGTCTTTTTTTATGAAGAGAGTTATCTGCAGAGTAATGATTTGTTGCATGCAGTTGACACCAGTTGTTGAGCTCATTAGTTTAGAAATGGTTGTCCTATTGTTCCCAGAAATGCAGAAGAGGTGTTAGCAGATGAAGTTTTAGGGAGACGTCCTAAAGCTCCATTGTACACTTGGATTTGCTGTAGAACTTTAGTGTACAATAGGAATCTATTCATTTTTTACGCAATTTCTTACGTGAGTATACTAAGAAAAGTGTTAAACAGAAGATTAGGATGTTGCAAGGACTAGACCCTTGCAGAGTGTGAGAAAATACTGTTTTGCAAGGTCATTCTCAGGCTTGTCTTTCCAAAAAAGTATGTCGAAGTTTTTTCACCATTTCAGGATGCTAGCAGTACATCATACTCAAATGAGGAAATTAGTCAGAACTTTCTAATATGCAAAAAGTCCAGCACTAATGTTAAAAAAGTTGAATAGTGCTCTTTTGCGTGGATCAGTATCCGATGTAATGAACGTTTGTGAAGAAACTGAGGTTAGTTACTATGGTCCTGAGCAAGACATTGCAGAAACTGATACATTAATAGAAGGAAATGTGGAAGAGAATTTACACATTCTAGTACAAAAAACGTTTGAGCAAGAAATTACGAAGTTTAAGGTGATTTCAGGTGAAAGGCAAAATTATTCTTGTATTTGTTGTCGACGAACTCATTATAAAAATCAGACTTGGACTGTTGATCTACATTTAAAAGGGGAAAGAGAAAATAATAATGAGTGGAATGAATTTGCAACTTATTTGTTGGTAGAGAATTGTTTTGATTTGGGTTCTGATCAACGTATTTGTAAATATTGGAAACAGGGAGGGAGCACACTCCTACCATCTCAGCCTGGTCGTCCCTTCGCATTCTGGTACATGCAGTTCATATGATTCAGGACAAAGTTCGTAAGTATTTCACCAGGGTTGGTGCAAGTAGGTACTTGGTGTAAGGTATCTCTAGACACGAGACACGGCTCGTGTTTCTGGATAATATCCTTCATCAGTAGAGATCAGTTTGGGGTGGCTTCAAAGGCTGCCAAACAAAAATCACAGGCTTCGTTGCTTCTCGGGCGCGGAGGTGCTTCATCTATAGCTCGTCAGCTACGGAGGCTCACGGGAGCCCTAAACAAGAAACAGGGAGGGAGCACACTCCTACCATCTCAGCCGGGTTGCCCCTTCGCATTCTGGTACATGCAGTTCATATTATTCAGCACAAAGTTCGTAAGTATTTCACCAGGGTTGGTGCAAGTAGGTACTTGGTATAAGGTATCTCTAAACACGAGACACGGCTCGTGTTTCTGGATAATATCCTTCATAAGTAGAGATCAGTTTGGGGTGGCTTCGAAGGCTGCCAAACAAAAATCACAGGCTTCATTGCCTCTCGGGCGCGGAGGTGCTTCACCTATAGCTCGTCAGCTACGGAGGTTCACGGGAGCCCTAAACAGGAAACAGGGAGGGAGCACACTCCTACCATCTCAGCCGAGTCGCCCCTTCGCATTCTGGTACATGCAGTTCATATGATTCAGGACAAAGTTCGTAAGTATTTCACCAGGGTTGGTGCAAGTAGGTACTTGGTATAAGGTATGTCTAGACACGAGACACGGCTCGTGTTTCTGGATAATATCCTTTATCAGTAGAGATCAGTTTGGGGTGGCTTCAAAGGCTGCCAAACAAAAATCACAGGCTTCGTTGCTTCTCGGGTGCGGAGGTGCTTCACCTATAGCTCGTCAGCTATGGAGGCTCACGGGAGCCCTAAACAGGAAACAGGGAGGGAGCACACTCCTACCATCTCAGCCGGGTTGCCCCTTCGCATTCTGGTACATGCAGTTCATGTGATTCAGGACAAAGTTCGTAAGTATTTCACCAGGGTTGGTGCAAGTAGGTACTTGGAATAAGGTATCTCTAAACACGAGACACAGCTCGTGTTTCTGGATAATATCCTTCATCAGTAGAGATCAGTTTGGGGTGGCTTCGAAGGCTGCCAAACAAAAATCACAGGCTTTATTGCCTCTCGGGCGCGGAGGTGCTTCACCTATAGCTTGTCAGCTACGGAGGTTCACGGGAGCCCTAAACAGGAAACAGGGAGGGAGCACACTCCTACCATCTCAGCAGGGTCGTCCCTTCGCATTCTGGTACATGCAGTTCATATGATTCAGGACAAAGTATTTGTTGTCGACGAACTCATTATAAAAAACAGACTTGGACTGTTGATCTACATTTAAAAGGTGAAAGAGAAAATAATAATGAGTGGAATGAATTTGCAACTTATTTGTTGGTAGAGAATTGTTTTGATTTGGGTTCTGATCAACGTATTTGTAAATATTGTTATAACAAATTAGACGAGAACAAAATGCCTGCATATTAATCTTGAGTTGGTAAAAAATCCTTCTGAACTGATAGATTTAAATACCTATGAGTCTATTCTTATTCAATGTGTGCATCCATTTCAGGCTATTGTTCGTATGGAGCCTAAGACAGGGAAATTGTCTCCTTCAGATTTACAGAGAGGATTAAAGGGAAGAGTTGTATATTTGCCTCAAGATTTAAAGAAAAATATTGAAACAATTGGTGTAGAAAATGCAGAAGATGAACCTCTAGGTATTCTATCTAGTTAATGGCGTTCCTACTAAGAGTAAGAAAATCTGGCAAGAATTAGTGAATGTAAGGAATGTGAAAAAGGCAACGTTGTATCTGGTTAAAAATAATGAGTACTATAAAAATGTGTATGCGGGAGAAGAAGAAATAACTGTAGAAGAAGATACTGACTAGTCAACTGGAAAAATTGAAAAAGTGGATATGCACAGAACTGAAGAAATCTATGAACATTATAGTGTTCATCCACTTCATTCTAAAGAAGTGATAGGGAATACTATTGAGTTATTCCAAATGAAAGAAGCAAAGGGAAGTCCCATGAGTGTATGGGAAGAGAGCTTGGAAGCTCTTTGTTTCCCTCAGTTGTTTCCAACAGGAAAAGGAGGACGCTATGATGAACGACCTGTGCAGATTCCTGCATCTGAATACCGGACATCAAGATTGTATGCGAAGATCCAAGATTTCGACAATGTATTCCATATTTGTTTCATCTTTTGTTTGAGAGTGACTTGCTGGACTTTCTTATGCAGTCAACCATATATTGAAAACAGGTGTACATCTGCAAAATGTTTCGGCAAAGGAATTTATGGATAAAGTACACCAGAAAGATAATGTTTTGGAATCTTAGCTGATTCTCATGGCATGTCAGCGTGGTACTTATGAGTACTGGTACCATCGTCATGGAGTACCTAAATGTATGCTAAGGAACGTAGGAACTCCTACATGGTTCCTTACTATAAGCTGTGCTGAATATGCTTGGGATGATTTACTTCAATTTCTTCGAGAGGCAAATCCAAATATAGTAAATATTGAATACAAGACACCTGGAGAATTGTGCTCTTTGGATCCAGTTAATGTATGCAGATATTTCAATCATAGATTTGAAGCTATGATGTCTTTTATCACCAATAAAAAAAATCCTCCTCTTGGAGAGGTTGTGGATTTCTTTTGGAAAAAGGAGTATCAAGCAAGAGGTGCTCCTCACATACATATGCTAATATGGATCAAAGATGCCCCTAATTTCGGAATAGATTCGGATGATACTGTGTTGTCTTTTATTGAAGAATATGCTACATGTGCTATACCCAAAAGCACAGAAGAAAAGAACTTAAGACATCAAGTCTTACGATTCCAAAGCCATAGTTGTGGGAAATACTGTCGTCGAAAATACAAGTCAAAGGAAAAGTTTTATACCAAATGTCGTTTTGGTTTTTCACATCCTGTAATATCCAAAGGAAGAGTAAACAGTTTTATGTCAGCTATGTGACATACCTTGACAAGAAAGTCTCCAAAGAATACATATAATTTAAGAAGAATTGAAGAGTCAAAATACATAAATGACAACAACCCAGGTATCTGTCCATGTGGATTGCTAACATGGATATTCAATAAGTTGCAGACAATTCCATTACTGTTGCTTGATATATCACATCCTACATAAGAAAATCAGAAAAGACGGAATTGAAGGAAATGTGGAAAGAAGTTTCCCACGAGAAGAGTCTAAGTAAGAAATTATACAGTTACAGTTTGAAGATGTTATCTCATCAAGAAATCGGAGCGTATGAATGCTCCGATCGCTTATCATCTGCCAGTCTATACTCCAAATCTAGAAGAATCTAGGTCTTGCTGCAACACGAAATCGAGTACTTAAATCTGTGCAAGAAATTGAATATTTAGCTGAAAAAGAGCCAGAAAGTACAGCTATTGTGAAAACAAATATGTTGGATACATATTATCCAAATAGAAGTCATCATCTTGAGAACATTTGTCTCTATGAAGTGCTGCAAAACTATACTTTTAAACAGAATATTACAGAAAACATCAATAATTGTATATATGCTGTGATTGGTTCTGAAGGATGTTTGGTGAAACAAAGAAAAGGACATTTGATTAATCACCAAAAACTGAGATGCGATACTCCTGACAAAAGGGGATTTTGATTTTTCTATTTTGCTCTTTTGCAACTCTTCAAGCCGTGGCATTCAGAATTGAAATTACTTGGAGATTTCCAGAGCTATGAAGATTTGTTCAACGCAACTAAAGATACTATAAAATGTCCTGTTTTTGCTAATTATGTGACAATGTTGAACTACGAAATTGAGAAAGAAGCTACAAATGCAGCTGAGATTGCCAAAGACAGTTCTCAAGATAGTCAAACTTCTGCTCCGTTGAGTCAGGATCCACTAGGAGAACCAATTGTTCAAAATGAAGCAGCAATTGCCATTGATGAGGTGGAAACAGCAATGTATCAAGCTCAAGAAGATGTAACAAACTTAGGAAACTTGGAGGTACAACTAAATGTTGAGCAAAAACAAATATATGAGCAAGTGAGAGAACAGATTGACCATGGATTACTTCATCGCTCTTGCACGTCATTTCAACCTATCCGTTTGTACGTGAGTGGACAAGCTGGAGCAGGAAAACGTTTTTTAATTAAAGTAATTACAACTTATCTACAGAAAACAACTGAGACGCATTTGTCTCGTGTTGTCACTGCTCCAACTGGGTTGGCAGCACACAATATTAAAGGAATTACTTTACATCGTTTACTAATGCTAATGTTACCAGTAGAGCATGAAAACAAATTGGAATACCACAAGCTATATGGAGAAGCTTATTGTGAAGTTTCAAGATTCTTGAAGAAAATGTAACTTCTCATTATAGATGAGGTAAGCATGGTATCAAACTTAATGCTTGTCTTTGTGCATTTAGGAATGCAGCAAATTCTTAAAACAGAGTAAGACGTGTTATTTGGAGGAAAACACGAAATTGTTTTTGGAGATCTACCACAACTTACTCCTGTAAAAGGGCAACCAGTATTTAAAACACTTGCACATGAAGATACCAGAATGTCTTTGGGTAGCATTGGAAATGTTAACCTTTGGTCATATTTTGAATATAAGGAACTTATTACACATATGCGACAGGCAAATGATGCTGATTATGGAACTATTCTTCAAGATATAAGAATTGGAAAAGTGACTGAAATTGGCAAACAAGCTTTACAGAGACGATTACTTTTGAATTTGTTTCCAAATGAAAATATTGTTCCTGAGAAAATATATATGAGAATTGCAGAAAACAAATCTGCAATCTGCTTAATGCCAACACTGCATGAATGTTCTATATTCAATGAAGACATTTTTAAGTTGGAAAATGAAGACATTTTAAAGTTGGAAAATGAAGAAATTATAAAATTGGAAGCTATTGATAAAATAGAGCATGAAGGAATCACTATTATTGTGACAGAAACGTTGAAGAAGAAATTGGATTCTTTTGAGAAATCGATATCTAAAAATGCTGGTTTAGAAAAGAATCTTCAAGTATGTATTAACTGTCGTGTCATTTTACGACGTAATTTGAATGTGGAAAAAGATTTAGTAAATGGAGCAATGGGTAAAGTTGTTGATTTCGTTAATTATCTAAATAGAGATGGTATTGAATTTTCAAAAATCTAATTTGATCATATTGAAGAAGTACAACAATTTAGTTGTTGTTCAGCTCGGTTTTTGCTTGTAAAAGATTTGTATGTTCACAGAAAATAGTTTCCTGTTTCTTTGGCATATGCGGTGACCATTAAAAATCTCAAGGTTTAAGTGTAGATAGTGCTTTGGTGAATATTGGAAGTACTGTGTTTAAAAAGGGTATGGCATATGTTGCTTTGTCTCGAGTCAGGACTTTATCTGGATTGTACTGCTCCCAATTTAGGTCAATATCCTGTATTTGAGAAGTGTGTGGTAGGTCGAAAAAGAAGATATGAGAATATCTGTAGTGAAGGTATAGAAAAAGAAAAAAACAAGATAAATTTGTGATTGCAAACAAAAATAAAAAGGGTACTGTAGAAGAGATTGTTGGTTATCAGTTTGAAAATAGTTCTGCTGTCAACTGCTATGCTAATGTAATTGTTAATGGTTTTTTTCTTGCAAGGTTGCAACAGCAAATTGTTGAGAATCGGGAAAAAAGATTTTGTTCGTTGTTGTATTCTGTTTATGAGAAATGTAATAGTGTTTCTGATATTCGAAATGTATTGGACATATGTTCTGGTTGTACTCAATTTACACAGAATATTCAGCAAGATTATCAGGAATTTCTAATGTATATGCTTGTTGTATTGGAAGATGAAGGTGTAGATATTGAAAATCTTTTTGGCCTTTCTTATAAATGGCAACATGACTGTGAACATTATTTGTTTACATGTAGCACTAACATAGACACTGAAAGATTTTTATATTTGACTTTACCAGACTGTGAGTCAGTGTCTTTTAACAACCTAGTTAGAGGAGCAACTCAAAACATGGAGTGTAGCCAATGTAAATCAGAAATGTTATCAAGATTATTTATACAAAGATATCGACAGTATGTAATTTTAATGAGGCAACGCTGTACAGCTGATGGAAGAAAATTGGAAACTTTCATTAAAAATTGTGTAGCTACTCAAGTATCAATAGCAGGAAGAACTTTTGTAGCTGTAGCAGTTATCTTCCATGAAGGTCCTTCTACAACATCTGGACATTACACTGTTTGTTTAAAATATGATAAAGGTTGGATACATTGCAATGATGGTCAATTGGTTTTCAAACAACGTTTTCCTAGAGATTTACCAAATTCATACCTAATATTCTAGATGCCAAAGTTTTACGAACAAAATTTAGCCTTTCAGGATTACTCTTAGACTACTTCAAAACAAAGAACTTCACAAATACTATTTGGCCTTGAGGAAAAGTATCTAAAACAATTTAGAACTTTGTGTTGTATATTTTGTCAGCATGTATTTCCAAACATTATTTACAGTGTATGAACATTAATAATAATGTTTTGTTATTTTATCATTGTTTGAGTTATTTCATATTTTGGTAAGAAATTGCTCTTAGAAAAAAACATTTAACATATGTTTTATTTCTATTTTTTAGATTGTTATTGACAATGTTGAATGTTTTTTTTAAGAGAATCTTAGTGATTGTCTTTGTTTTTGCCCGCTGTTATGTGAGTAGTACAATTGAAATCACTGTTTCTAGTGAAATTCAATATATTCTGAGAACAGCAAAAAAGGCAAATGAAATGTTTCACAAATTATTCTGTGTTGCAAAATATATATTGAAACTGTATTTTTTCTTGTCTTCCACAGATGCTAATTTTATAATATATCGTTTTTTTATTATTTGTTACTTTTAAGGTAAGTATAAGTAACTATAAATATGGTCAATGGGATGTGCTTCTACATAGCAGAAGGAACAAGACATGGACGGAGTACATATCTGTGCAAAGATGATTTGTATCATTTAAAGATATATGATTAAGTTAATATGCATACTGAGTGTCCCTGGGGACCCACTATCTTAGAAGATATATTCAAAAAGTGCCGGAGAGTTTTATTACAGAGATGTATAAAATGGGACACAGCTCTGTGCGAAGCACCTGTATGGTGTTGAATAGAAATACATGGTTGGCTAGTAGAGACCAGGAACTTTCAGGATTAAAAGAGACCAAATTGCTCAACATAAAATATACAGAGTGTGTTTCAAATACTTTTTTATATTTACAAGAACAGGATAAGTTACTGTATGTAGCTTTTGTTCTCTATGTAAATATGTCCCCATCATACACAGTACTTTGTGTTGAATGGGCGTTCTATAGCTGTTGCTGTGAGTATTTTGGACATATATAAGCAATGACTAGTTTCTCAATATGTTAAATGTTCAGTACTGGATAGGTCTTTAAGGATTGATGTATGTGAAAACACATGAAGTATTAAAAAACTAGTGTCAGAATGGTACCTAAATACACACAGATTCATAGTGTTATTCTAGAGAAGCAACAGTATCCCTTGCATTTTACTAAAACACATTTACTAGTTTGGAAGGGATAAGGTGAATAGACATATTCTAAATTTTTTAGTACTGCATTTTAGTATAAGAGGCTGAGTCTTTTTCCATAGTCATAAGCAGTGACTGGTTTCGAATTTTACGAAAACGTAAGAACAGGATATCTTTATAAGCAATCTATACTAATATAATAAAGAGAGAGCCCAAACCTTTGAAGCGGGTAATCTCAGGAACCACAGCACCAATCACAACACCCAATACAGCGTTGGAAAGGGCCGTTGCAGCAGAAGGACATAGGCTATGCAGACACCCACCATATACATTTAAAAGGTAAAAGAACCGTGCCAGCAAAGTAGTCCCTTGTGGGCGTGTCTGCGTTGTGCTGTGGGTGTGTGCTGGCGGCGTGACAAACGCTGGGGGCGTGTGGTACGGTCCGCCCTTCATGCCATGTATCATATCGTGTGCTGTGGGCCTGTGCTGGGGTCGTGGGCGTGTGCAGGGGCGGGATTACGGAAAAAAAAGCGAGCATTGTGCCCAATATTTCATTGTTTTTTTTTCCCCAGGTTCTGTACATTCCAGCTCCGGGTGTCCACCTTGCTCCCTTTAAATACCCCTGCACCCCATAATCATAACCTACCCTTACACCTTAAAATACTCCAACACCCATAAACACTAACCCATCTTAACCCTATAAATATACCCTGTACCCCAAAACCCAAACCTATCCCTAAACCCTAAAAATACCCATGTACCCCAAAACCCAAACCTAGCCCTGAACCCTATAAATACCCCTGTACCTCAAAACCCAAACCTACCCCTGAACCTTAAAAATACCTGTGTACCCCAAAACCCAAACCTAGCTCGGAACCCTAAAAATACCCCTGTGCCCCAAACCCCAAACCTACCCCTGTACCCTAAAATACCCCTGTACCCCAAAACTCAAACCTACCCCTGAACCCTAAAAATACCCCGGTACCCCAAAACCCAAACCAAGCCCTGAACCATAAAAATACCCCTGTAGCCCAAAACCCAAACCTAGCCCTGAACCCTTAAAATGCCCCTGTACCCCAAAACCCAAGCCTACCCCTGAACCCTAAAACTACCCCTGTACCCCATAACCCAAAACTATATCTGAACCCTTAAAATACCCAAACACCCCAAAACATATACCTCAGTACCCCAAAACATATACCCCTACACCCATACTTACCTTATCCAAACATTAAAAAAACATGCTTTTAGCATTCATGCATTTACAACGAATTTCGTAGTAAATGTATGAGTGGTAAAAGCATATAAAATGTAATGCCATGCTTTATAATGGCATTGCGGAGTCATGGTACTTTCATAATGAAAGTATGCGGAGTGATGGTATGCGGAAAGAAAGTTGCGGAATAATGGGTGTTTACCCTCCCCCGATATGTACATTGGTAACACGGCGGCCCACATCTCCAGCAACATACTCATATTTTTTCACCACCGATTTGAAAAATGCACAGGTCTCTCTCATTGATGGCCAGCACTGACATACACTTTTAGACACACCTCCCGCCACAAGTTCTAGAATTGCGAACTTTAGAGCTGGGGAGCTACGTTCGAATCTCGGCATCAGCTTAACATCCTGTGATTCCAGGCAAATTGCTTTGTCTCCCTGTGCCTACCACAAATGAATGTGTTCCTCTGTAATGTAAATTGTGCTCATGCCATGTTTTCGAGTTCGCGCTATATAATATTGCAAGGAAAAATAAAGTAGGGAAACTCGAGTTCACACACTACTGAAAGCGTACTCTTAAGTGCATCAGCAGTGCCTTATGAATCGGAGCGTTTCACAGGCCTGTCACAGATAAGAAATGCTATCAAAACGAAATCCTACAAAACAATATACTACTGGCCGGCAGCAATTCATACCCGGACAACGTCGGGACGGGTTGCTAGTTATATTTATATAATCATATGAACTACTAAAAATCTACTGTTGAAATGTTATTAGACAACTGTATTTACATAATATTTTGTTTGGGCCAAAATAGTTGGTAAACCTACTTTTGTATTATGTACTAAGAAAACTGTTAAAGTGAAGTGTTTATGTTTTCGTGCTAGGACCTAGGACATAACAGATTTGTTATGGATAAAGCGGAGAATATTACAGAAGACACATTGAAAATGAGCAACAGTTTAATTGAACTACAAAACGAATCTATAAGAGGCACCAAGACTGATTCAGAGGACATCAGTACTGCAGTTATCACCTGTGAATTTGGAAATTAAAGCAATGATGCTGATTTGTTAGGAGCACTGTATGACATAGAGTTACTGGAAGCTAAAAACTCTGAAATGGAACCCAGCAGTATGATCTGGAAGAATGTCCAGATGAACTTCTTTGAGAAGCTCTGCTAAAATAAGAGGTGTCTGAAGAATAATTTTAGTGTTTAATAATACTAAGCATTCAGGACTATGTACTGATCCATTCACTGTGATAAAACTCAAGCACTTATAGATTCACTCAGACACTCTTTTTAAATTATTCTATTGATTCAGTCAGCAGCCAGTACTTATGCAGCAAAGTAGCCTTAGGGTATGGACTGCTTCAAACCCCTATGCAGTATGCATGCAGTCTTGAATCTACATGCACACTTGTCTTTCACACCTACAATTCCCCACTCTGTATCCTTACACTTCAACCAAGCACTCTGTCACTGCTGTTGCACTGTTGTAGTCTCCCATTCAGCAGTATGTACTAATCCATTCGCTGTGCTAAAACTGAAGTACTTATAAAATCAGTCAGGCACTCTCCTTTCAGAACTGCAATCATTCAGTGAGTACCCAAGTACTCATGCAGCAAGGTAGGACTTAGGACAGGGACTGCTTCAAACCCCTATGCACTATGCATGCAGTCTTCTATCCACCTGCACACTTGTATTTTATACCTTCAATTCCCCAGTCTGTATCCTTACACTTCCATGAAGCACTCTGTCACTGCTGTTGCACTGTTTTAGTCACCCATTCAGCAGTATGTACTAATCCATTCACTGTGCTAAAACTGAAGCACTTATAAATCCAGTCAGGCACTCTCCTTGCAGAACTGTAATCATTCAACAAGTACCCAAGTACTGATGCAGTGAAGAAGGCCTTAGAATATGGACTGCTTTAAAGCCCTATGCATTATGGATGCATCCACCTGCACACTTGTCTTTCACACCTTTAATTCCCCAGTCTGTATCCCTACACATCCACCAAGCACTCTGTCACTGCTGCTGCACTGTTGTAGTGACCCATTCAGCAGTATGTACTAGTCCATTCACTGTGCTAAAAGTGAAGCACTTATAAATTCAGTCAGGTACTGTCCTTGCAGAACTGTAATCATACAGTCAGTACCCAAGTACTCATGCAGTAAAGTAGGCCTTAGGACATGGTCTGCTTCAAACCCCTATAGACTATGCATGCATTCTTCTATCCACCTGCACACTTGTCTTTCATATCTTCAATTCTCCACTCTGTATCCTTAGACTTTCACCAAACACTCTGTCACTGCTGTTGCACTATTGTAGTGGCCCATTCAGCAGGTTTTGCTAATCTATTCCCTGCGCTAAAACTCAAGCAATTATAAATTCAGTCAGGCACTGTCCTTGCAGAACTATTATCATTCAGTCAGTACCCAAGTACTCATGCAGCAAAGTAGGCGTTAGCACATGGACTGCTTCAAACCCCTATACACTATGCATGCAGTCTTCTATCCACGTGCACACTTGTCTTTCATATCTACAATTCCCCAGTCTGTATCCTTGCACTTCCACCAAACACTCTGTCACTGCTGTTCCACTGTTGTAGTCACCCATTCAGCAATATGTATTAATCCATTCACTGTGCTAAAACTGAAGCACTTATACATACAGTCATGCATTCTCCTTGCAGAACTATATTATGTCAGTACTAGGCCTTAGGGCATGGAATGCTTGAAACCCTTATGCACTATGTATGCAGTCTTGCATCTACCTGTTCACTTGTCTTTCACACTTTTAATTCCCCAGAGTATATCCTTACACTTTCACCAAGCGCTCTGTCACTGTTGTTGCACTGTTTTAGTGATCCATTCAACAGTATGTACTAATCCATTCACTGTATTAAAACACAAACACTTATAAATTCACCCAGGCAGTTTCACCAGCAGTGCAGAGGGAAGCATATACTTGTAACATATTTATGTACATATGTTACATTCATTTGCTTCGGAAGTACTACAGTAGTCTGCAAGTAAGCACCTTATACAGTTATGCTGTAGCACCTACTTATAGTTTTTCACTTTCACATTCACCATACACTACCAATGTATTCTTTCATTTATTTATGCACTACACATTCATTCAAAAAACTTTTACACACTATCATCCAAATATAGCTCTTTTTTTTGACCAGTGAAGTTAGTTCTTAAAATAACTTTTTTTTGTCTTTTTTGTTGTTTTGTATTTTTTTAAATTTTTTAAACAATTGTTTTTTGTCGTTGTTTTTTTTAAAAGGAAAAAAAGGAAACTGCACAAACAAAACAGTCTGTAACTGAAACAAATAAACAAAAAAAATTAATGGTGGGAGCAACGGTGCTCCTGTTTCCGTCTGCAAATTAAATCAATGGATTGCTCTCCATAACATAAAGTTTCCTTGCAAAATTTACATAAAATGATGCGATCTGCAAAATCCGGACGGATGTCTGGATGCGGACTTGATGATGCTGTGGAAGTGCTGGCTACAGCTGGTGGAGGGTCTTCTCGCAGCCTGGCACATGCAGCTCTCTCATAATTGCGGGGATGAAGTGTCTTCAGATGCTTCACCATGTTGGCAGTTCCAATAGAATATGTTTTATTCGGATCGCCTCGTGAAAGCACTGTCCCACACACCTTACATGTGACCTTTGCTGCATTAACTTTCTTTTGTCCTTCCGGAAAGGAAAAAAAAATCCTTCAGAAGAGTGTTCTGAAATATCTTTACCTTGCTGTGCAGCCATGATGAAGATGTATTGAAGAAAGAACTCCTTCACAACGAGGTGTTTCTTCAGTGAAGGTCAAAGAAGAATGATTAAAATGGGTGAGGTCCTTCAACAGTGAGAATAGGAAGTATTATGAACCAATCAAATCTGTTGTTTTGAAGTCACATAAAGTACGCTTAGAGTGCGCTCATGATGCTTGTATGTACGACATACCCCCACGATTCGCGTAATTGCTTATAAAAGCAATATACGCTTATTAAAAGTAAATAAATATTATTTTCATAATTCCCTAAGATAATGTCTTGCCTTAATAGTTACATTAAATACGTAGATATATATTTTTAAACATTAAAAAACTTTCACGGGGTACGCATACCGTGCGCCGTACAAACGTATATGATGTCACGCAGAAGCGCTGATGCGACGCGTAACATCAAAACGTATTTCTAACGTATGCGCCGGTACGCGTACAGTACGATTACAGATGCGAAGGATAGTGCGAGGACTGTACGCATACCCTACGTTTACCACAAAAAAATACACCCAAAAAATAAAGAAAGTAATTTTAATATATTAAAAAAACATTTAAAAAAATCATTTTTTAATTTTGTTTTTTCATTATTTTACAATATGTATGTAATGCAATTTAAAAACGAAAATAGCTAAAAATAATTGTGATAAAAAATGTAGTAAATTCGTATCAAAAAAAGAAAGATAACAATTAATACATTTAAAAATGGGCATTTAAAAAACTTTGCAAATTCACAAAAAAAAAATAGGTTTCACACATGTTATAGTTAGAAATTAGCGTTTAAAAAACCTTAGAAATTCACAGAAAAAAACATAGGTTTCACACATGTTATAGTTAGCTGGACATTTCACTCATACAAAACAAATGAAATTCCCCAGTTATAGCTACTTCAGCTAATTATAACTTGTGCGCCCGCAATCTACTGCTGATGACGTCACATATTACATCACTCATGACATGGTCAGTGACATCACTCATGACATCACTGATGACATCTCAAATGACATCATTGATGACATCATTGATGACATCATCCTTGTGAAAGAGTGGCAGACCTCCTCTCACCCTAATATAGCCTTTGATACACACATTGAGAAATAGAAACTAAAATGTTCAAAACAATGGAGATACCAATTCCAGTTAGAACAACCTATTCAGTAATTGCAAAATCTACATACACATCCACTCATTAACCAACAGTTCTGTATAGTCACTCATACATGTACTCACTCATCATATGTACTCATACACCTATACACCCTGTTTCACACCTACACTCATACATAGAGTTACTCACATGCATACTCACACATGCAAATAAACTATCAAACATCCATTTACTTGCATGTACAGCTATACACACATCAGTACACTTACTTCTATGGAAACGTACACATACTTTTTTTTTTTATTAGTTTCAAATTCACATATCAATGACAGATCACTATGACATTTTAAAGAACATAAAATCAGAACATCTCAACCCCCCCGCCCGGGCCCCACTGTTATAGTCAATAACATACAGTGTTATCCGGTTCCCTTTCCCATTTGCCAGGTGTAAAAGCCTATACCACTCAGTACAAAAGTACAGTACATTCAGTACAGCACAGATGATAGCGATTTCATCCTGAGGCGAAAAGCCGGGAGTAGGCCTGTCTGTTGTGATTTTTAAATAATTTAAGTGTCACTTACTTTGTGCTTTTAACGCTCACTCCCCATCTGACCAGAGCACATTCACGCCCTAAATCCACCGCGCAGCGGAGTTCATCGCTGCCGCGGGACCTGGAAATTGCCGCCATCGGCGACGCCCACTCAGGCCACGCCCCCTACCACCACTATATCTGGTGCTGATTACAAGCGCACAGACGATAGCGATTTCCTCCTGAGGCGAAAAGCCGGGAGTAGGCCTGTCTGTTTGTTGTGATTTTTAAATAATTTGAGTGTCACTTACTTTGTGCTTTTAACGCTCACTCCCCATCTGACCAGAGCACATTTACGCCCTAAATCCACAGCGCAGCGGAGTTCATCGCTGCCGCGGGACCTGGAAATTGCCGCCATCGGTGACGCCCACTCAGGCCACGCCCCTCGCTCGAGAGGCCACGCCCCCTACCACTACTTCCTGTCCCCTATAAAATGTGCAATTCCCGTACGCGCAGCGGACGAGCGCAGCGGGTGCGCCGATTGCGCGCCGAAGGCGTGCCTAAGGCGAGCCCCTCTGCGCCCGTCCGCGCCAGACCTGGCCACGGGACACAACACTCTGCACCATTCCCTTCATATACTTCTGACCAGCTGCGCTCGCTCAACGGTAACTGGCAATTGAACCAAGCTACCAGGTCATATACCCATAAACTGGGTATTGCAGCATCGGGCCTTCTCCCACAATCCCTCCCCCCCCCATCACCACCACTACTGCCCTCCTCCTGAACACAAGATCGGCCGTTAAGCACCAGATCGAACTTTTTGATCTTTTGGATTCTAGAACTCTAGATCTCCTGTTTTTAACAGAAACCTGGTATAGGCCAGATTCCCTGCCCAACGTCCTTGCCACCCTCCCATCTGAATACTCTATGCTCCGCGTTGATCGACCGGGTAGCAGAGCAGGAGGCGGCGTAGCTTTGATTGCCCGCAAGGAGTTTCATTTCCAGATTCTGACCTCGCCCACGTTACCAGCCGCTGACTGTCTTGTAGCGCGTTCAACCCATCTTAAGACCCCTCTCACATGCATACTCACGTACCGACCCCCTCAGTCGTCCCCTGACTTTCTCCTCGCCTTTCAGAACCTTTTGGCCACTTTGGTAATTAATAACGCCTCTGTCTTAGTCCTGCGCGATTTTAATTATTGGCCCACTGATCCTGCTGAAGACTCCATGTCCAAGGATTTCACTCAATCACTCCTCAGTCTTAATTTTACCCAACATGTTCAAAGCCCTACTCACATTGGCGGCCATATCTTGGACCAGATTTGGACACTCAACATACCCATCTCTTCCCCCACTATCTCGCCGTGTCCTTGGTCGGATCACTCTCTACTTGCCTTTTCCATGGACTTGAACCCAAAAACCCCCCCTTCGGCCCCTAAAAATATCTGGGCTAGGAACTGGAACAAAGTGGATATTACTTCCCTTTGCAATTCGCTAGCAGCCACCTGCCCTGATATCATGGGGTCAGACACTTATTCCCAGATAGCCACACTTGATCGATGGCTCACCACCGCCTGTGACCCTGTGGCCCCCTTAAAGCGAATGGCTATCAACCGTTCCCATAAGGCTAACAAATGGTTCAGTCTCGACCTTAAAGCCAAAAAATTGGAGGTAAGACAGGCTGAACGAGCCTGGCACCGAGCCTATTCACCCATCTGTCGGCAAAACTTTGTCGCCGCACTTAATGATTATAAAACCTCCATACTTACGGCTAAGACCGAGTATTTCTCCGGACGCATTCTAGCGGCAGAAAATCAATCCCGCGAGATATTCTCTACCGTATACGAGCTAGCTTCGTTGGACAGAGCCGTACCCATAATCCCCCCTTCCCAGGCCTTATGCGATTCACTCAATGAGTTCTTCATTGATAAGATAATCCCCATTAAAGCCAATATTCCCCTCCCTTCTTCTACCTTCATTCCTCCTCAACCACCCGAAAACCACTGCTTCCTCACTTCCATTCCTTCACTCGATAGAGAAACCCTGCTTTCCTTACTTAATCGAGTTAAGTCGGGCTCCCCTGCCGACATTGCCCCTGCACGCATTCCCAGCCAGCTTTTTCTAGCATGCCCATCACCTGTCTTGGCCCTGCTGAACAATTGTTTTGCGTCGGGCCATGTCCCGGCCTCTCTTAAGACCGCCATTATTCTTCAAATATTGAAAAAACCCGGAGCTGATCCTTCTTCTCCCGCAAATTACCACCCCATATCCCTCCTCCCTTATTTGGGAAAAATAGCAGAGTCCCATGTCACCCAGGTGCTTAGCTCCTTTATTGAGAGTAGCAGCTATCTTGCACCCTGCCAGGCAGGCTTTCTCCCCCGGCACTCTACCGAGAAGGTGATCATCTCAGTTATGGACCAACTTAGGGAGGGCCTAGACACCAACATTCCCCAAGCCCTGGTCCTTCTGGACCTATCCGCCGCCTTTGACACGGTGGATCATGCCATTCTTCTGTCCCGTGTCAAGGCGGCGGGCATAGGGGGCCAGGCCCTCTCATGGATAGGTTCTTTTCTGAAAGGACGTACTCAGGCGGTCCACTTGGCTGAGTTTTCAGCCTCACCGAGCAAGGTGAACTGCGGGGTCCCCTAGGGCTCTTCCCTTTCCCCTCTCTTGTTTAACCTTTATATTTTCCCCCTTGTTTTTGCACTCCAACAAATGGAGGTCACAGTTTACAATTATGCTGATGACCTCCAGCTTATTTTTAATTTTTCCTCTTCTTTTCCTGCTGCCTCAAACTTCCAGTCGGTCCTTCTGTTTATTCGTGGTTGGATGAATGCAAACCATCTTAAACTCAACCCGGATAAGACAGAATTGGTCTTGACTGGGGGCAGCAGCAACCCTTGGTCACCATCTTTCTGGCCTGCCTCCTTCGGCCCTCCTCCCACTCCCTCCCATTCTGTTAAAACCCTTGGGATCATGCTCAATCACCATCTGACACTTCACACCCATATTAGTTCTGTTGTCTCCTCCTCCTTTTTTACTTTACGTATTATCAGGAAAGTATCTTGGTTCTTTTCTCCCACTGCACTGAAACTGATCGTCATGGCCATGATTTTATCCAAAATCGATTATGGCAACATCATCTACATTGGCGTCCCGGCCTACGCACTTCAACGTCTCCAACTAGTGCAGAACCAGGCAGCTCGTCTGGTATATGGCCTACCTAAATTCCATCACTCTTCCCCTCTCCTTACTGCCCTTCACTGGCTCCCAATAAAACAAAGAGCCCTTTTCAAACTCGGCTGCCTCACTTTTCAAGCTCGGGCTGGCACCGCCCCGGCTTTTATTAATGCAGCTATAATCAACTACACTCCCACCAGAGACTTGCGATCTTCCTCTAAATCATTGTTAGTCATTCCTCGGTTCAAGAAGAAGCGCTCTGGCGGTCAGAAATTCTCGGTCCTTGCCCCCACTTTCTGGAACTCTCTCCCCTCCTCACTTAGATCTCTGCCTTCCTACACAGAGTTCTGTATCAGCAAGCGTTCAGCCCATAAACTCCCTCCCTCTCCTCAGTTTGAAATCCTACAGCGCCAAGAAACTGCCAAGTGTACGTGCGCTTTACAAACAACTCAAAATTCAAATTCAAAATTCAGATATGTCTCCCAACAGTCCCATTAACAAGCAAAGAGCGAATCAGCCAGTCTTGGTGTCAGCATCATCTCCACTGTGCTCGCTACCGGCCAGTAAGTATTCCCTCAGTGGGGCCCAGATATCCTTTGGCTTAGACACTTTCGGCAGCTCTTCCGCATATAAGATCAATTGTTCTTGGCAGTACACCATATCAGTAAGCCACTTAGCAGATGTTGGGCCCTGTCTCCCATCCCACGTGAATAATACACGTCTCTTAGCCAACAGCAGTGCCACTCTTACAAAGCGACCCAATACACCCTTTACCTCAGGCACGTACCCCAATAAGCATAGCAGCGGGGTGCATTCCAACAAGTGTCCAGTCATAGTGTAGAGCAGCTCCAGTACTTCTACCCAATACGAGTGTGCCCTTCTGCATTGCCATGCTAAGTGCACAAAATCCGCCCCTGCCTGCCCACACCTCCTGCAGCAATCTGTTTCTCTGAGTCCTATTCTATAGAGTTTTGCAGGTGTGTGATAGGTCTGGTGCAAAAACTTCAGGTTTATTATGCGCAGGTTACTATTAGATGACAGTCTCCCCGTCAACATACAAATCTGTTCCCACATAGTCCCCGTAATCTGTGAGTCTAAAACCTTATTCCAGCGCCCTAGGCTTTTATCTTCTGGTAGCACCGTCTCTTCCTGCACCGCCCTTTATAGTCTGGTGAGTAGATGTTTCTTGGTGGCCGCTGTTATAACCAACTGTAACGCCTTAGATGTTTCCAGCTCCTCTGGGAAACTGGGATAAAGATCCCTGAGAGCCCTCCACAGTCGATAGCAAGTTTACATAAACAGTGATGTAGGGTTAGAAATGTAACTCAGCTAATCCCCAGTTAGGTACGTCCCATCCTTATATAGGAAACCCAAAAAAGATATACCAGCCTCTTTAAGCGCTCGGATCGAGCCCCGCTCATTCGCCACCGATAAAGCACTATGTCCCTCAATAGCCATGCTCGGAGCATATAGTGGAAGTCTGTCTGTCCGCCTACCAATGTCTTGCCATGCCGAGACCGTGGCATCAATTGTATTGATTTCTGACCTGGGCGTTAGTCTCCGCACATGAGTACTGATGCCTTGTAAGGGTACACCACCCGCGTCCCCCCTTCGACCGCCACATGAGGTATAACGCCATGCAGACGAAACCAGAAAAATGCGTATTGGACCTTCCCACACAGGTAATATAAATAGAAATCTGGAGCACAAAACCCTCCCTTTGCAAACGGCAGTGTCAGCGTGGCCCAGCTAATTCTCGAAGGCTTCGCTCCCCACACTAGCCGGAGCAGCTGAGTCCGAACAGTTTTGAAAAATTGTTTGTTTAAGCGAATGGGGATATTGCAAAATAAATACAAAAATGTAGGAAGCACCACCATTTTAATCACCGCAATTCTATCTGCTAATGACAGAGGCAGGCCCACCGAGCGATCAACTTGCTGCACCAGTTCAAAGTAGGCCCTCCCATAGTTTTCCCGTATCACCGTCACAGGATCCCGGTGGACCCAAATAGCCAGATATTTCACTGGGTCCTCCGTCCACACCAAGAGATATTCTACTTGCGGTGATGTGGTAGCAGGTATGAGAGGAACGATGACAGACTTCTCCCAATTAATATTCAAGCCAGAAAAGCAGCCAAATCAGATATATTCCCGGATGACCGGTGACAGATGTATGTGTGGCTCCCAGACATATAAAACCATGTCATCTGCATAGGCAGAGATACCCACCGGTCTATTATTAAAATTCAGAGCGGCGGCTCTATGGATTTGACGAATATTACATGTAACAATTTTTATATTCTGCAATTTTGATTCTGTCCTAGATATCCTCCTAACTTAGGGGCCAATTATGATCGCGGATAATCCGCATCCTCCGGGCCGGCGGAAGCCACCGCCGGCCCGGAGGATGCGGATAAACCGCTGCGGACAGAAAAAATACCCCCGTCAGATTAGGATGGCTGGAGATATTTTTTCATCTGCAGCTTCTACGCCGCGGTCGCCTTCCGACTGCGGCGGAAAAAACTCCAACATGGCTGGCGATGTCTATCAGACACCGCCAGGCATATTAGG
This sequence comes from Lissotriton helveticus, assembly GCF_964261635.1. Classification (NCBI taxonomy): domain Eukaryota; kingdom Metazoa; phylum Chordata; class Amphibia; order Caudata; family Salamandridae; genus Lissotriton; species Lissotriton helveticus. The sequence goes on from NC_136059.1 coordinate 53,959,947, forward strand.
ATGGCGGCGGTCCTATGCCTTTTCACGGCGGCATTTCCGCCGTGGAAAGGCATACGGTCTTTTCTTTGGGGGGCCCGTTGCAGGCCCCCAGGGGTGAAGGGGGGTGTGGGGGTTGCACATGGGGGTTACCTATGGTACCCCCCTGCCTTTGCATGCACGAAGCGGCAGGCACCACGCGGTGCCTGCCGCTTCGTGCATGCAAAGGCCAACATGCACTTTTTAACCTTGCGTCGGGTGCTGCTTGGAGCAGCATCCGCCGCAATGTTAAATGTAGGTGATGTGACCGCCAGGGTGGCGGTCACATCCTAATTTCCATGGAGGGACCGCCACTGCCCGTGCGGACTGTCCCTCTTCCTCGGGGGTGGCGGACGGACGCAGGTCTGTCTGCCATCCATTAGGGCCCTTAGTGATGGTTATTTTCATCACCAGATCCATCCTCCCTTTTGTTTACATCCCTCGGGTGGATATCTCTAAGTAATTCTGGTGCCACAATACCCTTATCCAAATGACTGTACTACTTTCTTGTCCATTTTTTCCATTGCAACCCGCACCCTGAACTCCCACCCCAAAACTCCCAGCAAAGGGGGAATTGCCCACCATACTCCGTGCCTTCTCCCAGGGGCTGTGCCACTACTGGGTGCCATGTCGTTGCACCCTTTAGTGACCCTAGCCCCACCACCGTTCTTACTAGAATCTAGAAACTAGCTATAGAAGAAAGAAAGCTTAAATAACAATATCCTGTAATCGTTATTTGCTCACAGTGATTTTCTGTAGAAGCTCTTGAGCCTCTTCTAAATTTGTGAACATATGGAATTTGCCTTGTACAAGTACACGTAATTTGGACTGTTGAGCTAAGCTTAAGCTCCTTGTGCTTTAAAAAAAATAAAGAGGTTTTATAAATTCCTTTCTCCAATGGGCTGCGGTAGCAGACATGTCAGAAAAAATATGACAGCTAGGTACTATTCGAGTTGAGATCTGTCGCATTTGGATAGCCTGAGACAATACCCGCTCCTTAATTCTAAAATCTGCAAAATTAACAAGAATACTTCTGGGTAATGTCGAATTCGGGAATGGCTGAGCTGGAACTCTTTGTGCTCTTGTGATGGGTAAATCTCCATAGAAGGAGACAACACAAGAGATGGCCCAGCTCGTTCCAGGGAACAGGGATCATAAGACAAATAAGAAAAGAAAAGGATCCCTGGAGGTAAGGTCACATAGACTTCCACACTAGTCTTGTACACTCAATTGGCTCTATATTGCCTCAATTTACCAAAAACCTGCCACTACTACTCATTAATGGCATATAAATTAAACCTCAAACTGAAATGTAATGCTTGCACAGTTTTTATTAATAAAAATACAATAAAAAATGTTCTCCTATCATATGTCAGTTAAAAATCTTGTGTATTCAGTAGATATACACAAAACAATAAATTACAAATCACAATTCATTCAATACAATATCTTTTGTCAACATATTAGAACAGAAGAAACAAAGACCTAAAAAAAGTACAGTCATTATCATCTGTTAAAAATCCATGTAATCCAAATACAATACAGTATATATGGGGAGCTTTTAGTAAAAAGATTACTTTCTTATCTAAATGTTCCTTGTTTTTTTTGGATTCTTAGTTGGCAAGAGAGTCAACGCGTTTCGGTGGTGTAACAGCCTTGTAAACAGAAACCACCTTCTTCAGGACAGGAAATGATATTATATATTTTAAATCTCCAGAGAAGCCAGAAAGAACACTGTTTTTAATAAATGACTCCCCCCACTGAAGCATTTGTGTCCCCTCGCAGCCTTCTGGTACCTCCACCAGTCACAGATTTGAATGCCGGGAGTGATTCTCCAATTCCTCAATTTTGGTTAAACTGAGCTTCTGTTTTTTAGCCAAGTCCACTTGTTGCTGAATCGTCGTCATCTGATCCTCAAGTTGGGATATTCTTGACTCAGCCTCTTGCAACCTTCCCGGAAAACTGGCTACTGCTTCTTCAATTTTTGCCAACCGATGGTGCAGGGCCGCACTCTCACTTGCTTGAGTCGTTTTCATCTTTCGAATCTCATCTAAGATAAGGTTTAACATTGATTTAATATCACATTGAAAGTTTGCCCCATTATCCAATTGTGAGGTCTCAGATGGTTCTGCACTGACTACCCGTGTTCGACCTTGATCTTCTGCTTCAGTGATTTTTTACAGCGATGAGGTCGAAAGAAGGGGCTGTCCACTCCTCAGATCATTTTTTAACCGATTTAGCTGATTAGACGGTGAGACTGATAGAGAGCTGGTGATTATTTGAGTATCCAATGAACCTTCAGTTTGTAGTCCTGCCACTAACTGTGGTACTTGCTGGAATGCTTGCTCTGGTTCTACTTCTTGAAATGGTTCATCAAGGAGAGTCTGTGCGGATACAAGTTTTTAGAAAGAGAGGATATTCCTTCGTTTTTATTAGATTCTTGCCGGTCATTTCTTCCCCTGCAGGATCTTGATTTTGACCTATTTCTGACTCAACCGGGGCTCTTCCCACCTGATCACCTTCCTGAATAATGAGTACCCTAGGGGGTGGGCTGCCCTGTACCAGGTCTACTCCCTCAGCTGTGGCATTTTCTTTTATTTTGCCTGTGCTTGTAACATGGTGTGTGTACTTACTGGTTCGGCCCTCGAGTTCACCCACCTCATCCTCAGAGCTCGATCTTCTACCCGAGCCCTGGCACGCTCTCAGCAGATGCTCCACCTTTAATGTTGGCAAGGTTGTCTTATTTTGGGTTGACCCACCACTTCTGTCTACGTGGTTTAACCCGTTGGGGAGCTTCCAATGTTTCCCCATATTAAAATCGCTTTCCTTGTCCACCACAGAGCTGGAGTTACTTTAGATGTTTGTGGATGCACTCGTATCTCTAGCTAAATAGTTTCGAGAGGTACCGTAAACCTTCGTCTCAGAACCTGTGCAGAATATAACCTTTTCAGTAGCCACAATGTCTCAAAGTTTGTATAATTTGCAGAGGGTCTTTTTTTTATTAGAATTTTTTTAAATAATTTCTTTGTATTTTCTGCCCTCCCCCAATTCATTCGACTCTTTCTCTTTCTGTTTCAATGAAGCACCATATATCTCATACCCTCTCGCCGCCCATACAATACAAACGTCTTACAATACCTTTGTTCTCTGGAATTTTTTAACAAAATCTGCTGATAAGAAGGGATTCAGCCTTTCCTTTTCCTGCTGTCCTTGATTATGTAGTACACGACAGCCAGCAACCAGAAGCCAGCAGCCTGGTCTCATCTTTAAACGCCAAGCCGCATTTACAATCTCCAGCTGTCTCCCATTATAAGAGCAGGATTGTCAAAGCACTTGAGCCGGCTTTGTGCACACCTCCAGTCCACCTCCAGTCCATGACCTTATCCTCAACCTAGCCCTCACATGCATTGAAAGCCAACCACGTTTCAACGCCTTTTGCGGGACCCACACCACAGCCAGAGACCGGTCGAGAGCCATCGCTCCTCTGGAGCCGGGATGCAGCAGATCAGCAAGCAGGTACGAACACCACCAATCAGCAAGCAGGTAGGAATGCCGCTTCATTGCTGAAGGAGGGGCCATGGGGCTTTGCGGTAGCCTGCATCCTCTCACGCCATCATCAATGAAGAAATCATTGTATTTATATTGTTTGGGAATAGTGGGTCAGGTGCTGGATCTTGACAGGATACACTGCTCAGTTTGTTTATTGTCCGGCACATTAAAAAATTAGGTCACAACTTTCACAACTACTGCAATGCGAATCAAATTCCGGCGATAAACCAAGTTAGCAGTAGGGATTTTACACCTGCTTTCTGCTGGTGTTAAGCAGGACGACTACCTGCAGCTTGAAAGGAAACACAGCTAAGAGCCACACCGGAACACCCAAAGGTGCCATAGACTCAATGAGCATGATAAAGGGATACCCATGAGGGCCACAAGACTCATCGCAACAACCCCAGGACCGCAAGCACCCCCAAACCTGCATCTGAGCAAGTGTGTCCCTGTAGTCATTCTGTTAGCATGATAGGCACAGGCACTGCAACATCACAGTGTGCTGTCTTCACCGGACGTTACCATGTCACCTCAGCATTGGACGTGACCCTGGACATGTAGCTACACACACATTCTCCTGTATGCACAAGCGGTATGTGCTGGTCTGGCATACACAGGTCAGCGCAGGGATGTGCCTGTCCCGCAAGGGGAACGGGGTATCTTGGACATGTCCGTGTGCAGGAAGTGCGGTAAGTGTGTCTCTGTGTTCTGGTGTGGCCTGCCTCAAGGGTTGAAGCAGTCGATGTTATAAAGTGGCATGCACCACCTCCAAACAGCACTGCCATGGTGTAGTTGGAAAGCCACAGGACATGCGCGAATAGGCATTACAAAGGTGTGCCATACGAGTGCATTGGATACAACAGGGCACCGGACAAAAGTGTGAGGGCTTGTGGGAGGGAGGAGCAGCTGTTTGGCAACGTAACATACAGTGAAACCGCCTATGTGCCTCGTGCCTGGCATCTCATCCATGATGACCAGGGTCGCAGACATTCCACAACACCCACGACCGGCGTTTGTGCACATCCCGTATGAATGCAGCTGAAGAAGTTACTTTTACTGTAGGGATTAAAGGTTTTTGGTCTGAGCATTCTTGCGCTAGCACTTCTGCTGCTCCGAGAAGGAACTTGCAAGTGGCCAGCCGCCCCGGACAGATACGATATTTGCATCTGTCTCGCACACTACGCACTGCCCGATTTGAGAACAAGTACACATCCCACACTCAAAAGTCCTTTGTCGTAGTTAGTGTGCGTGAAATGGCCTTCACACGTACTCCCACCACACCCCTGTCCTGCACCCATTGCACAAACACCCGGCTCGTTGCACCAAGCTGCGCTATTTCATCCACAACACTGGCACATGGCAAGCCAGTGCCGCTACAAGCAGAGCCACTGATGCAAAGGCAGGGCATCCTGAACTCATGGTCAAATCTATTCACGTCCACCTATACCTTGCATGTCTGCTGCATGTCCTGGGTGCACTGCCTTTGGCAGTACTGTGGATCAATTACCGTCCGAGCTTCCGCATTGCGGACGTCGCCTGCGTTCAACCTGTATTGCAATGTCGCACGTGCCTATCCGAGTGGTGCATGGACGTGTGCCTCTCCAACGAGTTGGTAGCTGACAATGGATTAAGACGGGTGTGTGTGCCCCCTGTTGGCCCATGACCAGGAGTGTCATGGTGATGCTCGTTTATGTCATGCATGGATTTTTCACCAACCAAAACAAATGCCAGTACTGAGATTATTTGGCAATTATCTTTAAATTAGAGTCCAATATAGACTTATCACTGGTCTCCATGAAAGGTGAATTTCTCAAGATTATTTTATTTTCAAACCATATTTTACATATACAATAAATACAGTCACAGAAAAACTAACTTCCCGATAGACAAAATACCACCATACAACATATATTAATATATCAATCCATTACTTCATGTCAGACAAGCCACACATTTAATACTTTCTTATATCCGTTTCACATTCACAACCGATTCATAACCCACTCCACACATTCAGCCAAAAGCCCACGGGAGCACCCAAGTTGAGTTAAAAGTTTTAAACAAAACGGGGCTGCCCCCAAGGGAGGGATAAAGCGCGCCCGTAATTCCACAACACAAATGGCGGAATCAATTGTAATACACCACAAAGTAATCAACACTGTTATACACCAGACTATGTGTGCATTATCAACAACCACTTAAGTTAGAATGTGTTTGCTTGACTTTAGAGGGGGGGCGCGAGGTCGACGCGTTTCGAACCCTCTAATTGTCAGGGTTCTCCTCAGGACCATCCAAATCTATAAAACACAAGAAAAACAAACATTAGCTATGCAGCTACTCTTGCGGTGCATCTATAAATGAATAATCAAAGAAAAAGAACAAAACTGAAATACACAACTCAATTGTCTTACATTCCTCGATTAAACATAGTAGGCAGTGGTTGCACCCTCTGGGCAAGTGGCCCTATCCATGCCTGGACTTATGAGGGGATTGCAAAAATGATGTCCTAGTTAATCTTGTGAGTGAATCTGTGGAGTGGTAGAGTATAAAGGTAACTCGAACAGTCCACTGGGGTAATATCATCCTAAATTCAAATCTAACATCCTGTTCCGCATACCATGTATGTAGGCGTGTTCCACTGAAAACCACCACTAACGAGGATCAACTCTGTGAGAGTTCAATTTGCAGGTTGCTCCATCCGGCTGCAACCTGCGAACACAATTAAAGGAGTGAATTGGGACTAAAGTTGCCTGGCGGGCTGGTCACATAAGTGCTTGTGTTAGCGGGACTGGCATTGCTACCGATCTTCAAACCAAGATGTTTTTACCTGATGCAAGCAGGGAAAACACTGTCCTTGCATCAATATGGCGTCTGGAGATCGTTGTAGCAATTCCGTGATGTCAAGTACCGCGGGACAATGGGATGATTTGCAGGCATGCTGGGAAGAGTAGTTTTTACCCGGACGTCTTGCCAAGACTATTTAGGCTACGATCCTTGCTTGACAACCTTACGCATGTGGCTGCCAAAGAACCAGATGGCTTCTTGCTTGTTGACCTTAGGTCATCAATAGAAGCAGACTCTTTTGTGCACTGACTGTCACAACTCGTACTTGTGGCACACGTAGGGGCTATCATGCTGCAGCTATCAATAAAACTTTATTGCCGTCTTCACAAATCAATCCTTTTAAGCATATGCTGTCTGTCAACTGCCTTAATCAAAACCCTCAAGTGGCGTCATTGCAGTCCCATGTCAGTGTGAGGGAAACGTTGTAAGAGAAAACACACTAACTTCTCATAATGTATGCACTGTAAGAATCAACTCAGCTTCGTTGTGGGTGGGTACTGCAGTTCTGTGCTAGTACTGCAGTCATACTGCCTTCCTCCTGTGGACCGCAGTAAGTATGTGTTGCCCCCAATCGACCTGTTTGCCATCTTCGTCCAATAATCAGCCACCGCCATTATGCAGATCAATTTTTAACAATTTCCGAGATTTCATTCCGACCATTAACAGCAGTATTAATCTTCATTATCAGCATTGCTTTACGCTGAGACAAACGTAACTCACTGTCACCTCCTCTTGGATCATTTTCAATTTTGGAATTTACCATCCACTTTATGTCACTAATTGTGTGCTCTTTAGACTTCCAATGGTTGACCAAGGGGGCATTTTCTACATTCCTCCTAATCCTTGATTTGTGCTGTGTGATTCTCTGGCGAATCTCCTGTCTTGTTTTGCCTATACATAGTTTGGGGCATGGGCATGAAATGCCATACACGACTCCCTTCGATTTACAGTTGGTAAAGGTTTCGTGCTTCCAATGGACTCCCTCATGAGTGAAAAATGGTCCCTCCACTGTTTGCTCGCAACACATGCAGGACCCACATTTATGATGGCCTAGTACGGGTGTCAATCCCACATAGCTTCTCATTGTAGTCTTTGGTGGTTTAGGTAGATCAGCCAGCCCAATGTGATTTGCTATGCTTTTTTCTTTTTTAAAAGCAAAAAGTGGGGCCTCTTCCAATGATTTATCCAAGTTTTTTACCAAATACCAATTCTGGTTGATAATTCTTTGGAGTTGGTTGGAGTTGGGGCAAAAGGTAGACACGCAGACAAGTCTGTCCATACGTGATTTCACGAGGGGTCCACCACGCACGTTTCATGGCATTTTTAGCAGTTTTTCGGGATACCCTCTTTCCATTAGACAGTCAACTAACACATTTGCATGATTCACATGTTCGTCTTTAAAAGAGAAATTTCGCCTTATTCTTAGAAATTGCCCAAACTGCAAGTTTTGTTTGAGGCTCCTTGGGTGGTTACTGTTGAAATTAAGTGCCTTATTTCTATCTGTCGGCTTCCTGAAAAGAGTGGATTTTTGGCATGCATGTTGGGAACTGGGCCTGGGAGATTGCATGTGTCGTAGTATGCAGTGACCGAATTGACACACTTTCTGATTCTGCTTTGGTGCATATTGGGTACAGTGGTTGGAGTCAGCACATCTGTCCTGGTCAGCGAATGGATTACATCAACGACATGTCAAATATTGTGGCCAACAAACACTCATTAGATATAGTGGCTTACACAGCTGCACTCGCGTTCATGGACGAGTGACAAGGTACCTACAACCACGACTCGATGTGCCACATTGCACGTGTCCAGCCGCATCATTGCACGTTGTACATCTGCTCACATGTCCCAATTCTCCTTTTTTCTTTCGAATTTAAGGGGGCATTAAAAATGATTAATAGCTGCTCATCATATCTTTTAATTGTGGAAAGGGAGGTTTCCCCTACCAGGAAAACCATCTTTATTAATTTTTATAATTCCTGGAACAGGGAAAATGGTAATGACCATATCACCACCCTGGAATCCTTTTTACTCTCAGTCGGTCAAGATAAAAAAACACTTATGATGAGTTCGTCCTACTGGGCGATTTTAACATTCACCCCTGCAATAATATGTGTAGCACAGGTGACCCTATGGGCCCTCCTGGTCTGGAGGCCCCCCATTATGAGCATACCAAGGCCGGAGAGGCACTGGAAGAGTTGTTAGCTAATTTTAATCTATTTGAACCAACGACCCCGGAGGGGAAGACGAGACTAATTACCTACAAGGGCTCAGACACTGGTTCCATCATAGACTATATATTTGTGACCTCAGGTATCCTACACAGGGTTGTTTTCTACGCAACAGTTGTTTCCCCGTTCAGCGATCATAATCCTGTCTTACTCGAGGTGAAATGGGGGGATTCTATGGGTCCCATGTCTTGCCCCGTTAAGATAAGGTCAGCGCTACGCCCTGTGGATCAGGGGAGAAGGATAAAGTGGGCAAATGTGGTTCCAGAAACCTTTTATGCAGACCTCCTCCCAAAAATAGAGGGTCATATGGCAACCTGTGAGGACCCTAGTGCAGGAAACTATGAAATAATGGGGGCATTTGAATCCATATGCACTCAAATCTCAGCAGGTATGACGGCCAAACTAGGGCAGGGAGCAAATAATCACCGTCGATGGTTCGACACTAAGTGCTCAAAAGCACACAGAGCACTCATGTCAGCTCTAAAACACAACCCGAGAGACAAGGAAGTCATCACACTGCTAAGGAGAGAGTACAAGCAAGCTATTAAACAAAGGAAGGACGACATAAAGACAGCAGCTTGGGACAATCTACTCTCAGTTGACTTTCTCCGTAACAGCAGCAAATTCAGGGCTATCATCAATGAGCCTTTTTTCTCGGATTTGGACAATAATGTCACGGATTGCGTCATCCACGATGACAAATGGTTGAGCCACTTTAGAGCAGTATACGGTGATTCGGACTCAGAAGCCTCTGGCTGTACACGAACAGCCCCTGAGGCTGAACCAGTAATCTTCAATGTAGCAGAGGTAGAATTATCAATTTTAGAGTCAACTAAAAATAAAGCCCCAGGGCCGGACGGGGTGCCAGCAGATTTTTATAAACACTCCCCGAAGCTTTGGCCCAAAATCTTGTCTAACATATTTAATGCTGCCAATGGCAATTTGTTGCCTACTTCCTGGGCCACCTCAATATTAGTGCCAATCTTCAAAAAAGGTCAGCGCGATGACCCAGGGTGCTATAGACCCATATCCCTTCTAGACTCCGCAATTAAAATCTTAGGCAAAGTCCTCCTGGTTAAGCTGAGGGATAGTATTGAGGGATGTGAGGGGCTATCAAACATCCAGTATGGGTTTAGGGAGAAAAGAGGCACCCTGGAGCAGTGTTCCAATTTGCACATGTTGATCGCCAAGTACACGTTAGCCAAGGAGGGGTCGCTATTTCTGGCCTTTATGGACCTCTCCTCGGCCTTCGATCTAGTGAACAGGGCCAAATTGTGGGCAATCCTCCTGGAACTTGGCATAGTTGGGGCATTGGTTAAATTTATGGCATCCCTCCATCAAGAGCTGTTTTCCCAAATCTGGGTCACTAATGAGGGAAGGTGCACTACCCGCTTTAAATCTATGCGTGGAGTGCGCCAGGGCTGTATTTTGGCCCCCTCCTTTTTACCATCTACATCAATGGCCTGGGTCGATATCTGGAGGAGGTGGATGGGGATGTCCCGCGTATAGGAGATGCAAAGATTCCTGCCCTCCTATACGCGGATGACGCTGTCCTCATAGCCCGCACCGGCAATGGTCTGCAGCTTTTACTTGATGCCTTCGGGGCATTTATGGATAGGCTAGACCTAAAGGTGAATGCTAATAAATCACACACCATAGTGGTCGGATTCCATAGGAATAGGGGCAAACCAAACATTTTTAAATGTAAGGGTGAAGTTGTTACTAGAGTGGCAGTGTTCCAATACCTGGGGGTGCTCTTTGACGAGAGGGGCTCTTGGGGCCCCCAGGTAAGGGCAAAGAGCCTATCCGTGGCTAGATCAACTGCGGCACTTATGGGGTTCACAAAAAGGTTGGGGGCCAGGCCAATGGAGGCCCTGCTAAAGGTCTATAATGCTAAAAGCATCTCAATTGCGATGTATGGGTCAGTCCTATGGGGCTTTGTACATCTAGAGACAATCCAGAGGGTAGAAAACAGGTTCTTGCGTTCCCTGTTGTCTGTGCCCCAGTCGACTCCGACCTTTTTGACTCATGCGGAGATGGGCTTGGACTATGTCACCGACAGGCTTAACCTGGCGCCGTTAATATTCTGGCTTAAGATCTGGCTTAAGAAGGAACTAACCCTTAACCACGCAATTTTAGCAGATGTAATGTCCTTAGACCACTCCCATAAAGTGCCCTGGTTAGAGCACTTGAGAAAGTCCTTTGAACATCTGGGACGCCCGGACCTCTTCCTATTACCATCTGCATTAGGAAGGTGGATGTGAACCTGGTTAAAAAACACTTCATGGAAAGGGCCAGACTAGCCCGGGAGGAAAGGGAGTTGTTGAAACCCACTGTGCGATCCCATTATATGTTATTAGGTTCTACCTCACTCGAGCAATAACTTATGACTGTCACAAAGCCATTTCATAGGTTTTTATTGGTTAAGTTTAGATTTAATTTGATTCATTTTTATTTGGGCAATTATCCAACTTGGGTCAAACCAGATTTAGCCACCCCTTGCATTTGTGACCAATTTTCAACTCAAGACACAATGCATTTTGTTATGTTCTGCAGGCTCTTCTCGGACATCAGAAAAAAATATCTGCGGCCTATTTTGAAGGAGGCTGGCTTTACGCAAGTGAGGCCGGCATTAGTTTTCCTCCAGTCTTTGAGCAGCGTCCGCATCATATTTTGTGTGGCTAATTTCTTAGTGGCGGCATCCAGGATCAAATTGCATAATGCCCCACGGTTTGTGACATAATGAATTTTTAATCATGTTATTTATGTAATTTATTTCCCTGACCCATTGTATTGCACATGTTGAAAATGTATCAAATATTCTTATATGTGTATATAAATGTTTTTATGCCTTTTATAATTTTTATAAATCGAATAAAGTGTATTTGACTGACTGACTGATGTCGCAAAACAACAGTGGACATGACTGCATTGGCGTCGAATTATGTCCAAGGCACGGACAACCAAAGCTGCTTGACACTTCTGTGTGTTGGTGATGGACTACCCTGAGGTGAACACGGACGTTTTCCTAAATTCCTTATTCAGGCATGCTGCTGCATTTGTCTGTAACTCGTGGCACTATTCTTGGCCGCATTGATACACTTTTTTTTAATAAAGTTTCCATAATTTCCCTTGAATGAATGAGTACACTCTTATATAGCGCATGGCTACCCGGAGGCATACCAGCGCTTTTAGACCTGGCATCAGAGACCGTACCATTCAGTGAAACAGGAAGGTCTTAAGCCGTTTCCTGAAGGCAAGATGATTGGCTTCGAGCCTGATGTTCTCGGGAAGTTGGTTCCAGAATTTGGCTGCATGGAAGGAGAGCTGGCGGCCGCCCATGCGAGACCGCTTCACCCCTGGCACTACTAGCAGATTAAGATGGTTATATCTCAAAGTTCTGGAAGATTGATGGCGGCGGAACAGTGGGCGAAGAATGGCCGGGCCATTATTTGCAATAGTTTTATGAGCCATACACATGGTTTTGAACAAGATCCTTTCTTGAATCGGGAGCCAATGGAGAGACCACAAAGCAGCCTTCGCAGAGCTGCGTTTAGGCACGTCCAAAAGTAGACGAGCTGCGCAGTTCTGGACAGATTGCAATATTTTAATGGAGCTTACAGGGACACCAAGATAGACCGCATTTGCGTAGTCCAAGCGGGAAACAATAAGGGACTGGACTAACAGGCGTCTGGCCTCGAATGGAAGAAGAACCAGAATCTTTCTAAGGAGCCTGAGCAAACCATAGCAGGTCGCGGCAACTTTTCTGGCCTGGACTTGAAATCCCAAAGTGGAGTCAAGCCAGACCCCCAGACTCTTAATTTGGTTCTTGGGGGTAGGTGGAGGACCAAGACATTTCGGCCACCAAGGATCAAGGTTGATGGGGGCCTTGTAGCCCAGTAGCATGATATTGGTTTTTGAACCGTTCAGCTTAAGAAATGACGCGTCCATACAGTCCAGGATCTTGGTGAGACAGGGTGCTAGATTATTAATTCCAGGGCCAGAGGAGTGAGCCTTGCCAGGGAGATGACCAACTGCGTATCATCGGAGTAGGTGACCAATTGAATTCCCCAGGGAAAACCCACATCAGCAAGTGGACTCATGTAGATGTTAAACATGGTCGGGCTGAGTGAGGATCTCTGGGGCACGCCATGATGCAGTGGATGTTGTCTAGATGATGATTCGTCCTGGAAAACTGAGAAGGATCTCCCGGAAAGAAAGGACTGAAGATATTTAAGGGCCATACCTGTGACTCCTACCTGCTGCAGGCAGGTGTATCAGGAGAGGGTGGTTAACTGTGTCGAAGGCTGCGCTGAGGTCCAACAGGACCACCGCTGCGCAGCCTCCAGCATCCAAAATCTTCCTGGTCTCCTCTATTACGGCCACTAGTGCCGTTTCCATCCCCTGCTTGACTCTAAACCCAGTTTGAGTGGGGTGAAGGGCTCCCGATCTCTCAATAAATGAAGAGAGAGCCTGATTGACGTGTTTTTCAGCGATTTTACTAAGCCCTGACAGCAACGAGATAGGTTGATAATTGGACCAATCTTCAGGATCCATGCTAGGTTTTTTTAAAAGGGCCTTAACCCTGGCATGATTCCAGGAAGAAGGAACCACGCCTGTTGCCAGGGAGGAATTAATGACGTCTTTTATAACAAGGCAGATAATCGCCGAGACCTGTTTGAGGACCGATGGCGGAGCGACATCCAAAGGGGACCCAGAATTAAGGTTACCGAGGAGACTTTCCACCATGGATAGAACAATCGGAGTAAAGGAGTCCAGGAGTACAGGAGAGCCAGGGCCTCCTACAGGGGAGAGGGCAGCACTACATTCAGTAGAACTAAGGGGTTGGGGACCTGCTAGAAAGCCAGAATAGATATTGGCCACCTTGTTAGCAAGGAAGCAGGCCAGGTCATCACAGCGTTTCTGGGGGTCAGGAGCTGTATTAACCGGGGGGGAGGGTTGACCAATGTTTGGAAGATTTTAAAAATTTCCCTAGGCTTATTAGCTGCAACAGCAATTTTTTCCCGATAGTAAGCGGATTGTGCAGTTTTAAGTTGATTCTTATATATTCTTAGAGTAGCTCTATAATAATTTTTATTAACACCTGAGAAATGTTTCCTCCATTTTCTTTCGGCCCGCTTGCAGCCTTGTTTAAGGCTCGTTAATTTAGAGGAATACCAGGGCATTTTGTTTGATCCACTGCGATGGCACACTTCTTTCTTGGGCAAAGTGGAGTCTGAGGTGGTCTCCAACCATTCGTTAAAAGTGGCATTAGCTACGATAGGATTATCCTGGAAAACAGGGGGGAGCTCCTTCAGGGCTGCCATCCAGTCGTCCAAGGATAATTTGGACCAGATCCGCTTACATTTCTTGGTTACTTTAACCGGATGAATTAGGTCGGACGGGGTCCAAGAAAATGAGAGCAGTGCATGGTCGGACCATGGGACAAAAAGAGTCTCTTCACAGCCAGAGTCTTCCAATGTGTTGTGTCTTGATGTGTATGCCAATGTGTGTGTCACGCACTCCCTAGCTGCCTGCCATATGTGAATTGCTACGCCATCCGGACTGTGGATTTGTACCTATGCGTTCTCATGTGCCTCTTTCGTACTGATGCTTTTGGATGCTTATCCGCCACAGGCGAGTGCATTTGTGTCCTGTGTTCGATTGTGTAAATGTTTGTGTTTGGACAACATTGTGTTGGATGTTGATGTACTCTGCTTCATATGTGTGTGTGCTGCATTATGTGTGAGATGTCCCTTCATGTGAGTTTTTTTTCACCCTTCTCCCTTTAAGGTAGTGTAGTTTTCACTTCTATGCTCGTTCAGTGGTGTGATGTTGGGGGGTTGTGTGACTTGTACTCCTTGTTGGTGTGTTTCATTTTGGCCTTTGTTTGTCTATACTTGTGCTGTACTTAATTGTGCATGTGTGCCATTGTGCCCTTCTCCCCCATTCCCCCACTCCCTGCTTCTTCCTCTTCCTGGTATCTGTATTTTGTTTCTCCACACATAAATACATGTAATGAACACATTAGAATAGTTCATTGATTCTTTTAGGTTTCAAAACGTCTCTCTATTGGTTTCTTTTTAATTTTCCAGATAAACAGTTTTTTTTATATTTAAGGACACATAGAAGTCAGAAGTGCAACGTATTCTATCAACGCACTTTCTAGAACATTCTACAACACGTGCAGGTTAAAAGTTCATCAATTTTTTTTAATGTAATTTTTTTTGCAACATTTTCTCAAACATTTAACGGCACATTCAGGTTAAAAGTTAACAACTGTTTTAAGTTTGAACAGTACCTTCCAAATGCAAGTAGCAGGTGTGGTTGAGTTTAGGTCATTTTATCCTATGATATGTACTCCACGTTGAAACTTCTTTTTCTTAACCAATCACAAAGATGCGTTTGCACAAAACGAAAGTGCATCCTACTTTTAAAAAACAATGCTTTTCATTTCCCAATCAGGTATCATTTTGTATGGCAACAAAAAGTAGTTCTCCATCTTTAAACATATCTCTTATTCTAGGAAGGAACTGCATGAGCTACAAACGTCTTTCCATACCTTCCAGCCATACCTTCAAAATGCTAGTGTGGATCGTAGGACACAGCAATGTTTTCTGGTGCAAGAGGTATGCATAACAGAGATGTATTGACTTAGGCTCAGGTTTACAAAATGTGGACATTAAATGGTTTGCACAGAGAGGATTGCAGTGGCACCAATTGCTACCTTTGGTTAAAACTTCTTTGAATCTTCCACACCCTGACCTCATGATTGTGCATTGTGGTGGAAATTACCTAGGCACATTGACTGGGGTAGGTTTGGAAAAGCTTATGAAGAACACCTTTGGACAATTGATGTTACTTTTGCCTCAAACTGCCTTTGTATATTCCAATATATGCAGAAGACAGAAGTGGAAATTGTCAAACCAATTTTGTCCTCAGATTGAAAAATCTAGGAAGAATGTCAACAAAGCTGTGTCTGCATACCGACCATAGAATGGGGTTGATCTACAAAAACAACATACGTTTTGATATGACTGATATCTACAGAAGTAATGGAGTACACTTCACAGATCAAGGAAAAAGAGTTTTTCTAAATAACCTGAATCCGCACCTACATGTAGCTCCAACTAATGAACACAGGTGTTCTTTTTAGTGCCACCCTATAACTGACAACTTTAGCCCGCTATTTTAGGGCCAGGTAATATCAACTCCCCGACCCACGCCAAAATGTATTCTCCACACAGCTGTGGCACAGCGGCCAGACCATCTGACTTTGCAGCACAGAGCTCTCGATTTCATCACCAGCTCTAGCGACAGCTCGGGATAGCACCATATGACTCTAGGCAATAGCTCACTTAATTTCCAAGCCGGCGCCCAGAGCCTGCAGATCCGTATGAGTGAGTAGTTTGCACTTTACAAATACCGGATTGATTAGAAACTGCAGAGTTTAACTTCACACTCCCTCTGTAGCATCCCCCAATCACCCTACAGACGTCACACTATTTAAAACAAAGTTCCTCCTAGTACGTATGCACACATGCTCACACTACTTGGACAGGTGTGCCGCAGCGGTCAGAAAACATGAGTTCAGAGCACAGGGCTCACGGTGTAATCCCCTGCTCCGGCAGAAGCTCAGCTCAGCACCATGTGACTTTGGGCAGTGGCTCACTTAATAGCTCACATAATTTCCTCGCCGGCCTCCAGGGCCTTCAGACCCATAGGGGTGAGTAGTTTGCGCTTTACAAATACCTATTGATTTACCTTCACACTCCCTGTATAACACCGCCTAAGCAACATATATAAGTTCCAAACAAAACTTCCTCCTACTACGTATAAAATATTGCTGACACTACTTGGACAGGTGTGGTACAGCACCCAGAGCACATGACTTCACAGCAGAGGATACATAGTTTGGGCTCACAGTTTCATCCCCGAGTCCAGCAGCAGCTCAATTTAGTAGCATGACACTCTTAATTCCTCACTTAATTTTTGTACCCCACACTTTCAGACTGGTAGGGGTCAGTAGTTCAGCGGCTTTATCCCTAAGTCCGGCAGCAGCTCAGCTTATGACCCCAGCGCCATCAGACCCATAGGAGTGAGTAGTTTGTACTTTAAAAATACAAAATTGATTTGATGCGTGCAAATGTACCTTCACACTCCCTGTATAACACCCCCTAAGCACCATACATGAGTTACAATGTTTAAAACAAAAGTTCCTTTCAGTAGGTTTAACTACATACTGACACTACTTGGACAGATGTGGCACAGCGGCTAGAGCACTTGCCTTCACAACATATGACACACAGTTTTGACTCACACTTTCATCCCCGAGTCCGGCAGCAGCTCAGCCTAGCAGCATGAGACTCTAGACAGTACCTCACATATATTCCGTATGCCAGGACTTTCAGACCAGTAGGGGTCAGTAGTTTGTCCTAGTAGGTATAAACACATGCTGACACTACTTCGACAGGTGAGGTGCAGCGGCGAGGGCACATGACTTCAGAACATAAGACACACAGTTTGGGTTCACACTTTAATTCCGGAGTCCTGCAGCAGCTCACCTTAGCAACATCAGACTCTAGGCAATACCTCACTTAGTTGCCATAGCCCAACACTGTTGACCTTTTTTCCCCTTACTCACTTCAACAGTATCACAAAATGGCTGCCAACACTTCCTAGTTGCAACCGCTCACACCGCTTGCAGCCAATAAGCAGCAAGCTTGTGCTTGTAACGCCTCAGCCAATCAGACGGCAGAATTCCCAAATATCGATATCTGTAAATGTTGATATTTCTCTAAAACTACTGAACGGATTTACACCAAATAAACAAATGTGTGCTTTCTAGACCTAGAACCTTCTCCCTGCCAAATTTGGGGTAATTCCGTTCAACAGTTCCACCTGTAGCCTTGTCTAAAGTTTCCTAAGACAATTGCATGAAGATAAGACGTTTTGGTACCCCCCTTTTTTCTTGGCCCCCTCTTGACGAATCACCCCCAAACAAAGTTAAAGTTATAAGCAAAACAAAAAATGTTCACCATGACAGCAACAAAGTGGGGCAGATGACTGCAGTTTTTCCCATCTACCCACTTGGGAAAAAACGGTGTTTTATTTGAGAAATGATCAGCACACCCACTGGAGAGGGCTGGCATCACACCACGACATCCAGAAGACCATGCTTTTGGCCACGCGCACTGAGGCAGGTGTTTAAGTGGAATTGCACTCAATGGAATGTGCTTTCATCTTCCGTGAACAACACGCCACAGAAGAAGGGACAGTGAGTTTCCTGAAATGCGTCTGGGATATGAACTTTGTCAGATGTGAGTTGCTTAGAAGACTCTTGCTTGCATGCTGCCATTAAACTGTGTGAGAGAGCATTTTCTTCCTGTGGCCTCATTCAAATGGGTAAACCTGCTATGTGTGGATATATAAATATATATATTCACTGAAAAAAACAATAGGTTTTAAGCACATTATAGTTAGAAATTAGCATTTAAAAAACCTTAGAAATTCACTGAAAAAAACATAGGTTTCAGGGACGTTAAAGTTAGTTTGACATTTCTCTCATAAAAAGCCATAAAAATTGCCCTGTTATTGTTAGTTCAGCTAACTATAACTCGCGCCCCACAATGCACTGCTGATGACTCTACATATTACATCATTCATGACATGGTGAGTGACATCACTGATGACATCACGAATGACAGCATCCAGTAACTGTGTTTTTCTTTAAAGTTGAAATATGTATTATATATATGCCAATGTATATTGAAGAATGAGTGGGTGTATAAGTGTCTGAACAGAAGACTTAGTAGGTGCGTGACTGACTGTTTAGTGAGTGATTATATGTGTCTTACTGAATGCATGGGTTATGGAGTAAACTGTGTGAATGTCTGTATTAGTCTGTCTGTTGTTGTATAAGCTGCTGTATGGTTTGGTCTGTAGCTACATGAGTGTCTATATGGGTTATCGATTGGTAGCCTGAGAATTTGTATGGGTGCCTAAGTGTGTGTGTGGGTGGGTGGGAGGTGTGTTACTCTGTGCATAGATGTTTGAGTGGTTGATTCACTGGTTGAATGGGTTTAAATGTGTGTGGAAATATCTGTATGGGTGGGTGTGTGTGTGTTTGGGTGTGTTGGTGACTGAATGGATGTCTCAATGTTACATGTCCAAGTAACTACATATGTAAAAGGCAGTGTATGTGAAAGTTGAAGTATATAAATGACTATACGGGAGAATCAGTGATTGTGAGAGTGGCTGTATAGATGAGTGTGTACTTGTCTATGTGTTTATATAAGAGAGTAAGTATGCTTCTGTTTCTGTTTGAATACGTTATGTGGTGTGTGTATAGCTGTATAGGTCAGTAAATGGGAGTGTGATTGATTTTTTGCATGACTGACTAGGTGTGTGAGTTACTCTGGATGAGTGGTGGTGTGTGAGTGTCTGTATAGGTGTATGAGTGCTTATTCTAGAGTTGCATAGATGACTGACTGCATGTATGAGTGATTGTATGGGTGAATGAGTGGATGTGTGTGTAGACCTAGGAATCAGTGCGTGCATATGTAGTAACTGGTGTGTCAATGGTTTCGAAAAAGGTAGTCTGTATTTTACAGTGGGTGTATCAAAGGTTATATTAGGGTGTGAGGAGGTGGATTAGATTTTAACATGGATGGTGTCATCAGTGATGTCACCAGTGATGTCATTTGAGATGTCATTAGTGATGTCACTGCCCATGTCATGAATGATGTAATATGTGACATCATCACCAGTGCATTGCGGGGGTGCGAGTAATAATTAGCTTAACTTACTATAACGGGGGAATTTCTATGGTTTTGTACGAGAGAAATGTCCAACTAACTATAACATCCTTGACACCCATGGGTATGTCAGTGAATTTCTAAGGTTTTTTTAAATGCTAATTTCTAACTTTAACGTGCCTGAAACCTATGGTTTTTACAGTGAATTTCAAAGGTTTTCTAAATGCTAATTTCAAATTAAAATGTTCATTAAGCCTATGGTTTTTTCAGTAATTTTGATTTTTTTTAAGTGATATTTTGTAACTTTAATATCGTAAAAATAGTTTTTATAATTTTTTTGTTTGTTATTTAAATAATATAATGTCTTCTGTTTTCTTAAATATTAATATATATATATTACTTTTGGGGGAGAAAAAAGTGGAGTCGCGCTCCCATTGTATACCTATCTCTGTGGGTGTGCGGATTCAAACCGCCATATAGGTAAAGTCATGAAGGATGCGCGTTTCAGCCAGCCCACTTCGCTCACACTTATAGGGAGGGAACTACAACGCTACATGTCCCATGTCTTCCCTGTAGTGATCTGCTGATCACAGGTCTAGTTGTCATCATGCCATAGTCACTCCCTCACGGCTGGTTTACACCCACACCACACCCATGCAGCACAGGCGTCACAGGAAATGTGACCCTGCCAATAGAAAGGGCCGGGTGCACATGCTCGATGCCATTTCCACTCCCTATCTGGTTGTATCCCTGTGGTTATTATGTTGATGGCAGCCAAGGCACTTTGGCCGACATGGGCCTCCCACAACGTGGCAATGACTTGAGGTGCACAGAGTTGGTGGCAGCCGAGGCATTTTGGCCGACACAGGCCTCCTGCCACGAGGCTATGACTTGAGCTGCACTGAGTTAGTGCCACCAGAGGTGAGCGGGGGTGCAGCCTGTACAGATATGACTCCTCAGCGCGGTCCAGCAGGATGCACTGGTGGCCTGTGCCGCGGAATCCAGCAACAGCTGAGGAGGTTGCTTCGGCATGAGGTGGGCCCTCTTGGAGACATGCCAGTGGCAGCAGGTGAGCATTGAGGTCTGGGGACCAGGGCTGGGATGCTTGCGAAAGATGTGAAAATCTTGAACACTGCCTGAGAAGTTTGTGACAACATAGTGTACAGTCCAGGGTGGTCCAGTTTTACCTGCAAATTTTTGGAATGCGTGTGGTTTCTGTTGCAGTGATTGTGTGCAGTGTCAGCAGGGGGCACAAGTAGTACATGTGTGCAGTCAATTGCCCCCAACACGTATAGGAGGCCTGTTATGGTGTGGTTCCCTTGCTTAGTCTCAAGCTGTTCCTGGCCAGAGTTGGTGAAGTGAACATGCAGGTGTATCAAGCTTAAACAAACCGTGATGCTTACAGGTATGATAAATCCTGCATAATGAAACCGTAACAGAAGATTGTGTAGTTGTAACATTCCATTTCTCTCCTACGAAGGTTACAATGACATGAACTTCTGTTACAGTCATTTTGTGCAGGATTGATCATACCTGTAAGCATTCAGGTTTGTCCAAGTGCAATACGTTGTGCCATATTACGTTTGTGACCATACTAACGCTTGACTATTGTCTTCATTTATCCAACAGGTTTCTGAATACAGAGTTTTGTGATTTCCAGGATGATCCACAGTTATTTCGATCCACAAGTTGATGTTCCCCATTGTTTGATGTGTTCGTGTTGTTAATTTATGTTTTTCTAATAAAGAACGTTTTTTCTACTACTGTTGACTACTAGACTCCATGACCTGGCGCACCCCCATTTCAGTGACTACAGTCTTGGATCTGGAGCACAGAGGCTTCAAGCAATGGCTGGGGTTGAGGTTGGTTGTGCAGAACTACTGTGAATTGGGACAAGCGGGTGGTGCAGATACAGGGGCTCAACGTTCCTTTTGTGGACATGCATCCAAGACGTGTGAGGAAGTTTAATAGGGCTGCACTAACGTGCCGATAACTCAGCGATAAGTCCCCACTGTTGGGTTATAGGGTGACTATAAAATGAGCCCTTGTGTTTATTAGGACTTTGTTGTAGGTGCATGCTAATCACAAGAAAAAATATGAAAAACAAGAAAAGTGGGCAGGGTACAAACACCATGACCCCCTAGGCCTGCTCAGGGGATCCCACAAAAACTCTCAGGGGCAAAAAATGATTACTATTTTTATTTAAAAAAGAGGCTGGGTGCAGGAATCTGGATGAAAAAAAACCAATGGGGCTTGTTCTCCAGGACTTACCGCTGAATTATCGGCACTTTAGCGCAGCAAAAGTGGTGAATGAATTATCATCCGATTGTAAACCTGGTGAAAACTACCGATATCGCCAGTTTTCCAGAGAAAGCTCCCGCAAAAAAAACATCGCCACGAATGAGTGCGACAACTAACGCTAATGATGTGCACAAAAAACCCCACAAAAATACCATATTTTCAACGACCAGTCAAATCTACAATGCGATCCAAAAACAGGCGATAAGCCGTGTTAGCAGTAAGAATTTAATATCTGCCTTTTACTGGTGCAAAGCAGGACAACTACCTACAGTATGAAAGGTAGCCCAGCCCAGAGCCACATCTGAAGACCAAAACATGTCATAGAGCTACTGATCATGCAGCTCCGACACCCAAGAAGGCCACAACACTCACCACCACCACCACCAGGACGTCCCCCTTCGACCACCCCCCTAATACCACCGAGGCAGTGCAGAACAGGACAGCAGACCTTCCCAAAACAACATGGTCCCTTAGCCACACAATAGCTGAATGATGGGAGATGTATGTATGTATGTATGTATAAACAATTTTATAGCGCGCTCTATTACTTGGGAGTATCCTGGCGCGGTGGATAAAGGCAGAAAGAGACAGAGAGGGGACCAGCTTATGCCACCCCGGTAAACAGATGGGTGTTCAGACTCTTCTTAAACTGACCCAAGAATGTGTGAAGGAGGCAAGTCACCCATCAATAACAATGCACACAATGCCAAGTATAGCGGTGATGTGCTAGACAGACTTCACTATGCAGAGCATAGACCTCTCCATGTGTACATATACTGCCGGTGCTTGTAGTGTTTTGGACAGTAGACGCAACCATGTTATTTCAGGCAATGGAGAAGATCTCAGTCATGTAGCTGTGTCGTTCACCCCCTGTAAGCGGAATCCGAGTGGGCTGGTCCAACGTACACCACTCCAGCTTAGGAGTGTGAATAAATAGGCCGGGGCTCTGGGCGTGGTTCATTTCTGGGAAGGCCAACGCATCTGCCAGAGCGTCCACACTCACCCTGCCACCAGGCCACTGCCGTGACCCCTGGCCTCCTCGACACAGGCTGCCAGAGAACCCAACGGCTCAGCACCACAGAGTTATGTCTGTAAAGACTACTGCCTTCCATCTACACTGCGGACAGAAGAGCTCACAAATCAGATCGAGTCATGATTGCAGATGACACAGTCCAGTAGGCAACAGACATTGCTACCAGTGCAACCCACCCAGAGCACTCATCATTGCAGGCTGCACACACCCTGAATGCTTCTGGTACCACTAACTGTGCAGCTCAACTCAACTCAACTCAATGCCATGTAGCTGTGGGCCCTTGCTGACCTCTGCCTCCGGGCTACACTGCAGACAGGAGGGCTCACAATTCATATCGAGTCACAATTGCCGATGACGCAGCCCAGCAGGGTGCGCACACTCTGAATGCTTCTGGTGCCACTAACAGTGCAGCTCAACTCAATGCCACATGGCTGTGGGACCGTGCTGACCACTGCTTCTTACCTAACGCTGTGGTCAGCAGGGCTCACAATTCAAATTCAGTCTTGATTCATTCATTTAAAAGTCCAGTAGGCAACTAACCATAACGTCCCTGAATCCTACGTATTTCAACAATGTATTCCATACATATTTCATCTTTTGTTCCATATGCCTACACTGCAGTCAGCAGGGCTCACAATTTGAATTCAGTCTTGACTTATTAATTGCAGAGTGAATTGTACTCTATGTCCTCGGATTTTGTCAGGAGGAAGTGATAAAAAGCATTCCTCAATGTCTGTGCTGACTACTGCCTTCCATCCACACTGCAGACAGCAGGGCTCACAATTCAGATTGAGTCGCGATGGCAGATGACACAGTCCAGTAGGCGACAGACATTGCTCGCAGTGCTGCCCGCCCGCACCCCGCATCATCACTGGCTGCGCACACGCTGAATGCTTCTGATGTCACTTAATCAAGTCACCACCACGTGGCCTTATTGAAGCAGAATTCATTAAGCAAAAGACATTGCTCCCAGTGCGGCCCACCCGACCCACGTATCATTGCTGGCTATGCACACACTGAGCGACACTGTTGCCACTAACTCAGTGCACCACAAGTCAACACCACGTGGTTGTGGGCCCTTGCTGACTGCTGCCTCCAGCCTACACGGCGATCAGCAGGTCTCACACGTATCCAATCCAATCCGGTCCTGCAAGGACACACTATCATCGCTGGCTGCCCACACGCTAAGCTCTTCAGGTGCCACTAACGCTGTGCATCTCAACTCATGGCCCCCTTATTATTGACTATCATGCTGTAGACAACGGACGCAACAATGTCACCTCAGGCATCAGGAATGTTCCAAAGTACCATTAACAATTTCTTCACATGAGCACGCTCATCTCTGGTGCCCCTACCTCAGTGGACCACAAGTCTTGGACCCTTTACAATACAATCTTTTGAGTGTGATTTAAGATCTGGTGCCCCTGCCTTAGTGCACCACAAGTCATGGACCCTTTATGATTGAATCTCTGTGTGCGATCCGATGATCACTGTTTAGTTGTTGCCAGCACCAACCATTCCCTGAGGGCTTGCTTACACTCACCCCAAACGCATCCAGCACAGTCACTGGATATGTGACCCTGGTAATAAAAAGGGGCAGAGCACACGGGCCAGTAGCCAGTTCCACTATCTATCTAACTGTGTCTGTGTGGTCTTTATGTAGGTATGATGGCCCTGGGCCCGGCCACATTACATTGTACTGTTGACTGTGCACAAGCCTGACCTCTTCATTGCTACGTTTGTGATGCATGTCACATCTGAGTCTCCAGTTGTTCTTCAACACGTGTTTAGCGTTGCTAAGCAATGTCGCGTTGGACGTCTTGTGCTACTGGTGATCGCAACCTAACATGTTAACAGCTCGACTCAGCCAACTAATCTCTTAACAAATAAGGTCTATAAACCGCAACAGAGGCCATATGTGTCCTCATCTTACTACAGTCATCTATTTCTTCTAAAATTTTAACAAAGACATAAACTAATTTAATCTTGTTTCAAGCAGATTGTGACAGTGATCCGCACACTAAAGCAGATCATCTAACAGTGATTAGCACACTTCTCTATCATCAAGTGCTATATTGTGGTCATAATACACGGTGATCTGCACACCTTTTTTTTGTGCTATATTGTAGCAGATCATAAAACAGTGTTTTGCACACTCAAGAGCTATATTGTGGTCATAATACACGGTTATCTGCACAACATTTTGGCTTTGTGCTTATTTTAGAAGATCATAAAACAGTGATTTGCACACTCTATATGCAATTGACAAGTGTTTTACTTTTGTATTAAATTTTCTGTTTCAAGCTCTGTAAGCACTTTACAGACATGCGATCTGTAACCCCTCCTTCTTCCTTCCAGGAATCTCCAGGAGAGTCTCCTGTCAGATAGGAGGTTTGGTTTGATGCCCTTCAAAGTTACCTGGGAGCTATTTGTGCTTTTAGGTTCAGTAACAAATGGAACACATGTCTTCTTTTTTCACTCCCTCGGTTTTGAAGGAAGATCCATCTTCAAACATCTTCCTGAAGTTGTTCATTTTCCTCGAGATAATATTGATGATTACCAAGGTTTCATAAACAACTGAGTGTGATGATTTGGCGACACAAATTTTTTAAGAAGCAGCAAAATGAATGTGAAGATGTTGATGCTTACATTTCTACATTACGTAAGTTAGCATCTGACTGTCAATTTGACACATTTACTGATCAATTGATCAGGGACCAGTTTGTTTGTCATTGCAGAGACAAGCAAATCCGTCAGAAGCTTTTGTCTCTTGCTAATCTGGATGAAACCATAAAAATTTCTCAAAGTATTGAGACTTCCCAAGTGTCTTTGAATGAGTTAGAGGATAAACATGTCGATCCTGTTAATGTTGTCTCAACTATCTCTAAGCAGAAACAAAGTGAGTTTCGAAAGTCTACAAATAAAAACTGTACAATCAAAAACTCTGGCTCAGGGAAAAGTACATCTGACGTTCAAAATTTTAAACAAATGTGTAACAGGTGTAGTAATTTTCTACATCAAAAGGGCGCTAAGTGTTTTGGTGCCAATGTGGTTTGTAGTTACTGTGAAAATTTGGGACATTTTGCGAAAGTTTGTTTAAAAAATAAATTTAATGATCAGAAAAGGTCTGTTGCATGTGTCTTGGAGTCAGATTGTGAATCTGACTCTGAAATTGTTTCCGTAGTTACTAGAATTAATGATCATATTTCAAATGTCAATGATCCCATTGAATGTGTTGATCCTATTGTGGAAATTTCTATACGAAATAAACCACTAAATGTGTTGGTAGATTCAGGAGCAAGAAATAGTATGTTGACTAAAGAGTTATTTTTCAAAACATGGGGTGACAGATCTCTTCAACCTCCTGATTGCTCGCCAGTCTCCTATGAAGGTCACAAAAACTATCTTCTTGGGTACTTCGAGGATGATCTTATTTTTCAAAAATAGGAAAATTTCTGGCAAGATTTATGTTGCCATCAAAGGATTGAACATTCCGGGATGGTACCACCAAGGCCTATTTGGCATGATTCTCAAACCTGGATGTGCTGGACAAGTTCTAGTAATCTCTGAGGGGCAAGACTGTCAAGTGGGAGGATCATTTTCCATCAGTTTTTTCTGCTGAGCTTGGGACCATTCGTGGTTTTAGGCATAGAATTATTGTCAAAGATGGAGCCTTTCCGGCCAAGCACAAATTAAGTGGTGTACCTTTCAGCTTTTGAGACAATCTTGAAACAGAGCTAAAGTCTATGTGTGATCAAGGGATAATTGAGCCAACAGAATCTTCCTTGTGGCTTTCGCCCTTAGTCGTTGCATGCAAGAAATGTGGCAAGTTGTGTGTTTGTGTGGATTTAAGGTCCCTCAATAAAGAAATCTGGATAGATTATCATCCACTACCCAAAATTTGTTATATGTTTTCAAGTGTCAGAGGGTCTCGATATTTTTCCAAACTGGATCTAGCCAGTGCATATCATCAGATTGAACTAGATCCAAAATCTTGCCATCTTACTGCATTTATGTCTTCTTTAGGCACATTTCATTATAAACGGATGCCTTTCGGGCTTGCTTGGCAGCTTCAGTTTTTCAATGGGTCATGCAAAACATGTTAGGTGGGATTGATGGTGTTCTTTTGTTTCAAGATGATGTCCTCATACACACATAATACATTTGTTCACAGAATTCTCTCTTAAGGAAGGTTTTGGAGATTTTCAAAGATAGCGGTGTGGTTGTTAAGTCAGAAAAGTATACGATTCTCTGCGATGAAATTTAATATTTAGGTCACCACATTTCTGGAGAGGGCAATAGACCTAGGCAAGGATTGTAGGTGCAATCAGTCGTTCCCCTGTACTTATAGACAAAACAGGAGTAAAGTCTTTGCTGGAGTTACTGGAATATTATTCTAAGTGTATTCCTACCTATGCATCTATAGTACGTCCTGTTAGTTCACTACTCAGGAAAGGTGTGATTTTTTTGTTGGTCTGATCATTGTGCTTCAGCTCTGAGTCAAAGAGTGTCTTGTTAACAGTGGTGCTCTTAAGCCTTATGATACTGCATTTCCCACCTGTATTACAGTTGACGCAAGTCAAGTAGGTCTGGGGGGAGTTCTGACCCAAAATTCACTGTGTGGAGAAAATACAGTTGCCTTTGCGTCTAGAATCCTGAGGAGTGGGGAACTTAAATACTTCAATAATAGAAAAGGAATTATGGTATTGTCTTTGGGCCATTGAAAAGTTCATTTCCAAAGTCTGGGGAAGACGTTTTTTGTTAAGGACGGATCATAAACCACTCATCAATATTCTTGACGGGCACCAGTAAATGCTGTTCTCCGAGAATTCTCAGGATGGTTTCTCATCTGATGCAATAACAGTTTAATGTTGTTTATGTGTCTGAGGGCAGAAATGTCATAGCTGAATTTTTTATCTAGGTTCTCCATGAGTGATAATGGAATAGAGTCTTCTATTGCAGATTGTAGTGAAGAGGATACAGATGATTGTCTAAGTGCTGCAATTGATTTACCTGAGCATAGTCTTGGCACTGAAGAGAGATGGATGAAGACACTGTCTAATTTGGAGGTTCTACAACAAGGTTGGCCTAGAGAACATGTTCTCCCTCAATACTTGCAACCTTTATGGAAGGTTGAATCCGAAATTTCAATGGATGGTGATGTTTTAGTACGTGCTGACAGACTTATTCCTCCACAGAGCCATAGAAGAGGTATTATTGTTAAGGCCCATGATGGTCATTTAGGTTCAACACTTACTGAGCATAGTTTGTGACTGTTTTTGGTGGTCCTCCATGGACAGTGATGTGTGTGACGTGGTTGATGTGTGCTCAATTTGCAGGTCTGCTGACAAAGGTTTGAAAGTAGCAAATCCACCTCTTCATCCCATTGAGTGTCCTTCTGTACCTTGGTCCAAGTTGTGGTTGGACATCATAGGTCCTCTAGAAATTTTACCTGGAGGTGCTTGTTTCATTACTGTGTTAATACTACGCGTCCAAATGGCCTGAGTTAAATTGTGTGAAAGAAATTTCGTCTTCAAGTGTTATTGTTTTCTTGAAAGATGTCTTTATGAGGGCAGGTTTTCCTGAAACATTGGTGACAGATAACGGTGCACAGTTTAACAGCATTGTGTTTGAATTGTTTTTGCGGTCATGCAACATCAAGCATATTAAAAGTTTTTTGTAACATCCCCAATCAAATGGTCTTGTAGAAAGTATGAATAGGGTTGTGGGAGACTGTCTTTAATGGGCAAAATATTCTAACTGTGATGTTGTCCATAAATAGCATGCTTTGGTTCTACAGTTCTAAAGTAAATAAGAAGGAAATAGAGAGTTTAGAGGGAGGAATTTACAGGTGGGAAAAGAATATTAATGAGGAAACAACAGCTGAAATTATTGAAACATCTAGGAGGGAACTAATTAAGGCAAATAATAACCTAGTAAACACATTAAATTCTCGAACTAAGATGAGGTGGGAAGCAAGTAAGTTGGCTTATCAATACAGGGAGGGGTATGGCAAACTCTTAGCTTGGAAAACAAAAAACTAAAACTAAAAACAAAATCTCAAGCATTCAAGAGGCAAATAGTAGTCGACCACTGGTTGAAGAAGCAGATATTTAAAAATGCTTTCTTTGAATTTTTCTCAGAACTATATTAAGGCGATATAAAAAATAGCGAGGCCTTAACTCAAGAATATCTTAGGCAATGGGTTAAACAATCTTTGTCAGAAGATCAAAAAGAAAAACTAAATGCAGAATTTACAGAATCTGAAGTCGTCGAGGTGATTAAAGGTCTGAAAAGTGCTAAGGCGGCTGGGCCTGATGCCTTGCCTAATGAATTGTATAGAGTATTGCGAGGGGTGTTGGTTCCAGAACTTACCATACTGTTCAATGGCATTTTTATAAAAGGGCAAATACCTCCTAAATCATGGAGCGAGGCTACTTTCTGTATAATATTGAAACCAGGGAAAGACCCTAAACGCTGCGAGTCCTACAAGCCGATCTCTATGTTGAACTGCGATTATAAGATCTTTACGCAGCTGTTGGCAAAGAGATTAGGAACGTGCGCAGGACAGTTAATTCATACAGACGGGAGAGGGATCATAAGGGGTAGACAGATTCAGGAACTCACACATGAGTTAATAGGAGCCATAGATCTAGCGAATGAGGAAAATCTCACCCTATCGGTCGTTACCTTTGATGCCGCCAAGGCTTTTGATAGGGTTAAGTGGAGTTTTTTACATGACACATGGAGGCCTATAATTTAGGCAATAACTTTTTAAGAGCGGTTAGAGCTATATAGAGTTCTCCAACTTCATGTGTGCTAGTCAACGGGTCCCTGATGGAGAGAATACATAAAGAAAGAGGTACTAGGTAGGGGTGCCCGTTATCTCCTATATTGTTTAATCTCTACATTGAGCCCCTGGCCTGTGCCTTAACATCCAACCCACACATATCTCCTTTTAGCTGTAGGAAATGGGAAAAAGAGTTGCGCTTTATGCGGACGATTTAATGATGTATACGAACAACTTGACAGGCTCACTTCCTGAAATAATAGTAACACTACAGCAGTTTGGAAGCCTATCAGGCTACCTAATTAATCAACAAAAGACTGACATAATGTGTTGAAACACCCAGGTTAACAATCCTTCGGAAAAACTGCAAATACGATACTTAGGGATCTTAGTTTTGCAGGAGATTAAGAAGATTTCTCAGATAAGCTTTAATAAGGTCCAATTTGAGGTCAAAAAACTATTTAATGCTTGGAGTTATCTTCCATTATCATTTATAGGATGCTCTAATCTGGTCAAGATGATGATCTTGCCCAAATTCACATACCTTTTCAACTCAATGCCACTAGAGTTTTAAAAGAAATCTGATAGTCAAAGTGCATGGTGAAATCAACAGCTTTATTTGGGCCTCCAAGGGAATCAGAATCTCATGGAAGAGGCTAAGAAGGAAACAGGCACATGGAGGGACAGCCAGCCCGGACCTATTTCAATACTATAGGGCGTTCCATTTTAAGAATATTAGAGTACTGTTTAAACAACTCAACAGTTTTCCAGTCTATATTCAACCATTTACAGGTCCAGAAGGGGACCATTTTTTGTACAAATTCGGCCAGACAAAATTCTTCAAGAAGATTAAATTAAAAATCTTGAGAGCAGCCATTAGACTGTGGGTCCAGATGAGACGCTTATGGAAGATTCCATATTATGGTCGCTACGCCCCCATCTGGAATTTACCTGGTACGTCTGTATGCTTAAAGGATGTGCTATCAGCTCCACTGAAAGAAAACAGAATAGTGGAATGTGGGCAAATATTAACTGGATCTGACATTATTGACTGGGAGAATCTTGTAGATTTAACAAACGGGAGTCTGTCCAAATTTAAAGTATTATCAGTTAGCAAGTTGGGCTAAAACCCTAGGAAAAGATGGGCCAGAAATCCTAGAACTAGAGGCGACAATCCTAGCAATATTTGAGAAGAAAGAAGTAGCCTACTGGTACTGGGTGCTTATCAATGAAGGACAAGAGGAATTCACCTTACCTAACGAGATATGGGGGAAGGCGCTGCCGTCGCAGGATGTATCAACACTATGGCAAGTATCTGTGGCTCCATATGGGGATGTGATTAAATCCTCACCCTTGAAAAAGAACTTTTTGTTTACTCTGCATAGAGCATTGTCTACACCCAAGAGGTTGTCGGAAATGAACAAAGGGAGAATACCCCAAATGCAGCGAAGAGAGAGTGGACGACATCCATATGTTTTCGCAGTGCCCGCACCTCCGGTCTCATTGGGAGAATGTAGGTAGGATTCTCTCGGAGGTCCTACATCAAGAAATACAGGTAAGCGCCCAATTGATACTATTTGGGGTGAAACTAGATAATACTGGGGGATCTATTCTTAAAAAAAAGGCACAGGAATTTATTATTTATGATCGTTTTAGCAGCCATACGTGAGATCTGTATAAAGTGGGTTAATCCCCTTCCTCCCACAGTAGAAGAATGGTCAAATTCAGTCATTAGAATAAATAAATTGGATAAAGCGGGGCCATATAGTAAAAGGCTGGAGTTTTGGAATAACTGGGAACAGTACTGAGAGGAGGGAGCTTAAGAAACCATGATTCGGCAAACCTTTGAGGTCCAACGATATAGTTTTGAGTATCAGGTATGGAATATAGCCTGTGAAAGGAGTGGGCAAGCTGTTAAAGAGATGCCTAACAAGCCGATAGGATACCCCCACAAAGGATATGGAACAATCCTAGTGCCGGGGAAGGGACACAGAAGGTACAGATCAGTTAGAAAGGCTCTTTTTAGGTGGTTACTTTGCTACAACACTCTATTACTTGAACCTTTGCATGATGAGGACTTAAAAAAAAAAGAGAGAACAAGTGTGGTCCACCTATTTTGGTCACCCAGGTGGGAAAAAATGCTGCACAGGTCGAGGGAGATAACTGGTGGAATGTAGGAAAAATCGTTAGAGTAAAAAAGGTTGTTCCTTGTTCTTCAGATGTGCCTCTATCTCCAGAGCCTGTTGGTCCTTCCCAAGTTCCTCTTAGGAGGAGCAAAAGATTGAAGGTGATTCCTCAAAGATATCAAATGTGAATTTTTGTACTATTTTATGTTTTTCTGTCTTTATTTGTTTTCTGTTTTAAAAAAAATTATTGAGAAGAGAGGATATAGTATACTCTCTCAATAGTGCTTTTAGTTTCAATGACTAACACTGTGCTTATTTCATATGTTCTGCATTCCAGGCTCTGTCATGTGGAATGCTTATGATTGCCTGGATGCACTGTCACTGGGTTCTAGGTTTTGAATTGGTCAGGGAGAGCAGTTGGGATCCAGCTGTTTGCCATCTATTTTGCTGTCTCTGCTGTGTAGCTGTACCTCAATAAACTCAACAGCATATTCTGGCTACCTGTTTGGGATTTATTATTACATCATTATCTTTGTGAGAGCGCAAGTGAAGGGGTCGTTGATGCACTTTATCATACCAGACACCCTTCCTCAAGGGCCTGATTACTCTCCAGATGTCCAATTTCTGGTAGCTGATGTAGTGGTGTGGTATTTGATATTTGCATTGCATGTCATATATAATTCTTGCTATTCCATGGCAATCACAAATTAGGTATTGTCACGTATTACCTTTCGGCTATTCCAGCTTAATGTTGTTTTTTTTTTTTTTTTTTCAAATGCCAGGAATTGCTTTTGTATGTAGTAGCTGGGTGTCTCACAGGATTACAAAGTCAAATGCACACTGGTGACTTTTCAGTCCCTAAGTTGCCCTTTAATGTGGTTCTACCATTTCTCTTGGGTGCCTTTCAAACCCCTTCTTTCACTGTTGCTCTTTGAAATATTCAACCCAGAAAATTAGCTTTTTTGGTCACAATTGCTGAATACGGAGGGGTGGGTGAATTACAAGCCTATTCAATTTTTCAACACTCAAAAAACGAAGCAACAATGCAAGTGAAGCATCTTTGTAGCTCAAGTTGTAGCAGAGATCCATCTTTCTTTAATCATTTTATTACCTGCATTAATCCCACCTCCTCACCCTTCCAAGGAAGTGAATATATTGTGTGTTTTCTTAGATGAACTCAGAGCCACCATGTTCATAAGAACTCTATATTTGGTCAATGACAATTTATTTCAATTGCTAAGCCTTATCAGGAGAAAGCCCTGTCACATCCATCCAAAGACACGTTACTGAAGTCAAGTACATTCATATTTTTTTCAGCAATGTTTATTTTTTTTCATAAGACCCCAAAATAACTTTGACCTAGACTCCTGATATTCACAACTGTGTTACTCTGCATCCAGACCATGTGATGGCTGTAAAACTTTTCAAGTGATGACCCCTTAACATCAGTTGTGCTCTCAGAGTCCTACACAACCACTAACACCCTCACAAGGTCAGCCAGGTCAAATTGGATGAAACATTTCAGAAAAAACACTACAATTTATTCTGCATATAAACTCATACAATGTTTTACCTAGTCTTTTAAAGAACTGCCAACACACATTTGAAAAGATGAGATGTGTGTGATAAAAATCAAATATGCTGCTTCATACAAAAAACATAACCTGCAGTTTTAAAAAGTCTGACTATAAATTGTTCTTATCTACAAGAGCTTCTCTTGTATTTAAATTGGGTCTGAGCAGAACAATGTAACACTTGGGAAAGAATATACAGCCAAGCAGTCCAGTGCTGGAAGCCAAGATAGCAAAGATCTCCACAGCCACCATGTTTCTGCCCTTGGTACTGAGGTAGGCTGGAAGGAAGGATACCCAGACACTGCAGAACACCAGCATGCTGAATGTGATGAGCTTGGCTTCGTTGAATCTATCAGGCAGGTCCCGGGCTAGGAAGGCCACGATAAAGCTCATAAAGGCCAGCAGGCCCATGTAACCAATCACACTGTAGAAGGCAGTGGTAGAGCCCTGGGCACACAACAGGATCATCTTGCCAGTTTCAGACTGTGTGTCAGTGTCTGGATGAGGTGGTAAGGTAAGCAGCCAAGTGGCACAAATTACTAGTTGAACCATCGTGCACAAAAGGACCACAGAGGCAGATACCCGGGGTCCCAGCCATCTGCTTAAGCTGCTCCCTGGCTTTGTGGCATTAAATGCAATGACAACGGTGATGGTTTTTGCTAATACACAAGATACTGCAACAGTAAAAATAATCCCAAATGCGCCTTGTTGGATCAGACAGGTCGATGAGGTAGGGCGTCCAATGAATAGGAGGGAGCAGAGAAATGTCAACATTAGAGAGACAAGAAGGGAGTAGCTGAGATCTCGGTTATTAGCTTTGACTATTGGTGTGTCCCGGTATCTGAGAAAGATTCCCAACACTCCTGCTGTGACTATGGAGCAAGCAATAGATATGGAAACTAAACTCACACCAAGGCCATCAGTGTATGAAAGATAAACCACATCCTTTAGCAAGCAGCCGTCCTTCCTCTTATTGGGCCACTGGTCATCTGAGCATTTCAGGCAGTTTTCCATGTCTAAAAGCAAAAACATATGTCTCATTTGTAATAGAAATGGTATCATAACATTATCCGCTGCCTGTTCTACAATATTGGCTTGTTATTAAAGGATAAAGTGATTCATAAAGGTAAAGAATTGCAATATCTTCATGAACTTCCGGTAGAAGAAAATTCCCTGAGTGACCATATGATATTCACATAAGATAAACATAACTTTCTAAGTGTTAATAGAATAAATGCAAATTAAATGTGTGACTGAGGCTGCATGGAAACATGAGATGCATTAAGCAAAAGCTGCACAACTCCGACACAAGATTCAATTTGAGTTTGTATAAAACCTGTACAAAAACATCTATTATTTAGGGTCAGGTTCACAAAAGGATTTTGCTCACTTAGTTGTTCAAAATGCTGTTTGTGATTTATAAGTACAATTATAGGATCTACATTTGCTATGTGTAAATACAAAATTGACAGGGTAGATTTATATTTGCTATTCATACAGTCATAAACAAGGCAGCCAAATCACAACTTGCGTGGGTGTAGTTCCGCAAAATGATAAGGGTGTTTGATAAAATTTTTTCAGGCTATTTATTACCATGGAATGCATGTAAGATAATACTTCCAAATTCTGGAATAATTGCCAATTCAGTGCAGAAATGGAGAGGGTCCTCCCCATTCTTCAAGTTAATGAGGGGAAAGAACTGCTTTCACACAAAGCGTATATTCCCTATTGAATAAATCAAATGCAAATGTCAAATATTCAAAGTAAAAATTTGAATAGTAAAATTCACAATCTTACCTTATTTACTCATATAGTTTTTCCACCTGGGGCCCTTTTACTGAAAGGGCATTCTTTTTTTGTTTGCACCATGGAGCACTTTCTAACAGGGGCCCCTTGTGCAAACAAGGGAAAGTGCACCTTATTATATCGTATGCGCTGCCCTCAAGGCAGCTGCAACCCCCAGTTGCCCTGGGGCCAGTACATTCAAGTGATAAATGGGACGGCTGTTTAAAGCCACTCAGTGTTTCACTGTGTAGGCGGCACCGGCCTGCAATTTCCAGAGGGGAGAGAGATCCCCTTGCATTGCAGGTGGATACACAGATTAACTGCAAGCGTCTGCAAGGGGATGTCTGGGGAGTCCATGGCTCACGCTTTCTCCTCTCCAAAGGGATGCTATCAGTGTGCCTCGTGAAGGCAAATGTGCCTCTGCACCTGCATTAATAATATGGCGGGTCATTGAGGCAAAGCGATTTCATCATTTAGATGGGGCCAAGCTCCCATGCAAATTATGGAATGCCCTCTTGAAACACCGGGGGTGTTACATGTGCACCAGTGCTATCAGTATTACAGAAGGGTCAAAAAGCATCTGCAGCCCATTCAATAATACGGAAGTGCTCTGGTGATGCACAAATCGGAAACACATTCATGTTGTGCCTTCAGGGCATTGTGTGTAATACGGCCCAATGGTGTCTGTTCAGCATCTGGAAATTACTGCTGTGAATCTAAGACTCGCATAATGGAGTAGAATTTTTAAAGCCCTGGATGAGGCCCCTTTAGTTGCAATAATGTATACACTCTGTCAGGTTGTGGAAACTATCTTTTGTCCTCAGCCCTATTCTTTTTTCCCACTGTCAAAATCCAAGTTTTTATTATTAGTTCATCATCCATAATATAGAATCTGATGACAGATAAGGACCTGTACCTGTATCTGGGAATATATATCTTAGGTTGAAGCACAGGAGCACAAATATGGTGTCAGAGTTCAAAAGATATCTAAAAGAGGAGACCAGATCCACAAACTGCCTGCCAATGCACACTTCATCAGTGTGTGAAGGCTGCAGCTGCCAAATGTTTACTTTTCACCTTAATGTTCACCGCGCCACCTTGCCACCTGCTGGTGATAGACACACATCACAAAACACACACGCGCACACTCTTTTTCTATCTCTCTAACACACACGCTCTCGCTTACATACAAGCACACCCTGATGTACCCACATCTTTTGGCAGGTGCCTGTCCGAAGGGAGCTTCTGAGGAAAGGTCTACAGCCATAATTGTGATGCTTTTTGGTATTTTCAACAGGCAACCAGTGTCAGCCACACAGCAAATGGTGGTGGGTAAAGGCATGGAGCCCTTATCATCTTGACAAACAGGACACAACATGACAAAGATCATTAGCCGACATGTAAATTATCTCATTAATGTTTCTCTGAAAAAAAGAAGTAAAGGTCATGAATATTTACAATGCTGATCATGAATATTTCTTGACTAAGAACGTCAATTTGCTTCTTTCTACTCCTGTCACTTCTTTAATGAAATGTTGTCCATTACCCACTAGAGTCAAGAATCAATGACACATTAGCACCCTTTTGGGTTTAACCAGATATAGATAGGTAGTTTTGGCAAAACTTGTTTTTCTTTAAATTGAATCATAATTGACAGCACTCCCACAGTCAGTCAGTCAGTCAAAAATTTACTTTATTTGGTTTATCACAACCATAAAGCATACATGTACAAAATTCTATTAAAATGACAGTAGGTTAAAAAGTTCATATATTTAAAATTTGTTTTTGCATCCATTAATTAAATACTTCCTCCCCTGCATTATCTGTGGTCTGTTTCTATTTTTTGGAGCAAATTCTCTACAGAGTTCATAAATTTTACCCCGCGGCATATTAGAATGTTTGAACCCGCTCCCATCCAACTGGTCACAGCTTGCCTGCAGGTACGGATCTGTTGCATCTTAAAAATAGGTTTCAGTAAATTCTTCCTCCTTTCTATGGAAGATTCGCATGTGCACAGGAGGTGACACAAGGTCTCACTGTGGTAGTCACATAACCTACAACTTCGTCCCTGATGCGTGGCTTTCCATGATGGAATCAAGTCTTTGGAGCAGTGGTCTCCCATTCTGAGGGCCATGAATTTTGTTTTTAAAGATAGCCGGAAGTGCGCTATGAGGTAGGCTTGAGGTTTTAATTGTTTGTAAGAATTTAAAACGGTCCATGCATGGCGCCGCTTGGCCAAAGTCTTTTTATCTTCTATCAAAGATAAAGCTTTTGCATTTAATTTGCAAATCTTTTTGAAAGATGATTCTTCCAGCGGTTTCTTCCAGATCTCCTCTATTCTGAGGGTTTCTAGTGATGTTCGTAGGTCATTGCCCCATGAGTTGGCTTCATGTCGGTCATATTGTTTTTTAACTTCTTGCCAACATAAGTTGTTTAAAGAGCCCATTTCCGCAGATCTTAGTTTCCAGCACCATTTTGCTAGCGCCGCTTTCCGTTGGTATATTTGGTTTTGTAATCCAAATTCCAGTCTAATTTGGGCCGGGGCTGCTCCTTTGTATAGATGGAACACAGATTTGTATATTTTTGTCTGGAGAGTGTTTAGAATTGCTGCTTCTTTTCCATGCCATATTTCCAGTCCGTATGAGAGTGATGGTAAGACTTGGGCTGCCATTACCTTTAACAGGTGGTCGTATGATGGACATTGCAGTTTGTCTTGAAGTACTTTATAAGCGAAGCTCAATGATTGAGCTTTAGCGGTTATGATTCTTTTTTGATCTGAAAGTGACATGTTTTTGCTTATTGTAACTCCCAGATATTTGTAAGCAGTTGTTTCCTCAATTTGTCTGCCGTTTGTGTACCATTTAAAAGATCTTCTACAATTGCCCGCTAGTCTCACCACTTTTGTTTTTTTGATGTTTAGTTCTAGGCCCTCTCTCTCAAAATAATCTGTTAATTCTGATATTATTCTTTGTAGGCCTATTGGCGTTTGACTTAAGACTACTATGTCGTCGGCATATTGGAGAAACTGAATACTTTCATTGGCTAATTTTGGCGGATGTCCGTTTGCATTCTGTAGATGGTCTTTTAGGTCGGCCAGGTATATATTAAAAAGGCTTGGGGAGAGCACGCAGCCCTGTTTGAGGCCATTAGTTATTTTTAATTTTGCGGATATTCTTCTTCCGTCTCCCAGTTTTATTTTTGCCCATGTTCCGCTATATAGTGCCATTAATGTTTCCATTAATGCCGGCGGTAGACCCCAAAGATCCAGTTTTTTCCATAGGCGTTTTCTGGGGACCCGGTCGAAGGCGGCTTTCAGGTCTATGTAGCAGGCTATTAGTCCAGTCTTTCTTTTCCCTGCTCTTTCGATTAATAACGACAGTGCTGACAGGTTGGTTAAGCAGCCCATGCCTTCCCTGAAACCGGTTTGGAATTTAGGTATTATATTATTGTCTTTTATCCAAAGTTGAAGTAGGGACAATATACAGGATGAAAAAAGCTTCGCCTCCACGTCAATTAAGGCTATTAGTCTGTAATTCCCGGGTTCCATTCTACATCCACTTTTATGAATTGGATGGAAGATGTTTCCTTGCCAGGACGGTGGGATCTTTTTTTCTTTATAAATATAATTAAATAGTGGAGTCAGGTATTTTGCCCAGAAGTCGGTGTCATATTTGAATAGGGCGTTCGGCATACCATTTGGGCCGGCAGCTCCTTCCGCTTTCATTTTCCTTATTATTGCGGTTAGGTGTTTAATCGTTGTCAACGGTGTTTGTTCCTCTTGGGCAGCGCTTTCCTGCTGGACGTTCGTCCATTGCCCGTGAACTGTATCTTTTTGTTCTGGATCTTTTAGGTTTTTGAATGTTTCGATGTTGATTGGGTCGCTCTGGATGTTGTACAGATTGTTAATATAAGCGGCCCATGTTGTTTCGCTTATTCCTATATTGGCTTGTTCACCAACTACTTTTGAGAGTTTGTTTATTATTTTCCAGAATACAGCACTCCCACAGGGTTGTTACTACTTCACCAGAATGATTCTAAATGAACAAGGCCTAGTTAGGCATGACCGATTAATATCTAAAAGGCGTGTTTAGATCTATCATAAGAGTTTATTGGGTATTGTCTGTTTGAACTGGTTGGAGCCTCCTATAAGTCAAATCCACTATGTTTCCATGTGTGCTGTACAGTGCAGCACACAAAATTAGCAAAAACGAGGCGAAATAAACATTTCTCTTCATTTTGCCATGCTCAGACCAGGTTTTCCATGGTCATAATTTTGGCGCTGCCTCCTATTCATGCCACCCATTGCCCACCCCTTTCAAGCTAAGTCTAGCGTGAAAGGACGCCTTATTTATAAGGTGGTGTTAAGCCACGTCAAGAGGGTTAACGTGCCCTTGTAAATAAGGTGGAGTCCCTATCGCCACAGGAACGTCGCTAAAACTGACACTCATGTGGCAATAGGGGCTTGTAAATATGCCCCACAGTGTTCAACAAGGACTCAGAAGGAAATATTCTTTAGAAGGAGGGAGGATGTCAGTCAATAATTTTTAGTTCTACAAGAAACAGGGAAAGGCCAGTGTGTGTGTAAGCCAGGCTCATTGCATCTTTAGACACAAGGACACAGTCAATGCGAGAGTGCATTATAAGCAGCATAAAATAGAGCATACATTAATTAACTCTAAATTTTCTGTGCCTCCATATGTTTAATAGTTGATCTTGGTTGATTATTCTATTTTATTTTACAACCTGTTGCTGATGTTATCTGAGAGGATCAGTAGATACTTTCCCCCACATGCATCAATGTAGGATTTAGCATTTCTTAAATAGCGAAAATTAAGGAATCGCTATTTAGGAAATGCAAAATCCTATGCATCAAGAAATCCTAAAAGTTTTTAGGATTTCTTAATTTTCGGAAATTGCGATTCCTTAATTGCGAATCGCAATTAAGGAATGGCATTACATTGATTCCTATGGGCCTATAGGAATCAATGCCGTTTTGCATTTTTTTTTGCACTCGCAATTTGTTGATGCATTGCAAGGGTGCAGAGGGGGGTCCAAAAGACCCCCCCCCTGCACCCCTGAAATGTATTTTCAAGTGCATGTTTCACACACACATGTCCTAAGGACATGTGTGTCTGTAACATGCAAGTTTAAAAAATGCATTTTTTTGCTTTTTTAAAAATTTTCGCAAATTAACACCAGGGTCAACCTCGTGTTAATTTGCACTTCCAATTTCAAAATTCGCAATTTTTAAAAAAATGATGCATTGCATTTAAGGAATCGCACAAATGCGATTCCTTAATTGCATTTGCATTTTTAAGAAATGCAAAAAATAGCGAATGTTTGATGCATCCCAAAAACGTATTTAGGAAGTGCAAACGGCCGAATTTACAGATTCGCACCGTTTGCACTTCCTAAATAGGTTGATGCATGTGGGGGACTGAGTTCAGCGTGGAAGGTACATATGATACACCCTTCCCCCAAATTAATGTACTACCATCCTCCTCCTCGTCATGAGCAAACAAGGTGTCAACTACCAACCAGGGTGTTGTATAGCATTTTAGGACACTAGTTTAATTTTCCTGATTCATGCCCTTATATAGGTACAATTTACATTGCCCTAATATAGGCATAGAATTCATACCCATATTTAACCATAGCCCATGCAGTCCAAATACAGGCATGGCTACGTCCACCAGTTCTGAAAAGCCACAACGATTTCTTGGAAAACTCGGCTTCAGCAGAAAGGGACTTCCCCTTGCTTGAATATTGATTTGTCCAATAACTCATGCAGTTTTCAAAGAATTGCCATTCTTTGATGACGTTATTATGCCCGACTTTACCTCAAACCAGGCTCCTTCAAGGTATAAATATACCTTCACTTGCTCTGGCAAACACACGGTGGTTTGGAGCAGTTCGACTATCTACTTGCCCTACGCAGCTCGCTACAGCAAGTGCTGAAGGAAGCCGACCCTCCAGCTGATGCACTGAGTGAGACGCTGTCCTAAATCCAGCTCCAGTGTTTCCAAGCTCCCCTTGCGGGGTATTGGGAAATCGAGTCCTGAGACAGAGAGATACCAGACCTCCTTCATTCTAAAACCAAGGTACGGAGCTGATTAGACCCTAAGAGAAATCTTGGATAGATTCTTGGCAATAGAATACTAAACCTATGCTACACCATACTTACTTCTTCCCGCGTACTAAACTTAGGTTAGGTACATTGGGGTAGGCGTATTTTAGAAGCACCAGTTGAGTACTTTTAGCTTTGGTATTTATGTATGTTATTTTATATGACTTAGAAACCATACCGTGCTTTTACAGTATTATTTTATAATACTCTTCCTACTGTACGCATTATACTTTGTAGCCTGCTTATTGATTGTAGCAGTTCACTTCTCCTGTGTGAGAAAGAAGACTGATCAATAAATCTTTTATTTAAAACGCCTGTCTCTCTATTTCTCCACAAACCTGTAGAAACGAAGCATGCACGATTGACTGAGTGAAATACATATCTATTGTTTCCACGACTCTAGAGATATACTTCTTACTCTTGGGAAACAAAGTTGTCATGTTTATGCAGTTGTCAGAAACTAATCCCTTCTTGTTTATTCAAGAAAGTTTCCTCTGAGCTAGCTGGCACTCACAATTAAGTTTAATATATTTGATAGAGACCTAGTCGACCTCAGTCCTACGTCTAATCTATAGGATATATTATTCCAATGCGCAGAGCCTATTGGGAATATAGGAACTACACTACAAGTTAACCCCTTTTTCCCCAGAGAAGGACCTCTCCGCAGGAGAGCTGAGTGAGGAGATGACTCTTGTGTCTCTGAACATATGTTAGCAGACTGGTGGAGAGGTGCATTGCCAGCATAAGTGCCACAAATATATTTTTAAATGGGCTAAACACTGCAGTACTTTTATGCAGTCAGGGTGTCACTTTTGTGGTGCTGCGGAGGTGCAGTGTGCCTTTCCCTATTTACAAGGCCATGCAAAGCCACCATGCCTGGCTTTTCATGGCCCTCATTATATAGAGTAAGGAAATGCATTTCTCATTGTGGAAGGGGGTTTCATGAGTGTTGCTGTGGGTATTCCAATGCAACACTCTTGCTTTTTGCACTGTCCTTTGCGTGGGTATCAGGCTTCAAATGATCTTGCACACAACTCAGGCACCCTTGCACCATGGTTTAGGAGTACCTGCATTGGTGCTAGGTAGCAAAAATAACACAAGCGCAAGAAAAAGGCAGGGATGCACCATCATCTTTTAAATGTGGTGCATTCCTGCCCTTTCCCAGTTACGCAGTGCAGAAACGTGACTTGCTGTGCTGTAATTGTCTCATAAATATACACCCCAGTCTCTGAGCAGGATACATTGCAAAGGTTCATCTCTGTTTTTGTGTCCAATAAAGCCAGGGGGCCCTCTGTTGTCAATGTAGGACAGAACAAGTTATAATATTATGCTGTGAACAAAGCAGTTCCAGAAGCATTATTCATTATTCTCTAGCACAGAAGGTTCACAAAAACACACAATCAGCTGGGCTAATAACATGAATATTTGTTGAGGAGGCACAACTTTTGAAACATTCCCTCATCTATTTAATCCACTTGTTCTTGTTAATGCCTTACAAACACTATCAGTTATACAGTCTTTACTCACCAGAGGAGTTTGAATACTCTCCCTCTGCAC
Source organism: Lissotriton helveticus (assembly GCF_964261635.1). Lineage (NCBI taxonomy): Eukaryota > Metazoa > Chordata > Amphibia > Caudata > Salamandridae > Lissotriton > Lissotriton helveticus. Next base: position 54,002,636 of record NC_136059.1, read on the forward strand.
ATGACACACAGACAAAGCAGCAGGCAGATTTTCCTTCTATGGGAGCCTTCCTGTACCCAGGTGAGCAGCTCTTACTACAGACAGAGGAGGGGGTCTGTGAAGAAAAGGGATTATATGGTGTGAGAAACCAGGACTGTTTGCGGTGTCCTACAATTTTTTTACTCCATTTTTGACAAGATACTGGTGTTTACTGACTCTGATTGTGCCCTAGGCCCTGCTAGCCAGGCACGTATGTGTGTACTGCTGTGTTGCTTGCTTTGCAAGCAGCTTTTAAATTGAAATTATATGCAAAATCAACGTTGCATTTTGATATACTTCCGAAGTATTAAACAATCTTATTTTTACACATGTGTCACCCCTAAGCAGGGCCATTTTAAAAGGTGTTTTATATGCCTAGGTGAGGGAAAACTTACCAATGTAATGTTTCCCCATTGTTGCATTTTAGCTCCAACATAGGAATACTTTATTAAACTGTAACTATTGCAGGAGTGACCTAAAATGATATTTCAGAGATTTAAAAGATTAGTAATGATAAATCCAACAGCTTGCCAATGTTAGATTTAGTATGTCTAATACATAAAAAAAGTTATGAAACTTTTCTGTTGAGCGAAATCTCACCCTTCAAGCAGCCTCTCCTGATTCTCTAGCCTTTGACAGACTCTACCAAACTGCTCTGATGAGGTGTGAAGTGGCATGCACAGAGACAAAGGTCATCTGGTGGGAGGAGAACTGCAGGAGCAGAGCAAGTGGCAGGCAGGGAGTAGAATAACCAAACTGATCTTCAATCAGTTGAGACAACACACAGGCTTACCCCCACGTCCTACCCCTGCAGCAAACTGGGAGCCCCAGTAATTAGATCAGCAGGGAGACTGGAAGGGTGTGTTAGGGATAAAAGCCACCCTAGTAGCCAGGCTGACCCAGATCCTTACCCCAAGAAGAGAATTTCTCCAATTTGGATTTTAAAGTACTGGGCTTTGTGGCACAAGAGAATGCCACACTTTGGGGGATGTTGTCATACTTCTGGGTGGCACCCTGCACCCCTATGGACAGAGGTGCCCCCTGCTTGTCACCCAAGGCCACAGAATAAATTTGGGAGAGCTTCCTTGCAACTTAAATCCTTTTCCCGAAATTGCAAGAAGAAGATAGACAGCTGTGCTGGAACCCTGACCTATACCAAGAGGATTGCAATATGAATGACTGCAAAGTGAAGGTGTGTACTTCGTGAAAGCAAAAGGTTAAAAGAGCTTAACCTGCATCATCTCCAGCAAGAAGAAACCAGTGGACAAGCTCACACTCAAGCACACAGAGGTCTGTGGGGAGGAAGGGCAGACATACATTTAAAGAATGAATTGGTGGAGGGTCACATATATAAAGGAGGCCATTCTAACATCGGTTCATCTATGGCAATTCCTCTATTTCACTTAAAATCTGGTGTCCTATGAAAGAACTCGACACGCTCTTTATTCATGATATGACAGACTACAGGAACTCCCAAGCCTCCATTGGGGTGATGTACCCATGTTTTCCCATTATGTTATGTTATGTTATGTTATGTTATGTTATGTTAAATATTATTTGTAAAGCGCTCGTACGCCCGTGGGCTTCATGGCGCTGAAGCGAGGAGAACATAACACAATAAAAAAGAACGCAACCCTACTTGTAAGCCTGTCTAAAAAGCAACGTCTTGAAAGAATGTCTAAATGTGAGGAGGTTAGGACTCTGCCAGAGAGACAGTGGGAGTGAGTTCCAAAGGCCCGCTGCCAGGAGGTTAAAGCAGCTGCCGCCCAGGCGTTTTTTCTTGAAGGACGGTACAATTAGAAGGTCTTTTTTTGCAGAGCGTAAATTTAATGAGGGACTGTACCTAGAGACAAGATGTTGAATAAACTTGGGGCCAAAGTTTTGTAGGGCTTTAAAGACAATACAACCTGTTTTGAACATGACTCTTTGTGCTACTGGCAGCCAGTGGAGCTTTTCAAGGCCTGGACTAATAGATTGCCATTTAGGTTGTTTAAGAATAGGTCTGGCTGCCTGATTTTGGACTAGTTGGAGTCTTTTGAGCTGGCCCACTGGTAATCCAAGATATAAACTATTTGAGAAATCGAGGCGAGACATAACAAGGGCTATGATGACTTGAATGAGGGTGGGGTAAGTAAGAAATTGGGCAATTTTTTTTATCCTCCGCAGTTGAAAAAAGCCAGAGGAGACAACAGCTCCAACTTGACCCTTGAGTGAAAGGTCAGCGTTGAGTGTGACTCCTAAGCTTTTAACTGAGGAAGAATTGCAAGGTGGCTTTCCCATGGTTGTTGGCCAGAACTGAGGGCCCCAACTTAGCTCACATTTCCCAGGCAAGATCAATTCGGTCTTGCCTGGGTTAAGTTTGAGGTGGTTCAGGTTCATCCACCGTTGAATGTGCTCCATGGTGTTCTGAAATTCTGTGACTGAGTCTGGGGTGTTGAGAGGGAAAACAAGTTGAAGATCATCTGCATAATTATATATGGTGACTTTAAAGCTCTTTAAGGAATGAAGTAAGGGACGGAGGTACAGGTTAAATAATAAAGGTGAGAGTGAGGATCCTTGAGGGACCCCACATGTGGAAGAGGTTTTAGGAGCTGTAAAAGGACCAAGCTTAACAGACTGTGTGCGTCCAGTGAAAAAAAGAGGCAATCCAACTTAAGGCAGGGCCCCTGAGGCCGGCCTGTTCGACACGGCTGACCAGAATGGAATAGTCAACCGTGTCGAACGCGGCCGACAAATCAAGGAGCACAAGGGTCTGGTGGATGCCTTTATCCGCGTTAGAACGCAGCATATTCTGGACAGCAAGAATGACGGATTCTGTCGAATGACCGGGACGGAAACCGGCCTGATTAGGTTCCAAATAGTCTGTTTTTTCAATTAAATTAGACATACAATTCGCAACATGAGCTTCCAGTATTTTGGAAAGATAAGGGAGTAATGAAATGGGTCTATAGTTAGTCAAGTTTTGAGGGTCTGCTCCTGGTTTTTTTAACAAAGGAATAAGCAGAGCATTTTTGAAATTATTAGGCACTTCACCTCTGGACAATGATTTGTTAAGCAGGGAAAGAATCCCCTGCGGAATGGCAAGGCCAATTTCTCTAAAAATGTGCGGGGGGCAGACATCATTAGGGGAGCCGGATTTAACACGACCCGGAAGGTTAGAAAACATTTTTTTGTCAATGGGAATAAAAGTGTGAAGCAGCAAAGGATTATAATGGATGTCATTCAAGGGGGCCGGGGTAGGGAGATCCAGAATACTCTGTTTAATGATGGTAGTTTTGTCAAGAAAAAACGTGTTAAGGGAGTTGCAAAGTTCTTGTGTAGGGGTAACTGAGGGTGCAGTTCTATCACTGCTACTGAGATCTTGCACTATTCTAAAAACATCTTTAGATTTGTTATGTGAGTTTAAAATAATTTCTGAGAAATACTCAGTTTTCTGTTTCAAAATAGAATTTTGGTAATTTTTACGGGCAGCACAGTAAATCTCTTTGTCGTGTGGAGAGTACATGGCCCTCCATTTTCTTTCCTTCTGGCGCACCTCCAGTTTTTGAAGTTTCAATTGAGGGGTAAACCATTTATGGGCGTTATTAGGGCGTGAATGAGGAAACTTGACCCAGGGAGCATGGGTATCGGCTGCTTGAAGGAGCCAATACGATAGGGTCTCTTCCATGAGATCTAGGTCTTTGGGCAAAGATGGCAAAGTCATGGCTATGGTGTGTAATAGGGCTGAGGTGTTAATGCCCTTCCATTTCCTAATGGTCCCCCCTTCCCAGTAGTCTGTTTCAGGTATCCCCCAACAGCAAAGGAAAAGCGAATTAAAAAATGGTCAGACCAAATACATGGTTCAATGACCGGGGTTGCAACGGACAGATTATAAGACCAGACTTGGTCTAAGCTGTGACCTTTCCTATGGGTAGGGGAATCAATGTGTTGAGTTATGTTCAAGTCAAGGAGTAACTCCTTGAGTTCAGCCGCCTGTGGATCCCCATCCACCTCCGGCTGACCCAGGACCACATCGCCTTCAGGAGACAACTCAAGACCTGGCTGTTCGAGCAGTAGCGGCCCCCTTCCCCCAAGCGCCTTGAGACCCTTCCGGGTGAGTAGAGCGCTATACAAGTGCTATGATTGACTGATTGAGAGTATGACAACAAGGGGTCTCTCCTTGCAAACTGCCATTTTTAGCATGACTTAGGGGCAAACTTGGTGAGTATTCTACATCCGAGTAGTTCTTAATAGTGGCAAGTACTTGAAGTGTGGCTTGTTTGATGAGTCAATCAATCAATCAATCAATCATTTGTAAAGTGCACTACATACCTGCGAGGGTCTCAAGGCGCTGGGGGGGCACTACTGATCAAACAGCCAGGTCTTGAGTATCCTCCTGAAGGTCAGCAGGTCTTGGGTCTGTCCAAGGTTCAGTGGGAAGGTGTTCTATGTCTTGGCGGCGAGGTGGGAGAAGGAACTCTAACTGGTGGTTGTTCTTCGGATGCGCGGGACGGTGGCAAGGGAGAGGTCGGCGGAGTGTAACTGGCGGTTGCAGATGTAGAAGGAGAGCCATCTGTTGAGGTAGGCTTGGCCCGTCTTGTGGAGTGCCTTGTGTGCGTGGGTGAGGAGCTGGAAGGATATCCTCTTGTTGACGGGGAGCCAGTGCGGGTTTCTCAGGTGGGGGGGTGATGTGGCCCTGGCGTGGTATGTCGAGGATCAGTGTGCCGAGGTGTTTTGTATGCATTGTAGTCGTTGGATGAGCTTGGTCTGGGCTCCCGCGTAGAGTGCGTTTCCGTAGTCAGGTCTGCTGCTGACGAGGGCCTGGATGACTGTCTTTCTTGTATCTGTCGGGATCCATCTGTAGATCTTGCGGAGCATGCAGAGGGTGTTGAAGCAGTTGGAGGAGACGGCGTTGACTTGCTTGGTCATTGAGAACGTTGAGTCGAGGATGATTCCCAGGTTGCGTGCATGGTCGGTGGGTGTCGGGGCTGCCCCCAGTGCTGTCAGCCACCAGGAGTCGTCCCAGGCTGAAGGGTTGGAGCCGAGGATGAGGACCTAGTTCAGCTTCAGATGGCTGGTTTTCATCCGGTCGGCGCCTTCCTTCATTCCTTCATGGAGGTTGGCTTTGGGGGTGATGGTCCTTGGTGAGGGAGAGGATCAGCTGAGTGTCGTCGGTGTAGGAGATTATGTTGAGGTCGTGCTGTTGGGCTACGTGTGCGAGTGGGGCCATGTAAATGTTGAACATGAGTGTGTGAATGATACAGGTGACTAAACCTACGTATTTCAGCATGACCTCAAAATTGGAGAATGAAATAAGAATATAGTGACCTAATTGAGGCAGCCCATGTCCGCAGGGTGTAACACCCGGGATATTAGTGTTTTTAACTTTGGTGTGGAGCGGGCCTTGGGAAATGCATGCATGAAGCATTTTTTAACTATTTAGAGCCAGTGAAGGAAAATATACAGCCTAACCTTGGGACGGTATGTCTTTTTATCTTTCACAGTAAAATCCAAGGAATCTCTTGTGGGAAAATCCTCAGAGTAAGGACTAGGGTTTGAAACACCTACGACCTCAAATGGCCGACTAAGTAGGAACCTATACACTGGGACCAGGAGAGTCCTGAAGAAGCCCGACGTGACCCCTGTATCGGGCACATCCAGACGGCCGAAACATGTTGACCATTGGGCATCAAGGAGGGGTGCAGGGAGCACATGACATCTCCCTAGCACTACCATCCTTCATGTGTTTAGTCCTGGCCGGAGGATCCAGTAATTAAGTCTAGGTTTAAGGACACCTCCGAGTTAGTTTTAACACTCACATTCACCTCCATTGTTCCCAGTCACAAGTTGGAATATTGTTCTCTTCTTTTTATGTTGTGTATATCTTCCTGACCTGTATTGCTCCACCTCATCCGTTGGTTGTGCTGTGGTGTGTTGTAAGCAGCCCTATGATGAAGCATGTCACACATTTGTGTGAGTGAGGGAAGTATTAGAACACACAGCACGTGTCCACACCAGATCACGAAACAATGTTTTCTCACTCACGACACCTCGTTTTCTCATTCCACTCCACTCTTGGTGTGTATAAGTATTTATTAGGGGGTTTAGAGTAGGTGAGCACCGTACCCTCTCCTCTTCTTTTTTGTGTGCTATAGGAACACAAGTGGCCCAGATCAGTGTGGGCTTACTTAGGCCCCCTTCGTTAGGTTTAGCTGCAAACTTCTCTCTGGGTGAGCATGGGGTCCATTTCTGTCCTGAACCATCTCGTACAACACACAGACACTGTCTAGGCTCTATCGAGAGAATAGTTGAAAAGTTATGCACTGGAATACACCCCATAAGGTTGCTGATGACTGGGATTAACTGAGGAATTTCTTCCATCACCTTCGTTGTTGCAGCAGCTGCAGTGGGGAAGTCCAAAATCAAAAACATTACAAAATTTGATGTCGAAAAGAATTTAGACTTCAATGATTAGAGCTTGAGGAGTGTGGTGAAGGACCATCTGTCAAACAGGTTGTGAATGTACGGAGATAGAATAAATGTTGATTTAGAGTTCAGCCAATCGGATGTAATACTCATTGCTGATGAAATGTAGTATAACTCCTGAAAAAGGAATTGAAAAATCTGCCACAGTAGCATGAAGCCAATATCTGGGAGCTTGTTATTGTGAGTCATCATCTAATGTAAACTGTATACCTTTAGGCTAAAATATATTGTAGGTAACATTCAGTTAAATGTAAAATTATTTGATGCCTCAAGAAAGTAGATTGTTTGTAACATGGCTACCATTGCATACATGTTATAGCTTGTGCAGGTGTATAGGAAGCTCATTTTGTAAACTGACCTGATTAAATTTGGACCACCAAGAGTCCCAATGGATTGAATTTTTGTTGATGACAAGTTGATGACCAGTGGGAGCAGATGAGTCAAAAGTGCCAACTTGGATTTCTCTGGTGGTTCCATTTGGATAGACAAGCCAGTTTACTATGTCATACGGAGCTGGTGCATCACCTGTGTCATCAAATTCAAAATCAGCTCCAGAAGGTGTCTTAAAATGAATCTTCTGCAGGAACCTGATCAGCTATTAAAATACATAATAGATGCAATAAACATGATGCTAACTGTATTACCAGAGCTCATTACTCTTTGCAAAGATAATTCAATGTTGTTATAAATGTAACAAAAGTAAAAATTAAAAACAAACCATAAATCATCAATTCTTTACACTACCTGGTAAGTTAGCCATGTAATATGTTCCTTACATTTTTGCTCCTGACAGAGTTATTCCATAATAGCCATAAACTATTCAGAGAAACATATACCCCTATTAATACCAAGGAGGCTCTAGATAAGATCAGTACATCCCTTTTCCTACTCTGGAAGACCTACCCCATAAAGGAGTACAGCCATGTTAAAATCATTAATCCATTAGCGTATCATGGAAAGCAACTACAGGAAATGAATTAAATGGTGCAATTTAAGCATCAACTGCAGCAAGAGAATGCTTTGCTGTAATATCACAATTGCAACCTGTGCAGTTGTTGTGTATAGTGAACCACAAATATAATCTACTTCAATTGCTATGATGCTGCTGTAAGAAATTGTGCGGTATGATAATGATTCTGAAACAGACTTTAAAACGAAAGAAACAGTTGTCCATCCAATTAGTCAACACTATAAACAGCTTCTTGCTAGTTGTTGGTTTGATGACAGGTCCATTTTACACAATGGAAGCTATACAGTTCCCTGGTATAAATATACAGTATCTCTTTTACCAGCTTATGTGGAAGTGCAGTTCAAATGAAATAGTATCAAAAATGAAAGCACAATATCATCATAAGTTAAAAGGCAATTACAAAAAACAAATACAAAAAAACATCAGAAAAGCACTGCATTATATATCAACAAGGCAAAGCATTATTTTAAAAACATCAGATTTTATTATAAAAAAGAGGGATTAGCTTTCACAGTTTATTTAAAAAAACACAATATACAATTCATATGCAGAAAAAAGTGACACTGTATATTTGTAGCAGGGACCTGTATAGCTTTCTGATACTACACCCTGTCGCAATTTGATTTGAGGGCACCTCCTTTTTGGTTTGTCCATTTTACACCATGGCCATACATCAGGATTTGTAATGGAGTAATGTCCATCTTAGTGTGGATTATAATGCTGATTATAATTTTGTTATTGTACATGGGAAGTACGTTCTTGATAAAATGATGCTGCTGCCTGTGGTTTAGGAATTGCAAAAACAACTTCACACAAAGTCAAAAGAGATTATCATGCTGATAACAACCCTGCATAGCTAGAGTGTGATAGTTTTATTTGGGAAATAGCTCCTTATCATAGTATGGGTCCAACTGAAATGATTCAATATCCGTGGATTTTATTATCATTCCATATTTTTTTTAATTTTCATGGGACATTAATGTGGTTACATCACGTATGATTTGGGTTGATATACTCCATTGGACAATCACGCTCCTTATCTCAATACAGAAAATTATCAGGTGCTATTTTGTTTTCATCATTGTGGACACCACTACAGTCACTGACCCACTAGTGCAAGAAAAATACATAACTTTATGCAGAGAAAGCATTGTGAGACTTCACTGATTAACTGTCCTCAGAATTTCCCCCAAAAATATTTATGTATTTTAACAGTTATGACGGGTCTGGTCCACCTGCATCTTATTATAACTAGGTGCCAGACAAGTTGTAAGTTTGAAAATTAGGGACACAAATTCAGGACACACATGGTTCAGTGAGAAATTATAATTCTAAACAGGATTGGAAAACTGTCACGCGGTTGAAAGAGCTTTGGTTCTTTTAAAGATTTACAAACACACTTTAGTGGTTTTCAAAGGGATGAAAACCATTAGTAGCAAGGCTTTGAATGAAATTGTTCCGAATATCGCATACAATTTAACGTTGTGTAGTTCAGATAACATAGGGACCCATTAGGATGAAGGGCGGACTTCAGTCTGCACGCCACCATAGCGGTGTTGGGATGGCGGTCCCTCACCACCAATTAGGATTCAACCACCACCCTGACGGTCGCATTCTGTATTGTTAACATTGCAGTGGGTGCTGCTGTGATCAGCACCCGCCGCAATGCCAAAAATACATCTGGTGCATTGCCATGCACAACGTGGCAGGCAGCACGCAGTGCCTGCTACCTTGTGCTTGGCAATGAGGGGGGTACGATAGGTATCCCCCAAGTGCAGCCCCCTGCCCCCCACTCACCTGGGGGCCCGCAAGGGGTCCCCAAAGCAATTCTCGCAAGCCTTTCCATGGCAGCATCGCCACCATGAAAAGGCCTTAAACCCCAGGCATCATTATATGGATGGCGGTGCCTTCCAGGCACGGCCACCATATTACGCCTGAGTTCCACCCGGCCGGCAATCTTGACGTTTGGCCACCAGCAGAAAAGCGGCAGACAGATTTTCCGTCCACTGCGGTACCCCCACCACGGTAATTTGGCAGGGGGTAAATGTGGTTGTGATGGTGGGCAGTTCGCCATCATAATCAACCCCTTAGTCTTATGGCCAATAGATATTGACATATGTATCTACAGGATTCTGTCTAAATCTGCCATCACATGAGCAAGAGGACCAAAAGTATAAGTACCTAAGGCCTGATTCATAAAGGTAAACTTGCACATGGCTTATTTGCATAAACAGTTGCTTCTGCAGTACCACTAAATGGGTAGGGACACCACCAATGTTGATCAAATATATTATGAGGGCCAGAAGGAGGTACAACACAGCCCCAAAGACTGTGTTTTTTGTTTGAAAAAGGTATACTAAGTGGCACATGCATCAACCAAAGTACTGCTCGCAAACGGGCCGACATCCCAAATGCAAGAATCGCGAATTACGATTGCATTTAAGGAATCACAACTTGAGATTCCTTAAATGCAATGCAAGAAGCATGTTGAAATAGCGATTTTACTATTAGGGATCACCAAATACCGAAAATATAGACTAGTCGGTATTTTGCAAAACGTTGAAAAATGTACTAAAGTGCATTTTTCAAAGTAAAATGTTACACACACATGCCCTTGGGGCAAGTGTGTGCGCAACATGGGTGCACATCACAATTTCAGGGGTGCAACATGGTGTCCTTCTGGCACCTTTGCACCCCTCGAAATTGCATGCGCAATTTGCGAGTACCTATTTGGTACTCACAAATTGTGCATGCAATTCCCATTCATTCCTAAAGGAATGAATATGAAGCCATTCCTTAATTGCGACTCGCAATTAGGGATTTTGTAGGAATTGCTATTATTTTAGCGATTCCTACATGCATAGGCTTTTGCGATTTCATAATTGCGATTCCTTAAAAATCACAATTAAGGAATCGCAAAAGCCTAGCTTGATGCATGTGCCCCTAGGTCTCCTATGTCCTTAAAATATGATCTTGGCAGAGATTTCAATTGAAAAAGGGAAAAGCCTCAGAGGGTTGTTTTTGGGCAGAAAGGTGTCCCTTTCTGCACCACAACAATCCTGTTTGAAACCTAGGCACCCTTACACCATGACACAAGGATGCTTGCATTGGCACCAGCCAACAAAAAATGTGGCTGTGCAAGGAGAAGGCATTAATGCACCACATAATGTTAACTATGGCACAATCATGACCTCTACATTTTACAAGGTGCATTGCAGCTAGGTGTCTTGATGCGTTACATGAAATATTGATAAATATGCCCCTGAGTTCCTGACTCACTTTGCTAATTTATTGCAAACTATTTTTCATTCCTCAAATAAAGACAGGCCTAGTTTACGCCTGGATTTGTCGTATTATCTGTCTTTAATACTATATATTTATTCTGTCCTTCTTCTTCACTTGTTTGAATATCACACATACGTCTTGCACAATTCTAATGTTTTTCATAATGAAGAAATGAAAACTCTTATGAGAGCGTACACGAGAGAAGGCAAATCCTGCCTGACTGAATATCAATGTTGCAAAGCTTTGGAGATTTTTGGGACTTGACTCTGTTTTTTCACAAGTTACAAGCTATCTCAATGAGAACTGTGTTCTGTTGTATGATTTGCTTTGAAATATTCTTCCTGCTTATTTAATTTGAGCAACCATCAGTAATGTCTAACCTTACTTTGGAATTAATGTTACCCAGCAGAGTACATCAGGCATTCTGAACTACAAAACAGTTACCTGTCTTCTATGCTGCTTTATTTGACATTGCACCTTTGCTGTCAATTATTACTAGTCCTGCAAGCACAGGACAAGAAAAACTACACATTTGACTTCACCTTTGACATTGTATTCACATACAGTTTCAATATCCTAATTCTCTGAGGGACTTATGGCTTCCTCATCATCATCAACATCCGGCACCTGCATTCTTGCATTGACATTTACATTTTCTGATCACATACACTGAGGAAGAATCCTCATTATTTGAACTGGATTTGTGGCCTGTTTTGGTGTTGCAATTTATAGCCTCTTTTGGTGTTGCAGGGTTGAACATATACATTTGTCTTCCTAACAAAACGGAACTTACTCAAGACAACCAGAAGTTGATGGTGTTTATCCATATAATCGTTTAATTGATGCTTTTAATCACCTTGTATTATATTTCTTTCTCCAGTTGTGCAGCATGTTAGTTTAGGTAGCTTAAATTGCTAACAAAGTTCCACAGGAACATATGTACTTGAAAGGTATAATGGCTTGTAAGAAACAGGGTTGTTGATTTTGAGGGTGAAACCCTACTTAAGCAAAAACCACACAAGCAAAACCCACATTAACCTGTGCTTAAACCTCTGAAAGCTTGGCACAAAACAGTCAGGCTTAACTTAGAGGTAATCTGTAAAGTATTTATGCAGCACTTTCAAAAACTAATAAAGAGAATACATCTACTAAACAATTTAAGATCAAACTGACAAAAATACAATCAGTAGAACCGAAGATATGCAATTTTAGAGATTGAAGTGAAAATAGTGATAAACAACATAAGTGCCTGCCGAAGCTACGTGGTCATGTGAGACTGGGTTAAAGTCGCTGTTCATACGCTTTTATTTGGGTGTAATATACAACCATATAAGCAGTGCATATTATCTTCAGGAAAGCAATACAAAATAAAACATAATAATACAAAACAGGCAACATATACCAACAGTTCAAAGACAATGGAAATACGTAAATCAGCAGACAAGATCATATAATCACAATTTTGTTAAAAGGAATGGGGAAGAGTGCATTGTGCAATTCAAGTTTCCAGTTTTCCATTGTTTAGACAGTACTAAACATGCTAAATGTTAAAATGAAGTGCATCGTGCCGTTAACATTAGTGATGCCATAACATTTTTCATATGAACAATCAGTGGTTTAGGAGCGGTTAGCTGTACCCTCTCAGTTGTAAGACTACATAAGATTTCCTCATAGCAATAGAATGTAATAGATAAGATGCTACATGAAAACATAATCCTGGATTGTCCAACGAGATCAACAAGTTCATTGCAGTTGTTGTCGATCTTACATTATGCTTTAAAAAGATAGGTTTTAAGTAAAATTTCCTTAAAAAAAGATAACAATTGCAGAATAATAAAAAATGGCAGCAACTTTGTCGTGATGTATTGTCACAAGGGCAAACGGCAGAAGAATGCTTTTTCATGTCTGGGAATGCCACAAGATGATGGGCAATACCCAGCCGAAGACAAGTCAAAACAAAACGATGAAATGGTTTAAAGACAATAGTTAAATAATTCTGAAAACCATCATTGAGGCCCAGTTGCTGATAGAACATAAAAGTTGGCTGGCCACCAATAGCTCTAAGACGAGTCTTTATTTTATATGTAAGAAAAAATGTTTTTACCTCCGATTTAGCAATTGAAGGCGCATAATCTAGTTCAGTCTGGGCATCATAATTAAAAAGGAGGCCATACCAATGGTGGATATAATTTAGCCATGGTATTTTAAGGCAATTATCTAATCTCATACGGTCTTTAATTATTGATTGGGTAAAAAAAGTCTCGTTCTTTGCCCAAATACATCACCATTATAGGACCGGGCAAAGAGCAGCGAGATCTGTAATGTAATTAATACCCACTTCGCGATGTATGAGTTCCGTGGAAGCTGAATGTGGAACACATAGAAGACATTTAAGAAAAGTATTTTCATCCTGCTGAAGGGCAGAGGTAACACATCTTGCATTAAAGATAGTTACCATGTCCTCAATGCGGCGGTTACCCAATTTTGTCGCATATCTAAAAATCCCATTTTTATTCCTAATCATCTTAGAGCGTATATTTTCGAGTTTGCACACCCATCTCTCCTTCCCTGCAAAAGTAATACCTAGGTAACAGAACGACTTTACCACTTGAATTTTTGAGTTTTTTTATATAAAAGGAGCTATTGGTTTTAGGCGTCATGCCACAGGCCATAACAAATGTCTTTATCTTGTTGATTAAACGTTTCCTATTTTCAATAAACAAAACAAACTCATCAATCAGTCGCTGCGATCCAATGTGTGTCCGTGACATTAATACAGCATTGTCTGCATATAATAAAAAGGGTATAGCACTTCCCTCAACCATTTGGGCGTCCGCAGGTATCAATCTCAAGGCTACATCCACATGATTAATAGATAAAGAAAATAATAAAGGAGCCAGGACGCAGCCCTGGCGGATTCCCCTTCTGACCCTAAAGGGTGGTATACATTCTCCCTTATACCCATAACGTACTTTGCTAGAGAGCGTCGCATATAGTCTTGCTAAGAAATGAATAAGTTCTTTGGGAGCTCCAAGTTCTAGCAGTATTGGCCACAGTATAGGATGGTGGATCAGGTCGAAGGCACTGCTGAGATCAACAAAGCAAAGTTACAGATTTCCTCCTTTGGCCAGATTGTATTTTCCTAGCAATAAATCGAGATTGACACATAGTTCGAGGGTTCCTAGGCCCTTTCTAAACCCATATTGGATCGGGGACAAGATCTTATTGTTATTCACCCAGAATTCCAATCTCTTTAATAACACCCTACTCATAACCTTAACTGAAGAATCCAGCAGGGATATCGGGCAATAGTTACAGGCTTCGTTTTTTAGACCTTTCTTAAAGATTGGGATAATGAGGGATTGGCTCCAGGATTTTAGGAAATCATTCCCAGCAGCAACATTAAAAACTCTGGCGAATATCGGGGACCACAAATCCATTTCGCATTTATACAGGTCTACCGGGACCGCATCTGGGCCTGGTGCTTTGTCTCCCTTACAACTAGCTGAAGCATCACGGACCTCCTCAGTACTTATTGACAGAGGCAGAGCCTGCCACACGGTGTCCAATAGAAATTAAGTGGATAAAACATCCCTATCTGGTGGGTTAAAAATAGTAGTAAAATGATCAACCCAGGCTTTACAGTTAACATTGGAAATCAATTCTGGAATATGATCCTCCTTCAAAAAGGGAGAATTTATTGTCGTCAGAACAATTTACCGTTCTTCAAATTAGATGACAAGCATAACTTTTCCCATGCATTAGTTTGGACCTCAGTTTTCCTATCTTTTAATACCATTTTATAATCTAAACGAAGTTTCTTAATATCGGCTGAATCTCTGGGGTTCATATCCAGGGCTTTTTTCAGGCTACGTAAAGCATTAGAACAAGTTTGGTCAAACCAGCCCACATGTTGATGATTATCCCCTTTAAAAGGTTTGGTTAACAGACCCTCTACTATACTATTTATCTTTAAGTAGTTAGACATTAACAGCTCTGGGCCAATTTCTTCTCTAAGACAATAGTTAATTTTAGCCGCTCCCAAAATTATAACTTCTCTTTTAAACTTCGCCGGTTCAATACCAGCCCACTGTATACGCATTCCATTAGGTCTAATTGGAGCAACATTGGTGACGTATATCTCCTCTACTATGGAATTGCGATTCCAATAAAATAAGGCCACGGATACACTATTATGGTCACTGACTGCCTGTTCCGTTATCCAGGGGGTTGAATGCAAATTATCATTATTACAAGAAATCAGTATATGGTTGATGTCAGTAGCCGCGTTTCTACCTGTAAAAGTGGGGCGATTAACATTTTCCCCATCTGTAAGACATGGGAGAAGGTCCAAATCAAATTTAGATATTAACATATTCAATGCCATGCCATAATCACAGTGGGGGAAGTGTAGAAAGTCTTCATCATCATGTTCATTATTGTCCATCCTTCCTAAACCCACACACATAAGTCTTAACTAGAGGGCATAGCTGTATATTAAAATCACTCACCCAAATGATAATAGCTGGTTTCCTAATATGTTCCAACATATTATCAAGTTCTTCTTCTAGTGCATGGATAACAGAATCCCGGTTGTTAGCAAATATATTGTTATAAAAATTGACCAAAATCATATCACTGCCTTCTTTAAAATGAAGCCACATAATCTGGCTATGGGCACCAACAGTAACACACTTATTCATTTTAAATGCAGTCAATTTAATGGAAACAAGGATTAGCAGGCCTTCTTTAGCTCTACCAGTTATTGATGCTACAGCAGGGAGCCAATAGGATGTAATCCCCTCCACATAGATAGGTACTATACACCAAGTCTTTTGTAAGCATATAATATCATGCTTAGAAGCAATGAAATCCATCCAAGCTGGGGTATCCTGTTTCTTCTTAAAACCAGCTACATTCCCTGTAGTAATTGCATACCCCTTTCTTATATTGCTTGCTTCTGTACCCATATGGTCAGCAGATGACTCCATTATTGGGCTGTTAGATACTCCCCGTGGGCTGATGGTAAATAGCCCTGCATATTGACTATCCAAACTGGGGTCTACTAACAAAATGGCGTTCCCATCCGGTGACTGAAGTGGAAATGAAACCACCTCCAACATATCCACAGTCCCTTTGCTAACACCCATTTCCTGACTCTCCTGTCCCTGTCTATCTGCACCACAGCATCAATCTATTGCATCCATGTGACTCAGAGTCTGGAATCTATTAAAAACTGGAATATTGAAGTAGAGGGGGCATATGTAACACACGGAATTGGGGTGGTCTATTAATGGGGCTACGGGCGCCCAACCAGGAAGTTAGAGATGTGGCCCAGCCCAGCCTCTGACAGTCGCCCTCAACAGCTGCGGCTAGTTTGTGGCTGATGGTGATGCAGTGTTGCACTTTGGGACCAGAGTGTAGTGCCCACAGAGAGACGACAGCGGGAGTCCGTAGAGATGATGGAAAGATGTTCAAAGGGGGCAGAGTGCCTGCAGTCCCTCCAAATTAACAAAACTGCAGAACTGGCAAAATAAAGCAGCAGAGGGTTAAAGTCAAAAACGTGGACTAGGTTAGTCCAGTTGAAAGAATAACCATCACAGTCCTGTGTAAAGAGTTCCTTTTGCAGTGGAATAGGCCGAGAGGAGCAGGATGAGCTTTACGGATAGCCATCAAAGTAGCACAAAGAGCAGGCTGAGCATTGCAGACAGTCATGGCTGCAGCTACGCGTTAGTGGTCCCCTTGAGTTGTCAATGCTGTACACAAAGTGCCGCTCGCACATTACTGGGTATCATTGGTGGGATCCAGGGGCTGCAAGATCATGACTGAAAACTTGTGTTTGAGACCCTGAGGAGCATAAAACCCTTGAGGGAAGCTAAAGTGAGGACACACCAATGTTGTAGGACCTGAGGGGCACCTTTGGGGGTCTGGAATTCACTTCAGAGGCCATCAGGGTTCAGACAGGTCCACTTGAAGGTCCAGGCAGTAGTTCCAGGCAGCAGATCTGCTGGGCAGTTGCAGGGACCCTCTGGAGCTAGATATGTCCCCATAGCTCACAACCGGAGGCCAGCTGACTGAACCTTGGAGTCACTTCATCCTGAGATGAAGGGTGCAGGTCCAGTCTTCCTTCTTAACAAACAAGGCAGCTGGCATCAGAACAACAGAGTAACAGGGCAGAAGAGTGGCAGTAATTCTGACAGCAAAGCATACACAGGTCCAGAAGTACACTAAAGAGTTGGGGTATGAGGTCCAATCTTTAAACCTGGTGCCTACTTTGAAGTAGGAGAAACTTCTATAGGTTTCCACCAGCCAGAGTGGCTTGCAATTTCCTGCCATCACGCCTTGGCCCCAGATGTATTGAGGTCACAATTGAATAGTACTATACCAAAAAGACGTGCCTGAACTGATGCAAAAATTGGAAATGCAATTCACTCAACAGGGAAGAAAGCTCATTACAATCCTGGGATATTGCTAATCAATAGCGATTTATTCGTTTAATTTGACGTTATTATTTTTAACAAAATTTTACATTTTATATACAAATACTACACCAATATTCTATGTAACAAAAAATCATTCATACTTGTCAGACATGTCACAGTCATTCAACAGCAAACGTCCATATATACACAGATCTGGTAAATGAAAAATTAGCGAAAATACCAGAGAAGAATTTCTTTTAGGGAGAGGCCAAACACGCCCGAGGGCGAAAGTGAGATGGGAAATGACAACCCGGCGTCAACACTATCAAAATCAATAGTGTCACCCATTTTCAACCTCTCACCCAGAGTATTGACCACAGCAGAAGATAGTGTCCTTTCCAAGGGACTTTCGTTTGTACCATCTAAACGCACTGACTTTACCAGGATGAAAACTGAATTCATTGAGTTTTGCCGTAAACTAAGACTCCTAACTTTCTTTGCGGGAAACCCTACCACTGGTATCCGTGAAGTCACAGGACTCCGGAATAAATCCACCTTTTGGCCCCCAGGGCATAAAATACCAAAAGAGATCTTAGTCTTTGAAAAAACTGTACTCTCTGCAATTTCTGCAATGGAAACGCAGAAGAAATATGTCAAATATAACACTACAAAAGAACAGACTAAAGCCCTTATGGATCTACGGAATGATCCCACTATTACCATAAAGCAAGCCGATAAAGGTGGTGCTATAGTGGTGTGGGATACTTCCAATTACAACAATGAAGTCCTAAGGCAATTAAATGATCAGGAATGCTACAGGAAGATTGGGAAAGATCCAACATCTGAACTGCAGAACCAACTTTTTTCTATCATCAGTGAAGGCCACGAACAAGGTTTTGTAGGCCCCAAAGAATTGGAATTTTTACAAAAAAAACATCCAAAGGTACCTTTATTTTATATCTTACCAAAGGTACATAAAGACCCCAATAAACCCCCGGGCAGACCAATTGTGGCAGGTTGTGATTCATTACTTGAACCTGTGGCCAAATATGTCGATGTTTTTCTCAAGCAGTTCATGAGCCATGTGAAATCATATCTGCAGGACACGACGGATTTTATTAATAAACTTGAAACCGTCGAGTTCTGTAAGGGCAGTGACATCCTGGTCACCCTGGATGTCACTTCACTTTACACCCAGATTCCCCAGGATGAAGTGGTGGCAGTACTCACTCACTTCCTGGAATTAATAACAAGACCAGTACAGGTACCAACCAAATTTTTGATTGATCTTGCAACTTTTGCTCTAAAAAAGAATTATTTTTGTTTTGGGAAAGACTTTTATTTTCAGGTGAAAGGAGTAGCGATGGGGTGCCCCTTCGCCCCAGAATTGGCTGTCCTTTTTATGTCACTCTACGAGGATGTTTTTATGGTGTGGAAAGGCGAGGAGGACGAATTGGAACAATTTTTTACTTGGTTGAACGCACGGACATTGGACATTAAGTTCAGTATAACATCATCAAAAGAAAAAATATCTTTTTTGGATGTGGAAGTCTTTCCAATTGAGGGCAAACTATCTACGTCTCTTTTTGTTAAGCCAACGGACCGTAACAAAGCCCTTTTATTCTCAAGCAATCACCCGAGGAGTTTGCGAGAGAATTTACCGCTAGGGCAATTTCTTCGCATCCGAAGAAATTGTTCTACGAACGAAGACTATAAGCATCATGCGAAGAATCTAATGACAAAGCTATGTGACCGCGGTTACCCAAAAAAGCTGTTGTCAAATTGTATGAAAAGGCCATGTTGGACCCCAAGGGAAACCCTCCTGGAACGACGTAATAAACCACAATTAAAACGTCAGGTGTGCGTCACTACATACTTTCCCAACGCCAACCAACTAAAAAAAGTCATAAATCAAAATTGGCACCTTGTAAAAAATCTCGAAGAATGCCTTAATGAACCCCCACTTTTTGCGTTCAAAAAAGACAAAAGTATAGCCAATTTTGTAGTAAGAGCAGCTATTCCAAAGGAGGTACCTCCCACCATTAGGCAAATGATGGGTCTAAATCCCATCACCGGGCATCACAAATGTGGCACCTGTTTGTGCTGCGAGTCTACAATAGAGGGCTCTCTGTTTCAACATAGGGGTATATCGTGGAAACACGATACACACAGTAATTGTAAATCGAGATATGTAGTGTACGGAGTTATGTGCCCTTGCGGACTCCTGTACATTGGCAAGACCAATCAGGAAGCTCGCCAAAGAATTTCCCAACACAAATCCAGACTCAGGAATCGGGTTGAGACAGCACCACTGGTCAACCATTGGAACAGAATGTCCCATCAGATTAAGGATTTAAAATGGACGATTATTTCCAAGGTGGAGCGTGATCCCCGAGGAGGAGATTGGGATGCCAGGCTCTCCAAAAGGGAGGCGCTCCTCGTGAAATTTAACACGGCCGTCACTGGCATTAATGAACTGTCAGAAATTTATAAACTTTGATTCAACCGGCCGTTGGCCGTTCCGACTTCCCTGCTGCGCACATACAGCAGTGGTAGCCTTTGTCCGTTCTGCTCTTTTTGGCTAGTCGGGTGTCCTTTTTGGAATAACTGGTTTCAGGACTCACGGTCCAAGCCGCAATGCGCATGCGCAGGAGAGTAGCGTCTCCCGCGAGCATGACGATTTCAGCAGGCAGCTCCTGCCACCCGGCGCATGCGCGAAGAACCAGTGCTTCTGAGACGCCAACACGGGCGACCTGCGAAAAGTTGACACTAGGTAAGTCTAGTCCACGGAGGGATTAGTTTTTGGCAACCCCCGTTTACCATCACCCCGTTACTAACCTCCAGGCTCCCTTTGCAGGAGTCAACCAAATGGATGAAGCTCCCATTACGTTACATTCGTGACTTTCTCCGACTAAGTGAAGGTGCTGCCCTTGCAGGTAATCATTCGGACTTATCCGATTGCTGTTCTAGGTTGAACCCCGTAATCAGCTTTAAATCCCTGTGTCATTTCTTGATACATCCTTCATTTCTTATAGGTGAAAATCCTTGATTCCACTTGATTGAATAAGGCTGTTAAATCGAATTCTCGCTACCTGTGGGTCCAATTGAATTCCCAGGTTGGGAGCTATTGAGGTAAGACACAGTCCATTGTGCCTTGTTTGCTTAGGTCATCCAGTGTTACCAATGGAAGGTAATGTTCAACTTTCTTCCCTTCCAGTGTGACTTCACCATCAAAAAAAAGGGGTCCTTCCAAATATAGAGCACCACCCGCTGCGCATCAATAAAAGAGACTTTTTACATCTCTACACCCTCCAAGTGGCCTTGTAGACCACTGGGGTAAGCTGTTTGAGGGAATGGTTGTTCACTCTTGAGTGCCATATAGGCTCCCGAATGAACTTTCTTACATAGAGATATTTCTTTTTTCCAGATACTTCATTGGCCCTGATGAGAGTCCCCCCTTCCAACTTCTGATTGGGACTCGAAACGCGTTGGCCTATGTACAAAGTGTTGCTCTCACTAAATCTAAAAGTTGAGAAACCCTGTGTCTCAATTTGTTTATACACATTGTGTTCTATCAATCAAGTTGATTGTGATTCAACTCCAAGTGTATATATGTATAGTATATTATATCACACATGTTGATCGTTTGAGCAACCTTTGTCTCTTTCTTTTTCTTTTCCCTTCCCTCCACTTATAAATTCTTCTCTGGTATTTTCGCTAAATTTTTCATTTACCAGATCTGTGTATATATGGGCGTTTGCTGTTGAATGACTGACATGTCTGACAAGTATGAATGATTTTTTGTTACATAGAATATTGGTGTAGTATTTGTATATAAAATGTAAAATTTTGTTAAAAATAATAACGTCAAATTAAACGAATAAATCGCTATTGATTAGCAATATCCCAGGTTGAAATGAGCTTTCTTCCCTGTTGAGTGAATTGCATTTCCAATTTTTGCATCAGTTCAGGCACGTCTTTTTGGTATAGTGTTATAGGTGCTCAGCCTAACTGATTAGAGCCAACTCTTTATTGTTCATACAATTGAATAGTGTCATATCCTTTGCAAGAGTACTCAGACGGGGCCTGTAAAAAGGCAGGGCCGAATTCGGCCAAGAACCCTTCAGTATTTGCCCGGCGTTAGCCGCCTCTCACACCATTCAATATTACCAAACAAAGAGGCAGGCGCTGGAGGCTGGAAGGCAGGAAACAGGAGTTTATTCCGACGGAATCAGGACACGTCAAATCAGACAACAGGGTATCTTCTCGAGGTGCTCTAACCGCATCTCTGAGGCCTGGCCTCTTATACACAAGTTTATGGCTTGATTACATTTATGACATCCGTGGTATTGCTTTGAAGTACGAAAAGGCATCCTTGGAATCCCCGGTTCAGGCCCGTTCTCACACATATCTACAGTAGGGGTCCCCACCCAAATCTCAGCATGATGGCTATCGCGCAGCTGGACATTCCGCTGGAAACAGGAATGCGGGCGATCGGTCGGATCTAGGGGTGTGAAGGCATTGATTAATCCCTGCTCCTTTGATGTGAGGCGAGGTCCTACTGTAGGGGGCAATAAACTGCATCTGTTGGGCTAGGTGATGGCCCGGGATCAGGCCGGTCAATCGGTCAGGGAGGAAGAGGCTATCAAAGGGCCTGTTCTATGAATAAGATGAAAGAGTGAGGGGGTTCAGCACGGGATGTGGCTCGGAGACAGGGTCAATCTGGAGGTGCGTTTATGGTCCAAGCAGGAGAGACCGGGGGCTGTCGGGGCACGGGTGCTTGCAAAGCCGGGGAGTGAGGGGGAGAGAGAGACACCCAGGCTATTGGCAGTGGGCAGAAAGGCTATGGCACACAAAATGGCTCCCACTTACGTGCATGAAGGGGCCTAAAAAGGGACAAGATGGCGTGGCCACTGTTTCATGATTTTCACTTTACTTTCAACAGTGGCTGTGGTGAACATAAATGAACGCCGCTTATGTATACCTAATTTAGTCATTTTCCACAGGCCTTTGTGACATGTTATGTTAAGTGTACGTACACCAAACATTTTCATGGTGCTGGGTGTTCCAGCAGCAGGGCTGAGGACCACTTCAGTCATAAGATTGTCAGAAAAGTGTATGCTCGCTGGATGAGAATTCCAGGCACTAGGAGCTAGCACCATAAGCCTGGTTACCCTCTGCTTTTTTCTTGTCCTATTTGTGGACCTCTAGAAGATTACGTTTTGGTGATCTGAGATGACGCCTGAGAGTATAGTTTTGTATTCTGGAAGTAATGAAAAAATTACTTTTAGTTTGTCTGGTTTTAAGGAGGACTGTGCAACCTGCTTTGAATACAATTAGTTCTGTGATTGGAGGCCAATGCAGTTTTCTTAACGGGGTGTTGAATGGCAGTATCTTGGCTGTTAGTAAATCAATCTAGTTTACTGGTTCCGGACAAGCTGCAGTCTTTGTAATCCTTTGTAAGTCCGATGTAACAAGGGTTTGCATATTCAATGCTGGATATCACAAGCGTGAGTACAATCTGAGTGATAGCTTCAGTTGAAAAGAGTAAGTGTAAGTGTAGTAGTTGATTGCTTCTCCCCCTTGTTAACTCAGAGTGACCCATCCTGCCAACACCTAGCTTCTCTTTGTGTCACTGTCTGGCACCAACTGCCAACTAAGCCTAGTCATGTGACCCAGGATACAGGGAGCAGATACCAATAGATGAGAACAGGAAATTGCCAGCTTCCTAAAATTTAGATTTTCAAATTATGACTAAAAATCTGACTTTACCATTAAGGAGGGCTTTTAAGTACAACTACTTAGACACCAAACTCGACATGTCACCTGGTTCCATTTGAAAATTAGCACTTATTAAATGCAATAATGCATCCCAATGTCATCCAATGGGAGAAGTAGGCATTGAAGTAGTGGAAAATTAATATAGGATGTTGGCACTACTAGGAGATGTAAAACTTAAATTTGCATGTCCAATATTTTGCATATACTGGGCTATTCAAGGCCTAACCTAGGTGTGACCTACATGTGTTAAAATGGAAGGATTGTGATTTCCTTTTCAATACATCAACATAAACTATTGAAATGGCAATTTAAAACTGTACATTCAGGTTGAGTGAGTGGTACAATAACTGCTGCTGGTCCACAGGTGGTATTTAATTTATAGGCCCTGGGTACCTATAGTACTATTTTACTAAGGGCATACAAATAATTAAATCTTCCAATTGGATACAAGGCAATTGTACCATTAGAGAGGGGAGAGAGCACAAGAACGTTAGCTTTGGTTGGCAACACATAGTTCTATGGCCAAGAAAAAGGAAGTTTGATGGAAGATCACCCTAAGACTGACAGGTCTAACAGGGCGTATATATGATTTTTTGTTCTAATACCAAAAAATAAGGGCTAAGTAGAGTATTTTAGCTGCCTTCATGTCATGGGGAAGAGAACTTCTTTGATTCCATGGATTACCAGCTTAGAATCAAGCGACCAGAAAGTGAAAACACCTTTCCCTTCCTGAAGGCTAGAGGAAGGCACAGTGAACCACTTACAGACAGACTCTTATTAACTGCCTTGGGGACACCATAGCTGTTGAGAGCTGAGACATAGAAAACAACTGCCTCCATTGGGACAATATGTCCACTGGTCCACTAAGGAATAAGAGTGAATTATTGAGTCCACCTAGAAATGTACACGGGTTCTTTTGTTTCTGAGACTTGTTAGACTTGGCCCTCTCTACAAGGTTATCCTTAAACATTTTAATTTTACCCTCCTGCTTTCTGAATCTGATTTTGTTGTAAGCTTTTATGACAATATGCACTTTACCACTGCTCACAAGTGCTAAAGTGATTGTGCTTTTTCGTTTAAACATGATCAAATTGACTTAAAGCCAATTGGCACTTTTAATTCCCCTGTGAGTACCTAGTAAAGTGGTACAACATGTACTTAGTGCATGTACATTAACTGCTACTAGTGGGGTTACATCACTTATTGTGCTACCCACTTATGTAGCCCTTTTAGTTATAGCTTAGGACTGTCATTAGAGCCTGTGTGTTCAGTTTTAAACTGTACAAACACAATATTATGATGGACAGAGTATTTAAACTTTTCAGACTCCCACTCCCAGTCACTATTAGATCTGGGTTAAATCCATCACTGGTAGCTCACTTCGCACCCTAGTTCAGACCCAGCCACATGCAAATCAGTCTTGACCCTGCTCTTCATGGGAAAATACCAGTCCAAACTGCCAAGCCAGATCTTTCATGGACCAGAAACAATTATCCTTGTACCATTTTTAGGGCAACACCACTCCTCAGCCGGGCTAGCTTGAATCCAGTGGCAAAATGAGCAAGGGACCCATGTCGGGGCATACCTTAACAACTTAGGGCAAACAGTGTAAACACAATAAGATGATGGATGGAGCAATGAAACTTTTCAGACTCTCACCCCCAGGCACTATTTGATCTTGGTTCTATCCAACATCATTATTGAGCTTTCTTAAATGTATTTATTTATTTAAGAAGTTTTATATAGCGCTAGCCAGACCCTAGGGTATCGGAGCGCTTTACATCAGATACATTGCAGAGATTCACAAAATACAAAAAAATATAAGACAAAAGAGCAACATGGTGATGGTACCAGACAGTCTTTAACTCTCAGAATTGCATCAGTGCGGATTGTCTGCTTTCCTATTCCGATTGGTCCTATCGATTCCCTAGGGAGCAGTTGAGGAACAGGATTTTGAGTTGGGTTTTGAATTTTACAAAAGATGTAGTGGTTCTGATAGAGTTCCAGATCTTTGGAGCACTTCTGGCAATGGATCGAACCACAGTTTTTTGTTTTTGAGATTTTGGTGGGATGAGTTGGAGGGAGTTTGAGCTTCTGAGGTTCCTGGCCTGACCAGCTTTTTTGAGTTTAGCCTTAGTCTTGACCCTGTTCCTCGTGGGAACAGTCCAGCCCGAACTGCTAAACCAAGTCTTCCCTGGACCATAAATAAGCATCCTGGGAACTGTTTCATGTGACACTCCTCATCAGCCAGGCTAGCAGTGATCCAGCAGCAAAGTGAGCAAGAGACCCATGTCTGGGCATACCCTGCCAAATTAGGCTGAACAATGCAAACACAATAAGATGATGGATAGAGCTCTGAAACTTTTCACACAGTTTTAAAATGCTGTTTCAAACTGAAAAAATAAACTTTTTGCCAGTCCTAACCCATCCTCTTTGATATATCTAATTCACTCAAGGGTAGGTACTAAACAGCACATAGGGCAAGGTGCAGTATATAAAAAAAATTGGGGATGCAGTATTAGGCTTTATATATCCTGATAATAAAACAACTCTTTAATTGTTACAACTGTAAGGCCTACAGATCTCAAAGGATAACATTGGGCTACCTTATTGCATTCATTAATTAATAGCATTTGATTAGGAACAGGTATCAATGTCAAATGTGGTCGCTAAACAATTGTTTAGTGCCAGGATACACTGATGTGCTTTATAAATACACATGCAGTACAAAAGGGGGTGGTGATGGACGGACATCCGAATCAATCAAACACTCACACCCAGTCAAAAGATCTGGGTTTAATCCATCACCGTTCTTTAGCCCACTCTGCCACCCCAGTTCAGACATGGCTATATGCAGATCAGTCTGACCCTGTGCCTCATGGGAACAGTCCAGCCCGAACTGCCAAGCCATGTCTTCCCTGGACTGGAAACAAGCTTCCGAGGACCGGTTTCTGGCATTCCAGCCGTCTTCAGCCCGGCTTGCATGAATCCAGTGGCAAAGTGAGCAAGGGACTCACATCTGAGCATACCCTGCCACACTTATGGTGGCCAAAAGCGGTACAAAAGGGGGTGGTGATGGACGGAGTATCTGAATCAATCAAACACTCACACCCAGTCAAAAGATCTGGGTTTAATCCATCATTGTTCTTTAGCCCACTCTGCCACCCCAGTTCAGACATGGCTATATGCAAATCAGTCTGACCCTGTGCCTCATGGGAACAGTCCAGCCTGAACTGCCAAGCCATGTCTTCCCTGGACCAGAAACAAGCTTCCGAGGACCGGTTTCTGGCATTCCAACAGTCTTCAGCCCGGCTTGCTTGAATCCAGTGGCAAAGTGAGCAAGGGACTCACGTCTGAGCATACCCTGCCACACTTATGGTGGCCAAAAGCGGTACAAAAGGGGGTGATGATGGACGGAGCATCTGAATAACCGTTCTTTAGCCCACTCTGCCACCCCAGTTCAGACATGGCTATATGCAAATCAGTCTGACCCTGTGCCTCATGGGAACAGTCCAGCCCGAACTGCCAAGCCATGTATTCCCTGGACCCCAGAGTAAGAGTAAGAAATATGCAGAAAGAGGCAAGGGAAGTGCAAAAAGAGGCAAGGGAATGAAGCAAGAGAAGTACAGACAGAGCCAAGAGAGATGCAGAAAGAGGCAAGAGAGGTACAGAAAAAAGAGAGTGAGGTGCAGAAAGAGGCAAGAATAGTACGGAAAGAAGAAAGAGAGGAGCAGAAAGAGGCAACAGAGGTACAGAAAGATGCAAGAGAGGTGTAGAAAGAGGCAAGAAGGTACAGTAATAGACGAGAGGTGCAGAAAGAGGCAAGAGAGGTACGGAAAGAAGAGAGTGAGGTGCACAATTAAACAAGATAGGTGCATAATGGGTAATAAAAAATGTGCAGAAAAAGGCAAGAGAAGTTCAGAAAGAAGTAAGAGAAGTACAGAAAGAGGCATGAAATTTGCAGAAAGAGACAAAAGATGCACACAAAAAGGCAAGAGTAGTGTAGAAAGAAGCATGAGAAGTACAGAAAGAGGCAGGAGAGGTGCATAAAGAGGCAAGTGAAGTGCAGAAAGATGGAAGGAAATGCAAAAAGAGGCAAGAGAAGTGCAATAAAAGGCTATAGAGGTGCAAAACGAAGCAAGAGAAGTGCAGAAAGAAGCAGGAAAATCGCAGGAAGAATCAAGAGAAGTGAAAAAAAATGAAAAAGAAGTACGGAATGAGGCAAGAGAAGTGCAGAAAGAAGCAAGATAAATGCAGAAAGAGGAAAGAGAAGTGCAAAAAGAGGCAATGAGGTGCATAAAGAACCAAGTGAAGCACAGAGAGAGGCAAGAGAAGTGCAGAAAGAAGCAAGATTTGTGCAGAAAGAGGCAAGAGAAATGCAGAAAGAGGCAAGTGAGGTACAAAAGAGAAAAGACAGGTACGGAAATGGGCAAGAGAAGTGCAGCAAGAAGCAAGAGAAGTGTGGAAAACACAAATGGGGAGCAGAAAGAGGCAATATAATTGCAGAAAGAAGAGAGTGAGATGTATAAAGAGGCAAGAGAGGTACAGAATGAGGCAAGAGAGGTGCAGAAAGAAGAGAGTGAGGTACAGCAGGTATCAAGTGAGGTGTAGAAAGAGGCAAGAGAAGTGAAGAAAGAAGTGAATGAGTTACAGAAATAAGCAAGAGACATGCAAAAAGAAACAAGAGAAGTAAAAAAAGAAGCAAGAGAAGTAAAAAAAATAGTCAAAAGAAGTACAGAATGAGGCAAGAGAAGTGCATGTAGGAACAATGGAAGAGCAGAAATAAGACGTACATGTGCAGAAAGAGGCAAGAGAGGTATGGAAGGAAGCAAGCAAAGTGCAGAAAGAGGCAAAAGAGGTACAGGAAAAACCAAGAGAAGCACAGCAAGAGGCAGGAGATGCACAGAAAGAAGCAGGAGAAGTGCAGAAAGAGGCAAGATAAGTGCAGAAAGAGACAAGTGAGGTACAGAAAGAGGCAAGTGAGGTGCAGAAAGATACATGAGAAGTACAGAAAGAAGTGAGAGCAGTGCAGAAAAAAGAGAGTGAGGTGCAGAAAGAAGAGCGTGAGGTGCAGAAAGAAGCAAGAGAAATGAAGAAAGAAACAAGGAAATGTATAAAGAAGCAAGGGAAGGACAGAAAGAAGGAAGACAAGTGTAGAACAAGGCAATAGAAATACAGAAAGAGGCAAGAGAAGGGCAGAAAGAGGCAAGAGAAGTGTAGAAAGAGGCAAAAGAGGTGCAGAAAGAAGCAATACAAGTTCAGAAAGGAGTAAGGGAAGTACAGAAAGAGGTAAGAGAGGTAGCAAAAGAAGAGAGTGAGGTGCAGAAGGAGGCACGAATAGTACAGAAAGAGCAAGAGAGGTGCAGAAAGAGGCATGAGAAGTGCAGAAATATGCAAGAGATGTGCAGAAAAAAACAAGAAATGTGCATAAAGATGCAAGAGAAGTCTAGAAAGAGATAAGAGATATGCAGAAAGAAGCAAGAGAAGTACAGAAAGCAGCAAGGGATGAGCAGAAAGAAGGAGGAGAAGCTCAAAAGAGGCAAGAGAAGTACAGAAAGAGACAAGAGAGGTGCATAAAGAAGCAAGAGCAGTGCAGAGGAAGCAAGGAAAGTGCAGAAAGAAGCCGAAAAATACATAAAGAGAAAAGAGAAATGCAGAAAGAGAAATAACAAGTACATAAAGAGGAAAGAGAAGTATGGAAAAAAGCAAGAGAGGTAGAGAAAGAAGCAAGAGATGTGCAGAAAGAGACAAGTGAGTTGCAGAAATATGCAAGAGAGGTACAGAAAGAAGTAAGCGATGTGAAGAAACAGGGAATAGAAGCACAAATAGAGGCACGGGAAGAGCAGAAAGAGGCAAGAGAGGTGCAGAAAGAGGCAAGAGAAGTGTAAGAAGAGGCATAGGAGGTGCAGAAAGAAGCATTAAAAGTGTAGAAAGGAGTAAGACAAGTACAGAAAGAGGTAAGGGAGGTACCAAAAGAAGAGAGTGAGGTGCAGAAAGAGGCAAGGTTAGTGCAGAAAGAGCAGGAGAGGTGAAGAAAGAGGCACAAGAAGTGCAGAAATATGCAAGAGACATGCAGAAAAAAACAAGAGAGTTGCAGAAAGAGTAAGAAATGTGCATAAAGAGGCAAGAGAAGTCTAGAAAGAGATAAGAGATAAGCAGAAAGAAGCAAGAGAAGTACAGAAAGAGGAAATGGATATGCAGAAAGAAGGAAGAGAAGCTCTAAAGAGGCAAGAGAAGTACAGAAAGAGACAAGAGAGGTGCATAAAGAAGCAAGAGCAGAGCAGAGCAGAAGGAAGCAAGTAAAGGGCAGAAAGAAGCCCGAAAAGTACAGAAAGAGGAAAGAGAAATGCAGAAAGGGAAATAACAAGTGCATAAAGAAGAAAGAGAAGTATGGAAAAAAGCTAGAGAGTTGGAGAAAGAAGCAAGAGATGTGCAGAAAGAGACAAGTGAGGTGCAGACAGATGCAAGTGAGGTACAGAAAGAAGTAAGAGATGTGAAGGAACAGGGAATAGAATCACAAATAGAGGCAAGAGAAGAGCAGAAAGAGGCAAGAGAGGTGCAGAAAAAAGAAGGAAAAGTTCAGAAAACAGCAAGAGAAGTGCGGAAAGAAGCAAGAGAAGTACAGAAAGAGGCAAGAGAGGTGCAGAAAGAAGTAAGTGTTGTGCAGAAAGTAGCATGAGAATTGGAGAAAGAGGCAAACAGTGCAGAAAGAAGAGAGTGGTGTGCAGAAAGAGGCCAGAGTAGTGTAGAAAGAGGCAAGTGAGGTGCAGAAAGAGGCAAGAGAGGTATAGAAAGAAGGAGGAGAAGTGCAGAAAGAGGCAAGGGAAGTGCACAAAGAAGCAAGAGAAATACAGAAAGAGGCAAGAGCAGTACAGAAATGGGCAAGAGAGGTGCTGAAAGAGAAGACAGGAGTGCTGAAAGAGGAAGACATGTGCAGAAAGAGGCAAGAGAGGTGCTGAAAGAGGCAAGAGAAGTGCAAAAAGGGCAACACAATTGCAGAAACAGGTAAGAGAAGTGCAGAAAGAAGGAAAGAAGCAAGACATTTCATAAAGAAGCAAGAGAAGTACAGAAGGAAGCAAGTAAAGTACAGAAAGTTAAAAAATAGTACAGAAAGAGGCAAGAGAAATGCAGAAAGGGAAAAACCAACTGAAAAGAGATAAAAGAGAAGTACAGAGAGAAGCAAGAGAGATGCAGAAAGAAGAGAGTGACAAGGAGAAAGAGAAGAGAAAAGTACAGAAAGTGACAAATGAGGTGCAGGAAGAGGCAAGAGAAATACATAAATAGTCAATAGAGGTGCAGAAAGAAGGAAGAGAGGTAAGAAAAGAAGAGAATGAGGTATCAAAAGAGGCAAGAGATATACAGAAAGAGGCAAGAGAGGTGCAGAAAGAGGCAAGAAAGGTATAGAAAGAGAAAAGAGAGGGGTAGAAAGAGGCCAGAAGTATACAGAAAGAAGTAAGTAAGTTTCAGAAAGAGGCAAGAGAAGAGCAGAAACAGCAAGTGAGGTGCTGAAATTAGCTATCGGATTCTAGAAAGAGGCAAGAGACGTGGTTAAAGAGGCAAGAGAAATGTAAAAAGAAGAAAGCAAAGAGTAAGAAAAATGTAGAAAGAGCAATAGAGGTAGAAAAGGAAGAGAGTGAGGTGCAGAAAGAGGCAAGATAACTGCAGAAAAAGGCAACGGAAGTACAGAAATAGACAAGAGAAGTACAGAATGGGGCAAGAGAAGTGCAGAAAAAAACAAGAGAGGTATGGAAATAGTAAGAAATGTGCAAAAAGAGGGAAGAGAAGTGCATAAAGAGATAAGAGAAGTACAGAAAGAGGCAAGAAAATGCAGAGAAGGGCAAGATATACCACAAAGAAGCAAGAGAAGTAAAAAAAAGAGGCATGCGATGTGAAGAAAGAGGCACTTAAGGTACAGAAAGAGACAAGACAGGCACAGAAAAAGGCAAGAGAAGTGCAGAAAGAGCGCATAGAAGCACAAAAAGTGGCAAGAGAAGTGCAGAAGGACGCAAGAGAGGTGCAGACAGAAGCAAGAGAAGAACAGAAAGAAGCAAGAGAACCACGGAAAGAAGAAATAAAGTGAAAAAATAGGCAAAAGAAGTACAGAATGAGACAAGAAAACGGCATAAAGAAGCAAGAGAAGTACAGAATTAATAAAGAGAAGTGCAGAAAGAGGCAAGAGAAGTGCAAAGAGAAGTGAGAGGAGCTGCAAGAGACATGAGAATTTCAAAAAGAAGCAAGAGAGGTTCAGAAAGAGGCAAGAGAGGTACGGAAAGAAGTGAGTATGATATCAAAATAGGCAAGAGATATGCAGAAAGAGGCAAGAAAGGTATCGAAAGAGAAAAGAGAGGTGCAGAAAGAGGCCAGAAGGATACAGAAAGAAGTAAGTAAGGTGCAGAAAGAGGCAAGAGAAGAGCAGAAACAGCATGTGAGGTGCTGAAATTAACAATCACGGTACAGAAAGAGGCAAGAGAAGTGCTTAAAGAGGCAAGAGCAGTGCATAAAGAAGCAAGAGAAGTACAGAAGGAAGCAAGGAAAGTGCAGAAAGTTGAAGAATAGTACAGAAAGAGGCAAGAATAATGCAGAAAGTGAAAAGACAACTGAAGAGAGAGAAAAGAGAAGTACAGAAAGAAGCAAGAGAAGTGCAGAAAGTAGCAAGAGAGGTACAGAAAGAAGAGAGTGAAGAGGAGAAAGAGGAAAGAAAAGTGCAGAACGTGGCAAATGAGGTGCATAAAGAGGCAAGAGAAGTACATAAAGAGGCAAGAGAGGTGCAGAAAGAGGCAAGCGAGGTACAAAAGGAGGTAAGTGATGTGAGGAAAGAGAGAAGAGAGGTTCAGAAAGAGGCAAGAGGAGTGCAGATATAAGCAGTGAGGTATAAAAAAGAGGTCAGAGATATGCAAAAGAAGAGGCTGAGGTGCAGAAACAGGCAAGTGGCATACAGAAAGAAGCAAGAAAAGTGCATAAATAGGCAATAGAGAGGTGCAGAAAGAAGCAAGAAAAGTGCACAAAGGAGCAAGAGAACTGCAGAAAAAAGCAAGAGAGGTACAGAAAGAAAAGAGTGAGGTGCAAAAAGAAGCAAGAGAGGTACAGAGATAGGCAAGAGAAGTGTAAAAAGAAGTAAGAGAAGTGCAGAAAGAAGCAAGAGAGGTACAGAAAGAAGAGAGTGAGGTGCCGAAAGAGGAAAGAGACGTGCTGAAAGAAGCAAGTGACATGCAGAAAGAGGCTAGAGAGGTGGAGAAAGAGGAAAGAAAAGAGCAGAAAGATGGAAGTGAGGTGCTGAAAGAGGCAAAAACTGTGCAGAAAGAAGAGAGTGAGGTAAAGAATGAGGCAAGAGAGCTGCAGAAAGAAGAGACTGATGTACAGGA
This sequence comes from Lissotriton helveticus, assembly GCF_964261635.1. Taxonomy (NCBI): domain Eukaryota; kingdom Metazoa; phylum Chordata; class Amphibia; order Caudata; family Salamandridae; genus Lissotriton; species Lissotriton helveticus. The sequence continues at coordinate 54,034,939 of NC_136059.1, forward strand.
AGAGGCAAGAGAAAGAAGAAAGTGAGGTACAGCAAAAGTCAAATAAGATGCATAAAGAGGCAAGAGAAGTGCATAAAGAAGAGAGTCAGTTGCAGAAAGAGGCAAGTGATATGCAGGAAGAAGCAAGAGAAGTACATAAAGAGGCAAGAGAAGTGCCGAAAGAAGCAATATAAGTGCAAAAAGATGCAAGAGAGGTACAGAAAGAGGCATTAGAAGTGCAGAAATGTGCAAGAGAGGTGCAGGAAGAAGCAGGAAAAGTGCACAAAGGAGCAAGAGAACTGCAGAAAGAGGCAAGAGAGGTGCAGAAAGAAGAGAGTGAGGTGCAGAAAGAGGCAAGAGTAGTTCAGAAAAGAGCAAGAGAAGGGTGGAAAGAAGCAAGATAAGTACAGAAATAGGCAAGAGAGGTACAGAAAGAAGTAAGAGTTGTGCAGAAAGGAACAAGAGAATTGCAGAGAGAGGCAAATGCAGTGCAAGTGAGGTGCAGAAAGAGGCAAGAGAGGTATAGGAAGAAGAAGGAGAGGTGCAGAAAGAGGCAAGGGAAGTGCATAAAGAAGCAAGAGAAATACAGAAAGGCAAGAGAAGTACAGAAATAGGCAAGAGAGGTGCAGAAAGAGGAGACAGGAATGCTGAAAGAGGAAGAAACGTGCAGAAAGAGGCAAGAAAGGTACTGAAAGAGGCAAGAGAAGTGCAAAAAGGGGCAAGACAAGTGCAGAAATAGGTAAAAGAAGTACAGAAAGAAGAAAAGAAGCAAGAGAGGTGCATAAAGAAGAAGAGAAGTACAGAAGGAAGCAAGTAAAGTGCAGAAAGTTGCAGCATAGTACAGAAAGAGGCAAGAGAAATGCAGAAAGGGAAAAGACAACTGTTGAGAGAGAGAAGAGAAGTACAGAAAGAAGCAAGAGATGCGCAGAAATAAGCAAGAGAGCTGCAGAAAGAAGAGAGTGAGGAGGAGAAAGAGAAAAGAAAAGTGCAAAGGTGGCAAATGAGGTGCATAAAGAGGCAAGAGAAGTACATAAAGAGCCAAGAGAGGTGCAGCAAGAGGCAAGAGAGGTATGGAAAGAAGACAGTGAGGTACAGAAAGAGACAAGAGAAGTACAGAAAGAGGCAGGATAAGTGCAGAAAGAGGCAAGAGAGGTACAGAAAAAATAACTTTGCAGAAAAAGGGAAGAGTAGTGCAGAAAGAGGCAAGAAAAGTGCAGAAAGGAGTAAGACAAGTACAGAAAGAGGTAAGGGAGGTACCAAAAGAAGAGAGTGAGGTGCAGAAAGAGGCAAGGTTAGTGCAGAAAGAGCAGGAGAGGTGAAGAAAGAGGCACAAGAAGTGCAGAAATATGCAAGAGACATGCAGAAAAAAACAAGAGAGTTGCAGAAAGAGTAAGAAATGTGCATAAAGAGGCAAGAGAAGTCTAGAAAGAGATAAGAGATAAGCAGAAAGAAGCAAGAGAAGTACAGAAAGAGGAAATGGATATGCAGAAAGAAGGAAGAGAAGCTCTAAAGAGGCAAGAGAAGTACAGAAAGAGACAAGAGAGGTGCATAAAGAAGCAAGAGCAGAGCAGAGCAGAAGGAAGCAAGTAAAGGGCAGAAAGAAGCCCGAAAAGTACAGAAAGAGGAAAGAGAAATGCAGAAAGGGAAATAACAAGTGCATAAAGAAGAAAGAGAAGTATGGAAAAAAGCTAGAGAGTTGGAGAAAGAAGCAAGAGATGTGCAGAAAGAGACAAGTGAGGTGCAGACAGATGCAAGTGAGGTACAGAAAGAAGTAAGAGATGTGAAGGAACAGGGAATAGAATCACAAATAGAGGCAAGAGAAGAGCAGAAAGAGGCAAGAGAGGTGCAGAAAAAAGAAGGAAAAGTTCAGAAAACAGCAAGAGAAGTGCGGAAAGAAGCAAGAGAAGTACAGAAAGAGGCAAGAGAGGTGCAGAAAGAAGTAAGTGTTGTGCAGAAAGTAGCATGAGAATTGGAGAAAGAGGCAAACAGTGCAGAAAGAAGAGAGTGGTGTGCAGAAAGAGGCCAGAGTAGTGTAGAAAGAGGCAAGTGAGGTGCAGAAAGAGGCAAGAGAGGTATAGAAAGAAGGAGGAGAAGTGCAGAAAGAGGCAAGGGAAGTGCACAAAGAAGCAAGAGAAATACAGAAAGAGGCAAGAGCAGTACAGAAATGGGCAAGAGAGGTGCTGAAAGAGAAGACAGGAGTGCTGAAAGAGGAAGACATGTGCAGAAAGAGGCAAGAGAGGTGCTGAAAGAGGCAAGAGAAGTGCAAAAAGGGCAACACAATTGCAGAAACAGGTAAGAGAAGTGCAGAAAGAAGGAAAGAAGCAAGACATTTCATAAAGAAGCAAGAGAAGTACAGAAGGAAGCAAGTAAAGTACAGAAAGTTAAAAAATAGTACAGAAAGAGGCAAGAGAAATGCAGAAAGGGAAAAACCAACTGAAAAGAGATAAAAGAGAAGTACAGAGAGAAGCAAGAGAGATGCAGAAAGAAGAGAGTGACAAGGAGAAAGAGAAGAGAAAAGTACAGAAAGTGACAAATGAGGTGCAGGAAGAGGCAAGAGAAATACATAAATAGTCAATAGAGGTGCAGAAAGAAGGAAGAGAGGTAAGAAAAGAAGAGAATGAGGTATCAAAAGAGGCAAGAGATATACAGAAAGAGGCAAGAGAGGTGCAGAAAGAGGCAAGAAAGGTATAGAAAGAGAAAAGAGAGGGGTAGAAAGAGGCCAGAAGTATACAGAAAGAAGTAAGTAAGTTTCAGAAAGAGGCAAGAGAAGAGCAGAAACAGCAAGTGAGGTGCTGAAATTAGCTATCGGATTCTAGAAAGAGGCAAGAGACGTGGTTAAAGAGGCAAGAGAAATGTAAAAAGAAGAAAGCAAAGAGTAAGAAAAATGTAGAAAGAGCAATAGAGGTAGAAAAGGAAGAGAGTGAGGTGCAGAAAGAGGCAAGATAACTGCAGAAAAAGGCAACGGAAGTACAGAAATAGACAAGAGAAGTACAGAATGGGGCAAGAGAAGTGCAGAAAAAAACAAGAGAGGTATGGAAATAGTAAGAAATGTGCAAAAAGAGGGAAGAGAAGTGCATAAAGAGATAAGAGAAGTACAGAAAGAGGCAAGAAAATGCAGAGAAGGGCAAGATATACCACAAAGAAGCAAGAGAAGTAAAAAAAAGAGGCATGCGATGTGAAGAAAGAGGCACTTAAGGTACAGAAAGAGACAAGACAGGCACAGAAAAAGGCAAGAGAAGTGCAGAAAGAGCGCATAGAAGCACAAAAAGTGGCAAGAGAAGTGCAGAAGGACGCAAGAGAGGTGCAGACAGAAGCAAGAGAAGAACAGAAAGAAGCAAGAGAACCACGGAAAGAAGAAATAAAGTGAAAAAATAGGCAAAAGAAGTACAGAATGAGACAAGAAAACGGCATAAAGAAGCAAGAGAAGTACAGAATTAATAAAGAGAAGTGCAGAAAGAGGCAAGAGAAGTGCAAAGAGAAGTGAGAGGAGCTGCAAGAGACATGAGAATTTCAAAAAGAAGCAAGAGAGGTTCAGAAAGAGGCAAGAGAGGTACGGAAAGAAGTGAGTATGATATCAAAATAGGCAAGAGATATGCAGAAAGAGGCAAGAAAGGTATCGAAAGAGAAAAGAGAGGTGCAGAAAGAGGCCAGAAGGATACAGAAAGAAGTAAGTAAGGTGCAGAAAGAGGCAAGAGAAGAGCAGAAACAGCATGTGAGGTGCTGAAATTAACAATCACGGTACAGAAAGAGGCAAGAGAAGTGCTTAAAGAGGCAAGAGCAGTGCATAAAGAAGCAAGAGAAGTACAGAAGGAAGCAAGGAAAGTGCAGAAAGTTGAAGAATAGTACAGAAAGAGGCAAGAATAATGCAGAAAGTGAAAAGACAACTGAAGAGAGAGAAAAGAGAAGTACAGAAAGAAGCAAGAGAAGTGCAGAAAGTAGCAAGAGAGGTACAGAAAGAAGAGAGTGAAGAGGAGAAAGAGGAAAGAAAAGTGCAGAACGTGGCAAATGAGGTGCATAAAGAGGCAAGAGAAGTACATAAAGAGGCAAGAGAGGTGCAGAAAGAGGCAAGCGAGGTACAAAAGGAGGTAAGTGATGTGAGGAAAGAGAGAAGAGAGGTTCAGAAAGAGGCAAGAGGAGTGCAGATATAAGCAGTGAGGTATAAAAAAGAGGTCAGAGATATGCAAAAGAAGAGGCTGAGGTGCAGAAACAGGCAAGTGGCATACAGAAAGAAGCAAGAAAAGTGCATAAATAGGCAATAGAGAGGTGCAGAAAGAAGCAAGAAAAGTGCACAAAGGAGCAAGAGAACTGCAGAAAAAAGCAAGAGAGGTACAGAAAGAAAAGAGTGAGGTGCAAAAAGAAGCAAGAGAGGTACAGAGATAGGCAAGAGAAGTGTAAAAAGAAGTAAGAGAAGTGCAGAAAGAAGCAAGAGAGGTACAGAAAGAAGAGAGTGAGGTGCCGAAAGAGGAAAGAGACGTGCTGAAAGAAGCAAGTGACATGCAGAAAGAGGCTAGAGAGGTGGAGAAAGAGGAAAGAAAAGAGCAGAAAGATGGAAGTGAGGTGCTGAAAGAGGCAAAAACTGTGCAGAAAGAAGAGAGTGAGGTAAAGAATGAGGCAAGAGAGCTGCAGAAAGAAGAGACTGATGTACAGGAAGAGGCAAGAGAAAGAAGAAAGTGAGGTACAGCAAAAGTCAAATAAGATGCATAAAGAGGCAAGAGAAGTGCATAAAGAAGAGAGTCAGTTGCAGAAAGAGGCAAGTGATATGCAGGAAGAAGCAAGAGAAGTACATAAAGAGGCAAGAGAAGTGCCGAAAGAAGCAATATAAGTGCAAAAAGATGCAAGAGAGGTACAGAAAGAGGCATTAGAAGTGCAGAAATGTGCAAGAGAGGTGCAGGAAGAAGCAGGAAAAGTGCACAAAGGAGCAAGAGAACTGCAGAAAGAGGCAAGAGAGGTGCAGAAAGAAGAGAGTGAGGTGCAGAAAGAGGCAAGAGTAGTTCAGAAAAGAGCAAGAGAAGGGTGGAAAGAAGCAAGATAAGTACAGAAATAGGCAAGAGAGGTACAGAAAGAAGTAAGAGTTGTGCAGAAAGGAACAAGAGAATTGCAGAGAGAGGCAAATGCAGTGCAAGTGAGGTGCAGAAAGAGGCAAGAGAGGTATAGGAAGAAGAAGGAGAGGTGCAGAAAGAGGCAAGGGAAGTGCATAAAGAAGCAAGAGAAATACAGAAAGGCAAGAGAAGTACAGAAATAGGCAAGAGAGGTGCAGAAAGAGGAGACAGGAATGCTGAAAGAGGAAGAAACGTGCAGAAAGAGGCAAGAAAGGTACTGAAAGAGGCAAGAGAAGTGCAAAAAGGGGCAAGACAAGTGCAGAAATAGGTAAAAGAAGTACAGAAAGAAGAAAAGAAGCAAGAGAGGTGCATAAAGAAGAAGAGAAGTACAGAAGGAAGCAAGTAAAGTGCAGAAAGTTGCAGCATAGTACAGAAAGAGGCAAGAGAAATGCAGAAAGGGAAAAGACAACTGTTGAGAGAGAGAAGAGAAGTACAGAAAGAAGCAAGAGATGCGCAGAAATAAGCAAGAGAGCTGCAGAAAGAAGAGAGTGAGGAGGAGAAAGAGAAAAGAAAAGTGCAAAGGTGGCAAATGAGGTGCATAAAGAGGCAAGAGAAGTACATAAAGAGCCAAGAGAGGTGCAGCAAGAGGCAAGAGAGGTATGGAAAGAAGACAGTGAGGTACAGAAAGAGACAAGAGAAGTACAGAAAGAGGCAGGATAAGTGCAGAAAGAGGCAAGAGAGGTACAGAAAAAATAACTTTGCAGAAAAAGGGAAGAGTAGTGCAGAAAGAGGCAAGAAAAGTGCAGAAGGAAGCAAGAAAATTGTAGAATAAAAGCAAAAGATGTGCATAGAAAGGAAAGAGAAGTGCAGAAAGAGGTACGAGAATCACAACAAGATGCAAGAGAAGTGCAGAAAGATTCAAGTGAGGTGCAGAAAGAAGAGAGTGACATGCAGAATGAGGCAATTGAGGTGCAGAAAAAAGCAAGAGAAGTGCAGAAAGACACAATAGAAGTGACGCATCAAATCAAGGGGCTCCCTTCCCTTTTTCTCTGGTCCTCTCCATTCACTAAGGGACCAGAGTATCCAGGGCAGCGCGAATCCAGGCCATAAGGGCTGTAGTGTCTGAGTCTAAATTTCCCTCGCTCCTCTCTAACGGTGGAAATGAGAGAAGCGTGGAAATCAGAGACTCAGCTTCCACCTTCTTCCAGGCTCGAACCTTTCTCCAAAGTGGATCAGCTATTGCTGGTGTGATGTCGCACGCAATCCAGCACTTAATCAAGGAGTGGTCTGACCATATGCATGGGCTAACGTCGGTTATCTGTGCCCGGGTATAGAAGAACCAAATCAGGTCCAAAGTGTGGCCCTTAATGTGTGTGTGACCCACCACTGGTTGTCGCATATTAGGCGAGGTTAAGTTAGTATCAAACTCTGCCTCTATAGGGTCTCTGGGTACCTTATCCCAATGATAATTGAAGTCCCCTACACCAACAGAGACTTGTATCTGGATCCCAAATCAGTTAAGAACTCCAAAAAGGTTTCATTAAAGTCTGGGGAAATCTTTGATGGGCGGTATTCTACCACCTTTGAAAAACACAGGGGACCCCTACTTATGATGCATTTGCTACACATAGTGTATAGTAAACATTTGTGAAAAAAAGAAATGTAGCAAACAAATTATTTCTTATATGCCATTTCCTATAAGGTGGACTACAAAACTGTACACACAAACATGAAGAAACACACAATATCTACCTAGTTTTTTGTAAAAATATATATTCTATTTATTTTTTCATATTTTTATCTTTTTATAAATGCCGCCAGAACGTCCGGGGTGGATGAGGCCCCCAGCCATGGAGGCTCCCAGGTTCTGTGATGGTCTGCGGGAAGTGGCTAACTGGATGAATTCCAACTGTCTCCAGTTAAACACCAAGAAGACGGAGATTATGGTGGTTGGTAAACAGGTGGCCTTGTGGGGCGACAAATGGTGGCCCTCGGATCTGGGCGTGACCCCCCTCCCAGTGTCAGAGTTAAAGAACTTGGGGGTGTGGCTTGATCCCTCTCTGAGCTTCATCTGTCATACTAAGAAGGTGGCAGCTTCTTGCTATGGCATCATTAGAGGACTTCGACCCATCATCAAGTTCTTTGACGCACCCACAAGACAACTGGTGGTCCAAGCATCAGTGCTGTCCAGGTTGGACTATGCCAGCTCACTACTGGCGGGGGTTAACCAGTCATAACTTTCCCGACTGCAGAGGGTTCAAAATGCCGCGGCCCGACTGGTGACAGGATTACCTAGGCGGTGCCCGGTGTCAAATACCCTACGCTCTCTCCACTGGCTCCCTGTGCAGCAGAGGATTAGATTCAAGGTTCTCTGCCTTGCATTTAAAATCCTCAAGGGTATAGTCCCACAAATCTTGGAGAATCTGCTGATTCCTTACGTCCCTTCCTGCACTCTCAGATCTCTCAGCCAGAACTTAGCAGTGGTCCCGCGTTTTAAGCTGAGCAGAGTTGGTGGCCGCTCTTTTTGAGTTTTGGCGGCGAACTGGTGGAATTCTCTTCCTCCGCAAATCCGGGCCATTGATGAGCTCCTTCAGTTTAGACGGGCCATCAAGACCTTTTTATTTGTTTAGTCCCTTCACTGTGTCACTTCTCCCTTCGGTCTGCTTTTAATGCTGTGTTGTGTTTACCTTTTCAAAGCGCCAGGACGCCCCTTTGCTGGGGCAGCTGTGCGCGGCACAAATAAAAATAACATAACATAACATAACATGTCTCGGTGAGGGCAAGAATATCAATGTCACCATCCAGAAGGAGAGAAAACACTTCCAAATGGTGTTTTTGCAAGGAAGTTGTGTTTAACATAGCAATTTTTAGCCCCTGGATCGTATGAGAGAAAGGCTGCTTTTGATGCGATGTGGGTTCACACCTTCCCCACAAGAGGGATTCTTCCTGTAGCCTAGCTGATGTAATCTCATCTAGCGCTTCAGTCCCAGTTCTTAAAGCCAGGAGAGTATCAACAGGATAGATATAAGATCGAAAAGGGGTCCTGGCCCCTGGGCCCATCCTGGCGCGGACGGGCGCAGACGGGCTTGCCTCTGGCACGCCCGCTGCGCGCTGGCATCCTGGTCCTTAAATTGGAATTGGCAGGCAACCCTCCAACACTAGAGCGCTACCCAAGATGGCATCTTGGGAGCGTCTCTGAGCCCCTAGTCCCCCACTCAAGATGGCGGTTGGGAGTTGAGGAGGCGCGAGTCTCACCCAAATGGTGAGTAGTGAATTTCAACGTTTTAATCTGCAGGCAATGCGGATCAGGTCGTAGAGTAGAGCAGTGTCAACAATTCACCACCCGCTATATTGGGTGAACCCTCAAGAAAATAATTTTAAACTAACGTCAGTAACATAAATCCTTAAAACAAATGAGTCAATATTTAAAAGAGACTAGTACTCCAAATGCACTTAAAAGTCACCGGCAGCGATTCTGAGTGCAGCAGCATGACAAACCAATTCTGTGTGCACGCGCTAGTATACAGGTCTCTAAATAGTATTTGCCAAGCAGCCCTCCAACACTAGAGCACTACCCAAAATGGCGTCTTGGGAGAGTCTCTGAGCCCCTAGTCCCCCACTCAAGATGGCGGTCGGGAGTCTAGGCAGCGCGAGTCTCACCCAAATGGTGAGTAGTGAATTTCAAAGTTTTAATGTGCAGGCAATGCAGATCAGGTCGTAGAGAAGAGCAGTGTCAACAATTCACCGCCCGCTATATCGGGTGAACCGTCAAGAAAATAATTTTAAACTAACGTCAGTAACATAAATCCTTAAAACAGTTGAGTCAATTTTTAAAAGAGACTAGTACTCCAACGGCGCTTAAAAGTCACGGGCAGCGATTCTGAGTGCAGCAGCGTGACAAACCAATTCTGTCAAAAGTGCACTATAGTCCATAGTACAGCGGTTTTAGCTTGTGGGACCCCATTGTGGTACTGTAAATGTATTCTATTTTCTCGCATATCTGCTGTTATGAGTAAGAATACACGCAAAGGGGATACAGGGGCTGGGGTAGTGGGGACTTTGGATGCCTTCCTCACTCGGGCTGAATCTGTGCTTATACATGAGATTGAGCTCACCAAGCGGAGGCTATGATTAGACCCTCTAAACCCGTTTGTAAATCCTGCATTTGTTCCGGAGCCTACCGCAATAGTGTCATTAACCCCCTTAAGTTCTCATAGGTCTTCATCAACATCAATTCTACAACAGAGCCCCATACTATCTTCACAGATGGCTAATATACTCTACCCAACTCCACCCATTGTCCCACCAACTACTCGTACTAGGCAGTTAAGGGGCACCCAAGACTCCAAGGGGAAAGAACAACCAACCAAAAGGAAAGCTCGGAGTGCTCCCAAATCAAGTTACCAAACTTCTAAACAGGCCAAGAATAAGAACCCTGCACATAGGTCAGGGGGCGGCTGTGGACTAACCCTGGGCGTAGCACTTCGCTACGCCCACGGAGTGGGCGTAGTGTGGCCTACTTCGCCATTTGCGAAGTAGGCATAGCAGGCAACACTACGCCCACTCCGTGGGCGTAGCGAAGTTGCCCGCCACCCGCCTCCCTCCCGCCCTCCCTAAATACTTAAATAATGATTTTATTAACAATAAACACCACTTACCTTGTCGGCTGCGTCTCAGGGGCTCCCACTGGTAACCGCGCCGCCATCATGGATAGTAATGCGCATGCGCGGCCGCCCGTGCATGCGCATTTCTCATGAGAAATGCGCGGGCGGCCGCGCATGCGCATTACTATCCATGATGGCGGCGCGGTTACCAGAGGGAGCCCTGGAGACGCAGCCGACAAGGTAAGTGGTGTTTATTGTTTATAAAATCATTATTTAAGTATTTAGGGAGGGCGGGAGGGAGGCGGGTAGTATTTAGCGAGGGCGGGAGGGAGGCGGTTGGCGCGTAGTGGGGCTACGCGAAGTGCGTAGGTGGACGTAGTTTCTGGTCCACTTCGCGTAGCTTCGCGTAGCCCCACTACGCCTACTACGCCCAGGCTTACTGTGGACACCTCGATTACTTTAGAGACCAACAAGGGGCTGAGGGTAATGATAATCACTCTGCAAACACATTTGGCCATAGTCTTCCCAGCGAAAAATTTGACTTTATAAGACAGTTGGAAGAAAAGCTATTAGCTTTGATTAATCCGGTCTTGACAAAACTTGAAGCAATTGACCATAGATTACATAAATTAGAAATGCACTTATGTAAAGAATGGTCCTCCCCTATGGGGGATAGACCTGTAGCTGAGCAAGTTCAGAGGCAGAAGGATACTGTATCTAGAACATCCAATACAGATATAACGCGCCCCTCATTAGCATCAATGGCATCATACTCGAATCCCCCCAACATCTTGGCCATAGTGAAAGAATAGGGCCCCAGGGTCCAACAGGAAAAATTCAGGGATTGGGAAATTATATGTCAAAGGGAGTATTCATTCATTTACCACCTGAGGCGAGCCCTTACACCATTATCCTAGCAAATGTACCGAAACTCCCAGGCCAAGAAGAGGAGCATTGGTCCTCACTTAAAAATAAGGCACTACATTCTTGAATAGTAAAACAGGGCTTGAGGAACATCTATTTAGGGAATTCAAAATGGTGAGAAGGGTGGCATGGGTCGGCCACTCTCGCAAAAGCTGGGATGGAGATTGTGTTGTGCTAAGCTTCAGGTCCCCGAACATGGTCGGTAGTATTTTGGACCAGGCAGGTGCGCTCAGGACTAGTACTGAGGGCATCAATGTCTTACCGCTAGGATACTTTTATCAACCTGAAATGCTCAAAAGGGGTAATGAAGGGTGGCAAAATTAGATCCGGCAAGGCTCCGCTACTAGCCCAATCCTGTTAACTAATAGATATGAGGCACTGAGTGGGTTGGATGTCAATGATCGACTGCTCCCAAGAATAGACTCGAAAAGTTCTGGGGTAAGTATACCCCAAAGCTGTCAGGAGAATATAGCCATTGGACCCATTATGAGTTCAGGAATGACTGTGACTCAGATAAAGGATCGCCCACAAAGCAGCACAAATACTAACAAGACAACAGATAATTTGGGGGCGGTAAATAGTTCGAATAAAGTTTTAAGCCCTCCATTAGTATCCCTTGAAATAGGGAAAACTGCAATAAATCCAATTCTAGGTGCCAGTGGGAATCGAGTATGCTCTACTTCCATCTATGGCTGTAGTGTAACTTCCCTCGTTTCTTGGAACATTACAGGGCTAAGAAACAAACTGATGTCTTATGATTGGCAAACCTTTATAGACTCTAATAACTTTGTATTGTTTCAGGAAACGTGGTTAACCGAACCGGAGTATAGGCAAGGCTACTTAAACTTTTTCAGGCAAGCTACTCCAAGCTTGCGGGGTAGACCAAAGGGGCGTCTCACAACCTGGATTAGACAGGACGATTGCTATAAGGTCAAAAAGCTGGATTCCAAGAGTTGTGATATACTATTAATCCGAATCCAGAGCGCAGAGTTTAAGGACCTTTTTATTTTTAACATTTAAGCAAGAGGTAACCCAAGGGGCAAAGCCTCGGACACCGTTGCTTTGTTAGAATCGCACCTCAATTTTTATAATGGAAGGGGAACATTCTAGTAGCTGGAGATTTTAATTGTTGTTTTGAACCTCTAGATGGTAATGATATAAATCTAACCCTAGAGGAAGACCGCTCCTGGAACATTCCACAATTGTCCCTATCCCCAATTAACAAGTGGTCATTGGCTGCACTCCAGCTTAAAGTTTATGCCTCGAACAAGGGCTAAGGGCAGCAAATGGTCGAACTGAATCCGACATACAGGGAGCTCCTACCTTTAAAAATGGACTGCGAAGGAGTCGTATAGACTATATCCTATCTAACAAAGATAATTGGTCTTCTATTAGGGACATGGCCGTAGTAGAAAGAGTGGAAAGTGACCATGATCCGCTAGCACTATCCTTCCAGTTGACTAAATGTGATCCCCCCGAAGTTTGCTTAGAAGGGACTGAAACTCTTCTTTTCATCTTTTCAATGACACCAGAAGAGTAAAATGGGCAAGGTGTCTCATGAAAGAGGATCACTTAGTAGCAATGAGGGAGCTGGCAGTAGAGGCAACAATGGATATTCAGACATGTATCACACAGGAGGATATGGTTGCCAAAGTTATTCCTATCAATACAAACCTTTTTAACCAACTTAGGGTCTTTTTTATTACAAAGGTTTCAAATCGGCAAAAGCGGCCTATAAGTAGGGTGGAAACCTGGTATGGTAAAATGTGCAGGGACGTGTATAAAGCTTTGGCAAAAGCTTAATTAGTATTAAAAATGCACGGACGGTGTACAAAAAAGTGCAAGAGGATGCTAAACGGTCCTGGGATGAAGAGCACTGAAGGGAGCTGTACCATGCTAGTAGATAAAGGAATATGAGCATTTTTTGGGATCTGGTCAAATGGGGTAAGGGGCTACCTAGGGGACAACCCATCAATTATGTTCCCCCCGATCTCTGGGTGTCGCATTTTAAGACCCAGTTCGATCTACCGGTTCCCGATTTTGAGTCGGACCAAGACCCTTTGATCATCCCTAAAGATATTACACCGCTACACTTCAGAAAAGAAGAGGTTGAAAGATCACTGAGCACACTCCCAAAGGGTAGAGCGCCCGGGTTGGACCAGGTACTAGCTGATTTGTATTTACATGATAAGGGAGTGTGGGTACCATACATATAGTCCCTTGCCGACCCACCTCCGCCTGACCCAGGACCACCTCGCCTTCAAGAAGCAGCTCAAGACCTGGCTGTTCGAGCAGTAGCAGACGCCCCCCCCCCCAGCACCTTGAGACCCGCCGGGTGAGTAGTGCGCTATATAAATGCTGTGATTGATTGATTGATTGCCAATGCTATTGCCAATGGTTCACAGGTACCCGATACCTGGAAGGGCGTGGATATAATCCCGATCTGTAAGAAGGAGGATCTCTCTGATCCAGGAAATTATAGGCCGATAAGCTTAATAGATTGCATCCAGAAGGTAATAGCTAGACTTGTTATGATTAGAATCCACATGGATTAAGGAGGAAGGTATTTTGACATCTCTCCAGGCAGGGTTCCGTACTCACACGAGTACCATAGATCAAGTTTTTGAGTTTGTTTTAATTTATTGGCGGGTGGTAATATTGAGTGGAGGCACGGTCTTTGCGGCATTTGCGACCTTAAGTCGGCCTTCGATTTAGTGCCACGTGATAAAATGTGGAGTGTGTTTGCAGGTCAGAGTATGCTATTGGATGCACTGGCCTTTTTAATCAAACTCCATGAAGCCAACTTCGCCCAAGTTCATTGGGGACAGCATGGGAATGTAACAGACAGGTTTCCTATCTCTTGGGGGTACGCCAAGGATGCGTATTTAGCACCAACCCTCTTTTCACTGTATATTAACAGGGTGATCAAGTACTTTGAGAACCATCCCACTGATGCCCCTAAGTTGGATTGCAAACTGATCCCCCTGCTAATGTTTGCAGATGATACCTTGTTAATCTCAAAAGAGCTGTAGAAAGAAGAGACTGATGTACAGGAAGAGGCAAGAGAGGTACAGAAAGAAGAAAGTGAGGTACAGCAAAAGTCAAGTAAGATGCACAAAGAGGCAAGAGAAGTGCATAAAGAAGAGAGTCAGTTGCAGAAAGAGGCAAGTGATATGCAGAAAGAAGCAAGATAAGTACGTAAAGAGGCAAGAGAAGTGCTGAAAAACGCAAGATAAGTGCAGAAAGAGGCAAGAGAGGTGCAGAAAGAGGCATTAGGAGTGCAGAAATATGCAAGAGAGGTGCAGAAAGAAGCAAGAAAAGTGCACAAAGGAGCAAGAGAACTGCAGAAAGAGGCAAGAGAGGTGCAGAAAGAAGAGATTGAGGTGCAGAAAGAGGCAAGAGAAGTTCAGAAAAGAGCAAGAGAAGTGCAGAAAGAAGCAAGATAAGTACAGAAAGAGGCAAGAGAGGTGCAGAAAGAAGTAAGAGTTGTGCAGAAAGGAGCAAGAGAATTGCAGAAAGAGGCAAACATGGTGCAAGTGAGGTGCAGAAAGAGGCAAGAGCGGTATAGAAAGAAGGAGGAGAGGTGCAAAAAGAGTCAAGGGAAGTGCATAAATAGGGGTGCAGAACGAGGAGACAGGAGTACTGAAAGAGGTAGAAATGTGCAGAAAGACACAAGAAAGGTGCTGAAAGAGGCAAGAGAAGTGCAGAAAAGGGTAAAAGAAGTACAGAATGAAGAAAAGAAGCAAGAGAGTTGCATAAAGAAGCAAGAGAAGGAAGCAAGTAAAGTGCAGAAAGTTGCAGACTAGTACAGTAAGAGGCAAGAGAAATGCAGAAAGGGAAAAGACAACTGAAGAAAGAGAAAAGAGAAGTACAGAAAGAAGCAAGAGAACTATAGAAAGAAGCAAGAGAGGTGCAGAAAGAAGCAAGAGATATACAGAAAGAGGCAAACGATGTGCAGAAAGTGGCTAGAAAGGTACAGAAAGAGAGAAGAGAGGAGCAGAAGGAGGCCAGAAGGTTACAGAAAGGAGTAAGTAAGGTGCAAAAAGAGGCAAGAGAAGAGCAGAAAAAGCAAGTGAGGTGCAGATATTAGTAATCACGGTACAGAAAGAGGCAAGAGAAGTGTAGAAATGGGCATGAGAGGTGAAGCAAGAAGAGAGTGAGGTGCAGAAAGAGGCAAGAGAGGTGCAAAAAAAGGCAAAAGAAGTGCAGAAAAAGCCAAGAAAAGTGCAGAAAGAGGCAAGAGAAGTGCAGAAAGAAGCAAGGAAAGTACAGCAAAGAGTAAGAGAAATGTAGGCAGAGCAAGAAAGGTAGAAAAGGAAGAGAGTGAGGTGCAGAAAGAGGCAAGATAACTGTAGAAACAGGCAATGGAGGTACTGAAATAGGCAAGAGAAGTACAGAATGAGGCAATAAATGGGAATAAAGAAGCAAGGGAAGGACAGACTTAGGAAAGAGAAGTGCAAAGAGAAGTGAGAGGTGCTGAAAAAGGCAATAGATATGCAGAAAGAGGCAAGTGAGGTACAGAAAGAGAAAAGAGAGGTACAGAAAGAGCCAAGCGAAGTGTAGAAAAACACAAGTGTGAAACAGAAAGAGGGAAGAGAGTTGCAGAAAGAGGGAGAGAGAAGTACAGAAATAAGAGAGTGAGGTGCAGAAAGAGGCAAGCAATGTGCAGAAAGAGTCTGGTGAGGTACAGAAAGAGGCAAGAGAAGAGCAGAAAGAAGCAAGAGAGGCACAGAAAGAGTCAATTGAAGCACAGAAAGAAGCAGAAGAATTGCAGAAAGAAGCAAACGAGATGCTAAAAGAAGAGAGTGATGTGCTGAAAGAGGCTAACGAGGTGCAAAAAGAAGACAGTGATGTGCTGAAAGAAGCAGAAGAAGGCCAGAAAGATTAAATAGAAGTGCGGAAAAAGGCAAGAGAGGTGCAGAGAAAGAGCAAGAGAAGTGAGGAAAGAGGCATGAGAAGTGCATAAAGAAGCAAGAGAGGTTCAAAAAGAGGCAAGAGAAATGCATAAAGAGGCAAGAGAGGTGCATAAAGAAGCAAAAGTAGTGCAGAAAGGAGCAGGGGAAGTGCAAAATGAGGCAAACGAGGTGCAGAAATAAGTGAGTGATGTGCAGAAAGAGGCAAGAGAAGTGCCAAAAGAGGCAAGTGAGGGGCAGAAAGAGGCAAGGGTGGTGCAGAAAGAAACAAAATAAGTGCAGAAAGAGGCAAGTGAAGTGTAGAAAGATGCAAGAGAAATACAGAAAGAGACAAGAGAAGTATCGAAAGGGGCAAGAAAAGTTGAGAAAGAAGCAGCATATGTGCAGAAAGACGAAAGAGAAGTGCAGAAGGAAGCAAGTAAAGTGCAAAAAACAAGTAGAAAAGTACAGAAAGAGGCAATAAAAAGGCAGAAAGGGGCAATACAAGTGCATAAAGAGGAAAGAGAAGTACAGAAAGAAGCAAGAAGCAAGAGAGGTGCAGAAAGGGGCAAGAGAAGTGCAGAAAGAAGCAATAGAAGTGCAGAAAGGAGCAAGAGACGTGCAGATAAGGCAAACGATGTGCAGAAAGTAGAGTGGTGAGCAGAAAGAGGCAAGAAAAGTAGAGAAAGAGGCAAGAGCGATGCAGTAAGAACAAGAAAAGTCCAGAAAGATGCAAGGGAAATGCAGAAAGAAGCAAGAGAAGTTCATAAAGGAGCAAGAGAGTTGCAGAAAGATGAGACAGAAGTGGTGCTTAAAGAGGAAGAAATATGCATAAAGAGGCAAGAGAAGTGCAGGAAGAGGCAAGACAAGTGCATACAGAGGTTACAGTGCAGAAAGAAGCAAGAGAGGCAAATAAAGAAGCAAGAGAAGAGCAGAAGGCAGCAAGTAAAGTGCAGAAAGTAGAAGAAATGTACAGAAAGAGGCAGGAGAAATGCAGAAAGGGATAAGACAAGGGTAGGGAGAGGAAATAGACATACAGAATTAAGCAAAAGAGGTGCAGAAAGAAGCAATAGAGGTGTAGAAAGAAGAGAGTGAGTAGGAGCAAGAGGCAAGAATAGTGCAGAAAGCTGCAAATGAGGTGCAGAAAGAGGCAAGAGAGGTACAGAAAGAGGCAAGAGAGGTGCAAAAAGAGGCAAGAGAGGTACCGAATAAAAGACTGTGTGGTGCTAAAAGAGGCAAAAGAAGTATAGAAAGAGGCAAGAGAGGTGCAGAAAGAGGCAATAGAGGTACAGAAAGATACCAGAATGGTACAGAAAGAGCAAGGAGAAGTGATGAAAGAGGCAATAGAGGTGCAGAAAAAATAAGAAGTGTGCAGAAAGAGGGAAGAGAAGTGCAGAAAGAGGGAAGAGAAGTGCAGAAAAATCACGAAAATTGTAGGAAAAAGATGCACATAGAAAGACAAGAGAAGTGCAGAAAGAGGTAAGAGAAGCACAACAAGATGCAAGAGAACTGCGGAAAGAGTGAATCGAGCTGCAGAAAGAAGAGTGGCATGCAGAAAGAGACAAGTGGGGTGCAGGAAGAAGCATGAGAAGTGCAGAAAGAGGCAAGAGAGGTGCATAAAGTGGCAAGTAAGGTGCAGAAAGAAGCAATAATTGGAAAGAAACAGGCAAGAGAAGTGCAGAAAGAGGAAAGAGTAGGGCAGAAAGAGGCAAGAGAGGTACCGAAAGAAGCAAGTGATGTATAAAAAGAAGCAAAAGAAGTGCAGAAAGAAATAAGAGGAGTGAAAAAATAGGCAAAAGAAGTACAGAATGAGGCAAGAGAAGTGCATACAGAAGCAAGAAAAGCCCAGAAAGAGGAAAGAGTAGGGTACAAAGAGGCAAGAATGGTCGGAAAGAAGCAAGGGAAGTGCAGAAAAGGGCAAGAGAAGTTCAGAAAGAAGCAAGATAGGTGCCGAAAGAGGCAGGAGAGATGCAGAACTAAGCAAGAGTAGTGCAGAAAAGAGCAAGAGAAGTGCAGGTAGAGGCAAAAGAGGTGAAAAAAGAAGAAAGTGATATATAGAAAGAGGCAAGAGTAGTGCAGAAAGAGGCAAGTGAGGTGCAGAAAGAGGCGAGAGTGGTGCAGAAAGAAGCAAGAAAAGTACATAATGAGGCAAGAAAAGTACAGAAAGGGGCAAGAGTGGTACAGAAAGAGGCAAGAGACATACAGGAAGTGACAAGAGTGGTGCAGAAAGAGGAAACAGAATGGCAGAAAGATGAAGAAATATTAGGGTAGTGAAGAAAGAAGCAAGAGAAGCGTAGAAGGAGGCAAGAGAAGTGAAGAAAGAAGCAAGAAAAGAACAGAAAGAGGTAAGAGAAACACAGAAAGGGGAGAGACAGTTACAGAGAAAGTAAAGAGAAGTACTGAAAGAAGCAAGAGAGGTGCAGAAAGAAGAGAGTGAGGAGGAGAAAAATGCAAAAAAAGTACAGAAAGAGGCAAATGAGGTGGATAATGAGGCAAGCGAGTTATGGAAAGAGGCAAGAGAGGTACAGAAAGAGGCAAGAGAGGTACGGAAAGTAGAGAATGAGGTGCAGAAAGAGCCAAGAGAAGTACAGAAAATGGCAAGAGAGGTGTAAAAAGAGGTAGGATAGGTGCAGAAAGAGGCAAGAGAAGTGCAGAAAGAAGCAATAATGATACAGAAAGAAGAGAGTGAGGTGCAGAAAGAGTCAAGAGAGGTGCAAAAAAGGCAAAAGAGATAGACAAAGTGGCAAGACAAGTTTAGAAAGAGGCAAGAGAGGTGCAGAAAGAAGAGAGTGAGGGCAGAAAGAGGCAAATGACGTGCAGAAAGAGGAAAAAGAAGTGCAGAAAGAGGCAATAGAAGTGAAGAAGAAGGCACATGAGGTGCTGAAAGAGACAAGAGAGGTGCATAAAGAGGCAAGAAAAGTGTAGATAGAAGCAGGTTAGGTACAGAAAGAGGTCAGAGGAATGCACAAGAAGAGACCGAGCTGCAGAAAGAGGCAGGTGACGTGCAGAAAGAAGCAAGAGAAGTGCAGAAATCGGCAAGAGAGGCACATAAAGAAGCAAGAAACATGCACAAAGGAGCAAGAGAACTGCTGAAAGAAGCAGAGAGGTACAGTAAGAAGAGAGTGAGGTGCAGTAAGAAGCAAGAGAGGTACATAAAGAGGCAAGAGAAGTGTAAAAAGAGGAAAGATAAGTGCAGAAAGAGGCAAGAGAGGTACAAAAAGAAGTGAGGTGCCGAAAGAGGAAAGAGTTGTGCTGAAATAAGCATGTGAAATGCAGAAAGAGGCCAAAGAGGTGGGGAAAGAGCCAAGAGAAGTACAGAAAGAGGCAGGTGAGGTGCAAAAGCAGCAAGAGAGATACAGAAAGAGGCAAGAGAAGAGCAGAAAGAGGTATGTGAAGTGCAGTAATATTTGAGGGACTGAAAGAGGCAAAAATGGTGCAGAAAGAAGAGAGTGAGGTGAAGAAAGAGGCATGAGAGGTAAGAGGCAAGAGAGGTGCAGAAAGAAGAGAGTGAGGTACAGCAAAAGTCAAGTAAAATGCATAGAGAGGTAAGAGAAGTGCATAAAAAAGAGCGAGTTGTAGAAAGAGGCAAGTGATGTACAGAAAGAAGCAAAAGAATGCAGAGAGAAGCAGGAGAAGTGCCGAAAGAAGCAAGAAAAGTACAGAAAGAGGCAAGAGAGGTGCAGAAAGAGGCATGTGAAGTGCAGAAATATTTGAGATGCAGAAAGAAGCAAGAAAGGTACACAAATGAGTTAGAGAACTGCAGAAATAGTTAAGAGAGGTGCAGAAAGAAGAGAGTGAGGTACAGAAAGAGGCAAGAGAAGTACAGAAAGAGAAAAGTAAGGTACAGAAAAAAGGAATAGAGGTGCAGGAAGAGGTATGCGAAGTATTTAAAGAAGCAATAGAGATGCAGAAAGAGGCAAGTGAGGTGCGGAAGTACGAGAGTGAGGTGCAGGAAGAGGCAAGAGAAGTACAGAAAGAGGCAAGTGAGGTATAGAAGGAGGCAAGTGAGATGCAGAAAGAGGCAAGTGAGGTTTAGAAATAGGCAATAGAGGTACAGAAAGAAGAGTGTGAAGTGCCGAAAAAGGCAACAAAGGTGCGGAAAGAGGCAAGAGAAGTGCAGAAAGAGGCAAGTAACGTACACAACAATGACAGTGAGGTGCAGAAAGAGGCAAGTGAGGTGCAAAAGAAGAGACTGAGGTGCAGAGAGAGGAAACACAAGGTACAGAAAGAGGCAAGAAAGGTACAGAAAGAGGCAAGAGAAGGGCAAGAAGAAGAGACTGAGGTGCAGAGAGAGGAAAGAGAGGTGGAGTAAGATGATAGTGAGGTGCAGGAAGAGGCAAGTGAGGTGCAGAAAGGGGTAAGAGCAAAGCAGAAATAAGAGAGTGGGGTGCAGAAAGAGGCATGTTAGGTGTAGAAAAAGGCAAGAAAGGTGCAGAAAGAGGAAAGAGAAGTGCAGAAAAGGGCAAGTGAGGTGCAGAAAGAAGAATTTGAGGTGCAGAAAGAGGCAAGTGAGGTTCAAAAAGAAGAGAGCGATGTGCAGAATGAGGAAGAAAGGTGCAGAAAGATGCAAGAGAAATGAGGAAAGAGGCAAGAGAGGCACAGAAAGGAGCAAGAGAGGTTTGTGCACAATTAGTACCAATTTAACACTCATGTTTAGCAATAAGTAGCACATGACCATTCCAGGTTTGCAAAGGGACTTCCACCATGCTGTAACACATGTCACTGTATTTCGCTTAACATTTGAGCAAGAAACACATTTTTTTTCCTTGAAATCTGCAGATTATGTGGCAGATGATGGATTATGTGGCAAATGCGGAACATTTAGATTATGCCAAAATTGGTGCAACCGAAGAGTTGCATAATTCCAGTGGCCCTCCTCATGCCCAGAATTGCACCTCTGTGGTTGCTTCTATTTTTGTGTCTTATTGAGTTTATACTTCAGCTTCCATGGAAATGAGGAAGACCAAACATGAGGTTACCACTCCACAACACAGACTACCATACCACATAATTACTCTCCATAACACATATTCCCACTCCACATCATTCCTATACACTAAATACCTCATACTTTTGATCAATATAATTTCAATATAATTCCACTACACATAATGTACATCCACTCCTCTCCAAAACACATTAGTTAAACACTTTTACATTTACAATGTCAATACCTCTAACTCTCTCAAACCTGAGACATAGTACATTGCAAATGCTTGTTTAATTAGTAGTAACTTTTGCAGAGTGGTGAATAAAGGGGGCTGGGCCTCCAACCAGAGCCCAGGAATTCTTCTGTGTAGGACTTAAAGGAGGAATCTGGAGGGCTTATTGGCCCCCAAAGCACCTCAAGAGTAGAGTGGACCTCATCCCCCAACCAGTAGTGTGCCAGGAGGTGCATTTGCAGAGTGGTGGAGAAAGGGGCAGGGCCTTTGAAGACATCCTAGTAATCCCACTGTGTGGAACTTCCTGGTACTAACATGAGGGGTAGTTGGCCCCCAAGGACGTCCTTGGGGGCCAACTTCCCCTCCTCTTGCCTCCAGTAAGTTCCACCCAGCAGGATTGCTGAGCTGTGAGGCTATCCCCTTTTTGTCCAGTACTGTGCAAACACACCTCATGTCATGCTCTTGTTTGGGGGATGAAGTCCCTTTCTCTGCTGGGGTTCTTTGGGGCCAACTAGCCCTACTGTTACCTCCAGTAAGCCTCATACAGCAAAATTGATGAGAGATGAATAGAGGCCACGTCCCCTTTCTCCAAAACTCTGCAAAGGCACCACCTGCAGCTTGGGGGATAAAGTCCAATTCAGTCATGATGCCCTCAGGACACAAGGGGATCTCATTGCCTCACCAGCAGTGCACCAAGAGGAGCCTTTGCAGAGTGATGTAAAAACAGGCATGGCCTGTGATTACCTCTCAGCAATCCCACTGTGTGGGGCTTACTGGCGGTACCAGTTGGTCTAGTTAGCCCCTAAGGACCCTCAGCATTGAAGGAAACTTCATCCCCCAACCCAGAACGTGCCAGGAGGTGCATTTGCAGAGTAGTGCAGAGAGGGGTTGGGGCTTCTGATGAGATGCCGGCTTCACTTTTCTTCCCTGTATTAGAAAGAGTGGCTGAGTGGCCCCTCTTCCCTTAATACTTTTTGGCCATATTTTTAACATAAATAAAAAAATGGGAAGGTGGCCGTGTGACCCCTATCCCCAGGCCAATTTCACCCGGGAACCCCATTCCCTGGGGTATGGCTATTTCTATTTTTAACTATATTTATAGGAGGG
Organism: Lissotriton helveticus; assembly: GCF_964261635.1. Taxonomy (NCBI): domain Eukaryota; kingdom Metazoa; phylum Chordata; class Amphibia; order Caudata; family Salamandridae; genus Lissotriton; species Lissotriton helveticus. The sequence continues at coordinate 54,056,646 of NC_136059.1, forward strand.
GGGACCTCCTGAGTCCAATTTAGGCCCCACGGATGCCATCCACTGGGGCTTGGCCATTTTAAAAAAAAAAACTAAAGGAGGGGCTGCGTGTTGAATCTCCCCCGGCTGATTTCGGCCCGGGATCCCTATCCCACGTGACCCTGCCATTTGTATTTGAATTTGGAAAAGGGGATGGGCTGTGCCCCCCCCTTGCTAGGCAAATGTAGGCACCAGGGACCCTTACCCCAGGGCCCGCCATTTGAAAAGAGGGAGAGGGGACATTGTTGGCCCTGGTGACCCCATCCCCTGGGACATGGCCACATGCTAGGGACCGCAGGGGAGCCCCAAGGGTCCCATGGCCCCTGCTGGCTCCCCACCTCCTGTGGGAGCCGGTATTGCTTTTGGGCAAAGGGAGCTGACATGCAGCTCCCTTTGCCTAAAATCAATTCTGCTTCATTTCATGGAAGCAAGACCAGTTTTCCTGCTCTCAGTTCCATGAAGTGAAGCAGAAGTTTGCTTTGGCATGGCAGGCTGTGTGAGCAGTGCAGCTGCCATGCCATAGCAAACTGCAATATCCAGGTGGTGAGCCACCCAGGACATTGCTGGAGCTAGCCTTGAGGGTGGCAGTTCCCAGGGCCATGGATGGGTCCTGGAAGCAGCCCAGTTGCCACCCCTTTCATCAGATTTAAAGCCCCAGGAGATGGTTGTCCCCAGGGTCCCCGCATTTAAATAAAGTGTTTTCCGGGGAGGTGGCAGTCCCTGGGGCAGTGTGGGGGAGCTATATGGTCTCCCACACTTCATCATTAAAGCCCTGGGGAGGTAGCAGTCCTGGGGCTGAATGGGAGGCAGAGCCCTCCCACATCTTTAATTTAAAAAGAGGCAATGAAACGTAGCAGTTCCCAGTGCAGTTTGGGCCCCCTCATGGCAATTAAGCATTGCCCTGGGACCTGGCCCACCAAGGGCCTTGAAGAAACAAAGCGCGGAAGACCATGCTTCATTTAAAAAAAAGTTATTGCTGGAATCATGCATATAGCGTGAAATCTGATCAAAATAGAAAAACATATTTTGGGGGCCTTTAGGGTCCCTATGGGACCCCCTCAGCTGGCCTAGGGTGTAAGGGTGTTTCTGAACTGCCCCCTTTTGTAAATTTCTTTCATTTTTTTTTACCACTTTACTTTGCGGCTTGGTTCAACCGAGTCACAAGATGGCTGCCAACACTTCCGGGCTGGAACTGTTGGCAGCCAATCAGATTGCAAGGTTTGAGATCAGGAGGGTTTGCAAATCCTCTGCTTCCCCAGTTGTTTATCAATAAATATTTAACTTTCTCAAAAAATACTGAACGGATAAACACCATTTACCAAAAAGAGTGCACTTAGGATCAAGAGTTACCTTTTGCCAAATTTGGTGTAATTCCGTTTAGCAATTAAGGCTATTGCTGCATCAACAGTTTTCCTCTGGAAATTAACATGGAGAAAATGCATTTGGGACCTCCCTTTTTTCTCCACCCCTGCTACACAATGACCTGAATGGGCATTATTTTTTTAACATTTCGCTAAGATTCGTCAAATGGCACCAAAGTAATTGGCAAAAGAAAAAACACTTTTTTAATAGAAACAAGGTCCTAAATGTAACGACCTGCCAGTGGGTAAAATATATATATATAGTCACTGAAAAAAACATAGGCTTCCGGGATGTTATAGTTAGAAATTAGCATTTAAAAAACCTTAGGAATTTACTGAAAAAAACATAGGTTTCAGGGACGTGATAGTTAGTTGGACACTTTACACGTACAAAACCAGGGAAATTCAAACGTTATGGTTAGTTGAGCTATAACTCACGCCCCACGCAATGCACTGCTGATGACATCACATATTACATCACTCATGACATGGTCAGTGACATCACTGATGACATCACTGACAACATCTCAAATGACATCACTCATACATCACTGATGACATCATCCAGTGAATGTGTGTTTCTGTAAAGTTAAAATATATTTTATATATGTTAATGCCAAGGTGTATTGAAGAATGAGTTGATGTAAAATGGGGGGTGGACGATTTAATAGGTGTGTGACTGATTATAAGTTAGTGATTAAATGTGTCTTTCTGAATGCATGGGTTAGTGACTAAACTGTGTGAATGTCTGTATCAGTATATCCGTGGTTGTGTAAGCTGCGGCATGGGTTGATGATTATGTACATGACTGTCTATATGGGTTACTTATTGGTTGCATGAGTATCTGTATTGGTGCCTCAGTGTTTGTTTGTGTGGGTGGGTGGGCAGTGTGAGACTTTCTGCCTACATGCGTGAGTGGATAATTTACTGGGTGTATGGGTTCACTAGTGCATGTGGAAATAGCTGTATAGGTGTGTATCAGTGTGGTAGTGAGTGAATGTATGTCTCACTGGTGTATGGGTGAGTAACTACATAGGTGAAAGGCAGTTTATGTGAGCGTTGGAGTATATAAATGGCTGTATGTGAGAGTGCGTAATTCAGAGAGAGGCAGTATAAATTAGGCCTGGGTGGTAAATTCCTTTCCACTCATGCAATTTGCGGTATTTGGGTAATTTTGCATTACGAGGAGAACGCAAAATTGCCTAAAATTTTGCGTTCCGCGACTTTGCTAAATTTTTTGCTTGTTCGCGTTCTCAAATGCTCAAATGATATTTTCCCCGAGCACAAAAACAGTGATTGCGAACAGTAACAAAGCATCGCGAACAAGCAATTCCGCGTGTTCGCGTAATTTCTGCGTGTTCGTGGAGATTTTTTACAGTTTTGCGGAGATTTGCGTAACGCGATTATGCAAATTCCACCCACCCCTAGTATAAATGAGGGTGTTACTGTCAAACTCAAGGATAAATTTGGTTTCTAATTGTCTAAGTTGTCACCCCCTATTACCACCTCTTTTGGATTTTGGTACAGCACTAATCACGTAATACTTTAGACAATTAATATCATTGTTATGACACCTTTTAAAATGTCGCGCCACAGGGTAAGCAGGATCCCTGTGAAGGATGGCTCTAATATGCTGCAATATTCTGACGTGCACCTGCAGCTTCGTACCACCAGCATATTCTGTTTTGCAGTTATAACTACCCTTAATGGGAACCGGAGATACATCAAAATGGGTACTTTAAGTTGTTTTGTTGCAGCCAAACTTACAAGCTCTACATGTTGTCCACCTTCTGAATCCTCTAGTAGGTTGTAGCCATGTTGCAGCCTTTCGTGTTTTAGGGGAGTTTTTATCGAGAACTGTTTCCATGGATCTCCCTTTTCTAAATGTGATGGTCGGTGACAAAGCCAACTGATTACGGAAAATACTATCAGTTAAAACTATTGGCCAATGTTTTTGTATGATAGCTCTGATTTTCCTCTCTTGTCTACAAAAAGTGGTGATTAGTCTCGGGATATCATAGTTGTTGGTTGAGATAGAGGAAGCGGGTACTATTTCAGTGTTTTCATTCTGGAAGAGGGTGTGTCTAGGACATTTATTTGCTTTCTCCACTGCCTCCCCCAATGATTTTCTCACTATAGGCTCTTGCTGCTAGCCTTCCCCGCATTTCATCCTGGCACCTAGTAAAATCTTCCTCATTGCAGCAGATACGTTTAAATCTTAAAATCTCTCCATATGGTATGCTCGCTATTAAATGTCTAGGATGAGAGCTATTAGCGTGCAATGTAATATTCCCAGACATAGGCTTTCTGTAAAGCGTACTTTCGAGCTTACCATCTTTGACATGAAGCCTCACGTCAAGAAATTCAATTTGTGTTTTATGTATATGGGCAGTAAAAGTAAAATTCATAGAGTTAACATTGATATCAGCTATGAATGCTTCAGCCTCAGTTATATTACCTCGCCATAACATAAACACATCATCAATGTATCTAAAATACGCAGCAACGTGTTTAGTAAAAGCTACTAGGTGCCTAAATCTGAGGACCTGTTCCTCCCACCAGCCAACATGCAAGCATGCATAGCTGGGGGAGAAATAGGCCCCCATAGCTACTCTTCTTTGCTTTTTGAAGATCTCATTTCTGAAGAGAAAAAAGTTATTATTGAGACACCATTCAATGAGTTCACCAATAACTTTATTATGTTCGTAGTACTCACTAGATCTACTAGCCAATAAATGTTTAACGGCTCTGAGTCCCTGTGTATGATCAATGCTTGTATATAGATATTCTATATCAAGCGATATTAAGTATAGATTATAAGTCCAAACCACATCTCCTATTTGCTTATGGAAATTGCCCGTATCCTTGACTTAGCTAGGAAGAGACTTAACTGTACTCTGCAAAAAATAGTCAATATATTGACCTATATTTTCGCCTGCGCTGTTAATAGCCAAAATAATTGGCCTACCTGGAACAGGAGTTATTCCTTTGTGTATTTTAGGTATTAGGTATAGGACCGGTAACACAGGGAACTCTTTATATATGAATGTATACTCTTCGCTAGAAATGAGACCTTCTCTTTTCCATTGAGCCAATAGTTTTTGTAGTACCTCTTTGGCCCTGTCATATTCTTTAGTACTAGATTTCTTATAGCACACATCATCATTTAATTGTCTGCAAGCTTCCACAATGTATTCTTTTTTGGGCCATAACACTAGGTTACTCCCCTTGTCCGATTTCTTTATGACAATTTCACAGTTTTCACCTAGTTTCTTCATCAATTTATCGTAGGCCAATTTCCTAAAGAACACACTTCTCTGTTTTTTATTATTCTTGATGACACTAAGATTTAGTTTCTTGAAATCATTAGTGACCATATCATGATAAGTGTCAACTGCATCTTTAGGCATGAGAGGTCCAAAACAGGATTTAGGTTTAAAGGGACTGATCCCATCCCCTTTCTGAATATGATTAACTTTTCTTAATCTCTCTTGAGTGGACACATCAATTTCATTATTTAATATTTGTGAATCATCCTGATAATTCAAATCATGTAATGCGAGCAAGTTAGAAACATCAGAAGCTAACATCAATGGAGCTGATTCCTCTTCATGGCTGTTGGATTTATCCGATTGTTGTTTAAAAGACTTAAGAGCAAAGAATTTCCTGAGTTTCAACTTTCTGATGAAACAATATACATCTATGCGAGTGCGTGCATAATTAAAATCATCGCCTGGACAAAAGTTCTATCCTAGAGCTAATAATTGCTGTTCTGCCTTTGTTAGCTCAGTGGATGTTAAATTAATGATGCTGTTATCTGTCACCGCCGTTTCTTCTGCCAGAACGATTTTTTTTTGTGGTTTGCTTCCCAACTTTTGCGCATATTTTATCTTCTCTTATTTCTTTTCCTTCTGGCCTCTTTTGCTGCCTCGGTCACAGTGTTTTCAGTCTTTCCTTCACTAAGAAATCAAGTTCTTGACTTACACTTAGGGGCCAATTACGATGGCGGACTGATCACCACCGTCATGCAGGCGGTGGCAATCAGTCCGCCATCCTTGCCCCTCCATCACCTTTTTCCCCCCCAGCCATATTATAATGGAGGGGGGACGGGAAGACCGTCTGCCGCTTTTCCGCCGCGGTTGCCTTGCGACTGCGGCGGAAAAGGTCTAATATGGTGGAGGTGTCTATCAGACACCACCAGCCATATTAGGATGGGCCTTTTCGTGGCGGGCACATACGGTCCTTGCTTTGGGGGCCCGTTGCGGGCCCCAGGGTGAGGGGGGGTGGGGGATGCACATGGGGGCACAAAATGCTTTTTTTGCATTGCTTTCATCACCGCCCGCCGCAATGTAAAAAATGCGGGATGCACCCGGCACTGTGGCGGGTGCATCCTAATTCGAGGCACAGGACATCCACCCCTGTGGCGGACGGTCCCGTCCTCCGACAGGATGACGGACGGACTTTGTCCATCCGCCATCCTAAATGACCCCACAGTTTGGTTTTTCTCGTTGATGTACATTCCGCATCTGTGCTAGATTCACCTGTTTAAGACACAGTGTCCGCATTGGAGGAATCATCATTTAGACTTGCTGATGTATTGACATTTTGTTCATTGCTTTTTGTCTTTTCACTATATTGTTTCCTTTTGGCAGTGTTGAACTTGCGGGCAAATATACAAATTTCGCCATTTTCGTCGTCTGCCAGGTCCCTGGCAAACTTATGTGCATTCCTTGATTTTATTTTTTGTTCGTGGATTTTTAATCTTTCTTTTATGGCAATTTTAGTTTTGGTAATATAGTCTGTTATTTGCAGTTTGTCCAACTCACTGTTTATTTCCTCTATTTCTTTTATTAATTCCATACGATCAATTTTGGCATACTTGGTGAGAATATTGAGCAAATTCATGGAAGCAGCTTGATTGTTTTCTCCCCATTCGCGCAGCATGTTTGGATTGGGTTTGTCAAAGCTGGGTGCCAGCAGGACCCTCAACCCTCGTGGCACACGTCCAACTTCAGCATATTTCAAAAGTGATTTATTTTCCAACCATTTTGTTATTTCCCATTTAGATTTCTTCTCCAAGTTTTTTAACAGCATCATTGCATCCTTATCTTTATCATTTTCGACAATAGGCATTTGTGTTGTATTACGAGATGTGTTCGGCCAATTTCCGAACACCTCATCTGCCGCCAATTCCCTTTCTCTTTCTATTTCCACAGACATTGTGGGCTGTTGGTATTGCGGTGTAACTTTATTTAAAATATAACAACAGTCACTGTCGTTTTGCCTCGAGCTGAATCTCCCCTCCTATGGATTTTGCCAAAACTGACTCACCCGACGCGGTCATCTTGGTCTTCTGACCCAGTCAAGCACGTACTCCTGTCGGTTCTTGACTTTCCTCGGCAATGGTAGGAGGCATCCACCAATACTCCACCACGGAACCACTTGCTTTCGGTTGAGGGCGGCTTCCAGCTTTCGGGGAGGGGGTCTGGTGAATATGTATATTCACTGAATAAAAACATAGGTTTCAGGGGTGTTATAGTTATAGTTAGCTGGACACTACACTCACACAAAATCATAAAAATTCATCCGTTATTGCTAGTTCTGCTAACTATAACTCATGCACCCGTAATGCACTGCTGATGATGTCACATATTACATCATTCATGAAGTGGTCAGTAACATCACTGATGACATCACTGATGACATCACTGATGACATCTCAAATGACGAAATGATGAAATCATCCAGTGAATGTGGTTTTGTTTGGAATGTAAATATCTATTACATATATATATACACAAATCTGTATTGAAGATTGAGTGGATATATAACTGTCTGGATGGAGGATTTAGTAGCTGTCTGACTGTCTGTTTAAGTGAGTAATTAAAAGTTTTTCACTAAATACATGGGTTAGTAACTAAACTATGTGAATGTGTGCAACCCTGTCTCTGTTGTTGTATAACCTGAAGCATCAGTTGGTCACTAACTACATGAGTTTCGATATTAGTTATTGATTAGTTGGCTAAGTATTTGTATGGGAGACTGAGTGTATCTGTGGTTGATTGAGGGGGTGTAACTCTATGCATAGATGTGGGAGTGGTTGGTTGACTAGGTGTATGGCTTTAAGAGTGTTTATGGAAAAAGTTGTTTGGGTGTCTGAGTGTGTTTATTTGTGTGTTGGTAACCAAATATATGTCTCAGTGGTACATCTCCAAAAAAGTAGAAAAATAAAAGGCATTGTATATGAGAGTTGGTATACATGAATAAGTATACGCAAGAGTCAGTGGTTGTGAGAGTAACTGTATGGATGAGTGTATAATTGTAATAGTGATGTTTTAACATAGTAACTGTGAGTTACTGTGTAGAATAAATACGGTGTTGTGTGTATAACTGTGTAGGTGAGTAAATGTAAGGGTGATTGATTCTTTTCATGAGTGAGTAGGATGACTGCATAATGGACTAGGATGACTGCTGAAGTGTCACTGTCTATATAGGTGTATGAGTGCATTTGATAGTGTACTATTGATCAGTGACTGCATGTATAAGTGATACTGTGGGTGGATGGGCAGTTGTGTGTTAAGACTTAGGAATTAGTGAGTGGGTATGCTGATATTGGTGGGTCAATGGTTTCAAATATGGTTCTCTGTATTTTACAGTGAGTGATCAAAGGTTATACTAGTTTGTGATGAGGTGTGTCAGATTGTCACATGGATGATGTCATCAGTGATGTCATTTGAGATGTCATTAGAGATGTGATCAGTGATGTCCCTGACCATGTTATGAATTATGTATTATGTGAGATCATCAGCAGTGCATTGTGGGCGCGCGAGTTATAGTTAGCAGAACTAACTATAACAGAGGAATTTCTATGGTTTTGTACGAGTGTAATGTCCAGCTAACTATAACACCCCTGAAACCTAAGGTTTTTTTCAGTGAATTTCTAAGGTTTTTTAAATGTAAATTTCTAACTATAACGTCTCTGAAACCTATGGTTTTTTCAGTGAATTTCAAAGGTTTTTTTAAATGCTAATTTCTAACTATAATGTGCCTGAAACCTATGTTTTTTTTGTGATTTTCAAATGCAAATTTTTGACTATAACGTGCCTGAAACCTATGATTTTTTCAGTGAATTTTTTAAATGCAAATTTTTAAGTATAATAGTAGTTATACCTATGTTTTTGTACTGAATGTCTACCGTTTTTTTAACTATTTATTTGTAAAAATATTATTTATTAAACAACATTATTTATTTGTTTGAAAATTGCAGAATTAAAAAAAATGTAAAACAGAAATATTGTTTAATTATTTGTTTTTGTTTTTTCTTTTAATATATTTATATTATTTTATTTATTTTTTCCAAATTTTTGGGGAGTCGCGCACCCAAAGTGTACCTACTGCGGCAGCTGCACGTATTCTAGCTGCCATTTTTTGGGAAAGTCGTGAAGGATCTGTGTACGGTCTGCGACGGGTACTATTTTTTCAGTTACGAAAGATACGTATAATATTACGTGCTGTGCGCGACGAGTATGCGACTGGTCCGCGACACCTGCTCCCGCGTATTCTTGACACATGCGCATTACGGTACGTGATGCTTGCAAGGTGGCGGGCCCCACCGTGATGTCATATACGTGCTGGGGCACGCTGGGTGCGCGAATCCCGCAAAAAATGTTATATTCTCAAATTATATCTATGTGTCTTTAATGTACATATTAGGGCAAGAGATTATCTAAAGTATTACAAAAATCATATATTTCTACTTGAAATAAAGTTAGATTATTTTAAATATATTTTTGCGGAGTCGCGCCGGGTGCATTCTTCGTGCGCGCTGGGTGCGCGAATCCCATGTGACCTTAAAAAAAAGAATTGATTGGTTTATAACATTTCCCACTGTAACTATTGAAGGACCCCAGCCATTTTAGTCATCCAGTTTAGAGCAATTGATGAGACCTATCTCTTCTTCATCAAGAGCTGGTTTTGCAGTTTTTTTTGTGGTTTTCTAAGATTGCATTGGAACAATGGCTAGTTCACTACCTCCTCATCATTCTTCGGATGAAGATATCTTGGAAGAAAATCCACCCAAGCAGAGGCCTGAGACAGTGGTCTGGACATTTCTTACCTTTCCTGCCAGACAAAAAAAGGTAAATGCAACAAAAGTCACATGCTTGCTTTGTGACAAGGTAATATTGCAAGGCAGTAAAAAAAAATACTCCTACGGAACTGCGAGCATGTATAACCATCTACGGACCATCCACCCATGCAATTTGGCATAAGAGGTGAGACGTGCAGCACAAAATCCACCACCAGGCATTGCTAGCACCTCCGGAACGTCCACATCAATAGCTCCGTTGGACATTCATCCAGAATTTCAATTTTTCCAGCAGTACTGCACTAAGTGCATCTGCTACAGTGAACAATCAGTGAATGCAGCTCAACCATAAATGTTATATATATTTTTTGTTTTTGTTTTTGGAATGTTCTTTAATTCCAAATGTTACCTGTTTATTTTTTTTCCTTTTACTGTTGAATTTTTAGAAAAACACAAAAAAAATGACAACATTGTTGAAAAAAGAAAAAAATACAAAACAAAAAAAGAAGAAAGAAAAATTTCTTCTCAGAAGTACCTTATCTGGTTAACAAAAACAAGAACTATAATTGCATGGTAATGTCTGAAAGTTTGGTTGAATAAATGTGTAGAGCATGATTGACTGAAAGAATGCATTAGTAGTGTATGGTGAATTTATAGGGGCAGATCTATGAGAAAGTGCTGCAGCGTGACACTGCAAGCCCTTTAGCTGCACCGCGCTGCAGCACTTCCATAGCATAGGAATATGACATATTTACATGAATATGTAGCAACTCTGTGCTTCCCTCTGCACTGGCGCACAAACTGTAGCCTTGCGCTTACTAACACTCTTCTGTGTCCTGGGGAGATTGTTTTTTTGCAGAAAGGACACCTTCCTGCACAAAAACAGTCACTAAAGGCATTTTCCTCCTTCAATGAATACTGTGGAATGCAGCACGCATTGAAAGAGGAAAAACGAGGAGAAATGAGAACATTTCTCCTCATTGCACTTCACTACAATACCTCTAGGGTGGCGTAGCATTCACATGTATCTCCAGATTTATGGTTTTCCGTAAATCTTGAGATGTGTCTTGTTCCATGGGTGTTGTGTGGGAAAAAACACAGCAACACCCATGGAACGCTCCTGCAACGCAAAGTGCTGCGTGTGAAGGGGCCATATTTACAAGGAGAGATAAAGTCATGAAGGGTGGCTTTTCCTCCCCTTGTAAATATGGAGGAGTCCCCTGCACCATCACTACATCACAAAAAGTGACATACTGGTGGCGCAGAGGGCTTGTAAATCTGCCCCATAAGTGCTTAGGTATTGGCAGAGTGATATAATAGGAACATAGTGCTAGATGGGTGACTTACGAAGTGCAAGAGACTGACAGGAGGTATCCTAGGCTGCATGGGTACTACTTCAGTATTTAGTGGAGTGTACCAATAGTATGTATATGCTTAGAGGTTTGTAGGGATTGTGCACAGAATATTGTATGTGTACTTGTGTTGGTGCCTAGGTCATTCTGTAAAAACATCACTAGTAATTGGAATGATGACAGTGCTGCAAACAGAGTGCATAGTTAATGAATAAGTGCTTAGGTATTTGCGGAGTAATAGGATAAGGAGATAGGGGTATATAACTCATTAAAGAAGTGCATGGGTCAGACTGGACAATTCCTAGACTGCATGGGTACTAACTGGGTATTTAGAAGACTGTATCAATAGTATGTAGCTAGTTAGAAGTTTGCATGGATAGTGCACAAAATATTTTAACTTTACTTGTGTTAGTAGCTAGGCCATTCCATAAGTTCATGACTAGTAACTAGAGTAATTACAGTACTGCTAACCAACAAAGAGTAGTGCGTCGGTATTGGCTGAGTGATAGGATAAGTAGACAGTGCTGGATGACTTATTTGAAAAGTGCATGGGACTGAAAGGAAGATTTCTACTCTGCATGGGTACTAACTGGGTATTACAAGAGTGTATGAATAGTATGTAGCTGGTTAGAAGTATGCATGCATAGTACACAGAATATTGTAGCTGTACGAGTGTTACAGGCTAGGCCATTCCTTAAGTACATGACTAATAACTAGAATGATTACAGTGCTGCAAACAAAGTTTATGCTCAATTTATAAGTGGTTAGCTATTGGTGGAATCATAAGATAAGTAGATAGTCCTGGATGGGTGATTGAAGAAGTTCATGAGATTGACAGGAAGATTCCTAGGAGGCATAGGTACTACTTGGGTACTTAGTGCAGTGTAGCAATTGTATATTTGTAGTTAGACATCTATAGATATTCTGCACAGTATATTGTAGGTATATTTGTCTTAGTAGCTAGACAATTCCATACGTACATGCCTAATAAGAGGAATGATTACAATGCTACAACCAGGGTGTCTGATGAATTTATAAGTGGATAGGTATTGTCAAAGTACATGGGACTGACAAATGAATTCCTAGGCAGCATGGGAAGTTCCTTAGTATTTACTAGACTGTACCAATAGCATGTATGTGGTTAGAGGTCTGCATGCATAGTGTGTAGAATATTGTATATATACTTCTCTTAGTACCTAGGACATTCCATAAGTACATCGCTAGTAATTGGAAAGATTACAGTGCTGCAAACAGATGCAAGGTAATTTTATAAGTCTTAGGTATTGGCGGAGTAATGGGATAAGTAGATAGTGCTGGATGGGTGATTGGAAAAGTACATGGGACAGACAGGAGGATTACTAGGCTGCACGGGTAGTAACTTAGTAAGTAGCTGGTTAGAGGTTTATATAGATACTGCACAGTGGAATGTAGTAGTACATGGATAGTGTTTGGATTACTTAATCTTACCTTTACAGTAGTGCATATCAAAATATTCTAAACATTCTTTGCAGTTGTTTTTAATAATTTAAATTTATAAAAATGTCTAACTTTAGAATTATGATCTGTAAAAGAGAAGGAAACATACACTCATAACGTATAATATTATAATTTTATAAACACAAAATAATGTAAGCAATATATAAAATATTTAGTTTGCCTTTTTTGCTGTTCTCAGAATATATTGAATTTCACTATACATAGTGATTTCAATGTTACTCATCACATAACAGCGGGCAAAAAAAAACAATCAATAACATTGTTTAAAAAAACGCAAATTTCTGTATAAAATATTTTCAATATAGTTAAATATCTCTGCACATTCCATAAAAACAAAATCCTCAACAACATACCATATAATACAAATCACACATATATAAAGTGCTTCTTTTTAAGAGAAAGTTGTTACTACAATATGAAAGAACCGAAACAATAATACAATCAACAATTCTTTATAATTTCTATATACTCTAAATGATGTTCTTTAAAATATGTTGTGTCAGAATATCCAAGAAAAAGTGCTTAATTGATATAACTATCTTTCCTCTAGGCCAAATGATATTCCTGAAATCCTTTATACTAAAATTGTCCAATAGTAATCATATTAATACATTTTAACATATTCCCAATAGGCCAAATAATGTTCTTAGAACTTTGGCTTTAAAAATATTAGGTATTAATTTGGTAATTCGTAGGGCAAACAATGTATAAAAACCAAATAAGCATCATTACAATATGTCCATCCTCTATTTTATTTTAAATAGACAGTGTAATGTCCAGATGTTGTAGAAGGACCATCGTGGATAATAATTGCTACTGCTACAAAAGTTCTTCCTGATATTGGTAGTTGACTTGCTACAAAATGTTTAATTAAAGTTTCCAATGTTCTTCCATCAGCTGTACAACGTTGTATAATTAAAATTATATATTGTCCAAATCTTTGTATAAATAATGTTGATAACATTTCTGATTTGCACTGGCTAAACTCTATGTTTCGATTTGCTGCTTTAACTAGTTTGTTGAAAGACACTGTTATACAGTCTGGTATTGTCAAATATATGAATCTTTCAGTGTCTATGTTAGTGGTAGAAGTAAACGTTCAATTTTCACATTCACGTTTCTAATTATAACGAAGTCCAAAAAGATTTTCAATTTCTATTCCTTCATTTTCTAATACTTAAATCATATACATTAGAAATTCCTGAGCATCTTGTTGGACATTCTGTGTAAATTGTGTAGAATCAGAACATAAATCCACAAGAATCTGAATATCAGAAACAATTTGGATTTTACTTTTATCGGTTCTCAATTTTTCATAAATACAAGGCAACAAGGAACAAAACCTTTTCTCTTGATTCTCCATAATTTGCTGTTGCAGACTTTCTAGAAAAAATACAACATTTACCACTACATTAGCTTTTCATATACAGGATATTCATCTAAATTGAGAGCATACAATCTTCTTAACCGATTATACTCTCTTACACAATTTGCGTCTGCACTAATCTTTCTCTCATCAAAATCAATCAAATGCAATCTGGATGAAGTTCTGACTCTGGACAAAGCAACATATGCCACACCCTCTTTAAATACTGTACTTCCAATGTTTACCAAAGCACTGTCTATACTTAAACCTTGAGATTTATGAATAGTCACCGCATATGCCAGAGAAAGAGGAACATACAAATCTTTAACAGGCAAAAAAACAAACCGAACAATGGCCAATTTGTTTTATTTCTTCAATTTGATCAAATTTGATTTTCAAAAACTCAATTCTATCTCTATTTTCATAATTAACAAAATCAACAATACTGGTTGTCCTTTTACGGGAGTGAGTTGCAGTAGATCACCAAAAGAGATCACATGTTTTCCTCCAAATAAGACATTGTATTCTGTTTTTAGAATTTGCTGCATTCTTAAATGCACAAAGGCAAGCATTAAGTTTAAGACCATGCTCCCCTCATCAATAATCAGAAGTTTCATTTTCTTTAGCACTCTTGAAACTTCATAACAAGCTTCTCCAGATAGCTTGTGAGATTCCAATTTGTTATCATGCTCTACAGGTAGCATTAGTTGCCACTTTATTTTCAAGAATTGGTTGTCCTAGTGGATCTTGACTCAGTGGAGCAGAACGTTGACTATCTTGAGAACTGTCACTAGCAATCTCAGCTGCAATAGTAGCTTTTTAATCAATGTCTTCATTCAACATTTTGAGATAATTTGCAAAAACTGTGCATTCATTGCTGACTTTACATGCATTGAAAGAATCTTCATAGCACTGAAAATCTCCAAGTAATTCCAATTCTGTATGCCAAGGCTTGAAGAATTGGAAAAAAGCTAAATAGTAAAATTCTCTTCTATTAGGGGTATCACAACTCAGTTTTCTGTGATTAACCAGATTTCCTTTGCTTTGATTCACCAAACATCCATCTGAACCAATCACTGCATATTTTCCTTCATTTACGTTTTCTGTAGTATTTCTCTTAAAACTGTAATTTTGCAGCACTTCATAGAGACATATGATTTCAAGAGGACAACTTCTATTTGGATAGTTTATATCCAGCATGTTTGTTCTGACTAAGCATGGGTGGATTTTGCGAATTGGCAATCCGCGAAATTGCGTATTTACAGATTCGCAATCCGCAAAATTCGCGAGAATTTTGCGGATTCCTTTTTTTTTGTGTTTGAAAGTGTTTCTGCCATTTCGCAAGGGTTTTTTACCAGTTCACGAACTTACTTGTCGGGTAGCAACGGTCGCGACCATGTTGTTTCTACGTCTGGTTCATCACAGCACCCTCTGTTTCACCACTGCCACCCTCTGTTTCACCACTGCCACCCTCTGGCTCACCCATGCCACCCTCTAGTTCATCTCTGTAGATTATGGGGGGAAAAGCACACCTGCCCTGCCTCAACTGACATGAATGAATTAGGGGCTGATTAATGTGTCACTGAATTTGAACTTCCAGACTGGCACCTGCTTCCTTATCTGTAATTGCTTTCTGTTGCAGTGTAATTTTTTTAACAGGACCTTTCTTGTATACTTGTAGCTATTCTCTGAGCCTGCTGTGAGGGTCAGAGCAGGGTCATAGAATAGTTGCAAGTAGGCAACTGAACTCTGAAGGGGCCCCTCAGGAAGCACTACAGGGAATGGTTACTAATGATAAGATTGAACTTTTGCACCTGCTGAGTGCTTTCAGTTTTGCAAAAATCCAAATATCCAGCAGCATCCACAAAAAGTAATCCTTCCAGGTCAAGATCCGAATCAAAGTGACCAGCACATGAAGAAAGCACTGGGAGGAGCCTGCTGGACAGGAACAGGAAGTTGGAGACTGTGGGGCACTTCCTTCCTCCCAACCACCCCCCCCAAAATGGACTCCTTGCAAAAAAAAGTGCAGGCAAATGTCAACCTGAGGAGTTATTCTGATAAAAATCATAATTTTCAAGGTTTATGCTGCCTGCTGGTGGATTTCTTGTGCGAAATTGCAAATTTTGCAATCTCGCTATTGCGAGATTGTCGCTGCCAGCCGCATCTACGTGTTCGCAAGTGTTTACTCCTGCGATGCGTGATCATGGTCCTTTATGACGTACTCGCGTTGCCAAACTCTCGCTGTGCAAGGTGGCAAGCCGCAATGACGTCGACAAACTCCCGCGGGATCCCGCAGCAAGTTCAAAAATGACGCAGCACACGCAAACATGGAGAAAAACAACTCTGCAAACGCTGAATGACGGTAAGTGAATGCTGCGCGCCGCAAAATTGTATAGTATTCTAGTTTGCAAGTGCGACCAAGCAAAAAATCCGCTTGCGCGGATTTTCGGATTTTCGGCAAATTCGCGAGAGTTCGCGGATTGCAAATTTGCAGAAAATCTGCAAAATCCGCAGGCGGAACGGATTTTACGCCCATGCTTAGTTCTGACAATGTCTGTACTTTCCGGTTCATTTACTGCTAAATATTCGATTTCTTGTATATATTTAAGTACTCGATTTCACATTGCAGCAAGAGCTAAACTCGCCCAAATGATTCCTCTAGACTTTGAGTATAAACTTGCAGATGACAAGCGATCCGAGCATTCGTACACTCCAATCTCTCGATGGGATAACATTTTCAAACGGCAACTGTACAATTTCTTACTAACACTCTTCTTGTAGGAAATTTCTTCCCATATTTCTTTCAACTCTGTCTTTTCTGATTTTGTTATGTAAGATGTCACATATCGAGCAACAGCAATGGAACTATCCGCAACATATTGGATATCCATAAAAGCATTCCACATTGAGGGACAACTGGAGTATAATTGTTGATATACTTCTTCACTTCTTCTCAAATTGTATATATTTTTAGGAGATTTTCTAGTGATGGTATGTCTCACAGCTGTCATAAAACTGTTTACTTTTCCTTTGGATATTACTGAACGTGGAAATCCAAAACAACATTTGGTATAAAACTGGGCCCCAGCTATTACATTCTTACATGCCCCAGGGACCTGGCCCACCCAGGGGTTAAAAATAACGAAGCGAGAATGCCCTCCCTTAGTTTATTTTTTATTTTCCGTTTGGCTCCGCGCACCTACTGTGCATTCCGCTGTTTTTGTTTTTTTTAAATGCTTTTTTTGGCCCTGGGGGTCCTTGTGGGTCCCCCTGAGCAGGCCAAAGGGGGACAGGGTGTTTCCATCCTGTACCCTTTTCTTGTTTTACAACTTTGTTTTTCTGTTTTCCTGTGCCTCAGTTACCGAGGCACAAGATGGCTGTCAACACTTCCTGGTTTGGAGTGTTGACAGCCAATTAGAATGCAGCTAGTGATCGGCAGTGTGCGCGGATTCACGGCGCATTTATATATCGATATTTTTATTATTTGATTTTCTCAGCAACTACTGAATGGATTTACACTATTTAAGAAAAATAATTATTTCTGAACCAAGCGCTACCGTTCTGCCAAATTTGGTGTAATTCCGTTCAGCAGTTCAAGCTGTAGCCATGTCTAAAGTTTCCGATGGGAAATTGATTTTTTTACCTCTATTTCTTAATTATCTCAAGAAATACTGAACAATTTTACACCATGTAAGAAAAAGAGTTCTTTATGAAACAAGGGCTACCTGTGTGCCAAATTTGGTCTGTGTAATGGTTCTGTATAGCTGTAGCCTTAAATTAGAGGAGTGAACTATTAAGTTTATATGAGATAGTGAGGCTATGATCTGTGTGGGATTAATATTCATGCCAAGTCTACAAGACCATTTGGATGCAATTTTAATGCTATCGTCATTTTTGTCACAAATTAAATGACCGTAGCCCAGGCTAATAAGTGATGTTATTTTTTCAGAGTATAGACATACTAATATGTCTGATTGGGCCACTTCAGATATTTTCATCTTTCGGAGCAGGTAGTCTCTTATTTGAATATATTTAAAATACATATCATCAGTTAAATCAAACACGAGTTTTAATGTGTCGAAGTCCAAAAGACCATTTGGGCCATATAAGTCACCCAAAGTGCTAATGCCATGTCTAGCCCAAAGATTTCCTGCCCCGTCTGAGAAAATGTCCGGAAGGCCTGGATTGCCCCATAGTCTGAGTTCGGCATTAAAAAAAGAAATCTTATCGATGATCATGATTTGGTCCCAAAATTTTTAATATGTCTAGCCGTCTTAAACTTAACTCGTTTGAAGTAGTTAGGATCATGTAAACGAAATAGGAATTGGTTGCAATCGGGTCCCAGCATGTACTGATGATAAAATAGTGTGCTCTCATTTTTCATCAGACTTCTTATACGATGAAAAAAGGTTGCGAGAAAGTATAACTTAAAGTCAGGAAAAGAAAGACCCCCCTTCTCGATTGGTAGCTCCAGGAATTTCATGGCCCTATGAGCCTTCTTGTAGCCCCATAAAAAACTACTACAGATGCCTTCCAGTTTTTTAAAAAAGAGTTTATTAGGTTGTAAAGGTATAGCCCTAAATAAATATAGTACTTTGGGCAGTATCTTCATTTTTACAAGGTTGATACGCCCCACTAAGCTAAGCGGGATCTTGTGCCATTTTTTAAAGATTAGAGCAGTTTCCTTTAATAGAGAGTCATAATTCATAGTTATTATTTTATTAATATTAGCTGCTAACTTGATTCCTAAGTATGTCGTACTTTGACATGTGTCAGGAATTGGTTCCGCTGGATTATAACTATAACATGGCTGAAACCTATGCTTTTTTAAGTGAATTTCTAAGATTTTTTAAATGTTAATTCCTAACTATAATTGATACCTATGGTTTTTTCAGTGAACTTCAAAGGTTTTGTAAATGATAAGGATCCATAGGGTCAAACTAGCCCACTAGGTACCTCCAATAAGCACCACGGAGCTGCGTTGCAGAGAGGTGTAAAAAGGGGCGTGGACTCTGAACACCTGTCTGCAACATAGCTCCCTGGTGCATACTCGAGATACCTGTTGGGCTATTTGTCCCTCAGGGACCGGATTATTAAAAGAGAATTATTTTCCCAACTTGAAACGCACCAAGGGGCGCGTTTGCACAGTGATGAAGGGAGGGGGAGTGGCCTGAGGTGACATGTCTGCAAACACGCCCTGTGGCGCGTTTTAAGTTAGAGAATTAATTCCTCCTCATTCCTGAGGTCCCTTGTGGGCCAACTAGCTCACCAGGTACCTATAGTATGCACCAGGGAGCTGCGTTGCAGAGAGGTGTTCAGAGGCCACGCCCCTTTTTACAACACTATGCAATGCAGCTCCGTGGCGCTTACTGGAGGTACCTGGTGGGCTAGTTGGCCCCTAGGGGACATCTGGATTGAAGAGGAATTAATTCCCCAACTTAAAACATGCCACAGGGTGTGTTTGCTCACACATCACCTCACGCCCGGACCCATACCTTCACCAGTGTGCAAACGCGCCCTGTGGTGCATTCTCAGTTGGGAGATTAAGTCCCCTTGAATACTGGGGGTCCCTGGGGGCCAACTAGCCCACCAGGAACCTCCAGTATGAGCCAGGGGGCTGCGTTGCAGTGAGGTGTAAAAAGGGGCATGGCCTCTTCACACGTCTCTGCAACACAGCCCCCTGGCTCATACTGGAGGTTCCTGGTGGGCTAGTTGGCCCCCAGGGACCCCCAGTATTCAAGGGGAATTAGTTCCCCCTCTGCAAACGCGACAGGGGGTGCGTTTTCAGAGTGATGCAAACCATCACCTCAAGCCCCGCCCCCGCCCCCTCCCTGCACCACTCTGCAAACACGCCCCCTGGCGCGTTTGCAGAGGTGGAAGTAATTCCCCTTGAATACTGGGGGTCACTGGGGGCCAACTAGCCCACCAGGAACCTCCACTATGTGCCAGGGGGCTGTGCTGCAGAGAGGTGTAAAAAGGGTTGTGGCCTCATTACACCTCTCTGCAACGTCCTGGGGTAGGCACCCCGGGACACTGCAGGAGCCGGCCCTGGTGGGGTGGTGGTCCCCACGGGCCAGCACAAGGCTCCAGGACGGGGGTTGCAAGGCCCCCCTCCCAGCAGTTAAAAGCCCCAGGGGGTGGTGGTCCCTGGGGCTGGGGGTCCGTCATGGACCCCCCAATGTCAAAATTTAGGGCCCCGGGGAGGTGTTTTTAAAAAAAACGAAGCCCCGGGTGGTGGCAGTCCCCCGTGCAGCGGGGGGGGCCGTGTGCCCCCTGCTGTTATACTTACTTTGCCCCGGGGTGTGGCAGTCCCTGGGGCAGTGTGGGGGGGATTGGGCCCCCCCACACTTTATTTTTATAAAGTCCCCGGGATTTGGCCTCCCCAGGGGCTAATTAGAAAATAAAATTGTTTGGGGGGCCTTGGGGGTCCTTGTGGGACCCCCTGAGCAGGCCTAGGGGGTCAGGGTGTTTCTACCCTTCCCCTTTGATACTTTTGCGCACTTTTTGTTCAGTTTACTTGTGCCTCGGTTCTACCTGTAGTGTTCGGGAGACTGGAGGAGTCCACGTCTCCTCTAAAGTTAGGGGTGGTCCTGTTGACCGTCCCCCCCCAGCAACGTAACAAAAGTATGTCGGCTGAGCGTACGCCAGCGCGACGTGAGAAGAGTTAATAAATAGCCTGGGCGTGGCAGTTACTAGCTGGCCACTACCATAACAGTGTCTCCAGTGTCTCATTGTTAGACAGCACTAGGCCGCTAGCCAAGACACTACACTGGTAATGAGGGTGGCGTGGCTGCCTCCTGCCCGCCTCCCCTCTCACTCACCGTGCTCAGCGACGACGCCCGGTGTGAGCGCCTCTGCCTCCGTGGCCTGGTCCGTGCCCCTGCCGTGTCGGCCTACTACTCCCAAGGCGTCAACATCCTGGCAGCCTGCTGATGGCCGAAGATCGCCCTCGGGCCTCCGCAGCTGAGACCCGCCTGCTGCGTGAAGCACCTGCTGGTTCATCGCGAACACGCGCACACGCGAGAGTGCCCTGGACTCCCGCCTGCGTGTGCCTGCAGCGCTCTCAGTGTCGGCAGACTCCTGATGTCACCACCGCGGACCCGGTTTAGTATGTGTTCGAGGCCTGCTATCCCCCGCCTACCGGCCCTCCGCGAGCCTTCCAGGGCCTCAGCCTGAGCGCGCAAGCACGTGCTCCACCAAGGATGCTGCCGCTGGTCTCCGCCCACGTGGCCTGCAGATGCTAGAGCCCCACTGCCTGCTGTGCTGCTCTGTCTTCCCGGACGCCCTGCTGCATCTGCCTCGCTGCCCCCAGTGTGGCTGCATACTCCTGGGGTTTTGCTCACCCCCAGCCCTACCGATCCACGAGTGCCTCCCAGGCTGCCTGCTCACAACGCCTGCCCGCCTCCTCAGCGCTGGGCCCCACCACCAAACCCCTGCAGCCTGTCCTGGCCTCCTTCAGTTATCTCCCACCACCTGAACCACGCCACTGCACCCTGCGCCACTGAGTGATTACGCCTCTCTGCGCCCTCATTAGATCTAGTGCTCGAGGACTGTACATAGTCCTACTCCCCTTTTTATAGCTATCAGTATATTGACCTTATGCTTTACAGTACCTAGGGATTTATACATGTATTGGCGGTTTCCCATTATGTATATTGTCATCATAAGTAATATCTAACATATGAAGGATAGCACACATCTCAATCATTGCGACCTATCCTTCCCGTCTGTTTCTTCATTTTCTTGTGTAATACACCTTCAATGTATAAATCTTCACTTATTATGTCCATTGTTTTTATACATACCACAAGCTCTATACACACACTTATTGCCATGACTTCACCATAATCATAGATCATTCCTTCACGCCTTTTTTCGGTATATAGCCTTCTTTCTACTGCCATGAATACGAATCGTCATGGTCAGTAGTTAGTCCGCTGTTTCTATCGGCAGCACCCTTGCATTTTGGCGCGCATCGGGTCGCTGTTAAATAGCCCCTGATCCATGGCGTTCTCATCCATGGCGGTCACCCAATAACACGCATATGGCAGGTGTTTATCTGAATCCTCAGTGAATATGCTGTTTTTTCACGGCTTAGGTAATTCTCTTTGAGAGCTTCCGGCCTGGCTTTGGCCCGTTTTTAGACCTAACATCCTTAGCTTTTAGTTTAATGCATTATTATTTCTGTTTTTGAATATAGGGTATCTCACCTCTTATTTTCCTGATAAAGTGGCGTGGTTAATCCTGGCGGCCACCTGATCAGATGCATACAGTAGATGCTGAGCAGAACTAATTGTGGAAACACTGTTTTCCTTTGTTTAGGTACATATATATATATTTTTTTAAGAATCTCAGGCTTGATCCTGGCCAGTTCTTAGACGTAGTATAGTGAGCTCTTTGTTTAAGGCACTATTGTTAATCGTATATTTCTAGATTTGGCTTCAGGGCATCAACGCCCCGATGTTTCTGTTTGTATAACAGACTTTCTGGATTTCCTTCTACTCAGACTATCGCTAACTAAGTCCATGCGTATTTTTAAGTAAGTCTTTTTGCCCTTTGTATCTAGATAATCATCGAGTATTTGTGTTTCATATCATGGATCATTGCTAGGTATTTGCACCCTTGGTCGTAGTTTGTCTGCTTAGTACCATATTTATTAGTCATTCATACCTTACATTTAGCCTTATTTTATTTTATTTTCAGGATATTCATTGCTCAATATTTTCACAATTCAATCGCTCTTGGGAATCCTCCTACCTCCTATGGTGAGATCTTCTCGCATTTAGTGGAGTAAGTCACCTCAGTTTTGCACATCTGTGAATATTAGTCTCTGTCTGTTATATTGACAATTTTATTATGTTATATACCTAGGGAAACTTGTCCATCTATATGCCTTTTTAGCTATCAATTCCTTTTGGTGGCCCATATCCTCTGTGTGTCTACTACTGCTATCACACTAGGACATCTTTCCCGGATTAGCTATAAACCCCTACCAGGTAATACAGATCTCCACAATTATCTCATACTATGTACACATACTCTGCAAGGATAGACAGTCTGGATTAGAAAATCGGGACACATTGTGTATCCATCTGTGCTTCCCTATGTTCACTTGTTAGGTTGGCCTAGTTTTCTTATGCTCGAATCCAATGACTTTCAACTACATGTGTATATGTCTTGTTTCTCAATTCTATACATAGGCTTATTAGCCTTCTTTTTCTTATAATCATTATTTAAGGTACTCTAGCACACAGCAGGTATGCATACTGTCTTTGATAGATGAATGAAATGTATTAATAAGTTATTGTATCTATGATGTAATTCTTTGGACTTTGTTTGCCATATGTCCTTTCTGATTAAATATAGACTATTTGTTTGGACTTCACTAGTAGTTGTGTCTTATTGGAGATGATAATGTTTTGTACATATTATAATTTGTATATATGTGGTCATAGCAACTGATTATGGTTCAGTAGTGTTAAGCGGTTCTAGGATCTTATGATAATAATATGAATATGTGCACCCTTCAATTGTACAATAACAGTTATGTTACATGTTTTATTCAGTTTCAGTGCAATAGATGGTAACCTGATGAAGGCCACAATGCCAAAACGCGTGAAGTCCCCATCTACCGCATTGCCTACATCAACTCTTCTCTATGGTTGTTTGTGTTGTTTTTAATATGAAAAATATTTTCTGAATATATATATATGAATGTTCAAATGAATACTGTTCTTGATATCAATTTTGAACCATAATATATATTGTGGGGTTGAAATAGAGATATATGAACCACAACAAACTTATAATCCAAAATATCAATTACTAATAAAATGAAAATAATTTCTAATATTCATGTGTGACAATTTTGGTCTATGTGTGACGGGTTTCACTAACCTGGTGGGGTGTTACATTATAAATTAGACCTAGAACTGCTTTTGTCAATTGCGTGACTGACTTGGCTATAGACCTTTACTTAAAGTGACCTCACCAAGACCACCACTCCTTGGACCTGGGGTTTAGAGCAGGAGACTGCATTCAAGCAAACGAAGGCAGCGCTGTCCGCGGAAACCACACTTGTCTACTTTGACCCGCGACACGACTCCCAGCTAGTAGTCGACGCCAGCCCCACAGGCCTCGATGCGGTTCTGGTGCAATGACAAGACTGTGGCGAGTGGGCACCTGTCGCCTACGCAAGCCGCACCCTCACACCCACCGAACAGCGGTATTCGCAAATCAAAAAAGGAAGCCATTGCGATACTGTGGGGGTGCCGCCACTTTCATATATACCTGTATGGCCACCCATTCACCGTCATCACGGACCACAAACCACTGGCCCCATTGTTCTAAGGCTCATCGTCTTGCCGTCCTTCACGAATCATCATCATCATCATCATCTTTATTTTGGCAACATATGCCATAAAAGGTACAAATGACATTAGATCTAATACAGTAATGTTAAAATATGTACAACCATTAAAACATATAAAATCAGTACACAAATATAAGGACTAGCCATTCTATATACTAAAAATATTCCAAGGCTCATCGTCTTGCCCTCCTTCACGAATCAAAAAGTGGACCCTGCAACGTCAGGAGTTCCAACTCACCGTGGAGTACCGACCTGGCACCTGGAATCCTGCCGACGTCTTATAGCGACACTCCCGACCTGCCACACTCCCAGAAGCAGCTGAGGCGGCCGCCACAGAGGACTATGTGAGGTTAGTGGTGGAACGATCCCGGCCTCTGCCGATGTCCCTACAAGAGGTCGTCACACCCACAAAACACGATGACTGCCTCCAAATCGCCATCCAAGCAGTCAACTCAGACGACTGGAGACTCCTGCAGAACCCGTCACCTCGGAGAACGGAAACAGCTCAAGCAACCCTGAAAGCCCTTCACCAAGTCCGGCACAAACTGTCTGTGTCCCCCGAAGGCTGCCTGCTATGAGGCCCTTGCCTTGTCCTGCCGGAGAGCCTGACTAGACAAGCGGCTCTTCTTGCACATGGCGCTCATCAGGGGATTGTGAAGTCAAAAAATAGACTCCGCAGCAAAGTCTGGTTCCCAGGCCTAGATCAACAGATAGAAGCAGTCGTCAGACACTGTCCAGTGTGCCTCTCAATGAGCCTGCCCGATTAAAACCAGCGCCTGTCATCACAGAACCCACTCCGAGCTCCCCGTGGGAGAGAGTGAGTACCGACTTTGGCAGCCTACCTGGTGGAAAGTACATGTTTGTGGTGGTAGACGACTTCTCCCGATATCCCGAAGTAGAGTTTGTCATGTCAACGTCAGCAGCAGAAATAATCCCGAAACTCGATAAACTAATGGCAACTCATTGACTTTTTGTTGAGATCCGGCCAGATAACAGTCCACCGTTTACCAGTGCAGAGTTGACGGACCACCTGGCATCCCATAAAGTGAAGCACCGATGAATCACACCGAGATGGCAGCAAGCCAATGGTGAAGTAGAACGGCTGATGCGCACTTTGAATAAAACAATACAAATTGCCCTGGCAGACGGAGTTAACCTGGGACAGGCAATGTACCAGTGAGTACCGACTCATGCCTCATTGCACCACGGGCATCTCCCTGAGTCGGCTGTGCTTTGGTCAGGCCATAACTGACTCCATACCACATCACTCAACAAGGGCGGAAACACCCAACCCCCCGAACCAGTCCGACCGCCGACGTGATCTGAACAACAAAGCAGCATCAGAGAAGAGACATGCTAAGAAGAGTCCGATTGTTGTCGGTGATGGAGTGTTGGTACAGGACCGTCATCCTGGTGGAAAGTTACGCTTACCCTTCGAACTTCAACCCTGGCTGGTCATGGCGGTAAAAGGCACCATGGTGACAGCCCAGAGAGGACACAAGACAGTAACACGCAATGTGTCTTTCTTCAAAACAGTTCTTTTTGGTGATGACTATGGTGGCACAATGCCTGAGATGCCACGGAGAACCTCTCCCAGTGAGCCATCCGATGTCAACAACGAAGAGTCCGATCCCGTCAAACCTGCCACAGAAGGTCGAAACCCCAGTCCACGGACTGCACTAGCACACGATCAAGATCCCAACGGAGTCGAGAGTCCGTCTGCCTGCAGTAGCCCTGTGGAAGAGTCCCCAACGCCTTCGCTGCGGAACAGCCAGAGCAGATACAACCTGAGACCATGTCCGAAGCCTTCCCAGAAAATCAAGGACTACGTACCCAGAGGCTGGTCAGCGACACTGGATTGAGTCGCAGCTCGATGGACAATTAAAACGGAAAACACCAAGTAAGACTGTTCTGTTGGCACCCCGCCCCATAGGCTGTTGTTTTTCCTGAACTGTTTTTCCAAACATTGTTTGTCCTGTAGTTGGACTCATGTTTATATTCATTTGACATGTCTTTCCTGGTAAAGGAGAAATGTAGTGTTCGGGAGACCTGAGGAGTCCACGTCTCCTCTAAAGTTAGGGGTGGTCCTGTTAACCGCCCTCCCCCCCCCCCCAGCAACGTAACAAAAGCTTGTCGGCTGAGCATGCGCAGAACACAAAAGATGATGGACGGAATGTTGCACAATGGCAAAACATTCACTCTCAGTCACAGATCTGGGTTTAATCTGTCGTTATTTTGCTCACCAAGCCACCCCAGGTCAGACATGGCCATATGCAAATCAGTCTTGACCCTGTGCCTCATGGGAACAGTCCAGACCGACCTGCCAAGCCATGTCTTTCCTGGACCGGAATCAAGCATCCTAGGACCAGTTTCTGGCTATCAGCCGTCTTCAGCCAGGATAGCTTGACTCCAGTGGCTTAGTGAGCAAGGGACCTACATCTGGGCATACCCTTCCCACATAGGGTGAACAGCAAAACACAAAAGATGATGGACGGAATGTTGCACAATGGCAAAACATTCACCCTCAGTCACAGATCTGGGTTTAATCCATCGTTATTTTGTTCACCAAGCCACCCCAGTTGAGCGCGACGTGAGAAGAGTTAATAAATAGCCTGGGGGACCCGGGGCATGGCAGTTACTAGCTGGCCACTACCATAACAGTGTCTCCTGTGTCTCTTTGTTAGTCAGCACTAGGCCCCTAGCCAGGACACTACACTATCGAGGCACAAGATGGCTGCCAACACTTCCTGGTTTGGAGTGTTGACGGACAGTTTACAGCCATTAGCATGCCGCTCGTGCTCTTAATGGTACGGGTATAATCCTCGGACAGTACGCTTACGGTACAACTCCGCAAATATATCTATGATTTTACTTTTGATTTTCTCAGGAACTACTGAACGGATTTACACCAAAAGCACAATCTACAAACCAAACTCTACATTTTTTGCCAAATTTGGTGTAATTCCGTTCAGCAGTTCGGCTGTAGCCGTATCTAAAGGTCCCTATAGAAAATTGCAAGGGGAAAACACGTTTTGGACCCCCACTTTTCCCCAAAAACTTTCAGGGAAGGAGCGGAGCGGAGCGCCCCATCTTCTTTGAGAATTTCGCGAAGATTCGTCAACTGGCGCCAAAGTTATTCCAAATAGAATGTTGCAGATTTCCTATGGAAACTAGGTCCTAACTATAACTACCTACTGGAGACCGCCAGTAGGTGATATATATATATATATATATATATATATATATCTATATTACCTACTGGCGGTCGCCAGTAGGTAGTTATAGTTAGGACCTAGTTTCCATAGGAAATCCGCAACATTCTATTGAGAATAACTTTGGCTCCGGTAGACGAATCTTTGCGAATTTCTCAAAGAAGATGGCCTGCTCCGCTCCGCTCCTTCCCTGAAAGTTTGGGGGGATTCGTCAAGTGGGGGCTGAGATAAAACGGGGGTCCAAAACATGTTTTCCCCATGTTATTTTCCATAGGACGTTTAGACACGAACGGCTGAATGGATTTATAAGAAATTTGGTAGAAAGGTAGAGTCCTGCTCGCAGATTACGCTTTTCTTTGAATGGTGTAAATCTTTTCAGTAGTTGCTGAGAAAATTAACTTTGAAAAAATATATATTGGGCTATATATATGTTAGAGCCCAAATGTAGCCCAATGTAGCCCAATGTAGCCCAATGTAGCCCAAAGATGGCCACCAGAGACAAAAAAAACAAATGTAGCCCAAATATCAGCCAGATGTAGCCCAACTATAGCCCAATCACAGAATGTCCCACAGTGTTCTAAAGAACAACTAGAGCGCTAACAGTCTTACTTATGACAAAAGTATGGCACACCTGAAGTCATCTTGATTGGAATAAAGTGTTAACACTTAAAACATTTAATTTGCAAAGGAACAAAATGAGGGGGTTCATTTTGCCATAGAAATTATGATTAGTGCTGAAGAAAGAAAAATTAGGGCACATTTTGAGTGACTGCTCAAATCCTCTTATATTTCATTAAAAAAATTCTGATATGCAGTCTCCCAAGACGGCCACCAGAGACAAAAGAGCCCAAATGTAGCCCAAATATCAGCCAGATGTAGCCCAACTATAGCCCAATGACAGAATGTCCCAGAGTGTTCTAAAGAACAACTAGAACACTAACAGTCTTACTTATGACAAAAGTATGGCACACCGGAAGTCATCTTGACTGGAATAAAGTGGTAACACTTAATACATTTAATTTGAAAAGGAACAAAATGAGGGGTTTCATTTTGCCATAGAAATTTTATATATATATTCACTGAAAAAACCATAGGTTTTAAACATGTTATAGTTAGGAAGTAGCATTTAAAAAACCTATGAAATTCACTGAAAAAAACCATAGGTTTTACACACGTTATAGTTAGGAAATAGCATTTACAAAGCCTATGAAATTCACTGAAAAAACCATAGGTTTGACACCAGTTATAGTTAGCTGGAAATTTTACTCGCATAAAACCAATGAAATTCCCACGTCATAGTTAGTTGGACTCACTATAACTTGCGCGTGCAATGCACTGCTGATGACGTCACATATTACATCACTCATGACATGGTCAGTGACATCAGTCAAGACATCACTGATGACACCATCCTTGTGACAGAGTGACAGACCTCTTTTCACTGTAATGTAACCCTTGAAACACATATTCAAAAATAGAAACTAAAATTTTCCAAAAAATGGAGATACCCATACCAGTTACAACAACCACTTCAATAATTCCAACATCTATATACACATCCACTCATTGATCAACAGTTCTATATAGTCACTCGTACATATACTCACTCATGATATGTAGTGATATACCTATACATCCTGTTACACACCGACAGTCATCCAAAAGATACTCTCACACATATTCACACATGCAAATAAACTATTGAACATCCATTTATTTGCATATACAGCTATATACACACAACCACCTTACATCTATGGAAACTTACACATACTTACTCTCTTAAACAATCACTTATAGAAACACATACTTATCTAAACAGGAACTCTTACAATCTCTTTCTCTCACATATACTCACTTATATACATCAATATTCACATATATTAGATTAAAACATATGTAGTTACTGATAAAGACACTAGTGAGACAGTCATTCACTCACTAAGACACACATATACACACTCTTCCACCCATACAGTCCTGCACATATGCTGTCTTCGAAACACATACACAGAGAGAGTCAGTCATTCATGCCTCTATGTAATAAGTAATACCCCCACCAAACCATACAAACACTCATACTGATACTAACAAAAACATCTAATAACCCATATACATACACATGTAGCTACTCACCAACCCATGCAACCACTTATACACAAAGTGAAACACTAATACATATATTTAAATATTTAAACATTACTCTCTAATCTATTTATTCACTAAGATACACTTAATAAACCAGTTAACCAATCAATTTTTTTTTTTAAAAACATCCAAATAATCACTTATTTAAACATTTATTCTTCCATCAACTTTTACATATACATATATAACACATATTTATTTTTTAAAAAGACACACATTCACTGGATAGTATCATCAGTGATGTCATGACTGATGTCACTGACCATGTCATGAGTGATGTAATATGTGACGTCATCAGCAGTGCATTGCACGCGCAAGTTATAGTGAGTCCAACTAACTATAACGTGGGAATTTCATTGGTTTTATGCGAGTGAAATTTCCAGCTAACTATAACTGGTGTCAAACCTATGGTCAAACCTGGTGTCAAACCTATATGCATATATATATGCATCAAACTTTTCGCCCAACAAGGAGAGCCCCAAAACGGATTTTAAATTCACCATACTCCAGGGCCTCATGGTATTTGTAGTGCCTTAAAACTCATGTGAGTTGCCGTGTTCCAAGAAAAATTAAAACATGTATTTCCCAAGTGGGCAAGTGTTGCTTTCTTCATACCTCACGCCACACTTAATAACCACCATCCTGGTACCCGTTCTGAATGCCGTGGCAAATTTCAGCGCCACAGTCAGACCGCAACAGCAGCTGGGCTCTCTACGCGGCCCAGGTTTGACCGCTTCTATCCATCCAACTTTTCGCCCAAAAAGGAGAGGCCCAACTGCCGCAGTTCATTTGCAGATAAAGCCGTAGCCCATGAGGAAGTGCTGAATAGCACGAAACGCGTTGGGCTAAACGGATGTATGATGTTACAATGCACAGTTTTACAACGCATACCTTTACAATGCATTTTTTACAACGCAACATCCATTACAACGCATTCCATTACAACGCATGCCATTACAACGAAATTTTAAAAACTACATTTACAACGCATTCCATTACAACGCATAATACCTTAACAACGCATACCATTACAACGCATAACATTCCATTGCATGTTTGGTAAGTATTGGATAGTGTAGGGGTAAAAATTACTATTCTAACTCCAGGGGGTGCAACAGTAGGGTAAGTGTTGGATAGTGTAGGGGTAAAAATTACTATTCTAACTCCAGGGGGTGCAACAGTACGGTAAGTGTTGGATAGTGTAGGGATACAAATTACTATTCTAACTCCAGGGGGTGCAACAGTAGGGTAAGTGTTGGATGGTAATGTTATGCGTTGTAATTGTATGCGTTGTAATGACTGCGTTGTAAAGACATGCATTGTAGTGGTGTGCGTTGTAGCGTCATGCGTTGTAATGGTTGCGTTGTAATGGCATGCGTTGTAATGTATGTTGCGTTGTAAAAGTTGCGTTGTAAAGGTTGTTTCCCGGCTGAACATTTTATCAAGAAGTAAAGCTTCCTTTCCTGCTTGCACACTGTAACCTTCACCAATAAAGTATGGTGAATTTGAAATCTGTTTTGGGCCTTTCCTTGTTGGGCGAAAACATGGATGGATAGAAGCAGTCACGCCTGGGCCGCGGAGAGAGCCCAGGTGCTGTTGCGGTCTGACTGTGGCACTGAAATTCACCACTGCATTCAGAACAGGGACCAGGATGGTGGTTATTAAGTGTGGCGTGAGGTATGAAGAAAGCAACACTCGCCCACTTGGGAAATACATGTTTTAATTTGGCTTGGAACACGGCGACTCACATGAGTTTTAAGGCACTACAAATACCATGAGGCCACGCCCAGTGGGGAGGGATGTGTGACATTATCAGAAGCCTGAAACTGCCGCAGTTTATTTGCAGATAAAGCCATAGCCCATGAGGAAGTGCTGAATAGCACGAAACGCGTCGGGTTGATCATTTTATCAAGAAGTAAAGCTTCCTTTCCTGCTTGCACGCTGTAACCTCCACCAATAAAGTATGGTGAATTTGAAATCCGTTTTGGGCCTCTCCTTGTGGGTGAAAAGTTGGATGGATATATATATATATATATATTACCTACTGGCGGTCGCCAGTAGGTATATATAGTTAGGATTTTTTCTCTATGGGATTTTTGAAAATTCTATGTCTAATAACTTTGGCGTTTGTGGACGGAATTGGCTGAAATTTTCAGGAAAATGGCACATTTTGTTTCTGAGCAGCCCCTGAAAATTTTGGGGGGGGTTCATCAAGGGGGGGCCGAGAAAAAAGGGGGGTCCCAAAACGCGTTTTTCCCATGTTAATTTCAATAGGGCGGTTGGCCTCACTTTTAGCCCGAACGGCTGAATGGATTTGCACGAAACTTGGCAAAATTGTAGGGACTGGTAGCCCGATGTGCCTTTTGTTGGTCTCAATATATGTGCTCCAGTGGATTTTGAGAAATTAACGTTTAAAAAAAGATATATATCTGTAACAGCGGACTGGGCAGCGGCCCAGGACGCGGACTTTTCGCGCAACGGAGCTTTGTGAAGCGAAGCTGATTGGTTCTCCGGTGTCTGTCAACATTCCAAACAGTCCGTAGCGGCCGCCATCTTGTCTCTCGGTAGGATCGAGAGACAAGAGGAGGTCAAAACAAAGGGGGAAATAACTATAAGGGGGCATAGTAGATCCTCGCTGACCCCCTAGGTTTGATGTGGAGGTTTTAAAAGGGCCCCGCGGGGCAAAAAAATATAATAATAATAATAATCGAACGGCTGAATGGATTTGCACGAAACTTGGCAAAATATTAGGGACTGGTAGCCCGATGTGCCTTTGCTAGGTCTCAATATATGTGCTCCAGTGGATTTTGAGAAATTAACGTTCAAAAAAAGATATATATCTGTAACAGCGCTCCGCTTCGCGTAACGGAGGTTTGCGAAGCTGATTGGTCATTCTGTCACTGGGCTATAGTTGGGCTACATCTGGCTGATATTTGGGCTATATTTGTTTTTTTGTGTGTCTGGCGGCCATCTTTGGGCTACATTGGGCTACATTGGGCTTCATTGGGCTACATTCGGCTAATTAGCAAATAGCTCATCGCAAACTAGGAATGGTAAAGAATCGCTATTTATTCCTTAAAGTTCGCTATTTAGGAAATGCAAAAAACTTTGATGATACATATGGCGGTTCATCTCTAACAAGATAAGAAGCATAGGGATACATTTATGATGACTGGCGCATCACCAGGGATGTGTTAGTCATTCTGTGCCGCTGTTCCGTCACCTATGGTGTGCTGCATTTACAATGCGGCGCATCATGGGGCAAAAACAGCACAGATGCGTGATGTATCTGTGCCGTAAAGGTGGCGCATTGCTGGAGTTGTATCGCAAGTGTGATGAAGCTCCAGCAAGGGTCGGGGGTGCCCCTGTCGCAGGGTTTCTGTTCTCACACAGAACTGTGGACAGAGGATTGGAACCTCGGCGAATGCATTGCTGGAGTTGTATCGCAAGTGTGATGAAGCTCCAGCAAGGGTCGGGGGTGCCCCTGTCGCAGGGTTTCTGTTCTCACACAGAACTGTGGACAGAGGATTGGAACCTCGGCGAATTAGGGTGTCCCAAAACTCACGTTAGTAATCAAAAACTCCTTAGCAAGCTAGGTACAGTGTCACATTGGATATAACAAACTCTCAATGTTTAGACAATCCAGAATATGAACTTATAGTACCTCAGGATACGTGGAACTCATGAACAGTCGGTCGTTATAGATTTCTTAGAAACCAGAACATGGAGTTAAGAAGAACAGATGTGTATTTGAAATGTTTATTTACTAATGCCGTCTTCTCAGGCGTAGTACCTTAGATAATAAAAGTACACATATTATCAGTAGCAAAATTACCAGCATAGTTACTAGTACATAAAAAGTGAATGGTGATAGTATGTTAACATGCTGTAAATGAATAAGAGTTAGCAACACTTATAAGCAGCCGCGGGCCGTGGAGGGAGTTACGGTGAGGCAGGGAGGCGGGGAGGGGGAGAAGCAGGGTGGAGAATACAAGTACACATATTATCAGTAGCAAAATTACCAGCATAGTTACTAGTACATAAAAAGCGAATGGTGACAGTATGTTAACATGCTGTAAATGAATAAGAGTTAGCAACACTTATAAGCAGCCGCGGGCCGTGGAGGGAGTTACGGTGGGGCAGGGAGGCGGGGAGGGGGAGGGGCAAGGTAGAGAGGGCTCCACCCTGCTTCTCCCCCTCCCCGCCTCCCTGCCCCATCGTAACTCCCTCCACGGCCCGCGGCTGCTTATATCTCACCCTCCCTAATACACATATTATATTATTTGCTAAGAAGGGCTCTTTGTGTTGGTTTAGGGCGTGCCCATACTTTAGTGTCTTAGATTTGAAGGAATCACATCAGCATACACCAGCTCTCTCTTCATGTGAACCGCATCAACTGTTGTGTATGTGTGTTCGGCAAAGCAATATAAAACCCGCCTCATGCCCAGAATTGGCAGAAGTTGCACTTATGTTATGAGTATGAAGTCGTGGAGATCAGACCTCATAACAATTCTGTATCGTGTTGTTCTTGAAACTTTAGCACTCGCTGTACAGATATAGTTTAACAAGTAAAGCAGATAGTAGACCAATAACATATTATTCTCATGTAAACCACGATGAACTACTAGGTGGAAAGCTAAAGCAACAACTAAGTGTCGTGTGCAGAAGTTGCAAAAAAGGAAAAATGGCGTTTAAACCGGTAATGAGCCCATGCTAACTTAACACGGTGTAAAGATATCCAGGACCTAGATGACACCTCCCCATGATCCGGAAACGAACTGAATAAGATAATAGAAGTGCCATCTCATGAGAGCAGATTGCAAGTTTATATGTGGACGGTCCGCAAGGTAAAGCATTAAAAACTAGGAAAATTTAATGCTAAAGAAAAATAAAACAGCCAAGTACTTTATCGAGTCTTAAGCCAATAGGCAAGGTAAATAATAAAAACTTGACAAATAAGTCAATGAATTGTCAATGAAATGCTAGTACTCAGCATATCAAACATGAAAAAGGTCTATGACATAACTGTGTATGCAAAATAAGCTGCAACAGCCTCCAATAGGAAGTCACCGTCTTCATCCGAAAACAGTTCAGCCATCCAATTTAAAAGCGGAAAAGAACATACGTGCTCTCCCAGCACCGGATCCTCTATCACCATCAGAGGACAGCTCGGTGGGTTTTCAAGAAAGCTCTGTTCCAAGAAAGACTGTGCTGCCGCCAGTAAATTCCAGGGACCAAGTAGTCCATGCATCAATGCCACAGCCATAATCCTTTCGCCAGGACAAACCAACTCGTGAGTAATGATAGGAGTCATCAGCTGATTAAAGTCGACGTCAGGAGAAACCGGTCCGCAGAGACACAAATCAATGGCCCAATCGAAATCACAGGTCAGGCAGTGAAATACAGGCTGGACACAGGTGAAGTAGGAGAATCGAAAAGATAATCCATATGCCGTGCTTAATATCGCCAACGGCATTGTGCCATAATATTCTAGCATGCGATTGCGGAACAGTGTCAGCAGCTGCAGGGTGGGAGGTTGCATAGGAGGGACATCCATATTTAAAAATGTAAAAAAGCACAAGAGCGTCCGCTGGTAATGCAAGTAAAAATGCCAATCGACGAAGCAGAGTGGAGAAAATAGAATGAAAGGAAGCAGGGATGACTCCAAAGATTTTCTCAAATGAAGTCACGAGACCACTGGTAACAACTTTAAAAAAGTGCGCCAGGGACTTTGTGGAGGATGCGTTAAAGATAGTCGGAAACATGTTGCTGAAATTGAAAGGCAAATCTTAATTGAAAAGGGTGTGCACCTCTGTACGGGTGTTCGCTATGTGAAGTACGAAAGTTTCACGGGCCGAACTCAAGGCCACCTCTCTCTGAGACAAAAGAGCTCTTATTCTTGCCATGCCGTTGAAACGTGTCCCAAGGTTGGTATTTGTGGCCAGATTGAAAACTCCCTATGTTCATGTGTGGGAGGAAATAGAACATTTCTGCAGCAAATAACCCGTTCACTTACTGTTACGATAAAAGGAATACTTTTAATTAACTCAGAACAATCTTCATTATTGAGCATCAAATAACTACCATTTTCCAACAACTTGAACGTGGGGATGATAGCAGGAACTGGCGTGCCTTGCAACACGCAAGCCATATTTGGTCGGTGTTTGTTGCATGAACCGTGTAACTGTATGTGCCTACACATTAGTGAATGATCTGGCGTCTCAGTGCATTCCTCTCCATTCAGATAAACTTCTTGATCATCTTTGAAACATCTGTATGTGTATGGAAGCGACCAGACCTCATGAAGAAAAGCACTACCTAAAGGTTCATAACGACCTATTGGTATATATTTCATACAATTTGAAAACTTATATAAAGCAAAAGGCAGCGTTATTAAACCGTGGATAAGGCATGTTGCCAAAAAACCCGCAATCCTCTGCTGATGATGTCACTGAGCATGTCATGAATGATGTAATATGTGACATCATCAGCAGTGGATTACGGGTAATAGTATCTCTAGTTTACTCCCCTATAGCTGTCTTTCTTTTAACATAAGTGTCTGTTTCCTTCCCTTATACTTACTGTTTTTGGTTCGCTTCCGGTTCGCGTACCGGCGAGCGAACTGGGAAGCGAACTAAGAGAAATAGAGGTTGGCACAGTTCCAAATATTGTACCAATTTTTTAATAACGGGGAGGTAGTTCTGAAAAGAACTTTTTTTTTTATTTTTCTGAACATTTTTTTACTGTTTTTGAATTTTTCGGAACAGTTTTATATTTTTTGGGGTTTTTCTTGGAGGGGGCAATGAAAACGATTCATTGTAAAGGGCTCAACAGGAGCAACAAAACAAAAAAAAGAAGTATTTATTATTTTGGGCGTTTCGTACAAACTTGCATATGATAGTCAATAGCTCTGTTGATCAGAGTGATGCTTTTTTCTCCGTAGGAAATGAATCCATCGCAAAATACGCAGATGTGTTTTACATCACCAAATCTCATTTGTATATTTGGCACCATCTCCCTGCCCTCTGGTCCCGTTACTTCCGGTACAACAGATCTTCTGGCCATAATAGGGAGATTATCTAGGTCGTTCCGAAACTGTGCAGCACTGTAGTTGTTAGGATGCCACCTAGTCATATGGCGATGCATTGTGTAGTTTCCGAAACTGTATTTTTTGTCGGTCCCTCTGGACAGTCTATCTTGACATATAAGGCAAGTTACGTATCTTGCATTTACTTTTTTCTGACCTTTGGGAATTTTAAAAAATTGCCAAATGAAGTTTTCTTTCCGGTGAGACGTCCTGGGCTGCTCAGGCAAAAACTGCCTCTCTTCGTGCTCGTCCTCCTGTTCCTCTTCTTCTTCTTCTTGTTGAATTATAACTTGAGCAGGTGGTACACTCTTCCTTGGATGTGGTCGAGGTGGTGGGGAAGCACCAGCTGAAGCTACTAAAGAAGCCATTGCTCAGTGATCACAAAGGGTCTTTCTCTCACAATGATGAAAGTCAGAGTGAGGAAAGAAGGAGGGATTTTCATCATTTGGGAAAAACAAGAGTTCTCAACCAATCAAAAGTGTTCATTTTAGATTATATGACCTAGTCTTACATCATTAGGAAACCAAAAGTGAAATGAACCAATGAAAAGTGTTATTACCAAGTCACATGACTTGCTGTGTTTACGTTAAGCGCTTTGCAGGGCCTCCCGGTTTGCTTCCAGAAACCTGCGCTTTGCGACTCGCTTCGCGTACCAGTTCGCTAACGTAGTACGTCATATGACGTATCACGCGACAACGTGAAACGTCATGCGGACGGGAGGCGTCACGATGTTGTTTTGTAACGCGGCACTTGCGGTAAAGAAACGTTTACCGGCTCGCGGTCTATTTCGCGGCATCAAGGTCAGCTAACGGGAAGCTTCCCGATTTGCGAAGCGGGAACGAAGAAAAAAAAATATTTAAAAAAAAAATTATTCATAAACATATAAAATATATTTTTGGATTTAAAGAAGAATACATTTTACAGCTACAGATATTAGCTGTTAAAAAACCAATGAAATTCACAGAAAAAACCATAGGTTATGGACCATATATAGTTAGGAATTAGCATTTACAAAACCTTGAAAATTCACTGAAAAAACCATAGGTTATAGACCATATATAGTTAGGAATTAGCATTTACAAAACCTTGAAAATTCACTGAAAAAACCATAGGTTATAGACCATATATAGTTAGGAATTAGCATTTAAAAAACCTTATTTTACTCACACAAAACCATTGAAATTCCATATATAGTTAGTTGCACTAACTATATATCGCGCACCCGCAATCCACTGCTGATCATGTCACATATTACATCATTCATGACATGGTCAGTGACATCACTGATGACATCACTGATGACATCTCAAATGACATCACTGATGAGATCACTGATGACATCTCAAATGACATCACTGATGACATCACTGATGAAATCTCAAATGACATCACTGATGACATCACTGATGACATCTCATTTGACATTACTGATCACATCACTGATGACATCATTCATGTGATAATACGATAAACCTCTTCAGACTCTAATATAACCTTAGATACACTCAGTGTAAACAGACACTCATAGACTGTCACTCATCCATGGAGTTACTCAGACACTTAGTCAGTCATGCAAAGAATCAATCACACCTCCATTTCCTCAACTATACAGTTATACACACCTTACTTATTCAAACATATACTAAAACATATTTACTCACTTATACAATCCTGGATACAAGTTCACAATGATCCATACAGCCACTCACACATTCACTGGCTCTTATGCACAGTTATTTATATATGGTAACTCTCACATGTACTGTGTTTTACATATGTACTTACTTTGACATGTAGCACTGAGATATCCATTCACTCACCAATACACTCATGCACACAGTCAACCGCCCATACAGCTGTTTCCACATGCACTTTTGAACCCATACATCCAGTCAATCAACTGCTCACACATCTATGCAGAGAGTCATACACCTCCCAGCCACCCACACACACACTCAGTCTCCCATACAAATGCTTGGGCAACCAATCAATAACCCATACAGTTAATCATATAGCTAATGATCAACACATGCAGCAGTTTACAGAACAACAGACATAATGATGCACAAATTAAGACAGTTTAGTCACTAACCCATTCACTCAGTGAGACACATTTAATCAGTCACTCATACAGTCAGCCATGCCCCTACTAAATCCTTCATCAAGACACTTATACATCCATTCATTCTTCAATATGTAAGACATATTTTAACTTTACAGAATTATACAGTCACTGGATGACGTCATCAGTGATCTCATCAGTGATGTCATTTGAGATGTCATCAGTGATGTCATCAGTGATGTCACTGACCATGTCATGAATGATGTAATATGTGACATGATCAGCAGTGGATTGCGGGTGCGCGATATATAGTTAGTGCAACTAACTATATATGGAATTTCAATGGTTTTGTGTGAGTAAAATAAGGTTTTTTAAATGCTAATTCCTAACTATATATGGTCTATAACCTATGGTTTTTTCAGTGAATTTTCAAGGTTTTGTAAATGCTAATTCCTAACTATATATGGTCTATAACCTATGGTTTTTTCAGTGAATATATATATATATATATATATATATATATTACCTACTGGCGGTCGCCAGTAGGTAGTTATAGTTAGGACCTAGTTTCCATAGGAAATCCACAACATTCTATTTGGAATAACTTTGGTGTCAATTGATGGAATTGGCTGAATTTCTCCAAGAAAATGGCCAGCTCCGCTCCGCTCCCTCCCTGAAAAATTGGGGGGGATTCGTCAAGGGGGGCCAAGATAAAAGGGGGGTCCCAAAACGTGTTTTCCCCATGTTAATTTCCATAGGGCGGTTGGACTCACTTTTAGCCCGAACAGCTGAATGGATTTCCACCAAACTCGGCAAAATTGTAGGGACTGGTAGCCCGATGTGCCTTTGCTATGTCTCAAGATATGTGCTCCAGTGGATTTTGAGTAATTTAGGTTAAAAAAAATATATATATCTATATGCGTGCCCCGGTACGCGCACCGGGGCGTCTGTCAACATTCCAAACAGTCTGGAGCGGCCGCCATCTTGTGTCTCGGTAGGATTGAGACACAAGAGGTGGCAAAAACAAAGGGGGAAATGACCAAAAGGGGGCAGGGTAGACCCCCCCTGACCCCCTAGGTTTGATGTGGGGGCCTTAAAAGGGCCCCGCGGGGCAAATTTGTTTTTTTTCCGTTTTACGCGGGGAGCGTACTTTGGTGAAAAATAGTGAAAAAAGTTAGAGTAAAATAATCATTTTGAGTGATCAGAGGTAGGGTAGCCCTGAAAAGAGCTTTTGGCTTCTGTGGCTGATTTAGGTACCTACAAGTAGGTTCCAATGCACAGTCTTAGATTCAGGAGGAATATTCTATTCCCCTCATCCGAGAAGTGCACACCATCTCCTCTGTAGATATCTTGCATGTTGTAACGCAAGTTATTGTTGTATATTGAACCCATTCCATTCTCTCATGTAAGCAGAAACAGATTTATTCACATGTTTCCATGCTTTCTCAGATTGTGGACAAAATTGGTTGGACCAATTCCATTTCTGTCTTTGGCATATATTGGAATATACCAAGGCAGTTTGTGGAAAAAGTGTCATCAATTGCCAAAAGGTGTCCTTTAAAAGCATTTCCAGACCTACCCCAGTCAAAGTGCCTAGGTCATTTCCACCACAGTGCATAATTATGAGGTCAGGGTGTGGCAGATGCAAAAAGGTTTTCACCAATGGTATCAATTGATGACATCTCAATCCTCTCTGGCCAATCCACTTGATGTCCACATTTGGTAAATCAAGGTTGTGAACATTTCTGATAGCTGCGTACCTTTGAGCCCAGTGGATGTAGCTATGTCCAATAATCCAGACAGAATACATGGTGAGAGGAGGTTCTGGTGCAGTCAGATGAAGTGTGGGATTGAAATGGCAGTTGGAACAGTAGAAGTTTGCAAAAAAACTGTGGAGTTTCAGTGCTCTGCAATGATTGGTGGATTCAGATAGTTGAAAACTGAAAGTTAGGGTGCATGCTTCTGTTCTGTGAAAGAAGTAATTTGAATGGTTAAGAAAAAGTCATTTAAAGAAACATTGCACCGGATAAGCTGGTGTATTGAGAGGTCAAACATCCTTGCTGAGTTCATTTTCAACATTGTAGAATAAACTTTTAAACCTGAGAGCTCAGTGAGGAGGGGGTTGCTATGGTAACAGGCAGAAAGGGCTATTTTTTTTTCGATTTACGCGGGGGGAGTGCCTGGTACGCACACCGGGAACGTACCGGGGAGCGTACCATGGAGAAAAAAGAATGACAGAGTTTTTAAAAAATGTAGCATTTTTTTATAAATTGGAGGTAGTTCTAAAAAGAACAGTTTTTTTATTCTTTTTGTTTTTTTATATTTCTTTTATTGTTTTTTTGAATTTTTTTTACTTTTTTTGGCTTTTATGAACAATTTCATATTTTTTTGTAATTTTTATGGGGACAAATAAAAAACAGGGAATTGTAAACGGCTCAACTGGAGCAAAAAACATCAGGAAGAAATTAAGGTTTCTTTTTGCAGTTGTGGTTGTCTCCAGCACGGTTGATCAGTTTGATACTTTGCTCTCCATAGGAAATTGTAGTCCCTCAAAATATACAAAGTATTTTATAATCTCCAAACTGGGGTTGGATATTTGGGACCATCTCCCTTGTCTCTGGACCCGATGGAGTGGGTTGTTTTCTTTTGGAGGTGCTGGGAGAAGATTGGGGAGGGTTTCTTGTCAGCTCTCTGACCTCTGCCGCAGCATAGTTGTTTGGGTGCCTGCATTGCATATGGCGAAGCATTGTATTGTTGCCAAATGAATACTTTTTGCAGGGTTCCCCCTGGAAAGTACAGTGCCACAGATGAGACATGTGACTTTTGGAGCTTTTTCTTTCTTTAGTCCCCTTGGGATTTTAAAAAACTCCCACCCAAAGTGCTCCTTGCGTTTATAGGGGGGATTATCTTCAGGCAGGAACTGCCTCTCCTCCTCCTCCTCCTCCTCCTCCTCCTCCTCTTCTTCTTCACCACCACTGTGGTGTTGTGGTGGTCCTTGTGGTGGTGGTGGTGGTGATTGAGATGCTCCTGCTGCTGCTGCTACTGTAACCATTTCTCACTTACTACAGACAGGTCTGCAAACAGGTCTTCCTCAGTCAAAGTACAAAGTGAGAATGAGGAAAAAAGGTGGGGGCTTTCATCATTTGGAAAAAATAACTGTTCTGAACCAATGAAGAGTGTTATTTTCAGGTCACATGATCCGACACGCTTACACTACGCGCCCCGGGGCGCGCCCGGGGGCGCTTACATAGCGCGATCGTATGCGCTTTGGTGCTTCCGGGTGCGCTTACGCCGTGCGTCATAAGACGCATCACCCGGCTACGCGATACGTCACGATGATGTTTTCGTTCGCGGCAATAGCGCTAACGGGACGCTCACCAGTACGTGCACCGGGGCGCGCCGCGACTGCGCTTACCGGTGCGCTCACCGGTACGCGCACCAGGAGCGCTCCAGGGCAAAAAAAAATAAAATAAAAAAATAAACATGAACAATATACATACAAAAATAGTATTACATAAATATACAATATAGGATTCATTTTAAAAAATATTATATTTCATAGCTAAAGAAATTTGCTATTAAAAAAATTTGAAATTCACTGCAAAAAACAGGTTTGAGGCCCTATATATAGTTAGGAATTAGCATTTACAAAACCTATGAAATTCACTGAAAAAACCATAGGTTTCACACCAGTTATAGTTAGGAATTAGCATTTAAAAAAACCTATTAAATTCACTGAAAAAAACATAGGTTTGACACCAGTTATAGTGAGATGGAAATTTTACTGACATAAAACCATTGAAATTCCCACATTATAGTTAGTTGGACTCACTATAACTCACGCGCCCACGATCTACTGCTGATGATGTCACATATTACATCATTCATGACATGGTCAGTGACATCACTGATGACATCTCAAATGACATCACTGATGACATCTCAAATGACATCACTGATGACATCACTGATGACATCATCCATGTGATAATACAATACACCTCCTCACACTCTAATCTAACCTTTGATACACCCAGTGTTAAATACAAACTACCATTCCTGAAACCATTGACACAACAATACCAGTTACCACATACGCACTCACTGATTTCTAGGTCTACACACACATCCACTCATTCACCCATACAATCACTCATACATACAGTCACTCATCAATACAACACTATCATATACACTCATACACCTATACAGAGACTCACACACTGCCACTCATCAATGGAGTTACTCACACACCTAGTCAGTCATGTAAAGAATCAATCACACTCCCATTTCCTCATCTATACAGTTATACAAACAAAACCTTACTTATTTAAACATAGACTAACACATACTTACTCTCTTTTACAAT
Organism: Lissotriton helveticus; assembly: GCF_964261635.1. Lineage (NCBI taxonomy): Eukaryota > Metazoa > Chordata > Amphibia > Caudata > Salamandridae > Lissotriton > Lissotriton helveticus. Next base: position 54,099,576 of record NC_136059.1, read on the forward strand.
CACTGATACAAGTACACATTGTTAGATACATTCACTTATGCAATCACAGGCTGTCATATATAGTCATTTATATATGACAACTCTCACATGCACCGTGTTTTACATATGTACTTACTTGGACATGTAGCACTGAGATATCCATTCACACACCAACACACCCATGCACACAGTCAACCGCCTATACAGCTGTTTCCACATACACTCTTGAACCCGTACACCAAGTGAATCAACTGCTCACACATCTACACACAGAGTCACACACCTCCCAGCCACCTCCACACACACTCACCCTCACATACAAATACTTGGGTTACCAATTAATAACCCATATAGCCAGTCATATAGCTACTAATCAATACATGCAGCAGCTTACACAACAACAGACATAATGATGCACACATTCTAACAGTTTAGTCACTAACCCATGCATTCAGTAAGACACATTTAATCTCCCACTCATACAATCAGTCACGCACCTACTAAATCCATTATCCAGACACTCATACATACACTCATTCTTCAATATGTTAAACACATTTTAACTTTACAGGAACACACATTCACTGGATGATGTCATCAGTGATGTCATTTGAGATGTCATCAGTGATGTCATCAGTGATGCCATTTGAGATGTCATCAGTGATGTCATCAGTGATGTCACTGACCATGTCATGAATGATGTAATATGTGACATCATCAGCAGTAGATTGCGGGCGCGCGAGTTATAGTGAGTCCAACTAACTATAACGTGGGAATTTCAATGGTTTTATGTCAGTAAAATGTCCAGCTAACTATAACTGGTGTCAAACCTATGTTTTTTTCAGTGAATTTAATAGGTTTTTTAAATGTATATATAGACATGGCTTGGCAGTTCGGGCTGGACTGTTCCCATGAGGCACAGGGTCAGACTGATTTGCATATAGCCATGTCTGAACTGGGGTTGCAGAGTGGGCTAAAGAACGGTGATGGATCAAACCCAGATCTCTTGACTGGGTGTGAGTGTTTGATTGGTTCAGATGCTCCGTCCATCACCACCCCCTTTTGTACCGCTTTTTGCCCCATAAGTGTGGCAGGGTAAGCTCAGACGTGAGTCCCTTGCTCACTTTGCCACTGGATTAAAGCAAGTCGGGCTGAAGACGGCTGTAATGCCAGAAACCGGTCCTCGGAAGCTTGTTTAAGGTCCAGGGAAGGCATGGCTTGGCAGTTCGGGCTGGACTGTTCCCATGAGCCACAGGGTCAGACTGATTTGCCTAATGCCATGTCTGAGCTGGGGTGGCAGAGTGGGCTAAAGAACTGTGAAGGATCAAACCCAGATTTCTTGACTGGGTGTGAGTGTTTGATTGGTTCAGATGCTCCGTCCATCACCACCCCATTTTGTACAACTTTCAACAAGCGGCACATTTCTTTGTTTACATTCCCTTGTCTGGAAGTTAACCAGTAACTCGTCAGTGTGATCTACACTGACTTTTGACCTTACCGGTGTTTGATGACAGAGACAACAGCATTCAGCTGCTGTCACGAGCCGCACACGCCTTCAACATGCCAGCCATGACGTAAACCAATCCCGGTATTTCACCAACTGGCAGTCAGTTCCATTTAAGACTGAAGCCGAGTATTGGTGACCCAATCACTCCGATCCAGGTAAGCGAGCCCTATGGCGTGTGCATATCTTACACACACACAGAGGGTTTCTATCCTCATGTGCATTTACTGATATTAACCACTTTACAAAGACGTATCAGGAAGCGAGGATAGAGATAGTGTTAGACCTGGCACCTTGGCATGAGTCTCCCTTCCACTTTTTGCTGATGTGCCTCAGATGTTTTGCTGGTGTTAGCTGCTCAGGGCACTGCACCATGGCCAATCCGTGCCGCAGTGCAAGTGCTCCCAATATAAAGTGTACCTGTAATTGATCTCCATGATTGGCTCATTGGATTTACTGTCAGTCCCCAGAAAAGTGCACCAGGAGTGCCAGGGCTTGTAAATACCAATACTGCTAGTGGGCCTGCAGCGCTGGTTGCGCCACCCACAGAAGCAGCCTTTTAAAATGTGTCTAGGGTCTGCCATGGTAGAACTTGTGTGCAGTCTGGTACTGTCATGCTGGCTGGCAAGTGCACACACTTGCCAGCCCCTAAACCTTCCCTTCACTTCATATTAGTCACCCCTATGGTAGGCCCAAGGGCAGGGTGCATTGTAAATGTAAGGTAGGACAAGCCCTGATGTGGGTGGCATGTCCTAATAGTGAATTACAGCCATTTTTGTTTTTCACTATTGTAAGGCTACCTGTTCTCATAGGCCAAGATGGGCTGCTGGAGTTATTACACACTATAATCCCAGCAGGCTCAGGGAAGATGGTAGAAGGTCGAATTTAGTATGCCTGAACTCAGAATACTAAAATACTTCTTTTAGTAACATTTATTTTAATATCCTGTGTTTGCAAATGCTACTTTTAGAAAGTTAGCATTTGCTTGCCTAAACCATTTCAGCCCGCCTCTGCCAGGATGTGTATCTGCTGTCTGGGTTGTGTGAGTGACAGGGCTGGGGATGAGAGGTGGTGAATAGGGGGATTATACCAGAGTAGGTGGTGGGAGTGCCCCTTGACTCTGAATAGGGCGGTGCTCTGCCACCACAATGCTGGCTCCGCCCCCTGGGGAGCGACTAATGACTCTGCCCAACACCTGCACCAGGAAGAGGGAAAACTGTCAACAAGGTGCTCCTGACTGTACTTGTCATCACAATGCTGGCTCAACCTCCTGCGGAGCGTCTGCTGCCCCGCCCCTCAAACTGAAAGCAGAAACCTGTTTTGGCAAAACAAAGTGCTCCAAAGCTGAAGTGAACTATGCAAAGGCCCCCCTGGCCTGAAAGAACAAAAGAAACTTGGTATAAAAGTAGGAGCCCTGCTCCTAAGAAACTAGATCCTGTTTGCGCTAAGAAGAATCTCTGCCTGAAGAGAAGGACCCTGGAAAGCTGCATGGAGGAGTACTGTCTCTAATCCTGAGAGACTGGCCTGTGGTGGGTGCCTTGCTGCAAGAAGGAGAGAAGGACAGAGACTACATAGACTTTATTTTATTTCAACTTGTGCCAAACTTCTACAAAGATCTCCAAGGGCTTGCTGGTGAACTTGCCCCCTGAACTGCGCCCCAGGAACATTGGCCTTACCCCGTCCAGAAGGAAGAAGCTGCTGCTTGAAGTGGTCTGACTTCCCCAGCACTGATCCAGGGATGTGGAGTGCGTGAAGAAGCCTCCCCGCACATTCCACGAAGCAGGGCGTCCCCTGTCCACTGAGCACCACGATCTCTGCTTGGCCACACCAAAGGAGCAAAGTAAAGCCCAGCGGCACTGGGCTGAGCACCGTCAACTGTGGGGAAAGCTGAGCCGTGTTCTGCAAAGTAAAGAGGACCTGTCCAGTCCGAGCACCACGAGCTGCTGGCCTCCACGCCGTAGCCCGTAAAGTATAGATCGACCCCCGCCCCGCCTCAAACTCCCCGTCGAGATCGAACTGAAGGAAGCGCCCCGCTGCTGTGACGTGTGCAGCTACGGAGCATCCAGCAGGAGAGTACGTCCCGTTGCGCCCAACCCGTACTCCTGCCCGCACCACCTGCAGCCGCTCCCCCTCCTGGGTAGAAGCGTACGCTGCGGGTACGTCTGTTCTGCCCCCGAAACGCACCGTCAACTAAGGAGCACCGCGCCTACATCAGCCTCGAGCCGTAGCTCGCATTGCCCTCAGAAGACATCGCGACGTGACAGGACTGACCCTTGCCGCCGTCCGCCTCGAACCTCCCATTAAAAGTAAAGGTATATTGGTACGCTCCGCATTTGCCCTAGACTGTGTGCCTATGATAAAGAGAACTGTACGCTGAAGGTACGCTCCGCATTTGCCCTAGACTGTGCGCCTATGATAAAGAGAGCTGTATGCTGAAGGTACGCTCCGCATTTGCCCTAGACTGTGTGCCTATGATAAAGAGAAGTGTGCACTGAAGGTACGCTCTGCACTGCTAGACGCGGCCTCGGTACGAGTCGCACAGCCCCCAGCGCGCAGTACGCCTCGATCCTGCCTCAGCGCCGTACATGTGATGTGCGAGACGCGTGAGGATTAGCGGGGCTTCTGTGCTTGCCCATACGAGACGTACCGAAGGGCTCTGAAGCGTACCCGCATTAACGAACTGAGGAGTCAGCACGCGGCACACGGTGCCTAGACCATTGTGGGGCCAAGTTTAAGCTTTCAAGAGTCATTTTGAGACTCAGTGACACTAATCTAAAGATTGAACATTGCTCCTTGAGAACTGTGGCATTTCTACAAGTAACTGGAATATTCCTAAGCAATGAAACCTGTATCTAAAGCCTGCTTGAGAGTTTCTATATAAAGATATATATTTTTACAGAACAAACAGTCTTGAGTCTCTGTGTGGGGGATTAATGATTTATTGTGTGTGTTGTATAGATGCTTAACCACATGAGCTCCTGAGATTAGCCTTGACTGCTTGCGCCACACTACCTAGAGGGTGAGCAGGGGTTATTTCTGGAGAGCAATCCTTTGCCCTGACTTAGAGGAGAGGGTCCCTGCTTGTCGCAAGTACCTACCTGCACCAACCAGAGACCCCCAAATCTAACATTGGAGGCAGCGGTGAGGATCACGAATTTGCATCTGTGTAGTATATACAGTGGATTATTGACCATTGCACAGTGAATACAGTCCAGTAACAAAAGGCACAAACTCCTTTTTAGTTTTTTTTGCCTGCCAAAAGAAGATCCCTTGAGTGAAAATCATGCCTGGCTCAAACAGCATGGGGAGGGCAGACGTGATGAAAGCAGAATGGGATGAGTCAAAGTTGGACAGCTACAAGAAAAAAGAACTGAAGTTCTTTTGCAAGAAATTCAAGGTTCAACATGTGGCATGCAGGATCAAACCAGATCTCTACAAGGCACTGAAAGCCTGGATGGAATCAAGGAATGCACCTGGGGATCAGAATGCACCTGGGGATCTTATTGTACCTGAAAGAGCAGACAGCGTCCATAGCTTTGGCAGAGGCCTGTCGCCAGAGGAGCTGGCAGACAGACAGGCAACCAGGGATCATGAAATGAAGTTGGCAGAGCTGCAGTTAAAGGGCCAACTGGAGCTAGAGAGCAAGAGAATGGCTCTGGAAGAGCGAAGAATCCAAAATAAGCATGAGATGAAATTGAGGGAGATGAGTTTCAAAGAGAAAAGTTTATATGATCCTCCCCCTGGTGGCAGCCCAACGCCGGTGCAGGTAGAGTCAAGGGTGTACATGATAAAAGATGTAGTTAAAGAGTATTTTAAGAATGATGACATAAGGCAGTGGTTCAGGGCCTATGAGGTAGCCATGTCCTCCCACCCGGTCCCTGAGAAAGATTGGGGAGCGGGGTTGTGGGGGCGGTTACTTAGCGAGGGGCGGGACACACTCTTAGATTTGCCCTCTGAAGTCTATAACTCTTATCCCCATATGAAGGAAGATTTAATGACCAGGTATGGGCTAACTCCTGAAGGGTAGCAAAGTTGATGATTTTCAAGGTCTCTTTGATTTAATTGCATGGGAGCACTTGTCCAGTAATTGTTTTCCTGAGCTACACCAGCACCTAATTGATAGCAAGCTGACTAACCCTAGGAAGCTTGCTGAGGAGGCAGACCGCTGGCTCAGCACCAGGGTCAACAAGGGTCCAATGGGAGACTCAGCCAAGGGTGGGCAGGGTCCCCAGCAGAAGAGTGGGGGTGACAGGGTTAAACAGAAAGGGTTCCAAAAAGGCCCCCAAAGTAAGCCCCAAGGGAACCAACAGAAGGGTTCTCAGCCTCCCCAACCCCGAAGCAGACCGGGGCCCGACAGGTAAACCTGTTCCCAAGGGGCCCCCTCAATGTTATAAGTGTGGTGAGCTAGGTCACTTTGCCAGTGATCCTAAGTGTCGCCAATATGTGAAACCAGCACCCACTGGTGCTCCACCCAGGCAGATGGCTAGTGTAGCATTTGGGGAGGAGGTAGAAGTCCAAGGTGGGTGGGACCCCGTCCAGATGACCCTAGTCTCACTAGGAGGCAGTGAGATGGTCCCTGAGAACTACGTACCCTCTAACACTAAGAAATATGGGCAAGTAGTAACCATCAATGGGAAGGCGGTGGGGGCTCTTAGAGACACAGGAGCCAGTGTGACTGCAGTCCGGCAGCACCTGGTGTCTCAAGAGCAGGTTGTACCCCATGCATTCTACCGTGTTGTCAATGCTGACAGCACAGAGAGTCAGTGTCCACTGGCTCAGGTTCCCTTTGAGTGGGGGGGTCTCTGGTACTCTGCAGGTTGTTGTGAGAATTTCCATGCCTGTAGACTGTTTGCTAGAGAATGACTTGGAGAGCTCCCCTTGGGAAAAGGTAGAGAAGGCAACCCACCTGAGGATGGTGGGTTTACCTGACTGTGCGAGCGTGACCACCCGGTCAATGGCAGTCAGTAGGGGTGTTCAAGTGGTCCTGGAGCCTGAGGGAGAGGCCCAGGAACCGGCCTTAGAGAGAAGGCGCAGGGGGCACGGGAAACTGACCCCTGAAGTTCCCACGGCCCAGAAAGAAGCAGACGCCCTGGAGCCTACCGGGGAACAGATTGCTGAACTGGGGGACCTGCCTGAGCTGACCCATTGGCAGCAAGAAGGAGGCTCCTCCAGGGAGGAATTCTGCAGGGAGCATAAAGAATGCCCTTCCCTCATGGGTATGCGGCAGCAGACTGCAGACAAGGCCAATGGTGTTCAGTCTGGAACACATTTTGTGTACTGGGAGAATGACCTCCTGTATTCAGAGCCTAAGGTTGCTGAACCTGAGTCAGCCCGTGCACTGGTGGTAACCCCAGAAGTTCAGAGCCTTCCTAATGGGGCTGGCTCATGATGTACCCTTAGCAGGACATTTGGGGATTTATTTATTTAGTGTGTTTTATATAGCGCGCAGCTACCCCAACGGGGTGTCCCGGCACTTCTGCACATTTGCTGAGTCTTACACAAGTGAATTTAGCAGAAAAGGAACGTTTTCAATGCTTTGCGAAAAGGCAGCTCCTCCTGTATCATCCGAATGGGGAAGTTTTTTCCATAAAGAGGAGGCGCACACCTGGAAGGTTTTTCCCCTGGAGCGTATTTTTTTGAATCTGGGGGAAAACAACAGATTTTTTTAATTGGATTGAAGGTGTCTCTAATTGCTATAAGGGCGAAGTCAGGAGGAGGGATAGGCAGAGCCTTTTCCTTTAATAGCGCGATGGGCTAAGGTGAGTTCTTTAAATTCCGCTCTTTTACTAACAGGTAACCAATGTAGCCTGCGTCGATGAGGCGAGATATGCTCATGTAGGGAAATGCCACTGACCAGCCAAATAGCTGCATTCTGGACTGTCTGTAACCGACGACAGAGGCCAGAAATCAGTCCAAGATACAGACCGTTGGCATAGTCTAAATGGGATGTTATCAGTGCCTGAACAATGATTTTCCTGGTGCTGCTGGGGAGAAAATTGATGAATTTTCTGATCATCCTAATTTTAGAAAAACAGGCAGCAGACACTGTCTGGACTTGGTTATAGAAGGATAGGATGAAATCCCATCTTACCCCCAGGTTTTTTACTGATTCTTTGGGGGAGGGGGCTACACTCAAATCAAGTGGCCACCAGAGGTTCGAGTCCAAAGGAGAGGGTTGATGGAAAAAGAGAACCTCGGTTTTTCCTGCATTCAGCCGAAGAAAATTATTGTCCATCCAACGGGCGATGTTACGAAGACAGAGTTTCAATGGATCAAAGGTGGTCTGAGTGGGAGTGTCATAAGAAAATAAACGCTGAATGTCATCAGCATATGAGGTAGCCTTAATTCCTGACTGAGCAATGAGCTCGGCCAGGGGGAAAAAATAAACATTGAACAACAGGGGGCTTAGTGAAGAGCCCTGAGGGACACCCCACTTTAACGGACGGCTCTCAGAGGTGTAAGGTGGGGTGAACACCGCCTGTGTTCGATTGGATAAAAAAGAGGACAACCAGTCCAGGGCCTTACCTTGAATACCTTTAGACTGGAGGCGGTCAAGCAGGACGGGGTGAGAGATGGTGTTGAATGCTGCCGAAAGATCAAGCAGCACCAACACAGCTCTTGAGCCCCCGTCCAGCTTCCATCGCACGGAATCCTCCATCTCTATTAAGGCAGACTCGGTGCTGTGGCCATATTGGTAGTCATGGAATAGGCCATGGGTTTCCATGAAGCCTGCTAATTGCTGATGTACCTGTTTTTCAAGAACCTTGGCTGGGGCGGGCAATAATGAAATAGGCCTATAAATAGCCGGATCGTCTGGTTCTGCGTTGGCTTTTTTGAGAATAGGAACTAATTGGGCATGTTTCCATGAATCCGGGAATATGCCTGTCCTGAGGGAGTCATTCCAAATGTCGTTTAATATGGGATTGAGAAGAGGGGCCAGTGCTTTATATTGTTTGGCCGGCCAGTGGTCAATTGGAGAGCCTGATCTACATTTTAAGAGTTCTGTCAGAGATCGGTCTAAAGTGATCTCCTCAAATTCCGAAAAAACAGGAGCAGACACTGAATGGTGCACCAGTATTTCTTCAGTTCCCATACTTCTGCTACAGGGGAAGGACTATTAGATGGATGCAATTTGTTTCTCAAAATAGTCAGAAAGGCGAGTACAAAGGGACTGTGATACTGGGAATTGACATTTAAGGGCCATAGGGTCAGTGAAAGTTCTTACTGTATTAAAGATTTCCCTAGTGGAACCTTGTGCTCTGTTGTTTTTCTCCTCCAGGAAGATTCTTTTATGATTAATTATCTTCTTCCTGTATTCCTTAAGGGCTATTTTATATTTTTGTTTATCGTCTAAGGAGTACGAATCTCTCCATCGTCGCTCCAAAAATTTACAAGCAGATTTACACTCCCAGTGGTGGTAACCCCAGAAGTTCAGAGCCTTCCTACTGGGGCTGGCTCATGATGTACCCTTAGCAGGACATTTGGGGATGGACAAGACCTATGACAGGCTTGTCACCCACTTCTATTGGCCCCAAATGCACAGGAACTCAGATGCTCACTGTAGGTCATGTCAGACTTGCCAGGCAAGTGGTAAGAGTGGAAGGAAGCAAAATGCTCCTCTCCAACCCTACCCCGTGGTCAGTACCCCATTCCAGCGAGTGGGCATTGACATTGTGGGGCCACTGGACCCCAAAACAGCCATGGGCAACAGGTTCATCCTGGTCTTGGTGGACCATGCCACCCGGTCCCCTGAAGCCATAGCTCTGAGGACAGTGACGGCACCCGTAGTGAGACGAGCACTGATAGGAAATTTCTCACGAGTAGGATTCCCTCTAGAGGTGGTGTCTGACAGGGGCACCAATTTAATTTCTAAGTACATGAAATCCCTTTGGCAAGAGTGTGGTGTAACCTACAAGTTGACCACCCCTTACCACCCCCAAGGAAATAGGTTGGTTGAGAGATTCAACCGAACCCTGAAAGGCATGATCATGGGTCTTGAAGAACCAATGAGGCGTAAGTGGGACGTCCTCTTGCCATGCCTTGTTTTTGCATAAAGTGAGGTGCTACAGAAGTCTCTAGGGTTCAGCCCCTTTGAGCTTTTGTATGGTCACCCCGTGAGAGGACCTCTGAGTTTGGTAAAGGAAGGCTGGGAGCAATCTCCCAGGAAACCTCCCCAGAATGTATACAGTTACATGCTGGCCTTCAGAAACCAGACCAGGCGTTCAGGCAACTTGCTGAGGCAAATCTGGAAACCAGCCAAGAAGAAAGGAAGCGGTGGTACGACCAGAATGCCACTCTGGTGGAGTTTCAACCTGGACAAAAGGTGTGGGTCTTGGCCCCAGTGGAGCCTTGTGCACTTCAGGATAAGTGGACAGGTCCATTTGAGGTTGTGGAGCGCAAAAGTCCTGTCACCTACTTGGTGGACATGCAGTCTCCCAGGAACCCTTTGAGGGTCCTAGATGTTAACCGCCTTAAGCCCCACTTGGAGAGGTCCGAAGTGGGCATGCTCTTGGCAACAGATGATGGGGCGGAGGAGGCGTCTGAGCCTCTTCCTGACCTCCAAGTAGCCTCAGAGTGAGATGGATCAGTGGATGGAGTTAACCTCTCACCCACACTGACCCCTGAACAACAGGATGACTGCCACCAACTGCTGGGGCAGTTTCCTGACCTGTTCTCCCTGGTTCCAGGTGTCACAGATTAGTGCGTCCATGATGTGGACACAGGAGACAGCTTGCCTGTAAAGCACAAGGCTTACAGAGTACCTGACAGGGTCAGGGCCTGCATCAAGGATGAGGTCTCCAAAAGGCTTGCTCTTGGGGTGGTTGAGTCCTCCAGCAGTCCTTGGGCCAGCCCAGTGGTCTTGGTCCCAAAGGCTGCAGCGCCGGGTGCCACACCCGAACTCCAGGTCTGTGTGGACTACAGAGGACTCAATTCAGTCACCAAGACTGACGCGCACCCCATCCCCAGAGCTGATGAGCTCATAGATCGGTTAGGGGCTGCACGGTACCTTTGCACGTTTGATTTAACGTCTGGGTACTGGCAGATCGCCTTGACTGATGGGGCCAAAGAGAGGTCAGCATTCTGCACACCAGATGGGCATTTCCAGTTCCGGGTTATGCCATTTGGGATAAAGAATGCCCCTGCCACCTTTCAGAGGTTGGTCAACCAGGTGTTGGTTGTGCTGGATGAGTTCAGGTCCGCCTACCTGGATGACATTGCAGTGTTCAGTGGCACCTGGCCAGAACACCTGCACCACCTCTGGGAAGTGTTAACGGCACTGCGCAAGGCAGGCCTCATGATCAAGGAAAGCAAGTGTCAGATCGGGCAGGGTTCCGTGGTGTACTTGGGACACCAAGTGGGAAGCGGCCAGGTGGCGCCTCTCCAAACCAAGATTCAAACCATCCTGGCTTGGGAACCCCCAAAGACCCAGACAGAGATGAGGGCCTTTTTAGGACTCACAGGGTACTACAGGAGGTTTGTCAAGGGATATGGCACCATTGTTGCCCCTTGACAGAGCTGACTTCTAAGAAGCAGCCCAGGAAAGTGATCTGGACTGACATCTGTCAGAAAGCTTTTGACACCCTGAAGACTGCCATGTGCACGGCGCCCATGCTCCTGGCTCCTGACTTCTCCAAGGAATTCCTAGTGCAGACAGACGATTCAGAGCATGGTGTAGGGGCTGTTTTCTCACAGATGACTGAGGAGGGCTGGGACTAACCTGTAGCCTTCATCAGTAGGAGGTTACTTCCACGGGAACAGAGGTTGAGTGCAATTGAGCGAGAAGCTTTTGCTGTGGTCTGGGCATTGTAGAAGCTAGGACCCTACTTGTTTGGGTCTCACTTCCGGGTTCAGACAGACCACAGGACCCTCAGATAGTTGATGCAAATGAGGGGTGAGAAACCAAAGCTGTTGAGGTGGTCCGTTTCCCTACAGGGTATGGACTTCACGGTGTAACATCGCCCTGGCATAGATCACGCCAATGCTGACGGTCTATCCAGGTTTTTTCGCCTTAGTGATGAGGAACTCCCTGGGGTAGGGTAGTTCTCCCCACATTGCAGCTGGAGGGGACACGTGTTAGACCTGGCACCTTGGCGTGAGTCTCCCTTCCACTTTTTGCTGATGTGCCTCAGATGTTTTGCTGGTGCAAGCTGCTCAGGGACTGCCCCATGGCCAATCCGTGCCGCAGTGCAAGTGCTCCCAATATAAAGTGTACCTGTAATTGATCTCTATGATTGGCTCATTGGATTTACTGTCAGTCCCCAGTAAAGTGCACCAGGAGTGGCAGGGCTTGTAAATACCAATACTGCTAGTGGGCCTGCAGCGCTGGTTGCGCCACCCACAGAATCAGCCTTTTAAAATGTGTCTAGGGTCTGCCATGGCAGTACCTGCGTGCAGTCTGGTACTGTCATGCTGGCTGGGCAAGTGCACACAGCCCCTAAACCTTCCCTTCACTTCATATTAGTCACCCCTATGGTAGGCCCAAGGGCAGGGTGCCTTGTAAGTGTAAGGTAGGACAAGCCCTGATGTGGGTGGCATGCCCTAATAGTGAATTACAACCATTTTCATTTTTCACTATTGTAAGGCTACCTGTTCTCATAGGCCAAGATGGGCTGCTGGAATTATTACACACTATAATCCCAGCAGGCTCAGGGAACATGGTAGAAGGTGGAAATTAGTATGCCTGAACTCCGAATAATAAAATACTTCTTTTAGTAAAGTTTATTTTATTATCCTGTGTTTGCAAATGCTACTTTTAGAAAGTTAGCATTTGCTTGCCTAAACCATTTCAACCCGCCTCTGCCAGGATGTGTATCTGTTGTCTGGGTTGTGTGAGTGACAGGGCTGGGGATGACATGTGGTGAATAGGGGGATTACACCATAGTAGGTGGTGGGAGTGCCCCTTGACTCTGAATAGGGCTGTGCTCTGCCACCACAATGCCGGCTCCGCCCCCTGGGGAGCGACTGATGACTCTGCCCGACACCTGGACCAGGAAGAGGGAATACTGTCAACAAGGTGCTCCTGACTGTACTTGTCATCACAATGCTGGCTTCACCTCCTGCGGAGCCTCTGCTGCCCTGCCCCACACACTGAAAGCAGAAACCTGTTTTGGCAAAACAAAGTGCTCCAAAGCTGAAGTGAACTATGCAAAGGCCCACCTGGCCTGAAAGAACAAAATAAACTTGGTATAAAAGTAGGAGCCCTGCTCCTAAGAAACTAGATCCTGTTTGTGCTAAGAAGAAACTCTGCCTGAAGAGAAGGACCCTGGTAAGCTGCATGGAGGAGTACTGTCTCTAATCCTGAGAGACTGGCCTGTGGTGGGTGCCTTGCTGCAAGAAGGAGAGAAGGACAACGACTACAGAGACTTTATTTTATTTCAACTTGTGCCAAACTTCTCAAAAGATCTCCAAGGGCTTGCTGGTGAACTTGCCCCCTGAACTGCGCTCCAGGAACATTGGGCGCTGCCCCCCCAGAAGGAAGAAGCTGCTGCTTGAAGTGGTCTGACCCCCAGCGCTGATCAAGGGAAGCGGAGTGCGTGAGGAAGCTGCCCCGCACATTCCACGAAGCAGGGCGTCCCCTGCCCACTGAGCACCGTGACCTCTGCATGGCCACACCACAGGAGCAAAGTAAAGCCCAGCCACACTGGGCGGAGCACCGTCAACTGTGGGGAAAGCTGAGCCGTGTTCTGCAAAGTAAAGAGGACCTGTCCGGTCCGAGCACCACGAGCTGCTGGCCTCCACGCCATAGCCCGTAAAGTAAAGACAAACCTCTGCCCCGTCTCAACCTCCCCGCCGAGATCGCACTGAAGGAAGAGCCCCGCTGCTGTGAAGTGTGCAGCTACAGAGCATCCAGCAGGAGAGTACGTCCCGTTGCACCCAACCCGTACTCCTGCCAGCACAACTTGCAGCCGCTCCCCCTCCAGGGTAGAAGCGTATGCTGCGGGTACGTCTGTTCTGCCCCCACAACGCACCGTCAACTAAGGAGCACCCCATCTACATCAGCCTCGAGCCGTAGCTCGCATTGCCCCCAGAAGACATCGCGATGTGACAGGACTGACCCTGGCCGCCGTCCGCCTCAAACCCCCCATTAAAAATAAAGGTATCTTGGTACGCTCCCCATTTGCCCTAGACTGTGCGCCTATGATAAAGAGAACTGTACGCTGAAGGTCCGCTCCGCATTTGCCCTAGACTGTGCGCCTATGATAAAGAAAGCTGTACGCTGAAGGTACGCTCCGCATTCGCCCTAGACTGTGCGCCTATGATAAAGAGAACTGTACACTGAAGATACGCTCCGCACTGCTAGACGCAGCCTCGGTACGAGTCGCACAGCCCCCAGCGCACAGTACGCCTCGATCCTGCCTCAGTGCCGTACGCGTGATACGCGAGACGCGTGAGGATTAGCGGGGCTCTTCTGTTCTTGCCCGTACAAGACGTACCAAAGCGCTCTGAAGTGTACCCGCATTAACGAACTGAGTCAGAACGCGACACACGGTGTCTAGACCATTGTTGGGCCAAGTTTAAGCTTTCAAGGGTCATTTTGAGACCCAGTGACACTAATCTAAAGATTGAACATTGCTCTTTGAGAACTGTGGCATTTCTAAAAGTAAGTGGAATATTCCTAAGTCATTGAAACCTGTATCTAAAGCCTGCTTGAGAGTTTCTATATAAAGATATATATTTTTACAGAACAAACAGTCTTGATTCTCTGTGTGGGGGATTAATGATTTATTGTGTGTGTTATATAGATGTTTAACCACATGTGCTCCTGAGATTAGCCTTGACTGCTTGCGCCACACTACCTAGAGGGTGAGCAGGGGTTATTTATGGAGAGTAATCCTTTGCCCTGACTTAGAGGAGAGGGTCCCTGTTTCTCACAAGTACCTATCTGCGCCAACCAGAGACCCCCAAATCTAACAGATAGCAACACAGAAAAGTAGGAAAAGGAAATGGAGCAATTTTAATCCCAATACATTTACAAAGGATGTGAAGAAAAACAATATCACACTAGATAAAGATGTCAATCGAGCAAACAGCCAATTTGAATCATGGGTAATAAAGGCTCTGGATGAGACATCTCCATGGAATACACAGTTACCTAGAAGGCACAAGACCTCCCAGCCATGGTATAATGAGGCCAAGTGAAGAGCTAATGATGCACTGGGCCAGGGACAGACTAATTTGCATACAGCCAGGTTCTGAAACTGGGATGGTGCAATGAGCTAAAAAACGGTGTTGGATCCAGCCCTGATCTCTTGACTGGGTGAGAGTATTCTGCTTAATTCAGAGACTCTGTCCATCACCACCCCTTGCTGTAAATATTTATGTCCACCCTAAGCGTGGAAGGGTATACTCAGATGTGATTCCCTTGCTCATTGCACCAACAGGATTCAAGCAAGCCGGGCCGAAAACGGCTGAAATGCCAGAAACCGGTCCCCGGAAGCTTGTTTCCTTCCCAGTGTAAGAATTGGCTTTTGTAGTCTGGTCTGCCCTGTTCTAATGATGCACTGGGCCAGGGACAGACTAATTTGCATACAGCCAGGTTCTGAAACTGGGATGGTGCAATGAGCTAAAAAACGGTGTTGGATCCAGCCCTGATCTCTTGACTGGGTGAGAGTATTCTGCTTAATTCAGAGACTCTGTCCATCACCACCCCTTGCTGTAAATGTCTGTGAAGAGCTAAGACAGATTGCAAAAAGCTTGAACGAGTGTGGCATAAAGATTATGATAGCAGGGTTAAAGAGAACTATAAAGAGGAATTGAAAAAATTACCATAGTTTAATAAAAAAATGATGTGACTTCTATACAGACAAAATCGAAAAGGCCAGCAACTCCCCAAATAAATATTTGCCATTTTGAAATCTCTGAAAGTATGTGAGAATACGAATAATGATGCAGGTACCTCTGTGGAGAACTGCAATATCGTACCTGATTTCTTCGCTGATAAATTGATTCAAAATATATAATACTTTTCCAGTGGAAGCACGATTAGGGTTAAATAGAGCAATAAAATGTACAACCACCATTAGAGGTGAAACCCTGGAGGTTTTTAAAACCCAGGAGAAAGAAGAACTCAAATCCACTGCAAGAGGAACTAAGTCTGGCTCGCCACTAGATCCTGCATGCCCAGAGATATTAATGCAGGGAGAAAGTTCCATCGGACCACAGATCTCGGAGCTTATCAAAGGTTCATTTCAAATAGAAGAGGTCCCCATGAAATGAAAACAAGCAATAGTTAGACCCCTGAAAAAGAGACCAGCACTAGATCAGGCCGTATTGGAAAACGTACGCCCTATTTCCTTGTTACCATTTGTGGCTAAAATTGGGGATAAGTTAGTGAATACACAACTAGTAGATCATATTAATAAAACTGATCTATTCCACCCCTCCCAATCGGGTTTCAGAGCCGCTCACTCGACTGAGACGTCCCTGCTAATGGCAACTGAAACCATGAGAAAGCTTGCCGATGCGGGACAAACGGTTGCACTGATCCTGTTAGATCTAAGCGCAGCATTCAATTTTGTTTCCTATAGGATACTCCACCATAGATTGGAGGAGTATGGCATTAGGGGAAACACATTGCGATGGATTTAATCCTTTCTGTCCGCTCGGAGTTTTCAAGTGGAATAGCAATCTTTTAGATCTAAGAATATGCCCATGCTTCAGGGGGTTCCACAGGGATCAATCCTGAGCCCCACCTTATTTAACCTATATGTAGAACCGCTAGCAGAGCAAGTTGAGAAGGTCAAGGAGTCCATTGTGTTGTATACCGATAACACACAAATAATTTTGATGATATCTCAAGATGGGGAACAGGCAGCGATTCAGTTCTCCAAATGTTTAGAAGAAGTAGCAACATGGATGTTCGACCACTGCCTCAAGCTCAATGGTAATAAAATGGAGGTGATGATCATGGGCAAGACCCTGACCATCTGGTCACCAGCATGGTGACCTGAAATGTTGGGCAATTTTCCCTCCCCAAAATCTGAAGTAAAGACCCTTGGAGTACGGTTCGACTCTGATCTAACGTTCGACAATCAAATCTGGAAAGTGGCAGGAAAATGCTACGGTACCATGAAAACTCTAAGAAAGATCCTGGACCTGCTGCCTGCCAAAATGAGGAAAACCAAAGTACATGCTGTGGTTACTTCGCAAATGGATTATGGGAATGTTCTGTACCAAGATGGCACAAAGAAGGGGTTATTAAAACTCCAACAGGTACAAAATGTGGCAGCGCATTTGGTTCTTCGCTTGCCGAGAAGTGCCTCCACAAGGAAAGCGGTACAAAAGGGAGGGGTGATGGACGGAGCATCTGAATCAATCAAACACTCACACCCAGTCAAAAGATCTGGGTTTAATCCATCACCGTTCTTTAGCCCACTCTGCCACCCCAGTTCAGACATGACTATATGCAAATCAGTCTGACCCTGTGCCTAATAGTAACAGTCCAGCCCGAACCGCCAAGCCATGTCTTCCCTGGACCGGAAACAAGCTTCCGAGGACCGGTTTCTGGCATTCCAGCCGTCTTCAGCCCGGCTTGCTTGAATCCAGTGGCAAAGTGAGCAAGGGACTCACGTCTGAGCATACCCTGCCACACTTATGGCGGCCAAAAGCGGTACTAAAGGGAGTGGTGATGGACGGAGCATCTGAATCAATCAAACACTCACACCCAGTCAAAAGATCTGGGTTTAATCCATCACCGTTCTTTAGCCCACTCTGCCACCCCAGTTCAGACATGACTATTTGCAAATCAGTCTGACCCTGTGCCTCATGGGAACAGTCCAGCCCGAACCGCCAAGCCATGTCTTCCCTGGACCGGAAACAAGCTTCCGAGGACCGGTTTCTGGCATTCCAGACGTCTTCAGCCCGTCTTGCTTGAATCCAGTGGCAAAGTGAGCAAGGGACTCACATCTGAGCATACCCTGCCACACCTATGGTGGCCAAAAGCGGTACAAAAGGGAGTGGTGATGGACGGAGCATCTGAATCAATCAAACACTCACACCCAGTCAAAAGATCTGGGTTTAATCCATCACTGTTCTTTAGCCCACTCTGCCACCCCAGCTCAGACATGACTATATGCAAATCAGTGTGACCCTGTGCCTCATGGGAACAGTCCAGCCTGAACCGCCAAGCCATGTCTTCCCTGGACCGGAAACAAGCTTCCGAGGACCAGTTTCTGGCATTCTGATTCAGGATAGCCTGGCTGATGAGGATTATGAATCCGAAACCGGTCCCAGGATGCTTGTTTCCGGTCCAGGGAAGAAATGGTTTGGCAGTTCGGGCTGCACTGTTCCCATGAGGCAGAGGGTCAGACTGATTTGCATATAGCCATGTCTGAACTGGGGTGGCTGAGTGAACTAAAGAATGGTGATGGATTAAACCCAGATCAGTTGACTGGGGGTGAGTGTTTGATTTGCTCAAACGCTCCGTCCATCATCCCCTTTTGTATCGCTTTGTTCGCCCTAAGTGTGGCAGGGTATGCTCAGACATGAGTCCCTTGTTCACTTGGCCACTGGATTCAGGATAGCCTGGCTGATGAGGATTATGAATCCGAAACCGGTCCCTGGATGCTTGTTTCCGGTCCAGGGAAGACATGGCTTGGCAGTTCGGGCTGCACTGGTCCCATGAGGCACAGGGTCAGACTGATTTGCATATAGCCATGTCTGAACTGGGGTGGCTGAGTGAACTAAAGAATGGTGATGGATTAAACCCAGATCAGTTGACTGGGGGTGAGTGTTTGATTTGCTCAAACGCTCCGTCCATCATCCCCTTTTGTATCGCTTTGTTCGCCCTAAGTGTGGCAGGGTATGCTCAGACGTGAGTCCCTTGTTCACTTGGCCACTGGATTCAGGATAGCCTGGCTGATGAGGATTATGAATCCGAAACCGGTCCCAGGATGCTTGTTTCCGGTCCAGGGAAGACATGGCTTGGCAGTTCGGGCTGCACTGTTCCCATGAGGCACAGGGTCAGTCTGATTTGCATATAGCCATGTCTGAACTGGGGTGGCTGAGTGAACTAAAGAATGGTGATGGATTAAACCCAGATCAGTTGACTGGGGGTGAGTGTTTGATTTGCTCAAACGCTCCGTCCATCATCCCCTTTTGTATCCACAAGGAAAGCAGTAGCAGAATTACACTGGCTGCCTGTGGAGAAACACATAGTGTTTAAAGCAATGTGCTTTGGTCACCGCATACTATTAAAGAAAGGCCCAAGATTCCTGCTAATTCTATTAACCCAGTACTGCCCTGGACGGAATTTAAGATCCAGGGATAGGGCATTGGTGGTAATACCCAGAATTTTCACAGCTAGAATGGGGGCTCACTCCTTTAGCTATCAAGCAGAAAAAATGTGGAACTCTCTCCCAATGGACTTAAGAGTCTAACAATGCGAAACAAAAAATTGCAAACAACTGAAGACCTGGATCTTTTCGACAGTGCAGTAAATTAGTGAGAGAGGGGGTATACGTGCCACAGTCGCCCATATCTTTTCAGAATGCCGTCTATAGAACAGGGACACACCGGGGGTGTACCCAGGTGCACTACAAATGGCTAAACTAAACTACACTGCAATTCTTCTCACAAGCACACACGCTTTCATCCCCATGCGCTCTGGCTATTGTCATTCCACATTTAAAACAATAATCCCTTTGGGCTCTGTTTTTATGCACACATCACACACATACACTACTTCGAAGCAAAACTCATTCTAACAGCACCAATTAGAACCCAAGAACATAATGTAGAAAAAATCATGACACTTTATTTATCACAGTGTATTAAAAAACCTTGTTCTAGTTGTTAAAACTTCTCTCATTAGAGACCCTATTCCCAAATATAAAAATCTAATTATTAAAATACAACAAATTTCACAAAGGAGGGATAATTATAAATCTCAGATCAACACCCTGGCCGTCATGGACACACACTCAGAAGACAATATCATGTAAGTACTCTTACATCACATACAGTATAGATATAGATGTTCTTATTCTACACAGGATAATGTTTCAGGTCTTCCATTTGGGACACATATATTAAAACCAGGAGTTGTTACTCAAATTTATTTCTTTTCTTAAACACAAAAGCAACGCGTTTCAGTGGTATTCGATAGTGTCCAACCTTCTTCAGGCTAATTAATAGTTTGTGCAAATCTCCCCAATGTTAATCTGAAAGTGACAATATAAAAAAACAGATTGATATTATACACCATTCTTTAAAACTGTAGATGCTCATTTAATAACACAATATTCAACATTATTCACATTTATTATAACGTTACATCTACAAAAACAATTAATACAAATTCACAATATATTCAATGCATACAAAACATGAGTTTCCACACTACATTCTCTGCCCCAATAGAAGTGCTGTTTACGTCTCTGAAGTTACCCAGCTCACTCACATACACAAGAACCATCTTTCTCAATTTGATGCAACAATTACACATATCCACCCATTATCATTGGTGAGAAGAAGGAAGAAGAAATCTCTCCATGTTATGTTATGTTATAAGCTTATAGAGCGCTATATCACCCAGGGGTATCTAAGCGCTAGATTTGTAGTTCAACCAAATGTCTAATTGTAGTACATTGGCAATAAAACACTCGGCAAAGGGGTCAAAATCGATCACCCTAGAATGACATACAAAAAAGTTTCAAAAACCAAGACTAAATGGATGCTTTTCTGATATAGGGATAAAGTAAACATAGTAAGCAGACTTTCTGTGGTCCCAATATATCAGAGCTAGAAGGCAGCTTTGCTAAGACAAGTAAAGTAACAATTATAATCATTGTTTTTTGCATGTGGTCAGATCACTCCCTCAATATCAGACACAAGTCTTTAAATGGCTCCGCTACATTGATGACATATTTGTCTTCTGGGATGGAACTGCCGAAGAAGCCCAAAGGTTTGTGGAAACCTTGAATGTAAATGTTCTTACCCTTTCATTCACTAGCCATATTGACCAAACTATGATTGACTTCTTGGACCTTAAATTAAAAGTAGATGACAATAGGTTAATCACGACATTGTTTAGGAAAGAGACTGCGGGCAATAGCCTTCTGCATGCCTAAAGCTGCCATCCTAGTAATCTGATAAACTCTATCCCTGTAGGCGAACTACTTCGCGCCAAACGAAACTGTACCAAGGAGGACGACTTTAAGAAAAAATGCTCACAATGTGTGAACGTTTTAAACAAAGAGGCTATAGCAAAAAATGCATTGAATCAGCTGTTAAGTCAGTCAGCGCAAGAGATAGAAAGACACTTACTGTTGAAAAGGACAAAAATGAAGAGTCATCTAAGCTAGAGACATCCAGGTTTGTGACTGATTATTATCACCAATCCTGGGGAGTAAGAAAAGCGATTGGGAAATTCTGGGATGTCCTTAAAATTGACAAAGATATAGTGAATGGAATTCAGGAACATCCACAAATCACCTATCACAGGCGAAAATCCCTGAAATATATGATTTGCAAAACCCTTTTCCGGTAACGGCTAGAAAGAATCCTATTAGGGGCTTTTATGTCTGCGGTAAATGCAAAGCCTGCAGATACAGAAAAAATGTCAAAGAAGTCAAACTTTCAAGCCACTGTAAACCAATTAAAATTCTCAAACATGTTTCATGCCAGACCGATCATGTAGTATATGCACTGAAATGTCCGTGCAATAAATACTACATTGGCAGCACAATACACCTGGCAAAAAAGCAAGTGTTGAAACACCTCCGGGCCATTAAAAACAGTGACAAACAATATCCTGTAGCCAGGCACTTTGCCATACACCATAAAAGTAATAACTGCCTGGTTTCATTCTGTGTTTTTGAAAATGTCCCAGTCAAGGAGAGGGGGGGTGAAAGAGTACAGGAGCTCAGTCGATTGGAATCGAAATTAATCATTAAATATCGTACCATGCAACCCGAAGGTCTGAACTGTGATGAGGAACTGGCACTGCACCTAGGTTAGGTTTAGGCGGCCTCTGAAATATTCAATCATGGTTTGTTAATGACATGAACAATGTTAATGCTTTCAATTTCTGCTTGCTTCTTGAGTGTTTAAACTGTTTGTGAGATGTATGTTGGAAACTTTTATATGTGAGATGTATTATATAGTCACTTTTTTTCATAATTAATGTTTTTAAAATTTTACAGATCTATGCAGAGTCCTATTAGGAGGGCAAGAGATGAATTGGAGCACGAATGACAGTTGTGGTATGATTGGTTCAATAAAGTGAACAATACGATTTTGCCACTTGGGCTTGAAAACTTTGGACTATTTAGCAGCAACTTTACAGTACCCGATTGGGTTTGAGATACATTGTGGCATATTCATTAATGACCTTGGCTTTTGGAGCAGTGGAGCTCTTTGACTTTGCCCACTGGGGCCGATTTTTTTTATTTAAATCACATAGGGATCATTGATTTATTGAATTTCTAATGTGTGATAAGAACATTGCAAAATCAGAAATGCAGTGGTAATATGTTTTTATTCATGTCATTTTGACGAATATACAATATGCCATTCAATTTAGCAAAATGATGTTATGAGTATGCTAATTCGATGATCAATTGAGCCAACACACACTGTGGCGAATTAGAAAAAAAAAATGATTATAATTGTTACTTTACTTGCCGTTGCAAAGCTGCCTTCTAGCTCTGATATATTGGGACCACAGAAAGTCTGCTTACTATGTTTACACTTTGGTGAAGTAATGTGACATGTATTTAAATGTCCGTAACACATACACTTGCGCTTGTGAAAAAGAATGCGTGACCTTCGAAACGCGTCGAGTGAAGCGTTATTAAATAAACGCACTTTATTGCAACAAGTGGTCTGGACATTGTTTTTGTTTGTTGAAACAGAATTCAATCTGGTGGATTTATTGCGATTTGCAATCCCGTCCGGGCCCGCCGCTGTCAGTGGCAGGGGTTCGATGCAGTCCTTGGTGTTTTATATATATAAATATATTCACTTAAAAAACCATAGGTTTCAGGCCTTATATAGTTAGGAATTAGCATTTAAAAAAACATTGAAATTGCTCCTATATAGTTAGTTGTGCTAACTATATTTCGCGCAACCCGTAATCCACTGCTGATGATGTCACATATTACATCATTCATGACATGGTCAGTGACATCACTGATGACATCACTGATGACATCTCAAATGACATCACTGATGACATCACTGATGACATCTCATTTGACATCACTGATGACATCATCCAGTGACTGTGTGTTTCTGTATAGTTTAAATGTTTTACATATTGAAGAATGAGTGGATGTATAAGTGTCTGGATGAAGGATTAGTAGGTGCGTGACTGACTGTATGAGTGAGTGATTAAATGTATCTTACTAAATGCATGGGTTAGTGACTAAACTGTCTGAATGTGTGCATCAGTATGTCTGTTGTTGTGTAAGCTGCTGCATGTGTTGATCAGTAGCTATATGAGTGGCTATTTGGGTTATTGATTGGTTGCCCAAGTATTTAAATGGGAGACTGAGTGTGTGTGTGGGTGGCTGGGAGGTGTGTGACTCTGTGCATAGATGTGTGAGCAGTTGATTCACTAGGTGTATGATTTCAAGAGTGCATGTGGAAACAGCTATATGGGCGGTTGACTGTGTGCATGGGTGTGTTGGTGAGTGAATGGATATCTCAGTGCTACATGTCCAAGTAAGTACATATGTAAAACACAGTGCATGTGAGAGTTGGCATATATAAATGACTATACATGAGAGCCAGTGAATGTGCGAGTGGCTGTATGGATCAGTGTGTACTTGTATCAGTGATTGTATAAGAGAGTAAGTATGTGTTAGTATATGTTTGAATAAGTAAGGTGTTGTGTGTATAACTGTATAGTTGAGGAAATGGAAGTGTGATTGATTCTTTGCATGACTGACTAGGTGTGTGAGTAACTCCATGTATGAGTGGCAGTGTGTGAGTGTCTGTATAGGTGTATGAGTGCATATGATAGTGTTGTATTGATGAGTGACTGTATGTATAAGTGATTCTATGGGTGAATTAGTGAATGTGTGTGTAGACCTAGGAATCAGTGTAGTAACTGGTATTGATGTGTCAATGGTTTCAAGAATGGTAGTCTGTATTTAACACTGGGTGTATCAAAGGGTATATTAGAGTGTGAGGAGGTGCATCGTATTATCACATGAATGATATCATCAGTGATGTGAACAGTGATGTCAAATGAGATGTCATCAGTGATGTTATTTGAGATGTCATCAGTGATGTCATCAGTGATGTAATGTAATGTAAATGTAAATTGATACTTGTATAGCACACTACTCACCCGCAAGGGTCTCAAGTCGCTTGTACGAATACCGCTGTGGAACCCATCCTGGCTTTCCCTGTGAGGTGTCCACTCCTGGGCACTCCCAAGGTGGAGGCCAGGCATCCTTAGCGTTGTGGGGGCCGTTGTGGAGATTAAGCAAGCTATTGCCGAGAGTTGCAGAGTGGGACTCCATGATTGGAATAGGCACCGAGGCGAGAATTATCAGGTCCGTGGATTTTTTGAGCCCAAGACTCGCCGAGTCGGGGAATTGAACCCTGGTCCCGGGCTAGACCTCTGCATCAGGGTCTGCCACTCTAACCATTGAGCCACACTTCTTCACATTGAGCCATACTTCTCCACTGATGTCACTGACCATGTAATGAATGATGTAATATGTGACATCATCAGCAGTGGATTGCGGGTGCATGAAATATAGTTAGTACAACTAACTATATAGGAGCAATTTCAATGGTTTTTCAAATGTTAATACCTAACTATATAAGGCCTGAAACCTATGGTTTTTTAAGTGAATTTGCAAGGTTTTTCAAATGCTAATTCCTAACTATATAAGGCCTGAAACCTATGGTTTTTAAGTGAATTTGCGAGCTTTTTTAAATGCTAATTCCTAACTATATAAGGCCTGAAACCTATGGTTTTTTCATTGAATTTGCAAGGTTTTTTAAATGCTAATTCTATTAGCGGGTAACGTTTATATATGCTATTATCCTTCTGGGACCACCTGAGCAGCCATCTTGTTTCTCAGGAGAAGTGAGGCACAAGAGAGCACAAAACAAGAGCGGAAAATGCAAAAAGGGGGCCTTCTCAGGGGGTCCCAGAAGGCCCACCAAGTGCAAAAAAATTTTTTTTTTTAAATCGCGGGGTACGGTGCGCGTACCCCGCGATTTTTTTAATTGTTTTTATTTTTTGCCCTTGGGGGTCCTTTTCGGACCCCCTGAGAAGGGCAGGAGTGTTGGGGGGTCTCTACACTGCCCCCTTTTCGTGTTTTCCACTCTTGTTTTGGGCTCTCTTGTGCCTCAGTTCTCCTGAAAAACAAGATGGTGGCCAACACTTCCTGGTTTGGACAGTTTGGAATGTTGAGAGTCGACTGCCAGTCAATCAGAAACTCGCTCGCGCACGTACGCGTACGGTGAGCGCATATAGATATATAATTTGCTCAAATTAAATTTTCTCAACAACTACTGGAGGGATTTTCACCAAATATAGAAAAGGCACTACTGCATACCTGTCCCTACCATTTTGCCAAGTTTGGTGTAATTCCGTTCAGCCGCTCGGGCTGTAGCCGTGTCTAAAGGTCCCATAGAAAATGCCATTTGAAAAATTTCAAATTCAATTTTCTCAAGAACTACTGGAGGGATTTTCACCAAACATAGCAAAGCCACATCTGCATACCAGGCCCTACCATTTTGCCAAGTTTGGTGTAATTCCATTCAGCCGTTCGGGCTGTAGCCGTGTCTAAAGGTCCCTATGGAAATGAACATGGGGAAAACACGTTTTGGGACCCCCTTTTTGGCCCCCGCTTGACGAATCGCCCCGAAACTTTCAGGGAAGGAGCGGAGCAGAGCTGGCCAAAATTCTGTAAAATTACACACAGATTCCTCAATCGGCGCTAAAGTTATTCCCAATAGAATGTTGAGCGCATATAGATATATAATTTGCTCAAATTCAAATTCTCAACTACTACTGGAGGGATTTTCACCAAATATAGAAAAGGCACTACTGCATACCTGTCCCTACCATTTTGCCAAGTTTGGTGTGTTAGAAAGGCGTTCCCGGGGGAGGCAGAAGATGTCTGACTGACCCCCCCTAGGTCCACCCCTCCGTCTAGAAGTAGCCGAGCGTTATCGAGAGGCCTCCTGGGTGAGGGCACTCTCCTAGAATCGTACAACAGAGGAACCCCACCACCACAAATGGACACCACACAAGAGGATAGTTCTTAGGCTTTATCAAGAATAAAGGTTGGTTGTCTTCAGCGATTTGTACAGGCAGATCGAGGGATCTGGAAAGTCTCGTAAATAAGGGACAGGGTAGCGGGACAGTCTCAGTTCTGGTGAAGGAAGGGATACCCTGCGCACAGCTCTCAATCCTCGAGCCGGGGGGTTCCGAGAGGTCGAGCCGCGGCAGCGCCAGCAGGACTCGACAGGTGGTCTTCAATGGGGAGGGGGCCGCGGCAGCGCCAGCAGGCCTTGAGGTGGTTTCGGCGGAGGTGGGCCGTGGCAGCGCCAGCAGGCTCCAAAGATGGTTCAGCTAAGGTGGACCGCGGCAGTGCCAGCAGGTTCCAAAGATGGTTCAGCTAAGGTGTACCGCGGCAGCGCCAGCAGGTTCCAAAGATGGTTCAGCTAAGGTGGACCGCGGAAGCGCCAGCAGGCTCCAAAGATCGTTCAGCTAGGATGGACCGCGACAGCGCCAGCAGGCTCCAAGATGGTTCAGGCATCAGGGTAATGAGTTCTTCTCGGGGTCAGCCGCGACAGCATCAGCAGGGCTCTTGACTCCAGGATACAACTGGCGTCCTACTCCGGGGCTGGCCCAGATATAGGACGGGAGTCCTTTGATGTCCGGACCCTCGCGCCTGGGGGTCAGAGGGGCCGGGATGATGGTGTCCAGACACCCAGCAGGGGGGTGGAGCCAGCGCCCAGGGAGGCCGGAGGGCGATCAATACCAAGCGTCCGGGGACGGCTGGAGGGCCATCGAAACTTCCCTCCTCTTGGATTTGTTGAGTGGCCACTCTACCTCCTGGGGGGATCTTGGTGCCTCGATGTCGGGGCTTCGCTGGGGCCTTGGCCGGGCCGAGGCCACGTGCTCGGGACGTGATGGGCCCAAGATGGAGTCGGGCCTGTAGGGGTGGTCCGGAGTGGTAGCCGGACCGGCAGGGTTGGGGCATGCAGGGTTCGCCGTGTTCCAGGGGGGAGAGCCGGGGTTTGCCAGGGTGGTTGCTCTCATCGGTAGTTCGTGTAGGGTCGTGCCAAGGCGGCGACCGTGGCTCGATGGAGGGCCGATGTCATCCTGGGCCCATCGTGCAGGAGGGGTAGGACCACGCCACGAGGACCGGTCCAACATGGTGTAATTCCGTTCAGCCGTTCGGGCTGTAGCCGTGTCTAAAGGTCCCATAGAAAATGCCATTTGAAAATTTTCAAATTCAATTTTCTCAAGAACTACTGGAGGGATTTTCATCAAACATAGCAAAGGCACATCTGCATACCAGGCCCTACCATTTTGCCAAGTGTGGTGTAATTCCATTTAGCCGTTCGGGCTGTAGCCGTTTCTAAAGGTCCCTATGGAAATTAACATGGGGTTAAACATGTTTTGGGACCCCCCTTTTTTCTCGGCCCCCGCTTGACGAATCCCCCCGAAACTTTCAGGGAAGGAGCGGAGCGAAGCAATTTTAAGGAAAATTACACGCAGATTCCTCAATCGGCACCAAAATTATTCCCAATAGAATGTTGAGGATTTCCTATGGTAACTAGGTCCCAACTATAAATACCTACTGGCGACCGCCAGTAGATATTATATATATATATATATTCACTGAAAAAACCATAGGTTTTACACACGTTATAGTTAGGAAGTAGCATTTACAAAACCTATGATATTCACTGAAAAAACCATAGGTTTGACACCAGTTATAGTTAGCTGGAAATTTTACTGATATAAAACCAATGAAATTCCACGTTATAGTTAGTTGGACTCACTATAACTTGCGCGTGTAATGCACTGCTGATGACGTCACATATTACATCACTCATGACATCACTGATGACACCATCCATTGAATGTGTATCTTTCTGAAAAATAAATATGTGTTATATATGTATATATTATTGAATATCTTAGTGAATACATATATTACTGAGTAATGCTTAAATATTTAAATATATGTATTAGTGTTTCACTTTGTGTATAAGTGGCTGCATGGGTTGATGAGTAGGTACATGTGTATGTATATAGGTTATTAGAAGTTTTTCTTAGTATCAGTATGAGTGTTTGCATGGTTTGGTGGAGGTATTACTTAGTACATAGATGCAAGAATGACTGAGTCTCTGTTTGTATGTGTTTTGAAGACAGCATATGTGAAGGACTGTATGGGTGGATTAGTGTGTATATGTCTGTGTTAGTGAGTGAATGACTGTCTCATTAGTGTCTTTATCAGTAACTACATATGTTTTAATGTAGTATATGTGAATATTGATGTATATAAGTGACTATATGTGAGAGTGAGGGATTGTAAGAGTTCCTGTTTAAATTAGTATGTGTTTCTATAAGTGATTTTTTATGAGAGTAAGTATGTGTAAGTTTCCTTAGAAGTAAAGTGGTAGTGTGTGTATAGCTGTTTATGCAAATAAATGGATGTTCAATAGTTTATTTGCATGTGTGAGTATGTGTGTGAATAACTTTTGGATGATTGTCAGTGTGTAACAGGATGTGTAGGTGTATCACTACATATGATTAGTGAATATATGTATGAGTGACTATATAGAACTGTTGGTGAATTAGTGCATGTGTATATAGATGGTAGAATTATTGAATTGGTTGTTGTAACTGGTATGGGTATCCCAATTTTTTTGAACATTTTAGTTTCTATTTTTGAATATGCGTTTCAAGGGTTAGATTACAGTGAAAGGAGGTCTGTCACTGTGTCACAAGGATGGTGTCATCAGTGATGTCATGAGTGATGTAATATGTGACGTCATCAGCAGTGCATTACACGCGCAAGTTATAGTGAGTCCAACTAACTATAACGTGGAATTTCATTGGTTTTATATCAGTAAAATTTCCAACTAACTATAACTGGTGTCAAACCTATGGTTTTTTCAGTGAATTTCATAGGTTTTGTAAATGCTACTTCCTAACTATAATGTGTGTAAAACCTATGGTTTTTTCAGTGAATTTCATAGGTTTTTAAAATGCTAATTCAGAAATATCTCGTGTATACAACCTATACTTTTGTCAATAAAGTTCTGGCAATATTTTTTTCAGAAACAAGCCGTTTTCTTCACTGTTCAAGTTGCATAGAGACTCCTTGTAAAGCGATACAGAATTAGAAAGTCTGTACCTTGCCTTTTTTTCAACGCATTAAAATTTGCCTGTAAATAAAAATAGCCTTTCTAAACTTTCGTGCACGACCCGGTGTGCGCACTCTCGGCAACAGTTCTCAATAAAATGGATAGCGCATTTCCAGGCTTTCGTGCACGACCGACTGCGTGCACCCGCCTATATATTTCGTGAAAACTTTGCAATCTGAACCTATTGAATTTCTTCATAGACCCATCAAAGAACTTATAATACGTCAAAGACACTAAACCTAGGCTTCTTTCTTAATAATATGAAAATTTTCATTAAATGGAGCCGAATTTTTTTTTTAAAACTTTCGTGTGTGACCGAATGTACACACCTTGGTATTTTAAAAAAATATATAAAAGGTTTTATACTTTAACAATTGTATGCTTAAATCGAGCTCAGAAGATATATTAAATCCGGATATGTTTGGATTTACTCCTTTTCACGTTTTGAAACTTAGCTGAATTAGACCGCTACTTCCAAATGGCGTACGTGACCAGATACTGTCACCGCCTACACGTCCCGAGACGCGCATGTGAAGTCATGTGACTCGAAAACAACACTTCCAATTGGTTCTGAGTAGTTTCTATTCTGCAATTTACACGGAAGACTCCACCCACTTCCCTCACTATCTTTTCTACTCTCAAAAGAGAACAACGTTCAACACCCTTCGGAAGACTTTGCTGAAATGGCTGCCGCCCCGCATTCATCTTCCGCATCTGAAGGAAATGAGCGACTACCTTTAAAAAGAAAAAAGGAATCTTTTATTTGGCAATTTTTCACTTATCCTGAAGAACAAAAGAAAGTGAATGCGTCAAAAGTTACCTGCACGATATGCAATTCGGTTCTCTCAAGAGGAAATCCAAGAAAAAAATATTCCTTTTCCATACATACATGGTGCGGCATGTCAAACAAGTGCACCCTGTGGAATTTGCACAGGCATCGACAAGAGCCCTGGCCACGCTATTACCATCAGAGGTGGCCAGCACATCTTCTGGTGGACGACCTGTATCTCCATCGAGTGCTGTGATGGACTTGAGACCATATCTTGCAAAGGTGCACATGAAATGCAACGAGTGTGGAGAAATTCTTCTGTACGGAGAGCAGAGCCTCATTCTTACTAAACAAAAAATTGAGAGTCATAAATGCCCTGAGAAAAGATACATTTCTTCATTTCATTTTGATCCAGTGTCACACATGAAAATGTTGTTGCAAGTTTAAAAAATCAAAAACAACATAACACTTGTTTTAAAAAAAAAAAAAAAAAAGTTCTTTTCAGAACTAACTCATTCTACCAAAAAGAGCTCCAGGAGCATATTATAAAGGGGGTTTATCTCCGCTTTTTTGGCTTTCGTTCGTGCACGACCGTGTGCGCGCACCCGCCTATATATTTCGTGAAAACTTTGCAATCTGAACTTAATAAATTTCTTCCTAGACCGATCAAAGAACTTATACTACGTCAAAGACACTAAACCTAGGCTTCTTTTTTATTATTATGAAAATTTACATTAAATGGAGCCGAATGTCTTTTTAAACTTTCATGCATGACCGAATGTACACACCTTGCTATTTTAAAAAAAAATATAAAAGGTTTTATACTTTAACAATTGTATGCTTGAATCGAGCTCAGAAGATATATTAAATCTGGATGTGTTTGGATTTACTCCTTTACACGTTTTGAAACTTAGCTGAATTAGACCGCTACTTCCAAATGGCGTACGTGACCAGATACTGTCACCGCCTACACGTCCCGAGACGCGCATGTGAAGTCATATGACTCGAAAACAACACTTCCAATTGGTTCTTAGTAGTTTATATTCTGCAATTTACATGGAGGACTCCACCCACTCCTCTCACTATCTTTTCTACTCTCAAAAGAGAACGACGTTCAACACCCTTCGGAAGACTTTGCTGAAATGGCTGCCGCCCCGCATTCATCTTCCGAATCTGAAGGAAATGAGCGACTACCTTTAAAAAGAAAAAACGAATCTTTTATTTGGCAATTTTTCACTTATCCTGAAGAACAAAAGAAAGTGAATGCGTCAAACGTTACCTGCACGATATGCAATTCGGTTCTCTCAAGAGGAAATCCAAGAAAAAAATATTCCTTTTCCATACATACCATGGTGCGGCATGTCAAACAAGTGCACCCTGTGGAATTTGCACAGGCATCGACAAGAGCCCTGGCCACGCTATTACCATCAGAGGTGGTCCCTGAGATTCTTAGATGTCACTGCCTTCCACAAATGGCATAAGTCCTGGATGTTCGGTGCCATACTTGAGGGTTTGACCTAAAGACACGTCCTGCGGTGCCCTGGTCCAAAATCAAACAACATAACACTTGTTTTAAAAAAAAAAAGTTCTTTTCAGAACTAACTCATTGTACCAAAAATAGCTCCAGGAGCATATTATAAAGGGAGTTTATCTCCGCTTTTTTGGCTTTCGTTCGTGCGCGACCGTGTGCGCGCACCCGCCTATATATTTCGGGAAAACTTTGCAATCTGAACTTATTAAATTTCTTCATAGACCCATCAAATAACTTACACTACGTCAAAGACACTAAACCTAGGCTTCTTTTTTAACATTATGAAAATTTACATTAAATGGAGCCGAATGTCTTTTTAAACTTTCGTGCATGACCGAATGTACACACCTTGCTATTTTTAAAAAAAATATAAAAGGTTTTATACTTTAACAATTGTATGCTTGAATCGAGCTCAGAAGATATATTAAATCCGGATGTGTTTGGATTTACTCCTTTTCACGTTTTGAAACTTCGCTGAATTAGACCGCTACTTCCAAATGGCGTACGTGACCAGATACTATCACCACGTACACGTCCTGAGACGCGCATGTGAAGTCATGTGACTTCACAACAACACTTCCAATTGGTTCTTAGTAGTTTCTATTCTGCAATTTACACCAAGCACTCCACCCACTTCTCTCACATCTCTACCCTGTTATCTGCAATTGTGAAGATCAAAAGGAGCTGCGCTACGCCCCTGTAACAGGCCTCACTCCCACTGCTGCAACGGCTTGGCAGTCCTCCAGATGCACAGGAACAGCCCCTCCGATCCATTGAAGTTCTCTGTCGTGAGAGGCCTCACTCCCACTGCTGCAACGGCTTGGCAGTCCTCCAGATGCACAGGAACAGTTCCTCCGATCCATTGAAGTTCTGTGTCGGTCTCAATACCACTTACGAAATGAAAATAAGCACTGAAGAATATTTATGCTGTAGCAGGAGGAGTACTACATGCTTGCAGAATGCATTCTATTACCTATAAAAAAGTGAAACACCCACGCTACAATCATATAGAATACTTCCTCTAAAGAAGCCTGTGAATAACTTTCGAACATCAGGTTAACCTTTTTTTACTCTGTCATCATTGTTAAAGATAAGTATTTACAATACTATTTTAAAACAATGCCATGATTTTTCCTTTTTAATTTTAAAAATCTTGCAATCTTTCACAGACCCAATACTCATGGCTTCTTTTTTGTGACAAAAATCTTGCAATATTACATACCTACATAGAATACCAGAAAAAACATAAAACTACAAAGGCCAAACAGTCTACTAAACGCGGATTTGTAACCTATGGGGCAGATTCATGTTAACTACTTCATACCCAGATATGCACCAGTTAATGTGCACCACAGTATGGTAGTGCTCCGTTACCCATGGTGTGCCACATTTGAAATGTGGCGCACCATGGTACAAAAACACCATACATGCGTAACACATCTGTGCTCAAAAACTAATACATTGCTAGAGTTGCATCGCAACTGTGATGCAGCTCCAGCAAGGCTCACCAATGCACTATATTCACAATGCTACGTCAATACCTACGCCTGCTTCAAGCACATGCACAGTTTTGAAACAGCATGGGCCTGAAAGTCACTGAGTGAAATATCATACATTACAGTCAGCCACTTTCAAAACGCATTCCTTCAGAGGAACACTTACCGGTTATTAGAGGTAGATCGTCCGACTCCACCGGAGGAGACCCCTAATAAAAAAGACATATATAAAATGCGGACTAGCCACTGTATCGTGCTAGCAAACTTTAACTTAAAAATCGTTAGAAAAAACAAAAGGAATCGAGCAAAATTAGTAGGCCACTGATAGGATCTCTTTTTCACCTCGCTAAAATAGAAACATTAGGAACAACCCCTCATGAGAAATATGAAACTAGTGAGAGAAACCGAGCTCGACGCCATGATGACTGCAAGATAGCTCGGCTCCGCCGCCCACCCCGCCCAAAATAACGACAAACCCTATACAAATATTATAAATAAATACAACACACCAGCAAAATAACAGGGTAAAACGTTTTATTAAATAACTATTTACATGGCAGCCTGCTGCAACATCGATCCAAATGCATGACACTGTTCCTGTCAAGGTAGCATAGCTGGCGGCCTAGGGGTGGAGGACCGTTGTGCAAATACCCCGGGGAAGACTCTGCATATGCTTGCTCCCTGAGATTCTTTGATGTCACTGCCTTCCATAAATGTCATAAGTCCTGGATGTTGGGTGCCATAGTTGAGGGTTTCACCTAAAGACACGTCCAGCGGTGCCCAGGTCCAACCATCACATATACCTGCACCAGGAGACGGCGTGGGGTGCACTGGAAGGGAGAGGCGGCGCGAACGAGCCTCCCCCACCTCCCCAGGTGGAGGTTTCTCAGCTACACCCCTAAAGACATGTCCTGCGGTGCCCTGGTCCAACCATCACATATACCTGCGCCAGGAGACGGCGTGGGGTGCACTGGAAGGGAGAGGCGGTGAGAACGAGCCTCCCCCACCTCCCCAGGTGGAGGTTTCTCAGCTGCACCCCAGCACTTCACTCGACATAGGCGGCCGGCTCCCAGGGTCCGGCGGAACTTTTAGCCTTTTGGTGACTCTTCCATTCTGGACCTTGTCCCACAATCCGTTTGACCTGAAGACACGTCCTGCGGTGCCCTGGTCCAACCATCACATATACCTGCGCCAGGAGACGGCGTGGGCTGCACTGGAAGGGAGAGGCGGCGCGAACGAGCCTCCCCCACCTCCCCAGGTGGAGGTTTCTCAGCTACACCCCTAAAGACACGTCCTGCGGTGCCCTGGTCCAACCATCACATATACCTGCGCCAGGAGACGGCGTGGGGTGCTCTGGAAGGGAGAGGCGGCGCGAACGAGCCTCCCCCACCTCCCCAAGTCGAGGTTTCTCAGCTGCACCCCAGCGCTTCACTCGACAAGATGAGTTGCGCCCGCTCCTGCGGCACAGTGCCTCGCTCGGCCAGCTGAATTACGCCTGCTCTTGCTATTACAGCGTCTCACCCGCCATCCGGCTGAATTGCACCCACTCTTCCGGTACAGCGACAGGCGGCTGCCACGGAGCTCAGGAAATGGCGGTCGGCTCCACAGACTTGGGCCTGGCCTGCAAGGATGGCTCTGGACAACCCTGGAACTCGGACGCTTGACTGCTACGGCATGGGCCCCATTCCCAAAAGCGTCCCCTCAGCCTTGAAGATACTACAAGAGTCACCGGGGCCCCCAACTCCCGCAGACTTCCGGTGGGCAGCTTCTGACATGATTGCTCGCAGAATGGCCACGACGTAGCCACGGGGTGCTCTCATGCTGACACCAGCTTCAGTCTGAAACATCCAGAAACACTGTAGTATCGCGTTGTCGTGTAATGCATCATATGACGCGCCGCGTTAGCGCATCCGGTGCGCGAAGCGCAGCTTCCCGGAAGCGATCCGGGGCGCGGCGCGAAGCGCGTAACATAAGCATAACAGGTCATGTGACTTGTTAATAAAACTTTTCATTGGTTCATTTCACTTTTGGTTTCCTAATGATGTAAGGCTAGGTCATGTGTCCTAAAAGTAACACTTTTCATTGGTTTAGAACTAAACCACACCTCCTCAGGTGGTGGTTGAGCAAGAGGTGCCCTCCTCCCCACCTTCATGTTGCCTGATTCGGCCAGCTCAATCGATCGAGCATGAGACTCTGTTGTGATCTGAAGAACACAGCTGCCTGCGGTGCCTCACAGAACCGCTTAATGAAGGCCCCCGAGGGGCGGTGTGGTGGCGCGGACTGGGAGGGGCCGCTAATCTCCTACCCCGTCCCCAAGTCTCGCTTGGCCAGCTGAGTTCCGATCACTCTTGCGGCCTACGACATGGAGAGGCCGGGGCGTTATGGATCAGTATGAGCAAATTGATACAGATTGATCTCAGTCTTGTTGCCCTGGTGTGGCCTGAGATATGCGGCCTGGTCCCTGAATGTGTGCAGGGGGACGGTATTGATTGGATCAAGATGGCGGCTTCACACAAAGCTGACTCAAGTGTTGCTGCTGAAGCTAGGCAGACAAAAACTGGTTTTCAGTTTGTACATTCTTCAGGCTTTTTCTTCATAAATGTAACAATATGAGACTCACTAGGAGAACGGCTGTTTATCTTTCCTTTCAAAATGCTGCCAACAATATTTTCTGAATGGAAGACACCATCTTGTAGCATAAAGGGCTGCGTCAAGGGTGGTATTGCCCAGAATGTCTTGTTTTCTAGTGCTCGTAATGACGAAGCCAGAAGACTTTCTTTTCACGCGATAATGTGAAATACTGAGATTGTTACAGGATTTTCTATCAGATATGTGTTCCCATTGCTGTAGAAGCCCTAACACCGTGGAAAATTCCACCGATAGCAGTAATATTTTTAACGCCGAGCACCGGCGATTTTTATCACTTAGAAGCCTTCCTATTATGAAGGTTTATCTCTCAAGTCTCTGATTCTCAAACTGTGCAACGCGGCTCCCCTGCGTGCCGTAATGAAGTGCTAGGGGCGCCGCCCACACTCTAGTGTGACTAACCATCTATAAATTCCACAGACATCTCTACCCTGTTATCTACAATTGTGAACATCAAAAGGAGCTGCGCTACGCCCCTGTGAGAGGCCTCACTCCCACTGCTGCAACGGCTTGGCAGTCCTCCAGATGCACAAGAACAGCCCCTACGATCCATTGAAGTTCTGTGTCGTTCTCAATACCATTTACGAAATGAAAATAAGCACTTAAGAATATTCAAGTATGTAGTACCCCTCCTGCTACAGCATACAAAATGCATTCTATTACCTATAAAAAAGTCAAACACCCACGCTACAATCATATAGAATACTTCCTCTAAAGAAGCCTGTGAATAACTTTAAAACATCAGGTTAACCTTTTTTTACTCTCATCATTGTCAAAAATTTTAAATGAAACGGTTTACATTTTTACTTTTTATTTCCAGTAAATTTTAAAAATAAATGTTTATAGTTCCATAGGCTCAAGCAGGTCAGCTTCCCACCCTATGTCATACAAATCTGACAAATCAGCATCCTCATCATGTTCTTCATCATCCTCAGGATTTAAATCATCTAAGGGATCTACTTCCACTGACGTTTCAATGACAAGTTCAACGATAAGATCGACATCAACGGATTGCT
Source organism: Lissotriton helveticus (assembly GCF_964261635.1). Taxonomy (NCBI): domain Eukaryota; kingdom Metazoa; phylum Chordata; class Amphibia; order Caudata; family Salamandridae; genus Lissotriton; species Lissotriton helveticus. The sequence continues at coordinate 54,135,874 of NC_136059.1, forward strand.
CATTATCACTCATGGTTAATGTCGTTATCTTTAAAGAAAGAGAACAACAATGAGATGTTGCAGAGTAAGAGACAAATCTCACAGACTATAATAGTAAAATTGTTTAACAAGAGTAACATTTTGCAGCTATTATTTATCCATGTCCAGCGATGCTGAGGAGGTGAGGCCTATGTCCAAGTTTTCAGTGAACAGGACTCATCTCTTCTTAACCTTGGATAAACCTCACCAACTCTGTGACCCCTGCTCATACTTAAATGTAAAGAGGCAGATTTATGTTAACTGGCGCATCCCCAGAGATGCACCAGTTAATGTGCACCACTGCTCTGCCACCCATGATGTGCCGCATTTACAATGTGGAACACCATTGAGTAAAAACAGCACAGATACGTCACGCATCTGTGCCGCTAAAGCGGCGCATTGCAGGAATCACGTCGCAAGTGCAACATGTCTACTGCAATGCACAGGGGCAAGCCACACATTGCATGGTGCATCACTCCTTATGCCTGTTTCAAACAGGCGTAAGGATTTGATTCAGCAATGCTATAAAGCTGACTCAGTGAAATCTTCTAAATTTCACTGTGTTAGTTTTACAGGGCTTTCATACATGCACCTCTCGCCATTTTGTCGGTTTTGGCGCGTTTTTTTTCCCTTACACAATAGCATAACAGAAACGTGATAGTGCTTCGCATGCAGAGAGCTGATTGATAAAGACAAAATGTCTAACCACTAGCATTTTTATATACCGTTCCTAAACTGAAACGCCAGAGACCTTCTTCAATTTATTAAAATATAATATACTTCCTCATAAGAGTGTATAATTAATTTTGCAAAACCATATTCATTTTTCATCAACTATACCGTTTGTATTCTATGTACTACTGACTATACCGATTACTTTGTTTTTTGCAATGTCTCTACTCGTATTACATTAGAAACTTGCCTTGAAAACAGTGCATTTCTGAATAAACATTTCAAATATACACGTTCTCTCTTTTAATCCATAATCTCAACTAAAATGATTGTATACTGAAACAGTATTCATGTGTTCCACGTAACTTCAGCTGTATTAACTTAATATTTTCTTTTGTCGACCTGATTTACTCATACTAGAACCCGCAGGCCTATAACAGCCCGTGAACTCTTTCTGAGTAGGTCGCGCACCATGCGGACAGTTGTACCTCTGTAAAAAAATTATTTATTACTCTTCTTAAGCACCGCCGCAGTTCCGCTTCACTCAGTGTTAATCACTGCTCCCACGCTTCTACAGACCAGACGCTATGTCGTATTTCACTCCTTATTACGCTTTAATCTCCACAATAACAAACACTTCTCCGCCAGCCACCAGAGAACAGAGTGCAGATGCAGAGGCACTAAGTAGTGAAATACAACATACCCTCTGCTCTATGGAAACAACCGAGCGGTAATTCTGAAAGAAAACATTCACTAGCGCTTCAAAAAAGCATTTCAATTATATAAATAGTTTTTGGAAAACGTTCCAACTACTTTGATGCGACTATCTGTGTGTGCCTCCACAGCAAAGTTCCTCAGCCCGGACTGAAGGCAGACACAGACAGACACACACACAATAAGATAACACAGGGCAACAGAGACGGAAAACAGAAGAGAGATAAAGATGCAGTCAAACAGCAGGAGTGAGAAAGATATTTTTATACTCCGTTTGATACCTCAATTTACGAACACATTTACTGCACAAATCTGTGTACAACCTCATGGTCAGAACTTTTCATTTTATTTTACTCGACCACCTCCCCCTCTCACCCCACCAGTACAAGCCGCGGCCACAAACTACAATGCAATTTTGTCATCTGTCAGAAAGTTTAAGAATTCATTAAGCACTACCACTTTTTGAAGACGATATCACATGTAATATACCATTTCTCTCTCTATCTGCATTATCTGTCTCTCTTCTAATATCATTTTTTCACTTCATAAACAACTTCTCTCATTATATATAAAGGCTTCAAAATCACACAAATAATTACTCTTTATATTAAACATATTTTATACTTCATATATCACATTTAAATTAAAAATAGTTTTAGAAATACAACACATTATGACAGCCAAAAATCAGTTTAGTTTCAAACTATGAGGAAAATCAATCATTGTTTGTGAGTAAACCATATTTTACGGTACATGACAAAACAAACAGTTACAGACTTACCTTTACCAATGCTTTGTACGATGTACAACAGTGACAGTCACAAAATAGATATTCGTTTGACGGAATCTCAATTATGCTGCTATCACTGCAACCAAAATTCAATGGCACAGATATACAGTCAATACAGACTCATATATGTCTCTTCAGCCAATCATATTTCCTCCCGCAAAAGTTTGTATTCAAATTTACATTTCAGTTGGTTGTCCCTCACAATATTCTCAATGTCACATAAAAGTCACCCATCACCCACTGCCATCTCTGGCTGTTTCCATGGTAACACCTCATTCTGCACCTGGCTAAAGGCACAGGTCAAAAGTTCATATCTCAACGTTCTACAGCAAACTAACAACACTGTTTTCCCTCCAGAAACACCTGCCTATCCACAGCCCTGTTACATTTCATTTTTTTCACACCCAATACTACTTTTCCTTTTACATAACATTAACATGCAACGTAGTCTTCAATCTTCACGTATTAGAATCAACCAATCATTTTTCGTTTTTCAACCACACCAAGCTTCATCCATTTTTTTATCCTGACTTTCAGCTTCTAACTGCCATTCCACTTCCAGAACCCATCGGAGTACGAGTGCATCTGCCTTGAAAATGAAGGTTTGGCTTTTAGGACACAGCTATATTCACTGGAGTGGAAAATATGCAGCAAGCAGACGAATTTCCAACCTTGATTTACCAAATGTGCAGATAACGTGGATTGGGCAAAGAGGATTAAGATGTCACCAATTAATACCATTGGTGAAAACTTTTATGCATCTCCCAGAACCAGACCTTATAATTGTGCACTGTGGTGGGAACGAGCTTGGCACATTGACTGAGGTAGGTCTGGAAATGCTTCTAAAAGACACCTTTCGACAATTGATGACACTTTTTCCTCGAACTGCCTTGGTATATTCCAATATATGCCAAAGACAGAAATGGAATTGGTCCAATCAACATTGTGCACAAATTGAGAAAGCAAGGAGACATGTTAATAAATCTGTTTCTGCTTTCCTCAGAGATTATAGCATGGGTTCTATTTACCACAACAACTTGCGTTACCACATGCAAGACATCTATAGGAGAGATGGTGTTCATTTCACGGATGAGGGAAACAGAATCTTCCTCTGCAACATCAGACTCTGCATCGGTACTTACTTATAAATGCAGAAAAAACTCAATTAACACAAGGGCTCTTTTCAGAGCCACCTTATATCAAAGCACTCAAACTTCTGATTTATCTCCATTTTCACACTCTTGTAAATAGGTGTGCGCGCCCGGGTGCGTGCACCCCGCAACTTAAAAAAAATATATATATATATATATTTTCGCATTTAAGGTCCTTACTGCACACCCTGAGACAACCTACGCAGCAAAACAATCTCTACCTTCTCCCCTTTCCATGTTCCAACGCTTTGAAATGACAATATATTTACTCGCAGTGACAAAATGGCGGTCAACACTTCCTGATTTCCTTCGAATCGAACGTTAACAGACGTCACGCAGCAAAAAAAAAAATTCCGCTCGCGCGCAGCTGTCTAGTGCGCGCACCCGTACGCGCTTATAGATATATAATTGACTTTAACTTTAATTTTCTCAGCAACTACTGAACAGATTTACACCATTCCAAAAAAAGCGTAATCTACGAGCCGGACTCTACAGTTTTGCCAAATTTCTTATAAATTCATTCAGCCGTTCGACCTGTAGCCGTGTCTGAACGTCCTATGGAAAATAACATGGAGAAAACACGTTTTGGGACCCCCCTTTTATCTCAGCCCCCACTTCACCAATCCCCCCCCAAACTTTCAGGGAAGGAGCGCAGCGGACCGAGCCATCTTCTTTGAGAAATTCGCAAAGATTCATCCACCAGGGCCAAAGTTAATCCAAATAGAATGTTGAGGATTTCCAATGGAAACTAGGTCCTAACTATAACTACCTACTGGAGACCGCCAGTAGGTAATATATATATATATATATATATATATATATATATATATATATATTACCTACTGGCGGTCGCCATTAGGTATATATAGTTAGGATTTTTTCTCTATGGGATTTTTGAAAATTCTATGTCTAATAACTTTGCCGTTTGTGGACGGAATTGGCTGAAATTTTCAGGAAAATGGCACATTTTGTTTCTGAGCAGCCTTTGAAAATTTGGGGGGGGTTCGTCAAGGGGGGGCCGAGAAAAAAGGGGGGTCCCAAAACGCGTTTTTCCCATGTTAATTTCCATAGGGCGGTTGGCCTCACTTTTAGCCCGAACGGCTGAATGGATTTGCACGAAACTTGGCAAAATTGTAGGGACTGGTAGCCCGATGTGCCTTTTGTAGGTCTCAATATATGTGCTCCAGTGGATTTTGAGAAATTAACGTTTAAAAAAAGATATATATCTGTAACAGCGGACCGGGCAGCGGCCCAGGACGCGTACTTTTCGCGCAACGGAGCTTTGTGAAGCGAAGCTGATTGGTTCTCCGGCGTCTGTCAACATTCCAAACAGTCCGTAGCGGCCGCCATCTTGTCTCTCGGTAGGATCGAGAGACAAGAGGAGGCGAAAGCGAAGGGGCAAATGACCATAAGGGGGAATAGTAGATCCTCGCTGACCCCCTAGGTTTGATGTGGAGGTTTTAAAAGGGCCCCGCGGGGCAAAAAAAAAAATAATAATAATAATCGAACGGCTGAATGGATTTGCACGAAACTTGGCAAAATTGTAGGGACTGGTAGCCCGATGTGCCTTTGCTAGGTCTCAATATATGTGCTCCAGTGGATTTTGAGAAATTAACGTTCAAAAAAAGATATATATCTGTAACAGCGCTCCGCTTCGCGTACTTTTCGCGTTACGGAGGTTTGCGAAGCTGATTGGTTTTTCGGCGTCTGTAAACATTCCAAACAGTCCGTAGCGGCCGCCATCTTGTCTCTCGGTAGGATCGAGAGACAAGAGGAGGCCAAAGCGAAGGGGCAAATGACCATAAGGGGGCCTAGTAGATCGTCCCTGACCCCCTAGGTTTGATGTGGAGGCTTTGAAAGGTTCTCGCAGGGCAAAAAAATATATACCGTTTTTTTAGTTTTTTTGCGTGGAGTGCGCTCGGTTCGCGAACCGGGAAGCGTTCTGGGGAGCGTACTTTCTTGAAAATTAGGGAAAAAAGTTAGAGTACAATAATAATTGTGAGTGATCAGATGTAGGGTAGCTCTGAGAAGAGCTTTTGGGTTTATGGTACATTTAGGTACTTATAAGTAGGTACCAATGCACATTCTTAAATTCAGAGTGAAAACTCTGTTGCCCTCATCTGAGAAGTGAACTCCATCTCCTCTGTAGATATCTTGCATGTAGTAACGCAAGTTATTGTTGTAGAGGGAGCCCATTCCATGGTCTCTCATGTAAGCTGAAACAGATTTGTTTACATGCTTCCTCGACTTCTCAATTTGTGGACAAAATTGGTTTGACCACCTCCATTTCTGTCTTTGGCATATATTTGAATATACCAAGGCAGTTTGAGGAAAAAGTGCCATCAATTGCTCAAAGGTGTCCTTTAAAAGCATTTCCAGACCTACCCCAGTCAAAGTGCCCAAATCATTACCTCCACAGTGCACAATTAACAGGTCAGGTTTGGGCAAATGCATAAAGGTTTTCACCAATGGTATCAATTGGTGACATTTTAATCCTCTGTGGCCAAACCACTTAATTTCCACATCTTGTAAATTGAGGTTAGGTAAATTCCTGTTTTCAGCGTACCTTTGAGCCCAATATATGTAACTATGTCCAACAATCCAGACAGAAAACATGGCGAGAGAAGGTTCTGCTGCAGTCAGATGAAGTGTGGCAATGAAATGGCAGTTGAAAAAATGAGAGTGTAAAATGAAAAAAACTGAGGAGTTTCTGTGTTAATGAAGCAGTAAGAGTGATTGGTGGATTTTGATTGCTGAAAACAGAAAGTTAGTGTGAATGGATGAGTTCGTTGAAAGATGTATTTTGAGTGGCGAAGAAAAAATCATTAAATGAAAGAATGCTCTGGATATGCAGGTGCACTGAGAGTTCAGAGTTCAATTGCAACATTGTTGTGTGAGAGGTCTTGCAAGAGGTGGTTGCTATGCAGAAAAAGCAGAGAGGGGGCAGAGGGGGGAAGGGTTTTGCTTTGAAAAAAAGTGAGGGAAGAGTTTTGATTGGGTGACATGAGAGATATGTGTGAGGAATTACAGCATTTCTGTGCTTTTGATAGCTGCAGACTCTGGAGTGAATACCTTTTGCTCTGCTGAAGACAAATTGGTGTGTTTCTGAGACTGTTTTGAAACTCAAAGTATTTGCTAAGGTGAGAAAAGATTTCTTTAATTTAGATAGAAAATAGTGTGCTTTAAGGAGAAAATTATGAAGAAAGTTGTGTTTTTCAAATGTTGCTTTGTCTCAAGTGTTTCACAAATAGATTTTGTTTCTTTGAGAAATTGTAATTGGAGAAAATGTGAAGTATTAGTACTGACAGGGCTTTTATGTGCATAGGAGCTGTGGAGTGTTTTCAAATTATGACTTGTAAATCGTTTTTGAGAAAAAGCAATGGTTTTAATATTGATGAGAAGGACATAATGGTGTCTGCTTCTTTATAAGGTAATTGAGAGTCTGTGATGTTATTTTTCCCATTTCAATGTAAGAAGTTTGTCTGTGGAGCAAATTGCTTGTAAATATGCTCCCACCTGTGCATGGCAAATTTAGATTTTGAATGTTTCCGTTACATAGGCATGTTAAAGGTGACGGAAAATGCTGCAAAGGCAATCAAAAAATGCTTTTATGTGTCTTAAGGACATTTTAAGTCATTTCCCCATGTGCAGTGTTTTCAAATTATGAGTTGAAAATCGTTTTTGAGGTAAAGGAATGTTTTCAAAATTTATGTGCGCCATATGACCCCAAATTTCTTTTTCAGGGGTGCAGCAGGGTGTTCTTGAGACACCCCTGCACCGTCGGAAAAATTCGTAATTTGCGATGAGGTAATTGCTAATCGCAAATTGTACCTTCATTCCTATGGGCCTCCTGCTGCATGGAAATGAATGGGTAATCTTGCTGAAATGCAAAGTCGAATCTGTATTTAAAAGGGTCTGCACCTCTGTACGGGTGTTCGCTGTGTGAAGGACGAAAGTTTCACGGGCCGAACTCAAGGCCACCTCTCTCTGAGACAAAATAGCTCTTATTCTTGCCATGCCGTTGAAATGTGCTGCCAAGGTTGGTATTTGTGGCCAGATTGAAAACTCCCTATGTTCATGTGTGGGAGGAAATAGAACATTTCTGCAGCAAATAACCCGTTCATTTACTGTTACGATAAAATGAATACTTTTAATTAACCCAGAACAATCTTCATTATTGAGCATCAAATAACTACCATTTTCCAAGAACTTGAACGTGGGGATGATAGCAGGAACTGGTGTGCCTTGCAACACGCAAGCCATATTTGGTCGGTGTTTGTTGCATGAACCGTGTAACTGTATGTGCCTACACATTAGTGAATGATCTGGCGTCTCAGTGCATTCCTCTCCATTCAGATAAAGTTCTTGATCATCTTTGAAAATCTGTATGTGTATGGAAGCGACCAGACTTGATGAAGAAAACCACTACCTAAAGGTTAATAACGACCTATTGGTATATATTTCATACAATTTGAAAACTTATATAAAGCAAAAGGCAGCGTTATTAAACCGTGGATAAGGCACGTTGCCAAAGCAGTCAACCTTTTGGATTTATACTGGAAATGTTAAAGGAAGAATTACGGAGTAGGGCCTGTAAATCTTTAATAGACAACGAGTAAAATTACTCCAACCATCGTATTCCTCTAACTCCGGGATAGTAGGGGTGTTTAATTTTTTAGAAGTAGCCAATCCAAAGCATTTGGTCTGGGAAATTGTTTCATTCACAAACAACATATGTTTTGGGATGAGACATGCACGGTGGAAAGCCTCAGTGCCTTGTACCTGCCAGGTTCGTGAACCCCAAACTGATGTAGATCCTGGATATTTTTACTCTGTATTACGTTAGCATGGTCTCATTACTGGTTTAAACGCCATTTTTCCTTTTTTGTAACTTCTGCACACGACACTTAGTTGTTGCTTTAGCTTTCAGCCTACCTGCGTCAAGATCTATGCCTGCTTCAAGCAGGCGCAGGGTTTTGATGTAGCTTTGTCCTATCTGATTGTAAATGCGGCACACCGTGGGTGGCAGAGCAGCGGTGCACGTTAACTGGTGCATCCCTGGGGATGTGCTAGTTAATATAAATCTGCCCCTTTACATTTAATTATGTGCAGGGGACACAGAGTAGGTGAGGTTTATCCAAGGTTAAGAAGAGATGAGTCCTGTTCAGTGAAAAATTGGAGATAGGCTTCAGTATATTATATACTTAAGTAGTGTGTTAAGTTTTTGATGACTGTTATTAATTTACTGTTGGGTAATAGTGGTTAATAACATTTTTTATTATATTTTACCACAGATTCAACTGCAGATTATTTCAAGATTTTAGGATGCCTAGCAAAGAAAGAGTAAGAAAGGCTGGAAAACGTCAAAGACAGCAGGAGCATGGAATATTGCAGCAGTCCTCTAACAAAAAGATTTGTCAAGTCACCAAGAAAGCACCGGGTAAGAGTCGAAAAACAGTCATAAGAAATATGTGTAGTAAAAAAAATATTACTACAGAAAATGTTTCACTCCAGAAAAGGAGAATGAATTCAAATGGTAAGGAAAGGCCAATGAGAAATGTTACTGCTAGAGTAAGAGATAACTCTATGCATGAAAGTAGAAGGAAACAACAGTTTAGGGATATTCGTAAACGAATGTTCCGCAACAGGATAATTGGGAAATTGTTAAAAAATATTAAGAAAGGTCAGCAGAAAGTGGTTTTTTATAAGAGAAAAAAAATAGTTGAGAAAGTTATTGATCAGGCATTTGAAATTAAACGTAAGTTATTTATTTTGACAATCAATAGAATTAGGAAGCTAAACAAGGTAATTTATGATTTCAAAAGAAATAGTAGATGGAAGAGAATAGTTAATCGTAGTAATTTTTGTGAAGTTTTTTCTGGAGAATGGATGCATAGTTCAAGCTCTGAGGCATTTTTTAATGAGGAGAGTTATTTCCAGGATAATGATTTGGTGCATGCAGTTGACACCAGTGGTCGAGCTTATGAAGTGAAAGATGGTTGTCCAGTTGAAAAAGAAAAACTTGTGAGAACAGAGATAGAAGAGGTGTTAGGTAATGAGGTTTTAGGGAGACGTCCTAAGGGTCCTGTGTACACCTGGAAGTGTAGTAGTATTTGCAGTGTACGACAGGATTCCATCAATTTGCTTTGTGATTTTATACGGTCATTTAGTAAGAAAAGTTTGAAGCAGAAAATGAAGTTGTTGCAAGAATTAGATCCTTGCAGAGTGAGAGAAGTGATAGGTTTGCATGGTCATTCACTGGCTTGTCTTTCCAGGAGAGTATGCCAGAGTGTTTTTCATCATTTCAGGATGCTAGCAGTGCATCATAATAAAGTGAGGAAATTAGTTAGAATGTTGTATTATGCTAAGAGTCCAGCAATTATGCTTAAACAATTATGCGCTGCTCTTTTGCATGGTTCTGAAATAGATGTGAAGAATATATGTGAAGAAATTGAGTTTTGTTACTTTGGAAGTAAAGAGGAGAATGTTGAAATTGACCAAGAAGAAGAGAGTAATGTGGAAGATAGTGTACAGGTTTCCAGTACAGATAATTTCCAGAGGGAAATTGCAACGTTTGAGGTGAAATCAAGTGAGAGGCCAAATTTCACTTGTGTGTGTTGTCGACGCACTTATTATAAGAATCAGACTAAGTTAGTGGATTTATATGGAAAAAGTGAAAGGGAAAATAATAGTGAATGGAAGGATTTTACAACATACTTGATGGTAGAAAATTGTTTTGATTTGGGATTGGATCAACGTGTGTGTACTTATTGTTGTAACAAATTAAATCAAAACCAGATGCCTGCTAGAGCAGTTCATAATAATCTGGAATTGGTTGAAATTCCTTCTGAATTGAAGGATTTAAATACTTATGAATCTATTTTGATTCAAAGTATCCATCCCTTTCAGGCTATTGTAAGAATGGAGCCAAAGACAGGGAAATTGCCTCCATCAGATTTACAGAGAGGATTAAAGGGAAGAGTTGTTTATTTGCCTCTAGATTTGAAGAAAAACATTAACACAATTGGAGTAGAAAAAGTGGAAGAGGAACCTCTGGTTATCTTAGTTAATGGGGTTCCGACAAAGAATAAGAAAATATGGCAAGATTTAGTAGATGTTAGGAAAGTCAAAAGGGCAACATTGTATTTGAAAAAATATAATAAATACTATAAAAATGTATATGTTGCAGAAGAGGAAGTAAGTGAGGAAGAGGATAGCGATTTGTGTGCTGGTCAAATTGAGAAAGTAGAACCCTCTACTAGTGAAGAAATATATGAACATTATAGTGTTCATCCTTTGCATTCCAAGGAAGTCATGGGGAATGCTATTGAGTTGTTTCAAATGAAGCAAGCGAAAGGGAGTCCCATTAGTGTTTGGGAGGAAAGTTTGGAAGCTCGGTGTTTCCCACAGCTTTTTCCAACAGGTCAGGGAGGAAGATATGATGAGCGACCTCATCAAATTCCTGCTTCTGAATACCGGACTTTGCGATTGTATGCAGGAGATCCTAGGTTTCGACAATGCATTCCTTATTTGTTTCATCTCCTGTTTGAAAGCGATCTGTCTGGACTGTCATATGCAGTGAACCACATCTTGAAAAGTGGTATACACATGCAAAACATCTCGGCAAGTGACTTTATGGATAAAGTCAATGTCCAAGACAGTATTTTGGATTCTCACCTGATTAATCTCATGGCGTGTCAGCGTGGTACTAATGAGTACTGGTACCGTCGTCATGGTGATTTAAAATGTATGCTGAGGAACTTAGGAACTCCCACATGGTTCCTCACTTTGAGCTGTGCTGAGTATGGCTGGGAAGACTTACTTGAATTTCTACGAGAGGCAAATGCTAACGTAGAAAACATCGAATTCAAGACACCCGGAGAACTGTGCTCTTTGGATCCAGTCAATGTATGTAGGTACTTCAATCATAGATTTGAAGGTATGATGTCTTTCATCATGAATAAGAAGAATCCACCTCTTGGAGAGGTGTTGGATTTCTTCTGGAGGAAGGAGTACCAAGCAAGAGGTGCTCCTCATATACATATGTTGCTGTGGATCAAGGATGCACCTAAATTTGGAACGGATGCAGACGACTCAGTGATGAGTTTCATAGAACAGTATTCTACGTGTGCTGTTCCAAACGCAAAGGAGAAAAAAAGCCTAAGAGAAAAAGTTCTACGTTTCCAAAGCCATCGATGTGGAAAGTACTGTCGTCGTAAATTCCGGAACAAAGACAAGTTCTACACCAAATGTCGTTTCGGCTTTCCACGATCGGTGATTTCTAAAGGAAGAGTGAACAGTTTGATGTCTTCGCTGCGACATAATGTGATGAAGAAATCACCTAAAAACACATACAATTTGAAGAGGAACGAAGAGTCTAAGTACATCAACGACTACAACCCGGTGATTTTGTCCATGTGGAATGCTAACATGGATATACAGTTTGTGGCTGATAACTGTATGGCTGTGGCTAGGTATGTGACATCTTACATCACCAAAAAAGAGAAGACAGAATTGAAGGATATGTGGGAGGACATTTGCCATGAAAAGAGCCTCAGCAAGAAGTTGTACAGTTTCAGTCTGAAGATGTTGTCGCATCGAGAAATCGGAGCTTACGAATGTTCTGACCGGTTGTCTTCAGCAAGTCTCTATGCCAAGTCCAGGAGTATCGTTTGGGCGAGTGTTGGTCTTGCTGCAACGCGTAATCGAGTTCTGAAACCTGTGCGGGAAATTGAGTATTTGGCGGAAAAGGAGCCAAACAGTACCGACATTTTGAAGAGCAACATGTTGGATACATATTATCCAAATCGAAGCAGTCACCTCGAGAATGTTTGTCTGTATGAGGTTCTGCAAAATTACATATTCAAGAGGAACATCAAAGAAGATACTGAGAAAGGAGTGTATGCTGTAATAGGAAGTGAGGGATGTCTGGTCAAGCAAAGAAAATGCCACTTGATAAACCATCGAAAATTGAGTGGCGAATCTCCTGAAAAAAAGGAGTTTTTCTATTTAGCACTTTTGCAACTTTTTAAGCCTTGGCGTGCAGAAGAGGAACTGCTTGGAGATTTCCTCTGTTACGAAGACTCTTTCAATGCTGCCAAGGAGACCATAGAATGTCCTGCTTTTCCCAAATATGTAGAAATGTTGAATGTGGAAATTGAGCAGGAAGCAACGATTGCAGCCGAGATTGCCAGAGACAGTTCTCAGGACAGTCAGAGTTCTGCTTCATTGAGTCAGGATCCACTAGGAGGACCTCTTATCGAAAATGAAGCTGCCACTGCTATGAATGAAGTGGAAAGAGCCATGGCACATGCTCAGGAGGATGCGGTTAACTTAGAAGAGTTGGAAAGACAACTCAACGTTGAGCAGAGGAAAATATATGACGAACTTACCATGCAAATTGATCATGGATTAAGTCATGACAAGAAAGAGTGCTCATGTACGTCGTTGAAGCCTGTCCGACTGTACGTGAGTGGAGAAGCGGGAACTGGAAAAAGTTTCCTTATTAAAGCAATTTCATGTTATTTGCAGGAAAGGACAGAGTCATCGCTGTCTTATGTTGTCACCGCTCCAACTGGACTGGCAGCACATAACATTAAAGGGATTACTTTACATCGTTTACTGATGCTGCCAGTGGAGCATGACAACAAATTAGAATATCACAAGCTATCTGGAGATGCTTGTTTTGAAGTTTCAAGAGTCTTGAGGAAAATGAAACTTCTTATCATTGACGAAGTAAGCATGGTTTCCAATGTCATGCTTGCCTTTGTGCATTTGAGAATGCAAGAAGTTCTCAAAACAGAGTATGATGTGTTATTTGGTGGCAAACACATCATTGTTTTTGGAGATCTTCTGCAGCTGACACCAGTGAAAGGGCAACCTGTGTTCAAAATGCTCACGCATGAAGATACCAGGAAGTGCTTAGGGAGTATTGGCAACGTCAATATATGGTTAAACTTCAATTATGCTGAACTGCATGAAAATATGCGTCAGGCAAAGGATGAAGTTTACAAGACTATTCTACAAGATGTTAGAATTGGAAAAGTGACCGAGCATGGGAAAGAAGCTTTACATGCACGATTACTGACAAATTTATATCCAGACGAAGATGTTGTGCCTGAGAATATTTTTCAGAAAGTTACTGAGAAAAAATCTGGAATATGTTTGATGCCAACTCTTGCAGAATGTGCCAAATTCAACAACAAAATGTTGCATTTAGAAAAGCAAGAGATTGTGAAATTGGAAGCTATTGACAGAGTAGAGCATATGGGATCAACAATTATTTTGTCTGAGAATCTGAAAACAAAATTGGATTCATTAGAGAAGAGTATATCTAAAACTGCGGGTTTTGAAAAGACTCTGAATGTGTGCTTGAACTGCCGTATAATTTTAAGAAGGAATTTACATGTTGAAAGAGGTCTGGTAAATGGATCAATGGGTAATGTTGTTGATTTTGTGAAATACAGAAATAGAGATGGAATTGAATTTTTAAAAATTAAATTTGATGGCATTGAGGAAGTACAGCTAATTGCTCGTTGTTCTGCTAGATTTTTGCTTGTAAAAGACTTATATGTTCGTCGTAAGCAGTTTCCTGTTTGCTTGGCATATGCGGTGACAATCCATAAATCGCAAGGTTTAAGTGTAGACTGTGCATTGGTGAATATTGGCAGTTCTGTGTTCAAGGAGGGTATGGCATATGTGGCATTGTCACGAGTTAGGACTTTATCGGGATTGTACTTGATTGAGTGTGATGTCACAAACATTTGTGCGGATCTAGATTGTGTTAAGGAATACAATAGGTTGAGAAGAGAGTATGCGCCACATTTGCCTCAGTATCCTTTGTTTGAGAAACGTGTGGTAGGCCGGAAATGAAGAAATGTGACCAATACTGGGGAGGTTGTAGCAAAAAGACGAAAAGTTGATGAACCTGAAATTATAAGCAGAAACAAAAAGGATTCTGTTGAAGATGTTGTTGGTTTTCAATTTGAAAACAGTTCTGGTGTCAACTGCTATGCTAATGTAGTGGTTAATGTTGTCTTTTCTCTAGAAACTTTAAAAGAACAGATTGTGGTCAATTCGGATCAAAGATTTTGCAGTTTGTTAAATTCTGTGTTAGAGAAATGTAGCACTGATAGAACAAACATAGAAAGTGTGTCTGAAATTCGAAATCTGTTAGACAGATGTTCAGGCCAAACACAATTCTCTCAAAATAGTCAGCAAGATTGTCAGGAGTTTTTAATGTATATGCTTGATGTATTGCATGATGAAGGTGTAGATGTAGATCACCTGTTTGGGCTTTCTTATCAATGGCAGCATGACTGCGAGAACTGTAGGGTATCAGCTACTACTAGTGTAGACTCAGAAAGATTTATATATTTAACTTTGCCAGACAGTAAATCAGTCTCTTTTAATAAGCTAGTAAAAGCAGCTGATCACAACATGGAGTGTAGCCAATGTAAATCTGAAATGATGTCCACATTATTTATACGAACATATGGCCAGTATGTCATTTTAATGTTCCAACGATGTAGGCCTGATGGAACAAAATTGACAACTTTAATTAAAAAGTTTGTGGCTTCACAGTTGTCAATATCAGGAAGGACTTTTGTAACTGTAGCAATTATATATCATGATGGTCCTTCAATAACATCAGGACATTATACAGCTTATTTAAAGTGTAGAAATGGCTGGTCATTCTGCAATGATTCTGTTTTAATTTTCAAAAAAAAATTGCCATATGACCTTAAAAACTCTTACCTGGTGTTTTTAAAACCAAAATTTTAGGGAAAGAATCTCGGGATGTGCTCTGAGGAATTTCAAGAAGTTCTCATGGCTCCTACACTATTTGGCCTTGACGATAAGTGTAGTACAGAGACATAACTTTTTACCATAACACTGGACGTTATTGAGAAATACGTGCACTTTGAATGAGTTCAGAAAAACTATTTCTTTTTATAAGCTAATTGAAGCAGCGAATCAAAACATGGAGTAGAAGGAATGTAAGTCTGCAATGCTGTCTACTGTTTTACATTGCTTTGTGATTAAAAGTGATGTAGAGAATTAAATAATTGTACTAGTCATAAAGGTAGTGTAAGTCTGCTTCATAGTAAGCAGTATCAGTGTGATAGGAAATGTAGAACATGATTGAGCAAGAAGGGGAAGATATTACTAGTCCAGGATTGTGTAAATGATCTTCAACATTTTAATTCTGAAAGTTGCGGAAATGCGAAAAGACGGGATTGGCTTACAAGAAATCCAAGAGTTATACATGGCTCTGACACGATTTGGCCTTGTGGAATCGTGTGGTAGAGAGCGAGAAGTCATTTATTGTATGTAACATGTTTTTGAAAACGATGGAGGTTTTCTTTCAGAAAGTGGCGGGTTGAAAGTAATAACAGCACAACAGAGTGTAAGCTGTTCATAGGACATCCTTGGCCGTCATGGAAAGTAAGTTAACTTTAAGGAGTTCTGAATTCTGATTTGTAATGTATGGGTTTTTTAAACACAATCATTTTGATTGTGTTTTTTTTTCCCCGCTGTTATATGATGAATACCTTCAAGTCACTGTTTTAGTGAAATTTGATACATTCTGAGAACAGCAAAAATAAACCATTTAACATGTATAATTAATTCTGTTCTGTTTGCATTTATGATGTACATGTAGAACTGTGTAGGAGGCATGGAGAAGGTGAGGCTTCTGTCAGTGTCAAAGTTGTTGCATACAGTGCTCATATTCTACGTAGTCTTTTATATTTCATTACTTTCACTGTTTCTGACAGATCTAAAAAATTTTTTTTAAAAGAACAGTAAGTATAAGGGAAGGAAACAGACAGTTATGTTAAAAGAAACACAGCTATAGGGAATAAACTAGGGATACTGTTACCCGCAATCCTCTGCTGATGATGTCACTGAGCATGTCATGAATGATGTAATATGTGACATCATCAGCAGTGGATTACGGGTAATAGTATCTCTAGTTTACTCCCCTTTAGCTGTCTTTCTTTTAACATAACTGTCTGTTTCCTTCCCTTATACTTACTGTTCTTTTTTAAAAAAAGAATTTTTTTGGTTCGCTTCCGGTTCGCGTACCGGGGAGCGAACTGGGAAGCGAACTAAGAGAAATAGAGGTTGGCACAGTTGCAAATATTGTACCAATTTTTTTATAACGGGGAGGTAGTTCTGAAAAGAACTTTTTTTTAAATTGTTTTTGTTGTTTTATATTTTTTTTATTATTTTTCTGAACATTTTTTTACTTTTTTTGAATTTTTCTGAACAGTTTTATATTTTTTTTGTTTTTTTTTTGGAGGGGGCAACGAAAACGATTCATTGTAAAGGGCTCAACAGAAGGAAGAAAACAAAAAAAAGAATTTATTGTTTGGGGAGTTTCGGACAAACATGAGCATGATTGTTAATAGCTCTGTTGATCAGAGTGATGCTACTTTCTGCGTAGCAAATGATTCCACTGCAATGTACGCAGACTTGTTTTACTTCACGAAATCTCGTTTGTATATTTGGCACCATCTCCCTGCCCTCTGGTCCCGTTACTTCCGGTACAACAGATCTTCTGGCCATAATAGGGAGATTATCTAGGTCGTCCTGTTCCTCTTCTTCCTCTTCTTGCTGAATTATAACTTTAGCAGGTGGTCCACTCTTCCTTGGATGTGGTGGAGGTGGTGGGGAAGCACCAGCTGAAGCTAGTAAAGAAGCCATTGCTCACTGGTAACAAAGGGTCTTTCTCTCACAATGATGAAAGTCAGAGTGAGGAAAGAAGGAGGGATTTTCACCATTTGGGAAAAAAAATAGTTCTCAACCAATGAAAAGTGTTCATTTTAGATCATATGACCTAGTCTTACATCATTAGGAAACCGAAAGTGAAATGAACCAATGAAAAGTGTTATTACCAAGTCACATGACCTGCTGTGTTTACGTTACGCGCTTTGCAGGGCCTCCCGGTTTGCTTCCAGAAACCTGTGCTTTGCGACTCGGTAAGCGTACGAGTTCGCTAACGTAGCACGTCATATGACGTATCACGCGACAACGCGAAACGTCATGCGGACGGGAGGCGTCACGATGTTGTTTTCTAACGCGGCACTTGCGGTAAAGAAACGTTTACCGGCTCGCGGTCTATTTCGCGGCATCAAGGTCAGCTAACGGGAAGCTTCCCGATTCGCGAAGCGGGAACGAAGAAAAAAAAATATTTAAAAAAAAAATTATTCATAAACATATAAAATATATTTTTGGATTTAAAGAAGAATACATTTTACAGCTACAGATATTAGCTGTTAAAAAACCAATGAAATTCACTGAAAAAACCATAGGTTATAGACCATATATAGTTAGGAATTAGCATTTACAAAACCTTGAAAATTCACTGAAAAAACCATAGGTTATAGACCATATATAGTTAGGAATTAGCATTTAAAAAACCTTATTTTACTCACACAAAACCATTGAAATTCCATATATAGTTAGTTGCACTAACTATATATCGCGCACCCGCAATCCACTGCTGATCATGTCACATATTACATCATTCATGACATGGTCAGTGACATCACTGATGACATCACTGATGACATCTCATTTGACATCAATGACCACATCACTGATGATATCATTCATGTGACAATACAATGCATCTCCTCACGTTTTAATATAACCTCTGTTTCACCCAGTGTTAAATACAGAGTATAATTTTTGAAACCATTGACACACCAATACTAGTTACTACATACGTACTCACTGATTCCTACGTCTACACACACATTCACTCATTCACCCATACAATCATTCATACATACAATCACTCATCTTTACAACACTATCATATGCACTCATACACCTATACAGACACTTACACTCTGCCACTCATCCATGGAGTTACTCACACACCTAGTCAGTCCTGTAAAGAATCAATCACACTTCCATTTTCTTGTCTATACAGTTAAACATAGAGCACCTTACATTTTCAAACATATACTAACACATACTTACTTTCTTATACAATCATTGATACAAGTACACATTGATCTGCACAGAGTCACACACCTCCCAGCCAGCCACACACACACTCAGTCTCCTATACAAATACTTGGACAATCAATCAATAACCCATATAGTTAATCATATAGCTACTGATCAACACATGCAGCAGTTTACAGAACAACAGACATAATGATGCACAAATTAAGACAGTTTAGTCACTAACCCATGCACTCAGTGAGACACATTTAATCACTCACTCATACATTCAGTCATGCACCTACTAAATCCTTCGTCCAGACACTTATACATCTACTCATTCTTCAATATGTAAAACATATTTAAACTTCACAGAAACACACAGTCACTGGATGACGTCATCAGTGATCTCATCAGTGATGTCATTTGAGATGTCATCAGTGATGTCATCAGTGATGTCACTGACCATGTCATGAATGATGTAATATGTGACATGATCAGCAGTGGATTGCGGGTGCGCGATATATAGTTAGTGCAACTAACTATATATGGAATTTCAATGGTTTTGTGTGAGTAAAATAAGGTTTTTTAAATGCTAGTTCCTAACTATATATGGTCTATAACCTATGGTTTTTTCAGTGAATATATATATATATATATATATATATATATATATATATATATATATATATATATATATAAGAAACCGCACCCCTCTTTAGTAGGACAGGAGAAGAGGCCACAAGTGGGAACTTTGCAGGAGCCGTTTAATAGTGGACAGCGAGGCAAAATGCATTTCGGCGATTAGCCTTCTTCAGTTGCTGTTGCTGTCACGTGATAACTCCACCTGCACCTTTGAAGTGTCCAATACCACCCTCATTGGAAGGTGAGTATACTCCGCCCCCAAGTCACATGTTGATTAAACCATGGTGGCAGAAATGAGACTTCAACTCCCAGAAAACATCACTTCTGGCGAGTATACCTTGGGAACGGCAAACAGTGTTCAGGGCAAAGATGCAGTGATGGAATGGAGTTGCACGCTGAATTAAAAGTCAAACACACTCCCTCGAATCCCCAAACAGTTCAAACCTCGAGTGAAATGCAGCCTGAAAATGAGCCAGATGTAGAGCCGAGAATACAGTGAATCTGACTCCTCGTTAAGTAACGAGCTGCCACTGGCAGTGGGCTGAGGCTGACATAGCGCTCGACCGGCAGTAGGTAATATATATATATATATATATATATATTTTCACTGAAAAAACCATAGGTTATAGACCATATATAGTTAGGAATTAGCATTTAAAAAACCTTATTTTACTCACACAAAACCATTGAAATTCCATATATAGTTAGTTGTACTAACTAAATAATGCGCACCCGCAATCCACTGCTGATCATGTCACATATTACATCATTCATGACATGGTCAGTGACATCACTGATGACATCGCTGATGACATCTCAAATGACATCACTGATGACATCACTGATGACATCTCAAATGACATCACTGATGACATCACTGATGACAACATCCAGTGACTGTATTTTTCTGTAAAGTTAAAATATGTCTTACATATTGAAGAATGAGTGGATGTATAAGTGTCTTGATGAAGGATTTAGTAGGGGCATGACTGACTGTATGAGTGACTGATTAAATGTGTCTCACTGAGTGCATGGGTTAGTGACTAAACTGTCTTCATTTGTGCATCATTATGTCTGTTGTTCTGTAAACTGCTGCATGTGTTGATCAGTAGCTATATGATTAACTATATGGGTTATTGATTGGTTGCCCAAGCATTTGTATGGGAGACTGAGTGTGTGTGTGGGTGGCTGGGAGGTATATGACTCTCTGCATAGATGTGTGAGCAGTTGATTCACTAGATGTATGGGTTCAAAAATGTATTTATTATTTATTTATTTTTGAATTTTATAGAGCGCATGGCTACCCCCAAGGGGGTGTCCCGGCGCTAACAACTAATGAGCCCTGAGAAGGAGGAGAGAATCAAGAAGAGAACAGCCATGTGGAAACAGCTGTATGGGTGGTTGACTGTGTGCATGAGTGTATTGGTGAGTGAATGGATATCTCAGTGCTACATGTCAAAGTAAGTACATATGTAAAATACAGTACATGTGAGAGTTGACATATATAAATAACTGTGCATAAGAGCCAGTGAATGTGTGAGTGGCTGTATGGATCATTGTGAACTTGTATCCAGGATTGTATAAGTGAGTAAATATGTTTTAGTATATGTTTGAATAAGTAAGGTGTGTATAACTGTATAGTTGAGGAAATGGAGGTGTGATTGATTCTTTGCATGACTGACTAGGTGTGTGAGTAACTCCATGGATGAGTGACAGTCTGTGAGTGTATGTTTATACTGAGTGTATCTAAGATTATATAAGAGTCTGAAGAGGTTCATCATAATATCACATGAATGATGTCATCAGTGATGTGATCAGTAATGTCAAATGAGATGTCATCAGTGATGTCATCAGTAATGTCATCAGTGATGTCATTTGAGATGTCATCAGTGATGTCATCAGTGATGTCAAATGAGATGTCATCAGTGATGTCATTTGAGATGTCATTTGAGATGTCATTAGTGATGTCATCAGTGATGTCATTAGTGATGTCATTTGCGATGACATCAGTGATGTCATCAGTGATGTCATTTGAGATGACATCAGTGATGTCATCAGTGATGTCATTTGAGATGTCATCAGTGATGTCATCAGTGATGTCATTTGAGATGTCATCAGTGATGTCATCAGTGATGTCACTGACCATGTCATGAATGATGTGATATGTGACATGATCAGCAGTGGATTGCGGGTGCGCGATATATAGTTAGTACAACTAACTATATATGGAATTTCAATGGTTTTGTGTGAGTAAAATAAGGTTTTTTAAATGCTAATTCCTAACTATATATGGTCTATAACCTATGGTTTTTTCAGTGAATTTTCAAGGTTTTGTAAATGCTAATTCCTAACTATATATGGTCTATAACCTATAGTTTTTTCAGTGAATTTCAATGGTTTTTTAATAGCAAATATCATAAGCTGTCGAATGTCAAGTACGTGGTAAGTGAAAACATTTTCGTGTTTATGCACACTGATCTGCTTTGAATGGTGCCCCCCCCCTCATTTCTATTAGGAGTACTCTCTCTTTGCAGATAGTGAAAGGTAGTTAACGCAGGCCTTTGCCCCCGTTGTAATCCGTCGTGCCTGCTTCTCTCTCCATTTGATTGATTGTTATCCAAGTATTTACTGTTTTAGAATTAGTTCTCTTTGGTTCATTCTCTATTTACAAACAAACACAGAGTCGCAATACTCTGTTTAGTCTTTGCAGATAACGAAAAATCGTGTAAAAAAAAAGAAAAGGAATCGAGCAAAATCAGTAGGCCACTAATGGGATCTCTTTTTGACCTCGCTAAAATAGAAACATTAGGAACAACCCCTCATGACAAATACAAAACCAGTGAGATGAACTGAACTCCACACAATGATGGCTGCAAAACAGCTCGGCTCCGCCACCCACCCCGCCCAAAATAACGATAAAGAACGGCTGCCATGATTGGTTGCGGAATGACCACGACGGAGCTACGAAATGGTGCTGCTCTCATGCTAACCCCAGCTTCAGTCTGAAACATCCAGAAACACTGTAGACTACCAATTCGATCAGTTCCGGTAGCGCCCCAATGTAACCCGGTAGAGAAGAACTAGCCCTCCCCTCTTTGACTGATGGTTCTTGTTGCCTGTCCCTTCTGTTGTCATTTAACAGAACTATTTAGCCTGCTGAAAGGGGTTGTGTTCCGACCGCTGGTTGGTGGAGACATTTTGACTATATTCTGGACCTGCGTTGTCGCGTAATGCGTCATATGACGCGCCGCGTTAGCGCATCCGGAAGTCATCCGGGGCGCGCAGCGCGTAACGTAAGCATAACAAGTCATGTGACTTGTTAATAAAACTTTTCATTGGTTCATTTTACTTTTCTTATTGTAATGATGAAAGGCTTGGTCATATGACCTAAAAATTACGCTTTTCATTACTTCCGAACATTATTTTTTCTTAAATATATGTTATAATGTTCCAGGCTAATGTACTTTCCCGGAAATTTTACAACTGTCCTGCAAGTAAAATATATTCTTTTTTCGAGAAAAAGAGCGTTTCTTCGTCCCATGACGGAGCCGTTGAGCAAAAGAGGGTCGACCTGCTGTCTTAGTCGCCGATACGCCTGAATATGAGATTCTTATCGATCACTTTATGTTGCAGGAATAGAAAACACAACAGCCCTTGACCATTTATCTTTACTGCGTTCCTTCGTATTATACCTTTTACCCTTCATGTAATTGGTCTGCTTTATTTCACTTGCCTTTTAATGATTCTAAAACAGTCACTATTATTAAAAACTTTACCAATGTATATACTACTACCATGTTTTCTTTTAAAAACCTTTATTGTGAAAATTTCATTATACAAATACGAGCCTATAACCACGTGGGCCTGCCACAGAGCAAACTGTAATCGTATATGATAAATAGACATTTAAACTGTAGAGGAACGTAACGGGCGGGCCATTAGGTTGCAAGAACTAAGGTGTCTAACAGTTACGGAATCGGTGGACGTACATTTTATAATTAAAATACGACAGGGCCAGTTACAATAAAATTATCTAGATATACATTTGCGGGCAAGTACCATGGGTGACGTTAATTCGAACTTTCAACAGTACAGTAATCAATAACACATCAGAACTTAATATCAATAGGGATGTCGAAATAGTCAATCAATTCTCGTCCCCGCCCGCCATGTGCTTCAAAACTGCATACGTATCTCGTGATTTCAAGGTTCTGCAACCAGTACACAACAAGGAGTTACGAGTCCCATTTATTCCGGCACCATTTTGGGCGAGGACGGGCAGGTCCAGGATATAGTCAAAATGTCTCTACCAACCATCGACTATGATGATGTTTATATGCTGTATTTATTAGAGTAACACTCATCTGTCCACATGAAATTAATTTGCCACAATCTAAACATGTCATTTTAATCTTTCCAAAGTTCTTCTAAATATTTGGGACCGTTTCCCTTGCCTCTGAAGCTCTCAGTGCCACTTCTTTGATGAATGTACTAGCAGGTCAGGGGTTCTCCTCCAAATCTCTCTTTTATGCAGCACTATAATTAATTGGTGCCACCTCTCCATATGACGATGCATGGTATAGTTACCACAACTATATTTTTTTTCGGTTCCTCTGGAGAGTTCATCGTGGCAGATGAAGCGTGTAACGTACCGGGCATTTACCTTTTTTTGCATGTACAGGAAAGGAAAAAAAAATCGAGCGTCCGAGTTCTAAGGTGTCCCAGGGCCATTTTAGTGGACCAGGCCCAAATCCAAAGAACAGGCCGCCATTTTGAGAGTCCTCTTGCAGCCGCCTGTCGCTGTAGCATCAAGAGCTGCCGAAACTCAGCTGAATGGCAACTGAAACGGTAAAGGGGCCCCCTACTACAGCAGACGAGCCTCCACCTAGGAAGGCCCATTCACGCCGGCTCCCCCCCCCTTCGGGCACCCCACGCCGTTATTCGGAGCAGTATTGTAGGATGGCCACACCAGTGCGGCAACTTGCTAGACATCACCTCGGTGGTAACCGAATCTCAACGCCTTGTGGTGTCTTCTATTCAAAAAACATTGTTATGCTGCCTTCGACCTATTCGCCGCAAGTGCGCACACAACTCAACTGCATAGCTTGCTAGACACCACCTCGGTGCCATCCGGATCTTGGAATCTCAGCACCTTTTGGTGTCTTCTCTTCAGAAAATATTGTTGCGCTGCCTTTGGCCCCATTCGCACATCAGTCCGCTACTGACGCCATCTCACAGGCTAAAGGGGCGCCCCACGCCGACTTTCAGCATTGTAGAATGACCACACCAGTACAGCAACTTGCTAGACATCACCTCGGTGCCATCCGGATCTCGGCGCCCCACTGCAGATGAAGTGCCTCTCAACTATGAAACCACCACGGTGACATCCGGATCTTGGCGCGTTGTGCTGCTTTCGGCCTATTCGCACATCGGTCCGCTACTGACGCCATCTCACAGGCTAATGGGGCGACCCACGCCGAGTTTCAGCATTGTAGGATGACCACACCAGTACAGCAACTTGCTAGACATCACCTCGGTGCCATCCGAATCTTGGCATCTCAACGCCTAGTGGTATCTTCCATACAAAAAATATTGTTACGCTGCCTTTGGCCCCATTCGCACATCAGTCCGCAACTTAGACATCACCTCGGTGCCATCCGGATCTTGGCATCTCAGCGCCTTGTGGTGTCAGTCAGAAAATATTGTTGCGCTGCCTTTGGCCCCATTCGCACATCGGTCCGCTACTGACGCCATCTCACAGGCCAACGGGGCGCCCCACGCCGACTTTCAACATTGTAGGATGGCCACAGAAGTGCGACAACTTACTAGACACCACCTCGGTGCCATCCGGATCTTGGCGCGTTGTGCTGCCTTCGGCCTATTCGCACATCGGTCCGCTCCTGACGCCATCTCACAGGCCAACGGGGCGCCCCACGCCGACTTTCAGCATTGTTGGATGGCCACACCAGTGCGGCAACTTACTAGACACCACCTCGGTGCCATCCGGATCTTGGCGCGTTGTGCTGCCTTCGGCCTATTCGCACATCGGTCCGCTACTGACGCAAACTCACAGGCCAACGGGGCGCCCCACGCCGACTTTCAGCATTGTAGGATGGCCACACCAGTGCTGCAACTTGCTGGACACCACCTCGGTGCCATCCGGATCTTGGCGCGTTGTATTGCCTTCGGCCTATTCGCACATCGGTCCGCTACTGATGCCGCCTCACGTGCCAACGTATTTTCTCCGCATTTTATACCCTATGCCGCATAACAGGTCATGTGACTTGTTTATAAAACTTTTCATTGGTTCATTTTACTTTTGGTTTCCTAATGATGGAAGGCTTGATCATATGACCTAAAAACAACACTTTTCATTGGATGAAAACTTTTTTTTTTTCCCAAACGATGAAAGCCCCACCTTGTTTCTGGATGTTTCAGACTAAACTGGCGTCAGCATGAGAGCACCACCATCTCGTAGCTCCGTCGTGGTCATTCCGCGAGCAATCATGGCAGCCGCTCCCCACCAGAAGCCTGCAGGAGTCGGGGCCCCCAAAACTTTTGATGAATTCTCAAGGCGGAGGGGACGCTTTCGAGAATGGGGTCCAAGACCTAGCAGACAAGCGTCCGATTTCCAAGGTGTCCCAGGGCCATTTCAGTGGACCAGGCCCAAAAAGGAAAGAGCCTGCCGCCATTTTGAGAGTCCTGTGACAGCCGCCTATCGCTGCACCGCAAGAGTGGGCGCAACTCAGCTGAATTGCGGCTTTTGACACAGTGGACCAAAAACGGACGGAATGGCAACTGAAACGGTAAAGGGGCGCCCCACTACAACAGATGACACTCCACCTGGAGAGGCCCGTTCACGCCGCCTCCCCCGGGGCGCCCCACGCCGTTATTCGGAGCAGCATTGTAGGATACCAAAACCAGTGCGGCAACTTACTGGACATCACCTTGGTGCCATCGTTCTGCTGCCTTGGAACTATTCGCACAACAGTTTGCTACTGATGACCCACCCCCCGCGACGCCCCACGCCGTTATTTGCTGGGTGGCAACTTACTAGACATCACTTTCGTGTCATCTAGATTTCGGCGCGTTCTGCTGCCTTGGAACTATTCGCACAACAGTTTGCTACTGATGACCCACCCCCCGCGACGCCCCACGCCGGAAATCTGGACGTTGTGCTGCATTGGGACTATTCGCACAGCCGACCGCTACTTCGTTGTTTTTCCCTAAAAATGTTTATATGTTATTACTATTTTTGTTTTCTTGTATATATTTATAAATTATTAAAGTTTTATAATCTTACTACTTTGTCGGAGTGCTATATATTTTTAATGTGACACATAATTGTAAAAACTTTGATGTACAAAGAGTCATCCCTGGAATCTTCCGCTTCACGCTCGGTCCCCTCCCCAATCACAATACAGGATGGTTTTCAGATAATAGCAACGCTTCTGCTGTGACGGATCTCATCGAGTGTGGGCCTTGATCTACTATAACTCCTTTGAAGAGGGTTGATTATTTACAGCTGTGGCCATAAACTACATCTGCAGGGCTAGCTGATAGCCTAGGACCGGCCTGGACAATCGGACACAGAGGAAAAGGAGTGTCAGAGGGTGCGGTAGTGAATAGGGCGAAAGGTAGGTGTCGGGCGGGCACAGGGTGTGATTCTCAGGGAAGAGCAGCGCAGATGGGGGGAGGTTTATTACCCATGCATAAGACAGAGAGCGGGGGTGACCACTGCCTGGGTGAGATGCTTGCGAGGGTGGGGAGCCATGCTAAGGATCGACAGCGTGCACAGAGTGGGTCTGGTCAAGGCATCTAAAATGGCTGCCGTGCACGACAAAAGTGTGGCATTTGAAAAAAGACAAGATGGCGCAGACAATGTTTTTCAACACTTCCTGATTTCCTTCGAATCGAACGTTAACAGACGTTGGGGCATATTACCAAAGTTAAGCGATATTTATCCCTAACGATGCATTGCAAAGATTTTTTTACCGTCAGAAATTATCGCAGATAAACCTTGCTATTATCAAGGTTTATCGCAAATACGATAAAAAATGACCGCAATGCATTAATATCGCTGAAAACTCAGCGATATTCATGCATTACCGAGCTAATGCTCTTAGCCATGTTATCCACCTCCCATTGCATAACATGGCTAAGAACTGCTCAGGGCAGCTGTTACTTTTTGGAGATATTCGCGCTTATCTCGAATATTTCCAAAAGTTGATAATAGGAGATAGCGATGTTAGCGACTGTTTCCAGTCGCTAACATCTTGGCATGCCCACTTTGCATGTCATTAGTGATAAATATCACTCACATGCAAAGTGGGGCCCAAGATGGTCGCTATCTCCTACTAGCCGTCGCTAACTGGTGTTAGCAACAGCTAGGTAATACAGATATAATTTTATCTCCGCGAAGCGGAGCGCTGTTACAGATATACATCTTGTTTTTGAACGTTAATTTCTCAAAATGCACTGAAGCACATATATTGAGACCTAGCAAAGGCACATCAGGCTACCAGTCCCTAATATTTTACCAAGTTTCGTGCAAATCCATTCAGCCGTTCGATTATTATTATTATTTTTTTTTTTTGCCCCGCGGGGCCCTTTTTAAACCTCCACATCAAACCTAGGGGGTCAGCGAGGATCTACTATGCCCCCTTATGGTCATTTGCCCCTTCGCTTTGGCCTCCTCTTGTCTCTCGATCCTACCGAGAGACAAGATGGCGGCCGCTACGTACTGTTTGGAATGTTTACAGACACCGGAGAGCCAATCAGCTTCGCTTCGCAAAGCTCCGTAACGCGAAAAGTACGCGAAGCGGTGCGCTGTTACAGATATATATCTTTTTTTGAACGTTAATTTCTCAAAATCCACTGAAGCACATATATTGAGACCTAGCAAAGGCACATCGGGCTACCAGTCCCTACAATTTTGCCAAGTTTCGTGCAAATCCATTCAGCCGTTCGATTATTATTATTATTTTTTTTTTTTGCCCCGCGGGGCCCTTTTAAAACCTCCACATCAAACCTAGGGGGTCAGCGAGGATCTACTATTCCCCCTTATGGTCATTTGCCCCTTCGCTTTGGCCTCCTCTTGTCTCTCGATCCTACCGAGAGACAAGATGGCGGCCGCTACGGACTGTTTGGAATGTTGACAGACGCCGGAGAACCAATCAGCTTCGCTTCACAAAGCTCCGTTGCGCGCAAAGTACGCGTCCTGGGACGCTGCCCGGTCCGCTGTTACAGATATATATCTTTTTTTAAACGTTAATTTCTCAAAATCCACTGGAGCACATATATTGAGACCTACAAAAGGCACATCGGGCTACCAGTCCCTACAATTTTGCCAAGTTTCGTGCAAATCCATTCAGCCGTTCGGGCTAAAAGTGAGGCCAACCGCCCTATGGAAAACTCAATGTTAAAAACACGTTTTGGGACCCCCCTTTTTTCTCGGCCCCCCCTTGACGAACCCCCCCCAAATTTTCAAGGGCTGCTCAGAAACAAAATGTGCCATTTTCCAGAAAATTTCAGCCAATTCCGTCCACAAACGCCAAAGTTATTAGACATAGAATTTTCAAAAATCCCATAGAGAAAAAATCCTAACTATATATACCTACTGGCGACCGCCAGTAGGTAATATATATATATATATATATATATATATATATATATATTCACTGAAAAAACCATAGGTTATAGACCATATATAGTTAGGAATTAGCATTTACAAAACCTTGAAAATTCACTGAAAAAACCATAGGTTAGAGACCATATATAGTTAGCTGGACATTTTATTGACATAAAACCAATGAAATTCCATATATAGTTAGTTGCACTAACTATATATCGCGCACCCGCAATCCACTGCTGATGATGTCACATATTACATCATTCATGACATGGTCAGTGACATCACTGATGACATCACTGATGACATCTCAAATGACATCACTGATGACATCACTGATAACAACATCCAGTGATTTTTTGTTTCTGTAAAGTTTAAATATGTCTTACATATTGAAGAATGAGTGGATGTGTAAGTGTCTGGACGAAGGATTTAGTAGGTGCATGACTGACTGTATGAGTGAGTGATTAAATGTGTCTCACTGAGTGCATGGGTTAGTGACTAAACTGTCTTAATTTGTGCATCATTATGTCTGTTGTTCTGTAAACTGCTGCATGTGTTGATCAGTAGCTATATGAGTAACTATATGGGTTATTGATTGATTGCCCAAGTATTTGTATGGGAGACTGAGTGTGTGTGTGGCTAGCTGGGAGGTGTGTGACTCTGTGCAGATCAATGTGTACTTGTATCAATGATTGTATAAGAAGGTAATTATGTGTTAGTATATGTTTGAAAATGTAAGGTGCTCTATGTTTAACTGTATAGACAAGAAAATGGAAGTGTCATTGATTCTTTACAGGACTGACTAGGTGTGTGAGTAACTCCATGGATGAGTGGCAGACTGTGAGTGTCTGTATAGGTGTATGAGTGCATATGATAGTGTTGTAAAGATGAGTGATTGTATGTATGAATGATTGTATGGGTGAATGAGTGAAGGTGTGTGTAGACGTAGCAATCAGTGAGTGCGTACGTAGTAACTAGTATTGGTGTGTCAATGGTTTCAAAAGTTATACTCTGTATTTAACACTGGGTGAAACAGAGGTTATATTAAAATGTGAGGAGATGCATTGTACTGTCACATGAATGATATCATCAGTGATGTGGTCATTGATGTCAAATGAGATGTCATCAGTGATGTCATCAGTGATGTCATTTGAGATGTCATCAGTGATGTCATCAGTGATGTCACTGACCATGTCATGAATGATGTAATATGTGACATCATCATCAGTGGATTGCGGGTGCGCGATATATAGTTAGTGCAACTAACTATATATGGAATTTCATTGGTTTTATGTCAATAAAATGTCCAGCTAACTATATATGGTCTCTAACCTATGGTTTTTTTCAGTGAATTTTCAAGGTTTTGTAAATGCTAATTCCTAACTATATATGGTCTATAACCTATGGTTTTTTCAGTGAATTTTCAAGGTTTTGTAAATGCTAATTCCTAACTATATATGGTCTATAACCTATGGTTTTTTCAGTGAATTTCAATGGTTTTTTAATAGCAAATATCATAAGCTGTCGAATGTCAAGTACGTGGTAAGTAAAAACATTTTCGTGTTTATGCACACTGATCTGCTTTGAATGCTGCCCCCCACCCCTCATTTCTATTAGGAGTACTCTCTCTTTGCAGATAGTGAAGGGTAGTTAACGCAGGCCTTTGCCCCCGTTGTAATCCGTCGTGCCTGCTTCTCTCTCCATTTGATTGATTGTTCTCTTTGGTTCATTCTCTATTTACAAACAAGCACAGAGTCGCAATACTCTGTTTAGTCTTTGCAGATAGCGAAAAATCGTGTAAAAAAACAAAAGGAATCGAGCAAAATCAGTAGGCCACTAATGGGATCTCTTTTTGACCTCGCTAAAATAGAAACATTAGGAACAACCTGTTGAAAATAGCAATGTGTATGTACATAAGCGGCGTTCATTTGTGTTCACAGTACCCCTTGTCGATTGTTTGAATCGAGCATTGAATTGTTCGAAGTTGGTTCTCTTAAGGATCTTCTCTGCCTGCAAACAAGGAAGAATAGGAATATTCTCTCTCCCTTTGCAGATAGTGAAGGGTAGGTAACGCAAGCCTTTAACACGTCGTACCTATTTCATTCCTCATTGATTGATTGATTGTCCGAACATTGACTGTTTGGGAATTAGTTCTTTTTGGAGGTATTCCCTGTTTGCAAATAAACGTAGGAAAATCTTTACAAGTAGTGAAAGGGTAGGTAATGCGGACCTTTCTCCCCCGTTGTAATCTGTCATGCCTATCTACTCCCCACTGATTGATGCACCTGTTTCACCCGGACCATTTACTAGAGATATCTGGCCTAACAAGAGAGCACCCCTAGTGAAAAGGACATATGCATTAATAACGAAGTGATCACTGTATCCTGTTAACAGAAACTTTAGCATGAAACAACCTGGAAAGAAAAGAATAGGAAAACGAAAATCAGTAGGCAACTGATGAACTTTTTATTAAATAACAAACAAAGAAACGATAACAATACGTAATGATAAAACCTATTATTGTCCTAGAAACAAGAAACGTTAGAAGTAAGCCCGTAATAAGAAACCTGAAAACATCGCCCCTCACTGCCCCAAAACGTGTCTGTCCCACCGCCTGCCACGGCCAAATAACGGCAAACTGGGAAAGATAGAAGTCAGCAGACATCCGCCCCATTCTAGAAACTTCCAAAGGGCAACAGGTTTTCGGCTACGCCCAGCCGGAAACAACACATATAAGGCGGGTCCTGCTGCCACGCCTCGGAGATCATCACGTAGGGTGTAGCCGGAGGAGAGGCCGAGGCCGAGGCCAGCGGGACCCGGCCAGGGGGATTGACAACGCTGGAGAGTTGCAGTGGGGGGAATGTCCGTGTCCTCGACCCTCCCCTCTCTCTCCCAGTCCGGCCGCGGTGGCCCTTGACAGTTTCAGGTAGTCCCGCCACATTCTCTACCAGTCCGGCCACCAACGGCCGGGGCCGATGGGATCCGGCTGCAGCCGATAAACCAAGGAACCCGTTCATGGGGCCAGAGCAAGGGGCGTCCGGCCGACATCCACCGGAAGCCCGGCCCGAAGACGGACGGGACACTTCTTCTTTCTTGAATAATGGCTGCGACAACACTGGGGGGGATGTCTTGCACATGCCTCCGACCCCCCCCCCTCTCGTCCTCATCGCCTGGTCCGGCCATAACAAATCTCAAGCGAGACGCCGTGGGGTGCACTGGGAGGGAGAGACGGTGCGAACAGGCCTCTCCCGCCTCCCCAGTGGAGGCTTCCCACCTGCACCCTCAGCGCTCCAGGCGCCCGGAAAAGGGTTCTTCCACTGTGGCGATGCTGCAACGTCTCGCCCGGCAGGGTGGAGCCCGTCCGCTCATTTGACCCCGCGATCGCCAGTAGCTACCGAACTCTCAAAATGGCGATCGACGTGGCAAGAGCATAAAGAAATGGCCCGGTCACTGGTTGACTCCACCACAGTAGTCCTCCACGACCTTGAAGATTCTAGAGGAGCCGCGGGAGTCTCCGACCCCCGCAGACACCCCCGATGGGGAATGACTGCCATGATCGCCCGTGGAGTGACGAAACTGTATCCGCGGGACGTCGGCGCTCCTTTGCTGGCGCCAGCCTCACTTTGAATTACTAGAATCCTGCAAACCTCAGTTCCGGTGAAAGCACACTGTGACCCGGTAGGAAAAATTGTTGCACCCCCTCCCCTTTTTGACTGATAGTTTAAACCACCGATCCTTTCCTTTGCCCTTTTACCAGAACTTTGGACTGCCTCCCCCTCTTTTACATTTTCTAGAGAAAACAAAACATTAACCACTACATTAGCATAGCAGTTGACACCAGAACTGTTTTTAAATTGAACACCAACAACATCTTCAACAGAATTCTTTTTGTTTCTGCTGTGACCCTGCTACAGCACAGGCATTGTCCCCAGCAGTAATTCTGCAATGCCGGTAAGAATACCTGTAGTGCCTACTGGACTCACTCACCCCCGCGGCGCCCTACGCCGTTATTTGCTGGGCGGCAACTTACTAGACATCACCTTTGTGCCATCTAGATTTCAGCGCGTTCTGCTGCCTTGGAACTATTCGCACAACAGACTGCTACTGACGACCCACCCCCAGGCAACTAGTAACATGTCCTCATCAGGAATTTCCTCATGAAAAGTCTGCAATGATGATTCTTGTAACTCTATGGTCTCCAAACATTCGATAAATTCGCCATCAAGAGATTGATCAAAAAAATCATTAAAGTCATCTCCTCCTTGTGAGAAAATTTCATTATTGGTGCTGTCAATTTCAATAAATGTATTGCATAATTCAAAAGAAATTGCCACGGTCTCTTCGTTTTTTAAATGTTTTTACTGTTTTTGTTTTGTTGTATATATGTATAAGTTATTAAAGTTTTATAATCCTACTACTTTGTTGGAGTGCTATATATTTTTAATGTGACACATAAATGTAAAAACTTTGATGTACAAAGAGTCATCCCTGGAATCTTCCGCTTCAGGCTCGGTCCCCTCCCCAATCACAATACAGGATGGTTTTCAGATAGTAGGAACACGTGTGGTGTGACGGATCTCATCGGGTGTGGGCCTTGATCTACTATAACTCCTTTGAAGAGGGGTGATTCTTTACAGCTGGGGCCATAAACTACATCTGCAGGGCTAGCTGATAGCCTGGACAATCGGACACAGAGGAAGAGGAGTGTCAGAGGGTGCGGTAGTGAATAGGGCGAAAGGGAGGTGTCGGGCGGGCACAGAGTGTGATTCTCAGGGAAGAGCAGCGCAGATGGTGAGAGGTTTATTGCCCATGCATAACACAGAGAGCGGGGGTGACCAGTGCCTGGGGAAGATGCTTGCGAGGGTGGGGAGCCATGCTACGAATCGACAGCGTGCAGAGAGTGGGTCTGGTCAAGGCATCTAAAATGGCTGCCGTGCACGACAAAAGTGTGGCATTTCAAAAAAGGCAAGATGGCGCAAACAATGTTTTTCAACACTTCCTCATTTCCTTCGAATCGAACGTTAACAGACGTTGGTGCATATTACCAAAGTTAAGCGATATTTATCGCTAACGATGCTTACCAACGAATTTTTTACCGCTAAGCATCGTCAGAAATTATCGAAGATAAACCTTGCTATTATCAAGGTTTATCGCAAATGCGATAAAAAACGACCGCAATGCATTAATATCGCTGAAAACTCAGCGATATTCATGCATTACCGAGCTAATGCTCTTAGCCATGTTATCCACCTCCCATTGGATAACATGGCTAAGAACTGCTCAGGGCAGGTGTTAGTTTTTGGAGATATTCGCGCTTAGCGCGAATATCTCCAAAAGTTGGTAATAGGAGATATATATCTTGCATGTTGTAATGCAAATTATTGTGGTATATGGAACTCATACCATAATCTCTCAGGAAAGCAGAAACTGATCCTTTTGGGACCGCCTGAGAAGGCCTAGGGGGTGAGGGGTACTCTACTTTGCCCCCTTTTCACGTTCCGAACTATTTTATTTTACTCTCTTCTGTAATTACACAAAATAGCAGCGATAAGATGCATCAGAGACACACAGTGAGAGAAAGGAGGCCGGAGATGAAGAAGAGATGTCAAATACACATTGGAGATAATATAGTGGGAGAAGGGCAGTAAATATGAGGAAACTTACCATGTAACATAAAAATGTTGCACTCTATACTATAAGTCTCATTTTATACTACAATCACTTCGCTACAACCTCATAAATTAAAAATAAAAATGAATAATGTCTCAAACAATTTTTGATTTCTAAATATAAATTTATTCTTCTGAATTTTCTAAATTTGAAAGAACTAGTAACATGTCCTCATCAGTAATTTCCTCTTCAATCATCTCATCTGGAATCTCCTCATTAAAAGTCTGCAATGATGATTCTTGTAACTCTATGGTCTCCAAACATTCGATAAATTCGCCATCAACAGATTGATCCAAAAAATCATTCAAGTCATCTCCTCCTTGTGACAATATTTCATTATTGGTGCTGTTAATTTCAATCAATGTAGTGGAATCATTCAAGTCATCTCCTCCTTGTGACAATATTTCATTATTGGTGCTGTCAATTTCAATCAATGTAGTGGACAATTCAAAAGAAATTACCACGGTCTCTTCATTGTGAGCCATTTTATTTTGAAATTGCTTGCTGTAGATTGCAGAAAAAAATAATCACTTTCATTTATCGTTTTTAGTAATACATAATATAAAACTAACTTTATCAAGTATTTAGTATAACAGAAGGACTGCAAATAAATAACAGAAAACATTTTTCAAATTATCTTCAAGTGTACAACATAGTTCCCCTTACAAATTAACAACTCACCTTTTTAAAAGTAGGAGAAGTGTTAGTACTGTGTAAATCAAACACCAGAAATTCACCACCAAAAATTCCTCACAAATGTACCTCAGACAGTAGTATCACAAAATGGCTGTGGTTTCCTCTCATTTGAGATATATACATAACCAATTACTTTCATCACACACAAATACAAAACCAAAGTAACATTTTAATTGGTTCTAAATTTCAACACTTTCAAATGTGTTTTCCCCATGCAATTTTCCATAGGACATTTACATACGTCTACAGCCTGAATGGCTGAACGGAATTACACCAAACTTGGCAAAATGGTACATCAAACCTAAGAGGTCAGGAAGGATCTACTATGCCCCCTTATGGTCATTTGCCCCTTCGCTTTGGCCTCCTCTTGTCTCTCGATCCTACCGAGAGACAAGATGGCGGCCGCTACGGACTGTTTGGAATGTTTACAGACGCCGGAGAACCAATCAGCTTCGCAAAGCTCCGTAACGCGAAAAGTACGCGAAGCGGAGTGCTGTTACAGATATATATCTTTTTTTGAACGTTAATTTCTCAAAATCCACTGGAGCACATATATTGAGACCTAGCAAAGGCACATCGGGCTACCAGTCCCTAATATTTTGCCAAGTTTCGTGCAAATCCATTCAGCCGTTCGATTATTATTATTATTTTTTTTTTTTGCCCCGCGGGGCCCTTTTAAAACCTCCACATCAAACCTAGGGGGTCAGCGAGGATCTACTATGCCCCCTTATGGTCATTTGCCCCTTCGCTTTGGCCTCCTCTTGTCTCTTGATCCTACCGAGAGACAAGATGGCGGCCGCTATGGACTGTTTGGAATGTTCACAGACGCCGGAGAACCAATCAGCTTCGCTTCACAAAGCTCCGTACCGCGAAAAGTCCGCGAACCGGAGCGCTGCCCGGTCCGCTGTTACAGATATATATCTTTTTTTGAACGTTAATTTCTCAAAATCCACTGGAGCACATATATTGAGACCTAGCAAAGGCACATCGGGCTACCAGTCCCTACAATTTTGCCAAGTTTCGTGCAAATCCATTCAGCCGTTCGGGCTAAAAGTGAGGCCAACCGCCCTATGGAAAACTCAATGTTAAAAACACGTTTTGGGACCCCCCTTTTTTCTCGGCCCCCCCTTGACGAACCCCCCCAAATTTTCAAGGGCTGCTCAGAAACAAAATGTGCCATTTTCCTGAAAATTGCAGCCAATTCCGATGTGATCAAGGCTCCGCCGAGCCGAAACGTCTGTGACTCTTTCTGCAGAATAAATTGTGAAGTACCTCGAGGTCCGTGTCCGTTGTCTACTTGCCAGCAGGGAATTGCGGGTGCTTGTGAGGAACGGAAAACAGGATATATATATATATATATATATTATATATATATATATATTACCTACTGGCGGTCGCCAGTAGGTAGTTATAGTTAGGACCTAGTTTCCATAGGAAATCCGTAACATTCTATTGGGAATAACTTTGGAGCTGGTGGACGAATGTTTGCGAATTTCTCAAAGAAGGTGGCTCGGTGCGCTGCGTTTATTCTGTGAAAGTTTTGGGGGGATTGGTGAAGTGGGGGCAGAGATAAAAGGGGGGTCCCAAAACGTGTTTTTCCCATGTTATTTTTCATAGGACGTTTAGACACGGCTACAGCTCGAACGGCTGAATGGATTTATAAGAAATTTGGTAGAAAGGTAGAGTGTGGGTCGCAGATCACGCTTTTGTTTAAATGGTGTAAATCCGTTCAGTAGTTGCTGAGAAAATTATATATCTTTAAGCGAGCACGGGTGCGCGCACCTATGCGCGGGTGTGCGCGAGCGGCATTGTGATTTGCTGTTTAACGTCTGTCAACATTCGATTTGGAGGGAATCAGGAAGTGTTGTCCTCCATTTTGTTAGTGCGAGTGAATATATAATACAGAACAAAGGGTTAGTACATGGAAAGGGGAGAAGGTAGAGATTGTCTGGCCGGGTAGGTTTTCTAAGGGGGTGCAGTATGGACCCTGAACGCGAAAAGACCATTTTTTTGGGGGAGAAAAAATTTGCTGGGTGCACGCATTCGGTCGCGCACCCCTATTTACGAGACTGTGAAAAACTATAGTGGTGAGAATGGAAAGGGAGCAGGGTGGAGAGTGTTTGATTTGGTAAGTTTCTTGAGGGGTTTATTAAGGATGACAAAAGTCTAAAAGTAGCTTTTTTTCTCAAATAAGTTACGTGGTGTGCGCACTCGGTCGCGCACGGCGATCAAAAAACATAAAGAAAGATGGAGATAAATTACAAGTTTGAGTGTTTAGATCTAAGGTGGCTCTTAAATGAGCCCTTGTGTTAATTGAGTTTTTTCTGCACTTATAAGTAAGTTCCGATGCAGAGTCTCATGTTACAGAGGAAAATTCTATTTCCCTCATCCGTGAAATGAACACCGTCTCTCCGATAGATGCCTTCCATGTTGAAACGCAGGTTGTTGTTGTATATAGAACCCATGCTATATTCTCTGAGGAAAGCAGAAACAGATTTTTTTTTTTTTATTTATTTATCTGTGGACAACGTTGATTTGACCAATTCCATTTTTGTCTTTGGCATATATTTGAATACACCAAGACAGTTCGAGGAAAAAGTGACATCAATTGACGAAAGGTGTCTTTTAGAAGCATTTCCATACCTACCCCTGTTAATGTGCCTAGATCATTCCCACCACAGTGCACAATTATCAGGTTAGGTTCAGGGAGATGCATAACATTTTCACCAATGGTATCAATTGGTGACATCCTAATCCTCTTTGGCCAATCCACGTAATTTGCACATTTGGTAAGTCAAGGTTAGAAATTCGTCTGTTTGCAGCATATTTTTCACTCCAGTGAATATAACTGTGTCCTACAAGCCAAACCTTCATTTTCAAGGCAGATGCAGTAGTACTCAGATGGGTTCTGGAAGTGGAATGGCAAGTAGATGGTGAAAGTCACGATAAAAAAGTGTGTGAGGTTTGGTGTTGATGAAAAACTGAACATGATTGGTTGATTGTTGTACCTCAAGATTCAAGACTACGTTGTATGTTACTGTTTTATTAAAACCAAATCTTCTATTGGTCGTGGAAAAAAAAGAAATGTAAAACAACAGTGGATAGGCAGGTGTGTTTGAAGGGAAATGACTCTTTTTGCTTTGATTTAGAACGTTGAGATATGAACTTTTGAGCTGTGCCTTCAGCCAGGTGCAGAATGAGCTGTTACCATGGTAACAGCTAGAGAAGGCAGAGGGTGAAGGGTGACCTTTATGTGACTTTGAAAAAATTGAAAGGGATAACCTACTGAAATGTTAATTTGATTATGAAATTGTGCGGGAACAAATATGATTGGTTGAATAGACATATATGAGTGTGTATTGACAGAAAATCTATGCCATTAATCTTTGGTTGCAGTGATAGAAGTATTATTGAGAGCTCCCTCAAACGGCTATCGTTTTGCTACTATCATTGTTCTACATCTGATAAAGCATTGGTAAAGGTGAGTGTATAACTGTTTGTTTTATGATGTACCGTAAAATGTGGTTTGATCACTATATTTGATTATTTGACTTACTGTGTCTAAGGAACCACATTTTTGACTTTGATACGGTTTTATATGTTTTCAACTACTGTTCCATTTTATTACATCAATGTTTTTAAACATTGTTTCTTTGTAATTATTAGTTTAAAATTACGATTAATTAATTTGATTAAGGTTAGTGGACTTCAGTCATGTTTTTATGCTATCAGCTACTGTTAGGTCTATGAATTAAATGTCAGTTAGAGACAGGTCTGCAACAAAATTTGGGGGGGGAGAAAAAAAATGATTTTTTGTAGGGGGACATGAACGTGTAATCAGTAGGTAGAGTAAAGGTGGAGGGGGTGTTAGAATGGGTAAAACAAGTGCGAGGCCTAATTAATATTGAAATGGTTCTTTATAGAGATGTGAAACGTTCAGGTGCGGCTCTGTGTGTATCTGGGATGTATGTTATCTTGGGCTTCCACAGCAGACGTGAGAGGGGGGGAGGGGCTGAAGTTCTGTTAAGTTAATGGGGGTTGTGCGCCGCTTCTTCACTTTCTTTCAAGTCTGAATTATAGTTTTGAATGTATTTGTGGTAAACTGAATAAACATAATATAAAATGTAATAAAATAGACAGAAATTATTTGAGATTTGGGAGTGTTTGAATATAATTTGTAAAGTTGGTTACAGATCAAAAAAAAGGAATTGGCAGAGACACAGATAATGCAGGTAGAGAGAAAAATAGTTGATTATATGTGATATTGTCGACAAAAAGTGGGAATGCTTTAGGTATTTTGGGGCAGATTTATGAAGGCCCTGCGCCGCAGGTGCGTCACTTTTTCCCATGTTAAAAGTGACGCACCGGCGGCGCAAGGCCTTCATAAATCTGCCCCTTTAAACTTTAAGTTTGAGGAAAAAATTACAGTGTGGTTTGTGGCCGAGGGATGCAGTGGTTGGGGTGGGGTGAGAAGGAGAGGTGTCCTAGTACAATCAAATGAAAAATTGTGACCATGAGGTTGTACACAGGTTCGTGGAGTATATGCCTTCATAAATTGATGTAGAAGACCGAATATATATATAGATGTTTCTGTGTTCCGCTGTGTGACTCCATTTTCATCTCACTCCTGCTTTCCATATCAGTTGCTTTGTGTTATCTTAGTGTGTGTATGTGTGTGTGTGTGCGTTCAGTCTGGGCTGAGGAAGTTTTTTCTGCAGGCAGACACAGATAGTCACATCAAAGTACTTGGCAGGTTTCGAAAATATTATTTATATAATTGAGATGGTTTTTGGAAGCGTTAGTCAGTGTATGTCGAGTTTCAGAATTACCGCTC
The DNA here is from genome assembly GCF_964261635.1 of Lissotriton helveticus. Taxonomy (NCBI): domain Eukaryota; kingdom Metazoa; phylum Chordata; class Amphibia; order Caudata; family Salamandridae; genus Lissotriton; species Lissotriton helveticus. The sequence continues at coordinate 54,175,659 of NC_136059.1, forward strand.
GGTGGGCTCCACAGATCTGAGGGTTTGTTGTGTTTCTGTCTTAGTCCGTTTGGTTTTTCACTTTGTTGTCTGATGGCTGGCAAAGAAGTGTTTGTTATAGTGGAGATGAAAGGGTGATAAGTACTGAAATACGAGATAGCGTGTGCTCTGTGGAACAACTGCGGCGGTGCTTCGTTACAGTGATAAATAATTTTTTTGCCGGAGGTACGATTGATGCTATGGTTCACAAGACGCAAATAAAGGCTTGACTGACCGTCACAGGCCAGCGGGTTGAACTATGAAAAATTCAGGTTGAGAAAAGAAAACATGAACTGAGTACAGCTGAGATTACGTCAAACACATGAATACAGTTTTAGTATACATTATTTCAGTTGTGAATATGGGTTAAAAGAGGGAACGTATATATTTCAAATTTTTATTCAATGATCCAGTGCTTTGAAGGGAAGTTTTTTATCTAATACAAGTAAACATAATATAAAGAAAGTAGTGGGTATAGTTACTAGTCCATACAACACAAGTGATGGAAATGTAGTATGAAGCAAAATGAATAACGTTTAAAAAACATATTGTACAGCCCCGCAATCAAATATATTTAATTATATTGCATGCAAGAAGGTGTCTTTTGATTTTAAGTTCAGTAATCATATATGAAAATGCTAATGGTTAAACATCACCTCATTAACAGTTAGTTTTCAGCATACGAAGCAGTAACAAGCTTGATGTATGGTATTGTGAAAGGAAATGAAAAACGCGCCAACAGTGAGAATTTGGCTGGAGGTGCATGTATGTTATCTGCAGGGGCGTTTGAAAATCAGTACTCTGAACAACTATTGTATTGAGATAATTTTTTGCAAGGTTTCAGTACTCGATGTGACATACAGGTTGATAAGCAAGGGTAATATCAGGGTAATCATATACTTTTCAGTTATGAATGAAAAATCTTTCAATAGGCATAAAACAAAAGCAGCACATGTGTGTGAGGCGGAAATAAAGAGCAGAAAGGGAGAATGGTGATAAACGATATAAAAAGTCATTGTAACTATACACATTTATCAGGGCACATTTAGCCATATTTTACTCAGCCTTGCTTCGTGAATATTTCAAATCAGATAAGATCACATAAGGTAGTGATTTGTTGAAATTAGAGCATCATGAAATGTTTTGAACAAAATCGAGTAGGTGTGGAAAAACAAATTAACTCCACATAAATTAAAAAATTGTCAGCAGCAGGAAATTACAATGTCCAATGTTAATAAAGCCAATAGGTCAGTTTATATAAAATATAAAAATAAAAAAATAATAAGAAAAATTAGGAAGGGAAAAAATAGTCAAGATATCAATGGTTTGCAGAACAGTTATCCTTCCATTGAATAGGCAAAGTAAGTGGCAACTGCTTCTAAAAGAAAGTCATTGTTATCGTCCGAAAACAAGTCAGCCATCCAATTGAAAAGAGGAAATGAACATACATGGTCATTAATTACCGGAGCCTCTAGTAGCATCAGACGAGAACTCGGTGAATTTTCAATGTAGCTGTGTGCCAAGAAATCTTGCGCCGCTGCTAAAATATTCCAATGACCCAGAACTCCATGTATCGCTGCAAAGGCCATAATCCCTCCGTAGGAACAAAGCTGTTCATGATCAAGTAACGGATTCATGAGATGATTGTAATTCACTTCAGGAGGTACTGAGTTGCAGAGACATAAGTCCAGGGCCCACATGAAATCACAGCTCAGGCAATGAAATACAGGTTGCACACAGGTGAAATAGGAAAATCGAAACGATAATCCATATGATGCACTCAAAGTCGCGAGTGGCAGAATGCCATACTGGTCAAGCATCCTGTGGCGAAATAGTTCTAAGTGTTCCAGCTCGTTTGCGAAGGCAGGACGGACATCCATTTTGTAATAACGAAAATAGGAATACAAAAGTTGCAGCTGCTGGTAGTAGATGAGGAAGTTCAGAAACATAGATCTGAAAGTATGGAGTGAGAGTAGCAGAATGCCTTTAAATGATTTGGTGCAAAAAAAACAGCAAACCATTGGTTAGTAGCTGCAAAAAAAATAGTGCAGCTGGGAAGTGGAGGAGCGTTAAAGATTATGAGAGTCACCTTAGAAAATTGTAAAGGAAGGTCACTATTTAATAAGGTATGCAGTTTTCTGCGAGTGTTAGCTAAGTGAATGAGATATGGTTGTGAACAGATGCTCGGGTAGCTTGATTTTGGGACAATAAGGCTGTTGTTCAAGTCTAGGGATGGAAGTTTGAGTTCAAGGCCGTATTTCGCGGCCAGATGCAAACAACAAGGTTCCCATGCATGGGTGGATGAAGTTCATTTTTACAGAGAGGCATATGCAGAGTGACTATTACAGACTAAAGTTTGTCGTTTAAAAAGTCATAGTAATTGACATTGCTTGAAAATAAATAATTACTGCTGAGTGTTAAGGTAAAATTCGGCATTATAGGAGATACCGGTGTACCTTTGAAAACACATGCAACATTACAGCACTTCATGTAAAGTAAGTCATGCAATTGGTAGTGCCTGGATGTGAACGATTATGTGCGGCATTGATATTTTTTACAGTGTGTACTTATGAGTAGTGGAGAAGTGACGCAATGAAATGATGTTAGGTGAGTGTAGTGTAGTTACGGAACGGAAAACGTTTACAGAGAGTTACATTTAGTATGGAATACTTTTTATTTTTTTCACAAACTTAGGTATGAGAATATTGTTACAGTGTTAGCGGGACTGTAAGATGAAGTTTTATAAACATTAGTGAGATAAGTAAATTAAGGTTTATTTAACATGTGCGGCTAATAATCTGTGAGAAAAGGCAATAGTCCACTGTCTTGTAAATAGGGGTGCGCGACCCAATGCGCGCACCACGTAACTTTTTACGGAGAAAAAAAATGTTTTCTTTCACGTTCAGGGTCTATACTGGACCCCCTGAGAAAACCTAGTCGGTTAGATAATCTGTACCTTCTCTCCTTTCCATATTCTAACCCTTTGTTCAGTACAATATATTCACTCACAGTTACAAAATGGCGGCCAACACTTTCTGATTTCCACAGATTCTAATCTTGACAGACGTTAAACAGCAAATCAGAATTCCGTAAAGTGTATATTTTTGCAATTTTAAACAATAGGCAAAATAAGTAAACTTAAAGTCCTGAAACAATCTTCAAGTGTCGTGTGCCTTTGCACCGTTAAATTTTACTTATAAAGCACGTGAATCACAGTCTTGTAAATAGGGTTGCGCGACCGAGTGCGCGCACCCCGTAACTGTTTCAGAAAAAATAAAAGTTGTTTTGGCGTTCAGGGTCTATACTGCACCCCCTGAGAAAACGTACTCGCTTAGATAATCTGTACCCTTTTCTCTTTCCATGTTCTCACCGTTTGTTCGGTAGATTATATACACTCGCACTAACAAAATGGCGGCAACACTTCCTCATTTCCTCCGAATGGAATGTTGACAGACGTTGAGCAGCAAATTATAATTCCGCAAACTGTAATTTTTTGCATTTTTGAAAAACAGGCAAAATTATAAAACTTTAAGACCTATAACTATCTTCATGTCTCCTCTCCTTTTGCACCATTAAATTTTAATTACAAACCACGTTTCCGTTTCATTACACAGGATTGTTAGTCAGTTTTGTACATTCAATACATAGACACTTGTGTGTGAATGGCATTGTGATTTGCTGTTTAACGTCAGTAAAGGGGGCATATTACCAAGCAATAGCGATAATTATCGCTATTGCTTGGTTAGAGATAAAATTTTACTGGTGAGCTGCGGGGATTTTTATTGCAGATAAACCTTGGTATGACCAAGGTTTATCGCAAATGCGATAAAAAACGGCCGCAATGCATGCATATTGTAGAAAAGTCAGAGATATTCATGCAATACCGAGCTAATGCTCTTAGCCATGTTATCCACCTCCCATTGGTTAACATGGCTAACAGCTGCTCAGGGCAGGTGTTAGCTTTTGGAGATATTCACGCTTAGCGCAAATATCTCCAAAAGTTGGTAATAGGAGATAGTGATGTTAGCGACTGTTTCCAGTCGTTAACATCTTGCCACGCCCACTTTAGGATATCATTAGTGATAATTATTACTGACATGCAAAGTGGCGCCCAAGATGGTTGCTATCTCCTACTAGCTGTCGCTAACTGGTGTTAGCGACAGTTAGGTAATAGGGAGATAATTTTTTAAAGCCAAAAAAGCAGAGATAAATTCCCTTGATAATATGCCCAATTCGGGGGAATTCAGAAAGTGTTGACCGCCATTTTGTTAAAAAACACCCAGCACATAATCTATATGTATTTAGGTAATAAATATAGAAAGTAAGGTTGTGTAGCAGTGCATATCAAAAATATTGCATGTAGTATCCTGGTAATGTATGGTAGATTATATTGTAAATAATGATTGATTTAAAAAATATGTAGGGGAAAAATTTGGTAAATAAATGTGGTTCACAAAGAAATCTTAAACTTAGGCTTTACGATATATATTGGATAGAAAATTAGGGAATGTATCTGTTAGGCATGATATTTGGTAGAATGGGTGTATGTTGTCTAATACATATGTCTGTATTATGTTAACTAAAATTCAGTTGTGTACTTTTTTTTTAAATAGTGTTTGGTGCTGAAAACAACCTGAACTGAACGTGAGAGTATACAAACAGAAAATCCTTTTTAACAGGTGAGTTGATAATTTTTAAATGATAATTTATTTTTGAGAAGATTACCATAATATGCATGTTTTTTAAGAAAAATTACACTGCTTCTCTTTTACATGAGGATTTTAATTTCTATTTTAAACATGTCTGAACATGCTTGTAGTACATATGTATTTTGAAATACGGTTCTATTGGTTATTGGTACAACCTTTTTATGGGCCGGGTCCATGTGTTATTTTCTATGCAGTTTGGGTTCATCTATTCTTTGACTATAAGAGTTTGCTGTTTACGTTGGTTAATTTTTGCTAAGTCATCATTATCTCTCTAACATATGCTGTATCATTTGTGTACAGGAATTTTTTAGAAATTATAGAGGTGTATTATGATATGGCTGTTGGTGTGATGCCCATTTCGGATGCATTTATGTGACTGTAGTATCTATTTGCACTCTATTATATGCATTTGCACAGGTGTATTATGATGAGGTCAGTCGGACGCCATGGAGGGAGTAACGGTAGGGCAGGGAGGGACGGAGGGGGAGGTGTAGGGGAGGTGTAGGGTGGAGAGATCTAAAATGTGGTGTATAGATAAATGCAGGAAAGTATATAATTTAATTAATAAAATAATTTTTTTAGTGTACACAGCATCGCATTTTGGAATGCAGTGCACACTGCAAAATTCATTTAAATAATTAAATTATGTATTTACTACAAATTATCTGTATCCTGGTTTTTAGGTCCCTCCAGCAAAGATCTTCCCCTCCTCGTCTTCCTGCCCCACCATAATTCCCTCAACGAGTCGCGGCTGATTGTGGTTTCATATGATTATGATGACATGTTTTACATTAGATGAAATTTATATGATGAGTATGCTGTTAAAGGTAAAAGCAACTGTCTCTGTGGGAAGTAGCAATCGGTTTAGTGAATGTTTAATTGGTATATTGTGAGTCATTCCTTCAGTTTGCATACAGTTTGAATCACAGTTTGTAGTGGTGAAGTTAGAAATTAGATCTCTACAATAAAATTAGAAAGTGTATAAATAGTTCTACAGCACGAAATGCAGAAAGCAAATTTCACAGTGAAATGTGTTTTTACAGCACAATTTCAATTTAAGAAATTAAATAGGAAAATTTTAATGTCTAGGATGAAAGTATCTGTTTTTTTTATAAAATAAAGAGGAAGGTTTATATTAATCACTGTAGTTAATGTCTTTAAAAGTATGAAAATGTATGTAGTTGAAAGATTACTCAAGGTAATCATTGGTTAACTAATCATAAATAATATATAATTTAGTCTTTATATTTTTTTAAAAGGACACAGAAGATAGAAAAATAAAAAAATATGGAAGATTACTGTGAAAATAAGAATGTCCATTTTGAAATGGCAAAAGAAGTCCTTGAAGAATTAATTGAAGGACTATTTGAGGATGAAAATTCAACCGAAAATGAGGACTTTTTGGACTGCAGTTTTGATAGTGCATACTTAGAGATGGTGGAAGAAGAGAATTTGCAAGAGCAAAATAATAATGAAGTATCAGATGAAATTATGCTAAATGTGCTTCTGGAATATGAATTATTAAATCAATAAAATTATTTTTGTTTAAAAAAAAAAAATTGAAAATATTATTGTTGTACTGTTAATCAGTATTCTCTTTTTTAAGAATGACAGTAAAAGTTGTGATGAGGTGCATAAAAGATTAAAGTTAAAAAAATAAAAAGCATTAGGAACACCGACAATGCTTGAAAGTTAGAATAGTACTTATATGTCTGAAAAATTACATTCATAAAATACATGTGTAAGGATAACATAGATATGGAGTGTCACAAATTTAGAAACAATATTCAGTGTAGGATTTCCTACTCTGACCAGAGACTGTTTTGTTTGTCTTTAATCAAGTTATAAAATCAAGCATTGGTTATAATTTGTATGTTATATGGTAGTAGGGGTCTATAATATTTTTTTACTTTTTTCCAAACAGATTTTCATTTATATCAGAAACATCAATCACTATGCCGACGAGAAATGAAAAAAGAAAGCTGTATAAAAAGACATACCATTTGAAGAGAAAAGAGGCACAAGATTTACCTAATCAACAAAGGACGGAGAAAAATAAGAGTGCTCCTGGTAAGAGCAGCAAGGAATTTTTTTTAAAAATTGTGTCAGAGGAAAAGTCAATTGGATAATGTTGAAAAGGAAAAACAGTTTTCAGGATCTTCAAGGAGAAATGGACAAAAAAAAACTGTGTCTGAAAAGAGTGGTGAGGAAATATGTACAGTAAAAGACGTACAAATCAGTTTGCGGAAATAAGGAAACGTATGTTTCATAAGAGAGTTGTTATGAATTTATTACAAAAGTAAAAAGTTTCATAAAGGAAATCTGCTTTTTATAAGAAAAAAATATATATAGAGGAAGTTGTGGATGATGCGTTCGAGACAAAAAAAAATTGTTTATTTTAGTGCTTAAAAGAATAAATACACTAGATAAGGCAATCAGAGTTTTAAAAGCTAAGAGTAAATGGAAGAGACACATAAATAGAACTAATTTTTGTAAAATCTTTTCTGGTAAATGGATGCATACTTCAAATTCTGAGCCATTTTTTAATGAAGAGAGTTACTTTCAAAGTAACGATTTGTTGCATGCAGTTGACACCAGTGGTCGAGCGTATGAAGTGAAGGATGGCTGTCCTATTGAGAAAGAGAAAATTGAGGTCAGAAATACAGAAGGGGAAATAGGTGGAGAAGTTTTACAGGGACGTGTTCATGCTCCTGTTTATAGTTGGAATTGTAGCAGTATTTGCAGTGTACGACAGGATTCAACTGATTTCTTTCGCAATTTCTTACGTAAGTACACTAAGGAAAGTTAAAAAAAAAAATTGTAATGTTGCAAGAATTAGATCGTTGCAGAGTGAGAGAAAAAATAGGTTTGCAAGGCCATTCTTTGGCTTGTCTTTCAAAAAATATATGCCAGAGTGTTTTTCATCACTTTAGGATGTTAGCAGTGCATCATACCAAAATGAGAAAATTAGTTAGAAATATGTATTATGCAAAAAGTCCAGCACTTAAACTTAAAGAGTTAAATAGTGCTCTTTTGCATGGATGTGTATTAGATGTGAAGAATATTTGTGCAGAAATTGATGTAAGTTATTTTGGTTGAGATGAAGAGAATGTAGAAACTGATATAGTTATAGAAGGAAATGTGTTAGAAAATGTTGGACATTTTAATACTGAAGAATTTGAACAGGAAATAACAAAATTTAAGGTCATTGCAGGTGAAAAACCAAATTTAACTTGTGTGTTGTCGACGCATTCATTACAAAAGTCAAACTAGGTTAGTTGATTTATATTTAAAAAGTGAAGATGAAGATAATACTCAGTGGAGAGAGTTTGCACCTTATTTGCTGGTAGAAAACTATTTTGATTTGGGTTTTGAGCAACGTATTTGTAAATATTGTTATAATAAATTAAATGAAAATAAAATGCCTGCTAGAGCTGTTCATAATAATCTTGAGTTGATAAATATTCCATCGGAACTGAAGGATTTAAATACTCATGAGACTATTTTGATTCAATGTGTACATCCTTTTCAGGCTATTGTTCGTATGGAGCCTAAGATTGGGAAATTAAATCCTACAGATTTACAAAGAGGATTAAAGGGTAGAGTTGTATATTTGCCACTTGATTTAAAAAAAAATATGGAGACAATTGGTATTGAAAATGTAGAAGAGGAACCTCTTGTTATTCTAGTTAATGGTGTACCTAGAAAGAGTAAGAAAATCTGGCAAATTTTAGTGGATGTTAGGAAAGTGAAAAAGGCAACGTTGTATTTAGTCAAAAATAATAAATACTATAAAAATGTGTATGTAGAACAAGAAGATGTAAGTGATGAAGAGAATAATGATTTCTCTATTGGACAAATTGAAAAAGTCGACATGTCCAGAAGCGAAGAAATTTATGAACATTACAGTGTTCATCCACTGCATTCCAAAGAAGCAATGGGGAAATGCAATTGAGTAATTTCAGATGAAAAAAGCAGAAGGAAGTCCTATTAGTGTGTGGGAAAAAAGTTTGGAAGGTCGTTGTTTCCCACACTTATTCCCAACAGGTGAAGGTGCGCGATATGATGATCGACCTATGCAGATTCCTGCATCTGAGTACCGGACAACAAGATTATATGCAGAAGATCCCAGATTTTGTCAATGTATCCCATATTTGTTTCATCTTCTGTTTCAGAGTGACTTATCTGGTCTTTCTTATGCAGTAAACCATGTCTTAAAAAGTGGAGTGCATCTGCAAAATGTTTCAGCAAAGGATTTTATGGATAAAGTGCAACAGAAAGATAGTGTTTTGGATTCTCATCTAATTAATTTAATGGCATGTCAGCGTGGTACTAATGAATATTGGTACCGTCGTCATGGAGATTCAAAATGCATACTACGAAACTTGGGAGCACCAACATGGTTTGTAACTCTAAGCTGTGCAGAGTACGCCTGGGAAGATTTATTGGAATATCTTCGAGAGGCAAATCTAAATATTGAAAATATAAACTACAAGACACCAAGAGAATTGTGTTAGTTGGATCCGGTTAATGTTTGCAGATATTTGAATCATCGATTTGAAGCAATGACGTCGTTTCTTACAAACAAGAAGAATCCACCGCTTGGTGAAGTTTTGGATTTTTTCTGGAGAAAAGAGTATCAAGCTAGAGGTGCTCCACATATTCATATGTTACTATGGATCAAGGATGCTCCTAAATTTGGAAAAGACTCCGATGACACTGTACTGTCTTTCATTGAGGAATATGCCACTTGTGACATACCTAACAGTACAACTGTTAAAGACTTAAGAGGAAAAGTGTTACGGTTTCAAAGACATCGTTGTGGAAAATATTGTCTGCGAAAATTCAAATCAAAGGATAAGTTCTATACAAAATGTCGTTTTGGATTTGCACGACCAGTGCTTTCAAGAGGAAGAGTGAACAATTTGATGTCATCTTTGCGACATAATATCACAAGAAGATCACCCAAAAATACATACAATTTAAGAAGAGGAGAAGAGTCCAAATATATAAATGACTACAACCCTGTCATTTTGTCCATGTGGAATGCTAACATGGATATACAATATGTTGCAGACAACTCTATTGCTGTGGCTCGATATGTAACGTCTTACATCACGAAATCTGAAAAGACGGAACTGAAGGAGATGTGGGAAGATATTTCTCATGAAAAGAGCCTAAGCAAGAAATTGTATACATACAGTTTGAAGATGTTATCACATCGAGAAATTGGAGCATATGAATGCTGTGATCGATTATCATCAGCAAGTCTTTATGCAAAATCTCGAAGTATCCTGTGGGTGAGTTTAGGTCTAGCAGGAACACGAAATCGTGTTTTGAAAACTGTGCAAGAAATTGAATATTTAGCACAGAAAGAACCAAACAGTACAGACATTCTGAAAACAAATATGTTGGATACATACTATCCAAATAGAAGTACTCTGCTTGAAAATATTTGTCTGTATGAAGTCCTTGAAAAATACACTTTTAAAAGGAATATTAGAGAGAATGTTGAAAAAGGTATGTATGCTGTAATTGGACAGGAAGGATGTCTGGTGAAACAAACAAAAGGACATTTGATTAATCACCGAAAACTGAGTTGCGAAAATCCAGACAAAAGAGAATTTTACTATTTAGCTCTTTTGCAACTCTTTAAACCATGGCGTACTGAAGAGGAACTACTTGGAGACTTTGTAAGTTATGAAGATTCTTTTAACGCATCTAAAAGTAGTATAGAATGTCCTGCTTTTAGTAATTATCTCAAAATGTTGAAGGACGAAATAGAGCAAGAAGCAACAATTGCAGCAGAGATTGCTAGAGAAAGTTCACAAGACACTCAAAGTTCAGCATCGTTGAGTCAGGATCCACTGGGAGAACCAATTATCCGAAATGAAGCAGCCACTGCCATGGATGAGGTGGAAAGAGCAATGCAGCAAGCTCAAGAGGATATAATAAACTTAGAAGAATTGGAGAAGGAATTTAATCTTGAGCAAAGACAGATATATGATGAAGTGACAGAGCATATTGAGCATGGTTTTCGTCATGAGAAAAAAGAATGCTCATGTATGTCATTTCAACCTATTCGACTATATGTAAGTGGAGAAGCTGGGACAGGGAAAAGTTTTCTTATAAAAGGAATTACTACATATCTACAGCAAAAAACTCAGTCACCATTGTCTTGTGTTGTGACAGCTCCAACTGGATTGGCAGCACATAATATTAAAGGTATTACTTTACATCGTTTACTGATGCTGCCAGTTGAACATGAAAACAAATTACAATATCACAAGCTATCTGGAGACGCTTGTTATGAAGTTTCAAGAGTTCTTAAAGAAATGAAACTTCTTATTATTGATGAGGTAAGCATGGTATCCAATTTAATGCTTGCTTTTGTACATTTAAGAATGCAGCAGATACTTAAAACTGACTATGATGTTTTATTTGGAGGGAAACATGTCATAGTTTTTGGAGATCTACTGCAACTAACTCCTGTAAAAGGACAATCTGTATTTAAAACTGTGACACCAGACACCAGAAAGTGCCTTGGCAGTATTGGAAATGTTAATATATGGTCACATTTCAAATATACTGAACTGATTCAAAATATGAGACAGGCAAAGGATACTAAATATGGAAATATTCTTCAAGATATAAGGATTGGAAGATTAACAAACTCGATTACTTTGTAAGTTGTTTCCCAATGAAGATAATGTACCTGAGAAAATATATAGTAAAGAGGTAAAAGATAAGCCAGTTATATGCTTGATGCCAACTCTAAAAGAATGCTCAGTTTTCAATGAGAAAATGTTGAAGTTGGAAAATCAAGAAATTAGGAAACTGGAAGCAAAAGATAAAATAGAGCATGAAGGAAGTACTATTGTTTTGTCTGATAAATTAAAGTTAAAATTGGATAGTCTACAGACATCTATATCTAAAACTGCTGGTTTAGAGAAGAATCTGTATGTATGTTTAAATTGTCGGATTATTTTACGGAGAAATTTACTTGTAGAAAGAGGTCTGGTGAACGGAGCAATGGGTAATGTTGTTAGTTTTGTAAATTACCCAAATAGAGATGAGATTGAATTTTACGAATAAAATTTGATGGAATTGAGGAAGTTCACCAAATCAGTCTCTGCTCAAGTTGTTTTTTACTTGTAAAAGACTTGTATGTCCGTCGGAAACAATTTCCAATTTGTTTAGCATATGCAGTGACTATTCACAAATCGCAAGGTTTAAGTGTAGATTGTGCTTTGGTAAATATTGGAAATAGTGTATTCAAAGAGGGTATGGGATATGTTGCTTTATCACGAGTTAGAACTTTATCTGGGCTTTATCTAATTGATTTTGATGAGACAAAGATCAGTGCAGATTTAAAATGTGTAAAGGAGTATAATAGGTTAAGAAGAGAATATGCTCCAAGTTTACCTCAATATCCTTTAATTAAAAAGAGTATAGTTGGTCAGAAAAGGAGAAATGAGGAACAATGTACTGAAGTAGTAGAGAACCAAAAAGAAAAAAAGATGAGACTGTCATTGATAAGAGTAAGAAAAAGGTTAGTACTACAGAGATTGTTGGATTTAAATTTGAAAATAGGTCTGGTGTCAACTGCTATGCAAATGTAGTGGCTAATGTGTTTTTTTTTCTTAAAAGTTTACAGCAACAGATTAGAGAAAATCAAGAAGAAACATTTTGTTCTTCTTTAAATTCTGTGTTTGAAAAATGTACCAGTGGTAATAGTGAAGTAGCAAGTGTTTCAGAAGTAAGGAATGTTTTAGACGTATGTGCAGAACTAAATCAATTTTCTCAGAATATTCAGCAAGATTGTCAGGAATTTATTATGTATATGCTTACAGTTTTGGAAGAAGAAGGTGTAGGTATCTAATTGCTCATTTACATGTAGTACTGACATACAGAAAGATTTATATATTTAACATTACCAGATCGTAAAACAGTGTCCTTTAATAAACTAGTTAAAGATGCGTATCAGAACATGGTCTGTTCTCAATGTAATTCAGAAATGTTATCTACCTCATTTATCCATAGATATGGACAGTATGTTATTTTAATGCTTCAACGATGCAGAGCTGATGGAAGTAAATTGTCAACTTTAATTAAAAATTATGTGGCTTCTCAAATATCTATTTCTAGAAGAACATTTGTCACTGTAGCAATTATTTTTCATGAAGGGTCATCTATATCATCAGGACATTACATAGCTTATTTGAAGAGTCCAACTGGTTGGACGCTGTGCAATGATAGTCAATTAAGTTTTAAGAAACGTTTGCCTTCTGAGTTAAGAAATTCTTATCTGATATTTCTGCAACCAAAATTTCAGTGAAATTACTTGGTGGAGTCAGAGTAATACTGTAAAGATATGAAAATGTGTTCTTTAGAAATATGATGTGATTAACCGCTTCAGCGTGGCGCGAATTTTCACGCTGTGCTGAGCGTTCTAAGAAACGGGTGTGGTCGTGACGGAACGGTTCCGTCATGAGCACAGCTCAACCGTCGCTCATGACGGAACCGTTCCGTCATGAGCATCGAAGGGGTTAAGGGTGTTCAAATATAGAAATGAAACTTTTATGTGCCAAAGTGATAGCATCAGGTAAGGTTTCCTTAATGTTTCTGCTACAGGACATGTTGGAATTAACTTATACTATTTGGCCACGCAGAAAACAATGAGATATGAAAATGTTGACTAAAGATAAATGTTTCTAGAACATACTTACTCGCGAGTTTGTTGAGAGGTACTCAAAAAATAACGACTTATCTCATAGTATTTGGCCATGCGGAAAAAAATGAGATATGAAAATGTTGACTTGAGATAAATGTTTTAAGAACATAGTTGCACGGTTATTTGTGGAGCGGTATTTAAAAGTAACTGGTATACTTTAGTTAGTTTATAATTGTGGAATATGTGCTGTGCTTACTTAAGAAATTGCGAATTAGAGAAAAACATTTAAGACATGTTTTTTTCTAGGTATTTATAGTATGTATAGAGATCTTGTACAGGTTTTTTAAATACAATCATTTTGATTGTGTTTTTTTTTGTCCCCGCTGTCACATGATGATTACTATTGAAATCACTGTTTATAGTGAAAATCAATTTATCTGAGGACAGCAAAAATAAACCAGTAAATATGTTGTTTAAGTTATTTTGTTACATTGGATTTAGAAGTATGTATTATAACAGATTTCTTTATTGTCTTCCACAGATATTACATTTTTAAGGTAAGAACAATTAATCATATCTGAGTGTTTCGTGTATCTGTCTCTTATCCTTATTTTTTTCATCCTCTTCCTTTGTTAATGGTGTTTAGATATGGTTATTCTCTTTAACTCATGCTTTTACTTTTACATCTTTTTTGTTAGTATTCTATTCAGTCTTTCTTACTCTTCAGTTTCTTACTTACGTTGCTTTATAGAGAGTCACCTTTATTGATCCATTATCACCTTTGTTTCCTGAATCTTAACTTCTTTGTCTTACTGTACCTTACAATTTGTTCCTTTACTTTGTTTCCTTTATTTATGTTCAATTTCCAATCTAAAATCTATAGTTTAGTTTTCTCACCCTACTTCATTTCTGTCTATCTGTCTCTCTTATACTCCATGTCTGTTTGTATTCCATTCATGCTCTGTTACTCTACCTTTTTGACTCTTTTTCTCTTAGTATTCTTTCTACATTTTATCTAGTTCTTTAAGACATTTAGGTACTCTTAGTCTGTTTATTTGATAGACTGTTTGTTTCGTGTATTATCACTGATCATACTGTCATTTTGTCTGTCACTTCACTTTCCTTTAGACAGTCATTCTTTGAGTGCTTTTATTTCTTTCAAAATATTCTGTCTCGGTCTCCTTCTGTCCCTCAGTCTTCTTTTCTTTCACTTTCTGCTTCAATCACTTCTACTTTGTTTTGTTTTATGAAATAACACTATAACCATATTTTTACTTTTCTTTCACAGATAGCATGTTTTTCAAATATTTAAAGTTTTTCTTTATTACTATTTTTTAGGTAAGTATAAATAATAAAAACACTTTTTCAACCCTGTGTTATTTCTTTGAGTATCCTGGTTATACTAGTGTTGTGTTTTATGTGAGCATTTCCATGGAGGATTGGCTGCACAGTCACAAGGAGCCTCTTAAAAAATAATATAAGAAATCAGCAACATTTCAGTCTGTCAGTTCACTAATGTGGATGTGTAAAAATATTGCAGGTAAATGATATGTGTTACAGAACTTTTGAGCATATTATCAAGGAAGTTTTATTCTGCATTTTTCATTTTAAAAGGCATTATAGTGCAGATAAAATTGTCTCTCTAGTATGTAGCAGACGCTAACACCAGTTAGTGATAACTAATAACAGATAATAACTATATTGGGATTTGATTTGTTTGTCTGTGAAATTTAATAAAATTGACATACAAAGGTAACATTGCATGATGTTAGTGATTGGAAACAGTTTCTAACATTGCTACCTGTTTTTACCCACTTTGGAACATATTTGTGCCCTAATCGAAAAGGTACAAAATCGAATAGCTGCCCCTGAGTAGTTCTTAGGTATATCATTTACTGGTCAGTTTATAACTTGACTAAGACAAACAGCCTTGTAATGGATGAATATTGTTGACTTCACAATAATATTTATTTATTTGGACAGATTTTTTTCACTTAGGATAGTGGTTCGCATAGAATGTTCACCTGTGGGTTTCTTGACCTACTCAGCAGTTTACAGTGGTTACACACCATTTTATCTAACGGTTGGTAGGTGGTATGTACGTCCTGTTACCTTTCTTAAATTAATTGGGACACTTTCTATCACTCATTCAATCATTTGTTCACTGATCCAGTCATCCGTTCTCTTAACTATCCACCCTTTTACTTTACTGATGTATTTATGTTTTTGTCCATATACCCCCTGTTGTTTACTAATTAATATTTGTAATCACCCTTTCAGTTAACCATTCTTTCACCTTTTCACACATCAATTTATCTATCCACGCATTTATTTGACCATCATCTACACTTTCAATTATTTATCTATGTATCCTTTCAAACATCCATTCACTAAATTACTGATGCATCACGTGCTCTTTTACTCATGCATCCATCCTTTAACATATCTATCCATCCTTCTAGCCATTCAAGCAGCCTTTCAGGCATACATACATCAATTTATCTTTTCTGACATCTATACTTGCTCTCATTCATTAATTCATCCATGTTTTCTGTGATTATATAACTATTCTCTTTTCATTCATCCTTTCACTAATCGATCTAGTCATTTAGACATTCCAAACTTATTTGCTCACCCACCATTGTAATTTATGACCTGACTCTTTCTCTGTAGAGTTGTAGGAAGAAGAGGCTTGTAAAGAACAACCTACAGCAAAGGGTGGGGTGCGGTGGGTGAGAGTTTACAATATCTCCTTACATGGGCAGACTGAAAACGTAGAAGTTATCAGTTATACATGATGTTCAGTAACAGCATGTGAGGTTACCTTTAAATGTTGTTCTTTCCATGGCTTCAAGCAGGGTCGGATTGGGATCACAATTCGGCCCGGGCACTGACGAAAAAAGTGGCCCACATTCAAGAGGCGTGGCCCATATTTAATGGGTGTGGCTCACATTAAAGGGGCGTGCCCTTTCATAAAACACCATTTGCACATACAAGGAATGAAAGTGGGAGGATACTGTTCTTGCACAGGACACAGGGCCAAGGTGCCAATGGCGTACATGCTGAGCAACTAAAAAAAATAGCAAGGCCCCTTTCTGTCACAAAATTATTCCAGCCCTCCAGCACAGGAGCACCTGAAAAGCAGCAAAACCGCTGCTATTAGTAACCTTAGTCCTTCACAGGCCTTCAGCTCAGGAGCACTTAACCAGAGGTAAGGCCCCTGCAATTAGTGAATTATCAGCCCTCCAGGCCTCGGGAAAATGTCCTGGCACGGGAGCACAAAACACAGCCAGGTAGCCAGGGGGAGGTTGAGGTGAAGCTGGTGCATGGGAAGTGCACTCCCAGTGTGTTCTGGCAGTTTGAGTGTTTACCATTTACTGTAGTATTACTGTTGTACCTGTGTATGCTACTCTTTTGTAACTTGCACACGTCACTTTTCTGTGGTATCACACTGTATGCTACCTCTCACTTTTGTTTGCTTTAGATACTTGCTGCATGGGTTGCATGGGGTCCAGGCGGGCCGAGGTGAAAATGGCTCAAAGGCCTGAGAAACACCTGGCCCCCAGGGAGGCCGATTCTTGCAAACAATCACCCCTCCCCAGCCCAGCCTTAGCTTCATTGCTTGGCAGGCCAGGGGTGTCCGGCCGCACAGCGAGGCTGCTTTCGTTTTCTCTGTCTGTCTCCGTGCACTCTGTGGGCCGTTTTTTTTTTCTCCCCTTTCCAAGTCCACTCTCTGTGGTTTGGGACAGGGGAGAAAAAAACGGCCCACAGAGGGCACTGAGGCACCGGCCCTTCGGCCCATGCCCGAATGTCCGCCTTGACAATCCGCCTCTGACTTTAAGCACTGTTTAAAAAAAGGGAGGAGTCTTTTCAAAGGTGGTGTTGGATGTTATTCTGTGGGCAGATTAAAGCACCTAAACTACAAATATGCGTGTAGTATAGTGTGGTGCTCGACTGGAGGTATGTTGTATGTCTGATTGCATGCAGATATGTAGATCAGCAAATACCTTCACACAAACAACAAGCAAAGCCTATTGGCTTTGAAAATAGGTGCTACTTCCTTTAAGTACAAAAGCAGTAACCATGGTATTGTTGAATATGTTAATGAAAATACTGCTGTTTAAAATTCATGAGACAATGAAAGAACGTTATTCTGATTTCTTAATTTTCTTTCATAGCCTTTTTTAAAGAAACTGTTTCATAATATGCCATGCTGGTGGTTTTACTTTTTTTATGTAAGACAATGTCTTCTGTTCATTGAGGCAGGAAGCTCCTTTGAGAATTCCAATGGCGGGTTGGGTGCTCCTGCTGCAGTAAAATTCAAGGCCGTTTCAGCAGGGTCTGTCAGCGTTATCACAGGGGAGGAGCGCGCAGCTCTCTGAGATGGATACAGTTACACATAACAGGGTAGTGACGTCTGTGGAATTTACGGATGATTAGGCAACCTAGTGTGCTCCGTGCCCTTGGTACCTCATTGCGGCGGACTGGGGAGCCGCGGTGTACAGTTTGGGAATCACTAGTTTTAGAATTAAACTTTGATAATTCTATCACTATTAACCGTTAAAATTGGCCGCTGGTCTACGAAAAAATATTGGAAGTAAGCCAACATAGTGATAATTTTTGCTAGTTGTTTACGGTTACTAGATTTCTAAACGTAAAAAACGGGACATTAAATGAAAATAGAAGGACTATGATTTCACTTCTAGTGATGAGAGTGCATGTTAGCAGAGAATTACAAAAGAGGCAGTCTGAACATAATTTGAATACATATGTGATAGTACCCCTGTGACAGCCTGCGGCAGTTGACATTACCGCGTGAAAACACACGTTGTTTTTACACACTAATGTGTGCTTTGTAAGTAAGAGAGGGGGTTGATTTAGTTTTATTTTCCACACCTCCACGTTAACGCTGCCAAATGCTTCATCAAAGCTGCTTGTGGCACTCTTACGATAAACAAGTTTATTTAAACTGTTTTTCCAACAGCCGCCGTGTACGAGATAGTATTTTCGCCTTTAAACAGATTTTGCTTGTAGTTTAACATATGCCTACTATGCATGTCATTAACTGTGTGTGCGGCACACATGCAAATTGCTTTTAGCGCAGGCGGTGTTATGACGTTCTCATAAAGATGTTCAAGAACATTTACAAAGATTCAAAAAATTTTATCGCCGCCTTCAACTGCAGGAAGTTGCCGATATAGTGGCGAAAACGGCGTCCATAATATGCTTTATAAATTGCAGTCGAACGTAATGTTAGATATAAAGGCATATAACATACGTTTCAATTTGAATTTTGAAAAACAAAGGGGCATATTATAAGGACGGTCGATATATTTTCGCCTCTTTCATCGACAGGAAATTGGCAATAAAGCGGCGATAATGGGTTTCATAATATGCCCTATGGAAATCCTATCAAAGCCCATGTGAGATGCGAAAACATGTAGTATGGGCTACGATAGGAATTTCATACAGCATATCATCAAGTCCATTATCGCCGCTTTAGCGGCAGTTTCCTGCCGATAGAAGCGGCAATATTGTATCGTCCATCCATGATAATATGGCTCATATTATGAAGGCGATTATCGGCGCTTTTGTTACTGCGTTCTGCCAATAAAAGCGACGTGAAATTATCACGTCTTCTTCATAATATGCCCTAAGTATTGCCGCATTCTTTTATTATTGTTCTGAAAATGCGGCGATACTTTAGCTTATTAATAGAGCTCTTTTTGGTACAATGAGGTAGTTCTGAAAAGAACTGTTTTTTTGTGAAGTTTTTTTTTTTGAAAAAGTTTTTTATTCTTTATAATTTGTAAAACTGGAACCAAATTTTTGAACTTTAAAACATGAACATTTGAAGTTGTTAAAAAATTAGATGCATTCGAATCTTTTATGGTCATGAAATCTTTTTTAAATAAGAATGAGGCTCTGCTTCCCGTACACAATCAATTCTTTGCACTTGTTGCATTTTATATGCACTTTTGACATAAATGGTTTCAACTCCATATGTTCAGTCGATGGAGCTGTAGGTCGTCTGGTCGATGAAGTACTGGCCTCAGATGGTGGCTGTTCTGTGGCTAGAGCTCTTGTCGCTGCCTGTGCATATTGCACAGGGTGGACTTGGCTCATATGCCTCTTCATAGTATGAATTGAAAAGGAATATTTTTGGTTGGATTTCCTCTTGAAAGTACGGAGCCACAAATTGTGCACGTTACTTTTGGAGCATTTACTTTTTTTTGCCCCTCAGGAAAGGTAAAAAATTGCCAAATAAAAGATTCCTTTTTTTTTTTAAAGGAAGATGAACATTTTCTTCAGATTCCGAAGAAGAATTGCGTGCGGCCGCCATTTCACCAAAGTCTCCGGAAAGATGAAAAAGGTTGTTCTCTCTTCAGCCCCAAATAGATAGTGAGGGAAGTTGTTGTTTTCTTGAAAATTGCAGAATAGAAACTACTATGAACCAATAGGAAGTGTTCTTTTCAAGTCACATGATTTTACATACGCGTATTAGGACGTATACGCGGTGACGGAATCCAAATTAGAAGTATCGGTCTAATGTAATGAAGTTTTAAAATGTGAAAAGGAGGAAAGGTATACATTCTCAAATGTTAAATACCTTCATATGGGGTCACAAGAACAATGCCGATAAAGTATCAAACCTTTTTTATTGTTTCAAAATACCGGGGTGCGCGCACTCGGTCGCGCACCAGAGTACGTTTTTCAACATTTGATGAGAAGTCTGAAAACGGTAAAATGAAGGTAAGGTAAACACTTTGTAAAGCTTTTGAGACTTACAAGGAGTCCCTAAGCAATTCTAACAGTGAAGAAAAGTTTGTAATACTATGAAAACATTTCTCGAAAATCTAAAATAAAACTATAGAATACATTAAAAAAATATTTTATATTTCGCAATTAATAAAAACAAAGAAATATAATGAAAAAATATAATTTATAAACAGCTTATAGTTAGAAAATTGCCTTTAAAAAACCTATGAAATTCACTGAAAAAGCCATAGGTTTTACACACGTTAAAGTTAGGAAGTAGCATTTAAAAAACCTATGAAATTCACTGAAAAAACCATAGGTTTTACACACGTTATAGTTAGGAATTAGCATTTAAAAAAACTATTAAATTCACTGAAAAAACCATAGGTTTCACACCAGTTGTAGTTAGCTGCAAAATTTTACTCGCATAAAACCATTGAAATTCCCACGTTATAGTTAGTTGGACTCACTATAACTTGCGCGTGCAATGCACTGCTGATGACTTCACATATTACATCACTCATGACATGGTCAGTGACATCACTCATGACATCACTGATGACACCATCCAGTGAATATGTGTCTTTCTGAAAAATAAATATTAGTGAGTAATGTTTAAATATTTAAATATATGTATTAATGTTTCACTTTGTGTATAAGGGACTGCATGGGTTGGTGAGTAGCTATATGTGTAGGTATATGGGTTATTAGATGTTTTTTTTAATATCAATATGAGTGTCTATATGTTTGGTGGGGGTGTTACTTAGCACATAGATGCATGAATGACTGACTCTCTGTTTGTATGTGTTTTGAATACAGCATATGTGCAGGACTTTATGGGTGGATGAGTGTGTATATGTGTATGTTAGTGAGTGAATGACTGCCTCACTAGTGTCTTTATCAGTAACTACATATGTTTTAATCTAGTATATGTGAATATTGATGTATATAAGTGAGTATATGTGAGAGTGAGGGATTGTAATAGTTCCTTTTTAAACAAGTATGTGTTTCTATAAGTGATTGTTTAAGAGAATAAGTATGTGTAAGTTTCCTTAGAAGTAAAGTGGTAGTGTGTGTATAGCTGTATATGTAAATAAATGGATGTTTAATAGTTTATTTGCATGTGTGAATATGTGTGAGAGTATCTTTTGGATGAATGTCGTTGCGTAACAGGATATATAGGTGTATCACTATATATGATGAGTGAGTATATGTATGAGTGACTACATAGAACTGTTGGTGAATGAGTGGATGTGTATATAGATGGTGGAATTACTGAATTGGTTGTTGTAACTAGTATGGGTATCTTCATTATTAAAAAAAAAATAGTTTCTATTTTTGAATATGTGTTTCAAAGTTTACATTACAGTTAAAGGAGGTCTGTCACTTTTTCACAAGGATGGTGTCATCAGTGATGTCATGAGTGATGTCACTGACCATGTCATGAGTGATGTAATATGTGACGTCATCAGCAGTGAATTGCACGCGCAAGTTATAGTGAGTCCAACTAACTATAACGTGGGAATTTCAATGGTTTTATGTGAGTAAAATTTTGCAGTAACTATAACTGGTGTGAAACCTATGGTTTTTTCAGTGAATTTAATAGGTTTTTTAAATGCTAATTCCTAACTATAACTGGTGTGAAACCTATGGTTTTTTCAGTGAATTTCATAGGTTTTTTAAATGCTACTTCCTAACTATAACGTGTGTAAAACCTATGTTTTTTTCAGTGAATATATATTACCTACTGGCGGTCGCCAGTAGGTATATATAGTTAGGATGTTTTCTCTATGGGATTTTTGAAAATTCTATGTCTAATAACTTTGGCGTTTGTGGACGGAATTGGCTGAAATTTTCTGGAAAATGGAACATTTTGTTTCTGAGCAGCCCCTGGAAATTTGGGGGGGGGTTCGTCAAGGGGGGCCGAGAAAAAAGGGGGGTCCCAAAACGTGTTTTTAACATTGAGTTTTCCATAGGGCGGTTGGCCTCACTTTTAGCCCGAACGGCTGAATGGATATCCACGAAACTTGGCAAAATTGTAGGGACTGGTAGCCCGATGTGCCTTTGCTAGGTCTCAATATATGTGCTTCAGTGGATTTTGAGAAATTAACGTTCAAAAAAAGATATATATCTGTAACAGCGGACCGGGCAGCGCTCCGGTTCGCGGACTTTACGCGTAACGGAACTTCGCGTAGCGAAGCATATTGGCTCTCCGGTGTCTGTCAACATTCTAAACAGTCCGGAGCGGCCGCCATCTTGTCTCTCGGTAGGATTGAGAGACAAGAGGAGGCCAAAACAAAGGGGGAAGTGACCATAAGGGGGCATAGTAGATCCTCCCTGACCCCCTAGGTTTAATGTGGAGGCTTTAAAAGGGCCCCGCGGGGCAAAAAATAAAATATTTTTTTTTTGTTTTTTTGCGTGGGTAGCGCCCGGTTCGCGAACCGGGAAGCGTTCTGGGCAGCGTACTATAAGGAAAAAAGAATGATAGACTTTTCAAATACTGTATGTTAATTGATTGTTGGTTTTGTTGATTATTTTTTAATTTTTTTCATTTTTTAAGCAATTATTTATTATTGTGATTGTGTTTGAAAATGTAATAACATTTCTAACATTTAACTAGTTTATGAATTACATATAAAAATGATTAAAGACTCAAACAATTTTTTAATATTACATACAATTTTATTTTTCGGATTGTTTTTCAAAATTTAATAGAACGTCTAGCATTTGACTGTCCGATATGTCCTCTTGTTGAGTGAACATAAGTTCCCACATTTGACCGTCATCATAATGAAGTAAATGATCCACAGATTCTACACATTGAACTAATTCATGGTCCCGTGATTCATCCATGAAATCTGAGTCATCATTGTCCTCAATATCTTTTTCTGTGTTGTTCTCCAGAACAATTTCGAAGTAAACATTCTGCTCACCTTCCATTTTATTGCTGTAATTTGCATAAAAAATAAATATATCAGTAGAGATAGGGCACTGTTGGGTTTAAGTTCAGACAGGTACTTGTGAGTTTATAACAGAGAAGTAATCTATGGGCACTGTATGGTTTCAGGCGTGAAGTAGTACTATTAAAAAGTGCCTGTGAAGAAGCCTAAGTAAATTCATATATATACCACAGAAACCTAAATCAATCCATAATTATAATAAAGAAGCCTTTCTCAATGTCTAACTCTTACAGAGGGATAGTATATAACTATCTGAAAATGTTTTCAAATTTATAAAATAATATCTCACCTTCTAAAAACAAGTTTAAGTTGTGAGTGAAAATGATCTTGCAATGTAGTTCAGGAAGTAGTAGTCAAAATGGCTGTGTTTCTCTCTCTTCCTTTATATATATTCAGGTACATAACCAATCAAATGTCAGGTAAAAAAAGTAAAAAATGAAAGTAACATTTTAATTGGTTGTCAATTCCAACACTTCAGATGTGTTTTGTGAAGTCATTTACCTCAGGCTATTTAGAGAGGTCTACAGGCTAAATGGTTAAATGGAATTTCAATCAAATTTGTGAAAATGGTAGGCATTGGTATGTAGTATGAGCTAATCTATATTTGGTGAAATTGTCTCCAGTCGCTTTTCTGTAAACTACTTTCCCACCTTTTTTGATGGTGCGCTTCCCAGGGAGCGACCCGGTACGCGAACTGGCGAGCGCCCCGGTTCGCGAACCTTAAGCGTTACGGGAGTCCACCATTTTGTGTTTCGGTCGAATTAAGATACAAGATGGAGGGCAAATAATGTTCAGAATGGGTAGAAGGGGGCATGGTAGACTTATCTTGACCCCCTAGGTTTTCTGAGGGTGGCTGAGGAGGCACATATGTGCAAAAAAAAACATTTTTTAAAAAATTTAGCGAGGTTAGCTCCCGGTTCGCGTACCGGGTAGCGCCCCAGGGAGCGTACTTTGTTGAAAATTAGTGAAAAATGTTAGAGTAAAATAATAATTGTGAGTGATCAGATGTAGGGTAGCTCTGAGAAGAGCTTTTGGGTTTATGGTACATTTAGGTACTTATAAGTAGGTACCAATGCACAGTCTTAAATTCAGAATGAAAATTCTGTTGCCCTCATCTGAGAAGTGAACTCCATCTCCTCTGTAGATATCTTGCATGTAGTAACGCAAGTTATTGTTGTACACGGAGCCCATTCCATGGTCTCTCATGTAAGCTGAAACAGATTTGTTTACATGCTTCCTCGACTTCTCAATTTGTGGACAAAATTGGTTTGACCACCTCCATTTCTGTCTTTGGCATATATTTGAATATACCAAGGCAGTCTGAGGAAAAAGTGCCATCAATTGCTCAAAGGTGTCCTTTAAAAGCATTTCCAGACCTACCCCAGTCAAAGTGCCCAAATCATTACCTCCACAGTGCACAATTAACAGGTCAGGTTTTGGCAAATGCATAAAGGTTTTCACCAATGGTATCAATTGGTGACATTTTAATCCTCTGTGGCCAAACCACTTAATTTCCACATCTTGTAAATTGAGGTTAGGTAAATTCCTGTTCTCAGCATACCTCTGAGCCCAATAGATGTAACTATGTCCAACAATCCAGACAGAAAACATGGTGAGAGAAGGTTCTCCTGCAGTCAGATGAAGTGTGGCAATGAAATGGCAGTTGAAAAAATAAGAGTTTAAAATGAAAAAAACTGTGGAGTTTCTGTGTTAATGAAGCAGTAACAGTGATTGGTGGATTTTGATTGCTGAAAACAGAAAGTTAGGGTGCATGGATGAGTTGTTTGAAAGATGTATTTTGAGTGGTCAAGAAAAAATCATTAAATGAAAGAATGCACTGGGTATGAGGTGCACTGAGAGTTCAGAGTTCAATTGCAACATTGTTGTGTGAACTTGCAAACACCAGAGGTCTTCCAAGAGGTGGTTGCCATGCAAAAAAGGCAGAAAGGGCAGAGGGGGGAAGGGTTTTCATTTGAAAAAAAGTGAGGGAAGAGTTTTGATTGGGTGACATGAGAGATATGTGTGAAGAATTACAGCATTTCTGTGCTTTTGATAGCTGCAGACTCTGGAGTGCATACCTTTTGCTCTGCTGAAGACAAATTGGTGTGTTTCTGAGACTGTTTTGAAACTCAAAGTATTTGCTAAGATGAGAAAAGATTTCTTTAATTTAGATAGAGAATAGTGTGCTTTAAGGAGAAAATTATGAAGAAAGTTGTGTTTTTCAAATGTTGCTTTGTCTCAAGTGTTTTACAAATAGATTTTGTTTCTTGGAGAAAATGTAATTGGAGAAAATGTGAAGTATTAGTACTGACAGGGTGTTATTGTGCGTAGGAGCTGTGGAGTCTTTTCAAATTATGACTTGAAAATCGTTTTTGAGGAAAATGAATGGTTATAATATTTATGACAAGGACATAATGGTGTATGCTTCTTTATAAGGCAATTGAGTGTCTCTGATGTTATTTTTCCCATTTTAATGTAAGACCTTTCTCTGTGGAGCAAATTGCTTGTAAATATGCTCCCACCTGTGCATGGCAAATTTAGATTTTGAATGTTTGCGTTACATAGCCATGTTAAAAGTGACACAACCATGCTGGAAAGGCAATCAAAAAACGCTTTCATGTGTCTTAAGGACATTTTAAGTCATTTCTCCATGTGCAGTGTTTTGAAATTATAATTTGAAAATCGTTTTTGGGGAAAAGGAATGGTTTTTACATTTATGACAAGGACATAATGGTGTATGCTTCTTTATAAGGCAATTGAGTGTCTCTGATGTTATTTTTCCCATTTTAATGTAAGACCTTTCTCTGTGGAGCAAATTGCTTGTAAATATGCTCCCACCTGTGCATGGCAAATTTAGATTTTGAATGTTTGCGTTACATAGCCATGTTAAAAGTGACACAACCATGCTGGAAAGGCAATCAAAAAATGCTTTCATGTGTCTTAAGGACATTTTAAGTCATTTCTCCATGTGCAGTGTTTTGAAATTATGATTTAAAAATCGTTTTTGGGGAAAAGGAATGGTTTTTAAATTTATGACAAGGACATAATGGTGTATGCTTCTTTATAAGGCATTTCAGTGTCTCTGATGTCATTTTTCCCATATTACATTAAAAGACCTTTCCCCGTGGGGCACATTCCTTGTAAATATGCTCCCACCTGTGCATGGCAAATTTAGATTTTGAATGTTTGTGTTACATAGCCATGTTAAAAGTGACCCAACCATGCTGGAAAGGCAATTAAAAAACGCTTTCATGTGTCTTAAGGACATTTTAAGTCATTTCCCCATGTGCAGTGTTTTCAAATTATGATTTGAAAATCGTTTTTGGGGAAAAGGAATGGTTTGTAAATTTATGACAAGGATATAATGGTGTATGCTTCTTTATAAGGCATTTCAGTGTCTCTGATGTCATTTTTCCCATATTACATTAAAAGACCTTTCCCCGTGGGGCACATTCCTTGTAAATATGGTCCCACCTGTGCATGGTTAATTTAGATTTTGACTGTTTGAGTTACATAGCCATGTTAAAAGTGACCCAAAAACTTGCAAAGGCTTTAAAAAAACACTTTCATGTGTCTTTTAGGACATTTTAAGTCATTTCCCCGTGGGCAGTGTTTTCAAATTATGACTTGAAAATCGTTTTTGAGGTAAAGGAATGTTGTTAAAATTTATGTGCGCCATATGCCCCCAAATTTCTTTTTCAGGGGTGCAGCAGGGTGTTCTTGAGACACCCCTGCACCTTTGGAAAAATTCCTAATTTGCGATGAGCTAATTGCTAATCGCAAATTGCACCTTCATTCCTATGGGCCTCCTGGCCCATGGAAATGAATGGGTAATTTGCAATTAGCAATTTGCTCATCGCAAATTAGGAATGGTAAAGAATCGCTATTTATTCCTTAAAATTCGCTATTTAGGAAATGCAAAATAGTTTGATGATACATATGGCGGTTCATCTCTAACAAGATAAGAAGCTTAGGGATACATTTATGATGACTGGCGCAATGAAGTGGACATCACTTACTTCATTGGTAGAGCTTTACATGTATTATCTCCTCTGTATTCTTCATCAAGCGTAACTTTCATCTGCAATCCTGAGTAGGCCTCACCTTAAACAAACCTCTGGATAGGGCACACCTTATCGTCATCCTGAATTAATCATTTAAAATGCTAGGGACAGATTTATGATAGGTGTATGCCTCTTTTGCGCCACTGTGCGTCACTTTTGTGATGCAGCGGCGGTGCAAAAGATTTGCTATGAGGCGACAAAATTACAAATTGATGCATTTAGGCAGATGTGTCATGGTGTAAAAAACACCGTGCCACATGAAACTGATGCAGCAGTGATGCAAAAGATGCACCATGTTGCAAGACAGGCCTCACTTGGGGCCATATGTATGAAGCTAATTAGCATTTGCAAAGGCCGAAGTTCTGTGAATTTCGGCCTTTGCGAATGCTAATTAGACAAATGGTATGTATCAAACAAGTTTGATGCAAAATAAGGAATAGCAAAATTTGCTATTCTTTATTTTGCGATTGCACTGAAGGATTTGCAAATTTTGTGATTTCTTAAATGCAATGTATCAAACAAAAAATATGCAAAAAATGCCATTAAGGATTTGCAAATTACCACCAACTTCTAGTTGGTGGTAATTTGCGAATTCTTTTCAAAAAGCTTTTTTTCCAAAAAACAAAAGGTGACATATGACGCCCATACATGCCCTTAGGGCATGTATGTGCGCCATATGCCCCCAAATTTCTTTTTCAGGGGGTGCAGCAGGGTGTTCTTGACACACCCATGCACCCTTGGAAAAATTCCTAATTTGCGATGAGCTAATTGCTAATCGCAAATTGCACCTTCATTCCTATGGGCCTCCTGGCCCATGGAAATGAATGAGTAATTTGCAATTAGCAATTTGCTCATTGCAAATTAGGAATGGTAAGAATCGCTATTTATTCCTTAAAATTCGCTATTTAGGAAATGCAAAATAGTTTGATGATATATATGGCAGTTCATCTCTAACAAGATAAGAAGCATAGGGATAGATTTATGATGACTGGCACAATGAAGTGGACATAACTTACTTCATTGGTAGGCCTTTAAATGTATTATCTCCTCTGTATTGTTCATCAAGTGTAACTTTGATCTGCAATCCTGAGTAGGCCTCACCTTAAACACACCTCTGGATAGGCCACACCTTATCGTCATCCTGAATTAATCATTTAAAATGCTAGGGACAGATTTATGATAGGTGTATGCCTCTTTTGCGCCACTGTGCGTCACTTTTCTGATGCAGCGGCGGTGCAAAAGATTTGCTATGATGCGACAAAATTACAAATTGATGCATTTAGGCAGATTTGTCATGGTGTAAAAAAAACGTGCCACATGAAACCGATGCAGCAGTTATGCAAAAGATGCACCATGTTGCAAGACAGGCCTCACTTGGGGCCATATGTATCAAGCTAATTAGCATTCGCAAAGGCCAAAATTCTGTGAATTTCAGCCTTTGCGAATGCTAATTAGACAAATGGTATGTATCAAACAAGTTTGATGCAAAATAAGGAATAGCAAAATTTGCTGTTCCTTATTTTGCGATTGCACTGAAGGATTTGCAAATTTTGCGATTCCTTAAATGCAATGTATCAAACAAAAAATATGCAAAAAATGCCATTAAGGATTTGCAAACTACCACCAACTTCTAGTTGGTGGTAATTTGCGAATTCTTTTCAAAAAGCTTTTTTTCCAAAAAACAAAAGGTGCCATATGACGCCCATACATGCCCTTAGGGCATGTATGTGCGCCATATGCCCCCACATTTCTTTTTCAGGGGTGCAGCAGGGTGTTCTTGAGACACCCCTGCACCTTTGGAAAAATTCCTAATTTGCGATGAGCTAATTGCTAATCGCAAATT
Source organism: Lissotriton helveticus (assembly GCF_964261635.1). Classification (NCBI taxonomy): domain Eukaryota; kingdom Metazoa; phylum Chordata; class Amphibia; order Caudata; family Salamandridae; genus Lissotriton; species Lissotriton helveticus. The sequence continues at coordinate 54,204,686 of NC_136059.1, forward strand.
GCACCTTCATTCCTATGGGCCTCCTGGCCCATGGAAATGAATGGGTAATTTGCAATTAGCAATTTGCTCATCGCAAATTAGGAATGGTAAAGAATCGCTATTTATCCCTTAAAATTCGCTATTTAGGAAATGCAAAATAGTTTGATGATACATATGGCGGTTCATCTCTAACAAGATAAGAAGATTAGGGATAGATTTATGATGACTGGCGCATCACCAGGGATGTGCCAGTCATCCTGCGCTGCTGTTCTGCCACCCATGGTGTGCTGCATTTACAATGCGGCGCAGCATGGGGCAAAAATGGCACAGATGCGTGACGCATCTGTGCCGTAAAGTTGGCGCATTGCTGGAGTTGTATCGCAAGTGTGATGCAGCTCCAGCAAGGCTCAGGGGTGCCCCATCTCCACAATGTTGCGACAAGACCTATGCCTGCTTCAAGCAGGCGCAGGGTTTTGACGTAGCTTTCTCCTATCTGATTGTAAATGCGGCACACCATGGGTGGCAGAGCAGCGGTGCACGTTAACTGGTGCATGCCTGGGGATGTGCCATTTAACATAAATCTGCCCCTTTACATTTAAGTATGTGCAGGGGACACAGAGTCGGTGAGGTTTATCCAAGGTTAAGAAGAGATGAGTCCTGTTCACTGAAAAATTAGACATAGGCTTCACCTGCTCAGCATCGCTGGACATGGCTATATAATAGCTGCAAAATGTTACTCTTGTTAAACAATTTTACTATTATAATCTCTGAGATTTGTCTCTTACTCTGCAACATCTCATTGTTGTTATCTTTCTTTAAAGATAAAGACAACATCAACATGAGCGACAATCAGCAATCAGTTGATTTTGACCTCATCAATGAACTCGTAATTGAAACATCAGTGGATGTTGATCCCTTGGATGATTTAAATCCTGAGGATGAAGAAGAACGTGATGAGGATGCAGATTTGTCCGAATTATATGACATAGGATGGGAAGCTGACGTGCTTGAGCCTATTGAACTATAAACATTTATTTTAAAAATTTATAATAAATAAAAAGTAAAAATGTAAACCATTTAATTTAAAAATAAAGACACCTTCAAAAACAGGTTATGTGTAGTGTCTTCAATAAAATATTAAAATATGCTCATAAAATTAGATCAGATTCACATATAAAATAGCACAGGTAACATGAATATAAATTCCATTTCTTTTCTGCTATTTCTGTATTCTAAATTTGCCAAGCACTAAAAAATCTTCTATGTAAAAATGTCAAGTAGTGTTTTAAGTTTTTGATTACTGTTATTGATTTACTGTTGGGTAATAGTGGTTAATAACATTTTTTAATATATTTTACCACAGATTCAACTGCAGATCATTTCAAGATTTCACCATGCCAACGAAAGAAAGACTGAGAAAGGCTGCAAAACGTCAAAGACAGCAGGGCAATGAAAAAAAGCAGCAGTCCTCTAATAAAAAGATTTGTCAAGTCACCAAGAAAGCACCGGGTAAGAGTACAAAAACATTCATAAGAAATATTTGTAGTAAAAAAAATATTACTACAGAAAATGTTTCAGTCCAGAAAAAGAGAAGCAATTCAAACGGAAAGGAAAGGCCAATGAAAAATGTTACTGCTAGAGCAAGAGATAACTCTGTGCATGATATTAGAAGGAAACAACAGTTTAGGGACATTCGTAAACGAATGTTCCGCAACAGGATAATTGGCAATTTGTTAAAAAATATTAAGAAAGGTCAACAGAAAGTGTTTTTTTATAAGAGAAAAAAAAAGTTGAGAAAGTTATTGATCAGGCATTTGAAATTAAACGTAAGTTATTTATTTTGATAATCAATAGAATTAGGAAGCTAAACAAGGCAATTTATGATTTCAAAAGAAATAGTAGATGGAAGAGAATAGTTAATCGTAGTAATTTTTGTGAAGTTTTTTCTGGAGAATGGATGCATAGTTCAAGCTGTGAGGCATTTTTTAATGAGGAGAGTTATTTCCAGGATAATGATTTGGTGCATGCAGTTGACACCAGTGGTCGTGCTTATGAAGTGAAAGATGGTTGTCCAGTTGAAAAAGAAAAACTTGTGACAACAGAGGCAGAAGAGGTGTTAGGTAATGAGGTTTTAGGAAGACGTGCTAAGGGTCCTGTGTACACCTGGAAGTGTAGTAGTATTTGCAGTGTGCGACAGGATTCCATCAATTTGCTTTGTGATTTTGTACGGTCATTTAATAAGAAAAGTTTGAAGCAGAAAATGAGGTTGTTGCAAGAATTAGATCCTTGCAGAGTGAGAGAAGTGACAGGTTTGCATGGTCATTCACTGGCTTGTCTTTCCAGGAGAGTATGCCAGAGTGTTTTTCATCATTTCAGGATGCTAGCAGTGCATCATAATAAAGTGAGGAAATTAGTTAGAATGTTGTATTATGCTAAGAGTCCAGCAATTATGCTTAAACAATTATGCGCTGCTCTTTTGCATGGTTCTGAAATAGATGTGAAGAATATATGTGAAGAAATTGAGTTATGTTACTTTGGAAGTAAAGAGGAGAATGTTGAAATTGACCAAGAAGAAGCGGGTAATGTGGAAGATAGTGTACAGGTTTCCAGTACAGATAATTTCCAGAGGGAAATTGCGACGTTTCAGGTCAAATCAAGTGAGAGGCCAAATTTCACTTGTGTGTGTTGTCGACGCACTTATTATAAGAATCAGACTAAGTTAGTGGATTTATATGCAAAAAGTGAAAGGGAAAATAATAGTGAATGGAAGGATTTCACAACATACTTGATGGTAGAAAATTGTTTTGATTTGGGATTGGATCAACGTGTGTGTACTTATTGTTGTTGCAAATTAAATCAAAACCAGATGCCTGCTAGAGCAGTTCATAATAATCTGGAATTGGTTGAGATTCCTTCTGAATTGAAGGATTTAAATACTTATGAATCTATTTTGATTCAAAGTATAAATCCCTTTCAGGCTATTGTAAGAATGGAGCCAAAGACAGGGAAATTGCCTCCATCAGATTTACAGAGAGGATTAAAGGGAAGAGTTGTTTATTTGCCTCTAGATTTGAAGAAAAACATTAACACAATTGGAGTAGAAAAAGTGGAAGAGGAACCTCTGGTTATCTTAGTTGATGGGGTTCCGACAAAGAATAAGAAAATATGGCAAGATTTAGTGGATGTTAGGAAAGTTAAAAAGGCAACATTGTATTTGAAAAAAAATAATAAATACTATAAGAATGTATATGTTGCAGAAGAGGAAGTAAGTGAGGAAGAGGATAGCGATTTGTGTGCTGGTCAAATTGAGAAAGTAGAACCCTCTACTAGTGAAGAAATATATGAACATTATAGTGTTCATCCTTTGCATTCCAAGGAAGTCATGGGGAATGCTATTGAGTTGTTTCAAATGAAACAAGCCAAAGGGAGTCCCATTAGTGTTTGGGAGGAAAGTTTGGAAGCTCGGTGTTTCCCACAGCTTTTTCCAACAGGTCAGGGAGGAAGATATGATGAGCGACCTCATCAAATTCCTGCTTCTGAATACCGGACTTTGCGATTGTATGCAGGAGATGCTAGGTTTCGACAATGCATTCCTTATTTGTTTCATCTCCTGTTTGAAAGCGATCTGTCTGGACTGTCATATGCAGTGAACCACATCTTGAAAAGTGGTATACACATGCAAAACATCTCGGCAAGTGACTTTATGGATAAAGTCAATGTCCAAGACAGTATTTTGGATTCTCACCTGATTAATCTCATGGCGTGTCAGCGTGGTACTAATGAGTACTGGTACCCTCGTCATGGTGATTTAAAATGTATGCTGAGGAACTTAGGAACTCCCACATGGTTCCTCACTCTGAGCTGTGCCGAGTATGGCTGGGAAGACTTACTTGAATTTCTACGAGAGGCAAATGTTAACGTAGAAAACATCGAATTCAAGACACCCGGAGAACTGTGCTCTTTGGATCCAGTCAATGTATGTAGGTACTTCAATCATAGATTTGAAGCTATGATGTCTTTCATCATGAATAAGAAGAATCCACCTCTTGGAGAGGTGTTGGATTTCTTCTGGAGAAAGGAGTACCAAGCAAGAGGTGCTCCTCATATACATATGTTGCTGTGGATCAAGGATGCACCTAAATTTGGAACGGATCCAGAAGACTCAGTGATGAGTTTTATACAACAGTATTCTACGTGTGCTGTTCCAAACGCAAAGGAGAAGAAAAGCCTAAGAGAAAAAGTTCTGCGTTTCCAAAGCCATCGATGTGGAAAGTACTGTCGTCGTAAATTCCGAAACAAGGACAAGTTCTACACCAAATGTCGTTTCGGCTTTCCACGACCGGTGATTTCTAAAGGAAGAGTAAACAGTTTGATGTCTTTGCTGCGACATAATGTGATGAAGAAATCACCTAAAAACACATACAATTTGAAGAGGAACGAAGAGTCCAAGTACATCAACGACTACAACCCGGTGATTTTGTCCATGTGGAATGCTAACATGGATATACAGTTTGTGGCTGATAACTGTATGGCTGTGGCTCGGTATGTGACATCTTACATCACCAAAAAAGAGAAGACAGAATTGAAGGATATATGGGAGGACATTTCCCATGAAAAGAGCCTCAGCAAGAAGTTGTACAGTTTCAGTCTGAAGATGTTGTCGCATCGAGAAATCGGAGCGTACGAATGTTCTGACCGGTTGTCTTCAGCAAGTCTCCATGCCAAGTCCAGGAGTATCGTTTGGGCGGGTCTTGGTCTTGCTGCAACGCGTAATCGAGTTCTCAAACCTGTGCGGGAAATTGAGTATTTGGCGGAAAAGGAGCCAAACAGTACCGACATTTTGAAGACCAACATGTTGGATACATATTATCCAAATCGAAGCATTCAGCTCGAGAATGTTTGTCTGTATGAGGTTCTTCAAAATTACATATTCAAGAGGAACATCAAAGAAGATACTGAGAAAGGAGTGTATGCTGTAATAGGAAGTGAGGGATGTCTGGTCAAGCAAAGAAAATGCCACTTGGTAAACCATCGAAAATTGAGTGGCGAATCTCCTGAAAAAAAGGAGTTTTTCTATTTAGCACTTTTGCAACTTTTCAAGCCTTGGCGTGCAGAAGAGGAACTGCTTGGAGATTTTCTCTGTTACGAAGACTCTTTCAATGCCGCCAAGGAGACCATAGAATTTCCTGCTTTTCCCAAATATGTAGAAATGTTGAATGCGGAAATTGAGCAGGAAGCAATGATTGCAGCCGAGATTGCCAGAGACAGTTCTCAGGACAGTCAGAGTTCTGCTTCATTGAGTCAGGATCCACTAGGAGGACCTGTTATCGAAAATGAAGCTGCCACTGCTATGAATGAAGTGGAAAGAGCCATGGCACATGCTCAGGAGGATGCGGTTAACTTAGAAGAGTTGGAAAGACAACTCAACGTTGAGCAGAGGAAAATATATGACGAAGTTACCATGCAAATTGATCATGGATTAAGTCATGACAAGAAAGAGTGCTCATGTACGTCGTTGAAGCCTGTCCGACTGTACGTGAGTGGAGAAGCGGGAACTGGAAAAAGTTTCCTTATTAAAGCAATTTCATGTTATTTGCAGGAAAGGACAGAGTCATCGCTGTCTTGTGTTGTCACCGCTCCAACTGGACTGGCAGCACATAACATTAAAGGGATTACTTTACATCGTTTACTGATGCTGCCAGTGGAGCATGACAACAAATTACAATATCACAAGCTATCTGGAGATGCTTGTTTTGAAGTTTCAAGAATCTTGAGGAAAATGAAACTTCTTATCATTGACGAAGTAAGCATGGTTTCCAATGTCATGCTTGCCTTTGTGCATTTGAGAATGCAAGAAGTTCTCAAAACAGAGTATGATGTGTTATTTGGTGGCAAACACATCATTGTTTTCGGAGATCTTCTGCAGCTGACACCAGTGAAAGGGCAACCTGTGTTCAAAATGCTCACGCATGAAGATACCAGGAAGTGCCTAGGCAGCATTGGCAACGTCAATATATGGTTAAAATTCAATTATGCTGAACTGCATGAAAATATGCGTCAGGCGAAGGATGAAGTTTACAAGACTATTCTACAAGATGTTAGAATTGGAAAAGTGACCGAGCATGGGAAAGAAGCTTTACATGCACGATTACTGTCAAATTTATATCCAGAACAAGATGTTGTGCCTGAGAATATTTTTCAGAAAATTACTGAGAAGAAATCTGGAAAATGTTTGATGCCATCTCTTGCAGAATGTGCCAAATTCAACAACAAAATGTTGCATTTAGAAAAGCAAGAGATTGTGAAACTGGAAGCTATTGACAGAGTAGAGCATATGGGATCAACAATTATTTTGTCTGAGAATCTGAAAACAAAATTGGATTCATTAGAGAAGAGTATATCTAAAACTGCAGGTTTTGAAAAGACTCTGAATGTGTGCTTGAACTGCCGTATAATTTTAAGAAGGAATTTACATGTTGAAAGAGGTCTGGTAAATGGATCAATGGGTAATGTTGTTGATTTTGTAAAATACAGAAATAGAGATGGAATTGAATTTTTAAAAATTAAATTTGATGGCATTGAGGAAGTACAGCTAATTGGTCATTGTTCTGGTAGATTTTTGCTTGTAAAAGACTTATATGTTCGCCGTAAGCAGTTTCCTGTTTGCTTGGCATATGCGGTGACAATCCATAAATCGCAAGGTTTAAGTGTAGACAGTGCATTGGTGAATATTGGCAGTTCTGTGTTCAAGGAGGGTATGGCATATGTGGCATTGTCACGAGTTAGAACTTTATCGGGATTGTACTTGATTGAGTGTGATGTCACAAGCATTTGTGCGGATCTAGATTGTGTTAAGGAATACAATAGGTTAAGAAGAGAGTATGCGCCACATTTGCCTCAATATCCTTTGTTTGAGAAACGTGTGGTAGGCCGGAAACGAAGAAATGTGACCAATACTGGGGAGGTTGTAGCAAAAAGACGAAAAGTCGATGAACCTGAAATTATAAGCAGAAACAAAAAGGATTCTGTTGAAGATGTTGTTGGTTTTCAATTTGAAAACAGTTCTGGTGTCAACTGCTATGCTAATGTAGTGGTTAATGTTTTGTTTTCTCTAGAAAATGTAAAAGAAGAGATTGTGGTCAATTCTGATCAAAGATTTTGCAGTTTGTTAAATTCTGTCTTAGAAAAATGTAGCACTGATAGAACAAACATAGAAAGTGTGTCTGAAATTCGAAATCTGTTAGACAGATGTTCAGGCCAAACACAATTCTCTCAAAATATTCAGCAAGATTGTCAGGAGTTTTTAATGTATATGCTTGATGTATTGCATGCTGAAGGTGTAGATGTAGATCAGCTGTTTGGGCTTTCTTATCAATGGCAGCATGACTGCGAGAACTGTAGGGTATCAAGTACTACTAGTGTAGACTCAGAAAGATTTATATATTTAACTTTGCCAGACAGTAAATCAGTCTCCTTTAATAAGCTAGTAAAAGCAGCTGATCACAACATGGAGTGTAGCCAATGTAAATCTGAAATGATGTCCACATTATTTATACGAACATATGGCCAGTATGTCATTTTAATGTTCCAACGATGTAGGCCTGATGGAACAAAATTGACAACTTTAATTAAAAATTTTGTGGCTTCGCAGTTGTTAATATCAGGAAGGACTTTTGTAACTGCAGCAATTATATATCATGACGGTCCTTCAATAACATCAGGACATTACACAGCTTATTTAAAGTCTAGAAATGGCTGGTCATTCTGCAATGATTCTGTTTTAATTTTCAAAAAAAAATTGCCGTATGACCTTAAAAACTCTTACCTGGTGTTTTTAAAACCAAAATTTTAGGGAAAGAATCTCGGGATGTGCTCTGAGGAATTTCAAGAAGTTCTAATGGCTCCTACACGATTTGGCCTTGAGGATAAGTGTAGTTCAGAGACATAACTTCTAACCATAAGACTGGACGTAATGGAGAAATAAGTGCACTTTGAATGAGTTCAGAAAAACTATTTCTTTTTATAAGCTAATTGAAGCAGCCAATCAAAACATAGAGTAGAGGGAATGTAAGTATGCAATGCTGTCTACTGTTTTACATTGCTTTGTGATTAAAAGTGATGTAGAGAATTAAATAATTGTAGTAGTCATAGAGGTAGTGTAAGTCTGCTTCATAGTAAGCAGTATCAGTGTCATAGGAAATGTAGAACATGACTGAGGAAGAAGGGGAAGATATTACTAGTCCAGGATTGTGAAAATGATCTTCAACATTTTAATTCTGAAAGTTGCGGAAATGCCAAATGATGGGATTGGCTTACAAGAAATCCAAGAGTTATAAATGGCTCTTACAAGATTTGGCCTTGTGGAAACTTGTGGTAGAGAGCAAGAAGTCATTTATTGTATGTAACATGTTTTTCAAAACGATGGAGGTTTTCTTTCAGAAAGTGGCGGGCTGAAAGTAATAACAGCACAACAGAGTGTAAGCTGTTCATAGGACATCCTTTGACGTCATGGAAAGTAAGTTAACTTTAAGGAGTTCTGAATTCTGATTTGTTATGTTGTATGGGTTTTTTAAACACAATCATTTTGATTGTGTTTTTTTTTCCCCGCTGTTATATGATGAATACCTTCAAGTCACTGTTTTTAGTGAAATTTGATACATTCTGAGAACAGCAAAAATAAACCATTTAACATGTATAATTAATTCTGTACTGTTTCCATTTATGATGTACATTTAGAACTGTGTAGGAGGCATGGAGAAGGAGAGGCTTCTGTAAGTGTCAAAGTTCTTGCATACAGTGCTCATATTCTACGTAGTCTTTCATATGATAGACTACATTTCCACAATGAGATACCTAAGCAAAGGAAACACAGGTCATATGATTGTGGAATGAGCAAAAAAATGTGCATGTTTTTCAATTATATTTCCTGTGTTTCCTAACATTACACACCACATTGTGTAGATGAGGTTTAGGCCTGTTCCTGGAGACAGAGGAGGTCTGACATTTGTTCAAGAGTGCAGTGGACATTACTCACTTCGTTGGTAGGCCTCCACATGTATTATCTTCTCTGTATTCTTCAACAAACCTAAATTCCATCTGCAACCCTGAGTAGGACGTACCTGAAACAAATCTGTGGATAGGTTACACCTTATTGGCATCTTGAAACAATCATTTAAAATGTTAGGGTCAGATTTATGGTGGCCGTGCGCCTCTTTTGCTCCATTGTGGGTCACTTTTGTGTAAAAGATGCACCATGTTGCAAGATAGGTTTCAGTTCATCTCCAGCAAGATACCATCAGTTTAAAATGTATATAATTAGCATTGTGTAGGGGGCATGCAGAAGCAAAAGCTTTTGTAAGTGTCAAAGTTGTTGCATGCAGTGCTTCACTTCTAGGTACTGTTTAATATGCTGGACTACATCTGCACTATGAGATACCTAAGCAAAGGCAACACAGGTGATGTGATTGTGAAATGAGGAAAAGAAACTCCACATTTTTCAATTACATCACCTGTGTTTCCTAAGTTTATGAATGACATTGTGCAGATGAAGTTTAGGTCTGTCCACGGACACAGAAGAGGTCTGGCCTTTGTTCAAGAGTGAAGTGGACATGACTTACTTCATTGGTAGGCCTTCACATGTATTATGTCCTCTGTTCTCTTCAAACAACTCGAAATTTCATTTGGAACCCTGAGTAGGTCTCACCTCAAACAAACCTCTGGATAGGACACATCTTATTGGCATCCTGAAGCAATCATTTAAAATGTTAGTGTCTTGCGACACTTTTCTGAGACAACAGCAGTGCAAAAGATGCACCATGTTTTAAGATAGGCCTCACTTCATCTGCATCAAGATACTGTTAGTTTAAAATGTATATCTTTAGGACTGTGTAGGGGGCCTGGAGAAGCAGAAGCTTCTGTCAGTGTCAAAGTTGTTGAAAAACTGTTTGTCCTTCAATCTTTTCCCTTGTCTTTTGTAATTTTTAAATACATGTTTTAATATTTTTCAAATGTTTGTTCTCTCTTTCACAGATTGAAAGTATAAAAACAAAAAGTGAGTAATTTAACGACAATTATAAGGTAAATGTTTTGTATTCTTTTCGTTACATTTCTATCACATTCACCTACTATTAGTTCCACAGCTTCATTTCTTTAACCCTCAGTTTCCTGCCTTTGCTACTTTCCTCATTCCTTTCTCTATTACCTACTTACTCAACTCCTTCCACTCTTTTTCTCAGTCCCTCTCTTCTCATAGTTCCTCACTCTTGTTCACTCACTCCGTCTCTATTACTCTTAGTGTCTTTGACTGATCACTCTTTCACTACTTGTTCATAATGCTTTCTCTGTGTAGTTGAAGCACACTAAGGGGCATATTATGAACACAGCCAATAAAATTATTGCTGTTTTTATTGGCAGAAAACTGGTGCAAAAGTGGTTTTAGCGGCAGTTTTCTGCTGCAAAAGCGGCTTTGGTGACATATTTCTGCCGATAAAAGCTGCAAAACTTTTATTGCCTATGTTGATGATATGGCTCTATGTTATTTACATTTCTTTGCTGTTTCAATTAATCTTTTTCTGTTATTTTTTCTTTTTTGTTTTCTGTTTTTTCTCTCTGTTATTCCACATGTTTTAATCTTATTTTGAACATTCACTCATATTCTCTAAGAAACTCTTCTTTGTTATTCTTCTACTGTCCTTTTTTTCTTTCACTTCCTTATCTATTTAGTTTTTCACAATTATACCCTCTTAATTCTTTTCTTCGGTAAATAGATCTATTAAACAGTATCTCTGGTTTACTCCCTATAGCTGTCTTTCTTTTAACATCACTCTCTGTTTACTTTCCTTATACTTACTCTTCTTTTTTTTTTTTATTTTTTTTTTTTGGTTTGCTCCCGGTTCGCGAACCGGGAAGCGAACTGGGAAGCGAACTAAAAGAAATAGAGCTTGCCAGAGTGCTAAACATTCTAGCAATTTTTTTTGAAAGGGGAGGTAGTTCTGAAAAGAACTTTTTTTTTATGTTTTTGTTGTTTTATATTTTTATTTTTTTTTGTATTTTTTGAACAATTTTATATTTTTTTTGGTTTTTTGGGGGGGGAAACAACAAAAAACAGGCATTGAAAAGGGCTCAACAGGAGCAAAAAAAAAATTATTTTTTGGGGCGTTTAGGGCAATTATGATTTTCATAAGCTACATTTATTAATGTTATGCTCATGTTTCCACAGGAAATCAATGCTCCACAATACAAACAGGTGAACTTGAAGTGTGCAAAGTTCTTTTGAATGTTTGGCACGGTTTCCCGTGCCTCTGCTCCTGACAACGATATTTGAGAAGTTGACCTGGCCACAGGAGTTGTTGTTGGGTTCTCCTGCTGGTCACGTATCTCTGCCCGGCTGTAATTCAATGGATGCCACCTGTTCATGTGCCGATGCATGGTATAGTTCCCATAGCTATACTTTTTATCAGTCCCTCTTGATAATTTCTCTTTGCAAATGAGGCGGGTGACATACCTCGCATTTACTTTCTTCTGCCCTGGAGGGATTGAAAAAAAACTGCCAAATGAAACTGGCTTTCCTATGGGAAACCCGGGGCACCTCTTTCAAGAACTGAGGTCCTTCTCTCTCCTCTTCCTCTAGTTCTTCCTCTTCCTCCTCTGTGTTGGTGATGACCTGGGGAGGTGGTCCTCTCTTCCCATGAGGAGGTGCAGGTGGTGGTGGGGGTGCACCAGCTGAAGCAACTACTGAAGCCATTGCTCTACTATGAATAAAGGTCTTCCTCTCACAATGATGAAAGTCAGAGTGAGGAAAGAAGGAGGGGTTTTCATCATTTGGGAAAAACAATAGTTCTAAACCAATGAAAAGTGTTATTTTTAGGTCACCTGACCTAGCCTTACATGATTATGAAACCAAAAGTTAAATGAACCAATGAAAAGTTTTATTAACAAGTCACAAGACCTCTCACGCTTATGTTACGCGCTGCGGAACGCGCCCCGGATCGCTTCCGGGTCGCTGCGCTTCGCGCCTCGGTTTGCGCTCCGGAGCACTTCCGGGTGCGCTAACGCGGCGCGTCATAAGATGCATTACGCGGCAACGCGATACGTCGCGCTTTCGCGACGCGGATCGCTTCCGGGGAGCTGCGCTTCGCGTCTCAGTTCGCATACCGGAGCACTTCCGGGTGCGCTAACGCGGCACGTCATAAGACGCATTACGCGACAACGTGATACATCGCGCTTCCGCGACGCGTCACGATGTTGAATTCTAACGCGGCAGTTGCGGTAACGGAACGTTTACCGGTTCGCGGACCGGGTCGCGGAATCAAATTGAGCTAACGGAAAGCTTCCCGGTTCGCGAACCGGGAGCGAAACAAAAAAAATATTTAAAAAAAAAATTATTAATAAACATATAAAATATATTTTGGAATTTAAAGAAGAATACATTTTACAGCTATAGATATTAGCTTTTAAAAAACCAATGAAATTCACTGAAAAAAACATAGGTTATAGACCATATATAGTTAGGAGTTAGCATTTACAAAACCTTGAAAATTCACTGAAAAAACCATAGGTTATAGACCATATATAGTTAGGAATTAGCATTTAAAAAACCTTATTTTACTCACACAAAACCATTGAAATTCCATATATAGTTAGTTGTACTAACTATATATCGCGCACCCGCAATCCCCTGCTGATCATGTCACATATTACATCATTCATGACATGGTCAGTGACATCACTGATGACATCACTGATGACATCACTGATGACATCTCAAATGACATCACTGATGACATCACTGATGACATCTCAAATGACATCACTGATGACATCACTGATGACATCTCATTTGACATTACTGATCACATCACTGATGACATCATTCATATGATAATACGATGAACCTCTTCAGACTCTAATATAACCTTAGATACACTCAGTGTAAACATACACTCACAGACTGTCACTCATCCATGGAGTTACTCAGACACCTAGTCAGTCATGCAAAGAATCAATCACACCTCCATTTTCTCAACTATACAGTTATACACACCTTACTTATTCAAACATATACTAAAACATATTTACTCTCTTATACAATCCTGGATACAAGTTCACAATGATGCATACAGCCACTCACACATTCACTGGCTCCTATGCACAGTTATTTATATATGTCAACTCTCACATGTACTGTATTTTACATATGTACTTACTTTGACATGTAGCACTGAGATATCCATTCACTCACCAATACACTCATGCACACAGTCAACCGCCCATACAGCTGTTTCCACATGCACTTTTGAACCCATACATCTAGTGAATCAACTGCTCACACATATATGCACAGAGTCATACACCTCCCAGCCACCCACACACACACTCAGTCTCCCATACAAATGCTTGGGCAACCAATCAATAACCCATACAGTTACTCATATAGCTACTGATCAACACATGCAGCAGTTTACAGAACAACAGACATAATGATGCACAAATTAAGACAGTTTAGTCACTAACCCATGCATTCAGTGAGACACATTTAATCACTCACTCATACAGTCAGTCACGCACCTACTAAATCCTTCATCCAGACACTTCTACATCTACTCATTCTTCAATATGTAAAACATATTTAAACTTTACAGAAACACACAGTCACTGGATGATGTCATCAGTGATGTCATCAGTGATGTCATTTGAGATGTCATCAGTGATGTCATCAGTGATGTCATTTGAGATGTCATCAGTGATGTCATCAGTGATGTAATATGTGACATGATCAGCAGTGGATTGCGGGTGCGCGATATATAGTTAGTACAACTAACTATATATGGAATTTCAATGGTTTTGTGTGAGTAAAATAAGGTTTTTTAAATTCTAATTCCTAACTATATATGGTCTATAACCTATGGTTTTTTCAGTGAATATATATATATATATATATATATATATATATATATATATATATATATATATGCCACGAATCTCCTTCCCAAAGAAAAAGAGCAGAGACCCAAGGGGAAACAGTTGGAGGCATTTATTTTGCAGTGAGTGGCGGATGCATTTCTGGCCGGTGATAGCCTTCGTCAGCGCCCAAAGCCTCCTCGAGAGATGCAGCACTCTGCTGATGAGGCCCGCCCTTTTTGAACCTGTGGTAACCTGTGGTAACAAGTCTGCACCGCCCCTCAGTTCTTAATGCAGCTCACCTGTGTAGTACCCAGTTGGTGAAGGGAAACTACAAGTCCCAGAGTTCCCGATGGTAGGTTCCTGGAGGCATTGCTGGGGGGATTTGAGTAATGATTTACTCCTTGTGCATGCGTGCGGGAAGCCAAGTGTGCCCTCCAAAATAAAAAAACAAAATGTTATGATTTCTTAAAAAGCAGCTTTGCAGTCCACAAAACAGCACCTCCTCTGCTCCCCTGTACCGCTTCAGCCACGAAGTCCAGGGATACATGTGGCAGGGACTGCAGTGAAATCACACGCTGCCCAGAGCGAGGTTGAAATAACCTCGCAACTACCAAAATTCTTCCCGGGCTCCTTGGCGGACATAGGACCATCCAACCACCTTTGGCAACAGAAAGAACTGGAACAGTTCGAGCCAGTCAAGTCCAAGCCCAGAGCGAAGCGGGGGTACTCTGTGATGCATCTCTGGCTGACGCTCGATATGTGCCACGAATCTCCTTCCCAAAGAAAAAGAGCAGAGACCCAAGGGGAAACAGTTGGAGGCATTTATTTTGCAGTGAGTGGCGGATGCATTTCTGGCCAGTGATAGCCTTCGTCAGCGCCCAAAGCCTCCTCGAGAGATGCAGCACTCTGCTGATGGATCCCGCCCTTTTTGAACCTGTGGTAACAAGTCTGCACCGCCCCTCAGTTCTTAATGCAGCTCACCTGTGTAGTACCCCGTTGGTGAAGGGAAACTATAAGTCCCAGAGTTCCCGATGGTAGGTTCCTGGAGGCATTGCTGGGGGGATTTGAGTAATGATTTACTCCTTGTGCATATATATATTATATATTCACTAAAAAAACATAGGTTTCACAATCGTTATAATTAGGAATTGGCATTTAAAAAACCTTTGAAATTCACAAAAAAAAACATAGGTTTCACACCAGTTACAGTTAGCTGAACATTTTACTCATACAAATACATTGAAATTCCCATGTTATAGTTAGTTGGACTCACTATAACTCACGCGCCCGCAATCCACTGCTGATGATGTCACATATTACATCATTCATGACATGGTCAGTGACATCACTGATGACATCACTGATGACATCTCAAATGAAATCACTGATGACATCACTGATGACATCATCCAGTGTGTGTGTGTTTCTGTAAAGTTAAAATATGTTTTACATATTGAAGAATGAGTGTATGTATGAGTGTCTGGATGAAGGATTTAGTAGGTGCGTGACTGACTGTATGAGTGAGTGATTACATTTGTATTTGTATTTGTATTTGTGGTGGTATTTATAGAGCGCAACGGTCGCTCCGGAAGGAGCATCTTGGCGCTGACAAAATCCCTGAGGTGGATCACATCCAGTAATTAAGGGGAAGAGGCTAAATGGCGGCTTTGACGTAGTCATCCTTGAGGCTGAAGATCCAGGTTTTGAGAAATTTTCTAAAGGGTTTTTCGTGGGTTATGAATCTCAGGTTTTTGGGCAAGAGATTCCAGGCTTTAGAGGCCAGATGGTGTAAAGTTTTGCCGCCTTTTGTTTTCAGATTATATTTGGCAGGAAGGATGAGGTTGTCGTGGGAGGAGCGGAGAGATCTAGACGGGTTATAGTGGGGGAAACGTTTGGTGAGGTATCGAGGCCCGGAGCCATTGAAAGCCCGGAAGGCAACCAACAGCATCTTACTGAATGCATGGGTTAGTGACTAAACTGTCTGAATGTGTGCATCATTATGACTGTTGTTGTGTAAGCTGCTGCATGTGTTGATTAGTAGCTATATGAGTGACTATATGGGTTATTGATTGGTTGCCCAAGTATTTGTATGTGAGGGTGAGTGTGTGTGGGAGTGGCTGAGAGGTGTATGATGTGTGAGCAGTTGATTCACTGGGTGTATGGGTTCAAGAGTGAGTGTGGAAACAGCTGTATGGACGGTTGACTGTGTGCATGGGTGTGTTGGTGAGTGAATGGATATCTCAGTGCTACATGTCCAAGTAAGTACATATGTAAACACAGTGCATGTGAGAGTTGGCATATATCAATGACTTTACATGAGAGCCTGTGATTGCGTAAGTGACTGTATGGATCAATGTGTACTTGTATCAGTGATTGTAAAAGAGAGTAAGTATGTGTTAGTATATGTTTGAATAAGTAAGGTTATGTGTGTATAACTGTATAGATCAGGAAATTGGAGTGTGATTGATTCTTTGCATGACTAACTAGGTGTGTGAGAAACTCCATGGATGAGTGGCAGTGTGTGAGTGTCTGTATAGGTGTATGAGTGCATATGATACTGTTGTATTGATGACTGACTGTATGTATGAGTGATTGTATGGGTGAATGAGTGGATGTGTGTGTAGACCTAGATATCAGTGAGTGCGTATGTGGTTACTGGTATTGCTGTGTCAATGGTTTCAGGAATGGTAGTTTGTATTTAACACTGGGTGACTCAAAGGTTAGATTAGAGTGTGAGGAGGTGCATCGTATTATCACATGGATGATGTCATCAGTGATGTCATCAGTGATGTCATTTGAGATGACATCAGTGATGTCATCAGTGATGTCATTTGAGATTTCATCAGTGATGTCATCAGTGATGTCACTGACCATGTCATGAATGATGTAATATGTGACATCATCAGCAGTGGATTGCGGGCGCGAGAGTTACAGTGAGTCCAACTAACTATAACGTGGGAATTTTAATGGTTTTGTATGAGTAAAATGTTCAGCTAACTATAAATGGTGTGAAACCTATGTTTTTTTAGTGAATTTCAAAGGTTTTTAAATGCTAATTCCTAACTATAACGATTGTGAAACCTATGTTTTTTTTTGTGAATTTCAAAGGTTTTTTAAATGCTAATTCCTAACTATAACGATTGTGAAAACTATGGTTTTTTCAGTGAATTTCAAAGGTTTTTTAAATGCTAATTCCTAACTATAACGTTTGTGAAACCTATGGTTTTTTCAGTGAATTTCATGTTTTTTTTAAAAGGTAATTCCTTTGTATATCAACTTTGTTACCTACAATTTTTTTTTTATTAGCTGTTTTTTATAACTATTAATTATAATAATTATTATTTTTTTTTAATTAATTGTTCACTGTATTTTTCTTTTGTTTTATCATTTTGTCCTGGAGCGCTCAGGGTGCGGGCACCGGTAAGCTCTCCCGAGAGTGCAGCGCGAGCGCTATTCCTGCGTTCGTAAAAAAAAATATGTATGAAAACTAAATAATGCAAGACATTCAGTACCATGCTTATAAAAGTAGTATTTTTGATTTTCCGAATGAAAATGATTTTGCATTTCTGTAAAGCTACCACAACGTCACACAGGCGCGCCGCTTAAGCGTCCCCGGAAGCGCCTACGTTCGCGCCACGTAAGCGCCCCCGGAAGCGCTCCGGTGTGCACAGCGTAAGCGCGTCAAGTCATGTGACCTTAAAATAACTCTTTTCATTGGTTGTTAAAAGTTTTTTTTACAACTAATGAAAACCCCACCCTTTTCCTTCACTTCTTCTTTCACTTTTGTGACTGCAAGACCTGTCTTTTTCCTGCTCAACCTATTTTTGAATTATAATGGCTGCTAGACGCACCAGTAGCAGTGAGGACTCGGATGGGTTCATTGAAGAAGAGGCTCCTCAGCCGAAGGTAAAAGAACATTTTATCTGGAAATTTTTTTCTATACCTGAGGGATGTAAAAAAGTAAATGCACCAAAGGGAGTGCAAGGTGGATTGCAAAATCTGCCAAATTGTACTTTCCCGAGGAGACCCCAGCAGGAAGTACAGTTTCGGTAATTCAACCATGATTCGCCATGTTCAACGCCGGCATCACCAGAACTATGCCCTGGAGAGTGTCAGGGCTCTGGCACGAGAGGCACCAAGGGATGGTGCTTCAACTTCAACTGGAGGAGCAACTGTATCGGTGAGGGGGCGACCAGAACAGCTGATCCCAAATATTCAGCCTTCTTTTAATGAAGCCTCAATCAAATGCAGACATTGTGATCAACTACTTTGTTATGGGGAACAAAGTGTTATGAACATGGTTCGAGCAATAGAGAACCACCGCTGCCGTCCCCAGCCCTAATTTTGATTATTTTTTTTTTCTCCTGTGGAGCAGTTTCCCATCCCCTGTTTTTGTTTTTGCTAAAAAAAAAGGAAAACAGAAGAAAAATAAAGTTTTTTTCAGAACTACCTCCAATTCTCATCAAATAGCTCTATTCTTAAAAAAATGAAAAAGAGTAACTGAAGTGGAGTGCAGTGAGAGAGGAGAGGAAAATGAATGAGAAAGCAAAGAAAGGGATGAGAGGGGAAGGGAAGTGAAGTAGGGGGACTGACAGAAGGTGAGTGTGGGGAAGGAGAGTAAGTAGAATGAGAGTGAACATGGGGAATGAGTATAAGTGAAGAAAATGTAGTAAAGGAACGGGGGTGTGGAAGGGTAAGAAAAGAGCAGTGATGTTTAGGAAAGAGTGGTGATACAGACTGGAAAAAGACAAAGAAAAAGTAAGAGTAGAAGCCTGAAGGCCTCATTTATGCGGCAATGCGTCACTTTTACGCCGCCGGTGCGTCACTTTTTGTGACGCACCAGTGCTGTAAAAAATGCACCTTGTTGAGTCATATTTACAAAGTGACGCATCTATGTAGATGTGTCACTTTGCAAACCCCTGCGCCACATCCAATCCAATCCAATCAGAAATTTGTATAGCGCACTACTCACCCAGAGGGTCTCAAGGCGCTTAGGGGAGAGGAGTTCGCTACTGATCGAACAGCCAGGTCTTGAGTTGCTTCCTGAAGGAGAGGTGGTTCTGGGTATGACGGATGTGGGAGGGGAGGGAATTCCAGGTCTTAGCCGCCAGGTAGGAGAAGGATCTACCTCCCATGGTGGATCTTCGAATGCGTGGAATCGCGGCGAGGGCTTGGTTGGACGAACGCAGTTGGCGGGTGGGGGTGTAGAAGGTCAGGCGGTTGTTAAGGTATCTGGGTCCTAGGTCGTGGAGAGCCTTGTGTGCGTGAGTGAGGAGACGGAACGTGATCCTCTTGCTGACGGGGAGCCAGTGCAGGTCTCTCAGGTGTCCGGATATGTGGTTGTGTCGAGGTATGTTCAGGATGAGTCGTGCGGAGGTGTTCTGAATGCGTTGAAGTCTATCCTGCAGTTTGTCTGTGGTTCCGGTGTAGAGGGTGTTTCCGTAGTCCAGGCAGCTGGTGACAAGTGCTTGGGTGACCGTCTTCCTTGTTTCGATGGGGATCCATCGGAAGATCTTTCGGAGCATGCGTAGGATGTTAAAACATGATGGTGAGACGGCGTTGACTTGTCTGGTCATCGAGAGGAAGGAGTCTAGGATGAAGCCCAGGTTTCCTGCTTGGTCCGTTGGTTTGGGTGCGCTGCCTAGGGCCGGGGGCCACCAGGAGTCGTCCCAGGCAGAGGGGGGATGATCCCAGGATGAGGACTTCCGTCTTGTCTGAGTTCAGTTTTAGGCGGCTGTTCTTCATCCACTCGGCTACTTCTTTCATCCCTTCGTGTAGGTTGGTTCTGGCGGTGGTTGGGTCTTTGGTGAGGGAGAGGATCAGCTGGGTGTCGTCGGCGTAGGAGATGATGTTGAGGTTGTGTTGGCGTGCGATGGATGCGAGGGGGCTCATGTAGACGTTGAAGAGGGTGGGGCTGAGCGATGAACCTTGTGGTACGCCGCAGATGACTTCGGTGGCCTCTGATCTGAGCGGGGGGAGGCAGACTCTCTGGGTTCTTCCGGCG
Source organism: Lissotriton helveticus (assembly GCF_964261635.1). NCBI lineage: Eukaryota > Metazoa > Chordata > Amphibia > Caudata > Salamandridae > Lissotriton > Lissotriton helveticus. Next base: position 54,224,571 of record NC_136059.1, read on the forward strand.
AGGAATGAGATGATCCAGTCCAGTGCCTTATCTTGTATCCCGATGTTGCTGAGGCATTGAATTAAGGTTTGGTGACAGACCGTGTCGAACGCTGCGGAGAGGTCCAGGAGGATGATGGCCACTGTTTCCCCATTGTCGAGTAGGGTTCGGATGTCGTTTTTGGCTGCGATAAGGGCGGTCTCGGTGCTGTGGTTGGCTCGGAAACCGGACTGTGAGGGGTCGAGGGAACCGTTGGACTCGAGGAAGGCGGCGAGATGACTGTTGACGGTCTTCTCTATGACTTTGGCGGGAAAAGGGAGGAGCGAGATGGGGCGGTAGTTCTTAAGTTCGGTGGGGTCTGCTGAAGGTTTGTTCAGGAGGGCGATGAGCTCGGCATGCTTCCAGCTTTCCGGGAAGGTGGCGGTGTTGAAGGAGCAGTTGATGATATCCCGGAGTTGAGGGGCGATGACGGAGTCGGCCTTCTTGAAAATGTGGTGGGGGCATGGGTCGGTTGGCGATCCGGAGTGGATGGTGTTCATCGTGCGGATGGTGTCTTCGGTGCTGATCGGGATCCAGGCACGGAGGGTGGTGGTGGGGGGGTTCGATTCTGTGGGTGGGGAGTGGTCTGGTCGCCAAAGCTGTTGTGTATGTCTGCGATCTTGCTGTGGAAAAACGAGACGAGAGAGTCGCAGAGGTCTTGTGAGGGAATGATGTCGTTGTTGCCGGCGATGGGGTTGGTGAGCTCTTTGACGATGCTGAAGAGTTCCTTGCTGTTGTGGCATTATTGTCTAGATGCTCCCTGAATGTTGACTTCTTGGTGGTGCGGATCAGCTGGTGGTGTTTGCGGGTGGCGTGTTTGAGGGCGGTCATGTTGTCTGTGGTTGGGTTTCTTCGCTAGGCTTTCTTGAGGGCGCGGCAGTTCTTTTTGGAGTTCTTGAGGTCGTCATTGAACCAGGAGGCTTTTTTGCTTCCTTGTTTGTTGGGACGGTTTTTCAGGGGTGCTAGGTCGTCAGCGCAGTTGGTGATCCACTGTGCGAGGGTGTTGGCTGCTTGATTGGGGTCCATTGATCTGGCAGGAGGGTTCTGGTTTAGTGATGTGGTGAGCTGGGCAGTGGTAATTTTGTTCCAGCTTCTGCGGGGGACCTGTTGTGGGTGGTGGTGGGTCGTGGTCTTTCTGAAGCTGAAGTGGACGCAGCTGTGGTCTGTCCAGTGGAGTCCCGTGGAGTGGTTGAAGAAGATGTGCTTGCTGGAGGAGAAGATTGGGTCGAGCGTGTGTCCGGCGTAGTGGGTGGGGGTGTTCACCAGTTGTTGGAGTCCGAGATTGGCGGGGTTGTCCAGCAGGGTGGTGGTGTTCCTGTCGTTGTTATTCTCCAGGTGGAAGTTGAGGTCCCCTAGGAGAATGTAGTCATCGGAGGGGAGGGCGTGTGGGCTGACAAAGTCAGCGATGTCTTCGCTGAATTGTGTGCGGGGTCCTGGGGGTCTGTAAATGAGGGTGCCTCTGAGTGTGGTCTTGAAGTCGGTGTGTATCTGGAAGTGTAGGTGTTCGGCGGCTGTGAGGGTGTCGTCGGAGCTGGTCGTGATGCGGATGGTGTTCTTGTGGACGATGGCGATACCTCCTCCTGTTTGATTTATGCGGTCCCTTCGGATGATCTTGTAACCGTCAGGGATGGCTAAGGCGATGTCGGGTGCTGATGAGGCGTTCATCCAGGTTTCAGTGAGAAAGGCGACGTCCGGAGTTGTGGAGTCGAGTAGGTTCCATAGTTCAATGGCGTGTCTGTGGACCGAGCGGGTGTTGAGCAGGATGCACTTCAGGTGGTTGATGTTGGAGCTCCGCTTGGCGTGAGCGGATGCAGTGTAGGTCTTGATGCAGCAGAACTTGCAGGATTGGAAGGTGAAGGGTCCATGGGTGCGTCCTGCGTTGGCTCGGTCGCAGTCGGGGAGTCGGCCGGTGTTGAGTGCAGTGAGGGTAGCAGCGTCGTACATTTGGCGGGTGGGATGGCCTCTGCGGGGTCCAGGGGGTCTGGCGCTGGGCGCGGTCCAGGCACGGACGGGCGCAGACGGGCTTACCTTTGGCGCGTCTTCGGCGCGTTTAGTGCGCACCCGCTGCGCGTATGCAACTCTGCCATAAGTGGAGAGTTGAGGGGGCGGAGCAGCTGGGAGGCGGGAGCGGGGTGGCGAGTGAGGAGGGGATCGGTCCGGAGATGCTGGAGGGAGCGGGGGTGGGGCCGCGGGGGAGCAGCGGCAGGGAGAGGGCTAAGGGCACAACAATGCAATAATAATGGCACAGGCGAGATCGGGGGCACAACCAAGGAGGTCGCTGGCACAAATACCAAAACAATGCAATAATAATGGCACAGAATGCAGGAGATACTGTGCGAATACGATATCAGGCACACCAAGGCAATATGGATACGATACCAGGCACAATGGCACAGAATGCGGGAGATACAGTGCGAATACGATATCAGGCACACCAAGGCAATATGGATACGATACCAGGCACAATGGCACAGAATGCAGGAGATACAGTGCGAATACGATATCAGGCACACCAAGGCACACAAAGGAGGGCCAGGTCAGGATGGTCACATTATACCTGCGCCAGGTGTAATGTATGCAAAGGGGGCGTATTGACGCAAGAAAGGGTCGTAGAAGTGACGCAGTGAAATCTATGAGATTTCACGGCGTCACTTTTAGGACACCGTTGCGTCAAAATCTTGCGCCTGCCTCACAGCAGGCGTAAGACTGACGCAGGCCCTTTCACATGGGGCTGGCCCCATGTGAAAGGATGCATTGCTGGAGTTGCACACTCCAGCAATGCATCACTTTTGCGCTTACAGATACGTCAGAAATACTGACGTATCTGTAACTCCTTGCGACATAATGCGTCATACATTAAATATGACGCATCAGGAATACCACCACTATCCCGAGCCTTTAGCATTCGCACCCGAATGCACGGCGGACCTTTACCCAGCACACCTTAGCTGACCACCATTCCATTTATTTTGATATCAATCACGCAATTACAGCCCTGATGAGTCACAGTCTCTTACCTGTGATGAAACACATGTCGGCTGGCGTTTTTTGGAATAAAGAAAAAAGAAATAAAGACCAATATTCAACAATACGAATTGTCTTCATGTAATCAATGATATTTACATGTCTCATTGTCTCAAACACTACTATATTACCAATATTGCTTTGATCTGACGTGTGCACAGTACCTGTGTTCTCGGGCTGTAGACTTGTCAGACCGTCCGATGGAAATTAACATGGGGAAAACACGTTTTGGGACCCCCCTTTTTTCTCAGCCTCCACTTCACGAATCCCCCCGAAACTTTCAGGGAAGGAGCGGAGCGGAGCTGGCCAAAATTTTGGAAAATTACACGCGAATTCCTCAACCGGCGCCAGAGTTCTTCCCAATGGAATGTTGAGGATTTCCTATGGTAGCCAATCCTAACTATAACTACCTACTGGCGACCGCCAGTAGGTAATATTTATATATATATATATATATATATTCACTGAAAAAACCATAGGTTAGAGACCATATATAGTTAGGAATTAGCATTTAAAAAACCTTGAAAATTCACTGAAAAAACCATAGGTTAGAGACCATATATAGTTAGGAATTACCATTTAAAAAACCTTGAAAATTCACTGAAAAAACCATAGGTTATAGACCATATATAGTTAGGGCTTAGCATTTAAAAAACCTTATTTTACTCACACAAAACCATTGAAATTCCATATATAGTTAGTTGCACTAACTATATATCGCGCACCCGCAATCCACTGCTGATGATGTCACATATTACATCATTCATGACATGGTCAGTGACATCACTGATGACATCTCAAATGACATCACTGATGACATCACTGATGACAACATCCAGTGTCTGTATGTTTCTGTAAACTTTAAATATGTCTTACATATTGAAGAATGAGTGGATGAATAAGTGTCTGGATGAAGGATTCAGTAGGTGCATGACTGACTGTATGAGTGAGTGATTAAATGTGTCTCACTGAGTGCATGGGTTAGTGACTAAACTGTCTTAATTTGTGCATCATTATTTGTATTGTTCTGTAAACTGCTGCATGTGTTGATCAGTAGCTATATGAGTAACTATACGGGTTATGGATTGGTTGCCCAATTATTTGTATGGGAGACTGAGTGTGTGTGTGGCTGGCTGGGAGGTGTGTGACTCTGTGCAGATCAATGTGTACTTGTATCAATGATTGTATAAGAGAGTAAGTATGTGTTAGTATATGTTTGAAAATGTTATGTGCTCTATGTTTAACTGTATAGATTAGAAAATGGAAGTGTGATTGATTCTTTACAGGACTGACTAGGTGTGTAAGTAACTCCATGGGTGAGTGGCAGAGTGTGATTGTCTGTATAGGTGTATGAGTGCATATGATAGTGTTGTAAAGATGAGTCATTGTATGTATGAATGATTGTATGGGTGAATGAGTGAATGTGTGTGTAGAAGTAGGAATCAGTGAGTGCGTATGTAGTAACTAGTATTGATGTGTCAATGGTTTCAAAAATTATACTCATATTTAACACTGGGTGTAACAGAGGTATATTAAAGTGTGAGGAGATGCATTTTATTGTCACATGAATGATATCATAAGTGATGTGATCATTGATGTCAAATGAGATGTCATCAGTGATGTCATCAGTGATGTCATTTGAGATGTCATCAGTGATGTCATCAGTGATGTCACTGACCATGTCATGAATGATGTAATATGTGACATCATCAGCAGTGGATTGCGGGTGCGCGATATATAGTTAGTGCAACTAACTATATATGGAATTTCAATGGTTTTGTGTGAGTAAAATAAGGTTTTTTAAATGCTAAGCCCTAACTATATATGGTCTATAACCTATGGTTTTTTCAGTGAATTTTCAAGGTTTTTTAAATGCTAATTCCTAACTATATATGGTCTCTAACCTATGGTTTTTTCAGTGAATTTTCAAGGTTTTTTAAATGCTAATTCCTAACTATATATGGTCTCTAACCTATGGTTTTTTCAGTGAATTTCAATGGTTTTTTAATAGCAAATATCATAAGCTGTCGAATGTCAAGTACGTGGTAAGTAAAAACATTTTCGTGTTTATGCACACTGATCTGCTTTGAATGCTGCCCCCCTCCTCCCCCTCATTTCTATTAGGAGTACTCTCTCTTTGCAGATAGTGAAGGGTAGTTAACGCAGGCCTTTGCCCCCGTTGTAATCCGTCGTGCCTGCTTCTCTCTCCATTTGATTGATTGTTATCCAAGCATTTACTGTTTTAGAATTGGTTCTCTTTGATTCATTCTCTATTTACAAACAAGCACAGAGTCGCAATACTCTGTTTAGTCTTTGCAGATAGCGAAAAATCGTGTAAAAAAACAAAAGGAATCGAGCAAAATCAGTAGGCCACTAATGGGATCTCTTTTTGACCTCGCTAAAATAGAAACATTAGGAACAACCCCTCATGACAAACACGAAACTATTGAGATGAACTGAACTCCACACCATGATGGCTGCAATACAGCTCGGCTCCGCCACCCTCCCCGCCCAAAATAACGATAAACTCTATGCAAATATTACAAATATATACAACACACCAGCAAAGTAACAGGGTAAAACATTTTATTAAACAACTATTTACATAACTATTTTATACTTTTTGATGCCCGATCCGGCTAGCTCAATCGATCGAGCATGAAACTCATGCACTCTGATGGTTCAAAGTTTTGAGGAGTGCTTGTAACACTGTCTGAAGCCTATTTGCACTTGCTTCAGCTTCACTATTGTCAAAGTAAAGTGGGGACTGTTTGAGGACGTGACTGCATTTGTGAACAATGTAATGCGGTGCCACCCTGAACCGCTTGACGGAGGCCCCCGAGGGACGGTGTGATGGCGCGGACTCGGAGGGGGTGCTTGGCTCCGGCTCCCTCCCCAAGTCGTGTTCTCGTGGTGTAGCCTGAGATCGCCCCCGACATAGGTGGCCGGCTCCCGGGATCAAGCGGAACTTTTTGCCTTTTGGTAACTCTTCCATTCTTGACCTTGTCCCACAATCCGTTTCACCTAAAGACACGCTGTAGTGGGGCGCCCCTTTACCATTTCAGTTACCATTCCGCCCGCTTTTGCTACACTGTGCCTCTTCCGCTATTCAGCTGTTTACCGCCCGCTCTTTCGACTACAGCGTCTCGCTCACCATGTAGTTGAGGTGCTCCCGCTCTTGCGGTGCAGCGATAGCCGGCTGCCACAGTACTCTCAAAATGGCGGCCGGCTCTTCAGATTTGGGCGTGGTCCACTAAAATTGCCCTGCGACACCTTGGAACTCGGACGCTTGTCTGCTAGAGATTGGGCTCCATTCTCGAAAGCGTCCCCTCAGCCTTGAAGATTCTACAAAAGTCTTGGGGGCCCCCGACTCCCGCAGGCTTCTGGTGGAGAGCGGCTAGCATTATTGCTCGTCGAATGGCCACGACGGAGCTACGAAATGGTGGTGCTCTCATGCTAACGCCAGCTTCAGTCTGAAACATCCAGAAACACTGTAGACTACCAATTCGATCAGTTCCGGTAGCGCCCCAACGTGACCCGGTAGAGAAGAACTAGCCCTCCCCTCTTTCACTGATGGTTCTTGTTGCCTATCCCTTCTGTTGTCATTTAACAGAACTATTTAGCCTGCTGAAAGGGGTTGTGTTCCGACCGCTGGTTGGTGGAGACATTTTGACTATATTCTAGACCTGCGTTGTCGCGTAATGCGTCATATGACGTGCCGCGTTAGCGCATCCGGAAGTGATCCGGGGCGCGACACGCAGCGCGTAACGTAAGCATAACAGGTCATATGACTTGTTAATAAAACTTTTCATTGGTTCATTTTACTTTTCTTATTCTAATGATGCTTTCGAACATTATTTTTTCTTAAATATATGTTATAATGTTCCAGGCTAATGTACTTTCCCGGAAAATTTACAACTGTCCTGCAAGTAAAATATATTCCTTTTTCGAGAAAAAGGGCGTTTCTTCGTCCCATGACGGAGCCGTTGAGCAAAAGAGGGTCGGCCGTATAGTGTCTTGAATATCAGATTCTTATCGATCACTTTATGTTGCAGGAGTAGAAAACACAACAGCCCTTGACCATTTATCTTTACTGCGTTCCTGCGTATTATACCTTTTACCCTTCATGTAATTGGACTGCTTTATTTCACTTGCCTTTTACTGATTCGAAAACAGTGACTATTATTAAAAACTTTACCAATGTATATACTACTACCATGTTTTCTTTTAAAAACCTTTATTGTGAAAATGTCATTATACAAATACGGGCCTATAACCACGTGGGCCGGCCACGGAGCAAACTGTAATCGTATATGATGAGTAGACATTTACACTGTAGAGGAACGTAACGGGCGGGCCATTAGGTTGCAAGAACTAAAGTGTCTAACAGTTGCGGAATCGGTGGACGTACATTTTATAATTAAAATACGACAGGGCCACTTAAAATAAAATTATCTAGATATACATTTGCGGGCAAGTACCATGGGTGACGTTAATTCGAACTTTCAATAGTACAGTAATCAATAACACATCAGAACTTAATATCAATAGGGATATCGAAATATTCAATCTATTCTCGTCCCCGCCCGCCATGTGCTTCAAAACTGCATACGTATCTCGTGATATCAAGGTTGTGCAACCAGTACACAACAAGGAGTTACGAGTCCCATTTATTCCGGCGCCATTTTGGGCGAGGACGGGCAGGTTCAGGATATAGTCAAAATGTCTCTACCAACCATCGACTATGATGATGTTCATATGCTGTATTTATTAGAGTAACACTCATCTGTCCACATGAAATTAATTTGCCACAATCTAAACATGTCATTTTAATCTTTCCAAAGTTCTTCTAAATATTTCGGACCGTTTCCCTTTGATGAATGTACTGGCAGGTTGGGGGTTCTCCTCCAAATCTCTCTTTTATGCAGCACTATAATTAATCGGTGCCACCTCTCCATATGACGATGCATGGTATAGTTACCATAACTATATTTTTTTTTCGGTTCCTCTGGAGAGTACATCGTGGCAGATGAAGCGTGTAACGTACCGGGCATTTACCTTTTTTTGCATGTAGAGGAAAAGAAAAAAAATTTGAGCGTCCGAGTTCTAAGGTGTCCCAGGGCCATTTTAGTGGACCAGGCCCAAATCCAAAGAACAGGCCGCCATTTTGAGAGTCCTCTTGCAGCCGCCTGTCGCTGTAGCATCAAGAGTGGCCGAAACTCAGCTGAATGGCAACTGAAACGGTAAAGGGGCGCCCCACTACAGCAGACGAGCCTCCACCTAGGAAGGCCCGTTCACGCCGCCTTCCCCCCCCCCCTTCGGGCACCCCACGCCGTTATTCGGAGCAGGATTGTAGGATGGCCACACCAGTACGGCAACTTGCTAGACACCACCTCTTTGCCTACCGAATCTCAGCGCCTTGTGGTGTCTTCTATTCAGAAAACATTGTTGTGCTGCCTTCGACCTATTCGCCGCAAGTGCGCACGCAACTCAGCTGCATAGCTTGCTAGACACCACCTAGGTGCTAACCGAATCTCAGCGCCTTGTGGTGTCTTCTATTCCAAAAATATTGTTGTGCTGCCTTTGGCCCCATTCGCACATCGGTCCGCTACTGACGCCATCTCACAGGCCAACGGGGCGCCCCACGCCGACTTTCAGCATTGTAGGATGGCCACACCAGTGCGACAACTTACTAGACACCACCTCGGTGCCATCCGGATCTTGGCATCTCAGCGCCTTGTGGTGTCTTCTATTCAGAAAATATTGTTGCGCTGCCTTTGGCCCCATTCGCACATCGGTCCGCTACTGACGCCATCTCACAGGCCAACGGGGCGCCCCACGCCGACTTTCAGCATTGTAGGATGGCCACACCAGTGCAACTTACTAGACACCACCTCGGTGCCATCCGGATCTTGGCATCTCAGCGCCTTGTGGTGTCTTCTATTCAGAAAATATTGTTGCGCTGCCTTTGGCCCCATTTGCACATCGGTCAGCTACTGCCGCCATCTCGCAGGCCAACGGGGCGCCCCACACCGACTTTCAGCATTGTAGGATGGCCACACCAGTGCGACAACTTGCTGGACACCACCTCGGTGCCATCCGGATCTTGGCGCGTTGTGCTGCCTTCGGCCTATTCGCACATCGGTCCGCTACTGACGCCATCTCACAGGCCAACGGGGCGCCCCACGCCGACTTTCAGCATTGTAGGATGGCCACACCAGTGCAACTTACTAGACACCACCTCGGTGCCATCCGGATCTTGGCGCATTGTGCTGCCTTCGGCCTATTCGCACATCGGTCCGCTACTGACGCCATCTCACAGGCCAACGGGGCGCCCCACGCCGACTTTCAGCATTGTAGGATGGCCACACCAGTGCAACTTACTAGACACCACCTCGGTCCCATCCGGATCTTGGCGCGTTGTGCTGCCTTCGGCCTATTCGCACATCGGTCTGCTACTGCCGCCATCTCACAGGCCAACGGGGCGCCCCACGCCGACTTTCAGCATTGTAGGATGGCCACACCAGTGCGACAACTTGCTGGACACCACCTCGGTGCCATCCGGATCTTGGCGCGTTGTGCTGCCTTCGCCCTATTCGCACATCGTTCCGCTACTGACGCCATCTCACAGGCCAACGGGGCGCCCCACGCCGACTTTCAGCATTGTAGGATGGCCACACCAGTGCAACTTACTAGACACCACCTCGGTGCCATCCGGATCTTGGCGCGTTGTGCTGCCTTCGGCCTATTCGCACATCGGTCCACTACTGACGCCATCTCACAGGCCAACGGGGCGCCCCACGCCGACTTTCAGCATTGTAGGATGGCCACACCAGTGCGACAACTTGCTGGACACCACCTCGGTGCCATCCGGATCTTGGCGCGTTGTGCTGCCTTCGGCCTATTCGCACATCGGTCCGCTACTGACGCCGCCTCACGTGCCAACGGATTTTCTACGCTTTTTATACCCTATGCCGCATAACAGGTCATGTGACTTGTTTATAAAACTTTTCATTGGTTCATTTTACTTTTGGTTTCCTAATGATGGAAGGCTTGATCATATGACCTAAATATAACACTTTTCATTGGATGAAAACTATTTTTTTTTCCCAAACGATGAAAGCCCCACCTTGTTTCTGGATGTTTCAGACTGAAGCTGGCGTCAGCATGAAAGCACCACCATCTCGTGGCTCCGTCGTGGTCATTCCGCGAGCAATCATGGCAGCCGCTCCCCACCGGAAGCCTACAGGAGTCGGGGGCCCCCAAGACTTTTGTAGAATCCTCAAGGCAGAGGGGACGCTTTCGAGAATGGGGTCCAAGACCTAGCAGACAAGCGTCCGATTTCCAAGGTGTCCCAGGGCCATTTCAGTGGACCAGGCCCAAAAAGGAAAGAGCCTGCCGCCATTTTGAGAGTCCTGTGACAGCCGCCTATCGCTGCACCGCAAGAGTGGGCGCAACTCAGCTGAATTGCGGATTTTGACACAGTGGACCAAAAGCGGACGGAATGGCAACTGAAACGGTAAAGGGGCGCCCCACTACAGCAGACGAGGCTCCAACTAGGGAGGCCCGTTCACGCCGCTCCCCCCCCCCCCGGGGCGCCCCACGCCGGTATTCGGAGGGCGGCAACTCAGCTGAATTGCGGATTTTGACACAGTGGACCAAAAGCGGACGGAATGGCAACTGAAACGGTAAAGGGGCGCCCCACTACAGCAGACGAGGCTCCACCTGGGGAGGCCCGTTCACGCCGCCTCTCCCCCCCCCCGGGGCGCCCCACGCCGTTTTTCGGAGGGCGGCAACTTACTGGACATCACCTTGGTGCCATCGTTCTGCTGCCTTGGAACTATTCGCACAACAGACCGCTACTGATGACCCACCCCCCGCGACGCCCCACGCCGGATACCGAAATCAGTGCGGCACCCAGGCAACATCACCTGGGTGCCGTCCAGAAATCTGGACGCTGTGCTGCCTTGGGACTATTCGCACAACCGACCGCTACTTCCTTCTTTTTCCCTAAAAATGTTTAAATGTTTTTACTGTTTTTGTTTTGTTGTATATATTTATAAGTTATTAAAGTTTTATAATCCTACTACTTTGTTGGAGTGCTATATATTTTTAATGTGACACATAATTGTAAAAACTTTGATGTACAAAGAGTCATCCCTGGAATCTTCCGCTTCAGGCTCGGTCCCCTCCCCAATCACAATACAGGATGGTTTTCAGATAGTAGGAACGCGTGTGGTGTGACGGATCTCATCGGGTGTGGGCCTTGATCTACTATAACTCCTTTGAAGAGGGGTAATTCTTTACAGCTGGGGCCATAAACTACATCTGCAGGGCTAGCTGATAGCCTGGGACCGGCCTGGACAATCGGACACAGAGGAAGAGGAGTGTCAGAGGGTGCGGTAGTGAATTGGGCGAAAGGGAGGTGTCGGGCGGGCACAGGGTGTGATTCTCAGGGAAGAGCAGCGCAGATGGGGGGAGGTTTATTGCCCATGCATAAGACAGAGAGCGGGGGTGACCAGTGCCTGGGGGAGATGCTTGCGAGGGTGGGGAGCCATGCTAAGGATCGACAGCGTGCAGAGAGTGGGTCTGGTCAAGTCATCTAAAATGGCTGCCGTGCACGACAAAAGTGTGGCATTTGAAAAAAGGCAAGATGGCGCAGACAATGTTTTTCAACACTTCCTGATTTCCTTCGAATCGAACGTTAACAGACGTTGGGGCCTATTACCAAAGTTAAGCGATATTTATCCCTAACGATGCTTAGCAACAAATTTTTTACCGCTAAGCATCGTCAGAAATTATCGCAGATAAACCTTGCTATTATCAAGGTTTATCGCAAATGCGATAAAAAACGGCCGCAATGCATTAATAAAGTGGGGCCCAAGATGGTCGCTATCTCCTACTAGCGGTCGCTAACTGGTGTTAGCGACAGCTAGGTAATACGGAGATAATTTTATCTCCGCTTTCTTGGCTTTTAAAGCCAAAAAAGCGGAGATAAACCCCCTTGATAATATGCCCCGTTATCTCTCCCACACTACCGGTCCCCCTGGGCTTAAACGCCGAGATGGTAGGGACTGCATCCCGTGAAGATAGGCCGAGACGTCACTCAGCAGAAAAAAAAGTTAAAAAAAAGTCTATAAACATACAATAAGTTAAAAGTCAATCATTCTTCATTCCTTGTAGTACGCTCCCCAGTCCGCTTCCCGTTACGCTAACCGGGCGCACCCCACCAAAAAAACCTCCACATCAAACCTATGGGGTCAGGGAGGATCTACTATGCCCCCTTATGGTCATTTGCCCCTTCGCTTTGGCCTCCTCTTGTCTCTCGATCCTACCGAGAGACAAGATGGCGGCCGCTACGGACTGTTTGGAATGTTTACAGACGCCGGAGAACCAATCAGCTTCGCTTCACAAAGCTCCGTAACGCGAAAAGTACGCGAACTGGAGCGCTGCCCGTTCCGCTGTTATAGATATATATCTTTTTTTGAACGTTAATTTCTCAAAATCCACTGGAGCACATATATTGAGACCTAACAAAGGCACATCGGGCTACCAGTCCCTACAATTTTGCCAAGTTTCGTGCAAATCCATTCAGCCGTTCGATTATTATTATTTTTATTTTTTTTTGCCCCGCGGGGCCCTTTTAAAACCTCCACATCAAACCTAGGGGGTCAGGGAGGATCTACTATGCCCCCTTATGGTCATTTGCCCCTTCGCTTTGGCCTCCTCTTGTCTCTCGATCCTACCGAGAGACAAGATGGAGGCCGCTACGGACTGTTTAGAATGTTGACAGACGCCGGAGAACCAATCAGCTTCGCTTCACAAAGCTTCGTAACGCGAAAAGTACGCGAACTGGAGCGCTGCCCGGTCCGCTGTTACAGATATATATCTTTTTTTGAACATTAATTTCTCAAAATCCACTGGAGCACATATATTGAGACCTACAAAAGGCACATCGGGCTACCAGTCCCTACAATTTTGCCAAGTTTCGTGCAAATCCATTCAGCCGTTCGGGCTAAAAGTGAGGCCAACCGCCCTATGGAAAACTCAATGTTAAAAACACGTTTTGGGACCCCCCTTTTTTCTCGGCCCCCCCTTGATGAACCCCCCCAAATTCTCAGGGGCTGCTCAGAAACAAAATGTTCCATTTTCCTGAAAATTTCAGCCAATTCCGTCCACAAACGCCAAAGTTATTAGACATAGAATTTTCAAAAATCCCATAGAGAAAAAATCCTAACTATATATACCTACTGGCGACCGCCAGTAGGTAATATATATATATATATATATTCACTGAAAAAACCATAGGTTATAGACCATATATAGTTAGGAATTAGCATTTAAAAAACCTTATTTTACTCACACAAAACCATTGAAATTACATATATAGTTAGTTGCACTAACTATATATCGCGCACCTGCAATCCACTGCTGATGATGTCACATATTACATCATTCATGACATGGTCAGTGACATCACTGATGACATCACTGATGACATCTCAAATGACATCACTGATGACATCACTGATGACATCTCATTTGACATCAATGACCACATCACTGATGATATCATTCATATGACAATACAATGCATCTCCTCACATTTTAATATAACCTCTGTTTCACCCAGTGTTAAATACAGAATATAATTTTTGAAACCATTGACACACCAATACTAGTTACTACATACGCACTCACTGATTCCTACGTCTACACACACCTTCACTCATTCACCCATACTATCATTCATACATACAATCACTCATCTTTACAACACTATCATATGCACTCATACACCTATACAGACACTCACAGTCTGCCACTCATCCATGGAGTTACTCACACACCTAGTCAGTCCTGTAAAGAATCAATGACACTTCCATTTTCTTGTCTATACAGTTAAACATAGAGCACCTTACATTTTCAAACATATACTAACACATACTTACCTTGTTATACAATCATTGATACAAGTACACATTGATCTGCACAGAGTCACACACCTCCCAGCCAGCCACACACACACTCAGTCTCCCATACAAATACTTGGACAATCAATCAGTAACCCATATAGTTAATTATATAGCTACTGATCAAAACATGCAGCAGTTTACAGAACAACAGACATAATGATGCACAAATTAAGACACTTTAGTCACTAACCCATGCACTCAGTGAGACACATTTAATCACTCACTCATGCATTCAGTCATGCACCTACTAAATCCTTTGTCCAGACACTTATACTTCCACTCATTCTTCAATATGTAAGACACATTTTAACTTTACAGAAACATACAGTCACTGGATGTTGTCATCAGTGATGTCATCAGTGATGTCATTTGAGATGTCATCAGTGATGTCATCAGTGATGTCACTGACCATGTCATGAATGATGTAATATGTGACATCATCAGCAGTGGATTGCAGGTGCGCGATATATAGTTAGTGCAACTAACTATATATGTAATTTCAATGGTTTTGTGTGAGTAAAATAAGGTTTTTTAAATGCTAATTCCTAACTATATATGGTCTATAACCTATGGTTTTTTCAGTGAATTTTCAAGGTTTTGTAAATGCTAATTCCTAACTATATATGGTCTATAACCTATGGTTTTTTCAGTGAATTTCAATGGTTTTTTAATAGCAAATATCATAAGCTGTCGAATGTCAAGTACGTGGTAAGTGAAAACATTTTCGTGTTTATGCACACTGATCTGCTTTGAATGGTGCCCCCCCCCTCATTTCTATTAGGAGTACTCTCTCTTTGCAGATAGTGAAAGGTAGTTAACGCAGGCCTTTGCCCCCGTTGTAATCCGTCGTGCCTGCTTCTCTCTCCATTTGATTGATTGTTATCCAAGTATTTACTGTTTTAGAATTAGTTCTCTTTGGTTCATTCTCTATTTACAAACAAACACAGAGTCGCAATACTCTGTTTAGTCTTTGCAGATAACGAAAAATCGTGTAAAAAAAAAGAAAAGGAATCGAGCAAAATCAGTAGGCCACTAATGGGATCTCTTTTTGACCTCGCTAAAATAGAAACATTAGGAACAACCCCTCATGACAAATACAAAACTAGTGAGATGAACTGAACTCCACACAATGATGGCTGCAAAACAGCTCGGCTCCGCCACCCACCCCGCCCAAAATAACGATAAAGAGCGGCTGCCATGATTGGTTGCGGAATGGCCACGACGGAGCTACGAAATGATGCTGCTCTCATGCTAACCCCAGCTTCAGTCTGAAACATCCAGAAACACTGTAGACTACCAATTCGATCAGTTCCGGTAGCGCCCCAATGTAACCCGGTAGAGAAGAACTAGCCCTCCCCTCTTTCACTGATGGTTCTTGTTGCCTGTCCCTTCTGTTCTCATTTAACAGAACTATTTAGCCTGCTGAAAGGGGTTGTGTTCCGACCGCTGGTTGGTGGAGACATTTTGACTATATTCTGGACCTGCGTTGTCGCGTAATGCGTCATATGACGCGCCGCGTTAGCGCATCCGGAAGTCATCCGGGGCGCGCAGCGCGTAACGTAAGCATAACAAGTCATGTGACTTGTTAATAAAACTTTTCATTGGTTCATTTTACTTTTCTTATTGTAATGATGAAAGGCTTGCTCATATGACCTAAAAATTACGCTTTTCATTACTTCCGAACATTATTTTTTCTTAAATATATGTTATAATGTTCCAGGCTAATGTACTTTCCCGGAAATTTTACAACTGTCCTGCAAGTAAAATATATTCTTTTTTCGAGAAAAAGAGCGTTTCTTCGTCCCATGATGGAGCCGTTGAGCAAAAGAGGGTCGACCTGCTGTCTTAGTCGCCGATACGCCTGAATATGAGATTCTTATCGATCACTTTATGTTGCAGGAATAGAAAACACAACAGCCCTTGACCATTTATCTTTACTGCGTTCCTTCGTATTATACCTTTTACCCTTCATGTAATTGGTCTGCTTTATTTCACTTGCCTTTTAATGATTCTAAAACAGTGACTATTATTACAAACTTTACCAATGTATATACTACTACCATGTTTTCTTTTAAAAACCTTTATTGTGAAAATTTCATTATACAAATACGAGCCTATAACCACGTGGGCCGGCCACGGAGCAAACTGCAATCGTATGTGATGAGTAGACATTTACACTGTAGAGGAACGTAACGGGCGGGCCATTAGGTTGCAAGAACTAAGGTGTCTAACAGTTATGGAATCGGTGGACGTACATTTTATAATTAAAATACGACAGGGCCAGTTACAATAAAATTATCTAGATATACATTTGCGGGCAAGTACCATGGGTGACGTTAATTCGAACTTTCAACAGTACAGTAATCAATAACACATCAGAACTTAATATCAATAGGGATGTCGAAATATTCAATCAATTCTCGTCCCCGCCCGCCATGTGCTTCAAAACTGCATACGTATCTCGTGATTTCAAGGTTCTGCAACCAGTACACAACAAGGAGTTACGAGTCCCATTTATTCCGGCGCCATTTTGGGCGAGGACGGGCAGGTCCAGGATATAGTCAAAATGTCTCTACCAACCATCGACTATGATGATGTTCATATGCTGTATTTATTAGAGTAACACTCATCTGCCCACATGAAATTAATTTACCACAATCTAAACATGTCATTTTAATCTTTCCAAAGTTCTTCTAAATATTTGGGACCGTTTCCCTTGCCTCTGAAGCTCTCAGTGCCACTTCTTTGATGAATGTACTAGCAGGTCAGGGGTTCTCCTCCAAATCTCTCTTTTATGCAGCACTATAATTAATTGGTGCCACCTCTCCATATGACGATGCATGGTATAGTTACCACAACTATATATTTTTTCGTTTCCTCTGGAGAGTTCATCGTGGCAGATGAAGCGTGTAACATACCGGGCATTTACCTTTTTTTGCATGTACAGGAAAGGAAAAAAAAATCGAGCGTTCGAGTTCTTAGGTGTCCCAGGGCCATTTTAGTGGACCAGGCCCAAATCCAAAGAACAGCTATCTCACAGGCTAATGGGGCGACCCACGCCGAGTTTCAGCATTGTAGGATGACCACACAAGTACAGCAACTTGCTAGACATCACCTCGGTGCCATCCGGATCTCGGCGCCCCACTGCAGATGAAGTGCCTCTCAACTATGAAACCACCAGAAAACGCTTGAGTCAGCTTTGTGTGAAGCCGCCATTTTGATTCAATCAATAGCGTCCCCCTGCACACATTCAGGGACCTGGTCGTGTCTTCAGGTCAAACGAATTTGGGACAAGATGCAGAAAGGAAAAGGAAAAAAGTTCCGCCGGACCCCGGGAGGTGGCCGCCTATGTCATGGGCGATCTTAGGCCACACCAGGGCAATAGTGAAGCTGCAGCAGGTGCAAATAAGCTTCAGACAGTGTTACAAGCGCTGCTCAGAACTCTCAACTATGACACCACCTCGGTGCCATCCGGATCTTGGCGCCTTGTGCTGGTTCCGGCCTATTCACACATCGGTCCGCTACTGACGCCACCTCACAGGCCAACGGGGCACCCCACGCCGACTTTCGGCGCAGCATTGTAGGATGGCCACACCAGTGCGGCAAATTGCTGGACACCACCTCGGTGCCATCCAGATCTCGGCGCGTTGTGCTGCCTTCGGCCTATTCGCCACAAGTGCGCACGCAACTCAGCTGCATAGCGAGTGAAACACCAAGGGGCGCCCCACTGCAGCCGAGGAACCTCCATCTTGGGGGCGACGCACAGCATCACATTGCTTTCCAATGCAGTCAGATCCTCAAACAGCCCCCACTGACTGACGCGAACTCACAGGCCAACGGGGCGCCCCACGCCGACTTTCGGCGCAGCATTGTAGGATGGCCACACCAGTGCGGCAAGTTGCTGGACACCACCTCGGTGCCATCCGGATCTTGGCGCGTTGTGCTGCCTTCGGCCTATTCGCACATCAGTCCGCTACTGACGCCATCTCACAGGCTAATGGGGCGCCCCACGCCGACTTTCAGCATTGTAGGATGACCACACCAGTACAGCAACTTGCTAGACATCACCTCGGTGCCATCCGGATCTCGGCGCCCCACTGCAGATGAAGTGCCTCTCAACTATGAAACCACCACTGTGACATCCGGATCTTGGCGCGTTGTGCTGCCTTCGGCCTATTCGCACATCGGTCCGCTACTGACGCCATCTCACAGGCTAATGGGGCGACCCACGCCGAGTTTCAGCATTGTAGGATGACCACACCAACTTGCTAGACATCACCTCGGTGCCATCCGAATCTTGGCATCTCAACGCCTAGTGGTATCTTCCATACAGAAAATATTGTTACGCTACCTTTGGCCCCATTCGCACATCAGTCCGCAACTTAGACATCACCTCGGTGCCATCCGGATCTTGGCATCTCAGCGCCTTGTGGTGTCTTCTCGTCAGAAAATATTGTTGCGCTGCCTTTGGCCCCATTCGCACATCAGTCCGCTACTGACACCATCTCACAGGCCAACAGGGCGCCCCACGCCGACTTTCAGCATTGTAGGATGGCCACACCAGTGCGGCAACTTACTAGACACCACCTCGGTGCCATCCGGATCTTGGCGCGTTGTGCTGCCTTCGGCCTATTCGCACATCGGTCCGCTACTGACGCAAACTCACAGGCCAACGGGGCGCCCCACGCCGACTTTCAACATTGTAGGATGGCCACACCAGTGCTGCAACTTGCTGGACACCACCTCGGTGCCATCCGGATCTTGGCGCGTTGTGCTGCCTTCGGCCTATTCGCACATCGGTCCGCTACTGACGCCGCCTCACGTGCCAACGTATTTTCTCCGCATTTTATACCCTATGCCGCATAACAGGTCATGTGACTTGTTTATAAAACTTTTCATTGGTTCATTTTACTTTTGGTTTCCTAATGATGGAAGGCTTGATCATATGACCTAAAAACAACACTTTTCATTGGATGAAAACTTTTTTTTTTTCCAAACGATGAAAGCCCCACCTTGTTTCTGGATGTTTCAGACTGAAGCTGGCGTCAGCATGAGAGCACCACCATCTCGTAGCTCCGTCGTAGTCATTCCGCGAGCAATCATGGCAGCCGCTCCCCACCAGAAGCCTGCAGGAGTCGGGGCCCCCAAAACTTTTGATGAATTCTCAAGGCGGAGGGGACGCTTTCGAGAATGGGGTCCAAGACCTAGCAGACAAGCGTCCGATTTCCAAGGTGTCCCAGGGCCATTTCAGTGGACCAGGCCCAAAAAGGAAAGAGCCTGCCGCCATTTTGAGAGTCCTGTGACAGCCGCCTATCGCTGCACCGCAAGAGTGGGCGCAACTCAGCTGAATTGCGGCTTTTGACACAGTGGACCAAAAACGGACGGAATGGCAACTGAAACGGTAAAGGGGCGCCCCACTACAACAGATGACACTCCACCTGGAGAGGCCCGTTCACGCCGCCTCCCCCGGGGCGCCCCACGCCGTTATTCGGAGCAGCATTGTAGGATACCAAAACCAGTGCGGCAACTTACTGGACATCACCTTGGTGCCATCGTTCTGCTGCCTTGGAACTATTCGCACAACAGTTTGCTACTGAAGACCCACCCCCCGCGACGCCCCACGCCATTATTTGCTGGGTGGCAACTTACTAGACATCACTTTCGTGTCATCTAGATTTCAGCGCGTTCTGCTGCCTTGGAACTATTCGCACAACAGTTTGCTACTGATGACCCGCCCCACGCCGGAAATCTGGACGTTGTACTGCGTTGGGACTATTCGCACAGCCGACCGCTACTTCGTTGTTTTTCCCTAAAAATGTTTATATGTTATTACTATTTTTGTTTTCTTGTATATATTTATAAATTATTAAAGTTTTATAATCTTACTACTTTGTCGGAGTGCTATATATTTTTAATGTGACACATAATTGTAAAAACTTTGATGTACAAAGAGTCATCCCTGGAATCTTCCGCTTCACGCTCGGTCCCCTCCCCAATCACAATACAGGATGGTTTTCAGATAATAGCAACGCTTCTGCTGTGACGGATCTCATCGAGTGTGGGCCTTGATCTACTATAACTCCTTTGAAGAGGGGTGAATCTTTACAGCTGTGGCCATAAACTACATCTGCAGGGCTAGCTGATACCCTAGGACCAGCCTGGACAATCGGACACAGAGGAAAAGGAGTGTCAGAGGGTGCAGTAGTGAATAGGGCGAAAGGGAGGTGTCGGGCGGGCACAGGGGTGGAGAAGTGTGGCTCAGGGGTTAGAGGCAGCAGACCCGTAAGCTGAGATCGGTCCTGGACCAGGGTTCAATTCCCCGCCTCGGCGGGTCTTGGGCTAAAAATTCCACGGACTCGATAATTCTCGCTCCGGTGCCTCCTCGACTCACGGGTTCACACTCTGTGACTCTGGGCAATAGCTTGCTTAATCTCCACAACGGCCCCTCGCGGCGGGATGCCTGACTTTCACCTTGTGGATACCCTGCTATCTCACAGGGAAATACCAGGAAGGGTTCCCTAAGCAAGCGCCGGGACACCCACTGCGGGTAGCTGTGCGCTATATAAGCTCAACTACATTTACATTTACAGGGTGTGATTCTCAGGAAAGAGCAGCGCAGATGGGGGGAGGTTTATTACCCATGCATAAGACAGAGAGCGGGGGTGACCACTGCCTGGGGGAGATGCTTGCGAGGGTGGGGAGCCATGCTAAGGATCGACAGCGTGCACAGAGTGGGTCTGGTCAAGGCATCTAAAATGGCTGCCGTGCACGACAAAAGTGTGGCATTTGAAAAAAGACAAGATGGCGCAGACAATGTTTTTCAACACTTCCTGATTTCCTTCGAATCGAACGTTAACAGACGTTGGGGCATATTACCAAAGTTAAGCGATATTTATCCCTAACGATGCATTGCAAAGATTTTTTTACCGTCAGAAATTATCGCAGATAAACCTTGCTATTATCAAAGTTTATCGCAAATACGATAAAAACCGACCGCAATGCATTAATATCGCTGAAAACTCAGCGATATTCATGCATTACCGAGCTAATCCTCTTAGCCATGTTATCCACCTCCCATAGGATAACATGGCTAAGAACTGCTCAGGGCAGCTGTTACTTTTTGGAGATATTCGCGCTTATCTCGAATATTTCCAAAAGTTGATAATAGGAGATAGCGATGTTAGCGACTGTTTCCAGTCGCTAACATCTTGGCATGCCCACTTTGCATGTCATTAGTGATAAATATCACTCACATGCAAAGTGGGGCCCAAGATGGTCGCTATCTCCTACTAGCCGTCGCTAACTGGTGTTAGCAACAGCTAGGTAATACAGATATAATTTTATCTCCGCGAAGCGGAGCGCTGTTACAGATATATATCTTGTTTTTGAACGTTAATTTCTCAAAATGCACTGAAGCACATATATTGAGACCTAGCAAAGGCACATCGGGCTACCAGTCCCTAATATTTTACCAAGTTTCGTGCAAATCCATTCAGCCGTTCGATTATTATTATTATTTATTTTTTTTGCCCCGCGGGGCCCTTTTAAAACCTCCACATCAAACCTAGGGGATCAGCGAGGATCTACTATGCCCCCTTATGGTCATTTGCCCCTTCGCTTTGGCCTCCTCTTGTCTCTCGATCCTACCGAGAGACAAGATGGCGGCCGCTACGGACTGTTTGGAATGTTTACAGACACCGGAGAGCCAATCAGCTTCGCTTCGCAAAGCTCCGTAACGCGAAAAGTACGCGAAGCGGTGCGCTGTTACAGATATATATCTTTTTTTGAACGTTAATTTCTCAAAATCCACTGAAGCACATATATTGAGACCTAGCAAAGGCACATCGGGCTACCAGTCCCTACAATTTTGCCAAGTTTCGTGCAAATCCATTCAGCCGTAAGATTATTATTATAATTTTTTTTTTTTGCCCCGCGGGGCCCTTTTAAAACCTCCACATCAAACCTAGGGGGTCAGCGAGGATCTACTATTCCCCCTTATGGTCATTTACCCCTTCGCTTTGGCCTCCTCTTGTCTCTCGATCCTACCGAGAGACAAGATGGCGGCCACTACGGACTGTTTGCGGCCACTACGGACTGTTTGGAATGTTGACAGACGCCGGAGAACCAATCAGCTTCGCTTCACAAAGCTCCGTTGCGCGAAAAGTACGCGTCCTAGGCCGCTGCCCGGTCCGCGCTTACAGATATATATCTTTTTTTAAACGTTAATTTCTCAAAATCCACTGGAGCACATATATTGAGACCTACAAAAGGCACATCGGGCTACCAGTCCCTACAATTTTGCCAAGTTTCGTGCAAATCCATTCAGCCGTTCGGTCTAAAAGTGAGGCCAACCGCCCTATGGAAATTAACATGGGAAAAACGCGTTTTGGGACCCCCCTTTTTTCTCGGCCCCCCCTTGACGAACCCCCCCCAAATTTTCAAAGGCTGCTCAGAAACAAAATGTGCCATTTTCCTGAAAATTTCAGCCAATTCCGTCCACAAACGGCAAAGTTATTAGACATAGAATTTTCAAAAATCCCATAGAGAAAAAATCCTAACTATATATACCTACTGGCGACCGCCAGTAGGTAATATATATATATATATTCACTGAAAAAACCATAGGTTATAGACCATATATAGTTAGGAATTAGCATTTACAAAACCTTATTTTACTCACACAAAACCATTGAAATTCCATATATAGTTAGTTGCACTAACTATATATCGCGCACCCGCAATCCACTGCTGATGATGTCACATATTACATCATTCATGACATGGTCAGTGACATCACTGATGACATCACTTATGACATCTCAAATGACATCACTGATGACATCACTGATGACATCTCAAATGACATCATCTAGTGTCTGTGTGTTTTTGTAAAGTTTAAATATGTTTTACATATTGAAGAATGAGTGGATGTATGGAAGACTGAGTGTGTGTGTGTGTGGCTGGCTGGGAGGTGTGTGACTCTGTGCATATCAATGTGTACTTGTATCAGTGATTGTATAAGAGAGTAAGTATGTGTTAGTATATGTGTGAAAAAGTATGGTGTTCTGTGTTTAACTGTATAGATGAGGAAATCGAAGTGTGATTGATTCTTCACAGGACTGACTAGGTGTATGAGTGCATATGATAGTGTTGTAATAATGAGTGACTGTATGTATGAGTGATTGTATGGGTGAATGAGTGAATGTGTGTGTAGACGTAGGAATCAGTGAGTGCGTATGTAGTAACTGGTATTGGTGTGTCATGATGTCATCAGTGATGTCATTTGAGATGTCATCAGTGATGTCATTTGAGGTGTCATCAGTGATGTCATCAGTGATGTCACTGAAGTATGGTGTTCTGTGTTTAACTGTATAGATGAGGAAATGGAAGTGTGATTGATTCTTTACAGGACTGACTAGGTGTGTGAGTAACTCCATGGATGAGTGGCAGTGTGTGAGTGTCTGCATAGGTGTATGAGTGCATATGATAGTGTTGTAATAATGAGTGACTGTATGTATGAGTGATTGTATGGGTGAATGAGTGAATGTGTAGGAATCAGTGAGTGCGTATGTAGTAACTGGTATTGGTGTGTCATGATGTCATCAGTGATGTCATTTGAGATGTCATCAGTGATGTCATCAGTGATGTCATTTGAGATGTCATCAGTGATGTCATCAGTGATGTCACTGACCATGTCATGAATGATGTAATATGTGACATCATCAGCAGTGGATTGCGGGTGCGCGATATATAGTTAGTGCAACTAACTATATATGGAATTTCAATGGTTTTGTGTGAGTAAAATAAGGTTTTGTAAATGCTAATTCCTAACTATATATGGTCTATAACCTATGGTTTTTTCAGTGAATTTTCAAGGTTTTGTAAATGCTAATTCCTAACTATATATGGTCTATAACCTATGGTTTTTTCAGTGAATTTCATTGGTTTTTTAACAGCTAATATCTGTAGCTGTAAAATGTATTCTTCTTTAAATCCAAAAATATATTTTATATGTTTATGAATAATTTTTTTTTTTAATATTTTTTTTCTTCGTTCCCGCTTCGCGAATCGGGAAGCTTCCCGTTAGCTGACCTTGATGCCGCGAAATAGACCGCGAGCCGGTAAACGTTTCTTTACCGCAACTGCCGCGTTAGAAAACAACATCGTGACGCCTCCCGTCCGCATGACGTTTCACGTTGTCGCGTGATACGTCATATGACGTGCTACGTTAGCGAACTGGTACGCGAAGCGAGTCGCAAAGCGCAGGTTTCTGGAAGCAAACCGGGAGGCCCTGCAAAGCGCTTAACGTAAACACAGCAGGTCATGTGACTTGGTAATAACACTTTTCATTGGTTCATTTCACTTTTGGTTTCCTAATGATGTAAGACTAGGTCATATAATCTAAAATGAACACTTTTCATTGGTTGAGAACTCTTGTTTTTCCCAAATGATGAAAATCCCTCCTTCTTTCCTCACTCTGACTTTCATCATTGTGAGAGAAAGACCCTTTGTGATCACTGAGCAATGGCTTCTTTAGTAGCTTCAGCTGGTGCTTCCCCACCACCTCCACCACATCCAAGGAAGAGTGGACCACCTGCTCAAGTTATAATTCAACAAGAAGAGGAAGAAGAGGAACAGAACGACGAGCACGAAGAGAGGCAGTTTTTGCCTGAGGAGCCCAGGACGTCTCACCGGAAAGAAAACTTCATTTGGCAATTTTTTTAAATTCCCAAAGGTCAGAAAAAAGTAAATGCAAGATACGTAACTTGCCTTATATGTCAAGATAGACTGTCCAGAGGAACCGAGAAAAAATACAGTTTCGGAAACTACACAATGCATCGCCATATGACTAGGTGGCATCCTAACAACTACAGTGCTGCACAGTTTCGGAACGACCTAGATAATCTCCCTATTATGGCCAGAAGATCTGTTGTACCGGAAGTAACGGGACCAGAGGGCAGGGAGATGGTGCCAAATATACAAATGAGATTTGGTGAAGTAAAACACATCTGCGTATTTTGCGATGGATTCATTTGCTACGGAGAAAGAAGCATCACTCTGATCAACAGAGCTATTGACTATCATATGCAAGTTTGTACGAAACGCCCAAAATAATAAATACTTTTTTTTTGTTTTGTTGCTCCTGTTGAGCCCTTTACAATGAATTGTTTTCATTGCCCCCTCCAAGAAAAACCCCAAAAAATATAAAACTGTTCAGAAAAATTCAAAAAAAGTAAAAAAATGTTCCGAAAAATAATAAAAACAAATATAAAACAACAAAAACAATAAAAAAAAAAGTTCTTTTCAGAACTACCTCCCCGTTATTAAAAAATTGGTACAATATTTGGAACTGTGCCAACCTCTATTTCTCTTAGTTCGCTTCCCAGTTCGCTCGCCGGTACGCGAACCGGAAGCGAACCAAAAACAGTAAGTATAAGGGAAGGAAACAGACACTTATGTTAAAAGAAAGACAGCTATAGGGGAGTAAACTAGAGATACTATTACCCGTAATCCACTGCTGTTGATGTCACATATTACATCATTCATGACATGCTCAGTGACATCATCAGCAGAGGATTGCGGGTTTTTTGGCAACGTGCCTTATCCACGGTTTAATAACGCTGCCTTTTGCTTTATATAAGTTTTCAAATTGTATGAAATATATACCAATAGGTCGTTATGAACCTTTAGGTAGTGCTTTTCTTCATGAGGTCTGGTCGCTTCCATACACATACAGATGTTTCAAAGATGATCAAGAAGTTTATCTGAATGGAGAGGAATGCACTGAGACGCCAGATCATTCACTAATGTGTAGGCACATACAGTTACACGGTTCATGCAACAAACACCGACCAAATATGGCTTGCGTGTTGCAAGGCACGCCAGTTCCTGCTATCATCCCCACGTTCAAGTTGTTGGAAAATGGTAGTTATTTGATGCTCAATAATGAAGATTGTTCTGGGTTAATTAAAAGTATTCCTTTTATCGTAACAGTAAGTGAACGGGTTATTTGCTGCAGAAATGTTCTATTTCCTCCCACACATGAACATAGGGAGTTTTCAATCTCGCCACAAATACCAACCTTGGGAGCAGATTTCAACGGCATGGCAAGAATAAGAGCTCTTTTGTCTCAGAGAGAGGTGGCCTTGAGTTCGGCCCGTGAAACTTTCGTGCTTCACATAGCGAACACCCGTACAGAGGTGCAGACCCTTTTCAATTCAGATTTGCCTTTCCATTTCAGCAAGATGGTTCGGACTATCTTTAACGCATCCTCCACAAAGGCCCTGGCGCACTTTTTTAAAGTTGTTACCAGTGGTCTCGTGACTTCATTTGAGAAAATCTTTGGAGTCATCCCTGCTTTCTTTCATTCTATTTTTTCCACTCTGCTTCGTGGATTGCCATTTTTACTTGCATTACCAGCGGACGCTCTTGTGCTTTTTTACATTTTTAAATATGGATGTCCCTCCTATGCAACCTCCCGCCCTGCAGCTGCTGACACTGTTCCGCAATCGCATGCTAGAATATTATGGCACAATGCCGTTGGCGATATTAAGCACGGCATATGGATTATCTTTTCGATTCTCCTACTTCACCTGTGTCCAGCCTGTATTTCACTGCCTGACCTGTGATTTCGATTGGGCCATTGATTTGTGTCTCTGCGGACCGGTTTCTCCTGACGTCGACTTTAATCAGCTGATGACTCCTATCATTACTCACGAGTTGGTTTGTCCTGGCGAAAGGATTATGGCTGTGGCATTGATGCATGGACTAATTGGTCCCTGGAATTTACTGGCGGCAACACAGTCTTTCTTGGAACAGAGCTTTCTTGAAAACCCACCGAGCTGTCCTCTGATGGTGATAGAGGATCCGGTGCTGGGAGAGCACGTATGTTCTTTTCCGCTTTTAAATTGGATGGCTGACCTGTTTTCGGATGAAGACGGTGACTTCCTATTGGAGGCTGTTGCAGCTTATTTTGCATACACAGTTATGTCATAGACCTTTTTCATGTTTGATATGCTGAGTACTAGCATTTCATTGACAATTCATTGACTTATTTGTCAAGTTTTTATTATTTACCTTGCCTATTGGCTTAAGACTCGATAAAGTACTTGGCTGTTTTATTTTTCTTTAGCATTAAATTTTCCTAGTTTTTAATGCTTTACCTTGAGGACCGTCCACATATAAACTTGCAATCTGCTCTCATGAGATGGCACTTCTATTATCTTATTCAGTTCGTTTCCGGATCATGGGGAGGTGTCATCTAGGTCCTGGATATCTTTACACCGTGTTAAGTTAGCATGGGCTCATTACCGGTTTAAACGCCATTTTTCCTTTTTTGCAACTTCTGCACACGACACTTAGTTGTTGCTTTAGCTTTCAACCTAGTAGTTCATCGTGGTTTACATGAGAATAATATGTTATTGCTCTACTATCTGCTTTGCTTGTTAAACTATATCTGTACAGCGAGTGCTAAAGTTTCAAGAACAACACGATACAGAATTGTTATGAGGTCTGATCTCCACGACTTCATACTCATAACATAAGTGCAACTTCTGCCAATTCTGGGCATGAGGCGGGTTTTATATTGCTTTGCCGAACACACATACACAACACTTGATGCGGTTCACATGAAGAGAGAGCTGGTGTATGCTGATGTGATTCCTTCAAATCTAAGACACTAAAGTATGGGCACGCCCTAAACCAACACAAAGAGACCTTCTTAGCAAATAATATAATATGTGTATTAGGGAGGGTGAGATATAAGCAGCCGCGGGCCGTGGAGGGAGTTACAATGAGGCAGGGAGGCGGGGAGGGGGAGAAGCAGGGTGGAGCCCTCTCCACCCTGCCCCTCCCCCTCCCCGCCTCCCTGCCCCACCGTAACTCCCTCCACGGCCCGCGGCTGCTTATAAGTGTTGCTAACTCTTATTCATTTACAGCATGTTAACATACTGTCACCATTCGCTTTTTATGTACTAGTAACTATGCTGGTAATTTTGCTACTGATAATATGTGTACTTGTATTATCTAAGATACTACGCCTGAGAAGACGGCATTAGTAAATAAACATTTCAAATACACATGTGTTCTTCTTAACTCCATGTTCTGGTTTCTAAGAAATATATAACGACCGACTGTTCATGAGTTCCACGTATCCTGAGGTACTATAAGTTCATATTCTGGATTGTCTAAACATTGAGAGTTTGTTATATCCAATGTGACACTGTACCTAGCTTGCTAAGGGGTTTTTGATTACTAAGGTGAGTTTTGGGACACCCTAATTCGCCGAGGTTCCAATCCTCTGTCCACAGTTCTGTGTGAGAACAGAAACCCTGCGACAGGGGCACCCCCGACCCTTGCTGGAGCTTCATCACACTTGCGATACAACTCCAGCAATGCGCCACCTTTACGGCACAGATACATCACGCATCTGTGCTGTTTTTGCCCCATGATGCGCCGCATTGTAAATGCAGCACACCATAGGTGACGGAACAGCGGCACAGAATGACTAACACATCCCTGGTGATGCGCCAGTCATCATAAATCTATCCCTATGCTTCTTATCTTGTTAGAGATGAACCGCCATATGTATCATCAAAGTTTTTTGCATTTCCTAAATAGCGAACTTTAAGGAATAAATAGCGATTCTTTACCATTCCTAGTTTGCGATGAGCTATTTGCTAATTACAAATTACCCATTCATTTCCATAGGGCGGTTGGACTCACTTTTAGCTCGAACGGCTGAATGGATTTCCACAAAACTTGGCAAAATTGTAGGGACTGGTAGCCCGATGTGCCTTTGCTATGTCTCAAGATATATGCTCCAGTAGTTTTTACGAAAATTAACTTTGAAAAATATATATTGGGCTACATTGGCCTATATATATGTTGGAGCCCAAATGTAGCCCAATGTAGCCCAATGAAGCCCAATGAAGCCCAATGTAGCCCAATGTAGCCCAAAGATGGCCGCCAGAGACGAAAAAAAACAAATGTAGCCCAAATATCAGCCAGATGTAGCCCAACTATAGCCCAGTGACAGAATGACCAATCAGCTTCGCAAACCTCCGTTACGCGGAGCGCTGTTACAGATATATATCTTTTTTTGAACGTTAATTTCTCAAAATCCACTGGAGCACATATATTGAGACCTAGCAAAGGCACATCGGGCTACCAGTCCCTAATATTTTACCAAGTTTCGTGCAAATCCATTCAGCCGTTCGATTATTATTATTATTATTTTTTTTGCCCCGCGGGGCCCTTTTAAAACCTCCACATCAAACCTAGGGGGTCAGCGAGGATCTACTATTCGCCCTTATGGTCATTTGCCCCTTCGCTTTCGCCTCCTCTTGTCCCGCGATCCTACCGAGAGTCAAGATGGCGGCCGCTACGGACTGTTTGGAATGTTGACAGACGCCGGAGAACCAATCAGCTTCGCTTCACAAAGCTCCGTTGCGCGAAAAGTACGCGTCCTGGAGCGCTGCCCGGTCCGCTGTTACAGATATATATCTTTTTTTAAACGTTAATTTCTCAAAATCCACTGTAGCACATATATTGAGACCTACAAAAGGCACATCGGGCTACCAGTCCCTACAATTTTGCCAAGTTTCGTGCAAATCCATTCAGCCGTTCGGGCTAAAAGTGAGGCCAACCGCCCTATGGAAAACTCAATGTTAAAAACACGTTTTGGGACCCCCCTTTTTTCGTGGCCCCCCCTTGACGAACCCCCCCCAAATTTTCAAGGGCTGCTCAGAAACAAAATGTGCCATTTTCCTGAAAATTTCAGCCAATTCCGTCCACAAACGCCAAAGTTATTAGACATAGAATTTTCAAAAATCCCATAGAGAAAAAATCCTAACTATATATACCTACTGGCGACCGCCAGTAGGTAATATATATATATATATATATATTCACAGAAAAAACCATAGGTTATAGACCATATATAGTTAGGAATTAGCATTTACAAAACCTTGAAAATTCACTGAAAAAACCATAGGTTATAGACCATATATAGTTAGGAATTAGCATTTAAAAAACCTTATTTTACTCACACAAAACCATTGAAATTCCATATATAGTTAGTTGCACTAACTATATATCGTGCACCCGCAATCCACTGCTGATCATGTCACATATTACATCATTCATGACATGGTCAGTGACATCACTGATGACATCACTGATGACATCTCAAATGACATCACTGATGACAACATCCAGTGACTGTATTTTTCTGTAAAGTTAAAATATGTCTTGAGTGGATGTATAAGTGTCTGGATGAAGGATTTAGTAGGTGCATGACTGACTGTATGAGTGAGTGATTAAATGTGTCTCACTGAATGCATGGGTTAGTGACTAAACTGTCTTAATTTGTGCATCATTATGTCTGTTGTTCTGTAAACTGCTGCATGTGTTGATCATTAGCTATACGAGAGGCTATATGTGTTATTAATTGGTTGCCCAAGTATTTCTATGGGAGATTGAGTTTGTGTGGGGGTGGCTGGAAGGTGTGAGACTCTATGCATAGATGTGTGAGCAGTTTATTCACTAGGTGTATGAGTTCAAGAGTGCATGTGGAAACAGCTACATGGGCAGTTGACTGTGTGCATGAGTGTATTGATGAGTGAATGGATATCTCAATGCTACATGTCATAGTAAGTACATATGTAAAACACAGTACATGTGAGAGTTGGCATATATAAATAACTGTGCATGAGAGCCACTGAATGAGTGAGTGGTTGTATCGATCATTGTGAACTTGTATCAGGGATTGTATAAGAGAGTAAATATGTGTTAGTATATGTTTCAATAAGTAAGGTGTGTTTAACTGTATAGTTGAAGAAATGGAGGTGAGATTGTTTCTTTGCATGACTGACTGGGTGTGTGAGTAACTCCATGGATGAGTGGCAGTGTGTGAGTGTCTGTATACACTGAGTGTATCTAAGGTTATATTAGAGTCTGAAGAGGTTTATCGTATTAGCACAAGAATGATGTCAAATGAGATGTCATCAGTGATGTCATCAGTGATGTCATTTGAGATGTCATCAGTGATGTCATCAGTGATGTCACTGACCATGTCATGAATGATGTAATATGTGACATGATCAGCAGTGGATTGCGGGTGCACGATATATAGTTAGTGCAACTAACTATATATGGAATTTCAATGGTTTTGTGTGAGTAAAATAAGGTTTTTTAAATGCTAATTCCTAACTATATATGGTCTATAACCTATGGTTTTTTCAGTGAATTTTCAAGGTTTTGTAAATGCTAATTCCTAACTATATATGGTCTATAACCTATGGTTTTTTCTGTGAATTTCATTGGTTTTTTAACAGCTAATATCTGTAGCTGTAAAATGTATTCTTCTTTAAATCCAAAAATATATTTTATATGTTTATGAATAATTTTTTTTTAAAATATTTTTTTTTCTCCGTTCCCGCTTCACAAATCGAGAAGCTTCCCGTTAGCTGACCTTGATGCCGCGAAATAGACCGCGAGCCGGTAAACGTTTCTTTACCGCAAGTGCCGCGTTACAAAACAACATCGTGACGCCTCCCGTCCGCATGACGTTTCACGTTGTCGCGTGATACGTCATATGACGTACTACGTTAGCGAACTGGTACGCGAAGCGAGTCGCAAAGCGCAGGTTTCTGGAAGCAAACCGGGAGGCCCTGCAAAGCGCTTAACGTAAACACAGCAAGTCATGTGACTTGGTAATAACACTTTTCATTGGTTCATTTCACTTTTGGTTTCCTAATGATGTAAGACTAGGTCATATAATCTAAAATGAACACTTTTGATTGGTTGAGAACTCTTGTTTTTCCCAAATGATGAAAATCCCTCCTTCTTTCCTCACTCTGACTTTCATCATTGTGAGAGAAAGACCCTTTGTGATCACTGAGCAATGGCTTCTTTAGTAGCTTCAGCTGGTGCTTCCCCACCACCTCCACCACATCCAAGGAAGAGTGGACCACCTGCTCAAGTTATAATTCAACAAGAAGAAGAAGAAGAGGAACAGGAGGACGAGCACGAAGAGAGGCAGTTTTTGCCTGAGCAGCCCAGGACGTCTCACCGGAAAGAAAACTTCATTTGGCAATTTTTTAAAATTCCCAAAGGTCAGAAAAAAGTAAATGCAAGATACGTAACTTGCCTTATATGTCAAGATAGACTGTCCAGAGGGACCGACAAAAAATACAGTTTCGGAAACTACACAATGCATCGCCATATGACTAGGTGGCATCCTAACAACTACAGTGCTGCACAGTTTCGGAACGACCTAGATAATCTCCCTATTATGGCCAGAAGATCTGTTGTACCGGAAGTAACGGGACCAGAGGGCAGGGAGATGGTGCCAAATATACAAATGAGATTTGGTGAAGTAAAACACACCTGCGTATTTTGCGATGGATTCATTTCCTACGGAGAAAGAAGCATCACTCTGATCAACAGAGCTATTGACTATCATATGCAAGTTTGTCCGAAACGCCCAAAATAATAAATACTTCTTTTTTTTGTTTTGTTGCTCCTGTTGAGCCCTTTACAATGAATCGTTTTCATTGCCCCCTCCAAGAAAAACCCAAAAAAATATAAAACTGTTCCGAAAAATTCAAAAACAGTAAAAAAATGTTCAGAAAAATAAAAAAAAAAGTTCTTTTCAGAACTACCTCCCCGTTATTAAAAAATTGGTACAATATTTGGAACTGTGCCAACCTCTATTTCTCTTAGTTCGCTTCCTAGTTCGCTCGCCGGTACGCGAACTGGAAGCGAACCAAAAACAGTAAGTATAAGGGAGGGAAACACACACTTATGTTAAAATAAAGACAGCTATAGGGGAGTAAACTAGAGATACTATTACCCGTAATCCACTGCTGATGATGTCACATATTACATCATTCATGACATGCTCAGTGACATCATCAGCAGAGGATTGCGGGTTTTTTGACAACATGCCTTATCCACGGTTTAATAACGCTGCCTTTTGCTTTATATAAGTTTTCAAATTGTATGAAATATATACCAATAGGTCGTTATGAACCTTTAGGTAGTGCTTTTCTTCATGAGGTCTGGTCGCTTCCATACACATACAGATGTTTCAAAGATGATCAAGAAGTTTATCTGAATGGAGAGGAATGCACTGAGACGCCAGATCATTCACTAATGTGTAGGCACATACAGTTACACGGTTCATGCAACAAACACCGACCAAATATGGCTTGCGTGTTGCAAGGCACGCCAGTTCCTGCTATCATCCCCACGTTCAAGTTGTTGGAAAATGGTAGTTATTTGATGCTCAATAATGAAGATTGTTCTGAGTTAATTAAAAGTATTCCTTTTATCGTAACAGTAAGTGAACGGGTTATTTGCTGCAGAAATGTTCTATTTCCTCCCACACATGAACATAGGGAGTTTTCAATCTGGCCACAAATACCAACCTTGGGACACGTTTCAACGGCATGGCAAGAATAAGAGCTCTTTTGTCTCAGAGAGAGGTGGCCTTGAGTTCGGCCCGTGAAACTTTCGTACTTCACATAGCGAACACCCGTACAGAGGTGCACACCCTTTTCAATTAAGATTTGCCTTTCAATTTCAGCAACATGTTTCCGACTATCTTTAACGCATCCTCCACAAAGTCCCTGACACACTTTTTTAAAGTTGTTACCAGTGGCCTCGTGACTTCATTTGAGAAAATCTTTGGAGTCATCCCTACTTCCTTTCATTGTATTTTCTGCACTCTGGTTCGTGGATTGGCATTTTTACTTGCATTACCAGCGGACGCTCTTGTGCTTTTTTACATTTTTAAATATGGATGTCCCTCCTATGCAACCTCCGACCCTGCAGCTGCTGACACTGTTCCGCAATCGCATGCTAGAATATTATGGCACAATGCCGTTGGCGATATTAAGCACGGCATATGGATTATCTTTTCGGTTCTCCTACTTCACCTGTATCCAGCCTGTATTTCACTGCCTGACCTGTGATTTCGATTGGGCCATTGATTTGTGTCTCTGCGGACCGGTTTCTCCTGACGTCGACTTTAATCAGCTGATGACTCCTATCATTACTCACGAGTTGGTTTGTCCTGGCGAAAGGATTATGGCTGTGGCATTGATGCATGGACTACTTGGTCCCTGGAATTTACTGGCGGCAGCACAGTCTTTCTTGGAACAGAGCTTTCTTGAAAACCCACCGAGCTGTCCTCTGATGGTGATAGAGGATCCGGTGCTGGGAGAGCACGTATGTTCTTTTCCGCTTTTAAATTGGATGGCTGAACTGTTTTCGGATGAAGACGGTGACTTCCTATTGGAGGCTGTTGCAGCTTATTTTGCATACACAGTTATGTCATAGACCTTTTTCATGTTTGATATGCTGAGTACTAGCATTTCATTGACAATTCATTAACTTATTTGTCAAGTTTTTATTATTTACCTTGCCTATTGGCTTAAGACTCGATAAAGTACTTGGCTGTTTTATTTTTCTTTAGCATTAAATTTTCCTAGTTTTTAATGCTTTACCTTGCGGACCGTCCACATATAAACTTGCAATCTGCTCTCATGAGATGGCACTTCTATTATCTTATTCAGTTCGTTTCCGGATCATGAGGAGGTGTCATCTAGGTCCTGGATATCTTTACACCGTGTTAAGTTAGCATGGGCTCATTACCGGTTTAAACGCCATTTTTACTTTTTTGCAACTTCTGCACACGACACTTAGTTGTTGCTTTAGCTTTCCACCTAGTAGTTCATCGTGGTTTACATGAGAATAATATGTTATTGGTCTACTATCTGCTTTACTTGTTAAACTATATCTGTACAGCGAGTGCTAAAGTTTCAAGAACAACACGATACAGAATTGTTATGAGGTCTGATCTCCACGACTTCATACTCATAACATAAGTGCAACTTCTGCCAATTCTGGGCATGAGGCGGGTTTTATATTGCTTTGCCGAACACACATACACAACAGTTGATGCGGTTCACATGAAGAGAGAGCTGGTGTATGCTGATGTGATTCCTTCAAATCTAAGACACTAAAGTATGGGCACGCCCTAAACCAACACAAAGAGACCTTCTTAGCAAATAATATAATATGTGTATTAGGGAGGGTGAGATATAAGCAGCCGCGGGCCGTGGAGGGAGTTACGATGGGGCAGGGAGGCGGGGAGGGGGAGAAGCAGGGTGGAGCCCTCTCTACCTTGCCCCTCCCCCTCCCCGCCTCCCTGCCCCACTGTAACTCCCTCCACGGCCCGCGGCTGCTTATAAGTGTTGCTA
The DNA here is from genome assembly GCF_964261635.1 of Lissotriton helveticus. Lineage (NCBI taxonomy): Eukaryota > Metazoa > Chordata > Amphibia > Caudata > Salamandridae > Lissotriton > Lissotriton helveticus. The sequence goes on from NC_136059.1 coordinate 54,259,858, forward strand.
ACTCTTATTCATTTACAGCATGTTAACATACTGTCACCATTCGCTTTTTATGTACTAGTAACTATGCTGGTAATTTTGCTACTGATAATATGTGTACTTGTATTCTCCACCCTGCTTCTCCCCCTCCCCGCCTCCCTGCCTCACCGTAACTCCCTCCACGGCCCGCGGCTGCTTATAAGTGTTGCTAACTCTTATTCATTTACAGCATGTTAACATACTATCACCATTCACTTTTTATGTACTAGTAACTATGCTGGTAATTTTGCTACTGATAATATGTGTACTTTTATTATCTAAGGTACTACGCCTGAGAAGACGGCATTAGTAAATAAACATTTCAAATACACATCTGTTCTTCTTAACTCCATTTTCTGGTTTCTAAGAAATCTATAACGACCGACTGTTCATGAGTTCCACGTATCCTGAGGTACTATAAGTTCATATTCTGGATTGTCTAAACATTGAGAGTTTGTTATATCCAATGTGACACTGTACCTAGCTTGCTAAGGAGTTTTTGATTACTAACGTGAGTTTTGGGACACCCTAATTCGCCGAGGTTCCAATCCTCTGTCCACAGTTCTGTGTGAGAACAGAAACCCTGCGACAGGGGCACCCCCGACCCTTGCTGGAGCTTCATCACACTTGCGATACAACTCCAGCAATGCATTCGCCGAGGTTCCAATCCTCTGTCCACAGTTCTGTGTGAGAACAGAAACCCTGCGACAGGGGCACCCCCGACCCTTGCTGGAGCTTCATCACACTTGCGATACAACTCCAGCAATGCGCCACCTTTACGGCACAGATACATCACGCATCTGTGCTGTTTTTGCCCCATGATGCGCCGCATTGTAAATGCAGCACACCATAGGTGACGGAACAGCGGCACAGAATGACTAACACATCCCTGGTGATGCGCCAGTCATCATAAATGTATCCCTATGCTTCTTATCTTGTTAGAGATGAACCGCCATATATATCATCAAAGTTTTTTGCATTTCCTAAATAGCGAACTTTAAGGAATAAATAGCGATTCTTTACCATTCCTAGTTTGCGATGAGCTATTTGCTAATTAGCCGAATGTAGCCCAATGAAGCCCAATGTAGCCCAATGTAGCCCAAAGATGGCCGCCAGACACACAAAAAAACAAATGTAGCCCAAATATCAGCCAGATGTAGCCCAACTATAGCCCAGTGACAGAATGACCAATCAGCTTCGCAAACCTCCGTTACGCGAAGCGGAGCGCTGTTACAGATATATATCTTTTTTTGAACGTTAATTTCTCAAAATCCACTGGAGCACATATATTGAGACCTAGCAAAGGCACATCGGGCTACCAGTCCCTACAATTTTGCCAAGTTTCGTGCAAATCCATTCAGCCGTTCGATTATTATTATTATTATATTTTTTTGCCCCGCGGGGCCCTTTTAAAACCTCCACATCAAACCTAGGGGGTCAGCGAGGATCTACTATGCCCCCTTATAGTTATTTCCCCCTTTGTTTTGACCTCCTCTTGTCTCTCGATCCTACCGAGAGACAAGATGGCGGCCGCTACGGACTGTTTGGAATGTTGACAGACGCCGGAGAACCAATCAGCTTCGCTTCACAAAGCTCCGTTGCGCGAAAAGTCCGCGAACCAGTGCGCTGCCCGGTCCGCTGTTACAGATATATATCTTTTTTTAAACGTTAATTTCTCAAAATCCACTGGAGCACATATATTGAGACCTACAAAAGGCACATCGGGCTACCAGTCCCTACAATTTTGCCAAGTTTCGTGCAAATCCATTCAGCCGTTCGGGCAAAAAGTGAGGCCAACCGCCCTAAGTAAAACTCAATGTTAAAAACACGTTTTGGGACCCCCCTTTTTTCTCGGCCCCCACTGGACGAACCCCCCCCAAATTTTCAAGGGCTGCTCAGAAACAAAATGTGCCATTTTCCTGAAAATTTCAGCCAATTCCGTCCACAAACGCCAAAGTTATTAGACATAGAATTTTCAAAAAACCCATAGAGAAAAAATCCTAACTATATATACCTACTGGCGACCGCCAGTAGGTAATATATATATATATATGTATATATATATATATTACTCCCTCCTGCCTTGATTTCGTACAGACCCCTGGTGCTCTCAATCTGGTGCGGGTTTCAAGGCAGAGCCCCGCCGTATTAATTCATCCACATTAATTCTTTCAGATTACAGAAACCGCACTCACAGAGTATAACCTTCTCCAATTAATTTATTATTCACAAAGTAACCAGTTTGAGGAGCAACCGACGCATTTCGTAAACATAGTTTACATAGGTTTCAGACATGGTATAGTTAGGAATTAGCATTTAAAAAACCTTAGAAACACACTGAAAAAACCATAGGTTTTAGGTGTGTTATAGTTAGCTGGACATTTCACTCGTACAAAGCCATTGAAACTCCTCCGTTATAGTTAGTTGTACTTACTATAACTCGCACGCCCGCAATCTACTGCTGATGATGTCACATATTACATCATTCATGACATGGTCAGTGACATCACTTATGAAATCACTGATGACATCTCAAATGACATCACTGATGACATCACTGATAACATCATGCAGTGAATGTGGTTTGGTTTGATATTTAAGTAAGTATTATATGTATAGCAATCTGCATTGAAGATTGAGTGGATGTATAAGTGTCTGGATGGAGGATTTAGTAGCATTGTGATTGACTGTCTAAGTGACTAATTTAAAGTGTCTCACTGTATATGTGGGACAGTGATTTAACTGTTTAAATATCAGTTTCACTCTATCTCTTGTTGTGTAAACTACTACATAAGTTGGTTACTAGCTATGTGAAAGCCTATATTAGTATTAATTAGTTAAGTGAGTATTTGTATGGGATAGTGAATGTGTGTGTGGTTTGGGTGGGAGGTGTGTGACTGTCCAAAGATGTGTAAATAGTTGATTTAGTAGGTTTATGAAGTTAAGACTGCACGTGAAAACACTTGTTTGGGTGAGTGAATTTCTTTATGGGTGTGGTGATGAGTATTTCAATTTCAAAACACTTTATTCAGTTTTAAATTTTAAAACCATAAAAGGTACATGATTAAAACATATTAAATCAATTCAACAGGAGAATACCAAACATGAAGATCCTCCCGACAGAACTCAGCATGAATTATACAAATTATTATACTGTATAGGGTTCTTCAGGGTACACACAATAAATATGTTTTTTCTTTTAAACAGATGCATCATGCATAATCAGTTCATTCGCGCAGACTATTTCTAATCCTAACAACGGCTTTTAAAAATCCTACCACAAATAAAATACATTCAGGGTAAAGCAGCTGTAGATAAAGGAGAGTGGGGCGGACCTGGGCAAATTTCAGTTTTTTTAAAAGAGGAAATAAAAAATATCGTCGAGGTCCCACATAAAAATTGCAGAAAAACAGGAAGTGAAGCAGATCCTGCAGAGACTTATAGTCGCAGCCGCAGGGTGCTAACACTTGACCTCTGTGACTACCTTTTGGTACTGCTAATAACAAATGTAAATAATCTAACCGGAATCTTGTCAATAGAAAATGTTCCTGAGTAGAAATGGCATACGTGAGATAGGGCTCAATGCCCATAACAGTTTTTAACAGTAAATGACTGTGGACACTCTGTTTGTCTAGTTCTTGGTCTTCTCTACTCATGGACCTTGATAGAAGAAAGGAGTTCTTTGTTAAAACAACATCTTGTTTAGTAAACCGGTCAGGTTTATAAAAGAGATCCAGCCACCCCAGCTCCTCACAGCAATTTTTTATGTACCTTACCCATGGGATGCGTAATCTATAATCTAGATTCATTATTTCAGAAAGAATCTGGTGGGTAAGAACCAACTCCTTGTTTAACCAACAGTTTAACCAAAAAAGTATGGGACGTAGTGCCAATATATCACTTAAAACTTGCACCCCCAATTCTTCATGTACTACCGCATTTGAAGTATAGGCACCCCTAATAAACGTTTTTAAAAAGCATTCTCCACTGTTTGAAGTGCGCCCAAGGCGACATAACCCCAAATCTCACTGCCGTAGCTGGCTATGGCTACACTTTTGGCCTGATACAGTTTCAACAATGCCACCACTGGCCGCTTACCCATTTTAGAGGCAAAATTAAATATGGCAGTCTTTGCCCTGGTAACCTCCCTCCTTTTTCTCTCAATGAGAGGGCCCCATTTAAGGGTGTCATCACACAACACCCCCAAATAACAAAAGGATCGAGTTATTGGGACCTTTGTATTTACCTATTCTAAAGGGATACTGGGTCTTGGGACGGGTGCCAACCTGCATAATAAAAGATTTTGCATTATTGATGTTCAGGTCCCGCTCTGACATTAAACACTGAAAAGCTTTTAATAAGATCTGTAAGTCCCTGGCTGTTCTCACAATAAGAACAGCGTTGTCCGCATAAAGCAAGATGGGCAGACCCCGTTTACCTATGCAGGGGAAATCAGTCCCGGTGTTAACAAGATATTTCTCCAGGTCATTAATGTACAAATTAAAGAGAAAGGGGGCCAGGATATATCCCTTGCGCACCCCTCTCTTGTTGTTAAATTTGCTGGATACCTGGAGATCCTGAGCATATCTAATGTTTGCCATAGTATTACAGTGTAGGTCTTCCAGAAAATTAACCAGGTTATCCTCTACCCCCATGGCCCTCATGGGCCTCCACAGCTTCCCCCGGTTAACACAATCGAAGGCTAAGGAGAGGTCCATGAAGGCCATGTAGATTGTACCCTGGCGTGCCATTGTGTACTTTCCTATGATAAGATGAAGGTTTAAGCACTGGGCTAGAGTGGAATGATCAGGTCGGAAGCCATACTGTATATCTGCCATGATCTTGTTATTTTTAGCCCACGCTGAGAGTCTTTCCAAAATTACCCCACCTAACACTTTCACCACTGAATCCAGAAGGGAGATCGGTCTGTAGCATAAAGTGCAGTTGCGATCTCCCTTCTTAAAAACTGGGACAATCGTGGATACTCCCCAGGATTCTGGACACCCGGTCCTGGCTGCGGTGTTAATTACTGCTTGCAGGACTGGTCCCCATAGTTTGTATAGGTTCGGGGGAATGGCATCCAGCCCTGGTGCTTTATTGCATGTAAGACCTGCAATACCCTTTTCCACCTCGGCTAGCTCAAATATTAGTGGCACATTACCACTGATTGTGGGCTGAGACAGGTCCATGTCATGTGAGACACTGAAAATACCCTTAAAATGGGAAAACCATTGATCTTCCGTTATGTTGGTTGTTACTTCGCCGCCCCGAAAGTTCTCAAACAATGGTTGATTAATTATACCCCAGAGTTTAGAGCTATTAACCAAGGTACTTGCCTCCAACAGGTCCCTCCAAACCCCGTCTTTAATTACATTTTTACGGGCGGCAAGAGCTTTTTTACACTCATGGCGGCAAACACCAATAAAGTCAGTGTTTCGCGGGACCATTTTTAAAGCTTCCTTTAGTTTCCTCCCTGCCCTAGAACAGTTTGAGTCAAACCATCTTGGGACTGTGAGTTTAGGGTTAGTAACCGGGGCACTCAAAATGTCTCCTATCTTAGAGATGATGGAGGCAAACAAATTAAGTATAACATTCGATTCAATGCCTGGAGTTACACAAGAAATTAGTTCTGCAGAGCATGACTCCTGCACCTTGCTTTGGAATAAATCTGGGGCAACCTGGCGCCATCTCAAATGACGGCGCCCATCCATCAGACTTATTTTAGCTGGCACGGGCACCCTTCTTTGTATGGCCAACGGCCTACCACCAATTGACACACACACAGGACTGTGGTCGCTGAATGCGCTCTCCATTATTTCAAGCCCCTGAAATCGGTCAAGGATACCAGAGGAGATCAAAATATAATCCACAAAGGAGCCACTCATTCCTCCTTTAAAAGAGGGAATAATTTTCATGCTCAAAGAGGACACGAGAGAAATAGATGGAACCAAATCAAAGTCATCTAGGAGGATATTTAACTCGGCCCCCTGGTATGTATGTTCAAAATGAAAGCCCCTCATTCTTGCACAACCCAATACTGATGTAGCAGTTTTTAAAGGGTTACCACAAGGGTGGACATTAAAATCTCCCATAACCATTAATTTCTGTAATGGCAAGCCTCTAGCTTCCCTCGAAGTAAAACCCAACAGGGCAATCAAGCTTCTATATCGGGTTGTATCTGGGGAGTTATAAAAATTAACAATTCCAAGGCTTTCGTTTCCCTTCCCCAAGACAACTACTTGGATATTTGGCCTGGATGATGTTATAAGATGAATCCTGCTAGACACTGCTAAAGAGATGAAGATAGCCAATCCACCCTTGGCTCTACCACTCAAAGATGGGGATGAAGGAACATAAAAGACCTTATAGCCCTCAAAATATAAATCACTGGCCACCAACCAAGTTTCTTGAAGACAAATCACAGAGAATTGTCTAACAAATTGTAAGAACAGGGGGTCCCTAACTTTACTAGATAAACCAGCAACATTCCATGATAGAATGTTGTAATTGCCATTATGTGGGGGTAACAAAATAACAGGGGCCAACAATATGGTCTCAATGTAATTTACATATGGCCCAGACTGGGCCCCACCTGTCAGCATGGTAGTTTGTTCGAGGGGTACAGGAGAAACCCAGTGCTGTAAACCATTTCCCTCACCCTCCATGTTGGCATGAAGTCAATCACAGTCGTCCAGTCTGGATAAGGCTGTGAATCTATTTGAAAGTTCCAACCCTGTAGTATTTGGGCGCGAATGGCCCCTTGTTGGATGTGAAATTTCCCCTCTCTCGATAGATGATAGTCTATGTAATCTATGGGCCCGTCTCCCACTAACTATAGCCCTGTCTGGGGGATCTTTATAGAAATACCCAAGGGGAAGCAACCGAATTCCTGAGTCACCAAGGGGTACTTCCGAGTCGGTGTCCCAAATAATGCAATCCACGACAGATGGGCTGTTAAAATTTACAACAATACAATCTCCCACCCCCTGTTTCCTAGACTTCCCTATCCAATCGACTCAGCGGGCCATGATTATATTTCGTTCTATGATGGGTGTCATTGAAGTGTTATTGGATAACCAATGAGTTGCCTTATTTTTTAGCTACGTAAAGTTCTCTCTAGATCCTGCAGGTAGGGGTGGCAAATTACACAAGACTATCACCAATGGGGTCAATTGTGGAGGTAGATGAATAACTTCATAATTGCTATGTCTGCTTTTGCCCAGTGCGGGCTGATCCCACTTTGCCTGAGTTTGGTCGGGCTGTGACAGACCGGGAGCATGAGCAACTGTGACATAATTTGGCCCCTGCTTGTTTGTACCTACTCTTAATGGACCATTAGAAGTGATATCCCTGCTGGCTGTACTGTCGGGTTGATCTCTATTTATAGGACAATATTGGAACACTGGTCGCTTCGTGTGTGGGGGGCTAGGATTTAATAAGTCCCCAATGGGCATAATGGGTGGTTTACCCTGTTCCAGTATTAGTTTCTCCATAACTTTCAACTTTTCCCATACTGGGGTCAGCATCTCATCCATGAAACTGCCCATAGCTTTTATTAAGGTATTCTGAAGCTGCTGCAATGCAGAGTTCCCCAGTAAGAGAGATGGTTGGAGATTCTACGAGCCAGATTTGGAGGGTATGTTTAGTTTGGCTTTTTTTGCAGGACCCCCAGTGGACTTTGATTTCCTTTTCACCCCCCCTGTTATGTTACTTGTTGTGTTACTTGGACCAATGCACTCCTCAGGTCTGTCCTTGTGACCTGTTGTTTCTGATGATATATCAGGAGATCGCCGGGCTGCAGGTCCCACCGACGGTAACACATTGTTTGCCTTAGATACAATGGTTACAACCGGGGAAAGCACAGGGGAATTTACTACCGGGAAGGAAATGTCTTGAGAATTCCCAGACTCCGACCCGGCACAAGATAACGAGGTCCCATCAAGTACCTCTATAGGGGTCTCATTTACTTTGTTTATCTCACAATGTAGAAGAGGGACGCTCATAGAGGGTGATCTAGATAGCCGTCTGTTGACCAATTCTATTTCTTTATCAAGCGCAGAGACCGCTCTTGTCAGATATGCGTCCATCGTGGAAACATTCGCCCTTGTTACACATTTAAGGCTGTCCGCCTTCTGTGTGATCTTCCGCCTCCCCATATTGTACTCCCTGGCCTTAACAAGCCAATAGGTTGAAAAAAGAAGGAGCACGAGAGCTTTCACCCTGAGTGTGTGGAATCGATGGACTTTGTTTAGGTAACAAACAGGGTGAAGGAACAACAGGATAATTGTCTCTAAACGCCCTCTGAGTGAGCTATTATCTTAACATACCACTAATTCACTTTGTAGGCACTTTGTAGGCACCCCTGAGGTGCGTAACTCCTTTGCACAAGGAATGAAAGAGGTGGCACATTGGATGGCAGCAAATTTCCTTCAGTGTAACGTCTCTAAGACTGAGGTTATGCTCTTTGGGGAAGCCAAACGACTCTGGACTCCGGACTGGTGGCCTCAAGACCTAGGCCCAGTCCCCGTACCTAGAGCCGTTGTGAAAGATCTAGGAGTTAAGTTGGATCAGGAGCTTGCCCTTAAACATCATGCCAATCAAGTTGTAAGCTCCTGTTTCCACGTTATTGGCCTTCTCCGACGGGTATTTCCCATGTTACCTGATACAACAAGGAAAACACTAGTACAGTCGCTAGTGTTAAGCAGACTGGATTATTGTAACGGTCTGCTGCTGGCCGCCAATGAGGATGTCATGGCCAGACTACAAGTCGTGCAAAACACAGATGCACGGCTTGTTCTTAACGCCCCAGCCCGTACTCCCTCTATGCCACTTCTAAACAAACGCGCGTGTATCAAGAGGGAGAGAGAGGACCAGAAAGCTAGTCCTTATCCCCCGAGTTATATGTCAATAAATCAAAAATGGACTAGCTAAATAATCAGAAGAAAATAAATTATTTTAATTTATCAAGGACTCAAGTATGCTTTGTCAATGGTTTGTGGCACCTGGTAGGTGTGCTCATAAAGCCCTCACCCACCAACCTAGTTGGTGGCATGCTTCATCATCGGGCCCACCCAGTGACACCTAGCGTGTCCCGGGTGTGCTTCGACGCCTGAAGACAGCGGAGCAGGTATGTCGCTGTGTGTGCGGTGAAGACTGTTATGGATTGTGAATTTAAAACGGCTTGGCGGGGATCCCAGTGCCCAGGGGCAAATACACTTTATTAGCTGGGTCACCGTCAGCGGTTAAAAAATAAGGCTTATGGGATGTTAGAGGCGAGTTACGACCTCCCACATCCTGGGGTGTGTCAACATGTTTCAGCCAGTGCCTTATTACTATGCTGGCTTTCTTCAGGACGGATAAAAAAGGTGTGTGCAATTAAAATTAGTGGGTGTATATCCAGACTATGTGTATACACGCCCTAAAGTGTTTTTCTATGTGTGAGTGGGGAATTCCCATCTCAAGAAAACACCTGTACATAAAACATATAGGACAAGGACAAAACATACAGGGGAAAAGGTTAGAGTCACTTGGCTGTATATATATAAATACAGTTGGTTGCCGGCTCTATAGCGGTGTAGGTGCTGGCTATGAGCGGCTAGGGTGTAATGGCACTGGTGGTACCATTAGGGTGGGGTTCGCACTGGATTACGGTAGTGGGGTGGCTAAAACACGAATTGTACAGATTGGTGCACAGTGGTACAAGAGAAAAAACATAAGAATTCAATCTTACGCTGGTTTGTCAAAAGTGCTACTTCATGGTTAGAGAAGTGGCATGGGTTGACCCTGTTGAGTAAAAACATAGGTTTTGCCACAGTTTTTGGGAGAGAGAGAGACCTGTAGGGGAGAAAAACGCTTACCAGAGATGAAGAACTGTCTTGGTACTCACTGAGTTCTTGGTCAGAGCCTGCCGTGGACCTGTACTGCCTCCTTCGCTGCACCGGTAGCGAGTGGCCATGGGAGTGAGCTTTTTATACTGCAGGCTGATTGTTAGATTATTGCCACCTGTGTTTATCGAAAAAAGGGTGAAAAGACTCAAGGTTCCGAGTCAGCGCGCTCGTAAGCGCTAGTCATGGTTGGGGTGGCGGTCTTGCGCATGCGCGTAGAAGTGTGCTGTGATCGCGCATGCGCATTATGGTGCTCGCTCTGCGCATGTGCAGGAGTGAGAGGGCCGGTACTACTCGCTCGCGCATGCGCGGTTAAGGCGGTGCGAGCGAGGAGCAACAAGTGCTATTACCAAATGAAGTGGGGCAATAGGAGGATGCTCATAATAGAGTTTCTAGAGCAAATGCACGCCTCATTACACCTAGGCAATGGTCTTGTTAGGGTGCATGTTGTCATGGCGACCGGGCAATGGTCTGGGGATGGCTGGCACTGCTGGTCAGGGGGGGGGGGGTGGTTTTGGGGGTTTTCTTTGAATGTCCTGATCATGTGTGGGACAATGAGTTCCACGGGATGGCATCGTTGAGCCCATTGGTAGATGTTGACAAACGGTATACCCATCTTTGTTCTTTGCCCAGGAGTCTTTTGTCATTATCAGTGGCACTTTCCGGGATCTGCTCGATTATTGTCCAGTTGAAGTCATTCGGAGTGTGACCTTGGGTAATGAAATGGTTCGTAAGCTTGCTTACGTTTTTCTTGCATCGGATCGTGCTTCGATGCTCAGTGATTCTGGTCTTGACCTTTCGGGTGGTCATCCCCACATAACGGAGGCCACACGTGCAGGTCAGGAGGTACACCACGTTGCGTGAGTTGCAGTTGGTGTGATTTTGTTGTGTCCATGTTTTGTTGGGTTCCAGATGGAGCGTCTTGGTATGTGTGGTCAGATGGCACACACTGCAATCGTTGCAAGGGTAGTGTCCAACCACCTTCGGAAGGCCCCAGGCATTTAAGATGGTATTGGCTGGTTGCTTGTGTGGTAGTCTGGGTCTGGTGCTCACCAGCTGGTCCTTGAGGTTTTTGTTCCTTTTGTAAGCGAATCTGGGTGGTTCCCAGTCCCTCTGTCCAGAGTTGATAATTCTCCAATGTTTTTTTATGATTTTGGTCACTTCATTGGAGGCCGTGTTATATGTGGTGACGCAAGTGATGGGTTGATCTTGGTCATTTTTCACGTGATCCTCCAGAAGGGCATCCCGGTTTTGGTTTCTCGCCCTTTTCTGGGTTTTGTGAATGATGGTTTTTGGGTATCCGCGGTTCTCGAGTTTGGTAGCTAATTCGGCAGATTGTGCTTTGTAGTCATGTACATTGGTGCAGTTTCTGCGGATGCGGAGAAACTGTCCGAATGGTAGATTTTCTCTCAGGGGCCGGGGGTGAAAGCTGTTGTAGTGCAATAAAGAGTTCCTGGCCGTGGGTTTGTAGTAAGTCGTCGTGGTTATGGTTCCATCTTTTGCCCTGATGTCTAGGTCCAGGAATGGCAATGCTTCGTTACTGGCGGTGCTAGTGAACTTCAGGTATTGGTCCCTGGTGTTGAGCCATGTCATGAAGTTGTCCAGGTCACTCTGTGAGCCTTGCCAGATGACCAGGATATCGTCAATGTACCTGTGCCATTTCAGGATGTGGTGACCTCAACCCATGCCACTTCTCTAACCATGAAGTAGCACTTTTGACAAACCAGCGTAAGATTGAATTCTTATGTTTTTTCTCTTGTACCACTGTGCACCAATCTGTACAATTCGTGTTTTAGCCACCCCACTACCGTAATCCAGTGCGAACCCCACCCTAATGGTACCACCAGTGCCATTACACCCTAGCCGCTCATAGCCAGCACCTACACCGCTATAGAGCCGGCAACCAACTGTATTTATATATATACAGCCAAGTGACTCTAACCTTTTCCCCTGTATGTTTTGTCCTTGTCCTATATGTTTTATGTACAGGTGTTTTCTTGAGATGGGAATTCCCCACTCACACATAGAAAAACACTTTAGGGCGTGTATACACATAGTCTGGATATACACCCACTAATTTTAATTGCACACACCTTTTTTATCCGTCCTGAAGAAAGCCAGCATAGTAATAAGGCACTGGCTGAAACATGTTGACACACCCCAGGATGTGGGAGGTCGTAACTCGCCTCTAACATCCCATAAGCCTTATTTTTTAACCGCTGACGGTGACCCAGCTAATAAAGTGTATTTGCCCCTGGGCACTGGGATCCCCGCCAAGCCGTTTTAAATTCACAATCCATAACAGTCTTCACCGCACACACAGCGACATACCTGCTCCGCTGTCTTCAGGCGTCGAAGCACACCCGGGACACGCTAGGTGTCACTGGGTGGGCCCGATGATGAAGCATGCCACCAACTAGGTTGGTGGGTGAGGGCTTTATGAGCACACCTACCAGGTGCCACAAACCATTGACAAAGCATACTTGAGTCCTTGATAAATTAAAATAATTTATTTTCTTCTGATTATTTAGCTAGTCCATTTTTGATTTATTGACTTCTAAACAAACTCCATTGGCTTACTGTAAAACAGAGGGTGTTGTTTAAAACATGCTGTATTATTCATAAATGCCTCATTGGCAAAGGTCCTGACTACCTGACCAAAAAGTTCATTCCCTATACCCCCTTAAGGTCTCTGAGATCTGGAGAGCAACAACTGCTATGTGTCCCCAGGTTCTGGAAATCTAGACAAGGGGGAAGGGCTTTGTCAGTAGCTGGGCCAAAGCTCTGGAATGATCTTCCCTATGACATCAGAGTTTGTAAGGAACATTTTCCTTTTAGGAAAAAATTAAAAACTTTTTTGTTCAACCACTAGCTCTGTTAGGGCTTCTGTTACATACTGGTCAGGGCTTTTGTTCACAGATGTTGCCAAAGGCGCGGAGATACTCCTTAGGGAGTCGAGTTCCTAGCGCGTTACAAGTCTGAAATAAATAAATAAATAAATAAACCCTTTAAATGCAGGTGAGGTACACAGAACTAATATAGCAAAACAAATACAAGGCAGAGAAATTCAAAGTCAATGTCAAACGCAGGCTAAATAAGAGAATGAGTCTCGATAATTTAATGACCTGCAAAGGGAGTCGGCCCGGCCACCTCTGGCCCCTGACGGCCAGAGACAGCCCGCCCTTTGCCCGGGCTTAGCCCGGCGTCGCCCGCGCATGTCCTGCGACGCGGGAACTCCGGTGTCCTTTTGGGCGCCACCTGGGGCGAAATTCAATTGTGGGCGGCGTCAGCTGCAATGAGCCCTGGATGTTGTAGTCTCCCCCCTCGGTGGCCGCGCACAAGTTGCAGGAGGCAGCGGCAGCGGGGGAGACCAGGCAAAAAGCTGCATAGCACCTCCTCGTGCCCCTTCCAGCAATCTGTGTGCCAAGGAGAAGGACAGGCTATCCCAGGTAGGCTTTTCCTTTTTCGGCAGCGAGCACCCGCTCTGCCGCAACTCCGCCACCTGGCGCGAAATTCAATTGTGTCTCAGCCGCAATGAGCCCTGGATGTTGTGGTCTCCCCCCTCGGCGGCCGTGCACAGGTTGCAGGAGGCAGCGGCAGCGGGGGAGACCAGGCGAAAAGCTATGTAGCACCTCCTCGTGCCCATTCCAGCAATCCGTGGGCCAAGGAGAAGGACAGGCTATTCCAGTTAGGCTTTTCCTTTTTCGGCAGAGAGCATCCACTCTGTCGCAACTCCGGCGTCCTTTTGGGCGCCACCTGGCGTGAAATTCAATTGTGGGTGGCGTCAGCCGCAATGAGCCCTGGATGTTGTGGTCTCCCCCCTCGGCGGCCACGCACAGGTTGCAGGAGGCAGCGGCAGCGGGGGAGACCAGGCAAAAAGCTGCATAGCACCTCCTCGCACCCCTTTTAGCAATCCGTGGGCCAAGGAGAAGGACAGGCTATCCCAGGTAGGCTTTTCCTTTTTTGGCAGAGAGCTCCCGCTCTGCCGCAACTCCGGCGTCCTTTTGGGCGCCACCTGGCGCGAAATTCAATTGTGGGCGGCGTCAGCCGCAATGAGCCCTGAATGTTGAGGTCTCCCCCCTCGGCTGCCGCGCACAGGTTGCAGGAGGCAGCGGGGGAGAATAGGCGAAAAGTTGCGTAGCACCTCCTCACGCCCCTTCCAGCAATCTGTGGGCCAAGGAGAAGGACAGGCTATCCCAGGTAGGTTTTTCCTTTTTCTGCGGAAAGCACCCGCGCTGCCGCAACTCCGGCATCCTTTTGGGCGCCACCTGACGTGAAAATCAATTGTGGGCGGCGTCAGCCGCAATGAGCCCTGGATGTTGTGGTCTCCCCCCTCAGCGGCCGCACACAGGTTGCAGGAGGCAGCCACAGCGGGAGAGACCAGGCGAAAAGCTGCGTAGCACCTCCTCGCGGCCCTTCCAGCAATCCGTGGGCCAAGGAGAAGGACAGGCTATCCCAGGTAGGCTTTTCCTTTTTCGGCAGAGAGCAGAGAGTGGTGATGAGTAAACATATTTCTCAATGATACATGACCAACAAAGTAGAAATATAAAAGGCAGTGTAGGTGACAGTTGTTGTTTATAAATAAGTAAACATAAAACTCAGTGATTGTATGAGTGACTGTATCGAAAACTGTATACTTGTAATAGTGATTTTATAACACACTAAGTATGAGTTACTATCTATATGAATTAAAAAAAGTGGTGTTTGGGTAAGTGTGTAGCTTAGTAAATATAACTATGATCAATTGTTTGCATAAGTGAGTAGGAAGTCTGCACAAGTGAATAGGATGTGTCCTGGTGTGTAATGATGATGTAGGTGTATAAGTATAATTAATAGTGTTCTATTGATCTTTGTAAGCATGTATGAGTGAATCTATAAGTAAGTGTTTAGATGTGGGTGTAGATGTAGGAATCACTGAGTGGGATTTTAGAAACTTGTATTGGTGTGTCAATGGTTTGAAATATGGTACTCCATATTTTATAATGAGTGTTGAAAGGTTATACTAGTGTATGATGAGATGTATCAGATTGTCACATAGATGATTTTATCAGTGATGTCATCAGTGATGTCATTTGAGATGTCATCAGTGATGTCATCATTGATGTCACTGACCATGTCATGAATGATGTAATATGTGACATCATCAGCATTGTATTGCGGGCACGTGAGTTATAGTTAGTACAACTAACTATAACGGAAGAATTTCAATGGTTTTGTACGAGTGAAATGTCCAGCTAACTATAACACCGCTAAAACCTTTGTTTTTTTCAGTGAATTTCTAATTTTTTTTTTAATGCTAAATCCTAACTATAACATGTCTGAAACTTATGGTTTTTTCAGTGAATTTCGAAGATTTTTTAAATGCTAACTCCTAACTATTACGTGTCTGAAACCTATGTTTTTTTCATTGAATTTCAAAGGTTTTTAAAAATGACAAATTTTAAATGTATTAATTGTTATTTTTTTTTATGCCGGTTTAATAAATTTGTTTTAAACTATTTTTAGGTATTTTATTTTTTAAATTACATTATAATTATATTATACATTACATTAAAAAATATACTTTCTCAGAATAAATTATTTTAGTTTAAATATTTTGCAACTAGGCAATAGACATTTAAGTAAAGTAGTTACTGTTGTTGCAATGGGCAACACATTTTCAAACACAATGCAACATTGAGCTCAATGTGAATTTCTAGTTAAATGCAATTAGTTACTTTATGGATTACTTTTCTAACCACAGGACTGGATCCTAGATTCAGTCCTGCGACATCTCCTGTAAACAGTTCAGTAAAAGCGTTTTGGTTACAGTAGTGATTTTTAAGGGATATTATTGTATTTTAAAAGTTGACACTTAAAAACTTTTTCACATAGAATCACCAATGTTATCCTATGGGAGGAAATTCACTTAGCAGGTAAGTAGTGTTATCGTTACTTTTTCTTACTCAGTGGTGGATCCTGTGTCCAGCACTGGTGCATCCCCTGTAAACAGTTGAAAGAATGCGTTTAAGTCATACAGGCAATTTTGAAGGAATATTTGTAGTTTGTGAAAAGAGCCACTTAGAAACTTTTCTAGTGAAACCCAGACAATGGATCCCTATGGAAGGAAATACAAGTTACTGGTAAGTATGGTTAGAATAAATTTTCAGGATCATTACTGGGCTCAAGGATGCAGTACTGAGGTCTCTCCTGATAACAGGTGAGTAAATCGGAATTTGTTGTTCGGATGATTTTAGGTGAATATTATAAAGTTCCAAAACTCCACACATAGAAGAATTTCCAAGTGAAACCAGACTTCCTTTTTTTTTTTTTTTTTAACAAATTAGAACACTTTATTTTGAAAGAACACTCTTTTACTATAAACCACAAATATCTTCTGTGCATATACCACATTCATTTATTAAAACACTTATTAAAATAAATAGGGCAGCGACAGTCTCAAACTTGATGAAAGGACTGTATCTGTTCGACAATCATGAACTTGCAAGAGTCCTTCAGGAAAAAGAGTTGAAGAAGTAGGAGTCCACAATTGCCTGGGGATTTATTTGTTTTCTCAACACAAAGAA
Organism: Lissotriton helveticus; assembly: GCF_964261635.1. Lineage (NCBI taxonomy): Eukaryota > Metazoa > Chordata > Amphibia > Caudata > Salamandridae > Lissotriton > Lissotriton helveticus. Next base: position 54,276,323 of record NC_136059.1, read on the forward strand.
ACAGAACTGTGACCACCTGGATACAGCTACAAGTTCTAAGAGCTATACCACTTAGAGTAGCAGCTCTGCTGATATAGCAGCGGTATAGATAGAAAGAGGGGATGGAAAAGGAGAAAGCTGAATCCTTTCATGGCCACCAGCAGATGCCAAGACTCCAGTGGTAATGACTTCAAAGCCTGGAGGAAAACAAAGACCCATTCTTCACATTACTTAACGTTGTATGTTCTCAAATTGAAGACAGGAGGAAGTCAGTTTTTCTTGTGATTAGTCAACGAGAAGTCATGTTACCCATGGAGAATTTCTTTTTCAGTTCAAATTTTTTTATTAATCATAAAAAAGGATAAGGTGTCAATGTAAAAAGCAATAACACGTATTGAAAATCATACATCAAGCAGTTTTAAAAGTGAAACATGGACTAAGGAGCGAAGGAGAAGAAATACAATAAATGCAAAAGTTACAGCAAAAGGAAAAATACATATACAGAAAATGATAAAGAAGAAAAAGAGGAAGGCAAAAGGCAATTAAGGAGGTTTGGAAACTTCCTGCTGAGCAGGTTGCAATTTAAACGAAGAGGCAGCACACACATCAAGATACATCGTTACAGGGGACCATAAGTCCAAGCGTTTAGTTGCCAAATGAAGGGGAAAAACAAAAGCAGTATCCAACCGATGATTATAGCATACATTATACCACCATGCCCGGAAGGAGATATCAGAGGAGCTTTTCTAGTTGAGTGTAATTTGTTGAAATGCCACAGCCAACAGTAGATCGACAATACGGACATTAAGGTCATTGTTTATCCAGCAGGAGGAAAGGCTTCCCAAGAACACGTGAGTATAAGAAAAAGGAATGCAGGTATGAAAAACTACATTGATTTGTGCCCAAACCTGTATTCAAAAGTTGTGAACCGACTCGCAAAGAAATAACATATGGAATAGAGTGGCTTGCAGGGAAAAGCAGGACCAACAAGTGTCTGGAGTGGCTGCAAAACGTTTGTGAAGGTCAAATGGTGTGAGAAGTAATCTATTATAGATAAAGAATAAGGATTGCATTAAATTCGCTGCTCTGGACGATTTGCGAATTTTAATCCATATTCTGTCCCACAGGGATACCGGCCAAGATGTAGCAAGATCATGTTCCCATTGTTCTTCCACTGTAGATTTGGGTCTTGTGGAGTCTTTGGTATGAAGATATTTGTAAATGAGAGATGCCTTGGTGGTAGTACGTAAAAAGAAATGAAGCCTAAAAGTAGTGGTGAGTGGTGCGGGAGGTACATGCAGCTGTAGGAGTGGGGAATATACCGCCATCACCGCCTCCTTAAGTATAAGATACTTCTGAAAAAAAGAGTCGGACAAATCAAAAGAAGAGCGGAGGGTTGAAAAAGGCAAAAAAGTGGTACCTGAGAAAAGTTTGTAGACCCAGCTCAGCCCTCTAAGTCTCCATGACTTCCAATAAAAGGGTTTGGTGCGAATCAATAGATGAGCATTGTGCCAAATAGTGGAATTGAGAAAGTTAGTCACAGTAGTGGGAGGGGGAAAAGTGGAAGACAAAAGTAATTTGGTGGTAAATTTATAGATGGGCGTGGAGATGGAGAAGGGTTTACGTGAGAAGGAAATATATTCAGCAAGGGAAAAGGGAGAGAGAAAGAGGCGTTCAACTTTAGCCCATAAAGGGCAAGGCGACGCGGGGTCTTGCAACCAAAAGGAAGCCTGCCTGAGCAAAAAGGCTCTGTGATCGATCGGAACGTCTGGAAAATTGACTCCACCCTCTGATTTAGGACGTATCAGTCTAGCAAGGGACATCCTAGACTTCTTGTTGTTCAAAAGAAAAGAGGACAACATCAAATTACATTTCTTGAAAAATTTGGAGGGAATGGGTACTGGTATATTGGAGATTGCGTATAAAATTATAGGGGAAAGCATCATCTTTTTTTTTTTTTTTTTTTTTTTTTTTTTTGTCCTCATACGCCACTTCCCACCTCTTCGTATCTTATAGCGCCCATTGGTGGTATTCAAGCTCAACTGTGAGAGGTTGATTCCTACTGCTTATGCTACAGACCTACAAACTTGAAAGAAGTTTGATAAAGGTGGAGTGTCGCGGCCGAATCTGTTGCAGGGAAGCATATAGGTTTCATTAAACCTCCAAGAGCATCCGAAGTGACTTAATCATCGAACGTTATTCACTCCCATCTTTGAAATCAGCAACTATAACTCCCAATTCCCTCACCCGTAGTGATTTAAAAATAAGTTCCAAAATTGGTGTTTCCTATTGTTTTGCCCAGCCATATCCAGTTTAGCTATTGCTCTCATGGTTCTAGTCCACATTAATACTGTCGGGGGTTCAGACGCAATCCAAAGTTTACATATTTCTCTTCGAGCAATCAAGATAGCATAGAAAAACAGCTTCGTATTATCATTAAAGCCCTTACCTTGTATATCCAATCTACCCGAGATGATCTGTTCAGGGCTTACCGTAATTTCTAGCTCCAATATTTTTGAAAGCACTTCACTTACGTCCGCCCAAAACTCTTGAATCTCTGGGCATGTCACGAACATATGAATGTCATCTTCATTTGGGCTTTTACACTTTGGACATAGCACCGTGCCCCCATCTTTGAATTTCGCAAGTCTCTTTGGGGTCCAGTATGCCCTGTGGAGAGTGAACAAGTGATTCCTCCTTAAATTTGCAGGTTTCACCACTTTATATAGAATCAACATATCTACTTGCCATTGTTCTTCTGTTGCGATCCTCGGCAAGCACTCTCCCCACAGGAACTCTGGAAGTAAAAAGGGACCGTCCTCCATTTCCACTATTTCCCAATACCACGTTGCCACTTCTTTCTTCATTCGAATGTTCGAGACCAGCTTTTCTTCAAACTCATTATGCCGTCCCATTAACTTTCCCTTACCTATTACCCAGCTTTGTATCTGCAAATATTTAAATTTTGCAAAATTGCGACCCCATAGTTGCTCACAAACTGCCCATGGTATCAAGGCACCTTCACAAAGCAACTCCCCCCAGACCTGTGGGCCTTCTGATTTTAACGCCCTTGCTAAAGCATCTTTCGTCCAACTTGGAGCCCCCGGGCCCTCCCAAATTGGTGCAGCCATGCTAAAATATGGGATTTTTGTCACGCGCCTAATACGATACCATGCCGTGGCTAGGTCTCTTAATACCTTCAGTCTGACTTTTTTGAAGTATTTTGGATCTGCAAATCCATATAGAAAGCCACGCTTGTAGCAATTTTCTACTTTCAGCATGGCCGCAAAAAGCTCCCCTATTGATGAGTCATTGGGAGTTCCAAGAAGCATTCTACAGTTCTTGAGCAAAAAAGCCCAAGAATAAAATTGAAAGTCTGGGGCTGCTAAACCTCCCTTAGCATATCTTCTTCGAATTTTTTTCCATGATAGCCTTGACCCCTTGGAGCCCCAAATAAATGAACCAATTTCGCTCTGTAGTTTTGCTAAACCTTCTTTTTCAAACATAAGGGGAACAGAATCAAATAAAAAAGTCAACTTCGGAAGCACCATCATTTTAACCAGATTAACCCGACCAATCATAGACAGTGATATTGAGCTCCAGTTTCTCAAAAGTGCTGTGATATCCTTCCTTGTTTTGGCCAGATTTACTACTGTTAGCTGTTTTATATCCTGAGTAATTTGTACCCCCAAATATCTCATCTGCTTTTTTGCAATCCCAGGGCCTATTACCATGTTCCAAGCCATAATTTCAGTCTTGTCCGAATTTAATCGATATCCTGAGACTTCTCCAAACTTTTTTGTAAGGTTTTCAATTTCCCCCAATGATTTTGTCAAATTCGATGTTAAAACCACGATATCATCCGCATATAACCCTATCTTCTTTGACCACCCTTGAAACTTGAAAGTGGGAATATTCTCTGACTCTCTTATTTTGCAGGCCAATGGTTCAATATAAAAATCGAACAAGAGTGGGGACAGGGGGCATCCCTGCCTGGTTCCTCGCGCAATTCTAATCGATTTTGTGAGTGTTCCATTAACCAAGACCCTAGAACACGGCGTATGATATAGTTGTGATATCGCTTGAAGGAAATTTTTCCCTAACTGAAGATGTTCAAGTAAAATTTTCAAAAACTCCCAATTTACACGGTCGAAAGCCTTGGCAGCATCCAAGGCCACCACCGCCAGGGGAAGCCCCTGCTCGACCGCAACATCTATACTACCTATCAGGGAAAATGTTAATTCATTTAAATGTCTACCTTTGACAAATCCCTTTTGATCTTCATGAATAAAGTACGGGATCACTTTACCTAGCCTATCTGCCAAGATCTTGGTGAACATTTTGTAATCACTATTCAAGAGTGAAATGGGTCTATATGAATCCATATTTGTAGGAGATTTACCAGGTTTGGGTATAATGATTATATTTGCCTGATCCCATGATGCCGGAATCTTCAAATTTCCAGAGAACACCTCATTTAACACCTTTGTTAATAATGGTGCCAGTCCTTGCATCAGAGTCTTGTATACCTCTACAGGGAGGCCATCGGGACCAGGTGCTTTGCCTTTTTTTGCCTTCCTAATCCCTTCCTCTACTTCTTCTTTCCTGATCTCTCTATTCAAAATCTTTCGGTGTTCTTCTGTAGCAGATTTTAAAATTTTAACCCACTTCTTGATCTCCTGCTTGTCTGGTTGTAGCTCTTCACTATATACTTCTGAAAAATAGTTATGAAATGCTTCCACAATCTCATTAGTGTTTGAGGCTACTTTCCCTTCTACACCCACCTTAACCTCTTTTATCATATTTTTAACCAGATCCTTCCTAACCTTCCAAGCTAGAAGTTTGCCTGCGTTTTCCCCGTATTCAAAATGATCCAGCTTAGCAGCCTCCCATCTTTCTTTCACCCTTTTATTAATTACATCAGTCAACTGTTCCTTTAACCCTTCCAACTCTCCCCCACAGGAGCGCCCCCTGAATTTATAATCCTAATTTCATTTTTTCGGATGTTCTGTTCCAGAGTCCTTATTTCCTGGTGGTATGCCCTCCTTCTCTTAGCCCCCAGAGCTCCCAACCTGCCTCGGAGGAAGGCCTTAGTTGTCTCCCAAACAATATCTAGTTTGGCTGATCCTATGTTATGCTCTATAAATACCTCGAGCTCCTGTTGAAGGGACTGCATTGCTTCCTGATCATACAAAACTGTACGGTCCAGCCTCCAGACTGAATCCACAACACAAGACACATTTTCCAGTTCTAAAGAAACCGCTGAATGATCAGATAAATGAACCCCTATATGTAACACCTCCTTCACATAGTCAATTAATCTTGCATCTAACAGGAAAAAGTCTATTCTGGATCTATGATTATATTTTTTGTTATAATATGTATATCCAAGCCCGGACCCGGCCCGCCTCCTCCAAATATCACAAAGCCCAAATTGTTCTATTATGTTTTTAACACTAGCCGCCATTTTACAATTTCCCTGGGCTCTGCTGTTAACGGATCTATCAAGCTTAGCATCCAATACAGTGTTAAAATCTCCAGCAAAAACTATATATCCTGAAAGCCCAGACATCTCGTGTGTAAGTTCTAGCAGCGGAGTAACATCGTCTTGATTAGGGCCGTAATAACCAATAATATTGTATAAAGAACCCAATATCTTTAAAGTCACTATCAGCCATCGCCCTTTCTCATCAGCTATGCTGTTCATTACCTGACAATCCAGCCCATATCTAATTATCACTAGTATTCCTTTAGTTACCCTAGTTTGTGGTGAGCTGAAAAAGTGCCTTATCCACCGCAGTCGACCCAAAAATTGTTTACACTCCTCCCCAGTTAAATGAGTCTCTTGAAGGATCATTATATTAGCTGGAGTGTCCCTTAAGTACTTCAAGATCCTGTCTCTTCTTGCTTTAACCCTTAAACCATTTACATTCCATGACACCCATCTCACTATTTGTGTTTTTACCCTCACACTTTTACCCTCCACCATCGTAAACTAATCTCCAAATCCTTACCCTCAGGGTGGTCCTTGGCATCTGAGAACATTTATATTTTTCTCCCCCCCTTCTTCCTATCCTTCCCCCCCCAACTCTAAGCCCTACCCAACTCCCCGCTCCCCATTCCCCCCCCCCTCCCTGGGAAAACCCTTCCAGCTTTCTAAGGCCCAAACCTAGGCCCTTTAAGTGCCGGTCACCAGCAGACGTGCTACCCTTGCTTCTATGCAAAAACCTTTTTTTTTTTTTTTTAAATTTTTTTTTTTGTTATTCTATTCAAATTACACATTTACAAGCTACACAAACCATAAGCCCGAACTACACCAGTTAACTATACCCCCCCACCTTGGCAGTACTCCAGAAAGTTATCTACATCTTCTACAAATCTAAATGAGTACATTTTGTTGTTCCACATTACTTTTAAAAAAGCAGGGAATTTTAACTGCACAGTCGCCCCCAATTTCCTTAGGGGTTCAATTCGCTTCCCCAGCTCCCACTGCCTATTTGCCGTGACTACCGATAAGTCAGATCTAATCTCAATCTTTACTTCTCCTACCATAAGCGAGCCCTTTTTCAATGCCATAGCAAGAATCTTTTCTTTTAGACTGTACGTTAGAAAATTAATCAACACCCTTCTAGGCTTAGAGCGGTTTGGCTTCAGTCTGAAGGGATCACGATGGATCCTCTGTATGTCAGCAGCAATCTCCTCTTCAGACTCCTCCAACTGCAGCTCCGATTTTAATAAATGAACTACAAAACCTTTTAAATCCTCCCCCTCTTTTCCTTCTGGTAGCTTCAAAACCTTCAGGTTATTTCTTCGCTGCATATTTTCCAACCTCTCTAACCGCTCTTCGTATACTCTTTCTCTGCTTTTAATCTCCTCGAGCTCTTTACAGTTATCTTCCACTGCTTCCTGCATCTCCTTGACCTCTTGTTCCAGTTTCCCTGTCCGTGTATTTAACTCATCAAACTTAGCCTCCAGTACACCCACTCCCTCCCTAATACCATCTTGCTTACTTTTAGATTCCTCAAACCCCCGATGTACATCTAGGTCTAATTTTCTCAAAAGGGCAATAACCATACTATCTGAATGTAGCTCCCCATCACCTGCGGCTGCCCCCTCCTCCTCACCCCCGTCAACCTCTCCCCCATTCTGATTGACTCTTCTTTTATTATCTCCTAGTTCTATCGGGCTGTCCGCTGGGGCCCCTTCTGTTAGGGTTCCTAACTGACTATCAGCTTCGGATTCCATCTCTCCTGTTTCTCCTGTTTCTGCGGCCGCAGCCTCCTCCACTTCCAAAATTTTGTAACGGTTTGGACTCAAGTGATCTGACCAGTCCACAGTTATTGACTCTCCTTGCTTGCTATCTTTTGCCAGAATTAATATCTTAGGGACAGGTTTAAAGTAGGAGTTTAATGATGGGTGAATTAAAGATTTTTTTTTACCAAAAGCTCCTGACCTACCTGTTTGCGATTTTATTTTACTTTTTAAACTCGGATTAAAGGGGGTCTTCTGTTGTATATTGGGAGGAGTCAGGCCTCCCGTTATAGGCTTCCCTGTGCTCCTCAAAGCGTAACCAGAACTAGATTTCTGCGGGCTCTTTTTTTTCTCCTTTGGCCGTGTGTCTAACACCCTGTAAGTTTTTGATCCCCCCACTGAGTTCTGTGGTATTTTTGGTATTTTTGCACTTAATTGCGCTCTACTTCCCTCCTGTGCAGTACCTCTCCCCACAGCCCCTCCAGCAGAGAACTGGAGCCTTGCAGCCGCCCGCCTACCTCTACCTCGCTCTAGCGCCGCGCTGCTCCAGCGCTCAAAACCCTTCAGTGAGGGTAGCCCCGTCGGGTCTGCTACTCCTTTCTCGGCGTCCTCCTCAGCTGTTTCCACCGCCACTAGCGCGGTGCAGCTTGCGTTGACCTCTTCCGCGTCCTCCATAGGCTGCCGCCGCCGCCTACCGTGAGCCTCTCTCGACCCGCCGACCGTGTCTCCTCCTTCGCTCTCACAGAGGACTCGCCCCACAGTGCCTCAACCTCGCTAGCGTCGGAGCTGTTTCACATCCGCACCCGCGCACATATTAAAAATTCCCGGCTTGGCGTGTGTAGCTAGTCTGCCTTGCTTGCCGCTTGCTGCATCTTTTCACCCGTTCAGTCGGTTGTAGCACGCCGCTTAGGATCGGCACACCCGACCAGTCTCTCTATCTGGCCGCCATGTTCTCCCTAAACCCCGCCCCAGATGAAAGCATCATCTTGATAGTATCAAGGCGTCCCCACCATGATAGATAAAGAGGATGCCATTTAGTTGTTAGATCCAGTATTTTTTTAGTACATTTATTAAGACAAAGAGAAACTGTGTCAGAGATACAGGGAGTAATGTGCAAACCAAGGTATTTGATGTGAGAGGACCTCCATGTAAAATTGGAAGCACTGAAATCAGGTTTAAAGGTAAACTTCGTCAAGGGTAGAATCTCACACGTGTCGTTGTTGAGTTTGTATCCAGATATCGTAGAGTATTCCCGAACTTCAGCAAGGAAAGCTGGGATTGATTCAGTGGGATTAGAAATAAACAATAAAATATCATCTGCGTATGCAGTCAAGTCAAGTCAAGTCAAGTCAGAATTTATATAGCGCACTACATACCCATAGGGTCTCAAGGCGCTTGAGGAAAGGGGGGGGAGGTTTAATTATCGAATATCCATGTTTTAAGTTGTTTTCTGAAGGCTAGGTGGTTTTGAGTAAGGCGGAGGTGGATGGGAAGGGAATTCCAGGTCTTGGCCGCTAAGTAGGAGAAGGATCTTCCTCCCATGGTGGCTTTGTGGATGCGCGGAACAGCGGCGAGGGCTTGGTTGGACGAACGCAGCTGGCGGGTGGGGGTGTAAAAGGAAAGGCGCGTGTTGAGACAATCAGGTCAAAGTTTGTATAGGGCTTTGTGTGCGTGGGTGAGGAGACGGAATGTTATTCTCTTGTTGACGGGGGGCCAGTGAAGGTCTTTCAGGTGAGCGGAGATGTGGTCTGTGCGGGGGATGTCTAGTATGAGTCTGGCTGAAGCATTTTGGATGCGTTGGAGTTTTTTCTGTAGTTTCACGGTGGAACCGGCGTAAAGGGTGTTTCCGTAGTCCAGACGGCTTGTAACCAGTGCGTGGGTGACCGTTTTTCTTGTTTCGGTGGGGATCCAGTGAAACGTTTTTTTGAGCATGCGTAGGATGTCAAAGCATGAAGATGAGACGGCGTTGACTTGTCTGGTCATCGAGAGTGAGGAGTCCAGGATCATGCCCAGGTTCCGTGCATGGTCCGTCGGTATGGGGGCTTTTCCTAGGGCCGTTGGCCACCAAGAGTCGTCCTAGGCGGAAGGGGATGAGCCTAAGATGAGGACTTCCGTTTTGTCCGAGTTCAGTTTCAGACGGCTGTGCTTCATCCACTCGGCTACTTCTTTCATCCCTTCGTGTAGGTTGGTTTTGGCGGTGGTTGGGTCTTTGGTGAGTGAGAGGATCAGCTGAGTGTCATCAGCGTAGGAGATGATGTTGAGGTTGTGTTAACGTGCAATGTTTGCGAGGGGGCTCATGTAGACGTTGAAGAGGGTGGGGCTGAGAGATGATCCTTGCGGGACTCCGCAGATGACTTCGGTGGCCTCTGATTTAAAAGGGGGAAGGCGGACTCTCTGAGTTCTTCCAGCGAGGAACGAAATGATCCAGTCCAATGCTTTTCCTTGAATTCCTATGTTTCTGAGGCGTTGTATCAGGGTGCTATGGCAGACTGTGTCGAAGGCTGCGGAGAGGTCAAGGAGGATAAGGGCAACTGTGTCTCCGTTGTCCAGTAGTGTTCGAATGTCGTCTGTTGCTGCGATGAGGGCGGTCTCGGTGCTGTGTTTGGCTCGGAAGCCAGACTGTGAGGAGTCGAGTGATTTGTTGGTTTCGAGGAAGGTGGCGAGCTGATTGTTAATGGCTTTCTCGATGACTTTGGCAGGGAATGGGAGGAGCGAGCGAGATGGGACGGTAGTTTTTGAGTTCGGTGGGGTCAGCTGTGGGTTTCTTCAGAAGGGCGCTGAGTTCGGCGTGTTTCCAGCTTTCTGGGAATGTGGCGGAGTTAAGGGAGTAGTTGATGACATCTCGGAGATGGGGTGCGATAATGGAGTCTGCTTTGTTGAAGATGTGATGGGGACGTGGGTCTGTAGGAGATCCTGAGTGGATGGAGTTCATCAGGTGAATGGTCTCTTCTGTGGTGATTTGAGTTCCATTCGAAAAGGATATTCGGAGGAGGTAACGGTTCGGAGGTGAGTGGGGTGGGCTGGTTTACAGGTTGGTTGTCAAAGCTGTTATGGATGTCGGCGATTTTGTCATGAAAAAATGAGGCAAGGGAGTTGCAGAGGACTTGAGAGGGGGTGATGTCGTTAGAGCTGGCGGTGGGGTTGGTGAATTCTTTGATGATGTTGAAAAGTTCCTTGCTGTTGTGGGCATTGTTGTCTAGTCGGTCTTTGAGTGCTGATTTCTTGGCTGTCCGGATTAGTTGGTGGTGTTTGCGGGTGGCGTTTTTGAAGGCGGCTTGGGTGATAGTGTTTGGGTCTGTTTTCCAAGTTTTCTCAAGGGAACGACAGAGCTTCTTGGATTTCTTAAGGTCATCGTTGAACCAGGGGGCGTTCTTGCTTCCTTGCTTGATTTGATGTTTTTTCAAGGGTGCTAATTTATCGGCGGTTTGGGTTAACCATTGTGTGAGGTTGATGGCGGCTTGGTTAGGGTTCGATGAATAGGCAGGGGTTTTTTGAAGAAGCGAGATCTGGTCGATGGTGATTTTGTTCCAATTTCTTCGCAGAGTTGGTTGAGGGTGGTTGTGGATCGAGGTCTTATTGTAAATAAAGTGGATGCAGCTGTGGTCCGTCCAGTGGAGGGGTGTGGTATGAGTGAAGGAGATATGCTTGCTGGAGGTGAAGATCGGGTCGAGTGTGTGTCCTGCATAGTGTGTGGGGGTGTTAACAAGTTGTTTGAGTCCGAGAATGGCGAGGTTGTCCAGAAGGGTGGTGGTGTTACTGTCGTTGCTCTTTTCCAGATGGAAATTGAGGTCTCCAAGTAGAATGTACTCTTCCGAAGGGAGGGCGTGTGGGGTGATAAAGTCAGTGATGTCTTCGCTGAATTTTGTACGGGGTCCTGGTGGCCTGTAGAGGAGGGTGCCCCTAAGTGTTGTCTTGGGGTCGGTGTGGATCTGGAAGTGAAGGTGTTCGGCGATAGCGAGGTTGTCATCTGAGCTGGTTGAGACGCGGATGGTGTTCTTGTGGACGATGGCGATGCCTCCTCCTGTTTGGATGGGGCGGTCCTTACGGATGATCTTGTAGCCGTCCGGGATGGCTATGGCGATGTCTGGAGCTGAAGAGGCATTCATCCAGGTTTCTGTTAGGAAGGCGATGTCCGGAGAGATGGTGTCGAGTAGATTCCAAAGGTCGATGGCGTGTTTGTGAACCGAGCGGGTGTTGAGAAGGATGCATTTGAGGTGGTTGGTGTTGGTTCTCTGTATGGTGGTTGTGGATTTGGTTTCGGACTTGACGCAGGTGAATTTGCAGGACTGGCAGGTGAAGGGTCCATGGGTGTGTCCTGGTGCTGCTTGGGCGCAGTTAGTGAGTCGGCCGGGGTTGAGTGCTAAGAGGGAGGAGGCGTCGTATGTAATGTGGGGAGGATGGGTGGAGCGGGGACCAGGGGGTCTGGCGCTGGGCGCGGTCCAGGCGCGGACGGGCATAGACGGGCTTACCTTTGGCGCACGTGGACGCTGCGCGTTGAGGCATTCGACATAAATGGATAGTGGAGGGGGAGGGGCGAGGGAGGGTCAGCTGGGAGGTGGGTGCGAGGTGAAGGGGAGGGTCTGCAGGGCAAAACAACAACAAGATGGCCGTAGCAGTCCCAGGAACGAGACTGCAGAGAGGCTGGGCAACAATCAAGCAGCTTCTGCAACTAAAATGTAAAGCGCTGCAAATCTCTGAATCACAGTTCTGACAAGCGCTTCAAATAGTAATTAAAAATCACACACTTATTTTTAATGAGCAACACGGCGAGCGCAGCTGATATTACTAAATATGCAATTTGGCAGGGCTAGTCGCACAATAGCGCGAACGTGCACGGCACTCAACAAGGCACTACTTATCAAATGGGCAGTCAAGCGATGTCAGGAGTCTGTCAGGGAGCCACCCGATGCCAGGATCAGAGCAGGGAGCCTGGGGAGTGACCGCTGCTGAAAGCGTCAGGACGGTCACCGATTTTAAGCTAGCAAGCTTGATTTTGAAATGCAGGGCCTGGAAGCCATGTATGTTAGGATTTTGGCGGAGTCGAGACAGAAAAGCTTCCAAAGCTAAGTTAAAAAGAAAAGGGGATAAGGGACAACCCTGACGAACACCTCTGCCTAGATCAAAAAAGGAAGAGACCAAGCCATCAGCGCAAACCGCTGCGCGTGGTCTGGAGTATAGTAAGGAAATTAGAGAGATAAATCTGGGGCAAAAACCAAACCAGGTGAGTGTGTGAAAAAGATAGGACTTTTCGACCCTGTCAAATGCCTTTTCGGCATTCAAAGCAATTGCTGCAAAGGCATGAGGCAAGCGTGTAGATTTAGATAAAATATTAAACAGTCCAGTGTTGTCAGTGATATATCGACCCTTGACGAAGCCAGATTGTTCCTCCCCTAAAAGGTCGGGAAGTAAAAGGTCTAATCGTGCAGCTAATGATTTTGCAAATATTTTGTAATCAATATTTACTAAGGAGATGGGTCTGTATGTTTTGCAGTATTGGGTATCTTTCCCTTCCTTGGGGATGAGACAGATATGAGCGTCAGAAAAAGAGCCTGAGGAATGACCTAGGGCGGCAAAGGCATCAATGAGGGAATGTCATTTTGGAATGAGGAGTGTAGAAAAATGGAGAAAGAATTCAACTGTAAAACCATCTGGTCCAGGACCCTTATCTTTTTTGAGATGTTGGAGCGTAGTAAGCAACTCTTGTTGGCAAATATCTGATTCTAGATGAGAAAGATCGAGAGGGAAGTGTTCTGGTTTGGTTATAGTAGAGAAAAAGTGGGTTAAAGAGCAAGGAGAAGGTTGAGTTTCAGAGGAGTAAAGGGATTTGTAGAATAGGGAAAACTGATCAAGAATATCAACATCTTTGTGTTTAAGATTAGCATTGTTATCATAGACAGACTCAATATTCAACTGATTGTGCTTGACCTTTAGATAGTTAGCTAGGATTTTCCCCGCTATATTTTGACCTCCATAGAACTTTGCACTTGATTTCAATAGGTACAAAGAGGCATCTTCTGTAGATTTTTTGTTAAAGGACATTTTAGCGGCTACAAGGGCAGTCAGACTATCTTTCGAATGTGAGGTGAAGTAGGCGTGTTCCAATGTCTTGATATCCTGGAGGAGATCCCCAGTGGATTTACGGGCAATTTTTCGTTTTTTTGCTACGTATCCGATTATAAAATCTCATGCCGTGGCTTTAAAATTGTCCCAAATAGTATGTTTGGGGATAGAGTGGGTGTCATTAATCAGAAAAAAATCATCAAAGAATGCAGTAAAAGAGGCAGTAAACTTGGGGTCCAAAAGAAGGCTATTATTGAAACGCCACCTTTTAGGGCCAGCCACTTTGGGCAGTATATCAACAGCAATCAAAACAGGAGCATGGTCTGACAATAAAATCGGACCAATTTCAGCCCTGGTAAGGGTTTGAGCAATGTTATGAGTTACAAAAAGATAGTCAATCCGTGATTGGGAATGGTGGGAAGGGGAGTAGAAAGTAAATTCTTTTGTCGTAGGGTGACACAAACGCCATGCATCAATAAGTTTGTGTTGGGAAATGGCTTGGGCAAAAAGTTTCTGAGATTTGTTTGGGATATAGGAAATAGTGGAGTTCCTGTCTAAAAAGGGATCATGAGGTTGATTAAAGTCCCCTGCTAAAATGAAATTCTCATCAACAAATCGGGTAATGTACTGAGATATCGAAACCCAGAAACCGGGATCACCACCAGTGGGGGAGTATACATTGAGAAGAGAGATTGGAACACCTATAAGAGATAGTCTGACATGAACCCATCTACAATCATCGTCCGATTCCTGAGCAACCAAGGAATGGGCAAGAGACTTACGACACAAAATTGCTACTCCATTGCACCTGCCATCACTCTGAGAATAGTAAACATCACCCACCCAGCTCCTTTTAAGTTTCGCAGATTCTGCATCAGAAAGGCGAGTCTCTTGCAAAAATGCAAAGTCATCATTCAGTTTAGCTAGGTGGGATAAAATCCTTTGTCGCTTAATCGGGGAGTTAATGCCCTGAACATTCCATGTGACAATATTTAGTGACATAATGTACAAAACAGTTTAAAATATACGAACATAACAGGTGTAAGAAGTGAGCCCATAAGAAACAATATTCGAGAGTAGAGCAAATACGTGAAGAAGAAAAAAGTAGGAAAAAAGAAAAAGGAAGTGAAAGAAAGTTGAAGAGGAAAAAGAGAAAAATAATCAAAGGTGGAAAAGAAGAAAAAAGGCAAGATAGCCAGAGGTGCATCTAAAAGTGGAAGCCATGGAAAGAACATGAGAAGGAAATCAATAATGATGCCCGATTGAATACACAGAATATCCTGGCATAAGAAAAGAAAAAAGTCATCCAAGTAAGGAGCACAGGAGAAGGAAGCAGGAACGCACACAGAGGGATGAGAAACAATAAGCAGAGAAAAAGGTAAAACCGCCAAAAAGAGAATTTGCAAAGGAGAACTGACATAGACAGAAGAATGTGGTAGAAAAATCCAAAAAAGGAGTGATGAAAGATAAAAAGAGAGGAGAAAAGGAGGTCGAGAATTGTACAAAAGAAGTGACACCTTCAAGCAAAAAATAAATAAGGAGGGTAACATGAAAGGGGAAATGGGAACATAAGCATAAGCAAACATGACAAGAAGGGAAGGAACGTGTACTTACAGGGGAGGAGAGGATGGGACCGCAACCAAGGAAAAGACCAGACGTGAAGGGAGGGGGGGTAGAGCCAACTGGAGGAGACAAGACGTCCGGGGCCAGCGAGCCGTCCAGCCGGAGAAACAACACGGAACGCGTTATATGATCTGTGAAAAACAAGAGGAAAAACATTAGGGAAATGAAGCAGCAAAATATAACATAGAGAAAGGAGGGTAGGCAAGAAAGATTATGATGAGATAGGACCATGAAGAACTGGTACAAGATGCATAAGGAAGCATGTTGTATCTGATAAACTCATGAATGGGAAATAAGAACCCAAATACAGAGAAACTTCAACAAGCTGAGAGAAAAAGTCATGGAGGAAAGGAACAACAGGATCCAGAAGCATCCATGTCTGTAGAGCCGCAGGAGTTCGAAAAGCTTTGAAGTCGCACAGGTTCCTCGTATGTTGTTGTTTTATTGTTATAAGTGACCCTAAAGAGACAGGGGTGAAAAAGCCCATATCTGGCACCAATGGATCTAAGGGCAGGTCTTATATCCAGGAAGGCTTTACGACGATTAGCAGTAGCTTTGGCATAGTCCTGCGCAAAAAACAAGAGGGACCCAGACCATGTAAGCCGTGGAAGTGCTCTGGCTGCTGAGAGGACTTTTAAAAGATCAGTGTATTCTAGAAAATACATAATCACGCCCTTAGGTCTCGCTGAAGCTGCAGCAGATGAAGAGACTCAGCCAAGCCTATGAGCTCGCTGTATGTTGAGCACAGTGCCATCTGGGAGATGTAGAAGCTTGGGAAGGAAAGATTTGAAGAAAGTGATGAGGTCATTCCCCTCGCATCCCTCTGCAAGGCTGTAAAGGTGCAGGGTGTTGCGTCGATTTCCGTTTTCAAGGTCCTCAACCTGCAGCTGAAGAGAAGAGATTTGAGAATGCATATGAGAAATCTTGGCGGCTGATTCCTGAAGAGAGGAGATACTGCATTCCACTGATGTGACCCTCGCATCCATTTGTGTCCAGTTGTCAGTCAAAACTTGTAGCTTAGCATTGGTTTCCTCCATGAAGGGGCGAAGTGCTCGAATCTCTGTTAGCAGCAACTCCATGGAGACATTGGATGCCGAAGCCGATGGTGAGGGTGGGTCTTTTTGTAACCGTTTAACAGTGGCTTTCCCAGAGTGCTGTGGAGAGGGCTCCATACTTGACTGTGGCATATAAACAGGAGGTGCTTGAGAAGCTTCCAATTGGGCCAACTCAGAATTTTTTTTAGAGTTCTTGATGAAGGAGCGCAGTTTGTTGTAAGCTTGCCCATAGGGAACAGCCTATACCAAGAAAGCACCCAAGAAACACATTCAAAGGACCTCCGTAGCCTCCAAGACATATAAACTGTAATATAAGAGCGGAAGTGAACTAACAGAGGCCGCTATAAGAAGAAACAAGCCAGCAGGAGTCAAAGGATCATATCCACGAAGAGTTGATCACATGTGACAGGTTCTTGTACATACAAAATCTGTAACTACTGAGGGAAGCGCTCAGCACTGCAACTCACCGCTTTCTTCAGCCTCCAGCGCATACAGACAGCAACAGGAGATGAACTTACATTGAAGAAGGTCATGAGGAAGAGAAGCCCAACTAGTGCCACTGAGATATGTTGGTGGAAAGGCAGTTGTGCGCTGTGAGTAGATGAGGAAACGTAGCAAAAATCACAAAATGGCCGCCAAAACATGAATGGAAAAAGCAGCTTGCAGGGATACATGAAAAGTCATACCAAGCACACACAGTCCATTCAATAAAAGAATATCAGCCCACCATGTGAAATAGAGGGAGCGTTGAACCAGTAGGACGCTGTGGAAGGCAGGAGCACACCATCTGTGCGAAGCGTCTTAAAAACTCAGTGTACAAAATGGCAGCCGCGGCCGTCAAGAAGCCGCAGCCACAGAAGTCTCGTCGCTGGAAAGAAGTAAGGCTGCCAAAATAGACCTCGGAAAAGGTCTCAGTCCATCCCCGAGGCTTTTATAGAGAGGATGCCTCCATTTGCGGGAATGAAAAGACGCGTGTTCCGCCGGTTTCTCCTGGCCACGACGGAGCGCTCACGCCAGCGCTGCCATCCTCGTCGGGCGCTAAGCCACGCCCCCAGACAATGGATTCCTATGGAAGGAAATTCAAGTTACTGTAAGTACGATTAGAATTACTTTTCAGGATCAGTACTGGGCTGAAAAATGCAGCACTGAGGTCTCTCCTGATAACAGGTGAGTAAATCGGAATTCGTAGTCGGCTGATTTTAGAGGGATTTTTTAAAGTTCCAAAACTCAGCACTTAGAAGAATTTCCAAGTGAAACCAGTCAATGTTAGCCTATGGAAGAAAATTCAAGTAACTGGTAAGTACGGTTAGAATTACATTTCAGGATCATTGCTGGGCTAAAAGATGCAGCACTGAGGTCTCTCCTGATAACAGGTGAGTAAATCGGAATTCGTAGTTCGGCTGATTTTAGAAGAATATTTTAAAGTTCCAAAACTCCACACTTCGAAGAATTTCCAAGTGAAACCAGTCAATTTTAGCCTATGGAAGGAAATTCACGTTACTGGTAAGTACGGTTAGAATTTCTTTACAGGATCAGTACTGGGCTCAAGGATGCAGCATTGAGGTCTCTCTTGATAACAGGTGAGTAAATCGGAATTCGTAGTTTGGCTGATTTTAGAGGAATATTTTAAAGTTCCAAAACTCCACACTTAGAAGAATTTCCAAGTGAAACCAGTCAATGTTAGCCTATGGAAGGAAATTCAAGTCACTGGTAAGTACGTTTAGAATTACTTTTCAGGATCAGTACTGGGCTCAAAGATGCAGCACTGAGGTCTCTCCTCCTGATAACAGGTGAGTAAATCGGAATTCGTAGTTCAGCTGATTTTTACTTTTGTCCAGTATATATAGAGCCACATTCCTAAACAATCCCCTCCCTTCACCACCGTGTAAACGCGCCCTGTGGCCGGTCTAAGTTGGGAGATTAAGTCCCCTTGAATACTGAGGGTTCCTAGGGTCAAACTAGCCTACTAGGTACCTCCAATAAGCGCCACAGAGCTGCGTTGCAGAGAGGTATAAAAAGGGGCATGGCCCCTGAACACCTGTATGCATCGCAGCTCCCTGGCACATACTGGAGATACCTGAAGGGCTACTTGGCCCTCAGGGACCCTCAGTATTGAAAGAGAATTAATTGCCCAACTTAAAACGTGCCACGGGTGCGTTTGCACAGTGGTGAAGGAAGGGGCGTGGTCTGATGTGTCATATCTGTAAACACACCCTGTGGCATGTTTTAAGTTAGAGAATTAATTCCTCCTCAATCCTGTGGGTCCCTGGGCATCCAACTAGCCCACCAGGTACCTCCAGTATGCACCAGGGGCCTGCATTACAAGGAGGTGTTCAGAGGCCATGCCCCTTTCTACAACACTCTGCAACAAAGCTCTGTGGCGCTTACTGGAGGTACCTGGTGGGCTAATTTGCCCCAAGAGACCCTCAGGATTGACAAGGAATTAATTCCCCAACTTAAACTGTACCACAGGGTGTGTTTACACACATGTGAACTCAGGCCCCGCCCCCTCGCTTCACCACTGTGCAAATGCGCCCGTGGCACGTTTTAAGTTGGGGGATTAACTCCCCTTGACTACTAAGGGTCCCTGTGGTTCTACTACCCCACCAGCTAACTCCAGCTAACTCCAGTAAGCGCCACAGAGCTGCGTTGCAGAGAGGTGTAAAAAGGGCCGTGGCCTTAGAAACCTCTCTGCAATGCAGCCCCGTGGCCCCCTTGTGGGCTACTGGGCACCCAGGGACCCCCAGTATTCAAAGGGAATACGCTCCCCTTCTGCCAGGGAGCGCATTGCAGAGTGATGAAAGGAATGGGCATGGCCTCCGGCAAGATGCTGGTCTTTTCATTTTTAATTTTTTTTACGAAGGAGGGCTGTGTAGACGGCCTTCTTATTCTATTTTTTGGGCCCTGGGGACCCTATCCCAAAGGGCCTGTACCCTAATTTGTTTTAATATTTAAAAAAAAGAGGCCATCCCCCGGGGCCGGTTTTTCTATTTTAAAAAAAATGTTTTACATTTTTTTTAGTTTTTCGGGAGGGGGACTGCATGGCCACTTGTAGCCTGGGGACCCAATCCCCGGGGCTGGCCCTCTTCGTTGGGGACTGTGGGGGTTCCCCAATCCCCCCACAGTCCCAGCCGGCTCCCCGCCTCCTGCAGGAGCCGGCATTGCTTTTCCACATGGGGAGCAGCTAACAGGCTGCTACCCCATGTGGAAAAGCAATCTGCTTTGCTTCATTGAAGCGAGAGCAGGTTTGCCTGCTCTAGCTTCAATGAAGCAAAGCAGTTTGCAATGACAGGGTGGGAGCCGCAAGGCTCCCGCCCTGTCATTGCAAACAGCAATCCTGCTCATTCTTTTAGAATGCAAACTCGGTTGCTTTTCCACATGGGGAGCTGCATGTTAGCAGCTCCACATGTGGAAAAGCAATGCCGGCTCCTGAAGGATGCTGGGAGCAGGCGGGACCGTGGGGGCACTGGTGCTCCCCCCTCGGTGTCCAACGTTGTTTATAGTCCCCGGGTGGTGGGGGAGAATAGAAATTAGTGGTAGGTGCTAAAAAAAACAATTACGGTAAAATTAGAAGTCGCGCACCCAAAGCGGTGGTCAGCACGGCCACCTGGTGTGAACATGCTGGGTGCGAGACTCCAAGCGGAAAACAAGGTAATATTCTTTAAATATACATCAAGCTTATGTGTTTAGTTCTTAGGTGGCTCTAAAAAGAGCCCTTGTGTTTATTGAGAGATTTTGATACCTATAAGTAAGTACCTATGCAGAGTCTAAAGTTGGTGAGGAAGACTCTGTTACCCTCATCTTTAAAATGCACACCATCTCTCCTATAGATGCCATCCATATTAAAACGCAGATTGTTGTGGTAAATGGACCCCATCCTATAATTTCAGAAATAAGCAGAAACAACTTTATTGACATGTGTCCTAGCTTTCTCAATCTGTGGACCAAATTGGTTGGACCAGTTCCATTTCTGTCTTTGGCATATGTTAGAATAGACAAAGGTAGATTGGGGCAAAGGTGTCCTTCATAAGCAATTCCAGACCTACCCCAGTGCATAGGTCATTGCCACCGCAGTACACAATTTTGAGGTCAGGGTGTAGAAGATGCGAAAAGGATTTAACAAATGACATCAATTGCTGCCACTTAATCCTCTCGGTCCAATCCATTTAATGTCTACATGTGGCAAAGCTAGGTCTTTGTCAATATCTCTGTTTTCTCCATGCCTTTGGATCCAGAAAATATAGCTGTGTCCCACAATCCACACTCTAAGCATCTTGAAGGGAGGTCTGGATGCACTCAGAACGTGTCTGTATGTGAAATGGGCAGTTTGAAAAGTAAGCTTTTTCTACAATGGTGGATAAGATGCCGTTTTGAAAAAAGAAGAGAAAAGATTGGCTGTTTGAGAACATTATAGACTGAAAAGTAGGGTGCAGGATTTTTCTTATTGGCTAATATAAACTGTTTGAAAGGAACATTACATAGGGATAAGCTGATATTTGGAAAAGTCAAGCAGACTTGCTGTTTGGATTTGCAACATTGTGTGCTGAACGTGTGACCTGTGTGTTCAGTTGAGTGTTCCATGAACTGTTACTATGGTAACAGGAATTAAGCAGAATGGGGGTAGGGTTGAAAGTTATTCTATTGGAAAGGGTTGAAATGTGTAACCAATAGAAATGTGTGTTAGCATTTGAATTAATGTGGGAAGCAATGCGATTTGATATTTGCATGTGTATGTGTGCAGAATGAGAGGGAAAGCTTGCCAATTTTTGGTTTTGCTAAGAGCAGTGCACTACAGACATTCTGTATAAGAAAATCTGGTGGGTGATTCAGATACTTCTTAATCTACTAATGAATTTGAAAGGTGAGTCATTAATTTGTGAGGTGTTGTATGTGGTGCCTTTGTTTTTAATTAGAGCACTTTGGGCCCGATGTAGGTAGCCAAATACCAGTCGGTAACGGCCGAAAATCGGTAAAATCGGCCATTACCGACCGGTATCAGTGCAACGAGATGTATGTCACCAAAAACGTACCGAATCGGTAAATACCAGTCGGTACAACACCGAATCGGTATTACATGAATCGGAATTTACCGAATACATATTCTCCGAATCGGTAAATAAGAAATGGTAAATTACCGAATCGGTAAATATCGAATTCATATTTACCGAGTCGGTAAATAAGTAGTGGTAAAAAAGGGCATGTGAGATGTAGCAAAGTCAGGAAATACCGAATTTCGTGAAATTCGGTATTTAAGAGTCAGTAATTACCATGGATTGGGAGCAGGTGGAAACCAGGAACAGGATATATAAGAACCTCCCAAAATGCAACAGTTCACCCACAATGGCGGCCTTCTACGTAATTGCAAGGCGGCTACGGATACAGGCAGCAGGAGAGAGGGTCTGGCTAAGGGAGGAGCAGGTATATAGGCAGAGGATCACCCTCTTCCAACTCACTGAAGCTGAGATCCTGCAAAGGTACCGACTCCACCCCAGAACAATCCTGGACTTGATCAGGGACCTCCACCCATATCTGGAACACCCAACCCCAAGAGCACACGCCATCCAACCACATGTGCAGGTGCTGTGCTGCCTACACCTCCTTGCCTCTGGGAGCTACCAGCACGTGATAGCCACTGTAGGTGGAGTGTCCCAGAACTGCCTGTCACGCTTCTTCAGAAAGTTCCTAAACGCCATGATGCAGAGGATGGAGCACTACATTGAGTTCCCTGAGACACCTGCAGAACAAGCAAGGACAAAAACCGAATTCTATCAACTTACACAGTTCCCGCACATAATAGGCTGCATCGATGGAACGCACATCCCATTATGCCCACCTGCAGCAACTGAGCACATTTACAGGAACCGTAAATCCACACATTCAATCAATGTGCAGGTGATCTGCAACGCTAGCAACATGATAACGGACATCATAGCCAAATATCCTGGGAGTACCCACGACTCCTACATCTTCACCAACAGTGGGATATACAGACGCCTTGTTGCTGGTGATTTTGGTGATGGATACCTGCTGGGTAAGTATGTGTGAGACACCCTGACAGTTCATGCAGAAGGAGCACTCCTGAGTATGTGAATAATCTTATTATCCTTTCCCACCCAGGTGAAAGTGCATATGCCCTGCGTTCATTTGTGCTCACCCCCTACCTGAACCCATCCACCAGGAGTGAACGGCGTTATAACCTGGCACACAGAACAACACGTAGCGTGGTGGAACGTACCTTTGGGCTGCTGAAAAGTAGATTTAGGTGCCTCCATAAGAGTGGAGGTGCACGGCAATACACAGCAATTATCTGTTGCAAGATTATTGCGACCTGCGCCATGCTGCACAATCTTGCCACCAAGGATGGCACAGAGATAGAACTCACATATCATGAGGACATTGATGATGGGACAGTACAAGCAGATCACAATGCAGCAGGAGCAGCACCAGCAACAGATGGTCGACTGCGGCGTGCTGAAATTACCAACACTTACTTCTAATTAAGCGATGACACACAGCCATGTCCAGTGATTGGAACCCTCACTTTAATGTACACAACTGCACCTTCCAAAAAACAATAATCAAATTAAATGCACCTTGCACAATGTATTGCCAAAGTTTCCTCACTTTGACCTGTCCTGTGCGCATTAATTATTTCAATGCTTGCGCTTACGCATGGTGTTTTG
Source organism: Lissotriton helveticus (assembly GCF_964261635.1). NCBI lineage: Eukaryota > Metazoa > Chordata > Amphibia > Caudata > Salamandridae > Lissotriton > Lissotriton helveticus. The sequence goes on from NC_136059.1 coordinate 54,298,974, forward strand.
CGAGGCACGGGGCTGGGGGTCTACATGTGAAGTGGTGCCGGTGTCTTCGGCATGGAGTCTGCTGCTCCTACGTATGTCCTGAACAGGCGTGCTGGACCCACTCCTGCTCGTTGTCTCCTCAGTGTCCCCAACAACCATGTTGCCACCTGTGGCTGTCAGCTGGGTCAGCATTGCCTCCATTGCTGAGGTCACCCTCCCCATCCCCCGGGACAAGTCACTGCAGCAGTGAACAATGTCAGTCTGCAGATTTACAGAGCGGCGACACTGCAGGGTGGTGGAGGTTGCCAAGCGGTTGATGGACTGATTGAGCAGCCTGACCTCGCGCCTATACCTGCGCCTCTCTTCTTGGTCACTTTGCAGCCTGTCACAGAGGGTGCCCATGCGCTCCTCCATGCCCCTCACCCCCTCTGCCATGGACTGCATCCCTTTGCCCATTGCCTCCATCCCTTTGCCCATGGCCTCCATTCCCCTTGCCATGGCACCTATCCCCCAATCGATGTCCGACATCCTGGTATTCAGGATGCGCACCTGCCGGTGTACAGCCATGATGCCTCTGGCCTGCATACGCTGGACTTTCACCATTGTGGCTTCAAGCCCAGCGAAGACACCCTGCACATCCTGCCCCTCATCCTGCTCTCGTGCCCTACGGACATGGTCACCTGCACGGCCAGATCCCTGTGAGCCAAGTTGTCCAGCGTGGCCAGACATTGTTGGTGTAGTAGGTCTGGGAGCCACTACCACTTCCTCATCGGAGCTCTCCAGTATGCGTAGAGGTCGGACATCCTGCCTCCTTGGCCTCACGCGCACAGGGGACCCTGAGCTGGGTGTTGTAGCTCCTGCTGGTGCTGGCTGTGTCTGTGTGTCAAACAGCAGGGGCGAGAGTGGCTGAGCATTGGTGTCGTCCTCCATTGCTGTGGGTGCCTGGGGTGTGGATATTTCCTCAGGGAAAGTGGTAGGTCCAGCAGTGTCTTTTGCCTTCTCCCGCGCAGACGATGTTGTGGCACTACACTCCCCTCCCAGCGCTGCTCTGCGCGATGACTCTCCTGTGAACAGACATGGACAATGATCAGCTGCCTGTTTTCCCAACACAGATTCCTAACACACATTAGCATTTGCGTAGACTGTTTGTGCATGGGGAGTGTGGCATGGCATGCAGGGTTCAGTGTTGGCAGCTTTGATGTATGTACCTATGACTACAACTACCATGATGCATTGCTGGGGACTACAGTCATGTGTGCTGGATTGTGAGTGATTCACCCACATTGGGGAAGGGGCCTGGGAATGGGTGGGGTACATGTCCATGCATCTTACCTTTCTTACTTGCAGCTCAGGCTGAGCTATCAGCATCCCCGATCCCATGTATGCTTTCATGCTCCATGGTTGATTCCACGAGCTGCTCCAGGTCGGTGAGGCTTGGGGCACGGCTCTTCCCCCCACCGGTTGCTGCTGATTCCTTCCTCTGGGTGGCTAGTTTTTATCTTGGTGGTGATCCTCAGATCATACCACCTCTTCTTCATGTCGTCAATGTCTCTGTGGGTCACTCCTAGAACATTGACCTTGCTCTGTATTGCCAGCCAGGTGGTCCGCTTTACAGACTCTGCAACATGCAGATACTGTTTCCCAAACAGCTGGCTGTAGTGCTGCACAACCTCCTCCACCAGCACCTGGAGCTCTGTGGGGCTAAATTTCATCTTTCTCTTCCTGTCACCTCCATCCTTTGGTGCCTCCTGGGACTCCATGTTGTTTCTCTTGGTCTCACTGCTGCCTGCTCCTCTGTCTCCCTTCCAGCTCTCTCTGCAGTTCAGTTGCTCTGCACCTGCATGGGCGTGGCCACCTCCAGGTACTGGGGTGTGGTACTTACACCTGATTGGCTGATATCTCAGGTGCTAGGATGTGGGGTGTGGTGGGTGTCCCTGATTGGTACACAGGCTCACATGACATGTATTCGAAATTTCGAGATCGGATTTTACCGATTCGGTATTTACCGATTCGGTATTTACCGAATCGGTAAAATCCGATTCGGTGTCTCCCATTCATTCCTATGGGACTGGAAGGCCATAGGGTTGTATGGGTGTTACCGAGTCGGTATTTACCAATTCGGTAGATCCCGAATCGGTATTTACCGACTTTGAATACCGATTGATACCGAATCGGTATTTTTTACCGGATTTTTACCTACATTTGGGTTTCCGGTTCATAAATACCGATTTGGTATGAGTCGGTATTTATGAACCGGTAAAAAAAAATTACCTACATCGGGCCCTTTGTTTCTCCTGCTAAAGTCCAGGGAATAGTCTTGGTTGTCTAGAATCACACTGTGAGACTGTGTGTACTTGTGCAACCATTGTGGCAAAATCATGTGATTACTTCATGTATTTGCTGAGACATACGTGCTTAAAAGCTATCCTGATGTCAAATTTCAGTACTATTAGAACTGAGTGATTACTTATGCATACGCAAAATGAGTCAGGCATTCACACTAGCAGTGCAGTAGTGAAATGTATAGACTGTATGCAGTCACCTTTCCTCTTCCAGAGTAGTGATTTTCTCCTGCTAAAGTCCTGGGAATAGTCTTGCTTGTCTAGAATCACACTGTGAGTCTGTGTCCACTTCTGCAACCATTGTGACAGAAGCATGTGGTTACTTCATGTCTTTGCAGATACATAAGTGCTTAAAAAACGTTTCTGTTATGACATTTAGTAGTATTAGAACCAAGTGATTGCTTATGCAGTCTTAGAATGAGTCATGTCATTCTCGCCTCATTATAGCCTCTTGACCACCCCTAAGAACAGACGGTGGTCCGTGGACTGTGAACGGTGGACTGCCGACCGCGGATTGGGCAATCAAACTGGGCAATAAAACCGCACTTGAAGAGGTAGGGGGCTTGTTTGCTCACAAATATTTTATTGATTCTGAACTTTGGGACGGTGGAAAACTACCATACCCATAACCCATTGCACATAGCCCCTAGCCGTGAGGAGAGTTCAGGAGAGTTAATGAGAGTTAACAATTAGATCAGTAATAGACTTGGAAATGGACTTGGATTAAATCGGGATTGGGACACTGGTCAGCACACCCCGGAGATCTGTGGGTTCATATACAATTCAATCTGCCCCTCTGCAGTGCTGCCCATGAGGGCAGCTGTTCAATCGGTTCAACCTGTTGCGTGTCTTTTGCGAACACCACAATAGCACTTACTGCGCCAACCCCCTGACGGCAGCTGTTCCACCCAAGGATTCAGACGGGCTTGGGAGGTGGTACAGGAAGCAGAGCGGACACGGCAGGGGAGGGAACACATAAAACAAATCAAATAAAAGGGAATGAGGTCGGGGAAAACAAGCACAAACCCTCCCAAGAATCCAAGGAGAAAAGCCAAGGCCAAAACCAAATCTCCCGCCGGCTCAGCGGATGGAAACACATTAGCACAGCTAATTCCGCCCGTATATTCGATCTTCAGCAATGTGAATATGAACCACACTGGCAGATTTGCCTTTCTGAAAGATTCTGCAACAGCATTTTACGCACTACCAAATACCCCAACAGGCTTGCAAAAACCAATGTCACCAACTGAAATAAGGCCAGCTGGACCAACAACACAAACAGCACCAAGGACCCCACAGAATGCCCAAATCATGAACACCGATAAGGCCAACGTAACAGAAGTGACGCATAAGCGCACGAATGCCAGTCTTGTGAAAAACATCTTCCAATTCCAAGCCCAGATACACAAGGAGAATAAAAAGGTTAACAAAATGTATAATACACCCCAAGGGCAAGCACAGGACAAGTCACCAATAACCCACACAGGATCACCTAACATCTCAGGTGGCCAGCGCGAAGGAAATAAAACAAGCCCTCCGCAGGGAAAAAAAAATAAGAATAAACACGACCAAGCTTTATCAACACCACTAATGCCATCAACATCATTAACATCAAACTATGCTATATCCCATGAGCAATCAATAACGGAATGCCACCTAGACCAATTCAACAACGAAGCCTGCCACAATTCAGACACAAGCATGTATGAATTGCCACAAAAGGTGTCTCCACACAGTCATTCAACCCCTAGACCGGACCAAGGTACGAGCCCAGTATTGATTAAATCCCTAAAGACGATAAAGATAAAGGACTTAAATCTCTGCTGGCCAACTCAACCACCGATCCATAACAAAGGAAGTGCTAAGACACATGGAACCTGCCCCGACAGCCTAACAACTGAAAGTACCCAAGAAGGGCCGAAAACCTGCAGTAATACAATCGCCCCTGGAATTGAGACACAAGAAATACCTGGAAGTAAACTTGAGGGACAAAAAAACCCAGGCAAAGGAACCCATACCGGAAGGACAAACCAAGGAGCAACAGTAACCGGTTGGGGTACTAAAAAACCCTCATTACAGGAGTCGCCAAGCAAAATCATAGTAGATATATCCAGCGGAACGAACCAAGAGGTGGATATCATTCCACTAACAGACTCATTGCACGTGACTCACAGTGATGCCCAGGTAGACTCCTCAATCATAGAAATCTCAAGTGTTTCAGCTGCCCTCAGCGCAGCAACAACCAAATCTCCTAAAATACGCCATGAAACAAGGCATATAACTAAAGAGCAGTACAATATTTTAACACCTTCAAAGCAAGTTTCACATGGACCTTCACCTGGCAGCTACGTTGAAGAACGACCACGGCAAAAAAGAGGTTATGACATTGGCAAAAACCTGGAATCCATAATCACATTACATAGTGCACTAGGGTGCATATTGGAAACTTCAATCAAAACCCTCAATATGCAATCTGATAAACTGGATATTCAAATACACCTAATGAGCACAATGGCGGAATACATAGCTAACATAAATAAAAAACTAGATGATATGGCCAGCGTTTTCGCGATCAATAAGGACCAGACCCGACCATGGGTACAATCTCAAACCTGCACTTGCCATCCAATATTGGAAAAATTAAAGAATTTGCCATCAATACTCACAGATATACTTCAGGAATGCAAACACGCAAATCGCGGTGACAATAACACCCCAATTGAATGTGACCTCATCTCCTTTGAAAATTTTAAGATTCTTCAAAACGAACATGCGGACCAATCAAAAGATTCAGTAAAGCAAATACCAACTGAAAAAACCGCACTACATAAGCTGCAATTGAAACCTGTCGACATAACTGAGAAACCAGAAGTAATCAGCGCAACATCCCTTATCGTACAAAACAATGACCACAAACAACTAGGACCACAATCACTAATCCGAGATGGGGCGAGTCAAAATGTTCAGAAATGCCTAACCAAGAGGCAAAAAAAACGGGCAAGGAAGATCAGAAATCAACTGTCAAACTGCCCACCAACCAACAAACAAACATTGAAAACATTCCCTATCTTTAATCAGGCAAAACCCAAACTAAAGCTGGAACCAGGCGCCATAGTGAGGAAACACAATCCATCATTTAAAACACAGACAGGACATACAAACTATAAAGATAACGAGGATAGTCAAATACGACCGTGGACAAGTCCCAAGGCCACATCTCAAGCTACAACAAAAAAAAAGTCGTCACCAATCAAGGGAGTGGGACCGGTTAAAAACTTAGAAGCAGGGAATGCTAGCAATGCGGAACCTTGGACTGTAACAACCGCTGCAAATATCACTGACAATAGCATGGATCGAGGGTCAGGAGTAGCTACCCATCTAAACAAAACTCAAGATAATCTTAAAGGACGAATCCCGAAAAACGGAGTCCGTTCTCAAACAAACATGGTGCACCACTCCCGATGACAAAAGGAATCCCTCAAACAAGGTGGAGCAAATGAATAGATATGATCTACGTAACAAGAAACCTCACTGGGCGGCACTTAAAGACACGAACAAAAATCAAAAATATTTCCCCCCCATTCGGGTCACATTTCCAAGCACTAACGCAACCACAGGGAAAAGTATCACCATTCCGCCTGACCACCAAACTCCATGGAAAAGTGACCAAAAGTGTCTTAGGCAAATAAGAATAAAGGCTGATAGTCATAAGGATGACCAACCAAAACTTACAATACACATTGGCACTAACGGTACCCAAGCACACCATGAGACTGCAAATGTGGAAAGAATAGGTCAACGTCTTGGACCAGTGATCATATCTAGTGGGCACCACAGAGAACAGGTGGGACCCAACAGATTAGCTCACAAGGCACAAACCACGACAAATAGGCCAGTAGCACTAACTCGGAAAGAGACGTACAACCAAATAGGGCAATACCTTCACCTTAATGCAGAGGCTTACAACGATCAGAAATCTGCCACTAATGAAACAGCTCAGATCAGCAGCAAAGTACCCTCTGAGAAGCAGCCAGACACAGCGGGGAAGATATTGTTTATCCCCGGCTACGAGCCCCAAGGAACCCTAGACTACCTAAACTGAGGGAACATTCTCCACCTCATATCCTCCATTCCCAGCCTAACCCACCTAACATCGGCTGACCTATCATCAATCGAATTCATCACGTTAGGAGAGAATGCCTCTAGGGAAGGCACACTTACCACCTGGAGGAGCCTAGAAGTGACAAAAAGCATTCTTGCAGAAGTAAATAAATTTGAAGAGTGGGGAATATCTCTGAAAGAACAATCAAAAAAGGGCTACCCATCACCATTGCTAAAAAGATCTAGGAAAAGAGAAGACTATACAATCTCGACCACTCATTCAATTCTACACGGTGCCAGGGGGGCAGAAACATCAATTAATAGCTACCAGAGACAAATGCAAGCCATCAACGGCAATTGAATTAATTACGAGGCCGGTAAAACTGAAGAAAATGTTATAAAACTGCTCTCATGGAACATGGCAGGAGCAAAAATATCCTAAATCAAAGCAGGAAAACAGCTACCTGGGATCAATACGATATCATAGCGCTGCAGGAAACTTGGTCAACTGAGCCAATTGATGTACCGGGAAGATTATGTTTCCATGAAAAGGCGACCCGCTGTCAGCGCTACGGCCGCGCAAGGGGAGGTCTATCTATTTACGTTTCTACCTCACTAAAAATCAATGTCTCGCAAATGCCGGCTTCAGCAATGGATAAGCAAATCATCAAGCTGGAGAGCACAATCAAATGTGTGCCAAGGACAATTATCCTAATCAATATATACGCCCACCCGAAAAAACAGCAAAAAAAAGATCTGTTCCAACGTGTAGTCAATGTTGTAACTTCCATCCGCTTAGATCACCCAAGTTGGGAGATAATTGCTACGGGCGACTTTAACTCCAATCTTTTGCATCAATCGGAGGAAGAGGACAATATCTCAGTGGCAAACGAAATCTGGAATGTCGAAGCTCAGGAGATTATATCGCCCGTGAGATCAGACCAACTGGGTAAGCAACTGGTTTGGGACCTGGAACGACTTGATATACGGGTATTAAATGGAAGATCGAAGCACGACAAACCGTCAGCGGCTACATACATAGGTCATAATACAAACTCAACTCTGGACTACACATTAATAACATTGCCCCTAATGAGCATGGTCAAAAAATTTCAAATAATTGGTACTCTAGACAGTGATCACTCCATGCAACACATTGAAATGAAACTAAGCTCCCCCAGGTATACAATGGCTCCAAAAATACCAGGTCAATTATCAACCTTCAACCTGAAGCGGCTTAAGTGGACAAGCGAAACACTATCCCAAATAGCGCTGGATGCCAAGAACCTATTACAAATGGTCATGGCAGAGAATGATCTTTGTTCTGAAACTTGGACCAACTTTCTAGAAAGATTGCCAAAATCAAGCAGCAAGCCCAGGAGGCATAGCAGTCCCACGACCAAAACCAAATTTTCAACAACCACCCTAGTTATGAAGACCCGTCTTCAAAAGCTCACAAGACGGGTACAAGTTTCAAGGACAAAGCAAAGCACCTGGCAAGAAGTTCGGTTGATTAGGAAAGAATACAAAAAGTTAGTATGGAGGGAAAAAAAGAACAAATACAATGACTTTTGGGCCAAATTGATGCATAACATTAAAAAATCAGATTCCAGAGCGTTCTGGATGCAAATCAATGCAATCAACAGAGCAGTACAACCCACAAGCATGACATGCGTACCGGAAAACCTTTGGGTCCAACACATAGTGGATACATTCGCGGTAAAACCATTGGAGCACCAGGCCATGATGACTACAACAACACCTGAAATTACAAGAACTAGGGTAAAGGAAAGCAAATCCTTTTCCAGTCCCAGAGCCACATCTAATGGCAAGGAGGGCCTGGACCAATCAATCTTGTCAATTGACGATCAACAAATTTGTTCTATAATAAAGAAAGGCAAGCAAGAGAGCGCACCGGGGCCAAATGGCATTCCGCAGGCGATATACAAAGAGGACCCTGAATTCTGGGCGCGCAAATTTAATCATCTATTCCAGTCCATTAGCAACTCTGGTCGGGTGCCTGAAAGTTGGAGGGGTGCCATCATCAACCCCATTTACAAAGGCGGAGATCGGAAAAACCCATAAAATTACCGCTTAATTGCCCTGATTGATGCAGAGGCAAAATACTATGCATCCCTGGTGCTTGCCGATCTGGTACAGTGGTCTGATATGAACAGCAAGGTTCCGTTAAATCAGACCGGGTTCCGTCGCGGAACTGGCACAATGGCTAATGCAATGGCGCTGTGCATGATTGGTGAAAGCAGTCTACTTAACCATCGGGATCTGTATACCTGTTTTGTCGACTTTAAAGTGGCATTCGACCGTGTCAATAGGAATTTGCTATGGGCCAAACTGAAAAAGCAGGGCCTGCCGGAGTCAATCCTAATGCCGATCATCGACCTGTATAGCAACACCTGGAAGCAGGTAAAAATCAACAATGGGAAAAGGCTAACCATGAAGATTCACACCTTTGATGGGTTGAAGCAAGGTTGTGTGCTGGCTCCCCACCTCTTCAATTTATTCATGGCCGATTTAACATCAAGGCTCAATTTGGTCAATGCCCATCCGCCTCGGCTGGGCACGCTTCGTGTAACCCACCTATCTTACGCCGATGATGTGGTCCTATTAAGCCAGACTCGAATAGGCCTGCATCGGCTACTACAGGAGCTGACCCGCTACACAAAACAGAATATGATAGAAATAAACTGTGCGAAAACAAAAACCATGGTCATAACCCGACGCCATAAACCGCCACAAACATTTACCATAGACAATGTCGAACTTGAAGCGGTGGGAAGTTACAAGTATCTCGGGATACTGCTGGATAGGCGTCTTAACTTCCAGGCACAGTTCACCTGCATGGAAAAGAAGGGCATGGCCCTAACGCACGCTTTCGCGAGCTTAGCTACTGAACTCAAGGGTCCTTTGGTTTCACCACTGCTAACAATAATGAAAGCCAAACTTATTCCCATGATAGCTTACGGGAGCATATTGCACCACGGCAAGAGTGCACAACTTTTGGATAAGGTGCAAAGGAGAATATACAGGCGCATTTGTGCGCTACCAAGTGAAGCATCCCCGGCCCAGGTAAGACTGGAACTGGGCCTGAAATCTCAAGTGCTGCTGAGGAAGTATGAGACCATAAAATTCTGGTATAATGTCTGGATGCACCAAGAGAACATAATCTATCGTGCTATGTGGGAAACCATCATCAAATGTCCAAACTCAAATTACGCTAAGTACCTCAGAATTTCATTGGAAACAACAAACCTGATTGAACTCTGGGAAACCAAGCTCCAAGTACCTTTATTCAAACAGGTGGTCAGGAAGGCAGCCATCAAACACTCATTGTTGGATGACAAAATAGCTTTCAGTCTCAGGTCACATGCCTGGATGACTATCCAATCATACAAAAAACTAGTGCCGGCGCACTATCTGGACCTGACCTTCTCGCCTTATATCAAACATAAATATCTTAATATAAGGCTGGGTAGTTTGCCAACCAACACCGAGCGTCCTAAGTGGAAGCCCCAAGAAAGTGAAGGGTGCGGGCCATGCGGTGCAGCAAGGCAAGACTTTATCCTCCTAATTTGCATCTGCCCGGCTCTCATAGAGGAACGTCGGAAGTGGTTGAAAGCCAAGTTCAAGCAGTTTGGAACACGTACCTGTAGGTCTGCGATTATAAAAACATTATGCACCACAGACCCCCAATTCATTTGTAGATCAATCAAATTTGTCGAACATTTTGAGAAAAAACAAAGATCATAGGCAAAATCTTGAACATGGAAATTGTTACTTTTTACCCCAGAAAGACACTTGTTTTTACTACCAATTTTAATTTTATTATTCTCACATCAGTGTGTTTATAGTATATTGTCATATCTGTATTTTTGTAATGGTTTTAATTAACTATACAATAAAGTTTCTTCTTCTTCTATGAGTCAGGCATTCACACTAGCAGTGCGGTAGTGAAATGTATAGAATGTATGCAGTCATATTACTCCTTCCAGACTACTGAGTTTCTCTTGCCGGAGTCCAGTGAATAGTCTTGCTGGTCTAGAATCACACTGTGAGTCTGTGTGCACTTGTGCAATCATTGTGGCGGATGCATGTGGTTACTTCATGCCTTTGCAGAATGAGTCAGGCATTCACACAAGAGTCCAGTTGTCAAATGTGTAGAATGTATGCAATTACCTTACCCCTTCCAGACTAGTGAGTTTCTCCTGTTAAAGTCCAGGGAATAGTGTTCCTTGTCTAGACTCACAGTGTGACTCTGTGTCCACTTCTGCAACCATTGTAACAGAAACATGTGGTTACCTCATGTCTTTATACACACATAAGTGCTTAAAAAGCTGTTCTGTTGTCAAATTTTAGTAGTATTTGAACCCAGTGATTATTTATGCATTCGCAGAATGAGTCAGGCAAGGAAACTTTTTATAAAATAGGGCTAGAAAGTTTTTATGATGATACGGTCTCTATTAATTTGAACATGAAGAAGGTCTTTAAGTATGCTTATTGTACCGTTGAAGGATCGCATAACGAAGAAATATTTACATCTAATAAAGTGGCCATATTACAACAACAGTTTTATTTGACTTTTACCATGCACACACAATGGTGTTTCTATTAGACTAGATTTCGGTTACAAATATTGCACTTTTTGGCTGCTTTTATCGAAACAAGGGGGCTGGTGTGAGAGACTTCCCCCTTGTCCACGTAATAATACAGCCCAACAATGTACAGTGCATTTTGTTCTCTTCTGTCCACTTTATAGGGTCCCAAGAGACCGTTTTATCAAACCCCTTTTGAAGTATAGTAGACCTTGTACATATATGGAAGGTTTCGAGTATCTGAGATCATTATCATCTGTGGTTATATGTAGCTCTATGCTTAGCTTTATTAGATCTGCACTTTCGATTAGGAATCGCTATGAATTATGAACTTTTTATTGATTTTATGTCTTTTTTAATATGATATTTTGTATATTGTGAATGCACTGCACTGTAAGAGACCACGGGAGGTCTACGTGAAAGATTATAACTAGTACCATTCAACGTCCCACCCCATTAATGTATATTTCTTTAGGGTTTATTGTACGTGAATTTTGGAACCTTGTATATGATCTGTGAAATACCGTTGGTGATTGAATGTATGATACTTGTTATTTTAATAGTATACTTTTATGATTCTTTTCTCTGAATCGAATAAAGTTATTTGAAATGAAATGAGTCAGGCATTCACCGTAGAGTCCAGTAGTGACATCTATAGAATGTATGCAGTCACCATACCCCTTTCAGAGTAGTGAGTTTCTCCTGCTAAAGTCCAGGGAATAGTCTTTCTTGTCTAAAATCACACTGTGAGTCTGTGTGTATTTGTGCAACCATTGTGGCAGAAGCATGTGGTTATTTCATGTCTTTGCAGACACATAAGTGCTTAAAAAGCTGTACTGTTTTCAAATGTCAGTATTGTTTGAATCCTGCCATTGCTTATGCATTCACAGAATGAGTCAGATATTCACACTAGAGTGCAGGAGCGAAATGTGTAGAATGTATTCAGTCACTCTACGTCTTCCAGACTAGTGAGTTTCCAGGGAATAGTTTTCATCGTCTAGAATCACACTGTGAGACTGTGTCCACTTCTGCAATCATTGTGACAGAAGCATGTGGTTACTTCATGTCTTTACACACACATAAGTGCTTGAAAAGCTGTTTTGTTGTCAAATTTTAGTAGTATTTGAACACAGTGAATATTTATGCATTCGCAGAATGAGTCAGTCATTCATAGTAGAGTCCAGTAGTGAAATCTGTAGAATGTATGCAATCACCTTACGCCTTCCAAACCAGTGAGTTTCTCGTGCTGAAGTCCATGGAATAGTCTTACTTGTCTAGAATAACACTGTGAGTCTTTGTCCACTTCTGAAACCATTGTGACAGAAGCATGTGGTTACTGCATGTCTTTACAGACACATACGTGCTTAAAAAGTTGTTCTGAAATGAAATGTTAGTAGTATTAGAACCCAGTGATTGCTTATGCATTCACAGAATGTGAGCCATTAAGCACCATGTACAAATCCATTCGTTCTGCAAAAAGCCAACCACTTATACATTCACCCAGGCACTCTCCTTGCAGTACTCTAATCATTTAGTCAGTACCCAAGTACTCATGCAGTGAGCCAGGCCTTAGCACATTGACTGCTTCAAACACCTATCCACTATGCATGCAATCCTCTAACCACCTACCCAATTGTCTTTCACACCTTCAAATCCCCAGTCAGTGTTCATACACTCCAGCAAATACCATATCACTCCCTTTGCACTACTCTAGTGACCCATTCAGCACCATGTACTAATGCATTCACTGTGCCAAAACCTAACCACTTATAAATTCACCCAGGCAGTTTCCTTGCAGTACTCTAATCATTCAGTCAGTATTCAAGTACTCATGCAATGACTCAGGCCTTAGCAAATAGACTGCTTCAAACACCTATCCACTATGCATGCAGTCATTTAACCACCTACACATTTGTTTTTCACACGTTCAATTCCCCAATCAGTGTCCATACACTACAGAAAACACACTGTCTCACTCCCTTTGCACTCCTCTAGTGACCCATTCAGCACCATGTACTAATCTATTCACTGCACCATAACCCAACCACTTATAAATTCATCCAGGCAGTTTCTTTGCAGTATTCTATTCATTCACTCAGTACCCAAGTACTTATGCAATGAATCAGGCCTTACCACATAGACTGCTTCAAACACCTAGTTAGTATGCAGGCAGTCCTCCAACCACCTACACATTTGTTTTTCACACCTTCAATTCCCCAGTCATTGTCCATACATTATAGCAAACACCCTGCGACTCCCTTTTCACTCCTATAGTGACTCAATCAGTACCATGTGCTAATCCATTCACTGCACCATAACCCAACCACTTATACAATCACTGAGGCAGTTTCCTTGCAGTATTTTAATCATTTAGTCAGTACCCAAGTACGCATGCAATGAATCAGGCCTTACCACATAGACAGCTTCAAACCCCTATCCACAATGTATGCAGTCTTCTAACCACCTACACATTTGTCTTTCACACCTTTAATTCCCTAGTCAGTGTCCATAGACTCCAGGAAACATCCTGTCACTCCATTTATACTCCTCTAGTGACCGATTAAGCACCATGTACTAATCCATTCACTGCACCATAACTCAACTCCTTATAAATTCATCCAGGCAGTTTCTTTGCAGTATTCTAATCATACAGTCACTACTGAAGTACTCATGCAATGACTCAGGCCTTAGCACATGGACTGTTTCAAACACCTATCCAGTATGCATGCAGTCCTCCAACCACCTATACATTTGTTTTTCACACCTTCAATTCCCCAGTTAGTGTCCATACTCTACAGCAAACAGCCTGCCACTCCCTTTGCACTCATCTAGTAACCCATTCATCACCATGTACTAATCAATTCACTGCGCCATAACCCAAACACTTATACATTCCTCCAGGCAGTTTCTTTGCAGTATTCTATTCATTCACTCACTACCCAAGTACTCATGCAATGACTCAGGCCTTAGAACATAGACTGCTTCAAACACCTATCTAGGTTGCAGGCAGTCCTCTAACCACCTACACATTTTTTTTCACACCTTCAATTTTCCAGTCAGTGTCTATACACTACTGCAATCACCCTGCTACTTCCTTTGCACTCCTCTAGTGACTCATTTAGTACCATGTACTAATCCATTCATTGTGCCAAAACCTTACCACTTATAAATTCACCCAGGCAGTTTCCTTGCATATTCTAATCATCATTATGGGGGTCATTAGGATCGCGGACGGACTTGAGTCCGTCCGCGACCCCTGAGGAGGAGGGAACCTCTGCAGGGGTTGTGGCGTTCCCTCCGAGTAGATTAGGATGTGACCGCCATGGTGGCGGTCACATCCTCTATCTTTAACATTGAGGCGGGTGCAGCTTGAAGCTGCACCCGCCACAAGGTAGAAAATGCATGCATCACATTTGCATGCACAAAGCAGAAGGCACTGCGCAGTTCCTGACACTTTGTGCACGCAAATGCAGGGGGGTACCATAGGTACCCCCCATGTGCACCCCCACACCCCTTCACCCAGGGGGACCGCAACGGGCCCCCGAAGTGAAAGTCCGTATGCTTTTCCACGGCGGAAAAGCCACCCTGAAAAAGCATGTACTCACCACCATTCTAATATGGCTGGCAGTGTTTGATCGACAGCTGCAGACAGAATTCCAGACCCACCAGCCATCCTAATTTGGCGGTGGGTCTTTGGAGGCTCCGCAGCGGTTTTTCCGCATCCTCCGGGCCGGCGGTGGGAAAAACCGCAATCATAATCGGCTCCTTAGTCAGTACCCAAGTACTCATGCAATGACTCAGGCCTTACCACATAGACTGCTTGAAACCCCTATCCACTATACATGCAGTCTTCTAACCACTTACACATTTGTCTTTCACATCTTCAATTCCCCAGTCAGTGTCCATAGACTCCAGCAAACACCCTGCCATTCCCTTTGCACTCCTATAGAGACTTATTCAGTACAATGTACTAATCCATTCCCTGCATCATAACCCAACCACTTATACATTCATCCAGGCAGTTTCTATGCAGTATTCTAATCATTCAGTCAGTATTCAAGTACTCATGCAATGACTCAGGCCTTAGCACATAGACTGTTTCAAACACCTATCCAGTATCCATGCAGTCCTCCAACCACCTATACATTTGTTTTTCACACCTTCAATTCCCCAGTCAGTGTCCATACACTACAGCAAACAGCCTGCCACTCCCCTTGCACTCCTCTAGTGACCCATTCAGCACCATGCACTAATCCATTCACTGCACCATAACCCAACCACTTATAAATTCATCCAGGCAGTTTCTTTGCAGTATTCTAATCATTCAGTCAGTTTTCAGGTACTCATGCAATGATTCAGGCCTTAGGACACAGACTGCTTCAAACACCTAACCACAATGCATGCAGTCCTCTAACCACCTACACATTTGTTTTTCTCATGTTCAATTCCCCAGTCAGTGTCCGTTCGCTACAGGAAACACCCTGCCACTCCCTTTGCATTCCTCTAGTAACCCATTCAGCACCATGTACTAATCCATTCACTGCACCATAACCCAACCACGTATAAATTCATCCAGGCAGTTTGCTTGCAGTATTCTAATTATTCACTCAGTACCCCAGTACACATGCAATGACTCAGGCCTTACCACATAGACTGCTGTAAACCCCTATCCACTATGCATGCAGTCTTCTAACCACCTACACATTTTTCTTTCACACAATCAATTCCTCAGTCAGTGTCCATAGATTCCAGGAAACCTCCTGCCACTCCCTTTGCACTCCTCTAGTGACCCATTCAGCACCATGTACTAATCCATTCACTGCGCCAAAACCTAACCACTTATAAATTCACCCAGGCAGTTTCCTGGCAGTATTCTAATCCTTCACTCAGTACCCAAGTACTCATGCAATGACTCAGGCCTTACCACATATACTGCTTCAAACTCCTATCCACTATGCATGCAGTCCTCTAACCACTTACACATTGTCTTTCACACTTTCAATTCCCCAGTCAGTGTCCATACATTTCCAGCAAACACCCTGTCACTCCCCTTTCACTCCTCCAGTGACCCATTGAGCACCATGTACTAATCCATTTACTACGCCAAAACCCATGCACTTATAAATTCACCCGGGCACTCTTCTTGCAGTACTCTAATAATTTAGTCAGTACCTAAGTACTCATACAATGTCCTAGGGCTTAACACAAACACTGTTACAAACACTTGTCCAGACCTGTAACCACCTACATGCTTATCTTTACACCTTCAATTACAATTCCAATTAGTGATTACAAAAGGAAGTGGTTGAATGGTTTGTATAGTGATAGAAAAGTCTAATTTTTAAAATATTAAAATACATTTATTTATATGTATTTTTTACAGATATTGTTTATCAACATTAAAATAAATTTATCATGACTGAGAAATCAAGAAAGAGAAAAGGACAGAAAAAGGACAATCATTTGAAGGAAATTCAACAACAAGTATTGGATGACCAACATCATGTGGGGAAAAACAATAAATGTTCCGGTAAGAGGACCAAAGAATTTATCAAAAAACTTTCAAAGCCTACAAACAATGTGCACAGTGATGAAAATTCAAAGAATGCTTCAACAACTAAAAAGTATAATAAGGAAAGAAACATACATAAAACAAAATCACATTCAAAAGACACAATGTATGGTAAAAGGAGGAATAGTCAGTATGCAGAAAATGTTTTACAATAGAGTTGTCTCAAAGTTGTTAACAGATGTGAAGAAATACAAAAAAAGAGCAGTATTTTATATAAAGAAGAAGGAAATAGAAATTATAGATGAGAAGGCTTTTGAATTAAAAAGGAAATTATTAATTTTAGTTTTAAACAGAATTTGATCACTAGATAAACCAATCCATTTTTATGAAGGCCAAAAATAAGAGGAAAAAAGAAATTAACAAACTAATTTTTGTGATATTCTTTTGGGTGAATGGAAACACAGTTCAAGTGCAGAGCCTTTCTTTAATGAAGAGAGTTATTTTCAGACCAATAATGTATTGCATGCAGTTGATACCATTGGTTGAACTTATGAGGTTAGAAATGGTTATTCAATGGACAAAGAGAAAATGGTTCCCATAAATGCAGAAGAAGTGATAGCTGATGAAGTTGTAGGGAGACGTCCTTAAGCCCCAGTGTACACTTGGGATTGCAGTAGTATTTTTAGTATACAACAGGAATCTATTGATATTTTGCAAAATTTCAAACGGAAATATAGTAAAAAAAGTGTTACAAAAAAGATTAAGCTGTTGCAAGGACAAGATCCTTGCAGAGTGAGAATAAGTATGCCAAAGTGTTTTTCATCATTTCAGAATGTTAGCAGTACATCATTCTGAAATGCGGAAGTTAGTCACAAGATTGTATTACGTAAAAAGTCCAGCACTAATGTTAAATGAGTTGAACAGTGCTCTTTTGCATGGGTCAGAATCAGATGTGAAGAAGATTTGTGATGAAATTGAGTTTTGTTACTTTGGTCCTGAACAGCACAGTGCAGAAACTGACACATTAATAGAAGAAAATGTTGAAGAGAATGTGCAACATACTACAAAAAATGTTGCAGAAGAATTTTCAAAGTTTAAGGTGGTTTCAGTTGAAAGGCCTAATTATTCTTGTATTTTTTACTGGCGAACTCACTATAAAAATCAGACTAGGAGTGTTGATCTGTATTTAAAAAGTGAAAAAGAAAATGATGGTAAGTGGAAGGAATTTGCAACTTATTTGTTGGTAGAGAATTGTTTTGATTTGGGTTCTGATCAGCGTATTTGTAAATATTGCTATAACAAATTAGATGAGAATAAAATGCCCGCTAGAGCTGTCCATAATAATCTAGAATTGGTAACAATTCCTCCAGAACTGATAGATTTAAATACGTATGAATCTATTCTGATTCAATGTGTGCACCCATTTCAGGCTATTGTTCACATGCAGCCTAAAACAGGTAACTTGCCTCCTACAGATTCACAGGGAGGATTAAAAGGAAGAGTTGTATATTTACCTCTAGATTTAAAGAAAAATATTGAAACTATTGGTGTAGAGAATGTAGAAAATGAACAACTAATTATTCTAGATAATGGTGTTCCTACTAAGAGTAAAAAAATCTGGCAAGAATAAGTGGATGTTAAGAAGTTGCAAAAGGCAACATTGTATCTCATAAAAAACAATGAGTACTATAAAAATGTGTATTTGGGAGAAGGAGAAATACATTTAGGCAATGATACTGAAAAGTCAAGTGGTCAAATTGAAATAGTGGACATGTCCAAAAGAGAAGAAATCTATGAACATTATAGTGTACATCCACTTCATTCAAAGACCTGATAGGGAATACTATGGAATTATTCCAAATGAAAAAAGCAAAGGGAAGTCTCATGAGTATATGGGAAAAAGTTTGGAGGCTCCTTGTTTCCCGCAATTGTTTCCAACAGGAAAAGGAGGACGATATGATGAACGATCAGTGCAGATTCCTGCATCTGAATATCGGACAACAAGATTGTATGCAACTGATCCAAGATTTCGACAATGTATCCCATATATATTTCATCTTTTGTTTGAGAGTGACTTGTCTGGAATTTCATATGCAGTTAACCACATATTGAAAACAGGAGTAAATTTTCAAAAAGTTTCAGCAAAGGAATTTATGGATGAAGTACATGTAAAAGTGTAAATGTGTTTGTATTTATATAGCGCCTTCTACCCAGAGGTCTCGTAGCGCTGTGTTCATAATCATACATCAGAGAGATGATCATTTAGAATCTCAGCTCATTGTTTTGATGGCATGTCAGCGTGGTACTTTTGAGTATTGGTACCGTCGTCATGGAGAACTTAAATGTATGCTAAGGACTTAGGAACTCCTACATCGTTCCTGTTATGATGTTATTTCATATCTTCTTTCTTTCTTTACTCTTTTCCTGCTGTTTAGCCTCGTTGTGAATGGAATGTTATGATCTCATAGAATGTTGGGTGCATTATCTTGTTCAGTTGGTGTCAGCAGGCTGAGCAGCTAGGATGCTGCTTCTGTTGGGGGGTACTTACTGGCCTAGCTATCATCTTGGCTATAATTAAAGCTCTCTGTAACTGGAAAATAAATAAAGTTACAACTTGGAACCTACTACATGGCTTCCTGTAAAGATTCTTACTTCAACATGTTGGCGACGATTGAACTACAAACCTGCTTGATCTTCGAGGAATGCTTTACTGCAATTATCTGGAATTAAAATATTCAGCAACTTTAACCCTTTCGCTGCGGCGGCAGTTCCGCTGCAGTGCTAAGGGGCGGGGGGCCGCGCGGCGCTCCAACGCTGGTGACAGAACCGCTCCGTCATGCCCCTCGGTTGAGCTGTGCTTGTGACGGAACGGTTCTGTCACGGCCCTGCCCGCTCAATAGAACGTACCGCGCAGGCGTGAAATCAGCGCCGCACAGGCACGCCGAGCGGGCCGTGACGGAACCGTTCCGTCACCAGCACAGCCCACCCGAAGGGCATAACGGAGCGGTTCCATCACCAGTGTGGGACAGGTTAAAGAAACTCAAGCTCAAAGTACCTTCGAATTTTCTTTCAAAGAACTTACAAAACATACAGCAACTTCAGGGATTCATTATCTACACGTTTCTACTTAAGAACTTGGCAGCCCCAGCCCCACCAGTGACTTTTACAGACTGGTCAGCATAACTCGGGCATGCCAGAGTTCACTCTACAACCTTGGTGAGTTGTCTACTTCTTGTTCTGAATAGCTGAATGTATTCTACACCCTTACATAACAATTCAACTCCTTTGTGTATCCGGTATGTCATTTTGAGTTTCACAATGTAGCACCAATGTGTTCAAACTTTGTATGCCACACCACACACGAGCCCTTTGTACTTTTTCCGCTACCTTCCCTTTATGCCTTGTGCAAGTTTATTTATGGGGCACTCCTGCTGGCGAAATCTTGTGCCAGTTTGGATACTTGGGCCATTTTTTGCTACTGATCTACGAGCTGTTTAACAGTTGCCATTTAAAATAGGCAGTGCATGTTTCTTTCTGCTTGCGACCTTACCTCGAGCCTTCCACCATCAAGGGATTCTTCTCGACACATCACTATCCGAGTATTTTGAACTGCAGTTGGACGCTTTGCTGCCATGACGTGCTGTGAGCCACTCTGCACGCCGTCAATTACGTGCCGCAATTTTGTATTGCAGTCTGACTCTCCATCTAAGAGCATCCTGAATGTTTTCTTGGCAACTACACTTGTCAAGTCAATCCGATGTGCAAGGACTCCGGACGTCAACTGAACAATTTATCCACTAAGAAGCTCCAAGGAAGTAACTTGATGAATTTCATCTTGCTAAGAGCATATTTTCACAGCAGACTATGGTGACTACCTTACTTGTTTTAGTTTATTGTTTTTTTCGCATATGGAGATTTTCTATCACGTTTGGACATCAGATTTATTTTTTCGTGATTGCAGTCATGATGTTCTTTCTCTTCACTTCATTCCTGTTGGCATTTCTTCCCTTCATCTCTTCTGCCGCTGTCTTCAGCTTCTAGTGTCTGTTTGGCACAGTTAAGATATAAACATATTTCAAGGCACAGTTAAGATATCGACATATTTCAAACTCTGTTGCAACGTGTGTTCCCATTCTTTGAACGTGAATGTTTTTTATAATATCATAAATGCCAATTTACTTTAAATTGTGCTTAGTCTGCCATCTTCTGGCATATTATGGTACTTTGCACTGCATCATTTTAACATGTAGTTTATTTCTTAGTTGACACTTGGGAACTTAGGTCGACTACCAGTGAAATAAATTCCTGTTTTATTAGTAATGATTATGATATATGCTATTTGTTGTGCATTTTACTTAGTGCATTCCTGTTATTCTACATGCTCTGCCAAGTGCACAGTGTAACTCTTGTATTTCAGAGTTGTTCTTTTGCTGATGGGCGAGTGTATCCCTTTATTTTTTTTATTAGGCATTCGTTCTGAATGGGTGAGTGTATCCCTGTACTTCCTGTTTACGGGTGAGTGTATCCCAGAATTTTTTGCTTTTGAGTGAGTGTATCCCACTTTGTGTTTCCTTTTCTTACGGGTGAGTGTATCCCAGTATGTTACTTGACGGGTGAGTGTATCCCGGTATGTTGCTGGATAGGAGAGTGTATCCCTGTACTTTGCCTGTGGGTGTGTGATTCCCATTTAATGTTTTCCTTGACCGGTGAGTGTATCCCGGTACGTTTCTTTCAGGTGCATTCTGTGTACCATTCTGTAGTTTACTTTCATTAATTGCTTATCACATACGTACTTTTTTTTCTATGTTTTGTGTTTTGTGCCCTGCCAAGCTTACCGTGCTGGTCCACTGTGTGCTATACAGTGGATTTGATTCACTCATCATAGGGGTGCCGGAGACGTCTGGCATTCAAGTTGTGTACTTGTTGTTTACTTCCTGATACTGTTTGTCCTTTCAGGGTTCTGTTACGTTTCTTTTTGCATTGTGATCCTGCGTGCCTGTTTTGTTTTGAATTGCAGGATTTGCGTTGTGTGCATTTTGCCTTTCTGCATGTTTTTGCCTGTGACTCTTAGGTCCCTTCGGGTGTTGTTGTACGGGTGTTTGCATTATTTCTGCTACTCATATTACTCTGTACGAATGTTTTTGGCCTCCCAAATGGTCTCTTTCTGTGGCATATGCTTTACTTTTGTTGTTTCCTTTTTGTGAGAAAAAGGGATGGTGTGCATATATGTGTGTCACTTTGCCACTTTTTCTTATACTTATGTTGTATTATTGCTACACCTGTTTTCTGGCATCTTTCTTTTAATACCATTGTTTATTGGGTGCTTTGTTCTTTGGTGTAAAGGAAGAGGATATGTTGTGATGTTATTTCACATATTCTTTCTTCCTTTACTCTTTTCAGACTGTTTAGCCTGGTTGTGAATGGAATGGTATGATCTCTTAGAATGTTGGGTGCATTATCTTGTACAGTTGGTGTCAGCATTCTGAGCAGCTAGGAGGCTCCTCCTGGTGGGGCATACTTACTGGCCTAACTATTATCTTGACTGTACTTAAAGCTCTCTGTAACTGGAAAATAAATAAAGTTACAACTTGGAACCTACTATCTGGCTTCCTTTAAAGATTCTTACTTCAACATTTCCTTACCCTAAGCTGTGATGAATACGCTTGGGATGATTTACTTGAATTTCTTCGAGAGGCAAATTCAAATATAGAAAATATTGAATACCAGACACCGGGAGAATTGTGCGCTTTGGATCCTGTTAATGTATGCAGATACTTCAATCATAGATTTCAAGCTCTGATTGCTTTTATTAAAAGAATCCTCCTCTTGGAGAAGTTGTGGATTTCTTTTGGAGAAAGGAGTATCAAGCTAGAGGTGCTCCTCATATACATATGCTGATATGGATCAAGGATGCACCCAAATTCAGAACTGATTTGGATGATACTGTTTTGTCTTTTATTGAAGAAAATGCCACATGTGCTGTACCAAAAAGAACAGAAGATAACAACTTAAGACAACAAGTCTTACGATTCCAAAGTCATCGATGTGGAAAATACTGTCGATGAATGTACAAGTCTAAGGAAAAGTTTTATACCAAATGTCGTTTTGGATTTCACTTCCTGTAAAATCCATGGGAACAGTAAACAAATTTATTTCAGCTATGAGACATACCATCACTAGAAATTTTTCCAAAAATACATACAATTTGACAAGAAGTGAAGAATCAAAATACATAAATAATTATAATCCAGTTATTCTCTCAATGAGGAATGCAAATATAGATATTCAGTACGTTGCGGATAATTCCATTGCGGTTGCCCGGTATGTGACATCCTACATTACAAAATCAGAAAAGACAGAATCGAAAGAAATGTGGAAAGAAATTTCTCACGAGAAGAGTCTTAGTAAGAAATTATACAGTTTCAGTTTGAAGATGTTATTCCATCGAGAAATTGGAACATATGAATGCTCAGATCGGTTATTATCTGCAAGTTTATACTCAAAATCTAGAAGAATCATTTGGGTGAGTCTAGGTCTTGCTGCAATGCAAAATCGAGTACTTAAATCTGTACAAGAAATTGAATATTTAGCAGAAAAAGATCCGGAAAGTAAAGATATTGTCAAAACAAACATGTTGGATACATATTATCCAAATAGAAGTCATCATCTTGAGAACACATGTCTCTATGAAGTGCTGCAATATTAACGGAATACTACAGAAAACATAAATGATGGAAAATATGCAATGATTGGTTACGAAGGATGTTTGGTGAAACTAAGGAAAGGAAATTTGATTAATCACAGAAAACTGAGTTGTGATACTCCTGATAAAAGGGAATTTTACTATTTGACACTTTTGCAACTGTTCAAATTGTGGCCTACAGAATTGGAATTACTTGGCGATTTACAAGCTATGAAGATTCCTTTCATACTTGTAAAGCTACCTTAGAATGTACTGTTTTTGCAAATTATCTCTGAAATGTTGAACAATGAAATTGATCAAGAAGCTACTTTTGCAGCTGAGATTGCTAGAGACAGTTCTCAAGACAGTCAAAGTTCTGCTCCACTGAGTCAAAATCCACTAGGACAACCAATTCTTGAAAATGAAGCAGCAATCACCATGAATGAAGTGGAAACAGCAATGCATCAAGCTCAAGAAGATATTATGGACTTAGGCAATTTGGAAGAACAACTAAATGTTGAACAGAAAGAAATATATCACCAAGTGAGACAACAAATTGACCATGGATTTGTTCATGAAAAGAAAGAATGCACAGGCTCATCATTTCAAGCTATCCGAATGTATGTCAGTGGTCAAGCTGTAACAGGAAAATGTTTCTGAATTAAAGTTTTAACCAGTTATCTACAGAAAATACCTGATTCACATTTTTCTTGTGTTGTAACTGCTCCAACTGGGTTGGCAGCACACAAAATTAAAAGAATCACATTGCATTGTTTACTTATGCTACCTGTAGAGCATAAAAACAAATTGGAATATCACAAGCTATCTGGAGAAGCTTGTTATGAAGTTTCAAGAGTGCTAAAGAAAATGAAACTTCTCATTATTTATGAGGTAAGCATGGTCTCAAAATTAATGCTTGCTTTTGTGCATTTAAGAATGCAGAAAATTTGTAAAACAGAGTACAATGTCGCATTTGGAAGGAAAGCATGTCATAGTTTTTAGAGTTCTATTGCAACTTACTCCCATAAAAGGACAAACAGTATTTAAAACACTTGTGCATGAAGAAACCAGAAAGTCTTTGGGAAGTGTTGGAAATGTCAATATTTGGTCATATTTGAATACAAAGAACTCATTACCAATATGCGACAGGCAAATGATGTTGATTATGGAACTATTCAAGACATAAGAATTGGAGTACTGACAGAACATGGCAAACAAGCTTTGCAAAGTTGACTACTGTTCTTAACTGATCTAACTGAAGAATTGAACGAGATAAATGCCCATCCACCGAAACTTGCAGATAAGCACATATCAAATTTGCTATATGCAGATGATGTTATTCTTTAGAGCAGAACAAAGGTAGGCTTGCAAAGGTTAATCACACGTATACAGGAGTAAGCAATAAAAAATAAAATGGTAATAAATTAATCCAAATCTAAAGTTATGGTTGTCTCAAAAAATCCAAGAAGGAAATACAATATGAAATGGTTCTTAGGTAAGGAAAAACTGGAACAAACCAAAACCTATAGATACCTAGGATTGGTTTTTGATGACAATGGTAGCTTTAAACCCCAGAAATTGGACATCACCCGGAAGGCGAACTCCCTAACAGGTGCATTTGGTATGATAAAAAAATCCACCAGCAACTTAACCTACCAGCCTCTACTCAAAGTTATATCTGCAAAACTGTTACCTTCCCTAACCTATGGCAGTGAAGCATTGAACGGAAAGGACGCTGTAACAATAAATAAAGAAATTTCAAAAACCTTTCGATCCCTTTTCTGTCTACCTAAACATCCCTCTCAGTCCCAAATTAGACTAGAATTTGGCTTGAACAATCAACAACAAGCTCGGATGGGTAACATAATTAAAGTATGGTATAGGGTAAAAAATGACAAGGACAACTTAATCTCAGAGTTTTAATGGAAAGAAGTAGAGGGCAATAATAAATTATCTGTTTGGAAGTATCTCGAGAAGGCTTTAGATGAATTTGGGCTTAAGGAGATTTGGATGACCACTATTCCTCAGGAATTTTTTTAAAAAATTGTAAATAAGACAACTGATATCCTATCTGTGATTAGTGACAAAGAGTCCTTGGGCAAAAGGAAACATGCTTGGTCTATAATAAACAGTTACAAAAAAAATAGTCTGCAACAATATTTGAATACAGCTTGGACTTGGAAATATAAAAATATATTCATGAAAGCCCGGTTCGGAATCCTGCCCGGAAAGTCTCATGCACTGCCATGGAAAAAGCTTGAAAAAAATATATCATGTCGGCTGTGTAACACAGGAGAGAAAAATATCATACATCTATTGTGCATTTGCCCAGAACAAAAAAAATGAAAGAATAACACTTTTAAAAAGGAACTTCAATAAAAGATCAATGTAGACAAGCGCTAATCCAGTGTCTTTGCCTGGAAGATATACATATTAACTCTGCTCTCTCAAAATTCTTAACGAGTGCACGGAAAAAACTGGAATTTTTAAAACATTAACTATTATACTGTTTGTATTTCTAAATTTTAAAAAATTACTAAATTACCACTTAATTTGTAAAGTCATCGCCATTTTACTGTATTACTATAATTTTACTGTATTACTATAATTGAGATGTTATATTGTGCATTCTCTTTTGGTAAAGATTTTAAATAATCAATCAATAAACATTATTATGCTCGTTAAAAAGTTGACTACTGTCGAATTTGTTTCCAAATAAAAATATAGTTCGTGAGAAAATATATATGAAAATTGCAGAAAATAAATCTATAATCTGCTTAATGCCAACACTGCGCAAGTGTTCTACATTCAATGAAGAACTTTTAATGCTGGAAAATTAAGAAATAATAAAAATGGAAGCCATTGATAACTGTTGGGTCATTTAAGGCGTAATTTGGATCTAGAGAAAGGTTTAGTAAATGGAGCAATGGGTAAAGTTGTTGATTTTGTTAATTATCAAAATAGAGATGGAATTGGATGTTAAAAAATCTAATTTGATCAAATTGAAGATTGAAAAAGTAAAAAAAATTGGTTGTTGTTCTGTAAATTTTTTGCTTGTCAAAGATTTATATGTCCGTAGAAAACAGTTTCCATTTTCTCTGGCATTTGCAGTGACTATTCATAAATCTCAAGGATTAAGTGTAGACAGTGCTTTGATGAACATTGGAAGTACCGTATTTAAAGAGGGTATAGCATATGTTGCTTTGTTCCGAGTCAGAACTTTATCTGGTTTGCTCCCAATTTAGGTGAATATCCTGTATTTGAAAAGCGTGTTGTAGGCCGAAAAAGAAGACATGAGAATATCTGTAGCGAGGTTATAGGAAAGGAAAAAAATCAAGATAATGTTGAGATTGCAAGCAAAAAGAAAAAGTACACTATTGAAGAAATTGTTGGTTATCAGTTAGAAAAAAGTTCAGGTATCAACTGCTATGCTAATGTAGCGGTCAATGTTGTTTTTTTTCTTGGAAGTTTGCAACAGCAAATTATGGAGAATCGTGAAAAAAGATTTTGTTCCTTGTTGCATTGTATTTATTAAAAATTGGGAACTGATAAAAGTAAAATGCAAAGCGTTTCTGATATTCGTAATCTTTTGGATATATGTTCTGGTTCTACAAAATGTATGCAGAATATCCAACCAGATGCTCAGGAATTTCTCGTGTATATACTTGCCGTATTGGAAAATGAAGGAATTAAATTAAATTTATTTTTGCCCTTTGTTATAAATGGGAACATCAATGTGAAGATTGTATGTTTACATGTAGCACTAACATAGAGACTGAAAGATTTATATATTTGACTTTACCAGACTGTAAAACAGTGTCTTTCAAAAAACTAGTTAAAACAGCAAATCAAAACATGAAGTGTAGCCAATGCAGATCAGAAAAGTTATCAACATTATTTATTCGAAGATATAGTCAATATATAATTTTAATGATCCAACGTTGTAAAGCTGATGGAAGAAAATTGGAAACTTAAATTAAACATTTTGTAGCAAGTCAAGTATCAATATCAACTTTTGTAGCAGTAGCAATTATTTTACATGATGGTCCTTCAACAACATCTGGACATTACACTGTCCATTTAAAATGCAGTAAAGGATGGACATATTGTAATGATGCTCAATTGGTTTTTAAACAACGTTTACCTAGCGAATTACCAAATTTGTGTCTAATTTTTTTAGGGCCAAAGTTTTAAGAAGATAATTAAGCTTATGAGGAATATGTTAAAAAGTATTAATTCAATTACTATTGGACAATTTCAGTATAAAGTATTTCAGTAATACCACTTGGCCTAGAGGAAAGGTACACATTTAAATGAAGGACTTTTTCTTGGATATTCTTACAGCATATATTATTAAAGAGCATCATTTAAAGTATATGAAAATGATAAAGAATTGTTCATTTAATTATTAGTTCAGTTCTTTGAAATTGAAGAAAGAACATTTTCTTAGAAGAAAGCATTTAATATTAATGGGATTTGTATTATATAGTATGTTCTTGAGGATGTTGTTTTTATGGAATGTTGAGAAATAGTTGAGTATATTATAAATATTTTTTTACATACATATTTTTTTAAACAATCTTATTGATTGTTTTTTTTGCCCACTGTTATGTGATGAGTAACATTGAAATCACTGTTTGTAGTGAAATTCAATTTATTCTGACAACAGCAAAAAAGGCAAATAAAATATTTTATTTAATGTTCATTTATGTTGTGTTATAAAAAATATAATATTATGGGGTCGATTCCGATTCGGGAAAAAAAACGTCCGTACGATTTGTATTCGGAGCCCTCTCCGTACGTATCGTACCCGTCCGTCCGAGTCGCGAAGTACGATCCGTATTCCGTATTACGAGCCGTACCCCATGTACGATCGATGTACGAGCCGTACCCCCATCGTACATGGGGTACGGCTCGTAAACCGATCGTACAATGGGGGTACGGCTCGTACACCGATCGTACAATGGGGGTACGGCTCGTACACCGATCGTACATGGGGTACGGCTCCTACACCGATCGTACAATGGGGGTACGGCTCGTACACCGATCGTACAATGGGGGTACGGCTCATACACCCCATGATCACAGGGTTATGGTGCGTACCCCTGCGATCATGGGGGGTACGCACCGTACCCGGGGGGGCCGTTCCGTACCTGTTTCGCCGCAAACTCTGCTTTTACGGCTGTTTTCAGCTCCCGTAGAAAAAGGGTCGTACGGTGCGTACCCGACACGTATCATACTTGCTGGGTCGTAAAAACCAGCCGCGAACCGTACAGATGTCGCGTACAGCGAGTTCGAGGGAGAATCATACGGAGATTAGAGTCGTACGGTGTCTTGTACGACTCGTAAGGAGTACGGCTCCTGCTACGAATCGTACTTCATCGTACGTACGGGGGACGTTGCAGGGTACGATTCGTACGGGAAAAACGCTCTGAACGGCTATTCGGAGCGGTTTTTCCCGAATCAGAATTGACCCCTTTATATTATAACTGAATTTTTCCTTTTCTTTCAGAGAACCTAATTCTTAAGTAGGACATTTTCAAAAATTTTAATTATAAAAAATATCTGAAAAACATGTTTATCACTTTTTGAAATCGACTACTTTCCGGGTAAGATTAACTAAGTATTAAAACGCACAATGGACTGTTTTTTTCATACTGGTGAAGAAAGTGAGGAAGGTTCCCATGTGACCTGAAAAATAAATATTTGATTGGTTCATAACATTTTCCATTGTACCAATTAAAGGACTGCAAGCATTTCAATTGTTGTACTTTAAGCATCTTTGAAGAGATATAACTGTGCCTACCTGCTGTCACTCTCATGCAATTTTTCAATCAATCAACTAGCAATATGTTCTTATTTTAAAAGTCTGCCAATACCTAAGCACTTATGAGGCAGATTTAGAAGCTTCCTGTACCAACAATATGTCACTTTTTGTAACATAGTGATGGCCCAAGACGCTCCTTCATAATCACAAGGAGAGAAAAAGGCACTCTGTGTAGCTTTTCTTCTCGATATAAATACACCCTCATCATACACACCACTTTGCGTTCAAGGGGCGTCCCATAGGTGTTGCTGTGGGTGTTTGCACACAACACTCATAGAACAGACACATCTCCAGATTCATCATAAATCATAAATCTCAAGAAGTGACTTATGAAGCTCGAGAGGCAAAAAAGGATCAAAAAAGAGAAAAAAGAAAAGAGCAAAAGAAAAATGGAATAGAACTGATATTCCTGGATATTTATGAAGAAATGACAATCATATGAATAGAGCACTTAGCTCCAAAAACCAAGAAAGGATCTATAATTAAATAAAAAATTGGAAAAGGGTACACTTAGCACAAATAATTCTGCTTAACAATGTACTTAGAAAATCAGAATAAACAAATGGAACACTGGCATCCCGAAATTGATGGCTGTCAGAAGTGCGGATTGTCAATAAAGCTACATGATATTGAAGTGGCACAAGAACCGTGGAAACCATCAGGAATACGGTGAGAATAAGAATAAAGAGCTAGGGCTGATGAAAGGAATCAGTAAAATGCCTTAACACTGGTGAATGGACATAAGATTGGCGGTCGCCAGTAGGTAGTTATAGTTAGGACCTATTATCCATCGGAAAACTGCAACATTCTATTGGAAATAACTTTGGCAATGATTGATGAATCTTCTTGAAATTTTCCAAACTTTTGGCCAGCTCAGTTCTACTCCTTCCCTGAAAGTTTAGGGGTGATTAGTCAAGCAGGGGCCGAGAAAAAAGGGGGTCCCAAAACATGTTTTCCCATGCAATTTCCCATTGGACCTTTAGCCACGGCTACAGCCCGAACGGCTGAACGGAATTACACCAAATTTGGCAGAGGGGTAGTCCTCAGTTCCGACTTGTGCCTTTTGCTTATATGGTGTCAATCTGTACAGTAGTTCCTGAGAAAGTAATGTTAAAGTAATTTATATATCTATGGGTGCGGTGGATCCGCGGATTCTGCGAGGATTGGTATCATAGCATAAACGCACCATCCCGATCACACGCTCAATGCTAATTGGCTGTCAAGCGGTTGTAAACATTCAAAACAGGGAACTGTTGTCAGCCATTTTGTGCCTCGGTAGAAGTGAGTGTGAAGAAGTCTGTGAAATATGTGTGCAAACCTCGAAAAAGGGGGAAGGGTAGACACACCCTGACCCCCTAGGCTCAGGGGGTCGCACAAGGACCTCTAGGAAAACAAAAAAATATATATATTTTTTAACTCGCGGAATGCATGTAGGATCCGCGCATTTCGCCGCCAAAAATTAAAAAATGAAAGTTTAAAGGTTATTAGTCCCCGGTGCGGCCAAATCCCTGGGGCATTTAAAACAAATAGTGTGGGGGGTTCTAATCCCTCACACACTGTCCTGGGGACTGCCACCCCCCGGGGCTCTAAGTTAATATATGCGGGGGGCTCACTGGTCCACTGTAGCCCCAGAGACCGCCAGCCCCTGGGGCTTCTTTAATGTGTTGGAGGGGGGTCGCGTGGCACTTTGCAATGGCAGGGTGGTAGCAAACAGCAGTGTCCTGGGGATGGGCACTCCGAGACACTGCATGAGCCGGCCATCGGGCATGGTGGTCTCAGGGGCTCTTGAGGGCACCAGGCGGAGTGTCATGAAGTCTGCCTCCCACAATACATAAATTTCCGGGGGTGGTGGTTCCCGGGGCTTGAGGGAGTTGTTGAGGCCCACACACTTTTAATTTTGAATGGGGGGGCCTGGACGTGAAAGTAGTGCAAGGGTTTGTAAATCTTTGCTTTCCTTTTTGGTTTTGTTTTGTGGAGAAGCCAGAAATAATGTAACCATTTTTTGTACAGCCAGTACCTTTCAACCCTACCCCCAAACGGCTTTCTGCCTGTTACCATAGTAACAGTTCATGGGACACTTAAATGAGCACAGAGGTTAGAAGTTCACCACACTATGTTGCCAATGGAAAAAAGTTACTGTGCTGGAGCTTTTAAACTTTTCCATAGGAATTGTTAGTCGTAGGTATAGACTATGGTAAAGATCTGGTAAAGGGTTAGCCACAGGATTATACTTTTTTTTAATTAACTTTTATTAAAACAATAGATAACTGGAAGCGTAACTTAAAGATAATACAATAAATAACCGTAAACATAACTTTAACAAAACAATATAATAAACAAAATGTTATATGGACTCCAATAGAAGTACGGTAGGTAATCTGCAAAACAAAAAAGAAAATTAGTGTTTTAAATTAGATCGATGAGGTGAAACATTACAAATCAAATTAACACTTGAAGATGTTAAGTTATTTTTACGTGTGCAGTGTGCCTGATACATTTCACTTGTCGTATGGGCCTGCGTTCAAGCGGTGTTTGTATGGAAATGCCTACTGCGTCAGATTTACATTACAGATTAACAGGTCTTTAAAATGATTCAGACATGAAACAGAATTAGGTGAGAGATCAAGTTATTATGCAGGACAATATTTTTTACGGCTTATTTACAAGACTCTTGCGCACGTTTTGTGTTCCTTTTCTCATGTTAAAAGTGACGCAAAAGTGGCACAAGGGGATTGTAAATAAGGTATTTTATTTCGAATGCATTTAATTGGAGGCATTGTATATCTAGGCCGCTCTGCTTACTGTTGTATTGTTTTATCTGTAAAGAGAGAAGATATGTTGTATATGTATACTTAATTCAATATGACTGCTTGGTGTTTTTAGTCGTTTCTTAGTGTCTCTACCTTCTCTAACTCCCATACTACCTAAGAGTGTTCTATCTTGTGTGTGAGGATTCCAGCCTTGGCAGTCGATGGTCTGGTCAGCTGTGAGGTTTACTGCTCTGCTGTCTTATTCTATGTAACTTAATAAATCCATCTTAATAACCTGAAGACGTGTCCTGCTACCTACTTAAATTATATACAACACTTACCTTCTTTAAACACTGTGGGCAACAGAGTTAACAACTTTAACTCAGCTTTGGTTGTACAGCAGCGCCCATAACTTTAAAAGAGAAAGAGAAAATATGTGAGAAAGAAAGAGAGAGAAAACAACGTTAAAACAGTGAGAGAGAGAAAGTTATAGATGGAGCACTTAATAGTCAAGAAAATACTCGTAGCTCACATTTTGCCTTGGTTGTGTGTCCAAGCACGTGCTGGTTCATAGTGCACCCTCCAGTTTAGGGATCTGAAATATAGTATATAGAGTTAGTCATAGTATAATACATACAAAAGTGGCGCAAGGGGCTTGTAGATTTGCCTCTCTGACTGTTGGAATCTATCTATTGTCACTGGAGGTAATTGTACATTCCTACGCAGTGAAGCTGCTGCACCGTACCCACTCTCTCTTTTCACAGATGACTTGTCGTTGTTTCGGAAACAAGCTTTTTTGCTCACCTTGTGTCATTGGCGTGATTCAAAGAGGGTGCACCACGTGTCGTAGCAGCCTTCTCAAATGTTACGATGGCCACGTATCATCGCAGAATTCTCGAACGTTGAGTTTTAGAGGTGTTGGGGGGATGCCAATTTGTGAAACACAACCTGTAAGATAAAAAGGAAGTTAACATTGTGTGACATTTTTTTATCAAAGGAGAGAGGAAGTGAGAGTGACTGCAAAGAATATTCGCAGCTCAACTTTCTGTCACCAGTGTGTTTTTCACCACATGTTAGGACATAATGCGCCCTGAAGCTCTACTTCTAAAAGATAGTAAAAGAAATATGTTATGATCGGTAATTGTTACTAACTTAATGTGGAGTTGAATAACATTGCCCTTTCACACACATTTCCTCTCATATTTAAAAGTACTATTTGTATAGTTTATACTGTTTACGAAATTGGAAGTACCCTTTCCCAATTACTGTTTAGTTAAATACAGGGTCCAGCTCTTTACTGGCGGATTACTTTCGTTATGCGTTAAAATTTGGAAATCTTTTTGGCTGCATACAGTACAGAAAGTTTCAAAAGACTCTAAATGTAAAAAAGGTGAATATTTGTGCATCATAACAGCATTGGTAAAAATTGCAAACTTAATTTGCAACATTTTTTACATGTTTCCAGGGTTTTACCGATCGAGTACCTAGGACAGTCACAACTGTTCAAAACTATTTATAATGGCAAGATAACAAACATAACTTTAAATTCACAAACATAATGTAAGTATCTTACTATACTATGTTCAAAATTTAAGCTGTGCCTTTTTATAAAAAACATTCACTAGTGTGTCATAAACATTTTCTATCATGAAATGTATAAAGTCAAACCTGATAACTCCATTAGGTCCATTGCAATTTTCGGCTGATAGCATATGGAGAGCAGTCTGTGGATCTGGTGTGCCGAGCTGTTGACTACCACATTGGATAGTGCATAGGCAGGAATAAACAGCTTGTGGGGACCATTACGTTCCATGTTTGACACATCTGTATAATGAGCGAGAACAGGGGGCAAATCAAGTTTAACATTATTAAAAAACATGGAGAGCGTGCTAAAATACAACATTGGCCAATCCATTACATGTGCAGTTCATGGGGAGGAAGCAACACATGGTGCACTACTTAAATAATGAAAGGGGGCAGGATTAAGTGATTTGCCCAGATACAGCAGCTACCAAGGTAAGTTATTCGATATACAAGAGCTGGAAACCGTACTAAAATACACTATTGCCGAAAACATTACTTTTGCAATGCATGGGGTATGTGACGCACTACTAACATGAGAAAAACTACATCGCATTAACTTGAAAAGCACGTAGCACACTGCTGCGGGAGCGGCCACGGGGCGCTTGGCAAATTATAGAAACACAGCAGGATTAAGGGATTTGCATAGAAACAAAGGTTACAAAGTCAACTTCAACGATAATAAAAAGCAGGAAAGCGTGCTTAAAAACAGGATTGCCAAATCGAACAAAAATTTGCATTTACGAGGTACTTAAAGATCATTCAGATTAATTAACTTAATTACCCTTAAAAAGAGTCATCATGAATGATGTAATATGTGACATTATCAGCAGTGGATTGCGGGTGCGCGAGTTATAGTTAGTACAACTAACTATAACGGGGGAATTTCAATGGTTTTATACGAGTGAATTTTCTAGCTAACTATAACACCCTTCAGTGAATTATTAAGGTTATTTAATTGATAATTCCTAACTATAACATGTCTAAAACATATGTTTTTTTCAGTGAAGATATATATATGTATATATATATATATTACCTACTGGTGGTCGCCAGTAGGTAGTTATAGTTAGGACCAAGGTTCCATAGGAAGAGCATTTTTTGTTTTGCTTATAACTTTGGCGTGGTTGATTAATCTTTATGAAATTCATTCTTTGTTCATATCAGCTCCTATGTTGGAAGTTTGGGGGTGATTCGTCAAAGGGCGGCCGAGAAAAAAGGGGGTCCTTCCAATTTCCATAGGAAACTTTAGACAAGGCTACGGGTCGAAAGGGTGAACGGAATTGCCCCAAATTTGGCAGGGAGAAGGGTCTTGGTCTAGAAATCACACTTTTCTTTATTGGGTGTAAATCTGTTCAGTAGTTTTGGAGAAATATCGAAATTTAAAGAAATTGATATTGGGAATTCTGCCATCTGATAGATTGAGGCGTTCAAGCAAAAGCTTGCTGCTTACTGGCTGTGAGTGGTTGCAGCCATGTTGTTATTCTGTTGAAGTGAGTAAGGGAAAAAAGGGCAACAAATGTAGGTAAGAATAGGGTAGGAGTACCGTAACCTCTGTGGGGTATTTAGGGTGTGCTCTACAGGGGGTGTGAAGCAAATTACTCATACCTACCGGTCTGAAAGTACTGGGCTACGGAAATTAATTGAGACATTGCCTAGAGTCTGATGCTGCTAACGTGAACTGCTGCTGGACTCAGGGATTAAAGCGTGAGCCCCGACTGTGTGTCTTATGCTGTGAAGTCATGTCCCCTGGCCTCTGCACCACACCTGTGGAAGTAGTGTTAGCATGTGTTTATATTTACTAGGAT
Organism: Lissotriton helveticus; assembly: GCF_964261635.1. Classification (NCBI taxonomy): domain Eukaryota; kingdom Metazoa; phylum Chordata; class Amphibia; order Caudata; family Salamandridae; genus Lissotriton; species Lissotriton helveticus. Next base: position 54,334,166 of record NC_136059.1, read on the forward strand.
GAACTACTGACCCCTACTGGTCTGAAAGTCCTGGGGAATTCAAAATATGTGAGGTATTGTCTAGAGTCTCATGCTGCTTAGCTGAGCTGCTGCCGGACTCGGGGATGAAAGCTTTTGTTTTAAACAGTGTGATGTCTGATGGGTGATTGGGGGTGCTACAGAGGGAATCTGAAGTTCAATTCTGACGTTTTAAATCAATCCAGTATGTGTAAAGTGCAAACTACTCACTCGTACGGGTCTGCAGGCTGGGGGCCGGCGTGGAAATTAAGTGAGCCATTTCCCAGAGTAATATGGTGCTATCCTGAGCTGTCACTAGTGCCGGGGATCAAAGCGAGAGTTCTGTGCTGCAAAGTTAGATGGTCTGGCCGCTGCACCACAGCTGTGTGGAGAACACATTTTGGTGAGGGTCCGGGAGTTGCTGTTACCTGGCCCTAAATAGGCGGGCCTAAGTTGTCAGTTATAGGGTGGCTCTAAAAAGAGCCCTTGTGTTCATTAGTTGCAGCCACATTTAAGTTAACTCTGTTTCCTTGATCTGTTAAGTGTACTCCATCACTTCTGTAGATATCAGTCATATCAAAATGTATTTTACTGTTGTAGATCAACCCAATTCTATGGTCTTTGAGGTATGCAGACACAGCTTTGTTGACATTCTTCCTAGATTTTCCAATCTGAGGACAAAATTGGCTTGACCATTTCCACTTCTGTCTTTGGCATATATTGGAATATACAAAGAGAGTTTGAGGCAAAAGTAACATCAATCATCCAAAGGTGTCCTTAATAGGCATTTCCAAACCTACCCCACTTAATGTGCCTAGGTCATTTCCACCACAATGCACAATCCTGAGGTCAGGGTGTGGAAGATGCAAAGAGGTTTTAACCAGATGTAGCAATTGGTGCCACTTCAATCCTCTCTATGCAAATCGTTTAATGTCCACATTTTGTAAACCTTAGGTCTAAGTCAATAGGTCTCTGTTCTGCATACCTCTTGCACCAGAAAACATATCTATGTCGTACGATCCACACTAGCATTTTAAAGGTATGGCTGGAAGGTATGGAAAGATGTCTGTAGCTCATGCAGTTCCTTCGTAGAATAAGAGATAAGTATAAAGATGGGGAACTACTTTTTTTGCCATACTAAACGATACCTGATTGGGAGATGAAAAGGATTGTTTTTAAAAGGTAGGGTGCACATTCGTTTTGTGGAAAAGCATCTTTGTGATTGGTTAAGAAAAAGCAGTTTCAACGTGGAATACATATCATAGGATAAAATGGGCTCAACTCAACCACACCTGCTACTCGCTCACCCGCAATGCACTGCTGATGACGTCACATATTACATCACTCATGACATGGTCAGTAACATCACTCATGACATCACTGATGACATCTCAAATGACATCACTGATGACATCATCCAGTGAATGTGTCTGAAAAATACATATTTTTTATATATGTATACCTAAAGGTCGATGGGAGAATAAATGGGTAAATAAGTGTCTGAATGGATGTTTTTTTGTACAAATGATTGCATAACTGACTTATTAAGTGTATCTTAGTGAATTGGCGAGTAATGTTTAAATATGTAAATATCTGTATCAGTGTCTCACTTTGTGTATAAGTGGCTGCATGGGTTGGTGAGTAGCTACATGAGTGTCTATATGGGTTATTAGTTGGTTTTTTGAGTATCAGTATGAGTGTGTGTATGGTTTGGTAGGGGTATTACTTAGCACACAGATGCATGATAGAGTGACACTGTTTGTATGTGTTTTGAAGACAGCATGTATGCAGGACTGGATGGGTGGATGGGTGTGTGTATGGGTGTGTTAGTGAGTGAATGAATGTCTCAATAGTATCTTTATGAGTAACTACATATGTTTTAAACTAGTATATGTGAGTATTGATGTATATAAGTGAGTATATGTAAGAGTGAGAGATTGGAAGAGTTTCAGTATAAATAAGTATGTGTTTTTATAAGTGATTGTTTGAGAGAGTAAGTATGTGTACATTTCTGTAGAAAGGTAACGCTTCTTCCTCTGAAAAAGAAACCGAATGGGGACCCTGAGGAATTGAACAACCTCCGGCCAATTTCTTTACTGGCGGCGCCGGGTAAAATGATGGAGAAAGTGATTCAGCGACAGCTAAATAGTTATATTGAGGCCAACAATATTCTACATGAGACCCAATTGGGGTTTAGACCCGGCTTTAGCACCGAGACAGCCCTGATTGAGGTGGCAGAGTCGGTAAGGTGGTCGATGGATTCAGGGGACTCAGCTATGCTGATACTCCTGGATCTGTCGGCCGCTATTGATACGGTCGACCATGGGAGACTACTACAGAGGCTTGCAGCAATTGGGCTCCAGGATCAGGCCCTCGGGTGGTTACATTCTGTGGTGATCTGCACTGTCAGCATTCCACGTGATGTCATCTGTAGTAGTTCTATGTGCTGATGATTCCTTCCCAGTGTTCCCTGTTTGGCAGTTGCAGCTGCTGTGTTCTTCCCTCAGGCTGGACGGCTCTCTACTCCTGAATAAATCCTGAATATAACTTCCTGCCTCAGCCTCATCATTACACTGGCGACAGAGGATGAGCAACTATTTCTCAGCTGTCACTTCAACTTCAACTCTACTTTATCAAGCGCTGTAAAATCCAAGACTCCATTTCAACTTCAAAGCGCTGTGAAATTCAGGATATCTGGTTATCTACTCTACCTCGTGTAAGTACATTTACAAATTACTTTCACCCCTACACTCGAGAGCCGTCGCAGCCACAGACTCTCTTAATTGACTTTTCCTGCTAAAAGCGTCCCCACGCACTAACAAGCCGCGAGCCCCGCCTCATACATTCAGATCTATTCCCTATACTCGGCCTCACTGTCAAGAATCTACCGCTTTTCTGCAAGATCCAACCTTCGCTTCTACTTCACCAGTACAGCGTGTGTTTCTCCACATTCCCAGCGTATGCGCATACACCGCGCATGTTATCAGCTTGTTCCTTCTCATCTGAGCTACGCCACAGAATGATGACGTTGTAGAATCTCTGCAACCAAACGTCATCTGCTTCACGCGCGCCAGTCACGCTGATCACCTTGGCAACACGCCCAACACGCTCGACCAATCATCGTCTTCACAGAGGCTTTGCAACGTCACAAAGGCTTTACTTTCAGCGTCGGATTCTTGTTGCTGCAAGCCACAACTGTAGCGCGTCACAAAAGCTTCAAGTCGTCGTTCTTTCCACAGTGCACAGCCAATTTATCTCCGCTGATGCACACAGCTTTCCAGTTGAACTGAAGATACTGTCTACTAATAAATAACAAACCATTGCTGATGCGCACAGCCAAAACTTACACAAAAAAAAAAGCATAATTACAAACTCTGTTTTCGCGCTGATGCGCACAGCCAATACTTTACCTTGTTACCGACGCTGATGTGCACAGCATTTGCACACTGACGTGCACAGCACTTACACGTTGAAGTGCACAACATTTGCACGGTAAAATGCACAGCATTTACAAACCGAAGTATACATCATTCACACGCTAATGTGTGCATCATTTATTCTTATCAATATATTTGGTATTGTTTTTTTTTAACACATTTTTCTTATTTACCAAATTTTTGTCTATAGTCATATTTACAACAATTTTTTTACTTTTATCTTTACAACAATTTTTTACTTTTACTTTTATTCGCATATAATACCTTACAAAAAGTAAAAATTGAAAATATCACAATGCAAAGTGTTACTCCTCCAGCTCCATTTCTTCAGACTCCTGGAGATCCTCCCCTTGAGTGGAAACTTTGGTTGCGATCTTTTATGGCCTATCTGGGTGCAATTGATGGACTCAGATTTCGTGCAGAACGAAAAAAAAATCTGATGTACTACCATCTCGGCGTAGAGGGCCAGAACGTTTTCGATCATCTACCTCCTTATGTTCCACCTACTGGTGAGACTCCAGATGAATTTGACACAGCCATTGCCAAATTAGACAAGTACTTTGTCAAAACCAAGAACATGGTCGTACATCGTTACAAATTCTTCACCAGAGTTCAAAAACCTGAAGAGAGTATTGACACTTTCGTTACTCCCTTAAAAATACTAGCTTCAAAATGCGAATTTGATAACTTCACCTCTCAACTTATCAGAGATCAGCTTATTGCTCGTTGTTCTTGTAAACAAATTCAAGGGAAACTATTGTCCTGCAAAGATCCTTCTTTAGATAAGGCTATTGATATAGCCAAGAGTATAGAAACATCCTTGGAGGATTCCAAACAATTGGAAATTTCTCTCTCTAATACTTCTATTTCCAGTGCAGCATCTGCATCTATTAAGACTCCCAATTGTATTCCTCGTGACTCACGTGGTTATTTTAGGAGAATGGGAAACACCAGTACTAGAAGACCTTTCATGCCCAGTAGACAATTCAGCCAAAATACTTTTTGCTTTAGATGTGGTTCTTCTTACCATGTGTCTAATTTTAAGAACTGTCCAGCTGCCAATCAACAATGCACTCAATGTGGTAAACATGGTCATTTTTCAAAAGTTTGCATGAGAGGTAGAAGAGGTAATGTACGTTGTGTCTTGAATGAATATAATTCCTCTTCTGGCTCAAACACCCTCGAACAGTCAACTGAATATCCTGAAAGTGATGTTACCACTCAAGAATATGTAGTTGTTGTGAAAGATAATGATGATATTAGTCGCACCTTTCATGTTCCTGATCCAGAGGTTGACACTATCATTGAAAAGCATCATGTTCAACTACTAGTAGACACTGGTGCTCGCATCACTATTATTTCCCATGACAAATATTCTCATTTTTGGCATGATAAATGTCTACTTCCTCCTGATGTACTCACAATAGCTTTTGAAGGGAGCAGAATTAATCTTTTAGGCTATTTCTGGGCTGATATTTCCATATTTGGCAAATCTATTAAAGGGAAAGTTTATGTTGCCAAACGTGGCATTAATGTTCTAGGCCTTATACATCAAGCAGAATTTGGCGTCACCATTAAACCTGGTTTACCCAACCCTGTTTTTATAGAAGAATGCAATCTTCCCCGTTCCACATCTCCATCTTCTGTCCCGGTGTGCAACATTGTGGATAACAAATTATTAGAGCACAAATATAAAAGAGTCTTCGAAGATCGTCTTGGTAAAATCACCAATTTCCAGCATTTTATCAAAGTTAAAGATGACATTTCCCCAGTCAAGCACAAACTTAGAAACGTTCCACTTAGTATCAGAGAAGATTTATCCAAACACCTAACGTCACTATGCGAACAAGGGATTATTGAAAAAGTAGAATCCACTTTGTGGCTTTCTCCCATTGTTCTTGCTAGAAAAAGGTCTGGTGATCTTCGCATGTGTGTGGATTTGCGCAGTCTTAATGGAGCTATCTGGGTTGATGGTTTTCCCCTTCCTCGCATTGAGGATTTGATAGCAAGAGTTGGATCATCCACTTGGTTTTCCAAACTCGATTTAAAAGCAGCATACCACCAAATTGAGTTACATCCCCACTCACGTCATCTCACTGCCTTTGTAACACCAGATGGTGTATTCCAATTTCGACGCCTTCCTTTTGGATTGGCTTCTGCCGCCACTGTTTTTCAACGTATCATGTCTGAAATGTTTAAGGAACTCTCTAATGTTGTTGTCTTTCAGGACGATATTCTCATATTCACTCAAACTGAGAGTGAACATGATAAAGTCATTGACCAAGTTTTTGACATTTTGGAACAAAGAGGTGTAACTCTACAAAAGAGCAAGTGTGTTTTTAAAACCAGAGAAGTAGAGTATCTTGGTCATTGTATCTCTGAATGCGGCATCAAACCCAGATCAGGTCTGATCAAAAGCATCATTGAAGCTCCTGCTCCCTCCAATAAGGAACAACTTTTGTCCTTCCTTGGTCTCTGTGAGTTCTACTCTAAATTCATGAGAGACTATGCCAAGACTACTGAATGCTTTAGACTCCTACTTAAAAAGGGTGCCATTTTTGTTTGTTCTGAAAAAAAAAAAGGGTGCCATTTTCAGCTGGTCTGACGAATGTGAAAAAGGTTTTCAGCTGATTAAAAAACATATTACCAATGCTCCTGCTCTTCAACCTTTTAATGGCAACCGGGAAACTGTCGTTACTGTAGATGCTTGCGAATATGGCTTAGGAGCTGTTCTCTCTCAGCTAGATTATGGTAAAGAATTCACTGTAGGATTTGCTTCCAGGACTCTCCGTCCTGTTGAAAGGAAATACTCTGTAATAGAGAAGGAACTCCTAGCTTGTGTTTGGAGTGTTGAAAAGTTTAAATCTTATTTGTGGGGTAGACCCTTCATCCTTCAAACTGACCATCGACCTCTTGTCGATATTTTATCAGGCAGAAACGTCAATCGCACTACAGCACGATTAGCTAGACTTTCCACTAAATTGTTAGAGTTTAACTTTAAAACTATTTACATACCTGGTGGGAAAAACAAACAAGCAGACTGTTTGTCCAGGTTGCCTATACATGAACCTGATGAAAATGATTGGGAAACTGAAATTGAGGAATGCTTTGTAGCCAACATTTCCCAGAATTTCATTTCCTTCGCCGAAAATGATTGGATCAAAGCTGTTGAAAATGATACTGTTCTCAAAGATGTAATTTTATTCATTAAAAAAGGGTTGGCCTAAAGAAAAATCCCTATCTCACGAACTTCAAATTTATTGGAAGATTAATCCAGAACTTTCTTTGGAAAATGGCAAAATTGTTAGAGGTGACAAGTTCATTCCTCCTTCTGTCTATCGTGAGAAAATTATTGCTGATGCACATTCTGGGCATCTAGGAGCCACCATCACCAAGAGAAATGTCAGGTCGAACTTTTGGTGGCCAAAAATGGACAGTCAAATTGTAGAAGCCATCAAACTATGTACACGCTGCAATACTAGTGACAAAGTTCTTGTCTTAGAAGGTGTTTGTGAATCTATTGTTTCCCCACCCATTAGGGCTTGGCAAAAAATTGGTCTAGACTTTCTGGGTCCATTTCATGTGCTTCCCAATACTTCCAAATATTTCTTAGTTCTTGTTGATCATCTTTCTAGGTGGGTTGAAGTTGAGCCCATCAATGTGCCCAATTCTAAAAGTGTCATTGATTGTCTCAGCAAAATTTTCTTGAGGGAGGGTTGTCCGGAAGAAATCCTCACTGATAACGGAGTGCAATTTATTTCAAAAGAAATGGGGATTTTTCTGAACAGTTGTTGTATCAAACATACCAGAACACCATTGTATCATCCCCAGAGTAATGGCAAAACCGAGAGGTTTAATAGAGTTATTGTTGAATGTGTGCAAGCTGCTTTCAGATCAAATAATTGTATTTTTCAAGCTGTGAAAGATCATATATGGTCTTATCGGATTTCTCCCCATGTTGCCACAGGTTTCTCTCCCTTTGAGTTGATGAGAGGAAGAAAAGCTTGTTCTCAGGCTTTTCCATTTTGGATGGTCAAAAGTCACCGGGGCTGTAATTTGGAGAAAATCTGGGAATGTGCTAACAAAAAATCTTCCAGTTTACTACCTGACAGTGTGGATTTAAGCAAGAAGTTCCCTCAAAGTATTCGTGCTGGTGATTGGGTCAGGATTAAAAATCCTGTTACAGGCAAGAAAGGCTTCTCTAAATTTCTTGATTCGCAACAGGTTGTAGAGGTTCGCAAGAATGCGGTCAAATTGTCTAATGGCAACTGGTGGAGCACTTCTCGTGTAGCCAGAGATCCTTCTCGTGTAACTGTTTTTCCATCTAATGTCAATGTCAACGATGATTTTAAGAAAAGTTCTAATGTGAATGGTAACAATGGTCCTAGGAAAAGCTTAAGGGCAACTGTTAGACCTAACAAATATTGTGATTTTATTTGATTTGTTTTATTATGATTGTTCTATGTTTTCTGGTTGTTTTTTTTTCTACTTTAAAAAAAAAGGGGGGAGGTGTGTGGTGATCTGCACTGTCAGCATTCCACGTGATGTCATCTGTGGTAGTTCTATGTGCTGATGATTCCTTCCCAGTGTTCCCTGTTTGGCAGTTGCAGCTGCTGTGTTCTTCCCTCAGGCTGGACGGCTCTCTTCTCCTGAATAAATCCTGAATATAACTTCCTGCCTCAGCCTCATCATTACACATTCTTATCTGTCAAACAGATCGCAGAGGGTGGCACTGGAGGCATGTTCCTCAAAATCCAGGAGCCTGACATGTGGCATGCCGCAGGGATCGGCACTAAGCCCTTTATTATTTAATATTTATCTGGCCCGCATTTCACACTAATTGCCAAATGGGGGGTCACTGCACTATCTTATGCAGACGACACCCAGTTGGTTTTTCCCTACTCTGAAGTGTCAGAGGCAGCCTTTGCCAACTTCAAGGGCTGCCTCGGAGACGTGGCAGCCTGGATGAACACGAATAAATTAAAGCTAAATCCGAATAAAACAGAGGTGATCTTTTTCTAAAAGGGTACACCTCCTGCGGCAGATCTATGGTGGCCCGAGGTGATGGGGCCTGCACCTTTACCTAGCCTTTCAGCAAAAAACCTAGGGGTTAAATGGGATGATAGTCTAGCCTTCTCCGCGCATATTCAGCAGGTGTCGGGGTGCTGTCTCAGCAAACTGAAGAACCTGCGGAAAATTCTCACACTCTTGCCTGAGCAGTGTAGGAAAACGGTGATCCATGCCACAATCACATCTAGGCTGGATTATGCTAATGCCCTATACTTAGGTCTCCCGAAATACCTGATCCAGCGTTTGCAAATCGTACAGAACGCAGCGGCTAGGCAAAAGCGCATACCGTTCAAAGACCATGTGACCCCTCATCTCCGCTCATTGCACTGGCTACCTGTATCCAGTAGAATAAAATTCAAAGCGCTTACGCTGGCGTTTCGAGCTTTGCATGGAATCTGTCCATACTATTTAAGATCACGGTTGCCCAGATACTCTCAGACCCGTTCTCTCCACTCGAATGGACGGGTTCTGCTACTGGAACCACGAGTAAGGAGGGCTCGAATAGGAGGACGTTCGCTCTCGGCTAATACGGCTCGCTTATGGAACTCTCTGCCCCCGAGCCTTCAGAGCGCCCCCTCGGAATCCAGTTTTAGAAAGCAGTTGAAGACCTGGCTCTACTCTCAAGGAAATTAGATATTCCTCTCTCCCAGGGCTCGTAGTCCTGCACTGCTCTTACAGCGCCGGGACACCTCCTAGCAGAGGTAGCTGTTCGCGCTATACAAAATTCGGTATTATTATTATTATTATTATTAGAAGTAAGTGTAGTGGTGTGTGTATAGCTGTATATGTAAGTAAATGGATGTTTGATAGTGTATTTGCATGTGTGAGTAAGTGTGTGAGTAACTCCATGTATGAGTGTAGGTGTGTAACAGGATGTATAGGTGTATGAGTACATATGATGAGTGAGTACATGTATGAGTTACTATATAGAACTGTTGGTGAATGAGTGGTTGTTCTAACTGGTATTGGTATCTCCATTGTTTTGAAATTTTTTGTTTCTATTTTTCAATGTGTGTATCAAAGGTTATATTTCGGTGAGATGAGATCTACCACTGTTTTACAAGGATGATGTCATCAGTGATGTCGTCAGTAATGTCATTTGAGATGTCATCAGTGATGTCATCAGTGATGTCACTGACCATGTCATGAGTGATATAATATGTGACGTCATCAGCAGTGCATTGCGGGCGCGCAAGTTATAGTTAGCTGAACTTAGTATAACGTGGAAATTTCAATGGTTTTGTATTAGTGAAATGTCCAGCTAACTATAACATGTGTGAAACCTATGTTGTTTTCAGTGAATTTGCAAGGTTTTTGAAATGCTAATTCATAACTATAACTTGGCCTATGGTTTTTTCAGTGAATTTCATAGGTTTTGTAAATGATATTTTTTAAAAGAATTAATTATTATATTTCTTTGTTTTTATACTAATTTCTTACATTATATAATATACTATATATTAACAAAACTACTTTCCAATATTATTTTTTTATTACAATATTTTTTACAATATGTTAAAATGAAATTCTATATAATTCCTTTTTCATTTTTTTGGTACTCGTACGCATCACTGTCATCGTCATTTGGACCCTTTTTGGGTTCCTGTTCTATATCTTTGATTTTCAAAAAAAAACTTGTTGAAAAAATACAAAAAATAGAAAACTAAAAACAAAAAAAAAATGTTCTTTTTAGAACTACCTTCACTGGTCAAAGAAAGAACGATATTTCTATGTTAGTGTGTAAAGTTTGTCAGAATGAATGTGTAGTTCATAAATGAATGAATGAATACATTACTACTGTATGGAGAATGCGAAAGTGCAGAACTATAAGGAAGTGTTACAGCATACATCTATAAGGTATTTATAGTATAGTGTAGTACTTCCGAAGCACTTGAATGTAACATATCCATATAAATATGTTACAAATCTATGTTTCAATTTGCACAGCTGGTGAAACTGCCTGGGTGAATTTGTATGTGTTAGGAACAGATTTACAACGCCCTTGTGCCTCTTTTACACATCTGTTGCGTCACTTTTGTGATGCAGCGGTGGTGCAAAAGATGTGCCATAGTGTGTGGTATTTACAATAACATGCATATAGAAGGTGCATCACATTGTGCAGCCCTGCGCTAGAAGGAGGCTTTCCTGCGCAGAGGGGGGAGGTGTTCTGGTGCAGGAACACCTCCTAAAAGTGACTGAGGGAAATCTATAAGATTTCATTCAGTCACTTTTACTCTTATGCTGCATTAAAACCCTGCATCTGCTTGAGACAGGTTTAAGGATTGACACAGCATTGTAAGGATAGGCCCCCAAGAGCATTGCTGGAGCTGCGTTGTATTTCCAACAGAAGTCAAGCAATGCGCCACCTTCACAACACAAATATATCACATATCTGTGTCGTTTTTGCCCCATAATACACCTCATTGTAAATACCGTGCATCCATGGTGGTGATGTCACAGTGCACAATAACTGGCATATCTTTGGGGATGTACCACTTATTGTACATCTGCTGATTACTGTTTGAATGTAGTGAATGGATTACTACACACTGATTAATGAGTCACTACAAAACTATAACAGGAATGACAGAGTGTTTTGTGCAAGTGTAAGGATAAAGACTGGGGGATTGAACATATAAAAGGCAAATTTGCAGGTGCATAGAACAGTGCATGCATAATCTATAGGAGATTGAAGCAGCCCATGCCCTAAGGCCCACTTTGCACCAAGAGTACATAGGTACTGGCTGAATGATTACAATTCCGCAAGCAGAGTGTGTGGCTGAATGCACAGGAGCTTTACTTTTACAACAGTGTATAGATAAGCACATACTGCTGTATGGTTCACTACAATACTGAAACAGTAGTATGATAGTGTTTGCTGGAAGTGTAAGGATACAGACTGAGGAATTGAAGTATAAAAGACAAGTTTGCTGGTGCATAGAACACTGCATGCATAGTCTATAGGGGTTTGAAGCAGTCTATGGCTTAAGGCCTGTTTTTATCCAGGAGTATCTAGATAGTGAGTGGATGTTTACAGTTCTGCAAAGAAAGTGCCTCATTAAATGTATTACAGCTTCAGTTTTACCACGGTACATAGAAAAGAACATAATGCTGACTGGCTCGAATGTATGACGTTACAACGCATACTTTTACAACGCATACCATTACAACACATTTTTTACAACGCAAATACCATTACAACGAATGATTATACAAAGCATACCATTATAACGCAAGTGTATTAAATGCTAAAAAAGTGCAATTACAACGCATGACAATACTCCGCATACCATTACAACGCATATATATATATATTTTTTAAAAATGAATATTATTTTTGTAACCTACACCCTGGCACAGGATGCAGGGAAAATAGGGGTTTTGGGTGGGGGAGTGTATTAAAAAGGTGAAACGAACAATTTATTTAACGAAAAGTACCCTATTCTAACTAAATAAAAAAAATAGATAAACCACGGAGAATACATTTTCCAAAAATTAGGTTTTGAAAAGAAAAGCAAGTTAAAATGCTTCATTCAGAGTAAACAAACGTAAATAAAAGAAGCCATCAATTTAGAAGCTCGCAAATGCCGCAGTCCTTCAACAGTTTCAATGACACTAAATGGAATGCTCAGCAAACGAAATGGAGGAGAAATGTCGAACCAAACAGATTAAACACACTTTTTAAAACAATACATTAAAATATACATCCTCACATCAAATGAAACATTAGAAAAATTCAAAATCAACGACTATTTTTAGAAAAATATTGATGACACACAATTAAAACTATAAATGCATTTTGAACTCAGTGGTCAGATGACTGCGAGCGAGAGCAGACGCAATTTACGCCACTGCTAACGTGACTGACACAGAGCTTCTCTCATTGAAATTTCTTTCCAAATAAAAGTAAGTAACCTATTACATATTTAAAGTAATACTTTAAGAAATCTACCTAACTTAAAAATTAATATACAGATATTATTTTTACAGTTTCTAATTCAGTTGGATAAGAAATTATTTGAAGAAAAATTATCAAACAACTATCCATTTAAACAAGTAAGCAGAATATATTTTTACATCTTTTAAAATGTAATAAACCGCTAATATGCAGAAATAGAAACAGATAAAAATGCTGTTTTATAGTAATGTAATAATTTTAAAACTTGCAAGCAAACATTCTTATGGAAAAATATTCTGTTTTAAAAAACCGTGAAACAGTAATTTCCTTTAAAATAGTGTGTAGAAATTTTAATTAAATAGATTTAAAAAATATATCTTTTCTTAATTACAGATAAAAACCTAAAGCTGCAAAGAAACACCAAACTAACAGCTTCCATAAAAAAGACAAACTACTGAAACACACCGTAAAACGTTACTTTTTCGGTAAGTACATTTTAAAATAATGTACGATGAACTGATTTCACCAGATGAATATGTACTATCATTGTTTTTAATAATGGCTTTTTCAAAAATATGAAAGTATTTGTGGTGTAGTGTAGTGAAAAAACAGTTTTTTTGAAAATCAGTCAAGCAAACTAACAATTTTAACATGTTTCTTTACATTCAAAATACATAGGATATCTATAATGTAAAAATAAACATCTGTTATATTTTTTTTAATTTAAAACAGAACTCATCTTTATTCTTCAAGAACAAGAGCTAAGAAAGAACATCTAATTTTCGTCAAAACTTCAAGACATATTATTACCACAGAAAGGGTAAGTGAGCACATAGAATCAACTATTTAAAAAATTTGTGAATTAAACCTTTGAATTTATTTCTAACAATGTTTCGCTGTGCTTCCAAAAGTTTTTTTTTTTAAAGTTCATGGATATTAACTATTTCAAAAATGACATTTCTATCCCAAAAAAAGGGTATTTTAAACCAATAATTAAACAAGCTATATATTTTTTTTCAATCTACAGAAAACTAGAAAACAATAACAAAGCAAACCAACACAAAAACAGGACCTACAGACCAATCACACCAAAATAAATCCAGAATCAAAAACAATCTAAAAGTCAACTCTAAGTACAGCAGCAAGGTAAATTTCTTCAAAAAATGTTAACTAACCAAAATCTACGCCAGAAAGGGCAAAAAAAGTGAAATGAAACCACATAAAAGAATGTAAATGCAATAAAATGTATAAAAAGATTTTTCCAAAATTTACAAAAAAAATTCTTGTCTTTTTATCGTTTCAGAACATGTCTCAAGATAAAGCAGCCAAATACATTGAAAGCAGGAAAGGAAACCGTCTATTACAGTATGCAGGTTAATTTATTGCAAGGAAAGAATAACTGAACCAAGGAGACATTGGAGGTGCGTGCAATATTACTCATCCCATTGCAAAGGCAGAGCGGTTAATCTTGGTTACACCATTGAAAAAACAACTGAGCATAACCACTCTGCATCTGCAATGGAGATTGAAGTAGGAGAAACCATTAACAAAATGAAAAGTATTGCAAGCACCTCCAATGACTCCTCTCGTTCAATTTTAAGGAAGGTAGCTCAACATGTTCCTGACCACATTGCTAGTAGTATACCTATAATACCTAATTTGAGACAAATTATTCAACGTAAAAAACAGGCAAGTAACCCTCAAAGAGTTACACCCCAGACATTCAGTGACATTGTAATTCCACCTGAACTCTCTCTTTCTATTTCTAATGAAACCTTTATCCTGCATGATAACCAAAACCCTCAAAAACGAATAATTATTTTTAGCACACCCTGTAACCTTGCTAAGTTAGAAAATAGTGATATTTGGATGATGGATGGGACGTTTAAAAGTACGCCCCATCCTTTCACCCAAATATACACTATACATGCAAAAATTAACCATACAGTAATACCCCTAGTGTACAGTTTTCTGCCAGATAAACAATCCACAACGTACACTGAACTTTTAACAGTGGTTAAATCTAAAACATCCAATAAAAGTCCTCGGAAAATAATTATTGATTTTGAATTTACGATGATAAATGTTATTTCCAAAACGTACACGGCTACCCAAATTCAGGGATATTTTTTCCATTTTTCCCAGGCATTTTGGCGTTAAATACAAAAATCATCCCTAGTTGTGGATTACATATCTGACAGCAAACTGCAATTCGAACTTAAAAAACGAACTGCACTTTGTTTTGTCCCTCCTACAAGTGTAGACGAGTACTACACTGCAATTACTGAATCAGAGTTTTTTTACTACAAACGAAGAAAAATTGGCACACCTGTTAAATTATTTTGAAGACACATGGATTGGTCATCTAAGCAGGTCGGGTCGCAGGAGGAAGCTACGTTTCCATGTCAAGTCAAGTCAAGTCAGAGAATTTATATAGCGCACTACCTACCCAGAGGGTCTCAAGGCGCTTAGGGAGGGGAAGAGGCTTACTTGTCAAATATCCACGTTTTAAGTTGCTTTCTGAATGCTAGGTGGTTCTGGGTAAGGCGAAGGTAAGTGGGGAGTGAGTTCCATGTTTTAGCAGCCTGGTATGAGAAGGATCTGCCTCCCATGGTTGTCTTGTTGATGCGAGGTACAGTGGCGAGAGCTTGGCTGGAAGAACGTAGTTGGCGGGAGGGGGTGTAAAAGGACAGTCGTGAGTTGAGGCATTCTGGTCCGATGTCGTAGAGTGATTTATGTGCGTGGGTTAGCAGTCGGAAAGTGATCCTCTTATTGACGGGTAGCCAGTGGAGGTCTTTCAGGTGACCAGAGATGTGTTCGTTACGCGGGATGTCTAATATGATCCTGGCTGATGCGTTTTGGATTCGTTGGAGTTTCTTCTGGAGTTTAGCGGTAGTACCTGCGTAGAGGGTGTTTCCGTAGTCCAGTCGGCTCGTGACCAGAGCATGGGTGACTGTTTTTCTGGTTTCGGTAGGGATCCAGCGAAATGTTTTTTTGAGCATGCGAAGAATGTTGAAACAGGATGAGGATACAGCGCTGACTTGTCTGTTCATTGAAAGTGAAGAGTCCAGGATAACGCCTAGGTTCCGTGCGTGGTCTGTCGGGATGGGTGCTTTTCCAAGGGCTTCCGGCCACCAAGAGTCGTCCCATGCAGAGGGGGATGTGCCTAGGATGAGGACTTCTGTTTTATCTGAGTTCAGTTTCAGACGGCTGTGTTTCATCCATTCGGCAACTTCTTTCATTCCTTCGTGTAGGTTAGTTTTGGCGGTGCTGGGGTCATTGGTGAGAGAAAGGATCAGTTGAGTGTCATCCGCGTAAGAGATGATGTTGAGGTTGTGTTGGCGTGCGATGGCCGCGAGGGGGCTCATGTATACGTTGAAGAGGGTGGGACTGAGTGAGGATCCTTGTGGTACGCCACAGATGACTTCAGTGGCCTCGGACTTGAATGGTGGAAGGCGGACTTTCTGGGTTCTTCCGGTGAGGAACGAGGTGATCCATTCAAGTGCTTTTCCTTGTATTCCGATGTTTCTGAGGCGTTGTAAAAGGGTGCTGTGGCAGACTGTGTCGAAGGCTGCAGAGAGGTCAAGGAGGATGAGGGCGACTGTGTCTCCATTGTCCAGTAGAGTTCGGATGTCGTCTGTTGCTGCGATGAGGGCAGTCTCAGTGCTGTGTTTTGCTCGGAAGCCAGATTGTGAGGAGTCGAGGGATTTGTTGGCTTCGAGGAAAGCGGCGAGCTGGTTGTTGACAGCTTTCTCGATGACTTTGGCCGGGAAAGGAAGGAGTGATATGGGGCGGTAATTTTTGAGTTCGGTGGGGTCCGCTGTGGGTTTTTTCAGAAGGGCGGTGAGTTCAGCGTGTTTCCAGCTTTCCGGGAAGGTGGCGGAGTTGAAGGAGCAGTTGATGACGTCTCGGAGGTGCAGTGCTATGATGGAGTCTGCTTTGTTGAAGATGTAGTGAGGACATGGGTCTGTGGGAGATCCCGAGTGGATGGAGTTCATCAGGCGGATGGTGTCCTCAGTGGAGATTGGGTTCCAGTCGTTAAGGGTGTTCAAGGGGGGAGAATGTTCAACATATGGTTGGGTGGGTTGGTCTCCGGGTTGGTTATCGAAGCTGTTGTGGATGTCTGCAATTTTGTTGTGGAAGAAGGAGGCAAGGGAGTCGCAGAGGGCTTGAGAGGGGGTGATGTCGTTGGAGTTGGCTGAGGGATTGGTAAATTCCTTGACGATGTTGAAAAGTTCCTTGCTGTTGTGGGCGTTGTTGTCTAGTCGATCCTTGAATGCTGTTTTCTTGGCCTTTCGGATTAGTTGGTGGTGTGAGCGGGTGGCGTTTTTGAAGGCGTCCTTGGTGCTAGTGGTTGGGTCTTTTTTCCAAGCCATTTCAAGGGAGCGGCAGAGTTTCTTGGACTTCTTAAGATCATCATTGAACCATGAGGCCTTCTTGCTGCCAGGTTTGTTTTGACGTTTTTTCAGTGGTGCTAAGGTGTCGGCAGTGTTGAATAACCATAGGGTGAAGTTGGCGGCGGCTTGGTCTGGGTTAGAAGAGTGGGCTGGGGTGTTTAGAAGGAGCGATGAGGAGATCTGGTCGATGGTGACTTTGTTCCAGTTTCTTTGCAGAGTTGGTTGGAGGTGGTTGATGGGTTTCGGCTTGTTGTAGGTGAAGTGCACGCAGCTGTGGTCAGTCCAGAGGAGATCCGTAGTATGGCTGAAGGATACATGATTGCTGGAGGTGAAGATGGGGTTGAGTGTGTGACCTGCGATGTGGGTGGGGGAAGTGACCAGTTGTTTAAGTCCGAGGTTGGCGAGGTTGTCCAAGAGGGTGGTGGTGTTGCGGTCGTTGTTCTTTTCAAGGTGAAAGTTGAGGTCTCCCAGAAGGATGTAATCTTTGGAGGGGAGCGCGTGTGGAGTGATGAAGTCCGTGATATCTTCGCTGAATTTTGCGCGGGGTCCTGGTGGTCTGTAGAGGAGTGTGCCTCTGAGTGTGGTCTTGGGGTCGATGTGGATCTGGAAGTGAAGGTGTTCAGAGTTGGCGAGGTTGACGTCAGAGCTGGTTGAGATGCGGATTGATTTTTTATGGACGATAGCGATTCCTCCTCCTGTGTGGCCGGTACGGTCCTTGCGTGTGATCTTATAATCTTCAGGGATGGCAATGGTGATGTCTGGGGCGGAGGAAGCGTTCATCCATGTTTCTATTAGGAAGGCGACGTCTGGAGAGATGGTGTCTAGTAGATTCCAAAGGTCAATGGCGTGTCTGTGGACCGATCGGGTGTTGAGAAGGATGCATTGTAGGTGATTGGGGTCGGGAATCTGTGGTGTGGTCGTAGAGAGGATGTTGTCGGTGCCGATGAATTTGCAGGAGTAGCAAGAGAAAGGTCCATGGGTGTGTCCAGGAGCGGCTTGGACGCAGTTGGGGGAGCGGCCGGGGTTACGGGCTAGGAGGGTGGTGGCATCGTAGGTAATGCGGGGGGGCTGGGCAGCGCGAGGGGCAGGGGGTCTGGCGCTGGGCGCGGTCCAGGCGCGGACGGGCGTAGACGGGCTTACCTTTGGCGCACCTTCGGCGCGGATTGGGCGCGAACGCTGCGCGTAAACGCTGCGCGCGGGAGGAACTGTCATATAAGGATAGTGGGAAGGGGGAGGGGCGAGGGCTGTTCAGCTGGGAGGCGGGGCGGGCTCACGAGGACGCAGACCTCGGACCACAATCAAAATAAACAAAATGGCAGCGGGGGGGAGGGCAGAGCACAGCGCCGGCGGTAAACGCGCACTGAAGTGAAATTGATATCAGCAAACAGGCTTTACAATGAAAAGCGACGCGAAGCAGCGCCCAGTGCCTACAGTAAACGCAAGCTAAACAATGCTATGCAAATTATTCACAAGCGAGGCGAAGCAGCGCCCAGTGCCTACAGTACACGTAAGCTAAACAATGCTGTGCAAATGAATCACAAGCGAGGCGAAGCAGCGCCCAGTGCACTACGATAAGGACAAACTTAGCTGGGATTCCACAGAGATGCAGCACAACGCAGGACTCGCCAGGGAGGCTGGGGAGCGACCTCTCAGCAAGAAGCACTGGAACTGCTACACGTCCTGCTTAGAAGGAGAGGCAAAAACAAACAATGCCATAGAGGGATGGCACAACTCCTTCAACCACACAATTGGCAAACCTTATCCGAATTTCTATCATTTCTTGGAAACTTTGAGGAAGGAGCAAAGTTTTCAAGAAATGAGAATGTCACAATCATTAACAGGTATTCTGAACCCACGCATCTCTAAAAGATCAAGAGAAATGTCAGAACGACTATTGGCAGCTTTACAACAGTTTTCATTGTATGTGGCTTCCGACTACCGAGATAATGTTGCACACATACTCCACTACTAAGTCACTTCACTTTTACTTTCCTGTTTTGCCCTGAATTACAATACAACATATTTAATTTGGCATTTTAATTGGCTTTTTTCTAAAATAATTTTTGCAAAATTAAAAGTCGGGTCACCTTACGTTAGATGTCTTCTTCAAAACCATACCCAAAAAACAAGTAAATAAATGTTCTTGTTGCTTTTTTTTTTTAAAACAAAATGCATTTTCAAAATAAGAAATTCCTTTTTTGAAGATCGGATTACAACAAACATTTCCAGCCAAAAACATTTTCTTCTCCAATTCTATTCATCTTCCTGTTTTTCACATCCAAAGGGCTGCCTGCGAAGGATTCCTGCTTTCTCTGTCCTTGCCGTTCGTCTGCTGTTTGGCCATCACGCTACTTCTTGCGGCCCCCGCTCCGCGGGAGCCGCTCGTTGTCTTTGGATTGCCCGACTGCCTGGGAACCGAAGGTTTTTGGCTCCACTGCCTGCTCTACACACAGACAGAGGCGGGACTGCGAGGACCAGCCTGCCCAGCGGCGCTGATCGGCCGCAGCTGGTCCTCTTCCCGCCCCCTCCTGCTTGAAAATGACTCTGCAGCTTCTGTGTTCGGTGGCTGCTTGCGAAGGATTCCTGCTTTCTCTGTCCTTGCCGTTCGTCTGCTGTTTGGCCATCACGCTACTTCTCGCGGCCCCCGCTCAGCGGGAGCCGCTCATTGTCTTTGGAACTTTGGATTGCCCTGACTGCCTAGGAACCGGAGGACTTTGGCTCCACTGCCTGCTCTACACACGGACAGAGGCAGGACTGCGAGGACCAGCCTGCCCAGCGGCGCTGATCGGCCGCAGCTGGTCCTCTTCCCGCCCCCTCCTGCGACTCCTCCCTCAAAAGGAGTAACTGCAACGCGCACGCAGGACGCGCGTGGGACTGAGCGCGGGGCTAAGCCCGGGCTAAGGGCGGGCCCGTTGTAGCCCGTTAGAGGCCGTGTAAGGCCGGGCTGGGCAACCCCCCTAACTCTTAACTTATTGTTGTCCCCGTAAGTAGGTGTCTAGTTTACCTGATTCTATACTTATCTGTAATATTAGGGAACACCTACTCTGTTGAGCTCTGCGGGCTAGCCATCTATACTAATAACTATGAGTACGAGAGGGTCCAGAAGCAAAACTGCTGCGGGGGGTTTGCCACAATCTGGTACACTAGATAATTTTCTCCTAAGGGCTAATTCCTTCATCGATCAGGAAATTACCTCCTTGCAAAGAAGAGTATCCTAGGATCTAGTGTTTGCAAAAAGATCCTCTATGGGTGAGTTCGCCACAGCCAAAACTCCCAACCAATCCAAGGTACAGGCTATCTCAGCAACCCCTACAATATTCAATGCAGATATCCACGCCCATAGACAGAGCCTACCTGCTACGGTTGACCTATCAGTCTCCCATCTTTCATTGGACCCCCAAGAAAGTGTGGATTTGAATAACACCCAAGACTTAGTTGATATTACCCCCCCTACTGATCTGAGTAGCACCCAGTTGAAGGCCAGGAGGGAGGGAGCCATTCAAAAAAACTTATTTCCAAAAAACCTAACCCTAAAAATAAAAAACATAGGGTAACCGATGTAGAAATACCCATCTGGCCTCTGAACAAAATCTGGCTATAGCCACTGATCCCCCTAGTACGGCCCCTACAAACGAAGCAACCTTCAGTGCTAACACAGAAGGTGCAGACATTTCAGATAGGATCAGCAATAGGGATGATGAGGTAAACATTGCACTCCTACCCAGGATTGCTGAACTTTTTAAACTCTACCTCACCCCCATCGAGACAAGATTAGCTCATATTGAAAAACGGTTAGCTGATATGTGTGATGCCCAAAAAAAAGTAAATCCAAAGGGGACCAATAAAACAGGGGGAACCAACACAAGCACAAATCCAGCTAAACCCACTGCCCCTGCTACCAAAAGACCACTAGCAACTGTGACCAATACAGAATCTAAGTCTGATCCCACCGTCACGAAGGGTATAGCACTCAAAACAAAAACCGGTGCCACATCGTTGAAAGTGGGGCCCTCTCTTTCTAGGGATAACACGTCGCAGCCAAATAAGATCAGTAATGGCAGTGGCCCACATAGGAGACGACCGGCAAACTTGCCTCCCGAGGCAAGTCCCTATGTTGTGGTCATGACGGGGGTCCCTGAACTGAGCGAAGCTGAAGAGGAACCCAATTGGTCCTTAAAGAATAAAGTCCAGTACTGGCTAAATAAAAATAGGCCCCTACCCCTGAACCGTACTAGTAAGATTTTGACAGTGCGTAGGGTAGCATGGGTGGGATATGAGAGAAAAGCGGTACAGGGTGATTGCATATTGGTTAATTTTGAGGATTCCCATACTGTCGACTACATATGCACCTGGAACACTCAGGAAAGAGATGAGGGGATCACAACACGCCACCTCTCCTTTTTCTATCCCCCCAGGAGTGGACCAACACGCAACTGGAATACAGATAGCAATTGGCACACAGTTAGGCGTCCCTCAAGGAACGTTAAGTGGGGCACCTGGGGTGGACAGGGCTCTAGGGAAGAAGCATACAGGGGCAATTGGGGTGGCCTATCGACCGTCAACAGGTATAGCTGCCTGGAGATGGTGGACTGACAGCTAAAATCTACTAATTCTGCAGTGGGGGGCGGACCAAAAAGTCAACAGGGAAGTTACTGAAGGGCTCCGTGAGCCCATTACTCCCAGGCTGAGCAGGGAATTCAGCCCTTGCATTAACAAAACAATTTCCACCTCTAGCATCGAGAATATTCTGTATCCTATGTCCGGCTCGGGTGGTCCTGACGCTAACTGGGTGACTCATCATCCCAATGCAGACCACTGCAATAGCGGCTCTATTTCCCTCCTTTCATGAAACTTGGCTGGCTTAGGTACCAAATTGGATTCCCCTGACTGGGGGGCACTAATTGATTTACAGGATGTATGTCTCTTCCAAGAGACATGGGCAAGAGAGGTCCATCGGCGTGCAGGTTTTGATACATTTGCAATTGGGGCGAATTGGAAGGGGAAGGGCCGCCCGTCAGGCGGATTACTTATTTGGGTGGCTTCCCACCTGGGCTGTAAAGCAAGGGTTTTACCAACTAACTCACAAGATGTCCAATGCGTACTTTTGGAATGGTCTGATGAAATCAAGTTGGCACTGATAAATGTCTATTCAAGACCAGTGGGCACAACAAAAGTTTCCAGCACTATCGAGGAACTTGCACTGTTCTTGAATACACTACCCAAGGGCATTCCGTACGTGGTTGGGGGGGATTTTAACTGCCAATTTGAGCCACTTCCATCATTTTTAGAAGGAACATCCAATGAGGAAGAAGAACAGTGGGGAATCCCGAAATTGGCTGGACCTCCTGTGAAGTCTTGGTCGCCATTAGCCATGCAAATTACTTGCTTAACCCTTGCGAATTCCCTAAGGGCCTGCAATGGTCGGGTGAGTGGCGACATTCCACCAAAACCGACTTTTAACAAACTCAGGTATAATTCAAGATTGGACTATATATTCGTGGAAGGCTCTGAATGGGACAGAATTCTGGATTTTCATGTAATGCCTCGAGCTGACAGCGACCATAATGCGCTGATTCTAAAAATCTCAACCCCGGGCGTAAGTACACAAAATCAGGGTGGTGGTGACTGTGCTGACCCAAGATTGATTTTATCTACAAACCGGCGCAGAGTTCGCTGGTCTAAAATTGCAGAAAATCCACAGGACATCCAGAGGCTATATGCAAAGGCTGTGCCTGTGTTGCAAAAAGTTGACAACCTTATGTTCCACCCTCTCTCGATTGGGGAGACCCATAGAGAACTTGGTGTACTACACCTACAGATGTGTACCACTTTAGCTGACGTCCTGTACCCGGAGCAGAAGCAACGTAACGGCAATGGACGGGGGACTTGTGCCCCATGGTTCAACGCTGCCTGTAGAAAAGCCAAAACTGATCTGCTAGCGGCGATGAAGCAGCAGCATAATATCACCCTGGTAAGAACTAAGAGAAGGGAGTACAAATGCCTCATTGCCAATGCGAAGACTGAATGGGATCACGGTAATTGGGCAGACATGACTGAAGCGCTCAAACACCGAGACGCCAGGAAATTTGAGCAGATTGTCAAAAACGGGTCGGCTGACCCTACCCCTGCAATGGAGGCTAACATTGCACCCAGTGTGTGGGAGGATCATTTTAGATCTCTATACACTGAGGCCGCCATGGACCCCAATCAGACTCAAGTAGATCCGATGATGGGCTCGACCCCTACGCCACATCTGGACACGGACAAAATTAGTCTGGCAGAAGTTGGCGTAGCTATCGCTAGACTTGCCACTGAAAAAGCTCCTGGGTTGGACAAACTCCCGGGCGACCTATTTAAAAGTGAACCTATGATCTGGGCCCCATATCTACAGGTTCTTTTCAACGCAATCCTGGAGGGGATGGCGGTGCCTGTTACTTGGCTGGGGGCAGAGATTGTGCCCATCTTTAAGAGGGGCTCTTCTCTGCTCCCAGCCAACTACAGGCCTATCAGTCTAATAGACGTCCCCCAAAAGATCTTTGCTAGGCTGATCCTGGATCGCCTACTAGAATGGATTGAAGAGCTCTCAGTCCTGAGCCCATATCAGGCGGGTTTCAGGAACAAAGTGTCCACTGTAGACCAAGTCTTCCGACTTTCCATGATATTTTGGAAAACGGTACAGTTGGAGGGTGGCAGCCTCTATACTGTATTCGTTGACCTAAGAGCGGCCTTTGACCTAGTACCACGCATGCAACTTTGGTCCGTGCTCTCTGGCCTGGGGGTCCCACAACGCCTGTTGACCACGATTATCAGACTACATACTGATAATTATGCTCAGGTCAGATGTGGCCGGGAGGGGACACTCTCCAATAAATTCCCCGTTGACAGGGGGGTTAGGCAGGGCTGTGTGCTTGCACCGACCCTGTTCGGGGTAATAGTGCACTTGAATGGTGTTGAGAATACTGATGCTCCCAAACTTGGAGGCAGCAGGGTGCCCGCAATTATGTTTGCGGATGACACCCTGCTGCTCTCAAAGTCTCCAATGGGGCTCCAGCGAGTTCTTGGCGGTTTTGAGGCATTCTACAAAGATCATGGTTTAGAGATCAATGCCTTGAAGACCAAATATATGGTCTTCAACTCTCCATCCCGAGTTCGCTCTAATCCATGTATTGGGTCCAATAAGTTGGAGAGGGTCCGAACCTTTGACTACTTAGGGATCACCATCAATGAAAAAATGTCATGGGTCCACCAACTGGAGAAAGCGCAACTAATGCTGGCCCAAATAGCAGGCGGAATTACTAAGTTAGTCGCCAAGAATAAATCCACTTTTAAGCCGGTGGGCCCCGCCTTAGAGATTTACAGAGCACAAGCCAGTGGTGCGGCTATGTATGGTAGTGAACTCTGGGGCCACACGTGCAATCGTGATCTGGTAGTAACCGAGAACATTTTTTATCAGACAACTCCTATCACTTCCTTCTAGCACACCTTTGCTGCCTATCAGACTTGACATGGCCTTGAGACCTCTGGGCGAAGACATGGGCCTGCGGCCACTGTTATTCTGGTGTAGGATTTGGACAGTTCCTGAGCTAGTCAACTATAGGGCAGAATTGCAAGAAATTCTCGCTTTCCTAAACATCGGTAAAATCCCCTGGCTAAATTTTATTAAGAAAGAACTAATTAAATTGGGGATTCCTACCCTATGGTTTGACCCGCTAGGATCTTGTCCCGGGACTACACGGAGGCAGCTTATCATCCAGTACCAGGAAACTAAATTTGCTATCCATATGCAAGGAACTTCCCACGGCACTTTAACGTCATCTTTTTTAACAATTAAGGACAGTTATTGGTTTGAAACTGCCCTAGACATTATAGCCCCAACATCAACTAGGAAACTGTATCTCCACTGGAGGTATGGTAGCTTACCGCTACGTGCCCTTACTAGTAAATTGGCCGATTCATCCCCGTCTTTCTGCCCCGGATGCAAATTCGACCAAGAAACTGATCTGCACATATTGTTTTTTTGCAAAGCGTATGTCCAGGCGCGGAGAAAATGGATTGTCCCACTGTGCAAAAACGTGGGCTTCTCCCGTTGCATGCAAGCTTATAGTGTTCTAAAGACTGATCTCTCTGGTCATATTGTCTTTGCTTTAGCCAAATATTTGGGGTCTGTCTGGCACAAGAGGAGATATCTTTTAAACGGGGACTTATAAAAAACTGTCATAACGAAAAATCCTGAGTCAGATTAACTTGAGAATGTCTATATTTGTATAATGTGTAATATGTTTTTATGCTTGTATATATTGTAATAGTTACTGTTTTACATTCAATGTTATCTGTACCTTTTATGGCACATGATGCCGAAATAAAAATGATGATGATGATGACATCCAAAGTCCCAAAAAAAAACAAGTAAAGATCCATCCTCTTGCTTTACTCCAAATCAGCACTCCTTCAAAATCCATTTCCAAAATTGTAAATCCATCGAAATTCAAAGCAAAAAAAGAAACGAAATATGTTTTCCACGATTCCTTAAGTCCTCCATGATTAATGATCCATTTTCTCCAGTGTAAATCCAATGTTCGTAAATCGATCTTCTTCTGTGTCCGATGGAATCCCGAAGAAACAATTTCACAAAAATACATTTCCAAACCATTGTTTAACTACTTTTTGAAATTATTTAAGCATACATTGCAAAAAAGTTAAACAAACATGTGACCCGACATAGGCATACTTTAACAATGTGTTTGTGAACATGCGGAATGTAACCTAAACATCTTATTTACATATTCTACACCTCCCTACTCTATCCTTGCAATAAATATATACCTATACTTTTTTAATGTAAATATAAACTTTATAAAGTTTCCTACCTGAGCGCAGATCTCCATGCTTCTGCTCTGTCCAGTGACGCTCCTCAATATGGCTGCCTACGCGTTTGACGTTCACGCGTATACGTCATCACAAGCTGCAAAAAAAGAAAAAGGACTATTTTTTGGTTAAACTTTATATATTATTTAATAATATTAAAATTAATTTTTATAAATGTTATTAATTTTTAAAAAATATTAAAAAATGGGCAAACATGTATTTAAATATACTCTGTCACGAAATAAATGTATTTACATTTTTACTTCAATAAAATGTGTCGTAATAAATTATTTTACATATGTCTTATATTTAAACATGTTTATTTTTTATTTCTTAGGAATGTTTACATAAATGTAATATTATTCTTACCTTATACATACTCTCTTTTCAATGTTATACGAACCCAGTTAGTCTCCAGCCAGTTTCTTATTTCCTGTACGCGATATTGACATAGAGAGCTATTGAAATAAATGTAGGACAATTCCTTTCATTGCAATCAATGATATTTTGTAATTATTTTTCCTACCAATATAACTATTTTTTTTAACTTCATTAATTTATAATAACATTTCTAAAAATAATTTTAAATTACACTTTTAATTAATTTAAAAAATTTAAATTTACTTTAAATATAATTAATTTTTTAAAATGCAAGTGGGTTGTAATCCAATAATATATATTAGATATTACATGAGTAAAAATTACTACTCTAACTCCAGGAGTGTGTAATAGTAGGGTAAGTGAAGGATACTGTAGGGGTTCCAATTACTATTCTAACTCCAGGGGGGTGCAATAGTAGGCTAAGTGCTGGATAGTGTAGGGGTTCCAATTACTATTCTAACTCCAGGAGGGTGTAATAGTAGGATAAGTGCAGGATAGTGTAGGGGTTCCAATTACTATTCTAACTCCAGGGGGGTGTAATAGTAGGGTCAGTGCAGGATACTGTAGGGGTTCAAATTACTATTCTAACTCCAGGGGGGTGTAATAGTAGGGTAAGTGCAGGATACTGTAGGGGTTCAAATTACTATTCTAACTCCAGGGGGTGTAAAAGTAGGGTAGTGCTGGATAGTTTAGGGGTTCCAATTATTATTCTAACTCCAGGGGGGAGTAATAGTAGGGTAAGTGTTGGATAGTGTAGGGGTTCAAATTACTATTCTAACTCCAGGGGGTAGTAATAATAGAGTAAGTGTACGATAAGGGAATACATTACTATTTTTACAACATGTGTGTTTACTACTAGAGTATTCATTAAATATATATATATATATTTTAGATTTTTTTAAAAATCAACATGATTGTTTAATACTAGAGTATTATTATTTATTTATTTTAAAAGAGAATTCATTTTTGTAACTTTTTTTAAAAAGTCTTGTAAAGGTTCTCCGTACAACATGTGTGTTTAATACTAGAGTATTCATTTTTAAAATATGTTTTTATTTTTATTTTAGATTTTTTTGAAAATCAACATGAGGTTTTAATACTAGAGTATTATTATTTTTCAAAACGAGTATTACTTTTTTAAAAAAATGTTTAAAAGTCTTGTAAAGGTTCTCCTTTCAACATGTGTGTTTAATATTAGAGTATTATTTATTTTCTATTTAATTATCAAAATATGCAATTTAATACACTAATACCTTAAAATAAAAAAATAAATCTTTTTTTTAACTTTAGAAAAATACTCTATGAACAAAAAAATACTCAAGTATTAAAATCAAACCTACTTAAGTACAAAAAAATAATAAAAAAATAATAATAAACTTACCCAAAAATGCGTTGTAATAGCATGCGTTGTAATGACATCTGCGTTGTAATGGCATGTGTTGTAATGGCATGCGTTGTAAAAGATCCTGCGTTGTAAAAGCAGTGCGTTGTAATAGTTGCGTTGTAATGGTTGTTTACCGACTGGCTCACTACAATACTGAAACAGCAGTGTCAGAGTGTTTGGTGGAAGTCTAAGGATACAGACTGGGGAATTGAAGGTATAAAAGACAAGTTTGCAGGTGCATAAAAGACAGCATGCATTGTATTTAGGGATTTAAAGCAGTCAATGGTCTAAGGCCTACTTTGCTCTATGAATACTTAGGTACTGCTAGATGATTACAGTTCTGCAAACAAAGTGCCTAACTAAATTTATAACAGCTTCAGTTTTACCACAGTACATAGATAAGCACATACTGCTGAATGACTCACTACAATACTGAAACAGCAGTGTCAGAGTGTTTAGTGGATGTGTAAGGATACACTTCCCCATTCTTTGGTCTGATCACTTTTTGGTAGAATTTCAAATTAAATATGGGCAATCCCTGGAAAACTCTTCTGCTATTTCTGGGCCCAGAAATAGCAAAAATTGGAAAAATCTGGACGTTGACAAACTGAATCTTTGCCTTGAGAATACAAGACCAGTGACTTCTATTACCACGATGGAGGAAGATGCGGTCATTCATTATTGGCTTGGTTCAGCCATAGACTCCTGTCTTCCCCCGGCTAAGAAGAAACACACTTATGGTCATCCCCCTGCTCCGTGGTTCTCTGAAGCTCTTAAGCAAGAAAATACTAAATGCAAGAATCTAGAAAGACAATGACGTAAATACTATGATCCTAAAATCAAATCATTGTATAAATCTGCCCTTAGTAATTATCATATACTTTGTAGTGGCGCCCAAACAAGGCACGTTAATTCAACTATTCTTGAAGCTCAGAACTGTCCCAAAGTACTTTTTAAAGTTGTTAAGGAACTCTCTGGAGCCGCTTGTCAGCCAAAACGCTTCTGTCTTGATTCCAAACAGTGCAACGACTTGGCTGAGTTTTTCATTAATAAAATTGCTACTATTTATGCCGAGTTTGATAAACAGGCTGATATCCCTTCTACAATCTCTTTAACCAATGGTCATTCTAATGAACACCCTCATCAGATCTCCATACTAACTGATGATACTATTGGTCTAGATAAATGGACCCCACTTGATGCCACCACCTTTTGCAGCATCCAGAGTGACATCAAATCAGGATCTCCAAATGATCCATGTCCTCCGTCAGTTTTTCAAACTTTGAATCAGTGTTCACTGAATTTAATCATAGAGCCGCTCACAACACAGGGGCAAAATAAAGATATAATCACGTCTACACGGAGTAACAGGACAGCGACTGTTAAAGATGCCAAGGATTCCAATTATCGACAGCCCACCTTGACGGAGGCATTCAGCGCGAGGTCTGCGGCAGGTACAGCAGTCAGGACCCCGGCAAGGCATTCTCCGGTAGGAAACGCCGACGAGGACGCCTACATAGACGCGAGAGCAGAGAGAGCCGTCCTCGAGGACGCAAGCGTCTCAGTTGCTGAGCAACCAGTAAACCCGGTCACGGACTTCACGCTTCCTGCGGGAGCATCAGAGTTGGGAGAGACTGAGGAGGTGAGCAGCAACCAGCTGCAGCGGGTGAGCAGGGAGCCTGAATTAGTCGTAAGCGATGCAGCAGAGGGGGCAGGAAGCGCTAATAATGCCCAGATGCTGGATGCACTTTTACAGGTTGAGGAAGAAATGACTAATAACATGAACCAGAGTCTGTGCGCGAAATGGGGGAGCCTGGCTAGTCTTAGACTTAGACTCTCAGAAAGAGCGTGAGGGCGACAACTTTTTCTCTGTTAATGAGGGCTCGGACTCTACCTCGAGCGAGGAGGAAGGTAAAATCTCCACAGAAATCAGTTCAGACACAGAGGGGAGTGGCGGATCTGATGAAAAAAATACACAGAAAAGGAGGAAAACAACAGCAAGATGAGGAGGGGGAGGCGGTGGTGGAGGTTCCCCAGATAAAACTAATAAAAGACTCCTATGGGACTACTCGGCAACCTCTAGTGTGTATCAGGAGGGTATGCAAGGAGAAGGTGGAGCAACAGGAGGGGCAGAAAGTGGAACTCCACAGCATGCGACACTGGACATGATGTTTAATACGTTAAAACAAATGCAGACTGAAACCAGGGCAGAGAGCCGGAGAGCTAGGCATGACACCAAGAAAATACAGGCATCAATAAGAAGAATGAACAAAAAGTATGAGGAGGTCGAAGAGCGAGTGGTTCAAGTAGAGGAACGGACGGGCAGACTCGAGGACGAGGTTACAGACTGGCAGGCATTCAAGATGGAACAGTCTAAAATAACGGAGGATCTACAGTGGAAAATTGAGTATTTTGAAAATCGCCAGAGGCGTAATAATGTGAGACTTCTTGGTCTAGAGGAAGGGGTGGAGGGGCAGGACGCAAGAGGCTTTGTTATTAAG
The DNA here is from genome assembly GCF_964261635.1 of Lissotriton helveticus. Lineage (NCBI taxonomy): Eukaryota > Metazoa > Chordata > Amphibia > Caudata > Salamandridae > Lissotriton > Lissotriton helveticus. The sequence continues at coordinate 54,364,096 of NC_136059.1, forward strand.
CTATGGAAAGATGCCTTCCCGGAAGCTCAATGGCAATGGGAGCTAGAGGTCCAAGGGGCACATAGGTTTCCACTGTCAAACAAAAAGAAATGAGATGGCAGACAGGATAACTTGCCTAGAGCTATGCTAGTATTCTGTGGAAATTTCTTGGCAAGGCAGGAAATCATTGAAAAAGCAAGACCAGACTCTAAAAAAACAGCTCAGGGAGTCACTTCCTTCGCTCGACCTGATTTCTGCCACATTACTGTGGAAAGGCGGTGGCGGCTCAGACAATTAATTGCTCCCTTCCAGCGACAAGGGGCAGAGGCCTATTTAATGTTTCCGGCAAAGTTAAAGATCATCACAGGTGGCGGTACTAGGATGTTCTTCTCTGAAGTAAAGGCAGGAGAATACCTATCAGAACTCACTGAGCTGAACAAGGGGAGAGGAAATAAATAAATAGGTAGAGCGAAAAGGCTAAAGACATTAACAGTAGGTTAAGGGTGTAACACAGGGTTCAGGGCAGCGGGGCGGGAAAAAAGGTTGAGCAGGAGGGAGGAGAGGGAGGCGACTCTACAACACATAGCAGTCACACATAGGTCATGAGTGACCTATTTGCCTGTGGAAGGGGGGGTGGGAGACAAGGGGGAGGTGTGGAGTTGCAGGGAGGGAGGTGGGGCAGAGGGGGGAAGGGGGGGCACTGGGTGTTTGGAAAAAACAGCACAAAATGACAAAAATGACAAAAATGACAGAGAGGAGGATGTGTCGCTAATTGTATACAAAGATGGGAGTATTAGGATGCTTGGGTAGGGAAAAGTTAGAAAATATAAATGGCATTAAGGATTGTTTCTCTGAACATATGTGGTTTGAATAATGGAGTAAAAAGACTGAAAGTTGCTGCCATGTTAAGAATGCTTAGGCTGGAAATAATGTGCCTGCAGGAGACACATATTGCAGGAAAAGAAAAATGTATGCTGGAACAGTTGGGGTTCGATGTCCTTGCTCATACAAAACAAGAAACTAGAACAAGAGGGGTTGCCATACTAGCTAAGAAAGGGACTGTTAAACTTAAAAGGAAAAAGGAGGATCAAGGGGGAAGATGGGTTATTGTGGAGGTGGAAACTCAGGCTGGATGTTTTACAATTGTATCAGTCTACGGCTCTAATGACGACGAACCCGAATTTTTTGAATATTTAGACATAGAACTCTCACTGTGGCCAGAGCCTATAATATGTTGTGGAGATTTTAATATTAATGGTCTGGACGGGGCGGGCATGTTGAGCGGAGGAGACTATGTTGGACGGAAGAGGAAAACATGTAAGGCTATACATAATCTGGTGCTACATAATGCCTTGGTGTATGTGTGGGCAAAAAAGAATCCAACAGGGACAGGGAGTATGTATTACTCAGCACCCCATAAAATGGTAGCTAGGCTAGACTACTTTTTTATTTCAAGTTCAATAATGAGTGGGTCTCAGTTAGAAAACTTGCCAAGGTTAGTTTTGGACCATAATCCACTGGTGCTAAGTCTTCCGTTGGTTAACAGGGGGTGGAAAAAAGCAGTACATGGACATTTGAGAGAGGATTATTGAGGGAGCCAGGATATATTAGTCATATGCAGGAATGGATCCCACAATTTTGGGAGGTCAATAGGAACTCAGCTTCTATTAACATGATTTGGGACGCGTTCAAGGCTGGAGTTAGGGGGAGACGTTAAGCTACACACTGCAGAGGAGCAAGAAGGAGAAGATCAGGATGGATAAAAGGTTGAGGGACCTGGAGAGCCTAGAAGAGCGACTAATCATGGCTATAACCAAGCAAGCACCAATAGAGGGGATATTGCTGGAAATAGAACTAAATAAAGCAGAGGCAGGGGAAAGTCTGGCGCAGAAGGCAGCTGGAAATTTTCTAGCCAAATAGGAAAAGTGTTATGAATTTAATGAAAGAGTAGGCCACCTTCTAGCAATACGGACTCGACAAAATTTAGCAGCAATGGAAATAAAGGAAATCAGAGATAGCCTAGGAAATGTGGTTAGCAAAGCAGAAGAGGTGCAGGAGGTTTTTAGGAGCTTTTATGGTAACCTCTTTGAACAGAATTTAAGTAATACAGATTTGGAGATCACAGATTATTTGGCAGAGATACCGCATGATATATTAAGTACAGAGGGGAAAGAGAAATTAGACCTCCCTTTAACGCTACAAGAAGTAAGCGAGGCTGTGAACAAATTACCAGCGGGAAAAGCCACAGGGCATGATCAAATACCGGCAGAATTTTATAAAACCTTTTGGGATATATTGGGGAAAAATATGCTGGAAATCTTTGACTTCCGGATTATCGTGAAGTCGGCTCACTGCCATTGAGCACACCGTTTGATTCCTGCTCGATTCTGGAGCAAGCCAGCACCGTCTGCGCATTAAAGAGTGTGCCAAAATTGAAAATCCGCCCTCGTGAGACCGGAACTAACTCGCATAATTGCGGCACGGAAGAATCCCTAAAGACTGGTGACATTATCATGTCTACCAAGTAGGAACCGAGGCATCGCCCACTTCCATCATTTTGACTCGTTGGAACAGAGTAATCAAGGCTCTGAAAGGCTTATGACAAAAGTACTTACAGGCAAAAAATTAGAAAGTCCTGATGATGATCCCAGTTCAATAGGAGCCCGGGGATCGAAACGCCGTCGACACTTTTTACAATTCTGTAACCTGTCTATTATGTTATTTTTGTTGCAGTTATTGTTTGTCTTAACTTGCTTTGAAACTGTATTAATGATGCAAGGGACAATTGGCTCCCACGTTCTTTTTGCCTGAAATTCTTTACCCCCGCTTTTCTCTTCCTAATTCCCTACCCCCGAACCTTGTTCGAGTGTGCTCTGGATAGGTGCAGGCTTGTACCCTATCAAATTCTAAATCAGACCTCTTGTTTGGTCGCTGTATTTATACCTATACTTGAATAAAAATTCAGGCCCGGCTGGGTACTGAAAAAACTCTCAGATATAGTACTGATTGGAGTCTATATGCCATTTGAATTGTTAGTAATCCTTTACTCTAAGGACCACTGTTTTCCTTAATAATGGAAATCTTTAGGCAGGCACAGTTAGGCAGATCAGTACCACATTCATGGGCAGGGGCAGATATCACAGTGATTCTAAAGAAGGATAAGCCACCACTAGAGCCAGGGTCTTATAGGCCAATCACTCTTTTAAACCCGGATGCAAATTTTTTTCCAAATCACTCGCACAAAGATTGAGCAAGGTCATTGAGGGGCTAATCATCACCTCACAACATGGATTTATCCCCGGGAAAGGAATGACCCAGCATACTAGGCAAATGATTACCATCTTGGATGCCGCAGGGGTCACAGGAGACCCTGTCGCGGACATATTTCTCGATGCAGAGAAGGCCTTCGACAGGGTCTCCTGGGACTATCTGTGGAGGGCCATGGAGTGGTTTGGGATAGGTGAGGGCTGCATCAAGGCAATCCAGGCCCTTTATGAACAGCCAACAGCAAGGGTAAGAATAAACAGGAGCTACACAAAGGCAGTTCAGATAAAACGCGGGACTAGGCAGGGCTGTCCAGCTTCGCCTTTGTTGTTCGCTCTATATTTGGATCCGTTGTTAAGAAAACTTGTAAGTAACAATAATATCTATCCGGTTAGATTGCAAGGAATTAAGTATAAGCTATTCGCATATGCGGATGATGTGGCTGTCATAACATCGAAGCCAGGGAGAGCAATAGCTGAAATAGAGCAAGAGGTGCTGAATTTCGGAGTTATAGCTGGATATTCGATCAACAAAGGCACGACTCAGATAGTGCAGAATGGGTATACAATACATCAGGATATTAGAGTGGTCCCTGAAGCAACATACCTCAGGATAAAAGTGACTACCGACTTAGACAATCTTGTAGGGCTTAATATGGTACCGCTATTAGATAAAGTAAAAAGAAATACAGAAAGGATTCACAACTTACATCTGACACTAATGGGTAGGATAAACGTGATTAAAATGATCATGTTTCTGAAAATTTTGAATATCTTTAGAGCGATACCACTCTTTTTCGACCAGACTTGGTTCAGAAAACTGGAAGCAATACTAAATAGACTGATATGGGCTCAAGGGAAGACCAGAAGAGCGTATCGATACATGGTTCTTCCTAGGGCAGCAGCCTTGCAGTACTCACGGGAACTACTGGGCAGAGGGGGAACTGAGCAACAAGCTGGCAGTACAGGTTTCACAAATGTATATAGAGCACTGGTGGGGGGGAGGCCGAGAATGGCCTGTTTAATACGGTTGATTATAGCTATTTTAAACATACTAGGTTCAAGACTCTACGAGCGGCATATATTGTTTGGAAGGTGATGGCTAAAAAGCTTGGAATAGGCAGATACAACTACTATACCCGTTTGTACACAAATCACTCACTTCCAGGGTATATATTCAGGGATGCAATTATGAAGGATTGGGACAATAAGGGGATTAGGAAAATAGGGGATTTGCTGGATACGGAGGGGGTGGTTCTGCAATTTCAGGAATTACAAAGGAAACATGGGATATCGGGTAACAGCTTCTTGAAGTATCTGCAGATAAGAAGTTTCCTTGCAAATAAACGAGGTGGACTGATAGGGTTTAATCACTGTAGAATAATGGATTACTTGGAAAGGAGTAACCACTGTACAATCCGCCAGTTGTACGCAGAACTGTATGTGTTAAAAAATGATGACAGGGAAAAATACGCTACCAAATGGGTGAAGAAGGTAGGATCGTCCTTGGAGGGATTACAGACATCTTTAGATTTAGGGCGAACAGTTTTATGTTCGGCGACATTACAATCGCATCATTACAAGACATTGTACTCTCTTTGTCATACTCCGGCCAGAATTGCACAGTGGGGGGGATACACAGGAATTACCTGCCCACGGTGTGATGCAAGAGATGCAGACATTGTTCACATGTTCGCGCAATGTCCACAACTGCATACACTAAAAGGGGCAATTGGGGATTTTTTGGAGAATTCACTGGGAATTAAGATTACATTGACAGATGAACTATTAATCTTAGGGGTGTCGGCAGGGACAGTGGGCCTCCAGATAGAATTCTTGTTTATGGTAGCGGCGGTGTATCGGATTGGAATTGCAAGGGCGTGGCTTGACAGGGTCCCTCCGACATTTCAAACTTGGATAGCAAGGCTGCTTTCCAGTTTTAACTTGGAGAAAGCTATATATGCAAGGTAGGGCAGAAGGGCGAGAGTATTGGGAAGAAGGATCTGGCAACCAGTAGACCAGTGGAAAAATAGGCCAGAATAGTGGGGAGATCTCCACTGACGGGGCGGGAGAAGTAATATGTACAAAGAGATTATAAAACTATATGCTTCACATCAAAATATGTTGTCTTTGTTTGAAAAGTATTTGTGTTTGTATGACTTTTCTTTTGAACTTTTTGTGCTGTAATATGTATTGGAAAACATAGTAAAAGGGTGAAAAACTTTAATAAAAAGAATAAAAAATAAAAAAAGAATTTAATCATAGAGCTATTGAATATGTCCCTAGCTGAAGCTACAGTCCCGGCAGCATGGAAACATGCCATGATTGTGTCCTTGCTGAATTTGGACCCCGAGGAACCATCTAATTTCCGTCCTATCTCTCTCATCCCTATTTTTTCTAAAGTTTTGGAGAAGCATATTAACACCCAGCTCACCAGCTTTGTGGAGACTCATGATGTCCTGCATACCTCTCAATCTGGTTTTAGGGCAGGATTCTCCACGGAATCTTCACTGCTGGGTGTTACGGAAAAACGTCCGTTTACAGGTAGATAGAGGAGAAACGGTGGCAGTTATTCTTCTTGATTTAAGTGCCGCATTCGATACTGTTTCTCATACCATCCTTCTAACCACCCTTCAATCTTATGGTATTACTGGACTTGCACTTAAGTGGCTCTCTAGCTTCTTACTACAAAGAACCTTTCAGGTTTTTTCGTCGACTTCTCGCTCTAAAATCCATGTTTCTCAGTATGGAGTCCCTCAGGGCTCCATACTAAGTCCCCTACTTTTCAATATTAATGTAAGTCCACTGGCCAGAATAGCGGAGCAAACTGGGCTCTCAGTATATTCCTAAGCCGATGACACCCAGATCATCTTCTCACTGTCGGCTAAAACTAAGCGCGATACATCGGGGCTCTGTGTAGGGCTATCAAGTATTGCTGATTGGATGCACACCAACAAACTTAAGCTAAACGGTGGGAAAACCGAACTTCTTCTCTTTGGTAACAGCAAGTCCCTCTGGGGCCCTCAACATGGCCATCCCAGATGGGATCACTCCCACTTCCAGTGCAATCGGCCAAGAATCTGGGCTTCATTGTCGATGACCAGCTGACAATGAGGCAACAAGCAGTTAAAGTAGTGTCCACCTGTTTTGTCATTCTTAAGTGGCTTAGGAAAATTCTATGGATGCTTCCATTGCCCACCCAGAAAACGGTAGTCCATGCTCTTATATCATCTAGACTGGACTATGGGAATGTGTTATATCTGGGTGCAAGCAAAGAAGTATTACATAGGCTACAGATTGTACAAAATTCTGCTGCCGGATTTCTATGTAAACTTCCCTACAGAACTCTAATTGTTGTGCTATATGCACAAGATTAATTCTGGCAAAGCACCTCACTACCTTAAGGCCTTGGTTCATCAATACCGCCCCTCCCGCACACTTCGATCTTCCAATCAGCGCAAATTTAAAATCCCTAGGATCAGACGAGTCAGAATGGGTGGACACACTTTTTCTTGCTTAGCTCCCTCACTCTGGAACTCGCTTCCCTTTACTTACGTACCGAACAACATTACTTCAAATTCCGTAAGGACGTAAAAACTTTGTTTCGGTCCTGTTCTATTCTATAGCTTCTTTTCCTTCATTTTTTGTGTTCCCTAGCGCCGGGAAACCTACGGGTAGCTGTTGCGCTGTACAAATCTAATAAATAAATAAATAAATACAGACTGGGGAATTGAAGGTATAAAACACAAGTTTGCAGGTGCATAGAAGACTGCATGTATAGTCCATAGGGATTTTAAGCAATCCATGCCCTCAGACCCACTTTGCATATTTTAAATCAATTCAAAAATGTAAAGAATGCATAACTGTATCTATAAGTGCTTCACTTTTAGTACAATGAATACATTAGTAGATAGTGCTCAAACCTTTATTATTATTAAACAATAAATGTATTCTTCTAACATCTATATAATTTAACAGAGCTTCTAAAACAAGTTCATCAGGTATTTCATTCACATCAATTCCCTCGTTAGCAGTTTCGGAATCAATTTGTTCTAAAATTTCGACATAATTTAATGCTTCCACAAAAACTGCATCAAAACTTTCGTCTTTCGAAATCATAGGTCATATCTGCAGCACTAATTTCCTCTTCTGCACTGTCATTGCTTGTGACAGATACGATTAGTTCTTCAATTACAGTCAAGGTAATTTCCATAATCTCCTCAGTATGGTTCTGTTCTCTTTCCATAATTGTTCTCTTATGTTGTAGCTCCTTGTATAAAAATATACACAGTTCATTTTATCAGTTTTCTTAATATATAATACAAAACTAGCGTTTTCAAATATTTTGGCCTAAAAAAACTATTATATAAAAACCATTGTCTAATAACATTCCATTAGTAGAGTTTTACTCCTTTATTGAGTTATATAAATATAATTACTTATAAGGATATCCTGTTCTTAAGTTTTCTTAAATTTTGAAACCAGTCACTCCTTATGACTATAGGAAAAGAGTCAGACTGTTATAGTAAAATGCAGTAGTAAAAAATGTAGAATACGTATATTCACCTTACCCATTCCAAAATAGTAAATGTGTTTTATTAAAATGCAAGAGATACTATTGGTTGTCCAGAATAATACTGTGTATCTGTGTATATTTAGGTACCATTATCACACTAGTTTTTGAATACTTCATGTCTTTTCACACAAATAAACTCAAAGACCTATCCAGTACTCACCTTTTAACATAATTAGAAAGTAGTAATTCCTTATATAAGTCGAAAATACTCACAGCACTGGTACATTCAGTATATAATTTTTCGAAATGTCTTTAAAAGAAACAAACCATCTTTACACACTTATGTACTCCATCCATGTTTTGTTACTTTAGCTCGGTAGAAGCACATTCCATCGACCATTTTTAACACTGACTTGTACTTACCTTAAGCATAATAAATATTTCAAAAAATTATTTATTATAAAATTAGCATCTGTGGAAGACACAAAAAAATACAGTTACAATATATCTTTTACAACACAAAATAATTTGTAAAATAACATTTGCTTTTTTGCTGTTCTCAGAATATATTGAATTTCACTAGAAACAGTGAGTTCAATAGTACTCATCACATAACAGCGGGCAAAAAAAGACAATCAATAAGATAGTCTTAAAAAAAACATTCAGCATTTTCAATAACAATCTAAAAAATAGAAATAAAACATATCCTAAATGTTTTTTTCTAAGAGCAATTTCTTACATAAATATGACACATCTACAACAATCATAAAATAACAAAACATTATGATTCATTTTCATACACTGTAAATAATGTTACTTACAAATATATGCTGACAAAATATACAAAAAAAGTCCTTAATGGTTTCAGATACTTTTCCTCACGGCAAAATAGTATGCGTCAAATTCTTAGTTTGGAAATTGCACAATAGTAATCCTGAGCGTCTGACTCCCAGCCTTCTGATCCAAAACCACCGACATCATTTGCTCCATCCCCCAGTGCTCATCCCTCAGCCCGACGTTATTCAGCATCTACATGGCCACCTTCAGACAAGTAGCCCGCCATCAGAACCTCAGCAACATCTCCTACGCCAACAACACCCAGCTCATCCTCTTCCTCACCAAGAAGCCACATAGCACCAAAAGCAACCTCCACGACGCAATGAAGGATGTCACCAACTACATAAGGAGCAGCTCTCTAAACATGAACTCACACAAGATGAAGGTACTCATCCTCAGGCCCACGCCCTCAGCCTCGGACGACTCCTGCTAGCTAACTACACTGTGAAAAGTACCAATACCTACCGACCATGTCAACAACCTAGTATTCATCCTCAATTCCTCCTCCCTCTCCATGTGTAAGCAAGTCTACACCGTCTCCTCATACTGCTATAACACTGTCCACATGCTCCTCTACATTTACAAGTAGATCCTAACCAAAAGAAGAATAACAGTGACACGGGCCCTCATCATCAGCAGACTACACTGTGGCAAACCACTCTACACAGGAATTCCAGCCAAACACCTACAACAACTTCAAATCCAAAAGACCTCCACCCGAGTGATCATCAATGTCCCCTGCTGCAGCCACATTACCCACCACCTGAAACACCTACACTGCCTCAATATCAACAAGAGGATCACCCTCACTTACAACATAATCTACAACACCAGACTAACCTACCTTAACAGCAGTAATCCTGAAAGGCCAAATTTTGTTCCTAAAATTTTGGCTTTAAAAATATTAGGTAAGAATTTGGTAATTCTTTAGGCAAAAGTTGTTTAAAAAACAACTATCATTACAATGTATCCAACCTTTCGGACACTTTGAATAAACAGTGTAATGTCCAGATGTTGTAGAAGGTCCATCATGAAAAATAATTGCAACAGCTACAAAAGTTCTTCCTGATATTGAAACTTGACCAGCTACAAAAATTTTAATTAAAGTTTCCAATTTTCTTCCATCAGCTCTACAACGTTGCAGCATTAAAATTTCATACTGTCCATATCTTTGTATAAATAATGTTGATGACATTTCTGATTTACATTGTCTACACTCCATATTTTGACTTGCTCCTCTAATTAGATTGTTAAAAGACACTGATTCACAGTCAAGTAAAGTCAAATATATGAATCTTTCACTGTCAATGTTACTGCTACATGTAAACAAACAATTTTCACAGTTATGTTCCCATTTATAAGAAAGGCCAACACGATTTTCAATATCTATACCTTCATCTTCCAATACAACATTCATATACATTACAAATTCCTGACAATCTTGCTGAATATTCTGCGTAAAATTGAGTAGATCCAGAACATATGTCCAAAACATTTCGAATATCAGAAACACTTTGTATTTTACTTTTATCACTATTTCATTTCTCATAAACAGAATACAACAATGAACAGAATCTTTCTTTCCGATTTTCAACAATTTGATGTAGCAAACTTTCAATAAAAAAACAACATTAACAACAACATTAGCATAGCAGTTGACACCAGAACTATTTTCAAACTGATAACCAACATTCTCTTCAACACTGTCCTTTTTCTTTTTGCCTCCAATCACAACTTCATCTTGTTTTTTTTCTTTCTCTACAGCTTCACTACAGATATTCTCAAATCTTCTTTTGCTACCTACCACACGCTTTTCAAATAGTGGATATTGACCTAGATTGGGTGCATATTCTCGTCTTAACCTATTATACACTTTCACACAACTTGCATCTGCACTAATCTTTGTCTCATCAAAATCAATCAAGTACAATCCAGATAAAGTTTGCACTTGAGACAAAGCAACATATATCATACCCTCCTTAAACACAGTACTTCCAACATTCACTAAAGCACTATCTATACTTAAACCTTGACATTTATGAATGGTCATTGCATACGCCAAACAAATAGGAAACTGTTTTCTGCGAACATACAAATCTTTTAGAAGCAAAAACCGTACATCAACTAAATTGTTGTACTTCTTCAATTTCATCAAATTTGATTTTCAAAAATTCTATACCATCTCTATTTACGTAATTACCAAAATTAACTATTTTACCCATTGTTCCATTTACTAAACCTTTTTCCACATTCAAATTACGTCGTAAAATTACCCTACAGTTTACACATGCATATAAATTATTTTCTAAACCAGCAGTTTTACTTATCGATTTCTCTAAAGAATCCAATTTCCTCTTCAACATTTCAGTCAAATAAATAGTGATTCCTTCATGTTCTATTTTATCAATAGCTTCCAATTTTAAAATGTTTTCATTTTCCAACTTCAACATTTCTTCATTGTATATACAACATGTACGCAGTGTTGGCATTAAGCAGATTACAGATTTGTTTTCTGCAATTCTCATGTATATTTTCTCTGGGACAATATTTTCATTTGGAAACCAATTGGAAAGTAATTGTCTCTGTAAAGCTTCTTTGCCATGTATAGTCACTTTTCCAATTCTTATATTTTGAAGAATAGTTTCATAATCAGCATCATTTGCCTGTCGCATATTTGTAATAAGTTCCTTATACTCCAAATATGACCAAATATTTACATTTCCAATGCTCCCCAAAGACTTTCTGGTATCTTCATGCATCTGTGCTTTAAACACTGGTTGTCCTTTTACAGGAGTAAGTTGTAGAAGATCTCCAAAAACTATGACGTGTTTTCCTCCAAATAATACGTCATACTCTGTTTTAAGAATTTGCTGCATTCTTAAATGCACAAAGGCAAGCATTAAGTTTGATACCATGCTTACCTCATCAATAACGAGAAGTTTCATTTTCCTCAAGACTCTTGAAACTTCACAACAAGCTTCTCCAGATAGCTTGTTGTATTCTAATTTGTTTTCATGCTCTACTGGTAGCATTAATAAACGATGTAAAGTAATTCCTTTAATATTGTGGGCTGCTAATCCAGTTGGAGCAGTGACAACACAAGACAAATGCGACTCAGTTGTTTCTGTAGAAAAGTTGTGATTACTTTAATTAAAAAACTTTTGCCTGTTTCAGCTTGTCCACTCACGTACATTCGGATAGGTTCAAATGATGAGCAAGAGAACTCTTTCTTCTCATGAAGTAATCCATGGTCAATCTGTTCTCTCACTTGCTCATATATTTGTTTCTGCTCAAGATTTAGTTGTTCTTCCAAGTTTCCTAAGTTTGTTCCACCTTCTTGAGCTTGATACATTGCTGTTTAGACCTCTTCCATAGCAGTTGCTGCTTTATTTTGAACAATTGGTTCTCCTAGTGGGTCCTGACTCAACGGAGCAGAAGTTTGACTGTCTTGAGAACTGTCTCTAGCAATCTCAGCTGCAATTGTACCTTCTTGCTCAATTTCGTTGTTAAACATTTTTACATAATTAGCAAAAACTGGACATTCTATACTATCTTTACTAGTGTTGAACGAATCTTCATAGCTCTGAAAATCTCCAAGTAATTCCAATTCTGAACACCACGGCTTGAAAAGTTGCAAAAGAGCTAAATAGTAAAATTCCCTTCTGTCAAGAGTTTCGCAACTCAGTTTACGGTGATTAATCAAATGTCCTTTTCTTTGTTTCACCAAACATCCTTCAGAACCAACCATGGCATATATACCATTATTGATGTTTTCCATAATATTCGGTTTAAAAATATAGTTTTGAAGCACTTCATAGAGACATATGTTTTCAAGATGATGACTTCTATTTGGATAATATGTATGCAACATATTTGTTTTCACAATATCTGTACTTTCTGGCTCTTTTTCAGTTAAATATTCAATTTCTTGTACAGATTCAAGTACTCGATGTTGTGTTGCAGCAAGACCTAAACTCACCCAAATGATTCTTCTAGATTTGGAGTATAGACTAGCAGATGATAAGCGATCTGAACATTCAAACCCTCCTATTTCTCGATGAGATAACATCTTCAAACTGTAACTATATAATTTCTTACTTAGACTCTTCTTGTGGGAGTCAAATCTCTTCCCACATTTCCTTCACTTCTGTCTTTTCTGATTTGGTTATGTAGGATGTTACATATCAAGCAACAGCAATGGAATTGTCTGCAACATATTGAATGTCCATGTTAGCATTCCACATGGACAAAATTAAGTATGGGCGAAATTTGCGTATTCGATTTCCGCGAATTCGCAAAAAATCAAACTTGCAATCCGCAAAATCCGTGAATTCGTGCGAATTTGCGGATTTTTTTTGCGTGTTCGCGAGGGTTTTTGCCAGTTCCTGATGTTTTTTACAAGTTCGGGTACGCAAACTTACTTTTGTGGTCGCAACGGTCGCGACCATGTTGTTTCTACATGTCCAGCCTGTTTGCGACCCTGTGGTTCATCGCGGCCACCTTCCGGTTCATCACTGCCACCATCTGGTTCACCACTGCCACCCTCTGGTTCATCACTATCACCCTCTGGTTCACCACTGCCACCCTCTGGTTCACCACTGTCACCCTCTGGTTCACCACTGCCACCCTCTGGTTCATCACAGCACCCTCTGGTTCACCACTGCCACCCTCTGGTTCCCCACGGTCACCCTCTAGTTGACCCCTGCCACCCTCTGGTTCATCACAGCACCCTCTGGTTCACCACTGACACCCTCTGGTTCACCCCTGCCACCCTCTGGTTCAGCACTCACCACTGCCACCCTCTGGTTCATCACAGCACCCTCTGGTTCACCACTGTCACCCTCTGGTTCACCCCTGTCACCCACTGGTTCATCACAGCACTCTCTGGTTCACCACTGCCACCCTCTGGTTCACCCCTGCCACCCTCTGGTTCACCACTGCCACCCTCTGGTTCACCACTGCCACCCTCTGGTTCATCACAGCACCCTCTGGTTCACCACTGTCACCCTCTGGTTCACCCCTGTCACCCTCTGGTTCATCACAGCACTCTCTGGTTCACTACTGCCACCCTCTGGTTCACCCCTGCCACACTCTGGTTCAGCACTGTGACCCTCTGGTTCACCACTGCCACCCTGTGGTTCACCACTGCCACCCTCTGGTTCACCACTGTCTCTCTCTGGTTCACCACTGTCACCCTCTGGTTCACCACTACCACCCTCTGGTTCACCACTGCCACCCTCTGGTTCATCACAGCACCCTTTGGTTCACCACTGTCACTCTCTGGTTCACACCTGTCACTTTCTGGTTCATTGCAGCACCCTCTGGTTCACCACTGCCACCCTCTGGTTCACCCCTTCCACCCTCTGGTTCATCACTGCCCCCCTGTGGTTTACCACTGCCACTCTCTGGTTCACCACTGTCACTCTCTGGTTAGCCACTGTCACCCTCTGGTTCACCACTACCACCCTCTGGTTCACCACCGCCACCCTCTAGTTCATCACAGCACCCTCTGGTTCATCACTGCCACCCTCTGGTTCAGCACTGCCACCCTCTGGTTCATCACAGCACCCTCTGGTTCACCACTGTAGATTATGGGGGGAAAGCTCACCTGCCCAGCCTCAAGTGAGATTAATTAATTTGGGGCTGGTTAATGTGTCACTGAGTTTGAGCTTCAAGTCTGGCACCTGCTTCCTTATCTGTAAGTGCTTCCTGTTGCAGTTAAATTTTTTTTACAGGAGCATTGTGCCATATTTACTAACTATTCTCAGACCCTGCTTTGAGGGTCAGAGCAGGGTCAGAGAACAGTTACAAGAAGGCACCTGAACTCTGGAGGGGCCCCTCAGGAAGCACTACAGGGAATGGTTACAAATTAGCTTGAACTTTTGCACCTGCTAAGTGCTTTCAGTTTTGCAAAATTATTTTTTCGGCAATTTCGCGAGATTCGCGGGGCGCGAATTCGCGCAAAATCAAACTCGCAATCCGCAAATTCGTAAAAATGTGCGGATTTTTTTTCCGTGTTCGCGGGGTATTTTGCGTCTTCGCGAGCCACTTGCAGCGCAACAACCGCAAAGTTACCCATGCGGTCGTACATGGGCGGGGCCATCTTGTTCGCCTAGCGTATTTCCAGTTCCGGGTGATAGCTGCATGCTCGCGTTGTGCGCGTTGCGGGCTTACGGGTTCGCGGGCTTTTTTGCATGCTCGCGGGGGAAATATCGTGGTGAACATACCCACGTGGTTCTTTATGGGCGTTGACATCTTTTTTTTCATTCATTGCTATTGTTTTTGGGCATGCTACCTTTCTATCCATCTTACATGTTTGTAATCCTATGTTTTTCTGAACTTTTCTTTGCTTATTATCCATCTCTACAATTTCCTACATCTATATTTAGTGTTTTTTTGACTTTTTGTTACTTTTTACCTACTTTATTTCTTTCGCTCTCTCTCTTATTTTTTTTACACCTATTCTTCTTTCCTTCTTCTTGTGCCCAGGACCATGGCTAAGGGAGCCGACAAGGGCAAGGGGAAAGGCCCAGCAGCCCGTACCCGGCTCCCTTGCGGGCGTTTGAGGGGGGAGGAATTCCAGGCCAGGGAGATCTTCTCTGCGGTGCAGGTGGTCACCTTGATGGTTTTTGTTCAAGTCCACATCCCTAAGACCGTGGCAGCAGGTGGGCGGATTGCCTCCGGTTACAGCCTCCGGGAGCGTCCCCAGCTGTGGGAGAAGGTGTGCCGGGGCATGTGTAAGGGGTCTGGGGTCCGGCGCACCTACCAGCAAGCGACGCACCCGTGGACTGACATCCTGGACCGGGAGCATGACATGCTCGACCTGCTAGGATTTGAGATCCCTGACCTTGGTAAGTAGCTATTTAATAACTACTTTTTTTTCTTCTGCTTCGTTATATTGCTAATCTATTTTTTTCCTGAAGAGTACGAATGCTGCTGATTCGATTACATTGCAGGTAAATTAATCTTTAAATAGCTTCTGTCATTGCAGGTGCTCGCCTGGTTATTGGCGTTGTTACTATGCTTACTTGTTTAGAACTTTTTACTCATTTAAGAGCATTACTGCGTAATGCTAGAGACAGTAGACTCAGGTCTAGTCCTTCTTTGTACTCCTGCTGTTGCCACTTTGAAGAGATAGTGGTGGATTGATACGTTGAGTATATTATTTATTACTTGTTATAGGACATTTGTTAGTGGTCTGCAATCATGATGACGGACAGTGTCTGTCACGCGACGTCTCGTGCTGCTGAGTGATGGCAGTCGTAGTAAAACCTTTTTGTTGTTGGTGTAGTTAATGAATTACATAACTTTCCTATTAGACGGTCTGCGAATCCTCCTAGTTGACCAGATCAGATGCAATTGTTGTTAATTTGTTTCCCCGACATAATTTTAGATTGTGTTCAAAGAAATCAAATATTTCCAAAAAAACAATCATCCATGTTGTGTTTCTTTATTTCATGTTCACCAGCATCTCCCAGGGGCAAAGCACCGGCGGCGACTCAGACTCCGGTGGAAGAAGGTGGACAGATCAGTCCCTTGAAGGATCTTCTTCTGGCCCCAGTAAGTTGTTCTATTGTTATATTAATACTTATACGTCCCTAACTTTTACAGCTCCTATTCATTACAAACTGTTTCCTAAAAATTCTATGTTTTACAAAATAGTCTTTGATGTTCTTCTAATGTAGACTACTTTCTACATTCTTATCCTGCCTCTACCATCACTCTCTGTGCTACTACTATTTACGATTATGAGTCGGTCTGTGTAGGTAGCTAAGCTTGCCCAGTTGGCAAACGGTGTGAAACAAAACTCTGATCCAGGAATAGCTCTAGGCACTGAGTGCAGTCCCCTGGGTTGTCCTTGCTGTGTATTCCAGTCTTCTTAATGTAAGTGCTTTGACAATTTCCAACAACAAAATGTCATTGTTTACACCAAGTAAAAGGTAGCAGTTGCCTTTTTGAATTGAGAGGAGCACATCCCATACCGCTAGTGTTTCAGGGACTATTCTGCACACAAAGAAGTATGGACAAGAGAAATAGGACATTGTTGATGATAGGTGCCGTTCGACCTATGACATAGCTCAGTCCAAACAGAAGTTAAACCCCCAATCCCCTGACCGACTATCTAGTGTATCTGACCAATGATTTACCGACCCAGAAGAACAGAAGAAGACTACCGCCGATTCGCGGCCTATGTGAGTCACTGAAACATGACTGCCAAGTGCAGTAGTTCAAACCCTTCCGCTCACTCACTCATGAACAAAAACCACACAGTGTTTGTTAGTTTTAAAGTTTTATTTTCAATTAAGAAATGAAAACATTATTTCTTTATTTTAAATAGCGTAGTATTCGGAGCGAGCAATGGTGATGGATGAAGATGACGTTAAAGTTTAAACAACATTCCCATGAATGAAATTAGGATGACTCAAACTTAATAATAGTTAACAGACACATGAAATTATTAGAATAACTGTGCGGGAGCCCCCGCCTTCTTTAAAGTACTTAACGTACTGCTGGTGATGACTTGCTAGTAGTTGGTGAATCGTCTAGCAGAAGGGCAATGGAATCTTCTTTCTGTAATGAGAAAAATGGTGCACGTTAAGCAAGCATTCATCAGTTGTCATAAGAAGAAGTGTAGCATTTAATGGAATAGGCATATAGAAGGTTAACACTTCCTCCCCAAAACCGTTACTTTTTTTCATTACCAGTAATAAAAAATGTGTTATGTAACATTTTCTACCATTACGAGACAAAATAGGGGGTTGTGTATGGCATCTAAAAATATGACATGTTTTTCCTAGACGTCACAACATCTGATGAGGCACCTGTAGTGTAGTTCCTATTATCCCAATAGGCTCTGCGCATTGGAATAATACCTTCAATAGTATAGGCCTAGACCAGACGTTAACTAGGTCTTCTATTGTCGATATTAGACTTAAAGTTTTGGGTTTGCCAGCTAGCTCAGAGTTCACTAGAAACTTTCTCGAATAGACAAGGAGGAGTTGAACCTCCCTGGATAGACAAGAAGGGATTTAGTTTCTGACAACCATAGAACATGACAACTTTGCTCTCCCCTAATCAAGAGTGTATCTCTAGAGTCGTGTGAAAACAAAAGACAACTTATTTTACTCAGTCAGTACGTGCATTCTTAGTCTCACCAGATTGTAGAGAAAAGGAAGAGACGGGCGTGTTCAATAAAATATGGTATTTATTGATCAGTCTCTTTTCTCATACAAGAGAAATGGATCGATATTATCGCAATACTTATGGTTAAGTAAAGTGCATACAATAAAAGCAGAAGTATAAAATAATACTGTAAAAACATTTATATGGTTTCTAAGCCATAAGGTGGTTTAAAATGAATAAAATAGATACATACACATATACATTTGACTAATCGTACTCAACTGGTGTTTCTAACTACGCCTACCCCAGTGTACCTGACCTAAGCCTAATACGTGGGCGGGAATAGAAAGTAGCAGTTTAAGTTAAGTTTGTTTTGCCAAGTGACTGACTCAAGAATTCTCTGCGAGGGGTTATTCAGTTCTGTACCTGGAATTTAGGATGAATGAGGGATGGTATCTGTCGTCTCTGGTCTCGATATTCCAAGCTGCCTGCGAGGGCTGCTCGGAAGCGCCGGAGCTGGATTTCTCGGCAGGAGAAAGCTGCGTCTCGTTTTCAGCGCGTCAGGAAGGCGGGGATGCGCCAGCGGGGTCTGCTCTTCTCTGGGCTTCGGCAAGTCTGGCTGCTCCGATCTCGTCACCACCGCGTGTGTTTGCATAGGGCAATATCGGTAATATTTATACCTGTAAGGTGCCGAGATTGACGTAAGGATGGACATAGATACGTCAATAAGGATGTCATACGACTTGGTCGTTAGCACATTCTTTTGCTGAAGTTCTCGGTGAAATCAAAACAATGGCCGCAGGGTTTTTCCCAGGTTGTCATAGATTTGATTTGTTTTGAGAACTCCGTATGCCTTATCAGGGGCTGGAGGAATATCGCTTGTCTAATTAGATGGCAAGCGTTATGACCTAATCAGATAACACGTTCCTGTGCCGTAGTGTGGCTTAATCAGATAACGGTTTCTGCATCATGGGGGTTTTCTGCATCATGGGATGGCTGCTAGTTAACTTGTTAACCAGAATAGGGTCTGGAATAGGGGGATCGATACAGAACCTATAGGAATACATCACACCCACTCCACGCTAACTATGGCCATGTTTATGAATCTAGGCATAGTAAAACATACTGTAGAGTATTGTGTATACCTTACCACCCCAAAATACGTAAATGCATTTTGAAATTATCTAATATACGGAAAAAGGCAGTCACATGTATTATATGCACTCAAGCTGTAGAATAATGCTAAAGAATCACGCATATGTATACATTATTGCTAATTGGTATATGAGAATTTACACATGAAATGGCTCTTAATACAGAAGAAAAAAGTTCGAGACCATTTCATCACAGAATAAAAATAATTATGAACATACCAGCGGGCAGCTAATGTCTATAAAGTTTCTAAAAATAGAAATTTTAGTTCTCTAAGAATAGTCCTTACTTTAAGCAGAAGATAAGTGTCCCGAAAAATATGCAAAAATATTTTGGGGCTGCTGAAAAAATTACTGTCCGTGAACTGGAGGGAAAATTGTTCATGGTATTTTGCTATTCTAGTTGAAGGCCAAATTCAGGGAACGCCGTGTGCGAGCTTGCTCAAAAGTCTCTATTTCTGCTCTGGTGAGAACATCATATCATTTAGACTGTCGAAAAAGCTGTCAACAGCTTCCTGGGAGAGTTCCAATAACTCGGAAAAAGGTGTAACCATGCATTCGTGCGCATGATTGTCTCCATTGACGTTTTGATTAATATTGCTGACAGAAGGTCGTACCTGATCGATGCTGCTTTCATCTTGAACTTCACTACCCCTCAATCGTAGTGGTGAAGTTTCCACGAATGCCGTCATCAGGATTGGTAGCCGTTGAGGGCAGCACAAAGCATGAGCCTTTATTGGACCCAACAATGTTTCTGCATCCATTGGCGCATCTGATTGTAGCGTCAGACAGGTGTCTAACACGCATTCTTCTCCGCATAGCAAGCACCTTAATACAGGTAAAACACATCGATGCCACATTGGTCGAAATGAAAGAAACCAAGTCATGTTCAGGTCTCTAAGCCGGGAAAGTCCCAGGATTTTTGATATCCGGTCCCGGTATCCAATGGCTCGGATTGTTTCTTCCCTTGTCGCAGGTGTTTTGTCTGTGACACGGTTTGCCATAACGAAATATAAGGACTAAGAATAGGATTCCTGCAATTAGTCCCAAAATGAGGGGAAGTCCGCCAAAAATCGAACGGACGAAATCTGGAAAAATACCCAGTATGGCTTTGAATGGTGTTAATGCCATCGAAAATACTGTCTTAAATACCTTTGAGACTCCACTGGTATCAGAAATATTTAAGATTTCATTCAGGATTTCTGCGAAATGTATGGGGGAATTAGTTGATAATAAGGAGTGAATCTCTGCAGTCGTCCTTGCGACTAGGAGATCATACGTTTCTTTTGATGACGTGAGCCTGGTCGGCGTCTGAAGAAGCACTGTTTTCATTCTGCTTAAAGTATCTATTCGAATAGAAGTAATTTTCAAGTTGGGCCATGCCCTTGCCTCCCTGTCTGGAAAGGAGCTGGGGAACAATAAGCGTCCACAGCACTTGACCTTCGCAGTCGTAGTTATGAGATAAGGAGTCCCGGGCATAAGACTACAACATCCACAATTAGAATGTAACTCCCATTATAGAGTCTTTGGAAGAAGGGTTCTATCTCTGTTGCAGGTGTGCCTAGCTGGTGACATGAAAGGTTATTTGAGTTCCCTTCACAGGCTCCATGCAAACTAATTCCATTACACAGAAGTGTACCGCTTAGTGACATCGCACAATTATTGCCACTAAGAAACACTTTCTGTCCTTTATTACTGACACATGCATGTGAATAGGGCAAGTTCCATGTTGTCTTAATGTACCCTTTTCCCAATTTTTCGTACATGCCAGCCTGTATATATTTTTGGCAGTATTGAAACCTGAAGGTTGATATTGGAATATTAATTATCCCATGTATTATCCATTCACTGACAGGTCATTCTGACATTGTCACTGGTAATCTCTCGAGTTTCTCAATGCTCAGGATTGTATAATCAGCACCCTTCTGTGCCATGCTGATTTGTTTATCAGTAAGGTTAAAGATATTGAATAGTGACGTTGTGTTGATTAAACGCCAAGGCACATATCCTGAACACAGATTTTGTAACGTCCAGCCAAGCTGTACAATAGAACGCAATTGAGACTGACCGTGTTGTAACAACAGTAAGTCTTGCGATATTATGTCGATTGCTGAAGACACAATGCTGTCAAGAGAAAAAATTCTGGAGGACAGAGTCATTAACCCATTGTCCACTACAGAAAGTGATTTTTCCAAATTAATACGGTCAATTTCCCGTATACTTTCTGCTGTCTCAATTTGAGTCACCTTCCAGGCCTCGTTGTAAGCTGCATATACAGAGGCTGCTATGAAGCGTTTTTGACGCTGTTTGCGCGGTCCCATAATGAAATCACGCAAGTCAGCACCATCAGTAAGTAAAGTTAGGTGTTGCTTAATTTCTGTCAGTGTGGAAGTTTGTAGCCATTGAAGGCATAATTTGCCCACACTGTAGGTGGTTATTATCCCTGGGTGTTGTCTTTGGGAATATCTAGGGTCTGGCCTGGTCAATTTGAACCCCTGCGTTTTGTTCAGGAATCTGTCTTGACAGTTATTAGTATCTGTGGGCCAGATCAACCATTGTTTCCAATCAGGATGTGTTCTGTTTTGGTTTAATACATAGTTCACGTCTATCTCCTCATCTGTGGAGCTATTGCTGTTCATTGTTGGCTTTGGAATAGACGGTTTATTTAAGTCTTTGATTTTGGCTAAGCCAAGACAGGTGGTTTGTTGAACAGTGTCGTTTAAAAATATAATTTGTTCTGGGATCATGCAGGCTCTAAACAATGATTCTATATCTTGTACTTGCCATTCTTTTGTACCCCAAACACTTTTTACTTCAACATTTTTGTCCCAATAATCAAAACCAAAAGTATTCATTTGTTCAAAAAATGAGTCTGAATATATCAATTTTGTGTTTGTTATCATGGTCTTTGTCCCTGTCTTATTTGACAATTTGAAATAAAATGTTTCAGCATTACTTGTGTTGAAACCTGAAAAGTATGAATATATGTCATAAAAGGTTCTTGAGCTTCCTTTCGGAGGGGTTGCACAATGTTCCCATTGATTATAATTTAAAATATTTCTAGGTTGTGCAGATTTATGTAGAAAATGGTTACCATAGTGGTTGTAACAGTACATACTATCATAATTTGTCGAACCCTGCAAATAATCATGTTTAGTAAATTTAGCAGACATCACTAAGTCAGACATCATGTTATTAATACTTTCAAAGTCCCAATCATCAGCAAATGAGCTTGTTTTTACAAAGTCACTCAATGAGATCTTGATTTGGTGTGGATACTTCAGGATTTCGACCGGACCAAAAATTTCGTAGTCGGTATTGTCCCATGCTACCCCACCCGGTATAGGATTGGCTGTGAAGTTGACAGAAAAAAGTTCTCTTTTCTCGACGTGTGAAGATGTGTGTGGTTTGAGGATCAAGTTGATTTTCTGACTTGCTGTGTCCATTTTAGCATATTTTCCCTCAATGAAGCGTCCCAAAGTTAGTACCATGATGAGCCAAAGTATGAGGATAAATGCACCAAAGCCCACCCAAAATTCAATCCATGGAGAAATCAGATAGGTTTCTTTCAGTTGTTTCAAAAGTTCTTTAGCTTTATCTTTAAAGGTTTTTGTTGATGGCTGTGTTTTTGATTCACTGAGGTCTTCAGAGGAATCATCGAAGTTTATGAAGTAGCCGGATGCAGTTCTGTCAATTGTTCCAATTGCTTCAGGATTATTGTTTCTTGCACATTCGTTTGTTACTTCATTGTAGGTTGGTGTGTCTCTGCTAAATGTTTTTATTTGGGTTTTCAGAGGTTTAAGTTCCATTGCATTGTTGCATAGTCCTTGTAGTTGTTCTGTAGGCGTTTCGAATGTGATTAGCCTCTTAGTTTGGACCTCTGTATTTGTAGCAAACCTTGGTGTTCTACTACTTATCGGGAGTCCACTTGGCCTACTATTTGTTATCGGCCACATGATTGTGGTTTTACCAGGTCGATGGATACAACTCGGTTCTCCTTTTTACCAGCAAGCGGCGGTAGTACGACTGATCTTGTCCCTTTGATAGACAAGACAGAAACTGCTTTTCTGTAAGAAGGCCCAAATTCCTTCTTTACCGCGATCTTTTCCCTGACTAGATCCCCGACTTTTGGAATCCAGACAGGTCTTGCTGGGACAGGTGGTGGTTCTTCAGTGGTTGTTGGCTGCTGTTTCAACTTTATGTTGCTCAGGTCTTTTCTTGTTTCGTTTAAGTCCTGCAAAATAGCCAAACGATCTTTGATATCAAAGCTTTTTTCCTTCACCACTGAAGTCTGACTGTCGAGATCTAAGACTAACATCCTAGTTCCAAACAATAATTCGTACGGACTGAATCCCTTCAGAGAATTTCTTGGCAGGTTATTTAGACTACGTTGGACACTTATTAGATGTTTGACCCACCCAGCTCCCGAACCTAATATCCTTTCCGTTATAGATAGCTTTATGCCTTGGTTTTTTCTTTACACCATCCCGTATCCCTCAGGAAGGAAGTGAGAAGAGTCCCGCTGTGCTATGCTCATTTGGCCATGTTTCCCCTCAGGCTTAAGGGCTAAAGTGAAAACCATGGTCAAACGTAGCATGCTCTTAGCGTATATGCCATTTAGACTCGCAAATCTTTGTATAACAGTCCAGACGTCAGCCGAGTGCTAGGGGTTCTACATTATAAGTGGAAACTAGCCTGTATATGTTAATCGGACGCTTTGCTTTTTACTGTTGATCCTTTCTGGAGTGAAACGCCACGGTAGTATACCGTTTTTCTCGCCACTGCGATCTCTGTTGCAGTTCGGGCAATTTTTTACAAAAATGTGATGCTGCAGGCTCATGCCTGGCCACCAGTACACTGATTGTAATTCTTCCAGAGAATCTTTTAGTTTGAGGTGTCTGAGACCCTCGCCCATTTGTGCGTCTGCGATTAACAAAGTTCTCCTGTCCATGTTTGGAATCACTCTATCCCCCACTCCAGGGATTCGAGCAAAAGGGACGGAGTTTGCATCGATTATGTATGTATAATTGAGTGGATAGTTGATCGGTAGCGCTGAGCAGTCGCCTTTTGATGACGTTTTCACCGCCAGCACTTTTTCACCGTCAATGTATTTCAATTGTACGCTTTTTTCTAGCTACGGAAGCCGATTTAGTTGCTACCGCTGTGGCTGTCTCAGCCAATGAATTCCCTGCAACGTGAACGCCATCACGCTGATGACTCAGTGAGTGTGTCACGTGAGTCTTTGGTAGTTCTTTTTGTAACAGAACTATTTGTTCCCAAAGCAATTTTTGCTTTATTGTTGCACCTGTGTCATCTTTGTAACCGTTTTGAATCCATTTCTGCAAATCGTTGTTATATGATTTGACGCAGTAATATGAATCGGACACTATAAGTGTCGGGAATTTGCGATCCGCATTATCTAGCGCCATTTTCAATGCTATAATTTCAGTCTGTTGTTCTGAATTAGTTTCTACTGAGTGTGTTTTTGTTAATAGAGGTCTTAGTTTACCTCTGCGCCACACTTCTTTTGTAATCTCACATGTGGGGTTGTATGCTTGTTCTCCCCAAACGGAGGGTTGAGCATGTCCGTCTGTATAGATTACGCAAGCGTATTGTCGTAAGGGCAGAATGTCGATTGGCAGAGGGAATGTTCTTTCATATTCTAGATTTTTTAGTTCCTCTAGTTCTGGATCAAAGTAGTAGTTTACTTTGTCCATTGTAATGGAATTCACCCATTGTATCCATTCCGGATTCAATGCTGTTGTTGGTAAATTACACGGTGTTGTTAATGCCTCAAAGGCTGATTCTGCTGTTCTGACTGTAATACGTCTACCGTCAGCTTTATCTTTTTCTCTAGCTATTGCGGTTTGAACAGTATGAACAATGTTTTCTTTAATACTGAACTTCTTTTCAGCTTCTGTGTACAAGTGTGATTTGAATGCAATTGGTACCTTTTCTCCCTCATTAGAGGTCAGGTATGTGAATCCGCATCTTCCTGGGATGACTCGAATCACAAGATTGCGTGTGTTATCACGTGTTTCTAATTTTGTTTTAATTAACATGTCTGTTTGTAAGGATCTCAGAATTTCTGTATGTATTTGAGTCCAATTGGTTCTTTTAAAATCTGTTTTTATTAGATCATAAAGGGGTTTGACCCTTTCTGCGTAATTTGCAATGTATGTTCTTCCGAAATTTAGGAAGCCTAGAATTGACTGTAGGTTTTTTAGTGTTCTAGGTGCTTGGAGTACGGCACATTTCTCTAGGAAATTGTCAGCCAGGCTTTTGCCTTCACTTGATAATTCATATCCTAAGAACAGGACTGTTAGATGGGCAATTCTAGATTTTTTAAAGTTGAATTTGTAACCCTCTGCTGCGAACCCAAGTATTATGGTGTTCACCCTCTTCAAGTGAGTATCCAAGTCATCATCTGTTAAGTATATGTCGTCGACATAAGATAATGCTTCGTCATCATATGTTTGTAGTAATTCTGTTACTCTCGCTGAGAATTCTCCCGGGCTGTTCTTGTACCCCTGGGCTAACCGACAGAATTGTTTTTGAGTGCCATTTATCGAGAACGCAGACAAATATCTGCTCTCTGGTGCTATGTTTTGACAAAAGAATCCATTAGAGATGTCTAATGTTGTTTTGTATTTTTTGCGCACTATGTTATTCATTAGTGCAGCACTATGCGAGTTTTGCACTGCAAAAGTTTTGCAACATGAGTTAAGGTGTCTGTAATCCAAAACTAGACGATATGAATTGTCTGGTTTGGAGACCGGAAACAAAGGGTTGTTCATTTGTGAGGTGCAAGTTTCAATCACCCCTTGGTATTCTAGCTGATCTAGGATTTCTTTTACCTGTTTTTTAGCTTCTTGCTTAATTGGGTACTGTCTTTGTGCAGTAGGTTGTGATTTTAACTGGATTTTGTGAGGAGGAGAGTCCTCATCCCATCCTACATGATTTTTATATAAAGCAGGAGCTTGAGCTACTGCCCACTTTCTGGCAAGTGTGTATTTTTTATGAATTGGGATATGATTTGAGAAGGCAGGCATAATTATTTCTTCGCCATGAGGGCAGTCCCTGACAAACTCTGGTGGCCAGTCTTTTTCAGCTAGAAGGATGTCATAGCCCTTGGAGAAATTATCCCAAAATAGTCCCCTTATTTTTCTAGTCTTATCCCCTTCTATACGTAAAGTTATTTCATATATTTTGTGAGGTTTGCTAACTCTGGTGTCTGCAGTTTCCACTTGAAGATATTCATTCGTGTCCACTGTCTCCAGATGATTCATAAGGACTTTGCGAGCTATGCTCACTTCTGCTGCGCTGTCTAGCATTGTCTGAGCCCATTCTCCGTTTTTCAGTTGTGTCCTCAGTATTCTCGGCATTGTTAACTACTTTAATACTGGCTACCTTCTTTTTTGGAAATTGTAATTTCTTTTTTAGATGAGCAGGTTCCTTGTCTTTGGACTTGGCGTGCTCTTCTCTTTGTTCTGATCGTCCTCTTCTTTCCGATTTCTGCGAGGAAGTCTGAAAAGATTGAGAGGGGCGTGTATCAATTTCTTGATATCTATCAGGCTTCTTAATATTATCCCTATTTCTAAGGTTGTATCTTTTCCCAGAGGGCTCACTTTGGGGAGACCTGTGTCCTTGGTTTGGAGATCTTTCTCTCCGTCGAGGAGACCTTCCTCTGGACTGGAATTTCTTTTCTTTAGGATTGGATTGTTTGTTTCCATCCCAGCTCTTTTTTTGTGATATTAAATTATTATTAAAAAATACTTTTTCAGGACTTTCAATCAGTCGGGGTTTTACTGGTATTCCACCTAAACTATCTCTACCTAGTTCCTCATAGGATTTTTCTATGATTCTGGCAATTTCAGCTGGCTGGTCTGCTATATCTGTTTCTTTTAACCTCTGGCGGATCGCCACGTTTGCTGCTTCTCCCTTTATGTTGGCTAATAATATAGCCGAGACCTGCTTGAAGTCTTTCAGTAATTTCATACCAAGAGTTAAAGCGGGTTCTGGACCGTATTCATCTTGAATTTGTTTTAGCACATCTGGTATTACCGAGATGGATGGAACACCATGCGTTTTTGTGTAAATGGAAGCAAAGACTGTACCCCAAGTGTCACAGTCCTCCACGTGTGGTGCGATTCCCATTGGAAGACAGATAGTCAGAATCCTGTGTTTTTCTAACGGGGTGGTGTCTGGAAACACCGCCTCTATTTGGGTGATTTGTTGTGCTAACCAGAATGGTATTTGTTCCCTTTTAGCTGGTACTTTACCTAGGCAGGACTGTATGTTCTGTGGTGTAATTTTATTTGTGTTCCCCTGATGAGGGGTCAGCTGTGGAATTTTAATTGCTAGTTGGATTGTTGAAGTCCGCATTACATATTGGACTAATTGTCTATGTACTTTTATTAATTGTTTCAGCTGTGTTAACAGCTCTGGTGCAGGCATTCTTTCAATGTCTGGATGTGGTGTGTATCCGGCTAGGACCGGCCACGTTGCTCCTGGTCTACCTAACGGACCGAGCCTGGTGATGTGATTATTATGTTTTAGGGCGCCATTAAATAGGAGCAGGTGCTCTTGAAATTTAAGTGGTACTTCCACCTCCTCGAAAGGAGTGTACTCTTCAGGAGGTTCCTCTGTTTTGTAATAGTGGAAGACCTTTGTTACAGCATTAGCTGCTGGAAAGTTTATCCATGTATAGAATACCTCTGTCTGCCGATATTCGTGTGCCTCAATTACGGATATGACTGTGCCACCTCTAGGTGTCAGTCCATTTTCTATAAGTTTTAAAGTTATAGATTTCCTTGTGTTGACCGGGATTATTATTATACCCGGGTCTGCTTCTTGCATAGCAGTATCAGATGCTGCGAGTTCAGCTGTTATTCTAGCTGCCTCTCTTTCTCCTTCACTGTCTGACATTGTACTGTCCAGAAGGTTATTCCGTTTGTTTGCAGATCAGGTTTCTTATGGAAACAAAGATTAGATGCACAATATTTTGGAACAGTGTATCCTTCAACGTTGACTAAACCAAGAACCATACATAGGAGTTTCCTCCTGCGAGGTCTGGCGGATATGACCTTTCACCCACTCCAGACGTCTTTGGAGTATTATGGGAAAAAAGGGGTCTGAGTGAAAAAGCACGACTGAGTTACTCTAATGTCTTGCGTTAGTTTTATCGCCTATCCAAACGAGTTGGGCGCCATGTAGTGTAGTTCCTATTATGCCAATAGGCTCTGCGCATTGGAATAATACCTTCAATAGTATAGGCCTAGACCAGACGTTAACTAGGTCTTCTATTGTCAATATTAGACTTAAAGTTTTGGGTTTGCCAGCTAGCTCAGAGTTCACTAGAAACTTTCTCGAATAGACAAGGAGGAGTTGAACCTCCCTGGATAGACAAGAAGGGATTTAGTTTCTGACAACCATAGAACATGACAACTTTGCTCTCCCCTAATCAAGAGTGTATCTCTAGAGTCGTGTGAAAACAAAAGACAACTTATTTTACTCAGTCAGTACGTGCATTCTTAGTCTCACCAGATTGTAGAGAAAAGGAAGAGACGGGTGTGTTCAATAAAAGATGGTATTTATTGATCAGTCTCTTTTCTCATACAAGAGAAATGGATCGATATTATCGCAATACTTATGGTTAAGTAAAGTGCATACAATAAAAGCAGAAGTATAAAATAATACTGTAAAAACATTTATATGGTTTCTAAGCCATAAGGTGGTTTAAAATGAATAAAATAGATACATACACATATACATTTGACTAATCATACTCAACTGGTGTTTCTAACTACGCCTACCCCAGTGTACCTGACCTAAGCCTAATACGTGGGCGGGAATAGAAAGTAGCAGTTTAAGTTAAGTTTGTTTTGCCAAGTGACTGACTCAAGAATTCTCTGCGAGGGGTTATTCAGTTCTGTACCTGGAATTTAGGATGAATGAGGGATGGTATCTCTCGTCTCTGGTCTCGATATTCCAAGCTGCCTGCGAGGGCTGCTCGGAAGCGCCGGAGCTGGATTTCTCGGCAGGAGAAAGCAGCGTCTCGTTTTCAGCGCGTCAGGAAGGCGGGGCTGCGCCAGCGGGGTCTGCTCTGCTCTGGGCTTCGGCAAGTCTGGCTGCTCCGATCTCGTCACCACCGCGTGTGTTTGCATAGGGCAATATCGGTAATATTTATACCTGTAAGGTGCCGAGATTGACGTAAGGATGGACATAGATACGTCAATAAGGATGTCATACGACTTGGTCGTTAGCACATTCTTTTGCTGAAGTTCTCGGTGAAATCAAAACAATGGCCGCAGGGTTTTTCCCAGGTTGTCATAGATTTGATTTGTTTTGAGAACTCCGTATGCCTTATCAGGGGCTGGAGGAATATCGCTTGTCTAATTAGATGGCAAGCGTTATGACCTAATCAGATAACACGTTCCTGTGCCATAGTGTGGCTTAATCAGATAACGGTTTCTGCATCATGGGGGTTTTCTGCATCATGGGATGGCTGCTAGTTAACTTGTTAACCAGAATAGGGTCAGGAATAGGGGGATCAATACAGAACCTATAGGAATACATCACACACCGATGACCACCAATGCCGGGGCCAGCAGTGCGGAGGGGTCCACTCAGGATGCGGCGGTGCCAACAGGAGGAGCTGGGGGGGAAGACTCAGCGGTGGCGGACGGTGGTAAGTTATTATACTCCTTACTCATTGAAATGTTTTTGAGTAGGCTCGCAAAGGAGTGTATGATGTACTGTACATTAGTACACAGTACACTAGAATAAGTAGACTGTACTGTTAAGAACAGTTACTAATTTAGAAGTACTTTTTGGGCTATCACGGAGAAGACAGTCAACCTTGACTTGTAATAGCATTAGCGGCGGTACTTCTCGGGTAACCAATGATCCCCTCTATTTCACTTCAACTCAGCTGGCAAATTTTTATTATGAAGCCAAGTCATATCAGATGTAGTTTAGGGATGTGAAGAACGAAAAGTTAAAGAAGGGTGAAACGAAGGACGAACGAGCCTTAATATTTATGACTGTAAAGAATGGTTTTGTTGAATGCAATTCAAGATAAGAAGATGGCGGTTTCCAAAATATAATGAAATGGGTGTTAGTTGGTTGTTGACAAATAGAAATGTTGGTACATTTGAGACATTAAGAAGAATCATAGACGTACTTTGGAAGCCTGGATGTTATCCTCTTTATCCTCATCGATAGCAGAGGTGTATGATGTAGTAGAGCAGACGCTGAGTGGATGAAGTATGGCCAGTGGCAGTGCCACCCCTATAGAAAAGTAAGACATTCCTATCCCCACCTGCATGTACTGCTTAAAGTACTGCGAGTCTGCATCATCATGGCCGGTGTCTGTATTTCTTGGGTGAAAGCTGAGTTAGCTGCCATTATGGCGGCTACCACAAGTTCACGTACCAGTAATTTCTTTTGCAAAACAAGAGAAAAAAAGTAAAAAAGGCCTTTTTTTAGTACTCTCTGACTATGTATGTAGTAGTGAGTGCACCCATAGTGCTGCTAGTGGAATTCCTGAAACTCCCAGTAATGTCACAGGCTTACAAAGACGGCGGAAAGATACATGCGAAAATGTTATACTGTGTTTGCTACTTGCTGGTGTTACTGAGTGTCAACTTTCCGTTGAATTATTTTGACTTTATGTTAAAGACTATTGGCTACAGTATTTTTCTTTCTTTCTTCATAGATGCTACTCCAAAAAAGCTCACCCGCAAGGAGATGGCTGTCCGGGCCAGGGCCCGTAAGCTGGAGGTTATTTGTGCCGAGTATCGGCGGTTGTGGGATCGGGAGCATGATGAGACAGCAACCACTACATCCTCCTCCACAGCCCCCGGGTCCACCAGCCAGAAGCCTCCAGCCAAATGGAGCTGTGGCCCGACAGCCTCCCGCCGCCGCCGCCGCCGCACAGCAGCAACAAAATCAGTGCCCTCCCCAGATCCTGGACGGTTCGTGTGCGCCGGCTACGTACAAGAGGGGACTACCTGGAGCGGTTGGGCGAAAACATCAGCGCCAGCTCCGGGACCTCCGCAAAGAGCTGCGGGACGTGCAGCACCAGCTGTCCGAACTACGCCACCAGAGGAAGTGACTTTCCCTTGCCCCTTTTTTAAAGACTGTTGGGGGGGTGGGAATTGGGTGTTTGGGGGTGAGTTGGGATAATTTATATTATTTTTGTGCTGCCAACAACATGAATATATATTTCTTAATAATTATTTTTCTTACTAAAACACAATATACGCGTTCATATGTTATTTTGTGTGGGGGTTGGCGGTGGTTACTGGACGTTTGTTTTCTTCAAACTTACCAGCATGAATGAAACATCTAGTCCTGAAATGTACCAAAATGCAAGTGACAGAGTTAGTCAATTCAGTAGCCCTACTACTGTACTTTACTAGTAGTACTGTCAGTCTCTGCTCTCCTTCCAACTTAGTCCTAGCCCATTATTCTACTACCTCTCCAATATGCTTATCTTACCTGTGATTTGTGTTTGAGAATCGGGATAGCCCCAGGGCTACCTGCATTGCAAATAGTGATTGATGTTCGTTGTTGACTTGAATCCTCGACGGATGCAATATCATTGTTGTGCTGGTAGCAGTAGTGGTACACACTGCCAGTGTCGCCATATGAAAAAAAGAGGAAATTAAACATTGAGTGGCCTGAGAGTAGCATTAGAAACAGTAGAATAGATAGTACGGTAGAGAACAGTGCCCTAAATTGTAGCCTAAGCAGTGCTAAATTAATGTAAATATAAGTAGTAGTTGTGTGGAGTTTGACTGCTATAAGAAATTAAGGCAAAGAACACGTCATCAACGTAACATAAGCATTTGATTGTTCACGTCGTGTTGGAGGAGGATGTTCTTATCAATCCACGATGGCGCACATGAACTTCTGATTCTAATGATTTGGTTGCTGTAAACTATCCTCCCCAGCAAGTGTGTGGAATTTATTGTTGTTGTCAGTCTCACCTCAAAGAAATACCACACAGCCCGGGGGAAGAGGGTTAGGGTTTGAAAATTGGATGGGAATGGGGGTTTTTGGGAAAGTTTGGCAGAGAGGAAAAAAAACACAGCATGGACAGTCAAACAACAAATGAAGAGAAACAAATCTTTGGATTTGAAGATATTGATGAATCTTTTAAGGGACATAAGTAAGTGCACTACTGCATGCCAGAAGTTGTTTACTGGTTAGGTTCTTGAAAAGTAGTACTACTACTTACTGCAACTTACTAGTAACTACGAAGAAACAAGTTGACAGTACAGGGCTGCAGTCATTACGCAATTTCAATTGCCTCTCTGCCCTCAGAGAGAATAAACACTTAGAACATTAAATTACTGTTAAACATAGCAAAGACGTATCAAATAGCTTGAGGGATGAATTTGAAGCAGAGATCAAACAAACGCACAGAGTCAAACTCGTAGAAGTAAGTTCAAGTTAACAAGAATATCATTTAAAAGATAAGGAGAATTTTGGATACTGTAACTGTTTTTTGTAGTTGTCCCGTTGAATTTGTGAAGGTGATGCATCCAGCCATTCCTCTTATTCGCGGTACTCCTTCATTCCATCGGATGCTCCGTCGATCAATCTTGGTGACCAGACACACTGTCCACTGCCTGCCTGATGCGGAATTGCAGATCGCTAATTGTAAGCCTGAGTAGTACATCGATGGCACAGGGTAAAAGCCTGCCTGTAATTGTTGATGGAAAAATACAACAGTAAGTCATAAATACACCTCGGAGAAAAAAATATATAAGGTACGCTGTGTAGTGCAAAAATTACACTTTCAGAGATGACAATCCCCAAAATCTGGAACACCACACATTACCCTCTCAAAAACGTGCAGAATACTGCTGCTACCTCGCAGAGGCCTAATTTCAAATCGTGCCAAAACGCACTCAGAAAGTATGCCCAAAACCCCCCTTTCCCACAATGGATTTTCTTCAAACCACTTGCAATCAAAATTAGGCATTCCCACAAGTGTTCCAAGACCCCAGAACCCAGTTGCAAAAATCTAGAACACCCCCAAAGACATGCAATACTGCTAACCCTAACGAGCCCTAAGTTAAAAATAGTGCCAAACCGCTTTTTACCTCCGATTTTCAGCAAACCACTTTTATCCGGTGTTAGAACTTCCCATCAATGCCCCCAGACCCGTCAACCCAGGCGTAAACAAGTTTAACACCCCCAAACAACCAAAAAGAAAATCCCCAAAAAGTGTAGGCCTCATTTCTAAATAACTCCATGCGCGCTCTGCAGGTAGGCCCTGACTCTCCTTTCCCACCATGGATTTTCTTCAAACCAATTGCAATCAAAAGTATCCATACCCAGCGTTGCTCCAAGACCCCAAACACCCGGAATCCCCCCAAACAGCCCACCGAAAACGCTAAAGTGAGCGAAATGTCTGAAAATGGAAAAACGTTTTCACCTCCGATTTTCTCCAAACCACTTATATCCGGTATTAGACCTTCCCATCAATGCCCCCAGACGCGTCAACCCGGGTGAAAACAAGTTTTACACCCCCAAAAAGCAAAAACGCAAAAAGTGAGACAGTAATTTAGCCCTCAATCCCAAATCACTCCGTGCGAGCTCTGCAGCTAGGCCCCAACTACCCTTTGCCACAATGGATTTTCTCCAAACCACTTGAAATGAAAACTATCCATACCCAGCATTGCGCCAAGACCCCAAACCCCCCCACAAACACCAGGAACACCCCCGAAAAGCCCCCCAAAAACGCTAAAGTGAGCGAAATGTCTGAAAATGGAAAAACATTTTCACCTCCGATTTTCTCCAAAACACTTTTATCAGGTATTAGACCTTCCCAGCAATGCCCCCAGACCCCTGCAGCCACCCGCAAAAGAGCAGAACACCCCCAAACAGGCAAAAAGCAAAAATGGGCCTACCTTCAATTCAGTCCAAATACGCTCTGCAGCTAGGCCCTAACTTCCCTTTCCCACCATGGATTTTCTGAAAAACAAATGCAATCAAAATTAGACTGTGCAGGTAGACAGGGGCAAGATGGCCGCTAGTGGTATGCAGTGAGAGTCGCACATTTCTCCTACCCCCGACCACAGATGTTAGATGGCTGGATAGCGGAAATTGATGAGCATTCTCGCATTGGTCTTAAAGAGCCGGCTCAGGTGCCTCCACGTGCGGTTAAGGGAAATGAGCCGAAGGACGGAAAAGGGCTGACGAAGGACGCTGAAGCCCAGAAAGAGCCCCTACCCAAAGAGAAGAATAAATCAGACTCTAAAACCTCGACAGGAGTCGGAGCAGGTATTCAGAAGGGCGCTTCCTGGATGTGGAAAAATACTGGTCCCGATGATACACCTACCCCAGGGGGACAGAGGGAGAATAATCCCTGTCATGGCACAGCAGTAAAGGCTAAGACTAAGGAGAGTAGGAGATGCCGGCGCCGGGGGACAACGGATGGATGCGCCGGTAGCCTGAACGTCCTCGTGGACGCTGGGGTAGCGGTTGCTAAGCAACCAGCACAGGCGAGAGAAGCGCTGCCAGAGCTGGAGCCGGAGAGAGAACAAAAGCGATTGAGAGCCCAGGGGAGCAACGAGGAAGCTAGACCTGAACATTCTGGCACGAAGGACGAGGAGAAGTGTGGCTCAATGGTTAGAGCGGCAGACCCTGATGCAGAGGTCTAGCCCGGGACCAGAGTTCAATTCACCACCTCGGCGGGTCTTTGCCTCAAAATTCCACGGACCTGATAATTCTCGCCTCGGTGCCTATTCCAATCATGGAGTCTCACTCTGCAACTCTAGGCAATAGCTTGCTTAATCACCACAACGGCCCCCACAACGCTAAGGATGCCTGGCCTCCACCTTGGGGGTGCCCAGGAGTGGACACCTCACAGGGAAAGCCAGGATGGGTTCCACAGCGGTATTCGTACAAGCGCCTTGAGACCCTTGCGGGTGAGTAGTGCGCTATACAAGTATCAATTTACAATTTATATTTTATTTACAAACAAGAAGGCAAGTGCAAGTATAAGTGGTAGAGGAGGCAGAGGCAATTGGGACCCAAGCGCTGGGGAGAAGGTTGGGAAAAATGTAATCGAGGATTCAGGTCCTGGCAAGACAGTATTGGAGGAGGGAATGAGAGAACCTCTGACGGAATGGCCCGGGCATGACAGAGTGGTCAGAGATAATGGACTTGGCAAATGGGTTTGCTAGGTTGGGTGATGGTACTCTAAGCGAAGCTGGAGTTGGCAGTGGTGCTACCTCACCCGACAGATTCTCCTCAGTTAATGAGGACTCTCAGTCTCAGTCACTGGCTTCAGATGAGGGAAGCTCAGATGAGTATACGGACACGGGAAGTAGCTCCCCGGCCCAGAAATGCACACAAAAGAAACGTCTGTCGAGAAGAAAGCCCTCCACAACAGGTAGCACCACGGATCCGACAAAAAAATTGGCTTGGGATTACTCTGCCACTTCATTAACTTATGTGGAACAAGAAGGTTCTTCTTGCCTCTCTGGTGGTCAGGTCTCCCCCAAGGTATCCCCTCAGCCGGTCACAATGGACCTACTGTTTAGCACGCTAAAATCAATGCAAAATGAGGCGAGGGGGGAGAGTCAGAGGGCAAGGCAAGAATCAAGGAAGATCCAGAACACACTAAGGAAAATGTACAAACGGTATGACGAGGTGGCAGAGAGGGTCGCCCACATGGAGGAAAGAACTGGGAAATTGGAGGACAACTTAAGTAGCCTGAAGACTTATAAGCAAGAACACCAAAAAGTGGCAGAAGGCGTAAACTGGAAGCTGGAGGACTACGAAAACAGGCAGAGCCAGAATAAACTTAGACTTTTAGGGGTGGCAGAGGGACTGGAAGGAGAGGACCCCAGAATCTTTGTGGTAAATCTCCTAAAGGGGGCTTTCCCGGAGCTAATATCTTGGCAGTGGGAGACAGAGATATAGAGGGCGCATCGTTTCCCTTTTGCTATTAAGAAAGGTCAGACTGGAGTCCAAGAGGGAAAGCCCAGAGCAATTTTGATTTACGTGGGTAATTTTTTACTTAGACAGCTTATTCTGGACAAAGCCAAACCGGAGGCTAAGCGGGCATTTAATAACGTCACGTTTTTTGCCAGGCCCGATTTCTGCCATGCCACAGTGGAGCGTAGGTGGAGACTTAGGCAGTTGATTGCCCCTATTCAGGCTTTGGGTTCAGAGGCCTACCTCTTGTTTCCTGCAAAACTGAAAACTGTTACCACGGGTCAGTTCAAAATGTTCTTTTCTGAGGTTAAGGCAAAGGAATATATGGTTGAGGTTTTGGGGCATAGAGAGAAGTGAAGGTTAGAGGGTTTTATGCAGAAGTGCATGAGGTTCATACAACTATGACATGGTTCAGGTAATTGCAGGGAGGTTACTCTCTTTGATTCTCTGGGGGGGGCTAGGATAGAGGGGAGGGAGGGGGAGGTGACAGCTGCCTTCCAAGCGTCCACTCATAGGTCATAAGTGACCTATTTGCCTGTAGGGGGGGAGGGGGAGGGCTAGAGAGGGGGGATCAGGGGAGGGGTGGGGTGGTGGCGGGGGTGGGGGTGGGAGAAACGGGGCACACACAGCACACACATAAGCACACTAGGAAGAATCAGCCAGCAAACATTTGTTACTTTATAAAGATGGCTAGAGAATGGGTGCAACTTTTCGATGTTTTTAATGGCTTGTCGAATTATGACAGTTAACGTTTGTGGTTTAAATGATCTGCAGAAGAGGTTGCGGGTGTCGGCACTGTGGAACTCAATGAATCCTGATCTGGTTTGCCTACAGGAAACTCATGTTGAGGGAGGGAAGGGGTACTTGTTGGAACAGCTAGGATTTGTAGTTTTAGCTCACACAAAACAAGGGTCAAAGACTCGAGGAGTAGCAGTATTAGGGAGAGGAAGGGAGTGTACAGTGCATAGGAAGGAAGAGGATCAATGGGGGAGGTGGGTTATAATTGAAGTAGGATTAAAGGGAGATAGATTTACGTTGGTTTCTGTGTATGGCTCTACAGGAGATGACCCCGATATATTCGAATTTCTGGACTTAGAATTAGCAAGGTGGCCTGACCCGGTGATATGTTGTGGGGATTTTAACATTAACAGTCTTTCTGGGGTTGAGATTCAGAATAGGCACGGTTATTCTGGGAGGAAAAGGAGAACGCACAGAGCCGTGTCTGACATGGCTCTGCATAATGCACTGACAGACCTTTGGGCCAATCTCTATCCTCAGGTGGATGGCACTACATTTTTTTAGCTCCCCATAGAGTCACGGTAAGATTGGATTATTTTTTGATATCTAACTCGTTACTCTCAAGATCACACATTAGGAAACTACCTCGTATGATTTCGGACCATGACCCATTAATTTTGTCAATTAATTTAGGAGGCACAACTGTTAAACCATACTGCTGGACGTTTGAGAGAGCCCTTCTAAAGGATGTGGGATATTGTAGGTATATGGACAACTGGATTAGGGAATTTTGGAATATAAACAAGGGGAGCACGGCATCAGGCAATGCCTGGGATGCATTTAAAGCAGGAATTCGCGGGGAGACACTTAGTTACACAGCATATAGGCAGAAAGCAGATAGGGAAAGAGTGGAGGATCAAGTAACACACTTTTGGAGGCAGAGGAAGAACTGGGCCGGTTAATCCGTCTTGGGAGGCCTTTGGAACAGCAGTTGTTGGAAATTGTGGCATTAAAGGCTGAAGTAATTGAAAATATAGCCAGTAAAACGGCGGCAAATTATCTGGCTAGGAAGGAGCAGGCGTTTGAGTTGAGCAAGAGGGTTGGGCATATTTTGGCTGTTAGGACGAGATAGAAGGCCGCCGCTGGCGATATTAAGAGTATTGTAGATGGGCAAGGCGACCTGATTTCAGATCCGGAGGGAGTTAGAGAGGTTTTCAGGAAGTTTTACTTGGAGCTGTATGATATATAAGGGGGAGGGGAGAGCAATGAGATTAGGGAGTATTTAGAGCAATTTAATATTGTAGAGTTAGAGGCGGAGGAGATAGAGAGATTAGAATCTACAATCACGCTCGAAGAATTGACAACAGCTCTAGCGGATCTCCCATTAGCAAAAGCTGCAGGACCAGATCAGATCCCTGTTGAATTTTAAAAGACATTCCAGGAAGTCCTTAGGGCGGAACTGCTAGACACACTCATTCAAGCACAGCGGGGGCTTTCGATTCCAGACTCTTGGGGGGGGCAGAAGTTATAGTTATTTTGAAGAAAGGTAAACCCCCTACATCCCCATGGTCCTATAGGCCTATTACGCTAATGAACTCAGATGCGAAATTATATTCTAAAATGTTAGCAACGAGATTGGCCTCGAATATTGAGAATAATGGTCTCTTCAGTGCAACACGGATTTATTCCAGGGAAGGGCACCACAGAGCATGTTAGACAGGTGATTACCTTGTTTGATGCCATGGAGACCCCGGGCGGCCCTATTGCAGCCCTTTATCTTGATGCTGAGAAGGCATTTGATAGGGTCACCTGGGAGTATCTTTGGGAGGTGTTGAGGCGGTTTGGTATTGGAGAAGACTATATCAGAGCGGTTCAGGCCTTGTATAAGGCCCCAACTGCTAGGATTAGGATTAATAGGGGGCTTACCTCAGTGGACTTCTGCTGGCTCCTTGAATTTTCTGTCGATCTTTTTCGAACCGAGTGGCTGACACAGCTAGCCAATGTTTGTACTTTAAAACATCTGCTTCTTCAAAAGGAATGAATGCTTGGCTCTGTATGTATGTTTTTAAGCCTTTCATTGGCAACTAGGCGGCGTAATAAGCTCTCCGCCAACTGATATGCGTCTTGCTTTTTTTCACCAGCATCTCTGAACGTTGAAGACACCGCCTTCAGTTGGTGCTCTAGCTTGACCAACAATGGGATAGCTTTGCCCAAAGAACAGTCCTCCCTGCTGACTTCACACGCAAAAACCTCAAAAGGACGAAGCAAGTCTGTCAGGCTTTTAAATAGCTTCCATTCCTCCAAATCTAGCCTCATGTCTTTCATAGTAGAACCTAGTTGAAAGACATAGTCATTGATTACCATGCACTGCTCAGACAGACGCTCAAGCATGTAAAAGGTTGAGTTCCAACGCTTTGCCACCTCCTGGATGAGTCCTTTGACTGGCACTTTACGTTCATGTTGAATGCTCCTCGGCTCCTTCCAGGCCTTAAAAGAATGGCTGAAACTTGTGCAGATTCTTCAGCAGGTGGTCAGTAACTTCTTGACTGTGTTTTCATTTTTCAAGAAATCTTGCACAACCATGTTTATACAGTGTGCCAAACACGGCACTCTGAAATAGTCACCTTGCTGCATGGCCCTAACTATATTACTGCCATTATCCGTGGAAACATAACCAACTATGCGATTTCTTGGTTGCAGCCATTCAGAGACCTTACTGTTAAACTCCTCCAAAATATTTTTTGCAGTATGAGATTTCTCCATGGCAAACATAGCTAATGTTGCATGTTTCCGAGTACCTTGAAAAAGTGTGTTCAGGTCAACAACTGCACTTGACTTGTCTCTAACCCCTGCAAAAGATACCCAGTGTGCAGTGATGCACATGTAATCAAGGGCTTGGCAACTGGTCCACATGTCTGTTGTCAAGTGGATAGTGTGAACAGCACTCTTCTGCAAAGCTGCCCCAATCACCTCCAGCACATCTTGATGTAGTGCTGGAACCGCAACTCTGGCAAAATAGGACCGGCTAGGAACCTTCCATTTAGGGCAGACTGTTGCCACTAATTCTAGAAACCCCACCCCTTCCAGGAAAGAAAAAGGGAGAAGTTCCAGCGCTAGCATTTTAGCCAGCTTTGCGTTATACAGACGTACCTTGGGTGGTTGCGTGCAAATGGTGCTTCTAATGGTGGGCTGGACCGTTTTACGTGATGACGATGATGATGATGATGTGGACTTCAAACCAGTTAGGCTCATTGATAGACTTTTTTGCATTGGTGTCTGTCCCAGACTCTTGGTGTGCCTCATACATGTTGCAGGGGTAGAGGGTATGGGCGCTACCACTGCAGTGCTGCTGCCAGGGGTACTAGGTGTACCAGAAAAAATGTCGCTCGATTCTTGACTTCCCCCCTGCACAATCAGCCCCTCAGCATCAGATGCAATGTGAATGGATACATTTGGATCAGTTCTACTTTGTTGGGCTTCCTCGATCTTACTTAGGTGCGTATGCCACTGGTTAGGGTGGTGTTGTTTGAGATGACCTCTCTGGCCTCCGGTACCATAGTTGGTACCAAGCTTACCCCGACTAACGGATACTTTACAAATCGAACAAACTGCCATGTTTTCCGCCTTTGCGCTAACAGTAAAGAACTCCCAAACTAGGGACTGGTGATGTCTGCTGGTGGTGGAGGCGCTACTTTGACTTTCAATGCCAGATGAAGTGGAGGATAGGCGTGGCTGAATTCATTTCTGTTGTTCACTTACAGCACCACTACTTGAGTTCGAGCTGGATGGAGGTCCATGCCGGCCCTTCTGACTAAAAAAGATGGAAGCTGTAGGTCGTGTTGGTGTTGTAGTTAACGGTGGTGGTACCAGTGCCACGCCGCCCATATCCCGCTCAGCAGCCATTCGGGATAGGGTCAAAATGTTTGTCTGCTGCATGCCCGCTGGTGCTGGAGTGACGACTGTGATGACTGGCTCGTCATGAGACTGTTCATCAGCAGCAGAAGACACTACTTCTTGTTCGTCGTCATCACCCATAAGTTGAAGCCTTGCGGGAGCCTTCCTTTTAGGCTTAGCTACCTTTGTCGGCTCATGGCGTGACTCACTCTCAGACTGCATTGCTGGGTTCCAATCACGATCAAGGTCATCAGAATGAAGGGGGCTTGAAGAAGAACTTGTAGTAGTAGTAGTATCCCTCCTTGACCTTTTTCTTGCTGGGGATCATCATCAGGAGGAGTGGCTTCCTCGGATGATACCCCCTCTTGAATATCAATTTCCTTATGTGACCCTACTTCTGGAGGAACAAGCGTTGTAGGCAGTTGTGCCGCTCCATGAACCTCTAGTTGCACCTCTCCATGTACCTCTCCATGCGCCTCTGCTTGCGCCTCTCCTTGCGCCTCTCCTTGCGCCTCTCCTTACCCATGTACTTGCGCGTGTGCTAGTTGCACCTGTGTCTGTGGTTGCGGCAGTGGTTGTTGAACACTCGTCAGCTGAGTTACACCCGGCGTTGATTGGATGGTACTTTCTTGTGATGAGCCAAGATCACTGGTCGATGGTGATTGAACAACCAAAGTGGCTGCCGCAGCAGCACTATTGTTCTTTGACCTAACTTGGCGTGGTGGCACTGAGCCCAAAGAAGCGGAGGTGCTGCTTCCAGCTTGGTCCCCGGTGGACACCGCTGCTGCTGCAGGCATAGTTTTTTCCCCCCAAAAAAGGTGTCAGGGGGCACACCAGTCTCATTGGTAGATGGTGCCTCTTGCTTCTTCTGCTCCTTACTGGCAGTTGCACTGGCAACTTTTTTCACTGAAGCGCTATGGCCAATTTTCTTTGGGGTCATCTTCTTGAGATGTCAGAACAGCAGGCCGCAGTTGCACGAGTTGCAGAGTTGTCTTGTTTGTGGCCACAAGTGACGTCACGTGACGTTGTGCTGCACATACCGCTGCAGGACTTCTTCCTGGCACTGGTGGTTCTCTTGGGCACCTAAAAGCAATGGAAGCCAGATCAGTTATACACCCCAAAAACTCGAAAAACACTCAAAAATCACCACAATCCAATGCCATCCATGACCTCAATGATGTTTAAATTCAAGACACCCCACAGAAAGAATAGGCCCATGCACCACTGAGTACCCCTGGGCATAATGGTTGAAAGCAAGGCAAACTGGGTGCAGGCCGGAGCACACTGCCTGGCTTCAAAATGGCCCCTTGACCCCCACCACATGGCCAGGCCCTGCCTGTCCCAGGCCTCGAAATGGCCCCCACCCACATGGCCAGGCCCCAACAATGCCCCAAAAAGTAAAAAAACACTCAAAAATCACCACAATCCAATGCCATCCATGCCCTCAATGATGTTTAAATTCAAGACACCACACAGAAAGACTAGGCCCATGCACCACTGAGTACCCCTGGGCATAATGGTTGAAAGCAAGGCAAACTGGGTGCAGGCCTGAGCACACTGCCTGGCTTCAAAATGGCCCCTTGACCCCCACCACATGGCCAGGCCCTGCCTGTCTCAGGCCTCAAAATGGCCCCCACCCACATTGCCAGGCCCCAACAACACCCCAAAAAGTCGAAAAACACTCAAAAATCACCACAATCCAATGCCATCCATGCCCTCATTGATGTTTAAATTCAAGACACCCCACAGAAAGACTAGGCCCATGCACCACTGAGTACCCTTGGGCATAATGGTTGAAAGCAAGGCAAACTGGGTTAAGGCCTGAGCACACTGCCTGGCTTCAAAATGGCCCCTTGACCCCCACCACATGGCCAGGCCCTGCCTGGACCAGGCCTCAAAATGCCCCCCACCCACATGGCCAGGCCCCAACACCACCCCAAAAAGTAAAAAAACACACACAATTCACCACAATCCAATGCCATCCATGCCCTCAATGATGTTTACATTCAAGACACCCCACAGAAAGACTTGGTCCATGCACCACTCACTACCCCTGGGCCTACTGGCTAGTGAGGCTTTACAGGCACCCCAAAATTTTAAAATCAAATCAACATATAACAGTGAGCTAAAATTCCATGACATAAATGAGAATTAAGTTAAAAAAAATCACAGAAACATTTGTATCATGCACCCATGACTAACCCTGGGCCTACTGGATACTGTGGCTACCCACAATATATATTTTGTTAAAGTTGTGAAAAAGTTTTAGATCTGTAGTTGCCTCAACTGCAATGCCCCAAATAAACAACACCAACTTACTTGTAAAATCTCAAGTCCAAAAGTGATCCAAACTCCAAAGTCCAAAAAGTCCTCAAATACAAATATCAAGCAGCAGCCACAAAAAGTAATCCTTCCAGCTCCTGATCCAAATCAAAAGTGACCAGGACATGGACAAAGCACTGGGAGGAGCCTGCTGGACAGGAACAGGAAGTTGGAGACTCTGCGGCACTTCCTTCCTTCCACCCCCCCCAAAAAATGGACTCCTGCATCAAAAAGTGCAGCCAAATGTCAATCTGAGGAGTTATTCTGATCAAAATCATCATTTTCACAAATTTTAATGCTTCCTGCGGTGGATTTCTTGTGCAGAATTGCAATTTTTGCAATTTCGGGAATGCAAGCTGTTTAAATCTCCCGCCAGAAGTCATCTGCGCTCTACTTCTACGTGTTCGGCATTGTTTACTCCCGCAATACGTGATCGCGGGCCTTTATGACGTACTCGCGTTGTCAAACTCTCGATGTGCAAGATGGCAAGCCGCGATAAAGTAATTGCGTTCGAAAAACTCTTGCGCGATCACGTAGCAAGATCGAAAATGGCGCTGCACACACAAACCGGGAGAAAAACAACTCGGCGGACTCAGAATCACGGTAAGTCAACGCCGCACGCGCAATATTGTAGTTTTTTTAGCGCGACCAAGCAAAATAATTCATAGCTTGCGAATTTGCGGAATTTGGGGCAAATTCGCGGGATTCGCGGATCGCGAAATCGTCAAAAATCCGCAAATTCGACCTCGAAACGGATTTTACGCCCATGCTTAGACAAAATGACTGGGTTGTAGTCATTTATTTATTTTGACTCTTCATTTCTTTTTACGTTGTAGGTATTTTTTGGAGACTTTCTTGTGATAGTATGTCATAAAGATGACATAAAACTGTTCACTCTTCCTTTCGATATTACAGGACGTGGAAATCCAAAACGCCATTTGGTGTAGAACTTGTCCTTAGATTTGTAATTTCGACGACAGTATTTCCCACAACGATGGCTTTGGAATCGTAAGACTTGTCTTAAGTCCTTATCTTGTGTACTTTTGGGTATATCACATGTAGCATAATCTTCAATAAAAGACAGCACAGTATCATCTGACTCAGTTCCAAATGTGGGAGCATCTTTAATCCATATTAGCATATGTATGTGAGGAGCACCTCTCGCTTGATACTCCTTTCTCCAAAAGAAATCCAGAACCTCTCCAAGAGGAGGATTTTTTTTATTGGTGATAAAAGACATCATAGCTTTGATTCTATGATTAAAATACCTGCATAGATTAACTGGATCCAAAGAGCACAATTCTCCAGGTGTCTTGTATTCAATATTTAGTATATTTGCATTTGCCTATCGAAGAAATTGAAGTAAATCATCCCAAGCATATTCAGCACAGCGTGGAGTAAGAAACCATGTAGGAGTTCCTAAGTTCCTTAGCATACATTTCATTTCTCCATGACTATGGTACCAGTACTCAAAAGTACCACACTGACATGCCATGAGATTAATTAGCTGAGATTCCAAAACATTATACAATTAGAACACAA
The DNA here is from genome assembly GCF_964261635.1 of Lissotriton helveticus. NCBI lineage: Eukaryota > Metazoa > Chordata > Amphibia > Caudata > Salamandridae > Lissotriton > Lissotriton helveticus. The sequence continues at coordinate 54,408,423 of NC_136059.1, forward strand.
GCCTAATTCTAAAGAAGCAACACTATTAACTACTCTACAATTGAAAAAGTGACTGCACACATTCTACGTTTTTTACTACTGCACTTTATTGCACAAAGGTGACTCACTAACCAAATTAACTTACCAAATGATTTTACCACAAAAATTATCCAAATGCAGAGAATACATTACTCTAACTAAAAACAAAATAAACCACATACATTCCCAAACAACTTATCAACTCACCTTTGAAATTGATTTGTAGCATAAGAAGTACGCCACTCACACAGTAGATATTCTTATACAGAATCTCTTTAGTTCAGTGTTTGCAGCAGAACCACGAAATGGAAAATTTTCCGTCTCATTTTACACATATATACATGTAAATAACCAATTAAAATCCTTCACACATTAATTAAAAATGAAACACACTTTTCTATTGGTTCAACATTTCAAACCTTTCCAACTGACATAACTTTCCACCCTACCCCCAACAGATCATGCAAAAGTCAACTATCAACAAAGGTCAAAAGTTCAGCACTCTATAAAACACTGCTCCTCAACAAATTTAGACTATGCATAAGCACTTACTAATAAGTACCAATACAGAGCAAAGGTCTCATTAGAAGCAACCAACATATAAACACATAAACTTGATAGATATCTGTAAAATATATATTTTAATAGATTTTTTCTTGCTTACATACGCTTATGGGACGACTTCAGAATTCGCACTGTACGTCGTCCGTACGTGCATGATATGCGTACACTAAATATACCGTAAAAAAAAAATCGCATCTATCACTAATTTTTTACAATACCCGGGGAGCCCATCCCCCGGGGCTCAACTATAACGTTCAGGACCGTGGGGGGAGCCCCAAAACCCCCACGGTCCCAGCGGCTCCCTGCGTCCTTCGGGAGCCGGCATTGCTTTTTGTCAGAGACACCAACTTACATGCTGCTCTCTCAGACGAAAAGCAATCTGCTTTCCTACTTGAAAGAGAGCTCTCGCCCTACCATAGCAAACAGCAGTGTCCCGGGGATATGCACCCCGTAACACTACAGGAGCCGGACCTCGGAGGTGATGCTGCCCAGGGCCATCAAAGGCTCAACGAAAGCCATCAAAGATTTTGACCTTGGGGATCATTGTAAAAACCCCTAAGCAGACCTAGGGGTTCAGGAAGTCCTATAGCAAATAGCAAACTTTTCCTGTCAATCAACAAACTCAATCTACACACATATACAATTAAATAAAAAAACTAATTTATTCCCACATTAAATCAAAACGAAACACACCTTTATATTACTTGAACTTTTGCACCCTTTCCAACTGATAAAACTTTCAATCCTTCCCCCATTCCACATTCGGCCAGTTACCATAGAAACACTTCAGGGAACACCTAACTGAGCACACAGGTGAAAAGTTCATCATACATTGTTGCAAATTAAAACAGCAAGTGTGCTTGACTTGCAAATATACCAGCTTATCTTATGTAATGTTCATTTCTATCAGTTTTTCTTAACCAACAAAAATCAGGCTTTTGAAAAACAGAAACATGCATCCTAGCTTTGTGCAGAATGTTGTCAAACAACTAATCATTTATTTTCTTTTTTCAAAACTGGATGTTGTCCACCATTTTAGAAATATCTTACTTTTCAAACTGCCATTTCATTTACAGAGACCTTCTGAGTGCACCCAGACCTCTCTTCAAGATGCTTACAGTGTGGATTGTGCTATATTTTCTGGAGCCAAAGGTAAGCAGAACAGAAACGAATTCACAAAGATCTACGTTTACCAAATGTAGACATTAAATAGATTGGACAGAGAGGATTAAAGTGGCACCAATTGATGCCATTGGTGAAATTCGTTTTACATCTCCAACACCCTGACCTCATAATTGAGCACTGTGGTGGCAATGACCTAGGCACTTTGACTGGGGTAGGTCTAGAAATGCTTATGAAGGACACCTTTGGACAATTGATGACACTTTTCCCCAAAACCGCCTTTGTCTATTCTAATATATGACAAAGGCAGAAATGGAACTGGTCTAACCACTATTGTCCACAGTTTGAGAAAGCTAGGAAACATGTGAATAAATCTGTTTCTGCCTTTCTCCAAGACTATAGAATGGGGTCCATCTACCACAACAGTCTGTGTTTCAGTATGCATGACATCTATAGGAGAGCCGTTGTACATTTTACAGATGAGGGTGACAGACTCTTCCTCTTGAACTTTAGACTCTGCATTGGTACTTACTTATAGGTACTAAAATCTCTCAATAAACACAAGGGCTCTTTTTAGAGCCACCCACAATCTAAATCCATACACTTCATAAATATCTGAAAAATATTTTTATTTTTCTTCCTTCAGTACGCTTATGGGACGACTTCCAATATTCGCACTGTACGTCGTCCATACATGCTTGTTACGCGTATGATAAATCTACCATAAAAAGAATAGCCTTTATCACAATTGTTTTATAATCCCCGAAGACCCCATCCCCCGGGGCTCAAATGTAATGTTGCGGACCGTGGGAAGAGCCCCAAGGCCTCCACGGTCCCAGCCGACTCCCCACTTCCTGCGGGAGCCGGCATTGCTTTTCGTCACAGAGAGCAGCTTACATGCTTACATTCTTCTTTCAAAGATGATTTCAACAGTTATACATTTTATAAAATAATATAGTACTGCACGCCAAAGGAGAAAAGTCAAATGTAAAAACAACAGTTGATGGACAGAATGCAGAACAATGTCATACATTCACCCCAGTACAGAGTCAGCACAATTATGATAGAATAGACAATAGAAAAAAAAAATATTCTACACTCAACAAACTCGTAAACAGAGTACACAGTTTAATTTAAAAGCACCCTACCACAACTAGTTTTTGAAACGCATTGTACAATAAAATGCATCACAAAATAGGCTACATACATGGTCACTGTATCGTAACCTCACATAGACAAAAGAAAGTCACTCTTACGCTACCAGGAACAGTACAAGGCCCAAATGTCCATTGTAGTGATTTCTTAGTTGCAGGTCTAGTTGTCAGATCGACACACACACTCCCTCATGGCTGGTATACACCCACACCACACCCATTCAGCGTATCCATCACTACACACGTGACCCTATGTACAAAAAAGATGGAGCGCATGTGTTGTACGCCATTTTAGAGTGGTTCCCAAACCACAGAACAAGGGGCCCACTACTACATGTGTGGTTTCTTTGGTCACTGAGTTAGTGGTGCCCGAAGCACTGAGTGGGTGAAGAATCTGCAAAGATGATGATGGGAGCACGAGGATGTTGTTAGCCATAGAGACATCAAGACTTCTTTGTTGGAGATCGGGTCTACATCATGAAGAAGGTGTCTTTTCCACGAAAAGGTGAGCAGTGAGGCTTGAGTACGCATCGGAAGGAGTCAAAGGGTTGCAGCTGACTAGATACAAAAATGGGTTGACTTCTACAAGGGATTGCAGAACCCTACCTCGACTTTGCAGACCTGCAGCTGGGTATTGCGCTAGTGAGCGCTTCTTCTCCTGGGCTCCTCGGTCCCCCCCGCCGCCGCCTATACCACGCGGCCGCCGAGCGGGGGGACTACATCCCCCAGAGTTCCTAGCGGCCCTGCCTACACACGCCAGCTGACGCGCACGGAGGCGCTTAAATCACCGACGCTCCCCTGCAGGAGCGGGTGACTTCTACAAGGGATTGCAGAACCCTACCTCGACTTTGCAGACCTGCAGCTGGGCATTGCGCTAGTGAGCGCTTCTTCTCCTGGACTCCTCGGTCCCCCCCCGCCACCGCCTACACCTCGTGGACGCCGAGCGGGGGGACTACATCCCCCAGAGTTCCTAGCGGCCCTGCCTACACACGCCGGCTGACGCGCACGGAGGCGCTTAAATCACTGGCGCTCCCCTGCAGGAGCAGGTGACTTCTACAAGGGATTGCAGAACCCTACCTCGACTTTGCAGACCTGCAGCTGGGCATTGCGCTAGTGAGCGTGTCTTCTCCTGGGCTCCTCGGTCCCCCCGCCACCGCCTACACCTCGCGGCCGCCGAGCGGGGGGACTACATCCCCCAGAGTTCCTAGCGGCCCTGCCTACACACGCCAGCTGACGCGCACGGAGGCGCTTAAATCACCGGCGCTCCCCTGCAGGAGCGGGTGACTTCTACAAGGGATTGCAGAACCCTACCTCGACTTTGCAGACCTGCAGCTGGGCATTGCGCTAGTGAGCGTGTCTTCTCCTGGGCTCCTCTGTCCTCCCCCGCCGCCGCCTACACCTCGCGGCCGCCGAGCGGGGGGACTACATCCCCCAGAGTTCCTAGCGGCCCTGCCTACACACGCCGGCTGACGCGCACGGAGGCACTTAAATCATCTGCACTTCCCCCGCGTCGCGGGACACACGCGGGAGCGCCCGGGGCTAAGCCCGGGCAAAGGGTGGGCCCTCTTAGGCCCTCAGAGGCCAGAGGAGACTGGACTGGGCCGGACCCCTTGGCTGAGTGACTACATACCTCTTCTGTCCGGCTGTCTATTGACAATACATTACCATGTCTACCATCGTGAAAAGCCCGGATATTGCTTTGTCTGAAAGAGTTGGGGGTTTGTTGAATGGTACCTTGGATAATTATTTTACTAAAACATTTGCTGATGGCTCTAAGGAACAATCTCTAGCAGACCGGCGGGCTGAGCGCCGGCGCTCGATTGAACGTTATAAGTTTAGGACTTTGTCAGAGCCAATCCCTGCTGTTAATTCCTATAATGAGCTTAGCCCTGATACTATTAATGACATTTCATCTATGGACAGTGTGCCCCTTTTGCTTAGAGAATGTTTGGCACCCTCTACCTGTCCCAATCAATCTGATGTTGATATCTCACCTCATAACTCTTTTAGTACACCCAGTGCATCTAAGGTATTGATTTCACCATCACCTATGCCTGGAAAGATAGCACGAGGTGAGACTAAGAGGACCATGCAACACAATATCTATGGCCCACCGCTAACTAAAAAGAGACGCAAGAGGATGGAACTATCCAAAACAAAGCTGATTTTGGGAAAAAGCATAAGCCTACCAGCACCAATGTCATGGGTACCACAGCTGTCACGGAAGATGCAGGAACAGTGTTAGCTCCCCCACCATTGCCTCCACCTCTATATCCAGACAGTGAGGCTAACAACGAACATGATCGAATGGTTGATGGGCCACAATCAGCTCATACTAATGACCTATTGGATAGTATCGAACTCATAATGAGAAGTTATACACTAGCAATAGTAGAAAGACTAAAAAGTATGGAGGAAAGATTAGGGAAAATAGAGGTAGACCTGGGAAGAAAGGGAAATTCTGTCAGGTTAGTAGAAAACAATGAGTCAACAACTGTACCAAATTCTTCTCAAGCCACTACATCCGTCCATAATCCTCTACCTGAAGTCACCAAAGTAGTACCTTCTGCCACTATTTCACTCACTAACATAATACCAGCTGTACCATCTGCCACCAACCACCCATCTACAATGACAACACCTGCACCCAAAAACCCCCACATTCAAAATACAAATCAGCTAAAAGTACCTATAACAAAGCCGATAACAAAATCTAACCGCATTCCCGCCATTTCTCTTAACAAGCCTGTAAGGGATATGGGTATGCCATCAACTGGGCCACCGAGAATGGGGGAGGAAGGTTATAGGCATCCTAGGGGGGGTACAAGGTAGGAGACCACCAACAGAACTCCCGCCGGAAGCTGTACCATATGTGGTGGTTCTCACGGGCGTACCAGAGTTGACTGAGAATAAGCGGGAAGGCTTCTACCAATTGAAGAACAAGATAATGCATTGGCTGACTTCATACAGACCAATAGCTAGCAATATTAATGGCGATATAGTTCATGTTCGCCGCCTCCAGTGGCTAGGCGGAAGACCTAAGGACATTGGGGGAGACGTGGTTGTAGTTAACTTTAGGGACCAAAATGCAGTTCAATATATACTAAACTGGCCTCAGGGCAATGCAAACAACTGCATCACCCCTCGCCCTTTAACATATTTTTATCCGAGATCTGTAGTATTTCCATCCCAACCTTTACATAGTCATGTTTTCTCCACCAATTACTTTCCAAACATGGAGAACACTAGGAATTCTGCTCATATGTATCATCCAGTACCAGCTTTTGACACACCTGGGTGGAACACCATACCACCCAGATTTAATACAACTGCACATTGTAGAATGGATTATCGCATGCCATTCACGCCACTGAAGGCAATGAATAGGTACGACATATTCAGTGGTCCCGATGAATGCGATTGAAGTCTACAGAATAGAGGGGAAGGGAGTGGAGCTGCAATTTTTCCTGGTTTGGATGGAGCCGAGGTGGATGACGGGAAAGGAGTTTCCAGGGTAGATATTTTAATCACTGCAATTAGCTCATCAGAGGAAATCTTAAATTCACCCCACTACCCCCGGCACGAATCGGGAGTTCCAGACTTCAACAATGACCCCAATAGAGTGGGAGAGATAGTGAATGTTACATCTAACTATTCTATTGAAAATGATAATCAATCTAGTTGCTTGGTCATGTATGAATCAATCAATAGCGCTAACAGAGCCAGGGAAACTGAGATTGCTATACCCAATCTCTGCACAGTTAACGCCAATCTCACCAGTTCTCCGGTCGAGGAAAGAGAAATAGTGACAGAGGGATTGCAGGGTATTAGCCAGAATCATTTGGGGCATAATGCTCTCCACGGGGAAGTTAGCTTGTGGGGTAATAAGGTCCACAATGTATTACAGATAAATACGGGGGGTCAGTTCTTGGCATCCTGGAATGTGGCAGGCCTTAAGAATAAGATGGCTTCCAGGGACTGGGCCATCTTTATTGACAATTGTATGATAGTCACTATGCAGGAAACCTGGGCAGTTGAACCACAATATAGACCAGGATACCTTCATTTTGCGATTGTAGCAACCCAATTTAGTAAGGGAAGACCAATGGGGGGCCTGACCACATGGGTCAAGCAGGATGACAGATATACAACAACCCAACTTGTAACCAATTCCAAGGACATATTGGTGGTTAAGTTAAAATCCCCCATTTTCGGTGAACTAATTATCTTTAATGTATATGCCAGGGGGAAACCAGGGGGGAAATGTCAGAGGTAGTTGAGGCACTGGGACATTATGTTAGAACCTGGAGAGGAGGTGCTAATGTATTAATATGTGGAGATTTCAACTGCTCCTTCGAGCCCCTGGATGACAGCGACCTAGAGCTCACTGAGCTTGAAGATACTTGCTGTCAAATTCCCCCATTAAACATACCCCCTATAAAAAGGTGGACCCAAGCAGCCCTTCAACTCAAGACCTTTAGTCTTGAATGTGGGCTAAGAGCAGTAAATGGGAGAATGCGTGGGGATAAGCAGGGTAAACCAACATTCAATAATGGCTTGAGCACAAGCAGAATTGATTATATATTAGTGAATCTTGAATTTTGGTCCTCTGTCTATGACATGACTATAATTCAACGAATAGAGAGTGATCACAACCCGCTCAGCCTTGAGATATTGCTCTTTAAGGGACAAGAAACATCGAAAGTGGATACAGTAGATAACGATATCGTCATGACAAATGATACAAGGCGGCTAAGATGGGCTGAGTGTTTGGGTAATCCCCATTCTATTAATGAAATGAATGTTTTAGTTAAAGAAGCAACTGCAGAAATACAGGGTCAGTTATCCCACGAAGATAGCGACATCAGGGTAGTCCGTATTCACTCGACCCTTTTTCTTAAACTTAGCTAATTTTTTAGTATTCCTAAGAAGAGCCATTCTGGCAAAGGAAGACGGAAACCCGAGTCATGGTATGATAAAAGTTGTAGGTCTGCATATAAATCCTTAGCGCTAGCAGTGCGATCTACTGACAGGGAGGTCATACAGGGCGCTAGAAAACATTATAAAAGGATGCAATACATTCCAAAAAAAGCCTGGGACAATAAATATTGGGATGAGCTGTTCGAAGCAAGTAAGTCCAGAGATATGACGGGCTTTTGGCACCTTGTGAGGTGGGGCAAGGGGAATCAAAAACCACAGCCTGAAAATCACGTCCCTCCAGAATGCTGGATAATGTATTTTTAGTCCCAGTTTGCTAACATAAACAGCGTACCTACAACAGCTCTGGACTTTATCAGCTGTTCCATACCTACTAGCCCACTAGTGTTCACAAGGAAAGATGTTGAATATGCCCTCAATTTAATACCCAAAGGCAGAGCTCCGGGCCTAGACAAAATTCCAGCAGATCTCTTATTATATAATAAAGAAGTCTGGGTCCCGTACATAGAATTGTTAGCAAATGCCATTGCGAGAGGGACCGCCTTGCCGGACACATGGCGGGATGCTGAAATTATACCTATTTTTAAAAAGGGGGACCGCGCAGACCCAGCTAACTATAGGCCGATCAGCCTGATCGCCTGTATTCAAAAGGTTGTGGCTAGGATGATACTTCTTAGGATTCAGAACTGGATAGAGGAATCGGGGGTCATGTCTAATTTACAGGCTGGCTTCCGACCCTCTACCAGTACAGTTGATCAAGTTTTTAGGTTTTCCACAATATACTGGAAATGGGTGATTTTAGGGGGCGGTACACTATACGCAGCTTTCGTCGACCTGAAGGCAGCGTTCGACCTTGTTCCACGAGATAGGCTATGGCGAGCGCTTCACGAACAAGGTATGCCTCCTGAACTGCTCGCCGTTTTGATAAAATTTCATGATAAAAACTACGCGCAGGTGAGATGGGGTAACCAGAGTCAGGTGACCGATAGATTTCCGACAGCAAGAGGCGTCCGACAAGATTGTGTATTGGCACCCACATTATTCACGCTATATATCAACCGGGTCATAGAATATTATAGGGACTCTCATACAGATGCACCTAAACAGAACGGTATCTCGGTCCCCCTGTTAATGTTTGCCGATGACACCCTTCTAATATCTAAAACACAGGAAGGGCTCCAGAAAGCAATCGGCTGTTTTGAAAATTCTGCAACGACTATGGCCTATTTGTCAATGTATCAAAGACAAAATTCATGGTAATGCATAAGCATAGGAACATCAGGGGCAGAGTTTTCATGAACGGGGAACTTTTAGAACAGACGGATAGCTTTAGTTATTTGGGCATAACACTAGGTTCCAGGCTTCAGTGGAAGCCACATATGTCATTCTTAAACTCCAAGCACGCACAGTTGGCTGGTGTTCTATTAAGAGAGTTTAAGTCCTCAGCTACCAAACCAATGGCCCCAGTACTCAAAATTTATTACACTAAAGTGAGATCTTCCATGTTGTACGGAGCAGAATTGTGGGGGGTTTCCAATATAACGGGCCTAAAAAACGCACATAACAAATTCCTCCGCTCTATAACAGGGCTACCACATTCAACACCACTTGTACCATTACGCATGGATTTGGGGAGTCACAGCATACAGGACATTTGTAGGTTTAGACCAATTGCATATTGGAGGAGACTATGGGTGACGCCCGAACTTTCTCATTACGCGCTAGCACTCTTGGAAATGCGAAATATGGACTCAGGGGGAAACATTTTATGGTTCAGGAAGGTTAGATCCCTACTTAAGGCCTTGGGTATGGAGGATCACTGGGAAAACCCCCAGGAGACTATTTTTCCCTCAAAACAAAAGCTAAAAGAAGCCTACTGGGCATTGATATCCCAAGAGGAGTTTCAGTCACACACTGCTCCATCATTTACCAAGGCTTTTTTGGAGCTGAAACATACTCCCTCGTATGAGAGGTATTGGGATATCATTACAATGCCATATGATAGGAAATTGTTTCATCAGTACAGGGTAGGAACCCTCCCACTTAATACGGTTACCTGCAAATGGAAAACCAGTAAAAATGATCACATGTGCACTTTCTGTATAACACACCCGGACAGTATAGCTCATGTCCTGTTTGTTTGCCCAGAGTATAAAGCTCCTCGTTACAAATGGATTAGGTCGATCTGTATTCAAAAGGGGAGTCAGACTGGGACAGTAGCACTGAGGATATTTCAAACCGACTGTTCAGACACTATGGTGATTGCGATCGCAAAATTTCTAAAATGGATGTGGACAATCCGTAGTGGTAAACTGAAAGTATTGCAGCCCCTATAAATTTATTGTGGTATTTTTGTGGAATACCAATCTTATTAATCTTAAATGTTTTTACTAAAACGTAGTATTTATTTTTTTAATTGGTCGAGTTGGAATACCATTTGTGGCAATCTTAATCTGAAGATTTTATGATGTCTTTTTCTGCTAATATCAAACAGAATGTAATGTTAATGAAATGTGTTTTTTTTAATATGTTAATGTGTGTCTTTTATGACTAACGGTCAAAATAAAGACTAATTTGAATTGATACAAAAATGCGACTTAGTATTTTAGACAAACACATTCCTATATAGTGTATTAATTTACATCCATACATTTTTTCCCAATAGCAGTAATGTTTTTATAATCGCTGAAATGTCCGGAATAATACCAATACAAACAGTTTGTAGAAATGTGAGAAGGAACGTGTATAAAAGCGCGATGTTATCTAACTCCAAATTAATATAGTAACAATTACCAATCATAACATCTTTCTTTTAATATCTTTTAGATGTACAGCTTCACGATGGATTATGTAACCAGGACGACGGCAATAGCACAAGGTGAGCAAAGAAGCTTGTTTCTGAAACAACAACAATGTATCCGTGAAAGGAGAGAATGTGTAGTATGCAGCAGACCCGCAAAACACACATTGGGCTAACGGGGCTTCAGCTGCGATGACATAGCTTCCTCGGCCCACACACAGTCGCACCCGAGTACGTCACATGTCTTTTAAAGACATTTTGCTTGTTATTGAGGCTTTGATGTCCCCCCGCTTAAAGCCCATGCAGCTCCACTTTTCTTTTTGCTTGAACTTAAGCACCCCCCGAAAATTTTTCTAGCCCCCCCCCGATATTTTTGACTTTGGTTGCGCCTCTGTCTTCAGGAACCCCCCCCCGTCGTGTGTGTCTCTCCCATGTTTTAATGTCCTTTTTTCTCTTTCTCTTTCTTAGTCTCTCACATCGTTTCTCTTTCTTTTTTTAAAGTTTTGGATGCTGCTATCTTCACTCTGCTGTATACAACCTTATCTGAATTGAAGTGGTTAACTCTTTTGATTACAGTGAAGGCTTCTTCGACACGTAGAGCACCATCTTTCAATCACGCCAATGGCACTAGGTGAAAAAGAGTTTTGTTTCCGAAACAACAACAAATTATTTGTGAAAGAAGAGAGCGGGTAGTGTGCACCAGCTTGACTGTGTAGAAATATATAATTACCTCCGAGCAGTGACAACAGATAGGTTACAACAGTCTGAGAAACAGATCTACAAGCTTATTGCGCCACTTTTGTGTCAATTTTTACATGGGAAAACTGGCGGAAGGAGCTGGTAAATCTGCGTCTCACTTTTCAAGAAAAAATCTCAACTCCAGGCTCAGCGAGAAACCTTTAATGTTCTTTTCTCTCACTCTCTGTGACATCATTTCTCTTTTAAAGTTATAGACACTGCTGTCTACTTTGACCTGTAGAAGCATACTTGAATTGAAATTGTGAACACCGGTGGCCGCACTGTTTATACAACGGTAAGCACATCGGCCTAGATATACAATGCCTCCATTGCAATGCATTACAAATAAGTTGGCGTATTTACATTCCCGTTATGCCACTTTTGTGTCAGTAACGCAGGAGGCACTTCCATATAGACGCCACTTGAACGCGGTACTATAGCCGAAGTGAAATGTACTAGACACACTGCACACAAAAAATCATAGTGTACCTTCACTTAGATAGGTTACAATAGTCTCAGTAACAGATCTAAAAGCTTATTGCGCCACATTTTGAGTCACATTTAACATGGGAAAAGTGACGCAAGGAGCCGGTAAATCGGCATCTGACTTTTCAAGAAAAAATTTCAACTCCAGGCTCTGCGAGACAGTTTTAATGTTCTTTTCTCTCTCTTTCTCCCTCACTCTCTGTGACATAATTTCTCTTTCTCTTTTAAAGGTATAGACACCGCTGTTTACTTTGCCATGTAGAAGCAGAGTTCAATTGAAGTTGTGAACTCTGGTGGCCACCCTGTTTATACAAAGTAAGCACAGCGACCTAGATATACAATGCCTCCATTGCAATGCATTAGAAATAAGTCGGCGTATTTACAATCCCGTTGTGCCACTTTTTTGTCAGTAATGCAGTAGGCACTTCCATATAGACACCACTTGAACGTGGAACTATAACAGAAGTGAAATTTACTAGCCACACTGCACACGTAAAATCGTACTGTTACCTTCACTTGTAATGCTTCACCTTATTTAGTCACATCTACATAACTTTAAACTCTTTTTTTCTTTTTTCTTTTGCAGATTACCATTTCACAGATCCCACATCACAATTTGATTATAATACTGTTTTATTCAAGTTATTTTTCCAGTTGTTTATTACATTATCTTTAAGTTACGTTTACAGTTATTGTTGTTTTAATAAAAGTAAATAAAAAAACGCTATACTTGTTTTTTGGGGGGAGGAGGGGGACGGTCCACAACAAAAATAATATTTATAATTTGAAGTACTATAGTAAGATGTTGACAGTAGGGTTGAAAAGTACTGGCTGTACAATAAGTTATATTTTCTCTTGATGGACTACAACATAGAAAGGTAAAACACGGCCCGGGAAAAGAAAGTGTCAAATTTAATACCTGAAATGAGGACAGCTTTGCTTGGCGAACTTGAAGATAAAGAAAGAAACATGGGCTTGGAAACAAGTCTGCGCATGTGTGGAGAGATCAACTGGAGCACAAAAAAACTCAGAAAAATTTACATACTATCATAGAAATATAGCTCTTTTTTTGACTAGTAAAGTTAGTTCTCAAAAATAACTGTTTTTTTTTGCCGCAAGCCCCCACGATCTAGACAGCTCCCTGCGTCCATACTTCAAAATAAAACCCCAGGGGGTGCCTTTCCCAGGGTCTCGGAGTGCCTTACAAGCCACCGATTATGGAAAAAAAATGCCCCCGGGATTTGGCCCCCCAGGGGCCTAATTAAGAATAAAATGGACTTCTATTTTTTTTCCTTTTCCACCACGTTCGCGTACAATACGCGTACCCCACCATTTTTTTATTTTTAAAAAAGAAATTGAAAATTGGAGGGCCTAAAGATCCATGTGGGACCCCCTGAGCAGGCATAGAGGGTCAAAATGTTTCTACACTGCCCCCTTTCCTTATTTTTCAACTTTGTTTTACTGTTTTCTTGTGACTTGGTTCTACCGAGGCACAAGATGACTGCCAACAATTCCTGGTTTGGAGTGTTGACAGACAGTTGACGTCCAATCAGCATACAGCTCTGCTCATAATTGTACGGATTTCCGTACGTGTGCCGTACTTCGTCTCTAGATATCACTATGATTTTACTTTTGATTGTCTCAGGAACTACTGAACGGATTTACACCATTTAACAAAAAGCACAATCTGCAAACTGAACTCTACCTCTCTGCCAAATTTGGTGTAATTCCTTTCAGCCATTCGGGCTGTAGCCCTGGCTAAATGTCCCTATGGAAAATTGCATGGAGAAAACACGTTTTGGGGACCCCCCTTTTTTCTCGGCCCCCACTTGACGAACTGCCCCCATACTTTCAGGGAAGGAGCGGAGCGGAGCAGGCCATTTTCTTAGAGAAATTTGCGAAGATTCGTCTACAAGCGCCTAAGTTATTCCAAATAGAATGTTGTGGATTTCCTATGGAAAGTAGGTCCTAACTATAACTATAACCAGTAGGTAATATATATATTGCCGTATAGTTAGTTAAAGTTAGGACCTAGTTTCCATAGGAAATCGGCAACATTCTATTTGGAATAACTTTGGCGCCGGTCAACTAAGCTTCACGAAATTCTCCAAGAAGATGGGGCGCTCCGCTCCTATCCTGAAAGTTTTGTAGTGAATCTTCAAGTGGGGGCCAAGAAAAAAGGGGGGTCCCAAAACGTGTTTTCCCAATGCATTTTCCATCGGGACTTTTAGCTGCGGCTACAGCCCGAACTGCTGAACGGAATTACACCAAATTTGGCAAAAAAGGTAGAGTTTGGTTCGCAGATCACGCTTTTTGTTAAATGGTGTAAACCCGTGCCTTAGTTCCTGAGAAAATCAAAAGTAAAATCATAGATATATCTATGGACCGAGTAGGGTAGGCGTATCCTCCGAGTATCATTCGCGTAGCCTTACGAGCACGAGCTGCATGCTAATTGGCTGTCAATTGTCTGTCAACACTCCAAACCAGGAAGTGTTGGCAGCCATCTTGTGTCTCGGTAGAAAACTAAAAAACAATTGTGCAAAATACGCAAAGGGGGCAGGGTAGAAACACCCTGACTACCTAGGCCTGCTCAGGGGGTCCAACAAGGACCTCCAAGGCCCCCCAAAATTTGTATTTATTGTTTTAAACGCGGGATGCGTGTAGGATATGCGTATTGCGTGAAAAAGAAAATCCCGGGGGCAATGTAATATTAAAGTTTTGCGGGGCCCAATCCCCCTCTACACTACCCTGGGGACCGCCACCCCCTGGGGGCAAAGTATATATAATAGCGGGGGGCACACAACCCTCCCACAGCCCCGGGGACCGCCACCGCCGGGACTTTTTTAAAATTTTTGTGGGGTGCTCACAGGCACCCCCCGCAGCCCCAGGGACCACTTCCCCCGGGGCTTTCGTTGAATATGTGCGAGGGGCTCACGGCCCAACCGCAGCAAATGTAAATGTCTGGGAGGGGCTCTTAGGCCACCCCCAGCCCCGAGGACCACCACCCCCAGGGCTTTAAAGTATAATGATGGGGGGCCCCTAAAGCCCCCCAAACCCCAGGGACCGCCACCTCCCGGGGCTCTACTAAATTGAAATTGCGGGGGGGCACACTGCCCCCGCATCCCCGGGGACCGTCTTCCCCCGGGGCTTTATAGTTGAATATGTGCAGGGGGGCTCACTTTCCCCTGCGGCAAATGTAAATGTGTGAGGGGGTGAAAGGACCCGCAAGCCCCGGGGTCCACCACCTCCACCGGGCGCTAAATATTTAACTTAAGGGTAGATTATTATTATTCTTTTTTGACGGTAAAATTAGGATACCTGTACGCAGCGCTATGCTCAGCGCGACCTCTTGTGTACACGCATTGGATACGCGTACCCTACCACTTATGCTGCTCGATTTCTAAGGCGTCCGGTACGCATATCCAATCCAGAAAAAGAAAAATATTTTTCAGATATCTAACAAGCTTATGTATTTAGATGTTGGGTGGCTCTAAAAAGAGCCCTCGTGTTTATTGAGAGATTTTAGTACCTACAAGTAAGTACCGATGCAGAGTCTAAAGTTCAAGAGGAAGGCTCTGTTACCTTCATCTGTAAAATGTACACCATCTCTCCTATAGATACCATGCATATTGAAACGCAAATTGTTTGAGGTATATGGACCCCATTCTATAGTCTCGGGGAAAAGCAGAAACAGATTTATTCACATGTTTCCTAGCTTTCTCAATCTGTGGACAAAATTTATTGGACCAGTTCAGTTCCATTTCTGCCTTTGGCATATGTTAGAATAGACAAAGGCAGTTTGGGGGAAAAGTGACATCAATTCTCCAAAGGTGTCCTTCATAAGCATTTCCAGACCTACCCCAGTCAAAGTGCCTAGGTCATTGCCACCACAGTGCACAATTATGAGGTCAGAGTGTTGGAGATGCAAAAAGGATTTCACCAATGGCATCAATTGGTGCCACTTAAACCCTCTCTGTCCAATCTATTAAATGTCTACATTTGGTAAAACTAGGTCTTTGTGAATTCCTCTATTTTATGCATACCTTTGGCTCCAGAAAATGTAGCTGTGTCCCACAATCCACATCTAAGCAACTTGAAGGGAGGTCTGGATGCACTCAGATGGTCTCTGTAAATAAAGTGGCTGTTTGAAAAGTAAGATTTTTAGTGGATAAGATGCCGTTTTAAAAAAAGAAGATAAATGATTGGCTGTTTGAAAACATTATGGACTAAAAACTAGGGTGCATGTTTCTGTTTTTTAAAAGCCTGATTCCTATTGGTTTACAAAAAGTAATAGAAAGGAATGTTACATAAGATAAGCTGGTATATTGAAAAGTCAAGCACACTTTTGATTAGAAACATTGTGTGATGAACTTTAGACCTGTGTGCACAGAAAAGTGTTCCATGAAGTGTTTCTATGGTAACAGGCAGAAGGCAGAACGGGGGTAGGGTTGAAAGTTATGTCAGTTGGAAAGGGTTCAAATGTTCAATGATAGAAATGTGTGTTTGTTTTTATAATTAATGTGGGAAGAAATGTGATTTGTTATTTACATGTATATGTATGTAGATTGAGTACGTAGATTGAGAGGGAAAGTTTGATATTTGCCACAGGACCTCCTGACCCCCTAGGCCTACTCAGGAGGTCCCACAAGGACCCCCAAAGCCCCCAAAAATATATATATATATATTTTTAAATCGCGGGATGCGCGTAGGATACGCGTATCACGTAAAAAACATCCAAAACTGAAGCCTACTCACACTGCCCCAGGGACCGCCAACCCCGGCACTTTTGTTGAATATGTGCTGGGGGGCTCACGGCCCCCCTGCAGCAAAAGTAAATGTGTGGGGTGACTCTTAGGCCCCCCCCAGCCCCAGGGACCACCAGCCCCGGGGCTTTAGAGTATAATGATAGGGGGCCTCTAAGGCCCCCCGAGCCCCGGGGACTGCCATCCCCGGGGCTTCTTGCAAGTATGGGCCGGGTCCTGCAGTGTCCCGGGGTGCCCACCCCCGGGACACTGCCATTTGCAATGACAGGGCGGGAGCCTTGTGGCTCCCACCCTGTCATTGCAAACTGCTTTCCTATTTGGAAGAGAGAGCAGGTTAACCTGCTCTCTTTTCCAAATAGGAAAGCAGATAGCATGTTAGCTGCTCTCCCGGAGGAAAAGCAATGCCGGCTCTCAAAGGACGCGGGGAGCCGTCTGGGACCGTGGGGGCATTGGGGCTCCCCCACGGTACCCAATGTTTTATATAAGCCCCGGGGGATGGGGTCCCCAGTGATAATAAACATTTGTGATAGGGGCTATTTTTTTTCACGGTAAAATTCGGGTGCACGTATCCAGAACGGAGCTCAAGGCGACCTATGGTGTGCACGCGTTGGGTAGGCGTATCGTACCACATATGCTGACCAATTTCTAAGGCGGCCAGTACGCGTATCCAAGCAAGAAAAAAAAGAAAAGAATATATATTTTTCTTGTATTTATCAAGCTTATGTGTTTAGATGTTGGTTGGTTGTAAAAAGATCCTTTGTGTTTATCGGTACCTATAAGTAAGTTCCTATGCAGAGTCTAAAGTTGTTGAGGAGTGGTAAGTAAATAGTTTATTATGTAGTTAATTAAAACCATTACAATATTCCATAACATAAAATATATTACATATTGCTTTCACATACTATTAAAAACAGATCAGATGTAAATGATTAAGATCAAGTTTAAGAAACATTTTGCAATTTTACAAGATCCGCTAATATTGCGACATTATTCTTTCTTCAATTTCTCAAAATGGGTTAAAAATGTTATTATATAACAAATTAATTCTAGGGCAAATGATTCCATACTCGTTAATATTGCCGATCTGCAGGTACAGAGGATTGTTTCACAGTGTGGTGAACTTTTGACCTCTGTGGTCAGTTGAGTTTTGCATGATCTGTTACTATGGTAACAGTAGAAAGCAAATTGGGGGTAGGGTTCGAATTTATGTCAGTTGGAAAGGGTTCAAATGTTCAACCAATAGAAATGTGTGTTTGCTTTTGAATTAATGTGGGAAGCAATTTGATTAGTTATTTACATGTATATATGTGTAGAATGAGAGGGAAAGTTTGTCATTTTTTGGTTTTGCTAAGAACGGTAAAGTACCAACATTCTGTATAAGAAAATCTGGTGAGTGACTGATATTCTTCAATTTGAAATGTGAGTTGTTAACTTGTAAGGGGATGTATGTGGTGTATTTTTATTTTAATAAGAGTAATGTTTTTATCCTGTTATGGTGCAAGGAGTAGTTTAGTTGTGTAGAATCACATTCTAAGTTTGTCTGCATTGGGATAACCATTGTGATGAAAGCATTTGGTAAGTTAATGTGTTTGGTGAGTCAGCTTTGTACAGTAAAGTGCAGTACTAAAAAAATTTTGAATGTGTGCAGTCACTTTTCCAGTTCTAGAGTAGTTAATAGTGTTGCTTGTTTAGAATTAGACTTGTGTTTCAAATCAACAATTTTCCACTCAGTGTACATAAACTACTGCAAACTTTCTGGGGCAGATTGACAAGCCCCTTGTGCCTCTTTATGCTGCCATTGCGTCACTTTTTTTGACGCAATGTTGGCACAAATAATGCAACAAATTGCTTATGTATTTGCTAAATGAGTCAGGGTTGTGCACTGAAATTTAGTAGTTATATACATGGAATGTGTGCAGTCATTTTACCGTTTCTAGACTAGTAAATGTGTTTTGGTAAAATGCAAGGTCTAATATTTTTTGTCTAGAATCACACTGTGAGTCTCTGTGCATTTAGGAATAATTCTGATAGATGTATTTTTGTATGTTTTGTGTTTGCAGACACATAACTGCTTAAAAACCTATCCCTTTTTCAAGTTTTGATAGAATTAGAAACCAGTTATTGCTTTTGTATTTGCAAAAGGCCTCATGGTTTCTACACTAAAATGCAGTATTTATATTTCTGGAATGTGTGCAGTCATATTAGCCCTTCAGGAGTAATTAATAGTGTTGCTTGTCTAGAATTAGACTTGTGTTTCAAATCTACAATTCCCCAGTCAGTATATATACACTGTTGCATACATTCTGGGGCAGATTTACAAGCCCCTTGCGCCTCTTTGTTGTTCTATTGCGTCACTTTTTTGATGTAATGTTGGAGCCAATAATTCAGCAAATTGCTTATGTATTTGCAAAATGACTCAGGATTGTATAGTAAAAGGCAGCAGTCATATATATAGAATGTGTTTAGTCATCTTAACGTTTCTAGACTAGTAAATGTGTTTTTGTAAAATGCAAGGTTTAATATTTTTTGTTAAGAATCACACTGTGAGTCTGTGCATTTAGGAATCATTCTGAGAGAAGTATTTTTATACTGCTTAAAAACGTATTACATTTTTTTACATTTTTGATAGAATTAGAAACCAGTTATTGCTTTTGTATTTGGAAAATGAGTTATGGTTGTACACTAAAATGCAGCATTTACAATTCTGGAATGTGTGCTGCCATTTTAGCCCTTCCACAGTAAATAATAGGGTTGCTTGTGTAGAATCAGACTTGTGTTTCAAATCTTCAATTCCCATTCAGTATACATACACTAAGCATGAGCGCAAAATCCGCTCCGATCGCGGATTTTGCGGATTTTCGGTAAATCCGCGAACTCTCGCGGATTTACCGAGAATCCGCAATCCGCGATCGGAGCGGATTTTGCGGTCAAAAGTTCAAGCCTGCATAATTTACGATGGCGCCGGCAAGCTGCCAGCGCCATCCTCAAATGGTTACTTAATTAGCTTCGACAGGAAGCTCTAATAGATAAGATACAGCAGGGGCTCGAGCGCCTGCTTTATTTTAACAGTTGGAGCTTCCTGTTGAAGCTAATTAAGTAACTATTGCAGGATGGCGCTGGCAGCTTGCCGGCGCCATCGTAAATTATTTCAAGGTGGTGTCTTCTTGAGTAAATATGAAGGGCAGGGTTCATTCGGGCACGACGGTCCTGGCACAAAAAAATAAACCTCAACAGGAAACACTTGCAGATATCAATAAAGCATGTGCCCTAGTTGAAGCTTTAATTCAGTGACTCATTGATCAGCCCAAAAATTTATCTGCTGATCGGTCTCTGCCCTTTTATACACACAAGAGGCATGCTCGCATGGCTCGTCCGTTTGGCCCCGCCCACACACTCGAGGTGTGCACCGTCTTCCCGCCATTTACCCACTATGATGGACATTTCACTAAAGGGACCCCTGCGCACTTCGGCGCGATTGCATAGTAACACACACTTGGTCGCTGGAACTAGTTGAAGCGCAAATGTAGCGACTCATTCATCAGCCCAAAAAAAATCGTGAGCGTTGGGAGGCTGGGCAGATGTGCCTTCTTCCCAAATATCCCATCGATGCTGCTCTGATCGGTCTCTGACCTTTTAGACACTCAAGAGGCATGTGCGCTCGCGTGGAAGCCCCGTCCGTTTGGCCCCGCCCACACACTCGAGGAAGCCCCGCCCCCAATCCGCAAATCCGCTGAATCCGCTAAATAGGCGGATTTTGCGGATCCACGATCCGTGGATCCGCTAAATCCACGAATCGTGGATCCGCAAAATCCGCCCATGCTTAACATACACTCAGTGGCAGATTTACAAGCCCCTTGCGCCTTTTTGTTGTTCTATTGCATCACTTTTGCACTGTTGTAGTGACCCATCCAGCAGTATGTACTAATCCATTCACTATGGTAAAACTGAAGCACTTATAAATTCAGTCAGGCACTCTACTTGCAGAACTGTAATCATTCAGTCAGTACCCAAGTACTGATGCAGTGAAGCAGGCCTAAGAACATGGACTGCTTTAAATCCCTATGCATTATGGATG
Organism: Lissotriton helveticus; assembly: GCF_964261635.1. NCBI lineage: Eukaryota > Metazoa > Chordata > Amphibia > Caudata > Salamandridae > Lissotriton > Lissotriton helveticus. The sequence continues at coordinate 54,429,081 of NC_136059.1, forward strand.
CATCCACCTGCACACTTGTCTTTCACATCTCCAATTCTCAACTCTGTATCCTTACACTTCCACCAAATACTCTGTCACTGCTGTTGCACTATTGTTGTGACCCATTCAGCAGTATGTGCTAATGCATTCACTGTGCTAAAACTCAAGCACTTATAAATTCAGTCAGGCACTGGGCTTGCAGAACTGTAATCATTCAGTCAGTACCCAAGTACTCATACAGCGAAGTAGGCCTTAGAACATGGATTGCTTCAAACCGCAATTCACTATGCATGCAGTCTTCTATCCACCTCCACACTTGTTTTTCAAATTTTCAATTCCCCAGTCTGTATCATTACACTTCCACCAAGCACTCTCTCACTGCTGTGGCACTGTTGTAGTGACGCATTCAGCAGTATGTACTAATCCATTCAATGTGGTAAAACTGAAGCACTTATAAATTCAGTTAGGCACTCTCCTTGCAGAACTGTAATCATTCAATCGGTACCAAAGTACTCATGTAGCGAAGTAGGCCTTAGGACATTGACTGCTTCAAACCCCTATGCAGTATGCATGCAGTTTTGTATCCACCTTCACACTTGTCTTTCACACCCTCAATTCCCGAATCTGTATCCTTATGCTTTCATCAAGCACTCTGTCACTGCTGTTGCACTGTTGTCGTGACCCATTCATCAGTATGTACTAATCCATTCACTGCATTAAAACCCAAACACTTATAAATTCACCCAGGCAGTTTCACCAGCAGTGCAGAGGAAAGCATAGACTTGTAACATATTTAAGTACATATGTTAGATTTCTGTGCTTCAGAAGTACTACAGTACACTGCAAGTAAACACCTTATAGAGTTATACTGTAGCACTTCCTTATAGTTCTGCACTTTCACATTCACCATACACTACCAATGTATTCTTTCATTCAAGTATGCACTACGCATTCATTCAAACAAACTTTTACACACTATCATACTAATATAGCTCTTTTTTGACCAGTGAAGTTAGTTCTTACAATAACTTTTTTTGTGTGTTTTTTTGCTGTTTTGTATTTTTTTTGTTTTTCTGAACAATTTTATTTTTTTTACAGGAAAAAAAAGAAATGCAGAAACGAAATAGTGTTGAACAAATAAACAAAAAAAATGTAATGGTGGGAGCAATGGTGCTCTTGTTTCCGCCTGCAAATTAAATCTATGGATTGTTCTTCATAGCAAAGAGTCTCCTTGCAAAATTTGCACAAAATAATTCGATCAGCAAAATCTGGATGGATGTCCGGATGAGGACTTGATGGTCCTGCGGAAGTGCTGGCTACAGCTGGTGGAGGGTCTTGTCAAAGCCTGTTGCATACAGCTCTCGCATAATTTCGGGGATGTTGTGTTTTGACATGCTTCACCATGCTGGCTGTTACAAAAGAATATTTCTTATTAGGATTGCCTCTGGAGAGCACTGTTGCACACACCTTACAGGTCACCATTACTGCATTTACTTTTTTTTCACTGTCAGGAAACAAGAAAAATGTAATGTCAGTGCTTCCTTCCTTTTGGGGACCGGATCCTCAGCAACAAATTTTTCTTCTGTAGAGTGTTCAGAGAAATATTTATCCTGGTGTACAGCCATATTGAAGATCTCGTAAAAAACAAAACAAGGTCCATGTATACATAAATTTAGGAATGGGATGTGTGTTCTTATGGGAATAGGGTGGGTAGTTTTGTTAAAATTTGTAATCATACATTTTTTTTGTTAAATTTAAAAAAATGTACTTTGTTACTAAATATTGTAAAAATGTAAATTAAAATTTAGGAGTGAGATGTGGTTTGTTATGGGTAACGGGTGCGGAGTGTGTTAAAAATTTAAATTAGTAACATTTTTTTCAAAAATGTTTCAATAAAAAAATAAAAAATAAAAATAGTAAATTATATTGGTTTTGTGTACAGTATATTCCCAGAGTTTGTAGTTGGTGGAGTGAGATTAGTTAATAATATTGTTTGATTGTCCAGCATCTTTTTTGAGTTTATACATGTTGGAGTTGGAATAGTAAATTATATGGGTGTTGTGTCCAGCACCTTCCCTGACTTTGTACTTGGTGGATTGGGAATGGTAAATGATATGGGTTTGGTATCCGCACCTTCCCTGAGTTAGTACTTGGTGGAGTGGGAATAGTAAATTATATTGTTTGAATGTCCAGCACATTCTCTGAGTGTATAGTTGGTGGAGTTGGAATAGTAAACTATATGGGTTTTGTGTCCAGCACCTTCCCTGACTTTGTACTTGGTGGAGTGGGAATAGTATATTATATGGGTTTTGTGTCCAGCACCTTCCCTGACTTTGTACTTGGTGGAGTTGGAATAGTAAATTATATGGGTTTTGTGTCAAGCACCTGCTCTGAGTTTGTACTTGGTGGAGTGGGAATAGTAAATTTATGGGTTTTGTGTGCAGCACATTCCCTGAGTTTGTACTTGGTGGAGTGGGAATAGTAAATAATATGGGTTTGGTATCCAGCACCTTCCCTGAGTTAGTACTTGGTTGAGTGGGAATAGTAAATTATATTGTTTGAGTGTCCAGCACCTTCCCTGAGTTTATAGCTGGTGTAGTTGGAATAGTAAATTATATGGGTTTTGTGTCCAGCACATTCCCTGACTTTGTATCTGGTGGAATGGGAATAGTAAATTATATGGGTTTTGTGTCCAGCACCTTCCCTGAGTTTGTACTTGGTGGAGTGGGAATGGTAAATTATATTGTTTGAGTGTCCAGCATCTTTTTTTGAGTTTATACATGTTGGAGTTGGAATAGTAAATTATATGGGTTTTGTGTCCAGCACCTTCCCTGACTTTGTACTTGGTGAAGTGGGAATAGTAAATGATATGGATTTTGTGTCCAGCACCTTCCCTGACTTTGTACTTGGTGGAGTGGGAATAGTAAATTATATGGGTTTTGTGTCCGGCACCTTCCCTAACTTTGAACTTGGTGGAGTGGGAACAGTAAATCATATTGTTTGAGTGTCCAGCACCTTCCCTGAGTTTATAGTTGGTGGAATTGGAATAGTACATTATATGGGTTTTGTGTCCAGCACCTTCCCTGACTTTGTACTTGGTGGAGTGGGAATAGTAAATTATATGGGTTTTGTGTCCAGCACCTTCCCTGAGTTTGTACTTGGTGGAGTGGGAATAGTAAATTATATTGTTTGAGTGTCCAGCACCTTCCCTAAGTTTATAGTTGGTGGAGTTGGAATAGTAAATTATATGGATTTTGTGTCCAGCACCTTCCTTAAGTTAATACTTGGTGGAGTGGGAATAGTAATTTATTTGGGTTAATGGTTTAGCACCTTCTCTGAGTTTATACTGTTCAGCATTTTCGTAGAATATATAGTTGATGCAGTGGGAATAGTAAATTATAATATATGAATGTTTAGTATTTTGTGAGAGTATATATAATGATATTAACTATGTTTAACTCATGTTGTATGGTAACATTATTATAACAATATTAATTAATTATTGTAATTGTTAGTAATTAAAAATAAATTAATTAGAGTCACAGCATTTTATTATTTTCAAAAAGTAGGTAATAAAATAGGAAATCAGAAAAAAAAATATTGGCATTTTTAAATGTTATGTGTACATTTTTATTTTCATGAAATAAATGAAAAATATGTACAATTTCATCACAGTTGTACAAGTGTCTCACAAAATGATTATTGCAAACATAATTTATTACAATTATTTTGAAGTAAAGTAATATTTATTACTTGTACATTTTTTTGTTCAGTTCACAGTGTTTAATGTAAAAATAAAGATTTATTTGACAAGTTATATACAACAACTATTTTTATATTTTTTAACACTGTGGTACTATTTTTAAACATTTTTTGTAGTACACATATTTATAAACATTAATACAAAAAGGTAGGTTTTGTTAACATTAATATAATATTTACATTTGTGTTTTTTAAAATAATTTTTTGTTATTAATATATAAAATATTAATAATAATAATTTTTACAGATACAATGCTAATGTTTTTAGGTAAAATATTGGTTTATAGCAACAGTAAATAATAGTAATATTAATAACAGTATTGTATATTCATACAGTCATGTAAGTAATTTTTAATAAGGTAAATGTTTGTTTATTTAATCGAAAGTCATTGAAATTAACATTTGGTACATTGGAATAATTTTTATAACAATGTTACATTTTTGTTTAATTAAAAAAAATACAATAGTTACATAATGTATATTGTAACATGTGTAAAATAATTTCACAATGTTAATTAATGTTAATATAAATGGGACTATTTGTTTGTTTGTGACTATTTTGTAACCGCGCCATGTTATTTTGGGTCATTTCGACTTGGAAGCCTGCTTCGCGTGTGGAAGGGTAAGTTTAATTTTAAGTACTTTATTTAAGTTATATGTTTAGTTTGAGTGTTTGTAGAGTGTGTGTAAGTTTTCTATTGTTTGGTATTTGTAGGACGTGTGTGTTTTAGGCGGTAGTTACGGTTATCGTTTTGGTTCCGGTGTACTAGTTTTGGGTTAGTATGTTTATGAGGTAGGAATAGGGTTAGAAATGTAACGTAATGTTTTGTATTATGTTTAATAATGTTTTATATTGTATGTTGGGGGCATTGTGTGCGGGTGAGTATGTATTTTTTTTCTATTTTACAGGTACTTCATGTGGATGTCGTTTTTGGGAGAAGATTGAGGGTTTTTTTCGTACAAAGGGTCTCTATTATTTTTTAATATATTTGAGACACACTTTCTAACATTTTCGGGTTTTCCAGGAGCGTTTTTTATCTTTTACACTATTTTCAGGTTTTTAATGGGTTATCGTTGGATCTATTATGGAGAAGAATCGTTATGGATGTGTTGTTTTCATTTTATTTATATTACATTTCCATGGAGCGTTTTTTCTGTTTTTGTGAACTATTTTCGGGTTTTTAAGGGTTTTCGAGTGGATTGTGTTGGAGAAGAATTTTTTTGATTACGTGTTATTTTTGGATGATCTCGTTTGGATTGTTTGGGTGGATTACTTCAAAGGAATGACTTATTTTGTTACAAAGGTTTCTCTTCAGCAACAAAGTGAGTAAGTATTTTTCATTTATATTATTGGGTGGGATTGTCATGTTATTTTTTATGTAATTTTATGGTATATGTTAGAAATTATAAGGAAATTATTTAGATATATTTAAATAAATATATTAAGTATATTTGAATAAGTTTGTTACAGTTTCTAACGTGTTTAATATTTATATTTTATGTTTACAATTTGAATAGTGTAGGTATATGAGGTATGTTTAAAGAATTGTTTTAGCTATGGTAGATAGGTATGGTAGGTCTCTGGTAGTTGGGTATAGGGTTACTTGGCTTTGTAAGGTGTTGTACATTTTTTTAGTTTCTTTAGTTAGTTTAGGGCCTATTTGTGTTATAGATTGCTCCATTCGGAGTTCTTGGTAGCTTTGTTCCTTTTGTAATTATTGAAGGAGTTTACGGAGGGTTAGGGAACCTCTTTGCCTGTACCTGCTTGGAAAGCAGTGTGCCATCCTTCGACAGCGTTGTTGCTTTTAGCTGTGTACTTAGGTAGACGTTCCACCAGGGGATTTGGAATTTTGGTTGCCTTCTGTGTCCAGATCTGTGTAGTCTAACTACCCATGTATCTTCAAAATAATCCAAGAGAGGGCTTAGTTTAGTTTTTTTTTTTATAATAGGGGCTGTCTATTAATAGGTTGTAATGTTCCGCTATGTCTGTAACTGGAACGTAGGCTAGTGCAATTAATTTTTTTACCTGGTATGCAAAAGTACTGTCAGTGCAGTATTGGGTGCTTAGGGCAGATTTTTTTTGTATATGTTTCCATATACTTTTGTTAAAGTGGTAGTAGCAACCTTGGATTGCTGTGTGAGGGTAGGTTTTTAGAATTGTATTTATCATTGCTTTCTCAAAGTCAATGATAATTCTTTGGGGGAAGTCATTATTTGTTAGGTCTTTTATTTTATTTAGTACTTCAGTATAAGTTGTTTGCTGTTTGTTGGGTAGTAGGGCATATATGAAGGGGATATTGCAGTTTTGATAGTGTCCATGGATGGTGTATAATTGGTAGAATGGTTTTGGGCACACTGAGATTGTGCCGTCCATCATCCATGTTTCGCATGGGTGTAATTTCACCATATTGTCTGCTGTAGCAAACATTATAAATCTTTTTTCTTTACATGCATTGTCAAATATGATGAAAGGTTCGTTATTATGGGTTATTGTTAGTTCAGGGGGTATTTGGACTTGCTCAAATGTTTTTGGGGCAGGTGGTATAGCTGTAGTTGTTCTTTCTTGCTTAGCTATTGTCCTTTTTAGAGAATCTATAGAAGGGGGTTGGCTTGATGCATGTTGGGGGAGAGTTCTTAGATGGTCTTTAAGAATAGTTGTAGATGGGCGGTCTGTGTTAGTGCTTGCTTCTTTTAGTGAGTTAAGCATTTGTCTAATTTCTATTTCTGTCACGTTGGGAGGGTGGTTATGTTCTGTTGTGTTAGTTACAGTTGTTTCCTGAGTTATAGCACAACGATAACATTTATTACTGTAATATTTGCTGCATTTCCAAAACACTTTCAATTGATGTTGTTTTTCTTGGGTATATGTATAGCCCATATAAAAAAGAAGCATTTTGCCTTTCTGTGAAGTTACAAATTTAGCTTCTTCTGTCATTGTTCTGGTTTCTTTCTACAGTAAATAAATGTTACATAGAGAAATTTAGATTTGTTTTACGTTTATTATTACATTAATCACATTTTCACAGTATATTTACCAGTTTTTCAGTTGTTTGGAGGGCTATGCTCTATGTTTTGATGGTTTTCCTCTCTGTTTCTTTTGTTGATGGTTCTGTTGGTAAAAGAAAAATCATTTATTGTATATGTTTTGTTATATCTTTATGAGTAACTACATATGTTTTAAACTAGTATATGTGAGTATTGATGTATATAAGTGAGTATATGTGAGAGTGAGAGATTGGAGGAGTTCCTGTATAAATAAGTATGTGCTTCTATAAGTGATTGTTTAAGAGAGTAAGTATGTGTGCGTTTCTGTAGAATTACGTATAGTGGTATGTATATAGCTGTATATGCAAGTAAATTTGCATGTGTGAGTATGTGTGTGAGTAACTCCATGGATGAGTATTGGTGTGTAGAAGGATGTATATGTGTATGAGTGCATATGATGAGTGAGTACATGTATGAGTGACTATATTGCTGAATGAGTGGATGTGTATGTAGATATTGGAATTATCTACTAGGTTGTTGTAACTGGTATTGGTATCTCCATTTTTTTGAAAATCTTAGTTTCTATTTTTAAATGTGTATATCAAAGGTTATATTAGGGTGAGAGGAGGTCTGCCACTCTTTCACAAGGATGATGTCATCAGTGAGGTCATCAGTGATGTCATTTGAGACTCTGTGAGTCCTTAGCAAAGTTCTTTCAGAATAAAGTTCAGGTGATATTTACCTCTCTTGAACCTCAGGTGGCTCAGAGCCTCCATGACACTCCCCATAGGAACTCCCATGCGGGATCCACGGGGGCTACTTTCTCAACCTTTAACCCTGTGGAGGCAGAGGAAGTAGCAAAACTGTTGCTAGCCACCAAATCTGGTTCACCTTACGATCCTTGCCCCACTTCTATTGCTAAACTGGCGGTTGGCCCTATTGCGAACCAACTGGCAGGGATTTTCAACTTAATGTTTGAAAAAGGCAATTTCCCTACAATCTGGAAACGGGCCTCAATCAGCCCGCTCCTCAAAAAACCCTCCCTTGATATTGCGGACCCCAACAGCTATAGACCAATATCCAGGTTGCCACTGCCTGCGAAATTGGTTGAGAAAATTATGAACTTCCAACTCTGTTCTTTCCTGCGCAATTCTAAAGGTCTAGACTCAGCACAACATGGTTTTAGAGAGGGTCACAGCACTGAGACGGCTCTGATTAAGTCCACAGAGGAGATCCGGAAGGTGCTTGACGAAGGGGGCCAGGCAGTGCTGATTCTTTTAGACCTATCAGCAGCCTTCGATACCGTCCACCATGCATTGTTACTAGATCGGTTGGAGGGCTGCGGGGTTCGCGGCCAAGCACTCAAGCTCCTGGAGGCCTTTTTAACTGAGCGGGTACAAGTGGTGGCCATGGGGGAGTATGAATCAAGACCTTTCGAGCTCCCGGGGGGGGTCCCGCAGGGATCCTCCCTAAGCCCCACTTTATTCAACATCTACGTAGCCGCTCTTGCCCCTGTAATCAGATCCTTCGGGTTCGAGTTAACATCATACGCCGATGACACCCAGATTGTGGTCTCGGTGCTCCCGGGGACTGAGAGGGAGGTGGCAGGCAGGTTTCAGGATTGCATGTCGGCAGTCAGCTCTTGGATGGCAAAAAGCTGTTTAAAACTGAACTCATCAAAGACTGAGGTGATCATTTTTGGCCCAAGTACCAATCTTTGGAGCCCTAACTGGTGGCCCACTGATATGGGGGCCCCCCCTATCCCTGTTACAAAGGTGAAGAATTTGGGGGTCGTTATTGATAACCTTCTCACCTTCAAACCCCAAGTCAATGCGCTGAGTTCCTCAGTACATTATATCCTGAGAATTATCAGAAAGGTTCTACCGTACCTTCCTGAGGGCTGTAGAAAGACGGTGGTGACAGCCCTCGTCCTATCACGCATTGACTATTGTAATAGTCTTTTTCTCGAGGCACAACAGGGAGTGCTCAACAAGCTTCAAGTTTTACAAAATGCGGCTGCCCGCTTGATTGGGGGTTTGCCCAAGTTTTCCTCAGTCTCTAAGGAGTTGGATAAACTGCACTGGCTTCCGGTACGGAAACGAATTAGGTTCAAGGCCCTTTGTATTGTCTTTAAGGCACTGCATGGCCTTGGCCCAGTGTTCCTTCAAGATCTTTTTCAGTGGTATAGACCAGGTAGACAACTGAGGTCGGCCAGTCTGGGGCTAGTTAAAACCACCCGAATCAAGAGGGCACGCTGGGGTGGAAGGAGCTTTGTCAGGGGAGCTGCCATGGCGTGGAACTCCCTCCCTCTCTCCCTCAAACTCAATACAAATCTCCTGGCATTCAGGAAGGATCTAAAAACATGGCTTTTCTCCCAATAAGTACCTAGACTTTCGCTTCTCTGGAACTATCACTTCAGCGCCAGGACGCCGACTGGTATCAGTGCGCTCTATAAGTGTAAAAAATAAATAAAATAAATAAATGTGATGAGTGATATCACCGACCATGTCATGAGTGATGTAATAAGTGACATCATCAGCAGTGCATTGCGGGCGCGCGAGTTATAGTTAGGTGAACTAACTATAACGGTTGAATTTCAATGGTTTTGTATGAGAGAAATGTCCAGCTAACTATAACATGGGTGAAACCTATGGTTTTTTCAGTGAATTTCTAAGGTTTTTTAAATGCTAATTCCTAACTATAACGTGGCTGAAACCTATGGTTTTTCTCAGTGAATTTCTAAGGTTTTTTAAATGCTAATTCCAAACTATAACATGCCTGAAACCTATGTTTTTTCAGTGAATGTATATATGCACTGAAAAACTAAACACCCACTTCATTTACAAAGAAATGGAAAGTTTGCATCTCTGCAACCTCTCTAATTTTTCACCTAAGTCATCTTCCAATCAATCAACACAACAACCACAAATACACACACCTACTTGCTACCATTCTTGCCTAAGCTTATCAATTATTCTTCTTTAATTCAAATTCAAAGTGCAGGCCCTTTATTCAGCCTACTTGGTAACTACTACCCGTGAATAGCAGTAGGTAATTTGCACACTTCTGTCCTTTCTTGCGTCTTTTCTACCACACACTGCGGCAAGTTTACAAGCCCCTTGCGCCACTTTTGTATCATTTTTGCCACAACCTTGTAAATCTGCCCAATTTTGTGCATACTTTATGCACTAGCTTTCTTCCTTAGTTGTTGTACTAGTTTCTCTTGCTCCCACTGCGGAATCCAACACCCTATCTGTGTAATGACCTGTAAATCCAAAGATCCACTTCATTGACAATGCAGTGGGTAGTTTGCGTCTCTCCAACCTTTCTTATTTTTCATGTTTTTCATCTTCTACTCAATCTACACATCATCCACACATACACACATCTAATTGCCTCATTCCTTAGCTGTGATTATCAACAATTCGTCTATTTCATATTCATATTCAAAGTGCAAGCCCTTTATCAAGCCTTTTTGTTGTAACTACTATTCTAGGAAGTCTGCTCATACACAAAACAGTGAATTACGGTGTACCAAAACCCACCTTACTACACAAACCCCTTACCAAACTAGCAATCAGTCACTCATTGGTTCTTCACCCTAGAGCAAAAACACCAATGGCTAGTCAACCCAGAACATGCGACTTACATTACATGAAGTAAAGTGGATAACAAAAACACTCTTTCAATATACTCTTACACCAGTCAAAAACAAGATGTAAATAAAGACACGTGAAATGTTTATTTCTAACGCCCTAATCTCATGCACAGTACCTTAGAAAATACAACCAAACATATTATCAGAAACAAGGTTGTCAGCATTGTTACTATTCTATGAAATACAAACAGAAAAAGCATCCTATAATGCTATAGGTAAACAAATTTAAAACATACCTACATTTCACCCTCCCTACCTAGCAGATTAGTTTATAACTACAGAAAGTCTCATAGGATTATATGGGTACACCCATACCTCTGGTACTCAGCAGTAGTGGATCACATTCAGTGCTCCACAAACTGTCAAGATACGTATGTTCTCCAACTGTGTGTAACTTTGCCTCCACAATGGATTATGAAACGCGCAAGTATCAGAGGTGTCCACATGCAAGGATCATACTGAATAACAGACACAGTATTCAAGATAACCCGTATGTTCCATGCTCTCACTATACACACAAAACTAGTGAGGCAGTTTACAAATCTAGCATACCAAATTATTCTCATATAAAGCAAAATACTCAGCCTTCTCTAAACAATATCACAAGTACGTGTCGCAGGAAATCAAAAATTGCATGTAAGCTTCTAATAAACCCATGCTAACTTAACAGGCTGTGAGTGCAACTTTCAGCCCCACGGCACCCTTTCTTGATGAAAGCACGTGATATAAACATGGGCGAATTAGGAAAGCAGAGTCCAAGCCTAAAAAGCAGAGTCAAGTTCACATTTCCCCAAAAACGTTATTCGCTCTTTGATAGAAAACAGTAACTAAATAATAAAGAATACGTAGAAAAATCAAAGAGTCTTAATCCAAAAGCGTGTAAGCACAGTATGTAGCAACAGCCTCCAAGAGGAAGTCATTGTTCTCATCTGAAAACATTTCAGCCATCCAATTCAATAGTGAGAATGAACATACATGTTCCTCAACAACTGCAGCCTCTATCACCATCGGAGGAAAACTTGGGTCATCTTCAATGTAACTGCGTGCCAAGAACTCAAGCACCGCTGCAAAAACATTCCAATGTCCCATTATTCCATGTGTTGCTGCTAAGGCCATAATCCCGCCGCCAGAATAGAGCAAGTTATAAACCACTATGGGGCTCATCAGCTGGTCATAATCCGCGTTGGGAGACACCGTACTGAAGAGACACAAATCCAGGGCCCAGTCGAAATCGCAGCTCAGGCAATGGACAAATGGCAAAAGACAGGTTGAAAGCATGTGAAAAAAGAAAATCGAAACGATAATCCATAAGCTGCACTCAAAGTTGCAAGAGGCAGCGCTCCATAGTAACTAAGCATTTGGTTGCGCAGCAGCAACAACCGGGACATATTATTGTCTGCTGCAGGATGTGCATCCATATTTATGTAAACAAATTAATAAATGCACACCGGCAACTAATGCGAGTATTAAGCGCAATCCACCAAAGATGCTGGAAAAAATCGAATGAAAAAATCCCCAAAAGACACCAAATATACTTTCTACAGAAGTCACAAGGCCACTGCTTCTAACTTTAAAAAAGTAAGGTAACCCGTAGTCAAGGACACATTAAAGATACTCTAAATTAACTTCCCAAAGTTCAAGAGCACGTCTGTATTTAATAAATCATGTACTTCTGTGCGGGTTTTCGCTACATAAAGGACAAATGTTTCTGTACCAGATATAAGAGAGACCTCTTTTTGAGACAATAGCGCTCTTATACGACTCATTTGGTTGACTCTGCGTTCAAGGTCGAAATCGACAGCCAGATGGAAACATCCAGCTTCCCATGCAGAGGAGTTAACACAATTTTTTTTTAATCAAACCACACGCTCAGTTACCGTAATCATGTAAGCGATCCTGCTGACATTGCACAACAATCTCCATTATTTCAAAGTAAATAACTCCTGTTTCCAGTAAACTGAACGTTGTTATGATAGCAGGTGTCAGACTACCTTTCAAAACTCAGTCCAAATCAGGCGCATCTTGTATACAAGAGCCATGCAATTGTATGTGTCTACAAATTAAGGAGTGATCTGGTACTATTGTGCAATCCTCGCTATTCACATAGACTTCTTTTCCCTCCCTCGGGTACCTATATGTAAATGGTAATAACCAAGCTTCATGGACATAAGCGCTGCCAAAACATCCATATCTGCCTATAGCATAGTATTTCATGCAAACCTCAAATTTAACCAGGTTAAAAAATAACGTTATGAAACTGTGGATAAGCCACACACCTGAATTGGATCTCCAATGAGTGACCACTTCTAACCATTCTCATAGCACGCCCTGTGCTCTGATTTGACAGTGAGAGAATGATCGCACCATAGTTTATACTGCTAATCATTCTCAGCATACGCTACGAATACGCTTCGAGGTTACGCGTCGCATCAAAGCTTCCGTGTGACGTCATGTAGGGCGCCCCGTACAAAAAAGATGCGAATGTTTTTAATTGTTTAAAAACATATATTCATGTATTTAATGAACATACTAACAGAAGACTTAATCTAGGATAATTATGGAATAATTTTTTTTTACGTTTTAAAAATCCTATATTACTTCTATATTGTATGAGTGCAGCTGCGTGCCCCTCCGCCTGGTACCCTAGACTCCACCACGCCCAGACCGGTTCATAAGCACGTGTGATCGTCACCACAAAACCATTAGCACGCATATCGCTTTTCCACACATGCTTTTACAACTAGTATGCATTTACCACACATGATAAATGCATAATCTTAATAATGTTTTTTTGTTGACCAACATGTGTTGTAATGCCTGTGCCTTACGTCCTTCAAATTAGTTTCTAGGTATACGTGTGACCAATTCTGATAAGATCGGAGGCCAAGGACAAACAACGTGGTATCTGTGGCACAAAATCTCATAGATCACAGAGAAAATATGCGCAGGGTAAAATGAAAGTAACAGGTATGATAAAAATAAAGGAGAAAAATACTAAATTGGCGGTTGGACGGAGTATGTAATCAACGTTTGGCGCCTCGACACTGCATTTCAAATAAATATACATACAATATGTTTATTAATATATAACAAAAGTATAGCACCAGATAACACACATGACCCGGGAAAAGAAAGGGGCAAATTTAATACCTAAAATCAGGAGAGGTTTGCTTGGCAAACTTGAAGAAAAAGAAAAAAAAGTGCACTTGCAAACAAGGCTGCGCATGCGTAGAGAGTACAACTGATGCAGCAAAAAAAAATGGAAAGTTTTACATACTGTCATAGAAATATAGCTCTAAAAATTGCCCCCGTAATTTGCCCCCCCTGGGACCTAATAAACAAAACGGATTTCTAGTTTTTTCACCTTTTCCACCGCGTACAAGTACTGCAGGAGTACCCCGCCATTTTTTTTTTTTTTTTTTTTTTTAAATTGAGCCTAAAGGTCCATGTACCACCTCCCTGACCAAGACTATAGGGTCAGAATGTTTCTACCCTGCCCCCTTTCCTTATATCTCAACTTTGTTTTACTGTTTTCTTGTGACTCGGCTCTCGCGACAAACAAGATGGCTGCCAACATTTCCTGTTTTGGAGTATTGACAACCAATCAGCATGCAGCTCTTGCTCGTAATTGTACATATTTCCAAACTCATACGCCTCGATTTTCCTTTAAAAAAAAAAAAAAAAAAAATAGAGCCTAAACATCCATGGACGACCCCCTGAACAAGCCTAATGCATTTGGATCCGGATGCATTCGAGAAAGTCTGGAAAGAGCCAGTAATACTAGACTCAGATGATGCGGAGTCAGCTCTGTCCAAACTCAATGCCGCCCTCTTGGATACAATTAACCTTCTAGCCCCACAAAAAATAACTAAACATCCCCCGGTGGTGAAGAGAGAGATATGGTATACCGAATCGCTAAAATTAGAAAAACAAGGGTGTAGGAAATTGGAAAAACTCTGGAGAAAAACTCACACCAGCGACAGTAAGGCAAACTACCTAAAGGCCATGTCCATCTACTATAAAAACATCAAGAAAGCAAGAAAGAATAGTCTTGCATCACAATTAGCTGAAGCTGGCAACTCTACTAGAGAGCTGTATAAAATCTTGCAGACTTTTACAAAACCATTGGCATGTGAAAGTCCAGATGAATTTTCCCAAATTCTGTGTAATAATATCTCCCTATTTTTTGAGGACAAAATTGAAACCATTTACAAGAAAATTACTTAAGCTAAATGCCCTGAGGCCCCCAGTATAATCCACTTTGAGACACAACGGGACACCCTACTTGCTTTTCCTGAAGCCAGCCATAGTGATATTCTGTCACTTATAAATAATATGAAAACGGGTTCTCCTCTAGATCTGATCCCAGCCAAACTGACTGCCACACTGAGCAAGACACTTTGTCCAATGATTCATAAGATTATGAACCTCTCCTTTAAAGAGGGGCAACTTCCTCAACAATGGAAGGAGGCAGTTGTGAATTCTATACGGTAAAACTCGGCACTGCCATGGACAGAACTTTCCAACCTCCGTCCCATCTCCTTGCTGCCTTTCCTGAGCAAGCTGGCCGAGAAGCATGTAAACATCCATGTTTCCAGTTTCATAGAGGCGACAGGGGGTCTGGACCCTTCACAATCTGGGTTCAGGCCCAACTACAGCACCGAATCTGCACTCCTCTCCGTGACCGATAACATCAAGATGTCACAGGATAGAGGAGGGTCGATGATTCTGGTGCTGTTAGACCTGTCTGCCGCCTTTGATACTGTGTCTCATGACATTCTTCTTGGCCGTTTGCAGAAGATGGGTATTGGAGGTGTGGCACTGTCCTGGCTAGAGAGCTTCCTCTCCGGCCGCTCACAATCTGTCAGCTTGGGCCCCTATCTCTCCACCTCTAGGTTGCTCACTAAGGGGGTGCCACAGGGCTCATGCCTAAGCCCCACATTATTTAATGTGTATGTGGCCCCCCTCGCTGAGATTGTGAGAGAGTATGGGTTCACACCGGTATCATACGCCGATAACACCCAACTCCTCTTTCCTTTCCACTCTCTTACTTCTGACGTTAAGAACAACTTTGCCGAGGGCATGAGAGCAGTGTCCAACTGGATGGCTTCCAACTGCTTCCAGTGCAATGTCGGGAAGACCGAGGTAATGCTTTTTGGGAAAGCTAGTATACTCTGGTCTCCCGACTGGTGGCCCTTAGATCTAGGACCTGTACCCTGCCCAAAGCCGTCAGTCAAAAACCTGGGAGTGAAGCTCGCCCAGAATCTAACCCTAAAGTAGCATGCAAATTTTATTACAGGAGCATGTTTTCGTACAATTGGTCTGTTGAGGCGAGTCTTCCCTCTTCTACCTGACATCTACAGAAAGACCCTAGTACAGGCCTTGGTGATAAGCCGGTTAGATTACTGCAACGGCCTTTTAATATCAGCTAATGAGGATGCATTGAACCGATTGCAGGTGGTCCAAATTGCAGGTGGTCCAAAACACGGCGGCTAGATTAATTCTTAATGCCCCCACAAGAACTCCGTCTAAACCCCTCCTGAGGGAGCTCCATTGGCTACCAATACGGCAATGTATTACATTTTAAATGTGTTGTACAGTGCATAAATGCCTCTTTGGAGATGGCCCCAAATATCTTGCTCAAAAATTTCATTTATACAAACCGGATCGTCTTCTACGATCAAGCAACCAACTTCTACTGGAAACTCCATTAATTAAGCAGACCAGACAAGGAGGTCGTGCCCTATCATTTATAGGACCGACTCTGTGGAACAAACTTCCCATCAGTCTTAGACAGTCTTAGACAAATCACCAACCACCTCTCGTTTAGGAAAACCTTAAAAACACTTCTGTTTCAAGAAATATAATTCCTCTATAGCTTTCCCGCAGAAGCACTGAAGTCTGTTATCCACGGCGAACAAAGCATGGACATACCCCTTACGGGGTCGAGTCCTGCGCGATACAAGAAATTAAATAAATAAATAGAAGGTCAGAATGTCTCTAGCCTACCCCCTTCCCTTATTTCTCAAATTTGCTTTTCTGTTTTCTTGTGACTCGGTTCTAGCAAGCCACAAGATGGCCGCCAACACTTCCTGGTTTCGAGTGTTGACAGACAGTTCACAGCCAATCAGCATGCAGCTCGCGCTCGTAATTGAACACATTTCCGTACGTGTGCTGAACTCTGTCTCTAGATATCGCTATGATTTTACTTGCAATTTTCTCAGAAACTACTGAACGGATTTACACCATTTAACAAAAAGCACAATCAGCTAACAGAACTCTACCTCTCTGCCAAATTTGGTGTAATTGCATGGAAAAACACGTTTTGGGGCCCCCCTTTTTTCTCGGCCCCCACTTGACGAATCACCCCCAACCTTTTAGGGAAGGAGCGAAACCGAGCAGGCCATTTTCTTGGAGAAATTCACGAAGATTCGTCCACCGGCGCCAAAGTTATTCCAAATAGAATGTTGTGGATTTCCTATGGAAGGAAGGTCCTAACTATAACTACCTACTGGCGACCGCCAGTAGGTAATATATATTCTATTTGGAATAACTTTGGCGCCGGTGGACGAATCTTCGTGAATTTCTCCAAGAAAATGGCCTGCTCGGTTTCGCTCCTTCCCTAAAAGGTTGGGGGTGATTCGTCAAGTGGGGGCCGAGAAAAAAGGGGGGCCCCAAAACGTGTTTTTCCATGCAATTACACCAAATTTGGCAGAGAGGTAGAGTTCTGTTAGCTGATTGTGCTTTTTGTTAAATGGTGTAAATCCGTTCAGTAGTTTCTATATAGTTAGGATTTTTTCTCTATGGGATTTTTGAAAATTCTATGTCTAATAACTTTGGCGTTTGTGGACGGAATTGGCTGAAATTTTCAGGAAAATGGCACATTTTGTTTCTGAGCAGCCCTTGAAAATTTGGGGGGGGGTTCGTCAAGGGGGGGCCGAGAAAAAAGGGGGGTCCCAAAACGTGTTTTTAACATTGAGTTTTCCATAGGGCGGTTGGCCTCACTTTTAGCCCGAACGGCTGAATGGATTTGCACGAAACTTGGCAAAATTGTAGGGACTGGTAGCCCGATGTGCCTTTTGTAGGTCTCAATATATGTGCTACAGTGGATTTTGAGAAATTAACGTTTAAAAAAAGATATATATCTGTAACTGCGGACCGGGCAGCGCTCCAGGACACGTACTTTTCGCGCAACGGAGCTTTGTGAAGCGAAGCTGATTGGTTCTCCGGCGTCTGTCAACATTCCAAACAGTCCGTAGCGGCCGCCATCTTGTCTCTCGGTAGGATCGAGAGACAAGAGGAGGCCAAAGCGAAGGGGCAAATGACCATAAGGGGGAATAGTAGATCCTCGCTGACCCCCTAGGTTTGATGTGGAGGTTTTAAAAGGGCCCCGCGGGGCAAAAAAAAATAATAATAATAATAATCGAACGGCTGAATGGATTTGCACGAAACTTGGCAAAATTGTAGGGACTGGTAGCCCGATGTGCCTTTGCTAGGTCTCAATATATGTGCTTCAGTGGATTTTGAGAAATTAACGTTCAAAAAAAGATATATATCTGTAACAGCGCACCGCTTCGCGTACTTTTTGCGTTACGGAGCTTTGCGAAGCGAAGCTGATTGGCTCTCCGGTGTCTGTAAACATTCCAAACAGTCCGTAGCGGCCGCTATCTTGTCTCTCGGTAGGATCGAGAGACAAGAGGAGGTCAAAGCGAGGGGGCAAATGACCATAAGGGGGCATAGTAGATCCTCGCTGACCCCCTAGGTTTGATGTGGAGGTTTTAAAAGGGCCCCGCGGGGCAAAACAAAAAAATAATAATAATAATCGAACGGCTGAATGGATTTGCACGAAACTTGGTAAAATATTAGGGACTGGTAGCCCGATGTGCCTTTGCTAGGTCTCAATATATGTGCTTCAGTGCATTTTGAGAAATTAACGTTCAAAAACAAGATATATATCTGTAACAGCGCTCCGCTTCGCGGAGATAAAATTATATCTGTATTACCTAGCTGTTGCTAACACCAGTTAGCGACGGCTAGTAGGAGATAGCGACCATCTTGGGCCCCACTTTGCATGTGAGTGATATTTATCACTAATGACATGCAAAGTGGGCATGCCAAGATGTTAGCGACTGGAATAAATGGGACTCGTAACTCCTTGTTGTGTACTGGTTGCAGAACCTTGAAATCACGAGATACGTATGCAGTTTTGAAGCACATGGCGGGCGGGGACGAGAATTGATTGAATATTTCGACATCCCTATTGATATTAAGTTCTGATGCGTTATTGATTACTGTACTGTTGAAAGTTCGAATTAACGTCACCCATGGTACTTGCCCGCAAATGTATATCTAGATAATTTTATTGTAACTGGCCCTGTCGTATTTTAATTATAAAATGTACGTCCACCGATTCCGTAACTGTTAAACACCTTAGTTCTTGCAACCTAATGGCCCGCCCGTTACGTTCCTCTACAGTGTAAATGTCTATTCATCATATACGATTACAGTTTGCTCCGTGGCAGGCCCACGTGGTTATAGGCTCGTATTTGTATAATGAAATTTTCACAATAAAGGTTTTTAAAAGAAAACATGGTAGTAGTATATACATTGGTAAAGTTTTTAATAATAGTCACTGTTTTAGAATCATTAAAAGGCAAGTGAAATAAAGCAGACCAATTACATGAAGGGTAAAAGGTATAATACGAAGGAACGCAGTAAAGATAAATGGTCAAGGGCTGTTGTGTTTTCTATTCCTGCAACATAAAGTGATCGATAAGAATCTCATATTCAGGCGTATCGGCGACTAAGACAGCAGGTCGACCCTCTTTTGCTCAACGGCTCCGTCATGGGACGAAGAAACGCTCTTTTTCTCGAAAAAAGAATATATTTTACTTGCAGGACAGTTGTAAAATTTCCGGGAAAGTACATTAGCCTGGAACATTATAACATATATTTAAGAAAAAATAATGTTCGGAAGTAATGAAAAGCGTAATTTTTAGGTCATATGACCAAGCCTTTTATCATTACAATAAGAAAAGTAAAATGAACCAATGAAAAGTTTTATTAACAAGTCACATGACTTGTTATGCTTACGTTACGCGCTGCGCGCCCCGGATGACTTCCGGATGCGCTAACGCGGCCCGTCATATGACGCATTACGCGACAACGCAGGTCCAGAATATAGTCAAAATGTCTGCACCAACCAGCGGTCGGAACACAACCCCTTTCAGCAGGCTAAATAGTTCTGTTAAATGACAACAGAAGGGACAGGCAACAAGAACCATCAGTCAAAGAGGGGAGGGCTAGTTCTTCTCTACCGGGTTACATTGGGGCGCTTCCGGAACTGATCGAATTGGTAGTCTATAGTGTTTCTGGATGTTTCAGACTGAAGCTGGGGTTAGCATGAGAGCAGCATCATTTCGTAGCTCCGTCGTGGCCATTCCGCAACCAATCATGGCAGCCGCTCTTTATCGTTATTTTGGGCGGGGTGGGTGGCGGAGCCGAGCTGTTTTGCAGCCATCATTGTGTGGAGTTCAGTTCATCTCACTAGTTTTGTATTAGTCATGAGGGGTTGTTCCTAATGTTTCTATTTTAGCGAGGTCAAAAAGAGATCCCATTAGTGGCCTACTGATTTTGCTCGATTCCTTTTCTTTTTTTTTACACGATTTTTCGTTATCTGCAAAGACTAAACAGAGTATTGCGACTCTGTGTTTGTTTGTAAATAGAGAATGAACCAAAGAGAACTAATTCTAAAACAGTAAATACTTGGATAACAATCAATCAAATGGAGAGAGAAGCAGGCACGACGGATTACAACGGGGGCAAAGGCCTGCGTTAACTACCTTTCACTATCTGCAAAGAGAGAGTACTCCTAATAGAAATGAGGGGGGGGGCACCATTCAAAGCAGATCAGTGTGCATAAACACG
Source organism: Lissotriton helveticus (assembly GCF_964261635.1). Taxonomy (NCBI): domain Eukaryota; kingdom Metazoa; phylum Chordata; class Amphibia; order Caudata; family Salamandridae; genus Lissotriton; species Lissotriton helveticus. The sequence goes on from NC_136059.1 coordinate 54,449,392, forward strand.
AAAATGTTTTCACTTACCACGTACTTGACATTCGACAGCTTATGATATTTGCTATTAAAAAACCATTGAAATTCACTGACCATATATAGTTAGGAATTAGCATTTACAAAACCTTGAAAATTCACTGAAAAAACCATAGGTTATAGACCATATATAGTTAGGAATTAGCATTTAAAAAACCTTATTTTACTCACACAAAACCATTGAAATTCCATATATAGTTAGTTGCACTAACTATATATCGCGCACCCGCAATCCACTGCTGATCATGTCACATATTACATCATTCATGACATGGTCAGTGACATCACTGATGACATCACTGATGACATCTCAAATGACATCACTGATGACATCACTGATGACATCTCAAATGACATCACTGATGACATCACTGATGACATCTCAAATGACATCACTGATGACATCACTGATGACATCTCATTTGACATTACTGATCACATCACTGATGACATCATTCGTGTGATAATACGATGAACCTCTTCAGACTCTAATATAACCTTAGATACACTCAGTGTAAACAGACACTCATAGACTGTCACTCATCCATGGAGTTACTCAGACACTTAGTCAGTCATGCAAAGAATCAATCACACCTCCATTTCCTCAACTATACAGTTATACACACCTTACTTATTCAAACATATACTAAAACATATTTACTCACTTATACAATCCTGGATACAAGTTCACAATGATCCATACAGCCACTCACACATTCACTGGCTCTTATGCACAGTTATTTATATATGTCAACTCTCACATGTACTGTGTTTTACATATGTACTTACTTTGACATGTAGCACTGAGATATCCATTCACTCACCAATACACTCATGCACACAGTCAACCGCCCATACAGCTGTTTCCACATGCACTTTTGAACCCATACATCTAGTCAATCAACTGCTCACACATCTATGCAGAGAGTCATACACCTCCCAGCCACCCACACACACACTCAGTCTCCCATACAAATGCTTGGGCAACCAATCAATAACCCATACAGTTAATCATATAGCTAATGATCAACACATGCAGCAGTTTACAGAACAACAGACATAATGATGCACAAATTAAGACAGTTTAGTCACTAACCCATGCACTCAGTGAGACACATTTAATCAGTCACTCATACAGTCAGCCATGCCCCTACTAAATCCTTCATCAAGACACTTATACATCCACTCATTCTTCAATATGTAAGACATATTTTAACTTTACAGAATTATACAGTCACTGGATGTAGTCATCAGTGATGTCATTTGAGATGTCATCAGTGATGTCATCAGTGATGTCATTTGAGATGTCATCAGTGATGTCATCAGTGATGTCATTTGAGATGTCATCAGTGATGTCATCAGTGATGTCACTGACCATGTCATGAATGATGTAATATGTGACATGATCAGCAGTGGATTGCGGGTGCGCGATATATAGGTAGTGCAACTAACTATATATGGAATTTCAATGGTTTTGTGTGAGTAAAATAAGGTTTTTTAAATGCTAATTCCTAACTATATATGGTCTATAACCTATGGTTTTTTCAGTGAATTTTCAAGGTTTTGTAAATGCTAATTCCTAACTATATATGGTCTATAACCTATGGTTTTTTCAGTGAATATATATATATATATTCATTGAAAAAACCATACGTTTCACACACGTTATAGTTAGGAATTATCATTTTAAAAAACATGCAGATTCATTGTAAAAAACCCTAGTTTTCACACGTTATAGTTAGCTGAACATTTCTCTCATACAACACCTTTGAAATTCCTTTGTTATAGTTAGCCTGATGATGCCTCTCATGACATGGTCAGTGACATCACTCATGACATCACTGATGACATCTCAAATGACATCACTGATGACATCACTGATGACATCAACACTGAATGTGTGTCTTTCTGAAAAATAAATATTTTTATATATGTTTATCTAAAGGTCGATGGAAGAATAAATGGGTAAGTAAGTGTCTAAATGGATGTTTTCTTTGTAAATTTCATTGTATAACTGACTTATTAAGTGTATCTTAAGTGAATACATGTATTAGCGAGTAATGTTTAAATATGTACATATCTGTATCAGTGTCTCACTTTCTGTATAAGTGGCTGCATGGGTTGGTGGGTAGCTACACGAGTGTATATATGGGTTATTAGTTGTTTTTTTTGAGTATCGGAATGACTGTCTGTATGGTTTGGTGGCGGGTATTACTTAGAGCAAAGAAGCATGAATGACTGACTCACTGAATGTGTTTTGAAGACAGCATGTGTGCAGGACTGCACGGGTGAATGAATGTGTGTATGGGTGTACTAGTGAGTGAATGAATAGTGTCTTTATGAGTAAGTACATATGTTTTAAACATGTGTGAGTATCGATGTATATAAGTAAGGATATATGACAGTGAAACATTCAAAAAGTTCCTGTATAAATAAGTATGTGTTTCTATCACTGATTGTTTAAGAGAGAGTAAGTATGTGTACGTTTCTGTAAAAGTAAGTGTAGTGGTGGGTGCATAGCTGTATATGCAAACAAATGGATGTTTGATAGTTTATTTGCATGTGTGAGTATGTGTGTGAGTAACTGTATGGATGAGTTTCGGTGTGTAACAGTATTTATAAGTATATGAGTACATATGATGAGTGAGTACATGTATAGGTGACTATATAGAACTGTTGGTGAATGAGTGCATGGGTATGTAGATGGCGGAATTACTGAATAGGTTGTTGGTAAGTGGTATTGTTATCTCAATTTTTTTTTCAATTTTTACTTTCTATTTCTGAAGATGTGTATAAAAGGTTATATTACCCCAAAAAGAGGTCTGCCATTATTTCACAAGGATGATGTCATCAGTGCTGTCATTTGAGATGTCATCAGTGATGTCATGAGTGATGTCAATGACCATGTCATGAGTGATGTTATATGTGACGTCATCAGCAGTGCATTGTGGGTGCGCAAGTTATAGTTAGCTGAGCTAAATATAACGGAGGAATTTCAAAGGTTTTGTATGAGAGAAATGTTCAGCTAACTATAACGTGTGAAAACTAGGGTTTTTTCAATTAATTTGCATGGTTTTTTAAATGCTTATTCCTAACTATAACGTTTGTGAAACCTATGGTTTTTCCAGTGAATTTCAAAGGTTTTGTAAATGATAAGTTATAAATGTATTAATTATTATGTCTCTCTTTTTACACTAATTTAATATAAATATTTATATGTATTTAATTTTTTAGATTATATTTCATATTCTTATTATAAAATAATAAAACTAAATTACAAAGTAATTTTTGGATTAATTATTTCTTCACTTCGGTTGCAAGTATAACACAACTCCAGCAATGCTCTGGGGCCCTATGCTCACAAAGCAGTATCAATCCTTACACCTGCTTCAAGCATGTGCAAGGTTTTGACGCAGCATAACCTCAAAAGTGACTGAATTAAATGTTATACATTTCACTCAGTCACTTTTAGGAGGCGTTGCTGCACCCCCTTCTACACAGGAAAGCCTCTTCTGGCGCACGGCTTTACAATGTAATGTACCCTCCAGATGCGTCACATTGTTAATAGCACACACCATGGCACATCTTTTGCACCACCGCTGTGTCACAAAAGTGACGCAGTGGCTATGTAAAAGAGGCACAAGGGGATTGTAAATCCGCCCCTAACACATACAAATTCACCCAGGCAGTTACACCAGCAGCGCAAATTGAAGCATAGACTTCTAACATATTTATGTACATATGTTACATTCAAGTGCTTCGCACATACTACAGTATACTATAGCTAAACACCTTATAGATTTATGCTGTAGCACTTCCTTATAGTTCTGCACTTTCACATTCGCCATACACTAGTAATATATTCATTCATTCATTTATGAACTACACATTCATTCTGACAAACGTTTACACACTAACATAGAAATAAAGTTCTAAAAAGAACAGTTTTTTTTGTTTTTTATCTTTTTTTTGTTTTCTCAACAAATTCCAAGCGGAACAAAAGAATGAAAAAAAGAACAAATAATGTCGATGACAGCAATGATCCTGTATCCTGCGTTTTATCAGGTCGATAGACTGTTCCCCATAACACAAAAGTTTATCGCAATAAATGCAAAGAAATTTAACTTTAGCAAAGTCAGAATCAATATGTGGGTGTGGACTGCTTGCTGAAAATGCTGCCGCAGTCGATGTTCTTGGTGTAGCAGCAGGTGGGGTCTCATGCAACCTGCGTCTTTCAACTCGAGCAAAGTTCTTGGGGTGCAAGTTCTTCACTTGTCGCACCATATTTGCTGTGCCAAAGGAGTATTTTTTACATGGATCACCCATTGAAAGAGTTTTTGGCAAATTTAACAGGTTAGTTTTGCTGCATTAACCTTTTTTGACCTTCTGGAAAAGTGAAAAACTTCCAAATTAGAGCTTCTTTCCTCTTCTTTGGAGGATCTTCACGAATGAAATCTCCCTCTGAAGAACTGCTGGAAGATGACTCCATTGCTCTTATTATGGTGATCTTCCTTCTACTTGAGAAGCTTCTCACAACAAATGCTTCTTCTTAGAAAGTCAAAGTCGAATAATTATAATGAGACGGAACTTTCAACACTCGCAATAGGAAAAGTTACGAACCAATCAAATCTCTGCTTTTAAAGTCACATGGCTTTGCGTACACTTATGATGTGCTTGCGCAGCTCTTTCAATACGAGTACGCATGATCTTCTACCGCGATTTGTGTAATTCTTTTTAAAAGTAATATAGGATTATTAAAAGTATTTTTAAAAAATCATAGTTATCCCAAATGTCTGCCCTTAGTATCCACATTAAATACATAAATGAATGTTTTAAACCAAGTAAAAACATTGCCCTCTTTCGGGTACAGAACGCTGGACATGACGTCACACCGAAGCTTTACTGCGACGCGTAACTTCAAAGCATATTCGTACTGTATGTGCGGGTACACACTGAGTATGATAAGCATTACAAACTATGGTGCGATCACCCTCTCAGTGACAAATCAGAGCTCAGGGCACGCTAAGGAGAATGATTAGAAGTGCTGACTCATTTCAGATCCGATTCTGGGCCTGCCTCTGCTTACATTATAACACCGCCCCCATCTCTCTCTGTTGTTAATTATTAGTGCACACACTAATACTTGCACATGCGCGGTCGACGCCCGCCCACACTACGCACATGCCACCACCAAGCATGCTTGCTATCATTTAGCCTAGAAACCAATACATTAGCCAATGTGATCTCCCCTAGGGCCATCATTCTTATAGATCGCGAAAACGCTACCAATAACAGCCCTGGGCTTGGTTTGGTCAGCCCCCGCGGTTCCCATATAATGCGGGTACTGATGTGAGCATGCTCTCTTTTGCCTGTCTCTGCTGTGATGAGACACAGACTGTCGAAAATACCCCAGACTCAGCGAAACGACAGCCTTTCAAGACACGACAAAAGACGACAGAAACAAAGGTAAGAGAAGACGTCACAACATCAGCCTCCACTTTAAATTGTATATGCATAATACTATTTTTTTATCCTTCATATGGCTTTCCTACCCCTCAATGGTTTTAAATTGTGCTTACATAATTGAAATATTTCTTTATAAGTCACGAGGTCCTATACACCTCTAATCTTAAAAATTGTGCGTGCATACATTTCTGTGTCGTGCTTCTGGACTGCGCCATGTGCTTAGGCCTCTATTATTATTAATTATGCATCCATGATAGTATTTCTTTTTCTGCGTCACAACGCCGTCCCAGGACTTTATTAACTTATTGATCTTCCTTTGTTTGCTGGAGCTGCAACAGTCTTAACTACGGAATATTAAGAACCCACATTAAAATTCACTTTTGATAGTAGTTACGGAACTCAGTTTCAATGACTAATCAAAATCTCCTTTTGTTCCTTCACTAAACATCATTCAGAAGCAACTACGGCCTATCGAGCAATAGCAATGGAATTCTCTGCAACTTATTGAATAAACTTTGACGTATAGAAGCAGAGTTCAAGTGGAGTGGTGAACTCCGGTGGCTGCACTCTTAATACAAGGTAAGCACAGCAGCCTAGATCTCCAAAGCCTTCATAGGAATGCATTAGAAATAAGTCGGCATAACGGGCGTCAGTAACGCAGTAGGCACTTCCATATAGACACCACTTGAACGTGGCACTATAACACGTCAAATGTACCAGTAACACTGCACTCGTAAAACTGTAGTGTAACTTTTATTTATGAAAGGAGAGAGGGCCATATTATCAAACCTTGGCAGCAGAAATATCACCACTTTATCGTCAGGAAAGTGGCAATAATGGGTTTGATAATATATTCTATGGAATTCCAATCGAAGCTCATGTTAGATGTGAAGGACATCTGACATGAGGTTCGATTGGAATTCCATAGAGCATATTATCAAACCCATTATCGTCACTTTAGCGACACTTTCCTGCCGATAAAGTGGCAATAATTTTTGTCGCCCAGGCTTGATATTATATCCCAGAGTGCGTAGTGTACAGCAGCTTCTCTGTAAAATGTATAATTACCTCCGAGCAGTGACAACAGATAGGTTACAACAGTCTGACAAACAGATCATCAACCTTATTATGCCACTTTTGAGTCACTTTTAACATGGGTAAAGTGATGCAAAGAGCTAGTAAATCTACGTCAGGTTCAACAAAAAATCTCAACTCCAGACTCTGTGACACAGTTTTAATGTTGTTTTCTCTCCCTCTCACTCTCTGTGACATCATTTCTCTATCTCTCTTAAACTTAGACACTGCTGTCTGATGGACGTCTAGAAGTTCAGCCCACCTAAAGTTGTCCATCCCAGTGCCTGCAGCGCTTGGCCGCAAGCGTTATACAACGGTAAGCACACAGGCCTAGATCTACAAATCCTTTATAGGAATGCATTAGAAATAAGTCGCCATAACGGGCGTCAGTAACGCAGTAGGCACTTCCATATAGACACCACTTGAACGCGGCACTATAACAGAACTGGAATGTACAGACACACTGCACAGGTAAAACTGTAGAGTTACCACAACTTGTAATGCTTCAGCTCATTTACTCACATCTACATAATTCTAAACTCTAATTTTCTTTTTTCTTTTGCTGATTACCAATCGGACACCTTTTGGAATCCATTTAGCAATTTCGTTTTTATAACATTGTTTAACTTATTTTGCCAGTTCTAATATAGTTATAATTGAGTTTCGTTTATATTTATTGTTTAATAAAAGTTAATAAAAAAAAACTACGTACGTAGTCAACTTTTGGCGCCTTGGCACTACCTTTCAAATAAATATATAAAAAATATGACTATTAATACTGTACAAAAGTACAGCACCAGATGAATCACACGAACCGGGAAAAGAAAGCAACAGATTTACTAACTGATATAAAGAAAGGTTTGCTCGTTGAACTGAAGAAATAAACGTGAACTTCGAAACGACGCTGATCATGCGAAGAGAGTACAACTGCTACACCAAAAAAAAGGAAAGCTTTACATACAAAAAGCGATACATTATCACCGCTTTTATCGACAGGAAACTGCTGATAAAGCGGCAATAATGTGCTTGATAATAGGCCCTTGTAACTTCCCTTAGCAGCCCAGGTTCTGATCCTAACCTTTGCTGCTATGGTTATTCACAAGTACATGTTATCAAGCCCATTATCTCCGCTTTATCGGCAGTTTCCTGCCAATAATTTTGACGATAATGTATTGCCTTTTGTTGATAATATGGACCATTGGTCTTTTTTTTGGCCAGTAAACTTAGGTGCATATTATCAAGGACCGGTGTTAAAATTCAGCACCGGATGAATCACACGAACCGGGAAAAGAAAGCGATGGATTCACTAACTGATAAAGAAATGTGTCCTTGTTGAACTTGAAGACAAAGAAAATGTGGGCTTCGAAACAACGCTGAGCATGCGAAGAGAGTACAACTGCTACACCCAAAAAAAGGAAAACTTTACATACAAAAGGCGATACATTATCGCCACTTTTATCGACAGGAAACTGCAGATAAAGCGGCGATAATAAGCTTGATAATAGGCCCTTGTAACTTCCCATAGGAGCCCAGGTTCTGATCCTAACCTAGGCTTCTATGGTTATTGACAAGTACATATTATCAAGCCCATTATCTCCGCCTTATCAGCAGTTTCCTGACAATAAATGCGATGATAATGTATCGCCTTTTGTTGATAATATGGACCATTTATTTTGACCAGTAAACTTAGGCGCATATTATCAAGGACCGGTGTTAAAATTATCGCCGTTTTATTGGCAAGAAACTGCTGATAAAACGGAGATAATGAGCTTCATAATACGGCCTTGTTATTTCCCATTGAACCCCATGATAGCACCAGAACACAGGCTTTTATGGGACTTAACAAGGACGTATTATCAAGCCCACCCTCCCAACATTAATAAAAAACTCCAGACAATGCAGATACCCGGAGCTAGAAGGTCATTTTACATATCACTGCCCCAGAAATGGGGCGTTCTCCGCGACGTGTGCGGGGACAGAGAGAGAGAGCTCAAAACATTTTTTTTCTCAAAAAGACCCGAGCGGTGCCGCTCACGGAGACTGCGGGGAGTAGGACCGTAACCCCCCCACATACTTCAAAATAAAACCAGAGGAGTGCCGTTCCCCAGTGATCGGGGCACCTTACAAGCCCCCATTATGCAGAAAAATTGCCCCCGTAATTTACCCCCCCGGGACTTAATGAATAAAACGGACTTCTACTTTTTTTTTCACCTTTTCCACTACGTACAAGTACTGCACGAGTACCCCGCCATTTTTAATTTTTTTTTAAATAAAAATTGACCCTAAAGATCCATGTACCACCGTCTGACCAAGACTATAGGCTCAGAATGTTTCTACCCTGCCCCCTTTCCTTATTTCTCAACTTTGTTTTACTGTTTTCTTGTGATTCGGTTTTAGCGAGGCACAACATGACCGCCAACACTTCCTGGTTTCGAGTGTTGACAGACAGTTCACAGCCAATCAGCATGCAGCTCGCGCTCGTAATTGAACAGATTTCAGTACGCGTACTGAAATTCGACTCTAGATATCGCTATGATTTTACTTGCAACTTTCTCAAAAACTACTGAACGGATTTACACCATTTAACAAAAAGCACAATCTGCGAACAGAACTCTACCTCTCTGCCAAATTTTGTGTAATTCGTTCAGCCGTTCGGGCTGTAGCTCTGGCTAAAGGTCCCTAAGGAAAATTGCATGGGGAAAACACATTTTGGGACCCCCCTTTTTTCTCGACCCCCGCTTGACGAATCACCCCCAATCTTTAAGGGAAGGAGCGGAACTGAGCAAGCCATTTTCTTGCAGAAATTTGCGAAGATTCGTACACCGACGCCAAAGTTATTCCAAATAGAATGTTGTGGATTTCCTATGGAAACTATGTCCTAACTATAACTACCTACTATATATATATATATTCACTGAAAAAACCATAGGTTATAGACCATATATAGTTAGGAATTAGCATTTACAAAACCTTGAAAATTCACTGAAAAAACCATAGGTTATAGACCATATATAGTTAGGAATTAGCATTTAAAAAACCTTATTTTACTCACACAAAACCATTGAAATTCCATATATAGTTAGTTGCACTAACTATATATTGCGCACCCGCAATCCACTGCTGATCATGTCACATATTACATCATTCATGACATGGTCAGTGACATCACTGATGACATCACTGATGACATCTCAAATGACATCACTGATGACATCATCCAGTGACTGTGTGTTTCTGTAAAGTTTAAATATGTTTTAGATATTGAAGAATGAGTAGATGTATAACTGTCTGGACGAAGGATTTAGTAGGTGCATGACTGAATGTATGAGTGAGTGATTAAATGTGTCTCACTGAGTGCATGGGTTAGTGACTAAACTGTCTTAATTTGTGCATCATTATGTCTGTTGTTCTGTAAACTACTGCATGTGTTGATCAGTAGCTATATGATTAACTATATGGGTTATTGATTGATTGTCCAAGTATTTGTATGGGAGACTGAGTGTGTGTGTGGCTGGCTGGGAGGTGTGTGACTCTGTGCAGATCAATGTGTACTTGTATCAATGATTGTATAAGAAAGTAAGTATGTGTTACTATATGTTTGAAAATGTAAGGTGCTCTATGTTTAACTGTATAGACAAGAAAATGGAAGTGTGATTGATTCTTTACAGGACTGACTAGGTGTGTGAGTAACTCCATGGATGAGTGGCAGAGTGTGAGTGTCTGTATAGGTGTATGAGTGCATATGATAGTGTTGTAAAGATGAGTGATTGTATGTATGAATGATTGTATGGGTGAATGAGTGAATGTGTGTGTAGACGTAGGAATCAGTGAGTACGTATGTAGTAACTAGTATTGGTGTGTCAATGGTTTCAAAAATTATACTCTGTATTTAACACTGGGTGAAACAGAGGTTATATTAAAATGTGAGGAGATGCATTGTATTGTCACATGAATGATATCATCAGTGATGTGGTCATTGATGTCAAATGAGATGTCATCAGTGATGTCATCAGTGATGTCATTTGAGATGTCATCAGTGATGTCATCAGTGATGTCACTGACCATGTCATGAATGATGTAATATGTGACATGATCAGCAGTGGATTGCGGGTGCGCAATATATAGTTAGTGCAACTAACTATATATGGAATTTCAATGGTTTTGTGTGAGTAAAATAAGGTTTTTTAAATGCTAATTCCTAACTATATATGGTCTATAACCTATGGTTTTTTCAGTGAATTTTCAAGGTTTTGTAAATGCTAATTCCTAACTATATATGGTCTATAACCTATGGTTTTTTCAGTGAATTTCAATGGTTTTTTAATAGCAAATATCATAAGCTGTCGAATGTCAAGTACGTGGTAAGTAAAAACATTTTCGTGTTTATGCACACTGATCTGCTTTGAATGCTGCCCCCCACCCCTCATTTCTATTAGGAGTACTCTCTCTTTGCAGATAGTGAAGGGTAGTTAACGCAGCCCTTTGCCCCCTTTGTAATCCGTCGTGCCTGCTTCTCTCTCCATTTGATTGATTGTTCTCTTTGGTTCATTCTCTATTTACAAACAAGCACAGAGTCGCAATACTCTGTTTAGTCTTTGCAGATAGCGAAAAATCGTGTAAAAAAACAAAAGGAATCGAGCAAAATCAGTAGGCCACTAATGGGATCTCTTTTTGACCTCGCTAAAATAGAAACATTAGGAACAACCTGTTGAAAATAGCAATGCGTATGTACATAAGCGGCGTTCATTTGTGTTCACAGTACCCCTTGTTGATTGTTTCAATCGAGCATTGAATTGTTCGATGTTAATTCTCTTAAGGATCTTCTCTACCTGCAAACGAGGAAGAATAGGAATATTCTCTCTCCCTTTGCAGATAGTGAAGGGTAGGTAACGCAAGCCTTTAACACGTCGTACCTATTTCATTCCTCATTGATTGATTGATTGTCCGAACATTGACTGTTTGGGAATTAGTTCTTTTTGGAGGTATTCCCTGTTTGCAAATAAACGTAGGAAAATCTTTGCAAGTAGTGAAAGGGTACGTAATGCGGACCTTTCTCCCCCGTTGTAATCTGTCATGCCTATCTACTCCCCACTGATTGATGCACCTGTTTCACCCGGACCATTTACTAGACATACGTCATCTGGCCCGACCAGAGAGCACCCCTAGTGAAAAGGACATATGCAATAATAACGAAGTGATCACTGTATCCTGTTAACAGAAACTTTAGCATGAAACAACCTGGAAAGAAAAGAATAGGAAAACGAAAATCAGTAGGCCACTGATGAACATGAACTTTTATTAAACAACGAACAAAGAAACGATAACATAACGTAATGATAAAACCTATTAATGTCCTAGAAACAAGAAAACGTTAAAATATGCCAGTGGTGAGAGACCAGAAAAACAGTAAGAGAAACCAAATCACCCCTCGCTGTCCCACCGCCTGCCACGCCAAAAAAATCGATAGACTAGGGAAAATGCAAGTCAGTAGAACATCCGCCCCCACTCTGGAAACTTCCAAGGTGGGGCAGGGTTCCGGCTACGCCCAGCCGGGAGCAGCCCATATAAGGCAGGTCCTGCTGCCACGCCTCGGCCAGGAGATCCTAACGTAGGGTGTAGCCGGAGGAGAGGCCGAGACCAACGGGACCCGGCCAGGGGATTGCCTTTACAACGCTGAACAGTTGCAGGGAGGGGGAATGTCTCCTCGACCCTCCCCTCTCTCTCCCAGTCCGGCCGCGGTGGCCCTTGAGAGTTGCAGGTAGTCCCGCCACATGCTCTTCCGGTCCGGCCACCAACGGTCGGGGGGCCGAGGCCGACGGAATCCGGCTGCAGCCGATAAACCAAGAAACCCGTTCATGGGGCCAGAGCCAGGGGCGTCCGGCCGACATCTACCGGAAGCCCGGCCCGAAGACGGACGGGACACTTCTTCTTTCTTGTATAATTGCTGCAACAACCCTGGGGGGGGATGTCTTGCACATGCCTCCGACCCCCCCCCCTCGTCCTCATCGCCTGGTCCGGCCATAACAAATCTCAAGCGAGACGCCGTGGGGTGCACTGGGAGGGAGAGACGGTGCGAACAGGCCTCTCCCGCCTCCCCAGTGGAGGCTTCCCAGCTGCACCCTCAGCGGTCCAGGCGCCCGGAAAAGAGTTCTTCCACTGTGGCCATGCTGCAACGTCTCGCCCGGCAGGGTGGAGCCCGTCCGCTCATTTGACCCCGCGATCGCCAGTAGCTACCGAACTCTCAAAATGGCGGTCGACCTGGCAAGAGCGGGCCCAGCATAAAGAAATGGCCCGGTCACTGGTTGACTCCACCACCGTAGTCCTCCACGACCTTGAAGATTCTAGAGGAGCCGCGGGAGTCTCCGACCCCCGATGGGGAATGACTGCCATGATCACCCGTGGAGTGACGAAACTGTATCCGCGGGACGTCGGCGCCAGCCTCACTTTGAATTACTAGAATCCTGCAGACCTCACTTCCGGTGAAAGCACAGTGTGACCCGGTAGGAAAAATTGTTGCACCCCCTCCCCTTTTTGACTGATAGTTCAAACCACCGATCCTTTCCTTTGCCCTTTTAACGGAACTTTGGACTGCCTCCCCCTCTTTTACATTTTCTAGAGAAAACAAAACATTAACCACTACATTAGCATAGCAGTTGACACCAGAACTGTTTTCAAATTGAAAACCAACAACATCTTCAACAGAATCCTTTTTGTTTCTGCTGTGACCCTGCTCCAGCACAGGCATTGTCCCCAGCAGTAATTCTGCAATGCCGGTAAGAATAGCTGTGGTGCCTACTGGACTCACTCACCCCCGCGGCGCCCCACGCCGTTATTTGCTGGGCGGCAACTTGCTAGACATCACCTTCGTGACATCCAGATTTCAGCGCGTTCTGCTGCCTTGGAACTATTCGCACAACAGACCGCTACTGACAAGAATATTTCATTATTGGTGCTGTCAATTTCAATAAATCTATTGGATAATTCAAAAGAAATTGCCACGGTCTCTTCGTTGTTTAAATGTTTTTACTGTTTTTGTTTTGTTGTATATATTTATATGTTATTAAAGTTTTATATTCCTACTACTTTGTTGGAGTGCTATATATTTTTTATGTGACACATAATTGTAAAAACTTTGATGTACAAAGAGTCATTCCTGGAATCTTCCGCTTCAGGCTCGGTCCCCTCCCCAATCACAATACAGGATAGTTTTCAGATAGTAGGAACACGTGTGGTGTGACGGATCTCATCGGGTGTGGGCCTTGATCTACTATAACTCCTTTGAAGAGGGGTGATTCTTTACAGCTGGGGCCATAAACTACATCTGCAGGGCTAGCTGATAGCCTGGACAATCGGACACAGAGGAAGAGGAGTGTCAGAGGGTGCGGTAGTGAATAGGGCGAAAGGGAGGTGTCGGGCGGGCACAGTGTGATTCTCAGGGAAGAGCAGCGCAGATGGGGGGAGGTTTATTGCCCATGCATAAGACAGAGAGCGGGGGTGACCAGTGCCTGGGGAAGATGCTTGCGAGGGTGAGGAGCCATGCTACGAATCGACAGCGTGCAGAGAGTGGGTCTGGTCAAGACATCTAAAATGGCTGCCGTGCACGACAAAAGTGTGGCATTTCAAAAAAGGCAAGATGGCGCAGACAATGTTTTTCAACACTTCCTCATTTCCTTCGAATCGAACGTTAACAGACGTTGGGGCATATTACCAAAGTTAAGCGATATTTATCGCTAACGATGCTTACCAACCAATTTTTTACCACTAAGCATCGTCAGAAATTATCGAAGATAAACCTTACTATTATCAAGGTTTATCGCAAATGCGATAATAAACGGCCGCAATGCATGAATATCGCTAAAAACTCAGCGATATTCATGCATTACCGAGCTAATACTCTTAGCCATGTTATCCACCTCCCATTGGATAACATGGCTAAGAACTGCTCAGGGCAGGTGTTACTTTTTGGAGATATTCGCGCTTAGCGCGAATATCTCCAAAAGTTGGTAATAGGAGATAGATATCTTGCATGTTGTAATGCAAGTTATTGTGGTATATGGAACTCATACCATAATCTCTCAGGAAAGCAGAAACTGATCCTTTTGGGACCGCCTAAAAAGGCCTAGGGGGTGAGGAGTACTCTACTTTGCCCCCTTTTCACGTTCCGAACTATTTTATTTTACTCTCTTCTGTAATTACACAAAATACCAGCGATAAGATGCATCGGAGACACACAGTGAGAGAAAGGAGGCCGGAGATGAAGAAGACATGTCAAATACACATTGGAGATAATATAGTGGCAGAAGGGAAGTAAATATGAGTAAACTTACCATGTAACATAAAAATGTTGCACTCTATACTATAAGTCTCATTTTATACTACAATCACTTCGCTACAACCTCATAAATTAAAAATAAAAATAAATAATGTCTCAAACAATTTTTGATTTCTAAATATAAATTTATTCTTCAGAATTTTCTAAATTTGAAACAACTAGTAACATGTCCTCATCAGTAATTTCCTCTTCAATCATCTCATCTGGAATCTCCTCATTAAAAGTCTGCAATGATGATTCTTGTAACTCTATGGTCTCCAAACACTCGATAAATTCGCCATCAAGAGATTGATCAAAAAAATCATTCAAGTCATCTCCTCCTTCTGACAATATTTCATTATTGGTGCTGTCCATTTCAATCAATGTAGTGGAATCATTCAAGTCATCTCCTCGTGACAATATTTCATTATTGGTGCTCTCAATTTCAATCAATGTAGTGGAATCATTCAAGTCATCTCCTCCTTGTGACAATATTTCATTATTGGTGCTGTCCATTTCAATCAATCTAATGGAATCATACAAGCCATCTCCTCCTTGTGACAATATTTCATTATTGGTGCTCTCAATTTCAATCAATGTAGTGGAATCATTCAAGTCATCTCCTTGTGACAATATTTCATTCTTGGTGCTGTCCATTTCAATCAATCTAATGGAATCATACAAGTCATGTCCTCCTTGTGACAATATTTCATTATTGGTGCTCTCAATTTCAATCAATGTAGTGGACAATTCAAAAGAAATTGCCACGGTCTCTTCATTGTGAGCCATTTTATTTTGAAATTGCTTGCTGTAAATTGCAGAAAAAAATAATCACTTTCATTTATCGTTTTTAGTAATACATAATATAAAACTAACTTCATCAAGTATTTAGTATAACAGAAGGACTGCAAATAAATAACAGAAAACATTTTTCAAATTATCTTCAAGTGTACAACATAGTTCCCCTTACAAATTAACAACTCACCTTTTTAAAAGTAGCAGAAGTGTTAGTACTGTGTAAATCAAACACCAGAAATTCACCACCAAAAATTCCTCACAAATGTACCTCAGACAGTAGTATCACAAAATGGCTGTGGTTTCCTCTCATTTGACATATATACATAACCAATTAACTTTCATCACACACAAATACAAAACCAAAGTAACATTTTAATTGGTTCTAAATTTCAACACTTTCAAATGTGTTTTCCCCATGCAATTTTCCATAGGACATTTACATACGTCTACAGCCTGAATGGCTGAACGGAATTACACCAAACTTGGCAAAATGGTACATCAAACCTAAGAGGTCAGGAAGGATCTACTATGCCCCCTTATGGTCATTTCCCCCTTCGCTTTGGCCTCCTCTTGTCTCTCAATCCTACCGAGAGACAAGATGGCGGCCGCTACGGACTGTTTGGAATGTTGACAGACGCCGGAGAACCAATCAGCTTCGCAAAGCTCCGTAACGCGAAAAGTACGCGAAGCGGAGCGCTGTTACAGATATATATCTTTTTTTGAACGTTAATTTCTCAAAATCCACTGGAGCACATATATTGAGACCTAGCAAAGGCACATCGGGCTACCAGTCCCTAATATTTTACCAAGTTTCGTGCAAATCCATTCAGCCGTTCGATTATTATTATTATTATTTTTTTTTGCCCCGCGGGGCCCTTTTAAAACCTCCACATCAAACCTAGGGGGTCAGCGAGGATCTACTATTCCCCCTTATGGTCATTTGCCCCTTCGCTTTCGCCTCCTCTTGTCTCTCGATCCTACCGAGAGACAAGATGGCGGCCGCTACGGACTGTTTGGAATGTTGACAGACGCCGGAGAACCAATCAGCTTCGCTTCACAAAGCTCCGTTGCGCGAAAAGTACGCGTCCTGGGACGCTGCCCGGTCCGCTGTTACAGATATATATCTTTTTTTAAACGTTAATTTCTCAAAATCCACTGGAGCACATATATTGAGACCTACAAAAGGCACATCGGGCTACCAGTCCCTACAATTTTGCCAAGTTTCGTGCAAATCCATTCAGCCGTTCGGGCTAAAAGTGAGGCCAACCGCCCTATGGAAAACTCAATGTTAAAAACACGTTTTGGGACCCCCCTTTTTTCTCGGCCCCCCCTTGACGAACCCCCCCAAAATTTTCAGGGGCTGCTCAGAAACAAAATGTGCCATTTTCCTGAAAATTTCAGCCAATTCCGTCCACAAACGCCAAAGTTATTAGACATAGAATTTTCAAAAAACCCATAGAGAAAAAATCCTAACTATATATACCTACTGGCGACCGCCAGTAGGTAATATATATATATATATATATATATATGCACCGCCACGTCCCATCCTGGTTTGTTTGGCTGCATTTTACTTTTAATTATTCAGCCCACTTTTGTTTACTACTTGATAAAGCTTTCTGCCGCATTTTACTAATTTTTAACACTTGCCCGCTTTGCATCCCTTGTGTCTAATCTCCTGCACTTTTGCATGATTGCACCTTAACAGGGCCTCACCTTTTCTCGATTAGCACTCAGGGCCTTCCCAGACCTGCCACGAGCAGTTCTGCTTGATTGCTGCAGAGGGAGGCTCGGGAGACACTTCCAGTTTAGGGGCAGGAAGTGGAAGTCAGTGCTCTAGCTTTCACGCTAGACTCACGATCAAAAGGCCCATGTGTGCGCGGACATGCAGATAGACTGCACCGTCCCGTCCCGGTTTGTTGGCCACATTTTACTTTTAATTATTCAGCTCACTTTTTACTACTTGATAAAGCTTTCTGCAGCATTTTGTTCATTTTTAACACTTGCTTGCTTTGCATCCCTTGTGTCTAATCTCCTGCACTTTTGCATGATTGCGCCTGAAGCGGGCCTTACTTTTCCTCACTAAGTGCTTAGGAGCTTCCCCAGTCAGCCATGAGCCGTTCTGCTCGATTGCTGCTGAGGAAGGCTCAGGAAACACCTCTGGTTTAGGGGCAGGAAGTGGAAGTCAGCACTCTAGCTTTTGCTCTAGACTCAAGATTAAAAGGCCCATGTGTGCATGACGCGCCTCTGGCAAGTAGAGGGAGCGCCACAGGCAAGCTTGTCTGCACGTGTCTGGATCATGCCCGGCACCCGGAATGCTGGCCTCTGCAGCAGGGAACAGATTCGTAGATTCAGGTACTCTAGAGGGAACCTTCTCAAACTCCAAGGTAACAGGAAACCCCCCTCATGTATTACCTTCTCCTTCCAGACTATCTATGACAAGGAACAACATATATGCCCCTACTAATGATACAGGATACCCACTTGCCTCAATCTGTCCATATTTCTAGGCATTAATAACTCTACTAACAACCCCCAGGAATTAGGTGCAAACATTAAAGAGAGCTATAAAGGCTTCCTTTTGAAGGCCTGCTCCCTCATCACGCATAAGTTGATGTTTGCCATTCTCCTTGCAGATCTTATTCCAAATGTGATTCTCATCACTGAAACCTGGGCTAACAACGCTACAGGACCCGACCTGGTAGATGCCATCCTGACCAATTACTCAATCCTGAGGGTGGATTGGGAGGGATCCATTAGGCAGAGGCCTGGCTGTAGTCTTTAAAGTGCTATATAAATGTTTGTTAGAATCAGGCTTTAGTCTACCTTCATGTGAAGTCCTCCAATTCAAATTATTTACCTCACCCACCTGCTCCTTTGGTGAGCTGCTGAAATACAGACCTATAGGCCCCAGATCCCCATTTCTTAGGGACCCTAAAACCCTTCTCGAACCACTGTTAGCAGAGAATCGAAGAACCATCATGGGGGATTTTAACTTCTACTTAGAGGAGCAGGATAATCATGATTCGAACAATCTACTAGAAGCGTTCGCTAATCATGGACTATCACAACTGGTCTCCTCCCCTACTCACAAGGGGGGTCACATCCTAGATAGGATTTTTACTGACGACTCCAGAGTGATTGATCAAAACACACTTCCCGTCAGCTGGTCTGACCAAGATGCAGTGACTTTTAACATCTCATCAATATCAGTAGGTAATATCACAAAAATGCCCCAATTTGGGGAGAAACATAGAAACTGGAAAGGGGTCTCTGCTGAGACACTAACCAGAACCTTAAACAATATAGCATGTCTGATTCCAGAGAACCCGGATAGGGGAGCAGTGGCCTTTTCCACCTGGTTAGAGAGCGCAGCAGACATATTGGCACCCTTGAAGACAGTTCAACGCAAAAGTCTTTCTCCTTCTGCTCCCTGGTGCAACGACAAACTCAGGACACTTTAGCACTGGGACACTCTTTTCGAGTAGCTGTGCGCTTTATAAATACGGTATAACATAACATAACATCACACTTAAACAATCTTGCCGCTGCCACGAGCGAGCTTGGAGGAAAAACCAAGACAATCAATCAAGATAGAGTATTATATAAAATCTCCATCACAGAATATAAACTCGCAATATTTGAAGAAAATTCCAAGTATTGCACCCAGAAAATTTTAAATGCTGCATCCACAAAAGAGCTGTGTAAGCTAGCTCAACTGCTCTCAGCTTCTCACTCCAGAGTGGAACCAGAGATCTCGCAGGTGTTCTGCAATCAGCTAGCCACGTTCTTCTACTCTAAGATTATGGACTTCCACGCAGGCTTGGCCCAAGGCCTCCTACAGTACTCAGCTTCAGCATCCAGACTGTAAAACCTATTGTCTAATCTCGTTATTACCCGTACCGGCTAAGGTTCTGGGAATGCTTCTTAATATGCACCTGATGGAGACTGCTGAACAACACTGGTTCAATGACACCCAGTTTGGCTTCAGGAAACATCATGGGACAGAAACTGCACTAATCTCAGCCACGGACAATATCAGATGCCAAGTAGATGAAGGACAAGGACTGCTGCTTATACTTCTGGATCTGTCGGCAGCATTCAAAGCCATCTCTCCTACCCTGCTGCTGGACAGACTCCAAGGACTGGGTATCAGGCATCTTTTGTAGGGGAACGATCCCAAAAGGTGAAGCTGCAGCGCTTCTATTCTGAAGCCTTCTCCCTGTCATGTGGAGTTACTCAGGGCTCCACTTTAAGCCCCACTTTTTTTAATATTTATGAGGTACCACTTGCTAACATCATTCACTCCTGCAGAATGGAGATAGTATCATACGCTGATGACACACAGATCATGGTAACAATTCCTAAGAATTCAGGATCAATGGCTGAGAATGTTCAATGCTGTATGACTAAGGTGCCAGAATGGATGTCCACCAATTTTTTAAAACTAAATGGGGATAATACGGAGGTGATGATCTTTGTTCCAGGAGCAACAAGCTAGAACAGCAGTTGCTGGCCTCATTCTCTAGTAATGTGTCCTTCCTTAGGAAACAAGACCAAGAACCTGAGAGTTCGGATGAACCTTCAACACCCAAACTAACTGCACTGTCTCCACATGCACCTGGATTTTAAGGATGCTGAAAAAAATCTTTCCTTATATCCTGCTCCCTGCACGTAAGCAGCTCGCCCTCACCCTAGGAAAGTCCAGGCTTGAATATTACAATTCACTCTACCTAGACTTATCAATAATGTGTTAGACAAACTCCAGCTAGTGCAAAATTCCCTTGCAATACTGGTTCTGGACATTCCCAAAAGATATTCTGCTGCGAAAGGACTAAAACCCTACACTGGCTTACTATTAACAAACGTATCTGCTTCAAATCTTTATGTATGGTCCATAAGGCTCTCTATCTCCCCTACCCTACGAGACTGAAATCCATGTTCACTTGGTACCCCCCAGGCAGATTCCTTCGCTCATCTTCTAATCTATATCTCCATCTACCCAGAACAGTAAGGAAGAGATGGGGCAACAGAGCCTTCTCTATGGCTGCCAGGAAACTCTGGAATACGCTGCTGATAAACATTCAAGCTATTTCCCAGCACCTCCCTTTTAGAAAGGCCCTAAAGACTTGACTAGTCTGCCTATAGACACCCCTGCTAACAACCCTCTATCAGGTACTTTCTTTTTGGACGGAAGTCTATAGCGCCTTGATGCCC
This sequence comes from Lissotriton helveticus, assembly GCF_964261635.1. NCBI lineage: Eukaryota > Metazoa > Chordata > Amphibia > Caudata > Salamandridae > Lissotriton > Lissotriton helveticus. The sequence continues at coordinate 54,470,281 of NC_136059.1, forward strand.
TAAGGTAACTGTTGCGCTCTATAAATTCAAAAATCAAATCAAATCATAGGTGTACTTTTTCATTTTTATTTAATATTTATGTGAATACATTTTTTTTATTTGTTTTGATTTGTTTTCCAAATTGACTAATGGAACAGCATGAAAGTGATTGAAGGATTTAGTGGCATGCATAGGTAAAAACAAAGCATCATAGTAGTTGTGGTTCTTAAGATCTGAAACAACGCACCAAATGGAATGAGTAGGTAGACCTGCATATATTTTTAAATATAATGACTATCATATTGAATTTGTGCACAATGTTCCTGCAGGGATTTATATTGAATATTCAAGTGACTAACACAATGACACTTTAAAACTCGACTTTATATGCCCATACTCTAGAGGCCTTCATCACTGTTTTGAATCTGACCAGAAACAAGATTAGTTGGCTGCTCACTCATGTGTTGCATATGATTAGGACTCGTTAGGAGTGGAAACCCGTAATGCTGCAATACTTGTTGGAAATAAAGAACTTTTCAAAGAAGCACATCTGGTGGGCCTGTTTGCATGTGTCTGGAAGAGTACATTCTTTCGTCGGAAATATATATATAAATATATACATATATATATTTATTAACACAAAGAATTCTGGCTCACTGCTTTCATGATGATTCCTCCCAGGTACGGACCACCAGACGCTTAGCATTGAAATTTGAAAAGTGCTTTATTACAAAATAATGACACGTATTCTAATCCATGCCAGTGCCTGACATGACACGTTTCAACCACTGGAGCGCATATATATGTATATACTTTTTATAGTAGTACATTTTAAAAAGTGCAAAAAAATTAACATAATGTAAAATATATAGTTTTAATATTAGTGATCTGGTAGACATGTGTAAATAAACACGTGCACACACGTGTGTTTATGTTTGCATATTTATATGAGTGTATATTTATTTTTATTATTACAAGTTACTTACATTTATTTACTATACATTGCATTAACGTTATGTATTCAAATATTTAAGATGTACTATTTTATATTGTGTATTTGTACTTTTGTCTCATGTTCTTATGATATTAGTGTGAAACAATATTTATTACAAAATGTTTGTACTTACCTTAAGTATAGGGAAATGATATTTGTGTCAACTATATTTTTGACATGATATGAGTGTGTCACAATATTTTTGGACTCAATACTACGTCAGTGATCCCCTGAAACATCAACCAAGATCCTCTAACCGTTGTTAACATCAATTATGGGGGAAATATACAGATCACTGGAAGCAAGGCATCATCATCAAGATTCCAAAGAAGGGCGCATTAACCAACTGTAAACACTGGCGTGGAACCACCCTTCTCTCAATCCTCTGGAAAATCCTGGTGAAACTCATTATGCAGCATGTTTCTGTTGCAGTGGACAAGCAGTTAGGAAAAGTACAGACTGGGTTCTGTAATAGAAGAGGGTGTGTTGACCAGATCTAACAGTAATTCCAGCTGCATCGGAGGGCATCACTTCAAAATAATCAAAAAAATCATCCCAAAACTCAAATGCCCACAAACAGGCCCATATGCATTGAGAAGTACATTGAGAAAGAGTTCTTTCTGAGCTGACAGTCAGCAGTGATAACTAACCCCAACACAGAGATAAAGGGGGAAGAGTTTGAAGATAAGTCACCCTGCAACTCAGAGAATATTTCACCAATTCAATCTACCAATTCAATCTATCTCTCTAGTTCTCTCTTGATTTTCTCCTTCACTGATCCTTTCTTTCTGTCTCTGGCAGTCTCTCTCTCTCTCTCTCTCTCTCTCTCTCTCTCTCTAACTCAGCCTGGAAAAAGGCTAAGTACTAAATGATAACATTGGGTTTGCCCAATGTAGTTGGTAGATCTATGTAGGAGGACAGGAAACAATCATTAATACAAGCCTGTGTAATCGTGGCACCACCATAAGATTATCCATAAGAGTTTGAATGTGGAAGTTCAAGAGATGTTGTTCTGCAAAGTTGAGTCTAACTATGTCTACTGGTACCTAAGAAATTGCTCACATGTTCTGTCAGGACAGAGGCCACAAAAAGAAAATGCAGAGGAAAGGGGATTAAGTAGTGACAGGATGGTATATCCTAGGTAGTTTCACTAGATTACTTTTAACATCAGGAAAGAATTGTCACAAACACATTAAAGCCACTATTTAAATCCTGACTGCCCATCATACTACACGCATCTGTGTCTAAAGGCTAAGACAGAAAGCAAGAGAACTGCTATTCGTATTAAAAAAACTAGTGTTACAATGGTCTACAGTACTCTACAGGCATGTATTTATAGGGACCATTGACTACTTTTATGTCTTCTGCAACTAAAACAATACATATTTGTTTTCTTAACACTAAGTGAGCACTTGAGTACCAATTCATGATGAAGTTTGACATAATCCAGTGGAGATGCAGCAATGATTTATTGTGCCTTTAGGTTCTTGGTAGGAGTAGGAACATCCACCACAACCCAGGCTATTTTCATAATCCGAACAGAGAGCAGGCACAGTAAAAATTTACTTAATTGAGAAAATAGAGCACACATCAGTTATATCAAACTAGCAAATTACATTCGATTACTTGAAAGAAAGAATAATGGATCAAGTCTTTCTTCATCCTGCAACAAATATTACCTTCCAATGTCGGATTTCCAGATTTAGGCTCCCGTTGCCCATAACCATTTCTGATCTGGAGTCAGAAAACAGCATGTCATGTAAGGCGTGCGCCAATGCATAGACAGCAGTATACATGCTGTGAGTGAATCGAAAGTTTGAGACATCATAGAAGGATGAGTCAAAACTCTTCATGGACTCATTTCCTGAACAGAGGGGAAGAGTAAGCATTGAGTCACTGTAATGGTATGTCCAATGATCTCTACCCATCAATCTGCAGTGGAAATTTTCCTGCCATAGATCCAGAAGAACTTCACTCTCTGGAAACTGTGTGTGGCTAAAATTGTAGAGAAAATCCTTCAATCCTAATATGTTATTTTTCTTAACTGAAAATGTTAGTGTTCCATTCAGCATTTTCAAATATTGTCCAAAATTAAGTTCAGTTAAAAAGGAAAAAGACACTGAGGCAATCCAAATTTTTGAAGGCAATGTCTGCCACTTGTTGTGCATCAAATATTGTGTCATAGATGTCCCTGTGCTGTAGAGAATGATCACTTGTGAAGTAGACCTACTAACCGCTTCAATAATCAAAATTAAATTGTCACTCACCTCAGTGAAATCACTAGGTAACATAAAAGAAAACTCAACACAGCCTCCATACTGGCTGATCGCTGCCTTTAGCTCCCGAACAGCTCTCTCCCCACTGTCATCATCTGTCGCCAGAATCCCAACCCAGGTCCAGCCAAAATGATGTAACAACTGAGTAATGGCTGCAAACTGTGTAAGCTCATTAGGTACAGTGCGAAACAAATATGGAAATCTCATTTTGTTGCTAAGATCTGGATTCAAACCTCCAAAACTGATCTGCAAAGAAGAACCAAAAATGTAAAAAATTATTTCATTCCAGCTTACAAGTCCTTAAATGAGATCTGCAATTGAATTTGAATAACTGAGTCAATTCGATTCGATTTGAAACTTTATTTCGATTCATAAAAACAGAATCATGAAAGTATAACATAACTTATTATACAATTTAAAAAGAAAACCATGCAATAGTCGTTCAAACATTATAAATTTCAATACATGATTAACAGATCAATTTAAGAAAATTTGTATATGTTAAAAGAAACAGTTTATCAGTACACATACAATAAGTAAATATTGGTGCCCAGCTCTAAACTAATCGCATTTGAGGGAGTCAACAATCCATGACAATAATTAATATCGATTTCTGATGCTAAGTGCTACACTGATAAAACTAAGAACAGCATTGCATATTGCTGGGGTTGATAGTGAGAGTAGATGTTCGTATCCCTCTTTAAAATGACGAGATCCAAGAGATAACAGAATTGGTCTAATAAATCTACTCCTTGGATCTTTGTACAAGGAACAAAAAAGTATTAAATGAAGGGTGTTTTGAGAAACTCTGTTGTTACAAGCACACAATGGTAAACTCTCACAAGAATAACTGAGTCAATAGGTTTATGTGTTCAGTGACCCACAGTCATAGCAACAAGTCTAAAATGAAATTAATTTGTTGAAACAACACATCTCTGACACATATTTGGCAACAGGGTGAAAGATCTTTCTTCTACTGCTTTTAACATCCATCACTAATGTGAATAAATATATACTGTGAGGATTCTTGAGTTTGGGAACCTATGTTATAGCTATGTTAAAGAAAGTGTATTTTTGCTCAATCTACCTAGTAAACGTACAAAGATTTTGTCATAAAGTCTGCAAAACAGAACATTTGTGATTGCACATGCAGCCGCTGGACAGTTTGTCTTAGATAATCCTATAGGTTGACCCTCATTTCTGCATTCAGAACAAGTGTTGCTTCAGTTATGAAACTAATCTGCTCACAGACAATAAACCTGTTTCAAAACTAACATAAACACACTTCTATTGTATAAATTATCTGTCAGATGTAGGATATTTGGGAATATACTTATGTACTAATAGGTTGGTTTACAAAATTCCCGATTTTGTATTTGATTTTATTTTAACAGTTTTATACAGCACTAGCTTGACCCGTGGGTATCAGAGCGCTTTACATACACACAGTAAATATAGAAGAAAATTGCATTACATAGTAGTAAGGCTGTAAAGAAGCAAAACAGAGATAAAAAATACTACATGAAAAATAGGTAAACAGTGCAGGGGAGAAAGAGAAAAGAAACGAAGCTGGCTAACATAATCCGGTCACCAACTATCCTTGGATGTTAAGAGAGAGAGGAGTCAACTCGGATATTGAAGTCTAGGTTTGTTGACGTTGGCCTGGAAAGTATTTGTTGAGGAGATGGAGTTCCAGGTCCCTTTTGAAACAGGAGAAGGAGTGGTCGCATCTGAGGACTCTGGGGAGAGCGTTCCACATCCTGGGAGCATTGCCAGAGTACGATCAGTACTGAGTGGTTTTCTTTTTCAGTTTCGGAACGATAAGAAAGAGTGAGTTGGAGCTTCTCAGAGTTCTGGATTTTCCTTCTCTTACCAGTTTGTTGTTTAGGTAGTTGGGGCACGGAGAGTGAAGGGTTTCGCGTGTAATGCAGACCTACTTGTAAATACACCTTCCTTCCATGGGGAGCCAGTTAAGCGAGATGAGAGCTGGAGTGATGTGTTCAAACCGTTATACTCCAGATATGAGTCGAGCAGCCATATTCAGCACTGCCCTTAGTGGGGCTAGGTGAGCTTTTGGAGTCCCTGTTAGTGTGGCGTTCCCGTAGTCAATTTTTGAGAGAACAAGGGATTACACTATTGTCTTGAGGTCATCATGGGGAAGAAAATGTTGCAGTGGATCGCTATCTGACCTACCTCATCAGTATTTATGATGTATCTTGTTGTCTGCTATAGTCAGTAAGCCACCATTTCTGTGATAAAATGTAAATATAGCAATATTCTTTTAAAAAGAAAGAGGAGTATTTACAATCTCCTTGCCCCACTGGTGCGGTACTTTTTAGGACACTCCAGCGGTGAGAACCAATATCCATGAGGCAAGGCAAACTTTTCATGGCCTTGTACAATTGGTGTAAGGCAACGAAACACAAATAACTGAATTGCCTTACACTGCATCAGAGAAGCATTCATTGGAGTTGTGTGAGATTTCTCATGCAACATCCAGGGATTTTGACGCATTCCCATATTTACAAGGTTCGGTAAACCTGGAATGAATCACAACTGTATGATTTTTCAGGAAGGAGTAACATGGAGAAATGTCTGTATTTCTCCAAATGTTTTCCTCTTTCATCGAGAGCTGCATTCTGCAACACACATAGAAAGAGGAAAACAACTCCATGGATTTTTTTTGCGCAGGAAGGTATCCCTTTCTGCATAAAAACAATCCTGCAAGCAATGCAGATATCCTTGCACCATGGTGCAGGGGTGCCTACGTTGGTGCTAGACACCACATTTTGCATTGTGCTGTCTGAAACAATAGGAATCCACTGCATCTCGTAAATATGGTGCTTTCCTACCCTTTCGATTTGGCATGAGGCAGTGCAGCAAAATCAGTTCATTTTAATTGAGGCCCACACAGTAATTTTAATTTTTTTGTGAGCTTGCATACTTCCAATTGGCCAATGCCTTCTCCTAAATATCTTGTTTATGTCAATCTGTTTTGATTTGGTTTTACCAAATTCCAACTACATCCTTATTCAGTCATGCATTAGAGACAGATTTATTTTGCTAAGGAATCCATAAACCTTATTGCAGCCCCCAAACAAAGCATTGTTTTATGACATTATCCAACTCCTCTATCAACCAATTCCATTTTTTTTTTTTTATTGGAATTTGTGTAGCAGGACAGACAAAAGTAAAAATAAACTTCATGATATACATATACATATAGATACGTATCTACAGAGATTTCATTCAGTAGGTTTTAAGCACTTTATAAATCAACAAAAGCATTAACTCAATATTACATTAGCTAAATCTTATTTGTCCTCCAATTTGTTACCGGGGTCCATATCCGTTCTCCCATAGCACGTTTACTAATACCTTTAGATTCATATAGGCATATTTCAATATTATGTATCCCCAACATTCTACTAAGCCACATCTGAAAAGACGGGGGATTTACATCTTTCCACCCAGCTGAAATCAATATACGGAAAGCTGCAACAAAAATAAACAACAAGGCTGCTTCATCTTTCCCCAATTTCAGGTTTGCGTCAATTCCAGTAATCATCAGTGTCGGGGTTAATAAAATATTAAGACCGGTCAGGCCTTCCCAAAATCTCCCCATCTCTTTTTTGATAAACTCAAGACATTTACAAGAAAAAAAGATGTGCATTAAATCTGCTTGACTCTCATTGCAACGGGGGCATTTATCATTTTCTATCAAACCCCAGGCATATAATTTCGATGGCGTATGATACAAATTAAAGATTGTTTTATAATGCTGTGCACGTAAATTGGATGCTCTTAATACCCGTTTGTTCAAAACCAAGGCTAGGTCTAGATCTACCTCTGGGTCATTTAATTTAGTGGACCAATTGGATTCCATCTTTTCCAAATCATCAGGGACAGCTTTTAATAAGCATCTGTATACAGTCTTGATGTTGTTTCTGTCCCTTTCTAAACGCTTAATCATTGGGGATTCCTGTGAGGAATAAGCTCTAGGTCTTAAAGCTTGTATAGTTCGGGCTATTTGGCCATAAAGAAGCCAATGACTTCTAGGAATGCCGTATCTCCTCTGGAGTTCCTCAAATCCCAAAACCTTGCCTTCTTCCATAATATCTCCCAGACTGGTTATTCCCATTCTCTCCCATATCATAAAATTCCTATCACCTTTTAACTGAAAGAAGATACTAGAGTTACGTAACAGTAAGTGGGGATTAATTCTTGAAACATGAAAATGTTTTAAAACTGTATTCCAAGTCTGCCACATACTTAACAAAATCTTTAATCAAGTGTTTTTTATAAAATCTCTGTTCTAATTCCCCTCGAAACAATCCTAGAGCTCTGTCACCCATAAGCATTCTGAAAATTGGGGTTGGATTATCTTTTGATGAGGGTCCAATTCTTGTCCCTGCTTTTGTCTGGACTAAAATATGCATTTGGAGCAAAAGGCATGACCAGTGATATAGCCATAAATTCGGTAAAGCCATACCCCCCCTTTCATGCGGAAGAGACATAAAATTGGTGGATCGCCTTATCCTACCATACTGCCATACAAATCTTATAAATGTGGACTCCAGACTTTTCAAGGTTTTTTCTTCAATTAGTAGTGGGATTGCTCTAAATAGGTACAGCACAAGAGGAAACATTAACATTTTGACAGCATTAATCCTCCAAATCAGGGAAAGGTGAAGTATATCAATTCTCCTTAATTCTTTATCAATAGCGTTAGTTAAGGGGGTATAATTCTCTTCAACAATTTTATCCACTGAGGCGTTGATCTTAACTCCAAGATAAGTTGCTGATTCAACAAATCTATAGTCAGTCCTAAGGATATTTTTAGAACAAATAATCTGGGTTTTTGTATTGTTTAGCAGGTATCCTGATTTTGAGCCGAAGACTTTTGCAAACTGAACCAGGATGGGGAATGCCTGCTGTGGATTGGTGGTGATCACAGCGAGGTCATCGGCATACGCCAACATTTTATTAGAGTACCCATTATATACAACTGGTTGAATTCCCGGATTAGCTAAAATCTCCTGAATAAGGGGGTCAATATACAAGGCAAAGAGAATCGGGGAACAGGGGCAGCCTTGACGCGTCCCTCTCTTGATGTTTATTATCCCTGATTTCCCACCATTGACCATCACTCGGGCTCTTGGTTCCACATACATTGCCCGAAGGGCTTCAATAATTTTAGGGACAAAACCTCTGCCTTTCAGTATATCCCAAAGAAGCTCCACGTAACACGATCAAAAGCTTTCTACGCGTCGAGCAGGATCATTGCCATCTCCCCCCCCGCCGCAGCACAAGCATCAAATAAACTAATGGCTCTAATTACATGGTCCGTCGTTCCACGACCCGGGACAAAACCGTGCTGCCACGGGGACACAAGATCACCAATGATCCCACTCAACCGATTAGCTAATATTTTAGAGTATAATTTGATATCTGAATTTATTAATGTTATAGGTCGGTAGGAACCCGGGTTACTCGCCGGGTTCCCTTTTTATGGAAAATTATAATGTTCGTTTCTCTCCAAGACTGTGGAACCAGACCAGAATAATAAATCCCATTAAACAAATCCAGTAATAGAGGGGAAACCTCATCCTCTATTATTTTAAAGACTTCCAAAGGTATACCATCTGGTCCAGAGGCCTTCCCTGAGGCTAGTCCCCGCAGTGCATCAAGGACCTCATTCATTGTAATATCCCTATCTAAATCCACCTTACGTATTCTATCTAGTTTAGGGCCTCTATCACAAATTATTTCTCTTTCATTACTTCCAGGTTTTTCGTATTCATACAACCTTTGATAAAAGTTTTCAAATACTCTGCGTATTTCCGTTTCTTCCGTATATTCTATGCCTGCTTCTTCAATGTGAGTGATAGTGGATTTTGCCTTCGCTTGTCTTAGCCGAAGGGCTAAGGCCCTACCTGCCTGTTCCCCAGTCTCATATCTCTTAACTCTTGATGATTGGAACTCCCTAATTGTCTTCTGTGTTATTTCTTTCTGTAGGTCAGCTTTCACAACTGTTAAAACTTTAAAACTCTCTACACATTCTTTCCCCCTCGCAATATCTTTTATATGTTGCTCCTCTGCTCTCCCTAATTTTACCATTAAGTTGTCAACTTGCTCTCGATCAATTTTCCTAAGTCTTGCAGAGTAGCTTATTGTTTCCCCCTTAGCGCAGCCTTAAATGTATCCCACACTGTATTCCGTGGAGCGCTATATCTGTTGGTATCAAAGAACTCTGTTACCCATTTTTTGAGATGGTCAGTAAATCTTTTATCCATTAATATTTTTTTTTCAAAAGACCAGGGATTTCTTTTTCTTTTCAAACAGCTCACCTCATATGTTATTATTAGGGGATTATGGTCCTAGATTACCTTCGGGAGTTTCATAATGTTAACTTTTGACATCTCTGAGGAGGAAATAAGGACATAATCCAATTTTGTATGTTTCTGGGCTGGATTGGAAAAATATGTGTACCCCGTATGCTGTGGATGTTTAGCTAGCCATATATCCTGTAAACCATGGGAATTTATAAAAGCTTCAACTGATCGATAAACCTTAGGTTTCCGTCCTGTATATGTTTTTGAGGTACCCCAATCTGCTGAAATATTAAAATCACCAGTAACTATTAAAGGGGTAGGCCATCCAACGAGCTCTGTCTCTAAAAAGTCAAATATCTCAGGATCATCCTGATTTGATCCATAAATTACACAGAGTGTGACACCCAGTTCTAATTCTGCTATTGCCCATCTACCGTTGGCATCCGCCATTACTTTTTTTTAACTTTCCCAGTGAGGTTCGAATCATAATTGCTACTCCCCGAATTGTGGAGGTCTGGGTTGAACAAGCAACTAGTTCAAAGCGATTGAGAAAAAGCAAGTTACGCTTAGCCCAGGGAAGATGGGTCTCTTGTATACACAAGATGTCAATATTCTCATGTTTTACTAAATAGGCCGATCTCTGTCTCTTTTTCCAATCATTCATACCCCCCACGTTTATAGTGCAAATCTTAACGTTTGCCATTTGCTTGAATCAGAGTTCCTACAAGTAGATCCGTCCTTATTTCAAATAACCACAACCAGCATTTTTGCTTTCCTTTATACATTTGATCTATAATCATGAGTTATGCTCCAAACTTTACCACTTAATAGCGACCAAACATTTTGTCTTATCCTGCACCATTTTCCATGTTCTCCCTTTTTCCCTCGTCCCCCCCAGATCCCCACTTCCACCTACCCCGTGCTCCCCCCCACACCCCCTCCCTTCAAGTGACCCCCCCTCCCTGTTATGCGAGGCACTCAGTCCTAACTGAGTGTAGGATGGAATGCAGTGTGAGCGGTGAGGACAAAGTCATACTAGACATCAAAACATTTCTAATTAGTAGCCCCAATTGACTCTAGGTATTTATTTGCTTTAATCTCCGAAGAGAAAACCAAAATCTTTCCATTGTGAATGATTTTTAGTTGAGCTGGATTAACTAAGTATGCCTGCATGTTTAAATCCTGAAATTGTTTAATCATGCCTCTCAGCCGCCAACGTCTCTCCACTGTAGTGTGGCAAAAGTCTGGTCTTACAAAAAACAGGATTCCTTCCACGGTTCGTTTGGCATTAGGTCTTGCTATGTCAAAAATGGCTTGTCTTAGTACAAAGTTCCCAAAATAGATCAGGATAGCTCTTGGAAATTCTCCTTCCTTAGCGCCTCTCCTTAGTCTTTGTGGTGTACGATGGACTCTTTGAATTTCATTAGGCCAGTTCCAGTCATTTAATTCCGGGAATGCCTCTCCGAATATCTTAATCACATAAGCTCTTATATCGGACCCTTCGGCCCCTTCCGGAATTCCCAGAACTCGAAGGTTATTCCTGCGTTGTTGATTTTCCATCACTTCAAGTTTCCATTGTATATCCACTAATTGCACATTTTGTAGTTTGGTGTTAGAAACAGCCACTGCCACCTCGGATTCTGCCGCTACTATTCGATCTTCCAAGTTTGCTACCCTGTCATTAGTGTTAGAGCATGTCTTTGACAATTTTCGCACTGCTCCTTGCATCTTTTTCATCGCTGAGTGAGCTTTTTGACTATCTCTACGGGTCTCTTCTCGATGGGCTATGATTTCCTGATGTATTGATTCTAATAATGATATTTGTATGTGTTCGTTATCCAAATTATCATTATGAGGGTGATCAGAGGGCAGTTCCCAATTTAACTCCCGGCGTGCGGTCTGTAAGTCATTATTAAGTGCTCCAGGTGCTTTCATAGCTGTGGCAGGTTGATCTATCTCAGGGTCGCTCTCTGAATCCAAATATGAAGAGCATACCTCATCTTCCTCCTCGGACCACTCTTGCCCATCCGATGCTGAGAAAAAAGCCTCACTAGAAGCATTTTCTTTACTTTCTTTGCCGTCTCCAGCATCATCTGCAGACCCTTTGCTTCTAGTAGGCAAGTCTTCATTGCTCTTGTCGCTCTGACTTCATGCGCAATTACTATTGACCTGTTCTTCATCTTCATCAACTGCGTTTACCGCTAGCTTATCTAAGTTTACTGACTCTGTTTCCGCCTCCTGTGAATCATCCTGTGGATCATTCATTGATATAAGTTCTTTTATGGATGTTTCAACATTCTCACTTGTTTTATCTGTTACATCTATGTTCAGTGTTGTTCCAATATCACCTGAAATGGAGTCATCACCTTTTATAGTTCTAGCAATCGATAAATCTGTGTCATTCCCCTTCCCAGGAGTATTAATATTCGCCGTTGTCACCCCCCCGACCCCCTTCTCCTTACCGGATTTTGCAAACATTTCGGCAATTGGATTTGGCGGGGGTCGGGTCCGGGTGCCGGTCTGTTGCTGCTGCTTTCTCCTAACATGCTCTTCTGCAGCTGGTGTGCGCGTTATCTCTGATTCTGGTATGGCCTCGATAGGCGTCTTCCTCCGACCCTGGGCAGCCTTGCTAGCGACGTTCACTTTCGGAGCCATATTATAAGATAGTTTCTGCCACACGGGACGGCTGGGCTCCGGCGAGTTACTCTGATGCTTTACGCCGCTTGAGTTCCACTGATCGCGGTTACCACGTCGCAAACAAACCCGCCCTCTGAACACAGTTCGTAGTCTCCACCTGGGCTGAAGGTAGGTCTAAACACCTGCGAGCTCCCGTGATAGACGAATTGCAGATCCACGGCAGGAGAGAACAAAAAATACCGGCTAAGCTACTAGCATTTCTTTAAGTCCGCTGTTGAACATTTACTGCCGCTTATTTTTCCTCGATGATATTTTTTATTTTCACTCAGAGAAATCCGCAGGATTACACAATCGGCAATTAGCGTCCCGGTCAGCTCTCATATCCTGGAGCTCAAGGTCATGCGTCCTCACTGCTCAGCTGCTTCGGCCGCTACTGAACGGTCGCCATCTTGCCTCCACTCTATCAACCAATTCCAAATGAGTCCAGTTAAGAAGAAACTTGAATAATTACACTGTCCAAACTAGCTTCAACCTGTAAGAAAGAGATCACTTTCTAGGTGTCTAGGTATGGCACCATTACGAATATTTAAAACATATATTTTCAGCATTAGTAATAAAATAAATTCATGTCCCTTAATTGAGTAGAACATAACAAAAGAGGGACACCTTTAGCTATATTCTCTATTAGTGGATGCTAGATTGTCAGTCAGTCAAAAAGCTGTATTCTGAAAATTACCATAAAAGATAAATAAAATAGAATACGTTCATCACATGCAAAGATGGTACTAAAAAGAGCTAAAAATATGCAAAATACACTTCATGGGTAAAATCCCAATTCAAGCGTACATCCATGGTTTCACATTCAATAAGGCTCTGAAAATAATGCAATTCAAAAAGCATTAAGACATAGGCCATATGGGCACCGAAATGCATATGTAAAAGGATTACAAACTTCATTGTCAAAATAATTCCCATATTTTACAATATTTAAAGCTTGTCATACAAAGCCTAATAAAGAACTAAGCAGCAGTTTATGGGCAAATTTTGCAAATTCGCAATTTGCGAAATTGCGTATTTATGGATTCGCAATCTGCAAAATTCGCGAACTCTCGCGAATTTAGCGGATTTTTTTTTGTGTTGGCAAGTGTTTTTGCCAGTTTGCGAGCGTTTTTTACCAGTTCGCAAACGCGAACTTACTTGTCGGGTCGCAACGGTCGAGACCATGTTGTTTCTGTGTCTGGTTCATCACAGCACCCTCTGTTTCACCACTGCCACCCTCTGGCTCACCCATGCCACCCTCTGGTTCATCACTGCCACCCTCTGGTTCATCACTGTAGATTATGGGGAGGAAAGCACACCTGCCCTGCCTCAACTGACATGAATTAATTTGGGGCTGATGAATGTGTCACTGAATTTGAGCTGGCACCTGCTTCCTCAGCTGTAAGTGCTTCCTGATTAATGATGAGCATGAACTTTTGCACCTGCTAAGTGCTTTCAGTTTTGTAAAATTCGTTAGCACACCTGCCCTGCCTCAACTGACATGAATGAATTAGGTGCTGATTAATGTGTCACTGAATTTGAACTTCCAGTCTGGCACCTGCTTCCTTAACTGTAATTGCTTTCTGTTGCAGAGTAATTTTTTTTAACAGGACCTTTGTGGCATACTTGTAGCTATTCTCTGAGCCTGCTGTGAGGGTCAGAGCAGGGTCATAGAATAGTTGCAAGTAGGCAACTGAACTCTGGAGGGGCCCCTCAGGGAGCACTACAGGGAATGGTTACTAATGATGAGATTGAACTTTTGCACCTGCTGAGTGCTTTCAGTTTTGCAAAAATCGTTTTTCTGCAATTTCTAGCGATTCGCGGAGCGCGACTTTGCGCAAGATCGAATTCGGAAGCCGCGAATACGTGCAAATATACTATTTGTTTTTTTGCGGCGTGTTAGTTCGCATGATTTTTTGCGTTTTCGCAAGCTGCTTGTAGCGCAACGACGCAAAGTTACCCTAGCGGTCGTACATGGGCGCGCCCATCTTGTTTGCGTGACGTATTTCCGTTTCCGGGCGCTATGTGTAATCTCGCAAATTGTGAGGCTCGCTAGTACAAGTTCGCGTGTGATCGCGGGGGAAATCTCTTGCGAACTTACCCACGCGGTCGTTAACGGGCGTGACCATCTTGTTTTTCATTCATTGCTATGGTTCTGGGCATCCTTTCTGTATCCTCTATCAATCTCTGCCATCCTTTGCTTGTTTGAAGTTTTTTTATCTATTTTACTTATTATCTATCCCTCTATTTTTCTAGCTCTACATTTTTGTGTTTTCTGCTACTTTTGTTCATTTTTAAACTACTTTTTTAAACTCTTTTCTTTTCTTCTTCCCTATTCTATTTCTTCTTTATTATTTACCTTCCTTTCTGCCCAGACCATGGTAAAGGGAGCCGGGAAGCAGCCCGAGAAGGGGAAGAGTCCCGCACCCCGTGCCCGGTTCCCGTGCGGGCGTTTGAGAGGGGACCTAGTGATGCCACTGGAGATCTTTTCAAAAAGGGGGGTGGTGATGGACAGAGTATCTGAGTTAATCAGAACACTCCTACCCAGTCAACAGATCAGGGCTTGATCCATCACCGTTTTTTAGCTCACTGCACCATCCCAGTTCAGAACCTGGCTATATGCAAATTAGTCTGTCCCTGGCCCAGTGCATCATGGGAACAGGGCAGACCAAACTACCAAGCCAATTCTTCACTGGAAAGGAAACAAGCTTCCGGGGACCGGTTTCTGGCATTACAGCCGTCTTCGGCCCGGCTTGCTTGAATCCTGATGATGCAGTGAGCAAGGGACTCATGTCTGAGCATACCCTTCCACACTTATGGTGGCCAAAATAATTTCAAAAAGGGGGGTGGTGATGGACAGAGTATCTGAGTTAATCAGAACACTCCTACCCAGTCAACAGATCAGGGCTTGATCCATCACCGTTTTTTAGCTCACTGCACCATCCCAGTTCAGAACCTGGCTATATGCAAATTAGTCTGTCCCTGGCCCAGTGCATCATGGGAACAGGGCAGACCAAACTACCAAGCCAATTCTTCACTGGAAAGGAAACAAGCTTCCGGGGACCGGTTTCTGGCATTACAGCCGTCTTCGGCCCGGCTTGCTTGAATCCTGATGATGCAGTGAGCAAGGGACTCATGTCTGAGCATACCCTTCCACACTTATGGTGGCCAAAATAATTTCAAAAAGGGGGGTGGTCTGGAGATCTTTAGCGCGGAGGAGGTGGCCGCACTAGTGTTCTTTGTACAGCGCCGCCTCTCCAGGACCATCGCGGCAGGCGGCAAGATCGCAAGCGGCTACGGGCTCCGGGAGCGCCGGAAGCGGTGGGAGAAGGTGTGCCGGGCCACGTTTCAACACTCTCGGGTCCGGCGCACCTACAACCAGGCCATCCACCGTTGGACGGATCCCCTGGACCGGGAACGCGACTTGCTCGACCTGCTCGGCATCGAGATCCCCGGGCTTGGTGAGTAGTAGTAGCTATTTCATCACTACACTGTTTTCTCCAGCTCTGTGTGTTATTATATTGCACATTTTTGTTTTTTATCAAGAGCAATAATGCTGCTGATTACATTGTAGGTAAATTATATTTCAAAATCTTCTGTGCCTTTCAGGTGCACTGCTCTCCTTCTCAGTAGCGTTGCTACTATGCTTATTTGTTTTCGATTTTGTATTCATTTCATTGGCCTGAGAAATTATGTACGGGTGTAGTTTACAGAACTGCGTAATGCTAGACACTAAGGGGCAGATTTGCAATTACCGGCGCATCCCTGCAAAGTAGCAGGGATGCGCCAGTAATTGTGCACCATGCCACCACCACCCATGGTGCGCTGTATTTACAATGCGGCGCACCATGGGCCTAAAACGTCACAGAAGCATTACGCATCTGTGCTGTAAAGGCGGCGCATTGCTGGAGTTGCGTCGCAATGATGGCGCAGCTCCAGCAATGCTCTGGGGTGCCCTATCTCGCCAATGCTGTGTCAAGCCGTATGTCTGCTTCAAGCAGGCGCAGGGTTTGAGTAACGCATGATTGTCCTAAAAGTGACTGATTGAAATCTTGTAGATTTCCCTCAGCCACTTTTAGGATGCGTTCCTGCGCAGGAACGCCCTTCCTTGCGCCGGAACGCCCCCTGATGGCGCAGGGCTTCACAACGTGATGCATCTCCCATATGCGTCACGTTGTCAATATACGCCGCACCATGGAGCCTCTTTGTTCTGCCGCTGCGTCACAAAAGTCACGCAACAACGGAGTTAAAGAGCCGCAAGGGGTTTGTAAATCTGCCCCTACAGACTCAAGTCCAGTCCTTCCTTTGTACACCTGGCAATAAGAAGAATTAGTGGTGGTGGATTGATAGTTTGAGTATTTTAATGACTGGTTAATGTAGTAGGAAACGTTTTGGTGTTGTCACTGATCTGCAATCACAATGGAGTTTGTATGTCACTTCGCGTGCTGCGGACTGCTGCCTGCCAGTCCTATGCGAACCTTTTTAGTACTTTGTTTAGTGAGTTACATAACTTTCCAAGTCGACGGTCCGCAAATCAAGCAATACTAATATCGTAGTAGACCACATGAGATAGGTCAATATATTCCGTGGAATCGTTGTCTATTTGCTATTTCGCCAAAATATTTTGTTATTGTTCTTTTGAAATGTTTGATTTGGTTGACAACAATCATCCATGTTTTCGGGCTTTTCTTTCTTTCATGTTGTACATCAGCTCTCCCCAGGGGCAAGAGGACAGAGGAGAGGAGGAGGTGGTTGCTGCTGCTGCTGTAGAAGGCCAGGATCGGCCAGGCGAGGGCTCCTTTGCTGGCCCCAGTAAGTTTTCATTTTAATATAGAGTACCTACTTTTTTCCTAGCGTTTCCGCATTCGATTTTTTCTAAATCGTCTTTGATCTTCTTGTAGACTGTATCTAAATCCTTATCCTGCCCCTACTATGACTCCCTGTGGTATTACTAGATTATTCTTATTAGTCTGTCTGTGTAGCTAACTAAGATTGCACAGTTGGCAAAAGGTGTCAAACAAAACTCCCATTCTAGTCATCAATAGCTCTGTGAACTGAGTGCAGTCCTCTGGGATTGTCCATAATGTCTTTTCAAGTCTTCAAAATGTTTATGCTTTGACAATTCACAACAATAAAATGCGAATGACCACCAAGAAAGAATAAGATACTACTTTACTTTTGGTTCGGATAGGAGGACAATCCATACTACTACTGTTGCAGGGACAAATATGCACAAACAGAACTATGGACACTAAATAGTGCATTGTTTATCAATTATAATAGGCGCAGGTAGACTTTCCACATACCTCAGTGATAACAGACTTTGAAGAACCCCCAATCTCCTTACTGACTAGATAGTGTTGCAGAGTCATTTAGCTCCCGAATTCATCGATGATTGATCCCCAATGATGATTATCCAACGCAGGACAAGAGTACGGAGTCAGAGTCCAGAAGTGTCAGAGGCACGGACTCATGCTTGCAAATTGCAAAACCTTTTGCTCAGTCACTCTTGACCAAAAACCACAGAGTCTTTTTAAGTTTTAAAGCTTTATTAAAAGTAAAAACATTTATTAAAAATCAAGTTTGTCATAAAACATACACGGTTGATTAAAAATGGAATAGTGCTTAGTGATTTATTTCACACATTTGTTGTGGGCGAGCTGAGCCCTCACCTGGTTTGAACTTTCATTTTTCTTTTTGGTGCTGAATCATTGGTCACTCCGTCCTAGTGATGATGATCTGATCTTGCTCTTGTTCCTAGAAGTGAAGCTTCTGTCTGTTATGAGAAAAATGGTGCGTGTTAAAAAGCAAGCATTCATCAGTTGTGCCAAAAAGTGCAGCAAGACAACACCCTTCCCTGGAAAAAGGGACATTTTTACTTTAGAGTAGATAGTCACAAATTTTTAGATTGATTTCTGTATTCACATTTCTTCATTCCTAGACAAAATACTAGTGAGTGGTGTATGTCTACGACATCTAACATTCTTAAATGTACTTTGTAGGTGGAACATCTGGTGCCGGGGCCAGCGCGGAGGTGGAGGAGGACACTTCTGGGGAGGAGGAAACTGCTGTGAGGGTTGATCGGTAGTGGCGGGCAGTGGTAAACTCTTATATTCCTTACTTATTGAGATTGCAGACTGCAGAGTGTGCTCTATACACGGGTGTAGTATATATGTTGTACAGTTAAGTTACTATACTGTTAAGAAGACTTTCAAATTTAGAACAAAGTTTTTATCAACCAGGTAGTAGCCTCCCCTAAATGTACTTCAACTCAGCGGTGATTTTTTTTTCAAGAATCCAAATCAGATCTGAGATGAACTTGATGGATGGGATGAACGAAAAGCAAAAGAAGGGTGTAAGTAAGTGTGGAAGGACGAGCAAGGTAAAAGTAATGATGACTGACAAGGAAGAATGATACGTGTTTGATTGGTGCCCGAGGTGGCTGGGAAGGAATATGATGCATGGCTGGGTGAAGGATGAAGCAAGGATGGGTGGAAGGAGAACAGCCTTGGTGGGTGAAACAGAAACTGTATGTGTGCGCAATATATCCTTTGGTTGAAATTCAAATGCAAGTCAAGCACGAATGTATGGCTTGCGTTTTCCCAAATAAAATGAAAAGGTTGTTTTCCCGTGAGAAAACGTAAGGTTTGTCCAGATGTGAGACATGAAGAAGAATGATTGACATATAGTTTGAATGGATGGATGCCTGGATCATGGTACTATCTGACTCTTAGATAGCATATGTGTATTTAACCGATACCTCGCTACCGCGTTTTCCCGCTGTGCGCTGGAATTTCAAAAATGCGCTGTTTATGACAAAGCCAGCTCGTCAACCGCGTAGCGCAGGTAACGCCCATGACGAGCTGGCTTTGTCATCAGCGCTGAATGGGCTAGAGAGAGTAGACGGTCACTGGATGAACTAAGTGGTACTTTGAAGAGCATGTAACACCGCACCCGCACGTCCATTCCAGTGTAGGAAAGGCAAGGAAAAGAAGTTTTAATTTTGTCCGAATACTACCATGAATAGTAGCAGTAGTTTGTATTGCAAGCACAGCATATATCCGGCTATTACAATGGCCACTCACTACCTCTGTTAATAAGTTTAGTGGAACTCGGTCATTCATATGTGGATGTATCACTGTTCACTCAATAAAAAGCAAAGCACCTAAAGTCATCCCATATTTAAGCAAATACATACCATGTGCAGTGATAGATAATCTTAGATAGCATATGTGTATTTAACCGATACCGCGCTACCGCGTTTTCCCGCTGTGCGCTGGAATTTCAAAAATGCGCTGTTTATGACAAAGCCAGCTCGTCAACCACGTAGCGCAGGTAACGCCCATGACGAGCTGGCTTTGTCATCAGCGCTGAATGGGCTAGAGAGAGTAGACGGTCACTGGATGAACTAAGTGGTACTTTGAAGAGCATGTAACACCGCACCCGCACGTCCATTCCAGTGTAGGAAAGGCAAGGAAAAGAAGTTTTAATTTTGTCCGAATACTACCATGAATAGTAGCAGTAGTTTGTATTGCAAGCACAGCATATATCCGGCTATTACAATGGCCACTGACTACCTCTGTTAATAAGTTTAGTGGAACTCGGTCATTCATATGTGGATCTATCACTGTTCACTCAATAAAAAGCAAAGCACCTAAAGTCATCCCATATTTAAGCAAATACATACCATGTGCAGTGATAGATAATCAGATTATTTACCTTCTTCATTTTCCTTTTCTAGTATTCATTGGCACTGTAGGGTGAAAGTTAAATTAATTAAGCAGTAGCCCTTGTAGCAGAGTATTCTCAGTGCCACCCGTAATAGAAAAGTAAGAGGATCACCACATGCATGTACTGGACCGGTACAGTAACGCAAGTCTGTCTCACTCATCATGGCGGGCGTCTGTTTTTCTCGGGTGCAAGTTGACTGCGCTGGCATTATGCCGGCTTGCAGACGTTAACGTACCAATTTTGCTAAACAAGAGAGAAGAAGAAGAATAAGACTGGTGTACTGTCATAGACGACTCTAATGGAGTGAGTCCATAGTGCTCGTAGAATTGATTCCTTAAAATCCCACTAATGTTAGAGCAAGGATGAAGAAGTGGGAGGTTAGATAGATACTGGCCACAATAGTTATGTACTGTGTACTGCGCTTGCAAGTTGCTAGTTCTACTGTGACACAACTTTCTGCTGAATAATTTTGTGTTAATCTTAAAGAGCATTGGTTACAGACTATGTCTTTCTTTCTTCATATAGATGCTCCTTCCAAACCAACACGGAAGAAGCTGGCTAAAAGGGCCCAGGCAACAGAGGCTGGAGGCGACTGTCGCCGAATATCGGCGGCTGGTGGCCCAGGAGGAGGGGGACACGCAGTCGACCACAACTTCGACCGGTACAGCTGCATCCTCCTCCGCGCTCCCTGGGTCAGCCAGTCAGCGCAGGTCTCCAGCGGTACGGAGCCGGGGTACCGCAGCCACTCACAGTTCTCTTTTTTTGATGTGAGAAGATCTGTGAGGCTTTAGGACTAAGTTGATGTTCTGACTTGCTGTGTCCATTGTACTATATTTTCCATCAATAAATCTACCCAAACTTAAAACCAAAATGAGCCAGAGCAGGAGGAAAAGTACATCTAACACAATCATAATTCAATCTATGGTGAAATCAGATATGTTTCTCCAAGTTGATGAAAGAGTTCTGTAATTTTTTCTTTGAGAGTTCTGTTTGCTGGCTTGTCTTCATGTTCAATTGGATCATCAGAAAAGTCATCGAAATTGATGAAGTAGCCAGAGGCAGTTCTGTCAATTGTTGGAATTGCTTCCGGATTTTCATTAGTCTTTGGATCTTTCTTTGTTTCATTAGTATAGTCAGAGGCTACATCATTGTAGACAGGTGTTTCTTGACGAGCTGTTGCAATTTGGGTTTCAAGACGCACAAGTTCCATGGCTTTGTTGCATAGTCCTTTGTTATTCACTGCAGGTTTACCAAAAGTGATTAGTCTCTCAGTGTGACTTCTTGGATTGTAGCAAGGTTTAGTCTTCTGCTACTTCTTAGGAGTCCACTGGGCCTACTACTTATTATTGGCCACATGATTGTGGTTTTACCAGGCCGATTGACACAACTCTGTTCTCCTTTTTACCAGCAAGGGGCGGTAGTACTTCTAATCTTGTTCCGCTGACAGCTAAGACAGGTACTACTTTTCTGTAAGAAGGCCCAAATTCCTTCTTCACTGCGATCTTTTCTCTGACCAGTTCCCCAATCTTTGGAATCCAGACAGGTCTTGCTGGGACAGGTGTTTTTTCTTCAGTGGTCGTTGGCTTTAGCTCCATGTTTTACTCAGACTTCTTCTTGTTTAATTTAAGTCCTGTAAAACAGCCAAACGATGTTTGAAATCAAAAGTGTTTTGTTTCACCACTGAAGTCTGACAATCGAGAACATGAATGACCATTCTAGTACCAAACAAAAGTTCGTACGGAGTGATACCTCCTAGAGAATTTCTTGGCAGATTATTAGGACTACGTTGGACACTTATTAGATGTTTGACCCACCCGTCACCCGAACCTAATACCCTCGCTGTTATAGATTGCTTTATGTCACGTTTTTTTCTCTCCGCTACTGCATTTCCCTCGGGATGGAATGGACTAGAGTACCGCAGGAGTTCTTGGACAAATCAAAACAGAAGCAGGGGGAATTCCCGGGCTGCTGGAGGCTTGGTTTGTTTAAAGAACACGTTGTACTATCTAGGAGTCTATGGGAGTAGCCTTGCTGTATTTGGACTGCATTGGCTATGACTAGATATGGATATGATTCTTATGCCTTTATAAGGATATGATTTGTTATAACCACATAAGGGCATGAATCGGGAGTATTTAATTAGGGTCCTAGATACGTTCACAACAACATGATGACTCTGTTCTCTCAGGAATCATGGTGACAGACTTCAAATTTTCACTCAGTCACTCGTGCTTTTTTCTGCTTAGAGAAATATGCAAAGAATACAGGAAGGGGCATTTGCAATATTTACTGAATTGTAGTGATTCTTGTATAGAAGAAATGAGCTGTGATGATTAATAGAAGCAGAAAAAAGTTATAATAAGTGTCAACACAGTCAATAAAACAAAGAGTTCCACCATTTTGTTGAAACAGGTTATATATGCATACATATACAAGATAATGACAACCGAGCATACCCCTATGATGCTATCCCTAGCCTATGTAACTAGGTTTTGAATGCATGTTCTGCCAAGAAAACCCCCATCTGGATGATCTAACCCCTTTTCCTGGTGGGTAAGAGTGGATGACTATGTCTGGGTAATGACCTGGACACCCATCACCGAAATATGAGTCAGTTGCTAGGTGGGGGTTTCAGCATGTGGGGACCCCTCTAGAGCAGAAGTGTCTCCTCTGATTATGTGAGGAAACAAAGGGCTATATATAGAAAGTGGCATCCTTGTCTAGAGTTGAGATTATAATCAGCTCACTTTAAAATTGTGAAGGTATTTCGTTTACATGACTTGTCTGGGCTTATTACCTATGTTTACAATACAGGTAAATACTCACGATCTTTTTATAGAGACCCATGAATAAAATTCTAATAAATCTGAGCCAAATATAATGTGTTTGGTTCACTGACTATACATTTACATGACTTCAGAGTCTTCATCGGACATCACAGGATCTGTTATCGACTGCTTTCTTTTTCACAATTTATAGTACCAAGGAAATATGATAATATGACAAATGATGGAGAGATAATGCGTGTCCTATACCATTTATTTCCATTTTTCATAGAGCGGGGCCTCATTACCTGAGCAAGTGCCAGGAGAGGTGAGGCTTTTCCCCAAGCATTTTTGGGCGAGTTCAGTTGATATACCATATGATTATCAAACTAGACTATTGATGAAAAATTTACAGTAAATTTACTGTGGCTATTACATGTCTTTGCAGTGGTGTTTCAACGTACTGTCTATGTTTGTGTGTGTGTATATAGATACATGTTTATCTTTCAGGAAAGAATCCATTTCCAGAGACATGTCTCCTACATTTTGGAATTCGATATATGGTAGGACGAATTTCTGTTAATTTCTTCACACTTTATTTTGCAGTAGTGTTATTCATTTGGTCCTGAAGAAAGCCACTGGTCTACCTACCGACCCTGCATGGCTGAAACATGTCGACCTCTATAACCATCAGATGATAGTTACTATTTTTCATACTATCTACACACTGTTTTTAGTCTTGACATTATGATGACCCCATAATAAAATTAGTTCTCTGGCGTTATAATAGTCAATTTTAGCTTCACATTTATGATTTGTTTTCAAAACTCAAGCAATGCAAATTATTTTTCAGCACCACCATATTACTTTTTATGGCCTTTCTCATAACTGGTGGATCTACACTAGGATTTCTCACGATAACACCAAGTGAGACACCTAGCAGATACCTGTTTTTTCACAAAATCCCAGATGATGATGCTCCACCATTGGGTGGGCTGATGGGTTTTCTTTCCATCTGTGTAACAACACATTCATCTTTCAAAACACATGTTGCACCACTGCGTGCCCATCCTTAGCTACATGTCACTAGACCAGTAGTATCCATTTATGTTTTGGTATAATCAACTTTCAATCACACCTTGATATTCAGGTTGTCTTAGGATCTCCCTAACTTGTGGTTTTGCTTTTGCAGAGTATTGTCTCTGGGGTTGTGTGGTTGTCCTCAAAGGAGTGTCATAATAAGGTGAACCGTCATCCCACCCCACATGGTTGCTGTATAATGCAGGAGATAGCACTAAAGCCTACTCCCTGGCATAAGAGTGTTTAATTGTTTTGGGTACGAGGTAGGAAGATGGCTGTAAAAATTTGCATTTCCTACTTTGGGCAATCCGTTATGAGGTCAGGTGGGCAACCTTTTTGGTGCAGAAAATCTCATAACTGTGAGTGAATTCCTCCAAAAAGAGGACATTTATAGAATTTGGTACATCAACTTTAGCTGTAGTTGATGCTCATGTACTCGATGTGGGACACTTACCATGGTATCCTTTTAGCTCGTGCTTGTTTGCTCCCTCCTCTCAGCTGTGGGTGGAGATAGCACTATGCTTTGCATTACGGAGACTCGGCTGCAGCGGCTACTGCTTACTGCACCTATTGTCTTCCGGAGCCTCTACTCCTCCCTGCCAGTCACCGGCATTGCATCTTCCTCCCTGACCGCCTCACCACTGCTACACGCTAACAGATTTATCGGTGGCCACTGAGTGTCTGCCACCTCCACCTTCCCAGTTCTGGACCCAGCCAGCGGAACCGAGCTGCTGCAAGCGTTGGACTGCGGGCTTCCGGAGAACTGGGAGGTGCTGAGCGCTGCTTAAGACTTGTTATATACTACATCAATAAAGTTAACAAGATTTAATTTGGAAGCACAGCCCTTAATACTAGGCACCAAGAACTGGATGGGCAATGTTTTTTTTTTATTTTTACACATTTTTTTATTAGCAGCTGCTTACTGTTTTCCATCTTTTTCAAGATTACATTTTATTGTACTGTGTTGTTTTTCAGTCAAGCGCGTCATGTTGATAAAGTGCAAAATATTTCAGTCTTGATACACACAAAGTGCTATGTGAGGACAGCCACAGCAGCGCTATACGTCAAAATGCACACACAATGATGTGTGAGAACAGAGCCAGCAGTGCTATCCCTTAAGATGCACACACATTGATGCGCGAGGACAGAGATAGCAGCGCTATCCCTCTAGATACCACATACAGACGCAGTGCTCAGCGAGGAAGGAGAGAGCAGTGATATCCCTTAAGGAGGAAGACAGCAGAGCTATCCCTTAACATGCACACACAGTGCTCAGCGAGGAATGAGAAAGCAGCGCTATCCCTCGAGATACCATGTAAACAACACACAGTGCTCTGCGAGGAATAAGACAGCAGCGCTATCCCTTGAGATACAACATACACACGCAGTGCTCAAATGGGCAATGTTGTTTTTTTGTCTAAGCCGCTGCTTGCCTGTCCATTTTGCTCTTGCTTGCTTGCTCCTTCCTCTTAGCGGTGGGTGGAGATGGTGCTGTGCATTCTAGACACAAATACAAATTTTTTAGGTCTCGCTTAGTGTTGCAGCACATGCGCTGATTGCTTTGCGAGGCATGGTGTACTACTATACCGGGGAAGCTTCGTTTAAGCACTGTCCACTCTCCACCCATTTTTTTTGTTTGGCTTACAGCCGTAATGCTGCCTCCTGATAGGTTTTTGTCTTGTTAGTCCCTCCTCCTATCAACCATGGTGTAATGTGTACGCTCCTGAGACTTTTGGCCCCTTTACTGAACACAAATGTTTCCCGTGTCCCCCCACCCACTCACGCAGTCTGTGATTTTTCACCAACCCCACAGCCCCCCACTCCTGTTCGTGCCAGGAGTGAAATCCGTTATGCTTTACAATACAAAACACAATACCCATGTTTGGAATGCATATAAAGCAAATTTATCAACAAACTGGAGTAGTGTCAGTTTTCTATCACATACTACTTTAATGTTGCATGTTATTACATTATGTATGACATTTTCTAATTGCAACATATACAAAAATCTTTAAAATATAATGAGACCGATTGGCATTGCCAATGCTTGTTTAATTATGTATTCAGACGAGCATTGAGGGTGTTTTCTTTGTTTCACATGCTCTTCTAATCTCTGATGTCCTCCTGTCTCCGAATGTCTGTTGGATGTAGCCTAAAAAGGAACGCGAGGAAGGTGTATCAGTTTCCTGATACCTGTTAGGAGCTTTAACATTATGACAGGTATGTACGTTGTAATGTTTTCCAGTAGATTCCTGTTTAGGAAACCCACACCAGGATTTTGTTTTGTCTTTATTTTTCTTAATATCCCACTTCTTCTTTGTGGAAGAGTCAGGTGCTTGCGTAGACTTATCCTTTTCAGAATTACTCTTTACCTGAGTTTTCCCTGGTTTGGCTCGCAAATTATTTCTACCCAGTAGGTTTCTTTAATAATTTTAGGAAATTCACATTCTGTTGTGCAGGAGGCAAATCCCTCTGGTCTTGGCATATAGCTAACGCTGCTTCTTCAACTTTTATTTTGCTCAACATTATGGCATATACTGCAGAAAAATGACCCATCAGTTTTATCCCCTGCTCATTCTGTATCTGCTTCAACACCTCAGGTAGAACTGCCAAAGAATGGGTACCATGAGTTCTGGTTTAAACTGCAGCAAAGACTGTACCCCAAGTGGCACAATTTTCCATCAGGAGAGCCATCCCCATTGGGAAGCAAACTGTCAGTATCTTATGCTTTTCCTGTGGGTCTGTATGGAGAAATACTGCTTGAAGCAAGTTTTTTTTTTGTGAACTAAAATTGAATTTTTTTTTCTTTTCATGTGATTTTCCCAATCACTGCATTTAATGTTTGAGGGCTAATGCCTGATGCGGCTAATTGTAGTGCTACTGCTTGAACAGTTCATGCAGGGGGTAGAGTTAATGCTTGCATTACATATTGTGTAAGACTTCTGTATATTGCTACTAAATTATATTGCCCTTCATTGCTCAGTGGGCTCAGTCTCATGTTTTGTTTGCTATATGAGGACTGTATTTGTTGGGTATTTCACCTACTTCATATTCATGAAATATCCGTGTAGCCTCATCTACAGCGGGGAATTTGACCCATGAGTAAAATTCCTCCATTTTAAAAGCTCCCCCACCATCTAGGGTGGAAATATTCTGTGCCGTGTTTTACAAGAAATGCATTACACAGTTCAATGTCCTTTCAATCTTGAATTTACTAGCAGCTAATAAATAGGATATACCTGCTCATCTGAGTAGAAGGTTCCCTACCATCAAGGATGTCTCAGGTTTTAAAAGGTGTATATAAAGCACGATTTAACTACTCAGTTGATCCATACAAAATATGAAACCAATCAACTTTGGTGGCACCATGTTGTGTAGTTTCCACTACTCATTAGGAACTGCACGTTTGCAGACAACATAAACTTAGTATGGTGCCAGACTGATTCCATGCAACCCTGTAGGATGTGTTGCCCCTTGGACTCGCTAGCTCGCAGTGACACTGTTAGCCCCCGTAAACCTGAACAGGAAGCAAACAGTTCTGGCAACCACTGAACATGACAATTTTCTTCCCTCAGGAATCATGGTGAAAGATGTCAATCTTTGCTAAGTCACTTGTGCTTTCTTCTGCTCAGAAGAATATACAAAGAATACATTAAGAGACGTTTTCAATGTCTATTGAACCATAGTGATTCTTTTATAGAAGATATGGGCTGCAATGATTAATAGACAGAAGCAGACAATAATTATAATAGGTGTCAACAAATGTATTAAACAAAGAGTTTCAACATCTTGTTGAGACGGGTGATATATGCATGCATACAAAAGACTATACCAATCAAAAATTCCCCCAAGATTCTTACCCTGATCTACATGTTGATGGTGTGAAAAACCTATGTGGATGATCTGATCTCTTTACTTGGTGGGTAAGAGTGTATGACCCTGTCTTGGTCATGAACTGGACACTCCTCACTGAGATATCAGTCATCTGCTAGGTGAAAGCTTAGGCATGCAGGGACCCATCAAGAACAGCAAAAGTGTCTCCTCTGATTATGTCAGGAAACAAAGAGCTATATGGAAAATGGCAACCATGGTCTGAGTTCTACAGATAGCTGTGTCACCATATAGATGAAATAATAAAACACATTTGTATTACACATGTGGGAGGCCTTGCACCAAGTGCCAAGGCAATGTGATAGGATTCTCATGAAGTGTTCTGTTTCAGCAAGGTTGATTTTTCTGTAAAAACAATCCTAACATATTGATTGCAAAATGTGTGTCAAACGTTTATGTGGCAAAGAGAAGGCAACTTTAGGAAAATGTATTTGTGTCTTATGAGCGTCACTCATTGCATAGGAGAGCCCTTCTGTTGCCAGGATATTCCAGAGTCTA
The DNA here is from genome assembly GCF_964261635.1 of Lissotriton helveticus. Classification (NCBI taxonomy): domain Eukaryota; kingdom Metazoa; phylum Chordata; class Amphibia; order Caudata; family Salamandridae; genus Lissotriton; species Lissotriton helveticus. Next base: position 54,498,506 of record NC_136059.1, read on the forward strand.
TGTTATTTTATGTTATGGTATGTGTCTTTGTGAAATGCACTAGGGCAGGGTGATTCGTTTTGTGGTGAATTCAAAAAGAAAGGCGGGACTCTGATGTGGTCATTCAACAATTTAGGAGTGATGCAGAAGATATCCAGTCCTCTGGATCAAGTTCTGTGTATGCACTGGATTTGTATTAGTAGCAGTATTAGCATAGGTATCTGGGTGGTTAAAGGAGTTACAGTTGTTCAGGTAGGTGGGGCCTAAGTTGTGTAGTGCTTTCAATGTGTTTTGTGAGGAGTTTAAAATGGAAACACCTGTGTGTCTGGAGCCAGTGGTGTGATGTGGGTTCTGTGTGGGAGGTTATGGATGAGTCTGGCTGCACAGTTCTGAATAGTTTGTAATCTTTAAATGTATAAGTCAATGAACCCACAGATATAATGTTGCAGTTTCAGTTTTGTTCAGGCTTAGTAATAAGGATGGGAAAGTGAAGGCCCAAAAGTCCAAATTCCATAGTAGCTGCAATTGGTTATCAAAGTTTAATTTACATATGTGCTAAAATGTTGTACCTGTATGGTTTACTATGGGAATTATGCGAATGAATGGTCCAAGCATATATGTCTAAAGACTCCCAACATAATCCAACATCTCCGACATAGGGGGTTAGAATTTCAATAAATTTAATAAGTATATGTATTAGTGAAATACAGCCTCATCATGAGCCTACCTGCAGACTATTTATTGAGTGAGAATATTTGTGAACATCTCTCCATCACATTGTCCATTGAGGTATAGAATGTTCTGCACCTAACACTCCCTTCCAGAATGACATGAATGAGAATTTAGGAGGAGGTGCTGTTTCCTAACGAAGGTTATAATGTGTCCCTTTAATCTCTGAACAAGTTCACACATTTTTTAATTTAGGTAGTATAATGTGTTGACAGGACGTTGTTTCAGCACCGTCTGTGGCACATTTTGGTTGAAAAAAAATCCTCTGAGAGACACATTAAATGGCATGTTTTTTTTATTAAAAAGGTGACATCCAAGATCTCCTCAACAAGAAGGAATGCTGATGCGTCCAAAAAAACAATAGCAACACGCACAGATCAAACTCTTCATAAAAATGTATTCTTGAAAAGTGTCACCCCGAGGGGAGACGTCCCCTTAGTGCACAGCAATATCTCTGGATTAGTGGACTGATTCCTTTCAAAATGCTTTCAAAAGTGTGGATTTCATCAATTGAATTTATTATTCCTTCATAAATTTCTTTTTTAGTTTGTTGTAAACAAATTTCATGTTAATTTCACAGAGGGAGAATTATCATAGGATGGCAAAAAATGTTGTGTCCCAATTAATCAGTCCCAATGCATTTTGAGCTCTAGGGGCCCTTCATCAGGGGGATGTTTAATATCTGTGTGAATGAAGCATGAAAGTGGCTGGGTTCCCCACACTGTATGAACAAGCTCTATATTCAGAGAATGAGGCGATATTGGTGCAGATAACTCTGTCTCAAGCGTGAAGTAACAGTCATGCAACTAAGTGCACATGTAATTACGCGCAAGAGAAAGCTCAATGCAACCGAAAAAACAAAGTAAACATAAGAACGGAAATGTCTCTAATACATGCAGGGGGAGGTTGAAATGTGAAATTCTGCCAAAGAGTAGACAGCGAGTCATGTCTCTAGAAGGCTGATACCAGTATAAATTGCGGTAGGGAGGCATGCGGCATGCTCTTCAAAAGCTATGTCACCGTGATGTGAAATACCGTACTCTCTATTACACAAATACAAGCGGTTAATATTCCTGTACATTGAATGTGACTGTGCTGCTGACACTGATCATTGAAAATGGTAAAAGACATACTGGACAGTAACTAGATATCCATGCTGGCAGCGGGAATTAAATGTAACATGCTGTATTACGCGAGTATGTGCTGGCAGCGGGCTTTTACATTTCAAGCAGTGAACAAGATATGCTGAATTATGTGAGTTATTGCTAGCGATTCATGGTGAAACATGCAAAGAGTGACTGTGTGCAGGGTTAGTCGATCTGCTCCAAACCACCGTGTGTTTGTCTGGGCAAATGTAGGCATATTTATTCCTTGAATGTGCCGAGTTTGACGTATGATTGGACTTAATAACGTCACTCAAAGACTCAATTCTTTGAAAACTCCAGGATTTCTTTAATAAATCAATATTCAAGAGGGGGAAGCCCCTAGCTGCTGAAGGCGGGTTTTTCCGAGAAATTGTTGTTGATTCTCTGAACTTAGTGGAAGTAGCCATGCTGTATTTAGGCCAAATATAGTACTGATTTATATGTCTATATAAGGATTGGATAATGTATACCTATATAAGGACATGAATCGGGAAAATTTACACTAGGGTCCTAGATTAATTTACAACAATAGTTGCCAAAATATTACTGAAGTTTCAGTGTCGGAATCAACTGGCTTAGTGGACGCCGTGTCTAAAACATCTCCGTTGAGACACAACATGCGACGTAGAGAGTGAAAGCGGACTCAGTCAGGTGACCAAAGTGTCTCAAAAAGTGATTGCGGCGCCATCTTATAGTGAAAATAGATGGTGTGGAACCCTATGGGCAAAGTCTGTAATTAACCTAGTGACAAAGTAGTGAACAGAAGGAAAAATTCAAATATGTAAAACACAATAGCAAAATAACAAACAAATTGACTGACAAACCCCACAGAGTGAGTGGTGTGAAAGATAGAACGAGTACTGCCAAAATAGTCTGTGTAAGAAGATATGTGCAACTGTAGAAAAAATATGAAGCAGGCTAAGAAAGGTAGAAGGGCCAAGGCATGGAATGCAGATATCAAAAGTAAACCTCCACAAAATTATAAACTGTTTAAATATATGGTTATGTTGATCCGTCCCCATACAGTCATAATTATAACTTAAAATTCAAGATAATGACAAAAAAGGAAAAAAAAAAAGAGTCTGCTTACAAAAACAACTCTGTTCCATTCGGTCATTGAGTCCATTTGGATATACAGTATCCAGAAATTTAATCCAATACATTTCCTTTTGCCAGAGAGACTTGGTAATGTTCGTGCCCTCTCGGGGGGTCATGGATAATAAAACCAAGAAGAGCATTTGACTCACATTATGGTTGTGCGTCTGATAGTGCATATCTACCAACAATTTTTGATTGAATGAGCTTATATAACTTTTATTTTCATTCATCCTTTCTTTAGTATTTCGTTCATTCCTGCCTACATAGGCTAAGATGCATGGGAATTTAAACAAGTTGATGACATTTGCACTGTAGCATGTTGCTGTGGTGTGTAGTTTGATGGTGTGGTCTATTCGCGGATGTGTAATTGAATCACATTATTACAATTGTTGCAGTTGTGACATGGAGTTGTTCCCTTTTGTTGTTGTTCTTCTATCTTTGATTTTGAGGTAGATATAATTTCATTTATATTTTTACTTCTCTCATAAGCAAAAAAAGGATGATGATTGCATATGCCTTTGAAATCTGTATTGGTACGTAACATAGGCCAGTATCTCAAAATCAGTTTCTTAAACGCTGTGCTGGAGGTGGAGAATTTGGATACCATGACCATACCATCTCCTTTATTGGAATTGGTTGCAAATGTTAAGAGCCGTTCTCGGGACATGCGTGCTATGCGTTTTTCTGTTTCCTTTATTATGTTAAGCGGATATTTTCTGTCCTCAAATCTTTCCAGCATAGCGTGCATGTTGCTGAGTGAGTATGAGAGCTAGTGAGGCAGGTTATCAATTGTGTCCTGTACTTAGTGGTGCTTCGGGGTGCTCAGTCCCTGATTGCCCAAGTTCTCTAATCCTGCGCATATTCCAGTACCTGTACAAAATCTCAGGAACAATTGTCAAAGTTTGTGAGACAACAGCAGCGCATACCTGTTCCCATCATGCACTGGGACAGGAACAGACTAATTTGCATATAGCCAGGTTCTGAGCTGGGATGGGGCAGTGAGCTAAATAACGGTGATGGATCAAGCCCTGATCTTTGGACTGAGTAAGATGGTCTGCTTAATTCAGACACTCTGTTCATCACCACCCCCTTTTCTGAATCATTTTTGGCCACTATAGGTGTGGCAGGGTATACTCAGACATGAGTCCCTTGCTCACTGCTCCATCAGGATTCAAGCAAGCCGGGCCGACGACGGCTGAAATGCCAGAAACCGGTCCCCGGAAGCTTGTCTCCTTTCTGGTGAAGAATTGGCTTGGTAGTTTGGTCTGCCCTGTTCCCATGATGCACTGGGCCAGGGACAGACTAATTTGCATATAGCCAGGTTCTGAGCTGGGATGGGGCAGTGAGCTAAATAACGGTGATGGATCAAGCCCTGATCTTTGGACTGGGTAAGAGTGGCCTGCTTAATTCAGACACTCTGTTCATCACCACCCCCTTTTCTGAATCAGACAAGGCAAGGCGTGTCAGACCTTACCCGCATTTTCCCTGATAGCTCAGCAGATTACTTGCCTACCCCCTCAGCGTGTGGCCGATTTTAGGGCCGTCATCTGCGGGGACCGGCAGGGAAAAGAGTAGCGGCCATCTTAGTGAGGGCTCGCCTTCTACGTCGCACGGACGACGGCATAAAAACAGAAGAAGCACTGGGATAGAATTACTGCTTTTCATTTACTCCTGAGGCTTGAGTCGGGAGGTTGTATTTTTAAAAATTTACCCTTATTTTAAAATTGCTGTATATTTTCCCCGTGTGTCCTTCCCCACTCCCCCTGGCATTAGCGCTTAGCACGCAGTGCTTAACTCGAGGCACAAACAACGCAGGGATTTACCTCGCACCAATTTAGGGTGCCAGACAAGGCAAGGCGTGTCAGACCTTACCCACATTTTCCCTGATAGCTCGGCAGATTACTTGCCTACCCCCTCAGCGTGTGGCCGATTTTAGGGCCGTCATCTGCGGGGACCGGCAGGGAAAAGAGTAGCGGCCATCTTAGTGAGGGCTCGCCTTCTACGTCGCACGGACGACGGCATAAAACCAGAAGAAGCACTGGGATAGAATTACTGCTTTTCATTTACTCCTGAGGCTTGAGCCGGGAGGTTGTATTTTTAAAAATTTACCCTGATTTTAAAACTGCTGTATATTTTCCCCGTGTGTCCTTCCCCCCTCCCCCTGGCATTAGCGCTTAGCACGCAGTGCTTAACTCGAGGCACAAACAACGCAGGGATTTACCTCGCACCGATTTAGGGTGCCAGACAAGGCAAGGCATGTCAGACCTTACCCGCATTTTCCCTGATAGCTCGGCAGATTACTTGCCTACCCCCTCAGCGTGTGGCCGATTTTAGGGCCGTCATCTGCGGGGACCGGCAGGGAAAAGAGTAGCGGCCATCTTAGTGCGGGCTCGCCTTCTACGTCACATGGACGACGGCATAAAAACATACGGTCATGGCTCCGCGCAGCGGACGCGCATTGCGGGCGCGCCGATCGCGCGCCGGAGTCAAGCCAGAGTCCTGCCAGTCTGCGCCCGTCCGCGAACGACCGGGGCGCGGGGCAGGATCCCATGGCCCCATCCTTCCAACGGAGGCCCTAAGCAGCAGCAGCCCCCGATTATACTATTCCAAAGCGGATCTCCTTACATTTGGTAAGATGCCGACTCAAAGCTGCTTACACTCTCTAGAACCTGACTATATGCCCTCCCTCTGTAAAATATGTAACCAAGTACTTCCCACGATAAATAAAAAAACTAGAAAGGTAGCTAACCTTAAGATGATATTGTTAAACTGTAGGTCTTTGACTAAACACAAAATGGAGATTCACGACTTATTGATAAACAAAGATCTCAATGCCATGTTTCTCACTGAGACATGGCTAGAAGAAACGTCCTCCCCTGACATTCTGGACGCAATACCTCCCAGTTATAGCCTACTGAGAATCGACAGACAAAAACAACGTGGAGGAGGGCTAGCATTAATCTATAAATCAGAGCTAGAATGCACCCTAATGAAAACTACCATAACTAACAGTGAATGTGGCATATTCACAATAAAAATAGAACCGACAAATGCGATCACCGGTTTATTAATATATCGGCCCCCGGGAGCCGCAGCGCCTTTTTGCAGCCAACTCATTGAGTCGGCAACCCAGCTGGCAGTTAGATATAAAAAACTAATTATTTTAGGCGATCTAAATCTTCATTTTGAAGACATTAACTCCAGCGAGGCACAACTTGTAGCTGCCGCACTAAATTCTGTGGACATAAAACTTCTTTCCGCAACCCCCACACACCAGCAGGGTCATCTTCTAGACCCCATTTTTGCAAATTGGGAAGGTATTAAGATCCTACCCCCGATCCCATTGATCTGGTCTGACCACAGCATTGTGCCATTTGAGATACTAATAGAATCTACAGGAACTATACCCATAAAGCATCCTCCTCCGAAACGTCGTAATTGGAAAAAATTTACTCCTGAACTTTTTAATAGCATTTTAACAGAGCACCCCCCAACAATAGGTAGTACCTTACAGGAGGTTTGGTACAACTATGAATTATGGATAGCGAAACCGTTAGATAAGATTGCTCCTTGGACAGCCAAACCTCCAGTAAGGCAATCCAGAACTGCTCCATGGTTCTCAGAGAAACTTAGAACAGCAAAGGCCCAATGTAAATCTACGGAGCGAAGATGGAGAAAAAGCTACGGACCTGAACTCAAAGCGAGTTACAAAATCGAACTAAAAAATTATCAGAAACTGGTCAGAGCGGAGAAAAGTATTCATTATAAAAATAGAGTTGAGCAAGCAGACAATCCCACGAGAGAATTATTTAGTATCTACAAAGAACTCACAATCCCCTCACGGCTAGATGCTCAAGACACATACTCTGTTGAGATATGTGAGCAAATTGCTGATTTCTTTGTAGAGAAGGTGGATAGAATCCATGCCACCTTTGTAAGCAATACAACTCCCGTAAACACCAACGCGGACACCAGATCCACCCTAATATATAAATCTCCACTTACCAGTTTTAAAACCCCGGATAGACATGATCTGCTGGAAATCATTAATGGCATACAGTCCGGCTCCCCCACCGACGCATGCCCTCCAGATCGGTGTAAGGGAGTTATGGAAAGCACATTACTGGATCACATTAGTCATATGATCACTCTATCATTCCAAGATTGCTATGTTCCAGAAGTTTGGAAAACTGCCCAAGTCCTGCCATTAAAGAAAAAGCCCAACACTCATATGTCCCAGTTCCAAAATCTCCGCCCAATCTCTCTTCTCCCTTTCTGTGCTAAAATCATAGAAAAAAATCGCTAATAAACAACTCATGGAGTTTTTAGAGAAAGAAGCTCTCCTTCACTCCTCCCAGTCAGGATTTAGATCAGGCTACTCGACTGAGTCGGCAGTTCTATATTCGACTGAATGCATTCGGCAGATAGTGGACGAGGGCGAGACAGCGGCGTTGGTCCTATTGGACCTTAGTGCAGCATTTGACACCGTTCTGCACTCAACGCTGCTGTCTCGTCTCTCGGACATAGGAGTAATGGGCCCAGCACTTGCTTGGCTAGGCTCCTTTCTGACCGACAGAAGTTTTCAGCTACACTGCCCACCCTTTAGATCATCTCCTCGGAAGGTGAGCCATGGGGTTCCACAGGGCTCAAGTCTCAGCCCTACGTTATTTAACATCTACATGGAACCCCTGGCACACATTGTAGAGGAATTTGGGGTGGGCATTGTCAGCTATGCCGACGACACCCAGTTGGTGTTTAAGCTGACCCCTGACCGAAGAGAATATGCCACCAATTTCTCGGACTGTATGTCGGCAGTAGCGGCCTGGATGAACAACAACTGTCTCCGTCTGAATGGCGATAAGACCGAACTACTGGTGGTCGGGAGAGCTACTTCTGTGTGGTTTCATGCATGGAGGCCTAGCGAACTGGGAAATCTGCCTACCCCCGCAGAGGCGGTTAGAAACCTAGGCTTTATGCTGGACTCCGACCTATCTGGTAAGACCCAAGTCAACAAGGTAACAGGAAGGTGTTTTGGTATACTAAAAGTTCTCCGAAAGGTGTTGGATCTTCTCCCCACCGAAGCCAGGAAAACCATAGTCCATGCTCTGGTGACACCCCATTTGGACTATGGGAATGCCCTCCTGATTGGGCTCAGCCAGAAGGGCTTACATCAATTACAATGCGTGCAGAACGCTGCCGCACGACTGGTGCTCGGACTTCCAAAAAGAACCTCTGTTAAAGCTGCCCTGTCCAAACTCCATTGGCTCCCAGTTAAGGAGAGGATTAAGTTTAAGACCCTTTGCTATGCCCACCGCATCGCGCAGGACAAGGGCCCTGAATACTTAAAGAATCTCCTTATTAAACATCGCCCGACCCGGAATCTAAGATCATCTGGCATGATGTTATTCAAACTCCCCCGAATCATCAGAGCCAAAATGGGAGGAAAATCCTTTAGGTATTTAGCCTGTAAACATTGGAATGCGCTCCCGCTCCACCTGAGGATGGAGCCATCAGAACTGAGATTTAGGACAAAACTAAAAACTTATCTGTTCTCCAACATGTAACCTCACTCTGAGCTCCTTTGCCATAGCTCCTCTGGATTCCTGTATTGTATTAGGAGTCAGCGCGGGGACACACAGTTTTGTGCAGCCAGGCGCTTTATAAATGCCTTATTATTATTATAATTATTATTTAAGCAAAGAGAAGATTGTCCTGACAGGGTTCGAACTAACCAAAATCTTATCGCCAGGAACTCCGCTTGTCCTCTCCGAATAAGTTTATGGTATTGCTTGATGGCCGCTCGATATTTACTTTTTGAAACCACATCATAAGAGCATCTCCAGACGCGCTCAAGCTGTTTACATCCCTTCTTGGCTGTGGCTAGCGAGTCGTTTTGGCCGGTATCAAACTATCCAGACATAGCGTTAGCCACTCATGGAAGCGAGAGTTAGCCAGCTCCATGTCCAATGGCCACTGGGACCTGTGGCTGGACAGAAAGGCAGAAAAAAGACTTGTGTTCAGTTAATGCCAGGGCCGTTTTTGGACAGCGGCAGGATGGCACGGGTCAATCTTTCCCTGCAGCCGCAGCAAGAATGAGACCAAAAAATGGTCTGTCCAGGCCTGCGGAACCGGCGGCAACACCTTTAATGAGCTTAGATTAGAGAATAAGGGGTCCAGTAGATGACCGGCCTCGTGCGTATACTCACGGACCCTCTGAACCAACTGGGAAGCCTCAAGGTCAGCCAAAAAGCTGGTGATCTCAGCCTTCCCACAATTCTCAAGATGGAGATTAAGGTCGCCTAGGATGGAAAAATTCACTGCACTACTGGCATGTAGCAAAACTTTGTTCAATAAATCTTCCCCAAACATACTAGAGGGGCCTGGGGGACGGTAGATGAGGAGGCCAGATACCACTATGTTCTCCTTTCTGAAACTACAGGTGTAGACATCCTTGCCAATCATTGCGATACCACCCCCTCTGCCACCCCCTCTGTTTACACATTTCATCACAAAACCTAGGGGAAGGGCCAACCAGGACTCCGCAAATGAATCTTGAGTGAGCCATCAACTAAAAGATCAAGGACCTCGGCATGATGTTTCGCTAATGACCGGCAATTCAGGTTAAAAAATGTATATTCCGTATGGTCAGGAGGGCATGGGGGAGACTCCTCCCAAGGAAGTTGAAATGTGCAAAGGCTGCATTTAAAAGGACCGTCCTGGGGAACCCAGGCTGAAAAAGGACAGTTCACCTCCAAAGACAGGAGCTCGTCACGTGAGTACCTGAGATGATCCGCGGGAAAATGGATGACTGGCGATGGCCCGGCGTGGAGAGGTGCAGACGGGCTTGCCTTTGGCATGCCTTCGGCGTGCAAGCGGCGCACCCGCTGTGCGGTAGCAGCTGTGCCTCCATTTCAAGAGTCAGGGAAACATGCACTATCCCGCTGACCTGCAGGTCACCCAAGATGCCGGCCCATTCATACTGCAGCCTTTGCCCCAGCCAAGCCACCTCCAACAAGCTTGGAGCCCTCCCCACAATAGCGCAGAGCATAGCAGCCCGGTAAGTGCTCGAAATTGAATTAAAATGGTGCAGGTTAAAAAAGTTAAAAGTAGTGCCAAAAGTGAGCAAAGTAGCGGAAAATGCTAATTAACAATTCTAACTCCCGACTCACAGCTCAAGAGTCTAGTAGAAAGATGTTGATGTGGTTATTTGATGAGCATGGGGGCCTCGTGCCCCACAACATTGCACATGGGGTGCACCAATCACTTTAGGTGAATGAGTTGTGATGTGTAATGCTATTCTCATGCCGACAATGCAAATGCAGTATGTGTTTGCATGCACAGTAGCTGGCATCCACAGTGATGACATGCATTGGCCCCAATTGAATGTTGCAGGATTGGAGTCACAGCTTCCGGGCCGCCGTGGTGTGGCACATACTATGCAAGTGAGCCGTCAACCAATGTGAGCCTTCGGCGGCGTACATATTTAGACATTGCGGTGTGTGCCCACTGCAACTGCATGGCTTGTCATTGGCCCCAATTGCCTTCAGGGGCACCGAGGGTCACTCATGGGGATTGGGTGGGACTCACACTTTGCATTTGGTAGCTTGCCACATTTGTGGAAAAGTAAATTTTGCCATGTTGTATGTGCCTACGTGTTCCCCATGTTATGTCATATGTGCATGATCGATATGCATGTATTCCCCTATGATCGATTAAAGACACAATTATAGTTGTGTCCATCTCTAGTATGCCAGTTTCCAGTTTTCGTGAATACAACGAATATTAGGCCTATGTAAAGTTATGTTGCCACGTTTTACAGTGTGCACGTTAATTCATTAAATTGTCCCCGTTTCTAGGCCTCAACAGGGCCCGGACTCAGATTCAGCTCCTGTTTCCTGAAACCCTCTCCGAGGAGCGATACAGCCCCCACCTGCATCCCTCACCCTTCACTTACTTCCTGCCTCGCAGTGCCCGGCTCGGCCTGGCTCTGCCTGCCAGTCTGCCAAGAGTATGTTATGATTCTAGTTATCAGTCCAGCCCTCCTTCTCTGCATTCCTAAGCTACTGAATCGCATCAATAGTTTCAGTCATGGTCTAGCCTTTATGTCTCCATGTAAGAGAAATACTGTATTAATATTCATAGAATATTCCCTGCACCCGCACTACATGTAGAATTATGTATGCACCAGTCTTAATGTCTGTTAGCCTTTGCCCTAATAACTTTTGGATTCTATCAACATGTTCTCTAAACACTAGATACTAGATAGGCTTTAGGTACATGTCGCTCTGACACTCCAGACTTTTCGTCTCCTCTTCTAGTGCAGAAGTCATAGCCCCAGTTCCTCCTAGTAACACGTCATTGCCAGCTTGCGCGCACCACTAGGTCAGAGGTCCCGGCTCCTTAGGTAGCCCCCTCCATGTTTCCACCCCTTTTATGACATATTCTGTTACGTTTGCATCACATGTCTATGTATCCGCCTTGTACACACCTCTTGTTACACCTACTTCATGCCTTATCTTTCGCGACTGCTACAAACCCCGCCCACTGCTACGCCTACTGTACTGAATGCTATGTATTTTGTTTAACTATATATACTTGTGCACTGTTATTAAAAGTTGGTTATCATTCCAGATCCTGCCCCCGGCAGCTGCCATCCTATTCCCGTGCAGGTTGTCCTGTTCCTGTCCTTTATGCTATATTAAAACCTGCAAACTCCAGCTACCTCGAATCTTGACTCTTATTTATTGAGCTATCTGTTATTATATATATCTAGTCAAAAATAGTACCGGTAATTAATTATTTATTTACCACACATTCATAGGGGTGCTGCGACTCTTGCTGGGAGTTGTAGTTGTTCAGGGGTTGCATGCATGCATGGGGATGATTCTTACGTACCTCTGATGTTGAGCGCAATGGCATCTTCTCTTTCGGAGGTGCAGCAGGTAGAGCAGCAGGAAGGCCTGTATCGCATGAACTATGGCGGCTCCGGGGGTTTGGATGGGTACTATCTCGGCTTTTCATCTCCGTTGTTGTGTTTCTGCCATCCTCAACATGGTGTTTTTTACCCTGCAGTGGGAAGGGCTGCCTGCCACATCCAAATCTGGTTGACGGACGGAAAGTGTTTCCGCACACCTGCTCTTTTGGCTCCGTCCGCCAACCTTGCATAAATAACAATTGTGCGGAGCCTGACAGACCGCGGCAGACGGGAAATGGCCTCTGTTGGACCTTTGTAATTAGGTGGTCGCAATGACCGCATGGATGGGCTCCCACCTGGCATTGTAATGATCCCCTAAACCTACATTTGGTGGGCTTATATCTTATATATCTACCTTACCATGATGAAATAAGATTCCTTGAATGTATCATACTGAAATTATGCTCAGGCTGTCTTTCTCAAGTTGGCATATCGATGAAGGTTAGTGAAAGAGAATCAAGAAAGTCTTTTTACCATGCAATGCACTGGAAAGAAATCCAAAACGTGTACAGCATTGCATGATGTGTATTTCACAAACAGTTTTTGTTGCCCTTCCGGAAGTCCATAGACCACTAGTGAAGCAGCGGAGAGAATGCACAAAAAAAAACAATTTAAATAAAATATTGACATTTCTATGGTCAAAAGTGAATCTCACAAATTTGCGTGGGGCAACACAGCAGGATGGAAACCAACAAAAACTGATTAACCTACAATTTAAAATCCCTGCTAAGAAAAACAGCACTAGTTAGTTTTTTCCCTAGCCAAATATTTTTAAAAGCTGCAGAAAGACACACACACACACACACACACACAGACATGCACACACATACACACAGACACATGCACACAAATACACATTTGCAAAAGCACTCACAATTTGATGAACAAGAACATTGCTAGGGAGAAGAAAGCTGAGAATACAAGTAAACAGCTGCCCACCTAAGCTCACCTTGGAACAAACCGGCATATGTACATTAAAATACCCTACATTAGTATCGATTTAAGACCAGATCAAGGCACCTAAAACGTTCCAGCAGGGCAGACATTAGATTGTCAACAATAGTCTAAAAAAAATGAGAAATCGTTCCTGGCCAACAGCAGATTATGCCTAAAATGTGTGAAAAAAACGAATGTACAATTACCAGACAAAAAAATGGGAAAAAAGGAAACATATTTCCGTGCCTTCACCCCCTCAAAATGTCCATTGTCCTAACAGTCTAGCCCAATCATTTATCATGAGAGGCCTGCCCTGTATTCAGTGGGCCATGCCTTACAGGAGAAAATAGGAAGATAAATAGAAAAAATTGGAACAATAGCTGTGCCTGCCCAACTTGCAAACAGAAGTCTACTCAAAATTTTTTTTTAAAACAAGCTGAACAGAATTGATTTAATTTTCCCAAAAAATGCAGCATCATATGGCCTTATTCGCCAACAAGCCATAAAACTACATGGAGTTCATAAAAAATAAAATACATACAATCAATAAAATAAAATGCATAAATCGGTAAAAACGTCCATTACAACAATGCAGTATGCTAAAATGCAACAACAGGATTAGATAAACAAAGAGAACTGCAAAATCTAGCAGGCAGCAAAAGCAGAATCAATATACTGCAAGCTTTGTAAGCCTAATTCACTACATACTAAGCATGGGCGTAAAATCCGCTCCGATCGCGGATTTTTCGGATTTTCGGCAAATTCGCAATCCGCGAACTCTCGCGAATTTGTCGAAAATCCGTGAATCCGCTCGCGGCGGATTTTTGGCTTGGTTGCGGCGCGCGGCGTGGTGCACGGCGTTCACTTTCCGTCATTAAGCGTTTGCAGAGTGGTTTTTCTCGATCATATTTTGCGAGTGCCGCGCCATTTTGGATCTTGCTGCGTGATCCCGCGGGAGTTTGGCGCCCGCGAATACGTAATCGCGGCTTGCCACCTTGCACAGCACACCTCGCGAGAGTTCGCAATTGCGAACACGTAGTTGCGGCGGAAAGGAACAATCTCGCACTCGCGAAATAGAGATTTTGCAATTCTGCACAACAAAATCACCAGCAAACAGGAAAAACCTTCAGAAAATTATGATTTTTATCAGAATCACTCCTCAGGTTGACATTTGCATGGCCTTTTTTTTTGCAAGGAGTCCATTTTTGGGGGGGGGAGGAAGGAAGTGCCCCACAGTCTCCAACTTCCTGTTCCTGTCCAGCAGGCTCCTCCCAGTGCTTTGTCCATCTCCTGGTCACTTTCATTTGGATCTGGAGCTGGAAGGATTACTTTTTGTGGGTGCTGCTGGATATTTGGATTTGAGGCCTTTTTATACTTTCTTTGGATCACTTTTGGATTAGAAATCAACTTTCACAAGTAAGTTTGTTTGGGGCATTACAGTTGCTGCAACTACAATTTTGGAACTTTTTCACAACATTAAATAAATTATATTGTGGGTAGCCACAGTATCCAGTAGGACCAGGGTTGGTTATGGGTGCATGATACAACTGTTTTGTTGAATTTAAACACCACTGAGGCCATGGATGGGCTGGGATTGTGCTGATTTTTTTCGTTTTTTTGGGCCTGCTGGTGGGGCCCTTTGCCCAGGGGTGGTGAGTGTTGCATGGGCCTAGTCTTTCTGTGGGGTGTCTTCTTGAATTTAAACATCATTGAGGCCATGGAAGGGCTGGGATTGTGCTTATTTTATTGTTTTTTGTCGTTTTTTTGGGGCTGCTGGTGTGGCCTTTTGCCCAGGGGTGGTGGTGCATGGACTGAGTGTGCCTGTGGTGTGGTCTCACTCTCTTTAATGTAAACATCATGGATGGCATTTGATTGTGGTGATTTCTGGCTGGTTTTCTGTTTTTTGGGGGTGGTTGATGTGGACTGGCCATGTGGGTGGTGGTGGTGGCCATCTTGAGTGCTGGCTGGTACAGGCAACATGTGCTTGGGGTGTAAGGGGCCATTTTGAAGAGAGGCAGTGTCTGAGGCCTGCACTTATTTTGCCTACTTTTCATCCATTATGCCCAGGGGTAGTGAGTGTTGCATGGGCCTAGTGTTTCTGAGGGGTATCTTCTTGAATTTAAACACCATTGAGGCCATGGATGGGCTGGGATTGTGCTGATTTTATTGTTTTTTGTCGTTTTTTTGGGGCTGCTGGTGGGGCCCTTTGCCCAGGGGTGGTGAGTGTTGCATGGGCCTAGTCTTTCTGTGGGGTGTCCTCTTGAATTTAAACACCATTGAGGCCATGGATGGGCTGGGATTGTGCTGTTTTTGTTGTTTTTGTCGTTTTTTGGGGGCTGCTGGTGTGGCCTTTTGCCCAGGGGTAGTGGTGCATGGACTGAGTGTGCCTGTAGTGTGGTCTCACTCTCTTTAATGTAAACATCCTGGATGGCATTGGATTGTGGTGATTTTTGGCTGTTTTTCTGTTTTTTTGGGGTGTACTGTTGATGTGGACTGGCTTGGGGTGTAAGGGGCCATTTTGAAGAGAGGCAGTGTCTGAGGCCTGCACTTATTTTGCCTACTTTTCATCCATTATGCCCAGGGGTAGTGAGTGTTGCATGGGCCTAGTCTTTCTGTGGGGTGTCTTCTTGAATTTAAACACCATTGAGGCCATGGATGGGCTGGGATTGTGCTGTTTTTTGTGTTTTTTGTCGGTTTTTTGGGGCTGCTGGTGTGGCCTTTTGCCAAGGGGTAGTGGTGCATGGACTGAGTGTGCCTGTAGTGTGGTCTCACTCTCTTTAATGTAAACATCCTGGATGGCATTGGTTTGTGGTGATTTTTGGCTGTTTTTCTGTTTTTTGGGGTGTACTGTTGATGTGGACTGGCCATGTGGGTGGTGGTGGTGGCCATCTTGAGTGCTGGCTGGTACAGGCAACATGTGCTTGGGGTGTAAGGGGCCATTTTGAAGAGAGGCAGTGTCTGAGGCCTGCACTTATTTTGCCTACTTTTCATCCATTATGCCCAGGGGTAGTGAGTGTTGCATGGGCCTAGTGTTTCTGAGGGGTGTCTTCTTGAATTTAAACACCATTGAGGCCATGGATGGGCTGGGATTGTGCTGATTTTATTGTTTTTTGTCGTTTCTTTGGGGCTGCTGGTGGGGCCCTTTGCGCAGGGGTGGTGAGTGTTGCATGGGCCTAGTCTTTCTGTGGGGTGTCCTCTTGAATTTAAACACCATTGAGGCCATGGATGGGCTGGGATTGTGCTGTTTTTTGTTGTTTTTGTCGTTTTTTTGGGGCTGCTGGTGTGGACTTTTGCCCAGGGGTAGTGGTGCATGGACTGAGTGTGCCTGTAGTGTGGTCTCACTCTCTTTAATGTAAACATCCTGGATGGCATTGGATTGTGGTGATTTTTGGCTGTTTTTCTGTTTTTTTGGGGTGTACTGTTGATGTGGACTGGCTTGGGGTGTAAGGGGCCATTTTGAAGAGAGGCAGTGTCTGAGGCCTGCACTTATTTTGCCTACTTTTCATCCATTATGCCCAGGGTTAGTGAGTGTTGCATACTTGCATGGCCCTAGTCTTTCTGTGGGGTGTCTTCAATGTAAACATCATGGATGGCATGGGATTGTGCTGATTTTTCTGTGTTTTGTCGATTTTTTGGGTTGTATAACTGAACTGATGTTCCTCTGTCTTCCATTGCTTTTAGGTGCACAAGACTCAAGAGAACCACCAGTGCCAGGAAGAAGTCCTGCAGCGGTGTGTGTGTGCAGCATAACGTCACGCGACGTCACGCGACGTCACGTCTGGACCCAGACAACTCTGCAACTCGTGCAACTGCTGCCTGCTGTTCTGACCTGCTCTGAAGAAGATGGCCCCAAAAAAAGTTACCCGTAGCTCCTCTAGCAAGAAAGGTGCCAGTAAGGAGCAGAAAAAGCAAGTTACCAAGGAGACTGGTGTGCCGCCCGCCCCTTTTTTTGGGAGTAAAAAAAAAAGTATGCCTGCAGCAGCAGCGGGATCTGCTGGGGACCAAGCTGGCAGCAGCACCCCGCTCCATTGGGCTCAGTGCCACCACCACCACCAGCACACCAACTTAAGTCCAAGCCCTTGAGTGCTGCAGAGGCAGCCAGTATAGTTGTTCAATCACCATCGACCAGTGACGTTGGCTCATCGCAAGAAAGCAGCAGCAATGTCCCTCAATCAACACAGGTTGTTGTAGCTCATCTGACGAGTGTTGAACAACCACAGCCGCAACAACAATCACATGTGCAAGTACAAGCCCAAGTACATGTGGAAGGAGAGGCAGCGCAAGGAGATGCGCAAGCAGAGGTGCATGGAGGGTCACAAGTGCCCACAATAGTTGTTCCTCCCGAAGTAGGGGCACATCAGGAAATCGACAATCAAGGCGAGGTATCATTTGAGGAAGACACTCCTCCTGATGATCATTCATTGTCTTCCACACCCCTAGCAAGGAAGAGATCAAGGGTGGTGTCTACATCTTCTTCAAGCACACCTCCTTCTGATGATACGGATCTTACTTGGGAACCAGCACCACTGCCTGAGAGTGAGGCACACCATGATCTGACAAAGGTAGTTAAGCGTAAAAGGAAGCTCGTCCAAAGTCTCAGAGTTATGGAGTGTGATGATGAGGCTCAACAAGAAGTGGCGGATACTGCTGCTGATGAAGACTCTGACAACAACGACTCAGTCATCATAAAGGTCACTGCAGCTCCAGCGGGCATGCAGCAAACAGACATTTTGACCCTAGCCCGAAAAGCTGCTGAGCGTGATGATGATGATGTTGTCGACGAGGAGGCAGTGGAAACACCACCACAATCATTGGAGTTAAGTAGTACACCAACTCGTACCGCTTCCATATTTCTTTCTGGCAAGAAGGGACCTCCATCCACCTCGACCTTAATTAGTGGCGGTGAAAGTGCACAACGTACAAAAGTTGGGCAATCCAGATCCTCCACTTCATCTGGCATTAGCATCATGACCACCACCACCAGTATCGCCGCCTCCTCCAGGCCCTACAGACACTTCAAGTTCCCAGTTTGGGACTTCTTTACTGTTTGCCAAAAAAGTCCAAAGTTTGCCATTTGTACCCTTTGTAAGCTTGCAGTTAGTCGTGGTAAGTCAGGGACCAACTATTGTACCGGAGGCCAGAGAGGTCATCTTGAGAGAAAGCACACTGTCAAATGGTTTGCGCACCTAGATGCGATCAAGGAAGCCCGAATTGGAAGTCAAGAAAACGTTGATGTTGCATCTGATGATGACGAGGAGGAAGAAGACGTGTCAAACACTTCCCTTACACCCAGTACCCCTGTCAGCAGCACACCCAATGTAAGGCACACAAAGAGTGTTGGAGCGAGTGAGACACCAACGCGCAAAAGTTCACCAGCGAGCAAAATTGGGTCAACGAAGTCATTATCATCCCGTAAATGCTTGGTCCAGGGCAACATTAGAACCATGTTTTCTTCAGACGTGCCATATGAACGCAACCACCCACTGACGCGTCTGTATAACACTAAGCTGGCTAAAATGCTAGCTGTGGACCTTCTCCCTTTTTCTTTTGTAGAAGCGGTAGGTTTTCTAGAATTAGTGGCAACGCTCTGCCCTAAATGGAAGGTTCCTAGCCGGTTCTATTTTTCCAGAGTTGCGGTTCCAGCACTACATGAAGATGTGCTGGAGGCGATTGGGGCAGCTTTGCAGAAGAGTGCTGTTCACACAATACATCTGACAACAGACATGTGGACCAGTGGCGCAGGCGCTGATTACATGTGCATCACTGCACACTGGGTCTCTTTTTCAGGTGTTAAAGCAAAGCTAAACGCAGGTGTTGACCCGGACCAAGTTTTTAAAGCTGCTCGGAAACATGCAACACTAGCCATGTTTGGCTTGGAGAAAAGTCACACATCCCAAAACATTTTGGACGAGTTTAACAAAAAGGTCTTGAAAATGCTATCCCCAAAAAAACGCCAGATTGGTTATGTTTCCATGGATAATGGTGCCAATGTAGTTAAGGCCATGGCGCTGGGTGGCTATTTCAGAGTGCCGTGTTTGGCACACTGTATCAACCTGGTAGTTCAAAAATTCTTGAGTGATAGAGACAGTGCAGCGTTCACGGTAATGGCCACCTGCCGCAAAATGTGCAACCATTTCAGCCATTCTTTTAAGGCCCAGAAGCATCTGAGGAGGCTGCTACTTCAAAGTCGAATACCAGTGAAAGCACTCATCCAGGAGGTGGCAACACGTTGGAACTCAACCTTCTACATGCTTGAGCGTCTGTATGAGCAGTATACGGTACTCGATCACTATTTCTTAACAGAGGGTACATCTCAGAAGGAGGACCTGCGGATGGGTGCGTCGCAATGGGACATAGTTAAAAGCCTGACAGACATGCTTCGTCCTTTTGAGTTCTTCACGCGTGCAGTCAGCCAGGAGGACTGTAATTTGGGAAAAGCTATCCCATTGTTGTGCATGCTGGAGCACCAACTGATGGCGGTGTCTTCTGAGTTTGAAAAAGATGTAAAAAAAAAAGACCCTTTTATTTTGTCTGAGAAATTATTAGAGTGCCTACGTGGTGATGAACGTCTTCAAAAGATCAAGTCAGAACAGCATTCCATTTGTGCTACTATTCTGGATCCACGCTACAAAAAGGCGCTGGCAGGCGAAGCATTCTTTCCTTTTGCTGATGAAGTTGTTCAAACGTACAAAAATTGGCTAGCCTGGTCAGCCAAGAGGTTTGAAAAAGAACGGCAGGTTATTGAAGGAGAAGGCAGTACATCAGCATCAGCATTAGCAGGCCATCCCCAGTCACAAGAATCCACTTCTGCACCTGTGGCTGGGGCACAAGTGACCTCTCAGCCGTTAAAGACACCGGCAACTGGATCATCTGCACCACACACAACAGTAACAGTGGCTGCTGTGGAGGATTGGCTAAGTTTGCTTGGGTATGGTTCTCGAAAAAATGTCACAGGCACAGCAAAAAGTAAGCAAAGTGGAGGAACCGTTGATGACCTTGAGTCGATGGTGCAGGACTATCTGAATGACTCAACAGAGGTCTTTCTTAATGATGAGCCATTGCAGTATTGGCATGGCAAAAAACAATTGTGGCCACAGCTCTCCAACCTGGCTATAAACTATTTGTCTTGCCCACTCGCAAGTGTGTCTTCTGAACGTGTTTTCAGTGCAGCTGGTGGCATTGTAACTCCCAAACGGAGCCGCCTCTCGCCCAAAAATGTGGAGCGGCTGACAATGATCAAGATGAATCAGCACCTCATACCACCAGATTACAAAGTACGAGAAAGCACGCCGCATGAAGACGAGGAGGACGGCAACGTAGATGAGGGGATTTGTTCTCTGTTCGGTGGCACTGACCTCATCCTGCCTGAATTCGCAGAGTATGATGACGAAATCTTCTTCTTATTCCCTGACACCGAGCCCTGAAAATGAGACAATGAATCAATAACTTTCTTTTTCGTCCTTATTCACTTTTATTCCTGTGTGTCTGTCTTTCTTTGTTTTGCACAGTTAATTTAATTCAAACTTTAATCACCTAATCCCAAAAACAAGACCATCAGCAGAACTGTCTTCACTTGTTTGCTTATTGATTTGAAGGTGCCGCAGTCTACATTCCTCAGGTTCACAAGTTCTGAAGAACATGCTCCTCTATCCTCCTCCTCCAGACTGCGATTTCCCTCAAAGCAGAGTGCTGGATTACGCCCAATGAAGAAAGACTCAGCACTTGTGGGGGTGTTCTACTTCTTTGCCGGTGAGTTGACGGCTTTGGGCCCATTGCTGTGAAGCTCTAATAATGGATAAAAGTGTTTTGGACCAAATATGACGTGGAAATTTCTTGCCGTTTTTGCTGACTTGCTTGCCTTTGAGGTGCTCTTTGGCGGGGTTCCGGGTGTTTGTGGGTGAGTTTTGGGGTCTGGGAGCACTGCTGCGACAGTCTAATCTTGATTGCATTTGCTTTTCAGGAAATCCATGGTGGAAAACAGGAGTTATGATGATGACCTAGCTGCACAGCGCGTTTGGACCGAAGGCCGAGAGATAAGTATGAGATTTAGCTTTTTCGCTGTTTGGGGGTGTTGTCGCGTGCTTTTTTGCGGGTGGGTTGGCGGGTCTTGGCTGGGGCATTCCTGGGAAGGTCTAATACCGGATAGAAGTGTTTTGGACAAAATCCTTAAGGAAAAGCCTTTTTTTTGCTATTTCTTCTGACATCTTGCTCAATGTAGCGTTTTGGGGGGCTTCCTGCTGTTCGTGGGTGGGTTGCGGGGTCTCTGTCGAAGCACTGCTGCGACAGTCTAATCTTGATTGCATTTGCCTTTCAGGAAATCCGTGGTGGAAAACAGGAGTTATGATGATGACCTAGCTGCACAGCGCGTTTGGACCGAAGGCCGAGAGATAAGTATGAGATTTAGCTTTTTTGCTGTTTGGGGGTGTTGTCGCGTGCTTTTTTGCGGGTGGGTTGGCGGGTCTTGGCTGGGGCATTCCTGGGAAGGTCTAATACCGGATAGAAGTGTTTTGGACAAAATCCTTAAGGAAAAGCCTTTTTTTTGCTATTTCTTCTGACATCTTGCTCAATGTAGCGTTTTGGGGGGCTTCCTGCTGTTCGTGGGTGGGTTGCGGGGTCTCTGTCGAAGCACTGCTGCGACAGTCTAATCTTGATTGCATTTGCCTTTCAGGAAATCCGTGGTGGAAAACAGGAGTTATGATGATGACCTAGCTGCACAGCGCGTTTGGACCGAAGCCCGAGAGATATTGTAAGTATGAGATTTAGCTTTTTTGCTGTTTGGGGGTGTTGTCGCGTGCTTTTTTGCGGGTGGGTTGGCGGCTCTTCGGGCATTCCTGGGAAGGTCTAATACCGGATAGAAGTGTTTTGGACAAAATCCATAAGGAAAAACCTTTTGGCACTTTTTGTAAGTTAGGGTTCGTTAGGGTTAGCCCTAGCAGCAGGATTGCATGTGTTTCGGGGTGTTCTATTGCAACGCAGTTCTGGGGTTTTAGAGCACTCTTGGAGCGATGCTGGCTATGGATACTTTTGCTTGCTTCTGATCGATATGCACACTAGACGGTGTAACGGGACTGCAAGAGTTTATCTCTAAATCCTGCCTGCTGGGGGCTACAGGATAATTATGCGATTTAGATGCCTCGTCCATCACCACGCCAATCACTCCTGTTTCCCTGTTCGGGGGCACGTCCTCCCATGCCACCCCATGTCCTGGCGCTGACCCCCCAGTCAGTCAATCTAGTTCGCTTAAAGCAGAAACACTTCGGAGAGACGCATATCGATTAAATGACGATACTAGATGACCCTTCCAGTTTGACATCGGTGGATTTCGCATTGAGTCTTCAAAAGTATTCGAGTGCATCGGGTCCCTATAAAAGAAGCTAAGTGGGAGCAATCTGATGCTTGTGCCACCCCCCTCCTTATAGATCCCCTTGCGTTGATTGATCAACAGTTCTCTAGCCATCTCCGGGTACCTGAGATTTAGAATCACACAGTCTCCCGGGAATCCCTTCCTGTTGTTTCCAAATCAGGAGTAAATCCAAAAGTAAAAAAGTCTCCAGCATAATCGTCACAATTCGCCTGGCAAGATCCCCTTGCGTTTTACCTGAATTATTTGGGGGCCCTTATTTGGTGATGCAAGCGGGGAAACCATTAACATTGTTGCTTGGTGAGACAGTATTATCGATGTGACAGGCCAGTGAGCCGGTGCTTGACGGGCAGGTGTATTGGGCCTCTGATCTCACGGCACAGTCTCCGAACAACCCTCCCAATCTGATTCTAATTGATGGTCCCGCTGTTCCATAATAAGAGCGGAGGAGAGGCTTCGGGTTTCACCCTGATTGAGAGTAAGATGCAGCTCTGCTATATCAATCTCTTTAGTAAGAACACCCGCTGCTCTCATTAAAAAGGAGTCAAGAGTTGGAACAGTTCCTCCTTCTTGTTTAACGTTAATGTCCACCTGCTCTCTGTCTCTGGGAAGCTTATGCTTTACCATGATTCAGCTGAATGGGCGCAATGGGCTACATAACAGTACTCACCATACAACGCGAGACTTGTGAGATAAAGAAGCCAAGGGGTGTGGGCCAGCCGCAGCCTCCTCCAGTCGCTGACAGGCTTTGCCGTGAGACTCTCATTTAACCCTGGGTATAGTTTGCGTAGTAGCGCTACGTGTAGCTATGCGAAGTGCACTTTGCACTACTCGAGCTACGCGTAGCTACACGAACTGCATAGTAATGTAATGTAATGTAATGTAACCAGATTTATAAAGCGCATGGTTACCCGGAGGCATCCCAGCGCCAGCTGTGGTTGGGAAAATGCTGTTCGGGCTGATTGCACAGTGACGGATGCTTGTCCGCACTGTGCAATCATTGCAAACGGCATCTTGCACAGTGCAAGCAGTCGTTTTCCGCCGCTTGAGTAGATTTGTACTCAACCGGCAGCTTTCTCTACGCGGACTGGTAGTTTCTCATTGCGAGCGGTCACGAGCACACGCGACCACTTGCAATCATAAACCTGACCTCCCCGCGTTGAGAATCTCGCGGGGAGGTTTAATTACCACGCTCGCGACCAGCAACTTGATGTTACTGATGGCGAATGAGGAAAATGTTTCACCGGGATGTTGATTTTGCTCGCTTGCGGTCGCCAACTTCACGTTGAGGACCGCGAGCAAGTGAAAAATGCACGCTACCCTACGCTACTTGTTTTTGCACTGTGCTACATGCAATTCCTGTAGCATAAAGTATCGCAACCTACGCACGCTCCGCGAGCGTTGCATCATCCTACCCCCAGGCTTACTCTCATTGTGCTTTCAAGCGCTTTGTTGCCCGGGACAGTGATGCACATTTCAGGGCCCACCTCCACCCTGGAGGATACTGGCCATGGCTGTCCCCACACTGAAGATGCAACTCTTACTCTGCAGCACATATACTCAAGAGACTTTCAACTTGATGATCAAAAAAAAGAATCTGCCCATCGATCCTCAAATGGGTAGTGCAAAAAGCACTCCAAGGATGTGCAAAACATTCTTACCCCCAGGTAAGAAACCTGGTGGTTTGATCTTAACGGTCTTCCTCAAGCTGAGGATCAGTCTGTCAGTAAAGTAGGAGGCAGGAAACACTCTGCTGTGACCCTGAACAAAGAGCCTTCTTCAGGCCTTCTCCAGTGGCTGGGCATCAGGAAATCCCTGTCTGCCTCCGCTGTTACTGACCGGCTTTGTCCCGATGTCCTGGCATAAGCTGTACCACTATGCTGTCTTCGTGGAAATTGTGGCACTCACTTCATTGCTTCTCATGAGCCCAAACAATGCAAATAAACAAATTGGTAGATATTTTACACTATTCTGACATTTGTTTGGCTTTACCCCTGTTAAAATGCTTCTCAAAAAGGTGCATAAGCCATAAGAAGAGCTTTCAAGGAAAAAGAAATTCACATCAAAAGAATACATCAATTATTTTGGTGCGTCCAGCAAACAGAAATTAGTCCGTATGTGACAATGAATGCAAAATAATCGCTAGTGCTCCCGTTCGGCAATCACCAACTCTCTGTGATCCTCCTCCCAACGGTTTTAGCCAAGACCCTAAGTTCAAACAAAGAGCTGTTCAGCTGTAGGAACTCTGCCTCTTGATTTGTATGTTTGTGTGTGCATGTGTGTGTATGTGTTTGTGTATGTTTGTCCAGCAACTTGGCAGTACAGGATACTAGAGAGGGTGCATATTCAGAGCTTGTCAAAGAATTTGAGTGTCATCTCTGACTAAATTCAAGGAAGATAGTATTTCAACTGACCTCAGAATCTACTCAATTAATGCAATGCACACACAATTTCAAAGTATAGGATCCAACATTGTTGGGACCTTGACCCAAGCCTTTTTACCAGAAGAACTACACTTTTGAGGATAACGTGCAAGGCAAGAAGGCTGTATAAGTACGTTGATGTTGTGGTAGAACTTGGAACTCTCCATTTTGAACTATTCAAGCTCAGCACACTTGTTAAGAACATGAATATTTAGGTTTGGCTGTGCTAGTGTAAACCACATACATATATGTATACTTCACCTAAAGGTCAGTATGTCCTTCATGCATGACATTCATTTGCCTTAATCAGCATCTACTTTGCATCTTCTGAATCTGACATTTATGTTTGTTAACTCATTTATATTACTAAACCAGAGTTTTATTGTCATACTATGAAAACATTCTTCTTTTCAAGTCTCACTACACCAAAAGGCATCTACATCTGTGCATCTACATCTGTGCTACGGAGGCTGTCCATTCCTTGACTCATACCAGTTACATCTAAACTACAATGCACTTCACTATTGACCAGGAAGGTCCACCTTTAGACTTTGCCCTTCCCTTTTCATTTCAATGTTGGGACCTTGGTTGTCTATGCATTTCTGTACAAAACTACTGACATTAAAGACTACTGATATATAACTTCATTTCACACATCTCCACTCTCAATAGTCAAATATATATTTGGCCTTTTATTTCTGTTCCTAAGCTGAACTACGGGAAAGGGGAGGTGTGACAAGATGGACACCTTTTCTTGTCACTAAATAGAATATTACATTTGAGTGTGAAATAACTTGTTTATTTAAGTGGGTCATTCCTTGTAATGAACATTTCAAAGATCCATACCTGTGAATATTTGTAGATGCTTATAAGTTGAGATATGTGGTATGATGGTTCTGATAAGAGATCTCCGATGAAACCCACCAAGGTTCTCTTTCTCTGACAGTTGTAGTTTGGAACAACACCTTTAGTCTGTGACAGTGCACTCAGGGATGCCAGTAACGCTCTCTTCAGTGTAGTGCCGGAGTTATAAATCTGGTAACCAAGTGTGAGATTTGGCAAGAGTTCAGGGTTATTGTTGATCTCCTCTATGGCATAGATAAATGCCAGGAAATGGCGAAGGTAGCGAAGAGAACTACTGAAAGTTAAAAAGGGATAGCAAACAAGAGAAGTGAGTGGAAATTCAGAAATACAAAAAGATATGCAGCCTACTCTCCTTAAATATTCTCCAAGCAAATCATGGAAGCAAGTGTGAGGTTGTATGAATTGCAAACAACGTCCCAAATTACTAAACAACAAAAATATTCAAATACCAAGTCTGGCTTATCAGAACTACCTTTCTTAAAAGCTCTCTAGGCCCTCATCCACCCTATAGGCTAGCGTCAACACTGGGATTGGTCCTCACTCCAATCACTGTGCTTGTGTAAGGAGTAAACTCCCAAAAAGATGAAGCACCTTTTCAGGGTGGGCATATGTTTAACTATTAAATATCCAAAAGGTAATTCTATAGGAAAGACAGTCAATTAGTGTCAAGGTACAATACTCATTCAACAGAAACATTGGGGCATATTTCCGTTTTCTGACATTCCGGTAGCGCAATGCCGTGCTCCAGATTTCAGGGGCGGCTCCTCCACTAGGGCAAAGGAGCGTTGCAGTGCGAGCAACAGACACATAAATTGGTACTAACTTCCAGTTATTACCATTTTATATTTAGTTGTGAGGAATCTGCTCTGCGAGCAGGGAGGAGTGGTGTGGTCACTCCTAATGGGGCAATGTCTATTTGGTCGGCCATCTGGGTTCCGCCCAAACCAGTCATGCACACTCTGCCCTTTCGCCATGCAGGCTGCAATGGAGACAACAAGGAGAACATGGCCTCCCCATAAGCCCCTGGCTGGGCAGCGTCCCACCAATTGCAACACTGCCATTGTAGCGTTGTGATTGGCTTAGGGGAGAGGAGGGATGATGCTCGCTTTCTGTTGCTGCGAGAGGCATGAGAGCAGGAGCAGGTGCCAAGAAAACATGGGACTCAGCCGGCTGGCGGACAGATACGATTTTTATTTATTATTAAACTACCCCCCTCCCACGCGACCCTCCCAGAATGACCCCCCACTATTAATTCCAGCTGCGACTGCCAGATTTACAATGTGGCGTAAGCCACTTTGCTTAGCTTAACACCAGTTTGTAAATATTGTTCCCTCCCACACTTGTATCTGCCTGATAGGTGCATGCATCGGGTGTTTCTATCGGCATTCCACCGCAACACCCATTGCTTTTTGACACTGCCCCATCTTTACAAGGATGTGTAAATAGTTGGCAGAGCCAACAATTAATGCCACTGAATAGCAGGTATTTGATTGTCGCAACAAGGAACAATAACTTTATTTCTCCTTGGTTTTGCTCTTACTATGTGGGCTGCAGCACACACAGCAAGAGCAAAAATGAGGAGAAAGAGCAAATCACCTTTAAAGATTATTTATGTGCTGGAAGGGATACCTTCCTGCACATGAACAATAATTCATGCAACACAAACATCCTTACACCATGGTGCAAGGGTGTAGTGTAGTTCCTATATTCCCAATAGGCTCAGCGCATTGGAATAATATAAACAGCAGTGTAGACGTAGGACTGAGGTCATCTAGGTCTCTACTGACTATATTAGACTTAAGGTTTGCCAGCTAGCTCAGAGGTCACTAGAAACTTTCTCGAATAAACGAGGAGGGGTTTAACCTCCCGGGATAGACAAGAAGGGATTAGCTTCTGACAACCATAAAACATGACAACTTTGCTCCCTCAGAATAAGAGTGTATCTCTAGAGTCGTGTGAAAACAATAGACAGCTATTTCACTCAGTCAAGTGTGCATACTTAGTTTCACCAGAGTGCAGAGAAAAGAGAGACGGGCTTTTTCAATAAAATGTGTTATTTATTGAGCAGTCTTCTTTCTCATGCAAGAGAAATGAATTGCCACAATTGCAATACTCATAGTCAAGTAAAGTACGTACAGTAAAAGTATTATGAAATAATACTGTAAAAGCATTGATATGGTTTCTTAGCCATATGATACTTTAAAATAGATAAAATATATACATACATATATACATTGACTAACGTACTCAACTGGTGCTTCTAAATACGCCTACCCCGGTGTACCTGACCTAAGCCTAATACGTGGGAAGGAGTAAGTAAGTAACAGTTTAAGTTAAGTTTGTTTTGCCAAGAATCTGACTCAACAATTCTCTTTAAGGGTTTAGTCAGTTCCGTACCTGGGTAATAGAAAGCAGGAGGTCTGGTATCTCTCTCTCAGGACTCGATATCCCAGTAACCCGCGAGGGTATCTGGAAACACCGGAGCTGGATTTCTCAGCAGGAGAAAAGACAGCATCTCACTCAGTGCGTCAAAGGGGAGGGGGGGCGTCCGTGGGTTCTCGCATCAGCTGGGCTCTCGGGCAAGTAGATAGCCGCTCTGCTCCAAACCACCGTGTGTTTGCTTAAGGCAACGTCGGTATATTTATACCTGAAAGGTGCCGGGTTTGACGTAAGGCTGGACATAAGACGGCAATAAAGATGTCACTAAGAACTGGCCGTTCTTACAGTGCTCACAGGAGTTCTAGGACGAAATCAAAACAAAAGCAATGGGGATTTCCCAGGTTGCTGGAGGTTTGGTTTGTTTAGAGAACTCGTTGTGCTTTCTAGGAGTCCGGGGAAGTAGCCTTGCTTAATGTGGACTGCATGGGCTACGACTAAATATGGATATGATTCTTATGCCTTTATAAGGATATTATTTATTATAACCGTACAAGGGCATAAAATAGAAATATCGAATTAGGTTCCTAGATAGAATCACAATACCCACTCCACGATCTAATGTCCATCATTACTAAAACTTAAGCAATAGTAAACATATAAAAGAGCATGTGTTTTCCAACCCATCCCAAAATACATACTTTGCATTTGAAATGGTATATGGTAAATACACGAAAATGAGTATTGGTACTGTACGCTTTTCAAGCAGTGTTATCATTCAGAAAAAGGATTGCATATAAATATCAGCTGAATGATTTGAGAAAATTACACATGAAATGGCTCTTAATACAGAAGAGAAGCTCGAGACCATTTCATCACATAATAATACAAATGCTTGTACATGTGCTAGAGGCTGAGGTAATATATTGTCTCTAGAGTTCCTAAAATAGAAGCTCTGTTCTCTAAGAATAGTTCTACTTTAAGCAGAGTACATGTGCCAAAAAAAAGGTAAATATTTTGGAAGGGAGAAAAAAAATTATTTCGCTTTCCGGGGAAAAACATTTCCACATATTTTCAGTAGCTTTTGTTTATCAAAGCTGAAGGCCGAATTCAGAGTTCAGGGAACGCTGTGTGCTCGTTGCTTAAAAAAGTTATTCTTTCTGTTCAGGGGAGAACATCATTTCAGACAGACTCTGAAAAAAATTGGTGTACGGCTTCAGGTGAAAGTTCGACCTGGATTGAAAATGCCGCAACAGTACAGTCGTGAGAATGATTGCTATCATCGGTGTCAGGATCAGCAATGCTCACAGAAGGTCGTACCTGGGTGATGCTGCTCTCATCTCGTACTACATTGCCACATAATCGTAGTGATGAAGTCTCAACGAATGCTGTCATCAGAATCGGTAGCCGCTGGGGACAACACAATGCATGAGCCGTTACAGGACTTAGCAAAGTATCTGTATCCAATGGTACTGCTGATGGTAGTGTAGGACAGACGTCCAACACGCATTCTTCTCCGCATAGCATACATCGAAGCACAGGTAAGATGCAATTCTGCCGGATGGGTCCGAATGAAAGAAGCTAGGTCATATTCAGATCTCTTAGCCGGGCTAATCCAAGGACTTTAGTTATGCGGTCCCGATAGCATATAGCTAGGATCGTTTCTTCCATCGTTGCTGGAGTCTTGTCTGCGACTTGGCTTGCCATATCGGAGCAGAAGGATCAAAAATAAAATTCCTGCTACGAGTCCCAAAAGAAGTGGGATTCCGCCAAAGACAGAATGGACAAAATTAGGAAAAATGCCCAGAACTGTTTTGAAGGGTGTTACCGTCCCGAAAAAATAGTCTTAAATACATGTGGGATGCCACTGGTATCTGACATATTTAGGATTTGGCTTAGCATTTCTGAGAAATGCACGGGGCAATTTGTTGATAAAAGGGTATCTATCTCTGCCGTTGTCCTTGCAACTTGTAGATCATATGTTTCTTTTGATGACGTTAAAGGCACAGTTGTCTGTAAAAGAACAGACTTTATTCTGCTTAAAGTATCAATTCGAATAGAAGAGATATTCAAATGAGGCCAAATTGTTGCCTCCGTATCTGGAGTGCTGTTTGGATACAATACTTGCATACAGCAAGTGACCATGGAACTAACTCTGACGATATAGGCTTTTCCTGGCACCATGCCACAACAGCTGTGGTCCACTATTAGAATATAGATCCCGTTAGAAAGCTGTCTAAAAAATGGCTCTATCTGTGTTGCAGGTGTGCCGTGCTGGTGACATGAAAGGTTATTTGAAGTCCCTTCACAGGCCCCATGCAAGTTAATACCTTGACACAGAGGTATACCGCTTATTGATTTTTTACAATTTTTACCACTAAGAAATACATTCTGTCTCTTTTCACTATAACATGTGTGTGTATAAGGTAGTTTCCATGATGACTTGATGTACCCTTTACCCAACCTTTCATACTGGCCCACTGGTATATACTCTTGGCAGTATTTAAATTGGAGAGTTGTTATCGGAATTGTTATTATTCCGTGTATTATCCATTCAATGACAGGTCTTTCTGACATTGTCAATGGTAATCTTCCAAGTTTTTCAATGCTCAGATTCGTATAGTCTGCTCCTTTTTGTGCCAAACTGATTTGTTTATCAGTAAGGTTAAAGAAAGAAAATAATGACGTTACGTTGATTAAACGCCATGGTACGTAGCCTGAACGCAGATTTTGCAACATCCAGCTAAGCTGTACAATAGACCGTAATTGGGACTGACCATGTTGTAACATTAGTAAGTCTTGCTTTATTATATCAATAGCAGATGATACAATACTGTCCAGTGAATATATTCTGGAGGACAGAGTCATTAACCCATTGTCCACACAGAAAGTGATTTTTCCAAATTAATACGATCAATTTCTCGTATTTTCTCTGCTGTTTCAATTTGCATTACTTTCCAAGCTTCGTTATACGCAGCGTATATACCGGCCGCTATGAAACGTTTTTGACACTGTTTGCGTGGTCCCATTATGAAATCACGCAAGTCAGCACCGTATTTAAGTAAAGTCAAGTGTTGCTTAATTTCAGCCAGTGTGGATTTCTGTAGCCACTCAAGGCATAGTTTTTCTACACTGTATGTTGTAACTATCCCTGGATGTTGTCTCTGGGAGTATCTTGGGTCTGGCCTGGTCATTTTGAACCCCTGTATTTTGTTCAGGAATCTATCTTGACAGTTATTTGTGTCTGTGGGCCAGATCAACCATTTTTTCCAATCAGGATGTGTTCTGTTTTGGTTAAAAATATGGGTTACGTCTATATGTTATGTTATATGTTTGCTTATAACGCGCACTAATAGTCAAGACTGTCCTGGCGCGAGAGAGGTTTCAGATATCAGCTAAAAGAAAGCATGTGGTCTACATAGTTTGCCTAAATAGGTAGGTTTTTAGATGTTTTTTAAAATATGTGAGGCTTGTCGTGTGTCTAAGATGGTCGGGGAGGTTGTTCCATAGCTGGGCGGCTCTGACCACCAGGGATTTTCCCCCGAGACGAGCTCTCTTGAATCTGGGAGTGACCAAGTGTCTAAGGGTGGCAGATCTCAATTGCCGCGGAGGATGGTAGAAAGCAAACCTATCTCTTAGGTAGGACGGGCATGGGCCGTGTAAGGCTTTGAAAGCCAGTGTCAGAATCTTAAAGCGCACTCTGAGAGCTACTGGAAGCCAATGAAGCCTATCTCAACATCTGTAGTGCTAATACTGTCAGGTGTTGGCTTTGGAATAGACGATTTGTTTAAATCTTTTATCTTGGCTAGGCCAAGACAAGTAGTCTGTTGAATGGTATCATTCAAGAATATTATTTGTTCTGGGATCATGCAGGCTCTAAATAATGCTTCTAAACCTTGTGCCTGCCAATCTGTTGTACCCCAGATGGTTTTTGTTTCAATGTTGTTTTTCCAGAATTCAAAACCAAATGTAATTATTTTTTCATAAAATGTTTCCGAATAGATCAATTTAGTATTTGTCAGCATTGTTTTCACCCCTGTCTTATTTAACAGTTTGAAATAAAACGTTTCCGCATCACTTGTGTTAAACCCTGAGAAGTATGGGAATTTCTCGTAAAATGTTTTCGAACTGCTTTTAGGTGGAGTTGCACAATGTTCCCATTGATTATAATTAAAAACATTTCTAGGTTGAGCAGATTTATGCAAATAGTGATGTGCAAAGTGATTATAACAATACATCTCTTCATAATTTGATGAACCCTGTAAGTAATCATGTTCTGTAAATTTTGCTGACATTACTAAATCTGACATCATATCATTAATACTTTCAAAGTCCCAATCATCAGAGAATGTACTCGGTTTTACAAAGTCACTTAATGAAACCTTGAACTGATGTGGATATTTCAAGAGCTCAACCGGGCCATAGATTTCATAATCCGTTTTGTCCCATGCTACCCCACCGGGTATTGGATTGGTTGTGACATTCACTGATGATAGTTCTCTTTTCTCTATGTGAGATGACTTGTGTGGTTTTGGGACCAAGTTGATGTTCTGACTTGCTGTGTCTATTGTACTGTATTTTCCCTCAATTAATTTTCCCAAACAAAGAACCATGATGAGCCAAAGCAGGAGGAAAAGTACACCTAACACAATCCAAAATTCAATCCATGGAGAAATCAGATAGGTTTCTTTAAGTTGATGAAAGAGTTCAGCTATTTTGTCTTTAAAAGTTTTTATTGCTGGCGTTTCTTCCGGTTCGCTTGGATCTTCAGAAAAGTTATCGAAATCGATGAAGTAGCCAGATGCAGTTCTGTCAATTTTTGGAATTGCTTCCGGACTTTCAGTTGCTTTTGCATTTTTTGTTTCATTAGTATAGTCTGAGGCTCCATCGTTGTAGACAGGTTTTTCTTGACGGACTGTTGCAATTTGGGTTTCAAGAGGCACAAGTTCCATGGCTTTGTTGCATAGTCCTTTTTTATTCACTGCAGGTTTATCGAATGTGATTAGTCTCTCAGTTTGAACCTCTTGTATTGTAGCAAATTTTGGTACTCTGCTATTTCTTGGGAGTCCACTGGGCCTACTACTTATTATTGGCCACATGAGTGTGGTTTTACCAGGTCGATGGATACAACTCTGTTCTCCTTTTTACCAGCAAGGGTTGGTAGTACAACTGATCTTGTTCCGCTGACAGCTAAGACAGGTACTGCTTTTCTGTAAGAAGGCCCAAATTCCTTCTTCACCGCGATCTTCTCTCTGACCAGATCCCCACTCTTTGGACTCCAGACAGGCCTTGCTGGGACAGGTGGTTTATCTTCAGTGGCTGTTGGCTGCTGTTTTAACTTTATGTTGCTCACGTTTTTTCTTGTTTCATTTAATTCCTGTAAAACAGCCAAACGGTCTTTGATATCAAAGCATTTTTCTTCTACCACTGAAGTCTGACTATCAAGGTCCTGAATATGCATTCTAGTTCCGAACAATAGTTCGTACGGACTGAAACCTTTTAGAGAATTTCATGGCAGATTATTAAGACTACGTTGGACACTTGTTAAATGTTGGACCCACCCATCACCCGAACCTAATACCCTCGCCGTTATAGATTGCTTTATGTCCCGGTTTTTTCTTTCCACTCCCGCATTTCCCTCAGGATGGAAGGGACAAGAGTACCGCAATTCAATGCCCATGCTGGCCATGGCCTCCTTATAAGTTCGAGAGCTAAAAGCAGGACATTGGTCAGAATGTAGCATGCCAATTGCGTATGTGCCGATAAAGACTCGCAAATCTTTTATAACAGTTCTGGCGTCAGCTGAACGCTGGGTCTACATTTTAAGTGAATCTAGTCTTAAACATAAATGGGACGCATTATAGATAGCCTTATGCTATTTAAACGAAGAGCCATGGCAATACTCCGGCTGGTTCGCCACTGCGATCTCTATTGCAGTTTGGACAGTTTATTGCAAATTTGTGATGTTGTAAGCTCATTCCCAGCCACCAGTATTCTGATTGTAATTCTTTCAGAGATTCCTTGATCTCTTGGTGCCCTAGACCCAACGCCATATGTGCGTCTGCTATTAAAAAGACTCTCCTGTTCGTGTATGGAATTACTCTATCCCCCACTCCAGAGATTCGAGCAAAAGGAACGGAGTTTGCATCAATTATGTAGTATAATTGAGTGGATAGTTCACGGGTAGTGCTGCGCAGTCGCCTTTTGAAGACGATTTTACCGCCAGTATTGTTTCCCTGTCTATGTATTTTTCTGAACGCTTTTTTGTGGCTACAGAAGCCTGTTGAGCTGCTTCCGCTTTGGCTGTGTCAGCCAATGAATTCCCTGCAACGTGAACGCCATCACGTTGATGACTCAGTGTATGTATCACGTGAGTCTTTCGTAGTTCTTTCTGCAAAAGAACTACCTGTTCCCAAAGCCTCTTATGCTTGATTGTGGCAACTGTGTTACCTTTGTAATCGTTTTGAACCCAGTTCTGCAAGTCATTGTTGTAAGACTTGACGCAGTAATGCAAATCGCACACTATTAGTGTCGGGAATTCACGATCCGCAATATCGAGCGCCATCTTTAAAGCTAGTAGTTCAGTTCGTTGAGCCGAACTATCTTTTACAGATTGAGTTATTGTGACCAGTGGTCTCAATTTTCCTTCGTGCCACAGGCATTTAACAACCGCGCACGCAGCACTGTAAGCTTGCTTACCCCCAACTGCGAGTTGTGCTGATCCATCTGTATATATTATACAGGCGTAATGTTTCAGAGGCAGAATTTCGATTGGCACAGGATATTCTTCTTCATATTTTGGATTTTTTAGTTTTTTCATTTTCAGATCAAAATAATATTTCGCGTCTTCTGCAGCAAGAGAATTTTCCCATTGTATCCATTTTGGATCTAATGCCACGGCAGTCAAATTGCGTGGGCTTGTTAATGCCTCAAAGGCTGCTTCTGCTGTTAAAACAGTTATCCTTTTGCCTTGGGCTTGGGCTCTTTCTTTTGCTACAGCAGTTTGAACCGCATTTACAATATTTTCCGTAAGACTGAATGTTTTTTCAGCTTGTGTGTACAAATGTGATTTGTAAGCTATTGGTACCGTTTCTCCCTCATTAGAGGTCAGGTACGTGAATCCGCATCTTCCTGGGATGACTCGGATAACAAGGTTGCGTATGTTTTCGTGTGTTTGCAATTTTGTTTTAGCTAACATGTCTGTTTGCAATGATCTCAAAATTTCTGCGTGTTTCTGAGTCCAGTTGATCGGTTTAAAATCAGGTTATATTAATTCATAGAGAGGTTTAACCTTCTCCGCATAATTTAGAATGTAAGTTCTTCCGAAATTCAGGAAACCTAGTATCGATTGTAAGTTCTTCAGCCTTTTAGGTGCTTGGAGTACAGCACACTTCTCTAAGAAGTTATCTGCTAGGCTTTTGCCTTCACTTGATAATTCATAACCTAAAAATAGGACAGTTAGATGGGCAATTCGTGACTTTTTAAAGTTGAATTTGTAACTCTCTGCCGCGAACCCAATTATTATGGTGTTCACTCTTTTCAAGTGAGTATCCAGGCCATCTGTTAGATAGATGTCATCGACATAAGATAATGCGTCATCATCATATATTTGTAGCAACTCTGTTACCCTTGCTGAGAATAATCCTGGGCTATTCTTGAATCCCTGTGGGAGTCAACATAAATTTACTATGACCCCATTATTGAGAAAGCGGTCAAATACCTGCATTCAGGTGCAATGTTTTGACAAAAGAATCCATTAGAGATGTCTAATGTCGTTTTGTATTTTTTGCGCACAATGTTATTCATTAGTGCTGCACTGTGTGAATTTTGTACTGCAAATGTTTTGCAACATGAGTTTAAGTGTCTGTAGTCCAAAACTAGACGATATGAATCATCTGGCTTGGAGACAGGAAACAAAGGATTGTTCATTTGATGTTTCAATCACCCCCTGGTATTCAAGTTGATCTAAGATCTCCCTGACTTGTTTTTTAGCTTATTGTTTAATTGGGTACTGCCTTTGTGCAGTGGGTGAACATTTAAACTGGATTTTGTGAGGAGGAGAATCCTCATCCCAACCTACATGATTTTTATATAATGCAGGAGCTTGGGATACTGCCCATTTTCTTGCATATGTATATTTTCTATGAAATGGAATATGATTTGAGAAGGCAGGCAAAATCATTTCTTCGCCATGAGGGCTCTCCCTGACAAACTCCGGTGGCCAGTCTTTCTCAGCTAAAAGGATGTCATAGCCTTTCGAAAGGTTATCCCAAAATAGACCTCTTACTTTCCTGGTCTTATCTCCCTCTATACGTAAAGTTATCTCGTATATTTTATGAGGTTTGATAACCCTGGTATCCGCAGTTTCCACTTGAATGTATTCATTCGTGTCCACCGTTCATGAGGATTTTGCGAGCTATAGTCACTTCTGCTGCGCTGTCTAGCATTGTCTGGGCCCAGTCTCAGTTTTTCAGTTGTGTCCTCAGTATCCTTGGCATGTTTAATTATTTTAATACTGGCTACCTTCTTTGTTGGAAATTGTAATTTTTTACTTTGATGAACAGGTTCCTTGTCTTTGGACTTGACGTGCTCTTCCCTGTGTTCTGACCGTCCTCTTCTTTCCGATTTCTGTGAGGGAGTCTGAAAAGATCGAGAGGGACGTGTATCAATATCTTGATATCTATCAGGTTTTTTCAAATTATCCCTATTTCTAAGGTTGTATCTTTTTTCAGAGGGCTCCCTCTGGGGAGACTTGTTTCCTCGGTCAGGAGATCTTTCTCTTCGTTGAGGAGACCTTCCTCTGGACTGGAATCTTTTTTCTTTGGAAGTGGATTGTTTATTTCCATCCCAGCTCTTTTTTGGAGTATTTAGATTATTTTTAATAAAGGTTTTTTTCAGGATTTTCAGTTAGTTGGGGTGTTACTGGTTTCCCACCCAAACTAACTCTACCTAGTTCTTCATAGGATTTTTCTATGATTCTGGCAAGATCAAATGGCTGTTCTGCTATATCTGTTTCTTTCAATTTCTGGCGGATCGCCAGAGATGCTGCTTCTCCTTTTATGTTGGCTAATAATATAGCCGAGACCTGCTTGAAGTCTTTCAGTAATTTCATACCCAGAGTTAAAGCAGGTTCTGGACCGTATTCATTTTGAATCTGTCTTAGCACATCTGGTATTATCGCCATAGACGGAACACCATGTGTTTTCGTATAGATGGAAGCAAAGACTGTGCCCCAAGTGTCACAATCCTCCACATTTGGTGCGATCCCCATTGGAAGACAGATAGTCAGAATTCTATGTTTCTCAGTAGGGGTAGTATCCGGAAATACTGCCTCTATTTGAGTAATTTTTTGTGCTAACCAGAATGGAATTTGTTCCCGTTTTGAGGGTACTTTACCAAGACATGATTGTATGTTCTGTGGTGTAATTTTGTTTGTGTTCCCCTGATGAGGGGTCAGCTGTGGAATGTTAATAGCTGGTTGGACTGTTGAAGTCCGCATTACATATTGGACTAATTGTCTATGTATTTTAATTAGTATTTTTAGCTGAACTAAAAGTTCCCGGTCTGACATTTTTTCAATGTCCGGATGTGGTGTGTAACTGGCTTGAACCGGCCACGTTGCTACTGGTCTACCTAGTGGACCGAGTCTGGTGATGAGATTATTATGTTTTAGGGCGCCTTTAAACCAGAGCAGGTGCTCTTGGTAATTTAATGGGATTTCAATCTCCTCGAAAGGAGTGTATTCATCTGGAGGTTCCTCTATTTTGTAATAGTGGAATTGTGTGTTACAGCGTTTGCTGCTGGAAAGTTTATCCATGAATAGAATACCTCTGTCTGCCGATATTCATGGGCCTCTACCACGAATATGACTGTACCACCTTGTGATGTCAGTCCATTTTCTATAACTTTAAGAGTTATAGTTTTTCTTATGTTGACCGGAATGAGTATACCATTTGGGTCATTCTTTTGGAGACTTGTGTCTGTCTCTAGAAGTTGAGCTGCTATTCTAGCTGCCTCCCTTTCGTCTTCACTTTCCCCCATTTTACTGACAGAAAGCTTTTTGTTGCAGATCAAGTTTCAAGGAAACAAAGATTAGGTGCACAATATTTTAGAACACTGTATCCTTCAACGTTGACTAAACCAAAAACTATAGATAGGAATCTCTTCCTACTAAGTTCCGGCGGATTTTAACCTTTTACCCACTCCAGACGTCTTTTGGAGTATTTACTGGAAAAGGGGTCTGTGTGAAAAAGCACGACTGAGTTACTCTAACGTCTTGCGTTAGATTTATCGCCTTACTAAACGTTCGGCGCCATGTAGTGTAGTTCCTATATTCCCAATAGGCTCTGCGCATTGGAATAATATAAACAGCAGTGTAGATGTAGGACTGAGGTCATCTAGGTCTCTACTGACTATATTAGACTTAAGGTTTGCCAGCTAGCTCAGAGGTCACTAGAAACTTTCTCGAATAAACGAGGAGGAGTTTAACCTCCCGGGATAGACAAGAAGGGATTAGCTTCTGACAACCATAAAACATGACAACTTTGCTCCCTCAGAATAAGAGTGTATTTCTAGAGTCGTGTGAAAACAATAGACAGCTATTTCACTCAGTCAAGTGTGCATACTTAGTTTCACCAGAGTGCAGAGAAAAGAGAGACAGGCGTTTTCAAAAAAAGGTGTTACTTATTGAGCAGTCTTCTTTCTCATGCAAGAGAAATGAATTGCCACAATTGCAATAGTGAAGGGCAGGGGAAGGAGTCTTGGTTAGTCTTCTAATGCACAAATGCCGGCAGAAAAACAAGAGTGCGGGCGCTGCCGGCGCGCCAAAGGCAAGCCCGTCTGCGCCCGTCCGCGCCCATCCGTGCCCAGGGCCCAGGAACAATGCTCAAGTCTGTGCATATTCATCACTAGAACTTAGAAAGCTTCATTCTGCTTCTCTTATTTTGGATTTGGATGTTAGCACAGACTTGATGCATCACTCAATCTGGTTGCCACGGAAATCTTTTCTGGAAGTTATTAAGCCATTGTATCACAGTGTTGAGTATCAGCAAAAACACAGATGTTCAAAGCTCTCAATTTATTACCTGAATACTCGATCCCTTGTTAAACATCAGCTTGACATCTTTACCCTTCTGGACTTATAAAAACCCGATATTCTGTTACTTACGGAGACTTGGCTTACCCTTGACTCCTCACCTGATATACTTGCGGTGTTGCCAAATGAGTATTATATCCTCCATACAAACCGCCCACAAGGAAAAATAGGTGGTGGAGTAGCGGCTATAATCCGCAAAGAATTTTAATTCACCGCTCTTACTCCACTCTGGCTTTCAACAGTCGATAATGCGGTAATTAAATTAGAATCAGATTTTGCCCCGTTAGTATGCATCCTTCTTTATAGACCCCCACAGTCTATGCCCTCTTTTCCTCACTCTTTGAGTGAACACCTTGCCAGTCTGGCAGTAGATCATTCAAGAATATTGCTGATAGGCAACTTTAAATACTGGGCAAACGATAAGCAAGGAGGTCCGCAATCTGCTGAGCTGACCGAATTATTATTCAATTTGAACTTGGTTCAACAGGTATCATCAGCCACTCATGTTAAGGGTCATATTTTCGATCAAATTTAGACCATGAACTTGCTAGTGTCTGCTACTTCCATAGTACCATGTATCTGGTCAGATCATTATTTAATAACATTTAATTTAGTACATCCTACTAGGAATAGCACTTTGACAAAAGAAGGGGATTGGGTACGTAAATGGAATGCTATTGACACAAATGACTTCAGTAGCACTTTGGCAAGTACTTCACCTACTATACCCCTGATGTTGACACCCAGGAGGAAAATCTCTCAGCTTGGGTACTGGAGGCTAGCAATAAACATGCAGCATTGAAAATCAAGAGTGACTCGCCGTCTGGAGGCTCAGAGGTGGTTCTCTTCTGAATTAAAGTCTCAAAAACTCGCTCTCCACCAATTGGAAAGGAAGTGGAGGTGGGGTTATCTACACAAAGACAAAGTCACCTATTTAACGGCCATGAGGGAATATAAAAAATACATCTTAAATGCTAAAGCTGTTCACTTTTCCTCTAGAATTCTTACTTCTACTAATCAAACAAAAGAAATATTTAACATTGCAGAGGAATTGTCTAACCCTGATAGAGCTTTGAGCAAGCCTACTCCTTCACAAGCTTTATGTGATAAATTGAACAACTTTTTTATTTGGAAAATCTCCCTCGTTAAGGCCAGTATTACTATTCATACTGCCCAGGAAGCTTTGCCTTCCATATATAAAAACTCATGTGCCCTTGACACCTTTCCTCCTATTGATATTAGGATCTTTCACAGTCTCTTGCTTAAAGTCAGCTCTGGTTCTCCTACAGACTGTTGTCCTCCACATGTCTTAAAGGAGGTCCTTACCACTCTTCCAGGTCCTGCCCTCGCCCTGTTGAACGATTCTTTGTTACAAGGTCATGTACCTAAATCCTTTAAAGAGGCTACTGTGATCTCCCTCTTGAAGAAACCAGGAGCTGATCCCCAAATATTATCCAACTACCGCCCCATCTCCTTGCTCCCATATCTAGCTAAGATGCTGGAAGCTCATGTAGCAAAGTGCCTGTCCAATTTTTTGGAACAGACTAATTTTTTTGATTCACATCAAGCGGGCTTTCGTCCCGCTCATTCTACTGAGACAGTCATTACTGCAGTAAAGGATGCCCTACGAGAGAACGCTGATAAGGGCATTCCTTAGGCCCTTGTGCTGCTGGATTTATCCGCAGCCTTGAATTGGATATGTTCCTTCTTAGACGATCGATTCCAGGCAGTTCGCCCGGCTCAGTTTAGGTCTCCTAAGAAAAGAATAACACGTGGGGTGCCGCAGGGTTCTTCTCTCTCCCACACTTGTTCAACCTCTACCTCCTCCTGTTGATTAGGTCACTCAAGGAAATAAAAATGGTTACTTTCAATTATGCTGATGATTTACAGCTGCTCTTCACCATTGATAACTCACCCCACTCAGTCTCGGTTTTCCAATCAACCATACGATTCATTAGTCACTGGATGGATAGAAATCATCTTAAACTAAACCCAGAAAAGACGGAACTAATTTTGACAGGTGGCAGCCAGATATTCTGGGGCCCTCACTACTGGCCAGGAGAATTAGGCCCCCTCTTATTCGTTCTCCTTCTGACAAGCATCTTGGAGTCATAATATCCAATGACCTGTCTCAAAAAACACATGTGGGTTTTGTTATTTCTTCTTGTGCCTACCATCTGCGTAAAATCAGAAAGATAAGTAGGATGCTGACCCAATCAGCATTAATACAGGTTGTAATGGTGACGGTCTTATCATGCCTAGATTATTCTAATGCAATTTATCTTGGTTTACCAGCTGGTCTCATGAAGCAGCTGCAGATAGTTCAAAATCAGGCAGCGAGATCGATCTACCGGCTTCCCATGCCTCAACGCTGTGCTTTTAAGATTGGCTGCCTGATATTCAAGTCACTGCACGGTCAGGGTCCCAGTTTCATAGACAGTCTCATTTCCAGGTATTCTCCCCTACGGAACATTCGCTCGTCCCATCTGCATCTACAGCCAACACCCAGCTTTAAGCTAAAGTGACAAGGAGGAGCCAGGTTTGCAACCCTGGCCCCTAAGTTATGGAATTCGATTCCTCTGGAAATTAGGTCTAGTACTGATCTTTTGAAATTTAGGAAATTGCTTAAAACGTGGCTGTACAGGCAGGCGTACAACTGACCTGCTTAACTTTCCGGTACTTTCTAGATCCAGCGCCAAGAAACCAATCAGTGAACAAGCGCTTTATAAAACATCATTAACATAACATAATATTCCTGTTCTGTGGGTCTCCTAATAGAAACAATGATTCAAACCCTAAGGGACTTGGTCTTATTGATGAAGAATGTCATGACGTTCTTGCAAAGAGCTGTTGTGGAAGAAAGAGGATGACTGGAGATTGTGGCTGAAGTTATCTCTCTGAAGAAATGATAAAGGTCCTTAGCAGAGTTTACATGCAAGGCTGATAGTGGTTTTTCCTTGCACACACTGCTTTATAAGCTGTTGAGAATTCTCAATTGGCTAATTTAATCCAGCATATTTCAAACGCTCTGTACTGCCTTTTCAAAGAACAATGGTTTCCCATGTGCCTGTTTAGTGGACCTTTTCTTCTTCATTTTAACAGATGCAAAGTATGTGTGGACGAGTGAAACATTTACAGCTCAGAGGTCAATAGGGTGACTGAGTGATTGATCAAGACTGTCATTGTGATTGGGCTTATGACTTTTGCCTGGCATCATTTCTAAGGAGATTTTGTTTAAAAAGTGATTCTGAAGTGGTCATCCAAAGTAGTACGAATGGTGCACTGGGGAGGGGGGTTGAATTCAATGGAAGTATACAACAAAAGTTCAATTCTGGGCCCACCTTCATTGGTTGGTTTTCCAATCAGTTGTATTTAATCAAAGGAGTCCTTTGTTAGTTTCTTGAGAGAAGGAGCTTTCCAATGCTTCAACCATTATTTGTATACTTAAAATCAGGACATTGTGGGAAAGTGATAGACCATGGTGGCCAAGATTTAGTAATTTTGAATGGAAGGTAAGAAATTTGTTTTTTGTTTTTTAAAAAACACTCTTTTTGTGAACACGTGCTCAGTATAAATTACATTTGAAAAATAGTTAGGCATGGAGATTTCTTGTAAGTCTGCCTAGGCTGTGAATGTTAGGTTGCTACGTGGTCATTTCTTTAGGATAGGAATGATTTAAGTGTAGTGTGGTCATATGCCATAGCTCAAATGCTTCCCCTCACTCAAAAATCCCCAATAAGTTTGCCTGCTTCCACAGCTTTTTTTCCTATTTCCTCAGGTAGCCTCTACTCAAGTATATAGTTCGCTCTGCTAGACTACAACAATCTAGGTTGGGTTTCCATTTGTCTACCTGTGGGGAGACGGCCACACCCCAACATTTTGTAATGTTTCATTTTGCCACTACTGCTACGAACGTGAACCATATTTTTGTATATCTAGGCCAAGTTTCCTCTCCTGAGACTTGTAACAAAAACCATCTGGGCTCAACTGGAACCACTCGTCCCACCACCCTGGCCATAACCCTCCCTTACTTTGCCAATAATCTTGTATGATCGGGCAATCCACAACAATGGTAGAAAGTCCCTTCTTGCCCAAAACCCCTCTGGCACTGCCCTATCTCGGCGTGGCCCATTCGGTGTAGTATCGTTCTCGTATAATAGGTCGGATGTAAGATTTTGAGTTGAATCTATATGAACCTGCATTGTATCGCTACCTCCCTTGGGCCCTATATCAGTTTTACCCAGTCTTCATCATCCAAGTTTCCCAGGTTGCCCTACCATGTTATCCTCAGTGGTCCAAGCAGATCCGAGGAGGTATTCATTAATGTTGTTTTTATATATTAGCAATCTAGCTTTGGTGGTCAAGGGGTCTTTTAGAAGCCTCTTCTAAGGCCTCTCCTTCGGCGATATGATTCTGGAGGGCAGGTCCTAATTGTAGATATTTTAACCACTTACCCATACCCATTTCATATTCTTGTTGTTGTGTTTCGAATTTAATATATACCTGGTTTCTCCATACATCCCCACACCTCTCTAACTCCAATAGTTTCCATTTGCCACTGTTCCAGCAACTCTTTCACAGGTCTGAGCAGGCTACAGTTCCACAGTAGAGTCATTTTTGTGAGTTTTCCCTCCTAACCCAGGTATTTTTCTGCTGTGCTCCACACGTTTACCATAGTTTGAGTGTGTGTTGGACTATGCTTAAGCCCCCTCTTGTTAAATTGTGTTGGAATATGCTTAAGCCCCCTCTTGTTGAATAGAAGGGAGAGGCAGGAATTGCGAAACCCCCTTTATAAACCCCTTTTTGCAGTTTGCGGTGTGCTATGCGTGAGGCACCACCTCTCCAGAGTAGGGAGCTTAGCTCCATTTCCACCCTTTGAAAAGAGGGTGTGCTTTACACATATATGAGGCAGGAGAGTGCTATCAGTTTGTATATGGCTGCCCGACCCATTAGTGTGACAGGAAGGGTTTGCCAATGTTACACGTCATTTATGAATCTTTCAAATTGAGGCACTAGATTTTGTTGATAGAAGTCTTGATGGTCTCTCATCACCTCAATACCCAAATATTTAAAACTCTGTGTTTCCACTGGAACCCTTCATCTGGTTGACAGCTCAGGGACAATGCCCGTCAATGGGAACAGCAGGTAACTATCCCAATTAATTTGATATCCTGAATAATCCCTGAAGATGCGGAAAAACTGCAGTATCCTGTCTACTGATTGTCATGGTTTAAGAACATACAGTAAAATGTCATCTGCATAGAGGGTAATGTTTTCTTCCCACTTCCCACCCACTGCAATACCCCATATCAAGGGGTCTTGTCTTGTCCAAGCAGCGAGTGACTCCAGCGT
This sequence comes from Lissotriton helveticus, assembly GCF_964261635.1. Taxonomy (NCBI): domain Eukaryota; kingdom Metazoa; phylum Chordata; class Amphibia; order Caudata; family Salamandridae; genus Lissotriton; species Lissotriton helveticus. Next base: position 54,542,838 of record NC_136059.1, read on the forward strand.
GGTCGCCTCGCCCACAGCACCACGTCTCTTGGGTCCCGAGCTGGACTTGGGGCTCGATGTTGCACCAGAGTGGTTCTGCATCCCTCTGCTGCGCTTCTCATCACAATGGGATGTTTGCTGATCCAAAGAGTGGTCAGATTACAGGGTCAGCTCTTTGAGTGTACGGAGCTCTTCTAAAGTCCAGCCATTTTCAGCCTCGGCTAAGCCATGCCTCAAGAAGTTCGTTTTAAGGAGAGCCGTGGACAACTGTGCATATCAAGGCAAAGCCAGGGGATGTGATGGCCTTGGTTCAGAATGAGAGATAATTATTTTTTCTTGAAAAGTAAGGGTGATGATATGCACAAGATCTAACCTCCTCCTCCTCCTCATTGTCTATTTCGAATCAATAGATTAAAGTTTGGTGGGATTAGCAGCATCTATGACAATGGAGTCCTTTATCTATGTTTCAAATAGAGTCAGGAAGTGTATCGTATGTCGAATGATAATGACATGGATGTTCAGTGCATCTTTTGTGTTGATCTGGCATTAATGAGAGAGACCAACATATGATCAGTGTTTGACAATGTCAAGGAGAGATCCAGGAAACAGTTTTTTGTTGAGTTTAGAGGTGCAAGGATAAATTGGGAGATAATAGCTGGTGTGTTTTGGTGTTGAAGCGCCTCCTAAGGGTATTGGTTACTGAGGAGTTAGCAGGTAAGTATTGGAAAGTAGTTGCCGTGATGAGTTTGGCAGGTGGTTTGTGGGAAATTGTGTTTTTAGTTGACTGGGGTGTAAACTCTGGGCAAACAATGGTCACAAAAAGTTACTATGTTAACCTGTGATTAACCCTAGGTAGCCTGGCATAAAAAGCAGTCAGGCATAACGTAGAGGGAATGGGTGAAGTGTTAATGCAGAACACAAACAGTAATACTTTCAAAAACACAACACAAGAAAAAATATCCAACATCAATTTAGGAAAATAAAGTAAATCATAAAAAATTATTTGACACCAAAACAACAATAAAATCCAATCAATAGAACCAGCGTTATGACTTTTTATAAGGTTTTAGTAAAAACAAACACCTAAAAGATCAAAGTGCCAACCCTGAACTTCGAGTCATGCAAGAAGGGTCACAGTCGGAAAATATGACTAACTCCAATGGAGAGCAAATCAGATAAAAGAAGTTGATTGGGTCCGGTCGGTATTTACCTTCGTACTTAGAAGAAGCATTTAAGAAAAATGATCTGAGAAGTTAAATTTCAGTAAGGTAAGGCTTCAGGCTGTGTCCGTGAAAGGAGCATCGTCATTGGTGAGCCATTGGAGGAAGTTGCGGTGACATTTTCTACATTCAAACAGAGCCACATTTGAGGAAGTCGAACATCTCCAGTGGGATGAGGCAGAACACTGTAGCTGATAAGAGTGTAAGCACCACAAATTCCCCTTTGGTGAAGGACCACTGAATGGGATTTGCAGTTGCATTGAAAAAATTACAGGAGCTACTGCCAAGTAAGGATGACAGGCGATGCATTATGGGTTGACAGATCCCAGTCTTCCCTCTGTTCTCAGACCAGTTTTTATCAAAACATTATCCAAGTCCCAGGTTTTAGATTTTGGCTAATTGGGCACCTTTAGCACCACCACCAAGGTTCTGGGCCTTGAGGGTTAATTGCAGGCAACAGGCAGCAAAGCAGTCATTCCAGAGGCAACAAAGCACTTTTGTAGAGTACACAGCAGGCCCCAGCAGCAATCACTCCTCTAAGAGTCCTTCAGCAGGGCCAGAAATTGATCTGAAGAGTGGCTTGGGTGGCACTGTTTTATTCCTTCTTTGATATGGTAGCCATTACTAGAGATTCCCTTTGAAGTGCTTGAAATTTCCTGCCTCCTCTTGAATGGTGAGATTACGCGAAGTCCTTTGTGTGAATATATACACCTAACAATTACTTAAAGATGAAAATCGCTTAAAACATATAGTTCAACACATCAATATCCAAATTACAAACATTAGTGAATAAAAACGAAAAGAGAAGAAGAAGAAGAAGATCCTAAGTCAAAGAAATCATGTATCAAAAATTATTAATTATTACATATAGTAAAAACAACTAGAACGGTTACACTCAAGACAAAGTGCTGGTATACAAACAAAACATATCACGGACCAGACAAGTGGCAAACAAAGAAATACACATTACAATAAAGGAACAACATGAACAGAAATAATGTGTCCTTCTATAATTTTGGCCACATAGGCGTCTACGGCATTTCGACCACTGTATAATTACACGGTCATCATCAGGACTCATTCATTTCCCTTGAGCGTTACAAGTCTGTATGGTAAAGAAATACATATATCCATTTCACCCCACCTTATCAGACTTCATTGGCTCCCAATAAATCTACGGATACAATTCAAGGCCCTTACCTTAGCTTTCAGAGCCCTTAATGATCAAGGCCCTTCATACCTACGGCGCAGACTGAAGTTCTCACAGTCACAACGCAACCTCAGATCCAATCATCTCCGCCTCATGACATGCCCCCGCTGCCGTCTTGCTCGCACGGGAGGAAGGGCTCTGGCAGTTGTCACCTCTAAACTCTGGAACCAGCTGCCCACAGAGTTGAGATTCATGACGTCAGAACCCCTTTTCCGAAAAAAATTAAAGACCTGGTTTTTCTCCCAGATCTAAACCCACTCCATCCCTTCTTATCTGACCCTCTGAGATAACGTCTTTAGTGCCGGGACACCTCCGTCGGAGTTAGCTGCGCGCTCTACAAAATACGAAAATAAAAAATAATAAATAATATATGATACAATTACTAATAGTAGACTTCGACAGAAACGGCTTCAACAGACCAAAAAGAATGAAAGGAAAACACAGAATGACTCAGCAGCAACCAAAAAGCCACAGATTAATAAAACTCCTAAACTCATTCTCAACACCCAGTGAAACTAAAAATAGTATACATGCCAACACCAAGCTGCAAGACTGTGCAAGAAAAAGCACACATCACCTATATAAAAACAATCCAACCAACTTTCATTGAAGGTGATCCACGAGAATTTAAAGGGTTACTGAAACAAAAAGAGATTATAATCAAAAACAAAATCCCCGATTCAGATCGGAACTCTACATCAAACCATCCAAAGGTAGGAGAACTTACAAACAGCGGCAAGTGTTGCTTGAACAGGTCTCACTGTTGGATAAAGTTGTATCTATCCATTGTATCAGGGGATAGAATTCAGAACTCCAGAGTCTTTCCACCCAATCAATCGGCTAAAAGAAGAGTATAAGAAAAACAAACTCATGACCTCCACAATATCACTAACCGGAACCTATATTCAGTAAATGCATGAATACTACATGAATAATTCTATCACTGCAATCAATGCTAATAGAGCCGGTTCCCAACTGAAATTGTGGCAAAAAACAGCAACCTCATATCATAAATACGCTTCTTGAGATTGCCAGTGTAGTAATTCATTTAAAAAAAAGGGGGGGGGGGATGCTGCATAATTCATTATGCTGCCGTTCATGTCAGGCAATGTGTGAAGGCAGGGCACAGTCGATTAAATTGTAAGTGGGGCTATGCCTAGCTCTGTCCCTGCAAGTGATAGCCCATCAGGAACACCTAATCTTTCTAAGTGTTGTTGTCTGGTAGGAATAAACAAAGTCCAAATGCCAACTATAACTTGTCATGTGGCCCAGGAACAGGCTTCAGGCACCCATTAGCTAGGGCAGGGAAATGCTAGTTTTCTACAAGAGGCATTTTGAAAATTATGATTTGAAATCTGTATCTACCATTAGTTTTTACATTACAATTTCTCAAACACCTAACACAAATTTCTTACTTGCTGTCAATCAAAGGTTAGCACTTATTAAATGTAATAAGGTAACCCAATGTTATCCTGTGGGACAGGTAGGCCTCACAGTAGTTAAAAATGAATTTAGAAGTTTTGCACTAATAAGACATGTAAACTTAAAAGTAATTGTGTAACCTTTCTACTGACATCACCCCTCAGTGTTATCTGGGGCCTACCGTAGGGGTGGCTTATCAGTAATAAAATGAGAGTTAAGGCTTGGCATGGAAGCTAAACTGCCAAGTCAAATTGGCAGTAAAAAACTACATTGAGGCTGCAATGGCAGGCCTAGGGCATGTATAAAGCTGCTACTTAGTGGGTTGCACAATATGTGATGTAGGCCCACTAGTAGCATTTAATTCACAGTACCTGGGTATATGGTATATCACTCTGCAATGCCGAATAAGTATATTAAATATGTCAATCAGGTGGAAACCAATGTAACCATGTTTATGGGAGTGAGCACAAGCACTTTAGTGCTGGTTAGCAGTGGTAAAGTGCACGAAGTTCTAAGGCCAACACAAATGCATCCAGCAAATAAATGGAGGAAGTGAAGCAAAAAGTATTGGGAGGACCCTGCAGAGAGGGCCAGTTCGAACACAGTTTATTAGTCCTCATCATTTGTGGAGGAATGTTGGACTAGATAGATTTTAATGTTGAGAATTTCCTGTCAAATGACTGTAGATTTTTGTTATTAGCCAAACTTTTTAGAATAGCTTTTATTTCTGTAGTGGGCATGCTAATCACCTACTCAGCTTGGGCAAAATTCAAATGATGTCAGCTTAATTTGTGTACTTTCAAGAATCTAGCATGACACTTGTGACACAAAATTCCTGAAATTGAGCCATTATGCCAGTTTTCATAATTAGGTGCCTTTGCAGTAGAAATGTCATTAAGAATGACACCATTCTCAGTAAAAAAGTGCAGCAAATGCACATGAAGAACAGAAGGTTTGCTGTGCTTTTGTTTAAATGTATCCTTGAACCAAAAATGATGGATCGACACTTGTTGCTCTAAAATATAGAGCAGAATGACAGATTTGCATTTCTTATATTTCTGCGTAACATCACATACTTTTATAAACGTTTTACATAACTACTGAAAGCAAATTAAGCACATTCCACGCACTCCTAGTAACGGGTACTAGTTATTGAGCAGCAGTCATCCTTTATCTGCAAAGGATGGAGAAATGCTGGGAGAAAGCAATCTTTCCCGTAGCCAAGGCAATGAAGGAGTTAAACAAGAAGTACGTGCCTGTATCACCACTTAATGAATTACAATTCATGTTTTAGTGAATTAGTTGAGAATATTTAATTTGCATTGCTTTTGACTCTAATTTGAGGTTACTGAATGAAGCTGGGTGGAGTGAAGGCAATAAAACATGTCATTTCTTGTCTCGTGGTGGGAGGCCTTGAAAGTTGCAAAGAGCAGGCAAGCAGGTACCTTTCAGCAGTTTAGTACACAAAGTAGTGGTGGCTATGCTACAATATTTGCATATACAAAACCATAAAACAATTAGAGCAATAATTACATAGAACCACAATAAATGAGTGAGGTTGATGCTCTGATGGCAGACACACCCCACCACTTAGGGTGAGATAGCCAGAACTGGAAAGGCCCCATGATCAACAAATAATGAAGAAACAACAACCAAAGCACACAGAGAAGTCCAATGGGTATGATGTATGGCCAGTAATAAAGGAATACAAAGTCACGACCAACTCAACAAATGTTTGCAGTTTGTTATAGAACATCAGTGGGAGGTGGCAGAAGAAAGGTCAACTTCAGTTTGGTTCAATGAGGGAGAAAATGTTCTTTGATAGTGTCAATCTCCCAGCAACATGTCTAAATATATACACCTGAAAATACACTGTTAAACTACAGTTATGGTTTCAAATTAAATCTGAAAAAGTAATAAAATGCACATGACAGGGTTAGGACCAAAGTCTATACTTCTCGAAAGCCATAAATCGCATACCAGCTGCAATGCTTATCTCAAATGTATTAAACATATTAACAGTGTTAGCAGCATTCTGCAACAGAGTGCCGGTGTGCAAACTTTGTACAATGTCATACATTCACCCCAGTACAGAGATCTGGGCCTAAGTCCATCGTTTGTGATCAAGTATGGCACAATTAGGTGCAAATACACATAATTATGGTATATGCAAATTTGTCATGTTTTAGATTACATTCATTCCAGTATAAATGTTGACATTAGGACACATTTAAACAAAAGCACCATAAACAACAGCTGATTGCATTCTGTTGTTCCTGTATATTTTCAATCATTTGTATAGCAAAGTATGCATTTGCAGTGAATGTATACGACAAGTTGCATGTAATTACTCAAAGTGCCATTTCAGGTTTATCATATATATAGCTTAACATAAAATTCCTGAAATAAAAAATAAATATGACAGTTTAATATAAACTTCACCTGGGCCTCTGCCAGTGTCAGCAGCTAGTGACTTTCCTAAGCCTAGGATTTCTATTGCCCTTCATAGCCTCTGACAGCACTGCTTTCTCCTCCTGAGACTGCTGAAGCTTTGTGGTGATGTCTCTTGGCTTGTCCTCTCAAACATCTCTGTTGATATACTGACCCAGTACCACTTCACACCTCCCTCATGACAGACAACCCTTGTTTTCAACCTCTTGCAGGATGACTAAGAGTCATAACCAGTCCAAAGGGCCCTCATCTAATGCCCCTTTGCAAGTCTTCTCTCCACTCTTAAAATCCTTTACAAAAGCAGAGCAGATAAATACAAATTAAGAAGAGGTAAAGATAAAATGAATAAAATCTGAATAGGATTTAGATGCAAAATACAATCGTAGTTCGCATAAAAATACATTTAAAATTGAAGCAGGTGTTTGGTATTGCATGCAAAAGAATGTGCATAGCCACATCACCAAAGTCTTTTAACTAGTAAACAGTTGCTATGGGCAGTAGTAGTAATAAGGGCAATACTAAGCAAAAGCAATTAGAGGGAATCCGTGATTCGTAAGTTCGTTTGTTGTCAGTTCGTGGGCTGATCGTAAAGACAGACCAGCCGCCGCATAAAACTTCCCAATTCGTGCGAGCTCCATTGGGAGCATGGTAGTGTATATATGCCTTAAGGCCTCCTTGCATGTTCTTATGCCGTGTTGTTTGAATATGGTTCTTAGATACATGGTTCTTTTGTTAACCGAGACCTGGATCACGGAGGATTCAGGTCCTGATGTCCTTGCTGCTATACCCACGGGCTACTATATCATGCATGCCAACCGCCCTGGTGGAAAATCGGGTGGCGGGGTATTGGAGTTCTGGACTTTTTGGTTCCGTCCAGAGGTGTCAGGGACAACACCCGAAGACCCCGGAGTTCAACCTGTCTCGGTGCACAAACAAACAGAAACACGGGCTTCTCGATGGTGGCGTCAAAGACCAAAGGTTTATTACTGCAGGGACACAGAAGTCACAGAAACTACACATGGGCAGTATCTAGGAGCCTGTTCAATTTGTACAAAGAGGGTTGTTCCTTATATACTGAATATTGGGCTTCAGGCAAATTTCTTTACATGTTAGCACATTCCAAAACCTTTGTATCTTAAACAATAAATATTTGGCGTTGCACAGGAATCGTCATCAATATCTGATGTCAAAACATTACGAACGAGGGGTTCCCACTAATCCATCATAATCCCATGTCAACTTCTCATTCAAGAACCGGACCGCCTCATCGTAAATTTCGTTACCTCTCCCTAATAAAGGCCCAGAAGGAAAGGAGCAGAGCCAGGTGCAGAAGATAGAAAAGTAGGATAAGAGATGTTTGTGGGTCGTAAATGGGCACGGCTACCAGCTTCGGCCGCCTAATCATGATCAGACCAACGAACACGAGAACCAGTATAGCAGGACTGGCCTCAGGCTGGGGAGGCAGCTCTTGCCGAGTCATGCTGCCACAGCGTTGCTGGCCTAAGGTGCACGTGTCACTAGCAAGGTGAATTGCCGGCTAAGGCCTACGTGTCCTTAAATGAAAAGAGGTCATTGCGTGTCCATTGACTATGTGGGGGCAAGGAATACAAAATGGCTTCCTTGTTCTAAGATGGATGCCACGGGTAGATCAGATATGTGTTCATAACGGGAGTGCTCTTGCTCGTAGCATAGCGAAAACACCAGGATATACTAAATGGATCATTTGCGGTTCACTGATACCAAAATTATGTATTTGCGACAATGTTACAAACACGGGTTCAAATCGTCACGGAACCTCAGACCCTCCTTTTGCCCTTACATAGGCAATTACTCAGTCTATGTCAGAATCTAACTCTATGCTCATTAGGTCAGTGACATGTTGTTGCATCATCATCCTGTCTCGTGCCTTTTCTCCTAATGCAGGTGGTTTTCTGAAACAGGTTGCAGCACAGAGGCTACACAAAGCGGGACCACATTGGATAATAAGGCAGCATGAGAACAGAAATACTAGGATGACACCAATGACCATCAGAACCTTCCATCCCCACGCTGATACCAGAGTCCAAAACCACTCCATGAAGGACCAGTTTCCCTTGTCTACGTGTATAGAGTCGGAAATCTTGTGTAGCTTAGAGATCGCTTCATAGACGGTTGGAGCATTATTGTGAATAAAAACACAGCAGCTCGATTGGATCATTCTGCATACCCCACCTCGATCTGCAAGTATTACGTCTAGAACCATACGGTTCTGCAACGTCATGAGACGATCCGCCTGAAGCTCAGCTGTTAAGTTACTAAGGGCACCAGCAGTTTCTGTAATAGTAGATTCAACTACCCGTGTTAGTTGACGTAGATTTCTACTATTGGCCATAGGCCCCCAAAACGGAAGGAAACCTTTGAAGAAGTCTCCAGCTTCCTGACCAGCGGTATCTTCCTTGCTGAAGACACCCCTTGCTACTCTGGTCTTGTGATAATCAGAGGAAGCAGTGTATGTCGGAGGTAACAATCGAGCAATATAACATGAACCTGAGAAGTCAGCAGGCAGCCATGTATACGCTCTGTCTTGACAGATGAAGTAAGTACCCCTAGCAGTAAGGAAGGCAGGGGAGGAGTTAGACGGAAATACGTAAGTCTCAACGCACTCACTCCTCCCTAGCTGAGCTCTCAGATTTCTCCCATTTCCTTGCAAACAGACCTGACCTCGGTGAGGCACGACCCAGACTGAAGTGGAGCTTTTACGCTTGCTTTCTCCCAAACTAAGGCGATACTCGGTAGAGTTCCAACTCAAATACACCCGTAATTCATCTCTAGGGTAAGATGGAGTATTATTGACGTCTTTAATCATGTCAATTATTCCCTGGACTAAAGCTTTGTTGGCTGAGTTGTATTTAGTGGACCGTGGTGGACGCGGAGGATAGGTCTCAAGGGCATATGAAAAAATGGTCTGAAAGGCCTGAAATGATCCATTATAGCTAAAAGGCAAGACTAGATAGGGAATGCCTTTATCCATAGTGTGAGGTATCAAGCCACACACCCAGCAGTCTGTAGTATTAACTACCAGTTGGTGTTGATGCAAGAGCTGTACAAATGTATTGTTAATAAATTCTGAGCGTCGAGCTTGTTCGTGTTCAGGGAATGAGTGAAAAGAATGCATAGAAGAAACCGTAGAAGTAGTAGGATCAAGGGGAGGTACTGTAGTTACCGGCATAAAAATCAAATGTACACCAAAGATGATTCCACCCACCAACATTATTAAAACAATTAAAAATGTAACTGCACATTGCATAAGAAAGCATTTGCTGTGAAGTATTCTGTACAGTCTATTTCTGCGCACATAAATTACATTCTTTCGTTGCGGCTCAGGAAGCTCCATCTTCTACAATCCGCTCGTGACCACTGATGATGTGTACGTAGATGAAAATGCCTCTATCAGCCCTGGGAGTTCCCAGAACTAACAGAAAGGTCGACCTTGTGTCTGACCCCCGCAGATTCAACTAGGCACACAGCCACGACCCTACGGCTACCCAGACGGCAAGGCAACATTTTAAAACAACAAGAATAATAGTAAACTTCCTGGCTGAAGGCAATGTATAGAAAATTCAAATCTGAAAATAGGCAGTTTTCTGCTTTATTTGTCCATATTGCGAGGTCGCAAGTTGTATCTCAGTTTTGCAGGAGCTGTCTGATCTGGAAATAATATATTTTCAGCCGACGCTGCAATGTTCGCGTTTGCAGATGACAAATGTTCTTTTGGTGCAGATGGCAAGTGTTCAGGGTTCAAAAGAGCAGTTTCAGGAGGAGAGTCAGAGTTTGATGTATCAGTGATCAGTTCTGCATCACTGAAAGGTATGAACCTGGGGACTTGTTCTGTTTCAGAGGCACCGATTCCTTTCTTTACCCAGTTGTCGTAAGGAAGTGGCAGAGGCACACGTTTGACATGTGTCGTATGGATCCAGTTCTTCCGTCCGGCCACACGAATAGCAGTTCTCGTTGCCAATAAGACTTGGAAAGGGCCGATGAATCTGGGCTGAAGATTTTTCGTTCTTGCAAAATTTCTAATGACTACTTGATCCCCAGGTTTCAGCTGATGACCTGGACTCTCCGGTGGCTTTGGCAATGCATCGAAAACCTGTTGGTGAATAAGGCTCAATTTAGCAGTCAAGTCGAAAAGATAATCAATTAACATTGGGTATTCCAGCTGCTTAAATTCTTTCGGTCTAGGTACCCCCCAAACATTTGCAGGACGACCAAAAATTATTTCATATGGACTAAGCCCTACTCTAGAATGTACAGTTGCTCTTGTTGATAACAAAGCCAAAGGCAGTGCATCTGGCCAGGACAAATTTGTGGATGCTTGTATCTTAGCAAGTTTCAGTTTAAGGGTGCCATTGTAACCCTCAACTAAACCCGCGGACTGGGGGTGATTCGCACTATGAAACTTCTGTCAAATCCCTAGGCCGGCACACACACTCTGCATAACTTTCCCTACGAACTCACTTCCGTTATCTGACCATACAATCCGTGGCATTCCGAATCTGGGGAAGTATTCTTTAAGGAGGATTTTGGCAGTGGACAAAGCAGTATTGTCCTTTAGCGGGTATGCTTCGATCCATCTGGAGAAAGCACAAACTACCACCAGGACGTATTTCAGATTATTACAACGATCCATGTGAATGAAGTCTAGCTGGATCACTTCAAAGGGGCAGGAAGGAGGAGCGAAGTGACCTGCAGGTGTGGGGATTCCCTTGCCAGGATTATGCATCAAGCATACCATACAATTTCTCACCACTCTCTCTGCACACTTACTAATCTCATCATTCTTCCAGACCGGAGCCAACATCTTACAAATCCCTTTAGAACTGATGTGCGCTGCTCCATGTGCCATCGTTACTACTGCAAGCACATACGCATCAGGCAACATCCAACGCTGTTGTTCCGACAAGTCAATCCAACACCCACTCGAGTCCAATTTACCCGTGCTCTCTTTCCATGCACGCTTTTCCTCCTCAGTCGCCTCTTTCTGAATTTCTTTCACGCTTTCCACTGTGTCTTCACACATTCCAGACTCAGAAATCCATCTTGCAGACGTTGCAACATACATTCTACTCATCATATTTCTAGCTGTCTGTTTTGCAGTCTCATCAGCAAAAGCATTCCCACGACCAACATCATCCGTGATTGCTTTATGAGCACTGCATTTCACAATCGCAACTTCAGTCGGCAAGGTTAGAGATTCCAACAAGTCATTAACTAGCTGGCCATGTTGAATCTTAGTCCCATGGGACGTAATGAAACCTCTCTCTTTCCACAAACGGCCAAAACTATGGGCCACGCCGAATGCGTACTGACTATCTGTGAACACATTCACTCTCTTTCCCTTAGCTAAAACGCACGCTCTTGTCAGCGCGATCAATTCTGCAGCCTGGGCAGAATTCTGACTCACTCTCGCAGTCTCCACAATCGTACTCAAAGTCGTTACTGCATAGGCAGCAGTCACATCACCATTCTCCAATTTGAAGCAAGACCCGTCAACATACAACGTGCCATCTGGATCTGATAACGGAGTGTCTTTTAAATCAATTCGTCCTTTTGTTTCTTCCTCAGTTTTAAAACAACAGTCGTGTGGTTCGGAATCACTCGACTCTTGGCTAGTCGGCAACAATGTTGCTGGATTCAATACATTGCATCTTTTGATCTGAATATGACTCGCTAACAATGTCAGTTCGTAACCTGATAATCTAGCACTGGTAAGGTGCTGCGTCTTGGTTCGGTTCATGAGTGTATCCACAGCATGAGGAACCATAACCACTAGCATGTTGTTCATTACTAAACCAGCAGATTGCCGAATGGAGGCTGCAGCTGCGGCTGTAGCTCTCAAGCAACTAGGCAACGCTCTAGCTACCGGATCTAATGTTGATGAAAAATACGCACAAGGGCGTTGTTTATCACCAAATTTCTGTGTCAAAACACTCAACGCGCAACCTTCTCTCTCATGGACATAGAGAGTGAATGGTTTACTGTAATCGGGTGTACCCAATACAGGAGCTGAACACAGTGCATTTCGTAACTCAGAAAAACTCTCCTGGCATTCGGCAGACCATGGCACTGGACTCGGAACATTTTTCCCAGTCAAAGCTACCAACAGTTTCGCCAAAAGAGAAAAATTTGGGATCCATTGCCTACAATATGAGGTAATACCTAAAAAGGCACGTACTTCTCTCTGCGTGCTAGGAACATTCATCTGTGTAATTGCTTTTATTCTCTCTGGGGTCAACTTCCTTCCCTCCTTTGACAAGAGATGACCTAGGTAGGTCACTTCTTGGCAACAGTATTGCATTTTTGAAGGTGACACCTTGTGATTCAAATTTGACAAGTGATGCAATAAGGAAATTGTAGCTGTTTTGCAAGTTTCCTTGTCATCGGCAGCCACTAGAAGATCATCGACATATTGTATTAAAGCAGAACCAGGAGGAAGTACAAATGAGTCTAACTGGCTTTTTAATGCTTGACTGTAAATGGATGGGCTTTCACAATAACCTTGTGGAGCGCGTTTAAACCTGAAGCTTCGTCCTCCTAGAGAGAAACCGAAGATATCTCTGCTTTCCTCGGCTATCGGAATGCTGAAAAAGGCATTTTTCAAGTCGATAACTGAAAACCATGCTGCTGTAGCAGGAATCAACGTTAACAATGCAGTAATGTCTGGAACCACAGGAAACTGTGGAATCACAATTTTATTAACCTCTCTAAGATCAATTACAAATCTATATACTGGAGGTTTTGTTGGGTCAGTTCGTTTCAGAATGGGCAGTACAGGACTATTGCAGACATTACCTCTAGTTTCTTCTATAACGCCTTTCTTGATCAGATCTTGTACTATCAGTAGGAGCGCACGCTCACCTTCACTAGATATTCTGTATTGTGGAATTCGTGGAAATTTTACATTCGCTTTCAAAGTTACTACATATGGTGGAATTTCTAAAAGACCTACATCATTAGGACCAGTCGCCCAAAGAGTATCAGGGAGTGAATGCAGCTCTGGTGGGAGTGCATCCATCGACAAGTACATTGGAGAGATGATTCTTTTACCCAACGTAAGCTGTACTCCTTCTGGAGAACAGTACAATGTCGCATATAGGCGTTTTAACAAGTCTAAACCAAGCAGATTTTCATTACAACCTGTCGTCAAAATCAGGGGTGCTTTCAATTGTCGGGGTCCAACAGAAATAGACAAAGGACCAGAAACAGGGTTGTGAACAGGGGCGCCTGAAAAACCTACTGAAACGTTTGTTGAGCCAGACAAAGGTGCGCCAGGGAGTTTCGCATGTATGATAGAACTTTTTGCTGTACCAGTATCCAACAGAAACGGTTCGACTATACCTGATGTTGCTACTGCGACATAAGGCCCACTCTGATCTACTGGAACTGATACTACTCCCTCTCTTTGTCCATGGCTGTCCTAGTATTCCTTTGGCTGACCTTCCTCACTAGCTTCATAGTAATCTTCAACATGATACTGTTGAGACCTATTCTGTTGGGCAGATTGTCCATTTCGTTGGTCGAAATAATTAGAAGGGCGATCACTTGTCTGTGGAGGCATAGCACCTCTTCCTCGACCTCTAGAGTTTTGCATATAACCACCACGACCTCTTTGAGCTGCCGCAGCATTATTTTGTGCCCGTACCGGACACTCAGTCTTATAATGGCCTTCCATTTTGCAATAAGCACACTGATTCCATTGGTACTGTGGCCTCTGAGAATTATACTCCGTTCTTTGATATGACCCTTGCTGTGTATTGGTCTGATTGGTGCGAGGCGGATATGCTTGCTGTAAAAGAACTTTAGTTTTTAACTCTTTCGTCGTTTTATCTGATTTTTCTTTCTCCTCTTTGTCCCTATTTTCATAGTACTGGGCAGTAGCAAGTATTTGCGCAGTCGTAGAGACAGCCCACGCACTTTCAGAATTCTTTAATTTACCACTAAGTTCTGGCGACAGATTGTGCACAAATTTATCAACAAATAATCTCTGGCCTCCTTCTGTGCTCATATCCTGACCACTGTGATCCACGAAAGTCTCCTCGAATCTTGTGAAAAAGTCGGAGACGCTTTCGTCTTTCTTTTGTTTGCACGCGGACAATTTGTCCCAGTTAACGCGTAATGCTGGCATTAGGGTCTTCATTAAGTCGATTATTCTACCAGGCAAATTAGCAATTAAGGGTTCAGGTTTAGAACCACCTATTTGTTGACCATCCGCTGCAATTATAGCTGCCCAATCACCACCTAGGGCAACTGGATGATTCTCTTTACGAATTTTAGCCCAAATTGGTTGCGGTACTACATTACCAAATAGCAGATCTATGTCAGCTAGATTTAATACACAAGCGTCAACTGTCTGAGCCAACTCTTTGTAATACCCTGCAGGATTTTTACGCGGATCTGGCAAGGCCTGTTTCACTGCTAATACTTCAGCTCGCTTCCACGGAATATGTATCCATACTCTCTGGAATTGGGCCGGAGCGGCTGCAATACCAAGGTTTACATTAGCTTGCACAGCTTCACGCCAAATTGGTGGAACCTCTCTCATTGGATATTGACGATTTTGTTTCGTACTACGTTTCTCTGACTCCCTCGAAGAAAGAAGAGATGGGTCAGTCCTATAACTTAAAATCAGTTCCATCGCTTCTTTTATATTTTGTCCAACTATCATACCTGCAGCAAACTCTTTCTGAACATTAATTAATTCTTCTAGATTTGATTCAGGGTCATCCTCTTCTAATTCCTCACGTAGAAGGAAGCACATTTCATCAAACACATATCGTTGTGTCGGTTCATTCCATTGCATAAACGTATCTAATACATCTTGTACATTATATCTTCCAACTTTCGAAATCCATCTAAGAGCAGTGGAATCTAGTATTCCTCTTTCTTCAGTACTGGGAAGCTGACTACGTCTCTGCACAGAGTCAGAGGTAGGAGTCTTAATCAGAGTTTTATAGAAGGGAGATAGAATGTTAGAGACAGAATCAGTGATTCTTCGACGAACAGAAAGTGGAGTCATAATATTAGCAGAAGCAGTAAATAGAGTAGCAGTTGGAACAGATAGATTAGAAACAGTAGGAGTAGCGGGCAAAACAGCTTGTGAACTAGCAGGTGTGAGCGATACAGGCATAGGTAAAGAAGCTGGCAACCCTGAAAGAGGGGGTGCCGAAGGAACATTAATAGTGACCACAGGAGGTACAGGAACTTGATTCAGAGGAGCGGGAACACCAGGTTGTCCAGCAACCGGTAATTGAACATTCGGTATAGGTGGAGCCGTAGCACCCTGTGCATAAGGTGGGGGTGATCGTAACAAGTAAGATAACAGGGGATCCTTTTCAGGGTCCTCTACTATCTTAGCTGTACTTGATGGCAAAGCAGGATAGCACTTGTCTATTGCTAAATTATGCTCTCTATTGGCCACCTCCATCGCTTTCTCAGACTCGTTGAGTTGCAGCTGCTTAGCAGACTGTTCTAAAGTCAACTCTTGTTCTTTCTGTTCTTTTTTCAACTTTTTAATTTCTCTCTGTTTAGATTCTTTTCGCCAATAACGGAAAGAATCAAACATTGCCGGACGGGCTTTCTTCTTGAACAATTTCGTTTCTAAATTATCAAGAACTTGAGGTTCGAAACTACCATGCAGTGGCCAACTAAGGACACCATCTTTCTCTGTGTAGTGGATCCATACCTCGTTATAAGAGATAGGGCCCACACCAAATTTGCAATATAGATCATAAAGGGGAGTTCCAATCGGAGGAACCAAACACGAGTCCTCCAACTGGGAATCACTGTTGCAACTAAAACAAGACAACATACAATTTTTCCGACTTACCATTTTATAACCCGGAACACAAAACAGACGAAACACAAATTAAAAGAAAGGTGCGCACTTGAACCAAGAACTTAGGCCTACCAGAACTGACAAACGTATCGATACCCGAACTGAACTGAATGATTATCGTAACCAGAATAACCAGCGACAATCTTATAAAACCGAACCAAACCAAAAACTAAAAGGATTATCCAAACAGGAGCAACCCTTACGAAGTAACCAACTATCAACCACTTAATACTTAACTGAGGCACTGAAGACGTCACCAAGGAGAAACCCGTCACGTCTCGCCGTACTAAGGACTGCACCTCGGTTCCAAGACAGGGCGACGGTCAAGGCAACGAACCACTGCAGCCGTCTGAACGGGAACCCTCGTGGAAGAGAACGTCGGGCCACTTTTGCGATATGCCGGGATCGATGAAGTGGGGCGCCTCCCTCTGAAATCTTCACACGAAGCTTCTCGAACTCTTCAGGCTTTTGGACCGGTACCGAATGACGTCGCCCCACGTTGGGCGCCAATTGGAGTTCTGGACTTTTTGGTTCCGTCCAGAGGTGTCAGGGACAACACCCGAAGACCCCGGAGTTCAACCTGTCTCGGTGCACAAACAAACAGAAACACGGGCTTCTCGATGGTGGCGTGAAAGACCAAAGGTTTATTACTGCAGGGACACAGAAGTCACAGAAACTACACATGGGCAGTATCTAGGAGCCTGTTCAATTTGTACAAAGAGGGTTGTTCCTTATATACTGAATATTGGGCTTCAGGCAAATTTCTTTACATGTTAGCACATTCCAAAACCTTTGTATCTTAAACAATAAATATTTGGCGTTGCACAGGAATCGTCATCAATATCTGATGTCAAAACATTACGAACGAGGGGTTCCCACTATTCCATCATAATCCCATGTCAACTTCTCATTCAAGACCCGGACCGCCTCATCGTAAATTTCGTTACCTCCCCCTAATAAAGGCCCAGAAGGAAAGGAGCAGAGCCAGGTGCAGAAGATAGAAAAGTAGGATAAGAGATGTTTGTGGGTCGTAAATGGGCACGGCTACCAGCTTCGGCCGCCTAATCATGATCAGACCAACGAACACGAGAACCAGTATAGCAGGACTGGCCTCAGGCTGGGGAGGCAGCTCTTGCCGAGTCATGCTGCCACAGCGTTGCTGGCCTAAGGTGCACGTGTCACTAGCAAGGTGAATTGCCGGCTAAGGCCTACGTGTCCTTAAATGAAAAGAGGTAATTGCGTGTCCATTGACTATGTGAGGGCAAGGAATACAAAATGGCTTCCTTGTTCTAAGATGGATGCCACGGGTAGATCAGATATGTGTTCATAACGGGAGTGCTCTTGCTCGTAGCATAGCGAAAACACCAGGATATACTAAATGGATCATTTGCGGTTCACTGATACCAAAATTATGTATTTGCGACAATGTTACAAACACGGGTTCAAATCGTCACGGAACCTCAGTAGCGGCTATCATTAGATCCCAATACAAATTCTCGGAGATTACCGCGACTGCCATTCCTAAAACTGAATGTTTAGCACTTAAATTCTCTTCGGATGAGTCTTCCTTTATTTGTGTTATTGTTTACAGGCCCCCTGAACACATGCCCCTTTTCCCTCAGCTCTTCAGCGACTTCATTGCCCAACTTGCGATCAACCATGCCAATATTCTGATTGTTGGCGATTTCAATTATTGGCCGTCTGATGTCCATGAAAGTCTACCTTCTATAGAATTTTCTGATTTACTAAATAGCATGAATTTCTCCCAGCATGTCCATTCCCCTACTCATCATAAAGGTCACATTCTTGACCAAGTTTGGACCTCCAACCTTGACATCTCCCCCCCAGATGTCTTTCCATGCTCATGGTCTGATCATAGCTTTGTTTCCTTTCAATTGCATCTTCATATATCACGCCCTCCTCCCCTAGCTAAGAATCTCCTCGCTCGCAATTGGAAAAGATCTAATTCCCTCGACTTCCATGCCATCTTAGCCTCCACTGCACCCTTGTCATTGGACTCACTAAATGATCAAGCCGATCATTTGGATGAATGGCTTCGTCTTGCCAGCGACAAAGTAGCCCCTTTTAAAAAGATCAAAACCAAGCGCCCTCATGACGCTCAACGCTGGTTTACGGACCAACTTAAAACTGAGAAACTCGCTGTGCGGCAAGCCGAACGCCGTTGGCGCCGTAATTATGATCCACAGCTTAAACTTTCTTATATCAACTCCCTAAAAGTTTATAAAAAGTTGATCACGACAGCGAAAACGGCCTACTTCTCTCAAAAAATAATGGATTCCCACAATAAAACCAAGGACATTTTTGCAATCGTCAATGAGCTCTCTTTGCCCGATAGGGTCACCCCTCAACCTCAACCCACCCAAATCCTGTGCGACTCACTCAATTTATATTTTATTGACAAAATCATTACCATAAAAAACAATATCCCTACCCCCGCATCTCCTCTTCCTCCTTCCCTTCCCCCAGGAACCCTAACACCCTGTCGGAGTTTCCCCCGATCTCCCTTCAGGAATTTTCTTCCCTTCTGTCCAAAGTCAGCTCTGGCTCCACTAACGACTGCTGTCCTCCCTTGATCCTGAGAGAAGCTTTTCTTGCTTGTCCAGGCCCCCCACTGGCATTACTTAATAACTCCCTTGCTACTGGGGAGGTTCCCCGTTCCTTCAAACAAGCAGCTGTTCTACCTATTTTTAAAAAAACTAATGCGGACCCCACAATTTTAAGTAATTATCGTCCCATTTCCCTCCTGCCCTACTTAGGCAAGATTTTAGAGACCTACGTCACCCGCTGCCTGAGCTCCTTCATAGAAAAATCCTCCTTTCTTGACCCCCAACAAGCCGGGTTCAGACCCCTCCACTCAACTGAGGCGGTCATTGTAGCAGTCATGGACACCCTCAGGAAAGGTGCCGATAAAAACATCTCTCAGGCCCTTATCCTTCTAGATCTTTCGGCTGCATTCGACACGGTCGATCATGCTATCTTGATCGACCGTGTCCACAATGCTGGCATTGAGGGGGTGGCCCTCAACTGGCTCAGATCATTCCTGGACCAGCGCTCACAAGCTGTTCATTTGTCCACTTTCTCCGCACCTCTCACATCTCTCTCCTGTGGTGTTCCCCAAGGTTCTGCTCTATCCCCTCTTTTATTTAATTTATATCTTCAACCTTTACTCACGTCCCTCCGTAATTCCCCTTGCACAATTTTCAACTATGCGGATGATCATCAGTTAATTTTTCCAATCGACTCTTCTCCGTCCACCCGCTTTAACTTTCAATCCACTATGCTGACTATTGCTGAGTGGATGTACCACAGTCAACTAAAACTGAACCCCACAAAAACAGAACTTGTACTCATAGGGGGTCCCACTCACCCCTGGAATTCCACCTTCTGGCCAAGCGCCCTGGGGGTGGCACCCACTCCGGTGAGAACAGTGAAAAGT
The DNA here is from genome assembly GCF_964261635.1 of Lissotriton helveticus. Classification (NCBI taxonomy): domain Eukaryota; kingdom Metazoa; phylum Chordata; class Amphibia; order Caudata; family Salamandridae; genus Lissotriton; species Lissotriton helveticus. The sequence goes on from NC_136059.1 coordinate 54,562,451, forward strand.
TTGGGGGTGATCATCTCTGAAGACCTTTCGATGAGACCTCAAATCAACTCAGTCACCTCATCCTGTTTTTTCCATCTTAGGCGGATACGTAAAATCAGTTGGTTTCTTACCAGGGAGGCCTTAATCCAAGTCGTCATCGCTCTTATCACCTCCAGGCTCGATTACGCCAATACGCTGTATGCAGGTATTCCGGCATGCCATTTACATCGGCTGCAGCTGGTGCAGAATCAGGCTGCCCGCCTGATTTTCCGCCAGCCTAAACACCCCCCTCTTGCGCAGTTTACACTGGCTTCCGATCTCTAAGCGCTGCATCTTTAAGTTATTACGATTCAGAAAGGGGGTGGTGATGGACAGAGCATCCGAATTAAGCAGAACACTCCTACCCAGTCAATAGATCAGGGCCCTGATCTCTTGACTGGGTGAGAGTACTCTGCTTAATTCAGAGACTCTGTCCATCACCACCCCTTGTTGTAAATAATATATGCATCTTTAAGTTGGCATGTTCAGCTTTCAAAGCCCTCTCCGAGGCAGCTCCGGCCTTTATTTCATCCGCCTTGACTCGTCACATCCCCCTCCGAGCTCCTCGCTCTGCATCACTTAACCTCCTTGAGGTGCCCAAATTCAAACGCAAAAAACACGGCGGTTTGAGCTTTTCTGTCTTGGCACCTGTCACTTGGAACTCCCTGCCTCCTACACTTCGTCTATGCCCCAGTTATGACTGCTTCCGTAGTTTACTAAAAACTCGGCTCTTCCAGTCTGCCTATGACTAACCTTCCCCATCCTTGATCACTGCATTTGTCAAGAGCGCCAAGAAACCACTGGTGTAAGTGCGCGGTATAAATAATTTTAACGTAACGTAACGTAAACGGCTTGGGGACTGCAGAGCTGGACAACAACAAATAACATGCTACGCAGTTTCTGTGTGATATTGGCACAAACAGCATGCAGACCTTCTTGACAACCCATTTTTCCAGTGACCTCTATAATCTTGAATTGGCAAAGTTAATAGCCTTGTCATCATAACATTTTGTAAAGCCAGCCTTCCCAGACCTGCTTTTAGGTAGGGCTGGCATGCAGTTGTTTCATATGAGTTGATAAGGCCCTCTGCACCCTGAACAGATCTGATCAGAGTGGTCTTGCCACACTTTTTTTAGCAGAATCTTTATTCTAAACTTAGACAGGGGTGTGACGGTTAAGAGGTCGATGGGGAGTCCCAATGTTTTATTTACCATCAAGTAAATCCTCACCCAGCGACTGTTATTGTCTGTAGAGACCACCTGTAACGCTGCCCTGATAGTGCCGGGCAAGCATTAATCACATAATGATGGAATTTGATGATATCTTTTTTGCATTAAATGTCCATTGATGTGATGTTAAACTCTAGTCGGATCAGTGAATGCCTAGTCGAGTATGGGAGTTTGAAAACTTTCCTGTAAGCCATTATATATAGCCCCTCCAATTTTTTGGTCAGCAAACCAGGGAAGGCAAGGTGGCCATAGCTGATTGTAGACATTAGCTTGGCTTGCATTACTCGTTGTATCCCCTCCGTCGGGTGGCTTATAAGCTTGTGATGTAATTTGCATAAGCCATATGTAAATTTGGCTGCTTTTGCCTCCAGTGCTTTAACCTGCTGTACTTGTCTGCCGGTATCTGCAAATTGACCTCCCAGGTAGGTGTAGTTCTTATTCGTGGCTATCTTTTGAGGACCCAGCTGCCATACAAACGATAGTTTTTTTGGCTTGTGGCCAAAGATCAACACTTTTGTCTTTGATGGATTAGCTATAAGTTTGTTTTTCATATTGTAATGATGTAGCATCTCTAGTGCCCTTTTCATACCTATGTTTGTTTGATCCAATAAAACCAGGTTGTCCGCGTATTGCGTGTTCAGCTGTCTTAGGTGACCCAGTTTTGGAGGGAAGATGTTAGTTTTTAAGAGTGCCTCTCCCAGGTCTGCAGTATATAGGTTGAAGAGGGTGGGGGCTATCACGCAACCCTGTTTTAGCCCCCTATTCATGAAAATCTTGGCTCTAGCACATATACTTGTGAGCTTTACATGCACCCAAGTGCCAGTGTAAGGTGATAATATGGCTGCCATGTGTTTCCTCGGTATTCACCATTTAGTCAATTTTGCCCACAGTATGTTTTGATCTACCCCATCGAAGGCGGCACTATAATCCACAAAACATGCATATAATGGAGGGGTGGTGGGACCAGTAGCCTTGGTTGCCAGATATGAAAGAGCGATGGTGTTATCCATGGTCGAAGAGTTCGGCCAAAAGCCTGTCTGATATTGCGGGATTATATGATTTTTCGTTATCCATGACTCTAGCTCTTACAAAAGCACTTTAGCAAATGCCTTCCTTTCCACATCTAGTAAGGCAATCAGTCTGTAATTCCCTGTATCAGGGGCATTCCCTTTTTTGTGGATCGGTTGTAGGATGGAGCCTTTCCATGATTCCGCAGTTGTAGATATATTATAGCAATGATTGAATAAGCCCTGGATGTGGGGTGCCCAGTAATCACGGCACCCCATCCTTCCTGATTCCTTGGATGATAGTTAGGATTTCTCTTTCTGTAAGGAGAGGGTCCGCCGTGTCGCTTTCTCCATTTTGGTTGCCTTCTGCCTCCACGGTGTTTGCCAAGAAAGTTTTTGGATCGACATATGAACTGGTTGTATGTGATGGAGCAAGGATTCACACGTAAAGCGACTTGCTTGTATTCAAGAACCTCGAATAACATTGTAATGTATTAACCAACATGTTTTGTTGACTAAAAATCGCAGTAAATTACACTACAGGCATCCAGGGGAACCTTGTCTATGTGCTTTCACTAATTCTAATCCGCTTGCATTAAAATGGCTGCTGCTACGCGGGATTTCATACTGCGCATGCGTCTGTCATACTCACGTGACAAGACGTACTTTCGCTTGGAGGGAATCTGTTCGCTTCTGCGCACTAGAATTAAGATGGCTGCTCTGTGTTTGAACTGTCCTACCAGAAACCGCCAGTATCAGCCGCAATTTGCAGGCGAACGCCAAACACGCAAACGATACTATCAATGGGAACCCCCCCAATAAACGACACAAACACAGAGACACCACCTGATCAATCCATACCCATATTCAACTTGTCTTACCATATCTTAAACCATGATGAGACTTCCCTTCTATCACGGGGTCTAACCTTTGTACCCACAGAACGGACAGATTTCTTGGATCTTCAGTCCAGCCTTTTGAAATTTTTCAGAAGATTTAGATTAAAAAACTTCTTCCCTGACAAGCCTGAATCCACTTCTCCAGCGTTGTCCCATTTCCGTCCACCTTCCACTTTCAATCCCCCCTCACACACCATGCCACCAAAATCCTGGCTTTTGAACATCTGGTGATGTAAGATGTGATGAGTCTCAAATCTCAACCGCACTTTGTCCGTACAATCTCCCCATGGCAGAAAAGCAAGCTCTACTTGCATTGAAAAAGAACCCTGAAATCATTATCAAACCTGCCGATAAAGGGGGCGGTATTGTCGTCATGGGAATAACAAAATATGATCAAGAAATACAACGCCAACTTGCCAACTTAGCACACTACCGTCCCCTTTCCAAAGACCCCCTTGACGACATCAGATCCAAAATACAAGAAGTCACCGGGCCATGCCAGAGATCTGAACATTATCACCAAGAAGGAATTCGACTTTCTGAATAACCCCAGTCCACGCACACCGGTCCTATATGTTCTGCCAAAAGTCCACAAAGACAAAGTCAACCCCCCCGGGCATCCAATCGTATCTGCCTGCGGATCCAGTTTGGAGCCTCTGGGGAAATATATAGACACCATCATCAAGGAATTCGTCCCTGAGACAGACACCTTCCTCCGCGACACGATGGATCTAATCAACACCATTGAAGATAAACCCTTTGACACCACCATCCAAGTCATGGTTGGGATGGACATAGAATCCCTATACACCAACATCCCCCATGATGAAGGATTGCAAGTCATCAAGACGCTACTAATGTCCAGACCCCTACCTGCACAGATCCTCGCCTAATTCATTTTGGACCTCTTGTGCATAGCCCTTCAAAACAACTATTTTCTGTACTGTGATACTTACTACCTACAAGTGAAAGGTGTATCGATGGTCGCATGTTTCGCCCCCAATTTTGCCATCCTGTTTGTACATAACTTGGAAAAAACATTCATCCTCACACCCATTAACCCCTTTTTCTCCAACATCAACCTGTGGCGCCGTTACATCGACGACGTGTTGCTCATCTGGAATGGCACAACTACAACACTGGACCCCTTCATCAATTGGCTGAACCACTCACAATAACATTTGAAATTTACCAGTGACTGTAAAAGCAATGATCTCCCATTCTTGGACATCACCATTCATGCAGAAGATGTTAAACTGGGATCCACGCTCTACCGCAAGCCCACGGAGAAAAACACCCTACTGCTACATTCGAGCTACCACCCACGGGGACTACGCGATGGGCTCCCATATGAACAGTTCCTGCGTATCCGCCATAATTGCAAATGGCGCAAGGATTACTTCTGAGAAGCAGACGTCCTGACTAAGAAGTTGCTACATAGAGGGTATCCCCGCTGCTTCGTCACCAGGGCTAGAAAAAGAGCCTGGTATTGCCACCGAGACCATCTCCTCACTCCTCAACCCAAGAAATCCATGACCAGGATACCCTTTGTCTCTAAATTCAGCCCGGACAGCAACAAGATTAGCAAAATCAACAAGAAAAACAGGCCCATTTTACGCTCCCACGAACAATTCCAAAACAAACCATTGTTCTCCTACCAACGTGTCAGCCACCTATAACATGCCATCACTTTGCCACAACTAGCCTCAGACAGACATACTATAACTGCAGCCTGGGGATTGGATCCCATCGTGGGGCATTACAGATGCCAAAATTGTAGCATCTGCGTACTTACTTTCAACACCAAGGATTTCACATTCAATGGCCGCACACACAAACTGAGGAGCCATGCGAACTGCAGATGACAGAACGTGTTCTATGCGATCAGATGCACATGCGACCTCACTTATATTGGTCAAACAACTCAGATGATAAAACAGCAGATCATTCAGCACAAAAGCAGAATCAATTGTAAGACTCTCACGACACCACTGGTCGCACATTTCCTGGAATTGAAACACCTTAACACAGACATTAGATGGCAAGTAATCGAGAAACTTACAACAACAAGAGAGGGAGGGAAAGGCACTCTTATACCTCCTGTAAATCAATACATACCAACAAAAGAGTGATTTAAAGAGCAAACTAAAGTTGCCCTAACACAAATTAGCAAAAAAGGAGAAACCTAGAGGCACAACATAATGTATTAAGAGAACCCTCACTCACCGACCAGGTCAGTGACATGCTGCATCGTAGGGTTCTACTAGAGAAGCCTAAAGCTTCTCTGGTATGCTTCCACGGCTGAGTTACAGCGGAGCAGGATGTTCAAATGCGTGTGTGCATCAGTGTGAAAGTGAAAAAAGTGATAGTTAAAAGGTGTCTGGCACTAACACATCCACTATTTTATTCAAGGTTGGCCAGATACCATTAAAAACGTGAGACAGATAAATTCCAGTTCTATAAAGTAAATGGTATCATCCGATTTAGGGTGTTTCTAAGAAGCGGTCAACATGTTTCTGCTTTTCAGTGCTATTAGTGAAGCATTCGTCAGGACCTATATCTATGTTTCACGGCGGTACGCAAACTCTAAGGAGTAACCTAACCTGTGAAACGGTACAAAGTGGTACAACTCAAGGTTAATCAATCAATCAAACACATTTGTAAAGCGTGCTACTCACCCGCTGGGGTCTCAAGGCGCTGGGAGGGGGGGGTCGTTACTGCTCGAACAGCAAGGTCTTGAGTTGTTTCCTGAAGGAGAGATGGTCCTGGGTCAGGTGTAGGTGGGTGGGGAGGGAGTTCCATGTCTTGGCCGCAAGGTAGGAGAAGGATCTTCCTCCGGCGGTGGATTTGCAAATTCGTGGGACGGTGGCGAGGGCGAAGCTGGCGGATCGGAGCTGGCGGGTGGGTTTGTAGAATGTGAGGTGGCTGTTGAGGTATTTGGGGTCCATGTGGTGGAGGGCCTTGTGTGCATGGGTGAGGAGTCTGAAAGTGATCTTGTTGCTGACGGGGAGCCAGTGCAGGTCTTTCAGATGGGTGGAGATGTGGCTGTGACGAGGGATGTCCAAGATGAGTCGTGCCGAGGCGTTCTGTATGCGCTGGAGTCTTTTCTGGAGTTTGGCTGTGGTTCCAGCGTAGAGGGTGTTCCCGTAGTCCAGACAGCTGGTGACGAGGGCCTTGGTAACCATCTTCCTAGTTGCGGTGGGAATCCACCGGAAGATCTTTCGGAGCATGCGCAGGGTGTTGAAACAGGATGACGAGACGGCGTTGACTTGCTTGGTCATCGTGAGGGAGGATTCCAGGATGAAGCCCAGGTTGCGTGCGTGGTCCGTTGGCTTGGGTGCGGTGCACAGGGCAGGGAGCCACCAGGAGTCGTCCCAGGCAAAGGGGGATGGTCCCAGAATGAGGACTTCTGTCTTGTCTGAGTTCAGTTTCAGACGGCTGAGCTTCATCCATTCCGCGACGTCTTTCATTCCTTCCTGGAGGCTGGCTCTGGCGGGGTCGTTGGTGAAGGAAAAGGATCAGCTGGGTGTCGTCAGCGTAGGAGATGATGTTAAGGTTGTGTTGGCGTGCGATGGCTGCGAGGGGGCTTATGTAGACAATGAAGAGGGGGGGGCTGAGCGAGGATCCTTGCGGGACGCCGCAGATGACTTTGGTGGCTGCGGATCTGAATGGTGGGAGGCGGACTCTCTGGGTTCTTCCGGTGAGGAACGAGATGATCCACTCCAAGGCCGTTCCTTGGATTCCGGTGTTGCTGAGGCGCTGTATCAAGGTGCGGTGGCATACAGTGTCGAAGGCTGCTGAGAGGTCCAGGAGGATGAGGACAGCTGTTTCCCCGTTGTCGAGTAGGGACCTGATGTTGTCGGTCGCTGCGATGAGGGTGGTCTCGGTGCTGTGGTTTGCTCGGAAGCCAGACTGCGAGGGGTCGAGGGATCCGTTTGTCTTGAGGAAGGCGGAGAGTTGTTTGTTGACGGTCTTCTCGATGACTTTGGCAGGAAAAGGGAGGAGCGATATGGGGCGGAAGTTCTTTAGGTCCATGGGGTCCGCGGTGGGTTTTTTCAGGAGGGCGCTGAGCTCGGCATGTTTCTAGCTCTCCGGGAAGGTGGCCGATGCGAAGGAGCTGTTGATGATGTCCCGGAGTTGGTGTGCGATGATGGAGTCGGCTTTGTTAAAGATGTGGTGTGGGCATGGGTCGGTAGGGGAGCCGGAGTGGATGGTGTTCATCGTGCGGGTGGTGTCTTTGGTGCTGACCGAGGTCCAGGTGCAGAGGGTGGTGGTTGGGTGCGCTGGTTCGGTGGTTGGGTGCGTGGTCTGTGGTCCGAAGCTGTTGTGTATGTCGGCTATCTTGCGGTGAAAAAACGAGGTGAGTTAGTCGCAGAGGTCTTGCGAGGGTGTGATGTCGTTGTTGCAGGCGCTGGGTTTGGAGAGTTCTTTGACGATGCTGAAGAGTTCCTTGCTGTTGTGGGTTTGTTGTCTAGTCGTTCTTTCAATGTAGTCCTTTTGGTGGAGCGGATCAGCTGATGGTGTTTGCGGGTGGCGTTCTTGAGGGCTGTCATGTTTTCTGTTGTCTGTTCGTGGCGCCAGGGTTTCTCGAGGGTGCGGCAGGTTTTCGTGGAGTTGGTGAGGTTGTTGGTGAACCACGAGACTTTCTTGCTGCCGGGTCTGCTGGGTGGTTTCTTCAGTGGTGCAAGGTCGTCGGCGCAGTTGGTGAGCCACTGTGTGAGGTTGCGGGATGCTTCGTTGGGGTCCGTTGTGTAGGTGGGGGGTTCTGGCCGAGGGAGGTAATGAGCTGGTCGGCGGTGATCTTGCTCCAGCTTCTGCGGGGAACCTGTTGTGGGTGGTGGTGGGTCGTGGTTCTCCTGAAGTTGAAGTGGACTCAGTTGTGATCTGTGCAGTGTAGTCCGGTGGAGTGGCTGAAGGAGATGTGCTTGCTGGAGAAGATGGGGTCTAGCGTGTGCCTGGCATAGTGGGTGGGGGTGTTCACCAGTTGCTTGAGTCCGAGGTTGGCGAGGTTATCCAGCAGGGTGGTGGTGTTGCTGTCCTTGTTGTTCTCCAGGTGGAAGTTGAGGTCCCCTAGGAGGATGTAGTCTGGGGAGGTAAGGGCGTGCGGGCTGACAAAGTCTGCGATGGCTTCGCTGAATTATTGTGTGCGTGGTCCCGGGGGTCTGTAGACAAGAGTGCCTCTAAGGGTAGTTCTGGGGTCTGTGTGTATCTGGAAGTGGAGGTGTTTGACTCGGATGGTGTTTCTGTGGACGATGGCGACGCCCCCTCCGGATTGGTTGACGCGGTCCCTCCGGGTGATCTTGTACCGTCCGGGATGGCTATGGCGATGTCGGGGGCTGAGGAGGCGTTCATCCAGGTTTCTGTGAGGAAGGCGACATCTAGTTAGTGCTGGTGTGTCCAGGAGGTTCCAGAGGTCGACGGCGTGTCTGTGGACGGAGCGGGTGTTGAGCAGGATGCACTTGAGATGGTTGTTGCTGTTGCTAGGCTTGGCGGGTGTCGAACCGGGTCGGAGGCAGGTGAATTTGCAGTCTTGGCAGGTGAAGGGTCCGTGGGAGCGCTTCGGGGGACTCAGTAGCAGGCGGGGTTTCGGCCGGCGCTGAGTGCGTGGAGGGTGGCGGCATCGTAAGTCCGTCGGGTGCGCTGGCATCGATGAGAGCCAGGGGTCCTGGCGCTGGGCACGGTCCTGGCATGGATGGGTGCAGACGGGCTTGCCTTTGGTGCATCAGACAGGAAACCATCTTTTTATTGTATCATAAATGTATTTGATAAATGTCTGAACTTATGCATATGCTCTAATGCTGAAATACTCTATCATGTATGTATATTAATGTACCAACATTTTTTATCATTGAATTATGTTTTAGAATAGTAATTAAAATGTACCAAATGTGCAAAAACTTTTTTGATCATTTTTATTTCAATTTTGGTTGGCAAATGCCACTGTTCATGTGCTAGTGTTTATTGGAGATTTGCCTGGGTATTATATTCACATAAATAGCTGGGCACGGTCCTGGCATGGATGGGTGCATACGGGCTTGCCTTTGGCACATCCGCTGTGTGTGTTCGTTGCGCATACGCGCGGTCCCAGCCATAAATGGCGAAGTGGGAGGGTGGAGCAGCTGGGAGGCGGGAGCGGGGCGGCAAATAGGAAGGGTGATGGGCACAGGAAAGAAAAGGGGGCGGGCCGCAGGGGAGCAGCGGCGGGGGAGCAAGGAGCGGGGGGGGTGCACAGAGCGGGAAGACGGTCGCACAGGGCGGCGAAGAAAATACTAGAAAAACAGTCACAGGGCACAAAGGGCATTACAATAAAAACAGTCACAGGGCACAAAGGACAATACGATGAAAACAAATTCAGGCACAATACTCAGCAGCAGGGCGGACTCAGGGCAGCAGTGGGAACAACTCGGGCACAATCACGGGGGGCCGTGCGGTGCGTGGAGCGACCGGCCCTGTGAACAGGGTCAGAGGTCACACCCGGTGATCTTGCGTAGATGTCAAAAGATCTTTGTAAAAACGTGCAAAAAAGATATACAGAAAAATCTGTTATAGCATCTACATTGTGAGGCTAAAGTGCAAGTTATTTATGCAATCATTAATGAAGTGCTTAGTTCCTTGAGTCTAATCAATAAATATTCAGAAGAGGCATGTGTCATACATAATCATCTAAGATGTATTCGATTGCAGTCATAAAGCAAAAAACTATTTTTGTGCTTTCATTCTTAAATAAAGGAGTATCCCTTTTGACCGAGTGCGCATAACGAGAGGACCTATTATTCCTACTGCGCAAAAGCGGAGTCCAAATTGCCAAATAAACCGGGACAGTTTGAGCACACTTAATCTCTAAAAAATGAAGTCCCTGTAGGTGGAATGGGCAATTAAAATGTAATGGCAAAACTGTGATATTTACAACATGGAGAAAACTTAGGACTTACGTAAAATCACTTTATTATGTGTGACATGGAGCCCGTAGGAAGGGGGAACAGACGTTTGGGCATCTAAAAAGGAGTAAGAAGGAAGCGGTCAGGAGGACTGAAAACCAAATGAATTTAGTATTGAGGTTTCAGAGATCCGATTGCTCATTTACTTACTTTCTACTCGTCTTGTTCCAAGCGGCATACCTACAAATATTTTCCCCGGTCCGAATGTTGGTAAGACTCACAACTTCCGGATTCAAAAAGTGTTCCCCATCCGCGTCATCATGTGTGAACGTGTGATGTGTAAATGGGGGCGTGGACAACAACGGGACACCATGGTAACTAGAACGCTATTAGTATTTACGTACGGGACAAACGGAATGAACTTTATTAGTAGAAAAAACGGTTCACAAGCGAGAGTCTGTGAATCCGTCTCGGTTGGGATTGCCTTTTGGTGATGAAAGAACTGTATTGGCCATACCTCCCGGGCTGTCATAATGGAACCCACATTCATTTGGACCCTGATGTTTGCCAATATTGGTGGTAAACGCGGGGAACAAAGGTTAACGAAAGTTACCATTCTTAATGTGAAAATGATTATTCCCCATTACTTTGGTAATTTTCGCTCAACAGTGGCTCAAAGTATTTTATCTTTTTACACGTTCCCACACTGTATCTAGGTTTGGACATTTTATTACTAAATAGGCAAAGAAGAGTCAGTGTATGGAAATTGATTACCATACATACTCTGACTATTGATAAGCTTTGTTGTACAACAAGAAGTCACATTTAGTCTATTCTGCAAAGTTCTATTATTCAGTATATAACAGTTCAGTATGTGACAGAGGAACATTTTAAAACTTAGCTTTTGAATGCATATCGAGGGCCACCCTAATGACATATTTCAACGTTTCAGGACTGTGCTCCACGGGATGTTATCATTTAATCCTAAAAGGTGGGTGGACATACGATAAATCCATCTTTGTACTTTTTCAAAGAGCAATTGTTGTGTGGTAACACCAGGCGGTAAATGTTCTATTACTGTCCACTGTAAATCGTTGGTGTGTTGCTGTTGGAAGAAATGGTCAGTCAGTTTAGTATTATTCTATTTGCACCGAACATTGCTGCGATGTTCACAGATACGTTGTTTTACTTTATGTGCAGTCATCCCCACATATTTGAGTTTACATGGACAGATGATTAGGTAGATCACATGAGAGGTGTTACAATTTGTATGTGACTTTTGCATCCATACTTTGCCTTGTTCCAGGTCAAGACTTTTCGACGTGGTCGTTAGATGACACACGCTACAAGATCCACAAGGAAAATGCCCTACCACTGGGGGAAGCCCCATGTATTCAGGACAGATGGTTGGTAATCATGTGTGACAAGGCGAGGTCGTGTATGTACCAATGTATCCTTCAGAATGCGAGCCCGCTGGTATGAAAACAAGGGTTTTTCCCAATGATGATTGTTACTTTCTAGAATCTTCTAATGTTTGCGTATGGACTTACTCACTACATTGGAGGCTGCGTTGAAAGTAGTCACACATGTGAGGGGTGGTGATTCTGTCAGTCTGGAGGTATCTGTATCATATAAGAGCATCACGGTTTTCATTTCGGGCTCTTTTGCAGGCCTTTTTCAAAAAGCCAGCGGGGTAGCCACGATTTCGCAGTTTCTCAGTCAGTTCGTTGGCTTGGCTCTTGTAGGTCGAAATCTCACTGCAATTTCTTCTTAGCCGTAAAAATTGGCCGAGTGGTATATTTTCCCGTAATGGACAGGGATGATAACTCGTAAAATGGAGGAGATTATTCTTGGCGGTCGGTTTGTGATGAGTCCTAGTTTCTAGTTTATTACCTGATTTGGTAATGACACATCAAGGAACACCATTTCCTCTTTATGATATGTGAGAGTAAATTTCAGATTATCATCACATGTGTTAATCCAAGTGAAAAATTCCAGGAGGATGTCTTCTGAGCCTTTCCAGATGATGAATACATCATCGATGTATCCTCTCCATAGGGAAACCTGGGACAGAAAGGGGTTAACGTCTGACAGGATATACCTGCGTTCAAAATCAAAGACGTACAACCCCACCACACTACGGGCAAAAGTACTGCCCATTGATGTCCCAGTGGACTGGAGATATAAGGAGCCTTCATATTCAAAGAAATTTGTCTTTAAAGCCAATGTGGCACAGTCGACCACAAACTTTTGAGGTGTAATGTAGTTCCAATCGCTGGTTGCCAGAGTCTCTTCAATTACTCGAATGGTGGAATCTTGTGGGATACATGTATATAGGCTCTCTATATCAAGTGCCACTAGGTAGGTGGGTTCTTCATTGAGTTCAATTGTCTGGAGGAGGGCCAGCAGGCTTTTGGTATCTTTCAGATAAGTACTCGTTGTCTGGATGAGTGGTTTTAGGAAAAAATGGCAATATTGTGATAAGGGTTCCAGCAGGGATACCAAACTGGATACAATGGGCCTCCCAGGAGGTGGTAACCTGTTTTTGTGCATTTTTGGCACGGTGTAAAAATATGGTATTGTGCCTTTGCTTGTGGTTAGGAAATCCCTTTCATGTTTAGTAATGAAGCCTTGGTCTTCGGCCTCATTTGCCAGCGATAAGATGGAATCACGTAGCGTTGACGAAGGGTCCACCATCAAGCGGGTATAGCTGACTCTATCCGATAAGAGGCGCTTGCATTCCATGTCGTATGCCTTAGCATCTTGAACCACTATGCCTCCGCCTTTGTCGGCGGGTTTCACCACGATGTTGTGGTTGTTTCTTAGGGATTGCAAAGCTTGGAACTCGCAAGCTTTCATGTTCTTGAACACTTCCGTTTCCTCAAAAGCCTCAATATCATTGTGAACCGCTTGAACATTACCTGTTGGGATACTGTTTATTTATCTACCTGCTCTGTGTTAAAGCATGCATGAAGCTTGCACTGCTGCTTTTGCAAAGCTGTTCGTTCTGCCTAATCCTAACGCTATAGTTAAAAATAAAGTAATGGGAATAGAGTAGAGATAAGTGGCATACAGTGCATCCATTTATCCCTTGTTCTAAAACTGTTTCTTTTCTACTTCACTATTAGCTCGAATTTGGCCAGAGATGTATCTGAAACTCCATTTTGAAATAGTCCGGTCATGCGCAAAAGACACTCAAGATGCACAAGTCATGGCATTGAACGGCTGCCAGAAACAGTCTCATCTAAGATGTGCCTGGGAAGAAGATCCTTCACCCTCTTGAAGGAAGCTAAATCATACAATGTTAATACAATGTATTTACTAATAAAAAATCCATTGTTGGGTGGAATAAAGATCTCATGTGAAAATAAATTGATGGGCGGGTGCGAAAATTTGAATAAGAGATGGAGAAAAGTTTCTATGATGTGAGGACCTCTCCCCATGTCTTGTCCAATCGAAATTGGGGATCCTTACACTTGCAACACTGGGGGGGGGGGTGGTACACTGACCTGGAAAACAGTATTACTAGGGTAGGCTTAGTTAGTAAGATTGTCCGACTTGTCCGAATAGCTGACCTGTCACTGACCCAATGCACTCAATAGGTGACTAAGAGCAGAGGGCTGCAAAGCACTCTGACAGAAGATTCGCTGACCCAATCGGGGTCAGGGAAGCTGAAGTGCTGGCGAAGCACTTTGTCGGTGAAATCGATAACCCAATCAGGGTTCTGGCTGTTAGCTGCAGAAGGTGCTTTCATCATCTTGTGAAGCACTATCAAGCCACTGATGATTGAAGGGAGGTGGTGGTTATTTGTGTGTGCTGGGGCCCAGGCATATTATATGTACTGTGCATGTGTGGTCATTTATGACTGAGCTTATGTTAAGGTGTGTATGTGTGTGTGAGTGAGCATACCTGTGATTAGTCTTACTGTGAGTGAGGTTTGATTAAATAATTTTACATTTGATACAATTGCTGGGTGTGTAGCTGAACCTCCTATGCCTTTACCATTAGATTTTAATTGAGGATCTTTACCTACCGAATCACACATTGGTAGAGTCAATAGCTATTGTTTGCCAAACCTAGCTTTGGCAACGCTTGTTCATATTGTGCAATTACCATTTTTTATGTCGAGTATAGGCAGTGCAAGTGAGGCATGCTGTGTCCAGAATATGTGCTGAAAGCATCGCCCATCTTTTCCTTTGGCTTCTGTTAATGCCTTTCCCAAATGCATGCTTTCGCTTGGTGGATAGGCCTAATTAGTCCCACCTTTTGGTGTTTCAGACCTTCCCAGCCAACTTTATTGCATGTATGTTCTTTCCTGCACGTTCTTTTTTTTGTTTGTTTTCACTTGGCTTGTGTATCAGCACGGTGCCCACTTCATGGACTCCTTGTTCATGTGTTGGACGATAAAGTGATTCCATGTTTAGCAGATGGCATTAGGTTGCTGCTCAGTTCGTGTAATCAGCGGAAAACATGACATCCCTCAAGAACACCATCCGCGAACACCACCAACTGATCCGCTCCACCAAAAGGTCATCCTTCAAAGAACGGCTGGACAACAACGCCCACAACAGCAAGGAACTCTTCACCATCGTGAAAGAGCTCCCCAACCCCAGCGCCAGCAACAACGCCATCACGCCATCACAAGACCTCTGCAACTCCCTCGCCACGTTCCTCCACCGCAAGATCGCCGATATACACGACAGCTTCGGCCCTCTGACCACAGACCCTACCACCGAACCAGCGCCCCCCACCACCAACCTCCACACCTGGACCCCCGTCAGCACGGAAGACACCACCCACACAATGAACACCATCCACTCCGGCTCCCCAACCGACCCCTGTCCACACCACATTTTCAACAAAGCGGACTCCATCATCGCACCCCAACTCCGGGACATCATCAACAACTCCTTCTCATCCGCCACCTTTCCGGAGAGCTAGAAGCACGCGGAGATCAACGCCCTCCTGAAGAAACCCACCGCAGACCCCACCGACCTCAAGAAATTCCGCCCCATCTCACTCCTCCCCTTCGACGCAAAAGTCATCGAGAAAACCATCAACAAGCAGCTGACCGCCTTCCTCGAGACGAACGGCTCCCTTGACCCATCACAGTCCGGATTCCGAGCAAACCACAGCACCGAGATTGCCCTAATCGCAGCCACCGACGACTTCAGGACCCTGCTGGACAACGGGGAAACCGCCGCCCTCATCCTCCTCGACCTATCGGCTGCTTTTGACACGGTCTGCACTGCACCCTGACAACCCGTCTCCACCGCGCCGGAATCCAAGGAAAGGCCCTGGAATGGATCACCTCCTTCCTCTCCAACAGAACCCAAAGAGTCCGTCTCCCGCCCTTCCGTGCAGCAGCCACCAAGATCATCTGCGGTGTAACCCAAGGCTCCTCGCTCAGCCCCACCCTCTTCAATGTCTACATGAGCCCCCTCGCAGCCATCGCACGCAAGCACAACCTCAACATCATCTCCTATGCCGACGATACCCAACTAATTCTCTCCCTCACCAACGACTCTGCCACCGCCAAGACCAGCTTCCAGGAAGGAATGAAAGACGTTGCAGAATGGATGAAGCTCAGCCGGCTGAAACTGAACTCAGACAAGACGGAAGTCCTCATCCTCGGCCCATCCAACTCCGCCTGGGATGACTCCTGGTGGCCCCCGGCTCTGGGCACCCCCCCCCAAGCACACGGACCACGCACGCAACCTGGGCTTCATCCTCGACTCCTCCCTCACGATGACCAGGCAAGTCAATGTCGTCACCTCTTCCTGCTTCAACACCCTCCGCATGCTCCGAAAGATCTTCCGCTGGATCCCCACTGGAACCAGGAAAACGATCACCCAGGCCCTCGTCACCAGCCGGCTGGACTACGGGAACGCTCTCTACGCAGGGACCACTGCCAAACTTCAGAAAAGACTCCAGCGCATACAAAACGCATCCGCACGACTCGTCCTGGACATCCCCCGACACAGCCACATCTCCGCCCACCTGAGAGACCTGCACTGGCTCCCCGTCAGCAAGAGGATCACGTTCAGACTCCTCACCCACGCACACAAAGCTCTCCACAACATGGGTCCCGAATACCTCAACAACCGCCTCTCGTTCTACACACCTACCCGCCAGCTCCGCTCCACCAGCCGCATCCTCGCCGCCATTCCACGGATCCGCAGAACCACCACCGGAGGAAGATCTTTCACCTACCTAGCGGCCAAGACGTGGAACACCCTCGCCACCCACCTACGACTGACCGACGACCATCTCGCCTTCAGGAAGCACCTCAAGACCTGGCTCTTCAAGCAGTAGCGGACCCCCCCATCCAAGCGCCTTGAGACCCTCGCAGGTGAGTAGCACGCTCTATAAATTTCATGATTGATTGATTGATTGTATCAGCATGGGCCCCCTTGACAGACTCCGCACTGCACGATTTGGACAGTAGCACGATTAAGTGCTTAGCTGATGGCATAAGGTTTGCTCCTCTGCTCATTTTTAGTCCACTAGCAATAAATCCAACTGATCGCATGGATTTCGGCCTCACCACAGTGATGATCATTACACTCATGTCACACTGCCCACCTCCCTACAATATTCATGTCACCTGCTCGGCCACTGGCAGCTGCCCCCCTCTTCTTCCTCTTTCTCTTATTCCCTCTCTTTCTGGCTCTGTCTAGCTCCTCCTCACTTGCTGAAAACCATGACAAATGGCTCTTACCCTCCCTTTCCTCCCATTTCCTTTATTTGTTCCCTCTGTGAAATGGATCCAAAAAAGAAAGAATCACCTTGGGATGAAAAGAAAACAAAAGTTTCAAAATACAAAAAATAAATAAATAAAGCAAGACAGAGTGGCCAGATTGGTTTTATTCACAAGCAGACACATTAGCCCCACTTTGCCAGTGAACCAATACTTAAGTTTTTTCATCTTTCGTTGAACAACATTATTTTACCTTGGTGGGGAAGTGCACCATTCCTGGAGGTACTGCATTACCTGGTTGACGTGTACAGTGGAAAACATTTAAGGACGCTCCTCCGCTCGTATTTTGTCCACTCGCAATAATTCCAGCCAGTTGCATGGATTTATCTGCCTCACTATGGTGTAGGATAAGTTTGGTTGGATGAGAGGCAATATATGGAGAACAAACATTTAGACACATGCAAATATGTAGACACAGACAATTGTAGTTGAATGAATTTAGTGATGTCTTTATTCCCTGTTGTACTTCACAGAGTATGAACAGCCAAAGCGTTTCACCCAAACATGGGCATCTTCAGGGCCATGTAGTATATAAAGGAAGGCGTATCCAATTGCACGTGTCTCCAAGAAGTATGATTTCAGATGAAGCCTAATGCGTCTCCTATTAGCTCCTGGTGGAGCAGAAAGAGGGACCAGATAAAGTGGAGCTGGCGCTCCAAAGTTGAGTCACACTAGGTTTAGTATTTCGGGCATGGTAGTTGCCAGTAACTGGATAACAGAGAAATATGATTTTAAAGCGGCATTTGCCGCATCTTAGAACTCCGCGTCTGGTCCGTTGAAAGCCGCACTCAGTCTGGTCGGTAGAATCAAGTCAAATATGGTGTAGGGCCCCTTCTGAATATGATTAAGCCTGGGCGGAGTTCTTCTATGCGGAACTCCGCAAAGTGAAAAAAACCCTCTATCACATTACGCGGAGCTCTGCAAGCAGCAGAGTGCATTAGATAAACGGTGTTTGCTGTGATTTTCAGTGCCCCGGCCCAAGCGCCAGAACCCTGCCAAGCAAGGGGAGGCTGCCAGGGTACAACGGTACCCCGTCCTTTGCCCTTGGCAGTACGGCAGCCTGGGGGACAGGGGCCAGGGCCGTGGCACCTGACCTGGGGCCCGGCCGGGTCCCTGAACCCAGCCTGGGCTCTCAAGCCTGGAGGCACATGGGACGCCTCGTCGGGCCCTCCAGACCCCGTCCCAGGCACCCTGCCATTCAGCAGGACCAAGGACAGAGCCTGGGGTGGGGAGGCCGCCCTCCCCGGGCCCTCAGGGGCTCCGGCCGGAGCTCCTGAACCCAGCCAAGCAAGGGGAGGCTGCCTGAGCACAACAGAACCCTGTCCTGTACCTTTGGCAGTACAGCAGGCTGGGGCACAGGGCCCAGGGCCGGAGCACCCTACCCGGGGCCCGGCAGGGCCCTTGGACCCAGCCAGGGCTCCCAGGCCAGGAAGCACTGGGGAAGCCTCCAGAGGCCCTCCGGACCCCGTCCCAGGCACCCTGCCATGCAGCAGGATCGAGGACAGAGTCCGGGATGGGGAGGCCACCCTTCCCGGGGTCGCAGGGAGCCCCTGATCCCAGCCTAGCAAAGGGAGACTCCCCGGGAATGATGGAGCCCCGTCCCGGGTCTTTGGTGGGGCAGCAGCCTGGGAGACAGGGACCAGGGTTTGAATAGCCAAGCCGGGGCCCGGTGGGGCCCCTGGACCCAGGCCAGGCAACCAGGGCCCAGAGGCGCAAGGGAAGCCTCCCCGGGCCCACGGGACCTCGTTCAGGCACCCTGCCACACAGCAGGAAGGAGCATGTGGTGGGGAGGCCACCCTCCCCAGGGCCCCTGGATCCAGCCCATCAGGGGGAGTCTCCCCAGGCCCACCGGACCCCATCCGACTAGGACTGGGGAGTGGCCCAGTGACTGACCCAGGGCTGGGGCGGCATTCTGGCCTGTTCAGCTGCCGGCTGGGAACTGCTAGGCCGAGAGGGGTCCCAGCGTACCTTACCCATAGTAATCCGGAGGAAGGCTACCCCTCTTTCTGGGAACCTGCGCGCATGGAGGGGACCTTAGGCGGGAACTTGTCCGACCTCCTGGAGCCCTTGCTGGGATCGGGGGGGGCGAATGGCACCTCATCATGACGTCCAGGGAAGCCCAGCCATCTGGTTGCCCCATTGGAAAGCATTGCGTGTGACCAGATGGCCGAGGGGAAAGGTGCGACCAGATGGCTGGGATCGAAAGTATTCCCAGCTTCCCACCCCAAGCCTTTGTGGTAGGGCTCCTGCCTGCCCACGCAGGGCAGGACAGGGCTCGGGGACCCCGGCTGGGCCTCAGGCATGGAGAGGACCACCGGAGCTCTCGGGCCCGGACACCCATGGGAGGACTGTCCAGGACAGGTTAGCAGCATGGTTACTATTCCATAAAACAGAAAGGGAGAAAGCATGTTAAAATGCTAAAGAGAATAGGTCTAAATAGAACCTCAGTTTACCCTCCCTAGCTAGTATATTATATTATATCTACAGAAGGTCTCTTTGGGTTTAGAAGGGCGGCCCCATACCTTTGGGTTCAGCAGAAATGGAGCACATCATCTTCTGCACCAACTCTCTGCATGCGGATATTCATCAAGTGTGTAACTCATGCTCTGTGCAGTGCACTATTAATCGCGCCTAAACTCCAAAGTTGGCCACAGCTGCATATATAATATGTCTAGCCAGTGCGCTGATCAAACCGAACAGCAAGCGCTGTGTTGAAATAACCTTGAAGGCCTCGGCACTTACTGTACAGACATAGCTTAGCAAGCAAGGCTGATGTTATAAGCAAACATGTTATTCTCGTGTGAAGCAAAATATTCAACTAGTCGAAAAGCTTTAATAACAACCTATGTCGTGTGCAGAGGCTGCAGAAAAGGAAAATGGCATTTAAACTTCTAACACGCTCATGCTAACATAACACAGTGCAAAGGTAAAACCAGACCACATGACACCATGGAACCTGTCCCGGGTACTTGGCCATGCCGTTGGCCTTGAGGAGGGAGCCCCAGATGCCCTGGGGAGGACTGCCCGTCCCGGGCACTTTCCCATGTCATTGGCCTGGAGGAGGGTGCCCCGGATGCCTAGGGAGGTGTTGCCCAGGCATAGCCCATCTGGTCCCCGGCAGAGAACCGCCAGCCCGGGAGGTGTGTCCTGGCATACCCTTTCCCTAGTAATCCGGAGGAAGGCTACCCCTCTTTCTTGGAATCTGTGCACACCGAGTGACGGAGGGGACCCAAGGAGCGCAGGAGCCCAACCTCCTGGAGCCCTTGCTGGGATCGGGGAGGCGAATGGCACAGTATCGGGACTTTCAGGGTAGCCGGCCATCTGGTCACCCCATTGGAAAGCATTGCGTGCGGCCAGATGGCCGAGGGAAAAGGTGCGACCAGATGTCCGGGATCGAAAGTACTACCAGCTTCCCACCCGAGCCCTCGTGGTAGGAGTCTTGCCAGCCCACGCAGGGCAGGGCAGGGCTCGGGCACCCCGGCTGGGCCTCAGGCACAGGGAGGACCACCGGAGCTCTCGGGCCTGGACGCCCGTGGGAGGTCTGCCCGGGACTCATGGAGCCCGTCCCGGGCACTTTACCATGCCATTGGCCTCCTGGAGATGGGAGCCCTGGACGCCCGGGGAAGTACTGTCCGGGACCCATGGAGCCCTTCCTGGGCACTCGGCCATGCCGTTGGCCTGGGGGAGGGAGCCCAGGACGCCCAGGGGAGGACTGCCCGGGACCCATGGAGCCCATCCAGGGCACTCAGCCATCTCGTTGGCCTGGAGGCGGGAGCCCCGGACGCCCAGGGGAGGACTGCCCGGGACCCATGGAGCCTGTCCTGGGCACTTTGCCATGCCGTTGGCCTGGAGGTGGGAGCCCCAAATGCCTAGGGAGGTGTTGCCCAGTCATGGCCCATCTGCTCCCCGGCAGAGAACTGCCAGCCCAGGAGGAGTGTCCGGGCATACCCTGCCCCTAGTAATCCGGAGGAAGGCTAGCCCTCTTTCTTGGAACCCGCGCACACGGAGTGATGGAGGGGACCCAGGGCGTTGAGCCGCCCAACCTCCTGGAGTCCTCCCTGGGATCAGGGAGGTGAATGCCACCTCTTCGGGACTTCCAGGGAAGACCGTCCATCTGGTCGCCCTATTGGAACTCATTGCGTGCGACCAGATGGCCAAAGGGGGGGGAGGTGTGACCAGATGGCCGGGACCAAAAGAACTCCCAGCTGCCCACCGAGCCTTCACGGGAGGTCTCCTGCCCCACCTGCCCTTGTAGGGCTCCGGGGCTGCAGGGCTCGGTGGCTGCAGGGCTTGGGGCTGCAGGGCTCAGGGGCTGCAGGGCTGCAGTGCTCTGGGGCTGCAGGGCTCCGGGGCTGCAGGGCTCCTGGGCTGCAGGGCTACAGGGTTGCAGGGCTCTGGGGCTGCAGGGCTTCAGACGGCACGGCTCAGGGGCTGCAGTGCTCCGGGGCTGCAGGGCTCTGGGGCTGCAGGGCTCCGGGCTGCAGGGCTCTGGGGCTGCAGGTCTCAGGGGCTCCGAAACCCCATGCTGGGCCTCCGGCATGGGGAGTCCGCAAGCGCTCCTGGGGCCCAGCTGTCTGGTGAAGGACTGCCCGGGAGCCTTGCAGGTCTCCGGGACTCTGCACAAGGGATCCTTGTCCGGGACAGATGGACTCTTGGCAGGCCGTCGGATAGGGGATCCCAAACCCAGGCCCCAAGGCTGGTCCCTGCTTTCCAACCCAACCAGGCCGGGGAGATCAGGGAGTGTGCCCAGGCATGAGGGACCCCTGTCCCGTGCACATGGACTCTCAATACGTGCCCCCGTTTTCCACAATTTTTTTCCAAAATTCTGCATAGTGTGCTTAGTGGCGCTACGCAAAGTACGCCCAGCCCTAGTCCTGAGGCAAACCCACCAGTTTTGCGCAACCTGAGATGCAGATTTCCTAACTACAAATGCCAGGTATGGTGGCTGGTTATAATCCCCGAGATTCTGATATATCGCTGTGCCTACATAGTGAGGATAGGTTGAGGCAGATTTATCATTCACCATATTACGGCTTCTTATTGTACACAGTGTACTTGTTATACTAATTACTTTGCTAGCATGCTAAAGGTTTCTAGTTGCAGCCCAGTTGTTTCATAATACCGCATGATAGTTTAAATAAACATTGTAAACTTTCCTTGTGTCTTTCTTTAATTTATAATGGACATGCATGAGTAAGAAAAAGAAAGGTGATGGTATGTTTCCACAGTTCCCCTTGGAGGCTAAAGAGTTGTATTCTGGAGTGCCAATTTACCTGTTACTCTGGGAAGTTTAGGAGGGCAGGTAAAGCAATATGAGCGACTCGGATTTGGGCTCATAGATACTGAGGTGGTATGGTGACTCAGTCCTTATATTCCGACGTCCTGTGGTCCCAGGCATAGTTCTGTGTCAAGAAACAATCCCTGCAATGGTTGTGTCAGTTGCGAAAGATCTCTGTGGCACACAGAGACAGTCAGTACTTTTAAAACAGTGAGTATTCCTGAAACGATAACGTTAGCAGTGGCATTAAGCAATTAATATGAACATTAAAGAGAGCTCCTAAAACACTTTCCTCACTTGGTAGTAAAAGTAACCCAGGCCTCTGATATAGTGACAGAAGAATACAATGCAGAAACCTTACAAGAAGCATGTCCTTAGAAACACTCAGCTTGGACCTCTCTTCTCTTCTCTGCTCGGCTAGTGGCCTTCCTCACTTACACATGGTGCCTGCAGGCAGTGGAATGTATTTCCTGCCCCCAGGCAGAAGCAGAGAAGTCTCCCTATGCTCATGTTGTAAATTGAGGATCACACCTGGGGGCAATAGTGAAACCATAATTAACATCTAAGAGCGGGGAAATGGAATGCTGGGATACTGAATGATAAATTAGCAAAACCAAGTGCCGTTTTTTTAGTATTCAATATCCATGCAACTCCTGCTCTTTCATTTGGAACAGGGACATGATCCAAGCAGGAGAAGGTGCTGTCCAGGAAATAATTAATGAGAAAAAATCCTTTTTCAGTAGTGAGCTAGACAGATGCTGAAAGGTTAGAGTTCATGGCCTGAATCAGAAGTGCTTATGGTTCCCATTGTCTGTAGTAATAATGGCCCTTTCCCTTCACAGTGAGCTCTTTTACACCGATAGGTATCTCTGGGGAAATAATAGATCTTGGTTATTATAACCAACTCAAAGCCTCGCATAATGGTGCAGAGGTGAGTGTGCACTGTCTGTCATCGGATTTATACCGGAATCATACTCTCCAGTAGAGATGCCTCTCTGTAGACAAACACAAATGTTTTCTCTGCATTGGATGTATGCTGTGGACTAAAGCACATATGCAATTCATGCATGATTGAGAAATTAACACTGATTGATATATTTCTGCCTGACTCAAAAAATCATAGGTTTGATGCAAAGCATAGTGTGGCTATCATTGTAGATTGAGCTTTGTGTCAAAACCTATCAGTGTTTGCCCTGATCCTCTGCAGTACTGCCCCTTGATGTTGCACTGATGTGAACCAGAAAAACACTATAATCGCACTGTGAAAAGGGCACTTCTCCAGGGCAAAACATTTTAAGTGATAGTAAATTACTTGGCTTCACTTTACACTCATGCAGTCTTAGTAAATCTGGACTAACATATTTCAGTAAAAACCCTGTTTATGACAGCAACTGGTACCATGAACTGCTTGAGGCTGTGCTTGTTTGTCAAACCGTTCTGCCTTCATTCACCTTACCTAACCGAAATTTGTTTAAATGGACAAATCACTTCTTAGTGTGTAGTCTTACTTTTGCGTTCTCCCCTGCCTGGGAGCACGCAAATGGCCACTTTACACACAGCTTTGTAACATGCACCTTTATCCTGTGGCATGCAACCATTAACTGAACGTTGTAAGTCAAAAAAGATATTGACCACACTGAGACACATCCAGACACCTCCCAACTGATTACATAACTTTGTAAGGAGTATGACAAGGACCTCAAGTGTCCTATTGCACCAGATCACACAATACCAAATCTTCCCCTATGTTAAATAAAAACTACAAACAATATAAATACATTTGTGTTCCTCAAGGAGTTTTGGAGGTGCTTGTCCCAATCTTCCAGATTAAGTTGTACGAGGTGAAGGAGTTGCACTGTTATGTTATGTTACATGGGAATTTGTATAGCGCACTGTAGGAACTGGGGTCACCAGTTCTCCGGGGTAGCCGGGCTCGAGCGGGTAGGCAACCGAAAGCTTAGGTGTTAAGTGACTACACAGCACACACATCCACTGAAACAATAAATGCACGCAAAGACTGAGACCACACCAGTGAGGCTGATTAAACGATGTACTTTTATCTAGAATAAGATCACAGTTGATTCATTCAGGGTGAACACGTCATCAAGGTAGCATTAACTCAATTCACTTTTCCTTATAAAGCTTACTTTTCGTTAGACAGCCATAAATATATAAATACATAAATATTAATTATTAAATAACTTTAGGCCCTGCATCAGCCTTGCTCCTAGTCAGCACCTGCACGAAATTCATTAGTGGAAACCACCATCAATATTGCATTTAGCAGGGGCAGATCTGGTGCATGAGGTCGCATTCAGCTTCTCAATACATAAGCAACATGAACATCACATCAGGCCAGGATAGACATTTCCTTACATAAAGTAACCATTACACAATATAACTGTGGCATTCAGTAAACCTCTCACGAAGCCACAAAGAACATCTCATTGTCTGCAGTAGCAAGTACAGCTCTTTTAGCAACCCCTGGTAACATTTCCGGAGGTAACTCCACTATCCCACAGTTACGGGGGCCTACTGCATGCCCCAGTTCTGACACATTTGTGGGCTAATTGGCGGCCAACGGGGCCCAGTCACTAGTTTTCCCAGGGTAGGGGCGCACTCGGAGCCTCCCGCCCGCCTCCCCGGGAATGACCTTTACCTTCGGCCCTTCCGGGCTCCTGCTGGGCGTTACAGCATGTTTGGCAGGGGGAGGGGGCTCACGCTGACTCCGGAGCCCCCTTGCTGGAACTCTCAGCCTTGACGGGAAATAGGCCGATCAGGGGAGGCCCGATGTTGCTCCGGTGATTCGGGGTTTCTCCCGGTGTCTCTAGGCCAATCCCCAATGGTCCCTGGGAGGTGTGAAACCGGCCGCCAATCCCAGCGCAGCCGGCAGAGGAGTGCAACAGGCCAAGCCAATGGCGGGGCAGCAGGGGTGGAGTCCAGGATGCGCCCCCTCACATGACGCAGGTTGCAGAAATTCCGGCAGCCCTCTCCTGACACCGGAGGCTGCCGCGGGAGAAAAGTTGACGTCGCTGGCCCCAAGGGGGGAAATGCCGGGCCGCGGCGCTGACAGGGGAAGCCCCGAGGACTCCCGGGCCGTAGCGGTGAGTCTGGCCTTGCCGCCGCCCTTCTCAGCCACAGTGCTAAGTTCCTCACAAGGCGGGGCAGCGATCAGGGCAGCGCGGGTGCAGGCAGTACGGTGCCGGTAAATTATAGCGCCTCAGGGACAGTTCACAGCGCTTTAGAGGCAATTGACAGGACGGCAGGCTGCAGCGCTTGGGGGTCAAGTATAGTGCTTCCCAGGGCACAGCAATTCCGGCAGTCCACGGTGCTTCTCAGGGGCACAGTAGGAGGGCGCTGGGAAGGTAGGGCAGCCAGGTTCGCAGCCCAGTCAGTTCAGTCAAGGCAGGACAGCAGAGGGGATGATGCAGGGCAGCGCAGGGGCACAGGGGCGACCCAGGGGGCACAGATGGCACAGCCCGGTACCTGGTTGATCCCCAGTTGTCCTGGATAGCACAGGTGGTTTTCTTCTTGGCGCTGGGTGGTTCTGGCGCCCTTTGAAGGTAGTTGCTTGAAGGGGGGGTTGGAGTTGAAGGCTTGAAAAGTTTCCTCAGTAGGTCACTTCAGGTGGTCCCTGGGTTCCCCTCCCGCTGGGTCAGATCAGTGGGCTAGTTCAGTGTTCCTTACTCAGCTTGGTGTGCAGCGCCTAAACCCTGTCACCCCAGTGGTGTAGGGTTTTGACTAGGCCCTACTGCCTAAGTCTCCTGCGTAGGGTCCCCCCGGTCAGTGATGCCCCAACTGACTGGAAAGTTTCCCACCCTTTTCTTTTATAGTCCCAGGTCAGGTGACCACTCTCTTAGATGGCAGTTGGTGACCACTCCCCTATTCCGGTAGGTTCCAGGAGCTTCCTCACTCTAGCTAGGGGCAGGGAAGGTAGGCTGGTGTCGCAACAATGTTTAGGGGTTCCAGCGAGCTCCTAGCTACTAGAGTGCGTCTACAGAGACCACGCTGCAGTAGCAGAGGTCAGTGGCAGCCATATTGGGGGAAGAGAGCACCTGCACCTTAGCATTGATTTTAATATTACACAGGGCATCTCAACCTCACACGGCCTATACAACTTTATTACAATGTGGGGACATCCTGAATTAGGGGAGCGAAAAGCAAAAAAAATTTAGGAAAAAGGGCCAAGTCCAACACACACGTACACCAACAGGTTTCTTGGTGCTTTGGAAGTGAATAGATGAATGCATCTTTAAGCCCGAGACAGCTAATTGTAAGCCACGGTGAAGAGCCAGGTCTTTAGCTGTTTTCTGAACCACAGATAGTCTCCCTCAAGCCTGAGGGAAGCAGGGAAAGCATTCCAGATCATGGGACCCAACAAAGAAAACCTATTTCCGCTAACGCGTTTGCGACGGATTCTGAGCAACGTCAGAAGTTCTGGTTCGAGGATCTCAAAGACCGCTTGGGTAGTTAGATGCTTATTGATCAGAGAGACAATGAATATTGGTCGGTGTTTTGAAGAGTGTACAACCAGCTTTGAACAAGGCTCGTTGCTCCACTGGGAGCCAGTGGAGGTTTCTAAGCAGGGGGGGTGATATAGCATTGCCTGTCCTTAAGATAGATGATCCTTGCAGTTGATTTTGAATCATCTGCAAGCGATGTCTCTGGAATTGTGGGAGTCCAATGTAGAGGCAATTCCCATAATCGATGTTGGAGAGGATTAGGGCTATAGCAATTTGGGTCACTGTCATCTAGCATTGTAGATGTGGACAAAGATGCTTGACATGGGCACTCAGGTGGACTTGTCTCACTCAAGAGGTCTGGAGCCGACGAACAATCAAGGCAGATGTGAACAGTCTCTCGTAGTGGACTTACCCATACATGGAGCAGTCCCCATATGTCCTTTACTTGTCACAACCCTCATGGGGTCAGCCGCAAATGGAGCTTTAGTCTTTCACTTGCGTTTCTCTTTGACTTCGACCTGGACTCCTTTTTCGAAAAAAGTGTCCTGAGAGCATCTGTACCTGTTTGCATAAGTCTTCATTTTGCAAGAAGTGCCTGTGACATGAATCCTATGAGTGTCTATCATCTGCCTCATGGTCCATTGCGGTAGCTTTCTTCCAATGGCTCTTGGGAGATAAGCAGTTAAAGAGGTAAAATGTTTTCAGTTCCTTCTCGACTTCTTCATCAAGCCAAAGAAACCACACTCAGTCTCTGTGTGGCTACAATACCATGATTTCCTTTGTGTCCAAGACCCTCCGGGTGAGTAGTGCGCTATACAAATGCTCTGATTGATTGATTGATTGATTGACTGACTTCAGCTCTCAGGTATGACAATTCTCAAAAATCATAGGATAATAACCTTCTTGACTGATGGGAAGTCATTTTTTAATTTTTTATATTTAACGTCATCTGCAAGAGGGTGAGTGTTTTCTCCATGATTGCCTGATCAATTCAATTACATCTTTGAGTGTGAGCATGTCTGTCTCTGTTGGTAGCAGCAATGATCAAATCAATGGATAGAGCTGCAATTGTGCTAGGTGTGACCATGAAATTAATATAATCTTCAGCCTTTTTAGACTTTGCACAGTGACTCTGTAACAGCACTCGTGAGAAGCAATGTGTGGGGTTTTGATCCTTCCCTGGCCTATGTATGATAGTGTAATCATACTTTTGCAATTGCAACCCCACCTCTCAAACAGAAGGGGCATCTTGAGTTTCGGATTTCTAAAAATGGTGAGCAATGTCTGGTGGTCACTGACAAGGGTAAAATGCTTTATGTACAGAAACACATGAAAATGTTCAATAGCCCCCACTACAACCAGACTCTATTTTTCTGGCTGAGAATAGGTATGTTCAGTCTGAGACAGACTTCTGCTAGCATAGGCCACAATATGTCTCTGAGCATTAGGATGTCC
Organism: Lissotriton helveticus; assembly: GCF_964261635.1. Classification (NCBI taxonomy): domain Eukaryota; kingdom Metazoa; phylum Chordata; class Amphibia; order Caudata; family Salamandridae; genus Lissotriton; species Lissotriton helveticus. Next base: position 54,590,438 of record NC_136059.1, read on the forward strand.
ATTGTGTTGAGCAAGGATCCCACCCAACCCTGCCAGGCTAGTGTCTACTATGAATTCTGTATGTAACTTTCGATCAAAATATGAAAATTTAGTTGAATTTTCAACTGCATGTTTGATTTTCTTGAAACTTTGATCACATTCAGAGGACCACTGGAAGGGAATATTTTTCCTTGCCTAATCTCTTAATGGAGCATTCACCCTGGCAGTCACAAATGTTTCTGGAGCAATAGCTGGCCATGCCTTAAAAGGATCAAAGCTAAAGGGCAACAAATGGACATAAGGATCAGGTGACATTTCCCCTCCAGAGAAAATATGTCCAAAGCAATTGAGTTTGGTTGTGTGAAAATCACACTTTTCTGTATTTAGAGTGAGACCTGCATCAGCAAGCAGACAGTATACATGTGTAAGAGCTAGTCATGCTCCTTTTGTGCGGCCCCAAACACTAATATATCATCACAGTAGTTAAAAGCATGTTTGACAAGTTGAATTACTCAGTGAATAACATTGTGAAAGATTTCTGCAGCCTATAGTTCTATTCCAGCTCTGGTTGATGGAATCCTTTGTTCTAATTAAGATGAGAAAATACTCTGGCGCCATTCCGCTGGGTAATCCTTTCCATTATTTGTGGACCTGGATGTCTTTATCCCTCGATTGCTTTCATGGACTGGTGCATAGCAACATAAATGCACACTGTACCTCCACTATCCTTCATTGGCACCACCACTATGGGTGAAACCAATGTCGTCAGAGCAGAAGAGCACTTGATTATGACATGCTTCATTAATGTTTCTAGTTCTTTCTCAATGGTCCCTTATTATGAAAAGCAATCGGACGGTGTCACTGGCAGAAGGATTATTGTCTTCATTAATGTGAAGTTGTACTTTTATTGTCTTGAGACTCCCTGATCCATGAAACAACGACAGGAATTGAATCACAATTTCAGAATGTACATTGAGGTTGTAGTCAGCAGCAGTGCTGCAACTGAGTAGGCATGCACTGGACAAAGTGCCTTGGAAGACATGAATTGGTGCTTGGAATGTCATTTTTTTTATGTCTCATGGTTGCTACAAATGACCCTTGACATCTTATGGGCCTCAACTTTGTGTTTCCGCGTACGTTTCATCATGGATGATGCATTCTGGGCGGTTCAAGCTTCCATATCAGTAGCCTGTTGATCTGTAAGTTCCTCATCTCTCACAATCATTGATGACTCAGAGACGCATTGCCTCTTCATTGAATTCACTGAACTTGCAGTACTTGATGAGAGCATCAAATCATTTTAGAAACTCATTCATCATTTCACCAGCTTCCTATTTTGCCTGGTTGCAATAATTGACATTGGATTGAATTTAGCTTCTAACGTTTCTTTGATTTTACGGAACAATACAGCTTGTGGAATTTACTTTACCACTTCTTTCACTCCATCACCTGCAATGTTCTTTACATTTTTAAAGATCCTTTTATCATCTGTTTCTTCCAGAGCATCTATGAAGTCATCAATTTTTTTGATTCATGCAGTTCATCTGACGCCCATATTCTGCTTTTTGGTGGTGTTGAATTGTGGTGGAGGTTTCGAAAATATGGCGGCAACATACTCCATGTATTCTGTTGCAGCCTTTGGAGACCTTCAATTTTATTAGGACTGTTGGAAAGTGGCATTTCCGTGCTCACAGTTGTTGTCAAGTGCACGACCTGGACCCCCCCCCCCCCGCTCCCACGTTAGGTCAAGAAAGGACACCGTCCGAGACAGCCCTGCTCAGCCCTTAGTAGCTTGACACGAGCAGTCAGGCTTATCTCCAAGGTACGAGTGTTCAGTATGTGCAACCAGGCCCACAGCAATCCCAATGATGTCACCACAAATGGACTCCACACAAGTTTGCATAAAACGAGTATACTTTATATAAAAATATATACAAAATGACCACACAATACAACTCCCACATATATATACTGGGTAATATTGTTTCCGGTGGGCTGCAACCACCGCTTCTAACCAACAGTTATGCTGACTTTTAACCGTTCTCAACAGGTTGGGCACGTTGTATCACTAGATTCACAGACGTTGCAAAATAAACGGAATAATGCACTACTTAATGATGGGTTCCTGTACAGTGCCACAGTAGCGTAGCGTCAAGATCATGTACTGAGTAAACACAGGATAATGCAACTCAGTTCGCTACCAGCATGCCCTGTTCAGGGAAGGAATACAGCAATGTGTCACGCTGCAATTACGTACAGTTTGATTGGAAAACAATGCAATGCTTATCACCACCAGCATGCCCTGTGCAAGGAAGGAATAAGGTAATTCATCACAGTGCAATTCAGTAGAGTGCAAGAAGCAACCAATGCAGTGTGCTATGCTATGATCCTGTATCCTGCAAGAGAAACATAACGTAGTGCGTAGCGCACTAACCCCTTAGTTTGTAAAGCACCTTTAGTGTCAGACTTTGTCCAATAGTTCAATAGTTCGTTAGCAGCAAATATGCAAAGTGTGATATGACTGTTTATGGAAGTTGTGCGACCAGTTGCCCCCAACAAGGATCAACGATGACACCCACGTTCCACTTCGAGCCCTGACCCCTGTACTGCCAGATCTGGGACCAGCACAGACCAAGATCTGGGCCAAAGCAACAAGAGCACACAGCTGCCAGAAGCGTGAGGCCGAGAGAGTGTCCCTCCGGGCCCGCACCTCGTCCCAGGCGATGATCCACTTTTCCTGGGGGGGGAGCACGACCCTACTCTCCTATCCTGCCGCAGAGGCTTGGCCTCACTCCAGAACCTTGTCACCACGGGTAAGGCGCGCTCTGGCCGGTAGTTCAGCTCCTGCAGGGCTGCCGGTACGGGCCGCCAATGTTCAGCACAAACTCCTTCCACAAAGCTTTAAACACGACGCTGGTGCTACCTCACGTTGCCTTCGAGGGTCCGATCACTTGGCCCTCCTCTCCAGTGCTTTTAGGACTGCTCCCTGGTGCTCACTGCTCCCCAGTGCTCCTCACCAGCACCTATGGGGGTACCTTCGACACGCACCCCTGGTGCGTCCGAGACTCACTCCGCCTCCTGGTGTGCAAGGTCTTCAGGGGCTCTCAACTAATGCCCGGGGTGCACCATAATACGCACACTGCGTATCTGAGTCTCATCTCTCCTCCTGGTGCACACGAGGTACCAGGCGCTCTCCACTAATGCCCTGGCTGCACCACCACTCGCCGACCCACGTGTCGGAGTCTCCCTCCTTCTTAGTGCCCATGATGTCCCAGCAGTCGTCACTAGAGCCTGAACTGCACTGCGACACGCACCCCCTGCACGTCCCGAATCTCGGCTGTCTTCCACCATGCCCATAATCCAAAGGCACTCCAACACCGGTAGCCGCACCAAGACACGCACCCTGTGCGTCAGAGTCTTGATTCGCTCCGGATGCCCATGAAGACGGCTGAAATGCCAGAAACCGGTCCTCGGAAGCTTGTTTCCAGTCCAGGGAAGGCATGGCTTGGCAGTTCGGGCTGGACTGTTCCCATGAGGCACAGGGTCAGACTGATGTGCATATGGCCATGTCTGAACTGGGGTGGCAGACGGGGCTAAAGAACGGTGATGGATTAAACCCAGATCTGTTGACTGGGTGTGAGTGTTTCATTGGTTCAGATGCTCCGTCCATCACCACCCTCTTTTGTATCACTTTGTTCGCCATAAGTTGGCAGGGTATGCTCAGACGTGAGTCCCTTGCTCACTTTGCCACTGGATTCAAGCAAGCCGGGCTGAAGACGGCTGAAATGCCAGAAACCGGTCCTCGGAAGCTTGTTTCCGGTCCAGGGAAGGCATGGATTGGCAGTTCGTGCTGGACTGTTCCCATGAGGCACAGGGTCAGACTGATTTGCATATGGCCAAGCCTGAACTGGGTTGGCAGAGTGGGCTAAAGAACGGTGATGGATTAAACCCAGATCTGTTGACTGGGTGTGAGTGTTTGATTGGTTCAGATGCTCCGTCCATCACCACCCCCTTTTGTACCACTTTGTTAGCCATAAGTTGGCAGGGTATGCTCAGACGTGAGTCCCTTGCTCACTTTGCCACTGGATTCAAGCAAGCCGGGCTGAAGACTGCAGAAATGCCAGAACCCGGTCCTCAGAAGCTTGTTTCCGGTCCAGGGAAGGCATGGCTTGGCAGTTCGGGCTGGACTGTTCCCATGAGGCACAGGGTCAGACTGATTTGCATATAGCCATGTCTGAACTGGGGTGGCAGAGTGGGCTAATGAACGGTGATGGATTAAACCCAGATCTGTTGACTGGGTGTGAGTGTTTGATTGGTTCAGATGCTCCGTCCATCACCACCCCCTTTTGTACCACTTTCTTTGCCATAAGTTGGCAGGGTATGCTCAGACATGAGTCCCTTGCTCACTTTGCCACTGGATTCAAGCAAGCCGGGCTGAAGACGGCTGAAATGCCAGAAACCGGTCCTTGGAAGCTTGTTTCCGGTCCAGGGAAGGCATGGCTTAGCAGTTCGGGCTGGACTGTACCCATGAGGCACAGGGTCAGACTGATTTGCATATGGCCATGTCTGTACTGGGGTCGCAGAGTGGGCTAAAGAACGGTTATGGATTAAACCTAGATCTGTTGACTGGGTGTGAGTGTTTGATTGGTTCAGATGCTCCGTCCATCACCACCCCTTTTTGTACCACTTTGTTCACCATAAGTTGGCAGGGTATGCTCAGACGTGAGTCCCTTGCTCACTATGCCACTGGATTCAAGCAAGCCGGGCTGAAGACGGCTGAAATGCCGGAAACCGGTTCTCAGAAGCTTGTTTCCAGTTTAGGGAAGGCATGGCTTGGCAGTTCGGGCTGGACTGTTCCCATGAGGCACAGGGTCAGACTGATTTGCATATGCCCATGTCTGAACTGGGGTGGCAGAGTGGGCTAAAGAACGGTGATGGATTAAACCCAGATCTGTTGACTGGGTGTGAGTGTTTGATTGGTTCAGATGCTCCGTCCATCACCACCCACTTTTGTACCACTTTGTTCGCCATAAGTTGGCAGGGTATGCTCAGACGTGAGTCCCTTGCTCACTCTGCCACTGGATTCAAGCAAGCCGGGCTGAAGACAGCTGAAATGCCAGAAACCAGTCCTCGGAAGCTTGTTTCCGGTCCGGGGAAGGCATGGCTTGGCAGTTCGGGCTGGACTGTTCCAATGAGGCACAGGGTCAGACTGATTTGCATATGGCCATGTCTGAACTGGGGTGGCAGAGTGGGCTACAGAACGGTGATAGATTAAACCCAGATCTGTTGACTGGGTGTGAGTGTTTGATTGGTTCAAATGCTCCGTCCATCACCACCCCCTTTTGTACCACTCTGTTCGCCATAAGTTGGCAGGGTATGCTCAGACGTGAGTCCCTTGCTCACTTTGCCACTAGATTCAAGCAAGCCGGGTTGAAGGCGGCTGAAATGCCAGAAACCAGTCCTCGGAAGCTTGTTTCCGGTCCAGGGAAGGCATGGCTTGGCAGTTCGGGCTGGACTGTTCCCATGAGGCACAGGGTCAGACTGATTTGCATATGGCCATGTCTGAACTGGGGTGGCAGAGTGGGCTAAAGAACGGTGATGGATTAAACCCAGATCTGTTGACTGGGTGTGAGAGTTTGATTGGTTCAGATGCTCCGTCCATCACCACCCCCTTTTGTACCACTTTGTTCACCATAAGTTTGCAGGGTATGCTCAGACGTGTGTCCCTTGCTCACTTTGCCACTGGATTCAAGCAAGCCGGGCTGAAGACGGCTGAAATGCCAGGAACAGGTCCTCGGAAGCTTGTTTCCGGTCCAGGGAAGGCATGGCTTGGCAGTTCGGGCTGGACTGTTCCCATGAGGCACAGGGTAAGACTGATTTGCATATGGCCATGTCTGAACTGGGGTGGCAGAGTGGGCTAAAGAACGGTGATGGATTAAACCCAGATCTGTTGTTTGATTGGTTAAGATGCTCCGTCCATCACCACCCCCTTTTGTACCAACATGATCACCTTAGACACCCCTTTGGAGGTCTCAGGCTGCCACAACACTGTCCCACCAGCGCACCACTTGAGACTTCCTGAAAACTTTTATGTTCCTGTGTTCTGAACAGGAAGCCAGCTCCCCTCAGGCCCTTGGGGAACAGGAGGCAGCATACAGCAAAGACACGACCCACTGCAGCGCCCCTTCAGTCTCTCCTCGGTCAAAGAACTACAAACTGCCCACAAGCCCCAGATCACGAAGCAAGGGTCAAGTTTCTCATGCAGCCTATTCAGTACCTCTTCCTGAGGCAGAGGATTTCTTCCCCATCATGGACGGGTCAAAGCCACTAGAGACTCGACCAGTCCACGGCGTCTTCAAAGCCCTCTCAGCACTTCTCTAAATGATACAGAGACCGTTCTCGATTACATCATCAACATAACCAAAGTCTTGGGGTTACAGTTCTTCCAGTTATACCCCTCCCTAAATCAGTCTTGCGTATCTCCCCCCAGTGTCACCATTCTCTCTTTGATACTGGGGTCTTGTATCTTTAATCACTCAGAGGGAGATTGGTCTATTGTTTTATGGCTCTGAATTAGGCCTCTTCACCTTGCAAAGCCTCTCCTTCTCCCCCCTCCACGTGCAGGACAGCCTGGCGCCGTCTCCACCCCTCCCCTGGGGCACGACCTCCCTCAGCCTTTCTCACCTCTCCCAGATCTAGGCAGGCAATTCACATTCTGCTGAGACGCACAAAGAGATCTAAAGCACAAACTCTGCCATACCAAAACGTCACTGTTCCAATTCCAATTGTTGGGACACTAGGCTAACAATACTACACTCAGCCTCCCCATCCTGTCCTATGGGCAGGATGGCCTTTCGCCAGGGAAAATGAAATGGAGCATTTTCCACTGTCAGGGCCTAGCACCCACACTGGCAGAGGTCCTGTCTTTTACCTAGACTGCACCCTGCCTAGGGGTTACCAAGGATGTCCTACAGGGGGCCCCATGTGTATGCAAAAGGGAAAGTAAGGCCTGACAAGTAGTAGCGCTTGTCGGGACAACATGCTAATTTAGCATAATGCACGCAGGTTCTACACTGAAGAACTGTGTTCCCTCTGTGCATTTCTTTAGTACTAGCTCTGGCACACACAGTGCACATGTCTTAGGGATCTTGCTTCTAAGGCAAGCATATCAATCAGAGACAACCAAACACCACTACAATTTATACAGGGAACATATGTACTTGCACACTGATTAGCAGTGGCAAGAACCTACAGCATCTAACTTCACAGCTCTCTGTCAAGAAAACGGTCTAGGGGAAAAGCAAAAAAGCTTAAGCGAACTTTAGCCAATAAGGCGAAGTCCAACAAGGACTGTTTGAGTTGTGCTGAATGCCACCAGCTGCCTCTTTGGTAATTTCTGCAGGGATCAATGACTTCGTAAACATTACCCCTTTGTTTTTGCTGAAGTCACCTCAACTGAGTTTTTTTAGTTTGTCAGACGCTTTGTCTCTTTTTGAAATTGAGTGGACTTTCATTTCTCTTATCTGATTGTCACTGCCATTAGCGTTTCTTTGTGCCTGGTTGCCATTACTGTTAGCCCTTTCTTGCACCTGGCTGTCGGTGCCTTTAGCTCCTATTTGTACCTGATTGCCCCTGCCTTTAGCATTTCTTCCTTGTATGGATGATGTCACTGTGTTACGCTGTGACACAGTTTCTCTTCTTTTGACCTTACCAGTTGGCTTCCAGTGGGATTACTGACTGTGCTCCTAGGATTTTCACCTTCTTAAAGGGCCTTGTAAAAACTGGAGTGGAGCTTCGACTCCACATAGCCAAATATAGACTGCCTCTTTGGGAAAATGTAGCAATCCCAAGCATTTTGCTGGACCTCCGTAAACTCTCATGGAGAACAGTATTGTTTTTTTGGGGCACATATCCCCAACTCATTTCCCGTTGTCATGTCGTCCCCAGCCCGGGAGCATGTTAATGACTATGCCACACATGGAAAGCGCTAATACACATTTTTATTCTTCAGCATGCAACTGTTAATTGAAGGTACGGCAGCATACATGTTATTGACCACACCCAGACACACTCAAATACCTGCAAACTGATTACTTAAGTTTGTAAGGAGTCCGCCGAGGATCACAATAGTCTTACTGCACATGATCACACAACACTACACTTACCTCTCAATTTTACCAATGTTTCTGAAAGCTGGCAAAAGGTAAGCATCAATCACAGGTGGACCAAAGCATCATACCTCTTGGGGGTAGTCCAGAAGACGCACAGTCGTGCAGAATTTTTGGATTTGGGTGACTGCTAGAACTGTGGTGCAATCACATACATATTAGTTTAGTGGGCAGAAGGGATGAGGAACAGACTAATTTTTACTTGGCACACAATATGGTAGAACAAGTGCCACATTCAGGACTGCCTCTAAAAATGGTTGCCTCCTTTACTATATTTTTTTGCACTGCAATGCAGCAAGCCGTCCTGCTGCAATGCTGTGCATACGTATTAAAGGGCAGGAATGTGCCGTATCCACAAGATACGGTGCATTCCAGTCTTCTCCTAAGTTGGCGCACAACTCGGAGGCGTGTGCCAATGAAGATATCCATACACCATGGTGCAAGGGTGCCTGCGTTTCAGGAATGACTGTTGTTGTACAGAAGGGGCGACCTTCATGCAAAAAAATTATTATTAATGGTGTTTTGAGCCTTCTACATGTGCTGCAGAATGCAGCACACCTAGGAAAAGCATCAAAGTAAGGGGAAAAAAAGTATTTACCCCTCGTTGTGCCACTCCTACACCTCCTATGGGAGGTGTAGGATTCTGATGCATTCCTAGGTTTATGACATTTTATTAATCTGGATACTTGCTAGGTGCCTATGAGTTTGCTTGGAAATACCTATAGAAACTCCAAGGAAAGCCCCTTTCACGCAGTGTAATGCTTGAAAGTAAGTATGGGCTGAAAATCCGTTATGCTTGCGGAATCTGTGAATTTTTGACAATTTCGCAGTCCGTGAATCGCACAGAATTGTAAAAAAATTCGCAATTCGCAAGCTAGCGGATTTTTTTGCTTGGTCGCGCTTCAAAAATACAATCTCGCGCACGCGGCGTAGACTTACTGTGATTCTGTGTTTGCCGAGTTGTTTTTCCTCCCGGTTTGCGTGAGCTGCGCCATTTTGGATCTGGCTGCGTGATCGCGCGAGACTTTTCGACTGCGAGTACGTCATAGCGGCCCGTCATCTTGCACTGCGAGAGTTTGAGAACACGACTACGTCATAAAGGCCCGCGATCACGCATCGCGAGAGTAAACAATTGCTAACACGTAAATGCGACGCTAGCTGACTTCCGGCGGGTGATTTCAACAGCTCGCTTTCCCGAGCTTGCAAAAATTGCAATTCTGCACAAGAAATGTACCGCAGGCAGCATAAACCTTCTGAAAATGATGATTTGGATCAGAATAAGTCCTCAGATTGACATTTGGCTGCACTTTTTTGTGCAATGAGTCCATTTATGGGAGGTGGGAGAGGAAGGAAGTGCCCCAGAGTCTCCAACTTCCTGTTCCTGTCCAGCAGGCTCCTCCCAGTGTGTTGTCCATGTCCTGGTCACTTTTCATTTGGATCTGGAGCTGGAAGGATTACTTTTTGTGGCTGCTGCTGGATATTTGAGGACTTTTTGTTTGGATCACTTTTGGATTACTTTTGGATTTGAGATTTTACAAGTAAGTTGGTGTTGTCTGTTTGGGGCATTGCAGTTGCTGCAACTACAATTTTTAAACTTTTTCACAACTTTAAAAAAAATATATTCTGGGTAGGCACATTATCCAGTAGGCCCGGGTTAGCCATTGGTGGATGATACAACTGTTTCTGTGAGTTTTGTTGAATTTAAATATCATTTATGTCATGGAATTGATTAGCTCACTGTTATATGTGGATTTCATTTTTAATTTTGGGGTGCGTGTAAAGCCCAGTTGCCCAGGGGTAGTCAGTGGGGCATGGACCAAGTCTTTCTGTGGGGTGTTTTGAATTTAAACATCAGTTAGGGCATGGATGGCATTGGATTGTGGTGATTTATGTTTGTTTTTCGCTTTTTTGGGGTGTTGTTGGGGCCTGGCCATGTGGGTGGGGGCCATTTTGAGGCCTTGTCCAGGCAGGGCCTGGCCATGTGGGTGGGGGTCAAGGGGCCATTTTGAAGCCAGGGAGTGTGCTTTGTGCCATAGGCCTGCACCCAGTATGCCTCCTTTCATCCATTATGCCCAGGGGTACTTAGTGTTGCATGAAACAACTCTCTCTGTGTGGTCTCTCTTCTATTAATGTAAACATCCATTTTTGATTAGAAATAATTGCAATTTTTATTTTTGGTCTTTCCGTTTTTGGGTTTGTTGTAATAATAATAAATGCCTATTTGCAAATATTAATTGAAGCATGACATATGCAACATTTTTATTCAACTGATGTTCCTCTGGCTTCCTTTGCTTTTAGGTGCACAAAGAGAACCACGAATCAGCCTCATCATTTATCATCAGTGCCAGGAAGAAGTCCTGCTGCGGTGTGCGCAGCACAACGTCACGTGGCGTCACGTGTGGCCACAGACAACTCTGCAACTCGCGCAACTGTGGCCTGCTGTTTTGACATCTGAAGAAGATGGGCCCAAAGAAAGGTGGCCGTAGCTCCTCTACCAAGAAAGTTGCCAGTGCCACTGCCAGTAAGAAGGAGCAGAAGAAGCAATTGGCGCCACTTACCAAGGAGACTGGTGTGCCCACAGACACTTTTTTTGGGAGAAAAAAACTTACGCCTGCAGCAGCGGGGTCCGCCGGGGACCAAGCTGGGAGCAGCACCTCCGCTTAATTGGGCTCAGTGCCACCATGCCAAGTTAGGCCCAAGGCCATGAGTGCCGCAGAGGCAGCCACTTTAATTGCTCAATCACCATCGACCAGTGATGTTGGCGTTGACTCATCACAAGAATGTAGCATCCAATCAATGCAGGGTGTAACTCATCTGACGAGTGTTCAACCACAGCCGCAACGACAACCACAGGTGCAACAAGGAGAGGCACAAGGAGAGGCGCAAGTAGAGGCACAAGGAGAGGCCCAAGTAGAGGTGCAAGGAGAGGCGCAAGCAGGTGGGGGCGCAAGGAGCTGCACAAGCAGAGGCACAAGGAGAGGCGCAATAGCGCATGGAGAGGCACATGGAGGGGCGCAAGTAGAGGCGCATGGAGAGGCACAACTGCCCACAATGCTTGTTTTTCCAGAAGTAGGGGCACATCAGGAAATCGAGATTCAAGCGGAGGTATCATCCGAGGTAGCCACTCCTCCTGATGATCCATTGTCTTCCAGATCCCCAGCAAGAAAAAGGTTAAGAAGGGCTACTACAAGCTCTTCTTCAAGCCCCCTTCCTTCTGATGATCTAGATCTTGATTGGAACCCACCACCAATGCTGTCTGAGAATGAGGCACGCCATGATCCGACAAAGGTAGCTAAGCCTAAAAGAAAGGTTCCCGCAAGGCTTTCACTTATGGGTGATGACGACGAATAAGAAGTAGAAATGGTGTATTCTGCTGCTGATGAACAGTCTGACAACGACCCAGTCATCACAGTCTTCACTCCAGCCCCAGCGGGCATGCAGCAGACAGACATTTTTACCCTATCCCGAATTGCTGCTGAGCGGGATGTGGGCGGCGTGGCACTGGTACCACCATCAACACAGGTAACTACTACACCAACACGTCCTACAGCTGCCATATTTTCTCTTCAGAAGGGCCGGCAGGGACCTCCATCCAGCTCGACCTCCATTACCTCGAGTAGTGGTGCTCTAACTGTAAAGGCACACCAGAGTCAAATTCGGCCATGCCCATCCTCCACTTCATCTGGCATTGAAAGTAGCACCTCTACCACCACCACCAGAAATCTCAACTCCCCAGTTTGGGACTTTGTTAGTATTAGCAAAAAGGTGGGAAACCTAGTAATTTGTTTGATTTGTAAACAAGTAGTTAGTCGCGGTAAGCTTCGTACCAACTATGGTGGGAGGCTCACCTAAGTAACATCCGGAAACCCAAAAGTACAAATCCAAATGTATCCATTAATAGTGCATCTGTTTCTGATGACGATGAGCAGATCGTGCAGGGGGGAGGTGAAGATTCAGAAGCGAGCTACATTTTTTCTGGTACACACAGTACCCCTGGCAGCAGCACTGCAGTGGTAGCGCCCACACCCTCTACCCCAGCAACATCTATGAGTCACACTAAGAGTCTGGGAGAGACACCAATGCGAAAAAGTACATCAATGAGCCTAACCGGGTTGAAGAAGTCTGGATCATCATCATCATGTAAAACGGTCAAGACCACCATTTAAAGCATGTTTTGGTCAGAGGCGCCATTTGAACACAACCACCCAACGGCAAGTCTTTATAATGCAATGCTGGCTAAAATGTTTGCGCTGGACCTTCTCCCTTTTTCTTTTGTGGAAGGGGTGGGTTTACGAGAATTTGTGGCAACAGTCTGCCCTTAATGGAAGGTTTCTAGCCGGTCCTACTTTGACAGAGTTGCAGTTCCAGCACTACATCAAGATGTGCTGGAGGTGATTGGGACAGCTTTGCAGAAGAGTGCTGTTCACACTATCCACCTGACAACAGACATGTGGACCAGTTGCCAAGCCCTTGATTACATGTGCATCAGTGCACACTGGGTATATTTTGCAGGGGTTAGAGACAAGATGTATGCAGGTGTTCACAGTGACACACTTTTTAAAGCTAGTCGGAAACATGCAACAGTAGCCATGTTTGCCATGGAGAAATCTCATACTGCAGTAAACATTTTGGAGGAGTTTAACAACAAGGTCTATCAATGGCTGCATCCAAGAAAGTGCATGATTGGTTATGTTTCCATGGATAATGGCAGTAATATAGTTAGGGCCATGAATGATGGCAGCTATTTCAGAGTGCAGTGTTTGGCGTACAGTATTAACATAGTTCTACAAGATTTCTTGAAAAAGAAAACAAAGTCAGCAAGTTACTGACCACCTTCCGAAGAATCTGCACAAATTTCAACCATTCTTTTAAGGCCCGGAAGCAGCTGAGGATCATTCAACGTGACCGTAGAGTGCCAGTCAGAGGACTCATCCAGGAGGTGAGAACCCGTTGGAACTCAACCTTCTACATGCTTGAGCATCTGTTTGAGCAGTGCTTGGTAATCAATGAGTATGTCTTTGCACGTGGTTCTTCTACAAAAGACATGAGGCTAGAGTTGGAGGAATGGAACGTAGTTAAAAACCTGACAGACATGCTTCGTCCTTTTGAGGTCTTCACGCGTGAAGTCAGCAGGGAGGACTGTACTTTGGGCAAAGCTATCCCATTGTTGCGCATGCTAGAGCACCAAATGAAGGCGGTGTCTTCAATGTTCAAAGATGATACTGACAAGCAAGAAGCATATCAGTTGGCGGACAGCTTATTAACCCGCCTAGTTGACAATGAAAGGCTTAAAAAAATACATACAGAACAACAATACATTTGTGCCACTATTCTGGATCCACGGTACAAAAAGGCACTGGCCAGCAATGCATTCATTCCTTTTACTGAGGAAGATGTTTCAAAGTACAAACATTGGCTAGCTCGGTCAGCCACTCGGTTCGAAAAAGAGCGGCAGGAAATTGAAGGAACCGGCAGAAGTACTACTGAATCAGCAGGCCATCCGGCGTCAACGTCCACTTCTGTGGCCGAAGGCAGTCACCTTCCCTCACAGCCGTTACCGACACCAGCAACCGTATCATCACCTGCACCAGGCCCAGCCATAATATTGTCGGAAGCGGATTGGATAACTCATCAAGGGTTTGCTCGTTCCAGTGTTGATGCAAAGGCCTCAGATGGTAGGCAAAGTTCAGCACGCCTGGATGACCTAGAGTGGCTGGTGCAGGCCTATCTGGATGACCAAACAGAGGTCTTCATTGATCATAACCCATTGCTTTATTGGTATGGGAAAAGGGGTCAATGGCCACTGATAACCTAGCTGGCTCTAAATTATTTGTCTTGTCCACTCGCAAGTGTGTCTTCTGAACGTGTTTTCAGTGCTGCTGGTGCCATTGTAACTTTAAAAAGGACCCACCTATCACCCAAAAATGTGGAGTGGTTAACAATGATCAAGATGAATAAGCACTTCATACCACCAGATTACAAAATACGTGATTCCACGCAGGAAGAAGAGGACACCGACTTAGGTGACGGAAGTTCTTCTCTGTATGCTGACCTACTCCCGTCTCAATTCCCAGAGTTTGAGGATGAGCTCTACTTCCCTGACCCCTAGGCCTGAAACTGACTTCCTTTTTTCTGTCCTTCTTCACTATTATTCCTGTGTGTCTTTCTTTGTTTTGCAACTTTTACCACAACAAAACTCTAATCACAACAAATACATCAGCAGCACTGTCTTCATCTTGTTTCCTTATTGAAGGTGCCGCTGTCTGCATTCCTGAAGTTCACAAGTTCACAACTCAGTCATGCTCCTCTATCCTCCTCCTCCAGACTCCCCCTATCCATTTCCCTCAAGGCAGATGGCTGGATTACGCAAAATCAAGGAACTTTGGCTTCGTAGACGAGTCCCCACAAGTGGGCCTGGAATTACTGACTACATGCTGATTGTTGACAGTTACTTCTGAAATTGACAGGAGAGGCTGCCCTGTGGGCCTTCACTTTAAGAACAAGATGCGGACAAAAAGTGGAACAGGTAATGAATAATGAGAAGATGGCATGCAGTGAACAGCAATGGCTGTCTGGCTCTGATGAAAGCAATTGCCGTTTGTTTGTTGTGCATGAAATGAATCATATGTCTTCTGATCTTTTACACACTAAATGTAACTCAAGTCTACTCTGTTTTTTTTTTACCTTGTTTAATTCAAATTGTCCTTCTACTGCAGGGGCCACTACGTTGCATTTTTTAATATGCAAAATGTCCTTGGACTCACTGTGTGTGTAGACTGCGATTGCATGAACAACATTGAGTTTGCCAATATACCATGATGATGATGAGTCTTGAGGATCAAAGTTAAATAATATCTTTTTTCTTTACAGTCACTCACTGGGATGGATGGATCATCATCATCAGTTTTACGCAAGAACTATGGCCATTTCGTGAGTGGCAAACAGGTAAACCAGTCAACAAAAACTACTACAGCAGAACTACATGTCTAGCTAGTCGTGGTATGGAGTGGTCGAGCCAGTGTAGTGTTGTTATGCCAGAGTCCAGACAGCAGTTCATGTAAAATTGCGGCTATGTGGCTTGCTGCATCCCATTAGGGTATACAGTCAAAATATCGAGTAAAAAATATAGAATTGCATTAATATCGACTTCAAAATATAGAATGGGCAAACTATCGAATGGACAGAATAGAGACTACAAAAATATCGAATTTGAGGTAAGTTAATATCGATTTTTTAATAATATCGAATTTTTAAAACTGTTTTTCATGTTAGTATATGTGTGAAAAGTGTATATTTATTGTATGATTTATTTTAAATAATTAATTTTATGGTATTTAATTTTTCCCCTGTGTGTTTATAGGGGAATAGATCGGGAAGTAATTTAATTATAATTAATTAAATATTTTAATGTATTTATTGGTATTTATTTTGAATTAATTGTAAATGTTTAATTGGTAATTAATTAAAATCTAATAGGTAATTTATTTTTATTTATTGATTAATTGATAATTATAGTAATTGTATTAATTTATTTTCTGTAGCGGGTTGTGGGTTTATAGGGGAATAGGGTGGGAAGTAATTTAATTACAATTAATTAAATATTTTAATGTATATATTGGAATTTATTTTGAATTAATTGTTAATTAATTTGTAATTGCTAATAATTAAAATATAATTGGTAATTCATTTGTATTAATTGATTAATTGATAATTATGTTAATTGTATTAATTTATTTTCTGTAGTGGGTTGTGGGTTTATAGGGGAATAGGGTGGAAAATACTTTAATTGTAATCAATTAAATTTATTTAATTTATTTATTGGTATTTATTTTTAATTAATTGTTAATTAATTTTTAATTGGTAATTAATGTAATTTTAATTGGTAAATAATTTATATTAATTGATTAATTGATAATCATGTTAATTTTATTAATGTATTTTCTGTAGTGGGTTGTGGGTTTATAGGGGAATAGGGTAGGAAGTAAGTTAATTGTAATTAATTACATTTTTTAATTTATTTATTGGTATTTATTTTGAATTAATTGTTAATTATTTTTCAATTTTTAATTAATTGATTGTTAATTGGTAATTAATTTGTATTAATAAGTAATTATTTTTTATTAATTAATTTGTATTTGTATTTTTAATTGATTAATTATTATTTTATATTAAATTGGTAATTACTTTTAATTAATTTGTAATTGGTATTAATATTTAATTTATTTTTATTCATATATGAAGTATTTACTTTCCCTACTGTTGCACTCCCAGGAGTGGTAATAGTAATTTTTACCCCTACGCTATCCAACACTTTCCCTACTGTTGCACTCACTGGGGTGGGAATAGTAATTTTTACCCCTACGCTATCCAACGCTTTCCCGACTGTTGCACTCACTGGAGCGGGAATAGTAATTTGTATTTCTACGCTATCCAATGCTTTCCCTACTGTTGCACTCACTGGAGTGGGAATAGTAATTTTTATCCTCCCTCTATCCAATGCTTTCCCTTCTGTTGCACTCACTGGAGTGGGAATAGTATTTTTTACCCCTACACTATCCAACGTTTTCCCTACTGTTGCACTCACTGGAGTGGGAATAGTAATTTTTACCCCTATGCTATCCAACGCTTTCTCTACTGTTGCACTCAGTGGAGTGGGTATAGTAATTTTTACCCCTAGGCTATCCAACGCTTTCCCTACTGTTCCACTCCCTGGAGTGGGAATAGTAATTTTTACCCTTACGCTATCCAACACTTTCCCTACTGTTGCACACACTGGAGTGGGAATAGTAATTTTTACCGCTACGCTATCCAACGCTTTCCCTACTGTTGCACTTTCTGGAGTGGGAATAGTAATTTTTACCCTCCTGCTATCCAACGCTTTCCCTACTGTTGCACTCACTGGAGTGGGAATAGTTATTTTTACCCCTACGCTATCCAACATTTTCTCTAATGTTGCACTCTCTGGAGTGGGAATAGTAATTTGTGCACCTACGCTATGCAACGCTTTCTCTGCTGTTGCACTCTCTGGAGTGGGAATAGTAATTTTTACCCCTACACTATCCAATGCTTTCCCTACTGTTGCACTCTCTGGAGTGGGAATAGTCATTTTTACCCTCCCGCTATCCAACGCTTTCCCTACTGTTGCACTCACTGGAGTGGGAATAGTAATTTTTACCCCTACGCTATCCAACGTTTTCCCTACTGTTGCACTCTCTGGAGTGGGAATAGTATTTTTTACCCCTATGCTATCTAACGCTTTCTCTACTGTTGCATTCTCTGGAGTAGGAATAGTAAGTTTTACCCCTACGCTATCCACTGTTTTCCCTACTGTTGCACTCTCTGGAGTGGGAATAGTATTTTTACCCTCCCGCTATCCAACACTTTCCCTACTGTTGCACACACTGGAGTGGGAATAGTAATTTTTACCGCTACGCTATCCAACGCTTTCCCTACTGTTGCACTCTCTGGAGTGGGAATAGTAATTTTTACCCTCCCGCTATCCAACGCTTTCCCTACTGTTGCACTCACTGGAGTGGGAATAGTTATTTTTACCCCTACGCTATCCAACATTTTCTCTAATGTTGCACTCTCTGGAGTGGGAATAGTAATTTGTGCACCTACGCTATCCAACGCTTTCTCTGCTGTTGCACTCTCTGGAGTGGGAATAGTAATTTTTACCCCTACACTATCCAATGCTTTCCCTACTGTTGCACTCTCTGGAGTGGGAATAGTCATTTTTACCCTCCCGCTATCCAACGCTTTCCCTACTGTTGCACTCACTGGAGTGGGAATAGTAATTTTTACCCCTACGCTATCCAACGTTTTCCCTACTGTTGCACTCTCTGGAGTGGGAATAGTATTTTTTACCCCTATGCTATCTAACGCTTTCTCTACTGTTGCATTCTCTGGAGTAGGAATAGTAATTTTTACCCCTACGTTATCCACTGTTTTCCCTACTGTTGCACTCTCTGGAGTGGGAATAGTATTTTTACCCTCCCGCTATCCAACACTTTCCCTACTGTTGCACATACTGGAGTGGGAATAGTAATTTTTACCGCTACGCTATCCAACGCTTTCCCTACTGTTGCACTCTCTGGAGTGGGAATAGTAATTTTTACCCTCCCGCTATCCAACGCTTTCCCTACTGTTGCACTCACTGGAGTGGGAATAGTTATTTTTACCCCTACGCTATCCAACATTTTCTCTAATGTTGCACTCTCTGGAGTGGGAATAGTAATTTGTGCACCTACGCTATCCAACGCTTTCTCTGCTGTTGCACTCTCTGGAGTGGGAATAGTAATTTTTACCCCTACACTATCCAATGCTTTCCCTACTGTTGCACTCTCTGGAGTGGGAATAGTCATTTTTACCCTCCCGCTATCCAACGCTTTCCCTACTGTTGCACTCACTGGAGTGGGAATAGTAATTTTTACCCCTACGCTATCCAACGTTTTCCCTACTGTTGCACTCTCTGGAGTGGGAATAGTATTTTTTACCCCTATGCTATCTAACACTTTCTCTACTGTTGCATTCTCTGGAGTAGGAATAGTAATTTTTACCCCTACGCTATCCAACGTTTTCCCTACTGTTGCACTCTCTGGAGTGGGAATAGTATTTTTACCCTCCCGCTATCCAACGCTTTCCCTACTGTTGCACTCTCTGGAGTGGGAATAGGAATTTTTACCCTCCCACTATCCAACACTTTCCCTACTGTTGCACTCACTGGAGTGGGAATAGTAATTTGTACCCCTACGCTATCCAACGCTTTCTCTACTGTTGCACTCACTCGAGTGGTAATAGTAAATGTTACCCTCCACTATCCTACGGTAAAAATATTGTATATGTTTTATTAATATTACGTTCATATATATATAAATTATAATTTTTTCCTTAGCACTGCACATCTTCCCTACCCTTTTCTTTGGCGAACAAACTTGCACTTCACTTGATTAAGATAAGAAAAGTCACTTTTCACAGTTTTTTGTTAGACATTATCCAGGTTTTCAATTGTTTTATTTCTATTGAGAGTCCTGATGCTTGCGCAGTAATAACATATACAGGGGATATAGCACAAAAATATATGGAGGATTACATCAAGGGAAGAAACATAACAGTTATGTGATTGATCTGTGTAAGGTATTAATTAATGAAAATATGGGTACTAGACCTCATGAAATGTTGAATTAGAAATACCTCATATATTTCACAGATCTAATTATGATCGGTATAAATGGGTTAGGGCACTAGACCTTGTAAACACGATGTGTATAATACAAAACATTGTAAAGGAAACCCATTACACAAACAAGTGGGCACATTGTTGTTACCATTGTTGATCAATTCTGCCTTCCCAGTTCCAATATTCAAACGTAAGAAGAAAAAGAGAGGCACTTACGTTTTTATAATTTTATAATTATAAAATTCTAGTTTAAGTTTTTGAAAGTTGCCTTATAAAGTGACAAGTATGATTAGTTCACTAGTTATAAATGGCGGATCTTTTTACATCTAGCAAAAGTAATACTGGACGGATTGTACCTCCTCTATGTCTAGTTGATTTTGTTCCCTTGTTTATGTTTATGTATTTAAACAAGCGTAATGTGATGTTTGGGAACGTGTGATCAAGACACACTTTGGTGTCGAAACGCGTAGCGTTATTTTAGAAATAAAGAAGTAATTTGAAGCATCGTTATTGCCGAGTGCGCGTGTTGCTTTGAAGCACCCTGTGGAAAATTAATGAACTATACGGCTGGGTTCGCCGTAGTACGCGCCACCTGACTTTGGGAGTACGGATCTCAGAAGGACCCTTTGTTTGTTTGATGTATATATATATATATATATATATATATATATATATATATATATATATATATATATCAAATCACCAACAGTTTGCCTGCTGAGAGAGGACCAACAGCAGGTAGGTTATTCAATTTGTCATCTTTATTCTGCAAGGGCAAGCACAGCACCAGACATCGTTGCACAAAAGTAGTCTCATCCTGACGCGTTTCGTGCGTAGATAGCACTTCATCAAAGGATTTCAGACATTACCGCAATGAAACCGGCAATGTTCGTACTACTATTTCAACAGTTTCTTCCCCGCCCCAGTGGGCGTGGCCAACCTCTGCCCTACTGGGTGTTGTAGTGCGTGTTTTGCTCAAGTGAGTCCCTCGGTTTCAAAGCGCATTCATGAAAATTGTATCCCAAGTGGGGTGTGCACAGCAGCATGGACGTTTCTGGCTTGTCGCTCCTCCTCACAAAATCGACACCCACCTGTCCCAAAGCCAGGATGTCGGGTGACACCTCGGCAGGACTACGTGAACGCAGCAGGGTCGCTCTCGCGGTTCAGGCGGGGCCGCATAAACATCAAATCACCAACAGTTTGCCTGCTGAGAGAGGACCAACACCAGGTAGGTTATTCAATTTGTCGTCTTTATTCTGCAAGGGCAAGCACAGCACCGGACATCGTTGCACAAAAGTAGTCTCATCCTGACGCGTTTCGTGCGTAGATAGCACTTCATCAAAGGATTTCAGACATTACCGCAATGAAACCGGCATTGTTCGTACTACTATTTCAACAGTTTCTTCCCCGCCCCAGTGGGAGTGGCCAACCTCTGGCCTACTGGGTGTTGTAGTGCGTGTTTTGCTCAAGTGAGTCCCTCGGTTTCAAAGCGCATTCATGAAAATTGTATCCCAAGTGGGGTGTGCACAGCAGCATGGACGTTTCTGGCTTGTCGCTCCTCCTCACAAAATCGACACCCACCTGTCCCAAAGCCAGGATGTCGGGTGACACCTCGGCAGGACTACGTGAACGCAGCAGGGTCGCTCTCGCGGCTCAGGCGGGGCCGCATAAACATCAAATCACCAACAGTTTGCCTGCTGAGAGAGGACCAACACCAGGTAGGTTATTCAATTTGTCGTCTTTATTCTGCAAGGGCAAGCACAGCACCGGACATCGTTGCAAAAAAGTAGTCTCATCCTGACGCGTTTTGTGCGTAGATAGCACTTCATCAAAGGATTTCAGACATTACCGCAATGAAACCGGCATTGTTCGTACTACTATTTCAACAGTTTCTTCCCCGCCCCAGTGGGCGTGGCCAACCTCTGGCCTACTGGGTGTTGTAGTGCGTGTTTTGCTCAAGTGAGTCCCTCGGTTTCAAAGCGCATTCATGAAAATTGTATCCCAAGTGGGGTGTGCACAGCAGCATGGACGTTTCTGGCTTGTCGCTCCTCCTCACAAAATCGACACCCACCTGTCCCAAAGCCAGGATGTCGGGTGACACCTCGGCAGGACTACGTGAACGCAGCAGGGTCGCTCTCGCGGCTCAGGCGGGGCCGCATAAACATCAAATCACCAACAGTTTGCCTGCTGAGAGAGGACCAACACCAGGTAGGTTATTCAATTTGTCGTCTTTATTCTGCAAGGGCAAGCACAGCACCGGACATCGTTGCACAAAAGTAGTCTCATCCTGACGCGTTTCGTGCGTAGTTAGCACTTCATCAAAGGATTTCAGACATTACCGCAATGAAACCGGCATTGTTCGTACTACTATTTCAACAGTTTCTTCCCCGCCCCAGTGGGCGTGGCCAACCTCTGGCCTACTGGGTGTTGTAGTGCGTGTTTTGCTCAAGTGAGTCCCTCGGTTTCAAAGCGCATTCATGAAAATTGTATCCCAAGTGGGGTGTGCACAGCAGCATGGACGTTTCTGGCTTGTCGCTCCTCCTCACAAAATCGACACCCACCTGTCCCAAAGCCAGGATGTCGGGTGACACCTCGGCAGGACTACGTGAACGCAGCAGGGTCGCTCTCGCGGCTCAGGCGGGGCCGCATAAACATCAAATCACCAACAGTTTGCCTGCTGAGAGAGGACCAACACCAGGTAGGTTATTCAATTTGTCGTCTTTATTCTGCAAGGGCAAGCACAGCACCGGACATCGTTGCACAAAAGTAGTCTCATCCTGAAGCGTTTCGTTCGTAGATAGCACTTTATCAAAGGATTTCAGACATTACTGCAATGAAACCGGCATTGTTCGTACTACTATTTCAACAGTTTCTTCCCCGCCCCAGTGGGCGTGGCCAACCTTCGGCCTACTGGGTGTTGTAGTGCGTGTTTTGCTCAAGTGAGTCCCTCGGTTTCAAAGCGCATTCATGAAAATTGTATCCCAAGTGGGGTGTGCACAGCAGCATGGACGTTTCTGGCTTGTCGCTCCTCCTCACAAAATCGACACCCACCTGTCCCAAAGCCAGGATGTCGGGTGACACCTCGGCAGGACTACGTGAGCGCAGCAGGGTCGCTCTCGCGGCTCAGGCGGGGCCGCATAAACATCAAATCACCAACAGTTTGCCTGCTGAGAGAGGACCAACACCAGGTAGGTTATTCAATTTGTCGTCTTTATTCTGCAAGGGCAAGCACAGCACCGGACATCGTTGCACAAAAGTAGTCTCATCCTGACGCGTTTCGTGCGTAGATAGCACTTCATCAAAGGATTTCAGACATTACCGCAATGAAACCGGCATTGTTCGTACTACTATTTCAACAGTTTCTTCCCCGCCCCAGTGGGCGTGGCCAACCTCTGGCCTGCTGGGTGTTGTAGTGCGTGTTTTGCTCAAGTGAGTCCCTCGGTTTCAAAGCGCATTCATGAAAATTGTATCCCAAGTGGGGTGTGCACAGCAGCATGGACGTTTCTGGCTTGTCGCTCCTCCTCACAAAATCGACACCCACCTGTCCCAAAGCCAGGATGTCGGGTGACACCTCGGCAGGACTACGTGAACGCAGCAGGGTCGCTCTCACGGCTCAGGCGGGGCCGCATAAACATCAAATCACCAACAGTTTGCCTGCTGAGAGAGGACCAACACCAGGTAGGTTATTCAATTTGTCGTCTTTATTCTGCAAGGGCAAGCACAGCACCGGACATCGTTGCACAAAAGTAGTCTCATCCTGACGCGTTTCGTGCGTAGATAGCACTTCATCAAAGGATTTCAGACATTACCGCAATGAAACCGGCATTGTTCGTACTACTATTTCAACAGTTTCTTCCCCTCCCCAGTGGGCGTGGCCAACCTCTGGCCTACTGGGTGTTGTAGTGCGTGTTTTGCTCAAGTGAGTCCCTCGGTTTCAAAGCGCATTCATGAAAATTGTATCCCAAGTGGGGTGTGCACAGCAGCATGGACGTTTCTGGCTTGTCGCTCCTCCTCACAAAATCGACACCCACCTGTCCCAAAGCCAGGATGTCGGGTGACACCTCGGCAGGACTACGTGAACGCAGCAGGGTCGCTCTCGCGGCTCAGGCGGGGCCGCATAAACATCAAATCACCAACAGTTTGCCTGCTGAGAGAGGACCAACACCAGGTAGGTTATTCAATTTGTCGTCATTATTCTGCAAGGGCAAGCACAGCACTGGACATCGTTGCACAAAAGTAGTCTCATCCTGACGCGTTTCGTGCGTAGATAGCACTTCATCAAAGGATTTCAGACATTACCGCAATGAAACTGGCATTGTTCGTACTACTATTTCAACAGTTTCTTCCCCGCCCCAGTGGGCGTAGCCAACCTCTGGCCTACTGGGTGTTGTAGTGCGTGTTTTGCTCACGTGAGTCCCTCGGTTTCAAAGCGCATTCATGAAAATTGTATCCCAAGTGGGGTGTGCACAGCAGCATGGACGTTTCTGGCTTGTCGCTCCTCCTCACAAAATCGACACCCACCTGTCCCAAAGCCAGGATGTCGGGTGACACCTCGGCAGGACTACGTGAACGCAGCAGGGTCGCTCTCGCGGTTCAGGCGGGGCCGCATAAACATCAAATCACCAACAGTTTGCCTGCTGAGAGAGGACCAACACCAGGTAGGTTATTCAATTTGTCGTCTTTAATCTGCAAGGGCAAGCACATCACCGGACATCGTTCCACAAAAGTAGTCTCATCCTGACGCGTTTCGTGCGTAGATAGCACTTCATCAAAGGATTTCAGACATTACCGCAATGAAACCGGCATTGTTCGTACTACTATTTCAACAGTTTCTTCCCCGCCCCAGTGGGCGTGGCCAACCTCTGGCCTACTGGGTGTTGTAGTGCGTGTTTTGCTCAAGTGAGTCCCTCGGTTTCAAAGCGCATTCATGAAAATTGTATCCCAAGTGGGGTGTGCACAGCAGCATGGACGTTTCTGGCTTGTCGCTCCTCCTCACAAAATCGACACCCACCTGTCCCAAAGCCAGGATGTCGGGTGACACCTCGGCAGGACTACGTGAACGCAGCAGGGTCGCTCTCGCCGCTCAGGCGGGGCTGCATAAACATCAAATCACCAACAGTTTGCCTGCTGAGAGAGGACCAACACCAGGTAGGTTATTCAATTTGCCGTCTTTATTCTGCAAGGGCAAGCACAGCACCGGACATCGTTGCACAAAAGTAGTCTCATCCTGACGCGTTTCGTGCGTAGATAGCACTTCATCAAAGGATTTCAGACATTACCGCAATGAAACCGGCATTGTTCGTACTACTATTTAAACAGTTTCTTCCCCGCCCCAGTGGGCGTGGCCAACCTCTGGCCTACTGTGTGTTGTAGTGCGTGTTTTGCTCAAGTGAGTCCCTCGGTTTCAAACATTGCGGTAATGTCTGGCTGCCGACATCCTGGCTTTGGGACAGGTGGGTGTCAATTTTGTGAGGAGGAGCGACAAGCCAGAAACGTCCATGCTGCTGTGCACACCCCACTTGGGATACAATTTTCATGAATGCGCTTTGAAACCGAGGGACTCACTTGAGCAAAACACGCACTACAACACCCAGTAGGCCAGAGGTTGGCCACGCCGACTGGGGCGGGGAAGAAACTGTTGAAATAGTAGTACGAACAGTGCCGGTTTCATTGCGGTAATGTCTGAAATCCTTTGATGAAGTGCTATCTATGCACGAAACGCGTCAGGATGAGACTACTTTTGTGCAACGATGTCCGGTGCTGTGCTTGCCCTTGCAGAATAAAGACGACAAATTGAATAACCTACCTGGTGTTGGTCCTCTCTCAGCAGGCAAACTGTTGGTGATTTGATGTTTATGCGGCCCCGTCTGAGCCGCGAGAGCGACCCTGCTGCGTTCACGTAGTCCTGCCGAGGTGTCACCCGACATCCTGGCTTTGGGACAGGTGGGTGTTGATTTTGTGAGGAGGAGCGACAAGCCAGAAACGTCCATGCTGCTGTGCACACCCCACTTGGGATACAATTTTCATGAATGCGCTTTGAAACCGAGGGACTCACTTGAGCAAAACACGCACTACAACACCCAGTAGGCCAGAGGTTGGCCACGCCCACTGGGGCGGGGAAGAAACTGTTGAAATAGTAGTACGAACAATGCCGGTTTCATTGCGGTAATGTCTGAAATCCTTTGATGAAGTGCTATCTACGCACGAAACGCGTCAGGATGAGACTACTTTTGTGCAACGATGTCCGGTGCTGTGCTTGCCCTTGCAGAATAAAGACGACAAATTGAATAACCTACCTGGTGTTGGTCCTCTCTCAGCAGGCAAACTGTTGGTGATTTGATGTTTATGCGGCCCCGCCTGAGCTGCGAGAGCGACCCTGCTGCGTTCACGTAGTCCTGCCGAGGTGTCACCCACCATCCTGGCTTTGGGACAGGTGGGTGTCGATTTTGTGAGGAGGAGCGACAAGCCAGAAACGTCCATGCTGCTGTGCACACCCCACTTGGGATACAATTTTCATGAATGCGCTTTGAAACCGAGGGACTCACTTGAGCAAAACACGCACTACAACACCCAGTAGGCCAGAGGTTGGCCACGCCTACTGGGGCGGGGAAGAAACTGTTGAAATAGTAGTACGAACAATGCCGGTTTCATTGCGGTAATGTCTGAAATCATTTGATGAAGTGCTATCTACGCACGAAACGCGTCAGGATGAGACTACTTTTGTGCAACGATGTCCGGTGCTGTGCTTGCCCTTGCAGAATAAAGACGACAAATTGAATAACCTACCTGGTGTTGGTCCTCTCTCAGCAGGCAAACTGTTGGTGATTTGATGTTTATGCGGCCCCGCCTGAGCCGCGAGAGCGACCCTGCTGCGTTCACGTAGTCCTGCCGAGGTGTCACCTGACATCCTGGCTTTGGGACAGGTGGGTGTCGATTTTGTGAGGAGGAGCGACAAGCCAGAAATGTCCATGCTGCTGTGCTCACCCCACTTGGGATACAATTTTCATGAATGCGCTTTGAAACCGAGGGACTCACTTGAGCAAAACACGCACTACAACACCCAGTAGGCCAGAGGTTGGCCACGCCCACTGGGGCGGGGAAGAAACTGTTGAAATAGTAGTACGAACAATGCCGGTTTCATTGCGGTAATGTCTGAAATCCTTTGATGAAGTGCTATCTACGCACGAAACGCGTCAGGGTGAGACTACTTTTGTGCAACGATGAACGGTGCTGTGCTTGCCCTTGCAGAATAAAGACGACAAATTGAATAACCTACCTGGTGTTGGTCCTCTCTCAGCAGGCAAACTGTTGGTGATTTGATGTTTATGCGGCCCCGCCTGAGCCGCGAGAGCGACCCTGCTGCGTTCACGTAGTCCTGCCGAGGTGTCACCCGACATCCTGGCTTTGGGACAGGTGGGTGTCGATTTTGTGAGGAGGAGCGACAAGCCAGAAACGTCCATGCTGCTGTGCACACCCCACTTGGGATACAATTTTCATGAATGCGCTTTGAAACCGAGGGACTCACTTGAGCAAAACACGCACTACAATACCCAGTAGGCCAGAGGTTGGCCACGCCCACTGGGGCGGCGAAGAAACTGTTGAAATAGTAGTACGAACAATGCCGGTTTCATTGCGGTAATGTCTGAAATCCTTTGATGAAGTGCTATCTACGCACGAAACGCGTCAGGATGAGACTACTTTTGTGCAACGATGTCCGGTGCTGTGCTTGCCCTTGCAGAATAAAGATGACAAATTGAATAACCTACCTGGTGTTGGTCCTCTCTCAGCAGGCAAACTGTTGGTGATTTGATGTTTATGCGGCCCCGCCTGAGCCGCGAGAGCGACCCTGCTGCGTTCACGTAGTCCTGCCGAGGTGTCACCCACCATCCTGGCTTTGGGACAGGTGGGTGTCGATTTTGTGAGGAGGAGCGACAAGCCAGAAACGTCCATGCTGCTGTGCACACCCCACTTGGGATACAATTTTCATGATTGCGCTTTGAAACCGAGGGACTCACTTGAGCAAAACACGCACGACAACACCCAGTAGGCCAGAGGTTGGCCACGCCCACTGGGGCGGGGAAGAAACTGTTGAAATAGTAGTACGAACAATGCCGGTTTCATTGCGGTAATGTCTGAAATTCTTTGATGAAGTGCTATCTACGCACGAAACGCGTCAGGATGAGACTACTTTTGTGCAACGATGTCCGGTGCTGTGCTTGCCCTTGCAGAATAAAGACGACAAATTGAATAACCTACCTGGTGTTGGTCCTCTCTCAGCAGGCAAACTGTTGGTGATTTGATGTTTATGCGGCCCCGCCTGAGCCGCGAGAGCGACCCTGCTGCGTTCACGTAGTCCTGCCGAGGTGTCACCCGACATCCTGGCTTTGGGACAGGTGGGTGTCGATTTTGTGAGGAGGAGCGACAAGCCAGAAAGGTCCATGCTGCTGTGCACACCCTACTTGTGATACAATTTTCATGAATGCGCTTTGAAACCGAGGGACTCACTTGAGCAAAACACGCACTACAACACCCAGTAGGCCAGAGGTTGGCCACGCCCACTGGGGCGGGGAAGAAACTGTTGAAAT
The DNA here is from genome assembly GCF_964261635.1 of Lissotriton helveticus. Classification (NCBI taxonomy): domain Eukaryota; kingdom Metazoa; phylum Chordata; class Amphibia; order Caudata; family Salamandridae; genus Lissotriton; species Lissotriton helveticus. The sequence continues at coordinate 54,618,349 of NC_136059.1, forward strand.
AGTAGTACGAACAATGCCGGTTTCATTGCGGTAATGTCTGAAATCATTTGATGAAGTGCTATCTACGCACGAAACGCGTCAGGATGAGACTACTTTTGTGCAACGATGTCCGGTGCTGTGCTTGCCCTTGCAGAATAAAGACGACAAATTGAATAACCTACCTGGTGTTGGTCCTCTCTCAGTAGGCAAACTGTTGGTGATTTGATGTTTATGCGGCCCCGCCTGAGCCGCGAGAGCGACCCTGCTGGGTTCACGTAGTCCTGCCGAGGTGTCACCCGACATCCTGGCTTTGGGACAGGTGGGTGTCGATTTTGTGAGGAGGAGCGACAAGCAAGAAACGTCCATGCTGCTGTGCACACCCCACTTGGGATACAATTTTCATAAATGCGCTTTGAAACCGAGGGACTCACTTGAGCAAAACACGCACTAAAACACCCAGTAGGCCAGAGGTTGGCCACGCCCACTGGGGCGGGGAAGAAACTGTTGAAATAGTAGTACGAACAATGCCGGTTTCATTGCGGTAATGTCTGAAATCCTTTGATGAAGTGCTATCTATGCACGAAACGCGTCAGGATGAGACTACTTTTGTGCAACGATGTCCGGTGCTGTGATTGCCCTTGCAGAATAAAGACGACAAATTGAATAACCTACCTGGTGTTGGTCCTCTCTCAGCAGGCAAACTGTTGGTGATTTGATGTTTATGCGGCCCCGCCTGAGCCGCGAGAGCGACCCTGCTGCGTTCACGTAGTCCTGCCGAGGTGTCACCCGACATCCTGGCTTTGGGACAGGTGGGTGTCGATTTTGTGAGGAGGAGCGACAAGCCAGAAAGGTCCATGCTGCTGTGCACACCCTACTTGTGATACAATTTTCATGAATGCGCTTTGAAACCGAGGGACTCACTTGAGCAAAACACGCACTACAACACCCAGTAGGCCAGAGGTTGGCCACGCCCACTGGGGCGGGGAAGAAACTGTTGAAATAGTAGTACGAACAATGCCGGTTTCATTGCGGTAATGTCTGAAATCATTTGATGAAGTGCTATCTACGCACGAAACGCGTCAGGATGAGACTACTTTTGTGCAACGATGTCCGGTGCTGTGCTTGCCCTTGCAGAATAAAGACGACAAATTGAATAACCTACCTGGTGTTGGTCCTCTCTCAGTAGGCAAACTGTTGGTGATTTGATGTTTATGCGGCCCCGCCTGAGCCGCGAGAGCGACCCTGCTGGGTTCACGTAGTCCTGCCGAGGTGTCACCCGACATCCTGGCTTTGGGACAGGTGGGTGTCGATTTTGTGAGGAGGAGCGACAAGCAAGAAACGTCCATGCTGCTGTGCACACCCCACTTGGGATACAATTTTCATAAATGCGCTTTGAAACCGAGGGACTCACTTGAGCAAAACACGCACTAAAACACCCAGTAGGCCAGAGGTTGGCCACGCCCACTGGGGCGGGGAAGAAACTGTTGAAATAGTAGTACGAACAATGCCGGTTTCATTGCGGTAATGTCTGAAATCCTTTGATGAAGTGCTATCTACGCACGAAACGCGTCAGGATGAGACTACTTTTGTGCAACGATGTCCGGTGCTGTGCTTGCCCTTGCAGAATAAAGACGACAAATTGAATAACCTACCTGGTGTTGGTCCTCTCTCAGTAGGCAAACTGTTGGTGATTTGATGTTTATGCGGCCCCGCCTGAGCCGCGAGAGCGACCCTGCTGGGTTCACGTAGTCCTGCCGAGGTGTCACCCGACATCCTGGCTTTGGGACAGGTGGGTGTCGATTTTGTGAGGAGGAGCGACAAGCAAGAAACGTCCATGCTGCTGTGCACACCCCACTTGGGATACAATTTTCATAAATGCGCTTTGAAACCGAGGGACTCACTTGAGCAAAACACGCACTAAAACACCCAGTAGGCCAGAGGTTGGCCACGCCCACTGGGGCGGGGAAGAAACTGTTGAAATAGTAGTACGAACAATGCCGGTTTCATTGCGGTAATGTCTGAAATCCTTTGATGAAGTGCTATCTATGCACGAAACGCGTCAGGATGAGACTACTTTTGTGCAACGATGTCCGGTGCTGTGATTGCCCTTGCAGAATAAAGACGACAAATTGAATAACCTACCTGGTGTTGGTCCTCTCTCAGCAGGCAAACTGTTGGTGATTTGATGTTTATGCGGCCCCGCCTGAGCCACGAGAGCGACCCTGCTGCGTTCACGTAGTCCTGCCGAGGTGTCACCTGACATCCTGGCTTTGGGACAGGTGGGTGTCGATTTTGTGAGGAGGAGCGACAAGCCAGAAACGTCCATGCTGCTGTGCACACCCCACTTGGGATACAATTTTCATGAATGCGCTTTGAAACCGAGGGACTCACTTGAGCAAAACACGCACTACAACACCCAGTAGGCCAGAGGTTGGCCACGCCCACTGGGGCGGGGAAGAAACTGTTGAAATAGTAGTACGAACAATGCTGGTTTCATTGCGGTAATGTCTGAAATCCTTTGATGAAGTGCTATCTACGCACAAAACGCGTCAGGGTGAGACTACTTTTGTGCAACGATGAACGGTGCTGTGCTTGCCCTTGCAGAATAAAGACGACAAATTGAATAACCTACCTGGTGTTGGTCCTCTCTCAGCAGGCAAACTGTTGGTGATTTGATGTTTATGCGGCCCCGCCTGAGCCGCGAGAGCGACTCTGCTGCGTTCACGTAGTCCTGCGGAGGTGTCACCCGACATCCTGGCTTTGGGACAGGTGGGTGTCGATTTTGTGAGGAGGAGCGACAAGCCAGAAACGTCCATGCTGCTGTGCACACCCCACTTGGGATACAATTTTCATGAATGCGCTTTGAAACCGAGGGACTCACTTGAGCAAAACACGCACTACAACACCCAGTAGGCCAAAGGTTGGCAACGCCCACTGGGGCGGGGAAGAAACTGTTGAAATAGTAGTACGAACAATGCCGGTTTCATTGCAGTAATGTCTGAAATCCTTTGATGAAGTGCTATCTACGCACGAAACGCGTCAGGATGAGACTACTTTTGTGCAATGATGTCCGGTGCTGTGCTTGCCCTTGCAGAATAAAGACGACAAACTGAATAACCTACCTGCTGTTGGTCCTCTCTCAGCAGGCAAACTGTTGGTGATTTGATGTTTATGCGGCCCCGCCTGAGCCGCGAGAGCGACCCTGCTGCGTTCACGTAGTCCTGCCGAGGTGTCACCCGACATCCTGGCTTTGGGACAGGTGGGTGTCGATTTTGTGAGGAGGAGCGACAAGCCAGAAACGTCCATGCTGCTTTGCACACCCCACTTGGGATACAATTTTCATGAATGCGCTTTGAAACCGAGGGACTCACTTGAGCAAAACACGCACTACAACACCCAGTAGGCCAGAGGTTGGCCACGCCCACTGGGGCAGGGAAGAAACTGTTGAAATAGTAGTACGAACAATGCCGGTTTAATTGCGGTAATGTCTGAAATCCTTTGATGAAGTGCTATCTACGCACGAAACGCGTCAGGATGAGACTACTTTTGTGCAACGATGTCCGGTGCTGTGCTTGGCCTTGCAGAATAAAGACGACAAATTGAATAACCTACCTGGTGTTGGTCCTCTCTCAGCAGGCAAACTGTTGGTGATTTGATATATATATATGCATATATATATATATATATATGTATTTAAAAATCAAATTGTATGTTTATTTATTTTTAACTTACATTCATTATTTATTAATTGTAAGGTTATTTTAGTATTTTTAGTATGTTTAAGTTAATTATATTTATTATTTCATTAGTTTTCAATTACTTTTCAGACATTAAAAAAATTCGATATTTTGACTAACTATATTTTTTACAACGATATTTTTGATTCGATATTTTTGTACTTACCTGTTTGGAGATAGGAATTCGATATTTTTGTATTCTGTATTTTTTACTCGATATTTTGCTACTTCTATATTTATGTCATCGATATTATGTCAGTGATCCTCCAATTAGATATACTGTGTCTGTCTGTGTCAAAGAGGGATGATACATCAGGTTGCTTCACTCAGTGGTGCCTGCCTTGACCATCTGCATGGCCCTGGCCTGATGAGTGCTAATTACTATCCTTGAAAAGGAGACTCAGAGTACGCACTTTCGAAATTATGCTTGTATGTAATACTGTCGCCTCTGAAACTGAAAGTGTTATGTTTGCACTACACAGCGTACCTTATATTTTTTTCTTCGTGGTGTTTTAATATCACTTCCTGTTTTTCCATCAACAATTACAGGCCGGCTTTTACCCTGTGCCATGGGAAAAATGATTAACTCAGGCTTACCATTAGCGATCCGCAATTCCGCATCCGCCAGGCAGGCAGTGGACAGGGTGTCTGGTCACCAAGATTGATCGACGGAGTGTCAGATGGAATTGAGGAGTACCGCGAATAAGAGGAATTGCTGGATGCATGCAATTTCCCAAATTGAACAGGACAACTACAATATACAGTTACAGTATCCTCTTCACTTCTCCTTATCTTTTAAATGATGTTATTGTTGTGAACTTCTATGATTGTGACTCTGTGCGTTTGTTTGCTCTCTGCTTCAAATTCATCCCTCCAGCTATTGGATACATTTCTTTGCTATTTTTAAAACTAATTTAATGTACTAATATGTGCTTATTCTCTCTGAGGGCAGATAGGCAAGTGAAATTGCGTAATTACTGCAGCCCTGTACCGTCACATAGTTTCTTCATAGTTAGCAAGTTGTAGTAAGTACTACTTTATAGTAACCTAACCATCCATTTAGCAAACAACTTCATGCATGCAGTAGTGCATGCACTTCCTATATGTCCATTAAAAGATTTATGGATATCTTCGTATCCAAATATTTGTTTTTCTTCATTTGTTTTTTGTACATGCTGTGTTTTTTTTTCCTCTCTCCACAAAACTTTCCCAAAACCCCCATTCCCATCCAATTTTCAAACCCTAACCCTCTTCCACCGGGCTGTGTGGTTTTCACTGAGGTGTGACTAAATGACAACAATAATTCCACACACTTGCTGGGGAGGATAAGGTCAAAGCAACAGAAAAATCATTCAAAACAGAATTTCATGTGCGCCATCGTGGACATCCTCCTCCCACACGTGACAAATCGAATGTTTACGCTGCCGTGTCAATCACCTTCAATACTATTTCTTATAGTGGCCATAATCCACGTAACTAGTACTTATATTTTGAATACTGGAGCACTGCTTAGGCTACAATTTATGGCACTGTTCTTGTGTACTGTACTATCTATCGTACTGTTCTAATGCAATGCTCAGGCCACTCAATGTTTCATTTCCTTTTTTTTCATATGCTGCTACTGCCAGTGTGTACCACTACTACTACCACCACAACGATGATATTTCATCCATCCAGGATTCCATAGCCACGAATCAGAGGTAAGATAAGCATTTTGGTGGAGGAAGAATAATGTAGTAGGAGAAGAGGAGAGACTGACGGTAGTACTAGTAAAGTAAAGGAGTAGGACAATTGAATTCACTAACTCTGTCAGTGGCACTTTTGTACAAATTTGGGCGATTAGACAATTTGAATCAACCAGCCAGTTAAGTTTCAGGAAAACAAACGTACAGTTAACCCATCCTGCCTCCCTCAGTAAAAAAACGCGGATGTTATGTTTAAGTTGAAAATAAATAATTATTTTAACCCTAACAAAAATAAACTATCCCACAAGAAGACCAGATCCACCCCCTCCCTAACCCCAACCAATGTCCATGAAATAAATGTCCCCAGTCCAAAAACCCCAACGCCCAATTCACACCCCCCAAAAGTCTTTAAAAAAAGGGGCAAGGGACAGTCTCTCCTCTACTTCGGCCGGCGGTGTCCTTTGGCCAGGTGGTCACGGTGCTCTCTCCGGAGGTCCTTGAGCAGGGTTTTCAGCCTTGCAACCTCCTGCTAAAGGTTGGACACTCTTAGGGTCAAGCGGTGCACACAAGCCTTGCACCTGCATGGAATTCTGTGGGGGGCAGCTGTTGTTGTTGCTGCTCGGCGGTGGCGGGTGGCTGCCAGACCGCGGCTCCGTACCACTGGAGGATTGCGCTGACTTAATGACCCAGGGGCAGCAGAGAAGGATGCAGCCGTTGTCGATGTCGACTGCAATTCCTCCTCCTCCTGGGCCGATATTCAGCGACAATTGCCTCCAGCTTCCGTTGCCGTGCCCGTCTAGCCAACTCCTTCCTTGTTAGTTTGGAAGGAGCTTCTATATGAAGAAAGACAAACATACTGTAACCAATGCTCTTTAAGATTAACACAAAATAATTCAGCAGAAAGTTGTGTCACAGTAGCACTAGCAACTTGCAAGCACAGTACATAACATTTGTGGCACGTATCTATCTAACCTCCCACTTCATCGCCCTAAGCCCTAACATTAGTGGGAGTTTCAGGAATTCTACTAGCATGGAGTCACTACATTAGACTCAGACAGTACACCAGTCTTCTTCTTCTCTCTTGTTTAGCGAAATTGGTACGTAAACTTGTGGAAGCCGGCATAATGCCAGCGCAGTCAACTTGCACCCGAAAAAAATAGACGCAAGCCATGATGACACAGACTTGCGTTACTGTTACCAGTCTAGTACATGCAGGTGGTGAAGCTCTTACTTTTCCATTACGAATGGCACTGGCCATACTTTGTTACAAGGGCTACTGCTTAATTAATTTAACTTTCACCCTGCCCTTCCCGTGACTACTACAAAAGGAAAATGAAGAAGATAAATAATATGATCATCTATCCCTTCACAGGATATTTGCTTACATATGGGATGACATTTAGGTGCTTTGTTTTTGATTGAGTAAACACCGATAGGCCACACATGAATGACAGAGTTGTAAAAAAATTATTAACAGAGGTAGTGAGTGAGTGGTCACCGTAATCGCCGGATATATGCTGTGCTTGCAAACTACTGTTACTAGTCATGGTAGTATTCTGAAAAATGACAACTTCTACTTTCCTCGGCTTTGCTACTCTGGCATGGACATGCGGTGTTACATGCTCTTCAAAGTAACACTCTTCATACAGTGACCGTCTACTCTGTCTACATACACCTATGCTAACTATGAGGAAGATTCCATCCAGGCAGACAGGCATCCATCCATTCAAAGTGAATGTCAATCATTCTTCTTAATGTCTGACTCTCAACTGGACAAACCTTTCTCACCGAAAAACAACCTTTTGATTTTCTTTGGTAAAATGCCAGCCATGCATCCATTCCGTGCTTGACTTGCATTGGAATTTGAAACAAAGGATATATTGCACACACATACAGTTTCTGTTTCACCCACCCAGGCAGTCCTCTTTTCTTTCTCCTTCCACCCATCCTTGCTTCAGCCTTCAACCGGCCATGCATCAGACCATGCATCAGATTCCCAGCCACCTCGGGCAGCATTGAAAAAGAAGTATCATTCTTTGCCAGTCATTAATTTTCACTCGCTCGTCCTTCCTTACACCCTTCTTTCCCTTTTCGTTCATCCCATCCATCAAGCTCATCTCTGATCTGACTTGGCTTCTCAATAAAACTTTCACAACTGAGTTGAAGTCAAATTTAGAGGAGGCCATTGGTTACTCGTCAACTCCCGCTGCTATTGCTAATGAGAAGTCAAAGGTGACTGTCTTCTACCTGGTTGACAAAAACTTAGTTCTAAATTTGTAAGTCTTCTTAGCAGTAAAGTGTACTTGTACACTACAACATACACACCCCTGCAGAGAGCCCACTCTGCAATCTCAATAAGTAAGGAATATAATAGCTTACCACTGCCCACCACTACCGTGGCATCCCCCACAGCAGTTCCTGCTGGCTGTTGCACCGCATCCGACCCTAGAGTGCCCATCTCCACGCTGGCCCCGGCACTGGTGTTTGGCTGTGCCGATGGTGTTGCAGCTAGAAAAAACATTTGATTTTTTAGATGCCAAAAACAACTCCCTATTTTGTCTAGGAATGAAAAAATATTAATAGTACTATACTACATAAACAAATTTAATAATTTGCGACTCTTTGGTCTAAAGTAATAATTTCCCTTTCTTCAGGGAAGGGTGTTTTTTATTTATGCTTACTTAGCCATAACATGTGATGCTACACTTTTTGTCACAACTGATGAATGCTTGCTTTTTAACACACACCATTTTTCTCATAACAGACATAAGCTTCCCTTCTACGAACAAGAGCAAGATCATCATGGTTTATTAATAGGAGTCGTCAACGATTCATCCCCACCAAGACTTTAAGTTCCAACCAGGTGAGGGCTTTCCCACAATTCATGTGTGAAATCAGCCACTTTTCAGTCGTTCATCCGTTTGTTGGTATTGTGGTTCTGAAAAATATGGATCCGTAATAAGTACCGGACTCGAGAATAAAAACTTCGTCGAAATAGGACGAATTTGGTATCAAAAGACCGAGAATGACGAGTACATCAAGTACATTTATTTTCGGCATATTCGAGTGACGATTTCACCTCAAAATCGTCATTTACCTTCTAAACCCTTAGCTGCATGTTGCCCTCTACATAGGCCTTAATCCAGTCGAATTTGATTCCACAAGGACACATACTCCTTAATCGACTTCTTCCTGACCCCAGCACAAGTTAGAACCATTGCCCCAGGCCGAGCTCGTTAGGTCAGTTCCCTCCCAGTGGCCGAGCAAGATAGTATCTAGGCCCAACCGGCCATAAAGCCATTTCAGCACGCACACCTGCCATATCTCGCGCACATCTTTCTCCACTCCTTTTCCTCACTTGTTTTATGATGGGGAGGTGACCATTTTTATTAGGGGTCCAGCGATATCTGATGAAATGTTGGGCCTTGCCGGATGATTTGTTATGGGCAGCACGACGTGAAATATGTACATGTCATCAAGACTCTGCTTTCTTTTGTAAAACAGTAACCATAAATGAAATACCACGCACCCAAGGAATGTTTTGCCAAAGGGTGAATATTGTGTATAAGAAGAGAAGCCTAACTTTGTGAAAGTGTGCAGTCTCCTGAATATACTTGTATCGTACTTCTAGGACCCTGTCACCTTGGTTGCAGCCAATAAACTAATCTTTGACTTCACCTGGAAGACTCTGAAGTTTCTGTAGGTCTGACTCAGGAGAACCCGAGGTCTCTGGTGTGTTGATCCCCTGGCACCGCTGGGTTACCGGTTCTGTACCGGTTCTTAAAAACCCAGTACCTCATTTGGCGCCCAGCGTTGGAGCGATTCCAGTGGTACCAATCAGCCTGAAGATCGTGAGGAGCTTCGTGTGAAAATTCCGGAGGAGGGCCCACCACCTCATCGACCCCTGCATGTCGACGTGGTCCGAAGGTCTTTACTGCGAGGTTCCCCGCTTCTCGACGGCTTCAAGGACTGCTGCCCTGGCTATCGCCCTGATGTTGGACCCTTGAAATTTTCGGTAGAGCGAAACGTTGAGACGAGTCTTCTGGTGAAGCCATCGATATTTTTCAGTTAAGTATAAGTGGAGCGTCTCCTAGTCCTTAGTTGGACTTACTTTGTGGTATCTTGGAGATACATAAAGGTTTTTATTGGTTCTTGCAAGCACCATAACCGAAGGACTCGTGTTTTCACGAGCAATATCGTAATCGATAACTCCTTTGAAGTTTTGGAACTAGACTAGAGAGAAAGGATGCCTAGTCTTAGACTCGGGAATTTGTTGTGTCTTGGTAGTAATAATAGGGACTCCCGATTGGAGGACTCATGTCCGGTTCCTCCAGTTGGAACTCCGACTTACGAGCTGTACGTTAAACATGGGGTAGGCCCCATCGTTTACAACGAGGTATGGATTAAATACACTAGGAAAGACGGTGTTTTAAAATGGCCCCAATATGGTAGCTTTGATTCTGAAATTTTAGACAACCTTGAAGTTAAACTCTTCAAAAAGAAAGCCCGGCCGGCGATGTTTGACTCTTTCCGCATATGGCGCAAAGAAGCCAAACAAAAAGAAATTAAATTAGCTAAGAAAAATAAGAGAGAAGGGGGACTTTCAGTAATGCAAGCTGCCGTGCAGTTTAAAGATAATGAGGAAGAGCAGATAAATGAACAATTGCACAGGCAACGTAAAATGGCAATAGATAAGTGCTATCCAGTTTTGCCGTCTCTTCAGCAAGGGACAGAAAAAGAGCGTGAAAAAGACCAATTAATGTCGCAATTATTAACTTCACCACCGCCCTATGCGCAGAATGCTACAGCACCCCCGCAACCTTTAGTTGCACAAGCTGCGCCTCTGGCTCTTCCACAGCACCCACCAGCTGTTTTTCAGCTGGCTCCTACTTCTTCGGTGCAGCCTCCTCCAGGCCCACTGACCACTTCTGCTTCATCTATGTCTTCTACGATTTTGCCTAGTACCACATCTATTATTCCCCATACCTCTTCTGCCATCTCTACCCCCGCCTTACCTCACCCCGTTCTTTCATCTGTTTGTTCTTCCGTTTCACCTTCCCTTCGGCAGAAAATGGCCAGCACTGTTACTAATCTTCTTTTACCCCTTTTCGGGTCGCCTGCTACGACCCCTAACATAGGAAGAAGACAGTTGCGAAGTCAACTGCCCGATTATCAAGAGAGAGATTCCCTGAATAGTTTAGCTCGGAAATGGGTCATGGACACTGCAAAATATGATTTACAGTCTGTCATGGAAGTTTTCCATCAATGGGAAACAGCGACACAGAGATATGTGTTCGAACAGATGTGTGTTTTTCTTTGCGAGGATTTAGAAGACAATGATCAGGATTGCCTCCCACAAGAGATGTGTCGTATAAGGTTTAAGTTTAGTCTGGGTATGATTGTAGGTCCCGATGTAGAAGAAGCAGTTGAAATGCTATTATCATATCGAAGTAAGGGAAGTAGTTCTGGGTCACCATCGGAATCTAGTGCATCTAGTAGGAAAAAGGCACGACAATACCCTATGAGAGAAGTTCCCCCGCAGTGGAGAGAGGGTGACGCGACAGCTGTCCCACCTGTCCTGCCCCACTTTCACCGAGTATGGGTACATGTTCCATGGAAGCGAGCCGAAGTTTTAGCACTCAAACAAACACTACCAGATCCGCGTAAAAATCCTGCAGGGTACTATAAAGAATTGTCGCAAACTGCTGGGTCATGTATTATGAATTTGGCCGATATCGATATGTTATTCGGGAACGTTGTTCCACAGCCTTTATGGGGAAAAATTTGCCATGTAGATCATGACCAGGAATTAGGTGACACGTGGGCTAATATTACTGCTGCAGATGCACGACAAGTTGGTGGTGCCAAGCCTGAACCCCTGATAGCGGAACTACCTGGTAGGATATTAGATTACATGAAGACAATAATGCCTGCGATACGTGTAAATTGGGATAAGTTATCTGCATGCAAGCAAAAGAAAGAAGAAACTGTGTCAGATTTCTTCACCAGATTTGAAGAAACATTCATTGACCACAGCGGTCAAGATATGACCACAGAAGGTGGTCAGAGATTGTTTGTCGATAAATTTGTGCACAATCTACTTCCAGACTTGTGTAGGAAATTAAAAGATTCAGAAAGCTCTTGGGCAGTATCATCTTCAGCCCAGATATTAGCTACCGCACAGTACTATGAGAATAGAGACTAGGATGAGAAAGATAAAGTAGAGAAGAAAACTAGAGAACTCAAAACGAAGGTTTTGCTACAGCAAGCCTATCCGCCACGTGGTGGTGGTAATAAAAATAATAATGGTCCAAATCACTACCGGAACACTTTTCAGCAGCCTCAGAGAAACTTGCAGAGATTCGATTACAATCAAAACCGCGTAGGTCCCAACCAGTGTTTATACTGCAAACAAGAGGGTCATTACAAATATGACTGTCCTGCCCTGCCACAACGAACAAACGAATTTTCTGGTGTAAGAGGTCGTGGTAGTCAGCAAGCTCCCAGAGGTAGAGGGCGTGGAAACACCCCTCAGGACGCACGTCCCCTTCCACCACAAAACTCTATGAACAGGTTTGACCAGCAAAATAACGTATCTGACAGGACAGCCCAATACTACGTCGATGAGTATTACACAGAAAATGAGCAGTGGGAGAATAACGATTGCTAGGACAGCCTTAGACAAGGAGAGGGAGTTGTTTCAGTTCCAGTAGATCAGAGTGGACCTTACGTTGAGGTGATTACATCGGGTGTGTCAGAACCTTTTCTGTTGGATACTGGTGCTACAAAGAGTTCTATTATGCACTCCAAACTCCCTGGCGCACCTTTGTCTGGCGAAATGAACGTTTCCGTAGGTTTTTCTGGCGCCCCGGTTAGAAATCCGATTTCTGACCCTTTATCTCTTTCTGTTGGTCCTTGTGAATTCGAAGCACCCCTTATTTTGACAACAGGTTGTGGTGAAAATTTGCTAGGATTAGATTTGCTAAAAAGATTGTATGCGACTTTGTACTGTTCTCCCTCAGGAGTACAACTGACTTTAGGTAAGAAAGTGGTATCTCCCATGTATTTGTCGAGAAATACGCTTCCAGCAGAATTGGGACTCCTTCCGGATATTCTTTGGGCTACTGGTCCGAATGATGTAGGTCTTTTAGAAATCCCACCATATGTTGTAACATTGAAGTCGAATGTCAAAATGCCACGAATTCCCCAATACAGAATATCCAATGAGGGCGAAAAAGCTTTGCTAGCGATCGTTTACGAGTTGATTGAGAAAGACGTGATTGAAGAAACACGAGGAAATGTTTGCAATAGTCCTGTTCTGCCTGTTTTAAAACGAACTGACCCTTCTCAGCCACCTGTGTATAGATTCGTGATTGATCTTAGGGAAGTAAATAAGATAGTGGTGCCACAATTCCCAGTTGTCCCCGACATTACAACATTATTGACTATGATTCCAGCCTCTGCATCCTGGTTTTCGGTGATTGACCTGAAGAATGCTTTCTTCAGTATCCCGATTGCATTTTTTCCTTTAGTTTAGGTGGTCGCAGTTTCCGCTTTAAACGCGCTCCTCAAGGCTACTGTGAAAGCCCCTCAATATACAGTCAAGCTCTGAAAAGCCAGCTCGACGCAATGGTTTTGCCCGAAGGTTCCACTCTCGTACAGTACGTGGATGATTTGCTCATAGCTGCGGATACTGAGAAAATATGTAAAATGGCCACGTTGGCACTACTGCGTCATCTATGTGATCTACATCACAAGGTGTCACTTTCCAAGCTCCAATATTGCCGACAAGAAGTGACCTACTTAGGTCATCTCTTATCGAAGGAGGGAAGGAAACTGACCCCAGAAAGAATTCAGGCAATAGCAAAATTAAATGTGCCAAGAACGCAGAGAGAAGTACGCGCTTTCTTGGGCATTACATCGTACTGTAGACAGTGGATTCCAAATTTTTCGTTATTAGCCAAACCCTTATTGGCACTAACGTGTACAAATACACCCAATCCCATTCCTTGGTCTGATGAGTGTCAGAAAAGTTTTCTCGAATTACGCACAGCATTATGTTCGGCCCCTGTGTTAGGTAACCCCAACTACAGTAAACCTTTCACATTATATGTCCACGAGAAGGAGGGTTGTGCATTGTCTGTGCTGACTCAGTTATACGGAGATAGACAACGGCCATGCGCCTATTTTTTGTCAACTTTGGATCCGGTAGCACGAGCATTGCCAAGTTGTCTAAGGGCCACAGCAGCAGCAGCTGTTTCTATTCGACAGTCTGCAGGTCTAGTAATGAATAATACACTAACCGTGATGGTCCCGCATGCAGTAGACACATTGTTAAATAGGACCAAGACACAGCACTTAACTAGTGCTCGACTGTCCAGTTATGAATTGACGCTACTAGCAAGCCATGTGCACATCAAAAGGTGCAGTACCCTGAACATAGCCACATTGTTACCAATTGCTGAGGAATCGGATGCTTCAGAACAGCACGATTGCTTCCTCAGAACGGAGGAAGAGACGAAAGGGAGAGTTGATCTATTCGATACTCCTCTCGCTGAATGTGATGGTACATTATGGGTGGATGGTTCATGCTTTAAACTCCCAAATGGTAACGTGACTACAGCGTATGCTGTCACAACTCTGCACACAATCGTTGAAACTGCGCAAATACCACATGGTTCAGCTCAAGCCGCCGAACTCGTGGCGTTAACGAGAGCATGTGTGTTATCAAAAGGAATGAAAGTGACTGTCTATACCGACAGTCAGTATGCTTTTGGAGTGGCTCACAGTTTTGGACGACTGTGGAGAGAACGTGGGTTCCTGACTTCGCATGGAGCTAAGATTCAGCATGGTCAGTTGGTGAATGAGCTTCTTGAATCACTGACGTTGCCCCTGAAAATAACGATCGTAAAATGTAGTGCACACAAGAAAGTGATTGATGATGTTGGTCGTGGAAATGCATTTGCTGATGAAACTGCTAAGGAAACGGCAAAGAATATGATGAGCCGAATGTATGTTGCGAGCCCAGAAAGATGGACTGGTGATGTTGGAATATGTGAAGACACGATAGAAAGTGTGAAGTCCATCCAAGCTGAGGCCACGGAGAAAGAGTTAAGCATGTGGAGAGAAAGTACAGGGAGAACGGATGCAAATGATTGTTGGATTGAATCGACAGAGCAACAGAGATGGTTGTTACCCGATGCATATGTGCCTGCAGTGGTTACAATGGCTCATGGGATGGCCCATATCAGCGCGAAAGGGATTTGCGAGTTGTTGGCCCCAGTGTGGAAGAATTCAGGGATTCCCAAGTGTGCAGAGAATGTTGTCAAGAATTGCATGGTATGTCTGAAGCACAATCCTGGTAGGGGAACTCCAACTCCAGCTGGTCATTTTGCACCTCCTACGTATCCGTTCGAGGTTTTGCAGCTAGATTTCATACACATGGAGAGGTGCAACAACTTAAAATATGTGCTCGTGGTTGTTTGCGCCTTCTCAAGGTGGGTAGAAGCCTATCCCCTAAGTGACAATACTGCCTTGTCCACAGCGAAAGCCCTTGTGAAAGAGTTCTTCCCCAGATTCGGAATGCCTAGAATGGTCTGGTCGGACAACGGGAGTGAATTTGTGGGTTGTGTGATGAAACGAGTGTGTGAAGGGCTAGGCATTAGGCAGAAGTTCCACGCTGCAAATCACCCCCAATCAGCTGGATTAGTGGAATGTTACAGTGGCACGCTTAAACTTAAATTGGCCAAAATCCAAGCGAGCACGGGTCTTAAATGGCCCGACGCTCTACCCTTGGCACTCCTATCCACCAGAATGACTGTGCATTCGCGAATGAAACTCAGCCCCTATGAAATAGTCTTTGGTCGGCCAGCCAACATATGGGGAGTGCCTAGGCCCACGAAGTTTAGCGAGCTGCAACACCCCATTTTGCTTGACTATTTGTATGAATTGACGGCTAAATTGCGTGTTTTATATCAACAGGTCCACAACACCTTGCCTCCGGTTTCCGAGACACCGGGTCACTCCATTGACCCCGGTTCCTGGGTGTTGGTCAAGAATTTCCAGAGGACAAGAAACGACCAGCCCAGATGGACCGGACCTCACCTCGTCCTCCTGTCTACAAGGTCGACCGTTAAAGTGGAGGGGAAGGCCAATTGGGTCCACGGGATCCATTGTAAGAAAATACCTTTCCCTCTGCCACATGACCAATGGGTCCGGACAGGAGGCACTGACTCAAAGCGCACAACTGATGAACGCGTAAAAGAAGCTAAACGTGATTGTGAAAGTGGGAACATTTTTCAAGAAACTACGCCGCCATCAGAACAATTGAACTCTGTGGAACCTGAGCTACTATTTCCGGACCAGACAGCACCCGGGAAAAGATGCTACCATTTACGACCGAGAAAAACAGACTAAAGTAAAAGTGATTTATTTTATGATCCGAGAGAAAAACCTGTGGACTAATAAAAAATATTCTTTTCCCCTCAAATCCTATTTTTGAAAGTGCAGATTCTCCCATCTAGGTAACTTGCTTATTTTTGTTTTTTCTTGAACCGCCATCCGGGTTCCGCTGCTAGGGTCGCGGTTGATTAAAGACTTTTGGGTGCAGCTGATGACAATAGGTCACTGGTTCCAGTTGGTTCAAGGGAGTCACCCTAGACTGACGGAAGCATCCTTTAGCAGAAACAACCTACCGCCGCGGGCAGCACCTTAGAGAGGATGGAGTTTCCTGATGTGGAGAGAACTGCCAAACAAATGAACTTTAAGCAGAGAGTTTTGAAAGCAATGAGAAAGAAAATTTTTATAATGATGTGTATTTTTATGCTATTTAGCGTAATGGTCTTTTTGATAAGCTATGTTTTATTCTCTTTTCATGTGACATTTGCGCCCACTACATCACCCATACCTCCCCCTACTGTTTCCTCTCATTCTTTCCACTCTTTGCCTGACCACGAATCAAGTAGGAGATTAGAGTTCATTAATAACTCCTTCGTTCAGCTATTACACCAACACCAACTTGTGATGAACACAACCAACTGTTGGGTGTGTAGTCTCATGCCCCACACCACGGATAGAGGTATCCCCTATTTGGTCCTGCCATTTAGTCGCAATGGGTCAGTATGGGCATATAGGACAATGTTCATATATGCACGAGAAATCCAACCCCTACGTTCTGTCAAAGACAACCTCAAGACTAGCGCCCTAGTCAAGGGTATAGTTGACATGATCAAGGTAGTAACTTCTTACAAAGATACCCCGGATGATGAGATACTTGCATATGTAGGTTGGAATGTGACCGGATATGGCACTACATTAAGTGAGAAACAGCAAGCCAAGAGATCGTCCCCTATCTGGATCGTACCCCATCAAGGTCACCTGTGTCTGCAAGGTATTGGTAGGAATCCCAGAGCTCAGCTAGGGAAGAGTGTCTGTACAGAAACGTATGTTTTTGGATCTCAGTCTTCCCCTGCCTTTTTAGCCGCAAAGGGTACTTATTTTATCTGCCATGATAGAGCCTATACATGGTTGCCCCCTGACTTCTCGGGCTCATGTTTTGTTTCATTCCTGTTACCTCCCACCTACACAGCAGCGGCGGATTACCATCGGACAAGGGTAGTTAGAGGTGTTTTGAGTAAAGAAGACACTGCGGGTCAAGAATTTGGTGACTTTGCAATGGGTGTTCTGCCGTTCTGGGGAGCCATGGTTAACAGCAGAAACATAAGGCAATTGACAAGGGTAGTTGAATCCACCGTGATTGAAACTGCTGGTGCCCTTAGTAACCTGACTGCTGAGCTCCAGTCGGATCGACTGATGACCCTTCAGAACCGGGTCACTTTGGATGTAATACTTGCGGACCGGGGTGGAGTATGCAAATTGATCCAGTCCAGTTGTTGCATTTTTTTTTCTCCAGATAATGCTCCAACAGTGTACGGGGCCATCTCCAAACTACATAAGATTTCCGAATCTATTCATGTGGATAAAGGAGATTGGTCATTAATGGGATGGTTCTGGGGACTGATATCTGCCTGGGGATGGAAAATTCTGATGGTCATTGGGATGGTCTTAGCCATTCTTTTCCTGTTCTGTCTATGCATACAGTGTGCTCCTGCAATATGTGGCCTCTGTACTACATCATGTGTAAGGAAGCCTGTGTCAAGACATGAGCTCAGCACTAGAATGATGTTGCAGCAACATCTCAATGACTTTGGGAATATGGATCTGGACTCAGATTAACATAAGGATAGATTAATTGCCTATGTAAGGGCAAAAGGAGGGTCTGTGGTTCTGAAAAATATGGATCCGTAATAAGTACCGGACTCGAGAATAAAAACTTCGTCGAAATAGGACGAATTTGGTATCAAAAGACCGAGAATGACGAGTACATCAAGTACATTTATTTTCGGCATATTCGAGTGACGATTTCACCTCGAAATCGTCATTTACCTTCTAAACCCTTAGCTGCATGTTGCCCTCTACATAGGCCTTAATCCAGTCGAATTTGATTCCACAAGGACACATACTCCTTAATCGACTTCTTCCTGACACAAGTACGAGTTAGAACCATTGCCCCAGGCCGAGCTCGTTAGGTCAGTTCCCTCCCAGTGGCCGAGCAAGATAGTATCTAGGCCCAACCGGCCATAAATCCATTTCAGCACGCACACCTGCCATATCTCGCGCACATCTTTCTCCACTCCTTTTCCTCACTTGTTTTATGATGGGGAGGTGACCATTTTTATTAGGGGTCCAGCGATATCTGATGAAATGTTGGGCCTTGCCGGATGATTTGTTATGGGCAGCACGACGTGAAATATGTACATGTCATCATGACTCTGCTTTCTTTTGTAAAACAGTAACCATAAATGAAATACCACGCACCCAAGGAATGTTTTGCCAAAGGGTGAATATTGTGTATAAGAAGAGAAGCCTAACTTTGTGAAAGTGTGCAGTCTCCTGAATATACTTGTATCGTACTTCTAGGACCCTGTCACCTTGGTTGCAGCCAATAAACTAATCTTTGACTTCACCTGGAAGACTCTGAAGTTTCTGTAGGTCTGACTCAGGAGAACCCGAGGTCTCTGGTGTGTTGATCCCCTGGCACCGCTGGGTTACCGGTTCTGTACCGGTTCTTAAAAACCCAGTACCTCAGTATATGATATTGATTTTAATAGATGTTTTTATATAATGCACAATTTAAATTTATACAGAGTACACACAGAGCTACTTCCTTTACTTTTAATAAAGCTTTAAAACTTACATAGACTCTGTGGTTTTTGGTCATGAGTGAGTGAGCGAAAGGGTTTCCAATTTGCAAGCATGAGTCCGTGAGTCTGAGAGGTCGGTACTCTGACTCCATAGTCTTATGTTTTCTGGGTTGTATAATCATTGGGGATCATCGCTGCATTCAGAGCAAAATAATTACTCTCTGATACACTAGCTAGTCAGTAAGGAGATTGGGGGTTCAACTTCTGGTATGACTGAGGTATGTGGAAAGTCTAACTGCGCCTATTATAATTTATAACCAATACCCTATTTCTTGTTGAAAGTTCTGTATGTGCAGAATAGTCCCTGCAACAGTAGTAGTATGTCCTCCTATCCAATCAAAAAGTAAACTAGTTTTTTATTCTTGGTGGCCATTGACATTTTATTGTTGGGAATTGTCAAAGCATAAACATTTAGAAGACGTCAATAGACATTATGGACAACCCAGAGGACTGCGCTCAGTGCCTAGAGCTATTGCTGAATAGGAGTTGTGTTTAACAGTACACCTTTTGCCAATTGTGAAAGCTTAGCTAGCTACACAGACAGACTAATAATAATCTAGTAGTAGCACAGAGAGTCATAGTAGAGGCAGGATAAGAATTTAGAAACAGTCTACAAGAAGATCAAAGACGATTTAGGAAAAACTAGAATTATAAGGAACGTTTGGAATAAATAGGTACTGTAAAAGATAGGGAAGTATAATTAATAATATTAACAGGAAAACTTACTGGGGCCAGCAGAGGTGCCCTCAGCGGACCTATCCTGGCCTTCCTGTGGTTCTTTCTGTGCCGCGCTGCTACCTCCTTCTCTGTCCTCTTGCCCCTGGGGGCAGCTGACGTACAACATGAAAGAAAGACACAAACATGTATGAATGTTGTCAACCAAATCAAACATTTAAAAAAAACTGTAACAAATTATTTCGGGGAAATAGACAACAATTGCACTAAATTTATTGACCGATCTGATGTGGTCTACTAGGATATTAGTATTGCTGGATTTGTGGACCGTCTACTTGGAAAGTTATGTAACTCACAAAATCAACTAAAAAAAGGTTCTACTAGGAGTGGCAGGCAGCACTCCGCAGCACGCAAAGTGACAGACACAGTCCGTCATGATTGCAGACCACTAAAAAGTTTCCTACTAAATAACCAGTCATAATATACTCAAACTATCAGTCCACCACCACTGTCTCTTCTTAGTGGCAGGAGTACAAAGGAAGAACTGGACTTGAGTCTCTGGTGTCTAGTATTACGCAGTTCTGTAAAGTACTCATACATAATCACTCAGGCCAAATGCGCACAAAATTGAAAACAAGTGAGCATAGTAGCACTGCCAGAGAGCAGGCGAGCACCTGCAATCACAGAAGCTTTTGAAACTTAATTTACCTGCAATGTAATCTCTAGTGGCTAGCATTACGCAGTTCTGTAAAGTACACTCATACATGATCACCCAGGCCAAATAGGCAAAAAATTGAAAACAAGTAAGCATAATAGCACCGCCAGTGAGCAAGCGAGCACCTGCAATCACAGAAGCATTTGAAACATAATTTACCTGCAATGTAATCGTCAGCATGCTTGCTCTTTGGAAAAAACAAATATTTGCAATATCATAACACAGAGCAAGAGAAAACAAAGTAGTGATTAAATACTAGCTACTACTACTCACCAAGGCCCGGGATCTCGACTCCAAGCAGGTCTTGCTCCCGGTCCAGGAGGTCCGACCACTGGTGCGTCGCCTGGTTGTAGGTGCGCCGGACCCCAGACTCCCGATACATGGCCCGGCACACCTTCCTCCATAGCTGGCGATGATCCCGGAGCCCGTACCCGACACCGGGACTGCTGCGACAGTCTTGGGGAGGTGGCACTGGACGAAGAAAACCAGTGCAGCCACCTCCACCGCGCTGAAGATCTCCCGGGCAATTACTTCCGCCCCCCTTAAGCGCCCGCAAGGTACCCGGGTATGGGGTGCGGGACCCTTCCCCTTGTTCTTCCCGGCTCCCTTTGCCATGGTCCTGGACATGAAAGGAAAATAGGAAAGAAAGAATAGGGAAAAAGTAAATAAAAGAAAAGAGTTAAAAAAGTAGTTTTAAAGTAACCAAAAGTAGAAAAAACCACAAAATATAGATGTTGAAAAATAAAGAGATAAAAAATGACTAAAAAAAATTAAAACAAAGTTCAAAGAAACAAAGGATTGCAAAGATAAAGGGAGGATTGAAAAAGCATGCCCAGAACCATAGCAATGAATAAATAACAAGATGGCCGCGCCCATTGCCATCGCGTGGGTAAGTTCCTGCGATATTTCCCCCGCGAGCACGCAAAAACGGACATGAACACGTAATTGTGGCCCGCACGTAGGAAATGCACAACGCGAGCATGCAACTGGCGCCCGGAAATGGAAATACGCAACGCGGACACTGAAAACAAGATGGCCGCGCCCATGTACGACCGCATGGGTAACTATGCGGTCGCCGCGCTGAAAAAAAACACGCGAACACGCAAAGCGCCCCACAAACACGCAAAAAAAATCTGCTTATTCGCACAAATTCACGGAATTTGTGGACCGCGAATTCGCGTACAGCGAATTTGCAAATTTCGCCCATACTTGCTTGAAAGAAGCCCATATTTACACGGCCATGAAAAGCCACGCAGGGTGACTTTACACGGCCTTGTAAATATGAGCCAGCACCCACTTGCCACTGGACCATCCAAAAAGTGATGCTACGGTGGAGCAAGAGGCCAGTGTTTCTCTATCATATATTTATAAAAACTGTACATCAGTTGGTTCATAGTTTTAAAACTTTTCATGTGGGAATCTCTACAAATCTCCCATGCAGAATTTACAAACATTGTGAAATTCAATATGACTATTCAATGCTTTTGAAGTTTAATCCCCAATGTTATTTAGTACCACAGATCATATTGTACAACTTGTCCCAGGCTGTAAAACTTGATTGACTACCCAGGTCACTTTGGAATTACAGAAGACACTACAGATGCTTGCAAAGCCCCGTCTATTAAATGGATCATACTGATGCAAGATGTTAGTCAGTGGGATAATGTTGGTCCATTGCCTCATTTGGGTAGTAGATTGTCCATTGTAAATGAAAGGACCATTTGACATTGTTCCATGCTGCTTTACAAAAATGGGAGCAGTGACTAAGTGCTGTCATGAGACACTCTGATTATGTGCCACATGGAAAATGATGAACAATCAGTGCAACCACAAGTTGCTCCTGGGGAGGTTGTTGCACAAGTCCCCTCCAGATACTCACCTGCTGAAGCCTGTAGTGGTACTCCAGTTCCACCTCAAAATATGGTTTGTGCGCTTCCAGGGAAAGTGAGGCTGCAGTTTACAACATGACTGTCTATTATTATTGCACTGTTTACTGCACAGGTGAAAAATGAACAGAGTCCAGGTTTTTGCTGAGAGAAGTGAATTTTCAACAATAATTTATGACGTTCTCTCATTTTGCCCCAGAAGCATGCCGTTAACATGGTGCGTGGCGCAAAACTAAACAAATCATGTTGATGTATAACGTTTGGTAGTTTGACATACAATCAACATTTTATCATACAGTCGAGTCAGCGTCAGTAATGTTTCACATGTGAAAAGTAAGGAATTTGGAGGTAACTATTCAAAACGTGGTCACCAAATGCACATCTTGTACATCCTTTTAGAAATACCAAATTATGTAATTGTAATTGCAATTCAATTTATATAGTGCTTACTATCCCCGAAGAGGCGTTGTGGTGCATTAATCTAAGAAGACAAAGTGGTTATTGGCTATTGTTGATTATTAGTATGAGTCTTGTGCTCTCAAGAAAACCATCCCATGCATTCATTCCAGTTCCTTTCTGGTAGCTAAAAGTAATAGGAGTTATCTGTGATCATTAGTTGGGGAGGGGAGGTATGTAACACATTGTTGGTGAGATTAATAGATGAGATAGAGGAGGGTAGCTATTGTTACGTTGTAGGGATATTGCTTTCAGAGGAAGAGAATTTGTTATCTTCTCAATGAGTTGTGGGCAATACAGATTAATACAAAGATGCTTGTGACAGAGTAGGTTGTGTTCAGGGAGAGGAGGAATGCATTGGATGCAAGGGAAGAAGAGGTCAGTTTTAAGGGGAAAAAAGGAGAGTTGACGGTAAGAAGTTTTAAGTAAAAGTCAGTTTTTCATGCCATATTTTAAGCATATAGAGAATCTTTTTCTGATATAGCAAGTAATTTGATAATGCAAGACTGTAGAAAGAAACTATATTATTTGCATGTGACGCAGTGTTATATTAGGTACTATGATAGACACTAGAATCATGCAAATCATCTCCCAGCTCATACGCTGCTGCTATACCACCATACAAGCCAGGTCACCCGATGAGCTCATGGGTTGGAAGCAAAAAATAAATGGCTGGATGCATTTGTAGCAAAATATCAATAGTTTTAGGCTGTGCTTATACGGATAGGAACCTAAAGAACATAGGAATGTAAGAAATATATTTTTAGATAATGATTGGAAACAATGAAAAACTCTGGAGCAGAGGTCTTCTGTTGTTTGCTCTCAAGTTTAGTGTACAGAATAAATAACAAGTACAAAATGGGATCCATTCACATGTGTCTGATTTGGCACAGTGCAATTGGAGGGCAAGGCTAGCTTCCCTATGCAGTGGCTGGAGGGTGGCGATCCTGACTTTGAGGGGTCCTGGAAGGTGACTGGGCTCCCTTTGGAAATTCAATGAATATTGTTGGAAAATGGCCAGCTTTTAAGGGTCATTACAAACTTTTTGCCTTCCTCCTCCTGTTTTCTGACCTTGCTTGTGTCGGTTTTAGGACTCTGAGAATGACCATCGGTAAAGTGCATGTGATTTCTCCGCTAGAAATGGTTTAATTGACTTATCCACAATTGACATGTTTAATGTATCTGTAACTCTTTAGTAAACTGCACTACCTGTGTCCAGGGCCTGTAATTTAAATGCTTCTAGTGGGCCTGTAGCACTGATTGTGCAACCCACACAAGCAGCTCTTAGCACATTGCTCAGACCTGCCACTGCAGAGCCTTTATATTGCCACGTTGACTTGGCATTTAAAACCCTTTGCCAAGCCTTAAACTCCCCTTTTATTACACTCTAGCTGTACCCGGCCACGCGTTGCTGTGGCTCAGTCTGGTTAATTGGAAAAGAAAGAAAGAAAGAAAAGAGAAAGAGCCCGTTTCTGATATGTTTAATTTCACAATGCTTGTGGGTGTACAATATTTTTTGTAATACTGTGCGATTTCATCGATATGTATGATAGCCTTCCTATCACTTCCTCTGTATGTTTTTGATAGGAAATGTGAATATGGATCAACCCACCGGTTATGTACTTCGATGTCACTGTTTTGCATTTGTATGGTTGCTAATGTACCGCCATCTTCTTCTGTTTAAAGGATTTACATCGTTCCCTGTAAATGTGTTGGATACTAATGCTCAAGGAGATCGCTTAGAGCATTTTCCGTCTATCATGCATGGGGAATTTGGATTCAGTGTACAGCAAAGTCTATTTATCATATTTTTAATCCCAACTTCATGCAAATCCTTATCGACGTCGGCCTCTGGTATTTCAATGCATACTACATCGCAGATTTCGTTTGAAGTGATTTTGTTATAGAGCCAGATTAGTATATGTGCGTGTGGCAATCCTCTCTTTTTCCATTCCACCGAGTACATCCAGCAGCGCACAGACCCAAACACTTCATGTTTTACCATGAAATCCATCACCGATTTCAGCTTCTGTCTGAAAACACGTGCTGTGACGTCATGCCTATCCACCGGCGATTGCCCAGGAAGTAAGAGCTGGTGTATATCGTCCCAAGCTGGATTGCATATGAATGTAATGAATAGGTCCGGACGCCCGTAGTGACGAACATACGCAATTCCATCTTGAGCGTACTCATGCCTATGACGTGGACTGCCTGTATATGAAGATGGCAAAATTATTCCAGTGCCAGGTGAGACATCTATGTATATAAAAACACTCGCCTATTCTAATGCAAGTTGTGTCAATATTTCTAAGCAATCGGTGAAGAACTTTCTGAGATTTGAGATTTTGAACAAACAAACATTTACATTTTTATTTATATAGATACATCACCTGTAAGAAGTCCCTGGGTAGCCCATTGGTAAAGGTTCTGTGTTTGCAAAAGGTAGTACATATACTTTTAGCTTTTGCATGTCCTGGTAGTAAAAAACATATGCAATTGCTTTTAATTACTGTGGGGCCTACTCCTACCAAACTTTAACATTGGGTATCTCATATTATACTTGTAATCTGCAATTCATGATTGAGAAGAAGTAGATCTGTCATGTCTCATGTCATTAGAATGGCACTTATAAATCCTATTTACTGGTAAAGTTGGTTTTAACATTATTATTTTACAAATATCAAGTTTTTGGGAAAGTTGGTATTTCTATGCTCATAAAGATCTGTGTGCGTCCAGCCTGCCTCTATTACATGCCTAAGTTGGGTGACAGCTTGAATTTGAGCATTCCCTCTAACAGACACACACAAAGGAAGGTTAGGTATGTCTGAGTGCCCATCTTCATCCCGATGACTAATCCTGGGCATGATGGGATGGAGGAGCTGAACATCTGAATAGGTAGTGACCTATCCTCTAACAAAAGGTCGAATTCTCCCTCCACCCCATATGAAGTCCAGAGCCAAGGCTTGGAAAAGAGGACCCCTGTCCACTTCAAAGACCCTTCTTCAAAGTCACCCCCACATCAAAGGCACAACTGGACATAAGTATTGGGCCTCTGACCCCACCAACTCAGACACCTATGGACATGCAAAGAACCTCTGTCAGAAAGACCACGGTGTTGCCAGAAGAACTGTCACTCTGCTAGAATGATGCTCTAGAAGAAATGCTTTTCTGCTACCCTGCTGCCTGATCAAATATATGGATCCCGAAGATCGGGATCCATATATTTGATCTTTTTTCCAAACTCAATGCATCACCACTGAACATGCTGAATTTTGATCCCATCAAAACATGCAAGTCAATTAATGATCTGAGATGCTGGGAAAGATTAAAGCTTAGTTACAAACTTTTATTCCAAACCAATTCATGCGAAGCACTTAGATGCGACACACATCATAATTAGGGAGAAACCTACAAAATGTATCAACATGGATGACACCAACCTTCCGGCAATAAGCTAATTGCCCATGCAAGAGACTGAAATAAAACTAATTCAAGATATTGACAAGTCTGATTTAAGCATTTGAATATCATCATGCCTCCAGACCCCCCAATCCGTAAAATCTGCGATATGAAACACAACTGCATGGAATCGGTATAAAACTACAAATCCCAGCGGCATTAGCATACTGCACCAGAAATCCGGAAGTAATTTAAACGAGCTAACCCGGAACTGGCTCACGGCGTCTGCATTCATGGAGGCGACGCATTGAGGAGGATAGCGAAAACCTTTAAGGTAACTCAAACAACTAACTGTGTATTTAAATTCTGCAGTGTAGTGATCTAAACTGGTGAATAGTGCTCGCAAACGAGCGATTCAAATTGTAGAATTAACTTGACTGAAGCGCACAATTAAGCACGACCTCTGGATAGCCCAATCTCTACGCAAATATAATACGCCCGCAGTATAATATTCACATACCTCACCCGTAATGGCACAAACAAATTAGGGGCGAGACGATAACATGTAGAATCTTGCATTGTTCTTTCGACAAGATGTGGCATAAATTAAAGTGCACCCGCATTAGGTCTTTCCGTTTCAGATAATAAAAAAAAAAAACAGTAAAACATTGATATGATGGAAATGGAGTCCTGAAGAACAGTGAACTAAATAGGGAACGCTCGATCGACCCACAAGTGAGTTACTTGCATTCACGAACCACTTTAGAAGGAGTACCAACAAGGTTTCAAACATTGCTAGACACAGTTGTATTCCTCTCTTCCAGCCCCACGGAAGTGAAGACTACAAAAAGAAGCACAGTTAGGAGCTGAGTATATGTTGTGCTGAATGTAAGTTGAGAGTTGCTCTCATTAGATGACTGACAGGATGTTATTTAATTTATGTCTTCCAGATTCAGTTGTTTGGTCCTGAAGAGAATCCCTTGACTCATAGGGATTTGAAACGCGTCGACCTATTTTTTTTTGTGTTAGACCAATCGATCACAAATATGTATTGCTAACTGAAAAATTACTGATGGTCTTGTTTATGAATATAAACGAATTAGTGTATCCTTTCATTGAATGTATTAGGTTTTAGATGCCAATTTAAAGATAAGTGCTGCAGGGCCTATAATATAAAATAATTCTGTCTCCCGCCCCTTTCCCACCATCAATTTGTGTTGTCTGTCGTCATTTCACGTTCTTGAGTGTTATGTGTTAAATGTGTAAAATCTCTTTCTTCACTTTTTGGGATTCTTTGCCCCACCCGTTTCCCTGAATAATTCCCAAACTAAAGGCCTGATATTCTCCCCTTTGTAATTTACAATGAATGTATTTGATTGATGTGACAATTCTTTATTGTGTTGTTTTCATACAAAAAATGTCCTTGCTCTTTTTTTAAAAGAAAAAAAAATTAAAATAAATTCATTGAATTCTGATAACAAAATTTCGACTGAAAGAGTGGTCTGTTGGAATGGGTTATTGCTAGCCCAATACCCTTGGAAAATGTTCAACTAGTGCACAGTACTGGCATTTTGTATCTTTATTGGGGGGTCTTCATCAGTACCTTGAGGGACTAGTGAAGGGGGGGACGCGAGCACCAATAGAATGCAGCACAAAGGATCCGGCTGTGTATTGAGGATGAAGGGCCCGTAAGATCTGTAAATTAAAAGGTGACCACAGTCTGATGTTGGAAAGTGGTAGGTGCCCAAAGTGCACCTGGATAGCCGATCACAGTTGATTAGTAACCCGACGGCGGCTCCAGTCTGCTGTAGTGTGTTTATCTAGGGACCTGAATCGATATTTCTATGTTATGCCCTTGTCCGGTTATAAATCAATAATATCCATACAACGGCATAAAAACCCTATTCATAATTCAGTCGTAGCACATGCTGTCACATTAAGCAAGACTACTCCTCCAGCCCCCTAGAAAGCCCACCGAGTTCTCTAAACAAAACCAAGCCTCCAGCAACCTGGGAAATCCCCCTTGCCTTTGTTTTGATTTCGTCCTAGAACTCCTGTAAAGCACTGTAAGTTCTTAGTTCTTAGTTCTTAGTGACATCGTTATTGATGTCTTATGTCCAACCTTACGTCAAACCCGGCACCTTTCAGGTATAAATATACCAACGTTGCCTTAAGCAAACACACGGTGGTGATTCTGGAGCAGCTATCTACTTGCGCGAGAGCCCAGCTGATGCAAGAGCCCAAAACGCTGCACCTCCCTTTTGACGCGCTGAGAAAGACGCTGTCTTTTCTCCTGCCGAGAAAATCTAGCTCCGGCGTTTCCAGCCTACCCTTGCGGGTTACTGGGATATCGAGTCCTGAGAGAGAGATACCAGCCCTCCTGCTTTTTATTACCCAGGTACTGAACTGACTAAACCCTTAAAGAGAATTCTTGAGTCAGATTCCTGGCAAAACAAACTTAACTTGAACTACTACTTACTTACTCCTTCCCACGTATTAGGCTTAGGTCAGGTACACCGGGGTAGGCGTATTTAGAAGCACCAGTTGAGTACGATTAGTCAATGTATATATGTATGTATATATTTTAATTATTTTAAAGTATCATATGGCTAAGAAACCATATCAATGCTTTTACAGTATTATTTTATAATCCTACTTCTACTGTACGCACTTTATTTTACCATGAGCATTACGATCGTGGCAATTCATTTCTCTTGCATGAGGAAGAAGACTGCTCAATAAATAATACCTTTTATTGAAAACGCCCGTCTCTCTTTTCTCTGCATTCTGGTGAAACTAAGTACGCACATTTTTGACTGAGTGAAATAGCTGTCTTTTGTTTTCACACGACTCTAGAGATATACTCTTATTTAGGGAGAGCAAAGTTGTCATGTTTTATGGTTGTCAGTAGCTAATCCCTTCTTGTCTATCCAGGGAGGTTAAACTCCTCCTCGCTTATTCGATAAAGTTTCTAGTGACCTCTGAGCTAGCTGGCAAACCTTAAGTCTAATATAGTCAGTAGAGACCTAGTTAACCTCAGTCCTACGTCTACACTGCTGAATATATTATTCCAATGCGCAGAGCCTATTGGGAATATAGGAACTACACTACATGGCGCCCAACGTTTGGTAAGTCGATAAATCTAACGCAAGACGTTAGAGTAACTCAGACGTGCTTTTTCACACAGACAATTTCTCCCGTAAATACTCCAAAAGACGTCTGGAGTGGGTAAAAGGCTAAAATCCGCCGGAACTTAGTAGGAAGAGATTTCTATGTATAGTTTTTGGTTTATTCAACGTTGAAGGATACAGTGTTCCAAAATATTGTGCACCTAATCTTTGTTTCCTTGAAACCTGCTCTGCAAACTTTAACTAAAACAATGTCAACTAACGGCAACAGCAACGAAACCGGTGAAACTGCAGTAGATGCAAATCAACGGGGTTTCGATGTTACAGGGTTTAATGAAAATGAACCGGGTGCAATTATTATCCCGGAAAACATAAGAAAAACCATAACACTTAAACTTATAGAAAATGGACTAACATCGAGAGGTGGTATGTCGTATTCGTAATTGAGGCACATGAATATCGGCAGACAGAGGTATTCTATTCATGGATAAACTTTACAGCAGCAAACGCTGTCACACACGAATTCCACTATTACAAAATAGAGGAACCTCCGGAAGAGTACACTCCTTTCGAGGAGGTGCAAATCCCATTAAAATACTAAGAGCACCTGCTCTGGTTTAAAGGCGCCCTAAAACATAATAATCACATCACCAGGCTCGGTCCACTAGGTAGACCAGGAGCAACGTGGCCGGTTCTAGCCAGCCACACACCACATCCTGACATTAATAAAATGTCAAGCGAAGAACTCTTAGTTAAAATAAAAGAATTAACACAGGCATATAGAGAGTTAGTTCAATTGGCAACAGAGGATATAACTTTCCTCCAGAAATTGAAAGAAACAGATATAGCAGAACAGCCATTTGAACTTGCCAGAATCATAGAAAAATCCTATGAAGAACTAGGAAGAGATAGTTTGGGTGGGAAACCGGTAAAACCCCAACTAACTGAAAATCCTGGAAAGATATTTATTAAAAATAATCTAAACACTCCAAAAAAGAGCTGGGAAGGAAATAAACAATCCACTCATAAAGAAAAAAGATTCCAGTCCAGAGGAAGGTCTCCTCGGCGGAGAGAAAGATCTCCGGACCAAGGACACAAGTCTCCCCAGAGGGAGCCCTCTGAGAAAAGATACAACCTTAGAAATAGGGATAATTTGAAGAAACCTTATAGATATCAAGATATTGATACACGTCCCTCTCGATCTTTTCAGACTTCCTCGCAGAAATCGGAAAGAAGAGGACAGTCAGAACTCAGGGAAGAGCACGTCAAGTCCAAAGAGAAGGAACCTGCTCATGAAAGTAAAACATTACAATTTCCAAAAAAGAAGGTAGCCAGTATTAAAGTAATCAAACATGCCGAGGATCCTGAGGACACAGCTGAAAAACGGAGAGTGGGCCCAGACAATGCTAGACAGCGCAGCAGAAGTGAGCATAGCTCGCAAGATCCTGATGAATCATCTGGAGACAGTGGACACGAATGAATACATCCAGGTGGAAACTGCAGATACCAGAGTTAGCAAACCTCATAAAATATACGAAATAACATTACGTATAGAGGGAGATAAGACTAGGAAAATAAGGGGTCTATTTTGGGATAACCTTTCAAAAGGCTATGACATCCTTTTAGCTGAAAAAGATTGGCCACCAGAGTTTGTCAGGGAGTGCCCTCATGGCGAAGAAATGATTATGCCTGCCTTCTCAAACCATATTCCAATTCATAAAAAATATACACCTGCAAGAAAGTGGGCAGTAGCCCAAGCTCCTGCATTATATAAAAACCATCTAGGATGGGATGAGGACTCTCCTCCTCACAAAATCCAGTTAAAATGCCAAGCAACTGCACAAAGGCAGTACCCAATTAAGCAAGAAGCTAAAAGACAGGTCAGGGAGATCTTAGATCAACTTGAATACCAGGGGGTGATTGAAACATGCACCTCACAAATGAACAATCCTTTTGTTTCCTGTCTCCAAGCCAGACGATTCATACCGTCTAGTTTTGGACTACAGACACCTAAACTCATGTTGCAAGACATTTGTAGTACAAAACTCACACAGTGCAGCACTAATGAATAACATCGTGCGCAAAAAATACAAAACAACATTAGACATCTCTAATGGATTCTTTTGTCAAAACATAGCACCTGAAAGCAGGTATTTGACCGCTTTCTCAATAATGGGCTCGCAGTAACATTTCTGTCGACTCCCACAGGGGTTCAAGAGTAGCCCAGGATTATTCTCATCAAGGGTAACAGAGTTACTACAAATGTATGATGATGAGGCATTATCTTATGTCGATGACATCTATCTAACAGATGATGACTTGGATACTCACTTGAAAAGAGTGAACACCATAATACTTGGGTTCGCAGCAGAGGGTTACAAATTCAACTTTAAAAAGTCACGAATTGCCCATCTAACTGTCCTGTTTTTAGGATATGAATTATCAAGTGAAGGCAAAAGCCTGGCAGACAATTTCTTAGAGAAATGCGCTGTACTCCAAGCACCAAAAACTCTGAAGAACTTACAATCAATTCTAGGTTTCCTGAATTTCGGAAGAACTTACATTCTAAATTATGCAGAGAGGGTTAAACCTCTCTATAAACTAATACAACCTGATTTTAAACCAATCAATTGGACTCAAAAACACACAGAAATTTTTAGATCATTGCAAACAGACATGTTAGCTAAAACGAAATTGCAAACTCGCGATAACACACGCAACCTTGTAATCCGAGTCATCCCCGGAAGATGCGGATTCACGTACATGACCTCTAATGAGGGAGAAACGGTACCAATAGCTTACAAATCACACTTGTACACAAAAGCTGAAATGAAATTTAGTTCAACATAAAAAATTCTAACTGCGGTTCAGACTGCTGTAGCAAAAGCAAGAGCCCTTGCCCAAGGTAAACGAATAATAATCGTTACACCAATACCAGCCCTAGAAGCGGTAACAAAGGCAAGCATTCCGAATGCTAAAGCACTACATCCGAGATGGATCCAATCGGTTAATTCTCTTGCTGCAACAGACGTAGTATACGAATTTGAATCCTAATTTGAAAACACAATAATTTCTACAATATGAATATGAATGTCCTCTGCCAACTGAAATCCTGCCTCTAGAACATTACGGCTGTATAATATATACAGACGGATCAGCACAACCCGCAGTTGGGGGTAAACAAGCTCACAGTGATGCGTGCGCGATTGTTAAAGGTCGTTGGCACGAGAAGAAATTTAAACCACTGGTCACTAAAAAGCAATCTCTAGGAGATTGTACAGCTCAGCGAGCTGAACTACTCGCTTTTAAGATGGCCCTTGAAAATACCGATCGCGAATTCCCCACACTCATAGTGTGCGATTCATATTACTGCGTTCAGTCTTACAATGAATACTTGCAGAACTGGGTTCAAAACGGTTTCAAAGATGCAAAAGGTGGCACAATCAAGCATAAAACGCTTTGGGAACAAGTAGTTATTTTACAGAAAGAACTACAAAAGACTCACTTGATACATACACTGAGTCATCAACGTGATGGCGTTCACGTTGCGGGGAATTCATTGGCTGATGAAGCCGTGAAGGCAGCTGTGCAAATGGCTTCCGTAGCTGCTATCACCTGGTCAAAAACAAAAATAGACAGCGAGATATTGCAAGCTGTCAGTGCTACAGTAAAAAATGAGATAAAATCACTCCCTAAAGGATTTCCAGTAAAGTACTCATACATAACTGATGCGAATAACGTTCCATTTGCTCGAATCCCTGGAGTGGGGGATAGGGCAATTCCAAACATGGAACATAGGTTAGGACTAATTACAGCGGCACACGAAGGGCTCGCTTCTGCACATGCTGGTGTTTCCGCCACAGTATCATTATTAAAACAGAGATATCGGTGGCCACGCATGAGAAAACAAACTAGGAACTATGTTCTAGAATGTGAAATATGCCAAAGGATGAAAGTTTCAACAGTGAAACGACCGGCACAAACACCCCTTCTAATCTCGGATAAACCATTAGCGTGCGTTTACCTGGACCATTGTGGTCCCTTACAAAGGGATGGTAACTATAAATATATCATGGTCGCAGTGGATTCATGCACGAGATTCATTTGGATGTGGCCCCAGCGCTCGGCTGACGCCAGAACTGTTATAAAAGATTTGTGAGTATATATCGGAACATACGCAATTGGCATGCTACATTCTGACCACGGTCCTGCTTTTAGCTCTCGAGTTTATAAGGAGGCCATGACCAGCATGGGCATTGCGTTGCGGTATTCTTGTCCCTTCCATCCTGAGGGAAACGGGATTGTGGAAAGAAAAAACCGAGACATAAAGCAATCTATAACGGCAAGGGTACTAGGTTCGGGTGATGGGTGGGTCAAACATTTAACAAGTGTCCAACGTAGTCTTAACAATCTGCCAAGAAATTCTCTAAAAGGTTTCAGTCCGTACGAACTATTGTTCAGGACTAGAATGCATATCCAGGACCTTTATAGTCAGACTTCAGTGGTAGAAGAAAAATGCTTTGATATCAAAGATCGTTTGGCTATTTTACAGGACTTAAATGAAAGAAGAAAAGACCTGAGCAACATACAGTTAAAACAGCAGCCAACAGCCACTGAAGAGAAACCACCTGTCCCAGCAAGGCCTGTCTGGATTCCAAAGATTGGGGATCTGGTCAGAGAGAAAATCGCGGTGAAGAAGGAATTTGGGCCTTCTTGCAGAAAAGCAGTACCTGTCTTAAGCTGTCAACGGAACAAGATGAGTTGTACTACCGCCCCTTGCTGGTAAAAAGGAGAACCGAGTTGTATCCATCGACCTGGTGAAACCACAATCATGTGGCCAATAATATGTAGTAGGCCCAGTGGACTCCCAAGATGTAGCAAAGCTCCAAAACTTGCTACAATACAAGAGGTTCAAACTGAAAGACTAATCACATTTGATACATCTACAGTGAATCAAAAAGGACTATGCAACAAAGCCATGGAACTTACACCTCTTAAAACCCAAATTAAAACAGTTCGTCAAGAAACACCTGTCTACGACAATGTAGCCACAGACTATGCTAATGAAACAAAGAAAATTCCAAAAGCAAATAAAAATCCAGAAGCGATTCCAACTATTGACAGAACTGCATCTGGGTACTTCATCAACTTCGATGACTTTTCTGAGGATCCGAGCGAACCTGAAGAACAGCCAACAACAACAATTTTTAAAGACAAAGCAACAGAACTCTTTCATCAACTCAAAGAAACCTATCTGATTTCTCCATGGATTGAATTTTGGATTGTGTTAGGTGTACTTTTCCTCCTGCTTTGGCTCATCATGGTACTTTGTTTGGGAAAATTCATTGAGGGAAAATACAGTACAATGGACACAGCAAGTCAGAACATCAACTTGGTCCTAAAGGCACACAAGTCGTCTCACATTGAGAAAAGAGAACTATCATCAGTAAATGTCACAGCCAATCCAATACCCAGTGGGGTAGCTTGGGACAAAACAGATTACGAAATGTATGGCCCGGTCGAACTCTTGACGTATCCACACCAATTCAAGGTTTCATTAAGTGACTTTGTAAATCCGAGTACATTCTCTGATGATTGGGACTTTGAAAGTATTAATGATATGATGTCAGATTTAGTTATGTCAGCAAAATTTACAGAACATGATTACTTACAGGGTTCATCAAATTATGAACAGATGTACTGCTACAATCACTATGCACACCATTATTTTCATAAATCTGCTCAACCTAGAAATGTTTTTAATTATAATCAATGGGAACATTGTGCAACTCCACCAAAAGGCGGTTAAAAAATTTTTTAGGAGAAATTCCCATACTTCTCAGGGTTTAACACAAGTGATGCAGAAATGTTTTATTTCAAACTGTTAAATAAGACAGGATTCAAAACAATGCTGACACATACTAAATTAATCTATTCGGAAACATTTTATGAAAAAATGACTACATTTGGTTTTGATTTTTGGAAAAACAACATTGAAACAAAAACCATCTGGGGTACCAAAGATTGGCAGGTCCAAGGTATAGAATCATTATTTAGAGCCTGCATGATGCCAGAACAAATTATATTCTTGAATGACACAATTCAACAGACAACCTGTCTTGGCCTAGCCAAAATTAAAGACTTAAACAAACCGTCTATTCCAAAGCCAACACCTCACAGTAATAGTACTACAGATGTTGAAATAGACGTATCCCATATTTTTAACCAAAACAGAACACAGCCTGATTGGAAAAAATGGTTGATCTGGCCCACAGACACAAATAACTGTCAAGATAGATTCCTGAACAAAATACAGGGGTTCAAATTGACCAGGCCAGACCCTAGATACTCCCAGAGACAACATCCAGGGATAGTTACAACATACAGTGTAGGGAAATTCTGCCTCGAATGGCTACAGAAATCCACACTGGCAGAAATTAAGCAACACTTGACTTTACTTAAAGACGGTGCTGACTTGCGTGATTTCATAATGGGACCACGTAAACAGCGTCAAAAACATTTCATAGCGGCCAGTATATACGCAGCTTACAACGAAGCTTGGAAAGAAACGCAAATTGAAACAGCAGAAAAAATAAGGGAAATTGACCTTATTAATTTGGAAAAATCACTTTCTGTTGTGGACAATGGGTTAATGACTCTGTCTTCCAGAATATATTCACTGGACAGTATTGTATCATCTGCAATTGATATAATAGAACAGGACTTACTGATGTTGCAACACGGTCAGTCTCAACTACATTCTATTGTACAGCTTGGCTGGACGTTGCAAAATCTGCGTTCAGGCTACTGGCCCTGGCGTTTAATCAACACAACGTCATTATTCTCTATCTTTAACCTTACTGATACACAAATCAGCTTGGCACAAAAAGGAGCGGAATATACAATTCTGAGCATTGAAAAACTTGAGAGATTACCATTGACAATGTCAGAACGACCTGTCATTGAATGGATAATACACGGAATCATAACTATTCCAATAACAACTTTCCAATTTAAATACTGCCAAGAGTATATACGAGCAGGCCAGTATGAAAAGTTGGGTAAAGGATACATTAAGTCATCATGGAAATTACCTTACACACACACATGTTATAGTGAAAAAGGACAGAATGTATTTCTTAGTGGTAATAATTGTAAACGGTCTCTAAGTGGTATACTTCTGTGTCAGGGTATAAACCTACATGGGGCCTGTGAGGGGACTTCAAATAACCTTTCATGCCACCAGCATGGCACACCTGCAACACTAATAGAGCAATTCTTTAGACGGCTTTCTAACGGAAGCTACATTCTAATAGTGGACCACAGATGTTGTGGCTTGGTGCCAGGAAAAGCTTATCTAGTAAGCGTTTCTTCCATGGTCACTTGTTGTATGCAAGTATTGTATCCAAACAGCGCTCCAGACAGGGAGGCAAAAATGTGGCCCTTTGTGAATATCTCTTCTATTCGAATTGATACTTTAAGCAGAATGAAGTCTGCTCTTCTACAGACAACTGTGCCCTTGACGTCATCAATAGAAACGTATGATCTTCAAGTTGCAAGGACAACGGGAGAGATACATACACTTTTATCAACAAATTGCCCCTTACATTTCGCGGAAATGCTAAGCCAAATCCTAAACTTGTCTGATACCAGTGGTGTCCCACATGTATTTAATACACTTTTTTCGGGACTGTTAACACCCTTCAAAGCAGTTCTGGGCATCGTTCCTAATTTTGTCCATTCGGTCTTTGGCGGCCTACCACTCCTTTTGGGACTCGTAGCAGGCATTTTATTTTTGATTCTCCTGCTTCGTTATGGCAAGCCATGTCACGGACAAGACTCCAGCAACAATGGAAGAAACAATCCTAGCTATACGCTATCGGGACCGCATAACTAAAGTCCTTGGATTAGCCCGGCTAAGAGATCTGAATATGACCTGGTTTCTTTCATTCAGACCCATCTGGCAGAATTGTATCTTACCTGTGCTACGATGTCTGCTGTGCGGAGAAGAATGCGTGTTGGACGTCTGTCATACACTACAATCAGAAGTACGATTGGATACAGATACTTTGCTAAGTCCTGTAACGGCTCATGCATCGTGTGTTCCCCAGCGATTACCCATCCTGATGACGGCATTCGTTGAGACTTCACCACTGCGATTAAAGGGTTGTGAAGTGCAAGATGAGAGCAGCATCACCCAGGTACGACCTTCTGTGAGCATTGCTGATCAAGACATCGATGATAGCAATCCTTCTCACGGCTGCACAGTTGAGGCATTTTCCAACTTGGTCGAACTTTCACCTGAAGCGGTAAACTGCTTTTTTGAAAAATCTGTCTGAAATTATGTTCTCCCCTGAACAGAAAGAATAACTTTAATGCAAACGAGCACACAGCGTTCCCTGAACTCTGAATTCGGCCTTCAGCTTTGACAAACAAAAGCTACTGAAAATATTTGGAACTGTTTTTTCTTCTTCCCCTGAAAAACGATTTTTTTTTTCCCGATGCCAAAATATTTACCTTTTTTTTTGGCACTGTACTCTGCTTAAAGTAGAACTATTCTTAGAGAACAGAGCTTCTATTTTTAGGAACTCTAGAGACAATATATTACCTCAGCCTCTAGCATATTTACAAATAACTGTATTTATATGTGATGGAATGGTCTCGCACTTCTTTTCTGTATTAAGAGGCATTTCATGTGTAATTTTTGCAAAATCATTCAGCTGATATATATATGCATCCTATTTTAATGAATGATTACACTGCTTGAAAAGCGTACAGTACCTATAATCATTTTCATGTATTTCGCATACACCATTTCAAATGCAAAAATGTATTTTGGGGTGGGTTGGTATACACATGCACCTTTAAAAATGTTTACTCTTGCTTAGTTTTAGTAATGATGGACATTAATTCATGGAGTGGGTGTAGTGTGTTTATCTAGGGACCTGAATCGATATTTCTATTTTATGCCCTTGTCCGGTTATAAATCAATAATATCCATACAACGGCATAAAAACCCTATTCATAATTCAGTCGTAGCACATGCTGTCACATTAAGCAAGACTACTCCTCCAGCCCCCTAGAAAGCACACCGAGTTCTCTAAACAAAACCAAGCCTCCAGCAACCTGGGAAATCCCCCTTGCCTTTGTTTTGATTTCGTCCTAGAACTCCTGTTAAGCACTGTAAGAACGGCCAGCTCTTAGTGACATCTTTATTGACGTCTTATGTCAAACCTTACGTCAAACCCGGTACCTTTCAGGTATGAATATACCAACGTTGCCTTAAGCAAACACATGGTGGTGATTCTGGAGCAGCTATCTACTTGCCCGAGAGCCCAGCTGATGCGAGAGCCCACGGACGCTGCCCCCCCCCTTTTGACGCGCTGAGAAAGACGCTGTCTTTTCTCCTGCCGAGAAAATCCAGCTCTGGCTTTTCCAGCCTACCCTTGCAGGTAACTGGGATATCGAGTCCTGAGAGAGAG
Organism: Lissotriton helveticus; assembly: GCF_964261635.1. Taxonomy (NCBI): domain Eukaryota; kingdom Metazoa; phylum Chordata; class Amphibia; order Caudata; family Salamandridae; genus Lissotriton; species Lissotriton helveticus. Next base: position 54,656,753 of record NC_136059.1, read on the forward strand.
ATACCAGCCCTCCTGCTTTTTATTACCCAGGTACTGAACTGACTAAACCCTTAAAGAGATTTCTTGAGTCAGATTCTTGGCAAAACAAACTTAACTTAAACTGCTACTTACTTACTCCTTCCCATGTATTAGGCTTAGGTCAGGTACACCGGGGTAGGCATATTTAGGAGCATCAGTTGAGTAAGATTAGTCAATGTATATATGTATGTATATATTTTATCTATTTTAAAGTATCATATGGCTAAGAAACCATATCAATGCTTTTACAGTATTATTTTATAATCCTACTTCTACTGTACGCATGTTATTTTACCATGAGCATTACAATCGTGGCAATTCATTTCTCTTGCATGAGGAAGAAGACTGCCAAATAAATAATATCTTTTATTGAAAACGCCCGTCTCTCTTTTCTCTGCATTCTGGTGAAACTAAGTACGCACATTTTTGACTGAGTGAAATAGCTGTGTTTTGTTTTCACATGACTCTAGAGATATACTCCTATTCAGGGAGAGCAAAGTTGTCATGTTTTATGGTTGTCAGAAGCTAATCCCTTCTTGTCTATCCAGGGAGGTCAAACTCCTCCTCGCTTATTCGAGAAAGTTTCTAGTGACCTCTGAGCTAGCTGGCAAACCTTAAGTCTAATATAGTCAGTAGAGACCTAGTTAACCTCAGTCCTACGTCTACACTGCTGAATATATTATCCCAATGTGCAGAGCCTATTGGGAATATAGGAACTACACTACACTGCATCCAGGAATCCAGTTAGCTTCCTGGATAAAGACCGGAGCTGCTGTCCCAACTTCCTATACCACTCACAATCATCTGACATTAATTAGGCCTGGTAATTGGTGTACCTGACATTAGCACCGGAGTCTGCTTCTATGCTCTGCTGACCACCAATGCAGAATGCAGGGTCACTGGAGTGGGATTAATATCAGCCACTCACCTCTGCTCTTCACAGTGGGAGTTTCTTACTTGGCTTGTTTCCATGGTCACCAATTAACCCCTTCGCTGCTGGGCCGTTTCCGCCGCTGTGCGGTAAACAAAAGAACAGGGCGGGCCGTGACAAACCCCAGCCGTCATCAGCACACGAGCACCGTGGAGCGTGACGGCTGGGGTTCGTCACCAGCATGCAAGGGGTTAATGCACACAGTTGATTCTCTTGCAATTCAACCTAGTTAACAACACCCCTTTTCTTTCACATCTTCTCCTGTAGACTACATATGGGCCATCCATGTGACAAGCATGGAAGCATGCGTTCATCAGGCCATTTAAAAAAAAGCAAACCTAGACCCCACGAATTTTGACAATTTGCGTCCTATCTCTCTCCTGCCGTTTGTCAGCAAACTTTTAGAGACGCACGTAAATAACACTTTGGCCAATTTTCTAGAAATTAATTACATATTGCCTCCCACTCAGATGGGTTTCCGAGCCTCCCATAGTACAGAATCAGGACTACTGGCTGTCACAGAGGAGCTAAAGGCATTACTTGATGAGGGTGGATCAGCTGCCATCCTTTTATTGGATCTCAGTGCTACATTTGACACTGTGGATCATACCACCTTAAAAGAGAGAAATAGGAGTTCAAGGCAAAGCCATGGAATTGCTGGCCCCTTTCTTGGAAGATAGATCCTTCCAAGTGATGGAAAGGGACTGTTTCTCGGATCACCTCCCAATCACATGTGGTGTCCCACAGGGATCACCCCTTAGCTGTACCTTATTCAATATTTATGTATGACAGTTGGCTAATATAGTATAGGTATTTGGCATCTCAATGGTGTCCAATGCTGACGACACCCAGCTGGTAGTATCCCTAACAGATGGCGCAAACCAGCAGCTGAGTCACTGGCTAGACAGAGTGGTAAAATGGATGTTAAATAGCTGTTTGAAGCTTAATGGTTAAAAACAGAGCTTATGATACTAGGAAATCCTTCTATTCATGTACCCATGATACAGTGGCTCATTGGCATGGGAAATCCACCTATCCCCAAACCAGCCATAAAGAATCTGGGGGTCTGGCTGAAGGACACACTTACAATGGACTGCCAATCTAGGAAATTGACAGGAATATGCTTCTCGCAGGTGATCCCTGTTCACCTGAAAAAAAAATGGTAATTTAGTCCCTTATAATTTCACGCTTGGACTATGGCAGCTCACTGTATGTGGGCGCGCCTAAATATGTGACGAGGAGGTTCTAGGGAGTGCAGAATGCGGCAGTAAGAATACTACTAAAAATTCCCAAGCGCGCATCTATTAAAGATTCACAGAAACAGTTACACTGGTTGCCTAATGAAGCAAGAATAACGTTCAAATCCCTCTGTATGTCCAATGGGACCATCTATAAACAAGCATTGGCATAGCCAATAGGTTTCGCCTTTGGGCCTTATAAGTGTTTAGTTATCAAGAACAATATCCTTGGTGCAACAACATCAACTGTTACATGGCTAAACACTTATAAGGACCCAAAGGCGAGACCTATGGCTATGCCAATGCTTGTTTGTGAAGCTGCAAGACTGCAGGGCTTTACAGATAATAGCCTTAGACTGTAAATAAAGCGATCAGATCTTGAGAACCAAAATCCGGGGCATCTTGCAAACACAGAAGAAGGATTACAATTTTATATCAACGGGCGGGATAGAAAGACAGACCTTATCAACATAGAAACACAGAAGAGGTACTAATAAAACAAATGTTAATGTTAATGTAAATAGTTTTCTAGAGCGCACAGCTGCCCCAGCAAAGGGGCGTCCCGGCGCTATCAGATCTATACACACAACAATCTGAGGAGGAAAGACCACCGCAGCCCTATTCATGTCCTATACAGAAGAGAAAAGAAAGGTTTTGTTGGCCTTACGAAAGACAAGCAAATCCTCCAAGCCCCGTATATGTAGTGGCAGAAAGTTCCAAAGCTTAGCAGCTAAAAGACGAAAAGACCGCCCTCCTGCCCGACAGCGTTTGAACTGTGGGACAGACGCCATGTACTGTCCAAGGGAGCGCAGGTGATGCTGAGGGATATAAAGGCTTAGCAGATCGCACAAGAGTGATGGGCTATTCAGTTTTAAAATCTTAAAAGACAAACAAAGAGCTTTAAACTGAGTCCGTTTGTCAATCGGAAGCCAGTGTAGTCCTTGAATCGAAGCTCGGACCGAGCAATGCCGGGGAAGACCTATTAGTGTTCTGGCTGCAGAGTTTTGAACTTGCTGTAGTCGCCGAATTTCCGCTTTATTGGCCCCTAAAAGTAGAGAGCTGGCGTAGTCTAGGCGCGATAATATTGTGGACTGCACAATAAGCTGTCGAACCACAGGATCAAAACATTTTAATTGGGGTTTAAATTAAGACCCCTTAGTAGTCCTGTACAGGTAGCAGCGACTTTCTTCGTATGGATCTGAAAACTGAGCTTAGAATCCATCCAGACCCCGAGGTTTTTTACCCCCGATTTAGGCATAGGCATGGAGCCAGGGGATGCTGGCCACCAGTGCTCATTCCAGAGAGCCACATTATTTCCTACCAACAAAACCTCAGTTTTGCTCACATTAAGTTGCAAGCAATTATCCGTCATCCATTGAGCCACTGCTGTCAACCCATCTCTAAAACTGGTAGCTGCCATTGATGGTCCTTCAGCTAAGGTGATAACAAGCTGAGTATCGTCCACGTAGGATACCAACTTATTTATTTATTTATTTATTCAAAGTTTTATATAGCGCGAACAGGATCCTTACAGATATCAGAGCGCTTCACACAGACAGGGTAGGGGCAGTAGGAGTCAACAGAGATAATGGGAACAGTATAATAGTCAATAACATGGTAATAACATGGTTAATAAAAACATACATAAAACCAATCCATATACAATCAGGTAAGGAAGTAATATAGGACAGCACAAGTCATTGATCCCACTACAGAGGTGTTCAGGTGGATCAGTAAACCAACGTGTATCACATCTTGGTCGGTAGTAAGAGAGTGGCGTAGTAGTGCCCCCGACAAGTAGAGTATAGTGCCAAGGGATAGGGTGAGCAGTGATATAAAACAATGCAGAGTCTCTGAACCAACATCTAGAACGATCAGGAGATCTTGGCCAGAAGGATTGTTTTCACCTCTTTCTTGAAGAGTGCAGTGGAGGAGATCAGCCTGATTTCAGGAGGGAGCGCATTCCAGGTCCTGGGTGCCATTCCTGAGAAGGAGCGCTTGTAGGTTTTCACTTTCCGGAATCTACGAGGTTTCAGGAGTAGATTTTTTGTACTCCTATTGGATCTCGAACCTCCTGATATAGACAACTTTTGAGCGAGGTAGTTGGGTGCCTTGTGGTGCACGGCCGCGTGTGTCATAACTGCAATTTTTAGATGTATTCTGGCTTCAAAAGGCAGCCATTTTAGAGTCTTTAAGTCTGGGGATATGTGCGAATGCTTTCTAGAGCCAGTAATGAGTCTCGCGGCAGCGTTCAGGGAGGCTCTTAAGGGTGCTGTTGTGGATAGTGGGAGACCGCTGAGGGCCGCAATTCCGTAGTCTATTCGAGGGATGACTAAAGCTTGTACAGCAGTTTGGAAGTCTTTGGCCGGGAGGAAGGGTTTAATTTTCCTCAGCGTGTTAATTTGAAAATTAGCTGCTTTTGTGGCTTTGCTGACGTGCTGCTGCATGTTGAGCTTGGCGTCGAGTGTGATGCCTAGGGATTTCGCCGAGTCCACGATGGTAGGTTGGACATTGAGTGCTGTTAGGTTGTTGAGCCAGGTTTGGGTGGTGGAGATTTTCGCCGGGGGTGTGATGAGTAGGAACTCAGTTTTCAGAGCATTTAGTTTGAGGTGATTATCGGCCAGCCAAGATTGGGTGTTAGTAAGCGTGGAATTCAGATGTTTGATATCTTCCGGGGATTGTAACTTTAGATAGAGTTGTGTGTCATCGGCGTACATATGGAATTGAACATTGGATGCTTGAAGCAAGGTGGCGAGCGGTTCCATAACGAGGTTGAACAGTGTAGGGGAGAGGGTGGATCCTTGTGGGACACCTAGATCTGCAGGCACAGGTGTAGATAGCACATTGTCGATCTTGAACCTCTGAGACCGACTGTGAAGGAAAGACGAAAACCACTTGAGAACAGTTCCCGATAGCCCCATTCTAGTGCTTAGCAGCTCCAGCAAGTTCTCATGTTTGACCGTGTCAAATGCTGACGAGAGGTCAAGAAGGATGAGGAGGCAGGACTCATTGCGATCCAGAATTTGGAGGGCGTCATCAATTATGTGTGTCATAGCTGTTTCCGTACTATGTTTCGCTCTGAAGCCTGATTGATGAGGGTTGAGGAGGTCAAATTGATCAATGTGTTTTGTTAGTTGGAGTTGGACACATTTCTCCAGCAGTTTGGCCAGGGTGGGGATATTGGTGATGGGCCGATAGTTGTTTAGGTCAGACGGATCAGCTGTAGGTTTCTTGAGTATAGGCGTGACTTGCCCCACCTTAAGGGAGTCTGGAATGTGGCCTTGTTGCAAAGAGCTGTTGATGATCTTGGTCCAGAGAGGGAGGAGCAAGGGGATAAAGTCTTTTACAGCATTAGCAGGTAGAGGGTCTGTGAGGTGATTAGAGGGCTTCAGGGTGCAGAGCAGTTTGTATATTGCTTCTTCTGAATAGGTATCGAAGTACTGCCAGGATGCCTTGTTTTTAGGTTGAGTGTCTGCCATTCTGGTGTGGTTGGGGTATCGGCTTACATCCATGATGAGGTCATTTCTTATGTTGTCAGTCTTTAGTTTAAAGAAAGCAGAGAAGGCTTCCCAGTGTGGGGTGTCGTTTGTTGTGCTGTTTGATTGTGTGGGTTGTGCCTTTGTTTGGGTCTTGATTAGCTCGAACAGCTTTCTTGGCCTGTTCTTCGCTTGGTCCAACTGGCGGCTGAAGAAGTCCGACTTTGTGCGCTTTATTTTCCTAAAGTAGGCATTTCTCTTGTTCTTAGGCTTTTTGAGATGCAGTGCTGAAGGGTCCGATCTCCAGGTGCGCTCTGCCATTCGCATATTACGCCTTTCGTCATTGAGTCTGTCATCATACCAGGGGTTAGAGATTTTGGTGGAGACTCTCTTCAGTTGCAGAGGGGCGACTTCATTGACTATTGTATTCATAGAGTCAAGGTAGTGGTCAGTCAGTGATTGAACATCTGAGGTCCCTGAAGGGGGAAGGAGGAGGTTGCCGATGTGGGGAGGTAGGGTAGAGGGGTTGAGATTCTTCAAATCCCTTTTCCATGCTCTGGTTTTGATTGGTTGAGTAGGGTTAGGTTTAACTTTTTCGTTGATAAAGAAGGTGATAATGTGGTGATCTGACCAATCGCAGGGTAGAATCGCCTCCAGTTGAATAGCGTTCTCTTTGGCAATGATGAGATCGAGTATCGCGCCTTTGTCGTGTGTTGGTTTATCGCATAATTGGGTGAGGTCAAGCGCATTGAGGAAAGTTTTGAGACTATTCACCACGGTGTCTTTCTGATTTTTCCAATGGAGATTGAAGTCACCCAGGTAGACTTGAGTGGTCTGCCGACCGGCATTGGAAGTGATCAGGTCCATGAATTGTTGGCTGAATATGAGATTGTCACCAGGCGGGTGATAGATGAGATGTAAAGCACAGACTTGTTTGCCCTCACTGGTGATGTCGAGGCAGAGGAGTTCACAGGAGGAAAGGGAGGGGGAGGTGACTTGAGTAACGGAGAGGTTGCTCCTAAAAATGCATGCAATTCCCCCGCCCGTCTTGCCAGGAGACCTGTCCAGCCTAATGTTATGTTATGTTATGTTAATTGTTTATTTCTATAGCGCGCGGCTACTCAAAGAGAGTGTCCCGGCGCTTTATTGGAGAAAGAGACAAAACTGCAACATACTAACATAACACCAGATAAAAAAAACTAACAGAAGAGTGGGCCAAAGATCCACGGAAGACCGGCTACTGAGTGAACAGCCAAGTTTTAAGGCCTTTCCTAAAAGCCAGTAGACTGGTGGCTCCCCGCAGGGCCAGTGGTAAAGAGTTCCACAACTGAGATGCCAACAGTCCAAAAGAGCGGCCTCCGAGGCGCGCTTTCTTTACCCGGGGGACAACAGCAAGGTACAGGGCTTCCGACCTCAGAGACCTGGTCGGATGATAAAAGACCAGCCTCTTTTGGAGGTACTTGGCTCCCTCCTTGTGAAGAGCTTTGTAGGCCAAGGTCAGCGCCTTAAAGGCGATCCTCTTGCGGATAGGAAGCCAATGTAAAGTTGCCAGCAAGCCCGAGGCCCTGGAGCGCCTACCAAGGCCAAAGATTGCCCTGGCAGCGGCGTTCTGTACCACTTGAAGCCGCTGCAGCAAGTACTCTGGAAGGCCCAGGTAAAGAACGTTGGAATAATCCAACCTGGACCCAATCAGAGCCTGGACTGTCAGCGTCCTATGTTCCACGGATAACAGAGGAAGGAACCTCCGCAGCATCCTGAGGATGCCAAAGCAAATGCCCGACACCCCCAGGATCTGGGATTTCAAGGTAAGCCTGTTATCCATCTTCACCCCCAGATTCTTAGCAACCTGAGAGGAGCAGGACGGAGGGAACATATCCAGTGGCCACCAGGTCTGCCAATCTGGCTCTGTGTCGCACCCAAAGAAAAGTACTTCGGACTTGTCGGAATTGCACTTAAGGCTGTTTAGATGGAACCAATGAAAAACAGCCCCAAGGCAATCCCGGATACTCTCCCCATCAAAGTCGCCTCCTCTAATGATGTGATAATTGGGGGGGACTAGTATGTCCATAATCGGGGTAGAGGCTTCAGTGAGCCACGTTTCCGTTAGAATGGCTAGGTCCAGATCCCTATCTGAGACGAGATCCGCGATGTCGGAGAAATGTCTCTGGGCCGATCTGCAGTTTAGTAGGATGCATTTGAGTTTGGGAGAGAGAAGGGTGGTCGAGCTTTCTAGTGTGAGGGGAACTTTTCTGAGGTTGTTAGGGACGGAGCCTCTGTTGTTGAGTGTTGGGGGCCTTAGAGGGTTTGTAAGAATTGTGGGTATGGGGATGTGTGAGTTGGAAAAGTCTTTTACCGGACCTGGGCCATAAGAGCGTAGGAGAGAGCATAGGTCGCGGTCCGACAAGGAGTTGAGAACACGACGGGGCGGTGGGAATTATTGCGCACGGGGATAGTAGGCCATTGCTGGTGTCGTCGGGGGCGAGGGTATGCAGGGAGTGTGCGTCGTTTGTAGGGTAGTGGGATGGTGGGAGGTAGACTGGGATGTGAGGAGAGAAGGTCTTTGATTGCGTGGATGTCTTTTTTGATTTGTAAGATTTCCTCTTTGACTTTGACTGTTTCCACATTATTGGCCTCCTTCGGAAGGTGTTCCCCCTTCTACCCGACGATACTCGGAAGACCCTGGTCCAGGCCCTCGTTTTGAGCCGCCTGGACTATTGTAATGGCCTACTTCTAGCTGCCAATGAGGGAGTGCTCAATAAACTACAGGTGGTGCAGAACACCGCAGCACGGCTGGTGACCAACACCCCCCCCAGAACGCCGTCCCTCCCCCTCCTCCGGGCCCTTCACTGGCTTCCTATCCGGAAACGGGTAGAATTCAAGATTTGCTGTGTGATACACAGGAGTTTACACAATCTGGGACCCCATTACTTGGCGGATAAATTTGTTTATCACGTCCATCCCGCATCCTCAGGTCCACCAACCAACAGTTGCTTCAGGTTCCTAGACACTATAAGACCAGACAGGGAGGCCGCGCCCTCTCCATCATGGGTCCACGTCTATGGAACAGCCTCCCCCTCTCCCTCAGAGAATGCCCGAGTCACTCAGCTTTCAGGAAACGCCTAAAGACAGCCCTATTCTAGGAGGAGCTTCCTTGACCTGTTCACCTCACAGCACCGCGCGGAGATACACCTTCGGGTGTGATGCCGGCGCGTAATAAGCCCATAAATAAATAAATAAATAAATAAATTGGAGGGTGGATAAAGTCCGGTCAGGAGGGTCATTTGGGAAGGTGTTGGTGGAGAGAGCCGTTGGTGAGTGGTTGAGTAGTGAGCTGGTGAGCAGGCAGGGTATCGGGGGGGGGGGTATACTAGTGTTGTTGAGGGGTTGCGCGGAGCTAATGAGTGGGATGGTATTCAAGGAGTGGACGTGTTTGTGGGCGAGGGGTGTGGGTGATGTAGGTGAGACAGGCGGTGGGTGGGAAGCATAGGTAGTGACTTCAGTGGGAGACGGTGCCGGTGAGTAGAATAGTGAGTGAAGGCTGAGGACAGTGGGGGAGACAGGAGGGTAGTGAGGGCTGAGAATAGGAGGTGGGAGAGAGGGGGATGCTAAGGTAAGGGAGGAGGTATGTTCTGTATCTTTTGTTGGGAGGGAGATAGAGTTGTGAGTGGGAGTGGGGAGGGAGCAGGGAAGGGAGAGGTGTCTGCCGTGGGGGGGATGGGGGGGATGGGTGGATAAACTCCGAGTGATGGTGTGTGCAGATGTAGGCGTGTTGTGGGTGGGAGTTGTTGTGTCAGGTGTGAGAGACTCGTGGGTGGGAGTGGGAAGGGAGATGGGGAGGGAGAGGTGTCTGTCGTGGGGGGATGGGAGGGGGGGGTGAATAAACTTTGGGCGGTGGCTTGTTCAGATGGTGGTGTGTTGTGGGTGGGGGATGTTCTGTCCGGGGGGGAGGGATGGAGGGGATATGGGTGGGGATAAGAAGGGTCATGTTAGAGGGGCTGCAAGTATGTGCGGTGGAGTTATTTGTGACTGTTCTTGGGGAGTGGGGGGCGTTAACAGCAGGTGGGCCATTTACTGGGGTGCTAGGGGTAGAAGTGTAGTAGGTGGTGGCTGCGATGTCAGGGGTGATAGTGCTGGCGGAGTTCTGGGTGGGGGTCCGCAGCTTGGAGAGGTGCTCTTTGAATTTGGGGAACAGGTTGTCTAGTAATTCCAGGTTCTTGTCCGTGGATTGGATTAGGACAATCCCGTTATTGTAGATGGTAATGGTAGACCTGCCAGGGAAGAGGTGGGAAGGTGTGATGGTGAGACTTAGGCCATGAGTTGTTTTCCTGGTGGTGGAGACTGTGAGTAGGGATAGGAAAGTTTTCCTCCATTGGGCTCTGCGTGAGGTGTGGAAGATGATATCAGTATTCAGGGCTCCATTGCCCAGTGAGAAGTAAGTGTCAGCAAAGGGTGTTTCAGGGTGTGACCTCAAGAAGTTGTGTTTAAAACGTTTAGTGGCATTTTTGGAGAGAGGAGTGGAGGGGTAGTTAATTCTAAAAGTGTTCTTGCCGTTGAGCTCCATTTTATAGAGGCTGTGGTGTTAGGGGTAGGAAATAGGCCGATAGTACAAACTGTCAGCCGCTAGTTACAGGGCCAGGGAAGACACTAGTGAGTGTCACTAGTGATAGCCTATAATATAAATAATATACTGGAGTAAAATAGAATACCTATGCAGGCAGTAAAATACCTGAATCGAAAGTGACAGTAGTGTGTAGTCAAAAAATATGTGAGGTACATGTGCCAGTAACAAAATACAATTACAAACAACAGTCAAATGCAGAAAAAAGTATTCTCATTCAGTGCATTACAAATGTTCAAAATAAAGCTAGGAGTTTAAGTGTAAGAACCAAATAAATGAGGTAGCGAACAGTGAATGATAGGGATAAAGGTGAGATAGGTGCAGGTGCAGCATGAGGTAGCGTTTGGTGCCGAACCGGTGAGGGAAAAGTGAAATGGGTGCAGTTTACGCAGAGTGTATAGAGTACTAGTAGAGGTATAAAACTGCAATATAGAGCAGTCACTTAATCGCACGAAGATACATATACACTACAAATACAAATACTAGTATAATACTAACAGAGTATGGGTGCAGACAGAAGCTGCTTGAGTCATAAATGACACTAGCGAGCATCCAAAAGAAATATGAGGTAGCGATCGGTGCATTACCTGTGAGGAGAAAGTGACATAGGTGCAGGGTACAAAAATTCTACAAAGTACAGGTAGGAGTATAATACTGCGATAAGAGGCAGATACTTAATCACACATGTATGAGGTAATAGTCGGAAGATAAAGTGACATGGGTACAGGGTACAAAAATTCTACAAAGTACAGGTAGGAGTACAGTACTGCAATAAGAGGCAGATACTTAATCACACATATATGAGGTAGTAATCGGTGAATTACAAGTGAAGATAAAGTGACGTGGGTACAGGGTACAGCAGTGCACAGAATACAAATAGTAATACAACAAATGTGTATAATAAAGTAGAAATACAAAAATAGAAAAATAAAAATAAAAATACAGTACTGCAATAAAAGGCAGATACTTAATTATAGTGTTTAGATACAGAGCTATGTAGGTGTGCGGTAGTTGATAAAAAGAAAAGTCAGTTCTTAGGGTCTGGGCAAGAAGTGAGAATGACTAGTCCAGGATGGCCGCCGAAGAAAGAGAAGTATCAGTCTAAAATGGCCGCCAAATAGGGGAGATATAGCCGATAGTCCTCTGTCAGTTGTTGTTGCTTAAGACCAGGAAGGGCTATTTCAGTTTCTATTTGAGCAAGCCCAGCTCTGGCTTGCTGGGAGGGAGTCTTATCTCTGTTTTGGTGGTCTTGTGTGGGGGAGTTAAACTGAGAGGCCTCGTGAGTAGCGGTGGTACAGGCGGTACAGGTTGGGGGAATTTATTGCTACAGTTTTAACTTAAGGTCCCATCTTTTGGCAACAGCAGCCAGAGGTTGAACGTACAAGTTAAACAGTGATGGGCTCAGTGCTGAGCCCTGTGGAACCCCCTGTCCGATCTTATGGGATTGAGAAAGATACGGGGGGGGCGACACACGGAAAGATCTTTCTGTCAAGAATGACCGAAACCATTCTAAAGCCCTTCCAGTGATCCCTGCTGCCTCCAGACGATGGAGAAGAATGTCATGAGACACCGTGTCAAACGCAGCGCTGAGATCCAGCAATATCAGCGCTGCACTTTGGCCGGCGTCCGAGACAGACCGAAGATATTCTGTGGTGGCAAGCAGGGCCGTTTCCGTGCTGTGGCCAGGCCTGAAGCCATTCTGAGATGGATCAAGAACGTTATGAGAACTCAGAAATTGGGATAGCGAGCTGTTAACGTGAGCTTCCGCAATTTTGGCCACCCAGGGAAGAAGAGAGATTGGTCTAAAATTCTCGGGTTTTGAAGGGTCTAGTGTGGGCTTCTTAATAATAGGGGATATCCAGGCCTCTTACCAGGCCGTCGGCACCATGGCCATTGAGAAAGACAGAATCAGTATTTGGCATAGCGGCTGGCAGAAGGACAGAAGTGACATTAAATTGGGGCGGTCTCATAGGGTCAGAAGGGGAGCTGGATTTGATTCTCCTGGCCAATCCAGTGAGCTCCTTCTCGGATATCGCTGGAATGGCTGAGAGCGTAGGACTAGACTCATCCCTATTGGGTAACATGAGAGTTTCTGAGGCCACCAGTGGAAAGGATTGATAAATCCTTTGCATTTTCTCAACAAAGAAGGTCGCAAGCTCCTCACAATGTTGTGTGGATGTCACATTAGGTAGGACCTCTTTCCTACTCTTAAGCTCTTTAAAAATTTTAAATATACATTTAGTTGGATTGGGGCTAAATTTAATTTCCTTCGGGTAAAACGCCGCCCGTGCAACACAGATCGCCCTATGGTAGATTTTAATTTTGGATAGATAGATCGCTTTATCTCCCTCGATATAATTTTTTCTCCAGACGCGTTCCACTTGCTTGCAAGCTTTTCTGAGGACTCTTAGGGACTCATCGTACCAAGGGCTTGAGTTGGAGATGCGTCCCTTGGTCCACTTTGTGGGGATAAAGGTATCTAGCCCCTTTAGTATCCAGTCACAAAACGCTGTGTAAGCTTCCTCAGGGTAAGTCATCTCTCCTAAGGGATGTTTCACAAGAAAGGCATGAAATTCTTCAAATTTAAATTTATGCCATGGACCTCTAAAGACCTGACTGTCCGTATCTGGAGTAACGGGATCAACAATAGGAAACCTTATTTCTATCAAAAAATGGTCAGTCCATCCTATGGGCTTAGGCATAGCTATACTACAGGCTGGAATGTTGGAGAAGACCGGATCCAATATATGTGCGGCCGTATGTGTAGCATCACATACCAGTTGATCTAGCTGTAGCGCCCCCAGGTCTGCAAGCAAACTACAGATAGCACTATCCTGGAGCTGGTCAAAGTGCAGGTTGAGGTTGCCCAAGATCGTAAAATTGGCAGACCCCACTACCAAATCACTTGCCATATCCAAGAGTGCCTCTATACACTTGGTAGCCGGTCCTGGAGGGCGATAGACGTACAGTCCCGAACAGGTGAAATGCGGGCTTTTCTTTAGCCTAAAATGAGCACATTCACATTCCATGATACTCTCTCTAGTGAAAGAGCAAGGGTACTGGGATTTAAAAATAATCGCCATGCCTGTAAATTAAATTATTCCCTCATAGCTGCTGACTAGCACTGCTTAGTAACGCCTAAAAAAGTGCATCCCACTCTTTTAAGTGGCACCTCTCTAAGAACCCCAACGTGAGCCAAATGTGTCTAAAACTCCAAGGACAGTTGGTGAAAACCGAGAATGTCCCGGGATGCCTGGTCACCCTAATGGTAAAGTGATCCGGCGCACACAACACTACTGGAGCTGGCACAGTGCAGCGTCAACCCTTCCAAGGTCAGTTTCTGAGCTGCAAGTGCACGGCCCTCGGGTGCTTCTGGTGGTCTCTGGGAAAGCTTGTGCCCACACTCTACTGTATAACAAACCTGAGAGTCAGTGGCGTAACGATAATTGAGGGGGACCCCCTGCCAGGTAAGTGGATCTATTAGGAGATCTCAGGCCGAAGTGCAGTGCTGAGGGGGCCCCCTTGAGCTTGTGGGCCCCCCTGCACTGCAGGGGATGCGGGGCCTGTGTTACGCCCCTGGTGAGAGCACAGGGCACTTATCACTCACTGCAGTGTCACCCAGGTTTGTGGGAACCATGATACAAAATCGAGTTCACACATTTGTAATATGCGCTGTGACGGTTCATGCAAAAAAAACACAAGCCGCAGAAAGATAGTTCATGCAAAGAAAAGGGGTGGTAGAGAGAGGAGACAAGTAGTTAGTGAGAGGGATAGATAAGGCAGAGGTGGAGAGGAAAGTGTAGATTTCGTTGTTGGGGAGAGAGAGATAAGATTACATATTATAGAGAGACATGAAGAAGAGAAAGGTGAGATAAAGAGGGGAGGAGGTAACGAGAGAAAGAGGCAGAGAAAACAGCAGGGTGGCAGGGTAAATTAAAGGGAGCCCGAGAAGTGGAGAGACATAGAGAGGAGTGAGTAAGGTAGGGAGAGAGACGATGTAGCAAGGGGGAGGTAAAGAAAGGTAGGTAGAAAGGCCATAAGTAGTCATAGGGATAATCAGGGAGGGGTACAGGAAACCCGAGAAGTGTGGAGATCGACAAAAAGACAGAGGGGGAGGAGAGAGAAAACAAGAATTTTACCATTAGTGTTGCAATCATTTTATCAGCACCTTCTCTCCCTCAGAAAGGTCCCTGGACAACGGCCCACTTTGCCTCATGCTTAGCATGCAGGAGGATTCCTTGTGACCCCTGACCCCACGACTGGCTATTTCATCATTCGCGTTGTCTTTTAATCCACATTCTCTCAGTTTTATAGAGCGAACTCGTCCGGTGATAGTAGAGCGCCTTACATGAGCAGCATTACATTACACAAGGTCCCATTCATTGTATTTTTTTTTAGTTATGGGGAGATTAAATGATTTGCTCAGAATCACGGCAAATATGGGGAAAAAAGGACCCACATTGGTTGCAAAAGAAAGTGAAATTATCGACAAATTGTATGCACCAAATTCCTGATTTCCATTCCTATGAAAGTTAACTGAATGAGCGCAAATGCGCAGCGCACAGTCACGCACATGCACGTGCAAACTCCACTCAAGAGCAGTCACGCTCACTCCACTCACAAGCAGTCACACACATGCACGTGCAAACTCCACTCTCGAGCAGTCGCGCTCACTCCACTCACAAGCAGTCACACACATGCGTGCGCAAACTCCACTCTCGAGCAGTCACACACATGCACACTCCACTCACGAGCAGTCGCGCACTGGCTGTTTGCGCGTGCTCGCACTTCTGGGTTCACTCGTGCCCACTCTTGGAGCTCTAGAGGGGGGAAGGGAGACATGTGGGTTGGGACTAACGAGGTTGGCTCGCTTTCCTAGCTCTGACTTTAGAGGGCGTCCAGTATGTTGATATTGTATAATTTGCATTATTGCTTCGGAGCCAGACTCGCTCACTGTGCAATCCCAGTCTACGGCGCATTCCGAGCCTATTCATTCACGCGCCCGGATGCAGCCACCTTGGCTCGGGTTAACTGCAGCAGCTTCTAATAGTCATAATTAGCTTTATCGGGTCTCCGTGCACCAGAGAATGAGCTGGACATGTTGCAGGGGCTGCACAGGACCATCAGAAGACTGGTGTCAGCAGGCTGGCAGCGCTTTGCCAGCTACTTCTTAAAATGCCACCTTAGGGTTATTAAGCACTTTTGTATGCAAATTCCTTGCTCGGCAAAGTGTTGCAGTGCCGTGTAGGGAAGCGCCTTATTTATTGGACCGGGTAATGGTGCCTCCTTCATATCTTTGACTCCCGCCTGCTAAGTGGGGGGAACTCTCTTCCCAACCGGCCTCAGGGTCCCTGGCACATCGCCTTGATGAGAGTTTATTGCCACCCTGCAGTTCCCCCGGGGCACAAGCAGACATCCACTTCTGTCATTACAGCTGATCGAAGCAAAAAGACAGAATTGGATGCCTGCGTGTGCCGCGGGGGACTGACATAAAAAACAAGCACGCTGTGCCTCGAGCTGGCAGCAGGGGGGAGGGAGAGAGGAGGGGACCTGCGCCTGATTCCCTTACACGAACGAGCGCTGACACCATATGTTTGCAAGTTAATTACAACCATATGGTGTCAGCACTCGAGCCCGCAAGGGAATAGCCACACGTGCATGCGTTGCCATTGAAGGCAATTGTACGCGTGTACTGTTGTGGCTTAAAAAGGGGACCGATGGCTACAGGTCTCCTCCTAGGCAGCGCATGTGCGCTGGGTAGGCGAGACCTAAAAAGGCTTACTAAAACTTAGAATATTGATGTCCAAGGTACACCCCAACCAGACACTTAAGATCTTCCCGGCAACAGCTCCTAAGTACAACCAGAGCCAAAAGAGCTAGGTGGGGAGGCAGATCATTCGCCCATCTGGTACCAAGGATGTGGAATGCCCTTCCTTTTGAAGTCAGAACCCTACTAAATGAAACATCCTTTAGAAAACACTTTAAAACTCTGCTGTTTCCATTGTAGGCACCAGATGGTCAGAGCTTTGCAAACAGGACTCTTTAGTGCTGAGAAGCCTTCGGGCAGCCATGCCCTTTATACATTCCAAACATAAAACCATAAACATAAACAATTCTGTCTAGTATGTGAAGTACAGAAGCTGATGTCCTCCCTAAAGGTGGATTATATTTGGGAGTCTGTGTTATGTGTGAATATAACAAGGTGAATGAATGGATACATGTGGGTCTGAGATGGTCTGAGAAATGTCACATTAACTGCATTAATGAAGATAAGTACGAGCAAACACATAAATTACCCATAGGAACCTATTAGTACAAACAGTAGAAAAAGTGAAGTAAGGTTGATGTCCCGAAAAGTACATGTTATTGAGCTGCTATTAACTGGCTAATTAGTCATCCAAGGCATACTCTCTATAGAATAGAATAGATACTTCTCAATGTAGTCAGTTTTTCATTATCAAATCATTTTAGTTCAATACTGACATGTATAATGTGACAGCAGAGAGCACACCCATACACATACACCCAGGAGTCCACATGGAGGATACTCCTCGCTATCAGAAGGAGCCTCTGTCAGGCAAGCGTGATCTCCTTGCGGTGGACTTGAGCCTGTTGGCACCAGACTTACTTGATTGTTTTGTTTGGTTGTACTATTGCTTTGTTTCTTTGAGCTCCTTTACACTTCTTATCATTCTGTCTCCTGCAGCCAGGCGTCAGGGAACTGGCTGAGCCACCACCACATGGTGTTGATCAGAAACTACAGTAAGATTAGAATTTCTGACTGATGAATGCCTTCACTTTAAGGAAATCATTGTTGATGCATTGTGTGGTCCATCTGCAGCACAGATGTCATGAGCTGTGATACTTTAAATGGACAGGTACTCACAGGCACTGAGTACCCGGGAGAGGGAGAATGTTCGGACGTTTGTGTTTATGATTTCAAGATCTAGTTACTTCCCAGCTCCTCTCAACTCTGATACAAACTGAGAGTACTTTCAGGGGGCCTTTGATGCCTCAACTTCATCTCACGCTTCTTACCAACAGAGTGCAATTCATTATTTGGCAAAACAATCTTTATGTAATATCCTTGTTGAAGTGTCAGTTCTGCATGCACATATATACTTATCAAATAGGAATAGGCACTTATAGTGATGTTTAAAAGTAGAGCAGGAAACAGCAGCAGAAACAGGGAAAGATGAGTGCCAAAACAAAATGCAATAGAGAAACATCATTTGGGACAGGAAAATTGAACATGGAATTTTGTTTTGTCATATTATAGTTACCATAATTTCGAGGGGCACCTACCTCCACTTATGAGTAACTTTGTGATGTATAGATGTGTGTGTGTGTTTGTGTGTGTGTGTGTGTGTGTGTAGTGGGAGTGTGTGGTTTGTGTAGTGTGTGTGTTTGTGCGTATGTGCGTGTGTATGTGCGAATCTTCAAAGTATGTATATATGGAGCTAAAATGTCTTCTTCAATATTTTAACACTCCTTAATCCAGTCATGATATTGTGAACCCTCAAAATTGTGAATTTGATATTCCCTAGCGCAATCCTTGTAAGGAATTTAGGGGAATCATTTCCAGTTAAGAGTTCTCAGTACAAAACTACTTACAATGCATACTCCTCCGTGTAGCTGATGTCTGTGAAGTCCAGAGACTGTAGCAAAGTTAATGAATGCAGCGGCAGGATTCCTGCAACCATGACCTCTCCCGCCTTGTAGGCCACATGCTGATTGGTGCGGTTCAGAACACAGCTAGCGGCATCCGTTGAAACACATTGAGCGGCTGTTACCAGTAAGAGAACGTGCAGCCAAGACATCACTAGTGCAAATAATGGTGAAGCTGGGTGAGTGAAATCTTGCACTTTGGCTGGGCAGGAGCTGACTGGAGCGTTGCCCTTAGCAGGAAGTCAAGTCTGCGAGTGTCCTCCAATCTGCCAATGTAAACATACAGATAGAAACTACTTGTAAATGCAGGTGAACGCGACAATGCTAAGGCACTTGTACATTTCTGTTACTCTAAACCTCGGGCCATATTTGTGACCTTAGTGGTGCAGGGCAGCGCAACAAGTCAATCTAAAGGCTTTTTTCCTGTTTCTACGTGCGTTTCAGAGGGCAGCACAAATTGATAGAGGAAGTAACAAGGAGAATTAGAGCCATTTCTCCTCTTCACGCCTCGCTTGGGGGTGGGGGGTCATATCATTTGGCACATTTCAATTTTACAAGGTCCTGTAAATCTGGGAATGCGTCAAAGACCATGGGTTTTGCATGGGAAACCCCATGCAACACCCATGTAACACCTACACATAGCAGAGTAATGCACTGCTGCCATTTGCGCAGTGTCGCAATAACCCAGATATTTGAAGCCACTCAAAGTCATGCAAAGTGGTTTGGAGTGAGTTAAACAATGTGACTTAAGGATTGCGTCACTCCTGCATCATGCAACGCAGACTGGGTCATACATACGGCCCTCATTTTCAGATTCAGAAGCTCGGAAATGTGAAATGAGGAAAGGAACCGAAGAAATGCAATTCTTCCACAGATAGCATGCACTCCAGTCTAAAACATAGCACATGACCAAACACCAACACAGTTACCAGGAAGCATAGTTCCATGGCGCATCCTAGACATGAAATGGCTTCCAGTTACAAAAATAGATTTATTTGCAGTGTGCTGTAGCTGTTCTTTCCCTTCACACAGCTCCTTTTTCACTGGAAGAGGGGCCACTTGCGGCCTAAAAAAGAGGGAGTCTTACAATGTTCATCAAAGCGAAGGGGAGCTGTTCCTCTGGAAAGGGAACCGACCACCGATCGGTATTGAGGGTGGTGGTGGGGGGTAGGAAAGGAAGCGGAAGTGGAATGGTGCTTCTAATGATATGCTACCAGTCAGTAGTTACTACAAGTCAGGGAAGTCATGTAGTTGTTTAAAAAGTACCTCTCTTCTTGGTGAGAGGGACCTTAACAGGGGCAGACAGGTAATGCAGGCGCCTCAATAGTAGGTGCCTTGAGTCTCTTGGAGTCTCCGTAGTCAGACCAGTCAGACCTACCCACGCTGTCTGTCCCTTACAATGTTTCCTTGTGTTTTGGAATGTATTCTCTACATCAAAAGGGCAGGGACAATCTGAAGGGCAGATGTACTCAGTCAGTCGGTCAAAAATACTTTATTTTGGCTTTGCAGCCATAAAAGCACAATACATTTACAAGCAATAAGATGAAATAAAAGATTACATTGAGGAGGACAATTAGGGTTAAAAGTTCAAAAACAGCCATTCCTTAATCGACAGAAATAAGTTAAATTTTTACCTCAACTTTAACGGTCATTAAATGACTACCTGACCCCCTTGATAATGGCATGCCAGTTGTCAGTAGAACCCAGGTCACTTAGTTAAGAATTATAAAACAGTTAAAAAGCAATATCAAGACAATATCAGAGTTAAGTAGACTTCTTGTTAAAAGAATACATTAAAAGAAAAAACATTAAAAGTTGCATTCCTACATAAACAAAGTAAACACATTATTATCACCTACTCTGGGCGATACTATATAGTAACAAAGGGCAGTAGGGGTATCATGTAGAGGGCAGCATCAACTGTTGCCCATCTCTTTCCACATTGCAAAGAGGAATTTCGAGGTAGCAACTACAAATAATGGTAGTGTTTTGAATTTACGTAGCCTAAAAACCTCGATATGATTTCTGAGCCCCAAATTTTTGCATAGTTGGAAGACCCACTTTGATCTAGACCTTTGATATGCAGGACAGAAGAGTATTACATGGAGTTCTGTTTCTTCCGAATTGGAGCAGCCAGGACAATCTAGTTTTGCTGCACCCTTCCATTTGTTCGTAAATGGATGTAATGGGAGTGTGCCGTGCCTGAACTGTAAGAAATTGTTTTTTTGCCATAAATGGTTAAATACTGTCCAAGGTCATTTCCAGTTTATACTGCTGCTTGACATCCAGGAACCTTGATGTCAAGGAGCATGAGGTCATACTTTGAATTAATTGAGCAAGTTTAAGTTCCTTGAGGGCTAGAACAAAGGTTTTTTTAAAAGTGCTGAAAAAGGTCTCCTCCGGATTTGACCACAAGTTACCACACCCCAGTGAGAAACAGACACTCCCAACCAAGTTCCGATGTACTGCTATTTCACACAAGGCAGCTCAGCATTTGCAGTTGCTACTCTAAATTGTGTGAGGCGGAGAGACCAAGACAGAACCATATTTACTAGGCTATGGCGACACTGTTATCTTATCAAGCTCTGGGTCACTTTCAGGCTGCCTAGCACCTCACACAGACACCTCTGAGCCAAAGTGCAAAGGTATGTGCATGATGACTTGAACTTTTTTCAAATTCAAAATAATATGGTTAAAAAACTTTAAAGCATTTCCCACTTTGTTTTCAAAAGAGTGCAGCACACATGCAAAGTCTTAAAAGCTTGGAAAAAGGAATTCTCCTAATTGCCCCTGTCCCAAGAAGCATACCTGTCTACCATCATTAGTAGATGGAGCTTGCATCACACAACATAGGTGGCAGCATCGAAATAAAAATGACTCTGGAAAGAAAACAGTTCATCAAAGCTTTGCATTGGTTGATGTCACTTTGTGACTTTACACTGGGGCACAACCTTGAAACATCTGCACCAAAAATGGCACCAGTGCAGACACAGTGCTGTATCTGTCTCCTGCCCTACTCTCCAGGGAGCAACTGGGACTGCACTATGATTTGCTTTCTGCACTGTCCCAAAGCAGAAGGGGTGTATGCATTTCTTTGCCACGTCTTCAGCACATACATTAACCCAAAATATCCTATGCTTAGACAAGCATTGAAACACTCGAAAAAGTATGTGTGCTGTGCAGTGCAGCACGCCTGCAATGAATGGAATGTTTTAAAAAATAAAAACATTTCTGCTTTAAGCAATATTTTTGTGGTCAATCTCTGTCTTGATATCTCAGTAGATCGGGCTTTGTGTCAAAAGCTATAAGTGCTGCTGCTCACGTTTCACCACAGTAATGCCCCCTTGATGTATGGTGGTGCAAAGCAGTGCAAAACACTGTGGACCAGATTTACTAAGCCCTAGTATCACCAGTGTGTCACTTAAACAAATGCTGAAGACAGAGTTACTACTTGACCTATGCGAGGTGGGTGTGCATGGCATAGTTAACCTGGGGAAATGCAAGGCCGCGCTAATCAGTTTTACTAACCATAGGCAAGCTACGTCTTCCCAAGGCAGGTGTAACGGGAGAAATATATTTATTACTCTTTGTTACTTCCTCTTTCGATGTGTGCAGCACACATAGAAAAAGTAAAAAACCTCAGAGGATTGTTTTTGTGAGGAAGGTGTCCCTCACTGAGCACAAAACAATCGTGCCTGTAAAACTCATTTTCTTTGCACACGTTACTATATTATGTCAGGTAAATTTTTTTTATCATAGTACAAAGCCATTTAGCTAATCTCCCCTCTTAAAAATAACAGCACAATACATTGCCTTTCATTCAAAAAAAAGACTTTCCTAACTTATATTGCACAGCTTTTCGACATGCTACAGCTTAAAAGAAAGAATAGCTTATTAACTGCAGGGGCAAAACCAAATGCATTTACCAATGCTTGTTTTTATTAAACTAACCTTGAAATAAACCCACCTCCTCCTTTGCTATTCCTCTCTCCTGCACGAGGAACACAGTGAGCCTTTGTGTCTTAGGGGACCGGGCAATGTCTGCACAGTCCCTCTCTGAGCCCTCTTCTTATAGAGAATGTTGAATCTGTGTGATGAAACATTGCATCACAATTACACTCCAGTGAGCAGATGTGAGTGCAGAGGCCTTGTCAGTCATCTTGCTTATGTTTTCAAGGATCATCATAATCAGTTCTTTTAATTTTGGAACTTTTTGGGAGGAAGGTACACACATATTATTATAGGCCTTCGTTGTTTTCCAGGGATACCATAGAACACAATTGATCCTGGTGCTAACCTTGCATGTAGAGTATTGCAAATAACAAAAGAAAACTGCAGATCAATGAATTGTGGCACGTTCAAGTGAAGAATACTGAAAAAGTAGGTGTTTTTCTGTGTTCCCTTCACTTGGCTCCAATCTTTCCTTAAAAGCTACGAAGTTATAGGAACAGCTGAGCCTCTCCGCCTGTAAGGAACTGGGAGCTTGTATCACAGGATGACAGTGTCCGTCCCATAGAGCTCTGGAGCAGAGGGCTTGGCCATATCAGGGAATGTGGGACACCCCTGTAGCAGTATTACTCTCAGAGGGAGCATTGCAGGCATTATGGATAAGATTCACAAATGCCTCACAGATGCAACATATATGAATGGAACTGAAGCTTTACCTAGCTTTCTCTGTCTTAAAATGAGTGTGCGCGCAGACATGTGCGGGGAACAGCCTTTACGACGCGGCTGTTACACCGCCATGCCATTACAACGCGGTCTTTCCAACGCAAGTCGTTACCACGACTTGTGCTGGAGGGCCTGTAGGACAAGGAATTTTTTAATTTACTATGCAACACCTTCCCTACTGTACGTAGGCTGGTGTTAGAATAGTAAATTAAAAAATTCCGAAGTCCGCACCCCTCCAACGCAAGTCGTGGTAACGACTTGCATTGAAAAAAACGCGTTGTAACGGCACGCGGTGTAAAAGCACACATGGTAAAGCCGTACATCCACATGTGCACTCCCATGTCAACAATCATACATATAAAGTGAAAATGAGGAGAGGTTCAAACAGTGTGTCACCACAAAGGTGGAACCACCAGAGTAAAAAAGGGAAGGCAATGAAAATCAAAAAGTATACCTAAGAAGAAGAAGGAAAGCTGTTTCAAGGACCTAGTACCACAAAACTACTGAACTCTAAGCAGTTTATAACTAACTCCACTTCAGTTCTGATCTCCCAGATCAATGTAAATGGCAAGGTTGGCAGCACAAACAATCATTACTCTAAACAGACTTGCACAGGCAGGTGAAAATGGAACAACAGCAATGTAGCTATGGACAGCAACACATCGATGATTTAGGAACCACGCACATATCAGAAACTCTATTTGATGGTCAATCTCCTATGCTGCTGACACTCAACTCAACTCATACTCTGCCTCTCTGACAAGATGTCCACCATCAAGAACAAGTTAATCACCTGCTTGATAACGTTTCTGACAGGTTGGAGAAAAAGGGCCTTAGAAGCAGAGAGCAGGAGAGCGTCAAATTTACAGAAATAAAGCTCTCTCCTCCCCTCTCCCTAATACAGGCACAGAAATATGCCTCTGTGCGTAACGCAGAGACCTTTGCACCATAGTGTAATGGTGTCTCTGTGAGTCTAGCATAGATTGTGTACTGGAAAGGAGCCCTTTCAGAACAAAATACCATGCTTAGATTAACTCTGAACCTTTTACGACTTTGTATGAATGAATGAGAGTATTTGTAAAGTGCAACATTCACTCCAAGGAGCATCTTGGATCTAGCAAAACAGTATCTGATACTCTGTAGTAGGGGAGAAACCAAGATAAAATACTGAAATCAAGGGATTAAATGAGAGATAAAACAGTGTCATCTGGTAAGGTAAAAATCCAGGTCGTTAAAAGCTTATTAAAAGTAGGTTCAATGTGTGTATTTCCAAGCTGGGTTGGCTGAGAATCTCATGCTTTTGTGCCTAACAACGCCATTGTCTTTCCCCCTCTTGTTTTCAATTTAAAGTAAGGGGGTGCTAACACATCCTCTGCGGATGACCGCAGGACTCGATAACTAGTGTATGGTAAAATTCTTGATCTAAGGAATCCTGGTCCTGTGGCTCTTGTGGCCCTATAAGTAATCATCAGGATTTTGAAGAGAATCCTCCTATGAATAGGTATCCAGTGAAGAGTTCTCACTGCTGCTGCTGAAGGGGAGCCTTTTGGCAATTTCAGGACAATCTTGCTGCAGCAGTCTGGACTGTCTGCAGTCGTTTCGGGACCGTCTTTTTCGTTCCTGCGTACAGACTATTGCAATAGTCCAAATGAGATAGAATTATGCACTGTATTGGAAGGAGGAGCTGAATTAGAAGGCCACCACTAAATTGGGGAAAATTCATTAGATTTTCCAAACAGCATTCTTTCTGTATGTATGCTGTACAGTGCTCCACACATAAAAGTCAGAAAAGAAAGGAGAAATGAAAGCATTTCTCCTTTATAGCGTCTATTTGAAAGGGGCTGATGCTGACCCGTCTTCCTTTTTAAGTAAATAGGGCTTACAATCAGAAACCTTGGGTGGTTGCATGTCAATTACCATGCACCAACCCTGGTACGCCCATCGTGCTGAGCAATGCAGAGCAGTGCTGCTGAGTTCTAATTTGAGGTGATTTTCCAGCCCTAAACAAGCTTAACTTTAGAAAGTAAGTAGGTGGAAAAAGATTTGACATCGTTTTACGTAACGTTTGTGATGGAAACATGGAGCTAAAATAGACCACTGACTGTCTCAAATTCAAAACCAAATAAAATAGAAGTTATAATCTTCGGGGAGAACACCTCACTGTGGGACTCCATCTGGTGGTCAGCTGAACCAGGGCCAATCCCTAAATCCGAAACCCACACCCAGAGCCTTAGAAAATAATCAACAGCAAACTTGACACGACAACCCAAGACAACACCATCACAGCCTCCTGCTTCCCCACCATGAAGATGCTGAGGAAACTCTTCATATGGCTATTGAGTGGCACCTGCAAAATGGTCACAAACACGCTACTCACGAGCAGGCTGGAATATAGGCACTCGCTCAGTGACGGGATCTGCAATTAACTCACTAGACAACTGAAAACAATTCAGATCTTGGCCAAGAATGCATGCCGTCTATGATGCCTGGGAACCAATCAAGTTTAGACACCCCTATAAACCTGCCCATTACATATTCTATCTTCCATCCTGGCTGCACAGTAGGCATGCCATAATTGCATCAAAATCAAGCTTGCCTGCTCCTTTCTGCTCCTGAATGCCAACAGCCACCATCCATGCTGTCCAGAAGTGCGGAAAAAGTGGGATCAGACATGGACCTTACATCACAAAGTTCATACTGTATTTTCTCCCACCTCAAAACAACATTTCCTAGCATCCTTTGTGCCCTAAGGTCCAATAATCATTACTAATTAATTCCTTTGTAAGCAACGGTGTCTTCTGATGTCTATTTAAAAACTTATTGAAACACTTGTATGAATGTCATGTTATGCAATGCACACTTAGCAATGAATGACCCTATGAGTCGTCATCGACTTGACCTGCAATTTTAACAGAAAGTTGGCTCACTGAAGTCAGGGGTTCTTTCTGGGATGAGTGGGTGCCTCCTAATTTTATAATCCTTACAAAGGATTCGTGAAACAAAAATGAAGCAGTGTAATTATTTTCATAACCCATTGGAAAATCAAAGCCCTTCTTCAACATCTGAATTCTGAAAGAGAAGTCATTCTTATTAGCAATTCATTAAAGATAGTTACATAGAATTTCATGCTGATTTACAGGCCACCGGTTCCCCAAATCTCAAATACCTGCATGAAGTACTATAAACTTTAACTTTTTGCAGACAAAATCTGGTCATATTTAGGGGTTTAAGACCATGGTTGCAATCCTGCTGAAACTGTCCGAAAACTGCAGAAAAAGATGGCAATACTATATCTCAAAGGTACCGAATTAGATCACCACGAAAATTTCAATCCATACATTTGATTTACTTTTTTGCGTTTGTTTTTCTGATTAGCTTGCACAACAAATGGTCTAACTTTGCTAATCAGTTTGGGATGGCATTGCATTTAAAATGTAAACTCTTAGCATCGACTAGCAGGTATACCTGGACACTATTTGCAAAAGACCCACAACGACCAGATCTTTTTTGATAAGGAACCAATGTTGATCTGGGAATTCCTGCTAGGATGGCATTGCCTGTGTCAATTTTTTTGATGATCAAGATGTGGACTGCTAATCTTAGCTGATCTTAAGAGAGAAGTGTTGGACTTCCTTAAGATGTTAAAGGTGTAAGTTAGCAGATTGTCTTTGTCAGCACAAGCAAACACAATGGCACAGTGTGGCATTTGCTGTAAAACGAACAGATTTGACCTTGTTGTTGTGAGCTGTACTCAGCTCAAATAAGGAGTAGAATAGGATCAATTTTGCAAGTGTATTTGAGGGCAGTGAGGAGGAATTTTGTTTTTGACTGGTTCAGTTTCGGAAAGTGTCCATCCATACCTGAATTATTTCCGTGCCGTTTAGTATGATTTGTAAGTCTTCTACTGATGATAGTTTTAAAAATAGCTATATGTCTTCCGTACACTGATGATGTTCTATATCAGTGTTGTTTATAAACCACTTGCTTGGTCCGAAGTACAGATTGAATGGAAAGGGAGAGAGTGGAACCTAGTAGGATGCCGCAGGGCATTTGTTGAGTTACTAAGATGTAATTACCCACTTTTATGAGTTGGGACCTGTCCATCAGGCTGAAAAGGAACACCATTAGTACTGTCCCTCCGGGACCCATCCCAAGTTTGAGGGTCTTGAGGAGGAGATTATGGTCCATCATGCTGATGGCAGCTGCTCTGTGTAAAAGGACCAGTAGGCAGAATTTTCCAGCACTGAGGTACAAATCAAATACGATTTTCACAGTGAACCCCCCTTGCAAAACCAGGTAATTTTCGTATACATGGGGGGTATCAGAGTTTTTGGTCCTGAGTAGGCACCCTTCTAGTGAAACTTCCCAAACCCACATATTTCTGAAAACTAGAGACCCAGAGGAGTGTAGGGGGGTATGGCTTGCATGGATCCTCCAACATTTTCCTACCCAGAATGCCCTGCAAACCTCAAATGTAGCTGAATAAATCACTTTTTTCTCAAATTTCTGTGTGGGAAAGTTCTGGAATCCACGTGGATCCACAAATTTCCTACAACCCAGCATTCCTCTAGGTCTCCAGATAAAAATGATACCTGACTCGCGTGGGTGGGTCAAGTACCCACGACAGGCAAGGGCCCAAAATGTATTGAGGTGACATCAAAATGGCCTATAGCAAAACAACATGGTTTTGCAAGAGGGGTCACCTGGTTTTTTGTCCCCTGGCTCGGCAGCCATCTTGAAAAACTACAAACCCACACATTTCATAAAACTAGACCCCGGGGGAGTCCACTGAGGTATGACTTGCGTGGATCCCCCACCGTTTTCCTACCCAGAATACCCTGCAAACCAACAATTTAGCTGCAAAAAACAAATTTGCCAATATTTTTGGGTGGAATCACTGTGCCTACCCCTCAGCGTTCCCCCTAGTCTCCCGAGTAAAATGATACCTCACTTGTGTGGGTGGGGCAAGGGCCTGTGACTGGGAAGAGCCCAAAACATAGGGAATAAGGGTATAGCACCGAGAATTCCAAGCGCTACATGTTTTTTAAAAATATGTTTTTAGCCAATTCTGCATTTGACACCAACACAAGTGAGGTAACATTTTACTCAGGACTC
The DNA here is from genome assembly GCF_964261635.1 of Lissotriton helveticus. Classification (NCBI taxonomy): domain Eukaryota; kingdom Metazoa; phylum Chordata; class Amphibia; order Caudata; family Salamandridae; genus Lissotriton; species Lissotriton helveticus. The sequence continues at coordinate 54,684,488 of NC_136059.1, forward strand.
TAAGGAGAATGCTGTGGGGTAGGACGTTTGTGTTGCCACAGTGATTCCACACAAAAATATTTGATAGATATGTTTTTTTAAGCTAAAATTGAGGTTTACAGGGGATTCTGGGTAGGGAAACGTTAGGGACCAACGCAAGCCATACCTCATTGGACTCCCCAGAGCATTTAGTTTTCAGAAATGTGTGGGATTGGTAGGTCTCCCTAGATTGCAGCGAGCCCGGGGCCAAAACCCCAGGTGCCCCCCCAAAACCAGCTCATTCATCAGGAGACCCGGGGGAACGCTGGGTAGTAGGAAATTTGTGTCAGCATGGTAAACCTACAACTTTTCCATACAGAAATGTGGGAAAAAATAGATTTTTTCAACAAAAATTGAGGTTTGCAGGGAATTATCGGCCCATCTCCATCCTTCTGGCTATTGCCAAGGTCCATGAGAAGGTGGTTAATAAATGAGGCACTTTTGCACCCTGCTCAATCAGGGTTCCGTGCCTCTCACAGCACTGAGACTGTTTTAGTAGAGATTGGCGCAGGCTATCCGGGAGTGCCTCGACGCCGGCGGGTGGGCAGCATTAATTTTGCTGGACCTCTCAGCGGCATTCAATACGGTCCCACATGCTCTTCTCTTGGCCCGACTTGCAGAGATTGGTGTATCGGGAGCTGTTTAGGGTTGGCTTAGGTCTTTCCTGGAGGAGCGGGTCGAGCAGATTTGGCTTCCTCCTTTCTCCTCCTCCTCTCTGCTGATTACCACTGGAGTCCCGCAGGTATCTTCCCTTAGCCCGCTCCTCTTTAACATTTATGTTACGCCACTGATATAACTGGCAGAGGAGCTTGAGGCTAAGGTGATGGCCTATGCCGACGATACGCAGTTGCTGTTTACCTGAGACAAAACATCGGATTCTGTCTCAGCGGCGCAACAGTGCCTAGTTTCCATCTTTAAATGGCTGGCCGATGCACAGCTCAAGTGCAATGTTCAGAAATCTGAGATTTTGCTCTATGGCAAGTTTCCCGCTGACTTCCGTGAGCAGTTGTGGCCACCTGACTCTCCTCTGCTCCTCTCTTCGGGACAGCCCGCTAAAAACTTGGGAGTGTGGGTCAACAAGAGTCTTTCTTTTTCAGCACACATTAAGAAACTGGCCGGTTGCTGTTTCGCCCTCCTCAAGACTCTGAGGAATTTCTTTCAACTCCTCCCGCAAGCAGCAATAGAAACTGTCACATGTGCTTTGACTCTATCACGCTTGGATTACTCCAATGCCCTCTATGCTTGCGCCCCAGGCAATCTGTTAAAAAAGCTCCAGGTGGTCCAGAATGCGGCGGCCAGACTGTTATTGGGCATTACGGCGAGGAACAGTGTGGCTCTCTAATTGCGCTCTCTTCACTGGCTGCCTGTCGCTGATAGGGTCAAGTTGAAGTCTCTGGTTTTGGCCCACCGCGCTCTCCATGGTTATGGCCCCCTCTATCTTCAGAGGCGCTTCTCCTTTTACCTTCCTTTGCGTGCGCTTCGATCTATGTTCCTGCGCTTGGCTCAGGTTCTGTAGTGAAGGCAAGTGTAGACTGGAATGCCCTCCCCCTTGCTCTGCGGTCCATCAGGGACCCAGCTGTGTTCAAAAGGATACTTAAAACATTTCTTCGCTTGATAGCTTCTTCTTGCACCCCTCTGGCATCGCGCCGGGACACACACGAGTATCCGAGCGCGGTACAAATGGATATACCATAACATTCTGAGTAGGGAAATGTTGGGGGACCCATGCAATCCATATCTTGCTAGACTCCCCTGGGTATGTAGTTTTGAGAAATGTGTGGGTTTGGTAGGTTTCCATAGGTGGCCGCCGAGTCTGGGGCTAAAAACTCATTGGACCCCACTTGCAAAACCAAGCTGTTTTGTGATAGGAAATTATGATGTCGCCTCAATAGGTTTTGGGCACTTGTCTGTTACGGGTACTTGACGATCCACACAAGTGAGGTATTATTTTTATCAGGAGACCTGGGGGAATGGCGTGTAGAAGGAAGCTTGTGGATCCATGCAGATTCCAAAACTTTCCCACATCGAAATTTGAGAAAAAAGTGATTTATTCATCTAAATTTGAGGTTTGCAGGGGATTCTTGGTAGGGAAATGTTGGGGGATCCATGCAAGCCATACCTTGCAGGATTTCCCAGGGTGTCTAGTTTTCAGAAATGTGTACATTTGGTAGATTTGCCTAGATGTCCGCGGAGCCCAGTGCCAAAATCTCATGGGACCCCCCCCCCCCTTGCAAAACCAGGTTGTTTTGTGATAGGTAATTTTGATGGTGCCTCAATAGGTTTTGGGCCCTTGCCTGTCAGGGGTACTTGACCCACCCACTCAAGTGAGGTACCATTTTTCGAGAAAGACTTTGGGAATGCAGCCTTTGCGGAATTTTGTGGATCCACACAGATTCAAGAACTTTCCACCACGGTAATGTGTGGAAAATATGGTTTTTGGACAGATTTTGAGGTTTGCAAGGGATTCTGGGTAACAGAACCTGGTGAGAGCCAGACTAGACATCCCATCCTGGATTCCCCTGGGTATCTAGTTTTAAAAAATGTAAAGGTTTGCTAGGTTTAACTAGGTGCCGGCAGAGCTAGGGTTCAAAATCGACAGCTAGGCACTTTGCAAAAAAGGGTCCGTTTTCACTATAAAAATATGATGTGTCCTTGTTGCGTTTTGGACCATTTCCTGTTGAGGACACAAGACCTACCCACACAAGTAGGTACCATTTTTCTCAGAAGACTTTGGATAACTGGTGGGTGGAATTTTGTGGATCCACGCAGATCCCAGAATTTTCCACCACAAAATTGTGAGGAATAAGTGTTTTTTTAAGTTTGTTGTTTGCAAGGGATTCTGGGTAGCAGAACCGGGTGAGAGGCACACAAGTAACCCCATCCTGGATTCCCCTTGTTGTCTACTTTGAATAAATGTACAGGTTTTCTTGGTTTCCATTTGTGCCGGCTGCGCAAGGGCCCAAAATCCACAGGTAGGAACATTTCTAAAAACAAGACTGTGCCTAGCGGACCTTCTGCAGCCCTGGGGGGAAATCGGGGAGGGGGAGGGTTACCCCGATATGCCCCCAAGGGGGGCTGAATGACTGTGGCTATTTTTTGGGTGGTGAGGCATTGGTATGCCCATTCTGGGCAGCCCCCAGCCCCACACATAAAAAAAGCCAGCGTAATCACTGGCGCCTATTTGGTTTTACACCCCCCAGGGGCAGATCAGGGTTTACTGACTCCATCCACCCCCTGGGGGGGGCAGAACGACTGTGGCATTTTGGGGGGGAGATGTCGGCATTGGCATGTCCATTCTGGGCTGACCTCTCTCCTGAATTAAAAAAAAAGAATCCTGAGGCTTAGTGGGCTTTTTGAACCCCCAACCCGGGGGCAGATAAGGAGTTATTGCCCCAATATGCCTCCGGACAGGGGCAGAAAGACTGGGGTAATTGCTTTTGGGCTGGGGGCATTATCATTATTAAAAAAAAAAATCCCTGATTTCTAGTAGGCTTTCTGCCCCCCTGGGGGGAGGCAGATTGGGGGCTACTGCCCCATCTGCCCCCTGGGTGGCAGAAAGACTGACATTTCTCTGGAGGGGGTGGGGGCATTATCATGCCCTTTTTGAACAGCCCCCAACCCAACATAAAAAAAAATCCCTGGTTACTAGTGAGCTTTCTGCTCCCCCAGTGGGCAGGTTGGGGGCTACTTCCCCCGTCTTCCCCTTGGAGCGGCAGAAAAATTGACATTTCTGTGGTGGGGGGCATTGGCATGCTCTTTTTGGGCAGCCCCCACCCCATGTTAATTAAACCCCAAATCACTGGTTTTTAGTGGGCTTTCTGCCCCCTCCTCCCCAGGGAGCAGATTGGGGGCTGCTGCCCCCATCTGCCCCCCAGTGGGGGCAGAAAGACTGACATTTATGTGGGAGCAGTGTGGGGGCATTGCCATACCCTTCTTGGGCAGCCCCCACCCCAACGTCAAAAATTAAAAAAATCCCTAGTGTCTAGTGGGCTTTCTGCCCCCCAGGGGGGGGGCAGAAAGACTGTTGTGCCCAAAAGAAAATGGGGGGAGGGCAAAGGCCCTTGTCCAAGGGGCCGCTCCCCCCTCCCTGGTGCTAGTGGGTGGATCCCTGATGGGGATCACCTTCCTGGGGTGATCCCCAAGCTGGGATCCACTAGGAAATGGTACCATTCGAAAGGGCTGATTCTCATGACGGAACCATTCCTTCATGAGCATATAAGGGGTTAATTAGATTAGGGGCATCTATTTTGGATCGGCTTTTCATAGCCAAGGTAGGTCGCTGATGGATCTGAGATGTTCAGGTATTCAGGTTTGCCATTTGTTTTATGAATTATGGGCAGTATCTGACTCAGTTTTAGATTGTTTGGGAATGAACCTTGAGATAGGGATTAGGAGTGTGCAAAGTCACTTAATTAGCGTTTGCGTAATTACACAAAATATTAGCAAAACTACAAAGAAATATGTGAAATGCAATTTCATGGTATATTTTAAGGCAAAATGTGTCCTCATGTCAAATTTTGGAGCAAGGATGCACATTAAATAAAGTCCCATAAACAACAGCTGCTTGCATTCTCTTTTTCATGCGCAATAATGGTAAAACTTTACCATAAATGGTACGCAATTATTTTCAGTAATTTCAAGTGACAAGGATAACTTTCTAAATTTTGCACATTAGGCGAGCATTATTCAAATGTCCTAGTCACAATAGAGATGTATTAATTATTGTGAGCCAGATTGGAGAGAGAATGTGCCATTGCTGGTATTATGTATCAGAGGTGTGGGGCACATCTTATTTTTTTCTTATTATTTTATTTTTATAATTGTGGAGATCTTCTATGTTAAGTTTGTGGAATGATTTCCAATAAGTAGGCCATTTGGTGGTGAAGATAAAAGAGGGAGAATGTTTATTGCCTAAGACTGCTTTAAGATTGACAATTATGTTTGAATAGAATGAAAAAAAGCTGTTACATTTTGTTGTGGAGGAAACAGGACTTTCTCTCATCTTGTGTTTTGCGTTATCTCTGATTGTATTGAAAAAGGTATGCATGGTGTTCTGTGATTGGGAGAATTTATTCAATTATATTAAGTTTCGAATTTATATTTTGGACAGTTTTCTGGCTCTTTAGTTAAGCCTTCCATCTTTCTTATTTGTCTTCATGCCATTATCTTTCTAGCTTTTCTTGTTTATTTTTGTTGTTTATATATAGGACTACCTTCAACCACAATAAAAGTTGCCCTTTTTCCCATGACATATTTCTCCTATACAAGACTCTATCAGTATTGTTTCCAATTCCTATGCCTGAGCATCATTCAAACCAATTTTTTGTTGACAGGGGTCTGATCCAGCGGCATACCAGCAACAGCTACTCCAATACCATATACTCACCTAGACCCATAAACACACATACACACAGTGTAGTAAAACCGCTGGAGTCAAAGTTTATGTTTTTGACTTCAAGATTAGTTTCCTTTCATTCCAAAATAATATTTTCACTGATCAAAAAGTTCTTTGCTCTGGTCGATGGACCATTAGTTGAACTAGTTGATGGTGAAATGACATTAATGAATCCTCTTCTTGCAATGAAATAACCACAGACTCAGGGCATTTTTTAAATCTTTATCTAAATTATTTCAATGTGAACTACTTCAAAGTACAGTTCAGTCTCAGTCACTCATCAGGAGGAAGATGAAATTAATCAATCATCAAACACATACTTTGTACCTTGAAATGACTTATGCTCAGTAGTAGAAGACAGAGAGAAAAGAACATCTGCACATTCACAGGAAATAATAGTTATCTGGGATGGAGCGAAAACCAACCCCCAGGCCAAAGGGCTGTTAAAGGTCCCCCGGGATAGATCAGGCGACAAAGGCTTCAGGACCGGATTCAGGATTCAGGACAGGATAGATGACCTCTCTAACACCGACGTTTGCGTAGCACCCCTCTCTTACACTCTTTTCCTCCTCGAGATTCTTCAGTGATCTTCTTCTAAATTAATTATTTAAGATAGATGGTTCTGCATTCGATTCTTCATTAGCATCTCTCATTACTCCGACAACATCCGAAGCTCTGCAGCATTCAGCAATTCTCCAAACTGACTAACTAACTAAGACTACCTCAAATATACCCTTTTATATTCATGATTGGACAGGCAAGGGTTAAAGATCATCACACCATACTTATATGTCATCTTAGTCTATCAACCCATTGTTCATAGATCCAACCCCCAATTTTTATTCCAAAACTTTATTCCCACCCGTATTCACATCTTATTGGAAACATTCGTTTTATTTTGTCATGAACATCCATTCATCCAGAGGTCTTCAGTGCTTGTTCCTAGGATATGTAACTTTTGCAGAATGCTGTGTGGTAGGAATTTTGTGGATCCATCCACATTCTTGTAGTTTAACTCACGGAAATGCATTCATGCATTGCTCTTTCAATCGTTGAGAAGCGTCTCTTAAAGTATACCATGGCTTGTCATTCAGAGGCCAATCAGATTCTGCTTGGTACTTGCGATTGCAGCCGTCAACTGCCAACTGCAAGAGATTAGTCTGATTATTACCATTAAAATGGCGAAAACTCTCCTGAATAGTAGGATCAGAACTCAAGGTACAAAACTTCTTAGCATCACCTTGATCTAACGAGATACCAGAAGCACCTGTGTCAAAAAGACGGACCATCCAAGTCAATAAGGATTCACCCGACTTTTGTCGGAATCGATCCAAAATGTCATTTAATTCCTGTTGTGTGTAATCTTCCAAGCTGTCAAGCGGAAAACCCTGGGGAGCATTAGGATTGCCCTGTAATTTACGTCGATAAATCGGATGAGCAGAAAGGTCAGTACGATCTTTAGAAGGGTCTCGACACCTAACGCGGGAAGGAGCACGCGCAACATTCTCTTCAGACAAAGAAAATGAATCAGATGAATTCCAAATATCACCATCCCATTCATCGGGATTCCAATCAAGCCCTGCTTTCGCAACGACCATACGCACTTTCCTGGTGTTAACCTTACCACGTCTTTGTCTGTATTTGTACTTCGCAATGCGGACAGCAGCCCCTTCGGCTACAGTCTGATATGTCTCAAGTTTGGCAGCGAGCAATTTATTTTGACATCGTAAAAGAGTAACGTCATTCTGAAGTTGAACGAACTGTTCTTCCAAAGTCTTATTCTCACCATGTAAGCGAATAAGATTCTCATGTACAAGCCTGTACGCATTCAACAAAATCCAACCTCTCCGTCCCAAAATGGGAAGCTCATTGCCCGTCACAACCGGGACCTTCTGCAAGCACTCAACCACCTGAGCTGGCTCGGCATCTTTCAAGTATGAATTCCAGTTCTCACTCAACCCAGTGGAATTAGCCCATTCATGCGCAAGCGCTTCATAAGCAGTAGATTCCCAACCTGGTATTTCCACAGGCAATTGGAAAGGAGGTTTAACTTTCCTCGAAAACATTTTCACAAATATATACAACAAACAAAATCGATCAAAAACTGTACAACAAATCAAATATATACAAAATCATACACTGCGAGAACCCACGGATCCTCACAAGAAATCACAAAGGCATACCCGCACCCAACGATCGAAAACGGTTCGTGACGCCAAATGTAACGACTGTATTTTTATGATAGGTAGCACACCAACCGTGGCTAACCCAGTCGTCACGCAAACACACTCTTCTCAGGGCACTATTTACAAGATATTTGGAGGACCTGCCTGAGAAGGTGATTATTAGCTATTTACAAGCCTGTACAATCAAAAATACCGCTAACATCTAAAGAATTCCATATCTTATATCCTATGATCTCATCTTATAGCCCCACGGCAAGCTGACCTGGACCAACCTACCCCCTCTTGCGTCGGGGGGCAGCTTATTTATAGTTATATTATTTGATATTATAGTCTCCCGACTATTCCTCGCTTTACGTCCGGCGACTCCTCGCTTATAGTTCGGCAACTATTCCTCGTTTAAAGTTCGGCAACTATTCCTCGCTTATAGTTCGGCAACTATTCCTCGCTTATAGTTCGGCAACTATTCCTCGGGTAAAGTTTGGCAACTATTCCTCGCTTATAGTTCGGCAACTATTCCTCGGTTAAAGTCTGGCGACTTAGTCCCTAACTCTTAGAATCAATATCATCCATGCTTCCCACTGGTGAACCTGTTGTCCCCCAGTGGGGTGTTCTATAGGGGTCGGCAGTACACCTAAGGTGCACCGACGATATTTACTATTCTTAATTTAGATGTACACATAAGAGCTGTCTAATTATTTTATTTGGGAGTTCTTTCCTGTCTCAAACCACCCAGTCTTCCATTTCTCAGTTACCTGCGAGAAGGGTCTCCCTCAACCTTCTAGTTAACCGCACCTGGTTGAAAAGAAAGGTTAGTCCTGTCATGGAAACAACACTCAAATATATATATGTCTCGGACATTATATCTTTATTCTACAATTACACATAATAGCATTAGCAGTTTAGACATAATTAACATTAGTCATCATCTACAACCTAAAAGGGAGGAAAAGAAATGATGATGTATCTTTCTTCTACACTAACTCAGAACGCCTCACCTTAAACGTGCGTCTTTCCATCTCAGCAGCGGAGCTGATCCCTCTCTCTCAGGTCTTCCCCCACTCAGGACTCTGCTCTCCCACTATGGCTCACGAATACACGTCTGCACCGCTACACCTCGTCTACGCTGCCTTGGTTCCGAAACTCGAACCCTCTTCTGGACTCAGTCTCTGTTTCTACCACTCCTGCATGTTGACCATACAGGATTCTTGATCTCTTCCTCCTCTTCATTAGAAGCTAGTAATAAATCACCAGCTCTTGGACCAACTTCATCGGTCTGCTCCACACGTTGCTCTCTCCCTGTCTGCTACTTGCTCTTTGATAATATATCTCTCCCTTTCTCTACGGAATTTTCCAGTCTTAGGCCGACTCCCACCGAATTCCTGTACCAGCCTCTGGCTTCTCACGCCTTCCGCAGTGGCCACCTGCATGTTGCGTCTTCCACCAAAGAGCAAAATACATTCTTTCGATAAGGGCCGGTCTTGACCGGTTCCTCACTAGCGAACAACAGGCTAAATTCTAAACATAACCTTTACTCTGCAAGCACCTCGGACAGACGGGGCAGCTATCTAAAATAGATGAGACAGCCATACAAGATGGCTGTCCTATTGTTTTCGGGCCTACAGGCCTAACTAACGGGAAAAAGGCACTAAACCCTGTCAAAGCACATAGTTAAGCCCTATTAGTGAACGAAAACGTTACTAAGACTGAAATGGTAGTAGATTATAGTCATTATTAGTCTAAGAATAGGCTAGAAATTACCCTGACGTTACAGGTACTCAACTGGTTTGCCTCCTTTCTAAAGGATCACCAGCAAGCAGTTTGGTCCCTGCCTTTTGCTGCCCTATCTTCCCTTTGGAGGTGGGAGTTCCTCAGGACTCAATGTTGAGCCCAAACCTTTTTTTAATCTATATATGGCACCCTTAGCTACTCTAGCAAAGGGGCTTGGAGCTAAAATTGTATCATATGAGAACGATACAGAGTTGCTCTTTACCTGCTATAAAGACACAGATTTTAAATGAGACATAATTAACTCCTGCTTAACAGAAGGGTTCTCCTTGCTCCAGTCTAATCAGCTTAAATGCAATCTGCAAAAGTCAGAGATCATCTTCTTTGGTCACACCCCAGCAACTTTTTGCGTAACTGATGGCCGGCTGATATGTCTCCCCCTACAACTTTCGTAAAAACTGTGAAAAACTTAGGGGTGAAGCTGGATGAGAATCTCTCCATGCAGGCACAGATTCAGGCAGTGGTTGGATCCTACTTTGGCGTGTTGAAAATGCAAAAGCAGTTTCTGCCTCCCCTGCCTATCATGCATAGGAAGACGGTAGTACAAGCACTAGTAGGCTCCAGGTTGGAGTACGTAAATGTATTGTACTTAGGGTCGCCAGAGCATCTATTAGCAAGGCTGTAGGTGGCTCAGAACGCATCAGCCAGAGCAATACTCATGCTTGGCCCAAGAGCACAGATGTCCACACAGTTAAAATCCCTACAAAGTAAAAAGTCCACATTTGTAAAGCGCACAATCACCCGTAAGGGTCTCTAGGCGCTGGGGGGCCGTCGGGAAGATTAAGCGAGCTATTGCCCAGAGTCACATGGTGCTGGGCTGACCTGCCGCCGGAGCCGGGGATCGAACCGTGGTCCCCAGATTCCGGCGTCAGTCGCCCTTGCCGCGGCGCCACACCTCTTCCACCTCTACACTGGCTCCCAGTCCACAAGAGGATCAATTTTAAGGCCATGGGCCTTGCTTTTAAGCTCTCCATGGCATAGGTGCTGGGTACATCAAGAAGCGAGTCCAGTTCTACTGCCCTCAATGTACATTAAGGTCCTCAACACTCCAGATAGCATGCATCCCCAGATACCTTCAAGCGTAGATAGGGGGACATTCCTTTCAGGTACAAGCGGCTCAATTGTGGAACAGTCTGCCACTGGAACTGAGACTAATGCAAGACCTTCTTGCATTTAGGAAGTCTTTAAAAACCTGGTTATTCCAGCAATAACAACCTGGACTGTCATAGCACACAGCTAATGTTGTTATCACACCTCAGCGCTGGGGCACTCAATTGAGTAGCTGCGTACTTTACAAAAGCCACTTAACATAACATAACATTTTAATTTTTTATATTAGTGTGCATCTTTATGTTTGTGTATTTTACGTTTTTTCTGATTTTGTGACGTTTTGTTAATTTACCCTTACCTGCTGATCTTTCTTCTTTGCTTTACTTTTCTTTTTATTCAACCCCACCCAGTGCAATAGCAGAGGCAGGGTGGCTGTGTTGTTGGCGGCACCGCCTCACCGGGGTGCAACCCCGTGTGATCTTTGGTGAGGATGATGTGGCAACACTGTTTTTTGTGCTGTGCCACCTTCCCTCCATGCTGGAGGCCCAGTTGCAGATACTCCTTGCGCAGAGCATCGGTGGTGCTGGGGGAGTGTGCGCCGGTGCATGTGGCGCATCAGCCAGGTTAGGCGCAGCATCCAGCATCTGAGGCACTGCTGGATGGCTATTTTTGACAATGACAGGAACTGCTCGACCTGCTAAGATTCAAGATTCTAGGGCTCTGTGTGTATTTACAAATATTTTCTCTGTTTGTGTTCTACAATACTGTTATATTTAGCCTGTCTCTTTTCTACTCATGGGATGTCACTGTGACTCCCATGATGTCACCACCAGAATGTTTGGTGACATCATGGAGTGTTGAGGGCTGAGCCTGGTGACAACTGGCAGTTGGAACCAGGCAGGCTGAGTGACAAACAGGTCACTCCTGGTGGGTCTCTTTATATTAACATCTTGAAGACCTGACCTGAAATCTATTATGAATAAAACAACCTAAATCATACCCGGCTCCAGGCTTCTATTTACAACAAATACCAACATTTTTTTTCCAAATAGCATGCTGCTCACACTCAGAGGTAAGTTACGCTTAGGTTACATTGGAATATTATTGCACAATCTAGTGTTTAGTTTCTGCTAGGCAGGTGCTCAGCGGTACCTAATTGTACTTATCACTGACGCTTGCTTGGCTGATTAAGTAAGAAGCCATTGCAGAATGTTCTCATGTCAATATAGTGAATCAGTGACACCAGAATTTAACGTTTTGCGATGTTTTGGTGGCATTAACCTATTCGCTGCTAGGCCTTTTCCCTCCCTGTGCTAAGTCAATCAATCCTGCTTTCAGGGAATGACAGACATTTGTCACAAAAGCTAAATATTTTACACAGTTTTGGCATGTTACTAGGGCATAGACTATTTCTGATATTTTCTGTGCTTTCAACCTCCTTCCAGATAATGGTAAACATGGGTATAAAAGCAATAATGGATCCTGAAAAGCTATACGTTTCTAAACAGTGGACACGATTCTGCATTCAGCAAGGGATCATTTGTGTAGATCCTTCAAGGTTTTCTTATAGAAACTAAGGGCCATATGTATCAAGCCTTTTTCGATTCGCAAAGGCCGGAGTTCGCCGAATTCCGGCCTTTGCGAATCGAAAAAGGCTTTTTTGCATGTTTGGATATGTAAGAAAAATCGCATCATAAGGAATCGCAAAAATTTGCGATTCCTTATTTTGATATAGCATTTAAGGAATCGCAATTTTGCGATTCCTTAAATGCTATGTATGAAGCATTTTTCTATAGCGAATTTAGCTTAAGAAATCGCAATTTACCACCAACTTTCAATTGGTGGTAATTTGCGATTTCTTTTAAAAATGCACAAATTGGCATTTTTGAATGTGGCATGTGACGCGTATGTGCGCCATATGCACACACATGCTGATTTCAGGGGTGCAGCAGGGTGTCCTTGAGACACCCCTGCACCCTTGAAATCAATCTCATTTTGCGATTAGCAAATTGCGAATCGCAAAATGAAATTGTAGTGAAGTCGTAACTACAATAAATGTTTTAAAGACAAGTTTATTGTCTAAAGCAGGTGCTGCGCAGCAGCAGTGTCGTTCAGGGGAAAGGCTGGCAGCAACTGGCAAACATTTGAATAACACAGTGACAAGCGGAACGCCTGTCACTGTGACATGCAGAACATTCCTATACAGGACTGAGCAGACAAGCACATGTAACTGTAAGGAATACTACATTATCCTCCTCCTCTTAACAGAGCAAAAGAAAATTGAAAAAAACAGAAAAGAAAGAAAAGAAGAAAATACAGGTATGATAAACATTTTAAAACTTCAGGTCCTGGTGCTGCAAGAGTCATGAGCGGAAACAGCGGAGAAATATTAACGGTATCTTAAAGGTAAGGAGCGTTGACGCACACTCCTCAATAAGCACGAAGTAGAGGGAGCATCAACAGTATAATCACATGAGGCATTAGAATTATTACATGAAGGAAAAACAACAGGATCATAAGAAGCAGGTTTAAACAAAACATCAGATTCAAGTACAGACTGATTGTTAACCTTATTTGCCTAGTGTCCTGAATGATTATTCACCTTAACCACTCTAGATAAATTCCACCAATTTTTGTTATTAACCCTTACCGCATTACCACACACTTTATCAACTCTGATAGGCTCATAAAATTAAGACAAACCTTTCTTCGCATGTGTAGGGATCTTAATCCTAACCAAATCACCAATTTTGATGTCTTGAGAGACAGAACATTTCCTTAAATCAAAATTTTCTTTTTGACGAGTTTGTGCATGAGAAACATTACTTCTAACAAAACTGTCTATATTATTCAAAGTGTTTAACTTAACCCACCTGGCCATCCACCCAGGACAAACCTTTGAGCAGGGTTTTCTTCCCCTAAGAAGTTCGAATGAAGAAACCTTGGTAGAAGTGTGAGGCGTGGTTCGATAAAACCATAACATGGATCTTACTGCATTTTGAACATTACATTGATTAGATAATGCCTACTGTACACAATTATTAATGGCTCGATTCATGCGCTCCACTAAACCATTTGCTTGAGGGTGGTAAAGAGCGCTCTTACAATGTTTAATGCCACTTTGGATAAGAAAATTCTCAAAGTCCTGACTAACAAATTGAACACCAATGGTGGTTGGACAACCCTCTCGAAGAAAAATGTCCTTCAGAAAGTCGATGACATTTCCTGAATTGGCTTCATTAATAAAACGAACCTCTGGCCATTTTGAATAGTAATCGATGGCAACAATAGCAAACCTTGCATTCATGGGAAGAGTATTAAATGGTCCTAATAAATCAATACCAATTTTCTCCCACAGTCTACTAGGAAGATCAATGGGTTGGAGGGGAGGTGTACGCACCTTCAAACTTTTCTCAGAGTTGGAACAAATAACAGAACTACCAACAAAAGTATCCACATCCTTATCCATCTGTGGCCACCAGAAATTCTCCCTCAAACTTTTTTTTGTAAACGTTCTGCCCAAATGGCCTTCATGAGCTCCCAGAATCAACCTAGATCTTAGAGAATGTGGAGGAAGCAGTCTATCTCCACGCATCAATAATCCATCTTCAATGGAAAGCTCATTAGCCACTTTCACAAACGTCTGAAGAGCAACATGGGCATTCTTCTCTTTAGGCCAGCCACCTGTCACACATTTGATAACCTCACTCAATAGAATATCCTCAGACAATTTACTTCTCCATTCTCCTTCACTTATATCCCACATTTCATCCAAAACAACAGCAGCCACAAAGCAATCATCCCCATCATAACCATCCATAAGACCATCATACCACTCTATAGGACACCTAGAGAAATAATCCGCTCTTACGTTCCTACATCCTGGAATGAACGAAACCTCAAAATCAAACTGTAAAAGTTTGGTGGATAACCGCGCAATTCTGGGCGTATGTTCCTTCGATTTGTCTCCTGAAAGAATGGATACAAGAGGATTGTGATCCGTGCATAATTTGAAATGTTTACCCCACACGTATGGTGAAAATTTTCTTATGGCCCACCAACATGCCAACAACTCTCTTTCTATAACTGAGAAATTCAATTCTGAGCCATGCAGGACTCTTGAAGCAAACCCTAAGGTATGTTCCTGCCCTTTAACATTTTGAATGAGAATGGCACCCAGACCGACCCCACTGGCATCTACCGTAATTGTACAAGGAACATTTGGGTCAAAAGGTTTCAAAATGATGGGACTGACCAAACGCTCTTTGATCCAGCTAAAAACAGCATCACACTCTTTGTTCCAAACAAAAGGAACACTTGACTTGAGCATATTAGACAATGGTTGAACCTTTGAGGCATAGTCAGGCAAAAAACGTGCATAAAACTCACACAACCCAACGAAAGATTTCAAGCCTACTTTGTCAGTGGGTGCGGGTGAATCCACAATAGCTTTGACTAAACCCGGTCTAGGCTCTACACCATGTTCCGACACCACACCCCAAATACTCTATCTTCTGTACTTTAAAGACACATTTTTCCTTCTTCAAGACAACACCTGCCTCACACAAAGTCCTTAGGACACAACAGACTACCTTGTCATGGCCCTCTGATGTTGGACTATGAACCAACACGTCATCCTGGAACACCACTACTCCTTCTATATCCTTTAGAAGATTAGACATGATTCTTTGGAAGACCGCAGCCGCGGAGGCTAGGCCAAAAGGCATGCGACAGTACTGGAAGGAGCCAATAGGAGAAACAAAAGCTGTTAAGTGTCTAGAAGATGGATCTAGAACAACCTGATGGCAGGCCGAAGCTAGATCCATCTTTGTGAACCATTTGGAACCATTGATCCTGCACAACATATCTGAGATCTTTGGAAGGGGATGAGAATCAATCCATATGCTCTTGTTAAGGCTGCGTAAGTCCACGCACACGCGAAGATCGCCATTTTTCTTCTTAACGTCGACCAATGGACTGAGCCACAGCGAAGACTCGATGGGTTCAATGATCCCCTTACTACACAAATGTTTTAGTTCTTTCTCCAACTGATCCCTCACACTGAAAGGCACATTTCTGAGTTTGTGCTTGATAGGTATAGCTCCATCCTTAACTTTAATACAGTGAGTAAAACCCTTAATTCTACCAAGTTTTTTGCTAAACACAGAAGGGAACTTTTCACACCACACATCACAAAACTCATCTGACTTGATAATGGATACCTGATCTTTTGTGCCAGGTCTAAGGATCATTTTGAATAACCCTTGGTGGAACCAGCCAAGAATATTTAGTCCCTTGATGGCAACATACATTTTTCCAACAATTTTCCTCGCTCTAAATTCCAAAGTATCCTCAAAATATCCAACCAGTTCGATAGTTCTACCTTCATATGACACAGGAGACCTATCTGGAGGTAACAATGTTCTTGTTCCCCAGACTTCACGAAACTTTTCTTGGTCAATCATAGTGATTCTTGCACCCGAATCCACTAACAGACATACCACCTTTGAACCTATACCAATCTCCACATATGGGTCAACACATTCTGAAGACTCATCATTAACCACACCCACATCTGTAACAACTACAACCATGTCTCTCAGATCATCCTCAATTTTTTCCAAAACATCTCCCTTAGATTCTGCAGTGCACACATTTGCAACAGAAGGAGAAGGAAAGGACTTGTTGCTTTGTCTCTGATCATATGTAAAATCAGAGTTCTTCTTTACATTCTGACAAACTTTAGAGAAATGGCCATATTTACCACATATTCTGCAATTAACATTCCTTGCAGGACAAGGACGACCTGTTCTAAAATGGGGTGCATTACCACACTTGAAGCAAAAATTTGTTTGTTTGAAAAACTTACTGTCATTGCGTAAGTAATTACCAGATTTACCTTCTTTGAACTTAACAACACTTACAGATTCCTCTTTTGCATTGCCAGACGCACCCTTCTCGTCTAGTTCTTTTACCGAAACTTTAGAAAGTTCAATACTTTTAGCTATTTTGATTGTTTCCTCAAGAGTAGGATTGCCTAAAGAGAGTAACTTTTGTTGAATACTCTTATCAGTGCACTTACATATAAACTGATCCCTTACAAGCTGTTCTCTAAAATTTTCAAATTGGCATTCAGAACTCAACACATGTAAAGCTGATATGAAATCTTCAACCTTTTCCCCCATTCTTTGGTCTCTTTTAAAAAACTTATGCCTAATTACTACTAAACTAGGCTGGAAGTCAAAGCGTAATTCCAACTTTTTAACAGTTTCAGTGAATTCATCTACCTCAATATCATCCTCTGTGCGAATTAAAGCAGGCAAATGTTTAAAGATCTCTCTTCCCTCGAATCCTAAGGCATTTAGCAATAAACATTTCTTTCTCTCAGCCCTATAACGTGAACCACCAACAGCGCCAATGTAAGTAATAAAGGCATCATACCACCTCTTCCATTGTATAGGAGGATCACCTGGTGTCTCTAAAAAGGGTGGTGGTGGTGCAACAGACTGCATAATGTACAAATTAGCAATACAATAAATATGACTTAACAGGGAACCAAACAGCGGATACAATTAACATAAATATATCATAGCTTTGCTTAGAAATATGAACCAAAAGACTGAACAAACTGTTAACACTAACTGATGCTGTTAACCAAGGAAAATAAAGCAGGCTGCAATTGAAAAAAATAATAATAATAATATGCATCCAAAATAGACAACTGCTGCTTAGAAAAAGCAATAGCTGATAAACTGTTCGAGTACTGATACAACCTGAAAAGGAAAACAAATCATAAGTTTGTGACAACTACAATCCTGTTTTACCGTGTCTTCCAAAAGTCAGCATGTGCATAACAATCTCTGGCTGGTTGCACTGTGTGAAAAATCGGAGAAAAAAAAAACAGCGCGTTATCAGCGCAATGCAGCAACAATGACTGTCAGGCACCAACACATGCGGACGTAAAATGACTGTGAAAACCAAACAGAATTGCAGGGGCTTGAAACGAGAGTGGCTGACAGGAGGATGTGACGAGTCACCAAAACGCAGGAAATGAGAGCACAGATGCGTTGCCTCCAATCGTGACGTCAAACAGCCCGACCAATCAAATCCTCTCTGACTTCCTCCAATGATCCTTGACTTCAAGCCTCCAAAACACAACACTTGTGTATGATGCCTCTGTATGCACAACAAGTCATCCAAATCGCTGACGTAAGCTGTAAGTAACGCACATCGCCGCCGCTTTTCACACACCGTTGTTACTTGTTATTTTTAAACAGTACCTCAGCTTTGTTCACGTCTTTGAAGTTTGTCATCCAGATCGATGACATATGCTGAGAACAACTCAAACCGCTGCCGCTTGTCAAACACCGCTGCCACTGATTATTTATTTAACACAGAACATTAGCCTTGTTCACGTCGTTTCGGTTTCACACTCAGCTTGAATCTGACGCCACTTCAAACACCTTCGTCGAACATCGCTGAGCTCGTCACATTTGCCGAGATTTTAGAGTTCTTTACTTTCTTAATTTTAAGTGGGTCCTGCAGACACTTGCCACAAGCGTCGCCAAAATTATTGTAGTGAAGTCGTAACTACAATAAATGTTTTAAAGACGAGTTTATTGTCTAAAGCAGGTGCTGCGCAGCAGCAGTGTCGTTCAGGGGAAAGGCTGGCAGCAACTGGCAAACATTTGAATAACACAGTGACAAGTAGAACGCCTGTCACTGTGACATGCAGAACATTCCTATACAGGACTGAGCAGACAAGCACATGTAACTGTAAGGAATACTACAGAAATGCATTTCACAATCATTCCAAGGAATGAATGGGAAATTATTCCTTATTTGCGAATTCGCAAATTGCGAATTCGCAAATAAGGAATAATTGGAAATCGCTAAAAAATAGCGATTTTCTACATACATACCATTTTGCGATTTCTAAATAGGGATTCCTTAAAAATCGCTATTTAGAAATCGCAAATGGTGATGATGATACATATGGCCCTAACTGTTGAAAATAGAAACAATTGAAAATGAGTTGAAAGAAACAGCAATTTGGGCTAATGTTTTCACCTGTAACTTCTTCTAAGTAACTCAGATTTTTAAAAGCAATATACAGTTACATCTGAAGGCCGTTTCTGGTTGTGGGGATATATAGTACTTGTAGGTTCACCAAGAACCTGAGGAACCCAGAGCCAATAACTGTGCAGCATCTTGCAATGGTTTTTCATTGCGTACCGGGTATATAGCAATTCATTTGCACATTGTATTACATTTGGAAGGCAGAAATGCAGCAAAAGTCAATAGGTATTATTAGTTGCTCTACAATTATGTGTTACCCTATGTCTCCTTTTTTTTATTTTTTTAAATTTATTTATTGAGTTTTATGACAGCAAGTAGTTAAAACAAACAGCCAGTTCCAAAAAGGAGAAAAAAAAGAGAACAAATACGAATAGATGAATGTACACAAAACAAAAACAATCGTTGCACTAAACATATTATATCCAGTTACAAATAGGTGCCCAAAGCTTTTGACCGAATGCTTTCTTTCTCTTTCCCTTTAAGTTGTATATTGCTTTCTCAAGTTGATAGATATTCAATAATTTGATTTGCCACTGGTAAAACGTGGGGGGATCTGCATCTAACCAGTGAGAAGTTATACAGTATCTAAATACCGACATTGCAATAAACAAAAAACCTTCTTCTGTATCTGTTTTGATGACATTTGGGTCAAATTGAATGCCAAAGATTACTAAATCGGGAGACAATACCAATGATTTGCTTAAGATATTATTTAAAAATAATTGTATATCATCAATAAATTGAACAAATCTGATGCATTGGAAAAACATATGAATTGAGTCTGCCCCAAGACAACCACATCTATTACATTTGATGCCACTGTTAGCTTTCCATTTCAGTAATTTCGCTGGGGTGTAATACAAATCAAATATACTCATAAAATGTTGGCTTTTAAGTGAGCCATTACACAAAACCATATTTGCCATTTCTAATGATCTATATATGTCAACATTTTCCATTCCTAATTCTTTTTGCCACTTATTTACAAACGTTTCTACATTGTCTTCTATACGGTTTAGCATTGTTTGATATATTGCCCGAATTTTTTTTCTTCTTTCTGCGGCATTCCAGGACATCATATTCGTTCATTTTATTACTATTTAGAAGATTTTTTCTCTCTAGAAAGCTATGGATTGAAGGTATTTAAAAAAGTCCCCTTTAGTGAGTCCATATTTTTGTTGCAGATATACATAAGAGACAACATTTTCGTCCTGATAAAGGTCTCCTAATAAATATACCTTGGCTCTATGCCAACGTTGCATCACAGAGTCTCTAAATATTGCTGGGAGCATAGAATTATTAAGCAAAGGTGTATATTAGTTTAGTTCTTCACAACAGCAAAACCTTTTCTTAAATATTTTCCAGATTTGATAGGCCGCAATTATAGTTTTAAATTTCGTTTTTTTATAGTAACTTGGTTCAGTAAACCTAACTAAACATTGTCTCGCTTCAGGTCCAAGAATCATCTCGTATATTGAGGGGCACATTGAATCATCAATGACAAAATCATGGAAAATTAGAGTGCGCATGAATCTGAGCGAAACTGCCCAATAATAAAGCCGAAAATTTGGCGTCCCCCAGCCTCCCCTTAATCTCGGAAGTGTGCACCATTTAAGGACTCTTCTAGCTCTCTTGTAGCCCCACAAGAACCTAGAAATAATCCTATCAAGTCTAGTGAAAAAGTTAGAAGAAATCAATAAAGGTATAGTACGGAAAAAGTAAAACAAATTGGGGAATATAATCATCTTCACTACATTAGTGCGACCATAAAGGGATAGATGTAAATTATTTAACCTTTCCAGGGTCCTAGCGGTGGAGGCAAGTAGAGGATCTAAATTGAGCCCAATTATATCGTCTACCTTAGCCGACAATTTAACTCCTAAATATACGGCCGTGGATGATAAAGCCACTTCATCCGGTATCATTGTAGTAGAGTGGATCACTTGTGTTTTGGAAATGTTTAATTTATATCCCGAAAATTTCCCAAATTCATGTGCTAATTCGACAATTTTAGGAAGTGCCATTTTTATGTCTGAAGTCACAATCGCGACATCGTCAGCAAAGGCGAGTATTTTATACGGTTCGTGATAAATTGTAACAGGCGGAATGCCAATTTCTTTAATAAATCTTTGTAAGAGCGGATCTATATATAAAGCGAACAACAAGGGGGAACAAGGACAACCTTGCCTTGTCCCCCTTGTGATCGAAATAAGTTCAGATGTCTCATTGGCCACCCTTATTGCTGCTTTAGGATCAGTATACATCCCTCGTATTGCTCTTAAAAACTCGGCAGGGAAGCCCCTCCAGGCCAGCACAGACCAGAGGAACCCCCAGTCGACCCTGTCAAATGCCTTTTCGGCATCCAACAAGGCCACACCGACTGGGGATTCCGTGGCCTGCGCCCAGTCAAGGAGAGTAATAACTCTTCTAACATGATCTGTTGTGTCCCTTTTTTTTAATAAAGCCATGTTGTATTTTGGAGACCAATCTTGGCATAATGTCATTCATTCTATTAGCTACAATCTTGGAAAATATCTTACTGTCTGCAGTAATAAGAGAAATTGGTCTATATGACCCCAAATCCGTGGCTTCTTTCCCTTTCTTTTGAAATACGACTATAGTTGCCGACGACTAGGAAAGGGGAGGCTTGCCTAAAAATGCCTGCTGAAAGATCTTAATAAGTTCTGGTTTAAGCATATTCCGAAAGGTCCGATAAAATTCTAAAGGAATATTATCGGGTCCCATCGCCTTTCACGGTGCTAACCCAAGAATAGCCGTTTCAATTTCATCCCATGTAACCGGGTCAGCTAATGAATTGTTTTCTATGTCTGTTAAGGGGAGATTGTCCATATTCATCAGGTAACTTGCAGCATTACTATCCGTACTAGTCCCATCATTCGATTTGTTATATAGGAGTTGATAGAATTCACGAAAAGCATTCAATATACCTGATCTAGATGTTTGGGTGGTTCCTTCTAAATCAATAATTTTGATTATGTCGTTATAAGCGGCTTTCTGCCTCAGCCTTTGCGCCAAAATTCTGCCTGTTTGCTCATTCAGTTCATAACATTCCTTTTTAAATTGCTTGTGCTTCAATGCAACCTGGTCAGTCAGAAATGAATATACAGTGGAGCGTTCGCTAATCAACATACGTTGTGCTTCCTCAGTACCTAAACCAGATTTAAAGCTATCGGCTAGCTTTAATTCTGCCTGTATTACCTTCTCTAATGCTAATTTAAACTCGTTCTGTTTCTTTATCCGATGAAAGCTGGCATAACTCTTAGTTTCCCCCCTTATTACAGATTTAAAGGCACCCCAGACAGTCTGGATAGAAGTGGTTTCATTATTAAATAAAAAAAATTCATCAATAATGTTAGCCATATGGGAAATATAGCAATTCATTTGCACATTGTATTACATTTGGAAGGCAGAAATGCAGCAAAAGTCAATAGGTATTATTAGTTGCTCTACAATTATGTGTTACCCTATGTCTCCTGATAAAAATGCTACCTCACTTGTGTGGGTAGGTCTAGTGCCCGCAAAAGGACACGGCCCGAAATGTAACGTGGACATACCCCATTTTTAGTTTTAACATTTGTTTTATTGAGTTCAGCGGATAAATAGCAAT
This sequence comes from Lissotriton helveticus, assembly GCF_964261635.1. NCBI lineage: Eukaryota > Metazoa > Chordata > Amphibia > Caudata > Salamandridae > Lissotriton > Lissotriton helveticus. Next base: position 54,706,629 of record NC_136059.1, read on the forward strand.
CACATACCATAATACAGAAACAACATGGGAGGAAAGCGTACGAGACAGACCTCCAGTCTTCTCTACAATGTAAAGCATCGATAAGGGCCATGAGTTGGCAGTCACATACCCCATTTTTAGAGTGAAAACTGACCCTTTTTTTCCACATTGTCCTATATATGGAAGGCAGAAATTCATCAAAAGTGAAAAGGTAATAACAGCTGCTCTACAATTCTGTGTACCTCTAAGTCTCCTGATAAAAATGGTTCCGCATTGTGTGGGTAGGTCTAGTGACCGCGAAAGGACACAGCCCAAAACTCAACATGGACACACCACATTTTTACAGTGAAAACTGACCCTTTTCTTGCAAAGTGCCTAGCTGTAAATTTTTAACTCTAGCTCTGCCGGCACCTAGGGAAACCTATTAAACCTATACATTTTTTTAATCTAGACACCCAGGGGAATTCAGGCTGGGGGGACTTGGCTGGCTCTCACCAGGTTCTCTTACCCAGAAGCCCTTGCAAACCTAAAACGTTGTCAAAAAAACTAATTTTCTCAAGCTACTGTGATGGAAAGTTCTGGAATCTGTGTGGACCCACAAAATTGCTCCTACCTGCGTTTCCTAAAGTCTTCCAAGAAAAATGGTACCTCCCTTGTATCGGTAGTCCTAGTGCACGCAACAGGAAATGGCGCAAACCTATACATTTTTGAAAATGAGACTCCAAGAGAAATTCAGGATGGGGTTACTTGTGTGGCTCTCACAACGTCTCTTACCCGGAATCCCTTGCACACATCAAACTTTATTAAAAATAAAACACATTTTCCTCACATTTCTGTGAAGAAAAGTTTTGGAATTTGCATGGATCAATGAAATTCCTGCCACTCTGCTTTCCCCAAATGAGGAAAAAGGTACCTCACTTGTGAGGGTAGGCCTAGTGCCCACGACAGGAAACGACGCAAAATGCAGCATGGACACACAACATTTTACAGTGAATACTGACTCTTTTATTTACAAAGTGCCTAGATTAATATTTTGAACCCTAGCACTCTCCGGCACGTGAGGAAACCTACCAAACCAAAAAACACAGGGGAATTCAGGATGGGATGACTTGTCTGGCTCTCACCAGGTTCTCTTACCCAGAATCCCTTCAAAAAATAAAAATAATTGTCAAAAATCACATTTTCCTCACATTACTGTGATATAAAGTTTTGGAATCTGTGTGGATCCAGAAAATTCATCCCACCTGCATTCCACAAAGTCTTTCCAAAAAAATGGTACCTCACTTGTGTGGGTAGACCCAGTGTCCATGACAGGAAACTGCTCAAAAGGCAATGGCACCTAGGGAGACCTAGCAAGCATATACAATTTTGAAAACTAGACACCCAGAGGTATCAGGATGAGGTGACTAGTGTGGCTCTCACCAGGTTCTCTTACCCAGAATCCTTTGCAAACTTTGTAAAATAAAAAAAATATCCCCACATTTCTCTGATAGAAAGTTCTAAATTCTGCGTAGCTCCACAAAATTCCGCCCACCCCACAATTCTCAAAGTCCTCAGATAAAAATGATACCACTTGTGTGGCTGGGTCAAGTGCCTGTGACAGGTAAGGGCCCAAAACATATTTTGAGACATTTAAATTACCTATCACAAAACAACCTGCTTTAGCAAGGGAGAAAACCTGGGTCTTTGGCACCGGGCACCGGGCCCAGCGGCCATCTAGAGAAACTGACCAAACCCACACATTTCTGAACACAAGACTCCCTGGGGAGTCCAGGGAGGTATGGCTTGCATGGATCCCCCAACGTTTCCCTACCCAGAATCCCCTGCACACCTGAAACTGTGCTGAAAAAAGTCACATTTTCCTCACTTTTCTGTGTGGGAATGTTGTAGGATCACCAGGCGGTGACAAATATCCTACCACCTAGCATTCCCCCAGGTCTCCTAATAAAAATGGTAGCTCACTTTTGTGGATAGGCATAGTGGCTACAACGGCAAATGGACCAAATCATACTGTGGAAATTTAAAAACTGCCTATCACAAAACTAACTGGTTTTGCGGGGGACACCAGGTTTTTTGGTCACAGCCTCACGGACATCTTGGTAAACCTAGCAAACACACACATTTGTGAAAACTCCACACCCTAGAGATTCCAATGAGGTAAGGTTTGCGTTGATCAACCAATGTTTCCCTACCCCAAATCGCCTGCAAACCTCAAATGTTGCTGAAAAAGGATTACTGGGCTGACACAAATTTCCTACCACCGACGTTCCCCCAGGTCTCCCGATAAAAATGGTACCTCACTCGTGTTGGTAGGTCAAGAACCCACGACAGGCAAGGGCCCAAAACGTATTATGAAGAAATCAAAATGACCTATCACAAACCGATTTACTTTTGAAAGGGGGGTCACTTGAGGTTTTGGTCCTGGACTTGGCGGCCATCTAGGGAAACCTAAAAACCCACACATGTCTCAGAAGTTGAGACCAAGAGGAGTCCAGGGAGGTATGGCTTTCATGGGTCCCCAACGTTTCCCTTCCCGGAATCCCCTGCAATCCTCGATTTGGCCATTCTGGGCAGCCCCCACCCCTATGTATAACAAACCCAGCATAATCACTGGTGCCTAGTGGGCTCTCAGCCCCCCCATTGGGAAGATCAGGGACTACTGCCCCTATCTGCCTCCTGGAGGGGCATAGCGATTGTGGCATCTTTTTGGGAGTGGTGGTGGCATTGGCATACCCATTCTGGGCAGCACCCACCCCGGCAAATGTACCCCTGGTGCCCAGTGGGCATTCTGCCCCTAGGGGTCAGATAAGGGGCTATTGCCCCATATGAATCCCAGTTTGGGCAGAAATACTGTGGCAATTTTTAGGGGGTGGGGTGGGGGTATTGACATGCCCATTCTGGGAAGCTCCCACCCCTACATATAAAAAACCCTGATGTCTAGTGTGCTCCCTGCCCCCCCGGGGGCCAGATCAGGGGCAGAAGGACTGTGGTATTTTTTGGGGGGTGGGGGCATTGGTATGCCTTTCTGGGCAGTAATCACTCTGAATGTTTGGAACAAAATCCCTTGTGATTAGTGAGCTTTCTTCCCTCCAGGGGGGGAAATAAGGGGCTATTGCCCCATCAGCCTCCCAGGTGGGGGCTGAAAGACTGTAGCATTTTATTTTTTAGGTGGGGGAATTGGCATGCCCTTTCTGAGCAGCCCCCACCGTTACGTACATATGGTACCGGTTACCATTGGACCCGTTGTCTCCATATACAATACAAGTATGGGAGATAGTGAGAGGCAATAACAAATGGGAAGAAGTGAAGATACCATCTCTGGAGGGAGTCTTACTATGGGGACAAGGGTGCCGTTGGGGCCAGTGGAGACTAGTACCCCGTTGGCAGCAACAGCAGACCCTTCAAGGATGAGTACAGGATTGGAAGTGAGACAAACAGGAGCACTGGTAAATTCTAGGTCAGAAATATGAATGTGGGTTCCACCAGAACCAGAAAGTATGAAGAGTCCCTCTTGGGGGAGCTGAAAGTCTTTTTCCTACTTTGGGGGATTGGGTGGGAGCATTGGGATTCCCATCCTGGGCAATCCCCCCCAGCCTATAAAAATAATTATCCCTGGCATCTAGGTGCTTTCTGCCCCCCCACCCTCCCCTCAGGGGGATTGGGGCTACAGCCCCATCTTCCCCCCGGGGGCGCAGAGAGACTGTTGGTGGAAATATTTTATGGGGGAGCAAAGGCCCTTGCCCAAGGGGCCAACCCCCCCTCCCTGGTGGCTATTGGGTGGATCCCTGTATGGGGATTGCCCCCTGTGGCGATCCCCACGCAAGAATTCTCTTTCCAACGATACCTCTTACATGTGTTTCTGGACAGCGCACCAGGTACGCGATCATCATTACAATCAAAACACAAACCATGCTTTGGGAGGTTGGGGAAGTTCCCTCTACTACAGTGCTTTCAAGGCATGTGTGGGTAAATCATGCAATTGGCCTTGTGACTCTCTTAATCATAATCACGTTAAATTCCAATGGCCCTGGAGGTACAGCAATGTACTGCTTTGTTGCCACCCAGTAATATAAAATAGTTATTTGCAAAGAGCATTATTTACAATTCCTGTTTTTTGTTTTTTCTCAATATAGCTACTCGTGCCAGCTCACCCATAGGCCACAAAATTCCTATAGCCCATCTACAGCAGCAAAGGCGGGAGCATATCCAGCAAGAGTACCGCTGGTTGGTGGTCCTGTAAGAGGAGGAGTAAGCAACAAATGCCTCTCAACAGGGCTCCGGTGCAGCCGCCCCCCCTCAGCCTCCCAGCAATTCCTTTGTCAGCCCCGCTACGGCTTCCATCAACTGCTGCCACCCCCTCCCACACTGACAACCCAGCAGGCCATTGCTGAACCACATCCTGCAGTGACTGGACTCCATCAAGAATTGACTCACCACAATGGAGCAGATCCGAGACCAGTTCTGGACCGACATATAAAAAATACCCTCTTTTAGCCCTTTTTAATTTTTTTAGGTTTCGCCTGAGCCAATGCGCTTGCACATTGCTCCGGTGAGATTATAGTAAGCAGAAAAGAAAACTCTACCAAAACAGCTGCGGATCGCATACAGTTCATGTGATATATGCATGTGCACGCCAGCCACATAACACACCACCATTTGTCTGTGCCTCGGCATCAGACTTCAAAGGCTGCCACTCCCCCGCCCACCCCCCCCACCACAGCAATGCTGAGAGCTTGTTTGTTTTGGTGGGAGGGACTTGTTGTTGGGACTATGTGTCGAGGGTGATAAGGGAGTTGGGACCAAGTTTAACTTTCTTTGAACATTTTGAATTTTGGGACATTGGGACTTGAGTCAGTTTAATTGGGGAGAAGTTTGTGCACGTTGGGTGGGTGGACCAGGTGGGTTTCTTTGTAAAAAACTAAAGGGGGAACCTATTTTATTTTACCTATATTTATGTGTGAAGTAGTTAGTTTAACTTTTACTTTGCACTTATGCCTTCAGCTTTTATGCAGCCTGTTCATGTGCTTGTAGCTGTAAGAGAGAGTATAGAGGTTATCGGATTAGGGGGAATGCTGCCATGACCTATGTTGTCTACAACAAACTTGATATACAATAGTAGCAGTTATTTACTTACTTACTAAGTTAACTCATTAAATTGAATCCATACTAGTTGTCTTAACTGAATATAGATGAAGCAATAACAGGGAATGTATGACAACTTTGCAAGTGAGGTCCCACTTCAAGTTTTACCCAGGGATTAATCTGAATGATTGATTATCCATAGTCGGCAACTAAATGGAAATAAAAAAGACTAGGTTAATGGGTTATATTTTTATGAAAGCTTTTCAAAGAACTGACACCAGAGTACTACATGATGAAATAGCAAGAATACCTGATAGTGCTAAAATACAAAAAAATAGCAATATCAGTGCTTTTGTCTAATGGGGAGCTAGTAGTATCCTTGAGTTATGAAACAGGGACTCAAAGTCTGGAGTGTCATTTACAGTTGTGCAACACAGGGCCTGAATGATGATGCAGATGTTTTCTTTCCATATCTAAGATGTGTGATCTATTGATGATATAAATTAATATACATCAGAATAACTCACACAGCCGGGGGGAAGAAGGCTATGCGTTTGATGAAATGATGGGAAGGGGGATTTGGGGAAAGGTTTAACAAAGATAAACACTACTCAATGACAATATTAATCTAGGCAATGAGCAGCACATCATTTATCATCAATCTGTTGTGAAAGGAAACAAAGACATGAGTATGACAAAGTACAGATAAATGTATTGCAAATAGTCATTCTGCCCCCAAGACCCAAGTTATCAGATATCTGAATATTCTGTCTTCAAAGTTGGGGAGTGAACCAAACCACCCAATTCTCCAAATATGATTTTTAAAAGAGGATTACGATTGTGCATCTACATTCTCTTCGGGAATGTCCACTCTTTTGTGTCTGTCTGGACTGTTCTGATAGGTAAGCATGAGTGTTGAGCTCAGCTTTCACCTTTCATTCATGCAAGAGACTAGTAGATGGCCTGCAGATTGTAAAAGGAAAACTGTATTTTAGAGTCAAGGAGAAGGACCGAAGGAAGGAAAGTTTCATGAGGAGTATATCAATAAGACTTGGAGGCGGAGCAAAAAAAACTAGAGGGAGACTCAAAATGTCACTTGTGCCACAAGTCCAACACACAAAGACACACACTCTCACACACTATCGCTGGTCACTGTCACACACTCATGTACACACTCACAAATTCACTCCAACACTTAAACACCCAATCATTCACATATATCCACTCATACACTTGTACATCCAGTCACATACCCACTCAGATATATATATACATATATATATATATATATATTCACTGAAAAAACCATAGGTTATAGACCATATATAGTTAGGAATTAGCATTTACAAAACCTTGAAAATTCACTGAAAAAACCATAGGTTATACACCATATATAGTTAGGAATTAGCATGTACAAAACCTTATTTTACTCACACAAAACCATTGAAATTCGCATATATAGTTAGTTGCACTAACTATATATCGCGCACCCGCAATCCACTGCTGATCATGTCACATATTACATCATTCATGACATGGTCAGTGACATCACTGATGACATCACTGATGACATCTCAAATGACATCACTGATGACATCACTGATGACAACATCCAGTGACTGTATGTTTCTGTAAAGTTAAAATATGTCTTACATATTGAAGAATGAGAGGATGTATAAGTGTCTGGATGAAGGATTTAGTAGGTGCATGACTGACTGTATGAGTGAGTGATTAAATGTGTCTCACTGAGTGCATGGGTTAGTGACTAAACTGTCTTAATTTGTGCATCATTATGTCTGTTGTTCTGTAAACTGCTGCATGTGTTGATCAGTAGCTATACGAGTATTTATATGGGTTATTGATTGGTTGCCCAAGTATTTGTATGGGAGACTGAGTGTGTGTGTGGGTGGCTGGGAGATGTATGACTCTGTGCATAGATGTGTGAGCAGTTGATTCACTAGATGTATGGGTTCAAAAGTGCATGTGGAAACAGCTGTATGGGCGGTTGACTGTGTGCATGAGTGTATTGGTAAGTGAATGGATATCTCAGTGCTACATGTCAAAGTAAGTACATATGTAAAACACAGTACATGTGAGAGTTGACATATATAAATAACTGTGCATAAGAGCCAGTGAATGTGTGAGTGGCTGTATGGATCATTGTGAACTTGTATCAGGGATTGTATAAGAGAGTAAATATGTGTTAGTATATGTTTGAATAAGTAAGGTGTGTATAACTGTATAGTTGAGGAAATGGAGGTGTGATTGATTCTTTGCATGACTGACTAGGTGTGTGAGTAACTCCATGGATGAGTGACAGTCTGTGAGTGTCTGTTTACACAAAGTGTATCTAAGGTTATATTAGAGTCTGAAGAGGTTCATCGTATTATCACATGAATAATGTCATCAGTGATGTGATCAGTCATGTCAAATGAGATGTCATCAGTGATGTCATCAGTGATGTCATTTGAGATGTCATCAGTGATGTCATCAGTGATGTCATTTGAGATGTCATCAGTGATGTCACTGACCATGTCATGAATGATGTAATATGTGACATGATCAGCAGTGGATTGCGGGTGCGCGATATATAGTTAGTGCAACTAACTATATATGCGAATTTCAATGGTTTTGTGTGAGTAAAATAAGGTTTTGTAAATGCTAATTCCTAACTATATATGGTGTATAACCTATGGTTTTGTGAGTGAATTTTCAAGGTTTTGTAAATGCTAATTCCTAACTATATATGGTCTATAACCTATGGTTTTTTCAGTGAATTTCAATGGTTTTTTAATAGCAAATATCAAAAGCTGTAAAATGTATTCCTCTTTTAAAGGAAAAATATATTTTATATGTTTTTAATATAATTTTTTTATGTATATATATATATTTTTTTTTTAACTTTTTTTGCTACCGGTCCGCGCACCGGGTACTTCCCGTTAGCTCAATTTGGTGCGGCGACCCGGTCCGCGAACATGTAAACGTTCCATTAGCGCAACTGCCGCGTTAGAAAACAACATCGTGACGCGTCGCGTAAGCGCGACGTATCGCGTTGCCGCGTAATGCGTCTTATGACTCGCTGCGTTAGCGCACCCGGAAGTACTCCGGAGCACGAACCGAGGCGCGAAGCGCAGCACTCCGGAAGCGCTCCGGGTGCGTAGCGGGACACGTAACGTAAGCGTAACAAGTCATGTGACTTGTTAATAAAACTTTTTATTGGTTCATTTCACTTTTGGTTTCCTAATGATGTAAGCCTAGGTAATGTGACCTAAAAATAACACTTTTCATTGGTTTCGAACATTTTTTTTCCCCAAATGATGAAAGCCCCCACCTTTTTTCTCACTCTGACTTTCAACTTTGTGAGAGGAAGACCTATTTTCATTATTAGGAGATGGCTTCAATAGTAGCTGCAGCTGGTGCACCCCCACCACCACCACCACCTCCAAGGAAGGAAGGACCACCTACCCAGTTCCTTCCCAACCCTGAGGAAGAGGAGGAAGAAGAGGAAGAGGAGGTACATGAGAGAGTATTCTTGCCTGAACAGCCCCGGAAATCCCACCACAAGGACAATTTCATTTGTCAATTTATTACATTCCCCGAAGGCCAAAAAAAAGTCAATGCACGTCATGTGACATGCCTGATCTGCAAAGGAGTTCTGTCCCGAGGCACAGATAAAAAATATAGTTATGGGAACTACACTATGCATCGCCACATGGAAAGGTGGCATCCAATAAATTACAGTGTGGCTGAGCTGCGTGACCTCCGTGAAAACCCACAAACTCCTGTGGCCACCACCTCAACACAGGAAAGTCTTTAGGGACCAGAGGCGAGGGAGACGGTCCCCAATATCTAGAGCAATTTTCAACACATCAAGCTAGTGTGTAGATATTGTGGGGGACTACTTTGCTACGTGGAGATGAGTGTGATTTTAATGAACAGAGCATTTGAAAATCACAAGTGCTCAAAACGCCCCAAAAAGTGATTTTTTTTTGCTCCTGTTGAGCCGTTTCTAATGCCTGTTTTTCGTTGTTCCCCCTCAAAAAACCCATAAAAAATTTAAAATTGTTAAAAAAATTCAAAAAAAAATGTTCAGAAAAATAATAAAAAAAATATAAAACAACAAAAACAATAAAAAAAAAGTTCTTTTCAGAACTACCTCTCATTTATAAAAAATTGTTAAAATGTTTAGTACTCTTGACTTCATTTTTCTCATGGGTGCGCTTCCCGGTACGCGCACCGGTGAGCGCTCCGATAGCGCAACACAAAAAAAAACAAAAAAAAAAAACAAGAGAAGGAGAGCATAAGAGAAAGAGAAAGAGAGAGTAATGTTAAGAGACAGACAGCAAGAGAGAGCAACACAGATGTACTGTGTAATACATAGTAAAACATTGTAATAGATATAGCAAAGTGTAAGAGAGAAAATGAAAAAAATACAAGGCTGTGAAACAAAGACAGAGAGAAGAAGAATAATAAAGCAGAGGCACATGAAGAATGTGAGTGGCTGTAAAGAGTAAAAAGAAAGAGAAAAAATGATGTACAAATAAAAGGTAATAACGGAACCAGATTTAAATAACACTGGTAAGGGAGAGAGAGAAAAAAGTAATGTGCATAACTAAAGAGGGATGAAATAAGATGGATAATAACGAATAAAGTTAAAACATGTGGATTGACAGAGAGAAAAAACTAAAAGAAGAAAAGAAGAAGTAACAGAAAGGGAATAATTGAAGCAGCAAAGAAATGTAAATTACGTAGTGTGCTTGAACTTCAGGGAAAAAGCATAATGAACAAGTAGTGAAAGAGTGAAGAGACAGAGACAATTACAGTAAGATAGACGGACTCAGTGAACGGGACTGAGGAACTGTGAGAACAGAGGGACTGAGAAAAGGAGTGGAAGGAGTGCAGTAAGTAAATCATCCACACAACACAACAGCTACCCTACCTCAAAGCACTCTAAAATATTATTTTACTGTTTCTCTTGGTTTTCCCCTTGTTACGCTCCCCGGTGCGCTACCCATAGTAAAAGTAAAGAGGGGTGATAGAGGGAGAAATATTGAATTAGGATAACACGTGGTGAGTGACAAAGAGAGAGGACAAATAGAGTAAAGGAAACAGTACCTGAATGGACTTGAGTACAACAGCAAAAAAGATAAGTAATGCAGTGTGTGTGACTTACAGGGAGTTAGTGGGTGTAGATCAAAGTGTGGGTGTGTAAGGTGTGTCTGTGGGTGTGGTTGTGTGGAGTGTTTTGGTGTGGATAGAAATGAGGGTGTGTGAAATATGTCTGAAAAGTGTATGAGTTTGGGTTGTATATGTGTTCGATGTATGTGTGTGTATGGAATATGTGTGTGTTTTTGAGGAGTGTGTGTGGGAGTTTTTTTTGTGTGTATGAGGTGTATGTGTGGTATGTGTGTGGGGTGTATGTTACAGGTGTGTGTATGTGTTGGGAGGGGGATGAGGTATATGTGTAGGAGTAAGGTAAATAATTAAGAAAAAGAGGATGAGTAAAGAAGCAAAGGACGGGAACAGAGGGTAAGTGAAGTAAAGAATAGGGATCAAAAGAAGTTGAATATGAGAGGGTAAATAATGAAAGAGGAGTAAACATGGAGAATAAGAATAAGTGAGAGAAGCAGAGTAAAAACACAGGAGTGAGGTAGATTGAGAAAATGTTAGTGACCTTAAAGCAAAGGATGGTAACAAACTACATTTTTTTAGTCATACTTACCATATAATAAATGTAACTATATATTTTTTTACTACAGTTGGTTTCTGTGAAAGAGAGAAAAAAAATAAGTTATAATTAGTAAAATATGTATTTTAAATTAAAAGATACAAATGAAGAGCTAAACACATCATAACACTCTATTTAGAAATAAAGTTATAGTGAAGAACACAGAAAGGGAAATAAACTAAGGTAGAAGGACAAAAACAAGGAAAAAGAAATAGAAGGGAAATAGAAGGAGAGCAAATTACAAAGAGTAAGGCATATAGATCCACTGACAAAAAGAGAGAGAAGAACAGAGAAATGAACTGAAGGTAAGAAAGATACTAAAACAATGTGAGTTAGCAAAACTAAATCAGGAAACAGAAGTAAGTAAAAAGTTAATGACTGAGACAGAAAACAGTCTAATTAAGGATGCATTTAGAAGAATGAGGAATACAAGATAACTGAGAGTAAGTGAAGAACAGTCATAACGTGAAAGGATGAAGGGAGACAGAATAATATACAACAATTGAATGAAATGGACTGAGGAAGTTATAAGGTAGACACACTAAGAGAAAAACATAGTGAGGTGGAGTACAATGAGTGAGAAAAGGAAAAAAGTCAGTAAAAAAAAAAAGGAAAGAGAGGAAAACACGACTAAAACAGTGCTACTGAGAGTAAATAATTTGGTGATGAAAGTAAAGAGAAGGACATTGAAAGAAAGGAAATGATGGATAGTAACGGAACCAGAGTAAAAGAAATGGGATGAAGAACGACGAAAGAGGAGCAGTGAAGTTGTTGTAAAACAAGTGATAGAAGGTAGATAAACACAAGTGAAAATAACACAAGTAGAGTGAGGCACTGAGCACAGAGAAGTAGTGAACGAAAAATAGAGAGAAGAGGTCAAAAGTAAGGAGCAAACAAAGATAGGCGAGGGAGAATGGATGTCAGAGAATGGGAATACAATTTAATTTACACAATCCAAAGTATAGAATAACTTCTACAACATGTTACATAGTTTATTTTTGCTGTTCCCAGAATATATTGAATTTCACTTAAAGCAGTGAGTTCAAATTACTCATCATATGACAGCGGGAAAAAAAAAACACAATCTAAAAGATTGTGTTTTAAAAAAAACCTTATATACTGACAAATGACAAATGTACGCTAATCTTTGATTGACTTACTTTTCCTTGAGGCCAAATAGTAAATCATGGAGGTCCTTTTCTCGTTGCATAGTATTTTGCTGTTCACTTAGAAATCCATTTCATCGACTTTCTACAAGAAAAACTCCAAGAATATCTGAAATATTTTCAAAATTTGAATATACTCCTTTTTTTCAGTCATGACTCTTTACTCATTCCTGCACCTCTCCATTTAGCCAAATAGTGTCAGATGTATGAGTATATATCAGTACTCCTCCCGTCTTCATAGGCCAACTACCTTTACCTAAATTTTGGCTGTAAAAACACTAGGTATGAATTAATAAAGCCAAAAGGCAAACGTTGTTTGAAAGTCAAATGATTGTCGTTACATTGGGTCCAACCTTTAGAAGTTTTTAAATAGCATGTGTAATGCCCTGATGTTGTAGAAGGACCGTCATGAAAAATAATAGCTACAGTTGCAAAGGTTCTTCCTGATATCGATAACTGAGAAGCCACGAAATTTTGAATAGAAGTTGTCAATTTAGTTCCATCGGGTCTACATCGTTGGAACATTAAAATTACATAGTGACCATAATTTTGTAGAAATAATGTGGACAGCATTGCAGACTTACATTGGGTACACACCATATTGTGATCCGCAACTTTAACTAGATTATTGAAAGACACTGATTTGCAGTCTGGTAAAGTTAAATATATAAATCTTTCAGACTCTATTCTAGTAGTACTTGATGAAGCACAGTTATCACAGTCATGTTGCCATTGATAAGAAAGGCCAAATAGATTTTTTATATCTACTCCTTCATCTTGTAATACATCAAACATATATATTAAAAATTCCTGACAATCCTGCTGAATATTTTGTGAAAATTGATTTTGACCTGAACATATATCTAGAAGATTTCTAATTTCTGAAACACTTTCTATTTTAGCTCTATCACTACTACATTTGTCTAACACAGAATTCAATAAACAGCACAATGTTTGTTCCCGATTTTCAACAATCTGTCTTTGTAAATTTTGAAGAAAAAAAACAACATTAACTACTACATTAGCATAGCAGTTGACACCAGAACTGTTTTCAAACTGAAATCCAACAACATCTTCAACAGAATCCTTTTTGTTTCTCTTTACAATTACACTTTTATCTAATTCATGCCTTTTTGCTGATACCTCACTGCAATTACTCTCATTTCTTCTTTTTTGGCCTACCACACGTTTTTCAATCAGAGGATATTGAGGCAAATGTGGAGCATACTCTCTTCTTAACCTATTGTATTCTTTTACACAATCTAAATCTGCACAAATCTTTGTTTCATCACACTCAATCAAGTACAATCCTGCTAAAGTTCTGACTCGTGATAATGCCACATATGCCATACCCTCTTTAAACACAGAACTCCCAATGTTCACCAAAGCGCTATCTACACTTAAACCTTGAGACTTATGAATTGTCACCGCATATGCGCTGGGACGCTCTCGTATGTATGAATGATTGTATGAGTGAATGTGTGTGTAGATGTAGGAATCAGTGAGTGCGTATGTAGTAACTAATATTGGTGTGTCAATGGTTTAAAAAATTATATTCTGTATTTAACACTGGGTGTAACAGAGGTTATATTAAAGTGTGAGGAGTTGCATTGTATTGTCACATGAATGATATCATCAGTGATGTGACCATTGATGTCAAATGAGATGTCATCAGTGATCTCATTTGAGATGTCATCAGTGATGTCATCAGTGAAGTCATTTGAGATGTTATCAGTGATGTCATTTGAGATGTCATCAGTGATGTCATCAGTGATGTCATTTGAGATGTCATCAGTGATGTCATCAGTGATGTCATTTGAGATGTCATCAGTGATGTCATCAGTGATGTCACTGACCATGTCATGAATGATGTAATATGTGACATCATCAGCAGTGGATTGCGGGTGCGCGATATATAGTTAGTGCAACTAACTATATATGGAATTTCAATGGTTTTGTGTGAGTAAAATAAGGTTTTTTAAATGCTAATTCCTAACTATATATGGTCTATAACCTATGGTTTTTTCAGTGAATTTTCAAGGTTTTGTAAAAGCTAATTCCTAACTATATATGGTCTATAACCTATGGTTTTTTCAGTGAATTTCAATGGTTTTTTAATAGCAAATATCATAAGCTGTCGAATGTCAAGTACGTGGTAAGAAAAAACATTTTCGTGTTTATGCACACTGATCTGCTTTGAATGCTGCCCCCCCCCTCATTTCTATTAGGAGTACTCTCTCTTTGCAGATAGTGAAGGGTAGTTAACGCAGGCCTTTGCCCCCGTTGTAATCCGTCGTGCCTGCTTCTCTCTCCATTTGATTGATTGTTATCCAAGCATTTACTGTTTTAGAATTGGTTCTCTTTGGTTCATTCTCTATTTACAAACAAGCACAGAGTCGCAATACTCTGTTTAGTCTTTGCAGATAGCGAAAAATCGTGTAAAAAAACAAAAGGAATCGAGCAAAATCAGTAGGCCACTAATGGGATCTCTTTTTGACCTCGCTAAAATAGAAACATTAGGAACAACCCCTCATGACAAATACGAAACTAGTGAGATGAACTGAACTCCACACCATGATGGCTGCAAGACAGCTCGGCTCCGCCACCCACCCTGCCCAAAATAACGATAAACTCTATGCAAATATATACAACACACCAGCAAAGTAACAGGGTAAAACATTTTATTAAACAACTATTTACATAACTATTTTAAACTTTTTGTTGCCCAATCCGGCTAGCTCAATCGATCGAGCATGAAACTCATGCACTCTGATGATTCAAAGTTTTGAAGAGTGCTTGTAACACTGTCTGAAGCCTATTTGCACTTGCTTCATCTTCACTATTCTAAAAGTAAGTGGGGGCTGTTTGAGTACGTTACTGCATTTGTAAACAATGTGATGCGGTGCCACCCTGAACTGCTTAACGGAGGCCCCCGAGGGACGGTGTGATGGCGCGGACTCGAAGGGGGCGCTTGGCTCCGGCCCCCTCCCCAAGTCGTGTTCTCCTAGTGTGGCCTGAGATCGCCCCCGACATAGGTGGCTGGCTCCCGGGATCAAGCGGAACTTTTTGCCTTTTGGTAACTCTTCCATTCTTGACCTTGTCCCACAATCCGTTTCACCTAAAGACACGCTGTAGAGGGGCGCCCCTTTACCATTTCAGTTGCCATTCCGCCCGCTTTTGCTACACTGTGCCTCTTCCGCTATTCAGCTGTTTACCGCCCGCTCTTTCGACTACAACGTCTTGCTCACCATGTAGTTGAGTTGCTCCCGCTCTTGCGGTGCAGCGATAGGCGGCTGCCAAAGGACTCTCAAAATGGCGGCCGGCTCTTCAGATTTGGGCGTGGTCCACTAAAATGGCCCTGCGACACCTTGGAACTCGGACGCTTGTCTGCTAGAGCTTGGGCTCCATTCTCGAAAGCGTCCCCTCAGCCTTGAAGATTCTACAAAAGTCTTGGGGGCCCCCGACTCCCGCAGGCTTCTGGTGGGGAGCGGCTAGCATGATTGCTTGTGGAATGGCCACGACGGAGCTACGAAATGGTGGTGCTCTCATGCTAATGCCAGCTTCAGTCTGAAATATCCAGAAACTCTGTAGACTACCAATTCGATCAGTTCCGGTAGCGCCCCAACGTGACCCGGTAGAGAAGAACTTGCCCTCCCCTCTTTGACTGATGGTTCTTGTTGCCTGTCCCTTCTGTTGTCATTTAACAGAACTATTTAGCCTGCTGAAAGGGGTTGTGTTCCGACCGCTGGTTGGTGGAGACATTTTGACTATATTCTGGACCTGCGTTGTCGCGTAATGCGTCATATGACGCGCCGCGTTAGCGCATCCGGAAGTGATCCGGCGCGCAGCGCGTAACGTAAGCATAACAGATCATGTAACTTGTTAATAAAACTTTTCATTGGTTCATTTTACTTTTCTTATTCTAATGATGAAAGGCTTGGTCATATGACCTAAAAATTACGCTTTTTATTACTTTCGAACATTATTTTTTCTTAAACATATGTTATAATGTTCCAGGCTAATTTACTTTCCCGGAAAATGTACAACTGTCCTGCAAGTAAAATATATTCCTTTTTCGAGAAAAAGGGCGTTTCTTCGTCCCATGACGGAGCCGTTGAGCAAAAGAGGGTCGGCCTGCTGTCTTAGTCGCCGATACGCCAGAATATCAGATTCTTATCGATCACTTTATGTTGCAGGAGTAGAAAACACAACAACCCTTGACCATTTACCTTTACTGCGTTCCTGCGTATTATACCTTTTACCCTTCATGTAATTCGAATGCTTTATTTCACTTGCCTTTTACTGATTCTAAAACAGTGACTATTATTAAAAACTTTACCAATGTAAATACTACTACCATGTTTTCTTTTAAAAACCTTTATTGTGAAAATGTCAGTATACAAATACGGGCCTATAACCACGTGGGCCGGCCACGGAGCAAACTGTAATCGTATATGATGAGTAGACATTTACACTGTAGAGGAACGTAACGGGCGGGCCATTAGGTTGCAAGAACTAAGGTGTCTAACAGTTGCGGAATCGGTGGACGTACATTTTATAATTAAAATACGACAGGGCCAGTGGAGATAGGCCGAGACGTCACTCAGCAGAAAAAAAAGAAAAAAAAAGTCTATAAACATACAATAAGTTAAAAGTCAATCATTCTTGTTTCCTTGTAGTACGCTCCCCAGGCCCGCGGGGCCCTTTTAAAACCTCCACATCAAACCTAGGGGGTCAGGGAGGATCTACTATGCCCCCTTATGGTCATTTGCCCCTTCGCTTTGGCCTCCTCTTGTCTCTCGATCCTACCGAGAGACAAGATGGCGGCCGCTACGGACTGTTTGGAATGTTTACAGACGCCGGAGAACCAATCAGCTTCGCTTCACAAAGCTCCGTAACGCGAAAAGTACGCGAAGCGGAGCGCTGCCCGGTCCGCTGTCACAGATATATATCTTTTTTTGAACGTTAATTTCTCAAAATCCACTGGAGCACATATATTGAGACATAGCGAAGGCACATCGGGCTACCAGTACCTACAATTTTGCCAAGTTTCGTGCAAATCCATTCAGCCGTTCGATTATTATTATTTTTTTTTTTTGCCCCGCGGGGCCCTTTTAAAACCTCCACATCAAACCTAGGGGGTCAGGGAGGATCTACTATGCCCCCTTATGGTCATTTGCCCCTTCGCTTTGGCCTCCTCTTGTCTCTCGATCCTACCGAGAGACAAGATGGCGGCCCCTACGGACTGTTTGGAATGTTTACAGACGCCGGAGAACCATCCGGTCCGCTGTTACAGATATATATCTTTTTTTGAACGTTAATTTCTCAAAATCCACTGGAGCACATATATTGAGACCTAGCAAAGGCACATCGGGCTACCAGTCCCTACAATTTTGCCAAGTTTTGTGCAA
The DNA here is from genome assembly GCF_964261635.1 of Lissotriton helveticus. Taxonomy (NCBI): domain Eukaryota; kingdom Metazoa; phylum Chordata; class Amphibia; order Caudata; family Salamandridae; genus Lissotriton; species Lissotriton helveticus. The sequence continues at coordinate 54,723,995 of NC_136059.1, forward strand.
ATCCATTCAGCCGTTCGGGCTAAAAGTGAGGCCAACCGTCCTATGGAAATTAACATTGGAAAAACGCGTTTTGGGACCCCACTTTTTTCTCTGCCCCCCCTTGACGAACCCCCCCCAAATTTCCAGGGGCTGCTCAGAAACAAAATGTTCCATTTTCCTGAAAATTTCTGCCAATTCCGTCCACAAACGCCAAAGTTATTAGACATAGAATTTTCAAAAATCCTTACAATCACTTCGCTACAACCTCATAAATTAAAAATAAAAATGAATAATGTCTCAAACAATTTTTGATTTCTAAATAAAAATGTATTCTTCTCAATTTTCATAATTTGAAAGAACTAGTAACATGTCCTCATCAGGAATTTCCTCTTCAATCATCTCATCAGGAATCTCCTCATGAAAAGTCTGCAATGATGATTCTTGTAACTCTATAGTCTCCAAACATTCGATAAATTCGCCGTCAAGAGATTGATCAAAAAAATCATTCAAGTCATCTCCTCCTTGTGAGAATATTTCATTATTGGTGCTGTCAATTTCAATAAATGTAGTGGATAATTCAAAAGAAATTGCCACGGTCTCTTCATTGTGATCCATTTTATTTTGAAATTTCTTGCTGTAAATTGCAGAAAAAAATAATCACTTTCATTTATCGTTTTTAGTAATACATAATATAAAACTAACTTTATCAAGTATTTAGTATAACAGAAGGACTGTAAATAAATAACAGAAAACATTTTTCAAATTATCTTAAAGTGTACAACATAGTTCCCCTTACAAATTAACAACTCACCTTTTTGAAAGTAGGAGAAGCGTTAGTACTGTGTAAATCAAACACCAGAAATTGAGCACCAAAAATTCCTCACAAATGTACCTCAGACAGTAGTATCACAAAATGGCTGTGGTTTCCTCTCATTTTAGATATATACATAACCAATTAACTTTCATCACACACAAATACAAAACCAAAGTAACATTTTAATTGGTTCTAAATTTCAACACTTTCAAATGTGTTTTCCCCATATATACATAACCAATTAACTTTCATCACACACAAATACAAAACCAAAGTAAAATTTTAATTGGTTCTAAATTTCAACACTTTCAAATGTGTTTTCCCCATGCAATTTTCCATAGGACATTTAGATACGTCTACAGCCTGAATGGCTGAACGGAATTACACTAAACTTGGCAAAATGGTACATCAAACCTAGGGGGTCAGGGAGGATCTACTATGCCCTCTTATGGTCATTTGCCCCTTCGCTTTGGCCTCCTCTTGTCTCTCGATCCTACCGAGAGACAAGATGGCGGCCGCTACGGACTGTTTGGAATGTTTACAGACGCCGGAGAACCAATCAGCTTCGCTTCACAAAGCTCCGTAACGCGAAAAGTACGCGAAGCGGAGCGCTGCCCGGTCCGCTGTCACAGATAAATATCTTTTTTTGAACGTTAATTTCTCAAAATCCACTGGAGCACATATATTGAGACATAGCAAAGGCACATCGGGCTACCAGTACCTACAATTTTGCCAAGTTTCGTGCAAATCCATTCAGCCGTTCGATTATTATTATTATTATTTTTTTTTTGCCCCGCGGGGCCCTTTTAAAACCTCCACATCAAACCTAGGGGGTCAGGGAGGATCTACTATGCCCCCTTATGGTCATTTGCCCCTTCGCTTTGGCCTCCTCTTGTCTCTCGATCCTACCGAGAGACAAGATGGCGGCCGCTACGGACTGTTTGGAATGTTTACAGACGCCGGAGAACCAATCAGCTTCGCTTCACAAAGCTCCGTAACGCGAAAAGTACGCGAACCGGAGCGCTGCTCGGTCCGCTGTTACAGATATATATCTTTTTTTTTACGTTAATTTCTCAAAATCCACTGGAGCACATATATTGAGACCTAGCAAAGGCACATCGGGCTACCAGTCCCTACAATTTTGCCAAGTTTCGTGCAAATCCATTCAGCCGTTCGGGCTAAAAGTGAGGCCAACCGCCCTAAAGAAATTAACATTGGAAAAACGCGTTTTGGGACCCCCCTTTTTTCTCGGCCCCCCCTTGACGAACCCCCCCCAAATTTCCAGGGGCTGCTCAGAATCAAAATGTTCCATTTTCCTGAAACTTTCTGCCAATTCCCTCCACAAACGCCAAAGTTATTAGACATAGAATTTTCAAAAATCCCATAGAGAAAAAATCCTAACTATATATACCTACTGGCGACCGCCAGTAGGTAATATATATATATATATATATATATATATATATATATATATATATATATATATATATATATATATATATATTTATATATATTTATTACCTACTGGCGGTCACCAGTAGGTATATATAGTTAGGATTTTTTTCCTGTGGGATTTTTGAAAATTCTATGTCGAATAACTTTGGCGTTTGAGGACGGAATTGGCTGAATTTTTCAGGAAATGGAACATATTGTTTCTGAGCAGCCCCTGAAAATTTGGGGGGGTTTCGTCAAGGGGGGGCCGAGAAAAAAGGGGGGTCTCAAAACGCGTTTTTCCCATGCAATTTTCCATAGGCGGTTGGACTCACTTTTAGCTCGAACGGCTGAATGGATTTCCACGAAAATTGGCAAAATTGTAGATATTGTTTGCCCGATGTGCCTTTGCTAGGTCTCAATATATGTGCTCCAGTGTATTTTGATAAATTAACGTTCAAAAAAATATATATATCTGTAACAGCGCTCCGGTTAGCGCCCCGGTTCGCGTACCTGACGCGTAACGGAACTTCGTGAAGCGAAGCTGATTGGCTCTCCGGTGTCTGTCAACAGTCTAAACAGTCCGGAGCGGCCGCCATCTTGTCTCTCGGTAGGATCGAGAGAAAAGAGGAGGCCAAAACAAAGGGGGAAATGACCATAAGGGGGCATAGTAGATCCTCCCTGACCCCTAGGTTTGATGTGGAGGCTTTAAAAGGGCCCCGCGGGGCAAAAAAAATAGTTTTTTTTTTTTGGAAAGCGCCCGGTACGCGCACCGGGAAGCGGTCCGGGGAGCGTACTATGAGGAAAAAAGAATGATAGACTTTTCAAATATTGTATGTTTATTGATTGTTCGTTTTGTTGCTTTTTTGTTTTTTTTATTTAAGTAGCAATATGTAGGTACCAGTGCAGAGTCAAAAAATTAATATACACCGTCTCCTTTGTAGATATCTTGCATGTTGTTTCAGAAGTTATTGTGGAATATGGAATCCATATCATAGTCTGTCAGGAAAGCAAAAAGAACATGGAGGCAGGAGATGAAAAAGAGATGTTAAATACACTTTGGAGATAATATAGTTGGAGAAAGGAAGTAACTATGAGCAAAATTACTATGTAACATAAAAAAGTTGCACAATATACTATAAGTCGGACTTTACATTATAATCAATTTGGTACTAGTTTATGAATTACATATAAAAATGATTAAAGTCTCGAACAATTTTTGATTATTAAATATAAATTTATTTTTGTGATTCTTTTTCCAAATTTAACAGAAAATTTAACAACAAATTGTCGGAAATGTCCTCATTTTCAATCAGCGAATCTACTGTATCTACACATTGAACTAATTCATGGTCCTGTGATTCATCCATGAAATCTGAGTCATCATTGTCCTCAATAACTTTTTCTGTGTTGTTCTCCAGAACAATTTTGAAGGAAATATTCTGCTCTCCTTCCATTTTCTTGCTGTAATTTGCATAAAAAATAAATATATCAGTAGAGATAGGGCACTGTTGGGTTTAAGTTCAGACAGGTACTTGTGAGTTTATAACAGAGAAGTTATCTATGGGCACTGTATGGTTTCAGGCGTGAAGTAGTACTATTAAAAAGTGCCTGTGAAGAAGTCTAAGTAAATTCATAATTATACCACAGAAACCTAAATCAATCCATAATTATAATAAACAAGCCTTTCTCAATGTCTAACTCTTACAGAGGGACAGTATATAACTATCTGAAAATGTTTTCCCAAATTAATTTAAAGTGCATAACATAGTTCTCCTTTCAAATTTATAAAATAACATCTTACCTTTTAAAAACAAGTTTAAGTTGTCAGTGAAAATGCACTTGCAATGTACTTCAGGAAGTAGTAGTCAAAATGGCTGTGTTTCTCTCTCTTTTTTTATATATATTCAGGTACATAACCAATCAAATGTCAGGTAAAAAAAGTAGAAAATGAAAGTAACATTTTAATTGGTTGTCAATTCCAACACTTCAGATGTGTTTTGTGAAGTAATTTACCTCAGGGTATTTAGAGAGGTCTACAGGCTAAATGGTTAAATGGAATTCCAACCAAATTTGTGAAAATGGTAGGGATTGGTATGTAGTATGAGCTAATCTATATTTGGTGAAAGTGTCTCCAGTGTTTTTTCTGTAAATTACTTTCCCACCTTTTTTAAGCTAGAGCTTCCTGGTGCGCGCCACGGTACGCGAACCGGCAGCGTTACGGGAGTCCTACATTTTGTGTTTCGGTAGAATTGAGATACAAGATGGCGGGCAAATAATGTTCAGAATGGGTAGAAGGGGGCACGGTACACGTATCCTGACCCCCTAGGTTTTCTGAGGGTGGCTGAGGAGGCCTATATGTGCGGGAAAAAAAAAATCAAATTTTCGCGCGGTTAGCGTCCGGTGCGCGTACCGGGTAGCGCTCCGGAAAGCGTAAATCGTGAAAATTAGTAAAACAAAAGTTACATTTAAAATTTGTTTATAGTGATCATAGTTAGGGTAGCTCTGAGAAGAGCTTTTGGGTCTGTGGTAGATTTAGGTACTTATAAGTAGGTACCAATACATAGTCTTAAATTCAGGATGAAAACTCTGTTCCCCTCATCTGAGAAGTGAACTCCATCTTGTCTGTAGATATCTTGCATGTAGTAACGCAAGTTATTGTTGTAGATGGAGCCCATTCCATGGTCTCTCATGTAAGCTGAAACAGACTTATTTACATGCTTCCTCGATTTCTCAATATGTGGACAAAATTCGTTTGACCACCTCCATTTCTGTCTTTGGCATATATTTGAATATACCAAGGCAGTTTGAGGAAAAAGTGCCATCAATTGCTTAAAGGTGTGCTTTAAAAGCATTTCCAGACCTACTCCAGTCAAAGTGCCCAAGTCATTTCCTCCACAGTGCACAATTAACAGGTCAGGTTTTGGCAAATGCAAAAAGGTTTTCACCAATGGTATCAATTGGTGACATCTTAATCCTCTGTGGCCAATCCAGTTGATTTCCACATTTTGAAAATTGAGGTTGTGTACATTTCTGTTATCAGCATACCTTTGAGCCCAGTAGATGTAACTATGTCTAACAATCCAGACAGAAAACATGGTGAGAGAAGGTTCTGCTGCAGTCAGATGAAGTGTGGTAATGAAATGGCAGTTGAAACAGTAGGAGTATGTAATGAAAAAAACTGTGGAGTTTCTGTGCTAATGAATCAGTAGCAGTGATTGGTGGATTTTGATTGCTGAAAACAGAAAGTTAGGGTGCATGGATGAGTTCTTTGAAAGATGTAAGTTGAATGGTCAAGAAAAAATCATTTTATGAAAGATTGCACTGGATACGCAGGTGTACTGAGAGTTCAGAGTTCAATTGAAACATTGTTGTGTGAACTTGCAAACATGAGAGGTCTTTCAGGAGGTGGTTGCTATGGAAAAAAGGCAGAAAGGGCAAAAGGGGGAAGGGTGTTGATTTGAAAAAAGTGAGGGAAGAGTTTTGATTGGGTGACATGAGAGATATGTGTGATGAATTACAGTATTTCTGTGCCTTTGTTGGTTGCAGCCTCTGGAGTGCATACCCTTTGCTCTGCTAAAGACAAATTGGTGTGTGTCTGAGACTGTTTTAAAACTCAAAAAGTATTTGCTAAGGTGAGAAAAGATTCATTTAATTTAAATAGAGAATAGTATGCTTTAGGGACAAAATTATGAAGAAAGTTGTGTATTTAAAATGTTGCTTTGTGTCAAGTGTTTTACAAATAGATTTGGTTTCTTTGAGTTACATAGCCATGTTAAAAGTGATGCAAAAGTGGTGGAAGGGCCTTAAAAATATGCTTTCATGTGTGTTAGGGCATTTTAAGTCACTTCCCCATGAATCTGGGTGAATATTTAGCTTACTTGATGTGTTTAAAAACGTTTCTTGAAGTCAATTAGGTTTCTTGATATGTACTGCTAGAGTTTCATAGGCTGCTTGGGGCATATTTACAAGGCCTTTGAGTCACTTTGACGTTATTTTCCCCATTTTAATTTAAGTCATTTCCCCGTGGTGCAAAATGTTGCTTTGTGTCAAGTGTTTTACAAATAGATTTTGTTTCTTTGAGTTATATAGCCATGTTAAAAGTGACACAAACATGGTGCAAGGGCCTTAAAAATACGCTTTCATGTGTGTTAGGGCATTTTAAGTCACTTCCCCATGAATCTGGGTGAATAATTTTTGTACTTGATGTGTTTAAAAACGTTTCTTGAAGTCAATTAGGTTTCTTGATATGTACTGCTAGAGTTTCATAGGCTGCTTGGGGCATATTTACAAGGCCTTTGAGTCAGTTTGACGTTATTTTCCCCCATTTTAATTTAAGGAATTTCCTCGTGGTGCAAGGTCCTTGTAAATACGCCCCCATGTGTGCTTGGCAAATTTAAGTACTGACAGGGTGTGCTTGTACATAGGAGCTGTGTTGTGTTTTCAAATTATAACCACAAAATCGTTTTTTTTAAAAAGAAATGCTTTTTACATTTCATAAGAACGTCAATATGGTGTGTGCTTCTTTAAATAAATATTTAATTTACACCATGAATATGGGAGAATAATTCTATTGTTTGCCGGTTTAAAAACACGTTTCTTGAAGTCATTAAGGTTTCACAATATGTTCTGCAAGAGTTTCATAGTCAACATGGAGGCAAATTTACAAAGCTTATGAGCCACATTCACGTAATTTTCCCCATGTTAAAAGTGACTTTAAAGGTGGTGCAAGGTCCTTGTAAATAAGCCCTCATGAGTGCTTGGTAAATTTAAGTCATTTATCTGTGGTGCAAGGCTCTTGTAAATACGCCCGCATGTGTGCTTGGCAAATTTAAGTACTGACAGGGTGTACTTGTACATAGGAGTTGTGCTGTGTTTTAAAATTATAACATGAAAATGGTTCATAAAGAAAAGGAATGCTTTTTACATTTATAACAATGACAAAAAGGTGTCTGCATCTTTAAATACATATATCACTTCTCACCATCAATCTAGGAGAATAAATTATTTGTTTGTTGGTTAAAAAATCGTTACTTTAAGACATTTAGGTTTCACAATATGTACTGCTAGAGTTTCATAGTTACTTTGATGATAATGATATACATTTAGAACTGTGTAGGAGGCATGGAGAAACTGAGGCTTCTGTAAGTGTCAAGGGAGGTGAGTAATGTACATTGCTCTGTTGCATACAGTGCTCACCTTCTGCGTACTCTTGGGTATACTAGACTACATCTGCACAATGAGATACCTAAGCTGAGGAAATACAGGTGATGTGATTGTTAAATGAGCAAAAATATTTGCAAGTTTTTCAATTATATCACCTGTGTTTCCTAACATTACGAATCACATTGTGCAGATGAGGTTTAGGCCTGTCCAGGGAGACAGAGGAGGTCTGCCCTTTGTTCAAGAGCGCAGTGGACATGACTCACTTCGTTGGTAGGCCTGCACATGTATTATCTCCCCTGTACTCTTCAACAAGCCTAAATTTAATCTGTAACTCTGAGTAGGCCTCACCTCAAACAAACCTCTGGATAGGCCACACCTTATCGGCATCCTGAAACAATCATTTAAAATGTTAGGGGCAGATTTATGATGGCCGTGCGCCTCTTTTGCGCCGCCATTGCGTCACTTTTGTGACGCAGCAGCAGTGCAAAAGATGCACCATGTTGCAAGATAGGCCTCACTTCATCTGTAACAAGATACCGTCAGTTTAAACTGTATATATTTAGGACTGTGTAGGGGGCATGGAGAAGCTGAGGCTTCTGTAAGTGTCAAAGTTGTTGCATACAGTGCTCACCTTCTGTGTACTCTTTGATATGCTAGACTACATCTGCACAATGCGATACCTAAGCAAAGGAAACACAAGTGATGTGATTGTGGAATGAGCAAAAAAAATTGCACGTTTTTCTATTACATTACCTGTGTTTCCTAACATTACGAATCACATTGTGTAGATGAGGTTTAGGCCTGTCCAGGGAGACAGAGGAGGTCTGACGTTTGTTCAAGAGTGCAGTGGACATGACTCACTTCGTTGGTAGGCCTGCACATGTATTATCTCCTCTGTACTCTTCAACAAGCCTAAATTTCATCTGTAACCCTGAGTAGCACTCACCTCAAACAAATCTCTGGATAGGCCACACCTTATCGGCATCTAGAAACAATCATTTAAAATGTTAGGGGCAGATTTATGATGGCCGTGCGCCTCTATTGCGTCGCTGTTGCGTCACTTTTGTGACGCAGCAGCACTGCAAAAGATGCACCATGTTGCAAGATAGGCCTCACTTCATCTGCAACAAGATACCGTCAGTTTAAACTGCATATATTTAGGACTGTGTAGGGGGCATGGAGAAGCTGAGGCTTCTGTAAGTGTCAAAGTTGTTGCATACAGTGCTCACCTTCTGCGTACTCTTTCATATGCTAGACTACATCTGCACAATGAGATACCTAAGCAAAGGAAGCACAGGTGATGTGATTGTGAAATGAGGAAAAAAAATGCACGTTTTTCAATTACATCACCTGAGATACCTAAGCTGAGGAAATACAGGTGATGTGATTGTTAAATGAGCAAAAATATTTGCACGTTTTTCAATTATATCACCTGTGTTTCCTAACATTACGAATCACATTGTGCAGATGAGGTTTAGGCCTGTCCAGGGAGACAGAGGAGGTCTGGCCTTTGTTCAAGAGTGCAGTGGACATGACTCACTTCATTGGTAGGCCTGCACATGTATTATCTCCTCTGTACTCTTCAACAAGCCTAAATTTAATCTGTAGCTCTGAGTAGGCCTCACCTCAAACAAACCTCTGGATAGGCCACACCTTATCGGCATCCTGAAACAATCATTTAAAATGTTAGGGGCAGATTTATGATGGCCGTGCGCCTCTTTTGCGCCGCCATTGCGTCACTTTTGTGATGCAGCAGCAGTGCAAAAGATGTACCATGTTGCAAGATAGGCGTCAATTCATCTGCAACAAGATACCGTCAGTTTAAACTGTATATATTTAGGACTGTGTAGGGGGCATGGAGAAGCTGAGGCTTCTGTAAGTGTCAAAGTTGTTGCATACAGTGCTCACCTTCTGCGTACTCTTTCATATGCTACACTACATCTGCACAATGAGATACCTAAGCAAAGGAAACACAGGTGATGTGATTGTGAAATGAGGAAAAAAATGCACGTTTTTCAATTACATCACCTGTGTTTCCTAACATTACGAATCACATTGTGCAGATGAGGTTTAGTCCTGTCCAGGGAGACAGAGGAGGTCTGGCCTTTGTTCAAGAGTGCAGTGGACATGACTCACTTCATTGGTAGGCCTGCACATGTATTATCTCTTCTGTACTCTTCAACAAGCCTAAATTTAATCTGTAACCCTGAGTAGGCCTCACCTCAAACAAATCTCTGGATAGGCCACACCTTATCGGCATCCTGAAACAATCATTTAAAATGTTAGGGGCAGATTTATGATGGCCGTGCGCCTCTTTTGCGCCTCCGTTGCGTCACTTTTGTGACGCAGCGGCGGAGCAAAAGATGCGCTATGTTGCGACATATTTACAACTTGATGCATCTAGGCAGATGTGTTACGCTGTAAAATCTTGCCCCACATGAAACCTGCGTCAGGTTTCATGTGGGCATTTTGTTGCAGGGTGGGCGTTTACTTGCATGAAAGCCCTGTAAAAGTAACACAGTGAAATTTACAAGATTTCACTGAGTCAGCTTTATGGCATTGCTGAATCAAATCCTTACGCCTGTTTGAAACAGGCATAAGGAGTGACGAACCATGCAATGTGTGGCTTGCCCATGTGCATTGCAGTAGTCATGTCACGCTTGCGACGTGATTCCTGCAATGCGCTGCTTTTGCGGCACAGATGCGTGACGCATCTGTGCTGTTTTTGCCCCATTGTGCTCCGCATTGTAAATGCGGCACACCATGGGTGGCAGAGCAGCGGCGCACGTTAACTGGTGCATCCCTGGGGATGCGCCAGTTAACATAAATCTGCCCCTTTACATTTAAGTATGAGCAGGGGACACAGAGTCGGTGAGGCTTATACAAGGTTAAGAAGAGATCAGTCCTGTTCATTAAAACTTGGACATAGGCCTTATCTCCTCAGCATCGATAGACATGGCTAAATATTATCTGCAAAATGTTACTCTTGTTAAACAATTTTACTATTATAGTCTCTGAGATTTGTCTCTTACTCTGCAACATCTCATTGTTGTTCTCTTTCTTTAAAGATAACGAGAACATCAACCATGAGTGATAATGAGCAATCTGTTGATCTCGATCTTATCATTGAACTTGTCATTGAAACGTCAGTGGAAGTAGATCCGTTGGATGAATTATATCCTGTGGATGATGAAGAATATGATGAGGATGCTGATTTGTCAGAATTGTATGACATAGGGTGGGCAGCTGACCTGATGGAGCCTACTGAATTATAAAGACTTTTAAAAATAAATTTAATTAACTGGAAATGAAAAGTAACCATGTTAACCGTTTCATTTAAAATTAAATACAACTTCAAAAACAGCTTGTGTGAAGTGTCTTTAATAAAATAGTGAAATATGCTAATAAAATTAGTTGAGATTCACATATAAAAGAGCACAGGTCAAATGTAGAAGCATTCCATTTCTTTGCTACTATTTGTAAGTTTTAAAATTGTCAATGCACTAAAAATTATTGTATGTAGAATTGACAACTAGTGTGTTAATTTTTTGACAACTGTTATTGATTTACTGTTTGGTAATAGTGGTTAATAACATTGTTTATAATATTTTACCACAGATTCAACTGCAGATCATTTCAAAATTATACGATGCTTCGAAGGAAAGTAGGAGAAAGGCTACAAAATGTCAAACACAGCAGCTTACTACATGCTTGCAGCAGTCCTCTACAATAAAAACTCGTCAAGTCACCAAGAAAGCTCCAGGTAAGACAACAAAATCATTCCTAAGAAACATTACCAGAAAAAAAAGTATCACTACAGAACATGTTTTAGTCCAGAAAAAGAGAGCCAATTTAAACGGAAAGGAAAGGCCAATCAAAAATGTTACTGCTAGAGCAGGAGATAACTCTGTGCATGGTAGTAGAAGGAAAAATCAGTTTAGGGACATTCGTAGACGAATGTTCCGCAACAGGATAATTGGCAATTTGTTAAAAAATATTAAGAAAGGTCAACAGAAAGTGGCTTTTTATAAAAGAAAGAAAAATCTTGAGAACATTATTGATCAGGCATTCGAAATTAAGCGAAAGTTATTTATTTTGATAATCAATAGAATTAGGAAACTAAACAAGGCAATTTATGATTTCAAATCAAATAGTAGATGGAAGAGAACAGTTAATCGTAGTAATTTTTGTGAAGTTTTTTCAGGAGAATGGATGCATAGTTCAAGTTGTGAGGCATTTTTTAATGAGGAGAGTTATTTCCAGGATAATGATTTGGTGCATGCAGTTGACACCAGTGGTCGAGCATATGAGGTGAAAGATGGTTGTCCGGTTGAAAAAGAAAAACTTGTGACAACAGAGGCAGAAGATGTGTTAGGTAATGAGGTTTTAGGAAAACGTCCTAAGGGACCAGTGTATACCTGGAAGTGTAGTAGTATTTGCAGTGTGCGACAGGATTCCATCAATTTGCTTTGTGATTTTCTACTGACATTTAATAAGAAAAGTTTGAAACAGAAAATGAAGTTGTTACAAGAATTAGATCCTTGCAGAGTGAGAGAAGTGACAGGTTTGCATGGTCATTCATTGGCTTGTCTTTCCAGGAGAGTATGCCAGAGTGTTTTTCATCATTTCAGGATGCTAGCAGTGCATCATAATAAAGTGAGGAAATTAGTTAGAATGTTGTATTATGCTAAGAGTCCAGCAGTTATGCTTAAACAATTATGCACTGCTCTTTTGCATGGTTCTGAAGTAGATGTGAAGAAAGTTTGTGAAGAAATTGAGTTTTGTTACTTTGCAAGTAAAGAGGAGAATGTTGAAATTGACCCAGAAGAAGAAGGTAATGTGGAAGAGAGTGTACAGATTTCCAGTACAGATAATTTTCAGAAGGAAATTGCCACGTTTCAGGTGAAATCAAGTGAGATGCCTAATTTCACTTGTGTGTGTTGTCGACGCACTTATTATAAGAATCAGACTAAGTTAGTGGATTTATATGCAAAAAGTGAAAGGGAAAATAATAGTGAATGGAAGGATTTCGCAACATACTTGATGGTAGAAAATTGTTTTGATTTGGGATCGGATCTATGTGTGTGTACTTATTGTTGCAGAAAATTAAATCAAAACCGGATGCCTGCTAGAGCGGTTCATAATAATCTGGAATTGGTTGACATTCCTTCTGAATTGAAGGATTTAAATACTTACGAATCTATTTTGATTCAAAGTGTCCATCCCTTTCAGGCTAGTGTACGAATGGAGCCAAAGACTGGGAAATTGCCTCCATCAGATTTAGAGAGAGGATTAAAGGGAAGAGTTGTTTATTTGCCTCTAGATTTGAAGAAAAACATTAATACAATTGGAGTAGAGAAAGTGGAAGAGGAACCTCTGGTTATCTTAGTTAACGGGGTTCCGACAAAGAGTAAAAAAAATCTGGCAAGATTTAGTGGATGTTAGGAAAGTCAAAAAGGCAACATTGTATTTGATGAAAAACAATCAGCACTACAAGAATGTATGTGTTGCAGAAGAGGAAGTAAGTGAAGAAGAGGACAGCGATTTGTGTGCTGGACAAATTGAGAAAGTAGAAGCCTCTAAAAATGAAGAAATATATGAACATTATAGTGTTCATCCTTTGCATTCCAAGGAAGTCATGGGGAATGCTATTGAGTTGTTTCAAATGAAACAAGCCAAAGAGAGTCCCATTAGTGTTTGGGAGGAAAGTTTGGAAGCTCGGTGTTTCCCACAGCTATTTCCAACAGGTCAAGGAGGAAGATATGATGAGCGACCTCATCAAATTCCTGCTTCTGAATACCGGACTTTACGATTGTATGCAGAAGATCCTAGGTTTCGTCAATGCATTCCCTATTTGTTTCATCTACTGTTTGAAAGTGATCTGTCTGGACTGTCATATGCAGTGAACCACATTTTGAAAAGTGGTGTACAGATGCAAAATATCTCGGCAAGGGACTTTATGGATAAAGTCAATGTGCAAGACAGTATTTTGGATTCTCACCTGATTAATCTCATGGCGTGTCAGCGTGGTACTAATGAGTACTGGTACCGTCGTCATATTGATTTAAAATGTATGCTGAGGAACTTAGGAACTCCCACATGGTTCCTCACTCTCAGCTGTGCCGAGTATGGCTGGGAAGACTTACTTGAATTTCTACGAGAGGCAAATGGAAACATTGAAAATATCGAATTGAAGACACCCGGAGAACTGTGCTCTTTGGATCCAGTGAATGTATGCAGGTACTTCAATCATAGATTTGAAGCTATGATGTCTTTCATCAGGAACAAGAAAAATCCACCTCTTGGAGAGGTGTTGGATTTCTTCTGGAGAAAGGAGTAACAAGCAAGAGGTGCTCCTCATATACATATGCTGCTATGGATCAAAGATGCACCCAAATTTGGAACAGATCCGGATGACTTAGTGATGAGTTTGATAGAACAGTATTCTACATGTGCTGTTCCAAAGACAAAGGAAGACAAAAGCCTAAGAGAACAAGTTTTACGCTTCCAAAGCCATCGTTGTGGAAAGTACTGTCGTCGTAAATTCAGAAACAAGGACAAGTTCTACACAAAATGTCGTTTCGGCGTTCCACGACCGGTGATTTCTAAAGGAAGAGTGAACAGTTTGATGTCTTCGCTGCGACATAATGTGACGAGGAAATCACCCAAAAATACATACAATTTGAAAAGGAACGAAGAGTCCAGGTACATCAACGACTACAACCCAGTGATTTTGTCCATGTGGAATGCTAACATGGATATACAGTTTGTGGCTGATAACTGTATGGCTGTGGCTCGGTATGTGACATCTTACATCACCAAAAAAGAAAAGACAGAATTGAAGGATATGTGGGAGGACATTTCCCATGAAAAGAGGCTCAGTAAGAAGTTGTACAGTTTCAGTCTGAAGATGTTGTCGCATCGAGAAATCGGAGCTTACGAATGTTCTGACCGGTTATCTTCAGCAAGTCTGTATGCCAAATCTAGGAGTATCATTTGGGCGAGTCTTGGTCTTGCTGCAACGCGTAATCGAGTTCTGAAACCTGTGCGGGAAATTGAGTATTTGGCGGAAAAGGAGCCAACCAGTACCGATATTTTGAAGACCAACATGTTGGATACATATTATCCAAATAGAAGCAGTCACCTCGAGAATGTTTGTCTGTATGAGGTTCTACAAAATTACATATTCAAGAGGAACATCAAAGAAGATATTGATAAAGGAGTGTATGCTGTAATTGGAAGTGAGGGATGTCTGGTCAAGCAAAGAAAATGCCAATTGGTAAACCATCGAAAATTGAGTGGCGAATCTCCTGAAAGAAAAGAGTTTTTCTATTTAGCTCTTTTGCAACTTTTCAAACCTTGGCGTGCAGGAAGAGGAACTGCTTGGAGATTTCCTCTGTTACGAAGACTCTTTCAATGCCGCCAAGGAGACCATAGAATGTCCTGTTTTTCCCAAATATCTAGAAATGTTGAATGCGGAAATCGAGCAGGAAGCAACGATTGCAGCCGAGATTGCTAGAGACAGTTCTCAGGACAGTCAGAGTTCTGTTTCATTGAGTCAGGATCCACTAGGAGGACCAGTTATCGAAAATGAAGCTGCCACTGCCATGATTGAAGTGGAAAGAGCCATGGCACATGCTCAGGAGGATGCGGTTAACTTAGAAGACTTGGAAAGACAACTCAACGTTGAGCAGAGGAAAATATATGATGAAGTTACCAACCAAATTGATCATGGATTAAGTGATGAGAAGAAAGAGTGCTCATGTACGTCGTTGAAGCCTTTCCGACTGTACGTGAGTGGAGAAGCGGGAACTGGAAAAAGTTTCCTCATTAAAGCAATTTCATGTTATTTGCAGAAAAGGACTGAGTCATCGCTGTCTTGTGTTGTCACCGCTCCAACTGGACTGGCAACACATAACATTAAAGGTATTACTTTGCATCGTCTACTGATGCTGCCAGTGGAGCATGATAACAAATTACAATACCACAAGTTATCTGGAGATGCTTGTTGTGAAGTTTCCAGAGTCTTGAGGAAAATGAAACTTCTTATCATTGACGAAGTAAGCATGGTTTCCAATGTCATGCTTGCCTTTGTGCATTTGAGAATGCAAGAAGTTCTCAAAACAGAGTATGATGTGTTATTTGGTGGCAAACACATCATTGTTTTCGGAGATCTTCTGCAGCTGACACCAGTGAAAGGACAACCTGTGTTCAAAATGCTCACGCATGAAGATACCAGGAAGTGCCTAGGGAGCATTGGCAACGTTAATATATGGTTAAACTTCAATTATGCTGAACTGCGTGAAAATATGCGTCAAGCGAAGGATGAAGATTATAAGAATATTCTACAAGATGTTAGAATCGGAAAAGTGACCGAGCATGGGAAAGAAGCTTTACATGCACGATTACTGTCAAATTTGTATCCAGAAGAAGACGTTGTGCCAGAGAATATTTTTCGGAAAATTACTGAGAAGAAATCTGGAATATGTTTGATGCCAACTCTTGCAGAATGTGCCATCTTCAACAACAAAATGTTGAATTTAGAAAACCAAGAGATTGTGAAACTGGAAGCTATTGACAGAATAGAGCATATGGGAGCAACAATTATTTTGTCTGAGAATTTGAAATCTAAATTGGATTAATTAGAGAAGACTATATCTAAAACTGCTGGCTTTGAAAAGACTCTGAATGTGTGCTTAAATTGCCGTATCATTTTGAGAAGGAATTTACATGTTGAAAGAGGTCTGGTAAATGGATCAATGGGTAATGTTGTGGATTTTGAGAAATACAGAAATAGAGATGGAATTGAATTTTTAAAAATTAAATTTGATGGCATTGAGGAAGTACAGCTAATTGGTCGTTGCTCTGCTAGGTTTCTGCTTGTAAAAGACTTATATGTTCGCCGTAAGCAGTTTCCTGTTTGCTTGGCATATGCGGTGACAATCCATAAATCGCAAGGTTTAAGTGTAGACAGTGCATTGGTGAATATTGGCAGTTCTGTGTTCAAGGAGGGTATGGCATATGTGGCATTGTCACGAGTCAGAACTTTATCGGGATTGTACTTGATTGAGTGTAATGTCACAAACATTTGTGCGGATCTAGATTGTGTTAAGGAATACAATAGGTTAAGAAGAGAGTATGCGCCACATTTGCCTCAATATCCTTTGAGAAAATTGTGGTAGGCCGGAAACAAAGAAATGTGACCAATAGTAGAGAGGTTATAGCAAAAAGACGAAAAGTCGATGAACCTGAAATTATAAGCAGAAAGAAAAAGGATTCTGTTGAAGATGTTGTTGGTTTTCAATTTGAAAATAGTTCTGGTGTCAACTGCTATGCTAATGTAGTGGTTAATGTTGTCTTTTCTCTACAAACTTTAAAAGAACAGATTGTGATCAATTTGGATCAAAGTTTTTGCTGCTTGTTGAATTATGTGTTAGAGAAATGTAGCACTGATAGAACAAAAATAGAAAGTGTGTCTGAAATTCGAAATCTGTTAGACAAATGTTCAGGTCAAACACAATTCTCTCAAAATATTCAGCAAGATTGTAAGGAGTTTTTAATGTATATGCTTGATGTATTGCAAGATGAAGGTGTAGATGTAGATCATCTGTTTGGCAGCATGACTGCGGGAACTGTAGGGTATCAAGTACTACTAGTGTAGACTCAGAAAGATTTATATATTGAACTTTGCCGGACAGTAAATCAGTGTCCTTTAATAAGCTAGTAAAAGCAGCCGATCAAAACATGGAGTGTAGCCAATGTAAGTCTGCAATGTTGTCCACATTATTTATACGAACATATGGACAGTATGTAATTTTAATGTTCCAACGATGTAGGCCTGATGGAACAAAATTGACAACTTTAATTTAAAATTTTGTGGCTTCGCAGTTGTCAATATCAGGAAGGACTTTTGTAACTGCAGCAATTATATATCATGACGGTCCTTCTACAACATCAGGACATTACACAGCTTATTTGAAGTCTGGAAACAGGTGGTCATTCTGCAATGATTCTGTTTAACTTTCAAAAAAAGATTGCCTTTTGACCTTAAAAATTCTTACCTGGTGTTTTTACAACCAAAATTTTAGGGTAGGAATCTCGGGATTTTCTCTGAGGAATTTCAAGAGGTTCTAATGGCTCCTACACTATTTGGCCTTGAGGATAAGCATAGTACAGAGTCAAAAGTTATTTTTGAGTTTTAAGTAGTTCCTGGAAAAAAAGAAGGTTTTCTTACAGAAAGTGGTGGGCACAGATTAGTTAAAGGACAACAGAGTATTTCCCAAAGCAAACGGTGTTCTTACCATAACACTTGACATCATGGAAAAATAACTGCACTTTGAATGAGTTCAGAAAAACTGTTTCTTTTAATAAGCTAATTCAAGCAGCCAATCAAAACATGGAGTAGAGGTAATGTAAGTCTGCAATGCTGTCTACATTATGTGTACAAACTTTTGGTTATAATGTCATTTTAAAATTCTAACTATATAAACCTGATGAAAGTAAGTCTTCAACTTTAATTACAAATGTTGTGGCTACACAGTCGTTGATTTTAGGAAGAACATTTGTAACTGCAGCTATTATATGACATGATGGTCCTTTGACAACATCCGCTTATTACACAGCTTATTTAAAATTTAAAAAAAGCTGATGTTTCGGAAATGATTCACATTTGACTATGAAACAATGTTGCCTTTTGACTTAAAAATATTCTTACTTTCTGTTTTCAGAAGAGAGAATTTTGGGTAGGTAACTGGCCTATAATGATTCTAGGAGTTGATATAATTTTATGTACTGTTTTAAATTGCTTTGTGATTAAAAGTGATGTAGAGAATTAAATAATTGTAGTAGTCATAGAGGTAGTGTAATTGTGCCTCATAGTAAGCAGTATCAATGTCATAGGAAATGTGGAACATGAGTGAGCAAGAAGGGTGAGATATTACTAGTACAGGATTGTGAAAGTGATCTTGAACGTTTTCTTTCTGAAAGTTGCGGAAATACAAAATGATGGGATTTGCTTAGAAGAATTCCAAGAGTTATAAATGGCTCTTACATGATTTGGCCTTGTGGAAAAGTGCGGTAGAGAGTGAGAAGTCATTTATTGTATGTAACATATTTGTCAAAACGATGGAGATTTTCTTTCAGAAAGTGGCGGGCTGAAAATAATAACAGCACAACAGAGTGTAAGATGTTTATAGGATATCCTTCGACGTCATGGAAAGTAAGTTACTTTTCAGGAGTTCTGATTTCTGATTGGTTATGTTATATGAGTTTTTTAAACACAATCATTTTGATTGTGTTTTTTTTTCCCCGCTGTTATATGATGAATACCTTCAACTCATTGTTTTTAGTGAAATTTGATATATTCTGAGAGCAGCGAAAATAAACCATTTAACATGTATAATTAATTCTGTACTTTGAATAGTTAATTTTAATTTGTACTCGTCTTATCTCATGCTCACTCATCTTTTACTACCTTCTATCAATCCTCCTTACATACTCACATTGCCTTTTGTTTTATTTTCTTTCACCCTTGCTCTCTAACTCCACTTATCTTTCAACCTTTGTTTCCCTAATCCAACTCTGCTTCTTTCTTTTCTCCCTTGCACCATTTTCCAGCTTTTAGACCTTCTGATTCGCTTGTCTTTTCCATCTTTCCTCCCTTTGTTTTCTAAATTAAATATTTTTGCGTTCTCCTTTTTTGGTGCAATCAGTTAGTATAACTCACCCTCACTCATTTATCTTTCTTTGTTGCCTCACTCAGTCTATATCTGACACTCTTTCCTTCACTTCCTCTGTCTCCTCTCTCCCTCACTCTCTTTTCCTTATTCACCCTTTCCTTATATAGTTTACCTTTCTCACTTTCTTTTAGTAGCTTACACAACTTCAATTTAGTTTTCTCTTCTATCCTTCTTTTCTGTCACTGAAAGTATCTTCCTTTTTTTTCTCTTAGTAATTTACTCTATTACAATTTATTTTTGTCTCTGACTGTCTATCACCATTTCTTTCTCTTTTTTTCTGCATGTTTATCTCTAACTTTATTTCTTTGTCAAATTGGATGATTGTCAATCTTTTCCCTTTTCTTTTCTAATTTTTAAATACATGTTTTAATATTTTTCAAATTTTTGTTGTTTCTTTCACAGATTGAAAGTATAAAAATAACAAGTGACTAAGTTAACGACAATTATAAGGTAAGTGTTTTGTACTCTTTTCGTTACATTTCTATCACATTTAACTTCCATTAGTTCCACTGCTTCATTTCTTTAATCATCAGTTTCCTGCCTTTGCTACTTCCCTCATTCCTTTTTCTATTACTTACTTACTCTACTCCTTCAACTCCTTTTCTCAGTCCCTCTGTTCTCATAGTTCCTCACTCCTGTTCACTCACTCCGTCTCTATTACTCTCACTATCTCTGACTCATCACTCTTTCACTACTTGTTCATTATGCTTTCTCCATGTAGTTCAAGCACACTAAGGGGCATATTATCAACACAGGCGCTAAAATTATTGCTGCTTTTATCGGCAGAAAACTGCCGCAAAAGCGGCTTTAGCGGCAGTTTTCTGCCACAAAAGCGGCTTTAGCGGCAGTTTTCTGCCGATAAAAGCAGCGATAATTTTATCGCCTGTGTTGATAATATGCCCCTATGTTATTTACATTTCTTTGCTGTTTCAATCATTCCTTTTCTGTCACTTCTTCTTTTCTGCTTTCTGTTTTTTCTCTCTGTTATTCCACATGTTTTAACCTTAGTCACTATCATACATCTTGTTTTATTCCTATTTACTTTCGCTCACTGTTTTCTTAACACTTTACCTCAGGATTTTTCTTTTAGTCCGGTTCTATCCCTACCTCTCATTCCACATCCTTTACTGTTTTTCTTCTTAATTTGAACATTCACTCACATTCTCTAAGAAACTCTTGTTTATTATTCTTCTACTCTCCTTTTTTTCTTTCACTTCCTTATCTATTTTGTTTTTCACAATTATACCCTCTTCCATCTTTTCTTCGGTAAATAGATCTATTAAACAGTATCTCTGTGTTACTCCCTCTAGCTGTCTTTCTTTTAACATTACTCTCTGTTTCCTTCCCTTATACTTACTCTTCTTTTTTTTTTTTTTAAATGTTTATTCTGGTTCGCTTCCGGATCGCGTACCGGAGCGCGAACCAGGAAGCGAATCATAAGGAATAGAGGTTGCCAGAGTGCTTTTTTTAAAATTATTTTTGTTGTTTTATATTTTTTTTATTATTTTTCTGAACATTTTTTTACTTTTTTTGTATTTTTTGAACGATTTTATATTTTTTTGTTTTTTTTGGGGGGGAAACGAAAATGATTCATTATAAAGGGCTCAACAGGAGCAACAAAAAAAAGGTAATTTATTTTCTGGGGCGTTTTGGACATTTATGATTGTCAATAGCTGTGTTGATTAAATTTATGCTACACTCCCTGTAGCAAATCAATTGGCCGCACAAAATACACACTTGCTTAACGTTCCCAAACTTCAGCTGGATATTTGGGACCATCTCCCTCGCCTCTGGTCCCGTCACTGCCTCTTGATTTGATGTACTGGCCACAGGACGGGGGTTATCCTGCAGGTCACGTACCTGCGCAGCACTATAATTTATAGGGTGCCACCTATCCATATGGCGATGCATGGTGTAATTGCCATAGCTGTATTTTTTATCAGTCCCTCTGGACAGAACTTTTTTGCAGATAAGACAGGTAACATAGCGGGCATTTACTTTTTTTTGGCCCCGGGGATATTTGAAAAATTGCCAGATGTAATTTTCCATGACATGGGACCTCCTAGGCTCTTCAGGCAAAAACTGCCTCTCTTGCTCCTCTTCCTCTTCTTCCTCTTCTTCCTCCTCTTGCTGAAGGATAACCTGAGGAGGTGGTCCTCTCTTCCTAGGAGGTGGTGGTGGTGGTGGGGGTGCACCAGCTGCAGCTACTACTGAAGCCATTTTTTAGTAAGCAAAATAGGTCTTCCTCTCACAAAGTTGAAAGTCAGAGTGAGAAAAAAGGTGGGGGCTTTCATCATTTTGGAAAAAAAATAGTTCTAAACCAATGAAAAGTGTTATTTTTAGGTCGCATGACCTAGCCTTACATCATTAGGAAACCAAAAGTGAAATGAACCAATGAAAAGTTTTATTAACAAGTCACATGACCTGTTACGCTTAC
The DNA here is from genome assembly GCF_964261635.1 of Lissotriton helveticus. Lineage (NCBI taxonomy): Eukaryota > Metazoa > Chordata > Amphibia > Caudata > Salamandridae > Lissotriton > Lissotriton helveticus. Next base: position 54,745,560 of record NC_136059.1, read on the forward strand.
GTTACGCGCTGCGCGCCGCGCCCCGGATCGCTTCCGGGGAGCTGCGCTTCGCGCCTCGGTTCGCGCTCCGGAGCACTTCCGGGTGCGCTAACGCGGCGCGTCATAAGACGCATTACGCGAGAACGCCATACGTCGCGCTTACGCGACGCGTCACGATGTTGTTTTCTAACGCGGCAGTTGCGCAAACGGAACGTTTACCGGGTCGCGGCATCAAATTGAGCTAACGGGAAGCTACCCGGTTCGCGGACCGGGAGCGAAACAAAAAAAAATAATAAAAAAAATACATAAAAAAATTGTATTAAAAACATATAAAATATATTTTTCGATTTAAAGAAGAATACATTTTAAAGCTTTTGATATTTGCTATTAAAAAAACATTGAAATTCACTGAAAAAACCATAGGTTATAGACCATATATAGTTAGGAATTAGCATTTACAAAACCTTGAAAATTCACTGAAAAAACCATAGGTTATAGACCATACATAGTTAGGAATTAGCATTTACAAAACCTTATTTTACTCACACAAAACCATTGAAATTCGTATATATAGTTAGTTGTACTAACTATATATCGCGCAACCGCAATCCACTGCTGATCATGTCACATATTACATCATTCATGACATGGTCAGTGACATCACTGATGACATCACTGATGACATCTCAAATGACATCACTGATGACATCACTGATGACAACATCCAGTGACTGTATGTTTCTTTAAAGTTAAAATATGTCTTACATATTGAAGAATGAGTGAATGTATAAGTGTCTGGATGAAGGATTTAGTAGGTGCATGACTGACTGTATGAGTGAGTGATTAAATGTGTCTCACTGAGTGCATGGGTTAGTGACTAAACTGTCTTAATTTGTGCATCATTATGTCTGTTGTTCTGTAAACTGCTGTTGTGTTGATCAGTAGCTATATGAGTAACTATATGGGTTATTGATTGGTTGCCCAAGTATTTGTATGGGAGACTGAGTGTGTGTGTGGGTGGCTGGAAGGTGTATGACTCTGTGCATAGATGTGTGAGCAGTTGATTCACTAGATGTATGGGTTCAAAAGTGCATGTGGAAACAGCTGTATGGGCGGTTGACTGTGTGCATGAGTGTATTGGTGAGTGAATGGATATCTCAGTGCTACATGTCAAAGTAAGTACATATGTAAAACACAGTACATGTGAGAGTTGACATATATAAATAACTGTGCAGAAGAGCCAGTGAATGTGTGAGTGGCTGTATGGATCATTGTGAACTTGTATCAGGGATTGTATAAGAGAGTAAATATGTGTTAGTATATGTTTGAATAAGTAAGGTGTGTATAACTGTATAGTTGAGGAAATGGAGGTGTGATTGATTCTTTGCATGACTGACTAGGTGTGTGAGCAACTCCATGGATGAGTGACAGTCTGTGAGTGTCTGTTTACACTGAGTGTATCTAAGGTTATATTAGAGTCTGAAGAGGTTCATCGTATTATCACATGAATGATGTCATCAGTGATGTGATCAGTAATGTCAACTGAGATGTCATCAGTGATGTCATCAGTGATGTCATTTGAGATGTCATCAGTGATGTCATCAGTGATGTCACTGACCATGTCATGAATGATGTAATATGTGACATGATCAGCAGTGGATTGCGGGTGCGCGATATATAGTTAGTACAACTAACTATATATGCGAATTTCAATGGTTTTGTGTGAGTAAAATAAGGTTTTGTAAATGCTAATTCCTAACTGTATATGGTCTATAACCTATGGTTTTTTCAGTGAATTTTCAAGGTTTTGTAAATGCTAATTCCTAACTATATATGGTCTATAACCTATGGTTTTTTCAGTGAATATATATATATATATATATGCTCCGACTCACATACCCATTCAGGTAATCATACACCCACTTACAGACTCACCTGGAGAGTGATGCACCCATTTGCAGAGCCTCTCAAAGACTCATGTACCTACCTATGCACTTAGTCATAAACTCATGCGTACAGCTTCTTACCTACTTAGAGATTCTTACACCCACTCACACATACCACCTGGGTACTCATGCACACATTCACAGACCCACCTAAATACTCATGCACCCACTTACAGACTTACTCAGAGAGTCACACACCCATGTGCAGACCCACTCAGAGACTCATTTACACACTTATGGACCCACTCACATTTGCATTCACAGACCCACTGAGACACTCATACACACACTTACAGATCTACTCATACACTCATATACCCATTGAGACAACCATACATTCACTCTCACACTTATCATTATGATGTCACTGACCATGTCATGAATGATGTAATATGTGAAGTCATAAGCACTGCAGTGCGGGGGCGCAAGTTATAGTTAGCTCGGCTCACCGTTTTTATCAGTTACTTATGCACACCCAAATAGACACAAGAAATACACAGTAAAGCATTTCAGTATTTATTGAAGCATTGTGATTCTGAGTAAAATATTGGGGCTGCAATGATTAATGGAGAGAACTGAATAATTTGGTTAGCATTACAAAAATGATCAAAAAAGATGAACAATTCAATAGTTTTGCTGATCACAGAAAACGATATGCTTGCATACAAGTTCTGTAAAATATTGTACTCCTACCCAGCACATTCTATATTATCATGTCTAAGGTGAATGGATGGTCTAACTCCCCATTAAATGTGGGTAAGTGTTAGCAAACTGCCCTTCTTTGTGTAGAGTTGGACAGGATTACTTACATGCAGTGACAGGAATCCGCTGAGATGAAATTCCAGCATAACTGACCTCTCAGTGTCAACAAAATGCTCCTCTTCATAAGCAAAGACTTGGGGCCTTATTTATGAAGGCCTTGCACCGCTGGTGCGCCACTTTTAAAATGTGAAAAAGTGACGCACCGGCGGCGCAGGTCCTTCATAAATAAGGCCCTTGGTGTCATGTATATCATAGCATCCGGACCCCGCCCACATGAGCGTGTGCGCTCCAAGCCTCGCTTTGAGCGAGACACGCCCAACCCGGAATCGCGCGCTGAAACTCAAACACAGCGCATTTAAACTCACTCGCCGGCCCCGCTCTCCATCGTCGGGGTCCGGTTCCGAGGAATTTTGAAGGTTCAAAAGCGGGTTGCGAGCGCTGAGGGCGTGAGTTTTCATTACCGGCAGGATGGTCATCCCGATCTCCACGAGCTAAGTACCTGAACGCTTTGGAAGCAATGCCATCTAACTCTTTTCCTTTTCAGGATGTGCCAGGCGCGCTCCAATCCTCCTCCCGAGACCCATGGTGCTAGTAGCGCCCTCTTTTAAAGTGAGATATCACCCATATTTACCATCTTAGGGGGGTCTCCGACCTCTTGGTCAATTGATCCCTCCCATAAGGAGAATTCATACCGTGTTTTTATTCCCCCTTCTACAACTGTAGTTTTAAACACCACTAGCACTTCACCTCCCAGAGTTTAACGCTAAACATCCCCAAAGGGTTACTTGGATGGTGCTTAAAATAGCGTTTACTATGGGCACACTAATGTTTGCCACCATCTATGGAGCACTATGATAATTCGCAATGGCGTATACTAATTGTATGTATGTCCATGTGTGTTTGTTTGTACATCTTCTCTCCACAGGTGCTGAAATACCCCTGAATTTGGGGCTTTTTTCTTTAGAATGAGCATCACGCTCTTCTAATTTTAAGCGCTTTTTTCACCTTTTCTTTTTTTCACTTTCACGTCCCCAGGTTAGGGTGGACTATTAGAGTGTCCATACCGCCGGGGTATAGTCCTGAAGAATGCCTTGGTGAATTTATACCACTAGTATGGCAGAAACATGTTGACTGATTAATTAACATTGTGGTATTTAGCTGAATTTAACCAAATCCTAACAACCTTGGCACGTAAATTCAGACACATATACCACTTACCTGTGTCTTAGGGATCACTCATTAAAAACTCTTTTTGATACCCTCCGAGGCACTTTTAATTATATTTCACTCACATCACGCCCTCCCCACACGACCAGCTCCGCAGTATTTCTGGCGTCGCAGCACACCGAAGAGGCACTCGGCCTCTTTGGTGGGGCCCGATGATGAAGCATGACACTGACCAGGTCGGTGTGTGAGGGCCTTCCTACTCAAATTGAGTGTGTGTGTTACCCTTCCTTCATTCGCTCCAAATTTGTGGCAGTCCTGTGACTGACCAGACCTCTCTTTTTTTGTTGAAGTACATTTAACCGGGGATTGAGAGAGTGTCCTCGATTCTCCCTACCTCTCCCTTTGTTGATACATATCATAGCATCCTACATGTTGCAATGCAGAAGCCCCAATCAGATTGCTGTTGTTTATTCTCTTGTGATAGTTATGTTGCCGAGCGACCACAACCAAATAACATATTGCATGCTGAACTTAGTCCTTGTACCGAATGTTCAAGGTGTTCTGATAGAATGACTACCAAGTGGTGTTCTAGCAAAACTGAGTTTGAGGAATGCTATCCTGAGTGTGCATGCAAATGAATGTGTGGCAAATGTTCCTAACTGGGCCTAATATCTCCCTGTGACAATTCAGGGTTAAGTAAGCTCTCTGTAAACTGTAAACTTCGTACTAGTATAGCGCACTTATACCCTGAGGCCTCTAGGCGCTGTACGCATACCGCTGTGGAACCCTTCCTGGCTTTTCCCTGTGAAGTGCCCGCTCCTGGGCACCCCCAAGGTGAAGCCAGACATCTCAGCGCTGTTGGGGCCGTTGTGGAGATTAAGCAAGCTATTTCCCAGAGTTGCAGAGTGGGACCCATGATTAGATTAGGCAACGAGGCGAGAATTATCAGGTCCGGGGAAATTGAGCCCAAGACCCGCCGAGGCACAAATTGAACCCTGGTCCTGGGCCAGACCTCTGCATCAGGGTCTGCCGCTCTAACCATTGAGCCACACTTCTCCACCCAGGGCTCAACTGGAGGCTAATGCAAATTAGTGCAAATTTGCCTCTATAGGCCATAGGCAGTCACCAACAGTGACTTGGACTTTTGATATATGTTCTAAACAGTCCAAGAATGAAATCTCTATTATTTGATTAGCAGAAGATACCATTAATACATTTTACATAGCATCTTAGTGTTTTCTTATGGAACAGCCAGTTGTGATACAGTGATACTAGTGCGTGTGTCCTTTTCACTCCAAGGGGATATATAACAATCCATTTATACATGTTGTACTTCTAAATACCATATACTCTGCCTTATGGCCAATAAGCTCTACCTAGGAGTTATGTATTAATATTTTCAAAGGTTTTGACCTGTCAAAGGGGTTCCTTGTGATGGACCAAATGGCAGCTTCAAAGTTACTTTAGTCAGGCTGCAATGGCAGGCCTGAAGTCTTGTTTTACACAATGGGTGATGCAATCCACTAGTGGCATTTAACTTAGTAGCCCTGAATACTTGTGTACCATATATTTTATATGTGGACTTATATGTAAGTTAAATAGCCAATTAAGGGTATACCAATTTCATCATGCTATAAGGATAGCACATGGGGTAGCACCAAGTAGGACTGGCCGTACTCAAAATGTGCCAATTGGCTGGACTCCCACCTCTTTCTAAGTCTATCACGTATAACTCCCAACAGACCAGCTTTTAACTTAGTAATTTTGGCCAGCTCCCTCTCAAATCCCTCCAATCTTCCTAAATTACTCAAAACCCCCTTCCTGCTTCGGGATCTGCTCTTCTAATTCCAAATCTTTTCCCTAGTAAGCTCGCCTTTTCCCTGCCGCTAGAGTTCCTAGTCTTTCCCTTAAATAGGCCTTATAAGCATCCCAGACAGTCCCAATCATGGCTGAGCCCTGATTACTCTCAAATAATTCTTTGGTCGCTTGTCTTAAAATCTCGACAGTCTCATCCTCCAATAAAATTGTATTGTCTAATGTCCACCTAGAACTTACACTCCCTTCTCCTAACCTCAAATGAAGGAGGATAGCTGAATTGTCTGACAGGTGTACGCCTGTCAGACAATTCAGCTCCTTCATTTTGAACTGTCTGACAGGTGAACACATATAAAAGGCACACACAGAACACATGTCAGAGACCAGGCACAGTGCAAAAAATAGACCCACCCATGATACACACATCAGAGTCCCAGTAACATATGCTGTGCAGGACCCTCAGCATAGCTGATTGAAGGGACACAGTCCCCAAGTGAAAAAAGTCACAGAATGTAGGGGCCACAACTGTGGATCAGATGAGGAGTGTGACTTACACATTTGAGGGACATGAGTCCTGGACTCCAAGACCAACGTAATGTGGGAGTATGACCAGGCCAAAAGACTGAAAATAGCATGTCAGACATGTTCACAGATCAGGCATGGACTTACCACCTCCTTGCTGCTGTCTGGCCTTCAGATGTCCATCCATGTCCAAGAACACCACTGCCAGAATCCTGAGCATGTGGAGGGTGTGGGGGGTCAGTGTCCGGTGTCCGCCCCTACGGCGAGGAGGCGACAGCTTCAGCTGGACCCTTGCGATCCTCCGGCTCCAGCACATAGGTCCTTTCACCTCTTCTGGCAGTTGCGGATCCAGCGCTTGTAGACCCCCACTGATCTCACTGCCCGGGCGATGGTCAGCCACATAATTGTGCTGCATACAGTTGAAAATACATGTAGTCATCACAAAGCTAAAAGAGGTACACAGTTAGTGCACCCATATAAATGTGCATTTGAGCTGAAGGTCTAACATGGTAACATTGGCTAGGAATTTAAGGCTAGCACTACTGCACTACTGTAGCAGGACACCTGTTCATCACATGTACCCAAATACATTGCTTGCTGAAAGTACTCAGTGCATATGCCTCCCACTGCTGTGCACACGTCTATTACTTTTAGTCAGACAACTTGCAGAAAATGATAGGCAGTGGACTGCACACCTACCTGCTCCCCTGGTTTCCCATACAGCTTGCTGTACTGTGGGAGGACCTCATCCAGCAGGGCCTGGTTCTCCTCCTCTGTGAATGCTGGGGCCCTCTACAGAGTACGTGCCATTGCAGGATCCTAGAGGAAGCATAGACAGCAGGCGTGGAATCTGAAATGTGGTCCTGTAGCATGTAGTGCAGTCAAGTGAGCTCCCTGGGGGCCTGCCAGCCTTAAATCAGTGCTGCAGAGGCAGATTCTGTGACATTGCCCCTTACTGATAGGCCAGACACGGTTGCATTCAATGAATCTGTCCAATCCATGGAAATGTAAGACTCCTACACGTCTTCCTCATCGTTCAAAACTCTCACCTTCAGGACACCCTAGGAATGCAACATTGTTGTAGGCATCCAACTGAATTTCCAAAGCACTACTGAGATATTTTTGAATTTGCGACCGTCTACATGACAGCCCATTGCCAATGAGTGCACACAGCTCGGTAAACTGACCATTCGACGCGTATTTTTTAAAACAAACGCAACCATCTCAATACGATTCTATGGGCTATGCGTGTGCACGTCTCGGACCAGAACAGCACGACGTGTCACTGTAGAAGTCACCCGCATCGGGTCACATTACATACGCTTCGTACGTGCATGAACCGAGCCGTGCACACGCATTGCCTATTGTCATCAATGTGATCCGATGTGGGGGACTGTAATGCATGCGCATCGTGCAGTCAATGGACAAGGTGTGCGCACCACTCGGTCCATGCATGAATGGCGTGTCTGCATAAAAGTCACCCGTGTCGGATCACCTTGGTGTGACTTGCAGATGGTTTACACACAGATTTCATTGCCAGGGCCACACCTTCAACACCACAGCATGTCCCACACTGCATCACATGGCATATAAGGCTGCATCACATGTGTGTGTATGGGGGGCAACATTTCTATTCTTGTGTGGCTCTTAGGTGCAGCCACTCCCAGGCTGGGCACGGGATCATGGGGACAGATTAGTTTTGGTGTTGTGCACCTCACAAATGTAATGTCCAAGTGTTCGCTAATGGGCATGAGTCATGGACACCGTACCAGTTTGGAGATGTGTATATCCTGTCACATATACCATGAGTACAGGCTTGTATGTCATGTACATCATAGCAAGACCCATGGCCACAATCATGATGTACCCCGACAGTCTGTGTGCATGTAGTGTCTCTGATGTTTGTGGTTCCATGTGCCCAATGTGATATAGGGTCCACCATGTGCCTTGTGCATCCACATTAATGCTGTGTGTGTGTCTCAGGGACATCCATGTATGGCCTGCAGGGACCACAGGGGCCACCAACTGTGGGACTCATAATTGGTTGTGGGATGTCCATGATACAACATGTCATTCCAGTGCACATGTGGAAATACTGGGACCATGACTATCTCCCTGACATGGAGGTATGATGCCTGTGAAACATCAGTCCTCACTTGTCACTGTGTTGTGTGTTTTGAATGTGAGAGCAGTCCATAGATACTGTGTGACAGCCCAATGATTTGCCATTGTACCCCATGGAACTTATGTGTCATTGATATGTGAGATGATGGGCATGAAGGTGACATATGTGTCCATAAACAGCACACACTTCAGTTACTTGTGTATTGCTATGATGTATCATGTGATGTTTTGCAAGGTGATTGCCACATGGGTAGCTGAATTTATAATGTTACTTTACCCATCTCTGTACTGCAGGGCGCCAGCAGTCCATAGACCGTTCCCTGACCTCGAGACCATGGTGGAACGCGACAGCACCCGGCGATACCGCTTCACCTGGAGCCTGATCGATAAGTTGGTGGAGCAGTTGGTGCCACATCTGCTACCAGGCCGCACATACCCAACACCACTGACACCAAAGGTGAAGGTGATGGCAGCCCTGCACTTCTTTGCCACCGGTACCTTTCAACACACTGTGGCTAGTGTTGGTAATATGTCACAAACTATGTTCTGCCGTGTGCTTTGAGATGTCTTAGAGGGGATGTTGAATCACCTAGACTCTTACATCAAGTTTCCTGGACCGGGTGAACTCACTGAGATTAAGGATGCCTTTTATGGACTGGGGAGGATGCCAAACGTGATTGGATCAATCGATGGCACACATGTGGCCCTGATACCACCACAGGCACAGGAACAGACATACTGCAACCGGAAACATTTCCACTCAATCAATGCTCTGGTGGTATGCAGGGCGGAAATGGTGATTACACATGTGTGTGTACTTTTCCCTGGTTCAGCGCACAATGCATACATCTTGAGGAGGAGTCGCCTACCGTTGATGATGTCACAGATGCCAAACCAGTGTGCCTAGCTTGATGGTGTGTACTGTTTAGCAATGTGTGTGTTTTGCAATGTTGTCTCCCACCCCCTTACAATACTCAACTAATGTGTGATTATTTATATGTAGGTGACTCTGGATACCCCAACATGCCGTGGTTGCTGACACCCCTCAGGAACCCTGTGACAGCATCCGAGATGCGCTACAATGAGGCACATGGCAGAACCAGGCGAGTTATTGAGCGTACCTTTGGCCTCCTGAAAAGCCGCTTCCACTGCCTGGACAAGACCGGAGGGGCCCTACCATATGAGTCTGCAAAGGTGTGCAAGATCATCATCGTCTGCTGCATGCTCCACAACATGGCAGTGCGGAAGAAGGTGCCTCTCATACAGGACGATGATGACCAACGTCCACCACCTGTGGAGAATCCTGGCCTGGGCCACGAGGCCAGTGATGATGATGATGATGGTGACGTCTGCACACAGCTCATCAACAACTTCTTCAGCTGAATGTGAGTTCACAGGGTTGTCATGTCAATGTACAGAGTGAGCCTGTGATGTGTTTGTGCAGCTCAGTTGCTGTTTGAGTTTCTCCGTGTGGTACTTGACTGGATGCGTGCAGTGATGTGTCCTGTCAGATGGTCTGTAGTCCACAATGGTGTTGACATGCTAAGTTTTTTACTGTGTAGGTTGCTTGTGACATGTTTATTGCATTTCCATCCTGTTCTGGTGTGCTTCTGACTGTGTCTCATTTCTGTCCTTCCCAAGGTACTTTGCCAGTTGCTTGGTCAAGTCTGACACCGACAACCAGAATCCAATGCCAGGGTAGGACTTCTAGTATGCCATCATGTGATGTACCAGACACCCCTGAAGCGCTATTTGATGACACTTGGTAACCGTGTGCCCCCTGTCATGTGGATTCACCTTGCTACTGTTGTGTAATAAACTTGTTTCTGATTTGTAATGAACCTGTGCTTCACTTACTTCTGTGTGTTGTATGTCTTCACACATCTGACTGACATTTGGTTACCTCTCCTGTGAGCTTGTTAGCATTGACTGTGGAAAGGTGTGGTGTCTGTGCATTCCACCGTATATCTGGCAAACATCTTTGTAGGCAATGTGTCACATGTCCATGGTGAGAATGTGTTGAGGTGCCCTATTGGTGTGACTCCCTCCTGTGTGTCACATCAACATGAGTCACATAACGGTAATGACATTGCTGTAGTAGTCAGCATGCAATGTGTACTTCAGCATTTCATCATCTCCATGACACATACCAAATTTAAATCACAACATAGGCAAGTATAGTGTAATAGTGAGTTTATTTACAAACATGTGTGGAGATAGTGCTGTACATGAGGTTTAGAATCCAAAGTTCACAGATGAGTTTGAAGTATTGGTAGATGAAATGTCCAGAGTGAAGTCCACATTCATCTTCTACATTGGTACAACTTGGACCCTCCATGTCACGTTGGGGAGTTGTGTGATGTGCAACAAGGTGAACGCTTTGCACACAAAGACCAATATCCAAAACAGGTTCTGTGTTCCAGGGGGATGTGCATGGGCAACTGTGGCTCACTTGTCCCTCTTCGGATGACCCCTTTTCTTCTTCAGGGGGATACTCAAGTACAGGCCTCGGCAGTGCATCAGACTCTCCACCAGATTCATCCTCCCTCCCTGTGGAATTTGCAGATGTTGTTGCAAGAGATGTTGTGGGCACACAGGGAGGTGTGGACATATTTCTGCTGCTCTGGTGGAGACAGGTCACTATGCCGCTATGCACCGCAGTATGTTTGTCCCACTTGGCCTCCATGCGTGCATGATGGCCAGCCTGCTCCTGTTGCATGTCCTTGAGGATCCCCACTACCTGGCTGAATCCAGTTGGGGGTCATCAGACAGTCCAGGCCCCTTCGCAGGCTGTGACCTCTGCCTAACACCACTCTCACCACCCTTAGACACACGGGCTGGACCTGTGGTGGCACGCACAGTTGACCGTGGGCCCCCTTGGGTGCTGCTACTGGTGTCATTGTTCGTAGCTTCCTGGGTGGCCGGTGTCCCTGTGCTGTTTGAATTTGGTGTCCTAGGTCTGCCCATGTTGGCGGGGGTGTTAGGTCTGTGGCCAGATGTTGTTGGCATTGCTGCAGGGGGTGCAGGTGTTTCTGATGATGGGGCTGCATGATGACTCACACCAGAGGTGCCAGCTTAATCTTCTTCATCCGAAGAGGACAGAGCCATATCCATACCAGAGAGTTCATCTTCCACCAGAGTCTGGGACAGGGACTCCTCTTCACCTGCTGCTGTTTCCCCAGTAACACCTGTGTTTGGAAGAGACAGACATTGTCAGTTGTGTAACTACAGGCATCAATGGTTAACCTATGTATATTGCAACAAGGAGGGAGCAAGAGGTACTGATACATTCATCTTGCAATGGGTAGTACTAACAATGAAGGAGGGGGCAAGGGATCACTCACCCTGTGCAGCCATGGTATTTACATGTAGTAAATTCCCTCATATACGTATACAGGAATGGGGCGGTGCTTCTTGAATTGCCACCTCAGTGAATTGTAGCAGCATTTACTTTGGGTCACCATTGTTGCAAATATGATATGCCTCCACCTGGAGGTAGATTGGCTGCTTTCCCAGTAGTGTCCAGAGGAGAAATTAGCTCTAGGATAACATGGGGCTGCAACATGTTGACCAACAGTGACCGACCCTGGTGCGGTGGATCAGTAGTTGGATCCATACACGCAACACCTTTGTTTGGAACTTCATACATCACAATGCACACCAATTTTCCTTTGCCTTTGGGTGTTGTGTGTGATTTTGACTCACAGCACTTGAGCACAGACACACACACTCAGTTTTACTCTCTGGGCACAACTGAGGAACCAGCCACTTTACCTCCAGGGAGAGGCACAGCATATTTGCAAATATGGGGAGCCAATGATGATGCTGCTACAGTACACTGATGCGGAAAAGCATGATATCATGCACTACGCATGTGTACATATGTGAGGCTTTGAATGGAGGCAACACAATAAGTAATGAACCAGGTTGCACAGGAAGAGAGAACCATTCACCACTCCTTGATTTTTGTAACAATGTTTGATATATATGACATTTGCAATGGGACGTCAGGATGCATGCCTGAACACTGCAATGTTTCAGTCATCACAGTCAGAGTTTGATATTGTGGTAGCACATTGTCCTCCCAATATGAAGCCTTTCAATGTGCATGTTGATGTGTGTGCATACCCAGCTCATGTATGGATTGCGATGTACATGGTCATTGGTCCTCAAGGGCCATCGGGTGGCTGACACAGGAGTGTAATCCCTGTCAACATTTGACTATGCTTCCCTGTGAGGGTGTGTACCTGTTCTGACAAGATGGCAGACATTGGAATACTGGTGTTTGGTGGTGGCTAATTCCCAGCAGGGCCCTTTGCTCCCCACAACAGAGCCCAGTCCCAGGGTACTTGCCAGCCTTTTTCCACCCCCTCTGAGGTGAGCATGGCGCAGTATGGGCTAGCTGGACCATGTAGGTGGCTAATGGTCTGTGAGGGACTGTAACACCCACCATGGTCTGGGCTACACCCCTTCCCAGCATGCCCTCACTTCCCTCCTTCTGACTCTGCTTCCCTGTGAGGGGTGTGCATGTGCTGACATGATGGCAGACAGTGGAGTTCTGGTGTTTGGTGGTGGCCAATTCCCAGCAGGATCTTACCTTGTACTCCCCACAACAAAGCCCAGTCCCAGGGAACTAGCCAGCGCATTTCCACCGCCTCTGAGGTGAGCATGGTGCAGTGTGGGTTCGCTGGGCCATGTAGGTGGCTGAGGTGTGAGAGTGACTGCAACTCCCACCATGCTCTGGGCTGCACCCCCCCTTCCTAGCATGCCCTCACTTTCCTCCTGACTCTGCTCCCCTGTGAGGGGGTGTGCCTGTGCTGACAAGATGGCAGACAGTGTAGTTCTGGTGTTTGGTGGTAGCCAATTCCCAGCAGTGTCTTGGGCTCCCCACAACAGAGCCCAGTCCCAGGGTACTTGCCAGCCCATGTCCACCCCCTCTGAGGTGAGCATGGTGCAGTGTGGGCTTGCTGGGCCATGTAGGTGGCTGAGGTTTGTGAGTGACTGCAACACCCACCATGCCCTGGGCTACACCCCCTTCCCAGCATGCCCTCACTTCCCTCCTTCTGACTCTGTATCTCCTGTGAGGGGGTGTGCCTATGCTGACAAGATGGCAGACAGTGGAGTTCTGGTGTTTGGTGGTAGCCAATTCCCAGCAGGGCCTTGTGCTCCCCACAACAGAGTCCCAGGGTCCTTGCCAGCCCATTTCCACCGCCTCTGAGGTGAGCAGGGTGCAGTATGGGCTAGCTGGACCATGTAGGTGGCTAATGGTCTGTGAGGGACTGTAACACCCACCATGGTCTGGGCTACACCCCCTTCCCAGCATGCCGTCACTTCCCTCCTTCTGACTCTGCTTCCCTGTGAGGGGTGTGCATGTGCTGACATGATGGCAGACAGTGGAGTTCTGGTGTTTGGTGGTGGCCAATTCCCAGCAGGATCTTACCTTGTACTCCCCACAACAAAGCCCAGTCCCAGGGAACTAGCCAGCGCATTTCCACCCCCTCTGAGGTGAGCATGGTGCAATGTGGGCTTGCTGGGACCTGTGTGTAGTTCGCTTGATTTTGTGAGCGACTCCAACTCCCACCATGCTCTGGGCTAAACCCCCTTCCCAGCATGCCCTCACGTCCCTCCTTCTAACTCTGCTTCTCTGTGACGGGTGTGCCTTAGCTGCCAAGATGGCAGACAGTGGAGTTCTGGTGTTCGGTGGTGGTCAATTCCCAGCAGGACCTTACCTTGTAACCCCACAACAAAGCCCAGTCTCGGGGTACTGGCCAGCCCATTTCCACCCCCTCTGAGGTGAGCATGGTACAGTGTGTGCTTGCTGGGCCATGTAGGTGGTTGAGGTTTGTGACTGACTGCAACTCCCACCGTGCTCTGGGCTACACCCCATTCCCAGCATGCCCTCACTTCCCTCCTTCTGACTCTGCTTCCTTTTTGAGGGGGTGTGCCTGTGCTGACAAAATGGCAGACAGTGGAGTTCTGGTGTTTGGTGGTAGCCAAATCCCAGCAGGGCCTTGGGCTCCCCACAACAGAGCCCAGTCCCACGGTAATTGCAAGCCCATTTCCACCGCCTCTGAGGTGAGCATGGTGCAGTGTGGGTTCGCTGGGCCATGTAGGTGGCTGAGGTGTGAGAGTGACTGCAACTCCCACCATGCTCTGGGCTGCACCCCCCCCCCTTCCTAGCATGCCCTCACTTTCCTCCTGACTCTGCTCCCCTGTGAGGGGGTGTGCCTGTGCTGACAAGATGGCAGACAGTGTAGTTCTGGTGTTTGGTGGTAGCCAATTCCCAGCAGTGTCTTGGGCTCCCCACAACAGAGCCCAGTCCCAGGGTACTTGCCAGCCCATGTCCACCCCCTCTGAGGTGAGCATGGTGCAGTGTGGGCTTGCTGGGCCATGTAGGTGGCTGAGGTTTGTGAGTGACTGCAACTCCCACCATGCTGTGGCCTACACCCCCCTTCCCAGCATGCCCTCACTTCCCTCCTTCTGACTATGCTTCCCTGTGAGGGGGTGTGCTTGTGATGACAAGATGGCAGACAGTGGAGTTCTGGTGTTTGGTGGTGGCCAATTCCCAGTAGGGCCTTGTGCTCCCCACAACAGAGCCCAGCCCCAGGGTATTTGACAGCCCATATCCACCCCCTATGAGGTGAGCATGGTGCAGTGTGGGCTTGCTGGGCCATGTAGGTGGCTGAGGTTTGTGAGTGACTGCAACTCCCACCATGCTGTGGCCTACACCCCATTCCCAGCATTCCCTCACTTCCCTCCTTCTGACTCATTCTTCAGAGGGATGTTGATGGTCCAATTGGGAGAGGGGCATTATCTGTGACAACAACCCCATTATGCTTTTGTATACACTCACTTCACCAGCATACTCACTATTCCTTCCTGTCAGTCAGCTTCACTGTGCGATAGTGGTTGTGGTGGCAAGAATGTCTATGAGTGTTTACTCAGATTAGTGCCACTGCCTTGCCCTAATTGTTGATAGGTTTGTACATGTCATGACACACTTAAAGATCACTATGATGTGGTCATTATTGTGTTTGTCTGACTAGCATGCAGTTGTTGGGCTGATTGACTTTTGTTTACTATGCCTTTGCTATCAGTGCATGGTTTCACTGTCCCCTTAACAGTGATGTGTGTGTATTGCAACAGAATATTGAGTATATTGGTTGTGTACTCACCAGGCTCTGGTATGTCTTCTAGGCCATGGATGCCGTCTGGTGGTAGGAGGTTCTGCACCTTCTCCTCCCAGGACCTGAAGTAGAGTGGTTTGGCAGGTGAGGCCACTGCCAGTACGCTGGCTCAAGGTGTGTTCCTTCTAGAGGAGCTTCTAATCTTCACCCTCCTGCGCACGTCATACCACCTGTTCTGGATGTCGGTCTTTGTGCGATACACTGGTGCTTGTGCATTCACCTTGTCCACGATCCTCTCCCACATCTTGGTTTTATGTGACATGGGGGTCCTTTGTACCAATGTGCCAAAAAATGTGGCTCCACTCTGAGGAACTCATCTACCAATATTTCTAACTCAGTGTCTGTGAACTGTGGATTCTTCTTAGGGGGCATGGTGATGGGTGGTGGTGAGGAGTGATGTCGGTGGGTGGGTGGGTGTGTGGGTATGTGGGTGCAAGTGAGGATGGGTGGGTGGTTGTCTGTTTTGGTAGGTGTATGTGTGAGAGCTTTTGGAGGGGTGCTGATGGTTTTTAGGTTGTGTGATGGGTGAGTTGTGTATGTGTCTGTGGTTGGTGTCTCAAGTTGTTCTGTGCTAGCTGCTCTGTTGTATCTGCAAAGGATCATGGTAGTGTATTTTATGCCTTTTTGATAGGTGGAGTTGTGGGTTTGTCTTTGTGACTTTTTTTTGTTTTGGTATTTATTGACTTTGTCATTGCTTGTTTGGTCCTTTTTTGTGTTTTTCCCATTGTTTTTTATGGGCATGTCGGAGGCATTCTTCTGACCAAGTCAGACGCTCATGCTGGCTTGTGCGGGCTGCTCCGTGTGTTTCATGCTGATTGTGTTCTGTGTTGCATGCGAGTCGATCGAGGTGGTATCTCTCGCTACAGGTACGTTTTCGGACTGTGTCGGTCGTGCGGCTTGGGCTTCGTGCCAATCGGTCGGGTTTGATGCATTTTGCATCGTACTGTGCGTGTTGGACAATCACGGGTACGTATCGGTTGGGTTAATTCCGGGTTTGTGTCGGTCTGTGCGGCTTGTGTCCATTTTCCAGCCGGATAGCTGATTTTTGTACGGTTCAGTTTGGCTTGTTTTCCGTACGATCGGTTGTAGGTCACGGGCTTTACATCGTACTGCACTGGTCATACGGTGCCTGTAGGTGTCGGTCATACTCCATTCCCGGTACGAGTTGGTTGGGCCGATTTTCGAACGTAATCGGAATTGACCCCTAAGTAGGGTTGGGAACTTCAACTGAACCGAAGCTCTTAACTTTCTTAAAGGCTCTTTTCTTTTCCCCAGCTCCCATTGCCTATTGGATGTTACTACTGAGAGATCCAATTTTATTTCAATTTTGTTCAACCAGATCTCACGATTTATTCTTCAAGGCCTTAGCCAGGATCTTTTCCTTCAACGAATACGAGAGGAAATTAACTAAAATTCTGCTAGGTTTAGATCTGTTTGCATTTATCCTGAACGGGTCTCTGTGGATCCGTTGAATGTCTCCAGCAATTTCATCTTCTGTTTCCTCCAACTGAAGCTCCTTTTTAAGCATTTGAACCACAAAACTCTTAATATCACTTCCTTCCTTACCCTAAGGGAGTCTTAACATTTTCCAATTATTCTCCTCTGGAAAGTCTCCAGCCGCTCCAATCTTTCAACCTGATCTCTCTCCCTTGCCCTAAGATCTTCTTTCTCTTTTCTGTTGACTTGCACCACTTCTTTAAGGTCTCTTACTTCTGCTGCTAAAGCTAGAGTCCTTCCACCTAAATCATCTATCTTCTTCTCCAAAACATTGCACGCTGACCTTATTTCTCTCTGATTCAGCTCTGGGTTCAAATCTGTTACGTATCTCCTGCGTGAGATTGGCAAGCAAACTAGTGATAGAGGTATCCCCATTCTTGTGGTTTGTACCGACATTGCACATCTCTTTCTGCGCAGCACTAGGATGGTCCACAGACATTAGCTCAATCTGGCTCGCTTTTTTGTTTCGGGGTCTACCCGGTGAGTCATGGGGGGACTGGTCTAAAATTCCCGTACTGGCATTTGGAGAAATGTCCCCCTCCAGAGACTCATCTACTCCCCCCATATCTGAGGCCAACACCTGAAAATGATTTGGGCTCAAATGCGCTGTCCATTTCCTCAGATTCAGAGCACCACTTATATTCCCTTCTCCAACTAATTAATGTTTCAAAAACTGGACTGTTGGAAACATAGGTGCTGTGCATGAGGAAAACATGGCAGGTCGCGGGTGAACTGTGAGGCGTGCAGTGACGTTTTTGCATTTTTGTGTTTTGGTGATGGTGAGCGGGAGCCGCGATTGATTGTGATTTATTGCGGGGAGTAACGGTAACAAACAACAGAAGCAGTAGCAGTAAATACAGTTACGGCTGGAGACTAACAAAGCTTACCGGTATATTCTGTGGTTCTGCTCGGAGTTGTAAAGCACCCAGGCGGCCAGGCAGGAGAGATCAATCGCAGCTCTATTGAGTCCCTTCATTTGGGGTTGGGAGGAGTCCTGAGGAGAGAGCAACCACGGCAGAGCAGCCGTGGCTGATAGCGACACTGGAGCTGCAATAGGGACATTGGGTAGCTGCAAGGATTCTCTTCCACGGAAACGGTGGAGGAGCCAGCAGAAGTGTGGAGGTTAGAGGGGGTATCGATAACAGCAGGGACGACTCTGTTTCTGGTACAAGCAAAGGCACTAGCGGTGCCTCTATCCGTAGGGCCCCCAGAATTGAAGATAATTGGTAAAGAAAAACGAGCAATAATTAACAAAGCAAGTACAGAAAGTGGGGGAAGGGGCAATGGTACTGATGTGAATACTAGGGCAAAGGGAATCTCCAGATACGTGTTGAGGAGAGTGGGGAGCAGGGTGGAAGTCCCCAAGCTGCAGGAGAATACTCCTAAAGATGTTAAAGAGTGTGGAATGAGCAGGAAAGAAGTAAAACCTAGAGGAGCATTACTAAGTAAGGAAAGCACAGTTCGGAAAAAAAATCTAAAGAGAGCTAGTGCCGCGCATAAGATCAAAGTGACCCCCTCGCTTTGGACCTACTTTAAAGTAATACAGAAACCCTAGTGATAAGGGGTAATCCTGCAATGGTGGCAAGTGAGTGCCATTTCAATCAATGTGGCCAAAGATTGTTTAGAAGAAATGTTTGTGTCATTTTTCAATGCATCCTGCTTTCCTTTAAGAAAAGTGGACTACATTTAAAAAAGAATATTGCTTTATTTAAAAGCAATCACAGACATGGCAGTCTGCTAACCCCAGCAACCATCACTCTCATTGTGTCCAATCGTAGTGTACCATAATTTGCAATCTAACTCATGAATATTGATGCGGGAATGTCATATTGTGACCAAATACGATTCTGTTTTTTGTGAACTGACCTATTGGTACATAGGCCGGTTTTCAAAATACCAAAGCATTCCTTAGAAGTCGGAGCGCAAATTGCAACTACTTTTCCAGCATTCCTTTCACTAAATTGCAAATAAGAAATCACAAATTGCAAAAAATTGTTAGTTGCTATTTATGATTTCTCACTTGGAATTTTTTTTCACTTGAAGCTCTTAGAAACCTTTGATTGCTCACTGCACATCCTATTGTTAACTCTAAGGTTGAATGAGTTTTCTTTCTTTGTCAAATTAATTTTCAATTAAATTTATATTTACCCTAAGAACAACCATTCAAATTGAGCCCTAAAAGAACTCTGATGGGCCCCAATTAATTGTTCAGTGGATAACTTAGGTCTTGGAATCATTCTCAAAACCAGTGGTGCACACAACCGGTTTCATACAAAAAAGTATCCTTTTAAATAGGTATTTATATTTGCATCCGTTATCCTCATGTAACCTTCTTTATGTTTAGTGTTAACTGTTCTGAGTGAAAGGATCCTCCGGCCTCATTTAAATCCCTCCAAACCGCATGTTCCTGTTAAATCTACTTTGTGAGCTGATGTTTGTAATGAAGATCTATTTGATCAGTAGGTGAATGTGTTTCCCTTCTTGCAGTGATTTTGTTTAAATAGCACACTCTTTCTAAAAGGTATGTTTCTTGTTCTTCTCTTGTTTTGTTACAGATGCCCCGCTCAGCCTGCACTGAGAGTTGCCTTCCTGGATACCGTAAAGCTCCTATAGAAGGGAAGCCCATCTGTTGCTTTGAGTGTTTGCCATGTGCAGAAGGGGAGTTTTCAAATAGCACAGGTGAAAGAAGTCATTAAAATGTATACTACTGCCTGTTCCATGTCTCATTACGGCAACAGCACTGACGATATATTATGCTGAGGAGTATAAGACAACTGTTAATGGTAAATCTGGTAAAAATGTTTAAAATAACTGTCATCTTCTATGGCACACCCTTCTTATAAACATTTGAGAATTAATTGACCTAGGGGTCTATTTACCAAATTCTCTAGCAACGCAGTGCAGCAGCCAAAAATACTGCATTGCTTTTACATTAAAGTCCTTTTGGGTCACAAATCGACCGACCTCATGAATATTAATGAGGCAGGTCACAGTAGAGACCCACCAGAAATGAGAGCCATCACAGAGATATTGGTCTTCTGTGGTCAGTAGATCACCATATTTATGATTGCTTATAAATAAAACAATCTTTTTTTTTTTTTTAATAAAAGAACAACCCTTTACAAAACAAATTCCGAATTTTTCCTCAAAGGAAAATGGGTTGTGTTTCACAAGAAAACAATGACATTTTTACCCTTCATTTTTTCACATTCTCAATGGCAAAGGGATCCACTAGCCATCCCTTCTTGTTTGCAAATGGTTACAACCTCCTTTGAGAAGGTAGTAAAATATAAATGTATTGCAAATGGAAGTCGGTTGCAAAACATTAATACATATCAAGGAGAGTCGTCATCATTATTAGCTCCTTCTAAATACTTGATTGCAAACCCAAATTATGATTCTGTAGAATTGCATTTTGGTGTTTGTACTCCAAAAATTTATTTTAAGGTTGCAACCAGCCTTATTGTATTAATCCAAGGGTCTGCAATCTTCTTTGTCCCAAGTTCCATCTATTTTAGTAGTTTCATAGTAATCAAAAAGACCATAGATCTTCACTGGCTCCCAGTGGAACAGAGAGCAATGTTTAAAACTGGTTGCATTCTCTTTCGAGCTATTCAGGGAACAGGGCCCAATTTCACCTCTTCACGAATTAGCAAGACCTCTCCCCAGCGCACTGTGAGATCTATGCACTTGAATCTTCTGGTGGTTCCCAGATTCTAACGCATACGCTCTGGCGGGATCCGTTTCACCTTCTTGGGACCGAGGTTCTGGAACTCTTTGCCCATCTCATTGAAGCTTGAGGTGGATTACATGCATTTCAGAAAGCAGCTCAAAACATGGCTGTTTACTTTGTCCTATAACTAGTGGCTTCTTTGCCTGGCAGATCTCTCTTTTTCTGAACCTCAGTGACAAGAAACCTGCTGGTGTACGTGCGCTTCAATAAATTCCCAAATAACATAACATAACAATGAGAATAGCATTCACTCAATAGGAAAACCTGAAATGCATGAAATAAGAGGGGTGCATTCTAAAATGCGGTAACACAACAGCATTACATGATTTATCGTTATCGTACAGCAACACATTGACAGATATTTGCACATCGGATTGCATCTAATCGAGATTGTCTAAACTCAACACCAGATTGTCTACATTGAGAAATGGAAAAGCAAATTGCAGTAATTAATTGTGTTGTGACAGTGCTATCTTGTTCACAGGAATCATAATTGTATGATGTATTGACCCCTTAGTATCACTGTGCTTTACAGGCCAGTAGCAGCTATAGCTCTTTCAGGGGGAAACTTTTGGAACTTTTCTTATCAAACGGAAGGTTCAGTTTCATGTTTCTGTGTTATGTTAATCAACCTTTTTGCAATATTTATGTTTTTAACTAAATTGTATTCTTATATTTTATATTTTAGATATGGAAAATTGTGTAAGATGCCCGGAGGACCAGTGGCCCATTGATAGAAAGGATGGTTGTATTAAGAAAGCTACTGTTTATCTCTCTTATGGTGATTTCCTTGGAGCAGTGTTGGCATCTGTATCTATTGTACTATCCATGTCCACAGCTGGTGTGTTGGGAGTCTTTCTCAGATATCGAGACACCCCAATAGTGAAGGCCAACAACAAGGATCTCAGCTACGCTCTCCTTATATCTCTACTGCTGGCCTTCCTCACCTCTCTTCTATTCATTGGACGCCCTGCCCGATTGACATGCTTGATCCAGCAATCTGCATTTGGGATTATTTTCACTGTTTCTGTATCTTGTGTATTAGTGAAAACCATCACTGTTGTAATTGCCTTCAATGCCATCAAGCCAGGTAGCAGGTTAAGCAGATGGCTGGGATCTCAGGTGTCTGCTGCTATGGTCCTCGTGTGCACACTGGGAGCAGTAGTAATTTGTCTCACTTGGCTGCTCACTTATCCTCCTCATCCAGCCACTGACACTCAGTCTGAAATTGGAAATGTGATCCTACAGTGCGACGGTTTCTGTCATTGCCTTCTATGGGATGCTTGCTTACATGGGTCTGCTGGCCTTTGCCAGCTTTACTGTGGCCTTCCTAGCCAAGAACCTTCCTGATAGATTCAATGAGGCCAAGCTCATCACATTCAGCATGCTGGTCTTCTGCAGCGTCTGGATGTCCTTCCTTCCAGCCTACCTTAGCACTAAGGGTAGATACATGGTGGCCGTGGAGATCTTTGCCATCTGGGCTGATGGGCTATATAACCATTCCCAAGTGTTACATCATTCTGTTAAGACCAGATATAAACAAAAAATGCATTTAGAAGTCAGAAGTAATTTATAATCACAATATCAAATGTATACCCTTGTCATCATGGGATTTGACAAAGAGCTTGTCCATCTTTTTCTATTAGAAAATCTATTACTGTTTCAACGGAATCATTCACTCATATCCCAAACATGGCAAAGAGCTCAGCACAAAGGCTCATAATGTAACTAAAAGTTATCAACTAAAGTATGTTGTTGAGTAATTATGTACCAAGAAAATAAATGACTGTGTTAAGTTGATGTTGTCTGCCTGTGGCTTCAAACATTTGCTATGTGCAATCCTTCCCTCTACATATATCCGTTTTACCTTTTATTTTAAACATTTATTTTCTGTGATTTTCAATTATCTCTGTTTCTGGAATGTGTGATATTTTCCAATGTGGAGTTCACCTGTCTAAATTTCAAATGAATGCTATTGTGTAAATCATCCCAAGAGTGAGAGTTCTGCGAGGGGTTTTAAATTATTCAGAAATCTTTGGCGCTCATCAAGGTGCGGTTTTCGTATCCGGTAAACAGTTTGTCCCCGCAGCACTCCACGTTGGCCGCAGCATATGCCACGCTGGAGATTTTGACATTGACGGTGAGACCCGCCCGTCTCTGGTACCTTTATTTGTGACCTATATACTCATTACGGCCGTAGTTGGCACCTTCCTTTTCACCCGACATGGACCGGTTTGAAATTATCACTGGTCCCCCGATACCGCCCATTTTAGTACTCATTCAGCCCTGAAGAGTCACAGGTAACTACCCGCTTTGACGAAACACGTGTCGGCTGGTTTCATGTTCTCTGGTTCTCCTCTGCAAGGAGAACCACAATCACCTATGAAGCAAATAGAAACAACCATTTGTGAAGAAACTTATTTCTTTTACATTTCAAAGAACTCTTCGTGTGCTGTGGACCTTGTTTGTAATACTATGGCTTACCATTGATTGGAGATAAGACTAAATGGAATCAAAAAAGACTGTGTACGTCAACCCCCTGGTTGAGTATACATAATGTTTTATCTCTTCTGCAAACTGGTGGCTTGTTATAGACACCGCAGTAGTCAATGCAGCCATACTTTTTTTGAGCCCTTACTGGAAGCCAATGCAAAGTACTCTGAAAGTCCAATTCGTGACACTGTTTTCATAGACCCTCCTAAACATAGGATTTTGACCGTGTAGCAACTTTTTCTTTCAAAAAAATAATAAGGATTTCAACAAAGCATAAGCATGCAGTATACAACACAGTACATACTAAAATGTTGAGGAAAGTGTGTACTGCAAAAAACATCTGAAATAACAGTGCCGCTACTCACACAATTATTAAACTACAATGAGGAGAGAGAAAAGGAGGGGGCAAACTGCTCAGCTAGGGAAAACAATAAAGATTCTACAAAGAAATCTCAATGGCACATGCTCAGACGATTTTGACAGTCACATTGGATTGCAATCAAACCTGTAAAACTAGAGAGCTGTGATCGCAGTGGTGGAGGGCTTTGGCTGGCCAGTAAGTATGGCTGAATTTTTCAGATTTGCGGTCTGCAAAATCTTGCGAAATCAAAAAAAAAATCTGCGAGTTTGTGGAAAAATTTGTGAACTCGCGGATTTGCCCAAATATACTAGACTACTGTTTCTACTGGCAAATCAGTAAGTGCTAGCTCGTTGGGTAAATGTATAGTGCTTTCATTTACTGATTAGCCTGTAGAAAGTACTCTAGTTGAGTAGAGATACTGCACAAAACAGTGGCATTTTCGTGGATAACTATGCAGTGCAGGATTCATTCTGGCACGAGGCTCCTGTCATAAAAATTAAACCTCAACAGGAAGCACTTACAGATATGAATAAAGCAGGTGCCCGAGTTGAAGCTCAAATTCAGTAACGTTTTAATCAGCCCAAAACATTAGTGAGCACGGTCTGTAGTGTAGTTCCTATTATCCCAATAGGCTCTGCGCATTGGAATAATACCTTCAATAGTATAGGCCTAGACCAGACGTTAACTAGGTCTACTACTGTCGATATTAGACTTAAAGTTTTGGGTTTGCCAGCTAGCTCAGAGTTCACTAGAAACTTTCTCGAATAGGCAAGGAGGAGTTGAACCTCCCTGGATAGACAAGAAGGGATTTAGTTTCTGACAACCATAGAACATGACAACTTTGCTCTCCCCTAATCAAGAGTGTATCTCGAGAGTCGTGTGAACAAAAGGCAATTTATTTTACTCAGTCAGTACGTGCATTCTTAGTCTCATCAGATTGTAGAGAAAAGGAAGAGACGGGCGTGTTCAATAAAGGATGTTATTTATTGATCAGTCTCTTTTCTCATACAAGAGAAATGGATCGATATTATTGCAATACTTATGGTTAAGTAAAGTGCATACATTAAAAGCAGAAGTATAAAATAATACTGTAAAAACATTGATATGGTTTCTAAGCCATATGAAGGTTTAAAATGAATAAGATATATTACATACACATATACATTTGACTACTCGTACTCAACTGGTGTTTCTAACTACGCCTACCCCGTGTACCTGACCTGAGTCTAATGCGTGGGCGGGAATAGAAAGTTACAGTTTAAGTTAAGTTTGTTTTGCCAAGTGACTGACTAAAGAATTCTCTGTGAGGGGTTATTCAGTTCTGTACCTGGAGTCTAGGATGGATGAGGGATGGTATCTCTCGTCTCTGGCCTCGATATTCCAGGCTGCCTGCGAGGGCTACCCGGAAGCGCCGGAGCTGGATTTCTCGGCAGGAGAAATCAGCGTCTCGTTCTCAGCGCGTCAGGAAGGCGGGGCTGCGCCAGCGGGGTCTGCTCTGCTCTGGGCTTCGGCAAGTCTGGCTGCTCTGATCTCGTCACCACCGCGTGTGTTTGCATAGGGCAATATCGGTAATATTTATACCTTTAAGGTGCCGAGATTGACGTAAGGATGGACATAGATACGTCAATAAGGATGTCATACGACCAGGTCGTTAGCACATTCTTTTGCTGAAGTTCTTGGTGAAATCAAAACAATGGCCGCAGGGTTTTTTCCCAGGTTGTCATAGGTTTGATTTGTTTTGAGAACTCCGTATGCCTTATCAGGGGCTGGAGGAATATCGCTTGTCTAATTAGATGGCAAGCGTTATGACCTAATCAGATAACACGTTCCTGTGCCGTAGTGTGGCTTTATCAGATAACGGTTCCTGCATCATGGGGGTTTTCTGCCTCATGGGATGGCTGCTAGTTAACTTGTTAGTTTGTTAACCAGAATAGGGTCAGGAATAGGGGGATCGATACAGAACCTATAGGAATACATCACACCCACTCCACGCTAACTATGGACATATTTACTAATCTATGCATAGTAAAACATACGGTAGAGTATCGTGTATACCTTACCACCCCAAAATACATAAATGCATTTTGAAATTATCAAATATACGGAAAAAAAGCATTTACATGTATTGTATGCACTCAAGCTGTGAAATAATGCTAAAGTAATCACGCATTTGTATACATTATTGCTAAATGGTATATGAGAATTTACACATGAAATGGCTCTTAATACAGAAAAAAGTTCGAGTCCATTCCATCACAGAATAAAATAATTATGAACATACCAGCGGGCAGCTAATGTCTATAAGCTATCTAAAAAGTAGAAACTTAGTTCTCTAAGAATAGTTCTTACTTTAAGCAGAAGATAATGTCCCGAAAAATATGCAAAAATATTTTGGGGCTGCTGAAAAAATTGCTGTCCGTGAACTGGAGGGAAAAATGTTCATGGTATTTTGCTTTTCTAGTTGAAGGCCAAATTCAGGGAACGCCGTGTACGAGCTTGCTCAAAAGTCTCTATTTCTGCTCTGGTGAGAACATCATATCATTTACACTCTCGAAAAAGTTGTCAACAGCTTCCTGGGAGAGTTCCACTAACTCGGAAAAAGGTGTAACCATGCATTCGTGAGCATGATTGTCTCCATTGACATTCTGATTTGGATTGCTGACAGAAGGTCGTACCTGATCGATGCTGCTTTCATTTTGAACTTCACTACCCCCTAATCGTAGTGGTGAAGCTTCCACGAATGCCGTCATCAGGATTGGTAGCCGTTGAGGGCAGCACAAAGCATGAGCCTTTGTTGGACTCAACAATGTTTCTGCATCCATTGGCGCATCCGATTGTAGCGTCAGACAGGTGTCTAACACGCATTCTTCTCCGCATAGCAGGCACCTTAATACAGGTAAAACACATCGATGCCACATTGGTCGAAATGAAAGAAACCAAGTCATGTTCAGGTCTCTAAGCCGGGATAGTCCCAGGATTTTTGATATCCGGTCCCGGTATCCAATGGCTAGGATTGTTTCTTCCCTTGTCGCAGGTGTTTTGTCTGTGACATGGTTTGCCATAACGAAATATAAGGACCAAGAATAGGATTCCTGCAATTAGTCCTAAAATGAGGGGAAGTCCGCCAAAAATCGAATGGACGAAATCTGGAAAAATACCCAGTATGGCTTTGAATGGTGTTAATGCCATCGAAAATACTGTCTTAAATACTTTTGAGACTCCACTGGTATCAGAAATATTTAAGATTTCATTCAGGATTTCTGCGAAATGTATGGGGGAATTAGTCGATAACAATGAATGTATCTCTGCAGTCGTCCTTGCGACTAGGAGATCATACGTTTCTTTTGATGACGTGAGCCTTGTCGGCGTCTGAAGAAGCACTGTTTTCATTCTGCTTAAAGTATCTATTCGAATAGAAGTAATTTTCAAGTTGGGCCATGCCCTTGCCTCCCTGTCTGGAAAGGAGCTGGGGAACAATAAGCGTCCACAGCACTTGACCATCGCAGTCGTAGTTACGAGATAAGGGGTCCCGGGCATAAGACTACAGCATCTGCGGTCCACAATTAGAATGTAACTCCCATTATAGAGTCTTTGAAAGAATGGTTCTATCTCTGTTGCAGGTGTGCCTAGCTGGTGACATGAAAGGTTATTTGAGTTCCCTTCACAGGCTCCATGCAAACTAATTCCGTTACACAGAAGTGTACCGCTTAGTGACATCGCACAATTATTGCCACTAAGAAACACTTTCTGTCCTTTATTACTGACACATGCATGTGAATAGGGCAGGTTCCATGTTGTTTACATGTACCCTTTTCCCAATTTTTCGTATATGCCAGCCTGTATATATTTTTGGCAGTATTGAAACCTGAAGGTTGATATTGGAATATTAATTATCCCATGTGTTATCCATTCACTGACAGGTCGTTCTGACATTGTCACTGGTAATCTTTCGAGTTTCTCAATGCTCAGGATTGTATAATCAGCACCCTTCTGGGCCATACTGATTTGTTTATCAGTAAGGTTAAAGATATTGAAAAGTGACGTTGTGTTGATTAAACGCCAAGGCACATAGCCTGAACGCAGATTTTGTAACGTCCAGCCAAGCTGTACAATAGAACGCAATGAAGACTGACCGTTTTGTAACAACAGTAAGTCTTGCAATATTATGTCGATTGCTGAAGACACAATGCTGTCCAGAGAAAAAATTCTGGAGGACAGAGTCATTAACCCATTGTCCACTACAGAAAGTGATTTTTCCAAATTAATACGGTCAATTTCCCGTATCCTTTCTGCTGTCTCAATTTGAGTAACCTTCCAGGCCTCATTGTATGCTGCATATACAGAGGCTGCTATGAAACGCTTTTGACGCTGTTTGCGTGGTCCCATAGTGAAATCACGCAAGTCAGCACCATCAGTAAGTAAAGTTAGGTGTTGCTTAATTTCTGCCAGTGTGGAAGTTTGTAGCCATTGAAGGCATAATTTGCCCACACTGTAGGTGGTTATTATCCCTGGGTGATGTCTTTGGGGATATCTAGGGTCTGGCCTGGTCATTTTGAACCCCTGTGTTTTGTTCAGGAATCTGTCTTGACAGTTATTAGTATCTGTGGGCCAGATCAACCACTGTTTCCAATCTGGATGTGTTCTGTTTTGGTTTAATACATAGTTTATGTCTATCTCCTCATCTGTAGAGCTATTGCTGTTCATTGTTGGTTTTGGAATAGACGGTTTATTTAAGTCTTTGATTTTGGCTAAGCCAAGACAGGTAGTTTGTTGAACAGTGTCATTTAAAAATATAATTTGTTCTGGGATCATGCAGGCTCTAAACAAAGATTCTATACCCTGTACTTGCCATTCTCTTGTGCCCCAAACACTTTTCAATTCAACATTTTTGTCCCAATAATCAAAACCAAAAGTATTCATTTGTTCAAAGAATGAGTCTGAATATATCAATTTTGTGTTGGTTATCATGGTCTTTGTCCCTGTCTTATTTGACAATTTGAAATAAAATGTTTCAGCATTACTTATGTTAAAACCTGAAAAGTATGAATATTTGTCATAAACGGTTCCTGAGCTTCCTTTTGGAGGGGTTGCACAATGTTCCCATTGATTATAATTTAAAACATTTCTAGGTTGTGCAGATCTATGTAAAAAATGGTTACCATAGTGGTTGTAGCAATACATACTATCATAATTTGTAGAACCCTGCAAATAATCATGTTTGGTAAATTTAGCAGACATCACTAAGTCAGACATCCTATTGTTTATACTTTCAAAGTCCCAATCATCAGCAAATGTGCTTGATTTTACGAAGTCACTCAATGAGATTTTAATTTGGTGTGGATATTTCAGGATTTCAACCGGACCATAGATTTCGTAGTCAGTGTTGTCCCATGCTACCCCACCCGGTATAGGATTGGCTGTGAAGTTGACTGAAGAAAGTTCTCTTTTCTCGACGTGTGAAGATGTGTGTGGTTTGAGGATCAAGTTGATTTTCTGACTTGCTGTGTCCATTTTAGCATATTTTCCCTCAATGAAGCGTCCCAAAGTTAGTATCATGATGAGCCAAAGTATGAGGATAAATGCACCAAAACCCACCCAAAATTCAATCCATGGAGAAATCAGATATGTTTCTTTCAGTTGTTTCAAAAGTTCTTTAGCTTTATCTTTAAAGGTTTTTGATGATGGCTGTGTTTTTGATTCAGTGAAGCCTTCGGAGGAATCATCGAAGTTTATGAAGTAGCCGGATGCGGTTCTGTCAATTGTTCCAATTGCTTCAGGATTACTGTTTCTTGCATAGTCGTTTGTTACTTCATTATAGGTTGGTGTGTCTCTGCTAAATGTTTTTATTTGGGTGTTCAGAGGTCTAAGTTCCATTGCATTGTTGCATAGTCCTTGTCGTTCTTCTGTAGGCGTTTCGAATGTGATTAGCCTCTTTGTTAGGACCTCTGTACTGGTAGCGAACCTTGGTGTTCTGCTACTTATGGGGAGTCCACTTGGCCTACTATTTGTTATCGGCCACATGATTGTGGTTTCACCAGGTCGATGGATACAACTCGGTTCTCATTTTTACCAGCAAGCGGCGGTAGTACTACTGATCTTGTCCCGCTGACAGACAAGACAGGAACTGCTTTTCTGTAAGAATGCCCAAATTCCTTCTTTACCGCGATCTTTTCTCCGACTAGATCCCCGACTTTTGGAATCCAGACAGGTCTTGCTGGGACAGGTGGTGGTTCTTCAGTGGTTGTTGGCTGCTGTTTCAACTTTATGTTGCTCAGGTCTTTTCTTGTTTCGTTTAAGTCCTGTAAAATAGCTAAACGATCTTTGATATCAAAGCTTTTTTCCTTTACCACTGAAGTCTGACTGTCAAGGTCAGAGATTAACATCCTAGTTCCAAATAATAATTCGAACGGACTGAATCCCTTCAGAGAATTTCTTGGCAGGTTATTTAGACTACGTTGGACACTTATTAGATGTTTGACCCACCCAGCTCCCGAACCTAATATCCTTTCCGTTATAGATTGCTTTATGCCTTGGTTTTTTCTTTACACCATCCCGTATCCCTCAGGAAGGAAGTGAGAAGATTCCCGCTGTGCTATGCTCATTTGGCCATGTTTCCCCTCAGGCTGGAGAGCTAGAGTGAAAACAATGGTCAAACGTAGCATGCTCTTAGCGTATATGCCATTTAGACTCGCAAATCTTTGTATAACAGTCCAGACGTCAGCCGAGGGCTGGTGATCTACATTATAAGTAGAAACTAGCCTGTATATGTTAATCGCAAGCCTTGCTTTTTACTGTTGATTTTTTCTGGAGTGAAACGACACGGTATTACACCGTTTCTCTCACCACTGCGATTCCTGTTGCAGTTGGGGCACTTTTTGACAAACATGGTGTGATGCAGGCTCATGCCTGGCCACCAGTACCTTGATTGTAATTCTTCCAGAGAATCTTTTAGTTTGAGGTGTCTGAGACCCTCGCCCATATGTGCGTCTGCGATTAACAAGTTTCTCCTGTCCATGTTTGGAATCACTCTATCCCCCACTCCAGGGATTCGAGCAAAAGGGACGGAGTTTGCATCGATTATGTATGTATAATTGAGTGGATAGTTGATCGGTAGCGCTGAGCAGTCACCTTTTGATGACGTTTTTACTGCCAGCACTGTTTCACCGTCAATATACTTCACTGTACGCTTTTTTCGAACTACGGAAGCCGATTTAGTTGCTACCGCTGTGGCTGTCTCA
This sequence comes from Lissotriton helveticus, assembly GCF_964261635.1. Lineage (NCBI taxonomy): Eukaryota > Metazoa > Chordata > Amphibia > Caudata > Salamandridae > Lissotriton > Lissotriton helveticus. The sequence continues at coordinate 54,776,384 of NC_136059.1, forward strand.
GCCAATGAATTCCCTGCAACGTGAACGCCATCACGCTGATGACTCAGTGAGTGTGTCACGTGAGTCTTTGGTAGTTCTTTTTGTAAAAGAGCTATTTGTTCCCAAAGCAGTTTTTGCTTTATTGTTGCACCTGTGTCATCTTTGTAACCGTTTTGAATCCATGTCTGCAAATCCTTGTTATATGATTTGACGCAGTAATATGAATCGGACACTATAAGTGTCGGGAATTCGCGATCCGCATTATCTAGCGCCATTTTCAATGCTATTATTTCAGTCTGTTGTTCTGAATTAGTTTCTACTGAGTGTGTTTTTGTTAATAGAGGTCTTAGTTTACCTCCGCGCCACACTTCTTTTGTAATCTCACATGTTGGGTTGTATGCTTGTTCTCCCCAAACGGAGGGTTGAGCATGTCCGTCTGTATAGATTACACAAGCGTATTGTCGTAAGGGCAGAATGTCGATTGGCAGAAGGAATGTTCTTTCATATTCTAGATTTTTTAGTTCCTCTACTTCTGGATCAAAGTAGTAGTATACTTTGTCCGTTGTAATGGAATTCACCCATTGTATCCATTCCGGATCCAATGTTGTTGTTGGTAAATTACACGGTGTTGTTAATGCCTCAAAGGCTGATTCTGCTGTTCTGACTGTGATACGTCTACCGTCAGCTTGATCTTTTTCTATAGCTATTGCGGTTTGAACTGCATGAACAATTTTTTCTTTAATGCTGAATTTCTGTTCAGCTTCTGTGTACAAGTGTGATTTGAATGCAATTGGTACCTTTTCTCCCTCATTAGAGGTCAGGTATGTGAATCCGCATCTTCCTGGGATGACTCGAATCACAAGATTGCGTGTGTTATCACGTGTTTCTAATTTTGTTTTAATTAGCATGTCTGTTTGTAAGGATCTCAGAATTTCTGTGTGTATTTGAGTCCAATTGGTTCTTTTAAAATCTGGTTTTATTAGATCATAAAGGGGTTTGACCCTTTCTGCGTAATTTGCAATGTATGTTCTTCCGAAATTTAGGAAGCCTAGAATTGACTGTAGGTTTTTTAGTGTTCTAGGTGCTTGGAGTACGGCACATTTCTCTAGAAAATTGTCAGCCAGGCTTTTGCCTTCACTTGATAATTCATATCCTAAGAACAGGACTGTCAGATGGGCAATTCTGGATTTTTTAAAGTTGAATTTGTAACCCTCTGCTGCGAACCCAAGTATTATGGTGTTCACTCTCTTCAAGTGAGTCTCCAAGTCATCATCTGTTAAGTATATGTCGTCGACATACGATAATGCTTCGTCGTCATATGTTTGTAGTAATTCTGTTACTCTCGCTGAGAATACTCCCGGGCTGTTCTTGTACCCCTGGGCTAACCGACAGAATTGTTTTTGAGTGCCATTTATTGAGAATGCAGACAAATATCCGCTCTCTGGTGCTATGTTTTGACAAAAGAATCCATTAGAGATGTCTAATGTTGTTTTGTATTTTTTGCGCACTATGTTATTCATTAGTGCAGCACTATGCGAATTTTGTACTGCAAAAGTTTTGCAACATGAGTTAAGGTGTCGGTAATCCAAAACTAGACGATATGAATTGTCTGGTTTGGAGACCGGAAACAAAGCGTTGTTCATTTGTGAGGTGCAAGTTTCAATCACCCCCTGGTATTCTAGCTGATCTAGGATTTCTTTTACCTGTTTTTTTGCTTCTTGCTTAATTGGGTACTGTCTCTGTGCAGTAGGTTGTGATTTTAACTGGATTTTGTGAGGAGGAGAGTCCTCATCCCATCCTACATGATTTTTATATAAAGCAGGAGCTTGAGCTACTGCCCACTTTCTGGCAAGTGTATATTTTTTATGAATTGGGATATGATTTGAGAAGGCAGGCATAATTATTTCTTCGCCATGAGGGCACTCCCTGACAAACTCTGGTGGCCAGTCTTTTTCAGCTAGAAGGATGTCATAGCCCTTGGAGAGATTATCCCAAAATAGTCCCCTTATTTTTCTAGTCTTATCCCCTTCTATACGTAAAGTTATTTCATATATTTTGTGAGGTTTGCTAACTCTGGTGTCTGCAGTTTCCACTTGAAGATATTCATTCGTGTCCACTGTCTCCAGATGATTCATAAGGACTTTGCGAGCTATGCTCACTTCTGCTGCACTGTCTAGCATTGTCTGAGCCCATTCTCTGTTTTTCAGTTGTGTCCTCAGTATTCTCGGCATTGTTAACTACCTTGATACTGGCTACCTTCTTTTTTGGAAATTGTAATTTCTTTTTTAGCTGAGCAGGTTCCTTGTCTTTGGACTTGGCGTGCTCTTCTCTTTGTTCTGATCGTCCTCTTCTTTCCGATTTCTGCGAGGAAGTCTGAAAAGATTGAGAGGGACGTGTATCAATGTCTTGATATCTATCAGGTTTCTTTATATTATCCCTATTTCTAAGGTTATATCTTTTCCCAGAGGGGTCACTTTGGGGTGACCTGTGTCTTTGGTTCGGAGACTTTTCTCTTCGCCGAGGAGACCTTCCTCTGGACTGGAATTTCTTTTCTTTAGGATTGGATTGTTTGTTTCCATCCCAGCTCTTTTTTTGTGATGTTGAATTATTATTAAAAAATATTTTTTCAGGACTTTCAATCAGTTGTGGTTTTACTGGTATTCCACCTAAACTATCTCTACCTAGTTCCTCTAGGATTTTTCTATGATTCTAGCAATTTCAGCTGGTTGGTCTGCTATATCTGTCTCTTTTAGCCTCTGGCGGATCGCCACGTTCGCTGCTTCTCCCTTTATGTTGGCTAATAATATAGCCGAGACCTGCTTGAAGTCTTTCAGTAATTTCATACCAAGAGTTAAAGCGGGTTCTGGACCATATTCATCTTGAATTTGTTTTAGCACATCTGGTATTACCGAAATGGATGGAACACCGTGCGTTTTTGTGTAAATGGAAGCAAAGACTGTACCCCAAGTGTCACAGTCCTCAATGTGTGGTGCGATTCCCATTGGAAGACAGATAGTCAGAATCCTGTGTTTTTCTAACGGGGTCGTGTCTGGAAACACAGCCTCTATTTGGGTGATTTTTTGTGCTAACCAGAATGGTATTTGTTCCCGTTTAGCTGGTACCTTACCTAGGCAGGATTGTATGTTCTGTGGTGTAATTTTATTTGTGTTCCCCTGGTGAGGGGTCAGCTGTGGAATTTTAATTGCTGGCTGAATTGTTGAAGTCCGCATCACATATTGGACTAATTGTCTAACTAATTTTATTAATTGTTTTAGTTGTGTTAAAAGCTCTGGTGCAGGCATTCTTTCGATGTCTGGATGTGGTGTGTATCCGGCTAGGACCGGCCACGTTGCTCCTGGTCTACCTAAAGGACCGAGCCTGGTGATGTGATTATTATGTTTTAGGGCGCCATTAAATAAGAGCAGATGCTCTTGAAATTTAAGTGGTACTTCCACCTCCACGAAAGGAGTGTACTCATTAGGAGGTTCCTCTGTTTTGTAATAGTGGAAGTACTTTGTTACAGCATTTGCTGCTGGAAAATGTATCCATGAATAGTATACCTCTGTCTGCCGATATTCGTGTGCCTCAATCACGAATATGACTGTGCCACCTCTAGGTGTCAGTCCATTTTCTATAAGTTTTAAGGTTATAGATTTCCTTTTGATGACCGGGATGAGTATTATATCCGGGTCTGTTTCTTGCAGTGCAGTATCAGCTGCTGCGAGTTCTGTTGCTATCCTAACTGTCTCTCTTTCATCATCACTGTCTACCATTTTACCGACAGGATGGTTACTTTGTTTGTTTGCAGATCAGGTTTCTTATGGAAACAAAGATTAGATGCACAATATTTTGGAACGGTTTATCCTTCAACGTTGACTAAACCAAGTACCATACATAGGAGTTTCCTCCTGCGAGGTTTGGCGGATATTACCTTTCACCCACTCCAGACGTCTTTGGAGTATTATGGGAAAAGGGGTCTGAGTGAGAAAGCACGACTGAGTTTCTCTAAATGTCTTACGTTCGTTTTATCGCCCTTCCAAACGCTTTGGGCGCCATGTAGTGTAGTTCCTATTATCCCAATAGGCTCTGCGCATTGGAATAATACCTTCAATAGTATAGGCCTAGACCAGACGTTAACTAGGTCTACTACTGTCGATATTAGACTTAAAGTTTTGGGTTTGCCAGCTAGCTCAGAGTTCACTAGAAACTTTCTCGAATAGGCAAGGAGGAGTTGAACCTCCCTGGATAGACAAGAAGGGATTTCGTTTCTGACAACCATAGAACATGACAACTTTGCTCTCCCCTAATCAAGAGTGTATCTCGAGAGTCGTGTGAACAAAAGGCAATTTATTTTACTCAGTCAGTACGTGCATTCTTAGTCTCATCAGATTGTAGAGAAAAGGAAGAGATGGGCGTGTTCAATAAAGGATGTTATTTATTGATCAGTCTCTTTTCTCATACAAGAGAAATGGATCGATATTATTGCAATACTTATGGTTAAGTAAAGTGCATACATTAAAAGCAGAAGTATAAAATAATACTGTAAAAACATTGATATGGTTTCTAAGCCATATGAAGGTTTAAAATGAATAAGATATATTACATACACATATACATTTGACTACTCGTACTCAACTGGTGTTTCTAACTACGCCTACCCCGTGTACCTGACCTGAGTCTAATGCGTGGGCGGGAATAGAAAGTTACAGTTTAAGTTAAGTTTGTTTTGCCAAGTGACTGACTAAAGAATTCTCTGTGAGGGGTTATTCAGTTCTGTACCTGGAGTCTAGGATGGATGAGGGATGGTATCTCTCGTCTCTGGCCTCGATATTCCAGGCTGCCTGCGAGGGCTACCCGGAAGCGCCGGAGCTGGATTTCTCGGCAGGAGAAATCAGCGTCTCGTTCTCATCGCGTCAGGAAGGCGGGGCTGCGCCAGCGGGGTCTGCTCTGCTCTGGGCTTTGGCAAGTCTGGCTGCTCCGATCTCGTCACCACCGCGTGTGTTTGCATAGGGCAATATCGGTAATATTTATACCTTTAAGGTGCCGAGATTGACGTAAGGATGGACATAGATACGTCAATAAGGATGTCATACGACCAGGTCGTTAGCACATTCTTTTGCTGAAGTTTTTGGTGAAATCAAAACAATGGCCGCAGGGTTTTTTCCCAGGTTGTCATAGGTTTGATTTGTTTTGAGAACTCCGTATGCCTTATCAGGGGCTGGAGGAATATCGCTTGTCTAATTAGATGGCAAGCGTTATGACCTAATCAGATAACACGTTCCTGTGCCGTAGTGTGGCTTTATCAGATAACGGTTCCTGCATCATGGGGGTTTTCTACCTCATGGGATGGCTGCTAGTTAACTTGTTAACCAGAATAGGGTCAGGAATAGGGGGATCGATACAGAACCTATAGGAATACATCACACCCACTCCACGCTAACTATGGACATATTTACGAATCTATGCATAGTAAAACATACTGTAGAGTATCGTGTATACCTTACCACCCCAAAATACATAAATGCATTTTGAATTTATCAAATATACGGAAAAAGGCAGGCATATGTATTGTATGCACTCAAGCTGTAGAATAATGCTAAAGTAATCACGCATTTGTGTACATTATTGCTATTCGGTATATGAGAATTTACACATGAAATGGCTCTTAATACAGAAAAAAGGTTCGAGACCATTTAATCACAGAATATAATAACAATGAACATACCAGCGGGCAGCTAATGTCTATAAGTATCTAAAATTAGGAATTTTAGTTCTCTAAGAATAGTTCTTACTTTAAGCAGAAGATGTATATGTATATGAATATGTTGCAACTATGTGCTTCCATATGCACTGCTGTACAAACTGCAGCCATGCGTTGATACAGGCACCCTTGCACCATGGTGCAAGGATGTCTGTGTTGTGTGGAGATTTTTTTGTGCAAGAAAGGGACACCTTCCTACACAAAAACAACCAGTAAATCCTCTTTCAATGTATGCTGTGGAATGCAGCATGCATTAAAAGAGGAAAAATGAGGAGAAATGAAAACAATTCTCCTCGCTGCTGCTTGCTACACCAACTCAAGGATGGCGCAGCATTCACACACATCTCCAGATTCACGATTTCTTATAAATCTGGAGATGTGTCTTGTTCTATGAGTGTTGCGTGGGAACACCCACAGCAACACCTATGGAATGCCCCTTCAACGCAAAGTTCTGTGTGTTAGACCTAGGAAACCTAGACTACATAGGGTAGCCTGGCACAGAGCAGGGAGTTGCTAAACCCCAAAGGCTGGCGTGTAATGCTTAACAACCACTCCAAGTAACTCAATGACTCAACACTAAAGTAAAGACTCCACACCAGTTCTTAGAAAAATACGGTTCGTACTTTATAAAAATTGCATCTGTTTTCTTTGTGGTTCTGAATAATTGCTTCACTTAAGTACAACCCCTTACAATTTGGTACAGTATGATCACATTTCATATTCTTACATCACCATCTCGAACATTTCCCTGTCACAATACAAGGTAACTTGCCTCTCCCCCTGCCTAATGAGAGTGGAACAATATTTAATGCACAAGGGTTATTCAATTTGAAGCTTCCTTCACGATAGTTGGTCAATACATTACCCCAGGCGTGCAGGGACACACACAGGCTAAAAGATCATTAACTCTGTCAGTACTTTTCACAGCTGCACCACTAGAAAGGAATAAGTAGGTTAGAAATTCACTTCCTTTAACCCTACTTAAATTCCCCTCCTTCTAGAATAAGATTTGGACAGCTCTAGTAACACGCTAATGCCTGGTTTGTTCTCTTCTTCATGCCAACCTGAACTCCTACTATAGCCTGGTTCTCTCTTGCCTCTACCAGACTGTTCACTAATTGTGGTTTGTTACTCCCCACGTTTAGCTTTCCCTTCCGTTTATTTGGCAGTTCAATAGTTACTCAGTTCCATTGTGAAGGTTGTTTATTCGTATGTCATTAGGCACTTTAAAGTCATCAATGGTCTGGAAAATGAGCTCTGGCCACGTCTGACACCCTCCAAAGTTTGGCTTCCCTTGGTGCTGCCTCCGCCCTCTGCCCGCACAAGACCCAGCTTACTTTAACTCTGCTGAAGCCTCGATCTGCCGCTGCACCGGGGAAGCGGCTGGGAGTGGTCTGGGTTCCCCGTCGCCGGCTCGCTCGGATCAGCTGTCTTCTCCCTCGATGCTGAGGAGGCGTGGCACAGCGCCCGCTGCTCTCACCTCAGCCGCGGGGATCACCACAGGAAGTCCCGCCTTCGCCCGGCCTCTTTCGACCTGGACCCGCCTTCTTCCCTGTCGCTGACGATACCTCCGGACGGATGCTCCTCCTCTCACCTGGCCTCTTCCAACGCTGGTCCGCCTCCTCTCACGATGTCACCGCGGAACAGCTGGGCCTCGGCTCCATCAATGCCGCTTCAGGGACGACAAAGTGCGATGGCCAACTTCTGTCAGGTTAGCTGCCGCAGTCTCCGCCGCTCTTCCCACAGTGAGTTGGTCTCACCAGGCTGCGCTCACAGCTCGCTTGGTCCTTTCTCCTGCAGCGCCACCAATGGGGTAGAACGAGTTTACTTTTGGTCGGGGGGGGGGTTCCTGAGGTGTGCTAACCCCCCCGCTGCTCTCTGGTTTCACACCGTTAGGTTTTTCAGTGCTTCTAAGGTGCTAAAGTAGATTTCTGGTGCACAAATGGATCTCTGCCTCAGTGGGGGTTGGTCAGCTCAAGAGTGGTCACATCCAAGCAGGTTCACAGCCGGCCCACGGGTCGATCTTGTCCCCACCAGTGCACAGCCCTCCTCCTGTAGTTGCCTCCCTCCTCACTGGTCACTACTGTTGTTACACAAAATGGCTGCTCTATCACGGGCCTTTTATAAGCTAGCCTCTGACCATCAGAACCTACTAGGAGGTTCCAGAACTTTCCCCATGAAGTCCAATGGGGTGACCTCACACGGTGACAGTTGTGACAGTTACTGGGCACCATTTTAGGCGGCCCTAGATTTTCAAGAGGCTGACTAGGCCTCAGAGGTAAGAAAAGAAAAACATCATAGCCAAGGAACACCCAGCCCCCTGTCAACATTGAAAAAGAATCCTGGTAGACCCAAGAAAAGAAGGAAACACCAGGAAGCCAAGGGGGACAAAAATAAATAATAATTGGTAGGACACTCCCAGAGGCAGACAGGTCTAACACTGTGTATGAAGGGGTTGTATTTACAAAGAGAGGAAAAACTATGCAGGGTGTCTTTTCCTCTCCTTGTAAATATGAAGGAGTGCCTGGCGCCATGACTACATTACAAAAAGTGACATACTGGTGGCGCAGGGTGCTTGTAAATCTTCCCCATTAGTGCTTAGGTATTGGCAGACTGATACAATAAGAACATAGTGCTGGATGGGTGATTAAAGAATTGCATGAGACTGACAGGAGGTATCCTACGCTGCATGGGTACTACTTTAGTATTTAATGGAGTGGACCAATAGTATGTATTAAGCATGGGCGTAAAATCCGTTCCGCTCGCGGATTTTTCGGATTTTCGGTAAATCCGCAATCCGCGAACTCTCGCGGATGTAGCGAAAATACGCACATCTGCACGCTGCGGATTTTTTGCTTGTGTTCGCAGTGCTCGCGGTCCGCGGCGCGGGCAGCAACAATCTCGCACTCGCGAAATTACAAAAATTACAATTGGGGAGGGGTGAAGGAAGTGGCCCAGTCTCCAACTTCCTGTTTCTGTCCAGCAAGCTCCTCCCATAGGGGTGGGGTGAAGGAAGTGCCCCAGTCTCCAACTTCCTGTTCCTGTCCAGCAAGCTCCTCCCATTGCTTAGTCCATTTCCTGGCCACTTTGAATTCGATCTTGACTGGGAAGGATTACTTTTTGTGGATGCTGCTGGAGATTTGGCTTTGAGGCCTTTGGGATTACTTTTGGATTCGAAATTTGATTTCACAAGTAAGTTGATAAGTTGATGTTGTTTGTTTGTGGTGATTTTTGTGTGTGTTTTTCAACTTTTTGGGGTGGGGTTGGGGGCTGGCTATGTTGGTGGGAGGCCATTTTGAGGCATGGTCCTGCAGGTCCTGGCCATGTGGATGGGGTCAAGCGGCCATTTTGAAGTCAGGCAGTGTGCTTTGTGCCCTAGGCCCACCCAGTCTGCTCTGATTTCTTTCATTATGCCCAGGGGGCCTAGAACTCCCGCGGATTACCCGAAAATCGGATTTAAAAAAAAAAAAAATGCCTGTGTTAGCACTGCTCGCGTCTCGCGCAGCAACAATCTCGCACTCGCGAAATTGTAAAAATTACAATTCTGCACATGAATTGAAAACTAACAGGCTTAGTTATGGGTGCATGCATGATACAACTGTTTTGTTGAATTTTAACATGATTCTGGCCAGGGCAAGGATGGCATTGGATTGTGGTGATTTTTGTGTGTTTTACGACTTTTTGGGGTGGTGTTGGGGGCTTGCTATGTGGGTGGGGGCCATTTTATTGCCTGGTCCCGTGTGGGTGGGGGTCTAGGGGCCATTTTTAAGCCAGTTTGTGTGCTTTGTGCCATAGGCCTGCACCCAGTGTGCTGTGATTTTATCATGCCCAGGGGGCCCAGAATTGGTCTGTTCGCGGATTTTGCTGGTTTTTCGCCACGTTCGCGTCGTGAAGCAACAATCTCGCACTCGCGAAATTGCAAAAATTGCAATTCTGCACCAGAAAACCACCAGCAGGCAGCATAAACCTTCTGAAACTTGATGGATGGCATTGGATTGTGGTGATTTGATTGGTGTTGTGTTTTTATACTTTTTGGAGTAGGGGTTGGGGGCTGGCTATGTTGGTGGCGGCCATTTTGAGGCATGGTCCTGGCCATGTGGATGGGGGTCAAGCGGCCATTTTGAAGGCAGGCAGTGAGCTTTGTGCCATAGGCCTGCACCCATTTTGCCTTGCTTTCGCCCATTGTGCCCAGGGGGAGTCAGTGGTACATGAAACTATAACCCTCTCTGTGTGTGCTCTCTTGGATCAATGTTAAATTCCTGTTTCACAAAAATGTAGCAATTCTTAATTTTGAAATTTCCATATTGTGTGGTGTGCACGTGTGTATTCATAAATGCCTACGTGCAAACTATTTATTGAAGCGCTACATATGCAACATATATTTACTGATGTTCCTCTGTCTCCGTTTGCTTTTAGGTGCACAAAGTCAATAACTCCGCATCATCGTTGAGCATCAGTGCCAGGAAGAAGTCCTGCTGCGGCCTGCTGTTCCGACATCTGAAGAAGATGGCTCCAAAAAGAGGTGCCCGTAGCTCCTCTTGCAAGAAAGATGTCTCTACTAAGGAGAAGAAGAAGCAAGTGGCACCACTTACCAAGGAGCCTGGTGGCTCGACCACTAAATTTTTGTGGAAAAAACAAAGGCCCACCATGAGTGCTGCACAGGTAGCCTGTTTAGTGGTTCAATCACCAACGACCAGTGATGTTGGCTCATCGCAAGAAAGTAGCAGCACACCATCAACACAGGTTGTAACTCATCTCACAAGTACTATTCAACAACCAAAGCCGCAACAACAACTGCATGGGCTACTAGTACAAGCACAAGTACATGCGCAAGGAGCTGGCCGAGAAGGAGCTGGCCGAGAAGGAGCTGTCCAAGAAGGAGCTGTCCGAGAAGGAGCTGGCCGAGAAGGAGCTGGCCGAGAAGGAGCTGGCCGAGAAGGAGCTGGTCGAGAAGGAGCTGGCCGAGAAGGAGAAGGCCGAGAAGGAGAAGGCCGAGAAGGAGAAGGCCGAGAAGGAGAGTTCCATGGAGAGTTGCAAGTAGAGGTCAGTGAAGAGGCCCATGTAGCGGCGCATGGAGCGGTGCAAGTGCCCACAATGGTTGTTCTTCCAGAAGTAGGGGCACAGGAGGAAATTGACTTTGGAGCCGGGGTATCATGTCAGGAAGACGAAGGCACTCCTCCTGATGATTCATTTTCTCCCAGCTCCCCAGCAAGGAAAAGATCAAGGAGTGTGTGTAGAAGTTCCTCTTCAAGCCCCACTCTATCAGATGATCTGGATCTAGATTGGCAACCATCTCCGACGTCTGAGAGGGAGGCACACCATGAGCTGCGAAAGGTATCAAATGTTAAAAGGAAGGGCCCCGGAAAGCTCATACTTATGGATCCGAACGTCGGACTTGATGAAGTGGTGCATTCTGATGTTGTTGAACAGGATGACAGCAATGACCTAGTCATCACACACGTCATTCCAACCACACCGGCCATGCAGCAGACAGACATTTATACCCTATCCCGACGTCATGCTGAGCGTGACCCTGGCGACGTGGCACTGGTAGCACCACCAACGCAGTCAAGTAGTACAACAAGTTCAACAAAACCTACAGCTCCCATATTTTCTCCCCAGAGGGGGACTCCATCCAGCTCGACTCCCTCAAGTAGGGTTGCTGCAATAATTGCACAACCCATTAGATGTCTGCAAGGCTCATCCACCACTGCTTCATCTGGCATTGGCAGTATCATCTCGTGCGGCAAAACCAGAAGTTTCCAGTCCCCAGTTTGGAACTTTTTTAGTGTCCATGCAAAGTATGATAACATAGCCGTTTGTTGCATTTGTAAGACTAGAGTTAGCCGTGGTAAGACTGGTACCAACTATGGAACCGGAGGCCAGATAGGTCATCTTAAAAGAAGGCACGCTGTCGAATGGTTTGCGCACCTAGCAAACATCAAGGGAAAGCAATCCCAAAGGGCAAGTGGCCAAAATATACCCATACTAGGTGTTTCATCTGAAGATGACGGGGAGGTAGAAGAAGCGTCAGACATTTGTCCGGTTGCACCCAGTACCCCTGGCAGCACCACACCCTCCGGAACACATAGGAGGCACACTGAGAGTCTGGGAGACACACCAATGCGGAAAATGTCAACACTGAGCAGAAGTGGGTCGAAGAAGGCATCAGCATCATCCAGTAAATTTGTCCAGCGCACCATTACAAACATGTTCTCCTCAGATGCGCAATTTCAACGCAACCACCCAATTGTACGCCTGTATAACACTAAGCTGGCTAAAATGCTAGCGGTGGACCTTCTCCCTTTTTCGTTTGTCGAAGGTGTGGGTTTTCTTGAACTCGTGGCAACACTGGCCCCTAAATGGAAGGTTCCTAGCCGGTTCTATTTTGCCAGGGTTGCTGTTCCAGCACTACATAAAGAGGTGCTTGAGTTGGTTGGGGCAGCTTTGCAGAAGAGTGCTGTTCACACTATACACCTGACAACAGACATGTGGACCAGTTGCCAATCCCTTGATTACATGTGCATCACTGCACACTGGGTCTCTTTTTCAGGGGTTGCAAAACAGATAAATGCAGGTGGTGACTTGGTCGAGATTTTTAAGGGTGCTCGTAAACATGCAACATTAGCCATGTTTGGCATGGAGAAAACTCATACTGCAGCCAACATTTTGGATGACTTTAACAAAAAGGTCTCGCAATGTATGCCCCCAAGAAATTGCAAGGTTGGTTATGTTTCTACTGATAATGGCAGCAATGTAGTTAAGGCCATGGAGAACGGTTACTATTTCAGAATGCCGTGTTTGGCGCACTGTATGAACCTTGTCGTGCAAAAGTTCTTGAAAAAAGAACTTGCAGTCGACAAAATACTGACCATCTGCAGAAGAATATGCACACATTTCAACCATTCTTTTAAGGCCCGGAAGGAGCTGAGGCGCCAGCAAAATGTACGTAGAATGCCAGTGAAAGCACTTATCCAGGAGGTGGCAAAACGTTGGAACTCAACCTTCTACATGCTTGAGGGTCTGCATGAGCTGTTTCCAGTAGTCAATGAGTATTTCTACAACCTGGGTGGTGATACGACAGAAATGATGCTAGCGGTGGAGCAATGGCAGCTAGTTAAAAGCCTGACAGACATGCTTCGTCCTTTTGAGGTCTTCACGCGTGAAGTCAGCAGGGAGGACTGTTCTTTGAGCAAAGCTATCCCATTGTTGCTGAAGCTCGAGCACCAAGTCAAGGTGGTGTCTTCAGAATTAAAAGATGCTGGAAAGAATGAAGCATATGAGTTGGCGCAGAGATTATTACAACGCCTAGTTAGCAATAAACGGCTTGTAAATATCAAGAAACAACAGCGCTACATTTGTGCTACTATTCTGGATCCACGTTACAAAAAGCCATTGTTTGGCAAAGTAATAATTCCTTTTGAAACATCAGATGTTACAGAGTACAAAGGTTGGCTAGCTCAGTCAGCCATTCGTTTTTAAAGAGAGCGGAAGGAAACTGTAGGAGAAGACAGTACTACTAGTGAATCAGCAGGCCATCAGGCGTCCCAAAAAAACACTTCTGCATCTGTGCCTGTGGCAGAAGTGAGTGACTTTTCCTCTGAGCCGTTAACCACACCAGCAACCGTATCATCTGCACCAGGCCCAGGCGATATGTCTGAAGCGGAATTGCTAAGTGAGCTAGGGTTTCCTTGTCCCAGAAAGGACACAGAAGTGCAAAGTACAGGAATCCGGGAGAACATTGTTTCAATGGTGCAGGCCTATCTGGATGACTCAACAGCGGTCAATGTACCTGAGGACCCATTGGCGTATTGGCATGGGAAAAGAAACATATGGCGAGAGCTCACCAACCTGGCTATCAATTACTTGTCTTGCCCACTCGCAAGCGTGTCTTCAGAACGTGTTTTTAGTTCTGCTGGTGGCATTGTGACTTGCAAAAGGTCCCGCCTCTTGCCCGCAAATGTGGAGCGGCTCACCATGATAAAGATGAACCAGCACTTCATACCACCAGATTACAAAGTACGAGAATGCACGCAGGAAGAAGAGGACACCGACCTACCTGAGGAAAGTTCTCCTCAGTTACCAGAAGTACTACCGACTCAATTTGCAGAGTTTGAGGACGAGCTCTGCTTCCCTGACAGCGAGTTCTGAAAATGAGTCAATGATTCATTAACTTTATTTTTCGTCCTTATTCACTTTTATTCCTGTGTGTCTGTCTTTCTTTGTTTAGCAAGTGCTTCATCTCATTCACAACAAAACTGTAATCACCCAATCAAACAACAAGCCCATCAGCAGAACTGTCTTGATTTTGATGCCGCAGCATTCCTCAGGTTCGCAACAGTTAGTTGACAAGAACTCAGTCCTGGTCGTCTATCCTCCTCCTCCAGACTCACCCTATCCATTTCCCGTAATGCTGATGCCTGGATTCTGCACAATGAAGAAACTTACGTTGACGAGTCCCCTAAAGAGGGACTGGAAGTAGTGAGTCCTCATTTAAATACATTTTGCTAAGTGTGACTTTTTTTCCCCGATTTGCTTTTTGGTTGTTTGGGGGGTGTCAAACTTGTTTGCGCTTGGGTTTACGGGTCTTGGCTGGGCCATTGCTGGCAAGGTCTATTAAGGGATGAAATTGGTTAGGCATTTACTTTGGAAAACATTTGGCCAATTACACGTGAACGTTTAGGCGTTATTATTGCTCGCTTGCCTGTCTTAGGGGTGCTGTCTGTGGGGCTTCTAGGTTTTTGGGGTCTGTGAGCACCGCTGCCACATTTCTAATGTTGATTGCTTTTGTTTTGCAGAAAATCCACGCCGGGAAACTCCAGTTGGGGCCCTGCTGCAGAACGCTTTAGGACACTGTGAATTCCAGGTGGAGCCAGCCCTCAAACACAAATTACAGGTAAGATAAGCGTTTGGATGGGAGGTAGTATAATGGAGTATTAGGAGAGGCGAGAGAGTGACAGTGGTACTAGTAGTAAAGTCCTAGGACTCTTGAATTAACAAACTCTGTGACAGGCATTTACTTTGGAAAACATTTGGCCAATTACACGTGAACCAACACGATGACAGTGTTCAGTAAAACGAACTTACTGCAAAACCACCACCCACCAGGCTCAAAAGTAGTAAAAACAGATATGCTCAGATAAAGTTTGAAAAAGTACATTTTTATATCCCTAACAAAATAAACTCCCGCAAGACCCTCCCTAACCCCAACAAATAAATAGTCCTTCAAAAGTCCCCAAAAACCCCAACTCCCAATTCCCACCCCCCAAAAGTCTCTAAAAAAGGGGCAAGGGACACTCTAGGGATGCATGGTGTTGACTTTGGCCTCCAGGGCATCATGCCTTAGGGCCAGGGCATCGTACTGCTCCCGGAGGGTGGCGTGGTCTAAGCGGAGGCCCTCCAACAAATTTTGATATTCTTTCAATTTCCGGACCTCCGCCTCCAGGTCGGACACTCTGTGGATTGCACGGCGCAAGCGAGCCTTTAGAGTACTGTGAGGGGCAGCCTTTGCTGCTCGGCGGTGGCGTCTGCCAGCACGGCTCCGTTTCGCCGGAGCACTGCGCTGCCGGCAGAATGTGGGGTCACGGAGGAGGATGCAGATGTCCCATTCGATGTACTGGACTGCGTGTCCTCCCCCTCCAGTTCCACCAGCCGCCGATATTGGGCAACAGTAGCATCCAGCCTCCGTTGCCGGGCCAGTACAGCCTGCATACTCCTTGTTGGTTTTGATGTTTTAGTATGACCAACTATATGAAGAAAGAAAGACATAATCTGTAACCAATGCTCTTTAAGAATATGATTAACACAAAATGATTCAGCAGGAAGTTGTGTCACAGTACAACTAGCAACTAGCCAGCGCAGTACAAAACTATTCCGGCCAGTATCATGGGTGTCCGCAGGGAGGGGCAAGGGGGGGCGCTTGCCCCCCCCTGGATCGCAGGTCCATCCAGTGCTGGCCCAGTGACAAATTACAATATGGTAATTACAGCAGGCTGGGACCGACAGACAGATAGAGGCAGAGACAGAGAGAGAGGAAGACAGAAGGAGAGAGAGAGAGGGAGGGAGCCAGAGGGTGACAGAGGGAGGAAGAGGGAGAGAGACAGAGAGAGAGAGACAGCGAGGTAGAGGGAGACACAGGGAGACAGAAAGAGGGAGACAGAGAGAGAGAGAGAGAGAGGGAAACAGAGAGAGGGAGGGAGACAGAGAGAGAGGGAGGGAGACAGAGAGAGAGGGAGGGAGAGAGACAGAGAGAGAGACAGAGAGAGAGAGAAAGAAAGATGTTTGTAATGTGTATGCCAGGTCTGGTGGCTCAGTGGACGAAGGCATCCGCTGCAGGGGCATGAGTTCAACCTCATGGTCATAGTTTTTTTGTTGCTCTAGATCCACCCCCCTCCCCCACTGACCCTGCCCCCTTCGGTGCGGCCCTTGGCCACAAACCACACTGTCAATTTGGCCCCGAGAGAAAGTTTGTGAGGACCCATGCTCTATAACCAAATCCTTCTGATTTAGATTGAATTGTTTTTTTCTGGCATTTTTTGTTTTTCCCTCTGTTTTAATGTAGTTGCCAGGTCGTCTGCTGTGGTGCCGCACAAGATTTTTCTCTTCCCCCTATGGGGTTCTTTGTTTATTTAAGCTCTATGTCGTGTTAGATTTAAAAAAAATGTATTTAATACTTGTGCTCAATCATGTCAGGAGTAGGACTCAGGAGATGGTGATGATGTTGCACCCCCCCCCTGGAAACATTTCATAGTATTTTCGTAGTTCATCCAGTGACCGTCTACTCTCTGTAGATACACATCATATGCTATCTAAGAGTCAGATAGTACCATGATCCAGCTTACCTGTATCCGCCACCACCACTGTCTGCTTCCTCACAGTCTGTTCTTGGGCCACGTGCGCCGCCTCCTCCCCAGAGTTGTCCTCGGAGTCGATCACCACCACCACATCCGAGCTGGCCCCGCCACCAGATGTTCCACCTACAAAGTAGATTTAAGAATGTTAGATTACACCACTCACTAGTATTTGGTCTAGGAATGAAGAAATGTGAAAACAACAGAAAAAGTAATTGACTGTCTACTCTATTCTAAAGTAAAAATGTCCCTCCTTCCAGGGAAGGCTGTTGTCTTGCTGCACTTTTTTGTCACAATTGATGAATGCTTGCTTAATTTTAACACACACCATTTTTCTCTGAACAGACAGAAGCTGGACTTCTAAGGACAAGAGCAACATCAACTTCAAACCAGGTGAAAGCTCGGCTCAACCACAAGAAATGTGTTCCATTACTCATCAACTCAGCACCAAGCACTTTTCCATTTCCAGCTAACTATATTTTAATATATGTGTTTACTTTTACTTTTAATAAAGCTTTTAAACTTGAATAGACTCTGTGGTTTTTGGTCCTCCAGACTAGAGTGACTGAGCAAAAGGTTTTGCAATTTTTGCAAGGAGGAGTCCGTGCCGCTGACACTACCAGGTTTATACAGTGTGCCAAACACGCCACTCTGAAATATTATTACTCTGGTCTTTGGTGTCCATAGTTCGGTTTCTGGAGAATTGTCCCTGCAACAGTAGTATTATGGATTTTGCTCCTATCTAAACACTATTTCGAAAAAATTAAATTAGGAACGCTTGGACAACAATAGGTCCTCTATATTTAAATGAAAACTTACTGGGGCCAGCAAAGTAGCTCTCGCCACCCTGGCCTGCATCCTCCTCTTTTGGAGCCACAGCATCCACCTTTTCCGTCCGCTTGCCCCTGGGCGGACCTGACGTACAACATGGAAGAAAGAACAGAAAACATTGATGATTGCTGCTTGTCGATGTCCTTGTCAACCAAATCAAACATTTAGAAAAACAAGAACCAACTATTTCAGCCAAAAAGAGGGCTACCAAGGAAGGACTGCACCTGAGCCTCTACTCTAGGGGCATATTTACAAGCCCCTTGCAGCTCTTTTGCTCCATTCTTGCGTCACTTTTGTGATGCAGCGCCACAACAAGAGAGGCGCCATGGTGTGGCGTATATTAACAACGTGACGCATATGGGAGATGCATCCCATTCTAAAGCCCTGCACCATAAGGGAGCGTTCCAGCGCAAGGGAGGGCGTTCCTGCGGAGGAACGCATGCTAAAAGTGGCTATGGGGAATATATAAAATTTCAATCAGTCATTTAGGACAATGATGAGTCACTGAAACCCTGCGCCTGCATGAAGCAGACGTACGGCTTGACACAGCATTGCTGGAGCTGCGCCATCGTTGCAACGCAACTCCATCAATGAGCCGCCTTTACGGCACCGATGTGTAACGCTTCGGTGACACTTTGGGACCATGGTGTGCCGCATTGTAAATACGGCGCACCATGGGTGGTGCTCGCGTGCCGCACACTTTGCAGGGATGCGCAGGTAATTGCTAATCTGACACTTAGGGGCATACTTACGAGTTCTGGGCTGCACACCTCCACAGGTGCACCAGAACAAATGCGTAACGCAAAACTAACCTTGCGTCACGGCAGATGCGCCGCAATTACAATGCGGCAAACCCTGGCGCAAGGGTAGGCAGATGCGTGACGCATCTCGTGACGAAAGAGGGGCACATCTCTAGAGTCGCGTCGCAGGCGCGATGCAACTCTAGCAATGCTCAGGGCTGCCCAATACTCAACATACCGCATCAGTCCTTACGCCTACTTCAAGCAAGCAGCCATAAAGAATTGACGTTGCAGCGTCGCGGAAGTGCCTGCGTTAAATCTTGTAGATTACACGCAGGCAACTTTGCGAGGCGCACAGCTGCCTGACCGCCACCCCCCACTTCCCCCCCCCCTGCGTGGGAACGCTCCCATTTTGGCGCAGGCCCAGGCCTTAACGTGGCGCATCTCCCTAGATGCATCACGTTGTACATGACTCGCAGGGATGCGCCACGTTTACGTCACTGTGCGTCAGGGAAGGCAGCGTACACGTGGCGCAAGGGGCTTGTAAATCTGCCCCTTTGTGTCTAGCATTACGCAGTTCTGTAAAGTACACTCATACATTACTCAGCCCAATTAAATGAACACAAAATAGAAAACAAATAAGCAGTGGCACCGCCACAGAGAAGGAGAGCAGTGCACCTGAAATGCACAGAAGATTTTGAAATATTAATTTACCTCTCCTATCAATGTAATCGGCAGCATTATTGCTCTTTGTAAAAAAGTTAAAACAAACATTTGCAATATAACACACAGAGCAGGAGAAAAAACAGAGTAGTGAGTGATGAAAAAATTGCTACTACTACTCACTAAGCCCGGGACCTCCACTCCCAGCAGGTCGAGCAGGTCGCGCTCCCAGTCCAGGATATCGGTCCAGCGGTGGGTCACCTGGTTGTAGGTGCGCTGGACCCCTGAGATGTCAAACAGGGCCCGGCACACCGTCTCCCACCGCTTCCGTCGCTCCTGGCGGTTGATGTAGCCACCAGCGATCCTGCCGCCTGCCGCGATGGTCCTGGGGAGGCGGCGCTGTACATAGAAAACGAGTGCGCCCACCTCCTCAGGGCTGAAGATGTCCCTGGGCACCACCATTTCCGCCCTCAAACGGCCACACGGGAGCCGGGCACGGGCTGCGGGGCCCGTCTTGGGCAGCTTCACAGCTGGCTTCACCATGGTCTGGGCAGGTGTTAGCAACAAGGAGACAAAATGAAAAAGAATAAGACTAGGGAAGAAGAAAATAAAAGTTTAAAAAAGTAGGTGAAAAGTAAACAAAAGTAGCCTAAAACACAAAAATATAGAACTAGAAAACTAGACGGATAGAAAAAAAGTTAAATAGATCAAAAAAATATTAAAACAAGCAAAGGATGGCAGAGATATAGAGAGGATAGAAAGACCATACCCAGACACATAGGAATGAATGAAAAACAAGATGGCGGCCCGATCACGTGCGCGTAAGTAAGTTCGCACGCGATTTCTCTCGCGAACTCGTGCGAACTTGCATTCGCAAGGCGCTCATTCCGCGAGATTACACATAGCGGCCGGAAACGGAAATACGTCACGCAAACAAAATGGCGGTGCCCATACTCAACCTTGGGGTAACTCGCACGAGTTTGCGGCTTCCACGGTCGATTTTGCACGACGCCGCGCCTCGCGAATAGCGCGAAATTACCTAAAAACGAGTTTTGAAAAATCAAAACCAACGAGCAGGTGCAAAAGTTCGAGCTCATCATTTGTAACCATTTCCCTGTAGTGCTTCCTGAAGGGACCCTCCAGAATCCGGTTGCCTACTTGCAACTATTGTGTGACCCTGCTCTGACAGTCACAGAATAGTTAGAAGTATGCCATTGCATCCTGTTAAAAAAAAGTTACATTGCAACAAAAAGGAAAGGGAGCAGACAAGCAGGTGCCAGCCTTCATTAATGTCAGTTGGGGCAGGGCAGGTGTTGTTGTTTGCAAAACTTAAAGCACTTAGCAGGTGTGTTTTGCTTTGCCACAATAATGTACACTCACTGGTCAATCAGAGGGTGCTGTGATGACACCGAGGGTGGCATGGGTGTGCCAGCCAGAGGGTGGCATGGGTGAACCAGAGTGCCAGTGTTGACAGAGGATGGCAGTGCTTTGCTTTGCCCCAATAATGTACACTGGTGAACCAGAGGGTGCTGTGATGACACAGAGGGTGACATGGGTGAGCCAGAGGGTGGCATGGGTGAACAAAGAGAGTGCCAGTGGTGACAGAGGGTGGCAGTGATGAAGAAAGCCTTGCAAACAGGCTGGGCACGTAGAAACAACAAGTTCGCAAAACTGGCGACCCGACAAGTAAGTTCGCAATTTGTGAAATTGTACAAAACCCTCGCGAACTTGCAGAAACCCGTGCGAACACACACCCAAAAAAAATCCGCAAAATCCGCGAGAATTCGCGGATTTTGAGGATTTTCGCAATCCGCAAATTCGCAAATCCGCAGATTCGCGGATTGCGAATCCGCAAAATCCGCCCATGCTTAGTATGTATCTGCTTAGAGATTTGTAGGGATTATGCACAGAATATTTTATGTGTACTTGTGTTGGTGCCTAGGTCATTTTATAAGAATGCCACAAGTAACTGGAACGATAACATTGCTGCAAACAGAGTGAACACTTAATTTATAAGTGCTTACGTATTGGTGGAGTGATAGGATAAGTAGATATCGGTAGATAAGTGATTAAAGAAGTGCATGGGAAAGACTGGACAATTCCTACAATGCATAAGTACTAACTGTGCATTTACAAGAGTGTATCAATAGATTGTAGCTAGTTAGAGGTCTACTTGGATGGTGCACAAATAGTATAGCTGTACTTGAGTTAGTAGCTAGACCATTCCATACGTTCATGACTAGTAACTTGAATAATTACAGTATTACAAACAGAGTGTATAGTGACTAAGTAGATATTTCTGGATGGGTGATTGGAGAAATGCATGGGACAGACAGGAGGATTC
Organism: Lissotriton helveticus; assembly: GCF_964261635.1. Taxonomy (NCBI): domain Eukaryota; kingdom Metazoa; phylum Chordata; class Amphibia; order Caudata; family Salamandridae; genus Lissotriton; species Lissotriton helveticus. Next base: position 54,797,552 of record NC_136059.1, read on the forward strand.
CTACACTGCAAAGGTACTAACTGGGTTTTTAGAAGAGCGTATCAATAGTTTGTAGCTGGTAAGAGGTGTGCATGCATTGTGTACAAAATATTATACCTGCACTTGTGTTAATGACTACGCCAATCCTTAAGTATATGACTAATATCTGGAGTAATTTTCAGTGTTGCAAAGAAATTGTGTGCTGAATTTATAGGTGCTTAGGTATTGGTGGAGTGATAGGATACGTAGATAGTGCTGGATGGGTGAATGGAGAACTGCATGGGACAGACAGAAGGATTCCTAGACTGCATAGGGACTACCTGGGTATTTAGAAGAGCGTATCAATAGTATGTAGCTGGTTAGAGGTCTGCATTTATAGTGTACAAATAGTACCTGCACCTGTGGTAGTGGCTAGGCCATTCCTTAAGTATATGACTAATAACTGGAATAATGTCAGTGCTGCAAAGAGAGTGCATACTAAATGTATTAGTGCTTAGGTATTGGCAGAGTGATAGGATACGTAGATAGTGCTGTATGGTTGAATGTAGAATGTGCATGGGACAGACAGAAGGATTCCTAGACTGCATAGGTACTAACTGGGTATTTAAAAGACTGTATCAATGCTATGTAGCTGATTAGAGGTATGCATGCATAGTGCACAGAATATTGTAGCTATACTAGTTTTACTGGCTTGGTTATTCCTTAGGTGCGTGACTAGTAACTAGAATAATTTCAGTGCTGCAAAGAGGGTACATGTTGAATTTATAAGTGCTTAGGTATTGCGGAGTGATATGATATGTAGATAGTGCTGGATGGGTGATTGGAGAAGTGCATGGGACAGACAGGAGGATTCCTAGGTTGCATGGGTAGTACTTTACTTAGTAGCTGGTTAGAGGTTGATATATATAGTGCAGAGCTGAATGTAGTTGTGCATTTATAGTGTTTGGATTACTTAATCTTAGATTGACAGTAGTACATACCAAAAAAAGTGAAACATTTGGAAGGTCAGAGACTTTAGGGCCAGAGAACGAGGTCAGCAGAGCTCCTCTAGAGCCTACAAATTAGGTCAGCAGAGATGCTCTAGAGGGAGAGAACCAGGGCAGCAGACCTGCTCTAGAGCCTAAGAACCAGGTCAGCAAAGCTGTTCTAGAGGCAGAGAACCAGGTCAGAAGAGCTGCTGTACAGCCAGATAAACCAGGCCAGTAGAGCTGCTTTAGAGGAGGAGAACCAGGTCAGCAGAGCTGCTTTAGAGGGAGAGAACCAGGGCAGCAGAGCTCCTCTAGAACTAGAGAACCAGGTCAGCAGAGTTGCTTCAGAGCCTAAGAACCAGGTCAGCAGGGCTTCTATAGAGCCAGAGAACCAGATCAGCAGAGCTGCTTTAGAGCCAGAGAACCAGGTCAGCAGAGCTGCTTTAGAGGAAGAGAACCTGGTCATGAGAGCTGCTTTGGAGCCAGAGAACCAGGTCAGCAGAGCTGCTTTAGAGCAAATGGACCATGTCAGAAGAGCTACTTTAGAGCCAGAGAACCAGGTAAGCAGAGATGCTCTAGAGCCAGAGAAACCAGGTCAGCAGAGCTGCTTTAGAGGAAGAGAACCAGGTCACCAGAGCTGCTTTAGAGCAAGAGAACCAGGTCAGGAGATCTGCTCCAGAGGCAGAAAACCAGGTCAGCATAGCTCATTTAGAGGGAGAGAACCAGGTCAGCAGAGCTGTTTTAGAGCCAGATAAACCAGGTCAGAAGAGCTGCTTTAGAGCCAGAGAACCAGGTCAGCAGAGCTGCTCTAGAGCCAGAGAACCAGGTAAGGAGAGCTGCTTTAGAGGAAGAGAACAAGGTAAGCAGAGCTGCTTTAGAGCCAGAGAACCAGGTCAGCAGAGCTGCTCTAGAGCCAGAGAACCAAGTCAGGAGAGCTGCTTTAGAGTAACCCTGGGCATAGTACGCGTAGACGCGCTACGCAAAGCTACGCAAACCTACGCAAAGACGTTCTTGCACTTCGCGAGCTTCGCGTAGCTTCGCGAGCGTGCGTAGTAGCTTGCTGGACCCAGTCGCGAGCCGTTTTTCTTGCTCGGGAGCACGTTGTGGCTGTTCGGGGCGATGTCTGCGTGTTCGGGGGATTGTAGCGTGCGACCTTACCCATGTGGTGGGCTATGGGTGTGGCCATCTTGTTTTTTCAATTGTCATACCCGCTCACGTCCCCTATTTCCTCTTCCGGGTCGCGTATAACGTGTTCGCGTGGTGAACGTCTTGTTTGGGAACACAACTACTTGTTCATGCTGACAAAGTGCGTGTTAGCGTGAAATCGCGTGCAAACTTACCTACGTGGTCGCGATGGGCACGGCCATCTTGTTTTTCGCACTCTATGCTATGGTTCTGGGCCTAGTTTTCTATCCACCTTTTATCTTTGCAATCTTTACCTATTTTTACAGTTTTTCTTACTTTTTTTACTTATCATCTGTCTCTGTCCCTAGGTTTATATGTTGCATTTTATTTCTACTTTTCCTCCTTTTTTAACTTTTCTACTGTTTTATTTTACTTCTTTATTTAAGCTCATACTTCTTCCCCCTAACTAGTTTGTTTCCTTTTGTTCTAACTTTTCTTTTCCACCTCCACCTCTTTTCCACCTCCACCTCCACCCCAGAACCATGGCAAAGGGGAGCAGCAGAACCGGCTCGAAGGGCAAGGCGCCTGCGCCCAAGAGCCGGCTGCCTTGCGGCAGAATGCGACCTGCAGGGGTGAAGGCCCGGAATGTTTCCGGGGAGGCAGAGGTGGCCGCCCTAGTTTTTTTCATCCAGCGCCACATCCCCTTGACCTTCGCAGCAGGCGGCAGGTGGGCGAAGGTGCGCAGGGCAGTCTACCAGCTGGCCCACTGGTGGGCAGACATTCTGGACAGGGAGCAGGACCTGTTGGAGCTGCTAGGTGTCGAGGTCGTGGGGCTTGGTGAGTAGCTAGTAATATTAATAATTTAATATATAATATAGTAGTATAAGTATTGTGTATATCTTGGACGAATAAATAACACGATTACTGGTGCGCTTAGTTACATTGCAGATCAATTCCGTCTCAAAATCTTCTGTTATTGTATGACACAGGTGCTGCGAGCGACTTCTCTTACTGGTTTGTAACTTTGCGCTAGCTTGGGCTGGTGATTATTGATGTTAGAGTTTTTATAGAACGGCACCAGGCAGAAAATGTCTTGAGTTATTGACAAGTGCCTCTCTGTCAATTCTATTTCATTTGTTATCACCCCTATAGCCCTCTGGAGCATCCTGTCGATTGAGGTTTGTGGGATTGGGGTGAATAGACGCTTGGGGATGGGGCTGAAGTTTGGCTATAGTTTGTTTCCCCATTTTAAAAGCTTAATGAAACTACAGGGCAACAACCCCAATAAAAATCAACCAAAAACACCTAGGTTAACTTAAGACAAAAATGAAAACAATAGCAAGAGCGGAAAACCAGCACACAAGCAGAACAGCACAATGAAAAATGATGAAAAATTAAATGGGCAATTAGCATGATACAAGCTATCACATGAATTTCCCAGTCCGGTATATTGCATAGAGGTTTGCACAATTAATCATTGTAATTACCAGTGCATCACTGTAGCCCCTGCTGTATCAGGATGAATAATAGTTGGATTGCAGGGCAGATAAATATATAAATATTTTACGAAGTAGAAGGGGCAATTAAAGGTCCTGGAAAGTCTTAATCATAGATCCATGCGGAGACAAAGTCAGCGCCAAGGGGGTGGCCCTGCCCTGCCTCTTCCTGGCGATGATGGGCAAGGATGGGCCCGGCCTTGCCCCACCCACATGCATCCCGCGCCGCAGGTGACTTGAGTCACAAAAAACAAAAAATCTCTTCCTCAAAAACGTAACATTCACAAACACAAAGACACACACTAAAAAATAAAAAAATGAGCAGTAGTTTAGTTTTAATGGTGGGAGAATTACACAGATAAAAGAGAGATTACATTTTAGGGCAAGACCCTTACAGAGAGAAGAAAAACAAGAAGGCTGTGCCCATGTGGACCTCGTGGTGTCGTCCGCACAAGATTTAGAATGTGAGAATGCACTTGAGAAACGTGTGGTGTCATTTGCGCATGATTTGGTGAGAACGTATTCTCTGTTCAAATTGCAAAACGAACGGGTGCACCAGCAAACTCTGCTCGCCAGCGGAACTCCTCAAATCTTTTTGGTGACTTCGCTCAGGCCCACTAAGTCAAGTCAAGTCAAGTTAAGATTTGTATAGCGCACTACTCACCCAGAGGGTCTCAAGGCGCTTTAGGGAGGGGGGGGTACGTTACTTATCGAATATCCAAGTTTTTGTTTTTGTTTCACAGCACTCAATGTTTCTCTTTCTTTATTATTTCTTACATGATCAGCACCACCCAGGGGCAATAAGACGGGGTCCGAGTCGGCGGGACAACCACAAGAGGAGCACTCCTCTACCGAGGATCCTGCTGCTGGCCCCAGTAAGTACTACAGTGCTTATATTATTAACAATAATAATTCCCTAACTTTTTAACGCACCTTATTTTTTCCAACCTATTAAGCCTCCTTCCTAATTCAATGTTAGCAAAACTTTCTTTGGTCTTCAATTGGTTTTCCAAATTTTGGGTATCCAATGCCATCCCTGAATTTCAGTTCCTTCAAATTGCCTCTGCCCTATGACTCTCTGTGCTACTACTATTAGACTCTGTGTAGCTAAGCTTGCCCTGTTGGCCACTCTTTAGTTAAGGTATTCTTTTGAATAAAGCTGTGATAGAATAGCTGTATCCACTGGGTCCACTCTTGTCTTTTGCGTTGTCCTCTGTAATCTCTAGTCTATGTCAATTCCCACCAACAAAATGCGCAACCAGATGTTTGCCTACTAATTTTTGTTTGGTTAGTTTACTACTACTACTGTTGTGGTTATTATTCTCTGCATATGCACATACAGAACTATGCACAAGAAAATAGGATGTTGGTGATAGGGAGGTTGGACCTTACTTACACCTTACACCCTAGTCACAGAACTCAGTCAGAAGAACCCACAATCTAATGACCGTCTACCTACCTAAGTGTCTCAGTCATAGTCATTTGTCCCACTCCCGACCCCCACACGAAGATAGTTAGATATATATACACAATGATTTTATCACACAACCCAGAACAGAGTTAAAGAACACCCTTTCGCTCACTCACTCGTTTCAGTCCACAACACCCCAGACACTCAAAATAACCACAGTCTATGTGCAAGTTCAAATACTTTATTTTTTTAAATAACAAGCTTTGTATTGTTGTAACTTGTAAGTATTTCCATGAAAAACATCCAGCTCCACCATGCAAAATGAAGAAGATTAAATAATATACATTTTGTACATATAGTGCACGATAGAGAAATGTGTGAATGGTGGGAGACCCCTCACCGTTGAACGTACACTGGCTACACATGCATCTTTCAAAAGCTCTGCAAATCTCTGGTTTGTAGAAGGCAATCTTCTCATCTGCCTATGAGAAAAATGTTGCACGTTAGACAGTGAATACAACTATGCCAGTTTTTAGCAGTCATGGCAAACAGTGCAACATGGATTAGAAAAAGGGACTAACAATACTGGTTTGTCAACCTCTTTAGTTGTATGCAACACTCATGTGGCCTCAAAGGTGTCTTTCTTACTGTGCAACAAGCTGCGAGGTAACATGGGCAAAGCAGTAGACCCGGATCTAAAATGGTTATATGGATCAGGCTAACTTTCCAAAGACTAGAGTAGGAGTAGAGATTAGATGACCCTAGGGACCATCTAATAAATTAAAACTAAACTCTGTCTAATGTGACTGCTGTACAGTAGGACACAATTTGGACTAGTTACAACGATTTATGTTGTATGTAACTGTTTTTTCAATCTTCCTCCCTGGTGAAAAAAGTGCAACTAGTAAAATAGGGGGAGGTGTTCAGGCATCTAAAAAGGTGTGCTTGCTTTTATAGGTGCACAATCACTACCAACCACCAGTGCTGACGGGGCCAGCGGCGATTGCCATCCAGGAGGGGACAGTGGCTGCAGCACCTGCAGGAGCATCAGTGGGGGAGGAAACTTCAGCGGTGGGCGGTGGTAAGTTATATTTATTACTTGTTTGCATTACTAGGTGGAAGGGGAACATTTCCCTCACTGTGCTATGAGACTTAAGAAAGTATGAATTTGAAGTTGTACTCGACAATATACAATGGTTGAAGAAGACACCCGTTGCAGCATTACCAGTGTGAGTTGAGTAAACAAGGCCTCTTCTATCAGACTCCAACTCAGCTGTGAAAGTTATGGAGAAGACTAAAAGTCAGATCAGATGACCTTGAGGGATGTGTTGAACAAAAAGGGAAAGAAGTGAACTAGGATGGAGGGACTAAAGAGATGTAATAATAAGACTACCATAGAAGGATACTTTGGAAGGTTCATGCACGTGGCTGATATGAATCCGATGCATGGGTTGTTGAAGGATGGGTAGAACTGGAAGGTGAAAGAAAATGCAGGCCTCGTTGGGCAAAACAATATGGGTACATGGATATAGTGGATAGCAAGAATCATGAGCAGAGTATGTGTCAATGAAACCCAAGGCAAGGAAGGAGTGGTTGCTGGTGAAAGTGAAACCAGCTAAGGAGATAATAAAGAATGATAGACATTTACTTTTAATGGGTGGATGCCCCCTAAATGTATTGTATTCATCATAGGTGGAGACTGTCACTGGAAGCAGAGTCTTACTTTGAAAATATAAAAGGAGATACAAAAAAGACTGGTGTTCTTCTGTGTACTCAAGTCCACCCATAGTACTAGGGCAAGTATAATGCCGGAAAAAACATCAACAAATGCTACAGGCAGGGGAAGCAGGAGGATAGATTAGATAGATACTAAAAGTTGACACCAATTGCATGTACTGCGCTTAGTAGTGCTACTATGCCACAATGTACTGTTCAATTAATTTTGAAGAGTTTCAGTTACAATTCTGTTTCTTTTTTTTATAGATACTCATGCTCCTTCCCAAAAACCATCAAGGAAGGAGTTGGCAGCCAGGGCCCGGCAAAGGAAACTGCAGGCCATTGTGGAGGAGTACCACCGGCTGGTGGGCGAGGAGGAGGAGGAGGAAGAGGCTGCCTCGTCCAATGCGTCTGGCCCCAGCAAGGTCCCACCTGCAGGAGTACGGCGCCGCGGCCAGGCAGCCGCTCACCGCCGGCATTTAACATCTGCCACCCCCTCATAGCATGGATGCAAATGTAGGTGCTGTGCATTTCGGCAACAACTTCTCCTCCGGGTGGCCAAGCTGGAGGACCAATTAGAGCAGCGCGTAAAGATCATAGTGGACAAACACCTCAAAGCCCGCCAATTGTAATGGACCCTGTTGATTTGCCCCTTTTTTAATACTTTTGTTGGGGGGTGGGAATTGGGTGTTGGGTTTATATTTGTGGGACATTCTTTGGACTTGACATTGGTTGGGGTTAGGGTGGGCATAGGGGTGGGATAGGACTAGGATTTTTTTTACATGAATAAATGGTATTTATTTTCAACTTACACATATGATGTTGTTTTGTGTTGGGGTTACTGTTGTACGTCACAAGGTTTACTCTAGATGCAGGGCAGCGGCCAGTGTTTGATTGAAATACTATATTAATTGACCACATGTGTAACATGCAAACAGATAGATGCGGTACCCCTCACTCAGTTATATTTGTCCTATTAGTACTACTAACAGCCTGTCCTCCATTATACCTCCCAGCAAACTTCTCTTCTTACCTGTGATTGATGATGATTAAGTTTGCCACCGCAAGGGCTGCATGGTTTGCCAAGACAACAGAGAATATCCCGTGGTTTTGTGATTGTAGTAGTAGACTAGACACTGGCACTAGCATTGGCAAACAAAAACAATGACAGTCATTTGCCTGAGAGAGAATGTGGGAGAAGTAGAAAAATACAGTACATAAGACTGACCAAAAAATACAAACAATATTGCAACTGCTAAATGAACTCAAAGAAATCAATGGTGTCAGGTACTGCCAAGTACAAGAAGATAACTGTAGTTGTGTTGGAGTCAGTAAAACACATTCCAATTTGTAAACTTAAATGCTCTAAAATTAAATTCAAATAATGGCAGCAATTATTTAGATTTATTCGTTGGGTCACTTTGGGAAATTATTTGCCTTGTACACTAGTACATAAAGTGAGCTTGGGTGGGCAAGCAGAAGAAGATCCTCACCCTGCCTTGTTGACATTTGATTTCATCAGTATTGCTTTCACCACATCTGCCCCAGCAAGCATGTGATCAATTGTTGGTGTAGATTTAATGTAGTAACATGACACCTCAATATAAAACCACACAGCCCGGGGGAAGAGGGTTAGGGTTTGATGAATGGATGGAACGGGGGTTTGGGGAAAGGTTTGACAAAGAAAAACAGTACAGATGGAGACAACAAAAGCAAAACAATGAAGACGATGATTGATGATCTACTACTACCCAATACATCTAAAGTTCAGAAAAACGAACTGCATGCATGATGAAGATAAGTTATAACTTGATGGTTACTAAAAAGTGGTACTTAACTACTACTACTCAATTCAAAGGAAGTATTTCTTATATATGATATGAATATGACTTTTGCCTAGGCTGTATGCCCTCTGAGAAACCGTAATACCTGCTGTAGCGGGCTGAAAGCTAGCAAAGAAAAGTAAGCAATAGTTTAAGTGAGCAATCAATTAACAAACACAAGCCTAAAATAAATGAAGAGGAAAAAGGAATCCAAAAAAATTATGAAAATGATACTAAAGTTAATGTATGGCATCATTAATTTCATATACCTGTCTTTCTCTTCCTTGTGTCTGTCAGATCACAGATGCAGCAGAGCATTCTGAAAGTGATGACGAGTTTACTTTAATTTTGGAGCCCTGCTCAAGTTCTGACATTGAAGAGTTGTGTATGCCGGTGCAGACAGAGGTGGTAGCCTTAAGACAGTGATGCGTTTCAGATTTGAAACAAAACAGAAGATGGCTATAGTCACGTACGTTTCACTTGTTATGGAGGGACTGTTAGGCGCTACATTATTGTACTATTCTCCATCTCCATCCAATGTATGGCAAGATGGAAATGTATTTAGGGTGAGTCAGGAAGATGGAGCAGGACTGTGAGGAGTGGAGTGCACAGTTAAATGCACAGATGTGCAACTCCAATAGGTAATTAAAAAAGTAAAAGAAAGGATGGTGTTGGTTTTGAAGTTTGAACCAGAAAGACAGATACACACAAATAAAGGAAGGGAGACTGTAACAATTTAAAAGTCTAGTTGTCAGGGAAGAGGAGCTTGTCCTCAAACCCTGGTGGTTCTTCTGACAGAAGTAGGTCATGTAACCCAGTAGTTATGTCTTACGACTCGCTCTCCTCTTTGAGCTGTGATTCACATATTTTGTAGTCTGGTGGTATGAAGTGCTGATTCATTTTGATCATGGTTAACCTTGCCACGCTTTTGGGCGAGAGACTGGTCCTTTTCACAGTTACAATGGCACCAAAAGCACTGAAAACACCCTCAGAAGAGACACTTGCAACAGGGCAAGCCAGATACTTTATCGCCAGCCTGCTGAGCACTGGCCAGTCATTTCTTTTCCTATGCCAATACACCAATGGGCTTTGCTCCATGAACACCTCTGTTGTGTCATCCAGATAGGCCTGATCCATCCGCTCAATGTTCAGTGGTGCTCCGGTTTGCTTGTCTTCTTTTTGCTTTGTGACAGCAACGGACTTACCCATCCCTTTCTGTAGAACAAAGCAGCAATTTTTTTGGTTGTGTCTGATGTATCAGATCCTGTTGGTGCTGTTGTTATTGGTAGTGTTGGTGACTGCTGGGAAGCAAACACACTGCTCTCATGCTGTGAAGAGGAACTTGACTCTGTAGGGTGCTCAGTAGTACTTGCACTGTCCTGGGCTGGCACTGGCAGGCCTCTAATTGACAGCCGTTCATTTTCTAAATCAGTGGCTTCCTCAGCTATTACAGTTTTGTACTTGGCAACATCCCCTTCTGAAAAATGAATTACTGTTCACAAATAATTTGTACCGTGGATCCAAAATTGTGGCAGTAATGTAATGTTGATGTGACACAATCTTATTTTGAATCCTTGTATTCTCAGATAAGCGGCTGGCTAAGGCCTTCGCCAAATAACATGCTTCAAGTTTTCCTTCAACACCTTCGTATGTTTCAGACACCTCCTTCAGCTCTTGCTCTAGCATGTACAACAATGGGATAGCTTGGCCCATAGTACAGTCCACCTGCTGACTGCACATGCGAAGACCTCAAAAGGAAGTAGCATCTCTGTCAGGCATTTAATAAGGTCCCATTGCCACATCTCAACGGTCATGGCTTTAACAGTAGGATCCCCTGATCCTGCTCAAACAGCCGATCAAGCATGTAATAAGTAGAGTTCCAACGTGTTGGGACCTCCTGGATGAGTGCTTTGACTGGCATTTTATAGTCACATTGAATGACCCGTATCTGCTTCCGGGCTTTAAAAGAATGGTTGAAATGCGTGCAGATTCTTCTGCAAATGGTCAGTAAGTTGCTGACTTTGCTTTCCTTTTTCAGAAAGTCCTGAACAACAATGTTAATGCAGTGTGCCAAACACAGGACCCTGAAATAGCGACCATCTTGCATGGCCTTAACTACATTACTGCCATTGTCGGTGGCAACACAACCAATGTTAAGGCCTCTTGATCGCAGCCATTCAAAGACCTTGGTGTTAAACTCAGCCAAAATGTTTGCAGCAGTATGCGATTTCTCCATAGCAAACATAGCCACAGTTGCATGTCTGTGAGTATCCTTAAAAATCTCAGCAGTGTCAATGCCTGCAGATACCTTGTCTCTAACACCTGAAAAAAAGATCCAGTGTGCAGTTATGCACATGTAATCAGTGTCTTGGCAACTGGTCCACATGTCTGTTGTCAGGTGGATACTATGAACAGCACTCTACTGCAAGGCTTTTCCAAGCAATTCCAGCACGTCGTGGTGTAGTGCTGGAAAAGCAACTCTGGCAAAATAGTAGCGGCTGGGAACATTCCATTTTGGGCAGAGGGTTTTCACAAATTCCAGGAAACCCACCCCTTCAACAAAAGAAAAAGGGAGAAGGTCCAGTGCTAACATTTTCCTGCCTAAACATGCTAAGAATGGTACGCTGCTTGGTATTTCCTTCAGTTATGCTCAATGCAGTACTTCGCGTCGCAGACTTCTCACCCGTACTCCTTGGTGTCTCCGGGTTACTCTTACTCTGGTGCCACTGAGATGTTGCTGATGCAGAGGATGTGGGCTCTACCAGTGCAGTGCTGGGGACAGGGGTACTTTGTGTACCACTACCAGATAGAATGTCTCCCTCTTCTTCCTGTTCGACCGTGAGTGGACCTTTTACTACTTCCCCACCAACATTAATGGTTCCTGCTTTCATGCTTCGTAGGTGGTCCTCCCACTGGATTGCGTGGTGTTTTTTCAAATGGGTCATTTGGCCTTCGGTACCATAGTTTGTACCAAGCTTACCACGACTAACAGAGGAATGACAAATGGAGCATATAGCAATGTTCTCCTCATTTGTGCTAACTGTAAAGAAGTCCCACACTGGGGAGCTTAACTTTTGTCTCCTGCTAGAGGTGTCACTTCCAATGCCGGATGAACTGGAGGTTGTGTGTTGAAATTCACTATGTGGCTGTGCAGTAGTACCACGACCTACTTCTGCGGAGGTGGAACTTGTGCTGGATGTAGGGCGCTGCCGGCCCTGTTCAAATGTAAAAATGGAAGCTGGAGGTAGTTTTGCTTTTGGTGTGGCCTGTGTTGGAGGTATTCGTGCTACATACCTACTAGTCGCAGCAATTCTCGCTAGGGTTAAAATGTTGGTCTCCATGTTCTCAGGCCCAGGAGTAATGCTTGTGATGACTGGGTCTGACTTGTCATCACCATCATTATCTGGCTGTTCAACATCGCACTCCATAAGTGTAAGGCTTCCTGGAACCTTACTTTTCCCTATCTTGGGATGTCTCTCCCTCTCATGCTCAGATTGTTGTGGCTCCCAATTGAGATCAAAATCATCAGAAGGGATGCTTGGCAAAGAACTTGATGGACTAACCCTCCTTTTCCTTGGTGGGGATTTGGAAAACAATAGATGTCCTGCATCAGGTGCTTCCTCTTCTTCTTGCTCTGCATCAGGCTCAATTTCCTGAACTGCCCGACTTCGGGAGGAACAATAACTACTATTGTGGCCGGTGGCTGTTGAACAACAACTATTGCAGGCGGTGGTTGTGGTTGTTGTTTTCGTTGAGCATCTACTATTGCGGGCGGTGGTTGTTGAACAACGTCTATTGCGGGCGGTGGCTCAAGGTGAACATCTACTATTGCGGGCGGTGGTTGTGGATGCTGTTTTGGAACATCTACTATTGCGGGTGGTGGTTGTTGTTCACCACTTTTCTGCTGTGTTCCCTCTTGCATGGATTGTGTACTACTTTGAGATAGCGCTAAGTTTAGGTCAGGCTCAGTATCACTGCTTTCCACCGTTAGGCTGGCTACCTCTTCCCCACTCATCTGCTTGGGCCTGGGTTGGTGGCTTGGGCCTACTGATGCGGAGGTGCTGGCCCCAGCAAGTACCCCGGTCACCGCTGTTGCAGGCACACTTTTTTTTTCCCAAAAAAGGTTTTCGGGTCAACACCAGACTTAAGTGTCACTTCCTTCTTCTGTTCTTCCTCCTTCTCAGCAACTTTCTTGGTCTTGGAGGACCTGGTACCTGCTTTCTTTGGGCCCATCTTCTTCAGGTGTCAGCAGCAGCACTCAATTGCACAAGTTGCTGAGAATGATGTCTGGTCAGGTGAGTCACACCACACGGGACGTAGTACAGAAGGACGTCCGTCTGGCAGTAGAACAGGCGATGAATGATGACGGACACCTCCTCTCAGTCTTCAGTCTTTTGTGGAATTATTTTAGCTTTAATTTTAATTACTACTAGAAGTATTAGTACACTCAGTAAGAGTAAGAATAGCAAAAAGCAAATGTAGTCGAAGTGGAATTTGTTTATCCTTAATTTATGTATCATTTAGGATGGATGCAGCATCAGTGACCTGCAGCAGATAGCAATGGGGATGTGAATAGTAGTAAGCCAACAGGAACAATGGCAAGACACAGGCCAATTTGTCAAAAACAAAACAGCACCCTACCACCACAGCTCCCAGCCACATGGGCACATATCACATTCACAGGTACATGGGTAAAGGCCGGAAAACTCAAGCAGGCCTATATACCTATATGGCCAGAAAAAGGAGGATGCCTGTTACACATCACAGCTTAATGCACAAAAAAGAAAATCCCCTTGGCTAAAAGGTTTGAAAGTTACACAACAACAACACAAACAACAAAGGCATTTACAGTTTTTTTACACATACCCAAACAGTTAACTACACCCCAAACACCACATTTGGGAATTCAATGTATTGCCATCCACGCCCTAAATGATGTTAAATTCAACAGACAAAAGGGAAACCGCTACATCAAGCACCCCCCCTGCGCTGACTACCTCTGGGACTCTAGGCCTACTGGCAGAAGAAATCACAAGTGTGTAGGCCTGCGACAAAACTGAAGCACGATGGAAGGTCACACAAAATGGCCGCCCCCACATGGCCTGGCCATCCACAACAACATGAAAAGAAAGAGAAGACAGACAATACATGCATTCGGCAAAAGGACAATGCTTGGCTTCACAAAATGGCCCCCCCGCCACCCACGTGGTCAGGCCACCCTCAAACAACAAAGTACATAGAGGACAGAAACAGTAACTGGTCCATGCTCCAAAAACTACAACCAAATGACAACCTGAGGAGTTTCTTTAGCAAAATAAACAGCATCAACATTTTCGAGAAGGTTTTATGCAACTCAAGACATATTGCTTGCGAGATTGCAAAATCGGCGTGTTCGGCAGCGCGAATTATACAAAACGTTGTTATCGCGTGCCCGAGCATTCACATTGAGCGCGCAAAGAAGACAAAAACTGTAAGGTCACGTTGTCACACTGTGCAAAGTGACCAAAACTACGCGAGCTGAATTCTAGGGTTACCTAGTGCGCAGAAAAAGCCATATTATTCAACACACACCCAAAACCTGCAATTCAACACCAAACGTACACCAAACGCACATTTTGTTAATCACTCCAAGCCATCCATGACCTACATGATGTTACACTTGCAACTTAAACACCACAATAAGAGTTGAACAACTTTCATGCACCCAAGATGATAACTCTAGTAGTACCCTTGGGCCTACTGGCAGAGCAGGCCAGAAGCTTGGAGGCCTATGGCAAAAACACAGTGGCTTGAAACACAAAATGGCCGCCACCACCTGGCCAAGCCACCCACAGAAAGTAAATAAACTCACGCAGGCCTATACTAACTACATGAACTACTAGGGTTACCTAATTTTACAAAACAAAAATGAAATTCCACTACTGTGGAAAAGTAAATTTTGCCATGTTCTGTGTCCCTACGTGTCATCCATCATATGTTATGTGTGCATGATTAATATGCATATGTTATTCCCCATGTTTGATTAAAGACGCAAATACAGTTGCGTCCACCTCTAGTATGTCAGTTTCCAGTTCTCGTTAATAATACGAGTATCAGGCCTATGTAAAGTTATGTTGCCACGTTTCCCAGTGTGCACGTTATTTCATTGAAAGTCCCCGTTTCTAGGCCTCAAAAGGGCCCGGACACCAGATTCAGCTCCTGTCTCCTGAAACCTCGCTGAGGAGGGATACAGCCCCCACCTGTATCCTCGACCCTTCACTTACTTCCTGCCTCGCAGTGCCCGGCCCAGCCTGGCTCAGTCTCTGAGTCTGCCAAGACTATGTTATGATTCCAGTTATCAGTTCAGCCCTCCTTCCCTGCATTCCTAAGCTACTGAATCGCATCAATAGTTTCCGTCATTGTCTAGCCTTCACGTCTCCATGTTAGAGAAATACTGCATTTAATGGTCATTTAATATTCTTCATCACGCACTACTGAGTTTGCAAATGAATCCAATGCCATCCATGATGTTTTACAGACGCACACAGAAACATGGTTGGACCCGTGGGTACCTCTAGGCCTACTGGATGAAATTTCAAAGACATACAACTTGGCCCCTCATGAAAGTACAGGCCTCCCTCAATAATACTTTTTAAGAAAGATTGAGAAGCACAGAAGACTGTAGTTAAAAAAAAAACCAAACCAAACAAACATTTACAGTACACCAATTCTCAAACTTACTTGTAAAAGAAAAGTTCAAATCCAAAATTCCTCAATAAATCCAATCAAATGCTATGATGCAGCAGACATACACATAGAGTGATCCTTCCAGCTCCAAATCCAAATGAAAGTGAACAGCACATGGACAAAGCACTGGGAGGAGCCTGGTGGACAGGAAGAGGAAGTTGGAGACTCAGGGGCACTTCCCTTCTCTTGAAAAAAAAAGTAAAAACAAAAAGAGGATTCCTTGCCCAAAAAAATACAGACAAATCACAATCTGAGGGGTTTTTCTGAGCAAAATGACCATTTTCGAGAAGGTTTTAACATGCTCGAAAGATATTCTGTGCCAGATTGCAGTTTCTGCGTGTTCGGAAACGGGATCTTACCTACATGGCACTGCAAGGAAGATAGCGCGTCCTAATGACGTGTTCTCGCGTCTGAATGACGTTATTGCGTTCTCACAGTCGGGTGGGATTGTGCGGCCGGATTCCAAACATCATAGCGAATGGGAGAGAAAAGCGAGCAAGCGAACGCAGAACCACGGTAAGTCATTACCGCGCACGCGAGAATGCTATTGAGCACGCGAGGTAGAAAAACTACTACGCTACGCTGTAGATTGCGAAGTAGTCGTCAGCTTCGCGCTCGCAGCGAAGTGGCCGAAAATTTGCAAACTCCGCGAACGGAGCGCTGTTCTCCGCCCAGGGTTACTTCAGAGCCATGGAACCAGGTCAGGAGATCTGCTCTAGAGGCAGAAAACCAGGTCAGCAGAGCTCATTTGGAGGGTGGAAACGAGGTCAGCAGAGCTGCTTTTGAGCCGGAGTACCAAGTCAGCAGAGCTGCTTTAGAGCCAGAGAACCTGGGCAGCAGAGCTGCTGTAGCTGGTACTGACTGACACTGACTGACTAACACTGACTGACACTGACTGACTGACACTAACTGACTGACACTGACTGACACTGATTGACTGACACTGACTGAATGACACTGATTGACACTGATTGACTGACACTGACTAACACTGAATGACTGACACTGACTGACTGACACTGACACTAGCAGATCTGTTCTAGAGGCAGAGAACCAGGTCAGCATAGCTCATTTAGAGGTAGAGAACCAGGTCAGTAGAGCTGCTTTAGAGCCAGATAAACCAGGTCAGCAGAGCTGCTCTAGAGGGAGAGAACCAGGTCAGGAGAGCTGCTGTAGCTGACACTGACTGACGGACACTGACTGATTAACACTGACTGACACTGATTGACTGATACTGACACTGATTGACACTGACTGACTGACACTGATTGACTGACACTAACTGACTGACACTGACTGACACTGATTGACTGATACTGACACTGACTGACTGACACTGAATGACTGACACTAACTGACACTGATTGACTGACACTGACTGACTGATACTGACACTGACTGACACTGACAGACTGACACTGATTGACTGACACTAACTGACTGACACTGACTGACACTGATTGACTGACACTGACTGACTGACACTGACTGACTGACACTGACTGACACTGATTGATTGACACTGACTGAATGAAACTGAATGACACTGATTGACTGACATGGACTGACTACTCTCTACTACTCTACTACTCACTCTCGACTACGCTCTACTACTCTCTCTCAACTACTCACTCTCTACTACTCACTCTCGCCTACTCTACTACTCTCTACTACTCTCTCTTTACTACTCACTCTCTACTACTCTCTACTATTCACTATCTACTACTCTCTACTACTCACTCTCTTCTACCCACTCACTACTACTCTCTACTACTCACTATCTACTACTATCTACTTCTCTCTACTACTACTACTCTATACTACTCACTCTCTACTACTCACTCTCTACTACTCTCTACCACTCACTCTCTACTACTCTACTACTTACTTTCTATGACTCTCTACTTCTCTCTCTCTACTACCTACTCTCTACTACTCAATCTACTACTCTCTACTACTCACTCTTTACTACTCTCTCTCTACTACTCACTCTCTACTATTCACTCTTTACTACACACTCTCTACTACTCACTCTCTACTACTCTCTACTACTCACTCTCCACTACTCACTCTCTACCTCTTGCTCTCTACTGCTCTCTACCACCCACTCTCTACTACTCTACGAATCTCTACTACTCTCTCTGCTACTCACTCTCTACTACTCACTCTATTATTCTACTACTCTCTCTACTACTCACTCTCTACCACTCAACTATGCACTCTACTACTCTCTACTACTCACTCTCTACTACTCTACTACTCATTCTCTACTACTCTCCCTACTACTCACTCTCTCCTACTCGCTCCTTAATACTCTCTACTACCCACTCTACTACTCACTCTCTACTACTCTACTACTCTCTACTACTCTCTCTAATTCTCACTCCCTGCTACTCTATCTACTACTCACGCTCTACTACTCTCTACTACTCACTGTCTACTACACACTCTCTACTACTTGGTCTCTACTATTTGCTCTCTACTGCTCTCTACTACGCACTCTACTATTCACTCTCTACTTATCTCTACTACTCACTCTACTACTCACTCTCTACTACTCCCTTTCTACTACTCTACTTCTCTCTACTACTCACTCTATGCTACTCACTCTCTACTACTCTACTACTCTCTACTACTGTCTCTCTCGACACACTCTCTACTACTCTCTACTACTAACTTTCTACTAGTCTTTACTACTCACTCTCTACTATTCTCTCTCTACTACTCAGTCTCTACTACTCTCTGCTACTCACTCTCTAGTACTCTCTCTACTACTCTCTACTACTCTGTACTACTCACTCTCTACTATTAATTCTACAATTCACTCTACTACTCACTCTATAGTACTCATTCTCTACTACTCTCTACTACTCACTCTCTACTACTCTCTCTCTACTACTCTCTACAACTCACTCTACTACTCACTCTCTACTACGCACTCCACTACTCTCTACTACTCACTCTCTACTATTCACTCTCTACTACTCACTCTCCACAACTCACTCTCTACTTCTCACTCTCTATTACTCTCTACTACTCACTCTCTACTACTCACTCTCTACTACTCAACTAATCTCTACTACTCTCTCTACTACTCACTCTCTACTACTCACTCTCCATTATTCTACTACTCTCTACTACTCTCTATACTTCTCACTCTACTACTCACTCTCTACTACGCACTCCAATACTCTCTACTACTCACTCTCTACTACTCTCTCTCTACTACTCACCCTCTACTACTCATTCTCTACTACTCTCTACTACTCACTCTCTACTACCCACTCTCTACTACTCAACTAATCTCTACTACTCTCTCTTCTACTCACTCTCTACTACTCACTCTCTATTGTTCTACTACTCTCTACTACTCTCTCTACTACTCACTCTCTACCATGCACTCTACTACTCTCTACCACTCACTCTCTACTACTCTTCTACTCATTCTCTACTACTCTCCCTACTACTCACTCTCTCCTACTCGCTCTCTTCTACTCTCTACTACCCACTCTACTACTCACTCTCTACTACTCTACTACTCCCTACTACTCTCTCCAATTCTCACTCTCTGCTACTCTATCTACTACTCATGCTCTACTACTCTCTACTACTCACTGTCTACTACACACTCTCTACTACTTGGTCTCTACTACTCGCTCTCTACTACTCTCTACTACGCACTCTGCTACTCACTCTCTACTACTCTCTCTCTACTACTCTCTACAACTCACTCTACTACTCACTCTCTACTACGCACTCCACTACTCTCTACTACTCACTCTCTACTACTCTCTCTCTACTACTCACTCTCTACTTTTCACTCTCTACTACTCTCTACTACTCACTCTCCACTACTCACTCTCTACTTCTCGCTCTCTACTACTCACGCTCTACTACTATTACTATTGCTATTACTATTACTTCTATTCCTGTCAAGCATGACAACCTTGATCAATCTGCAGCTGACATTTCTGAATGGCTTGTTAAAGCCAGCAATACACACGCCCCCTTAAAAATGTCGAAAACTCTACGTCATTCTGACGCCCACAAATGGTTTTACCCAGATCTCAGGGCCAAAAAACTCATTGTTCGCCAGAAAGAACGCGAGATGGAGAAGGGATTACGATCCTTCTGAGAAAACCCAATACTTGGTTGCCCGTTCCACCTATATGAAGGCCATTCTTTCAGCCAAGGCAGAATTCTTCTCTAAAATCATTTAAAGTTCCACCAGTAGGTCGAAGGACATTTTCTCTATTGTCGATAAACTTACCAACCCGGCAAGAACCCAGCCCAAACCTAAAGCTACACAAGAATTTTGCGACACCCTCAATAAATATTTTCAAGACAAAATTAGGCTTATCAAGTCTAGCATTTCAGTTACCCTACCCACTCCCCATGATGCCACCTCCTTCTCCAATACTTCCTTCCTTGACTCCTTCCCTCTGCTGGATGTCACGTCCTTGCTCGCTTTGACAGCTAGGGTTAAGTCAGGTTCCCCTCATGACTGTTGTCCTCCTCAGATCCTAAAAAAAGTGATTACTGCCCTTCCTCTGCCCATATTGAGTCTTCTTAACAACTCTCTAGCATCAGGCGTGGTGCCAAGCTCTTTTAAAGAGGCTGTGGTGGTACCATTACACAAGAAGCCAGGATGGGATCCTACCATACTCTCAAAGTATAGGCCTATCTCTCTCTTACCTTATTTAGCGAAAGTCTTGGAAGCTCATGTCACCACTCATCTTTCTTACTTCATCGAGCAGTCGGATTTTCTGGACCCAGCTCAAGCGGGATTTCGTCCAGCCCACTCTACTGAAGTGGTTATTACAGCAGTCCTGGACTCTTTACGCTACAATGCAGACCTAGGCATTCCCCAGGCCCTGGTTCTGCTTGATTTGTCGGCCGCGTTTGACACGGTCGACCATGAGATCCTTCTCGACAGTGTCAAACTGGCCGACATACGTGGCCTCGCCCATGACTGGGTTAGGTCTTTCCTTAGTTCCCGCTCTCAATCAGTAGGTCTCCCCCCCTTTTCTTCGTCAAAATTGTACACTACCTGTGGAGTCCCACAGGGCTCCTCCTTATCACCGATTCTGTTCAACATTTACATGTTCCCACTGTTGAAATTTCTAAAATCTTTTAAAGTTAACACCTTTAACTACTCAGATGTATGCAACTCACCTTCACCATCGATGACTCCCCTGAATCTGTTCTTCAATTTCAAGCCACCTTGCTTTCTATAGGTCAGTAGATGGACAGTAACAAGCTTAAGCTGAACCCCGGAAAGACAGAATTGGTCCTTTTCGGCAAAAGTAAGCTTTTCTGGGGACCACATTATTGGCCTTCTAAACTTGGTCCCCCCCCACTCCATCTAAAACTGTGAAAAGCTTGGGGGTATTGATTGACGATGAGCTCTCGCTGAGACCTCAGGTTAATGATGTGGTGTCTTCGTCTTAGGCGCCGGGAAACCCTTTTTGGGTAGCTGTTGCGCCCTATAAATTGATAAAATAAATAAATAAATAAATTCGTGCTTTTTTCAGCTTCGGAAAATAAAGAACATAAGCCGAATGTTCACCCAACCCGCCCTGACCCAGGTTGTAATGGCCCTGGTGCTGTCGCACTTGGACTATTCCAATGCTATTTACCTCGGCCTCCCGGCCTCTCTTAGCAAGTGTCTGCAGCTGGCTCAGAACCAAGCCGCCAGACTCATCTATCGTCTCCCCCGCTGGCAATCTGCTAGACCGCTACTTAAGCAACTCCATTGGCTTCCTGTTGTACAACGCACTCTTTTTAAAGCTGCCTGCATGACGTTTAAAGCCCTTAATGCTCGCAGCCACAGGTTCATTCAGGATCTTTTGCCTAAATACATTCCCTTGCGCAACCTCCGGTCTGCCTCTCAAACTCTTCTGATTGTCCCCCGCTTTAAATTCCAACGTAAGGGAGGACGCAGGTTTGCCACGCTTGCTGCCAAGCTGTGGAACACTCTCACCCTGGAGATTCGCTCATCTACCTCTCTTCTCCAGTTTAGGCAGCAGCTTAAGACGTGGCTATTTGTGCAGACATCGGCGTAATTCCTTTGTTTTCTTTCTTCCCTGGATTTAGTTTCCAGCATTGTTGGTTAGCGCCATGAAACCTTTGGGTGTACGTGCGCTGTACAAATTCTGGATAAGATAAGATAAGATACTACTCAACTAATCTCTACTACTCTCTCTACTACTCACTCTCTACTACTCACTGATCAGGCTTTTGAATTAAAAAAGAAGTTGTTTACTTTAGTAATCAATAGAATTCGTACACTAGAGAAGACAATCAATCTTTTGAAAGCGCAAAGTAAGTGTAAAAGACTAATTAATAGAACTCATTTTTGTAATTTTTTTCTGGAGAATGGAAGCATAGTTCAAGTTGTGAGCCATTTTTTAATGAAGAGACTTACTTTCAGACTAATGATTTTTTGCATGCAGTTGACACCAGTGGTCGAGCATATGAGGTGACGGACGGTTGTCTGATTGAGAAAGAGAAAATTGTCCCAAGAAGTGCAGAAGAGGTGTTCGCTGATGAAGTTTTAGGGAGACGTCCTAAGGCTCCAGTGTACACTTGGAATTGTAATAGTATTTGTAGTGTACGACAGGATTCATTTGATTTGTTTCGCAATTTCTTACGTAAGTATACTAAGAAAAGTCTTAAACAAAAGATTAAAATGTTGCAAGAATTAGATCCTTGCAGACTGAGAGAAAAAACGGGTTTGCAATGCCATTCTCTGGCTTGTCTTTCTAGAAATGTATGCCAGAATGTTTTTCACCATTTTAGGATGTTAGCAGTGCATCATACTGAAGTGACAGTAGTTAAACAGTGCTCTTTTGCATGGATCTGTATTAGATGTAAAGAACATGTGTGATGAGATTGAGGTTAGTTACTTTTGTGAAAAAGAGGACAGTGCAGAAACTGATACAGTAATAGAAGGAAATGTGGAAGAAAATGTACAGAATTTTAGTACAGAAAATTTTGACCAAGAAATTACAAGGTTTAAGGTCATTTCAAGTGAAAGGCCAAAGTTTTCTTGTGTGTGTTGTCGATGAACTCATTATAAGAATCAGACTAGGTTAGTTCATTTATATTTAAAATGTGAAAAGGAAAATAATAATGAGTGGAAGGATTTTGCAACTTATTTGTTGGTAGAGAATTGTTTTGATTTGGGTTCTGGTCAACCTATTTGTAAATATTGTTATACAAAATTAAATGATAACAAAATGCCTGCTAGAGCTGTACATAATAATCTTGAGTTGGTAAATATTCCTTCTGAACTGATGGATTTAAATACCTATGAGTCTATTCTGATTCAATGTGTGCATCCATCTCAGGCTATTGTTCGCATGGAGCCTAAGACAGGGAAATTGCCTCCTTCAGATTTACAGAGAGGATTAGGGAAGAGTTGTCTATTTGTCTCTAGGTTTAAAGAAAAATATTGAAATAATTGTGTAGTGAGCCAGTTCGCCTCGCGCGCCCTGTGTGCGACGCGCGAGGCATTGGTCTCGTGCTGACCGTTAATGTTTATGAGTTGTGACAGTTGGTGGCTGGCGTACACGGCCATTTTAGATGTACCTGGTGAAGGCTGTGTCATGCTGGCGGGAGCTATTAATAAAGACTTTCTCAATCATTTAAGTGTGCCTTTGAGTTACTACAACTCTTTATTGGCGACGAGGCACTTAAGCTCCCGCAACGGACCCGCGAAAGAAAAAGATAGAATAAAAAATGGTTTACTTAGGAAATGAGGCGTATATTGTTTGAGCTGTTGATCAAGGCGAAGCAGAGGGAAGCTGCCTGCGTTGTCCAGGCGTGTGAAAAACGTGGAGACTTTCCCGCTGATGTGAAGGGGTGAGCAGAAGTGTGGCGCTGAAGCGGAACAGTATGGGTTCTGCTTCTCTTCTTTGCTGCTTCGAGAATAGACGCCGAAGTGAAGTACGACGCGGTGACTGAAACATAAGTCAAGCTTGAAGCTGTACCCGCCTACCTCATGAAGCTTGCCTGATCAAGTAACAGCACATTCCCAGCATCTCAAAGGGGAAGTAACTCATTTTCAAAAGTGTATTTGTGCCGTTTTGCATTTCTATTACCATAGACTTTAAACAAAAGTAAAGCACAAGGAAGATTTCGCTGGGGTAAACACCACTTAAACAGTGGGTATAAGAGTTAAAGCACGACATATTGGTTATATATGGAAAAAAGAACACTGCAGTGTAACAACTTATGTCAAGTATAGTGGAGTACATACTGACAAAGACAAGCCCAGGAAAAAAGGGTTTTTGGGAACAATTGATGGTTTTCTTCCTGCTTAGGTGAAAACCACTGGTGTTTTGCGCATTACAAGAGTTAAATCTGAAGTTGTAAAAAAAAAACTCGCAGAGGCATATGTTATATAATTTGGTCTCTCAAATAAAATAAGTAACACCTGAGAATAATGATGCAGTCAATTCACCCTCCGCCTCCTTTCTTAGATACACCTGGGGAACCACCTGTAACATGGAGAAAATGGTTTGACGCATTTGAGAATTATTTGGGTGCCATTGGTGCGCACAGGTTCAGAGGAGAAAGAAAAAGATTTTTACTTCTTCACTCACTGGGGTTCGAAGGAAGAGAAACACTCAAACACTTACCTGATGTAGTTGATGAAGGTGGTGAAGAAACGGATAAATACCAAAACACTGTTAAAAATTTTAAAATATGGTATGACAAGCAACCCAGTGTCGTTGTTTCAAGACACAAATTCTTCAAAAGAGCGCAAAAAATAGAGGAAGATGTTGACACGTACATTACCGCCTTGAAGAAAATGGTGGCGGAGTGTGAATTTGAAAATTTCAGTGAACAATTGGTGCGTGATAAATTCATAAGTAAATGTCTCGATAAATCCATAAGAAAAAAGTTATTGTCCTTAGAAAATCCATCTTTAGATGAATCCATCCGTATAGCCAAGAGCATTGAAACGTCACAATCCTCTATCAAAGAGCTCGAAAGCAAAAATGCAGAAATTGTAACACCTGTGCACATAAAAAATGTGGTGAAAAGAAAAGAATTTCAACAGAACAATTTCTTCAAAAGAACAGATATCTGCTTCAGGTGTGGTTATCCTTCTCACGCAAAAAGCGGAAGACCATGTCCCGCGAGGAATGCCACTTGTCGAAAATGTGGGAAGATAGGGCATTTTGACAAAGTATGCCAAACTCAAAAGAAAAGTACTAACCAAGTTGCATGTGTTAAGGACTCCAGTGGCAGCGACAGTGATGACACACTCAGTGAACTTAAAGACATGGTTTTGGTGGTCAATGAAGGAGACATAAAAAGTGGTGCTCCAAATGACTGTGTTGATCCTTACGCAATCATTGGTGTTGGAGATAAGAATCTGCAACTTTTGGTAGACTCAGGAGCCAGGATCACAATGATCAATGAATCTTTATTCAAGGAAAGATGGGGAAATAGACCCCTGCAACCACCTGATCGAGAGCCAGTATCCTATGAAGGGAGGAGTATAGATCGTCTAGGGTATTTTGAAGACGTCTTGGTGTTCAAGAACAGACACATACATGGAAAAATATATGTGGTCGTTCATGGATTAGACATTTTAGGATGGTTCCATCAAGGTTTGTTCAGTATGATGCTATGTCCTGGAGCTAAAGAACACATTTTGGTTATTCGCGACCAAACACATGTGGAAGAATTACTCAATAAATACCCGAGAGTGTTTTCTGGGGAACTGGGAAAGATCAAAGGGTTCAAGCACAAAATAAAGATAAAGAGTGATGCTGTGCCGGTTAAGCACAACATAAGAAGTATACCCTTCAGCATTCGAAGCGATTTGGAAAAAGAACTCGTGTCTATGCAGAAAAGAGGAGTCATTGAACCAATTGAGTCGTCGGATTGGTCTTCGGCTTTAGTGGTAGCACGGAAGAAGAACAACAAACTCAGACTCTGCATTGACCTGCGCAGTCTAAACAAAGTGATTTGGGTAGATTCGCACCCTTTACCTAATATTACGGAAATGTTGGGAGTAGTTGCAGGGGCAAAGGTTTTCACCAAACTGGATTTGGCCTCTGCATATCACCAAATCGAACTAGACAAGGATTCACGCCACTTTACTGCGTTCAACTCTCCATCAGGATTGTATCAATTCTGTCATATGCCTTTTGGCCTGGCTTCGGCAGCCTCTGTCTTTCAGAGAGTCATGGTCAATCTGCTCAAGGGAATCAAAAATGTTGCTATATTCCAAGATGACGTCCTGATATTTGCTAAGGATCAACAGGACATGACCTTGTTTTGAACAAAATTTTGTCTATTTTCCAAGAGCATGGTGTCGTACTAAAAAGGGACAAATGTATATTCTCTAAAGACAGTGTAGAATATCTTGGTCACATCATCTCAAGCGAAGGCGTCACACCAAAGGCGAGTTTGGTTCAAGCCATAGTCGATGCATCAGCTGCCAAAGACAAAGCAGGTTTAAAATCACTTTTGGGTCTCACAGAATTTTATGCCCGGTTTATCCAAGACTATGCTACTAACATTCGCCCCATTTCAAGATTGTTACAGAACAAAAGTGAATTTGTGTGGGATGAAGAGTGCAAGTCAGCGTTCAAATGGATCAAAGAACAACTGAGTACTGTCAATGCTTTGAAACCTTTTGTGCAGGATGTCCCGTGCACCTTGACTGTTGATGCTAGTAACTATGGGTTAGGGGCTGTCTTGACGCAGGAGGTTGGTCCTAATGAACACACGGTGGGATTTGCATCCAGAGTACTTAGAGAGGCGGAAACGCATTACTCTGTGATTGAAAAGGAACTCCTAGCATGTTGGTGGGGCATTGAAAAGTTCAAAAATAATCTGTGGGGGCGTAAGTTTACACTTCAAATGGACCACAAACCGTTGGTGTCTATTCTTGGTAACACAAAAAGCCGGAATGCTACACCCCGCATTGCC
This sequence comes from Lissotriton helveticus, assembly GCF_964261635.1. Taxonomy (NCBI): domain Eukaryota; kingdom Metazoa; phylum Chordata; class Amphibia; order Caudata; family Salamandridae; genus Lissotriton; species Lissotriton helveticus. Next base: position 54,823,752 of record NC_136059.1, read on the forward strand.
CGCCTTGCATCTAAGCTACTACAATACAATTTTGAAGTGGTTCACATTGCTGGGGGAAAAAATGTGAGGGCAGACGCATTGTCACGCTTGCCGGCCTCCACAAGTCAGACTATGCAATGCAATGATGACTGTTGTTATGATGAAAAAGAAGACTGTATTATAGCCAGTGTTGAATTGATGTATGTATGTTCTGTGGGACAAGAAGGTTGGAGGGAGGCTCAAGAAAGTGATGAAGTTCTAAAAGAGGTGAAGAAGTATATTGCTCAAGGGTGGCCCAGAGAAAGGAATGTGAGGGTGGAATTACAACCCTACGTGAAGGTGGCAGATGAACTTTCTATTGAGGATGGCCTGGTTTTCAGGCTTGAAAAACTGGTGCCTCCTGAAAACATTAGATCCACTCTTTTAGTCAAAGCCCATGAAGGGCATCTTGGAGCCACACTCACCAAACGTAGAGTAAGAGAGTACTTTTGGTGGCCGCAGATGGACAAAGAAATTGATGCGATGGTGCAGGAGTGCACAATTTGTTCTTCGAGCGACAAATGTTTTCGTACAGCCTGTTCCCTGCTCACGCCCATACCTCTTCCGGGTGCTCCGTGGGAAAAACTAGGTATTGATGTGCTAGGACCCATCCATAGTCTATCCCATCAATGCAAATTTGCCATAGTGATGATGGATTATTATACCAAGTGGCCAGAAGCAAAGTTTGTGTCCAAAGTAGACTCTAAAGAGATTATCGACTTCATGAAAGAAATTTTCATGAGAGAAGGGTTCCCTCTTTCCATCATTTCCGACAATGGGGTGCAGTTTGTGTCCACAGAGTTGGAAGAGTTTCTTAAAGAATCAGCCATCACTCACTATAGAAGCTCCCTTTACCACCCGCAAACTAATGGCTTGGTGGAAAGACTCAATAGAGTAATTGGTGACTGTGTCAAATGGGCTATTGAACACAACAAAGCTGTTCCCCTGAGTGTGAGGGCTATGTTATGGTTCTACAGGACCACCCCCCATTCCTCTACGGGAGTATCTCCTTTTGAATTACTGAGAGGCAGAAAACCATGCACAGAATTTAGACCTGCATGGATGTCCAAATGGTTCAAATCTAATTCTTCTACCCAAGAAATTTATGAAAAAGTAGGAAGAATGAGTGAAAAAGTACAGTCGAAACCGAAAGAATACTTTGATGAGAGGAAACGGGTAAAAAAGAGAGCGTTTGCTGTGGGAGACTGTATAAGAATAAAGAAACAAGGGTTTGTAAAAAAAGGCGAAGCTAAGTGCAGTGAAACTGTAGTGGTTGACAAAGTGTGTGGAAGTGCTGTTCAGGTCAACGGACAGCACTGGTGGAATGTTAACAAGGTGGTAAAAGTGAAAAATGTTAAGAACAATCCGCTGAGCTCTAATGATGTAAAAAATGTTTCACGTGACAATCTTCAAAGTGATCTCAGTGCACAGCTTTCTTCTCCTCAACCCTCAACGGTGAGGAGGAGCACAAGAGCTATCAGAGTTCCTATTACATACCGACGTTGATTCTTTCCCTTTCCTCTGAGCTCTCTTCTTGTTCTCTGCTTTTCTTCTCTTCTGACTATTCTTTCTTTCCTCTTTGTTTTAGGGAAAGGAGATATGTAGTGAGCCAGTTCGCCTTGCGCGCCCTGTGTGCGACGCGCGAGGCATTGCTGACCGTTAATGTTTATGAGTTGTGACAGTTGGTGGCTGGCTGACACGGCCATTTTAGATGTACCTGGTGAAGGCTGTGTCGTGCTGGCGGGAGCTATTAATAAAGACTTTCTCAATCATTTAAGTGTGCCTTTGAGTTACTACAAATTGGTGTAGAAAAAGTGGAAGAGGAACTTCTAGTTATTCTAGTTAATGGGGTTCCTACAAAGAGTAAGAAAATCTGGCAAGAATTAGTGGATGTTAGGAAAGTGAAAAAGGCAATGTTATATTTGGTAAAAAACAATCAATACTACAAAAATGTATATGTAGGAGAAGAGGAAACAACTGTAGAAGAGGACAGTGACTTGCCATCTGGACAAATTGAAAAAGTGGATGTGTCCAGAACTGAAAAAATCTACGAACAATACAGTGTTCATCCACTACATTCCAAATAAGTAAAGGGGAATGCTATCGAGGTATTCCAAATGAAAGAAGCAAAAGGAAGTCCCATTAGTGTATGGGAAGAAAGCTTGGAAGCTCGTTGTTTTCCTCAGTTAATTCCAACAGGTCAAGGTGGACGATATGATGACCGACCTGTGCAGATTCGTGCATCTGAATACCGGACATTAAGATTATATGCAGAAGATCCAAGGTTTCGCCAATGTATTCCATATTTGTTTCATCTTCTGTTTGAGAGTGACTTGTCTGGATTTTCTTATGCAGTGAACCATATACTAAAAAGTGGAGTACATCTGCAAAATATTTCGGCAAGGGATTTTATGGATAAAGTCCAACAGAAAGACACTGTTTTGGAATCCCAGCTAATTAATCTCATGGCATGTCAGCGTGGTACTAACGAGTATTGGTACCGTATTCATGCGGATTTGAAATGTATGCTAAGAAACCTAGGAACTCCTACATGGTTCCTTACTATAAGCTGTGCTGAGTATGCTGGGAAGGTTTACTTCAATTTCTTCAAGAGGCAAATGCAAACAATATATAATACAAGACACCTGGAGAACTGTGCTCTTTGGATCCAATTAATGTATGCAGGTAGTTCAATCATAGATTTGAAGCTATGATGTCTTTTATCACAAACAAAAAAAATCCTCCTCTTGGAGAGGTTCTGGATTTCTTTTGGAGAAAGGAGTATCAAGCAAGAGGCGCTCCTCACATACATATGCTTCTTTATGTTATGTTATGTTAATATTTATTTATTAAGCGCACGTACACCCGTAGGCTTCATGGCGCTATCAGAAGGGAACATAACACAAAAATAATACCCTAGAAGTAAGCCTGTTTGAAAATCCACGTCTTAAGAGATTGTCTAAAGGAAAGGAGGTCTGGACTCTGCCTTACAGGCAGTGGTAGTGAATTCCAGAAGGTAGCTGCAAGATGGTGAAAGCAGCTACCAACCAGACGTTTTTTCTTGAAAGTCGGGACAACTAAAAGAGCTTTAGTAAGGGGTTGTACCTGGAGACAAGTTTCTTAATAAATTTTGGGCCTGTGTTCTGTAGGGCTTTGAAAATGATACATCCAGTTTTAAACGCAACCCTTTGCACCACAGGTAGCCAGTGTAGTCTTTCCTGGCCAGGTCTGATAGACTGCCATTTCGGTTGTTTACAAATAAGCCTGGCCGCTTGATTTTGAACAAGTTGAAGTCTTTTTAGCAGGCCTGCAGGAAATCCCAAATAAAGACTGTTAGAGAAATCCAGTCGGAAAAGAACAAGGGCAATAATGACATGGGTAAGTGCAGATTGCGTTAGAAACGGGGCTATTTTTTTAATTTTCCTAAATTGAAAGAAACTGGCAGAGACTACTGTTCCAACTTGTCCTTTCAGTGAGAGATATGGACTGAGCATGACCCCCAGACTTTTAACCGAGAGAGATTTGGTGGGAGGGTCCCCCATACTAGGTGGCCAGAAATGTGGGCCCCAACTTAATTCGCTTTTCCCAGGCAGGATCAGTTCTGTCTTGCCTGGGTTAAGTTTAAGATGGTTGAGGTTCATCCACCTCTGTATGTGTGTCATGGTGTTCCGGAATTCTGTCACAGAATCTACAGTATTAAGGGGGAAGACAAGTTGGAGATCATCTGCATAGTTATAAATAGTAACTTTAGAGTTCCTTAAGGAATATAGTAGTGGGCGAAGATAAAGATTGAATAATAAAGGTGACAATGAAGATCTTCGAGGGACCCCACATGTAAGCCCACATGTAGTAGGAATTCTGGGGGCTGTGAAGGTAGCAAGACTCACAGATTGCGTGCGTCCTGTAATAAAGGAGGTGATCCAGCTTAAGGCGGGGCCCCTGAGGCCGGCCTGTTCGACACGGCTTTGGATCAAAGATGCCCCCAAATTTGGAACAGATTCGGATGACACAGTCCTGAGTTTTATTGAACAGTATTCTACATGTGCTGTTCCTAAAAGAACAGAACAAAAGAATTTAAAACATCAAGTCTTACGGTTTCAAAGGCATCGTTGTGGAAAATACTGTCGTCGAAAGTACAAATCAAAGGACAAGTTCTACACAAAATGTCGTTTTGGATTTCCACGACCAGTAATATCAAAAGGAAGAGTGAACAATTTTATGTCATCTTTGCGACATACTGTCACAAGAAAATTACCGAAATATACCTACAACTTAAGAAGAAATGAAGAGTCAAAATACATAAATGACTATAGCCCAGTCATTTTGTCCATGTGGAATGCTAACATGGATATTCAATATGTTGCAGACAACTCCATTGCTGTGGCTCGATATGTTACTTCTTACATTACGAAATCTGAAAAGACAGAACTAAAGGAAATACGGGAGGAAATTTCTCATGAAAAGAGCCCAAGTAAGAAATTGTACAGCTACAGTTTGAAGATGTTGTCTCATCGAGAAATTGGAGCATAAGAATGTTCAGATCTCTTATCATCTGCAAGTCTATATGCCAAATCTAAAACAATCATTTGGGTGAGTTTAGGTCTTGCAAGAACACGAAACCGAGTTTTGAAATCTGTACAAGAAATTGAGTATTTAGCAGAGAAAGAACCAAACAGTACAGATATTTTGAAGACAAATGTGTTGGATACATACTATCCAAATAGAAGTAATCATCTTGACAACGTTTGTCTCTATGAAGTATTCAAAGCTATACTTTTAAGAGGAATATTACAGAAGATATCAATAAAGGTGTATATGCTGTGATTGGATCTGAAGGATGTCTGGTGAAACAAAGAAAAGGACATTTGAATAATCATCGAAAACTGAGTTGCAAAACTCAAGACAAAAGGGAATTTTACTATTTAGCTATTTTGCAACTCTTTAAGCCATGGCGTACAGAAGAGAACCTACTTGGAGATTTTCTCAGTTATGAAGATTCATTCAAAGCAACCAAAAATACCATAGAATGTCCTGTTTTTACTAATTATCTACAAATGTTGAACGAGGAAATACGGCAAGAAGCTACAATTGCAGCAGAGATTGCTAGAGACAGTTCTCAAGACAGTCAAAGTTCTGCTTCGTTGAGTCAGGATCCACTAGGAGGACCAATTATCCAAAATGAAGCAGCCACTGCCATGGATGAGGTGGAAACGGCAATGGAACAAGCTCAGGAGGATGTAATAAACTGGAAAAACAACTAAATGTTGAGCAAAAACAAATATATGATGAAGTGACAGAGCAGTTTGAGATAGCTTTATGTCATGAGAAAAAAAGAGTGCTCATGTATGTCATTTAAACCTGTCCGACTGCACGTGAGTGGAGAAGCAGGAACTGGAAAAAGTTTTCTAGTTAAAGCAATTGCAACTTATCTACAGAAAATAACTGAGTTGTCACTCTCTTGTGTTGTTACAGCTCCAACTGGGTTGGCAGCACATAACATTAAAGGGATTACTTTACATCATTTATTGATGCTGCCAGTAGAGCGCGCAAATACATTAGAATACCACAAGCTATCTGGAGAAGCTTGTTGTGAAGTTTTGGCCTTTCTTATAAATGGCAACATGACTGTGACAATTGTTTGTTTTCAAGTAGTACTGAAATAGACACTGAAAGATTTATATATTTGACGATACCAGACTGCAAAGCAGTGTCTTTTAATAATCTAGTTAGAGAAGCAAATTAAAACCTGGTCTGTACCCAATGTAACTCACAAATGTTATCAACATTATTTATACAAAGGTATAGACGGTATGTAATTTTAATGCTCCAATGATATAGACCTGATGGAACAAAATTGACAACTTTAATTAAAAATGTTGTGGCTTCTCAATTATCAATTTCAGGAAGAACTTTTGTAACTGTAGCAATTATTTTCCATGATGGTCCTGCTACAACATCAGGACATTACACAGCTTTTTAAAAATGTCCAAAAGGCTGGACTCATTGTAATGATACTCAATTGACTTTTAAACAACGTTTGCCTTTTGACTTACCAAATTCTTACCTAGTGTTTTTACAACCCAAATTTTAGGCAAAATAATTGGCCTAGGAAGATTAGTGCTGTTAAAAAAGGTTAGTCTGCTGTTGAGAATTACTTTGTGAGTGAGGGTGATCAAGATAAAAAAAACGTGTACTTTTCATAGAGGTAGTGTAAGTGTATCACATAGTGAGTGATTTGAGTATTACAGGAAATGTTGGTCATGAGTGAGGCAGAGATGTTTTAGACTATTTATAGTTGTTGTAGATGTTGTTGACATGTTTATTTTAATGGTATACAGCTCCTTTCTAAGATAAAGGATGAGCAGAGTGTCATCAGCATACCTCCTGATGTTGAGATTCTGATAGCTTACTGGTTGTTTAAGGTTCTATGTACATGATAAATAGCATAGGGTGGAGATATAACTATTGTTAGATGATAGAAAAGACGTTGGAGCTTTTGATTCAGAAGGTCGGGAAGAGGAAATTTAAGAGTACTTTTAAGTAACTTCCAAACAAAGGACTTTGCATATACTATTTGGCCATGTGGAAAAGTATATCAATCAAAAATGAGTATTTCGGGTAAATGTTGTTAATATATGTTTGTACATAACTTTACTTGGAGAGTATAAAAAAGAAGTAATAATGTTTTATTACTTTGTGATTGTTGATATTTACGTAAGAAATTGCTGTTTGGAAGAAAACATTTAAGATATGTTTTTTTCTAATTTTTACATTATTTATTGAAACGTTGTATGGGTTTTTTAAACACAATACTTTTGATTGTGGTTTTTTTTGCCCGCTGTCATATGATGAGTAGTATTGATCTCACTGTTTTTAGTGAAATTCAATATATTCTTAGAACAGCAAAATAAAACATATTAACATATAGTACAAATTATTTTGTATTTTGTATTGTAAATATATATTATAACTCAATTGTTTATTCTCCCACACAGATATCATATTTATAAGGTAAGTACGACAAACAAAAAATACTTTTTCATCACATTCTTACTTCTCTTTCTCTCTATCCTTTCTTTTTGCCAAGTTTGGTGGAAATCCATTCAGCCGTTCGAGCTAAAAGTGAGGTCGACAGCCCTATGGAAATTAACCTGCTGATCATCTCGAAGTCCTCCATGTCCAACGAATACGGCCCCAGTGGGTACATAACGAGACGCAGCGTTCCATGCTAATGCGCCACCCGTGGCGGTAGACGGCATACTCAGATGCCAAAACGTAAATGTTGAAAGTAAATAACAACTGTCATACTTCATATTGAGCATAAGTTCCACAGTCATACGGTTCTTTCAAATGTGCAGTCGTTCATATAGTGCCGAACAGATTCCCACAGAGTGTCAACCCACAGTTCAGTAAACGTAAAAGAAAAGAATAATATCAAACGGTGACTAAAGTGCAGTGATGATTAAAACATTAAACAACAGTTTCATGAAACAAAGTTAAAAGACAGCATAATTGCGGCAGCAACAATATGACTCAAATTTTTGAACTAGCCTAAATGCACGGCTAGTTCTTCATGTAAATTATGACCACCTGGTTCTGTTGTTCTGTACTTTATTATGAGTCTTGATTCTAGTCTCTCTAGTCTTGACAAATACTGCCTAAAAGTGAACTCAGCCCACTTTCCCATCAGCAAGTCTGTTGTTTATTACCATAGGTATGACGCGAATACCAGGTGACAATGTATATTATGCACGTAACGCAGTTCACTCGTTCTTGTGAGAAAGCAGGTTTACCTGCAAAGCGCGTTGAGAAAAAGCCTTTTGAATTAAAAAACACGCTTTGCAACTTTAAAGTGGCCCGGACTTCTTTCTTTCACGGAGGAGAGTGTTTGGTTGGAAATTCAGGGATTCGCTACCCCGCCGAGGCCCGCCACTGGAAGCGGCAGGGATCCGAAGCGACTCACGGAGGAGAGTGTTTGGTTGGATATATATATATATATATAAATATATATATATATATATATATATATATATATATATATATATGTGTGAACACACTGTCACCAATGTAGCTTTCCTTCAAGCCAAGGTAAAGGACAACACTGGAGCCGTGGCCTCTATTTTCAGTGTGGATTTATTCAGACACAATGTCCGACGCGTTTCGGAGTATAACAAACTCCTTCTACACGGGCCCGTGTCTGAGGGGGTGGCTACCCCTGCCGTGAGCAAGCCGAATAGGAGGCTTGGGACAAGCCAACGTTGGTGTTTAATTAATATATATATATATATATATATATATATATATATATATATATATATATATATATATATATATATATATATATATATATATGTATATATATATTCACTGAAAAAACCATAGGTTATAGACCATATATAGTTAGGAATTAGCATTTAGAAAACCTTATTTTACTCACACAAAACCATTGAAATTCCATATATAGTTAGTTGCACTAACTATATATCGCGCACCCGCAATCCACTGCTGATGATGTCACATATTACATCATTCATGACATGGTCAGTGACATCACTGATAACAACATCCAGTGATTTTTTGTTTCTATAAAGTTTAAATATGTCTTACATATTGAAGAATGAGTGGATGTGTAAGTGTCTGGACGAAGGATTTAGTAGGTGCATGACTGACTGTATGAGTGAGTGATTAAATGTGTCTCACTGACTGCATGGGTTAGTGACTAAACTGTCTTAATTTGTGCATCATTATGTCTGTTGTTCTGTAAACTGCTGCATGTGTTGATCAGTAGCTATATGAGTAACTATATGGGTTATTGATTGATTGCCCAAGTATTTGTATGGGAGACTGAGTGTGTGCGTGGCTAGCTGGGAGGTGTGTGACTCTGTACAGATCAATCTGTACTTGTATCAATGATTGTATAAGAAGGTAAGTATGTGTTAGTATATGTTTGAAAATGTAAGGTGCTCTATGTTTAACTGTATAGACAAGAAAATGGAAGTGTCATTGATTCTTTACAGGACTGACTAGGTGTGTGAGTAACTCCATGGATGAGTGGCAGACTGTGAGTGTCTGTATAGGTGTATGAGTGCATATGATAGTGTTGTAAAGATGAGTGATTGTATGTATGAATGATTGTATGGGTGAATGAGTGAAGGTGTGTGTAGACGTAGCAATCAGTGAGTGCGTATGTAGTAACTAGTATTGGTGTGTCAATGGTTTCAAAAATTATACTCTCTTTTTAACACTGGGTGAAACAGAGGTTATATTAAAATGTGAGGAGATGCATTGTATTGTCACATGAATGATATCATCAGTGATGTGGTCATTGATGTCAAATGAGATGTCATCAGTGATGTCATCAGTGATGTCATTTGAGATGTCATCAGTGATGTCATCAGTGATGTCACTGACCATGTCATGAATGATGTAATATGTGACATCATCAGCAGTGGATTGCGGGTGCGCGATATATAGTTAGTGCAACTAACTATATATGGAATTTCAATGGTTTTGTGTGAGTAAAATAAGGTTTTCTAAATGCTAATTCCTAACTATATATGGTCTATAACCTATGGTTTTTTTCAGTGAATTTTCAAGGTTTTGTAAATGCTAATTCCTAACTATATATGGTCTATAACCTATGGTTTTTTCTGTGAATTTCATTGGTTTTTTAACAGCTAATATCTGTAGCTGTAAAATGTATTCTTCTTTAAATCCAAAAATATATTTTATATGTTTATGAATAATTATTTTTTTAAATATATTTTTTTCTTCGTTCCCGCTTCGCGAATCGGGAAGCTTCCCGTTAGCTGACCTTGATGCCGCGAAATAGACCGCGAGCCGGTAAACGTTTCTTTACCGCAAGTGCCGCGTTAGAAAACAACATCGTGACGCCTCCCGTCCGCATGACGTTTCACGTTGTCGCGTGATACGTCATATGACGTGCTACGTTAGCGAACTGGTACGCGAAGCGAGTCGCAAAGCGCAGGTTTCTGGAAGCAAACCGGGAGGCCCTGCAAAGCGCTTAACGTAAACACAGCAAGTCATGTGACTTGGTAATAACACTTTTCATTGGTTCATTTCACTTTTGGTTTCCTAATGATGTAAGACTAGGTCATATAATCTAAAATGAACACTTTTGATTGGTTGAGAACTCTTGTTTTTCCCAAATGATGAAAATCCCTCCTTCTTTCCTCACTCTGACTTTCATCATTGTGAGAGAAAGACCCTTTGTGATCACTGAGCAATGGCTTCTTTAGTAGCTTCAGCTGGTGCTTCCCCACCACCTCCACCACATCCAAGGAAGAGTGGACCACCTGCTCAAGTTATAATTCAACAAGAAGAAGAAGAAGAGGAACAGGACGACGAGCACGAAGAGAGGCAGTTTTTGCCTGAGCAGCCCAGGACGTCTCACCGGAAAGAAAACTTCATTTGGCAATTTTTTAAAATTCCCAAAGGTCAGAAAAAAGTAAATGCAAGATACGTAACTTGCCTTATATGTCAAGATAGACTGTCCAGAGGAACCGAGAAAAAATACAGTTTCGGAAACTACACAATGCATCGCCATATGACTAGGTGGCATCCTAACAACTACAGTGCTGCACAGTTTCGGAACGACCTAGATAATCTCCCTATTATGGCCAGAAGATCTGTTGTACCGGAAGTAACGGGACCAGAGGGCAGGGAGATGGTGCCAAATATACAAATGAAATTTGGTGAAGTAAAACACACCTGCGTATTTTGCGATGGATTCATTTCCTACGGAGAAAAAAGCATCACTCTGATCAACAGAGCTATTGACTATCATATGCAAGTTTGTACGAAACGCCCAAAATAATAAATACTTCTTTGTTTGTTTTGTTGCTCCTGTTGAGCCCTTTACAATGAATCGTTTTCATTGCCCCCTCCAAGAAAACCCCAAAAAAATATAAAACTTCAGAAAAATTCAAAAAAAGTAAAAAAATGTTCCGAAAAATAATAAAAAAAATATAAAACAACAAAAACAATAAAAAAAAAAGTTCTTTTCAGAACTACCTCCCCGTTATTAAAAAATTGGTACAATATTTGGAACTGTGCCAACCTCTATTTCTCTTAGTTCACTTCCCAGTTCGCTCGCCGGTACGCGAACTAGAAGCGAACCAAAAACAGTAAGTATAAGGGAAGGAAACAGACACTTATGTTAAAAGAAAGACAGCTATAGGGGAGTAAACTAGAGATACTATTACCCGTAATCCACTGCTGATGATGTCACATATTACATCATTCATGACATGCTCAGTGACATCATCAGCAGAGGATTGCGGGTTTTTTGGCAACGTGCCTTATCCACGGTTTAATAACGCTGCCTTTTGCTTTATATAAGTTTTCAAATTGTATGAAATATATACCAATAGGTCGTTATGAACCTTTAGGTAGTGCTTTTCTTCATGAGGTCTGGTCGCTTCCATACACATACAGATGTTTCAAAGATGATCAAGAAGTTTATCTGAATGGAGAGGAATGCACTGAGACGCCAGATCATTCACTAATGTGTAGGCACATACAGTTACACGGTTCATGCAACAAACACCGACCAAATATGGCTGATGCGTGTTGCAAGGCACGCCAGTTCCTGCTATCATCCCCACGTTCAAGTTGTTGGAAAATGGTAGTTATTTGATGCTCAATAATGAAGATTGTTCTGAGTTAATTGAAAAGGGTCTGCACCTCTGTACGGGTGTTCGCTATGTGAAGCACGAAAGTTTCACGGGCCGAACTCAAGGCCACCTCTCTCTGAGACAAAAGAGCTCTTATTCTTGCCATGCCGTTGAAATCTGTCCCAAGGTTGGTATTTGTGGCCAGATTGAAAACTCCCTATGTTCATGTGTGGGAGGAAATAGAACATTTCTGCAGCAAATAACCCGTTCACTTACTGTTACGATAAAAGGAATACTTTTAATTCAGATTTGCCTTTCAATTTCAGCAAGATGGTTCCAACTATCTTTAACGCATCCTCCACAAAGACCCTGGCGCACTTTTTTAAAGTTGTTACCAGTGGTCTCGTGACTTCATTTGAGAAAATCTTTGGAGTCATCCCTGCTTCCTTTCATTCTATTTTCTCCACTCTGGTTCGTGGATTGGCATTTTTACTTGCATTACCAGCGGACGCTCTTGTGCTTTTTTACATTTTTAAATATGGATGTCCCTCCTATGCAACCTCCCACCCTGCAGCTGCTGACACTGTTCCGCAATCGCATGCTAGAATATTATGGCACAATGCCGTTGGCGATATTAAGCACGGCATATGGATTATCTTTTCGATTCTCCTACTTCACCTGTGTCCAGCCTGTATTTCACTGCCTGACCTGTGATTTCGATTGGGCCATTGATTTGTGTCTCTGCGGACCGGTTTCTCCTGACGTCGACTTTAATCAGCTGATGACTCCTATCATTACTCACGAGTTGGTTTGTCCTGGCGAAAGGATTATGGCTGTGGCATTGATGCATGGACTACTTGGTCCCTGGAATTTACTGGCGGCAGCACAGTCTTTCTTGGAACAGAGCTTTCTTGAAAACCCACCGAGCTGTCCTCTGATGGTGATAGAGGATCCGGTGCTGGGAGAGCACGTATGTTCTTTTCCGCTTTTAAATTGGATGGCTGAACTGTTTTCGGATGAAGACGGTGACTTCCTATTGGAGGCTGTTGCAGCTTATTTTGCATACACAGTTATGTCATAGACCTTTTTCATGTTTGATATGCTGAGTACTAGCATTTCATTGACAATTCATTGACTTATTTGTCAAGTTTTTATTATTTACCTTGCCTATTGGCTTAAGACTCGATAAAGTACTTGGCTGTTTTATTTTTCTTTAGCATTAAATTTTCCTAGTTTTTAATGCTTTACCTTGCGGACCGTCCACATATAAACTTGCAATCTGCTCTCATGAGATGGCACTTCTATTATCTTATTCAGTTCGTTTCCGGATCATGGGGAGGTGTCATCTAGGTCCTGGATATCTTTACACCGTGTTAAGTTAGCATGGGCTCATTACCGGTTTAAACGCCATTTTTCCTTTTTTGCAACTTCTGCACACGACACTTAGTTGTTGCTTTAGCTTTCCACCTAGTAGTTCATCGTGGTTTACATGAGAATAATATGTTATTGCTCTACTATCTGCTTTGCTTGTTAAACTATATCTGTACAGCGAGTGCTAAAGTTTCAAGAACAACACGATACAGAATTGTTATGAGGTCTGATCTCCACAACTTCATACTCATAACATAAGTGCAACTTCTGCCAATTCTGGGCATGAGGCGGGTTTTATATTGCTTTGCCGAACACACATACACAACAGTTGATGCGGTTCACATGAAGAGAGAGCTGGTGTATGCTGATGTGATTCCTTCAAATCTAAGACACTAAAGTATGGGCACGCCCTAAACCAACACAAAGAGACCTTCTTAGCAAATAATATAATATGTGTATTAGGGAGGGTGAGATAAGAGCAGCCGCGGGCCGTGGAGGGAGTTACAGTGAGGCAGGGAGGCGGGGAGGGGGAGAAGCAGGGTGGAGCCCTCTCTACCTTGCCCCTCCCCTTCCCCGCCTCCCTGCCCCACCGTAACTCCCTCCACGGCCCGCGGCTGCTTATAAGTGTTGCTAACTCTTATTCATTTACAGCATGTTAACATACTGTCACCATTCGCTTTTTATGTACTAGTAACTATGCTGGTAATTTTGCTACTGATAATATGTGTACTTGTATTCTCCACCCTGCTTCTCCCCCTCCCCGCCTCCCTGCCTCACCGTAACTCCCTCCACGGCCCGCGGCTGCTTATAAGTGTTGCTAACTCTTATTCATTTACAGCATGTTAACATACTATCACCATTCGCTTTTTATGTACTAGTAACTATGCTGGTAATTTTGCTACTGATAATATGTGTACTTCTATTATCTAAGATACTACGCTTGAGAAGACGGCATTAGTAAATAAACATTTCAAATACACATGTGTTCTTCTTAACTCCATGTTCTGGTTTCTAAGAAATATATAACGACCGACTGTTCATGAGTTCCACGTATCCTGAGGTACTATAAGTTCATATTCTGGATTGTCTAAACATTGAGAGTTTGTTATATCCAATGTGACACTGTACCTAGCTTGCTAAGGAGTTTTTGATTACTAACGTGAGTTTTGGGACACCCTAATTCGCCGAGGTTCCAATCCTCTGTCCACAGTTCTGTGTGAGAACAGAAACCCTGCGACAGGGGCACCCCCGACCCTTGCTGGAGCTTCATCACACTTGCGATACAACTCCAGCAATGCGCCACCTTTACGGCACAGATACATCACGCATCTGTGCTGTTTTTGCCCCATGATGCGCCGCATTGTAAATGCAGCACACCATAGGTGACGGAACAGCGGCACAGAATGACTAACACATCCCTGGTGATGCGCCAGTCATCATAAATGTATCCCTATGCTTCTCATCTTGTTAGAGATGAACCGCCATATGTATCATCAAAGTTTTTTGCATTTCCTAAATAGCGAACTTTAAGGAATAAATAGCGATTCTTTACCATTCCTAGTTTGCGATGAGCTATTTGCTAATTACAAATTACCCATTCATTTCCTTCATTTCCATAGGGCGGTTGGACTCACTTTTAGCTCGAACGGCTGAATAGATTTCCACGAAACTTGGCAAAATTGTAGGGACTGGTAGCCCGATGTGCCTTTGCTATGTCTCAAGATATATGCTCCAGTGGTTTTTACGAAAATTAACTTTGAAAAATATATATTGGGCTACATTGGCCTATATATATGTTGGAGCCCAAATGTAGCCCAATGTAGCCCAATGAAGCCCAATGTAGCCCAATGTAGCCCAAAGATGGCCGCCAGACACACAAAAAAACAAATGTAGCCCAAATATCAGCCAGATGTAGCCCAACTATAGCCCAGTGACAGAATGACCAATCAGCTTCGCAAACCTCCGTTACGCGAAGCGGAGCGCTGTTACAGATATATATCTTTTTTTGAACGTTAATTTCTCAAAATCCACTGGAGCACATATATTGAGACCTAGCAAAGGCACATCGGGCTACCAGTCCCTAATATTGTGCCAAGTTTCGTGCAAATCCATTCAGCCGTTCGATTATTATTATTATTATTTTTTTTTGCCCCGCGGGGCCCTTTTAAAACCTCCACATCAAACCTAGGGGGTCAGCGAGGATCTACTATGCCCCCTTATAGTTATTTCCCCCTTTGTTTTGACCTCCTCTTGTCTCTCGATCCTACCGAGAGACAAGATGGCGGCCGCTACGGACTTTTTGGAATGTTGACAGACGCCGGAGAACCAATCAGCTTCGCTTCACAAAGCTCCGTTGCGCGTAAAGTACGCGTCCTGGGACGCTGCCAGGTCCGCTGTTACAGATATATAATTTTTTTTAAACGTTAATTTCTCAAAATCCACTGGAGCACATATATTGAGACCTACAAAAGGCACATCGGGCTACCAGTCCCTACAATTTTGCCAAGTTTCGTGCAAATCCATTCAGCCGTTCGGGCTAAAAGTGAGGCCAACCGCCCTATGGAAAACTCAATGTTAAAAACACGTTTTGGGACCCCCCTTTTTTCTCGGCCCCCCCTTGACGAACCCCCCCAAATTTTCAAGGGCTGCTCAGAAACAAAATGTGCCATTTTCCTGAAAATTTCAGCCAATTCCGTCCACAAACGCCAAAGTTATTAGACATAGAATTTTCAAAAATCCCATAGAGAAAAAATCCTAACTATATATACCTACTGGCGACCGCCAGTAGGTAATATATATATATATATTCACTGAAAAAACATAGGTTTCACACCAGTTATAGTTAGGAATTAGCATTTAAAAATCCTATTAAATTCACTGAAAAAACCATAGGTTTGACACCAGTTATAGTTAGCTGGAAATTTTACTGACATATAACCATTGAAATTCCCACGTTATAGTTAGTTGGACTCACTATAACTTGCGTGCCTGGAATGCACAGATGATGACGTCACATATTACATCACTCATGACATGATACACTGATACAAACATTTAAATATTTAAAAAATACTCGCTAATATATGTATTCAATAAGATACACTTAATAAGCCAGTTAACCAATCAATTTTTTTTTAAAAACATCCATTAAGACACTTATTTAAACATTTATTCTTCCATCGACCTTTACAAATACATATATAAAACATATTTATTTTTCAGAAAGACACACATTCACTGGATGGTGTCATCAGTGATGTCATGAGTGATGTCACTGACCATGTCATGAGTGATGTAATATGTGACGTCATCAGCAGTGCATTGCAGGCGCGCAAGTTATAGTGAGTCCAACTAACTATAACGTGGGAATTTCAATGGTTTTATGTCAGTAAAATTTCGAGCTAACTATAACTGGTGTCAAACCTATGGTTTTTTCAGTGAATTTAATAGGTTTTTTTAAATGCTAATTCCTAACTATAACTGGTGTGAAACCTATGGTTTTTTCAGTGAATTTCATAGGTTTTTTAAATGCTAATTCCTAACTATATAAGGCCTGAAACCTATGTTTTTTCAGTGAATTTCAAAGGTTTTTTTTATGCTAATTCCTAACTATATAAGACCTGAAAGCCCACCAGGAATCTCCAGTATGCGCCAGGGGACTGCATTGCAGAGAGGTGTAAAAAAGCCATTCCCCTTTTTACAC
The DNA here is from genome assembly GCF_964261635.1 of Lissotriton helveticus. Classification (NCBI taxonomy): domain Eukaryota; kingdom Metazoa; phylum Chordata; class Amphibia; order Caudata; family Salamandridae; genus Lissotriton; species Lissotriton helveticus. The sequence goes on from NC_136059.1 coordinate 54,840,480, forward strand.
CTCTCCGAACTAATTCCCCTTGCATACTGGGGGCCCCTGGGGGCCAACTAGCCCACCTGGAACCTCCAGTATGCGCCAGGGGGCTGCATTGCAGAGATGTAATGAGGCTATGCCCCTTGTTACACCTCTCTGCAACGCAGCCCCCTGCCGCGTTTGCAGAAGGGGTAACTAATTCCCCTTGCATACTGGGGGTCCCTGGGGGGCAACTAGCCCACCAGGAGCCTCCAGTATGCGCCAGGGGGCTGCATTGCAGAGAGGTGTAATGAGGCCACACCCTTTTTTACACCTCTCTGCAACGCAGCCGCCGTGCATGTTTGAAGAGGGGGAACTAATTCCCCTTGCATACTAGGGGTCCCTGGGGGCCAACTAGCCCACCTGGAACCTCCAGTATGCGCCAGGTGGCTGCATTGCACAGAGGTATAATGAGGCTATGCCCCTTTTTACACCTCTCTGTAACGCAGGCCACTGGCGCGTTTGCAGAGGGGGGACTAATTCCCCTTGCATACTGGGGGTCCCTAGGTCATATCTGCCCAAACACCGATATTCCGAACGATTGAAAATGACTTTTCTTGAGAAACATTTGGATTTGGATTATCATGTCCTATACCTTAGAATTTTTGAAAGACTGACTTTGAGGATGCTATAAATTACTCAAGTCTGCCCGAATTGTGTGGGTAAAATTGATACCTAGTCACTTTGAAAAAGAATGTACTTACGTCTCGTCTAACATTTGGAAGAAATATCTAGTTATATGACAACAGGATACCGACATAACTTGAAGGAAATAAGAACGCCCTGAAGAAGTTCTGTTGTACAGAACAAAATGTTTCGGCTGGCTGTGGTACATAAACTTAAGGAAAATAAAAGCATTTGAATATACACCAAGATTCAGCGCTTCAATAAGGACTCTAAGTGATATGATTTGATTGGACTTATTGTGCAAGTGGTGCTGTGCCAAACTTTGGAATATTCTCCACTACTCTCTACTCCTTACTCTCTCCTACTCCACTACTCTCAAATACTCACTCTCTACTACTCATTCTCTACTACTCTACTACTCTCTACTACTCTCGCTCTACTACTCACTCCCTACTACTCACTATCTGCTACTCTCTACTACTCACTCTCTACTACTCTCTCTCTACTACTCACTCTTTACTACTCACTCTCTACTACTCTCTACTACTCACTCTCTACTTCTCACTCTCTACTACTCTCTACTACTCACTCTCTACTACGCTCTCTCTACAACTCACTCTCTACTACTCACTCTACTACTCACTCTCTACTACTCTCTACTACTCACTCTCTACTACTCTCTCTCTACTAGTCTCTACTACTCACTCTACTACTCACTCTCTACTACTCTTTACTATTCTCTCTCTGCTACTCACTCTCTACTACTCTCTACTACTCACTCTCTACTACTCACTCTCTACTACTCTCTACTTATCACTCTGTACTACTCTCTACTACTCACTCTCTACTGCTCTCTACTACTCACTCTACTACTTACTCTCTACTACTCTCTACTACTCACTCTCTATTACTCACTCTCTACTACTCTCTACTACTCACTCTACTATTCACTCTACTACTCTCTACTACTCACTCTCTGCTACTCTCTCTACTGCTCTCTACTAATCTTAGGCACATCCCCCTCTGCATGGGACGACTCCTGGTGGCCAGAAGCCCTTGGAAAAGCACCCATCCCGACAAACCACGCACGGAACCTTGGCGTGATCCTGGACTCTTCACTCTCAATGAACAGACAAGTCAACGCCGTATCCTCCTCCTGCTTTAACATTCTTCGCATGCTCAGAAAAACATTTCGCTGGATCCCCTCCGAAACAAGGAAAACAGTCACCCACGCTCTAGTCACGAGCCGACTGGACTACGGAAACACTCTCTACGCAGGCTCCACCGCTAAACTCCAGAAGAAGCTACAACGAATCCAAAACGCCTCAGCCAGGCTCATATTAGACATCCCACGCAACGAACACATATCTGGTCACCTTAAAGACCTCCACTGGCTACCCGTCAATAAGAGGATCACGTTCAGACTGCTTACCCACGCACACAAATCACTCTACGATATCGGACCAGATTGCCTCAACTCTCGACTGTCCTTCTACACCCCCTCCCGCCAACTTCGCTCTTCCAGCCAAGCCTTCGCCACTGTACCTCGCATCAACAAGACCACCATGGGAGGCAGATCCTTTTCATACCTAGCGGCCAAAACATGGAACTCACTCCCCGCCTACCTTCGCCTCACCCAGAATCACCTAGCGTTCAGAAAACAGCTTAAAACGTGGATATTTGACAAATAATCCCCCTCCCCTTCCTAAGCGCCTTGAAACCCTCTGGGTATGTAGTGCGCTATACAAATTTTATGACTTGACTTGACTTGACTTGACTACTCTCTACTACTCACTCTCTACTCTCTATTACTCACTCTCTACTCTCTACTTCTCTCTCTACTAATCTCTACCTCTCTACCGCTACCTCTCTACCTCTACCTCTCTACCTCTACACCTCTACCTCTCTACCTCTCTCTACACGCACACATATACACATATATATATATGCATATATATGCATATGCATTTATATATGTGTATGTATATATATATATATACATACATATATAAACATATATAATCTGTGTATCTATATAAATACAAATATAAATGCATGCATACATTACCTACTGGCGGTCGCCAGTAGGTATATATAGTTAGGATTTTTTCTCTATCGGATTTTTTAAAATTCTATGTCTAATAACTTTGGCGTTTGTGGACGGAATTGGCTGAAATTTTCTGGAAAATGGAACATTTTGTTTCTGAGCAACCCCTGAAAATTTGGGGGGGGGGTTTGTCAAGGGGGGGGCCAAGAAAAAAGGGGGGTCCCAAAACGCATTTTTCCCATGTTAATTTCCATAGGGCGGTTGGCCTCACTTTTAGCCCGAACGGCTGAATGGATTTGCACGAAACTTGGCAAAATTGTAGGGACTGGTAGCCCGATGTGCCTTTGCTAGGTCTCAATATATGTGCTCCAGTGGATTTTGAGAAATTAACGTTCAAAAAAAGATATATATCTGTAACAGCGCTCCGGGCAGCGCTCCGCTTCGCGTACTTTTCGCGTTACGGAGCTTTGCGATGCGAAGCTGATTGGTTCTCCGGCGTCTGTAAACATTCCAAACAGTCCGTAGCGGCCGCCATCTTGTCTCTCGGTAGGATCGAGAGACAAGAGGAGGCCAAAGCGAAGGGGCAAATGACCATAAGGGGGCATAGTAGATCCTCCCTGACCCCCTAGGTTTGATGTGGAGGTTTTAAAAGGGCCCCGCGGGGCAAAAAAAAAAATAATCGAACGGCTAAATGGATTTGCATGAAACTTGGCAAAATTGTAGGGACCGGTAGCCCGATGTCCCTTTGCTGGGTCTCAATATATGTGCTCCAGTGGATTTTGAGAAATTAACGTTCAAAAAAAGATATATATCCGTGACAGCGTCCCGGGTAGCGCTCCGTTTCGCGTACTTTTCGCGTTACGGAGCTTTGCGAAGCGAAGCTGATTGGCTCTCCAGTGTCTGTAAACATTCCAAACAGTACGGAGCGGCCGCCATCTTGTCTCTCGGTAGGATCGAGAGACAAGAGGAGGCCAAAGCGAAGGGGCAAATGACCATAAGGGGGCATAGTAGATCCTCCCTGACCCCCTAGGTTTGATGTGGAGGCTTTAAAAGGGCTCTGCGGGGCAAAAAAAAAAAAATATATCGGTTTTTTTTGGTGGGGTGCGCCCGGTTCGCGTAACGGGAAGCGGACTGGGGAGCGTACTACAAGGAAACAAGAATGATTGACTTTTAACTTATTGTATGTTTATAGACTTTTTTTCTTCTTTTTTTTCTGCTGAGTGACGTCTCGGCCTATGTCCACGGGATGCAGTCCCTACCATCTCGGCGTTTAAGCCCAGGGGGACCGGTAGTGTGGGAGAGATAACGTCTGTTAACGTTCGATTCGAAGGAAATCAGGAAGTGTTGATAAACATTGTCTGCGCCATCTTGCCTTTTTTCAAATGCCACACTTTTGTCGTGCACGGCAGCCATTTTAGATGCCTTGACCAGACCCACTCTCTGCACGCTGTCGATCCTTAGCATGGCTCCCCACCCTCGCAAGCATCTCCCCCAGGCACTGGTCACCCCTGCTCTCTGTCTTATGCATGGGCAATAAACCTCCCCCCATCTGCGCTGCTCTTCCCTGAGAATCACACCCTGTGCCCGCCCGACACCTCCCTTTCACCCTATTCACTACCGCATCCTCTGACACTCCTCTTCCTCTGTGTCCGATTGTACAGGCCGGTGCCAGGCTATCAGGTAGCCCTGCAGATGTAGTTTATGGCCCCAGCTGTAAAGAATCACCCCTCTTCAAAGGAGTTACAGTAGATCAAGGCCCCCACCCGATGAGATCTGTCACACCACACGCGTTCCTACTATCTGAAAACCATCCTGTATTGTGATTGGGGAGGGGACCGAGCCTGAAGCGGAAGATTCCAGGGATGCCTCTTTGTACATCAAAGTTTTTACAATTATGTGTCACATTAAAAATATATAGCACTCCAACAAAGTAGTAGGATTATAAAACTTTAATAACTTATAAATATATACAACGCAACAAAAACAGTAAAAACATTTAAACATTTTTAGGAAAAAAGAAGCAACAATGGTCAGTAGCTGTGTTTTGTGCGAATAGTTCCAAGGGAACACAACGTGCTGAGTTCTGGATGGCACCCAGGTGATGTTGCCTGGGTGCCGCACTGGTTTTGGGTATCCTACAATGCTGCTCCGAATAACGGCGTGGGGCGTCCCGGGGGGTGGCTCGTCAGTAGCGGTCTGTTGTGCGAATAGTCCCAAGGCAGCAGAACGCGCTGAGATGTGGATGGCACCCAGGTGATGTCAAGTAAGTTGCCGCACTGGTTTTGGTATCCTACAATGCTGCTCCGAATAACGGCGTGGGGCGCCCCGGGGGTGGGGGGGGTGAGGCGGCGTGAACGGGCCTCCCCAGGTGGAGGCTCGTCTGCTGTAGTGGGGCGCCCCTTTACCGTTTCAGTTGCCATTCCGCCCGCTTTTGGTACACTGTGCCAAAATCCGCCATTCAGCTGAGTTGCGCCCACTCTTGCGGTGCAGCGATAGGCGGCTGCCACAGGACTCTCAAAATGGCGGCAGGCTCTTTCCTTTTTGGGCACGGCGTGGGGCGCCCCGGGGGGGGGGTGAGGCGGCGTGAACGGGCCTCCCCAGGTGGAGGCTCGTCTGCTGTAGTGGGGCGCCCCTTTACCATTTCAGTTGCCATTCCGCCCGCTTTTGGTACACTGTGCCAAAATCCGCCATTCAGCTGAGTTGCGCCCACTCTTGCGGTGCAGCGATAGGCGGCTGCCACAGGACTCTCAAAATGGCGGCAGGCTCTTTCCTTTTTGGGCCTGGTCCACTGAAATGGCCCTGGGACACCTTGGAAATCGGACGCTTGTCTGCTAGGTCTTGGACCCCATTCTCGAAAGCGTCCCCTTAGCCTTGAGGATTCTATAAAAGTCTTGGGGGCCCCCGACTCCTGCAGGCTTCCGGTGGGGAGCGGCTGCCATGATTGCTCGCGGAATGACCACGACGGAGCCACGAGATGGTGGTGCTTTCATGCTGACGCCAGCTTCAGTCTGAAACATCCAGAAACAAGGTGGGGCTTTTATCGTTTGGGAAAAAAAAAAGTTTTCATCCAATGAAAAGTGTTATTTTTAGGTCATATGATCAAGCCTTCCATCATTAGGAAACCAAAAGTAAAATGAACCAATGAAAAGTTTTATAAACAAGTCACATGACCTGTTATGCGGCATAGGGTATAAAAAGCGTAGAAAATCCATTGGCACGTGAGGCGGCGTCAGTAGCGGACCGATGTGCGAATAGGCCGAAGGCAGCACAACGCGCCAAGATCCGGATGGCACCGAGGTGTTGTCCACCAAGTTGCCGCACTGGTGTGGCCATCCTACAATGCTGCGCCGAAAGTCGGCGTGGGGTGCCCCGTTGGCCTGTGAGGCGGCGTCAGTAGCGGACCGATGTGCGAATAGGCCGAAGGCAGCAGAACGCGCCAAGATCCGGATGGCACCGAGGTGGTGTCCAGCAAGTTGCCGCACTGGTGTGGCCATCCTACAATGCTGCGCCGAAAGTCGGCGTGGGGCGCCCCATTGGCCTGTGAGTTCGCGTCAGTAGCGGACCGATGTGCAAATAGGCCGAAGGCAGCACAACGCGCCAAGATCCGGATGGCACCGAGGTGGGGTCCAGCAAGTTGCCACACTGGTGTGGCCATCCTACAATGCTGCGCCGAAAGTCGGCGTGGGGTGCCCCGTTGGCCTGTGAGGCGGCGTCAGTAGCGGACCGATGTGCGAATAGGCCGAAGGCAGCAGAACGCCCCAAGATCCGGATGGCACCGAGGTGGTGTCCAGCAAGTTGCCGCACTGGTGTGGCCATCCTACAATGCTGCGCCGAAAGTCGGCATGGGGCGCCCCGTTGGCCTGTGAGGTGGCGTCAGTAGCGGACCGATGTGCGAATAGGGCCAAAGGCAGCGCAACACGACAAGATTCGGATGGCACCGAGATGGGGTCCAGCAAGTTGCCGCACTGGTGTGGCCATCCTACAATGCTGCGCCGAAAGTCGGCGTGGGGCGCTCCGTTGGCCTGTGAGTTTGCGTCAGTCAGTGGGGGTTGTTTGAGGATCTGACTGCATTGGAAAGCAATGTGATGCTGTGCGTCGCCCCCAAGATGAAGGTTCCTCGGCTGCAGTGGGGCGCCCCTTGGTGTTTCACTCACTATGCAGCTGAGTTGCGTGCGCACTTGCGGCGAATAGGCCGAAGGCAGCACAACAATATTTTCGGAATGGAAGACACCACAAGGCGCTGAGATTCGGTTGGCACTGAGGTGGTGTCTAGCAAGTTGCCGCACTGGTGTGGCCATCCTACAATGCTGCTCCGAATAACGGCGTGGGGTGCCCGAAGGGGGGGGGGGCGTGAACGGGCCTCCCCAGGTGGAGGCTCGTCTGCTGCAGTGGGGCGCCCCTTTACCGTTTAAGTTGCCATTCAGCTGAGTTTCGGCCGCTCTTGATGCTACAGCGACAGGCGGCTGCAACAGGACTCTCAAAATGGCGGCCTGTTCTTTGGATTTGGGCCTGGTCCACTAAAATGGCCCTAGGACACCTTAGAACTCGGACGCTCAAATTTTTTTTCCTTTCCTCTACATGCAAAAAAGGTAAATGCCCGGTACGTTACCTGCCTCATCTGCCACGATGTACTCTCCAGAGGAACCGAAAAAAAATATAGTTATGGTAACTATACCATGCATCGTCATATGGAGAGGTGGCACCGATTAATTATAGTGCTGCACAAAAGAGAGATTTGGAGGAGAACCCCCGACCTGCCAGTACATTCACCAAAGAAGTGGCACTGACAGCATCAGAGGCAAGGGAAACGGTCCCAAATATTTAGAAGAACTTTGGAAAGATTAAAATGACATGTTTAGATTGTGGCAAATTAATTTCATGTGGACAGATGAGTGTTACTCTAATAAATACAGCATATGAACATCATCATAGTCGATGGTTGGTGGAGACATTTTGACTATATCCTGGACCTGCCCGTCCTTGCCCAAAATGGCGCCGGAATAAATGGGACTCGTAACTCCTTGTCGTGTACTGGTTGCAGAACCTTAATATCACGAGATACGTATGCAGTTTTTAAGCACATGGCGGGCGGGGACGAGAATTGATTGAATATTTCGACATCCCTATTGATATTAAGTTCTGATGTGTTATTGATTACTGTACTATTGAAAGTTCGAATTAACGTCACCCATGGTACTTGCCCGCAAATGTATATCTAGATAATTTTATTGTAACTGGCCCTGTCGTATTTTAATTATAAAATGTACGTCCACCGATTCCGCAACTGTTAGACACCTTAGTTCTTGCAACCTAATGGCCCGCCCGTTACGTTCCTCTACAGTGTAAATGTCTACTCATCATATACGATTACAGTTTGCTCCGTGGCCGGCCCACGTGGTTATAGGCCCGTATTTGTATACTGACATTTTCACAATAAAGGTTTTTAAAAGAAAACATGGTAGTAGTATTTACATTGGTAAAGTTTTTAATAGTAGTCACTGTTTTAGAATCAGTAAAAGGCAAGTGAAATAAAACAGTCCAATTACATGAAGGGTAAAAGGTATAATACGCAGGAACGCAGTAAAGATAAATGGTCAAGGGCTGTTGTGTTTTCTACTCCTGCAACATAAAGTGATCGATAAGAATCTGATATTCAGGCGTATCGGCGACTAAGACAGCAGGCCGAGCCTCTTTTGCTCAACGGCTCCGTCATGGGACGAAGAAACACCCTTTTTCTCGAAAAAGGAATATATTTTACTTGCAGGACAGTTGTAAATTTTCCGGGAAAGTACATTAGCCTGGAACATTATAACATATGTTTAAGAAAAAATAATGTTCGAAAGTAATAAAAAGCGTAATTTTTAGGTCATATGACCAAGCCTTTCATCATTAGAATAAGAAAAGTAAAATGAACCAGTGAAAAGTTTTATTAACAAGTCACATGACCTGTTATGCTTACGTTACGCGCTGCGCGCTTCGCGCACCGGAGCACTTCCGGATGCGCTAACGCGGCGCGTCATATGACGCATTACGCGACAACGCAGGTCCAGAATATAGTCAAAATGTCTCCACCAACCAGCGGTTGGAACACAACCCCTTTCAGCAGGCTAAATAGTTCTGTTAAATGACAACAGAAGGGACAGGCAACAAGAACCATCAGTCAAAGAGGGGAGGGCAAGTTCTTCTCTACCGGGTCACGTTGGGGCGCTACCGGAACTGATCGAATTGGTAGTCTACAGTGTTTCTGGATGTTTCAGACTGAAGCTGGCGTCAGCATGAGAGCACCACCATCTCGTAGCTCCGTCGTGGCCATTCCACGAGCAATCATGGCAGCCGCTCCCCACCAGAAGCCTGCGGGAGTCGGGGGCCCCCAAGACTTTTGTAGAATCTTCAAGGCTGAGGGGACGCTTTCGAAAATGGAGCCCAAGCTCTAGCAGACAAGCGTCCGAGTTCCAAGGTGTCGCAGGGCCATTTTAGTGGACCACGCCCAAATCTGAATAGCCGGCCGCCATTTTGAGAGTCCTGTGGCAGCCGCCTATCGCTGCACCGCAAGAGCGGGAGCAACTCAAGTACATGGTGAGCGAGACGCTGTAGTCGAAAGAGCGGGCGGTAAACAGCTGAATAGCGGAAGAGGCACAGTGTAGCAAAAGCGGGCGGAATGGCAACTGAAACGGTAAAGGGGCGCCCCACTACAGCGTGTCTTTAGGTGAAGTGGATTGTGGGACAAGGTCAAGAATGGAAGAGTCACCAAAAGGCAAAAAGTTCCGCTTGACCCCGGGAGCCGGCCACCTATGTCGGGGGCGATCTCAGGCCACACCAGGGCAACACGACTTGGGGAGGGGGCCGGAGCCAAGCGCCCCCTCCGAGTCCGCGCCATCACACCGTCCCTCGGGGGCCTCCGTCAAGCGGTTCAGGGTGGCACCGCATCACATTGTTTTCAAATGCAGTCACGTCCTCAAACAGCCCCCACTTACATTGAGAATAGTGAAGCTGTAGCAAGTGCAAATAGGCTTCAGACAGTGTTACAAGCACTCCTCAAAACTTTGAACTATCAGAGTGCATGAGTTTCATGCTCGATTGATTGAGCTAGCTGGATCGGGCAACAAAAAGTATAAAATAGTTATGTAAATAGTTATTTAATAAAATGTTTTACCCTGTTACTTTGCTGGTGTGTTGTATATATTTGTAATATTTGCATAGAGTTTATCGTTATTTTGGGCGGGGTGGGTGGCGGAGCCGAGCTGTCTTGCAGCCATCATGGTGTGGAGCTCAGTTCATCTCACTAGTTTCGTATTTCTCATGAGGGGTTGTTCCTAATGTTTCTATTTTAGCGAGGTCAAAAAGAGATCCCATTAGTGGCCTACTGATTTTGCTCAATTCCTTTTGTTTTTTTACACGATTGTTCACTATCTGCAAAGACTAAACAGAGTATTGCGACTCTGTGCTTGTTTGTAAATAGAGAATGAACCAAAGAGAACCAATTCTAAAACAGTAAATGCTTGGATAACAATCAATCAAATGGAGAGAGAAGCAGGCACGACGGATTACAACGGGGGCAAAGGCCTGCATTAACTACCCTTCACTATCTGCAAAGAGAGAGTACTCCTAATAGAAATGAGGGGGAGGGGGGGCAGCATTCAAAGCAGATCAGTGTGCATAAACACGAAAATGTTTTTACTTACCATGTACTTGACATTCGACAGCTTATGATATTTGCTATTAAAAAACCATTGAAATTCACTGAAAAAACCATAGGTTATAGACCATATATAGTTAGGAATTAGCATTTAAAAAACCTTATTTTACTCACACAAAACCATTGAAATTCCATATATAGTTAGTTGCACTAACTATATATCGCGCACCCGCAATCCACTGCTGATGATGTCACATATTACATCATTCATGACATGGTCAGTGACATCACTGATGACATCACTGATGACATCTCAAATGACATCACTGATGACATCACTGATGACATCTCAAATGACATCATTCTTGTGCTAATACGATAAACCTCTTCAGACTCTAATATAACCTTAGATACACTCAGTGTATACAGACACTCACACACTGTCACTCATCCATGGAGTTACTCACACACCTAGTCAGTCATGCAAAGAAACAATCTCACCTCCATTCCCTCAACTATACAGATATACACATTACTTATTCAAACATATACTAACACATATTTACTCTCTTATACAATCCCTGATACAAGTTCACAATGATCCATACAGCCACTCACACATTCAGTGGCTCTCATGCACAGTTATTTATATATGCCAACTCTCACATGTACTGTGTTTTACATATGTACTTACTATGACATGTAGCATTGAGATATCCATTCACTCATCAATACACTCATGCACACAGTCAACCGCCCATGTAGCTGTTTCCACATGCACTCTTGAACTCATACACCTAGTGAATCAACTGCTCACACATCTATGCACAGAGTCACACACCTCCCAGCCACCCCCACACAAACTCAATCTCCCATACAAATACTTGGGCAACCAATCAATAACACATATAACCTCTCGTATAGCTAATGATCAACACATGCAGCAGTTTACATCACAACAGACATACTGATGCACATATTCAGACAGTTTAGTCACTAACCCATGCATTTAGTACGACACATTTATTCACTCACTCATACAGTCAGTCACGCACCTACTAAATTCTTCATCCAGACACTTATACATCCACTCATTCTTCAATAAATCAAACATATTTAAACTTTACAGAAACACACAGTCACTGGATGATGTCATCAGTGATGTCATCAGTGATGTCATTTGAGATGTCATCAGTGATGTCATTTGAGATGTCATCAGTGATGTCATCAGTGATGTCACTGACCATGTCATGAATGATGTAATATGTGACATCATCAGCAGTGGATTGCGGGTGCGCGATATATAGTCAGTGCAACTAACTATATATGGAATTTCAATGGTTTTGTGTGAGTAAAATAAGGTTTTTTAAATGCTAATTCCTAACTATATATGGTCTATAACCTATGGTTTTTTCAGTGAATATACATATATGCATACAGATGCATGTTATTTACACGAAAGTTTAAAAAACACTAATAAAAGCAAAGCTAAAAAGCCACCTCATTACAAACAGAATGGCTTTAACTTAAACGAGGGCGAGCTCTATTTCATTTTCAATGCTTGTTTACTTTGGTTCCATCAAGAAGGCATTCAGATGTGTCACACATTTGCCATAAATTCTGAATGTTAGCACTCTAGTTGCTCATTAGATCACTGTAGTAAAGCTACTGCTCACCAGGGAAGTCTGCTGCTGGTATTCAAAGTGCATGTTTCAGTCTGCATGTCGGAATTTGTTTTATGAAATAGAAGAGGATTTGAGAAGTCACTCAAAATGATCCCTAATTTTTCTTTCTGAAGCACTAATCATACTTTCTATGGCAAAATGAACCCCCTCATTTTGTTCCTTTTTAAATTAAATGTTTTCAGACTTACCACTTCATTCCAATCAAGATGGCTTCTGGTGTGCCATACTTTTGTCATAAGTAAGACTGTCAGCGCTCTAGTTGTTCTTTAGAACACTCTGGGACATTCTGTCATTGGGCTATACTTGGGCTACATCTGGGTGATATTTGGGCTACATTTAGGCTCTTTTGTCTCTGGTGGCCATCTTGGGAGACTGTATGTCAGAATTTTTTTATGAAATTGAAGAGGATTTGAGAAGTCACTCAAAATGTGCCCTAATTTTTCTTTCTGCAGCACTAATCATACTTTCTATGGCAAAATATACCCCCTCATTTTGTTCCTTTTTAAATTAAATGTTTTAAGAGTTACCACTTTATTCCAATCATGATGGCTTCAGGTGTGCCATACCTTTGTAATAAGTAGGACTGTTAGCGCTCTAGTTGTTCTTTAGAACACTCTGGGAAATTCTGTCATTGGGCTATACTTGGGCTACATCTGGGTGATATTTGGGCTACATTTGGGCTCTTTTGTCTCTGGTAGCCATCTTGGGAGACTGCATGTCAGAATGTTTTAATGAAATAGAAGAGGATTTGAGAAGTCACTCAAAATGTACCCTAATTTTTCTTTCTGCAGCACTAATAATACTTTCTATGTCATAATATACCCCCTCATTTTGTTCCTTTTTAAATTAAATGTTTTAGGAGTTACCACTTTATCTCCATCACAATGGCTTCATGTGTGCTATACCTTTGTAATAAGTAGGACTGTTAGCGCTCTAGTTGTTCTTTAGAACACTCTAGGAGGCTGCAGTAGAACACAAAGGAATCAACTGACAGTCTCTGTCCTTGTTGGATGTACATGTTTTACTTGAGAATGTCAGACTTCATTCTCACATGACTGAGAAAGATAATGTGAATTTACAGAAAATATGCTTTCGGTTTAGCTTATAGATCCCCTGCCAAACCACTGTGGGAAAATCATGAGATATTAGTTTTCCTTCAAACATGATTCATGATATCACAGCAGAAGGGTTTTTCACATGGTAAAATCACCTTAGAACACACCACAATTCCTAAAATGAGTATGGTACCATCAACAAATGATTTATAATGTAACTAAAGTCCTAAAACCCTCTATTAACTACAATGCTTTTTAATGAGGTGCTATCATGTATATTGGTCCCAAGATGGCTGCCAACACTTCTTGGATGAAGTGCTGACAGCCAGTCAGATTAGATGTGTGGTTAGGCTCCGCCCAGATATATATATTCTTTTTAACCTAAATTACTCAAAATTCACTGGAGCACATATCTTGAGACATAGCAAAGGCACATCAGGCTACCAGTCCCTACAATTTTGCCAAGTTTTGTGGAAATCCATTCAGCCGTTCGGGCTAAAAGTGAGTCCAACCGCCCTATGGAAATTAACATGGGGAAAACACGTATTGGGACCCCCCTTTTATCTCGGCCCCCGCTTGACGAATCCCCCTCAAACTTTCAGGGAAGGAGCGGAACGCAGAGAGGCACATTTAAGGTAAATTACAGGCAGATTCCTCACCCGGTGCCAAAGTTATTCCCTTTAGAATGTTGCGGATTTCCTATAGAAAACAATCCTAACTATAACTACCTACTGGCGACCGCCAGTAGTTATATATATATATATATATATATATATATATATATATATATATATATATATATATATATATATATATATATATATATATATATATTGAGTTTCACAAGTTGCCCTTTTGGATAGCACTCCCAACATGATTTTCAAAAGCACTGGGACAACCTTCGTGCAGCACAAGTAATTTAATCAACACGCGCCTTGCCTGACGCGTTTCAGAGTTAACACTCTTTCTTCAGAGGCAGCATGACAAACAAAGTTTGTTCCGTGAGCACTCCAACTGACGAATCCCTTCCAATGAATACCCTGTCCAGCTGGGCCTGGAAACAAAGAATCACGGGAGTTGGAGTCATATTTAAATCCCAAGTGGGTCCGGACACAGAACCTGTTGAAATATAAAGTACATATTTTCCTTTTGTTAGCATTGCTTGCACAAACACCAAAAGATTGTTCCAAACATAAAGCGCCGCTTGTTGCTCCAAAGCGTCACTCACGCAGAATGTCACTGGATTTGCATTTCATATCCTCAAAGGTGCATATCCCCGACCTGGCAGGCCGTAATACATTGAGTTTCACAAGTTGCCCTTTTGGATAGCACTCCCAACAAGATTTTCAAAAGCACTGGGACAACCTTCGTGCAGCACAAATAACTTAATCAACACACGCCTTGCCTGACGCCTTTCAGAGTTAACACTCTTTCTTCAGAGGCAGCATGACAAACAAAGTTCGTTCCATGAGCACTCCAACTGACAAATCCCTTCCAATTAATATCCTGCCCAGCTGGGCCTGGAAACAAAGAATCACAGGAGTTGGAGTCATATTTAAATCCCAAGTGGGTCCGGACACAGACCTGTTGAAATATAAAGTACATATTTTCCTTTTTTTAGCATTGCTTGCACAAACACCAAAAGACTGTTCCAAACATAAAGCGCCGCTTGTTGCTCCAAAGCGTCACTCACGCAGAATGTCACTGGATTTGCATTTCATATCCGCAAAGGTGCATATCCCCGACCTGGCAGGCCGTAATACCTTGAGTTTCAGAAGTTGCCTTTTTGGATAGCAATCCCAACAAGATTTTCAAAAGCACTGGGACAACCTTCGTGCAGCATAAGTAATTTAATCAACACACGCCTTGATTGACGCGTTTCAGAGTTAACACTCTTTCTTAAGAGGCAGCATGACAAACAAAGTTCGTTCCGTGAGCACTCCAACTGACAAATCCCTTCCAATTAATATCCTGCCCAGCTGGGCCCGGAAACAAAGAATCACAGGAGTTGGAGTCATATTTAAATCCCAAGTGGGTCCGGACACAGAACCTGTTGAAATATAAAGTACATATTTTCCTTTTTTTAGCATTGCTTGCACAAACACCAAAAGACTGTTCCAAACATAAAGCGCTGCTTGTTGCTCCAAAGCGTCACTCACGCAGAATGTCACTGGATTTGCATTTCATATCCGCAAAGGTGCATATCCCCGACCTGGCAGGCCGTAATACATTGAGTTTCACAAGTTGCCTTTTTGGATAGCACTCCCAACAAGATTTTCAAAAGCACTGGGACAACCTTCGTGCAACATAAGTAATTTAATCAACACACGCCTTGCCTGACGCGTTTCAGAGTTAACACTCTTTCTTAAGAGGCAGCATGACAAACAAAGTTCGTTCCGTGAGCACTCCAACTGACAAATCCCTTCCAATTAATATCCTGCCCAGCTGGGCCTGGAAACAAAGAATCACGGGAGTTGGAGTCATATTTAAATACCAAGTGGGTCCGGACACAGAACCTGTTGAAATATAAAGTATATATTTTCCTTTTGTTAGCATTGCTTGCACAAACACCAAAAGATTGTTCCAAACATAAAGCGCCGCTTGTTGTTCCAAAGCGTCACTCACGCAGAATGTCACTGGATTTGCATTTCATATCCGCAAAGGTGCATATCCCCGACCTGGGAGGCCCTAATACATTGAGTTTCACAAGTTGCCCTTTTTGATAGCACTCCCAACAAGATTTTCAAAAGCACTGGGACAACCTTCGTGCAGCACAAGTTTTTTAATCAACACACGCCTTGCCTGACGCGTTTCAGAGTTAACACTCTTTCTTCAGAGGCAGCATTCAAACAAAGTTTGTTCTGTGAGCACTCCAACTGACAAATCCCTTCCAATTAATATCCTGCCCAGCTGGGCCTGGAAACAAAGAATCATGGGAGTTGGAGTCATATTTAAATCCCAAGTGGGTGCGGACACAGAACCTGTTGAAATATAAAGTACATATTTTCCTTTTGTTAGCATTGCTTGCACAAACACCAAAAGATTGTTCCAAACATAAAGCGCCGCTTGTTGCTCCAAAGCGTCACTCACGCAGAATGTCACTGGATTTGCATTTCATATCCGCAAAGGTGCATATCCCTGACCTGGCAGGCCATAATACATTGAGTTTCACAAGTTGCCCTTTTAGATAGCACTCCCAACAAGATTTTCAAAAACACTGGGACAACCTTCGTGCAGCACAAGAAATTTAATCACCACACGCCGTGCCTGACGCGTTTCAGAGTTAACACTCTTTCTTCAGAGGCAGCATGACAAACAAAGTTTGTTCCATGAGCACTCCAACTGACAAATCCCTTCCAATTAATATCCTGCCCAGCTGGGCCTGGAAACAAAGAATCACGGGAGTTGGAGTCATATTTAAATCCCAAGTGGGTCCGGACACAGAACCTGTCGAAATATAAAGTACATATTTTCCTTTTTTTAGCATTGCTTGCACAAACACCGAAAGACTGTTCCAAACATAAAGCGCCGCTTGTTGCTCCAAAGCGTCACTCACGCAGAATGTCACTGGATTTGCATTTCATATCCGCAACGGTGCATATCCCCGACCTGGCAGGCCGTAATACATTGAGTTTCACAAGTTGCCTTTTTGGATAGCACTCCCAACAAGATTTTCAAAAGCACTGGGACAACCTTCATGCAGCATAAGTAATTTAATCAACACACCCCTTGCCTGACGCGTTTCAGAGTTAACACTCTTTCTTAAGAGGCAGCATGACAAACAAAGTTCGTTCCGTGAGCACTCCAACTGACAAATTCCTTCCAATTAATATCCTACCCATCTGGGTCTGGTAACAAAGAATGACGGGAGTTGGAGTCATATTTAAATACCAAGTGGGTCCGGACACAGAACCTGTTGAAATATAAAGTACATATTTTCCTTTTGTTAGCATTGCTTGCACAAACACCAAAAGATTGTTCCAAACATAAAGCGCCGCTTGTTGCTCCAAAGCGTCACTCACACAGAATGTCACTGTATTTGCATTTCATATCCGCAAAGGTGCATATCCCCGACCTGGCAGGCCGTAATACATTGAGTTTCACAAGTTGCCTTTTTGGATAGCACTCCCAAGAAGATTTTCAAGAGCACTGGGACAACCTTCGTGCAGCATAAGTAATTTAATCAACACACGCCTTGCCTGACGCGTTTCAGAGTTAACACTCTTTCTTAAGAGGCAGCATGACAAACAAAGTTTGTTCCGTGAGCACTCCAACTGACAAATCCCTTCCAATTAATATCCTGCCCAGCTGGGCCTGGAAACAAAGAATCACGGGAGTTGGAGTCATATTTAAATACCAAGTGGGTCCGGACACAGAACCTGTTGAAATATAAAGTACATATTTTCCTTTTGTTAGCATTGCTTGCACAAACACCAAAAGATTGTTCCAAACATAAAGCGCCGCTTGTTGCTCCAAAGCGTCACTCACGCAGAATGTCACTGGATTTGCATTTCATATCCTCAAAGGTGCATATCCCCGACCTGGCAGGCCGTAATACATTGAGTTTCACAAGTTGCCCTTTTGGATAGCACTCCCAACAAGATTTTCAAAAGCACTGGGACAACCTTCGTGCAGCACAAATAACTTAATCAACACACGCCTTGCCTGACGCCTTTCAGAGTTAACACTCTTTCTTCAGAGGCAGCATGACAAACAAAGTTCGTTCCATGAGCACTCCAACTGACAAATCCCTTCCAATTAATATCCTGCCCAGCTGGGCCTGGAAACAAAGAATCACGGGAGTTGGAGTCATATTTAAATCCCAAGTGGGTCCGGACACAGACCTGTTGAAATATAAAGTACATATTTTCCTTTTTTTAGCATTGCTTGCACAAACACCAAAAGACTGTTCCAAACATAAAGCGCCGCTTGTTGCTCCAAAGCGTCACTCACGCAGAATGTCACTGGATTTGCATTTCATATCCGCAAAGGTGCATATCCCTGACCTGGCAGGCCGTAATACCTTGAGTTTCAGAAGTTGCCTTTTTGGATAGCAATCCCAACAAGATTTTCAAAAGCACTGGGACAACCTTCGTGCAGCATAAGTAATTTAATCAACACACGCCTTGATTGACGCGTTTCAGAGTTAACACTCTTTCTTAAGAGGCAGCATGACAAACAAAGTTCGTTCCGTGAGCACTCCAACTGACAAATCCCTTCCAATTAATATCCTGCCCAGCTGGGCCCGGAAACAAAGAATCACAGGAGTTGGAGTCATATTTAAATCCCAAGTGGGTCCGGACACAGAACCTGTTGAAATATAAAGTACATATTTTCCTTTTTTTAGCATTGCTTGCACAAACACCAAAAGACTGTTCCAAACATAAAGCGCTGCTTGTTGCTCCAAAGCGTCACTCACGCAGAATGTCACTGGATTTGCATTTCATATCCGCAAAGGTGCATATCCCCGACCTGGCAGGCCGTAATACATTGAGTTTCACAAGTTGCCTTTTTGGATAGCACTCCCAACAAGATTTTCAAAAGCACTGGGACAACCTTCGTGCAACATAAGTAATTTAATCAACACACGCCTTGCCTGACGCGTTTCAGAGTTAACACTCTTTCTTAAGAGGCAGCATGACAAACAAAGTTCGTTCCGTGAGCACTCCAACTGACAAATCCCTTCCAATTAATATCCTGCCCAGCTGGGCCTGGAAACAAAGAATCACGGGAGTTGGAGTCATATTTAAATACCAAGTGGGTCCGGACACAGAACCTGTTGAAATATAAAGTATATATTTTCCTTTTGTTAGCATTGCTTGCACAAACACCAAAAGATTGTTCCAAACATAAAGCGCCGCTTGTTGTTCCAAAGCGTCACTCACGCAGAATGTCACTGGATTTGCATTTCATATCCGCAAAGGTGCATATCCCCGACCTGGGAGGCCCTAATACATTGAGTTTCACAAGTTGCCCTTTTTGATAGCACTCCCAACAAGATTTTCAAAAGCACTGGGACAACCTTCGTGCAGCACAAGTTTTTTAATCAACACACGCCTTGCCTGACGCGTTTCAGAGTTAACACTCTTTCTTCAGAGGCAGCATTCAAACAAAGTTTGTTCTGTGAGCACTCCAACTGACAAATCCCTTCCAATTAATATCCTGCCCAGCTGGGCCTGGAAACAAAGAATCATGGGAGTTGGAGTCATATTTAAATCCCAAGTGGGTGCGGACACAGAACCTGTTGAAATATAAAGTACATATTTTCCTTTTGTTAGCATTGCTTGCACAAACACCAAAAGATTGTTCCAAACATAAAGCGCCGCTTGTTGCTCCAAAGCGTCACTCACGCAGAATGTCACTGGATTTGCATTTCATATCCGCAAAGGTGCATATCCCTGACCTGGCAGGCCATAATACATTGAGTTTCACAAGTTGCCCTTTTAGATAGCACTCCCAACAAGATTTTCAAAAACACTGGGACAACCTTCGTGCAGCACAAGAAATTTAATCACCACACGCCGTGCCTGACGCGTTTCAGAGTTAACACTCTTTCTTCAGAGGCAGCATGACAAACAAAGTTTGTTCCATGAGCACTCCAACTGACAAATCCCTTCCAATTAATATCCTGCCCAGCTGGGCCTGGAAACAAAGAATCACGGGAGTTGGAGTCATATTTAAATCCCAAGTGGGTCCGGACACAGAACCTGTCGAAATATAAAGTACATATTTTCCTTTTTTTAGCATTGCTTGCACAAACACCGAAAGACTGTTCCAAACATAAAGCGCCGCTTGTTGCTCCAAAGCGTCACTCACGCAGAATGTCACTGGATTTGCATTTCATATCCGCAACGGTGCATATCCCCGACCTGGCAGGCCGTAATACATTGAGTTTCACAAGTTGCCTTTTTGGATAGCACTCCCAACAAGATTTTCAAAAGCACTGGGACAACCTTCATGCAGCATAAGTAATTTAATCAACACACCCCTTGCCTGACGCGTTTCAGAGTTAACACTCTTTCTTAAGAGGCAGCATGACAAACAAAGTTCGTTCCGTGAGCACTCCAACTGACAAATTCCTTCCAATTAATATCCTACCCATCTGGGTCTGGTAACAAAGAATGACGGGAGTTGGAGTCATATTTAAATACCAAGTGGGTCCGGACACAGAACCTGTTGAAATATAAAGTACATATTTTCCTTTTGTTAGCATTGCTTGCACAAACACCAAAAGATTGTTCCAAACATAAAGCGCCGCTTGTTGCTCCAAAGCGTTACTCACACAGAATGTCACTGTATTTGCATTTCATATCCGCAAAGGTGCATATCCCCGACCTGGCAGGCCGTAATACATTGAGTTTCACAAGTTGCCTTTTTGGATAGCACTCCCAAGAAGATTTTCAAGAGCACTGGGACAACCTTCGTGCAGCATAAGTAATTTAATCAACACACGCCTTGCCTGACGCATTTCAGAGTTAACACTCTTTCTTAAGAGGCAGCATGACAAACAAAGTTTGTTCCGTGAGCACTCCAACTGACAAATCCCTTCCAATTAATATCCTGCCCAGCTGGGCCTGGAAACAAAGAATCACGGGAGTTGGAGTCATATTTAAATACCAAGTGGGTCCGGACACAGAACCTGTTGAAATATAAAGTACATATTTTCCTTTTGTTAGCATTGCTTGCACAAACACCAAAAGATTGTTCCAAACATAAAGCGCCGCTTGTTGCTCCAAAGCGTCACTCACGCAGAATGTCACTGGATGGATGTATGACGTTACAACGCATACTTTTACAACGACTACCATTAAAATGAATTTTTTACAACGCAAAAACTTTTACAACGCATACTATTACAACGCAAGATTTTACAACGCAAGTACCTTTACAACGCATACCATTACAACGTAAATATTGGTAAGTATATAATATTTTTTTAATATAAATTATTTTTAATTATTACAATGTAATTAAATTTTATGTAATTTTATTTAATTAATTTAATTTAAATATAATTTTAATTTATTTTTACAAATTAACCCTGTACCCCAAAAACCCCAAACTGACCCTGAACCCTAAAAATATTTTTTTTAATTTAAATTAATTTAAATTATTAAAATATAATTAATTTTTATTTAATTACATTTAATTAATTTAATTTAAATATAATTTTATTTTATTTTTACAAATTAACCCTGTACCCCAAAAACTGAAAACTGACCCTGAACCCTAAAAAAACCCCTTTACCCAAAAACTGAAAACTGACCCTGAACCCTAAAAATACCCCTTTACCCAAAAACTGAAAACTTACCCTGAACCCTAAAAATACCCCTTCACCCAAAA
The DNA here is from genome assembly GCF_964261635.1 of Lissotriton helveticus. Lineage (NCBI taxonomy): Eukaryota > Metazoa > Chordata > Amphibia > Caudata > Salamandridae > Lissotriton > Lissotriton helveticus. Next base: position 54,861,885 of record NC_136059.1, read on the forward strand.
ACTGAAAACTGACCCTGAACCCTAAAAATACCCCTTTACCCAAAAACTGAAAACTGACCCTGAACCCTAAAAATACCCCTTTACCCAAAAACCCAAACATATAATATTTTAAAAATAATTATATACTTACCAATACTTACGTTGTAATGGTATGCGTTGTAAAGGTACTTGCGTTGTAAAATCCTGCGTTGTAATGGTATGCGTTGTAAATGTTTTTGCGTTGTAAAAGTTTCGTTGTAATGGTAGTTCGTTGTAAAAGTTGTGATGTAAATGTTGTTTCCCCACTGGATTTGCATTTCATATCCGCAAAGGTGCATATCCCCGACCTGGGAGGCCCTAATACATTGAGTTTCACAAGTTGCCCTTTTGGATAGCACTCCCAACAAGATTTTCAAAAGCACTGGGACAACCTTCATGCAGCACAAGTTTTTTAATCAACACACGCCTTGCCTGACGAGTTTCAGAGTTAACACTCTTTCTTCAGAGGCAGCATGACAAACAAAGTTCATTCTGTGAGCACTCCAACTGACAAATCCCTTCCAATTAATATCCTGCCCAGCTGGGCCTGGAAACAAAGAATCACGGGAGTTGGAGTCATATTTAAATCCCAAGTGGGTCCGGACACAGAACATGTTGAAATATAAAGTACATATTTTCCTTTTGTTAGCATTGCTTGCACAAACACCAAAAGATTGTTCCAAACATAAAGCGTCGCTTGTTGCTCCAAAGCGCCACTCACGCGGAATGTCACTGGATTTGCATTTCATATCCGCAAAGGTGCATATTCCCGACCTGGCAGGCTGTAATACATTGAGTTTCACAAGTTGCCCTTTTGGGTAGCACTCCCAACAAGATTTTCAAAAGCACTGGGACAACCTTCGTGCAGCAAAAGTAATTTAATCAACACACGCCTTGCCTGACGTGTTTCAGAGTTAACACTCTTTCTTCAGAGGCAGCATGACAAACAAAGTTTGTTCCGCTGCACTCCAACTGACAAATCCCTTCCAATTAATATCCTGCCCAGCTGGGCCTGGAAACAAAGAATCACGGGAGTTGGAGTCATATTTAAATCCCAAGTGGGTCCGGACACAGAACCTGTTGAAATATAAAGTACATATTTTCCTTTTATTAGCATTGCTTGCACAAACACCAAAAGATTGTTCCAAACATAAAGCGCCGCTTGTTGCTCCAAAGTGTCACTCACGCAGAATGTCACTGGATTTGCATTTCATATCCGCAAAGGTGCATATCCCCGACCTAGCAGGCCGTAATACATTGAGTTTCACAAGTTGCCCTTTTGGATAGCACTCCCAACAAGATTTTCAAAAGCACTGGGACAACCTTCGTGCAGCACAAGTAATGTAATCAACACACGCCTTGCCTGACCCGTTTCAGAGTTAACACTCTTTCTTCAGAGGCAGCATGACAAACAAAGTTCGTTCCGTGAGCACTTCAACTGACTAATCCCTTCCAATGAATATCCTACCCAGCTGGGCCTGGAAACAAAGAATCACGGGAGTTGGAGTCATATTTAAATCCCAAGTGGGTCCGGACACCGAACCTGTTGAAATATAAAGTACATATTTGAAATTTATTAGCATTGCTTGCACAAACACCAAAAGATTGTTCCAAACATAAAGCGCCGCTTGTTGCTCCAAAGCGTCACTCACGCAGAATGTCACTGGATTTTACATTTCATATCCGCAAAGGTGCATATCCCCGACCTGGCAGGCCGTAATACATTGAGTTACACAAGTTGCCCTTTTGGATTGCACTCCCAACAAGATTTTCAAAAGCACTGGAACAACCTTCGTGCAGCACAAGTAATTTAATCAACACACGCCTTGCCTGACGCGTTTCAGAGTTAACACTCTTTCTTCAGAGGCAGCATGACAAACAAAGTTCGTTCCGTGAGCACTCCAACTGACAAATCCCTTCCAATTAATATCCTGCCCAGCTGGGCCTGGAAACAAAGAATCACGGGAGTTGGAGTCATATTTAAATCCCAAGTGGGTCCGGACACAGAACCTGTTGAAATATAAAGGTCATATTTTCCTTTTTTTAGCATTGCTTGCACAAACACCAAAAGACTGTTCCAAACATAAAGCGCTGCTTGTTGCTCCAAAGCGTCACTCACGCAGAATGTCACTGGATTTGCATTTCATATCCGCAAAGGTGCATATCCCCGACCTGGCAGGCCGTAATACATTGAGTTTTACAAGTTGCCCTTTTGGATAGCACTCCCAACAAGATTTTCAAAAGCATTGGGACAACCTTCGTGCAGCATAAGTAATTTAATCAACACACGCCTTGCCTGACGCGTTTCAGAGTTAACACGCTTTCTTAAGAGGCAGCATGACAAACAAAGTTCGTTCCGTGAGCACTCCAACTAACAAATCCCTTCCAATTAATATCCTGCCCAGCTGTGCCTGGAAACAAAGAATCACGGGAGTTGGAGTCATATTTAAATACCAAGTGGGTACGGACACAGAACCTGTTGAAATATAAAGTACATATTTTCCTTTTGTTAGCATTGCTTGCACAAACACCAAAAGTCTGTTCCAAACATAAAGCGCTGCTTGTTGCTCCGAAGTGTCACTCACGCAGAATGTCACTGGATTTTCATTTCATATCCGCAAAGGTGCATATCCCCGACCTGGCAGGCCGTAATACATTGAGTTTCACAAGTTGCCCTTTTGGATAGCACTCCCAACAAGATTTTCAAAAGCACTCGGACAACCTTCGTGCAGCATAAATAATGTAATCATCACACGCCTTGCCTGACGCGTTTCAGAGTTAACATTCTTTCTTCAGAGGCTGCATGACAAACAAAGTTCGTTCCATGAGCACTCAAACTGACGAATCCCTTCCAATTAATATCCTGCCCAGCTGGGCCTGGAAACAAAGAATCACGGGAGTTGGAGTCATATTTAAATCCCAAGTGGGTCCGGACACAGAACCTGTTGAAATATAAAGTACATATTTTCCTTTTTTTAGCATCGCTTGCACAAACACCAAAAGACTGTTCTAAACATAAAGCGCCGCTTGTTGCTCCAAAGCGTCACTCACGCAGAATGTCACTGGATTTGCATTTCATATCCGCAAAGGTGCATATCCCCGACCTGGCAGGCCGTAATACATTGAGTTTCACAAGTTGCCCTTTTGGATAGCACTCCCAACAAGATTTTCAAAAGCACTCGGACAACCTTCGTGCAGCACAAGTTTTTTAATCAACACACGCCTTGCCTGACGCGTTTCAGAGTTAACACTCTTTCTTCAGAGGCAGCATTCAAACAAAGTTTGTTCTGTGAGCACTCCAACTGACAAATCCCTTCCAATTAATATCCTGCCCAGCTGGGCCTGGAAACAAAGAATCATGGGAGTTGGAGTCATATTTAAATCCCAAGTGGGTCCGGACACAGAACCTGTTGAAATATAAAGTACATATTTTCCTTTTGTTAGCATTGCTTGCACAAACACCAAAAGATTGTTCCAAACATAAAGCGCCGCTTGTTGCTCCAAAGCGTCACTCACGCAGAATGTCACTGGATTTGCATTTCATATCGGCAAAGGTGCATATCCCCGACCTGGGAGGCCCTAATACATTGAGTTTCACAAGTTGCCCTTTTGGATAGCACTCCCAACAAGATTTTCAAAAGCACTCGGACAACCTTCGTGCAGCATAAATAATTTAATCAACACACGCCTTGCCTGACGCGTTTCAGAGTTAACACTCTTTCTTAAGAGGCAGCATGACAAACAAAGTTCGTTCCGTGAGCACTCCAACTGACAAATCCCTTCCAATTAATATCCTGCCCAGCTGGGCCTGGAAACAAAGAATCACGGGAGTTGGAGTCATATTTAAATACCAAGTGGGTCCGGACACAGAACCTGTTGAAATATAAAGTACATGTTTTCATTTTGTTAGCATTGCTTGCACAAACACCAAAAGATTGTTCCAAACATAAAGCGCCGCTTGTTGCTCCAAAGCGTCACTCACGCAGAATGTCACTGGATTTGCATTTCATATCCGCAAAGGTGCATATCCCCGACCTGGGAGGCCCTAATACATTGAGTGTCACAAGTTGCCCTTTTGGATAGCACTCCCAACAAGATTTTCAAAAGCACTGGGACAACCTTCGTGCAGCACAAGTTTTTTAATCAACACACGCCTTGCCTGACGCTTTTCAAAGTTAACACTCTTTCTTCAGAGGCAGCATGACAAACAAAGTTCGTTCTGTGAGCACTCAAACTGACAAATCCCTTCCAATTAATATCCTGCCCAGCTGGGCCTTGAAACAAAGAATCATGGGAGTTGGAGTCATATTTAAATCCCAAGTGGGTCCGGACACAGAACCTGTTGAAATATAAAGTACATATTTTCCTTTTGTTAGCATTGCTTGCACAAACACCAAAAGATTGTTCCAAACATAAAGCGCCGCTTGTTGCTCCAAAGCGTCACTCACGCAGAATGTCACTGGATTTGCATTTCATATCCGCAAAGGTACATATCCCCGACCTGGCAGGCCGTAATACTTTGAGTTTCACAAGTTGCCCTTTTGGATAGCACTCTCAACAAGATTTTCAAAAGCACTGGGACAACCTTCGTGCAGCACAAGTAATTTAATCAACACACGCCTTGCCTGACGCGTTTCAGAGTTAACACTCTTTCTTCAGAGGCAGCATGACAAACAAAGTTTGTTCTGTGAGCACTCCAACTGACAAATCACTTCCAATTAATATCCTGCCCAGCTGGGCCTGGAAACAAAGAATCATGGGAGTTGGAGTCATATTTAAATCCCAAGTGGGTCCGGACACAGAACCTGTTGAAATATAAAGTACATATTTTCCTTTTGTTAGCATTGCTTGCACAAACACCAAAAGATTATTCCAAACATAAAGCGCCGCTTGTTGCTCCAAAGCGTCACTCACGCAGAATGTCACTGGATTTGCATTTCATATCCACAAAGGTGCATATCCCCGACCTGGGAGGCCCTAATACATTGAGTTTCACAAGTTGCCCTTTTGGATAGCACTCCCAACAAGATTTTCAAAAGCACTCGGACAACCTTCATGCAGCATAAATAATTTAATCAACACACGCCTTGCCTGACGCGTTTCAGAGTTAACACTCTTTCTTAAGAGGCAGCATGACAAACAAAGTTCGTTCCGTGAGCACTCCAACTGACAAATCCCTTCCAATTAATATCCTGCCCAGCTGGGCCTGGAAACAAAGAATCACGGGAGTTGGAGTCATATTTAAATACCAAGTGGGTCCGGACACAGAACCTGTTGAAATATAAAGTACATGTTTTCATTTTGTTAGCATTGCTTGCACAAACACCAAAAGATTGTTCCAAACATAAAGCGCCGCTTGTTGCTCCAAAGCGTCACTCACGCAGAATGTCACTGGATTTGCATTTCATATCCGCAAAGGTGCATATCCCCGACCTGGGAGGCCCTAATACATTGAGTTTCGCAAGTTGCCCTTTTGGATAGCACTCCCAACAAGATTTTCAAAAGCACTGGGACAACCTTCGTGCAGCACAAGTAATTTAATCAACACACGCCTTGCCTGACGCGTTTCAGAGTTAACACTCTTTCTTCAGAGGCAGCATGACAAACAAAGTTCGTTCTGTGAGCACTCCAACTGACAAATCCCTTCCAATTATTATCCTGCCCAGCTGGGCCTGGAAACAAAGAATCATGGGAGTTGGAGTCATATTTAAATCCCAAGTGGGTCCGGACACAGAACCTGTTGAAATATAAAGTACATATTTTCCTTTTGTTAGCATTGCTTGCACAAACTCCAAAAGATTGTTCCAAACATAAAGCGCCGATTGTTGCTCTAAAGCGTCACTCACGCAGAATGTCCCTGGATTTGCATTTCATATCCGCAAAGGTGCATATCCCCGACCTGGCAGGCCGTAATACATTGAGTTTTACAAGTTGCCCTTTTGGATAGCACTCCCAACAAGTTTTCAAAAGCACTGGGACAACCTTCGTGCAGCACAAGTAATTTAATCAACACACGCCTTTCCTGACGCGTTTCAGCGTTAACACTCTTTCTTCAGAGGCAGCAAGACAAACAAAGTTCGTTCCGTGAGCACTCCAACTGACGAATCCCGTCCAATTAATATCCTGCCCAGCTGGGCCTGGAAACAAAGAATCATGGGAGTTGGAGTCATATTTAAATCCCAAGTGGGTCCGGACACAGAACCTGTTGAAATATAAAGTACATATTTTCCTTTTGTTAGCATTGCTTGCACAAACACCAAAAGATTGTTCCAAACATAAAGCGCCGCTTGTTGCTCCAAAGCGTCACTCACGCAGAATGTCACTGGATTTGCATTTCATATCCGCAAAGGTGCATATCCCCGACCTGGCAGGCCGTAATACATTGAGTTTCACAAGTTGCCCTTTTGGATAGCACTCTCAACAAGATTTTCAAAAGCACTGGAACAACCTTCGTGCAGCACAAGTAATTTAATCAACACACGCCTTGCCTGACGCGTTTCAGAGTTAACACTCTTTCTTCAGAGGCAGCATGACAAACAAAGTTCGTTCTGTGAGCACTCCAACTGACAAATCCCTTCCAATTATTATCCTGCCCAGCTGGGCCTGGAAACAAAGAATCATGGGAGTTGGAGTCATATTTAAATCCCAAGTGGGTCCGGACACAGAACCTGTTGAAATATAAAGTACATATTTTCCTTTTGTTAGCATTGCTTGCACAAACTCCAAAAGATTGTTCCAAACATAAAGCGCCGATTGTTGCTCTAAAGCGTCACTCACGCAGAATGTCCCTGGATTTGCATTTCATATCCGCAAAGGTGCATATCCCCGACCTGGCAGGCCGTAATACATTGAGTTTCACAAGTTGCCCTTTTGGATAGCACTCCCAACAAGTTTTCAAAAGCACTGGGACAACCTTCGTGCAGCACAAGTAATTTAATCAACACACGCCTTGCCTGACGCGTTTCAGAGTTAACACTCTTTCTTCAGAGGCAGCAAGACAAACAAAGTTCGTTCCGTGAGCACTCCAACTGACGAATCCCGTCCAATTAATATCCTGCCCAGCTGGGCCTGGAAACAAAGAATCACGGGAGTTGGAGTCATATTTAAATCCCAAGTGGGTCCGGACACAGAACCTGTTGAAATATAAAGTACATATTTTCCTTTTGTTAGCATTGCTTGCACAAACACCAAAAGATTGTTCCAAACATAAAGCGCCGCTTGTTGCTCAAAAGCGTCACTCACGCAGAATGTCACTGGATTTGCATTTCATATCCGCAAAGGTGCATGTCCGCAACATGGCAGGCCGTAATACATTGAGTTTAACAAGTTGCCCTTTTGGATAGCACTCCCAACAAGATTTTAAAAAGCACTGGGACAACCTTCGTGCAGCACAAGTAATTTAATCAACACACGCCTTGCCTGACGCGTTCCAGAGTTAACACTCTTTCTTCAGAGGCAGCATGACAAACAAAGTTCGTTCCGTGAGCACTCCAACTGATAAATCCCTTCCAATTAATATCCTGCCCAGCTGGGCCTGGAAACAAAGAATCACAGGAGTTGGAGTCATATTTAAATCCCAAGTGGGTCCGGACACAGAACCTGTTGAAATATAAAGTACATATTTTCCTTTTGTTAGCATTGCTTGCACTAATACCAAAAGATTGTTCCAAACATAAATCAATCAATCAATCAGATCATTTGTATAGCGCACTACTCACCCGGAGGGTCTCAAGGCGCTGGGGGGGAGGGGATCCGCTACTGCTCGAACAGCCAGGTCTTGAGCTGCTTCCTGAAGGCGAGGTGGTCCTGGGTCAGGCGGAGGTGGATCGGAAGGGAGTTCCAAGTCTTGGCGGCCAGGTAGGAGAAGGACCTTCCTCCAGTGGTGGCTCTTCGGATGCGGGGGACGGCGGCGAGGGCGTGGCTGGTCGATCGAAGCTGGCGTTTGGGAGCGTAGAAGTTGAGGCGGCTGTTGAGGTATCCTGGTCCTTGGTTGTGTAGGGCTTTGTGTGCGTGGGTGAGGAGCCGGAAGGTGATTCTCTTGTTGACCGGGAGCCAGTGCAGGTCTCTCAGGTGTCCGGAGATGTGGCTGCGGCGGGGGATGTCCAGGATGAGTCGTGCTGAGGTGTTCTGGATCCGCTGGAGTCTTTTCTGGAGTTTGGCGGTGGTTACGGCGTAGAGGGAGTTGCCGTAGTCCAGACGGCTGGTGACGAGGGCCTGGGTGACCGTCTTCCTGGTCTCGGTGGGGATCCATCGGAAGATCTTGCGTAGCATGCGCAGGATGTTGAAGCACGACGAGGAGACGGCGTTGACTTGTCTGGTCAAGGAGAGGGAGGAATCCAGGATGAAGCCCAGGTTGCGTGCGTGGTCAGTTGGTTTGGGTGCGCTGCCCAGGGCGGGGGGCCACCAGGAGTCGTCCCAGGCGGAGGGTGAGGATCCCAGGATGAGGACTTCCGTCTTGTCTGAGTTCAGTTTCAGGCGGCTGTTCGACATCCATTTGGCTACGTCTGTCATCCCTTCGTGCAGGTTGGCTCTGGCGGTGGCGGGGTCGTTAGTGAGGGAGAGGATCAGCTGGGTGTCGTCGGCGTATGAGATGATGTTCAGGTTGTGCTGGCGTGCGATGGCTGCGAGGGGGCTCATGTAGACGTTGAAGAGTGTTGGACTGAGCGAGGAGCCTTGAGGGACGCCGCAGATGACTTCGGTGGCTTCCGATCTGAACGGAGGGAGGCAGACTCTCTGTGTCCTTCCGGCGAGGAAGGAGGTGATCCACTCCAGTGCCTTCTCCTGGATTCCGACGTTGCTGAGGCGCTGTACTAGGGTACGGTGGCAGACAGTGTCGAAGGCCGCGGAGAGGCCCAGGAGGATGAGGGCCGCTGTTTCTCCGTTGTCAAGCAGGGCTCGGATGTCATCTGTAGCTGCGATCAAGGCGGTCTCGGTGCTGTGGTTGGCCCGGAAGCCAGACTGCGAGAGGTCGAGGGAGCCGTTCGTCTCGAGGAAGGCGGCCAGTTGCTTGTTGACGGTCTTCTCGATGACTTTAGCCGGGAACGGGAGCAGCGAGATGGGGCGGTAGTTCTTGAGGTCGGTGGGGTCGGCTGATGGTTTCTTGAGTAGAGCGCTGAGTTCGGCATGCTTCCAGCTCTCCGGGAAGGTAGCGGTGTCGAAGGAGGTGTTGATGATGTCCCGCAGGTGGGGTGCGATGACAGCGTCGGCCTTGTTGAAGACGTGGTGAGGGCAGGGGTCTGTTGGGGATCCGGAGTGGATGGAGTTCATCGTGCGGATGGTGTCTTCTGTGCTGATCGGGGTCCAGGCGCGGAGGGTGGTGGTGGGGAGCGGTGGTTGAGTGCTGAAGCTGTTGTGTATGTCCGCGATCTTGTTGTGGAAGTAGGAGGCGAGGGAGTTGCAGAGGTCTTGCGAAGGGGTGATGTAGTTGTTTCCGGCGTTGGGGTTGGAGAGCTCTTTCACGATGTTGAAGAGTTCCTTGCTGTTGTGTGCGTTGTTGTCCAGTCGTTCCTTGAATGCGGTTTTCTTGGTGGCGTGGATCAGCTGGTGGTGTTTTCGGGTGGCGAGCTTGAGGGCAGTCTTGTTGTCCGGTGTTGGGTCTCTGCGCCAGGTTTTCTCGAGTGCTCTGCAGTTCTTCTTGGAGCTCTTGAGTTCGTCGTTAAACCATGGGGCTTTCTTGCTTCCGGGTCTACTCGGCGGGGTCTTCAGCGGGGCGAGGTCGTCTGCGCAGTCGCTGATCCATTTCATGAGGTTGGTTGCTGCTTGGCTGGGGTTCGTAGTGCTGGTGGGAGGGTTCTTGTTCAGGGAAGTAGCGAGCTGGTCTGCAGTGATCTTGTTCCAGCTTCTGCGGGGAGCCTGTTGCTGGTGATGGTGGAGCGTGGTTTTTCTTTAGCTGAAGTGGACGCACCTGTGGTCCGTCCAGTTGAGTTCCGTGGTGTGGCTGAAGGCGATGTCCTTGCTGGAAGAGAAGATCGGGTCGAGTGTGTGTCCGGCGTAGTGGGTGGGGGTGGTCACCAGTTGCTTCAGTCCGAGGTTGGCGAGGTTGTCCAGCAGGGTGGTGGTGTTGCGGTCGTTGTTGTTCTCCAGATGGAAGTTGAGGTCCCCGAGGAGGATGTAGTCAGCGGAGGGGAGGGCGTGCGGGCTGATGAAGTCGGCAATGTCTTTGCTGAATTGTGTGCGGGGTCCCGGGGGACGGTAGATCAGGGTGCCTCTGAGGGTGGTCTTGGGGTTGACGTGGATCTGGAAGTGCAGGTGTTCGGCGGGTGCGAGGGTGTCGTCGGTGTCGGTCGTGATGCGGATGGTGTTCCTGTGGATGATGGCGATGCCTCCTCCGGTCTGGTTGGCGCGGTCCCTCCGGATGATCTTGTAGCCGTCCGGGATGGCGATGTCGGGCGCTGAGGAGGCGTTCATCCAGGTTTCCGTGAGGAAGGCGACGTCTGGGTCTGTGGTGTCGAGCAGGTTCCAGAGCTCGACGGCGTGTCTGTGGACGGAGCGGGTGTTGAGCAGGATGCACTTCAGGTGGGTGGTGTTGCTGCTCGTCGAGGTCATGAGCACTGCCGGAGTGGAGCCGGTCCGGTTGCAGGTGAACTTGCAGGCGTTGCAGATGAAGGGTCTGTGGGTGCGTCTCGGTGTGGCGAGGTAGCAACCCGTGGTTCGGCCGGTGTTGAGTGCGTTGAGTTCGGTGGCGTCGTAGGTCCGTCTGGTCAGCTTCCGGCGGTGGGGGCCAGGGGTCATGGCACTGGGCGCGGTCCAGGCGCGGACGGGCGCAGACGGGCTTACCTTTGGCGCTCATTCGGTGCTCCCGCTGCGCGCGTCCGCTGCGCGGTCGCTGGGGGGGCGACATAAGAGGGGAGCCGGGAGGGCGGGTCAGCTGGGAGGCGGGGTCGCGTCCACCAATCGAGTGGCGAGGGGGCGAGGCCGCCAGCAGGAAGCGGCGGGAAAACGGGATCGGTTTGAGCGGGCGGCCCTGCGGCGGCTGGGGCGCTGCTCTCGGCGTTGGTGAAGGTCTGGCACAGCAGGGGTCTCTGGAGCAGGAGCGCGGAGGAGCGAGGGGGCAACCAGGCCAGAGGCGCGGTGGTCAAGCACCGCTTGTTGCTCCAAAGCGTCACTCACGCAGAATGACACTGGATTTGCATTTCATATCCGCAAATGTGCATATCCCCGACCTGGCAGGCCGTAATACATTGAGTTTCACAAGTTGCCCTTTTGGATAGCACTCCCAACAAGATTTTCAAAAGCACTGGGACAACCTTCGTATGCTGCACGAAAGTTGTCCCAGTGCTTTTGAAAATCTTGTTGAGAGTGCTGTCCAAAAGGGCAACTTGTGAAACTCAATGTATTATGGCCTGCCAGGTCGGGGATATGCACCTTTGCGGATATGAAATGCAAATCCAGTGACATTCTGCGTGAGTGACGCTTTGGAGCAACAAGCGGCGCTTTATGTTTGGAACAATCTTTTGGTATTAGTGCAAGCAATGCTAACAAAAGGAAAATATGTACTTTATATTTCAACAGGTTCTCTGTCCGGACCCACTTGGGATTTAAATATGACTCCAACTCCCGTGATTCTTTGTTTCCAGGCCTAGCTGGGCAGGATACTAATTGGAAGGGATTTGTCAATTGGAGTGCTCACGGAACGAACTTTGCTTGTCATGCTGCCTCTGAAGAAAGAGTGTTAACTTTGAAACGCGTCAGGCAAGGCGTGTGTTGATTAAATTACTTGTGCTGCACAAAGGTTGTCCCAGTGCTTTTGAAAATCTTGTTGGGAGTGCTATCCAAAAGGGCAACTTGTGAAACTCAATGTATTACGGCCTGCCAGGTCGGGGATATGCACCTTTGCGGATATGAAATGCAAATCCAGTGACATTCTGCGTGAGTAACGCTTTGGAGCAACAAGCGGCGCTTTACGTTTGGAACAATCTTTTGGTGTTTGTGCAAGCAATGCTAACAAAAGGAAATTATGTACTTTATATTTCAATAGGTTCTATGTCCCGACCCACTTGGGATTTAAATATGACTCCAACTCCCGTGATTCTTTGTTTCCAGGCCCAGCTGGGCAGGATAATAATTGGAAGGGATTTGTCAGTTGGAGTGCTCACGGAACGAACTTTGTTTTGTCATGCTGCCTCTGAAAAATGAGTGTTAACTCTGAAACGCGCCAGGCAAGGCGTGTGTTGATTAAATTACTTGTGCTGCACGAAAAATGTCCCATTGCTTTTGAAAATCTTGTTGGGAGTGCTGTCCAAAAGGGCAACTTGTGAAACTCAATGTATTACGGCCTGCCAGGTCGGGGATATGCACCTTTGCGGATATGAAATGCAAATCCAGTGACATTCTGCGTGAGTGACGCTTTGGAGCAACAAGCGGCGCTTTATGTTTGAAACAATCTTTTGGTGTTTGTGCAAGCAATGCAAACAAAATGAAAATATGTACTTTATATTTCAACAGGTTCTGTTCCACTTGGGATTTAAATATGACTCCAACTCCCGTGATTCTTTGGGGCATATTACCAAGCAATAGCGATCATTTTCGCTATTGCTTGGTTAGAGACAAAATATTACCGCTGTGCTGCGGCGATTTTTATCGCAGATAAACCTTGGTATTACCACGGTTTATCACAAATGCGATAAAAAACGGCCGCAATGTATGAATATCGCTGAAAAGTCAGCGATATTCATGCATTACCGAGCTAATGCTCTTAGCCATGTTATCCACCTCCCATTGGATAACATGGCTAAGAACTGCTCAGGGCAGGTGTTAGCTTATGGAGATATTCGCGCTTAGCGCGAATATCTCCAAAAGTTGGTAATAGGAGATAGCGATGTTAGCGACTGTTTCTAGTCGCTAACATCTTGGCACGCCCACTTTGCATGTCATTAGTGATAAATATCACTGACATGCAAAGTGGGGCCCAAGATGGTCGCTATCTCCTACTAGCTGTCACTAACTGGTGTTAGCGACAGCTAGGTAATAGGGAGATCATTGTATCTCCGCTTTCTTGGCTTTTAAAGCAAAAAAAGCGGAGATAAATCCCCTTGATAATATGCCCCTCTGTGAAAATGTTGTTGGGAGTGCTATCCAAAAGGGCAACTTGTGAAACTCAATGAATTACGGCCTGCCAGGTCGGGGATATGCACCTTTGCGGATATGAAATGCAAATCCAGTGACATTCTGCATGAGTGATGCTTTGGAGCAACAAGCGGCGCTTTATGTTTGGAACAATCTTTTGGTGTTTGTGCAAGCAATGCTAACAAAAGGAAAATATGTACTTTATATTTCAACAGGTTCTGTGTCCGGACCCACTTGGGATTTAAATATGACTCCAACTCCCGTGATTCTTTGTTTCCAGGCCCAGCTGGGCAGGATATTAATTGGAAGGGATTTGTCAGTTGGAGTGCTCACGGAACGAACTTTGTTTGTCATGCTGCCTCTGAAGAAAGAGTGTTAACTCTGAAATGCGTCAGGCAAGGCGTGTGTTGATTAAATTACTTGTGCTGCACAAAGGTTGTCCCAGTGCTTTTGAAAATCTTGTTGGGAGTGCTATCCAAAAGGGCAACTTGAAACTCAATGTATTACGGCCTGCCAGGTCGGGGATATGCACCTTTGCGGATATGAAATGCAAATCCAGTGACATTCTGCGTGAGTGACGCTTTGGAGCAACAAGCGGCGCTTTATGTTTGGAACAATCTTTTGGTGTTTGTGCAAGCAAAGCTAACAAAAGGAAAATATGTACTTTATATTTCAACAGGTTCTGTGTCCGGACCCACTTGGGATTTAAATATGACTCCAACTCCCGTGATTCTTTGTTTCCAGGCCCAGCTGGGCAGGATATTAATTGGAAGGGATTTGTCAGTTGGAGTGCTCACGGAACAAACTTTGTTTGTCATGCTGCCTCTGAAGAAAGAGTGTTAACTCTGAAACGCGTCAGTCAAGGCGTGTGTTGATTAAAAAACTTGTGCTGCACGAAGGTTGTCCCAGTGCTTTTGAAAATCTTGTTGGAGTGCTATCCAAAAGGGCAACTTGTGAAACTCAATGTATTACGGCCTGCCAGGTCAAGGATATGGGCGTTTGTGGATATGAAATGCAAATCCAGTGACATTCTGCGTGAGTGACGCCTTGGAGCAACAAGCGGCGCTTTATGTTTGGAACAATCTTTTGGTGTTTGTGGAAGCAATGCTAACAAAAGGAAAATATGTACTTTATATTTCAACAGGTTCTGTGTCCGGACCCACTTGGGATTTAAATATTACTCCAACTCCCGTGATTCTTTGTTTCCAGGCCCAGCTGGGCAGGATAGTAATTGGAAGGGATTTGTCAGTTGGAGTGCTCACGGAACGAACTTTGTTTGTCATGCTGCCTCTGAAGAAATAGTGTTAACTCTGAAACGCATCAGGCAAGGCGTGTGTTGAATAAATTACTTGTGCTGCACGAAGGTTGTCCCAGTGCTATTGAAAATCTTGTTGGGAGTGCTATCCAAAAGGGCAACTTGTGAAACTCAATGAATTACGGCCTGCCAGGTCGGGGATATGCACCTTTGCGGATATGAAATGCAAATCCAGTGACATTCTGCGTGAGTGACGCTTTGGAGCAACAAGCGGCGCTTTACGTTTGGAACAATCTTTTGGTGTTTGTGCAAGCAATGCTAACAAAAGGAAAATATGTACTTTATATTTCAACAGGTTCTGTGTCCGGACCCACTTGGGATTTAAATATGACTCCAACTCCCGTGATTCTTTGTTTCCAGGCTCAGCTGGGCAGGATATTAATTGGAAGGGATTTGTCAGTTGGAGTGCTCACGGAACGAACTTTGTTTGTCATGCTGCCTCTGAAGAAAGAGTGTTAACTCTGAAACGCATCAGGCAAGGCGGGTGTTGATTAAATTACTTGTGCTGCACGAAGGTTGTCCCAGTGCTTTTGAAAATGTTGTTGGGAGTGCTATCCAAAAGGGCAACTTGTGAAACTCAATGAATTACGGCCTGCCAGGTCGGGGATATGCACCTTTGCGGATATGAAATGCAAATCCAGTGACATTCTGCGTGAGTGATGCTTTGGAGCAACAAGCGGCGCTTTATGTTTGGAACAATCTTTTGGTGTTTGTGCAAGCAATGCTAACAAAAGGAAAATATGTACTTTATATTTCAACAGGTTCTGTGTCCGGACCCACTTGGGATTTAAATATGACTCCAACTCCCGTGATTCTTTGTTTCCAGGCCCAGCTGGGCAGGATATTAATTGGAAGGGATTTGTCAGTTGGAGTGCTCACGGAACAAACTTTGTTTGTCATGCTGCCTCTGAAGAAAGAGTGTTAACTCTGAAACGCGTCAGGCAAGGCGTGTGTTGATTAAAAAACTTGTGCTGCACGAAGGTTGTCCCAGTGCTTTTGAAAATCTTGTTGGAGTGCTATCAAAAAGGGCAACTTGTGAAACTCAATGTATTACGGCCTGCCAGGTCAAGGATATGGGCGTTTGTGGATATGAAATGCAAATCCTGTGACATTCTGCGTGAGTGACGCCTTGGAGCAACAAGCGGCGCTTTATGTTTGGAACAATCTTTTGGTGTTTGTGCAAGCAATGCTAACAAAAGGAAAATATGTACTTTATATTTCAACAGGTTCTGTGTCCGGACCCACTTGGGATTTAAATATGACTCCAACTCCCGTGATTCTTTGTTTCCAGGCCCAGCTGGGCAGGATACTAATTGGAAGGGATTTGTCAGTTGGAGTGCTCACGGAACGAACTTTGTTTGTCATGCTGCCTCTGAAGAAATAGTGTTAACTCTGAAACGCATCAGGCAAGGCGTGTGTTGATTAAATTACTTGTGCTGCACGAAGGTTGTCCCAGTGCTATTGAAAATCTTGTTGGGAGTGCTATCCAAAAGGGCAACTTGTGAAACTCAATGAATTACGGCCTGCCAGGTCGGGGATATGCACCTTTGCGGATATGAAATGCAAATCCAGTGACATTCTGCGTGAGTGACGCTTTGGAGCAACAAGCGGCGCTTTATGTTTGGAACAATCTTTTGGTGTTTGTGCAAGCAATGCTAACAAAAGGAAAATATGTACTTTATATTTCAACAGGTTCTGTGTCCGGACCCACTTGGGATTTAAATATGACTCCAACTCCCGTGATTCTTTGTTTCCAGGCTCAGCTGGGCAGGATATTAATTGGAAGGGATTTGTCAGTTGGAGTGCTCACGGAACGAACTTTGTTTGTCATGCTGCCTCTGAAGAAAGAGTGTTAACTCTGAAACGCATCAGGCAAGGCGGGTGTTGATTAAATTACTTGTGCTGCACGAAGGTTGTCCCAGTGCTTTTGAAAATCTTGTTGGGAGTGCTATCCAAAAGGGCAACTTGTGAAACTCAATGAATTACGGCCTGCCAGGTCGGGGATATGCACCTTTGCGGATATGAAATGCAAATCCAGTGACATTCTGCGTGAGTGATGCTTTGGAGCAACAAGCGGCGCTTTATGTTTGGAACAATCTTTTGGTGTTTGTGCAAGCAATGCTAACAAAAGGAAAATATGTACTTTATATTTCAACAGGTTCTGTGTCCGGACCCACTTGGGATTTAAATATGACTCCAACTCCCGTGATTCTTTGTTTCCAGGCCCAGCTGGGCAGGATATTCATTGGAAGGGATTTGTCAGTTGGAGTGCTCACGGAACGAACTTTGTTTGTCATGCTGCCTCTGAAGAAAGAGTGTTAACTCTGAAACGCGTCAGGCAAGGCGTGTGTTGATTAAATTACTTGTGCTGCACGAAGGTTGTCCCAGTGCTTTTGAAAATCTTGTTGGGAGTGCTATCCAAAAGGGCAACTTGTGAAACTCAATATATTACTGCCTCCCTGGTCGGGGATATGCACCTTTGCGGATATGAAATGCAAATCCAGTGACATTCTGCGTGAGTGACGCTTTGGAGCAACAAGCGGCGCTTTATGTTTGGAACAATCTTTCGGTGTTTGTGCAAGCAATGCTAACAAAAGGAAAATATGTACTTTATATTTCAACAGGTTCTGTGTCTGGACCCACTTTGGATTTAAATATTACTCCAACTCCCGTGATTCTTTATTTCCAGGCCCAGCTGGGCAGGATATTAATTAGAAGGGATTTGTCAGTTGGAGTGCTCACGGAACGAACTTTGTTTGTCTTGCTGCCTCTGAAGAAAGAGTGTTAACTCTGAAACGCATCAGGCAAGGCGTGTGTTGATTAAATTACTTGTGCTGCACGAAGGTTGTCCCAGTGCTTTTGAAAATCTTGTTGGGAGTGCTATCCAAAAGGGCAACTTGTGAAACTCAATGTATTACGGCCTGCCAGGTCGGGGATATGCACCTTTGCGGATATGAAATGCAAATCCAGTGACATTCTGCGTGAGTGACGCTTTGGAGCAACAAGCGGCGCTTTTTGTTTGGAACAATCTTTTGGTGTTTGTGCAAGCAATGCTAACAAAAGGAAAATATGTATTTATATTTCAACAGGTTCTGTGTCCGGACCCACTTGGGATTTAAATATGACTCCAACTCCCGTGATTCTTTGTTTCCAGGCCCAGCTGGGCAGGTTACTAATTGGAAGGGATTTGTCAGTTGGAGTGCTCACGGAACGAACTTTGTTTGTCATGCTGCCTCTGAAGAAAGAGTGTTAACTCTGAAACGCATCAGGTAAGGCGTGTTTTGATTAAATTACTTGTGCTGCACGAAGGTTGTCCCAGTGCTTTTGAAAATCTTGTTGGGAGTGCTATCCAAAAGGGCAACATGTGAAACTCAATGTATTACGGCCTACCAGGTCGGGGATATGCACCTTTGCGGATATGAAATGCAAATCCAGTGACATTCTGCGTGAGTGACGCTTTGGAGCAACAAGCGGTGCTTTATGTTTGGAACAATCTTTTGGTGTTTGTGCAAGCAATGCTAACAAAAGGAAAATATGTACTTTATATTTGAACTGGTCCTGTGTCCGGACCCACTTGGGATTTAAATATGACTCCAACTCCCGTGATTCTTTGTTTCCAGGCCCAGCTGGGCAGGATATTAATTGGAAGGGATTTGTCAGTTGGAGTGCTCACGGAAAGAACTTTGTTTGTCATGCTGCCTCTGAAGAAAGAGTGTTAACTCTGAAACGCTTCAGGCAAGGCGTGTGTTCATTAAATTACTTGTGCTGCACAAAGGTTGTCCCAGTGCTTTTGGAAAACTTGTTGGGAGTGCTATCCAAAAGGGCAACTTGTGAAACTCAATGTATTACGGCCTGCCAGGTCGGGGATATGCACCATTGCGGATATGAAATGCATATCCAGTGACATTCTGCGTGAGTGACGCTTTGGAGCAACAAGCGGCGCTTTATGTTTGGAACAATCTTTTAGTGTTTGTGCAAGCAATGCTAACAAAAGGAAAATATGTACTTTATATTTAAACAGGTTCTGTGTCCGGACCCACTTGGGATTTAAATATTACTCCAACTCCTGTGATTCTTTATTTCCAGGCCCAGCTGGGCAGGATATTAATTAGAAGGGATTTATCAGTTGGAGTGCTCACGGAACGAACTTTGTTTGTCTTGCTGCCTCTGAAGAAAGAGTGTTAACTCTGAAACGCATCAGGCAAGGCGTGTGTTGATTAAATTACTTGTGCTGCACGAAGGTTGTCCCAGTGCTTTTGAAAATCTTGTTGGGAGTGCTATCCAAAAGGGCAACTTGTGAAACTCAAAGTATTAGTGGAGAAGTGTGGCTCAGGGGTTAGAGGCAGCAGACCCGGAAGCTGAGATCGGTCCTGGACCAGGGTTCAATTCCCCGCCTCGGCGGGTCTTGGGCTAAAAAATTCCACGGACTCGATAATTCTCGCCCTGGTGCCTCCTCGACTCAGGGGTTCACACTCTGCGACTCTGGGCAATAGCTTGCTTAATCTCCACAACGGCCCCTCGCGGCGGGATGCCTGACTTTCACCTTGTGGATACCCTGATATCTCACAGGGGAATACCAGGACGGGTTCCCTAAGCAAGCGCCGGGAAACCCACTGCGGGTAGCTGTGCGCTATATAAGCTCAACTACATTTACATTTACATTACGGCCTGCCAGGTCGGGGATATGCACCTTTGCAGATATGAAATGCAAATCCAGCGACATTCTGCGTGAGTGACGCTTTGGAGCAACAAGCGGCGCTTTATGTTTGGAACAATCTTTTGGTGTTTGTGCAAGCAATGCTAACAAAAGGAAAATATGTACTTTATATTTCAACAGGTTCTGTGTCCGGACCCACTTGGGATTTAAATATGACTCCAATTCCCGTGATTCTTTGTTTCCAGGCCCAGCTGGGCAGGATATTAATTGGAAGGGATTTGTCAGTTGGAGTGATCCTGGAACAAACTTTGTTTGTCATGCTGCCTCTGAAGAAAGAGTGTTAACTCTGAAACGCGTCAGGCAAGGCGTGTGTTGATTAAAAAACTTGTGCTGCACGAAGGTTGTCCCAGTGCTTTTGAAAATCTTGTTGGAGTGCTATCAAAAATGGCAACTTGTGAAACTCAATGTATTACGGCCTGCCAGGTCAAGGATATGGGCGTTTGTGGATATGAAATGCAAATCCAGTGACATTCTGCGTGAGTGACGCCTTGGAGCAACAAGCGGTGCTTTATGTTTGGAACAATCTTTTGGTGTTTGTGCAAGCAATGCTAACAAAAGGAAAATATGTACTTTATATTTCAACAGGTTCTGTATCCGGACCCACTTGGGATTTAAATATGACTCCAACTCCCGTGATTCTTTGTTTCCAGGCCCAGCTGGGCAGGATACTAATTGGAAGGGATTTGTCAGTTGGAGTGCTCACGGAACGAACTTTGTTTGTCATGCTGCCTCTGAAGAAATAGTGTTAACTCTGAAACGCATCAGGCAAGGCGTGTGTTGATTAAATTACTTGTGCTGCACGAAGGTTGTCCCAGTGCTATTGAAAATCTTGTTGGGAGTGCTATCCAAAAGGGCAACTTGTGAAACTCAATGAATTACGGCCTGCCAGGTCGGGGATATGCACCTTTGCGGATATGAAATGCAAATCCAGTGACATTCTGCGTGAGTGACGCTTTGGAGCAACAAGCGGCGCTTTACGTTTGGAACAATCTTTTGGTGTTTGTGCAAGCAATGCTAACAAAAGGAAAATATGTTCTTTATATTTCAACAGGTTCTGTGTCCGGACCCACTTGGGATTTAAATATGACTCCAACTCCCGTGATTCTTTGTTTCCAGGCTCAGCTGGGCAGGATATTAATTGGAAGGGATTTGTCAGTTGGAGTGCTCACGGAACGAACTTTGTTTGTCATGCTGCCTCTGAAGAAAGAGTGTTAACTCTGAAACGCATCAGGCAAGGCGGGTGTTGATTAAATTACTTGTGCTGCACGAAGGTTGTCCCAGTGCTTTTGAAAATCTTGTTGGGAGTGCTATCCAAAAGGGCAACTTGTGAAACTCAATGAATTACGGCCTGCCAGGTCGGGGATATGCACCTTTGCGGATATGAAATGCAAATCCAGTGACATTCTGCGTGAGTGATGCTTTGGAGCAACAAGCGGCGCTTTATGTTTGGAACAATCTTTTGGTGTTTGTGCAAGCAATGCTAACAAAAGGAAAATATGTACTTTATATTTCAACAGGTTCTGTGTCCGGACCCACTTGGGATTTAAATATGACTCCAACTCCCGTGATTCTTTGTTTCCAGGCCCAGCTGGGCAGGATATTCATTGGAAGGGATTTGTCAGTTGGAGTGCTCACGGAACGAACTTTGTTTGTCATGCTGCCTCTGAAGAAAGAGTGTTAACTCTGAAACGCGTCAGGCAAGGCGTGTGTTGATTAAATTACTTGTGCTGCACGAAGGTTGTCCCAGTGCTTTTGAAAATCTTGTTGGGAGTGCTATCCAAACGGGCAACTTGTGAAACTCAATATATTACTGCCTCCCTGGTCGGGGATATGCACCTTTGCGGATATGAAATGCAAATCCAGTGACAATCTGCGTGAGTGACGCTTTGGAGCAACAAGCGGCGCTTTATGTTTGGAACAATCTTTCGGTGTTTGTGCAAGCAATGCTAACAAAAGGAAAATATGTACTTTATATTTCAACAGGTTCTGTGTCCGGACCCACTTTGGATTTAAATATTACTCCAACTCCCGTGATTCTTTATTTCCAGGCCCAGCTGGGCAGGATATTAATTAGAAGGGATTTGTCAGTTGGAGTGCTCACGGAACAAACTTTGTTTGTCTTGCTGCCTCTGAAGAAAGAGTGTTAACTCTGAAATGCATCAGGCAAGGCGTGTGTTGATTAAATTACTTGTGCTGCACGAAGGTTGTCCCAGTGCTTTTGAAAATCTTGTTGGGAGTGCTATCCAAAAGGGCAACTTGTGAAACTCAATGTATTACGGCCTGCCAGGTCGGGGATATGCACCTTTGCGGATATGAAATGCAAATCCAGTGACATTCTGCGTGAGTGACGCTTTGGAGCAACAAGCGGCGCTTTTTGTTTGGAACAATCTTTTGGTGTTTGTGCAAGCAATGCTAACAAAAGGAAAATATGTATTTATATTTCAACAGGTTCTGTGTCCGGACCCACTTGGGATTTAAATATGACTCCAACTCCCGTGATTCTTTGTTTCCAGGCCCAGCTGGGCAGGTTACTAATTGGAAGGGATTTGTCAGTTGGAGTGCTCACGGAACGAACTTTGTTTGTCATGCTGCCTCTGAAGAAAGAGTGTTAACTCTGAAACGCATCAGGTAAGGCGTGTTTTGATTAAATTACTTGTGCTGCACGAAGGTTGTCCCAGTGCTTTTGAAAATCTTGTTGGGAGTGCTATCCAAAAGGGCAACTTGTGAAACTCAATGTATTACGGCCTACCAGGTCGGGGATATGCACCTTTGCGGATATGAAATGCAAATCCAGTGACATTCTGCGTGAGTGACGCTTTGGAGCAACAAGCGGCGCTTTATGTTTGGAACAATCTTTTGGTGTTTGTGCAAGCAATGCTAACAAAAGGAAAATATGTACTTTATATTTCAACTGGTCCTGTGTCCGGACCCACTTGGGATTTAAATATGACTCCAACTCCCGTGATTCTTTGTTTCCAGGCCCAGCTGGGCAGGATATTAATTGGAAGGGATTTGTCAGTTGGAGTGCTCACGGAAAGAACTTTGTTTGTCATGCTGCCTCTGAAGAAAGAGTGTTAACTCTGAAACGCGTCAGGCAAGGCGTGTGTTCATTAAATTACTTGTGCTGCACGAAGGTTGTCCCAGTGCTTTTGGAAAACTTGTTGGGAGTGCTATCCAAAAGGGCAACTTGTGAAACTCAATGTATTACGGCCTGCCAGGTCGGGGATATGCACCATTGCGGATATGAAATGCATATCCAGTGACATTCTGCGTGAGTGACGCTTTGGAGCAACAAGCGGCGCTTTATGTTTGGAACAATCTTTTAGTGTTTGTGCAAGCAATGCTAACAAAAGGAAAATATGTACTTTATATTTCAACAGGTTCTGTGTCCGGACCCACTTGGGATTTAAATATTACTCCAACTCCTGTGATTCTTTATTTCCAGGCCCAGCTGGGCAGGATATTAATTAGAAGGGATTTATCAGTTGGAGTGCTCACGGAACGAACTTTGTTTGTCTTGCTGCCTCTGAAGAAAGAGTGTTAACTCTGAAACGCATCAGGCAAGGCGTGTGTTGATTAAATTACTTGTGCTGCACGAAGGTTGTCCCAGTGCTTTTGAAAATCTTGTTGGGAGTGCTATCCAAAAGGGCAACTTGTGAAACTCAAAGTATTAGTGGAGAAGTGTGGCTCAGGGGTTAGAGGCAGCAGACCCGGAAGCTGAGATCGGTCCTGGACCAGGGTTCAATTCCCCGCCTCGGCGGGTCTTGGGCTAAAAAATTCCACGGACTCGATAATTCTCGCCCCGGTGCCTCCTCGACTCAGGGGTTCAAACTCTGCGACTCTGGGCAATAGCATGCTTAATCTCCACAACGGCCCCTCGCGGCGGGATGCCTGACTTTCACCTTGTGGATACCCTGATATCTCACAGGGGAATACCAGGACGGGTTCCCTAAGCAAGCGCCGGGAAACCCACTGCGGGTAGCTGTGCGCTATATAAGCTCAACTACATTTACATTTACATTTACATTACGGCCTGCCAGGTCGGGGATATGCACCTTTGCAGATATGAAATGCAAATCCAGCGACATTCTGCGTGAGTGACGCTTTGGAGCAACAAGCGGCGCTTTATGTTTGGAACAATCTTTTGGTGTTTGTGCAAGCAATGCTAACAAAAGGAAAATATGTACTTTATATTTCAACAGGTTCTGTGTCCGGACCCACTTGGGATTTAAATATGACTCCAACTCCCGTGATTCTTTGTTTCCAGGCCCAGCTGGGCAGGTTACTAATTGGAAGGGATTTGTCAGTTGGAGTGCTCACGGAACGAACTTTGTTTGTCATGCTGCCTCTGAAGAAAGAGTGTTAACTCTGAAACGCATCAGGTAAGGCGTGTTTTGATTAAATTACTTGTGCTGCACGAAGGTTGTCCCAGTGCTTTTGAAAATCTTGTTGGGAGTGCTATCCAAAAGGGCAACTTGTGAAACTCAATGTATTACGGCCTACCAGGTCGGGGATATGCACCTTTGCGGATATGAAATGCAAATCCAGTGACATTCTGCGTGAATGATGCTTTGGAGCAACAAGTCGGCGCTTTATGTTTGGAACAATCTTTTGGTGTTTGTGCAAGCAATGCTAACAAAAGGAAAATATGTACTTTATATTTCAACAGGTTCTGTGTCCGGACCCACTTGGGATTTAAATATGACTCCAACTCCCGTGATTCTTTGTTTCCAGGCCCAGCTGGGCAGGATATTCATTGGAAGGGATTTGTCAGTTGGAGTGCTCACGGAACGAACTTTGTTTGTCATGCTGCCTCTGAAGAAAGAGTGTTAACTCTGAAACGCGTCAGGCAAGGCGTGTGTTGATTAAATTACTTGTGCTGCACGAAGGTTGTCCCAGTGCTTTTGAAAATCTTGTTGGGAGTGCTATCCAAAAGGGCAACTTGTGAAACTCAATATATTACTGCCTCCCTGGTCGGGGATATGCACCTTTGCGGATATGAAATGCAAATCCAGTGACATTCTGCGTGAGTGACGCTTTGGAGCAACAAGCGGCGCTTTATGTTTGGAACAATCTTTCGGTGTTTGTGCAAGCAATGCTAACAAAAGGAAAATATGTACTTTATATTTCAACAGGTTCTGTGTCCGGACCCACTTTGGATTTAAATATTACTCCAACTCCCGTGATTCTTTATTTCCAGGCCCAGCTGGGCAGGATATTAATTAGAAGGGATTTGTCAGTTGGAGTGCTCACGGAACGAACTTTGTTTGTCATGCTGCCTCTGAAGAAAGAGTGTTAACTCTGAAACGCATCAGGTAAGGCGTGTTTTGATTAAATTACTTGTGCTGCACGAAGGTTGTCCCAGTGCTTTTGAAAATCTTGTTGGGAGTGCTATCCAAAAGGGCAACTTGTGAAACTCAATGTATTACGGCCTGCCAGGTCGGGGATATGCACCTTTGTGGATATGAAATGCAAATCCAGTGACATTCTGCGTGAGTAACGCTTTGGAGCAACAAGCGGCGCTTTTTGTTTGGAACAATCTTTTGGTGTTTGTGCAAGCAATGCTAACAAAAGGAAAATATGTATTTATATTTCAACAGGTTCTGTGTCCGGACCCACTTGGGATTTAAATATGACTCCAACTCCCGTGATTCTTTGTTTCCAGGCCCAGCTGGGCAGGTTACTAATTGGAAGGGATTTGTCAGTTGGAGTGCTCACGGAACGAACTTTGTTTGTCATGCTGCCTCTGAAGAAAGAGTGTTAACTCTGAAACGCATCAGGTAAGGCGTGTTTTGATTAAATTACTTGTGCTGCACGAAGGTTGTCCCAGTGCTTTTGAAAATCTTGTTGGGAGTGCTATCCAAAAGGGCAACTTGTGAAACTCAATGTATTACGGCCTACCAGGTCGGGGATATGCACCTTTGCGGATATGAAATGCAAATCCAGTGACATTCTGCGTGAGTGACGCTTTGGAGCAACAAGCGGCGCTTTATGTTTGGAACAATCTTTTGGTGTTTGTGCAAGCAATGCTAACAAAAGGAAAATATGTACTTTATATTTCAACTGGTCCTGTGTCCGGACCCACTTGGGATTTAAATATGACTCCAACTCCCGTGATTCTTTGTTTCCAGGCCCAGCTGGGCAGGATATTAATTGGAAGGGATTTGTCAGTTGGAGTGCTCACGGAAAGAACTTTGTTTGTCATGCTGCCTCTGAAGAAAGAGTGTTAACTCTGAAACGCGTCAGGCAAGGCGTGTGTTCATTAAATTACTTGTGCTGCACGAAGGTTGTCCCAGTGCTTTTGGAAAACTTTTTGGGAGTGCTATCCAAAAGGGCAACTTGTGAAACTCAATGTATTACGGCCTGCCAGGTCGGGGATATGCACCATTGCGGATATGAAATGCATATCCAGTGACATTCTGCGTGAGTGACGCTTTGGAGCAACAAGCGGCGCTTTATGTTTGGAACAATCTTTTAGTGTTTGTGCAAGCAATGCTAACAAAAGGAAAATATGTACTTTATATTTAAACAGGTTCTGTGTCCGGACCCACTTGGGATTTAAATATTACTCCAACTCCTGTGATTCTTTATTTCCAGGCCCAGCTGGGCAGGATATTATTTAGAAGGGATTTATCAGTTGGAGTGCTCACGGAACGAACTTTGTTTGTCTTGCTGCCTCTGAAGAAAGAGTGTTAACTCTGAAACGCATCAGGCAAGGCGTGTGTTGATTAAATTACTTGTGCTGCACGAAGGTTGTCCCAGTGCTTTTGAAAATCTTGTTGGGAGTGCTATCCAAAAGGGCAACTTGTGAAACTCAAAGTATTAGTGGAGAAGTGTGGCTCAGGGGTTAGAGGCAGCAGACCCGGAAGCTGAGATCGGTCCTGGACCAGGGTTCAATTCCCCGCCTCGGCGGGTCTTGGGCTAAAAAATTCCACGGACTCGATAATTCTCGCCCCGGTGCCTCCTCGACTCAGGGGTTCACACTCTGCGACTCTGGGCAATAGCTTGCTTAATCTCCACAACGGCCCCTCGTGGCGGGATGCCTGACTTTCACCTTGTGGATACCCTGATATCTCACAGGGGAATACCAGGACGGGTTCCCTAAGCAAGCGCCGGGAAACCCACTGCGGGTAGCTGTGCGCTATATAAGCTCAACTACATTTACATTTACATTTACATTACGGCCTGCCAGGTCGGGGATATGCACCTTTGCAGATATGAAATGCAAATCCAGCGACATTCTGCGTGAGTGACGCTTTGGAGCAACAAGCGGCGCTTTATGTTTGGAACAATCTTTTGGTGTTTGTGCAAGCAATGCTAACAAAAGGAAAATATGTACTTTATATTTCAACAGGTTCTGTGTCCGGACCCACTTGGGATTTAAATATGACTCCAATTCCCGTGATTCTTTGTTTCCAGGCCCAGCTGGGCAGGATATTAATTGGAAGGGATTTGTCAGTTGGAGTGATCCTGGAACAAACTTTGTTTGTCATGCTGCCTCTGAAGAAAGAGTGTTAACTCTGAAACGCGTCAGGCAAGGCGTGTGTTGATTAAAAAACTTGTGCTGCACGAAGGTTGTCCCAGTGCTTTTGAAAATCTTGTTGGAGTGCTATCAAAAAGGGCAACTTGTGAAACTCAATGTATTACGGCCTGCCAGGTCAAGGATATGGGCGTTTGTGGATATGAAATGCAAATCCAGTGACATTCTGCGTGAGTGACGCCTTGGAGCAACAAGCGGTGCTTTATGTTTGGAACAATCTTTTGGTGTTTGTGCAAGCAATGCTAACAAAAGGAAAATATGTACTTTATATTTCAACAGGTTCTGTATCCGGACCCACTTGGGATTTAAATATGACTCCAACTCCCGTGATTCTTTGTTTCCAGGCCCAGCTGGGCAGGATACTAATTGGAAGGGATTTGTCAGTTGGAGTGCTCACGGAACGAACTTTGTTTGTCATGCTGCCTCTGAAGAAATAGCGTTAACTCTGAAACGCATCAGGCAAGTCGTGTGTTGATTAAATTACTTGTGCTGCATGAAGGTTGTCCAAGTGCTTTTGAAAATCTTGTTGGGACTGCTATCCAAAAGGGCAACTTGTGAAACTCAATGTATTACGGCCTGCCAGGTCGGGGATATGCACCTTTGCGGATATGAAATGCAAATCCAGTGACATTCTGCGTGAGTGACGCTTTGGAGCAACAAGCGGCACTTTATGTTTGGAACAATCTTTTGGTGTTTGTGCAAGCAATGCTAACAAAAGGAAAATATGTACTTTATATTTAAACAGGTTCTGTGTCCGGACCCACTTGGGATTTAAATATTACTCCAACTCCCGTGATTCTTTATTTCCAGGCCCAGCTGGGCAGGATATTAATTAGAAGGGATTTATCAGTCGGAGTGCTCACGGAACGAACTTTGTTTGTCTTGCTGCCTCTGAAGAAAGAGTGTTAACTCTAAAACGCATCAGGCAAGGCGTGTGTTGATTAAATTACTTGTGCTGCACGAAGGTTGTCCCAGTGCTTTTGAAAATCTTGTTGGGAGTGCTATCTAAAATGGCAACTTGTGAAACTCAATGTATTACGGCCTGCCAGGTCGGGGATATGCACCTTTGCGGATATGAAATGCAAATCCAGTGACATTCTGCGTGAGTGACACTTTGGAGCAACAAGCGGCGCTTTATGTTTGGAACAATCTTTTGGTGTTTGTGCAAGCAATGCTAACAAGAGGAAAATATGTACTTTATATTTCAACAGGTACTGTGTCCGGACCCACTTGGGATTTAAGTATGACTTCAACTCCCGTGATTCTTTGTTTCCAGGCCCAGCTGGGCAGGATATTAATTGGAAGGGATTTGTCAGTTGGAGTGCTCACGGAACGAACTTTGTTTGTCATGTTGCCTCTGAAGAAAGAGTGTTAACTCTGAAACGCATCAGGCAAGGCGTGGGTTGATTAAATTACTTGTGCTGCACGAAGGTTGTCCCAGTGCTTTTGAAAATCTTGTTGGGAGTGCTATCCAAAAGGGCAACTTGTGAAACTCAATGTATTACGGCCTGCCAGGTCGGGGATATGCACCTTTGCGGAAATGAAATGCAAATCCAGTGACATTCTGCGTGAGTGACGCTTTGGAGCAACAAGCGGCGCTTTATGTTTGGAACAATCTTTTGGTGTTTGTGCAAGCAATGCTAACAAAAGGAAAACATGTACTTTATATTTCAACAGGTGCTGTGTCCGGACCCACTTGGGATTTAAATATGACTCCAACTCCCGTGATTCTTTGTTTCCAGGCCCAGCTGGGCAGGATATTAATTGGAAGGGATTTGTCATTTGGAGTGCTCACGGAAAGAACTTTGTTTGTCATGCTGCCTCTGAAGAAAGAGTGTTAACTCTGAAACGCGTCAGGCAAGGCGTGTGTTGATTAAATTACTTGTGCTGCACGAAGGTTGTCCCAGTGCTTTTGGAAATCTTGTTGGGAGTGCTATCCAAAAGGGCAACTTGTGAAACTCAATGTATTACGGCCTGCCAGGTCGGGGATATGCACCGTTGCGGATATGAAATGCATATCCAGTGACATTCTGTGTGAGTGACGCTTTGGAGCAACAAGCGGAGCTTTATGTTTGGAACAATCTTTTGGTGTTTGTGCAAGCAATGCTAACAAAAGGAAAATATGTACTTTATATTTCAACAGGTTCTGTGTCCGGACCCACTTGGGATTTAAATATTACTCCAACTCCCGTGATTCTTTATTTCCAGGCCCAGCTGGGCAGGATATTAATTAGAAGGGATTTGTCAGTTGGAGTGCTCACGGAACGAACTTTGTTAGTCTTGCTGCCTCTGAAGAAAGAGTGTTAACTCTGAAACGCATCAGGCAAGGCGTGTGTTGATTAAATTACTTGTGCTGCACGAAGGTTGTCCCAGTGCTTTTGAAAATCTTGTTGGGAGTGCTATCCAAAAGGGCAACTTGTGAAACTCAATGTATTATGGCCTGCCAGGTCGGGGATATGCACCTTTGCGGATATGAAATGCAAATCCAGTGACATTCTGCGTGAGTGACGCTTTGTAGCAACAAGCGGCGCTTTATGTTTGGAACAATCTTTTGGTGTTTGTGCAAGCAATGCTAACAAAAGGAAAATATGTATTTATATTTCAACAGGTTCTGTGTCCGGACCCACTTGGGATTTAAATATGACTCCAACTCCCGTGATTCTTTGTTTCCAAGCCCAGCTGGGCAGGATATTAATTGGAAGGGATTTGTCAGTTGGAGTGCTCACGGACCGAACTTTGTTTGTCATGCTGCCTCTGAAGAAAGAGTGTTAACTCTGAAATGCGTCAGGCAAGGGGTGTGTTGATTAAATTACTTGTACTGCACAAAGGTTGTCCCAGTGCTTTTAAAAATCTTGTTGGGAGTGCTATCCAAAAGGGCAACTTGTGAAACTCAATGTATTACGGCCTGCCAGGTCGGGGATATGCACCTTTGCGGATATGAAATGCAAATCCAGTGACATTCTGCGTGAGTGACGCTTTGGAGCAACAAGCGGCGCTTTATGTTTGGAACAATCTTTTGGTGTTTGTGCAAGCAATGCTAACAAAATGGAAAATATGTATTTATATTTCAACAGGTTCTTTGTCCGGACCAACTTGGGATTTAAATATGACTCCAACTCCCGTGATTCTTTGTTTCCAAGCCCAGCTGGGCAGGATATTAATTGGAAGGGATTTGTCAGTTGGAGTGCTCACGGTACGAACTTTGTTTGTCATGCTGCCTCTGAAGAAAGAGTGTTAACTCTGAAACGCGTCAGGCAAGGCGTGTGTTGATTAAATTACTTGTGCTGCACGAAGGTTGTCCCAGTGCTTTTTAAAATCTTGTTGGGAGTGCTATCCAAAAGGGCAACTTGTGAAACTCAATGTATTACGGCCTGCCAGGTCGGGGATATGCACCTTTGCAGATATGAAATGCAAATCCAGTGACAATCTGCGTGAGTGACGCTTTGGAGCAACAAGCGGCGCTTTATGTTTGGAACAATCTTTTGGTGTTTATGCAAGCAATGCTAACAAAAGGAAAATATGTACTCTATATTTCAACAGGTTCTGTGTCCGGACCCACTTGGGATTTAAATATGACTCCAACTCCCGTGATTCTTTGTTTCCAGGCCCAGCTGGGCAGGATATTAATTGGAAGGGATTTGTCAGTTGGAGTGATCATGGAACAAACTTTGTTTGTCATGCTGCCTCTGAAGAAAGAGTGTTAACTCTGAAACGCATCAGGCAAGGCGTGGGTTGATTAAATTACTTGTGCTGCACGAAGGTTGTCCCAGTGCTTTTGAAAATCTTGTTGGGAGTGCTATCCAAAAGGGCAACTTGTGAAACTCAATGTATTACGGCCTGCCAGGTCGGGGATATGCACCTTTGCGGAAATGAAATGCAAATCCAGTGACATTCTGCGTGAGTGACGCTTTGGAGCAACAAGCGGCGCTTTATGTTTGGAACAATCTTTTGGTGTTTGTGCAAGCAATGCTAACAAAAGGAAAACATGTACTTTATATTTCAACAGGTGCTGTGTCTGGACCCACTTGGGATTTAAATATGACTCCAACTCCCGTGATTCTTTGTTTCCAGGCCCAGCTGGGCAGGATATTAATTGGAAGGGATTTGTCAGTTGGAGTGCTCACGGAAAGAACTTTGTTTGTCATGCTGCCTCTGAAGAAAGAGTGTTAACTCTGAAACGCGTCAGGCAAGGCGTGTGTTGATTAAATTACTTGTGCTGCACGAAGGTTGTCCCAGTGCTTTTGAAAATCTTGTTGGGAGTGCTATCCAAAAGGGCAACTTGTGAAACTCAATGTATTACGGCCTGCCAGGTCGGGGATATGCACCTTTGCGGAAATGAAATGCAAATCCAGTGACATTCTGCGTGAGTGACGCTTTGGAGCAACAAGCGGCGCTTTATGTTTGGAACAATCTTTTGGTGTTTGTGCAAGCAATGCTAACAAAAGGAAAACATGTACTTTATATTTCAACAGGTGCTGTGTCCGGACCCACTTGGGATTTAAATATGACTCCAACTCCCGTGATTCTTTGTTTCCAGGCCCAGCTGGGCAGGATATTAATTGGAAGGGATTTGTCAGTTGGAGTGATCATGGAACAAACTTTGTTTGTCATGCTGCCTCTGAAGAAAGAGTGTTAACTCTGAAACGCATCAGGCAAGGCGTGGGTTGATTAAATTACTTGTGCTGCACGAAGGTTGTCCCAGTGCTTTTGAAAATCTTGTTGGGAGTGCTATCCAAAAGGGCAACTTGTGAAACTCAATGTATTACGGCCTGCCAGGTCGGGGATATGCACCTTTGCGGAAATGAAATGCAAATCCAGTGACATTCTGCGTGAGTGACGCTTTGGAGCAACAAGCGGCGCTTTATGTTTGGAACAATCTTTTGGTGTTTGTGCAAGCAATGCTAACAAAAGGAAAACATGTACTTTATATTTCAACAGGTGCTGTGTCTGGACCCACTTGGGATTTAAATATGACTCCAACTCCCGTGATTCTTTGTTTCCAGGCCCAGCTGGGCAGGATATTAATTGGAAGGGATTTGTCAGTTGGAGTGCTCACGGAAAGAACTTTGTTTGTCATGCTGCCTCTGAAGAAAGAGTGTTAACTCTGAAACGCGTCAGGCAAGGCGTGTGTTGATTAAATTACTTGTGCTGCACGAAGGTTGTCCCAGTGCTTTTGAAAATCTTGTTGGGAGTGCTATCCAAAAGGGCAACTTGTGAAACTCAATGTATTACGGCCTGCCAGGTCGGGGATATGCACCTTTGCGGAAATGAAATGCAAATCCAGTGACATTCTGCGTGAGTGACGCTTTGGAGCAACAAGCGGCGCTTTATGTTTGGAACAATCTTTTGGTGTTTGTGCAAGCAATGCTAACAAAAGGAAAACATGTACTTTATATTTCAACAGGTGCTGTGTCCGGACCCACTTGGGATTTAAATATGACTCCAACTCCCGTGATTCTTTGTTTCCAGGCCCAGCTGGGCAGGATATTAATTGGAAGGGATTTGTCAGTTGGAGTGCTCACGGAAAGAACTTTATTTGTCATGCTGCCTCTGAAGAAAGAGTGTTAACTCTGAAACGCGTCAGGCAAGGCGTGTGTTGATTAAATTACTTGTGCTGCACGAAGGTTGTCCCAGTGCTTTTGGAAATCTTATTGGGAGTGCTATCCAAAAGGGCAACTTGTGAAACTCAATGTATTACGGCCTGCCAGGTCGGGGATATTCACCGTTGCGGATATGAAATGCATATCCAGTGACATTCTGTGTGAGTGACGCTTTGGAGCAACAAGCGGCGCTTTATGTTTGGAACAATCTTTTGGTGTTTGTGCAAGCAATGCTAACAAAAGGAAAATATGTACTTTATATTTCAACAGGTTCTGTGTCCGGACCCACTTGGGATTTAAATATTACTCCAACTCCTGTGATTCTTTATTTCCAGGCCCAGCTGGGCAGGATATTAATTAGAAGGGATTTGTCAGTTGGAGTGCTCACGGAAAAAACTTTGTTAGTCTTGCTGCCTCTGAAGAAAGAGTGTTAACTCTGAAACGCATCAGGCAAGGCGTGTGTTGATTAAATTACTTGTGCTGCACGAAGGTTGTCCCAATGCTTTTGAAAATCTTCTTGGGAGTGCTATCCAAAAGGGCAACTTGTGAATCTCAATGTATTACGGCCTGCCAGGTCGGGGATATGCACCTTTGCGGATATGAAATGCAAATCCAGTGACATTCTGCGCGAGTGATGCTTTGGAGCAACAAGCGGCGCTTTATGTTTGGAACAATCTTTTGGTGTTTGTGCAAGCAATGCTAACAAAATGGAAAATATGTATTTATATTTCAACAGGTTCTTTGTCCGGACCCACTTGGGATTTAAATATGACTCCAACTCCCGTGATTCTTTTTTTCTAAGCCCAGCTGGGCAGGATATTAATTGGAAGGGATTTGTCAGTTGGAGTGCTCACGGAACGAACTTTGTTTGTCATGCTGCCTCTGAAGAAAGAGTGTTAACTCTGAAACGCGTCAGGCAAGGCGTGTGTTGATTAAATTACTTGTGCTGCACGAAGGTTGTCCCAGTGCTTTTTAAAATCTTGTTGGGAGTGCTATCCAAAAGGGCAACTTGTGAAACTCAATGTATTACGGCCTGCCAGGTCGGGGATATGCACCTTTGCAGATATGAAATGCAAATCCAGTGACAATCTGCGTGAGTGACGCTTTGGAGCAACAAGCGGCGCTTTATGTTTGGAACAATCTTTTGGTGTTTATGCTAGCAATGCTAACAAAAGGAAAATATGTACTTTATATTTCAACAGGTTCTGTGTCCGGACCCACTTGGGATTTAAATATGACTCCAACTCCCGTGATTCTTTGTTTCCAGGCCCAGCTGGGCAGGATATTAATTGGAAGGGATTTGTCAGTTGGAGTGATCATGGAACAAACTTTGTTTGTCATGCTGCCTCTGAAGAAAGAGTGTTAACTCTGAAACGCGTCAGGCAAGGCGTGTGTTGATTAAATCACTTGTGCTGCACGAAGGTTTTCCCAGTGCTTTTAAAAATCTTGTTGGGAGTGCTATCCAAAAGGGCAACTCGTGAAACTCAATGTATTATGGCCTGCCAGGTCGGGGATATGCACCTTTGCAGATATGAAATGCAAATCCAGTGACATTCTGCGTGAGTGACGCTTTGGAGCAACAAGCGGCGCTTTATGTTTGGAACAATCTTTTGGTGTTTGTGTAAGCAATGCTAACAAATGGAAAATATGTATTTATATTTCAACAGGTTCTGTGTCCGGACCCACTTGGGATTTAAATATGACTCCAACTCCCGTGATTCTTTGTTTCCAGGCCCAGCTGGGCAGGATACTAATTGGAAGGGATTTGTCAGTTGGAGTGCTCACGGAACAAACTTTGTTTGTCATGCTGCCTCTGAAGAAAGAGTGTTAACTCTGAAACGCGTCAGGCAAGGCGTGTGTTGATTACATTACTTGTGCTGCACGAAAGTTGTCCCAGTGCTTTTGAAAATCTTGTTGGGAGTGCTATCCAAAAGGGCAACTTGTGAAACTCAATGTATTACGGCCTGCCAGGTCGGGGATATGCACCTTTGCGGATATGAAATGCAAATCCAGTGACATTCTGCGTGAGTGACGCTTTGGAGCAACAAGCGGCGCTTTATGTTTGGAACAATCTTTTGGTGTTTGTGCAAGCAATGCTAACAAAATGGAAAATATGTATTTATATTTCAACAGGTTCTTTGTCCGGACCCACTTGGGATTTAAATATGACTCCAACTCCCGTGATTCTTTTTTTCTAAGCCCAGCTGGGCAGGATATTAATTGGAAGGGATTTGTCAGTTGGAGTGCTCACGGAACGAACTTTGTTTGTCATGCTGCCTCTGAAGAAAGAGTGTTAACTCTGAAACGCGTCAGGCAAGGCGTGTGTTGATTAAATTACTTGTGCTGCACGAAGGTTGTCCCAGTGCTTTTTAAAATCTTGTTGGGAGTGCTATCCAAAAGGGCAACTTGTGAAACTCAATGTATTACGGCCTGCCAGGTCGGGGATATGCACCTTTGCAGATATGAAATGCAAATCCAGTGACAATCTGCGTGAGTGACGCTTTGGAGCAACAAGCGGCGCTTTATGTTTGGAACAATCTTTTGGTGTTTGTGCTAGCAATGCTAGCAAAAGGAAAATATGTACTTTATATTTCAACAGGTTCTGTGTCCGGACCCACTTGGGATTTAAATATGACTCCAACTCCCGTGATTCTTTGTTTCCAGGCCCAGCTGGGCAGGATATTAATTGGAAGGGATTTGTCAGTTGGAGTGATCATGGAACAAACTTTGTTTGTCATGCTGCCTCTGAAGAAAGAGTGTTAACTCTGAAACGCGTCAGGCAAGGCGTGTGTTGATTAAATCACTTGTGCTGCACAAAGGTTTTCCCAGTGCTTTTGAAAATCTTGTTGGGAGTGCTATCCAAAAGGGCAACTCGTGAAACTCAATGTATTATGGCCTGCCAGGTCGGGGATATGCACCTTTGCAGATATGAAATGCAAATCCAGTGACATTCTGCGTGAGTGACGCTTTGGAGCAACAAGCGGCGCTTTATGTTTGGAACAATCTTTTGGTGTTTGTGCAAGCAATGCTAACAAATGGAAAATATGTATTTATATTTCAACAGGTTCTGTGTCCGGACCCACTTGGGATTTAAATATGACTCCAACTCCCGTGATTCTTTGTTTCCAGGCCCAGCTGGGCAGGATACTAATTGGAAGGGATTTGTCAGTTGGAGTGCTCACGGAACGAACTTTGTTTGTCATGCTGCCTCTGAAGAAAGAGTGTTAACTCTGAAACGCGTCAGGCAAGGCGTGTGTTGATTACATTACTTGTGCTGCTCGAAAGTTGTCCCAGTGCTTTTGAAAATCTTGTTGGGAGTGCAATCCAAAAGGGCAACTTATGAAACTTAATGTATTACGGCCTGCCAGGTCGGGGATATGCACCTTTGCGGATATGAAATGCAAATCCAGTGACATTCTGCGTGAGTGACTCTTTGGAGCAACAAGCGGCGCTTTATGTTTGGAACAATCTTTTGGTGTTAGTGCAAGCAATGCTAACAAAAGGAAAATATGTACTTTATATTTCAACGGGTTCTGTGTCCAGACCCACTTGGGATTTAAATATGACTCCAACTCCCGTGATTCTTTGTTTCCAGGCACAGCTGGGCAGGATACTAATTGGAAGGGATTTGTCAGTTGGAGTGCTCACGGAACGAACTTTGTTTGTCATGCTGCCTCTGAAGAAAGAGTGTTAACTCTGAAATGCGTCAGGCAAGCGGTGTGTTGATTAAATTACTTGTACTGCACAAAGGTTGTCCCAGTGCTTTTGAAAATCTTGTTGGGAGTGCTATCCAAAAGGGCAACTTGTGAAACTCAATGTATTACGGCCTGCCAGGTCGGGGATATGCACCTTTGCGGATATGAAATGCAAATCCAGTGACATTCTGCGTGAGTGACGCTTTGGAGCAACAAGCGGCGCTTTATGTTTGGAACAATCTTTTGGTGTTTGTGCTAGCAATGCTAACAAAAGGAAAATATGTACTTTATATTTCAACAGGTTCTGTGTCCGGACCCACTTGGGATTTAAATATGACTCCAACTCCCGTGATTCTTTGTTTCCAGGCCCAGCTGGGCAGGATATTAATTGGAAGGGATTTGTCAGTTGGAGTGATCATGGAACAAACTTTGTTTGTCATGCTGCCTCTGAAGAAAGAGTGTTAACTCTGAAACGCGTCAGGCAAGGCGTGTGTTGATTAAATCACTTGTGCTGCACGAAGGTTTTCCCAGTGCTTTTAAAAATCTTGTTGGGAGTGCTATCCAAAAGGGCAACTCGTGAAACTCAATGTATTATGGCCTGCCAGGTCGGGGATATGCACCTTTGCAGATATGAAATGCAAATCCAGTGACATTCTGCGTGAGTGACGCTTTGGAGCAACAAGCGGCGCTTTATGTTTGGAACAATCTTTTGGTGTTTGTGTAAGCAATGCTAACAAATGGAAAATATGTATTTATATTTCAACAGGTTCTGTGTCCGGACCCACTTGGGATTTAAATATGACTCCAACTCCCGTGATTCTTTGTTTCCAGGCCCAGCTGGGCAGGATACTAATTGGAAGGGATTTGTCAGTTGGAGTGCTCACGGAACAAACTTTGTTTGTCATGCTGCCTCTGAAGAAAGAGTGTTAACTCTGAAACGCGTCAGGCAAGGCGTGTGTTGATTACATTACTTGTGCTGCACGAAAGTTGTCCCAGTGCTTTTGAAAATCTTGTTGGGAGTGCTATCCAAAAGGGCAACTTGTGAAACTCAATGTATTACGGCCTGCCAGGTCGGGGATATGCACCTTTGCGGATATGAAATGCAAATCCAGTGACATTCTGCGTGAGTGACGCTTTGGAGCAACAAGCGGCGCTTTATGTTTGGAACAATCTTTTGGTGTTTGTGCAAGCAATGCTAACAAAATGGAAAATATGTATTTATATTTCAACAGGTTCTTTGTCCGGACCCACTTGGGATTTAAATATGACTCCAACTCCCGTGATTCTTTTTTTCTAAGCCCAGCTGGGCAGGATATTAATTGGAAGGGATTTGTCAGTTGGAGTGCTCACGGAACGAACTTTGTTTGTCATGCTGCCTCTGAAGAAAGAGTGTTAACTCTGAAACGCGTCAGGCAAGGCGTGTGTTGATTAAATTACTTGTGCTGCACGAAGGTTGTCCCAGTGCTTTTTAAAATCTTGTTGGGAGTGCTATCCAAATGGGCAACTTGTGAAACTCAATGTATTACGGCCTGCCAGGTCGGGGATATGCACCTTTGCAGATATGAAATGCAAATCCAGTGACAATCTGCGTGAGTGACTCTTTGGAGCAACAAGCGGCGCTTTATGTTTGGAACAATCTTTTGGTGTTAGTGCAAGCAATGCTAACAAAAGGAAAATATGTACTTTATATTTCAACGGGTTCTGTGTCCAGACCCACTTGGGATTTAAATATGACTCCAACTCCCGTGATTCTTTGTTTCCAGGCACAGCTGGGCAGGATACTAATTGGAAGGGATTTGTCAGTTGGAGTGCTCACGGAACGAACTTTGTTTGTCATGCTGCCTCTGAAGAAAGAGTGTTAACTCTGAAATGCGTCAGGCAAGCGGTGTGTTGATTAAATTACTTGTACTGCACAAAGGTTGTCCCAGTGCTTTTGAAAATCTTGTTGGGAGTGCTATCCAAAAGGGCAACTTGTGAAACTCAATGTATTACGGCCTGCCAGGTCGGGGATATGCACCTTTGCGGATATGAAATGCAAATCCAGTGACAT
Organism: Lissotriton helveticus; assembly: GCF_964261635.1. Lineage (NCBI taxonomy): Eukaryota > Metazoa > Chordata > Amphibia > Caudata > Salamandridae > Lissotriton > Lissotriton helveticus. Next base: position 54,899,885 of record NC_136059.1, read on the forward strand.
TCTGCGTGAGTGACGCTTTGGAGCAACAAGCGGCGCTTTATGTTTGGAACAATCTTTTGGTGTTTGTGCAAGCAATGCTAACAAAATGGAAAATATGTATTTATATTTCAACAGGTTCTTTGTCCGGACCAACTTGGGATTTAAATATGACTCCAACTCCCGTGATTCTTTGTTTCCAAGCCCAGCTGGGCAGGATATTAATTGGAAGGGATTTGTCAGTTGGAGTGCTCACGGTACGAACTTTGTTTGTCATGCTGCCTCTGAACAAAGAGTGTTAACTCTGAAACGCGTCAGGCAAGGCGTGTGTTGATTAAATTACTTGTGCTGCACGAAGGTTGTCCCAGTGCTTTTTAAAATCTTGTTGGGAGTGCTATCCAAAAGGGCAACTTGTGAAACTCAATGTATTACGGCCTGCCAGGTCGGGGATATGCACCTTTGCAGATATGAAATGCAAATCCAGTGACAATCTGCGTGAGTGACGCTTTGGAGCAACAAGCGGCGCTTTATGTTTGGAACAATCTTTTGGTGTTTATGCAAGCAATGCTAACAAAAGGAAAATATGTACTTTATATTTCAACAGGTTCTGTGTCCGGACCCACTTGGGATTTAAATATGACTCCAACTCCCGTGATTCTTTGTTTCCAGGCCCAGCTGGGCAGGATATTAATTGGAAGGGATTTGTCAGTTGGAGTGATCATGGAACAAACTTTGTTTGTCATGCTGCCTCTGAAGAAAGAGTGTTAACTCTGAAACGCATCAGGCAAGGCGTGGGTTGAATAAATTACTTGTGCTGCACGAAGGTTGTCCCAGTGCTTTTGAAAATCTTGTTGGGAGTGCTATCCAAAAGGGCAACTTGTGAAACTCAATGTATTACGGCCTGCCAGGTCGGGGATATGCACCTTTGCGGAAATGAAATGCAAATCCAGTGACATTCTGCGTGAGTGACGCTTTGGAGCAACAAGCGGCGCTTTATGTTTGGAACAATCTTTTGGTGTTTGTGCAAGCAATGCTAACAAAAGGAAAACATGTACTTTATATTTCAACAGGTGCTGTGTCTGGACCCACTTGGGATTTAAATATGACTCCAACTCCCGTGATTCTTTGTTTCCAGGCCCAGCTGGGCAGGATATTAATTGGAAGGGATTTGTCAGTTGGAGTGCTCACGGAAAGAACTTTGTTTGTCATGCTGCCTCTGAAGAAAGAGTGTTAACTCTGAAACGCGTCAGGCAAGGCGTGTGTTGATTAAATTACTTGTGCTGCACGAAGGTTGTCCCAGTGCTTTTGAAAATCTTGTTGGGAGTGCTATCCAGAAGGGCAACTTGTGAAACTCAATGTATTACGGCCTGCCAGGTCGGGGATATGCACCTTTGCGGAAATGAAATGCAAATCCAGTGACATTCTGCGTGAGTGACGCTTTGGAGCAACAAGCGGCGCTTTATGTTTGGAACAATCTTTTGGTGTTTGTGCAAGCAATGCTAACAAAAGGAAAACATGTACTTTATATTTCAACAGGTGCTGTGTCCGGACCCACTTGGGATTTAAATATGACTCCAACTCCCGTGATTCTTTGTTTCCAGGCCCAGCTGGGCAGGATATTAATTGGAAGGGATTTGTCAGTTGGAGTGCTCACGGAAAGAACTTTGTTTGTCATGCTGCCTCTGAAGAAAGAGTGTTAACTCTGAAACGCGTCAGGCAAGGCGTGTGTTGATTAAATTACTTGTGCTGCACGAAGGTTGTCCCAGTGCTTTTGGAAATCTTATTGGGAGTGCTATCCAAAAGGGCAACTTGTGAAACTCAATGTATTACGGCCTGCCAGGTCGGGGATATTCACCGTTGCGGATATGAAATGCATATCCAGTGACATTCTGTGTGAGTGACGCTTTGGAGCAACAAGCGGCGCTTTATGTTTGGAACAATCTTTTGGTGTTTGTGCAAGCAATGCTAACAAAAGGAAAATATGTACTTTATATTTCAACAGGTTCTGTGTCCGGACCCACTTGGGATTTAAATATTACTCCAACTCCTGTGATTCTTTATTTCCAGGCCCAGCTGGGCAGGATATTAATTAGAAGGGATTTGTCAGTTGGAGTGCTCACGGAAAAAACTTTGTTAGTCTTGCTGCCTCTGAAGAAAGAGTGTTAACTCTGAAACGCATCAGGCAAGGCGTGTGTTGATTAAATTACTTGTGCTGCACGAAGGTTGTCCCAGTGCTTTTGAAAATCTTCTTGGGAGTGCTATCCAAAAGGGCAACTTGTGAAACTCAATGTATTACGGCCTGCCAGGTCGGGGATATGCACCTTTGCGGATATGAAATGCAAATCCAGTGACATTCTGCGCGAGTGATGCTTTGGAGCAACAAGCGGCGCTTTATGTTTGGAACAATCTTTTGGTGTTTGTGCAAGCAATGCTAACAAAATGGAAAATATGTATTTATATTTCAACAGGTTCTTTGTCCGGACCCACTTGGGATTTAAATATGACTCCAACTCCCGTGATTCTTTTTTTCTAAGCCCAGCTGGGCAGGATATTAATTGGAAGGGATTTGTCAGTTGGAGTGCTCACGGAACGAACTTTGTTTGTCATGCTGCCTCTGAAGAAAGAGTGTTAACTCTGAAACGCGTCAGGCAAGGCGTGTGTTGATTAAATTACTTGTGCTGCACGAAGGTTGTCCCAGTGCTTTTTAAAATCTTGTTGGGAGTGCTATCCAAAAGGGCAACTTGTGAAACTCAATGTATTACGGCCTGCCAGGTCGGGGATATGCACCTTTGCAGATATGAAATGCAAATCCAGTGACAATCTGCGTGAGTGACGCTTTGGAGCAACAAGCGGCGCTTTATGTTTGGAACAATCTTTTGGTGTTTGTGCTAGCAATGCTAACAAAAGGAAAATATGTACTTTATATTTCAACAGGTTCTGTGTCCGGACCCACTTGGGATTTAAATATGACTCCAACTCCCGTGATTCTTTGTTTCCAGGCCCAGCTGGGCAGGATATTAATTGGAAGGGATTTGTCAGTTGGAGTGATCATGGAACAAACTTTGTTTGTCATGCTGCCTCTGAAGAAAGAGTGTTAACTCTGAAACGCGTCAGGCAAGGCGTGTGTTGATTAAATCACTTGTGCTGCACAAAGGTTTTCCCAGTGCTTTTGAAAATCTTGTTGGGAGTGCTATCCAAAAGGGCAACTCGTGAAACTCAATGTATTATGGCCTGCCAGGTCGGGGATATGCACCTTTGCAGATATGAAATGCAAATCCAGTGACATTCTGCGTGAGTGACGCTTTGGAGCAACAAGCGGCGCTTTATGTTTGGAACAATCTTTTGGTGTTTGTGTAAGCAATGCTAACAAATGGAAAATATGTATTTATATTTCAACAGGTTCTGTGTCCGGACCCACTTGGGATTTAAATATGACTCCAACTCCCGTGATTCTTTGTTTCCAGGCCCAGCTGGGCAGGATACTAATTGGAAGGGATTTGTCAGTTGGAGTGCTCACGGAACAAACTTTGTTTGTCATGCTGCCTCTGAAGAAAGAGTGTTAACTCTGAAACGCGTCAGGCAAGGCGTGTGTTGATTACATTACTTGTGCTGCACGAAAGTTGTCCCAGTGCTTTTGAAAATCTTGTTGGGAGTGCTATCCAAAAGGGCAACTTGTGAAACTCAATGTATTACGGCCTGCCAGGTCGGGGATATGCACCTTTGCGGATATGAAATGCAAATCCAGTGACATTCTGCGTGAGTGACGCTTTGGAGCAACAAGCGGCGCTTTATGTTTGGAACAATCTTTTGGTGTTTGTGCAAGCAATGCTAACAAAATGGAAAATATGTATTTATATTTCAACAGGTTCTTTGTCCGGACCCACTTGGGATTTAAATATGACTCCAACTCCCGTGATTCTTTTTTTCTAAGCCCAGCTGGGCAGGATATTAATTGGAAGGGATTTGTCAGTTGGAGTGCTCACGGAACGAACTTTGTTTGTCATGCTGCCTCTGAAGAAAGAGTGTTAACTCTGAAACGCGTCAGGCAAGGCGTGTGTTGATTAAATTACTTGTGCTGCACGAAGGTTGTCCCAGTGCTTTTTAAAATCTTGTTGGGAGTGCTATCCAAAAGGGCAACTTGTGAAACTCAATGTATTACGGCCTGCCAGGTCGGGGATATGCACCTTTGCAGATATGAAATGCAAATCCAGTGACAATCTGCGTGAGTGACGCTTTGGAGCAACAAGCGGCGCTTTATGTTTGGAACAATCTTTTGGTGTTTGTGCTAGCAATGCTAGCAAAAGGAAAATATGTACTTTATATTTCAACAGGTTCTGTGTCCGGACCCACTTGGGATTTAAATATGACTCCAACTCCCGTGATTCTTTGTTTCCAGGCCCAGCTGGGCAGGATATTAATTGGAAGGGATTTGTCAGTTGGAGTGATCATGGAACAAACTTTGTTTGTCATGCTGCCTCTGAAGAAAGAGTGTTAACTCTGAAACGCGTCAGGCAAGGCGTGTGTTGATTAAATCACTTGTGCTGCACAAAGGTTTTCCCAGTGCTTTTGAAAATCTTGTTGGGAGTGCTATCCAAAAGGGCAACTCGTGAAACTCAATGTATTATGGCCTGCCAGGTCGGGGATATGCACCTTTGCAGATATGAAATGCAAATCCAGTGACATTCTGCGTGAGTGACGCTTTGGAGCAACAAGCGGCGCTTTATGTTTGGAACAATCTTTTGGTGTTTGTGCAAGCAATGCTAACAAATGGAAAATATGTATTTATATTTCAACAGGTTCTGTGTCCGGACCCACTTGGGATTTAAATATGACTCCAACTCCCGTGATTCTTTGTTTCCAGGCCCAGCTGGGCAGGATACTAATTGGAAGGGATTTGTCAGTTGGAGTGCTCACGGAACGAACTTTGTTTGTCATGCTGCCTCTGAAGAAAGAGTGTTAACTCTGAAACGCGTCAGGCAAGGCGTGTGTTGATTACATTACTTGTGCTGCTCGAAAGTTGTCCCAGTGCTTTTGAAAATCTTGTTGGGAGTGCAATCCAAAAGGGCAACTTATGAAACTTAATGTATTACGGCCTGCCAGGTCGGGGATATGCACCTTTGCGGATATGAAATGCAAATCCAGTGACATTCTGCGTGAGTGACTCTTTGGAGCAACAAGCGGCGCTTTATGTTTGGAACAATCTTTTGGTGTTAGTGCAAGCAATGCTAACAAAAGGAAAATATGTACTTTATATTTCAACGGGTTCTGTGTCCAGACCCACTTGGGATTTAAATATGACTCCAACTCCCGTGATTCTTTGTTTCCAGGCACAGCTGGGCAGGATACTAATTGGAAGGGATTTGTCAGTTGGAGTGCTCACGGAACGAACTTTGTTTGTCATGCTGCCTCTGAAGAAAGAGTGTTAACTCTGAAACGCGTCAGGCAAGGCGTGTGTTGATTACATTACTTGTGCTGCACGAAAGTTGTCCCAGTGCTTTTGAAAATCTTGTTGGGAGTGCTATCCAAAAGGGCAACTTGTGAAACTCAATGTATTACGGCCTGCCAGGTCGGGGATATGCACCTTTGCGGATATGAAATGCAAATCCAGTGACATTCTGCGTGAGTGACGCTTTGGAGCAACAAGCGGCGCTTTATGTTTGGAACAATCTTTTGGTGTTTGTGCAAGCAATGCTAACAAAATGGAAAATATGTATTTATATTTCAACAGGTTCTTTGTCCGGACCCACTTGGGATTTAAATATGACTCCAACTCCCGTGATTCTTTTTTTCTAAGCCCAGCTGGGCAGGATATTAATTGGAAGGGATTTGTCAGTTGGAGTGCTCACGGAACGAACTTTGTTTGTCATGCTGCCTCTGAAGAAAGAGTGTTAACTCTGAAACGCGTCAGGCAAGGCGTGTGTTGATTAAATTACTTGTGCTGCACGAAGGTTGTCCCAGTGCTTTTTAAAATCTTGTTGGGAGTGCTATCCAAAAGGGCAACTTGTGAAACTCAATGTATTACGGCCTGCCAGGTCGGGGATATGCACCTTTGCAGATATGAAATGCAAATCCAGTGACAATCTGCGTGAGTGACGCTTTGGAGCAACAAGCGGCGCTTTATGTTTGGAACAATCTTTTGGTGTTTGTGCTAGCAATGCTAACAAAAGGAAAATATGTACTTTATATTTCAACAGGTTCTGTGTCCGGACCCACTTGGGATTTAAATATGACTCCAACTCCCGTGATTCTTTGTTTCCAGGCCCAGCTGGGCAGGATATTAATTGGAAGGGATTTGTCAGTTGGAGTGATCATGGAACAAACTTTGTTTGTCATGCTGCCTCTGAAGAAAGAGTGTTAACTCTGAAACGCGTCAGGCAAGGCGTGTGTTGATTAAATCACTTGTGCTGCACAAAGGTTTTCCCAGTGCTTTTGAAAATCTTGTTGGGAGTGCTATCCAAAAGGGCAACTCGTGAAACTCAATGTATTATGGCCTGCCAGGTCGGGGATATGCACCTTTGCAGATATGAAATGCAAATCCAGTGACATTCTGCGTGAGTGACGCTTTGGAGCAACAAGCGGCGCTTTATGTTTGGAACAATCTTTTGGTGTTTGTGCAAGCAATGCTAACAAATGGAAAATATGTATTTATATTTCAACAGGTTCTGTGTCCGGACCCACTTGGGATTTAAATATGACTCCAACTCCCGTGATTCTTTGTTTCCAGGCCCAGCTGGGCAGGATACTAATTGGAAGGGATTTGTCAGTTGGAGTGCTCACGGAACGAACTTTGTTTGTCATGCTGCCTCTGAAGAAAGAGTGTTAACTCTGAAACGCGTCAGGCAAGGCGTGTGTTGATTACATTACTTGTGCTGCTCGAAAGTTGTCCCAGTGCTTTTGAAAATCTTGTTGGGAGTGCAATCCAAAAGGGCAACTTATGAAACTTAATGTATTACGGCCTGCCAGGTCGGGGATATGCACCTTTGCGGATATGAAATGCAAATCCAGTGACATTCTGCGTGAGTGACTCTTTGGAGCAACAAGCGGCGCTTTATGTTTGGAACAATCTTTTGGTGTTAGTGCAAGCAATGCTAACAAAAGGAAAATATGTACTTTATATTTCAACGGGTTCTGTTTCCAGACCCACTTGGGATTTAAATATGACTCCAACTCCCGTGATTCTTTGTTTCCAGGCACAGCTGGGCAGGATACTAATTGGAAGGGATTTGTCAGTTGGAGTGCTCATGGAACGAACTTTGTTTGTCATGCTGCCTCTGAAGAAAGAGTGTTAACTCTGAAATGCGTCAGGCAAGGCGTGTGTTGATTAAAAAGCTTGTGCTGCACGAAGGTTGTCCCAGTGCTTTTGAAAATCTTGTTGGGAGTGCTATCCAAAAGGGCAACTTGTGAAACTCAATGTATTACGGCCTGCCAGGTCGGGGATATGCACCTTTGCGGATATGAAATGCAAATCCAGTGACATTCTGCGTGAGTGACGCTTTGGAGCAACAAGCGGTGCTTTATGTCTGGAACAATCTTTTGGTGTTTGTGCAAGCAATGCTAACAAAAGGAAAATATGTACTTTATATTTCAACAGGTTACGTGTCCGGACCCACTTGGGATTTAAATATGACTCCAACTCCCGTGATTCTTTGTTTTCAGGCCCAGCTGGGCAGGATATTAATTGGAAGGGATTTGTCAGTTGGAGTGCTCACGGAACGAACTTTGTTTGTCATGCTGCCTCTGAAGAAAGAGTGTTAAATCTGAAACGCGTCAGGCAAGGCGTGTGTTGATTAAATCACTTGTGCTGCACGAAGGATTTCCCAGTGCTTCTGAAAATCTTGTTGGGAGTGCTATTCAAAAGGGCAACTCGTGAACCAAAATGTATTACGGCCTGCCAGGTTGGGGATATGCACCTTTGCAGATATGAAATGCAAATCCAGTGACATTCTGCGTGAGTGACGCTTTGGAGCAACAAGCGGCGCTTTATGTTTGGAACAATCTTTTGGTGTTTGTGCAAGCAATGCTAACAAAAGGAAAATATGTACTTTATATTTCAACAGGTGCTGTGTCCGGACCCACTTAGGATTTAAATATGACTCCAACTCCCGTGATTCTTTGTTTCCAGGCCCAGCTGGGCAGGATATTAATTGGAAGGGATTTGTCAGTTGGAGTGCTCACGGAAAGAACTTTGTTTGTCATGCTGCCTCTGAAGAAAGAGTGTTAACTCTGAAACGCGTCAGGCAACGCGAGTGTTGATTAAATTACTTGTGCTGCACGAAGGTTGTCCCAGTGCTTTTGGAAAACTTGTTGGGAGTGCTATCCAAAAGGGCAACTTGTGAAACTCAATGTATTACGGCCTGCCAGGTCGGGGATATGCACCGTTGCGGATATGAAATGCAAATCCAGTGAAATTCTGCGTGAGTGACGCTTTGGAGCAACAAGCGGCGCTTTATGTTTGGAACAATCTTTTGGTGTTTGTGCAAGCAATGCTAACAAAAGGAAAATATGTACTTTATATTTCAACAGGTTCTGTGTCCGGACCCACTTGGGATTTAAATATGACTCCAACTCCCGTGATTCTTTGTTTCCAAGCCCAGCTGGGCAGGATATTAATTGGAAGGGATTTGTCAGTTGGAGTGCTCACGGAACGAACTTTGTTTGTCATGCTGCCTCTGAAGAAAGAGTGTTAACTCTGAAACGCGTCAGGCAAGGCGTGTGTTGATTAAATTACTTGTGCTGCACGAAGGTTGTCCCAGTGCTTTTGAAAATCTTGTTGGGAGTGCTATCCAAAAGGACAACTTGTGAAACTCAATGTATTACGGCCTGCCAGGTCGGGGATATGCACCTTTGCAGATATGAAATGCAAATCCAGTGACAATCTGCGTGAGTGACGCTTTGGAGCAACAAGCGGCGCTTTATGTTTGGAACAATCTTTTGGTGTTTGTGCAAGCAATGCTAACAAAAGGAAAATATGTACTTTATATTTCAACAGGTTCTGTGTCCGGACCCACTTGGGATTTAAATATGACTCCAACTCCCGTGATTCTTTGTTTCCAGGCCCAGCTGGGCAGGATACTAATTGGAAGGGATTTGTCAGTTGGGGTGCTCATGGAACGAACTTTGTTTGTCATGCGCCTCTGAAGAAAGAGTGTTAACTCTGAAACGCGTCAGGCAAGGCGTGTGTTGATTAAATTACTTGTGCTGCACGAAGGTTGTCCCAGTGCTTTTGAAAATCTTGTTGGGAGTGCTATCCAAAAGGGCAACTAGTGAAACTCAATGTATTACGGCCTGCCAGGTCGGGGATATGCACCTTTGCGGATATAAAATGCAAATCCAGTGACATTCTGCGTGAGTGACGCTTTGGAGCAACAAGCGGCGCTTTATGTCTGGAACAATCTTTTGGTGTTTGTGCAAGCAATGCTAACAAAAGGAAAATATGTACTTTATATTTCAACAGGTTACGTGTCCGGACCCACTTGGGATTTAAATATGACTCCAACTCCTGTGATTCTTTGTTTCCAGGCCCAGCTGGGCAGGATATTAATTGGAAGGATTTGTCAGTTGGAGTGATCATGGAACAAACTTTGTTTGTCATGCTGCCTCTGAAGAAAGAGTGTTAACTCTGAAACGCGTCAGTCAAGGCGTGTGTTGATTAAAAAGCTTGTGCTGCACGAAGGTTGTCCCAGTGCTTTTGAAAATCTTGTTGGGAGTGCTATCCAAAAGGGCAACTTGTGAAACTCAATGTATTACGGCCAGCCAGGTCGGGGATATGCACCTTTGCGGATATAAAATGCAAATCCAGTGACATTCTGCGTGAGTGACGCTTTGGAGCAACAAGCGGCGCTTTATGTCTGGAACAATCTTTTGGTGTTTGTGCAAGCAATGCTAACAAAAGGAAAATATGTACTTTATATTTCAACAGGTTACGTGTCCGGACCCACTTGGGATTTAAATATGACTCCAACTCCTGTGATTCTTTGTTTCCAGGCCCAGCTGGGCAGGATATTAATTGGAAGGATTTGTCAGTTGGAGTGATCATGGAACAAACTTTGTTTGTCATGCTGCCTCTGAAGAAAGAGTGTTAACTCTGAAACGCGTCAGTCAAGGCGTGTGTTGATTAAAAAGCTTGTGCTGCACGAAGGTTGTCCCAGTGCTTTTGAAAATCTTGTTGGGAGTGCTATCCAAAAGGGCAACTTGTGAAACTCAATGTATTACGGCCTGCCAGGTCGGGGATATGCACCTTTGCGGATATGAAATGCAAATCCAGTGACATTCTGCGTGAGTGACGCTTTGGAGCAACAAGCGGCGCTTTATGTTTGGAACAATCTTTTGGTGTTTGTGCAAGCAATGCTAACAAAAGGAAAATATGTACTTTATATTTCAACAGGTTCTGTGTCTGTACCCACTTGGGATTTAAATATGACTCCAACTCCCATGATTCTTTGTTTCCAGGCCCAGCTGGGCAGGATATTAATTGGAAGGGATTTGTCAGTTGGAGTGCTCACGGAACAAACTTTGTTTGTCATTCTGCCTCTGAAGAAAGAGTGTTAACTCTGAAACACGCCAGGCAAGGCGTGTGTTGATTAAATTACTTGTGCTGCACGAAGGTTGTCCCAGTGCTTTTGAAAATCTTGTTGGGAGTGCTATCCAAAAGGGCAACTTGTGAAACTCAATGTATTACGGCCTGCCAGGTCGAGGATATGCACATTTGCGGATATGAAATGCAAATCCAGTGACATTCTGCGCGAGTGATGCTTTGGAGCAACAAGCGGCGCTTTATGTTTGGACAATCTTTTGGTGTTTGTGCAAGCAAAGCTAACAAAAGGAAAATATGTACTTTATATTTCAACAGGTTCTGTGTCCGGACCCACTTGGGATTTAAATATGACTCCAACTCCCGTGATTGTTTTTTTCCAGGCCCAGCTGGGCAGGATATTAATTGAAAGGGATTTGTCAGTTGGAGTGCTCACGGAACGAACTTTGTTTGTCATGCTGCCTCTGAAGAAAGAGTGTTAACTCTGAAACGCGTCAGGCAAGGCGTGTGTTGAATAAATTACTTGTGCTGCACGAAGGTTGTCCCAGTGCTTTTGAAAATCTTGTTGGGAGTGCTATCCAAAAGGGCAACTTGTGAAACTCAATGTATTACGGCCTGCCAGGTCAGGGATATGCACCTTTGCAGATATGAAATGCAAATCCAGTGACATTCTGCGTGAGTGACGCTTTGGAGCAACAAGCGGCGCTTCATGTTTGGAACAATCTTTTGGTGTTTGTGCAAGCAATGCTAACAAAAGGAAAATATGTACTTTATATTTCAACAGGTTCTGTGTCCGGACCCACTTGGGATTTAAATATGACTCCAATTCCCGTGATTCTTTGTTTCCAGGCCCAGCTGGGCAGGATATTAATTGGAAGGGATTTGTCAGTTGGAGTGATCATGGAACAAACTTTGTTTGTCATGCTGCCTCTGAAGAAAGAGTGATAACTCTGAAGAAAGAGTGATAACTCTGAAACGCGTCAGGCAAGGCGTGTGTTGAATGAAAAACTTCTGCTGAACGAAGGTTGTCCCAGTGCTTTTGAAAATCTTGTTGGAGTGCTATCCAAAAGGGCAACTTGTGAAACTCAATGTATTACGGCCTGCCAGGTCGGGGATATGCACCTTTGCGGATATGAAATGCAAATCCAGTGACATTCTGCATGAGTGACGCTTTGGAGCAACAAGCTGCGCTTTATGTCTGGAACAATCTTTTGGTGTTTGTGCAAGCAATGCTAACAAAAGGAAAATATGTACTTTATATTTCAACAGGTTCCGTGTCCGGACCCACTTGGAATTTAAATATGACTCCAACTCCTGTGATTCTTTGTTTCCAGGCCCAGCTGGGCAGGATATTAATTGGAAGGGATTTGTCAGTTGGAGTGCTCATGGAACGAACTTTGTTTGTCATGCTGCCTCTGATGAAAGAGTGTTCACTCTGAAACGCGTCAGGCAAGGCGTGTGTTGATTAAATCACTTGTGCTGCACGAAGGTTTTCCCAGTGCTTTTGAAAATCTTGTTCGGAGTGCTATCCAAAAGCGCAACTCGTGAAACTCAATGTATTACGGCCTGCCACGTCGGGGATATGCACCTTTGCAGATATGAAATGCAAATCCAGTGACATTCTGCGTGAGTGACGCTTTGGAGCAACAAGCGGCGCTTTATGTTTGGAACAATCTTTTGGTGTTTGTGCAAGCAATGCTAACAAAAGGAAAATATGTACTTTATATTTCAACAGGTTCTGTGTCCGGACCCACTTGGGAATTAAATATGACTCTAACTCCCGTGATTCTTTGTTTCCAGGCCCAGCTGGGCAGGATATTAATTGAAAGGGATTTGTCAGTTGGGGTGCTCACGGAACAAACTTTGTTTGTCATGCTGCCTCTGAAGAAAGAGTGTTAACTCTGAAACGCGTCAGGCAAGGCGCGTGTTGATTAAAAAACTTGTGCTGCACGAAGGTTGTCCCAGTGCTTTTAAAAATCTTGTTGGAGTGCTATCCAAAAGGGCAACTTGTGAAACTCAATGTATTACGGCCTGCCAGGTCGGGGATATGCACCTTTGCAGATATGAAATGCAAATCCAGTGACATTCTGCGTGAGTGACGCTTTGGAGCAACAAGCGGCGCTTTATGTTTGGAACAATCTTTTGGTGTTTGTGCAAGCAATGCTAACAAAAGGAAAATATGTACTTTATATTTCAACAGGTTCTGTGTCCGGACCCACTTGGGATTTAAATATGAATCCAACTCCCATGATTCTTTGCTTCCAGGCCCAGCTGGGCAGGATATTAATTGGAAGGGATTTGTCAGTTGGAGTGCTCACGGAACAAACTTTGTTTGTCATGCTGCCTCTGAAGAAAGAGTGTTAACTCTGAAATGCATCAGGCAAGGCGTGTGTTGTTTCAATTACTTGTGCTGCACGAAAGTTGTCCCAGTGCTTTTGAAAATCTTGTTGGGAGTGCTGTCCAAAAGGGCAACTTATGAAACTCAATGTATTACGGCCTGCCAGGTCGGGGATCTGCACCTTTGTGGATATGAAATGCAAATCCAGTGACATTCTGCGTGAGTGACGCTTTGGAGCAACAAGCGGCGCTTTATGTTTGGAACAACCTTTTGGTGTTTGTGCAAGCAATGCTAACAAAAGGAAAATATGTATTTATATTTCAACATGTTCTGTGTCCGGACCCACTTGGGATTTAAATATGACTCCAACTCCCGTGATTCTTTGTTTCCAGGCCCAGCTGGGCAGGATATTAATTGGAAGGGATTTGTCAGTTGGAGTGCTCACGGAACGAACTTTGTTTGTCATGCTGCCTCTGAAGAAAGAGTGTTAAGTCTGAAACGCGTCAGGCAAGGCGTGTGTTGATTAAATTACTTGTTCTGCACGAAGGTTGTCCCAGTGCTTTTGAAAATCTTGTTGGGAGTGCTATCCAAAAGGGCAACTTGTGAAACTCAATGTATTACGGCCTGCCAGGTTGGGGACATGCACCTTTGCGGATATGAAATGCAAATCCAGTGACATTCTGCGTGAGTGACGCTTTGGAGCAACAAGCGGCGCTTTATGTTTGGAACAATCTTTTGGTGTTTGTGCAAGCAATGCTATCAAAAGGAAAATATGTACTTTATATTTCAACAGGTTCTGTGTCCGGACCCACTTGGGATTTAAATATGACTCCAACTCCCGTGATTCTTTGTTTCCAGGCCCAGCTGGGCAGCATATTAATTGGAAGGGATTTGTCAGTTGGAGTGGTCATGGAACGAACTTTGTTTGTCATGCTGCCTCTGAAGAAAGAGTGTTAACTCTGAAACACGCCAGGCAAGGCGTGTGTTGATTAAATTACTTGTGCTGCACGAAGGTTGTCCCAGTGCTTTTGAAAATCTTGTTGGGAGTGCTATCCAAAAGGGCAACTTGTGAAACTCAATGTATTACGGCCTGCCAGGTCGAGGATATGCACCTTTGCGGATATGAAATGCAAATCCAGTGACATTCTGCGCGAGTGACGCTTTGGAGCAACAAACGGCGCTTTATGTTTGGAACAATCTTTTGGTGTTTGTGCAAGCAAAGCTAACAAAAGGAAAATATGTACTTTATATTTCAACAGGTTCTGTGTCCGGACCCACTTGGGATTTAAATATGACTCCAACTCCCGTGATTGTTTTTTTCCAGGCCCAGCTGGGCAGGATATTAATTGAAAGGGATTTGTCAGTTGGAGTGCTCACGGAATGAACTTTGTTTGTCATGCTGCCTCTGAAGAAAGAGTGATAACTCTGAAACGCGTCAGGCAAGGAGTGTGTTGATTAAAAAACTTCTGCTGAACGAAGGTTGTCCCAGTGCTTTTGAAAATCTTGTTGGAGTGCTATCCAAAAGGGCAAATTGTGAAACTCAATGTATTACGGCCTGCCAGGTCGGGGATATGCACCTTTGCGGATATGAAATGCAAATCCAGTGACATTCTGCGTGAGTGACGCTTTGGAGCAACAAGCGGTGCTTTATGTTTGGAACAATCTTTTGGTGTTTGTGCAAGCAATGCTAACAAGAGGAAAATATGTACTTTATATTTCAACAGGTTCTGTGTCCGGACCCACTTGGGATTTAAATATGACTTCAACTCCCGTGATTCTTTGTTTCCAGGCCCAGCTGGGCAGGATATTAATTGGAAGGGATTTGTCAGTTGCAGTGCTCATGGAACGAACTTTGTTTGTCATGCTGCCTCTGAAGAAAGAGTGTTAACTCTGAAACGCGTCAGGCAAGGCGTGTGTTGATTAAATTACTTGTGCTGCACGAAGGTTGTCCCAGTGCTTTTGAAAATCTTGTTCGGAGTGCTATCCAAAAGGGCAACTCGTGAAACTCAATGTATTACGGCCTGCCACTTCGGGGATATGCACCTTTGCAGGTATGAAATGCAAATCCAGTGACATTCTGCGTGAGTAACGCTTTGGAGCAACAAGCGGCGCTTTATGTTTGGAACAATCTTTTGGTGTTTGTGCAAGCAATGCTAACAAAAGGAAAATATGTACTTTATATTTCAACAGGTTCTGTGTCCGGACCCACTTGGGAATTAATTATGACTCTAACTCCCGTGATTCTTTGTTTCCAGGCCCAGCTGGGCAGGATATTAATTGAAAGGGATTTGTCAGTTGGAGTGCTCACGGAACAAACTTTGTTTGTCATGCTGCCTCTGAAGAAAGAGTGTTAACTCTGAAACGCGTCAGGCAAGGCGTGTGTTGATTAAATTACTTGTTCTGCACGAAGGTTGTCCCAGTGCTTTTGAAAATCTTGTTGGGAGTGCTATCCAAAAGGGCAACTTGTGAAACTCAATGTATTACGGCCTGCCAGGTTGGGGACATGCACCTTTGCGGATATGAAATGCAAATCCAGTGACATTCTGCGTGAGTGACGCTTTGGAGCAACAAGCGGCGCTTTATGTTTGGAACAATCTTTTGGTGTTTGTGCAAGCAATGCTATCAAAAGGAAAATATGTACTTTATATTTCAACAGGTTCTGTGTCCAGACCCACTTGGGATTTAAATATGACTCCAACTCCCGTGATTCTTTGTTTCCAGGCCCAGCTGGGCAGGATATTAATTGGAAGGGATTTGTCAGTTGGAGTGCTGACGGAACAAACTTTGTTTGTCATGCTGCCTCTGAAGAAAGAGTGTTAACTCTGAAACGCATCAGGCAAGGGGTGTGTTGATTAAATTACTTGTGCTGCACAAAGGTTGTCCCAGTGCTTTTGAAAATCTTGTTGGGAGTGCTATCCAAAAGGGCAACTTGTGAAACTCAATGTATTACGGCCTGCCAGGTCGGGGATATGCACCTTTGCGGATATGAAATGCAAATCCAGTGACATTCTGCGTGAGTGACGCTTTGGAGCAACAAGCGGCGCTTTATGTTTGGAACAATCTTTTGGTGTTTGTGCAAGCAATGCTAACAAGAGGAAAATATGTACTTTATATTTCAACAGGTTCTGTGTCCGGACCCACTTGGGATTTAAATATGACTTCAACTCCCGTGATTCTTTGTTTCCAGGCCCAGCTGGGCAGGATATTAATTGGAAGGGATTTGTCAGTTGCAGTGCTCATGGAACGAACTTTGTTTGTCATGCTGCCTCTGAAGAAAGAGTGTTAACTCTGAAACGCGTCAGGCAAGGCGTGTGTTGATTAAATTACTTGTGCTGCACGAAGGTTGTCCCAGTGCTTTTGAAAATCTTGTTGGGAGTGCTATCCAAAAGGGCAACTTGTGAAACTCAATGTATTACGGCCTGCCAGGTCGGGGATATGCACCTTTGCGGATATGAAATGCAAATCCAGTGACATTCTGCATGAGTGAAGCTTTGGAGCAACAAGCTGCGCTTTATGTCTGGAACAATCTTTTGGTGTTTGTGCAAGCAATGCTAACAAAAGGAAAATATGTACTTTATATTTCAACAGGTTCCGTGTCCGGACCCACTTGGGATTTAAATATGACTCCAACTCCCGTGATTCTTTGTTTCCAGGCCCAGCTGGGCAGGATATTAATTGGAAGGGATTTGTCAGTTGGAGTGCTCACGGAACGAACTTTGTTTGTCATGCTGCCTCTGAAGAAAGAGTGTTAACTCTGAAACGCGTCAGGCAAGGCGTGTGTTGATTAAATCACTTGTGCTGCACGAAGGTTTTCCCAGTGCTTTTGAAAATCTTGTTCGGAGTGCTATCCAAAAGGGCAACTCGTGAAACTCAATGTATTACGGCCTGCCACTTCGGGGATATGCACCTTTGCAGATATGAAATGCAAATCCAGTGACATTCTGCGTGAGTAACGCTTTGGAGCAACAAGCGGCGCTTTATGTTTGGAACAATCTTTTGGTGTTTGTGCAAGCAATGCTAACAAAAGGAAAATATGTACTTTATATTTCAACAGGTTCTGTGTCCGGACCCACTTGGGAATTAATTATGACTCTAACTCCCGTGATTCTTTGTTTCCAGGCCCAGCTGGGCAGGATATTAATTGAAAGGGATTTGTCAGTTGGAGTGCTCACGGAACAAACTTTGTTTGTCATGCTGCCTCTGAAGAAAGAGTGTTAACTCTGAAACGCGTCAGGCAAGGCGTGTGTTGATTAAATTACTTGTTCTGCACGAAGGTTGTCCCAGTGCTTTTGAAAATCTTGTTGGGAGTGCTATCCAAAAGGGCAACTTGTGAAACTCAATGTATTACGGCCTGCCAGGTTGGGGACATGCACCTTTGCGGATATGAAATGCAAATCCAGTGACATTCTGCGTGAGTGACGCTTTGGAGCAACAAGCGGCGCTTTATGTTTGGAACAATCTTTTGGTGTTTGTGCAAGCAATGCTATCAAAAGGAAAATATGTACTTTATATTTCAACAGGTTCTGTGTCCGGACCCACTTGGGATTTAAATATGACTCCAACTCCCGTGATTCTTTGTTTCCAGGCCCAGCTGGGCAGGATATTAATTGGAAGGGATTTGTCAGTTGGAGTGCTGACGGAACAAACTTTGTTTGTCATGCTGCCTCTGAAGAAAGAGTGTTAACTCTGAAACGCATCAGGCAAGGGGTGTGTTGATTAAATTACTTGTGCTGCACAAAGGTTGTCCCAGTGCTTTTGAAAATCTTGTTGGGAGTGCTATCCAAAAGGGCAACTTGTGAAACTCAATGTATTACGGCCTGCCAGGTCGGGGATATGCACCTTTGCGGATATGAAATGCAAATCCAGTGACATTCTGCGTGAGTGACGCTTTGGAGCAACAAGCGGCGCTTTATGTTTGGAACAATCTTTTGGTGTTTGTGCAAGCAATGCTAACAAAAGGAAAATATGTACTTTATATTTCAACAGGTTCTGTGTCCGTACCCACTTGGGATTTAAATATGACTCCAACTCCCATGATTCTTTGTTTCCAGGCCCAGCTGGGCAGGATATTAATTGGAAGGGATTTGTCAGTTGGAGTGCTCACGGAACAAACTTTGTTTGTCATGCTGTCTCTGAAGAAAGAGTGTTAACTCTGAAACACGCCAGGCAAGGCGTGTGTTGATTAAATTACTTGTGCTGCACGAAGGTTGTCCCAGTGCTTTTGAAAATCTTGTTGGGAGTGCTATCCAAAAGGGCAACTTGTGAAACTCAATGTATTACGGCCTGCCAGGTCGAGGATATGCACCTTTGCGGATATGAAATGCAAATCCAGTGACATTCTGCGCGAGTGACGCTTTGGAGCAACAAGCGGCGCTTTATGTTTGGACAATCTTTTGGTGTTTGTGCAAGCAAAGCTAACAAAAGGAAAATATGTACTTTATATTTCAACAGGTTCTGTGTCCGGACCCACTTGGGATTTAAATATGACTCCAACTCCCGTGATTGTTTTTTTCCAGGCCCAGCTGGGCAGGATATTAATTGAAAGGGATTTGTCAGTTGGAGTGCTCACGGAACGAACTTTGTTTGTCATGCTGCCTCTGAAGAAAGAGTGTTAACTCTGAAACGCGTCAGGCAAGGCGTGTGTTGAATAAATTACTTGTGCTGCACGAAGGTTGTCCCAGTGCTTTTGAAAATCTTGTTGGGAGTGCTATCCAAAAGGGCAACTTGTGAAACTCAATGTATTACGGCCTGCCAGGTCAGGGATATGCACCTTTGCAGATATGAAATGCAAATCCAGTGACATTCTGCGTGAGTGACGCTTTGGAGCAACAAGCGGCGCTTTATGTTTGGAACAATCTTTTGGTGTTTGTGCAAGCAATGCTAACAAAAGGAAAATATGTACTTTATATTTCAACAGGTTCTGTGTCCGGACCCACTTGGGATTTAAATATGACTCCAATTCCCGTGATTCTTTGTTTCCAGGCCCAGCTGGCAGGATATTAATTGGAAGGGATTTGTCAGTTGGAGTGATCATGGAACAAACTTTGTTTGTCATGCTGCCTCTGAAGAAAGAGTGATAACTCTGAAACGCGTCAGGCAAGGCGTGTGTTGATTGAAAAACTTCTGCTGAACGAAGGTTGTCCCAGTGCTTTTGAAAATCTTGTTGGAGTGCTATCCAAAAGGGCAACTTGTGAAACTCAATGTATTACGGCCTGCCAGGTCGGGGATATGCACCTTTGCGGATATGAAATGCAAATCCAGTGACATTCTGCATGAGTGACGCTTTGGAGCAACAAGCGGCGCTTTATGTTTGGAACAATCTTTTGGTGTTTGTGCAAGCAATGCTAACAAGAGGAACATATGTACTTTATATTTCAACAGGTTCTGTGTCCGGACCCACTTGGGATTTAAATATGACTTCAACTCCCATGATTCTTTGTTTCCAGGCCCAGCTGGGCAGGATATTAATTGGAAGGGATTTGTCAGTTGCAGTGCTCATGGAACGAACTTTGTTTGTCATGCTGCCTCTGAAGAAAGAGTGTTAACTCTGAAACGCGTGAGGCAAGGCGTGTTTTGATTAAATTACTTGTGCTGCACGAAGGTTGTCCCAGTGCTTTTGAAAATCTTGTTGGGAGTGCTATCCAAAAGGGCAACTTGTGAAACTCAATGTATTACGGCCTGCCAGGTCGGGGATATGCACCTTTGCGGATATGAAATGCAAATCCAGTGACATTCTGCATGAGTGACGCTTTGGAGCAACAAGCTGCGCTTTATGTCTGGAACAATCTTTTGGTGTTTGTGCAAGCAATGCTAACAAAAGGAAAATATGTACTTTATATTTCAACAGGTTCTGTGTCCGGACCCACTTGGGATTTAAATATGACTCCAATTCCCGTGATTCTTTGTTTCCAGGCCCAGCTGGCAGGATATTAATTGGAAGGGATTTGTCAGTTGGAGTGATCATGGAACAAACTTTGTTTGTCATGCTGCCTCTGAAGAAAGAGTGATAACTCTGAAACGCGTCAGGCAAGGCGTGTGTTGATTGAAAAACTTCTGCTGAACGAAGGTTGTCCCAGTGCTTTTGAAAATCTTGTTGGAGTGCTATCCAAAAGGGCAACTTGTGAAACTCAATGTATTACGGCCTGCCAGGTCGGGGATATGCACCTTTGCGGATATGAAATGCAAATCCAGTGACATTCTGCATGAGTGACGCTTTGGAGCAACAAGCTGCGCTTTATGTCTGGAACAATCTTTTGGTGTTTGTGCAAGCAATGCTAACAAAAGGAAAATATGTACTTTATATTTCAACAGGTTCCGTGTCCGGACCCACTTGGAATTTAAATATGACTCCAACTCCTGTGATTCTTTGTTTCCAGGCCCAGCTGGGCAGGATATTAATTGGAAGGGATTTGTCAGTTGGAGTGGTCATGGAACGAACTTTGTTTGTCATGCTGCCTCTGAAGAAAGAGTGTTAACTCTGAAACACGCCAGGCAAGGCGTGTGTTGATTAAATTACTTGTGCTGCACGAAGGTTGTCCCAGTGCTTTTGAAAATCTTGTTGGGAGTGCTATCCAAAAGGGCAACTTGTGAAACTCAATGTATTACGGCCTGCCAGGTCGAGGATATGCACCTTTGCGGATATGAAATGCAAATCCAGTGACATTCTGCGCGAGTGACGCTTTGGAGCAACAAACGGCGCTTTATGTTTGGAACAATCTTTTGGTGTTTGTGCAAGCAAAGCTAACAAAAGGAAAATATGTACTTTATATTTCAACAGGTTCTGTGTCCGGACCCACTTGGGATTTAAATATGACTCCAACTCCCGTGATTGTTTTTTTCCAGGCCCAGCTGGGCAGGATATTAATTGAAAGGGATTTGTCAGTTGGAGTGCTCACGGAATGAACTTTGTTTGTCATGCTGCCTCTGAAGAAAGAGTGATAACTCTGAAACGCGTCAGGCAAGGAGTGTGTTGATTAAAAAACTTCTGCTGAACGAAGGTTGTCCCAGTGCTTTTGAAAATCTTGTTGGAGTGCTATCCAAAAGGGCAAATTGTGAAACTCAATGTATTACGGCCTGCCAGGTCGGGGATATGCACCTTTGCGGATATGAAATGCAAATCCAGTGACATTCTGCGTGAGTGACGCTTTGGAGCAACAAGCGGTGCTTTATGTTTGGAACAATCTTTTGGTGTTTGTGCAAGCAATGCTAACAAGAGGAAAATATGTACTTTATATTTCAACAGGTTCTGTGTCCGGACCCACTTGGGATTTAAATATGACTTCAACTCCCGTGATTCTTTGTTTCCAGGCCCAGCTGGGCAGGATATTAATTGGAAGGGATTTGTCAGTTGCAGTGCTCATGGAACGAACTTTGTTTGTCATGCTGCCTCTGAAGAAAGAGTGTTAACTCTGAAACGCGTCAGGCAAGGCGTGTGTTGATTAAATTACTTGTGCTGCACGAAGGTTGTCCCAGTGCTTTTGAAAATCTTGTTGGGAGTGCTATCCAAAAGGGCAACTTGTGAAACTCAATGTATTACGGCCTGCCAGGTCGGGGATATGCACCTTTGCGGATATGAAATGCAAATCCAGTGACATTCTGCATGAGTGACGCTTTGGAGCAACAAGCTGCGCTTTATGTCTGGAACAATCTTTTGGTGTTTGTGCAAGCAATGCTAACAAAAGGAAAATATGTACTTTATATTTCAACAGGTTCCGTGTCCGGACCGACTTGGGATTTAAATATGACTCCAACTCCCGTGATTCTTTGTTTCCAGGCCCAGCTGGGCAGGATATTAATTGGAAGGGATTTGTCAGTTGGAGTGCTCACGGAACGAACTTTGTTTGTCATGCTGCCTCTGAAGAAAGAGTGTTAACTCTGAAACGCGTCAGGCAAGGCGTGTGTTGATTAAAAAACTTGTGCTGCACGAAGGTTGTCCCAGTGCTTTTAAAAATCTTGTTGGAGTGCTATCCAAAAGGGTAACTTGTGAAACTCAATGTATTACGGCCTGCCAGGTCGGGGATATGCACCTTTGCGGATATGAAATGCAAATCCAGTGACATTCTGCGTGAGTGACGCTTTGGAGCAACAAGCGGCGCTTTATGTTTGGAACAATCTTTTGGTGTTTGTGCAAGCAATGCTAACAAATGGAAAATATGTATTTATATTTCAACAGGTTCTGTGTCTGGACCCACTTGGGATTTAAATATGACTCCAACTCCCGTGATTCTTTGTTTCCAGGCCCAGCTGGGCAGGATACTAATTGGTAGGGATTTGTCAGTTGGAGTGCTCACGGAACGAACTTTGTTTGTCATGCTGCCTCTGAAGAAAGAGTGTTAACTCTGAAACGCGTCAGGCAAGGCGTGTGTTGATTAAATTACTTGTGCTGCACGAAAGTTGTCCCAGTGCTTTTGAAAATCTTGTTGGGAGTGCTATCCAAAATGGCAACTTATGAAACTCAATGTATTACGGCCTGCCAGGTCGGGGATATGCACCTTTGCGGATATGAAATGCAAATCCAGTGACATTCTGCGTGAGTGACGCTTTGGAGCAACAAGCGGCGCTTTATGTCTGGAACAATATTTTGGTGTTAGTGCAAGCAATGCTAACAAAAGGAAAATATGTACTTTATATTTCAACGGGTTCTGTGTCCGGACCCACTTGGGATTTAAATATGACTCCAACTCCCGTGATTCTTTGTTTCCAGGCACAGCTGGGCAGGATACTAATTGGAAGGGATTTGTCAGTTGGAGTGCTCATGGAACGAACTTTGTTTGTCATGCTGCCTCTGAAGAAAGAGTGTTAACTCTGAAACACGCCAGGCAAGGCGTGTGTTGATTAAATTACTTGTGCTGCACGAAGGTTGTCCCAGTGCTTTTGAAAATCTTGTTGGAGTGCTATCCAAAAGGGCAACTTGTGAAACTCAATGTATTACGGCCTGCCAGGTCGGGGATATGCACCTTTGCGGATATGAAATGCAAATCCAGTGACATTCTGCATGAGTGACGCTTTGGAGCAACAAGCGGCGCTTTATGTTTGGAACAATCTTTTGGTGTTTGTGCAAGCAATGCTAACAAGAGGAACATATGTACTTTATATTTCAACAGGTTCTGTGTCCGGACCCACTTGGGATTTAAATATGACTTCAACTCCCATGATTCTTTGTTTCCAGGCCCAGCTGGGCAGGATATTAATTGGAAGGGATTTGTCAGTTGCAGTGCTCATGGAACGAACTTTGTTTGTCATGCTGCCTCTGAAGAAAGAGTGTTAACTCTGAAACGCGTGAGGCAAGGCGTGTTTTGATTAAATTACTTGTGCTGCACGAAGGTTGTCCCAGTGCTTTTGAAAATCTTGTTGGGAGTGCTATCCAAAAGGGCAACTTGTGAAACTCAATGTATTACGGCCTGCCAGGTCGGGGATATGCACCTTTGCGGATATGAAATGCAAATCCAGTGACATTCTGCATGAGTGACGCTTTGGAGCAACAAGCTGCGCTTTATGTCTGGAACAATCTTTTGGTGTTTGTGCAAGCAATGCTAACAAAAGGAAAATATGTACTTTATATTTCAACAGGTTCCGTGTCCGGACCCACTTGGAATTTAAATATGACTCCAACTCCTGTGATTCTTTGTTTCCAGGCCCAGCTGGGCAGGATATTAATTGGAAGGGATTTGTCAGTTGGAGTGCTCACGGAACGAACTTTGTTTGTCATGCTGCCTCTGATGAAAGAGTGTTCACTCTGAAACGCGTCAGGCAAGGCGTGTGTTGATTAAATCACTTGTGCTGCACGAAGGTTTTCCCAGTGCTTTTGAAAATCTTGTTCGGAGTGCTATCCAAAAGCGCAACTCGTGAAACTCAATGTATTACGGCCTGCCACGTCGGGGATATGCACCTTTGCAGATATGAAATGCAAATCCAGTGACATTCTGCGTGAGTGACGCTTTGGAGCAACAAGCGGCGCTTTATGTTTGGAACAATCTTTTGGTGTTTGTGCAAGCAATGCTAACAAAAGGAAAATATGTACTTTATATTTCAACAGGTTCTGTGTCCGGACCCACTTGGGAATTAAATATGACTCTAACTCCCGTGATTCTTTGTTTCCAGGCCCAGCTGGGCAGGATATTAATTGAAAGGGATTTGTCAGTTGGGGTGCTCACGGAACAAACTTTGTTTGTCATGCTGCCTCTGAAGAAAGAGTGTTAACTCTGAAACGCGTCAGGCAAGGCGTGTGTTGATTAAAAAACTTGTGCTGCACGAAGGTTGTCCCAGTGCTTTTAAAAATCTTGTTGGAGTGCTATCCAAAAGGGCAACTTGTGAAACTCAATGTATTACGGCCTGCCAGGTCGGGGATATGCACCTTTGCAGATATGAAATGCAAATCCAGTGACATTCTGCGTGAGTGACGCTTTGGAGCAACAAGCGGCGCTTTATGTTTGGAACAATCTTTTGGTGTTTGTGCAAGCAATGCTAACAAAAGGAAAATATGTACTTTATATTTCAACAGGTTCTGTGTCCGGACCCACTTGGGATTTAAATATGAATCCAACTCCCATGATTCTTTGTTTCCAGGCCCAGCTGGGCAGGATATTAATTGGAAGGGATTTGTCAGTTGGAGTGCTCACGGAACAAACTTTGTTTGTCATGCTGCCTCTGAAGAAAGAGTGTTAACTCTGAAATGCATCAGGCAAGGCGTGTGTTGTTTCAATTACTTGTGCTGCACGAAAGTTGTCCCAGTGCTTTTGAAAATCTTGTTGGGAGTGCTGTCCAAAAGGGCAACTTATGAAACTCAATGTATTACGGCCTGCCAGGTCGGGGATCTGCACCTTTGTGGATATGAAATGCAAATCCAGTGACATTCTGCGTGAGTGACGCTTTGGAGCAACAAGCGGAGCTTTATGTTTGGAACAACCTATTGGTGTTTGTGCAAGCAATGCTAACAAAAGGAACATATGTATTTATATTTCAACATGTTCTGTGTCCGGACCCACTTGGGATTTAAATATGACTCCAACTCCCGTGATTCTTTGTTTCCAGGCCCAGCTGGGCAGGATATTAATTGGAAGGGATTTGTCAGTTGGAGTGCTCACGGAACGAACTTTGTTTGTCATGCTGCCTCTGAAGAAAGAGTGTTAACTCTGAAACGCGTCAGGCAAGGCGTGTGTTGATTAAATTACTTGTTCTGCACGAAGGTTGTCCCAGTGCTTTTGAAAATCTTGTTGGGAGTGCTATCCAAAAGGGCAACTTGTGAAACTCAATGTATTACGGCCTGCCATGTTGGGGACATGCACCTTTGCGGATATGAAATGCAAATCCAGTGACATTCTGCGTGAGTGACGCTTTGGAGCAACAAGCGGCGCTTTATGTTTGGAACAATCTTTTGGTGTTTGTGCAAGCAATGCTATCAAAAGGAAAATATGTACTTTATATTTCAACAGGTTCTGTGTCCGGACCCACTTGGGATTTAAATATGACTCCAACTCCCGTGATTCTTTGTTTCCAGGCCCAGCTGGGCAGCATATTAATTGGAAGGGATTTGTCAGTTGGAGTGGTCATGGAACGAACTTTGTTTGTCATGCTGCCTCTGAAGAAAGAGTGTTAACTCTGAAACACGCCAGGCAAGGCGTGTGTTGATTAAATTACTTGTGCTGCACGAAGGTTGTCCCAGTGCTTTTGAAAATCTTGTTGGGAGTGCTATCCAAAAGGGCAACTTGTGAAACTCAATGTATTACGGCCTGCCAGGTCGAGGATATGCACCTTTGCGGATATGAAATGCAAATCCAGTGACATTCTGCGCGAGTGACGCTTTGGAGCAACAAACCGCGCTTTATGTTTGGAACAATCTTTTGGTGTTTGTGCAAGCAAAGCTAACAAAAGGAAAATATGTACTTTATATTTCAACAGGTTCTGTGTCCGGACCCACTTGGGATTTAAATATGACTCCAACTCCCGTGATTGTTTTTTTCCAGGCCCAGCTGGGCAGGATATTAATTGAAAGGGATTTGTCAGTTGGAGTGCTCACGGAATGAACTTTGTTTGTCATGCTGCCTCTGAAGAAAGAGTGATAACTCTGAAACGCGTCAGGCAAGGAGTGTGTTGATTAAAAAACTTCTGCTGAACGAAGGTTGTCCCAGTGCTTTTGAAAATCTTGTTGGAGTGCTATCCAAAAGGGCAAATTGTGAAACTCAATGTATTACGGCCTGCCAGGTCGGGGATATGCACCTTTGCGGATATGAAATGCAAATCCACTGACATTCTGCGTGAGTGACGCTTTGGAGCAACAAGCGGTGCTTTATGTTTGGAACAATCTTTTGGTGTTTGTGCAAGCAATGCTAACAAGAGGAAAATATGTACTTTATATTTCAACAGGTTCTGTGTCCGGACCCACTTGGGATTTAAATATGACTTCAACTCCCGTGATTCTTTGTTTCCAGGCCCAGCTGGGCAGGATATTAATTGGAAGGGATTTGTCAGTTGCAGTGCTCATGGAACGAACTTTGTTTGTCATGCTGCCTCTGAAGAAAGAGTGTTAACTCTGAAACGCGTCAGGCAAGGCGTGTGTTGATTAAATTACTTGTGCTGCACGAAGGTTGTCCCAGTGCTTTTGAAAATCTTGTTGGGAGTGCTATCCAAAAGGGCAACTTGTGAAACTCAATGTATTACGGCCTGCCAGGTCGGGGATATGCACCTTTGCGGATATGAAATGCAAATCCAGTGACATTCTGCATGAGTGACGCTTTGGAGCAACAAGCTGCGCTTTATGTCTGGAACAATCTTTTGGTGTTTGTGCAAGCAATGCTAACAAAAGGAAAATATGTACTTTATATTTCAACAGGTTCCGTGTCCGGACCCACTTGGGATTTAAATATGACTCCAACTCCCGTGATTCTTTGTTTCCAGGCCCAGCTGGGCAGGATATTAATTGGAAGGGATTTGTCAGTTGGAGTGCTCACGGAACGAACTTTGTTTGTCATGCTGCCTCTGAAGAAAGAGTGTTAACTCTGAAACGCGTCAGGCAAGGCGTGTGTTGATTAAATCACTTGTGCTGCACGAAGGTTTTCCCAGTGCTTTTGAAAATCTTGTTCGGAGTGCTATCCAAAAGGGCAACTCGTGAAACTCAATGTATTACGGCCTGCCACTTCGGGGATATGCACCTTTGCAGATATGAAATGCAAATCCAGTGACATTCTGCGTGAGTGACGCTTTGGAGCAACAAGCGGCGCTTTATGTTTGGAACAATCTTTTGGTGTTTGTGCAAGCAATGCTAACAAAAGCAAAATATGTACTTTATATTTCAACAGGTTCTGTGTCCGGACCCACTTGGGAATTAATTATGACTCTAACTCCCGTGATTCTTTGTTTCCAGGCCCAGCTGGGCAGGATATTAATTGAAAGGGATTTGTCAGTTGGAGTGCTCACGGAACAAACTTTGTTTGTCATGCTGCCTCTGAAGAAAGAGTGTTAACTCTGAAACGCGTCAGGCAAGGCGTGTGTTGATTAAAAAACTTGTGCTGCACGAAGGTTGTCCCAGTGCTTTTAAAAATCTTGTTGGAGTGCTATCCAAAAGGGCAACTTGTGAAACTCAATGTATTACGGCCTGCCAGGTCGGGGATATGCACCTTTGCGGATATGAAATGCAAATCCAGTGACATTCTGCGTGAGTGACGCTTTGGAGCAACAAGCGGCGCTTTATGTTTGGAACAATCTTTTGGTGTTTGTGCAAGCAATGCTAACAAATGGAAAATATGTATTTATATTTCAACAGGTTCTGTGTCTGGACCCACTTGGGATTTAAATATGACTCCAACTCCCGTGATTCTTTGTTTCCAGGCCCAGCTGGGCAGGATACTAATTGGTAGGGATTTGTCAGTTGGAGTGCTCACGGAACGAACTTTGTTTGTCATGCTGCCTCTGAAGAAAGAGTGTTAACTCTGAAACGCGTCAGGCAAGGCGTGTGTTGATTAAATTACTTGTGCTGCACGAAAGTTGTCCCAGTGCTTTTGAAAATCTTGTTGGGAGTGCTATCCAAAATGGCAACTTATGAAACTCAATGTATTACGGCCTGCCAGGTCGGGGATATGCACCTTTGCGGATATGAAATGCAAATCCAGTGACATTCTGCGTGAGTGACGCTTTGGAGCAACAAGCGGCGCTTTATGTCTGGAACAATATTTTGGTGTTAGTGCAAGCAATGCTAACAAAAGGAAAATATGTACTTTATATTTCAACGGGTTCTGTGTCCGGACCCACTTGGGATTTAAATATGACTCCAACTCCCGTGATTCTTTGTTTCCAGGCACAGCTGGGCAGGATACTAATTGGAAGGGATTTGTCAGTTGGAGTACTCATGGAACGAACTTTGTTTGTCATGCTGCCTCTGAAGAAAGAGTGTTAACTCTGAAACACGCCAGGCAAGGCGTGTGTTGATTAAATTACTTGTGCTGCACGAAGGTTGTCCCAGTGCTTTTGAAAATCTTGTTGGGAGTGCTATCCAAAAGGGCAACTTGTGAAACTCAATGTATTACGGCCTGCCAGGTCGAGGATATGCACCTTTGCGGATATGAAATGCAAATCCAGTGACATTCTGCGCGAGTGACGCTTTGGAGCAACAAACGGCGCTTTATGTTTGGAACAATCTTTTGGTGTTTGTGCAAGCAAAGCTAACAAAAGGAAAATATGTACTTTATATTTCAACAGGTTCTGTGTCCGGACCCACTTGGGATTTAAATATGACTCCAACTCCCGTGATTGTTTTTTTCCAGGCCCAGCTGGGCAGCATATTAATTGGAAGGGATTTGTCAGTTGGAGTGGTCATGGAACGAACTTTGTTTGTCATGCTGCCCCTGAAGAAAGAGTGTTAACTCTGAAACACGCCAGGCAAGGCGTGTGTTGATTAAATTACTTGTGCTGCACGAAGGTTGTCCCAGTGCTTTTGAAAATCTTGTTGGGAGTGCTATCCAAAAGGGCAACTTGTGAAACTCAATGTATTACGGCCTGCCAGGTCGAGGATATGCACCTTTGCGGATATGAAATGCAAATCCAGTGACATTCTGCGCGAGTGACGCTTTGGAGCAACAAACGGCGCTTTATGTTTGGAACAATCTTTTGGTGTTTGTGCAAGCAAAGCTAACAAAAGGAAAATATGTACTTTATATTTCAACAGGTTCTGTGTCCGGACCCACTTGGGATTTAAATATGACTCCAACTCCCGTGATTGTTTTTTTCCAGGCCCAGCTGGGCAGGATATTAATTGAAAGGGATTTGTCAGTTGGAGTGCTCACGGAATGAACTTTGTTTGTCATGCTGCCTCTGAAGAAAGAGTGATAACTCTGAAACGCGTCAGGCAAGGAGTGTGTTGATTAAAAAACTTCTGCTGAACGAAGGTTGTCCCAGTGCTTTAGAAAATCTTGTTGGAGTGCTATCCAAAAGGGCAAATTGTGAAACTCAATGTATTACGGCCTGCCAGGTCGGGGATATGCACCTTTGCGGATATGAAATGCAAATCCAGTGACATTCTGCGTGAGTGACGCTTTGGAGCAACAAGCGGTGCTTTATGTTTGGAACAATCTTTTGGTGTTTGTGCAAGCAATGCTAACAAGAGGAAAATATGTACTTTATATTTCAACAGGTTCTGTGTCCGGACCCACTTGGGATTTAAATATGACTTCAACTCCCGTGATTCTTTGTTTCCAGGCCCAGCTGGGCAGGATATTAATTGGAAGGGATTTGTCAGTTGCAGTGCTCATGGAACGAACTTTGTTTGTCATGCTGCCTCTGAAGAAAGAGTGTTAACTCTGAAACGCGTCAGGCAAGGCGTGTGTTGATTAAATTACTTGTGCTGCACGAAGGTTGTCCCAGTGCTTTTGAAAATCTTGTTGGGAGTGCTATCCAAAAGGGCAACTTGTGAAACTCAATGTATTACGGCCTGCCAGGTCGGGGATATGCACCTTTGCGGATATGAAATGCAAATCCAGTGACATTCTGCATGAGTGACGCTTTGGAGCAACAAGCTGCGCTTTATGTCTGGAACAATCTTTTGGTGTTTGTGCAAGCAATGCTAACAAAAGGAAAATATGTACTTTATATTTCAACAGGTTCCGTGTCCGGACCCACTTGGGATTTAAATATGACTCCAACTCCCGTGATTCTTTGTTTCCAGGCCCAGCTGGGCAGGATATTAATTGGAAGGGATTTGTCAGTTGGAGTGCTCACGGAACGAACTTTGTATGTCATGCTGCCTCTGAAGAAAGAGTGTTAACTCTGAAACGCGTCAGGCAAGGCGTGTGTTGATTAAATCACTTGTGCTGCACGAAGGTTTTCCCAGTGCTTTTGAAAATCTTGTTCGGAGTGCTATCCAAAAGGGCAACTCGTGAAACTCAATGTATTACGGCCTGCCACTTCGGGGATATGCACCTTTGCAGATATGAAATGCAAATCCAGTGACATTCTGCGTGAGTGACGCTTTGGAGCAACAAGCGGCGCTTTATGTTTGGAACAATCTTTTGGTGTTTGTGCAAGCAATGCTAACAAAAGGAAAATATGTACTTTATATTTCAACAGGTTCTGTGTCCGGACCCACTTGGGAATTAATTATGACTCTAACTCCCGTGATTCTTTGTTTCCAGGCCCAGCTGGGCAGGATATTAATTGAAAGGGATTTGTCAGTTGGAGTGCTCACGGAACAAACTTTGTTTGTCATGCTGCCTCTGAAGAAAGAGTGTTAACTCTGAAACGCGTCAGGCAAGGCGTGTGTTGATTAAAAAACTTGTGCTGCACGAAGGTTGTCCCAGTGCTTTTAAAAATCTTGTTGGAGTGCTATCCAAAAGGGCAACTTGTGAAACTCAATGTATTACGGCCTGCCAGGTCGGGGATATGCACCTTTGCGGATATGAAATGCAAATCCAGTGACATTCTGCGTGAGTGACGCTTTGGAGCAACAAGCGGCGCTTTATGTTTGGAACAATCTTTTGGTGTTTGTGCAAGCAATGCTAACAAATGGAAAATATGTATTTATATTTCAACAGGTTCTGTGTCTGGACCCACTTGGGATTTAAATATGACTCCAACTCCCGTGATTCTTTGTTTCCAGGCCCAGCTGGGCAGGATACTAATTGGTAGGGATTTGTCAGTTGGAGTGCTCACGGAACGAACTTTGTTTGTCATGCTGCCTCTGAAGAAAGAGTGTTAACTCTGAAACGCGTCAGGCAAGGCGTGTGTTGATTAAATTACTTGTGCTGCACGAAAGTTGTCCCAGTGCTTTTGAAAATCTTGTTGGGAGTGCTATCCAAAATGGCAACTTATGAAACTCAATGTATTACGGCCTGCCAGGTCGGGGATATGCACCTTTGCGGATATGAAATGCAAATCCAGTGACATTCTGCGTGAGTGACGCTTTGGAGCAACAAGCGGCGCTTTATGTCTGGAACAATATTTTGGTGTTAGTGCAAGCAATGCTAACAAAAGGAAAATATGTACTTTATATTTCAACGGGTTCTGTGTCCGGACCCACTTGGGATTTAAATATGACTCCAACTCCCGTGATTCTTTGTTTCCAGGCACAGCTGGGCAGGATACTAATTGGAAGGGATTTGTCAGTTGGAGTGCTAATGGAACGAACTTTGTTTGTCATGCTGCCTCTGAAGAAAGCGTGTTAACTCTGAAACACGTCAGGCAAGGCGTGTGTTGATTAAATTACTTGTGCTGCACGAAGGTTGTCCCAGTGCTTTTGAAAATCTTGTTGGTAGTGCTATCCAAAAGGGCAACATGTGAAACTCAATGTATTACGGCCTGCCAAGTCGGGGATATGCACCTTTGGGGATATGAAATGCAAATCCAGTCACATTCTGCGTGAATGACGCTTTGGAGCAACAAGCGGAGCTTTATGTTTGGAACAATCTTTTGGTGTTTGTGCAAGCAATGCTAACAAAAGGAAAATATGTACTTTATATTTCAACAGGTTCCGTGTCCGGACTCACTTGGGATTTAAATATGACTCCAACTCCCGTGATTCTTTGTTTCCAGGCCCAGCTGGGCAGGATATTAATTGGAAGGGATTTGTCAGTTGGAGTGCTCACGGAACGAACTTTGTTTGTCATGCTGCCTCTGAAGAAAGAGTGTTAACTCTGAAACGTGTCAGGCAAGGCGTGTGTTGATTAAATTACGTGTGCTGCACGAAGGTTGTCCCAGTGCTTTTGAAAATCTTGTTGGGAGTGCTATCCAAAAGGGAAACTTGTGAAACTCAATGTATTACGGCCTGCCAGGTCGGGGATATGCACCTTTGGGGATATGAAATGCAAATCCAGTGACATTCTGCGTGAGTGACGCTTTGGAGCAACAAGCGGAGCTTTATGTTTGGAACAATCTTTTGGTGTTTGTGCAAGCAATGCTAAAAAAAGGAAAATATGTACTTTATTTTTCAACAGGTTCTGTGTCCGGACCCACTTGGGATTTAAATATGACTCCAACTCCAGTGATTCTTTGTTTCCAGGCCCAGCTGGGCAGGATATTAATTGGAAGGGATTTGTCAGTTGGAGTGCTCACGGAACAAACTTTGTTTGTCATGCTGCCTCTGAAGAAAGAGTGTTAACTCTGAAATGCATCAGGCAAGGCGTGTGTTGTTTCAATTACTTGTGCTGCACGAAAGTTGTCCCAGTGCTTTTGAAAATCTTGTTGGGAGTGCTGTCCAAAAGGGCAACTTATGAAACTCAATGTATTACGGCCTGCCAGGTCGGGGATATGCACCTTTGCGGATATGAAATGCAAATCCAGTGACATTCTGCGTGAGTGACGCTTTGGAGCAACAAGCGGCGCTTTATGTTTGGAACAATCTTTTGGTGTTTGTGCAAGCAATGCTAACAAAAGGAAAATATGTACTTTATATTTCAACAGGTTCTGTGTCCGGACCCACTTGGGATTTAAATATGACTCCAACTCCCGTGATTCTTTGTTTCCAGGCCCAGCTGGGCAGCATATTAATTGGAAGGGATTTGTCAGTTGGAGTGGTCATGGAACGAACTTTGTTTGTCATGCTGCCTCTGAAGAAAGAGTGTTAACTCTGAAACACGCCAGGCAAGGCGTGTGTTGATTAAATTACTTGTGCTGCACGAAGGTTGTCCCAGTGCTTTTGAAAATCTTGTTGGGAGTGCTATCCAAAAGGGCAACTTGTGAAACTCAATGTATTACGGCCTGCCAGGTCGAGGATATGCACCTTTGAGGATATGAAATGCAAATCCAGTGACATTCTGCGCGAGTGACGCTTTGGAGCAACAAGCGGCGCTTTATGTTTGGAACAATCTTTTGGTGTTTGTGCAAGCAAAGCTAACAAAAGGAAAATATGTACTTTATATTTCAACAGGTTCTGTGTCCGGACCCACTTGGGATTTAAATATGACTCCAAATCCCGTGATTGTTTTTTTCCAGGCCCAGCTGGGCAGGATATTAATTGAAAGGGATTTGTCAGTTGGAGTGCTCACGGAACGAACTTTGTTTGTCATGCTGCCTCTGAAGAAAGAATGTTAACTCTGAAACGCGTCAGGCAAGGCGTGTGTTGAATAAATTACTTGTGCTGCATGAAGGTTGTCCCAGTGCTTTTGAAAATCTTGTTGGAGTGCTATCCAAAAGGGCAACTTGTGAAACTCAATGTATTACGGCCTGCCAGGTCGGGGATATGCACCTTTGCGGATATGAAATGCAAATCCAGTGACATTCTGCGTGAGTGACGCTTTGGAGCAACAAGCGGCGCTTTATGTTTGGAACAATCTTTTGGTGTTTGTGCAAGCAATGCTAACAAGAGGAAAATATGTACTTTATATTTCAACAGGTTCCGTGTCCGGACCCACTTGGAATTTAAATATGACTCCAACTCCCGTGATTCTTTGTTTCCAGGCCCAGCTGGGCAGGATATTAATTGGAAGGGATTTGTCAGTTGGAGTGCTCACGGAACGAACTTTGTTTGTCATGCTGCCTCTGATGAAAGAGTGTTCACTCTGAAACGCGTCAGGCAAGGCGTGTGTTGATTAAATCACTTGTGCTGCACGAAGGTTTTCCCAATGCTTTTGAAAATCTTGTTCGGAGTGCTATCCAAAAGGGCAACTCGTGAAACTCAATGTTTTACGGCCTGCCACGTCGGGGATATGCACCTTTGCAGATATGAAATGCAAATCCAGTGACATTCTGCGTGAGTGACGCTTTGGAGCAACAAGCGGCGCTTTATGTTTGGAACAATCTTTTGGTGTTTGTGCAAGCAATGCTAACAAAAGGAAAATATGTACTTTATATTTCAACAGGTACTGTGTCCGGACCCACTTGGGATTTAAATATGAATCCAACTCCCATGATTCTTTGTTTCCAGGCCCAGCTGGGCAGGCTATTAATTGGAAGGGATTTGTCAGTTGGAGTGCTCACAGAACAAACTTTGTTTGTCATGCTGCCTCTGAAGAAAGAGTGTTAACTCTGAAATGCATCAGGCAAGGCGTGTGTTGTTTCAATTACTTGTGCTGCACGAAAGTTGTCCCAGTGCTTTTGAAAATCTTGTTGGGAGTGCTGTCCAAAAGGGCAACTTATGAAACTCAATGTATTACGGCCTGCCAGGTCGGGGATATGCACCTTTGCGGATATGAAATGCAAATCCAGTGACATCCTGCGTGAGTGACGCTTTGGAGCAACAAGCGGCGCTTTATGTTTGGAACAACCTTTTGGTGTTTGTGCAAGCAATGCTAACAAAAGGAAAATATGTATTTATATTTCAACATGTTCTGTGTCCGGACCCACTTGGGATTTAAATATGACTCCAACTCCCGTGATTCTTTGTTTCCAGGCCCAGCTGGGCAGGATATTAATTGGAAGGGATTTGTCAGTTGGAGTGCTCACGGAACGAACTTTGTTTGTCATGCTGCCTCTGAAGAAAGAGTGTTAACTCTGAAACGCGTCAGGCAAGGCGTGTGTTGATTAAATTACTTGTTCTGCACGAAGGTTGTCCCAGTGCTTTTGAAAATCTTGTTGGGAGTGCTATCCAAAAGGGCAACTTGTGAAACTCAATGTATTACGGCCTGCCAGGTTGGGGACATGCACCTTTGCGGATATGAAATGCAAATCCAGTGACATTCTGCGTGAGTGACGCTTTGGAGCAACAAGCGGCGCTTTATGTTTGGAACAATCTTTTGGTGTTTGTGCAAGCAATGCTATCAAAAGGAAAATATGTACTTTATATTTCAACAGGTTCTGTGTCCGGACCCACTTGGGATTTAAATATGACTCCAACTCCCGTGATTCTTTATTTCCAGGCCCAGCTGGGCAGCATATTAATTGGAAGGGATTTGTCAGTTGGAGTGGTCATGGAACGAACTTTGTTTGTCATGCTGCCTCTGAAGAAAGAGTGTTACCTCTGAAACGCGTCAGGCAAGGCGTGTGTTGATTGAATTACTTGTGCTGCACAAAGGTTGTCCCAGTGCTTTTGAAAATCTTGTTGGGAGTGCTATCCAAAAGGGTAACTTGTGAAACTCAATGTATTACGGCCTGCCAGGTCAGGGATATGCACCTTTGCGGATATGAAATGCAAATCCAGTGACATTCTGCATGAGTGACGCTTTGGAGCAACAAGCTGCGCTTTATGTCTGGAACAATCTTTTGGTGTTTGTGCAAGCAATGCTAACAAAAGGAAAATATGTACTTTATATTTCAACAGGTTCCGTGTCCGGACCCACTTGGGATTTAAATATGACTCCAACTCCCGTGATTCTTTGTTTCCAGGCCCAGCTGGGCAGGATATTAATTGGAAGGGATTTGTCAGTTGGAGTGCTCACGGAACGAACTTTGTTTGTCATGCTGCCTCTGAAGAAAGAGTGTTAACTCTGAAACGCGTCAGGCAAGGCGTGTGTTGATTAAATCACTTGTGCTGCACGAAGGTTTTCCCAGTGCTTTTGAAAATCTTGTTCGGAGTCCTATCCAAAAGGGCAACTCGTGAAACTCAATGTATTACGGCCTGCCACGTCGGGGATATGCACCTTTGCAGATATGAAATGCAAATCCAGTGACATTCTGCGTGAGTGACGCTTTGGAGCAACAAGCGGCGCTTTATGTTTGGAACAATCTTTTGGTGTTTGTGCA
Source organism: Lissotriton helveticus (assembly GCF_964261635.1). Classification (NCBI taxonomy): domain Eukaryota; kingdom Metazoa; phylum Chordata; class Amphibia; order Caudata; family Salamandridae; genus Lissotriton; species Lissotriton helveticus. Next base: position 54,935,827 of record NC_136059.1, read on the forward strand.
AGCAATGCTAACAAAAGGAAAATATGTACTTTATATTTCAACAGGTTCTGTGTCCGGACCCACTTGAGAATTAAATATGACTCTAACTCCCGTGATTCTTTGTTTCCAGGCCCAGCTGGGCAGGATATTAATTGAAAGGGATTTGTCAGTTGGAGTGCTCACGGAACAAACTTTGTTTGTCATGCTGCCTCTGAAGAAAGAGTGTTAACTCTGAAACGCGTCAGGCAAGGCGTGTGTTGATTAAAAAACTTGTGCTGCACGAAGGTTGTCCCAGTGCTTTTAAAAATCTTGTTGGAGTGCTATCCAAAAGGGCAACTTGTGAAACTCAATGTATTACGGCCTGCCAGGTTGGGGATATGCACCTTTGAGGATATGAAATGCAAATCCAGTGACATTCTGCGTGAGTGAAGCTTTGGAGCAACAAGCGGCGCTTTATGTTTGGAACAATCTTTTGGTGTTTGTGCAAGCAATGCTAACAAATGGAAAATATGTATTTATATTTCAACAGGTTCTGTGTCCGGACCCACTTGGGATTTAAATATGACTCCAACTCCCGTGATTCTTTGTTTCCAGGCCCAGCTGGGCAGGATAATAATTGGTAGGGATTTGTCAGTTGGAGTGCTCACGGAACGAACTTTGTTTGTCATGCTGCCTCTGAAGAAAGAGTGTTAACTCTGAAACGCGTCAGGCAAGGCGTGTGTTGATTAAATTATTTGTGCTGCACGAAAGTTGTCCCAGTGCTTTTGAAAATCTTGTTGGGAGTGCTATCCAAAAGGGCAACTTGTGAAACTCAATGTATTACGGCCTGCCAGGTCGGGGATATGCACCTTTGGGGATATGAAATGCAAATCCAGTCACATTCTGCGTGAGTGACGCTTTGGAGCAACAAGCGGAGCTTTATGTTTGGAACAATCTTTTGGTCTTTGTGCAAGCAATGCTAACAAAAGGAAAATATGTACTTTATATTTCAACAGGTTCTGTGTCCGGACCCACTTGGGATTTAAATATGACTCCAACTCCCGTGATTCTTTGTTTCCAGGCCCAGCTGGGCAGGATAATAATTGGAAGGGATTTGTCAGTTGGAGTGCTCACGGAACGAACTTTGTTTGTCATGCTGCCTCTGAAGAAAGAGTGTTAACTCTGAAACGCATCAGGCAAGGCGTGTGTTGATTAAATTACTTGTGCTGCACGAAGGTTTTCCCAGTGCTTTTGAAAATCTTGTTGGGAGTGCTATCCAAAAGGGCAACTTGTGAAACTCAATGTATTACGGCCTGCCAGGTCGGGGATATGCACCTTTGCGGATATGAAATGCAAATCCAGTGACATTCTGCGTGAGTGACGCTTTGGAGCAACAAGCGGCGCTTTATGTTTGGAACAATCTTTCGGTGTTTGTGCAAGCAATGCTAACAAAAGGAAAATATGTACTTTATATTTCAACAGATTCTGTGTCCGGACCCACTTGGGATTTAAATATGACTCCAACTCCCATGATTCTTTGTTTCGAGGCCCAGCTGGGCAGGATATTAATTGAAAGGGATTTGTCAGTTGGATTGCTCACGGAACAAACTTTGTTTGTCATGCTGCCTCTGAAGAAAGAGTGTTAACTCTGAAACGCGTCAGGCAAGGCGTGTGTTGAATAAATTACTTGTGCTGCACGAAGGTTTTCCCAGTGCTTTTGAAAATCTTCTTGGGAGTGCTATCCAAAAGGGCAACTTGTGAAACTCAATGTATTACGGCCTGCCAGGTCGGGGATATGCACCTTTGCGGATATGAAATGCAAATCCAGTGACATTCTGCGTGAGTTACGCTTTGGAGCAACAAGCGGCGCTTTATGTTTGGAACAATCTTTTGGTGTTTGTGCAAGCAATGCTAACAAAAGGAAAATATGTACTTTATATTTCAACAGGTTCTGTGTCCGGACCCACTTGGGAATTAAATATGACTCTAACTCCCGTGATTCTTTGTTTCCAGGCCCAGCTGGGCAGGATATTAATTGAAAGGGATTTGTCAGTTGGAGTGCTCACGGAAAAAACTTTGTTTGTCATGCTGCCTCTGAAGAAAGAGTGTTAACTCTGAAACGCGTCAGGCAAGGCGTGTGTTGATTAAAAAACTTGTGCTGCACGAAGGTTGTCCCAGTGCTTTTAAAAATCTTGTTGGAGTGCTATCCAAAAGGGCAACTTGTGAAACTCAATGTATTACGGCCTGCCAGGTTGGGGATATGCACCTTTGAGGATATGAAATGCAAATCCAGTGACATTCTGCGTGAGTGAAGCTTTGGAGCAACAAGCGGCGCTTTATGTTTGGAACAATCTTTTGGTGTTTGTGCAAGCAATGCTAACAAATGGAAAATATGTATTTATATTTCAACAGGTTCTGTGTCCGGACCCACTTGGGATTTAAATATGACTCCAACTCCCGTGATTCTTTGTTTCCAGGCCCAGCTGGGCAGGATACTAATTGGTAGGGATTTGTCAGTTGGAGTGCTCACGGAACGAACTTTGTTTGTCATGCTGCCTCTGAAGAAAGAGTGTTAACTCTGAAACGCGTCAGGCAAGGCGTGTGTTGATTAAATTATTTGTGCTGCACGAAAGTTGTCCCAGTGCTTTTGAAAATCTTGTTGGGAGTGCTATCCAAAAGGGCAACTTGTAAAACTCAATGTATTACGGCCTGCCAGGTCGGGGATATGCACCTTTGGGGATATGAAATGCACATCCAGTCACATTCTGCGTGAGTGACGCTTTGGAGCAACAAGCGGAGCTTTATGTTTGGAACAATCTTTTGGTCTTTGTGCAAGCAATGCTAACAAAAGGAAAATATGTACTTTATATTTCAACAGGTTCTGTGTCCGGACCCACTTGGGATTTAAATATGACTCCAACTCCCGTGATTCTTTGTTTCCAGGCCCAGCTGGGCAGGATAATAATTGGAAGGGATTTGTCAGTTGGAGTGCTCATGGAACGAACTTTGTTTGTCATGCTGCCTCTGAAGAAAGAGTGTTAACTCTGAAACGCATCAGGCAAGGCGTGTGTTGATTAAATTACTTGTGCTGCACGAAGGTTTTCCCAGTGCTTTTGAAAATCTTGTTGGGAGTGCTATCCAAAAGGGCAACTTGTGAAACTCAATGTATTACGGCCTGCCAGGTCGGGGATATGCACCTTTGCGGATATGAAATGCAAATCCAGTGACATTCTGCGTGAGTGACGCTTTGGAGCAACAAGCGGCGCTTTATGTTTGGAACAATCTTTTGGTGTTTGTGCAAGCAATGCTAACAAAAGGAAAATATGTACTTTATATTTCAACAGGTTCTGTGTCCGGACCCACTTGGGATTTAAATATGACTCCAACTCCCATGATTCTTTGTTTCGAGGCCCAGCTGGGCAGGATATTAATTGAAAGGGATTTGTCAGTTGGATTGCTCACGGAACGAACTTTGTTTGTCATGCTGCCTCTGAAGAAAGAGTGTTAACTCTGAAACGCGTCAGGCAAGGCGTGTGTTGAATAAATTACTTGTGCTGCACGAAGGTTGTCCCAGTGCTTTTGAAAATCTTGTTGGGAGTGCTATCCAAAAGGGCAACTTGTGAAACTCAATGTATTACGGCCTGCCAGGTCGGGGATATGCACCATTGCGGATATGAAATGCAAATCCAGTGATATTCTGCGTGAGTGACGCTTTGGAGCAACAAGCGGCGCTTTATGTTTGGAACAACCTTTTGGTGTTTGTGCAAGCAATGCTAACAAAAGGAAAATATGTATTTATATTTCAACAGGTTCTGTGTCCGGACCCACTTGGGATTTAAATATGACTCCAACTCCCGTAATTCTTTGTTTCCAGGCCCAGATGCGCAGGATACTAATTGGAAGGGATTTGTTAGTTGGAATGCTCACGGAACGAACTTTGTTTGTCATGCTGCCTCTAAAGAAAGAGTGTTAACTCTGAAACGCGTCAGGCAAGGCGTGTGTTGATTAAATTACTTGTGCTGCACGAAGGTTGTCCCAGTGCTTTTGAAAATCTTGTTGGGAGTGCTATCCAAAAGGGCAACTTGTGAAACTCAATGTATTACGGCCTGCCAGGTCGGGGACATGCACCTTTGCGGATATGAAATGCAAATCCAGTGACATTCTGCGTGAGTGACGCTTTGGAGCAACAAGCGGCGCTTTATTTTTGGAACAATCTTTTGGTGTTTGTGCAAGCAATGCTAACAAAAGGAAAATATTTACTTTATATTTCAACAGGTTCTGTGTCCGGACCCACTTGGGATTTCAATATGACTCCAACTCCCGTGATTCTTTGTTTCCAGGCCCAGCTGGGCAGGATATTAATTGGAAGGGATTTGTCAGTTGGAGTGCTCATGGAACGAACTTTGTTTGTCATGCTGCCTCTGAAGAAAGAGTGTTAACTCTGAAACGCGTCAGGCAAGGCGTGTGTTGATTAAATCACTTGTGCTGCACGAAGGTTTTCCCAGTGCTTTTGAAAATCTTGTTGGGAGTGCTATCCAAAAGGGCAACTTGTGAAACTCAATGTATTACGGCCTGCCAGGTCGGGGATATGCACCTTTGCGGATATGAAATGCAAATCCAGTGACATTCTGCATGAGTGACGCTTTGGAGCAACAAGCTGCGCTTTATGTCTGGAACAATCTTTTGGTGTTTGTGCAAGCAATGCTAACAAAAGGAAAATATGTACTTTATATTTCAACAGGTTCCGTGTCCGGACCCACTTGGGATTTAAATATGACTCCAACTCCCGTGATTCTTTGTTTCCAGGCCCAGCTGGGCAGGATATTAATTGGAAGGGATTTGTCAGTTGGAGTGCTCACGGAACGAACTTTGTTTGTCATTCTGCCTCTGAAGAAAGAGTGTTAACTCTGAAACGCGTCAGGCAAGGCGTGTGTTGATTAAATCACTTGTGCTGCACGAAGGTTTTCCCAGTGCTTTTGAAAATCTTGTTCGGAGTGCTATCCAAAAGGGCAACTCGTGAAACTCAATGTATTACGGCCTGCCACGTCGGGGATATGCACCTTTGCAGATATGAAATGCAAATCCAGTGACATTCTGCGTGAGTGACGCTTTGGAGCAACAAGAGGCGCTTTATGTTTGGAACAATCTTTTGGTGTTTGTGCAAGCAATGCTAACAAGAGGAAAATATGTACTTTATATTTCAACAGGTTCCGTGTCCGGACCCACTTGGAATTTAAATATGACTCCAACTCCCGTGATTCTTTGTTTCCAGGCCCAGCTGGGCAGGATACTAATTGGAAGGGATTTGTTAGTTGGAATGCTCACGGAACAAACTTTGTTTGTCATGCTGCCTCTAAAGAAAGAGTGTTCACTCTGAAATGCGTCAGGCAAGGCGTGTGTTGATTAAATTATTTGTGCTGCACGAAAGTTGTCCCAGTGCTTTTGAAAATCTTGTTGGGAGTGCTATCCAAAAGGGCAACTTGTGAAACTCAATGTATTACGGCCTGCCAGGTCGGGGATATGCACCTTTGGGGATATGAAATGCAAATCCAGTCACATTCTGCGTGAGTGACGCTTTGGAGCAACAAGCGGAGCTTTATGTTTGGAACAATCTTTTGGTCTTTGTGCAAGCAATGCTAACAAAAGGAAAATATGTACTTTATATTTCAACAGGTTCTGTGTCCGGACCCACTTGGGATTTAAATATGACTCCAACTCCCGTGATTCTTTGTTTCCAGGCCCAGCTGGGCAGGATAATAATTGGAAGGGATTTGTCAGTTGGAGTGCTCATGGAACGAACTTTGTTTGTCATGCTGCCTCTGAAGAAAGAGTGTTAACTCTGAAACGCATCAGGCAAGGCGTGTGTTGATTAAATTACTTGTGCTGCACGAAGGTTTTCCCAGTGCTTTTGAAAATCTTGTTGGGAGTGCTATCCAAAAGGGCAACTTGTGAAACTCAATGTATTACGGCCTGCCAGGTCGGGGATATGCACCTTTGCGGATATGAAATGCAAATCCAGTGACATTCTGCGTGAGTGACGCTTTGGAGCAACAAGCGGCGCTTTATGTTTGGAACAATCTTTTGGTGTTTGTGCAAGCAATGCTAACAAAAGGAAAATATGTACTTTATATTTCAACAGGTTCTGTGTCCGGACCCACTTGGGATTTAAATATGACTCCAACTCCCATGATTCTTTGTTTCGAGGCCCAGCTGGGCAGGATATTAATTGAAAGGGATTTGTCAGTTGGATTGCTCACGGAACGAACTTTGTTTGTCATGCTGCCTCTGAAGAAAGAGTGTTAACTCTGAAACGCGTCAGGCAAGGCGTGTGTTGAATAAATTACTTGTGCTGCACGAAGGTTGTCCCAGTGCTTTTGAAAATCTTGTTGGGAGTGCTATCCAAAAGGGCAACTTGTGAAACTCAATGTATTACGGCCTGCCAGGTCGGGGATATGCACCATTGCGGATATGAAATGCAAATCCAGTGATATTCTGCGTGAGTGACGCTTTGGAGCAACAAGCGGCGCTTTATGTTTGGAACAACCTTTTGGTGTTTGTGCAAGCAATGCTAACAAAAGGAAAATATGTATTTATATTTCAACAGGTTCTGTGTCCGGACCCACTTGGGATTTAAATATGACTCCAACTCCCGTGATTCTTTGTTTCCAGGCCCAGCTGGGCAGGATATTAATTGGAAGGGATTTGTCAGTTGGAGTGCTCACGGAACGAACTTTGTTTGTCATTCTGCCTCTGAAGAAAGAGTGTTAACTCTGAAACGCGTCAGGCAAGGCGTGTGTTGATTAAATCACTTGTGCTGCACGAAGGTTTTCCCAGTGCTTTTGAAAATCTTGTTCGGAGTGCTATCCAAAAGGGCAACTCGTGAAACTCAATGTATTACGGCCTGCCACGTCGGGGATATGCACCTTTGCAGATATGAAATGCAAATCCAGTGACATTCTGCGTGAGTGACGCTTTGGAGCAACAAGAGGCGCTTTATGTTTGGAACAATCTTTTGGTGTTTGTGCAAGCAATGCTAACAAAAGGAAAATATGTACTTTATATTTCAACAGGTTCTGTGTCCGGACCCACTTGGGAATTAAATATGACTCTAACTCCTGTGATTCTTTGTTTCCAGGCCCAGCTGGGCAGGATATTAATTGAAAGGGATTTGTCAGTTGGAGTGCTCACGGAACAAACTTTGTTTGTCATGCTGCCTCTGAAGAAAGAGTGTTAACTCTGAAACGCGTCAGGCAAGGCGTGTGTTGATTAAAAAACTTGTGCTGCACGAAGGTTGTCCCAGTGCTTTTAAAAATCTTGTTGGAGTGCTATCCAAAAGGGCAACTTGTGAAACTCAATGTATTACGGCCTGCCAGGTCGGGGATATGCACCTTTGCGGATATGAAATGCAAATCCAGTGACATTCTGCGTGAGTGACGCTTTGGAGCAACAAGCGGCGCTTTATGTTTGGAACAATCTTTTGGTGTTTGTGCAAGCAATGCTAACAAATGGAAAATATGTATTTATATTTCAACAGGTTCTGTGTCTGGACCCACTTGGGATTTAAATATGACTCCAACTCCCGTGATTCTTTGTTTCCAGGCCCAGCTGGGCAGGATACTAATTGGTAGGGATTTGTCAGTTGGAGTGCTCACGGAACGAACTTTGTTTGTCATGCTGCCTCTGAAGAAAGAGTGTTAACTCTGATACGCGTCAGGCAAGCCGTGTGTTGATTAAATTACTTGTGCTGCACGAAAGTTGTCCCAGTGCTTTTGAAAATCTTGTTGGGAGTGCTATCCAAAATGGCAACTTATGAAACTCAATGTATTACGGCCTGCCAGGTCGGGGATATGCACCTTTGCGGATATGAAATGCAAATCCAGTGACATTCTGCGTGAGTGACGCTTTGGAGCAACAAGCGGCGTTTTATGTTTGGAACAATATTTTGGTGTTAGTGCAAGCAATGCTAACAAAAGGAAAATATGTACTTTATATTTCAACGGGTTCTGTGTCCGGACCCCTTGGGATTTAAATATGACTCCAACTCCCGTGATTCTTTGTTTCCAGGCACAGCTGGGCAGGATACTAATTGGAAGGGATTTGTCAGTTGGAGTGCTCATGGAACGAACTTTGTTTGTCATGCTGCCTCTGAAGAAAGAGTGTTAACTCTGAAACGCGTCAGGCAAGGCGTGTGTTGATTAAATTACTTGTGCTGCACGAAGGTTGTCCCAGTGCTTTTGAAAATCTTGTTGGGAGTGCTATCCAAAAGGGAAACTTGTGAAACTCAATGTATTACGGCCTGCCAGGTCGGGGATATGCACCTTTGGGGATATGAAATGCAAATCCAGTGACATTCTGCGTGAGTGACGCTTTGGAGCAACAAGCGGAGCTTTATGTTTGGAACAATCTTTTGGTGTTTGTGCAAGCAATGCTAAAAAAAGGAAAATATGTACTTTATATTTCAACAGGTTCTGTGTCCGGACCCACTTGGGATTTAAATATGACTCCAACTCCCGTGATTCTTTGTTTCCAGGCCCAGCTGGGCAGGATATTAATTGGAAGGGATTTGTCAGTTGGAGTGCTGACGGAACGAACTTTGTTTGTCATGCTGCCTCTGAAGAAAGAGTGTTAACTCTGAAACGCATCAGGCAAGGCGTGTGTTGATTAAATTACTTGTGCTGCACGAAGGTTTTCCCAGTGCTTTTGAAAATCTTGTTGGGAGTGCTATCCAAAAGGGCAACTTGTGAAACTCAATGTATTACGGCCTGCCAGGTCGGGGATATGCACCTTTGCGGATATGAAATGCAAATCCAGTGACATTCTGCGTGAGTGACGCTTTGGAGCAACAAGCGGCGCTTTATATTTGGAACAATCTTTTGGTGTTTGTGCAAGCAATGCTAACAAAAGGAAAATATGTACTTTATATTTCAACAGGTTCTGTGTCCGGACCCACTTGGGATTTAAATATGACTCCAACTCCCATGATTCTTTGTTTCCAGGCCCAGCTGGGCAGGATATTAATTGGAAGGGATTTGTCAGTTGGAGTGCTCACGGAACAAACTTTGTTTGTCATGCTGCCTCTGAAGAAAGAGTGTTAACTCTGAAATGCATCAGGCAAGGCGTGTGTTGTTTCAATTACTTGTGCTGCACGAAAGTTGTCCCAGTGCTTTTGAAAATCTTGTTGGGAGTGCTGTCCAAAAGGGCAACTTATGAAACTCAATGTATTACGGCCTGCCAGGTCGGGGATATGCACCTTTGCGGATATGAAATGCAAATCCAGTGACATTCTGCGTGAGTGACGCTTTGGAGCAACAAGCGGTGCTTTATGTTTGGAACAACCTTTTGGTGTTTGTGCAAGCAATGCTAACAAAAGGAAAATATGTATTTATATTTCAACATGTTCTGTGTCCGGACCCACTTGGGATTTAAATATGACTCCAACTCCCGTGATTCTTTGTTTCCAGGCCCAGCTGGGCAGGATATTAATTGGAAGGGATTTGTCAGTTGGAGTGCTCACGGAACAAACTTTGTTTGTCATGCTGCCTCTGAAGAAAGAGCGTTAACTCTGAAACGCGTCAGGCAAGGCGTGTGTTGATTAAATTACTTGTTCTGCACGAAGGTTGTCCCAGTGCTTTTGAAAATCTTGTTGGGAGTGCTATCCAAAAGGGCAACTTGTGAAACTCAATGTATTACGGCCTGCCAGGTTGGGGACATGCACCTTTGCGGATATGAAATGCAAAATCCAGTGACATTCTGCGTGAGTGACGCTTTGGAGAAACAAGCGGCGCTTTATGTTTGGAACAATCTTTTGGTGTTTGTGCAAGCAATGCTAACAAAAGGAAAATATGTACTTTATATTTCAACAGGTTCTGTGTCCGGACCCACTTGGGATTTAAATATGACTCCAACTCCCGTGATTCTTTGTTTCCAGGCCCAACTGGGCAGCATATTAATTGGAAGGGATTTGTCAGTTGGAGTGGTCATGGAACGAACTTTGTTTGTCATGCTGCCTCTGAAGAAAGAGTGTTAACTCTGAAACACGCCAGGCAAGGCGTGTGTTGATTAAATTACTTGTGCTGCACGAAGGTTGTCCCAGTGCTTTTGAAAATCTTGTTGGGAGTGCTATCCAAAAGGGCAACTTGTGAAACTCAATGTATTACGGCCTGCCAGGTCGAGGATATGCACCTTTGCGGATATGAAATGCAAATCCAGTGACATTCTGCGCGAGTGACGCTTTGGAGCAACAAGCGGCGCTTTATGTTTGGAACAATCTTTTGGTGTTTGTGCAAGCAAAGCTAACAAAAGGAAAATATGTACTTTATATTTCAACAGGTTCTGTGTCCGGACCCACTTGGGATTTAAATATGACTCCAACTCCCGTGATTGTTTTTTTCCAGGCCCAGCTGGGCAGGATATTAATTGAAAGGAATTTGTCAGTTGGAGTGCTCACGGAACGAACTTTGTTTGTCATGCTGCCTCTGAAGAAAGAGTGTTAACTCTGAAACGCGTCAGGCAAGGCGTGTGTTGAATAAATTACTTGTGCTGCACGAAGGTTGTCCCAGTGCTTTTGAAAATCTTGTTGGGAGTGCTATCCAAAAGGGCAACTTGTGAAACTCAATGTATTACGGCCTGCCAGGTCGGGATATGCACCTTTGCGGATATGAAATGCAAATCCAGTGACATTCTGCGTGAGTGACGCTTTGGAGCAACAAGCGGCGCTTTATGTTTGGAACAATCTTTTGGTGTTTGTGCAAGCAATGCTAACAAAAGGAAAATATGTACTTTATATTTCAACAGGTTCTGTGTCCGGACCCACTTGGGATTTAAATATGACTCCAATTCCCGTGATTCTTTGTTTCCAGGCCCAGCTGGGCAGGATATTAATTGGAAGGGATTTGTCAGTTGGAGTGATCATGGAACAAACTTTGTTTGTCATGCTGCCTCTGAAGAAAGAGTGATAACTCTGAAACGCGTCAGGCAAGGCGTGTGTTGATTAAAAAACTTCTGCTGAACGAAGGTTGTCCCAGTGCTTTTGAAAATCTTGTTGGAGTGCTATCCAAAAGGGCAACTTGTGAAACTCAATGTATTACGGCCTGCCAGGTCGGGGATATGCACCTTTGGGGATATGAAATGCAAATCCAGTCACATTCTGCATGAGTGACGCTTTGGAGCAACAAGCGGAGCTTTATGTTTGGAACAATCTTTTGGTCTTTGTGCAAGCAATGCTAACAAAAGGAAAATATGTACTTTATATTTCAACAGGTTCTGTGTCCGGACCCACTTGGGATTTAAATATGACTCCAACTCCCGTGATTCTTTGTTTCCAGGCCCAGCTGGGCAGGATAATAATTGGAAGGGATTTGTCAGTTGGAGTGCTCACGGAACGAACTTTGTTTGTCATGCTGCCTCTGAAGAAAGAGTGTTAACTCTGAAACGCATCAGGCAAGGCGTGTGTTGATTAAATTACTTGTGCTGCACGAAGGTTTTCCCAGTGCTTTTGAAAATCTTGTTGGGAGTGCTATCCAAAAGGGCAACTTGTGAAACTCAATGTATTACGGCCTGCCAGGTCGGGGATATGCACCTTTGCGGATATGAAATGCAAATCCAGTGACATTCTGCGTGAGTGACGCTTTGGAGCAACAAGCGGCGCTTTATGTTTGGAACAATCTTTTGGTGTTTGTGCAAGCAATGCTAACAAAAGGAAAATATGTACTTTATATTTCAACAGGTTCTGTGTCCGGACCCACTTGGGATTAAAATATGACTCCAACTCCCATGATTCTTTGTTTCGAGGCCCAGCTGGGCAGGATATTAATTGAAAGGGATTTGTCAGTTGGATTGCTCACGGAACGAACTTTGTTTGTCATGCTGCCTCTGAAGAAAGAGTGTTAACTCTGAAACGCGTCAGGCAAGGCGTGTGTTGAATAAATTACTTGTGCTGCACGAAGGTTGTCCCAGTGCTTTTGAAAATCTTGTTGGGAGTGCTATCCAAAAGGGCAACTTGTGAAACTCAATGTATTACGGCCTGCCAGGTCGGGGATATGCACCATTGCGGATATGAAATGCAAATCCAGTGACATTCTGCGTGAGTGACGCTTTGGAGCAACAAGCGGCGCTTTATGTTTGGAACAACCTTTTGGTGTTTGTGCAAGCAATGCTAACAAAAGGAAAATATGTATTTATATTTCAACAGGTTCTGTGTCCGGACCCACTTGGGATTTAAATATGACTCCAACTCCCGTAATTCTTTGTTTCCAGGCCCAGATGCGCAGGATACTAATTGGAAGGGATTTGTTAGTTGGAATGCTCACGGAACGAACTTTGTTTGTCATGCTGCCTCTAAAGAAAGAGTGTTAACTCTGAAACGCGTCAGGCAAGGCGTGTGTTGATTAAATTACTTGTGCTGCACGAAGGTTGTCCCAGTGCTTTTGAAAATCTTGTTGGGAGTGCTATCCAAAAGGGCAACTTGTGAAACTCAATGTATTACGGCCTGCCAGGTCGGGGACATGCACCTTTGCGGATATGAAATGCAAATCCAGTGACATTCTGCGTGAGTGACGCTTTGGAGCAACAAGCGGCGCTTTATTTTTGGAACAATCTTTTGGTGTTTGTGCAAGCAATGCTAACAAAAGGAAAATATGTACTTTATATTTCAACAGGTTCTGTGTCCGGACCCACTTGGGATTTAAATATGACTCCAACTCCCGTGATTCTTTATTTCCAGGCCCAGCTGGGCAGCATATTAATTGGAAGGGATTTGTCAGTTGGAGTGGTCATGGAACGAACTTTGTTTGTCATGCTGCCTCTGAAGAAAGAGTGTTAACTCTGAAACGCGTCAGGCAAGGCGTGTGTTGATTGAATTACTTGTGCTGCACGAAGGTTTTCCCAGTGCTTTTGAAAATCTTGTTGGGAGTGCTATCCAAAAGGGCAACTTGTGAAACTCAGTGTATTACGGCCTGCCAGGTCGGGGATATGCACCTTTGCGGATATGAAATGCAAATCCAGTGACATTCTGCATGAGTGACGCTTTGGAGCAACAAGCTGCGCTTTATGTCTGGAACAATCTTTTGGTGTTTGTGCAAGCAATGCTAACAAAAGGAAAATATGTACTTTATATTTCAACAGGTTCCGTGTCCGGACCCACTTGGGATTTAAATATGACTCCAACTCCCGTGATTCTTTGTTTCCAGGCCCAGCTGGGCAGGATATTAATTGGAAGGGATTTGTCAGTTGGAGTGCTCACGGAACGAACTTTGTTTGTCATTCTGCCTCTGAAGAAAGAGTGTTAACTCTGAAACGCGTCAGGCAAGGCGTGTGTTGATTAAATCACTTGTGCTGCACGAAGGTTTTCCCAGTGCTTTTGAAAATCTTGTTCGGAGTGCTATCCAAAAGGGCAACTCGTGAAACTCAATGTATTACGGCCTGCCACGTCGGGGATATGCACCTTTGCAGATATGAAATGCAAATCCAGTGACATTCTGCGTGAGTGACGCTTTGGAGCAACAAGAGGCGCTTTATGTTTGGAACAATCTTTTGGTGTTTGTGCAAGCAATGCTAACAAAAGGAAAATATGTACTTTATATTTCAACAGGTTCTGTGTCCGGACCCACTTGGGAATTAAATATGACTCTAACTCCTGTGATTCTTTGTTTCCAGGCCCAGCTGGGCAGGATATTAATTGAAAGGGATTTGTCAGTTGGAGTGCTCACGGAACAAACTTTGTTTGTCATGCTGCCTCTGAAGAAAGAGTGTTAACTCTGAAACGCGTCAGGCAAGGCGTGTGTTGATTAAAAAACTTGTGCTGCACGAAGGTTGTCCCAGTGCTTTTAAAAATCTTGTTGGAGTGCTATCCAAAAGGGCAACTTGTGAAACTCAATGTATTACGGCCTGCCAGGTCGGGGATATGCACCTTTGCGGATATGAAATGCAAATCCAGAGACATTCTGCGTGAGTGACGCTTTGGAGCAACAAGCGGCGCTTTATGTTTGGAACAATCTTTTGGTGTTTGTGCAAGCAATGCTAACAAATGGAAAATATGTATTTATATTTCAACAGGTTCTGTGTCTGGACCCACTTGGGTTTTAAATATGACTCCAACTCCCGTGATTCTTTGTTTCCAGGCCCAGCTGGGCAGGATACTAATTGGTAGGGATTTGTCAGTTGGAGTGCTCACGGAACGAACTTTGTTTGTCATGCTGCCTCTGAAGAAAGAGTGTTAACTCTGATACGCGTCAGGCAAGGCGTGTGTTGATTAAATTACTTGTGCTGCACGAAAGTTGTCCCAGTGCTTTTGAAAATCTTGTTGGGAGTGCTATCCAAAATGGCAACTTATGAAACTCAATGTATTACGGCCTGCCAGGTCGGGGATATGCACCTTTGCGGATATGAAATGCAAATCCAGTGACATTCTGCGTGAGTGACGCTTTGGAGCAACAAGCGGCGCTTTATGTTTGGAACAATAGTTTGGTGTTAGTGCAAGCAATGCTAACAAAAGGAAAATATGTACTTTATATTTCAACGGGTTCTGTGTCCGGACCCCTTGGGATTTAAATATGACTCCAACTCCCGTGATTCTTTGTTTCCAGGCACAGCTGGGCAGGATACTAATTGGAAGGGATTTGTCAGTTGGAGTGCTCATGGAACGAACTTTGTTTGTCATGCTGCCTCTGAAGAAAGAGTGTTAACTCTGAAACGCGTCAGGCAAGGCGTGTGTTGATTAAATTACTTGTGCTGCACGAAGGTTGTCCCAGTGCTTTTGAAAATCTTGTTGGGAGTGCTATCCAAAAGGGAAACTTGTGAAACTCAATGTATTACGGCCTGCCAGGTCGGGGATATGCACCTTTGGGGATATGAAATGCAAATCCAGTGACATTCTGCGTGAGTGACGCTTTGGAGCAACAAGCGGAGCTTTATGTTTGGAACAATCTTTTGGTGTTTGTGCAAGCAATGCTAAAAAAAGGAAAATATGTACTTTATATTTCAACAGGTTCTGTGTCCGGACCCACTTGGGATTTAAATATGACTCCAACTCCCGTGATTCTTTGTTTCCAGGCCCAGCTGGGCAGGATATTAATTGGAAGGGATTTGTCAGTTGGAGTGCTGACGTAACGAACTTTGTTTGTCATGCTGCCTCTGAAGAAAGAGTGTTAACTCTGAAACGCATCAGGCAAGGCGTGTGTTGATTAAATTACTTGTGCTGCACGAAGGTTTTCCCAGTGCTTTTGAAAATCTTGTTGGGAGTGCTATCCAAAAGGGCAACTTGTGAAACTCAATGTATTACGGCCTGCCAGGTCGGGGATATGCACCTTTGCGGATATGAAATGCAAATCCAGTGACATTCTGCGTGAGTGACGCTTTGGAGCAACAAGCGGCGCTTTATGTTTGGAACAATCTTTTGGTGTTTGTGCAAGCAATGCTAACAAAAGGAAAATATGTACTTTATATTTCAACAGGTTCTGTGTCCGGACCCACTTGGGATTTAAATATGACTCCAACTCCCATGATTCTTTGTTTCCAGGCCCAGCTGGGCAGGATATTAATTGGAAGGGATTTGTCAGTTGGAGTGCTCACGGAACAAACTTTGTTTGTCATGCTGCCTCTGAAGAAAGAGTGTTAACTCTGAAATGCATCAGGCAAGGCGTGTGTTGTTTCAATTACTTGTGCTGCACGAAAGTTGTCCCAGTGCTTTTGAAAATCTTGTTGGGAGTGCTGTCCAAAAGGGCAACTTATGAAACTCAATGTATTACGGCCTGCCAGGTCGGGGATATGCACCTTTGCGGATATGAAATGCAAATCCAGTGACATTCTGCGTGAGTGACGCTTTGGAGCAACAAGCGGTGCTTTATGTTTGGAACAACCTTTTGGTGTTTGTGCAAGCAATGCTAACAAAAGGAAAATATGTATTTATATTTCAACATGTTCTGTGTCCGGACCCACTTGGGATTTAAATATGACTCCAACTCCCGTGATTCTTTGTTTCCAGGCCCAGCTGGGCAGCATATTAATTGGAAGGGATTTGTCAGTTGGAGTGGTCATGGAACGAACTTTGTTTGTCATGCTGCCTCTGAAGAAAGAGTGTTAACTCTGAAACACGCCAGGCAAGGCGTGTGTTGATTAAATTACTTGTGCTGCACGAAGGTTGTCCCAGTGCTTTTGAAAATCTTGTTGGGAGTGCTATCCAAAAGGGCAACTTGTGAAACTCAATGTATTACGGCCTGCCAGGTCGAGGATATGCACCTTTGCGGATATGAAATGCAAATCCAGTGACATTCTGCGCGAGTGACGCTTTGGAGCAACAAGCGGCGCTTTATGTTTGGAACAATCTTTTGGTGTTTGTGCAAGCAAAGCTAACAAAAGGAAAATATGTACTTTATATTTCAACAGGTTCTGTGTCCGGACCCACTTGGGATTTAAATATGACTCCAACTCCCGTGATTGTTTTTTTCCAGGCCCAGCTGGGCAGGATATTAATTGAAAGGGATTTGTCAGTTGGAGTGCTCACGGAACGAACTTTGTTTGTCATGCTGCCTCTGAAGAAAGAGTGTTAACTCTGAAACGCGTCAGGCAAGGCGTGTGTTGAATAAATTACTTGTGCTGCACGAAGGTTGTCCCAGTGCTTTTGAAAATCTTGTTGGGAGTGCTATCCAAAAGGGCAACTTGTGAAACTCAATGTATTACGGCCTGCCAGGTCGGGATATGCACCTTTGCGGATATGAAATGCAAATCCAGTGACATTCTGCGTGAGTGACGCTTTGGAGCAACAAGCGGCGCTTTATGTTTGGAACAATCTTTTGGTGTTTGTGCAAGCAATGCTAACAAAAGGAAAATATGTACTTTATATTTCAACAGGTTCTGTGTCCGGACCCACTTGGGATTTAAATATGACTCCAATTCCCGTGATTCTTTGTTTCCAGGCCCAGCTGGGCAGGATATTAATTGGAAGGGATTTGTCAGTTGGAGTGATCATGGAACAAACTTTGTTTGTCATGCTGCCTCTGAAGAAAGAGTGATAACTCTGAAACGCGTCAGGCAAGGCGTGTGTTGATTAAAAAACTTCTGCTGAACGAAGGTTGTCCCAGTGCTTTTGAAAATCTTGTTGGAGTGCTATCCAAAAGGGCAACTTGTGAAACTCAATGTATTACGGCCTGCCAGGTCGGGGATATGCACCTTTGGGGATATGAAATGCAAATCCAGTCACATTCTGCATGAGTGACGCTTTGGAGCAACAAGCGGAGCTTTATGTTTGGAACAATCTTTTGGTCTTTGTGCAAGCAATGCTAACAAAAGGAAAATATGTACTTTATATTTCAACAGGTTCTGTGTCCGGACCCACTTGGGATTTAAATATGACTCCAACTCCCGTGATTCTTTGTTTCCAGGCCCAGCTGGGCAGGATAATAATTGGAAGGGATTTGTCAGTTGGAGTGCTCACGGAACGAACTTTGTTTGTCATGCTGCCTCTGAAGAAAGAGTGTTAACTCTGAAACGCATCAGGCAAGGCGTGTGTTGATTAAATTACTTGTGCTGCACGAAGGTTTTCCCAGTGCTTTTGAAAATCTTGTTGGGAGTGCTATCCAAAAGGGCAACTTGTGAAACTCAATGTATTACGGCCTGCCAGGTCGGGGATGTGCACCTTTGCGGATATGAAATGCAAATCCAGTGACATTCTGCGTGAGTGACGCTTTGGAGCAACAAGCGGCGCTTTATGTTTGGAACAATCTTTTGGTGTTTGTGCAAGCAATGCTAACAAAAGGAAAATATGTACTTTATATTTTAACAGGTTCTGTGTCCGGACCCACTTGGGATTAAAATATGACTCCAACTCCCATGATTCTTTGTTTCGAGGCCCAGCTGGGCAGGATATTAATTGAAAGGGATTTGTCAGTTGGATTGCTCACGGAACGAACTTTGTTTGTCATGCTGCCTCTGAAGAAAGAGTGTTAACTCTGAAACGCGTCAGGCAAGGCGTGTGTTGAATAAATTACTTGTGCTGCACGAAGGTTGTCCCAGTGCTTTTGAAAATCTTGTTGGGAGTGCTATCCAAAAGGGCAACTTGTGAAACTCAATGTATTACGGCCTGCCAGGTCGGGGATATGCACCATTGCGGATATGAAATGCAAATCCAGTGACATTCTGCGTGAGTGACGCTTTGGAGCAACAAGCGGCGCTTTATGTTTGGAACAACCTTTTGGTGTTTGTGCAAGCAATGCTAACAAAAGGAAAATATGTATTTATATTTCAACAGGTTCTGTGTCCGGACCCACTTGGGATTTAAATATGACTCCAACTCCCGTAATTCTTTGTTTCCAGGCCCAGATGCGCAGGATACTAATTGGAAGGGATTTGTTAGTTGGAATGCTCACGGAACGAACTTTGTTTGTCATGCTGCCTCTAAAGAAAGAGTGTTAACTCTGAAACGCGTCAGGCAAGGCGTGTGTTGATTAAATTACTTGTGCTGCACGAAGGTTGTCCCAGTGCTTTTGAAAATCTTGTTGGGAGTGCTATCCAAAAGGGCAACTTGTGAAACTCAATGTATTACGGCCTGCCAGGTCGGGGACATGCACCTTTGCGGATATGAAATGCAAATCCAGTGACATTCTGCGTGAGTGACGCTTTGGAGCAACAAGCGGCGCTTTATTTTTGGAACAATCTTTTGGTGTTTGTGCAAGCAATGCTAACAAAAGGAAAATATGTACTTTATATTTCAACAGGTTCTGTGTCCGGACCCACTTGGGATTTAAATATGACTCCAACTCCCGTGATTCTTTATTTCCAGGCCCAGCTGGGCAGCATATTAATTGGAAGGGATTTGTCAGTTGGAGTGGTCATGGAACGAACTTTGTTTGTCATGCTGCCTCTGAAGAAAGAGTTTTAACTCTGAAACGCGTCAGGCAAGGCGTGTGTTGATTGAATTACTTGTGCTGCACAAAGGTTGTCCCAGTGCTTTTGAAAATCTTGTTGGGAGTGCTATCCAAAAGGGTAACTTGTGAAACTCAATGTATTACGGCCTGCCAGGTCAGGGATATGCACCTTTGCGGATATGAAATGCAAATCCAGTGACATTCTGCATGAGTGACGCTTTGGAGCAACAAGCTGCGCTTTATGTCTGGAACAATCTTTTGGTGTTTGTGCAAGCAATGCTAACAAAAGGAAAATGTGTACTTTATATTTCAACAGGTTCCGTGTCCGGACCCACTTGGGATTTAAATATGACTCCAACTCCCGTGATTCTTTGTTTCCAGGCCCAGCTGGGCAGGATATTAATTGGAAGGGATTTGTCAGTTGGAGTGCTCACGGAACGAACTTTGTTTGTCATGCTGCCTCTGAAGAAAGAGTGTTAACTCTGAAACGCGTCAGGCAAGGCGTGTGTTGATTAAATCACTTGTGCTGCACGAAGGTTTTCCCAGTGCTTTTGAAAATCTTGTTCGGAGTGCTATCCAAAAGGGCAACTCGTGAAACTCAATGTATTACGGCCTGCCACGTCGGGGATATGCACCTTTGCAGATATGAAATGCAAATCCAGTGACATTCTGCGTGAGTGACGCTTTGGAGCAACAAGCGGCGCTTTATGTTTGGAACAATCTTTTGGTGTTTGTGCAAGCAATGCTAACAAAAGGAAAATATGTACTTTATATTTCAACAGGTTCTGTGTCCGGACCCACTTGGGATTAAAATATGACTCCAACTCCCATGATTCTTTGTTTCGAGGCCCAGCTGGGCAGGATATTAATTGAAAGGGATTTGTCAGTTGGATTGCTCACGGAACGAACTTTGTTTGTCATGCTGCCTCTGAAGAAAGAGTGTTAACTCTGAAACGCGTCAGGCAAGGCGTGTGTTGAATAAATTACTTGTGCTGCACGAAGGTTGTCCCAGTGCTTTTGAAAATCTTGTTGGGAGTGCTATCCAAAAGGGCAACTTGTGAAACTCAATGTATTACGGCCTGCCAGGTCGGGGATATGCACCATTGCGGATATGAAATGCAAATCCAGTGACATTCTGCGTGAGTGACGCTTTGGAGCAACAAGCGGCGCTTTATGTTTGGAACAACCTTTTGGTGTTTGTGCAAGCAATGCTAACAAAAGGAAAATATGTATTTATATTTCAACAGGTTCTGTGTCCGGACCCACTTGGGATTTAAATATGACTCCAACTCCCGTAATTCTTTGTTTCCAGGCCCAGATGCGCAGGATACTAATTGGAAGGGATTTGTTAGTTGGAATGCTCACGGAACGAACTTTGTTTGTCATGCTGCCTCTAAAGAAAGAGTGTTAACTCTGAAACGCGTCAGGCAAGGCGTGTGTTGATTAAATTACTTGTGCTGCACGAAGGTTGTCCCAGTGCTTTTGAAAATCTTGTTGGGAGTGCTATCCAAAAGGGCAACTTGTGAAACTCAATGTATTACGGCCTGCCAGGTCGGGGACATTCACCTTTGCGGATATGAAATGCAAATCCAGTGACATTCTGCGTGAGTGACGCTTTGGAGCAACAAGCGGCGCTTTATTTTTGGAACAATCTTTTGGTGTTTGTGCAAGCAATGCTAACAAAAGGAAAATATGTACTTTATATTTCAACAGGTTCTGTGTCCGGACCCACTTGGGATTTAAATATGACTCCAACTCCCGTGATTCTTTATTTCCAGGCCCAGCTGGGCAGCATATTAATTGGAAGGGATTTGTCAGTTGGAGTGGTCATGGAACGAACTTTGTTTGTCATGCTGCCTCTGAAGAAAGAGTGTTAACTCTGAAACGCGTCAGGCAAGGCGTGTGTTGATTGAATTACTTGTGCTGCACAAAGGTTGTCCCAGTGCTTTTGAAAATCTTGTTGGGAGTGCTATCCAAAAGGGTAACTTGTGAAACTCAATTTATTACGGCCTGCCAGGTCAGGGATATGCACCTTTGCGGATATGAAATGCAAATCCAGTGACATTCTGCATGAGTGACGCTTTGGAGCAACAAGCTGCGCTTTATGTCTGGAACAATCTTTTGGTGTTTGTGCAAGCAATGCTAACAAAAGGAAAATATGTACTTTATATTTCAACAGGTTCCGTGTCCGGACCCACTTGGGATTTAAATATGACTCCAACTCCCGTGATTCTTTGTTTCCAGGCCCAGCTGGGCAGGATATTAATTGGAAGGGATTTGTCAGTTGGAGTGCTCACGGAACGAACTTTGTTTGTCATGCTGCCTCTGAAGAAAGAGTGTTAACTCTGAAACGCGTCAGGCAAGGCGTGTGTTGATTAAATCACTTGTGCTGCACGAAGGTTTTCCCAGTGCTTTTGAAAATCTTGTTCGGAGTGCTATCCAAAAGGGCAACTCGTGAAACTCAATGTATTACGGCCTGCCACGTCGGGGATATGCACCTTTGCAGATATGAAATGCAAATCCAGTGACATTCTGCGTGAGTGACGCTTTGGAGCAACAAGCGGCGCTTTATGTTTGGAACAATCTTTTGGTGTTTGTGCAAGCAATGCTAACAAAAGGAAAATATGTACTTTATATTTCAACAGGTTCTGTGTCCGGACCCACTTGGGAATTAAATATGACTCTAACTCCCGTGATTCTTTGTTTCCAGGCCCAGCTGGGCAGGATATTAATTGAAAGGGATTTGTCAGTTGGAGTGCTCACGGAACAAACTTTGTTTGTCATGCTGCCTCTGAAGAAAGAGTGTTAACTCTGAAACGCGTCAGGCAAGGCGTGTGTTGATTAAAAAACTTGTGCTGCACGAAGGTTGTCCCAGTGCTTTTAAAAATCTTGTTGGAGTGCTATCCAAAAGGGCAACTTGTGAAACTCAATGTATTACGGCCTGCCAGGTTGGGGATATGCACCTTTGAGGATATGAAATGCAAATCCAGTGACATTCTGCGTGAGTGAAGCTTTGGAGCAACAAGCGGCGCTTTATGTTTGGAACAATCTTTTGGTGTTTGTGCAAGCAATGCTAACAAATGGAAAATATGTATTTATATTTCAACAGGTTCTGTGTCCGGACCCACTTGGGATTTAAATATGACTCCAACTCCCCTGATTCTTTGTTTCCAGGCCCAGCTGGGCAGGATAATAATTGGTAGGGATTTGTCAGTTGGAGTGCTCACGGAACGAACTTTGTTTGTCATGCTGCCTCTGAAGAAAGAGCGTTAACTCTGAAACGCGTCAGGCAAGGCGTGTGTTGATTAAATTATTTGTGCTGCACGAAAGTTGTCCCAGTTCTTTTGAAAATCTTGTTGGGAGTGCTATCCAAAAGGGCAACTTGTGAAACTCAATGTATTACGGCCTGCCAGGTCGGGGATATGCACCTTTGGGGATATGAAATGCAAATCCAGTCACATTCTGCTTGAGTGATGCTTTGGAGCAACAAGCGGAGCTTTATGTTTGGAACAATCTTTTGGTCTTTGTGCAAGCAATGCTAACAAAAGGAAAATATGTACTTTATATTTCAACAGGTTCTGTGTCCGGACCCACTTGGGATTTAAATATGACTCCAACTCCCGTGATTCTTTGTTTCCAGGCCCAGCTGGGCAGGATAATAATTGGAAGGGATTTGTCAGTTGGAGTGCTCACGGAACGAACTTTGTTTGTCATGCTGCCTCTGAAGAAAGAGTGTTAACTCTGAAACGCATCAGGCAAGGCGTGTGTTGATTAAATTACTTGTGCTGCACGAAGGTTTTCCCAGTGCTTTTGAAAATCTTGTTGGGAGTGCTATCCAAAAGGGCAACTTGTGAAACTCAATGTATTACGGCCTGCCAGGTCGGGGATATGCACCTTTGCGGATATGAAATGCAAATCCAGTGACATTCTGCGTGAGTGACGCTTTGGAGCAACAAGCGGCGCTTTATGTTTGGAACAATCTTTTGGTGTTTGTGCAAGCAATGCTAACAAAAGGAAAATATGTACTTTATATTTCAACAGGTTCTGTGTCCGGACCCACTTGGGATTTAAATATGACTCCAACTCCCATGATTCTTTGTTTCGAGGCCCAGCTGGGCAGGATATTAATTGAAAGGGATTTGTCAGTTGGATTGCTCACGGAACGAACTTTGTTTGTCATGCTGCCTCTGAAGAAAGAGTGTTAACTCTGAAACGCGTCAGGCAAGGCGTGTGTTGAATAAATTACTTGTGCTGCACGAAGGTTGTCCCAGTGCTTTTGAAAATCTTCTTGGGAGTGCTATCCAAAAGGGCAACTTGTGAAACTCAATGTATTACGGCCTGCCAGATCGGGGATATGCACCTTTGCGGATATGAAATGCAAATCCAGTGACATTCTGCGTGAGTTACGCTTTGGAGCAACAAGCGGCGCTTTATGTTTGGAACAATCTTTTGGTGTTTGTGCAAGCAATGCTAACAAAAGGAAAATATGTACTTTATATTTCAACAGGTTCTGTGTCCGGACCCACTTGGGAATTAAATATGACTCTAACTCCCGTGATTCTTTGTTTCCAGGCCCAGCTGGGCAGGATATTAATTGAAAGGGATTTGTCAGTTGGAGTGCTCACGGAACAAACTTTGTTTGTCATGCTGCCTCTGAAGAAAGAGTGTTAACTCTGAAACGCGCCAGGCAAGGCGTGTGTTGATTAAAAAACTTGTGCTGCACGAAGGTTGTCCCAGTGCTTTTAAAAATCTTGTTGGAGTGCTATCCAAAAGGGCAACTTGTGAAACTCAATGTATTACGGCCTGCCAGGTTGGGGATATGCACCTTTGAGGATATGAAATGCAAATCCAGTGACATTCTGCGTGAGTGAAGCTTTGGAGCAACAAGCGGCGCTTTATGTTTGGAACAATCTTTTGGTGTTTGTGCAAGCAATGCTAACAAATGGAAAATATGTATTTATATTTCAACAGGTTCTGTGTCCGGACCCACTTGGGATTTAAATATGACTCCAACTCCCGTGATTCTTTGTTTCCAGGCCCAGCTGGGCAGGATACTAATTGGTAGGGATTTGTCCGTTGGAGTGCTCACGGAACGAACTTTGTTTGTCATGCTGCCTCTGAAGAAAGAGTGTTAACTCTGAAACGCGTCAGGCAAGGCGTGTGTTGATTAAATTATTTGTGCTGCACGAAAGTTGTCCCAGTGCTTTTGAAAATCTTGTTGGGAGTGCTATCCAAAAGGGCAACTTGTGAAACTCAATGTATTACGGCCTGCCAGGTCGGGGATATGCACCTTTGGGGATATGAAATGCAAATCCAGTCACATTCTGCGTGAGTGACGCTTTGGAGCAACAAGCGGAGCTTTATGTTTGGAACAATCTTTTGGTCTTTGTGCAAGCAATGCTAACAAAAGGAAAATATGTACTTTATATTTCAACAGGTTCTGTGTCCGGACCCACTTGGGATTTAAATATGACTCCAACTCCCGTGATTCTTTGTTTCCAGGCCCAGCTGGGCAGGATAATAATTGGAAGGGATTTGTCACTTGGAGTGCTCACGGAACGAACTTTGTTTGTCATGCTGCCTCTGAAGAAAGAGTGTTAACTCTGAAACGCATCAGGCAAGGCATGTGTTGATTAAATTACTTGTGCTGCACGAAGGTTTTCCCAGTGCTTTTGAAAATCTTGTTGGGAGTGCTATCCAAAAGGGCAACTTGTGAAACTCAATGTATTACGGCCTGCCAGGTCGGGGATATGCACCTTTGCGGATATGAAATGCAAATCCAGTGACATTCTGCGTGAGTGACGCTTTGGAGCAACAAGCGGCGCTTTATGTTTGGAACAATCTTTTGGTGTTTGTGCAAGCAATGCTAACAAAAGGAAAATATGTACTTTATATTTCAACAGGTTCTGTGTCCGGACCCACTTGGGATTTAAATATGACTCCAACTCCCATGATTCTTTGTTTCGAGGCCCAGCTGGGCAGGATATTAATTGAAAGGGATTTGTCAGTTGGATTGCTCACGGAACGAACTTTGTTTGTCATGCTGCCTCTGAAGAAAGAGTGTTAACTCTGAAACGCGTCAGGCAAGGCGTGTGTTGAATAAATTACTTGTGCTGCACGAAGGTTGTCCCAGTGCTTTTGAAAATCTTGTTGGGAGTGCTATCCAAAAGGGCAACTTGTGAAACTCAATGTATTACGGCCTGCCAGGTCGGGGATATGCACCATTGCGGATATGAAATGCAAATCCAGTGACATTCTGCGTGAGTGACGCTTTGGAGCAACAAGCGGCGCTTTATGTTTGGAACAACCTTTTGGTGTTTGTGCAAGCAATGCTAACAAAAGGAAAATATGTATTTATATTTCAACAGGTTCTGTGTCCGGACCCACTTGGGATTGAAATATGACTCCAACTCCCGTAATTCTTTGTTTCCAGGCCCAGATGCGCAGGATACTAATTGGAAGGGATTTGTTAGTTGGAATGCTCACGGAACGAACTTTGTTTGTCATGCTGCCTCTAAAGAAAGAGTGTTAACTCTGAAACGCGTCAGGCAAGGCGTGTGTTGATTAAATTACTTGTGCTGCACGAAGGTTGTCCCAGTGCTTTTGAAAATCTTGTTGGGAGTGCTATCCAAAAGGGCAACTTGTGAAACTCAATGTATTACGGCCTGCCAGGTCGGGGACATGCACCTTTGCGGATATGAAATGCAAATCCAGTGACATTCTGCGTGAGTGACGCTTTGGAGCAACAAGCGGCGCTTTATTTTTGGAACAATCTTTTGGTGTTTGTGCAAGCAATGCTAACAAAAGGAAAATATTTACTTTATATTTCAACAGGTTCTGTGTCCGGACCCACTTGGGATTTCAATATGACTCCAACTCCCATGATTCTTTGTTTCCAGGCCCAGCTGGGCAGGATATTAATTGGAAGGGATTTGTCAGTTGGAGTGCTCACGGAACGAACTTTGTTTGTCATGCTGCCTCTGAAGAAAGAGTGTTAACTCTGAAACGCGTCAGGCAAGGCGTGTGTTGATTAAATCACTTGTGCTGCACGAAGGTTTTCCCAGTGCTTTTGAAAATCTTGTTGGGAGTGCTATCCAAAAGGGCAACTTGTGAAACTCAATGTATTACGGCCTGCCAGGTCGGGGATATGCACCTTTGCGGATATGAAATGCAAATCCAGTGACATTCTGCATGAGTGACGCTTTGGAGCAACAAGCTGCGCTTTATGTATGGAACAATCTTTTGGTGTTTGTGCAAGCAATGCTAACAAAAGGAAAATATGTACTTTATATTTCAACAGGTTCCGTGTCCGGACCCACTTGGGATTTAAATATGACTCCAACTCCCGTGATTCTTTGTTTCCAGGCCCAGCTGGGCAGGATATTAATTGGAAGGGATTTGTCAGTTGGAGTTCTCACGGAACGAACTTTGTTTGTCATTCTGCCTCTGAAGAAAGAGTGTTAACTCTGAAACGCGTCAGGCAAGGCGTGTGTTGATTAAAAAACTTGTGCTGCACGAAGGTTGTCCCAGTGCTTTTAAAAATCTTGTTGGAGTGCTATCCAAAAGGGCAACTTGTGAAACTCAATGTATTACGGCCTGCCAGGTCGGGGATATGCACCTTTGCGGATATGAAATGCAAATCCAGTGACATTCTGCGTGAGTGACGCTTTGGAGCAACAAGCGGCGCTTTATGTTTGGAACAATCTTTTGGTGTTTGTGCAAGCAATGCTAACAAATGGAAAATATGTATTTATATTTCAACAGGTTCTGTGTCTGGACCCACTTGGGATTTAAATATGACTCCAACTCCCGTGATTCTTTGTTTCCAGGCCCAGCTGGGCAGGATACTAATTGGTAGGGATTTGTCAGTTGGAGTGCTCACGGAACGAACTTTGTTTGTCATGCTGCCTCTGAAGAAAGAGTGTTAACTCTGATACGCGTCAGGCAAGGCGTGTGTTGATTAAATTACTTGTGCTGCACGAAAGTTGTCCCAGTGCTTTTGAAAATCTTGTTGGGAGTGCTATCCAAAATGGCAACTTATGAAACTCAATGTATTACGGCCTGCCAGGTCGGCGATATGCACCTTTGGGGATATGAAATGCAAATCCAGTGACATTCTGCGTGAGTGACGCTTTGGAGCAACAAGCGGAGCTTTATGTTTGGAACAATCTTTTGGTGTTTGTGCAAGCAATGCTAAAAAAAGGAAAATATGTACTTTATATTTCAACGGGTTCTGTGTCCGGACCCCTTGGGATTTAAATATGACTCCAACTCCCGTGATTCTTTGTTTCCAGGCACAGCTGGGCAGGATACTAATTGGAAGGGATTTGTCAGTTGGAGTGCTCATGGAACGAACTTTGTTTGTCATGCTGCCTCTGAAGAAAGAGTGTTAACTCTGAAACGCGTCAGGCAAGGCGTGTGTTGATTAAATTACTTGTGCTGCACGAAGGTTGTCCCAGTGCTTTTGAAAATCTTGTTGGGAGTGCTATCCAAAAGGGAAACTTGTGAAACTCAATGTATTACGGCCTGCCAGGTCGGCGATATGCACCTTTGGGGATATGAAATGCAAATCCAGTGACATTCTGCGTGAGTGACGCTTTGGAGCAACAAGCGGAGCTTTATGTTTGGAACAATCTTTTGGTGTTTGTGCAAGCAATGCTAAAAAAAGGAAAATATGTACTTTATATTTCAACAGGTTCTGTGTCCGGACCCACTTGGGATTTAAATATGACTCCAACTCCCGTGATTCTTTGTTTCCAGGCCCAGCTGGGCAGGATATTAATTGGAAGGGATTTGTCAGTTGGAGTGCTGACGGAACGAACTTTGTTTGTCATGCTGCCTCTGAAGAAAGAGTGTTAACTCTGAAACGCATCAGGCAAGGCGTGTGTTGATTAAATTACTTGTGCTGCACGAAGGTTTTCCCAGTGCTTTTGAAAATCTTGTTGGGAGTGCTATCCAAAAGGGCAACTTGTGAAACTCAATGTATTACGGCCTGCCAGGTCGGGGATATGCACCTTTGCGGATATGAAATGCAAATCCAGTGACATTCTGCGTGAGTGACGCTTTGGAGCAACAAGCGGCGCTTTATGTTTGGAACAATCTTTTGGTGTTTGTGCAAGCAATGCTAACAAAAGGAAAATATGTACTTTATATTTCAACAGGTTCTGTGTCCGGACCCACTTGGGATTTAAATATGACTCCAACTCCCATGATTCTTTGTTTCCAGGCCCAGCTGGGCAGGATATTAATTGGAAGGGATTTGTCAGTTGGAGTGCTCACGGAACAAACTTTGTTTGTCATGCTGCCTCTGAAGAAAGAGTGTTAACTCTGAAATGCATCAGGCAAGGCGTGTGTTGTTTCAATTACTTGTGCTGCACGAAAGTTGTCCCAGTGCTTTTGAAAATCTTGTTGGGAGTGCTGTCCAAAAGGGCAACTTATGAAACTCAATGTATTACGGCCTGCCAGGTCGGGGATATGCACCTTTGCGGATATGAAATGCAAATCCAGTGACATTCTGCGTGAGTGACGCTTTGGAGCAACAAGCGGTGCTTTATGTTTGGAACAACCTTTTGGTGTTTGTGCAAGCAATGCTAACAAAAGGAAAATATGTATTTATATTTCAACATGTTCTGTGTCCGGACCCACTTGGGATTTAAATATGACTCCAACTCCCGTGATTCTTTGTTTCCAGGCCCAGCTGGGCAGGATATTAATTGGAAGGGATTTGTCAGTTGGAGTGCTCACGGAACAAACTTTGTTTGTCATGCTGCCTCTGAAGAAAGAGTGTTAACTCTGAAACGCGTCAGGCAAGGCGTGTGTTGATTAAATTACTTGTTCTGCACGAAGGTTGTCCCAGTGCTTTTGAAAATCTTGTTGGGAGTGCTATCCAAAAGGGCAACTTGTGAAACTCAATGTATTACGGCCTGCCAGGTTGGGGACATGCACCTTTGCGGATATGAAATGCAAAATCCAGTGACATTCTGCGTGAGTGACGCTTTGGAGCAACAAGCGGCGCTTTATGTTTGGAACAATCTTTTGGTGTTTGTGCAAGCAATGCTAACAAAAGGAAAATATGTACTTTATATTTCAACAGGTTCTGTGTCCGGACCCACTTGGGATTTAAATATGACTCCAACTCCCGTGATTCTTTGTTTCCAGGCCCAGCTGGGCAGCATATTAATTGGAAGGGATTTGTCAGTTGGAGTGGTCATGGAACGAACTTTGTTTGTCATGCTGCCTCTGAAGAAAGAGTGTTAACTCTGAAACACGCCAGGCAAGGCGTGTGTTGATTAAATTACTTGTGCTGCACGAAGGTTGTCCCAGTGCTTTTGAAAATCTTGTTGGGAGTGCTATCCAAAAGGGCAACTTGTGAAACTCAATGTATTACGGCCTGCCAGGTCGAGGATATGCACCTTTGCGGATATGAAATGCAAATCCAGTGACATTCTGCGCGAGTGACGCTTTGGAGCAACAAGCGGCGCTTTATGTTTGGAACAATCTTTTGGTGTTTGTGCAAGCAAAGCTAACAAAAGGAAAATATGTACTTTATATTTCAACAGGTTCTGTGTCCGGACGCACTTGGGATTTAAATATGACTCCAACTCCCGTGATTGTTTTTTTCCAGGCCCAGCTGGGCAGGATATTAATTGAAAGGGATTTGTCAGTTGGAGTGCTCACGGAACGAACTTTGTTTGTCATGCTGCCTCTGAAGAAAGAGTGTTAACTCTGAAACGCGTCAGGCAAGGCGTGTGTTGAATAAATTACTTGTGCTGCACGAAGGTTGTCCCAGTGCTTTTGAAAATCTTGTTGGGAGTGCTATCCAAAAGGGCAACTTGTGAAACTCAATGTATTACGGCCTGCCAGGTCGGGATATGCACCTTTGCGGATATGAAATGCAAATCCAGTGACATTCTGCGTGAGTGACGCTTTGGAGCAACAAGCGGCGCTTTATGTTTGGAACAATCTTTTGGTGTTTGTGCAAGCAATGCTAACAAATGGAAAATATGTATTTATATTTCAACAGGTTCTGTGTCTGGACCCACTTGGGATTTAAATATGACTCCAACTCCCGTGATTCTTTGTTTCCAGGCCCAGCTGGGCAGGATACTAATTGGTAGGGATTTGTCAGTTGGAGTGCTCACGGAACGAACTTTGTTTGTCATGCTGCCTCTGAAGAAAGAGTGTTAACTCTGATACGCGTCAGGCAAGGCGTGTGTTGATTAAATTACTTGTGCTGCACGAAAGTTGTCCCAGTGCTTTTGAAAATCTTGTTGGGAGTGCTATCCAAAATGGCAACTTATGAAACTCAATGTATTACGGCCTGCCAGGTCGGCGATATGCACCTTTGGGGATATGAAATGCAAATCCAGTGACATTCTGCGTGAGTGACGCTTTGGAGCAACAAGCGGAGCTTTATGTTTGGAACAATCTTTTGGTGTTTGTGCAAGCAATGCTAAAAAAAGGAAAATATGTACTTTATATTTCAACGGGTTCTGTGTCCGGACCCCTTGGGATTTAAATATGACTCCAACTCCCGTGATTCTTTGTTTCCAGGCACAGCTGGGCAGGATACTAATTGGAAGGGATTTGTCAGTTGGAGTGATCATGGAACAAACTTTGTTTGTCATGCTGCCTCTGAAGAAAGAGTGATAACTCTGAAACGCGTCAGGCAAGGCGTGTGTTGATTAAAAAACTTCTGCTGAACGAAGGTTGTCCCAGTGCTTTTGAAAATCTTGTTGGAGTGCTATCCAAAAGGGCAACTTGTGAAACTCAATGTATTACGGCCTGCCAGGTCGGGGATATGCACCTTTGGGGATATGAAATGCAAATCCAGTCACATTCTGCATGAGTGACGCTTTGGAGCAACAAGCGGAGCTTCATGTTTGGAACAATCTTTTGGTCTTTGTGCAAGCAATGCTAACAAAAGGAAAATATGTACTTTATATTTCAACAGGTTCTGTGTCCGGACCCACTTGGGATTTAAATATGACTCCAACTCCCGTGATTCTTTGTTTCCAGGCCCAGCTGGGCAGGATAATAATTGGAAGGGATTTGTCAGTTGGAGTGCTCACGGAACGAACTTTGTTTGTCATGCTGCCTCTGAAGAAAGAGTGTTAACTCTGAAACGCATCAGGCAAGGCGTGTGTTGATTAAATTACTTGTGCTGCACGAAGGTTTTCCCAGTGCTTTTGAAAATCTTGTTGGGAGTGCTATCCAAAAGGGCAACTTGTGAAACTCAATGTATTACGGTATGCCAGGTCGGGGATGTGCACCTTTGCGGATATGAAATGCAAATCCAGTGACATTCTGCGTGAGTGACGCTTTGGAGCAACAAGCGGCGCTTTATGTTTGGAACAATCTTTTGGTGTTTGTGCAAGCAATGCTAACAAAAGGAAAATATGTACTTTATATTTCAACAGGTTCTGTGTCCGGACCCACTTGGGATTAAAATATGACTCCAACTCCCATGATTCTTTGTTTCGAGGCCCAGCTGGGCAGGATATTAATTGAAAGGGATTTGTCAGTTGGATTGCTCACGGAACGAACTTTGTTTGTCATGCTGCCTCTGAAGAAAGAGTGTTAACTCTGAAACGCGTCAGGCAAGGCGTGTGTTGAATAAATTACTTGTGCTGCACGAAGGTTGTCCCAGTGCTTTTGAAAATCTTGTTGGGAGTGCTATCCAAAAGGGCAACTTGTGAAACTCAATGTATTACGGCCTGCCAGGTCGGGGATATGCACCATTGCGGATATGAAATGCAAATCCAGTGACATTCTGCGTGAGTGACGCTTTGGAGCAACAAGCGGCGCTTTATGTTTGGAACAACCTTTTGGTGTTTGTGCAAGCAATGCTAACAAAAGGAAAATATGTATTTATATTTCAACAGGTTCTGTGTCCGGACCCACTTGGGATTTAAATATGACTCCAACTCCCGTAATTCTTTGTTTCCAGGCCCAGATGCGCAGGATACTAATTGGAAGGGATTTGTTAGTTGGAATGCTCACGGAACGAACTTTGTTTGTCATGCTGCCTCTAAAGAAAGAGTGTTAACTCTGAAACGCGTCAGGCAAGGCGTGTGTTGATTAAATTACTTGTGCTGCACGAAGGTTGTCCCAGTGCTTTTGAAAATCTTGTTGGGAGTGCTATCCAAAAGGGCAACTTGTGAAACTCAATGTATTACGGCCTGCCAGGTCGGGGACATGCACCTTTGCGGATATGAAATGCAAATCCAGTGACATTCTGCGTGAGTGACGCTTTGGAGCAACAAGCGGCGCTTTATTTTTGGAACAATCTTTTGGTGTTTGTGCAAGCAATGCTAACAAAAGGAAAATATGTACTTTATATTTCAACAGGTTCTGTGTCCAGACCCACTTGGGATTTAAATATGACTCCAACTCCCGTGATTCTTTATTTCCAGGCCCAGCTGGGCAGCATATTAATTGGAAGGGATTTGTCAGTTGGAGTGGTCATGGAACGAACTTTGTTTGTCATGCTGCCTCTGAAGAAAGAGTGTTAACTCTGAAACGCGTCAGGCAAGGCGTGTGTTGATTGAATTACTTGTGCTGCACAAAGGTTGTCCCAGTGCTTTTGAAAATCTTGTTGGGAGTGCTATCCAAAAGGGTAACTTGTGAAACTCAATGTATTACGGCCTGCCAGGTCAGGGATATGCACCTTTGCGGATATGAAATGCAAATCCAGTGACATTCTGCATGAGTGACGCTTTGGAGCAACAAGCTGCGCTTTATGTCTGGAACAATCTTTTGGTGTTTGTGCAAGCAATGCTAACAAAAGGAAAATATGTACTTTATATTTCAACAGGTTCCGTGTCCGGACCCACTTGGGATTTAAATATGACTCCAACTCCCGTGATTCTTTGTTTCCAGGCCCAGCTGGGCAGGATATTAATTGGAAGGGATTTGTCAGTTGGAGTGCTCACGGAACGAACTTTGTTTGTCATGCTGCCTCTGAAGAAAGAGTGTTAACTCTGAAACGCGTCAGGCAAGGCGTGTGTTGATTAAATCACTTGTGCTGCACGAAGGTTTTCCCAGTGCTTTTGAAAATCTTGTTCGGAGTGCTATCCAAAAGGGCAACTCGTGAAACTCAATGTATTACGGCCTGCCACGTCGGGGATATGCACCTTTGCAGATATTAAATGAAAATCCAGTGACATTCTGCGTGAGTGACGCTTTGGAGCAACAAGCGGCGCTTTATGTTTGGAACAATCTTTTGGTGTTTGTGCAAGCAATGCTAACAAAAGGAAAATATGTACTTTATATTTCAACAGGTTCTGTGTCCGGACCCACTTGGGA
Organism: Lissotriton helveticus; assembly: GCF_964261635.1. NCBI lineage: Eukaryota > Metazoa > Chordata > Amphibia > Caudata > Salamandridae > Lissotriton > Lissotriton helveticus. The sequence goes on from NC_136059.1 coordinate 54,968,949, forward strand.
TTAAAATATGACTCCAACTCCCATGATTCTTTGTTTCGAGGCCCAGCTGGGCAGGATATTAATTGAAAGGGATTTGTCAGTTGGATTGCTCACGGAACGAACTTTGTTTGTCATGCTGCCTCTGAAGAAAGAGTGTTAACTCTGAAACACGTCAGGCAAGGCGTGTGTTGAATAAATTACTTGTGCTGCACGAAGGTTGTCCCAGTGCTTTTGAAAATCTTGTTGGGAGTGCTATCCAAAAGGGCAACTTGTGAAACTCAATGTATTACGGCCTGCCAGGTCGGGGATATGCACCATTGCGGATATGAAATGCAAATCCAGTGACATTCTGCGTGAGTGACGCTTTGGAGCAACAAGCGGCGCTTTATGTTTGGAACAACCTTTTGGTGTTTGTGCAAGCAATGCTAACAAAAGGAAAATATGTATTTATATTTCAACAGGTTCTGTGTCCGGACCCACTTGGGATTTAAATATGACTCCAACTCCCGTAATTCTTTGTTTCCAGGCCCAGATGCGCAGGATACTAATTGGAAGGGATTTGTTAGTTGGAATGCTCACGGAACGAACTTTGTTTGTCATGCTGCCTCTAAAGAAAGAGTGTTAACTCTGAAACGCGTCAGGCAAGGCGTGTGTTGATTAAATTACTTGTGCTGCACGAAGGTTGTCCCAGTGCTTTTGAAAATCTTGTTGGGAGTGCTATCCAAAAGGGCAACTTGTGAAACTCAATGTATTACGGCCTGCCAGGTCGGGGACATGTACCTTTGCGGATATGAAATGCAAATCCAGTGACATTCTGCGTGAGTGACGCTTTGGAGCAACAAGCGGCGCTTTATTTTTGGAACAATCTTTTGGTGTTTGTGCAAGCAATGCTAACAAAAGGAAAATATGTACTTTATATTTCAACAGGTTCTGTGTCCGGACCCACTTGGGATTTAAATATGACTCCAACTCCCGTGATTCTTTATTTCCAGGCCCAGCTGGGCAGCATATTAATTGGAAGGGATTTGTCAGTTGGAGTGGTCATGGAACGAACTTTGTTTGTCATGCTGCCTCTGAAGAAAGAGTGTTAACTCTGAAACGCGTCAGGCAAGGCGTGTGTTGATTGAATTACTTGTGCTGCACAAAGGTTGTCCCAGTGCTTTTGAAAATCTTGTTGGGAGTGCTATCCAAAAGGGTAACTTGTGAAACTCAATGTATTACGGCCTGCCAGGTCAGGGATATGCACCTTTGCGGATATGAAATGCAAATCCAGTGACATTCTGCATGAGTGACGCTTTGGAGCAACAAGCTGCGCTTTATGTCTGGAACAATCTTTTGGTGTTTGTGCAAGCAATGCTAACAAAAGGAAAATATGTACTTTATATTTCAACAGGTTCGGTGTCCGGACCCACTTGGGATTTAAATATGACTCCAACTCCCGTGATTCTTTGTTTCCAGGCCCAGCTGGGCAGGATATTAATTGGAAGGGATTTGTCAGTTGGAGTGCTCACGGAACAAACTTTGTTTGTCATGCTGCCTCTGAAGAAAGAGTGTTAACTCTGAAACGCGTCAGGCAAGGCGTGTGTTGATTAAATCACTTGTGCTGCACGAAGGTTTTCCCAGTGCTTTTGAAAATCTTGTTCGGAGTGCTATCCAAAAGGGCAACTCGTGAAACTCAATGTATTACGGCCTGCCACGTCGGGGATATGCACCTTTGCAGATATGAAATGCAAATCCAGTGACATTCTGCGTGAGTGACGCTTTGGAGCAACAAGCGGCGCTTTATGTTTGGAACAATCTTTTGGTGTTTGTGCAAGCAATGCTAACAAAAGGAAAATATGTACTTTATATTTCAACAGGTTCTGTGTCCGGACCCACTTGGGAATTAAATATGACTCTAACTCCCGTGATTCTTTGTTTCCAGGCCCAGCTGGGCAGGATATTAATTGAAAGGGATTTGTCAGTTGGAGTGCTCACGGAACAAACTTTGTTTGTCATGCTGCCTCTGAAGAAAGAGTGTTAACTCTGAAACGCGTCAGGCAAGGCGTGTGTTGATTAAAAAACTTGTGCTGCACGAAGGTTGTCCCAGTGCTTTTAAAAATCTTGTTGGAGTGCTATCCAAAAGGGCAACTTGTGAAACTCAATGTATTACGGCCTGCCAGGTTGGGGATATGCACCTTTGAGGATATGAAATGCAAATTCAGTGACATTCTGCGTGAGTGAAGCTTTGGAGCAACAAGCGGCGCTTTATGTTTGGAACAATCTTTTGGTGTTTGTGCAAGCAATGCTAACAAATGGAAAATATGTATTTATATTTCAACAGGTTCTGTGTCCGGACCCACTTGGGATTTAAATATGACTCCAACTCCCCTGATTCTTTGTTTCCAGGCCCAGCTGGGCAGGATAATAATTGGTAGGGATTTGTCAGTTGGAGTGCTCACGGAACGAACTTTGTTTGTCATGCTGCCTCTGAAGAAAGAGCGTTAACTCTGAAACGCGTCAGGCAAGGCGTGTGTTGATTAAATTATTTGTGCTGCACGAAAGTTGTCCCAGTGCTTTTGAAAATCTTGTTGGGAGTGCTATCCAAAAGGGCAACTTGTGAAACTCAATGTATTACGGCCTGCCAGGTCGGGGATATGCACCTTTGGGGATATGAAATGCAAATCCAGTCACATTCTGCTTGAGTGATGCTTTGGAGCAACAAGCGGAGCTTTATGTTTGGAACAATCTTTTGGTCTTTGTGCAAGCAATGCTAACAAAAGGAAAATATGTACTTTATATTTCAACAGGTTCTGTGTCCGGACCCACTTGGGATTTAAATATGACTCCAACTCCCGTGATTCTTTGTTTCCAGGCCCAGCTGGGCAGGATAATAATTGGAAGGGATTTGTCAGTTGGAGTGCTCACGGAACGAACTTTGTTTGTCATGCTGCCTCTGAAGAAAGAGTGTTAACTCTGAAACGCATCAGGCAAGGCGTGTGTTGATTAAATTACTTGTGCTGCACGAAGGTTTTCCCAGTGCTTTTGAAAATCTTGTTGGGAGTGCTATCCAAAAGGGCAACTTGTGAAACTCAATGTATTACGGCCTGCCAGGTCGGGGATATGCACCTTTGCGGATATGAAATGCAAATCCAGTGACATTCTGCGTGAGTGACGCTTTGGAGCAACAAGCGGCGCTTTATGTTTGGAACAATCTTTTGGTGTTTGTGCAAGCAATGCTAACAAAAGGAAAATATGTACTTTATATTTCAACAGGTTCTGTGTCCGGACCCACTTGGGATTTAAATATGACTCCAACTCCCATGATTCTTTGTTTCGAGGCCCAGCTGGGCAGGATATTAATTGAAAGGGATTTGTCAGTTGGATTGCTCACGGAACGAACTTTGTTTGTCATGCTGCCTCTGAAGAAAGAGTGTTAACTCTGAAACGCGTCAGGCAAGGCGTGTGTTGAATAAATTACTTGTGCTGCACGAAGGTTGTCCCAGTGCTTTTGAAAATCTTCTTGGGAGTGCTATCCAAAAGGGCAACTTGTGAAACTCAATGTATTACGGCCTGCCAGATCGGGGATATGCACCTTTGCGGATATGAAATGCAAATCCAGTGACATTCTGCGTGAGTTACGCTTTGGAGCAACAAGCGGCGCTTTATGTTTGGAACAATCTTTTGGTGTTTGTGCAAGCAATGCTAACAAAAGGAAAATATGTACTTTATATTTCAACAGGTTCTGTGTCCGGACCCACTTGGGAATTAAATATGACTCTAACTCCCGTGATTCTTTGTTTCCAGGCCCAGCTGGGCAGGATATTAATTGAAAGGGATTTGTCAGTTGGAGTGCTCACGGAACAAACTTTGTTTGTCATGCTGCCTCTGAAGAAAGAGTGTTAACTCTGAAACGCGCCAGGCAAGGCGTGTGTTGATTAAAAAACGTGTGCTGCACGAAGGTTGTCCCAGTGCTTTTAAAAATCTTGTTGGAGTGCTATCCAAAAGGGCAACTTGTGAAACTCAATGTATTACGGCCTGCCAGGTTGGGGATATGCACCTTTGAGGATATGAAATGCAAATCCAGTGACATTCTGCGTGAGTGGAGCTTTGGAGCAACAAGCGGCGCTTTATGTTTGGAACAATCTTTTGGTGTTTGTGCAAGCAATGCTAACAAATGGAAAATATGTATTTATATTTCAACAGGTTCTGTGTCCGGACCCACTTGGGATTTAAATATGACTCCAACTCCCGTGATTCTTTGTTTCCAGGCCCAGCTGGGCAGGATACTAATTGGTAGGGATTTGTCCGTTGGAGTGCTCACGGAACGAACTTTGTTTGTCATGCTGCCTCTGAAGAAAGAGTGTTAACTCTGAAACGCGTCAGGCAAGGCGTGTGTTGATTAAATTATTTGTGCTGCACGAAAGTTGTCCCAGTGCTTTTGAAAATCTTGTTGGGAGTGCTATCCAAAAGGGCAACTTGTGAAACTCAATGTATTACGGCCTGCCAGGTCGGGGATATGCACCTTTGGGGATATGAAATGCAAATCCAGTCACATTCTGCGTGAGTGACGCTTTGGAGCAACAAGCGGAGCTTTATGTTTGGAACAATCTTTTGGTCTTTGTGCAAGCAATGCTAACAAAAGGAAAATATGTACTTTATATTTCAACAGGTTCTGTGTCCGGACCCACTTGGGATTTAAATATGACTCCAACTCCCGTGATTCTTTGTTTCCAGGCCCAGCTGGGCAGGATAATAATTGGAAGGGATTTGTCACTTGGAGTGCTCACGGAACGAACTTTGTTTGTCATGCTGCCTCTGAAGAAAGAGTGTTAACTCTGAAACGCATCAGGCAAGGCATGTGTTGATTAAATTACTTGTGCTGCACGAAGGTTTTCCCAGTGCTTTTGAAAATCTTGTTGGGAGTGCTATCCAAAAGGGCAACTTGTGAAACTCAATGTATTACGGCCTGCCAGGTCGGGGATATGCACCTTTGCGGATATGAAATGCAAATCCAGTGACATTCTGCGTGAGTGACGCTTTGGAGCAACAAGCGGCGCTTTATGTTTGGAACAATCTTTTGGTGTTTGTGCAAGCAATGCTAACAAAAGGAAAATATGTACTTTATATTTCAACAGGTTCTGTGTCCGGACCCACTTGGGATTTAAATATGACTCCAACTCCCATGATTCTTTGTTTCGAGGCCCAGCTGGGCAGGATATTAATTGAAAGGGATTTGTCAGTTGGATTGCTCACGGAACGAACTTTGTTTGTCATGCTGCCTCTGAAGAAAGAGTGTTAACTCTGAAACGCGTCAGGCAAGGCGTGTGTTGAATAAATTACTTGTGCTGCACGAAGGTTGTCCCAGTGCTTTTGAAAATCTTGTTGGGAGTGCTATCCAAAAGGGCAACTTGTGAAACTCAATGTATTACGGCCTGCCAGGTCGGGGATATGCACCATTGCGGATATGAAATGCAAATCCAGTGACATTCTGCGTGAGTGACGCTTTGGAGCAACAAGCGGCGCTTTATGTTTGGAACAACCTTTTGGTGTTTGTGCAAGCAATGCTAACAAAAGGAAAATATGTATTTATATTTCAACAGGTTCTGTGTCCGGACCCACTTGGGATTGAAATATGACTCCAACTCCCGTAATTCTTTGTTTCCAGGCCCAGATGCGCAGGATACTAATTGGAAGGGATTTGTTAGTTGGAATGCTCACGGAACGAACTTTGTTTGTCATGCTGCCTCTAAAGAAAGAGTGTTAACTCTGAAACGCGTCAGGCAAGGCGTGTGTTGATTAAATTACTTGTGCTGCACGAAGGTTGTCCCAGTGCTTTTGAAAATCTTGTTGGGAGTGCTATCCAAAAGGGCAACTTGTGAAACTCAATGTATTACGGCCTGCCAGGTCGGGGACATGCACCTTTGCGGATATGAAATGCAAATCCAGTGACATTCTGCGTGAGTGACGCTTTGGAGCAACAAGCGGCGCTTTATTTTTGGAACAATCTTTTGGTGTTTGTGCAAGCAATGCTAACAAAAGGAAAATATTTACTTTATATTTCAACAGGTTCTGTGTCCGGACCCACTTGGGATTTCAATATGACTCCAACTCCCGTGATTCTTTGTTTCCAGGCCCAGCTGGGCAGGATATTAATTGGAAGGGATTTGTCAGTTGGAGTGCTCACGGAACGAACTTTGTTTGTCATGCTGCCTCTGAAGAAAGAGTGTTAACTCTGAAACGCGTCAGGCAAGGCGTGTGTTGATTAAATCACTTGTGCTGCACGAAGGTTTTCCCAGTGCTTTTGAAAATCTTGTTGGGAGTGCTATCCAAAAGGGCAACTTGTGAAACTCAATGTATTACGGCCTGCCAGGTCGGGGATATGCACCTTTGCGGATATGAAATGCAAATCCAGTGACATTCTGCATGAGTGACGCTTTGGAGCAACAAGCTGCGCTTTATGTCTGGAACAATCTTTTGGTGTTTGTGCAAGCAATGCTAACAAAAGGAAAATATGTACTTTATATTTCAACAGGTTCCGTGTCCGGACCCACTTGGGATTTAAATATGACTCCAACTCCCGTGATTCTTTGTTTCCAGGCCCAGCTGGGCAGGATATTAATTGGAAGGGATTTGTCAGTTGGAGTTCTCACGGAACGAACTTTGTTTGTCATTCTGCCTCTGAAGAAAGAGTGTTAACTCTGAAACGCGTCAGGCAAGGCGTGTGTTGATTAAAAAACTTGTGCTGCACGAAGGTTGTCCCAGTGCTTTTAAAAATCTTGTTGGAGTGCTATCCAAAAGGGCAACTTGTAAAACTCAATGTATTACGGCCTGCCAGGTCGGGGATATGCACCTTTGCGGATATGAAATGCAAATCCAGTGACATTCTGCGTGAGTGACGCTTTGGAGCAACAAGCGGCGCTTTATGTTTGGAACAATCTTTTGGTGTTTGTGCAAGCAATGCTAACAAATGGAAAATATGTATTTATATTTCAACAGGTTCTGTGTCTGGACCCACTTGGGATTTAAATATGACTCCAACTCCCGTGATTCTTTGTTTCCAGGCCCAGCTGGGCAGGATACTAATTGGTAGGGATTTGTCAGTTGGAGTGCTCACGGAACGAACTTTGTTTGTCATGCTGCCTCTGAAGAAAGAGTGTTAACTCTGATACGCGTCAGGCAAGGCGTGTGTTGATTAAATTACTTGTGCTGCACGAAAGTTGTCCCAGTGCTTTTGAAAATCTTGTTGGGAGTGCTATCCAAAATGGCAACTTATGAAACTCAATGTATTACGGCCTGCCAGGTCGGGGATATGCACCTTTGCGGATATGAAATGCAAATCCAGTGACATTCTGCGTGAGTGACGCTTTGGAGCAACAAGCGGCGCTTTATGTTTGGAACAATATTTTGGTGTTAGTGCAAGCAATGCTAACAAAAGGAAAATATGTACTTTATATTTCAACGGGTTCTGTGTCCGGACCCCTTGGGATTTAAATATGACTCCAACTCCCGTGATTCTTTGTTTCCAGGCACAGCTGGGCAGGATACTAATTGGAAGGGATTTGTCAGTTGGAGTGCTCATGGAAGGAACTTTGTTTGTCATGCTGCCTCTGAAGAAAGAGTGTTAACTCTGAAACGCGTCAGGCAAGGCGTGTGTTGATTAAATTACTTGTGCTGCACGAAGGTTGTCCCAGTGCTTTTGAAAATCTTGTTGGGAGTGCTATCCAAAAGGGAAACTTGTGAAACTCAATGTATTACGGCCTGCCAGGTCGGGGATATGCACCTTTTGGGATATGAAATGCAAATCCAGTGACATTCTGCGTGAGTGACGCTTTGGAGCAACAAGCGGAGCTTTATGTTTGGAACAATCTTTTGGTGTTTGTGCAAGCAATGCTAAAAAAAGGAAAATATGTACTTTATATTTCAACAGGTTCTGTGTCTGGACCCACTTGGGATTTAAATATGACTCCAACTCCCGTGATTCTTTGTTTCCAGGCCCAGCTGGGCAGGATATTAATTGGAAGGGATTTGTCAGTTGGAGTGCTGACGGAACGAACTTTGTTTGTCATGCTGCCTCTGAAGAAAGAGTGTTAACTCTGAAACGCATCAGGCAAGGCGTGTGTTGATTAAATTACTTGTGCTGCACGAAGGTTTTCCCAGTGCTTTTGAAAATCTTGTTGGGAGTGCTATCCAAAAGGGCAACTTGTGAAACTCAATGTATTACGGCCTGCCAGGTCGGGGATATGCACCTTTGCGGATATGAAATGCAAATCCAGTGACATTCTGCGTGAGTGACGCTTTGGAGCAACAAGCGGCGCTTTATGTTTGGAACAATCTTTTGGTGTTTGTGCAAGCAATGCTAACAAAAGGAAAATATGTACTTTATATTTCAACAGGTTCTGTGTCCGGACCCACTTGGGATTTAAATATGACTCCAACTCCCATGATTCTTTGTTTCCAGGCCCAGCTGGGCAGGATATTAATTGGAAGGGATTTGTCAGTTGGAGTGCTCACGGAACAAACTTTGTTTGTCATGCTGCCTCTGAAGAAAGAGTGTTAACTCTGAAATGCATCAGGCAAGGCGTGTGTTGTTTCAATTACTTGTGCTGCACGAAAGTTGTCCCAGTGCTTTTGAAAATCTTGTTGGGAGTGCTGTCCAAAAGGGCAACTTATGAAACTCAATGTATTACGGCCTGCCAGGTCGGGGATATGCACCTTTGCGGATATGAAATGCAAATCCAGTGACATTCTGCGTGAGTGACGCTTTGGAGCAACAAGCGGCGCTTTATGTTTGGAACAACCTTTTGGTGTTTGTGCAAGCAATGCTAACAAAAGGAAAATATGTATTTATATTTTAACATGTTCTGTGTCCGGACCCACTTGGGATTTAAATATGACTCCAACTCCCGTGATTCTTTGTTTCCAGGCCCAGCTGGGCAGGATATTAATTGGAAGGGATTTGTCAGTTGGAGTGCTCACGGAACAAACTTTGTTTGTCATGCTGCCTCTGAAGAAAGAGTGTTAACTCTGAAACGCGTCAGGCAAGGCGTGTGTTGATTAAATTACTTGTTCTGCACGAAGGTTGTCCCAGTGCTTTTGAAAATCTTGTTGGGAGTGCTATCCAAAAGGGCAACTTGTGAAACTCAATGTATTACGGCCTGCCAGGTCGAGGATATGCACCTTTGCGGATATGAAATGCAAATCCAGTGACATTCTGCGCGAGTGACGCTTTGGAGCAACAAGCGGCGCTTTATGTTTGGAACAATCTTTTGGTGTTTGTGCAAGCAAAGCTAACAAAAGGAAAATATGTACTTTATATTTCAACAGGTTCTGTGTCCGGACCCACTTGGGATTTAAATATGACTCCAACTCCCGTGATTGTTTTTTTCCAGGCCCAGCTGGGCAGGATATTAATTGAAAGGGATTTGTCAGTTGGAGTGCTCACGGAACGAACTTTGTTTGTCATGCTGCCTCTGAAGAAAGAGTGTTAACTCTGAAACGCGTCAGGCAAGGCGTGTGTTGAATAAATTACTTGTGCTGCACGAAGGTTGTCCCAGTGCTTTTGAAAATCTTGTTGGGAGTGCTATCCAAAAGGGCAACTTGTGAAACTCAATGTATTACGGCCTGCCAGGTCGGGATATGCACCTTTGCGGATATGAAATGCAAATCCAGTGACATTCTGCGTGAGTGACGCTTTGGAGAAACAAGCGGCGCTTTATGTTTGGAACAATCTTTTGGTGTTTGTGCAAGCAATGCTAACAAAAGGAAAATATGTACTTTATATTTCAACAGGTTCTGTGTCCGGACCCACTTGGGATTTAAATATGACTCCAATTCCCGTGATTCTTTGTTTCCAGGCCCAGCTGGGCAGGATATTAATTGGAAGGGATTTGTCAGTTGGAGTGATCATGGAACAAACTTTGTTTGTCATGCTGCCTCTGAAGAAAGAGTGATAACTCTGAAACGCGTCAGGCAAGGCGTGTGTTGATTAAAAAACTTCTGCTGAACGAAGGTTGTCCCAGTGCTTTTGAAAATCTTGTTGGAGTGCTATCCAAAAGGGCAACTTGTGAAACTCAATGTATTACGGCCTGCCAGGTCGGGGATATGCACCTTTGGGGATATGAAATGCAAATCCAGTCACATTCTGCGTGAGTGACGCTTTGGAGCAACAAGCGGAGCTTTATGTTTGGAACAATCTTTTGGTCTTTGTGCAAGCAATGCTAACAAAAGGAAAATATGTACTTTATATTTCAACAGGTTCTGTGTCCGGACCCACTTGGGATTTAAATATGACTCCAACTCCCGTGATTCTTTGTTTCCAGGCCCAGCTGGGCAGGATAATAATTGGAAGGGATTTGTCAGTTGGAGTGCTCACGGAACGAACTTTGTTTGTCATGCTGCCTCTGAAGAAAGAGTGTTATCTCTGAAACGCATCAGGCAAGGCGTGTGTTGATTAAATTACTTGTGCTGCACGAAGGTTTTCCCAGTGCTTTTGAAAATCTTGTTGGGAGTGCTATCCAAAAGGGCAACTTGTGAAACTCAATGTATTACGGCCTGCCAGGTCGGGGATATGCACCTTTGCGGATATGAAATGCAAATCCAGTGACATTCTGCGTGAGTGACGCTTTGGAGCAACAAGCGGCGCTTTATGTTTGGAACAATCTTTTGGTGTTTGTGCAAGCAATGCTAACAAAAGGAAAATATGTACTTTATATTTCAACAGGTTCTGTGTCCGGACCCACTTGGGATTAAAATATGACTCCAACTCCCATGATTCTTTGTTTCGAGGCCCAGCTGGGCAGGATATTAATTGAAAGGGATTTGTCAGTTGGATTGCTCACGGAACGAACTTTGTTTGTCATGCTGCCTCTGAAGAAAGAGTGTTAACTCTGAAACGCGTCAGGCAAGGCGTGTGTTGAATAAATTACTTGTGCTGCACGAAGGTTGTCCCAGTGCTTTTGAAAATCTTGTTGGGAGTGCTATCCAAAAGGGCAACTTGTGAAACTCAATGTATTACGGCCTGCCAGCTCGGGGATATGCACCATTGCGGATATGAAATGCAAATCCAGTGACATTCTGCGTGAGTGACGCTTTGGAGCAACAAGCGGCGCTTTATGTTTGGAACAACCTTTTGGTGTTTGTGCAAGCAATGCTAACAAAAGGAAAATATGTATTTATATTTCAACAGGTTCTGTGTCCGGACCCACTTGGGATTTAAATATGACTCCAACTCCCGTAATTCTTTGTTTCCAGGCCCAGATGCGCAGGATACTAATTGGAAGGGATTTGTTAGTTGGAATGCTCACGGAACGAACTTTGTTTGTCATGCTGCCTCTAAAGAAAGAGTGTTAACTCTGAAACGCGTCAGGCAAGGCGTGTGTTGATTAAATTACTTGTGCTGCACGAAGGTTGTCCCAGTGCTTTTGAAAATCTTGTTGGGAGTGCTATCCAAAAGGGCAACTTGTGAAACTCAATGTATTACGGCCTGCCAGGTCGGGGACATGCACCTTTGCGGATATGAAATGCAAATCCAGTGACATTCTGCGTGAGTGACGCTTTGGAGCAACAAGCGGCGCTTTATTTTTGGAACAATCTTTTGGTGTTTGTGCAAGCAATGCTAACAAAAGGAAAATATTTACTTTATATTTCAACAGGTTCTGTGTCCGGACCCACTTGGGATTTCAATATGACTCCAACTCCCGTGATTCTTTGTTTCCAGGCCCAGCTGGGCAGGATATTAATTGGAAGGGATTTGTCAGTTGGAGTGCTCACGGAACGAACTTTGTTTGTCATGCTGCCTCTGAAGAAAGAGTGTTAACTCTGAAACGCGTCAGGCAAGGCGTGTGTTGATTAAATCACTTGTGCTGCACGAAGGTTTTCCCAGTGCTTTTGAAAATCTTGTTGGGAGTGCTATCCAAAAGGGCAACTTGTGAAACTCAATGTATTACGGCCTGCCAGGTCGGGGATATGCACCTTTGCGGATATGAAATGCAAATCCAGTGACATTCTGCATGAGTGACGCTTTGGAGCAACAAGCTGCGCTTTATGTCTGGAACAATCTTTTGGTGTTTGTGCAAGCAATGCTAACAAAAGGAAAATATGTACTTTATATTTCAACAGGTTCCGTGTCCGGACCCACTTGGGATTTAAATATGACTCCAACTCCCGTGATTCTTTGTTTCCAGGCCCAGCTGGGCAGGATATTAATTGGAAGGGATTTGTCAGTTGGAGTGCTCACGGAACGAACTTTGTTTGTCATTCTGCCTCTGAAGAAAGAGTGTTAACTCTGAAACGCGTCAGGCAAGGCGTGTGTTGATTAAATCACTTGTGCTGCACGAAGGTTTTCCCAGTGCTTTTGAAAATCTTGTTCGGAGTGCTATCCAAAAGGGCAACTCGTGAAACTCAATGTATTACGGCCTGCCACGTCGGGGATATGCACCTTTGCAGATATGAAATGCAAATCCAGTGACATTCTGCGTGAGTGACGCTTTGGAGCAACAAGCGGCGCTTTATGTTTGGAACAATCTTTTGGTGTTTGTGCAAGCAATGCTAACAAAAGGAAAATATGTACTTTATATTTCAACAGGTTCTGTGTCCGGACCCACTTGGGAATTAAATATGACTCTAACTCCTGTGATTCTTTGTTTCCAGGCCCAGCTGGGCAGGATATTAATTGAAAGGGATTTGTCAGTTGGAGTGCTCACGGAACAAACTTTGTTTGTCATGCTGCCTCTGAAGAAAGAGTGTTAACTCTGAAACGCGTCAGGCAAGGCGTGTGTTGATTAAAAAACTTGTGCTGCACGAAGGTTGTCCCAGTGCTTTTAAAAATCTTGTTGGAGTGCTATCCAAAAGGGCAACTTGTGAAACTCAATGTATTACGGCCTGCCAGGTCGGGGATATGCACCTTTGCGGATATGAAATGCAAATCCAGTGACATTCTGCGTGAGTGACGCTTTGGAGCAACAAGCGGCGCTTTATGTTTGGAACAATCTTTTGGTGTTTGTGCAAGCAATGCTAACAAATGGAAAATATGTATTTATATTTCAACAGGTTCTGTGTCTGGACCCACTTGGGATTTAAATATGACTCCAACTCCCGTGATTCTTTCTTTCCAGGCCCAGCTGGGCAGGATACTAATTGGTAGGGATTTGTCAGTTGGAGTGCTCACGGAACGAACTTTGTTTGTCATGCTGCCTCTGAAGAAAGAGTGTTAACTCTGATACGCGTCAGGCAAGGCGTGTGTTGATTAAATTACTTGTGCTGCACGAAAGTTGTCCCAGTGCTTTTGAAAATCTTGTTGGGAGTGCTATCCAAAATGGCAACTTATGAAACTCAATGTATTACGGCCTGCCAGGTCGGGGATATGCACCTTTGCGGATATGAAATGCAAATCCAGTGACATTCTGCGTTAGTGACGCTTTGGAGCAACAAGCGGCGCTTTATGTTTGGAACAATATTTTGGTGTTAGTGCAAGCAATGCTAACAAAAGGAAAATATGTACTTTATATTTCAACGGGTTCTGTGTCCGGACCCCTTGGGATTTAAACATGACTCCAACTCCCGTGATTCTTTGTTTCCAGGCACAGCTGGGCAGGATACTAATTGGAAGGGATTTGTCAGTTGGAGTGCTCATGGAACGAACTTTGTTTGTCATGCTGCCTCTGAAGAAAGAGTGTAAACTCTGAAACGCGTCAGGCAAGGCGTGTGTTGATTAAATTACTTGTGCTGCACGAAGGTTGTCCCAGTGCTTTTGAAAATCTTGTTGGGAGTGCTATCCAAAAGGGAAACTTGTGAAACTCAATGTATTACGGCCTGCCAGGTCGGGGATATGCACCTTTGGGGATATGAAATGCAAATCCAGTCACATTCTGCGTGAATGACGCTTTGGAGCAACAAGCGGAGCTTTATGTTTGGAACAATCTTTTGGTGTTTGTGCAAGCAACGCTAACAAAAGGAAAATATGTACTTTATATTTCAACAGGTTCCGTGTCCGGACTCACTTGGGATTTAAATATGACTCCAACTCCCGTGATTCTTTGTTTCCAGGCCCAGCTGGACAGGATATTAATTGGAAGGGATTTGTCAGTTGGAGTGCTCACGGAACGAACTTTGTTTGTCATGCTGCCTCTGAAGAAAGAGTGTTAACTCTGAAACGTGTCAGGCAAGGCGTGTGTTGATTAAATTACTTGTGCTGCACGAAGGTTGTCCCAGTGCTTTTGAAAATCTTGTTGGGAGTGCTATCCAAAAGGGCAACTTGTGAAACTCAATGTATTACGGCCTGCCAGGTCGGGGATATGCACCTTTGGGGATATGAAATGCAAATCCAGTGACATTCTGCGTGAGTGACGCTTTGGAGCAACAAGCGGAGCTTTATGTTTGGAACAAACTTTTGGTGTTTGTGCAAGCAATGCTAAAAAAAGGAAAATATGTACTTTATATTTCAACAGGTTCTGTGTCCGGACCCACTTGGGATTTAAATATGACTCCAACTCCCGTGATTCTTTGTTTCCAGGCCCAGCTGGGCAGGATATTAATTGGAAGGGATTTGTCAGTTGGAGTGCTGACGGAACGAACTTTGTTTGTCATGCTGCCTCTGAAGAAAGAGTGTTAACTCTGAAACGCATCAGGCAAGGCGTGTGTTGATTAAATTACTTGTGCTGCACGAAGGTTTTCCCAGTGCTTTTGAAAATCTTGTTGGGAGTGCTATCCAAAAGGGCAACTTGTGAAACTCAATGTATTACGGCCTGCCAGGTCGGGGATATGCACCTTTGCGGATATGAAATGCAAATCCAGTGACATTCTGCGTGAGTGACGCTTTGGAGCAACAAGCGGCGCTTTATGTTTGGAACAATCTTTTGGTGTTTGTGCAAGCAATGCTAACAAAAGGAAAATATGTACTTTATATTTCAACAGGTTCTGTGTCCGGACCCACTTGGGATTTAAATATGACTCCAACTCCCATGATTCTTTGTTTCCAGGCCCAGCTGGGCAGGATATTAATTGGAAGGGATTTGTCAGTTGGAGTGCTCACGGAACAAACTTTGTTTGTCATGCTGCCTCTGAAGAAAGAGTGTTAACTCTGAAATGCATCAGGCAAGGCGTGTGTTGTTTCAATTACTTGTGCTGCACGAAAGTTGTCCCAGTGCTTTTGAAAATCTTGTTGGGAGTGCTGTCCAAAAGGGCAACTTATGAAACTCAATGTATTACGGCCTGCCAGGTCGGGGATATGCACCTTTGCGGATATGAAATGCAAATCCAGTGACATTCTGCATGAGTGACGCTTTGGAGCAACAAGCGGCGCTTTGTGTTTGGAACAACCTTTTGGTGTTTGTGCAAGCAATGCTAACAAAAGGAAAATATGTATTTATATTTCAACATGTTCTGTGTCCGGACCCACTTGGGATTTAAATATGACTCCAACTCCCGTGATTCTTTGTTTCCAGGCCCAGCTGGGCAGGATATTAATTGGAAGGGATTTGTCAGTTGGAGTGCTCACGGAACAAACTTTGTTTGTCATGCTGCCTCTGAAGAAAGAGTGTTAACTCTGAAACGCGTCAGGCAAGGCGTGTGTTGATTAAATTACTTGTTCTGCACGAAGGTTGTCCCAGTGCTTTTGAAAATCTTGTTGGGAGTGCTATCCAAAAGGGCAACTTGTGAAACTCAATGTATTACGGCCTGCCAGGTTGGGGACATGCACCTTTGCGGATATGAAATGCAAATCCAGTGACATTCTGCGTGAGTGACGCTTTGGAGCAACAAGCGGCGCTTTATGTTTGGAACAATCTTTTGGCGTTTGTGCAAGCAATGCTAACAAAAGGAAAATATGTACATTATATTTCAACAGGTTCTGTGTCCGGACCCACTTGGGATTTAAATATGACTCCAACTCCCGTGATTCTTTGTTTCCAGGCCCAGCTGGGCAGCATATTAATTGGAAGGGATTTGTCAGTTGGAGTGGTCATGGAACGAACTTTGTTTGTCATGCTGCCTCTGAAGAAAGAGTGTTAACTCTGAAACACGCCAGGCAAGGCGTGTGTTGATTAAATTACTTGTGCTGCACGAAGGTTGTCCCAGTGCTTTTGAAAATCTTGTTGGGAGTGCTATCCAAAAGGGCAACTTGTGAAACTCAATGTATTACGGCCTTCCAGGTCGAGGATATGCACCTTTGCGGATATGAAATGGAAATCCAGTGACATTCTGCGCGAGTGACGCTTTGGAGCAACAAGCGGCGCTTTATGTTTGGAACAATCTTTTGGTGTTTGTGCAAGCAAAGCTAACAAAAGGAAAATATGTACTTTATATTTCAACAGGTTCTGTGTCCGGACCCACTTGGGATTTAAATATGACTCCAACTCCCGTGATTGTTTTTTTCCAGGCCCAGCTGGGCAGGATATTAATTGAAAGGGATTTGTCAGTTGGAGTGCTCACGGAACGAACTTTGTTTTTCATGCTGCCTCTGAAGAAAGAGTGTTAACTCTGAAACGCGTCAGGCAAGGCGTGTGTTGAATAAATTACTTGTGCTGCACGAAGGTTGTCCCAGTGCTTTTGAAAATCTTGTTGGGAGTGCTATCCAAAAGGGCAACTTGTGAAACTCAATGTATTACGGCCTGCCAGGTCGGGATATGCACCTTTGCGGATATGAAATGCAAATCCAGTGACATTCTGCGTGAGTGACGCTTTGGAGCAACAAGCGGCGCTTTATGTTTGGAACAATCTTTTGGTGTTTGTGCAAGCAATGCTAACAAAAGGAAAATATGTACTTTATATTTCAACAGGTTCTGTGTCCGGACCCACTTGGGATTTAAATATGACTCCAATTCCCGTGATTCTTTGTTTCCAGGCCCAGCTGGGCAGGATATTAATTGGAAGGGATTTGTCAGTTGGAGTAATCATGGAACAAACTTTGTTTGTCATGCTGCCTCTGAAGAAAGAGTGATAACTCTGAAACGCGTCAGGCAAGACGTGTGTTGATTAAAAAACTTCTGCTGAACGAAGGTTGTCCCAGTGCTTTTGAAAATCTTGTTGGAGTGCTATCCAAAAGGGCAACTTGTGAAACTCAATGTATTACGGCCTGCCAGGTCGGGGATATGCACCTTTGCGGATATGAAATGCAAATCCTGTGACATTCTGCGTGAGTGACGCTTTGGAGCAACAAGCGGCGCTTTATGTTTGGAACAATCTTTTGGTGTTTGTGCAAGCAATGCTAACAAGAGGAAAATATGTACTTTATATTTCAACAGGTTCCGTGTCCGGACCCACTTGGAATTTAAATATGACTCCAACTCCCGTGATTCTTTGTTTCCAGGCCCAGCTGGGCAGGATATTAATTGGAAGGGATTTGTCAGTTGGAGTGCTCACGGAACGAACTTTGTTTGTCATGCTGCCTCTGATGAAAGAGTGTTCACTCTGAAACGCGTCAGGCAAGACGTGTGTTGATTAAATCACTTGTGCTGCACGAAGGTTTTCCCAGTGCTTTTGAAAATCTTGTTCGGAGTGCTATCCAAAAGGGCAACTCATGAAACTCAATGTTTTACGGCGTGCCATGACGGGGATATGCACCTTTGCAGATATGAAATGCAAATCCAGTGACATTCTGCGTGAGTGACGCTTTGGAGCAACAAGCGGCGCTTTATGTTTGGAACAATCTTTTGGTGTTTGTGCAAGCAATGCTAACAAAAGGAAAATATGTACTTTATATTTCAACAGGTTCTGTGTCCGGACCCACTTGGGATTTAAATATGAATCCATCTCCCATGATTCTTTGTTTCCAGGCCCAGCTGGGCAGGATATTAATTGGAAGGGATTTGTCAGTTGGAGTGCTCACGGAACAAACTTTGTTTGTCATGCTGCCTCTGAAGAAAGAGTGTTAACTCTGAAACGCGTCAGGCAAGACGTGTGTTGATTAAATCACTTGTGCTGCACGAAAGTTGTCCCAGTGCTTTTGAAAATCTTGTTGGGAGTGCTGTCCAAAAGGGCAACTTATGAAACTCAATGTATTACGGCCTGCCAGGTCGGGGATATGCACCTTTGCGGATATGAAATGCAAATCCAGTGACATCCTGCGTGAGTGACGCTTTGGAGCAACAAGCGGCGCTTTATGTTTGGAACAACCTTTTGGTGTTTGTGCAAGCAATGCTAACAAAAGGAAAATATGTATTTATATTTCAACATGTTCTGTGTCCGGACCCACTTGGGATTTAAATATGACTCCAACTCCCGTGATTCTTTGTTTCCAGGCCCAGCTGGGCAGGATATTAATTGGAAGGGATTTGTCAGTTGGAGTGCTCACGGAACGAACTTTGTTTGTCATGCTGCCTCTGAAGAAAGAGTGTTAACTCTGAAACGCGTCAGGCAAGGCGTGTGTTGATTAAATTACTTGTTCTGCACGAAGGTTGTCCCAGTGCTTTTGAAAATCTTGTTGGGAGTGCTATCCAAAAGGGCAACTTGTGAAACTCAATGTATTACGGCCTGCCAGGTCGAGGATATGCACCTTTGCGGATATGAAATGCAAATCCAGTGACATTCTGCGCGAGTGACGCTTTGGAGCAACAAGCGGCGCTTTATGTTTGGAACAATCTTTTGGTGTTTGTGCAAGCAATGCTAACAAAAGGAAAATATGTACTTTATATTTCAACAGGTTCTGTGTCCGGACCCACTTGGGAATTAAATATGACTCTAACTCCCGTGATTCTTTGTTTCCAGGCCCAGCTGGGCAGGATATTAATTGAAAGGGATTTGTCAGTTGGAGTGCTCACGGAACAAACTTTGTTTGTCATGCTGCCTCTGAAGAAAGAGTGTTAACTCTGAAACGCGTCAGGAAAGGCGTGTGTTGATTAAAAAACTTGTGCTGCACGAAGGTTGTCCCAGTGCTTTTAAAAATCTTGTTGGAGTGCTATCCAAAAGGGCAACTTGTGAAACTCAATGTATTACGGCCTGCCAGGTCGGGGATATGCACCTTTGCGGATATGAAATGCAAATCCAGTGACATTCTGCGTGAGTGACGCTTTGGAGCAACAAGCGGCGCTTTATGTTTGGAACAATCTTTTGGTGTTTGTGCAAGCAATGCTAACAAAAGGAAAATATGTACTTTATATTTCAACAGGTTCTGTGTCCGGACCCACTTGGGATTTAAATATGACTCAAACTCCCATGATTCTTTGTTTCGAGGCCCAGCTGGGCAGGATATTAATTGAAAGGGATTTGTCAGTTGGATTGCTCACGGAACGAACTTTGTTTGTCATGCTGCCTCTGAAGAAAGAGTGTTAACTCTGAAACGCGTCAGGCAAGGCGTGTGTTGAATAAATTACTTGTGCTGCACGAAGGTTGTCCCAGTGCTTTTGAAAATCTTGTTGGGAGTGCTATCCAAAAGGGCAACTTGTGAAACTCAATGTATTACGGCCTGCCAGGTCGGGATATGCACCTTTGCGGATATGAAATGCAAATCCAGTGACATTCTGCGTGAGTGACGCTTTGGAGCAACAAGCGGCGCTTTATGTTTGGAACAATCTTTTGGTGTTTGTGCAAGCAATGCTAACAAAAGGAAAATATGTACTTTATATTTCAACAGGTTCTGTGTCCGGACCCACTTGGGATTTAAATATGACTCCAATTCCCGTGATTCTTTGTTTCCAGGCCCAGCTGGGCAGGATATTAATTGGAAGGGATTTGTCAGTTGGAGTAATCATGGAACAAACTTTGTTTGTCATGCTGCCTCTGAAGAAAGAGTGATAACTCTGAAACGCGTCAGGCAAGACGTGTGTTGATTAAAAAACTTCTGCTGAACGAAGGTTGTCCCAGTGCTTTTGAAAATCTTGTTGGAGTGCTATCCAAAAGGGCAACTTGTGAAACTCAATGTATTACGGCCTGCCAGGTCGGGGATATGCACCTTTGCGGATATGAAATGCAAATCCTGTGACATTCTGCGTGAGTGACGCTTTGGAGCAACAAGCGGCGCTTTATGTTTGGAACAATCTTTTGGTGTTTGTGCAAGCAATGCTAACAAGAGGAAAATATGTACTTTATATTTCAACAGGTTCCGTGTCCGGACCCACTTGGAATTTAAATATGACTCCAACTCCCGTGATTCTTTGTTTCCAGGCCCAGCTGGGCAGGATATTAATTGGAAGGGATTTGTCAGTTGGAGTGCTCACGGAACGAACTTTGTTTGTCATGCTGCCTCTGATGAAAGAGTGTTCACTCTGAAACGCGTCAGGCAAGACGTGTGTTGATTAAATCACTTGTGCTGCACGAAGGTTTTCCCAGTGCTTTTGAAAATCTTGTTCGGAGTGCTATCCAAAAGGGCAACTCATGAAACTCAATGTTTTACGGCGTGCCATGACGGGGATATGCACCTTTGCAGATATGAAATGCAAATCCAGTGACATTCTGCGTGAGTGACGCTTTGGAGCAACAAGCGGCGCTTTATGTTTGGAACAATCTTTTGGTGTTTGTGCAAGCAATGCTAACAAAAGGAAAATATGTACTTTATATTTCAACAGGTTCTGTGTCCGGACCCACTTGGGATTTAAATATGAATCCATCTCCCATGATTCTTTGTTTCCAGGCCCAGCTGGGCAGGATATTAATTGGAAGGGATTTGTCAGTTGGAGTGCTCACGGAACAAACTTTGTTTGTCATGCTGCCTCTGAAGAAAGAGTGTTAACTCTGAAACGCGTCAGGCAAGACGTGTGTTGATTAAATCACTTGTGCTGCACGAAAGTTGTCCCAGTGCTTTTGAAAATCTTGTTGGGAGTGCTGTCCAAAAGGGCAACTTATGAAACTCAATGTATTACGGCCTGCCAGGTCGGGGATATGCACCTTTGCGGATATGAAATGCAAATCCAGTGACATCCTGCGTGAGTGACGCTTTGGAGCAACAAGCGGCGCTTTATGTTTGGAACAACCTTTTGGTGTTTGTGCAAGCAATGCTAACAAAAGGAAAATATGTATTTATATTTCAACATGTTCTGTGTCCGGACCCACTTGGGATTTAAATATGACTCCAACTCCCGTGATTCTTTGTTTCCAGGCCCAGCTGGGCAGGATATTAATTGGAAGGGATTTGTCAGTTGGAGTGCTCACGGAACGAACTTTGTTTGTCATGCTGCCTCTGAAGAAAGAGTGTTAACTCTGAAACGCGTCAGGCAAGGCGTGTGTTGATTAAATTACTTGTTCTGCACGAAGGTTGTCCCAGTGCTTTTGAAAATCTTGTTGGGAGTGCTATCCAAAAGGGCAACTTGTGAAACTCAATGTATTACGGCCTGCCAGGTCGAGGATATGCACCTTTGCGGATATGAAATGCAAATCCAGTGACATTCTGCGCGAGTGACGCTTTGGAGCAACAAGCGGCGCTTTATGTTTGGAACAATCTTTTGGTGTTTGTGCAAGCAATGCTAACAAAAGGAAAATATGTACTTTATATTTCAACAGGTTCTGTGTCCGGACCCACTTGGGAATTAAATATGACTCTAACTCCCGTGATTCTTTGTTTCCAGGCCCAGCTGGGCAGGATATTAATTGAAAGGGATTTGTCAGTTGGAGTGCTCACGGAACAAACTTTGTTTGTCATGCTGCCTCTGAAGAAAGAGTGTTAACTCTGAAACGCGTCAGGAAAGGCGTGTGTTGATTAAAAAACTTGTGCTGCACGAAGGTTGTCCCAGTGCTTTTAAAAATCTTGTTGGAGTGCTATCCAAAAGGGCAACTTGTGAAACTCAATGTATTACGGCCTGCCAGGTCGGGGATATGCACCTTTGCGGATATGAAATGCAAATCCAGTGACATTCTGCGTGAGTGACGCTTTGGAGCAACAAGCGGCGCTTTATGTTTGGAACAATCTTTTGGTGTTTGTGCAAGCAATGCTAACAAAAGGAAAATATGTACTTTATATTTCAACAGGTTCTGTGTCCGGACCCACTTGGGATTTAAATATGACTCAAACTCCCATGATTCTTTGTTTCGAGGCCCAGCTGGGCAGGATATTAATTGAAAGGGATTTGTCAGTTGGATTGCTCACGGAACGAACTTTGTTTGTCATGCTGCCTCTGAAGAAAGAGTGTTAACTCTGAAACGCGTCAGGCAAGGCGTGTGTTGAATAAATTACTTGTGCTGCACGAAGGTTGTCCCAGTGCTTTTGAAAATCTTGTTGGGAGTGCTATCCAAAAGGGCAACTTGTGAAACTCAATGTATTACGGCCTGCCAGGTCGGAGCTATGCACCATTGCGGATATGAAATGCAAATCCAGTGACATTCTGCGTGAGTGAGGCTTTGGAGCAACAAGCGGCGCTTTATGTTTGGAACAACCTTTTGGTGTTTGTGCAAGCAATGCTAACAAAAGGAAAATATGTATTTATATTTCAAAAGGTTCTGTGTCCGGACCCACTTGGGATTTAAATATGACTCCAACTCCCGTAATTCTTTGTTTCCAGGCCCAGCTGGGCAGGATACTAATTGGAAGGGATTTGTCAGTTGGAAAGCTCATGGAACGGACTTTGTTTGTCATGCTGCCTCTAAAGAAAGAGTGTTAACTCTGAAACGCGTCAGGCAAGGCGTGTGTTGATTAAATTACTTGTGCTGCACGAAGGTTGTCCCAGTGCTTTTGAAAATCTTGTTGGGAGTGCTATCCAAAAGGGCAACTTGTGAAACTCAATGTATTACGGCCTGCCAGGTCGGGGACATGCACCTTTGCGTATATGAAATGCAAATCCAGTGACATTCTGCGTGAGTGACGCTTTGGAGCAACAAGCGGCGCTTTATTTTTGGAACAATCTTTTGGTGTTTTTGCAAGCAATGCTAACAAAAGGAAAATATTTACTTTATATTTCAACAGGTTCTGTGTCCGGACCCACTTGGGATTTCAATATGACTACAACTCCCGTGATTCTTTGTTTCCAGGCCCAGCTGGGCAGGATATTAATTGGAAGGGATTTGTCAGTTGGAGTGCTCATGGAACGAACTTTGTTTGTCATGCTGCCTCTGAAGAAAGAGTGGTAACTCTGAAACGCGTCAGGCAAGGCGTGTGTTGATTAAATCACTTGTGCTGCACGAAGGTTTTCCCAGTGCTTTTGAAAATCTTGTTCGGAGTGCTATCCAAAAGGGCAACTCGTGAAACTCAATGTATTACGGCCTGCCACGTCGGGGATATGCACCTTTGCAGATATGAAATGCAAATCCAGTGACATTCTGCGTGAGTGACGCTTTGGAGCAACAAGCGGCGCTTTATGTTTGGAACAATCTTTTGGTGTTTGTGCAAGCAATGCTAACAAAAGGAAAATATGTACTTTATATTTCAACAGGTTCTGTGTCCGGACCCACTTGGGAATTAAATATGACTCTAACTCCCGTGATTCTTTGTTTCCAGGCTCAGCTGGGCAGGATATTAATTGAAAGGGATTTGTCAGTTGGAGTGCTCACGGAACAAACTTTGTTTGTCATGCTGCCTCTGTAGAAAGAGTGTTAACTCTGAAACGCGTCAGGCAAGGCGTGTGTTGATTAAATTACTTGTTCTGCACGAAGGTTGTCCCAGTGCTTTTGAAAATCTTGTTGGGAGTGCTATCCAAAAGGGCAACTTGTGAAACTCAATGTATTACGGCCTGCCAGGTCGAGGATATGCACCTTTGCGGATATGAAATGCAAATCCAGTGACATTCTGCGCGAGTGACGCTTTGGAGCAACAAGCGGCGCTTTATGTTTGGAACAATCTTTTGGTGTTTGTGCAAGCAATGCTAACAAAAGGAAAATATGTACTTTATATTTCAATAGGTTCTGTGTCCGGACCCACTTGGGAATTAAATATGACTCTAACTCCCGTGATTCTTTGTTTCCAGGCCCAGCTGGGCAGGATATTAATTGAAAGGGATTTGTCAGTTGGAGTGCTCACGGAACAAACTTTGTTTGTCATGCTGCCTCTGAAGAAAGAGTGTTAACTCTGAAACGCGTCAGGAAAGGCGTGTGTTGATTAAAAAACTTGTGCTGCACGAAGGTTGTCCCAGTGCTTTTAAAAATCTTGTTGGAGTGCTATCCAAAAGGGCAACTTGTGAAACTCAATGTATTACGGCCTGCCAGGTCGGGGATATGCACCTTTGCGGATATGAAATGCAAATCCAGTGACATTCTGCGTGAGTGACGCTTTGGAGCAACAAGCGGCGCTTTATGTTTGGAACAATCTTTTGGTGTTTGTGCAAGCAATGCTAACAAAAGGAAAATATGTACTTTATATTTCAACAGGTTCTGTGTCCGGACCCACTTGGGATTTAAATATGACTCAAACTCCCATGATTCTTTGTTTCGAGGCCCAGCTGGGCAGGATATTAATTGAAAGGGATTTGTCAGTTGGATTGCTCACGGAACGAACTTTGTTTGTCATGCTGCCTCTGAAGAAAGAGTGTTAACTCTGAAACGCGTCAGGCAAGGCGTGTGTTGAATAAATTACTTGTGCTGCACGAAGGTTGTCCCAGTGCTTTTGAAAATCTTGTTGGGAGTGCTATCCAAAAGGGCAACTTGTGAAACTCAATGTATTACGGCCTGCCAGGTCGGAGCTATGCACCATTGCGGATATGAAATGCAAATCCAGTGACATTCTGCGTGAGTGAGGCTTTGAAGCAACAAGCGGCGCTTTATGTTTGGAACAACCTTTTGGTGTTTGTGCAAGCAATGCTAACAAAAGGAAAATATGTATTTATATTTCAAAAGGTTCTGTGTCCGGACCCACTTGGGATTTAAATATGACTCCAACTCCCGTAATTCTTTGTTTCCAGGCCCAGCTGGGCAGGATACTAATTGGAAGGGATTTGTCAGTTGGAAAGCTCATGGAACGGACTTTGTTTGTCATGCTGCCTCTAAAGAAAGAGTGTTAACTCTGAAACGCGTCAGGCAAGGCATGTGTTGATTAAATTACTTGTGCTGCACGAAGGTTGTCCCAGTGCTTTTGAAAATCTTGTTGGGAGTGCTATCCAAAAGGGCAACTTGTGAAACTCAATGTATTACGGCCTGCCAGGTCGGGGACATGCACCTTTGCGTATATGAAATGCAAATCCAGTGACATTCTGCGTGAGTGACGCTTTGGAGCAACAAGCGGCGCTTTATTTTTGGAACAATCTTTTGGTGTTTTTGCAAGCAATGCTAACAAAAGGAAAATATTTACTTTATATTTCAACAGGTTCTGTGTCCGGACCCACTTGGGATTTCAATATGACTCCAACTCCCGTGATTCTTTGTTTCCAGGCCCAGCTGGGCAGGATATTAATTGGAAGGGATTTGTCAGTTGGAGTGCTCACGGAACGAACTTTGTTTGTCATGCTGCCTCTGAAGAAAGAGTGGTAACTCTGAAACGCGTCAGGCAAGGCGTGTGTTGATTAAATCACTTGTGCTGCACGAAGGTTTTCCCAGTGCTTTTGAAAATCTTGTTCGGAGTGCTATCCAAAAGGGCAACTCGTGAAACTCAATGTATTACGGCCTGCCACGTCGGGGATATGCACCTTTGCAGATATGAAATGCAAATCCAGTGACATTCTGCGTGAGTGACGCTTTGGAGCAACAAGCGGCGCTTTATGTTTGGAACAATCTTTTGGTGTTTGTGCAAGCAATGCTAACAAAAGGAAAATATGTACTTTATATTTCAACAGGTTCTGTGTCCGGACCCACTTGGGAATTAAATATGACTCTAACTCCCGTGATTCTTTGTTTCCAGGCTCAGCTGGGCAGGATATTAATTGAAAGGGATTTGTCAGTTGGAGTGCTCACGGAACAAACTTTGTTTGTCATGCTGCCTCTGTAGAAAGAGTGTTAACTCTGAAACGCGTCAGGCAAGGCGTGTGTTGATTAAAAAACTTGTGCTGCACGAAGGTTGTCCCAGTGCTTTTAAAAATCTTGTTGGAGTGCTATCCAAAAGGGCAACTTGTGAAACTCAATGTATTACGGCCTGCCAGGTCGGGGATATGCACCTTTGCGGATATGAAATGCAAATCCAGTGACATTCTGCGTGAGTGACGCTTTGGAGCAACAAGCGGCGCTTTATGTTTGGAACAATCTTTTGGTGTTTGTGCAAGCAATGCTAACAAATGGAAAATATGTATTTATATTTCAACAGGTTCTGTGTCCGGACCCACTTGGGATTTAAATATGACTCCAACTCCCGTGATGCTTTGTTTCCAGGCCCAGCTGGGCAGGATACTAATTGGAAGGGATTTGTCAGTTGGAGTGCTCACGGAACGAACTTTGTTTGTCATGCTGCCTCTGAAGAAAGAGTGTTTACTCTGAAACGCGTCAGGCAAGGCGTGTGTTGATTAAACTACTTGTGCTGCACGAAAGTTGTCCCAGTGCTTTTGAAAATCTTGTTGGGAGTGCTATCCAAAATGGCAACTTATGAAACTCAATGTATTACGGCCTGCCAGGTCGGGGATATGCACCTTTGCGGATATGAAATGCAAATCCAGTGACATTCTGCGTGAGTGACGCTTTGGAGCAACAAGCGGCGCTTTATGTTTGGAACAATATTTTGGTGTTAGTGCAAGCAATGCTAACAAAAGGAAAATATGTACTTTATATTTCAACAGGTTCTGTGTCCGGACCCACTTGGGATTTAAATATGACTCCAACTCCCATGATTCTTTGTTTCCAGGCCCAGCTGGGCAGGATATTAATTGGAAGGGATTTGTCAGTTGGAGTGCTCACGGAACGAACTTTGTTTGTCATGCTGCCTCTGAAGAAAGAGTGTTAACTCTGAAACGCGTCAGGCAAGGCGTGTGTTGATTAAATTACTTGTGCTGCACGAAGGTTGTCCCAGTGCTTTTGAAAATCTTGTTGGGAGTGCTATCCAAAAGGGCAACTTGTGAAACTCAATGTATTACGGCCTGCCAGGTCGGGGATATGCACCTTTGGGGATATGAAATGCAAATCCAGTGACATTCTGCGTGAGTGACGCTTTGGAGAAACAAGCGGAGCTTTATGTTTGGAACAATCTTTTGGTGTTTGTGCAAGCAATGCTAACAAAAGGAAAATATGTACTTTATATTTCAACAGGTTCTGTGTCCGGACCCACTTGGGATTTAAATATGACTCCAACTCCCGTGATTCTTTGTTTCCAGGCCCAGCTGGGCAGGATATTAATTGGAAGGGATTTGTCAGTTGGAGTGCTCACGGAACGAACTTTGTTTGTCATGCTGCCTCTGAAGAAATAGTGTTAACTCTGAAACGCATCAGGCAAGGCGTGTGTTGATTAAATTACTTGTGCTGCACGAAGGTTTTCCCAGTGCTTTTGAAAATCTTGTTGGGAGTGCTATCCAAAAGGGCAACTTGTGAAACTCAATGTATTACGGCCTGCCAGGTCGGGGATATGCACCTTTGCGGATATGAAATGCAAATCCAGTGACATTCTGCGTGAGTGACGCTTTGGAGCAACAAGCGGCGCTTTATGTTTGGAACAATCTTTTGGTGTTTGTGCAAGCAATGCTAACAAAAGGAAAATATTTACTTTATATTTCAACAGGTTCTGTGTCCGGACCCACTTGGGATTTAAATATGACTCCAACTCCGGTGATTCTTTGTTTCCAGTCCCAGCGGGGCAGGATATTACTTGAAAGGGATTTGTCAGTTGGAGTGCTCACGGAACGAATTTTGTTTGTCATGCTGTTTCTGAAGAAAGAGTGTTAACTCTGAAACGAGTCAGGCAAGGCGTGTGTTGATTAAATTACTTGTGCTGCACGAAGGTTGTCCCAGTGCTTTTGAAAATCTTGTTGGGAGTGCTATCCAAAAGGGCAACTTGTGAAACTCAATGTATTACGGCGTGCCAGGTCGGGGATATGCACCTTTGCGTACATGAAATGCAAATCCAGTGACATTCTGCGTGAGTGACGCTTTGGAGCAACAAGCGGCGCTTTATGTTTGGAACAATCTTTAGGTGTTTGTGCAAGCAATGCTAACAAAAGGAAAATATGTACTTTATATTTCAACAGGTTCTGTGTCCGGACCCACTTGGGATTTAACCGTATGCGTGCGGGCGGAATTCCGTTCGCACGCTGAGATTTTTCAAACCGCACTTTACATGACGAGCTGGGCTCGTCATGAGCGTGCGAGGAGGCTACCTCATGACGAGCCCAGCTCGTCATCAGCGTGGAAGGGGTTAAATATGACTCCAACTCCCGTGATTCTTTGTTTCCAGGCCCAGCTGGGCAGGATATTAATTGGAAGGGATTTGTCAGTTGGAGTGCTCACGGAACGTACTTTGTTTGTCATGCTGCCTCTGAAGAAAGAATGTTAACTCTGATACGCGTCAGGAAAGGCGTGTGTTGATTAAAAAACTTATGCTGCACGATGGTTGTCCCAGTGCTTTTGAAAATCTTGTTTGAGTGCTATCCAAAAGGGCAACTTGTGAAACTCAATGTATTACGGCCTGCCAGGTCGGGGATATGCACCTTTGCGGATATGAAATGCAAATTCAGTGCCATTCTGCGTGAGTGACGCTTTGGAGCAACAAGCGGCGCTTTATGTTTGGAACAATCTTTTGGTGTTTGTGCAAGCAATGCTAACAAAAGGAAAATATGTACTTTATATTTCCAGGTTCTGTGTCCGGACCCACTTGGGATTTAAATATGACTCCAACTCCCGTGATTCTTTGTTTCCAGGCCCAGCTGGGCAGGATATTAATTAGAAGGTATTTGTCAGTTGGAGTGCTCACGGAACGAACTTTGTTTGTCATGCTGCCTCTGAAGAAAGAATGTTAACTCTGAAATGCGTCAGGCAAGGCGTGTGTTGATTAAATTACTTGCGCGGCACAAAAGTTGTCCCAGTGCTTTTGAAAATCTTGTTGGGAGTGCTGTCCAAAAGGGCAACTTGTGAAACTCAATGTATTACGGCGTGCCAGGTCGGGGATATGCACCTTTGCGGATATGAAATGCAAATCCAGTGACATTCTGCGTGAGTGACGCTTTGGAGCAACAAGCGGCGCTTTATGTTTGGAACAATCTTTAGGTGTTTGTGCAAGCAATGCTAACAAAAGGAAAATATGTACTTTATATTTCAACAGGTTCTGTGTCCGGACCCACTTGGGATTTAACCGTATGCGTGCGGGTGGAATTCCGTTCGCACGTTGAGATTTTTCAAACCGCACTTTACATGACGAGCTGGGCTCGTCATGAGCGTGCGAGGAGGCTACCTCATGACGAGCCCAGCTCGTCATCAGCGTGGAAGGGGTTAAATATGACTCCAACTCCCGTGATTCTTTGTTTCCAGGCCCAGCTGGGCAGGATACTAATTGGAAGGGATTTGTCAGTTGGAGTGCTCACGGAACGAACTTTGTTTGTCATGCTGCCTCTGAAGAAAGAGTGTTAACTCTGAAACGCATCAGGCAAGGCGTGTGTTGATTAAATTACTTGTGCTGCACGAAGGTTGTCCCAGTGCTTTTGAAAATCTTGTTGGGAGTGCTATCCAAAAGGGCAACTTGTGAAACTCAATGTCTTACGGCCTGCCAGGTCGGGTATATGCACCTTTGCGGATATGAAATGCAAATCCAGTGACATTCTGCGTGAGTGACGCTTTGGAGCAACAAGCGGCGCTTTATGTTTGGAACAATCTTTTGGTGTTTGTGCAAGCAATGCTAACAAAAGGAAAATATGTACTTTATATTTCAACAGGTTCTGTGTCCGGACCCACTTGGGATTTAAATATGACTCCAACTCCCGTGATTCTTTTTTTCCAGGCCCAGCTGGGCAGGATATTAATTCGAAGGGATTTGTCAGTTGGAGTGCTCATGGAACGAACTTTGTTTGTCATGCTGCCTCTGAAGAAAGAGTGTTAACTCTGAAACGCGTCAGGCAAGGCGTGTGTTGATTAAATTACTTGTGCTGCACGAAAGTTGTCCCAGTGCTTTTGAAAATCTTGTTGGGAGTGCTGTCCAAAAGGGCAACTTATGAAACTCAATGTATTACGGCCTGCCAGGTCGGGGATATGCACCTTTGCGGATATGAAATGCAAATCCAGTGACATTTTGCGTGAGTGACGCTTTGGAGCAACAAGCGGCGCTTTATGTTTGGAACAATCTTTTGGTGTTAGTGCAAGCAATGCTAACAAAAGGAAAATATGTACTTTATATTTCCACAGGTTCTGTGTCCGGACCCACTTGGGATTTAAATATGACTCCAACTCCCGTGATTCTTTGTTTCCAGGCCCAGCTGGGCAGGATACTAATTGGAAGGGATTTGTCGGTTGGAGTGCTCACGGAACGAACTTTGTTTGTCATGCTGCCTCTGAAGAAAGAGTGTTAACTCTGAAACGCGTCAGGCAAGGCGTGTGTTGATTAAATTACTTGTGCTGCACGAAGGTTGTCCCAGTGCTTTTAAAAATCTTGCTATCCAAAAGGGCAACTTGTGAAACTCAATGTATTACGGCCTGCCAGGTCGGGGATATGCACCTTTGTGGATATGAAATGCAAATCCAGTGACATTCTGCGTGAGTGACGCTTTGGAGCAACAAGAGGCGCTTTATTTTTGGAACAATCTTTTGGTGTTTGTGCAAGCAATGCTAACAAAAAGAAAATATTTGCTTTATATTTCAACAGGTTCTGTGTCCGGACCCACTTGGGAATTCAATATGACTCCAACTCCCGTGATTCTTTGTTTCCAGGCCCAGCTGGGCAGTATATTAATTGGAAGGGATTTGTCAGTTGGAGTGCTCACGGAACAAACTTTGTTTTTCATGCTGCCTCTGAAGAAAGAGTGTTAACTCTGAAACGCGTCAGGCAAGGTGTGTGTTGATTAAATTACTTGTGCTGCACGAAGGTTGTCCCAGTGCTTTTGAAAATCTTGTTGGGAGTGCTATCCAAAAGGCCAACTTGTGAATCTCAATGTATTACGGCCTGCCAGGTCGGGGACATGCACCTTTGCAGATATGAAATGCAAATCCAGTGACATTCTGCGTGAGTGACGCTTTGGAGCAACAAGCGGCGCTTTATGTTTGGAACAATCTTTTGGTGTTTGTGCAAGCAATGCTAACAAAAGGAAAATATGTACTTTATATTTCAACAGGTTCTGTGTCCGGACCCACTTGGGATTTAAATATGACTCCAACTCCCGTAATTCTTTGTTTCCAGGCCCAGCTGGGCAGGATATTACTTGAAAGGGATTTGTCAGTTGGAGTGCTCACGGAACGAACTTTGTTTGTCATGCTGCCTCTGAAGAAAGAGTGTTAACTCTTAAACGCGTCAGGCAAGGCGTGTGTTGATTAAATTACTTGTGCTGCACGAAGGTTGTCCCAGTGCTTTTGAAAATCTTGTTGGGAGTGCTATCCAAAAGGGCAACTTGTGAAACTCAATGTATTACGGCCTGCCAGGTCGGGGACATGCACCTTTGCGGATATGAAATGCAAATCCAGTGACATTCTGCATGAGTGACGCTTTGGAGCAACAAGCTGCACTTTATGTCTGGAACAATCTTTTGGTGTTTGTGCAAGCAATGCTAACAAAAGGAAAATATGTACTTTATATTTCAACAGGTTCTGTGTCCAGACCCACTTGGGATTTCAATATGACTCCAACTCCCGTGATTCTTTGTTTCCAGGCCCAGCTGGGCAGTATATTAATTGGAAGGGATTTGTCAGTTGGAGTGCTCACGGAACGAACTTTGTTTGTCATGCTGCCTCTGAAGAAAGAGTGTTAACTCTGAAACGCGTCAGGCAAGGTGTGTGTTGATTAAATTACTTGTGCTGCATGAAGGTTGTCCCAGTGCTTTTGAAAATCTTGTTGGGAGTGCTATCCAAAAGGGCAACTTGTGAATCTCAATGTATTACGGCCTGCCAGGTCGGGGACATGCACCTTTGCAGATATGAAATGCAAATCCAGTGACATTCTGCGTGAGTGACGTTTTGGAGCAACAAGCGGCGCTTTATGTTTGGAACAATCTTTTGGTGTTTGTGCAAGCAATGCTAACAAAAGGAAAATATGTACTTTATATTTCAACAGGTTCTGTGTCCGGACCCACTTGGGATTTAAATATGACTCCAACTCCGGTGATTCTTTGTTTCCAGTCCCAGCGGGGCAGGATATTACTTGAAAGGGATTTGTCAGTTGGAGTGCTCACGGAACGAATTTTGTTTGTCATGCTGCTTCTGAAGAAAGAGTGTTAACTCTGAAACGCGTCAGGCAAGGCGTGTGTTGATTGAATTATTTGTGCTGCACGAAGGTTGTCCCAGTGCTTTTGAAAATCTTGTTGGGAGTGCTATCCAAAAGGGCAACTTGTGAAACTCAATGTATTACGGCGTGCCAGGTCGGGGATATGCACCTTTGCGCTTATGAAATGCAAATCCAGTGACATTCTGCGTGAGTGACGCTTTGGAGCAACAAGCGGCGCTTTATGTTTGGAACAATCTTTAGGTGTTTGTGCAAGCAATGCTAACAAAAGGAAAATATGTACTTTATATTTCAACAGGTTCTGTGTCCGGACCCACTTGGGATTTAACCGTATGCGTGCGGGCGGAATTCCGTTCGCACGCTGAGATTTTTCAAACCGCACTTTACATGACGAGCTGGGCTCATCATGAGCGTGCGAGGAGGCTACCTCATGACGAGCCCAGCTCGTCATCAGCGTGGAAGGGGTTAAATATGACTCCAACTCCCGTGATTCTTTGTTTCCAGGCCCAGCTGGGCAGGATATTAATTGGAAGGGATTAGTCAGTTGGAGTGCTCACGGAACGAACTTTGTTTGTCATGCTGCCTCTGAAGAAAGAGTGTTAACTCTGATACGCGTCAGGAAAGGCATGTGTTGATTAAAAAACTTATGCTGCACGAAGGTTGTCCCAGTGCTTTTGAAAATCTTGTTGGAGTGCTATCCAAAAGGGCAACTTGTGAAACTCAATGTATTACGGCCTGCCAGGTCGGGGATATGCACCTTTGCGGATATGAAATGCAAATTCAGTGACATTCTGCGTGAGTGACGCTTTGGAGCAACAAGCGGCGCTTTATGTTTGGAACAATCTTTTGGTGTTTGTGCAAGCAATGCTAACAAAAGGAAAATATGTACTTTATATTTCAACAGGTTCTGTGTCCGGACCCACTTGGGATTTAAGTATGACTCCAACTCCCGTGATTCTTTGTTTCCAGGCCCAGCTGGGCAGGATATTAATTAGAAGGTATTTGTCAGTTGGAGTGCTCACGGAACGAACTTTGTTTGTCATGCTGCCTCTGAAGAAAGAGTGTTAACTCTGAAACGCGTCAGGCAAGGCGTGTGTTGATTAAATTACTTGCGCGGCACAAAAGTTGTCCCAGTGCTTTTGAAAATCTTGTTGGGAGTGCTGTCCAAAAGGGCAACTTATGAAACTCAATGTATTATGGCCTGCCAGGTCGGGGATATGCACCTTTGCGGATATGAAATGCAAATCCAGTGACATTCTGCGTGAGTGACGCTTTGGAGCAACAAGCGGCGCTTTATGTTTGGAACAATCTTTTGGTGTTAGTGCAAGCAATGCTAACAAAAGGAAAATATGTACTTTATATTTCAACAGGTTCTGTGTCCGGACCCACTAGGGATTTAAATATGACTCCAAGTCCCGTGATTCTTTGTTTCCAGGCCCAGCTGGGCAGGATACTAATTGGAAGGGATTTGTCAGTTGGAGTGCTCACGGAATGAACTTTGTTTGTCATGCTGCCTCTGAAGAAAGAGTGTTAACTCTGAAACGCGTCAGTCAAGGCGTGTGTTGATTAAATTACTTGTGCTGCACGAAGGTTGTCCCAGTGCTTTTGAAAATCTTGTTGAGAGTGCTATCCAAAAGGGCAACTTGTGAAACT
The DNA here is from genome assembly GCF_964261635.1 of Lissotriton helveticus. Lineage (NCBI taxonomy): Eukaryota > Metazoa > Chordata > Amphibia > Caudata > Salamandridae > Lissotriton > Lissotriton helveticus. The sequence goes on from NC_136059.1 coordinate 55,002,673, forward strand.
CAATGTATTACGGCCTGCCAGGTCGGGGATATGCACCTTTGCGGATATGAAATGCAAATCCAGTGACATTCTACGTGAGTGACGCTTTGGAGCAACAAGCGGCGCTTTATGTTTGGAACAATCTTTTGGTGTTTGTGCAAGCAATGCTAACAAAAGGAAAATATGTACTTTATATTTCAACAGGTTCTGTGTCCGGACCCACTTGGGATTTAAATATGACTCCATCTCCCGTGATTCTTTGTTTCCAGGCCCAGCTGGGCAGGATATTAATTGGAAGGGATTTGTCAGTTGGAGTGCTCACGGAACGAACTTTGTTTGTCATGCTGCCTCTGAAGAAAGAGTGTTAACTCTGAAACGCATCAGGCAAGGCGTGTGTTGATTAAATTACTTGTGCTGCACGAAGGTTGTCCCAGTGCTTTTGAAAATCTTGTTGGGAGTGCTATCCAAAAGGGCAACTTGTGAAACTCAATGTCTTACGGCCTGCCAGGTCGGGGATATGCACCTTTGCGGATATGAAATGCAAATCCAGTGACATTCTGCGTGAGTGACGCTTTGGAGCAACAAGCGGCGCTTTATGTTTGGAACAATCTTTTGGTGTTTGTGCAAGCAATGCTAACAAAAGGAAAATATGTACTTTATATTTCAACAGGTCCTGTGTCCGGACACACTTGGGATTTAAATATGACTCCAACTCCCGTGATTCTTTGTTTCCAGGCCCAGCTGGGCAGGATACTAATTGGAAGGGATTTGTCAGTTGGAGTGCTCACGGAACGAACTTTTTTTGTCATGCTGCCTCTGAAGAAAGAGTGTTAACTCTGAAACGCGTCAGGCAAGGCGTGTGTTGATTAAATTACTTGTGCTGCACGAAGGTTGTCCCAGTGCTTTTGAAAATCTTGCTATCCAAAAGGGCAACTTGTGAAACTCAATGTATTACGGCCTGCCAGGTCGGGGATATGCACCTTTGCGGATATGAAATGCAAATCCAGTGACATTCTGCGTGAGTGACGCTTTGGAGCAACAAGAGGCGCTTTATTTTTGGAACAATCTTTTGGTGTTTGTGCAAGCAATGCTAACAAAAGGAAAATATTTACTTTATATTTCAACAGGTTCTGTGTCCGGACCCACTTGGGAATTCAATATGACTCCAACTCCCGTGATTCTTTGTTTCCAGGCCCAGCTGGGCAGGATACTAATTGGAAGGGATTTGTCAGTTGGAGTGCTCACGGAACGAACTTTGTTTGTCATGCTGCCTCTGAGGAAAGAGTGTTAACTCTGAAATGCATCAGGTAAGGCGTGTGTTGATTAAATTACTTGTGCTGCACGAAGGTTGTCCCAGTGCTTTTGAAAATCTTGTTGGGAGTGCTATCCAAAAGGGCAACTTGTGAAACTCAATGTATTATGGCCTGGCAGGTCGGGGATATGCACCTTTGCGGATATGAAATGCAAATCCAGTGACATTCTGCGTGAGTGACTCTTTGGAGCAACAAGCGGCGCCTTTTGTTTGGAACAATCTTTTGGTGTTTGTGCAAGCAAAGCTAACAAAAGGAAAATATGTACTTTATATTTCAACAGGTTCTGTGTCCGGACCCACTTGGGATTTAAATATGACTACAACTCCCGTGATTCTTTGTTTCCAGGCCCAGCTGGGCAGGATATTAATTGGAAGGGATTTGTCAGTTGAAGTGCTCACGGAACGAACTTTGTTTGTCATGCTGCCTCTGAAGAAAGAGTGTTAACTCTGAAACGCATCATGCAAGGCTTGTGTTGATTAAATTACTTGTGCTGCATTAAGGTTGTCCCAGTGCTTTTGAAAATCTTGTTGGGAGTGCTATCCAAAAGGGCAACTTGTGAAACTCAATGTATTACGGCCTGCCAGGTCGGGGATATGCACCTTAGCGGATATGAAATGCAAATCCAGTGACATTCTGCGTGAGTGACGCTTTGGAGCAACAAGCGGCGCTTTATGTTTGAAACAAACTTTTGGTGTTTGGGCAAGCAATGCTAACAAAAGGAAAATATGTACTTTATATTTCAACAGGTTCTGTGTCCGGACCCACTTGGGATTTAAATATGACTCCAACTCCCGTGATTCTTTGTTTCCAGGCCCAGCTGGGCAGGATATTAACTGGAAGGGATTTGTCAGTTGGAGTGCTCACGGACCGAACTTTGTTTGTCATGCTGCCTCTGAAGAAAGAGTGTTAACTCTGAAACGCGTCAGGCAAGGCGTGTGTTGATTAAATTACTTGTGCTGCACGAAGGTTGTCCCAGTGCTTTTGAAAATCTTGTTGGGAGTGCTATCCAAAAGGGCAACTTGTGAAACTCAATGTATTACGACCTGCCAGGTCGGGGATATGCACCTTTGCGGATATGAAATGCAAATCCAGTGACATTCTGCGTGAGTGACGCTTTGGAGCAACAAGCGGCGCTTTATGTTTGGAACAATCTTTAGGTGTTTGTGCAAGCAATGCTAACAAAAGGAAAATATGTACTTTATATTTCAACAGGTTCTGTGTCCGGACCCACTTGGGATTTAAATATGACTCCAACTCTCGTGATTCTTTGTTTCCAGGCCCAGCTGGGCAGGATATTAATTGGAAGGGATTTGTCAGTTGGAGTGCTCACGGAACGAACTTTGTTTGTCATGCTGCCTCTGAAGAAAGAGTGTTAACTCTGATACGCGTCAAGAAAGGCGTGTGTTGATTAAAAAACTTATGCTGCACGAAGGTTGTCCCAGTGCTTTTGAAAATCTTGTTGGAGTGCTATCCAAAAGGACACCTTGTGAAACTCAATGTATTACGGCCTGCCAGGTCGGGGATATGCACCTTTGCGGATATGAAATGCAAATCCAGTGACATTCTGCGTGACTGACGCTTTGGAGCAACAAGCGGCACTTTATGTTTGGAACAATCTTTTGGTGTTTGTGCAAGCAAAGCTAACAAAAGGAAAATATGTACTTTATATTTCAACAGGTTCTGTGTCCGGATCCACTTGGGATTTAAATATGACTCCAACTCCCGTGATTCTTTGTTTCCAGGCCCAGCTGGGCAGGATACTAATTGGAAGGGATTTGTCAGTTGGAGTGCTCACGGAACGAACTTTGTTTGTCATGCTGCCTCTGAGGAAAGAGTGTTAACTCTGAAATGCATCAGGAAAGGCGTGTGTTGATTAAATTACTTGTGCTGCACGAAGGTTGTCCCAGTGCTTTTGAAGATCTTGTTGGGAGTGCTATCCAAAAGGGCAACTTGTGAAACTCAATGTATTACGGCCTGCCAGGTCGGGGATATGCACCTTTGCGGATATGAAATGCAAATCCAGTGACATTCTGCGTGAGTGACTCTTTGGAGCAACAAGCGGCGCTTTTTGTTTGGAACAATCTTTTGGTGTTTGTGCAAGCAAAGCTAACAAAAGGAAAATATGTACTTTATATTTCAACAGGTTCTGTGTCCGGACCCACTTGGGATTTAAATATGACTACAACTCCCGTGATTCTTTGTTTCCATTGTTAAATAAAGGTCACGGACAATCGATATTTGCCCGGCGGTATCGCCTCTTTAACCCACGAAATATTAATGAATGAAGAGGCAGGCGCTGGAGACGGGAAGGCAGGAAACAAGGTTTATTCTCTCTGGAGGAGAACACATCAGTTCAGACAGCAGGTATCGTCATGAGGTGCTCTACCCGCATCTCTGAGGCCTGGCCTCTTATACACAGGTTTATTGCTTTATTACATACAACATATTCTTGGCGATGCTTTGATGTACGGAAAGACATTCTCGGAACCCCCGCTCCAAGCCCGTTCCCACACACATATACAGCAGAAGTCCCCACCCCGGTCACAACAGGTGATGATTACCGCGCAGCTGGACATTCCGCCGATTCACGGAATGTGGGGGGTTTGATCGGATCTCATAGGGTGGGGGCTTTGATCAACTCGAGGGTCCTTTGATGAGGGAAGCTTTCTACTGTACGGGGAGGGGCAATAAACAGTATCGGCAGAGCTAGGTGTCGGCCTGGGAACGGGGGAGACAGACGGGCACACAGGAAAAGGGGTTTGTATCAAAAGGGCCTGGGGCCATGAAAGGAATGAAGGGAGGTGTCGCGCTGGGAACAGGATGGGGTTCTGAAGCAGAGCTGCGCTGAAGGGGGGTTTATGACCCAAGGCATGTGCGAACGGGGGTTGTCAGCGTGCGGGCTTTTGTGAGGGCGAAGGGCTATGCTGGGGGCCAGTGGCATGCAAAATGGCGGGTGTGCACGACAAAAAGTGTGGCATCAGGGGAAAAGGCAAGATGGCGCAGATAATGTTTACCAAACCGTACTAATTTTCCACAGTCCTCCCTTTAACATATCCAAGACATCTTGCTGGCCTATTTCCAAGTCATGTCGACTGTGGTGGTCATAGGAAAAGAAGTAGGTACCCAGGTGAAGGAGTTATAAACATTACATTTTAAAATCTTTCATCTTAGGAGGCGGGTCTATCGATAAAAACTCGTTTGCAGGAAAGTCATAGTAATGCAATAACAGACAAAAATGATTCTGTAGTGAGAGCATTGAGTACATTTCATAGCTACTTATAGTCGTTCGGAATGTAAATTGATAGGTCATTACATATGTGAGTTCTGTTCATGTTTGGTTGGAGCATAATTAATACAATGGTGGCTGGGAGAGAAATGAGACATAGTAGTAACGATAATTAAGGGTATCAATGTTCGAAGTTAGCGAGTTCTCAGTATTCTTTGTCGTTTTCTGTTGGCACTGTGGAGCACCGGCGGTGGAGCTACGGGTCCGGCTCTATTCTAGGTCCCGCGTTGCAGGGCACAACCTTTTCCTCGCGTTGCTGGTCAAAAAGGTCCTTTTCGCCCTGTCCTTTGAGTTGATTGTCAAAAAGTTCAGATGGAAGAAATATGTGTATGAGCAGTCCTTAGGGTAGGTCGGAGAAAAAGGGGGACGGAGCAGGGCCAGATCGGGAACAGACTAGGGCGACGGAAAATTTCAGGTAGGCGGGCTCATGACCGAGTTCAGAGAGCGGGGACTTTTCGGCATACGTTGAACATCGAGCAGGGGCATCAGGTCAGCCCTTTCCTCTCATTTTGTCAAAAACAGTGCCTCGTCCTGCAGCTCCTTACTGTCGCGGTCTCGCCTTGGCCAATGTCGCAGGTGTTCCATAATCTGTAGTCAGGCCACGTGCTCCCACATCCGGTCCTTCTTTCCTCCGACCGTCGTACCCTTAAATGAGTTTGAAAAGACAGTCTTTAGAGAATTGGCAGAGGAAGGTAATCACATGAGTCTATTTCTCTCCCAGCTCCAGGTAAATGAGAAACGTCCGTTATATTGGGGTTCACAATTAACATATAAATGACTGATGATGGGCTTGCTGGATTTACTATAACTTTCCCTCGCAACTATTTCTTTGGCGTTTGTTGGTCGAGATACGAGGCCTGGTACCTTTTATTGCATTACAGTTACGTCAGTTCTTCTGACGGAGACCCACCTTCCTAGTACGAGCCTTACAAAGCTATACCGTTCTCCTGGGCTTTATATTAAAAAAAGCGCAACGTGCTATCACCATGGTCTGATAGGTATCTTTCTGAGAGATGAACATAGGCTAAACATTTTTCATTCTATCACTGCATCCTGCCTTTCAGCTAAACAGTTTACTTTCAACAGGGTTCATTGCAATGATTTCTTCACTTCGGTCTAATCTTAATTTTGCAAACATCGTTCTAGTTTCTACGTGGCCTCTTACGACCTGACTACTTAATTAAGAAGCCGGGGTTTTATGGAAAACAACTAGGGACATAGGAAACTGTGGTAAGGGACTATCGTCTTGCTTTGTGTTATAAGGACATTATTTTAGCAGAAGGCCACAGTTCAGTTGGTAAGCGTGTAGTGATATTTCTCGAATTCCAAACTCTGTAGTTTGCTTATCAACAAATCATTTCTAGGAACAACGGCTGGCCTGCGTTAGTCGTAAATCGACCCATCTCTTACAACCGGGGGTGAAGGACAGTTTTAAAACTCTCGTCTGGGGCAGCTGATACGAAACTGGGGGCGTTCTGGGAAGATGGGGATGTTTCGATCACCTTTACTGTTTGGGTATTGCGACAATTCGGGACGGGGAAGGTCGCGTTATCTGAGGCCTCTTTTTATAACACAGGAGCTGCTGACATGTAGTTCCCTTATTACGGGTCAGATTAGGGAACCTCAGTCGTCTTACCTGTCCTTTCCCTTATGGTCAATTCTCGGTTCCATCAATTTTTAGCAGAAAGGATAGGTAGTGACACGGCGTCAGGGTGATTTTATTTAGGGTAAATTTTGTGCAAATACTTGCGGTATTTGGAGCCAATTGGGTGGTGCACTAGGGGTGGCGGTTTGCCAATTTAGGTGCTAGTCGTTCGGAAGAGAGAGAGAGAGATAGAGAGAGAGAGAGAGAGAGAGAGAGAGAGAGAGAGAGAGAGAGAGAGAGAGAGAGAGAGAGAGAGAGAGTGATGTGCAACAACAGGCTAAATAGTACACGTGCGACATGGGGAGTGGCCGTGTATTTAAGATAGGCTATTCAGCGCATTACACAACATAAGACATTACGGGTCTGTGTTAGAATTTCGAAAGCATGCAGTTTGGGATGGACGAGCATTAGGCCGGGTACAGAGGACATGCATCGAGTAGTCCGCTTCGTGTATCAGACATGGCGAGGCTTCAGATCTTCACCATACCTCGGTCGTGATTCCGATGTGGCCTGTAGGGGGAGGAAAAGAGGGGAGGGGAGGGGGACAACATTCGAGCATATCAAAAGCACGGGTACAAAAGTCTTTTACTTACCTCATACTCGTCTCATCTCCTCGGGATAGAATCCCTGGGGTTTTGGTTTCTGGAGCCAAAAAAAAGGGGGGGGTGGGGGCAGTGTGTCCTTATAGGCCGTGGGTAGGGAAACGTTAGAGAATCAGAAGCACTTAGTGTGGGGGGTTCTAGTTGGTAGGTGCATTTAGCTATCGGGGTCCTTAAATCTCTTTCAACGCTGTGATGTTCTAAGGTTTATCAGTTCTTCGGACAACTCTGTTCCCTAGTACCTTTGAGTGTCGTGTCTTTATAATATTCTATCATCTAACATCGTTTCATTTTACCCATCCTCTATATTCCATCATTTACACCGCTTCGCTTTACCCATCCCCAGAAGTCGAGGTCTTTCTCCATGCGCGAGTCCCTGAGTCAGTCGCACATTTGACGGCAGAGTATCGTGTCTTGGATTCGATCCTCCATCCGGGGCTGGGCAACCATCTTCTAATAACCTTAAAGAGAGAGCAGAGTAGGGTGCACAGAAAAAAACTCTCCCGCCGATCCCACATTTTAAATAAAGCATGCAATACCCGTTCATAGTTTCGAAAACCTTTATTTTCACAATCGTTCAGCATGTTGATAGGACAGTGTGATCGGGGTTGGCCGGATACGGCAATGGCTAAAGTGCGTACAGTAGAGGGGGGCTATCTGGTAGGATTAAAAAAAACATGTTTAAGAAGGTTCATTCATTCATTTGCAGGGAACTAAAAACGTCTATCGAATAGTTGAGGGACCAAGGGGCATTCATTTCATAATTGGAAACACAGTTGGACTAGTTGTAATCAAATTCTTATAGGTATACCATGGGAGTGTGTCATAAGCGAGATTACATGTCGGACATGATAATATCATAATGAATCGTACATTGAAAAACATTTTTCACGGGGTCCTTTTACATGTTCGTCGAGTGAATCCTCCCTCTTTTCCGTCAAGTGTACAAAGGATCATAACATATCTCGGAACATCGAGTCTTTTTAGCAAAAGAAAACACCACGAGGTGTTCATAAGTTCCTATTGTTACCGGCGCCATTTTGGGCGGGGCCGGGTTAGTCCGGAAGTAGTATCAAGGAAAAAATGTTTCCTACAACCGGCAGTTGGACCAGAGTCCTTTTCGGCAGTTCGAGAATTCATGCTAACAGAAGGAGTGGCTATGTCATGCTTATTTCGTTAGCGATCAAGGCAGTTGTCCCTCACCGGAAACCTGCAGGGGCCGAGGGCTCCTGGGACTTTTGTAGAATCTTCAAGGCTGTGGGGGTGCTGTCGGAGGTGGGGGCTCGTGCCCCGGTGGGCAAGCGCCCGAGTTACATTGCTGTCCAAAGTTACTCTAGCGGCCGAGACCCGCCTTCCAGCGGACCCAGACGCCATTTTGAGGCCCTGCAGCAGCCCCCCTCGTCGAGTCTGCAAGAGTGGAAGAGACCTTTCTGGGGACAAATAGGGAATGGAACTCCGTGATGTGGAAGCAGGACGTTCGGCTAGGGTGCAGCTGTGGTGCCCCCACCTGGGGGGCGAGGGAGACTCGTTTGCGCCGTCTCCCTCTCCCGGTGCACTCCATGCCGCTCTCTTTCATGGGCATGCACGATGGTCTCTCCACACCCTGTGCTCCACAAGTCCCATGCCCAGTGCTGCGGAAGTATGGCCACCTGCGGCACATGTTCAGTGCTGCGCAAGTACTGGGGCGCCACCATGGTATGTTCGGTGCTACGCAGGTGTTGGTACCACCGCCTGGCTGGAGGAGTTCGGCGCCGGGCCGGGGGCTGGGAAACCTCCTATCCGTGGAGGTGGGAGAGGCTCGTCCGCGTCACCTCTCCCTCCCAGCCCGACCTGGACTAATTTTCGCGGAGGTATGTACAAGACATCCCCCCCCCCCAGAGTTGTCGCAGCCATTATTCAAGTGGCGCCGGGCGTGCTGCTGCGGCCATTACGGAGGGGAAAAGAAAGAAGTGTCCCGTCCTTCTCTGGGCCGGGCTTCCGGTGGATGTCGGCCGGACGCCCCTTGCTCTGGCCCCATGAACGGGTTCCTTGGCTCATCGGCTGCAGCCGGATCCAGTTGGCCCCAGTCCCTGGCCATTGGTGGCCGGACCGGGAAGACATGTGGCGGGACTACCTGAAACTCCCACGCGCCACCGTGGCCGGACTGGGGGAGAGAGAGAGGGGGGGTCGAGGACATAGACATCCCCCCCCCTACAACTCTCCGGTGTGGTCAAGGTGATCCCCTGGCTGGGTCCCGCTGGCCCTTGTCTCTCCTCCGGCTCCACCCTATGTTACGATTTTCTGGCCGACTGTTGGCAGCAGGACCCGCCTTATATGGGTTGCTGCCGGCTGGGCGTAGCCGTAACCCTGCCCTACCTTGGAAGGTTCCAGAGTGGGGGGGGCGAATGTTCTGCTGACTTTCATTTTCTAGTTTGCCATTCTTGTTTCAAACGTTTTCTGTTGTTAGGGCATTAATAGGTGTTATTATTACGTACTGTTATTTGTTTCTTGTTCGTTATGTTAAATAAAAGTTCAAGTTCATCAGTGGCCTACGGATTTCATTTTCCCATTCCTTTCTTTCCAGGTTGTTCCATGCTAAAGCTTCTGTTAACAGAAGTTAAGTAACACGGAAACACAGGCAGGGGGATGACGTAGATTCATGCATCACGTACACACAAACTCAGACGGGGAGACAGTACAAGTATTATATACAAGAGACCCAAGACAAACAGTTATTAATTATTATTTTTTTTTTTGTTTTGGCCATAATTATCTTTTTCTGTATGCCGCGCATACTTATCGTTAGAGCAATGGGGCAGGCTTTAGTTATATGCCTATAAGGATGCGGACGAAAGGAGGTAGTAGGTTTTCAGACATTGGCAATATCCCTAGTCCTCTCGGCGAAGGATACTTGTGTAACCCTTACCTCGAAATACCCTAAACTTTTCCCTACTTGGCTAAACGTAAGGATGCTTGATCATGTGTGTACATTATTCTTTCTGCTTTATTCGGGGTTTGTCGTCTGTTAATTTAGAGCTAGACTGGGTTTCCCGTCTTAGCGTTGTTTGATCTATGAGGACTCGAACATGTCGCTGAAATCGGCCTGGCGAAATCTGTGCCATCGGGCATAATCGAACGTGGTGGTTCTACCTGGCCTGTCCATGTCAGTCTGATTCATCTTTGTCTCGCGCCTTTTCCCTTTCTGCCGGCCTGTTATTCCTGTCGGTCCTCTGCTCCTACTCACGTTCAGTAGAGTCGGGCATTGGGCTTTCCAGTGCCCGGCATATCTACAAAAAGCACATTGGTTTTGCCCTAAGTCTGGCCGCCCTGTGCGTAGTGTCGGGGGATTACTTTCGGGACGTTGTGTCCTGGGGTCGTCCTGTCGATATGTTCCTTTACCTGCTCTGTCCTCGTCTCTTTTCTTTCGTTGCATTGCTTCTTTGCGCCACATACCGAGGCAGTCGAGCATAATAGGCGTTGTCTTATTATCACGAAGGGCTATTTCTAACGTTTCTATTTTATCAAGATCGAAGGATCCTATCAGTGGCCACTGTTTCTCTTGATTTTCTTTGGTATACTTGTGCCACAGTTTACTATAGGCTACGGTAACTAATCCATAGTTTATGAACATGTCTTTATTAGGGGTGCCTTCCAGCGGAGCTAGATGATCCACCTCTAATAAACGGTCCGGGCTGAACCAGCTATCGACCAGTGGGGAGAAGACAGACATGACAGCTCACAACGAGGGACAAAAAGTCAGCACTGCCTATCTTATCACTGTGTGCAAAGACTAGACAGAATATTTCTATTCTACGTTGTTTGCAGGCAGTGAATACCTCATGAACCAATATGAAAATAAAAAAACAATTCAGTGGGGAGAATAAGTAGATTGGCAAAAGGTCTGCGTCCTCTACCCTTTCACTATCTGCAAAGGGGAACCTGTTCTTTCCTGTTTGTAGACAGAGAATCTCCAGAAAACAATCCGCGAACAGTAGCTCGGGGTCAAAAAACAGTTAATCAGCGTCCGTTAATAAATAATTAATCAGTGGGGGAGAAAGATAGGCACGACGGCTGCGTTACCTATCCTTCACTGTTTGCAAAGAGAAAGAGCCTACTGTTTCTTCGTGTGCAGACAGTGAATCTCCAAATAGGTCAACAAAGAGTAATACTAGTATTTTCTGAACAATTAAACAATTATTTCGTGATTCGTCGTGTCTACACGACCTTACCCGGACCGTATGGACAGTTTCTTGTCTTCCGAATCCAGCGCCCGATCGTCCTCTTTTCTTTGTAATCCTCGCAGCACTCCTGATGGTTCCCAGTCAGGACCGTAGATCACTCGGGAGAGGTCTGTTCGGAACCAGTGAAGTTCGGATGATCGGCTGCCAGACGAGGGTCTATTGGGCAAGTGCTCTCCCGATCGTTGCAGTCGTTCACTCTGTCGTCAGGACCTCTCCCACTGGATCCACGAGTCGCTGATGGGCCCCACGCTTGGGACGCCAATTGTTAAATAAAGGTCACGGACAATCGATATTTGCCCGGCGGTATCGCCTCTTTAACCCACGAAATATTAATCAATGAAGAGGCAGGCGCTGGAGACGGGAAGGCAGGAAACAAGGTTTATTCTCTCCGGAGGAGAACACATCAGTTCAGACAGCAGGTATCGTCATGAGGTGCTCTACCCGCATCTCTGAGGCCTGGCCTCTTATACACAGGTTTATTGCTTTATTACATACAACATATTCTTGGCGATGCTTTGATGTACGGAAAGACATTCTCGGAACCCCCGCTCCAAGCCCGTTCCCACACACATATACAGCAGAAGTCCCCACCCCGGTCACAACAGGTGATGATTACCGCGCAGCTGGACATTCCGCCGATTCACGGAATGTGGGGGGTTTGATCGGATCTCATAGGGTGGGGGCTTTGATCAACTCGAGGGTACTTTGATAAGGGAAGCTTTCTACTGTACGGGGAGGGGCAATAAACAGTATCGGCAGAGCTAGGTGTCGGCCTGGGAACGGGGGAGACAGACGGGCACACGGGAAAAGGGGTTTGTATCAAAAGGGCCTGGGGCTATGAAAGGAATGAAGGGAGGTGTCGCGCTGGGAACAGGATGGGGTTCTGAAGCAGAGCTGCGCTGAAGGGGGGTTTATGACCCAAGGCATGTGCGAGCGGGGGTTGTCAGCGTGCGGGCTTTTGTGAGGGCGAAGGGCTATGCTGGGGGCCAATGGCATGCAAAGGGGCGGTTCTGATCGAGGCACCTGAAATGGCGGGTGTGCACGACAAAAAGTGTGGCATCAGGGGAAAAGGCAAGATGGCGCAGATAATGTTTACCAAACCGTACAAATTTTCCACACCAGGCCCAGCTGGGCAGGATATTAATTGGAAGGGATTTGTCAGTTGAAGTGCTCACGGAACGAACTTTGTTTGTCATGCTGCCTCTGAAGAAAGAGTGTTAACTCTGAAACGCATCATGCAAGGCTTGTGTTGATTAAATTACTTGTGCTGCATTAAGGTTGTCCCAGTGCTTTTGAAAATCTTGTTGGGAGTGCTATCCAAAAGGGCAACTTGTGAAACTCAATGTATTACGGCCTGCCAGGTCGGGGATATGCACCTTAGCGGATATGAAATGCAAATCCAGTGACATTCTGCGTGAGTGACGCTTTGGAGCAACAAGCGGCGCTTTATGTTTGAAACAAACTTTTGGTGTTTGTGCAAGCAATGCTAACAAAAGGAAAATATGTACTTTATATTTCAACAGGTTCTGTGTCCGGAACCACTTGGGATTTAAATATGACTCCAACTCCCGTGATTCTTTGTTTCCAGGCCCAGCTGGGCAGGATATTAATTGGAAGGGATTTGTCAGTTGGAGTGCTCACGGACCGAACTTTGTTTGTCATGCTGCCTCTGAAGAAAGAGTGTTAACTCTGAAACGCGTCAGGCAAGGCGTGTGTTGATTAAATTACTTGTGCTGCACGAAGGTTGTCCCAGTGCTTTTGAAAATCTTGTTGGGAGTGCTATCCAAAAGGGCAACTTGTGAAACTCAATGTATTACACCCTGCCAGGTCGGGGATATGCACCTTTGCGGATATGAAATGCAAATCCAGTGACATTCTGCGTGAGTGACGCTTTGGAGCAACAATCGGCACTTTATGTTTGGAGCAATCTTTTGGTGTTTGTGCAAGCAATGCTAACAAAAGGAAAATATGTACTTTATATTTCAACAGGTTCTGTGTCCGGACCCACTTGGGATTTAAATATGACTCCAACTCCTGTGATTCTTTGTTTCCAGGCCCAGCTGGGCAGGATATTAATTGGAAGGGATTTGTCAGTTGGAGTGCTCACGGAACGAACTTTGTTTGTCATGCTGCCTCTGAAGAAAGAGTGTTAACTCTGAAACGCGTCAGGAAAGGCGTGTGTTGATTAAATTACTTTTGCTGCACGAAGGTTGTCCCAGTGCTTTTGAAAATCTTGTTGGGAGTGCTATCCAAAAGGGCAACTTGTGAAACTCAATGTATTACGGCCTGCCAGGTCGGGGATATGCACCTTTGCGAATATGAAATGCAAATTCAGTGACATTCTGCGTGAGTGACGCTTTGGAGCAACAAGCGGCGCTTTATGTTTGGAACAATCTTTTGGTGTTAGTGCAAGCAATGCTAACAAAAGGAAAATATGTACTTTATATTTCAACAGGTTCTGTGTCCAGATCCACTTGGGATTTAAATATGACTCCATCTCCCGTGATTCTTTGTTTCCAGGCCTAGCTGGGCAGGATATTAATTGGAAGGGATTTGTCAGTTGGAGTGCTCACGGAACAAACTTTGTTTGTCATGCTGCCTCTGAAGAAAGAGTGTTAACTCTGAAACGCATCAGGCAAGGCGTGAGTTGGTTAAATTACTTGTGCTGCACGAAGGTTGTCCCAGTGCTTTTGAAAATCTTGTTGGGAGTGCTATCCAAAAGGGGAACTTATGAAACTCAATGTATTACGGCCTGTCAGGTCGGGGATGTGCACCTTTGCGGATATGAAATGCAAATCCAGTGACATTCTGCATGAGTGACGCTTTGGAGCAACAAGCAGCGCTTTATGTTTGGAACAATCTTTTGGTGTTTGTGCAAGCAATGCTAACAAAAGGAAAATGTGTACTTTATATTTCAACAGGTTCTGTGTCCGGACCCACTTGGGATTTAAATATGACTCCAACTCCCGTGATTCTTTGTTTCCAGGCCCAGCTGGGCAGGATATTAATTGGAAGGGATTTGTTAGTTGGAGTGCTCACGGAACGAACTTTGTTTGTCATGTTGCCTCTGAAGAAAGAGTGTTAACTCTGAAGCGCGTCAGGAAAGGCGTGTGTTGATTAAATTACTTTCGCTGCACGAAGGAAGTCCCAGTGCTTTTGAAAATCTTGTTGGGAGTGCTATCCAAAAGGGCAACTTGTGAATCTCAATGTATTACAGCCTGCCAGGTCAGGGACATGCACCTTTGCGGATATGAAATGCAAATCCAGTGACATTCTGTGTGAGTGACGCTTTGGAGCAACAAGCGGCGCTTTATGTTTGGAACAATCTTTTGGTGTTTGTGCAAGCAATGCTAACAAAAGGAAAATATGTACTTTATATTTCAACAGGTTCTGCGTCCGGACCCACTTGGGATTTAAATATGACTCCAACTCCCGTGATTCTTTGTTTCCAGGCCCAGCTGGGCAGGATAATAATTGGAAGGGATTTGTCAGTTGGAGTGCTCATGGAACGAACTTTGTTTGTCATGCTGCCTCTGAAGAAAGAGTGTTAACTCTGAAACGCGTCAGGCAAGGCGTGTGTTGATTAAATTACTTGTGCTGCACGAAGGTTGTCCCAGTGCTTTTGAAAATCTTGTTGGGAGTGCTATCCAAAAGGGCAACTTGTGAAACTCAATGTATTACGGCCTGCCAGGTCGAGGATATGCACCTTTGCGGATATGAAATGCAAATCCAGTGACATTCTGCGTGAGTGACGCCTTGGAGCAACAAGCAGCGCTTTATGTTTGGAACAATCTTTTGGTGTTTGTGCAAGCAATGCTAACAAAAGGAAAATATGTACTTTATATTTCAACAGGTTCTGCGTCCGGACCCACTTGGGATTTAAATATGACTCCAACTCCCGTTATTCTTTGTTTCCAGGCCCAGCTGGGCAGGATAATAATTGGAAGGGATTTGTCAGTTGGAGTGCTCATGGAACGAACTTTGTTTGTCATGCTGCCTCTGAAGAAAGAGTGTTAACTCTGAAACGCGTCAGGCAAGGCGTGTGTTGATTAAATTACTTGTGCTGCACGAAGGTTGTCCCAGTGCTTTTGAAAATCTTGTTGGGAGTGCTATCCAAAAGGGCAACTTGTGAAACTCAATGTATTACGGCCTGCCAGGTCGAGGATATGCACCTTTGCGGATATGAAATGCAAATGACATTCTGCGGGAGTGACAAGCGGTACAAAAGGGGGTGGTGATGGACGGAGCATTTGAACCAATCACACACTCACACCCAGTCAAAAGATTTGGGTTTGATCCATAACTGTTCTTTAGCCCACTCTGCCACCCCAGATCAGACAGTGGAGAAGCGTGGCTCAGTGGTTAGAGGCGGCAGACCCGGAAGCTGAGATCGGCCGTGGACCAGGGTTCGATTCCCCACCTCGGCGGGTCTCGGGCTCAAAAATTTCACAGACTCGACAATTCTCGCTCCGGTGCCTACTCGACTCACGGGGTCACACTCTGCGACTCTGGGCAATAGCTTGCTTAATCTCCACTACGGCCCCTCGCGGCGGGATGCCTGGCTTTCACCTTGTGGATACCCTGCCGGGGTATCTCACAGGGGAATACCAGGACGGGTTCCCTAAGCAAGCGCCTTGATGTCATCAGTGATGTCACTGACCATGTCATGAATGATGTAATATGTGACATCATCAGCAGTGGATTGCGGGTGCGCGATATATAGTTAGTGCAACTAACTATATATGGAATTTCAATGGTTTTGTGTGAGTAAAATAAGGTTTTTTAAATGCTAATTCCTAACTATATATGCTCTATAACCTATGGTTTTTTCAGTGAATTTCATTGGTTTTTTAAAAGCTAATATCTATAGCTGTAAAATGTATTCTTCTTTAAATCAAAAAATATATTTTATATGTTTATTAATAATTTTTTTTATTATTATTTTTTTTGTTCGCTCCCGGTTCGCGAACCGGGAAGCTTCCCGTTAGCTCAATTTGATGCCGCGACCCGGTCCGCGAACCGGTAAACGTTCTGTTTGCGCAACTGCCGTGTTAGAAATCAACATCGTGACGCGTTGCGGAAGCGCGATGTATCACTTTGTCGCGTAATGCGTCTTATGACGCGCCGCGTTAGCGCACCCGGAAGTGCTCCGGTACGCGAACTGAGACGCGAAGCGCAGCTCCCCGGAAGCGATCTGGGGCACGTCGCAAAAGCGCAACGTATCGCGTTGCCGCGTAATGCGTCTTATGACGCGCCGCGTTAGCGCACCCGGAAGTGCTCCGGAGCGCGAACCGAGGCGCGAAGCACAGCTCCCCGGAAGCAATCCGGGGCGCGTTCCGCAGCGCGTAACATAAGCGTAACAGGTCATGTGACTTGTTAATAAAACTTTTCATTGGTTCATTTCACTTTTGGTTTCCTAATGTTGTAAGGCTAGGTCAGGTGACCTAAAAATAACACTTTTCATTGGTTTAGAACTATTTTTTTTCCCAAATGATGAAAGCCCCCACCTTTATTCTCACTCTGACTTTCAACTTTGTGAAAGGAAGACCTATTTTGCTCATTGGAAAATGGCTTCACTAGTAGCTGCAGCTGGTGCACCCCCACCACCACCACCACCACCATCAAGGAAGAGAGGACAACCTCCACAGTTCATTGCCAGCACAGAGGAGGAAGAGGATCAAGAAGAGGAAGAGGAAATACAGGCACCACAGTTTTTACAAGAGGAGCCCCGGGTATCTCATCATAAAAATAGTTTCATTTGGCAGTTTTTTTCTTTTCCTGAAGGACAGAAAAAAGTTAATGCTCGGTATGTCACGTGCCTGATATGCAAAGAGGACTTATCTAGAGGCACAGATAAGAAGTATAGTTTCGGCAACTATACTATGCACCGTCACATGCAGAGGTGGCATCCACTAAATTACAGCCGGGCAGAGATGCGTGACCTTCAGGACAACCCCCCAACTCCTGTGGCCAGGACATCGGCACAGGTATATCTGTCGGGGCCAGAGGCACGGGAAACAGTGCCAAACATTCAGGAAAACTTTGTCCACATGAAGATTGTCTGTATATATTGCGGTACCTTACTCTCATGTGCCAATATGAGCATTAACTTAGTAAACAGAGCATTTGAAAACCACAAATGCTCTAAACGCCCCAAAAAATAAAACATTTTTTTGCTCCTGTTGAGCCCTTTCCAATGCCTGTTTTTTGTTGTTTCCCCCCCCAAAAACCAAAAAAAACATAAAATTGTTCAAAAAATACAAAAAAACAAAAAATGTTCAGAAAAATAAAAAAAAAATATAAAACAACAAAAACATAAAAAAAAAGTTCTTTTCAGAACTACCTCCCCTTTATAAAAAAATTGCTAGAATGTTTAGCACTCTGGCAACCTCTATTTCTTTTGGTTCGCTTCCCCGTTCGCTCCCCGGTGCGCGAACCGGGAGCGAACCAAAAAAAATTTAAAAAGAAGAGTAAGTATAAGGGAAGTAAACAGAGAGTAATGTTAAAAGAAAGACAGCTATAGGGAGTAAACCAGAGATACTGTTTAATAGATTGATTTACCGAAGAAAAGATGGAAGAGGGTATAATTGTGAAAAACACAATAGATAAGGACAGTAGAAGAATAACAAAGAAGAGTTTCTTAGAGAATATGAGTGAATGTTCAAAATAAGATTAAAACATGTGGAATAACAGAGAGAAAAAACAGAAAGCAGAAAAGAAGAAGTAACAGAAAAAGAATAATTGAAACAGCAAAGAAATCTAAATAACATAGGGGCATATTATCAACATAGGCAATAAAAGTTTTGCAGCTTTTATCGGCAGAAATGTGTCGCTAAAGCTGCTTTTGCGGCAGAAAACTGCCGCTAAAACCGCTTTTGCAGCAGTTTTCTGCCGATAAAAACAGCAATAATTGTATTGGCTGTGTTCATAATATGCCCCTTAGTGTGCTTCAACTACACAGAGAAAGCATAATGAACAAGTAGTGAAACAGTGATCAGTCAGAGACACTAAGAGTAATAGAGACGGAGTGACTAAATGTAAATGTACAGGAATTTATATAGCGCAAATCACCAAGCGGTTTCTAAGCGCTTGCTTAGGGAACCCGTCCTGGTATTCCCATGTGAGATAACCCCGACAGGGTATCCGCAAGGTGAAAGCCAGGCATCCCACCGCGAGGGGCCGTTGTGGAGATTAAGCAAGCTATTGCCCAGAGTCGCAGAGTGTGAACCCGTGAATCAAGTAGGCACCGGAGCAAGAATTGTTGAGTCCATGGACATTTTTTTAGGACTCAAGACCCCGCCGAGCCGGGAATTGAACCCTGGTCCCGGGCTGACCTCTGCTTCCAGGTCTGCCTCTTCTAACCAGTGAGCCACACTTCTCCACAACAAGTGAACAAGAGTGAGGAACTATGAGAAGAGAAAGACTGAGAAAAGGAGTGGAAGGAGTAGAGTAAGTAAGTAATAGAGAAAGGAATGAGGGAAGTAGCAAAGGCAGGAAAGTGAGGGTTAAAGAAATGAAGCAGTGGAACTAAAAGTAGTTAAATGTGATAGAAATGAAACGAAAAGAGTACAAAACATTTACCTTATAATTGTCGTTAACTTAGTCACTTGTTATTTTTATACTTTCAATCTGTGAAAGAGATAACAAACATTTGAAAAATATTAAAACATATATTTAAAAATTAGAAAAGACAAGGGAAAAGATTGAAGGACAAACAGTTTTTCAACAACTTTGACACTTACAGAAGCTTCTGCTTCTCCAGGCCCCCTACACAGTCCTAAAGATATACATTTTAAACTAACAGTATCTTGATGCAGATGAAGTAAGGCCTATATTGGAACATGGTGCATCTATTGCACTGCTGTTGTCTCACAAAAGTGACGCAATGGCAGCGCAAAAGAGGTGCACAATCATCATAAAACTGTTCCTAACATTTAAAATGATTGTTTCAGAATGGCAATAAGGTGTGTCCTATCCAGACGTTTGTTTCAGGTGAGGCCTACTCAGGGTTCAAGATCAAATTTAGGCTTGTTCAAGAGTACAGAGGAGATAATACATGTGCAGACCAACCAATAAAGTTCAGACTTCCTCTGTTTCCCTGGACAGGCCTAAACTTCATCTGCACAATGTGATTCGTAATGTTAGGAAACACAGGTAATGTATTTCAAAAACGTGCAATTTCTTTTGCTCATTTCACAATCACATCACTTGTGTTTCCTTTGGTTAGGTATCTCATTGTGCAGATGTAGTCCAGCATATGAAAGAGTACGCACTGCATGCAACAACTTTGACACTTACTGAAGCCTCAGCTTCTCCATACCCCCTACACAGTCCTAATTATATACATTTTAAACTGACAGTATCTTGCTGGAAATGAACTGAGGCCTATCTTGCAACATGGTGCATCTTTTACACAAAAGTGTCGGAACAGCGGCGTAAAAGAGGCACACAGCCTTCATAAAAGTGCCCTTAACATTTTAAATAATTGTTTCTAGATGCTGATAAGGTGTAACCTATCCACAGATTTGTTTCAGGTAAGTCCTACTCAGGGTTGCAGATGAAATTTAGGCTTGTTGAAGAGTATAGAGGAGATAATACATGTGCAGGCCTACTAACGAAGTGAGTCATGTCCACTGCACTCTTGAACAAATGTCAGACCTCCTCTGTCTCCTGGAACAGGCCTAAACCTCATCTACACAATGTGATGTGTAATGTTAGGAAACACAGGTAATATAATCGAAAAACGTGCAATTTTTATTGCTCATTCCACAATCACATCACCTGTGTTTCCTTTGCTTAGGTATCTCATTGTGGAAATGTAGTCTATCATATGAAAGACTACATAGAATGTGAGCACTGTATGCAACAACTTTGACACTTACAGAAGCCTCACCTTCTCCATGCCTCCTACACAGTTCTAAATGTACATCATAAATACAAACAGTACAGAATTAATTATCAAGTTAAATGGTTTATTTTTGCTGTTCTCAGAATGTATCAAATTTCACTAATAACAGTGACTTGAAGGTATTCATCATATAACAGCGGGGAAAAAAAAACACAATCAAAATGATTGTGTTTAAAAAGCCCATATAACATAACCAATCAGAAATCAGAACTCCTCAAAATTAACTTACTTTCCATGACGTCGAAGGATGTCCTATGAACAGCTTACACTCGGTTGTGCTGTTTTTATTTTCAGCCCGCCACTTTCTGAAAGAAAACCTCCATCATTTTGAAAAATATGTTACATACAATAAATTACTTCTCGCTCTCTACCACACGTTTCCACAAGGCCAAATCATGTAAGAGCCATGTATAACTCTTGGAATTCTTGTAAGCAAATCCCGTCATTTTCTATTTCCGCAACTTTCAGAAAGAAAACGTTCAAGATCACTTTCACAATCCTGGACTAGTAATATCTTACCCTTCTTGCTCACTTATGTTCTACATTTCCTATGACACTGATACTGCTTACTATGAAGCAGACTTATACTACCTCTATGACTACTACAATTATTTAATTCTCTACATCACTTTTAATCACAAAGCAATATAAAACAGTAGATAAAACTGTATCAACCCCTAGAATCATTATACGCCAGTTACCTACCCTAAATTCTCTTTTCTGAAAACAGAAAGTAAGAATATTTTTAAGTAAAAAGGCAACATTGTATCGTAGTCAAATGGCAATAATTTCCGAAACAGCACATTTTTTTACATTTTCAATAAGCTGTGTGATAAGCTGATCTTGTCAAATGACCATCATGCCATATAATAGCTGCAGTTACAAATGTTCTTCCTAAAATCAACGACTGTGTAGCCACAACATTTGTAATTAAAGTTGAAGACTTACTTTCATCAGGTTTATATAGTTGGATTTTTAAAATGACATTATAATCAAAAGTTTGGACAAATAATCTAGACAGCATTGCAGACTTACATTCCCTCTACTCCATGTCTTGATTGGCTGCTTGAATTAGCTTATAAAAAGAAACAGTTTTTCTGAACTCATTCAAAGTGCAGTTATTTTTCCATGACGTCAAGTGTTATGGTAAGAACACCGTTTGCTTTGGGAAATACTCTGTTGTCCTTCAACTAATCTCTGCCCAACACTTTCTGTAAGAAAATCTTCTTTTTTTCCAGGAACTATTTAAAACTCAAAAATAACTTTTGACTCTGTACTACACTTATCCTCAAGGCCAAATCGTGTAGGAGCCATTAGAACCTCTTGAAATTCCTCAGAGCAAATCCCGAGATTCCTTCTCTAAAATTTTGGTTTTAAAAACACCAGGTAAGAATTTTTAAGGTCAAAAGGTAATGTTGTTTTGAAAATTAAAACAGAATCGTTGCAGAATGACCAGCCATTTCTAGACTTTAAATAAGCTGTGTAATGTCCTGATGTTATTGAAGGACCATCATGATATATAATTGCTGCAGTTACAAAAGTCCTTCCTGATATTGACAACTGCGAAGCAACAACATTTTTAATTAAAGTTGTCAATTTTGTTCCATCAGGCCTACATCATTGGAACATTAAAATGACATACTGGCCATATGTTCGTATAAATAATGTTGACATAATTTCAGATTTACATTGGCTACACTCCATGTTGTGATCAGCTGCTTTTACTAGCTTATTAAAGGAGACTGATTTACTGTCTGGCAAAGTTAAATATATAAACCTTTCTGAGTCTACACTAGTAGTACTTGATACCCTACAGTTCTCGCAGTCATGCTGCTATTGATAAGAAAGCCCAAACAGGTGATCTACATCTACACCTTCAGCTTGCAATACATCAAGCATATACATTAAAAACTCCTGACAATCTTGCTGAATATTTTGAGAGAATTGTGTTTGACCTGAACATCTGTCTAACAGATTTCGAATTTCAGACACACTTTCTATTTTTGTTCTATCAGTGCTACATTTCTCTAACACAGAATTTAACAAACTGCAAAATCTTTGATCAGAATTGACCACAGTCTCTTCTTTTACATTTTCTAGAGAAAACAAAACATTAACCACTACATTAGCATAGCAGTTGACACCAGAACTGTTTTCAAATTGAAAGCCAACAACATCTTCAACAGAATCCTTTTTGTTTCTGCTTATAATTTCAGGTTCATCGACTTTTCGTCTTTTTGCTACAACCTCCCTAGTATTGGTCACATTTCTTCGTTTCCGGCCTACCACACGTTTCTCAAACAAAGGATATTGAGGCAAATGTGGCGCATACTCTCTTCTTAACCTATTGTATTCCTTAACACAATCTAGATACGCACAAATGTTTGTGACATCACACTCAATCAAGTACAATCCCGATAAAATTCTAACTCGTGACAATGCCACATATGCCATACCCTCCTTCAACACAGAACTGCCAATATTCACCAATGCACTGTCTACACTTAAACCTTGCGATTTATGGATTGTCACCGCATATGCCAAGCAAACAGGAAACTGCTTACGGCGAACATATAAGTCTTTTACAAGCAAAATACTAGCAGAACAACGAATAATTAGCTGTACTTCCTCAATGCCATCAAATTTAATTTTTAAAAATTCAATTCAATCTCTGTTTCTGTATTTCACAAAATCAACAACATTACCCATTGATCCATTTACCAGACCTCTTTCAACATGTAAATTCCTTCTTAAAATTATACGGCAGTTTAAGCACACATTCAGAGTCTTTTCAAAACCTGCAGTTTTAGATATAGTCTTCTCTAATGAATCCAATTTTATTTTCAAATTCTCAGACAAAATAATTGTTGATCCCATATGCTCTACTCTGTCAATAGCTTCCAGTTTCACAATCTCTTGCTTTTCTAAATGCAACATTTTGTTGTTGAAGATGGCACATTCTGCAAGAGTTGGCATCAAACATATTCCAGATTTCTTCTCAGTAATTTTCTGAAAAATATTCTCAGGCACACAATCTTGTTCTGGATATAAATTTGACAGTAATCGTGCATGTAAAGCTTCTTTCCCATGCTCGGTCACTTTTCCAATTCTAACATCTTGTAGAATATTCTTGTAATCTTCATCCTTCGACTGATGCATATTTTCATGCAGTTCAGCATAATTGAAGTTTAACCATATATTGACGTTGCCAATGCTCCCTAGGCACTTCCTGGTATCTTCATGCGTGAGCATTTTGAACACAGGTTGTCCTTTCACTGGTGTCAGCTGCAGAAGATCTCCGAAAACAATGATGTGTTTGCCACCAAATAACACATCATACTCTGTTTTGAGAACTTCTTGCATTCTCAAATGCACAAAGGCAAGCATGACATTGGAAACCATGCTTACTTCGTCAATGATAAGAAGTTTCATTTTCCTCAAGACTCTTGAAACTTCACAACAAGCATCTCCAGATAACTTGTGGTATTGTAATTTGTTGTCATGCTCCACTGGCAGCATCAGTAGACGATGCAAAGTAATACCTTTAATGTTATGTGCTGCCAGTCCAGTTGGAGCGGTGACAACACAAGACAGCGATGACTCAGTCCTTTCCTGCAAATAACATGAAATTGCTTTAATGAGGAAACTTTTTCCAGTTCCCGCTTCTCCACTCACGTACAGTCGAACAGGCTTCAACGACGTACATGAGCACTCTTTCTTCTCATGACTTAATCCATGATCAATTTGCTTGGTAACTTCGTCATATATTTTCCTCTGCTCAACGTTGAGTTGTCTTTCCAAGTCTTCTAAGTTAACCGCATCCTCCTGAGTATGTGCCATAGCTCTTTCCACTTCATTCATGGCAGTGGCAGCTTCATTTTCGATAACAGGTCCTCCTAGTGGATCCTGACTCAATGAAACAGAACTCTCACTGTCCTGAGAACTGTCTCTGGCAATCTCGGCTGCAATCGTTGCTTCCTGCTCGATCTCTGCATTCAACATTTCTAGATATTTGGGAAAAGCAGGACATTCTATGGTCTCCTTGGCGGCAGTGAAAGAGTCTTCGTAACAGAGGAAATCTCCAAGCAGTTCCTCTTCTGCACGCCAAGGCTTGAAAAGTTGCAAAAGTGCTAAATAGAAAAACTCCTTTTTTTCAGGAGATTCGCCACTCAATTTTCGATGGTTTACCAAGTGGCATTTTCTTTGCTTGACCAGACATCCCTCACTTCCAATTACAGCATACACTCCTTTCTCAATATCTTCTTTGATGTTCCTCTTGAATATGTAATTTTGTAGAACCTCATACAGACAAACATTCTCGAGGTGACTGCTTCGATTTGGATAATATGTATCCAACATGTTGGTCTTCAAAATATCGGTACTGTTTGGCTCCTTTTCCGCCAAATACTCAATTTCCCGCACAGGTTTCAGAACTCGATTACGCGTTGCAGCAAGACCAAGACTCGCCCAAACGATACTCCTGGATTTGGCATAGAGACTTGCTGAAGACAACCGGTCAGAACATTCGTAAGCTCCGATTTCTCGATGTGACAACATCTTCAGACTGAAACTGTACAACTTCTTACTGAGGCTCTTTTCATGGGAAATGTCCTCCCACATATCCTTCAATTCTGTCTTTTCTTTTTTGGTGATGTAAGATGTCACATACCGAGCCACAGCCATACAGTTATCAGCCACAAACTGTATATCCATGTTAGCATTCCACATGGACAAAATCACTGGGTTGTAGTCGTTGATGTACTTGGACTCTTCGTTCCACTTCAAATTGTATGTGTTTTTAGGTGATTTCTTCATCACATTATGTCGCAGCGAAGACATCAAACTGTTTACTCTTCCTTTAGAAATCACCGGTCGTGGAAAGCCGAAACGACATTTGGTGTAGAACTTGTCCTTGTTTCTGAATTTACGACGACAGTACTTTCCACAACGATGGCTTTGGAAACGTAGAACTTTTTCTCTTAGGCTTTTCTTCTCCTTTGCGTTTGGAACAGCACACGTAGAATACTGTTGTATGAAACTCATCACTAAGTCTTCTGGATCCGTTCCAAATTTAGGTGCATCCTTGATCCACAGCAGCATATGTATATGAGGAGCACCTCTTGCTTGGTACTCCTTTCTCCAGAAGAAATCCAACACCTCTCCAAGAGGTGGATTTCTCTTGTTCATGATGAAAGACATCATAGCTTCAAATCTATGATTGAAGTACCTGCATACATTGACTGGATCCAAAGAGCACAGTTCTCCGGGTGTCTTGAATTCGATGTTTTCAATGTTTCCATTTGCCTCTCGTAGAAATTCAAGTAAGTCTTCCCAGCCATACTCGGCACAGCTCAGAGTGAGGAACCATGTGGGAGTTCCTAAGTTCCTCAGCATACATTTTAAATCACCATGACGACGGTACCAGTACTCATTAGTACCACGCTGACACGCCATGAGATTAATCAGGTGACAATCCAAAATACTGTCTTGGACATTGACTTTATCCATAAAGTCACTTGCCGAGATGTTTTGCATGTGTATACCACTTTTCAAGATGTGGTTCACTGCATATGACAGTCCAGACAGATCGCTTTCAAACAGGAGATGAAACAAATAGGGAATGCATTGTCGAAACCTAGCATCTCCTGCATACAATCGTAAAGTCCGGTATTCAGAAGCAGGAATTTGATGAGGTCGCTCATCATATCTTCCTCCCTGACCTGTTGGAAATAGCTGTGGGAAACACCGAGCTTCCAAACTTTCCTCCCAAACACTAATGCGACTCCCTTTGGCTTGTTTCATTTGAAACAACTCAATAGCATTCCCCATGACTTCCTTGGAATGCAAAGGATGAACACTATAATGTTCATATATTTCTTCACTTTTAGAGGGTTCTACTTTCTCAATTTGACCAGCACACAAATCGCTATCCTCTTCCTCACTTACTTCCTCTTCTGCAACATATACATTCTTATAGTACTTATTATTTTTTTTCAAATACAATGTTGCCTTTTTGACTTTCCTAACATCCACTAAATCTTGCCATATTTTCCTATTCTTTGTCGGAACCCCATTAACTAAGATAACCAGAGGTTCCTCTTCCACTTTTTCTACTCCAATTGTATTAATGTTTTTCTTCAAATCTAGAGGCAAATAAACAACTCTTCCCTTTAATCCTCTCTGTAAATCTGATGGAGGCAATTTCCCTGTCTTTGGCTCCATTCTTACAATAGCCTGAAAGGGATGGATACTTTGAATCAAAATAGATTCATAAGTATTTAAATCCTTCAATTCAGAAGGAATCTCAACCAATTCCAGATTATTATGAACCGCTCTAGCAGGCATCTGGTTTTGATTTAATTTGTTACAACAATAAGTACACACACGTTGATCCGATCCCAAATCAAAACAATTTTCTACCATCAAGTATGTTGCGAAATCCTTCCATTCACTATTATTTTCCCTTTCACTTTTTGCATATAAATCCACTAACTTAGTCTGATTCTTATAATAAGTGCGTCGACAACACACACAAGTGAAATTAGGCCTCTCGCTTGATTTAACCTGAAACGTGGCAATTTCCTTCTGAAAATTATCTGTACTGGAAACCTGTACACTGTCCTCCACATTACTCTCTTCTTCTGTGTCAATTTCAACATTCTCCTCTTTACTTCCAAAGTAACAAAACTCAATTTCAAGACAATTACTGTAACCAGTAAGTCTTTGAATAATAACCAGCAGAAAAACCTGGCTTCTCAACAGGCCCAGGTTCCTGTTCAAATAGTAACAAAATCCATGGCCCAGGCTCCAACAGAAGCCCAGACGGGCGACGCTACTTCTAGTACTAAGACCAAGTACTTGAGTAGGGGGAGGTTTTCAAGGCCCACTAATGGTACTTCATATGGACCCAATGTAGGATTACCCCCAGAGTCGCTACCTTTTGTAGTTGTACTCACAGGTGTCCCCCCATTAGAAGCAGGCAGGAAGGAGGGCCATCCCCAACTTAAGAATACAATTCTACATTGGTTAGGTCAAAACAGACCACTCCCTTATTATATCGACGGGGAGATAGTCCACGTTAGACGCCTGTCTTGGCTGGGTACAAGGGAAAAAAATATTGAGTGTGATATAGTTGTTATTAATTTTAGGAACCCAGTAGCTGTTGGGGCTATATTAACAGGCCCCTCTATGAACTCGAATACCGCCATTGTCCCATACGACCTAACTTACTTCTATCCAAGGTCGTACGTGACTCCTGCTCTTTTTTCTGGGGGGGTCCTAGATCCTAATGGTATTAGGAACACCCACTTGCCTCCAAACAATAACTATACGCGCCACTTGCAGATGCCTCCCCCTCCTAGGAACAATTTAGCGTGGAATATAGTCCCTGCCAACGGACGTAGCCAGCAACCTGCGGGGCAAGAGTTTTTCCAGCGGAATAGAAATATGGACCATTTGATTCCTTTTACTCCACTGGAAACCTCGAATAGATATGGAGCCATTTCTGGCCTCGATGGCTGCGATTGACTTCCAGCAAAGGTATCAGCTAAAGATTCTAGTGTTGGGGATGGGGGGCTTTTGGAGGAGAATATCCAGAGTAGGACAAGCTGCACATTTACATTTCCCCAATATGGTGGTTCTCCCTCTAGCACAGATGATGATAACTGCACTGTAACTAACCGTGAGATCCCGAAGAAACAGATGAGTCTTGAAGTGGGTGATCTTTATGTGGAAACTGTTATACCTCCAGGCAAGCCAGCTGATTTACTGTGTTCCAATAATGAAAATTTGTTATTGCTATCTTGGAATGTGGCGGGTTTGGTGGTGAAACTAGAGAACATGGAGTGGTGTGATTATGTGGACAACCATGGTATTTGTTTATTCCAAGAGACATGGGCCAGGACTATACACCACAGATTGGGCTTTGTAACTTATGCTGAGCCCGCAACCAAAGGTCCTAGGGGCAGACCATCTGGTGGATTGACCATATGGGTGGCTGTTCATCTTGGGTTTTCGGTCAAAAGAATTAACACCAATTCTTGTGATATTCTGTGTATCCTTTTAACCCGCAGAAACACACCCAAAATAGCGATCATTAATATCTACCTACGTCCGGTTTTGGGTGGTACAGTTTCTCATATCTTAGAGTCCTTAACTGCCCTATTAAACAGCTTCTCAACTGATACCAAGGTGATAATAGGGGGGGATTTTAATTGCCATTTCGAACCACTCGGGGGTGTCTCTCAGTTAACATCAGATGAGGATGACGCCTGTTGGATTCCACCCCCGAACATTTATCCAGTTAAAAACTGGACTCCAATGGCCATGCAGCTCACCACATTGACATATACATTTTCACTTAGAGCTTGCAATGGCCACTTTCCGGGGGATAGCCCAGGCAAAAGTACTTATAATGGAATGGGCCATTCGTCAACAATAGATTATTTGTTGGTTAGTATGTCTGTATGGCACCTGATTCGATGTTTCCACGTCTCGGATCGCGTGGAAAGTGATCACAACCCCTTGGTAGCAGAATTGGATGTGCCAAATTATGGCGGGGAGCATCAAGGGGTTGATTTGGTCTCCGGTGCGATTAGGATTACACAGGGTGGTAAAAAAATTCGATGGTCTTCTATTAAGTCGTCCCCAGACAACCTGGCATTACTGTATAAAAGCGTCATTCCCCAGCTTGAGCGTCTGAATACATTGTATGAAAACGCCTCCAATCCTGATAATGATGTTAAATGTTTAGCTATACACAAAGAATTAATGCTGACATTAGCAGCTAGTTTCTCTAAACCAGTTAAACGTACTAACCGACAGGCATGTGCCACAAATCCCTGGTACAATCAGTCCTGTAGGAAGGCGAAGTCTACCCTAATTTCTGCCATCAAATCATGTCACAGGGCTAATATTTTGGCTGCAAGGAATTTCTATAAGAATCTCCTTTCTCATGCAAAATCTGAATGGGAAACAGAGAAATGGAAGGCCATTAAACAAGCACTAATAGTGAAAGACGCCCGAACCTTTTGGAACTTGGTCCTTACTGGGAAGGCAGAAGGGAAGGTAAAGATCGATCCCAATATAGCCGAGGAAGCTTGGTGTGCATATTTTGGTGATCTCTACTCTAACACCGCTTCCCCCCACAATCTGTTACCTATAACGTTTTCGAGACCGAGTCTAGAATGCCCCTCCACTCCCTTTACTATGTCGGAAGTTACCCTTGCAGTTCAAGGGTTAAAAAGTAATAAGGCCCCTGGGCTGGACAAGATCCCCGGTGATCTTTTTAGAGATGAGCCGAAGATCTGGGTCCCCTACTTGACCGTCATATTTAATGCCATTCTTGACGGCCAAGAGCTTCCAAGCACATGGCTGGGGGCCGAAATTATTCCGATTTACAAAAAGGGTTCTCCGCTGGCCCCGTCAAACTATAGACCGATTAGTCTAATTGACGTTACCCAAAAAATCTATGCCAAACTGCTTTTGCAACGCTTGCAAGATTGGATTAGCGAGAATAACATCCTCTCCCACTTGCAAGCAGGGTTCCGTGCCAAAACCTCGACCATCGACCAACTACTACGGCTCCAGGTTCTTTACTGGAAGCATGTGGTGATGGAAGGGGGGAGCCTCTACCTGACATTTGTGGACCTAAAATCCGCATTTGACATGGTGGACAGAAACCAACTTTGGAGCATATTAACAACAATGGGGATACCACCCTACCTATGTCTCCAATTCAAAAGACTTCACGATGGAACCTATGCAAAGGTTCGCTATGGCAAAAATGGCCAGCTAACAAGAGATTTCCCCATTGAGAAGGGAGTTAGGCAGGGATGCGTACTGGCCCCTACGCTATTTTCCCTCTTTCTAAATGGCCTCGTTGATGATTTAACTAGTGT
Source organism: Lissotriton helveticus (assembly GCF_964261635.1). Lineage (NCBI taxonomy): Eukaryota > Metazoa > Chordata > Amphibia > Caudata > Salamandridae > Lissotriton > Lissotriton helveticus. The sequence goes on from NC_136059.1 coordinate 55,032,522, forward strand.
ACAAAACAGTGATGCCCCTAACCTAGCTGGTGGTAAATTTCCTGCACTCAAGTTTGCGGATGACACCCTGCTGCTCTCAAAAACATCTATGGGGATGCAGCGGGTGTTAGATCAATTTACCAAATTCTGTAGGGACAGGAATCTGGTAATTAATATAGACAAAACTAAGTACATGGTGTTTAATGGCACTACAACTAATTGCCCTTGTCCAACTATGGATGGACGAGCCCTGGAAAGGGTAAATAATTTTACCTATCTAGGCCTGACCTTAAATGATAGAATGAGTTGGGAAACCCAAATGACTAAGGCTAATCTAACCCTTTCTCAGTCTATGGGGGGTATTCTTAAAGTACAGAAATCCTGTGTTCACAAGCTAGTCAGTGTACCGCTGGAAATATATAAGGTACAAACCAGATCCTCCACCCTATATGGGGCAGAACTCTGGGGCCATTGTCCAGCGAACGAGATTAGTATAACAGAGAATAAATTTGTTAGACAGCTGCTCTCCTTACCTACTAACACCCCCCTAGTCCCACTAAGGTTGGATACAAATCTGAGGCCAATTGCAGAAGTAATTGCCTCACGCCCGCTTCTTTATTGGCGTAGATTGTGGAGTGTCCCAGAGCTCGAGTGTTATAGAGAAGAACTAAAAATTGTCATGGCTCGCCCGGGTGTAGGGAGGATAAAGTGGTTATCTTTTATAAGGGGGCAGGCGTCCAAGATTGGCATGGAGAATCTCTGGTCTAATCCGGAGGACACATGCAAATCTATCTCAAAGAGAACCCTGGCTGAGTCTATAAAACATCATAACCTTGAAGAGGTCCTTCGATCAGCCAGGCCCTCTAGTCTCACTGACAGTTTTTTGGACTTCAAAAATGTTTATAGTTTTGAGAAAGAATTAGATGCCATAGAACCTGTCTTAGCAAAAAAATTGTTTCTCCAATTCAGATATGGTACACTACCCCTTTATTCCTATTCTGATAAATGGAAATCGGGTTTAGCTCGTCCTTGTCCAGGTTGTAATGATCCGAATGAATCTTTAATCCATGTAATCTTGTTTTGTCCTGCTTATTCTGCCAGCAGGAAAAAATGGATTATACAGTTATGTGTCAATCTAGGACTGAGGAACTACATAGACTATTTTAGAATTTTAAAAACCGACACTAATGCATTGATAGTTACTGCTATTGCTAAATTCTTGTTTTCGATGTGGTTAACTAGATGAAGACTGATCCGTTTGTAGTAACCCGCTTATTGTGGGTAGACGGCTCTGTCTTAGTAATAACTAGTTTTTTATTGTGTCCTAAAGGAAATTTTTTAGCGTCTGTATTTTATTGTTGTTTTTTAATTGTCATATTATAAACCGCACGTAAATGTATTTTTTCTCTAATTGTAATGTACTTTTATGGTTCATTAACAAACCGAAATAAAGTCAAAATGATGATGAAAACTCAATTTCTTCACAAATATTCTTCACATCTATTTCAGAACCATGCAAAAGAGCAGCGCATAATTGTTTAAGCATAATTGCTGGACTCTTAGCATAATACAACATTCTAACTAATTTCCTCACTTTATTATGATGCACTGCTAGCATCCTGAAATGATGAAAAACACTCTGGCATACTCTCCTGGAAAGACAAGCCAGTGAATGACCATGCAAACCTGTCACTTCTCTCACTCTGCAAGGATCTAATTCTTGCAACAACATCATTTTCTGCTTCAAACTTTTCTTATTAAATGTCCGTACGTACAAAATCATAAAGCAAATTGATGGAATCCTGTCGTACACTGCAAATACTACTACACTTCCAGGTGTACACAGGACCTTTAGGACGTCTTCCTAAAACCTCATTACCTAACACCTCTTCTGTCTCTGTTGTCACAAGTTTTTCTTTTTCAACTGGACAACCATCTTTCACCTCATAAGCTCGACCACTGGTGTCAACTGCATGCACCAAATCATTATCCTGGAAATAACTCTCCTCATTGAAAAATGCCTCACAACTTGAACTATGCATCCATTCTCCGGAAAAAACTTCACAAAAATTACTACGATTAACTATTCTCTTCCATCTACTATTTCTTTTGAAATCATAAATTGCCTTGTTTAGCTTCCTAATTCTATTGATTATCAAAATAAATATCTTTCACTTTATTTCAAATGCCTGATCAATAACTTTCTCAACTTTTTTTTTTCTATTATAAAAAACCACTTTCTGTTGACCTTTCTTAATATTTTTTAACAAATTGCCAATTATCCTGTTGCGGAACATTCATCTACGAATGTCCCTAAACTGTTGTTTCCTTCTACTATCATGCACAGAGTTATCTCTTGCTCTAGCAGTAACATTTTTGATTGGCCTTTCCTTTCCGTTTAAATTGCTTCTCTTTTTCTGGACTAAAACATTTTCTGTACTACTACTTTTTTTTCTACAAATGTTTCTTATGAATGTTTTCGTGGTCTTACCCGGTGCTTTCTTGGTGACTTGACAAGTTTTTTTTGTAGAGGACTGCTGCATTATTTCATGGACCTGCTGTCTTTGACGTTTTGCAGCCTTTCTAATTCTATCCTTGGTTGGCATTCTCAAATTTTGAAATGATCTGCAGTTGAATCTGTGGTAAAATATAATAAAAAATGTTATTAACCACTATTACCAAACAGTAAATCAGCAACAAACATCAAAAACTTAACACACTACTTGACATTTTTACATAGAATATTTTTTAGTGCTTTGGCAAATTTAGAATACACAAATAGCAGAAAAGAAATGGAATTCTTCTTCATTTTACCTGTGCTGTTTTATATGTGAATCTGATCTAATTTTATGAGCATATTTTAATATTTTATTGAAGACACTACACATAACCTGTTTTTGAAGGTGTGTTTAATTTTAAATGAAACGGTTTACATTTTTACTTTTCATTTATTATACATTTTAAAAATAAATGTTTATAGTTCCATAGGCTCAAGCACGTCAGCTTCCCACCCTATGTCATACAATTCTGACAAATCGGCATCCTCATCATGTTCTTCATCATCCTCAGGATTTAAATCATCCAAGGGATCTACTTCCACTGACGTTTCAATTACAAGTTCAATGATAAGGTCAAAATCAACTGATTGCTGATTGTCACTCATGGTTGATGTTGTCGTTATCTTTAAAGAAAGAGAACAACAATGAGATGTTGCAGAGTAAGAGACAAATCTCAGAGATTATAATAGTAAAATTGTTTAACAAGAGTAACATTTTGCAGCTATTATTTAGCCATGTCCAGCGATGCTGAGGAGGTGAGGCCTATGTCCAAGTTTTCAGTGAACTGGACTCATCTCTTCTTAACCTTGGATAAGCCTCACCGACTCTGTGTCCCCTGCTCATACTTAAATGTACAGGGGCAGATTTATGCTAAGTGGCGCATCCCCACGGATGCACCAGTTAATGTGCACCGCTGCTCTGCCACCCATAGTGTGCCGCATTTACAATGTGGAGCACCATTGAGCAAAAACAGCACAGATGCGTCACGCATCTGTGCCGCAAAAGCAGCACATTGTAGGAATCACGTCATAAGCGCGACATGTCTACTGCAATGCACAGGAGGAACCCTCACATTGTATGGTGCATCACTTCTTATGCCTGTTTCAAACAGGCGTAAGGATTTGATTCAGCAATGCTATAAAGCTGACTCAGTGAAATCTTCTAAATTTCACTGTGTTAGTTTTACAGGGCTTTCAGGCAAATTAATGCATACCTTGCAACAAAACACCTATATGAAAACTGACGCAGGTTTCATGTGGCACAGGACTTTACAGCATGACACATCTGCCTAGATGCATCAAGTTGTAAATATGTCGCCACATAGCAAATCTTTTGCACCACCGCTGCATCACAAAAGTGACACACAGTGACGCAAAAGAGACATACACCTATCATAAATCTGACCCTAACATGAATGATTGATTCAAGATTACGATAAAGTGTGGCCTATCCAGAGGTTTGTTTGAGGTGAGGCCTACTCAGGGTTGCAGATGAAATTTACGCTTGTTAAAGAGTACAGAGGAGATAATACATGTGAAGGCCTACCAATGAAGTAAGTCATATCCACTTCACTCTTGAACAAAGGCCAGACCTCTTCAGTGTCCGTGGACAGACCTAAACCTCATCTGCACAATGTCATTCGTAAACTTAGGAAACACAGGTGATGTAATTGAAAAATGTGGAGTTTCTTTTCCTCATTTCACAATCACATCACCTGTGTTTCCTTTGCTTAGGTATCTCATAGTGCAGATGGACTCTAGCATATCAAAGAGTACACAGAAGTTGAGCAGTCTATACAACAATTTTGACATTTACAGAAGATTCAGCTTCTTATCTTGTTGGAGATGAAATGAGGCCTGTCTTGCAACATGGTGCATGTTTTGCATCACTGCTGCATCGGTTTCATGTGGCACAGGACTTTACAGCATGACACATCTGCCTAGATGCATCAAGTTGTAAATATGTCGCCACATAGCAAATCTTTTGCACCGCCGCTGCGTCACAAAAGTGACGCACAGCGGAGCAAAAGAGGCACACACCTATCATAAATCTGTCCCTAACATGTTAAATGATTGATTCAGGATGACGATAAGGTGTGGCCTATCCAGAGGTTTGTTTAAGGTGAGGCCTACTCAGCGTTGCAGATTAAATTTCCGCTTGTTGAAGAGTATAGAGGAGATAATACATGTGAAGACCTACCAATGAAGTAAGTCATGTCCACTTCACTCTTGAACAAAGGCCAGACCTCTTCTGTGTCCGTGGACAGACCTAAACCTCATCTGCAAAATGTCATTCGTAAACTTAGGAAACACAGGTGATGTAATTGAAAAATGTGGTGTTTCTTTTCCTCATTTCACAATCACATCACCTGTGTTTCCTTTGCTTAGGTATCTCATAGTGCAGATGGACTCTAGCATATGAAAGAGTACACATAAGTTGAGCAGTGTATACAACAATTTTGACATTTACAGAAGATTCAGCTTCTTATCTTGTTGGAGATGAAATGAGGCCTGTCTTGCAACATGGTGCATCTTTTCCATCACTGCTGCATCGGTTTCATGTGGCACAGGACTTTACAGCATGACACATCTGCCTAGATGCATCAATTTTTAAATATGTCGCCACATAGCAAATCTTTTGCACCGCCGCTGCGTCACAAAAGTGACGCACAGCGGCGCAAAAGAGGCACACACCTATCATAAATCTGTCCCTAACATGTTAAATGATTGATTCAGGATGACGATAAGATGTGGCCTATCCAGAGGTTTTTTTAAGGTGAGGCCTACTGAGGGTTGCAGATTAAATTTACGCTTGTTGAAGAGTATAGAGGAGATAATACATGTGAAGACCTACCAATGAAGTAAGTCATGTCCACTTCACTCTTGAACAAAGGCCAGACCTCTTCTGTGTCTGTGGACAGACCTAAACCTCATCTGCACAATGTCATTCGTAAACTTAGGAAACACAGGTGATGTAATTGAAAAATGTGGAGTTTCTTTTCCTCATTTCACAATCACATCACCCGTGTTTCCTTTGCTTAGGTATCTCATAGTGCAGATGGACTCTAGCATATCAAAGAGTACACAGAAGTTGAGCAGTCTATACAACAATTTTGACATTTACAGAAGATTCAGCTTCTTATCTTGTTGGAGATGAAATGAGGCCTGTCTTGCAACATGGTGCATGTTTTGCATCACTGCTGCATCGGTTTCATGTGGCACGGGACTTTACAGCATGACACATCTGCCTAGATGCATCAAGTTGTAAATATGTCGCCACATAGCAAATCTTTTGCACCGCCGCTGCGTCACAAAAGTGACGCACAGTGATGCAAAAGAGGCATACATGGCTATGTAAGTTAAATAATCAAAATCTAAATTTGCCAAGCACACATTGGTGTGTATTTACAAGGACCTTCCACCGCGAGGAAATGTCTTTAATTAAAAGGGGAGAAATAACATCAAAGGGACTCAAATGCCTTTTAAATGTACCCCAAGCAACCTATGAAACTCTAGCAGTACATATCAAGAAACCTAATTGATTTCAGAAATCGTTTTTAAGCACATCATCTAAATCAATGATATACCTACATTCAAGGGGAAATAACTTAAAATGGCCTAAGACACATGAAAGCGTTTTTTTAAGGTCCTTGCACCATTTTTGGGTCACTTTTAACATGGCTATGTTAGTCAAAGAATTAAAATCTAAATTTGCCATGCACAGATGGGGGCGTATTTACAAGGACCTTGCACCACGGGGAAAGGTCTTTAATTAAAATGAGAAAAATAACATCAGAGAGACTCAAATGCCTTTTAAATATACCCCAAGCAACCTATGAAACTCTAGCACTACATATCAAGTAAACTAATTGATTTCAAAAATCGTTTTTAAACACATCATCTAAATCAATGATATACCTACATTCAAGGGGAAATGACTTAAAATGGCCTAAGACACATGAAAGCGTTTTTTTAAGGCCCTTGCACCATTTCTGGGTCACTTTTAACATGGCTATGTTAGTCAAAGAATTAAAATCTAAATTTGCCAAGCACAGATGGGGGCGTATTTACAAGGACTTTGCACCACGGGGAAAGGTCTTTAATTAAAATGAGAAAAATAACATCAGAGAGACTCAAATGCCTTTTAAATATACCCCAAGTAACCTATGAAACTCTAGCACTACATATCAAGTAAACTAATTGATTTCAAAAATCGTTTTTAAACACATCATCTAAATCAATTATATACCTACATTCAAGGGGAAATGACTTAAAATGGCCTAAGACACATGAAAGCGTTTTTTTAAGGCCCTTGCACCATTTCTGGGTCACTTTTAACATGGCTATGTTAGTCAAAGAATTAAAATCTAAATTTGCCAAGCACAGATGGGGGCATATTTACAAGGACCTTGCTCCACGGGGAAAGGTCTTAAATTAAAATGGGAAAAATAACATCAGAGAGACTCAAATGCCTTATAAATATGCCCCAAGCAACCTATGAAGCTCTAGCAGTACATATCAAGAAACCTAATATTTTTCAAAAAACGATTTTAAACACATCATATAAATCAATTATATACCTACATTCAAGGGGAAATGACTTAAAATGGCCTAAGACACATGAAAGCGTTTTTTTAAGGCCCTTGCACCATTTCTGGGTCACTTTTAACATGGCTATGTTAGTCAAAGAATTAAAATCTAAATTTGCCAAGCACAGATGGGGGCATATTTACAAGGACCTTGCTCCACGGGGAAAGGTCTTAAATTAAAATGGGAAAAATAACATCAGAGAGACTCAAATGCCTTATAAATATGCCCCAAGCAACCTATGAAACTCTAGCACTACATATCAAGTAAACTAATTGATTTCAAAAATCGTTTTTAAACACATCATCTAAATCAATTATATACCTACATTCAAGGGGAAATGACTTAAAATGGCCTAAGACACATGAAAGCGTTTTTTTAAGGCCCTTGCACCATTTCTGGGTCACTTTTAACATGGCTATGTTAGTCAAAGAATTAAAATCTAAATTTGCCAAGCACAGATGGGGGCATATTTACAAGGACCTTGCTCCACGGGGAAAGGTCTTAAATTAAAATGGGAAAAATAACATCAGAGAGACTCAAATGCCTTATAAATATGCCCCAAGCAACCTATGAAGCTCTAGCAGTACATATCAAGAAACCTAATATTTTTCAAAAAACGATTTTAAACACATCATATAAATCAATTATATACCTACATTCAAGGGGAAATGACTTAAAATGGCCTAAGACACATGAAAGCGTTTTTTTAAGGCCCTTGCACCATTTCTGGGTCACTTTTAACATGGCTATGTTAGTCAAAGAATTAAAATCTAAATTTGCCAAGCACAGATGGGGGCATATTTACAAGGACCTTGCTCCACGGGGAAAGGTCTTAAATTAAAATGGGAAAAATAACATCAGAGAGACTCAAATGCCTTATAAATATGCCCCAAGCAACCTATGAAGCTCTAGCAGTACATATCAAGAAACCTAATATTTTTCAAAAAACGATTTTAAACACATCATATAAATCAATTATATACCTACATTCATCGGGAAATGACTTACAATGCCCTAAGACACATGAAAGCGTTTTTTAAGGGTCACTTTTAACATGGCTATGTAACTCAAAGAAACAAAATCTATTTGTAAAACACTTGACACAAAGCAACATTTTAATTACAGAACTTTCTTCATAATTTTCTCCCTAAAGCATACTATTGTCTATCTAAATTAAATGAATCTTTTCTCACCTTAGCAAATACTTTATGAGTTTCAAAACAGTCTCAGAAACACACCAATTTGTCTTTAGCAGAGCAAAAGGTATGCACTCCAGAGTCTGCAGCTATGAAAAGCACAGAAATGCTGTAACTCATCACACATATCTCCCATGTCACCCAATCAAAACTCTTCCCTCACTTTTTTCAAATCAACACCCTTCCCCCCTCTGCCCTCTCTGCCTTTTTTGCATAGCAACCACCTCCTGAAAGACCTCTGATGTTTGCAAGTTCACACAACAATGTTTCAATTGAACTCTGAACTCTCAGTGCACCTGCATATCCAGTGCAATCTTTCATTAAATGATTTTTTCTTGACCATTCAAATTACATCTTTCAAAGAACTCATCCATGCACCCTAACTTTCTGTTTTCAGCAATCAAAATCCACCAATCACTGCTACTGTTACCTTAACACAGAAACTCCACAGTGTGTTTCATTTTAAACTCTTATTTTTCCAACTGCCATTTCATTGCCACACTTCATCTCACTGCAGCAGAACCTTCTCTCACCATGTTTTCTGTCTGGATTGTTGGACATAGTTACATCTACTGGGCTCAGAGGTATGCTGAGAACAGAAATTTACCTAACCTCAATTTACAAGATGTGGAAATTAAGTGGTTTGGCCACAGAGGATTAAAATGTCACCAATTGATACCATTGGTGAAAACCTTTATGCATTTGCCTAAACCTGACCTGTTAATTTTGCACTGTGGAGGTAATGACTTGGGCACTTTGACTGGTGTAGGTCTGGAAATGCTTTTAAAGGACACCTTTGAGCAATTGATGGCACTTTTTCCTCAAACTGCCTTGGTATATTCAAATATATGCCAAAGACAGAAATGGAGGTGGTCGAACCAATTTTGTCCACAAATTGAGAAATCGAGGAAGCATGTAAACAAATCTGTTTCAGCTTACATGAGAGACCATGGAATGGGCTCCATGTACAACAATAACTTGCGTTACTACATGCAAGATATCTACAGAGGAGATGGAGTTCACTTCTCAGATGAAGGGAACAGAGTTTTCATTCTGAATTTAAAACTGTGCATTGGTACCTACTTATAAGTACCTAAATGTACCATAAACCCAAAAGCTCTTCTCAGAGCTATTCTACATCTGATCACTCACAATTATTATTTTACTCTAACTTTTTTCACTAATTTTCAACAAAGTACGCTCCCCGGAGCGCTACCCGGTACGCGAACCGGAAGCTAACCGCGCGAAATTTTAAAAAAAAATGTTTTTTTTCGCACATATGGGCCTCCTCAGCCATCCTCAGAAAACCTAGGGGGTCAAAATACGTCTACCGTGTCCCCTTCTACCCATTCTGAACATTATTTGCCCTCCATCTTGTATCTTAATTCGACTAAAACACAAAATGGTGGACTCCCGTAACGCTGCAGGTTCGCGTACCGGGGCGCTCCCCGGGAAGCGCTCCATCAAAAAAGGTGGGAAAGTAATTTACAGAAGAAACATTGGAGACACTTTCACCAAATATAGATTTGCTCATACTACATACCAATCCCTACCATTTTCACAAATTTGGTTGGAATTCCATTTAGCCATTTAGCCTGTAGACCTCTCTAAATACCCTGAGGTAAATTACTTCACAAAACACATCTGAAGTGTTGGAATTGACAACCAATTAAAATGTTACTTTCATTTTCTACTTTTTTTACCTGACATTTGATTGGTTATGTACCTGAATATATATAAAAAAAGAGAGAGAAACACAGCCATTTTGACTACTACTTCTTGAAGTACATTGCAAGAGCATTTTTACTGACAACTTAAACTTGTTTTTAAAAGGTAAGATGTTATTTTGAAAACTAAAGTATATTGTGCACTTTAAGTTAATATGGTAAACTTTTTCTGATAGTTATATACTATCCCTCTGTAGTAGTTATAGATTTAGATAGACTTCTCTGTTATAGTTATGGATGGAGTTAGGCTTGTCTTTTATAATTATGAATTTACTTACGTTAAATCACATACACTTTTTTATATTCCTACTTCCACTCTGATACTATACACTGCCCAAAGATAAATTCACTGTTAAAAACTGCCTATCTAAAATTAATCCCAACAGTGCCCTATCTCTACTAATATATATTTGTTTTATGCAAACTTCAGGCAAAATGGAAGGCGAACAGAAAGTGTCATTTGAAATTGTCCTTGCAGAGACCAACCAAGAAATCATTGATCCAAATGATATTGAATTTATGGATGAAACTTGGGACCAAGAACTACTGCAATGTGTGCAATCAGTAGATGTCCTCCTTGAAAATGAGGACATTTTACACACTCAAACATTACAAGCTATGTTCAATGAAAATAACGACATTTCAGACAGTGAAATGGTAGACATTTTATTAAATTTTGAAACACAATCACAATAATAAATAATTGTTTAAAAAATAAATAAATAAAAAAAATCAACAAAACAAACAATCAATTAACATACAATATTTGAAAAGTCTATCATTCTTTTTTCCTTATAGTACGCTCCCCGGGCCGCTTCCCGGTTCGCGAACCGGGCGCTCCCCACGCAAAAAAAACAAAAAAAAATGTATTTCTTTTTTTGCCCCGCGGGGCCCTTTTAAAGCCTCCACATCAAACCTAGGGGGTCAGGGAGGATCTATTATGCCCCCTTATGGTCATTTCCCCCTTTGTTTTGGCCTCCTCTTGTCTCTCGATCCTACCGAGAAACAAGATGGCGGCCGCTCCGGACTGTTTAGAATGTTGACAGACACCGGAGAGCCAATCAGCTTCGCTTCGCGAAGTTCCGTTACGCGTCAAGTACGCGAACCGGGGCGCTGCCCGGAGCGCTGTTACGGATATATATATTTTTTTGAACCTTAATTTCTCAAAATCCACTGGAGCACATATATTGAGACCTAGCAAAGGCACATTGGGCTAACAGTCCCTACAATTTTGCCAAGTTTCGTGCAAATCCATTCAGCCGTTCGGGCTAAAAGTGAGGCCAACCGCCCTATGGAAATTAACATGGGAAAAACGCGTTTTGGGACCCCCCTTTTTTCTCGGCCCCCCCTTGACGAACCCCCCCCGAACTTTCAGGGGCTGCTCAGAAACAAAATGTTCCATTTTCCTGAAAATTTCAGCCAATTCCGTCCACAAACGCCAAAGTTATTAGACATAGAATTTTCAAAAATCCCATAGAGAAAAAATCCTAACTATATATACCTACTGGCGACCGTCAGTAGGTAATATATGTATTCTCCCACCGATCTCCGGTATAATTGGACAAGCTGTCGTCGGGCGGTCCGAGCAGGGACACCGGAAGTCCCAAAACGTCCTCTCACCACTCTTTTTCGTACAAAAGATACTCGGACACCTTCCTTCTTCAAAGAGTGATTTATTGCGGCAACAAACAACGCGTTTCGGCGATTAAGCCTTGATCACGTTCGAGAGTCTCAATGCACACAATCAAATTTATATCCATTGGTGTAAAACAAATCATAAATATTAACATAGGACTACTTTCTCGTGCTGTGTCCATGCTGGTAAATGTATCGGCCATCTTACGGTGTGCAAAATTATTCCGGCCACACGTAAACAATTATAAACGCACGTAGCTGAGATTGTAACTTGTACTTAATCACGTACTAGTCATTCATAAGTATACGTACAAATGGTGTAACTCCAATATGAGACATGACAATTCATTTGAAACAATCACAATCTTAAGTCATGCGGCGAACTGGGACGGTTTCGCCTAAGTAGGCTTTGGCATTATTTATATCGGCCATTTGGAAATGTGCAAAATCGTTACAGTCATATCTACACACCTGTGTACATACATTTAACTACTGAAGTGTACATAATCATATTGTGCTCATTCCATAGCTTTTCATCGAATAAGCGCAACTTAGAATAAGTCAAAACAAACCAGAACACAAATCACCAACTTAATAGATGTTGCCGCAATAAATCACTCTTTGCAGAAGGAAGGTGTCCGATTATCTTTTGTACGAAAAAGATTGGTGAGAGGATATATATATATATATATATATATATATATATACATATATATATATATTACCTACTGGCGATCGCCAGTAGGTAGTTATAGTTAGGATCGTTTTCCATAGGAAATCCGCATCATTCTATTGGGAATAACTTTGGCGCCGAATGAGGGATCTGCCTGTAATGTTCCTTATCGTTGCCTCGCTGCGCTCCGCTCCTTCCCTGTAAGTTTCGGGGGGATCCGTCAAGCGGGGGCCGAGTTAAAAGGGGGGTCCCAAAATGTGTTTTCCTCATGTTAATTTCCATAGGGTGGTTGGACTCACTTTTAGCCCGAACGGCTGAATGGATTTCCACCAAACTTGGCAAAATTGTAGGGACTGGTACCCCGATGTGCCTTTGCTATGTCTCAAGATATATGCTCCAGTGGTTTTTACGAAAATTAACTTTGAAAAAATATATATTGGGCTACATAGGGCTATATATATGTTAGAGCCCAAATGTAGCCCAATGTAGCCCAATGTAGCCCAATGTAGCCCAAAGATGGCCACCAGAGACGAAAAAAAACAAATGTAGCCCAAATATCAGCCAGATGTAGCCCAACTATAGCCCAATGACAGAATGTCCCAGAGTGTTTTAAAGAACAACTACAGCGCTAACAGTCTTACTTATGACAAAAGTATGGCACACCTGAAATCATCTTGATTGGAATAAAGTGTTAACACTTAAAACATTTAATTTGCAAAGGAACAAAATGAGGGGGTTAATTTTCCCATCAAAATTATGATTAGTGCTGAAGAAAGAAAAATTAGGGCATATTTTGAGTGACTTCTCAAATCCTCTTATATTTCATTAAAAAAATTCTGATATGCAGTCTCCGAAGATGGCCACCAGAGACAAAAGAACCCAAATGTAGCCCAAATATCAGCCAGATGTAGCCCAACTATAGCCCAATGACAGAATGTCCCAGAGTGTTCTAAAGAACAACTAGAATGCTAACAGTCTTACTTATGACAAAAGTATGGCACACCTGAAGTCATCTTGATTGGAATAAAGTGGTAACACTTAATACATTTAATTTGAAAAGGAACAAAATGAGGGGTTTCATTTTGCCATAGACATTTTACATATATATATATATATATATATATATATATATATATATATATATATTCACTGAAAAAACCATAGGTTATAGACCATATATCGTTAGGAATTAGCATTTAAAAAACCTTATTTTACTCACACAAAACCATTGAAATTCCATATATAGTTAGTTGCACTAACTATATATCGCGCACCCGCAATCCACTGCTGATCATGTCACATATTACATCATTCATGACATGGTCAGTGACATCACTGATGACATCACTGATGACATCTCAAATGACATCACTGATGACATCACTGATGACAACATCCAGTGACTGTATTTTTCTGTAAAGTTAAAATATGTCTTGAGTGGATGTATAAGTGTCTGGATGAAGGATTTAGTAGGTGCATGACTGACTGTATGAGTGAGTGATTAAATGTGTCTCACTGAATGCATGGGTTAGTGACTAAACTGTCTTAATTTGTGCATCATTATGTCTGTTGTGATGTAAACTGCTGCATGTGTTGATCATTAGCTATACGAGAGGCTATATGTGTTATTAATTGGTTGCCCAAGTATTTCTATGGGAGAATGAGTTTGTGTGGGGGTGGCTGGAAGGTGTGAGACTCTATGCATAGATGTGTGAGCAGTTTATTCACTAGGTGTATGAGTTCAAGAGTGCATGTGGAAACAGCTACATGGGCAGTTGACTGTGTGCATGAGTGTATTGATGAGTGAATGGATATCTCAATGCTACATGTCATAGTAAGTACATATGTAAAACACAGTACATGTGAGAGTTGGCATATATAAATAACTGTGCATGAGAGCCACTGAATGAGTGAGTGGTTGTATCGATCATTGTGAACTTGTATCAGGGATTGTATAAGAGAGTAAATATGTGTTAGTATATGTTTCAATAAGTAAGGTGTGTTTAACTGTATAGTTGAAGAAATGGAGGTGAGATTGTTTCTTTGCATGACTGACTGGGTGTGTGAGTAACTCCATGGATGAGTGGCAGTGTGTGAGTGTCTGTATACACTGAGTGTATCTAAGGTTATATTAGAGTCTGAAGAGGTTTATCGTATTAGCACAAGAATGATGTCAAATGAGATGTCATCAGTGATGTCATCAGTGATGTCATTTGAGATGTCATCAGTGATGTCATCAGTGATGTCACTGACCATGTCATGAATGATGTAATATGTGACATGATCAGCAGTGGATTGCGGGTGCGCGATATATAGTTAGTGCAACTAACTATATATGGAATTTCAATGGTTTTGTGTGAGTAAAATAAGGTTTTTTAAATGCTAATTCCTAACTATATATGGTCTATAACCTATGGTTTTTTCAGTGAATTTTCAAGGTTTTGTAAATGCTAATTCCTAACTATATATGGTCTATAACCTATGTTTTTTTCAGTGAATTTTCAAGGTTTTGTAAATGCTAATTCCTAACTATATATGGTCCATAACCTATGGTTTTTTCTGTGAATTTCATTGGTTTTTTAACAGCTAATATCTGTAGCTGTAAAATGTATTCTTCTTTAAATCCAAAAATATATTTTATATGTTTATGAATAATTTTTTTTTAAATATTTTTTTTTCTTCGTTCCCGCTTCGCAAATAGGGAAGCTTCCCGTTAGCTGACCTTGATGCCGCGAAATAGACCGCGAGCCGGTAAACGTTTCTTTACCGCAAGTGCCGCGTTACAAAACAACATCGTGACGCCTCCCGTCCGCATGACGTTTCACGTTGTCGCGTGATACGTCATATGACGTACTACGTTAGCGAACTGGTACGCGAAGCGAGTCGCAAAGCGCAGGTTTCTGGAAGCAAACCGGGAGGCCCTGCAAAGCGCTTAACGTAAACACAGCAAGTCATGTGACTTGGTAATAACACTTTTCATTGGTTCATTTCACTTTTGGTTTCCTAATGATGTAAGACTAGGTCATATAATCTAAAATGAACACTTTTGATTGGTTGAGAACTCTTGTTTTTCCCAAATGATGAAAATCCCTCCTTCTTTCCTCACTCTGACTTTCATCATTGTGAGAGAAAGACCCTTTGTGATCACTGAGCAATGGCTTCTTTAGTAGCTTCAGCTGGTGCTTCCCCACCACCTCCACCACATCCAAGGAAGAGTGGACCACCTGCTCAAGTTATAATTCAACAAGAAGAAGAAGAAGAGGAACAGGAGGACGAGCACGAAGAGAGGCAGTTTTTGCCTGAGCAGCCCAGGACGTCTCACCGGAAAGAAAACTTCATTTGGCAATTTTTTAAAATTCCCAAAGGTCAGAAAAAAGTAAATGCAAGATACGTAACTTGCCTTATATGTCAAGATAGACTGTCCAGAGGGACCGACAAAAAATACAGTTTCGGAAACTACACAATGCATCGCCATATGACTAGGTGGCATCCTAACAACTACAGTGCTGCACAGTTTCGGAACGACCTAGATAATCTCCCTATTATGGCCAGAAGATCTGTTGTACCGGAAGTAACGGGACCAGAGGGCAGGGAGATGGTGCCAAATATACAAATGAGATTTGGTGAAGTAAAACACACCTGCGTATTTTGCGATGGATTCATTTCCTACGGAGAAAGAAGCATCACTCTGATCAACAGAGCTATTGACTATCATATGCAAGTTTGTCCGAAACGCCCAAAATAATAAATACTTCTTTTTTTTGTTTTGTTGCTCCTGTTGAGCCCTTTACAATGAATCGTTTTCATTGCCCCCTCCAAGAAAAACCCAAAAAAATATAAAACTGTTCCGAAAAATTCAAAAACAGTAAAAAAATGTTCAGAAAAATAAAAAAAAAAGTTCTTTTCAGAACTACCTCCCCGTTATTAAAACATTGGTACAATATTTGGAACTGTGCCAACCTCTATGTCACTTTTAACATGGGAAAAAGTGACGCACCGGTGGCGCAAGGCCTTCATAAATAAGGCCCTGAGTTTCTTTGCTGTTGGTTTGTGTCTTGCTTTTTGATAATGCTTGCTATGAACATTTGCAAGATAGGGGATTTGTATTTTGTGAAACAGTGAGGTTTCAGTAGTGAAATTGAATGCTTGTAGATAGGTCCTGCGCTGTGTTTCTAAAATGTTATTCAAAAAACGATTTTGGGGGCAAATCAATGGTATTTACATTTGGGCCTTATGTATGATTGCCTTGTGGCGCAGGTGCGTCACTTTTAACATGGGAAAAAAGTGAGGCACCGGTGGTGCAAGGCCTTCATAAATAAGGCCCTGAGTTTCTTTGCTGTTGGTTTGTGTCTTGCTTTTTGATAATGCTTGATATCAACATTTGCAAGATAGAGGATTTGTATTTTGTGAAACAGTGAGGGTTCAGTAGTGAAATTGAATACTTGTACATAGGTCCTGCGCTGTGTTTCTTAAATGTTATTTAAAAAACGATTTTGGGGGCAAATCAATGGTATTTACATTTGGCCCTTATTTATGATTGCCTTGTGGAGCCGGTGCGTCACTTTTAACATGGGAAAAAAGTGACGCACCGGTTGTGCAAGGCCTTCATAAATAAGGCCCTGAGTTTCTTTGCTGTTGGTTTGTGTCTTGCTTTTTGATAATGCTTGCTATCAACATTTGCAAGATAGAGGATTCGTATTTTGTGAAACAGTGAGGTTTCAGTAGTGAAATTGAATGCTTGTACATAGGATCTGCACTGTGTTTCTAAAATGTTATTCAAAAAACGATTTTAGAGGTAAATCAATGGTATTTACATTTGGGCCTTATTTATGATTGCCTTGTGGCGCCGGTGCGTCACTTTTAACATGGGAAATAAGTGACGCACCGGTGGCGCAAGGCCTTCATAAATAAGGCCCTGAGTTTCTTTGCTGTTGGTTTGTGTCTTGCTTTTTGATAATGCTTGATATCAACATTTGCAAGATAGAGGATTTGTATTTTGTGAAACAGTGAGGATTCAGTAGTGAAATTGAATGTTCGTACATAGGTCCTGCGCTGGGTTTCTTAAATGTTATTAAAAAAAACTATTTTGGGGGCAAATCAATGGTATTTACATTTGGCCCTTATTTATGATTGCCTTGTGGCGCCGGTGCGTCACTTTTAACATGGGAAAAAAGTGACGCACCGGTGGCGCAAGGCCTTCATAAATAAGGCCCTGAGTTTCTTTGCTGTTGGTTTGTGTCTTGCTTTTTGATAATGCTTGCTATCAACATTTGCAAGATAGAGTATTTTTCAAACACAGCACAGGTCCTATGTACAAGCATTCCAGGTCACTAGTGAAACTTCTCAATTTTACAGAATACAATTCCTCAAACCAACAAGAAAGAAGCTCAATCTGTTTCCTAATCTGAGGTAATGCAGATGACATCATGGTAAAAGGTTCAAATATATTTATTTAATGAGGAAGACACTATTAAATCCTTATCAAAAATATAAAAGCCATTCAATTACCCTAAAGTCGTTTTTAAAATTACATTTTAGAAACTCAGCACAGGTCCTATGTACAAGCATTCAATTTTACTACTGAAACTTCCCTATTTCACAAAAGACAATTTCTCTATGCAGCAAAATGTTTTAACCAAGCATTATCCAAAAATATGAGTAATCTGAGGAAACATAGATGACATGTTTGTGAAATGTGCTAATATATTTTTTGAATCATGCAGATACTATCTAATCAACCTTTTTCTTTGTAATATTCTAACCTTGAGTTACTCCCTATTACACCTTTTGTCTGTTTTATACCGTCTCTCTTTCTCTTTCTGACTTTTTTTCTCTCTTCCTGTTACACCCTCTGTCTGACCTACTTCTTGTAACATCCTGTCTCTGATTTACTTCGTCTTACACCCTCTCTCAAACTTACTCTCTGTCTCTTCCTTTACAGGCTCTCTCTGTTTTAGTCTCTTTTACAACCTTTTCTCTTCTAACACCCTCTCTCTGTGTTAGTTCCTTTTACACCCTCTCTCTGTTTTATACTCTGTTACATCCTTTTTCTGACTTACTTCCTTTTTTTACTTACTCCCTCTCCCTATTACATCCTTTTTCTTTCTTTCAACATATGATACACTCTCTTTGTCTTAGTCCTTTTGTATGTTTTACTCCCTCTACCTGTTTCTTTGTCTGAGTCTCTCTGTGTTTTTGTGTTACTCCCTCTAGCTGTTTTTCTAGTTATAGTAGTTGCTGTGGTATAAACTTTGATATTTTGCAAATTAGTGTTTATATTGTTTGCTTATTGTCATTGCTTTATTGTTTCCTAATAGTGGTCTATAATGTATTATTTTTTTCTTTACCACAGATTGAAATCAACATTTCAAAAGTAAGCAAAAATGCTGTCAAGGCAAAGGAGAAGAAAAAATACCATACGGAAAAGAACAAAATCAGCAACGGAATTAAAGGAATCCTCTACAACAAGTACTTAAAAAAACACCAAAAAAGCTCCTGGTAAGACAACAAAGTCTTTTTTTCGCAACATATGTAGAACAAAAACAAATGTTAACGGTAATGTGAAGATCCAGAAGGAGAGAGTAAATTTGAAAAGGAAGGAGAGGCCCTCAAAAAATGTCTCTATTGGAGCAGGAGAGAAGAGTATGGATAGCAATAGAAGGAAAAATCAGTTTAGGGACATTCGTAGACGAATGTTTAGCAATAGGGTAGTTTTAAATTTGCTAAAAAATGAAAAGAAAGGTAAACAGAGAGCTGCTTTTTACAAGAAAAAGAAAAGTGTAGAGAAGATTGTTGATCAGGCTTTTGAAGTTAAGAAAAAATTATTTATTTTAGTAATCAATAGAATTAGGATACTTAACAAGGCAATTGATGTTTTCAAATCGAACAGTAGATGGAAAAGAATAATTAATCAGACTAATTTTTGTGAAGTATTTTCTGGAGAATGGATGCATAGTTCAAGTTCTGAGCCATTTTTTAATGAGGAGAGTTACTTTCAGGAAAATGATTTGGTGCATGCAGTTGACACCAGTGGTCGAGCATATGAGGTGAAAGATGGTTGTCTGATGGAAAAAGAAAAACTTGTGTCTAGAGATGCAGAAAAGGTGTTAGCTGATGAAGTTTTAGGGAGACGTACTAAGGGTCCAGTTTATACATGGAAGTGCAGTAGTATTTGTAATGTGCGACAGGATTCAATCGATTTGCTTCGAAATTTCTTACGTACATATAGTAAGAAAAGTGTAAAACAGAAAGTGAAGATCTTGTATGAGTTAGATCCTTGCAGAGTGAGAGAAAACACAGGTTTGCATGGGCATTCACTGGCTTGTCTTTCTAGAAAAGTATGTCAGAGTGTTTTTCATCATTTTAGGATGTTAGCAGTGCATCATAATAAAATGAGGAAATTAGTGAGAAGGTTGTATTATGTAAAAAGTCCAGCACTTAAGCTTAAACAGTTAAACAGTGCTCTTTTGCATGGATCTGAAGTAGATGTGAAGACTATTTGTGAAGAAATTGAGTTCTGTTACTTTGGGAACAAAGAGGACAGTGTAGAAATGGATATAGTAATGGAAGGTAATGTGGAAGACAATGTACAGATTTCAAGTATAGAAAAGTTTGACGAGGAAATTACCAAGTTTAAGGTGAAATCAAGTGAAAGTCCTAATTTAACTTGTGTGTGTTGTCGACGGACTCATTATAAGATTCAGACTAGGTTAGTTAATTTATATGCAAAATGTGAATTGGAAAATAATAGTGAATGGAAGGATTTTGTAAGTTATTTGTTGGTGGAGAATTCTTTTGATTTGAGTTTTGATCAGCGTATTTGTAATTATTGTTTGAAAAAATTAAATGAAAATAGAATGCCTGCTACAGCTGTTCCTAATAATCTTCAGTTGATAGATATTCCTTCTGAATTGATGGATTTAAATACTTATGAATCAATTTTGATTCAATGTGTCCATCCTTTTCAAGCTATTGTTCGCATGGAGCCTAAGATAGGGAAATTACCTCCTACAGATTTCAAAGAGGATTAAAGGGAAGAGTTGTTTATTTGCCTCTAGATGTCAAGAAAAATATTGATACAATTGGTGTAGAAAGAGTAGAAGAGGATCCTCTGGTTATTCTAGTTAATGGGGTTCCGACAAAGAGTAAGAAAATCTGGCAAGATTTAGTGGATGTTAGGAAAGTCAAAAAGGCAACGTTGTATTTGGTCAAAAACAATGAGTACTATAAAGATGTAAGTGTTGGAGCAGAGGAAACAGCTACAGAAGAAGATAGTGATTGTTCAGTTGGCCAAATTGAAAAAGTTGATGTGTCTAGAAGTGAAGAAATATATGAACATTATGCTGTTCATCCTTTGCATTCCAAAGAAGTAATGGGGAATGCAATTGACTTGTTTCAAATGAAAGCAGCAAAAGGAAGTCCTATTAGTGTATGGGAAGAAAGTTTGGAAGCTCGTTGTTTTCCACAGTTATTTCCAACAGGTCGAGGTGGACGATATGACGATCGACCAGTTCAAATTCCTGCAGCTGAATACCGGACTTTAAGATTATATGCTCAAGATCCAAGGTTTCGTCAATGCATTCCGTATTTGTTTCATCTACTGTATGAAAGTGATTTGTCTGGGCTTTCTTATGCACTTAATCATATACTGAAAAGTGGAGCTCATCTGCAAAATGTTTCGGCGAGGGACTTTATGGAGAAAGTCAATCTGCAAGACAGTATTTTGGAATCTCAGCTAATCAATCTCATGCCATGTCAGCGTGGAACAAACGAGTATTAGGTCCGTCATCATGGGGAATTGAAATGTATGCTAAGAAACTTAGGAATTCCTACATGGTTCCTCACACTTAGCTGTGCTGAGTATGCATGGGACGACTTACTTCAATTTCTAGGAGAGGCAAATGGAAACATACAAAATATAGAATTGAAAACACCTGGAGAACTGTGTTCTTTGGATCCAGTGAATGTTTGCAGATATTTTAATCATAGATTTGAAGCTATGATGTCTTTTATTACCAACAAAAAAAATCCTCCCCTTGGAGAGGTTTTGGATTTCTTTTGGAGGAAGGAATATCAAGCGAGAGGTGCTCCTCATATACATATGTTGTTATGGATTAAAGATGCACCCAAATTTGGAACTGATTTGGATGACATAGTGATGAGTTTCATTGAAGAATATTCAACATGTGCTGTTCCGAAAACTACTGAAGAAAACAGTTTAAGGCAACAAGTTTTACGTTTTACGTTTTCAGTCTCATCGTTGTGGAAAGTACTGTCGTCAAAAATTTAAAAACAAGGAGAAATGTTGTTTCGCCTTTTCACGACCAGTGATTTCTAAAGGAAGAGTAAATAATTTGATGTCTTCTCTGCAACATACTGTGACAAGGAAATCACCAAAAAATAGATACAATTTAAAAAGAAACGAAGAGTCCAAGTATATCAACGACTACAACCCAGTGATTTTATCCATGTGGAATGCTAACATGGATATTCAGTTCGTTGCTGACAACTCTATTGCTGTGGCTCGATATGTGACATCTTACATTACAAAAAAAGAAAAGACTGAACTGAAGGAAATGTGGGAAGACATTTCACATGAAAAGAGTATGAGTAAAAAATTATACAGTTTCAGTCTGAAGATGTTGTCGCATCGAGAAATTAGAGCAAATGAATGTTCTGATCAGTTATCATCAGCAAGTCTCTATGCCAAATCAAGAACAATCATTTGGGTGAGTCTAGGTCTTGCTGCAACACGAAACCAAGTTTTGAAATCTGTACAAGAAATTTAATATTTGGCGGAGAAAGAACCAAATAGTACAGATATTTTGGAGACAAACATGTTGGATACATACTATCCAAATAGAAGTACTCACCTTGAGAACACTTGTTTGTATGAAGTTCTGCAAAACTACAGTTATAAGAGGAACGTTACAGAAGATATCAATAATGGAAAATATGCTGTCATTGGGAATGAAGGATGTCTAGTGAAGCAGAGAAAAGGCCATTTGATTAATCATCGAAAATTGAGTTGCGAAGCTCCAGACAAAAGAGAATTTTACTATTTAGCTCGTTTGCAACTCTTTAAGCCATGGCGTACAGAAGAGGAACTACTTGGAGAATTTCTCTGTTATGAAGACTCTTTTAATGCAACCAAGGATACCATAGAATGTCCTGTTTTTCCAAATTATCTGCAAATGTTGAACGAAGAAATAGAGCAAGAAACCACAATTGCTGAAGAGATTGCTAGAGACAATTCTCAAGACAGTCAGAGTTCTACTTCATTGAGTCAGGATCCACTAGGAGGACCAATTATTCAAAATGAAGCTGCAACTGCCATGGATGAGGTGGAAAGAGCTATGGAACAAGCTCAAAAGGATGTAGTTAACTTAGAAGATTTGGTGGAGCAACTAAACATTGAGCAGAAAAACATATATGACGAAGTCACAGAACAGATTGAACATGGATTCAGACATGAGAAAAAAGAGTGCTCATGTACATCATTTAATCCTGTCCGACTGTACGTAAGTGGAGAAGCGGGCACAGGAAAAAGTTTTCTGATTAAAGCCATTGCAACTTATTTGCAGAAAAGGACTGAATCACCGCTGTCTTGTGTTGTAACCGCTCCAACTGGACTGGCAGCACATAACATTAAAGGGATTACTCTACATCGTTTACTGATGCTGCCAGTTGAGCATGATAATAAATTACATTACAACAAGCTATCTGGAGATGCGTGTTCTGAAGTTTCCTGAGTCCTGAAGAAAATGAAACTTCTTATCATTGATGAAGTAAGCATGGTCTCAAATCTAATGCTTGATTTTGTGCATTTGAGAATGCAAGAAATTCTTAGAACAGAGTATGATGTGTTATTTGGAGGAAAACACATTATTGTTTTTGGAGATCTACTGCAGTTGACTCCAGTAAAAAGACAACCAGTGTTTAAAATGCTCACGCATGAAGATACCAGGAAGTCCCTTGGAAGCATTGGAAACGTTAATATATGGTTACATTTTAAATATGCCGAACTGCTTCAAAATATGCGACAGGCAAAGGATGAAGATTATAAAAATATTCTACAAGATGTAAGAATCGGAAAAGTAAGTGAGCTTGGGAAAGAAGATTTACATGCTCGATTAATTTCAAATTTGTATCCAAATGAAAACATTCTTTCCGAGAATATTTTTTTTTAAATTACTGAGAAGAAATCTGGGATATGTTTGATGCCAACTCTGCAAGAATGTTCCATCTTCATCAACAAAATGTTAAAGTTAGAAAATGAAGAGATTGTGAAACTGGAAGCAATAGATAAAATAGAGCATATGGGAGCAACAATTGTTTTGTCTGAAAATTTGAAATCAAAATTGGATTCATTAGAGAAGAGTATATCTAAAACAGCTGGTTTTGAAAAGACTCTGAATGTGTGTTTAAATTGCCGTATCATTTTGAGAAGGAATTTAAATGTTGAAAGAGGTCTGGTAAATGGAGCAATGGGTTATGTTGTTGATTTTGTGAATTATAGAATTAGAGATGGAATTGAATTTTTTAAAAATAAAATTTGATGGCATTGAGCAAGTACAACAAATCAGTCGTTGTTCTGCTAGATTTTTGCTTGTAAAAGACTTATATGTTCGCCGAAAACAGTTTCCTGTTTGTTTGGCATATGCTGTGACAATTCATAAATCTCAAGGTTTAAGTGTAGATAGTGCTTTGGTGAAAATTGGAAGTTCTGTCTTTAAAGAGGGTATGGCATATGTGGCATTATCACGAGTCAGAACTTTATCAGGATTGTACTTGATTGAGTGTGAGGAGACAAAGATTTGTGCAGATCTAGATTGTGTTAAAGAATACAATAGGTTAAGAAGAGAGTATGCTCCACATTTGCCTCAATATCCTCTGTTTGAAAAACGTGTGGTAGGCCGAAAAAGAAGAAATGAGAATAATTGCAGTGAGGTAGTAGCAAAAAGACAAAAAGCAGATGAAAATGTATTTCAAAACAGAAAGAAAAAGGATTCTGATGAAAATGTTGTTGGATTTCAGTTTGAAAACAGTTCTGGTGTCAACTGCTATGCTAATGTAGTGGTTAATGTTGTTTTTTTTCTTCAAACTTTACAAGAACAGATTGTTGAAAATCGGGATCAAAGATTGTGGGGTTTATTGAATTATGTGCTTGAGAAATGTAGCAGTGATAGAGCAAAAATAGAAAGTGTAACAGAAATTTGAAATATTTTAGACATGTGTTCTGGTCAAGATAAATTTTCACAGAACATTCAGCAGGATTGTCAGGAGTTTTTAATGTATATGTTTGGTGTTTTGGAAGATGAAGGTGTAGATGTAGAAAATCCTTTTAGCCTTTCTTATCAATGGCAGCATGACTGCGACAATTGTAGTTTATCAAGTACTACTAGAATAGACACTGAAAGATTTATATATTTGACTTTACCAGACTGTAAATCAGTGTCATTTAATAATCTAGTTAAAGCAGCTGATCATAATATGGTGTGTAACCAATGTAAGTGTCCAATGCTGCCCACATTATTTATACAAACTTATGGTCAGTATGTCATTTTAGTTTTCCAACAATGTAGACCTGATGGAACTAAATTGACAACTTGTATCAAAAATTTTGTGGCTTCTCAGTTATCAATTTCAGGAAGAACCTTTACAACTGTAGCTATTATTTATCATGACGGTCCTTCGACAACATCAGGACATTATACATGCTACTTAAAATTCTTATTTGACTTATAAACAACGTTTGCCTTTTGACTTAAAAAATTCTTACCTAGTTTTTTTTAAAACCAAAGTTTTAGTAAAGGTAATTGGCCTTTGAAAACGGGAGCAGTTATTAAAAGTTAGTTCGTTAGTTAGTCTAATGTTTAAAATTATTTATCTCATATAGGTACTGTAAGCGGATCTCATAGTAAGTCATATCAGTTTTATAGGAAATGTTGAACATGAGTGATCAAAAAAGAGAATATGAATTTTTCAAAAATTGTGAAAATGTCAGATGAGCTTTTCTTTGAAAACTTCGGGTAAACGGTAATTTCAGAGTTTAATTAGAGAAAATTCAAAATATACTCATATATCTGACACTATTGGGCCGTAAGGAAAGTTCAAGGTATGAGTAATAAGTCATAACTTAACACAAGGAGGAAAATGAAAACGTTGAGAATTATTTCAGATGTTCTTAGATCTTTTTTCATAGGAAGTCGATGAAATGGAAGTTTTAGAGAACAGCAGAGTATTTTCCTACAAAAAGGACCTTCACTATCTACTATTTGGCCTCAAGGAAAAGTAAGTGAATCAAAGATTAGTGTACATATATGATTTGTAAGTTTAGATGGGTTTTTTTAAACACAATCTTTTAGATTGTGTTTTTTTTCCTGCTGTTATATGATGAAGAGTTTGAACTCACTGTTTTAAGTGAAATTCAATATATTCTGAGAACAGCAAAAAAAGAACTATGTAACATGTTGTATAAGTTATTCCATAGTTTGCTTTGTGTAATTTATATTATATTCTCATTGTCTCACACTCATTTTCCTTTTTCCACCCTTTTTCAGATCTCTTTACTCACTTACACTGCCTTTCTTTCACTTTGTTTCATCGCTGTTCCTTTACTCCACTTCTTTCACAACTCCTCAATCCAATTTCAACTGTCTGCATTTCTTCTCTCCCTAGCACCACTTTTCAGCTTTCTCACATTCTCTCAGTACCACTGCTTTAGTTCTCTTCCCCTCTCTTTCCTTCTTTTGCTCCTTTATTTTTTTCCCTTTCTTCACTCATTGTACTGCACTTCACTCAGTCCTTCCCTTTGTCTTTCTGCGTACTTACTTCCTCACTCCTTTTTCCTCTATCGTTCTATATTAACCTCATTCCTTTCATCCCTTCACTCTGTGACTCCCCTTCACTCACTCTCACTCATCTTCCATTCCTCTTTCTTATTAATGGATCCTCATTTAGACTCCTTTCTCTTTCACTCATTTTCCTTTTACTTTCTTCTCTTTCCTAATTTCGTTTTGGTATCTCACATTCTTTTAGTATCTTACTTACCTTCAGTAATTTGTTCTCCTTCTATTTCTTTTTCCCTCTTTTTTGTCTTTCTACATTACTTTATTTCTGTTTCTGTATCCTTCACTCTTGCTTTATTTCTTAGTACACTTTTTTTGATTTTTTTACCTCTTGACCTGTTTCTTCTATTTTAAAATATATATTTTACTAATTATAACTTTTTTTTCTTTTGTCTTTCACAGATATAAAGTGTAGTTTTAACATGAAATTAAGTGTTCATTAATTATATGGTAAGTGTGACTAAAAAATGTAGTTTGTCATCAGCCTTTGCTTTAACCTCACTACTTTTCTCTCACCCTACCTCACCCCTGTTTCCTTACTCTGCTTTCCTCACTTATTCTTGTCCTCCATGTTTATTTCCCTTTTCCTTACTTTCCTACTACATTCAACTTCTTTCAGTCTTCCTGCTCACCCACACTCCCTCACTTTCCTTTCTTTTCTGGTTCACTCAGTCCCTTTTTATTACTCCTTCCTTTACTCTCTCTGTTCTTTCTCTCTGTCACTCCCTATGTCTTACCCTTATTCACTTTTATGCACCCTCTTTCACCTCTCTTTACTTACACTCACTGCTCTTTTCTTTCCCTCCATCACCGCTGTTCCTTTTCTCTGGTTCCGTCACTACCCGTCATTCCCCATCCTTTACTTTCCTTCTTTTTACTTTGATCAACCATTCACATTCTCCCAGAACCTCTGCTTTAGTCTTCTTCCTCTTTCTTCTCTTCTTTTGGTCCCTTATTGATTTTCCTTTTCTTAGTTACTTCCACTTACACCTTTTCTCTGTTTTACTATCTATTACACAGTCCCTCTGTGTTCTTCCCTCTAGCTCTCTTCCTCTTTACACCACTGTCTCTGTCCCCTTTGCTCATGCTCACTCCTTCATTATTTTTTTTTTCTTTTTGTTTTGGTTACCCTCCCGGGACGCGCCCTGGTACGCGCACCGGGGCGCGCACCGGGAGCGCTCCAGGGTGAAACATAAAAAAAATGCATATATTTTTAAAAAAAAGGTATTATATTAATATACATATATATTCACTGAAAGAACCATAGGTTTCACACCAGTTATAGTTAGGGATTAGCATTTAAAAAACCTATGAAATTCACTGAAAAAAACATAGGTTTCACACCAGTTATAGTTAGGAATTAGCATTTAAAAAACACCTAGTAAATTCACTTAAAAAAACATAGGTTTCACACCAGTTATAGTTAGCTGGAAATTTTACTGACATAAAACCATTGAAATTCCACGTTAAAGTTAGTTGGACTCACTATAACTTGCGCGCCTGCAATGCACTGCTGATGACGTCACATATTACATCACTCATGACATGGTCAGTGACATCACTCATGACATCACTGATGACACCATCCTTGTGACAGAATGACAGACCTCCTTTCAGTGTAATGTAACCCTTGAAACACATATTAAAAAATAGAAACTAACATTTTCAAAATAATGGAGATACCCTTACCAGTTACAACAACCAATTCAGTAATGCCACCATCTATATACACATCCACTCATTCATTGACAGTTCTATATAGTCACTCATACATATACTCATTCATCATATGTAGTAATACACCTGTACATCCTGTTACACACCGACAGTCATCCAAAACTTACTCACGCACATACTCACATATGCAAATAAACGATTGAACATCCATTTATTTGCATATACAGCTATACACACACACTACCACCTTACTTCTACCTTCTAAGGAAACTAACACATACTTACTCTCTTAAACAATCACTTATAGAAACACATACTTATTTAAACAGGAACTCTTACAATCTCTCACATATACTCACTTATATACATCAATACTCACATATACTAGATTAAAACATATGTAGTTACTGATAAAGACACTAGTGAGACAGTAATTCACTCACTAACACACACATATACACACTCATCCACCCATACAGTCCTGCACATATGCTGTGTTCAAAACACATACAAACAGTGAGTCAGTCATTGATGCATCTATGTGCTAAGTAACACCCCCACCAAACCATACAGACACTCATACTGATACTAAAAAAAACAACTAATAACCCATATACACACACATGTAGCTTCTCACCAACCCATGCAGCCACTTATACACAAAGTGAAACACTGATGCAAACATTTAAATATTTAAACAATACTATATATGTATTCACTAAAATACAATTAATAAACCAGTTAACCAATCATTTCTTTTTAAAGAAAACATCCATTAAGACACTTATTAAAACATTTATTCTTCCATCGACCTTTACATATACATAAATAAAACATATTTATTTTTCAGAAAGACACACATTCACTGGATGGTGACATCAGTGATGTCATGAGTGATGTCACTGACCATGTCATGAGTGATGTAATATGTGACGTCATCAGCAGTGCATTGCAGGCGCGCAAGTTATAGTGAGTCCAACTAACTATAACGTGGAATTTCAATGGTTTTATGTCAGTAAAATTTCCAGCTAACTATAACTGGTGTGAAACCTATGGTTTTTTCAGTGAATATATATATATATATATATATATATATATATTCTTTACCACACCAAACTTTTCCATTCAAAGAAGGCGCTGACTCCGTGAATCTCAGTTCAAAACGTTTATTTCATGTTCAGTTGCTGCTCAATATATATTACCTACTGACGGTCGCCAGTAGGTATATATAGTTAGGATTTTTTCTCTATGGGATTTTTGAAAATTCTATGTCTAATAACTTTGGCGTTTGTGGACGGAATTGGCTGACATTTTCAGGAAAATGGAACATGTTGTTTCTGAGCAGCCCCTGAAAATTTGGGGGGGGGTGTCAAGGGGGGGCCGAGAAAAAAGGGGGGTCCCAAAACGCGTTTTTCCCATGTTAATTTCCATAGGGCGGTTGGCCTCACTTTTAGCCCGAACGGTTGAATGGATTTGCACGAAACTTGGCAAAATTGTAGGGACTGGTAGCCCGATCTGCCTTTGCTAGGTCTCAATATATGTGCTCCAGTGGATTTTGAGAAATTAACGTTAAAAAAAAGATATATATCTGTAACAGCGCTCCGGGCAGCGATCCGGGTCGCGTACTTTTTTGCGTTACGGAGCTTTGCGAAGCGAAGCTGATTGGCTCTCCGGTGTCTGTAAACATTCCAAACAGTCCGTAGCGGCCACCATCTTGTCTCTCGGTAGGATCGAGAGACAAGAGGAGGCCAAAGCGAAGGGGCAAATGACCATAAGGGGGCATAGTAGATCCTCCCTGAAAATCGTTTTTTTTCGTGGGGTGCGCCCGGTACGCGTAACGGAAAGCGGACTGGGGAGCGTACTACAAGGAAACAAGAATGATTGACTTTTAACTTATTGTATGTTTATAGACTTTTTTTGATTTTTTTTTCTTTCTGCTGAGTGACGTCTCGGCCTATCTCCACGGGATGTAGTCCCTACTATCTCGGCGTTTAAGCCCAGGGGGACCGGTAGTGTGGGAGAGATAACGTCTGTTAACGTTCGATTTGAAGGAAATCAGGAAGTGTTGATAAACATTGTCTGCGCCATCTTGCCTTTTTTCAAATGCCACACTTTTGTCGTGCACGGCAGCCATTTTAGATGCCTTGACCAGACCCACTCTCTGCACGCTGTCGATCCTTAGCATGGCTCCCCACCCTCGCAAGCATCTCCCCCAGGCACTGGTCACCCCCGCTCTCTCTCTCATGCATGGGCAATAAACCTCCCCCCATCTGCGCTGCTCTTCCCTGAGAATCACACCCTGTGCCCGCTCGACACCTCCCTTTCGCCCTATTCACTACCGCACCCTCTGACACTCCTCTTCCTATGTGTCCGATTGTCCAGGCCGGTCCCAGGCTATCACCTAGCCCTGCAGATGTAGTTTATGGCCCCAGCTGTAAAGAATCACCCCTCTTCAAAGGAGTTACAGTAGATCAAGGCCCCCACCCGATGAGATCCGTCACACCACACACGCGTTCCTACTATCTGAAAACCATCCTGTATTGTGATTGGGGAGGGGACCGAGCCTGAAGCGGAAGATTCCAGGGATGCCTCTTTGTACATCAAAGTTTTTAAAATTATGTGTCACATTAAAAATATATAGCACTCCAACAAAGTAGTAGGATTATAAAACTTTAATAACTTATAAATATATACAACGCAACAAAAACAGTAAATACATTTAAAAAATTTTTTGAAAAAAGAAGCAACAATGGTCAGTAGCTGTGTTTTGTGCGAATAGTCCCAAGGCAGCACAACGTGCTGAGTTCTGGACGGCACCCAGGTGATGTTACCTGGGTGCCGCACTGGTTTTTTGTATCCTACAATGCAGCTCCGAAAAACGGCATGGGGCGTCCCGGGGGGTGCGGGTGGAGGCCTCGTCAGTAGCGGTCTGTTGTGCGAATAGTCCCAAGGCAGCAGAACGCGCTGAGATGTGGATGGCACCCAGGTGATGTCCAGTAAGTTGCCGCACTGACTTTGGTATCCTACAATGCTGCTCTGAATAACGGTGTGGGGCGCCCCGGGGGGCGGGTGAGGCGGCGTGAACGGGCCTCCCCAGGTGGAGGCTCGTCTGCTATAGTGGGGCGCCCCTTTACCGTTTCAGTTGCCATTCCGCCCGCTTTTGGTACACTGTGCCAAAATCCGCCATTCAGCTGAGTTGCGCCCACTCTTGCGGTGCAGCGATAGGCGGCTGCCACAGGACTCTCAAAATGGCGGCAGGCTCTTTCCTTTTTGGGCCTGGTCCACTGAAATGGCCCTGGGACACCTTGGAACTCGGACGCTTGTCTGCTAGGTCTTGGACCCCATTCTCGAAAGCGTCCCCTCAGCCTTAAGGATTCTACAAAAGTCTTGGGGGCCCCCGACTCCTGCAGGCTTCCGGTGGGGAGCGGCTGCCATGATTGCTCGCGGAATGACCACGACGGAGCCACGAGATGGTGGTGCTTTCATGCTGACGCCAGCTTCAGTCTGAAACATCCAGAAAGAAGGTGGGGCTTTCATCGTTTGGGAAAAAAAAATGTTTTAATCCAATGAAAAGTGTTATTTTTAGGTCATATGATCAAGCCTTCCTTCATTAGGAAATAGAAAGTAAAATGAACCAATGAAAAGTTTTATAAACAAGTCACATGACCTGTTATGCGGCAGAGGGCTATAAAAAGCGTAGAAAATCCGTTGGCACGTGAGGCGGCGTCAGTAGCGGACCGATGTGCGAATAGGCCGAAGGCAGCACAACGCGCCAAGATCCGGATGGCACCGAGGTGGTGTCCAGCAAGTTGCCGCACTGGTGTGGCCATCCTACAATGCTGTGCCGAAAGTCGGCGTGGGGCGCCCCGTTGGCCTGTAAGTTCGCGTCAGTCAGTGGGGGCTGTTTGAGGATCTGATTGCATTGGAAAGCAATATGATGCTGTGCGTCGCCCCCAAGATGGAGGTTCCTCGGCTGCAGTGGGGCGCCCCTTGGTGTTTCACTCGCTATGCAGCTGAGTTGCGTGCGCACTTGCGGCGAATAGGCAGAAGGCAGCACAACGCGCCAAGATCCGGATGGCACTGAGGTGGTGTCCAGCAAGTTGCCGCACTGGTGTGGCCATCCTACAATGCTGCGCCGAAAGTCGGCGTGGGGTGCCCCGTTGGCATGTGAGGTGGCGTCAGTAGTGGACCGATGTGTGAATAGGCTGGAACCAGCACAAGGCGCCAAGATCCGGATGGCACCGAGGTGGTGTCATAGTTGAGAGTTCTGAGAAGCGGGGGGAGGCGGCGCAAACGAGTCTCTCCCTCCATGTGGAGGCACTTCATCTGCAGTGGGGCGCCGAGATCCGGATGGCACCGAGGTGGTGTCTAGCAAGTTGCCGCACTGGTGTGTGTTGAAAAGATGAAAGGTCCACAGCAAGTCTATGTTCCTTCAGTGGAGCGCCGTCTAGCTGAGTTTCGCCCGCTCTTGCTGCTACAGCGACAGGCGGCTGCAACAGGACTCTCAAAATGGCGGCCTGTTCTTTGGATTTGGGCCTGGTCCACTAAAATGGCCCTGGGACACCTTAGAACTCGGACGCTCGAATTTTTTTTCCTTTCCTCTACATGCAAAAAAGGTAAATGCCCGGTACGTTACCTTTCTCATCTGCCACGATGTACTCTCCAGAGGAACCGAAAAAAATATAGTTATGGTAATTGTGGCAAATTAATTTCATGTGGACAGATGAGTGTTACTCTAATAAATACAGCATATGAACATCATCATAGTCGATGGTTGGTGGAGACATTTTGACTATATCCTGGACCTGCCCGTCCTCGCCCAAAATGGCGCCGGAATAAATGGGACTCGTAACTCCTTGTTGTGTACTGGTTGCACAACCTTGATATCACGAGATACGTATGCAGTTTTGAAGCACATGGCGGGCGGGGACGAGAATTGATTGAATATTTCGACATCCCTATTGATATTAAGTTCTGATGTGTTATTGATTACTGTACTATTGAAAGTTCGAATTAACGTCACCCATGGTACTTGCCCGCAAATGTATATCTAGATAATTTTATTGTAACTGGCCATGTCGTATTTTAATTATAAAATGTACGTCCACCGATTCCGCAACTGTTAGACACCTTAGTTCTTGCAACCTAATGGCCCGCCCGTTACGTTCCTCTACAGTGTAAATGTCTCCTCATCATATACGATTACAGTTTGCTCCGTGGCCGGCCCACGTGGTTATAGGCCCGTATTTGTATACTGACATTTTCACAATAAAGGTTTTTAAAAGAAAACATGGTAGTAGTATTTACATTGGTAAAGTTTTTAATAATAGTGACTGTTTTCGAATCAGTAAAAGGCAAGTGAAATAAAGCAGTCCAATTACATGAAGGGTAAAAGGTATAATACGCAGGAACGCAGTAAAGATAAATGGTCAAGGGCTGTTGTGTTTTCTACTCCTGCAACATAAAGTGATCGATAAGAATCTGATATTCAGGCGTATCGGCGACTAAGACAGCAGGCCGAGCCTCTTTTGCTCAACGGCTCTGTCATGGGACGAAGAAACGCCCTTTTTCTCGAAAAAGGAATATATTTTACTTGCAGGACAGTTTTAAATTTTCCGGGAAAGTACATTAGCCTGGAACATTATAACATATATGTTTAAGAAAAAATAATGTTCGAAAGCAATAAAAAGCGTAATTTTTAGGTCATATGACCAAGCCTTTCATCATTAGAATTAGAAAAGTACAAATGAAAACCAATGAAAAGTTTTATTAACAAGTCACATGACCTGTTATGCTTAGGATACGCGCTGCGTGCCGCGCCCCGGATCGCTTCCGGGAAGCTGCGCTTTGCGCACCGGAGCACTTCCGGATGCGCTAACGCGGCGCGTCATATGACGCATTACGCGACAACGCAGGTCCAGAATATAGTCAAAATGTCTCCACCAACCAGCGGTCGGAACACAACCCCTTTCAGCAGGCTAAATAGTTCTGTTAAATGACAACAGAAGGTACAGGCAACAAGAACCATCAGTCAAAGAGGGGAGGGCAAGTTCTTCTCTACCGGGTCACGTTGGGGCGCTACCGGAACTGATCGAATTGGTAGTCTACAGTGTTTCTGGATGTTTCAGACTGAAGCTGGCGTCAGCATGAGAGCACCACCATCTCGTAGCTCCGTCGTGGCCATTCCACGAGCAATCATGGCAGCCGCTCCCCACCAGAAGCCTGCGGGAGTCGGGGGCCCCCAAGACTTTTGTAGAATCTTCAAGGCTGAGGGGACGCTTTCGAGAATGGAGCCCAAGCCCTAGCGGACAAGCGTCTGAGTTCCAAGGTGTCGCAGGGCCATTTTAGTGGACCACGCCCAAATCTGAAGAGCCGGCCGCCATTTTGAGAGTCCTGTGGCAGCTGCCTATCGCTGCACCGCAAGAGCGGGAGCAACTCAACTACATGGTGAGCGAGACGCTGTAGTCGCAAGAGCGGGCGGTAAACAGCTGAATAGCGGAAGAGGCACAGTGTAGCAAAAGCGGGCAGAATGGCAACTGAAACGGTAAAGGGGCGCCCCACTACAGCGTGTCTTTAGGTCAAACGGATTGTGGGACAAGGTCAACAATGGAAGAGTCACCAAAAGGCAAAAAGTTCCGCTTGACCCCGGGAGCCGGCCACCTATGTCGGGGGCGATCTCAGGCCACACCAGGGCAACACGACTTGGGGAGGGGGCCGGAGCCAAGCGCCCCCTCCGAGTCCGCGCCATCACACCGTCCCTCGGGGGCCTCCGTCAAGCGGTTCAGGGAGGCACATCATCACATTGTTTTCAAATACAGTCACGTCCTCAAACAGCCCCCACTTACATTGAGAATAGTGAAGCTGTAGCAGGTGCAAATAAGCTTCAGACAGTCTAACAAGCACTCCTCAAAACTTTGAACTATCAGAGTGCATGAGTTTCATGCTCGATCGATTGAGCTAGCCGGATCGGGCAACAAAAATAAAATAGTTATGTAAATAGTTATTTAATAAAATGTTTTACCCTGTTACTTTGCTGGTGTGTTGTATATATTTGTAATATTTGCATAGAGTTTATCGTTATTTTGGGCGGGGTGGGTGGCGGAGCCGAGCTGTCTTGCAGCCATCATGGTGTGGAGCTCAGTTCATCTCACTAGTTTCGTATTTCTCATGAGGGGTTGTTCCTAATGTTTCTATTTTAGCGAGGTCAAAAAGAGATCCCATTAGTGGCCTACTGATTTTGCTCGATTCCTTTAGTTTTTTTACACGATGTTTCACTATCTGCAAAGACTAAACAGAGTATTGCGACTCTGTGCTTGTTTGTAAATAGAGAATGAACCAAAGAGAACCAATTCTAAAACAGTAAATGCTTGGATAACAATCAATCAAATGGAGAGAGAAGCAGGCACGACGGATTACAACGGGGGCAAAGGCCTGCGTTAACTACCCTTCACTATCTGCAAAGAGAGAGTACTCCTAATAGAGATTAGGGGGGGGCAGCATTCAAAGCAGATCAGTGTGCATAAACACGAAAATGTTTTTACTTACCACGTACTTGACATTCGACAGCTTATGATATTTGCTATTAAAAACCATTGAAATTCACTGAAAAAACCATAGGTTAGAGACCATATATAGTTAGGAATTAGCATTTAAAAAACCTTGAAAATTCACTGAAAAAACCATAGGTTATAGACCATATATAGTTAGGAATTAGCATTTAAAAAACCTTATTTTACTCACACAAAACCATTGAAATTCCATATATAGTTAGTTGCACTAACTATATATCGCGCACCCGCAATCCACTGCTGATGATGTCACATATTACATCATTCATGACATGGTCAGTGACATCACTGATGACATCACTGATGACATATCAAATGACCTCACTGATGACATCACTGATGACATCTCATTTGACATCATTCTTGTGCTAATACGATAAACCTCTTCAGACTCTAATACAACCTTAGATACACTCAGTGTATACAGACACTCACACACTGTCACTCATCCATGGAGTTACTCACACACCTAGTCAGTCATGCAAAGAATCAATCACACCTCCATTTCCTCAACTATACAGTTATACACACCTTACTTATTCAAACATATACTAACACATATTTACTCTCTTATACAATGCCTGATACAAGTTCACAATGATCCATACAGCCACTCACACATTCAGTGGCTCTCATGCACAGTTATTTATATATGCCAACTCTCACATGTACTCTGTTTTACATATGTACTTACTACGACATGTAGCATTGAGATATCCATTCACTCCTCAATACACTCAAGCACACAGTCAACCGCCCATGTAGCTGTTTCCACATGCACTCTTGAACTCATACACCTAGTGAATCAACTGCTCACACATCTATGCACAGAGTCACACACCTCCCAGCCACCCCCACACAAACTCAATCTCCCATACAAATACTTGGGCAACCAATCAATAACACATATAGCCTCTCGTATAGCTAATGATCAACACATGCAGCAGTTTACATCACAACAGACATACTGAAGCACACATTCAGACAGTTTAGTCACTAACCCATGCATTTAGTACGACACATTTATTCACTCACTCATACAGTCAGTCACGCACCTACTAAATCCTTCATCCAGACACTTATACATCCACTCATTCTTCAGTATATCAAACATATTTAAACTTTACAGAAACACACAGTCACTGGATGATGTCATCAGTGATGTCATTTGAGATGTCATCAGTGATGTCATCAGTGATGTCATCAGTGATGTCACTGACCATGTCATGAATGATGTAATATCTGACATCATCAGCAGTGGATTGCGGGTGCGCGATATATAGTTAGTGCAACTAACTATATATGGAATTTCAATGGTTTTGTGTGAGTAAAATAAGGTTTTTTAAATGCTAATTCCTAACTATATATGGTCTATAACCTATGGTTTTTTCAGTGAATTTTCAAGGTTTTTTAAATGCTAATTCCTAACTATATATGGTCTCTAACCTATGGTTTTTTCAGTGAATATATTACCTACTGGCGATAGGCAGTAGGTATATATAGTTAGGATTTTTTTCCTATGGGATTTTTGAAAATTCTATGTCGAATAACTTTGGCGTTTGAGGACTGAATTGGCTGAAATTTTCAGGAAAATGGAACATTTTGTTTCTGAGCAGCCCCTGAAAATTTGGGGGGGTTTCGTCAAGGGGGGGCCGAGAAAAAAGGGGGGTCCTAAAACGCGTTTTTCCCATGTTAATTTCCATAGGGCGGTTGGCCTCACTTTTAGCCCGAACGGCTGAATGGATTTGCGCGAAACTTGGCAAAATTGTAGGGACTGTTAGCCCGATGTGCCTTTGCTAGGTCTCAATATATGTGCTCCAGTGGATTTTGATAAATTAACGTTCAAAAAAATATATATATCTGTAACAGCGCTCCGGGCAGCGCCCCGGTTCGCGTACCTGACGCGCAACGGAACTTCGCGAAGCAAAGCTGATTGGCTCTCCGGTGTCTGTCAACATTCTAAACAGTCCAGAGCGGCCGCCATCTTGTCTCTCAGTAGGATCGAGAGACAAGAGGAGGCCAAAACAAAGGGGGAAATGACCATAAGGGGGCATAGTAGATCCTCCCTGACCCCCTAGGTTTGATGTGGAGGCTTTAAAAGGGCCCGCGGGGCAAAAAGAAAAAAAAAAAAATTTTTTTTTTGCGTGGGGAGAGCCCGGTACGCGCACCGGGAAGCGGTCTGGGGAGCGTACAATAAGGAAAAAAGAATGATAGACTATGATATTTTGAAATATTGTATGTTTATTGATTGTTCTTTTTGTTGTTTTTTTTTGTTTTTTTATTTAAGTAGCAGTATTTATGATTATTAAAAATACATTTATTTTTGTGATTGTGCACAGTATACTATAAGTCTGACTTTACATTATAATCAATTTGGTACTAGTTTATGAATTACATATAAAAATGATTAAAGACTCAAACAATTTTTTATTATTAAATATAATTTTATTTTTCTGATTCTTTTTCAAAATTTAATAGAACGTCTAACATTTGACTGTCCGATATGTCTTCTTTTTGACTGAACATAACTTCCCACATTTGACCGTCCTCATATTGAAGTAAGAAATCCACAGATTCTACACATTGTAGAAGTTCATGGTCTCGTGATTCATCCATGAATTCCAAGTCAATGGGTTCAATGATTTCCTCATTGTTCATCTCTAGGACAATTTCAAAGGAAACGTTCTGTTCTCCTTCCATTTTTGTGCTGAAATTTGCATAAAAAATAAATATATCAGTAGAGATAGGGCACTGTTGGGTTTAAGTTCAGACAGGTACTTTTCAGGCGTGAAGTAGTACTATTAAAAAGTGCCTGTGAAAAAGCCTAAGTAAATTCATAATTATACCGCAGAAACCTAAATCAATCCATAATTATAATAAACAAGCCTTTCTCAATGTCTAACTCTTACAGAGGGATAGTATATAACTATCTGAAAATGTTTTCAAATTTATAAAATAACATCTTACCTTTTAAAAACAAGTGTAAGTTGTCAGTGAAAATGATCTTGCATGTAGTTCAGGAAGTAGTAGTCAAAATGGCTGTGTTTCTCTCTCTTTCTTTATATATATTCAGGTACATAACCAATCAAATGTCAGGTAAAAAAAGTAGAAAATGAAAGTAACATTTTAATTGGTTGTCAATTCCAACACTTCAGATGTGTTTTGTGAAGTAATTTACCTCAGGGTATTTAGAGAGGTCTACAGGCTAAATGGCTAAATGGAATTCCAATCAAATTTGTGAAAATGGTAGGGATTAGTATGTAGTATGAGCTAATCTATATTTGGTGAAAGTGTCTCCAGTGGTTTTTCTGTATATTACTTTGCCACCTTTTTTGAGCGAGCGCTTCCCGGTGCGCGCCCCGGTACGCGAACTGGCAGCGTTACGGGAGTCCTCCATTTTGTGTTTCCGTAGAATTGAGATACAAGATGGAGGGCAAATATTGTTCAGAATGGGTAGAAGGGGGCACGGTAGACGTATCCTGACCCCCTAGGTTTTCTGAGGGTGGCTGAGGAGGCCCATATGTGCGAGAAAAAGAAATTCAAATTTTCGCGCGGTTAGCGTCCGGTGCGCGTACCAGGTAGCTCTCCGGGGAGCGTACTTTGGTGAAAATTAGTAAAAAAAGTTAGAGTAAAATAATAATTGTGAGTGATCAGATGTAGGGTAGCTCTGAAAAGAGCTTTTGGGTCCTGTGGCTGATGTAGGTACCTACAAGTAGGTACCAATGCACAGTCTTAAATTGAGGATGAAAATTCTGTTCCCCTCATCTGAGAAGTGAACTCCATCTGCTCTGTAGATATCTTGCATGTAGTAACGCAAGTTATTGTTGTAGATGGAGCCCATTCCATGGTCTTTCATGTAAGCTGAAACAGACTTATTTACATGCTTCCTCGATTTCTCAAGTTGTGGACAAAATTGGTTGGACCACTTCCATTTCTGTCTTTGGCATATATTTGAATATACCAAGGCAGTTTGAGGAAATAGTGCCATCAATTGCTCAAAGGTGTCCTTTAAAAGCATTTCCAGACCTACCCCAGTCAAAGTGCCCAAGTCATATCCTCCACAGTGCACAATTAACAGGTCAGGTTTTGGCAAATGGAAAAAGGTTTTCAGGTTCAGGTTTTAGTGTCTTTATTTCGATAATAAAATCATAAAAGACAAGATGAAAACATTCATGAACAAATCAAAACCACCACTACATATACACATTTATGTAAAGACAAATTTAAACATATTATTAAATTTACGCTAGGACTAAAATCACAATTAAAAAGTTATTTGTCAATTCCACAAGACATAAATAAACCTGAATCTAAAAATACAATAGTCACAAATAACATTTCAAGATATAATTAGGAAAAAGATGGGTTCCTTCTGGCTCTGATTGCCCAAGCCCAGCCTAAAAATGTGGCCAAGCATATCACAATGATTTCAGAAGTGTTTGTTTTCAGGGCCCATATTGCATCCGAGGATTTTCTGCAGGGTAATCGTTTGAATATGGGTTTTAACCACTTGGAACGGGGTTCTGAATACTGGGGACAGGCAAACAATAAATGACCCTCGGTTTCTTTATGATCTGGGCAGCAGCTACAAAAACTAGAAGAGGTTTTACCCCAGGATGAAGTAAAAGAATTCAGGGGTAATGAGCCCACCCGAAATTGATGATACAGTTTTTTGTCCAATGGCCTGGTAATAGAATCCCAATAAGTCTCGCGGGCAGGATCCAGTTTAAAGCTTAGAAAACGCCCCGTTAGACCCCCAGAACTGGAGGCATGTACCAGGGAAAGACGGGTTGAGGCCCAAAATAGATCCTTAAATTCTTTTTTCGATGGAAAGGTATTGGTACCTGGGGACACCCACAGATGAGTTAAGCCCATATCACACAGACTCTTTTTTACCGAGCGAAGCCATGGGATTCGCTCAGAACCCCCCATGGACTTCACTTCTGCTAACTCCTTTGCAAAAAGTACAAGATCCTCAGAGGTCCATAAGCGCCTCCAAGTAGACACTACTCTAAATCTAGCCATGTCCGTGATTGGCAGACAACCCATATCATGGCAGAGGGGGGTCAATGGAGTGGATTGGGGTAACCCTACCAGGTTCCGAAGAAATCTACACTGGATTCTATATAAACTCAAAAGGTCCATAAACCCCCATAACTCTGCCCCGTAAAGTGTGGCTGTATTTATTTTGGTGTCATATATTCTCAGAGCAGGAATGACCCGCTTTGTGATGGATTTCTTCTGCTCGCGCAGAAGACATCCAGTCAGTTGGGCGAGTTTTAGCTGCTGAGTCGCTATTTGATCTTTCCAAGACAGACGACGGTCCAAAGTGACCCCCAGATACGTCATGGTTTCAACTTGTTCCAAGTTGACCCCACTCATTTGCACGCTACTACGTATTAGGTTTTTCCTGGATAAAACCATAAACTTGGTTTTACCCACATTTATCTGGAGGTCATTTATTTTACAAAACTCCTCAAAGCGGTTTAAAGCCCGCTGTAGGCCTCCCCGGGTCTTTGATAGGAGTAGGGTGTCGTCGGCGAAGATCAACATTGGGAATTTAGTCCCCGCCAAAGATGGAGCATCGGTGTTGGTGGACATGAAAAATTTGGCTACTTGGTCAATAAAAAGTAAAAAGAGGGTGGGAGCTGATAGAGCGCGCGAGGTTACCCAGCCAATGATTCCGCCGTTTCCGGCTTCAGGGCCCATATACTTTCAATTCACACTATTCATTGACAGGGCGACTTCACGGGCTACTACCAATTGTGTGTGTTCCCTACTATTATTACTCAGTGTACCCGACTTACCATCCACCGACACGGGTACCTATGACTTCAATGGATCAGGGGCCTAGCTGTAAAAGGAAAGGCAGCAAATGCAATTCTCAAATGACATTCAATACTTTTGTAAATGACCACGGACAACTGGAAGTTTTAAAAGCTTTATCTAAAGTTCGTTTTCTTCATGCATAAGATATACAAGAATAAGGCAATCAATAACCAAGATAATGTAAATTATGTAACTATAGAGAAATAAAGACAGAGTAATCATTTAAATGCAATTATGTGATGCAAAGGAAATATGCTATGCATTCAAGGCAAGAAATCTTTAGAAAATTTTAGTAATGCCGTTCTAGACCAAATCAGGAAATGACAAAATGCAATGCAAAATATGATTTCTAAAAGGTAGGGTAACATGGGAACATATCAAGAAAATATGCAAATAACTTTACGTTTCAATAGTTTGCGGCAAAAGCATGGAAAATCAACATGTGCAAGATGTCTCTTTATTAAAGCAAAAGATAGAAAAATAGAAAGGTGCAAGTTTAAAGAACTTGGAGCAGAAATTACCTAGACTGGTGTGGAAACCAAACCCTGGCCACGGGTCAGTTTAAGGACAGGAAACCCTCAAGGAAGGATACCCCTCAAAGGACAGCAGATGCAGAATGGACACCCCGGACAGGACAGGATACCCTCAGGACAGGACAGCAAACCCTCAGGACAGGACCGCTCAGGACAGGACCGCACCCGCAGTTTGGAAGCAACGCCTGCGCTCCACCCTCTCTGCAGCTATCGATCAAGACCCCGATTGGGTCAGCGAACTCCCAGCAAAGTGCTTTGCCAGCACTTTAAAGTTCAGTACAACCTTAGTCTATGGTCAATTTCGGACAGAGTGCTCCGCAGCGCTCTGTATCTTCAGCCACCTATTGAGTACGATGGGTCAGTGACAGGTCAGCTAAACCAGACAAGTCGGACAATTTCCCTAGGTGAACCCAGGGTAGATATACTCCTTTGGGACGGTGTACCACCCCCCAATGTTGCAAAGTGTCAGAATCCCTCAATTTGGATTGGTCCTAAGGTAGGATTTGGGTAACACACCAATCATAACGTGCCATTTAGATGCTTCATTATCATATTTGGGTACCGCCTAGCAAGATTGGGGTTCCCATGAGAAACTGTGCAGAAATACAATGGCAATTTTACAATGTATCATATGAGGAGCAACATTCTCCGCTCTCATAGTGCAGAGGTGGCTTTCCCAGGAGCATCATGACTGTGGCTGCCAGCTGGCTGAGTTCCGCTGTCCAAAGTTGCCACCTTTCAGTGCTCCAGGATCATGCTCAGAAGAGACCTTCAATATGGCTCCCAATCAGTTTGGACCCCCATTCCCCGCGGTACATGAAAAGTAAGCGAGAACAAATTAATACATAGAAATAACATTATGAGATCACATCACAGGGTTGTACTTTCAACTTATCATTATAAAAATATACTTATGCAGTCTAAATGTTAGCTACATAGAAACGGTGACAAGAGCAGTGGCACGAGCAGTACCACATTATGGGCCAAGCTATGTATTACGCATGCGCATAATTTTCCCTCCAACTCTGCAGACGCGTCAGGACACGTGAGTGTGGCTGACGCATGCGCAGTAACTAAATACAAGCGGCAGACATTTTAAATGACTCGAGTAAATTATTTTAGTAAAACACATAGGCAAGTGTCTGGAAACCTCGTTTAAACATAAAATGAACATTAGTAAGACGTACACTTATTACCTTGCTATACATAAACGAGGTTTATGAGTACAGCAAGTCGCAAAATATGCGAAGCTTTGCTTCATCAATCCCCTCTTTGATGATATTTACTATCATCACAAGATATAATGGAACCAGATGCCAACTTTCTTTCACACTTTATACAATTCTATCTCTTCCAGCAAGCATTCCAACTTTTCTCTTTCAGTTTTGGTAGGGTGAGAAGTCTTCACCTTTTTGTATATCTGATCATTCACTTCCTCCAATTCAATCTCATCCACACTTCGTTTCACCCCTCTTGCATTCACTTCATGCTTTCCGGTGCGCTTGCGGCATTTGCAGCAGACAAATATGAAAAATAGGATGAGACCTATAATTCCAATTGGCATCAGTACCTTAAACAATAAGCCTTTACCTACGCTAGCAAGCCAATGACCTACATTTGATAGACCATCTACCAGTCTCTTCCAGGCACTATCAACCTCGAGTGGTTTGAGTTCCTTTGTCAAATTAGTAATGTTTTTCACATATCTTTTGAGCTGTACACTTTTATCCGGAATATAAGTGCAACAATGTTGCGCCTTCAACATCCGGCAGACTCCGCCCTCTTTCGCCAATAAGGTGTCAAGAGCAAGTCGATTCTGCAAAACCATTGATCTGATCGCAACCATTTCGGTGTTGACCAGCAGAAATCCATGAGCTGTCTCAGTAGACAATACATCCACTATAGTAGACAATTTA
Source organism: Lissotriton helveticus (assembly GCF_964261635.1). Classification (NCBI taxonomy): domain Eukaryota; kingdom Metazoa; phylum Chordata; class Amphibia; order Caudata; family Salamandridae; genus Lissotriton; species Lissotriton helveticus. The sequence goes on from NC_136059.1 coordinate 55,076,252, forward strand.
CAAATTCTGTGAGTGTTCAGAACCACTCCCACTCCAGGTATCAGTGCACTGAAAATACTACCCATAATTTCACCTATACTTTCTCTTTTACTACGCATTAAGCCATTAGTATTTTCATTGCTTCCAGCAACTCCATTCACATGGTATATTTTCGGGAAGACAGTGCCAAAATAGCAGCTTCCATACCAGTGATCCGGCAATTTGAAATAAGCCTTGTCCCCACAAATATAATAAATTCCAGGAAACACAGGCTCTGACCCATTTTTGAAACCCCAACCTCCAATTACCTTGTAATTATGTTCGCATTCACTGGAACCAATGAAAATGTTATTATAATAGCTAGTCTTCTCGCGGTGAAGACATAGCTTGCCTTTCTTTTCAAAATCCAGCAACAGAGCAGGACCCGCCCCACCAGATGAGGTGCCTTCCATGTTCTCTGCCCATCTTGGCCTTTTCTGACTTTCGTCATTAGCCTTCTTTTGTATTTTAATTCTCCTTTTCTCTGCCATGTTCAGGAACATCTTTTCCTGCTCACGCAAAGAACAAGTCAAGTTATCTCTGTGTGCATCCGCTATGTCAATGTTACCTATAGTCAGAAAGTAGTCTCCTATATATCGTATTACGTCACTTTTGGTATGTACAGGATTCAAGTTCCCACGTATAGCAAGTTCAGAAAAGATCACGTCATTGTTAGAGTAATAGTACTGTAACGGTCCCCTTTTGTAAAATAAACTAGCTAAAATGCTACAGGAGATTCCATATGTCAGCGGCAAGTGATGGTATGTCACGCCTTCAGCTACAGAAGTAGGTAGCTTCATGCAGACATAGCAATCTTCAATTTCCATAGTCTCTACATAGTGTATTAACAAGTTTGCGAAAACATTTAAGTGTGTCTTGTTCTTAACTCCATGATAATGTAGTCCTCCCTCATCTGATGCTTCTAAGTCTTGTTTTGTTTGTCTCAGTGCTCTCTCATGTCTTGCTACACTCTGTGTTGTCAGCTCCTCACTGTCAGTATTTACAATTTCAGTAGGGACAATGTTAGTATCTTTACTCACAGCAAAGGGAATGAAAATTGTTAGTCCTATCCAAAGCAATATCAGGACAACTACACTACAGACACATACCTTGCAGCATGTTTTGCAACAGCTGCGACTAGGTCTACCACTCACGTTTGAATCAGACATTTTGGCTCAGAAGAAGTTTCTCGACCCCTCTTTGTGACTTTACACGAGTATCGTACTTTGTGCAAATTCACGGTGGCTCGTCTTCTTCTTCATCAGAGTACTCAGGGACGGGCTCTCCGTCGCTTACGTCAGTTATATCAAGATCTTCTAGTTCTTCCAACACAAGTGTCCATTCAGGTGACTTGTACTTTTTGTTCTGTTTTTTTATTCGATCACTCCTTCTGTTGGAAGTATCCTCTTGTTGTTTAGCTATGCGTGCACTTCTCCTTTCTTCTGCACGTTTTTCTTCTACCGTCTTTATCCTTAGTCTTAACTTCTTTACGAACCTGGGCTCAAGATGCTTTCTTTTCTTAAGTCTTTTAGTTGGTACTTGGACTTCGTTTCCTTCTCTTGCCCTTTTGTTCTCATTTACTGTTGGAATTTCTGTTTCAGCTTCTTCTTCTTCTATCTGACTAATACCAGGGCTCGTATCTATTTCTTCTGCCTGGTTACTAATCTGGCATTGTTCAGGTAAATTTTGTGTTTGCTCTTCAAAAGTCTCTGTTTTTGGTTCCTGAACACTTTCTTCTGGTACTATCTGATCCTGTTCAAGCACTTCGATCTCTTGATTTTCTTCTGCTCGAACTATTACACTATATCTAGTCTGTCCCTTCCCGATATCAGGAGTCAGTGGAGGAGTATCAAACACTTGCTCTGTATCCTGCACTTGTCGAATATCAGGCCCTTGTTCAGTCTTATTCACTTGTTCTGTATCAATCACGTGCTCTGTCCCTGTCTGACCTTCTCCTTCCTCAGTTTTGATGTGAATCTCAAGATTCTGAGGTTCTTCGCCTGTGCCTTGCTTTTCCTGACTAGTCCACTCTCTACCTTCCCAAAGTCTCTCACTTGTTCGAATAGGGTCTTCAGTGAGATCAATCAAAGGAATCCACTCTTCTGGCCATATGCTTGGCAGCTCGTCTTCAGCTACTCCTGGCTCAGTTTCTTGGACCCCTTCAGCAGGCTGGACTCTTGGTAGTTCGTCATCAACTATTCTTGGGCCAACGTCTGCTGATTCTGCAGCTCGACTGGTACTGGGCAGTACGTCGTTAGCTACTTCCGGTCTGGCTCCTGTAGAGTCCTCTGCTGGACGCCCTTCTGCTTCAGGCTCCTCGTCTGGCAATACCTTCTGGGTGTGGCTGGCGTGTACCCAGCGTGGAACTCCTGCACACTTTACTGCTGTGGTAGTTACCAGGATCACCTGACGTTTTTCTCCCCACCTTGGCTCCAGGCAGCTCTTCCGAGTATGTTTCTTTATCTTCACCCAGTCCCCTGGGACCAGTTTGTGGAGAGGAGTCGTTGGATTGAGGATGGCGTCTTCTCCGATCTGGCGAGAGATAGAACGCACTTGGTCACCCAATCTCTTGCAGTATTCAAGCACCAAATCATCAGTAATACTCAACAGTTTGCTTCCTGGCACCCATGCTTGTCTCATCACTCTTCCCATAATGATTTCATGGGGACTTAGGCCTGTTTTGCGATCAGGAACACTTCTCAGTCCCATCAGGACCAGGGGCAGGGCCTTCACCCAGGTCAATTTAGATGCATCACACAGTTTCGCTAGTCTGTTTTTGATAGTTCCATTTATTTGTTCCACTACTCCAGAAGCCTCTGGACGGTAGGCACAGTGAAGCTTTTGGGCAATTCCAAAGGCCTTACAGAGTTCGTCGATCACCGCATTCTGAAAATGTGAGCCTTGATCTGATTCAATAGTGACTGGCACCCCAAACCTAGGTATCAGTTCTTTTAGTAAACACTTGGCTACTGTCTTTGCGTCATTTTGGGGAGTAGGGAAAGCTTCCACCCACTTGGAAAATAAACAGACCATGACAAGGACATATCGTTTCCCTTCACAACGGGGCATGGTGATGAAATCAACCTGTATTCTTACAAAGGGACCCCCGGACCTCCCAATTTTTCCCAGTTCCACCAAAGTTTTCTTCCCTGGGTTCATCTTTTGACATGACAGGCACCTCTGGCAGAGGGATTCTGCTACTTTCCTGAACTTTTTACTGTACCAAGTCTGTTGGAATACTAGAATCATGGCATCCCTACCAATGTGTGACCCTTCATGTATCAACCTCGCCATTGTGCTAAGTAAGTGTCTAGGTAACACAGGCATACCAGTTGGACCTAAGATGACACCATCCACACGCCTTGGTCGACACCCATCGTCCTTCCACTTCTCTCTTTCTTGCCAAGGTGCCGCCTGCTGCCACTCTTTCACTTCATCCCATGTAGGCACTTTTTCAAACACCTGAAGTTGGCAACTGGTTCCTGGCCCCCCTCGTTTTGGATTTACGATATACCGATCTCTTGCGCACCATTGGGCCACTCGATCAGCATAATCGTTTCCCAGTGATACCTTGTCCATGCTCTTCTTATGAGCAGCACATTTTACCACTGCCAGTTCCTTTGGTAACTGGATTGCCTCTAAAAGGTCCTGAATCACTTTTCCATTTCGAATAGGGGTACCTGATGAAGTCAGGAACTCCCTCTGTAGCCACAATTGGCCAAAGTCATGCACGACCCCATAACAGTACTGACTGTCAGTATACACTGTTATGCGTAAGTTCTTCCCAATTTGGCAAGCTTTTATCATAGCAATCAATTCGGCTACTTGTGCAGACTTTATGTGATAAAGGTAACCTGCTTCTTCAATTTTCTCTAAGGAGACTACCGCATAGGCAGCACTCAGGCCTCCTTGTTCATGCCTTAGACATGAACCATCTACAAATAATTCCTTGTCATGCTCAGGCAATGGCATTTCTTTTATGTCTGGGCGTGGCTTGGTGTTGAATTCTGTTAGGTCAATACAATCATGCTCATCATCCACCCCCCCTTCCATGTCCTTTGGGTCGGGGAGTAAGGTGGCTGGGTTCAGAATACTGCACCTAACAATGTTGACATTTGCAGCACCCACAAGAATCCTCTCATATTTAGTCAGCCGACTAGGGGTGAGATATTGAGTTTTTGTTCTGGTCAACAAAATTACCACTCCATGTGGAACATACACAGTTACCGGATGTCCCATGACAATTGACTCACTCTGTTCTAAACTGGCACAGGTAGCAGCTACTGCTTTCAGACAACCTGGTAATCCAGCAGCCACTGGATCCAAGGTGGCAGAGAAATATGCCACAGGCCTTCTGGTTGTGCCATGCTCTTGAGTTAAGACTGACAGTGCGCAATTATCGCGAGTGTCACAGAATAGGGCAAATTCTTTGGAATAGTCTGGCATTCCCAATGCAGGGGCTGTACACAGACAATCTCGCAGTTTGGTGAAGGCTGTTAAGCTTTCATCATCCCATTCTACAATCTCGGGTGTTCCTCTCTTGGTCATTTTTATCAAGGGCCTGGCTAGGACTGCAAATCCCAGAATCCACTGCCTGCAGTATCCTATCACACCCAGGAACATTCTGATCTCCTTTTGAGTACGTGGTAGCTGCATCCTTTGAATTATCCTCACTCTTTCCGATGTCACTTTTCTGACACCTTTTTCTATCTGGTGCCCCAGATATTTCACCGATTTTGCACAAAACTGTAACTTGTCAGGTGACACTTTATGTCCCTTTTCACACAGGTGATTCAGTTGGGCAATGGTGTCAATCACACAATCCTTATGACTTTTAGACGCCACCAAGAGGTCGTCTATATATTGCACTAAGACAGAGTTCCCAGGTAGGACTAAAGTTTCCAAACATTTTTTCAAGATCTGATTAAAGATAGAGGGGCTCTCTGTATACCCTTGAGGGACCCGGTTCCAGCAATACACGTGACCTTCGAAGGCAAATGAGAAAAGAAATTTGCTATCTGGATGCAAAGGAATGGAAAAGAATGCATGACACAAGTCTATCACAGTGAACCACTCAGCATCCCAGGGAATCTGATACAGAATCACTGCTGGGTTCGGGACAATAGGGCAACAGGGAACTACTATTTTGTTGACTTTTCGTAGATCCTGTTGTCGTGTTTTGGCAGCTCCTGAGTTAGCGTTTAGCACAGCTACACGGTCTTTTCTGTTAACTTGACCCTCATCGGCGACTCGGATGCCCGAAGGAGAGGGCGTGACGAAGGTCAGGAAACTCGCCATGGACGCGTACGCTGCCACTTAGTGACCCGAGTCTTGGCACCCACGGTGTGTTTTTCCTTCCTTCCGATCTGACCTTCCAGGTGGCGCCGGTCTCCGACTGAGATTCTGATCTTGGATTGTCGTGATGTGCCGTTTTGGCTGATTTGACCACAGAACTTGGCAGTTGGACTTTGGACGTTTGAAAATATTTGGTAAGCTTTTGATTGGTGAGGTAGTCTACTGACACTTACTGTGGCTTTTTGAATTTTGAATTTGAATTTGAATTTGTTTGAAGTTAGCTAACGTTTGAATCTTTGAATTTGAATTTGAATATGTGAAGTGCACCTCACATAGGCAGGCATGTAGGGATATTTCTCTGATTTATTTGATTTGAACGGTACACCGCGTTAGGTGTCATTTTTGTAGTATCGCGTTCTCGTGGTACTTTTTGAAACATGCCTGTTTTTAGCACACTCCGCAGGATGTGCTGTCCTGAAAATGGTACCAATTATCGATTAAGTAAAAAACAGCCGGCTCCCCCAGAGGGGACTCCAAATCGTGAAATGTATGTCAAATTCGGTATTCCACCAATAATGTATAGTACATTATGGCATAAGTATACTAAGACTGATCGTGAATTACAGTGGCCACTATATGGATCGTTTGACATTCGAAAGGTACAATATGTAGAGCAGTGTTTGTTTCAGCGAAGGTCTAGACAAGATATGTTTGATTGTGTGCGTATGTGGGAGAAAGAGGTGCGTGAACGAGCGAAGCGTGAGGAAGCCTTGGCGGAGAAAGTGCAGCGGAAGGCTGCACATGACAAAGCTTTACAGCTACAGGAGAAGGAATTACAGGAAAAGAAAGAGAGGGAGAGACGAGAACGCAATTTACAGGTTAATGGTCAATTCCCTATCAGGCGTCCTCTTTATCCAGTCCTTACTAATGAAACAGATGATTTTTCATTACTAGATCGTTGTCCGCCTCCGTACGTCGCACCTACGGCTCCGAACGAGGAATCAGACGAGGATAGTGATCGAACACAGCGTACCAGGTTACATGCGGAACGAACTGCGGAATTACGTTCGTTTGCACGAAAGCTAAATATTAATACTGTTACTGTTTCTGACATTACTGCGAAAATGGAACAGTGGTCTGATCAGGAGCGACTGTATTTTTTAGATCATTTTGGAGATGAAGTTGTTGAGCGGTACAGAAAATATTCTCTCGAGTTAGAGCCAAAGGAGATATCCGAGGGTCGTGAGAATTTTCGTAAAGGTCTTTTTGTTCTTTCAGATGCGGACGACTTCTTCAAGCGTTTGATTCAACTGCGAAATGAGGCGACACGACTACGGGAGTTGGCAAAGTCGAAGAATTCGTCTGCGTCCGGAGCGACGGGGATATCCAAAGAATGCCCTATCTTTGAAACAGATAAGATCGCTGCGATATATGTCCCTCATAAAGGGGATGGCACAGATGATGATAAAAGATCCAAAGATGCGAAAGGGTATTTTGTATATAACTGGGTTTATACGCCTTGGAATAGAGCAGATGTTGTGGCGCTTAAGAATGCTTTACCTGATCCCCGTAAAAATCCTGCGGCTTTTTATGAAAATGTTGAAAGCGCGATTTCTTCGTGTATTATGACGTTAGTTGATATTGACCTGTTTTCGGGTTGATATTGCCTCCTGATATGTGGAGAGCGATTCGTAAGTTTGATGACCTGACGACTCTCGGGGCCACTTGGAAAGATCTTGTTCAGGCTGATTTAGATAGAGAACCAGCATGTAAGCCGTGTCAATTAATATTAGACCTTCCACAGGCCATACTAACAAAATTAAAGACTCTTGCTCCCGCTAAAAAGATTGATTGGACTATGTTAGCTTCTTGTACACAAAAAATGGATGAATCGGTTTCTGATTTTTTCTCTCGCTTCGAGGAAGCGTTTCATGATTACAGTGGTCAATCATTGACAGAAGATACAGGCAGGCACTTATTCGTTGATAAGTATGTGGCTAATCTCCTACCGGAGATTGCGAAACGATTAAAAGCGAGTGAAAGTTCATGGACCACAGCAACCCCTGCTTCTTTATTGACTATGGCTCAATATTATGAACGACAGGAATTGGAGGCAAAAGAAAGTAGTGAAAAGAAGGCGAAGGATTTGAAGACGAAGGTAATGTTAGCTCAGTTTCAGGCTACGAGAGGAAACAATAGAGGAGGGCGAGGATCGTACAGTAATGCTCCTCCCCCTCGTTCTGACATTTCTGTGAATCAATGTGCATACTGCAAACAGTTTGGGCATTGGATTGCAGACTGTCCGGTGTTTCGGGAGCAGCGTAATTTGAGGGGACGAGGAAGTGGGAGGTCTAGAACTAATTATGGGGGGTCAAGAGGAGGCTATGGAACGACTGATCGAGGAGGTTATGGCACGAATGATCGAGGAGGATATGGAGCAAGGGGTCGTGGTCAGACAGATTATAATACGTTTGATAATCGTAATCAATATCAGATAAATGAGGGTGGTTCTGCTGAGCCACGGGATGAGCACTATGCATAGGATTGCGTAGGATGGGGTGTGGAATCGGTTGAGGTACCAGTTGATCAAAGGGGTCCATATATAGAAGCACATGTTCTGGGTTCTACTGATCAATTTCTGGTCGATACAGGAGCTACTCGTAGCGCCTTGTCCAAATACTTGGTTCCAAGGGCTCCCCTGTCTGGCGAGGTAATTACAGCTATAGGGTTCGATGGAACACCTACTTCTAGCCCACTGTCTCAACCAGTTGCATTTCATGTTGATAAATTTGCTGCCCCTTGTCCCTTTTTGTTGTCTCCAAATACACCAGATAATATTATGGGACTCGATATGTTAAAACACTTTCGAGCCACTATTCGCTGTGCCCCAGAAGGAGTGCGAGTTGTGTTGAATGAGAATTACCCAGAATTAGAGCGAGTGTGTTTTCTCCACGAATCTGAAGTACTGGCCTCCTTACCGAAAACGTTGTGGGCCACTTCCGATACGGATGTGGGGCGGATGATAATTCCTCCAGTACGTATTACTGTAAAGGAGGGAGTATCTCTACCACGTGTCCCACAATATAAGATTTCCCGAGAGGGTGAACTTGCTTTGATACGCATTGTCAATGATTTGATTTCGGCAGGAGTGGTTGAGGAAGTCCCCTACAATGTTTGCAATAGCCCCATTTTACCGATCCTTAAAAGATATACAGATGCTAAGGTTTACCGTTTCATTATTGATTTGAGGGAAATAAACAAGATAGTAGTGCCTCAATACCCGGTGGTGTCTGACATCACCACGTTGCTTACGTTGGTTCCATCGACGGCAACTACTTTTACAGTCATCGATTTGAAGAATGCTTTCTTTTCGATCCCTGTACATTCTGATAGTCGATATCTATTCGGCTTTACATTGAACAATAAATCGTACAGATTCTGTCGAGTTCCTCAAGGCTATACTGAAAGTCCTAGCATTTATAGTCAGGCATTAAAAAGACAGCTTGATTCCTTTGAATTACAAGATGGAGTGGCTCTTATTCAATATGTAGATGATATCTTACTTGCTGCAGACACGCCAGAACAATGTGAGAAGAGTACCTTTTCCTTGCTTTCCTTCCTGGCCAAACATAATCATAAAGTTTCGAAGAAAAAGCTGCAATATTGTAGACCAAAGGTGACCTACCTCGGTCATCTTTTGTCTAAGGAGGGCCGTGCATTGACACCAGATCGAATTCAAGCAATCCTAGACACTCCAGTTCCTCGCACCCAGAAGGATGTTCGTGCCTTTATAGGTTTGACGTCTTTTTGTAGGCAATGGATATTGGGTTTTTCACATATCGTTAAACCATTGTTGGCATTGTTGTCTAAAGATACACCGATCCCCATTGAATGGACGGATGAATGTCAGAATGCTTTTGAACAATTAAGACAAGTTATTTGTTCTGCAACAGTGTTAGGTACACCTGATTACACGAAGATTTTCACATTGTATGTACACGAGAAGGATGGGTGCGCATTGTCAGTGTTAGTGCAGACACACGGAGACAAACAGAGGCCTTGTGCATACTTCTCGGCGGTACTCGACCCTGTGGCTCGAGGATTGCCTGGATGTTTTCGGGCAGTTGCAGCAACAGCAGTTGCGATACGACAAAGTGAGGGAATAGTTTTGTCACACAAATTGTTGGTGTTAGTTCCCCATGCGGTAGATGCGTTACTGAATCAAACGAAAACACAGCATCTAACCAGCGCCCGTTTGACAGGATATGAGCTAACATTGTTGGCGCCGCACATCACACTAAAACGATGTACGACACTGAATCCTGCTACTTTACTGCCGGATCCTGTTGCTGAGACTCAGAAGGAAGAACAACATGATTGTGTTTTTCTGACTGAGGAACAGACAAAGGGTCGTATCGATTTACAGGATACACCGTTTCCAGATGTAGATGGGGAACTGTGGGTTGATGGATCGTGCGTGAGGTTACCAGATGGTACGACTTCTGCAGCCTACGCGATCACGACACTTAAGACAGTTGTAGAAGCAGCACGAATACCCCAGAAATCGGCTCAAGCAGCTGAACTGATAGCCTTAACGAAAGCATGTGAGTTAAGTGCTGGACTATGTGTGAACATTTACACGGATAGTCGTTACGCTTTTGGAGTAGTGCATGATTTTGGCCTACTCTGGAAGGAACGAGGATTTTTGACTTCACACGGAGTACACATCATGCATGGAGAATTGGTATGCGATCTCCTGAATGCACTGTTATGCCCAAAGAAAGTTGCAATAGTCAAGTGCAGTGCACACAAAAAGGTGACGGACAAAATAGGGCAAGGCAATGCTTTCGCAGATCGCATTGCGAGAGAGACCGCTATGCTGCAAAATAATTTCCCCATGTATGTGGTGAAGTCACAAGCCGAGCGGTGGCATGATGCTAGAGAAGAAATATTAGATATACAGAAGTCAGCATCTGAGGCAGAACTTATGAAATGGGCCACTGAAGGAGTATTGGATGATGAGGGTTGCTGGCGTAGTAATGATATGGAGAGATGGAAACTACCCATGGCCTATTTACAAACAATGGTGCAAATGACACACGGGCTGGCACACATTGGAGCTCTCGCAATTACTAAATTGCTTACACGAGTTTGGGAAAATGCTGATATTGCAAGCACGGCTAAGAGAGTAGTACAGACTTGTCTGATATGTTTACAGCACAATCCTGGACAAGGGACTCATACTCCCAAAGGAGGGTTTGTTCCACCTACTGCACCATTTGAAGTACTGCAAATGGATTACATCCAGCTGGAGCGCTGTAATAATCTCAGGTATGTCCTTGTGGTGGTGTGTGCCTTCAGCAAATGGATTGAGGCTTACCCTACGAAAGACAATACAGCATTGACAACAGCTAAGGTGTTACTCAAAGAGTACTTCCCGCGCTATGGTGTTTGTAAACTTATGTGGAGTGATAATGGTCCTCATTTCATCGGGAAAGTAATAGAGTACATCCTGAAAGGATTGGGAATCAGACAACGATTCCACGCAGTCTTTCACCCACAATCAGCAGGTTTGGTCGAGAGATACAATGCAACTCTGAAACTGAAGCTAGCAAAGATAGTGGCATCCACATCTCTGAAATGGCCGGATGCTTTGCCTTTGGCATTACTGTCCATTCGATCAGTCCCATATTCTCGATCTGGCCTCACACCCTATGAAGTGGTGTTTGGAAGGCCGATGAATATTTGGGGAATTCCAAAACCTCGTTTAATACATGATGTGCCTTGTATAATGATGAACGATTATTTGGCACGATTAACAAATGATTTGCTTTCTATTCATCAACAGGTTCGAGAGGCGCTCCCTGATAACTCCACTGGTGAGGCTCACGATCTCCGCCCTGGGGACCACGTGATGGTCAAAGTATTTGAGCGATCCAGCAGTTTGGAACCGAGGTGGCATGGCCCTGAACAAGTGCTGCTGGCTACGCGAACTGCTGTGAGAGTCACCAACAAGAAGCGGTGGATACATTCAACGCACTGCCGACGTGTCTCTCCGGATCTGGTGAGCCCTGTGGTGCTATCCGACTACAGAAAGATTTTGGATACAGAAAAGAGCCCAGCTGTCACGCCTGATGAATTGGAGGGAGCCTTCCCGGACCACGTTGTTTCTGATAAAGTGAAGTACAATCTACGTCCCAGGAAATAAGATTTCCTTTTGTGTTTTTGAAACTGGTTGGTAACCGCTCTGAGGTTTGTGAAACGGAAGCCGGGAATATCAAGGGGGGGGGATCAGTTCTACCCAGTGTAGCGACACCCGTCTTGAATCCCGGAGAACAAATCAACGGCAGCCTCGGTCCAGAACCATCGTTTTTATTTTTCCGCTTAGTGTTGCTTTTGAAGAATATTGTTTTGTGAACTATGGCATCTCCTTCGACACGAAAAGGGAGAATTCTTGGTGCTGTTTTTTTTTGTCTTGACCGTAGTGGTGATCGCAGTATTAGCTTGGACTATAGAACTATTGTTTCCTGTAGGAGAACATTTGCTTCCCACCACTCCGAGTCCATCTGAACATTTTCATTTTACTTTGCCTTTTCACGAAGAAAGACATAGGCAGACTTATTTGAATAACAGCTTTATTCAGATTTTGCATCATACTCATAACATGACCAACATGTCCAATTGTTGGGTATGTGGAATGTTGCCCGGACATCAGAAGAAGGGAGGAACACCACTCATTCCTCTCCCGTTTTCTCATAATGGTTCTTGTCATGCTTGGTACACTCTTCTCTTCACCTTGCGATGGCCAACGAAAGGTGGACTACTTTTTCGATTGAATAAAATATGCTATAACGATAAAGAAGGCTATCCACATGCTGAAGGAACTAAATTTGAATGGGAAGAGTATCGTCCGGACAATGTTTCTACACCTCGTGTATATACGAATCAAAGATTTATAAATGTGACGAATTTGCATATGATAACAGTCATTGATACAAAAGCAGATTTGTGTATTAGAAATAAAGGTACAATCCCTGTAGGTCGCAGTGAATGTAATATTACACTTACCTTTGATACACCGATTGGAATTGCATTTGTAGCTTCACGTAACACATATTTCATTTGTGGAAATAAGGGATACCATCGTCTACCATTGGGATGGTTGGGAACATTTTATATAGCTTTTGTATTACCACCTGTGTTTATTGCTCCTCCCATGTATCACAATGATTACGTTCTGTACCATGATTTCGTGCTGAACAGAGTTAAACGAACATTAGATCTTGATGAAATTGATCAGACTGATACCACTTTACAACAATATGTAGATTTCAACTTGGGGTTATTTTCATTTGTAGGAGCTGCACTGAATAGCAGGAAGATAAGGCGGCTTACACTTGTGGTGGAAGCTGTCGCCAATGAAACTGCCTCTGCTTTAGGGAATATTACTGAGGAATTGCAAATTACCAGAATTGTAGCGCTCCAGAATCGAATGGTTTTAGATGTGATACTAGCTGATAGGGGTGGAGCATGCCGCGTCATCGGGAGTAGTTGTTGTGTGTATGTGCCAGATAACTCACCTTCTGTGTATGATTCAATTACGAAATTACATAAGATAGCTGCTGAGATCCATCCAGAAAATGGAGCATGGACCTTTTCTGGGTGGTTCTGGACTCTGCTTACTACTTGGGGTTGGAAATTATTAACGATTCTCTGTGTCTTTCTTGGAGTACTATTTACCCTTTGTCTATGTATTCAATGCGGCCCTACGTTATGTTCTGTATGTATCACAGCCTGTATTCCGTCCAAACGAGCTATTGTTAAGCAAGAGAAACTGATCAACGACGAAGTATTGAAACTAATGGCTATTAACATTAATGATGAACATTCTGATTATGTTCAGTATGAGGTAGCTTTTGCTAAACGCTAAAAGGGCCGTCTGTCGTGTTTTGGCAGCTCCTGAGATAGCGTTTAGCACAGCTACACGGTCTTTTCTGTTAACTTGACCAAAACGAACGGGGAGCATTTTGAATCCCTCTGACTTCCGTTTTCTATGAACACGCTGCCTCGTGGTCAGTGTGCCCTTTTGTCCTTTCTTGATATTCATGGTCCCTTATTCTGCTCGGCAACAGGCTATTTTTAGTACTGGTCAAGCGCGCATGCGCATCATGCATTCACTGGTCACTCTTTAGGAATGTTGGTACTAACTGACCAGTACTATGTAACTCCTCCCACCTGCTGGCTGTGTTCCAAAAATGACCTTATATGTACCTAAAATGTGTAACTTGTGACCGCCTATCTTTTTATTGCTATTAAACTGTATAAAAGAGGTCGCGCACCAATGTTCGGTGTGCTACTTCTTACACTGCCGAAGGGTGCGGTAGGAATGTATCACCACCCCATGGGGTCTTAAAAAACTTGTCTTTTACCTTTTCCAGTGTCCGTGCCAACTTCTATACTAAGGTGTTCGAGAGCTTAGCAGAATATGTAGGCCTGATTTGAACCCGACACCACACTGTACTACTCTGTACTTGCCACTAGGCTTCTTGATGCCCATAATCGGAGAGTTACATGGGCTACTCATTACCTCCTGTATGATGTTTCCTTCCAGCAATTTCTGTATTTCCACAGCAACACCAGCTTTCACTTCTGCATTCATTCTGTAGGGTTTAGTATTGGGGTATACAGCATTATCCTTTATTGCTATCTGTATGGGGTCCACATTTTTCATTAGCCCTACATCTTTCCCAGTAAAGTCCCACACCTCTGGCTTCACTGCTTCTTGGAGTTCTTGGGGTAAATCCTGCATGGTCATTCGTTTAATTTCCGAGTCAGGGCGGACCAGCATTAATTTATAAATGCCGTCTTCATATGGGGTCTGAATTTCAACACCCTTTGGTGTGCAAAAGATGGTACAGTTCATTTTGCACAGCAAATCACGTCCCAGTAAGTTTACCGGACTGGTGTCACAAACGACAAATCTATGCATTTCCTTAAAGTTTCCAATTGAGATCTCCATGGGCTTGGTAACAGGAGTACTAATCAATTGATTAGATACACCCACTACTTGGATGGCTTCTCCCGAGAGGGGTAGGTTTGGAACGTCCACTGTTCTCACAGTAGAACGGGTAGCACCAGTGTCCAACAGAAAGGTGACATCATTTCCGTCAACCTTTCCTTCAATGTATGGTCCGGACTGGTCTACCGGCAAGGAGGCGCCAAGTACGCACTCCTCGTCCTCCCCTCTCAGGCCCCGTCAGTACTGGTCATCACAAAGGAAGGTATCGTTTAAAAGATACTGCAAAGTTGCTGCATTTCTGTTCTCATTGCTTTCCCAGACTTCTATCTCATCTCCCTCTGCCTGTTTTCCCCTGTATACTTGCTTTGGTGCTCGGGGCACCTGAACTGTTTTTACCTGTGGTTGAGTCTTTCTCGGTCTCTCTTTCTGCGTCTGTGGAGTTAAATCAGGAGTTTTGGGGTTATCTTCGGGCAAGTAAGGACACTCGTTACGCAAGTGTCCAATTTCGCCGCACTGATGGCAGGGAAATTTCTTCATAGCCTCTTCCCTGCTCATTTTGGGCCGGGGCTTGCCTCCTCCCCCTCCCCCAGGACCTTCGTTCTTAGCATTTTTAACCATGTTACTCAACTGCTTTTCCTGCTGTTCTGCGAGCTTCACCTGAGCCCACATCACCTTTTCCTTGAGAGCCTTTTTCTTTTCTGCCATCTCGTCCTCGCAGTACTTTGCGTACCGCAGGACCTCGTCTACCTTTTTGGAGTGCCAACAGATTTTGTTATCCTTTATCCACTGACAAATTTCAGGTCTTAAACCGTTTACAAACCTGTAAATAAAGTGCGTCATATCCTTCATCTCGATGTTATCTATACCACTGTATGTTTTAAACACCTGCAACAGCCTTTCATAATAGGAGTGCACTGTCTCCTCTCTTTCCTGCGTTGTTCTATCTATCCTGGTCCAATCAGTTTCCTTAGCTGGCACCTTATTTTTCAAATGCTGAATCACTTGTTCATATTTTTTCATCACTTCAATTGACGGTTCCCCTGTGGTAGAGTCCCTCGGGTACTCTTCACTAGGCCAGGCTATTGCTATCTTACACTCGGTCCATAGATCGACCGGGACCACAATGTCGAAAAACCCATCCAGGTCTTTCCACAGGCATTTCTGTACCTTTACGAACCTTTCCACTTGCCGGTACCATTCAACCGGCTTCTCGCGCAGTTTCGGGAAATCGTTAGTAAAGGACACAATATCCTGTCTGGACCACGGAACGTGCACATACCTCCCACCTGGTACTTCCCGCATGGGGCATAACGTTTCTGGCTTTTCGACTTCCCTCAAAGGGAACTCAGGGGTGGCTTGTCGGGATCGGGCCTCATCTTTCTTTCGCGCCCACCTCGTTTTCCATCTTTCCACATCTCCCCATTTTTGCAAAACTGCAAGCAACTCTTTAATCTGTAACTTCCTTCCTGACACATTCAAGTTTTCTAAATCCTTGTCTGAGAACTCAGCTCGGTATGGTTTCTGCAAGGGCTTTGATCTGGATATATCTATTCCCATACTAGCTGCGGTGTCTGTCAGTTTTTCGTGGAGCACCCTAGTACTCCGGGTAAGACTTTTACACATAAACAGCAACTCTTCTTCAGAATAGGTATTCAATCTGTCTAATCCCACATTTCCTGCCATCAATTCCTCTATTTCTACTCTCAGTTTGTAGAGGTCTAAAGGTTTCGTTTGCGGAGCCTGTTTCTCTAATTCACGACTCCAATTTTCAATTTCTTCCGGAGTTACCAGAGACACACTCCTAGTGCCTGACGTTGATTCTAATTTAATTTCTTTCGCATTAAAAGGATTATGCCTCTTCTGCACTCCCTTCCCTGCTTGTTTGTTTGGCAGGTCCAAGAACACCACATCAGACTCACACTCACTGGACTGATCGTCTATCAGTAGGGGCTCTTGCCTCGGCGGGGCCATCACTGGGTTCATAACCGGAGGGTTGAGACTTCCTTGACTATTCCCGTACAACGGAACCACTGGTCCGATTGTTACCGGAATAGTCAAAGCTTCAGGACTGGTATTTAACTGGGAGATTTTCTGAATTATTTCTGTTCTCTGTCTAGCTAGAACTTCTTGCTCCCTCTCTTCCAGTATTCTTCCTAATGTTCGTTCAGGCACTATCTGTGGGGTCAGTTGAGGCGTAAAACTCGGGGCCGTAGGATGCGTTTCACTCGGTCCCCCACCATAATTTGGTTTTGGGAACAAAGTTCCTGTGCTGAATGACCTGCGCTCCTCCCCATATGGAGGCTGCAAAAAGGGCACTCCTGAACTTACTGGCTTTTCTTCGTTTTCATAAAGAGGTCTGGGATAAAAGAGCTTTTCATGGGAATATTTTTCTTCTGGGCTTACGGGCATTCTAGGATATATAGTTCTTACTTCTGGGGGTTGGCTTCTCGTAATAGGGCAATACCTGGTCCCCTCCCCCCCTACATAGGGATCTATCCTCCTCCTTAATAGATGGGCGTTGGGCAATTTCTCCTGCACTGGAAGGTCGGGCTCCCTCATTATAAGGTGGCGGACTTCTCGTAAAAATGTCATCTAAAAATTCATCGTCTGACTCCCCAGGGGCTCCCCAATGCTTACTCTTTTCTGTCTTTTTCTCTCCCCCAGAAGGGTTTCCTGCTGGCATCATGGGAAACAGACCCTCAACAATCATGCTCTGCCTCCACTGTTTCATCCTCTTATCCCTGGTCTCTTGTTTCAGCCTGGGGTACCACTTGGTCAGACCTTTGTCCAACCGGGGTTTCTCTCTTTCAAAAGCCTCAATCTCCCATTCCTCTAATGCCTCATACTGCGTCAGTCTCGGTCTGGGATGCAATTCATTCATGCGAGTTCTCAAATTAAATAAAATTCTGCCATTGAAAGTACCGTCTAACGGAAAAGCCAATACTCCGTCATCTTTTGTGTACTTTACCCAATTCTCCAACCACACACAGGTGTTGTACCCTCGGTCAAACATCATGAATGAGGCAGGAGTATTCGGTGGCGGGATAGTAACGCCCTCCCTAGACTTAATCGGTTTGTCCGTTTTGAAATAATTCTTTACCCTACTTACAAGGGACATCTTTCTCTTAGCTCCGTACATGATATCGTATCTATTAGCTTTCCACTGATCCCTTTCGAACCCTTGGTTTCTTGGATCGGGTCTAGTCTCTGGACAATACGAGTGCCACATACGATTTCTACGCTTAATTCTGTTTACAAAGTTACCTCCAATCAGAATGCGCCTTGCAACGCCGTGCGACCAATGAGGTGCGCGCGTTCCAATAATTTCGGCCAATGGGTGCGCGGCCCCTTCGTGAGACTGTCCTCACTCCTCGGCGCTTCACCCCTCCTTTACAATTCCAGCCCCGCTACCCGCCCGCTGTTTCTACCAATCCCAGCGCGGCACGGAGTGACGTCAGAGACGCTTCGCGGCTGACTCCCTCCCTTCACAAGGTAACGGAAACTTTCTTTCTTTCTAAAGCGCTCAGTGCTTGGTTATTTAACAACGAATACACATTCGCCACAGTGCTCAAGTGTCTAGACAGAAAGATTTCTTTTACTGCAAGTAAACTACTTCCATTTACTTTTCACGCGCTGCGGGCAGATCTCTTCCGCCTACCCTTCACTCTAGCATCGGTGAACCTGTTATTCCCCTAAACTCATCCACTTCTCCGGGATATATCCGAGTCTAAGGTTTCCCAGCGGACCCCTCTGCTTTCACCCAAGCTCCGAAGAACCTGCTACTCTTCCGATGTGACCCTTACTAGGTTACGCCACTATGGGAATTTTGCCAATGAACCTCGTTACTGATATTTATTCACACACGTATTCAGAAAAACCCTAGTTAGTGCTTCCCGGTTATCCTAACCTGCACCTAACTTTCCTTAAGCCTGTGACCTCAGGACAATGGATTCTATTCACCACTTGCCCTTTTCAATTCCCCCGGGGAGTTCGGACAACACAATACGAGACGGTTTACAAATGCATGGATTAATACATATAACAATATAAGAACAAGAATAATAACAATACAACAATTCATGAATTTCAGCAGCGTATTCACAAGAGAGTGATCAGTTCCCTCAGAACAGCCGCTCTTATAGCAGCATTAATGTACTAGCAGCTTCCGACTTAACTAGTCTAACTAGTTCTACCTAACCTTTAGCTAGTCCCTAACCATCCTCTGATCTACCAGAAAACTGATAGAGCGCGCAAGGTCACCCAGCCAATGATTCCGCCGTTTCCGGCTTCAGGGCCCATATACTTTCAATTCACACTATTCATTGACAGGGCGACTTCACGGGCTACTACCAATTGTGTGTGTTCCCTACTGTTATTACTCAGTGTACCCGACTTACCATCCACCGACACGGGTACCTATGACTTCAATGGATCAGGGGCCTAGCTGTAAAAGGAAAGGCAGCAAATGCAATTCTCAAATGACATTCAATACTGTTGTAAATGACCACGGACAACTGGAAGTTTTAAAAGCGTTATCTAAAGTCCGTTTTCTTCATGCATAAGATATACAAGAATAAGGCAATCAATAACCAAGATAATGTAAATTATGTAACTATAGAGAAATAAAGACAGAGTAATCATTTAAATGTAATTATGTGATGCAAAGGAAATATGCTATGCATTCAAGGCAAGAAATCTTTAGAAAATTTTAGTAATGCCGTTCTAGACCAAATCAGGAAATGACAAAATGCAATGCAAAATATGATTTCTAAAAGGTAGGGTAACATGGGAACATATCAAGAAAATATGCAAATAACTTTACGTTTCAATAGTTTGCGGCAAAAGCATGGAAAATCAACATGTGCAAGATGTCTCTTTATTAAAGCAAAAGATAGAAAAATAGAAAGGTGCAAGTTTAAAGAACTTAGAGCAGAAATTACCTAGACTGGTGTGGAAACCAAACCCTGGCCACGGGTCAGTTTAAGGACAGGAAACCCTCAAGGAAGGATACCCCTCAAAGGACAGCAGATGCAGAATGGACACCCCGGACAGGACAGGATACCCTCAGGACAGGACAGCAAACCCTCAGGACAGGACCGCTCAGGACAGGACCGCACCCGCAGTTTGGAAGCAACGCCTGCGCTCCACCCTCTCTGCAGCTATCGATCAAGACCCCGATTGGGTCAGCGAACTCCCAGCAAAGTGCTTTGCCAGCACTTTAAAGTTCAGTAGAACCTTAGTCTATGGTCAATTTCGGACAGAGTGCTCCGCAGCGCTCTGTATCTTCAGCCACCTATTGAGTACGATGGGTCAGTGACAGGTCAGCTAAACCAGACAAGTCGGACAATTTCCCTAGGTGAACCCAGGGTAGATATACTCCTTTGGGACGGTGTACCACCCCCCAATGTTGCAAAGTGTCAGAATCCCTCAATTTGGATTGGTCCTAAGGTAGGATTTGGGTAACACAACAATCATAACGTGCCATTTAGATGCTTCATTATCATATTTGGGTACCGCCTAACAAGATTGGGGTTCCCATGAGAAACTGTGCAGAAATACAATGGCAATTTTACAATGTATCATATGAGGAGCAACATTCTCCGCTCTCATAGCGCAGAGGTGGCTTTCCCAGGAGCATCATGACTGTGGCTGCCAGCTGGCTGAGTTCCGCTGTCCAAAGTTGCCACCTTTCAGTGCTCCAGGATCATGCGCAGAAGAGACCTTCAATATGGCTCCCAATCAGTTTGGACCCCCATTCCCCGCGGTACATGAAAAGTAAGCGAGAACAAATTAATACATAGAAATAACATTATGAGATCACATCACAGGGTTGTACTTTCAACTTATCATTATAAAAATATACTTATGCAGTCTAAATGTTAGCTACATAGAAACGGTGACAAGAGCAGTGGCACGAGCAGTACCACATTATGGGCCAAGCTATGTATTACGCATGCGCATAATTTTCCCTCCAACTCTGCAGATGCGTCAGGACACGTGAGTGTGGCTGACGCATGCGCAGTAACTAAATACAAGCGGCAGACATTTTAAATGACTCGAGTAAATTATTTTAGTAAAACACATAGGCAAGCGTCTGGAAACCTCGTTTAAACATAAAATGAACATTAGTAAGACGTACACTTATTACCTTGTTATACATAAACGAGGTTCATGAGTACAGCAAGTCGCAAAATATGCAAAGCTTTGCTTCATCAGAGCGAGAACGCACCCCTGACGAACTCCTCGTGTTACTGGAAAGGAGTCCGTGTATTGACCTTGTGCTCCCCACCTTACCCTGGCATAGTTCTCCTCATGTAGTCTAATAATCATCTCCACCAATTCACCCGGCATACCCAAGTCCCTCAGTACCTGCCATAATTTGCCCCTTGGCACCAGATCGAAGGCTGACTTCAGATCTATGAAGGCGGCAAAGATAGTACCACCGCCAAGCGTGACAACCTTCCAAAAGATCATACAAAAACGTAGCACCTGATCAATGGTACGTGTTCCAGATCTAAAGCCCGCCTGCATAGAAAACAGTATGTTTTCAAGATCCATCCACCCCTGCACTCTCGCCAGGATCATGCGAGCGAAGAATTTTTGGAAACAATCGATTAAACTAATCGGGCGATAGTTGCCTGGGTTTGATCTGTCTCCCTTTTTATGTATAGGGAGAATCTCAGCCCCCTTCCATGTTGTGGGGATACAGGCACCCCTCGCTATAGCATTAGCTATATTTGTTAAATAAGGTACCCAAAGGGCTGTATTGGCCTTAAACAGATCGGCTGGGATTTGATCCAACCCAGGGGCATTCCCCCGGTTTGTCAGGCCTAGGGCTAGCTCCGTTTCTGTTTCAGTGAAAGTCATGATCATATCACATGGGGGCATTACATGTAACAGGTTCAAAATGGGCGGGGGATCAATGGCTTCTGAGCAAAATTGGGAAGAATAATAGTTTATCCAAGCTTCAGGGGATATATGATTGGATGGAGTACGGAAGTCACCATCCTTACCACATTTAACAATATCCCAGAATTTAGTCTGGTTGTTAGACTTGCTGGCATCCAAAAGATCCGCCCAATAATCATCCTCCCACGCCCTCTTTGCTTCCCACTGTACTCTTTTGTACCAATGCCTAGCTGCCTTTACTGAGCTCATGTTTCTAGATTTGACTTTCTCAATTAGTAAACTATGGGCCTCCCTACACTCTTTGTTGTACCATTTTGCTCTTGAGGCTTGAGGATGCCCAATACCTTTCTTGCAGGGTCTCGAGAGAAGTTGTTTGAGCTCGATAAAACATTTATCATGTATGTCCATAATCTTATCTTGTTCAGTATAACCCCTCCCAACAACATCTGTCATCATGTTATTTAGTGCAAACTTCACCACATTTTCTATACTGGCCATTATAGTTGCATCACATGAAATTGTGGACCATTTCAGTCTTCTCCGATCATTTGATAAGGTTATAACCCCCTGCCCCCTAGGAACTGGTCCCGCCAATCTTGTCAGATCATGCAATTTAAGTTTCAAAGACAGGGGATTATGGTCACTTTCAGGACGCATAACAATTTTCATATCAACCATAAGGCTCCAAAATTCCATTTTTAAAAAAATGTAATCTATGCGACTTTTTCTCAGACCATTATCAAATGTGAAGTTGGCATCAATGTCCGATTCGGTATGACCATTCGCGGCCCTTAGGCCCCAGGTAAGACAAAAAGCAGTCCAGCTCAGGGCGGCCTCCGTTGCTTTAACAGGTTTTTTATTCATTAGTTCCGGGATTTTCCATGTTGCATCCTCTACAAACCCCCAGTTATCCTCAGGCAGATATAGCGGCTCGATAGTGCAATTTATATCACCAGCTAACAGGATAAATGTTCCCTTATTCCAGCCAGCCAAAAGATTGTCCAGAACACCTACCAGCTGGGAGCATCGGCCGCCAGGAAGACCTCGAGAATAAATATTAATAATAAGTATATCCTGGCCCCCTACCTTGCACAACCTAATCGCCAAAATATCAGGATTTTCCACATACAGTTCAGTAACTGAATAACCCCATGCCTGTTTTACCCACGTTGTCAGACCCCCAGAAGCACGCCCTTTGTTACTCTTTATAGCGGGTTTGAAGAAGTTTATAAACCCAGCTTTGTATATCGGTGCGATAGCCCAAGTTTCTTGTAGTAACACGACATCATATTTATCAATGAACTCTAACCAATCCTCAGAGTCCAGACGGGTCTTTACTCCAGCTACATTCCAGGATACAATGTTAGATATCAATGTGTCGTGTTCTACAGGGTTATTACTTACATTGGGAGAGGGGTGGACGTTGGATAAACTAACACTTGATGGCCTATTTCTGGCTCTATTTTCTTCATTTTTGGGGATTGGCACCCTTTCCCAAACTGGCGCAGCCGGTATACTAGCTTCCAAGTGGGACGTGGGTTGGTTGTCCAAGTTTAATTCCATAACAGGGTTGGGTGGGTATTGTGCTACTTCCCTGTTCTCATCAGACAGGTTAGATAACAGGCTGGGTGAACACAGTCAATCTATGTATTCTAAGTCTGACAGCACCTCAAAATGATTAAAGAGCGGGGGGTACTGTTGAGGGTAAGGTGTTATCGGCCATTGGAACCTCCCCCCTCTGGTTTTCCACTGGTTAGAGCCCATGGGGTAGTTAATGTGAGTGTGGGGGTAGAAATAGGCAAGGTCCAGGGTCTGAACGTCACCTAGACGGGCAAATCTTGCTTTCCGTCGGATTCTGTCCACCACCCAGGGATCTTTGAAAGAAATCAAGATACAGTCCCCTTCTAGATCTTTAGAGCCCTTACCCACCCAATCAACTCTCCTTACATAGAGGATTTCGGTGGGAGATGAGGGTGGGAGGGGGCGGTGTTTGTTTAACCCAATATATAACTTTATTCCGTAAGTCCCCTTGGGTCTCTTTAGTGCCATCTTTTAGAGGGGCCACCCCAGTTAAAACGATGGTATATTGGGACGCTTCTGGGGGTAAATTAACTCGGGTGTTGGTCGTATTTTTCGGTTATCCAACGTCTGAGACCTTGATGATTGGGAATTTTTTTGGTCTTTACCTATTGTTGGTAATTGTACTGGGGTATTATTTGGTTGATTTGTCAAGCCTTTCGGGAGGAGATATTTCGCTGGGGCTTTATTAGTAGTTGGTGGGCGTTTATCCCTTGAAGTATCCTTTACGGGAACTCTACCGACAGTAGTCAAGGAGGCAGCGGGATTTGCCCCTAATAAGGGTTTATTATTGGCAGCGGAAATCCCTGCAGGTACAAACTAATTTGCAGGGATCGCTGTGGGTTTTCCCGTTCGTTGGTTTGTGCCCAGAGTTGAATTACAGGCCCCCATCCCGGTAACGGGCGTTATTAGTTTTTGCAAAAGACCCAAGTTGGTGTTTACAGCTAATTCCAATACATCTATTTTAGCGGTCATCAACCTTGTTCTCTCTAAGACCGGGAGCAGTATAGTTTTTAGTATTGCTTCCATCTTAGCCAATAAGATATCATCGCTGTTAAGACAGGTTGGGCAAGGATTTGATGACCCAGAAGTAGCTAGTGAGGGACAATACACCGTTGGAAAACCTTGATGGGGCTGGGAAGGAGGTAAGCTCACACTATTAATAAGATCAATTTTGGGTTGTTTTTGGGCCATTTCCCCCTGTGGACTAGATACATGTTTTCTTTTCCGAGATATTGGGTTTGTGCTATTTTGAGGCAGGTTGGACACACTGGGGGGGGTAGGAACATAAGGTTGGGAGGCGTCGAACAGGCTGTGTTTGTCATCCTCAAAATACTGACTGTTATCGTGGGGTGGGGATATAGTAACCCCATCTCCATCTACATGGACTATCGCATCTGTCTCTGTGGTAGAAATACAATTAAAAGCTGCATGAGAGACAAGGCTTTTAACATGGGCTAGGGCACCAATTGAAGAACGCTTCCCGGTAACTAAATCTAGGGACAGTCTATGTTCTACCATTTCAATTTCCTTTTCCAGAATTCCCGTCGCTCTGGTGATAAAAGCATCGAGGGGACCAGAAACAACACCCTTAGAAGTTTGTATATGAACTAGGCGTTGTTTTCCAGATCTTAATGCCATATTTGGGAGCTGAGTGGGGAAATATATAAAGGTAAAATATAAATATAAATAAGAATAAATCCACTATGCCACCTAATAGATACCAGTGGGCCCCCTCTCTAATGGTAGATAAATATGGTACAATACTGCTAGATTCCACACATAACAAATAGTATGAGACAGAATATTATTTATCCCAGGACTCTGGGCCCAACCCAACCTTGTCCGACCACGGACGGCCACAGACGGTCCCGCCCTTGTCCCGGGCTTCTCCCGGTCGCTCCCGCGAAGAGAAGACACTGTGCTCCTTATATCTCTACAACTGTGTGTTCATGGGCTGATAGGCGGGGGGGCGTGGCCAGCGGGGAGAGCAGCCCAGGTATTGCAAATTGGGCGTGCAGGGGCTCCTGGACGCTGGAGTCCCTGCCTATGCTCGCAGCCCCGCTGGTGAAAGCGCCTTTCCCCGCACTCCTCCTGTTAGATTCACTGCAGCCTCCAGGAACAGACGACGCGCTGCGGGACCCGCGAAGCGAGTCCGGTGAGTCGTGAAGAGAGTGGTGGCAAGGGTCAGCTCTGCTAAGGCAACAAGTCCGCCGCGCTCCTCCAAACACCAGGTACGGTCAGCCAAATAACTACAGAAGGGTCCCACAGGCTCAGAGGCAAAGCCCGCTTTTCACTCCGTCGGTGGGGGGCGTGGCCAGCGGGGAGAGCAGCCCAGGTGTTGCAAGTTGGGCGCGCAGGGGCTCCTGGACGCTGGAGTCCCTGCCTATGCTCGCAGCCCCGCTGGTGAAAGCACCTTTCCTCGCACTCCTCCTGTTAGATTCACTGCAGCCTCCAGGAACAGACGACGCGCTGCGGGTCCCGCGAAGCGGGTCCGGCGAGTCGTGAAGAGAGTGGTGGCAAGGGTCAGCTCTGCTAAGGCAACAAGTCCGCCGCGCTCCTCCAAACACCAGGTACGGTCAGCCAAATAACTACAGAAGGGTCCCACAGGCTCAGAGGCAAAGCCCGCTTTTCACTCCGTCGGCGGGGGGCGTGGCCAGTGGGGAGAGCAGCCCAGGTGTTGCAAGTTGGGCGCGCAGGGGCTCCTGGACGCTGGAGTCCCTGCCTATGCTCGCAGCCCCGCTGGTGAAAGCGCCTTTCCCCGCACTCCTCCTGTTAGATTCACTGCAGCCTCCAGGAACAGACGACGCGCTGCGGGACCCGCGAAGCGGGTCCGGCGAGTCGTGAAGAGAGTGGTGGCAAGGGTCAGCTCTGCTAAGGCAACAAGTCCGCCGCGCTCCTCCAAACACCAGGTACGGTCAGCCAAATAACTACAGAAGGGTCCCACAGGCTCAGAGGCAAAGCCCGCTTTTCACTCCGTCGGCGGGGGGCGTGGCCAGCGGGGAGAGCAGCCCAGGTGTTGCAAGTTGGGCGCGCAGGGGCTCCTGGACGCTGGAGTCCCTGCCTATGCTCGCAGCCCCGCTGGTGAAAGCGCCTTTCCCCGCACTCCTCCTGTTAGATTCACTGCAGCCTCCAGGAACAGACGACGCGCTGCGGGACCCGCGAAGCGGGTCCGGCGAGTCGTGAAGAGAGTGGTGGCAAGGGTCAGCTCTGCTAAGGCAACAAGTCCGCCGCGCTCCTCCAAACACCAGGTACGGTCAGCCAAATAACTACAGAAGGGTCCCACAGGCTCAGAGGCAAAGCCCGCTTTTCACTCCGTCGGCGGGGGCGTGGCCAGCAGGGAGAGCAGCCCAGGTGTTGCAAGTTGGGCGCGCAGGGGCTCCTGGACGCTGGAGTCCCTGCCTATGCTCGCAGCCCCGCTGGTGAAAGCGCCTTTCCCCGCACTCCTCCTGTTAGATTCACTGCAGCCTCCAGGAACAGACGACGCGCTGCGGGACCCGCGAAGCGGGTCCGGCGAGTCGTGAAGAGAGTGGTGGCAAGGGTCAGCTCTGCTAAGGCAACAAGTCCGCCGCGCTCCTCCAAACACCAGGTACGGTCAGCCAAATAACTACAGAAGGGTCCCACAGGCTCAGAGGCAAAGCCCGCTTTTCACTCCGTCGGCGGGGGGCGTGGCCAGCGGGGAGAGCAGCCCAGGTGTTGCAAGTTGGGCGCGCAGGGGCTCCTGGACGCTGGAGTCCCTGCCTATGCTCGCAGCCCCGCTGGTGAAAGCGCCTTTCCCCGCACTCCTCCTGTCTGATTCACTGCAGCCTCCAGGAACAGACGACGCGCAGCGGGACCCGCGAAGCGGGTCCGGCGAGTCGTGAAGAGAGTGGTGGCAAGGGTCAGCTCTGCTAAGGCAACAAGTCCGCCGCGCTCCTCCAAACACCAGGTACGGTCAGCCAAATAACTACACCAATGGTATCAATTGGTGACATTTTAATCCTCTGTGGCCAAACCAGTTGATTTCCACATTTTGTAAATTGAGGTTGTGTAAATTTCTGTTATCAGCATACCTTTGAGCCCAGTGGATATAACTATGTCCAACAATCCTGACAGAAAACATAGTGAGAGGAGGTTCTGCTGCAGTCAGATGAAGTGTGGTAATGAAATGGCAGTTGAAACAGTATGTAATGAAAAAAACTGTGGAGTGTCTGTGGTAATTAATCAGTAGCAGTGATTGGTGGATTTTGATTGCTGAAAACAGAAAGTTAGGGTGCATGGATGAGTTCTTTGAAAGATGTAATTTGAATGGTCAAGAAAAAATTATTTTATGAAAGATTGCACTGGATACGCAGGTGTACTGAGAGTTCAGAGTTCAATTGAAACATTGTTGTGTGAAGTTGCAAACATGAGAGGTCTTTCAGGAGGTGGTATGCAAAAAAGGCAGAAAGGGCAGAGGGGGGAAGGGTGTTGATTTGAAAAAAAGTGAGGGAAGAGTTTTGATTGGGTGACATGAGAGATATGTGTGATGAATTACAGCATTTCTGTGCTTTTTTTGGCTGCAGCCTCTGGAGTGCATACCCTTTGCTCTTCTGAAGACAAATTGGTGTGTGTCTGAGTCTGTTTTGAAACTCAAAAAGTATTTGCTAAGGTGAGAAACAATTCATTTAATTTAGATAGAGAATAGTATGCTCTAAGGAGAAAATTATGAAGAAAGTTGTGTATTTAAAATGTTGCTTTGTTTCATATGTTGCTTGGGGCATATTTACAAGGCCTTTGAGTCCCTTTGATGTTATTTTCCCCATTTTAATTTAATTCATTTCCCCGTGGTGCAAGGTCCTTGTAAATACGCCCCCATGTGTGCTTGGCAAATTTAGATGTTGTTTCTTTGAGTTACATAGCCATGTTAAAAGTGATGGAAAAATGGTGAAAGGGCCTTCAAAATACGCTTTCATGTGTGTTAGGGCATTTTAAGTCACTT
Source organism: Lissotriton helveticus (assembly GCF_964261635.1). Classification (NCBI taxonomy): domain Eukaryota; kingdom Metazoa; phylum Chordata; class Amphibia; order Caudata; family Salamandridae; genus Lissotriton; species Lissotriton helveticus. Next base: position 55,104,031 of record NC_136059.1, read on the forward strand.
CCCCTTGAATGTAGTTGAATAACTGCTTTAGTTGATGTGTTTAAAAACATTTATTGAAGTCATTTAAGTTTCTTGATATGTACTGCTAAAGTTTTATAGGCTGCTTGGGGCATATTTACAAGGCCTTTGAGTCCCTTTGATGTTATTTTCCCCATTTTAATTTAAGTCATTTCCCCTTGGTGCAAGGTCTTTGTAAATACGCCCCAATGTGTGCTTGGCAAATTTAGATTTTGTTTCTTTGAGTTACATAGCCATGTTAAAAGTGATGGAAAAATGGTGCAAGGGCCTTCAAAATACGCTTTCATGTGTGTTAGGGCATTTTAAGTCACTTCCCCTTGAATGTAGTTGAATAACTGCTTTAGTTGATGTGTTTAAAAACGTTTATTGAAGTCATTTAAGTTTCTTGATATGTACTGCTAGAGTTTCATAGGCTGCTTGGGGCATATTTAAAAGGCCATTGAGTCCCTTTGATGTTATTTTCCCCATTTTAATTTAAGTTATTTCCCTGTGGTGTAAGGTCCTTGTAAATACGCCCCATGTGTGCTTGGCTAATTTAAGTACTGATAGGATGTGCTTCTACATAGGACCTGTGTTGTGTTTTCAAATTATGACCAGAAAATCGTTTTTTTTTAAAAAAAACGCTTTTCACATTTATGAGAAGGTCATATTTTGTGTGCTTCTTTAAATAAATATTGAACTGAGAAATATTAAACTGAGGCTTCTGTAAGTGTCAAAGGAGGTGAGTAATGTACATTGCTCTGTTGGATACAGTCCTCATCCTCTGCGTACTCTTGGATATGCTAGACTAAATCTGCTCAATGAGATAACTAAGCTGAGGAAACACAGGTTATGTGATTCTGAAATGAGGAAAAGAAATTCCACATTTTTCAATTACATCACCTGTGTTTCCTAACTTTACGAATCACATTGTGCAGATGAGGTTTAGGCCTGTCCACGGACACAGAAGAGGTCTGGCCTTTGTTCAAGAGTGAAGTGGACATGACTCACTTCATTGGTAGGCCTGCACATGTATTATCTCCTCTGTACTCTTCAACAAGCCTAAATTTCATCTGCAACCCTGAGTAGGCCTCACCTCAAACAAACCTCTGGATAGGCCACACCTTATCGTCATCCTGAATCAATCATTTAAAATGTTAGGGGCAGATTTATGATGGCCGTGTGCCTCTTTTGCGCCACTGTGCGTCACTTTTGTGACGCTGCGGCGGTGCAAAAGATTTGCTATGTTGCGACATATTTACAACTTGATGCATCTAGGCAGATGTGTCATGCTGTAAAGTCCTGTGCCACATGAAACCGATGCAGCAGTGATGCAAAAGATGCACCATGTTGCAAGACAGGCCTTACTTCTTCTCCAACAAGATACCGTCAGTTTAAACTGTAAACATTTAGGACTGTGTAGGGGGCATGGAGAAGCTGAATCTTCTGTAAATGTCAAAATTGTTGTATACAGTGCTCAACTTCTGTGTACTCTTTGATATGCTAGACTCCATCTGCACAATGAGATACCTAAGCAAAGGAAACACAGGTGATGTGATTGTGAAATGAGGAAAAGAAATTCCAAATTTTTCAATTACATCACCTGTGTTTCCTAACTTTACGAATCACATTGTGCAGATGAGGTTTAGGCCTGTCCACGGACACAGAAGAGGTCTGGCCTTTGTTCAAGAGTGAAGTGGACATGACTCACTTCATTGGTAGGCCTGCACATGTATTATTTCCTCTGTACTCTTCAACAAGCCTACATTTCATCTGCAACCCTGAGTAGGCCTCACCTCAAACAAACCTCTGGATAGGCCACAGCTTATCGTCATCCTGAATCAATCATTTAAAATGTTAGGGGCAGATTTATGATGGCCGTGTGCCTCTTTTGCGCCGCTGTGCGCCACTTTTGTGACGCTGTGGCGGTGCAAAAGATTTGCTATGTTGCGACATATTTACAACTTGATGTATCTAGGCAGATGTGTCATGATGTAAAGTCCTGTGCCACATGAAACCGATGCAGCAGTGATGCAAAAGATGCACCATGTTGCAAGACAGGCCTCACTTCATCTCCAACAAGATACCGTCAGTTTAAACTGTAAACATTTAGGGCTGTGTAGGGGGCATGGAGAAGCTGAATCTTCTGTAAATGTCAAAATTCTTGTATACAGTGCTCAACTTCTGTGTACTCTTTGATATGCTAGACTCCATCTGCACTATGAGATACCTAAGCAAAGGAAACTTAGGTGATGTGATTGTGAAATGAGGAAAAGAAATTCCACATTTTTCAATTACATCACCTGTGTTTCCTAACTTTACGAATCACATTGTGCAGTTGAGGTTTAGGCCTGTCCACGGACACAGAAGAGGTCTGGCCTTTGTTCAAGAGTGAAGTGGACATGACTCACTTCATTCGTAGGCCTGCATATGTATTATCTCCTCTGTACTCTTCAACAAGCCTAAATTTCATCTGCAACCCTGAGTAGGCCTCACCTCAAACAAACCTCTGGATAGGCCACACCTTATCGTCATCCTGAATCAATCATTTAAAATGTTAGGGACAGATTTATGAAAGCCGTGTGCCTCATTTGCGCCACTGTGCGTCACTTTTGTGACGCAGCGGCGGTGCAAAAGATTTGCTATGTTGCGACATATTTACAACTTGATGCATCTAGGCAGATGTGTCATGCTGTAAAGTCCTGTGCCACATGAAACCTGCGTCAGATTTCACGTGAGCGTTTTGTTGTAGGGTGGCCAGTCATTTGCATGAAAGCCCTGTAAAACTAACACAGTAAAATTAAGAAGATTTCACTGAGTCACATTTATGGCATTGCTGAATCAAATCCTTACGCCTGTTTGAAACAGCATCGCTGGACATGGTTAAATAATATCTGCAAAATGTTACTCTTGTTAAACAATTTTACAATTATAGTCTCTGAGATTTGTCTCTTACTCTGCAACATCTCATTGTTGTTCTCTTTCTTTAAAGATAACGACAACATCAAGCATGAGTGATAATGAGCAATCTGTTGATCTCGATATTATCATTGAAATTGTGATTGAAACATCAGTGGAAGTAGATCCTGAGGATGATTTAAATCCTGAGGATGATGAAGAACATGATGAGGATGCTGATTTGTCAGAATTGTATGACATAGGGTGGGAAGCTGACCTGCTTGAGCCTATGGAACTATAAACATTTATTATTTAAAGTTACTGGAAATGAAAAGTAAACATGTAAACCGTTTCATTTAAAATTAAACACAACTTTAAAAACAGCTTGTGTGTAGTGTCTTTAATACAATAGTCAAATATGCTCATAAAATTAGTTCAGATTCACATATAAAAGAGCATAGGTCAAATGCAGAAGCATTCCATTTCTTTGCTACTATTTGTGACTACTAAATTTGCCAATGCACTAAAAATTATTGTATGTAAAATTGACAAGTAGTGTGTTAAATTTTTGACGACTGTTATTGATTTACTGTTTGGTAATAGTGGTTAATAACATTTTTTATTATATTTTACCACAGATTCAACTGCAGATCATTTCAAAATTAGAGAATGCCGTCTAAGGAAAGAAGCCGAAAGGCTACAAAACGTCAAAGACAGCAGATTACTAAATGCTTGCAGCAGTCCTCATCAATAAAATCTTGTCAAGTCACCAAGAAAGCTCCGGGTAAGAGAACGAAATCATTCCTTAGAAACATCTGTAGAAAAATAAGTTTAACTACAGAACATGTTTTAGTCCAGAAAAAGAGAGCCAATTTAAATGGAAAGGAAAGGCCAATCAAAAATGTTACTGCTAGAGCAGGGGATAACTCTGTGCAAGGTAGTAGAAGGAAAAATCAGTTTAGGAACATTCGTAGACGAATGTTCCGCAACAGGATAATTGGCAATTTGTTAAAAAATATTAAAAAAGGTCAACAGAAAGTGGTTTTTTATAAGAGAAAAAAAAAGTTGAGAAAATTATTGATCAGGCATTCGAAATTAAGCGAAAGTTATTTATTTTGATAATCAATAGAATTAGGAAACTAAACAAGGCAATTTATGATTTCAAATCAAATAGTAGATGGAAGAGAACAGTTAATCGTAGTAATTTTTGTGAAGTTTTTACAGGAGAATGGATGCATAGTTCAAGTTGTGAGGCATTTTTTAATGAGGAGAGTTATTTCCAGGATAATGATTTGGTGCATGCAGTTGACACCAGTGGTCGAGCATATGAGGTGAAAGATGGATGTGTGGTTGAAAAAGAAAAACTTGTGACAACCGAGGCAGAAGAGGTGTTAGGTGATGAAGTTTTAGGGAGACATCCTAAGGGTCCAGTGTACACCTGAAAGTGTAGTAGTATTTGCAGTGTGCGACAGGAATCAATTGATTTGTTTTGTAATTTCTTACGTACATATAGTAAGAAAAGTCTGAAACAAAAAATTAAGTTGTTGCAAGACTTAGATCCTTGCAGATTGAGAGAACTGACAGGTGTGCATGGTCATTCATTGGCTTGTCTTTCCAGGAGAGTATGCCAGAGTGTTTTTCATCATTTCAGGATGCTAGCAGTGCATCATAATAAAGTGAGGAAATTAGTTAGAATGTTGTATTATGCTAAGAGTCCAGCAATTAGGCTTAAACAATTATGCACTGCTCTTTTGCATGGTTCTGAAGTAGATGTGAAGAATATTTGTGAAGAAATTGAGTTTTGTTACTTTGCAAGTAAAGAGGAGAATGTTGAAATTGACCCAGAAGAAGAAGGTAATGTGGAAGATAGTGTACAGGTTTCCAGTACAGATAATTTTCAGAAGGAAATTGCCACATTTCAGGTGAAATCAAGTGAGAGGCCTAATTTCACTTGTGTGTGTTGTCGACGCGCTTATTATAAGAATCAGACTAAGTTAGTGGATTTATATGCGAAAAGTGAAAGGGAAAATAATAGTGAATGGAAGGATTTCGCAACATACTTGATGGTAGAAAATTGTTTTGATTTGGGATCGGATCAACGTGTGTGTACTTATTGTTGTAACAAATTAAATCAAAACCGGATGCCTGCTAGAGCGGTTCATAATAATCTGGAATTGGTTGATATTCCTTCTGAATTGAAGGATTTAAATACTTATGAATCTATTTTGATTCAAAGTATCCATCCCTTTCAGGCGATTGTAAGAATGGAGCCAAAGACAGGGAAATTGCCTCCATCAGATTTACAGAGAGGATTAAAGGGAAGAGTTGTTTATTTGCCTCTAGATTTGAAGAAAAACATTAATACAATTGGAGTAGAGAAAGTGGAAGAGGAACCTCTGGTTATCTTAGTTAATGGGGTTCCGACAAAGAGTAAGAAAATATGGCAAGATTTAGTGGATGTTAGGAAAGTCAAAAAGGCAACATTGTATTTGAAGAAAAACAATAAGTACTACAAGAATGTATATGTTGCAGAAGAGGAAGTAAGTGAAGAAGAGGATAGCGATTTGTGTGCTGGTCAAATTGAGAAAGTAGAAGCCTCTAAAAATGAAGAAATATATGAACATTATAGTGTTCATCCTTTGCATTCCAAGGAAGTCATGGGGAATGCTATTGAGTTGTTTCAAATGAAACAAGCCAAAGGAAGTCCCATTAGTGTTTGGGACGAAAGTTTGGAAGCTTGGTGTTTCCCACAGCTATTTCCAACAGGTCAAGGAGGAAGATATGATGAGCGACCTGATCAAATTCCTGCTTCTGAATACCGGACTTTACGATTGTATGCAGAAGATCCTAGGTTTCATCAATGCATTCCCTATTTGTTTCATCTACTGTTTGAAACGATCTGTCTGGACTGTCATATGCAGTGAACCACATCTTGAAAAGTGGTGTACAGATGCAAAACATCTCGGCAAGTGACTTTATGGATAAAGTGAATGTGCAAGACAGTATTTTGGATTCTCACCTGATTAATCTCATGGCGTGTCAGCGTGGTACTAATGAGTACTGGTACCGTCGTCATGGTGATTTAAAATGTATGCTGAGGAACTTAGGAACTCCCACATGGTTCCTCACTCTCAGCTGTGCCGAGTATGGCTGGGAAGACTTACTTGAATTTCTACGAGAGGCAAATGGAAACATTGAAAATATCGAATTCAAGACACCCGGAGAACTGTGCTCTTTGGATCCAGTGAATATATGCAGGTACTTCAATCATAGATTTGAAGCTATGATGTCTTTCATCATGAACAAGAAAAATCCACCTCTTGGAGAGGTGTTGGATTTCTTCTGGAGAAAGGAGTACCAAGTAAGAGGTGCTCCTCATATACATATGCTGCTGTGGATCAAAGATGCACCCAAATTTGGAACAGATCCGGATGACTTAGTGATAAGTTTCATAGAACAGTATTCTACATGTGCTGTTCCAAAGGCAAAGGAAGACAAAAGCCTAAGAGAACAAGTTTTACGCTTCCAAAGCCATCGTTGCGGAAAGTACTGTCACCGTAAATTCAGAAACAAGGACAAGTTCTACACAAAATGTCGTTTCGCCTTTCCACGACCGGTGATTTCTAAAGGAAGAGTGAACAGTTTGATGTCTTCGCTGCGACATAATGTGATGAAGAAATCACCAAAAATACGTACAATTTGAAAATGAACGAAGAGTCCAAGTACATCAACGACTACAACCCAGTGATTTTGTCCATGTGGAATGCTAACATGGATATACAGTTTGTGGCTGATAACTGTATGGCTGTGGCTCGGTATGTGACATCTTACATCACCAAAAAAGAAAAGACAGAATTGAAGGATATGTGGGAGGACATTTCCCATGAAAAGAGCCTCAGTAAGAAGTTGTACAGTTTCAGTCTGAAGATGTTGTCGCATCGAGAAATCAGAGCTTACGAATGTTCTGACCGGTTGTGTTCAGCAAGTCTCTATGCCAAATCCAGGAGTATCATTTGGGCGAGTCTTGGTCTTGCTGCAACGCGTAATCGAGTTCTGAAACCTGTACGGGAAATTGAGTATTTGGCGGAAAAGGAGCCAAACAGTACAGATATTTTGAAGACCAACATGTTGGATACATATTATCCAAATAGAAGCAGTCACCTCGAGAATGTTTGTCTGTATGAGGTTCTACAAAATTACATATTCAAGAGAAACATCAAAGAAGATATTGATAAAGGAGTGTATGCTGTAATTGGAAGTGAGGGATGTCTGGTCAAGCAAAGAAAATGCCACTTGGTAAACCATCAAATATTGAGTGGCGAATCTCCTGAAAGAAAAGAGTTTTTCTATTTAGCACTTTTGCAACTTTTCAAGCCTTGGCGTGCAGAAGAGGAACTGCTTGGAGATTTCCTCTGTTACGAAGACTCTTTCAATGCCGCCAAGGAGACCATAGAATGTCCTGTTTTTCCCAAATATCTAGAAATGTTGAATTCGGAAATCGAGCAGGAAGCAACGATTGCAGCCGAGATTGCTGAAGACAGTTCTCAGGACAGTCAGAGTTCTGTTTCATTGAGTCAGGATCCACTAGGAGGACCAGTTATCGAAAATGAAGCTGCCACTGCCATGACTGAAGTGGAAAGAGCCATGGCACATGCTCAGGAGGATGCGGTTAACTTAGAAGACTTGGAAAGACAACTCAACGTTGAGCAGAGGAAAATATATGACGAAGTTACCAACCAAATTGATCATGGATTAAGTCATGAGAAGAAAGAGTGCTCATGTACGTCGTTGAAGCCTGTCCGACTGTACGTGAGTGGAGAAGCGGGAACTGGAAAAAGTTTCCTCATTAAAGCAATTTCATGTTATTTGCAGAAAATCGCTGTCTTGTGTTGTCACCGCTCCAACTGGACTGGCAGCACATAACATTAAAGGTATTACTTTGCATCGTCTACTGATGCTGCCAGTGGAGCATGATAACAAATTACAATACCACAAGTTATCTGGAGATGCTTGTTGTGAAGTTTCAAGAGTCTTGAGGAAAATGAAACTTCTTATCATTGACGAAGTAAGCATGGTTTACAATGTCATGCTTGCTTTTGTGCATTTGAGAATGCAAGAAGTTCTCAAAACAGAGTATGATGTGTTATTTGGTGGCAAACACATCATTGTTTTCGGTGATCTTCTGCAGCTGACACCAGTGAAAGGACAACCTGTGTTCAAAATGCTCACGCATGAAGATACCAGGAAGTGCCTAGGGAGCATTGGCAACGTCAATATATGGTTAAACTTCAATTATGCTGAACTGCGTGAAAATATGCGCAGGCGAAGGATGAAGATTACAAGAATATTCTACAAGATGTTAGAATCGGAAAAGTGACCTAGCATGGGAAAGAAGCTTTACATGCATGATTACTGTCAAATTTGTATCCAGAACAAGACGTTGTGCCTGAGAATATTTTTCAGAAAATTACTGAGAAGAAATCTGGAATATGTTTGATGCCAACTCTTGCAGAATGTGCCATCTTCAACAACAAAATGTTGCATTTAGAAAACTAAGAGATTGTGAAACTGGAAGCTATTGACAGAGTAGAGCATATGGGATCAACAATTATTTTGTCTGAGAATTTGAAATCAAAATTGGATTCATTAGAGAAGACTATATCTAAAACTGCAGGTTTTGAAAAGACTCTGAATGTGTGCTTAAATTGCCGTATAATTTTAAGAAGGAATTTACATGTTGAAAGAGGTCTGGTAAATGGATCAATGGGTAATGTTGTTGATTTTGTGAAATACAGAAATAGAGATGGAATTGAATTTTTAAAAATTAAATTTGATGGCATTGAGGAAGTACAGCTAATTGGTCGTTGCTCTGCTAGGTTTTTGCTTGTAAAAGACTTATATGTTCGCCGTAAGCAGTTTCCTGTTTGCTTGGCATATGCGGTGACAATCCATAAATCACAAGGTTTAAGTGTAGACAGTGCATTGGTGAATATTGGCAGTTCTGGGTTCAAGGAGGGTATGGCATATGTGGCATTGTCACGAGTCAGAACTTTATCGGGATTGTACTTGATTGAGTGTGATGTCACAAACATTTGTGCGGATCTAGATTGTGTTAAGGAATGCAATAGGTTAAGAAGAGAGTATGCGCCACATTTGCCTCAATATCCTTTGTTTGAGAAACGTGTGGTAGGCCGGAAACGAAGAAATGTGACCAATAGTAGGGAGGTTGTAGCAAAAAGACGAAAAGTCGATGAACCTGAAATTATAAGCAGAAAGAAAAAGGATTCTGTTGAAGATGTTGTTGGTTTTCAATTTGAAAATAGTTCTGGTGTCAACTGCTATGCTAATGTAGTGGTTAATGTTGTCTTTTCTCTAGAAACTTTAAAACAACAGATTGTGATCAATTCGAATCAAAGTTTTTGCTGCTTGCTGAATTCTGTGGTAGAGAAATGTAGCACTGATAGAACACAAATAGAAAGTGTGTCTGAAATTCGAAATCTGTTAGACAAATGTTCAGGTCAAACGCAATTCTCTCAAAATATTCAGCAAGATTGTCAGGAGTTTTTAATGTATATTCTTGATGTATTGCAAGATGAAGGTGTAGATGTAGATCATCTGTTTTGCCTTTCTTATCAATGGCAGCAGGACTGCGAGAACTGTAGGGTATCAAGTACTACTAGTGTAGACTCAGAAAGATTTATATATTTAACTTTGCCAGACAGTAAATCAGTCTCCTTTAATAAGCCAGTAAAATCCGCCGATCACAACATGGAGTGTAGCCAATGTAAGTCAGCAATGCTGTCCACATTATTTATACGAACATATGGCCAGTATGTCATTTTAATATCCCAACGATGTAGGCCTGATGGAACAAAATTGACAACTTTAATTACAAATTTTGTAGCTTCGCAGTTGTCAATATCAGGAAGGACATTTTTAACTGCAGCAATTATATATCATGACGGTCCTTCAATAACATCAGGACATTACACAGCTTATTTAAAGTCTTGAAACGGCTGGTCATTCTGCAATGATTCTGTTTTAACTTTCAAAAAAAAATTGCCTTTTGATCTTAAAAATTCTTACCTGGTGTTTTTAAAACCAAAATTTTAGGGAAAGAATCTCGGGATCTGCTCTGAGGAATTTCAAGAGGTTCTAATGGCTCCTACACTATTTGGCCTTGAGGATAAGTGTAGTACAGAGTAAAAAGTTAAATGTGGAAATGTGGAACATGAGTGAGCAAGAAGGATGAGATATTACTAGTACAGGATTGTGAAAGTGATCTTGAACGTTTTCTTTCTAAAAGTTGCGGAAAAAGAAAATGACGGGATTTGCTTAGAAGAATTCCAAGAGTTATAAATGGCTCTTACACAATTTGGCCTTGAGGAAATGTGCGGTAGAGAGAGAGAAGTCATTTATTGTATGTAACATATTTGTCAAAACGATGGAGCTTTTCTTTCAGAAAGTGGCGGGCTGAAAATAATAGCAGCACAACAGAGTATAAGCTGTTCATAGGACATCCTTTGACGTCATGGAAAGTAAGTTACTTTTAAGGAGTTCTGATTTCTGATTGGTTATGTTATATGGGTTTTTTAAACACAATCATTTTGATTGTGTTTTTTTTTCCCCGCTGTTATATGATGAATACCTTCAACTCACTGTTTTTAGTGAAATTTGATACATTCTGAGAACAGCAAAAATAAACAATTTAACATGTTTAATTAATTCTGTACTTTTTGTATTTATGATATACATTGAAAACTGTGCAGGAGGCATGGAGAAACTGAGGCTTCTGTAAGTGTCAAGGGAGGTGAGTAATGTACATTGCTCTGTTGCATACAGTCCTCACCTTCTCCGTACTCTTGGATATGCTAGACTACATCTGCACAATGAGATACCTAAGCTGAGGGAATACAGGTGATGTGATTGTGGAATGAGCAAAAAAATTTCACGTTTTTCAATTACACTACCTGTGTTTCCTAACATTACGAATCACATTGTGCAGATGAGGTTTAGGCTTGTCCAGGGACACAGAAGAGGTCTGGCCTTTGTTCAAGAGTGCAGTGGACATGACTCACTTCATTGGTAGGCCTGCCCATGTATTATCTCCTCTGTACTCTTCAACAAGCCTAAATTTCATCTGCAACCCTGAGTAGGCCTCACCTCAAAAAAACTTCTGGATAAGCCACACCTTATCATCATCCTGAATCAATCATTTAAAATGTTAGGAGCAGATTTATGATGGCCGTGCGCCTCTTTTGCGCCACTGTTGCGTCACTTTTGTGATGTAGCAGCAGTGCAAAAGATGCACCATGTTGCAACATGGGCTTCACTTCATCTGCAACAAGATACCGTCAGTTTAAAATGTATATATTTAGGACTGTGTAGGGGGCATGGAGAAGCGGAGGCCTCTAACTTTATTTCTTTGTAAAATTGGATGATTGTCAATCTTTTCCCTTGTCTTTTCTAATTTTTAAATACATGTTTTAATATTTTTTCCAATTTTTGTTCTTTCTTTCACAGATTGAAAGTATAAAAATAACAAGTGACTAAGTTAACGACAATTATAAGGTAAATGTTTTGTACTCTTTTCGTTACATTTCTATCACATTTAACTTCTATTAGTTCCACTGCTTCATTTCTTTAACCCTCAGTTTCCTGCCTTTGCTACTTCTCTCATTCCTTTCTCTATTACTTACTTACTCTACTCCTTCCACTCCTTTTCTCAGTCCCTCTCTTCTCATAGTTCCTCACTCCTGTTCACTCACTCCGTCTCTATTACTCTCACTATCTCTGACTCATCACTCTTTCACTACTTGTTCATTATGCTTTCTCCCTGTAGTTCAAACACACTAAGGGGTATATTATCAACACAGGCGATAAAATTATCGCTGCTTTTATCGGCAGAAAACTGCTGCCAAAGCGGCTTTAGCGGCAGTTTTCTGCCGCAAAAGCGGCTTTATCGGTAGTTTTCTGCCAATAAAAGCAGCGATAATTTTATCGCCTGTGTTGATAATATGCCCCTATGTTATTTACATTTCTTTGCTGTTTCAATCATTCCTTTTCTGTCACTTCTTCTTTTCTGCTTTCTGTTTTTTCTCTCTGTTATTCCACATGTTTTAACCTTAGTCACTATCATACATCTTGTTTTATTCCTATTTACTTTTGCTCACTTTTTTCTTAACACTTTCCCTCAGGATTGTTCTTTTAGTCCGGTTCTATCCCTACCTCCCATTCCACATCCTTTACTGTTTTTCTTCTTAATTTGAACATTCACTCACATTCTCTAAGAAACTCTTGTTTATTATTCTTCTACTCTCCTTTTATTCTTTCACTTCCTTATCTATTTTGTTTTTCACAATTATATCCACTTACATCTTTTCTTCGGTAAATAGATCTATTAAACAGTATCTCTGTGTTACTCCCTCTAGCTGTCTTTCTTTTAACATTACTCTCTGTTTCCTTCTCTTATACTTTCTTTTCTTTTTTTAAACATTTTTTTTTCTGGTTCGCTTCCGGTTTGCGTACCTGCACGCTAACCGGGAAGCGAACCAAAAGAAATAGAGGTTTCTAGAGTGCTAAACATTCTAGCAATTTTTTATAAAGGGGAGGTAGTTCTGATAAGAACTTTTTTTTTAATTGTTTTTCTGAACATTTTTTTACTTTTTTGTATTTTTTTGAACGGTTTTATATTTTTTGGGTTTTTTTTTTGGCGGGGGAAACAAAAATGATTCATTATAAAGGGCTCAACAGGAGCAAAAAAAAAAGATAATTTATTTTCTGGGGCGTTTTGGACAGTTGTGATTTTCACATGCCGTGTTCATTAAAATGACACTCATCTCCCCGTCGCAAAGTAGTCCCCCACAATAAATACACACCAGCTTGATGTGCTGAAAATTGTTTTGAATATTCAGGACCGTCTCCCTCGCCTCTGGTCCTGAAAAACTTTCCTGTGTTGAGGTGGTGGCTACAGGAGTTTGCGGGTTTTCACGCAAGTCACGCACCTCAGCCACGCTGTAATTTATTGGATGCCACCTTAGCATGTGGCGATGCATTGTATAGTTCCCAAAGCTATATTTTTTGTCTGTGCCTCGGGACAGAACGTTTTTACATATCAGGCATGTGACATGACGGGCATTGACTTTGTTTTGCCATGCTGGAAAGGAAAAAAATTGCCATATGAAATGGTTCTTATGGTGGGATTTCCGGGGCTGTTCAGGCAAGAATACTCTTTCCCCTTCCTCTTCTTCTCCTCTACCTCAGGGTTGGGAAGGAACTGGGTAGGTGGTCCTCTCTTCCTAGGAGGTGGTGGTGGTGGTGGGGATGCACCAGCTGAAGCTACAACACTTGCCATTGCTAAGTGATGAAAAAAGGTCTTCCTCTCACAAAGATGAAAGTCAGAGTGAGGAAACAAGGAGGGGTTTTCATCATTTGGGAAAAAAATAGTTCTAAACCAATGAAAAGTGTTATTTTTAGGTCACATGACCTAGCCTTACATCATTAGGAACCCAAAAGTGAAATGAACCAATGAAAAGTTTTATTAACAAGTCACATGACCTGTTATGCTTACGTTACGCGCTCCGCGCCGCGCCCCGGATCGCTTCCGGGAAGCTGCGCTTCGCGCCTCGCTTCGCGCACCGGAGGACTTCCGGGTGCTCTAACGCGGCGCGTCATATGACGCATTACGCGACACGTCGCGGTTACGCGACGCGTCACGATGTTGTTTTCTAACGCGGCAGTTGCGCAAACAGAACGTTTATTGGTTCGCGGAATGAGTCGCGGCACCAAATTGAGCTAACAGAAAGCTACCCGGTTCGCGGATCGGGAGCGAAACAAAAAAAAAAGTAATAAAAAAAAATACATAAAAAAATTGTATTAAAAACATATAAAACATATGAGAAAAAAAATTTTGAGATGTCATCAGTGATGTCATCAGTGATGTCACTGACCATGTCATGAATGATGTAATATGTGACATGATCAGCAGTGGATTGCGGGTGCGCGATATATAGTTAGTGCAACTAACTATATATGGAATTTCAATGGTTTTGTGTGAGTAAAAATAGGTTTTTTAAATGCTAATTCCTAACTATATATGGTCTATAACCTATGGTTTTTTCAGTGAATATATATATATATATATATATATATATTCACTGAAAAAAACATAGGCTTCACACCAGTTATAGTTAGGAATTAGCATTTAAAAAACTTATTAAATTCACTGAAAAAACCATAGGTTTCACACCAGTTATAGTTAGGTGGAAATTTTACTCGCATCCCCGCGTGCGAACGTTCCAACGGCCGTGACGAGGTCAGCTCGTAATGAGTGCAGCTCAACCGTGCCTCATGACGAGCTGAGCTCGTCATTAGCATGCAATGAGTTAAAAAACAGAAAATTGCACCCTAGTTTTGTAGCTAATAACGCTTCAAACAACCAATCACTTCTTTGATTTTTTCAAAAGTCCACTTATCCACCATTTTAGAAAAAATAAATCTTCAAACTGCCCTTTCATTTACAGAAACCATCTGAGTGCATCCAGACCTCTCTTCAAGATGCTTAGAGTGTGGATTGTGGGACACAGCTATATTTTCTGGAGTGAAAGGTACGCCGAACATAAAGGAACTCACAAAGACCTAGGTTTATCAAATGTAGGCATTAAATGGATTGGACAGAGAGGGTTAAAGTGCCACCAGTTGATGCCATTAGTGAAATCCTTTATGCATCTCCAACACCCTGACCTCATAATTGTGCACTGTGGTGGCAATGACCTAGGCACTTTGACTGGGGTAGGTCTGGACATGTTTATTGAGGACACCTTTACAGAACTGATGTCACTTTTCCCCCAAAACTACCTTTGTCTATTCTAATATATGTCAAAGGCAGAAATGGAACTGGTCTAACCAATATTGTCCACAGATTGAGAAAGCTAGGAAACAAGTGAATACATTTGTTTCTGCCTTTCTCCGAGACTATAGAATGCGGTCCATTTACCATAACAATCTGCGCTTCAATATGCCTGACATCTATAGGAGAGATACCCTATACACTTTACAGATGAGGGGAACAGAGTCTTCCTCATAAACTTAAAACTTAAGACTCTGCATCGGTACTCACTTGTAGGTACTAAATTCTCCCAATAAACACAAGGGCTCTTTTTAGAGCCACACAACATGTAAACACACACACGTCATAAATATTTAAAAATATTTTTATTTTTCTTGCTTAGGTACGCTTACGGGACGACTTACAGACTTCGCATAGTACGTCGTCCGTACGTGCATGGAACGTGTACGGTAAATCTATCCAAAAAAAAAAATTGCCTCTATTACTAATTTTTTATATTCCCCGGGGACCCCATTCCCCGGGGCTGAAATACAACATTGGGGACCGTGAGGGGAGCTCCAAAGCCCCCACGGTCCCAGCCGGCTCCCCGCATCCTTCGGGAGCCGGCATTGCTTTTCATCAGGGAGAGCAGCTAACATGCTGCTCTCTCTGACGAAAAGCAATCTGCTTTTCTACTTGAAAGAGAGAGCAGGTTTCCTGCTCTCTCTTTCAAATAAGAAAGCAGTTTGCTATGGTAGGGCGGGAGCCACGAGGCTCCCGGCCTACCATAGCAAAAAGCATTGTCCCGGGAATAGGCACCCTGGGACATTGCAGGAGCCAGCCCTGGAGGGTCGCAGTCCCCAGTGCCACCACAAGGCTCCAAGAGGGGGCCACACGGCCCCACTCCCAACATTGAAAAGCCCCAGGGGGTGGTGGACCCCAGGGCTGGGGGTCCATCATGGACCCCCCTATTCTAAATATTAGAGCCCTGGGGAGGTGGCGGTCCCCGGGGTGAGTTGGGGACTTGAGCCCCCACACAGGTTTTTTTATAATTAAATTTGAAGCTCCGGGGGGTGGCGGTCCCCGGGGCTGCAGGGGGGCTGTGAGCCCCCCGCATACTTTACAAAAAAAGCCCCATGGGGTGGCGGTCCCTGGGCTGGGGCCCCCATTACGTAAACAAAATTGCCCCCGGGATTTGGCCCCCCTGGGGCTAATTAAGAATAAAGCGGACTTCAAGTTTTTTTTTTCTTTTCACCGCGTACGCGTACCTCAAAAAAAAGAATTTGGGGGCCTTGGGGGTCCTTGTGGGACCCCCTAAACAGGCCAAGGAGGTCATGGTGTTTCTAATCTGCCCCTTTTCATGTTTTTCGCGTTTATTTTTCTGTTTTCTTGTGCCTCGGTTCTACCGAGGAACAAGATGGCTGCCAACACTTCCTGGTTTCGAGTGTTGACAGACAGTTGAGAGCCAATCAGCATGCAGCTCGTGCTTGTAATTGTACGTTAAACATACACTTACCGTACGTGTACGGTACTTCATCTATAGATATATCTATGATTTTCTCAGGAACTATTGAACGAATTTATACCATTTAACAAAAAGCGTAATCTGCGAACCGAACTCTACCTTATTGGCAAATTTGGTGTAATTCCTATGGAAAATTGCATGGAGAAAACATGTTTTGGGACCCCCCTTTTTTCTCAGCCCCCGCTTCACGAATCACCCCCAAACATTCAGGGAAGGAGCGGAGCAGGTAATTTTCTTGGAGAATTTTGTGTGTATTCGTCGACTGGCGCCAAAGTTATTCCAAATAGAATATTGCGGATTTCCTATGGAAACTAGGTCCTAACAATAACTACCTACTGGCGACTGCCAGTAGGTCATATACATATGAGCCAGCGGAGACATGCCTGTGGCCCACTGGAGGGCAAAAACTAACGCTTTAATTTTGCATTTGTTAACAGAACCTACTGAAAGGGAAAAAGTATGCTGCGGAAAGAAACTACAAGTTCCAGCATGCAAGGCGGTTTTAGAACACTCACCTGAGAGACATTACCAATGATAAAAGCCCACTGGTTGGCAGGAAATATTAATGCATTCTGGTTTGGAGTGAAAGCCACAGAGAAAGGTGTTCAACTGCAGATCCCCCTATGATTAAGGAGCTAGGGGGCTCCGAAACTGGTCAGGCACGAGGGAATGCGATCATGTAAACGCTGGCTCCCTCCAAATAAAATTATCCTGTGGATTTGTTGCTGTGGAATGCATCCTTAATCGTTGGGCAGCTTTAGAAAGGATTGGTACGCGGCACGTCCAAGCCGCGGAGGATTGCACCGCTTTCTAATGTCATGAATTGTCTGTTGGGACCGACAAGGTTCGAGTCCCAGTTCAGCTCAGTAACGAATGTAGAAATGAGCCAGCAGAGACATGCCTGTGGCCTACTGGAGGGCAAAATCTAACGCTTTAATTTTGCATTTGTTAACAGAACCTACTGAAAGGGAAAAAGTATGCTGCGGAAAGAAACTTCAAGTTCCAGCATGCAAGGCGGTTTTAGAACACTCACCTGAGAGACATTACTGATAATAAAAGCCCACTGGAGGGCAGGAAATAATAATGCATGCTGGTTTGGAGTGAAAGCCACAGAGTAAGCTGTTCAACTGCAGAGCACACCTAAGATTAAGGAGCTTGGGGGCTCCGAAACCGGTCAGGCACGAGGGAATGCGATCATGTAAACGCTGGCTCCCTCCAAATAAAATTATCCTGTGGATTTTTTGCTGTGGAGTGCATCCTTAATCGTTGGGCAGCTTTAGAAAGGATTTGTACGTGGCACGTCCAAGCCGCGGAGGATTGCACCGCTTTCTAATGTCATGAATTGTCTGTTGGGAACGACAAGGTTCGAGTCCCAGTTCAGCTCAGTAACTAATGTTGAAATGAGCCAGCAGAGACATGCCTGTGGCCTACTGGAGGGCAAAAACTAACGCTTTAATTTTGCATTTGTTAACAGAACCTACAGAAAGGGAAAAAGTATGCAGCGGAAAGAAACTTCAAGTTCCAGCATGCAATGCGGTTTTAGAACACTCACCTGAGAGACATTACTGATGATAAAAGCCCACTGGAGGGCAGGAAATAATAATGCATGCTGGTTTGGAGTGAAAGCCACAGAGGAAGCTGTTCAACTGCAGAGCACACCTAAGATTAAGGAGCTTGGGGGCTCCGAAACCGGTCAGGCACGAGTGAATGTGATTATGTAAATGATGGCTCCCTCCAAATAAAATTATCCTGTGGATGCGTTGCTGTGGAGTGCGTCCTTAAGCGTTGGGCAACTTTAAAAAGGATTTGTACGCGGCACGTCCAAGCCGCGGAGGATTGCACCACTTTCTAATGTCATGAATTGTCTGTTGGGACCGACAGGGTTCAAGTCCCAGTTCAGCTCAGTAACAAATGTTGAAATGAGCCAGCGTAGACATGACTGTGGCCCACTGGAGGGCAAAAACTAACCCTTTAATTTTTCATTTGTTAACAGAACCTACTGAAAGGGAAAAAGTATGCTGCGGAAAGAAACTACAAGTTCAAGCATGCAAGGCGGTTTTAGAACACTCACCTGAGAGACATTACCGATGATAAAAGCCCACTGGAGGGCAGGAAAT
Source organism: Lissotriton helveticus (assembly GCF_964261635.1). Taxonomy (NCBI): domain Eukaryota; kingdom Metazoa; phylum Chordata; class Amphibia; order Caudata; family Salamandridae; genus Lissotriton; species Lissotriton helveticus. The sequence continues at coordinate 55,122,395 of NC_136059.1, forward strand.
AATATTGCATCCTGGTTTGGAGTGAAAGCCACAGAGAAAGCTGTTCAACTGCAGAGAACCCCTATGATTAAGGAGCTTGGGGGCTCAGAAACCGGTCAGGCACGAATGAATGCGATCTTGTAAACGCTGGCTCCCTCTAAATAAAATTATCCTGTGGATGCGTTGCTGTGGAGTGCGTCCTTAAGCGTTGGGCAACTTTAGAAAGGATTTGTACGCGGCACGTCCAAGCCGCGGAGGTTTGCACCGCTTTCTAATGTCATGAATTGTCTGTTGGGATCGACAGGGTTCGAGTCCCAGTTCAGCTCAGTAACGAATGTTGAAATGAGACAGCGGAGACATGCCTGTGGCCCACTGGAGGGCAAAAACGAACGCTTTAATTTTGCATTTGTTAACAGAACCTACTGAAAGAGAAAAAGTATGCTGCAGAAAGAATTTGCGAGTTCCAGAATGCAAGGCGGTTTTAGAACACTCACCTGAGAGACATTACCGATGATAAAAGCCCACTGGAGGGCAGGAAATAATAATGCATGCTGGTTTGGAGTGAAATTTACAACAAGGGGTGGTGATGGACAGAGTCTCTGAATTAAGCAGAATACTCTCACCCAGTCAAGAGATCAGGGCTAGATCCAACACCGTTTTTTAGCTCATTGCACCATCCCAGTTTCAGAACCTGGCTGTATGCAAATTAGTCTGTCCCTGGCCCAGTGCATCATGGGAACAGGGCAGACCAGACTACAAAAGCCAATTCTTACACTGGGAAGGAAACAAGCTTCCGGGGACCGGTTTCTGGCATTTCAGCCGTCTTCGGCCCGTCTTGCTTGAATCCTGATGGTGTAATGAGCAAGGGACTCACATCTGAGTATACCCTTCCACGCTTAGGGTGGACAAAATAATTTACAACAAGGGGTGGTGATGGACAGAGTCTCTGAATTAAGCAGAATACTCTCACCCAGTCAAGAGATCAGGGCTAGATCCAACACCGTTTTTTAGCTCATTGCACCATCCCAGTTTCAGAACCTGGCTGTATGCAAATTAGTCTGTCCCTGGCCCAGTGCATCATGGGAACAGGGCAGACCAGACTACAAAAGCCAATTCTTACACTGGGAAGGAAACAAGCTTCCGGGGACCGGTTTCTGGCATTTCAGCCGTCTTCTCAAATGACATCACTGATGACATCACTGATAACAACATCCAGTGATTTTTTGTTTCTGTAAAGTTTAAATATGTCTTACATATTGAAGAATGAGTGGATGTGTAAGTGTCTGGACGAAGGATTTAGTAGGTGCATGACTGACTGTATGAGTGAGTGATTAAATGTGTCTCACTGAGTGCATGGGTTAGTGACTAAACTGTCTTAATTTGTGCATCATTATGTCTGTTGTTCTGTAAACTGCTGCGTGTGTTGATCAGTAGCTATATGAGTAACTATATGGGTTATTGATTGATTGCCCAAGTATTTGTATGGGAGACTGAGTGTGTGTGTGGCTAGCTGGGAGGTGTGTGACTCTGTGCAGATCAATGTGTACTTGTATCAATGATTGTATAAGAAGGTAAGTATGTGTTAGTATATGTTTGAAAATGTAAGGTGCTCTATGTTTAACTGTATAGACAAGAAAATGGAAGTGTCATTGATTCTTTACAGGACTGACTAGGTGTGTGAGTAACTCCATGGATGAGTGGCAGACTGTGAGTGTCTGTATAGGTGTATGAGTGCATATGATAGTGTTGTAAAGATGAGTGATTGTATGTATGAATGATTGTATGGGTGAATGAGTGAAGGTGTGTGTAGACGTAGCAATCAGTGAGTGCGTATGTAGTAACTAGTATTGGTGTGTCAATGGTTTCAAAAATTATACTCTGTATTTAACACTGGGTGAAACAGAGGTTATATTAAAATGTGAGGAGATGCATTGTATTGTCACATGAATGATATCATCAGTGATGTGGTCATTGATGTCAAATGAGATGTCATCAGTGATGTCATTTGAGATGTCATCAGTGATGTCATCAGTGATGTCACTGACCATGTCATGAATGATGTAATATGTGACATCATCAGCAGTGGATTGCGGGTGCACGATATATAGTTAGTGCAACTAACTATATATGGAATTTCATTGGTTTTATGTCAATAAAATGTCCAGCTAACTATATATGGTCTCTAACCTATGGTTTTTTCAGTGAATTTTCAAGGTTTTGTAAATGCTAATTCCTAACTATATATGGTCTATAACCTATGGTTTTTTCAGTGAATTTTCAAGGTTTTGTAAATGCTAATTCCTAACTATATATTGTCTATAACCTATGGTTTTTTCAGTGAATTTCAATGGTTTTTTAATAGCAAATATCATAAGCTGTCGAATGTCAAGTACGTGGTAAGTAAAAACATTTTCGTGTGTAGTGTAGCTCCTATTTTCCCAATAGGCTCTGCGCATTGGAATAGTACCTACAGCAGTAAAGGCCTAGGCCAGACGTTAACTAGGTCTACTACTGTCGATACTAGACTTAATTTTTGGGTTTGCCAGCTAAGCTCAGAGTTCGCTAGAAACTTTCTCGAATGTTCAAGGAAGGAATTAACTCCCCTGATTAGACAAGAAGGGATTTAGTTTCTGACAACCATAGAACATGACAACTTTGCTCTCCCCTAATCAATAGTCAATCTCCAGAGTCGTGTGAGCACAAGGCAATTATTTTACTCAGTCAGTACGTGCATTCTTAGTCTCATCAGAATGTAGAGAAAAAGGAAGAGACGGGCGTGTTCAATAAAAGATGTTATTTATTGATCAGTCTCTTTTCTCGTACAAGAGAAATGGATCGATATTATTGCAATACTTATAGTTAAGTAAAGTGCATACATTAAAAGCAATAGTATAAAATAATACTGTAAAAACATTGATATGGTTTCTGAGCCATATGATGTTTAAAATGATTAAAATATATTTACATACACATATACATTTGACTAAACGTACTCAACTGGTGTTTCTAAATACGCCTACCCCGTGTACCTGACCTAAGTCTAATACGTGGGCGGGAATAGAAAGTTACAGTTTAAGTTAAGTTTGTTTTTGCCAAGTGAATAACTAAAGAATTCTCTAGGAGGGGTTATTCAGTTCTGTACCTGGAATTTAGGATGAGTGAGGAATGGTATCTCTTTCTCTGCTCTCGATATTCCAGGCTGCCTGCGAGGGCTACCCGGAAGCGCCGGTGCTGGGTCTCTCGGCTTGAGATAGCAGCGCGTCTCTCAGCGCGTCAGTAAGGCGGGGCTGCTGCCTGCGGGGTCTGCTTCTGCTCTCGGCTTCGGCAAGTATGGCTGCTCCGTCTTGTCACCACGCGTGTGTTTGCATAGGGCAAGGTCGGCAATATTTATACCTTAAAGGTGCCGGGATTGACGTAAGGATGGACATAGGTACGTCAATAAAGATGTCATACGACTTGCTCGTTAGCACATTCTTTACTAAAGTTCTCTGTGAAATCAAAACAATGGCCGCACGGATTATCCAGGTTGTCATAGGTTTGATTTGTTATGAGAACGTCGTATGCCTTATCAGGGGCTGGAGGAATGTCGCTTGTCTAATTAGATCTCAAGCGTTATGACCTAATCAGATAACACTTTCCTGTGCCGTAGTGTGACTGCGTCAGATAACGGTATCTGCATCATGGGGGTTTTCTTGCCTCATGGGCTGACTGTTAGTTGACTAGCTAGGTAGTTTAACCAGAATAGGGTCAGGAATAGGGGGATCGATTCAGAACCTATAGAAATACACGACACCCACTCCACGCTAACTATGGTCATATCTACTAATCTATGCATAGTATAACATAGTACAACATACTATAGAGTATAGTGTATACCTTACCACCCCAAAATACATAAATGCATTTCGAAATTTTCAAATATACTGAAAAATTGCAGTCATATATATTGTATGCACTTAAGCTATGAATTAAAAGCAAAAGTAAACACGCATTGTTATGCATTATTGCTTGTTGGTACATGAGAAATACACATGAAATGGCTCCTAATATGGCTATACAGAAAAAAGTCGAAACCATTTCATCACATAAAATATATTGTGAACATACCAGCGGGCAGCTAAAGTCTATATAAACTCTATAAAGTATCTAAAAAAATAGAAATCTTAGTTCTCTAGGAATAGTTTCTTACTTTAAGCAGAAGATCAGTGTCCCGGGAAAAAATATATAGAAAAATATTTTAGGGGCTTGCTGAAAAAAGTTGCTGTCCGTGAACTGGATTGTAATTGTTCATGTGACTTTATTTTTAAAGTTGAAGGCCGAATTCAGGGAACGCCGTGTGCGAGTTTACTCAAAAGTCTCTATTTCTGTTCCGGAGAGAACATCATATCATTCAGGCTTTCGAAAAAACTGTCAACAGCTTCATGGGAAAGTTCCTCTAAGTCGGAAATAGGGGTAACCATGCATTCGTGCGCATGATTGTCTCCATTGACATTCTGATTTGCATTGCTGACAGAAGGTCGTACCTGTTCGATGCTGCTTTCATCTTGAACTTCACTACTCTTCAATCGCAGTGGTGAAGATTCCAGGAATGCCGTCATCAGAATTGGCAGCCTTTGAGGGCAGCACAGTGCGTGAACCTTGGTAGGAACCAGCAGTGTATCTGCATCCACCGGCGCATCCGATTGTAGCGTCAGACAGGTGTCTAACACGCATTCTTCTCCGCATAGCAGACACCTTAGTACAGGTAAAACACACCTTTGCCACATTGGTCGAAATGATAGAAACCAAGTCATGTTTAGGTCTCTAAGCCGGGAGAGTCCCAGGATTTTTGATATCCGGTCCCGGTATCCAATGGCTAGGATCGTATCTTCCATTGTCGCGAGAGTTTGATCTGTGACATGGGTTGCCATAACGAAAAATAAGGACTAGGAATAGGATTCCTGCAATTAGTCCCAGGATCAGGGGAAGTCCGCCAAAAATCGAATGGACGAAATCGGGAAAAATACCCAGTATGGCTTTGAATGGTGTTAATGCCATCGAAAATACTGTCTTAAATACCTTTGAGACCCCAGTGGTATCAGAAATATTTAAGATTTCGCTCAGGATTTCCGCGAAATGTATGGGGGAATTAGTTGATAATAATGTATGTATCTCTGCAGTCGTCCTTGCGACTTGTAGATCATACGTTTCTTTAGATGACGTGAGCCTTGTAGGCGTCTGAAGAAGCACTGTTTTCATTCTGCTTAAAGTGTCTATTCGAATAGAAGTAATTTTCAAACTGGGCCATGCCCTCGCCTCCCTGTCTGGAAAGGAGCTGGGGAACAAAGAACGTCCACAGCACTTGACCTTCGCTGTCGTAGTGACGAGATAAGGAGTCCCGGGCATAAGACTGCAACATCTGCGGTCTACAATAAGAATGTAACTCCCATTATAGAGTCTTTGAAAGAATGGTTCTATTTCAGTTGCAGGTGCGCCTTGCTGGTGACATGAAAGGTTGTATGAATTCCCTTCACAGGCTCCGTGCAAACTAATACCGTTACATAGAAGCGTGCCGCTTAGTGACATAGCACAATTGTTGCCACTAAGAAACACTTTCTGTCCTTTATTACTGATACATGCATGTGAATAGGGCAGGTTCCATGTTGTTTTAAGATACCCCTTTCCCAATTTCTCGTACATGCCAGCCTGTATATATTTTTGGCAGTATTGAAACCTGAAGGTTGAGATTGGAATATTTATGATTCCGTGGATTATCCATTCACTGACAGGTCGTTCTGACATTGTCAACGGTAATCTTTCTAGTTTTTCAATGCTCAAGATTGTATAATCAGCACCCTTCTGCGCCATACCGATTTGTCTATCAGTAAGGTTAAAGATTTGGAATAGTGACGTTGTGTTGATTAAACGCCAAGGCACGTAGCCTGAACGCAGATTTTGTAACGTCCAGCCAAGCTGTACAATAGAACGCAATTGTGACTGACCATGTTGTAATAACAGTAAGTCTTGCGATAATATATCGATTGCTGAAGACACAATGCTGTCCAATGAAAAAATTCTGGAGGACAGAGTCATTAACCCATTGTCCACTACAGAAAGTGATTTTTCCAAATTAATACGGTCAATTTCCCGTATTCTTTCTGCTGTCTCAATTTGAGTAACCTTCCAGGCCTCATTGTATGCTGCATATACAGAGGCTGCTATGAAACGCTTTTGACGCTGTTTGCGTGGTCCCAGTATGAAATCACGCAAGTCAGCACCATCAGTAAGTAAAGTTAGGTGTTGCTTAATTTCAGGCAGTGTGGAAGTTTGTAGCCATTGAAGGCATAATTTGCCCACACTGTAGGTTGTTATTATCCCTGGGTGATGTATTTGGGGATATCTAGGGTCTGGCCTGGTCATTTTGAAACCCTGTGTTTTATTCAGGAATCTATCTTGACAGTTATTTGTATCTGTGGGCCAGATCAACCATTGTTTCCAATCAGGATGTGTTCTGTTTTGGTTAAGTATATGGTTTATGTCTATTTCTTCATCTGTATCAGAGTTATTGCTAAACATTGTTGGCTTTGGAATAGACGGGTTATTTAAATCTTTGATTTTGGCTAAGCCAAGACAGGTGGTTTGTTGAACAGTGTCATTTAAAAATATCATTTGTTCTGGGATCATGCAGGCTCTAAACAAAGCTTCTAAACCCTGTATTTGCCATTCTTTCGTCCCCCAAACACTTTTCAAATCAACATTTTTGTCCCAATAATCGAATCCAAAAGTATTCATTTTTTCAAAGAATGAGTCAGAATAAATCAATTTTGTGTTGGTTATCATGGTTTTGGTCCCTGTCTTGTTTGACAATTTAAAATAAAATGTTTCCGCATTACTTGTGTTAAAACCTGAAAAATATGAATATTTGCCATACACGGTTCTTGAGCTCCCTTTTGGAGGTGTAGCACAATGTTCCCATTGATTAAAATTTAAAACATTTCTAGGTTGTGCAGATTTATGCAAGAAATGGTTACCATAATGGTTATAGCAGTACATGCTGTCATAATTTGTAGAACCCTGCAAATAATCATGTTTTGTAAATTTAGCAGACATTACTAAGTCAGACATCATATTGTTAATACTTTCAAAGTCCCAATCATGAGCAAATGAGTTTGGTTTTGCAAAGTCACTCAAGGAGATCTTGATTTGGTGTGGATATTTCAGGATCTCGACCGGACCATAAATTTCATAGTCAGTGTTGTCCCAGGCTACCCCACCAGGTATTGGAATTGCTGTGAAGTTGGCTGAAGAAAGTTCTGAAGAAAGTTCTCGTTTCTCGACGTGTGAAGATGTGTGTGGTTTGAGGACCAAGTTGATGTTCTGACTTGCTGTGTCCATTTTAGCATATTTTCCCTCAATGAAGCGTCCCAAGGTAAATACCATGATGAGCCAAAGTATGAGGATAAATGCACCAAAACCCACCCAAAATTCAATCCATGGAGAAATCAGATATGTTTCTTTTAGTTGTTTCAAAAGTTCCTTCGCTTTGTCTTTAAAGGATTTTGATGATGGCTGTGTCTTTTGTTCGCTGAAACCTTCAGAGGAATCATCGAAGTTGATGAAGTAACCGGATGCAGTTCTGTCAATTGTTCCAATTGGTTCAGGATTTTTGTTTCTTGCATTTTCACTTGGTACTTCAGTATAGATTGGTGTGTCTCTGCTAAATGTCTTTATTTGGGTTTTCAGAGGTCTAAGTTCTATTGCATTGTTGCATAGTCCTTGTTGTTCTTCTGTAGGCGTTTCGAATGTGATGAGCCTTTTTGATAGAACCTCTGTACTGGTAGCAAACCTTGGTGTTCTGCTACTTATTGGGAGTCCACTTGGCCTACTGTTTGTTATCGGCCACATGTTGTGGTTTTACCAGGTCGATGGATACAACTCGGTTCTCCTTTTTTCCAGCAAGTGGCGGTAGTACAACTGATCTTGTCCCGTTGACAGACAAGACAGGAACTGCTTTTCTGTAAGAAGGCCCAAATTCCTTCTTTACCGCGATCTTCTCCCTGACTAGATCCCCGACTTTTGGAATCCAGACAGGTCTTGCTGGGACAGGTGGTGAATCTTCAGTGGTCGTTGGCTGTTGTTTCAACTGTATGTTGCTCAGGTCTTTTCTTGTTTTGTTTAAGTCCTGCAAAATAGCCAAACGGTCTTTGACATCAAAGCTTTTTTCTGTTACCACTGAAGTCTGACTATCAAGGTCAGAGATCAACATCCTAGTTCCGAATAATAATTCGTACGGACTGAATCCCTTCAGAGAATTTCTTGGCAAGTTATTTAGACTACGTTGGACACTTATTAGATGTTTGACCCACCCAGCTCCCGAACCTAATATCCTTTCTATTATAGATTGCTTTCTGTCTTGGTTTTTTCTTTACACCATCCCATACCCTCAGGAAGGAAGTGAGAAGATTCCCGCTGGGCTGTGCTCATTTGGCCATTCTTTCCCCCCCCCAGGCTGGATTGCCTGAGAAAAAGAAAAAAATGGTCGAACGTAGCATGCTCTTAGCGTATATGCCATTTAGACTCGCAAATCTTGTATAACAGTCCGGACGTCAGCCGAGTGCTGTGGATCTACATTATAAGTGGAAACTAGCCTGTATATGTTAATCGCAAGCCATTCTTTTTGTTGGTAATATTATCCGCCTTGCTACGACGAGGTATTAAACTGCTTCTCTCCCCACTGCGATCTCTGTTGCAGTTTGGGCAGTTTTTTACAAACATGGTGTAGTGCAGGCTCATGCCTGGCCACCAGTACCGTGATTGTAATTCTTCCAGAGAATCTTTTAATTTAAGGTGTCTGTGACCCTCGCCCATGTGTGCGTCTGCGATTAACAAGTTTCTCCTGTCCATGTTTGGAATCACTCTATCCCCCACTCCAGGGATTCGAGCAAAAGGGACGGAGTTTGCATCGATTATGTATGTATAATTGAGTGGATAGTTGATCGGTAACGCTGAGCAGTCGCCTTTTGATGACGTTTTCACCGCCAGCAATGTTTCACCGTCAATGTATTTTAATGTACGCTTTTTCCGATCTACGGGAGCCGGTTTACTGGCTGCCGCTGCGGCTGTTTCAGCCAATGAATTCCCTACAACGTGAACGCCATCACGCTGGTGACTCAGTGAGTGTGTCACGTGAGTCTTTGGTAGTTCTTTTTTCAAAAGAGCTACCTGTTCCCAGAGCAGTCTCTGCTTTATTGGTGCATCCGTGTCATCTTTGTAACCGTTCTGAATCCAGGTCTGCAAATCCTTGTTATATGCTTTGACGCAGTAATATGAATCTGACACTATAAGTGTCGGGAATTTGCGATCCGCATTATCTAGCGCCATTTTCAAAGCTAATATTTCAGTTTGTAGTTCTGAATTAGTTTCTACTGAGTGTGATTTTGTTAATAGAGGTCTTAGTTTACCTCCGTGCCACACTTCTTTTGTAATCTCACATGTGGGATTGTATGCATGTTCTCCCCAAACGGAGGGTTGAGCATGTCCGTCTGTATAGATTACACAGGCGTCGATTGGCAGAGGATACGTCTTTTCATATTTTAGATTTTTCAATTCTTCTAGTTCTGGATCAAAGAAGTAATATACTTTGTCCGTTGTGATTGAATTTACCCATTGTAACCATTCTGGATCCAATGTTGTTGTTGGTAAATTACACGGTGTTGTTAATGCCTCAAAGGCTGATTCAGCTGTTCTGACTGTGATATGTCTACCGTCAGCTATGTCTTTTTCTCTAGCTATTGCGGTTTGAACACCTTGAACAATTTTTCCTTTGTTGTTGAATCTCTGTTCAGCTTTTGTGTACAAATGTGATTTGAATGCAATTGGTACCTTATCTCCCTCATTAGAGGTTAGGTATGTGAATCCGCATCTCCCTGGGATGACTCGGATCACAAGGTTGCGTGTATTATCACGGGTTTCTAATTTTGTTTTAATTAGCATGTCTGTTTGTAAGGATCTCAAAATTTCTGTGTGTGTTTGAGTCCAACTGGATCTTTTAAAGTCTGGTTTAATTAGATCATAAAGGGGTTTGACCCTTTCTGCGTAATTTGCAATGTATGTTCTTCCGAAATTTAGGAAGCCTAGAATTGACTGTAAGTTTTTTAGTGTTTTAGGAGCTTGGATAACGGCACATTTCTCTAGGAAATTGTCTGCCAGGCTTTTGCCTTCATAATAGCAAAAGGACCCGCACAAGGGAAATTATATATACACTGTACTTTTTTGCTCAGTAATGCAATAATGTTAACATAAATAAAACTTTAGCGCTTTCCAAAAAGAAGTGAAGTCCAGATCTTGACAGGTATGTAGTAAGGCTTTTTATTCAAAGATAAGCATGGTGTTCAAGGTATTGCTAGCAGCCAACGCGTTTCGTCACCACTGTGACTTCTTCAGGGCTCTACGGTTGATTGAGCTGTAAAACATACACCTTGCGTCTTTTTGCACCAAAATTTATCAATCTGAGCACAAGATAAGGGAATGTATTCCTTCCTTCAATTCCTTGTATTGTTGATCTGACTTATCAGTCTTTCCTCTAACGTGCAGCTTTTAATAGTATTCCCATCTGAATCACCAGGATAATATCAGAGGTAGTATAATATATTAAATGTGGCGTCTCTCGTTTTCTATCCTCCGAGTTCAATGAATGTAATTTACGGAACCATCAGTAATTTCTTCATTAAGTATTGGGCATTTTCGCAGGTTTCCCGGATCCGAGTGTATCGTCCCTTCCAAGTGAATCACTTATATATTATACTGAGCAAAAAAGTACAGTGTATATATAATTTCCCTTGTGCGGGTCCTTTTGCTATTATCATTGGATGTGATGTTTTTCATCATACTTTAGGGGGTGTTTACGGGTCACGCCCTCGACCTATACGCACAGGCTACAGAATACCAGATACTAGACCAAAAATAGTGGAATAGTGTGCAGGCAGTCAATAGCTCTGACCCAATTGTGTTGTGTTTAGGCTTTTGCCTTCACTTGATAACTCATATCCTAAGAATAGGACCGTCAGATGGGCAATTCTGGACTTTTTAAAGTTGAATTTGTAACCCTCTGCAGCGAACCCAAGTATTATGGTGTTCACTCTTTTCAAGTGAGTATCCAAGTCATCATCTGTTAAGTAAATGTCATCGACATAAGATAATGCTTCATCATCATATTGTTGTAGTAATTCTGTTACTCTCGCTGAGAATACCCCCGGGCTATTCTTGTACCCCTGGGCTAACCGACAGAATTGTTTTTGAGTGCCATTTACTGAGAATGCAGTTAAATATCTGCTCTCTGGTGCTATGTTTTGACAAAAGAATCCGTTGGAGATGTCCAAGGTTGTTTTGTATTTTTTGCGCACTATGTTATTCATTAGTGCAGCACTGTGTGAGTTTTGCACTGCAAAAGTTTTGCAACATGTGTTAAGGTGTCGGTAATCCAAAACTAGACGGTACGAATTGTCTGGTTTGGAGACCAGAAACAAAGGATTGTTCATTTGTGAGGTGCAAGTTTCAATCACCCCCTGGTATTCTAGCTGATCTAGTATCTCATTTACTTGTTTTTTAGCTTCTTGCTTAATTGGGTACTGCCTTTGTGCAGTAGGTTGTGATTTTAACTGGATTTTGTGAGGGGGAGAATCCTCATCCCATCCTACATGATTTTTATATAAAGCAGGTGCTAAGGCCACTGCCCACTTTCTAGCAAGTGTATATTTTTTATGAATCGGTATTTGATTCGAGAAGGCAGGCATAATTACTTCTTCGCCATGAGGGCACTCCCTGACAAACTCTGGTGGCCAGTCTTTTTCAGCTAGAAGGATGTCATAGCCTTTGGATAGGTTATCCCAAAATAGTCCCCTTATTTTCCTAGTCTTATCTCCCTCTATACGTAATGTTATCTCGTATATTTTGTGGGGCTTGCTAACTCTGGTATCTGCAGTTTCCACTTGAAGGTATTCATTCGTGTCCACTGTCTCCAGATGATTCATAAGGACTTTGCGAGCTATGCTCACCTCTGCTGCGCTGTCTAGCATTGTCTGAGCCCACTCTCCGTTTTTCAGTTGTGTCCTCAGTATTCTCGGCATTGTTAACTACCTTGATACTGGCTACCTTCTTTTTTGGAAATTGTAATTTCTTTTTCAGTTGAGCAGGTTCCTTGTCTTTGGACTTGGCGTGCTCTTCTGATCGTCCTCTTCTTTCCGATTTCTGCGAGGAATTCTGAAAAGATTGAGAGGGACGCGTATCAATGTCTTGATATCTATCAGGTCTTTTAATATTATCCCTATTTCTAAGGTTATATCTATTCCCAGAGGGTTCACTCTGGGGTGACCTTTGTCTCGGGTTTGGAGATTTCTCTCTTCGCCTAGGAGACCTTCCTCTGGACTGGAATTTCTTTTCTTTAGGATTGGATTGTTTGTTTCCATCCCAGTTCTTTTTTGGTGAATTATTATTATTAAAAAATATTTTTTCTGGACTTGTAGTCAGTTGCGGTTTTACTGGTATTCCACCTAGACTATCTCTGCCTAGTTCTTCATAGGATTTTTCTATGATTCTGGCAATTCCAGCTGGTTGGTCTGCTATATCTGTCTCTTTTAACCTCTGGCGGATCGCCACGTTTGCTGCTTCACCCTTTATATTGGCTAGTAATATAGCCGAGACCTGCTTGAAGTCTTTTAGTAATTTCATACCAAGAGTTAAAGCAGGTTCTGGACCGTATTCATCTTGAATTTGTTTTAGCACATCTGGTATTACCGAAATGGATGGAACACCGTGCGTTTTTGTGTAGATGGAAGCAAAGACTGTACCCCAAGTGTCACAGTCCTCAATGTGTGGTGCGATTCCCATTGGGAGACATATAGTCAGAATTCTGTGTTTTTCTAATGGGGTGGTGTCAGGAAACACCGCCTCTATTTGGGTAATTTTCTGTGCCAACCAGAATGGTATTTGTTCCCGTTTAGCTGGAACTTTACCTAGGCAGGATTGGATGTTCTGTGGTGTAATTTTATTTGTGTTCCCCTGGTGAGGGGTCAGCTGTGGAAGTTTAATCGCTGGCTGAATTGTTGAAGTCCGCATTACATACTGAACTAATTGTCTGTGAATTTTTAGTAGTTGTTTTAGCTGTATTAGCAGCTCTGCTGCAGGCATTCTTTCAATGTCTGGATATGGTGTGTATCCGGCTAGGACCGGCCACGTTGCTCCTGGTCTTCCTAAAGGACCGAGCCTTGTAATGTGATTATTATGTTTTAGGGCGCCATCAAATAAGAGCAAATGCTCTTGGAATTTGAGTGGTACTTCCACCTCCTCGAAAGGAGTGTACTCATTAGGAGGTTCCTCTACTTTGTAATAGTGGAAGTACTTTGTTATAGTATTAGCTGCTGGAAAATGTATCCATGTATAGTATACCTCTGTCTGCCGATATTCGTGTGCCTCGATTACGAATATGACTGTGCCACCTCTAGGTGTCAGTCCATTTTCTATAAGTTTTAAGGTTATAGATCTCCTTTTGGCGACCGGAATGAGTATTATATCCGCGTCTGCTGCTTGCATGGTAGCATCAGCATCTGCTATTTCAGTAGCTAATCTAGTAACCTCTCGTTCTTCATCGCTGTCCATTTTGCTGACAGGATGGTATTATGTTTATTTGTAGATCAGGTTTCTTTATGGAAACAGAGATTAGATGCACAATATTTTGGAACTGTTTTATCCTTCAACGTTGACTAGACCAAGAACCATACATAGGAGTTCCCTCCTGCGAGGTTTTGGAGGATATTATAACCTTTCACCCACTCCAGACGTCTTTGGAGTATTTGGGAAAAGGGGTCTGAGTGAGAAAGCACGACTGAGTTACTCTAAATGTCTTACGTTAGTTTTATCGCCCTTTCCAAACACGTTGGGCGCCATGTAGTGTAGCTCCTATTTTCCCAATAGGCTCTGCGCATTGGAATAGTACCTACATCAGTAAAGGCCTAGGCCAGACGTTAACTAGGTCTACTACTGTCGATACTAGACTTAATTTTTGGGTTTGCCAGCTAAGCTCAGAGTTCGCTAGAAACTTTCTCGAATGTTCAAGGAAGGAATTAACTCCCCTGATTAGACAAGAAGGGATTTAGTTTCTGACAACCATAGAACATGACAACTTTGCTCTCCCCTAATCAAGAGTCAATCTCCAGAGTCGTGTGAGCACAAGGCAATTATTTTACTCAGTCAGTACGTGCATTCTTAGTCTCATCAGAATGTAGAGAAAAAGGAAGAGACGGGCGTGTTCAATAAAAGATGTTATTTATTGATCAGTCTCTTTTCTCGTACAAGAGAAATGGATCGATATTATTGCAATACTTATAGTTAAGTAAAGTGCATACATTAAAAGCAATAGTATAAAATAATACTGTAAAAACATTGATATGGTTTCTGAGCCATATGATGTTTAAAATGATTAAAATATATTTACATACACATATACATTTGACTAAACGTACTCAACTGGTGTTTCTAAATACGCCTACCCCGTGTACCTGACCTAAGTCTAATACGTGGGCGGGAATAGAAAGTTACAGTTTAAGTTAAGTTTGTTTTTGCCAAGTGAATAACTAAAGAATTCTCTAGGAGGGGTTATTCAGTTCTGTACCTGGAATTTAGGATGAGTGAGGAATGGTATCTCTTTCTCTGCTCTCGATATTCCAGGCTGCCTGCGAGGGCTACCCGGAAGCGCCGGTGCTGGGTCTCTCGGCTTGAGATAGCAGCGCGTCTCTCAGCGCGTCAGGAAGGCGGGGCTGCTGCCTGCGGGGTCTGCTTCTGCTCTCGTCTTCGGCAAGTATGGCTGCTCCGTCTTGTCACCACGCGTGTGTTTGCATAGGGCAAGGTCGGCAATATTTATACCTTAAAGGTGCCGGGATTGACGTAAGGATGGACATAGGTACGTCAATAAAGATGTCATACGACTTGCTCGTTAGCACATTCTTTACTAAAGTTCTCTGTGAAATCAAAACAATGGCCGCACGGATTATCCAGGTTGTCATAGGTTTGATTTGTTATGAGAACGTCGTATGCCTTATCAGGGGCTGGAGGAATGTCGCTTGTCTAATTAGATCTCAAGCGTTATGACCTAATCAGATAACACGTTCCTGTGCCGTAGTGTGACTGCGTCAGATAACGGTATCTGCATCATGGGGGTTTTCTTGCCTCATGGGCTGACTGTTAGTTGACTAGCTAGGTAGTTTAACCAGAATAGGGTCAGGAATAGGGGGATCGATTCAGAACCTATAGAAATACACGACACGTGTTTATGCACACTGATCTGCTTTGAATGCTGCCCCCCACCCCTCATTTCTATTAGGAGTACTCTCTCTTTGCAGATAGTGAAGGGTAGTTAACGCAGGCCTTTGCCCCCGTTGTAATCCGTCGTGCCTGCTTCTCTCTCCATTTGATTGATTGTTCTCTTTGGTTCATTCTCTATTTACAAACAAGCACAGAGTCGCAATACTCTGTTTAGTCTTTGCAGATAGCGAAAAATCGTGTAAAAAAACAAAAGGAATCGAGCAAAATCAGTAGGCCACTAATGGGATCTCTTTTTGACCTCGCTAAAATAGAAACATTAGGAACAACCTGTTGAAAATAGCAATGTGTATGTACATAAGCGGCGTTCATTTGTGTTCACAGTACCCCTTGTTGATTGTTTGAATCGAGCATTGAATTGTTCGAAGTTGGTTCTCTTAAGGATCTTCTCTGCCTGCAAACGAGGAAGAATAGGAATATTCTCTCTCCCTTTGCAGATAGTGAAGGGTAGGTAACGCAAGCCTTTAACACGTCGTACCTATTTCATTCCTCATTGATTGATTGATTGTCCGAACATTGACTGTTTGGGAATTAGTTCTTTTTGGAGGTATTCCCTGTTTGCAAATAAACGTAGGAAAATCTTTGCAAGTAGTGAAAGGGTAGGTAATGCGGACCTTTCTCCCCCGTTGTAATCTGTCATGCCTATCTACTCCCTACTGATTGATGCACCTGTTTCACCCGGACCATTTACTAGAGATAGGTCATCTGGCCCAACAAGAGAGCACCCCTAGTGAAAAGGACATATGCAATAATAACGAAGTGATCACTGTATCCTGTTAACAGAAACTTTAGCATGAAACAACCTGGAAAGAAAAGAATAGGAAAACGAAAATCAGTAGGCCACTGATGAACTTTTTATTAAATAACAAACAAAGAAACGATAACAATACGTAAGGATAAAACCTATTATTGTCCTAGAAACAAAAAACGTTAGAAGTAAGCCCGTAATAAGAAACCTGAAAACATCGCCCCTCACTGCCCCAAAACGTGTCTGTCCCACCGCCTGCCACGGCCAAATAACGGCAAACTGGGAAAGATAGAAGTCAGCAGACATCCGCCCCATTCTAGAAACTTCCAAAGGGCAACAGGTTTTCAGCTACGCCCAGCCGGAAGCAACACATATAAGGCGGGTCCTGCTGCCACGCCTCGGAGATCATCACGTAGGGTGTAGCCGGAGGAGAGGCCGAGGCCGAGGCCAGCGGGACACGGCCAGGGGGATTGACAACGCTGGAGAGTTGCAGGGGGGGGAATGTCCGTGTCCTCGACCCTCCCCTCTCTCTCCCAGTCCGGCCGCGGTGGCCCTTGACAGTTTCAGGTAGTCCCGCCACATTCTCTACCGGTCCGGCCACCAACGGCCGGGGCCGATGGGATCCGGCTGCAGCCGATAAACCAAGGAACCCGTTCATGGGGCCAGAGCAAGGGGCGTCCGGCCGACATCCACCGGAAGCCCGGCCCGAAGACGGACGGGACATTTCTTCTTTCTTCAATAATGGCTTTGACAACACTGGGGGGGATGTCTTGCACATGCCTCCGACCCCCCCCCCCTCGTCCTCATCGCCTGGTCCGGCCATAACAAATCTCAAGCGAGACACCGTGGGGTGCACTGGGAGGGAGAGACGGTGCGAACAGGCCTCTCCCGCCTCCCCAGTGGAGGCTTCCCACCTGCACCCTCAGCGCTCCAGGCGCCCGGAAAAGGGTTCTTCCACTGTGGCGATGCTGCAACGTCTCGCCCGGCAGGGTGGAGCCCGTGCGCTCATTTGACCCCGCGATCGCCAGTAGCTACCGAACTCTCAAAATGGCGATCGACCTGGCAAGAGCGGGCCCAGCATAAAGAAATGGCCCGGTCACTGGTTGACTCCACCACCGTAGTCCTCCACGACCTTGAAGATTCTAGAGGAGCCGCGGGAGTCTCCGACCCCCGCAGACACCCCCGATGGGGAATGACTGCCATGATCGCCCGTGGAGTGATGAAACTGTATCCGCGGGACGTCGGCGCTCCCATGCTGGCGCCAGCCTCACTTTGAATTACTAGAATCCTGCAAACCTCAGTTCCGGTGAAAGCACACTGTGACCCGGTAGGAAAAATTGTTGTACCCCCTCCCCTTTTTGACTGATAGTTCAAACCACCGATCTTTTCCTTTGCCCTTTTACCAGAACTTTGGACTGCCTCCCCCTCTTTTACATTTTCTAGAGAAAACAAAACATTAACCACTACATTAGCATAGCAGTTGACACCAGAACTGTTTTCAAATTGAAAACCAACAACATCTTCAACAGAATCCTTTTTGTTTCTGCTGTGACCCTGCTACAGCACAGGCATTGTCCCCAGCAGTAATTCTGCAATGCCGGTAAGAATAGCTGTGGTGCCTACTGGACTCACTCACCCCCGCGGCGCCCCACGCCGTTATTTGCTGGGCGGCAACTTACTAGACATCACCTTCGTGCCATCTAGATTTCAGCGCGTTCTGCTGCCTTGGAACTATTCGCACAACAGACTGCTACTGACGACCCACCCCCAGGCAACATCTTCTGAATTTTCATAATTTGAAAGAACTAGTAACATGTCCTCATCAGGAATTTCCTCATGAAAAGTCTGCAATGATGATTCTTGTAACTCTATGGTCTCCAAACATTCGATAAATTCGCCATCAAGAGATTGATCAAAAAAATCATTCAAGTCATCTCCTCCTTGTGAGAATATTTCATTATTGGTGCTGTCAATTTCAATAAATGTATTGGATAATTCAAAAGAAATTGCCACGGTCTCTTCGTTGTTTAAATGTTTTTACTGTTTTTGTTTTGTTGTATATATTTATAAGTTATTAAAGTTTTATAATCCTACTACTTTGTTGGAGTGCTATATATTTTTAATGTGACACATAAATGTAAAAACTTTGATGTACAAAGAGTCATCCCTGGAATCTTCCGCTTCAGGCTCGGTCCCCTCCCCAATCACAATACAGGATGGTTTTCAGATAGTAGGAACACATGTGGTGTGACGGATCTCATCGGGTGTGGGCCTTGATCTACTATAACTCCTTTGAAGAGGGGTGATTCTTTACAGCTGGGGCCATAAACTACATCTGCAGGGCTAGCTGATAGCCTGGACAATCGGACACAGAGGAAGAGGAGTGTCAGAGGGTGCGGTAGTGAATAGGGCGAAAGGGAGGTGTCGGGCGGGCACAGAGTGTGATTCTCAGGGAAGAGCAGCGCAGATGGGGAGAGGTTTATTGCCCATGCATAACACAGAGAGCGGGGGTGACCAGTGCCTGGGGAAGATGCTTGCGAGGGTGGGGAGCCATGCTACGAATCGACAGCGTGCAGAGAGTGGGTCTGGTCAAGGCATCTAAAATGGCTGCCGTGCACGACAAAAGTGTGGCATTTCAAAAAAGGCAAGATGGCGCAAACAATGTTTTTCAACACTTCCTCATTTCATTCGAATCGAACGTTAACAGACGTTGGTGCATATTACCAAAGTTAAGCGATATTTATCGCTAACGATGCTTACCAACGAATTTTTTACCGCTAAGCATCGTCAGAAATTATCGAAGATAAACCTTGCTATTATCAAGGTTTATCGCAAATGCGATAAAAAACGACCGCAATGCATTAATATCGCTGAAAACTCAGCGATATTCATGCATTACCGAGCTAATGCTCTTAGCCATGTTATCCACCTCCCATTGGATAACATGGCTAAGAACTGCTCAGGGCAGGTGTTAGTTTTTGGAGATATTCGCGCTTAGCGCGAATATCTCCAAAAGTTGGTAATAGGAGATATATATCTTGCATGTTGTAATGCAAATTATTGTGGTATATGGAACTCGTACCATAATCTCTCAGGAAAGCAGAAACTGATCCTTTTGGGACCGCCTGAGAAGGCCTAGGGGGTGAGGGGTACTCTACTTTGCCCCCTTTTCACGTTCCGAACTATTTTATTTTACTCTCTTCTGTAATTACACAAAATAGCAGCGATAAGATGCATCAGAGACACACAGTGAGAGAAAGGAGGCCGGAGATGAAGAAGAGATGTCAAATACACATTGGAGATAATATAGTGGGAGAAGGGAAGTAAATATGAGTAAACTTACCATGTAACATAAATATGTTGCACTCTATACTATAAGTCTCATTTTATACTACAATCACTTCGCTACAACCTCATAAATTAAAAATAAAAATGAATAATGTCTCAAACAATTTTTGATTTCTAAATATAAATGTATTCTTCTGAATTTTCTAAATTTGAAAGAACTAGTAACATGTCCTCATCAGGAATTTCCTCTTCAATCATCTCATCTGGAATCTCCTCATTAAAAGTCTGCAATGATGATTCTTGTAACTCTATGGTCTCCAAACATTCGATAAATTCGCCATCAACAGATTGATCAAAAAAATCATTCAAGTCATCTCCTCCTTGTGACAATATTTCATTATTGGTGCTGTCAATTTCAATCAATGTAGTGGAATCATTCAAGTCATCTCCTCCTTGTGACAATATTTCATTATTGCTGCTGTCAATTTCAATCAATGTAGTGGACAATTCAAAAGAAATTGCCACGGTCTCTTCATTGTGAGCCATTTTATTTTGAAATTGCTTCCTGTAAATTGCAGAAAAAAATAATCACTTTCATTTATCGTTTTTAGTAATACATAATATAAAACTAACTTTATCAAGTATTTAGTATAACAGAAGGACTGCAAATAAATAACAGAAAACATTTTTCAAATTATCTTCAAGTGTACAACATAGTTCCCCTTACAAATTAACAACTCACCTTTTTAAAAGTAGGAGAAGTGTTAGTACTGTGTAAATCAAACACCAGAAATTCACCACCAAAAATTCCTCACAAATGTACCTCAGACAGTAGTATCACAAAATGGCTGTGGTTTCCTCTCATTTGAGATATATACATAACCAATTAACTTTCATCACACACAAATACAAAACCAAAGTAACATTTTAATTGGTTCTAAATTTCAACACTTTCAAATGTGTTTTCCCCATGCAATTTTCCATAGGACATTTACATACGTCTACAGCCTGAATGGCTGAACGGAATTACACCAAACTTGGCAAAATGGTACATCAAACCTATGAGGTCAGGAAGGATCTACTATGCCCCCTTATGGTCATTTGCCCCTTCGCTTTGGCCTCCTCTTGTCTCTCGATCTTACCGAGAGACAAGATGGCGGCCGCTACGGACTGTTTGGAATGTTTACAGACGCCGGAGAACCAATCAGCTTCGCAAAGCTCCGTAACGCGAAAAGTACGCGAAGCGGAGCGCTGTTACAGATATATATCTTTTTTTGAACGTTAATTTCTCAAAATCCACTGGAGCACATATATTGAGACCTAGCAAAGGCACATCGGGCTACCAGTCCCTAATATTTTGCCAAGTTTCGTGCAAATCCATTCAGCCGTTCGATTATTATTATTATTTTTTTTTTTTGCCCCGCGGGGCCCTTTTAAAACCTCCACATCAAACCTAGGGGGTCAGCGAGGATCTACTATGCCCCCTTATGGTCATTTGCCCCTTCGCTTTGGCCTCCTCTTGTCTCTCGATCCTACCGAGAGACAAGATGGCGGCCGCTACGGACTGTTTGGAATGTTCACAGACGCCGGAGAACCAATCAGCTTCGCTTCACAAAGCTCCGTACCGCGAAAAGTCCGCGAACCGGAGCGCTGCCCGGTCCGCTGTTACAGATATATATCTTTTTTTGAATGTTAATTTCTCAAAATCCACTGAAGCACATATATTGAGACCTAGCAAAGGCACATCGGGCTACCAGTCCCTACAATTTTGACAAGTTTCGTGCAAATCCATTCAGCCGTTCGGACTAAAAGTGAGGCCAACCGCCCTATGGGAAACTCAATGTTAAAAACACGTTTTGGGACCCCCCTTTTTTCTCGGCCCCCCCTTGACGAAACCCCCCCAAATTTTCAGGGGCTGCTCAGAAACAAAATGTTCCATTTTCCTGAAAATGTCAGCCAATTCCGTCCACAAACGCCAAAGTTATTAGACATAGAATTTTCAAAAATCCCATAGAGAAAAAATCCTAACTATATATACCTACTGGCGACCGCCAGTAGGTAATATATATATATATATATATATATTCACTGAATAGTGATGTCATCAGTGATGTCATTTGAGATGTCATCAGTGATGTCATCAGTGATGTCACTGACCATGTCATGAATGATGTAATATGTGACATCATCAGAAGTGGATTGCGGGTGCGCGATATATAGTTAGTGCTACTAACTATATATGGAATTTCAATGGTTTTGTGTGAGTAAAATAAGGTTTTGTAAATGCTAATTCCTAACTATATATGGTCTATAACCCATGGTTTTTTCAGTGAATTTTCAAGGTTTTGTAAATGCTAATTCCTAACTATATATGGTCTATAACCTATGGTTTTTTCAGTGAATTTCAATGGTTTTTTATTAGCAAATATCTAAAGCTTTAAAATGTCAAGTACGTGGTAGGTAAAAACATTTTCGTGTTCATGCACGCTGATGTGCTTTGAACGCTGCCCCCCCCCTCTTTTCTTTTAGGAGTATTCTCTCTTTGCAGATAGTGAAGGGTAGGTAACGCAGGCCTTTGCCCCCGTTGTAATCCGTCGTGCCTGCTTCCCTCTCCATTTGATTGATTGTTATCCAAGCATTTACTGTTTTGGAATTGCTTCTCTTTGGTTCATTCTCTATTTACAAACAAGCACAGAGTCGCAATACTCTGTTTAGTCTTTGCAGATAGTGAAAAATCGTTAGAAAAAACAAAAGGAATCAAGCAAAATCAGTAGGCCACTAATGGGATCTCTTTTTGACCTCGCTAAAATAGAAACATTAGGAACAACCCCTCATGAGAAATATGAAACTAGTGAGAGGAACCGAGCTCGACGCCATGATGGCTGCAAGACAGCTCGGCTCCGCCGCCCACCCCACCCAAAATAACGACAAACCCTATGCAAATATTATAAATATATACAACACACCAGCAAAGTAACAGGGTAAAACGTTTTATTAAATAACTATTTACATGGCAGCCTGCTGCAACATCGATCCAAATACATGCCGCCGTTCCCGGGATTTCTCCCCGACTACTCTGCGGCCTACGAGATGGAGAGGCCGGGGCGTTGACTAGGCGGGGCCTCCAGCCGCAACCACAGCGCCAACGATCGCTGCTGACGGAGGGGAGCCTTGCCGGTGAGACCACTGATCTGAAGAACCGCTGCCTGCGGCGCCTCCCTGAGCTGCTTGACGGAGGCCCCCGAGGGGCGGTGTGGTGGCGCGGACTCGGAGGGGGCGCTTGGCTCCTGCCCCCTCCCCAAGTCTTGTTGCCCTGGTGTGGCCTGAGATCGCCCCCAACATAGGCGGCCGGCTCCCGGGGTCCGGCGGAACTTTTTGCCTTTTGGTGACTCTTCCATTCTGGACCTTGTCCCACAATCCGTTTGACCTGAAGACACGTCCTGCGGTGCCCTGGTCCGACCATCACATATACCTGCGCCAGGAGACAGCGTGGGGTGCACTGGAAGGGAGAGGCGGCACGAACGAGCCTCCCCCACCTCCCCAGGTGGAGGTTTCTCAGCTGCACCCCAGCGCTTCACTCGGCCAGCTGAATTGCGCCCGCTCTTGCGGCACAGTGCCTCGCTCGGCCACCTGAGTTTCGCCTGCTCTTGCCATTACAGCGTCTCACCCGCCATCCGGCTGAATTGCACCCACTCTTGTGGTACAGAGACAGGCGGCTGCCATGGAGCTCACGAAATGGCGGTCGGCTCCACAGACTTGGGCCTGGCCTGCAAGGATGGCTCTGGGCAACCCTGGAACTCGGACGCTTGACTGCTAGGGCATGGGCCCCATTTCCAAAAGCGTCCCCTCAGCCTTGAAGATTCTACAAGAGTCACCGGGGCCCCCGACTCCCGCAGACTTCCGGTGGGGAGCGACTGCCATGATTGCTCGCGGAATGGCCACGACGTAGCCACGGGGTGCTCTCATGCTGACACCAGCTTCAGTCTGAAACATCCAGAAACACTGTAGACTACCAATTCGATCAGTTCCGGTGGAGCCCCAACGTGACCCGGTAGAGAAGAACTTGCCCTCCCCTCTTTGACTGATGGTTCTTGTTGCCTGTCCCTTCTGTTGTCATTTAATGGAACTTTTTGGACTGCTGAAAGGGGTTCTGTTCCGACCGCTGGTTGGTGGAGACATTTTGACTATATTCTGGACCTGCCCGGCCTCACCCAAAATGGCGTCGGTATAAATGAGACTCGTAACTCCTTGTTGCTCAGCCTTGATATCACGAGATATGTATGCAGTTTTGGAGCACATGGCGGGCGGGGACGGGTACTGATTGAACATTTGCACATCCCTATTGATATTAAGTTCTGATGTATTATTCATTACTGTACTATTGAAAGTTCGAATTAACGTTACTCATGGTACTGTGGAAAAGTAAATTTTGCCATGTTCTGTGTCCCTACGTGTTCCCCATCCTATGTCATGTGTGCATGATTAATATGCATATGTATTCCCCATGATTGATTAAAGACGCAATTACAGTTGTGTCCGTCTCTAGTATGCCAGTTTTCAGTTCTCGTGAAAGCTACGAGTATTAGGCCTATGTAAAGTTACGTTGCCACGTTTCTCAGTGTGCACGTTATTTCATTGAAAAGTCCCCGTTTCTAGGCCTCAAAAGGGCCCGGACACCAGATTCAGCTCCTGTCTCCTGAGCCTTCGCTGAGGAGCGATACAGCCCCCACCTGTGTTCCTGACCCTTCACTTACTTCCTGCCTCGCAGTGCCCGGCTCGGCCTGGCTCTGCCTGCGAGTCTGCCAAGAGTATGTTATGATTCTAGTTATCAGTCCAGCCCTCCTTCTCTGCATTCCTAAGCTACTGAATCACATCAATAGTTTCCGTCATGGTCTAGCCTATACGTCTCCATTTAAGAGAAATACTGCATTTAATGGTCATTAATATTCTTCATCACGCACTACATGTAGAATAATGCATGCACCAGTCTTAGAGTCTGTTAGCCTTTACCCCGATACCTTTTAGTTTATATCAACATGTTCTCTAAACATCAGATACTAGATAGTGTTAGGTACATGTCGCCCTGACTCTCCAGACTTCAGTCTCTGCTCCTAGCGCAGAAGTCATAGCCCCCAGCTTCTCCTAGTAACGCGTCATTGTCAGTTTGCGCGCACCATTAGGTTAGAGGTCCCGGCTCCTTAGGTAGCCCCCTCCATGTTTCCGCCCCATTTATGACATATTCCGTTACGTTTACATCACATGTCTATGTATACGCCTCCTGTTACACCTACTTTCACCCTTATCTTTCGCGACTGCTATTGACCACACCACTGCTCCGCCTATTGTATGTATTGCAATTGCAACTGTTTTAGTATATATGCTTGTGTATTGTTATTAAAGTTAGCGCGCTCATCCCAGATCCAGCCCCGGCAGCTGCCGGGCTCTGCCATCCTATTCCTGTGCAGGTTGTCCTGTTCCTGTCCTTTATGCTGTATTAAACCTGCAAACTCCTACTACCTCGAATCTTGACTCTTATTTATTGAGCTATCTGTTATTGCTATGTCCAGTCAAACCTAGATCCGGTATTATTTATTTATATACCACATAATGGCGCCCTAACAGGGACTTGCCCTTTCCCCACGCGCCGGTGAAGCCACGTATGCCCCCTGACCCTCTGCAGCCGTGACGGAACCATACCGTGCACGTGCAGATATTTCAAGTATCCCTCAGGCCTACGGAGGAGACGGAGGTTGCGGTCCAGCATCCAGACGAGGCGGTGGAGGAACGCGGCGAGTCCCGACCAGAGCCCAAGCCGAGAGTCCAAGGTCCGAGGTATCCGGAGGCCCACCCGTAACAGAAGTCCGAAGTTCGTCCGTCCGGCGTCGAAGCAGTCCAGTCCAGTCCGAGGCCTTCCGTTCTTGCTGCCCGGTGAGTACCGTTGCTGGGGTAGTATCTAGACAGGGTCAATCTAATTGTCTCTGGTCCGTGGGGTTTGGTGGTACACAGATCCCAAAACGAAGTGTCCACTCCGGTGGATGCGGGTCCTGACGTGTCTCTTTATGAGACCGGTAAGTTTCGTACTGTTTCAGCAGTGCATCTAGTTTCTGTTCTAGTCAGTTCTGTTCTCGAGAAATTCATGTATTCTGTTTTCCGTATTCCAGGTAGTATTTTGTCAGAACTGTTATTTTAAATGTTCCTCATGTATTTTAATGTCGTGGTATGAAAGTGGTGTAATTATCGTTATTGTATTATCGTGTTCATTGTGTATTGTATTGTGTCTAGATTACAGTTCAGTCATGCCGTTATTTTCCAGACTACGTCAGTTAAGAACTAGAAAAGGTCTGTTAGAAGAAGCAGTTCCTGTCCCGCCTAGGGACAGTCCAGGTCATTTTATGTATCAGAAGCATGGCATAAGTGCCATATTATATCTAGATTTATGGGTAGAGTATACCAAACAGTTAGAAGAAAAGTATAGATGGCCCGTATCGGGTACATGGGATGCCGAGTGCATCATGCGAGTAGAAGAAGCATTATGGAAAAAGAAAGCCAGACAGTCACAGAAAGATGCCATCGAGTTATGGCGCAAAGAATCTCATAAAAGAACCGAAAAAGAAATCAGAAAGTCAGAACTAAGTAGAGAATCCTTAGAACGAGCCCAAGAAAGGGAATTAATCGAGTTAGGTGAACGAGTCAAAACCGAACAGTCAGACAGACAGAGGAATGCCCTCATTAAGGGTATGTATCCTCTTCTTGCCGAGGGCTTGCCAAAAGCGACCCCGGAGGCATCCAGTAATTTTCCGCCACCATTAGTTCCGACCAAGCTACGTCACAAACCGACCGCAGCTGATATTTTCATCTCGTCCTACTTGGACGACACAGTCCCAGAATATGCAAATCCTGTTCCGCCAGTCCCTGTAAATCATGCCATTCCTGCTCCTCCAGATACCGGAGTACCTGCTACGGTACCCCCGGTCCAGCCTACATTACAACTTCCCACCACTCTGCCAGCACGAAGTTTAGGGGCCGCAGGAGGAGGTCCTCCTGGTACCCCGCCACCACACCAACGTGTAACATTAGTCGAGTTACATGAAAGTGCGTTACAGCGTACGCCCAAATATAAGTCCGTTGCAGATATCCGACGAGCTCTCACTGAAAGCCGCTATGATCCAGTTGCAGGTGATGATAGCACAGTTATATATTCCATCCGTGTAAGACGGGTGACCGGGTATTTGGACACCCTACCGAATATGAAAGAAGATCTAGACAGAATATATTGTTTCATCCGTACAGGGGATGATCCAGAAAGTATTGGCGAAGCCATGTCCCAAAGGAAAGCTGAGATCCAGCTCATGCTATTAAAGTTTCTGATTAATTGTTTAATAAGGGAACAAGATTATCCGACCAAAGATCCGGCCGAAATGAGAATCCTGACAAGGTGGAGTGATAATATAGCCGAGGGTAAACACAGAACTATCAGTAGTATAGAGAGTATGTACAAGAGAATTCGTAAGGAAATAATAAAGTTACACGAACAACGTAAAGCAGCACAAGTAAGCGAGAAAGAGAATGACTCTTCTACTGAAGAGGTAGACGACGAGAATCCCGCCAGAATAGCGTATGTAGGAAAATCTAGATTTCCAGACCGCCATTTAAGCCTAGAACACAAGTCAGTTTTTCATCATCCAGCACCAGAGCAAGGTTCTCTAGAACAAGTATTTCAAGCTACCGATCACATTCTGAAATCACGAATCGGTTACAGTGAGTTGAGTACCATGCATGAACAAGAACTAGTCCGATCAGCAGTCCGATGGATTACTGATTCTACCACTTTTCCAGACGAAATAGTGGCACAAATGTTCCTGAAATTGCCCCCAGCCGAGCAGCGACTGGTGGGTATGTATATGATCCAGCACCTCATTACATTGTATGAAGGTCAACATTCTGATCCAGGTCCGTTACATGATGTCCTGAACGAGTTACTCCAGTATAGACGGAAAGGTTTAGGTATCGATTTAATTAGTGTCATTTTAGAACAGCGTCACAAATATAGAACGTTTCTGAACCCGCATTTTGTTCATGTCTCACCTCCAGAAAGTAAACCGTTTTACATAGATAGACAGAATCCGTTACGAGAAGTACACCCAGTCAGGACAGCAGATGGTGAAATGCAACGAGTATTTGTTTACACTCCGATTACAAAGATGGAACTCTTAGAGATGAAGAAATTAATTCCTTGTCACGACAAAGATCCAGCAGGGTTCCACCGAGAATTAAAAGACATGCTCCGTATGGGAGAATACACTTATCCAGATATTATTAAAATGCTAAAAGTCCTATTACCCGCAGGGGTATACGAGAAACTCAAGGAAAAAGATTGGGAGGTGGGAGAGAAAAAGATCGATTGGGCAGTTCTAGAAGCTGAAGATAAGATACGAGTACCAGGTACCGGTCTTGGAGAGAAATGTAAAGAATTACCTGAACTGTTAATACAAGTTTTGCCCAGATTATTAGCAACTAAAAAGGAAGACTGGGATGCAATCTCAGCCTGTAAACAGAAACAAGACGAAGACACTAGTGATTTTTATTCTAGATTCGAGAAATGCTTTATTATAAACAGTGGCTTGAAGACGAGTAGCGAGTCGTACCCTCATCTTTTTGTTACTAAATTAGTCGAGAATTCAAGTCCACAAGTTAAGAATCGAGTTTTGAAAGTCGAAAGTACATGGCAAGCTAGTACCCCGTCCCAAATGCTTCAGATGCTCCAGTATCACCAGAATAGAATCAGAGAAGAGCAAGATCATGAAAGGAAACGTATGAAAGACACGAAAATGAAAGTACTAGTTGCACAATCTGTTTCTCAAGACAGTCAGAAGAGGGGTCCGACTCAAGCCAGTCATCCTGCAGCTCCCGTTAAAGGGACCTGTAATTATTGTAAACAGCCAGGTCATTTCGTAAACGAGTGTGCAGTTCTGAAACACAATATAGCTACTGGTAAGACTAAAGAAAGACCACGTCCGCCTAGACAAGAACAAGTTTCACAGACTTCTCAGCTCCAGAATGCACAACAGACAGTTCCAGCACCGCAGCCTATTGCTGCAACACAGCATGTTACACAGCAGATGTACCAGTATGCACAGTCTGAGTATCCAGAGTATCAGGTATAAAGTGTGCTACAGCAGTGTAGGCACATCCCTGTGTGGAGCACACTGGTGTGGTCTCAGGCACCCTGTGCCGTAGAGTTCCAATTGAATGTTCAACAAGAAAAATGATTTTTCAAACGTAGTTTATTCCATAAAGTTCATATTTTTTCATATGGTCTGAAGGAATGACGTTAATGTCATAGTATTATACAGTGCTCCAATGCATTTCGGACGTTCTGTCCTTTGTCAAGGAGCTCTACAAGAGATGCAACAAAACATAGAGTCAAGAAAACAGCCTTCACGAGAAAAATGAAAAAGTGTGCACTTATTTCCGTGTCAGTGTAGTAAAAGCAACCGCGTGCAGCCCAAGTTAAAATGACCAGTGAAACAAAATTCCAAAACGTGACAATTAAAGTCTTCAACAGGCCGGGTGAACACCGTGTTTTTTAAGATTAAATGATGAAACGTGCAAAAATGAACTGTAACGGGCGGATTGGAGAGATGGTGAAGTTCACTAAGGTGATGTTTAAGTTGCAGCGTGCGTTAACGTTTAAGCAGAGAAAACATCCATGTAGTACCACAGCGTTATAGAAATGCCGGCTGAACAAACATGCACAGAACTTCGAAAACAGCGTGAGTCAAGCGGGTGCTAGCGTGGCATGGCGGTACTTACTTCAATACCGGGACGTGTCGCATGCAACGAGTCGGGAACAGTTGTGTGAGTTCGGCAGGGGAAGTGTGTGATTGATATATGAAAGTGGTGACAAAAATCAACGAAGGACTATACATGAGCAAGGTGAATGATAGACTAGCTTGGTGATAACGGCGGCCATTTTTAAGAAGGCTTAAAAAAGTGCAGAATCAAATGCAAACGATTAAGATACAACAACAGCAGAATGTCAGGGCAAAGCTATGGATGAATAAATCTTTACAGGTAACAGCTAAGTTCTGTACGATCGTTAAGACCAAGTGGTTTCTGGGATTGGAGCCTGTAAATCCACGATGTTTCACGTTGAAGCAAAGTCTTATTGTTATCTCTCCCTTCTGTTTTTGGAACCAACTCAAGGACTAGGTATTTGAGTTGGGCCACATTATGATTAGCCTCGTTGAAATGAGTGGCGACGTTGGATTTGGAGTTCTTTGTGCGGATATTAGACTTATGTTCATTAAGTCGGGTTTTTATCTTTCGGCTGGTTTTTCCCACATAGATTTTTCCGCATGGGCACTTCAAGAGGTAAATTAAGTTGGATGAATCGCAGGTCGCATCCACATTTAATTTGATGTTAAATCCTCGCATTGGGTGGTTGATGTTGTTGCCTTTGATGATGTTATTGCAGTTGTTGCAGTGGTAACAAGGGCGTGTCCCAGTGTGTTGCGTGGTGTCTCCTGTCAACGGTGGTTTCGAGAGAATTTCTTTGAGATTCTTTGGTCTAGTGTATGCGAAGATAGGTGGTTCTTTGAACAGATCCTTAAAGTCAGGCTCTGAGGAGAGAATTCTCCAATGTCTTAAAATTATGTTTTTATAGCGTTTACTTGAGGTGGAGTACCTCGACACAAGAACCATCCTATGGTCAGCTGGTTTCACAGTTTGTTGTAAGGTTTGCTCACGAGGAATTGCGGTAGTTCGCTGAACTGCGTCTTGTAGGATATCCTCGGGGTATCCTCTGTCTTTGAACCTGGTTTTCATAGATTCAATTTGGGTCATCCTTGTTGCTGGGTCTGACACGATCCGTGTCACTCTAAGGAGTTGGCTGAAAGGTAAATGTCGCTTCAATGAATTTTGATGAAAACTGCTAAAGAGTAAAGAGTTGTTGCGGTCAGTGGGCTTACGGAACAGATCTGTTACGATGCCTTGGGGGGTGAGTTTAATCAGAACATCCAAATAAGTTATCTCCTGAGCACTGATGTTCCAGGTGAACTCAATGCGGTCGTCTTTCATGTTGAGTTCAATGAGGGCCGATTCCAGGTTTTCTTTAGAATCGTTCCAAATAAAAAACAGGTCATCAATGTACCGTACATAAAGTTTTAAATGGCTCATCCAGTTGGCATTTTGGTAAATGTGACAAAGTTCGAAGTTGCCCATGTAGAGATTTGCGTACGTCGGTGCCGCACAATTGCCCATGGCCATCCCGGACATCTGGAGGTACCACTTGTCATCAAACTTGAAGTAACTGTGATATAAAGTGTATATCATCAGTTCCAATATGAAAGGTTTCAAGGACTCATCCATCTCTGCTGAAAGTAACGCTTGTTCAATGGCGTTAATCCCCCCATCATGGGGAATCGAAGTGTATAGGCTTTTGACGTCAGCTGTGCACAGGTATAATCTTTCGTTCTCACCAACTTGTACTGAGTTTAATTTGTTCAAAAATTCAGTCGTGTCTTTTATGTAGCTTTGTAGGTGCAAGACCATGGGTTGGAGGTAGCGGTCTAAGAATTTTCCGGTAGGTTCATGAATTGAGCCTCTAGTGAAGAAAGCTTTATGCCAAGCTCCAGTTCTAGCTACACCGAACTACAGTAAGCCTTTTACACTTTTCGTCACAGAACGCGAAGGTACAGCATTATCTGTTCTCACACAAGATCAAGCAGGACAATACAAGCCCTGTGCTTATTTTTCGAGCACATTAGATCCTGTAGCCCAGGCTCTGCCTGCGTGCCTCAAGTCGGTTGCAGCCACAGCACTAGCTATCAGACAAAGTGATTCCATAGTATTAGGACATTCCTTGACAGTACAAGTTCCACACTCCGTGGAAGTTCTTTTAAACCGAACACAGACTCAGCACTTGACAATTGCACGTTTAACAGGTTATGAACTGACACTGTTCCAGCCACACATAGAAATCAGACGCTGCAACGTTCTAAATCCTGCTACACTATTACCGTCAGTTAATTCGAATCCTGCCATACACGACTGTGTGGAAGTAGTTAATATTATGACAAAGCCAAGACGAGATCTGACAGATTTTCCATTACCAGATGCCGACCTGACACTTTATGTGGATGGTTCATGTATGAGAACAAGTACAGGAGAACTAGTAGCCGCGTATGCAGTAACTACTGACACTGAAGTTATAGAAACACACCGTATTGACACCCTGTCTGCTCAAGCAGCAGAGCTAGTTGCTCTGACACAAGCCTGCATACACGCCAAGAACCTGAAAGTTAATGTTTATACAGATTCACGCTACGCATTCGGAGTCGTACACGAATTTGGAGTGCTCTGGCAGGAGAGAGGTTTCATGACTTCTCATGGAACCAAGATTCAGCATGGTCTCCTTATTCAAGCTCTGTTAGATGCCATACACTTACCGACATCTATTGCTATCATGAAGTGCAAAGCACATACGAAAGTTACTGATATTATTTCCCAAGGTAATGATCTAGCAGATCGCACAGCCAAGCTTACAGCACAGACTCCAGACATTTCAGTTAACCCGACACAGACATATACTCCCGATCCGACTACATGTATGACAGTTAAGGACCCTACTCAAGATGTCATAGATATCCAGTTACATGCTACTCCCGATGAAATCAAGAAATGGTCCGAACAAGGAGGGGTCCAGACAGATCAGGGATGGGTAACGAAGGGTAGAGCCACATGGTTTCTCCCCGACTCTATGGTTCAAGTCATTATCAATACCGCAAATAGTCCAGCACATTTAGGAGAAAAAGCTATGTTAGACAGTATCCAAAACATTTGGTTCAATAAGCATTTACGAGCTGCAGCCAAGCAGAAAGTCCGTACCTGTATGATATGTTGCCAGTTTAATCCAGGTAAAAGTGTGCCGGTGGAACAAGGTGGATTCCAGCCCCCTGACCACCCTTTTGAAGTCCTCCAGATGGATTATATTCAGATGGAGCGATGTCGAGGTTTCAAGTATGTCCTTGTAGTTGTATGCGCTTTGTCCAGGTGGACAGAAGCATATCCAGTTCCAGATTACACAGCCGCGACCACTGCCAAGCAGTTGGTTCGTGAATTCTTCCCCCGTTACGGACTCCCTAGGGTCGTATATTCTGATAACGGCCAGCCATTTTCATCTGAATTGATGAAACACGTTTCCCTGTTGTTAGGGTACCAGTGGAAGTTCCATTGTGTACGCCATCCAGAAGCAGCCGGTCTCGTAGAGAGACATAACCAGACCCTGAAAATCCGCATTGCCAAAGTCTGTCAAGAGAAAGGTGTAGACTGGCTAGTAGCTCTGCCAGTCGCTCTGTTTTATATGCGCATGGTCGCACATTCTAGATCAGGTCTGTCCCCGTACGAGGTCGTATTCGGCCGCCCCCCTAACATGTGGGGTACACCTAGACCCCGAAGTATTACAGATGTTTCAAGTAATATGCTGACAGATTACCTAGCTTCCTTGATGTCTGCCCTACACTCTTGTCGTTCACAGGTTGCCGCCGCATTTCCAGACAATACCGAGGTGGCACCGCATGAGATCGTTCCCGGAAATCTGGTTCTTGTGAGGAACTTTGATCGTTCAAGTCCGCTGGAGCCCCGCTGGAAGGAGCCAAAACAGGTCCTCCTGGCCACCCGTACTGCCGTCAAGCTGGAAGGCAGGAAGGGCTGGGTGCATCTGTCTCACGTGAAAAAGTTTTATGGATTAAAGAACATTTCCCAGGATTTTTAGGATTGCCAAAGTACTATTCTTAAGGACTGTCCCGCAAAAGACAATGATACTAAACCCTCCCTGTTAGAGAAAACTCCGCAACAGGAGTATAAGCTAAAATTAAGGTCTAGTAAAATAAGTCAGCCAGTTTGATTGTCTAAGTCCTCCCCTAGGTGAAACGGTTAGACCGGTTTCTGACATGTATAAAATAGACCCCCATAGTGAGAGAGTTAGTCAAAACTCAATCCGATGTATCGTTTTTCTAAGTTTCATATTGTTTTTCAGCCTTATGATTACCTGTACAGGTTATGCTTTTTATTTGTGTTTTCCAGTTTCTCATGTAAATAAGTCTTCTAATGCTACAGTAGAGCACACGTTTAGTGATCTGCCTCCTCATGAACTATCTTATCGTCTTGCTATGCGTAATAACTCATTTATCCGCATGTTACATTATGCACACCAGACCAGCAATGCCACTAATTGTTGGGTGTGTGGTCGACTCCCCCCTTTCCAGACACCGAAGGGAGTTCTGCCACTCTTTCCTTATCCATTTTCACATAATGGTTCATGTGGAGCATGGTCCACGTTAACGTCATCTTCAAATGATATGTCCTTTCTTAACAGTACATGTTTTCCAGACAAGCAAGGTCTTCCCCACAGAACAGGGTTAGATCTAGAAAATGAAGTTTATAATTTAGGTAATTATTCTTCGAATTTCATGGTCCTGAATGTTCAGTCTGATACTACTCCAGACTTACCTGCTATGTCAGTACTACCAGTTAAAGGTGAATTATGTGTCCGAAAGAATGGTTCCGTACATGTAGGACATAGTGATTGTACTACTATTGTCAAGTATAGTGACAGTAGGAAATCTATTTTTAAAGCTTCACGTCATTTCTTATTTTGTTTGTGGTCAGACCGCATATGTTCGTCTGCCCCTCGATTGGGAGGGAACCTGTTACATTGCATTCCTACTGCCACCAGTTTTTCTAGCCCCACCTGACTATCATAGGAATTCCCACCTAGTACATACTAGACACAAGAGAGACCTCCCGATTGTCGATTATACTGAAACTGCTCTAGAACAATACATAGATATCAATAAAGGTGTCTTCCCTTATTTAGGTACTGTCGTGAATAGTAAACTGATACGTAGATTAACCAGAACCCTTGAAGCAGTAGTGATTGAGACTACTTCTGCTCTAAGTAACTTAACCGAAGAGCAATCCTTTATGAGAATTGTCGTGCTCCAGAATCGTCTCGTCCTTGACGTCATACTGGCCGATAGGGGCGGGGCTTGTAGAGTCATCGGATCTAGTTGCTGCATTTTCATTCCTAATAACGCGCCGTCTGTTTATTCAGCTATAACCAGACTCCATAAAATTGCCCATCTGTTACACAAAGATCCAGGCACCTGGACATGGTCCGGTTGGTTCTGGAATATAATTTCCGCCTGGGGATGGAAAGTATTGTCTTTTCTAGGTATTGCAGTAGCGATCATATTCAGTTGCTGCCTCTGTATACAATGTGGCCCTGCGATTTGTGGCATTTGTGCTACCTCTTGTATTCCTAGTCCCAAGTCCCGTTCTAAATCCCGTTCCAAGAAAATTCGAGATGAGCAAATGATACTGTATGAAATGATAGATGGTATCATGAATATTGATGTTTCCTGATGGAAACGTAGTGACAAGGAGGGAATGTGGAAAAGTAAATTTTGCCATGTTCTGTGTCCCTACGTGTTCCCCATCCTATGTCATGTGTGCATGATTAATATGCATATGTATTCCCCATGATTGATTAAAGACGCAATTACAGTTGTGTCCGTCTCTAGTATGCCAGTTTTCAGTTCTCGTGAAAGCTACGAGTATTAGGCCTATGTAAAGTTACGTTGCCACGTTTCTCAGTGTGCACGTTATTTCATTGAAAAGTCCCCGTTTCTAGGCCTCAAAAGGGCCCGGACACCAGATTCAGCTCCTGTCTCCTGAGCCTTCGCTGAGGAGCGATACAGCCCCCACCTGTGTTCCTGACCCTTCACTTACTTCCTGCCTCGCAGTGCCCGGCTCGGCCTGGCTCTGCCTGCGAGTCTGCCAAGAGTATGTTATGATTCTAGTTATCAGTCCAGCCCTCCTTCTCTGCATTCCTAAGCTACTGAATCGCATCAATAGTTTCCGTCATGGTCTAGCCTATACGTCTCCATTTAAGAGAAATACTGCATTTAATGGTCATTAATATTCTTCATCACGCACTACATGTAGAATAATGCATGCACCAGTCTTAGAGTCTGTTAGCCTTTACCCCGATACCTTTTAGTTTATATCAACATGTTCTCTAAACATCAGATACTAGATAGTGTTAGGTACATGTCGCCCTGACTCTCCAGACTTCAGTCTCTGCTCCTAGCGCAGAAGTCATAGCCCCCAGATTCTCCTAGTAACGCGTCATTGTCAGTTTGCGCGCACCATTAGGTTAGAGGTCCCGGCTCCTTAGGTAGCCCCCTCCATGTTTCCGCCCCATTTATGACATATTCCGTTACATTTACATCACATGTCTATGTATACGCCTCCTGTTACACCTACTTTCACCCTTATCTTTCGCGACTGCTATTGACCACACCCACTGCTCCGCCTATTGTATGTATTGCAATTGCAACTGTTTTAGTATATATTCTTGTGTATTGTTATTAAAGTTAGCGCGCTCATCCCAGATCCAGCCCCGGCAGCTGCCGGGCTCTGCCATCCTATTCCTGTGCAGGTTGTCCTGTTCCTGTCCTTTATGCTGTATTAAACCTGCAAACTCCTACTACCTCGAATCTTGACTCTTATTTATTGAGCTATCTGTTATTGCTATGTCCAGTCAAACCTAGATCCGGTATTATTTATTTATATACCACAGTACTTGCCCGCAAATGTATATCTAGATAATTTCATTGTAACTGGTCCTGTCGTACTTTCATTATAAAATTAACGTCCACCGATTCCGCAACTGTTAGACACCTTAATTCCTGCAACCTAAAGGCCCGCCCGTTACGTTTTTCTACAGTGTAAAGGTCCCCTCAACATATACGATTCCAGTTTGCTCCGTGGCCGGCCCACGTGGTTGTAGGCCCGTATTTGTATAGTGACATTTTTGCAAAAAAAAAAGTTTTCGAAGGAAGTATGGAATCAGCGTCATAACAATCGTCTAGGTTGGTAGGATTTTAAGAATAATGGCTGTTATTCCCAAACAATAGAAGACAGATAATGCAGACCCTTTGCCTGAATTTTGGATTGATTGAAATTTGTATCCGTCACACCTGCCCTTTTTCCAGAATTGTTAGAAAATGGTCGACCGTAGCTTAAGGTATCTGCCGAATGTAAGGTGTGGTATTTTGTCCCATAAAATAAGACTAATTGAGAAACAAATACACGAAGAGGGAACTCGAATTTAGAGACAAACAAAATGAAACATTTTTTGGCATCATAAGAAGGGGAGGATATGTTACACAGAAAAATAATGCGAAAGGGATAGCCAAGATCTGTTGTATCACACGTTCCTGCAGCTAGTCTGATACATGGGTAGTAGAAGCTTTTTCGTGTTTGCGCGCGCTGACATCCTCTGAATGCTGTATCCCCCCCTTTCTTTTCTCCTCTGTAGGTTACATCAGAGTTCCGACTGAAGAATGGAGTGGACATGAACCGCACCGTGCTCCATGTAGGGAAAGACATAGACAAGCGCTGTGAGATATTGCATTGAGGGCAGACCATCACTGTGAACGAGAAAAATTGTATGGTGTGACTGAGCGTACATGCCCTGATTGTATGGTATGAATGTGTATGTATTCCATATGCCCGGCCGATAAACGTTCTGTTTGCGCAACTGCCACGTTAGAAAACAACATCGTGACGCGTCGCGTAACCGCGACATATCGCGTTGTCGCGTAATGCGTCATATGACGAGCCACGTTAGCGCACCCGGAAGTGCTCCGGTGCGCGAGGCGCGAAGCGCAGCTTCCCGGAAGCGATCCGGGCCGCGGCGCGGAGCGCGTAACGTAAGCATAACAGGTCATGTGACTTGTTAATAAAACTTTTCATTGGTTCATTTCACTTTTGCGTTCCTAATGATGTATGGCTAGGTCATGTGACCAAAAAATTACACTTTTCATTGGTTTAGAACTATTTTTTGTCCCAAATGATGAAAACCCCTCCTTGTTTCCTCACTCTGACTATCATCTTTGTGAGAGGAAGACCTTTTTTCATCACTTAGCAATGGCAAGTGTTGTAGCTTCAGCTGGTGCATCCCCACCACCACCACCACCTCCTAGGAAGAGAGTACCACCTCCTCAAGTGGTAGTTGAGCAAGAGGTGCCCCCCCCACCTTCTTGTTGCCTGATTCGGCCAGCTCAATCGATCGAGCATGAGACTCTGTTGTGATCTGAAGAACCGCTGCCTGCGGTGCCTCCCAGAACCGCTTGACGGAGGCCCCCGAGGGGCGGTGTGGTGGCACGGACAGGGAGGGGGCGCTTGGCTCCTGCCCCCTCCCCAAGTCTCGCTCGGACAGCTGAGTTGCGCCCACTCTTGCGGCCTATGACATGGAGAGGCCGGGGCGTTGACTAGGCGGGGCCTCCGGCCGCAACCACAGCGCCAACGAGCGCTGCTGACGGAGGGGAGCCTTGCAGGTGAGAGCCACTGATCTGAAGAACCGCTGCCTGCGGTGCCTCCCTGAACCGCTTGACGGAGGCCCCCGAGGGGCGGTGTGGTGGCGCGGACTGGGAGGGGCGCTTGGCTCCTGCCCCCTCCCCAAGTCTCGCTCGGCCAGCTGAGTTCCGCCCACTCTTGCGGCACAGTGCCTCACTCGGCCGGTTGAGTTTCGCCTACTCTTGCGGCTACAGCGTCTCACCCGCCATCCAGCTGAGTTGCGCCCACTCTTGAGCCTACGACATGGAGAGGCCGGGGCGTTGACTAGGCGGGGCCTCCGGCCGCAACCACAGCGCCAACGATCGCTGCTGACGGAGGGGAGCCTTGCCGGTGAGAGCCACTGATCTGAAGTACCGCTGCCTGCGGTGCCTCCCTGAACCGCTTGACGGAGGCCCCCGAGGGGCGGTGTGGTGGCGCGGACTGGGAGGGGGCGCTTGGCTCCTGCCCTCTCCCCAAGTCTCGCTCGGCCAGCTGAGTTTCGCCCGCTCTTGCGGCACAGTGCCTCACTCGGCCGGTTGAGTTTCGCCTACTCTTGCGGCTACAGCGTCTCACCCGCCATCCAGCTGAGTTGCGCCCACTCTTGAGCCTACGACATGGAGAGGCCAGGGCGTTGACTAGGTGGGGCCTCCGGCCGCAACCACAGCGCCAACGATCGCTGCTGACGGAGGGGAGCCTTGCCGGTGAGAGCCACTGATCTGAAGAACCGCTGCCTGCGGTGCCTCCCAGAACCGCTTGACGGAGGCCCCCGAGGGGCGGTGTGGTGGCGCGGACTGGGAGGGGGTGCTTGGCTCCTGCCCCCTCCCCAAGTCTCGCTCGGCCAGCTGAGTTCCGCCTGTTCTTGGGGCACAGTGCCTCACTCAGCCGGTTGAGTTTAACCTACTCTTGCGGCTACAGCATCTCACCCGCCATCCAGCTGAGTTGCGCCCACTCTTGCGGCCTACAACATGGAGAGGCCGGGGCGTTGAATAGGCGGGGCCTCCGGCCGCAACCACAGCGCCAACGATCGCTGCTGACGGAGGGGAGCCTTGCCGGTGAGAGCCACTGATCTGAAGAACCGCTGCCTGCAGTGCCTCCCTGAACCGCTTGACGGAGGCCCCCGAGGGGCGGTGTGGTGGCGCGGACTGGGAGAGGGCGCTTGGCTCCTGCCCCCTCCCCAAGTCTCGCTCGGCCAGCTGAGTTCCGCCCGCTCTTGCGGCACAGTGCCTCACTCGGCCGGTTGAGTTTTGCCTACTCTTGCGGCTACAGCGTCTCACCCGCCATCCAGCTGAGTTGCGCCCACTCTTGCGGCCTACGACATGGAGAGGCCAGGGCGTTGACTAGGCGGGGCCTCCAGCCGCAATCACAGCGCCAACGATCACTGCTGACGGAGGGGAGCCTTGCCGGTGAGAGCCACTGATCTGAAGAACCGCTGCCTGCGGTGCCTCCCTGAACCGCTTGACGGAGGCCCCCGAGGGGCGGTGTGGTGGCGCAGACTGGGAGGGGGCGCTTGGCTCCTGCCCCCTCCCCAAGTCTTGTTGCCCTGGTGTGGCCTGAGATCGCCCCCGACATAGGCGGCCGGCTCCCGGGGTCCGGCGGAACTTTTTGCCTTTTGGTGACTCTTCATTCTGGACCTTGTCCCACAATCCGTTTGACCTGAAGACACGTCTTGCAGTGCCCTCGCAATGCGGCCTGGTCCCTGAATGTGTGCAGGGGGACGGTATTGATTGGATCAAGATGGCGGCTTCACACAAAGCTGACTCAAGTGTTGCTGCTGATGCTATGCAGACAAAAACTGGTTTTCAGTTTGTACATTCTTCAGGATTTTTCCATCCAAGGCTGGTTGAGAGTTTGTAGAACGATGGCTTCAGATTTTCAACATACTACTCTTCAACATTCTTCATAAATGTAACAATGTGAGACTCACTAGGAGAACGGCCGTTTATCTTTCCTTTCAAAATGCTGCCAACAATATTTTCTGAATGGAAGACACCATCTTGTAGCATAAAGGGCTGCGTCAAGGGTGGTATTGCCCAGAATGTCTTGTTTTCTAGTGCTCGTAATGACGAAGCCAGAACTGCCGAAAGGGATTCTGGTCCTGCCGCTACTTATTGGAGACATTGAACTATACTCTGGACCTGCCTGGCCTCGACCAAAATGGCGCCAGTATGGGAGCGACTTGCAACTCCTTATGACGTTCTAGTTACTTAGCCTTGAAGTTATTGGGGATGTATGCGGTCTTTGTGCACATGGCGGGCGGGGAAGGGTACTGACTGGGAATACGGACAACCCTATTGATGTCGATTTTTCATTATTGATTATTGATTATTGTATTAATAAAGCTTCGAAGTAATGTTACCCATGATACTCGCCCATGGTGTGCGTATGGACGATTTTATTGTAACTGATCCTGTTATACTTTCAATTATAAAATCAACCTTCACTGATCCTGCAACCGTTTGTCACGTTTAGTTTTTTCAATTAAATGGCTCGCTTGTTACATACTCCTATACCCCTGGCTTTTGAAAGACACCATCTTGTAGAATAAAGGGCTGCGTCAAGGGTGGTATTGCCCAGAATGTCTTGTTTTCTAGTGCTCGTAATGACGAAGCCAGAACTGCCGAAAGGGATTCTGGTCCTGCTGCTACTTATTGGAGACATTGAACTATACTCTGGACCTGCCTGGCCTCGACCAAAATGGCGCCAGTATGGGAGTGAATTGCAACTCCTTATGACGTTCTAGTTACTTAGCCTTGACGTTATGGGGGATGTATGCGGTCTTTGTGCACATGGCGGGCGGGGAAGGGTACTGACTAGGAATACGGACAACCCTATTGATGTCGATTTTTCATTATTGATTATTGTATTAATAAAGCTTCGAAATAATGTTACCCATGATACTCGCCCATGGTGTGCGTATGGACGATTTTATTGTAACTGATCCTGTTATACTTTCAATTATAAAATCAACCTTCACTGATCCTGCAACCGTTTGTCACGTTTAGTTTTTTCAATTAAATGGCTCGCTTGTTACATACTCCTATACCACTGGCTTTTGACCCTTTCCTACGCGCGATCTGTAGTACCGCCCTCGGGCGATCTATGTAATGAACAGACTACCATTGCCGAAACACAAGGGAATGCATCTCAGAGAGATAAGTCAAGTACGTGGTAGATAAAAACATTTTCGTGTTTATGCACGCTGATGTGCTTTGAACGCTGCCCCCCCCTCATCATTTAGATTACCACCGCCCATTGCACAAAAGCGTACCGGGCGCTCCCCACGCAAAAAATGTTTTTTTTGGGGTTTTTTTGCCCCGCGGGGCCCTTTTAAAGCCTCCACATCAAACCTAGGGGGTCAGGGAGGATCTACTATGCCCCCTTATGGTCATTTCCCCCTTTGTTTTGGCCTCCTCCTGTCTATCGATCCTACCGAGAGACAAGATGGCGGCCGCTCCGGACTGTTTAGAATGTTGACAGACACCGGAGAGCCAATCAGCTTCGCTTCGCGAAGTTCCGTTACGCGTCAAGTACGCGAACCGGAGCGCTACCCGGAGCGCTGTTACAGATATATATATTTTTTTGAATGTTAATTTATCAAAATCCACTGGAGCACATATATTGAGACCTAGCAAAGGCACATCGGGCTACCAGTCCCTACAATTTTGCCAAGTTTCGTGCAAATCTATTCAGCCGTTCGAGCTAAA
Organism: Lissotriton helveticus; assembly: GCF_964261635.1. NCBI lineage: Eukaryota > Metazoa > Chordata > Amphibia > Caudata > Salamandridae > Lissotriton > Lissotriton helveticus. Next base: position 55,163,870 of record NC_136059.1, read on the forward strand.
AGTGAGGCCAACCGCCCTATGGAAATTAACATAGGAAAAACGCGTTTTGGGACCCCCCTTTTTTCTCGGCCCCCCCTTGACGAAACCCCCCCAAATTTTCAGGGGCTGCTCAGAAACAAAATGTTCCATTTTCCTGAAAATTTCAGCCAATTCCGTCCACAAACGCCAAAGTTATTAGACATAGAATTTTCAAAAATCCCATAGAGAAAAAATCCTAACTATATATACCTACTGGCGACCGCCAGTAGGTATATATAGTTAGGATTTTTTCTCTATGGGATTTTTGAAAATTCTATGTCTAATAACTTTGGCGTTTGTGGACGGAATTGGTTGAAATTTTCTGGAAAATGGAACATTTTGTTTCTGAGCAGCCCCTGGAAATTTGGGGGGGGTTCGTCCAGGGGGGGTCGAGAAAAAAGGGGGGTCCCAAAACGTGTTTATAACATTGAGTTTTCCATAGGGCGGTTGGCCTCACTTTTAGCCCGAACAGCTGAATGGATTTGCATGAAACTTGGCAAAATTGTAGGGACTGGTAGCCCGATGTGCCTTTTGTAGGTCTCAATATATGTGCTCCAGTGGATTTTGAGAAATTAACGTTTAAAAAAAGATATATATCTGTAAGCGCGCTCTGGGCAGCGCCCCGGTCCGCGGACCTTAAGCGTACCGGAACTTCGCGTAGCGAAGCTGATTGGTTCTCCGGTGTCTATCAACATTCTAAACAGTCCGGAGCGGCCGCCATCTTGTCTCTCGGTAGGATTGAGAGACAAGAGGAGGCCAAAACAAAGGGGGAAATAACCATAAGGGGGCATACTAGATCCTCCCTGACCCCCTAGGTTTAATGTGGAGGTTTTAAAAGGGCCCCGCGGGGCAAAAAAAAAAAAATGTTTTTTTTGTTTTTTTGCGTGGGTAGCGCCCGGTCCGCGAACCGGGAAGCGTTCTGGGCAGCGTACTGCAATGAAAAATGAATGATAGACTTTTCAAATACTGTATGTTAATTGATTGTTGGTTTTGTTGATTATTTTTTATTTTTTTTTATTTTTTAAGCAATTATTTATTATTGTGATTGTGTTTCAAAATTTAATAACATTTCTAACATTTCACTGTCTGAAATGTCGTCATTTTCATTGAACATAGCTTGTAATCTATGAGGGTGTAAAATGTCCTCATTTTGAAGGAGGTCATCCACTGCTTGCACACATTGCAGTAGTTCTTGGTCCAAAGTTTCATCCATAAATTCTATATAATTTGGATCAATTAATTCTTGGCTGCTCTGTTGCAGGACAATTTGAAATGAAACTTTCTGTTCGCCTTCCATGTTGCCTGAAATTTGGATAAAAAAAATATATATTAGTAGAGATAGGGCACTGTTGGGATTAATTTTAGATAGGCATTTTTTAACAGAGAATTTATCTTTGGGCAGTGTATAGTATCAGAGTGGAAGTAGGAATATAAAAAAGTGTATGTGATTTAACGTAAGTAAATTCATAATTATAAAAGAGAAGCCTAACTCCATCCATAACTATAACAGAGAAGTCTATCTAAATCTATAACTACTACAGAGGGATAGTATATAACTATCAGAAAAAGTTTACCATATTAACTGATAGTGCACAATATAGTTCAGTTTTTAAAATAACAACTTACCTTTAGAAAGAAGTTGAAGTGATTAGTGAAAATCCAATTGAAATGTACACCAGGAAGTAGTAGTCAAAATGGCTGTGTTTCATTCTCTTCTTTTATATATATTCAGGTACATAACCAATCAAATGTCAGGTAAAAAAAGTAGAAAATGAAAGTAACATTTTAATTGGTTGTCAATTCCAACACTTCAGATGTGTTTTGAGAAGTAATTTACCTCAGGGTATTTAGAGAGGTCTACAGGCTAAATGGCTAAATGGAATTCCAATCAAATTTGTGAAAATGGTAGGGATTGGTATGTAGTATGAGCTAATCTATATTTGGTGAAATTGTCTCCAGTGGCTTTTCTGTAAACTACTTTCCCACCTTTTTTGATGGTGCGCTTCCCAGGGAGCGACCCGGTACGCGAACCGTTGAGCGCCCCGGTTCGCGAACCTTAAGCGTTACGGGAGTCCACCATTTTGTGTTTCGGTCGAATTAAGATACAAAATGGAGGGCAAATAATGTTCAGAATGGGTAGAAGGGGGCACGGTAGACTTATCTTGACCCCCTAGGTTATTGTGAGGGTGGCTGAGGAGGCTTATATGTGCGAAAAAAAAACATTTTTTTTTAAAATTTCGCGAGGTTAGCTCCCGGTTCGCGTACCGGGTAGCGCCCCGGGGAGCGTACTTTGTTGAAAATTAGTGAAAAAAGTTAGAGTAAAATAATAATTGTGAGTGATCAGATGTAGGGTAGCTCTGAGAAGAGCTTTTGGGTTTATGGTACATTTAGGTACTTATAAGTAGGTACCAATGCACAGTCTTAAATTCAGAGTGAAAATTCTGTTGCCCTCATCTGAGAAGTGAACTCCATCTCCTCTGTAGATATCTTGCATGTAGTAACGCAAGTTATTGTTGTACATGGAGCCCATTCCATGGTCTCTCATGTAAGCTGAAACAGATTTGTTTACATGCTTCCTCGACTTCTCAATTTGTGGACAAAATTGGTTTGACCACCTCCATTTCTGTCTTTGGCATATATTTGAATATACCAAGGCAGTCTGAGGAAAAAGTGCCATTAATTGCTCAAAGGTGTCCTTTAAAAGCATTTCCAGACCTACCCCAGTCAAAGTGCCCAAATCATTACCTCCACAGTGCACAATTAACAGGTCAGGTTTGGGCAAATGCATAAAGGTTTTCAGCAATGGTATCAATTGATGACATTTTAATCCTCTGTGGCCAAACCACTTAATTTCCACATCTTGTAAATTGAGGTTAGGTAATTTTCTGTTCTCAGCATACCTGTGAGCCCAGTGGATATAACTATGTCCAACAATCCAGACAGAAAACATGGTGAGAGAAGGTTCTCCTGCAGTCAGATGAAGTGTGGCAATGAAATGGCAGTTGAAAAAATGAGAGTTTAAAATGAAAAAAACTGTGGAGTTTCTGTGTTCATGAAGCAGTAACAGTGATTGGTGGATTTTGATTGCTGAAAACAGAAAGTTAGGGTGCATGCATGAGTTATTTGAAAGATGTATTTTGAATGGTCAATAAAAAATCATTAAATGAAAGAATGCACTGGATATGCAGGTGCACTGAGAGTTCAGAGTTCAATTGCAACATTGTTCTGTGAACTTGCAAACACCAGAGGTCTTCCAAGAGGTGGTTGCCATGCAGAAAAGGCATGAAATGGCAGAGGGGGGAAGGGTTTTCATTTGAAAAAAAGTGAGGGAAGAGTTTTGATTGGGTGACATGAGAGATATGTGTGAAGAATTACAGCATTTCTGTGCTTTTGATAGCTGCAGACTCTGGAGTGCATACCTTTTGCTCTGCTGAAGACAAATTGGTGTGTTTCTGAGACTGTTTTCAAACTCAAAGTATTTGCTAAGGTGAGAACATATTGCTTTAATTTAGATAGAGAATAGTGTGCTTTAAGGAGAAAATTATGAATTATGTGGCACAAATTGCTTGTAAATATGCTCCCACCTGTGCATTAAAAATTTAGATTTTGAATGTTTGTGTTACACAGCCATGTTAAAAGTGATACAAACATGCTGCAAAGGCAATCAAAAAACGCTTTTATGTGTCTTAAGGACATTTTAAGTAATTTTCCCATGTGCAGTGTTTTGAAATTATGATTTGAAAATCGTTTTTGGGGAAAAGGAATTGTTTTTAAATTTATGACAAGGACATAATGGTGTATGCTTCTTTATAAGGCAATTGACTGTCCCTGATGTTATTTTTCCCATTTTGATGTAAGACCTTTCTCTGTGGCGCAAATTGCTTGTAAATATGCTCCCACCTGTGCATGGCAAATTTAGATTTTAAATGTTTGTGTTACATAGCCATGTTAAAAGTGACCCAACCATGCTGGAAAGGCAATCAAAAAACACTTTCATGTATCTTAAGGACATTTTAAGTAATTTCCCTGTGGGCAGTGTTTTCAAATTATGAACTGAAAATCGTTTTTGAGGTAAAGGAATGTTGTTAAAATTTATGTGCGCCATATGCCCCCAAATTTCTTTTTCAGGGGTACAGCAGGGTGTTCTTGAGACAACCCTGCACCTTTGGAAAAATTCCTAATTTGCGATGAGCTAATTGCTAATCGCAAATTGCACCTTCATTCATATGGGCATCCTGGCCCATGGAAATGAATGGGTAATTTGCAATTAGCAATTTGCTCATTGCAAATTTGGAATGGTAAAGAATCGCTATTTATTCCTTAAAATTCGCTATTTAGGAAATGCAAAATAGTTTGATGGTACATATGGTGGTTCATCTGTAACAAGATAAGAAGCTTAGGGATACATTTATGATGACTGGTGCAATAAAGTGCACATCACTTACTTCATTGGTAGGCCTTTACATGTATTATCTCCTCTGTATTCTTCATCAAGCGTAACTTTAATCTGCAATCCTGAGTAGGCCTCACCTTAAACAAACCTCTGGATAGGCCACACCTTATCGTCATCCTGAATTAATCATTTAAAATGCTAGGGACAGATTTATGATAGGTGTATGCCTCTTTTGCGCCACTTACAAAACACTGTCCACGGGGAAAGACTTAAAATGTCCTTAAGACACATGAATGTGTTTTTTTAAAGCGTTTGCAATTTTTTTGGGTCACTTTTAACATGGCTATGTGACTCAAACAGTCAAAATCTAAATTCACCATGCACAGGTGGGAGCATATTTACAAGGAATGTGCTCCATGGGGAAAGGTCTTATAATGTAATATGGGAAAAATGACATCAGAGACAGTGAAATGCCTTATAGAGAAGCATACACCATTATGTCCTTGTCATAAATTTGCAAACCATTCCTTTTCCCCAAAAACGATTTTCAAATCATAATTTGAAAACACTGCACATGTGGAAATGACTTAAAATGTCCTTAATTCAAAATTTGCTATTCTTTATTTTGCGATTGCACTGAAGGATTTGCAAATTTTGCGATTCCTTAAATGCAATGTATCAAACAAAAAATATGTAAAAAATAACATTAAGGATTTGGAAACTACCACCAACTTCTAGTTTGTGGTAATTTGCGAATTCTTTTCAAAAAGCATTTTTTTCCAAAAAACAAAAGGTGCCATATGACGCCAATACATGTCCTTAAGGCATGTATGTGCGCCATATGCCCCCACATTTCTTTTTCAGGGGTGCAGCAGGGTGTTCTTGAGATACCCCTGCACCCTTGAAAAAATTCCTAATTTGCGATGAGCTAATTGCTAATCGCAAATTGCACCTTCATTCCTATGAGCCTCCTAGCCCATGGAAATGAATGGGTAATTTGCAATTAGCAATTTGCTCATTGCAAATTAGGAATGGTAAAGAATTGCTATTTATTCCTTAAAATTCGCTATTTAGGAAATGCAAAATAGTTTGATGGTACATATGGTGGTTCATCTGTAACAAGATAAGAAGCTTAGGGATACATTTATGATGACTGGCGAAATAAAGTGGACATAACTTACTTCATTGGTAGGCCTTTACATGTATTATCTCCTCTGTATTCTTCATCAAGCGTAACTTTAATCTGCAATCCTGAGTAGGCCTCACCTTAAACAAACCTCTGGATAGGCCACACCTTATCGTCATCCTGGATTAATCATTTAAAATGCTAGCGACAGATTTATGATAGGTGTATGCCTCTTTTGCGCCACTGTGCGTCACTTTTATGATGCAGCGGCGGTGCAAAAGATTTGCTATGAGGCGACAAAATTACAAATTGATGCATTTAGGCAGATGTGTCATGGTGTAAAAAAAACGTGTCACATGAAACCGATGCAGCAGTGATGCAAAAGATGCACCATGTTGCAAGACAGGCCTCACTTGGGGCCATATGTATCAAGCTAATTAGCATTCGCAAAGATCAAAATTCTGCGAATTTCGGCCTTTGCGAATGCTAATTAGACAAATGGTATGTATCAAACAAGTTTGATGCAAAATAAGGAATAGCAAAATTTGCTATTCCTTATTTTGTGATTGCACTGAAGGATTTGCAAATTTTGCGATTACTTAAATGCAATGTATCAAACAAAAAATATGTAAAAAATGACATTAAGGATTTGGAAACTACCACCAACTTCTAGTTGGTGGTAATTTGTGAATTGTTTTCAAAAAGCTTTTTTTCCAAAAAACAAAAGGTGCCATATGACGCCAATACATGCCCTTAGGGCATGTATGTGTGCCATATGCCCCCAAATATCTTTTTCAGGGGTGCAGCAGGGTGTTCCTGAGACACCCCTGCACCCTTGGAAAAATTCCTAATTTGTGATGAGCTAATTGCTAATCGCAAATTAAACCTTCATTCCTATGAGCCTCCTAGCCCATGGAAATGAATGGGTAATTTGCAATTAGCAATTTGCTCATTGCAAATTAGGAATGGTAAAGAATTGCTATTTATTCCTTAAAATTCGCTATTTAGGAAATGTAAAATAGTTTGATGGTACATATGGCGGTACATCTGTAACAAGATAAGAAGCTTAGGGATACATTTATGATGACTGGCGCAATAAAGTGGACATTACTTACTTCATTGGTAGGCCTTTACATGTATTATCTCCTCTGTATTCTTTATCAAGCGTAACTTTAATCTGCAATTGTGAGTAGGCCTCACCATAAACAAACCTCTGGATAGGCCACACCTTATCGTCATCCTGGATTAATCATTTAAAATGGTAGAGACAGATTTATGATAGGTGTATGTCTCTTTTGCGCCACTGTGCGTCACTTTTATGATGCAGTGGCAGTGCAAAAGATTTGCTATGAGGCGAGAAAATTACAAATTGATGCATTTAGGCAGATGTGTCATGTTGTAAAAAAAAGTGCCACATGAAACCGATGCAGCAGTGATGCAAAAGATGCACCATGTTGCAAGACATGCCAACTTGGGGTCATATGTATCAAGCTAATTACCATTCGCAAAGATCAAAATTCTGCAAATTTCAGCCTTTGCGAATGCTAATTAGACAAATGGTATGTATCAAACAAGTTTGATGCAAAATAAGGAATAGCAAAATTTGCTATTCCTTATTTTGCGATTGCACTGAAGGATTTGCAAATTTTGCGATTCCTTAAATGCAATGTATCAAACTAAAAATATGTAAAAAATGACATTAAGGATTTGGAAACTACCACCAACTTCTAGTTGGTGGTAATTTGCGAATTCTTTTCAAAAAGCATTTTTTTTAAAAAAACAAAAGGTGCCATATGACGCCATACATGCCCTTAGGGCATGTATGTGCGCCATATGCCCCCAAATTTCTTTTTCAGGGGTGCAGCAGGGTGTTCTTGAGACACCCCTGCACCCTTGGAAAAATTCCTAATTTGCGATGAGCTAATTGCTAATCGCAAATTGTACCTTCATTCCTATCAGCCTCCTAGCCCATGGAAATGAATGGGTAATTTGCAATTAGCAATTTGCTCATTGCAAATTAGGAATGGTAAAGAATTGCTATTTATTCCTTAAAATTCGCTATTTAGGAAATGCAAAATAGTTTGATGGTACATATGGCGGTTCATCTGTAACAAGATAAGAAGCTTATGGATAGATTTATGATGACTGGCGCATCACCAGGGATGTGCCAGTCATCCTGCGCCGCTGTTCCGCCACCCATGGTGTGCTGCATTTACAATGCGGGGCATCATGGGGCAAAAATGGCACAGATGCGTGACGTATCTGTGCTGTAAAGGTAGTGATTGCTGGAGTTGTATCGCAAGTGCGATGCAGCTCAAGCAAGGCTCAGGGGTGCCCCATCTCCACAATGTTGCGTCAAGACCTATACCTGCTTAAAGCAGGCGCAGGGTTTTGACGCAGCTTTCTCCTATCTGATTGTAAATACGGCACACCATGGGTGGCAGAGCAGCGGTGCACGTTAACTGGTGCATGCCTGGGGATGTGCCATTTAACATAAATCTGCCCCTTTACATTTAAGTATGTGCAGGGGACACAGAGTTGGTGAGGCTTATCCAAGGTTAAGAAGAGATGAGTCCTGTTCACTGAAAAATTAGACATAGGCTTCACCTGCTCAGCATCGCTGGACATGGCTAAATAATAGCTGCAAAATGTTACTCTTGTTAAACAATTTTACTATTATAATCTCTGAGATTTGTCTCTTACTCTGCAACATCTCATTGTTGTTATCTTTCTTTAAAGATAAAGACAACATCAACATGAGCGACAATCTGCAATCAGTTGATTTTGACCTCATCATTGAACTTGTAATTGAAACATCAGTGGATGTTGATCCCTTGGATGATTTAAATCCTGAGGATGAAGAAGAGCGTGATGAGGATGCAGATTTGTCCGAATTATATGACATAGGGTGGGAAGCTGACCTGCTTGAGCCTAAGGAACTATAAACATTTATTTTTAAAATTTATAATAAATAAAAAGTAAAAGTGTAAACCGTTTAATTTAAAAATAAAGACACCTTCAAAAACAGGTTATGTGTAGTGTCTTCAATAAAATATTAAAATATGCTCATAAAATTAGATCAGATTCACATATAAAATAGCACAGGTAACATGAACATAAATTCCATTTCTTTTCTGCTATTTCTGTATTGTAAATTTGCAAAGGACTAAAAAATCTTCTATTTAAAATGTCAAGTAGTGTGTTAAGTTTTTGATCACTGTTATTGATTTACTGTTTGGTAATACTGGTTAATAACATTTTTTAATATATTTTACCACAGATTCAACTGCAGATCATTTCAACATTTCACCATGCCAACGAAAGAAAGAGAGAGAAAGGCTGCAAAACGTCAAAGACAGCAGGTGAATCAAAAGAAGCAGCAGTCCTCTAACAAAAAGATTTGTCAAGTCACGAAGAAAGCACCGGGTAAGAGTACAAAAACATTCATAAGAAATATGTGTAGTAAAAAAAATATTACTACAGAAAATGTTTCAGTCCATAAAAAGAGAAGCAATTCAAATGGAAAGGAAAGGCCAATTAAAAATGTTACTGCTAGAGCAAGAGATAACTCTGTGCATGATAGTAGAAGGAAACAACAGTTTAGGGACATTCGTAAACGAATGTTCCGCAACAGGATAATTGGCAATTTGTTAAAAAATATTAAGAAAGGTCAACAGAAAGTGGTTTTTTATAAGAGAAAAAAAAAAGTTGAGAAAGTTATTGATCAGGCATTTGAAATTAAACGTAAGTTATTTATTTTGATAATCAATAGAATTAGGAAGCTAAACAAGGCAATTTATGATTTCAAAAGAAATAGTAGATGGAAGAGAATAGTTAATCGTAGTAATTTTTGTGAAGTTTTTTATGGAGAATGGATTCATAGTTCAAGCTGTGAGGCATTTTTTAATGAGGAGAGTTATTTCCAGGATAATGATTTGGTGCATGCAGTTGACACCAGTGGTCGTGCTTATGAAGTGAAAGATGGTTGTCCAGTTGAAAAAGAAAAACTTTTGACAACAGAGGCAGAAGAGGTGTTAGGTAATGAGGTTTTAGGAAGACGTGCTAAGGGTCCTGTGTACACCTGGAAGTGTAGTAGTATTTGTAGTGTGCGACAGGATTCCATCAATTTGCTTTGTGATTTTGTACGGTCATTTAATAAGAAAAGTTTGAAGCAGAAAATAAGGTTGTTGCAAGAATTAGATCCTTGCAGAGTGAGAGAAGTGACAGGTTTGCATGGTCATTCACTGGCTTGTCTTTCCAGGAGAGTATGCCAGAGTGTTTTTCATCATTTCAGGATGCTAGCAGTGCATCATAATAAAGTGAGGAAATTAGTTAGAATGGTGTATTATGCTAAGAGTCCAGCAATTATGCTTAAACAATTATGTGCTGCTCTTTTGCATGGTTCTGAAATAGATGTGAAGAATATATGTGAAGAAATTGAGTTTTGTTACTTTGGAAGTAAAGAGGAGAATGTTGAAATTGACCAAGAAGAAGCGGGTAATGTGGAAGATAGTGTACAGGTTTCCAGTACAGATAATTTCCAGAGGGAAATTGTCACATTTCAGGTCAAATCAAGTGAGAGGCCAAATTTCACTTGTGTGTGTTGTCGACACACTTATTATAAGAATCAGACTAAGTTAGTGGATTTATATGCAAAAAGTGAAAGGGAAAATAATAGTGAATGGAAGGATTTCGCAACATACTTGATGGTAGAAAATTGTTTTGATTTGGGATTGGATCAACGTGTGTGTACTTATTGTTGTTGCAAATTAAATCAAAACCAGATGCCTGCTAGAGCAGTTCATAATAATCTGGAATTGGTTGAGATTCCTTCTGAATTGAAGGATTTAAATACTTATGAATCTATTTTGATTCAAAGTATCCATCCCTTTCAGGCTATTGTAAGAATGGAGCCAAAGACAGGGAAATTGCCTCCATCAGATTTACAGAGAGGATTAAAGGGAAGAGTTGTTTATTTGCCTCTAGATTTGAAGAAAAACATTAACACAATTGGAGTAGAAAAAGTGGAAGAGGAACCTCTGGTTATCTTAGTTAATGGGGTTCCGACAAAGAATAAGAAAATATGGCAAGATTTAGTAGATGTTAGGAAAGTTAAAAAGGCAACATTGTATTTGAAAAAAAAAAATAAATACTATAAGAATGTATATGTTGCAAAAGAGGAAGTAAGTGAGGAAGAGGATAGCGATTTGTGTGCTGGTCAAATTGAGAAAGTAGAACCCTCTACTAGTGTTCATCCTTTGCATTCCAAGGAAGTCATGGGGAATGCTATTGAGTTGTTTCAAATGAAACAAGCCAAAGGGAGTCCCATTAGTGTTTGGGAGGAAAGTTTGGAAGCTCGGTGTTTCCCACAGCTTTTTCCAACAGGTCAGGGAGGAAGATATGATGAGCGACCTCATCAAATTCCTGCTTCTGAATACCGGACTTTGCGATTGTATGCAGGAGATGCTAGGTTTCGACAATGCATTCCTTATTTGTTTCATCTCCTGTTTGAAAGCGATCTGTCTGGACTGTCATATGCAGTGAACCACATCTTGAAAAGTGGTATACACATGCAAAACATCTCGGCAAGTGACTTTATGGATAAAGTCAATGTCCAAGACAGTATTTTGGATTCTCACCTGATTAATCTCATGGCGTGTCAGCGTGGTACTTATGAGTACTGGTACCGTCGTCATGGTGATTTAAAATGTATGCTGAGGTACTTAGGTACTCCCACATGGTTCCTCACTCTGAGCTGTGCCGAGTATGGCTGGGAAGACTTACTTGAATTTCTACGAGAGGCAAATGCTAACGTAGATAACATCGAATTCAAGACACCTGGAGAACTGTGCTCTTTGGATCCAGTCAATGTATGTAGGTACTTCAATCATAGATTTGAAGCTATGATGTCTTTCATCATGAATAAGAAGAATCCACCTCTTGGAGAGGTGTTGGATTTCTTCTGGAGAAAGGAGTACCAAGCAAGAGGTGCTCCTCATATACATATGTTGCTGTGGATCAAGGATGCACCTAAATTTGGAACGGATCCAGAAGACTCAGTGATGAGTTTCATCCAACAGTCTTCTACGTGTGCTGTTCCAAATGCAAAGGAGAAGAAAAGCCTAAGAGAAAAAGTTCCGCGTTTCCAAAGCCATCGATGTGGAAAGTACTGCCGTCGTAAATTCCGAAACAAGGACAAGTTCTACACCAAATGTCGTTTCGGCTTTCCACGACCGGTGATTTCTAAAGGAAGAGTAAACAGTTTGATGTCTTCGCTGCGACATAATGTCATGAAGAAATCACCTAAAAACACATACAATTTGAAGAGGAACGAAGAGTCCAAGTACATCAACGACTACAACCCGGTGATTTTGTCCATGTGGAATGCTAACATGGATATACAGTTTGTGGCTGATAACTGTATGGCTGTGGCTCGGTATGTGACGTCTTACATCACCAAAAAAGAGAAGACAGAATTGAAGGATATGTGGGAGGACATTTCCCATGAAAAGAGCCTCAGCAAGAAGTTGTACAGTTTCAGTCTGAAGATGTTGTCGCATCGAGAAATTGGAGCTTACGAATGCTCTGAACGGTTGTCTTCAGCAAGTCTCTATGCCAAGTCCAGGAGTATCATTTGGGCGAGTCTTGGTCTTGCTGCAACGCGTAATCGAGTTCTGAAACCTGTGCGGGAAATTGAGTATTTGGCGGAAAAGGAGCCAAACAGTACCGACATTTTGAAGACCAACATGTTGGATACATATTATCCAAATAGAAGCAGTCACCTCGACAATGTTTGTCTGTATGAGGTTCTTCAAAATTACATATTCAAGAGGAACATCAAAGAAGATACTGAGAAAGGAGTGTATGCTGTAATAGGAAGTGAGGGATGTCTGGTCAAGCAAAGAAAATGCCACTTGGTAAACCATCGAAAATTGAGTGGCGAATCTCCTGAAAAAAAGGAGTTTTTCTATTTAGCACTTTTGCAACTTTTCAAGCCTTGGCGTGCAGAAGAGGAACTGCTTGGAGATTTCCTCTGTTACGAAGACTCTTTCAATGCCGCCAAGGAGACCATAGAATGTCCTGCTTTTCCCAAATATGTAGAAATGTTGAATGCGGAAATTGAGCAGGAAGCAACGATTGCAGCCGAGATTGCCAGAGACAGTTCTCAGGACAGTCAGAGTTCTGCTTCATTGAGTCAGGATCCACTAGGAGGACCTGTTATCGAAAATGAAGCTGCCACTGCCATGAATGAAGTGGAAAGAGCCATGGCACATGCTCAGGAGGATGCGGTTAACTTAGAAGAGTTGGTAAGACAACTCAACGTTGAGCAGAGGAAAATATATGACGAAGTTACCATGCAAATTGATCATGGATTAAGTCATGACAAGAAAGAGTGCTCATGTACGTCGTTGAAGCCTGTCCGACTGTACGTGAGTGGAGAAGCGGGAACTGGAAAAAGTTTCCTCATTAAAGCAATTTCATGCTATTTGCAGGAAAGGACAGAGTCATCGCTGTCTTGTGTTGTCACCGCTCCAACTGGACTGGCAGCACATAACATTAAAGGGATTACTTTACATCGTTTACTGATGCTGCCAGTGGAGCATGACAACAAATTACAATATCACAAGCTATCTGGAGATGCTTGTTTTGAAGTTTCAAGAATCTTGAGGAAAATGAAACTTCTTATCATTGACGAAGTAAGCATGGTTTCCAATGTCATGCTTGCCTTTGTGCATTTGAGAATGCAAGAAGTTCTCAAAACAGAGTATGATGTGTTATTTGGTGGCAAACACATCATTGTTTTCGGAGATCTTTTGCAGCTGACACCAGTGAAAGGGCAACCTGTGTTCAAAATGCTCACGCATGAAGATACCAGGAAGTGCCTAGGCAGCATTGGCAACGTCAATATATGGTTAAACTTCAATTATGCTGAACTGCATGAAAATATGCGTCAGGCGAAGGATGAAGTTTACAAGACTATTCTACAAGATGTTAGAATTGGAAAAGTGACCGAGCATGGGAAAGAAGCTTTACATGCACGATTACTGTCAAATTTATATCCAGAACAAGATGTTGTGCCTGAGAATATTTTTCAGAAAATTACTGATAAGAAATCTGGAATATGTTTGATGCCAACTCTTGCAGAATGTGCCAAATTCAACAACAAAATGTTGCATTTAGAAAAGCAAGAGATTGTGAAACTGGAAGCTATTGACAGAGTAGAGCATATGGGATCAACAATTATTTTGTCTGAGAATCTGAAAACAAAATTGGATTCATTAGAGAAGAGTATATCTAAAACTGCAGGTTTTGAAAAGACTCTGAATGTGTGCTTGAACTGCCGTATAATTTTAAGAAGGAATTTACATGTTGAAAGAGGTCTGGTAAATGGATCAATGGGTAATGTTGTTGATTTTGTAAAATACAGAAATAGAGATGGAATAGAATTTTTAAAAATTAAATTTGATGGCATTGAGGAAGTACAGCTAATTGGTCATTGCTCTGCTAGATTTTTGCTTGTAAAAGACTTATATGTTCGCCGTAAGCAGTTTCCTGTTTGCTTGGCATATGCGGTGACAATCCATAAATCGCAAGGTTTAAGTGTAGACTGTGCATTGGTGAATATTGGCAGTTCTGTGTTCAAGGAGGGTATGGCATATGTGGCATTGTCACGAGTTAGAACTTTATCGGGATTGTACTTGATTGAGTGTGATGTCACAAACATTTGTGCGGATCTAGATTGTGTTAAGGAATACAATAGGTTAAGAAGAGAGTATGCGCCACATTTGCCTCAGTATCCTTTGTTTGAGAAACGTGTGGTAGGCCGGAAACGAAGAAATGTGACCAATACTGGGGAGGTTGTAGCAAAAAGACGAAAAGTCGATGAACCTAAAATTACAAGCAGAAACAAAAAGGATTCTGTTGAAGATGTTGTTGGTTTTCAATTTGAAAACAGTTCTGGTGTCAACTGCTATGCTAATGTAGTGGTTAATGTTTTGTTTTCTCTAGAAAATGTAAAAGAAGAGATTGTGGTCAATTCTGATCAAAGATTTTGCAGTTTGTTAAATTCTGTGTTAGAGAAATGTAGCACTGATAGAACAAACATAGAAAGTGTGTCTGAAATTCGAAATCTGTTAGACAGATGTTCAGGCCAAACACAATTCTCTCAAAATATTCAGCAAGATTGTCAGGAGTTTTTAATGTATATGCTTGATGTATTGCATGCTGAAGGTGTAGATGTAGATCAGCTGTTTGGGCTTTCTTATCAATGGCAGCATGACTGCAATGGCTCCTACACAATTTGGCCTTGAGGATAAGTGTAGTTCAGAGACATAACTTCTAACCATAAGACTGGACGTCATGGAGAAATAAGTGCACTTTGAATGAGTTCAGAAAAACTATTTCTTTTTAAAAGCTAATTGAAGCAGCCAATCAAAACATAGAGTAGAGGGAATGTAAGTCTGCAATGCTGTCTACTGTTTTACATTGCTTTGTGATTGAAAGTGATGTAGAGAATTAAATAATTGTACTAGTCATAGAGTTAGTGTAAGTCTGCTTCATAGTAAGCAGTATCAGTGTCATAGGAAATGTAGAACATGACTGAGCAAGAAGGGGAAGATATTACTATTCCAGGATTGTGAAAATGATCTTCAACATTTTAATTCTGAAAGTTGCAGAAATGCCAAATGACGGGATTGGCTTACAAGAAATCCAAGAGTTATAAATGGCTCTGACAAGATTTGGCCTTGTGGAAACTTGTGGTAGAGAGCAAGAAGTCATTTATTGCATGTAACATGTTTTTAAAAACGATGGAGATTTTCTTTCAGAAAGTGGCGGGCTGAAAGTAATAACAGCACAAAAGAGTGTAAGCTGTTCATAGGACATCCTTTGACGTCATGGAAAGTAAGTTAACTTTAAGGAGTTCTGAATTCTGATTTGTTATGTTGTATGGGTTTTTTAAACACAATCATTTTGATTGTGTTTTTTTTTCCCCGGTGTTATATGATGAATACCTTCAAGTCACTGTTTTTAGTGAATTTTGATACATTCTGAGAACAGCAAAAATAAACCATTTAACATGTATAATTAATTCTGTACTGTTTGCATTTATGATGTATATGTAGAACTGTGTAGGAGGCATGGAGAAGGTGAGGCTTCTGTAAGTGTCAAAGTTGTTGCGTGCAGTGCTGCACTTCTGCGTATTCTTTCATATGCTAGACTACATCTGCACAATGAGATACCTAAGCAAAGGAAACACAAGTGATGTGATTGTGAAATGAGCAAAATAAATTGTACGTATTTCATTTACATCACCTGTGTTTCCTATCATTACGAATCACATTGTGCAGATCAAGTTTAGGTCTGTCCAGGGAAACATAGGAGGTTTGGACTTTGTTCAAGAGTGCAGTGGACATGACTCACTTCATTGGTAGACCTTCACATATATTATGTCCTCTATTCTCTTCAACAACTCGAAATTTCATCTGCAACCCTGAGTAGGCCTCACCTCAAACAAACTTCTGGATAGGAGACATCTTATTGGCATCCTGAAGCAATTATTTAAAATTTTAGTGTCTTGCGACACTTTTCTGAGACAACAGCAATGCAAAAGATGCACCATGTTTTAAGATAGGCCTCACTTCATCTGCATCAAGATACTGTTAGTTTAAAATGTATATCTTTAGGACTGTGTAGGTGGCCTGGAGAAGCAGAAGCTTCTGTAAGTGTCAAAGTTGTTGAAAAACTGTTTGTCCTTCAATCTTTTCCCTTGTCTTTTGTAATTTTTAAATACATGTTTTAATATTTTTCAAATGTTTGTTCTCTCTTTCACAGATTGAAAGTATAAAAACAAAAAGTGAGTAATTTAACGACAATTATAAGGTAAATGTTTTGTACTGTTTTCGTTACATTTCTATCACATTTAACTACTATTAGTTCCACTGCTTCATTTCTTTAACCCTCAGTTTCCTGCCTTTGCTACTTCCCTCATTCCTTTCTCTATTACCTACTTACTCAACTCCTTCCACTCTTTTTGTCAGTCCCTCTCTTCTCATAGTTCCTCACTCTTGTTCACTCACTCCGTCTCTATTACTCTTAGTGTCTTTGACTGATCACTGTATCACTATTTGTTCATAATGCTTTCTCTGTGTAGTTGAAGCACACTAAGGGGCATATTATGAACACAGCCAATAAAATTATTGCTCTTTTTATTGGCAGAAAACTGGTGCAAAAGTGGTTTTAGCGGCAGTTTTCTGCCGCAAAAGCAGCTTTAGCGACACATTTCTGCCAATAAAAGCTGCAAAACTTTTATTGCCTATGTTGATGATATGGCTCTATGTTACTTACATTTCTTTGCTGTTTCAATTAATCTTTTTCTGTTATTTTTTGTTTTCTGTTTTCTATTTTTTCTCTCTGTTATTCCTCATGTTTTAATCTTATTTTGAACATTCACTCACATTCTCCAAGAAACTCTTCTTTGTTAATGTTATACTCTCTTTTTTTTTCTTTCACTTCGTTATCTATTTTGTTTTTCACAATTATACCCTCTTCCGTCTTTTCTTCGGTAAATATATCTATTAAACAGTATCTCTTCTTTACTCCCTATAGCTGTCTTTCTTTCAACATCACTCTCTGTTTACTTTCCTTATACTTACTCTTTTTAAAAAAAAAAAAAAATTTTGGTTAGCTCCCGGTCCGCGTACCGGGAAGCTAACCGGGAAGCGAACCAAAAGAAATAGAGCTTGCCAGAGTGCTAAACATTCTAGCAATTTTTTTTGAAAGGGAAGGTAGTTCTGAAAAGAACTTTTTTTTATATATTTTTGTTGTTTTATATTTTTTTTTTTTTTTTGAACATTTTTTGGTTTTTTTGTATTTTTTGAACGATTTTATATTTTTTTTGGTTTTTTTGGGGGGGGAAACAACAAAAAACAGGCATTGAAAAGGGCTCAACAGGAGCAAAAAAAAATTACTGGGGGCGGTTAGGGCAATTATGATGTTCATACGCCAGGTTGATAGCATTTATGCTCATATTGCCACATGCTAACAACGCACGACAGTGCATACAAGTGTGAATCATGTGACCAAAATTTTCTTGTATGTTTGGCACAGTTTCCCGTGCCTCTGCTGGTGTCAATGAAATGGATATTCTTGATCTGGCCACAGGAGTTGATCTTGGATTTTCCTGCAAATCCCGTATTTCCGCCCGGCTATAATTGAGTGGATGCTTCCTTGTCATGTGCCTGTGCATAGTATGGTTCCCGTAACTATATTTCTTATCCGTCCCTCTGGATAATTTTTCTTTACAGATGAGGCAGGTGACATACCTCGCATTGACTTTTTTTTGGCCAGGAGGGATCGAATAAAACTGCCAGATGAAACTGGCTTTCTTATGGGAAACCCGGGGCACCTCTTCTAAGAACTGTGGTTCTTCTCCCTCCTCTTCATCCATTTCTTCCTCTTCCTCCTCAGTGTTGGTCATGACCTGGGGAGGTGGTCCTCTCTTCCCATGAGGAGGTGGAGGTGGTGGTGGGGGTGCACCAGCTGAAGCTACCAATGAAGCCATTTCTGATATAGTAATAAAGGTCTTCCTCTCACAATGATGAAAGTCAGAGTGAGGAAAGAAGGAGGGGTTTTCATCATTTGGGAAAAACAATACTTCTCAACCAATGAAAAGTGTTATTTTTAGGTCACCTGACCTAGCCTTACATCATTATGAAACCAAAAGTGAAATGAACCAATGAAAAGTTTTATTAACAAGTCACATGACCTCTCACGCTCATGTTACGCGCTGCGGAACGCGCCCCGGTTAGCTTCCGGGTTGCTGCGCTTCGCGCCTCGGTCCGCGCCCCGGGACACTTCCGGGTGCGCTAACGCGGTACGTCACAAGACGCATTACGCGGCAACGCGATACGTCGCGCATTCGCGACGCGCCGCGGATCGCTTCCGGGGAGCTGCGTTTCGCGCCTCGGTCCGCGCCCCGGGGCACTTCCGGGTGCGCTAACGCAGTACGTCATAAGACGCATTACGCGGCAACGCGATACTGTCACTATGTTGATTTCTTACCGGTTCGCGGACCGGGTCGCGGCATCAATTTGAGCTAACGGAAAGCTTCCCGGTTCGCGGACCGGGAGCGAAACAAAAAAAATATTTAAAAAAAATTATTAATAAACATATAAAATATATTTTGGGATTTAAAGAAGAATACATTTTACAGCTATAGATATTAGCTTTTAAAAAACCAATGAAATTCACTGAAAAAACCATAGGTTATAGACCATATATAGTTAGGAATTAGCATTTACAAAACCTTGAAAATTCACTGAAAAAACCATAGGTTATACACCATATATAGTTAGGAATTAGCATTTAAAAAACCTTATTTTACTCACACAAAACCAATGAAATTCCATATATAGTTAGTTGTACTAACTATATATCGCGCACCCGCAATCCACTGCTGATCATGTCACATATTACATCATTCATGACATGGTCAGTGACATCACTGATGACATCTCAAATGACATCACTGATGACATCACTGATGACATCACTGATGACATCTCATTTGACATTACTGATCACATCACTGATGACATCATTCATGTGATAATACGATGAACCTCTTCAGACTCTAATATAACCTTAGATACACTCAGTGTAAACAGACACTCACAGACTGTCACTCATCCATGGAGTTACTTACACACCTAGTCAGTCATGCAAAGAATCAATCACACCTCCATTTTCACAACTATACAGTTATACACACCTTACTTATTCAAACATATACTAAAACATATTTACTCACTTATACAATCCTGGATACAAGTGCACAATGATCCATACAGCCACTCACACATTCACTGGCTCTTATTTATATCTGTCAACTCTCACATGTACTGTATTTTACATATGTACTTACTTTGACATGTAGCACTGAGATATCTATTCACTCACCAATACAGTCATGCACACAGTCAACCGCCCATACAGCTGTTTCCACATGCACTTTTGAACCCATACATCTATGCACAGAGTCATACACCTCCCAGCCACCCACACACACACTCAGTCTCCCATACAAATGCTTGGGCAACCAATCAATAACCCATATAGTTACTCATATAGCTACTGATCAACACATGCAGCAGTTTACAGAACAACAGACATAATGATGCACAAATTAAGACAGTTTAGTCACTAACCCATGCACTCAGTGAGACACATTTAACCACTCACTCATACAGTCAGTCATGCACCTACTAAATCCTTCATCCAGACACTTATACATCCACTCATTCTTAAATATGTAAGACATATTTTAACTTTACAGAAAAATACAGTCACTGGATGTTGTCATCAGTGATGTCATCAGTGATGTCATTTGAGATGTCATCAGTGATGTCATCAGTGATGTCATTTGAGATGTCATCAGTGATGTCATCAGTGATGTCACTGACCATGTCATGAATGATGTAATATGTGACATGATCAGCAGTGGATTGCGGGTGCGCGATATATAGTTAGTACAACTAACTATATATGGAATTTCATTGGTTTTGTGTGAGTAAAATAAGGTTTTTTAAATGCTAATTCCTAACTATATATGGTGTATAACCTATGGTTTTTTTCAGTGAATTTTCAAGGTTTTGTAAATGCTAATTCCTAACTATATATGGTCTATAACCTATGGTTTTTTCAGTGAATATATATATATATATTCACTGAAAAAACCATAGGTTTCAGGCCTTATATAGTTAGGAATTAACATATAAAAAACCATTGAAATTGCTCCTATATAGTTAGTTGTACTAACTATATTTGGTGCACCCGCAATCCACTGCTGATGATGTCACATATTACATCATTCATAACATGGTCAGTGACATCACTGATCTGAAGAACCGCTGCCTGCGGTGCCTCCCTGAACTGCTTGACGGAGGCCCCCGAGGGGCGGTGTGGTGGCGCGGACTGGGAGGGGGCGCTTGGCTCCTGCCCTCTCCCCAAGTCTCGCTCGGCCAGCTGAGTTCCGCCCACTCTTGCGGCACAGTGCCTTACTCGGCCGGTTGAGTTTCGCCTACTCTTGCGGCTACAGCGTCTCACCCGCCATCCAGCTGAGTTGCGCCCACTCTTGAGCCTACGACATGGAGAGGCCGGGGCGTTGACTAGGCGGGGCCTCCGGCCGCAACCACAGCGCCAACGATCGCTGCTGACGGAGGGGAGCCTTGCCGGTGAGAGCCACTGATCTGAAGAACCGCTGCCTGCGGTGCCTCCCAGAACCGCTTGACGGAGGCCCCCGAGGGGCGGTGTGGTGGCGCTGACTGGGAGGGGGTGCTTGGCTCCTGCCCCCTCCCCAAGTCTCGCTCGGCCAGCTGAGTTCCGCCTGTTCTTGGGGCACAGTGCCTCACTCGGCCGGTTGAGTTTAACCTACTCTTGCGGCTACAGCATCTCACCCGCCATCCAGCTGAGTTGCGCCCACTCTTGCGGCCTATGACATGGAGAGGCCGGGGCGTTGACTAGGCGGGGCCTCCGGCCGCAACCACAGCGCCAACGATCGCTGCTGACGGAGGGGAGCCTTGCCGGTGAGAGCCACTGATCTGAAGAACCGCTGCCTGCGGTGCCTCCCTGAACCGCTTGACGGAGGCCCCCGAGGGGCGGTGTGGTGGCGCAGACTGGGAGGGGGCGCTTGACTCCTGCCCCCTCCCCAAGTCTTGTTGCCCTGGTGTGGCCTGAGATCGCCCCCGACATAGGCGGCCGGCTCCCGGGGTCCGGCGGAATTTTTTGCCTTTTGGTGACTCTTCATTCTGGACCTTGTCCCACAATCCGTTTGACCTGAAGACACGTCTTGCGGTGCCCTCGCAATGCGGCCTGGTCCCTGAATGTGTGCAGGGGGACGGTATTGATTGGATCAAGATGGCGGCTTCACACAAAGCTGACTCAAGTGTTGCTGCTGATGCTATGCAGACAAAAACTGGTTTTCAGTTTGTACATTCTTCAGGATTTTTCCATCCAAGGCTGGTTGAGAGTTTGTAGAACGATGGCTTCAGATTTTCAACATACTACTCTTCAACATTCTTCATAAATGTAACAATGTGAGACTCACTAGGAGAACGGCCGTTTATCTTTCCTTTCAAAATGCTGCCAACAATATTTTCTGAATGGAAGACACCATCTTGTAGCATAAAGGGCTGCGTCAAGGGTGGTATTGCCCAGAATGTCTTGTTTTCTAGTGCTCGTAATGACGAAGCCAGAACTGCCAAAAGGGATTCTGGTCCTGCCGCTACTTATTGGAGACATTGAACTATACTCTGGACCTGCCTGGCCTCGACCAAAATGGCGCCAGTATGTGAGCGACTTGCAACTCCTTATGACGTTCTAGTTACTTAGCCTTGACGTTATGGGGGATGTATGCGGTCTTTGTGCACATGGCGGGCGGGGAAGGGTACTGACTGGGAATACGGACAACCCTATTGATGTCGATTTTTCATTATTGATTATTGATTATTGTATTAATAAAGCTTCGAAGTAATGTTACCCATGATACTCGCCCATGGTGTGCGTATGGACGATTTTATTGTAACTGATCCTGTTATACTTTCAATTATAAAATCAACCTTCACTGATCCTGCAAACGTTTGTCACGTTTACTTTTTTCAATTAAATGGCTCGCTTGTTACATACTCCTATACCCCTGGCTTTTGAAAGACACCATCTTGTAGAATAAAGGGCTGCGTCAAGGGTGGTATTGCCCAGAATGTCTTGTTTTCTAGTGCTCGTAATGACGAAGCCAGAACTGCCGAAAGGGATTCTGGTCCTGCTGCTACTTATTGGAGACATTGAACTATACTCTGGACCTGCCTGGCCTCGACCAAAATGGCGCCAGTATGGGAGCGAATTGCAACTCCTTATGACGTTCTAGTTACTTAGCCTTGACGTTATGGGGGATGTATGCGGTCTTTGTGCACATGGCGGGCGGGGAAGGGTACTGACTGGGAATACGGACAACCCTATTGATGTCGATTTTTCATTATTGATTATTGTATTAATAAAGCTTCGAAGTAATGTTACCCATGATACTCGCCCATGGTGTGCGTATGGACGGTTTTATTGTAACTGATCCTGTTATACTTTCAATTAAAAAATCAACCTTCACTGATTCTGCAACCGTTTGTCACGTTTAGTTTTTTCAATTAAATGGCTCGCTTGTTACATACTCCTATACCCCTGGCTTTTGAAAGACACCATCTTGTAGAATAAAGGGCTGCGTCAAGGGTGGTATTGCCCAGAATGTCTTGTTTTCTAGTGCTCGTAATGACGAAGCCAGAACTGCCGAAAGGGATTCTGGTCCTGCTGCTACTTATTGGAGACATTGAACTATACTCTGGACCTGCCTGGCCTCGACCAAAATGGCGCCAGTATGGGAGCGAATTGCAACTCCTTATGACGTTCTAGTTACTTAGCCTTGACGTTATGGGGGATGTATGCGGTCTTTGTGCACATGGCGGGCGGGGAAGGGTACTGACTGGGAATACGGACAACCCTATTGATGTCGATTTTTCATTATTGATTATTGTATTAATAAAGCTTCGAAGTAATGTTACCCATGATACTCGACCATGGTGTGCGTATGGACGGTTTTATTGTAACTGATCCTGTTATACTTTCAATAAAAAAATCAACCTTCACTGATTCTGCAACCGTTTGTCACGTTTAGTTTTTTCAATTAAATGGCTCGCTTGTTACATACTCCTATACCCCTGGCTTTTGAAAGACACCATCTTGTAGAATAAAGGGCTGCGTCAAGGGTGGTATTGCCCAGAATGTCTTGTTTTCTAGTGCTCGTAATGACGAAGCCAGAACTGCCGAAAGGGATTCTGCTCCTGCCGCTACTTATTGGAGACATTGAACTATACTCTGGACCTGCCTGGCCTCGACCAAAATGGAGCAAGTATGGGAGCGACTTGCAACTCCTTATGACGTTCTAGTTACTTAGCCTTGACGTTATGGGGGATGTATGCGGTCTTTGTGCACATGGCGGGCGGGGAAGGGTACTGACTAGGAATACGGACAACCCTATTGATGTCGATTTTTCATTATTGATTATTGTATTAATAAAGCTTCGAAATAATGTTACCCATGATACTCGCCCATGGTGTGCGTATGGACGATTTTATTGTAACTGATCCTGTTATACTTTCAATTATAAAATCAACCTTCACTGATCCTGCAACCGTTTGTCACGTTTAGTTTTTTCAATTAAATGGCTCGCTTGTTACATACTCCTATACCCCTGGCTTTTGACCCTTTCCTACGCGCGATCTGTAGTACCGCCCTCGGGCGATCTATGTAATGAACAGACTACCATTGCCGAAACACAAAGGAATGCATCTCAGAGAGATAAGTCAAGTACGTGGTAGATAAAAACATTTTCGTGTTTATGCACGCTGATGTGCTTTGAACGCTGCCCCCCCCCCCTCATCATTTAGATTACCACCGCCCATTGCACAAAAGCGTACTGGGCGCTCCCAACGCAAAAAATGTTTTTTTTTTGGTTTTTTTTGCCCCGCTGGGCCCTTTTAAAGCCTCCACATCAAACCTAGGGGGTCAGGGAGGATCTACTATGCCCCCTTATGGTCATTTCCCCCTTTGTTTTGGCCTCCTCCTGTCTATCGATCCTACCGAGAGACAAGATGGTGGCCGCTCCGGACTGTTTAGAATGTTGACAGACACCGGAGAGCCAATCAGCTTCGCTTCGCGAAGTTCCGTTACGCATCAAGTATGCGAACCGGAGCGCTACCCGGAGCGCTGTTACAGATATATATATTTTTTTGAACGTTAATTTATCAAAATCCACTGGAGCACATATATTGAGACCTAGCAAAAGGCTACCAGTCCCTACAATTTTGCCAAGTTTCGTGCAAATCCATTCAGCCGTTCGAGCTAAAAGTGAGGCCAACCGCCCTATGGAAATTAACATAGGAAAAACGCGTTTTGGGACCCCCCTCTTTTCTCGGCCCCCCCTTGACGAAACCCCCCCAAATATTCAGGGGCTGCTCAGAAACAAAATGTTCCATTTTCCTGAAAATTTCAGCCAATTCCGTCCACAAACGCCAAAGTTATTAGACATAGAATTTTCAAAAATCCCATAGAGAAAAAATCCTAACTATATATACCTACTGGCGACCGCCAGTAGGTAATATATATATATATATTTTCACTGAAAAAACCATAGGTTTCAGGCCTTATATAGTTAGGAATTAACATATAAAAAACCATTGAAATTGCTCCTATATAGTTAGTTGTACTAACTATATTTGGTGCACCCGCAATCCACTGCTGATGATGTCACATATTACATCATTCATAACATGGTCAGTGACATCACTGATGACATCACTGATGACATCACTGATGACATCTCAAATGACATCACTGATGACATCACTGATGGCATCTCAAATGACATCACTGATGACATCACTGATGACATCTCATTTGACATCACTGATGACATCACTGATGACATCATCCAGTGACTGTGTTTTTCTGTAAAGTTTAAATATGTTTTACATATTGAAGAATGAGTGGATGTATAAGTGTCTGGATGAAGGATTTAGTAGGTGCATGACTGACTGTATGAGTGAGTGATTAAATGTGTCTTACTGAATGCATAGGTTAGTGACTAAACTGTGTGAATGTGTGCATCAGTATGTCTGTTGTTGTGTAAGCTGCTGCATGTGTTGATCAGTAGCTATATGAGTGGCTATATGGGTTATTGATTGGTTGCCCAAGTATTTGTATGGGAGACTGAGTGTGTGTGTGTGGCTGGCTGGGAGGTGTGTGACTCTGTGCAGATCAATGTGTACTTGTATCAGTGATTGTATAAGAGAGTAAGTATGTGTTAGTATATGTTTGAATAAGTAAGGTGTTGTGTGTATAACTATATAGATGAGGAAATGGAAGTGTGATTGATTCTTGTGTGAGTAACTCCATGGATGAGTGGCAGTGTGTGAGTGTCTGCATAGGTGTATGAGTGCATATGATAGTGTTGCATTGATGAGTGACTGTATGTATGAGTGATTGTATGGGTGAATGAGTGGATGTGTGTGTAGACCTAGGAATCAGTGAGTACCTATGTAGTAACTGATATTGGTGTGTCAGTGGTTTCAAGAATGGTAGTCTGTATTTAACACTGGGTGTATCAAAGGTTATATTAGAGTGTGAGGAGGTGCATAGTATTATCACATGAATGATGTAATCAGTGATGTCATCAGTGATGTCAAATGAGATGTCATCAGTGATGTCATCAGTGATGTCATTTGAGATGTCATCAGTGATGTCATCGGTGATGTCACTGACCATGTCATGAATGATGTAATATGTGACATTGT
The DNA here is from genome assembly GCF_964261635.1 of Lissotriton helveticus. Taxonomy (NCBI): domain Eukaryota; kingdom Metazoa; phylum Chordata; class Amphibia; order Caudata; family Salamandridae; genus Lissotriton; species Lissotriton helveticus. The sequence goes on from NC_136059.1 coordinate 55,189,800, forward strand.
CAGCAGTGGATTGCGGGTGCGCCAAATATAGTTAGTACAACTAACTATATAGGAGCAATTTAAATGGTTTTTTATATGTTAATTCCTAACTATATAAGGCCTGAAACCTATGTTTTTTTCAGTGAATTTTCAAGGTTTTTTAAATGCTAATTCCTAACTATATAAGGCCTAAAACCTATGTTTTTTTCAGTGAATTTCAAAGGTTTTTTAAATGCTAATTCCTAACTATATAAGGCCTGAAACCTATGTTTTTTTCAGTGAATTTGCAAGGTTTTTTAAATGTTAATTCCTAACTAAATAAGGCCTGAAACGTATGTTTTTTTCTGTGAATTTGCAAGGTTTTTAAAATACTAATTTTATTAGCGGATAACGTTTAAATATGTTAATATCCTTGTGGGACCACCTGAACAGCCCTAGGGATCCGATTTCTGGACCGGAGCAAGATGCTCTCTGATTTTGCCATATTTCTTGCCTTCTGCCCCCCTGATTGTGCCGTATTTCTTGCTTCTGCCCCCCTGATGTGCCATATTTCTTGGCATCTGCCCTCCTGATTGTGCCACTGTGGAGGGAGAAAGCAAAATGTGGATGACACTGAAACAAAAGTGATAAGTCAGAAGAGGTCTGACAGAAAGCCAATATGTGTTACATATATGCATTTTTGTTAAGATTTTTTTCTGGAAAGCATGAGGTTGGTGAGGCAACTAAAGTTGTCTCTAAGCCAGGCCTAATAATACTTGTACTACACACACTCGTACTAAACAGTCGTATGTGCGTGAAATTGCAGTTCTTGCATACAAATGCCAAGCTTATTATACGTCTTGTGTGGCTTTTTTTTTTACTTTAAATTGGTATAATTGAAAGTGCTTTTTGCACCGACCGAATAAAGATACCTACATTCCCCAAAATACCTTTACACAGGTGCCAGTCTTCTGAGAGCAGATTGCGCACAGCCATTTCTTTTGGTAATCACCCTTTACGGCTTTGTGCAATACACATACGTTTATAAATAAATGCATGAATAAACAAAGGCTTTAAAAACATTTTTTTTTAAATTATGCTTTATCTTGCCAAGCAATCAAATCTTCACACATTTCTAAAGCCTGAATATAGGAGAAGAGCGGAGCGGGCCATCTTCTTTGAGAAATTTGCGAAGATTCATCAACCAGCGCCAAAGTTATTCCCAATAGAATGTTGCGAATTTCCTATGGAAACTAGGTCCTAACTATATATACCTACTGGCGACCGCCAGTAGGTAATATATATAAATATATATTACCTACTGGCGGTCGCCAGTAGGTATATATAGTTAGGATTTTTTCTCTATGGGATTTTTGAAAATTCTATGTCTAATAACTTTGGCGCTTGTGGACGGAATTGGCTGAAATTTTCAGGAAAATGGCACATTTTGTTTCTGAGCAGCCCTTGAAAATTTGGGGGGGGTTTGTCAAGGGGGGGCCGAGAAAAAAGGGGAGTCCCAAAACGTGTTTTTAACATTGAGTTTTCCATAGGGCGGTTGGCCTCACTTTTAGCCCGAACGGCTGAATGGATTTGCATGAAACTTGGCAAAATTGTAGGGACTGGTAGCCCGATGTGCCTTTGCTAGGTCTCAATATATGTGCTCCAGTGGATTTTGAGAAATTAACGTTCAAAAAAAGATATATATCTGTAACAGCGGACCGGGCAGCGCTCCGGTTCGCGGACTTTTCGCGGTACGGAGCTTTGTGAAGCGAAGCTGATTGGTTCTCCGGCGTCTGTGAACATTCCAAACAGTGCGTAGCGGCCGCCATCTTGTCTCTCGGTAGGATCGAGAGACAAGAGGAGGCCAAAGCGAAGGGGCAAATGACCATAAGGGGGCATAGTAGATCCTCGCTGACCCCCTAGGTTTGATGTGGAGGTTTTAAAAGGGCCCCGCGGGGCAAAAAAAAAAATAATAATAATTAATCGAACGGCTGAATGGATTTGCACGAAACTTGGCAAAATTGTAGCGACTGGTAGCCCGATGTGCCTTTGCTAGGTCTCAATATATGTGCTCCAGTGGATTTTGAGAAATTAACGTTCAAAAAAAGATATATATCTGTAACAGCGCTCCGCTTCGCGTAACGGAGGTTTGCGAAGCTGATTTGTTCTCCGGCGTCTGTAAACATTGCAAACAGTCCGTAGCGGCCGCCATCTTGTCTCTCGGTAGGATCGAGAGACAAGAGGAGGCCAAAGCGAAGGGGCAAATGACCATAAGGGGGAATAGTAGATCCTCGCTGACCCCCTAGGTTTGATGTGGAGGTTTTAAAAGGGCCCCGCGGGGCAAAAATAATAATAATAATAATAATCGAACGGCTGAATGGATTTGCACGAAACTTGGCAAAATTGTAGGGACTGGTAGCTCGATGTGCCTTTGCTAGGTCTCAATATATGTGCTTCAGTGGATTTTGAGAAATTAACGTTCAAAAACAAGATATATATCTGTAACAGCGCTCCGCTTCGCGGAGATAAAATTATATCTGTATTACCTAGCTGTTGCTAACACCAGTTAGCGACGGCTAGTAGGAGATAGCGACCATCTTGGGCCCCACTTTGCATGTGAGTGATATTTATCACTAATGACATGCAAAGTGGGCATGCCAAGATGTTAGCGACTGGAAACAGTCGGTAACATCGCTATCTCCTATTATCAACTTTTGGAAATATTCGCGATAAGCGCGAATATCTCCAAAAGCTAGCACCTGCCCTGAGCAGTTCTTAGCCATGTTATCCAATGGGAGGTGGATAACATGGCTAAGAGCATTAGCTCGGTAATGCATGAATATCGCTGAGTTTTCAGCGATATTAATGCATTGCGGTCGTTTTTTATCGTATTTGCGATAAACCTTGATAATAGCAAGGTTTATCTGCGATAATTTCTGACGATGCTTAGCGGTAAAAAAATCGTTGCTAAGCATCGTTAGGGATAAATATCGCTTAACTTTGGTAATATGCCCCAACGTCTGTTAACGTTCGATTTGAAGGAAATCAGGAAGTGTTGAAAAACATTGTCTGCGCCATCTTGTCTTTTTTCAAATGCCACACTTTTGTCGTGCACGGCAGTCATTTTAGATGCCTTGACCAGACCCACTCTGTGCACGCTGTCGATCCTTAGCATGGCTCCCCACCCTCGCAAGCATCTCCCCCAGGCAGTGGTCACCCCCGCTCTCTGTCTTATGCATGGGTAATAAACCTCCCCCCATCTGCGCTGCTCTTCCCTGAGAATCACACCCTGTGCCCGCCCGACACCTCCCTTTTGCCCTATTCACTACCGCACCCTCTGACACTCCTTTTCCTCTGTGTCCGATTGTCCAGGCCGGTCCTAGGGTATCAGCTAGCCCTGCAGATGTAGTTTATGGCCCCAGCTGTAAAGAATCACCCCTCTTCAAAGGAGTTATAGTAGATCAAGGCCCACACTCGATGAGATCCGTCACAGCAGACGCGTTCCTATTGTCTGAAAACCATCCTGTATTGTGATTGGGGAGGGGACCGAGCCTGAAGCGGAAGATTCCAGGGATGACTCTTTGTACATCAAAGTTTTTACAATTATGTGTCACATTAAAAATATATAGCACTCCGACAAAGTAGTAAGATTATAAAACTTTAATAACTTATAAATATATACAAGAAAACAAAAACAGTAATAACATATAAACATTTTTAGGGAAAAACAACGAAGTAGCGGTCGGCTGTGCGAATAGTCCCAACGCAGCACAACGTCCAGATTTCTGGCGTGGGGCGTCGCGGTGGGTGGGTCATCAGTAGCAAACTGTTGTGCGAATAGTTCCAAGGCAGCAGAACGATGGCACCAAGGTGATGTCCAGTAAGTTGCCGCACTGGTTTTGGTATCCTACAATGCTGCTCCGAATAACGGCGTGGGGCGCCCAGGGGGAGGCGGCGTGAACGGGCCTCTCCAGGTGGAGTCTCATCTGTTGTAGTGGGGCGCCCCTTTACCGTTTCAGTTGCCATTCCGTCCGTTTTTGGTCCACTGTGTCAAAAGCCGCAATTCAGCTGAGTTGCGCCCACTCTTGCGGTGCAGCGATAGGCGGCTGTCACAGGACTCTCAAAATGGCGGCAGGCTGTTTCCTTTTTGGGCCTGGTCCACTGAAATGGCCCTGGGACACCTTGGAAATCGGACGCTTGTCTGCTAGGTCTTGGACCCCATTCTCGAAAGCGTCCCCTCCGCCTTGAGGATTCATCAAAAGTTTTGGGGGCCCCCGACTCCTGTAGGCTTCTGGTGGGGAGCGGCTGCCATGATTGCTCGCGGAATGACCACGACGGAGCTACGAGATGGTGGTGCTCTCATGCTGACGCCAGCTTCAGTCTGAAACATCCAGAAACAAGGTGGGGCTTTCATCGTTTGGGAAAAAAAAAGTTTTCATCCAATGAACAGTGTTGTTTTTAGGTCATATGATCAAGCCTTCCATCATTAGGAAACCAAAAGTAAAATGAACCAATGAAAAGTTTTATAAACAAGTCACATGACCTATTATGCGGCATAGGGTATAAAATGCGGAGAAAATACGTTGGCACGTGAGGCGGCGTCAGTAGCGGACCGATGTGCGAATAGGCCGAAGGCAACACAACGCGCCAAGATCCGGATGGCACCGAGGTGGTGTCCAGCAAGTTGCAGCACTGGTGTGGCCATCCTACAATGCTGAAAGTCGGCGTGGGGCGCCCCGTTGGCCTGTGAGTTTGCGTCAGTAGCAGACCGATGTGCGAATAGGCCGAAGGCAGCACAACGCGCCAAGATCCGGATGGCACCGAGGTGGTGTCTAGTAAGTTGCCGCACTGGTGTGGCCATCCTACAATGTTGAAAGTCGGCGCGGGGCGCCCTGTTGGCCTGTGAGATGGCGTCAGTAGCGGACCGATGTGCGAATGGGGCCAAAGGCAGCGCAACAATATTTTCGGAATAGAAGACACCACAAGGCGCTGAGATGCCAAGATCCGGATGGCACCGAGGTGGTGTCTAGCAAGTTGTGGCACTGGTGTGGCCATCCTACAATGGTAAAAGTCGGCGTGGGGCGCCCTGTTGGCCTGTGAGATGGTGTCAGTAGCGGACTGATGTGCGAATGGGGCCAAAGGCAGCGCAACAATATTTTCTGACTGACACCACAAGGCACTGAGATGCCAAGATCCGGATGGCACCGAGGTGATGTCTAGCAAGTTGCTGTACTGGTGTGGCCATCCTACAATGGTAAAAGTCGGCGTGGGGTGCCCTGTTGGCCTGTGAGATGGTGTCAGTTGCGGACCGATGTGCGAATGGGGCCAAAGGCAGCGCAACAATATTTTCTGTATGGAAGATACCACTAGGCATTGAGATGCCAAGATCCGGATGGCACCGAGGTGATGTCTAGCAAGTTGCTGTACTGGTGTGGTCATCCTACAATGCTGAAACTCGGCGTGGGGCGCCCCATTAGCCTGTGAGATGGCGTCAGTAGCGGACCGATGTGTGAATAGGCCGGAACCAGCACAAGGCGCCAAGATCCGGATGTCACCGTGGTGGTTTCATAGTTGAGAGGCACTTCATCTGCAGTGGGGCGCCGAGATCCGGATGGCACCGAGGTGATGTCTAGCAAGTTGCTGTACTGGTGTGGTCATCCTACAATGCTGAAACTCGGCGTGGGGCGCCCCATTAGCCTGTGAGATGGCGTCAGTAGCGGACCGATGTGCGAATAGGCCGAAGGCAGCACAACGCGCCAAGATCCGGATGTCACCGTGGTGGTTTCATAGTTGAGAGGCACTTCATCTGCAGTGGGGCGCCGAGATCCGGATGGCACCGAGGTGATGTCTAGCAAGTTGCTGTACTGGTGTGGTCATCCTACAATGCTGAAACTCGGCGTGGGGCGCCCCATTAGCCTGTGAGATGGCGTCAGTAGCGGACCGATGTGCGAATATGCCGAAGGCAGCATAACGCGCCAAGATCCGGATGGCACTGAGGTGGTGTCTAGTAAGGTGCACTGGTGTGGCCATCCTACAATGTTGAAAGTCAGCGTGGGGCGCCCCGTTGGCCTGTGAGATGGCGTCAGTAGCGGACCGATGTGCGAATGGGGCCATAGGCAGTGCAACAATGTTTTCTGAATAAAAGACACCACAAGGCGCTGAGATGCCAAGATCCGGATGGCACCGAGGTGGTGTCTAGCAAGTTGTGGCACTGGTGTGGCCATCCTACAATGGTAAAAGTCGGCGTGGGGCGCCCTGTTGGCCTGTGAGATGGTGTCAGTAGCGGACCGATGTGCGAATGGGGCCAAAGGCAGCGCAACAATATTTTCCGAATAGAAGACACCACTAGGCGTTGAGATGCCAAAATCCGGATGGCACCGAGGTGGTGTCTAGCAAGTTGCTGTACTGGTGTGGTCATCCTACAATGCTGAAACTCGGCGTGGGGCGCCCCATTAGCCTGTGAGATGGCGTCAGTAGCGGACCGATGTGTGAATGGGGCAAAGGCAGCGCAACAATATTTTCTGAAGAGGAGACACCACCAGGCGCTGAGATTCGGTTACCACCGAGGTGATGTCTAGCAAGTTGCCGCACTGTCGGCCAGGACGCCGGCCCGGAGTACCGACGGAGAGAGCGGTGCTTCATTTTCCCCTGAGCTGCTGCCAGGTGGGGTGAGGTCAGTCCACCTTACAGATCGAGTGATCAACACAGACTGTAAGGGCATCTGGAGCATTCAGGTGACTTTATGCACTTGTTTTCGTTATCCTGGTGTCTCCCTTCACTTTATTTTATTTCACTTGGTGCAGTAGTTTTAATTGTTTAATGGTCCTGACGAATGCAAGGGAACAATAGTCCCAGTATTGCAGAAACTAGTTGACCTTTCCCTACCTCAAGCAGTCTACATTATGAGACAGCCTTAGGTTGTATTGATTTTAAACTTTGGTATGTTAGGCACACACCGAATAAACTTGTTGTCAAGTGCCTTTTTCAGACCAATTTTAAATACACTCTTTTTTGGTTTCTTTCACTCCTTCACTCTTTCTAGCACTGCACACCCCAGTCCCATATTTGGGGCCACTCGTAAACATCGAGTGGTATACCACACTGTCACTGCCTTTACCTTGTGAGGAACCCCCTTACCACCGGGTTGACCTCTAAGTGTGGCACCGAGCTTCTCAGACGGGTGGTACGGATAAAATCCCAAATGATGAAGGGCGGATCCGTATGGTGACTGATGGGTATTTTCCTCATCTTGTTGAGAATTTTCTGTGACGCATCACTTTGACTTGCAGGGATTGGTTGGCTCTCTATTCCTTGTGGGCACACCTTCTGAGACCCTCTGGTACCTTTTGTTGTTTATAGGCCGCACTGGTTTGGCCATCCTACAATACTGCTCCGAATAACGGCGTGGGGTGCCCGAAGGGGGGGGGGGGCGGCGTGAACGGGCCTTCCTAGGTGGAGGCTCGTCTGCTGTAGTGGGGGGCCCCTTTACCGTTTCAGTTGCCATTCAGCTGAGTTTCGGCTGCTCTTGATGCTACAGCGACAGGCGGCTGCAACAGGACTCTCAAAATGACGGCCTGTTCTTTGGATTTGGGCCTGGTCCACTAAAATGGCCCTGGGACACCTTAGAACTCGGACGCTCAATTTTTTTTTCCTTTCCTGTACATGCAAAAAAAGGTAAATGCCCGGTACGTTACACGCTTCATCTGCCACGATGAACTCTCCAGAGGAACCGAAAAAAAAAATAGTTATGGTAACTATACCATGCATCGTCATATGGAGAGGTGGCACCAATTAATTATAGTGCTGCATAAAAGAGAGATTTGGAGGAGAACCCCTGACCTGCTAGTACATTCATCAAAGAAGTGGCACTGACAGCATCAGAGGCAAGGGAAACGGTCCCAAATATTTAGAAGAACTTTGGAAAGATTAAAATGACATGTTTAGATTGTGGCAAATTAATTTCATGTGGACAGATGAGCGTTACTCTAATAAATACAGCATATGAACATCATCATAGTCGATGGTTGGTAGAGACATTTTGACTATATCCTGGACCTGCCCGTCCTCGCCCAAAATGGCGCCGGAATAAATGGGACTCGTAACTCCTTGTTGTGTACTGGTTGCAGAACCTTGAAATCACGAGATACGTATGCAGTTTTGAAGCACATGGCGGGCGGGGACGAGAATTGATTGAATATTTCGACATCCCTATTGATATTAAGTTCTGATGTGTTATTGATTACTGTACTATTGAAAGTTCGAATTAACGTCACCCATGGTACTTGCCCGCAAATGTATATCTAGATAATTTTATTGTAACTGGCCCTGTCGTATTTTAATTATAAAATGTACGTCCACCGATTCCGTAACTGTTAGACACCTTAGTTCTTGCAACCTAATGGCCCGCCCGTTACGTTCCTCTACAGTGTAAATGTCTACTCAACATATACGATTACAGTTTGCTCCGTGGCCGGCCCACGTGGTTATAGGCTCGTATTTGTATAATGAAATTTTCACAATAAAGGTTTTTAAAAGAAAACATGGTAGTAGTAAATACATTGGTAAAGTTTTTAATAATAGTCACTGTTTTAGAATCATTAAAAGGCAAGTGAAATAAAGCAGACCAATTACATGAAGGGTAAAAGGTATAATACGAAGGAACGCAGTAAAGATAAATGGTCAAGGGCTGTTGTGTTTTCTATTCCTGCAACATAAAGTGATCGATAAGAATCTCATATTCAGGCGTATCGGCGACTAAGACAGCAGGTCGACCCTCTTTTGCTCAACGGCTCCGTCATGGGACGAAGAAACGCTCTTTTTCTCGAAAAAAGAATATATTTTACTTGCAGGACAGTTGTAAATTTTCCGGGAAAGTACATTAGCCTGGAACATTATAACATATATTTAAGAAAAAATAATGTTCGGAAGTAATAAAAAGCGTAATTTTTAGGTCATATGACCAAGCCTTTCATCATTAGAATAAGAAAAGTAAAATGAACCAATGAAAAGTTTTATTAACAAGTCACATGACTTGTTATGCTTACGTTACGCGCTGCGCGCCCCGGATGACTTCCGGATGCGCTAACGCGGCGCGTCATATGACGCATTACGCGACAACGCAGGTCCAGAATATAGTCAAAATGTCTCCACCAACCAGCGGTCGGAACACAACCCCTTTCAGCAGGCTAAATAGTTCTGTTAAATGACAACAGAAGGGACAGGCAACAAGAACCATTAGTCAAAGAGGGGAGGGTTAGTTCTTCTCTACCGGGTTACATTGGGGCGCTACCGGAACTGATCGAATTGGTAGTCTACAGTGTTTCTGGATGTTTCAGACTGAAGCTGGGGTTAGCATGAGAGCAGCACCATTTCGTAGCTCCGTCGTGGCCATTCCGCAACCAATCATGGCAGCCGCTCTTTATCGTTATTTTGGGCGGGGTGGGTGGCGGAGCCGAGCTGTTTTGCAGCCATCATTGTGTGGAGTTCAGTTCATTTCACTAGTTTTGTATTTGTCATGAGGGGTTGTTCCTAATGTTTCTATTTTAGCGAGGTCAAAAAGAGATCCCATTAGTGGCCTACTGATTTTGCTCGATTCCTTTTCTTTTTTTTTACACGATTTTTCGTTATCTGCAAAGACTAAACAGAGTATTGCGACTCTGTGTTTGTTTGTAAATAGAGAATGAACCAAAGAGAACCAATTCTAAAACAGTAAATACTTGGATAACAATCAATCAAATGGAGAGAGAAGCAGGCACGACGTATTACAACGGGGGCAAAGGCCTGCGTTAACTACCCTTCACTATGTGCAAAGAGAGAGTACTCCTAATAGAAATGAGGGTTGGGGGGCACCATTCAAAGCAGATCAGTGTGCATAAACACGAAAATGTTTTCACTTACCACGTACTTGACATTCGACAGCTTATGATATTTGCTATTAAAAAACCATTGAAATTCACTGAAAAAACCATAGGTTATAGACCATATATAGTTAGGAATTAGCATTTACAAAACCTTGAAAATTCACTGAAAAAACCATAGGATATAGACCATATATAGTTAGGAATTAGTATTTAAAAAACCTTATTTTACTCACACAAAACCATTGAAATTCCATATATAGTTAGTTGCACTAACTATATATCGCGCACCCGCAATCCACTGCTGATGATGTCACATATTACATCATTCATGACATGGTCAGTGACATCACTGATGACATCACTGATGACATATCAAATGACATCACTGATGACATCACTGATGACATCTCATTTGACATCACTGATGACATCACTGATGACATCACAGATGACATCTCAAATGACATCACTGATGACATCTCAAATGACATCACTGATGACATCACTGATGACATCTCATTTGACATTACTGATCACATCACTGATGACATCATTCATGTGATAATACGATGAACCTCTTCAGACTCTAATATAACCTTAGATACACTCAGTGTAAACAGACACTCACAGACTGTCACTCATCCATGGAGTTACTCACACACCTAGTCAGTCATGCAAAGAATCAATCACACCTCCATTTCCTCAACTATACAGTTATACACACCTTACTTATTCAAACATATACTAACACATATTTACTCTCTTATACAATCCCTGATACAAGTTCACAATGATTCATACAGCCACTCACACATTTACTGTCTCTTATGCACAGTTATTTATATATGTCAACTCTCACATGTACTGTGTTTTACATATGTACTTACTTTGACATGTAGCACTGAGATATCCATTCACTCACCAATGCACTCATGCACACAGTCAACCGCCCATACAGATGTTTCCACATGCACTTTTGAACCCATACACCTAGTGAATCAACTGCTCACACATCTATGCAGAGAGTCATACACCTCCCAGCCACCCATACACACTCTCAGTCTCCCATACAAATACTTGGGCAACCAATCAATAACCCATATAGTTAATCATATAGCTAATGATTAACACATGCGGCAGTTTACAGAACAACAGACATAATGATGCACAAATTAAGACAGTTTAGTCACTAACCCATGCACTCAGTAAGACACATTTAATCACTCACTCATACAGTCAGTCATGCACCTACTAAATCCTTCATCCAGACACTTATACATCCACTCATTCTTCAATATGTAAGACATATTTTAACTTTACAGAAACATACAGTCACTGGATGTTGTCATCAGTGATGTCATCAGTGATGTCATTTGAGATGTCATCAGTGATGTCATCAGTGATGTCACTGACCATGTCATGAATGATGTAATATGTGACATGATCAGCAGTGGATTGCGGGTGCGCGATATATAGTTAGTACAACTAACTATATATGGAATTTCAATGGTTTTGTGTGAGTAAAATAAGGTTTTGTAAATGCTAATTCCTAACTATATATGGTCTATAACCTATGGTTTTTTCAGTGAATTTCAATGGTTTTTTAATAGCAAATAACAAAAGCTTTAAAATGTATTTTTCTTTAAATCAAAAAATATATTTTACATGTTTTTTATACAAATTTTTTTTAAATTATTTTTTTTGTTTCGCTCCCGGTCCGCGAACCGGTTAGCTTCCCGTTAGCTCAATTTGGTGCCGTGACCCGGTCCGCGAACCGGTAAACGTTCCGTTTCCGCAACTGCCACGTTAGAAAACAACATCGTGACGCGTCGCCTCAGCGTGACGTATCGTGTTGTCGCATAATACGTCATATGACGCGCCACGTTAGCGTACCCGGAAGCGAACGGGCAGCTTCCCGGAAGCGATCCGGGACGCGGCGCAAAGCGCGTAACGTAAACACAACAGGTCATGTGACTTGGTAATAACACTTTTCATTGGTTCGTTTCACTTTTGGTTTCCTAATGATGTAAGACTAGGTCATGTGATCTAAAATTAACACTTTTCATTGGTTTAGAACTATTGTTTTTCCCAAATGATGAAAACCCCTCCTTCTTTCCTCACTCTGACTTTCATCTTTGTGAGAGGAAGACCTTTTGTGATCACTGAGCAATGGCTTCATTAGTAGCTTCAGCTGGTGCTTCCCCACCACCGCCACCACCTCCAAGGAAGAGAGGACCACCTGCTGAAGTTATCATTCAGCAAGAAGAGGAAGAAGAGGAAGAGCAGGAAGAGAGGCAGTTTTTGCGTGAGGAGCCCAGGATGTCTCATGTCAAAGAAAATTATATTTGGCAATTTTTTAAATATCCCCGGGGCCAAAAAAAAGTCAATGCCCGGTACGTAACTTGCCTTATATGTAAAGATAGACTGTCCAGAGGGACAGATAAGAAGTACAGTTACGGCAATTATACAATGCATCGCCATATGGATAGGTGGCATCCTATCAACTACAGTGCTGCGCAGTTACGTGACCAGCAAGATAATCTCCCTTCTATGGCCAGAAGATCAGTTGTACAGGAAGTGACGGGACCAGAGGCGAGGGAGATGGTCCCAAATATACAGATGAGATTCGGGGAAGTGAAACAAGTGTGCGTGCGTTGTAATCAGTTCATTTGCTACAGAGAAAGTAGCATCAATCTAATCAACAGAGCTATCGACAATCATGTTTGTCCGAAACGCCCCAGAGAATAAATTCTTTTTTTTTTGTTGAGCCCTTTACAATGAATCGTTTTCGTTTCCCCCCCCCCCCAAAAAAAACAAAAAAATTATAAAACCGTTCAGAAAATACAAAAAAAGTAAAAAAATGTTCAGAAAAATAATAAAAAAATATAAAACAACAAAAACAATAAAAAAAAGTTCTTATCAGAACTACCTCCCCGTTATAAAAAAATTGGTAGAATATTTGGAACTCTGCCAACCTCTATTTCTTTTGGTTCGCTTCCCGGTTCGCTCTCCGGTACGCGAACCGGGAGCGAACCAAAAAAAATTTTTAAAAAAAAGAAGAGTAAGTATAAGGGAAGGAAACAGACAGTTATGTTAAAAGAAAGACAGCTATAGGGAGTAAACTAGAGATACTGTTTAATAGATCTATTTACTGAAGAAAAGATTTAAGAGGGTATAATTGTGAAAAACAAAATAGATAAGGAAGTGAGAAAAAAAAAGGAGAGTAGAAGAATAACAAACAAGAGTTTCTTAGAGAATGTGACTGAATGATCAAATTAAGATTAAAACATTGGAATAACAGAGAGAAAAAACACAATGCAGAAAAGAAGAAGTAACAGAAAAGGAATGATTGAAACAGCAAAGAAATGTAAATAACATAGGGGCATATTATCAACATAGGCGATACAAATTTTGCTGCTTTTATCAGCAGAAATCTGACGCTAAAGACGCTTTTGCGGCAGTTTTCTGCCAATAATTACTGCTTTTATCGGCAGAAAACTGCTGCTAAAGCTGCATTTCCGGAAGAAAACTGCTGCTAAAGCCACTTTTGCGGCAGTTTTCTGCCGATAAAAGCACCGATAATTTTATTGCCTCTGTTGATAATATGCCCCTTACTGTGCTTGAACTACAGAGAGAAAGCATAATGAACAAGTAGTGAAAGAGTGATCAGTCAGAAACAGTGAGAGTAACAGAGACAGAGTGAGTGAACAAGAGTGAGGAAGTATGAGAAGAGAGGGACTGAGAAAAATAGTGGAAGGAGTAGAGTAAGTAAGTAATAGAGAAAGGAATGAGGGAAGTAGCAAAGGCAGGAAAGTGAGGGTTAAAGAAATGAAGTAGTGAAACTAATAGAAGTTAAATGTGATAGAAATGTAACGAAAAGAGTACAAAACATTTACCTTATAATTGTCGTTAACTTAGTCACTTGTTATTTTTATACTTTTAATCTGTGAAAGAGAGAACAAACATTTGAAAAATATTAAAACATGTATTTAAAAATTAGAAAAGACAAGGGAAATGATTGAAGGACAAACAGTTTTTCAACAACTTTGACACTTACAGAAGCCTCTGCTTCTCCATGCCCCTACACAGTCCTAAAAATATACATTTTAAACTAACAGTATCTTGATGCAGATGAAGTGAGGCCTATCTTGCAACATGGTGCATCTTTTGCACTGCTGCTGTCTCACAACAGTGATGCAATGGCAGCGCAAAAGAGGTGCACAGCCATCATAAAACTGTCCCTAACATTTTAAATGATTGTTTCAGGATGCCAATAAGGTGTGTCCTATCCAGAGGTTTGTTTGAGGTGAGGCCTACTCAGGGTTGCAGATGATATTTAGAGTTGTTGAAGAGTACAGAGGAGATAATACATTTGCAGGCCTACCAATGAAGTGAGTCATGTCCACTGCACTCTTGAACGAAGGCCAGACCTCCTCTGTTTCCCTGGACAGGCCTAAACTTGATCTGCACAATGTGATGTGTAATGTTAGGAAACACAGGTGATGTAATTGAAAAACGTGCAATTTCTTTTGCTCATTTCACAATCACATCACTTGTGTTTCCTTTGCTTAGGTATCTCATTGTGCAGATGTAATCCAGCATATGAAACAGTACCCAGAAGTGCAGCACTGCATGCAACAACTTTGACACTTACAGAAGCCTCAGCTTCTGCATGCCCCCTACACAGTCCTAATTATATACATTTTAAACTGACGGTATCTTGCTGGAGATGAACTGAGGCCTATCTTGCAACATGGTGCATCTTTAACACTGCTGCTGCGTCACAAAAGTGACGGAACAGCGGCGCAAAAGAGGAGCACGGCCATCATAAATCTGCCCTTAACATTTTAAATGATTGTTTCTAGATGCTGATAAGGTGTAACATATCCAGAGATTTGTTTCAGGTAAGTCCTACTCAGGGTTGCAGAAGAAATTTAGGCTTGTTGAAGAGTATAGAGGAGATAATACAAGTGCAGGCCTACCAACAAAGTGAGTCATGTCCACTGCACTCTTCAACAAATGTCAGACCTCCTCTGTCTCCTGGAACAGACCTAAACCTCATCTACACAATGTGATGTGTAATGTTAGGAAACACAGGTAATGTAATTGAAAAACGTGCAATTTTTTTTGCTCATTCCACAATCACATCACCTGTGTTTCCTTTGCTTAGGTATCTCATTGTGGAAATATAGTCTATCATATGAAAGACTACGTAGAATGTGAGCACTGTATGCAACAACTTTGACACTTACAGAAGCCTCAGCTTCTCCATGCCTCCTACACAGTTCTAAATGTACATCATAAATACAAAAAGTACAGAATTCATTATACATGTTAAATGGTTTATTTTTGCTGTTCTCAGAATGTATCAAATTTCACTAAAAACAGTGACTTGAAGGTATTCATCATATAACAGCGGGGAAAAAAAAACACAATCAAAATGATTGTGTTTAAAAACCCCATATAACATAACCAATCAGAAATCAGAACTCCTCAAAAGTAACTTACTTTCCATGACGTCGAAGGATGTCCTATGAACCGCTTACACTCTGTTGTGCTGTTTTTATTTTCAGCCCGCCACTTTCTGAAAGAAAACCTCCATCGTTTTGAAAAATATGTTACATACAATAAATGACTTGTCGCTCTCTACCACACGTTTCCACAAGGCCAAATCATGTAAGAGCCATTTATAACTCTTGGAATTCTTGTAAGCAAATCCCGTCATTTTCTATTTCCGCAACTTTCAGAAAGAAAACGTTCAAGATCACTTTCACAATCCTGGACTAGTAATATCTTACCCTTCTTGCTCACTCATGTTCTACATTTCCTATAACACTGATACTGCTTACTATGAAGCAGACTTACACTACCTCTATGACTACTACAATTATTTAATTCTCTACATCACTTTTAATCACAAAGCAATATAAAACAGTAGATACAATTATATCAACCCCTAGAATCATTATACGCCAGTTACCTACCCTAAATTCTCTTTTCTGAAAACAGAAAGTAAGAAAATTTTTAAGTAAAAAGGCAACATTGTATCGTAGTCAAATGGGAATCATTTCCAAAACAGCAAATTTTTTTAAATTTTCAATAAGCTGTGTAATAAGCGGATCTTGTCAAAGGACCATCATGCCATATAATAGCTGCAGTTACAAATGTTCTTCCTAAAATCAACGACTGTGTAGCCACAACATTTGTAATTAAAGTTGAAGACTTACTTTCATCAGGTTTATAAAGTTGGATTTTTAAAATGACATTATAATCAAAAGTTTGGACCAATAATCTAGACAGCATTGCAGACTTACATTACCTCTACTCCATGTTTTGATTGGCTGCTTGAATTAGCTTATAAAAAGAAACAGTTTTTCTGAACTCATTCAAAGTGCAGTTATTTTTCCATGACGTCAAGTGTTATGGTAAGAACACCGTTTGCTTTGGGAAATACTCTGTTGTCCTTCAACTAATCTGTGCCCACCACTTTCTGTAAGAAAATCTTCTTATTTTCCAGGAACTATTTAAAACTCAAAAATAACGTTTGACTCTGTACTACACTTATCCTCAAGGCCAAATCATGTAGCAGCCATTAGAACCTCTTGAAATTCCTCAGAGCAAATCCCAAGATTCCTTCTCTAAAATTTTGGTTTTAAAAACACCAGGTAAGAATTTTTAAGGTCAAAAGGCAATTTTTTTTTTAAAGTTAAAACAGAATCGTTGCAGAATGACCAGCCATTTCTAGACTTTAAATAAGCTGTGTAATGTCCTGATGTTATTGAAGGACCGTCATGATATATAATTGCTGCAGTTACAAAAGTCCTTCCTGATATTGACAACTGCGAAGCCGCAAAATTTTTAATTAAAGTTGTCAATTTTGTTCCATCAGGCCTACATCGTTGGAACATTAAAATGACATACTGGCCATATGTTCATATAAATAATGTTGACATCATTTCAGATTTACATTGGCTACACTCCATGTTGTGATCAGCTGCTTTTACTAGCTTATTAAAGGACACTGATTTACTGTCTGGCAAAGTTAAATATATAAATCTTTCTGAGTCTACACTAGTAGTACTTGATACTCTACAGTTCTCGCAGTCATGCTGCCATTGATAAGAAAGCCCAAACAGGTGATCTACATCTACACCTTCAGCATGCAATACATCAAGCATATACATTAAAAACTCCTGACAATCTTGCTGAATATTTTGAGAGAATTGTGTTTGACCTGAACATCTGTCTAACAGATTTCGAATTTCAGACACACTTTCTATTTTTGTTCTATCAGTGCTACATTTCTCTAACACAGAATTTAACAAACTGCAAAATCTTTGATCCGAATTGACCACAATCTCTTCTTTTACATTTTCTAGAGAAAACAAAACATTAACCACTACATTAGCATAGCAGTTGACACCAGAACTGTTTTCAAATTGAAAACCAACAACATCTTCAACAGAATCCTTTTTCTTTCTGCTTATAATTTCAGGTTCATCGACTTTTCATCTTTTTGCTACAACCTCCCTAGTATTGGTCACATTTCTTCGTTTCCGGCCTACCACACGTTTCTCAAACAAAGGATATTGAGGCAAATGTGGCGCATACTCTCTTCTTAACCTATTGTATTCCTTAACACAATCTAGATCCGCACAAATGTTTGTGACATCACACTCAATCAAGTACAATCCCGATAAAGTTCTAACTCGTGACAATGCCACATATGCCATACCCTCCTTGAACACAGAACTGCCAATATTCACCAATGCACTGTCTACACTTAAACCTTGCGATTTATGGATTGTCACCGCATATGCCAAGCAAACAGGAAACTGCTTACGGCGAACATATAAGTCTTTTACAAGAAAAAATCTAGCAGAACAACGACCAATTAGCTGTACTTCCTCAATGCCATCAAATTTAATTTTTAAAAATTCAATTCCATCTCTATTTCTGTATTTCACAAAATCAACAACATTACCCATTGATCCATTTACCAGACCTCTTTCAACATGTAAATTCCTTCTTAAAATTATACGGCAATTTAAGCACACATTCAGACTCTTTTCAAAACCTGCAGTTTCAGATATAGTCTTCTCTAATGAATCCAATTTTGTTTTCAAATTCTCAGACAAAATAATTGTTGATCCCATATGCTCTACTCTGTCAATAGCTTCCAGTTTCACAATCTCTTGGTTTTCTAAATGCAACAGTTTGTTGTTGAAGATGGCACATTCTGCAAGAGTTGGCATCAAACATATTTCAGATTTCTTCTCAGTAATTTTCTGAAAAATATTCTCAGGCACAACGTCTTGTTCTGGATATAAATTTGACAGTAATCGTGCATGTAAAGCTTCTTTCCCATGCTCGGTCACTTTTCCAATTCTAACATCTTGTAGAATATTCTTGTAATCTTCATCCTTCGCCTGACGCATATTTTCATGCAGTTCAGCATAATTGAAGTTTAACCATATATTGACGTTGCCAATGCTCCCTAGGCACTTCCTGGTATCTCATGCGTGAGCATTTTGAACACAGGTTGTCCTTTCACTGGTGTCAGCTGCAGAAGATCTCCGAAAACAATGATGTGTTTGCCACCAAATAACACATCATACTCTGTTTTAAGAACTTCTTGCATTCTCAAATGCACAAAGGCAAGCATGACATTGGAAACCATGCTTACTTCGTCAATGATAAGAAGTTTCATTTTCCTCAAGACTCTTGAAACTTCACAACAAGCATCTCCAGATAACTTGTGGTATTGTAATTTGTTATTATGCTCCACTGGCAGCATCAGTAGACGATGCAAAGTAATACCTTTAATGTTATGTGCTGCCAGTCCAGTTGGAGCGGTGACAACACAAGACAGCGATGACTCAGTCCTTTTCTGCAAATAACATGAAATTGCTTTAATGAGGAAACTTTTTCCAGTTCCCGCTTCTCCACTCACGTACAGTCGGACAGGCTTCAACGACGTACATGAGCACTCTTTCTTCTCATGACTTAATCCATGATCAATTTGGTTGGTAACCTCATCATATATTTTCCTCTGCTCAACGTTGAGTTGTCTTTCCAAGTCTTCTAAGTTAACCGCATCCTCCTGAGCATGTGCCATGGCTCTTTCCACTTCATTCATGGCAGTGGCAGCTTCATTTTCGATAACAGGTCCTCCTAGTGGATCCTGACTCAATGAAACAGAACTCTGACTGTCCTGAGAACTGTCTCTGGCAATCTCGGCTGCAATCGTTGCTTCCTGCTCGATTTCCGCATTCAACATTTCTAGATATTTGGGAAAAACAGGACATTCTATGGTCTCCTTGGCGGCAGTGAAAGAGTCTTCGTAACAGAGGAAATCTCCAAGCAGTTCCTCTTCTGCACGCCAAGGCATAAAAAGTTGCAAAAGTACTAAATAGAAAAACTCCTTTTTTTCAGGAGATTCGCCACTCAATTTTCGATGGTTTACCAAGTGGCATTTTCTTTGCTTGACCAGACATCCCTCACTTCCAATTACAGCATACACTCCTTTATCAATATCTTCTTTGATGTTCCTCTTGAATATGTAATTTTGTAGAACCTCATACAGACAAACATTCTCGAGGTGACTGCTTCGATTTGGATAATATGTATCCAACATGTTGGTCTTCAAAATATCTGTACTGTTCGGCTCCTTTTCCGCCAAATACTCAATTTCCCGCACAGGTTTCAGAACTCGATTACGCGTTGCAGCAAGACCAAGACTCGCCCAAACGATACTCCTGGATTTGGCATAGAGACTTGCTGAAGACAACCGCTCAGAACATTCGTAAGCTCCGATTTCTCGATGTGACAACATCTTCAGACTTAAACTGTACAACTTCTTGCTGAGGCTCTTTTCATGGGAAATGTCCTCCCACATATCCTTCAATTCTGTCTTTTCTTTTTTGGTGATGTAAGATGTCACATACCGAGCCACAGCCATACAGTTATCAGCCACAAACTGTATATCCATGTTAGCATTCCACATGGACAAAATCACTGGGTTGTAGTCGTTGATGTACTTGGATTCTTCGTTCCTTTTCAAATTGTATGTGTTTTTAGGTGATTTCTTCATCACATTATGTCGCAGCGAAGACATCAAACTGTTTACTCTTCCTTTAGAAATCACCGGTCGTGGAAAGCCGAAACGACATTTGGTGTAGAACTTGTCCTTGTTTCTGAATTTACGACGACAGTACTTTCCACAACGATGGCTTTGGAAACGTAGAACTTGTTCTCTTAGGCTTTTCTTCTCCTTTGCGTTTGGAACAGCACACGTAGAATAATGTTGTATGAAACTCATCACTAAGTCTTCTGGATCTGTTCCAAATTTAGGTGCATCCTTGATCCACAGCAGCATATGTATATGAGGAGCACCTCTTGCTTGGTACTCCTTTCTCCAGAAGAAATCCAACACCTCTCCAAGAGGTGGATTCTTCTTATTTATGATGAAAGACATCATAGCTTCAAATCTATGATTGAAGTACCTGCATACATTCACTGGATCCAAAGAGCACAGTTCTCCGGGTGTCTTGAATTCGATATTTTCAATGTTTCCATTTGCCTCTCGTAGTAAGTCTTCCCAGCCATACTCGGCACAGCTCAGAGTGAGGAACCATGTGGGAGTTCCTAAGTTCCTCAGCATACATTTTAAATCACCATGACGACGGTGCCAGTACTCATTAGTACCACGCTGACACGCCATGAGATTAATCAGGTGACAATCCAAAATACTGTCTTGCACATTGACTTTATCCATAAAGTCACTTGCAGAGATGTTTTGCATCTGTATACCACTTTTCAAGATGTGGTTCACTGCATATGACAGTCCAGACAGATCGCTTTCAAACAGGAGATAAAACAAATAGGGAATGCATTGTCGAAACCTAGCATCTTCTGCATACAATCGTAAAGTCCGGTATTCAGAAGCAGGAATTTGATGAGGTCGCTCATCATATCTTCCTCCTTGACCTGTTGGATATAGCTGTGGGAAACACCGAGCTTCCAAACTTTCCTCCCAAACACTAATGGGACTCCCTTTGGCTTGTTTCATTTGAAACAACTCAATAGCATTCCCCAATGACTTCCTTGGAATGCAAAGGATGAAAACTATAATGTTCATATATTTCTTCACTTTTAGAGGGTTCTACTTTCTCAATTTGACCAGCACACAAATTGCTATCCTCTTCTTCACTTACTTCCTCTTCTGCAACATATACATTCTTATAGTACTTATTATTTTTTTTCAAATACAATGTTGCCTTTTTGACTTTCCTAACATCCACTTAATCTTGCCATATTTTCTTACTCTTTGTCGGAACCCCATTAACTAAGATAACCAGAGGTTCCTCTTCCACTTTTTCTACTCCAATTGTATTAATGTTTTTCTTCAAATCTAGAGGCAAATAAACAACTCTTCCCTTTAATCCTCTCTGTAAATCTGATGGAGGCAATTTCCCTGTCTTTGGCTCCATTCTTACAATAGCCTGAAAGGGATGGATACTTTGAATCAAAATAGATTCATAAGTATTTAAATCCTTCAATTCAGAAGGAATCTCCACCAATTCCAGATTATTATGAACCGCTCTAGCAGGCATCTGGTTTTGATTTAATTTGTTACAACAATAAGTACACACACGTTGATCTGATCCCAAATCAAAACAATTTTCTACCATCAAGTATGTTGCAAAATCCTTCCATTAACTATTATTTTCCCTTTCACTTTTTGCATATAAATCCACTAACTTAGTCTGATTCTTATAATAAGTGCGTCGACAGCACACACAAGTGAAATTAGGCCTCTCACTTGATTTCACCTGAGACGTGGCAATTTCCTTCTGAAAATTATCTGTACTGGAAACCTGTACACTATCTTCCACATTACCCTCTTCTTCTGGGTCAATTTCAACATTCTCCTCTTTACTTCCAAAGTAACAAAACTCAATTTCTTCACAAATATTCTTCACATCTATTTCAGAACCATGCAAAAGAGCAGCGCATAATTGTTTAAGCATAATTGCTGGACTCTTAGCATAATACATCATTCTAACTAATTTCCTCACTTTATTATGATGCACTGCTAGCATCCTGAAATGATGAAAAACACTCTGGCATACTCTCCTGGAAAGACAAGCCAGTGAATGACCATGCAAACCTGTCACTTCTCTCACTCTGCAAGGATCTAATTCTTGCAACAACATCATTTTCTGCTTCAAACTTTTCTTATTAAATGTCCGTACAAAATCACAAAGCAAATTGATGGAATCCTGTCGTACACTGCAAATACTACTACACTTCCAGGTGTACACAGGACCCTTAGGACATCTTCCTAAAACCTCATTACCTAACACCCCTTCTGTCTCTGTTGTCACAAGTTTTTCTTTTTCAACTGGACAACCATCTTTCACCTCATAAGCTCGACCACTGGTGTCAACTGCATGCACCAAATCATTATCCTGGAAATAACTCTCCTCATTAAAAAATGCCTCACAACTTGAACTATGCATCCATTCTCCGGAAAAAACTTCACAAAAATTACTACGATTAACTATTCTCTTCCATCTACTATTTCTTTTGAAATCATAAATTGCCTTGTTTAGCTTCCTAATTCTATTGATTATCAAAATAAATAACTTTCGTTTAATTTCAAATGCCTGATCAATAACTTTCTCAACTTTTTTTTTTCTCTTATAAAAAACAACTTTCTGTTGACCTTTCTTAATATTTTTTAACAAATTTCCAATTATCCTGTTGCGGAACATTCGTTTACGAATGTCCCTAAACTGTTATCTCTTGCTCTAGCAGTAACATTTTTGATTGGCCTTTCCTTTCTGTTTAAATTGCTTCACTTTTTCTGGACTGAAACATTTTCTGTAGTAATACTTTTTTTTTTACAAATGTTTCTTATGAATGATTTCATTGTCTTACCCGGTGCTTTCTTGGTGACTTGACGATTTTTTATTGTAGAGGACTGCTGCAATAATTGATGAACCTGCTGTCTTTGACGTTTTGTAGCCTTTCTGATTCTATCCTTAGACGGCATTCTCTACTTTTGAAATGATCTGGAGTTGAATCTGTGGTAAAATATAATAAAAAATGTTATTAACCACTATTACCAAACAGTAAACCAATAACAGTCGTCAAAAACTTAACACACTACTTGTCATTTTCACTTACAATAATTTTTAGTGCATAGGCAAATTTAGTATTCACAAATAATAGCAAAGAAATGGAATGCGTCTACATTTTACCTGTGCTGTTTTATATGTGAATCTGATCTAATGTTATGAGCATATTATACTATTTTATTAAAGACACTACACATAACCTGTTTTTGAAGTTGTGTTTAATTTTAAATGAAACGGTTTACATTTTTACTTTTTATTTCCGTGAAATTTTAAAAATAAATGTTTATAGTTCCATAGGCTCAAGCAGGTCAGCTTCCCACCCTATGTCATACAATTCTGACAAATCGGCATCCTCATCATGTTCTTCATCATCCCCAGGATTTAAATCATCTAAGGGATCTACTTCCACTGACGTTTCAATGACAAGTTCAACGATAAGATCGAGATCAACTGATTGCTCATTATCACTCATGCTTGATGTTGTCGTTATCTTTAAAAAAAGAGAACAACAATGAGATGTTGCAGAGTAAGACACAAATCTCAGAGACTATAATAGTAAAATTGTTTAACAAGAGTAACATTTTGCAGCTATTATTTAGCCATGTCCAGCGATGCTGAGGAGGTGAGGCCTATGTCCAAATTTCAGTGAACAGGACTCATCTCTTCTTAACCTTGGATAAGCCTCACCGACTCTGTGTCCCCTGCACATACTTAAATGTAAAGGGGCAGATTTATGTTAACTGGCACATCCCCGGGGATGCACCAGTTAACGTGCACCGCTGCTCTGCCACCCATGGTGTGCCGCATTTACAATGTGGAGCACCATTGAGTAAAAACAGCACAGATGCGTCACGCATCTGTGCCGCAAAAGCAGCACATTGCAGGAATCACGTCATAAGCACGACATGTCTACTGCAATGCACAGGAGGAAGCCACACATTGCATGGTGCATCACTCCTTAGGCTATTTCAAACAGGCATAAGGATTTGATTCAGCAATGCTATAAAGCTGACTCAGTGAAATCTTCTAAATTTCACTGTGTTAGTTTTACAGGGCTTTCATGCAAATGAATGCCCACCCTGCAACAAAACACCTATATGAAACCTGACGCAGGTTTCATGTGGCACAGGACTTTACAGCATAACACATCTGCCTAGATGCATCAAGTTGTAAATATGTCGCCACATAGCAAATCTTTTGCACCGCCGCTGCGTCACAAAAGTGACGCACAGCGGCGCAAAAGAGGCACACACCTATCATAAATCTGTCCCTAACATTTTAAATGATTGATTCAGGATGACGATAAGGTGTAGCCTATCCAGAGGTTTGTTTGAGGTGAGGCCTACTCAGGGTTGCAGATAAAATTTAGGGTTGTTGAAGAATACAGAGGAGATAATACATGTGCAGGCCTACCAATGAAGTGAGTCATATCCACTTCACTCTTGAACAAAAGCCAGACCTCTTCTGTGTCCGTGGACAGACCTAAACCTCATCTGCACAATGTCATTCGTAAACTTAGGAAACACAGGTGATGTAATTGAAAAATGTGGAGTTTCTTTTCCTCATTTCACAATCACATCACCTGTGTTTCCTTTGCTTAGGTATCTCATAGTGCAGATGGAGTCTAGCATATCAAAGAGTACACAGAAGTTCAGCAGTGTATACAACAATTTTGACATTTACAGAAAATTCAGCTTCTTATCTTGTTGGAGATGAAGTGAGGCCTGTCTTGCAACATGGTGCATCTTTTGCATCACTGCTGCATCGGTTTCATGTGGCACGGGACTTTACAGCATGACACATCTGCCTAGATGCATCAAGTTGTAAATATGTCACAACATAGCAAATCTTTTGCACCGCCGCTGCGTCACAAAAGTGACGCACAGCGGCGCAAAAGAGGCACACATCTATTATAAATGTGTCCCTAACATTTTAAATGATTGATTTAGGATGACGATAAGGTGTGGCCTATCCAGAGGTTTGTTTGAGGTGAGGCCTACTCAGGGTTGCAGATGAAATTTATGCTTGTTGAAACAAAGGCCAGACCGCTTCTGTGTCTGTGGACAGGCCTAAACCTCATCTGCACAATGTCATTCGTAAACTTAGAAAACACAGGTGATGTAATTGAAAAATGTGGAGTTTCTTTTCCTCATTTCACAATCACATCACCTGTGTTTCCTTTGCTTAGGTATCTCATAGTGCAGATGGAGTCTAGCATATCAAAGAGTACACAGAAGTTCAGCAGTGTATACAACAATTTTGACATTTACAGAAGATTCAGCTTCTTATCTTGTTGGAGATGAAGTGAGGCCTGTCTTGCAACATGGTGCATCTTTTCCATCACTGCTGCATCGGTTTCATGTGGCACGGGACTTTAGAGCATGAGACATCTGCCTAAATGCATCAAGTTGTAAATATGTCGCCACATAGCAAATCTTTTGCACCGCCGCTGCGTCACAAAAATGACGCACAGAGACGCAAAAGAGGCATACACCTATCATAAATCTGTCCCTAACATTTTAAATGATTGATTCAGGATGACAATAAGGTGTGGCCTATCCAGAGGTTTGTTTAAGGTGAGGCCTACTCAGGGTTGCAGATGAAATTTACGCTTGTTGAAGAGTACAGAGGAGATAATATATGTGAAGGCCTACCAATGAAGTAAGTCATATCCACTTCACTCTTGAACAAAGGCTAGATCTCTTCTGTGTCCGTGGACAGACCTAAACCTCATCTGCACAATGTCATTCGTAAACTTAGGAAACACAGGTGATGTAATTGAAAAATGTGGAGTTTCTTTTCCTCATTTCACAATCACATCACCTGTGTTTCCTTTGCTTAGGTATCTCATAGTGCAGATGGAGTCTAGCATATCAAAGACTACGCAGAAGGTGAGAACTGTATGGAACATGGCTATGTTAGTCAAAGAATTAAAATCTAAATTTGCCAAGCACAGATGGGGGCATATTTACAAGGACCTTGCACCACGGGGAAAGGTCTTAAATTAAAATGGGAAAAATAACATCAGAGAGACTCAAATGCCTTATAAATATGCCCCAAGAAACCTATGAAACTCTAGCACTACATATCCAGAAACCTAATTGATGTCCAAAAACGTTTTAAAACACATCATCTAAATCAATTATATACCTACATTCATCAGGAAGTGACTTAAAATGCCCTAAGACACATGAAAGCGTTTTTTTTAAACCCTTGTTCCATTTTTAGATCACTTTTAACATGGCTATGTAAGTAAATAATCAAGATCTAAATTTGCCAAGCACAGATGGGGGCGTATTTACAAGGACCTTGCACCACAGGGAAAGGTCTTAAATTAAAATGGGAAAAATACCATCAGAGAGACTCAAAGGCCTTATAAATATGCCCCAAGCAACCTATGAAGCTCTAGCAGTACATATCAAGAAACCTAATTGTTTTCATAAATCGTTTTTAAACACATCATCTAAATCAATTATATACCTACATTCAAGGGGAAATGACTTAAAATGGCCTAAGACACATGAAAGCGTTTTTTTTAAGGCCCTTGCAACATTTTTGGGTCACTTTTAACATGGCTATGTTAGTCAAAGAATTAAAATCTAAATTTGCCAAGCACAAATGGGGGCATATTTACAAGGAGCTTGCACCACGGGGAAAGGTCTTAAATTAAAATGGGAAAAATTACATCAAAGGAACTCAAAAGCCTTGAAAATATGCCCCAAGCAACCTATGAAACTCTAGCAGTACATATCAAGAAACCTAATTGATTTCAAAAAAAGTTTTTAAACCCATCATTTAAATCAATCATATACCTACATTCAAGGGGAAATGACTTAAAATACCCTAAGACACATGAAAGACCCTTGCACTATTTTTGCGTCACTTTTAACATGGCTATGTAACACAAAGAAACAAAATCTATTTGTAAAACACTTGACACAAAGCTACATTTTAAATACACAACTTTTTTCATAATTTTCTCCCTAA
The DNA here is from genome assembly GCF_964261635.1 of Lissotriton helveticus. Lineage (NCBI taxonomy): Eukaryota > Metazoa > Chordata > Amphibia > Caudata > Salamandridae > Lissotriton > Lissotriton helveticus. Next base: position 55,216,750 of record NC_136059.1, read on the forward strand.
AGCATACTGTTCTCTATCTAAATTAAATGAATCTTTTCTCACCTTAGCAAATACTTTATGAGTTTCAAAACAGTCTCAGAAACACACCAATTTGTCTTTAGCAGAGCAAAAGGTATGCACTCCAGAGTCTGCAGCCATAAAAAGCACAGAAAAGCTGTAATTCCTCACACATATCTCTCATGTCACCCAATCAAAACTCTTCCCTCACTTTTTTCAAATCAACACCCTTCCCCCCTCTGCCCTTTCTGCCTTTTTTGCATAGCAACCACCTCCTGAAAGACCTCTGATGTTTGCAAGTTCACACAACAATGTTTCAATTGAACTCTGAACTCTCAGTGCACCTGCATATCCAGTGCAATCTTTCATAAAATGATTTTTTCTTGACCATTCAAATTACATCTTTCAAAGAACTCATCCATGCACCCTAACTTTCTGTTTTCAGCAATCAAAATCCACCAATCACTGCTACTGCTTCCTTAACACCGAAACTCCACAGTTTTTTTCATTTTAAACTCTTATTTTTTCAACTGCCATTTCATTGTCACACTTCATCTGACTGCAGCAAAACCTTCTCTCACCATGTTTTCTGTCTGGATTGTTGGACATAGTTACATCTACTGGGCTCAGAGGTATGCTGATAACAGAAATTTACCTAACCTCAATTTACAAAATGTGGAAATTAAGTGGATTGGCAACAGAGGATTAAAATGTCACCAATTGATACCATTGGTGAAAACCTTTATGCATTTGCCTAAACCTGACCTGTTAATTTTGCACTGTGGAGGTAATGACTTGGGCACTTTGACTGGGGTAGGTCTGGAAATGCTTTTAAAGGACACCTTTGAGCAATTGATGGCACTTTTTCCTCAAACTGCCTTGGTATATTCAAATATATGCCAAAGACAGAAATGGAGGTGGTCGAACCAATTTTGTCCACAAATTGAGAAGTCGAGGAAGCATGTAAACAAATCTGTTTCAGCTTACATGAGAGACCATGGAATGGGCTCCATGTACAACAATAACTTGCGTTACTACATGCAAGATATCTACAGAGGAGATGGAGTTCACTTCTCAGATGAAGGGAACAGAATTTTCATTTTGAATTTAGGACTGTGCATTGGTACCTACTTATAAGTACCTAAATGTACCATAAACCCAAAAGCTCTTCTCAGAGCTACCCTACATCTGATCACTCACAATTATTATTTTACTCTAACTTTTTTCACTAATTTTCAACAAAGTACGCCCCCCGGAGCGCTACCCGGTACGCGCACCGAAAGCTAACCGCGCGAAATTTTTAAAAAAAATTAGTTTTTTTCGCACATATGGGCCTCCTCAGCCACCCTCAGAAAACCTAGGGGGTCAAGATACGTCTACCGTGCCCCCTTCTACCCATTCTGAACATTATTTGCCCTCCATCTTGTATTTTAATTCGACCGAAACACAAAATGGTGGACTCCCGTAACGCTACCGGTTCGCGTACCGGGGCGCTCACCGGGAAGCGCTCCATTAAAAAAGGTGGGAAAGTAATTTACAGAAGAAACCCTCGAGACAATGTCACCAAATATAGATTAACTCATACTACATACCAATCCCTACCATTTTCACAAATTTGGTTGGAATTCCATTTAGCCATTTAGCCTGTAGACCTCTCTAAATACCCTGAGGTAAATTACTTCACAAAACACATCTGAAGTGTTGGAATTGACAACCAATTAAAATGTTACTTTCATTTTCTACTTTTTTTACCTGACATTTGATTGGTTATGTACCTGAATATATATAAAAAAAGAGAGAGAAACACAGCCATTTTGACTACTACTTCCTGAACTACATTGCAAGATCATTTTCACTCACAACTTAAACTTGTTTTTAAAAGGTAAGATATTATTTTATAAATTTGAAAACATTTTCAGATAGTTATATACTATCCCTCTGTAAGAGTTAGACATTGAGAAAGGCTTGTTTATTATAATTATGGATTGATTTAGGTTTCTGTGGTATAATTATGAATTTACATAGGCTTTTTCACAGGCACTTTTTAATAGTACTACTTCATGCATCAAAAGTACCTATCTGAACTTAAACCCAACAGTGCCCTATCTCTACTGATATATTTATTTTTTATTCAAATTTCAGCACAAAAATGCAAGGAGAACAGAACGTTTCCTTTGAAATTGTCCTAGACATGAATAATGAGGAAATAATTGAACCGATTGACTTGGAATTCATGGATGAATCACGAGACCATGAACTTCTACAATGTGTAGAATCTGTGGATTATTTACTTCATTATGATGACGGTCAAATGTGGGAAGTTATGTTCACTCAACAAGAGGACATATCGGTCAGTCAAATGTTAGACGTTCTATTAAATTTTGAAAAAGAATCAGAAAAATAAAATTATATTTAATATTAAAAAATTGTTTGAGTCTTTAATCATTTTTATATGTAATTCATAAACTAGTACCAAATTGATTATAATGTAAAGTCAGACTTATAGTATACTGTGCACAATTCCAAAAATACATTTATATTTAAAAATCATTAATACTGCTACTTAAATAAAAAAATAAAACAACAAAAAGAACAATCAATAAACATACAATATTTCAAGATATCATAGTCTATCATTCTTTTTTCCTTATAGTACGCTCCCCGGACTGCTTCCCGGTGCGCGTACCGGGCGCTCCCCACGCAAAAAAAAACAAAAAAGTTTCATTTTTTTTTGCCCCGCGGGGCCCTTTTAAAGCCTCCACATCAAACCTAGGGGGTCAGGGAGGATCTACTATGCCCCCTTATGGTCATTTCCCCCTTTGTTTTGGCCTCCTCTTGTCTCTCGATCCTACCGAGAGACAAGATGGCGGCCGCTCCGGACTGTTTAGAATGTTGACAGACACCAGAGAGCCAATCAGCTTCGCTTCGCAAAGTTCCGTTACGCGTCAAGTACGCGAACCGGGGCGCTGCCCGGAGCGCGCTTACAGATATATATCTTATTTTGAACGTTAATTTCTCAAAATCCACTGGAGCACATATCTTGAGACCTAGCAAAGGCACATCGGGCTAACAGTCCCTACAATTTTGCCAAGTTTCGTGCAAATCCATTCAGCCGTTCGGGCTAAAAGTGAGGCCAACCGCCCTATGGAAATGAACATGGGAAAAACGTGTTTTGGGACCCCCCTTTTTTCTCGGCCCCCCCTTGACGAACCCCCCCCAACTTTTTAGGGGCTGCTCATAGACAAAATGTTCCATTTTCCTGAAAATTTCAACCAATTCCGTCCACAAACGCCAAAGTTATTAGACATAGAATTTTCAAAAATCCCATAGAGAAAAAATCCTAACTATATATACCTACTGGCGACCGCCAGTAGGTAATATATATATACATATATATATGTATATATATATGTCTGTATATATACACACATATATGTATATATATAGAGGGACAGAGATGCGCAGTTATAAATAGTACATCTATACTTACCTTTTCCATATTTTGGAAGTCAATATTTTTGCTATGGTAAGTTTGACAGCATCATATTTAAAACTCAATGTTCTGGCATACATTCGTAGAGCACTCCCACCTTAGGTACAGCACGTGGAGCACATCCACTGCCACATTATTCTGCGGTTTTCGCAGTCCGGCAGAAATTGGATGATTTTACATTTGCACTCAAAATAAAAGCCTTTATTAATGTCTAACAAAGAACACAGGAACTGCACATGAAAGAAACTCGGCCGTCTTTCAAGGGACAATGGCTCCGTGTTGAAACGCTGGCCTGGGAGCATGAGATGCTGCACCCTCACCTCCAGTGGAGCGATGGTCCGTGGAGGAATGGCCCGTCCCTCATAAGCCCTAGCTGGGAGTGTGGACAAACCTCGAGACCTCGGGTGCCATCTGGCAGGAAGAGGCAACAGACAGGGACTTAGATAAAGAGGCTTCATCCCTTTACTTAAAGGCCTATTATTTGTTTGAAAAGTAGTTGTAGAGGAGTCAGGTTGCGCTCGGAATTTGGACGTCGTTTAAAAGAGTTGGGCTCTCGTGCAGACTAGAAGGGGTAAATAGCTTCGAGGAGCTTGAGAAAATGTGTTTTTTTCTTGCCATTAAACAAAGTATGCACATCATGCTAATTGTGACAGGGGCCTAGAGATAGTTTTGGAACAGGGAACTTTTCAGCCCAGAGCCGATGTCAGTACCGGTACAAAATAAGCATCTAAATAAACAAGCTTGACTGTTTTTTTTAACACCTTACCCGTTTCGGTACCAAGCCAAAGCAGATTTTTAAATCTTGTTAGAATCCTGTTTTGTCGCTTACCCGAGCTGTGTCATAAAATGTATTGAACGACTTTGAACATTTTTTGCATTTTCAGATACTCTAAATCTATGAAGGGATTTCCATATTTCTTATAAAGTGATAAGCCACTAAAAAGATGTTTTGAAGACTACAGTGCTGAAAAGTGAAAACAGTCTTCCTTTTCTTAATCATTCTGACAGAACCAGTATGTTTACTTACTGTTTACTTCTGCAACAGATCTGAGTCTGGAGTCTCCTGGTCAGTTCTCTACATGATTATAGCACTATGTGGAGAAGTGTGGCTCACTGGTTAGAGGAGGCAGACCTGGAAGCAGAGGTCAGCCCGGGACAGGGTTCAATTCCCGGCTCGGCGGGGTCTTGAGTCCTAAAATGTCCATGGACTCGACAATTCTTGCTCCGGTGCCTACTCGATTCAGGGGTTCACACTCTGCGACTCTGGGCAATAGCTTGCTTAATCTCCACAACAGCCCCTCGCGGCGGGATGCCTGGCTTTCACCTTGCGGATACCCTGCCGGGTTTATCTCACAGGGGAATACCAGGACGGGTTCCCTAAGCAAGCGCTTAGAAACCGCTTGGTGATTTGCGCTATATAAATTCCTGTACATTTACATTTACTATGCTCACAAGGGCTAGACTCTGCTGGGTGTCTGGGGTCTCACCCGAAGTGAAACTTATTTTAACATGTGTGACTACCAACCCCATGACTAGGCCATTACACTACTTGCAGTTGGTGGCAGCTGATTGTAGTAGAGGAGTCAAGGCATTTTTATCTGAAGCCTACTGGTTCCGTCTTGTAAATCAGTTCTGTCATGCCATGGCTGGGCCCACTCATAACCATTGATTGTATTTGGAGTGTGCTTCGGCAGCGGTATACAACGTTTACAATGCAACTTTTACAACGCAATACCATTACAACGAAACTTTTACAACGCAACATCCATTACAACCGCATACATTTACAACGCAGATACCTTTACAACGCATACCATTACAACGTAAGTATTGGTAAGTATATAATTATATTTAAAATGTTATAGGTTTGGGTTTTTGGGTAAAGGGGTATTTTAGGGGTTCATGGCTAGGTTTGGGTTTTTGGGTAAAGGGGTATTTTTAGGGTTCAGGGCTAGGTTTGGGTTTTTGGGTAAAGGGGTATTTTTAGGGTTCAGGGCTAGGTTTGGGTTTTTGGGTAAGGGGGTATTTTTAGGGTTCAGGGCTAGGTTTGGGTTTTTGGGTAAAGGGGTATTTTTAGGTTTCAGGGCTAGGTTTGGGTTTTTGGGTAAAGGGGTATTTTTAGGTTTCAGGGCTAGGTTTGGGTTTTTGGGTAAAGGGGTATTTTTAGGGTTCACGGTAATAACTTTGACGCCGGTTGACGAAACTTCACGACATTTTTAAAACTGGTGGGGCGCTCCGGTCCGCTCCTATCCTAAAAGTCTTGGGGTGATTCGTGAAGGGGGGGATAAGAAAAAAGGGGGTCCCAAAACTTGTTTTCCCCATGCAATTTTCCATAGGTACCGTTCATTGTGGCTACAGCCCAAATGGCTGAACGGAATTACACCAAATTTGGCAAAGTTGTGGTCCTTGGTTCAGACTCGTGCCTTTTGCTTATATGGTGTAAATCTGTTCAGTTGTTCATGAGAAAATTACAATTTAAAGTACATATACATCTATGGCCTCGGTGCATCCACTCATCTTGCGCGGTATATAATCGCACCGTCCCAATCACGCGCTGAATGCTGATTGGCTGTGAAGTGGTTGTCAATAATCGAAACCAGGAAGTTTTGGCAGCCATTTTGTGCCTCGGTAGAAGCGAGGATCTAGAAATTAGTGGAACAAGTGTTTAAAATGTATAAAGGGGGAAGGTAAGAAATATTTTGACCCTCTAGACCTGGTTAGGGGTCCCACAAGGACCCCCAGGCCCCCCCAATCCCCCCAATTTTTGTTGTTGTTGAAAAAACAGTGAAATGTGCGCTGGGTGCATGGATCCACAGTAAATGTAAATGTAAATGTCAAGGTATTTGTAGAGCGCACTGCCACCAAGCGGTTTCCTGGCGCTTTTACTCATACCGCTGTGGAACCCTTCCTGGCTTTCCCTGTGAAGTATCCACTCCTGGGCACCCCCAGGGTGAAGCCAGGCATCCTAGCGCTGTTGGGGCTGGTGTGGAGGTTAAGCAAGCTATTGCCCGGAGTTGCAGCGTGGGGCCCATGATTAGAATAGGCACCAAGGTGAGAATTGTCAGGTTTGAGGAAACTGAGCCCAAGACCCGCCGGGGCGGGCATTGAACCCTGGTCCCTGGCCAGAGCTCTGCATCAGGGTCTGCCGCTCTAACCATTGAGCCACACTCCTCCACACTCCACACCGTAAAAATATAAAAACAAAGCGGGGGTCATGTGCTTGTTTAAAAAATAGCTACTTGGGAAGGAGAAATCCCGGGGTCTAAATCATTGCATTTGAAGCGGGGGCCGAGAAAAATGGGGGGTCCCAAATCGTGTTTTCTCTATGGAATTTTCCATAGGAACCATTCATCACGGCTACAGGCTGAACAGAATTACACCAAATTTGGCAAAGTAGTAGTCCTTGGTTCAGACTCGTGCTTAAATGGTGTAAAACCATTCAGTAGATCCTGAGAAAATCCTATATTTTTATAGCCTTGGTGTATCCACGCATCTTGTGCGCACTTTAAGCGCACCGTCCCGATCAAGCGCTGAATGCTAATTGGCTGTGAAGTGGTTGTCAACATTGGAAACCAGGAAGTATTGGCAGCCATTTTGTGCCTCGGTAGAAGCAAGGATCTTGAAAATAGTGGGACAAGTGTTCAACACGTATAAAGGGGGCATGTAAGGAATATTTTGATTATGTAGACCTGCTTAGGGGGTCCCACAAGGACCCCTAAGGTCCCCCCAAATTTTTGGGGGGCCAAAAGCCAGAGAAATGTGCGTTGGGTGCATGGATACGCCTTAATAAAAAAAAAACAAAGCTGGGGTTCCTGTGCTGGCTTAAAAATTAGCTACCTGGGAGGGCCAAATCCCGGGGTCTAAAGTATTACATTTGATGGGGGTCCAGAGGAGCCCTGCAGCCCGATGCCCATACAGCTCGGTGCTATAAAATAAATGGGTGAGGGAGCTCAAAGGTTCGTCTAAGGCCCAAGGATTACCACCCTCCGGGGATTTTTATATTTTGAGAGTGGGGCCGTGTGGTCTCCATTCTGGACCAGTCAAAAGCCTTGGGGAACACCAACCCCCCAGGAGCAGCTCCTGCTGTGTCTCGGGGTGTCTACCCCCAGGATAATGCTACTTGGTATGGCAGGGTGGGAGTCGAGGTTCCCGTTGTGTCATAGCAAACTTGAGGGCATATGAATAAGTGCCATTTCGCCTCAATTTTTTTTAAAAAGCCAAAAATGCAGTGAAAATGATATCACCCTATTTACTAGGTGACTCTAAGATGCATTAATGCATGTTAGCAGCTGGTTTGCTAAGAGCTCGCCTCGTATCTCCAATGAGTTGCAATGTAGGTGTTCTCAGTGATAAGGTAGGTATTTCTATGAGAATATAAAAAGGAAGAGGGAGGTATGACAATAGCGTTGTATTTACAAGGCGGCCCTGGATTTGAGGACCGATAGGAAAACTCTAGCTAATAGCTGTTTATGTCAGATCCTAACATCTGTTCTGAAGTGGACTTAAGCATGTTTAATATGCGAGGTGGATTGATATGTTGAGTCCAAAGTCTTATATTAATAAGCTTTTCACTTGCGAACATAACTTATCGCTGTATTTCTCGTGATATCGGGGCATATTTACAAAGACAGTGTTAAAATTATTGTCCCTTTAGCATTAGGAATGTGTCATTAAAGCGCCCATAATGGCTTAATAATAGGCATTTGAGAATTCGTGAGAATTCCAATAGAAGTCCAGGTTTACACCAGAACATGTTAACACTGTACTTGATAATATGCCCCCAAGTTTGCTATGGCAGGGCGAGAGCCTCGGCTCTCACTCTTGCATAGCATAAAGCAATGTTGAAAAAATCTTCTGGTAAGATAACAAAGGATTTTGAAGTCCATTATCGCCATTTTAGTTGTAGTCTGCTGCTGTTAAAGCGGCGACATTTGTAACGCCGTCCTCGTAAATATGCCCCTAAGTTTTGTAATGTCGACAATCCCGTCTCCCATTTAAAAAGGCACAAAGTATTTAGTGAAGTGCATTGTGAATTGTGAAGCAACACTGTCTAATTGTGATCAATAAAGAATTCGAAGAGTTATGTACTTATTTTGCTCGTAATGTACAAAGCGCTGCTTTACTCTAGATTGATAGAGCCACTCAGGGCCACACAAAGTGGCCTCGCGTATCTGTGCTGTGCTGCTTTACTCTAGATTTATGGAGCGACTCAGGGCCACACAAAGTGGCCTCGCGTATCTGTGCTGTGCTGCTTTACTCTAGATTTATGGAGCCACTCAGGGCCACACAAAGTGGCCTTGCGTATCTGTGCTGCGCTGCTTTACTCTAGATTTATGGAACGACTCAGGGCCACACAAAGTGGCCTCGCGTATCTGTGCTGTGCTGCTTTACTCTAGATTTATGGAGAGACTCAGGGCCACACAAAGTGGCCTCGCGTATCTGTGCTGCGCTGCTTTGCTCTAGATTTATGGAGCGACTCAGGGCCACACAAAGTGGCCTCGCGTATCTGTGCTGGGCTGCTTTACTCTAGATTTATGGAGCCACTCAGGTCCACACAAAGTGGCCTCGCGTATCTGTGCTGCGCTGCTTTACTCTAGATTTATGGAGCCACTCAGCGCCACACAAAGTGGCCTCGCGTATCTATGCTGCGCTGCTTTACTCTAGATTTATGGAGCCACTCAGGGCCACACAAAGGGGCCTCGCGTATCTGTGCTGCGCTGCTTTACTCTAGATTTATGGAGCCACTCAGGGCCACACAAAGGGGCCTCGCGTATCTGTGCTGCGCTGCTTTACTCTAGATTTATGGAGCCACTCAGGGCCTCACAAAGTGGCCTCGCGTATCTGTGCTGTGCTGCTTTACTCTAGATTTATGGAGCCACTCAGGGCCACACAAAGGGGCCTCGCGTATCTGTGCTGCGCTGCTTTACTCTAGATTTATGGAGCGACTCAGGGCCTCACAAAGGGGCCTCGCGTGGATTCATAAATCCTACTTAAAGTTTGCTTTGTATATATACCACATTAAGTGGTGCAAACATGATGCAATCAACATCATAACTATGCCCCTGTCGTCTCTCTATTAGTAAATATAATACAGTGGGGAGCTGTAGTATTTACTCTGTGTTCTTTACTTTTAGTAAATATAATATGACATGGAGCTGTGATATTTACACTGTGTTCTCTTGTTGGTAAATGCAATACAAGATGGAGGTGTGGTATTTTACTTTGGAGCAGATTTAGGCAACTTGCTGCACTGAGCTGCTTTGCATGAAAGCGATAGAACAGAAATTCTCTATATTTATAAAAATATGACACATTCCTGTTGTCTGCTGGTGCTGGCCACTGTGTGCTGCCTAGAGCTAACAGAGGCACCCCTGCACCAGAGGGCAAGGATTCCTGTGATACAGACAAGGTGTTTATTGCAGGAAAGTACTTTCTGAAGCATTTTCCTCTTTCTATGTGACCTGTCGACTGCAGCACATCTAGAAAGCAGAATTAACACAGAGAAATAAAGATATTCCTTGTCATTATGCCTCTGTCATGTAGGTGCGCCATTTTTGCCACAAAGCCAGGTTCACAAGTCTTTTTAAATCAGGGTTTGCATCAAAATCTACGAATGGTTGTGTGGAAATGCCCATACTCCATCTATGTAACACCTATGTGATGCAAAGTATCATAAGGGAACTCTAAGTGCTGGGCTGCATTACTCTGTACTTACTAAACCAGCAAAGCCACCTCAAGTGTTGCTTCATGGTTTAGTAAATCCCAGCTAAGGACATGGGTTACCTTATGATGACTTGCTTCAGCGAAGGACAACGCAAGTCCTTAGAAAATTTGACCCAATATTCTATTAGTAAATATAATGTGAGATGAAGCTGTGGTATTCATATTGTTTTGTTCTATCTCTGTTAGTAAATATAGTATCACATGTAGCTGTGTTAGTTACACTGTGTTCTCTCCACAAGGAGCTGAGTAAATATTTGAAGACCTGGAGCTGCGGTGTTCACACTGTGCTCTTTATTAGTAAATATATTACAAGATGGAGCTGTGGTATTTCCACAGTGTTTTTCTTTTAGTAACGAACACATGGAACTGTGTTATTTGTACTTTGTTATCTCTATTAGTGAATATGGTACGACATGGACCTGTGGCATTTCCTCTGACTTTTTATACACTGCAGTCTCTCTATCAGGAAATTGGGCTGTGGTATTTACACTGTGTTCTCTATCAGTAAATATATTAGGACATGGAGCTTTGGTCTTTGCACTGTGCTCTTTATTAGTAAATATATCAAGACATGAAACTGTGGTAGTTACACCTCACTCTCTATTCATAAATATATTAAGACATGGAACTGTGGCATTTACACTGTGTTCTGTATTAGTAAATGTATTAACATGTGGAGCTGTATTTTCTCTATCAGTTTAATATTTTACTTCATAGTTTGTAAGCTGATCTCTGGTAATAACTGGCATGACATCACCCTCCTCTCCTTGAAGTGGGCAGAAAGCCTGAAGGGGGATAGTTGTTGTCCTAAAGATGCAGCTGTCAAAAACCTCCTCAAAACTCCTACAGTCCAGGTCCATTGGGGCTGGTGTTGAAACAGCACCTGAGGCCCTGGGAGCTGTAGGGACAGCAGTGACCGCATCAGGGAGAAAAATGACTTGTGTGTATGGAGGGGGCAGGTGCTCTGGAATGCCACAAGAGTGTTGGGACATTTTGCACAGATTGCTATGTGACCTCAGGTCTCAGAGATGCTTTGAACCCCTTCATTGGAGAGTGGGCAGTAAGTATACATCAAAAATTTAACACATTAAAGCAAAAGGTAGGTAATGATAGATACCCCTCAGGAGTGTTAAATCAGGACTCAGTGTGAGAGCAGCTGCAAGCCTCTTCTGTGAACAACATGTTTTCAAAAGGCACAGTGCGGCTCCACGGCAAAAATGCAGAACTGGCTAGATCAATGCCCTGTGGCTTACATCTAAATGCAAACCTACATAGAAAATACTTCAAAATGAAGGCATTGCATTCAGAATTAATTCTGGCAAAATCAGTTTTATGTTATTATCCAGAATATCACCAATCTATTTCACAGTAAGCTCTAGGCATGAAGGAATAAACCTACTGACCAGTAATGTTGAAAAAAGTGGGTACCAGTTGGTCCATAGCACCATCAGGGCATGGTTTCAGATCATGGCTTTGATCTCTTCTATTGGTGATGTGTGACACAGAGGAGTCTAAACTAATGACAGTAATCAGTATATGGTATTACTTTCAAAAAGTGTTAGAATATACATATATATAAATATATATATATATATATTCACTGAAAAAACCATAGGTTATAGACCATATATAGTTAGGAATTAGCATTTAAAAAACCTTATTTTACTCACACAAAACCATTGAAATTCCATATATAGTTAGTTGCACTAACTATATATTGCGCACCCGCAATCCACTGCTGATCATGTCACATATTACATCATTCATGACATGGTCAGTGACATCACTGATGACATCACTGATGACATCTCAAATGACATCACTGATGACATCACTGATGACATCATCCAGTGACTGTGTGTTTCTGTAAAGTTTAAATATGTTTTAGATATTGAAGAATGAGTAGATGTATAACTGTCTGGACGAAGGATTTAGTAGGTGCATGACTGAATGTATGAGTGAGTGATTAAATGTGTCTCACTGAGTGCATGGGTTAGTGACTAAACTGTCTTAATTTGTGCATCATTATGTCTGTTGTTCTGTAAACTACTGCATGTGTTGATCAGTAGCTATATGATTAACTATATGGGTTATTGATTGATTGTCCAAGTATTTGTATGGGAGACTGAGTGTGTGTGTGGCTGGCTGGGAGGTGTGTGACTCTGTGCAGATCAATGTGTACTTGTATCAATGATTGTATAAGAAAGTAAGTATGTGTTACTATATGTTTGAAAATGTAAGGTGCTCTATGTTTAACTGTATAGACAAGAAAATGGAAGTGTGATTGATTCTTTACAGGACTGACTAGGTGTGTGAGTAACTCCATGGATGAGTGGCAGAGTGTGAGTGTCTGTATAGGTGTATGAGTGCATATGATAGTGTTGTAAAGATGAGTGATTGTATGTATGAATGATTGTATGGGTGAATGAGTGAATGTGTGTGTAGACGTAGGAATCAGTGAGTACGTATGTAGTAACTAGTATTGGTGTGTCAATGGTTTCAAAAATTATACTCTGTATTTAACACTGGGTGAAACAGAGGTTATATTAAAATGTGAGGAGATGCATTGTATTGTCACATGAATGATATCATCAGTGATGTGGTCATTGATGTCAAATGAGATGTCATCAGTGATGTCATCAGTGATGTCATTTGAGATGTCATCAGTGATGTCATCAGTGATGTCACTGACCATGTCATGAATGATGTAATATGTGACATGATCAGCAGTGGATTGCGGGTGCGCAATATATAGTTAGTGCAACTAACTATATATGGAATTTCAATGGTTTTGTGTGAGTAAAATAAGGTTTTTTAAATGCTAATTCCTAACTATATATGGTCTATAACCTATGGTTTTTTCAGTGAATTTTCAAGGTTTTGTAAATGCTAATTCCTAACTATATATGGTCTATAACCTATGGTTTTTTCAGTGAATTTCAATGGTTTTTTAATAGCAAATATCATAAGCTGTCGAATGTCAAGTACGTGGTAAGTGAAAACATTTTCGTGTTTATGCACACTGATCTGCTTTGAATGGTGCCCCCCCCCCCCTCATTTCTATTAGGAGTACTCACTCTTTGCAGATAGTGAAAGGTAGTTAACGCAGGCCTTTGCCCCCGTTGTAATCCGTCGTGCCTGCTTCTCTCTCCATTTGATTGATTGTTATCCAAGTATTTACTGTTTTAGAATTAGTTCTCTTTGGTTCATTCTCTATTTACAAACAAACACAGAGTCGCAATACTCTGTTTAGTCTTTGCAGATAACGAAAAATCGTGTAAAAAAAAAGAAAAGGAATCGAGCAAAATCAGTAGGCCACTAATGGGATCTCTTTTTGACCTCGCTAAAATAGAAACATTAGGAACAACCCCTCATGACAAATACAAAACTAGTGAGATGAACTGAACTCCACACAATGATGGCTGCAAAACAGCTCGGCTCCGCCACCCACCCCGCCCAAAATAACGATAAAGAGCTGCTGCCATGATTGGTTGCGGAATGGCCACAACGGATCTACGAAATGGTGCTGCTCTCATGCTAACCCCAGCTTCGGTCTGAAACATCCAGAAACACTGTAGACTACCAATTCGATCAGTTCCGGTAGCGCCCCAATGTAACCCGGTAGAGAAGAACTAGCCCTCCCCTCTTTGACTGATGGTTCTTGTTGCCTGTCCCTTCTGTTGTCATTTAACAGAACTATTTAGCCTGCTGAAAGGGGTTGTGTTTCGACCGCTGGTTGGTGGAGACATTTTGACTATATTCTGGACCTGCGTTGTCGCGTAATGCGTCATATGACGCGCCGCGTTAGCGCATCCGGAAGTCATCCGGGGCGCGCAGCGCGTAACGTAAGCATAACAAGTCATGTGACTTGTTAATAAAACTTTTCATTGGTTCATTTTACTTTTCTTATTCTAATGATGAAAGCCTTGGTCATATCACCTAAAAATTACGCTTTTAATTACTTCCGAACATTATTTTCTCTTAAATATATGTTATAATGTTCCAGGCTAATGTACTTTCCCGGAAATTTTACAACTGTCCTGCAAGTAAAATATATTCTTTTTTCGAGAAAAAGAGCGTTTCTTCGTCCCATGACGGAGCCGTTGAGCAAAAGAGGGTCGACCTGCTGTCTTAGTCGCCGATACGCCTGAATATGAGATTCTTATCGATCACTTTATGTTGCAGGAATAGAAAACACAACAGCCCTTGACCATTTATCTTTACTGCGTTCCTTCGTATTATACCTTTTACCCTTCATGTAATTGGTCTGCTTTATTTCACTTGCCTTTTAATGATTCTAAAACAGTGACTATTATTAAAAACTTTACCAATGTATACACTACTACCATGTTTTCTTTTAAAAACCTTTATTGTGAAAATTTCATTATACAAATACGAGCCTATAACCACGTGGGCCTGCCACGGAGCAAACTGTAATCGTATATGATGAATAGACATTTACACTGTAGAGGAACGTAACGGGCGGGCCATTAGGTTGCAAAAACTATGGTGTCTAACAGTTACGGAATCGGTGGACGTACATTTTATAATTAAAATACGACAGGGCCAGTTACAATAAAATTATCTAGATATACATTTGCGGGCAAGTACCATGGGTGACGTTAATTCGAATTTTCAACAGTACAGTAATCAATAACACATCAGAACTTAATATCAATAGGGATGTCGAAATATTCAATCAATTCTCGTCCCCGCCCGCCATGTGCTTCAAAACTGCATACGTATCTCGTGATTTCAAGGTTCTGCAACCAGTACACAACAAGGAGTTACGAGTCCCATTTATTCCGGCGCCATTTTGGGCGAGGACGGGCAGGTCCAGGATATAGTCAAAATGTCTCTACCAACCATCGACTATGATGATGTTCATATGCTGTATTTATTAGAGTAACACTCATCTGCCCACATGAAATTAATTTACCACAATCTAAACATGTCATTTTAATCTTTCCAAAGTTCTTCTAAATATTTGGGACCGTTTCCCTTGCCTCTGAAGCTCTCAGTGCCACTTCTTTGATGAATGTACTAGCAGGTCAGGGGTTCTCCTCCAAATCTCTCTTTTATGCAGCACTATAATTAATTGGTGCCACCTCTCCATATGACGATGCATGGTATAGTTACCACAACTATATTTTTTTTCGGTTCCTCTGGAGAGTTCATCGTGGCAGATGAAGCGTGTAACATACCGGGCATTTACCTTTTTTTGCATGTACAGGAAAGGAAAAAAAAATTGAGCGTCCGAGTTCTAAGGTGTCCCAGGGCCATTTTAGTGGACCAGGCCCAAATCCAAAGAACAGCCATCTCACAGGCTAATGGGGCGACCCACGCCGAGTTTCAGCATTGTAGGATGACCACACAAGTACAGCAACTTGCTAGACATCACCTCGGTGCCATCCGGATCTCGGCGCCCCACTGCAGATGAAGTGCCTCTCAACTATGAAACCACCACGGTGACATCCGGATATTGGCGCGTTGTGCTGCCTTCGGCCTATTCGCACATCGGTCCGCTACTGACGCCATCTCACAGGCTAATGGGGTGACCCACGCCGAGTTTCAGCATTGTAGGATGACCACACCAACTTGCTAGACATCACCTCGGTGCCATCCGAATCTTGGCATCTCAACGCCTAGTGGTATCTTCCATACAGAAAATATTGTTACGCTGCCTTTGGCCCCATTCGCACATCAGTCCGCAACTTAGACATCACCTCGATGCCATCCGGATCTTGGCATCTCAGCGCCTTGTGGTGTCAGTCAGAAAATATTGTTGCGCTGCCTTTGGCCCCATTCGCACATCAGTCCGCTACTGACACCATCTCACAGGCCAATAGGGCGCCCCACGCCGACTTTTACCATTGTACGATGGCCACACCAGTGGCACAACTTGCTAGACATCACCTCGGTGCCATCCGAATCTTGGCATCTCAACGCCTAGTGGTATCTTCCATACAGAAAATCTTGTTACGCTACCTTTGGCCCCATTCGCACATCGGTCCGCAACTTAGACATCACCTCGGTGCCATCCGGATCTTGGCATCTCAGCGCCTTGTGGTGTATTCTCTTCAGAAAATATTGTTGAGCTGCCTTTGGCCCCATTCGCACATCGGTCCGCAACTTACACATCACCTCGGTGCCATCCGGATCTTGGCATCTCAGCGCCTTGTGGTGTCTTCTACTCCGAAAATATAGTAGAAAATATTGTTGCGCTGCCTTTGGCCCCATTCACACATCAGTCCGCTACTGACACCATCCCACAGGCCAACAGGGCGCCCCACGCCGACTTTTACCATTGTACGATGGCCACACCAGTACCACAACTTGATAGACACCACCTCGGTGCCATCCGGATCTTGGCATCTCAGCGCCTTGTGGTTTCTTCAAATCAGAAAATATTGTTGCGCTGCCTTTGGCCCCATTCGCACATCGGTCCGCTACTGACGCCATCTCACAGGCCAACGGGGCGCCCCACGCCGACTTTCAGCATTGTAGGATGGCCACACCAGTGCGGCAACTTACTAGACACCACCTCGGTGCCATCCGGATATTGGCGCGTTGTGCTGCCTTCGGCCTATTCGCACATCGGTCCGCTACTGACGCAAACTCACAGGCCAACGGGGCGCCCCACGCCGACTTTCAGCATTGTAGGATGGCCACACCAGTGCGGCAACTTACTAGACACCACCTCGGTGCCATCCGGATCTTGGCGCGTTGTGCTGCCTTCGGCCTATTCGCACATCGGTCCGCTACTGACGCAAACTCACAGGCCAACGGGGCGCCCCACGCCGACTTTCAGCATTGTTGGATGGCCACACCAGTGCGGCAACTTACTAGACACCACCTCGGTGCCATCCGGATCTTGGCGCGTTGTGCTGCCTTCGGCCTATTCGCACATCGGTCCGCTACTGACGCAAACTCACAGGCCAACGGGGCGCCCCACGCCGACTTTCAGCATTGTTGGATAGCCACACCAGTGCGGCAACTTACTAGACACCACCTCGGTGCCATCCGGATCTTGGCGCGTTGTGCTGCCTTCGGCCTATTCGCACATCGGTCCGCTACTGACGCAAACTCACAGGCCAACGGGGCGCCCCACGCCGACTTTCAGCATTGTAGGATGGCCACACCAGTGCTGCAACTTGCTGGACACCACCTCGGTGCCATCCGGATCTTGGCGCGTTGTGTTGCCTTCGGCCTATTCGCACATCGGTCCGCTACTGACGCCGCCTCACGTGCCAACGTATTTTCTCCGCATTTTACACCCTATGCCGCATAACAGGTCATGTGACTTGTTTATAAAACTTTTCATTGGTTCATTTTACTTTTGGTTTCCTAATGATGGAAGGCATGATCATGTGACCTAAAAACAACACTTTTCATAGGATGAAAACTTTTTTTTTTTCCCAAACGATGAAAGCCCCACCTTGTTTCTGGATGTTTCAGACTGAAGCTGGCGTCAGCATGAAAGCACCACCATCTCGTAGCTCCGTCGTGGTCATTCCGCGAGCAATCATGGCAGCCGCTCCCCACCAGAAGCCTGCAGGAGTCGGAGCCCCCAAAACTTTTGATGAATTCTCAAGGCGGAGGGGACGCTTTCGAGAATGGGGTCCAAGACCTAGCAGACAAGCGTCCGATTTCCAAGGTGTCCCAGGGCCATTTCAGTGGACCAGGCCCAAAAAGGAAACAGCCTGCCGCCATTTTGAGAGTCCTGTGACAGCCGCCTATCGCTGCACCGCAAGAGTGGGCGCAACTCAGCTGAATTGCGGCTTTTGACACAGTGGACCAAAAACGGACGGAATGGCAACTGAAACGGTAAAGGGGCGCCCCACTACAACAGATGACACTCCACCTGGAGAGGCCCGTTCACGCCGCCTCCCCCGGGGCGCTCCACGCCGTTATTCGGAGCAGCATTGTAGGATACCAAAACCAGTGCAGCAACTTACTGAACATCACCTTGGTGCCATCGTTCTGCTGCCTTGGAACTATTCGCGCAACAGTTTGCTACTGATGACCCACCCCCCGTGACGCCCCATGCCGTTATTTGCTGGGTGGCAACTTACTAGACATCACTTTCGTGTCATCTAGATTTCGGCGCGTTCTGCTGCC
Source organism: Lissotriton helveticus (assembly GCF_964261635.1). NCBI lineage: Eukaryota > Metazoa > Chordata > Amphibia > Caudata > Salamandridae > Lissotriton > Lissotriton helveticus. The sequence continues at coordinate 55,235,084 of NC_136059.1, forward strand.
TTGGAACTATTCGCACAACAGTTTGCTACTGATGACCCACCCCCCGCGACGCCCCACGCCGGAAATCTGGACGTTGTGCTGCGTTGGGACTATTCGCACAGCCGACCGCTACTTCGTTGTTTTTCCCTAAAAATGTTTATATGTTATTACTATTTTTGTTTTCTTGTATATATTTATAAATTATTAAAGTTTTATAATCTTACTACTTTGTCGGAGTGCTATATATTTTTAATGTGACACATAATTGTAAAAACTTTGATGTACAAACAGTCATCCCTGGAATCTTCCGCTTCAGGCTCGGTCCCCTCCCCAATCACAATACAGGATGGTTTTCAGATAATAGCAACGCTTCTGCTGTGACGGATCTCATCGAGTGTGGGCCTTGATCTACTATAACTCCTTTGAAGAGGGGTGATTCTTTACAGCTGTGGCCATAAACTACATCTGCAGGGCTAGCTGATACCCTAGGACCAGCCTGGACAATCGGACACAGAGGAAAAGGAGTGTCAGAGGGTGCGGTAGTGAATAGGGCGAAAGGGAGGTGTCGGGCGGGCACAGGGTGTGATTCTCAGGGAACAGCAGCGCAGATGGGGGAGGTTTATTACCCATGCATAAGACAGAGAGCGGGGGTGACCACTGCCTGGGGGAGATGCTTGCGAGGGTGGGGAGCCATGCTAAGGATCGACAGCGTGCACAGAGTGGGTCTGGTCAAGGCATCTAAAATGGCTGCCGTGCACGACAAAAGTGTGGCATTTGAAAAAAGACAAGATGGCGCAGACAATGTTTTTCAACACTTCCTGATTTCCTTCGAATCGAACGTTAACAGACGTTGGGGCATATTACCAAAGTTAAGCGATATTTATCCCTAACGATGCTTAGCAACGATTTTTTTACCGTCAGAAATTATCGCAGATAAACCTTGCTATTATCAAGGTTTATCGGAAATACGATAAAAAACGACCGCAATGCATTAATATCGCTGAAAACTCAGCGATATTCATGCATTACCGAGCTAATGCTCTTAGCCATGTTATCCACCTCCCATTGGATAACATGGCTAAGAACTGCTCAGGGCAGGTGGTAGCTTTTGGAGATATTCGCCCTTATCTCGAATATTTCCAAAAGTTGATAATAGGAGATAGCGATGTTAGCGACTGTTTCCAGTCGCTAACATCTTGGCATGCCCACTTTGCATGTCATTAGTGATAAATATCACTCATATGCAAAGTGGGGCCCAAGATGGTCGCTATCTTCTACTAGCCGTCGCTAACTGGTGTTAGCAACAGCTAGGTAATACACATATAATTTTATCTCCGCGAAGCGGAGCGCTGTTACAGATATATATCTTGTTTCTGAACGTTAATTTCTCAAAATGCACTGAAGCACATATATTGAGACCTAGCAAAGGCACATCGGGCTACCAGTCCCTACAATTTTGCCAAGTTTCGTGCAAATCCATTCAGCTGTTCGATCCTACCGAGAGACAAGATGGCGGCCGCTACGGACTGTTTGGAATGTTTACAGACACCGGAGAGCCAATCAGCTTCGCTTCGCAAAGCTCCGTAACGCGAAAAGTACGCGAAGCGGTGCGCTGTTACAGATATATACCTTTTTTTGAACGTTAATTTCTCAAAATCCACTGGAGCACATATATTGAGATCTAGCAAAGGCACATCGGGCTACCAGTCCCTACAATTTTCCCAAGTTTCGTGCAAATCCATTCAGCTGTTCGATTATTATTATTTTTATTTTCTTTTGCCCCGCGGGGCCCTTTTAAAACCTCCACATCAAACCTAGGGGGTGAGCGACAATGTACTATGCCCCCTTATGGTCATTTGCCCCTTCGCTTTGGCCTCCTCTTGTCTCTCGATCCTACCGAGAGACAAGATGGCGGCCGCTACGGACTGTTTGGAATGTTGACAGACGCCGGAGAACCAATCAGCTTCGCTTCACAAAGCTCCGTTGCGCGAAAAGTACGCGTAGCGGAGCGCTGCCCAGTCCGCTGTTACAGATATATATCTTTTTTTGAACATTAATTTCTCAAAATCCACTGAAGCACATATATTGAGACCTACAAAAGGCACATCGGGCTACCAGTCCCTACAATTTTGCCAAGTTTCGTGCAAATCCATTCAGCCGTTCGGGCTAAAAGTGAGGCCAACCGCCCTATGGAAATTAACATGGGAAAAACGCGTTTTGGGACCCCCCTTTTTTCTCTGCCCCCCCTTGACGAACCCCCCCAAAATTTTCAGGGGCTGCTCAGAAACAAAATGTGCCATTTTCCTGAACATTTCAGCCAATTCCGTCCACAAACGCCAAAGTTATTAGACATAGAATTTTCAAAAAACCCATAGAGAAAAAATCCTAACTATATATACCTACTGGCGACCGCCAGTAGGTAATATATATATATATATATATATATATATATATATATATATATATATATATATATATATATATATATATATATATATATATATATATATATATATATATATTCACTGAAAAAACCATAGGTTATAGACCATATATAGTTAGGAATTAGCATTTACAAAACCTTGAAAATTCACTGAAAAAACCATAGGTTATAGACCATATATAGTTAGGAATTAGCATTTACAAAACCTTGAAAATTCACTGAAAAAACCATAGGTTATAGACCATATATAGTTAGGAATTTGCATTTAAAAAACCTTATTTTACTCACACAAAACCATTGAAATTCCATATATAGTTAGTTGCACTAACTATATATCGCGCACCCGCAATCCACTGCTGATGATGTCACATATTACATCATTCATGACAGCGCCTTGTGGTGTCAGTCAGAAAATATTGTTGCGCTGCCTTTGGCCCCATTCGCACATCAGTCCGCTACTGACACCATCTCACAGGCCAATAGGGCGCCCCACGCCGACTTTTACCATTGTACGATGGCCACACCAGTGGCACAACTTGCTAGACATCACCTCGGTGCCATCCGAATCTTGGCATCTCAACGCCTAGTGGTATCTTCCATACAGAAAATCTTGTTACGCTACCTTTGGCCCCATTCGCACATCGGTCCGCAACTTAGACATCACCTCGGTGCCATCCGGATCTTGGCATCTCAGCGCCTTGTGGTGTATTCTCTTCAGAAAATATTGTTGAGCTGCCTTTGGCCCCATTCGCACATCGGTCCGCAACTTACACATCACCTCGGTGCCATCCGGATCTTGGCATCTCAGCGCCTTGTGGTGTCTTCTACTCCGAAAATATAGTAGAAAATATTGTTGCGCTGCCTTTGGCCCCATTCACACATCAGTCCGCTACTGACACCATCTCACAGGCCAACAGGGCGCCCCACGCCGACTTTTACCATTGTACGATGGCCACACCAGTACCACAACTTGATAGACACCACCTCGGTGCCATCCGGATCTTGGCATCTCAGCGCCTTGTGGTTTCTTCAAATCAGAAAATATTGTTGCGCTGCCTTTGGCCCAATTCGCACATCGGTCCGCTACTGACGCCATCTCACAGGCCAACGGGGCGCCCCACGCCGACTTTCAGCATTGTAGGATGGCCACACCAGTGCGGCAACTTACTAGACACCACCTCGGTGCCATCCGGATATTGGCGCGTTGTGCTGCCTTCGGCCTATTCGCACATCGGTCCGCTACTGACGCAAACTCACAGGCCAACGGGGCGCCCCACGCCGACTTTCAGCATTGTAGGATGGCCACACCAGTGCGGCAACTTACTAGACACCACCTCGGTGCCATCCGGATCTTGGCGCGTTGTGCTGCCTTCGGCCTATTCGCACATCGGTCCGCTACTGACGCAAACTCACAGGCCAACGGGGCGCCCCACGCCGACTTTCAGCATTGTTGGATGGCCACACCAGTGCGGCAACTTACTAGACACCACCTCGGTGCCATCCGGATCTTGGCGCGTTGTGCTGCCTTCGGCCTATTCGCACATCGGTCCGCTACTGACGCAAACTCACAGGCCAACGGGGCGCCCCACGCCGACTTTCAGCATTGTTGGATAGCCACACCAGTGCGGCAACTTACTAGACACCACCTCGGTGCCATCCGGATCTTGGCGCGTTGTGCTGCCTTCGGCCTATTCGCACATCGGTCCGCTACTGACGCAAACTCACAGGCCAACGGGGCGCCCCACGCCGACTTTCAGCATTGTAGGATGGCCACACCAGTGCTGCAACTTGCTGGACACCACCTCGGTGCCATCCGGATCTTGGCGCGTTGTGTTGCCTTCGGCCTATTCGCACATCGGTCCGCTACTGATGCCGCCTCACGTGCCAACGTATTTTCTCCGCATTTTACACCCTATGCCGCATAACAGGTCATGTGACTTGTTTATAAAACTTTTCATTGGTTCATTTTACTTTTGGTTTCCTAATGATGGAAGGCATGATCATGTGACCTAAAAACAACACTTTTCATAGGATGAAAACTTTTTTTTTTCCCAAACGATGAAAGCCCCACCTTGTTTCTGGATGTTTCAGACTGAAGCTGGCGTCAGCATGAAAGCACCACCATCTCGTAGCTCCGTCGTGGTCATTCCGCGAGCAATCATGGCAGCCGCTCCCCACCAGAAGCCTGCAGGAGTCGGAGCCCCCAAAACTTTTGATGAATTCTCAAGGCGGAGGGGACGCTTTCGAGAATGGGGTCCAAGACCTAGCAGACAAGCGTCCGATTTCCAAGGTGTCCCAGGGCCATTTCAGTGGACCAGGCCCAAAAAGGAAACAGCCTGCCGCCATTTTGAGAGTCCTGTGACAGCCGCCTATCGCTGCACCGCAAGAGTGGGCGCAACTCAGCTGAATTGCGGCTTTTGACACAGTGGACCAAAAACGGACGGAATGGCAACTGAAACGGTAAAGGGGCGCCCCACTACAACAGATGACACTCCACCTGGAGAGGCCCGTTCACGCCGCCTCCCCCGGGGCGCTCCACGCCGTTATTCGGAGCAGCATTGTAGGATACCAAAACCAGTGCAGCAACTTACTGGACATCACCTTGGTGCCATCGTTCTGCTGCCTTGGAACTATTCGCGCAACAGTTTGCTACTGATGACCCACCCCCCGTGACGCCACATGCCGTTATTTGCTGGGTGGCAACTTACTAGACATCACTTTCGTGTCATCTAGATTTCGGCGCGTTCTGCTGCCTTGGAACTATTCGCACAACAGTTTGCTACTGATGACCCACCCCCCGCGACGCCCCACGCCGGAAATCTGGACGTTGTGCTGCGTTGGGACTATTCGCACAGCCGACCGCTACTTCGTTGTTTTTCCCTAAAAATGTTTATATGTTATTACTATTTTTGTTTTCTTGTATATATTTATAAATTATTAAAGTTTTATAATCTTACTACTTTGTCGGAGTGCTATATATTTTTAATGTGACACATAATTGTAAAAACTTTGATGTACAAACAGTCATCCCTGGAATCTTCCGCTTCAGGCTCGGTCCCCTCCCCAATCACAATACAGGATGGTTTTCAGATAATAGCAACGCTTCTGCTGTGACGGATCTCATCGAGTGTGGGCCTTGATCTACTATAACTCCTTTGAAGAGGGGTGATTCTTTACAGCTGTGGCCATAAACTACATCTGCAGGGCTAGCTGATACCCTAGGACCAGCCTGGACAATCGGACACAGAGGAAAAGGAGTGTCAGAGGGTGCGGTAGTGAATAGGGCGAAAGGGAGGTGTCGGGCGGGCACAGGGTGTGATTCTCAGGGAACAGCAGCGCAGATGGGGGAGGTTTATTACCCATGCATAAGACAGAGAGCGGGGGTGACCACTGCCTGGGGGAGATGCTTGCGAGGGTGGGGAGCCATGCTAAGGATCGACAGCGTGCACAGAGTGGGTCTGGTCAAGGCATCTAAAATGGCTGCCGTGCACGACAAAAGTGTGGCATTTGAAAAAAGACAAGATGGCGCAGACAATGTTTTTCAACACTTCCTGATTTCCTTCGAATCGAACGTTAACAGACGTTGGGGCATATTACCAAAGTTAAGCGATATTTATCCCTAACGATGCTTAGCAACGATTTTTTTACCGTCAGAAATTATCGCAGATAAACCTTGCTATTATCAAGGTTTATCGGAAATACGATAAAAAACGACCGCAATGCATTAATATCGCTGAAAACTCAGCGATATTCATGCATTACCGAGCTAATGCTCTTAGCCATGTTATCCACCTCCCATTGGATAACATGGCTAAGAACTGCTCAGGGCAGGTGGTAGCTTTTGGAGATATTCGCCCTTATCTCGAATATTTCCAAAAGTTGATAATAGGAGATAGCGATGTTAGCGACTGTTTCCAGTCGCTAACATCTTGGCATGCCCACTTTGCATGTCATTAGTGATAAATATCACTCATATGCAAAGTGGGGCCCAAGATGGTCGCTATCTTCTACTAGCCGTCGCTAACTGGTGTTAGCAACAGCTAGGTAATACACATATAATTTTATCTCCGCGAAGCGGAGCGCTGTTACAGATATATATCTTGTTTCTGAACGTTAATTTCTCAAAATGCACTGAAGCACATATATTGAGACCTAGCAAAGGCACATCGGGCTACCAGTCCCTACAATTTTGCCAAGTTTCGTGCAAATCCATTCAGCTGTTCGATCCTACCGAGAGACAAGATGGCGGCCGCTACGGACTGTTTGGAATGTTTACAGACACCGGAGAGCCAATCAGCTTCGCTTCGCAAAGCTCCGTAACGCGAAAAGTACGCGAAGCGGTGCGCTGTTACAGATATATACCTTTTTTTGAACGTTAATTTCTCAAAATCCACTGGAGCACATATATTGAGATCTAGCAAAGGCACATCGGGCTACCAGTCCCTACAATTTTCCCAAGTTTCGTGCAAATCCATTCAGCTGTTCGATTATTATTATTTTTATTTTCTTTTGCCCCGCGGGGCCCTTTTAAAACCTCCACATCAAACCTAGGGGGTGAGCGACAATGTACTATGCCCCCTTATGGTCATTTGCCCCTTCGCTTTGGCCTCCTCTTGTCTCTCGATCCTACCGAGAGACAAGATGGCGGCCGCTACGGACTGTTTGGAATGTTGACAGACGCCGGAGAACCAATCAGCTTCGCTTCACAAAGCTCCGTTGCGCGAAAAGTACGCGTAGCGGAGCGCTGCCCAGTCCGCTGTTACAGATATATATCTTTTTTTGAACATTAATTTCTCAAAATCCACTGAAGCACATATATTGAGACCTACAAAAGGCACATCGGGCTACCAGTCCCTACAATTTTGCCAAGTTTCGTGCAAATCCATTCAGCCGTTCGGGCTAAAAGTGAGGCCAACCGCCCTATGGAAATTAACATGGGAAAAACGCGTTTTGGGACCCCCCTTTTTTCTCTGCCCCCCCTTGACGAACCCCCCCAAAATTTTCAGGGGCTGCTCAGAAACAAAATGTGCCATTTTCCTGAACATTTCAGCCAATTCCGTCCACAAACGCCAAAGTTATTAGACATAGAATTTTCAAAAAACCCATAGAGAAAAAATCCTAACTATATATACTTACTGGCGACCGCCAGTAGGTAATATATATATATATATATATATATATATATATATATATATACATATATATATATATATATATATATATATATATATATATATATATATATATATTCACTGAAAAAACCATAGGTTATAGACCATATATAGTTAGGAATTAGCATTTACAAAACCTTGAAAATTCACTGAAAAAACCATAGGTTATAGACCATATATAGTTAGGAATTAGCATTTACAAAACCTTGAAAATTCACTGAAAAAACCATAGGTTATAGACCATATATAGTTAGGAATTTGCATTTAAAAAACCTTATTTTACTCACACAAAACCATTGAAATTCCATATATAGTTAGTTGCACTAACTATATATCGCGCACCCGCAATCCACTGCTGATGATGTCACATATTACATCATTCATGACATGGTCAGTGACATCACTGATGACAACATCCAGTGATTATGTGTTTCTGTAAAGTTTAAATATGTTTTACATATTGAAGAATGAGTGGATGTATAAGTGTCTGAATGAAGGTTTTAGTAGGTGCGTGATTGACTGTATGAGTGAGTGATTAAATGCGTCTTACTGAATGCACGGGTTAGTGACTAAACTGTCTGAAAGTGTGCATCAGTATGTCTGTTGTTGTGCAAGCTGCTGCATGTGTTGATCAGTAGCTATATAAGTAGCTATATGGGTTATTGATTGGTTGCACAAGTATTTGTATGGGAGACTGAGTGTGTGTATGGCTGGCTGGGAGGTGTGTGACTCTGTGCAGATCAATGTGTACTTGTATCAGTGATTCTATAAGAGAGTAAGTATGTGTTAGTATATGTTTAAAAAATGTAAGGTGTTCTGTGTTTAACTGTATAGATGAGAAAATGGAAGTGTGATCGATTCTTTTCAGGACTGACTAGGTGTGTGAGTAACTCCATGGATGAGTGGCAGAGTGTGAGTGTCTGTATAGGTGTATGAGTGCATATGATAGTGTTGTAAAGATGAGTGATTGTATGTATGAATGATTGTATGAGTGAATGTGTGTGTAGACATAGGAATCAGTGAGTGCGTATGTAGTAACTAGTATTGGTGTGTCAATGGTTTCAAAAATTATACTCTATTTAACACTGGGTGTAACGGAGGTTATATTAGAGTGTGAGGAGATGCATTGTATTATCACATGAATGATATCATCAGTGATGTGATCATTGATGTCAAGTGAGATGTCATCAGTGATGTCATTTGAGATGTCATCAGTGATGTCATCAGTGATGTCACTGACCATGTCATGAATGATGTAATATGTGACATCATCAGCAGTGGATTGCGGGTGCGCGATATAAAGTTAGTGCAACTAACTATATATGGAATTTCAATGATTTTGTGTGAGTAAAATAAGGTTTTTTAAATGCTAATTCCTAACTATATATGGTCTATAACCTATGGTTTTTTCAGTGAATTTTCAAGGTTTTGTAAATGCTAATTCCTAACTATATATGGTCTATAACCTATGGTTTTTTCAGTGAATTTTCAAGGTTTTGTAAATGCTAATTCCTAACTATATATGGTCTATAACCTATGGTTTTTTCAGTGAATTTCAATGGTTTTTTAATAGCAAATATCATAAGCTGTTGAATGTCAAATACGTGGTAAGTAAAAACATTTTCGTGTTTATGCACACTGATCTGCTTTGAATGCTGCCCCCCCCCCCTCATTTCTATTAGGAGTACTCTCTCTTTGCAGACAGTGAAAGGTAGTTAACGCAGGCCTTTGCCCCCGTTGTAATACGTCGTGCCTGCTTCTCTCTCCATTTGATTGATTGTTATCCAAGCATTTACTGTTTTAGAATTGGTTCTCTTTGATTCATTCTCTATTTACAAACAAACACAGAGTCGCAATACTCTGTTTAGTCTTTGCAGATAACGAAAAATCGTGTAAAAAAACATAAGGAATCGAGCAAAATCAGTAGGCCACTAATGGGATCTCTTTTTGACCTCGCTAAAAACGAAACATTAGGAACAACCCCTCATGACAAATACGGAACTAGTGAGATGAACTAAACTCCACACCATGATGGCTGCAATACAGCTCGACTCCGCCACCCACCCCGCCCAAAATAACGATAAAGAGCGGCTGCCATGATTGCTCGCGGAATGGCCACGACGGAGCTACGAAATGGTGGTGGTGCTCTCATGCTAACCCCAGCTTCAGTCTGAAACATCCAGAAACACTGTAGACTACCAATTCGATCAGTTCCGGTAGCGCCCCAACGTAACCCGGTAGAGAAGAACTAGCCCTCCCCTCTTTGACTGATGGTTCTTGTTGCCTGTCCGTTCTGTTGTCATTTAACAGAACTATTTAGCCTGCTGAAAAGGGTTGTGTTCCGACCGCTGGTTGGTGGAGACATTTCGACTATATTCTGGACCTGCGTTGTCGCGTAATGCGTCATATGACGCGCCGCGTTAGCGCATCCGGAAGTGATCCGGGGCGCGACGCGCAGCGCGTAACGTAAGCATAACAGGTCATGTGACTTGTTAATAAAACTTTTCATTGGTTCATTTTACTTTTCTTATTCTAATGATGAAAGGCTTGGTCATATGACCTAAAAATTACGCTTTTTATTACTTCCGAACATTATTTTTTCTTAAACATATATGTTATAATGTTCCAGGCTAAGGTACTTTCCCGGAAAATTTACAACTGTCCTGCAAGTAAAATATATTCTTTTTTCGAGAAAAAGGGCGTTTCTTCGTCCCATGACGGAGCCGTTGAGTAAAAGAGGGTCGACCTGCTGTCTTAGTTGCCGATACGCTTGAATATGAGATTCTTATCGATCACTTTATGTTGCAGGAGTAGAAAACACAACAGCCCTTGACCATTTATCTTTACTGCGTTCCTGCGTATTATACCTTTTACCCTTCATGTAATTGGTCTGCTTCATTTCACTTGCCTTTTACTGATTCTAAAACAGTGACTATTATTAAAAACTTTACCAATGTAAATACTACTACCATGTTTTCTTTTAAAAACCTTTATTGTGAAAATGTCAGTATACAAATACGGGCCTATAACCACGTGCGCCGGCCACGGAGCAAACTGTAATCGTATATGATGAGGAGACATTTACACTGTAGAGAAATGTTACGGGCGGGCCATTAGGTTGCAAGAACTAAGGTGTCTAACAGTTGCGGAATCGGTGGACGTACATTTTATAATTAAAATATGACAGGGCCAGTTACAATAAAATTATCTAGATATACATTTGCGGGCAAGTACCATGGGTGACGTTAATTCGAACTTTCAATAGTACAGTAATCAATAACACATCACAACTTAATATCAATAGAGATGTCGAAATATTCAATCTATTCTCGTCCCTGCCCGCCATGTGCTTCAAAACTGCATACGTATCTCGTGATATCAAAGTTTTACAACAAGTACACAACAAGGAGTTACGAGTCCCATTTATTCCGGCGCCATTTTGGGCGAGGACGGGCAGGTCCAGGATATAATCAAAATGTCTCTACCAACCATCGACTATGATGATGTTCATATGCTGTATTTATTAGAGTAACACTCATCTGTCCACATGAAATTAATTTGCCACAATCTAAACATGTCATTTTAATCTTTCCAAACTTCTTCTAAATATTTGGGACCGTTTCCCTTGCCTCTGATGCTGTCAGTGCCACTTCTTTGATGAATGTACTGGCAGGTCGGGGGTTCTTCTCCAAATCTCTCTTTTATGCAGCACTATAATTAATCGGTGCCACCTCTCCATATGACGATGCATGGTATAGTTACCATAACTATATTTTTTTTCGGTTCCTCTGGAGAGTACATCGTGGCAGATGAAGCGTGTAACGTACCGGGCATTTACCTTTTTTTGCATGTAGAGGAAAGGAAAAAAAATTCAAGCGTCCGAGTTCTAAGGTGTCCCAGGGCCATTTTAGTGGACCAGGCCCAAATCCAAAGAAGAGTCCTGTTGCAGCCGCCTGTCGCTGTAGCATCAAGAGCGGCCGAAACTCAGCTGAATGGCAACTGAAACGGTAAAGGGGCGCCCCACTACAGCAGACGAGCCTCCACCTGGGAAGGCCCGTTCACGCCGCCTCCCCCCCCCTTCGGGCACCCCACGCCGTTATTCGGAGCAGTATTGTAGGATGGCCACACCAGTGCAGCAACTTGCTAGACACCACCTCGGTGGTAACCGAATCTCAGCGCCTTGTGGTGTCTCCTATTCAGAAAACATTTTTGTGCTGCCTTCGACCTATAGCGCCGGGAAACCTCCGGGTAGCTGTGCGCTTAATAAATGTAATAATAAATAAATAATAAATAAGTGCGCACGCAACTCAGCTGCATAGCTTGCTAGACACCACCTCGGTGCTAACCGAATCTCAGCGCCTTGTGGTGTCTTCTATTCAGAAAATATTGTTGCGCTGCCTTTGGCCCCATTCGCACATCGGTCCGCTACTGACGCCACCTCACAGGCCAACGGGGCGCCCCACGCCGACTTTCAGCATTGTAGGATGGCCACACCAGTGCGGCAACTTGCTAGACACCACCTCGGTGCCATGCGGATCTTGGCATCTCAGCGCCTTGTGGTGTCTTCTATTCAGAAAATATTGTTGCGCTGCCTTTGGCCCCATTCGCACATCGGTCCGCTACTGACGCCATCTCACAGGCCAACGGGGCACCCCACGCCGACTTTCAGCATTGTAGGATGGCCACACCAGTGCGGCAACTTACTAGACACCACCTCGGTGCCATCCGGATCTTGGCATCTCAGCGCCTAGTGGTGTCTTCTATTCGGAAAATATTGTTGCGCTGCCTTTGGCCCCATTCGCACATCGGTCCGCTACTGACACCATCTCACAGGCCAACGGGGCGCCCCACGCCGACTTTCAGCATTGTAGGATGGCCACACCAGTGCGGCAACCTAGACACTAACTCGGTGCCATCCGGATCTTGGCATCTCAGCGCCTAGTGGTGTCTTCTATTCGGAAAATATTGTTGCGCTGCCTTTGGCCCCATTCGCACATCGGTCCGCTACTGACGCCATCTCACAGGCCAACGGGGCGCCCCACGCCAACTTTTACCATTGTAGGATGGCCACACCAGTGCGGCAACTTACTAGACACCACCTCGGTGCCATCCGGATCTTCGCATCTCAGCGCCTTGTGGTGTCTTCTATTCAGAAAATATTGTTGTGCTGCCTTTGGCCCCATTCGCACATCGGTCCGCTACTGACGCCATCTCACAGGCCAACGGGGCACCCCACGCCGACTTTCAGCATTGTAGGATGGCCACACCAGTGCGGCAACTTACTAGACACCACCTCGGTGCCATCTGGATCTTGGCGCGTTGTGCTGCCTTCGGCCTATTCGCACATTGTTCCGCTACTGACGCCGCCTCACGTGCCAACGTATTTTCTCCGCATTTTATACCCTATGCCGCATAACAGGTCATGTGACTTGTTTATAAAACTTTTCATTGGTTCATTTTACTTTTGGTTTCCTAATGATGGAAGGCTTGATCATATGACCTAAAAACAACACTTTTCATTGGATGAAAACTTTTTTTTTCCCCAAACGATGAAAGCCCCACCTTGTTTCTGGATATTTCAGACTGAAGCTGGCGTCAACATGAAAGCACCACCATCTCGTGGCTCCGTCGTGGTCATTCCACGAGCAATCATGGCAGCCGCTCCCCACCAGAAGCCTGCAGGAGTCGGGGGCCCCCAAAACTTTTGTTGAATCCTCAAGGCGGAGGGGACGCTTTCGAGAATGGGGTCCAAGACCTAGCAGACAAGCGTGCGATTTCCAAGGTGTCCCAGGGCCATTTCAGTGGACCAGGCCCAAAAAGGAAAGAGCCTCCCGCCATTTTGAGAGTCCTGTGACAGCCGCCTATCGCTGCACCGCAAGAGTGGGCGCAACTCAGCTGAATTGCGGCTTTTGACACAGTGGACCAAAAGCGGACGGAATGGCAACTGAAACGGTAAAGGGGCGCCCCACTACAGCAGACGAAACTCCACCTGGAGAGGCCCGTTCACGCCGCCCCCCCCCCCCCGGGGCGCCCCACGCCGTTATTCGGAGGGCGGCAACTTACTGGACATCACCTTGGTGCCATCGTCTGCTGCCTTGGAACTATTCGCACAACAGACCGCTACTGATGACCCACCCCCCGCGACGCCCCACGCCGGATACCGAAATCAGTGTGGCACCCAGGCAACATCACCTGGGTGCCGTCCAGAAATCTGGACGTTGTGCTACGTTGGGACTATTCGCACAGCCGACCGCTACTTCCTTCATTTTCCCTAAAAATGTTTAAATGTTTTTACTGTTTTTGTTTTGTTGTATATATTTATAAGTTATTAAAGTTTTATAATCTTACTACTTTGTTGGAGTGCTATATATTTTTAATGGGACACATAATTGTAAAAACTTTGATGTACAAAGAGTCATCCCTGGAATCTTCCGCTTCAGGCTCGGTCCCCTCCCCAATCACAATACAGGATGGTTTTCAAATAGTAGGAACGCGTGTGCTGTGACGGATCTCATCGGGTGTGGGCCTTGATCTACTATAACTCCTTTGAAGAGGGGTGATTCTTTACAGCTGGGGCCATAAACTACATCTGCAGGGCTAGCTGATAGCCTAGTACCGGCCTGGACAATTGGACACAGAGGAAAAGGAGTGTCAGAGGGTGCGGTAGTGAATAGGGCGAAAGGGAGGTGTCGGGCGGGCACAGGGTGTGATTCTCAGGGAAGAGCAGCGCAGATGGGGGGAGGTTTATTACCCATGCATAAGACAGAGAGCGGGGGTGACCAGTGCCTGGGGGAGATGCTTGCGAGGGTGGGGAGCCATGCTAAGGATCGACAGCGTACAGAGAGTGGGTCTGGTCAAGGCATCTAAAATGGCTGCTGTGCACGACAAAAGTGTGGCATTTGAAAAAAGGCAAGATGGCGCAGACAATGTTTTTCAACACTTCCTGATTTCCTTCGAATCGAACGTTAACAGACGTTCGGGCATATTACCAAAGTTAAGCTATATTTATCCCTAACGATGCTTAGCAACGAATTTTTTACCGCTAAGCATCGTCAGAAATTATCGCAGATGAACCTTGCTATTATCAAGGTTTATCGCAAATGCGATGAAAAACGACCGCAATGCATTAATATCGCTGAAAAGTCCGCGATATTCATGCATTACCGAGCTAATGCTCTTAGCCATGTTATCCACCTCCCATTGGATAACATGGCTAAGAACTGCTCAGGGCAGGTGTTACTTTTTGGAGATATTCGCGCTTAGCGCGAATATCTCCAAAAGTTGGTAATAGAAGATAGCGATGTTAGCGCCTGTTTCTAGTCGCTAACATCTTGACATGCCCACTTTGCATGTCATTAGTGATAAATATCACTGACATGCAAAGTGGAGCCCAAGATGGTCGCTATCTCCTACTAGCGGTCGCTAACTGGTGTTAGCAACAGCTAGGTAATAGGGAGATAATGTTATCTCCGCGAAGCGGAGCGCTGTTACAGATATATATCTTTTTTTGAACGTTAATTTCTCAAAATCCACTGGAGCACATATATTGAGACCTAGCAAAGGCACATCGGGCTACCAGTCCCTACAATTTTGCCAAGTTTCGTGCAAATCCATTCAGCCGTTCGATTATTATTATTATTTTTTTTTTTGCCCCGCGGGGGGCCCTTTTAAAACCTCCACATCAAACCTAAGAGGTCAAGGAGGATCTACTATGCCCCCTTATGGTCATTTGCCCCTTCGCTTTGGCCTCCTCTTGACTCTCGATCCTACCGAGAGACAAGATGGCGGCCGCTACGGACTGTTTGGAATGTTTACAGACGCCGGAAAACCAATCAGCTTCGCAAAGCTCCGTAACGCGAAAAGTACGCGAAGCGGAGCGCTGTTACAGATATATATCTTTTTTTGAACGTTAATTTCTCAAAATCCACTGGAGCACATATATTGAGACCTAGCAAAGGCACATCGGGCTACCAGTCCCTATAATTTTGCCAAGTTTCGTGCAAATCCATTCAGCCGTTCGATTATTATTATGTTTTTTTTTTTGCCCCGCGGGGGGCCCTTTTAAAACCTCCACATCAAACCTAAGAGGTCAAGGAGGATCTACTATGCCCCCTTATGGTCATTTGCCCCTTCGCTTTGGCCTCCTCTTGACTCTCGATCCTACCGAGAGACAAGATGGCGGCCGCTACTGTTTGGAATGTTTACAGACGCCGGAGAACCAATCAGCTTCGCAAAGCTCCGTAACGCGAAAAGTACGCGAAGCGGAGCGCTGTTACAGATATATATCTTTTTTTGAACGTTAATTTCTCAAAATCCACTGGAGCACATATATTGAGACCTAGCAAAGGCACATCGGGCTACCAGTCCCTACAATTTTGCCAAGTTTCGTGCAAATCCATTCAGCCGTTCGATTATTAATATTTTATTTTTTTTTGCCCCGAGGGGCCCTTTTAAAACCTCCACATCAAACCTTGGGGGTCAGGGAGGATCTACTATGCCCCCTTATGGTCATTTGCCCCTTCGCTTTTGCCTCCTCTCGTCTCTCGATCCTACCGAGAGACAAGATGGCGGCCGCTACAGACTGTTTGGAATGTTTACAGACGCCGGAGAACCAATCAGTGTGGCATTTGAAAAAAGGCAAGATGGCGCAGACAATGTTTTTCAACACTTCCTGATTTCCTTCAAATCGAACGTTAACAGACGTTCGGGCATATTACTAAAGTTAAGCGATATTTATCCCTAACGATGCTTAGTAACAAATTTTTTACCGCTAAGCTTCGTCAGAAATTATCGCATATAAACCTTGCTATTATCAAGGTTTATCGCAAATGCGATGAAAAACGACCGCAATGCATTAATATCGCTGAAAAGTCAGCGATATTCATGCATTACCGAGCTAATGCTCTTAGCCATGTTATCCACCTCCCATTGGATAACATGGCTAAGAACTGCTCAGGGCAGGTGTTACTTTTTGGAGATATTCGCGCTTAGCGCGAATATCTCCAAAATTTGGTAATAGAAGATAGCGATGTTAGCGACTGTTTCCAGTCGCTAACATCTTGACATGCCCACTTTGCATGTCATTAGTGATAAATATCACTGACAATGCAAAGTGGAGCCCAAGATGGTCGCTATCTCCTACTAGCGGTCGCTAACTGGTGTTAGCAACAGCTAGGTAATAGGGAGATAATGTTATCTCCGCGAAGCGGAGCGCTGTTACAGATATATATCTTTTTTTGAACGTTAATTTCTCAAAATCCACTGGAGCACATATATTGAGACCTAGCAAAGGCACATCGGGCTACCAGTCCCTACAATTTTGCCAAGTTTCGTGCAAATCCATTCAGCCGTTCGATTATTATTATTATTTTTTTTTTTGCCCCGCGGGGGGCCCTTTAAAAACCTCCACATCAAACCTAAGAGGTCAAGGAGGATCTACTATGCCCCCTTATGGTCATTTGCCCCTTCGCTTTGGCCTCCTCTTGACTCTCGATCCTACCGAGAGACAAGATGGCGGCCGCTACGGACTGTTTGGAATGTTTACAGACGCCGGAGAACCAATCAGCTTCGCAAAGCTCCGTAACGCGAAAAGTACGCGAAGCGGAGCGCTGTTACAGATATATATCTTTTTTTGAACGTTAATTTCTCAAAATCCACTGGAGCACATATATTGAGACCTAGCAAAGGCACATCGGGCTACCAGTCCCTACAATTTTGCCAAGTTTCGTGCAAATCCATTCAGCCGTTCGATTATTATTATTTATTTTTTTTTGCCCCGCGGGGGGCCCTTTTAAAACCTCCACATCAAACCTAGGGGGTCAGGGAGGATCTACTATGCCCCCTTATGGTCATTTGCCCCTTCGCTTTGGCCTCCTCTCGTCTCTCGATCCTACCGAGAGACAAGATGGCGGCCGCTACGGACTGTTTGGAATGTTTACAGACGCCGGAGAACCAATCAGCTTCGCTTCACAAAGCTCCGTAACGCGAAAAGTACGCGAACTGGAGCGCTGCCCGGTCCGCTGTTACAGATATATATCTTTTTTTGAACGTTAATTTCTCAAAATCCACTGGAGCACATATATTGAGACCTAGCAAAGGCACATCGGGCTACCAGTCCCTACAATTTTGCCAAGTTTCGTGCAAATCCATTCAGCCGTTCGGGCTAAAAGTGAGGCCAACCGCCCTATGGAAAACTCAATGTTAAAAACACGTTTTGGGACCCCCCTTTTTTCTTGGCCCCCCCTTGACAAACCCCCCCCCAAATTTTCAGGGGCTGCTCAGAAACACAATGTTCCATTTTCCTGAAAATTTCAGCCAATTCCGTCCACAAACGCCAAAGTTATTAGACATAGAATTTTCAAAAATCCCATAGAGAAAAAATCCTAACTATATATACCTACTGGCGACCGCCAGTAGGTAATGTATGTATGGATTTATGTATGTGTAAATATATATAAATATATATATATTACCTACTGGCGGTCGCCAGTAGGTAGTTATAGTTAGGATTATTTTGTATAGGGAAATCGTAACATTCTATTGGGAATAACGTTGGCGCCGATTGAGGGATCTGACTGTAATTTTCCTGAAATGTGTCTCGCTGCGCTCCGCTCCTTCCCTTAAAGTTTGGGGGGGATTCATCAAGCGGGGGCCGAGATAAAAGGGGGGTCCCAAAACGTGTTTTCCCCCATGTTAATTTCCATAGGGCGGTTGGACTCACTTTTAGCCCGAACGGCTGAATGGAGTTACACCAAACTTGGCAAAATCTGCTGAAGTTGTTTATTTGTAAAACCCCATACTTCTGCTCCGTAAACTACTTTAGCACAGCAAACTGATCTGTACAGGTTTAGGATTTGCTCCGGAGACCATCTGCCAAGTCTTCTCCCGTAGCCGATTATGGCCCCTGATGACGCCACCAGTTTCGCTGCGTGTTTATCCATCAAGGGTTTAAAATTTAGGTGTTCGTCAAACAATACACCTAAATACGAGAAAGACTTGACCTGGCCTATCTTGTGTGGCCCGATTTTGTAGGTGAAGTACCTTTTTCCCTGCCTCCCACTGTCATGACATAATATTTTTCCAGGTTGGCAGATAGGTCAAGTTTAGCCATGAAGTTAACAAATCCATCAATCAGCTTCTGGAGCTCCAGCGGTGTTCTGGCTAACAACACACGTAAAGTGAACGGGCATCGCTCGGTGTCCTATTTGGGGTGAATCCACACACAGTTCAAGGAGTTCTTTATCCAGAAGGTTGATATATATAGAAAATAAAAAAGGCGCTAAAATACAACCCTGCCTCACTCCGCTCGTACATAAAAACTGCTCAGTCTTGCTTCCCTCTTGATTATATCGAACTGATGCAGAAGTGTTCCAGTGTAAGGCTTTTAGGAGGTCTACCAGTTTTTGTTCCACTCCTAAGTTTGACAATAAGGCCCATAGTTTTTCTCTATTTACACGGTCGAAGGCCGCAGAGAGATCCATGAACCCCATGTATATAGCCCCCTTGGCTGCGATGGTGTATTTGGCTGTCAGGAGGTAAAGATTTAGGCATTGGTCGGTGGTAGATCTGCCCTCCCTGAACACGTATTGTATGTCTGTGAGGACCTGGTTCTCCTCCGCCCATTCCTGTAAACGATATAGAATGACACGGCCCAGCACCTTAGCCATCACATCTATAAGGGATATAGGACGGTAACATTGTGGGTCATCACGATTCCCTTCTTTGTAAATTGGGACAATAGTTGCTGTTGACCAGGAACGAGTTAGCCCTGCCACCACTGCCTCTTTCAGAACCCTCGTGAGTAGTGGAGCCCACAGCTCTGTATTGCTCAGGTAGAGGTCAGGGGGTATACCGTCAGGGCCGGTTGCTTTGTTTTTGCTTAGTCCTGCTATAGCCAGTTCTACTTCTGCCAGGGAAAAGTCTAATCGGGTAGTTGGGTTTAACCTTAATCCTTCATCCTGTATTAGTTGTCCTATATGATTATAAAGCCTCTGGAAATGGGTATACCATTGCTCTGGTAAAATGGTATTTATTATTTTAGGCACGCCTGGATCCTGGAAACATGGTGTATTAATGACTTTCCAGAATCCCGACATGTCTCCCCTTTCTGCTGCCTCCCTTAGGTCCTCCCATGCTTGTATTTGTAAGCTATTTTTACGGGATTTCAGGGCCTTTTTGTATTCTAATCTGTAGTGTACTATTTTAAGGTTATCCCTAGGGCACGATTTGAGGCTAAGTTTAAGGTTTTTGTGCACCTTGATGCAGTCTTGATCAAACCAACGCGGTATTGGGGCTATATTACTGCCTTTGGAGGACTTGAGTAAATAATCTACGTGACGTGCAATTTCTTCGAATGCACTGACCACCATCGCTCCCCCCATGCTGGCATCAAGGCATATATCTATAGTGTTTTACCCTTCTGCTAATAGTCTTCTATAAAATGTGTCTCCGTCTGTCCTGGCTCACGTGATCCTTCTCCCCTGGTCCACCGCCTTTTCTATAATGTCTATTCTATGTGATGGTTTTTTTAAGTTACTACCTTTTAATACCAAGACCAGTGGGTTGTGATCGCTAAATATGCTTAAGTCAATAGTCATACTGCTGGTACTTCTTTTTATTATAGGTGAAATCAATATACGAGTGGCAGCCTCTGCCCCTAAATGTAGGATTGGGGTCTCCGTTGCTGCCTAGCTCTATCAGGTCCATGGTATGGGCCAGGTTGTGCCTTTTTGCTAGTTTCTCTAAGTCCCATCCCTCTGTGGTGTGTGCAAAATGTGGAACTTTTTAATACAGTGCATCGCGACCAGTCCTTATTCAATGGTCTTAGATTCTCGCAGAGGTGACAGTTAAAATCCCCCATAAGTATTATACTGGGGCAATTTGGTGTCTTGTTTGATAAAATCTGCCTGTCTAAACGAGAGTCCAGGTCTTTTGTGACATTCCCTTTTCCCATCGTACATACCGCATTATACCAGTTTAATAAGAGAAGATTGAGCCTTTTGGAACGGTACCCTATTGCTTGTATATTTCGTGAATCCCAAATGTAATTAAACCAAGTCCCTTGAATGAGGAGGTCTACATACATTATTAGTCCTCCGGTCGCTCTCCCTGATGATGATTTTATGGCCGGGACAGAAAAGCATTTGTACCCCTCAATGCTATACTGGTTGGGGTCGACCGCCCAGGTCTCTTGCAGACATATAATTTGGAAATTGTTTATGTACTTCCGCCATTCCTGGGAATCATATTTGGTTGCCAATCCTGCGATGTTCCAAGATATAATTCGGAGGCTATCCTGGTTGTCCCCCATTATGGGCCCTTTCAATACCCTTACTGGATGCGTTTCCTTGTCTTCCCCTACTGTTGTTGTCTTAGTGTGGGGTGCATGAATAGTTTCCGTATTCCACCTAATTTGATCTACTGTTGTCATTTGAACTATTTGATCTGACATTTTAGTTCCCCCTTTTTGTTTTTTAGAATTCCTTGTACTAGCCCTCCTGCCCCCACTATCTTCTGGGGCAATTGGTGTGTGAATTCCTGTCCCTGTAAACCCTTCATCATCTGGTCTCGTGTCGGATAGTGGGATGCTGGTTTCCTCAGGTGCGAGTCAGTCCACCTCATCCAGTGCACAGAACCTATTCCAGTGCGCATACTGGGATGGAAAAGAATCATAGCCTGGAGTGCCTTGCCAGGGCATTTGCCATTGGTGAAATCTAAGCTGGGGTGCTAACTGGTGAACCCTACTCATCGGTGTCCTATTTGACTGCATTGGTCTTTGGGGTATGATCGGGTAGAAGTATGATAGATGTAAAGGATGGATTTGTGTGTTAGTTCCACTGGGGGGTGCATTACATATATAATTCACTGCAGCCGTGTCTCTGAAATTAATTGTTATGATGTCCCCTGCTATTGTTTTTATACCTCTCCCTACCCATTCCCCTCTTCTGACCGTGAGTATTTCCCCAAAGATATTTGGGGGTAGGGGTCTATTTAACTTTATCCATTGCACACATTTATTTTTTAGCTCAAGGTGTGTTTCCTTTTTTCCTTCTTTCATGGGTGGTACTCCTGTCAGTGCCACCACGAAGGGCAAAGCTTCCGGCGGGAGATTAACTGTCTGGAAGCGAGCCAATCTTATTTTTTCAGGTAGATTTTTTTGTAGAGGGGTGTTTGTGCTTGTACTTTCTTTAGGTTTTTGGCCCGTTTTATCGTTTGAGACTAAAAGGGTTCCATTTCCTTGCTTCGATTGGACCTGTGGGGTAGTACTAGGTGCACTGGGCTTCAGGGATACAGGGGCTTTCTTCACAATCGGGT
The DNA here is from genome assembly GCF_964261635.1 of Lissotriton helveticus. Classification (NCBI taxonomy): domain Eukaryota; kingdom Metazoa; phylum Chordata; class Amphibia; order Caudata; family Salamandridae; genus Lissotriton; species Lissotriton helveticus. The sequence goes on from NC_136059.1 coordinate 55,256,990, forward strand.
TATTACTTTGTGTAACTTTCTTTGATCTATTTGCTGTGGATTCATTAACTGGTGCTGCTTTATCTTTAGGTGTATGGTTAACAATTCCCCCTTTTGGCCCCCCTTTAGTTAAATGTGCCGTTGTTTCCCACTTGCCTAGTGGAACCCAACCCTTTGTTATTTATTAGGGATGTTAATCTGTCAATTTTTGACATAAGCGGTTTGATGTGGGCAATAATAATGTCTTCAAGGTCTGCCTTAAGGTCGGCTACCATGTTTGCCACCCAACAAGGTATTCCTGGTGTAGAATTGGTTATTGGAGCCACTAAGTTATGGTTTAGTGTATTATTTTTGCCCTTTTTTTTATTGTGTGCACGAACTTCACTAGCTCTTTTTGTCTCTGTATTGCTTGAGTTCGCCTTCTCTATACCCCGTGCAGTGCTTAGATTGGACTGAGTATTCTCTGTATCCCCAGTGGTCTCAATAGGGGCCTGAGCACACGGGAGCTCGGCGAAGGAGGAGGTGACACCAAGACTTGGGTCTAGATCATCTGTTGCATCTATAGTGACTACTGAAACATCGTCTTCTACATCTTGGGTAATTATCATCGGTGGTAAGGACATCCTACTTTCTGTGTTCGCTATAGCAGTGGATACTGCCCCTATAGTCTGTTTTAACATTATGTCTATCGCTGTAAGTGTGGGTACTGGTTGAAGGGTGTCCGCCTTCTGTTTAGTGTTAGATCTTAGGGTAGGCATCCTGGTGGTTTTTGTTACCTTCCTCATGCTGCTCAGGTCAGTACTTTGTGTGGTCAGCACTTGACGAATGTCTTTTCCTCAATAACACTGGAAATATACCACCCAATATCAGCAAGGGGGACTTGGGGTACAAGATGTCTGTAGAGTTATATAAATACCTTGTACGGTGCAGGAAAGAAGTTAGAAAGGTGACCCAGACCAGCCTCTTCTGGCCTCAGAGGGCCGTAGAGGGCCCGCCCTTTGCCCGGGCTTAGCCCGGCACACTCCCGCGCGCTCCCGCGACGCGGGTGTTGGAGTAAAAAATATAGTGCATCAGGTGACCATGGGCGGGGCTATCCGCCGAACGCGTGACCAGCTGACCAGGTCGGGCAGGGGCTCCTGGTACTCGGAGTCCCTGCTAGCGTTCGGCGAGTTCTTATCATAGCCCACACACCCAAGACACTTACAGAAAGGTCCTCTGCTTTAAAGGCGGCTCCCTCCAATGTCCACAGCGTGAACGGGTGCTGCGAGGTGTTGGTTCGTGTCAGCACTCTCCTCCCAAGGGCTGTTTGCGGCTGATAATAGCTCCACAAAGTTCAAACGGCAATCCCACCTTCACGAGGAACTCGAGGGAATTAATAACAAGCAGGCAGATGTGGGCGGGGCTATCCGCCATACGCGTGACCAGCTGACCAAGTCGGGCAGGGGCTCCTGGTACTCGGAGTCCCTGCTAGCGTTCGGCGAGTTCTTATCACAGCCCACATACCCAAGACACTTTCAGAAAGGTCCTCTGCTTTAAAGGCGGCTCCCTCCATTGTCCACAGCGCGAAGCGGCACCTGCGAAGGTGGTGCTGCGAGGTGTTGCTTCGTGTCAGCACTCTCCTCCCAAGGGCTGTTTGCGGCTGATAATAGCTCCACAAAGTTCAAACGGCAATCCCACCTTCACGAAGAACTCGAGGGAATTAATAACAAGCAGGCAGATGTGGGCGGGGCTATCCGCCGAACGCGTGACCAGCTGACCAGGTCGGGCAGGGGCTCCTGGTACTCGGAGTCCCTGCTAGCGTTCGGCTAGTTCTTATCACAGCCCACACACCCAAGACACAAACAGAAAGGTCCTCTTCTTTAAAGGTGGCTCCCTCCAATGTCTACAGCGCGAAGCGGCACCCGCGAAGCGGGTGCTGCGAGGTGTTGCTTCGTGACAGCAATCTCCTCCCAAGGGCTGTTTGCGGCTGATAATAGCTCCACAAAGTTCAAACGGCAATCCCACCTTCACGAGGAACTCGAGGGAATTAATAACAAGCAGGCAGATGTGGGCGGGGCTATCCGCCGAACGCGTGACCAGCTGACCAGGTCGGGCAGGGGCTCCTGGTACTCGGAGTCACTGCTAGCGTTCGGCGAGTTCTTATCACAGCCCACACACCAAGACACTTACAGAAAGGTCCTCTTCTTTAAAGGCGGCTCCCTCCAATGTCCACAGCGCAAAGCGGCACCCGCGAAGCGGGTGCGGCGAGGTGTTGCTTCGTGTCAGCACTCGCCTCCCAAGGGCTGTTTGCGGCTGATAATAGCTCCACAAAGTTCAAACGGCAATCCCCATTTAGAGAGGGCTACAGCCCAAATGGCTCGAAGGAATTCCACCAAATTTGGGAAAATGGTAGGGACTGGTATGTAGTAGGGCCTATTCTATATTTGGTGAAAGTCTCTCCAGTGGTTTTTATGTAAATTAACTTTCAAAATGTTTTGGGAGCGCTTACCGGTGCGCGCCCCGGTACACGCACCGGCAGCGTTACGGGAGTCCGCCATTTTGTGTTTCGGTAGAATTGAGACACAAGATGGAGGACAAACAACGTTGGGAATGGGTAAAAGGGGGCACGGTAGACACCCTCTGACCCCCTAGGTTTTCTGAGGGGGGCTTAGGAGGCTCATATAGGCCCCAAAATTATTATTTTTTTTTTTATTTTTCGTGGGGGAGCGCCCGGTACGCGCACCGGGGAGCGTACTTTGATGAAAAATAGTGAAAAAAGTTAGAGCAAAATAATCATTTTGAGTGATCAGAGGTAGGGTAGCCCTGAAAAGAGCTTTTGGGTTCTGTGGCTGATTTAGGTACCTACAAGTAGGTTCCAATGCACAGTCTTAAATTCAGGAGGAATATTCTATTCCCCTCATCTGAGAAGTGCACACCATCTCCTCTGTAGATATCTTGCATGTTGTAACGCAAGTTATTGTTGTATATTGAACTCATTCCATAGTCTCTCATGTAAGCAGAAACAGATTTATTCACATGTTTCCGTGCTTTCTCAATTTGTGGACAAAATTGGTTGGACCACTTCCATTTCTGTGTTTGGCATATATTGGAATATACCAAGGCAGTTTGTGGAAAAAGTGCCATCAATTGCCCAAAGGTGTCCTTTAAAAGCATTTCCAGACCTACCCCAGTCAAAGTGCCTAGGTCATTTCCACCACAGTGCAAAATTATTAGGTCAGGGTGTGGCAGATGCAAAAAGGTTTTCACCAATGGTATCAATTGGTGACATCTCAATCCTCTCTGGCCAATCCATTTGATGTCCACATTTGGTAAATCAAGGTTGTGAACATTTCTGATAGCTGCATACCTTTGAGCCCAGTGGATGTAGCTATGTCCAATACTCCAGACAGAATACATGGTGAGAGGAGATTCTGGTGCAGTCAAATGAAGTGTGAGAATGAAATGGCAGTTGGAACAGTAGGAGTTTGCAAAAAAAAAACTGTGGAGTTTCAGTGCTCTTGAATCACAAGCAATGATTGGTTGATTTAGATAGTTGAAAACTGTAAGTTAGGGTGCAAGGTTCTGTTCTGTGAAAGAAGTAATTTGAATGGTTAAGAAAAAGTCATTTAAAGAAACATTGCACCGGATAAGCTGGTGTATTGAGAGGTCAAACATCCTTGCTGAGTTCATTTGCAACATTTTAGAATACACTTTTAAACCTGAGAGTTCAGTGAGGAGGGAGTTGCTATGGTAACAGGCAGAAAGGGCTGAGGGGGGAAGGGTGTTGGTTTGAAAATAGTGAGGGAAGAGTTTTAATTGGTTGACAAAAGGAATATGTGTGTAGAATTAGAGGTTTTCTGTGCCAGTCATGGTTGCAGTGTCTGGAGTGCATACCTTTTGCTCTGCTAAAGAAATATTGGTGTGTGTGTCTAACACTGTTCTCAATCTCCCAAAGCATTTGTAAAGGTGAGTAATGATTCATTTAATATAGATAGAGACTTGTCTGCTCAATGGAGAAGATTTGGAAGCAGATTGTGGTTTTTTAATGTTGCTTTGTGTCATGTTTTTTGATAATGCTTGCTAAAAAGATTTTGCTGCATAAAGGAATTGTATTTTGTAAAATTGAGAAGTTTCAGTATTGACATGGAATGCTTGTACATAGGACCTGGGGTAAATGAATGGCTTTTACATTTTTGAGAAGGAATAAATAGTGTCTGCATGATTAAATAAATGTATTTGAACCTTTCACAATGATGTCACATGTGTTACCTCAGATTAGGAAGCATATTGAGCTTCTTTCTTGTTGGTTTGTGTCATGTTTTTTTATAATGCTTGGTATCAACGTTTGCAAGATAGAGGAATTGTATTTTGTGAAATAGTGAGGTTTCAGTAGTGAAATTGAATGCTTGTACATAGGACCTGCGCTCTGTTTCTAAAATGTTATTTAAAAAACGATTTGGGGGTAAAGGAATGGCTTTTACATTTTTGAGAAGGAATAAATAATGTCTGCATGATTAAATAAATATATTTGAACCTTTCACAGTGATTTCACCTGTGTTACCTCAGATTATGAAGCAGATTGAGCTTCTTTCTTGTTGGTTTGTGTTATGTTTTTTGATAATGCTTGGCATCAACGTTTACAAGATAGAGGATTTGTATTTTGTGAAATAGTGAGGTTTCAGTAGTGAAATTGAATGCTTGTACATAGGACCTGCGCTCTGTTTCTAAAATGTTATTTAAAAAACGATTTTGGGGTAAATGAATGGCTTTTACATGTTTGAGAAGGAATAAATAGTGTCTTCATGATTAAATAAATATATTTGAACCTTTTACAATTATGTCACCTGTGTTACCTCAGATTAGGAAGCAGATTGAGCTTCTTTCTTGTTGGTTTGTGTCATGTTTTTTGATAATGCTTGGTATCAACATTTGCAAGATAGAGGAATTGTATTTTGTGAAATAGTGGGGTTTCAGTAGTGAAATTGAATGATTGTACATAGGACCTGCGCTCTGTTTCTAAAATGTTATTTAAAAAACGATTTTGGGGTAAATTAATGGCTTTTACATTTTTGAGAAGCAATAAATAGTGTCTGCATGATTAAATACATTTATTTGAACCTTTCACAATGATGTCACATGTGTTACCTCAGACTAGGAAGCATATTGAGCTTCTTTCTTGTTGGTTTGTGTCATGTTTTTTGATAATGCTTGGTATCAACGTTTGCAAGATAGAGGAATTGTATTTTGTGAAATAGTGAGGTTTCAGTAGTGAAATTGAATGCTTGTACGTAGGAGCTGCGCTCTGTTTCTAAAATGTTATTTAAAAAAGGATTTTGGGGTAAATGAATGGCTTTTACATTTTTGAGAAGGAATAAATAGTGTCTTCATGATTAAATAAATATATTTGAACCTTTAACAATGATGTCACCTGTGTTACCTCAGATTAAGAAGCAGATTGAGCTTCTTTCTTGTTGGTTTGTGTCATGTTTTTTGATAATGCTTGGTATCAACATATGCAAGGTAGAGGAATTGTATTTTGTGAAATAGTGAGGTTTCAGTAGTGAAATTGAATGCTTGTACATATGACTTGCGCTCTGTTTCTAAAATGTTATTTAAAAAACGATTTTGGGGTAAATGAATGGCTTTTACATTTTTGAGAAGGAAAAAATAGTGTCTGCATGATTAAATAAATATATTTGAACCTTTCACAATCATGTCACCTGTGTTACCTCAGATTAGGAAGTAGATTGTGCAGATGAGGTGAGGCCTGTCCAGGGGTGTAGATAAGGTGAGGCCTGTCCAGGGGTGCAGATGAGGTGAGGCTTGTTCAGGGTTGCAGATGAGGTGAGGCTTGTACAGGGGTGCAGAGGAGGTGAGGCCTGTGTTCAAGAGTGTAGTGGGAGAGAGGCCTATCCAGGGGTGCAAAGGAGGTGAGGCCTGTGTCTAAGAGTGCAGTGGGGGAGAGGCTTCATGAAGTCCAGTCCACTGCACTCTTAGACACAGGCTTCACCACCTCTGCTCCCCAGGACAGGCCTCACCTCATCTGCACCTCTGGTCAGGTCTCACCTCATCTGTATCCTGTTACCATCTATTATTTCCAATACATTGAGGCTTGTCCAGGGGGCACGGAGGAGGTGAGGCTTGTCTAGGGGTTAGAGGAGGTGAGTCCTGTCCATTGCACTATTGGACATAGGCCTTACCTCCTCTGCACCCCTGAACAGGCTTCACCTTATCTGCACAATCTGCTTACTAATCTGAGAAAACATGATTGTGAAATGTGCTAATATATTTTTTAAATCATGCAGATACTATCTAATCCTTGTCCATAATGTAAAATCAATTCATGTGCCCGAAATCGTTTTTTAAATAACATTTAAAAAACAGAGCACAGGTCATAAGTACAAGCATTTCATTACACTACTGAAACCTCACTCATTTACAAAATACAATTCCGTTATGCACCAACATTTCTTTACCAAGCATTATCAAGAATGTATTAGTCTCTCTAATATTCTCTTCCTGACTTACTCAATTTTTCCACCTGTCCCCTTCTAACACCCTCTCTCTGACTTATTCCTTTTTACATTCTGGCTCTGTGTTATACTCTCTTACACTCTCTCTTTGACTTACTTTCTCTTACACCGTGTCTCTGATTTATTCCCTCTCTCTCTTTTTTAAAAGCAAATTCTAAGTCATACTCTCTCTTACATCCTCTTCCTGATTTACTCCGTCTTACAACCTTTCTCTTTGTAACATTCTCTCCCTGACTTACTCCCTATTACACCTTTTGTCTGTTTTACACCCTCTCTAACTCTTTCTGACTTTTTTATTCTCTTCCTCTCTTCCTGTTACACCCTCTGTCTGACTTACTCCTTGTTACATCCTCTCTCTGATTTACTTCCTCTTACACCCTCTCTCAAACTTACTCTCTCTCTCTCCCTTGTACAGCCTCTCTCTGTTTCAGTCTCTTTTACATCCTCTCCTCTTCTAACACCCTCTCTCTGTCTTACATCCTCGTACACCATCTCTCTGTCTTACACCCTGTTACACCCTTTTTCTGACTTACTCCCTTTCTCCCTTTCTTTGACTTACTCCCTGTCCTTATTACATCCTTTCTCTGTCTTACAACATATTATACACTCTCTCTGTCGTATTCCTTCTCTATGTTTTACTCCCTCTACCTGTTTCTTTGTCTGACTCTCCCTGTCTTTTTGTGTTACTCCCTCTAGCTCTTTTTCTCTGTCTTACTCTTAGTTGCATAGTTGCAGTGGTATAAACTTAGATATGTTGTAAACTAGTGTTTACATCGTTTGCTTATTGTCATTGCTTTGTTGTTTGGTAACAGTGGTCTATAATGTGTTATTTTTTTCTTTACCACAGATTGAAATCAAGATTTCAATAATAAGGAAATATGCCCTCAAGGCAGAGGAGAAGGAAAGATGCGAAGTGGAAAAAAACCAAAACAGCAACGGAATTAAAGCACTCCCCTACAACAAATACTTCAAAAAACACAAAAAAAGCTCCTGGTAAGACAACTAAGTCTTTTTTCGGAACATATGTAGATCAAACAAAAATGTTAATGGGAATGTGAATATACAGAAGGAGAGAGCAAATTTGAAGAGGAAGGAGAGGCCCCCCAAAAATAGTACTACCGGAGCAGGAGAGAACAGTATGTATAGGAATAGAAGGCAAAACTAATTTAGGGACATTCGTAGACGAATGTTTCGCAATAGGGTAGTTTTAAATTTGTTAAAAAATGTTAAGAAAGGTAAACAGAGAGCTGATTTTTACAAAAAAAAGAAAAGTGTAGAGAAGATTGTTGATCAGGCTTTGAAGTTAAGAAAAAAATATTTATTTTAGTAATCAATAGAATTAGGATACTTAACAAGGCAATTGATGTTTTCAATCGAACAGTAGATGGAAAAGAATAATTAATCGGACTAATTTTTGTGAAGTTTTTTCTGGAGAATGGATGCATAGTTCAAGTAGTGAGCCATTTTTTAATGAGGAGAGTTACTTCCAGGAGAATGTTTTGGTGCATGCGGTTGACACCAGTGGTCGAGCATATGAGGTGAAAGACGGTTGTCCGATTGAAAAAGAGAAACTTGTGTCTAGAGATGCAGAAGAGGTGTTAGCTGATGAAGTTTTAGGGAGACGTACTAAGGGTCCAGTGTACACTTGGAAATGTAGTAGTATTTGTAGTGTGCACCAGGATTACGTACATATAGTAAGAAAAGTCTCAAACAGAAAATGAAGATGTTGCAAGACTTAGATCTTTTGCAGAGTGAGAGAAAACACAGGTTTGCATGGACATTCACTGGCTTGTCTTTCTAGAAAAGTATTTCAGAGCGTTTTTCATCATTTTAGGATGTTAGCAGTGCATCATAATAAAATGAGAAAATTAGTGAGAAGGTTGTATTAGGCAAAAAGTCCTGCACTTAAGCTTAAACAGTTAAACAGTGCTCTTTTGCATGGATCTGAATTAGATGTGAAGAACATTTGTGAAGAAATTGAGTTTTGTTATTTTGGTGAAAAAGAGGACAGTGTAGAAAGTGTAGAAATTGACATAGTAATAGAAGGTAATGTGGAACACAATGTACAGATTTCAAGTACAGAAAAGTTTGACCAGGAATTAACAAGTTTAAGGTGAAATTAGGTGAAAGGCCTAATTTTACTTGTGTGTGTTGTCGACTGACTAATTATAGGATTCAGACTAGGTTAGTTGATTTATATGCAAAAAGTGAAATGGAAAATAATAGTGAATGGAAAGATTTTGCAACGTATTTGTTGGTGGAGAATTCTTTTGATTTGAGTTCTAATCAGCGTATTTGTAATTATTGTCTTAAAAAATTAAATGAAAACAGAATGCCTGCTAGAGCTGTTCATAATAATCTTGAGTTGGTAGACATTCCTTCTGAATTGATGGATTTAAATACCTATGAATCTATTTTGATTCAATGTGTCCATCCTATTCAGGCTATTGTTCGCATGGAGCCTAAGATAGGGAAATTGCCTCCTTCAGATTTACAGAGAGGATTAAAGGGAAGAGTTGTTTATTTGCCTCTAGATTTCAAGAAAAATACTGATACAATTGGTGTAGAAAAAGTGGAAGAGGAACCTCTGGTTATTCTAGTTAATGGGGTTCTGACAAAGAGTAAGAAAATCTGGCAAGATTTAGTGGATGTTAGGAAAGTCAAAAAGGCAACGTTGTATTTGGTCAAAAACAATGAGTACTACAGACATGTATGTGTTGGAGCAGAGGAAACAGCTGCAGAAGAAGACAGTCATTGTTCAGCCGGCCAAATTGAAAAAGTTGATGTGTCTAGAAGTGAAGAAATATATAAACATTATACTGTTCATCCTTTGCATTCCAAAGAATTAATGGGGAATGCAATTGACTTGTTTCAAATGAAAGCAGCAAAAGGAAGTCCCATTAGTGTATGGGAAGAAAGTTTGGAAGCTCATTGTTTTCCACAGTTATTTCCAACAGGTCGAGGTGGACGATATGACGATCGACCAGTTCAAATTCCTGCATCTGAATACCGGACTTTAAGAATATATGCTGAAGATCCAAGGTTTCGTCAAAGCATTCCGTATTTGTTTCATCTACTGTATGAAAGTGACTTGTCTGGGCTTTCTTATGCAGTGAACTATTTACTGAAAAGTGGAGCACATCTGCAAAATGTTTCGGCGAGGGACTTTATGGAGAAAGTCAATCTGCAAGACAGTATTTTGGAATCTCAGCTAATCAATCTCATGGCATGTCAGCGTGGTACAAACGAGTATTGGTTCCATCGTCATGGGGAATTGAAATGTATGCTAAGAAACTTAGGAACTCCTACATGGTTCCTCACTCTTAGCTGTGCTGAGTATGCATGGGACGACTTACTTCAATTTCTACGAGAGGCAAATGCAAACATAGAAAATATGGAATTGAAAACACCTGGAGAACTGTGTTCTTTGGATCCAGTGAATGTATGCAGATATTTCAATCATAGATTTGAAGCTATGATGTCTTTTATTACCAACAAAAAAAATCCTCCCCTCGGAGAGGTTTTGGATTTCCTTTGGAGAAAGGAGTATCAAGCGAGAGGTGCTCCTCACATACATATGTTGTTATGGATTAAAGATGCACCCAAATTTGGAACAGATTCGGATAACAGAGTGATGAGTTTCATTGAAGAGTATTCCACATGTGCTGTTCCGCAAATTACCGAAGAAAACAGTTTAAGGCAAAAAGTTTTACGCTTTCAATCCAATCGTTGTGGAAAGTACTGTCGTCGAAAATTCAGAAACAAGAACAAGTTCTACACAAAATGTCGTTTCGGTTTTCCACGACCAGTGATTTCTAAAGGAAGAGTAAATAATTTGATGTCTTCTCTGCGACATACTGTGACGAGGAAATCACCCAAAAATACATACAATTTAAAAAGAAACGAAGAGTCCAAGTACATCAATGACTACAACCCAGTGATTTTGTCCATGTGGAATGCTAACATGGATATTCAGTTCGTTGCTGACAACTCTATTGCTGTGGCTCGATATGTGACGTCTTACATCACAAAAAAAGAAAAGACAGAACTGAAGGAAATGTGGGAGGACATTTCACATGAAAAGAGTATAAGTAAAAAATGATACAGTTTCAGTCTGAAGATGTTGTCGCATCGAGAAATTGGAGCATATGAATGTTCTGTTCGGTTATCATCAGCAAGTCTCTATCCCAAATCTAGAACAATCATTTGGGTGAGTCTAGGTCTTGATGCAACACGAAACCGAGTTTTGAAATCTGTACAAGAAATTGAGTATTTGGCGGAGAAAGAACCAAACAGTACAGATATTTTGAAGACAAACATGTTGGATACATACTATCCAAATAGAAGTAGTCATCTTGAGAACACTTGTTTGTATGAAGTTCTGCAAAACTATAGTTATAAGAGGAACATCACAGAAGATATCAATAATGGAATATATGGTGTCATTGCCTATGAAGGATGTCTAGTGAAGCAGAGAAAAGGCCATTTGATTAATCATCGAAAAATGAGTTGTGAATCTCCAGACAAAAGGGAATTTTACTATTTAGCTCTTTTGCAACTCTTTAAGCCATGGCGTAAAGAAGAGGAACTACTTGGAGATTTTCTCTGTTACGAAGATTCTTTTAATGCAACCAAGGATACCATAGAATGTCCTGTTTTTCCAAATTATCTGCCAATGTTGAACGAAGAAATAGAGCAAGAAGCCACAATTGCTGCAGAGATTAGTAGAGACAGTTCTCAAGACAGTCAGAGTTCTACTTCATTGAGTCAGGATCCACTAGGAGGACCAATTATCCAAAATGAAGCTGCCACTGCCATGGATGAGGTGGAAAGAGCTATGGAATAAGCTCAAGAGGATGTAGTTAACTTAGAAGATTTGGTGAAACAACTAAACGTTGAGCAGAAACAGATATATGACGAAGTCACAGAACAGATTGAACATGGATTCAGTCATGAGAAAAAAGAGTGCTCATGTATATCATTTAAGCCTGTCCGACTGTACGTGAGTGGAGAAGCAGGAACTGGAAAAAGTTTTCTGATTAAAGCAATTGCAACTTACCTGCAGAAAAGGACTGAATCTCCGCTGTCTTGTGTTGTAACCGCTCCAACTGGGCTGGCAGCACATAACATTAAAGGGATTACTCTACATTGTTTACTGATGCTACCAGTTGAGCATGATAATAAATTGCAATACCACAAGCTATCAGGAGATGCGTGTTCTGAAGTTTCCAGAGTCCTGAAGAAAATGAAACTTCTTATCATTGATGAAGTAAGCATGGTCTCAAATCTAATGCTTGCTTTTGTGCATTTGAGGATGCAAGAAATTCTAAGAACAGAGTATGATGTGTTATTTGGAGGTAAACACATTATTGTTTTTGGAGATCTACTGCAGTTGACTCCAGTGAAAGGACAACTAGTGTTTAATATGCTCACGCCTTAAAATACCAGGAAGTCCCTAGGAAGCATTGGAAACGTTAATATATGGTTAAATTTCAAATATGCAGAACTGCTTCAAAATATGCGACAGGCAAAGGATGAAGATTATAAAAATATTCTACAAGATGTAAGAATCGGAAAAGTAAGTGAGCATGGTAAAGAAGCTTTACATGCACGATTAATTTCAAATTTGTATCCAAATGAAAACATTCTTCCAGAAAATATTTTTAAGAAAATTACTGAGAACAAATCTGGGATATGTTTGATGCCAACTCTGCAAGAATGTTCCATGTTCAACAACAAAATGTTAAAGTTAGAAAATGAAGAGATTGTGAAACTGGAAGCTATAGATAAAATAGAGCATGTGGGATCAACAATTATTTTGTCAGAAAATTTGAAATCAAAATTGGATTCATTAGAGAAGAATATATCTAAAACTGCTGGTTTTGAAAAGACTCTGAATGTGTGTTTAAATTGTCGTATCATTTTGAGAAGGAATTTAAATGTTGAAAGAGGTCTGGTAAATGGAGCAATGGATCATGTTGTTGATTTTGTGAATTACAGAAACAGAGATGGAATTGAATTTTTAAAAATTAAATTTGATGGCATTGAGAAAGTACAAGAAATCAGTCGTTGTTCTGCTCGATTTTTGCTTGTAAAAGACTTATATGTTCGCCGAAAACAGTTTCCTGTTTGTTTGGCATATGCGGTGACGATTCATAAATCTCAAGGTTTAAGTGTAGATAGTGCTTTGGTGAACATTGGAAGTTCTGTATTTAAAAAGGGTATGGCATATGTGGCATTATCACGAGTCAGAACTTTATCAGGATTGTACTTGATTAAGTGTGATGAGACTAAGATTTGTGCAGATCTAGATTGTGTTAAAGGATACAATAGGTTAAGAAGAGAGTATGCTCCACATTTGCCTCAATATCCTCTGTTTGAAAAACGTATGGTAGGCCGAAAAAGAAGAAATGAGAATAATTGCAGTGAGGTAGTAGCAAAAAGACAAAAAGTAGATGAATCTGTAATTGTAAGCAGAAAGAAAAAGGATTCTGTTGAAGATGTTGTTGGATTTCAGTTTGAAAACAGGTCTGGTGTCAACTGCTATGCTAATTTAGTGGTTAATGTTGTTTTTTTTCTTCAAAGTTTACAAGAACAGATTGTTGAAAATCGGGATCAAAGATTCTGCTGTTTATTGAATTCTGTGTTTGGAAATGTAGCAGTGATAGAGCAAAAATAGAAAGTGTTTCAGAAATTGGAAATCTTTTAGACATATGTTCTGGTCAAGAAAAATGTTCACCGAATATTCAGCAGGATTGTCAGGAATTTTTAATATATATGTTTGGTGTATTGGAAGATGAAGGTGTAGATGTAGAAAATCTTTTTAGCCTTTCTTATTAATGGCAGCATGACTGCGACAATTGTAGTTTATCAAGTAGTACTAGAATAGACACTGAAAGATTTATATATTTGTCTTTACCAGACTGCAAATCAGTGTCTTTTAATAATCTAGTTAAAGCAGCTAATCATAATATGGTGTGTCCCCAATGTAAGTGTACAATGCTGTCCACATTATTTATACAAACTCATGGTCAGTATGTCATTTTAATCTTCCAACGATGTAGACCTGATGGAACTAAATTTACAACTTCTATTAAAAATTTCGTGGCTTCTCAGTTATCAATTTCAAGAAGAACCTTTGCAACTGTAGCTATTATTTATCATGAAGGTCCTTCGACAACATCAGGGCATTATACAGCTTATTTAAAATGTCGAAAAGGCTGGACTTACTGTAATGATAGTCATTTGACTTTCAAACAACGTTTGCCTTTTGACTTAAAAAATTCTTACCTAGTGTTTTTAGAACCGAAATTTAAGTAAAGGTAATTGGCCTATGAAGACGGGAGCAGTTAATAAAAGTTAGACTGCTGTTTAAAATTATATTGTGAGTAAAAGTGATCAAGATAATATAAAAATTCTAGTTCTCATATAGGTACTGTAAGTGGATCTCATAGTAAGTGATATCCGTATTATAGGAAATGTTGAACATGAGTGAGCCAGAGATGGAAATATGAATATTTAAACATTGTGAAAATGTTGTATGAGCTTTTCTTTCAGAACGTCGCGAAAACGGTAATTTCAGAGTTTGTTTTGAGTAATTTGAAAACATACTGATACATCTGACACTATTTGGCCTTAAGGAAAGGTGAAGGAATGAGCAAAGAGTCGTGACTGAACACAAGGAGGAAATGAAAACATTGAAACATATTTCAGATGTTCTTGGAGCTTTTCTTCTAGAAAGTCGATGAAATGGAAGTTTTAGAGAACATCAGAGTATTTTCAACGAAAAGGACCTTCATGATGTACTATTTGGCTTTAAAGAAAAGTAAGTGAATCAAAGATTAGTGGACATATGTGATTTTTAAGTTTATATGTTTTTTTTTGTGTTTTTTTTTCCCGCTGTCATATTAGTTTGAACTCACTAATTTAAGTGAAATTCAATATATTCTGAGAACACCAAAAGTAAACTATCTAACATGTTGTACAATTTATTCTATAGTTTGTATTGTGTAATTTATATTGTATTCCCATTGTCTCACACTCACCTTCCTTTTTCCACCCTCTTTCAACTCTCTTTACTCACTCACACTGCCTTTCTCTCACTCTTTCCTTCTCTGCTCCCTTACTCATTTTCCTTTCCTCACTCATTGTACTCCACTTCACTCAGTCCTTCCCTTAGTCCCTCTGTCTACTAACTTCCTCACTCCTTTTCCCTCAATCCTTCTATATTATCCTCACTCTCTTCATCCCTCCACTCTGTGACTCCCCTTCACTCACTCTCAGTCATCTTCCATACCTCATTCTTGTAAATGCATCCTCAATCAGACTCTTTTCCCTCTCACTCATTTTCCTTTTATTTACTCCTCTTTCCTGATTTAGTTTTGCTAACTCACATTCTTTTACTATCTTACTTACCTTCAGTTCATTTCTCTCTTCTTCTCTTCCTCTCTGTCACTGAATGTATCTGCCTTACTCTTAGTCATTTGCTCTCCTTCTTTTTCTTTTTCCCTCTATTTGTACTTCTACATTACTTTATTTCCCTTTCTGTGTCCTTCACTCCTACTTTATTTCTTAGTACACTTTTATGATTTTTAACCTCTTGACCTGTCTCTTCTTTTTTTAAATATATATTTTACTAATTATAACTTATTTTTTCTTCTCTCTTTCACAGATATAAAGTGTAGTAAAAACATGTAATTAAGTTTACATTAATTATATGGTAAGTGTGACTAAAAAAATGTAGTTTGTTATCACCCTTTGCTTTAACCTCACTACTATTCTCTCACCCTACCTCACCCCCGTTTCCTTACTCTGCTTCCTTCACTTATTCTTATCCTCCATGTTTTCTCCTCTTTCCCTTACTCTCCTACCACATTCAACTTCTTTCAGTCCCCCTGCTTTACTTCCCTTACCCTCTTTCCCTTCCTTCGCTCCCTCACTCATTCTATTTCCTTCACTCACTTACTCCACTCCTCTCACTCCTTCACACAGTGCCTCTGTCCTCACAGTTCCTCACTCCCGTTCCCTCACTCCGTCTCTCTTACCCTCACTGTCTCTGTCCCCTCACTCTGTCACTACCCTTTCGTCATGCTCACTCCCGATAACTCACCCACACTCCCTCACTTATCTTTCTTTGCTACTTCACTCAGTCCCTTTCTGTCACTCCTTCCTTAAGTCTCTCTGTCCTTTCTCTCTGTCACTCCCCATGTCTTACCCTTATTCACTTTTATCCACCCTCTTTTACCCCTGTTTACTTACACTCACTGCTCTTTTCTCACCCTCCCTCACCTCTGTTCCTTTACTTCGGTTCCGTCACTACCCCTCATTCCCCATCCTTTACTCTCCTTCCCTTTACTTTCAACACCCACTCACATTCTCACAGTACCTCTGCTTTAGTTTTCTTCCTCTCTCTTCTCTTCTTTTGGTCTCTTATTCATTTTCCTTTTCTTAGTTATACCCTCTTACACCTTTTCTCTGTCTTACTATCTATTACACAGTCCCTCTGTGTTCCTCTCTCTAGCTCTCTTTCTCTTTACATTACTCCCACTGTCCCCTTCCCTCATGCTCACTCCTTCATTTTTACATTTTTGAGGGGGTGCGCTCCCCGGTGCGCGTACCGGTACGCGTACCGGGAGCGCTCCAGGGCAAAAAAAACAACAAAAAAAACCATGAACAATATACATAAAAAAAATAGTATTACATAAATATACAATATAGGATTCATTAAAAAAATATATTTCATAGCTATAGAAATTTGCTATTAAAAAACTTTTGAAATTCACTGAAAAAAACATAGGATAGAGATCCTATATATAGTTAAGAATTAGCATTTAAAAAACCTATGAAATTCACTGAAAAAACCATAGGTTTCACACCAGTTATAGTTAGGAATTAGCATTTAAAAAACCTATGAAATTCACTGAAAAAACCAAAGGTTTCACACATGTTATAGTTAGCTGGACATTTCACTCATACAAAACCATTGAAATTCCCCTGTTATAGTTAGTTCAGCTGTTGAGACCTCCTAAACGAATGCTACAGGCACTGGCAATCCTTCTCGTGTTTTAAACTGCTTATTTGCACACTGTTTTTAAAACTTGCATTGTTTGTGTACCTGTACCTCGGTGTCTCTGATCCGTCGCGGCTTGTGCCGTTTGAGCGGAGGGGTCAACACCATCCCTACGAGCAACTCACTTCCTGGATTTAGCAGGGTCAGCGCTCTAGGGCCATTCTACCACTGTTGCGATCCCGCCCACTTTCCCTTTATCACGAAGTGCACCGAGCGGACGCGCGCAGTTGAGACCTCCTAAACGAACGCCACAGGCACTGGCAATCCTGCTCGTGTTTTAAACTGCTTATTTGCACACTGTTTTTAAAACTTGCATTGTTTGTGTACCTGTACCTCGGTGTTCCTGATCCGCCGCGGCTTGTGCCGTTTGAGCGGAGGGGTCAACACCATCCCTACGAGCGACTCACTTCCTGGATTTAGCAGGGTCAGCGCTCTAGGGCCATTCTACCACTGTTGCGGTCCCGCCCACTTTCCCTTTATCACGAAATGCGCCGAGCGGACGCGTGCAGCGGCGAGCCGGCGGCACTCCAAAGGCAAGCCCGTCTGCGCCCATCGGCTCCTGGCCGACTCCAGACGCCAGGTACTCTGCCTTTTTCTTGTTTTCCTACTTTTTTCTTCTTTTCTCCCCCCAGCCCTCTACCCCCCTGGGCTGTTCACCTTACATGGCGGTACAAAAGGGGGTGGTGATGGACTGAGAATATGAATCAATCAAACACTCACACCCAGTCAAAAGATCTGGGTTTAATCCATCCCCGTTCTTTAGCCCACTATGCCACTCCAGTTCAGACATGGCTATATGCAAATCAGTCTGACCCTGTGCCTCATGGGAACAGTCCAGCCTGAACTGCCAAGCCATGTCTTCCCTGGACCGGCAACAAGCTTCCGAGGACCGGTTTCTGGCATTCCAGCCGTCTTCAGCCCGGCCTGCTTGAATCCAGTGGCAAAGTGAGCAAGAGACTCACGTCTGAGCATACCCTGCCACACTTATGGCTGCCAAAAGCGGTACAAAAGGGGGTGGTGATGGACGGAGCATATGAATCAATCAAACACTCACACCCAGTCAAAAGATCTGGGTTTAATCCATCACCGTTCTTTAGCCCACTCTGCCACCCCAGTTCAGACATGGCTATATGCAAACCAGTCTGACCCTGTGCCTCATGGGAACAGTCCAGCCCGAACTTCCAAGCCATGTCTTCCCTTGACCGGAAACAAGCTTCGGATGCTCCGTCCATCACCATCCCCTTTTGTACTGCTTTTGGCCTCGGAAGCTTGTTTCCGGTCCAGGGAAGACATTGCTTGGCAGTTCCGGCTGGACTGTTCCCATATAGCCATGTCTGAAC
Organism: Lissotriton helveticus; assembly: GCF_964261635.1. NCBI lineage: Eukaryota > Metazoa > Chordata > Amphibia > Caudata > Salamandridae > Lissotriton > Lissotriton helveticus. Next base: position 55,274,890 of record NC_136059.1, read on the forward strand.
TGGGGTGGCAGAGTGGGCTAAAGAACCGTGATGGATTAAACCCAGATCTTTTGACTTGGTGTGAGTGTTTGATTGATTAAGATGCTCCACAGAAACCTGGTTACAGGAGTCCTCCTCACCCGACATCTCAGTTGCCTTACCTCCCGCCTATAAAGTACACAGGCTTGACCGCTCAGGAAAGAAGGGAGGAGGAACAGCAATAATTTATGAATCCAATATCAAGCTTCACACCAATGACTTAGGAAATCAAGAGTCATGGAAAGTGGCTCTTATCTATAGACCCCCATGTGCCAAGACTCACTTTGTGGAGAAGCTCGTCGAAGCAATAGCGCCCTACGCTCTAGCAACAGAGAATTTTCTAATATTAGGAGACATAAATTATCATCTGGATCAAACCCATGACCCCCATACTGTTGATCTTATCACGAGCTTTGATACCCTACAGCTAAGCCTACACCCGACAGGCCCAACATATATTGCGGGACATGCATTAGATCTTATATGTACGAACTCCCCTAAAGTCAAAATTATGCAGATTGCTCCTGTCCTGTGGACTGACCATTATGTTATAAAATTTAACATCACGGGTCCTCAGATCGAATCCCGGAAAATCACTCAAGTAAAACTGAGCAGACCATGGAACAAGATCACCTCAGAATCCTTTTCTGCGCACTTTCCCCCTCCCGCCATCACCGACAACGCAGCTGCCAGGGAGCTGGAATCCGCAATAGTTTTGGCGTTAGATTGCAGTGCCCAGCTCGGATATCAAGACCTCCTAAGAAAAACTCACCTTGGTTTACGCCAGATCTGGAACAAATTAAACATGCAGTCAGAGTAGTAGAAAGGAAATGGCACCAAACTAAAGATCTGAGTGATAGGGATCTGTATAAAGCTGCACACAGGCAGTATATGAAAGGAATCGCCGAGGCGAAGAAGGCATACCTTGGTAATAGGATATCTCAGGCGGCCAACTCACACAGAGAGCTCTACAGTATAGTGAAATAATTCACTAACCCCCCTGCCAGCCAACAGCCACTCAACGAATCTAAAGAATGGGTGGATTCTGTGGCAACATACTTCCACGAAAAAATCAACGAAATCCATAAACGTTTTCCTCAGTCACCTCCCATTTGTCAGACAATAGTCTCGCCCACCAACAGTTGCAGGGACCCAAACAATTGCATTCCCACACTAAGGGAATTCTCATCATGCACCGAAGCACAGGTTGAGACAATCTTACACCAAATGAAGTCTGGGGCCCCTGGAGACCCTGCCTCTACTCAAATTCTATCAAAAATAGCTCCTGTTCTGATCCCTGCCCTAACGAAAACTTTAAATCAGTCCCTACTACACTCCTCTGTCCCACTACATTGGAAGGAGGCCGTAATAAGACCTATTTTAAAAAAACCTTCAGCCGATCCTATATCACTCCCTAATCATCTAATGATGAATGCGGGAAAGATGGAGGTCCTGCTGTTTGGAAAGGCCGATAAAATCTGGTCCGATGATTGGTGGCCAGCCTCCCTTGGCTCATGCCCCTCACCTAAATCCTCAGTGAGGAATCTTGGGGTAACAATCGACAATAAGCTGTCCATGTCTGATCATATTAGCAAAGTAGAAGGCACCAGTTATGGCCTCATGCGCACTCTGAGGAATATCTTTAAGTGGCTTCCCCTCTCAGCTCGTATGCCATTAGTACAGGGACTCATTGTCAGTAGGATTGATTATGGGAACGCACTTATGTCCACAACAAATACCACCCTGCTGGCCCGCCTACAGGTTTTACAGAATACAACTGCAAGGCTGGTGCTCGACCTTCCTTCCCGCACCCCTTCACTACCATGCTTAAAAACCTTGCATTGGCTCCCAATACAAAAACGCATTAAATTCAAACTATGTTGCCTCGTCCATAAATCCATCAACGGGCATGGCCCGGCATACCTAGAACAAAAGCTTAAGGTCTACCACCCGGTGAGAACGCTTAGATCATCCAGCAAGCTTGCGTTCAGAGCTATCCATGATCAAGGCCCCCACTATCTAAGAAAGAGATTCACTTGCTATACCCCCGCTCGTACCCTTAGATCATCCACTCTGTTCAAATTGTCTCTTCCCCGTTTTAAACGAGCCAGGCTCGGTGGCCAATCGATCTCTGTGACCGTGGCTCGGGCCTGGAACGCTCTCCCTCTTCACTTACGTTCTACGCAAACTGTGGCCCTATTTAAGAAAAATCTAAAAACACACTTATTCATGAGTACAATTTAAAAATGCCCTCCTGCTGTTCTGTTTTCTGTTTCTCCCCTATCGCGCCAGGATACTCCCAAGTAACGGAGCGCGCTATAAAATGGTTTATACATACATACATACATACAAGTTTCTTCTAAGTGTCCCTAGGGTACGTACGGCCAGAAACGGTGACAGGGCTTTCAGCAAAACAGCTCCTGAAGCCTGGAACTCCCTGCCCCTCCAGATTAGGACTGAACCCGACTACCTGAGATTCCGCAGACAGCTAAAAACATGGCTCTTCTAGACCTGTCTTTGCCCTGCCCGGGTCTCTGCTAGGAGGTTTCTCTGCAAGCGCTCTGAGACCTTCGGGTGATTTATGCGCTATACAAATGTAAAAAATTAAAATGAAATGAAATGAAACTTTAACTCGCACGCCCGCAATGCACTGCTGATGATGTCACATATTACATCACTCATGACATGGTCAGTGTCATCACTCATGACATCACTGATGACATCTCAAATTACATCACTCATGACAACACTGATGACACCATCCTTGTGAAAGAGTGGCAGACCTCCTCTCAGCGTAATATAACCTTTGATACACACATTCAAAAATAGAAACTAAAACTTTCAAACAAATGGAGATACCAATACCAGTTACAACAACCTATTCAGAAATTCCACCATCTATATACACATCCACTCATTCACCAACAGTTCTATATAGTCACCCATACAAGTACTCACTCTTCATATGTACTGATACACCTATACATCCTGTTACACACCGACAGTCATCCATAGAGTTACTCACACACATACTCACACATGCAAATAAACTATCAAACATCCATTTATTTTCATATAGAGCTATACACACACTACCACACTTACTTCTATGGAAACTTACACATACTTACTCCCTTAAACAATCACTTATAGAAACACATACTTATTTAAACAGAAACTCTTCTAATCTCTCACTCTCACATAAACTCACTTATATACATCAATACTCACATATACTAGATTAAAACATATGTAGTTACTCATAAAGATACTATTGAGACAGTCATTCACTCAGTAACACACCCATACACACACGCATCCACCCATACAGTCCTGCACACATGCTGTCTTCAAAACACATACAAACAGTGAGTCAGTCATTTATGCATCTATGTGCTAAGTAATACCCCCACGAAACCATACAGACACTCATACTGATACTCAAAAAAACAACTAATAACCCATATACACACTCATGTAGCTACTCACCAACTCATGCAGCCGCCTATACACAAAGTGAGACACTGATACATATATTTAAATATTTAAACATTACTTGCTAATATATGTATTCACTAAGATACTCTTAATAAGTCAGTTAACCAATCAATTTTTCAAAATAAACATCCATTTAGACACTTATTTACCCATTTATTATTCCATCAACCTTTAGATATACATATATAAAACATATTTATTTTTCAGAAAGACACACATTCACTGGATGGTGTCATCAGTGATATCATCAGTGATGTCATTTGAGATGTCATCAGTGATGTCATGAGTGATGTCACTGACCATTTCATGAGTGATGTAATATGTGACGTCATCAGCAGTGCATTGCGGGCGCGCAAGTTATAGTTAGCTGAACTAACTATAAAGGGGGAATTTCAGTGGTTTTGTATGAGTGAAATGTCCAGCTAACTATAACATGTGTGAAACCTATGTTTTTTTCAATGCATTTGCAAGGTTTTTTAAATGCTAATTCCTAACTATAACGTGTGTGAAACCTATGATTTTTCAGTGAATTTGCAAGGTTTTTGAAATGTTAATTCCTAACTATAACGTGTGTGAAACCTATGTTTTTTTCAGTGAATATATATATATATATATATATATATGTATATATATATATTCACTGAAAAAACCATAGGTTATAGACCATATATAGTTAGGAATTAGCATTTACAAAACCTTGAAAATTCACTGAAAAAACCATAGGTATAGACCATATATAGTTAGGAATTAGCATTTAAAAAACCTTATTTTACTCACACAAAACCATTGAAATTCCATATATAGTTAGTTGCACTAACTATATATCGCGCACCCGCAATCCACTGCTGATGATGTCACATATTACATCATTCATGACATGGTCAGTGACATCACTGATGACATCACTGATGACATCTCAAATGACATCACTGATGACATCACTGATGACATCTCATTTGACATCAATGACCACATCACTGATGATATCATTCATGTGACAATACAATGCATCTCCTCACATTTTAATATAACCTCTGTTTCACCCAGTGTTAAATACAGAGTATAATTTTTGAATCCATTGACACACCAATACTAGTTACTACATACGCACTCACTGATTCCTATGTCTACACACACATTCACTCATTCACCCATACAATCATTCATACATACAATCACTCATCTTTACAACACTATCATATGCACTCATACACCTATACAGACACTCACAGTCTGCCACTCATCCATGGAGTTACTCACACACCTAGTCAGTCCTGTAAAGAATCAATGACACTTCCATTTTCTTGTCTATACAGTTAAACATAGAGCACCTTACATTTTCAAACATATACTAACACATACTTACCTTCTTATACAATCATTGATACAAGTACACATTGATCTGCACAGAGTCACACACCTCCCAGCCAGCCACACACACACTCAGTCTCCCATACAAATACTTGGACAATCAATCAGTAACCCATATAGTTAATCATATAGCTACTGATCAACACATGCAGCAGTTTACAGAACAACAGACATAATGATGCACAAATTAAGACAGTTTAGTCACTAACCCATGCACTCAGTGAGACACATTTAATCACTCACTCATACATTCAGTCATGCACCTACTAAATCCTTTGTCCAGACACTTATACTTCCACTCATTCTTCAATATGTAAGACACATTTTAACTTTACAGAAACATACAGTCACTGGATGTTGTCATCAGTGATGTCATCAGTGATGTCATCAGTGATGTCATTTGAGATGTCATCAGTGATGTCATCAGTGATGTCACTGACCATGTCATGAATGATGTAATATGTGACATCATCAGCAGTGGATTGCGGGTGCGCGATATATAGTTAGTGCAACTAACTATATATGGAATTTCGATGGTTTTGTGTGAGTAAAATAAGGTTTTTTAAATGCTAATTCCTAACTATATATGGTCTATAACCTATGGTTTTTTCAGTGAATTTTCAAGGTTTTGTAAATGCTAATTCCTAACTATATATGGTCTATAACCTATGGTTTTTTCAGTGAATTTCATTGGTTTTTTAACAGCTAATATCTGTAGCTGTAAAATGTATTCTTCTTTAAATCCAAAAATATATTTTATATGTTTATGAATAATTTTTTTTTTAAATATTTTTTTTTCTTCGTTCCCGCTTCGCGAATCGGGAAGCTTCCCGTTAGCTGACCTTGATGCCGCGAAATAGACCGCGAGCCGGTAAACGTTTCTTTACCGCAACTGCCGCGTTAGAAAACAACATCGTGACGCCTCCCGTCCGCATGACGTTTCACGTTGTCGCGTGATACGTCATATGACGTGCTACGTTAGCGAACTGGTACGCGAAGCGAGTCGCAAAGCGCAGGTTTCTGGAAGCAAACCGGGAGGCCCTGCAAAGCGCTTAACGTAAACACAGCAGGTAATGTTACTTGGTAATAACACTTTTCATTGGTTCATTTCACTTTTGGTTTCCTAATGATGTAAGACTAGGTCATATAATCTAAAATGAACACTTTTCATTGGTTGAGAACTCTTGTTTTTCCCAAATGATGAAAATCCCTCCTTCTTTCCTCACTCTGACTTTCATCATTGTGAGAGAAAGACCCTTTGTTACCAGTGAGCAAGGGGCGGCCCGTGAAACTTTCGTGCTTCACATAGCGAACACCCGTACAGAGGTGCAGACCCTTTTCAATACAGATTTGCCTTTCCATTTCAGCAAGATGGTTCGGACTATCTTTAACGCGTCCTCCACAAAGGCCCTGGCGCACTTTTTTAAAGTTGTTACCAGTGGTCTCGTGACTTCATTTGAGAAAATCTTTGGAGTCATCCCTGCTTTCTTTCATTCTATTTTTTCCACTCTGCTTCGTGGATTCCCATTTTTACTTGCATTACCAGCGGACGCTCTTGTGCTTTTTTACATTTTTAAATATGGATGTCCCTCCTGTGCAAGCTCCCGCCCTGCAGCTGCTGACACTGTTCTGCAATCGCATGCTAGAATATTATGGCACAATGCCGTTGGCGATATTAAGCACGGCATATGGATTATCTTTTCGATTCTCCTACTTCACCTGTGTCCAGCCTGTATTTCACTGCCTGACCTGTGATTTCGATTGGGCCATTGATTTGTGTCTCTGCGGACCGGTTTCTCCTGACGTCGACTTTAATCAGCTGATGACTCCTATCATTACTCACGAGTTGGTTTGTCCTGGCGAAAGGATTATGGCTGTGGCATTGATGCATGGACTAATTGGTCCCTGGAATTTACTGGCGGCAACACAGTCTTTCTTGGAACAGAGCTTTCTTGAAAACCCACCGAGCTGTCCTCTGATGGTGATAGAGGATCCGGTGCTGGGAGAGCACGTATGTTCTTTTCCGCTTTTAAATTGGATGGCTGAACTCTTTTCGGATGAAGACGGTGACTTCCTATTGGAGGCTGTTGCAGCTTATTTTGCATACACAGTTATGTCATAGACCTTTTTCATGTTTGATATGCTGAGTACTAGCATTTCATTGACAATTCATTGACTTATTTGTCAAGTTTTTATTATTTAGCTTGCCTATTGGCTTAACACTCGATAAAGTACTTGGCTGTTTTATTTTTCTTTAGCATTAAATTTTCCTAGTTTTTAATGTTTTACCTTGCGGACCGTCCACATATAAAGTTGCAATCTGCTCTCATGAGATGGCACTTCTATTATCTTATTCAGTTCGTTTCCGGATCATGGGGAGGTGTCATCTAGGTCCTGGATATCTTTACACCGTGTTAAGTTAGCATGGGCTCATTACCGGTTTAAACGCCATTTTTCCTTTTTTGCAACTTCTGCACACGACACTTAGTTGTTGCTTTAGCTTTCAACCTAGTAGTTCATCGTGGTTTACATGAGAATAATATGTTATTGCTCTACTATCTGCTTTGCTTGTTAAACTATATCTGTACAGCGAGTGCTGAAGTTTCAAGAACAACACGATACAGAATTGTTGTGAGGTCTGATCTCCACGACTTCATACTCATAACATAAGTGCAGCTTCTGCCAATTCTGGGCATGAGGCGGGTTTTATATTGCTTTGCCGAACACACATACACAACAGTTGATGCGGTTCACATGAAGAGAGAGCTGGTGTATGCTGATGTGATTCCTTCAAATCTAAGACACTAAAGTATGGGCACGCCCTAAACCAACACAAACAGACCTTCTTAGCAAATAATATAATATGTGTATTAGGGAGGGTGAGATATAAGCAGCCGCGGGCCGTGGAGGGAGTTACGGTGGGGCAGGGAGGCGGGGAGGGGGAGGGGCAGGGTGGAGCCCTCTCCACCCTGCCCCTCCCCCTCCCCGCCTCCCTGCCCCACCGTAACTCCCTCCACGGCCCGTGGCTGCTTATAAGTGTTGCTAACTCTTATTCATTTACAGCATGTTAACATACTGTCACCATTCGCTTTTTATGTACTAGTAACTATGCTGGTAATTTTGCTACTGATAATATGTGTACTTGTATTATCTAAAATACTACGCCTGAGAAGACGGCATTAGTAAATAAACATTTCAAATACACATGTGTTCTTCTTAACTCCATGTTCTGGTTTCTAAAAAATATATAACGACCGACTGTTCATGAGTTCCACGTATCCTGAGGTACTATAAGTTCATATTCTGGATTGTCTAAACATTGAGAGTTTGTTATATCCAATATGACACTGTACCTAGCTTGCTAAGGGGTTTTTGATTACTAAGGTGAGTTTTGGGACACCCTAATTCGCCGAGGTTCCAATCCTCTGTCCACAGTTCTGTGTGAGAACAGAAACCCTGCGACAGGGGCACCCCCGACCCTTGCTGGAGCTTCATCACACTTGCGATACAACTCCAGCAATGCGCCACCTTTACGGCACAGATACATCACGCATCTGTGCTGTTTTTGCCCCATGATGCGCCACATTGTAAATGCAGCACACCATAGGTGACGGAACAGCGGCACAGAATGACTAACACATCCCTGGTGATGCGCCAGTCATCATAAATCTATCCCTATGCTTCTTATCTTGTTAGAGATGAACCGCCATATGTATCATCAAAGTTTTTTGCATTTCCTAAATAGCGAACTTTAAGGAATAAATAGCGATTCTTTACCATTCCTAGTTTGCGATGAGCTATTTGCTAATTACAAATTACCCATTCATTTCCTTCATTTCCATAGGGCGGTTGGACTCACTTTTAGCTCGACGGCTGAATGGATTTCCACGAAACTTGGCAAAATTGTAGGGGCTGGTAGCCCGATGTGCCTTTGCTATGTCTCAAGATATATGCTCCAGTGGTTTTTACGAAAATTAACTTTGAAAAATATATATTGGGCTACATTGGCCTATATATATGTTGGAGCCCAAATGTAGCCCAATGTAGCCCAATGAAGCCCAATGAAGCCCAATGTAGCCCAATGTAGCCCAAAGATGGCCGCCAGAGACAAAAAAAACAAATGTAGCCCAAATATCAGCCAGATGTAGCCCAACTATAGCCCAGTGACAGAATGACCAATCAGCTTCGCAAACCTCCGTTACGCGAAGCGGAGCGCTGTTACAGATATATATCTTTTTTTGAACGTTAATTTCTCAAAATCCACTGGAGCACATATATTGAGACCTAGCAAAGGCACATCGGGCTACCAGTCCCTAATATTTTACCAAGTTTCGTGCAAATCCATTCAGCCGTTCAATTATTATTATTATTATTTTTTTTTGCCCCGCGGGGCCCTTTTAAAACCTCCACATCAAACCTAGGGGGTCAGCGAGGATCTACTATGCCCCCTTATGGTCATTTGCCCCTTCGCTTTGGCCTCCTCTTGTCTCTCGATCCTACCGAGAGACAAGATGGCAGCCGCTACGGACTGTTTGGAATGTTTACAGACGCCGGAGAACCAATCAGCTTCGCTTCACAAAGCTCCGTTGCGCGAAAAGTACGCGTACTGGAGCGCTGCCCGGTCCGCTGTTACAGATATATATCTTTTTTTAAACGTTAATTTCTCAAAATCCACTGTAGCACATATATTGAGACCTACAAAAGGCACATCGGGCTACCAGTCCCTACAATTTTGCCAAGTTTCGTGCAAATCCATTCAGCCGTTCGGGCTAAAAGTGAGGCCAACCGCCCTATAGAAAACTCAATGTTAAAAACACGTTTTGGGACCCCCCTTTTTTCTCGGCCCCCCCTTGACGAACCCCCCCAAATTTTCAAGGGCTGCTCAGAATCAAAATGTGCCATTTTCCTGAAAATTTCAGCCAATTCCATCCACAAACGCCAAAGTTATTAGACATAGAATTTTCAAAAATCCCATAGAGAAAAAATCCTAACTATATATACCTACTGGCGACCGCCAGTAGGTAATATATATATATATATATTCACTGAAAAAACCATAGGTTATAGACCATATATAGTTAGGAATTAGCATTTAAAAAACCTTATTTTACTCACACAAAACCATTGAAATTCCATATATAGTTAGTTGCACTAACTATATATCGCGCACCCGCAATCCACTGCTGATGATGTCACATATTACATCATTCATGACATGGTCAGTGACATCACTGATGACATCACTGATGACATCTCAAATGACATCACTGATGACATCACTGATGACATCTCATTTGACATCATTCTTGTGCTAATACGATAAACCTCTTCAGACTCTAATATAACCTTAGATACACTCAGTGTATACAGACACTCACACACTGTCACTCATCCATGGAGTTACTCACACACCTAGTCAGTCATGCAAAGAAACAATCTCACCTCCATTTCCTCAACTATACAGTTATACACACCTTACTTATTCAAACATATACTAACACATATTTACTCTCTTATACAATCCCTGATACAAGTTCACAATGATCCATACAGCCACTCACACATTCAGTGGCTCTCATGCACAGTTATTTATATATGCCAACTCTCACATGTACTGTGTTTTACATATGTACTTACTATGACATGTAGCATTGAGATATCCATTCACTCATCAATACACTCATGCACACAGTCAACCGCCCATGTAGCTTTTTCCACATGCACTCTTGAACTCATACACCTAGTGAATCAACTGCTCACACTTCTATGCACAGAGTCACACACCTCCCAGCCACCCCCACACAAACTCAATCTCCCATACAAATACTTGGGCAACCAATCAATAACACATATAGCCTCTCGAATAGCTAATGATCAACACATGCAGCAGTTTACATCACAACAGACATACTGATGCACACATTCAGACAGTTCAGTCACTAACCCATGCATTTAGTACGACACATTTATTCACTCACTCATACAGTCAGTCACGCACCTACTAAATCCTTCATCCAGACACTTATACATCCACTCATTCTTCAATATATCAAACATATTAAAACTTTACAGAAACACAGTCACTGGATGATGTCATCAGTGATGTCTTCAGTGATGTCATTTGAGATGTCATCAGTGATGTCATCAGTGATGTCACTGACCATGTCATGAATGATGTAATATGTGACATCATCAGCAGTGGATTGCGGGTGCGCGATATATAGTTAGTCCAACTAACTATATATGGAATTTCAATGGTTTTGTGTGAGTAAAATAAGGTTTTTTAAATGCTAATTCCTAACTATATATGGTCTATAACCTATGGTTTTTTCAGTGAATTTTCAAGGTTTTGTAAATGCTAATTCCTAACTATATATGGTCTATAACCTATGGTTTTTTCAGTGAATTTCATTGTTTTTTTTAAAAGCTAATATCTGTAGCTGTAAAATGTATTCTTCTTTAAATCCCAAAATATATTTTATATGTTTATTAATAATTTTTTTTAAAATATTTTTTTTTGTTCGCTCCCGGTTCGCGTACCGGGAAGCTTCCCGTTAGCTCAATTTGATGCCGCGACCCGGTCCGCGAACCGGTAAACGTTCCGTTTGCGCAACTGCCGCGTTAGAAATCAACATCGTGACGCGTCGCGAAAGCGCGACGTATCACGTTGTCGCGTAATGCGTCTTATGACGCGCCGCGTTAGCGCACCCGGAAGTGCTCCGGTAAGCGAACTGAGACGCGAAGCGCAGCTCCCCGGAAGCGATCCGGGGCGCGTCGCGAAAGCGCGACGTATCGCGTTGCCGCGTAATGCGTCTTATGACGTGCCGCGTTAGCGCACCCGGAAGTGCTCCGGAGCGCGAACCGAGGCGCGAAGCGCAGCGACCCGGAAGCGATCCGGGGCGCGTTCCGCAGCGCGTAACATAAGCGTAACAGGTCATGTGACTTGTTAATAAAACTTTTCATTGGTTCATTTCACTTTTGGTTTCCTAATGATGTAAGGCTAGGTCAGGTGACCTAAAAATAACACTTTTCATTGGTTTAGAACTATTGTTTTTCCCAAATGATGAAAACCCCTCCTTCTTTCCTCACTCTGACTTTCATCTTTGTGAGAGGAAGACCTTTTTTGATATTTGAGCAATGGCTTCATTGGTAGCTTCAGCTGGTGGACCCCCACCACCACCACCACCTCCTCATGGGAAGAGAGGACCACCTCCACAGTTCATCAGCAACACAGAGGAGGAAGAGGATGAACAAGAGGAAGAGGAGACAGAGGGACCAAAGTTTTTAGTAGAGGAGCCCCGGGTTTCTCATCGTAAAACTAGTTTTATTTGGCAGTTTTTTTCAATCCCTGAAGGGCAGAAAAAAGTTAATGCTAGATATGTGACGTGCCTCATATGTAAAGAGGAGTTATCTAGAGGCACCTTAAAAAAGTATAGCTTCGGCAACTACACCATGCACCGTCACATGAACAGGTGGCATCCATTAAACTACAGCCGGGCAGAGATGCGTGACCTGCAGGACAACCCACCAACTCCTGTGGCCACGACATCAACACAGGTATCTTTGTCAGGACCAGAGGCACGGGAAACCGTGCCAAACATTCAGGACAACTTTGTCCATATGAAGATTACCTGTTTGTATTGCGGTACATTACTGTCATGTGCCAATATGAGCATTAACTTAATCAACAGAGCATTTGAAAATCACAAGTGCTCTAAACGCCCCAGAAAGTAAAAAAATTGTTTGCTCCTGTTGAGCCCTTTCCAATGCCTGTTTTTTGTTGTTTCCCCTCCAAAAAAAACATAAAACTGTTCAAAAAATACAAAAAAAACAAAAAATGTTCAGAAAAATAAAAAAAAAATATAAAACAACAAAAACATTAAAAAAAAGTTCTTTTCAGAACTACCTCCACTTTCAAAAAAAATTGCTAGAATGTTTAGCACTCTGGCAAGCTGTATTTCTTTTGGTTCGCTTCCTGGTTCGCTCACCGGTACGCGAACCGGGAGAGAACCAAAAAAAAATTAAAAAAAAAAAAGAAGAGTAAGTATAAGGGAAGTAAACAGAGAGTAATGTTAAAACAAAGACAGCTATAGGGTCTAAACCAGAGATACTGTTTAATAGATTTATTTACCGAAGAAAAGAGGGAAGAGGATATAATTGTGAAAAACAAAATAGATAAGGAAGTGAAAGAAAAAAAAGAGAGTAGAACAATAACAAAGAAGAGTTTCTTAGAGAATATGAGTGAATGTTCAAAATAAGATTAAAACATGTGGAATAACAGAGAGAAAAAACAGAAAGCAGAAATGAAGAAGTAACAGAAAAAGAATAATTGAAACAGCAAAGAAATGTAAATAACATAGGGCCATATTATCAACATAGGCAATAAAAGTTTTGCAGCTTTTATCGGCAGAAATGTGTCGCTTAAGCCGCTTTTGCGGCAGAAAACTGCCGCTAAAACCACTTTTGCAGCAGTTTTCTGCCGATAAAAACAGCAATAATTTTATTGGCTGTGTTCATAATATGCCCCTTAGTGTGCTTCAACTACACAGAAAAAGCATAATGAACAAGTAGTGAAAGAGTGATCAGTCAAAGACACTAAGAGTAATAGAGACGGAGTGAGTGAACAAGAGTGAGGAACTATGAGAAGAAAGGGACTGAGAAAAGGAGTGGAAGGAGAAGAGTAAGTAGGTAATAGAGAAAGGAATGAGGGAAGTAGCAAAGGCAGGAAACTGAGGGTTAAAGAAATGAAGCTGTGGAACTAATAGTAGGTGAATGTGATAGAAATGTAACGAAAAGACTAAAAAACATTTACCTTATAATTGTCGTTAAATTACTCACTTTTTATTTTTATACTTTCAATCTGTGAAAGAGAGAACAAACATTTGAAAAATATTAAAACATGTATTTAAAAATTAGAAAAGACAAGGGAAAAGATTGAAGGAGAAACAGTTTTTCAACAACTTTGACACTTACAGAAGCTTCTGCTTCTCCAGGCCCCCTACACAGTCCTAAAGATATACATTTTAAACTAACAGTATCTTGATGCAGATGAAGTGAGGCCTATCTTAGAACATGGTGCTTTTTTTGCACTGCTGTTGTCTCACAAAAGTGTCGCAAGACACTAACATTTTAAATGATTGTTTCAAGATGCCAATACGATGTGTCCTATCCAGAGGTTTGTTTGAGGTGAGGCCTACTCAGGGTTCCAAATGAAATTTCGAGTTGTTGAAGATAACAGAGGACATAATACATGTGAAGGTCTACCAATGAAGTAAATCATGTCCACTTCACTCTTGAACAAACGCCAGACCTCTTCTGTGTCCGTGGACAGACCTAAAGTTCATCTGCACAATGTCATTCGTAAACTTAGGAAACACAGGTGATGTAATTGAAAAATGTGGAGTTTCTTTTCCTCATTTCACAATCACATCACCTGTGTTTCCTTTGCTTAGGTATCTCATAGTGCAGATGGAGTCTAGCATATCAAAGAGTACACAAAAGTTGAGCAGTGTATACAACAATTTTGACATTTACAGAAGACTCAGCTTCTTATCTTGTTGGAGATGAAGTGAGGCCTGTCTTGCAACATGCTGCATCTTTTGCATCACTGCTGCATCGGTTTCATGTTGCACGGGTTTTTTACAGCATGACACATCTGCCTAGATGCATCAATTTGTAATTTTGTCGCCTCATAGCAAATCTTTTCCACCGCCAATGCGTCACAAAAGTGACGCACAGTGGCGCAAAAGAGGCATACACCTATCATAAATCTGTCCCTAACATTTTAAATGATTAATTCAGGATGACGATAAGGTGTGGCCTCTCCAGAGGTTTGTTTAAGGTGAGGCCTACTCAGGGTTGCAGATCAAATTTACGCTTGTTGAAGAATACAAAGAACATAACACATGTGAAAGCCTACCAATGAAGTAAGTCATGTCCACTTCACTCTTGAACAAAGGCCAGACCTCTTCTGTGTCCGTGGACAGACCTAAACTTCATCTGCACAATGTCATTCGTAAACTTAGGAAACACAGGTGATGTAATTGAAAAACGTGCAATTTCTTTTGCTCATTTCACAATCACATCACTTGTGTTTCCTTTGCTTAGGTATCTCATTGTGCAGATGTAGTCCAGCATATGAAACAGTACCCAGAAGTGCAGCACTGCATGCAACAACTTTGACACTTACAAAAGCTTCAGCTTCTGCATGCCCCCTACACAGTGCTAATTATATAAATTTTAAACTGATGGTATCTTGCTGGCGATGAACTGAAACCTATCTTGCAACATGGTGCATCTTTTACACATAAGTGACCCACAGCGGCGCAAAAGAGGCACACGGCCATCATAAATCTGACCCTAACATTTTAAATGATTGTTTCAAGATGCCGATAAGGTGTAACCTATCCACAGATTTGTTTCAGGTAAGTCCTACTCAGGGTTGCAGATGAAATTTAGGTTTGTTGAAGAATACAGAGGAGATAATACATGTGCAGGCCTACCAACGAAGTGAGTCATGCCCACTGCACTCTTGAACAAATGTCAGACCTCCTCTGTCTCCTGGAACAGGCCTAAACCTCATCTACACAATTTGATGTGTAATGTTAGGAAACACAGGTAATATAATAGGAAAACGTGCAATTTATTTTGCTCATTCCACAATCATATCACCTGTGTTTCCTTTGCTTAGGTATCTCATTGTGGAAATGTAGTCTATCATATGAAAGACTACGTAGAATGTGAGCACTGTATGCAACAACTTTGACACTTACAGAAGCCTCTCCTTCTCCATGCCTCCTACACAGTTCTAAATGTACATCATAAATGCAAACAGTACAGAATTAATTAAACATGTTAAATGGTTTATTTTTGCTGTTCTCAGAATGTATCAAATTTCACTAAAAACAGTGACTTGAAGGTATTCATCATATAACAGCGGGAAAAAAAAACACAATCAAAATGATTGTGTTTAAAAAACCCATACAACATAACAAATCAGAATTCAGAACTCCTTAAAATTAACTTACTTTCCATGACGTCGAAGGATGTCCTATGAACAGCTTACACTCTGTTGTGCTATTATTACTTTCAGCCCGCCAATTTCTGAAAGAAAACCTCCATCGTTTTGAAAAATATGTTACATACAATAAATGACTTCTCGCTCTCTACCACACGTTTCCACAAGGCCAAATCATGTAAGAGCCATTTATAACTCTTGGAATTCTTGTAAGCCAATCCCGTCATTTTATATTTCCGCAACTTTCAGAATTAAAATGTTGAAGATCATTTTCACAATCCTGGACTAGTAATATCTTACCCTTCTTGCTCACTCATGTTCTACATTTCCTATGACACTGATACTGCTTACTATGAAGCAGACTTACACTACCTCTATGACTACTACAATTATTTAATTCTCTACATCACTTTTAATCACAAAGCAATATCAAACAGTAGACAGCATTGCAGACTTACATTCCCTCTACTCCATGTTTTGATTGGCTGCTTCAATTAGCTTATAAAAAGAAACAGTTTTTCTGAACTCATTCAAAGTGCAGTTATTTTTCCATGACGTCAAGTGTTATGGTAAGAAGTTATGTCTCTGTACTACACTTATCCTCAAGGCCAAATCGTGTAGGAGCCATTAGAACTTCTTGAAATTCCTCAGAGCACATCCCGAGATTCTTTCCCTAAAATTTTGGTTTTAAAAACACCAGGTAAGAATTTTTAAGGTCATACGGCAATTTTTTTTTGAAAATTAAAACAGAATCGTTGCAGAATGACCAGCCATTTCTAGACTTTAAATAAGCTGTGTAATGTCCTGATGTTATTGAAGGACCGTCATGATATATAATTGCTGCAGTTACAAAAGTCCTTCCTGATATTGACAACTGTGAAGCAACAACATTTTTAATTAAAGTTGTCAATTTTGTTCCATCAGGCCTACATCGTTGGAACATTAAAATGACATACTGGCCATATGTTTGTATAAATAATGTTGACATCATTTCAGATTTACATTGGCTACACTCCATGTTGTGATCAGCTGCTTTTACTAGCTTATTAAAAGAGACTGATTTACTGTCTGGCAAAGTTAAATATATAAATCTTTCTGAGTCTACACTAGTAGTACTTGATACCCTACAGTTCTCGCAGTCATGCTGCCATTGATAAGAAAGCCCAAACAGGTGATCTACATCTACACCTTCAGCATGCAATACATCAAGCATATACATTAAAAACTCCTGACAATCTTGCTGAATATTTTGAGAGAATTGTGTTTGGCCTGAACATCTGTCTAACAGATTTCGAATTTCAGACACACTTTCTATTTTTGTTCTATCAGTGCTACATTTCTCTAACACAGAATTCAACAAACTGCAAAATCTTTGATCAGAATTGACCACAATCTCTTCTTTTACATTTTCTAGAGAAAACAAAACATTAACCACTACATTAGCATAGCAGTTGACACCAGAACTGTTTTCAAATTGAAAACCAACAACATCTTCAACAGAATCCTTTTTGCTTCTGCTTATAATTTCAGGTTCATCAACTTTTCGTCTTTTTGCTACAACCTCCCTAGTATTGGTCACATTTCTTCGTTTCCGGCCTACCACACGTTTCTCAAACAAAGGATATTGAGGCAAATGTGGCGCATACTCTCTTCTTAACCTATTGTAATCCTTAACACAATCTAGATCCGCACAAATGTTTGTGACATCACACTCAATCAAGTACAATCCCGATAAAGTTCTAACTCGTGACAATGCCACATATGCCATACCCTCCTTGAACACAGAACTGCCAATATTCACCAATGCACTGTCTACACTTAAACCTTGCGATTTATGGATTGTCACCGCATATGCCAAGCAAACAGGAAACTGCTTACGGCGAACATATAAGTCTTTTACAAGCAAAAATCTAGCAGAACAACGACCAATTAGCTGTACTTCCTCAATGCCATCAAATTTAATTTTTAAAAATTCAATTCCATCTCTATTTCTGTATTTCACAAAATCAACAACATTACCCATTGATCCATTTACCAGACCTCTTTCAACATGTAAATTCCTTCTTAAAATTATACGACAGTTTAAGCACACATTCAGAGTCTTTTCAAAACCTGCAGTTTTAGATATAGTCTTCTCTAATGAATCCAATTTTGTTTTCAAATTCTCAGACAAAATAATTGTTGATCCCATATGCTCTACTCTGTCAATAGCTTCCAGTTTCACAAACTCTTGGTTTTCTAAATGCAACATTTTGTTGTTGAAGATGGCACATTCTGCAAGAGTTGGCATCAAACATATTCCAGATTTCTTCTCAGTAATTTTCTGAAAAATATTCTCAGGCACAACATCTTGTTCTGGATATAAATTTGACAGTAATCGTGCATGTAAAGCTTCTTTCCTATGCTCGGTTACTTTTCGAATTCTAACATCTTGTATAATATTCTTGTAAACTTCATCCTTCGCCTGACGCATATTTTCATGCAGTTCAGCATAATTGAAGTTTAACCATATATTGACGTTGCCAATGCTCCCTAGGCACTTCCTGGTATCTTCATGCGTGAGCATTTTGAACACAGGTTGTCCTTTCACTGGTGTCAGCTGCAGAAGATCTCCGAAAACAATGATGTGTTTGCCACCAAATAACACATCATACTCTGTTTTGAGAACTTCTTGCATTCTCAAATGCACAAAGGCAAGCATGACATTGGAAACCATGCTTACTTCGTCAATGATAAGAAGTTTCATTTTCCTCAAGATTCTTGAAACTTCACAACAAGCATCTCCAGATAGCTTGTGATATTGTAATGTGTTGTCATGCTCCACTGGCAGCATCAGTAAACGATGTAAAGTAATCCCTTTAATGTTATGTGCTGCCAGCCCAGTTGGAGCGGTAACAACACAAGACAGCTGTGATTCAGTCCTTTACTGCAGATAAGATGCAATTGCTTTATTGAGGAAACTTTTTCCAGTTCCCGCTTCTCCACTCACGTACAGTCGGACAGGCTTAAACGACGTACACGAGCACTCTTTCTTCTCATGACTTAATCCATGATCTATTTGCTTGGTAACTTCGTCATATATTTTCCTCTGCTCAACGTTGAGTTGTCTTTCCGAGTCTTCTAAGTTAACCGCATCCTCCTGAGCATGTGCAATGGCTCTTTCCACTTCATTCATGGCAGTGGCAGCTTTATTTTCGATAACAGGTCCTCCTAGTGGATCCTGACTCAATGAAACAGAACTCTGACTGTCCTGAGAACTGTCTCTGGCAATCTCGGCTGCAATCGTTGCTTCCTGCTCGATTTCCGCATTCAACATTTCTACATATTTGGGAAAAGCAGGACATTCTATGGTCTCCTTGGCGGCAGTGAAAGAGTCTTCGTAACAGAGGAAATCTCCAAGCAGTCCCTCTTCTGCACGTCAAGGCTTGAAAAGTTGCAAAAGTGCTAAATAGAAAAACTCCTTTTTTTCAGGAGATTCGCCACTCAATTTCCGATGGTTTACCAAGTGGCATTTTCTTTGCTTGACCAGACATCCCTCACTTCCAATTACAGCATACACTCCTTTCTCAGTATCTTCTTTGATGTTCCTCTTGAATATGAAATTTTGTAGAACCTCATACAGACAAACATTCTCGAGGTGACTGCTTCGATTTGGATAATATGTATCCAACATGTTGGTCTTCAAAATGTCGGTACTGTTTGGCTCCTTTTCCGCCAAATACTCAATTTCCCGCACAGGTTTCAGAACTCGATTACGCGTTGCAGCAAGACCAAGACTCGCCTAAACGATACTCCTAGATTTGGCATAGAGACTTGCTGAAGACAACCGGTCAGAACATTCGTAAGCTCCGATTTCTCGATGCGACAATATCTTCAGACTGAAACTGTACAACTTCTTACTGAGGCTCTTTTCATGGGAAATGTCCTCCCACATATCCTTCAATTCTGTCTTTTCTTTTTTGGTGATGTAAGATGTTACATACCGAGCCACAGCCATACAGTTATCAGCCACAAACTGTATATCCATGTTAGCATTCCACATGGACAAAATCACTGGGTTGTAGTCGTTGATGTACTTGGACTCTTCATTCCTCTTCAAATTGTATGTGTTTTTCGGTGATTTCTTCATCACATTATGTCGCAGCGAAGACATCAAACTGTTTACTCTTCCTTTAGAAATCACCGGTCGTGGAAAGCCGAAACGACATTTGGTGTAGAACTTGTCCTTGTTTCGGAATTTACGACGACAGTACTTTCCACAACGATGGCTTTGGAAACGTAGAACTTTTTCTCTTAGGCTTTTCTTCTCCTTTGCATTTGGAACAGCACACGTCGAATACTGTTGTATGAAACTCATCACTGAGTCTTCTGGATCTGTTTCAAATTTAGGTGCATCCTTGATCCACAGTAGCATATGTATATGAGGAGCACCTCTTGCTTGGTACTCCTTTCTCCAGAAGAAATCCAACACCTCTCCAAGAGGTGGATTCTTCTTATTCATGATGAAAGACATCATAGCTTCAAATCTATGATTGAAGTACCTGCATACATTGACTGGATCCAAAGAGCACAGTTCTCCGGGTGTCTTGAATTCGATGTTTTCAATGTTTCCATTTGCCTCTCGTAGAAATTCAAGTAAGTCTTCCCAGCCATACTCGGCACAGCTCAGAGTGAGGAACCATGTGGGAGTTCCTAAGTTCCCCAGCATACATTTTTAATCACCATGACGACGGTACCAGTACTCATTAGTACCACGCTGACACGCCATGAGATTAATCAGGTGACAATCCAAAATACTGTCTTGGACATTGACTTTATCCATAAAGTCACTTGCCGAGATGTTTTGCATGTGTATACCACTTTTCAAGATGTGGTTCACTGCATATGACAGTCCAGACAGATCGCTTTCAAACAGGAGATGAAACAAATAGGGAATA
The DNA here is from genome assembly GCF_964261635.1 of Lissotriton helveticus. Lineage (NCBI taxonomy): Eukaryota > Metazoa > Chordata > Amphibia > Caudata > Salamandridae > Lissotriton > Lissotriton helveticus. The sequence continues at coordinate 55,295,731 of NC_136059.1, forward strand.
CATTGTCGAAACCTAGCATCTCCTGCATACAATCGCAAAGTCCGGTATTCAGAAGCAGGAATTTGATGAGGTCGCTCATCATATCTTCTTCCCTGACCTGTTGGAAAAAGCTGTGGGAAACACCGAGCTTCCAAACTTTCCTCCCAAAGACTAATGGGACTCCCTTTGGCTTGTTTCATTTGAAACAACTCAATAGCATTCCCCATGACTTCCTTGGAATGCAAACGATGAACACTATAATGTTCATATATTTCTTCACTAGTAGAGGGTTCTACTTTCTCAATTTGACCAGCACACAAATCGCTATCCTCTTCCTCACTTACTTCCTCTTCTGCAACATATACATTCTTATAGTAGTTATTATTTTTTTTCAAATACAATGTTGCCTTTTTGACTTTCCTAACATCCACTAAATCTTGCCATATTTTCTTATTCTTTGTCGGAACCCCATTAACTAAGATAACCAGAGGTTCCTCTTCCACTTTCTCTACTCCAATTGTGTTAATGTTTTTCTTCAAATCTAGAGGCAAATAAACAACTCTTCCCTTTAATCCTCTCTGTAAATCTGATGGAGGCAATTTCCCTGTCTTTGGCTCCATTCTTACAATAGCCTGAAAGGGATGGATACTTTGAATCAAAATAGATTCATAAGTATTTAAATCCTTCAATTCAGAAGGAATCTCAACCAATTCCAGATTATTATGAACTGCTCTAGCAGGCATCTGGTTTTGATTTAATTTGGTACAACAATAAGTACACACACGTAGATCTGATCCCAAATCAAAACAATTTTCTACCATCACGTATGTTGTGAAATCCTTCCATTCACTATTATTTTCCCTTTCACTTTTTGCATATAAATCCACTAACTTAGTCTGATTCTTATAATAAGTGCGTCGACAACACACACAAGTGAAATTAGGCCTCTCACTTGATTTCACCTGAAACGTCGCAATTTACCTCTGAAAATTATCTGTACTGGAAACCTGTACAATATCTTCCACATTACCCTCTTCTTCTTGGTCAATTTCAACATTCTCCTCTTTACTTCCAAAGTAACAATACTCAATTTCTTCACAAATATTCTTCACATCTATTTCAGAACCATGCAAAAGAGCAGCGCATAATTGTTTAAGCATAATTGCTGGACTCTTAGCATAATACAACATTCTAACTAATTTCCTCACTTTATTATGATGCACTGCTAGCATCCTGAAATGATGAAAAACACTCTGGCATACTCTCCCGGAAAGACAAGCCAGTGAATGTCCATGCAAACCTGTCACTTCTCTCACTCTGCAAGGATCTAATTCTTGCAACAACTTCATTTTCTGCTTCAAACTTTTCTTATTCAATGTCCGTACAAAATCACAAAGCAAATTGATGGAATCCTGTCGCACACTGCAAATACTACTACACTTCCAGGTGTACACAGGACCCTTAGGACGTCTTCCTAAAACCTCATTACCTAACACCTCTTCTGTCTCTGTTGTCACAAGTTTTTCTTTTTCAACTGGACAACCATCTTTCACTTCATAAGCTCGACCACTGGTGTCAACTGCATGCACCAAATCATTATCCTGGAAATAACTCTCCTCATGAAAAAATGCCTCACAACTTGAACTATGCATCCATTCTCCGGAAAAAACTTCACAAAAATTACTACGATTAACTATTCTCTTCCATCTACTATTTCTTTTGAAATCATACATTGCCTTGTTTAGCTTCCTAATTCTATTGATTATCAAAATAAATAACTTACGTTTAATTTCAAATGCCTGATCAATAACTTTCTCACATTTTTTTTTTCTCTTATAAAAAACCACTTTCTGTTGACCTTTCTTAATATTTTTTAACAAATTGCCAATTATCCTGTTGCGGAACATTCGTTTACGAATGTCCCTAAACTGTTGTTTCCTTCTACTATCATGCACAGAGTTATCTCTTGCTCTAGCAGTAACATTTTTCATTGGCCTTTCCTTTCCGTTTAAATTGCTTCTCTTTTTCTGGACTGAAACATTTTCTGTAGTAATACTTTTTTTACTACAAATATTTCTTATGAATGTTTTTATGGTCTTACCCGGTGCTTTCTTGGTGACTTGACAAGTTTTTTTGGTAGAGGACTGCTGCATTATTTCATGGACCTGCTGTCTTTGACGTTTTGCAGCCTTTCTAAGTCTTTCTTTGGTTGGCATGCTCAAATCTTGAAATGATCTGCAGTTGAATCTGTGGTAAAATATAATAAAAAATGTTATTAACCACTGTTACCAAACAGTAAATCAATAACAGTCATCAAAAACTTAACACACTACTTGACATTTTTACATAGAACATTTTTTAGTGCTTTGGCAAATTTATAATACACAAATAGCAGAAAAGAAATAGAATTCTTCTTCATTTTACCTATGTTTTTTATATGTGAATCTGATCTAATTTTATATTCAAGTCTGTTTTATTTTTTAAACACAGCGATGAGCCTACAACCTCGTATCGAGGCCGGCCGCGTAAGATGCAATTTTTGAGTGCGGTGGCAGAGCGGCATATTTTAATATTTTATTGAAGACACTAGACATAACCTGTTTTTGAAGGTGTCTTTAATTTTAAATCAAACGGTTTACATTTTTACTTTTCATTTATTATAAATTTTAAAAATAAATGTTTATAGTTCCATAGGCTCAAGCACGTCAGCTTCCCACCCTATGTCATACAATTCTGACAAATCGGCATCCTCATCATCCTCAGAATTTAAATCATCCAAGGGATCTACTTCCACTGATGTTTCAATTACAAGTTCAATGATAATGTCATAATCAACTGATTGCTGATTGTCACTCATGGTTGATGTTGTCGTTATCTTTAAAGAAAGAGAACAACAATGAGATGTTGCAGAGTAAGAGACAAATCTCAGAAATTATAATAGTAAAATTGTTTAACAAGAGTAACATTTTGCAGCTATTATTTAGCCATGTCCAGCGATGCTGAGGAAGTGAGGCCTATGTCCAAGTTTTCAGTGAACAGGACTCATCTCTTCTTAACCTTGGATAAGCCTCACCAACTCTGTGTCCCCTGCTCATACTTAAATGTAAAGGGGCTTTCTTGCAAATTAATGCATACCTTGCAACAAAACACCTATATGAAAACTGACACAGGTTTCATGTGGCACAGGAACTTACAGCATGACACATCTGCTTAGATGCATCAATTTTTAAATATGTCGCCACATAGCAAATCTTTGCACCGCCGCTGCGTCACAAAAGTGACGCACAGCGGCGCAAAAGAGTCACACACCTATCATAAATCTGTCCCTAACATTTTAAATGATTAATTCAGGATGACGATAAGGTGTGGCCTATCCAGAGGTTTGTTTAAGGTGAGGCCTACTCAGGGTTGCAGATCAAATTTACGCTTGTTGAAGAATACAGAGGAGATAATACATGTAAAGGCCTACTAATGAAGTAAGTCATGTCCACTTCACTCTTGAACAAAGGCCAGACCTCTTTTATGTCCGTGGACAGACCTAAACTTCATCTGCACAATGTAATTCGTAAACTTAGGAAACACAGGTGATGAAAGTGTTTTTTTAAAGCCTTTGCAGCGTTTTTGGGTCACTTTTAACATGGCTATGTAACTCAAAGAATCAAAATCTAAATTTGCCAAGCACAGGTGGGAGCATATTTACAAGGAACTTTCCCCACAGATAAAGGTCTTTTAATTTAAAATGGGAAAAATAACATCAGAGACACTCAAATGCCTTATAAAGAAGCAGACACCATTATTTCCTTGTCATAAATTTTAAAAGCATTCCTTTTCCACAAAAACGATTTTCAAGTCATAATTTGAAAACACTGCACATGGGGAAATGACTTAAAATGTCCTTAAGACACATGAAAACGTTTTTTGATTGTTTTTGCAGCATTTTTGGGTCACTTTTAACATGGCTATGTAACTCAAAGAATCAAAATCTAAATTTGCCAAGCACAGGTGCGAGCATATTTACAAAGAATTTGCACCACGGGGAAAGGTCTTAAATTAAAATGGGAAAAATAACATCACAGACACTCAAATGCCTTATAAAGAAGCACACACCACTATGTCCTTGTCATAAATTTTAAAAGCATTCCTTTTCCTCAAAAACGATTTTCAATTCATAATTTGAAAACACTGCACATGGGGAAATGACTTAAAATGTCCTTAAGACACATGAAAGCGTTTTTTGATTGCCTTTGCAGCAATTTTGGGTCATTTTTAACATGGCTATGTAACTCAAAGAATCAAAATCTAAATTTGCCAAGCACAGATGCGAGCATATTTACAAGGAATTTGCACCACGGGGAAAGGTCTTAAATTAAAATGGCAAAAATAACATCAGAGACACTCAAATGCCTTATAAAGAAGCAGACACCATTATTTCCTTGTCATAAATTTTAAAAGCATTCCTTTTCCACAAAAACGATTTTCAAGTCATAATTTGAAAACACTGCACATGGGGAAATGACTTAAAATGTCCTTAAGACACATGAAAGCGTTTTTTGATTGCCTTTGCAGCATTTTTGGGTCACTTTTAACATGGCTATGTAACTCAAAGAATCAAAATCTAAATTTGCCAAGCACAGGTGGGAGCATATTTACAAGGAATTTGCACCACAGATAAAGGTCTTTTAATTTAAAATGGGAAAAATAACATCAGAGACACTCAAATGCCTTATAAAGAAGCAGACACCATTATTTCCTTGTCATAAATTTTAAAAGCATTCCTTTTCCACAAAAACGATTTTCAAGTCATAATTTGAAAACACTGCACATGGGGAAATGACTTAAAATGTCCTTAAGACACATGAAAGCGTTTTTTGATTGCCTTTGCAGCATTTTTGGGTCACTTTTAACATGGCTATGTAACTCAAAGAATCAAAATCTAAATTTGCCAAGCACAGGTGGGAGCATATTTACAAGGAATTTGCACCACAGATAAAGGTCTTTTAATTTAAAATGGGAAAAATAACATCAGAGACACTCAAATGCCTTATAAAGAAGCAGACACCATTATTTCCTTGTCATAAATTTTAAAAGCATTCCTTTTCCACAAAAACGATTTTCAAGTCATAATTTGAAAACACTGCACATGGGGAAATGACTTAAAATGTCCCTAAGACTCATGAAAGCGTTTTTTGATTGCCTTTGCAGCATTTTTGGGTCACTTTTAACATGGCTATGTAACTCAAAGAATCAAAATCTAAATTTGCCAAGCACAGGTGGGAGCATATTTACAAGGAATTTGCACCACGGGGAAAGGTCTTAAATTAAAATGGGAAAAATAACATCAGAGACACTCAAATGCCTTATAAAGAAGCAGACACCATTATGTCCTTGTCATAAATTTTAAAAGCATTCCTTTTCCTCAAAAACGATTTTCAAGTCATAATTTGAAAACACTGCACATGGGGAAATGACTTAAAATGTCCTTAAGACACATGAACGCGTTTTTTGATTGCCTTTGCAATATTTTTGGGTCACTTTTAACATGGCTATGTAACTCAAAGAATCAAAATCTAAATTTGTCAAGCACAGGTGGGAGCATATTTACAAGGAATTTGCACCACGGGGAAAGGTCTTAAATTAAAATGGGAAAAATAACATCAGAGACAGTCAAATGCCTTATAAAGAAGCAGACACCATTATTTCCTTGTCATAAATTTTAAAAGCATTCCTTTTCCACAAAAACGATTTTCAAGTCATAATTTGAAAACACTGCACAGCTCCTATGCACAAAAACACCCTGTCAGTACTAATACTTCACATTTTCTCCAATTACAATTTCTCAAAGAAACAAAATCTATTTGTAAAACACTTGAGACAAAGCAACATTTTAAAAACACAACTTTCTTCATAATTTTCTCCTTAAAGCACACTATTCTCTATCTAAATAAAATAAATCTTTTCTCACCTTAGCAAATACTTTATGAGTTTCAAAACAGTCTCAGAAATACACCAATTTGTCTTCAGCAGAACAAAAGGTATGCACTCCAGAGGCTGCAGCTATAGAAAGCACAGAAATGCTGTAATTCATCACACATTTCTCTCATGTCACCCAATCAAAACTCTTCCCTCACTTTTTTCAAATCAAAACCCTTCCCCCCTCTGCCCTGTCTGCCTTTTTTGCATAGCAACCACCTCCTGGAAGACCTCTGGTGTTTGCAAGTTCACACAACAATGTTTCAATTGAACTCTGAACTCTCAGTGCACCTGCATGTCCAGTGCAATCTTTCATTTAATGATTTTTTTTTGACCATTTAAAATACATCTTTCAAAGAACTCATCCATGCACCCTAACTTTCTGTTTTCAGCAATCAAAATCCACCAATCACTGTTACTGCTTCATTAACACAGAAACTCCACAGTTTTTTCCATTTTAAACTCTTATTTTTTCAACTGCCATTTCATTGCCACACTTCATCTGACTGCAGCAGAACCTTCTCTCACCATGTTTTCTGTCTGGATTGTTGGACATAGTTACATCTACTGGGCTCAGAGGTATGCTGATAACAGAAATTTACCTAACCTCAATTTACAAGATGTGTAAATTAAGTGGTTTGGCCACAGAGGATTAAAATGTCACCAATTGATACCATTGGTGAAAACCTTAATGCATTTGCCAAAACCTGACCTGTTAATTGTGCACTGTGGAGGAAATGATTTGGGCACTTTGACTGGGGTAGGTCTGGAAATGCTTTTAAAGGACACCTTTGAGCAATTGATGGCACTTTTTCCTCAAACTGCCTTGGTATATTCAAATATATGCCAAAGACAGAAATGGAGGTGGTCGAACCAATTTTGTCCACAAATTGAGAAGTCGAGGAAGCATGTAAACAAATCTGTTTCAGCTTACATGAGAGACCATGGAATGGGCTCCATGTACAACAATAACTTGCGTTACTACATGCAAGATATCTACAGAGGAGATGGAGTTCACTTCTCAGATGAGGGCAACAGAATTTTCATTTTGAATTTAAGACTGTGCATTGGTACATACTTATAAGTACCTAAATGTACCATAAACCCAAAAGCTCTTCTCAGAGCTACCCTACATCTGATCACTCACAATTATTTTTTTACTCTAACTTTTTTCACTAATTTTCAACAAAGTACGCTCCCCGGAGCGCTACCCGGTACGCGAACCGGAAGCTAACCGCGTGAATTTAAAAAAAAAAATGTTTTTTTCCCGCACATATGGGCCTCCTCAGCCACCCTCAGAAAACCTAGGGGGTCAAGATACGTCTACCGTACCCCCTTCTACCCATTCTGAAAATTATTTGCCCTCCATCTTGTATCTTAATTCGACCGAAACACAAAATGGTGGACTCCCGTAACGCTTCAGGTTCGCGTACCGGGGCGCTCGCCAGTTCGCCTACCGGGGCGCTCCCCGGGAAGCGCTCCATCAAAAAAGGTGGGAAAGTAATTTACAGAAAAACGACTGGAGACACTTTCACCAAATATAGATTAGCTCGTACTACATACCAATCCCTACCATTTTCACAAATGTTATTGAAATTCCATTTAGCCATTTAGCCTGTAGACCTCTCTAAATACCGTGAGGTAAATTACTTCACAAAACACATCTGAAGTGTTGGAATGGACAACTAATGAAAATGTTACTTTCATTTTCTACTTTTTTTACCTGACATTTGATTGGTTATATACCTGAATATATATAAAGGAAGAGAAGGAAACACAGCCATTTTGACTACTACTTCCTGGTGTACATTTCAATAGGATTTTCAGTAATCACTTCAACTTCTTTGTAAAGGTAAGTTGTTATTTTAAAAACTGAAGTATATTGTGCACTATAAGTTAATATGGTAAACTTTTTCTGATAGTTATATACTATCCCTCTATAGTAGTTATAGATTTAGATAGACTTCTCTGTTATAGTTATGGATGGAGTTAGGTTTCTCTTGTATAATTATGAATTTACTTACGTTAAATCACATACACTTTTTTATATTCCTACTTCCACTCTGATACTATACACTGCCCAAAGATAAATTCACTGATAAAAACTGCCTATCTAAAATTAATCCCATCAGTGCCCTATCTGTACTAATATATTTTTTTTTATCCAAATTTCAGGCAAAATGGAAGGCGAACAGAAAGTTTCATTTCAAATTGTCCTGCAAGAGAACAACCAAGAAATAATTGATCCAAATTATATATAGAATTTATGGATGAAACTTGGGACCAAGAACTACTGCAATGTGTGCAACCAGTAGATGTCCTCCTTGAAAATGAGGACATTTTACACACTCAAACATTACAAGCTATGTTCAATGAAAATAACGACATTTCAGACAGTGAAATGTTAGACATTTTATTACATTTTGAAACACAATCACAATAATAAATAATTGCTTAAAAAATAAAGAATTTAAAAAATAATCAACAAAACAATCAATTAACATACAATATTAGAAAAGTCTATCATTCTTTTTTCCTTTTAGTACGCTCCCCAGAACGCTTCCCGGTTCGCGGACTGGGCGCTCTCCACGCAAAAAAACAAAACAAACATTTTTTTTTTTTTTTGCCCTGCGGGGCCTTTTTAAAGCCTCCACATCAAACCTAGGGGGTCAGGGAGGATCTACTATGCCCCCTTATGGTCATTTCCCCCTTTGTTTTGGCCTCCTCTTGTCTCTCGATCCTACCGAGAGACAAGATGGTGGCCGCTCTGGACTGTTTAGAATGTTGACAGACACCGGAGAGCCAATCAGCTTCGCTACGCGAAGTTCCGTTACGCGTCAAGTACGCGAACCGGAGCGCTGCCCAGAGCGCGCTTACAGATATATATCTTTTTTTGAACGGTAATTTCTCAAAATCCACTGGAGCACATATATTGAGACCTAGCAAAGGCACATCGGGCTAACAGTCCCTACAATTTTGCCAAGTTTCGTGCAAATCCATTCAGCCCTTCGTCCTAAAAGTGAGGCCAACCGCCCTATGGAAATTAACATGGGAAAAACGTGTTTTGGGACCCCCCTTTTTTCTCGGCCCCCCCTTGACAAACACCCCCCAAATTTCCAGTGGCTGCCCAGAAACAAAATGTTCCATTTTCCTGAAAATTTCAACCAATTCCGTCCACAAACGCCAAAGTTATTAGACATAGAATTTTCAAAAATCCCATAGGGAAAAAATCCTAACTATATATACCTACTGGCGACCGCCAGTAGGTAATATATATATATATATATATATATATATATATATATATATATATATATATATATATATATATATATATATATATTACCTACTGGCGGTCGCCAGTAGGTATATATAGTTAGGATTTTTTCTCTATGGGTTTTTTGAAAATTCTATGTCTAATAACTTTGGCGTTTGTGGACGGAATCGGCTGAAATTTTCAGGAAAATGGCACATTTTGTTTCTGAGCAGCCCTTGAAAATTTGGGGGGGGTTCGTCCAGTGGGGGCTGAGAAAAAAGGGGGGTCCCAAAACGTGTTTTTAACATTGAGTTTTCCATAGGGCGGTTGGCCTCACTTTTAGCCCGAACGGCTGAATGGATTTGCACGAAACTTGGCAAAATTGTAGGGACTGGTAGCCCGATGTGCCTTTTGTAGGTCTCAATATATGTGCTCCAGTGGATTTTGAGAAATTAACGTTTAAAAAAAGATATATATCTGTAACAGCGGACCGGTTAGCGCTCTGGTTCGCGGACTTTTCGCGCAACGGAGCTTTGTGAAGCGAAGCTGATTGGTTCTCCGGCGTCTGTCAACATTCCAAACAGTCCGTAGCGGCCGCCATCTTGTCTCTCGGTAGGATCGAGAGACAAGAGGAGGTCAAAACAAAGGGGGAAATAACTATAAGGGGGCATAGTAGATCCTCGCTGACCCCCTAGGTTTGATGTGGAGGTTTTAAAAGGGCCCCGCGGGGCAAAAAAAAATAATAAAAATAATAATTGAACGGCTGAATGGATTTGCACGAAACTTGGCAAAATATTAGGGACTGGTAGCCCGATGTGCCTTTGCTAGGTCTCAATATATGTGCTCCAGTGGATTTTGAGAAATTAACGTTCAAAAAAAGATATATATCTGTAACAGCGCTCCGCTTCGCGTAACGGAGGTTTGCGAAGCTGATTGGTCATTCTGTCACTGGGCTATAGTTGGGCTACATCTGGCTGATATTTGGGCTACATTTGTTTTTTTGTGTGTCTGGCGGCCATCTTTGGGCTACATTGGGCTACATTGGGCTTCATTGGGCTACATTCGGCTAATTAGCAAATAGCTCATCGCAAACTAGGAATGGTAAAGAATCGCTATTTATTCCTTAAAGTTCGCTATTTAGGAAATGCAAATAACTTTTATGATACATATGGCGGTTCATCTCTAACAAGATAAGAAGCATAGGGATAGATTTATGATGACTGGCGCATCACCAGGGATGTGTTAGTCATTCTGTGCCGCTGTTCCGTCACCTATGGTGTGCTGCATTTACAATGCGGCGCATCATGGGGCAAAAACAGCACAGATGCGTGATGTATCTGTGCCGTAAAGGTGGCGCATTGCTGGAGTTGTATCGCAAGTGTGATGAAGCTCCAGCAAGGGTCGGGGGTGCCCCTGTCGCAGGGTTTCTGTTCTCACACAGAACTGTGGACAGAGGATTGGAACCTCGGCGAATTAGGGTGTCCCAAAACTCACGTTAGTAATCAAAAACTATTTAGCAAGCTAGGTACAGTGTCACATTGGATATAACAAACTCTCAATGTTTAGACAATCCAGAATATGAACTTATAGTACCTCAGGATACGTGGAACTCATGAACAGTCGGTCGTTATATATTTCTTAGAAACCAGAACATGGAGTTAAGAAGAACACATGTGTATTTGAAATGTTTATTTACTAATGCCGTCTTCTCAGGCGTAGTACCTTAGATAATAAAAGTACACATATTATCAGTAGCAAAATTACCAGCATAGTTACTAGTACATAAAAAGTGAATGGTGATAGTATGTTAACATGCTGTAAATGAATAAGAGTTAGCAACACTTATAAGCAGCCGCGGGCCGTGGAGGGAGTTACGGTGAGGCAGGGAGGCGGGGAGGGGGAGAAGCAGGGTGGAGAATACAAGTACACATATTATCAGTAGCAAAATTACCAGCATAGTTACTAGTACATAAAAAGCGAATGGTGACAGTATGTTAACATGCTGTAAATGAATAAGAGTTAGCAACACTTATAAGCAGCCGCGGGCCGTGGAGGGAGTTACGGTGGGGCAGGGAGGCGGGGAGGGGGAGGGGCAAGGTAGAGAGGGCTCCACCCTGCTTCTCCCCCTCCCCGCCTCCCTGCCCCATCGTAACTCCCTCCACGGCCCGCGGCTGCTTATATCTCACCCTCCCTAATACACATATTATATTATTTGCTAAGAAGGTCTCTTTGTGTTGGTTTAGGGCGTGTCCATACTTTAGTGTCTTAGATTTGAAGGAATCACATCAGCATACACCAGCTCTCTCTTCATGTGAACCGCATCAACTGTTGTGTATGTGTGTTCGGCAAAGCAATATAAAACCCGCCTCATGCCCAGAATTGGCAGAAGTTGCACTTATGTTATGAGTATGAAGTCGTGGAGATCAGACCTCATAACAATTCTGTATCGTGTTGTTCTTGAAACTTTAGCACTCGCTGTACAGATATAGTTTAACAAGTAAAGCAGATAGTAGACCAATAACATATTATTCTCATGTAAACCACGATGAACTACTAGGTGGAAAGCTAAAGCAACAACTAAGTGTCGTGTGCAGAAGTTGCAAAAAAGGAAAAATGGCGTTTAAACCGGTAATGAGCCCATGCTAACTTAACACGGTGTAAAGATATCCAGGACCTAGATGACACCTCCTCATGATCCGGAAACGAACTGAATAAGATAATAGAAGTGCCATCTCATGAGAGCAGATTGCAAGTTTATATGTGGACGGTCCGCAAGGTAAAGCATTAAAAACTAGGAAAATTCAATGCTAAAGAAAAATAAAACAGCCAAGTACTTTATCGAGTCTTAAGCCAATAGGCAAGGTAAATAATAAAAACTTGACAAATAAGTCAATGAATTGTCAATGAAATGCTAGTACTCAGCATATCAAACATGAAAAAGGTCTATGACATAACTGTGTATGCAAAATAAGCTGCAACAGCCTCCAATAGGAAGTCACCGTCTTCATCCGAAAACAGTTCAGCCATCCAATTTAAAAGCGGAAAAGAACATACGTGCTCTCCCAGCACCGGATCCTCTATCACCATCAGAGGACAGCTCGGTGGGTTTTCAAGAAAGCTGTGTTCCAAGAAAGACTGTGCTGCCGCCAGTAAATTCCAGGGACCAAGTAGTCCATGCATCAATGCCACAGCCATAATCCTTTCGCCAGGACAAATCAACTCGTGAGTAATGATAGGAGTCATCAGCTGATTAAAGTCGACGTCAGGAGAAACCGGTCCGCAGAGACACAAATCAATGGCCCAATCGAAATCACAGGTCAGGCAGTGAAATACAGGCTGGACACAGGTGAAGTAGGAGAACCGAAAAGATAATCCATATGCCGTGCTTAATATCGCCAACGGCATTGTGCCATAATATTCTAGCATGCGATTGCGGAACAGTGTCAGCAGCTGCAGGGTCGGAGGTTGCATAGGAGGGACATCCATATTTAAAAATGTAAAAAAGCACAAGAGCGTCCGCTGGTAATGCAAGTAAAAATGCAATCCACGAACCAGAGTGGAGAAAATGGAATGAAAGGGAGCAGGGATGACTCCAAAGATTTTCTCAAATGAAGTCACGAGACCACTGGTAACAACTTTAAAAAAGTGTGCCAGGGATTTTGTGGAGGATGCGTTAAAGATAGTCGGAAACATGTTGCTGAAATTGAAAGGCAAACCTGTGTACGGGTGTTCGCTATGTGAAGTACGAAAGTTTCACGGGCCGAACTCAAGGCCACCTCTCTCTGAGACAAAAGAGCTCTTATTCTTGTCATGCCGTTGAAACGTGTCCCAAGGTTGGTATTTGTGGCCAGATTGAAAACTCCCTATGTTCATGTGTGGGAGGAAATAGAACATTTCTGCAGCAAATAACCCGTTCACTTACTGTTACGATAAAAGGAATACTTTTAATTAACTCAGAACAATCTTCATTATTGAGCATCAAATAACTACCATTTTCCAACAACTTGAACGTGGGGATGATAGCAGGAACTGGCGTGCCTTGCAACACGCAAGCCATATTTGGTCGGTGTTTGTTGCATGAATCGTGTAACTGTATGTGCCTACACATTAGTGAATGATCTGGCGTCTCAGTGCATTCCTCTCCATTCAGATAAACTTCTTGATCATCTTTGAAACATCTGTATGTGTATGGAAGCGACCAGACCTCATGAACAAAAGCACTACCTAAAGGTTCATAAAGACCTATTGGTATATATTTCATACAATTTGAAAACTTATATAAAGCAAAAGGCAGCGTTATTAAACCGTGGATAAGGCATGTTGCCAAAAAACCCGCAATCCTCTGCTGATGATGTCACTGAGCATGTCATGAATGATGTAATATGTGACATCATCAGTAGTGGATTATGGGTAATAGTATCTCTAGTTTACTCCCCTATAGCTGTCTTTCTTTTAACATAAGTGTGTGTTTCCTTCCCTTATACTTACTGTTTTTGGTTCGCTTCCAGTTCGCGTACCAGCGAGCGAACTAGGAAGCGAACTAAGAGAAATAGAGGTTGCCACAGTTCCAAATATTGTACCAATTTTTTAATAACGGGGAGGTAGTTCTGAAAAGAACTTTTTTTTTTATTTTTCTGAACATTTTTTTACTGTTTTTGAATTTTTCGGAACAGTTTTATATTTTTTTGGGTTTTTCTTGGAGGGGGCAATGAAAACGATTCATTGTAAAGGGCTCAACAGGAGCAACAAAACAAAAAAAAGAAGTATTTATTATTTTGGGCGTTTCGGACAAACTTGCATATGATAGTCAATAGCTCTGTTGATCAGAGTGATGCTTCTTTCTCCGTAGGAAATGAATCCATCGCAAAATACGCAGGTGTGTTTTACTTCACCAAATCTCATTTGTATATTTGGCACCATCTCCCTGCCCTCTGGTCCCGTTACTTCCGGTACAACAGATCTTCTGGCCATAATAGGGAGATTATCTAGGTCGTTCCGAAACTGTGCAGCACTGTAGTTGTTAGGATGCCACCTAGTCATATGGCGATGCATTGTGTAGTTTCCGAAACTGTATTTTTTGTCGGTCCCTCTGGACAGTCTATCTTGACATATAAGGCAAGTTACGTATCTTGCATTTACTTTTTTCTGACCTTTGGGAATTTTAAAAAATTGCCAAATGAAGTTTTCTTTCCGGTGAGACGTCTTGGGCTGCTCAGGCAAAAACTGCCTCTCTTCGTGCTCGTCCTCCTGTTCCTCTTCTTCTTCTTCTTGCTGAATTACAACTTGAGCAGGTGGTCCACTCTTCCTTGGATGTGGTGGAGGTGGTGGGGAAGCACCAGCTGAAGCTACTAAAGAAGCCATTGCTCAGTGATCACAAAGGGTCTTTCTCTCACAATGATGAAAGTCAGAGTGAGGAAAGAAGGAGGGATTTTCATCATTTGGGAAAAACAAGAGTTCTCAACCAATCAAAAGTGTTCATTTTAGATTATATGACCTAGTCTTACATCATTAGGAAACCAAAAGTGAAATGAACCAATGAAAAGTGTTATTACCAAGTCACATGACTTGCTGTGTTTACGTTAAGCGCTTTGCAGGGCCTCCCGGTTTGCTTCCAGAAATCTGCGCTTTGGCACTCGCTTCGCGTACCAGTTTGCTAACGTAGCACGTCATATGACGTATCAAGCGACAACGTGGAACGTCATGCGGACGGGAGGCGTCACGATGTTGTTTTCTAACGCGGCACTTGCGGTAAAGAAACGTTTACCGGCTCGCGGTCTATTTCGCGGCATCAAGGTCAGCTAACGGGAAGCTTCCCGATTCGCGAAGCGGGAACGAAGAAAAAAAAATATTTAAAAAAAAAATTATTCATAAACATATAAAATATATTTTTGGATTTAAAGAAGAATACATTTTACAGCTACAGATATTAGCTGTTAAAAAACCAATGAAATTCACAGAAAAAACCATAGGTTATAGACCATATATAGTTAGGAATTAGCATTTACAAAACCTTGAAAATTCACTGAAAAAACCATAGGTTATAGACCATATATAGTTAGGAAATAGCATTTAGAAAACCTTATTTTACTCACACAAAACCATTGAAATTCCATATATAGTTAGTTGCACTAACTATATATCGCGCACCTGCAATCCACTGCTGATGATGTCACATATTACATCATTCATGACATGGTCAGTGACATCACTGATGACATCACTGATGACATCTCAAATGACATCACTGATGACATCACTGATGACAACATCCAGTGACTGTATGCTTCTGTAAAGTTAAAATATGTCTTACATATTGAAGAATGAGTGGATGTATAAGTGTCTGGATGAAGGATTTAGTAGGTGCATGACTGACTGTATAAGTGAGTGATTAAATGTGTCTCACTGAGTGCATGGGTTAGTGACTAAACTGTTTTAAATTGTGCATCATTGTGTCTGTTGTTTTGTAATCTGATGCATGTGTTGATCATTAGCTATATGACTAACTATATGGGTTATTGATTAGTTGCCCAAGTATTTGTATGGGAGACTGAGTGTGTGTGTGGGTGTCTGGGAGGTGTATGACTCTGTGCATAGATGTGTGAGCAGTTGATTCACTAGATGTATGGGTTCAAAAGTGCATGTGGAAACATCTGTATGGGCGGTTGACTGTGTGCATGAGTGTATTGGTGAGTGAATGGATATCTCAGTGCTACATGTCAAAGTAAGTACATATGTAAAACACAGTACATGTGATAGTTGACATATATAAATAACTGTGCATAAGAGCCAGTGAATGTGTGAGTGGCTGTATGGATTATTGTGAACTTGTATCAGGGATTGTATAACAGAGTAAATATGTGTTATTATATGTTCCAATAAGTAAGGTGTGTATAACTATATAGTTGAGGAAATCGAGGTGTGATTGATTCTTTGCAAGACTGACTAGGTGTGTGAGTAACTCCATGGATGAGTGACAGTCTGTGAGTGTCTGTTTACACTGAGTGTATCTAAGGTTATATTAGAGTCTGAAGAGGTTCATTGTATCATCACATGAATGATGTCATCAGTGATGTGATCAGTAATGTCAAATGAGATGTCATCAGTGATGTCATCAGTGATGTCATTTGAGATGTCATCAGTGATGTCATCAGTGATGTCACTGACCATGTCATGAATGATGTAATATGTGACATCATCAGCAGTGGATTGCAGGTGCGCGATATATAGTTAGTGCAACTAACTATATATGGAATTTCAATGGTTTTGTGTGAGTAAAATAAGGTTTTCTAAATGCTATTTCCTAACTATATATGGTCTATAACCTATGGTTTTTTCAGTGAATATATATATATATATACATATATATATATAAATCTGCCTTGAAGACTGAGTGGATGTATAAGTGCCTGAATGGAGGATTTAGTAGCAATGTGATTGACTGTTTAAGTGACTAATTTAAAGTGTCTCACTAAATATATGGCATAGTGATTAAACTGTGTGAATACCTGTATCACTCTATCTCTTGTTGTGTAAACTACTACATACGTTGGTTACTAGCTATGTGAACGTCTATATTAGTTATTAATTAGTGAAGTGAGTATTTGTATGGGATAGTGAATGTGTGTGTGGTTGAGTGGGAGGTGTGTGACTGTCCAAAGATGTGTAAATAGTTGATTTACTAGGTATATGAGGTTAAGACTGTATGTGGAAACAGTTATTTGGGTGAGTGAATCTCTTTATGGGTATGGTGATGAGTAAATATAATTCTCAATGATACATGTCTAACAAACTAGAAATATAAAAGGCATTGTATGTGACAGTTGTATACAAATAAGTATACATAAGACTCAGTGATTGTATGAGTGACTATCAAAAACTGTATACTTGTAATAGTAATGTTATAACACACTAAGTATGAGTTACTATCTATACGAATAAATAAAGTGGTGTTTGTATAAGTGTGTAGCTTAGTAAATGTAAGTATGATCAATTGTTTGCATAAGTGAGTAAAATGACTGCATAAGTGAATATGATGTATGCTGGTGTGTAATGTTGATGTAAGCGTATAAGTATATTTAATAGTGTTCTATTGATCATTGACAGCATGTAAATGTAATTATAAATGTACAGGAATTTATATAGCGCAAATCACCAAGCGGTTTCTAAGCGCTTGCTTAGGGAACCCGTCCTGGTATTCCCCTGTGAGATAACCCCGGCAGGGTATCCGCAAGGTGAAAGCCAGGCATCCCGCCGCGAGGGGCCGTTGTGGAGATTAAGCAAGCTATTGCCCAGAGTCGCAGAGTGTGAACCTGTGAATCAAGTAGGCACCGGAGCGAGAATTGTCGAGTCCATGGACATTTTAGGACTCAAGACCCCGCCGAGCCGGGAATTGAACCCTGGTCCCGGGCTGACCCCTGCTTCCAGGTCTGCCTCCTCTAATCAGTGAGCCACACTTCTCCACTGAATCTATAGGTAAGTGTTTAGATGTGTGTGTAGATGTAGGAATCACTTAGTGGGTTGGTAGAAACTGGTATTGGTGTGTCAATGGTTTCAAATATGCTACTCTGTATTTCACAGTGAGTGATGAAAGGTTATACTTGTGTATGATGAGGTGTATCAGATTGTCACGTGGATGATGTCATTTGAGATGTCATCAGTGATGTCACTGACCATGTTATGAATGATGCAATATGTGACATCATCAGCAGTGCATTGCGGGAGCACAAGGTATAGTTAGCAGAACTAACTATAACGGAGGAATATCTATGGTTTTGTACAAGTGAAATGGCCAACTAACTATAACACCCGTGAAACCTATGTTTTTTTCTGTGATTTTCTAAGGTTTTTTAAATGCTAATTTCTAACTATAACGTCTCTGAAACCTATGGTTTTTTCAGTGAATTTCAAAGGTTTTCTAAATGCTAATTTTTAAGTGTGATAGTAGTTATATCTATTTTTTGTACTGATTTTCTACAGTTTTTAGCTGTTTATTTATAAATATTTTATTCATTAAATAACATTATATATTTTTCAAAATTGCAAAAAATATTTTTAAAAAATGCAAACTGAAATATTGATACATATTTTTGTTTTAATTTTTTATTTGAATATATTTATATTATATTATTTTCTTTAAAAAAAAAAAAGAAGTTCCCAAATGTTTTTCGGAGTCGCGCACTCAAAGCGTACACATCACTGTGGGTGCGTGGATTCTAGACGCCATTTTAGAAAAGTCGTGAACGATCCGCGTACGGTGTGAGAAGGCTATCTAAGATATTCATAAAAATAATATATATGTACTTAAAATAAAATATTATTTTTAAATATATTTTCGAAAAGTCGGTAGCGTGCATCATGAGCGCAGAGAACCAGGTCAGCAGAGCTGCTGTAGAGCCAGAGAAACCAGGTCAGCAGAGCCGCTGTAGAGCCAGAGAACCAGGTCAGCAGAGCTGCTTTAGAGCCTAGGAAGCAGGTCAGCAGAGCTGCTCTAGAATCAAAGACCCAGGTCAGCAGAGCTGCTCTAGAGCCAGAGACCCAGGCCAGTAGAGCTGCCCTAGGGGCCGAGAACCAGGTCAGCAGAGCTGCTGTAGAGCCAGAGAAACCAGGTCAGCAGAGCTGCTTAAGAGGGAGAGAACCAGGTCAGCAGAACTGCTTTAGAGCCAGAGAACCAGGTCAGCAAAGCTGCTCTAGAGCCAGAGAACCAGGTCAGAAGAGCTGCTTTAGAGCCATAGAACCAGTTCAGCCAAGCTGCTCTAGAGGCAGAGAACTAGGTCAGCAGAGCTGCTTTAGAGCCATATAACCAGGTCAGCAGAGCTGCTTTAGAGCCAGAGAAACAGGTCAGTAGAGCTGCTGTAGAACCAGAGAAACCAGGTCAGCAGAGCTGCTCTAGAGCCAGAGAACAAGTTCAGCAGAACTGCTTTAGAGCCAGAGAACCAGGTCAGCAGAGCTGCTTTAGAGCCAGAGAACCAGGTCAGCAGAGCTGCTCTAGAGACTAAGGACTAGGTCAGCAGAGCTGCTCTAGAGCCAGAAAACCAGGTCAGCAGAGCTGATTTAGAAGGAGAGAACCAGGTCAGCAGAGCTGCTTTAGAGCCAGAGAACCTGACCTGCAAAGCTGCTTTAGAGCCAGAGAACCAGGTCAGCAGAGCTGCTCTAGAGCCAGAGAACCAAGTCAGCAGAGATGCTTTAGAGTCAGAGAACCAGGTCAGCAGAGCTGCTCTAGAGCCAGATAACTAAGTCAGCAAAGCTGCTTTAGAGCCAGAGAACCAGGTCAGCAGAGCTGCTTTAGAGACAGAGAACCAGGTCAGCAGAGCTGCTCTAGAGCAAGAGAACCAGGTCAGCAGAGCTGCTCTAGAGCCAGAGAAACCAGGTCAGTAGAGCTGATTTAGAGGGAGAGAACCAGGCCAGCAGAGCTGCTCTAGAGCCAGAGAACCAGGCCAGCAGAGCTGCTCTAGAGGGAGAGAACCAGGTCAGCAGAACTGCTTTAGAGCCATAGAACCGGGTCAGCAGAGCTGCTTTAGAGCCAGAGAACTAGATCAGCAGAGCTGCTCTAGCTGACACTGACTGACTGACTGACACTGACTGATTGACACTGATTGACTGACACTGACACCGACTGACACTGACTGACTGACACTGACTGACTGACATTGACTGACACTGATTGACTGACACTGACTGACTGACACTGACTGACTGGCACTGATTGACTGACACTGACTGAATGACACTGACTGACACTGATTGACTGACACTGATTGACTGACACTGACTGACTGACACTGACACTGACTGACTGACACTGACTGACTACTCTCTACTACTCTACTACTCACTCTCTACTACTCTCTACCACTCTCTCTCTACTACTCACTCTCTACTACTCACTCTTTACTACTCACTCTCTACTACTCTTCTACTCACTCTTTACTACTTTCTACTACTCACTCTCTACTACTCACTCTCTACTTCTCACTCTCTACTACTCTCTCTCTATTACTCTCTACTATTCACTCTCGATTACTCACTCTCTACTACTCTCTAGTACTCTCTCTCTACTACTCACTCCCTACTAATCTCTACTACTCACTCTCTACTACTCTCTCACTAGTGCTCACTCTCTACTACTCACTCTCTACTATTCACTCTCTACTACTCACTCTTTAATACTCTCTACTACTCACTCGCTACTACTCTCTACTACTCACTCTCTACTACTCCCTTCTACTACTCTCTACTACTCACTCTCTACTTACTCTACTACTCACTATTACTCTCTACTACTCTCTGCCACACCCCCTCTACTACTCTACTACTCACTCTCTACTACTCTCTCTCTACTACTCACTCTACTACTCTCTACTGATCACTCTCTACTACTCTCTCTCTACTACTCACTCTCTACTACTCACTCTCTTCTACTCACTCTCTACTACTCACTCTCGACTACTCTCCACTACTCACTCTCCACTACTCACTCTCTACTACTCGCTCTCTCCTACTCTCTCCTACTCACTTTCTACTTCTCTCTCTACTTCTCACTCTCTACTACTCACTCTACTACTCTCTCTACTACTCTCTACTACTCACTCTCTACTACACACTCTACTACGTGCTCTGTACTACTCTCTACTACTCACTCTACCACTCACTCTCTACTACTCCCTACTACTCACTCTACTACTCACTCTCTACTACTCACTCTCTACTACTCCACTACTCTCTACTACTCATTCTCTAATACTCTACCACCCTCTCCTACTCTCTCTACTACTCACTCTCTACTACTCTCTATTACTCACTCTCTACTACTCTCTTTCTCTCTACTACTCACTACTACTCTGTACTACTCACTCTCTGCTACTCACTCTACTACTCATTCTACTACTCACTCTCTAATGCTCTCTTCTACTACTCACTACTACTCACTCTAATACTCACTCTCTACTACTCTACTCTCACTCTCTACTACTGACTCTACTACTCTCTACTACTCACTCTCTGCTACTCTCTCTACTACTCTCTACTACTCACTCTCTACTCTCTAATACTCACTCTCTACTCTCTACCTTTCTCTCTACTACTCTCTACCTCTACCTCTCTACCTCTACACCTCTACCTCTACACCTCTACCTCTCTACCTCTACCTCTCTACCTTTCTCTACCTCTCTCTACACGCACACATATGCACCTATATATATATGCACATATATATGTGCATATGCATTTATTACCTACTGGCGGTCGCCAGTAGGTATATATAGTTAGGATTTTTTCTCTATGGGATTTTTGAAAATTCTATGTCTAATAACTTTGGCGTTTGTGGACGGAATTGGCTGAAATTTTCAGGAAAATGGCACATTTTGTTTTTGAGCAGCCCCTGAAAATTGGGGGGGGGGTTCGTCCAGGGGGGGTCGAGAAAAAAGGGGGGTCCCAAAACGTGTTTTTAACATTGAGTTTTCCATAGGGCGGTTGGCCTCACTTTTAGCCCGAACGGCTGAATGGATTTGCACGAAATTTGGCAAAATTGTAGGGACTGGTAGCCCGATGTGCCTTTTGTAGGTCTCAATATATGTGCTACAGTGGATTTTGAGAAATTAACGTTTAAAAAAAGATATATATCTGTAACAGCGGACCGGGCAGCGCTCCAGTTCGCGTAGTTTTCGCGCAACGGAGCTTTGTGAAGCGAAGCTGATTGGTTCTCCGGCGTCTGTAAACATTCCAAACAGTCCGTAGCGGCCGCCATCTTGTCTCTCGGTAGGATCGAGAGACAAGAGGAGTCCAAAGCGAAGGGGCAAATGACCATAAGGGGGCATAGTAGATCCTCCCTGACCTCTTAGGTTTGATGTACCATTTTGCCAAGTTTGGTGTAATTCCGTTCAGCCATTCAGGCTGTAGACATATCTAAATGTCAATAATCGAACGGCTGAATGGATTTGCACGAAACTTGGCAAAATATTAGGGACTGGTAGCCCGATGTGCCTTTGCTAGGTCTCAATACATGTGCTCCAGTGGATTTTGAGAAATTAACGTTCAAAAAAAGATATATATCTGTAACAGCGCTCCGCTTTGCGTACTTTTCGCGTTACGGAGCTTTGCGAAGCTGATTGGTTCTCCGGCGTCTGTCAACATTACAAACAGTCCGTAGCGGCCGCCATCTTGTCTCTCGGTAGGATCGAGAGACAAGAGGAGGCCAAAGCGAAGGGGCAAATGACCCTAAGGGGGCATAGTAGATCCTTCCTGACCTCTTAGGTTTGATGTACCATTTTGCCAAGTTTGGTGTAATTCCGTTCAGCCATTCAGGCTGTAGACGTATGTAAATGTCCTATGGAAAATTGCATGGGGAAAACACATTTGAAAGTGTTGAAATTTAGAACCAATTAAAATGTCACTTTGGTTTTGTATTTGTGTGTGATGAAAGTTAATTGGTTATGTATATATCTCAAATGAGAGGAAACCACAGCCATTTTGTGATACTACTGTCTGAGGTACATTTGTGAGGAATTTTTGGTGGTGAATTTCTGGTGTTTGATTTACACAGTACTAACACTTCTCCTACTTTTAAAAAGGTGAGTTGTTAATTTGTAAGGGGAACTATGTTGTACACTTGAAGATAATTTGAAAAATGTTTTCTGTTATTTATTTGCAGTCCTTCTGTTATACTAAATACTTGATAAAGTTAGTTTTACATTATGTATTACTAAAAACGATAAATGAAAGTGATTATTTTTTTCTGCAATTTACAGCAAGCAATTTCAAAATAAAATGGCTCACAATGAAGAGACCGTGGCAATTTCTTTTGCATTGTCCACTACATTGATTGAAATTGAGAGCACCAATAATGAAATATTGTCACAAGGAGGAGATGACTTGTATGATTTCATTAGATTGATTGAAATTGACAGCACCAATAATGAAATATTGTCACAAGGAGGAGATGACTTGAATGATTCCACTACATTGATTGAAATTGAGAGCACCAATAATGAAATATTGTCACGAGGAGATGACTTGAATGATTCCACTACATTGATTGAAATTGACAGCACCAATAATGAAATATTGTCACAAGGAGGAGATGACTTGAATGATTCCACTACATTGATTGAAATTGACAGCACCAATAATGAAATATTGTCACAAGGAGGAGATGACTTGAATGATTTTTTTGATCAATCTGTTGATGGCGAATTTATCGAATGTTTGGAGACCATAGAGTTACAAGAATCATCATTGCAGACTTTTAATGAGGAGATTCCAGATGAGATGATTGAAGAGGAAATTGCTGATGAGGACATGTTACTAGTTCTTTCAAATTTAGAAAATTCTGAAGAATAAATTTATATTTAGAAATCAAAAATTGTTTGAGACATTATTCATTTTTATTTTTAATTTATGAGGTTGTAGCGAAGTGATTGTAGTATAAAATGAGACTTATAGTATAGAGTGCAACATTTTTATGTTACATGGTAAGTTTACTCATATTTACTTCCCTTCTCCCACTATATTATCTCCAATGTGTATTTGACATCTCTTCTTCATCTCCGGCCTCCTTTCTCTCACTGTGTGTCTCTGATGCATCTTATCGCTGCTATTTTGTGTAATTACAGAAGAGAGTAAAATAAAATAGTTCGGAATGTGAAAAGGGGGCAAAGTAGAGTACCCCTCACCCCCTAGGCCTTCTCAGGCGGTCCCAAAAGGATCAGTTTCTGCTTTCCTGAGAGATTATGGTATGAGTTCCATATACCACAATAATTTGCATTACAACATGCAAGATATATATCTCCTATTACCAACTTTTGGAGATATTCGCGCTAAGCGCGAATAACTCCAAAAAGTAACACCTGCCCTGAGCAGTTCTTAGCCATGTTATCCAATGGGAGGTGGATAACATGGCTAAGAGCATTAGCTCGGTAATGCATGAATATCGCTGACTTTTTAGCGATATTCATGCATTGCGGCCGTTTTTTATCGCATTTGCGATAAACCTTGATAATAGCAAGGTTTATCTTCGATAATTTCTGACGATGCTTAGCGGTAAAAAATTCGTTGGTAAGCATCGTTAGCGATAAATATCGCTTAACTTTGGGAATATGCACCAACGTCTGTTAACGTTCGATTCAAAGGAAATGAGGAAGTGTTGAAAAACATTGTTTGCGCCATCTTGCCTTTTTTGAAATGCCACACTTTTGTCGTGCACGGCAGCCATTTTAGATGCCTTGACCAGACCCACTCTCTGCACGCTGTCGATTCGTAGCATGGCTCCCCACCCTCGCAAGCATCTTCCCCAGGCACTGGTCACCC
The DNA here is from genome assembly GCF_964261635.1 of Lissotriton helveticus. NCBI lineage: Eukaryota > Metazoa > Chordata > Amphibia > Caudata > Salamandridae > Lissotriton > Lissotriton helveticus. Next base: position 55,320,236 of record NC_136059.1, read on the forward strand.
CCGCTCTCTGTCTTATGCATGGGCAATAAACCTCCCCCCATCTGCGCTGCTCTTCCCTGAGAATCACACTCTGTGCCCGCCCGACACCTCCCTTTCGCCCTATTCACTACCGCACCCTCTGACACTCCTCTCCCTCTGTGTCCGATTGTCCAGGCTATCAGCTAGTCCTGCAGATGTAGTTTATGGCTCCAGCTGTAAAGAATCACCCCTCTTCAAAGGAGTTATAGTAGATCAAGGACCACACCCGATGAGATCCGTCACACCACACGTGTTCCTACTATCTGAAAACCATCCTGTATTGTGATTGGGGAGGGGACCTAGCCTGAAGCGGAAGATTCTAGGAATGACTCTTTGTACATCAAAGTTTTTACAATTATGTGTCACATTAAAAATATATAGCACTCCAACAAAGTAGTAGGAATATAAAACTTTAATAACATATAAATATATACAACAAAACAAAAACAGTAAAAACATTTAAACAACCAAGAGACCGTGGCAATTTCTTTTGAATTCCTGATGAGGACATGTTACTAGTTCTTTCAAATTATGAAAATTCAGAAGATGTTGCCTGGGGGTGGGTCGTCAGTAGCAGTCTGTTGTGCGAATAGTTCCAAGGCAGCAGAACGCGCTGAAATCTAGATGGCACGAAAGTGATGTCTAGTAAGTTGCCGCCCAGCAAATAACGGCGTGGGGCGCCGCGGGGGTGAGTGAGTCCAGTAGGCACCACAGCTATTCTTACCGGCATTGCAGAATTACTGCTGGGGACAATGCCTGTGCTGTAGCAGGGTCACAGCAGAAACAAAAAGGATTCTGTTGAAGATGTTGTTGGTTTTCAATTTGAAAACAGTTCTGGTGTCAACTGCTATGGTAATGTAGTGGTTAATGTTTTGTTTTCTCTAGAAAATGTAAAAGAGGGGGAGGCAGTCCAAAGTTCCGTTAAAAGGGCAAAGGAAAGGATCGGTGGTTTGAACTATCAGTCAAAAAGGGGAGGGGACTCCCGCGGCTCCTGTAGAATCTTCAAGGTCGTGGAGGACTACGGTGGTGGAGTCAACCAGTGACCGGGCCATTTCTTCATGCTGGGCCCGCTCTTGCCAGGTCGATCGCCATTTTGAGAGTTCGGCAGCTACCGGCGATCGCGGGGTCACATGAGCGGACGGGCTCCACCCTGCCGGGCGAGACGTTGCAGCATCGCCACAGTGGACGAACCCTTTTCGGGGCGCCTGGAGCGCTGAGGGTGCAGCTGGGAAGCCTTCACCTGAGGAGGCGGGAGAGGCCTGTTCGCACCGTCTCTCCCTCCCAGTGCACCCCACGGCGCCCCGCTTGACATTTGTTATGGCCGGTGGCGATGAGGACGGGGGGGGGGGTCGGAGGCATGTGCAAGACATCCCCCCCAGTGTTGTCAAAGCCATTTTTGAAGAAAGAAGTGGTGCCTGGCGTGTTGCCGCTGCTATTACGAAGGAGAAAAGAAAAAATGTCCCGTCCGTCTTTGGGCCGGGCTTCCGGTGGATGTCGGCCGGACGCCCCTGGCTCTGGCCCCATGAACGGGTTCCTTGGTTTATCGGCTGCAGCCGGATCCCGTCGGCCTCGGCCCCCCGACCGTTGGTGGCCGGACCGGAAGAGCATGTGGCGGGACTACCTGAAACTCTCAAGGGCCACCGCGGCCAGACTGGGAGAGAGAGGGGAGGGTCGAGGAGACATTCCCCCCCCTGCAACTCTTCAGCGTTGTAAAGGCAATCCCCTGGCCGGGTCCCGCTGGCCTCAGCCTCTCCTCCGGCTACACCCTACGTTAGGATCTCCTGGCCGAGGCGTGGCAGCAGGACCCGCCTTATATGGGCTGCTCCCGGCTGGGCGTAGCCGCAACCCTGCCCCACCTTGGAAGTTTCCAGAGTGGGGGCGGATGTTCTACTGACTTGCATTTTCCCTAGTCTATCGATTTTTTGGGCGTGGCAGGCGGTGGGACAGCGAGGGGTGATTTGGTTTCTCTTACTGTTTTTCTGGTCTCTCACCACTGGCATATTTCTAACGTTTTCTTGTTTCTAGGACATTAATAGGTTTTATCATTACGTTATGTTATCGTTTCTTTGTTCGTTGTTTAATAAAAGTTCATGTTCATCAGTGGCCTACTGATTTTCGTTTTCCTATTCTTTTCTTTCCAGGTTGTTTCATGCTAAAGTTTCTGTTAACAGGATACAGTGATCACTTCGTTATTATTGCATATGTCCTTTTCACTAGGGGTGCTCTCTGGTCGGGCCAGATGACGTATCTCTAGTAAATGGTCCGGGTGAAACAGGTGCTTCAATCAGTGGGGAGTATATAGGCATGACAGATTACAACGGGGGAGAAAGGTCCGCATTACGTACCCTTTCACTATTTGCAAAGATTTTCCTACGTATATTTGCAAACAGGGAATACCTCCAAAAAGAACCAATTCCCAAACAGTCAATGTTTGGGGAAACAATCAATCAATGAGGAACGAAATAGGCACGACGTGTTAAAGGTTTGCGTTACCTACCCTTCACTATCTGCAAAGGGAGAGAGAATATTCCTATTCTTCCTCGTTTGCAGGCAGAGAAGATTCTTAAGAGAACCAACTTCGAACAATTCAATGGTCGATTCAAACAATCAACAAGGGGTACTGTGAACACAAATGAACGCCGCTTATGTACATACACATTGGTATTATCAACAGGTTGTTCCTAATGTTTCTATTTTAGGGAGGTCAAAAAGAGATCCCATTAGTGGCCTACTGATTTTCCTCGATTCCTTTTGTTTTTTTACACGATTTTTCGCTATCTGCAAAGACTAAACAGAGTATTGCGACTCTGTGCTTGTTTGTAAATAGAGAATGAACCAAAGAGAACAATCAATCAAATGGAGAGAGAAGCAGGCACGACGGATTACAACGGGGTCAAAGGCCTGCGTTAACTACCCTTCACTATCTGCAAAGAGAGAGTACTCCTAATAGAAATGAGGGGTGGGGGGCAGCATTCAAAGCAGATCAGTGTGCATAAACACGAAAATGTTTTTACTTACCACGTACTTGACATTCGACAGCTTATGATATTTGCTATTAAAAAAACATTGAAATTCACTGAAAAAACCATAGGTTATAGACCATATATAGTTAGGAATTAGCATTTACAAAACCTTGAAAATTCACTGAAAAAACCATAGGTTATAGACCATATATAGTTAGGAATTAGCATTTAAAAAACCTTATTTTACTCACACAAAACCATTGAAATTCCATATATAGTTAGTTGCACTAACTATATATCGCGCACCCGCAATCCACTGCTGATCATGTCACATATTACATCATTCATGACATGGTCAGTGACATCACTGATGACATCACTGATGACATCTCAAATGACATCACTGATGACATCACTGATGACGTCTCATTTGACATCATTCTTGTGCTAATACGATAAACCTCTTCAGACTCTAATATAACCTTAGATACACTCAGTGTATACAGACACTCACACACTGCCACTCATCCATGGAGTTACTCACACACTCAGTCAGTCATGCAAAGAAACAATCTCACCTCCATTTCTTCAACTATACAGTTATACACACCTTACTTATTGAAACATATACTAACACATATTTACTCTCTTATACAATCCCTGATACAAGTTCACAATGATCGATACAACCACTCACTCATTCAGTGGCTCTCATGCACAGTTATTTATATATGCCAACTCTCACATGTACTGTGTTTTACATATGTACTTACTATGACATGTAGCATTGAGATATCCATTCACTCATCAATACACTCATGCACACAGTCAACTGCCCATGTAGCTGTTTCCACATGCACTCTTGAACTCATACACCTAGTGAATAAACTGCTCACACATCTATGCACAGAGTCACACACCTTCCAGCCACCCCCACACAAACTCAATCTCCCATAGAAATACTTGGGCAACCAATTAATAACACATATAGCCTCTCGTATAGCTAATGATCAACACATGCAGCAGTTTACATCACAACAGACATAATGATGCACAAATTAAGACAGTTTAGTCACTAACCCATGCATTCAGTGAGACACATTTAATCACTCACTCATACAGTCAGTCACGCACCTACTAAATCCTTCATCCAGACACTTATACATCCACTCATTCTTCAATATGTAAGACATATTTTAACTTTACAGAAACATACAGTCACTGGATGTTGTCATCAGTGATGTCATCAGTGATGTCATTTGAGATGTCATCAGTGATGTCATCAGTGATGTCACTGACCATGTCATGAATGATGTAATATGTGACATGATCAGCAGTGGATTGCGGGTGCGCGATATATAGTTAGTGCAACTAACTATATATGGAATTTCAATGGTTTTGTGTGAGTAAAATAAGGTTTTTTAAATGCTAATTCCTAACTATATATGGTCTATAACCTATGGTTTTTTCAGTGAATATATATATGTATGTGTGTATATATTACCTACTGGTGATAGCCAGTAGGTAGTTATAGTTAGGATCTACTTTCCATAGGAAAGCTGCAACATTCTATTGGGAATAACTTTGGCGCCGGTGGAGGAATCTTCGCGAATTTCTCAAAGAAGATGGCCCGCTCCGCTCCTTCCCTAATAATGTGGGGGGGATTCGTCAAGCGGGGGCCGAGATAAAAGGGGGTCCCAAAACGTGTTTTCCCCATGTTAATTTCCATAGGGCGGTTGGCCTCACTTTTAGCCCGAACGGCTGAATGGATTTTCACCAAACTTGGCAAAATTGTAGGGACTGGTAGCCCGATGTGCCTTTGCTATGTCTCAAGATATGTGCTACAGTGGATTTTGAGTAATTTAGGTTAAAAAAAATATATATATCTATGGCAGCGTTCCGGTATGCGCACCGGGGAGCGTACCGGGCGCGCCGCGCGAGGTGCGCGCCGAAAGCTGATTGGCTCTTGGGTGTCGGTAAACATTCCAAACAGTCCGGAGCGGCCGCCATCTTGTGTCTCGGTAGGATCGAGACACAAGAGGTGGCAAAAACCAAGGGGGAAAAGACCATAAGTGGGCAGGGTAGACCCCCCCGGGCCCCTAGGTTTGATGTGGGGGTTATAAAAGGGCCCCGCGGGGCAAAAAAAAATTATTATTTTTTTCGATTTTCGCGGGGGGAGCGCCCGGTACGCGCACCGTGGAGCGTACCGAGGAGCGTACTAAGGGGAAAACCCAGTGAAACAGTAAAATAATAATTTAAAGTGCTTAGAGGTAGGGTAGCTCTGCATAGAGTTGTTCTGTTGTGTGGGTGATATAAGTACCAGCATGTAGGTACCAATGTAGAGTCTTAAATTCAATGTAGACTGTCTCCTCTGTAGATAATTTGCATGTTGTTACAGAAGTTATTGTGGTATATGGAATCCATACCATAGTCTGTCAGGAAAGCAGAAACAACATGGAGGCAGGAGATGAAAAAGAGATGTGAAATTTACATTGGAGAAAATAAAGTGGGAGAAAGGAAGTAATTATGAGCAAAATTACTATGTAACACAAAAAAGTTGCACAGTATACTATAAGTCTCCCTTTATATTTTAATCATTTTGGAACTACTTGATGAATTACATAAGAATGAATAATGTCTCGAACAATGTTTGATTATCAAATATAAATTTATTTTTCTGATTCTTTTTCAAAATTTAATAAAACTTCTAACAATATATTGTCTGGAATGTCCTCATTTTCATTCTGTGATTCTATTGGTTCCACACACTGAACTAATTGATGGTCCAGAGACTCATCCATAAAATCAAAGTCATCATTCTCAGCAATTTTTTCTTCAGGGTTGTTGTCCAAAACAATTTCGAAAGAAATATTCTGTTCTCCTTCCATTTTGTTGCTGTAAATTGCATAAAAAATAAATATATCAGTAGAGATAGGGCACTGTTGGGTTTAAGTTCAGACAGGTAGTTTTGATTTTTTAACAGTGAAGTTATCTTTGGGCAGTGTATGGTATCAGGCTGGAAGTAGAAATATAAAAAAGTGTATGTGATAAAGCCTAAGTAAATTCATAATTATACAAGAGAAGCCTAACTCAATCCATAACTATAACAGAGAAGCCTATCTCAATCTATAACTATTACAGAGGGATAGTATATAACTATCAGAATATTTTTTCTCAAATTATCTTAAAGTGCACAACATACTTCACTTTCCAAAATAACAACTTACCTTTGTGAAAGCAGTTGAAGTTCTCAGTGAAAATCCTTTTCAAATGTACTTCAGGAAGTAGTAGTCAAAATGGCTGTGTTTCCCTCTCTTTTTTTTTTATATATATTCATGTACATAACCAATCAAATGTCAGGAAATAATAGTAGAAAATGAAAGTAACTTTTTAATTGGTTGTAAATTCTAACACTTCATATGTGTTTTTGTCATGTAATTTACCTCAGGATATTTAGACAGGGCTACAGCCTAAATGGCTCAATGGAATACCACCAAATTTGGGTAAATGGTAGGGACTGCTATGTAGTAGTGCCTATTCTATATTTGGTGAAAGTGTCTCCAGTGGTTTTTATGAAAATTAACTTCCCACATTTTTTTAGGAGGTGCTTACCGGTGCGCGCCCCGGTACTCGCACCGGCAGCGCTACGGGACTCCTCCATTTTGTGTTTCGGTACAATTGAGACACAAGATGGAGGACAAACAACGTTGGGAATGGGTAGAAGGGGGCACGGTAGACAGCCTCTGACCCCCTAGGTTTTTTGAGGGGGGCTTAGGAGGCTGATATAGGCCAAAAAAAAATTTGTTTTTTTTTATTTTTCGCGGGGGAGCGCCTGGTACGCGCACCGGGGAGCGTACCGGGGAGCGTACTTTGGTGAAAAATAGTGAAAAAAAGTTAGAAAAAGATAATCATTTGGAGTGATCAGAGGTAGGGTAGCCCTGAAAAGAGCTTTTGGGTTCTGTGGCTGATTTAGGTACCTACAAGTAGGTTCCAATGCACAGTCTTAAATTCAGGAGGAATATTCTATTCCCCCCAGACGTGCACACCATCTCCTCTGTAGATATCTTGCATGTTGTAACGCAAGTTATTATTGTATATTGAACCCATTCCACAGTCTCTCATGTAAGCAGAAACAGACTTATTCACATGTTTCCGTGCTTTCTCATATTGTGGGCAAAATTGGTTGGACCACTTCCATTTCTGTCTTTGGCATATATTGGAATATACCAAGGCAGTTTGTGGAAAAAGTGCCATCAATTGATCAAAGGTGTCCTTTAAAAGCATTTCCAGACCAACCCCAGTCAAAGTGCCCAAGTCATTTCCTCCACAGTGCAAAATTAAGAGGTCAGGGTGTGGCAAATGCAAAAAGGTTTTCACCAATGGTATCAATTGGTGACATCTCAATCCTCTCTGGCCAATCCATTTGATATCCACATTTGGTAAATCAAGGTTGTGAAAATTTCTGATAGCTGCATACCTTTGAGCCCAGTGGATGTAGCTATGTCCAATAATCCAGACAGAATACATGGTAAGAGGAGGTTCTGTTGCAGTCAGATGAAGTGTGGGAATGAAATGGCAGTTGGAAGAGTAGGAGTTTGTAAAAAAAAAAACTGTGGATTTTCAGTGCTCTTGAATCACAAGCAATGATTGGTGGATTCAGATAGTTGAAAACTGGAAGTTAGGTTGCATGGTTCTGTTCTGTGAAAGGTAATTTGAATGGTTAAGAAAAAGTTATTTAAAGAAAGATTGCAGCGGATAAGCTGGTGTATTCACAGGTCAAACATCCTTGCTGAGGTCATTTGCAACATTGTAGAATAAACTTTTAAACCTGAGAGTATAATGAGGAGGGAGTTGCTATGGTAACAGGTAGAAAGGGCTGAGGGGGGGAAGGGTGTTGGTTTGAAAATACAGAGGGAAGAGTTTTGATTGGTTACCATGAGCAATATGTGTGTAGAATTAGAGGTTTTCAGTGCCATTAATGGTTGCAGTGCCTGGAGAACCAACCTTTTGCTCTGCTAAAGAAATATTGGTGTGTGTATCTGACACTGTTCTCAATCTCCCAAAGCATTTGTAAAGTTGAGTTATGATTCATTTGATATAGATAGAGAGTTCAGATTAAGAAGCACATTGCTTTTCTTTGCTGTTGGTTTGTGTGATGCTTTTTGAAAATGCATGGTTTCAAAATTTGCAAGATAGAGGATTTGTATTTTGAAAAATAGTGAGGTTTCAGTAGTGTAGTTGAATGGTTGTACATAGGACCTGCGCTCTGTATCTAAAATGTTAATGAAAAAACGATTTTAGGGCAAATCAATGGGTTTGAGTAGTCAAATTGAATGCTTGTACATAGGACCTGTGCTCTGTTCCTAAAATGTTAATTAAAAAACGATTTTAGGGCAAATCAATGGGTTTCAGTAGTGAAAATGAATGCTTGTACATAGGACCTGTGCTCTGATCCTAAAATGGTAATTAAAAAACGATTTTAGTGCAAATCAATGGGTTTCAGTAGTGAAAATGAATGTTTGTACATAGGACCTGTGCTCTGTTCCTAAAATGTTAATTAAAAAACGATTTTATGGTAAATCAATGGGTTTGAGTAGTGAAATTGAATGCTTGTACATAGGACCTGTGTTCTGTTCCTAAAATGTTAATTAAAAAACGATTTTAGGGTAAATCAATGGGTTTGAGTAGTGAAAATGAATGCTCGTACATAGGAGCTGTGCTCTGCTCCTAAAATGTTAATCAAAAAACGATTTTAGGGCAAATCAATGGGTTTCAGTAGTGAAAATGAATGCTTGTACATAGGAGCTGTGCTCTGTTCCTAAAATGTTAATTAAAAAACGATTTTAGGGCAAATCAATGGGTTTCAGTAGTGAAAATGAATGCTTGTACATAGTACCTGTGTTCTGTTCCTAAAATGGTAATTGAAAAACGATTTTATTGCAAATCAATGGGTTTCAGTAGTGAAAATGAATGCTTATACATAGGACCTATGCTCTGTTCCTAAAATGTTAATTGAAAAACGATTTTAATGCAAATCAATGGGTTTCAGTAGTGAAAAAGAATGCTTGTACAAAGGACCTGTGCTCTGTTCCTAAAATGTTAATTAAAAAACGATTTTAGGGCAAATCAATGGGTTTTACATTTTTGAGAAGGAATAAATAGTGTCTGTGTGATTAATTAAAAATATTTGAAACTTTCACAATCCTGTCACCTGTGTTACCTTAGGTTAGGACGCACACTGAGGGCATTATTCATGATTGCCTTGTGCCGCCGGTGCGTCACTTTTAAGATGGGAAAAAGTGACGCATCGGTGGCGCAAGGCCTTCATAAATAAGGCCCTGAGTTTCTTTGCTGTTGGTTTGTGTCTTGCTTTTTGATAATGCTTGATATCAACATTTGCACGATAGAGGATTTGTATTTTGTGAAATAGTGAGGGTTCAGTAGTGATATTGAATGCTTGTACATAGGACCTGCGCTTTGTTTCTAAAATGTTATTCTAAAAACGATTTTAGGGGCAAATCAATGGTATTTACATTTGGGCGTTATTTATGATTGTCTTGTGCCGCCGGTGCGTCACTTTTAACAAGGAAAAAAGTGACGCATCGGTGGCGCAAGGCCTTCATAAATAAGGCCCTGAGTTTCTTTGCTGTTGGTTTGTGTCTTGCTTTTTGATAATGCTTGCTATCAACATTTGCAAGATAGAGGATTTGTATTTTGTGAAATAGTGAGGTTTTAGTAGTGAAATTGAATGATTGAACATAGGACCTGCGCTGTGTTTCTAAAATGTTATTAAAAAAACGATTTTAGGGGCAAATCAATGGTATTTACATTTGGACCTTATTTATGATGGTCTTGTGCCGCTGGTGCGTCACTTTTAACATGGGAAAAAGTGACGCACCAGTGGCGCAAGGCATTCAGAAATAAGGCCCTGAGTTTCTTTGCTGTGGGTTTGTGTCTTGCTTTTTGATAATGCTTGCTATCAACATTTGCAAGATAGAGGATTTGTATTTTGTGAAATAGTGAGGTTTCAGTAGTAAAATTGAATGCTTGTACATAGGACCTGCGCTGTGTTTCTAAAATGTTATTCAAAAAACAATTTTGGGGTAAATGAATGGTTTTTAAATTTTTGAGATGGAATAAATAGTGTCTGAAAGAATAAATAAATATACCTTTAGACAAGCCTTATCTAATCTGGCCCCCTTGGACAGGCCTCAATATATTGGGTATAATTGATGGTAACAAGGTGCAGATGAGATGAGGCGTGTCCAGGGCTGTATATGAACTGAGGCCTGTCTAGGGGTGCAGATGAGTTGAGGTCTATTCCGGGTTGCAGATGAGGTGAGGATTGTCCAGGGGTGCAGAGGAGGTGATGCTTGTATTGAAGAGTGTACTGCAAGAGAGGTCTTTCCAGGGGTACAAAGTAGGTGAGGGCTGTGTTTAAGAGTGCAGTGGGGGATAGGCTTCATGAAGTCCAGTCCAGTGCAGTCTTAGACACTGGCTTTCCCCACCTAAGCTCCCGAGGACAGGCTTCCCCTCATGTGCACAATCTGCTTACTAATCTGAGGAAACACGGGTGATATGATTGTGAAATGTGCTAATATTTTTTTAATCATGCAGGTACTATCTAATCCTTGTCAATAATGTAAAACCAATTCATATGCCCAAAATATTTTTTTAGAATAACATTTAAAAAACAGAGATAAGTTCATATGTATAAGCATTATAGCGTTTATATTGTTTACTTATTGTCATTGCTTTGTTGTTTGGAAATAGTGGTCTATAATGTGTTTTTTGGTTTTTTTTTGTTTACCACAGATTTAAATCAACATTTCAATAGTAAAGAAATATGCCCTCAAGGCAGAGGAGAAGGAAAGATGGTAATCGGAAAAAAAGAAAAACAGCAACGGAATTAAAGCAGTCTTCTACAACAAATACTACAAAAAATGCGAAAAAAGCTCCTGGTAAGACAACGAAGACTTTTTTTTGGAACATATGTAGATAAAAAAAAATGATAATCTACATGTGAATTTAGAGAAGGAGAGACCAAATTTGAAGAGAAAGGAGAGGCCCCCCCAAAATCTTATTACTGCAGCAGGAGACAATAATATGTATAGGAATAGAAGGCAAAATCAATTTAGGGACATTCGTAAACGAATGTTTCGCAATAGGGGAGTTTTAAATTTATTAAAAAACATTAAGAAAGGTACACAGAGAGCTGCTTTTTATAAGAAAAAGAAAAATGTAGAGAAGATTGTTGATCAAGCTTTTGAAGTTAAGAACAAATTATTTATTTTAGTAATCAATAGAATTAGGACACTTAACAAGACAATTGATGTTTTCAAATCAAACAGTAGATGCAAAAGAGTAATTAATCAAACTAATTTGTGTAAAGTGTTTTCTGGAGAATGGATGCATAGTTCAAGTTGTGAGCCATTTTTAATGAGGAGAGTTACTTCCAGGAGAATGATTTGGTGCATACAGTTTACACCAGTGGTCGAGCATATGAGGTGAAAGACGGTTGTCCGATTGAAAAAGAGAAACTTGTGTCTAGAGATGTAGAAGAGGTATTAAGTGATGAAGTTTTAGGAAGACGTACTAAGGGTCCAGTGTACAATTGGAAATGTAGTAGTATTTGAAGTGTGCAACAGGATTCCATCAATGTGCTTCGTAATTTCTTACGTACATATAGTAAGAAAAGTCTAAAACAGAAAATGAAGATGTTTGTAAGACTTAGATCCTTGCAGAGTGAGAGAAAACCCAGGTTTGCATGGACATTCATTGGCTTGTCTTTCAAGAAAAGTATGTCAGAGTGTTTTTCATCATTTTAGGATGTTAGCAGTGCATCATAACAAAATGAGGAAATTAGTGAGAAGGTTGTATCATGCAAAAAGTTCAGCACTTAAGCTTAAAGAGTTAAACAGTGCTCTTTTGCATGGAACTGAATTAGATGTGAAGAAGATTTGTGAAGAAATTGAGATTTGTTATTTTTGTGAAAAAGAGTACAGTGTAGAAATTGACACAGTAATACAAGGTAATGTGGAAGACAATGTACAGATTTCAAGTACAAAAAAGTTTGTCCAGGAAATTAGCAAGTTTCAGTTGAAATCAAGTGAAAGGCCTAATTTTACTTGTGTGTGTTGTCCACGGACTCATTATAAGATTCAGACTAGGTTAGTTGATTTATATGCAAAAATTGAAATGGAAAATATTAGTGAATGGAGGAATTTGGCAACTTATTTGTTGGTGGAGAATTCTTCAGATTTTAGTTTTGATCAGCGTATTTGTAAATATTGTTATAATAAATTAAATGAAAACAGAATGCCTGCTAGAGCTGTTTATAATAATCTTGAGTGGGTAGACATTCCTGCTGAATTGATGGATTTAAATACATATGAATATTTTTTGATTCAATGTGTCCATCCTTTTCAGGCAATTGTTCGCATGGAGCCTAAGACAGGGAAATTGCCTCCTTCAGATTTACAGAGAGGATTTAAGGGAAGAGTTGTTTATTTGCCTCTAGATTTCAAGAAAAATATTGATATAATTGGTGTTGAAAAAGTGGAAGAGGAACCTTTAGTTATTCTAGTTAATGGGGTTCCGACAAAGAGTAAGAAAATCTGGCAAGATTTAGTGGATGTTATGAAAGTCAAAAAGGCAACGTTGTATTTGGTCAAAAACAATGAGTACTACAAACATGTATGTGTTGGAGCAGAGGAAATAGCTGCAGAAGAAGACAGTGATTGTTCAGTCGGCCAAATTGAAAAAGTTGATGTGTCTAGAGGTGAAGAAATATATTAACATTATACTGTTCATCCTTTGCATTCCAAAGAAGTAATAGGGAATGCAATTGACTTGTTTCAAATGAAAGCAGCAAAAGGAAGTCCCATTAGTGTATGGGAAGAAAGTTTGGAAGCTCGTTGTTTTCGACAGCTATTTCCAACAGGTCGAGGTGGACGATATGACAATCGACCAGTTCAAATTCCTGCTTCTGAATACCGGACTTTAAGATTATATGCTGAAGATCCAAGGTTTCGTCAATGCATACCATATTTGTTTCATCTACTGTATGAAAGTGACTTGTCTGGACTTTCATATGCAGTAAACCATATATTGAAAAGTGGAGCATATCTGCAAAATGTTTCGGTGAGGGACTTTATGGAGAAAGTCAATCTGCAAGATAATATTTTGGAATCTCATCTAATCAATCTCATGGCATGTCAGCGTGGTACAAACGAGTATTGGTACCGTCGTCATGGGGAATTGAAATGTACGCTAAGAAACTTAGGAACTCCTACATGGTTCCTCACTCTTAGCTGTGCCGAGTATGCATGGGATGACTTACTTGAATTCTACGCGAGGCAAATGCAAATATACAAAATATAGAATTGAAAACACCAGGAGAACTGTGTTCTTTGGATCCAGTGAATGTATACAGATATTTCAATCATAGATTTGAAGCTATGATGTCTGTTATTACCAATAAAAAAAATCCTCCTCTTGGAGAGGTTTTGGATTTCTTTTGGAGAAAGGAGTATCAAGCGAGAGGTGCTCCTCATATACATATGTTGTTGTGGATTAAAGATGCACCCAAATTTGGATCAGATTCGGATGAAACAGTGATGAGTTTCATTGAAGAGTATTTAACATGTGCTGTTCCGAAAACTACTGAAGAAAACAATTTAAGGCAACAAGTTTTACGCTTTTAATCCCATCGTTGTGGGAAGTACTGTCGTCGAAAATTCAAAAACAAGGAAAAGTTCTACACAAAATGTCGTTTTGCGTTTCCACGACCAGTGATTTCTAAGGGAAGAGTAAATAATTTGATGTCATCTCTACGACATACTGTGACGAGGAAATCACCAAAAAATACATACAATTTAAAAAGAAACGAAGAATCCAAGTACATCAACGACTACAACCCAGTGATTTTGTCCATGTGGAATGCTCACATGGATATTCAGTTCGTTGCTGACAACTCTATGGCTGTGGCTCGATATGTGACATCTTACATCACAAAAAAAGAAAAGACAGAACTGAAGGAAATGTGGGAGGACATTTCACATGAAAAGAGTCTAAGCAAGAAATTATACAGTTACAGTCTGAAGATGTTGTCGCGTCGAGAAATTGGAGCATATGAATGTTCTGATCGGTTATCATCAGCAAGTCTCTATGCCAAATTAAGAACAATAATTTGGGTGAGTCTAGGTCTTGCTGCAACACGAAACCGAGTTTTGAAATCTGTACAAGAAATTGAGTATTTGGCGGAGAAAGAACCAAACAGTACAGATATTTTGTCAAAATCTTTTTTTTTTTTTTCAAAGTAAGTACAGATATTTTGAAGACAAACATGTTGGATACATACTATCCAAATAGAAGTACTTACCTTGAGAAAACTTGTTTGTATGAAGTTCTACAAAACTTTAGTTATAAGAGGAACATCACAGAAGATATCAATAATGGAAAATATGCTGTCATTGGAAATGAAGGATGTCTAGTGAAGCAGAGAAAAGGTCATTTGATTAATCTTCGAAAATTGAGTTGTGAATCTCCAGACAAAAGAGAATTTTACTATTTAGCTCTTTTGCAACTCTTTAAGCCATGGCGAAAAGAAGAGAAACTACTTGGAGATTTTCTCTGTTACGAAGATTCTTTTAATGCAACCAAGGATACCTTAGAATGTCCTGTTTTTCCAAATTATCTGCAAATGTTGAACGAAGAAATAGAGCAAGAAGCCACAATTGCTGGAGAGATTGCTAGAGACAGTTCTCAAGACAGTCAGAGTTCTACTTCATTGAGTCAGGATCCACTAGGAGGACCAATTATCCAAAATGAAGCTGCCACTGCCATGGATGAGGTGGAAAGAGCTATGGAACAAGCTTAAGAGGATGTAGTTAACTTAGGAGATTTGGTGGAGCAACTAAACATTGAGCAAAAAAAGATATATGACGAAGTCACAGAACAGATTGAACATGGATTTAGACATAAGCCTGTCCGACTGTACGTAAGTGGAGAAGCGGGAACAGGAAAAAGTTTTCTGATTAAAGCAATAGCAACTTATCTGCAGAAAAGGACTGAATCACCGCTGTCTTGTGTTGTAACCGCTCCAACTGGACTGGCAGCACATAACATTAAAGGGATTACTCTACATCGTTTACTGATGCTGCCAGTTGAGCATGATAATAAATTGCATTACAACAAGCTATCTGGAGATGCGTGTTCTGAAGTTTCCAGAGTCCTGAAGAAAATGAAACTTCTTATCATTGATGAAGTAAGCATGGTCTCAAATCTAATGCTTGCTTTTGTGCATTTGAGAATGCAAGAAATTCTTAGAACAGAGTATGATGTGTTATTTGGAGGAAAACACATTATTGTTTTTTGAGATCTACTGCAGTTGACTCCAGTAAAAGGACAACCAGTGTTTAAAATGCTCACGCATGAAGATACCAGGAAATCTCTTGGAAGCATTGGAAACATTAATATATGGTTAAATTTCAAATATGCAGAACTGCTTCAAAATATGCGACAGGCAAAGGATGAAGATTATAAAATTATTCTACAAGATGTAAGAATCGGAAAAGTAAGTGAACATGGAAAAGAAGCTTTACATACACGATTAATTTCAAATTTGTATCCAAATGAAAACATTCTTCCAGAGAATATTTTCAAGAAAATTATTGAGAACAAATCTGGGATATGTTTTATGCCAACTCTGCAAGAATGTTCCATCTTCAACAACAAAATGTTAAATTTCGAAAATGAAGAGATTGTAAAACTGGAAGCAATAGATAAAATAGAGCATATGGGAGCAACAATTATTTTGTCAGAAAATTTGAAATCAAAATTGGATTCATTAGAGAAGAGTATATCTAAAACAGCTGGTTTTGAAAAGACTCTGAATGTGTGTTTAAGTTGTCGTATCATTTTGAGAAGGAATTTAAATGTTGAAAGAGGTCTGGTAAATGGAGCAATGGGTCATGTTGTTGATTTTGTGAATTATAGAAATAGAGATGCAATTGAACTTTTAAAAATTAAATATGATAGCATTGAGCAAGTACAACAAATCAGTCGTTGTTCTGCTAGATTTTTGCTTGTAAAAGACTTATATTTTCGCCGAAAACAGTTTCCTGTTTGTTTGGCATATGCAGTGACAATTCATACATCTCAAGGTTTAAGTGTAGATTGTGCTTTGGTGAACATTGGAAGTTCTGTGTTTAAAGAGGGTATGGCATATGTGGCATTATCACGAGTCAGAACTTTATCAGGATTGTACTTGATTAAGTGTGATGAGACAAAGATTTGTGCAGATCTAGATTGTGTTAAAGAATACAATAGGTTAAAAAGAGAGTATGCTCCACATTTGCCACAATATCCTCTGTTTGAAAAACGTGTGGTAGGCCGAAAAAGAGGAAATGAGAGTAATTGTAGTGAGGTAGTAGCAACAAGACAAAAAGTTGATGTAAATGTAATTGGAAACAGAAAGAAAAAGGATTCTGATGAAAATGTTGTTGGATTTCAGTTTGAAAACAGTTCGGGTGTCAACTCCTATGCTAATGTAGTGGTTAATGTTGTTTTTTTTCTTCAAACTTTACAAGAACAGATTGTTGAAAATCGGGATCAAAGATTGTGCGGTTTATTGAATTCTGTGTTTGAGAAATGTAGCAGTGATAGAGCAAAAATAGAAAGTGTAACAGAAATTCGAAATATTTTAGACATGTGTTCTGGTCAAGAGAAATTTTCACAGAACATTCAGCAGGATTGTCAGGAATTTTTATTGTATATGTTTGGTGTTTTAGAAGATGAAGGTATAGATGTAGAAAATCTTTTTAGCCTTTCTTATCAATGGCAGCATGACTGCGACAATTGTAGTTTATCAAGTACTACTAGAATAGACACGGAAAGATTTATATATTTGACTTTACCAGACTGCAAATCAATGTCATTTAATAATCTAGTTAAAGCAGCTGATCATAATATGGTGTGTACCCAATGTAAGTGTTCAATGCTGTCCACATTATTTATACGAACTTATGGTCAGTATGTCATTTTAGTTTTCTAACGATGTAGACCTGATGGAACTAAATTGACAACTTGTATCAAAAATTTTGTGGCTTCTCAGTTATCAATTTCAGGAAGAACCTTTTCAACTGTAGCTATTATTTATCATGACGGTCCTTCGACAACATTAGGGCATTATACATGCTACTTAAAATGTCAAAAAGGTTGGAGTTACTGCAATGATTCTCATTTGACTTATAAACAACGTTTGCCTTTTGGCTTTAAAAATTCTTACCTAGTGTTTTTAGAACCAAAGTTTAAGTAAAGGTAATTGGCCTAAGAAGACGGGAGCAGTTAATAAAAGTTAATTAGTTAGTTAGTCTAATGTTTAAAATTATTTATCTCATATAGGTACTGTAAGTGGATCTCATAGTAAGTGATATCAGTATTATAGGAAATGTTGAACATGAGTGATCAAAAAAGGAAATATGAATATTTAAAGATTGTGAAAATGTCATGAGCTTTTCTTTGAAAACTTCGGGTAAACGGTAATTTCAGAGTTTAATTAGAGAAATTTAAAAATCTACTCATATATCTGACACTATTTAGCCGTAAGGAAAGTTGAAGGTATGAGCAATGAGTCGTAACTTAACACAAGGATGAAAATGAAAACGTTGAGAATTATTTCAGATGTTCTTAGATCTTTTTTTATAGAAAGTCGATGAAATGGAAATTTAAAAGAACAGCAGAGTATTTTCCAACAAAAAGGACCTTCACGATCTACTATTTGGCCTAAAGGAAAAGTAAGTGAATCAAAGATTAGTGTACATATATGATTTGTAACTTTATATGTTTTTTTTTAAACACAATCTTTTAGATTGTGGGTTTTTTTCCCGCTGTTATATGATGAAGAGTTTGAACTCACTGTTTTTAGTGAAATTCAATATATTCTGAGAACAGCAAAAATAAACTATCTAACATGTTGTACAATTTATTCTATAGTTTGCATTGTGTAATTTATATTGTATTCCCATTGTCTCACACTCATTTTCCCTTTTCCACCCTTTTTCAGCTCTCTTTACTCACTTAAACTGCCTTTTCTCACTGTGTTTCATCACTGTTCCTTTACTCCACTTCTTTCACAACCCCTCTATCCAATTTCAACTGTCTGCATTTCCTCTCTCCCTTGCACCACTTTTCAGCTTTCTCACATTCTCTCAGTACCACTGCTTCAGTTCTCTTCCCCTCTCTTTCCTTCTTTTGCTCCTTTACTCTTTTTCCTTTCTTCACTCATTGTACTGTACTTTACTCAGTCCTTCCCTTAGTCTTTCTGTGTACTGAGTTCCTCACTCCTTTTTCCTCTATCGTTCTATATTAACCTCATTCCCTTCATCCCTTCACCCTGTGACTCCCCTTCACTCACTCTCAGTCATCTTCCATTCCTCTTTCTTGTAAATGGATCCTCATTTAGACTCCTTTCCCTTTCACTCATTCTCCTTTTACTTACTTCTCTTTCCTGATTTCGTTTTGGTATCTCACATTCTTTTAGTATCTTACTTACCTTCAGTAATTTGCTCTCCTTCTATTTCTTTTTCCCTCTTTTTGTCCTTGTACATTACTTTATTTCCGTTTCTGTATCCTTCACTCTTGCTTTATTTCTTAGTACATTTTTTTTATTTTTTACCTCTTGACTTGTTTCTTCTATTTTAAAATATATATTTTACTAATTATAACTTTTTTTTCTTTTGTCTTTCACAGATACAAAGTGTAGTTTAAATATGCAATTAAGTTTACATTAATTATATGGTAAGTGTGACTAAAAAATGTAGTTTGTCATCACCCTTTGCTTTAACCTCACTACTTTTCTCTCACCCTACCTCACCCCTGTTTCCTTACTCTGCTTCCCTCACTTATTCTTATCCTCCATGTGTACTTCTCTTTTCCTTACTTTCCTACCACATTCAACTTCTTTCAGTGCCCCTGCTCACCCACACTCCCTCACTTACCTTTTTTTTCTGGTTCACTTAGTCCCTTTCTGTCACTCTTCCTTTACTCTCTCTGTTCTTTCTCTCTGTCACTCCCCATGTCTTACCCCTATTCACTTTTATCCACACTCTTTCACCCCTCTTTACTTACACTCACTGCTCTTTTCTTTCCCTCCGTCACTGCTGTTCCTTTTCTCTGGTTCCGTCACTACCCGTCATTCCTCATCCTTTACTCTCCTTCCTTTTACTTTTATCACCCATTCACATTCTCTCAGAACCTCTGCTTTAGTCTTCTTCCTCTTTCTTCTGTTCTTTTGCTCCCTTATTCATTTTCCTTTTCTCAGTTATTTCCTCTTACACCTTTTCTCTGTTTTACTATCTATTACACAGTCCCTCTGTGTTTCTCCCTCTAGCTCTCTTTCTCTTTACACCACTCTCTCTGTCCCCTTTCCTCATGCTCACTCCTTCATTATTTATTTTTTATTTTTTTTGGATTCGCTAACGGGACGCGCCGCGGTACGCGCACCGGGGCGCGCCGAACCACTGCGCTTACCGGTGCGCTCACCGGTACGTGCACCGGGAGCGCTCCAGGGTGAAACATTAAAAAAAAATGAATATACTTAAAAAAAATAGTATTATATTAATATACAATATAGGATTCATTTTTAGAAAAAATTACCTTTCTTAGCTATAGACATTTGCTATTAAATAACCTAAGAAATTCACTAAAAACACATAGGTATGAGGCCCTATATAAAGTTAGGAATTAGCATTTAAAAAAACCTATGAAATTCACTGAAAAAACCATAGGTTTCACACCAGTTATAGTTAGGAATTAGCATTTAAAAACCTAAGAAATTCACTGAAAAAATCATAGGTTTCACACCAATTATAGTTAGGAATTAGCATTTAAAAAACCTAGTAAATTCACTGAAAAAACCATAGGTTTGACACCAGTTATAGTTAGCTGGATATTTTACTGACATAAAACCATTGAAATTCCACGATATAGTTAGTTGGACTCACTATAACTTGCGCGCCTGCAATGCACTGCTGATGACGTCACATATTACATCACTCATGACATCGTCAGTGACATCACTCATGACATAACTGATGACACCATCCTTGTGACAGAGTGACAGACCTCCTTTCAGTGTAATGTAACCCTTGAAACACATATTCAAAAATAGAAACTAACATTTTCCAAAAAATGGAGATACCCATACCAGTTACAACAACCAAATCAGTAATTCCACCATTTATATACACATCCACTCATTCACCAACAGTTCTATATAGTCACTCATACATATACTCACTCATCATATGTAGTGATACACCTATACATCCTGTTACACACCGACAGTCATCCAAAAGTTACTAACACATATACTCACACATGCAAATAAATTATTGAACATCCATTTATTTGCATATAAAACTATACACACACTACCTCCTTACTTCTAAGGAAACTTACACATACTTACTCTCTTAAACAATCATTTATATAAACACATACTTATTTAAACAGGAACTCTTACAATGTCTTACTCTCACATATACTCACTTATATAAATCAAAACTCACATACACTACATCAAATATATGTTGTTACTAAAAAAGACAATAGTGAGACAGTCATTCACTCACTAACACACACATATTCACACTCATTCACCCATACAGTCCTGCACATATGCTGTCTTCAAAACACATACAAACAGTGAGTCAGTCACCAACCCATGTAGCTCCTTATACACAAAGTGAAACACTGATACATATATTTCAATATTTAAAAGCTATTAGCTAATATATGTATTCAATAAAATACACTTAATAAGGCAGTTAACCAATCATTTTGTTTTTTAAAACATCCATTTACACACTTATTTAACCATTTATTCTTCCATCAACCTTTACAAATACAAATATTAAACATATTAATTTTTTAGAAAGACACACATTCACTGGCTGGTGTCATCAGTGATGTCATGAGTGATGTCACTGACGATGTCATGAGTGATGTAATATGTGATGTCATCAGCAGTGCATTGCAGGCGCGCAAGTTATAGTGAGTCCAACTAACTATAACGTGGAATTTCAATGGTTTTATGTCAGTAAAATTTCCAGCTAACTATAACTGGTGTCAAACCTATGGTTTTTTCAGTAAATTTCCTTGGTTTTTTAAATGCTAATTCCTAACTATAACTGGTGTGAAACCTATGGTTTTTTCAGTGAATTTCTTAGGTTTTTAAATGCTAATTCCTAACTATAACTGGTGTGAAACCTATGGTTTTTTCAGTGAATATATATATAGTTAGTTAGTTACTATTAGTTGGATCACAACCCCGTGATGCACGCCCGGCTCCTCCTCTGAAGAAGGCCAAAGGTGATGGCCGAAATGCATAAGGACAGCGGAGCTCCCATTTTGAAATAAAAAGCTTGAACTCACCGCGATGTGTGTACGACTCATTCTCTCCCCAAGGAGAGGTGTTGGAATATATTACGGCTTGGTCTTGTCGTGGAACAACGCTCCGCCTGGGAAAGAGCGCCATAACTGCCCGGAAAAGACCCAGCAAGTATTCTCGCCGCAAGGCATTAGGGCAGTGGCAGCCGCCAGGGACTGACCCCTGGTTCTGGACTCAAACAAACACGAAAATGGTTTGTGAGGGAATCGCGCAGCAATAGGATGTGGCAGTATCAATAAAGCATCGCCCACTGAAGGGAAATTACTGAGAGGCTGTGTCATGAGTACAGGTACCAGAAGGCTCGAGATTGTAGCAACGCCCACTGGAGGGTTTACAGATATTAAAATGAGCAATGACTTGGCCCTGTTATTTGGATCACAACCCCGTGATGCACGCCCGGCTCCTCCTCTGAAGAAGGCCAAAGGTGATGGCCGAAATGCAAAAGGACAGCGGAGCTCCCATTTTGAAATAAAAAGCTTGAACTCACTGCGATGTGTGTGCGGCTCATTCTGTCCATAAGGAGAGGTGTTGGAATATATTACGGCTTGGTCTTGTCGTGGAACAACGCACCGCCAGGGAAAGAGCACCATAACTGCCTGGAATAGACCCAGCAAGTATTCTCGCCGCAAGGCATTAGGGCAGTGGCAGCCGCCAGGGACTGACCCCTGGTTCTGGACTCAAACAAACACGAAAATGGTTTGTGAGGGAATTGCGCAGCAATAGGATGTGGCAGTATCAATAAAGCATCGCCCACCAAAGGGAAATTACTGAGAGGCTGTGTCATGACTACAGGTACCAGAAGGCTCGATATTGTAGCAACGCCCCCTGGAGGGTTTACAGATATTAAAATGAGCAATGACTTGGCCCTGTTAGTTGGATCACAACCCTGTGATGCACGCCCGGCTCCTCCTCTGAAGAAGGCCAAAGGTGATGGGCGAATTGCATAAGGACAGCGGAGCTCCCGTTTTGAAATAAAAATCTTGAACTCACCGCGATGTGTGTGCGACTCATTCTCTCCCCAAGGAGAGGTGTTGGAATATATTACGGCTTGGTATTGTCGTGGAACACCGCACCGCCAGGGAAAGAGCGACATAACTGCCCGGAATAGACCCAGCAACTATTCCCGCCGCAAGGCATTAGGGGAGTGATAGCCGCCAGGGACTGACCCCTGGTTCTAGACTCAAACAAACATGAAAATGGTTTGTGAGGGAATCGCGCAACAATAGCATGTGGCAGTATCAATAAAGCATCGCCCACTGAAGGGAAATTACTGAGAGGCTGTGTCATGACTACAGGTACCAGAAGGCTCGATATTGTAGCAACGCCCACTGGAGGGTTTACAGATATTAAAATGAGCAATGACTTGGCCCTGTTAGTTGGATCACAACCCCGTGATGCACGCCCGGCTCCTCCTCTGAAGAAGGCCAAAGGTGATGGCCGAAATGCATAAGGACAGCGGAGCTCCCATTTTGAAATAAAAAGCTTGAACTCACCGCGATGTGTGTACGACTCATTCTCTCCCCAAGGAGAGGTGTTAGAATATACATACATATATAAACATATATATAAAATGCATATCTATATAAATACGCATATACATGCATGCATACATATACATATACGCATACAAATGCATGTTATGTACATGAACGTTTGAAAAACACTAATACAAGCAAAGCTAAAAAGCCACCTAATTACAAACAGAATTGCTTTAGCTTAAACGAGGGCGAAACCTATTGCATTTTCAATGCTTGCTTACTTTGGTACCATCAAGAAGGCATTCAAATGTGTCACACATTTGCCATGAATTCGGAATGTTAGCCCTTTAGTTGCTCATTAGGTCACTGTAGTAAAGATACTGCTCACCAGGGAAGTCAGCTGCTGGTATTCAAAGTGCATGTTTCAGTCTGCATGTCAGAATTTTTAATGAAATAGAAGAGGATTTGAGAAGTCAAAATGTGCGCTAATTTTTCTTTCTGCAGCACTAATCATAATTTCTGTGGCAAAATGAACCCCCTCATTTTGTTCCTTTGCAAATGAAATGTTTTAAGTGTTACCACTTTATTCCAATCAAGATGGCTTCAGGTGTGACATACTTTTGTCATAAGTAAGACTGTTAGCTTTCTAGTTGTTCTTTAGAACACTCTGGGACATTCTGTCATTGAGCTATACTTGGGCTACATCTGGGTGATATTTGTGCTACATTTGGGCTCTTTTGTCTCTGGTGGCCATCTTGGGTGACGTATTTGTTATGAAGTTTCCTAATTTCCTCATTTACTACAGTCTCCTCAGTAGGAAATACTTTCAGTGTTTTACTTTGATTCCATCAAGGAGGCATTCAGATGTGTCACACATTTGCCATGAATTCAGAATGTTAGCACACTAGTTGCTTATTTAATCACTGTAGTAAAGCTACTGCTGACCAGGGAAGTATGCTGCTGGTATTGAAAGTGCATGTTTCTGTCTGCATGTCAGAATTTCTTAGTGAAATAGAAGAGGATTTGAGAAGTCACTCAAAATGTGCCCTAATTGTTCTTTCTGCAGCACTAATCATACTTTGTATGGCAAAATGAACCCCCTCATGTTGTTACTTTTTAAATTAAATGTTTTAAGAGTTACCACTTTATTCCAATCAAAATAGCTTCAGGTGTGCCATACGTTTGTCATAAGTAGGACTGTTAGCGCCCTTGTTGTTCTTTAGAACACTCTAGGAGGCTGCAGTAGAACACAAAGGAATCAACTGACAGTCTCTGCTCTTGTTGGATGTACATGTTTTACTGAGAATGCCAGACTTCATTCTCACATGACTGAAAAAGATAATGTGAATTTACAGGAAATATGCTCTCAGTTTAGCTTATAGATCACCTTCCAAACCTCTGTGGGAAAAGCATGATATCGCAGCAGAAGGCTTTTTCACATGGTAAAATCACCTTAGAACGCACCACAATTCCTAAAATTAGTATGGTACTATCAACAAATGATTTATAATGTAACTAAAGTCTTGAAACCTTCTATTAACTGCAATGCTTTTTAATGAGGTGCTATCATGTATATTGGTCCCAAGATGGCTGCCAACAATTTCTGGTTTGGAGTGTTGACAGACAGTTGACAGCCAATCAGCATGCAGCTCGTGCTCGGAATGCTAGATATATATATATATTTTTCTTTTGATTTTCTCAGGAACTACTGGAGGGATTTACACCATTTAAGCAAATACGTGATCTGCGAATCAGACTCTACCATTTTGCTAAATTTTTTGTAATTCCGTTCAGCAGTTCGGGCTGTAGCCGTGTCTAATCGTCCTATGGAAAATAACATGGGG
Organism: Lissotriton helveticus; assembly: GCF_964261635.1. Classification (NCBI taxonomy): domain Eukaryota; kingdom Metazoa; phylum Chordata; class Amphibia; order Caudata; family Salamandridae; genus Lissotriton; species Lissotriton helveticus. The sequence goes on from NC_136059.1 coordinate 55,344,993, forward strand.
AAAACACGTTTTGGGACCCCCGTTTTTTTCTCAGCCCCGACTTGACAAATCCCCCCAAAATTTTCAGGGAAGAAGCGGAGCGGGCCATCTTCTTTGAGAAATTTGCGACGATTCGTCCACCGGCGCCAAAGTTTTTCCAAATAGAATGTTGTGGATTTCCTATGGAAACTAGGTCCTAACTATAACTACCTACTGGCGACCGACAGTAGGTAATATATATATATATATATATATATATATATATATATATATATATATATATTATATTCACTGAAGAAAACACAGGTTTAGGGGACCTTATAGTTATTTGGACACTTCACTCAAACAAGACCAGAGAAATTTGGCTGTTATAGTTAGTTGAGGTAAGTATAACTCGCACCCCCACAATGCACTGCTGATGACGTCACATATGACATCACTTATGACATGGTCAGTGACATCACTTATGACATCTTAAATGACATCACTGATTACATCATCCAGTTTCATTTATACATATGCCAAGGTGTATTGATAAATGAGTGGGTGTATGAGTGTCTGAATGGATGATTTAGTAGGTGTGTAACTGACTGTATAAGTGAGTGAATAAATATGTCTTAGTGAATGCATGGGATATGTGACTAATGTGTGTGAATGTCTGTATCAGTCTTTCAGTTGGTATGTAAGTGGCTGCATGGGTTGGTGAGTATCTTCATGACTATCCATATGGGTTAATGATTGGTTATCTGTATGGGTACCGGAGTCTCTGTGTGGGTGAGTGGGGGGTGTGTGACTCACTGCATGGATATGTGAGTGGGTGATTCACTGTGTTATTGGGCTCATGAGTGTATCTGTAAGTGGTTGTATGGGTTGGTGAGTGTGTGTTTGGCTGTGTTGATGAGTGAATGGATGTCTCAGTGTGACATATGTGAGTAACTACATATGAGAAAGGCAGTATATGTGAGTGTTGGAGTATATAAGTGACTATATTTCAAAGTGAGTGATTGTGAGAGTGGCTGTATGGATGAGTGTTTGCTTGTGTCAGTGATTGTAGAAGAGAGTAAGTATGTGTTGGTATCTGTATAAATAAGTGAGGTGGTCTGGGTATAACTGTATAAAGAGTAAATCGTAGTGTGATTGATTCTTTGAGTGAGTATTTGTATTCTTTGAGTGAGTATTTGTATAGGTGTATGAGTGCATATATATGTGGCTGTATTGAAGAGTGACTGCATGTATGAGTAACTGTATGGGTGAGTGGATGTCTGTGTAGACCTATGAATCAGTCAGGGTGTGATGAGGTGCACCAGATAGTAAGTGGATGATATCATCAGTGATGTCATTTGATATGTCATCAGTGATGCTACTGACCATATCATGAGTGATGTAATATGTGACGCCATCAACAGTGCATTGGGGGGAGCGAGTTATAGTTAGGTCAACTAACGATAACAGCCTCATTTCTCTGGTTTTATACGAGTGAAATGTCCAACTAACTGTAACGTCCCCGAAACCTATATTTTTTTCCAGTGAATTTCCAAAGGTCTTTTAAATGCTAATTTCTAACGATGCCTACAGAGGTAGGACATGTGCAGAAAGAGGAAAGAAAGGTGCAGAAAGAAGCAAGAGAAACGCAGAAAGAGGCAACAGAAGTCCAGAAAGACGAAGAAAAGTGCAAAAAGAAGTAAGAGATATGCAGAAAGAACAACAGAGGTACAGAAAGAGGCCATGTTGCAAAGTCATCCTGTGCCCCAACTTTTTTGCTGACTGGTACTGGTGGTAACTGACTCTGACTAACCAGGCCAATGCTATGCTGAAAGACACTTGGAATACGGTGAACACACATGCAAACACTAGGGTACATTATGGGTTGGGGTACCCCTTTGATTGGCATGACCTCCCCTGTAAGACCCTAGTACATTATAAGGAAGCAGGATTAAAACTACCCCTAACTCAGAGGTGTAGAAAGAGGAAAGAGAAGTGAAGAAATAAGCAATAGAGGTATAGAAAGAAGCAAGAGAAGTGCAAAAAGTGGCAAGTAAGGAAAAGAAAGATTGAACAGAGATGCAGATAGAGGAAAGAGAAGTGCAGAAAGAGGCAAGAGATCTGCAGAAAAAAGTAACAGAGGTGCTGAAAGAGGCAAGTAAGGTGCAGAAAGGGGCAGGAGGTCTGCAGAAAAAAAGCAACAGAGGTGCTGAAAGAGGCAAAAGAGGTACAGAAAGAAGCATGAGAGGTGCAGAAAGAGGCAGCAGAAGTGAATGAATGAATAGGATCTTATGAAGCGCAACTTAGCCCAAGGGCATCAAGGCGCTAACAGGAGTCATCTAACACACAGTCATAGGGGTCAGCTTTACAAGTATGCCTCAGAGAAAAGCATGGTTTTTAAGGCCTTACGGAACAGAGAGAAAGAGGGCTTCCCTCTTAACTCAGGAGGGAGAGAGTTCCACAATCTGGGCGCCACAATGGAAAACGCTCTGCCACCCCATTTTGCCTTGGCAAACCTAGGGACCACAAGAAAGTTTTTATTAGAAGAGCGAAGAGATCTACTGGGGATATAAAGATGAAAAAGTGACTTGATACCCTCCGGGCCAGTGCCATAAAAGGCTCCATGGGACAAACATAGGATTTTAAAGGTGATCCTACAATGCATCGGAAGCCAGTCTGGAGGAGACTAAAGCTAATGTGGCCTGTGTCCGGGCATCTGGGGAAAGATAATGGGAGATCTTTCGGAGGATTCTAATGATCCCACAGCCGGTAGAAACAGTCCTATCAACCTGACGGTCAAAGGAAAGGGCAGTGTCCATTGGCACCCCTAAGTTCTTGCCATACTGGCCTGGGTGGGGACATTCCCCAAGTGAGGGCGGCCACCAGTCCCTCAACCAGATTTCATGATTGCCCCCAAAAAATGAATACCTCTGTTTTCTCCCCATTCAATTTCAGGAAGTTCTGAACCATCCACTGAGATACAGCCTCCATGCAGCTCCTGAAATTCTGGGCAGAGTCCTTCACTGGGTGAGTGGGAGATACCATTATTTGGGTGTTGTCTGCAAAGGACAACACCTCCAACCAAAATGATCTCACCACCCTAACAAGGGGGGCCACATAGATGTTAAAAATTGTAGGGCTCAATGAAGAGCCCTGAGGGACCCCACAGTGCACAGGTTTGGAGGCAGAAAGTAACTGACCCAGTTTCACTCTCTATTCCCTTTCATTAGGAAAGGAGGCAAGAAGCCTCAGGGCAGGGCCCTTGACACCTATCTCTCTAAGACGAGACACCATTATGGATGGAGACAAAGTGTCGAAGGCCGCTGTAAGGTCCAACAGGACCAAAAGAGTGGTATGGCCCTTGTCAACCTGGGAGCGGATATTGTTAACAACTGCAGTGAGAGCAGTTTCACTACTATGATGTCTCCTGAAACCATGTTGGGAGCTATCCAAAAGGGCAAAGTCCCTGAGATAGGTGCTAAGATGGAAATTAAGATAGGACTCCAACATCTTTGCAGGAGCGGGAAGAAGGGAGATAGGGCGAAAAATGTTCAGGACACCTGGGTCCATAGCAGGTTTCTTCAGAAGCGGTTTTACAACCGCCGTCTTCCATAGGGAGGGAAAAACTCCCTCCAGAATGGCACGATTCATAACCTTCATGAGAGGTGGAATAACCACTTCCCGGCAGGCTTTCAATACTTTAACCGGGCAAGAGTCTAAGGGAGAGCCCGACTTAGTATTGTCTAGAAGCTGAGCCATAATCTCAAGTGACAAACAGGGAAAAGACAAAAAGCTCGGGAGCTGCTCACCAGGCATAAACAAGCAACAGAGGTGCAGAAAGAGGCAAAAGGATATCAGAAAGAGGCAAGAAAGGTGCAGAAAGAGGCAACAGAGGTACAGAAAGAGGCAATAGAGGTGCAGAAACAGGCACATGGACTTGATGTCAATATAGGAGCACTTGACCATGGACTTGATGCCTCTGTAGGAGCACTTGAACATGGTCTTGAAGCCTCTGTAGGAACACTTGAGCATGAATTTGATGTCTCTGTAGGAGCACTTGAAGATGATCTTGATGTCTCTGTAGGAGCAGTTGCACACTGTCTTGAAGTGTCTGTAGGAGCACTTGAACACGGATTTGAGGTCGCTGTAGGAGCATTCGAACATGAACTTTATGTCTCTGTAGGAGAACTTTAACATCGACTTGATGTCTCTGTAGGAGCACTTGAACATGGACTTGATGTCTCTGTAGGAGCACTTGAACATGATCTTGGTGTCTCTGTAGGAGCAATTGAACATGGACTTGATGTCTCTGTAGGAGCACTTGAACATGGACTTGAGGTCTCCGTAGGAGCACTTGAACATGGACTTGATGCCTCTGTAGGAGCACTTGAACATGGTCTTGAAGCCTCTGTAGGAACACTTGAATATGGACTTGATGTCTCTCTAGGAGCACTTGAACATGATCTTGATGTCTCTGTAGGAGCACTTGAACATGGGCTTGATGTCTCTCTAGGAGCACTTGAACATGGTCTTCTTGATGTCTCTGTAGGAGCACTTGAACATGGGCTGATGTCTCTCTAGGAGCACTTGAACATGGTCTTGATGTCTCTGTAGGAGCACTTGAACATGGACTTGATGTCTCTGTAGGAGCACTTGAACATGATCTTGATGTCTCTGTAGGACCACTTGAACATGAACTTGAGTTCTCTGTAGGAGCACTTGAACATGATCTTGATGTCTCTGTAGGAGCACTTGAACATGGGCTTCATGTCTCTCTAGGAGCACTTGAACAGGGTCTTGAAGCCTCTGTAGGGGCACTTGAACATGATCTTGATGTCTCTGTAGGAACACTTAAACACAGAATTGATATCTCTGTAGGAGCACTTGAACATGGACTTGAGGTCTCTGTAGGAGCACTTGAACATGGACTTGACGTCTCTATAGGAGCACTTGAACATGGACTTGATGTCTCTGTAGGAGTAAGCATGGGCTGAAAATTCGTTTCGCTCGCAGAATTTGTGGATTTTCCACGATTTCGCGATCTGCGAATCTCGCGAAATCACTGTAAAATCCGCGAATCAGCGGGGACACATTTTCAGCCAAGCACTTACAGGGTTACAGCAGCAGGTGCAAAAGTTGTAGCTAATTTTTTGTAACCTTTTACAAAAGGGTTACAAAGAAATTAACTTCAACTTGGGCACATGCTGCTCTAAGCCTGTAAGTTCTTCCTGGCGCCTCGTTGCCTACTTGCAACTATTCTCTGACCCTGCTCTGACCCTTGAAGAAGGGTCAGAGAATAGTTACAAGTAGGCAATGAGGCGCCTGTCACGAAAATTAAACCTCAACAGGAAGCACTGACAGATATATAAACAAGCATTTGCCATGCAATAGGTCTCGCATTAGGAAAGTTTGAGCTATTGGTCTTGTAAATGACATTTTTTTTTATTTATGTGTTGGTTTTGAAAATAGCTAAATTAATAGCTTTGTCATTTACAATGCCAATAGTTATAACTTTCGCAAATGTGACACCTATAGCATTTGTAATGCAACATGTTTTGTATTTACGTGACTTAGCTGTATCGATATTACAAATTAAAATGGCTTTTAATTTTTTTAAATAATTAATACTTAAATAAAAGTGATTTTAATTTATAATGGCAATAGCTTAAACTTTTGTAAATAACTTTTGTGAAGATTATGTTCAGTGTATTTTATTGTGACGAAAATCCAAGAACAGAAATGAAATATTAACATCTTTTTGTGACATTTGTAATAAAGTTTGAAACATTGAGAGAACATATTTGAACCAGTTGTTGTTGAATGGTTGTGCAGATTGATGCTGGAGTGGCGCTGAGTGGTGATGTGGTGGTGCTGAGTGGTGCTGTGGTGATGCTGAGTGGTGCTGTAGTGGTGCTGAGTGATACTGGGATGGTGCTGAGTGATACAGTGGTGGTGCTGAGTGGTGCTGTGGTGGTGCTGAGTGATGCTGTGGTGGTGCTGAGTGATGCTGTGGCGGCGCTGAGTGGTGCTGTGGTGGTGCTGATTGGTGCTGTGGTGGTGCTGAGTGATGCTGTGGTGGTGCTGAGTGATGCTGTGGTGGTGCTGAGTGGGACTGTGGTGGTGCTCAGTGATAATGTGGTGGCGCTGAGTGATGCTGTGGTGGCGCTGAGTGATGCTGTGGGGGCGCTGAGTGGTGCTGTGGTGTCGCTGAGTGGTGCTGTGGTGGTGCTGAGTGGTGCTGTGGTGGTGCTGAGTGATAATGTGGCAGTGCTGAGTGATGCCGTGGTGGTGCTGAGTGATGCTGTGGTGGCACTGAGTGGTGCTGTGGTGGTGCTGAGTGGTGCTGTGGTGGTGCTGAGTGAAGCTGTGGTGGTGCTGAGTGATGCTGTGGTGGTGCTGAGTGGTGCTGTGGTGGTGCTGAGTGATAATGTGGTGGTGCTGAGTGATAATGTGGTGGTGCTGAGTGATGCTGGGGTAGCGCTGAGTGATGATATGGTGATGCAGAGGGCAGAAAGGCACAAAAAGCAGTCTAACAGAGGGCAGAAGGGCAGAAAAACAAGGGAAAAACGAGTCTAACAGAGGGCAGAAGGGCACAAAAAAACAGTCTAACAAAGGACAGAAGGGGAAAAAAACAAGGGAAAAACGAGTCTAACAGAGGGCAGAAGGGCACAAAAACGAGTCTAACGGGGCAGAAAGGCACAAAAACGAGTCTAACAGAGGGCAGAGGGCACAAAAAATGAGTCTAACAGGGGGCACAAGGGCAGAAAAACAAGGGAAAAACGAGTCTAACAGAGGGCAGAAGGGCACAAAAAACGAGTCTAACAGGGGGCAGAATGAATCCCGCCCTGCGTGTTTGTCCACGAAGATGCCACCTTTTTGTGCAATACCTCTATTCAACTGGAGTACTTTCTACTGTCTAATCAGTAAGTGCTCCCTCGTTGGCTAAATGTATAGGGGCAGATTTACAATAACTGGTGCATCCCCAGGGATGCGCCAGTTATTGTGCGCTGCAGCTCCGCCACCCATGGTGCGCCGCATTTACAATGCGGCGCACCATGTGGCAAAAACGGCACAGATGCGTCACGCATCTGTGCCGTAAAAGCAGTGCATTCCTGGAGCTGCATCGTGCTTGCGATGCAGCTCCAGCAATGCTCTGGGGGGCCCTATCTCCCCAATGCTGCATCAAGCCTTGCACCTGCTTCAAGCAGGCGCAGGGTTATGACGCAGCATTGGCCTAAAAGTGACTAAGTGAAATTTTGTAGATTTCACTCAGCCACTTTTAGGCCAATGCGTTAGGAGGTGTTCCTGTGCAGGAACGCCCTCCCCTGCTCCAGAACGCCTCCTGATGGCGCAGGGCTTTACAACATGATGCATCTCTAAGAATCGTCACGTTGTTAATACCCAGCACCAAGGCGCATCTTGTGTGCTGCCGCGGCGTCACAAAAGGTCTCGGTAGAAGGTGGCAGTGGTGAACCAGAGGGTGGCAGTGATGAACCAGAGGGTGACAGTGATGAACCAGAGGGTGGCAGGGGTGAACCAGAGGGTGACAGTGCTGAACCAGAGGGTGGCAGGGGTAAACCAGAGGGTGGCAGGGTTGAACCAGAGGGTGGCAGTGATGAACCAGATGGTGGCAGGGATGAACCAGAGGGTGGCAGTGGTGAACCAGATGGTGGCATAGGTGAACCAGAGGGTGGCAGTGGTGAACCAGAGAGTGGCAGTGGTGAACCAGAGGGTGGCAGTGCTGAACCAGAGGATGACAGTGGTTAACCAGAGGGTGACAGTGGTGAACCAGAGGGTGGCAGGGGTGAACCAGAGGGTGCTGTGATGAACCAGAGGGTGGCAGTGGTGAACCAGAGGGTGGCAGGGGTGAACCAGAGGGTGGCAGTGGTGATCTAGAGGGTGGCAGTGCTGAACCAGAGGGTGACAGTGGTTAACCAGAGGGTAGCAGTGGTGAACCAGAGGTGCTGTGATGAACCAGAAGGTGGCAGTCATGAACCAGAGGGTGTCAGTGGTGAACCAGAGGGTGCAGGGGTGAACCAGAGAGTGGCAGTGCTGAACCAGAGGGTGGCAGTGGTGAACCAGAGGGGGGCAGGGGTGAACCAGAGGGTGGCAGGTGTGAACCAGAGGGTGGCAGTGGTGAACCAGAGGGTGCTGTGCCCATACACGAACGCATGGGTAACTTCGCCATGCAAGCGGTCCGCGAACATGGAAAAAGCCCAGCGAACACGCAAAAAAAACCGCGAACACGTAAAAAACCCCGCAAAAAAACAAAAATCCGCAAATTTGCACGAATTTGCGGATTTTGCGGATTGCGAATTTGATTTCGAACGAATTCGCGGAACACGATTTTGCAAATTTCACCCATACTTATGTAGGAGCACTTGAACATGGACTTGAGGTCTCTGTAGGAGCGCTTGAACATGAACTTGATTTATCTGTAGGAGCACTTGAACATGGATTTGAGGTCTCTGTAGGAGCACTTGAACATGGACTTGATGTCTATACAGGAAACGCTGAACATGAATTTGATGCTCTTATATTAACTTGAACATTTTCTTGAAAATTGTACTAATGTAGGCCAATTAGGTCTAACCAGTTTATGAGGTATTTTGAGAGAATCATATGAACTTTGGTATTGTATTTATATAGCACTTACTACCCTTGACAAGGCATCACAGTCGTTTTCGGTGACTAGAACGCTACTCTGGAAACCAAACAACGTTCGCTGTGATGCACAACTACACAAATGCTTCAAAGTATGGAAACAAATGGTATGTAGGAAATAAATCTTCAATGCAACTAGATTTGCTTGGCGGTGCCATGGCCTATGAGTAATGTTCCCGTCCAGGGAGACTACAGTGCAGGCTCTCATTAGGGTGCTGCAGTTTTTTGATGTTCTGTCTTGCAAGAGATGTTTTGCCTCTTGCTGTTTGCCATGCCACTCAGAACTGATGCAATCACAGATGCCATGCTCCAGTGGGCTCAATTTGGTAGTGAGGGCAAGGTTTTTTCTTGTGAAAATTAAAATACCCTTTGAAAGTAATGCATGTTCATCTAAAGTGCAGCACTTAGCCTCCTTTAATACCAGCTTGCTATCCACCATAAACCACCTAGCCCTTCTGAAACAATGCCCTACCATTATTAAGTGCAAGCAGGCAGCAAGGTATTTGGACTCCTTATGGACCAAAAGAAGTCAATGTAAAAAACACGAACAAAGATGGCGCCACTCACACGACCCACAGGATAAAGACAGATTCAAACAAGCTCTGACCGTGTATCACAAAAACCTAAAAAATGCCTGAAAAACACACATTGCCTCCCAACTTAAACGAGAAGTAAACACTTCAAGAATGCTCTATCAGATCTTAAAAATGTTTACTAACCCCAAGGCCTGCGATGTTGAGGCTGCCCCATCTCAAGCCCTGTGTGACAATATAGCTATCCACATAACCCAGAAAATTGAAATAATGTATGACAACATCACTCAATCTAAGTTAGGCCCTAAGATTGACCCCCACCAGCTATCCCTCATGGTGCAACTCTGGAGAACTACCCGACACTCACTCCAGAGGAGACTGAGACTCTCCTTAAATCTGTAAAGTCAGGGTCTCCATTAGACCTTATCCCTGCTAGAATTGCCACAATTCTATCCAAGGAATTAGCCGTACCCATCTGTTCGATCTTAAATACCTCCATGAAGGAAGTCACTCTCCCACCAGAATGGAAAGCTGCACAAATTCTTCCCATCAGGAAAAACCTCAATATCCCCACGGAGGATGTTTCCAACTATTGCACCATCTCTCTGCTACCTCTACAGAGTAAACTCCTAGAAAAACACATCAACAAGCAATTGTCTAAATTCATAGAATCCTCAAACTGTCTGGATGCCTCTCGATCTGGATTTCGACTCAGGCACAGTACAGAGACTGGTTAGTGGAAGTTACTGACAACATGTGAGCGCTGATAGACAGAGCTCAAGCAGTACTCTTGGTGCTGCTTGACTTGTCCGCAGCATTCAATACCATCTCTCACCAGACTCTACTGTGGAGGATAGAGGATATAGGCCTTAATGGGAACGCCCTGAAATGGATTGATAACTTTCTGTCCGAAAGAACCCAAACCATCCACATAGGCCCCTTCCGCTCACAGACCACCAGGGTGACTTAGGGTGTACCACAGGGCTCCGTTTGGTCCCTACTCTCTTTAATATTTATGTCACCCCTTTGGCAAGCCTACTGAAAAAGTTGGGATCCTGTCCCATATCCTACGATGAAGACACACAATTTATACTTTCCTTCGACAAAAAACGCCCCAACATTCCAACCACCTTTGCGGAGGGCATCAAATCTATAGCGGACTGGATGAAGGATAATTTCCGACAATTAAATGCAGGAAAGTCAGAAATAATACTATTTAGGGAAGCAACAGTTAGATGGTCCCCAAGCTGGTGGCCGGAGGTTCTGGGCCCTGCCCCTAATCCAAACCGGCAGTAAAAAACCTGGGCGTTAAAATAGACCAGAAACTTACATTGGGGGAACATATTTCCACTACAGTGGGAGCTTGCTTTCATAGTCTCAGTCTTCTTAGGAGAGTCTTCCTCTTTCTGCCACTGTCCACTCTGAAAACCTTGGTACAGGCATTGGTATTGAGCCGTCTGGAGTACTGCAATGCACTACTGATTGCAGCTAACAAAAGCTCTTTAAACAAATTGCAGGTAGTCCAGAACACGGCGGACCGCTTGGTGACTAATGCCCCCCACCCCAGAACTGAGTCTCTCCCCCTTCTCCAAAATTTGCGTTGGCTCCCAGTGCGAAAGAGGATCACATTTAGGATCTGTTGAAAGGCTTATAAATCCTTAAAAAATTAAGCCCCAGTTATCTAAAAGACACATTTCTCAGGTACCTGTCCACCAGAGCCCTCCGCTCTGAATCCAAAGCTCTGCTTCAAGTCTCCCGCTTCAAAAATGTGCTATTAGGTGGCAAAGCCTTCTACCAACTTTCCCAACGATACTATAACAAACTCCCATCCACTTATGACTATGTACGGGCTATCCAAAGTTTAGAAAGATGTTATATGCAACTTTATTCTAATCTAGCATAGCCTTGGAGTCCTATAGTAGTTTGAACGCAGAGATATCCTGATGGGGTGATGGTGCTTTATAAATAAATAAAGTGAATAAATAAAGCATAGGTTAATTTTCTGTGTGTTACCGCAGGTGGTGTCCTGTACCAGAACTGCAGAGTTGGGTACTACAGAAAGTCATAACAACACCAAAGGCAGAGCTGTCCAACATAGCTCCAGTATGCTGGAGCCATAGCAGGATTACAACCAAACTCAAAACTACCAAAACATTTACCATGTATATATTCATTGTATGGAAGCGTGCTTCTCATAGACATCCTGAAAATCTGGCTTGGATTCCATCCACCCCGATCTAGCTCGCACAACTTGAAGCAGGTGCTTGATTCAGGCAGCTTGAAAGGATATGGACCACAAACTGTCTCAGGAGTACCCCATTTCAGGATCACCTGACTTCTTCACAGAATGGGGCACAAGAGGCGATACATGGAAGAAACTCCTGGCCACGGGCCGCCACAGGACTCCTTCCAGTGGGTTACTCTGGAATACACGGTTTGTGCAAGTACGGGATAACTTAAGGTTGGGGACACTTCGATCCCCAACAAGCAACTGCTGTGGCTCCATTGGTGCTCTTGAGGCACCTCTGTTTCGCAGAGACAGATTTAAAGAGGCATGGGTGGTTTGACTGTGTGGGGGCAGGGAGACAGCATTGTCTGCCTCCACCAAGCTGTCATGTCTAGCCTGGCATTGTGTTAGTGGCACAATGAGCCATTTCCAGATTGGCCAAACACCAGACTCACCCCTTGACCTGCTTCGGCCCAGTCTGACACGGTTATCATGGCTGCCTGTGAGCTGGCAGGGCAGCAAGTCGGACAGACCTAAGCAGTCAATGGGCCCGCCAGACCATTCAACCTGAGACAAATACCTCACTGTGCTCTCTGCACTCCCCACCAGAGGAGGGGCACTCAGCTCCCCGCATACAGGAATATATTATTGAGAATAAACAGTCCTCCCCCACCCCAGTCACTTGTAAAGATTATTATCTGAAAACGTATGGCTTTTGGCTGGTTCATGATGGCGCCACCTCCTCTGCGAGGGGATAACCAGTCCTTAAATATATTGGCATTTTCTGCTCGGTGGGGGGTGACTGATGTCTCAAACCCACCCACCTGGAGCTCTTTCAGCACTGCAGCAGCCATTAAACTGGTCTACCCAAGACTGCTAATTATTAGGGAAACTTTACAAAGGCCGGTGTCTGCTCTCCCACTAGCACTATTAACAAACACACCGAGGTCACCACTGCCACCTAGCCGCACCCACTGTCCTTGTGCGGGAGGCATGAGATATTGTAAACAACGCACTAGAGAACATGTCACAGCCTGGTAGCAAATAGAGATGTTGGGGTTTTCATACAAAAGGACAGGCGTGTTTATACAGCTTACATTTTCTACCAGAGGTCCACTGTTGCTGTTAAAGAATGTGTATTGCAGCTCAAAGATATTTCTTTTAACTACCTTAGAAAGATGAAAGGCTGACTGGACCTGTCAGAATCAGGACCTGTGACCGTGAGGTCGAATGCAGACCCCTGCAGCGGAGGAGTAATAATGGGGAAACTGGGGGCCAAGCCAGTGTCCAAGTGATGTCACTTATGGCAGCTTGGACACCTTAATTCAAAGGGGAGGAGGGGGGTCTAATGTATTACCAAATTAGGGCATAACACCCAATCAGGGATAGCAAGAGCTATATAAATACAAACCTTTTTCCCTCTTCTATCCCTCTGCTATCCTTCTTAATACAAATAACAAATCCACCACTCAAATTACTTTCATCTTTCACTAGCACCGTGATATAGATGTTTCCAAAACAGAACAACAATGTAAGTAAAGATAAAGGGGCATATTATCAAGCATGGTGTTAACATTATCGCCGCTTTAGCGGCAGAAAACTTCAGCTAAAGCGGCAATAATGGGCTTGATAATACGCCGTAGAGAATTCCCATAGAAGCCTATGTTCAGAACATTCACAAGGGCGTATTATCAAGCCCATTATTGCTGCTTTAGGGGCAGTTTTCTGCACCACTAAAGCGGCGATAATGTTAATGCCATTTATTGATAATATGCCCCAAAGTCACCAGTTATATTGGGGATAACCTTTTACGGTACTATGTAGAAGCTGAAAATAGAATTAATAAGGAATAATATAATTAACACAAGTCTCTCTCAGCACAACAAATAATGCAAAAGTACGTGCAGCACGGAGGCAGACAATAAGTACTGAATGCCCAAAGATGTGACATTGGTGACAGCTTTTATAGGCCAAAACCACAAAGGATGTGGCTTCATCACATACGTAGCACAAATTAAGCCCTAGTCATTTGACCAATTAGCAAGGGTCTGAAACAGTTTATACCTTGTAAGGTCCTAACCATACTGTTGCTGACCACGTGCCCCAAGTGGGCAGCTTCTGGGCCTTTCCACTGTAATGTAAGATATAAGTCTGGTGCTTTTCCAGTTATTAATTGCAACATATTACAAAGGACCAGACATATTGCAAAATATGCTATGCTGAAATGTCTGGGTCTAAGTGAGCATCTTCCCTGTCACGTATTATTCTTGATCAAACCTAGAAAAGTACAAGCATTTGTGCACTGCTTTATATGTCAACTTAGCAGGGCCTAAAAACTTACAGCATTTGGTATCTTACAAGAAAGATGGCTTCTACATTGCCCTGTTTGATATCAAATCACTATCTTCTAACCCCCATCACCTCCCTGCCGGCCATAGATGAGTGGTAATTCAATGTCCTTTGCAAATATTATTATCAGCTCAGTCACTATTATCCCTGGGACAGATGTCAATATTGCTCCTAACAATGATGGCTATTTTCAGTCCGTTCTTTTCATACTCGGCATTGTTCCTTTCTTTCACTTGTTCAGTTAATGTCTTTTATAAGACCAGATCCGATCTCTTCTATTGCATAAATCACGCAATCCAAAATGTCAAGTCGCATGTCTGCGATATCTTGTGCAGTTTTTTTTTGTCCAAAAGTGGGGAATAATGTCTTGCAAGATAAAGTCTCTTAACCCACTCAATAGCGGAGTATTTGGCACAGTTAGTTCCAGCACACTATATAAATTTATTCCAGGACACAATAACCTTACATGAATTATTAGGCGTTACTCTTCTACCCTCACTTGTATAGATCTAAGCCTTCCAGATCTTGTTGCTGGCATTTGTCGTAATTGTGATCTACTTAGGTCATTGCATGCCCTTAACCAAGTGTTCAATTCAGATCTTTGATGTTCCAAAGTCTTGTCTTTGATATATAACTAGCGGGTGATGCACCACTATGTGCCTAATTGGAGCATCACCAGAAACTCTGCACCTCCTAGGGGTCTATTGGTGAAGACGCCAGTCAACCATTTAGAAGAAAACGTTGGTGCCTTGATGGTCTACTGTCAGAGGTTACTAACACATGACAGTTGGCACTCCCTCGGAAGGCAGGCGTCTTTGGGGATTGATAACTAGAGGCCTGGACCTGGACTTGTTGTGGGCAGTAGGTAACTGCCTTTGGTGTCTATTGTCATCTGTTCTAGGCCTAGCCTGTCCCGAGCAGGTATCTGCCTCTTACTTCCCGTTGGTCTTGTCTTGCGTGGTGGATCGGAGGGTGTACCTGAGAGGTGCCTTAGATGTCGCGGGTGGTGCTGGTGGAGCTGATTCTCTGTTGTCTGGCCCTTCTTCTTTGTTGGCGTGGGAGCGGTGAATCCAGGAGGTCAGCCCTTGGCACTTGACTGCTGTTGCATTAGTCAGGATGATCTGGTGTGGTCCCTTCCACCTTGGCTGGAGGCAGTGCCGTCAGCTGTGGGCCTTTACCCAGATCCAGTCACCAGGCTGCGGGTCATGTGGCGGTGGAGTTCTTGCTTCTGGAAGAGCCTGCAGGACCTGGCGGTGAAGATAACGTAAAGTCTCTGTTAATTTCTCACAATAACATAAAAGCAGATCATCTGTTACTGATAGTGGGGCTGTGGACATATGGCCTGCAATGTTCATGGGGCGGCCAAATACTATTTTGTGAGGGCTGAGTTTTGTTACTCTATCTGGTGTGCTCCTCATTGCCAGCAGGGATAGTAGTAGTGCATCTACCCATGAAAGTTCAGTTGATGCACACATTTTTCCAATCGTATTCTTCAACACCCCATTCTTTCTCTCCACCGCGCCCACTGCGGGTGGCTGATAGGCGCAGTGTAACTTCTGTGTGACCCCAAGCCCCTTTTATAGTTCTCTTTCACTTGAGAGATGAACACAGGGTCATTTTCTGAGCTCAGGAGGGATGGAATCCCAAATTGCGGAATGAGTTCTTTTAGAAAGCATTTGGCCCCAGTCTCTGCATTACAGTTCTTGGTGGGATACTCATCTGTCCACTTGCCGAACATGAACACTATTACCAAAACATATTGTACTTTTGAGTGGGGGCCATGTCTATGAAGTCCATCTGGAGACTTTCGAATGGTCCATGGGGAAGTGGGAAATGACCAGGTGCATTTGGTGTGTCCTCTCCAATATTGTATTGTGCGCAAACAGTGCATTGTCTGCAAAGTCTTTCTGCTATTTGGCGGATCATGGATTTGTACCAACATAGAGAAAACAGTCTGATCCTGCCATCTCGGCCATCATGTGAGGGACTGTGAAAAAGGTGTGTGACAGAAGGAAGCATTGCTGAAGGCAGGCATATATTTCCATTGGGCCTTGTCCATAACCCCTCCGTTCTTTGCACACATCCTCCTTTGGCCCATTCCTCTGAATATTTATTGGGTCAGAGTGTAATGAGTCACTGTTATCTTTAGTGGTCTTCTCGCTGCTTGTTATTTTGTACCATTGCTAACTGGCAGCCTGTCAGTGCTACTCTCTTTTCTTCCCCGTCAATAAATGTGTTGCCCTTCGATACATACTCCTTTGATGATGTGTGCGCTGCACATTTTATTATGGCTACTTTCGGTGGTCTTAGTAATGCTTGGAGGAGGTCACTTATCAACTGTACATGTTGTATTTGGTGGCCTATGGATGTGAGGAATTCCCTCATGGAGAGAGAGGGAGAGAGACGACATTTTAATAAACACAGAAGGTCATTGTTAATGCCAGACATAATTAGATGCCCAGTTATGAAATAAAGTGCACCCACGTTCTTTCATTAAGTGCAGATATACAACTGTTGTTAATTCACAAGAGTTTACAGAAATAGGTCAAGAAACAGTACTCCTAGAAAATATTTGTGAACTGCATTTAAGCATGAGCAAATAAGCAGGTGTAGATCTTCTCATGCGAAAATCTACACCTCCACTTGTATCCAACCTCGGAAGAAGTATTATGTCTGCCACTTTCAGGAGTAAAAATCAAACCTGTCTCAGCATGGGAACATTTTTCAGAGAAGAGCTGGTGAAAACCCTTAAAACATGCACGTTAGTAGTTTTGCGCATACTCCAACGGCATTTCAGCCCTGTAACTTTTTCTTACCATTGCCTTCAGCCCCTGTATGTATATCTGTGGCACGGGTTAGCATAAGGTAATAGTTAGTATTCAAACCCTACTATGGAAGGAGCCCTGGCATATTCAGAAATGCTATTTTAGAGATCTTATATAAGGATATTGCTGCCATAATTTGTCGCCGCATTACATGGCACAAAAGGGACAAGTGTTTTTTTTTTCTTCAGGACACCTATTCACAAACACCTTTCAAGACTGCACCTGTATATTAAAAGACATATTAAATGAGTGCACATTGTATCCTTGAAACATCATATTACGAAGCACAGTTATTCAATGCACACTATCCTTCTGTATTTGCATATATTCATTACTAATGATCAATTAATAAACATAATATTACAACTCTGTGTCCAAATCCTTGGTGGGCCCTTGCGAATACACTGCTTTAAAAAGCATTTTAGCATATTCACCTTACAATATAATTAGTTATATTTCTTTGAAGAGCCTAGAAATGAAAACATTCTTTTAGATGCATACCTAAAATAGTACTTCTCCTTGCGCCATTCAATTAGGTACAACCCTTATAATCTTTCCCCCTTCCAGTACTTTTCTAGCCGTGCCCACTGTTTAAGAATTGTGCAGCGAGCCTGTGTTGTTGCTAAAGCATTAACCAGAATTAGAGCTATATCTCCATCGTGGAAAGGTGTGCCTCTTAAATCAGGCTGAACATGTTCATAATTATCTTCAGCTAGCACACATGCATTACACTTTACCAAACACTCAATGTGCAAACCAAAAGATAAATTACATTTTTGGTTCTGCTGTTTGTAAGATCTTTCGAATGGTACATTACACCCTTGTATTCTATGGTTTTACCAACCAGGCCCTGTTCACAAATAGAGCAACCCCCCCATTTGTTGTTACCAATGGCTCTAGTTTCATGTAAGGTGCTCTGAAAGCCTTCTCCTTTTTCTGAGTACGTATGTACCAGTGAATTTCTCAAATTAGCGTTGCGTTTAAAAGCAAAAAGTGGCTTCTCTATTTGGTTCTCTCTTTCATCATTTAAGATTTTCCAACTTCCATTGGTATTATTTTTTATTTGGTTGCTTACATTGGAGAATTTGCTAACAAAGACAATCTTCTCCACGTTCTTTTTCGCATCCTTATTTTTGTTCATGTCTAACATGGCTACACGATTGTAAAATCTTGCTCTTTTAAACAAATTTTTAATTAGTTTTTTAGGATAGCCTCTTACTGGCAACTTTTCTTTAAAAATTTCTGCATGGGCATAAAAGTCCTCCAAACTCGTACAGTTTCTCCGAAGACGCAGAAATTCCCCGAAGGGGATGTTGTCTTTCTGCGACTTGGGGTGGTGACTTTGGTAGTGGAGTAAGGTATTTTTGTCAGGTTTGCTGTATAATTCTACTGCCAGTATTCCATCTACACTCTTAATGCAGACATCTAGGATCCCTTCAAAATGAACTTAAACATATTGCATTGACCTAGATGGCGGTGCCAAAAACCAACAATCTCTGAGTCTACCTTTTCGCCCCTTGGAGGAAAGGTAATTAATTTGCCCTTAGTAGGACAGCCTCCTAATGCAAAATTAAGACAGGATATATAATATTAGTAACTGTATTTTTAAAAATTCCTGATTAGGATCCACTACTTAAATAAGAACAGATTGCCAGAAAAGACGAACTGCAGAGAAACCTCTGGCTTCTTTCACATACAGTTCTAGTGAGGTGAGCCTACCTTAGAATCATTAAAAACAATAAGGGGACAGTGAACTTGGTGGTCTTAACGCGTGCATCCTTATTTTTCAGCCATTTGGAGGAACAATTATTCTGTTCAACCCCAAATTGTCGCTTATGAGGGAGGTTTTTTCCCCTTCTTCGCTCTTTCCTTTATCAAAAGGTAAGAGACAATATAAATATCTATGTAGAGTGGAATAGTGTTTGAGCTGGGTACGTATGGATGATTTTTGGATAAGTGGCGCTCAGATACTGGGACTATGTAGAAGATGGAGCCAAACTTACAAAGGAGAAATGTTGATAAGTGTTTATAGCCTTACTATTTTTCTTCTCTTTTTATAAATATACATTGCACGATAGGGAGGTTGTAAATCTGAATTATATTTGGGATTTCGGTTAACATCTATAATTATTAGAGAATGGAATCTTTGAGCGACAATTAGGAGAGGAAAGGTAGCGGAAGTGGTAGCTTTCTTTTCTCTTTTCTTTCTATTCTGTTTTCTTTCTCTCATTTCTTTTGTTCTTCTTGCATTTGTTTTTTTCTTCTTTGTTCTATTTTCTCTGGTTTTTATATTTTTTCTTGCTCTCTGGTTTCTAGTCTATTCCTATTCTCTCTCTTACCAACATTCCATGTCCTCCCCCTCTCATATTAATATTGCATGTATGTATAACACATGTCATACCAAGTATGTTATTTATATGGATTTGCAAGAGATAGAGCATATATATTTGCAAGTGATAGTACAATAATACTTATGTCTTATTATAGGTTATCGCATGAAAAAGAAATTTCCAGACTGAGTGTATATCCATTTTAGTCTTGATAAAGATGGACCTTTAAAGATTTCTCCACCGAAACGCGTTGACGCAAAATTTCTGTACACAATCTGCTTGGGGAACATCGGTGTCTGAGAAGCATTAACAGTGATTGCTCCAAGCTGTGTTCTAGTATATAAATCCATAACAGATGTGTAATGTCTGTGCACTCGCAGTTCATTTTTCATGCATTAGTTAGGATTTATTTTTATGAAATGTTAATTTAATCCTCTTTTTTTAATTATGTACTTATTTGCTGTGTTTTAATCTGAGAAGATTTTGTATTAGGCTTAATAAATTGTGTATTACATTTTTTTATTAATTGGTTAAATAATTTTCCTTTGTATTTGGTGGCTCTATCGAGATTTAAAAACGTGGTGAATGGGGCGTGAACCAAATGAATGAGTAGTATGGTTATATGAAGTTTGCAGATGCGCATTGGTTCCCAAGGGATTTTTTTGCTCTTTCGGTGATATTGTCTCCCATGATGCATTTCTCATCAAAGAACTTTCATTTTGTTTATTCAAGAGTTAGACAGTGCACTGTGCTGAATAAATACACTGATCACATGGTAAATTAATCATGGGAAAGACATCTTTCTTTTTTTTTTAAAGTACAAGGTTCTAGGCAGTCAGGAGCTGATAGCAGCCTCTCTGTGCAGGAGATGTTGGTGGTCAGAGTCAGGTTGATGGCTCCTGCCCTTTCTGATGACACAAGCGAGGGAGGAAGCCGGCGGCACATGCTGCGAATGTGGGGGACAGAGGGGTTCATTAGAAGCAGGGCAACCAGCATGACCATTCTGTGCTTTGACACCTCAGGAGCTGGTCAATAATTTGACTAAGATCGCACTTTTTTTTCAAGGTTGCAACTGATTGGGCAAATCAGCCACTCTCTCCTTCTAGAGCACATCTGACAGCAAAGGACCATACTTTCACAGGAGATAAAGAGTACACCATGTTAAATAAATACAGTGGTCATGTAGTAAATTAATTTGACAGGAGTCAGCTTTTTTTAAAAGGAAAGAAGTACATTCTTAGGAAGGCAATGGAGTCCATCCCAGTTTCAGTGTCTTTGCACTGGTGATGCTGACAGCCAGGCACAGCTCTGGAGAAAGGTGACTGGTTATGCTGCAAATAGAATGTGGGCCCCAAGTGCTTGCTTTGAAGGACCCCCTGCATGGGGATAGTGCAAGGGGCATGCAGGAACAGAAGCTGTGGGCCTGCACAGCAGCAGGACATGTACTGACTCTGTGGAGCTGCTCCATGGTGGGCAGAGGGGGTAGAGGATTGACTGCACTGAAGGTGCTGATTTGATGGCAAACAATCAAGGTGAGCACAGGTGAGCACAGGTTCAGCAACTTCAGCCCTCACTTTCACTTTCGGTTTCTGAGCTGATCGACCTCGGTTATGCTGCCCCATAAGTCTCTCCCCACCCAAGGCCTAGGTGCACTCATGGCGAGCCCAGCATTCCTGATTATAATGAGGTCTATCTGTAGAAATGTTGAATGTGACTACTCTACAATGGACAAGACTGGACAATCTTGGAGGGGCCACAAGAATCTTTAGGCTGTCCTGGCCCCTGTGGGCCCCCCGCGGCTATGGCTCTGCTTGTATCCAGGCCTATGGATGCCCCTCATCCTAAGGTACAAAGGAGCAAGATGTCCCCCCACCTGGCCTCTTTCACCCCTGCCCTCCACAGCACAAACCCATCCCTTGCCCTGCATCACACAACATCCCCCTGTACACATATATCATGTGTTCAGAGTAGGTGGTACACGTGTGCTTTAAACCCTCCAGAAAAGGGTATATGGTGTGGTATTATCATTCAGTAATTGTGGGTCTTGAATAATATTACCCAATCCCTGGGATTGTACCCATAATTGTATGGCACTGCTCAATTGTCACCTCATGGCACTGCAACAACTGGGTACAGAGTCCGCACCCATCAAGGGTGAACTTGAAATTGGGACCCGCATTGGGATCATGGCTGCTCTGGGATCCCATATGCCTGATATTTACTCCCTGGGACAGATCACATATTTAGAGCTGTAAACTGTGGATTGGGATAACTGCAAGACAATGTCAAAAGCAGGAAGGAGCCATTGTGGAAACAGTACTCATGACAGGTGCTCCCCATGTCTCATTGGATATTCGTGTACACATGAGCCTCCAATAGTCCAGGTATTGTTGATACTTGCTGGCAGTTGAAATGCCTATTTTATATTCCATTTGTCATAGTAACAAACAGTAGGAGGCTCAATGCCTAAACACAGATCATTGTTTGGCTTTAAATGCAACTATTAGAATATTATTCTTGCTGAGGTTTGATGTAATAAATGCATGTCACAGTCACAATTGTGTCACACAAATATGTTCTAACAGATGAATGCAGGTATTACAGAGTGTATTGTTTCACTGATTGTAACTGCTGATGCTGCTCTAAAATGGTCGTACAAATGCAAGGGGCTCTTGCTTACACAGGTCAGGCTGCAGCAAGGTGCTCCCTGATCATGAGACAGCTGACAGTTCTCTCACCCACAGGAGCTGGGCACAGGAGCAGGGCACACCTTCCATCTGTGGGTGCTTCCTGCCCCCACACCCCCATGGGGGGCATTTTCATGACTTAAGTGACTTTGACTGAGATCATTCCGCTCTTTTAGCTTTTGAAAGGGAATTAATAAACAACTGAATTATTGCACCTGGGGAAACAATTAAAGCTCTTTGTTTGCAGAGGTATTTAGAAGAAAATGACAACCTGAAAGCCCCACCACTCTGCCCAGGCCACAGATGGGTGTTTTGTCTCTGTAACCTGATCCTGCAATCACACACCTCCTGACAGCTAC
This sequence comes from Lissotriton helveticus, assembly GCF_964261635.1. NCBI lineage: Eukaryota > Metazoa > Chordata > Amphibia > Caudata > Salamandridae > Lissotriton > Lissotriton helveticus. Next base: position 55,366,928 of record NC_136059.1, read on the forward strand.
CTGCCTGACTCCTCTCTTTCATGTGAGAAAATAACCTGTAATGCATCCCTCAGACTGCCTCATTTCTGTAATCCTCCCCTTAATTTAACAAGAACTGGCTTATTGTGTGAACTGTTATTGCTGCTGGATGGTGTGAGATCATCCCTTGGTGAGACCCACAGGTTAGGGCATGATCCAGTGGGAGGGGCATGAGGTGGCACCTTCTGCATCATGTACCAGCATCAGTTGCCCTCTTCCTGCTCACAGCAGTGCACTGGTGTGTTTGAGAGTGATTTTCAAAGTTGTCCTTACCGCGCCTTCTCCGTGCAAAACAAACTGCAGCTGGTGCTGAGCCTCATCAGCGTTTAAATGAAGCCTGCGCAGGTGTTGCCTGTGCTGTGCCTACTGTGCACTAGGGAAGCTTGCAGTGCAACTCTGGGTCCTATTCTTTGTACGTATGCAAACAAAGAGCACTGGTGCTGGCTGTGCTGTACTTGTGTGAAGGAATGTTATATTTCTGCCCTCTGTGTGTGCATTTGTGTGTGTGTGTATGTGTATGTGTGCATATATGTGTATGTGCAAGTGGTGGTTGAGTGTGTGGTGTTGTGGGTGGCTATGTGTGTCTGTGAGAGGTTCTGTGGGTGTGGGGTTGGATGTGTAGGTGGTTGTATGTGTGTGTTAGTGGTATTGTGGGTGTGTAATTGAGGGTGTGAGTGGATGTGTGAGTGGCTGAGTGGGTCTGTGAGTGAGTGTGTGTGTATGTGTGTGCGTGTGTGTTTGTGTGTGCGTGTGTGCATGCATGCTCTGGCCGCAATTGGAAAAACTCAGTTGCAAGATCAAGACCTAAATCCCATCTCCCACTGAAGCCATTCTGGGCTTGTGTCAGTAAGCAGCTCTGGCCATATGCATATGTATAAGGGTGTGTGAGAGATTGCTCAGGGCAAATACTGGTTCTGTGCATAAGCTTCTGGTCATGTGTGCCTGCTTACATGCATGTGCATGTGTGCACATGAGCTCAGAGCAGGGTCTTGAGCTCTGTATGTGGGGCAGTCCAGCAGGATAAGGTTCCCTCAGCATGCATTCTAGGCCTGGGGAGTAAGCTACCTGGGCATAGTAATATGCATGTGTGAAAAACTGCACAGGTCAGGGCCTAGTTCTGTGCATTCACTTCTGATTGTGTGTGTCGATTAAGATGGAACCTCTGGTCACCTCCTAACCTTTTCATCTTTTCTTCTGCAGGTGACCAACTGCAATTGGAAGACAGGTAAACCATTACAGTCATCCATGCCTATATACAAAAAAAAACCTAGGTGGGAATTCACAGTGCAAGTTCTCTGTTATCAAATATATGAATGGTAGAGCACAATGTCCGGCCAGGGGCAGAGAGCTGGGTGTGAGGCTGGAGCCAAGATAAGGCCAAGATATGGGTGTGAGGCAAGAGTCAAGATGGGGCAGAGACGTGCGTTTGGGGACAGGCACCACAAATAAAGAGAGAAGTAGTGTGGGTCAGGAGCCACGATAGAACAGAGAAGTGAGTGTACGTCTGGAGCCACGATGGGACAGATAAGAGAGTATGGGAATGTTGCCACGATGGAACAGAGAAGTGAGTGTGGGTCAGGAGCCTCATTGGAACAGAGAAGTGAGTGTAAGGCTAGAACCACGATAGAACAGATAAGAGAGTGTGGGGATGTTGCCATGATGGAACAGACAAGTGAGTGTAAGGCTAGAGCCATGATGGAACAGACAAGTGAGTGAGTGTAAAGCTAGAGCCACTATGAAACTGAAAAGTGAGGGGCATATTATTAAGACAGGCGATAAAATTATCGCCGATTTAGCAGCAGAAAACTGCCACTAAAGCGGCGATAATTGGCTTGATAATATGCTCTATGGAATTCTAATTGAAGCCCATGTTAAATATGAAGGACATCTAACATGGGCTTCAATTGTAATTCATAGAGCATATTATCAAGCCAATTATCGCCACTTTAGCAGCAGTTTTCTGCCGCTAAAGCGGCGATAATTTTATCGCCTGTCTTGATAATATGCCCCTGAGTGTGGGCCAGGAGCCACAATGGAACAGAGAAGTAAGTGTTGCGATGGCGCCACGATGGAACAGAGTAGTGAGTGTGGGGATGGAGCCACAATGAAACAGAGAAGTGAGTGTGGGGACCGGCGTCACGATGGAACAGAGAAGTGTGTGTGGGACTGGAGCCAAGATGTGGCAGAGGGGAAACAACCTTTACAACGCAGTCATTACATCGTACTACCATTACATAGCAGTCATTACATCGCAAAATCTGTTACTTCGCATGTCATTACAGTACAGCCATTACATTGCATGTCACTACTGTTGCACTCACTGGAGTAGGAATAGTAATTATTACCCCTACACTATCCAACACTTACCCTACTGTTGCACTCACTGGAGTTATAATACTAATTTTTACCCCTATACTATCCAATACTTACCTCAAATGCAATGTAATGGTATGCATTGTAAAAGAATGCGTTGTAAAGGATGTTGCGATGTAAAAACTGCGATGTAAAGGCATTCATTGTAAATGCATGTGTTGTAAGTCATACATTCGTGGCAGAGAGTAAGTGTGGGACAGACACCACAATCAAAGAGAGAAGTAGTGTGGGTCAGGAGCCACAATGGAACAGAGAAGTGAGTGTAAGGCTAGAACCACGATGGAACAGAGAAGTGAGTGTAGGTCAGGAGCCACGATGGAACAGAGAAGTGAGTGCGGGTCAGGAACCATGATGGAACAGAGAAGTAGTGTGGGTCAGGAGCCATAATGGAACAGAGAAGTAGTGTGGGTCAGTAGTCACGATGGAACAGGGAAGTTAGTGTGTGTCAGTAGCCACGATGGAACAGAGAAGTACTGTGGGTCATGAGCCACAATGGAACAGAGAAGTGAGTGTGAGGATGCAGCCACGATGGAACAGAGTAGTGAGTGTGTGGATGGAGCCACGTTGCTCGTGTGGAATCGCGTTGTTCGTCGGGAGACATTGCTAAACTCGCACCAGGGTGCGTTGCTCGCGTGGAATTGCGTTGTTCGTAGGGAGATGTTGCTATACATACCCTCAGAGCTATGATCTTTTAGTTATCTATACTATTCCTTTCTCAGGTAGGTAGTCTAGAGTGTTATGTTTGTTGTTAGATATTCTGGGAAGGGACTGTGATGAGTAATGACTTTATAGCTAATTAAGCTGAAAACACCCGAAAAGTAGGAAAATATGTCTTTACATCTTGGCGTTGTGACTCACAGGATTGTCGGGTGGAAATTGTGTAGGGGAAATCGATGATATTTTGGCTGCGTACAATTAAAGAGTTGAAGTTAAGTGAATTTCAAAGAAAAGATACATTATGTTTTCTAGGAAAACATAGACCGAGTTTCAATTGACTTTGGAGATTCCCAGATGGGAGTCGACTCCATATGGAGAACTGGCTCATGAATGGGCTAATTCGACGGATTTAAGTAAAAACTGGAATTCATTTCTGTTAGAGGCTGAACCGGCTCAGGTGGCGTCATGTTTACAGAAAGTGCCGGTGGTGAAGGGAGAAGAGCTTCCTATATTAGGACGAAGGGGATGGATTTTTCTAAATGCTTACAGATTAGTGCATGAAAATTATACGAAAATGCAGCGTGAGTGTAAAGAATTCAAAGAACAATATGTGGAAGTGAAAAATGCTAACACGCTGCTGCGATGTCAGAATAAACTACTTGCAGATAAGCTAGAAACTTATCAGACCGTTGCAGAAAGAGCTGCAAACATGGTGGTTTGTTCGATTTGTAAAGTACTAGTTAGTCGGGGTAAGCTTGGTACCAACTATGCACCATGCACTGCTCCTGGACAGACTAGCCATGTCTGGGATAAAAGAACAAGCTCTCCAATGGCTAACATCTTTCCTGTCAGGGAGGACGCAGAGGATCCAATTAGCAGATCGTGTATCTGATGTAGGTGTCTTGGAATGTGGAGTCCCGCAAGGGTCCGCACTCTTGCCACTCCTATTCAATTTATATCTGCAGCCACTGATAGACTCTTTGGTAAACATGGGCTGTAAAGTTTTTAACTATGCCGATGATACTCAGCTGCTTCTGAGTATCGATAATACAACATCGGCTCAGTCCATGGCCCAAAAGATATTGCGGTTTACAGTGAACTGGATGACGTCTAACCTATTAAAAATCAATCCAGATAAACGGAGGTCCTAGTAGTTTCAACTATTGCCTCACCCTGGAATGATCTGTTCTGGCCCCAAGAACTTGGACCCACCCCAAAGCCATGCCCCAGCGTAAAGAGCCTTGGTAAATTAAGATCGACCAGGAGCTCTCGATGACCAGCCAAGTATCCGCTGTGGTCGGATTATGTACCAACTTGATTAGGCAGTTGCGAAAGCTAGCCCCTTTGCTTTCTACAAATATGCTTCGAACTATTTTTTCAGCTACAATAGTCTCCAGAATCGACTATGGGAACGCACTATATCTAGGTCTTCCCAAAAATTTAATCAACCGTCTACAAGTCACCCTGAATGATGCAGCATGGTTGATCTTTGGATTACCTAGACAGACCCATGCTTCCCCTCTACTTTACAGGTTACACTGGCTCCCTATAAAGCAGAGGGTTGAATTTAAAAGCCTGTGCATCGCCCATAAGGCAATTTATGGGCAGGCGCCTATATAAAAGGGAGGCTTGAAGTGTATAATCCCAAGCGAGCTCTACGATCCGCCAATTCTCTACTGCTATCATGCCCGCGTTTTAAAATGGTGACCAAAGGTGGTAGATCCTTTTCAGTCCAAGCCCCTACCATTTGGAATAAGCTAACGGAGGTCCTCCGTAAAGAATCTAATCTTCTCCGTTTTAGGAAATGTCTGAAGACATTGCTCTTCAGGGACGCTTTTGCATCCCTGTAAGATTGGTCGGTAATCTGTACTCTTCGTCACCCTACTTCTTGTTGCTGTACTCTGTCAGAAGCGCCTTGAGACCTGTCGGTGATTTGGTGCGATATAAAACTCAGATACAAATACAAATACAAATACAAATACAACTATGGTACCGAGGCCAGAGAGGTCATCTCCAAAAACACCACACGATCCAGTGGGAGGTGCACCTAAGGAAGATCCAGGAAGACAAAAGTAGAACAGATCCAAATGTATCCATTCATATTGCATATGATGATGACGAGGGGCTGATCGTGCAGGGGAAAGTCAAGAAGCGACTGACATATTTTATGGTACACCCAGTACCCCTGGCAGGAGCACTGCAGTGGTAGCACCTTCACCCTCTACCCCTGCAACATGTATGAGGTACACTAAGAGTCTGGGAGAGACACCAATGCGAAAAAGTACACCAATGAGCTTAACTGGGTTGAAGAAGTCTGCATCATCATCATCACGTATGAAAAAAACGGTCCAGCCCACCATTATAAGCAGGTTTTGGTCGGATGCGCCATTTGAACGCAACCACCCGATGGCACGTCTTTATAATGCAATGCTGGCTAAAATGTTAGCGCTCGACTTTCTCCTTTTTTCTTTCGTGGAAGGGGTGGGGTTTCTAGAATTTCTGGCAAAAGTCTGCCATAAATGGAAGGTTCCTAGCCGGTCCTATTTTGCCAGAGTTGCGGTTCCAGCGCTACAGCAAGATGTGCTGGAGGTGATTGGGGCAGCTTTGCAGAAGAGTGCTGTTCACACTATCCACCTGACAACAGACATGTGGACCAGTTGCCAAGCCCTTGATTACATGTGCATCACTGCACACTGGGTCTCTTTTGCAGGGGTTAGAGAAAAAATAAGTGCTGATGTTGACCCGGAAACAGTTTATTAGGCTACTCGGAAAAACATGCAACAGTAGCCATGTTTGCCATGGAGAAATCTCATACTGCACAAAACCTTTTGGATGAGTTTCAGAGTAAGGTCTATGAATGGCTGCATCCAAGAAAGCGCATGATTGGTTATGTTTCCACGGAAAATGGCAGTAATATAGTTAAGGCCATGCAGGAAGATAGCTATTTCAGAGTGCCGTGTTTGGCGCACAGTATTAACATTGTTGTGCAAGATTTCTTTAAACAAGAAAATACAGTCAACAAGTTACTGACCACCTGCCGAATAATCTGCACACATTTCAGCCATTCTTTTAAGGCCCGGAAGAAGCTGAGGAAGATGCAACATGAACGTAGACTGCCAGTCAAAGGGCTCATCCAGGAGGTGGCAACACGTTGGAACTCAACCTTCCACATGCTAGAGCGTCTGTCAGAGGGTGGTAATCAATCAGTATGTCTTTGAACTGGGTTCTACCATGAAAGACATGTGTCTTCAGTTGGAGGAATGGAAGCTAGTTAAAAGCCTGACAGACCTGCTTCGTCCTTTTGAGATCTTCACGCGTGAAGTCAGCAGGGAGGACTGTACTTTGGGCAAAGCTATCCCATTGTTGCGCATGCTAGAGCACCAACTGAATTATTTACAACAAGGGGTGGTGATGGACAGAGTCTCTGAATTAAGCAGAGTACTCTCACCCAGTCAAGAGATCAGGGCTAGATCCAACACCGTTTTTTAGCTCATTGCACCATCCCAGTTTCAGAACCTGGCTGTATGCAAATTAGTCTGTCCCTGGCCCAGTGCATCATGGGAACAGGGCAGACCAGACTACAAAAGCCAATTCTTACACTGGGAAGGAAACAAGCTTCCGGGGACCGGTTTCTGGCATTACAGCCGTCTTCGGCCCGGCTTGCTTGAATCCTGATGGTGCAATGAGCAAGGGACTCACATCTGAGTATACCCTTCCACGCTTAGGGTGGACAAAATTATTTACAACAAGGGGTGGTGATGGACAGAGTCTCTGAATTAAGCAGAGTACTCTCACCCAGTCAAGAGATCAGGGCTAGATCCAACACCGTTTTTTAGCTCATTGCACCATCCCAGTTTCAGAACCTGGCTGTATGCAAATTAGTCTGTCCCTGGCCCAGTGCATCATGGGAACAGGGCAGACCAGACTACAAAAGCCAATTCTTACACTGGGAAGGAAACAAGCTTCCGGGGACCGGTTTCTGGCATTACAGCCGTCTTCGGCCCGGCTTGCTTGAATCCTGATGGTGCAATGAGCAAGGGACTCACATCTGAGTATACCCTTCCACGCTTAGGGTGGACAAAATTATTTACAACAAGGGGTGGTGATGGACAGAGTCTCTGAATTAAGCAGAGTACTCTCACCCAGTCAAGAGATCAGGGCTAGATCCAACACCGTTTTTTAGCTCATTGCACCATCCCAGTTTCAGAACCTGGCTGTATGCAAATTAGTCTGTCCCTGGCCCAGTGCATCATGGGAACAGGGCAGACCAGACTACAAAAGCCAATTCTTACACTGGGAAGGAAACAAGCTTCCGGGGACCGGTTTCTGGCATTACAGCCGTCTTCGGCCCGGCTTGCTTGAATCCTGATGGTGCAATGAGCAAGGGACTCACATCTGAGTATACCCTTCCACGCTTAGGGTGGACAAAATTATTTACAACAAGGGGTGGTGATGGACAGAGTCTCTGAATTAAGCAGAGTACTCTCACCCAGTCAAGAGATCAGGGCTAGATCCAACACCGTTTTTTAGCTCATTGCACCATCCCAGTTTCAGAACCTGGCTGTATGCAAATTAGTCTGTCCCTGGCCCAGTGCATCATGGGAACAGGGCAGACCAGACTACAAAAGCCAATTCTTACACTGGGAAGGAAACAAGCTTCCGGGGACCGGTTTCTGGCATTACAGCCGTCTTCGGCCCGGCTTGCTTGAATCCTGATGGTGCAATGAGCAAGGGACTCACATCTGAGTATACCCTTCCACGCTTAGGGTGGACAAAATTATTTACAACAAGGGGTGGTGATGGACAGAGTCTCTGAATTAAGCAGAGTACTCTCACCCAGTCAAGAGATCAGGGCTAGATCCAACACCGTTTTTTAGCTCATTGCACCATCCCAGTTTCAGAACCTGGCTGTATGCAAATTAGTCTGTCCCTGGCCCAGTGCATCATGGGAACAGGGCAGACCAGACTACAAAAGCCAATTCTTACACTGGGAAGGAAACAAGCTTCCGGGGACCGGTTTCTGGCATTACAGCCGTCTTCGGCCCGGCTTGCTTGAATCCTGATGGTGCAATGAGCAAGGGACTCACATCTGAGTATACCCTTCCACGCTTAGGGTGGACAAAATTATTTACAACAAGGGGTGGTGATGGACAGAGTCTCTGAATTAAGCAGAGTACTCTCACCCAGTCAAGAGATCAGGGCTAGATCCAACACCGTTTTTAGCTCATTGCACCAACCCAGTTTCAGAACCTGGCTGTATGCAAATTAGTCTGTCCCTGGCCCAGTGCATCATGGGAACAGGGCAGACCAGACTACAAAAGCCAATTCTTACACTGGGAAGGAAACAAGCTTCCGGGGACCGGTTTCTGGCATTACAGCCGTCTTCGGCCCGGCTTGCTTGAATCCTGATGGTGCAATGAGCAAGGGACTCACATCTGAGTATACCCTTCCACGCTTAGGTGTGGCAGGGTATACTCAGACATGAGTCCCTTTCTCACTGCTCCATCAGGATTCAAGCCAGCCGGGCCGAAGAGGCTGAAATGCCAGAAACCGGTCCCCGGTAGCTTGTCTCCTTTCTGGTGAAGAATTGGCTTGGTAGTTTGGTCTGCCCTGTTCCCATGATGCACTGGGCCAGGGACAGACTAATTTGCATATAGCCAGGTTCTGAGCTGGGATGGGGCAGTGAGATAAATAACGGTGATGGATCAAGCCCTGATCTTTGGACTGGGTAAGAGTGGTCTGCTTAATTCAGACACTCTGTTCATCACCACCCCCTTTTCTGTATCGTTTTTGGCCACTATAGGTGTGGCAGGGTATACTCAGACATGAGTCCCTTTCTCACTGCTCCATCAGGATTCAAGCCAGCCGGGCCGAAGAGGCTGAAATGCCAGAAACCGGTCCCCGGTAGCTTGTCTCCTTTCTGGTGAAGAATTGGCTTGGTAGTTTGGTCTGCCCTGTTCCCATGATGCACTGGGCCAGGGACAGACTAATTTGCATATAGCCAGGTTCTGAGCTGGGATGGGGCAGTGAGATAAATAACGGTGATGGATCAAGCCCTGATCTTTGGACTGGGTAAGAGTGGTCTGCTTAATTCAGACACTCTGTTCATCACCACCCCCTTTTCTGTATCGTTTTTGGCCACTATAGGTGTGGCAGGGTATACTCAGACATGAGTCCCTTTCTCACTGCTCCATCAGGATTCAAGCCAGCCGGGCCGAAGAGGCTGAAATGCCAGAAACCGGTCCCCGGTAGCTTGTCTCCTTTCTGGTGAAGAATTGGCTTGGTAGTTTGGTCTGCCCTGTTCCCATGATGCACTGGGCCAGGGACAGACTAATTTGCATATAGCCAGGTTCTGAGCTGGGATGGGGCAGTGAGATAAATAACGGTGATGGATCAAGCCCTGATCTTTGGACTGGGTAAGAGTGGTCTGCTTAATTCAGACACTCTGTTCATCACCACCCCCTTTTCTGTATCGTTTTTGGCCACTATAGGTGTGGCAGGGTATACTCAGACATGAGTCCCTTTCTCACTGCTCCATCAGGATTCAAGCCAGCCGGGCCGAAGAGGCTGAAATGCCAGAAACCGGTCCCCGGTAGCTTGTCTCCTTTCTGGTGAAGAATTGGCTTGGTAGTTTGGTCTGCCCTGTTCCCATGATGCACTGGGCCAGGGACAGACTAATTTGCATATAGCCAGGTTCTGAGCTGGGATGGGGCAGTGAGATAAATAACGGTGATGGATCAAGCCCTGATCTTTGGACTGGGTAAGAGTGGTCTGCTTAATTCAGACACTCTGTTCATCACCACCCCCTTTTCTGTATCGTTTTTGGCCACTATAGGTGTGGCAGGGTATACTCAGACATGAGTCCCTTTCTCACTGCTCCATCAGGATTCAAGCCAGCCGGGCCGAAGAGGCTGAAATGCCAGAAACCGGTCCCCGGTAGCTTGTCTCCTTTCTGGTGAAGAATTGGCTTGGTAGTTTGGTCTGCCCTGTTCCCATGATGCACTGGGCCAGGGACAGACTAATTTGCATATAGCCAGGTTCTGAGCTGGGATGGGGCAGTGAGATAAATAACGGTGATGGATCAAGCCCTGATCTTTGGACTGGGTAAGAGTGGTCTGCTTAATTCAGACACTCTGTTCATCACCACCCCCTTTTCTGTAGAGCACCAACTGAAGGCAGTGTCTTTAACGTTCTGAGATGATGCTGAAAAGCAAGACACATATCAGTTGGCAGAGAGGTTATTAAGCTGCCTAGTTGACAATGAAAGGCTTAAAAAAATACATACAGAACAACATTACATTTGTGCCACTATTCTGGATCCACGGTAATTACAAAAATGCTGTTGCCAGCAAAGCATTCTTTCCTTTTAAATGAAGCAGATGTTTCAAAGTACAAACATTGGCTAGCTCTGTCAGCCACTCGGTTCTAAAAAGAGCGGCAGAAAATTGATGAACCCGGCAGCCGTACTACTGAATCAGCAGGCCATCCGGCCTCACGGTCCACTTTTGAATCTGTGGCCGAAGGGAGTCATTTTCCATCACAGCCGCTAAAGACACCAGCAACCGTATCATCATCATCATCACCTGCACCAGGCCCAGCCATAATATTGTCGGAAGCGGATTGGCTAACTCAGCAAGGGTTTGCTCGTTCTTTCAGTGATGCAAAGGCCAAAGATGGTACGCAAAGTGGAGCAACCCTGGAGCAACCCTGGAGAACCTTGAGTCGATGGTCCAGGCCTATCTGGATGACCGAACAGAGGTTAATACAAACCCATTGCAGTATTGGTATGTGAAAAGGCCACTATGGCGACTGATCGCCAACCTGGCTCTAAATTATTTGTCTTACCCACTCGCAAGCGTGTCTTCTAAATGTGTTTTCAGTGCTGCTGGTGCCATTGTAACTTCAAAAAGGACCCGCCTCTCGCCCAAAAATGTGGAGAGTTTAACAAAGATAAAGATGAATCAGCACTTCATACCATCAGATTACAAAATACGTGAATGCACGCAGGAAGAAGAAGAGGACACTGACTTAGGTGACGGAAGTTCATCTCGGTTAGCTGACCTACTCCCATCTCAATTTACAGAGTTTGAGGACGAGCTCTACTTCCCTGACACCGAGGCCTGAAAATGACTTCCTTTTTTTCTTCCTTATTCACTTTTATTCCTGTGTGTCTGTCTTTGTTTTGCAACTTTTACCACAACAAAACTCCAATCACCTAATCACAACAAGTCCATCAGCACTCAGCACTGTCTTCATCTTATTTCCTTATTTATTTGAAGGTGCTGCAGTCTGCATTCCTGAGGTTCACAACAAGTTCACAAGTTCGGTCATGCTCCTCTATCCTCCTCCTCCAGACTCCCCCTATCCATTTCCCTCAAGGCAGATGGCTGGATTACGCAGAATCAAGAAACTTTGTCTTTGGAGACGAGTCCCCTCAAGTGGGACTCACTGTTTACTGACTACATGCTGATTGCTGACAGTTACTTCTGAAATTGACAGGAGAGGCTGCCCTGCTGTGGGCCTTCACTTTTGGAAGAAGATGCGGACATAAAGTGGAAGAGGTAAGGAATAATGAGAAGATGGCATGCAGTGGACAGCAATGGCTGTCTGGCTCTGATGAAAGCAATTGCTGTTTGTTTGTTGTGCATGAAATGAATCATATGTCATCTGGTATTATTTAATCTTTTACAGACTAAATGTAACTCAAGTCTACTCTGCTTTTTTTTCCTTTGTTTAATTTAAATTGTACTTCAACTGCAGGGGGACTACGTTACAGCCATTTTTCAATATGCAAAATGTCCTTGGAGTGGACTCACTGTTTGCCAATATACCATGCTGATTGATGATGAGTGTTGATGATCAAAGTTAAATAATATATCTTTTTTCTTTACAGTCACTCACTGGGATGGATGGATCAACATCGTCGGTTTATGGAAGAACTATAGCTAATTCGTGACATGAGTGGCAAACAGGTAAACCAGTCTACAACAACTACTACAGCAGAACTACATGACTGTCTAGTCGTGGTATGGACTATGGAGCAGTCGAGGCAGTGTAGTGTTGTTGTTAAGCCAGGCAGAGTCCAGACAGCAGGTCATGTAAAATTGGCCCTTGTGGCTTGCTGGGAATGTCTAATTTTGATTGCAAGTGGTTGGTTCCATGGTGGAAAAAGTGAGTTAGGGCCTAGCTGCAGAGCGCGTTTGGAGTGATTTCTAGGTACGCCTCAAATTTTCTAAGTGTGGCTTTTTTCCGTTTTTGCTTTTTGCCTGTTTGGGGGTGTTCTACTTTTTTGCGGGTGGGTTGAGGGGTCTGGGGGCAATGCCGGGAAGGTCTAATATCGGGTCAAGTGGTTTGGAGGAAATCCATGGTGAAAAGGGGGGTTTGGGCCTAGCCCTAGTTGCACTAGCCCTAGTTGCAGAGAGCGTTTTAGCACGGTTAAAAGTTAGGACTAGTAGTATCGCATGTTTTTTGGGGGCTGCTTGGGGGTGTTCAAGATGTTTAGGGGTGGGTTGAAGGGGTCTGGGAGCACTGATGGGAAGGTCTCATTTTATTCTAAAATCGCAGTTTACACTTTACACCTAGCTTGAGGGGAAAGATCCTCAGATTTCGCCCACACTTATTTATCCTTGAAATGGAGACTCAGAGTACGCACTTTCGAAATGATGCTTGTATGTATTGTAACACTGTCGACTCTGAAACTGAAAGTGATATTTTTGCACTACACAGCGTACCTTATATTTTTTTCTCCATGGTGTTTTAATATCACTTCCTGTTTTTCCATCAACAATTACAGGCCGGCTTTTACCCTGTGCTATGGCAAAAAGGATTAACTCAAGCTTAAAATTAGCGACCCGCAAATCAGCATTCGCCAGGCAGGCAGTGGACAAGGTGTCTTCTGGTCCCCAACATTGATCGACGGAGCATCAGATGGAATGGAGGAGTACCGCGAAAAAGAGGAATGGCTGGATGCATGCAACTTCCCAAATTCAACAGGACAACTACAACAACATACAGTTACAGTATCAATCTTCATTTCTACTTATCTTTTAAGTAATGTTATTGCTGTGAACTTCTATGAGTGTGACTCTGTGCATTTGTTTGCTCTCTGGCTCAATTCATCCCTCCAGCCATTGTATACTTTTTTCTTTGCTATTTTCTAAACTAATTTAATGTACTAAGTGGTTCATCTCTTTGAGGGCAGATAGGCAAGTGAAATTGCGTAATTACTGCAGCCCTGTACTGTCACATTGTTTCTTCATAGTTAGTACATTGTAGAAAGTTCTACTTACTTTTCAGTAACCTATCCATTTAGCAAACAACTTCATGCATGCAGTAGTGCATGCACTTCCTTTATGTACCTTAAAAGATTTATGGATAGCTTTGTATCCAAAGATTTGTTTGTCTTCATTTGTTGTTTGCCCATGCTGTGTTTTTTTTTCCTCTCTCCTCAAAACTTTCCCCCCAAATTCCATTCCCATCCAAGTTTCAAACCCCAACCCTCTTCCCCCGGGCTGTGTGGTTTTCATTGAGGTGTGAGTAAATTACAACAATAATTCCACACACTTGCTGGGGAGGATAACGTGCAAGCAACCTCCTCAAATCAATTTTAAAGCAGCTAGATGAATCCTAGGATATTGTCATTCTGGTTAAAAAAACAACAATGAGTATTTTAAAATAAATTCTAAATTTCATGCCCACCATCAATTGGATCCATCGTCAACATCATCCTCCTACATGTCAAGAAGACTTGTTGTTACACTGCTGTGTCACTGTTCTTGTTGTAGCCATAATCATCCATGCAATTATTTTTTCCCCATACTTATCTAATCTTCAGCATTGCTTAGACTACTGTATCTTCTAATACTCCTCTCAGGCCACTCAATGTCTCATTTTTTTACTATGATTTTCATATGCTGCTACTGCTAGTGTGGTACCACTCCTACTAACACCAAAACAATGTAATTTCGGTCCGGGATGGCGTAATCGCCATTTGCCATGCAACCAGTGCTGTGCCTAGCTCTATTCTCAAACACGAATCACGGGTAAGATAAGAATTTTGGAGAGGTAGGTTAATGGGCTAGGACTCGGAGGAGAGACTGACAGTAGTACTAGTAAAGTACTAGTAGGCCAATTGAATTCAGTTACTCTGTTAGTGGCACTTTTGAACATTTTTGGATGTTTTAGATAATTCATGCTGGTAAGTTTGAGGAAACCAAAGGTGCTGTAACCCCCGCCCACCACCCCACAAAATAACATCAATGCATACACTATGTTGAAGTATGTAAAATGAATAATGATATATTTCCCCTAAGAAAAATAAACTAGTCCCACCCTCCCTAACCCAAACAATTGTCCATTTCAAATAGTCCACTAGTCCCAAAGAATCCCCAACTCCTGATTCCCACTACCCCAACAGTCTAAAAAAGGGGCAAAGGACACAGTCACTTCCGGCGATGTTTGGACAGGCGGTCCCGATGCTACTTGCGAAGGTCCCGGAGCTGTTTTTCAAGTTCGTCCACCTTGCGCTCCAGGTAGTCCACTCCTAGGCTTAGGCAGGCACGGGTGCCTTTCAGGCTCTGGGGGGGCCAGCTGCTGGTGTTCTAGCAACTGGGCGGCGGCGGGGGGCTGTCCGAGCATGGCGCCATGCTGGAGGCTGCTGGCTGGTGGACACGGGGGCAGTGCTGGAGGAGGTTGTTGACACCCCCTCCTCCTGTTCCCGAGCCCACAGCCGGCAATATTCCACCCGAATGGCCTCCAGCTTCCGGGCCCTGGCCTGGAAAGCCATCTCCCTTCTGGTGAGCTTGTTGGGAGCATCTATATGAAGAAAGAAAGAAAAATAATGTAACCAATACTGTTTAACAATAACACAAAATAACTCAACAGAAATTTGTCTCACAGTAACACTAGCAATTTGCAAGCACAGTATAACATTTTGGCATGTATCTTTCCGCCGTCTTTGTAGGCCTGTAACAGTGGGAGTTTCAGGAATTCTACTACCAGGCTCAATACATAAGTCAGAGAGTCAGAGAGTACACCAGTATTCTTCTTTTTTTCTCTAGTTTTGTGAAAGAAATTACTTGTACGTGAACTTGTGGTAGCCAGCATAATGCCAGCTCAGTCAGCTTGCCCCCAAGAAAAAGAGACACAAGCCATGATGAAGCAGACTTGCATGCATTACTTTAAGCAGTACATGCAGGTGGGGATAGGGAAGCTCTTACTTTTGTATAGGGGTGGCACTGGCCATACTCGGTTACCTCAAGGGCTATTGCTCAATGTAATTTATATTTCGCACTGCCCCCCCTGGACCTTCAGTACTACAAAAGGAAAATGAATATTATTCATTACCGATCATGTATCCAGCCAATTACTTGATCTCTTTGCTTATATGATGGATGACTTTAGGTGCTTTGTTGTGATGGATTGAGTGAACAACTGCGATAGTCCACCCATGATTAACACAGCAGAAAGAAAATTATGAACATAGGGAGTGTGTGTGGTAACCATAATTGCAGGAGGAAGGGACTTGACTTGATATAATTGTCAACTATACAATACCTACACAATATATGCTGTGCTTGCAAAGAAAACTACTGTACTGTTACTTTAGGCAAGGGAGAGTTTCTGAACAATCACAACTTGTAGTATTTGGATTTCCTCTGCTTTGCTACTCTGGCACGGACATGCTGTTCGAACAAAGTAACACTCTTCATGCACTGAGCGTCTGCTCTACATACACCTCTGCTATGTATGAGGAAGAAGATACCATCCAGGCTTCCAAAGTAAACGTCTATCATTCTTCTTAATGTCTCAAATGTAACAACTTTACTTTTTCTCAACAATCAAATAACACCCTTTTCATTTTATTTGTTAAACCACCGTCTTGACTTGCATTTCAGTTTCACCCAAATGATATATTGCAATGCACACCACACATGAATTTTCTGATTGACCCACACAGGCAGTCATTTTTTCTTTCTCCTCCAACCATCCTTGCTTCAAGCAGCCATGCATCTGATTCCTTCCTATCAGCCACCTCTGCCTGCATTCAAAAACACGTATCATTCTTTAGTCATACATGTTACGACTCGCTCGTCCTTCCATTGACCCTAAGTTCTTTCCCTTTTCGTTCATCACATCTCTCAAATTCATGTGATATGACTTGGCTTCACGATAAAAGTTTCCCAGCTGATTTGAAGTCAAATAGAGGGGGCCATTGCTTACTCGAGAACTACCGCCGCTAATGTTATTGCTAAGTCAAGGGTGACTGTCTTCTCCGTGATTGGCTAAAAAAATGTAGTTCTAAATCAGTAACTGTTCTTAACAGTACAGTGTACTTGTAGTAGTGTACTGTCTACTGTACAGTACATCATACACTCCTTTGCGAGCCTACTCTAAAATGTCAATAAGTAAGGAGTATAATAATAACTTACCACCGTCCGCCGCTGCTGAGCCATCCCCCTCATCTCCTCCTGGTGGCACTTGTGGAGCCGCCGCATCCGATGCTTGAGTGGACCCCTCCGTGCTGCTGGCCCCGGCACTGGTGGTGGCGAGTGCTGCATCCGATGTTGTGACGCCTAGAAAAAACATGTCATATTTTTAGATGCCATACACCACCCCCTACTTCGTCTCGTAATGGAAGAGAAAATGTTAAACAATTTTTAATTATTGGGACTGAAAAGAAGTGACGGTTTTGGGGGGGGCTACTTTTTTAAACTCTTTTCTTTTCTGCCAAAGGGAGCCGGGAAGAGCAAGGGGAAGGGTCCCTTACCCCTTACCCGGCTCCCATGCGGGCGATTGAGGGGGGAGCAAGTGTTGGCCATGGAGATTTTCACCACGGTGGAGGTGGCCGCCCATATATTTTTTGTTCTGCGCCACCTCCCTAAGACCGTGGCTGCAGGGGGCAGGCCCGGTCAAGGGTATGGCCTCCGGGAGCGTCGCCAGCGGTGTGATAAGGTGTGCCGGGCCATGCGGAGGGAGTCGGGGGTCCGGCGCACCTATGACCAAGCGACGCACCGGTGGGCAGACGTCCTCGACCGGGAGCAGGACCTGCTCCACCTGCTAGGCGTGGAGATGCCTGGTCTTGGTGAGTAGCTATTTAATAACTACTTTGTATTCTTCTGCTCTGTGTTATATTGCTAATATATGTTTTTCCCGAAGAGCAAGAATGCCGCCTATTTGATTACATTGCAGGTAAAATAATGTTTAAATAGCTTCTGTGATTGCAGGTGCGCGCCTCCTGAGTGGCGTTGCTACTATGCTTACTTGTTTGCAACTTTGTGCTCATTTGGCCTGAATATGTATGAGTTTAGTACTTTACAGAACTGCGTATTGCTAGAGAGACTAGAAGAAAGATAGTGATGGATTGATAGGTTGAGTATATTATGACTTGTTAGTAGTAGGACATTTTTTAGTGCTCTGCAATCATGATGACGGACTGTGTCTGTCACGTCGTGTGCTGCTGAGTGCTGGCGGTCATAGTAGAACCTTTTTGTTGTTGGTTTAGTTAATGATTTACATAACTTTCCAAGTGGAGGGTCTGCGAATCCAGCAATACTGTACTATCCTCCTAGTTGACCGGATCAGACAGGTCAATACATGTAGTGCAATTGTTGGTAATTTCGTTTCCCCGAGATAATTTTAGATTGTGGTCAAAGAAATCAAATATTTCGAAAAAACAATCATCCATGTTTGTGTTTATTTCATGATAATCAGCAACTCCGAGGGGCAAGAGGACGACAGCTCCACCGGCAGAACAAGGTGGGCAGGATCGGTCCTCTGAACTCTCTTCTGCTGGCCCCAGTAAGTTGTTCTGTTGTAATGTTAATATTAATAATTATACTGTTATGTAGGAATCTAGGACCCTAGTGTAATTTTCCCGTTTCATGCCCTTATATAGGTATAATTCACCATATCCTTATATAGGCATAGAAATCATTACCTTATTTAGTCTTAGCCTATGCAGCCCAAATACGGCATGGCTACTTCCACTAACCTCCGAGAATTCTTGGAAAAACCCGCCTTCAGCAGTCAGGAACTTCTCCCTGCTTGCATATTAATTTATACAAGAACTCCTAGAGTTTTCAAGGAACTAAGGCTTCAATTACGTTATTATGTCCAATCTTACGTCAAACTCGGCATCTTCTAACTATAAATATGCCTACATTTGCCCAGTCAAACACACGTTGGTTTGGAGCAGATCGACTAACTACTTGCCTGACGCTATGCTGCTGCAAGTGCCGAAGGAAGCCGACCCTCCAACTGAGGCACTTAGAAGACGCTGTCTTTTCTCCTGCCGAGAAATCCAGCTCCGGTGTTTCCTGGCTGCCCTTGCGGGTTGCGGGGAGATCGAGTCCTGAGAGAGAGATACAAGACCTTTATCATTCTAAACCAAGGTACGGAGCTGATTAGACCCTTGGAGAATTCTTGGAACAGATTCTTGGCAGCAAAACTACTAGACTTAAGCTACACCACACTTACTCCTCCCTCGTACTAGACCTAGGTTAGGTACACCAGGGTAGGCGTATTTAGAAGCACCAGTTGAGTACGCTTAGCCGCTCTTTTATCACTGTATGTATTTTATGCAATTTATGTATTCTATGTTTATGGCTTACAAACCATATCATGCTTTTACAGTACTATTTTATAATACTATTCGTATTATATACCTTGTACTTCTTAACTAGCATTTCAATTGTAGCAGTGCATTTCTTATGCTTAAGAAATAAGACTGTTCAATAAATCCTTTTATTGAAAACGCCTGTCTCTTTATTTCTTAGCAAACTCTGGTGAAACGAAGCATGCACGATTGACTGAGTGAAATAGCCGTCTATTGTTTCCGCGACTCTAGAGATACATTCCATTCTGGGGAAACAAAGTTGTCATGTCATATGGTTGTCAAAACTAATCCCTTCTTGTATTTTCGAGAAAGTTTCTAGTGACCTCTGAGCTAGCTGGCACACACAATTACCTCTAATATATTCGGCAGAGACCTAGTCGTCTCAAGTCCAACGTCTATGCTGCAGTATATATTATTCCAATGCGCAGAGCATATTGGGAATATAGGAACTACATTACAATACTTCCCTAAATTTTACAGCACCTATTCATTCCAAACTGTTTCTTAATTCTGTTTTTTACAAAATAGTCTTTGATGTTCTTGTAGACTGTTTCTACTTTGTACATTCATATCCTGCCTCCACTATCACTCTCTGTGTATTATTATTTACTATTATTATGATTCGGTCTGTGTAGGCAGCTGAGCTTGCCCAGTCAACAAACAGTGTTAAACAAAACTCGGATCCAGCAATAGCTCTATGCACTTAGTGCAGTCCTCTGGGTTGCCCTTGCTGTCTATTCCAGTCTTCTTAATGTAAGTGCTTTGACAATTTCCAATAACAAAATGTCAATGTGTCCACCAAGAATAAGCTAGTAGTTGGCTTATTTGATTTGATAGGAGCACATACCATACCGCTAGTGTTTCAGGGACTATTCTGCACGTACAGAAGTATGGACAAGAGGATAGGACATTGTTGATGATAGGTGCAGTTCGACTTTTTCCACATACCTCAGTCCGATCAGAAGTTGAACCCCCAATCCCCTGACCGACTATCTAGTGTGTCTGACCAATGATTATAAGACCCAGAAGAACAGAAGAAGACTACAGCCGAGTCCCGACCTATCAGAGTCACGGAAGCATGCCTGCAAAGTGCAGTAGTGCAAACCCTTCCGCTCACTCGCTCGTGAACAAAAACTACACAGTGTTTTTTAGTTTTTTAGTTTTATTTTCAAATAAGAAATAAAAAAACTATTTCTTTATTTTTAATAGCGCAGTATTCCGAGCGAGCAGTGGTGATAGATGAGGTTAAAGTTTAAACACCCTTCCCTAGAATCAATATACTTCAACTTAACACATCTAATTATTATAATAACTGTGCGGGAGCCCTCACCTTGTTTGAACTTCAAGTACTGGTGGTGATGAGGAGTAGGTGGTGAATTGAAAAGCTCTTGTTGGCAGAAGGGCAATGGAATCTTCTGTCTGTAATTAGAAAAATGGTGTACCTTAAAAAGCAAGCATTCATCAGTTGTGCCAATAAGTGTAGCATGTAATGGCTAAGCATATAAAAGGTTAACTCCCTCCCCAAAACCGTCACTTTTTTTCATTCCCAATAATTAAAAATTGGTTATGTATTAACATTTTCTTCCATTATGAGACGAAATAGGGGGTGGTGTATGGCATCTAAAAATATGACATGTTTTTCTAGGCGTCACAACATCGGATGTGGCACATACTACCACCACCACTAGTGCCGGGGCCAGCAGCGCGGAAGCGTCCACTCCAGGGGGTGATGCGGCAGCGCCCCAAGTGCCACAAGGAGGAGCTGTTGGGGATGGCTCAGCAGCGGCGGACGGTGGTAAGTTATTATACTCCTTACTTATTGACATTTGAGCGTAGGCTCGCAAAGCAGTGTATGATGTACTGTACAGTAAGAACAGTTACTAATTTAGAACTACATTTTTGCCAATCATGGAGAAGACAGTCACCCTTGACTTAGCAATAGCATTAGCAGCGGTAGTTCTCGAGTAAGCAATGGCCCCCCTCTATTTGACTTCAGCTCAGCTGGGAAACTTTTATCGTGGAGCCCAGTCATATCAGATGAACTTGAGGGATGTGATGAACGAAAAGGGAAAGAAGGGTGAAAGGCAGGACGAACGAGTCGTACTCGTAACATTTATGACTGTAAAGAATGATACATGTTTTTGAATGCAGGCGGAGGTGGCTGATAGGAAGGAATCAGATGCATGGCTGCTTGAAGCAAGGATGGTTGGAGGAAAAAGAAAAGATGACTGCCTGTGTGGGTGAATCAGAAAATGCATGCGTGGTGTGTATTGCAATATATCATTTGGTTGAAACTCAAATGCAAGTCAAGACGGTGGTTTACCAAATAGAATTGAAAGGGTGTTAGTTGGTTGTTGTGGGAAAGTAAAGTTGGTACAGTTGAGACATTAAGAAGAATGATAGACGTTTACTTTGGAAGCCTGGATGGTATCTTCTTCCTCATAGATAGCATAGATATGTAAAGCAGATGCTCAGTGGATGAAGAGGGTTTTTTTGAACAGCATGTCCATGCCAGAGTAGCAAAGCAGAGGAAATCCAAATACTAGAAGTTGTGATTGTTCAGAAATACACCCTTGACTAACAGTACAGTAGTTTACTTTGCAAGCACAGCATATATTGTGTATGTATTGTATAGTTGACATTATATCAAGTCAAGTCCCTTCCTCTGGCAATTATGGGTACCACACTCATTCCCTATGTTAATCATTTTCTTTCAGCTGTGTCATGGGTGGACTATCGCTGTTGTTCAATCAATCTATCAAAACAAAGCACCTAAAGTTATCCATCATATAAGCAAAGATCATGTGATCGGCAGAATATATGATCAGAAATGAATAATCTTCATTTTCCTTTTGTAGTAGTCAAGGCCCGGGGGGGCAGTGCAAAATATAAATTACATTGAGCAGTAGCCCTTGATGTAACCGAGTATGGCCAGTGCCACCCCTATAGAAAAGTAAGAGCTTCCCTATCCCCACCTGCATGTACTGCTTAAAGTAATGCGAGTCTGCGTCATCATGACTTGTGTCTCTTTTTCTTGGGTGTAAGCTGAGGGAGATGGCATTATGCCGGCTACCACAAGTTCACATACAAGTAATTTCTTTCGCAAAACAAGAGAAAAAAAAAAGAAGACTGGTGTACTCTCTGACTATGTAGTGAGTCCATAGTGCTGCTAGTAGAATTCCTGAAACTTCCACTAATGTTACAGGCCTACAAAGACGGAGGAAAGGTACATGCCAAAATGTTATAATGCTCTTGGAAGTTGCTAGTGTTACTGTGAGACAACTTTCTGTTGAAATATTTCGTGTTAATGTTAAAGAGTATTGGTTACATTATTTTTCTTTCTTTCTTCATATAGATGCTCCACAACAAAAGCTTACCAGGAAGGAGATGGCTGTCCGGGTCAGGGCCCGGAAGCTGGAGGCAATTTGTGCTGAATATTGATGGCTACTAATGTCAGTCTCTCCTCTCTTCCGAGTCTAGGGCTAGGCACAGGGCTGGCTGCATGGGAAATGGCGATTAAGGTTGGGTATGGAATCCTGGTTGGATGAAATGTCATCGTTGTGCTGGTAGTAGTAGTGGTAAACACTGGCAGTAACAGCATATGAAAAAAAAGGAAATGAAACATTGAGTGGCCTAAGCGTAGCATTAAAACAGTACGATAGATAGTACGGTAGATAACAGTGCCATAAATTGTAGCCTAAGCAGTGCTTAAGTATTCAAAATATAAGTACTAGTTGCGTGGAGTATGGCTACTATAAGAAATAATTTTGAAGGCGAAGGACACAGCAGCGTAACCATTAAGCATTCGATTCATCAGGTGTAGGAGGAGGATGTTGTTGATGATCAATCCACGATGGCGCACAAGAAATTCAGATTTTAATGATTTTTCTG
This sequence comes from Lissotriton helveticus, assembly GCF_964261635.1. Lineage (NCBI taxonomy): Eukaryota > Metazoa > Chordata > Amphibia > Caudata > Salamandridae > Lissotriton > Lissotriton helveticus. The sequence goes on from NC_136059.1 coordinate 55,389,483, forward strand.
TTGCTTTGACCTTATCCTCCCCAGCAAGTGTATGGAATTATTGTTGTCATTTAGTCACACCTCAATAAAAACCACACAGCCCGGGGGAAGAGGGTTAGGGTTTGAAAATTGGATGGGAATGGGGGTTTTTGGGAAAGTTTTATGGAGAGAGGAAAAAAAACACAGCATGGACAAACAACAAATGAAGATAAACAAATCTTTGGATACGAAGATATCCATAAATCTTTTAAGGGACATAAAGGAAGTGCATGCACTACTGCATGCATGAAGTTGTTTGCTAAATGGATGGTTAGGTTACTCAAAACTAAGTAGTACTTTCTACAACTTACTAACTATGAAGAAACAATGTAACAGTACAGGGCTGCAGTAATTACACAATTTCACTTGCCTATCTGCCCTGAGAGAGAATAAACACTTAGTACATTACATTAGTTTTAAAAATAGCTAAGAAAAATCTAAACAATGGCTGGAGGGATGAATTTGAAGCAGAGAGCAAACAAATGCACAGAGTCACACTCATAGAAGTTCACAACAATAAACATTATTTAAAGATAAGGAGAAGTGAAGAGGATACTGTAACTGTATGTTGTAGTTGTCCTGTTGAATTTGGGAAGTTGCATGCATCCACTCATTCCTCTTATTCGCGGTACTCCTCCATTCCATCTGATGCTCCGTCGATCAATCTTGGTGACTAGACACACTGTCCATTGCCTGCCTGGCGGATACGAAATTGCGGATCGCTAATGGTAAGCCTGAGTTAATTGTTTTTCCCATCGCACAGGGTAAAAGCCGCCCTGTAATTGTTGATGGAAAAACAGGAAGTGATAGTAACACCTCGGAGAAAAAAATATAAGGTACGCTGTGAAGTGCAAAAATAACACTTTCAGTTTCAGAGGCGACAGTGTGACATACAAGCATCATTTCTAAAGTGCGTGCTCTGAGTCTCCTTTTCACGGATAGTAATTAGCACACAGCAGGCCAGGGCCATGCAGACGGTCAAGGCAAGCACCACTGAGTGAAGCAACCTGATGTAGTATACCTCTTTGACACAGACAAAGCATATCTAATTGTATGCAGCAGGCCACATAGCCACAATTTTACATGAACTGCTGTCTGGACTCTGGCATAACAACACTACACTGGCTCGACCACTCCATACCACAACTAGACAGACATGTAGTTCTGCTGTAACACTCATCATCATCATGGTATATTGGCAAACAGTGAGTCCAAGGACATTTTGCATATTGGAAAATGCAACGTAGTGGCCCCTGCAGTTGAAGTACAATTTGAATTAAACAAGGTAAAAAAAAGAAGAGTAGACTTGAGTTACATTTAGTGTGTAAAAGATTACATAATAACAGAAGACATATGTTTCATTTCATGCACAACAAACAAACAGCAATTGCTTTCATCAGAGCCAGACAGCCATTGCTGTCCGAAGCATTCCAAGCCATCTTCTCATTATTCATTACCTGTTCCACTTTTTGTCCGCATCTTGTTCTTAAAGGCCCACAGGGCAGCCTCTCCTATCAATTTCAGAAGTAACTGTCAGCAATCAGCATGTAGTCAGTAATTCCAGTCCCACTTGAGGGGACTCGTCTACAAAGCAAATTTTTCTTGATTCTGTGTAATCCAGCCATCTGCCTTGAGGGAAATGGATAGGGGGAGTCTGAAGGAGGAGGATAGAGGAGCATGACTGAGTTGTGAACTTGTAAACCTCAGGAATGCAGACAGCGGAGCCTTCAAATCAATAAGGAAATAAGATGAAGACAGTGCTGCCGATGGATTTGTTGTGATTAGGTGATTAGAGTTTTGTTGTGATAAAAGTTGCAAAACAAAGAAAGACACACAGGAATAAAAGTGAATAAGGATGGAAAAAATGAAGTCATTTTCAGGCCTCTGTGAATTGAGAGAGAGTAGGTCAGCTAACAGAGAAGAACTTCCGTCACTTAAGTTGGTGTCCTCTTCTTCCTGGGTGCATTCACGTATTTTGTAATCTGGTGGTATGAAGTGCTGATTCATCTTGATCATTGTTAACCTCTCCACATTTTTGGGCAAGAGGCGGGTCCTTTTTGAAGTTACAATGGCACCAGCAGCACTGAAAACACGTTCAGAAGACACACTTGCGGGTGGGCAAGTACAAAGATCAGGTGGTCCGAGTTGGATATGTATTTTGCAATTATTATGTACTGGTATATAATAGAATCTTACACACCACAATTATTTTTCACAATACATATATTCAGCGCAATGAAGGTATAGCATGCAGTATTCAAAGAATTGTATTTATTCCATATTAGTGCAGTACTTTTACTTTTGACTGCATACCATTATTTATAAATCATCTGCATATCATTTATGTAGTTTGTACAATCATTACACAAATATTGCTCTCAGTGAGGATAGGAAAAGGGGAGTGAAAGGTATGTGTGGGACGTGGTAAAGGTGGTATGACAGTATTACATCACATTAAAATAATAATGCCTTTACAATTAAGGTAATAACAGTGTTCCCAAAGTACATCACACATAGGTTAGAGAAAATTGTTCATTTGTTCCTATGGCGTGTAGGGTTCGGCGTAGTCTACGTTTCGACCCCGAGTATATAGAAGAGTTATTCTTCCCTCATGATGGGGTCTTCATCAGGACAAGGTGGAGAGCACAGTGTGTTAGTCGGACGGCAAGTCTGGCGTCGCATCTTGGGCTTTGATTTGCTCCTATTGATTTCGAAATTTAAATCCGGCGTCTTTAGTATAGTAAATGGGGTCTTCATGTAGTATACTTCAAAATGCTCATTTAGAGAGTAGTCTATACTGGTGCTATTAGCTGAAAGGAAAGCATTCCCTGTGTCTCCCCCGATCAAGTCCTTTATATAGTCTTCCGTGTAGGAGAGGGTCTCTAGTGACATACTTGTATCACCCTCCCTGAATGCAAAATACTCGTTTCGTGAGTAGTATTACTTAGATGTGAAAAACCCTTGCAAGAGTGCTCTTGCTCTTAGAGTATGAGTAATAAAGGGGTGTGCCCTCGTAACTCATGGACCTGGGTCGGTATGTAAGTACAAAGATCAGGTGGTCCGAGTTGGATATGTATTTTGCAATTATTAAGTACTGGTATATAATAGAATCTTACACACCACAATTATTTTTCACAATACATATATTCAGCGCAATGAAGGTATAGTATGCAGTATTCAAAGAATTGTATTTATTCCATATTAGTGCAGTACTTTTACTTGTGACTGCATACCATTATTTATAAATCATCTGCATATCATTTATGTAATTTGTACAATCATTACACAAATGTTGCTCTCAGTGAGGATAGGAAAAGGGGAGTGAAAGGTATGTGTGGGACGTGGTAAAGGTGGTATGACAGTATTACATCACATTAAAATAATAATGCCTTTACAATTAAGGTAATAACAGTGTTCCCAAAGTACATCACACATAGGTTAGAGAAAATTGTTCATTTGTTCCTATGGCGTGTTGGGTTCGGCGTAGTCTACGTTTCGACCCCGAGTATATAGAAGGGTTATTCTTCCCTCATGATGGGGTCTTCATCAGGACAAGGTGGAGAGCATGGTGTGAGGTGGACGGCAAGTCTGGCGTCGCGTCTTGGGCTTGGATTTGCTCCTTTGATTTCGAAATTTAAATCCGGCGTCTTTAGTGTAGTAATTGGGGTCTTCATGTAGTATACTTCAAAATGCTCATTTAGAGAGTAGTCTATGCTGGTGCTATTAGCTGAAAGGAAAGCATTCCCTGTGTCTCCCCCGATCAAGTCCTTTATATAGTCTTCCGTGTAGGAGAGGGTCTCTAGTGACATACTTGTATCACCCTCCCTGAATGCAAAATACTCGTTTCGTAAGTAGTATTACTTAGATGCGAAAAACCCTCGCAAGAGTGCTCCTGCTCTTAGAGTATGAGTAATAAAGGGGTGTGCCCTCGTAACTCATGGACCTGGCTCGGTATGTAAGTACAAAGATCAGGTGGTCCGAGTTGGATATGTATTTTGCAATTATTACGTACTGGTATATAATAGAATCTTACACACCACAATTATTTTTCACAATACATATATTCAGCGAAATGAAGGTATAGTATGCAGTATTCAAAGAACTGTATTTATTCCATAGTAGTGCAGTACTTTACTTTTGACTGCATACCAATATTTATAAATCATCTGCATATCATTTATGTAATTTGTACAATCATTACACAAATGTTGCTCTCAGTGAGGATAGGAAAAGGGGAGTGAAAGGTATGTGTGGGACGTGGTAAAGGTGGTGTGACAGTATTACATCACATTAAAATAAGAACGCCTTTACAATTAAGGTAATAACAGTGTTCCCAAAGTACATCACACATGGTGGGCATACCCTTCCCACATAGGGTGAACAGCAAAACACACAAGGTGATGGACGGAATGTTGCACAATGGAAAAACATTCACCCCCAGTCACAGATCTGGGTTTAATCCATCGTTATTTTGATCACCAAGCCATGCTCAGACTTGAGTCCCATGCTCTCCACACCACTGGAGTCAAGCTATCCTGGCTAAAGATGGCTGATAGCCAGACACCCGTCCTAGGATGCTTGATTCCGGTCCAGGGAAGACATGGCTTGGCATTTCGGGCTGGACTGTTCCCATGAGGCACAGGGTCAAGACTGATTTGCATATTGCCATGTCTGAACTGGGGTGGCTTGGTGAGCAAAATAACAATGGATTAAACCAAGATCTGTGACTGGGGTGAATGTATGACATTGTTTTGCATTCTGTCCATCAGCTGTTGTTTTGCATTTGGAACCGCAACTCTGGCAAAATAGGACCGGCTAGGAACCTTCCATTTAGGGGAGACTGTTGCCACAAATTCTAGAAAACCCACCCCTTCCACGAAAGAAAAAGAGAGAAGGTCCAGCGCTAACATTTTAGCGAGCTATGCATTATAAAGACGTGCAGTTGGGTGGTTGCGTTCAAATGGTGCATCCGACCAAAACATGCTTTTAATGGTGGTCTGGACCGTTTTCATACGTGATGATGGTGATGCAGACTTCTTCAACCCAGTTAGGCTCATCAATGTACTTTTTTGCATTGGTGTCTCTCACAGGCTCTTAGTGTGCCTCATACATGCTGCTGGGGTAGAGTGTGTGGGCGCTACCACTGCAGTGCTGCTGCCAGGGGTATTGTGTGTACCAGAAAAAATGTCTCTCGGTTCTTCACCTCCCCCTGCACGATCAACTCCTCGTCATCGTCAGATGCAATATTGCAATATCAATGGATACATTTGGGTTTGTTGTACTTTTGGCTTCCCGGATCTTCCTTAGGTGCGCCTCCCAAGTGATAGTGTGGTGTTTTTGGAGATGACCTCTCCGGCCTCCGGTACCATAGTTGGTACCAAGCTTACCCCGACTAACTACAGTTTTACAAATCGAACAAACAACCATGTTTCCCGCCTTTTTGCTAACACTAAAGAAGTCCCAAACTGGGAACTGGAGATGTCTGATGGTGGTTGAGGTGCTACTTTCAATGCCAGATTAAGTGGAGGATGGACGTGGCTGAATTTGACTCTGTTGTGCATTTACAGCACCACTACTTGAGGTAATGGAGGTCGAGCTGGATGGAGGTCCCTGCCGGCCCTTCTGACGAGAAAATATGGAAGCTGTAGGTCGTGTTGGTGTAGTAGTTAACTGTGTTGGTGGTGGTACCAGTGCCACGCCGCCCACATCCCGCTCAGCAGCAATTCGGGATAGGGTCAAAATGTCTGTCTGCTGCATGCCCGCTGGGGCTGGAGTGACGACTGTGGTGACTGGGTCATCGTCATGATGGAGCAAAGATTCGCATAATAAGCGACTTGCTCGTATTCATGAACCTCGAATAACGTTATTAAAACCCTAATCAACATGTTTGTCTTATTAACATCACTTTTCAAGAACACGGAGTGTCCGAGAGAAGCTTACTTATGTGTTTCACTAACCGTAATCCGCTTGCACATAAAATGGCCGCTGCTACGCAGGGTTTTCTATTGCGCATGCGTCTGTCACACTCACGTGACATGACGTACTTTCTGCTTTGGAGGGAATTCTTTGCATCTGCGCACTAACATTAAGATGGCTGCTTTATGTTCTCACACGCGAGAAGCTTGCACTGCTGCTTTTGCTAAGCTGTTCGTTCTGCCTAATCCTAATGCTATAATTGAAAATAAAGTAATGGGTGTAGAGTAGAAGTTCATGGTGTACATTGTACTAATTTATTCTGTGTTCTAAAACTGTTTCTTTCTATTCTTTTATGTTGCGATAACTTTGGGCCTGGGATGTGCTGTAACTCCATTTTGAAACACACACTGCGCAAGTGCTGAAATTCCCCCGAGTCTACCAGCAATGGTATTGAACGTGTGCCAACCTCAGTATGAACTGCGAAAATCCTGGGAACTTAACCTCTCACCTCCACCGAAGCAAGCTGAACTGCACAAAGTTATAACATTGTATATACTATCAGAACATTCATTGTTTGGCGGAATAGAGCGTCATGTGAAATAATATTGATGGGCGGGAGCGTTAAAATTAATATTCAACACTAATGTATCATTTTTGAGATGGTGTGATGACCTCTCCTCTTCTTTTGTCAAATACAAATTAGGGATCCTTTCACTTGCAACATTGGGGGTGGTACACTGCCCTGGAAAATAGTATAACTAGAGTAGGTTTAGATAGAGAATTTGTCCGACTCGTCCGAATGGCTGACCTGTCACTGACCCAACGTACTCAATAGATTCGAGAGCAGAGGTGTTGTGAAGCACTCTGTCAGAAGATTTGCTGACCCAATCGGGGTCCTAGGAAGCTGAAGTGCTGGCGAAGCACTTTATTGGGAAATTTGATAACCCAATCGGGGTTCTGGCTGTTGGCTACAGAGAGGGAGTAGCGCAGGCGTTGCAACTGAACTGCGGGTGCTGGTCTTAACCTTGGGTGGTCCTGTCCTGATCCAAATCTCGGTTTTCCTGTCCTGATTCTGCACCTGCTGGCCTACTGGCAACTGAAACCTTTGGGGTTCTTCTGTCCTTTGACTGACCCGTGGCCAGGGTTGGTCTTCACACCATTCTAGGTAAATATAGGTCTGTGTGGATCCGTCATCTTATTGTTCCTTTCTCTCTCCCCACCTTGTTGGAAAAAAAAAACGTATTGCACTTAGTTGTTCCTTTCTCTTTACCCTCCCTATAGGTAAAGGCTCTGTTAGTTAACTTTGATTGCATATGTTCCTTTTCTACCTTTCCCTTGGTAAATGCTAAATAAACGTTTTGCTGTTTAATAGCGTGTTCCACTTTCTTCCTCACCTTTTAGTCGAATATTAAAAGCATCATTCATGATTTTGTTATATGCTAAAACTGTTTTTACATAGCATGTTCCCTCTTTTTACCCACCCTTTGATAAAAGCTTAAATTGCATTATTCAGTGTGTTCCTTTTCCTTACCCACCTTTAGTAAATTGTGAATTTAGGTATTGAATAGCATGTTCCATGTTCTTACCTTCCCTTTATTTCATTTTGCTCAATGGTTGGCTTAATATACTTTTTACATAGTTATACTCTATTTCTGATCTTGGTTATTGATAGTCTCCTTGCTTTTTGGATCATGACTTATGATGAAATTTAGATAAAGATTTTAAACTTCCCTTGAGTCTGTGGTTATTATATGAGTGCAAATGTTATTTTTCTTGCTAGCTAATATTAATCTAACACCCTGATCTAATAGGTGTATAAATACCAGCGACAAGGATTGGTAAGTCAATGGTATAGAAAATTTGGAGTGGCATGCACTGGTAATAGCGCAAAGGTTACCTGATGTTCAAAAATTGAATTTATGGGCCCAGGTGAGTATGAGGAAATTATAGCCGGGTGACCTGCGCGCTCTATCAGTTAGACTGCTCATCAGCAGCAGAATACACCACTTCTTGTTCGTCGTCATCACCCATAAGTGAAAGCCTTGCAGGAACCTTCCTTTTAGGGTTAGCTACCTTTGTCGGCTTATGGCGTGCCTCACTCTCAGACTGCATTGGTGGGTTCCAATCAACATCAAGATCATCAGAAGGAAGGGGGCTTGAAGAAGAACTTGTAGTAGCCCTCCTTGACCTTTTTCTTGCTAGGGATCTGGAAGACAATGGATCATCATCAGGAGGAGTGACTTCCTCGGATGATTCCTCCGCTTGAATCTCGATTTCCTGATGTGCCCCTACTTATGGAGGAACAAGCATTGTTGGCAGTTGTGCCGCTCCATGCGCCTCCAGTTGCGCCTCTCCATGCGCCTCTAGATGCGCCTCTCCATGCGCCTCTCCTTGCGCCTCTACTTGCGCCTCTCCTTGCGCATGTACTTATGCTTGTACTAGTTGCACCTGAGGTTTTCGTTGCGGCTGTGGTTGTTGAACACTCGTCAGATGAGTTACACCCTGCGTTGATTGGATGCTACTTTCTTGCGATGAGCCAACATCACTGGTCGATGGCGATTGAGCAATTAAAGTGGCTGCCTCTGCAGCACTCTTGGCCTTGGACCTAACTCGGCGTGGTGGTATTGGGCCCAATGAAACGGAGGTGCTGCTCCCAGCTTGGTCCCCGGCGGACCCCGCTGCTGCAGGCATAGTTTTTTTTCCCCGAAAATAGTGTCTGTGGGCACACCAGTCTCCTTGGTAAGTGGCGCCACTTGCTTCTTCTGCTCCTTCTTACTGGCAGTAGCACTGGCAACTTTCTTGGTAGAGGAGCTACAACCACCTTTCTTTGGGCCCATCTTCTTCAGATGTCAACTCAGAACAGCAGGCCGCAGTTGCACGAGTTGCAGAGTTGTCTGTGGCCACACGTGACGTCACGTGACGTGATACACAAACCGCTGCAGGACTTCTTCCTGGCACTGATGATGAACGATGACTGATGTGGTTCTCTTGTGCACCTAAAAGCAAAGGAAGCCAGAGGAACATCTGTTAAATAAATGTTGCATATGTTGTGCTTCAATTAATATTTGCAACTAGGCATTTATTATTATTACAACACACCCAAAGACCCAAAAAAGAAATTGCAATTCTAATCAAAAATGGATGTTTACATTAATAGAAGAGATACCACACAGAGAGAATTGTTTCATGCACCAGTCACTCCCACTGAACATAATGGATGAAAGCAAGGCAAACTGGGTGCAGGCCTGAGCACACTGTCTGGCTTCAAAATCACCACAATCCAATGCCATCCATGCCCTCAATGATGTTTAAATTCAAGACAGCCCACAGAAAGACTTAGTCCATGCACCACTCACTACCCCTGGGCATAATGGATGAAAGCAAAGTAAACTGGGTGCAGGCCTGAGCACACTACCTGGATTCAAAATTGCCCCTTGACCTCCAGCCACATGACCAGGACCTGCCTGTACCAGGCCTCAAAATGGCTCCCATCCACAAGCCAGGCCCCAACAACTCCCCAAAAAGTCAAAAAACACACAAAAATCACCACAATCCAATGCCATCCATGCCCTCAATGATGTTTAAATTCAAGACACCCCACAGAAAGACTTGGTCCATGCACCACTCACTACCCCTGGGAATAATGTATGAAAGCAAAGCAAACTGGGTGCAGGCCTGAGCACACTGCCTGGCTTCAAAATGTCCCCTTGACCCCCAGCCACATGGCCAGGCCCTGCCTGTGCCAGGCCTCAAAATGGCTCCCACCCACATGGCCAGGTCCCAACAACACCCCAAAAAGTTGAAAAACACACACAAATCACCACAAGCCAATGCCATCCATGCCCTCAATAATGTTTAAATTCAAGACACCCTACAATAAGACTTGGTCCATGCACCACTCACTACCCCTGGGCATAATGGATGAAAGCAAGGCAAACTGGGTGCAGGCCTGAGCACACTGCCTGGCTTCAAAATGGCCCCTTGACCCCCAGCCACATTGCCTAGGCCCTGTCTGGACCAGGCCTCAAAATGGCCCCCACCCACATGGCCAGGCCCCAGCAACACCCCAAAAAGTCTAAAAACACACACACATCACCACAATCCAATGCCATCTATGCCCTCAATGATGTTTAAATTTAAGACACCCCACAGAAAGACTTGGTCCATGCACTGTAGTGTAGTTCCTATATTCCCAATAAGCTATGCGCATTGGAATATCATAAACAATAGTTTAGACATAGGACTGAGGTCATCTAGGTCTCTATTGAATATGCTAGACTTAATTATGAATGCCAGCTAGCTCAGAGGTCACTAGAAACTTTCTCGAGTAAACAGGAAGGGGTTAACTCTCCTGAATGGACAAGAAGGGATTAGCTTCTGACAACCGCATAAACATGACAACTTTGCTCCCTCAAGAGTGAGGAGTATATCTCCAGAGTCGTGTGAAAACAATAGACGGTTATTTCACTCAGTCAATCGAGCATGCTTAGTTTCACCAGGAATGCAGAGAAATAGAGAGACGGGCGTTTTCAATAAAAGTTGTTATTTATTGAGCAGTCTTCTTTCTCATGCAAGTGAAGTGGATTGCCACAATTGCAATACTTGTTATAAAGTAAAGTGCGTACAGTAAAAAGAGTATTATGAAATAATACTGTAAAAGCATTGATATGGTTTCTGAGCCATAAGATACTTAAAATGGATAAAATACATACAATGATAAAAGTTGACTAAAAGTACTCAACTGGTGTTTCTAAAATAAGCCTACCCCGGTGTACCTGACCTAAGCCTAGTACGTGGGAAGGAGTAAGTGAGATATAGTTTTAGTTAAGGTAGTTTTGCCAAGAATCTGAATCAAGAGTTCTCTAAGGATCTAATCAGCTCCGTACCTTGGTAATAGAATGAAGCAGGTCTTGCATCTCTCTCTCAGGACTCGATCTCCCAGCAACCGCAAGAGTGACTGGAAACAATGGAGCTGGATTTTCTCGGCAGGAGAAAAGACAGCGTCTCTCGCAGGGAGTCAATGGGAGGGTCGGCTTCCTTCAGCACTCATATCAACTGGGCATCAGAGAAGTAGATAGCCGATCTGCTCCAAACCACCGTATGTTTGCTTAAGGCAAATGCTGGTATATTTGTACCTGGAAGGTGCCGAGTTTGACGTAAGGTTGGACATAAGACGTCACTAAGAACTTACAGTTCTTTCAGGACTCTAGGTGTTCTTGGACAAATAAAAAAAAAAGCAGGGGGAATTCCCGGGCTGCTGGAGGCTTGGTTTGTTTAAAGAACGCGTTGTACTTTCTAGGAGTCTATGGGTGTAGCCTTGCCGTATTTGGACTGCATTGGCTATGACTAAATATGGATATGATTCTTATGCCTTTATAAGGATATGATTTGTTATAACCACATAAGAGCATGAATCGAGAATATTTAATTAGGGTGCTAGATACATTCACAACACCCACTCCACGTATAATGTCCATCATTACTAAATACTGAGCAGTATTAAACATATAACGAAGCATGTGTTTACCAGCCCACCCCAAAATACATAAAATGCATTTGAAATGGTATATACACGAAAATGAGCATTATACTGTACGCTTATAAGCAGTGGTATCATTCAGATAGTACATATGAAATATCGGCTGAATGATTTGCGAAAATTACATTTATGAAATGGCTCTTAATACAGAAGAGAAGGTCGAGACCATTTCATCACATATTTATACTAGACTGTACATGTGCTAGAGGCCAAGTCAAAATATTGTCTCTAGTGTCTCTAAAAATTGAAGTTCTGTTCTCTAAGAATAGTTCTACTTTAAGCAGAGTACCATGTGCCAAAAAAAAGTAAATATTTTGGAAAGGGAACATTTTTTGAAAAAATAGTTCAAATTGTTTTCAGAAGTGTTGTTTATCAAAACTGAAGGCTGCATTCAGAGTTCAGGGAACGCTGTGTGCTCGTTTGTTTATCTAAAAGTTATTCTCGTTGTTAGGAGAGAACATTAACTCAGATAGTGTTGAAAATAATTGGTCTACAATAAGCATGGGCGGATTTTGCGAATTGGCAATCCGCGAACTTGCGTATTTACGGATTCGCAATCCGCAAAATCCGCGAACTCTCGCGAATTTGCAGATTTTTGGGGTTTTTTTGTGTTCGCAAGGATTTCTGCCAGTTCGGGAGGGTTGTGTACCAGTTTGCAATTGCGAACTTACTTGTCGGCTCGCAATGGCCGCGACTATGTTGTTTCTACGTCTGGTTCATCATCACAGGTTCACAGCACCCTCTGTTTCACCACTGCCACCCTCTGGTACACCCATGCCACCCTCTGGCACATCACTGCCACTCTCTGGGTTGGGGTTGATTAATGTGTCACTGAATTTAAACTTCCAGTCTGGCTGGCACCTGCTTCCTTATCTGTAATTTGCTTTCTGTTGCAGTGCAATTTTTTTCACAGGACCTTTGTGGCCTACTTGTAGCTATTCTCTGAGCCTGCTGTGAGGGTCGGAGCAGGGTCATAGAATAGTTGCAAGTAGGCAACTGAACTCTGAGGGGGCCCCTCAGGAAGCACTACAGGGAATGGTTACTAATGATAAGATTGAACTTTTGCACCTGATGAGTGCTTTCAGTTTTGTCTGTAATTGCTTTCTGTTGCAGTGTAATTTTTTTGACAGGACCTTTGTTATATACTTGTAGCTATTATTAATTATTAAGACTACGTTGAACACTTATTAGATGTTTGACCCACCCTTCACCCGAACCTAATACCCTCGCCGTTATAGATTGCTTTATGTCACGTTTTTTTCTCTCCACTACCGCACTTCCCTCAGGATGGAATGGACTAGAGTACCACAATGCAATGCCCATTCTGGTCATGGCTTCTTTGTAAGCTCGAGAGCTAAACGCAGGACCCTGGTCACAATGTAGCATGCCGATTGCGTATGTGCCGATAAAGACTCGCAGATCTTTTATAACGGTTTTGGCGTCAGCTGAGCGCTGGGGCCACATCCAAATGAATCTTGTCTTAATATTTGTGGGATCACATTTTTCCTTGCGGACTTCTGCGTGTAGATAGCCTAATGCTGTCTAACAGAGGTGTCTGGGCTTGTCTCTGGTCCGGTTCACAACTGCGACCTCTGTTGCAGTCCTGGCAGTTTATTGCAAAATTATAAATATGCACACTCATTCCCGGCCACCAGTATTGTGATTGTAGTTCTATTAGAGATGTCAAAATCTCTTGGTGCCTCAGACCCATTCCCATGTGTGCTTCTTGTATCAAGTAAGCCCTCCGGTTCGTGTTTGGAATCACTCTATCCCCCACTACAGGGATTTGAGCAAAAGGAACAAAGTTTGCATCAATTATGTATGTATTATTGAGTGGATAGTTGAGAGGTAATGCTGCATAGTCGCCTTTTATTGAGGCTTTTACTGCCAGCATGGTTTCTCCATCTATTTGTTTTTTAGAACGCTTTTTTGTGCCTACGGAAGCTGGTTGAGCAGCTGCCGCTCTGGCTTTGTTAGCCAATGAATTCCCTGCAACGTGAACGCCATCACGTCGATGACTCACTGTTTGAATCACGTGAGTCTTTTGTAGTTCTTTCTGTAAGAGAACTACTTGTTCCCAGAGCTTTTTATGCTTTATTGTGACACCTGTCTCATCTTTGTAACCATTTATAATCCAGGTCTGCATGGATTTATTGTAAGACTGGACGCAATAATGCGATTCACACACTATTAGTGTGGGGAACTCGCGATCGGCATTTTCAAGCGCCATCTTCAAAGATCTTATTTCAGCTTGTTGAGCTGTACAGTTTCTGAGCGATTCAGTTTTAGTGACCATTGGTCTAAATTTACCTAAGCGCCATCGACCTTTAACAATTGCGCATGCTGCATTGTAAACTTTTTTATCCACAACGTAGTGTTGTGCAAATCTGTCTGTGTAGATCACACAGTTGTATTGTTCGAGAGGCAGAATTTCGATAGGCAGAGGAAATTCATGTTCGTATTCTAGTTTACCTAGTTTTTTCATTTTAGGATCAAATGCGTGTGTCACGTCTGTTGTGGCAAGAGAATTCTCCCATTGTATCCATTTTGGATCTAAGACTTCAGCATTCGGAATGCGTGGCCTTGTTACTGCCTCCAGGGCTGATACTGCTGTTAAAACAGATATGCTGTTCCCTTGGGCTAGGGTTCTTTCTTTTGCTACAGCAGTTTGAACCGCAGTTAGAATTTTTTCAGTAGAACTGAATTTTATTTCAGCTTGTGTGTACAAGTGTGATTTATAAGATATTGGTACCGTTTCTCCCTCATTAGAGGTCAGGTACGTGAATCCACATCTTCCTGGGATGATTCGGATTACAAGTTTGCGTTCGTTTGCGTGTGTTTGCAGTTTTGTTTTAGTTAACATGTCTGTTTGTAATGTTCTTTAAATTTCTGTGTGTTTCTGAGTCCAATTAATTGGTTTGAAATCAGGTTTTATTAATTCATAGAGAGGTTTAAACCTCTCTGCATAATTTAGAGTGTATGTTCTTCCGAAATTCAGGAAACCTAGGATTGATTGTAAGTTCTTCAGCGTTTTTGGAGCTTGGAGTACTGCACACTTCTCTAAGAAGTTGTCTGCTAGGCTTTTGCCTTCACTTGATAATTCATATCCTAAAAATAGGACTGTGCGGTGGGCAATTTGTGATTTTTTAAAGTTGAATTTGTACCCTTCAGTTGCGAACCGAAGTATTATGGTGTTCACTCTTTTCAAGTGCTTCATCATCATACATTTTAGTAACTTTGTTACCCTGGCTGGGAATAATCCTGGGCTATTCTTGAATCCCTGTGGGAGACGACAGAATTGTTTTTCTGCTCCCATACTGGAGAAAGCGGTCAAATACCTGCTTTCTGGTGCAATGTTTTGACAGAAGAAGCCATTTGAGATATCTAATGTCGTTTTATATTTTTTGTGCACAATGTTATTCATTAGTGCTGCACTGTGTGAGTTTTGTACTGCAAATGTTTTGCAACAGGAGTTTAGGTGTCTGTAGTCCAAAACTAGACGATATGTATTGTCTGGTTTGGATACAGGAAACAAAGGATTGTTCATTTGTGAGCTGCATGTTTCAATCACCCCCTGATATTCAAGTTGATCTAAGATCTCACTGACTTGCTTTTTAGCTTCTTGCTTAACCGGATACTGCCTTTGTGCAGTAGGTTGATTTTTTAACTGAATTTTGTGGTGAGGAGAATCCTCATCCCATCCTACATGATTTTTATATAATGCAGGAGCTTGTGCCACTGCCCATTTTCTAGCTAATGTGTATTTTTTATGAATTGGAATGTGATTTGAGAAGGCAGGCATAATTATTTCTTCGCCTCGCCATGTGGGCACTCCCTGATGAACTCTGGTGGCCAGTCTTTTTCTGCTAGAAGGATGTCATAGTCTTCAGATAGGTTATCCCAAAAGAGACCCTTTATTTTCCTAGTTTTATCCCCCTCTATACGTAATGTTATTTAATATAATGTATGGGGTACACTAACTCTGGTGTGTGCAGTTTCCACTTGAATGTATTCATTCGTGTCCACTGTCTTTAGAAGATTCATCAGGCTCTTGCGATCTATGGTCACTTCTGCTGCACTGTCTAGCATTGTCTTGGCCCACTCTCCGTTTTTCAGTTGTGTCCTCAGAATCCTCGGCATGTTTTACTTTAATACTGGCTACCTTCTTTTTGAGAAATTGTAATTTTTTACTTTGATGAGCAGGTTCTTTGTCTTTGGACTTGACGCGCTCTTCTTTATGTTCTGACCGTCCTCTTCTTTCCGATTCCTGTGAGGAATTCTGAAAAGATTGAGAGGGACGTGTATCATTATCTTGATATCTGTCAGGTTTTCTCAAATTGTCCCTATTTCTAAGGTTGTATCTTTTTTCAGAGGGCTCCCTTTGGGGAGACCTGTCTTCTCGTTCTGGAGATCTATTCTTCCATTGAGGAGACCTTCCTCTGGACTGAAACTGTTTTTCTCTGGCATTGGTTTGTTTATTACCCTTCCACCTTTTTTTTGGAGCATTGAGATTGTTCCTAATAAAAAGCTTTTTGAGGATTTTCAGTTAATTGTGGTTTAAGTGGTTTCCCACCCAAACTATCTCTACCTAGTTCTTCGTAGGATTTTTCAATTATTCTGGCAAGTTCAAATGGTTGTTCTGCTGTATCTGTTTTTTTTAATTTTTGGCGGATCGCCACAAATGCTGCTTCTCCTTTTATGTTGGCTAGTAGTATGACCGAGGCTTGCTTGAAGTCTTTCAGTAATTTCATACCTAGAGTTAAAGTAGGTTCTGGACCGTATTCATTTTGAATCTGTCTTAGTACGTCTGGTATAACCGCCATAGACGGAACACCATGTGTTTTTGTGTATATTGAAGCAAAGACTGTTCCCCAAGTGTCTCACTCCTCCACATGTGGTGCGATCCCCATTGGTAGGCAGATTGTCAGAATTCTGTGTTTTTCAATAGGGGTAGTATCAGGAAATACTGCCTGTATCTGGGTAATTTTTTGAGCTAACCAGAATGGAATCTGTTCCCGTTTTGCGAATATTTTGCCAATGGCTGATTGTATATTCTGTGGTGTAATTTTATTTGTGTTCCCCTGGTGAGGGGTGTGCTGTGGAATTTTTATTGCATGACATATTGGACTAATTGTCTATGTATTTTAATCAGTTTTTTTAGGTGTATTAAAAGTTCTCTGCTTGACATCTTTTCAATGTCGGGATGTGGTGTGTAGCTGGCTAGAACCGGCCATGTGGCTCCTGGTCTACCTAGTGGACCAAGCCTGGTGTAGTGATTTTGATGTTTTAGGATGCCATTAAACCAGAGCTGATGCTCTTGGTATGTTATCGGAATTTCAGTGTCCTCGAAGGGGACATATTCCTCTGGAGATTCCTCTATTTTGTAGTAGTGGAACTCGTGTGTTACAGCATTTGCTGCTGGAAAATGTATCCAGGAATAGAATACCTCTGTCTGTCGATATTCATGGGCCTCTACCACAAATATGACTTTACCATCTCTTGTTGACACTCCATTATTTATAAGTTTGTAAGTTACACTCTTCCTTACATTTACCGGGATGAGTATTGCATCCGGTTCTGTTTGTTGGAGACTTATGTCTTCCACTAAAAGTTGAGTTGCTAACGCTTCTCTTTCATCTTCACTTCCCGTCATTTTACTGACTGAAAGTTTGCAGATCAAGTTTCAAGGAAACAAAGATTAGGTGCACAATATTTTGGAACACTGTATCCTTCAACGTTGACTAAACCAAAAACTAATACATAGGAATCTCTTCCTACTAAGTTCTGGCGGATATTAACCTTTTACCCACTCCAGACGTCTATTGGAGTTTTTACGGGGAAAAAGGGGTCTGTGTGAAAAGCACGACTGAGTTACTCTAATGTCTAGCGTTAGATTATCACATTACCAAACGTTGGGCACCTTGTAGTGTAGTTCCTATATTCCCAAAAGGCTCTGCACATTGGAATAACATAAACAATAGTTTAGACGTAGGACTAAGGTCATCTAGGTCTCTATTGAATATGCTAGACGTAATTATGAATGCCAGCTAGCTCAGAGGTCACTAGAAACTTTCTCGAGTAAACAGGAAGGGGTTAACTCTCCTGAATGGACAAGAAGGGATTAGCTTCCGACAACCGCATAAACATGACAACTTTGCTCCCTCAAGAGTGAGGAGTATATCTCCAGAGTCGTGGGAAAACAATAGACGGTTATTTCACTCAGTCAATCGTGCATGCTTAGTTTCACCAGGAATGCAGAGAAATAGAGAGATGGGCGTTTTCAATAAAAGTTGTTATTTATTGAGCAGTCTTCTTTCTCATGCAAGAGAAGTGGATTGCCACAATTGCAATACTTGTTATAAAGTAAAGTGCGTACAGTAAAAAGAGTATTATGAAATAATACTGTAAAAGCATTGATATGGTTTCTGAGCCATAAGATACTTAAAATGGATAAAATACATACAATGATAAAAGTTGACTAAAAGTACTCAACTGGTGTTTCTAAAATAAGCCTACCCCGGTGTACCTGACCTAAGTCTAGTACGTGGGAAGGAGTAAGTGAGATATAGTTTTAGTTAAGGTAGTTTTGCCAAGAATCTGAATCAAGAATTCTCTAAGGATCTAATCAGCTCCGTACCTTGGTAATAGAATGAAGGAGGTCTTGTATCTCTCTCTCAGGACTCGATCTCCCAGCAACCCGCAAGGATGACTGGAATCACAGTGCTTCAATGGGAGGGCCGGCTTCCTTCAGCACTCGCATCAGCTGGGCATCGGGAAAGTAGATAGCGATCTGCTCCGAACCACTGTGTGTTTGCTTAAGGCAAATGCTGGTATATTTATACCTGGAAGTTGCCGAGTTTGACGTAAGGTTGGACATAAGACGTCACTAAGAACTTACAGTTCTTTCAGGACTCTAGGAGTTCTTGGACAAATCAAAACAAAAGCAGGGGAAATTCCCGGGCTGCTGGAGGCTTGGTTTGTTTAAAGAACGCGTTGTACTTTCTAGGAGTCTATGGGCATAACCTTGCCGTATTTGGACTGCATTGGCTATGACTAAATATGGATATGATTCTAATGCCTTTATAAGGATATGATTTGTTTGGGAATATTTAATTAGGGTCCTAGATACATTCACAACAGCACCACTCACTACCCCTGGGCCTACTGGCTAGCGTGGCTTTACAGGCACCCCAAAATCTAAAAAAAAAATCCACATACAACATTGAGCTAAAATTCCATGACGCAAATGAGATTTAAGTTAAACAAAACTCACAGAAACAGTTGTATCATTCACCCTAACCCTGGGCCTACTGGATACTGTGGCTACCCACAATATATTTTTTTTAAGTTGTGAAAAAGTTTTAAAATTGTAGTTGCAGCAACTGCAATGCCCCAAACAAACAACACCAACTTACTTGTAAAATCTCAAATCCAAAAGTGATCCAAACTCCAAAGTCCAAAATGTCCTCAAATACAAATATCTAGCAGCAGCCACAAAAAGTAATCCTTCCAGCTCCAGATCCAAATGAAAAGTGACCAGGACATGAACAAAGCACTGGGAGGAGCCTGCTGGACAGGAACAGGAAGTTGGAGACTCTGGGGCACTTCCTTCCTCCCACCCTCCCAAAAATTGACTCCTTGCACAAAAAAGTGCAGCCAAATGTCAATCTGAGGAGTTATTCCGATCAAAATCATCATTTTCAGAAGGTTTATGCTGCCTGTGGTGGATTTCTTGTGCAGAATTGCAATTTTTGCAAGTTCGGGAAAGCGAGCTGTTCAAATCTCCTGCCGGAAGTCAGCTGCGTGCCGCATCTACGTGTTCGCAATTGTTTACTCCCGCGATGCGTGATCGCGGGCCCTTATGACGTACTCGCGTTGTCAAACTCTCGCTATGCAAGATGGCGGGCCGCGATGACGTACTCGCGGTCGAAAAACTCTCGCGCCATCACGCAGCAAGATCCAAAATGGCGCAGCACATGCAAACCGGGAGGAAAAACAACTCAGCAAACTCAGAATCACTGTAAGTCAACGCTGCGCACGCAAGATTGTATTTTTCAAGCGCGACGAAGCAAAAAAATCCACCAGCTTGCAAATTGCGGATTTTTGGGCAAATTCGTGGGATTCGCAGACCGCAAAATTGCCAAAAATCCTCAAATTCCGCAAACGGAACGGATTTTCAGCCCATACTTAGAAAAAACCCTAAGTGGTAATGTGCCATGTCTGAACTGAACGTAGAGTTTCCTTGCTTTGCTAGGGACACTCTCATCCAGAAATAGCTCAATTTTGTACTCATCTTTGTGTCTCAAGAAGTCTAACATTAGGGATCCCAGCGCGGAGTTGGTAACAACATCCTCCATTTGTTGATTACGATGGAGTTTCACCAGATCTATGCGGGACACCTTCATGCACGCTACCTCAGGTTTGCTCCAAAAATCCGGGAAACCCAGCCTCTTGCTCTCTTTTCTAATGTGAGCGAACCATTGAATTTTATATGTTCCAGGGAGTCCCATAAGTTCTTTCACTTCCTCTCTAAAGTACCTCAATTCTGGAGTTACCCATAGTCTACGCCAATATGATAAAGGGCAAAGACAAATTACCTCTCAGTGGGTCTAATATCTAGGTCCATTCTTAGAGGGATAAACTGGGAGAGACAACAGAGATCTCAAAATGCAGTTTTCCGCCTTGAGGATATGTTCAGTCGGGCAGTGACCCCACAGTTCTGCCCCATACAGAATGGCTCCCCAGGCTTGTGCTTTATACATTTCCAGAATGGAGGCAACTGGTTTGGCGGTGGTTTCCCGGTGCAATTTTAGAACACCTCCTGTCATCTGCACCAGCCTAAGTTTGGCCTTCGATATTTGAGGGCCCCACTCCATTGTGTCATTCAGGGTAATGCCCAGATATTCAAATACAGTTACCCTGTCCAGGGCAGTGCCATTTAGAGAAGGATTGGAGCGAGTGATCTTTGGTGGATTACAGATCATGTACTTTGTTTCTGGGATATTAATCTCCAGCCCCCTTTTCTCACAAAAACTGGCAAAGCTATCTAGGGCATGCTGTATTCCCATTGGGGATTTGGACAAAAGGAGGGTGTCATCGGCAAACAAAAGTGCCACTACCTGCTCGCCACGTATCTTGGGTGCATCAATATCTTTGACCCCTTTGAGAAGGGCATTTAGGGCATTAACAAAGAGACAGAAAAGGGTAGGCGCCAAGACGCATCTCTGTCTCACTCCTCTGTTGATCACAAACCTAGGAGTCAGGGCACACCTTTTACCACTTCTGACCTGCGCAAAGTTGTTCGAATGGAGTCTCCTAAGAATATTAAGGAGATAAATTGGAATCCCCATATCTGCCAGAACGTCCCACAGAGTATCCCGGGGTACCAGATTGAATGCCGTCTTAAGGTCAACAAAAATTAAGTAGAGGCTGCCACCCTCTACTTTAACCGTTTTCCAATATAAGAGTTGCAATCTTAAAAGTTGGTCAACGGCAGATATTTTTCCCTAAATCCAGCTTGGTAGGGGTTCAATATCTCCGATTCCTCCATCCAGGTCTGGAGGCGATCGAGAATAATCTGTGCAAAGAGTTTTTGACTCACGTCGATCAAACTGGTCGGGCGGTAGTTTGCAGGGAGTAATGGGGAGCCTTTTTTGAATACTGGGACGATTTCTGCCCCCAACCAAGTTTCAGGTATTGGGGAAGCATGAAGTATGGCATTAAACATCAGACAGAAGTACGCGGTCCAGATCTCAGGTTGGTCCCTATACAAGTCCCCGGGGATTTTATCAATACCAGGGGCTTTTCCTGCCGGGAGTCTCTTATCGCACCCTCCACGTCCAACAATGTCATTTTTATGCCTAGAGCTGGTGTAAGAGTAGTCAGTGTGGGGGCATCTTGCAGTCTATATTGAAATTCATTATGGATATTTTGGGGGGTTACCATGCTCGTAGAAGAGCCTACTTTCATTGAATACAGCGCCCCGAAGTGCTCCATCCATCTCTCAGGTGCAATACTCGGTTGATCTGTAACATATCCATAGCTACTGCCAGTTCTAACGATTGCCCAAAACGCCCGCATATTCCTATTACCCAGGGCAGTTTTTATACTATCCCATCTGTTGTTTTCCCATTGCTGCTTGGCCTCTGCAATGGCCTGCTTGTATTCCTGCCTCCTCACTTTGACTAAACTCATTGAAGGGGCTTTAATTGACTGAATTAAAACAGACTTTGCCATTTTACAGTTCTCATCAAACCATGTCTCAGTTTTCTGGTTTGTCCTGTGCCTAGTCACTACAGGATTAAGTAGATCACCCAGTGCCTTCACCAGCCCCAAATGTAGTTTAGCAATTTTATTTGCCACCTCATCTTCTCCAAGCTCAATACAACCACTAACCTCCATAAAGGTCTTAAGGACAGTTGAATATAGGGCACTCATTTTAACAAAAGATTATTTTACCGCAGGCCATTTAAGCCTTCTCCTATTGTTACAGAGATTCAGTTCACTATTCTGGCTTACTCCCACCGGAGATGCCAGTGTCAGGTAGACTCAAATTTAAGGCCAAAGCATTATAGTCACTGTCATGTCGTGATTAAATCTCAAAATCGGTGACCATAGGCCATGACCTTGTCTCGACCAGGATGTAATCTATCCGAGATGCTTGGCCAATGCGGTTAAACATGGCCTTTCCTTCACGATCGGACTCAGTACGACCGTGGCAGGCTCTCATAGAATGGGCCATATGTATTGAATTCAATTGGACAGACAATGGAGACCAGGACTTAAATGGAGCACTTTGGAGCTCAGGTATGGACCATTGCTCATCTTCTCCTATAGTAATAGAGTTTCCAAGGGCAGGTAAGGGATCGTATTGACAATTAAAATCACCAGCAATGATCAGTAGGCTATTGCCAGAAACAATGGGAATAAAGGTATCAAGCAGGGCCAGTGTTACAGATTCTTTCCCAATACTAACAGGTCGAGAATAAACATTAATGAAAGTCACCCTGAGATTGGATTGGAACTTAAGTGTGACACATAGCTAAACCCCCATAGGGTCTACCCCTTTCCCCCATCAATGCCAGATGATGAAATGAAGCAAAGCCCAGCCTTGCTGTCTTCTCCCTTGCCCACGTGTCCTGGAGTAGGCAAATATCATATTGATCTATAAAATACCCTCAATCAGGGCAAGCAATTTTGTTGGTTAAGCCTTCCACATTCCAGGACAGAATATTAATTTTATTCTCCTGCATAATTCCCCCCCCCGGGAGGAACCAAGTGGGCAGGGGCTAAGGGAGAATGGGTAGACATTTGAGAACCACCAGATTTGTGTAGCCTCTTACAGAGGGAAGTATGCTGTTTTTGTGGCTCCATACCCTCCCCCATGTGTACCATAGCCTGTCTCTGGTCCTGAGTTGGATCAGAAAAACATTCAGATGCCCTCATTCCAGATTTATAGTTAAGACAAACTTCCAGGCCTCTCAGTCAGTCTACATCCTCCAAAGGGGCGAACTGATTTGAAACCGGTATATTAAATATGGATGGGACGTTTGGGGGAATCATGTAGGAATCCATATGCCAAATGACATGGTCACGGGGAAAATACATTTCACCAATGTTTCGGGAGGAGGGGTAGAAAAGGTCCAGAGGAAGGGCTCTTATGGCAGTTTGTTGGCCCAAAGGGCGGGAAGGAAAGATTATCAGTCTTCAAACAGCTTCAGGGTACTTAAAATTAATAATCATGCAGTCCCCAGGGATTGTTGTTTTTGTGGGACCCACCCAAGACACCCTACACACCATCAAGATCTCGCCAGCCCTAATATAGGGGAATTGTTTGCAAGTAGCCAACCAGAACAATATCTTATTTCTGAGATCTAGTTGAGACTCATTTTGGCCATACTTAAGTTCCGGAATTCCAGCCAGAATAACTACATAAGGTGCTGCCGAAGGAGGTAGATTGATAGTTGGAAGGGACAGATTTAGTGTTTCCCTATGTGGGGGGATCCCACCTCTATTGCCCTCCGTAGATGTGTTTCCCATTTCCTCATTGCAAGTTGGGTTTGCCCTTATGCAATGGGTTTGGTTTTGGTCCTCCCTCCTTGCTTTGAGATGGATCTCTATCGGGGCTTCTCCAACCAATTGAGGGAAAGTCTTATCTAGCATAGTGGAGCTACCTCTTTAGAATTAACTATAGCCAGGTCCGAAATAATTTCTGGACGGGATTGAATTTGTTGAGTCTCAGGAGGATTCTGGTGGATCTCAGCCCTTATTTGTTGTCTAGATAGTGGGTTGGTATTAGTACTTTGCTGCCTAGTGGCATGAAGTTTACCCACACTAGCTAGTAGGTTTTGAACATGATCATAAAGTGGGGCAATCTCTTCCTTCACAATAATCCTACATTGAGTGAGGAGATCTGATAATAGCGCTTGGGCCCAAGATGGATCTGGTTGGGATGCCAAAGACACAAGGATATTGCCCAGACGATTCTCTGACCTGGGGCCATTTAAAGTACCTTCTATATTGCCCTCCCCTGCCTTTTTCCCCTTAAGCCCCCTAGTTTTACCCTGCTTTCTCTTCCTATCTCTCTTGAGTGTTTAGACAGTACCCTTACGAGCAGGTTCCGCTTTGGGTGAGAATGTTAACACAGAGTCTTGCAAGGGGGGTATTCAAGTACAGATGATTCAGAGAGGTTTACAACATTAGCAGAAGTCGATTCTACAAAATGGGAAAAGTCAGGGGTAATAGCTAAACGTCTTTCCATAAGTTCAATTTCCGTAGTAACTACCCCAATCACCTTCTGTAGCATTAAGTCAATTGCTGTGGGCAGGGTTACTGGGGAAGTGACTGGACTAATACGAGGTCTTTTAACAGTACATGCACGCTTTCTTTGGGTACGAGCAGGAACACTAGTTATAGGCATCGTGAAAAGTCCCAAGGATAAATGCCAAGAGGGGTGGCCAAGCCCAGTCATCTCTGGCTAGTGACGGGCAAGGACGGGCCCGCCCTTGGCCCGAACTTGGACCAGGCGCCGCCTGCGTGCGTCCCACGCTGCGGGCGTAGTTGCCGAATTTCAAACGCCTCCGGGGGCAGGCTGCGGCATCACGGTTGCGCCTGGTGTCCCAGGGCTGCTGGGAGAAGTAGTGCCATCACCCTGGTCTCGCTGGCTGTTTCCCTCACGGCGCGTGGGTTGGTGGAAAAACCCCCAGCCGTTTCCCTCATGGCTCTGCTCTGTTGTGGAGGTAAGATTCTACGCGTCCTGCGCTGCGGGATGCATTCGCCGAATTTCAAGCACCTCCGGGCGCAGGCTGCGGCGTCACGGGTGTGCCTGGTGTCCCGGGGCTGCTGGGAGATGTAGTGTCGTCACCCTCGTCACTCTGGCTATTTCCCTCATGGCGCGTAGGTTGGTGGATAAACCCCCAGCCGTTTCCGTCAAGGCTCCGCTCTGTTGTGGAGGTAAGATTCTAAGCGTCCCGCGCTGCGGGGCGCAGTCACTGAATTTCAAGCGTCTCCGGGCGCAGGCTGCAGCATCACAGGTGTGTCTGGTGTCCCGGGGCTGCTGGGAGATGTAGTGGCATCACCCTGGTCTTGCTGGCCGTTTCCCTCACGGCGCTTGGGTTGGTGGATAAACCCCCAGCCGTTTCCCTCACGGCTCTGCTCTGTTGTGGAGGTAAGGTTCTAAGCGTCAAAGTCTTTTAATTTGTTCAACACATCCTTACTTTCCCTAATGAAGGACAGTAAGTCGAACATATATTTCTGCATTTATTTGTCAACAAATTCAGATATTTTTCGGTGGGTGAGCCCACAACCAAAATAATTGGTCTTCAAGGTGGAAATGGGCCTTTTTTATGCACTTTGGGCAGTACATATATATACAAGGAAATCTAGGTTGATCTACCTTTAGAAATGTTTATTCATAATTGCTCAGGAGGCATATGTCTTTCCACTCACTGAGTCTAAGGCTGATCTGAGAAGTCAATTCAACCATGAGGTTCCCTGTCAGTAATTCGTAACAATTAGGGTCACTTAGTTGTCGATCAATTCCCCACATATAGTCCGTTCTATTCATTATGACAATATTACTGTCTTTGTCGGCCTTTCTGATGACAATGCTATCATCATCCTCAAGTCTATGTATTGCCTCTCTTTCACCTCTAGACAAATTCATATTGGCTTGTTTTAAAAATGTGCCAGAATGTTCTAGTTTGTGTGAGTCTTCTGTCACTGTCAGGTAGAAATGATCAATGTTTAGATGGCAAAAGTTCCTAGGTGTAATTTTGGATGTTGGTTGCAGACCACTGTCTACGTGAATGTTCTCAGTGATGTCGGAATCTTGCAGCAGTGTTTCTATCTACCTATTCGAACCCTCTTTGATAGACAGGAGACACTCGATATTACGAACATCCTCAATGCTGTGGGATACCACATTATGGCCCTCTGTCTGTTCAGACACAACACAGTGTTGATTGTGAAACAAATCATTTAATTTCAATGTTCTTATGAATTTCAACAAGTCCACATGTACATCATATAGATCACCCGACTGTGTTGGGCAAAAGCCCAAACCCTTACTCAACATACTTAACCACTTGGATGCTAAGGCTATTTTGGATCTTCAATGTAATTTCCATTGAAATCAATGGAAACTACATGACGAGCTGGGCTCGTCATGAGCGTCGAAGGAGTTAATTTATCAACATCTATAATCCTCTGTGACAAATTAACAATTTCCAACTCATTATGTTTCTCAATAATGTAAGTCAATTCTACAGTATCAGCATTTACATCATGTATAACATTTACATTTTTCTGGGATCTCAGTGTCATTTTCTATAGCTCTGTCAAACCTCTTTTCCCTTTCTTTTTGCTTCTCCTACCCCCTCTCTTTGTTTTAGATTTTGTTTTTTACTTTGATTTCTGATGATCCCCAGTTTTGCTTGCTCTTTTTGGAAAGATGATGCTCCTTCCCCTAAAGGGATCTTATTTTAGTTGCTGCTTGAAGCAGCACTACTCTGTGATAAAATTGAGATACTACTTGATGACCGTGTATCCTTCACTTCTTCCCTTCCCCTCTTTCTATCCTCTGATACTTGTAATGAGTCATAGTTCTTTTCGAACGTATATATGCATTCCGCTTTATAATCTCTGTCATAACGTCTGATCTTTCTCATCTTCTTGTCTTTAAGATACTGTTGATGACTGATGATTTCTTTCTTCAGAATCTCATAATTGTTGTCAATTCAGTGTTTGGAGTCTAATGCATATATTTCTTGTTCTACTGCTTGTTTTTTTTATAGTAGTTTAGCCCCTTTATTAATTGCATGCCTAATCAAGATCTGCATCATGATTAGAGATGCTCCTTCTAAGTTCGCCTCCCATTATTTTAAGAGGTCTGAGCTGAGATCCTCGAAAGTAGGAAAGATTAAAATTCGCAGACCTCTTGGAATCTTTTTATATCTATATACTGCTGGAGTATAACTCCATTCCACCATTGGGCTAATTTTTGCTTTTTTAAACACTCTAGTTTTTAAAAAAAGAGCCCGCAGACAGAGTGTACTCTGAGCATTTTGTACAACTTGTGTGATGGTGGAATTTCGTCCAAACCAATCTTGTGCTAACTCTTCATGTCCGTCATTGAAGCGAGACATGTCACAGTTATAAAAAGCAGAAGTGAGTGCAATCCAGTTCAAAATTAACAATAAACCTAAACGTAGCTACACGGTGACCGACCAATCGGATAGCAATTCACTCTCTCACTGCTACCCTATCAGGATTGTTGTGCACAACACTCCGGCAACTGTCACCTTTTAGAGCCTCTGGTTACGGATTCTCAAAGCGTTTTAAACAAATGGAGGTGCAATGGACATAATACCAAAAAAGTCCAAGTTGTTTTTCTTTCTTTTCGTCTTTAATTTCAAAATCGACATAAAGGTGCAAAAAGACAGCCAAAGCGTTTCGTTCCTCAACAAGAAAACAGTTTTTGGAACTTCATCAATGCACTGAACAGATAACACAATACAATTGAAGGACAAGACTTATATTTAAATTATAAACATGTTTTTTAAATCCTTCTATATGAATTCATTAGTTTAAAAACAATCCACGTTAATAAACTACAGACAAAATACAAAAAAGGAAAAAAGTTTATTTTTATTTTTATAAATACACGAGAAATGACCAAAGAAAGAAAAACAACTTGCATTTTTTGTATTATTTTCAGTGCACCTCCATTTGTTTAATACACATGTAATCAGTTGCTTGACGAGTGGTCCATCTGTCTATCACCAGATGGATAATACGAACAGCACTCCGCTGCATAGCACGATCAGCTAGTTGCAGCACATCATGATGGAGTGTGTGAAAAGCAGGTGGAACTGGGAGGGCCATCTCGGTGTCCTCTGAGTCCTCTACATATTGACAATCACTGGCTCTTCGTCATCACTGTTACATTCCATAATTCAAAGACTTTGGGGAACATTCCTTTTCCCTGTCCTCTCATGGCGGGTCTTGGACTTAGCTGGTGTGCTATCCATGTCAAGATCATCCGAAGGACGACTTGGAGAAAATGGTGGAGCATCCTTTATGCCATGACTGCAATGGTTTGCTGAGACATGAGCTTGTGCTTAGGTTTGGTTGGGCCTTTGATGTGTGGCATCTGCTCCCCAGCTTTTTACTGCCCGGAGGACAGTGCAGTAGGCACACTATATTTTGTGTAAAGGTTGGAGGGTGGCAAACCAGTGGTGGCAATATCCATCTTCTTGTCCTCCTCACTGGTCACTTTCTTGACAGGAACACCTTTCTTTTGGTCCATTGCCAAGCTCTGTCAGTTGGCACTTAGCTGCACAAGTGGAAGCACAGGAGGAATCAGGTGGTGTGGTGTCACTTTATGCCGGCCTTCTGTATGGCAGTACTGCGGGCGATGTCTCTTGTGCACCTAAAAGCTAACATTCAGCGAAACATGGCATTTTGCAATGTGAATTATTCATAAAAAATATAATGTAATGAGGTTATCTCAAATAATTAACAATAGTGTATCCATTTCAATCCAGCACATACCATAATATTTCAACAGCAACATGCAGATTTAAAGATTTACTGTATATGCCTATCAGGCCTTTGAGAAACGTGTGGGTGCAGGGGGACATGAAAATAAATGAATACTGGTGTGCCCCTATTGCAAACAGGGGATGCAGGGTGAAATTGAATAATCCCTAAAAAATGAAGTGCTTAGTGTGCTTATGGCAGGCGAAAATGAAATAATCCTTAAACAATGAATACAGATGGGAAAAAACATAATGCTGGTAGGCGCATATGGCATAAGAGACCGGGCAGTCGGGGGTGCCGAAACCAATCAAAGAATGAAATGAAAAGTAAAAAATATATATAATATTATATAAAAACTGCACATTGATAATACAATCATCCTCAAGCACACTAAACTGATATCAGGAAAAAAGTGAAAAAATTAACAAAAAACAAAAAGGCATAGCCCTCTTTTATGATGTCCCTAGAATATGCCTTTGAAAACTGGAAAAAATGTACCACAAAGAAATCATGCAGGCCAATGACAGGAGGACACTGTCTGGCTTCAGAAAATAGCCTCCGGCATATGTTCAAAAAGCAAGAAGTAGGAATTCACGGACGACTAAGAACACATGCAGGCCTATGGTTAATGCACACTGTCTATTACACAAAATAGCCACCGGCCACAAGTTCAAACAACAGCAAGCAAGAAGGAATGGACAAAAAAGAACACATGAAAGCCTATGACAAAAGCACACTGGCTGGCTACTCAAAATGGCTGCTTGCCACACTTTCAAACATAAAAGCAAACACAAGGAGATGATGGATGGAGCGCTGAAACTTTTCAGACACTCAACCCCAGTCACAGATCTGGGTTGAATCCATTATTGTTCTTTAGCTCACTTCGCCACCCCAGTTCAGACACAGCTATATGCGAATCAGTCTTGACCCTGTGCCTCATGGGAACAGTCGAGCCCGAACTGCCAAGCCATGTCTTCCCTGGACCAGAAACAAGCATCCTGGGACCGGTTTCAGGTTAGCAACTCTCATCAGCCAGGCTAGCTTGAATCCAGTTGCAAAGTGAGCTAGAGACCCACATCTGGGCATACCCTTCCAACTTAGGGTGAACAAAGCAAACAAAAGGAGATGATTGACGGAGCACTGAGACTTTTTAATACTCACCCCCAGTCACAGATCTGGGTTAAATCCATCATCGTTCTTTAGCTCACTTGGCCACCCCAGTTCAGACACAGCTACATGCAAATCAGTCTTGACCCTGTGCCTCATGGGAACAGTCCAGAAAAAACTGCCAAGCCATGTCTTTCCTGGACTGGAAACAAGCATCATGGGTCTGGTTTGAGGCTAGCAGCCCTCATCAGCCAGGCTAGCTTGAATCTAGTGGAAAAGTGAGCAAGGGACCCAGGTCTGGGCATACCCTGCCAACTTAGGTGACATGCCTTATGATGTGGATCGTATATAACTATCTTTGCATGACTGTGATCAAATGTGACATGCTTATTGTTTTGTATTAGTTTAAAATGCGAATAAAAATATATATTTTTAAAGAAACCCAGAGGAAGTCAAGAGGTTGGCGGGCCACCACACCCATGGATACCCTTGGAACCAGTTTACCTGCACCAGGTGCATAGGTGTGACGTGGCATCAGAAACTGCCGTCAAACTCAATGGGAGACTTCAGGAAGATGCCACTGCTGGAGAAGGTGAAAGTGTCCGGTGGAACCCGAGGATTCATAATGGAGAGTACCTCCAAGCAGATGGGACAGAGTCTAGGTCACTCCTGGGTTACCAGGAGGCACGATAGATGAATGCCCACTGATGTTGGTTGTTGCAAAAACAATTACAGTGTCCTTGGAGCTGCAGCTGTGAGGACTGGGCAATGCTGTGGAAGACCAGGAGCCATTCATGAGCTGTCCCACATCGGATGTTGAGAGTTGAGGGGTCAGAGTCCTTCGGGAGCAGCAACAAGCCTTAGTAATTGCAAACAACGTGTAAAGCGAAGGAGGTACAGTGTCCGGACTATCAAGGTCCAGGAGACTCACCACAAGTAGGGGAGTCAGGGTAGGCCCCTAGAAATCAGAGGAGCCCACAGAATTCAAAGGTGACCCTCAATAGGACCCCCAGACTGGTGGCACCGGAGTCACAACAGGACCTAGAGCAGCTCACAAAAGAAGCAGGCCCACGGTGCAATCTATGCGGTGAGGTCAAAGATACGGGTCACTGAAGAGGCTTGTGGTCGGGGCTTCTTGGAGCCCGAAGACCTTGATGGAAGGAAGGCAACAAGCATTTGCAGCTGCAAGTAGATGCGATGTACAGGGGTTTAAGTCCTGCAGCTCTGACGAGGGATACTGGACTTAAACTTAGTGATAGTACAAGGCAGGCCTCAAAGGATGTGAAGAATGTGAAGAATCATGATATGTATTTGCTGGGCTTTTTGAAGACGATGGGAGTTCATGATCAACAGACCGGTCAGCTTAGTTGCGGTGCCTGCAGATGCAGGGAATGACTCCTTCACTTCAAGGGAGATTTCTTCAGGTGTCTTGGATGCCCACAGGCCTTGGACAGTTTCATGTATGGAGCACAGGCACGTACATTGCAGCAGAAAAACAGGTCAAAGACATTAGGAGCAGCAGGACCTCAATACCGGATGCCAGGATGACTGCCGCTGCACCTCCCCCCTGTGCTCCACCGAGAGACCCTTCACCTATCACCACTGCCACTTCTTCTGCCTCTCAGGACCACCTACCCACACAGGCCCCAACACCACTACCTCCCATAAGACCACCAACAACTAAGAACCAATACACTGCATCCTGCTCAATGCCTGCTCCTTCAGCAAACACACCACAGAAATCTGGGACACCATCACCAGCCTGACCCTAGACATCAGGACAGCCCTAAAAAGCACGGTGGAATAATCGCCATAATATTCAAGGAAACCATCCAATTCTCTGCCTCTTCCTAACAGACAGCTGTCCATCAGGCAAAGAACAAGTACGATGGACGGAAATCAGTCAGCCGATGGGCAGATCATTGCATTGGCTAAATCGGGAGCACAATACTGGAGATTCTATGTGTTCTTATTTCTACAAATTCTATTTTGAACAATGTGGTAGATCCTTTGTAAAACTTACGTATGTTGTATTCATATTGTATCTTTATGCGTATTAAGGCCAAAGGATCGATGGTGAACGTCTCTGAGGTGTGATTCTATTTTAGCTATTATTTTATTCTCCCGTGTATGGTGTTATTTATCCATTCTTAATTGTACATTTATGATGATGAATTGGTTCAAATTGCTTTAAATTTGGAATAATGTACTGTAATTGCTTTTATGATTTTAATTAATCGAATAAAGTATGATATGACATGTATCTTTAAATCAATCTGAAGTACACCTTTTTACATTCTTTATTATTCCATTATGCATTTTCTTGCTCTGTTCTTCTATTCTGGATTGCAATAGTCCTGTCTGTCAGTGCTTTAATGTTTAGAAACATAGGGCCTGATTCACAAAGGGTAACTCACACTTTAGTGTTAGTTTAGGTTTGTTTGCTATTCACAAAGATATGTTACGAGTCGTATATTTACGACAGCGGAGCCTCTGCACGTAAAAGATAGGACAGTCCGATCTTTTCACGTGCAGAGACTCAGAAGTAGTAAAGATACTACTCGTAAAATATTTTTGTGAATAGCAAACAATCGTAAACTTACACTAAAGTGTAAGTTACCCTTTGTGAATCAGGCCCAGAGACCTTCCATAAATCAGTGATGATGGTTGTACAATTCAACTATTTATTTTTCACTCATATGCTCTACTCTGCAAACCTCAGAGATGTAAACCTCAAGATACAAATATGTTTTAATCAGTATCCCCTTCAGAATGCAGTATTAAAATGGAATAATCGACTGTGCTGTTAGTCCATCAGGTGCTCTGACCTGCAGTCTATGTATAGGTCGAAGTAGAAGTCTGTAATCCTGATGCAATATTTCATCACATGGAGCTGGTCTCGTCTATAAGAAGAGAGCATGGCCTGTACCATGTGCAGTCTTTCCTGCTGCCCCATTTCACAGACTCTTATGTGTTGTTTCTGCTGCAAGAAGGGAGATGTGTTCAAGAGCAGAGGCGCTGATGCTGTGAAGCCAGACTCCAGGTATGTCAGAAGTGCTCAGCCTGTGTGCTTTACTTGTGCTTTTTTAGCTGGGATTTTGATTAGTGATAAGAAGAGCTCTGCTTTGCAGCATTGAAATGCCTGCTTGGGACAGAGCAGGGAGAAAAAAACCCACTAGAAGAAAATGTAGAATTATTTAAAATGGTTTAAATAGCGAGGAGAAGCTTAAGTGAAAAGAACATTACACCTTGACATAAATGATGCTTCCTTGGTTGTTTAAAAGGAACTGCTTTCTAAAAGTGCTTTCATTTCTCTGTAGTGGGCACCGAAGTTAGATGGAGGTTTCAGAGGACTTTGGTAGAAGGAGGGGCGGGCACACAGCAGCAGGGGTCTTCGACCAGTGCCAGCTTCTATTCAGGTACCCTGGGTACAGGTCTGAACAGGGGGTCCATGAGGGTCCACCTGTCATATATTTACCCGGGTATTTATTTGCGTAATTCCTCATTTTTATCTGGTGCTATTCTTTGTGCAGCTCATTACAGAACAGAGGTTGTGGGCAGACTGGCAGGGTCTTCATTTAGGGCGGGCTGTGAAATGAAGTGCACGTGGACGTGTGACCCTCGGCACATGGTCATGTGAGGGATTGAGGGAGCTGCTGGAGATGAAATGTGAGCTCCACAAATCGAGCAGAAGCAACAAACGTGCATGAGGTGAGGCTGACCCAGCAGAGGTCAGTGGAGGGGTGAGGAGAGGAGGGGAGAGGGGGCAGAGGTCAGTGGGTGGGGTGAGGAGAGGAGGGGTGGATTCAGAGGTCAGTGGGTGGGGTAAGCTGATGATGGGATGGGGCAAGTATGGTGACAGACATGGACTCACAGAGGGGGAGAGGTCAGTGGAGGGGTGAGGAGAGGAGGGGGTGGGTGCAGAGGTCAGTGGAGGGATGAGCTGATGAGGGGAGGGGGCAAGTGTGAGGATAGACAAAGGCTCACAGAGGGGGGTAAAGAGAGGCTGCCCTTGCTCGATCCCAGGGCAGCCTGGATTACTCACACAGATCTTCCTGAGTATTTACTTGTGTTTCCTTCACCATTGTAAGCTGCAGTGGGACCTGTGCAAAGGTCGATTGACCATCAATGCAGGGGACATTAGTGATTTTATGTGGCAAGAAGGTGAAGTGAGAGAGTTCAAAGCACCAAGACAAGTTTTCGAGGCACCAACCAGTGATTCTGTGAGTAACATGTTTATCACCAGAGAGAGACAGCTGCACTGTGACCCAGAGTCCAGGGGAGGGGGGCACTTCTAGCGCCTCGAGGCTCTATTCATAAGAGGTGCAGCTTGGGTGATGCCAGAGATAGACAGCTGCACTGAGACCCAGAGTCCAGGGGAAGGGTTGTTCTTCTAGCGCCTCGAGGCTCTATTCATCAGAGGTGCAGCTTGGGTGAAGTCAGAGAGAGACAGCTGCCCTCTGACCCTTCAGAATCACTGTGTGAGAGTAGGAGCCTTCACGCTGATTTTTGTTGATTAAAGGGAGTTTGTGTTTCAGGTTTCAGGGTGAAGCAGAAGAAAAAGGCATCGGGGCACCGTCAGAGGTCACAGATCCACGTCAGAGGTCACAGATCCGCGTCACACTGCAGGGGCATCAGTCTGCTTCTGTGTGATGTCATTCACACCCTGCCCTCCATCACCAGCAGCAATGCATGCCCTGGATATGAGCTGCTTTACTAGTGTGCTGTGGCAGAGTTTACTGCTGCTGTCACTCGTACCTCAGTGTGCACTGTGGGAAGCTGTGATGCAAACATCTGGCCGCGCCCTGAAGAGCAGCTTCCAGCAGAGATACTACAAGGAGGGGGACTTCATGCTCGGAGGGATTGTAAATGTGATGATTCTTGAACTACCCTGGAATGAGGGTGAGGACACAGTTTTCGGAGAGCCATGGTGGTGTGACCAGTAAGTTATTCCATGTTTAACTATCTCAAAGCGAGCACTACTCTGATTCTCTTCTGCATTACACACACATTCGTCATAAGGCACCGAACCGTCCCCTCATACATCAGATTTGAGCGCCGTGACGTGTTTGAGGCTATTAAAGTTAGACCTGTGCACTCACCCCCAGCCCAGGCGGGTCCCTATAGACTCTATATGGAAGACATTGAACCCTGGGCCCCTTGAATCACTAATGCTCTAAATGCAGGTGTAGCCTGACTGCTGCAGCCTAAACCCTGCCATCACACCTGCCAAAGCAACCCCTTTGAGATGCAGGAAGCCCTGCTTTTCACCACTAGGGGGCCTCAGACCACAAGAGTCAGGAATGCTGGGGTATAACTAACTCTCCCCTGGTCAGTAAGTCCCCCCCCTTATGATGCACCAACCTTCACACCTTTGCAAAACTTTCTCAAGACCAGAAAAAAAAGTTCGACCCATCAGGGCTCCATTCAGTCAGTCAGTCAATGCATCTTTATTTCGGTTAAAAAAAAACATAAAAGCAATGCAATACAAAAATTCATTATATACACATTATATACACATTAAAATTTGTACAGAAATAAGATATACACATGCTTGCAGTACAAAACAATCTAAAACAGTTAAAATCTTTGATGCAAACAGAAAAGAGACAAAATCTGTATCATAAATATAGAGGCCCAACCCTAATTTCAAACAATCCTCATTCAGTTATGTGTCCTCCTGATAGTGAGTTCATTTGGGTGAGTCTAATTTTATTTATACGCGCTGCCGCTACCAAAAAACTGGCTACACTATAAGTGACCTGCATAGAGTGAAGCATTTGTAAATGTTGGAGGGCAGGCCTCACCTGGACGAATTTTAGTTCCTTCAGAACAGGATATAAAATTTTTTTACGGCCCACCAGATAGTGCTCGCAAAACATCACCAAGTGGAGCGTGTCCTGTGTAGAGAAACTATCACAGGTGCAGGGTGGAGTATCTTCAGGGGTCCCCCACTTCAGATAGGTACCAAGTGTAAGGTGGATGAGGTTGAACCTGAATCTAACTAAAAGGAAACGATGGTAAGAGTTGGTCACGTACTTCAGATAGGGTTCCATGACTGGGGAGATCACAAGTTGATAGATTGATCTCACCATAGGTTTCCTGAGTTCAACCTCCTCCCTTTCTGACTCAAGTAAGTTGAGGAAGTTGCGCTTAATCCACCCTACGTCCTCATTCCTGAGACCCTGTGGTGATAGATACATTTCCGTACGCCCCAGCCTCACGCATGCCGCTCTGACATACGCAAGCCAGGGTATTCTATCCACTCTATCCAGGGCCATACAGTCCTTGAGTATTAGGTGGTTAAGCGTGATCTCCTCATTTAGCCAGGTTTTAACCCATCGTAGTAAAGGGGCCATTTTTAAATGATCAGAAATATACCCCAAGCTTACTTCACAGTGGATGGAATATGTAGGGGATGATTGAGGGAGTGACAGAAGGGATTGTATGAACTTATTTTCTATAATTTGGATCCCTGTTGTTGGAACATAGCCCCAAATATCAGCCCCATATGAGGCGATTGCTACGCACTTTGATTTATAGATGCGGATCATAGCCTCCATGGGTCTTGCACCCAATCTTTTTGAAAAATTCATCAGGGCTGTGGTAGATCTTGCAACCACGTTACCCTTGAGTTTCAGCTGGGGGCCCCAATTTCCTCTTTCATCAAATATAACCCCTAGGTAAAAAAAGAAGGGTACCCTTGAGATTGGCGTTCCATTGCATCTAAAGGTTTTGATCTTCATGGTTTTCCTGCGTAAATCAGCCACCATTACGTGGGATTTCGTGGTGTTGATTTTTAAGTCTAAGGCCTCCATAAAGGAGCCAAAATGATATAACAATCTTTGTAATCCAGTACCAGTTCGAGCAAGTAGGACGGCGTCGTCCGCGTACAGGAGGACCGGTATAGCCGACCCTCCCATAAGCGGGACGTCCAGGGTGGCCAGATCTAGGGATTTACCCAAGGAATTAATGTAGAGCGTAAATAGGAGAGGGGCCAGAATGCAACCTTGTCTGACCCCTATTCTTGATCTAATTTGCTCGGTACATCTGCCCTCCCTTGTTACCCTAGCAGAAGCCGACAAGTTCTGGTGAAGATCATTTAGAAAATTAACCAACGTAATTTCCAAACCCATATCCCGCAAAATAAACCATAATTTAGAACGATTGACCAAATCAAATGCGGAAGAAAGATCCATAAAACCCAAATATAGAAGCCCCTCCTTCACCACAGTGTACTTGCTAATAATAAAATGAAGGTTTAGGCATTGATCCATGGTCCCCCTGTGTGCCCTAATGGAGATCAGAAAGAACCCCACATCCTTTAACCAATCTCCCAATCTCTGTAAAATAACTCTGCCTAAGATCTTTACGGCAGAGTCCAGCAGGGAGATTGGCCTGTATCAAGCTGGGTCCCCCCTGTTCCCTTTCTTGAAAATCGGAACAATAATGGAGGTTGACCAAGAGGATGGAAAGCCTGCGGTGGGTATTGCATTGAAAACATTTGTTAGAATTTTGGACCAGAATTGTGGGTACAAGATGTATAGATCTGCAGGGACCCCGTCAGGGCCAGGGGCCTTATGTTTGCTAGTGTCTTTATTTTATTTTATTTATTTATTCAAAGTTTTATATAGCGCGAACAGGATCCTTACAGATATCAGAGCGCTTCACAAAGACAGGGAAGGGGCAGTAGGAGTCAACAGAGATAATGGGAAACAGTATAATAGTCAATAACATGGTAATAACATGGATAATAAAAACATACATAAAACCAATCCATATACAATCAGGTAAGGGAGTAATATAGGACAACACAAGTCATTGATCACACTACAGAGGTGTACAGGTGGATCAGTAAACCAACGTGTATCAAATCTTGGTCGGTAGTAAGAGAGTAGCGTAGTAGTGCCCCCAACAAGTAGAGTATAGTGCCAGGGGATAGGGTGAGCAGTGATACAAAGCAATGCAGAGTCTCTGAACCAACATCTATAACGATCAGGAGATCTTGGCCAGAAGGATGGTTTTCACCTCTTTCTTGAAGAGTGCAGTGGAGGAGATCAGCCTGGTTTCAGGAGGGAGCGCATTCCAGATCCTGGGTGCCATCCCTGAGATGGAGCGCTTGTAAGTTTTCACTTTCCGGAATCTACGAGGTTTCAGGAGAAGATTTTTTGTGCTCCTATTGGATCTCGAACCTCCTGATATAGACAGCTTTTGAGCGAGGTAGTTAGGTGCCTTGTGGTGCACGGCCGCGTGTGTCATAACTGCAATTTTTAGCTGTATTCTGGCTTCAAAAGGCAGCCATTTTAGAGACTTTAGGTCTGGGGATATGTGCGAATGCTTTCTAGAGCCAGTAATGAGTCTCGCGGCAGCGTTCAGGGAGGCTCTTAAGGGTGCTGTTGTGGATAGCGTGAGACCGCTGAGGGCCGCAATTCCATAGTCTATTCGAGGGATGACTAAAGCTTGTACAGCAGTTTGGAAGTCTTTGGCCGGGAGGAAGGGTTTCATTTTCCTCAGCGTGTTAATTTGGAAATTAGCTGCTTTTGTGGCTTTGCTGACGTGCTGCTGCATGTTGAGCTCGGCGTCGAGTGTGATGCCTAGGGATTTCGCCGAGTCCACGATGGTAGGTTGGACATTGAGTGCTGTTAGGTTGTTGAGCCAGGTTTGGGTGGTGGAGATTTTCGCCGGGGGTGAGATGAGTAGGAACTCAGTTTTTAGAGCATTTAGTTTGAGGTGATTATCGGCCAGCTAAGATGGGGTGTTAATAAGCGTGGAATTCAGATGTTTGATATCTTCCGGGGGTCTTTGATCGCCTTTTCCACTTCAGAGGTGTTAAACTTAATGGACATATTTTTCCGAGGTACTACTAAGTCAGGGGGAGTAGGAACCCCTAGCTCAATGTCATAGATGTTTCTAAAGTGATTAAGCCAACTCTCATCTTCAATTACGCAGTCCATATCTGATTTCCCCTCCTCGGTGAAAAACGACTGATTGATGATAGCCCAAAATGTTTTGCTATCTCTCAACACATCTACAGATTGTAGATGATCCCAGGCTTCTTCCTTGATTTGGTTCTTGCGATTTGCAAGTGCCAGTTTGTATTCCTTATGAAGGTTCGCCACAATTAACCTATCCCTGGGTCTAAGTTTTAGTGCTTTAAGCAGGGCACTATGGGCGAGTGAGCACTTTTTGTCAAACCATTTAAACACCTTCTCACAATGTGAGCTGTTTCTAGACTCCAGATTCTTGGAAATCCGTGAGCATATCTCTACATAGGCATCCACAACATCAGCCCCTGATGCAGTGGAGTCTAAGCAGACAGCCATATTGTCCTCTGTTTCCTGTGCCAGTGTTTTAAAAAAGGTTTCTGGAATAACCTTCTCCCACTTTACCCTCCTGCCCTGCCCTCCAGTTGACAAGTCTCTTGAGGCCACCACGCTTGAGTTCCTCCCATGCAAGAAACTCTCAAGATCCATAGCCAATAAAACGGGGTTATGGTCACTAAAAATTGCGGTCACTACACTGTACTCCTGCGTTTTGACTAGCACCCCAGGGGAAACAAAAATATAGTCGATAACTGTGTTTGCGTCCCTCCCAATAAATGTAGGCGCTCTAGACTGGTCATTACCTAAGCCTGGTTCGAATAAGTTTGAGTTGGCAAGGAAACTCTCAAGGGCATCACCTTCCTTACTATGTTCAAAATGGGGATCCCCTCCCCAGGTGATCCTCCGTGTACATCGTTATAACAATCCCCCTCACAAGGGTGAATATTAAAATCTCCCATGATAACCATCTCTGGGACAGAAGTGCGATCATGTTTGTAGACTGACTGAAAATCTGCCAGGGCAGTCAAATGCTCATTCTCAGATGAGCCCGCCCTGGGATTATAAAAATTAATAATGAGAAATTTTTGTTGGTCCGGAATGGTCCATTCAATTATTAATGAATTCAGAGGGGTAGGATCTACTTTTTTAAAAACCCCAACCAAGTTAAGTGAGAACAGTGTAAGCAAGTCCCCTTTAGCTCTTCCTCTCAGCCCTGGTACTGCTGGGGTTGAGAAACTAAGAAAGCCATCTAACGAAAAACTGGGTGATGTATCCCATGTCTCTTGAAAGGCCAAAATATCATACTGCTTAACAAAGCCCTGCCATAAAGGATCAGAAGTTTTTGCACTTAGTCCAGCCACGTTCCAAGTAAGAATTTTGCAACATAGACTTGTTATTTCTTTGTTTGTGCTTTTCACTCCAATTTCTAGTAGACTTCTGTTTCATTGACTCTGATTACTGTGCAGAGCCAAGTTGATCCATTTTACGTTTATTTCTGTGTTTCTTTCTACCTCTTTTTTCAAGGTGGGACATTCATTTTTTTCTGGAGATCTGCCAATTGCATTTCTTAGGACTGATACAGTCTTTGTCCCTACCTTCTTTTCTTTCATTGGGGTGTCAGCTCTTAAAAAAGGACTATGGTAAACCTCTGGAATCTGTTTTGTAAGTATTATGCCCCAGGATTTGAATATCTTTTGCTCCTTCATTATCTGATCAGCTATGGATATTGAAGATAGTGAGATTAAGGTTGGAGTCTGGCTATTCCGGTCATCCTCCATAAATTGAACAGATATGATGTCATTAGTTACAATTTTGTTGAGTGAAGGTATGGATTTGAAAAGTCACAGTAAATTCCCTTGATTAAGAATATCGTGTCTACCTCTAGAGTGGAATGCTGGTGTAAATTTGAGTTTCTCATTAGTTACAGTAGTGTGTTGATTTACGGCCTCTGTTTTTTAGTATGTTTCGTTGTACAGGTTACTGTTTTATTCCCATCCACACATTTAATCTGCAAGTAGTCTCGTTCAGATATTATATCGTGGTTACTTTCTGCCCTTCTCTCTGTTCCGACGATGTCTTTTTTTGTATTTTTCTTCATAAGTGCTTTGAGGTGAGGATTCATTGTTTCTGTCTCTTTAGTAGCGATGCTTCCATTCATTGTATCAGAGTTGTTAGTAGTTTGATCTCTTTCTTCCTTGTTTAGGTTTTCATCCTGGTTAGATTCCATTTGTAGACTCTCTGGCATACTGTTTATTACTCGTACTTCCACTTCTCTATCTTCCTCCCATTCCTGGTTTTGTAATTCATTAGTTTTTAACGAACCATGAACGTTTAGTGTTTTTTTTCCAAAGATAGGGAAGAAGTTGTTAGGTCCTGAGTTAGGTGATTTGAGGTCCTTAGGTGTAATACTTGTAGTATTCAACTTCTGTTTCTCATTTTTTCTTGCTTTGCGGAGTTTTTTCTTTTGGCGTTTTGTCATTGAAGAGAATCCATCCGGCTCGGTATTGATCAAATTTTGGTAGTTTTTGGGGGGTTTACACGGGGCTTCACACGGGATTTCATTGTCCAGATAATCCTTTGCCTGTAAAATATGTATGTTAGCTGAATCATCAAATTGACTTATTAATTGTTGTGGTTCTACGGGAAAAGAGTTGTCCGTACCTTCCCCAGATGTAATTTTTTCCATTCCCATCATACTTGTGGTGTTCGTTTTAGGATTATCCTTACTGTGATGGATGGTTCTTTTGGCATCATCTATTATGCTTGTTAATACCCCAGGCAAGGCTGATAGCTTATCGATGATAGGCACATAGATGCTGTCAGAGGATGTTTTTTCATTGTCTCTTTGTACTCGGCTTATCAGGTCATTTAATTGGGCCAGTTTGTTGTCGATCCCAGCCACATTATTTGCCATCATTTTTAGAAGGTCAATTTGTATATCCATTTTGTTTGATTGATAGTGAAGGGCTTCCAGCGTAAGGGTTGATGTTTGGTAGAAGATATCCCAGGGTTTGACTACACCCTGGTGTTTTACTCCAGTTTCTAAAGTTTCATCTTTGGATTCTTCAGCTCCCGCGGTGTCTAGTGTTTGCTCCCTAATTTCAACCTTGTTTACACTGTTATCAGCCACTTCATTGGATATGTTGTCAGTCTGAATACTCCTTTGGGATTCCTGTTGATGGTCTGGGTGTATTTCAGTTACCTCAGAGACTATGCCCGACCTTTTTGCTATCTCAACGTTGACATCAAAAGGGACCCTTGTACTGTCTGCCCAGCTTGCTCAGTTATATCGTGGTCGTCTTGTTGGTAGGATCCCATAGATTGCGGCAGCAGTTTGTTTGCGGTAGTGACAACCAGGTTAGATGTTACAGCTGTATTGTTTTCTTTCGTCATATAGCAATTTCCCATATCTTTTGAGGGTTGTTCTTCAGTTTTCCCCCGCTGTTGGGCTGCAGTTTGTGTTTCTAGATCCACAGATTAATTTCCATTCCGGATAAATTCAATTTGGTCCGAATCTTTTATTTCTTTGGTGTTTTGTGACTGATGTAGGGCATCAGTATTAGTATTAGTATTATAGGGTTTCATTGGTGTTTGTAATTTTTCTTTGTCTTTATTTGTTTCCATTGTCATTGACATCATACCACCCGCAGGATCCTTCAGAATTTGAAATTTGTCTGGTATTGACAGATTTCTCGAACATCCGTGCAATCGGGGATATAGGAGAATGATTCTGACCTGGAGTGTTTATTTTTAATTTTTTTGCCATATTTGATTGCTGTAATTTTTTTGTGCATTTGATTGCTGTTCCCACAGTCCTTACCTTGCCTGATCTCATGTCTAGGACTGTGCTTTTGATTATATATTTGCTTTTGCTTTTGCTCCTTGTGGGTACGATTCCGGTGCGATTGTAACACTCCTGTACCACTCCTGCGTAGACCTGCAGCCCCTCTTATCGGCACTTAGTTAGACGTAAGAGATACCAAAAGACACAAATGCAGACGGAGGGGTACTATTATCTCAGCGCTTAGCCTTAGACTCGGCTCGGCAGCGCTCGCACCTTCTCACTCTCACTCGCCCGCCCGCACACTACGGCTCTGCCTGCTCTTCTCAGCCCATCTCTGCCCGGTCCTCCCGCACTCGGGCTCTCCCGTACCTGCGGCGCGAGGCGTGAAGCGAAACACACACGGGCAGTCCAGCAGGGAAATCGGGTCCGGTAATCAGTGAACCTTGCCGCTTGCCGCTTCCGCCTGCGCCCCACTTGCTACACCGCCATGGCTCCCTCCGATGTTGGGGAGCAGGAGCAGGAGACAGGGGGCAGGACAGGTGGCAGAAGCAAGAGTGTTTTCAGTGGTACGTCTCTTGTAAACGTCGTCTTTTCGTGTATGGCGTTTTCCGAGTCTCACCAGTCTTTGCTGGCTGTATGGGCTTTGTGGATTTCACAGTCTTTAGTGGCTCTAATGGCGGGCTAGGTCACGCAAAAGGAAAGCCCACCGCTCCCACTATCTTTGTCTCTGCTCACTGCTGGTGGTCTCACCTCTCTCTCTTCCCTGCCACCACCGGAGCCGGAGCCGGCAGCTGCTCCTCTGCTTAATTCTCACTGCTCGTGGGCTCAACTCGTGGCACTCTCTTTTCGCGGCTCACAGACGCCGCGGGGTTAGTCGTTAATAGGGGATAATTGTGCCAGCTGCCACTTTGAATTTTTCCCTTGTTAGTGCGGCACTCACTGTGCAGTGGTTATTTCCCCCCTCTAAGTTTCTCCATCCGGCTTCGCTGTGTGGCGTTATGCCTTTTTCCTGGCAGATGGTTCTTGACAATGTATAGCAACAATGTGGTCTGACTTGGCAATATGGCAATATGTGGAATGAGGGTTTGGCTAGGTCTTCAACTCTCACTTCGCCTTTTGCCTCTTGCCTCTACTCTCACCACCTCAAGCTTATTCCCGCCAGCAGCCTTGCACTGCTAGCGCCAGCAGCCCTCCCCACCAAAGTCCCAATGCAGTTCACTCGGTGGTTCAGGGGTCGCTATGAGCAGATAAGAGCTTCATGCATGACACCTACCCGGTCGGTCGCGGTCGTAGCTGTGAGAAAACCTAGGGGAGCAGGCTTGGACACGGGCAGTGCTGACTCTGCTATTCCGCTGTTATTCCGCTGCAAACCGCGGGCCCCACCGCACGCAAGCCACCATCGAGCCCCCAGCTCCACTCCTCTTGCAGCCCGCACTTCTCAGCACTTCTCAGTCTCCCGGCTCCTCACACCTCCGTGTACAGCGGCTGGCGGCGTGGGGGGAGGGGGCTGGCCGCCGGCAGGACTCAGAGGCAGGCAGTTGCTCGGTGGTTTTCTCGGCGGTTGCCCTACTGAAGCTCCGCCGCCACTCCACTAGTCCACCTCTGCTGCTTGGCTCACACAGCTGCTGCTCGGCTCGCTCGGTCGGTCGGTCTGCTGCAAACTCCGAACTGGAACCATAGGCTCCATTCAGTCAACACAACCTTGATCTGATAAAGAAGGAGGTAAATATATGGTTAAAAGCAGTTTTATAGGTTTTTCGAAATGATTGCACTTTATGCAAACTTACAAATTATATGTGCTGAGTTGTCACATATTTGTTGTTTCAATGTGTTTATTTCTTTATGCATAGCTAAACAAACAAATGCAAGCATCGTGCTACATTGCACCCCAAGCACCCATCAAACCCTCCAACC
Organism: Lissotriton helveticus; assembly: GCF_964261635.1. Classification (NCBI taxonomy): domain Eukaryota; kingdom Metazoa; phylum Chordata; class Amphibia; order Caudata; family Salamandridae; genus Lissotriton; species Lissotriton helveticus. Next base: position 55,433,623 of record NC_136059.1, read on the forward strand.
TCCCATAAAACAGTCGAGGGTCAGACAGTGGAACACACTGTTTCCTACAGCTGGTAGTAATCCAGCCCATCGCCCAGGTGCATGACCCTACTCGCTCCATCACTCACTCCGCTGTGTCCGGCAGGTGAACGCCCCAACAGTGCCACCTTGTCAAATCCCTTCAGTGGTCCCTGAGCCCCAGCTGCCCAAATGTTCTCACATTTCTGCTGACAGCCCCCCCTTTGGAACAACAAAAGTGGGTGTTATTATCACAGGGTATGGAATGGCGCTTCCCAGATCATGTGAGATTAGCTCACAAATGAAATACCTATGCAGTGGTACAGGTGAGGGAGAAACCCCTGAACCTTCAATCAGAAACAACAACATGCCCTGTGCACACGCAAATGAGTAGATAAACAAAATACAATGTCATTGATGACAAAGATGTAAACAAATGTTGTTTCTTGATGTGTTGTTATTTAATAGTGTATTACTTCACAGGCCAGCCAACACATGTTTCGTCAAGTTGGTGTAAAACCCTTGACTTCTTCAGGGCTGGAAGCAAACAAGGAAAATTACAAAATTCACCAGCAAATATACATAGAGTTACAGGTCTGTGACCAACCAAGTCTTAATGCACAAAGATGCGCAAGGACTTAATAAAACAAACGCGAAGGGAAGCACACAAAGAAAGACGACGCAAGTTCCAAATGATCCAGTGTTAATGTTAATGTTAGTGTTAGTGGTTATTTATAAAGCGCGCTTACACCGGGTGGCTTCATGGCGCTGACCAGAAAACAGAGTATGCTGAAGCAGACCAAACAGACAGCAGGCTATCCACTATCCCATGTTATATGCTTGCCGGAACAGCCAGGTCTTAAGAAGCTTCCTAAACTGCATAGTGTACGTGCAAGACCTAATTGCCAAAGGAAAAGAGTTCCAGAGTTTTGGTGCCAGGACCGCAAATCGGCGGCCACCTTGACGCACTCGTTTGAACTTTGGAACAGATAGCAAGGAGAGATGGGCTGATCGAAGGGTCCGATTGGGAACATATCTGGGTAGTAAATTATTAATAAACTAGCAGCCCGTCCCGACGTTGTCTGGAAGCAATTAGGTTTCAGAGTCCCCGCCCGCCCCGACGTTGTCCGTGGGTCCCCCTGAGCCTTCCTCCATATATTGCAGTATTTTACCTCTATGTTTACTTTGTACGCTTTTGTAACCTGCACACTAACTTTTTCCTCCTGTAATGCACCGTTTGGCTCACTTTTTTAATGCTCCGTTTGCTTCCTCTTGCTACCTGCACACGTCACTTTTTCCTCCTATACCTCTATGTTTACTTTCTACGCTTTTGTAACCTGCACACGTAACTTTTTCCTCCTGTAATGCACCGTTTGGCTCACTTTTTTAATGCTCCGTTTGCTTCCTCTTGCTACCTGCACACGTCACCTTTTCCTCCTATACCTTTATGTTTACTTTCTACGCTTTTGTAACCTGCACACGTAACTTTTTCCTCCTGTAATGCACCGTTTGGCTCACTTTTTTAATGCTCCGTTTGCTTCCTCTTCAGACCTGCACACGTCACTTTTTCCTCCTATACCTCTGTTTACTTTCTACGCTTTTGTAACCTGCACACGTAACTTTTTCCTCCAGTAATGCACCGTTTGGCTCACTTTTGTAATGCTCCGTTTGTTTCCTCTTGCTCACGATTTTCATTTGTGCTTAATTTTTCCGCCGCTCACCGCTCCTAAATAAATAAATAAATAACCTACCTCATCCGCCGCTCACTGCTCCTCCCCGCCTGTCCGCCGCTCCTCACCGCCTGTCCGCTGCTCCTCACCGCCTGTCCGCCGCTCCTCACCGCTCCTCCCCGCGCCATGTCCGCCAGTCCTCCTCGCGCTCCTGGACACCGCTCCTCCCCGCGCTCCTCACGTCGAGCACGCACGTCGCAGCCGGCGATTCTTCCAAGGGACTACTTTTTTTCGGTAAATTTTTTAAATAACGTATATTTATTACGTTTATATAGCCTATGTCCATCTGCACACCCTGACGATTACAATGATGTATCGGGTGTGTGGATTGGCGCTGTGGTTCCGGAGTTTACCCGCCTCAAAGGTTCAAAGTTCTTCCTTTATAATAGTGGTATAGATACAGGACTTTTGGCATGCAGGGCCTTGAACACAAGGCAGCCTGTTTTAAAAACACATCGCTGGGAGATCGGGAGCCAGTGTAATTTTTTAAGCGCGGGGCTAATTGATTGCCATCGGGGTTGTTGAATGACCAACCGAGCTGCCTGGTTTTGTACCAGCGGCAGGCGTTTGAACACATAGAGTGGGATGCTCAGGTACACATAATTTGCGTAATCCAGATGAGATGTAACAGTGGCAGTTATAATCCGGATCAGAGCATCCTGGGTGAAAAAGCGGTGAATTTTCCTGATCTTGCGCATCTGGAAGACGCACTTTGAGAACACATTGCCTACCTGGGATTTCAGTGTAAGTTCCTTATCAAGAGAGACTCCCAGAGTTTTGGCTGAACCGGAGGGGGAAGGTGATGCACCAAACTCCACAGGCCAGTAATTTGGGCCCCAAAATTAATAGCTGTCCCCGGTCAGAACTAGCTCTGTCTTAGTTCAGTTTCAGATGGTTATAGTCCATCCACTGTTGTATGTATAACAGTGATTCCTGAAAATCCGTCACTGAGCGGTCAGAGCCATCTATCTCAAAGACCAGCTGCAGGTCATTTGCATAATTGAAAACTGTCACCTTTCTCTCCTTAAAAGATCGAATCAGAGGGGAGATATAGACGTTAAATAAGTGGGGGGACAGTGCCGAACCCTGCGGGACCCCACATGTGATTTTATGAGGGGAAGCAAGAAAGGGCCCTTGACAGACCGCCTGAGACCTATCATTCAAAAAAGAAGAAAGCCAACAGGCGGCCGCCCCCCAGACACCAGCAAGTTCGACACGGTCAAAACTGCATGGTCGACCGTGTCAAAGGCGGCGGATAGATCTAAAAGTACCAGTGCCCGGGGAGAACCCCTACCAGCATGGTCTCGGAGAGTGTCCAGCACTGCCACAATGACAGTTTCAGTAGAATGAGACAGCTGAAAACCTGCCTGATGGGGATCAAGATATTTAGATTCCTCCAAAAAGTCAGAGAGACAGTTGGCTACATGAGTCTCTAGTAGCTTTGCAAAAAATGGGAGCAGAGTAATCGGGCGATAGTTAGATAACAGTGTGAGGTCAGCTCCGAGTTTCTTTAGTAAGGGGACGACTATAGCCTTTTTAAAGGCCATAGGAACTTTGCCCAGGGTAAGAGACTCATTCAGACGAGCAAGTACAGGGCCAGGGAAGGCAGCAAAACAGTCTTTAAGCATGTGGGGCGGGCAACAATCAGATGGAGCACCTGATTTAACCTTCACTAAGCGCTTTTGAAGGGTTTTAATGTCAATATTGGGAAATTGAATTAACGAATTAATATTTTTGAACTGGTCAGAGGGGCTAGATGAACAAGGTAGCTTACGGATGTTATTTTTAATAGTAATGATTTTGTCAATGAAATAATCATTGAGGGAGTTACACAATTCCTGAGATGGTACAGCCCTCAATAGTATTCTCTCCGGGTTAGAGAGTTCATTGACAATATTAAAAATCTCTTTGGAGTTGTTATTTGAGTTTATGATACGGGTAGAAAAATAAGCGGCTTTGGCCATGAGAATGTTTTTTTTATATTCTTTCCTGGCAGTTAGATAGGTTAGTCTTTTTTCCTGGCAGTACTTAAATCGCCATTGTCTCTCCAGTTTGCGGAGCAGCGACTTCTGATTTTTAAGTTCGGTAGAGAACCATCTCATTGCATCAGTGCGCCGGGTGGTTTTTACTCTGGTGAGAGGGGCATGTTTATTACTAGCATTCATTAAACAATTCGAGATGTTAGTTTCTGTTGTCTCTATATTCGGCCCAGCACAAGGGACAGTGTCGGCTAAAGAGAGAAGAAATTCTTCCTTGTTTGCGGAATTCCATTTCCTAGCAAAACCACCATCAGTGGTGCTAGGTTTCTCAGTTGACGGGAACCTTAAAGTAAATTTCAGCAGATGGTGATGATGGAGCGAGATAGAAAACAAAATTTTGTTTAAACTCGTGAAGTCACATTTCCATAACATGAATAATAATATTAATGATTTGTGATATGTCGTGCTAATACAACTTAGATTAAACTTTACACATGGGGGGACTAACATGTGTGCTCATAAACGTGCATAATTGTTGCATCTTTTTGTTCGTGCAAAATAATAAAATAATTTATTGTTTTCGTTTTTGTCATTACTAACTGCTGCAAACTTAAAAGAAGCATGTGCTTGTTTTGCTTTTCCTTGTCTGTGTGATGTCATTTCTACTATTCTAGGTGCATATAAGTCTCATGGAATAACGGAGACTGGTAGATATAAACGCTGCTTTAATTGTTTGCAATGGCTAGATAACATTTTGATTAATCGGGTGGGTTAATTAATTAGTAAATCTTGGGGTGGATACAGAATCTACATTATTTCTTACATTAATACTTTTCTTGTGTTTGTTTTATACTAGAAAGCTTAAGTTGCCTGCTTTTGGGCCTAGTCACTTGAGTCGCAGAAAAGAGCTGACTTGTAATTCTGCAAAAGTCACGAGACGCCCATTCTGAATTAAAGCGTTTATCAAAGCTGCATTCACAAAGCAAAAACTGATGTGCTGTCATCATTCTGTCGGACATGGCCAAGGTCGAAAGTGAACATTTTGTCAGCCTTAACTTGGCATCCGCGGAAGTTGCTTGGACGTAGTGAGAACAAATTTGAACATTTGTTGCAAACTCAGGAAGCTCCTGGTTTCACGTGGAAGAGACAATGGTCTTTATGAAACATGATCTAATGGAACTTTTGAAAAGTGGGTGACATGTCACTTGTCACTCTCAGCCAATGGGACTTCGAAGATTTCTGAAAACTTTCCTTTGCGTAGTTTAGTTAGCGTAGAAAGGTATAAAAAGTCATGCCCCTAGGGATGGGCTGGCTGCTGCTTTCTGACTTTCCGATGAGGGTGATGTGCTGTCGGACTTTGCGTGGAGCACGTAAGAATCCTCAAAGAACTTTACTTTAAATTCTATCTATTTAGCTCAGTTAGGGAATTAGGTTTTAGAAATGCTAAACTTTATATATTCACTTTAAATTTGATTCACTTACTTAAATTGTATTTTCTCACATTTCTTTACAATCATGCTTGCTTTATTGCTAATAAAATTCATTTATAAAACTATCAACTTATATACCATAATTTAGTAAATAAAATCTTACTTTTGACAAACAAGCTGGTCTTGGTTATTCAGAAGTGTAGGTTACTATTAGCTAGATCACGTCGCCAATGGTGGTCATTTAAATGGTTAAGTTTTATTCTAATGACAATATTCTTTTCGCAGATGTATAAAAATGTATATAGTTTGTAGATAATGTGTATATAGATTTAATCTGACCACCTGATTCAGTAGGCCCAAAATATGTCAGGTTTATAAATGGGTCCATATTTAGTATAGAATTTTGTTTATAGGTTATGAAGTTGGGTAGCGTTGTTTATGATATATTTTCTATAGGCCGCTGGATCAATTCTCTGGTAGCAGAAATTGATGGTTGCTAAGAGTAACCAAGGTAATATGGTGGTTGCTAAGGGTTACTAAAGTATTATGGTATGGAAATAGGATCGATGTTTTAACACATGTTGAGTTCGTTTTTCGTGCTATCTGTAAGCTATACCGGTATAGATTGTGTGGCGAGAAATTAGTCACGCAAGCCATCTGTTCTGTTTGTAGTGATATCGCCGAGTATCACAAGAGGTATCGCCGTGTACCATAGTGTTGTCGCCGAGCAGCACAGTTTTAGGGCTAGGTCTGAATCTTGTATAGTGAGGGTTTTCTAAGAAATTAAAGCAGCATGAGAATAGGGACAAAGCGCCTTCCATAAAACTCACTGTGATGAGAGTATTAGTTATATCCGAGCTTGAGTGAAGGGTAAATTAGCGTCGGTGCATGATTATCTATAAACAGGTTAGAGTCCTGTACGGGTACATGTTTCATATCTATAAACAGGTGAGAGCCCTGTACGGATAACGTCGTTATTTTGCTAACGGTGCATGATTTCTATAAACAGGTGAGAGTCCTGTACGGATTTCATGTGTGTTTGAAATTAGGGAAATTTCAGTGTGAAAGTGCAAGTTTGAATTGTATTTTATGTTCAAGTGGAACTCTTAGAACTTTCACTTCGCGGTGGGTTCAGAGCAAAGCGAGTTCATAATTATACGTGTTAGAAGGGTGGGGTAAGGTTACTCTACTAACAATTGAATATTATCCTTAGTGTGAATAGCGCCGTCTATTCCGAAGTGTGGATACTTGAATGTATGTAAACTATCCTAAATAGTGAAACGAACAGATGTTGTCATTATAGTCATTGTTAAGAATTAATTTACACTGAAAAGTGTTCTTAAAATGGCGCTGTGAAAAGATTTTGTAAAGGAGGGGTAAGCGCCAGTAGTGAGAAACGAGAAACCGCAGCTGCTGTGTACGTCACAGAGCCGCGCTGGGATTGGGTGACCTACGTCACAAGCTATATTCTGATTGGCTCTTGAGTCTCTGACGGCCTGTGAGCTGATTGGTCCTTCGGAAAAACTCCAAATTTATTGGTTGAGCAGAAAAGTGACGTAGCTCAACTGTCATTGGCTTGTTGGTGTGTTTCGCGCACGGATTGGTTGTTTTACGGAACATCCCGGAAATATTTTACGAACGATTTTGTGAATTAGATTTAACTCTTAAAAATGAGTTATCATTTTAAACATGTTGAGAAAAAGCCAACATTATTTCAGAAGTTTAAGAATTTATTTTCACCTGACAAGAAAATCGAAACGCGAGGTGGTAAACTACTTCATAAGTATAAAACACCTGCAGCGTATATGGAAGGTGAATATGGATATCATACTGTCTTATGGTTCGATAGTTGGAAACGCTATACTAAGAACGACGGTGTTTTAACTTGGCCTGATGATGGTTCATTTAATGTAAAAGTCTTAAGAAATTTACGAGAGAAAATGAATGCTCTTATTCCGAAACCGAGACCAACTCAATTTGAAGCTTTAGTTGAGTGGGAAGACGAGATGTATCAGTTACAAAGAGAAGCTAGTGGAATTAAAAGACCTTCTAAAAATCCACCTTGGAGAAGAGAAACTCATGAAGATAGATTGCGAATGTGGAGACAGGGAAACATGAGTGAAGGATTGTATTTAATTCATGAAATGGTAATGGGTACTCCTACAGGGAAATCTATGGAAAGTGAATCTGAGGATGCAGTTATGGAAGAAATATATACAACTGCTAGAAAGAATCAGCCTTTGAGACCTCCTAGATCATGGTCTACTCCGGTGGTTTCTACTGAAACTTCACCGAGTGCACCTCCAATTAATGAAGCTCCTAAACTTTATCCAAATAATTGTGAAATCATTGAAACTCCTAGAAGACCAGAATTCGAGAATGCTCGAAATGAAGGTAGACATTTTACAATGGCTCCAAGAGCAAGAGAACCTCCAAAAGATTATACAAGAGAGGCAAGAAATGTTAAAGATGTTGATTATAATGAATATTTAAGATCAAAAGAAGAATTAATAAAAAGAATGACAAAAGGCATGGAAGCTGTGACAGTTCCAGTAACAATTGGTCCTGTTCAGCCCGTATTTGATCAAAAGGAAACAAACAAAACTGGATTAACTATTCCTTTAAATACAGAAATTCAAAAGGCTGCTGAAAAATTTTATTCAGACTTATCTGAAATAAACTCTTCTAAATCGAGAATGCCTGATTTAACCTTTAATGAGGATTTATCTCCAAAAACACCAATGGGTGCTATATCAGATATAGGGAGTCCTGAAGTCAGGGTAACCACACCAAAACTTGATGTGGCCAAATTAAAAGCGAATATCGAAGAATTAATAATTGGAACAATTGGTCCAGATAGTTTAAATTACTATCGAGATGATGAACTACTGTTCATTTGTAAAAGCATTCAGTGGAAAACGAAAAATAAATATGATCAGCTAGAGGATCTAGCAGCAGAACTTGAAATCGATGTGAGTAAACAAAAGAATTTTGCGAAACATTACAGATTAGACTTTTCAGAAAGTGACATCGAGAGTTTAAACTCAATGGGAAGAATAGTTCATATTAAAGATTTGATTGTCTATATCAAAAAGCTAGGAGAACTGAACAAATGGAGAGTAAAATGGACGAAAAAGAAGGAAGATGAAAGATTGGAAAAATTGTCAAAACAATTTCCAATGAGAGAAATTGCAGGTGGAGGATATGTTCATGTCCCTTGGTCGAGACAGGACATTCTGTTATTCACAAATGACTTTCCGAAATTGAGGGAGAAACCAGTTGAGTGGTACAGGCAAGTTGATAGATTTATCAAAGTGTCAAAAGTTCTGTGGATTGATTTAGATGGATTTTTTGACATTGTCGTTCCATCAGATCTTTGGACAGAATGCAAGATATCGATTAGTTGGCCAAAAACAGAACCTGAGCGAATCAAAGAAACAGGTGCTCCAAATCCACTTGTAATGGATTTTTATGAAAAAGTAATTGTTTGGATGAAAAACAAAATTCCACCCAAAGAAGTCGATTGGGTTAAAATAGAAAGAACAGAACAGGAAACAAAAGAATCAGTTCATTCTTTTTATGAAAGACTACTGTTAATCTTTAAACAATACAGTGGTTATGAAAAATTAGATGAAAAAGACATGAGCCATTTTGTCTATAGATTTGTTTATGGACTAAAACCTGAAATTGGAGAAATGATCAGAAATAGTATTGTCGGATGGCAATCACTATCTGTAGATGATATTCTAAGAAAAGCTAAGTATTGCAGTGATGAAATAGAAGTAAAACAGAAGAAGCTGAAGGAGAAAGCCATGTGGGCTCAAGTAAAAGTGGCTGAGCAACAAATTGCCAGTATGGGTAATAAGAACACTAATTTTGTTCAAACTGGGAATACAAACCAGATACAAGGAAAGTTTAAAGGTAATAATTTCCCAAAGAAATTTAGCCCAAAGATTGAGGAGTTGAAACAAAGATTACCTTGTTTTAATTGTGGCGAAATTGGACATTGGAGAGACGAGTGTCCTCATCCTCCTAAAAACTTAAAGAATCCCTTATTGAATCCACAGATGCAGAATGGTGTTGACCTGCAGCGACAGCTACAGATACAACAGGGGTTAAACGAATTAAATATTCAACGACAGTTACAGCAACAGCAACAACAACAGGTGAATAATCGTCAAGACCAATTGCCACAACCACCTTTTCCGAATTGTGGGGGAGTTCAAAAATATAATCCAAACGTGGGATTTCAGGGAAGTGAACAGGTAATAAAACCACAAAAACAGCAAAAGCAGCAAAGGGTTCAAATGCAAAATGCTTCACAACAATTTTTATTAGCAGAAAGTCAAGACAGCGATTCTGATGATTATTGTTGACGGTGCCCGAGAGAGGAGGAAGAGTGTGTTGTTGGAGCCACTCTTGAGGTTGACCAGTCTGGTCCTTTTGTAAACGGGAAAGTTAATGATGTAGACATCACTTTTCTAGTGGACACTGGTGCTACCCGTTCTACTGTTAGATCAGTGGAAATTGAAAACCTACCTCTCTCTGGGGATACCATCCAAGTTGTCGGAGTAAGTAATCAACAAATTAAAACTGACTTAACTGATCCAGTACCAGTTGAAATTGGAAACTACAGAGATAAACACAGATTTGTGGTTTGTAATAGTAGTCCAGTAAATCTATTGGGCAGAGACATCCTATGTAAAATGAATTGTAGAATATATTGTTCTCCTGATGGAGTTGAGTTACAAACAATGGAGGAAGATGGTTTATACAGAATGACTATGATGATGATGGAAGCAGAAGAAACAAAATTGTTTCCTGCATTTGAAGAAAAAGATTTACCTGAAGAACTCAAAGAAACAGTGAAATCTGAAATATGGGATTTTACTGGAAATAAGATGGGTCTGATGAAAAACGTAGATCCAGTAAAAATTACATTGAAACAGGGAATAGAATTTCCAAACACTCCACAATATAAAATGAAAACAGAAACAATTGAAGGTATTACACCTATAATTGAAAAATTAATCAAGCAAGGTGTATTAAAAGAAATGGAGAGTAGCTCTTGTAATTCACCAATTATGGGAGTTAAAAAGTCTAACGGAACATTTAGAATCGTACAAGATTTGAGAAAGGTTAATCAAATTGTCGTTCCATGTTGTCCTGTGGTTCCAAATCCAGCAGTAATTCTATTTCAGATTCCACATGATGCTGAATGGTATACAGTCATTGACCTTTGCAATGCATTCTTTACTGTTCCCTTACATCCAGACAGTTATGAAATCTTTGCTTTCAGATTCCAAGGTAAGACCCTCGGATGGTCAAGAATCCCTCAGGGCTATACAGAAAGTCCTTCAATTTTTAACGAATTGTTAAAAAGATCATTAGAAGACCTAGACTTACCTGGTAGGTCTACGCTAGTGCAGTATATTGATGATTTGTTAATAGCTGCAAAGACAAGAGAAAATTGTGTGACAGACACAATAATTCTGTTAAATCGCCTTGCAGAAGAAGGACATAAAGTGTCCCCAGCAAAACTACAGTTTTGCAAACAAGAAGTAAAATATCTTGGTCACAGAATTGCAAAGGGAAAAAGACAAGTAACAATAGAAAGAATAAAAATGATTCAAGCAATGTTACCACCAAGAACACAAAGACAGGTCAGAATGTTCTTGGGAATGGTTGGTTACTGTCGACAATGGATAAGTGGATTTTCAGTAATTGCAAAACCACTACAAAGACTGACAAAGTCAGATGTAAAAGATCCAATTATTCTCAATGATGCTGAGATGGACTCTTTTGAGAACCTGAAAAAGAGCTTATGCCAAGCTCCTGCTTTAGGTATGCCAAATTATGAGAAAGATTTCGAACTGTATTGCAGTGAGAGAGAAGGATGTGCATTATCTGTGTTAATTCAGAGACACGGAAATTTAAAGAAACCTATTGCATACTTCTCTGCAGTTCTTGATCCAATTGCTAAAGCATTACCAGGTTGTTTGAAAGCAGTTGCAGCTACAAGTATCAGCCTCGAACAAAGTGAAGGAATCATTATGGGATTTCCTGTGAAAGTTTTTGTGCCTCATTCAGTTGAAATATTACTGACAAGAGGTAAGACTCAACATTTAACAAGTAGCAGATTGACAAAGTATGAGAAAATCATACTGGGAGCAGATAATGTTTCGATTTCAAGATGTTTAAATCTGAATCCTTCTACATTACTGCCTGATTCTGAAATTGTTGATGACATTGAAACAGAACATGAATGTTTAGATGTCATGGAATTCTGCACTAAACCAAGAAAAGACATTAAAGACAGACCTTTGTCTGAATCGGATTTTGTCTACTTTGTAGATGGGTCATGCTTAAGATCCGAAGGAGGTGTCTTAAAAGCTTCATATTCAGTTTGTACAGTCGTAGATGTTGAAGAAGCATCATGTCTTGAAGGAGTTCGTTCAGCACAGGTGGCTGAATTAATTGCTTTAATTCGTGCATGTGAAATATCAAAGGATATAAGAGTTACCATCATTACTGATAGTCAGTATGGGTACGGAGTTGTGCATGATTATGGACAACTCTGGTCACAGAGAGGATACATGACATCAGCAGGATCACCAATTAAAAATGCAGTTTTCATTAGGAGATTAATTGAAGCAATACAATTGCCAAAAGAAATCGCCATTGTTAAGTGTGCAGCGCACACTAGAGGAACTGATTATATTTCCAAGGGAAATGCCTTCGCAGATGAAACAGCTAAATACTGTGCAAGGAAAAATTATTCATACAATCGGGAGAGGAGTAAAGAAACTGATTCAAATTCATTAATGCTAACAACTGTTGTAGAAACATGGCATGAGATTAGAGATTTACAAGATGAAGCAGAAGATGAAGAAAAAGACTTATGGTTAAGATCAGATTGTAGACCACGTGAAGAAGATGGAGTGTGGGTTTACAAAGATGGCAGAGTAGTCTTACCAAATTGTTTGATTGCTGACATGGCCAGATTATATCATGGTCCAGCACATCTAGGAAGAGATTCTATGGTTAGACTTTTCAGAGAAACATGGTTCAATACCAAGTTTAGAACTATTGCAGAATCCTTTTGTCAAAGGTGTTTGTCATGCCAACAAATGAATCCAAACAGAAAATCAGTGGTGGGGACAGGAATAATTGGTCGAGAGGGTGGTCCCTTTACCAGGTTACAAATGGACTTCATTGAAATGCCCTTACACAATTGTTTGAAATATGTGCTTGTAATTGTGTGCTTATTTTCAAGATGGGTAGAGGCTTTCCCTACACGACATTGTGATTCAATTACAGTGGCAAAACTAATGCTCAGAGAAATCATCCCAAGATACGGTTTTCCAGTCACTATTGAGAGTGATGGAGGAAGCCATTTTGATAACAAACTGATGAAGTTAATTTGCGAAGCTTTGAGCATTGAGCAGAAAATACACTGTGCATACAGACCAGAGGCATCAGGAGTAGTTGAACAAATAAATGGAACAATTAAAAACAGAATTGGAAAAATGTGTCTTGAAACAGGTGTAAAGTGGACTGATGCTCTTCCACTTGTTTTGATGTCATTAAGAAGTACACCAGATAAAAAGACAGGTTTGAGTCCTCATGAAATTTTAATGGGAAGAGTTATGAGGCAAGCTTTTGTACCTGTAGGTAAACTGTTGAGCATAAATGACAGTGCTATTTTGGATTACTGTAAAAGGTTATCTGATATGGTAACTTCTGTGTCTAATCAGGTGGGAACTGAAGCTCAATCAGATGAAAAGGTTTTGACACATGATCTGAGACCTGGCGATTGGGTCAGAACGAAAGTACATCGGAGAAGGAATTGTCTAGCTCCTAGATGGCAGAAACCTAGGCAGATAATTTTGATCACTACTAATGCTGTAAAGTGCAGAGGATTGAAACGTTGGATTCATCCTAGTCATACTATTCCAGTACCAACTCCTGAGAGTTCTGATGTTGAAAGTGATACTACAGACGATTCTGATTCTGAAGCAGAAGGCGAAACAGAAGGTGAAATAATTCCAGATTCTGAAGATCGACAAGACAGTCGACATCTGGAAACTGTGCCAGTGAATGGAAATTTGACAAGAAAAGACTTGGAAATAATTGAAATAGATTCTGAAGGTGAAGAGAATCTGTTAAAAGGAAAGATAACTGAGGATTCGGTTGTCTCCATTGAAGACAAAGAAGCAAAACAAAAAGAAGCTTCAGACCAGGAGAGTATCGAAAGGCAGAGAACAAACTCTGAAGTAAGGAACAGAAATCCGAAATCTGGGAAGTTGGGAGTAATTGAGGAAGAGGAGGAAGACGAATTACCGAGTACCAGTGATGGAAGACAAAGTGTTCCTGAAGGAGTGAAATTGCCGAATAGAGAAGTTCCTGAGTCAATTGAAATTTCAGACTACGAAACTGAAGAAAGTGACGTGGAAGGTGAAAGTGAAAACAGAAAGAAAAGGACTTGGAAGTCAGAATCAAATAATTCTGAACCAAAGAAGAAGTACGTGAGAAAAGCAGACTATTGGCCAGGTGGAAGATTGAGAGTCAGATTGATTAAAAAGCCAAAAGAACAAGTTGAAGAAATCAGTAGTCAAAAGAGTCCTGGAAAAGAAGTTGGAGTTGGAAGAAAAATTGAAGTGATATCGAGAAAAGGGAAGAGAATAATAAGACCAAACCAAAAATACAAGTCTCCTGAGTGGACTTACTTAGTAATTCCACCTGTTATTGACATATATGATAGTAGTGAAGAAGAAAACGAAATCCAAGAAATTAGTGACAATGATTGAAGTACAGAAATATTAAATTGGCAGAAGGCTGAAGAAAATTTGTTAGTTGACACAAGGTCGAAGAAAAACTGTTTAGTTGAAGAAAACTTATGTATGACATAAGGTCGAAGAAATCTTGTTTAGGGTTTAAAAAAAAAAAAAAAAAAAAAAAAATATTTTAAAAGGGGGGTGTAAATATAAATTTAGAATTTTAAAATTTATTTTATTTTTTTGAGGCTAAAATTAACCAAGAATGCCTTATGTTAAGGAGAGCACTTCAAAGTGTTCTGTTTTTGAAAGATGCTGTAAGATGACTCTGGTGTGTCTGCTCATTTTAATTCTGCTCTGGTTGGTTCTAGCTGTGATTATCCCTTTGGAAATGAATAGAGAATTACACAAAGTTAACATAACAAGCAAAGCTCTGGTTAGCCAAACTAAACATAGTGCGTCTACAAAAGTTATTGATCATCAGCCTAACATTCATCAAGATAAATCAATTGGTGATTTCTCAAGTAATACATTCACAAAGCTATTGAGTGAATATGTTAAGGTAATGGATGCAAAAGACTGCTACGTCTGCGTTAAGTTACCTGCTTCTGTTTCTGAGGGAGTAACATATAATATGCTTCCTCTCACTTATGCTGTAACATGTAGTGTATTAACTAGTTTATTTTATCAAACTGGACGTTTAGGATATTACTATTCAAATTATGATGAAATTTTTGCAAATATTAAGATTGATAATGCTTTAAATAAGCATAAGAAAGCAAAACAAATGAGAGAATTTTTCCTTGTTACTAACGAACTCACTTACGAGTATGCTTACAAGAATAATCTAACATGTAAATTAAGTGCTGAAGGAAAGAAATTTTTGAACATGGTTGAGGAGAGAAGAGCAATTTATAAGAGGAATGAATTAGTCAAGCAGACTAAGTCAAGTTTCTGGCAGAAAGAGGATGAGAAATTAAATGGCAAAATGCTTGAAAATATTGCAATTCACATAGACAAACCAATTAGTGGAAAACTTTGCATTAGAAGAGATAATACACTTTTTGATAATTACTTTGTAGGTGCAAGTAACTGTGAAGATACTTATCAGATTTTGGGAGGTTGGGGATTTAAAGGTGGAAAAGATCCTATCTTTCCTGGGATTTATTTTGTTTGTGGTGACAAAGCCTACTACAACCTTCCAGACCACTGGTATGGAACTTGTTATGTGGGAATTGTTTTTCCTAAAGTGTTTCATGTTGACAGAGATTCAGAAGGATTGTTTAAAATTCATAATTATGTAAATAGAGTTAAAAGAGAAACTTTTACTGAAGTTCTGGGAGATATTTTTCAAGCTGTAATACCTTTTGTTGGTATAACCCTAAATGCAGGGAGAATCAGAAAATTGTCCACTATAGTTGATAGATTATCAACTGACACAGCTGATGGATTTCAATTAGTGAATGTTGAAGTTATTGCAATTAGATCTATGGTAATACAAGACTGCCTTGCTTTAGACATACTCCTAGCAAAAGAGGGAGGAGTCTGTGGCATTTTACATGTACAACATTGTTGTACATATATACCTGATGAAAGTAAGAATATTGAAATGTATATTAAGAATATTACACAAATGCATTCAGAGATAATTCCTTTAGAAGAAGATGATTTTACAGGGAAACTTTCAAAAAGGTTTCAAGCAATTAAAAACTGGTTTCATGATATTGGAAGTTCAATTCTTGGCAAGATTCTGGCACCTTTGATTATAATAGTATTCATTTTTATTTTGACCAAAATAGGTTGTTTGTTACATAAAAGAAAGAAACAGTTGAAAGAAAAGAAAAGAATCTATAAACTCAGAAAAGAAGAAGAAAGAGAGATCGAATTACAGGAGTTACATAGAGAGCGTTATGCTAATTCCAAAGATTATGCAGAAACAGACTTTTAGGTTTACTGATACAAATGAATTTGAATCGATTTCTTAGAAATTTAAATTATCAAAATTTTGAGTGCTAGTGTGGTGATTTGTTAATCACCAGATGAGGGAGTTGATGGAGCGAGATAGAAAACAAAATTTTGTTTAAACTCGTGAAGTCACATTTCCATAACATGAATAATAATATTAATGATTTGTGATATGTCGTGCTAATACAACTTAGATTAAACTTTACACATGGGGGGACTAACATGTGTGCTCATAAACGTGCATAATTGTTGCATCTTTTTGTTCGTGCAAAATAATAAAATAATTTATTGTTTTCGTTTTTGTCATTACTAACTGCTGCAAACTTAAAAGAAGCATGTGCTTGTTTTGCTTTTCCTTGTCTGTGTGATGTCATTTCTACTATTCTAGGTGCATATAAGTCTCATGGAATAACGGAGACTGGTAGATATAAACGCTGCTTTAATTGTTTGCAATGGCTAGATAACATTTTGATTAATCGGGTGGGTTAATTAATTAGTAAATCTTGGGGTGGATACAGAATCTACATTATTTCTTACATTAATACTTTTCTTGTGTTTGTTTTATACTAGAAAGCTTAAGTTGCCTGCTTTTGGGCCTAGTCACTTGAGTCGCAGAAAAGAGCTGACTTGTAATTCTGCAAAAGTCACGAGACGCCCATTCTGAATTAAAGCGTTTATCAAAGCTGCATTCACAAAGCAAAAACTGATGTGCTGTCATCATTCTGTCGGACATGGCCAAGGTCGAAAGTGAACATTTTGTCAGCCTTAACTTGGCATCCGCGGAAGTTGCTTGGACGTAGTGAGAACAAATTTGAACATTTGTTGCAAACTCAGGAAGCTCCTGGTTTCACGTGGAAGAGACAATGGTCTTTATGAAACATGATCTAATGGAACTTTTGAAAAGTGGGTGACATGTCACTTGTCACTCTCAGCCAATGGGACTTCGAAGATTTCTGAAAACTTTCCTTTGCGTAGTTTAGTTAGCGTAGAAAGGTATAAAAAGTCATGCCCCTAGGGATGGGCTGGCTGCTGCTTTCTGACTTTCCGATGAGGGTGATGTGCTGTCGGACTTTGCGTGGAGCACGTAAGAATCCTCAAAGAACTTTACTTTAAATTCTATCTATTTAGCTCAGTTAGGGAATTAGGTTTTAGAAATGCTAAACTTTATATATTCACTTTAAATTTGATTCACTTACTTAAATTGTATTTTCTCACATTTCTTTACAATCATGCTTGCTTTATTGCTAATAAAATTCATTTATAAAACTATCAACTTATATACCATAATTTAGTAAATAAAATCTTACTTTTGACAAACAAGCTGGTCTTGGTTATTCAGAAGTGTAGGTTACTATTAGCTAGATCACGTCGCCAATGGTGGTCATTTAAATGGTTAAGTTTTATTCTAATGACAATATTCTTTTCGCAGATGTATAAAAATGTATATAGTTTGTAGATAATGTGTATATAGATTTAATCTGACCACCTGATTCAGTAGGCCCAAAATATGTCAGGTTTATAAATGGGTCCATATTTAGTATAGAATTTTGTTTATAGGTTATGAAGTTGGGTAGCGTTGTTTATGATATATTTTCTATAGGCCGCTGGATCAGTGATCAGACCTAGTACAGGGTGTAACGGTGGGAGTAGAGATCCCCACCCCATTCGTCCAGACTTGGTCTAGGATGTGTCCCTTCTGATGGGTAGGGGACAGAACTTGCTGAGTGAAGTTCAGGTTCATAAGAAAATCCGTCAATTCTGCCGAGTGTGGTCCCTCCTCGGGGTCTTTATACCAATAGCTAAAGTCTCCCACCCGTAGTACCTTGGCATGATCAGTAGCAAGTTTAGCTATATAATCGCTAAGTTCCAACGGAAAAGAGGAGGTCTTATTGGGGGGCCTATAGAGAAGTACACCGACAAAAGAGTCATGGGAGGATTCTATTTTTATCACCAAGTTTTCGGTGTCTTTAAGGGAAAGGCTAGACAGGGAACAGAACCTATAATCATTTTGAATGATAGCTGCCACGCCACCTCCTACTTTATCAGAAGAGCGGTCCGCGTGTATAATATAATAATTTTTAGGGATGGCCTCCAGCATATCGGGGCTTGAGTCATCCGTAAGCCATGTCTCGGTCAGCAGAAGAATATTGGGATTATCTGAGAGCATCAGAGAAAAGATATCCAACTGGTGTTTGACAAGAGAGCGAGTATTCAAATAGTAAACCATGAGGTCTTGCCTGATTCCTGGCTTATCCTGGTTCTGTAAAGGGCATGTGGGTGCTGTATAAATCGATAATTCAGGGAAAGAGGTCCTTTTTATGAATACATCATATTTCAGCAGTAAATATAGCCTACCATTGGTAGGGAGCAGGCGGGTGCGGTGCATGCTTCGGAGCGATGCAGCGGAATAAGTGTTGATCCCGGCATTGTAACTGGCCCCTGGGCCCATTCGGGTGCGGACGGGCGCGGACGGCTTGCCTTTGGCGCACCACCGGCGCGCCCGCTGCACCCGTCCGCTGCGCTCCCGCATGACATTTTGCATTTAAGTCCAAGAGCCCGCCCCCAGCTCTGCCCACTGGGCGGGATTGAGAGCTCCCTGGGGATTGTGAAAGGTAAGTATCAGGGTCTAGCGCGCTCGCGCAGCCTCCCTGTTAAGTCGGGCAGCGTGAGGGCATGAGGGCAACGTAAAAACAACTAGACCGCACCGTCTACCAAAATGGCGGTGGCGGTCGAAAGTGCACTAACAATCAGGGTTCGATTCCCCCTCCCGCTCCAGTGAAGCCAACCAAAATGAAAATTCCCACAAAGTTGAACACAAGAATATATGAACTTCAATTTTTTAAAAAGTCTCTCGATTTATAAAACAATTCAGGCAAAATAGCAAATTTCAGCATTGTGTGGCGAATAGATCGCGGGTCTGATGCTTTCTGGGTCTAGCGCGCCCGCGCAGCATCCCCGTTAAGTAGGGCAGCGTGAGGTCAACGTAAAAACAACTCGACCACACCGTCTACCAAAATGGCAGTGGTGGTCGAAAGTGCACTAACAATCAGGGGTCGATTCCCCCTCCCGCTCCAGTGTAGCCCACCCAAATGAAAATTCCCACAAAGTTGAACACAAGAATATATGAACTTCAATTTTTCAAAAAGTCTCTCGATTTATAAAACAATTCAGGCAAAATAGCAAATTTCAGCGTGGTGTGGCGAATAGATCGCGGGTCTGATGCTTTCTGGGTCTAGCGCGCTCGTGCAGCGTCCCCATTAAGTAGGGCAGCGTGAGGGCGTGAGGGCAACGTAAAAACAACTATACCGCACCGTCTAGCAGAATGGCAGTGGCGGTCGAAAGTGCACTAACAATCAGGGTTCGATTCCCCCTCCGGCTCCAGTGAAGCCCACCCAAATGAAAATTCCCACAAAGTTGAAAACAGGAATATATGAACTTCAATTTTTTAAAAAGTCTCTCGATTTATAAAACAATTCAGGAAAAAGAGCAAATTTCAGCGTGGTGTGGCGAATAGATCGCAGGTCTGATGCTTACTGTTACATTAATGCATGGATTGAAGCAGTACACAATCACATGTGACGTGGAGTGTACTCGAGGTGCCGGTAAGTCGTTGTTTGTTGCTGTTTGAAGCTGGGGTGATAGGGTAGATAAATGTATTCGTGAACAGTGAAAATGATCAGGTGAACGCCTATAACCAAATTTGGAATGGGGTACAATCAATGGGAGAGCCTACATTATTGGTGACAAATATCAGTGCCTGTGCGCGAAGAGATTATTTGGGGACTGTGAGTAGCCCTGGAGGCGCCGCAAACCTTAAGCGCTAGTGATTTGGTCCTCTGCTGTAATTTTGTGTAAAAGTGTGCAACTCTTGTGCTCATTTAAAACCTGTGAATATTTTATTTGATACGATTTTGGGCTGTGAGTTGGGGCACTGTTGGGGGCATTTTAAACATTTACCTTCGCTGCCGACCCCGTTCCGCCGCGGCTGGTGTGCCATTTGTGCGGAGGGCGGCAACCACTAGTCCTCAGAATCCCTACTTCCGGCAGGACACGGTCGAGTCGTCCGCCGGAAGGAAGGGTATTTAGCCACTCATGCACCGGACGCGCAGCGGGAGTGCCGGATGCGCACCGAAGGCGCGCCTAAGGCAAGCCCGTCTGCGCCCGTCCGCAGCCGACCGGGGCCCGGGGCCAGAACCTCTGTTGGATCGGGGTTAAACCTTTGTTACACTCGGCAACAGCTGACTGACCTACGCCTGACGGTCAGCCCCCAGTGTATCCATGGACTGGATCCCAGTAGGGGAGATGTAGTGAGTGCCTGCAAAAACTGTGGTATTAAGCTGAAGGGTGACATCCGAGTGGGAGGTACCACTAAAGAAGTTATCTGTGCGCTGCTTAACTGTAGGTCCTTAAAAAAACACAACATGGAAGTGCGGGACCTATTGCTGGATAACAATTTAGACATTCTCTTTCTAACAGAGACCTGTCTTGATGGCGAGTCAGACCCTGAAATACTAGAGGCCCTGCCCCAGGGATATGGCATTTGTAGGCATGATAGACCCCGAGGAAGGGGAGGTGGGATTGCATTGATCCACAGGGACAATAATATCTGCACTATGGAGCCTGCCAGTATAGCGGGCAGTGAGACAGGGGCTTTCTCCATAATAGTGACTAGTAATACTATTATTAAAGGCCTTCTAATTTATAGACCCACGGGCGGCGGCAGCAAGTTTGCGGAGAGCTTAATATGCAATCTGTTATCCCCTGCTATGAGAAATGACAAATTCCTCATACTTGGCGATCTCAATATGCATTTCGATGATGGCTCCAACATGGCGGCCCAAGAGGTATGCCAAGAGCTGTCGACCATGCAATTGACACTGCAGTCAACACTTCCCACTCATCGATTGGGTCATCAATTGGATCCTCTCTTTTGCAATTGGGAGGGCGTCAAGGCCAGGTGCCCTGTCCCGATGGTCTGGACAGACCATTATTTAGTTCCATTCTGCTTTAAATCTACGGAGGGCAGTAACCCGAAGAATGGTAGTGACACTAAAAAGAAACAGAGGAAGTGGGCTAAATAATCTTTCGACAACTTTTATGCCAGCATAAAACAGGGGGGTGCCCCGGATGGGTTAGGTGTCACAGTTGAGGGAGCATGTGCGGCGCTTGATATACGCATCGAGACGGCCTTAGATCTGACTGCCCCCTGGTCGATGAACAGCCCAGTGCGTCGAACTAAATCAGCTGCATGGTTTAATGCGGAGTTGAAAGAAGCTAAGACAGCATGCAAACGCAAGGAGAGAGCCTGGAGGAAGGGCTACCTCCCGGAGCCGGGTATGGCATATAAAGAGAGTCTCAGACGCTATCACGCCTTGATTAGGAAAACTCGTTCCATCCACTATACCGATCGCATTGATAAGGCTGAGTGTTCGACTAAGGAACTCTTTGTAGTCTATAAGGAGATATCAGTGATGGCTTCAAGAAGCGAACAAGTTGATTCCTCTGTACAATAATGCAACCAAATTGCTGTTTTCTTCCATAAGAAAGCACAATATTTATACCACCTTTCCTAATGAGGCCAGGACTGGCCTCAGCGTTGATTCGCCAATGGAAGGTGCTATCTTGGAGGAAGACATCAATACAAAAGGGGGTGAGTCTTCTGACTGGGTGTGAGTGTTTGATTGGTTCAGATGCTCCGTCCATCACCACCCCCTTTTGTACCGCTTTGGCCGCCATAAATGTGGCAGGGTATGCTCAGACGTGAGTCCCTTGCTCACTTTGCCACTGGATTCAAGCAAGCCGGGCTGAAGACGGCTGTAATGCCAGAAACCGGTCCTCGGAAGCTTGTTTCCGGTCCAGAGAAGGCATGGCTTGGCAGTTCGGGCTGGACTGTTCCCATGAGGCACAGGGTCAGACTGATTTGCATATAGCCATGTCTGAACTGGGGTGGCAGAGTGGGCTAAAGAACGGTGATGGATCTAACCCAGATCTTCTGACTGGGTGTGAGTGTTTGATTGGTTCAGATGCTCCGTCCATCACCACCCCCTTTTGTACCGCTTTGGCCGCCATAAGTGTGGCAGGGTATGCTCAGACGTGAGTCTCTTGCTCACTTTGCCACTAGATTCAAGCAAGCCGGACTGAAGACGGCTGTAATGCCAGAAACCGGTCCTCGGAAGCTTGTTTCCGGTCCAGGGAAGGCATGGCTTGGCAGTTCGGGCTGCACTGTTCCCATGAGGCACAGGGTCAGACTGATTTGCATATAGCCATGTCTGAACTGGTGTGGCAGAGTGGGCTAAAGAACGGTGATGGATCTAACCCAGATCTTCTGACTGGGTTTGAGTGTTTGATTGGTTCAGATACTCTGTCCATCACCACCCCCTTTTGTACCGCTTTGGCCGCCATAAGTGTGGCAGGGTATGCTCAGACGTGAGTCCCTTGCTCACTTTGCCACTGGATTCAAGCAAGCCGGGCTGAAGACGGCTGTAATGCCAGAAACCGGTCCTCGGAAGCTTGTTTCCGGTCCAGGGAAGGCATGGCTTGGCAGTTCGGGCTGGACTGTTCCCATGAGGCACAGGGTCAGACTGATTTGCATATAGCCATGTCTGAACTGGGGTGGCAGAGTGGCTAAAGAACGGTGATGGATCTAACCCAGATGTTCTGACTGTGTGTGAGTGTTTGATTGGTTCAGATGCTCCGTCCATCACCACCCCCTTTTGTACCGCTTTGGCCGCCATAAGTGTGGCAGGGTATGCTCAGACGTGAGTCCCTTGCTCACTTTGCCACTGGATTCAAGCAAGCCGGGCTGAAGACGGCTGTAATGCCAGAAACCGGTCCTCGGAAGCTTGTTTCCGGTCCAGGGAAGGCATGGCTTGGCAGTTCGGGCTGGACTGTTCCCATGAGGCACAGGGTCAGACTGATTTGCATATAGCCATGTCTGAACTGGGGTGGCAGAGTGGGCTAAAGAACGGTGATGGATCTAACCCAGATCTTCTGACTGGGTGTGAGTGTTTGATTGGTTCAGATGCTCCGTCCATCACCACCCTCTTTTGTACCATCTTGGAGGAAGACAGCATCAGTGTCTTCTTGGTCCCAGATGAGGCTACGCTTATAGCAGTAGAGAGGCGGGTCAAATCTGGCTCCCCCAGAGATCCAGCCCCTGCCAAGATTCTGAGTGGTGGCATGGAGGTACTAGCACCTTATGTTAAGCATCTCTTAGCCCTGTCATTTGGATCTGGCAGGGTGCCGAACACATGGAAGCAGGCTGTTGTGCTCCCACTTAAGAAAAAGCCACAAATCAGTATTACTCAACTAAATAATATTCGCCCGATCTCCCTTTTCCCCTATTTTTCTAAAATAGCCGAAAGGCTGGCTAATCAACAACTGACAGCTCATATTGAGGCGCACAGACTCTACCACCCTACCCAAGCTGGCTTTCGGGCCTTTCACTCCACCGAATCTGCCCTTCTCTTTTCCACAGAGGCTCTGAAGAAACATGTCAATGAGGGTCAGACAGCAGCGCTGATTCTTCTTGATATCAGCACTGCGTTCGACACTGTAGCTCACCACACTCTGCTACAGTGTCAGAGGAAAAGTGGAGTGACTGGGAGAGCCTGGTCATGGCTGGAATCTTTCTTCCATGACCGCAATTTTTATGTGGAACAGGGTGCTCATAGGTCAGAGGTTCTGGACCTAAGGCAGGGTGTCCCCCAGGGATCCAGCCTCAGCCCTACCCTGTTCAATTTGTATGTACCGCCGGTGGCGACTATTACTGAGCAGTATAGGGTAGAGGTGGTAACCTATGCTGATGATACTCAGTTCGTTGTGGCTTTGTCGCAGTCAGCTGAGCATGCAGCCAACTGATTCGCATCCTGCCTTCAAGATCTGGCAGGATGGATGGCCAAAAATTGTCTCAGATTGAACGGGGACAAAACCGAGGGGCTCATTGTTGGCAAGTCCCCCTCGGTGTGGACCTCTGCCTGGTGGCCTCAGGCTCTGGGCCCATTACCTGTCCAAAGAACATGTGAAGAACTTGGGCATGTGGCTGGACTCTAGAATGTCCTATGATTACCATACTCGGCGCGTCGCAGGGACGTGCTTTGGAATACTCCGCAGTCTAAGAAAGACACTCGATCTTCTCCCAGCATCTGCCAGAGGTGCCCTGGTCCATGCCTTGGTTACATCTAGGCTGGATTATGCAAATGTCCTCTACCTGAGAGCTAACGCGAGCTGCACTTTAAGATTACAGCGTATCCAGAATGCAGCTGCGCGACTAGTGCTACAGCTTCCCAGGAGATCTTCCTCCAAAAGAGCTTTGGTGACGCTGCATTGGCTCCCTGTCAGGGAACGTATAGAATTTAAAGCACTCTGTATCAGTCACAGGATTGCTCACAGAAAGGGGCAAGGCTTTCTGCGCAACCTGCTTCTTCCATACAAGCCTATCCGTCTCCTGCGCTCCATGGGCACAGGCCTGTTCTTGGTCCCTAGAATTAATAGGGCTAGAATGGGAGGGCGTTCCTTTCGCTTTTTAGCCGCACAAAGATGGAACTCCCTTCCACAGGATCTTCGTTTGGAACCCTCTGAGGCAGTGTTCCGGAAAGAACTGAAAACTTTTCTGTTTCCAAAGTCCTAATCTACTGGCACATGCCTTGCGACACCTCTCATGGTTGCTGCTCAGTTTTGACAGCACGGGGACACACCGATAGGTGTAACCAGGCACTTTAAAAATTCAGAATTATTATTATTATTATTATTATTATTTATCCCAAAATACGAGCTCCACCCAAGCATACCTGTACTAAAGTTGGGTGAGTCCTAGGACCTAGAGGAGGATAAAGAAACAACAGGGTAAGACAATGTCAGATGTAATTGATAAAACATCAAGTCACATAGTGGCCCGAGAATATCTGCGCAGAGAAACCGGTGTGTAATGCTCACCTAGCAACGGGTGAAAATTCCGACCCGGCGGGTCCTAAAGAAATATTTTCTCACAGCGTTGTGAAGAATTTCCCGTGATTCTTTAAATCTGTGTAAGAATTACTCCCATGAGTAAAACCGTAGCAGGATTTCAAACTATTCTACAAAAGCACTTACCTTTCCCCCCAGGCAGACCCATTGTGTCAGGAATAGGAGGTCTCACCGAGCGGCTTACGGAATAAGTGGATCTTTTCCTGGGACCTCTGGTCCAAAATCTCCCCATATCTATCAGGGATACAAAGCACATACTCATGTTCTATCTGACTTCACACATGGGATGATAACATGACCCTTGTGACCTTGGATATGGTATCGCTTTATACATGCATTAGACCAG
Organism: Lissotriton helveticus; assembly: GCF_964261635.1. Lineage (NCBI taxonomy): Eukaryota > Metazoa > Chordata > Amphibia > Caudata > Salamandridae > Lissotriton > Lissotriton helveticus. Next base: position 55,458,811 of record NC_136059.1, read on the forward strand.
ATCTGGGTATTGAAGCGATTTCACACTTTCTGCATAAAAGAGCTGCATCACAGTGGCAACACACAAACATGTTGAAAGCTGTCTATCAGCAATGAAACTGAGATTTAGTAAAAGGGACTATACACACCTGAATCTTACCAAAGCGAAACCAAAATTAGTCATACTCAAAGAGAAGAAACTTTTTGCGACAGAACACGTAACACTGAGAAAATGACAGTTAGACTAGTTACTGACTTCAATGGTTACAGTGGGGCTTTGTCAAAAAGTCTGAACAAACACTGCTCACAAATGACACCTCCCTAGCTGAACACATTGGTAGTAGACCACAAATTGCCTATAGAATGGGTAGAACATTAAGAACAAGATTAGGTCCAAGCTATCCAAGAACTCAAAACAGAGACACGTGGCTAACACCTCACACACTGGGTTTCTATAAATGTGGGTCTTGTGGAATGTGTAGATGGGCTAACAACCGCAGGAGAGCCTTTTCTGGTCCCAACAGAACATATGACATTAGACATAACATTACCTGCATTACAAAATGTGTTGTATATGTACTAGAATGTGTCTGCAGAGGCAAGTATGTTGGTGGTATCATCAGGACCCTTAGGGAAAGAATAGGAGAACATGTCCGAGCTTTGAAACAACAGGACCCCCTACATGTATGGGGTTGTCCCTCCCAAGGTCCACACAAGCAATTTCATTTCTATAGAATTGATGTTACTGAACACAGCCCAAGAGGAGGAAGTAGAGAATTACGCCTGAGACGTTCCGAAGCATTTTGGATAATGAGTTTGAAATCTTATGAACAGGGTCTTAACAGCGATCGTGAGATGCACTATTTTCTGGGTGACTGAGAACGTGAGAATAACTTTACATTAATACTTCCTAACCCCACTGTCATTCTGAATTTCTAGTCTATGTTGCACCAAGTCCTAGGAACTCATACCAATGTAGTGAGGATATGATTAGATTCTACTTGCTATGTTATGTTATGTTATGTTATGTTATTAATGGGTCTTGTATAGCGCAACGGCTACTCCAAAGGAGTGTCCCGGCGCTTTGTGCTCCAGACCCAGAAAAGAGACTAAAAAAGAAACATAACAGTAGACAGAACAACAGAAGAAAGGGGGGAACAACACTCTACCCAGCGAATAACCAAGTCTTGAGACCCTTCCTAAAAGCTAACAGATTGGATGTGGATCGTAAGACCAATGGTAAAGAGTTCCATAACTGAGGGGCCAGAAATCTAAAAGATCGCCCACCCAGACGTGCCCTCTTTATACGAGGAACTACAGCAAGTGCTAAAGACTCCGATCGTAAGGATCGCGTCGGCTGATAAAAATTCAGCCTCTTCTGTAGGTATTTTGCACCCGTGGCATGCAGTGCTTTGTGGGCTAATGTCAAGGCTTGAACATTATCCTCTTCCGTATAGGAAGCCAATGGAGGGATTGCAGCAGGTTAGAGGCACTGGCTCGACGGTGCAGACCGAAAATCGCTCGTGCTGCAGCATTCTGGGTCACCTGCATGCGCTGTGAAAGGTATTCTGGGAGACCCAGATACAGAATATTAGCATAATCCAATCTGGATCCAATGAGGGCCTGAACTGTTATTCTCCGATGCTCCTCAGACAGCAGAGGGAAAAACTTTCGGAGCATCCTGAGGATCCCGAAACAGGTCCCAGTCAAGGTTGCCACCTGGGATTTGAGCGTGAGCCCGTTGTCAATTTTAATTCCCAGGTTCTTGGCCCATTTAGAAGACTGGGCTGGAGGGAACTTGTCAGCAGGCCACCAATCATGCCAGTCCGGATCCACGGGGCATCCAAAGAAAAGTATCTCGGATTTATCCGAGTTGCACTTGAGGCTGTTCAGATGGAACCAATTGAAAACAGCCCCAAGGCACTCACGGATACTTTCCCCATCGAATTCTTCGCTCTTGCAGCAGGTGAAAAGAAGCTGGGTGTCGTCAGCGTATGAGACTATCCGGGCCCCGTAGGACTCCACCAGATCCGCCAGAGGGGTCATGAGGATGTTAAATAGGGTAGGGTTCAAAACTGAGCACTGAGGAACTCCGACTCCCAATGGCGGCATTTCGGCAGATCCAGACGAGGCCCAGACCGTTTGACGGCGGTTGGCTAAGAAGGAACGAAACCAGTTGAGCACCGTCCCCCCTAGACCGATGTCATGTAGTCTAATGAGGAGATCCTCATGGGGGACGGTGTCGAACGCCGCCGACAAGTCTAACATGACTAACATCACCCTGCCTCCATCATCCAGCACCTCCTTCACAATCTCTGAGACTTCCAAGAGCGCCGTCTCGGTGCTTAGGTTAGATCGAAAGCCCGATTGCGACGCATGGAGCAGCTCATTCGACTCCAGGAAGTTAGAAAGCACGCTATGGACGTGCTTCTCGAGGATTTTAGTAAGTGCAGGGAGGAGCGAAATTGGTCGATAGTTGGACGGGGCTTCCGGGGCAAGATTGGGCTTTTTAAGGAGAGGGATCACCATGGCCTGTTTCCAGGATTGAGACAGGATCCCCTTACTCAAGGAAAGGTTGAGAATAGGATTAACTAGGGGATTAACAACATCAGCCATTCTAGCTAAAAATTTTGCCGGGCAGGGATCACATGGCGAACCAGATTTAAGATTCCTCATCAAAGCTAAAGATGAGGAGATCGTGAGAGGCGGAAAGTTCAACAAAACCGGACCAGGGATCGGCTGGTGGGCTATCTCATTCGGCAATATACGAGGAGCAGCTGTCGGTCTCAGAAGAAAAGAGTCCTGAATCTGTCTAATTTTAGTCGTAAAAAAATTAGCAATAGTGTCAGCCCAGGTCTCATCCGAAATCTCCTGACCTATGGTCGAACGCGGGGTCGTAAATTCTCGCACAATCGAAAAGATCTCCTTACAGGAGTTGGCTGCTTCCTCAATTTTTTTAGCAAAGTAGTCCTTCTTACTCTGCAGGATTAGACCATGATAAGATTTCATCATGGCTTTGTAGGTCCGTTTTGCCTCATCATCATATTGGGCTCTCCAGGCCCGTTCGGCGACTTTGCATTGTCTCCGGGAGAGGGCCAACTCTGCCGAGAACCAGGGGGCCGTAGAGCGTTTAGTATCAGATCTAGGCGGCTGTATAGGGGCCAGCTCGTTCAATCTAACTGAGAGCCAGGACTGCAGGGTGTCCAGATCATGCTCCAGATCACCCGTATAAGAGGGAGGGTGATTCACCAGGGCCTGAGCTAACAGGTCAGGAGTCACCCGATGATACGCCCTATAGCTACTACCCAACTGTCTCGAGGCCCTGGCAGATGGTTTCTCAGTACTAGATATTTGGAAATGGGCAAGATGATGATCATACCACAGTACCGGCAGGAGTGCAGTAACCGCAATTGGGGAGGTAGAGAAAACCTGATCTAATGTGTGGCCTTTGTCATGTGTCGGGCCAGAAAGGTAAGGGAGCAATCCCAAAGCAGACGTGATATCGAACAGCTTATTGGCATCCTGGTCCATCTGATCTTCCATGTGGAAGTTAAAATCTCCCACCAATATGCACTGCTCTGATCTCAGAACTAGTATCGACAGGACCTGCTGGAGATCCTCAAAAAAGGAACCCACAGGGCCCGGAGGTCTATATACTACGAGACCCTTCACCGTTTGTTGAGGTGATAAGGACAGGGTAAAGGCAAGGGATTCAGCACCCGTGATGGTTTCCGTGCACACCACTGCGCACGTGAAAGATTTTTTCACAACAAGGGCGACTCCTCCCCCCCTTCCCTTAATTCTATCTTGTCTATAGATGTTATACTCAGAGGGAATGGCTGCCACTATGTCCGGATGGGAGGACTCATTCAGCCATGTCTCGGTGAGTATAAGACAAGTGGGGTTATTCGTAGAGAGCAAATCAAAAATCTCCTGAGTATGTCTGTGCAGTGACCTGGTATTAAGGAGTAAGCAAAGATGTTTAATGCTACAGCCCTTCGTGTGGGTATTGTGAGGGAGAACGCTGGTAAAATGCCAATTACAAACTGGGCATTTGTGTTTGCCCCTGTAGCGACCAGGAAAAACTGAATGACAGGACCTATTGCCAGAGCGTAGGGAGTGGAGCTCCTTGGATGTATATGACAGCATAATATTGCAAGGGAGTAGGAAGTGTCGACCAAGAGAACCTGCCACGCCAAACGCCTCCAGGACGCTGACAGGCGCAGACGGGCAGGACTCTGGCGCGACTCCGGCGCTTCCGCAATACGCGTCCGCTGCGCGGAGAGAGAGAGGAGCTTTATATAGCGCTACTAGAGCGTGAGGGCGGAGAGTCCTACCCCCAAGATGGCGGCCGAAATCAGATCCCAGCCCTCGGCGTCAATACTCGGCCGAGGGCGGTCTGAAACCCCAAGCAAGGAGGAGGGAGCAGGCGAAGCGCTTACAAGCGCTGGGAAGTCTGAGGCAAGGCAGCAGCACGCTTACAGCACAAGCGCAATCCTAAGCTGCACACAATTTATTTTAAAAGGTGAATAACACGCAAGTCAAACACACTCGATTTTAAAATTGCCAAGAAAAGAAAGGAGACCTCCCGGCTTCCGCCTCAGGAGGGAAAAGGTTAGGTAGCAGATGGTAATCACACGCAGGATGTCACAGTTCCCTTTTATAGCGCTACTAGAGCGCGAGGGCGGAGAGTCCTACCCCCAAGATGGCGGCCGAAATCAGATCCCAGCCCTCGGCGTCAATACTCGGCCGAGGGCGGTCTGAAACCCCAAGCAAGGAGGAGGGAGCAGGCGAAGCGCTTACAAGCGCTGGGAAGTCTGAGGCAAGGCAGCAGCACGCTTACAGCACAAGCGCGATCCTAAGCTGCACACAATTTATTTTAAAAGGTGAATAACACGCAAGTCAAACACACTCGATTTTAAAATTGCCAAGAAAAGAAAGGAGACCTCCCGGCTTCCGCCTCAGGAGGGAAAAGGTTAGGTAGCAGATGGTAATCACACGCAGGATGTCACAGTTCCCTTTTATAGCGCTACTAGAGCGCGAGGGCGGAGAGTCCTACCCCCAAGATGGCGGCCGAAATCAGATCCCAGCCCTCGGCGTCAATACTCGGCCGAGGGCGGTCTGAAACCCCAAGCAAGGAGGAGGGAGCAGGCGAAGCGCTTACAAGCGCTGGGAAGTCTGAGGCAAGGCAGCAGCACGCTTACAGCACAAGCGCGATCCTAAGCTGCACACAATTTATTTTAAAAGGTGAATAACACGCAAGTCAAACACACTCGATTTTAAAATTGCCAAGAAAAGAAAGGAGACCTCCCGGCTTCCGCCTCAGGAGGGAAAAGGTTAGGTAGCAGATGGTAATCACACGCAGGATGCTATAATCTGCAGGTTATTGCATGTGTATTTGCAACTGTATTTTTAATGCACCTGTTTTGCCCACTACCTGCTTAGGACACTATATGATGCCTGATACGTCGTAAGTGTACATGCCCTCCCAGTATTCTTAATACTATTTGTTTGTTGCTAATCACTGTCAGTCATCTGTTACGATGTACATATTGTCTCAACCGAAGCTCAAAATTACTACGTTAGAATTGTGTTTAAACTCTTATTTTCGCTTATATTACTTTCTCTCAAACATACTCAAATGTGTATGCAATAGGCGATCCATTTCTAATGTTCACATATATTACTTTCTCTCAATCACACTTAGATATTTATATAATATGCGATCCTTTTCTCTCTTGCCTAGTGCTCTATGTCTTAGGTGCATTTGGACAAAATACGTTTGAACTTGGGATCCAACATTGGTTTTCCTTATTTTATGCAAATTGTCAGACATGTTTTAGCCTCAACTCTTTCTCGCATGTCTCTTCTATCAATCCTAATCCTTCAATTTTACATGTACTTTAGGATACCTTCTCCTTACAAAAATGCTTTCAAATTGTCTGATTAGTTTGAAGCATTGATCCTTACACAATAGGCGTTTGCATGACAAGTCACCAGCTCACGCATTCACGGTAGAAGTGCCAATCGAGAGTTGCGGTCTAGTCTTTTTTGCTTTTCACATTCGTAGCTCCCTATTTATATGCTTCCAAGTTGCGCCTTATCTGTTTCCGGTATACGCGCTCCCGGCAGTGATGCCAGATTGGGCTATTTCCCGCACAATAGGGCGACATTTTTCCGAATTGTGCGGGGAAAAAACCATGCCTGGTGGGGGGCTACTTTATGGGCTGGTTTTAAGCCTGTGTGCGCGATTTACAGGCTGGGGCGGGAGCCCGTGGCGCATGCCTATCACAATGGTGCAGAAGGTCTATTGGCAAATGAGCACGCTGCGCCGCGCTAACATCAGCGCAGGCAGCACAGTGCAAATCATTGTTAATGTTAATGTTATAAGATTTCTCAAGCGCATGGCTGCCCGTGAGCGTCCCAGCGCTGACAGAAGAAACAGGCGAAAACAGATGAGGGAAGTTACGGGAACAGCCACGTCTTTAAAAGTTTCCGGAATGGCAGGAGGTTGGGTTGGGCACGTAGGTCAAGAGGGAGTGAGTTCCATAGTTTAGAGGCGGTATATGAAAAACGCTGGCCTCCGGAGCGTGACCTCTTGATCCTGGGTGGCAAGGTCAGATGGAGATTTGAGGATCTGAGGGTTCTGGAGGTAGTATAGGGGACAATGAGGTCTTTAAGGATCGGTGGAGCTTTCCCATGGAGAATTTTGTGGGTTAGGCAAAGGGCCTTGAAATGCACTCTTTCCAAGACGGGCAACCAATGAAGTGCTCTGATGGCCGGTTTGGCCGAGCAGCAATTCTTGGTGTCAGTAAGAATCCGGGCGGCAGCGTTTTGCACTACCTGGAACTTGGTTGTCACTTTCTTCGGTGCGCCAAGATACAGGGCATTTCCGTAGTCCAGTCTGGACAGAATAAGGCCTTGGATAAGGAGCTTCCTTGACTGAAAGGGGAGCAACGGAAGGATCTTACGAGAAGTGCGCAGGAGGCCGTAGCAGGCTCCAGCCGTTTTCCTAGCTTGGGTGTTCAAGGTGAGGTTTTGGTCTAGCCAAATCCCAAGGCTTTTGATGTCGGATTTGGGGGTTGGGGGCAGGCCCATGCACGGGGGCCACAAGGATACCGGACGAAAATGAGACTGGTTGCCCATCACCAATATCTCAGTTTTTTCACTGTTGAGTTTCAAGTGGGACCTGTCCATCCAGCTGGCTATATCTCTCAGACAGGAGTACAGATCGATGGTAGGATTTTCCTGATGACTGAGAGAAACCACCAGCTGGGTGTCATCCGCATATGTCAGAAGTTTAATCCCATATGGGGTGACAATTTTTTCGAGAGGAGACTTGTACACATTGAAGAGCGTAGGGCTCATTGAAGAGCCCTGTGGCACTCCGCAGCGTACAGAGGTCTCTTTGGAGAAGTAGTTGCCCTCCGCCACCTGGAAGGAACGACAGTGAAGAAAGGATTTTAACCAAGACAGGGCGAGCCCTGAAATACCAAGGTCCTTCAGCCGCTGAGCCAAAATATGGTGGTTGACGGTGTCGAAGGGCGCACTTAGATCCAGGAGGATCACTGCCACTGATCCTCCTGCATCGATGATCTTCCTGGCCTCTTCGACAACCGCCACCATCGCTGTTTCAGTGCCCTGGCCCGGGCGAAAACCTGTCAGTGAAGGTTTAAGCAGTTCATTGGATTCCAGGTAATTGGACAACTGGCCGTTAATACATTTTTCAGCCATCTTACTGATGCATGAAAGGAGAGAGATCGGCCTGAAATTAGTCAGGTTTAGGGGGTCAAGGTTAGGTTTTTTAAGTAAGGCGTTGACTACCGCCTTCTTCCAGCTAGGGGGTACCGTTCCGTCTGTTAGCGAGGCATTGATCAAATTCACCATCGGAGCAAGGATGGTAGGTGCTACCTGTTTTAAGGTCTTAACTGGGGCTGGGTCAAGCGGGGAGCCACTCTTGAGTGATTGGAGGATGGGAGACAGGGTGTCCTCACTGATAGGGGTGAACATGTCTAGTCCTGTATTAAGGTTCTGGACCTGAATCGGGCCCAGATGTGGGGGGTCCGTGGAGGTGAGAGGGGGGAGTTGGTGGAGGATGTTTTGGATCTTTTGGTCAAAGTATGTCGCTAGCTCGTTGCAATGATTGTCTGAGAGATCACTGGTGCATATAGGCTCCGGGGCTTTTAGAAGTTTTTTTACAACTTGAAAGGTTTCTCTCGACGAGCAAGATGCAGTTCTAATTTTTTCATTGAAAAAGCAAATTTATAATCCCTCTTGCTGTTAGGGTCAAAGTCTTTCCTCCACACTCTTTCAGACCTCTTACAGAGTTTTTTCAGGAGGCGAACCTCATGTGTAAACCATGGTGAGGTGTTTTTTTTCCGGGGTTTTGGATACGTGTTTTTGGGGAGGACGGTGTTGAGGGAGTTTTCAATCCAGGAAGAAAACTCGGCATCCGCTGTTGCGGGGTCTTCTTCATAGTTAGGGCTAGAGAGCTCCAGGACATGCTTCCATTTGCCAGTGTCCAGTTTGGCCCAGGGGCGAGAGGGTCTACCAGGAGCCTGGTTGGGAGGTGGAGTGATCGAGATCCGCCAGCTAAAGGGGATAAGCAGGTGGTTGGAACAGGGCAATGGAATTGGTGCTCTCACTTTGAGGTCAGGGATGTTACAAAAGATGGGATCAAGCAGATGCCCAAGAGTATGCGTGGGTTGGTCGTTCTTTAGGTGGAGTTGATGGGTTGCTAGGTCTAGAAGCAGTTCCGAGGCCGTGTTGTCATTGCTATTATCAAAGTGGATATTAAGGTCCCCTAAAATTAAGAAATTGGGTAGGGTGCTAGCCATGGCCATGGAGGTTTCCAGGAGGGAGCTACAAAACTGTCCCCAAGCCCCTGGGGGGCAATAAATACGAGCTCCCGAGAGGGAGTTACGTGGGGACATTTGGATGGAGAAGTACACATTTTCACAGTCCGAAAGGGGGCTGTCGTGAAATCTACACGAAAGATGTTTAGGCAGAGGTCTGCAGTTTAACAGGGCCATATTGATGACCGTCTGGGCAGAGTAACTGGTCTTAGCGGAGGTAAGTTTGAATGGGCAGTGGAGACAATGGGTGCGAGGGCTCTCACCTCTGATGGATTGGGTGCAAAGGGACTGAGGGGGCTGGTTCAACTGGCACAGGAATTCTCTGGAGTAGGATAGCCTATTCTGGTGGGTAGGGTCCATGGTGCCTGGCCCTAGGCCCGTCCTGGCGCAGACGGGCTTACCTCTGGCGCACCTCCGGCACGCCAACGTCACGCCCGCTGCGCTCGTCCGCTGCGTGTCCGGCGAGGAGGGGGTATTTTGTAGTGTGAGAGCCTAAATCGCCCACAACACTAGAGCGCCGACCGATCCTTCCCCAGATGGCGCCTGTGCAAAACGCTGTTTTGCCTGCCTAGTCCCGTGGTCCAGGAGACCCTAAATCGGCCACCAAAGGAGCGCGAGACCTGGGGGAATCACGAGGAGGTTCGGGGTAGGTCAAAAAGCTTTTTAATGAGCTGTGTCCAACTCACAAAACATTCGAAGTGATAATAAAAACGTTGCTAAAATATATCGCAAGAAAATACAATGAGAACAATGTTTTAAAATAAAGCCCTTGGCTCCCGGCTTCCGCCTCAGGAGTCGCGTGTTTCTATCAATGAGTCTTGTCTCTCAGTCCGCCCTATATGTAGTGTGAGGGCCTAAATCGCCCACAACACTAGAGCGCCGATCGATCCTTCCCAAGATGGCGCATGTGCAAAACGCTGTTTTGCCTGCCTAGTCCTGCGGTCCATGAGACCCTAAATCAACCACCAAAGGAGCACGAGACCTCGGGGGAATCACGAGGAGGTTCGGGGCAGGTCAAAAAGCTTTTTAATGAGCTGTGTCCAACTCACACAACATTCGAAGTGATAATAAAAACGTTGCAAAAATATATCACAAGAAAATACAATGAGAACAATTTTTTTAAATAAAGCCCTTGGCTCCCGGCTTCCGCCTCAGGAGTCGCGTGTTTCTATCAATGAGTCTTGTCTCTCAGTGCGCCCTATATGTAGTGTGAGGGCCTAAATCGGCCACAACACTAGAGCGCCGACCGATCCTTCCCAAGATGGCGCCTGTGCAAAACGCTGTTTTGCCTGCCTAGTCCTGTGGTCCAGGAGACCCTAAATTGGCCACCAAAGGAGCGCGAGACCTCGGGGGAATCACGAGGAGGTTCGGGGTAGGTCAAAAAGCTTTTTAATGAGCTGTGTCCAACTCACACAACATTCGAAGTGATAATAAAAACGTTGCTAAAATATATCACAAGAAAATACAATGAGAATTTTTTTTTTTAAATAAAGCCCTTGGCTCCCGGCTTCCGCCTCAGGGTCGCGTGTTTCTATCAAGGAGGAGGAGGAGGACCCATCAATGTTTGCCTGTGCGCACATGACCCCACCCACCCTCTACCCTCCCATCACACGAGTGCAGTCTGCGCGTAAAATTGTGAAGTGCAGCCAAGCACACCTGCACATGCGCAGCACTGCACCAGATCACAACCACCACCTAGCTTGGTAGTTGGGTGTGCGGGCTGAAGTGAGTCCCCACATCTGTCAATCTTGTAGCGCGCAAAAGCTCTACCAATGATTCACAGCCCTGTGCTGCGCTGATCTGATTCCTGAATGGAAAAGGCAGGTATAAAGCATAGAGCTTCAATGGGCAAGTATTAAGTGGGGTCTCAGGTGCTACGCGCTGTTGAATATGCCCGCAATCACATACATTTGCCTCTCTGAGTTACCGATACTACTCTAAGCAAACTCTGAGGGTTGGGACACCTTGGGAGGGTGGAAAGGGGAGGGAGTTACTACTGGCACCTTGGTGGACTCATTAGAAATAAAAAATTGTGGTGGAATCTGTAATTTTCGATACTATTCTCTACTACGTTTTAATTCGTCCCGGGTTTTTCACCTGGATATTTCAGCTGCTTTGAGCTATGGCAATGAGTTAAGTGCTCCAAGCTCATAATTGTGATTGACCTGCTGGATACATGTTCGGATACAGGCAGGCCACCTCACCCCATCATCCTTCAAAGGTTGATTGGAAGGGTTTCAGACAAGTTGGCAAAAAGAAACAGTGCAGCAAAACTGCAGTCAATGCAATTTAAGTCATATTATTACTATAGTAAGAGTGAAAGATGTTTTTGTTTTCTAAAGTTGGTTGGTTTCTGTTTCGGTAACTTTTGCACTTGGCATAATGAACATTTCTTTTTTAAGCATTACAAGCTATCTTGTGCGTAAGTACAAAAGTGAGCAGCTGTTTTTTTGCCTCTGTATTTTCCAGTTTTTGGACTTTCCATCCTGAAGTTACCCTGTGTTTTGATTTTTGGCTGACTACAAGCTCACCTTATCTCAAGAGCCTACTACTCAACCTCAACTCTAGCTCTCCATCACAAAATCCTTGTGTAGGTAACTTTAAAGAAAATGTTGCTTGGGTCCTTTCATAGGTTGTTTTCGGTCACAGTGAGGCTTTTTTTAAAAGACACATATAGCGCACTGTGTAAACTTAAGTTCTACAGCTGCTAGCATTTGCCCTTTGTGACCCAGTCATGGTGTGGCAATTTTACACTGTCAGTGCAATTTCTTGGTGGCTCTGGAAGCAGCAGTGGTGATCACAAGTAAGCATGGGCGGATTTTGCGAATTGGCAATCCGTGAACTTACGTATTTACGGATTCGCAATCCGCAAAATCCGCGAACTCTCGCGAATTTGCGGATTTTTTTTTTTTGTGTTCACAAGGATTTCTGCCACTTCGCGAGGGTTCTGTACCAGTTCGCAATTGCGAACTTACTTGTCGGCTCGCAACGGCCGCGACTATGTTGTTTCTACATCTGGTTCATCATCACAGGTTCACAGCACCCTCTGTTTCACCACTGCCACCCTCTGGTACACCCATGCCACCCTCTGGTACATCACTGCCACCCTCTGGTTGGTTTATCACTGTAGATTATGGGGGTGAAAAAAATCAAGCACACCTGCCCTGCTTCAACTGACATGAATTAATTTGGGGTTGATTAATGTGTCACTGAATTTAAACTTCCAGTCTGGCTGGCACCTGCTTCCTTATCTGTAATTTGCTGAACTCTGAAGAGGCCCCTCAGGAAGCACTACAGGGAATGGTTACTAATGATAAGATTGAACTTTTGCACCTGCTGAGTGCTTTCAATTTTGTCTGTAATTGCTTTCTGTTGCAGTGTAATTTTTTTAACAGGACCTTTGTTGTATACTTGTAGCTATTCTCTGAGCCTGCTGTGAGGGTCAGAGCAGGGTCATAGAATAGTTGCAAGTATGCAAATGAACTCTGAAGGGGCCCCTCAGGAAGCACTACAGGGAATGGTTACTAATGATAAGATTGAACTTTTGCACCTGCTGAGTGCTTTCAGTTTTGCAAAAATCCAAATATCCAGCAGCATCCACAAAAGTAATCCTTCCAGGTCAAGATCCAAATCAAAGTGACCAGCACATGAAGAAAGCACTGGGAGGAGCCTGGTGGACAGGAACAGGAAGTTGGAGACTGTGGGGCACTTCCTTCCTCCCACCCCCACATCCCAAAATGGACTCCTTGCAAAGAAAAAGTGCAGGTAAATGTCAACCTGAGGAGTTATTTTGATAAAAATCATAATTTTCAAGGTTTATGCTGCCTGCTGGTGGATTTCTTGTGCGAAATTGCAAATTTTGCAATCTCGCAATTGCGAGATTGTCGCTGCCCGCCGCATCTACGTCTTCGGAAGTATTTACTCTCGCGGAATTGTATAGTATTCTAGTTGGCAAGTGCGACCAAGCAAAAAATCCGCTTCGCACGGATTTTACGAATTTTCGGCAAGTTCGCGAGAGTTCGCGGATTGCGAATTTACCGAAAATCCGCAAAATCCGCGAGCGGAACGGATTTTACGCCCATGCTTAATCACAAGTGTAAAAGCATGTATGATTAGATTGTGGGTATACAATCGTTTGTCAGTAGGATCAGGTGATTTGCATCAGCTTCATTTTTTTTTTCATAGCTTGGCCTTGCTTAAATGAGTGTAATTTCTTATGTTTATCTGTTTACATGAACTTAATTTCTTGATTTTGCTCGCAAAAAAATGCCACTTTTAGTGTCATACATTTAACAATTGAATATCATTCATAAGAACTCTGAAACCTTGAAAATGTCACACCTAAGCACTCTTAAAACGTGGCAACTATGCAGTCTGTTTTCATGTTGAATAGTGCCCTTCCATTTCTGGTGCATTGCAATAGTTTTAAGATCTTCATAGAGTTTCTCGTTGCTGAAATGGCTGTATTTGTTAGATATGTTTCCCTCATTTTCAATACTTGATTTTTGCTCGCAGAAAGTGTCACTCATAGTCATTGAATGTCACTCATAATTACACTGAAATTATGAAAATGTCACAGATAAGCAATTGAAACCTTGGCAGCTATGCACTGTCACAGTGGTGACGGGTCAGGAACATGAGTAGCATTCACACATGTGCCCCTTTCCACTACCTGTATATTGAATATAATTTAGATTTTAGATTCATCCTTTAAGTGGTTTCTGATGACTATTTCTGCCTAATTTGAGCGTTGCGAGTTTGGGCTGCTTTTTGGGCTGAAAATGGTCTGATTGGGCTTATTGTGGCCTTATATTTGAGCGGCTTTGGGTTTGGGACGGGTCTAAAAATCTGCCAACACTGGTTCCTGGTTCCCATGAGAAGAAATCAGAACGTACTCACCTGGGTAAGCTAGACGCAATCCTTTTTAACCATTTTGAAATCCTTGCCTCATAGCTCCCAAGGTTTCAGATTACTAATGTGTGACATTTTCAAAAAGTCAGTATACTTATGAGTGACATTCAGCAACTTGAATGACACTACAACCACAGCTACGAGAAACTCTAGGATCATCTTAAAACTACTTCAAAACACCAGAAATGGAAGGGTAATAACTTCGCGGGAGGTCCTTGTTGTGATAAGTGGATGCCAAATTGCCAGTTTATTTACGTAAAACAGCTTGTGAAGAGGTGCATCACAGCTACAGATTCAAGGACCCCAACTCTCATTAGCTGTGTGTCACACAAATAGTGCTGTGTGCTTGGCTAGGAAAGGAAAGCGAAACACCTCCCACACAGGCTGCAGATGTGCCTAGAGAAGTAAAAGGTTGATGACGTTAGTGACAACTAATTGATCTGGCCGGTCGGGGCTGCAGGGCATTGCAGAGATGTGGATGTAGGCTGTGGGGCACCTTTCTAATCACGTGGAATTTGTGTATCAAGATGGCTGACACAATCAGGTGGTGGTTGCTAACTACTTAACTTTTAGTAAGTAGGCAGTTAGCAGGCAGCTTGACTGCGTAGGTGAGTAGTCTGCACAGGTTCAGGTGATACAAATTACAGGGGATCACGCCAGCCTCTTTGCAGGCTTCCCTGTCTACACTGTAGCTGTAAGCTGAAGCCTGCCGCCTGTAGGATACCAATTGTAGGCTGCTAGCTATAAACAGGTGTTTGGCAGCAATTTGGCTTTTCTGCAGTTGCTATTAAGCAATAGTGGTTCAAAGACTTTAGTTTGCAGCAGTACTATGAGCTGAACTCACCTTATACTCCTTGCATAGCTGTTTCTTGCGCACACCAATGCGCCAATGGACCTCTGCTAGTCTCTGGGCACTCAGCAGAAAGCAGGCAAAAGCGGCATTGAGGTCGGGGCAGCAGAAGTCCTCTACTGTGTCAGGGGGCTAGAACTGGCACGGGCTGCTACCTTCTTACCTTGTGCCTCCACACCACCTCTGCGAAAGCCCCACAGCCTATTGACTACAGGCTCTTCAAGTGGCGAGCCACTCTGACCGAGCGGGCGCCATTATTTTGGTTTACCACCTGCATCCTTAGTCCAGGCTGCTCAGTCTTAAGTCCAATCAGCACACAAAGTATATGCTGGTGGCCGTGCTGCCCAACCATGTCAGTCACTGAGTCTCTACGACTTCCTCTCTCCCAGGTACGGCATGGTAAAAACTCATTTTGCCGCAAGCTAAGGTCATAATTACACGCACAAGACAACGTAGGCGGCGGTGTGAGCAGCAGGAAGCACTGTGAGGCCGGCGCAGAAGTCCTGCAAACCATCTGTGTTAGAAATGGGTTGGCTAAGGCTTGCACCAAAGCCAAGCAGAGCCCACCACTCTAGTCTGGGCAAGGGAGTTGCACGCCAAGATAACCCCTGCTCACCCCCTTGGCAGCTTGGCACGAGCAGTAAGGCTTATCCCGGAGGCAATGTGAAAAGCGTTTGAGCAACACACACACAGTAGCAACACAATAGGCACACCACAAAAAGGAACTCCACACAAGGTTGTATATAAAAATTGCCTTTGTATTACCATAAACACATTAGATCATAATCACACAGATACACTGTGCCTACTAGCACTGGGTGTCAGGTCCCTGCGGGTGGTGGAGAATTCTACACCAAGAGTTCGTTATAAGATCAAGACAGGTTCCAATTACACGCTTTCTGTCTGTTTTTAGAGGCAACAAGTAGCGCAATCTAGAGGCAAAGAGACATTTCCTGATTGTGCCACTGACTAGTTGCTTTAACGTTCTAGTCTTTCTGGGGCGGCCATTTTGTGCGCTCGAGCCTTTTGCTCTGCGCACTTCAACGGTCAAATTCCTGAGGATAAGACGCTTCTGTGTTAGCGCGTCTTTTCGAGTAAATCCAGTCAGTTCAATTTTAAGTTGAGCAAGCCCTTGTCCCTGAGTATTACCTAGCGCTAAAACTTCCGTTAGTCTGTTAGTGCTTTTCCGTTCCAGTTCCTGATTTTTGCGCTTCAGCGGCTGCTCAGTATTCTTGTCTCACTCTCCTGGTAGGACTCTTCTTCTTTGTGTGGGTGTCAAAGTCTACTAGAGTGAGGTAAGAGTTTCAGCCCTACTCAGTTCCAGTTCTGAATCCAGTATTCTCCTGTGAAGCTTCATAGCGAGTGTTCTCCTAAACACTCAGTACCTGCATTTGAATTTGAATTTCGTCTGAATAAGAAGAACTATAGCGTATGTGTATTCGCTATCAGCCTTGGGCAGACTATAAACAGCATTTGAGTAATACTATACTTTCGAGAGCTAGAGACTCAATTGTGGAGTATGATCAAGCAGCAATTGGTCTTCATCCTTCCTGAGCCTAGATGACTTCAAGTATAGTAGTGTATATTCTGATATGCATATTAATTATACAGTATTATACCAACTGTGAATTTAGCAGCAGACGTTCATACTACAAGAACTGTCAAAACTCAACTCTAAACTGGATTTAATGCTTCTATCTGGACTTCCATTTTCCAGATTCATTTATAGAGAGGGGCTAAAGTCCGCACACATTTAGGTACTTGAAAGTAGTGTATTAATAGTGAGTAGGAGATAGTGCCATAATATAGTGGGGAACTGTAGTAATGTTTTGCTTACTTTTACAGGAGATGATCTTCCTGAACGAACAGTAAGAAGATTATATGTGTGGCATTCTCTCTGTTTGTTATCCACTTCCCCTTTCCCTTTCATTCCTGGGCTCAGAGTTCTCTGGGCACAGGGGTGTAGGGGAGTTGGGAAATTCTCACCTAGCAAGAACCTTCTGGTCATCTGCTCCCACGGATTCAAAGGAATTCAGGTACGCTCTCTGACAGATTGAAGTGCCGGAACATTTCTTTCCGTCTGGGCAGAATGGCAGAAGGCTTAGATGTGAAGGCTTTGGCAACTATTCTAGAGGATTTGCAAAAGCAGCTTAGTGAAACCAGGGAGGAGGTTAGGAAGTCCAATCAGGAGGCTAGTTACCTTAGGCAGCGGGTAGAAGAACTTTCTGTGAGCCCCAGTCCTAATTTCGGAGGGCTTAAGGCTCCCACTTTTGCTCCTACCTCTTCGTCCTTATCTGCGTTAACTACGCAAGTTGTCCATGCAATGTCCCCTACCATACCTTTGCCCCCCCCGAAAGATTTCAAGGAGATCCGCATAAGGCTCAAATCTTTTTGACCCAGTGTTCCCTGCATTTCCTCTGTAAGCCCATTTTATTTAAAGAGGATCAGTCTAAAGTGGCGTTTGTGCTGTCCTATCTTAGTGGTGACGCTGCAGCGTGGTCTATGCCTTTGGTCTCCTCTAATGATCCGGTGTTGTATAAATTTGAAGATTTCAAGGCGGAGTTTCTTCGAATCTTTGATCGTCGTACAATATCTCAGACCACTGATAATGAGATATTGGATCTAAAACAGGGAAACAGAGAACTAGTTGCGTATTTGGCACAATACAACAAGCTAATTGTGGAAACTAATTGGCCTGCAGCAAAAAGAGCGGCAATTTTCTACAGAGGCCTAAGGGATGAGTTAAAGGATGGGTTGTCCCAAATTCCTAGAAGACCTACTGATGTCTCTGAATTAATCGACTTAGTCCTTCAAATTGATCAAAGGCAAGCGGAACGTCGGAGTGAGAAACGAAGAGATGTCAAACCCTTTCCACCACGTTTCGATCGAGTTCGCTCAGAGCCCATTAAGAATAGCGAAGTTCATACCAGTGAGGAACCCATGCAGATTGGTGCGGTTCGTGGCCCTTTGTCTCAGGAGGAGAGAGAAAAGCGACGCCTAGGAAAATTATGCATGTACTGTGGTCAGTCAGGCCACTTTGTCAAAGAATGCCCGAAGAAACCAAAGACCAATTCATGGGTAAAAGACAAGCTCCACCAGTAGACGGAGTTGCACTGGTGGGAGCAGCCCCTGAGACAACTCCCAAGACTCAGTTACTAGCAAATGAATGGCAGGCTGTGGCTCCACATTTGATCTTGGCATGTACAGTATGGTTCGGTAAGGGTCGGAAGGAAAAGGTATCTATAATGTTGGATTCTGGTGCCACTGGAAACTTTTGTGATCTTCAATTTGCTAAACTGGTGGGAATCCAGTTTGAAAAGAAGCTAAAGCCCGAACCGGTGCGAGCAGTGGATGGAACTGAGTTATCTTCTGGCCCAATAGTTTTTGATACCGAGGTTATTACTGTCGTTGGTCCAGAGGAACATCGGAGTTTTATCAGTTTTAACCTCATTGACGCTCCACAGTTTCAAATGATTTTGGGGCTGCCCTGGCTCACCGAGCATAACCCAAGGATCGATTGGGCAAAACGTACTGTGGAGATGACTTCCGAATTTTTTACCGAAATTTGTTTTCATCCACCTGCAGAGGCTTCGCCGACGACAATGTCTTCTCATTTGGCAAATCAAATGCCCATGGTTTGCGTTGTGGAAGTTCCAGAGATTCCTGAAGTTTATCTCGATTTGAAGGAGGTCTTCAATGAAAAAGAAGCCAAAAGATTACCTCCTCATCGGGAATATGATTGTCGTATCGAGTTGGAGCCTGGAGCTACTTTACCATGTAGTCGCATCTATGCACTATCGGAACCCGAGAACCAGCATCTTAAAGAGTATATTGAACAGAATTTAGAGAGTGGAATCATCCGACCCTCTCAGTCGCCAGTTTCTTCCCCCCTCTTTTTCATTCCTAAGAAAGATGGGACCTTGAGAACTTGCATAGACTATCGTGCGTTAAACCTGGTCACCAAAAAGAACCGTTATCCTTTGCCTCTCATTTCGGAGCTCCTAGATCAAGTTAAGAGTGCAAGAATCTACACGAAATTGGATTTGAGGGGAGCGTACCATTTGGTGCGAATGGCGGAGGGTGAGGAATGGAAGACGGCATTTCGCACACGATTGGGTCTGTTTGAGTATCAGGTCATGCCTTTTGGGTTATGCAACGCTCCAGCAGCCTTTCAGCATTTTGTAAATGACCGTCTAAGAGATTTTTTGGATCGCTTTGCCGTTGTCTATATTGATGACATTCTAATTTTTTCAAACAACATGGAAGAACATGTTCAACATGTTCGTGTCATTTTAGAACGCCTGCTTAAGAACCAGCTCAATGTAAAATTGGAGAAATGTGTCTTTCATTCAGCCAAGGTGGAATTTTTGGGTTTCATCCTTTCTTCCGAAGGTGTCAACATGGATAATTCTAAACTGGAAGCCATAAGGTCCTGGCCTGCCCCCCGCTCCATCAAGGAAATACAGAGTTTTTTGGGATTCGCCAATTTTTATCTGCGGTTTATTCAGAATTTCTCTGAGAAGGTCAGCCCAATTACTCGACTTCTAAAGAAGAATGAGCGTTTTGTCTGGGGAAAAGAACCTGAAGAGGCCTTTCAACAGCTAAAAGAAGCTTTTGTATCTGCACCCATTTTGCAACACCCCGATTTGAAGGAACCTTTTTTTGTGGAAGCGGACGCTTCCAATTTTGCAATTGGAGGCATTCTATCTCAGCGACAGAAACAAACGGGACAATTACATCCTGTGGCCTATCATTCTCGGAAGCTTTCGACTGCTGAAATAAATTACCCCATTTCAGACAAAGAACTTCTGGCAGTCAAAGAAGCTTTTAAGGTCTGGAGGCATTATCTGCTTGGAGCTCAACATGTCATCACAGTGTTCACAGATCATCGCAATCTGCAGTTCTTAAAGTCTGTCAGAACCCTCTCCCCTCGTCAGTTGAGATGGTCCCTTTTCTTCGCGGACTATGACTTTGTTTTGACATACAAACCTGGATCGGCTAATGGGAAAGCTGATGCCCTTTCTCGCCTAAGCCTGGGAGATGTTACAGACAAGAAGGAGGAAGGCTATATCATTCCACAGAATAAAATTGTAGCTGCTATTGGGGAGGATGAGTTGGAAAAGCGGGTGCGTGAAGCCTTCCAGGGGGAAAAATTCAAGAATTGGATTTCCGAAGGTCCTGAAAGAGAACTAAAGGATGGGAAACCATACTTTCAAGGGAAACTGTTTGTTCCAGTTGAAGAATTACAGTCAGTAATCATCCAACAGTTTCATGATCATCCATTGGCCGGTCATAAGGGAGCAGTCAAGACGTTGGAGCTGGTGAAGAGGATTTATTTTTGGCCAGGCATGGAAGCACAGGTTAGGCAGCACATCGCCACTTGTGAACAGTGTATTAAGGGGAAGAGTTCTAGACAGCCACCCCAAGGGTTACTTAGGCCTTTGCCCGTAGCGCCTTCTCATTGGCATACCATTTCCATGGATTTTATTGTAGAGTTACCCTCTAGTCAAGGTTATTCTGTAATTTGGGTGGTGGTGGATCAGTTCACAAAAATGAGTCACTTTGTTCCCCTAAAAGGCCTCCCAACAGCTTCTCAATTGGCAGACTTGTTGGTTCAACATATTGTGCGATTGCATGGAATCCCTAAGATCGTGATCTCCGATCGAGGTCCCCAGTTTGTTTCTCGATTTTGGAGATCTTTTTTGAGAGGTCTGGGGGTGGATTCTCGTCTGTCCACCAGCTTCCATCCAGAGACGGATGGACAGACGTAGAGGGTGAACCAGGATTTGGAACAGTACCTTCGTTTGTATTTGATGGATCAAGAGGGAGAATGGCCCTCTCTATTGAGTACTGCGGAGTTTGCTTACAATAATTCAGTCCATTCTGCCACCGGCTACTCCCCATTTTTCCTTAATTCAGGTGGACATCCAAATATGTTAGTGGGTAGAGTAGAAGTAGAGGCCCCTGCAGCAGAAGAGGTAATTCAAGACTTACATAAGGCTTTTCAGTCAGCATCTGAGAATCTAGCCAAGGCAAAACAGAACTATAAAAAGCAGGCAGACAAGAAACGAAGGGAGAGTCCAGAATTTGAGGCAGGGGATTTGGTTTGGGTTTCCACTCGCCATATGCGGTTGATGGGGAACAGAAAGTTTCAGCCTCGATTTGTGGGTCCCTATCCAGTAGTGGACATGGTCAATCCTGTTAGTGTTAGGTTGGCTCTTCCCAAGTCTATGAAGATTCATCCTACTTTCCATGTTTCTTTGATTAAACGCAATCCTCCAAATTTTCAACGTTCTCATCCCCCAGCTCCAGTTCAAGTCCAATCCGCAGAGGAGTTTGAGGTTAAGAGAATTCTGGACTCTAAAATGAGAAGAAACACCTTGTTCTACCTAGTACATTGGAAGGGTTTCGGTCCTGAAGACCGATCATGGGAGCCTAGTAAGAATGTTCACGCCCCGCGGCTGGTAGCTGATTTTCACAAGACATATCCTCAAAAGCCTAGAGAGGGGGCTTTGGTGGGGGGTACTGTCAGGTCCCTGCGGGTGGTGGAGAATTCTACACCAAGAGTTCGTTATAAGATCAAGACAGGTTCCAATTACACGCTTTCTGTCTGTTTTTGGAGGCAACAAGTAGCGCAATCTAGAGGCAAAGAGACATTTCCTGATTGTGCCACTGACTAGTTGCTTTAACGTTCTAGTCTTTCTGGGGCGGCCATTTTGTGCGCTCGAGCCTTTTGCTCTGCGCACTTCAACGGTCAAATTCCTGAGGATAAGACGCTTCTGTGTTAGCACGTCTTTTCGAGTAAATCCAGTCAGTTCAATTTTAAGTTGAGCAAGCCCTTGTCCCTGAGTATTACCTAGCGCTAAAACTTCAGTTAGTCTGTTAGTGCTTTTCCGTTCCAGTTCCTGATTTTCGCGCTTCAGCGGCTGCTCAGTATTCTTGCCTCACTCTCCTGGTAGGACTCTTCTTCTTTGTGTGGGTGTCAAAGTCTACTAGAGTGAGGTAAGAGTTTCAGCCCTACTCAGTTCCAGTTCTGAATCCAGTATTCTCCTGTGAAGCTTCATAGCGAGTGTTCTCCTAAACACTCAGTACCTGCATTTGAATTTGAATTTCGTCTGAGTAAGAAGAACTATAGCGTATGTGTATTCGCTATCAGCCTTGGGCAGACTATAAACAGCATTTGAGTAATACTATACTTTCGAGAGCTAGAGACTCAATTGTGGAGTATGATCAAGCAGCAATTGGTCTTCATCCTTCCTGAGCCTAGATGACTTCAAGTATAGTAGTGTATATTCTGATATGCATATTAATTATACAGTATTATACCAACTGTGAATTTAGCAGCAGACGTTCATACTACAAGAACTGTCAAAACTCAACTCTAAACTGGATTTAATGCTTCTATCTGGACTTCCACTTTCCAGATTCATTTATAGAGAGGGGCTAAAGTCCGCACACATTCAGGTACTTGAAAGTAGTGTATTAATAGTGAGTAGGAGATAGTGCCATAATATAGTGGGGAACTGTAGTAATGTTTTGCTTACTTTTAAAGGAGATGATCTTCCTGAACGAACAGTAAGAAGATTATATGTGTGGCAGTCTCTCTGTTTGTTATCCACTTCCCCTTTCCCTTTCATTCCTGGGCTCAGAGTTCTCTGGGTACAGGGGTGTAGGGGAGTTGGGAAATTCTCACCTAGCAAGAACCTTCTGGTCATCTGCTCCCACGGATTCAAAGGAATTCAGGTACGCTCTCTGACACTGGGCAGTATTTACAGGGGATTATATACACATGACAGGGCCACTTGGGCCACTGTCAGAATCAGGACTTAGTAGAAATAGCGCAAAATAATAATTGTAGAACACAACCAGTAACCACTGGTAAAAGGTAGATACACACTACACAATACTAATCACCTTAGGCATAGATCACGCAGGTAAACATAAACTCGGTAGCATAAACCATACTAGGCAAAACAACCTCCTAAACATGAACACACAGTTAGAGGTCTAAAACATGTTGCATACATACATTACGCACAAATCACATTAGGCATAGACAAAGTGCGGCCAAGGAGGAGGCAAAAAACAGGAAAACTGCCCCCAGGCCAACTGGACTCTCATGGGGCTCAAACGCCCTTTGTCCCAAATAGTCAGCGCTGGCTGTGCACACAACCAAAAGCAACAATGCAAGAGAACAAGCCTAAACATGGTAGCTGCCCACTACTTGCTGGCCAGCTGTAGAATCCAAATATTGGGCACAGGCTCTCAATGCGCCTAAATGGTGCAGCTGCCCACTACTTGCTGGGCAGCTGGAAAATGCGGCAGGGGCTCTCAGTAGCCCTTAGGAAAAAATGTGCCACATGTTGGAGCCACCTGGGAGCCTTCTGAAAAAAAAACATGTCCCTGAACTGGGTGGAGCACGCTGGTGCTGTAAATCAATGGGCCCATTACAGGGAAAGAACTTGCCCCCAATATTGGAGAGACCACGGGCTCTTTTGGCCCCTTTTTTATAGTCAGGACCCTTAAAGTAATATGTCCCTAAGCGGTGGGCCACGCACAGGCTCTGGGCATGCCGGGGGCCCTAAAACAATTGCCACCTACGTTGGAGCCACTCGGGGCTCGGTGATTAAATAATGCCCCCAAAGGTAGGAGCTGACAGGCGCTCCAGAACAGGACTGGCCCACTGGTGGAGCCTCTCAGGGCTCGTGAAGCAAAGGTGCCTCCTGTTGGAGCGGCCCTCTGAAAAGCTGCTCAGCACCCAGCAGGACACTATGCCTCAATCAGGCTCCACGAACATGCCCGGAGCTACCCCCAGCCCGTTTACACTCACTGGGCTGCTCTCTCTCTCTGTGCCGTCTCCTCTCTGTGGCGGTGCGGCGGGGGCTGCAGGTGGGGTTGGGAGAGCCCTCAGGACTCCGTTAGTGCTCTCCTGTCTCTGCCGGGTCCAGGGCTTCAGCGGGGAGCCTCTCAAGGCTCTAGAGAATGCCCCTGGCTCCTGTGGATCAGTGCCTGGGCACGCAGGGCTCTCCCTAAAGCATGGGAGCACCGCTGGTGTCTTCTCGTAGCTTCCGCCCCAGAGGGCGCGTAGCTGTGCCCCCAGGTAGGTACCTGCCAGACTTCCAGGTCGCTGCGGGCAGTGCTGCAGCCCCTCTCTGTAACTCGGCGTAGATACAGGGTGGCTCCTGCTCTAATTTAAAAATAGAAGTTTGGGCAAAGTTGCACAATAAAAATAAGCGGGGTGGGCACCCACTATGGTCGGTAATACGGGTGAATCCCCTACGCTGGGGATTCCCTCTCTCTCCCCAAGCAGCATGATGCTGCAGAGATCCTTTAAGAAATCAAGGTAGAGCGCTCCCCAGGACGGGAGATCCAGCGCTTCTTTAGGAATGTGAATAAAGCGCTTCCCAGGCGCTTAGATGCAAAAGTCCAGTAGAGTCTTTTTAAGAATTCAGGGGGGGCAAAGGCTGGGCCCAGGGGCAAGCTCACAGGGCCCCCCAGCAGGGAGGCAGTCCCCAGTGGCAGTTCCTCCTGTCGCCCAGCAGCCGTAGCAGGCCCCCCTGAAGTCAGGATTAAAGAGAGAACATTTTACCTGGGGTCACATCCCCTTCCTATACACATATTTTCCTTTGTCTCAAGGTTGCAGGGCAAGGGGAAAACCAGATGCAACTGATCCTGGAGCACTTTGTTGTGCTCAGCCCTTCTCCCTAGTAACATGGCTTGCTAGGGACATCAGACGCACCACAAGGGGTGGAGCCAGCATTGTGGAGGGAAGGCACCGCCCCATTCAGGTCCCAGGTGCAACTCCTCCACCCATCTACATGCAGATCTCCCTATTCACCACCAGGTACTTGTGGGACACCCCCGCGCCGCACGGCCACCAGCTGCTGCGTGTGCCCCCTGCCTGCCCCCTGCCTCGCTGCTGCCTCGTCTGCCGGTTGCCGGCTGCCTCCGCTGCGGGGATTGTTTTCCCCTGTTTTGTCGATCAATTGTGCCTGCGTTTGTTTATCTGCGTTTCACTTCATTTTTTCCCTGTTTTGTCGATCAATTGTGCCTGCTTTTGTTTAACAGCGTTTCACTTCATTTTTTCCCTGTTTTGTCGATCAATTGTGCCTGCTTTTGTTTAACAGCGTTTCACTTCATTTTTTTCCCTGTTTTGTCGATCAATTGTGCCTGTTGAGCTTAATTCTCATATTGCCCGAGTTTTGCTCTCCTTCCTTGTTGTCCGCCTACCTCGC
This sequence comes from Lissotriton helveticus, assembly GCF_964261635.1. Classification (NCBI taxonomy): domain Eukaryota; kingdom Metazoa; phylum Chordata; class Amphibia; order Caudata; family Salamandridae; genus Lissotriton; species Lissotriton helveticus. The sequence continues at coordinate 55,483,640 of NC_136059.1, forward strand.
CGCCCTCCGCCCTCCCTTCCCGCCATAGCCGCTTGTCCCCGCCCCTTTTCTCTTCTGTAACCCTCCCCGCTCCCGCCTCCCAGCTGCTCCGCCCACCCGCGCACTTCGCCTTAAATGGCGACCGTGCGAACGCGCAGCGGTCACGCGCAGCGGTCACGCGCAGCGGGCGAACCGATTGTGCGCCGAAGGCGCGCCAAAGGTAAGCCCGTCTGCGCCCGTCCGCGACCGGATCGCGCCCAGCGCCAGGACCCCTGGCCTACGACGACCCCGACCGACCCGCCTGACGTACTCCGCCGCCACCCTCACCGCTCTCAACACCGGCCGACTCCCTGAGTGCCATCAAGCCACTCCACGACGCACCCACGGACCTTTCAGCTGCCACGCCTGCAAGTTCACCTGCATCCGGACCTGCCCCGCACCAGCCAAGTCGAACACCAGCAGCACCCACCTCAAGTGCATCCTGCTCAACACCCGCTCCGTCCACAGACACGCCATCGAACTCTGGAACCTCCTCGACACCACTGCCCCTGACGTCGCCTTCCTCACGGAGACCTGGATGAACACCTCTTCAGCTCCCGACATCGCCATCGCTATCCCAGAGGGCTACAAGATCGTCCGGAGGGACCGAAACGCCAACCAGATGGGAGGAGGCATCGCCATCGTCCACAGGAGCACCATCCATCTCACGACCAGCACCGACAACACCCTGACCAGCGCCGAACACCTGCATTTCCAGATCCACACCAACCCGAACACCACCCTCAGAGGCACCCTGATCTACCGACCCCCGGGACCACGCACACAATTCAGCGAGGACATCGCCGACTACGTCAGCCCGCACGCCCTCCCCTCCGCTGACTACATCCTCCTGGGAGACCTCAACTTCCATCTAGAGAACAACAACGACCGCAACACCAGCACCCTGCTCGACAACCTCGCCAACCTGGGACTCAAGCAACTGGTATCCACCCCCACCCACCTCGCCGGACACACACTCGACGCAGTCTTCTCATCCAGCACAGACACCGACTTCAGCCACGCCACCGAGCTTCAATGGACGGACCACAGCTGCGTCCACTTCACCTTCAAGAGAACGACGACCCACCACCACCAGCAACAGGCCGCCCGCAGAAGCTGGAACAAGATCACAGCACACCAGCTCGCCACCTCCCTGAGCCAGCACCCTCCGGCCAGCTCAACGAACCCCAGCCAGGCCGCCGACAACCTCACGAAGTGGATCAGCAACTGCGCGGACGAACTCGCCCCACTGAGGACCCCGCCCAGCAGACCCGGCAGCAAAAAGGCCCCATGGTTCACCGAGGAACTCAAGAGCTCCAAGAAGAACTGCCGAACCCTCGAGAAAGCCTGGAGAAGGGAACCGACACCGGACAACAGGACCTCCTTCAAACTTGCCACCCGGAAGCACCACCAGCTGATCCGCGCCGCCAAGAAAACAGCATTCAAGGACCGGTTGGACAACAACGCACACAACTGCAAGGAACTCTTCAACATCGTGAAAGAGCTTTCCAACCCCAGCGCAGGAAACAACGACATCACCCCATCGCAAGACCTCTGCAACTCCCTCGCTTCGTATTTCCACAACAAGATCGCGGACATACACAACAGCTTCAACAACCAACCAACGCACACCATGACCGAACAACCACCGCCCACCACCACCCTCCACGCCTGGACCCCGATCAGCACCGAAGACACCATCCGCACGATGAACTCCATCCACTCCGGATCACCGACCGACCCCTGCCCTCACCACGTCTTCAACAAGGCCGACGCTGTCATCGCACCCCACCTGCGAGACATCATCAACACATCCTTCGTCACCACCATCTTCCCGGAGAGCTGGAAACACGCCGAACTCAGCGCTCTACTCAAGAAACCAACAGCGGACGCCACCGACCTCAAGAACTATCGCCCCATCTCGCTCCTCCCGTTTCCCGCCAAAGTCATCGAGAAGACCGTCAACAAGCAGATGGCCGCCATCCTCGAGACAAACGGATCCCTCGACCCCTCACAGTCCGGCTTCCGAGCCAACCACAGCACCGAGACCGCCCTCATCGCCGCCACCGATGACATCCGAGCCCTGCTGGACAATGGAGAAACAGCGGCCCTCATCCTCCTAGACCTCTCCGCGGCATTCGACACGGTCTGCCACCGCACCCTAGTACGGCGCCTCAGCAACATCGGAATCCAGGACAAGGCGCTGGAATGGATCATCTCCTTCCTCGAAGGAAGAACACAGAGAGTCCGCCTACCACCGTACAAGTCAGAGGCCTCCGAAGTCATCTGCGGCGTCCCCCAAGGATCATCTCTGAGCCCCACCCTCTTCAACGTCTACATGAGCCCCCTCGCGGCCATCGTACGCAAACACAACCTCAGCATAATCTCCTACGCCGATGACACCCAGCTGATCCTCTCCCTTACCAACGACCCCGCCGCCGCCAGAGCCAACCTGCACGAAGGGATGAAAGAGGTAGCCGAGTGGATGACGACCAGCCGCCTGAAACTGAACTCGGACAAGACGGAGGTCCTCATCCTGGGCTCCTCACCCTCCGCCTGGGACGACTCCTGGTGGCCTCCCGCCCTGGGCACCGCACCCAAACCGACAGACCATGCACGAAACCTGGGCTTCATCCTGGACTCCTCCCTCTCCATGAACAGGCAAGTCAACAACGTCTCCTCGGCGTGCTTCAACATCCTACGCATGCTACGGAAGATCTTCTGGTGGATCCCCACCGAGACCAGGAAGACCGTCACCCAGGCCCTCGTCACCAGCCGGCTGGACTACGGCAACGCCCTCTACGCCGGTACCACCGCCAAGCTCCAGAAGAGACTCCAGCGGATCCAGAACGCCTCAGCCAGACTCATCCTCGACATCCCACGAACCAGCCACATCTCCGGACCTCTGAGAGACCTTCACTGGCTCCCCGTCAACAAAAGAATCACCTTCCGCCTCCTCACCCACGCACACAAAGCCCTACACGACCAAGGCCCGAGCTACCTCAACAGCCGAGTCAACTTCTACGCTCCGAAACGCCACCTCCGATCAGCCAACCACGCCCTCGCCGCCGTCCCCCGCATCCGAAGAGCGACAACAGGAGGAAGGTCCTTCTCCTACCTGGCCGCCAAGACCTGGAACTCCCTCCCGACCGACCTGCGCCTGACCCAAGACCACCTCTCCTTCAGGAAGAAGCTGAAGACCTGGCTGTTCGAGCAGTAGCGGCACCCCCCCCCCCCCCAGCGCCTTGAGACCCTACGGGTATGTAGCGCGCTCTATAAATGCCATTGATTGATTGATTGATTGAGGTAGACCCATCCTGGCTCCTGGAGCCAGGCACACCAACCAGTTCCTGTCACTCACAAGCCAGACAGGCAATTCACATTCACTGCACACAGATATGCCAACTTCTAAAAGTGGCACTTCTAAACTAGTCACATTAAATTTGCGCACACCGTCACACAGAATTTAATCTCACGAGTTTGCACATACAAAGCTCGCCCCTGCACTCCTCTCACATCAGGAACTACCATGGACAAACATATCCCCCTTGCATTCCTCAGGGAGGGCAGGCCAATCTCACCACACGCACTCAGATTGCGCACAAACTTTACACTGGGACACAGTGGTAAAGTGTGCAGAAACCAAAACAACTAACACCAGGTCACATTTAAAAGCAAAAAGTTTAGGGGAGAACCTGCCAAAAGGGCCAAGTCCGACACAGCACCCTTCCAGCCAAAACGCAGGGCAGACCAATCACCACAGTGATGGGCTTCACTGCTTGGGGCGATAGAACATGGACGTGGGCCCGCAACTGCAGGGGCACCTTCCTGTTCTACACCACTGTGAACCCATGTGGTTCCTTCTGAAAAAGCTCTCCGGAACAACTGGGCTACCCCACTGGTACTCCCAAGCTGTCCGTGGCCCGGACCAGGCCCCAGGCCACTCAGATGCCACTGGTCCTTGCCTATTCACAGAGGGGGGTAGTAACCCCTGGCACATAGTAGCCATTCTCAACTCTTCCTCTCCTCAGGACAGTTCTAGACTTCCACTGATCCTCCAGCCTAGGGTCTGCACCCTCAGGCTGACCAGAAGACACGGTGAGGTTCTCCTCCCCTACCTCTCCTTCTAGGGTTCTGCCCTCTCCTCCTCGAAGAGGTGCCCATAGAACACCACTCTCCCACCAGTTCAGCACTTCTCTCCCATAACTGGTCTCCCAACCTAGGTTTTAACCCCTCAGGTTGCACCGGTGTCAGAGGTGAGGATTCCCACCCTCTACACCCCCTTCCACAGTTATGTACCCCTGGAAGATGAACCGGTCAGGACACTGGTTACAGATGTCCTTCCCTCCAGGTCAGGCAGATCCTGAACCTGGCCTCCCAACCTTAAGTCTAAAACCTTTGGGGGAGTACTTGCCTGGCACTCCAGGACTTCTGGGGACTCACACACTATCCCCCCGAGGGTAAACACGACTCATATTTTGAGTGACCGTCTGCGAGGTGCAGATCTCCCATCCCCTGTCCACCTGACAGTGCGCGAAGATCCCCCAGAACAGAAGTGGTGTCACCATGGTCACTCCAAGGGAACTTAGCCCAACTGGCTAGTCCCTGACCCACTGGTTCTTCCACTGGGGAACACATCCCTAATTCACTCCTCACTTCGGAATTCTGTTGCCTCCCAACTGGAGTATCACTGCCAATCAATCAATCACTGTATTTCTAAAGTGCCCTACATACCCGTGAGGGTCTCAAGGCACTGGGGGGGGGGGGGTACTGATCGAAGAGCCAGGTCTTGAGAAGTCTTCTGAAGGCCAGCAGGTCCTGGGTCTGTCGCAGGCTGGTAGGGAGAGCGTTCCAGGTATTGGCAGGGAGGTAGGAGAAGGATCTGCCGCCGGCGGTGGTTTTCCAGATACGAGGAACTGTGGCGGGGGCGAGGTCGGCTGAGCGGAGGGTTTGGGTGGGGGTGTGGAAGCTGAGTCGGTTGTTGAGGTATGTAGGTCCGGTGTTGTGTAGTGCTTTGTGTGCGTGGACGAGGAGCTTGAAGGGGGTCCTCTTGTTGATGGGGAGCAAGTGCAGGCCTCTCAGGTGGGGTGTGATGTGGCTGCGTCGGGGGACGTCGAGGATCAGACGTGCCGAGGTGTTCTGGATTCGTTGTAGTAGTCTCAGGAGCTTAGTTGTTGTTCCCAAGTAGAGGGCGTTCCCGTAGTGATGAGGGCCTAGGTGACGGGTTTTTTCGTGTCGGGAGGGATCCACTTGAAGATCCTGTGGAGCATTCGGAGGGTTTTGAAGCACGATGCAGAGACGGCGTTGACTTGCCTGGTCATGGAGAGGGTGGAGTCGAGGATGACCCCCAGGTTGGGTGTGTGGTCTGTGGGTTCCAAAGCTGTGCCTAGCAATGTGGGCCACCAAGAGTCGTCCCAGGCTGATGGGGTGGGTCCGAGAATGAGGACCTCTGTCTTGTCTGAATTCAGCTTCAGTCTGCTGTCCTTCATCCAGTCGGCTACGGCCTTCATTCCTCTGTGGAGGTTGGGTTTGGGGGTCTTCGGTGAGGGATATGATCAGCTGAGTGTCGTCGCCGTAGGAGATGATGTTGAGGTTATATTGTCGTGCGACGTGGGCGAGCGGTGCCATGTAGATATTAAACAGCGTTGGGCTGAGGGAGGATCCCTGTGGGATGCCGCAGATGATCTCGGTGATTTGCAAGCAGAAGGGTGGTACGCGGACGCTCTGGGTTCTGCCGGAGAGAAAGGAGGTGGTTCAGGCTAGGGCCTTCTCTTGGATTCCGGCGTCATGGAGGCGTGCTGATAGGGTGCGGTGGCAGACTGTGTTGAAGGCAGCTGATAGGTCCAGGAGGATGAGGGCGGCTGTTTCTCCCTTGTCCATCAGGATCCGGAAGTCGTCAGTGGCGGCAATGAGGGCGGTCTCGGTGCTGTGGTTGCTGCGAAAACCGGATTGGGAAGGGTCCAGGATGTTGTTGTCTTCGAGGTAGCTGGTTAGCTGATTGTTGACAATCTTCTCTGTCACTTTTGCCGGGAATGGGAGCAGGGAGAGGGGCCGGAAGTTCTTGAGGTCCTTGGGGTCCGCCTTGGGCTTCTTCAGAAGGGCGTTGATCTCCGCGTGCTTCCAGCTTTCTGGGAAGGTTGCTGTCTCGAAGGAGCTGTTGATTGTTTTCCGGAGGTGGGGCACGATGGTTGTGCTGGCTTTGTTGAAGACGTGGTGAGGGCAGGGGTTGGATGGGGATCCGGAGTGGATGGAGTTCATGGTTTTGATGGTGTCTTCATCACTGACATTGGACCAGGCGGCCAGGCGGCTGGTGCGGGTAGTGGTCGCGGGGGTGGTGGACTTGGTGGTGGGTGTGGGGGTCTCGGAGTTGAAGCTGTCGTGGATGTCGGTGATCTTGCGGTGAAAGAAGGTGGCGAGGGAGTCGCGCAGGTCATGTGACGGTGGGATGTTGTGGTGTTGGAGCTTGGGTTGGAGAGTTCTTTCACGATGCTGAGGAGCTCTATGGTGTTGTGTGGGTTGTTGTCTAGGCGGTCCTTGAAGGCTGTCCTCTTGGCAGTCCTGATGAGTTGGTGGTGTCTGCGGGTGGCGCTCTTGTGTGCTGTGTGGCTGTCTGGTGTTCGGTCACGGAGCCATTTCTTCTCCAGCTTCCGACGGGTGTGCTTGGAGATCCGGAGGTCTTCGGTGCACCAGACGGCTTTCCTGTTGGTGTGGTTGGTTGTGGAGGTCTTGAGAGGGGCGAGGGTGTAGGCGCAGTCGTTGATCCACTGTTTGAGGTTGGCTGCGGCGGTGTCAGGGTCGGTGGGGTTGGCGGGTAGTCTCAGGGCAAGGGTGGTAGTCAGTTGGTCCTTGGTGACCTTGCCCCAGCAGCGGTGTGGCAGCTGTTGGGTGCGGTGGTGTGTGGTGGGTTTCCTGAAGGTGAAGTGGACGCATCTGTGGTCGGTCCAGTGGAGTTCGATGGTGTGGTTGAAGGAGACGTTGGGAATTGTGGAGAAGATGGGGTTCAGTGTGCGTCCAGCACCGTGGGTGGGTGTCATCACGAGCTGTTTGAGTCCGAGGTTGGCGAGGTTGTCGATCAGGGCGGTGGAGTTGGCGTCGTTGTTGTTCTCGAGGTGGAAGTTCAGGTCCCCGAGGAGGATGTAGTCCATGGAAGCAAGGGCGTGGGTGCTGACGAGGTCGGTGATGGTGTTGCTGAACTGTGGTCTTGGTCCGGGTGGTCTGTAGACAAGTGTTCCTCGGAGGGTTGTGTTGGGGTCGGTCTGGATCTGGAAGTGCATGTGCTCGGCAGTGGTGAGAGTGTTGTCGGTGTTGGTCGAGACTCTGATGGTGTCCTTGTGGATGATGGCGATTCCCCCCTCCAACTCCGTTGGTACGGTCTCTGCGGGTGATCTTGTAGCCCTGTGGGATGGCTATGGCGATGTCTGGTGCCGAGGTAGCCAAGTCTAGGGGGTCCCAGAGTTCTATGGCGTGCTTGCGAGCGGAGCAGGTGTTGAGGAGGATGCAGCAGAGGTGGTTGGGTTCTCTGGTTGGTGGTCTGGTGGGCTGGATGCTGGTGAATCTGCAGTTCCGGCAGGCGAAGGGACCTTGGGTGCGCTTCGGGGTGGCCCGGTAGCAGGGGTGTCCTCGTCCGGTGTTGAGTGCATGGAGGGTGTTGGAGTCGTAGTGCAGTCTGGCATTGCGGGGGTTGCGGGGTCCAGGGGTTCTGGCGGTAGGTGCGGTTTAGGCACGGAGGGGCGCAGACGGGCTTGCCTTTGGCGCGCCTGCTGCATGCGGATGCTGCGTGCCCACTGTGCGGCCTCCATTTGAGGGGCAGAGGGAGGGAAGAGCAGCTGGGAGGTGGGAGCGGGGCGGCCAATGGGAGACAGGGGGGCTGGGCCTCAGGGACGCAGCGGCGGTAAAACAGCAGTGGACAGGGAAGGCGGGGAAAAGAAGGGGCACAGGGGCAAAACGGGCACAGGGGTACAGAGTGCAAGGGTGGACACCAAAAACGGGCACAGGGGTACAAAAGTCACAGGATGGACACAAAAATTAAAAACAAAGGATAGACACCAAATACAAGGCAGAACAGTACTCAGAGGCGATGCAGGCCGGCCAGCACGGGCGGCTGCGGGTCACAGGTCACACAGGGGGCTGCGTGGTGGTGAGGGGAGTGACCTGCCTGGTGACAGGGTCAGAGGTCGCTCAGACACTAGAACCACTGGAGCTCTATTTACAGATGCTCCAGGTTCCCTAGACACTAGGAGATCCCCCTCAAATGGACTAACAGAACAGCCTGGGTCCCCAACCTGGTGTTCCCTGAAGAAACCATCCTGGTTCTAAGACTGGGTTTCGGGCACCAAGGAACACTCAGTCCCACACTCACTCCTACTCCACTGAGACAAGATGTGAGCCCCTACACCCCTCTCGCTACACTGGGACCTAGCTGGGCTACTCTGAACCTCTTCCACCACTCTGGGCTGGAAGATTTATTTATTTGAAATTTTACCGCGCACAGCTACCCGCAGTGGGTTTCCCGGCGCTAGGGATAGACTAGAGAAGAAGATGTCAAACAAAGCCAGCATATAGGTACCAACTACTTATGTGAACAACAGCGTTTTCAGTGCTCTGCGAAAGCGAAGAAGACTAGTCTCTAGTTTGAGAGCTGTGGGCAGGGGATTCCAATATTTGGGACCAAGATAGGAAAAGGATCGTCCCCCCGTCCTTACCAGCTTAAATCTTGGTACAATGAAATTCCCAATTTCCGAAGATCGTAAAGTGCGCTTGGGCCTGTAAGGTTGCACCAGCTTTTGTAAGTATGTAGGTGCAGTGCCTTGCTTGATTTTAAACATGTAGCACAATGTTTTAAACTTTATGCGACTAGAGACCTTAAGCCAATGAAGATCCTGCAAGGCAAATGATGCCGAAATTCTTCTAGGAACATTCTTCAAAAGTCTCGCGGCTGCATTTTGTACAACCTGCAGTACTTTAATAGTGGCTGCGTCCGCACCCAAATAGAGTATATTACCATAGTCCAGGCGAGATGTTATCAATGCCTGGACAACCGTTCTACGGGAGGGAGTAGGAAGCATCCATAGGATCTTTTGTAGCCACCTAAGAATGGAAAAACAGGTTGCTGCGACCTTAGTGGCCTGCTGCTTCATTGTTAACTTGTCGTCAATTAGGATGCCCAGATTGCGTACAGCATGTGTGGGCACAGGAAGTGAACCCATCTCATTTGGCCAGTGCTGAGGGCCCCATAAGTTCTTATTTCTGCCCAGAATGACCACCTCTGTCTTCTCCCCATTCAGTTTGAGACAATTTCTCTGCATCCAGTCGGCCACAAGAGTGAGGCCAGACTTTAGTGCAGAGGGGTTATTCTCGTCTCGCCCTGATAGGGAGAAGACAATCTGGGTGTCGTCTGCGTAAGAGAACAAAGTCAGCTCGCCAGCTCTACGATGTTAGCCAAGGGTTTTACATAAAGATTGAACAATAGGGGGCTGAGTATTGACCCTTGGGGGACACCCCGCGCTGATGGACAGACCGCTGATGCCGCCTTAGAGGAGAACACTTGAAAGGTTCGCTCACCAAGAAAGGAGGCCACCCAGGCTAAGGCCATACCAGTCACACCAAGAGACCGCAGAGAGTCAAGGAGGATGGAATGTGACACGGTGTCGAAAGCTGCGCTCAAATCCAACAGGATGAGCGCCATAGTTTCACCCTGATGGACACCGTGTCGGAGACTCTCTGTTACCCCAAGAAGGGCTGTCTCGGTCGAGTGGCGGGCCCGAAAACCCGACTGGGAGGAATGTAAAAAACCAGAGCTTTCCACCAGTTCAGTAAGCTGGGTGTTAATGTGTCTCTCTAACACTTTAGAAAAGATGGGCAGCAAAGATATAGGACGAAAATTAGCAGGATTCAAAATATCAGCACCAGTCTTTTTTAATAAGGGCACTACCATAGCGTGTTTCCATGGCTGGGGGACATATGCCTCAGTAAGTGAGGCATTTAACAACTTAACAAAGATCTGATGGGTGGAAGAATCTAGTTGTTTCAATATTTTGACCGGAAGTGCATCGCACGGGGAACCAGAGCGCACACTATTTAAACAAGAAGAAAAAGAAACATTGTCTAGTGGCTGCCATACAGAGAGTTTTACGACATCATCAGCACTAGCAAATGACTGAACAGAGCCAGATGCAGAAGGTGTCACCACCGGTAACGGAGTAAAAAGATCATAAATCGTCTCCACTTTCTTGACGAAAAAGTCAGCTAAGGATTGACATTGAACCGCGTCAAGGGCGGGGGGCGTAGGAATGGAGTCTGCTCCTGTCAGTTTTTTTACAACTGAAAAAAGCACCTTGGGGCAATTTTGTGCATCTGAAACTATTTTTTTGTAAAGTCTGCTCTGGCTGTTTTACAGCTTTTATGATAGCCCTTCAGGGCTTCTTTATATATGCTACTTTGCGAGTAGGGGAATAGTTATGCCTCCACTTTCTTTCTAGGGTCTTACATTGGGTGCGAAGGCACTTAAGCTTGTCAGAAAACCATGGTGCAGGGGGGTGATGAGGCATAGATTTCTTGGATGTCAAAGGAAGCATAGAATCAACAGCATTATTTAGCCACTGACCGACTGCGCAATTTAGTGCAGAGATAGGAAGGTCAGTGTTAGGAAGTGTCCTTAATAATTGTTTATTGAGTGCTGGCATGTTCATTTTCCCCCAACTGCGTGTCTGTTTGTCTATTCCCTTTCCGATCCATGATGCTGTCCTGGTAGTATCTAATGAAAAAGGAACAGCAAAGTGGTCGGACCATTCTATTGGGCGTGCTTTATGAGAGCAGTCCAACTGCAGATTTGACAAGATGGGATCTAATAAGTGACCAGCATGGTGTGTAGGGGCAGAATTCAGTAGCTGAATATTAAAGACTTCAAGAATAGAAATAAGCTGTCTACTAGACGTGCAATCGGAGTCTTCGAGATGAATATTTAAATCCCCAAGAATCGTGAAGTTGGCTGCTCTAAGCAGCAAGGGGGCTAGGAAATCCGGCAAAGAAGAAACCCAGGAATTAGCATTCCCAGGGGGGCGGTAAATTAGTAAACTGGGGGCTAGTAGTCAACTTAAACAGGGCTGCCTCGCAACCTTTAAGAGGAATGTCTTCAAATGTACAGGTGTACTTAGTTTTAAAAATCATGGCTACCCCCCCCCCCCTTTACCTGAACCTCTATCCTTTCTTGCGATGACATAATTAGGGGGAATTGCAGCAGCAATATCAGGGCCAGAACTGTCATGTAGCCAGGTTTCCGTGAGAAACACTGCATCCGGTTGCTCATCAGTAATAAAATCAAAGATGTTATACTTATGTTGTGGGAGAGATCTACAATTGATACTCCAGAACTGTAAAGAGGAGTGTAAAGAAACAGTTTTGAATAAAACAGGCCTGCTGCGTCTGCAATGGCGTTTCAGCGAGCTGCAGCTCGCCGACATTCCCAGTGCAAATCCGCAGTGGTGACATTTAAAATTGGGGAAGGGTAGTGTGCATACAGAGCAGTTCTTACTGGGAGTACGGCGCCATAAATATAGTTCTTCAGCAGAATACGAGAGAAACATAGTGTGTAAAATAGGAACAAAGAACACAAAGTTACTCACGGAAAAATAGGGGTCTCGCCGGTGCCCTGAGCCCGTCTGAGCGCGGACGGGCGCAGACGGGCTGACTCAGGCGAGACTCCGGCGCTAGGGACGGTGCTTCCGCAAACGCGACCGCTAGCGCGGTAGACCAACCGTTTCCTTTTATGTGTTCCACTAGAGCGCTCACACCGCTCTGGGCCACACTCAAGATGGCCGCCGTGGGATGATTTCCCTAACCCCAAATTAAAGCCCAAACGGCCGCTATAGCCGTAAAGTGATAGCGAAAATGCATGCAGGTGGCCTAGGGGTATGCCGTCTGCACCACAGAGTGAAAATACACACTTTTAAAATTACAAATAAAACTATTAAAATGACTCGAACAGCTGACAGATACTGAAATAAATGTTAGCACTTCACAGGTAGCGTTTCCAGGTGGTAGCTGGCAAAGATACCTGAACCACTACTTTTGGGATCACTCCCCAATGCCTCTTCAGAACCGTGGGCCTTTTCCCAGCAGTCTGCTTCCTCTGCAAGGTACCAAGGACAAAAGGAGTTACACTTCATCAGGTGCTGGCGCAACCCTGGCTAACAACGACTGAGCATCTGCTCTTTGATAAGAATATTCACTGCTCCATCCAAATCCTGCTCCGGGTAAACCTTCAGCCAAACCATCAGTGCATCATGGCAATCATCCGCAAAATCTTCCCAATCCTGGTGAGACAGTTTCTTACAGTCCGTGAACTTCAACCAGTACTCCTCCTCTTGGGAACAAGGTACCAGACATTGGGAACTGGGAATGGGACTTTCTGCACTGGACTCTATATTGCTGCTTCCACTGGACTCCGCCCTCACTGGAGAATCCAGAAAACTACAGCTGCACTCAGGGAAAAATCTACCCTCCTGAGCTAATTTCTCTCTGGCAAAGGCCCTCTCAGCCTCTGCCATCCTCTCCTGCGATAAGACCCTCTCAGTCACTAGCTTTTTCTTCTCCACACCCAGCTGCGCTATCTCCTTGGCATGCTCTAACCTGAGATTTTCCAAAGCCAGCTGGTGCTCCCTCCTATCTATCCACTCCTCTGGGGACAGGGAAAGGGATGGGACACTGCCGCCGACACTGGACCCAGCAAGGGACTCCCTATATATGGGGCTATATATGGGGTCCTCACTGTCTACTGACGTCCATGTACTGTCATTTCCTTCTGTTGTATAGCATTTTAGGACCCTAGTGGAATTTTCCTGATTCATGCCCTTATATAGGTACAAATCACCCTTTCCTTTTATAGGCATATAAATCATAACCATATTTAGACATAGCTCACGATTTCTTGGAAAACTCGCCTTCAGCAGTCAGGGACTTCCCCTTGCTTGAATATTGTAATGTAATGTAATGTAATGTAATGGTGTCTTGTAAAGTGCATGTATCACCCCGCCATGGGGTATCTCAGCGCTGTAGACCGCTGGGGAACCCGTCCTGGCTTTCCCAGTGAGATGGTCCCTGCTGGGTATCTCCAATATTGATTTATCCAAGAACTCATGGAGTTTTCAAAGAACTGCAAGTCTTTAATGACGTTATTATGTCCAACCTTACGTCAAACTCGGCACCTTCAAGGTACAACTATGCCCACACTTGCCCTAGCAAACACACAGTGGTTTGGAGCAGTTTGACTATCTACTTGCCCGACACAGCTCACTGCAGCAAGTGCCGAAGGAAGCCGAACCTCCAGCAGATGCACTGAGAGAGACGCTGTCTTTTCTCTTGGCGAGAAATCGAGTTCCAGTGTTTCCATGCTCCCCTTGCGGGGTGTTGGGAAATCGAGTCCTGGAAGAGAGAGATACCAGACCTCCTTCATTCTAAAACCAAGGTACGGAGCTGATTAGACCCTAAGAGAAATCTTGGATAGATTCTTGGCAAGAATACTAAACCTATGCTACACCATACTTACTTCTTCCCTCATACTAGACTTAAGTTAGATACATTGGGGTAGGCGTATTTAAGAAGCACCAGTTGAGTACTTTTAGTCATTGGTATTTATGTATGTATTTTATGGCTTAGAAACCATACCATGCTTTTACAGTATTATTTCATAATACTCTTCTTACTGTACGCATTATACTTTGCAGCCAGTATTACGATTGTAGCAGTACATTGCTTCTGCATGAGAAAGAAGACTGTTCAATAAATACTTTTTATTGAAAACGCCGTCTCTCTATTTCTCCGCACCTCTGGTGAAACGAAGCATGCACAATTGACTGAGTGAAATATCTATCTATTGTTTACACAACTCTGAAGATATTTTTATCTTTGGAAACAAAGTTGTCACATTTATGCAGTTGTCAGAAACTAATCCCTTCTTGTTTATTCGAGAAAGTTTCTAGTGACCTCTGAGCTAGCTGGCACTCACAATTAAGTTTAATATATTTGATAGAGACCTAGTCGACCTAAGTCCTACGTCAATTATATAGTATATATTATTTCAATGCGCAGAGCCTATTGGGAATATAGGAACTACACTACATGGCGCTCAACGTTTGGTAAGGCACTAATTTAATGCTAGATACTAGAGTAACTCAGTCCTGCTTTTCACAGAGACCCCTTTTACTCTAATAGACGTCTGGAGTGGGTGAAAGGAAAATATCCGCCAAAACTGAGAAGGATGAAAATCGTATGTATTATTTTTTGGTTTGTTCAACGTTGAAGGATACAGTGTTCCAAAATATTGTGCACCTTATCTTTGTTTGCTTGAAACTTGCTCTGCAAACTTTCATTAAACTATGTCGCTTAATGGCAACGAGGCCGGTGGAGCTGCAGCAGCAGCCAGACCAGGCTTTGCCACTACAGGGTTTACTGAAGACGATGATAATGCAATAATCATCTTGGAAAATGTAAGGAAAACAATAGCTATAAAGCTTATAGAAAATGGCCTATCACCAAGTGGTGGAAGGATTATATTTGTCATATAGGCACCCGAATATCGGCAGATAGAGGTATTCTATTCATGTATTCTCTTCCCGCAAGCGGATCCAACAACACATGTGTTCCACTACTACAAGATAGAGGAACCTCCAGCGGAATACGCTCCTTTCGAGGATGTTAAATTCCATTAACATACCAAGAGCATGCGCTCTGGTTTAAAGGCACCCTACAACATCAAAATCACATTACCAGGCTTGGTCCACTAGGTAGACCAGGAGCAACCTGCCCCCTACTACCCAGCTATATACCACATCCTGCCCATGAACAAATGACAGGTCCAGAACTGTTAGCTCAGCTAGAATAATTAATAAAAATCCATAGACCATTTGTTCAATATGTCATGCGGACTCTAACAGGCCAACATGCTATAAGGATTCCACAGCACACCCCTCACCAGGGGAACATCAATAAAATTACACCACAGACTATACAATCAGTCATTGGTAAATTGCCCGCAAAAGGGAACAAATCCATTCTGCTTAGCTCAGAAAATTACTCAAATAGTGGCAGTATTTCCTGATAGTACACCTCATGAGAAACACAGGAGTCTAACAATTTCTTTACCGATGGGAAGCGCACCACACCTGGAGGACTGTAACAATTGGGGTACAGTCTTTGCTGCAATCTACACAAAAACACATGGTGTTCTGTCTATGGCAGTAATACCAGACGTCCTGAAACAGATTCAAAATGAATACGGGGCAGAGACTGCTTTAAATCTCGGTATGATGTTACTGAAGGATTTCAAACAGGTCTCAGCTAAATTAGCTAATATTAAAGGTGAAGCAGCATCCGTGGCGATCCGCCAAAAACTAAAAGAACTTGATGTAACTGAGCAACCTTATGAACTTGCCAGAATAATTGAAAAATCCTATGAAGAACTAGGTAGAGATAGTTTGGGTGGGAAACCAGTAAAACCCGAACTAACAGAAAATCCAGAAAAAGTTTTTATTAAAACCACTCTCACTACTCCTAAAAAGAAGTGGGGAAACACTAAACAGACACTTCCTAGAAAGAAGCTTTCCCAGTCCAGAGGTAGGTCTCCTCAAAAGGAGCCCTCTGAAAAGAGGTACAACCTCAGAAATAGGGATAATTTGAGAAAACCTGATAGATATCAAGATACTGATACGCGTTCCTCTCGTACCTTTCAGACTTCCTCACAGAAATCGGAAAGAAGAGGATGATCAGAACACAAAGAAGAACGTGTGAAGTCCAAAGACGATCAACATGCTCCAAAGAATAAAAAAAAACAATTCACCAAAAAGAAAGTAGCAGGTTTAAAAATCAGACATGCCGAGGATCTTGAGGACACAACTCAAGAACGGGGATAGGGCTCAGACGCTGTTTGACAGTGCATCAGAAGTTACCATAGCTCGCAGGATCCTGAAGGATCATCTAGAGACAGTGGACTTGAATGAATGTATTCAAGTTGAAACTGCCGATACCAGGGTTACTGTACCCCATAAGTTATATGAAGTAACGCTCCGGATGGAGGGGGACATAACTAGAAAAATGAGAGCACTCTTTGGGGAGAAGCTCTCTAAGGGTTATGACATTCTCCTAGCTGAAAAAGACTGGCCACCTCAATTTGTCAGGGAGTGCCCAAATGGCAAAGACATCATTATGCCAGCCTTCTCAAATCATATTCCAATTCATAAAAAATACACCTATGCCAGAAAATGGGCAGTCGCCCAAGCTCCAGCATTATATAAAAATTAAGTGGGATGGGATGAGTATTCTCCTCACCATATGATCCAATGAAAATCTCAACCAACTGCTCAGAGGCAGTATCCAGTTAAGGAGGAAGCTAAAAAACATGTCAGGGAGATCTTAGATCAACTTGAATACCAAGGGGTGATTGAAACATGCACCTCGTCAATGAACAATACTTTGTTTACTGTCTCCAAACCAGACAATACATATTGTCTAGTCTTGGACTACATACATTTAAACTCTTGTTGCAAACCCTTTGCAGTACAAAATGCACACAGTGCAGCACTGATGAATAACATTGTGCGCAAAAGATATAAAACCACATTAGATATCTCTAACGGTTTCTTCTGTCAAAACATTGCACCTGAAAGCAGAAACTTGACCGCTTTCTCAATAATGGGGACACAGTGTCATTTTTGCCGTCTCCCCTAGGGATTCAAGAATAGTCCAGGGTTATTTATAGCCAGAGTAACAAGGTTACTACAAACGTATGATGATGAGGCATTATCTAATGTCGATGACAGCTATCTAACAGACGATGACTTGGACAGGCACCTGAACGGAGTGAACACCATAATACTTGGCTTCACATTCGAAGTTTACAAATTCAATTTTAAGAAATCACAAATTACCCACCTCAACATCCTATTCTTAGGATACGAACTTTCAAGTGAAGGCAAAAGCCTGGCAGCAAAATTTTTAGAAAAATGTGAGCTGCTCCAACCTCCAAACATGCTGAAAAACTTACAGTCAATTCTAGGTTTCCTGAACTTTGGAAGAACTTACATTCTAAATTACGCAGAAAAGGTTAAACTTCTCTACAAACTAATCAAACCTGATTTCAAACCAACTAATTGGACTCAAAAACACACAGAAATTTTGTGTTCAATGCAAACAGACATGTTAGCAAAAACCTATTTACAAACATGCGAAAACGTACGCAACCTTGTAATCCGAATCATCCCAGGGAGATGCGGATTCGCATACCTAACCATTAATGAAGGTGAAAAGGTACCAATAGCTTATAAATCACACTGGTACACACAAGCTGAAATGAAATTCACTTCCACAGAAAAGATTCTGACAGCGCTCCAAACTGCAGAAGAAAAAGAGAGAGCCCTCGCACAGGGAAAACGCATAATGGTCGTTATGCCTGTACCAGCCCTAGACACAGTGACAAAAGCGAACATTCCAAATGCAAAAGCTTTACATCCGAGATGGATACAATGGGTTAACTCTCTTGCTGCAACAGACGTTTAATACGTTTTTGACCCCTACTTGAAAACAAAATAATTTCTACAATACGAACAAGAATGTCTTCTGCCCACTGAGATTCTGCCTCTAGAACATTATGGATGTATAATTTAAACAGACGGGTCAGCTCAGCCCGCTAATGGGGGAAAACAAGAATATAGTGCTGCGTGCGCGATTTTTAAAGGTCACTGGCACAATGGTAAATTCAGACCCATGGTCACAAAAACTCAATCTCTAGGAGACTGTACAGCTCAATGAGCTGAACTATAGGCTTTCAAGATGGTGCTTGAAAATACAGATTGCGAATTCCCCACACTCATAGTGTGCGATTCGTATTACTGCGTTCAGTCTTACAATGAATACTTGCAGAAATGGGTTCAAAACGGTTTAAAAGACGCAAAAGGTGGCACAATCAAGCATAAAATGCTTTGGGAACAAGTAGTTCTATTACAGAAGAACTACAAAAGACTCAAATGATCAATACACTGAGTTATCAGTGTGATGGCATTCACGTTGCAGGGAATTCATTGGCTGATGAAGCCACGAAGGCAGCTGTGCAAACGGCTTCCGTAGCTGCAATCACTTGTTCAAAAATACAAATAGTCGGTGAAACAATGTTAGCTATTAATGCCACAAGCAAAGGCAGCAGAGCTGCGTTACCTCTAAACTATCCACTCAAATATTCATACATAAATGATGCAAACTGCGTTCCTTTTGCTCGAATCCCTGGAGTGGGGGGGCAGAGTAATTCCAAACAGGTAACGTAGAGGTGCTTTGATACAAGAAGCACACATGGGAGAGGGTCTGACACATGAAGGGATCTCAAAATCTCTACTAGAACTAAAATAGATGTACTGGTGGCCAGGGCTGAATGCCCATATTTACAAATTTGGAATCAATTGAGATGTCTATTACAGAGACCATAGTTTTGAATGCCACCAGATACCAGACTACCAGTGTAGCCAGCCCAGGTCAGACAACGATGTTAGACAGCACTAGACTTTCTACACGCAGATGTCACCATGGACAAATGCGGTCCCACAACTATTAGGACCGATTCATTTGGATGTGGCCTCAGTGCTCGGCTGACGCACAAACTGTTATAAAAGATTTGCCAGTCTTTATTGGCACATACGCAATCGGCACGCTACATTCTGACCAGGGCTCTGCGTTTAGCTCTCGAGTTTACAAATAGGTCATGGCCAGTTTGGGCGTTGCATTGCGGTACTCAAGTCCATTCCATCCTGAGGGTAAGGCGGTAGTGGAATGAAAAACCGAGACATAAAGCAATCTATAACAGCTAGGATATTAGGCTCGGGTGACGGGTGTGTTAAACATCTAATAAGTGTCCAACGTAGTCTTAACAATCTGCCATGAAACATGAAATTCTCTGGGTGGCATCACTCCATATGAAATCCTTTTTGGTACTAGAATGCTTGTCCAGGACCTTGATCGTCACACTTCAGTGGTAGAACAAAAATCCTTTGATATCATAGATCGTTTGGCTATTTTGCAGGACTTAAATAAAACACGAAGAAGTCTGAGCTACACAATACAGAAGCCAATGACCACTGAAGAAAAACCACCTGTCCCAGCAAGACCTGTCTTTATTCCAAAGATTGGGGATCTAGTCAGGGAAAAAATAGCGGATAAGAAGGAATTTGGGCCTTCTTACAGAAAACCAGTACCTGTCTTAGCAATCCACGGAACAAGATCAGTGTTACTGCTGCCCCTTGCTGGAATAAAGGAGAAAAGGGTCATGCCCATCGACCTGATCAAACCACATCAGGTGGCCGATAATAAGTAGTAGGCCCAGTGGAATCCAAAGATGTAGCAGACGACCAAATCTTGCTATTATTCAAGAGGTTCAAACTGAGAGACTCATCACCTTTGAAGAATCTGAAGTGCGAAAAGAAGGACTATGCAATAAAGCCATGGAACTTGTAGCTCTTGAAACCTACTTAACAGTTTGTCAAGAAACACCTGTCTACAATGATATAGCCTCTGACTATACTAATATGATAAGGGATCAAGCAGCTCCGGCGATTTCAAGTAATCAGGATGCAATACCAATAATTGACAGAACTGTCTCTGGCTATTTCATCAACTTTGATACGTTTTCTGATTATACCAGTGAACCTGAAATGACACCAGCAAATACAACTTTCAAAGAAAAAATAACAGAACTCTTTCATGAACTTGAGAAAACATACCTGGTTTTACCATGGGTTGAATTTTGGATTGTGTTAGGTGTACTTTTTCTCCTACTTTGGCTCATTCTTGTTTTAAGTTTGGGAAAGCTGATACATGGAAAATATAGTAAAATGGACACAGAAAGTAAGAACTTCAACTTGCTCCTGAAACCTCATAAATCACCTCATCGTGAACAAAGAGACCTGTCATCAGTGACCATCACAGTCGTTCCTCTACCTGGTGGTATTTCATGGGACACAACTGATTATGACATTCACGGTCCTGTAGAGCTGTTGAAGATTCCACATCAATTTAAGGTTTCTTTGAGTGACTTTGTTACACCCAGCACATTTTCTGATGATTGGGACTTTGAGACTGTTAATAACATGATGACAGACTTAGAAATGTCAGCAGAAGTCACAAAACATTAATAGTTAGAAGGTTCATCAGATTATGAACAAATGTATTGTTTTAATCATTATAGTCATCATTATTTGCACAAATCTGCAAACCCTAGAAATGTTTATACTTATAATCAATGGGAACATTGTCCAATGCCACCAAAGGGTAGCTCAAAAACATTCTATGAAAAATGTCCATACTTTTAAGGTTTTAATGTCACAAATCCAGAAACATTTTTCTTTAAAAATTTTAATAACACAGGAATGAAAAGTATGTTGACTAATACTAAGAAAATTTATTCTGCAGCATTTTATGCTCAGCTGTCTACATTAGGTTTTGACTTTTGGAAAGACAACATTGAGACAAAAACTGTCTGGGGCACAAAAGACTGGCAGGTGCAGGGATTAGAAGCTTTATTTAGAGCCTGCATCTTCCCAGAACAAATAATGTTTTTAAATGACACTGTTCAACAGACATCCTGTCTTGGCCTAGCCAAGATAACAGATTTAAAAAAAACGTCTTTACCAAAACCCAGTCCTGATAGTAATGCCACTACGGATGAGGAGGTAGACGTAAAATATATTTTACAACAAAACAAAACTAATCCTGATTGGAAAAAATGGTTACTCTGGCCCACAGACACGAATAACTGTCAAGACAGATTCCTGAACAAAACACAAGGGTTTACGGTAACTAGGCCAGATCCAAGATATGTCCAGAGACAACATCCAGGTATAATAACAACTTACAGAGTAGGAATACTGTGCCTTGAGTGGCTACAGAAAAACAAATCTCTTTGGCGCAGAGGGGAGCAGCCTATACGGTGCATAGAAAAACTGATTACCATGAACTGTTTCTGAGAAACCAGTCATGGAATGGATAATATATGTCCCCATCACGATAACAGTGAAGATTTTTCCGGGTTTCAATATTGCTTGAAACACATACCAGCAGGTCTGTATGAAAGGTTGGATAAAGAATACATTAAGTCGACCTGGGATTTACCATACACACGCAAATGTTGGAGTGGGGGAAAGGAAGTATTTCTTAGTGTAAAAATTGCAAGAACTCACTAAGCGGTACACTTTTGTGTCAAGGTATTAATTTACACGGAGCATGCGAGGGTTCTTCGACCAACTTATCATGCCACCTGCTGTCTTCTCCGGCAGCAGTGATAGATCCAGTTTTTAGGCAGCTTTCTAATGGAAGCTACATATTGTTGAATGATCACAGCTGTTTTGGAATGAAGCCAGGAATAGCCTATCTCTGTAGTGTGTCAGCCAGGGTCACTTGTTGTATGCAAGTATTGTTTCCTAAAACTAAGACTGATGGGGAGTAGCCGCTATGGCCTTCACTGAACATCTCTTCTATATGAATTGATACTTGAAGCAGAATGAAAGCCATTCTTTTACAAAAAACTTGTCAGGGTTGTCAGGTTTGTCAGTGTGCCCGTCCTTGGCCGGAAACCCGTTTGGAACATGGGTATTATATTTGTGTCCTCTATCCAGTCTTGAAGGTGTAGCAATAAACATGACCCGTATAGTTTCGCCTCCACGTCCATCAGTGATATCAGCCTATAGTTTCCCGGCTCATTATGATCGCCTTGCTTGAAAATAGGGTATATTATACTCCCATTCCAAGACTTGGGAATTTTATTCTGGCTGTAGATTGAATTAAAAAGTGGTGTTAAGTATTCTGCCCAGAACTCAGGGGAATATTTAAAAATTGCGTTTGGGAGCCCATTGGGACCTGCTGCACCCTCTGTTTTCAGGCGTTTTATTATTCCTTGTAGCCGTTCAACTGTTACAAGGGTGTTTGGGACTAGTACTGTATCTTCTGATTTTTTTGATGGTATGGTTGGCCTGTTACCAATGTTATCTTTGGTCCAATTTTCATTGTCATGAGATGGCTTCCTCATAGCGGAATTGCTCGTGTTCCTAAAATATTTTTCGCATGCTCCGAGTTTCTGGCGCATATTTTGCACTCTTTTTTGCGATGCCACTTTTGTCCATCCTCCCTGTCAATAAACATGTTTTTGACATGCTGGATCCATTTATTTTCTCCAATTCCTGCCTCTTGTCTTAGAAGGTTGCCCTTTGTCAGTTTATTAATGATACCCTAGAATGTCCGGCCATTTTTGTTTTTACCAGCGATTAGTAGTTTTGTCCAGATTTCTTCTTGGTATGATTTTTTTGCATTACTCAGCAAAATCCTGTATTTTTTGCGCATGGCCTTTAATTTCGCCTGATCCGGTTTCTTTCCGTTTTTCATCGTTATTACCTGCTACCGGACTTCACATGTAATTTTCCTTTTTTCCTCCCGGAGGGTGATGTTGTACCATGGCTTCTTCCCGGTATTGATTCTTACGTTATTCAATTTCGTAATTGGGGGATTTCTGGTTAAGACATCACATAGATGTTCCCATATTTTTATAGGGTTTTCTTTTTCTTTTAATGTGAGTTTGAGCAATTCTTTTTTGAATTTGTCCATTGTTGGTTTTATATCCTTTCCACCCCATTTCAATTTCCGTAGGTTGAATTTTTCAGTATGTTGAATGACAGTATTTATTTTTGGGATTTTGTTGGCCAAAATGTTAATTTTGGTAATTAATGGGAAATTATCACTTTCTGTGCGTTGCCCAACCGAAAACGTGCTTACCATCGGCATTAGGTTATTGCTCATTATTGTGAAATCTATTGATGATTTCCGATTGCCGCTTAAGAAGGTTATTGGTGTAACTCTGTCCCCGTTTACATTCCCATTCAAAATTGAAAGGCCCAAGTCTCCGAAATCTTGGGTTATGTTATTGTCTTTTGTTAAGTTACTATTAAAGTCTCCTGAGATGATCATGGAATATAATTCATGTGAGCTTTGTAGTGCCCGGATCAAGGTCATTAATGTTATCAGTTTTTCCTTTTTCTGTTTCTTTTCCAGGTGTACGTAGACATTGAGTACTAATAGGTTGTGAATGTGTAAATTTGAATTGGGCCTCTCTGTGAGTTTTATTGCTTGCAACCAATTTACCCCAGTATCTACTTCTTCCACTTGCCATCTATACTGCTGGATGATGTATGTTGTTAAGCCTCCTCTCGGGTGCCCACATTTTGAGAATTTTTCGGCTAGAACATGAAACTCTATGTAACCGGGGATGGATACTTGGCTCAAATTCCAGGTTTCTTGTAATAGTATTAGGTCATGTTGTTCCAAGAAATTTGTGGTTTCGTGATCTTGCCCCAAACTGTTGAAGCCGTGGACGTTCCAAGAACAAATGCTGATCGTATGTAAGTTCAAAGCGATTAATTGGTCCTTACATGTTAGGTTTTCTCCCGATTCCTTTTGGTTGCAAAATGTTATCCGTAGCTGTAATTTATTGTTCTCGTTTGTCTTTTTAGGCTGGCTAGCAACTCTTATTACTCAATAGCTTTGCAACCCAAGACCAGTCAGTGCTCTTTTCCAGCATGCATCCTTGTTCCTCTGATTTTCTCTGTCTCCTTATACTTTGTGATGTTTTTTGTGGGGTCACTGAACATGCACACTTTAGGCATGATTTCTGGGTATTTCCCTCTTCCATTTCCGTCTTTTCTGTTTTGATGTTTTTTAAAAGGGCAAATGGATATTTTTTCCGTTGAAGACGCCTGAGCCCGATGCCCCATTCTTCAAAGGACATGCTCATAGCGAATATTCTATCTACTATGGCCTTGGACGACCAGGTAGTTAAGGACTCCTCTACCTCTGGATTGTTTTTATTGCTTTTAAATTCTACTGACAGAAGATCTTGCGATGATATATCATCTAATTCTGGAATTTCTTTCAAAAGCCGCATTATGTTCCCTCTGTTCAAAAAGTCTTGTCCGCCAGTTGTCTGGTATTCCGGTACAAATGACAATTTTTCAGTAGTTTCTCCTTGTGTTTGGGGTGCCAATGTTGCTTCTTTTTCAACTTGCCGTTGTGTATTTTCTATTATTTCTCCCTTTGCATTTATTATTCTACCTAGCCCCTGAATATTTTTTGTTCTTTCTCCAGTTGCATCAGCTGTTCTATTTGGCTGAAAGATGGGTACAATGGTCCTATCTGTATTCGACTTATTCTCTTTGTTTTTTATATCTTCGCCTTTGTCATTCTTTGTATATTTGGGTATCTGTGTATACAGTATATGTTGGTGTATTTGATGAAGGTGGCAGGTTCGTCCGTGACCATTTGACTTTATTTTCATCGCCGTTCTTGTATTTCCATCTTTGTCGACTTTTTTTATGAGTTGCCTTTGGGTAATTTTGTCGCTTACTTTTTGTTGTATTTCCTCGTTCTTCGGGGAGTTTTGGGTCCACATATCTCGCTTTGCTTTTTTTACTTCACGTGTTGGGGTTTCATCTATCCGCTGTATCATAACTGCCCGATTTCCATAGTCCTCTTGGCCTGATCGCCTTTCATCACCTTCAACTTGGGTCCAATCTTTGTCTTGTAATTGTGTAATTTTATGTTTTTGAATGAGCACATTTTTGCTTCCTTGTGTATGATTTGACTGTGCGGACATGGGGCAGGTCGATGATTCGTTAATCGAGCTGCATCCATTCTCTGTGCATGACTGGGTTGATTGATCTGGGGCCTTGTCTATATACTTTGAAACGTTTACTTCAGTAGGTAGTTTCTCTTTCCTTGAGGTGGTATGGTGGAAGATGGGATACGTATGAACGTTTATCGGAGGTCGGTCCTTGAGCTGGGTCCTCCCCTTCCTAGCGCGCTTTCTTTGTCTTTTTGTTAACTTAGTTTTTATATTGTCCGTTGCGCTTTGTGTGTCATCAATTTGACAAGCTCTATGATCTAAATGTTCCTCGTTTGTCTTTTTTGTCTCTTGTTCCAGGTCGTTGTTTTGGTTAAGTTCTTTGACTTCGTTTGGATTCCTGTTTTCCTCTTCGACCTCCTTTACCCCTCTGGGGCTCATGTTATTTTTGTTTTTTACTACTGATCACTGAACTGACCTTAGGATATCTTTTAGTATGTCCGGTAGGTTTGACAATTTGTCCACCAATTTACCACATACACAGCTTGGCTGGGAGAGATCTGTGTGATGTACCTTATCTACCCTCCTCGGTAGCAGGGTTGCCATGTGGTCCAGTCTGGTGTTTATACTTGAAATGTGACCAGCAATAAGGTTTATTAGATCGATCTGAACATCCATTTTATCAGACTGGAAATTCAGGGCCTTAATTGCCTGAGCCAAGGTATTTAATAGTGTTTCGCTCCATGGGGCCTTATAGATCACTCTGGCTGGTATTTCCAGGACGTCTGAGACTTCTTCTGACCTGCTCATGAAGGAGATTGTGATTGGGGACGTCAAGTTTAGTTTTTTTGGCCATCTTTTAGTTTTTTCATGGTTCTCATCACGTTTGTCGGGGTTTTTATCTGAATGTAATGGTATAGATTCCAACCTTTCTTTACCACCCAGTCCCTTTTCCTGGTCTTGTACTGGTCTATGTCTAGCTTGCAGACCTTGTTTATTCTTGGGATCTTCTTCCAATTGGGATTGGGTGAGCTTTTCTATTTCAATTTGTTTGTCCAAACTTATATCAACGGGTAGGTAAAAGGAGGTTGACCATGTGTCCTCTTGTATGGCAATGTGCTCAACCCTAATTTTTTTTCCTTTGTAGTTGGATTGTCCTTGTCCTTATCCATGGTCTTTGTTTCTATTTCTTTTTCCAGAACTTGGGAATTGTTCTTGTGTATTTGGGCTGATACCACGACTAACTTACAATCGTCAGAATTGCTTTTTGACTTGGCAGTAGTCTGAGAAATTTGTAACTGGTTTGTTGGTTTATTTGGAGAATCGTTCTCAATATAGGTTTTTTGTACTTCTTTTTCCTCCTTCTTGCTCATTGGTTGCAGCTGTTCACTCTTATTTATCCTTGTTGCTGGTATGATTGGACTTGGTAGGTGGACTTGTTCCTGCGTTTGGCCATAAATGGCCGCCATGGGGTCCTTTAGGAAAAACAATTTTTCAAACCCAATGTTTTTTTTGGGACTAGTTGTTGACAGTTCAGATGCAGACACTAGTCTCTCTCTTTGTTGTACGGCCTTCTTCTTCTTTTTTTTCCCGATCTTTTGTGTGCCCTGGTCTTCATCTACTTCGTTTCTTTGTGTCTCGTCGCTTATCTCCTGCCGCACTTTCCCGGATCTCATTCTTACCAGCTTACTTAATAAGAACCGTCGCAATCACGTGTTCCCGTCTCTCCGGATTTAGCTCTCCGAGTTCGTTTTTAGATGGCTAGTCGTGTTTTTATTTTTTTTTCTCGCTGCTCCTCCACTCTGTTTTACTCACTGGGCTTTCCCAAGACCCTCCACAATGCTGGTGCGGCCGTAATCCTGAGACTGCCACTCCGCTCTATGTGTGCCCTGCGTGCCCTGCTTCTTCCCTCTTTTTGCCTGTGAGCACGAATCCACACAAACCTTCCTAGCCTGTCTACTCCCTCTGTGTCCAGCCGTGCACCCACTCCCTGCCGGGCCACCACCACCACCGCTGACAACCTCAAGCTGGGGTGTGGTACGAGGTGGTGTGGGGCGGCTGGGACACGGCTCACAGAAGGTTGGAGCAGCTGCCATCTGGGAGGGGCAGCGTAGTAGCGTTGCGGTATGTGGCAGTGTGACGGCTCTACCCTACTCAGAGTACAGTGTTCTATGTTTTGCTTTTATGCAGATTGAATGCAAACTAAATGCGTGACATATGTGACAGGGGCATTCGGTTTTAGGCAGCACAGCTCTGCATTTGCAGGGTGCTTACCGTCTAGATCCGCTGCCCGGTCTCTTTCCTTTCTTCCCCGAGCTTTTCCGAGCCCCCACGCTCCACTGCCGCTCCACTGCCACCGTCAATGTCGCTCTTGCTTGCCGTTTTTTTATTTTCTTGTCTTTTTTTTTTTTTCCTCAGCTCTGTACTGCTCTGCCACCTTTTTGCCTTGCTGACGCCGCCACGGGCAAGGCGCAATTCACAAACCGCAAAACACAAACCGCATAGTCAGAGATGCCGCCACCACCACTTTATTCCTGCTCGAGGCTCCTGGTCACGTGGTCTCGTTTGCCTGCTTGCTCCCACGCTCTCACAGAGTACCTGCCAGATCTCAAGCACCAGGCTTCCTCTCGGGAGGGGAGGCAATCTGCTGCTTGTGTACTTGTATGCTCCCTGTGTGCTTCTTGTTGTCTCCTCAGGTGCGGGAGGGAGCTTCAGAGTCCTCCACCACAGCCCGAAAGCTCGCCGGCGAAGACACCCGCGGCTCGACCGCGGCTCAACCGCTCAACCGCGGCTCAGCAGCAGCTCACAACGACTCCCCCTGTTCTCCTTGCTGCCGCTCTCCCTCACCACTGTGCTCCGCTCTGCTCCTCACGGTACCGGTCCCGGCCCCCGTTCCGCAATTTGTTCTCCCGCGGCAGCTCACTCTCCGCTGCTCCGCTCCGCTTCATGCTCTGTGCTCCGTGCTCCACCCTACTCTGCTCCTCTGCTCCGCTCACGTGACCACCAAAAACCAGACACGGCAGAGATCCAGTCAGTGCAGGCTGTGAGTTACGGCGTTCATTGTAGCAGTTCATTTCTTCTGCATGAGAAAGAAGACTGTTCAATAAATACTTTTTTATTGAAAACACCCATCTCTCTATTTCTCTGCACCTCCGGTGAAACAAAGCATGCATGATTGACTGAGTGAAATATCTATCTATTGCTTCCACGACTCTGAAGATACGTTTTATCCTGGGAAACAAAGGTGTCATGTTTATGCGGTTGTCAGAAACGAATCCCTTCTTGTTTATTCGAGAAAGTTTCTAGTGACCTCTGAGCTAGCTGGCACTCACAATTAAGTTTAATATATTCAATAGAGACCTAGTCGACCTAAGTCCTACGTCAATTCTATAGATATAATATTCCAATGCGCAGAGCCTATTGGGAATATTGTATTGTATTGTAATGTATCAGGCATTTATATAGCGCAAAACTGCCTCCCTGCGGGTATCCTGGCACTTACACTGCGGACAAATCAGCACAAAGAACAGCCTGAGCTGGGAGGGAAGATCTACTTTCCCGCCCTTGGAAATAACCATGTTTTCAGACTCTTTCTGAAACATAACAGTGAGCTGGCCTTTGTAATGGGCTGGGGCAGGTCATTCCAGAGACGTGGGCTGCCACACCAAAGGCTCTGCCCCCATCCTGGTTTTCTTGAATCTGGTTGTTCTTATTAGGTTCACATTCGAAGAACGTAGCTGTCTTTTCGGGTTATGCCAAGCAAATCTTTCCTGTAGTGGGACGGGGCCCAGGCCATGCGCTGCTCTATACACAATACAGAGAGATATAAAACACACTGTCTCTTTCACAAGCAGCCAGTGTAAATCTCTCAGGGCACCAGTCATGGAAGTCCTGCGGGGCCTGTTCAGTGCCAGTTTTGCTGCCAAACACAGGACTCTCTGTAATCTCTGTAGAATGTACTGGGGTGCACCCAAATACAGGGCATTGCAGTAATCCAATCTACTAAGGATTATGCTCCGTACCACAAGTGAGCGGGAATCGTGAGGCAGAAATGGAAGGATCTAGCGAACCATCCGTAACAGAGAGAAACAAACCTTAGCAGTTTTATTTGCTTGAGACTCGATTTGGAGACCACCATCCACTAATACCCCCAGATTACGCACCACTTTGGCAGGGACTAGAGGATCTTCCTCTGGGATGAGCTTAAACAGGCTGGTAGGTGGGCAAAACAAAACCTCTGTTTTTCCGCTGTTAAATTGCAGGGAGTTTTGCTTAAGCCAGCCCACTGTCTGGAGCATACACTCTTGAACTTTTTCCATGGACACCGCCTGTTTTCCATCGAGGGAGAACACCAGTTGGGTGTCATCCGCATAGTTGGTCAGGTCGATTCCATAGGACTTAATTAACAAGAGTAAAGGTCACAAGTAAATATTAAAGAGGATGGGACTAATAGCAGACCCTTGTGGAACTCTGTGAAGTACAGGAACCCGACTGGCCTCAAACGGTGGCATAGTAACCGTCTGTTGCCTCCATGAGAGATAGGATTGTACCCATTGCCGAGCCCGACGTTTTATTCCCAGATGAGTTAGTCTATCCAGCAGTACTGTTTGGCTCACCGTATCAAATGCGGCTGACAAGTCTAGTAGCACTAACACAGAGAAATCCCCTATGTCACGCATCCGTAGGTTATCCATTACAGTGACCAGCGCGATCTCAGTACTGTGGGCTGAGCGTAAACCAAATTGATCATAATCTATTAACTGGTTATCCTCTAGATGCCCTGACATTGTTTTGCTGACCATTTTCTCAAGGATTTTAACCGGGTAGGGCAACAATTATATCGGTCGACAGTTAGCCGGGATCAGGGGATCTAGGGAAGGCTTCTTGAGCATCGGGGTAACTACTGCGTGTTTCCAGGCCTCCGAAACCACTCCATCTTCCAAAGATTGGTTGCAAATTAATCACAGCCAGGGAAGAGTTTCTTTTCCAGAATCTTTCCAGATTCTATGTGGAAACGGATCCTGAGGAAAGCCCGAGGCGATGCTTTGGGCAAGTTCATCAAAAATGACCTCTGTGAGGACAGGAAAGTTTTCCAAACAGGACGCTGCTCTAGGTCCATATCCTGGTCTCTCCAGTGGGTCAGTAATATTGGGACTGAGCTCGCCCACTATTCTGGTTATCTTTTCTTCAAAGTGTACAGCGATTACATCACAGAGTTTCTGCGAAGCAGTCACCTTGCTGCCGGTGCAGGCTGGATGGGCTAGCTCCCTAACGATGTTGAATGGAGCTTTGGTACTATTTGAATCTGTCAGGATGGAGTTGGCATAATAATCTGTTTTGGCCCTGGCTATGGACTCTTTATATCTGGCCTGTATAGATTTCAATTCCTTTCTGTCCATCTCTAAATATGCCCTTCTCCATTTCCTCTCCGCCTGCTTACAATTCAGTCTTAACGCTTTCAGTTCCTCACTCAACCATGGAGCTGAGGCTTTTTTCTTTTTTTGAGTCTCCTTATGAGGATTATGTTGTCCGGAGAGCTGGCTATAGAGCCACAAAATGCTCGATAGTTTTCAGCAATGGAATTTGTGGGGATAAACACATTTTGATTCAGGAGTCTCTTATGTATCTTATTTTTTTCCAACTTAGCCCATTCTCTTCCAAGTCGGGAAGTCGTCCAACAGGTATTATTAACCTCCTGCTGCGGTATCAATATGCAAACGTGAACTAAAAAGTGGTCCGACCAGCATAGAGGTAGTATATCCACTATCTTAGTGTTTGACTGATCGGCAAATAGGAGATCTAAAACATGTCCCATTTGGTGCGTTGGATTCTGGACCAATTGAGATAGATTGCAGTTCTCGCATGTTTGCTTTAGGTCTCTTAAATGATTGTCAAGAGTCCCATTCTCCCACAGATTGAAGTCACCAAGTATGATGACTCTAGAGTGGGTAAGGGACAGATCAGAAATAGCATCAAGTAGTGTTTGATACTGAGTATCCAATCCTGGTGGCCTGTAACAGACCATCCCTGTGATTAATCTCCCTCTGACATTCTGTAAGAAGAAACCCATTATCTCTATTCCTGGAATCATCTCTATCTCTAGGAGAGCAAAGTCCCACTTCTCCTTATACAGCATCCCAACCCTTCCTCCTCTCCCCACAGCCCTTGGTATATTGGAAATGTTATAGCCTTTCGGGCAAGCGAGACCTAATTCCACCAAGGAGTCCGCGTGTGTCCATGTCTCTGTTAAGAATAGAACATCTAGGTCCATATCCTCTGCCATGCTGGCGATCTCCAAGTGATGTTTTATCTCATAGATCTGCAGTTCACCAACCCACAGTTGAGGAAACTGCTTTTACCACCCGTCGCCATAGTTTGTTGAGACGTCTCCTCCACTCTCCTCTTACCGATATCCAGTAAGCTCTTCTTGGAATATTTTATCCTGCCTTGATCTGTACTCTGTCGGGCAGTGTGGCTAGAGTAGGGCGCGGACGGGCGCAGACGGGCTTGCCTCCCTTGCATGCGTGCATCCCTTGCATTTAAGTAGGAGTGCAGCAGCAATGTCCTAAAACACTAGTGCGCAACCCAAGATGGCATCTTGGGAGCGTGCAAGAAGCCACTGGTCCCTCACCCAAGATGGCGACCGGGAGCGAGGGGGCCGAGTATTCTCGCTAAAGCAGCAAGATGTGCAATAAATGTTTTAAATGCAGGTATGCAGACCTAAACAGGTAGGACAGATGTATTAAAACATTTTAAAACAAATTTTACAATGAACACCATAAGCACAAACTAAATTTTAAATTTTAAAACAATTTGGTGAAAATAGCAGATATCCTGAAAGGACCTTCCCCATCCAGGTGCGGAGATCAGCGTGTGACAGTTTTCAGTCTAGGTAGCTGCGCGCTTGCATCCCTTGCCTTTATGTAGGGGTACCGCAGCAACTTCCTAAAACACTAGTGCGCGACCAAAGATGGTGTCTTCGGAGCGTGAAAGAAGCCCCGGGTCCCTCACCCAAGATAGCGACCGGGAGCGAGGGGGCCGAATATTCTCGCTAAAGCAGCGAGATGTGCAATAAATGTTTTAAATGCGGGTATGCTGAGATGAAAAGGCAGGACAGATTTATTAAAACATTTTAAAACTAATTTTACAATGAACACCATAAGCACAAACTAAATGTTACATTTTAAAACAATTCAGCAAAAATAGCAGATATCGTGAAGGAACCTTCCCCCTCCAGGCGCGGAGATCAGCATGTGACAGTTCTCAGTCTAGGTAGCTGCGCGCTTGCATCCCTTGCCTTTAAGAAGGCAAACAGCAGCAATTTCCTAAAACACTAGTCCGCGACCCAAGATGGCGTCTTGGGAGCATGCAAGAATCCCCTGGTCCCTCACCCAAGATGGTGACCGGGAGCGAGGGGGCTGAGTATTCTCGCTAAAGCAGCGAGATGTGTAATAAATGTTTTAAATGCGGGTATGCGGACCTGACAGGTAGGACAGATTTATTAAAACATTTTAAAACAAATTTTACAAGGAACACCATAAGCACAAACTAAGTTTTACATTTTAAAACAATTCAGCGAAAATAACAGATATCGTGAAGGGACCTTCCCCCTCCAGGCGTGGAGATCAGCATTTGACAGTTCTCAGTCTAGGTAGCTGCGCGCTTGCATCCCTTGCCTTTAAGAAGGCGAACAGAAGCAATTTCCTAAAACACTAGTGCGCGACCCAAGATGGCGTCTTGGGAGCGTGTAAGAATCCCCTGGTCCTTCACCCAAGATGGCGAACGGGAGCGAGGGGGCCGAGTATTCTCGCTAAAGCAGTGAGATGTGCAATAAATGTTTTAAATATAGGAACTACACTACACTTCCTCCTCTTTAGACTCCTTAGGGCTCCACTCAAACCCACCACCCTCATGGTGTGCAGCCCGGGCCCTCTCCTCCACACTGCGCTCACGTTCCCCGTCATCCTTCTGCCATTGGATTAGGTTGTCCCTAAGTTTGGACTGGGTGTCTGACACACTCACTGCTATGTCCCTCTCTTCACAGAACTCTACCAACTCATACATACTGTATCTAAACAGACCACGAAATTAAGAGCAGACTCCATTTTGGCAGGATGCTCAGAGACACGTGCAACAAGGGGACCTAAATGTCTGAGCTGAAGCAAGAGTACGCAATCTAAAAATGGCACTCTTAGGAGAAACAATAAAATAAAACTCAAAAACAATAATCTCAATCCATCCGCTGCTTCCAGTCTTAGAAATGGGATCTCTGGTTGGCTAAGGCTTGCGCCAAAGCCAGGCAGAGACCACCACTCTAGTCAGGGAAAGGGAGTTACACGCCAAGATAACCCCTGCTCACCGCCTTGGCAGCTTTGCACGAGCAGTAAGGCTTATCCCGGAGGCAATGTGCAAAGCGTTTGCGCAACACACACACAGAGTAGGAACACATTAGGCACACCACAAAAAGGAACTCCACACAAGGTTACATATAAAAATAGCCTTTGTATTACCATAAACACATTAGAGCATAATCACACAGATACACTGTACCAACTGGAACAGGGCAGTATTTACAGGGGATTATATACACATGACAGGGCCACGTGGGCCACTGTCAGAATCAGCACTTAGTAGAAATAGCACAAAATAATAATTGTAGAACAAAACCAGTAACCACTGGTAAAAGGTAGGTAGACACTATGCAATACTAATCACCTTAGGCATAGATTACGCAGGTAAAAAAAAACAGGGTGAATACATACATTACGCGCAAATCACATTAGGTATCGACACAGTGCGCCCCAGGTGGGGGCACAACACAGCAAAACTGTCCCCAGTCAGGGCAGGCTGCGCACGCAGCCAAAAGCAACAACGCAAGGGAACAAGCCTAAATGTGGTAGCTGCCCACTACTTGCTGGGCAGCTGTAGAATCTGAATAATGGGCAAAGGCTCTCAATGCGCCTAAACGTTGCAGCTGCCCACTACTTGCAGGGCAGCAGGAAAAGTTAGCAAATGTGGCAGGGGCTCTCAGTACCCCTTAGGACAAAATGTGCCACACGTTGGAGCCACCTGGGCTCCAGGAATCATGATGCACAGCGTGGGAGCCATCTGAAAAATAAACATGTCCCTGAACAGGGTGGAGCACGCTGGCGCTGTAAATCATTGGACCCAATACAGAGAAAGAACTTTCCCCCAACGTTGGAGAAACCACGGGTCCTTCTGGCCCCTTTGTCATAGTCAGGACCCTTAAAGTAATATGTCTTCAAGCGATGGGGCCATGAAAAATTTCTGGGCATGACGGGGGCCCTAAAACAAATGCCACCCATGTTGGAGCCACTCGGGCTTGTTGATTAAATAATGCCCCCAAAGGTTGGAGCTGACTGGCGCTCCAGAACAGGGCCGGCCCACTGGTGGAGCCAATCGGGGCTCACAAAGCAAAGGTGCCTCCTGTTGGAGCAGCCTGCTGAAAAGACGGGGCCGCTCAGCACCCGGCAGGACACTGTGCATCAATCAGGCACCTCGAACATGCCCGGAGCTCCCACTAGCCTGTTTACACTCACCGGGCTGCTCTCTCTCTCTGTGCCATCTCCTCTCTGCGGCAGTGTGGCAGGGGTTGCAGGCGGGGTTGGGAGAGCCCTCAGGACTCCGTTGGGGCTCTCCTGTCTTTGCCCGGCCCAAGGCTTCAGCGGGGAGTCTCTCGAGCCTCCAGACGTCTCCCCTGGCTCCTGTGGATCGGTGCCTGGGCACGTGGGCTTCCCCTAAAGCATGAGAGCCCCGCTGGTGTCTTCTCGTAGCTTGCGCCCGCAGGCAGGTTCCTGGTAGACTTCAGGGTCACCGCGGGCAGTGCAGTGGCCCCTCTCTGTAACCAGGCATAGATGCAGGGTGGCTCCCGCTCTAATTTAAAAATAGAAGTTTGGGGTTGCACCCGCGCATCAAAACACAGGTAAAGTCACAGGGTGGGCACGCGCTCGGATTAGAATATAAATGTAGGCAAAATTCAGGGTGGGCACCTGCTTAACCACAATAAAAATAGGCGGGGTGGGCACCAGCTAAGGTCGGTAGTACGTGGGAATCCCTACGCTGGGGATTCCCTCTCTCTCCCCAAGCAGCGCGATGCTGCAGAGATCCTTTAAGAAATCAAGGTAGAGCGCTCCCCAGGAAAGAGAGATCCAGCGCTTCTTTAGGAATGTGAATAAAGCGCTTCCCAGGCGCGTAGATGCACAAGTCCAGTAGAGTCTTTTTAAGAATGCAGGGGGCAAAGGCTGGGCCCAGGGGCCAGCTCACAGGGCCCCTCAGCAGGGAGGCAGTCCCCAGTGGCGGTTCCTCCTGGCGCCCAGCAGCCGCAGCAGGCCCCCCTCAAGTCACGATCAAGAGAGAACATTTTACCTGGAGTCACAGCCCCTTCTTATACACACATTTTCCTTTGTCTCAAGGGTGCAGGGCAAGGGGAAAACCAGATAAAAATGGTTTTGGAGCACTTTGTTGTGCTCAGCCCCTCTCCCTATTCACAGGACAGGCTAGGGACATAAGACGCACCACAGGGGTCGGAGCCATCATTGTGGAGGGAAGGCACAGCCCTATTCAGGTCCCAGGTGCAACTCCTCCATCCCATCTACAT
The DNA here is from genome assembly GCF_964261635.1 of Lissotriton helveticus. Classification (NCBI taxonomy): domain Eukaryota; kingdom Metazoa; phylum Chordata; class Amphibia; order Caudata; family Salamandridae; genus Lissotriton; species Lissotriton helveticus. The sequence goes on from NC_136059.1 coordinate 55,518,910, forward strand.
GCAGATCTCCCTATTCACCACCAGGTAGACCCATCCTGGCTCCTGGAGCCAGGCACACCAAGAGCAGACTCCATTTTGGCAGGATGCTCGGAGACACGTTTGCAGTCCTCAGACTTTTGCATTATCTCCTGAGTCAGAGCCGTGCGGCGCCACGCTGCAGGCATCACAATAACTAGATACATTGTGGCAGCAAAGCCAGCCTACTAGCAGCCCAAAGCTGAGCTGCAATCGCCACAAGCCTGCAGGAGCAGAGTGTACAAGCAACAGGCAATGCGCTTCCAGCTGCCTCACACTCACAACAGTTTTAGAAAGTGCTTCAGCTGAGGCACAATGCTGAATGCATTATATGCGTGACAGCGCATTTCAGTGCGGTGATGCGGTGCACCACACTGAAATGCGCTAGTCTAACGAATGATGCTTGATACTTGGCAGGACTGTTGGCAATGTATATTTAATTACACAAGGTGGTCCCTGGAGGGCTCTAATTCTTTCCTCTTGATTTGGTTACAGCTGTGTGTTTTATGGCGTTTGACGCAAAATGGATATGATTTGCCTAATGAGGCGCACAGTTATTCTGTTTTAAAATAAGTAACACAGCTCAATTTGCCTTACATAGGAACTCATATTGAGGACCTGATCTACATTACCATTTACTTGGGGTAAGACGTTGATGTATTTGCTATTCATTACTCATCCTATCTGATGTTTAAGAATAGTTTGTACGTCATCACCGGTTTTACTCCTAGGAGTCATTCTTCTTACAGACTTATAGAATCACGGGAAATTCTTCACAACGCTGTGAGAAAATATTTCTTTAGGAACCGCTGGGTCGGAATCTTCACCAGTGGCTATGTGAGCATTACACACCAGTTTATCTGCGCAGATATTCTCAGAACACTATGTGACTTGATGTTTTATCAATTACATCTGACATTGTCTTACCCTGTTGTTTCTTTGTTGATTTCTAGGTCCTAAGACTCACCTAACTTTAGTACAGCCCCCCCTCTTTGTAGACCTCGCTTTACATCATGTTCGATGAATTCCTTCCAATCTCAATACGGGCAAAACCCGTCTCCCCATTTTTGAGCAATATCTTGTTTGCCACCATGCAGCCCAAATTTATCAGATTCTTCTGGAATCAAGACAGATCCGAGAGGCCCCAGCAACACCATTCAATGCTGCCATTCTGGAGATATTCCAGGGCCTCTTCTAGTGAATCCTCCACCGCTTCCCAGAACAAAAAATTGGGGTCAGCTCCATAGTTTCTACAATCGTGTGTCCTGAAGTTTGTCACATATTTTTGCTGATCACAGTAAAAAGTCAGAGACATTTCTTCCACATAACATTTTACACTTCATGGAGGCTGAAGATTTCTCTGCAAACGTAAAAAACCTCACAATGTCCCCTACAGGAAGTACTAGAGAGAAACAGAAGCAGCAGCTGAACAAATATCTTGTTTACCAATTCATTTAACACGTACAGGAGCTGAACTTGAACAACCCAACTGTTACAAAGACGCCTAGAACAGGTAAGTGAAGAACAAAAGCCTTTAATACGACCTCCACTGAGGAACCTCTAATACGTTGTGCTCCAGCCAGCGACCAAGCCAGTCAGGCTGCCTTGTCAACATTCTAAGGCAGCCTCTGGCTGAACTGTAGGAACATTCCAAAAGGGTGAAAAAGGGAGTGGGGTGGAGAGAGAGAGAAAGGGAGAGATCACAGAAGTTGTTTTATCGCAGTGTTAGGAGTGTGTTCACAGTAGAGTCAGGAACAGCGGTAGTCCCCAGTCAGTCGGCTGGGTGAGGAGGCAAGTCACTGGTGTCCCAGTGTGCTTTTTCTGCGGAGGGCGAGTGTCGGCTGGAGGGAAGGGTCTCCCCGGAGTGATACGCCCTTTCAGGGCGAATAGAGGCAGGAGCATGGTGGACCCCGATTCAGTGGCGGATCATGCCGCGCTGATTGTACTGGGCCAGGCCGGGAGAACATATCTCCTGTGGCCCGGTGTGCTGGAGCAGGTGTGGGTCAGCATGACCCGCACGCCGAGGTCTGCGTCCGTGGGAGTGGCCGCAGTGGTGGCGGCATGTCAGGAGAAGCCGCCATCGCCCAGTAGAGGTACGTCGGGGAGAGGGTGGGCAGAAAGCAGCCGGAGAATAGCAAGCACGGGGGCAGGCGTCAGAGCCTCCCCACGCGTGTCCCTAATGTCCTGGCCCACTTCAGGGGCCGGAGGGTGAGGAGGGGGGGCGGGTTGGCCCACAGTGAATTCAGAGCCCCTGCGGGCATGGGGGATGGCGCTGCGCATGGGAAAATGCAGGCCTGTAGGTTGAAGGGAAAAGGGCTGGGGAGGACTCCAGTGAGGCTAGTGGAGGGGAGGGGGAGAGCGCCACGAGGAACCTGTGGGGGAGGACTTTGTTTTGCCACTGTCAGCTGGGGATTCTGAGGAGGAGAGGGAGGGGGCCAGGGATGAGCAGCCAGTTGAACTATCCTGCTGGAGAAAGGAGGTGTGCCGGCCTCACTGTACCAAAGGGAAGGGCCCCTTGAAGGGTCCCAGGGCACAGACTACCCAAGTACCCACAGGGGGGGGCCCCCTCCCCTGGGAGGGGGCAGGCCCCGGTTGTGCCGGACCCTGAGTCCTGGGCTGATAGGTGGGACAGCATGTCGTTTGAGGAGAGGATCCGCAATCAGCGTCGCACCATTGAAGAGACGGAGAGGAGATGACAGGTTCTGTGTGCAGCTAGGGAGAGAGGCAGGTTGGGGGGTGTGCCCCTGCATTACGCAGGAGCGGTTAAGGCACAGGTCACAGGGACCTCAGGGTCTCATGGTGAGTGGGTCTGGATAGAGGGGGCAGGGACTTCTTTGCCAGTGCAGAGACCTGATGGCGCTGGGCCTCCTCGGGCACAGATGGCCTGGGGGGGTGCAAGCCAGAAGTGGAGGCTGGCAGAGGCAAGGGTGGGCCGGCAGGGTGCAAGACGGCCTCCAAACGCCGGGGCAAATCAGCAGGGGGGTCCGCAACGGCCTGCCCTCCACCGAAGGAGCGGAAAACAGCGGTCCTGGAGTGCGAATTTGTGCCTGGTGTGAAAGGGAAAGGAGCGAAGAGAGTGGTGAGTGAGGTGCGGAGAGCTGCTGTGGAGGTTGTGGATGAGGAACAACTGGACTATGATGAGGATGGTGAAGAACTGGAAGAAGGTGAAGTGTGAGAAGAAGCATGTTGGGGAAGAGTGAGGTGGCAACAGGACAGCTTGGTGTTTTACAAGTGGCACAGATCAGCACTGGTGGGACCACAAAGGGGGGTCCGAAGACGGCGGATGCCAGAGGAAAGGACCAGGAGGTGCCCACGAAAATTTCAGGTGAGGGTGCCTGGTGGGATGCTTGGGGGGATGGCCCCAAAGGGGGACGTAAGAAGGCCTGCCGGTCAGTGGGTGTGGGGGATGGGTCTGTCAGGGGCGCAAGGGGATTTGGTGGGAGCTACAACTGGGGGAAGACGCAGGTGTTGGTGGCCAGTGTGCAGACTGACAAGACTGAGGACCCGGGTGGGAAGGAAGATGTAGGGACAAACACCGGAAGAAGTTGCCATACATGGGTCTGGCAATGCCTCTCGGTTCTCACTTGTCGGAGAAGATGAGGTCTAGGATATGGAAGCATGAGTATGTGGACGTGTTCAAACTGTTATACAGGGAGATTCAGGCCAAGGAGGGTTAGAAGGAGGAGGAGTGGGAGTTGACGAGGCGGCCGAGGGTGCCGGTAACTATGGAGAATTGGACTTTGGCGTTTTTGATTTATGCCAGCATTTATTGCGAGAAGCATCTGGATAGGGCGATAGCTCTGCTTAAGTATATGGACATAATCAGGAAAGCCCAGATGCATTTCGCGGGGTTTGCCTGGCTCAGTTATGATGGGGAGTTTAGGGCCAGGATTAGCGTCAACCCAGATATGGCATGGGGGAAGGTGGACCAAGAACTCTGGGTACAGTGGATGTCTTTGACAAAGTCGGTGGCCTCTACACATACAGCCAGTGGCCTCCCAGTTGCATACCGGTTGTTTCAGTCGCCTCCCACCCAGTATGGGGTGGGGGGTCAGGGAGCTTCAGCTGGAGGGGGAAGGCAGTCCACCTACACCGGGGCGGCTGGTCAGTCGCCCAAGCCCAGGGGGGCTACAACTGGGGCCTGTTGGAACTTTAATAAATGTTTCTGCACGCAACACCTGTGAAAGTTTAAGCATGAGTTTTCCAAGTGTGGTGGATGCCACCCTGTCACCCAATGTTTCACGCTGGCCACGCCCTCCGAGCAGTGTAGGATTACCAAGAGACAAGGGCAAGCTGGGCCAAAGGGCCCCTACACCGGTTGACGTTGAGGCCATGAGTCCATGGCTCTCTCGGTACCCTGATAGAGAGGCGGCATTGAAGATCAATTGGGGGTTTACGGAAGGGTTGCAGGTAGGTTATCAGGGTCCTCGGGAGCGGAGATGGGTGGAGAACTTGCGGTCAGTGAAGGAATTAACAGGTTTGGTGGCGGCGAAATTGCAGAAAGAAGTATTGGAAGGCAGGATCATGGGCCCGTTCGATACTTGGCCTGTTCCGGATCTCATTACCTCTCCTTTGGGTGTGGTACCTAAGAAGGAGCAGGGGGAGTTCAGGCGGATTCATCATCTGTACTGGCCGGAAGGGATTTCAGTGAATGATTTCATTGCGGAGGAGGATTCTAGGGTGTTGTATGCTTCGGCCGTTGATGCCATTGGTCTGGTGCGGGCGTGTGGTCGGGAGGCGGAAATGGTGAAATGTGACATCAAGTCGGCGTTTCTCCTCCTTCCCATTCATCCGGCTGATTTCCCACTACTGGGAATGCAGTTTGAAGGTGCCAGTTTTGTGGACAGGGTCTTGCCGATGGGTTGTGCGATTTCCTGTGCTTTGTTTGAGACATTCAGTTCCTTTCTGCAGTGGGCCTTCGTGGACAGGAGTGGGCATCAGCTGGTGTTGCACTACCGTGATGACTTTTTGTTTGTTGGAAGGGGACGGACGGGGGGAGTTTGGGGTGGCTTTGGAGCAGTTCCAGAGTATGGCTTTGGATTTTGCAGTTCCTTTGGCACCCGAGAAGACTGCTGGTCCCAGTTGCTGTTTGACTTTTTTGGGTATCGAGCTGGATTCGGTGGCATGGTTGGCACGACTGCCTTAGCAGAAAGTGAATGAGATGCAGGTTTTTCTGTTACATGTGATCGGAGAAAGAAAGATTGATCTGAGGACAGTGCAGCATCTCCTGGGGTTGCTGAACTTTGCGTGCCGGGTGGTGAGGGCCGGAAATATGTTTTGCTGGTGCCTTTGGCATGGCCATGTCAGGGGCAGTGCTCCCTCATCACAGGGTCAGGGTCACTCTGGGGGTCCGGTCGGATCTGCGGGTGTGGCTACGTTTCTTGAAGAATTTCAATGGCGTGTCCCTGGATTTTGCGCACAATAAGATGGTGTGGCTGGTGCAACTCTATTCGGACGCTGCAGGCGTGGTATTTTCTGGGACGGACGATGGTGCGCGGAGCAGGGGCCGTTCCATTGGATGCGGCAGGGTAGGAGCATTGCTTTTCTTGAATTCTTCCCTTTATTGGTGGCACTGAAGGTGTGGGGTCCGGAGTTTCAGAACAGGTCGTTTTTGTTTCATATTGACAACAGAACAGTGGTGGACTTGGTAAACAATCAGAAGGCGAGGGACCTGCGAGTGTTGCGCTTACTACGAAGTTTTATGCTGCTATGTTTGCGATTTAATGTGCTGTTTCGCACGCAACATGTCCTGGGTGCAAGCAATGACATTGCGGATGCATTGTCTCGTTTGCAGTGGCAGCGTTTCAGGTGGCTGGCGCCGGGAGCGGAAGCTTGCAAGACCAAGGTGCCGGAGGGTATCTGGGCCTGGGGGAGTGAGAGTAGTGGGTTTGGTGGGAAAATCTATAGCGGACTCCACGAGGCGCTCTTACAGGCTGGCGTGGTCTGAATTTGGTGCCTTTTTGGGTTGGACCAGGGATGCATGGCGTATGCCCAGGCGCAACTGTGAGCAGGGGGCTGTGTGCTGGATTGCATGGACAGGGGACTGTTGCAGATGACAATTTCTGGAAAACTGGCAGGGATTTCTTTATACTGCATGTTGTATTTGGGTTTTGATCCGGCTAGGAAAGATTTACTGAGCAGAATGTTGAAAGGTTGGGGGTGTGAGAGGGGGGAGGGTGGTGGGTTGGCACCTAGAGAGGCGATTATGTTTGAGTTGTTGCGGGTCTTGTTTGGCGGAGTTGCCACATTGCTGTTATGATGGCCATGAAGTGGCTTTGTTCTGGTTGTGCATGATTTGGATATTTTTTGGGGCTTTTTGGGTGTCCTAGTTGGTGGGGACAAGAGGCACGCCTGGTAGAATGTTTGAGGACACACGTCTGGATGGGTCTCGTCTGGGTATTTGGTTTCACCGTTATAAAAAGGACCAGGTCGGATGGGGCAAGTGGGTAAGAGTGGTTGTGCAGAGGTGTGCCCGGTGCGTGAGTGGAGAGAGATTTGCGGCAAGGCGCAGACGACAGTGGGGGAAATATTTTGTCATGCCACTCAGAAGCGTTTGACTTCCTTCCAGTTGCTGGAGGTGTTGAGGATGGCGCTGTGGCAAGTGGGCTGGGATCCTGCTAAGTATGGGATGCACTCGTTCCAGATAGGGGCGGCCACGGCAGCAGCTAGGTTTGGGTGGTCGTGTGATGAGATCAGGAGGATTGGGCGTTGGAGGTCTCGCTGTTGCGAACGCTATGTGCGAAAATGACAAAGGGGACGTTTTGGTTAGGCAGGGCTGCTGCTGGCGCGTTGAAGATGTATTGGTTGTAGTGCTAATCTTTTTCCTTCGTAGGTTACGTTCCGGGGCTGGGAGCCACGACGGTTACCTGGATTGTTGGAGCAATCTGGCTGGCGCCTGCATTGTTTGGACTGAGTTTGTGCCACAACGTGTCTGGAAGGGGGCACTGAAGCCTGCAGCCATTTAAAGGGCGAGGCAAAGCTGAATAGGGCTATGAGACTTTTTTGCGGTGACCATGGGATCAAAGTAATTGCTCATGTGGGGCTGTGGCTCGAGGAGCCCCTTCTCTTTCACGACGACAGAGTGCACCTTTCATACATGGGGAATGCATACTATTGGAAATGCGGGATGCTATCAGTCATTTGTGGAACGAGTCTATCTGGTGACGACAGGTGTGAGAACGAAAGGTGCACTGGTGTGGGGTGGGCCAGGTAACCGCCCTCCGGGGGTTCCCTGGTTGGCAGTACTTGGGAGGGGTGAGGAGTCCATGATGGGCACAATCAACCTTCCGGGAAGGGGGAATATAAAAGTAGCAGCACCCCCATTACATTAATGCAACTTAAAGCATCAATAATGAGACATGAAATTAAGCAGACTGGTACAGAATACACCTACCCCGCCTTGTCCATATTTATATATTATTGCAATTGCACTTCTGATATAATATTAAAAATGCACAACAAATGTTCATGGGATCCAACCGCTCATGGGATCTAAGAAAGTCTGTTGTTTAAACATAAGACCATAACAGAGGGTATAAAAACCCTCATGATTATGAATTAGAATAGTCGTATTAGTTCTCAGAATTAAGAGAAACTTGAACATCGTATATACACTATTGTTAAGAATCGTACACGTATTGACATTTAAAGATGGCATTTAAAGATGGCGGGATTCCGGCCCCCGGAGAATGGGGATGTGCCGTTTGAGTCCATCCACTGTTTCAGTTGCCTTGGTGATGGCGCGAGAAATACTTTAAAAAACAATGGTGAATCTCTTTATGGGTGTGGTGATGAGCAAATATATTTCTCAATGGTACATGTCCAACAAACTAGAAAAATAAAAGGCAGTGTATGTGTCAGTTGTTGCATATAAATAAGTATTCATAAGACACAATGATTGTGTGAGTGACTGTATGGATAACTGTATACTTGTAATAATGATTTTATAATTCACTAAGTATGACTTACCATCTAAATGAATAGAAGAAGTGGTGTTTGTATAAGTGTTTTGCTAAGTAAATATGTAAGTATGATCCATTGGTTGCATAAGTGAGTAGGATGACTTCATATGTGAATAGGATGCGTGCTGTTGTTTAATGTCGATATAGATGTATAAGTATTTTTGACAGTGTTCTATTGTTCATTGACAGCATGTATGAGTGAATCTATAGGTAAGTGATTAGATGTGTGTATACATCTGGGCCCGGAGTTGGAACAAGATTGATCTTAATGATCTTTCTTCCTCTCTGTCCTCATCGGCTCCCACCCTGACCGACCTCTCTGTGGAGAATCAGGCGGACGCTATTAACATCTGGCTTTCCTCTGCCTGTGACCGGGCTGCTCCACTCAAAAAGATCAGATCAGCCCGCCCCCACGATGCTCACAAGTGGTTTTCCAGCGACCTCAGATCCCTGAAATTAGATCTCAGGCGTTCTGAGCGTCGCTGGCGCCGTAACTATTGCCCTACCCTTCGCCTCACTTACAAGGCCCTTCTAAATACTTATAAACTGGCCATCTTAGCGGCCAAATCCAAATATTTCTCGGAGCGCGTAGCCCTCTCGGCCAACAAATCACGCGAGATTTTTTCACTGGTGCGTAGTCTTGCCACCTCCGACCGTGCTAGCCTGTCCCCTGCTCCTCCTCAATTCCTCTGTCATTCTCTGAATGATTATTTTATCAATAAAATAATCACCATCAAGGCTAACATTCCGATTGTTCCTCAACCTAACTTGCCGGATCATGCCCTCTCTTCATCCTCTGTTCTGGACCATTTTATACCCATTTCACCTGAGCTCTTCCGCGACCTTCTTATTAAGGTCAAGTCCGGCTCTCCGGCGGATTGTGCACCTGCACGGATCCTTAGAACCCTATACACTTGCTGTCCCACCCCTCCTCTAACCCTTCTCAATTCTTGCTTGGCTCTGGGTTCTGTCCCCTCTTTCTTCAAAACTGCCATTGTGCTTCCTATCCTGAAGAAAGCTGGCCTGGACCCCTCCCTCCCATCGAACTTCAGGCCGATCTCCCTTCTTCCCTATCTTGGGAAGATTCTTGAGAGCTACGTAACATCTTGCCTCTCCAATTTCATCGAGGAGAATAACATCCTGGCCTCTCACCAGGCTGGCTTACGACCAGGCCACTCTACCGAGAGTGTGGTCCTCGCGGTCCTGGATGAACTGAAGGGGAAGGCCGACAGTAATCTCCCCCAGGCCCTAGTCCTTCTGGATCTGTCCGCTGCGTTTGATACGGTCGACCACGCCATTCTTCTCGACCGTGTCAGCGCAGCGGGCATTCAGGGCACTGCTCTCTCCTGGATCGCGTCCTTTCTTCAGGGCAGATCACAGGCAGTTCACCTTTCTGAGTTCGCTGCACCCCCCCTCCCGGTCACTTGTGGGGTTCCCCAAGGCTCCTCTCTTTCCCCTCTTCTTTTCAATCTTTATATCCGCCCCCTTATTTCTTCCCTTCTCGGGCTGGGGGTCTCTGTGTACAACTACGCAGACGACCTCCAGCTCGTCTTTGATCTATCTTCTCCTACTCACTCTCTCTCCAAGTTCAGCTCCACTCTTGTCTTTATCTCCCAATGGATGAGCTTCAATCATCTGAAGCTCAACCCTGACAAGACAGAGCTTGTCCTCACTGGTGGTCCCTCTAACCCTTGGTCCTCTGTTCACTGGCCCCTTTCCTTCGGTCCTCCCCCCTCCCCAGTTTCCTCTGTCCGGACCTTGGGCATCAAGATCAGCAATGATCTTTCTATGCATGCGCACATCAGTTCCGTTGTTTCCTCCTGTTTTCTTTCCCTCCGTCTCATTCGTAAAATTTCCCGGTTCTTTTCTGTTGATGCCCTCAAAGTCATCATCTCTGCCCTCATCACATCCCGCCTGGATTATGGTAATGGCCTGTACGTAGGCATTCCGGCCTACGAAACCCGCCGGCTCCAGGCCATCCAGAACCAGGCGGCCCGTCTTGTTTTTCGTCTTCCTAAGTTTTCCCACATCACTCCTGCCCTTAAATCCCTTCACTGGCTCCCCGTTCACTTCAGATCCCAGTTTAAACTTGCCTGTTTGGCTTTTCGGGCGCATGCCCGCTCCGCTCCTCTCTTCATCAATTCTTTAATCTCTTCTCATGCCCCTTGTCGTTCTCTTCGTTTGTCTTCCCTTTCTCTTCTTCACGTCCCCCGCTTCCGCAAATCCCGCACCGGAGGCACTCGCTTCTCGGTGCGGGCTCCCCAGATCTGGAATACTCTCCCCCTCTCGATTCGCTCCATTCCTATCTTCTCACATTTTCGCAAAGCTCTAAAAACTTTCTTCTTTCTTCAGGCTTTTCCTGGTTAAATTCCCCCGGACCCTTTGGCTGATATGGTTGTGTTCCTTAGCGCCAGGAAGCCGCTTGGCCGCAGTGCGCTCTAGAAGTATTTCTTTCATTTCATTTCATTTCATTTCATTTCATTTCATTTCATCTATGAATCACTGAGTGGATTTTTAGATACTTGTATTGCTGTGACAATGGATTTAAATATGATACTCTGTATTTTACAAAGAGTGATGAAAAATTGTAATAGTGTATGAAAAGGTGTATGTGATTGTCACGTGGATGATGTCATCAGTGATGTCATCAGTGATGTCATTTGAGATGTCATCAGTGATGTCACTGACCATGTCATGAATGATCTAATATGTGACATCATCAGCAGTGGATTGCGGGTGCGCGAAATATAGTTAGTACAACTAACTATATAGGAGCAATTTCAATGGTTTTGTATGAGTAAAATGTCCAGCTAACTATAAGACCACTAAAACCTATAGTTTTTTGAGTGAATTTCAAAGGTTTTTTAAAAGCTAATTCCTAACTATATAACTCCTGAAACCTATGGTTTTTTCAGTGAATTTCAAAGGTTTTTTTAAATGCTAATTCCTAACTATATAAGGCCTGAAACCTATGGTTTTTTCAGTGAATATATATATATATATGTATATATATGTATATTATATATATACATATATATACATATATGAGAACAGGCGCTCTCCCCTTCCGGAGAGCAAGGTGAGTCGCTCACGCTTCACTGGTGTAAAAAGCACTTTAATGAGAGTAGTTGCAGGCAGGTTACAACTATGGTTAGTCCTGACGCGTTTCGTTGACGGCTGTCAACTTCCTCAGAGGTCAGCCCAGCAAAAGGAAAAGCTGTGTGGGGGATTGCAGAGTTGTTTTTGTGGCATAGCTGGCCCTCTAGTGGACACCTGTTGGTGCTTGCACAGCATGCTGGTGCGTTTAGTTCCCCCGTCTTCCTTTTGTTTGCTGCCGGTGTATTCACTGTCTCTCACTGGAACCGGAGTGTCCAAGTGTGTAGCTCCTCGTCACAGCTTCATTTTCAAAGGCTGGTGAGGAAACATACCCCACTCTGGTGTGAGGCGGCAGCCAGTTTCCCATTTGCCGTTTTACCGGGTATTCAAAAGTGTGTCCTTGTAATGCGGGAAACTCGGCGCTCCTGCTGTCGGTGCGAAACTCTGCGACAGGACACAGTCGCTGAATATGAGAACAGGCGCGCTCCCCTTCCGAAGAGCAAGGTGAGTCGCCCGCGCTTCACTGGTGTAAAAAGCACGTTAATGAGAGTAGTTGCAGGCAGGTTACAATTATGGGTAGTCCTGATGCGTTTCGTTGACGGCTGTCAACTTCCCCAGAGGTCAGCCCAGCAAAAGGAAAAGCTGTGTGGGGGATTGCAGAGTTGTTTTTGTGGCGTAGCTGGCCCTCTAGTGGACACCTGTTGGTTTTTGCACAGCATGCTGGTGCGTGTAGTTCCCCCGTCTTCCTTTTGTTTGCTGCCGGTGTATTCACTGTCTCTCACTGGAACCGGAGTGTCCAGTTGTGTAGCTCCTCGTCACAGCTTCATTTTCAAAGGCTGGTGAGGAAACATACCCCACTCTGGTGTGAGGCAGCAGCCAGTTTCCCATTTGCCGTTTTACCGGGTATTCAAAAGTGTGTCCTTGTAATGCGGGAAACTCGGCGCTCTTGCTGTCGGTGCGGCACTCTGCGACAGGACACAGTCGCTGAATATGAGAACAGGCGCTCTCCCCTTCCGGAGAGCAAGGTGAGTCGCACACGCTTCACTGGTGTAAAAAGCACTTTAATGAGAGTAGTTGCAGGCAGGTTACAATTATGGGTAGTCCTGACGCGTTTCGTTGACGGCTGTCAACTTCCTCAGAGGTCAGCCCAGCAAAAGGAAAAGCTGTGTGGGGGATTGCAGAGTTGTTTTTGTGGCGTAGCTGGCCCTCTAGTGGACACCTGTTGGTGCTTGCACAGCATGCTGGTGCGTGTAGTTCCCCCGTCTTCCTTTTGTTTGCTGCCGGTGTATTCACTGTCTCTCACTGGAACCGGAGTGTCCAGTTGTGTAGCTCCTCGTCACAGCTTCATTTTCAAAGGCTGGTGAGGAAACATACCCCACTCTGGTGTGAGGCGGCAGCCAGTTTCCCATTTGCCGTTTTACCGGGTATTCAAAAGTGTGTCCTTGTAATGCGGGAAACTCGGCGCTCCTGCTGTCGGTGCGAAACTCTGCGACAGGACACAGTCGCTGAATATGAGAACAGGCGCGCTCCCCTTCCGAAGAGCAAGGTGAGTCGCACACGCTTCACTGGTGTAAAAAGCACGTTAATGAGAGTAGTTGCAGGCAGGTTACAATTATGGGTAGTCCTGACGCGTTTCGTTGACGGCTGTCAACTTCCTCAGAGGTCAGCCCAGCAAAAGGAAAAGCTGTGTGGGGGATTGCAGAGTTGTTTTTGTGGCGTAGCTGGCCCTCTAGTGGACACCTGTTGGTTTTTGCACAGCATGCTGGTGCGTGTAGTTCCCCCGTCTTCCTTTTGTTTGCTGCCGGTGTATTCACTGTCTCTCACTGGAACCGGAGTGTCCAGTTGTGTAGCTCCTCATCACAGCTTCATTTTCAAAGGCTGGTGAGGAAACAGACCCCACTCTGGTGTGAGGCAGCAGCCAGTTTCCCATTTGCCGTTTTACCGGGTATTCAAAAGTGTGTCCTTGTAATGCGGGAAACTCGGCGCTCTTGCTGTCGGTGCGGCACTCTGCGACAGGACACATTCGCTGAATATGAGAACAGGCGCTCTCCCCTTCCGGAGAGCAAGGTGAGTCGCACACGCTTCACAGGTGTAAAAAGCACTTTAATGAGAGTAGTTGCAGGTAGGTTACAATTATGGGTAGTCCTGACGCGTTTCGTTGACGGCTGTCAACTTCCTCAGAGGTCAGCCCAGCAAAAGGAAAAGCTGTGTGGGGGATTGCAGAGTTGTTTTTGTGGCGTAGCTGGCCCTCTAGTGGACACCTGTTGGTGCTTGCACAGCATGCTGGTGCATGTAGTTCCCCCGTCTTCCTTTTGTTTGCTGCCGGTGTATTCACTGTCTCTCACTGGAACCGTAGTGTCCAGTTTTGTAGCTCCTCGTCACAGCTTCATTTTCAAAGGCTGGTGAGGAAACATACCCCACTCTGGTGTGAGGCGGCAGCCAGTTTCCCATTTGCCGTTTTACCGGGTATTCAAAAGTGTGTCCCTGTAATGCGGGAAACTCGGCGCTCTTGCTGTCGGTGCGGCACTCTGCGACAGGACACAGTCGCTGAATATGAGAACAGGCGCTCTCCCCTTCCGGAGAGCAAGGTGAGTCGCACACGCTTCACTGGTGTAAAAAGCACTTTAATGAGAGTAGTTGCAGGCAGGTTACAATTATGGGTAGTCCTGACGCGTTTCGTTGACGGCTGTCAACTTCCTCAGAGGTCAGCCCAGCAAAAGGAAAAGCTGTGTGGGGGATTGCAGAGTTGTTTTTGTGGCGTAGCTGGCCCTCTAGTGGACACCTGTTGGTGCTTGCACAGCATGCTGGTGCGTTTAGTTCCCCCGTATTCCTTTTGTTTGCTGCCGGTGTATTCACTGTCTCTCACTGGAACCGGAGTGTCCAGTTGTGTAGCTCCTTGTCACAGCTTCATTTTCAAAGGCTGGTGAGGAAACATACCCCACTCTGGTGTGAGGCGGCAGCCAGTTTCCCATTTGCCGTTTTACCGGGTATTCAAAAGTGTGTCCTTGTAATGCGGGAAACTCGGCGCTCTTGCTGTCGGTGCGGCACTCTGCGACAGGACACAGTCGCTGAATATGAGAACAGGCGCTCTCCCCTTCCGGAGAGCAAGGTGAGTCGCACACGCTTCACTGGTGTAAAAAGCACTTTAATGAGAGTAGTTGCAGGCAGGTTACAATTATGGGTAGTCTTGACGCGTTTCGTTGACGGCTGTCAACTTCCTCAGAGGTCAGCCCAGCAAAAGGAAAAGCTGTGTGGGGGATTGCAGAGTTGTTTTTGTGGCGTAGCTGGCCCTCTAGTGGACACCTGTTGGTGCTTGCACAGCATGCTGGTGCGTGTAGTTCCCCCGTCTTCCTTTTGTTTGCTGCCGGTGTATTCACTGTCTCTCACTGGAACCGGAGTGTCCAGTTGTGTAGCTCCTCGTCACAGCTTCATTTTCAAAGGCTGGTGAGGAAACATACCCCACTCTGGTGTGAGGCGGCAGCCAGTTTCCCATTTGCCGTTTTACCGGGTATTCAAAAGTGTGTCCTTGTAATGCGGGAAACTCGGCGCTCTTGCTGTCGGTGCGGCACTCTGCGACAGGACACAGTCGCTGAATATGAGAACAGGCACTCTCCCCTTCCGGAGAGCAACGTGAGTCGCACACGCTTCACTGGTGTAAAAAGCACTTTAATGAGAGTAGTTGCAGGCAGGTTACAATTATGGGTAGTCTTGACGTGCTGGTGTCATCAGTGATGTCATGAGTGATGTCACTGACGATGTCATGAGTGATGTAATATGTGACGTCATCAGCAGTGCATTGCAGGCGCGCAAGTTATAGTGAGTCCAACTAACTATAACGTGGAATTTCAATGGTTTTATGTCAGTAAAATTTCCAGCTAACTATAACTGGTGTGAAACCTATGGTTTTTTCAGTGAATTTACTAGGTTTTTTAAATGCTAATTCCTAACTATAACAGGTGTGAAACCTATGTTTTTTTCAGTGAATTTCAAAGGTTTTTAAAATGCTAATTCCTAACAATAACTGGTGTGAAACCTATGGTTTTTTCAGTGAATTTCATAGGTTTTTTAAATGCTAATTCCTAACTATATATAGGGCCTCAAACCTATGTGTTTTTTAGTGAATTTTTAAGGTTATTTAATAACAAATGTCTATAGCTAAGAAAGGTATTTTTTTAAATGAATCCTATATTGTATATTAATATAATACTATTTTTTTATAAGTATATTCATATTTTTTTATTTTTTATTTTTCACCCTGGAGCGCTCCCGGTGCGCGTACCGGTAAGTGCACCGGTAAGCGCAGTTTTTCGGGGCGTACCGGGGCGCGTCCCGTTAGCGCACCAATAAAAAATAAAAAAAAATAATGAAGCAGTGAGCATGTGGAAACGGGACAGAGAGAGTGGTGTAAAGAGAAAGAGAGCTAGAGGGAGGAACACAGAGGGACTGTGTAATAGATAGTAAGACAGAGAAAAGGTGTAAGAGGAAGTAACTGAGAAAAGGAAAATGAATAAGGGAGCGAAAGAAGAGAAGAAAGAGGAAGAAGACTAAAGCAGAGGTTCTGGGAGAATGTGAATGGGTGATGAAAGTAAAAGGAAGGAGAGTAAAGGATGGGGAATGACGGGTAGTGACGGAACCAGAGAAAAGGAACAGCGGTGACGGAGGGAAAGAAAAGAGCAGTGAGTGTAAGTAAAGAGGGGTGAAAGAGGGTGGATAAAAGTGAATAGGGGTAAGACATGGGGAGTGACAGAGAGAAAGAACAGAGAGAGTAAAGGAAGGAGTGACAGAAAGGGACTAAGTGAACCAGAAAAAAAAGGTAAGTGAGGGAGTGTGGATGAGCAGGGGCACTGAAAAAAGTTGAATGTGGTAGGAAACTAAGGAAAAGAGAAGTAAACATGGAGGATAAGAATAAGTGAGGGAAGCAGAGTAAGGAAATAGGGGTGAGGTAGGATGAGAGAAAAGTAGTGAGGTTAAAGCAAAGGGTGATGACAAACTAGATTTTTTTAGTCACACTTACCATATAATTAATGTAAACTTAATTACATTTTTTTACTACACTTTGTATCTGTGAAAGAGAGAAGAAAAAATAAGTTATAGTTAGTAAAATATATATTTTAAAATAGAAGAGACAGGTCTAGAGGTAAAAAATCATAAAAGTGTACTAAGAAATAAAGCAAGAGTGAAGGATACAGAAAGGAAAATAAAGTAATGTAGAAGTAGAAAAAGAAAAAGAAGAAAAAGAAATAGAAGGAGAGCAAATTACTAAGAGTAAGGCAGATAAATTCAGTGACAGAGAGGAAGAGAAGAAGACAAAAATAAACTGAAGGTAAGTAAGATACTAAAAGAATGTGAGTTAGCAAAACTAAATCAGGAAAGAGGAGTAAGTAAAAGGGGAATGAGTGAGAGGGTAAGGAGTCTGATTTAGGATCCATTTATAAGAAGGAGGAATGGAAGGTGACTGAGAGTGAGTGAAGGGGAGTCACATAATGAAGGAATGAAAAGGGGTGAGTATATTATAGAAGAATTGAAGGAAAAGGAGTGAGGAATTAAGTATATAGAGATCTAAGGGAAAGACTGAGTGAAGTGGAGTACAATGAGTGAGGAAAGGAAAATGGTTAAGGGAGCAAAAGAATGAAAGAAAGGGCAAGAGGACTAAAGCAGTGGTACAGAGACAATGTGATTCGGTGATGAAAGTAAAGAAAAGAACACTGAAAGGTAGGCAATGCGGGTAGTAATGGAATCGGAGTAAAAGAACTGGGGTGAAGAATGATAAGAGAGGAGCAGTGAAGTTGTTGTTAGAGAAATGATAGAAGGTAGATAAACACAAGTAAGCATAACACAAGGAGAGTAAGGGACTGAGGACATAGAGGTAGTGAACGAAAAAAGAGGTCAAAAGAAAGAAGCAAAGAAAGATAAGTGAGGGAAAATGGGTGAGTTATAGTGACAGAGTGTGACAAAAGAGGTGAGTGAGTAAAGAGGAATTAGTAAAAGAGCAAAGGAGGAAAATATGGAAAAAGGAAGTAAAGTAGAGAGATTGAAAGCTGAAAAGTAGTGCAAGGGAGAGAGGGGATGCAGACAGTTGAAATGGAATTGAGGGGTTGTGGAAGAAGTGGAGTAAAGGAACAGGGATGAAATAGAGTGAGAGAAAGGCAGTGTGAGTGAGTAAAGAGAGCTGAAAAAGGGTGGAAAAGGGAAAGTGAGTGTGAGACAATGGGAATACCATATAAATTACACAATACAAACTATAGAATAACTTATACAACATGTTAGATAGTTTATTTTTGCTGTTCTCAGAATATATTGAATTTGACTAAAAACAGTGAATTCAAACTCTTCATCATATGACAGCGGGAAAAAAAAAACACAATCTAAAAGATTGTGTTTAAAGAAAAACATATAAACTTACAAATCATATATGTACACTAATCTTTGATTCACATACTTTTCCTTGAGGCCAAATAGTAGATCGTGAAGGTCCTTTTCATTGGAAAATACTCTGCTGGTCTCTAAAACTTCCATTTCATCGACTTTCTATAAAAAAAGCTTTAAGAACATCTGAAATATATCTCAATGTTTTCATTTCCTCCTTGTGTTAAGTCATGACTCCTTGCTCATTCCTTCACCTTTCCTTACGGCTAAATAGTGTGAGATATATCAGTATGTTTTAAAATTACTCAAATCTAACTCTGAAATAACCGTTTACCCGATGTTCTGAAAGAAAAGCTCATACAACATTTTCACAATGTTTAAAAATTCATATTCCCATCTTTGGATCACTCATGTTCATCATTTCCTATAATAATGATATCACTTACTATGAGATCCACTTATAGTACCTATTTGAGAACTGGATTTTTTATATTATGTTGATCACTTTCACTCACAATATAATTTTAAACAGTAGACTAACTTTTATTAACTACACCCGTCTTCATAGGACAAATACCTTTACTTAAATTTTGGTTCTAAAAACACTAGATAAGAATTTTTTAAGTCAAAAGGCAAACGTTGTTTGAAAGTCAAATGAGTATCATTGCAGTAACTCCAACCTTTTTGACATTTTAAGTAGCATGTATAATGCCCTGATGTTGTCGAAGGACCGTCATGATAAATAATAGCTACAGTTGCAAAGGTTCTTCCTGAAATTGATAACTGAGAAGCCACGAAATTTTTAATACAAGTTGTCAATTTAGTTCCATCAGGTCTACATCGTTGGAACACTAAAATGACATCCTGACCATTAGTTTGTATAAATAATGTAGACAGCATTGGACACTTACATTGGGTACACACCATATTATGAACAGCTGCTTTAACTAGATTATTAAATTACACTGATTTGCAGTCTGGTAAAGTCCAATATATAAATATTTTAGTGTCTATTCTAGTAGTACTTGATAAACTACAATTGTCGCAGTCATGCTGCCATTGATACGAAAGGCTAAAAAGATTTTCTACATCTACACCTTCATCTTCCAAAACACCAAACATATATATGAAAAATTCCTGACAATCCTGCTGAATGTTCTGTGAACATTTTTCTTGACCAGAATATTTGTCTAAAATATTTCGAATTTCTGTAACACTTTCTATTTTTGCTCTATCACTGCTACATTTCTCAAACACAGAATTCAATAAACCGCACAATCTTTGATCCCGATTTTCAACAATCTGTTCTTGTAAAGTTTGAAGAAAAAAAACAACATTAACCACTACATTAGCATAGCAGTTGACACCAGAACTGTTTTCAAACTGAAATCCAACAACATCTTCATTAGAATCCTTTTTCTTTCTGTTTACAATTACATTTTCATCTACTTTTTGTCTTTTTGATACTACCTCACTGCAAATATTCTCATTTCTTCTTTTTCGGCCTACCACACGTTTTTGAAACAGAGTATATTTAGGCAAATGTGGAGCATACTCTCTTCTTAACCTATTGTATTCTTTAACACAATCTAGATCTGCACAAATCTTTGTCTCATCACATTTAATCAAGTACAATCCTGATAACGTTCTGACTCGTGATAATGCCACATATGCCATACCCTCTTTAAACAAAGAACTTCCAATGTTCACCAAAGCACAATCTACACTTAAACCTTGAGATTTATGAATTGTCACTGCATATGCCAAACAAACAGGAAACTGTTTTCGGTGAACATATAAGTCTTTTACAAGCAAAAATCTAGCAGAACAACGACTGATTTGTTGTACTTGCTCAATGCCATCAAATTTAATTTTTAAAAATTCAATTCCATCTCTATTTCTATAATTCACAAAATCAACAACATGACCCATTGCTCCATTTACCAGACCTCTTTCAACATTTAAATTCCTTCTCAAAATACTACGACAATTTAAACACACATTCAGAGTCTTTTCAAAACCAGCTGTTTTAGATATACTCTTCTCTAATGAATCCAATTTTGATTTCAAATTTTCTGACAAAATAATTGTTGCTCCCATATGCTCTATTTTATCTATTGCTTCCGGTTTCAAAGTCTCTTCATTTTCGAACTTTAACATTTTGTTGTTGAACATGGAACATTCTTGCAGAGTTGGCATCAAACATATCCCAGATTTGTTCTCAGTAATTTTCTTAAAAATATTCTCTGGAAGAATGTTTTATGAATACAAATTTGAAATTATTCGTGCATGTAAAGCTTCTTTCCCATGCTCACTTACTTTTCCGATTCTTACATCTTGTAGAATATTTTTATAATCTTCATCCTATGCCTGTCGCATATTTTGAAGCAGTTCTGCATATTTGAAATTTAACCATATATTAACGTTTCCAATGCTTCCAAGGGACTTCCTGGTATCTTCATGCGTGAGCATTTTAAACACTGGTTGTCCTTTTACTGGAGTCAACTGCAGTAGATCTCCAAAAACAATAATGTGTTTTCCTCCAAATAACACATCATACTCTGTTCTAAGAATTTCTTGCATTCTCAAATGCACAAAAGCAAGCATTAGATTTGAGACTATGCTTCCTTCCTCAATGATAACTTTCATTTTCTTCAGGACTCTGGAAACTTCAGAACATGCATCTCCAGATAGCTTGTTGTAATGCAATTTATTATCATGCTCAACTGGCAGCATCAGTAAACGATGTAGAGTAATCCCTTTAATGTTATGTGCTGCCAGTCCAGTTAAAGCGGTTACAACACAAGACAGCGGTTATTCAGTCCTTTTCTGCAGATAAGTTGCAATTGCTTTAATGAGAAAACTTTTTCCTGTTCCCGCTTCTCCACTTACGTACAGTCGGACAGGCTTAAATGATGTACATGAGCACTCTTTTTTCTCATGTCTGAATCCATGTTCAATCTGTTCTGTGACTTCGTCATATATTTTTTTCTGCTCAACGTTTAGTTGCTTTACAAAATCTTATAAGTTACCTACATCCTCTTGAGCTTGTTCCATAGCTCTTTCCACCTCATCCATGGCAGTGGCAGCATCATTTTGGATAATTGGTCCTCCTAGTGGATCCTGACTCAATGAAGTAGAACTCTGACTGTCTTGAGAACTGTCTCTAGCAATCTCTTCAGCAATTGTGGCTTCTTGCTCTATTTCTTCGTTCAACATTTGCAGATAATTTGGAAAAACAGGACATTCTATGGTATCCTTGGTTGCATTAAAAGAATCTTCATAACAGAGAAATTCTCCAAGTAGTTCCTCATCTGTATGCCATGGCTTAAAGAGTTGCAAAAGAGCTAAATAGTAAAATTCTCTTTTGTCTGGAGATTCACAACTCAATTTTCGATGATTAATCAAATGGCCTTTTCTCTGCTTCACTGGACATCCTTCATACCCAATGACAGCATATTTTCCATTATTGATATCTTCTGTGATGTTCCTCTTATAACTATAGTTTTGCAGAACTTCATACAAACAAGTGTTCTCAAGGTGAGTACTTCTATTTGGATAGTATGTATCCAACATGTTTGTCTTCAAAATATATGTACTGTTTGGTTCTTTCTCTGCCAAATACTCAATTTCTTGTACAGATTTCAAAACTCGGTTACGAGTTGCAGCAAGACCTAGACTCACCCAAATGATTGTTCTAGATTTTGCATAGAGACTTGCTGATGATAACCGATCAGAACATACATATGCTCCAATTTCTCGATGCGACAACATCTTTAGACTGAAACTGTATAATTTCTTGCTTAGACTCTTTTCATGTGAAATGTCCTCCCACATTTCCTTCAGTTCTGTCTTTTCTTTTTTTGTGATGTAAGACGTCACATATCGAGCCACAGCAATAGAGTTGTCAGCAACGAACTGAATATCCATGTTAGCATTCCACATGGACAAAATCACTGGGTTATAGTCGTTGATGTACTTGGACTCCTCATTTCTTTTCAAATTGTATGTATTTTTTGGTGATTTCCTCGTCACAGTATGTCACAGAGAAGACATCAAATTATTTACTCTTCCTTTAGAAATCACTGGTCGTGGAAACGCGAAACGACATTTTGTGTAGAACTTGTCCTTGTTTCTAAATTTTCGACGACAGTACTTTCCATAACGATGGGATTGAAAGCGTAAAACTTGTTGCCTTAAATTGTTTTCTTCAGTAGTTTTCGGGACAGCACAAGTTGAATACTCTTCAATGAAACTCATCACTGTGTTATCCGAATCAGTTCCAAATTTGGGTGCATCTTTAATCCATAACAACATATGTATGTGAGGAGCACCTCTCGCTTGATACTCCTTCCTCCAAAAGAAATCCAAAACCTCTCCAAGGGGAGGATTTTTTTTGTTGGTAATAAAAGACATCATAGCTTCAAATCTATGATTGAAATATCTGCATACATTCACTGGATCCAAAGAACACAGTTCTCCAGGTGTTTTGAATTCTATATTTTGTATGTTTCCATTTGCCTCTCGTAGAAATTGAAGTAAATCGTCCCATGCATACTCAGCACAGCTAAGAGTGAGGAACCATGTAGGAGATCCTAAGTTTCTTAGCATACATTTCAATTCCCCATGACGACGGTACCAACACTCGTTTGTACCACGCTGACATGCCATGAGATTGATTAGATGAGATTCAAAAATATTGTCTTGCAGATTGACTTTCTCCATAAAGTCCCTCGCCGAAACATTTTGCAGATGTGCTCCACTTTTCAGTATATGGTTCACTGCATAAGAAAGCCCAGACAAGTCACTTTCATACAGTAGATGAAACAAATACGGAATACATTGACGAAACCTTGGATCTTCAGCATATAATCTTAAAGTCCGGTATTCAGCTGCAGGAATTTGAACTGGTCGATCGTCATATCGTCCACCTCGACCTGTTGGAAATAACTGTGGAAAACAACGAGCTTCCAAACTTTCTTCCCATACACTAATGGGACTTCCTTTTGCTGCTTTCATTTGAAACAAGTCAATTGCATTCCCCATTACTTCTTTGGAATTCAAAGGATGAACAGTATAATGTTCATATATTTCTTCACTTCTAGACACATCAACGTTTTCAATTTGGCAGACTAAACAATCACTGTCTTCTTCTGTAGCTGTTTCCTCTGCTCCAACACATACATGTTTGTAGTACTCATTGTTTTTGACCAAATACAACGTTGCCTTTTTGACTTTCCTAACATCCACTAAATCTTGCCACATTTTCTTACTCTTTGTCGGAACCCCATTAACTAGAATAACAAGAGGTTCCGCTTCCACTTTTTCTACACCAATTGTATCAATATTTTTCTTGACATCTAGAGGCAAATAAACAACTCTTCCCTTTAATCCTCTTTGTAAATCTGAAGGAGGCAATTTCACTATCTTAGGCTCCATGCGAACAATAGCCTGAAAAGGATGGACACATTGAATCAAAATAGATTCATAAGTATTTAAATCCATCAATTCAGAAGGAATATCTACCAACTGAAGATTATTATGAACAGCTCTAGCAGGCATTCTGTTTTCATTTAATTTTTTAAGACAATAATTACAAATACGCTGATCAGAACTCAAATCAAAAGAATTCTCCACCAACAAATAAGTTACAAAATCCTTCCATTCACTATTGTTTTCCATTTCTCTTTTTGCATATAAATCAACTAACCTAGTCTGACTCTTATAATGAGTCCGTCGACAACACACACAAGTAAAACTAGGCCTTTCACTTGATTTCACCTTAAACTTGGTAATTTCCTCGTCAAATGTTTCTGTACTTAAAATCTGTACATTGTCTTCCACATTACCATCTATTACTATATCCATTTCTACACTGTCCTCTTTCTCTCCAAGATAACAAAACTCAATTTCTTCACAAATGCTCTTCACATCTAATTCAGATCCATGCAAAAGAGCACTGTTTAACTGTTTAAGTTTAAGTGCTGGACTTTTTGCATAATACAACCTTCTCACTAATTTCCTCACTTTATTATGATGCACTGCTAACATCCTAAAATGATGAAAAACACTCTGACATACTTTTCTAGAAAGACAAGCCAGTGAATGTCCATGCAAACCTGTGTTTTCTCTCACTCTGCAAGGATCTAACTCTTGCAACATCTTCATTTTCTGATTCACACTTTTCTTACTATATGTACGTAAGAAATTATGAAGCAAATTGATTGAATCCTGTCGCACACTACAAATACTACTAAACTTCCATGTGTACACTGGACCCTTAGTACGTCTCCCTAAAACTTCATCAGCTAACACCTCTTCAGCATCTCTAGACACAAGTTTCTCTTTTTCCATCGGACAACCGTCTTTCACCTCATATGCTCGACCACTGGTGTCAACTGCATGCACCAAATCATTCTCCTGGAAGTAACTCTCCTCATTAAAAAATGGCTTAGAACTTGAACTATGCATCCATTCTCCAGAAAATACTTCCCAAAAATTAGTCCGATTAATTATTCTTTTCCATCTACTGTTTGATTTGAAAACATCAATTGCCTTGTTAAGTATCCTAATTCTATTGATTACTAAAATAAATAATTTTTTCTTAACTTCAAAAGCCTGATCAACAATCTCCTCTACACTTTTCTTTTTCTTGTAAAAAGCAGCTCTCTGTTTACCTTTCTTAACATTTTTTAACAAATTTAAAACTACCCTATTGCGAAACATTCGTCTACGAATGTCCCTAAATTGATTTTGCCTTCTATTCCTATACATACTGTTGTCTCCTGCTCCAGTAGTAAAATTTTGGGTGGGCCTGTCCTTCCTTTTCAAATTTGCTGTCTCCTTCTGTTTATTTACATTCCTATTAACATTTTTTTTGTTCTACATATGTTCCGAAAAAAAGACTTAGTTGTCTTACTAGGAGCTTTTCTAGTGTTTTTTGAAGTATTTGTTGTAGGTGAGTGCTTTAATTCCGTTCCTGTTTTTGATTTTTTCGGTATGGCATCTTTCCTTCTCCTCTGCCTTGAAGGCATATTTCCTTACTTTTTAATTGTTGATGTCAATCTGTGGTAAAGAAAATAATAACACATTATAAACCACTATTAGCAAACAACAAAGGAATGACAATAAGCAAACAATATAAACACTAGTTTAAAAAATATCTAAGTTTATATCACAGCAACTATATAACTAGGAGTAAGACAGAGAAAAACAGCTAAACGGAGTAACACAAAGAGACAGACAGAGTCAGACAAAGAAACAGGTAGAGGGAGTAAAACATAGAGAAGGAGTAAGACAGAGAGAGTGTTTAATATGTTGTAAAACAGAGAAAGTATGTAATAGGGAGAGGAAGTAAGTAAAAAAAGGGAGAGCATGAGTAAATCAGAAAAAGGGTGTAAGAGGGTGTAAGACAGAGAGAGGGTGTTAGAAGGGAAGACGATGTAAAAGAGACTTAAACAGAGAGAGCCTGTAAGAGGGAGAGAGAGAGTAAGCTTGAGAGAGGGTGTGAGAGGAAGTAAAAAAAGGACAGAGAAAGACAAGAAATAGGTCACACAGAGGATGTAACAGGAATAAAGGAAAAGAATAAAAAAGTCAGAAAGAGGGAGAGAGGATGTAAAACAGACAAAAGGTGTAATAGGGAGTAAGACAGGAAGAGAATGTTAGAAAGAGAAATGTTGTAAGACAGAGTAAATCAAGAAGAGGATGTAAGACAGAGTATGATTTAGAAATTGCTGTAAAAAAGAGAGAAAGGGAATAAATCAGACACAGGGTGTAACAGAAAGTAAGTCAAAGAGAGAGTGTAAGACAGTGTAACACAGAGTCAGGATGTAAAAAGGAATAAGTCAGAGAGAGGGTGTTAGAAGGGTACAGGTGCAAAAATAATAATAATGCTTGGTAAAGAAATGTTGATGCATAAAGGAATTGTATTTTCAAAATAAGTGACATTTCAGTAGTGTAATAAAATACTTGTACATATGGGTGGATGGATGGGTTTTTATATAGCGCAATATCACCGCCAGGTCTCAAAGCGCTTTGCATTGGGAACCCGTCCTGGTTTTTCCCTGTGAGATAGCCCCTACTGGGTATCCCCAAGGTGAAAGCCAGGCATCCCGCCGCGGGGGGCCGTAGTGGAGATTAAGCAAGCTATTGCCCAGAGTTGCAGAGTGTGAACCTGCGATTCAAGTAGGCACCGAAGCGAGAATTATCGAGTCCGTGGACATTTTGGGCTCAAGACCCTGCCGCGTCGGGAATTGAACCCTGGTTCCGGGTCTGATCTCAGCGCCCAGGTCTGCCTCCTCTAACCAGTGTGCCACACTTCTCCATATGACCTGCACTCTGTTTTTTTTAATGTTTTTAAAAAAAATATTTCTGCCACATGAATTGGTTTTTCATTATTGACAAAGATTAGATAGTATCTGCATAATTAAAAAAATATATTAGCATATTTCACAATCATGTCACCTGTGTTTCCTCAGATTAGTGAACAGATTGAGCAGATGAGGTGAGGCCTATCCAGGGGAGCAAAGGTGGTGAGGCCTGTGTCTAGGAATGCAGTGCACTGGACTTCATGAAGCCTCTCCCCCACTGCACTCTTAGACAGAGGCCACACCTCCTTTGCACCCCTGGACAGGCTTCTCTCCCACTACACTCTTGAACACAGACCTCACCTCCTCTGCACCCCTGTAGACGCCTCACCTCATCTACAACCCTGAACAGGCTTCACCTCATCTGCACCCCTGGACAGGTCTAACCTCATCTACACCCCTGGACAGGCATCACCTCATCTACACTATTTATTCCTTCTCAAAAATGTAAAAACCATTCATTTGCACCAAAATCGTTTTTCGCATCACAGTTAAGAAACACAGCACAGGTCCTATGTACAAGCCGACAATTTCACTACTGAAACCTCACTATTTCACAAAAGACAATTCCTCTATCTTGCATATGTTGATATCAAGCATTTCCAAAAAACATGCCACAAACCAACAAGAAAGAATCTCAATCTGCTACCTAATTTGAGGTAACGCAGGTGACATCATTCTAAAAGGTTCAAATATATTTATTTAATGAGGCCAACACTATTAATTCCTTCTCAAAAATATAAAAGCCATTCATTTACCCCAAAATCGGTTTTTAAATAACATTTTACAAACACAGCACATGTCCTATGTACAAGCATTCCATGTCACTAGTGAAACTTCTCAATTTTACATAATGCAATTCCTCTATGCAGCAAAATCTATTTACCAGATTAGGAAGCACATTAAGCTTTTTTAGTCTTCCTTTGTGTCATATTTCTTGATAATACTTGGTAAAAAAATGTTAGTTCAAAGAGAAATTGTATTTTGTAAAAAAGTGAGGTTTCAGTAGTGTATTGAAATGCTTGTACATATGACCTATGCTCTGTTTTTTAAATGTTATGTAAAAATTGATTTACAACACATGAATTGGTTTTTCATTATTCACAAGGCTTAGATACTGTGTACATGATTGCACATTTCACCTGTGTTTCCTCAGATTAGGAAGCAGATTGTGCAGATGAGGTGAGGCCTCTCCAAAAGCGCAGAGGAGGTGAGGCCTGTCCAGGGAAGCAGAGGTGATGAGGCCTGTGTCTAAGAATGCAGTGCACTGGACTTCATGAAGCCTGTCCCTCACTGCATTCTTAGACACAGGCCTCACCTCCTTTGCACCCCAGGACAGGCTTCTCTCCCACTACACTCTTGAACACAGGCCTCGCCTCCTCTGCACCCCTGTACACCTCTCACCTCATCTGCAACTCTGAATAGACTTCACCTCATCTGCACCCCTGAACAGGCCTCACCGCATCTACCCCCCT
This sequence comes from Lissotriton helveticus, assembly GCF_964261635.1. Taxonomy (NCBI): domain Eukaryota; kingdom Metazoa; phylum Chordata; class Amphibia; order Caudata; family Salamandridae; genus Lissotriton; species Lissotriton helveticus. Next base: position 55,546,189 of record NC_136059.1, read on the forward strand.
GGACAGGCATCACCTCATCTATACTATTTATTCCTTCTCAAAAATGTAAAAACCATTCATTTGCACAAAAATCGTTTTTCGCATCACATTTAAGAAACACAGCACAGGTCCTATGTACAAGCAGACAATTTCACTACTGAAACCTCATTATTTCACAAAAGACAATTCCTCTATCTTGCATATGTTGATATCAAGCATTTCCAACAAACATGCCACAAACCACCAAGAAAAAAATCTCAATCTGCTACCTAATTTGAGGTAACGCAGGTGACATCATTCTAAAAGGTTCAAATATATTTATTTAATGAGGCCAACACTATTAATTCATTCTCAAAAATATAAAAGCCATTCATTTACCCCAAAATCGGTTTTTAAATAACATTTTACAAACACAGCACATGTCCTATGTACAAGCATTCCATGTCACTAGTGAAACTTCTCAATTTTACATAATGCAATTCCTCTATGCAGCAAAATCTATTTACCAGATTAGGAAGCACATTAAGCTTTTTTAGTCTTCCTTTGTGTCATATTTCTTGATAATACTTGGTAAAAAAATGTTAGTTCAAAGAGAAATTGTATTTTGTAAAAAAGTGAGGTTTCAGTAGTGTAATGAAATGCTTGTACATATGACCTATGCTCTGTTTTTTAAATGTTATGTAAAAATTGATTTACAACACATGAATTGGTTTTTCATTATTCACAAGGCTTAGATACTGTGTACATGATTGCACATTTCACCTGTGTTTCCTCAGATTAGGAAGCAGAGTGTGCAGATGAGGTGAGGCCTCTCCAAAAGCGCAGAGGAGGTGAGGCCTGTCCAGGGAAGCAGAGGTGATGAGGCCTGTGTCTAAGAATGCAGTGCACTGGACTTCATGAAGCCTGTCCCTCACTGCATTCTTAGACACAGGCCTCACCTCCTTTGCACCCCAGGACAGGCTTCTCTCCCACTACACTCTTGAACACAGGCCTCACCTCCTCTGCACCCCTGTACACCTCTCACCTCATCTGCAACTCTGAATAGACTTCACCTCATCTGCACCCCTGAACAGGCCTCACCGCATCTACCCCCCTGGACAGGCATCACCTCATCTACACTATTTATTCCTTCTCAAAAATGTAAAAACCATTCATTTGCACAAAAATCGTTTTTCGCATCACATTTAAGAAACACAGCACAGGCCCTATGTACAAGCAGACAATTTCACTACTGAAACCTCATTATTTCACAAAAGACAATTCCTCTATCTTGCATATGTTGATATCAAGCATTTCCAACAAACATGCCACAAACCACCAAGAAAAAAATCTCAATCTGCTACCTAATTTGAGGTAACGCAGGTGACATCATTCTAAAAGGTTCAAATATATTTATTTAATGAGGCAAACACTATTAATTCATTCTCAAAAATATAAAAGCCATTCATTTACCCCAAAATCGTTTTTTAAATAACATTTTCCAAACACAGCACAGTTCCTATGTACAAGCATTCCAGGCCACTACTGAAACTTCTCAATTTTACATAATACAATTCCTCTATGCAGCAAAATCTTTTTAACAAGCATTATCAAAAATACATGACACAAACCAAGAAGAAACAAGCTCAATCTGATTCCTAATCTGACGTAACGCAGGTGACATCATTGTGAAAGGTTCAAATATATTTATTTAATGAGGCAGACAGTATTTTTTCCTTCTCAAAAATATAAAAGCCATTCATTTACCCCAAAATGGTTTTTTAAATAACATTTTAGAAACACAGCACAGGTCCTATGTACAAGCATACCAGGTCACTACTGAAACTTCTCAATTTTACATAATACAATTCCTCTATGCAGCAAAATCTTTTTACCACACAAACCAACAAGAAAGAAACTCAATCTGCTTCCTAATCTGAGATAACGCAGGTGACATCATTATTCCTTCTCAAAAATGTAAAAACCATTCATTTGCACCAACATCGTTTTTCGCATCACATTTAAGAAACACAGCACAGGTCCTATGTACAAGCATACCAGGTCACTACTGAAACTTCTCAATTTCACATAATACAATTCCTCTATGCAGCAAAATCATTTTACCAAGCATTATCAGAAAACATGACACAAAGCAACATTAAAAAAACACAATCTGCTTCCAAATCTTCTCCATAGAGCATAGAAGTCTCTATCTATATTAAAGGAATCATTACTCACCTTTATAAATGCTTTGGGAGATCAAGAAAAGTGTCAGACACACACACCAATTTGTCTTTAGGAGAGCAAAAGGTATGCACTCAACCCACTGCAACCATGACTGGCACAGAAAACCTCTAATTCTACACACATATGCCTCATTTCAACCAATCAAAATCCTTCCTCACTATTTTCAAACTAACACCCTTCCCCCCTCTGCCCTTTCTGCCTGTTACCATAGCAACTCCCTCCTCACTGAGCTCTCAGGTTCAAAAGTGTATTCTACAATGTTGCAAATGAACTCAGCAAGGATGTTTGATCTCTCAAAACACCAGCTTAACCGGTGCAATGTTTGTTTAATTGACTTTTTCTTAACCATTCAAATTGCTTCTTTCACAAAACACAACCATGCACCCTAACTTTCAGTTTACAATTATCTGAATCCGCCAATCATTGCTTTTGATTCAAGACCAGTGAAACTGCAAAATTATTTTTTTTTTAAACTCCTACTGTTCCAACTGCCATTTAATTCCCACACTTCATCTGATAGCACCAGAACCTTCTCTCACTATGTATTCTGTCTGGAGTATTGGACATAGCTACATCTGATGAAGCAAAGCTTTGCATATTTTGCGGCTTGCGGAAATCAAGAACCTCGTTTATGTGTAACAAGGTAACCCGTGTATGTTTTACTAACATTTATATTTGGTTTGGAGAAAGACCGTGAAGCTTGCACATGTGTTTTACTAAAATAATTACTCGTGTCCCCTAAAATGGCCGCCGCTTGTATTTTAGTTACTGCGCATGCGTCAGCCACACTCACGTGTCCTGACGCGTCTGCAGAAGTGGAGGGAAAGTTATGCGCATGCGTAATTCATAGCTGTGCTTATCATGTGGTACTGCTCGTGCCACTGCTCTTGTGATCGTGTCAATGTAGCTAACATTTAAATGCAATAAGTTTATTTCTTGATGATGAGTTAAAAGTACAAACCCTGTGATGTGTTTTCATAATGACATTATTATGTATTAATTTGTTTTCGCTTACTTTTCATGTACCGCGGGAAATGGGGGTCTGAGTGAGAGGAGAGCCATATTGGAGGTCCCTTCTGCGCCTGTGCGACATTCGGCAGCACGAGGGACCTTGGCTGATGGAACATAGCCAGCTGGCAGTGATGGGCGAGATGCTCCTGAGAAAGTCACCTCTGCCCTGCGAGAACAGCGAATGTGGCTTCTTATATGATACAATGTATTGATGTGCTACTGTTAGCTCATGGGAACCCCAAATCTGCTAGGCGGTACCCAAATATGTTAATGAAGGCTTCAATTCGCGTATTGTGATTGGTGTGTTACCCAAACCCTACCTTAGGACCAATCGAAATTGAGGGATTCTGACACTTTGCAACATTGGGGGGTGGTACACTGTCCCCAAACTGTATATCTACCCTGGGTTCACCTAGTGAACCGTCCGACTTGTCTGGTTTAGCTGACCTGTCACTGACCCAACGCACTCAATAGGTGACTGAAGATACAGAGCGCTGCGGAGCACTCTGTCCGAATTTGACCATAGACTAAGGTTCTACTGAACCTTAAAGTGCTGGCAAGGCACTTAGCTGGGAGTTCGCTGACCCAATCGGGGTCTTGATCGATAGCTGCAGAGCGGGTGGAGCGCAGGCGTTGCTTCCGAACTGTGGGTTCCGGTCCTGTCCTGAAGAGGGTCCTGTCCTGAGGGTTTGCTGTCCTGTCCTGAGGGTCCTGTCCTGATTCCTGTTCTGAGGGTATCCTGTCCTGTCCTGGGTGTCCATTCTGCACCTGCTGTCCTTTGAGGGGTATCCTTCCTTGAGGGTTTCCTGTCCTTAACTGACCCGTGGCCAGGGTTTGGTTTCCACACCTTTTTCTAGGTAAATATTACTCTGAACCTCTTGAAATTCTTGCACCTTCTGAATTTCTAACTTTTGCTTAAATAAAGATCAACATTGCATATGTTATATTTCCATGCCTTTCCGCAACTATTGAACAGTCATTTATAATTTTGCAAAGTTATTCCTATGCCTTCTCAATTATTAGAAATTATATTTTGCATAGCAGTGTGTCATTTTCTGATATGGTCTAGAACTTCGTTGCCTAGGTTGTTCAAAGGCCCTTTCACCTTAAGTGAAGCGTGTTATTCATTATAAGTTCTTCTATAGTCACACACACTTAGTCTATCTCTGTTAGATAATACTGATTTTACATAGTATTTTTCTCGTTACATTTTATTAGTACTTTGATGGTTACTCTGTCATTATTTCTTGCTGCCTATGTGATTTACGTTATCTTAGTTATTGATTGCCTTATCTTACTGTACCTCATGCAAGAAAATATTGAATTTAGATAAACTTTTTAAAAACTTCCAGTTGTCCGTGGTCATTTAAACAGTATTTGAATGATATTGGTTGGGTTTGTATTTTGCTGCTTTTCCTTTACAGCTAGCTCCCTGATTCATTGTGGTCATTAGGCACCCGCATCGGTGGATGGTAAGTCGGGTGCACTGAAAATTGGTAGCAGGGAACACACACACACCAACTTGATAGAGCTCGTGAAGTCACCTGATCGATGTATATGGTGATTTGAAAAGTATATGGGCCCTGAAGCCGGAAACGGCGAAAACTGTTGGTCGGGTGGCCTCGCGCGCTCTATCAGTTTTCTGGTAGATCAGAGGATGGTTAGGGACTAGCTAAAGGTTAGGTAGGACCAGTTAGACTAGTTAAGTCGGAAGCTGCTATTATATTAATGCTGCTAAAAGAGCGGCTGTTCTGAGGGAACTGATCACTCTCTTGTGAATACGCTGCTGAAATTTATGAATTACTGTATTACTATTATTCTTGTTCTTATATTGTTATATGTACTAATCCATGCAATTGTCAACCGTCTTGTTTCTTGTTGTCCGAACTCCCCGGGGAATTGAAAGGGCAAGTGGTGAATAGAATCCATTGTCCTGAGGTCACAGGTTCGAGGAAAGTTAGGTGCAGGTTAGGATAACCGGGAAGCACTAACTAGGGTTTTCTGAATACATGTGTGAATAAATGACAGTAACGGGGTTCATTGGCAAAATTCCCATAGTGGCGTAACCTAGTAAGGGTCACATCGGAAGAGTAGCAGGTTCCTCAGAGCTAGCGTGAAAGCAGAGGGGTCCGCTGAGAAACCTTAAACTCGGAACATATCCCGGAAAGAAGTGGATGAGTTTAGGGGAATAACAGGTTCATCGATGCTAGAGTGAAGGGTAGGCGGAAGAGATCTGCCCGCAGCGAGTGAAAAGTAAATGGAAGTAGTTTACTTGCAGCAATAGAATTCTTTCTCTGTCTAGACACTTGAGCACTGTGGCGAATGTGTATTTGTTGTAAAATAACCAAGCACTGAGCACTTTAAAAGAAAGAAAGTTTCCGTTACCTTGTGAAGGGAGGGAGTCAGTCGCGAAGCGCCTCTGACGTCACTCTGTGCCGCGCTGGGATTGGTGGACGCAGCGGGCGGGTAGCGGAGCTGAAAATTGTAAAGGAGGGGTGAGCGCCAGAGCGTGGGAACTGTCTCACGAAGGGGCCGCGCACCCATTGGCGGAGCGTATTTTGTGTCGCGCACCCATAGGTTGCACGATTTTCTGAAGCGCGTTCTGATTGGAGGTAGTTTGTAAACAAAGTTAGCGCAGAAGTCGTATGTGGCACTCGCGGACTACAGAGACGCGACCTGATCCAAGGCATCTAGGGTTTGAAAGGGATCAGTGGAAGGCTAACAGATACGATATTATGTACGGAACCAAGAGAAAAATGTCCCTTATAAATAAGGTGAAAAATTATTTTAAAACGGACAAACCGATTAAATCTAGGGAAGGTGTTCTTGTCCCAGCACCCAATACTCCTGCCTCATTCATGATGTTTGACCGAGGGTACAATACCTGTGTGTGGCTGGAAAATTGGGTGAAGTACACAAAAGATGACGGAGTATTGGCTTTTCCGTTAGATGGTACTTTCAATGGTAGGATCTTATTTAATTTAAGAACCCGAATGAATGAACTGCATCCCAGACCGAGACTAACGCAGTATGAGGCATTAGAGGAATGGGAGATTGAGGCTTTTGAAAGAGAAAGACCCCGAATGGACAAGGGTTTGACCAAGTGGTACCCCAGGCAGAAACAGGAGTCCAGGGATAAAAGGATGAAACAGTGGAGGCAGAGCATGATTGTTGAGGGTCTGTTTCCCATGATGCCGGCATGTCATAACGTTGGAGCGGGTGAGAAAAGTACTGAAAAATGTAAGCATTGGGGGGCCCTGGGGGATTCAGATGATGAATTAATAGATGACATCTGTACCCGAAGTCCGCCACCTTACAATGAGGGAACCCGACCTTCCAGTGTAGGAGATGTTCCCCGACGCCACTTCCAAAAGGAAGAAGACAGGTCCCTGGGACTGGGAGGGGGTGGTCAAGTATTGCCCTATCCTGAAAAACCCGAACTGACGGAAACAAGGGACATATATCCCAAAGTGCCCGCAAGTCAGGAAGAAAAATATTCACGTACAAAAACCTTTTTTCCCAGACCCTTGTATGAAAGCGAAGAGAAACCATCGAATTCAGGACTGCCTTTTGTTCAACCTCCATATGGGGAAGAGCGCAGGTCCTTTAATACTGGAACTTTATTCCCGAAACCAAATTATGGGGGAGGACCAAGTGAAACGCATCCTACTGCCCCGAGTTTTACTCCTCCATTGACCCCACAAATATTACATGACACAACTTTAAGAAGGGTACTAGTGGAAAAGGAGCAAGAGGCTCTAGCTAGACAAAGAACAGAAATAATTCAGAAAATTTCTCAGATAAATACCAGTCCTGAGGCATTGACTATTCCAGTAACTATTGGACCGGTGGTCCCGTTATACGGAAATGGTCAGGGAAATCCGATTACTCCAGTTATGACCCCAGTCATAGCAACCCCGAGACAGGAACCAATCATCATAGATGATCAGTCCAGTGAATGCGAGTCTGAAGTTGCGTTTTTGGAATTGCCAAACAAACAGACGGGAAAGGGAATACAGCAGAGGTATAACCCTTTTAATACAAAAGAAATTAAATTAGAGACAGCAACAGGTACTAGGAATGTCTCTCTGGTAACTCCGGATGAAATTGAGAGTTGGAGTCGTGAATTAGAGAAACAGACTCCGCAAACAAAACCTTTAGACCTCTACAAGCTGAGGGTCGAAATAGAAGAATTAATGGCAGGAAATGTGGGGTTGGATCGTTTGAATACCTACTCTGAGGAAGAATTGTCGTTCATATGTAAAAGCTTTACAAGGAATACCAGAGTGCTCCATGAAAAACTGACCGAAACAGCAGTTAGTATGGGGGTAGATATCTCAAAATCCAAGCCCTTACAGAAACCGTACAGAGCAGACTTCTCAGACAAAGATATAGAACACCTGAATGTGGCAGGGAAGAAGTTGCAGATTAAAGAATTAATGGGGGTACTGCAGAAATGGGGAGATGTGGAAAAATGGAGAAGCAGGTGGGCGAAAAAGAGGGAAGAGGTTCGCTCCCGACAAGTGACTCCCGAGTTTGCTTTAAGAGAGGTAGAAAAACCTGAGCAGTTATGCCCCATGCGCGAAGTTCCAGGAGGGAAATATGTGCATGTCCCTTGGTCTAGGCAGGATATTGTGTCCTTCACGAACGATTTTCCAAAATTACGAGAGAAACCAGTTGACTGGTACAGGCAGGTGGAAAGGTTCGTGAAGGTACAAAAATGTCTGTGGAAGGACCTGGATGGGTTTTTCGACATTGTGGTTCCAGTAGATTTATGGACCCAGTGTAAAATAGCCATAGATTGGCCCAGTGAAGAGTATCCCAGAAACAAGGAAACAGGGGAGCCATCAAAGGATGTCATGCGAAAATATGAGCAGGTAATTCAGCACTTGAAAGAAAAGGTGCCCGCTAAGGAAACTGATTGGACAAAAATAGATAGAACAACACAGGAAAGGGACGAGACAGTGCACTCCTTCTATGAGAGGTTATTGCAGGTATTTAAAACATACAGTGGTATTGACAACATCGACCTGAAGGATATGACGCACTTTATTTACAGGTTTGTAAATGGTTTAAGACCTGAAATTTGTCAGTGGATAAAAGACAATAAAATCTGTTGGCATACTAAGAAAATGGATGAGGTCCTGCGGTACGCTAAGTACTGTGAGGACGAGATGGCAGAAAAGAAAAAGGCCCTTAAGGAGAAGGTTATGTGGGCTCAGGTGAAGCTCGCAGAACAACAGGAAAAACAATTGAGTAACATGGTTAAAAATGCTGAAAACAAAAGTCCTGGGGGAGGGGGTGGAGGAAAGCCCCGGCCCAAATTTAGCAGGGAAGAGGCTATGAAAAAATTTCCCTGCCATCAGTGCGGCGAAATTGGACACTGGCGAAACGAGTGTCCCCAATTAGTCGATGTTAATGAGAAAACTCCTGATTTAATTCCACAGACGCAGAAAGAAAGACCAAGAAAGACTCAACCCCAGGTAAAAAACAGTTCAGGTGCCTCGAGCACCCAAACAGGTATACAGGGGAAGGCAGGCAGAAAATGAAGAGATAGAGGTTTGGGAAAGCGGGGAGAACAGAAATACAGCAACTTCGCAGTATCTGCTAAATGATACCTTCCTTTGTAACGATCAGGACTGACGGGGCCTGAGAGGGGAGGACGAGGAGTGCGTACTTGGCGCTTCCTTGCCGGTAGACCAGTCTGGACCATATATTGAAGGAAAGGTCGACGGAAATGATGTCACCTTTCTGTTGGACACTGGCGCTACCCGTTCTACTGTAAGAACAGTGGACGTTCCAAACCTACCCCTCTCGGGAGAAAATATCCAAGTAGTAGGTGTATCTAATCAATTGATTAGTACTCCTGTTACCGAACCAATGGAGATTTCAATTGGAAATTTTAAACAGATGCATAGATTTGTCGTCTGTGACACCAGTCCAGTGAATCTACTGGGACGTGATTTGCTGTGCAAAATGAACTGTACCATCTTTTGCACACCAAAAGGTGTTGAAATACAGACCCCAGATGAAGACGGCATTTATAAATTATTATTGCTTAGACCTGACTCAGAAATTAAAAGATTGACCCTGCAGGACTTGCCCCAAGAACTACAGGAAGCCGTAAAGCCAGAGGTGTGGGATTTCACTGGTAAGGATGTGGGGTTGATGAAAGATGTGGACCCCATACAAATAGCCATCAAAGACAATGCAGTATATCCTAACACTAGGCCCTACCGAATGAATGCTGAGGTGAAAGCAGGTGTCACTCTGGAAATACAAAAATTATTGGAAGGAAACATCATACAGGAAGTGATGAGCAGCCCGTGCAACTCACCGATTATGGGCATTAAAAAGCCTAGTGGCAAGTATAGGGTAGTGCAGGACCTGAGAAAGGTTAACAAAATTGTAGTTCCTTGCTGCCCTATTGTCCCGAACCCTGCAGTAATTCTGTACCAGATTCCTTGGGATGCTGAGTGGTTCACTGTGATTGATTTGTGTCATGCATTCTTTTCGATACCCCTGCACCCCGACAGCAAATTTCTTTTCTCATTTGCTTTCGAGGGTCACGTGTATTGTTGGAACAGGGTCCCTCAAGGGTATACAGAGAGTCCCTCTATCTTTAATCAGATCTTGAAGAAATGTCTAGAGACTTTGACCTTACCTGGGAACTCTGTCTTAGTCCAGTACATAGACGACCTTCTACTGGCGTCTAAAAGTCACCGGGACTGTGTAGTTGACACCATTGCCCTCCTAAATCATCTGTGTGAGAAAGGGCATAAAGTGGCCCCTGACAAACTACAGTTCTGTGCAAAATCAGTGAAATATCTAGGACACCAGATAGAAAAGGGTGTCAGAAAAGTCACTTCAGAAAGAGTGAGAATAATTCAAAAGATGCAGTTGCCCCGTACTCAAAAAGAAGTCAGAATGTTCCTGGGTGTATTAGGGTACTGCAGGCAGTGGATTCTGGGATTTGCAGCCTTAGCCAGGCCCTTGATAAAAATGACCACAAGAGGAATGCCAGATGTTGTACAGTGGGACGATGAAAGTCTAATGGCTTTCACAAGATTGAAAAACTGTCTGTGTACAGCTCCTGCGTTGGGAATGCCAGATTATTCCAAAGAGTTTGCCCTTTTCTGTGACACTCGCGATAATTGCGCATTGTCTGTCCTGACTCAAGAACATGGCACGACCAGAAGGCCTGTGGCCTATTTCTCTGCCACACTGGACCCAGTAGCTGCTGGGTTACCAGGCTGTCTGAAAGCAGTAGCTGCTACCTGTGCAAGTTTGGAACAGAGTGAGTCCATTGTCATGGGACATCCTGTGACCGTGTATGTTTCACATGGAGTGGTAATTCTATTGACCAGAACTAAAACACAGTATCTCACCCCTAGTCGGCTGACTAAATACGAGAGGATTCTTGTGGGTGCAGCAAATGTAAGCATTGTTAGGTGCGGTATTCTGAACCCTGCCACTTTACTCCCCGACCCCTTGGAAATGGAAGGTGGGGATGATGATGAACATGATTGTATTGATCTGACAGAGTTCAGTACCAAGCCACGCCCTGACATAAAAGAAGTACCATTGCCTGTGCATGATAAAGAACTATTTGTGGATGGTTCCTGTCTAAGACATGAATTAGGAGGCTTGAGTGCTGCTTATGCAGTAGTGTCTTTCACAAAAATTGAACAAGCAGGTTACCTATATAACATCAAGTCTGCACAAGTAGCCGAATTGATAGCCATGATAATGGCTTGCAAAATTGGGAAGGATTTACGCATAACAGTGTATACTGACAGTCAGTACTGTTATGGCGTTGTGCATGACTTTGGCCAATTATGGCTGCAGAGGGAATTCATGACTTCCTCAGGTACTCCCATTCGGAATGCAAAAGTTGTTCATGACCTTTTAGAGGCCATCCAGTTGCCCAAAGAACTGGCAGTGGTAAAATGTACTGCTCATCAAAGGAGCATGGACAGAGTATCTCTGGGAAACGATTATGCTGATCGAGTGGCTCAATGGTGTGCCAAAGATCGGTATATTGTAAATCCAAAACGAGGGGGGCCAGGAACCAGCTGCCAGCTTCAGGTGTTTGAGGAAGTGCCTACATGGGATGAGGTGAGAGAGTGGCAGGAGTCGGCTCCTTGGCAAGAAAGGGAGAAATGGAAGGAGGATGGATGTAGACCGAGACGTGTGGATGGTGTCATCATAGGCCCAACTGGTATGCCTGTGTTACCCCGACACTTGCTTGGCACAATGGCAAGATTGATAGAACAAGAGAATAAGAAAAGAAAGTGAAGTCCAAGTACCGACTAAGAGACTAAAGAAAAGAAACAACCTTGAGCCTAGGTTTGTAAAAAGACTGAGACTAAGGATAAAGACAGTGGAAGAAAAACGTGCAGAAGCAAGAAGAAGTGCTCGAATAGCAGAACAAGAAGAAGACTCTTCCAAAAGAAGGAGTGAGCGAATAAAGAGACAAAACAAAAAGTACAAGTCTCCTGAATGGACACTGGTTTTGGAAGAACTTGAAGATCTTGATATAACTGACGTAAGCGACGGAGAACCTGTCCCAGAGTACTCAGCTGAAGAGGAAGACGAACCACCGTGAATTTGCACAAAGTAAGCTAGTTGTGTAAAAAGTAAAAAAGAGGGGTGAGAACACTCCTTCTGAGCTAAAATGTCTGATTCAACAGTGAATGGTAGTCCTAGTTGCAGCCGTTTTAAGACGTGTTGCAAGGTGTGTATATGTAGTGTAGTAGTATTGATAGTTATCTGGATAGGATTAACAATTTTCATTCCCTTTGCTGTAAGTAAAGATACTAACATTGTCCCTACTGAAGTTGTAAATACTGACAATGAGGAGCTGACAACACAGAGTGTAGAAAGACATGAAAGAGCATTGAGACAAACTAAACGAGACTTAGAAGCATCAGATGAGAAAGGACTACATTATCATGGCATGAAGAACAGGACACATTTAAATGTTTTCGCAAACTTATTAATACACTATGTAGAGACTATGGAAATTGAAGATTGCTATGTCTGCATGAAGCTACCTACCTCGGTGGCTGAAGGCGTGACATACCATCATCTGCCATTAACCTATGGAATTTCCTGTAGCATTTTAGCTAGTTTATTTTACAAAAGGGGACCGTTACAGTATTATTACTCTAACAATGACGTGATCTTTTCTGAACTTCCTATACGTGGGAACTTGAATCCTGTACATACCAAAACTGACACCATAAGATATATGGGAGACTACTTTCTGACTATAGGGAACATTGACATAGCAGACGCACACAGAGATAACTTGACTTGTTCTTTGCATGAGCAGGAAAAGATGTTCCTGAACATGGCAGAGAAAAGGAGAATTAAAATTCAGAAGAAGGCTAATGACGAAAGTCAGAAAAAGCCAAAGTGGGCAGAAAACATGGAAGGCACCTCATCTGGTGGAGCGGGTCCTGCTCTGTTGCTGGATTTTGAAAAGAAAGGCAAGCTATGTCTTCACCGCGAGAAGACTAGCTATTATAATAATGTTTTCATTGGTTCCAGTGAATGCGAACATAATTACAAGGTAATTGGAGGTTGGGGTTTCAAAAATGGGTCAGAGCCTGTGTTTCCTGGAATTTATTATATTTGTGGGGACAAGGCTTATTTCAAATTGCCGGATCACTGGTATGGAAGCTGCTACTTTGGCATTGTTTTCCCGAAAATATACCATGTGAATGGAAAAGCTGGAAGCAATGAAGATACTAATGGCTTAGTGCGTAGTAAAAGAGAAAGTATAGGTGAAATTATGGGTAGTATTTTCAGTGCACTGATACCTGGAGTGGGAGTGGTTCTGAACACTCACAGAATTTGCAAATTGTCTACTATAGTAGATGTGCTGTCTACTGAAACAGCTCATGGATTTCTGCTGGTCAATACTGAAATGGTTGCGATCAGATCAATGGTTTTACAAAATCGACTTGCTCTTGACACCTTATTAGCGAAAGAGGGCGGAGTCTGCCGGATGTTGAAGGCGCAACATTGTTGCACTTATATTCCGGACAAAAGTGTACAGATCAAAAGATATGTGAAAAACATTACTAATTTGGCAAAGGAACTCAAACCACTCGAGGTTGATAGTGCCTGGAAGAGACTGGTAGATGGTCTCTCAAATGTAGGTCATTGGCTTGCTAGCATAGGTAAAAGCTTATTATTCAAAATTCTGATGCCAATTGGTATTATAGGTCTTATTATACTTTCCATTTTCTTATGCTGTAAATACCGCAAGCGCACCAAAAAGCACGAGATAAATGCAAGAGGAGTGAAACGAAGTGTGGATGAGATTGAATTAGAGGAAGTGAATGATCAGATATACAAAAAGGTGAAGACTTCTCACCCTGCTAAAACTGAAAGAGAAAAGTTAGAACGGTTGCTGGAAGAAATAGAACTTTATAAAGTGTGAAAGAAAGTTGGCATCTGGTTCCATTATAATTTGTGATGATAGTAAATATCATCAAAGAGGGGATTGATGAAGCAAAGCTTTGCATATTTTGCGGCTTGCCGAAATCAAGAACCTCGTTTATGTGTAACAAGGTAACCCGTGTATGTTTTACTAACATTTATATTTGGTTTGGAGAAAGACCGTGAAGCTTGCACATGTGTTTTACTAAAATAATTACTCGTGTCCCCTAAAATGGCCGCCGCTTGTATTTTAGTTACTGCGCATGCGTCAGCCACACTCACGTGTCCTGACGCGTCTGCAGAAGTGGAGGGAAAGTTATGCGCATGCGTAATTCATAGCTGTGCTTATCATGTGGTACTGCTCGTGCCACTGCTCTTGTGATCGTGTCAATGTAGCTAACATTTAAATGCAATAAGTTTATTTCTTGATGATGAGTTAAAAGTACAAACCCTGTGATGTGTTTTCATAATGACATTATTATGTATTAATTTGTTTTCGCTTACTTTTCATGTACCGCGGGAAATGGGGGTCTGAGTGAGAGGAGAGCCATATTGGAGGTCCCTTCTGCGCCTGTGCGACATTCGGCAGCACGAGGGACCTTGGCTGATGGAACATAGCCAGCTGGCAGTGATGGGCGAGATGCTCCTGAGAAAGTCACCTCTGCCCTGCGAGAACAGCGAATGTGGCTTCTTATATGATACAATGTATTGATGTGCTACTGTTAGCTCATGGGAACCCCAAATCTGCTAGGCGGTACCCAAATATGTTAATGAAGGCTTCAATTCGCGTATTGTGATTGGTGTGTTACCCAAACCCTACCTTAGGACCAATCGAAATTGAGGGATTCTGACACTTTGCAACATTGGGGGGTGGTACACTGTCCCCAAACTGTATATCTACCCTGGGTTCACCTAGTGAACCGTCCGACTTGTCTGGTTTAGCTGACCTGTCACTGACCCAACGCACTCAATAGGTGACTGAAGATACAGAGCGCTGCGGAGCACTCTGTCCGAATTTGACCATAGACTAAGGTTCTACTGAACCTTAAAGTGCTGGCAAGGCACTTAGCTGGGAGTTCGCTGACCCAATCGGGGTCTTGATCGATAGCTGCAGAGCGGGTGGAGCGCAGGCGTTGCTTCCGAACTGTGGGTTCCGGTCCTGTCCTGAAGAGGGTCCTGTCCTGAGGGTTTGCTGTCCTGTCCTGAGGGTCCTGTCCTGATTCCTGTTCTGAGGGTATCCTGTCCTGTCCTGGGTGTCCATTCTGCACCTGCTGTCCTTTGAGGGGTATCCTTCCTTGAGGGTTTCCTGTCCTTAACTGACCCGTGGCCAGGGTTTGGTTTCCACACCTTTTTCTAGGTAAATATTACTCTGAACCTCTTGAAATTCTTGCACCTTCTGAATTTCTAACTTTTGCTTAAATAAAGATCAACATTGCATATGTTATATTTCCATGCCTTTCCGCAACTATTGAACAGTCATTTATAATTTTGCAAAGTTATTCCTATGCCTTCTCAATTATTAGAAATTATATTTTGCATAGCAGTGTGTCATTTTCTGATATGGTCTAGAACTTCGTTGCCTAGGTTGTTCAAAGGCCCTTTCACCTTAAGTGAAGCGTGTTATTCATTATAAGTTCTTCTATAGTCACACACACTTAGTCTATCTCTGTTAGATAATACTGATTTTACATAGTATTTTTCTCGTTACATTTTATTAGTACTTTGATGGTTACTCTGTCATTATTTCTTGCTGCCTATGTGATTTACGTTATCTTAGTTATTGATTGCCTTATCTTACTGTACCTCATGCAAGAAAATATTGAATTTAGATAAACTTTTTAAAAACTTCCAGTTGTCCGTGGTCATTTAAACAGTATTTGAATGATATTGGTTGGGTTTGTATTTTGCTGCTTTTCCTTTACAGCTAGCTCCCTGATTCATTGTGGTCATTAGGCACCCGCATCGGTGGATGGTAAGTCGGGTGCACTGAAAATTGGTAGCAGGGAACACACACACACCAACTTGATAGAGCTCGTGAAGTCACCTGATCGATGTATATGGTGATTTGAAAAGTATATGGGCCCTGAAGCCGGAAACGGCGAAAACTGTTGGTCGGGTGGCCTCGCGCGCTCTATCACATCCACTGGGCTCAAAGGTATGCAGCTAGCAGAAATTTTCACAACCTTGATTTACCAACTGTGGACATCAAGTGGATTGGCCAGAGAGGATTGAGATGTCACCAATTGATACCATTGGTGAAACCCTTTTTGCATCTGCCTCACCCTGACTTGTTAATTGTGCACTGTGGTGGAAATGACCTAGGCACTTTAACTGGGGTAGGTCTGGAAATGCTTTTAAAGGACACCTTTGGGCAGTTGATGGCACTTTTTCCACAAACTTCCTTGGTATATTTCAATATATGCCAAAGACAGAAATGGTAGTGGTCCAACGGAAACATGTGAATAAATCTGTTTCTGCTTACATGAGAGACTATGGAATGGGTTCAATATACAACAATACCTTGCGTTACAACATGCAATATATCCACAGAGGAGATGGTGTGCACTTCTCAGATGAGGGAATAGAATATTCCTCCTGAATTTAAAACTGTGCATTGGAACCTACTTGTAGATACCTAAATCAGCCACAGAACCCAAAAGCTCTTTTCAGGGCTACCCTACCTCTGATCACTCAAAATAATTATTTTACTCTAACTTTTTTCACTATTTTTCACCAAAGTACGCCCCCCGGTACGCTCCTCGGTGCGCGTACCGGGCGCTCCCCCCGCGAACATTTTAATTTTTTTTTGGCCTATATGGGCCTCCTAATCCCCCCTCAGAAAACCTAGGGGGTCAGGAGCTGTCTACCGTGCCCCCTTTTACCCATTCCGAACGTTGTTTGTTCTCCATCTTGTGTCTCAATTGTACTGAAACACAAAATGGAGGACTCCCGTAGTGCTGCCGGTGCGCCTACCGGTATGCGCACCAGTAAGCGCTCCCAAAAAAATGTGGGAAGTTAATTTACATAAAAACCACTGGAGACACTTTCACCAAAAATAGAATAGGCCCTACTACATAGCAGTCCCTAACATTTTCCCAAATTTGGTGGTATTCCATTGAGCCATTTAGGCTGTAGCCCTGTCTAAATATCCTGAGGTAAATTACTAGACAAAAACACATATGAAAGTGTTAGAATTTACAACCAATTAAAATGTTACTTACATTTTGTACTTTTATGTGCTGACATTTGATTGGTTATGAACATGAATATATATGAAAAATGAGAGGGAAACACAGCCATTTTGACTAATACTACCTGAGGTACATTTGAAAACAATTTTCACAGAAAACTTCAACTGCTTTAAAAAGGTAAGTTGTTAATTTGGAAGGGGAACTATGTTGTGCACTTTAAGTTAATTTGGGAAAACGTTTTCTGATAGTTATATACTGTCCCTCTGTAATAGTTATAGATTGAGATAGGCTTCTCTGTTATAGTTATGGATTGAGTTAGGCTTCTCTGGTATAATTATGAATTTACTTAGGCTTCATCACATGCACTTTTTAATAGTTCTACTTCCTGCCTGAAACCATACACTGCCCAAAAATTACTTCACTGTTAAAAACTCAGAAGTACCTGTCTGAACTTAAACCCAAAAGTACCCTAACTCTACTGATATAGTTATTTTTTATGCAATTTACAGAAAGAAAATGGAAGGAAAACAACAAGCAAATATTATTTCTTTCGAAGTAAAGGTTGAAAATCCAGAAGAAAAAAAAGATGAATTGGATTTCATGGATGAGTCTTCAGACCAACAATTAATAGACTATTTGCAACAAATTGAATCATGTAATAATAATTATGAGGACATTCCGGACAATATAATGTTGGAAGTTTTATAAAATTTTGAAAAAGAATCAGAAGAATAAATTTATATTTAATAATTTAAAATTGTTTGGGGCATTATTCATTTTTATATGTAATTCATGAAGTACTACCAAATGATTATAATATAAAGTGAGACTTATAGTATACTGTGCAACTTTTTTGTGTAACATAGTAAGTTTCCTTTCTCCCACTATATTATCTACAATGTATATTTTACATCTCTTTTTCATCATAAAGGAGCAGGATAGACTACCCATGATCCCCTAGGCCTTCTCAGGGAGTGCTTGCCTTAAAGTATCTGTTTCTGCTTTCCTGACAGACTATGGTATGGATTCCATATACCACAATAACTTCTATAACAACATGCAAGATATCTACAGAGGAGAAGGTGTACATTAAATTTAAGTCTCTACATTGGTACCTACATGTAGATACTTAAATCAAAAAAAAAAACATAAACCAAATGTTTTTTTGATCAGCATCTTTTTTTAAAACTCTCATTCTTTTTCCCCATGGTACGATCCCCGGTCTGCTCCCCGGTGCGCGTACCAGGCGCTCCCCCCGCGAAAATCTATTTTTTTTAATTTTTTTTGTTTGCCCCGCGGGGCCCTTTTATGGCCCCCACATCAAACCTAGGGGGTCAGGGGGGTCTACCCTGCCCCCTTTTGATCATTTCCACCTTTGTTTTTGCTACCTCTTGTGTCTGAATCCTACCGAGACACAAGATGGGGGCCGCTCCAGACTGTTTCGAATGTTTACAGACACCCGAGAGCCAATCAGCTTTCCGCTCGCGAACTCGCGTAGCGCGCTATTACGCGCCCCGGTTCGCGTACCGGGGCGCATTATAGATATATATATTTTTTTTAAGCTAAATTACTCAAAATTCACTGGAGCACATATCTTGAGACATAGCAAAGAAACATCGGGCTACCAGTCCCTACAATTTTTCCAAGTTTGGTGGAAATCCATTCAGCCGTTCGAGCAAAAAGTGAGGTCGACCGCCCTATGGAAATTAACATGGGGAAAACACGTTTTGGGACCCCCCTTTTATCTCGGCCCCCGCTTGACGAATTCCTCCCAAACATTCAGGAAAGGACCGGAGCGCCGCGAGGCAAATTTGAGGAAAATTTCAGGCAGATTCCTCAACCGGCGCCAAAGTTATTCATAATAGAATGTTGCGATTTCCCTATTGAAAATAATCCTAACTATAACTAGCTACTGGCGACCGCCAGTAGGTAATATATATATATATATATATATATATATATATATATATATATATATATATTCACTGAAAAAACCATAGGTTATAGACCATATATAGTTAGGAATTAGCATTTAAAAAACCTTATTTTACTCACACAAAACCATTGAAATTCCATATATAGTTAGTTGCACTAACTATATATCGCGCACCCTCAATCCACTGCTGATGATGTCACATATTACATCATTCATGACATGGTCAGTGACATCACTGATGACATCACTGATGACATCTCAAATGACATCACGGATGACATCACTGATGACATCATCCAGTGACTGTGTGTTTCTGTAAAGTTAAAATATGTCTTACATATTGAAGAATGAGTGGAAGTATAAGTGTCTGGACGAAGGATTTAGTAGGTGCATGACTGAATGTATGAGTGAGTGATTAAATGTGTCTCACTGAGTGCATGGGTTAGTGACTAAACTGTCTTAATTTGTGCATCATTATGTCTGTTGTTCTGTAAACTGCTGCATGTTTTGATCAGTAGCTATATGAGTAACTATATGGGTTATTGATTGATTGCCCAAGTATTTGCATGGGAGACTGAGTGTGTGTGTGGCTGGCTGGGAGGTGTGTGACTCTGTGCAGATCAATGTGTACTTGTATCAATGATTGTATAAGAGACTAAGTATGTGTTAGTATATGGTTGAAAACGTAAGGTGCTCTATGTTTAACTGTATAGATTAGAAAATGGAAGTGTGATTGATTCTTTACAGGACTGACTAGGTGTGTGAGTAACTCCATGGATGAGTGGCAGAGTGTGAGTGTCTGTATAGGTGTATGAGTGCATATGATAGTGTTGTAAAGATGATTGATTGTATGTATGAATGATTGTATGGGTGAATGAGTGAATGTGTGTGTAGACGTAGGAATCAGTGAGTGCGTATGTAGTAACTAGTATTGGTGTGTCAATGGTTTCAAAAATTATACTCTGTATTTAACACTGAGTGTAACAGAGGTTATATTAAAATGTGAGGAGATGCATTGTATTGTCACATGAATGATATCATCAGTGATGTGGTCATTGATGTCAAATGAGATGTCATCAGTGATGTCATCCGTGATGTCATTTGAGATGCACACAGTGGCCTCCTCAGCGCCCAGAATGAAACAGGAAAGGGAGATGTGATCTCAAAGGTGTGTCTTGTCCCAACTGAAATAGTTAAAGTTCGCTCCGCCTTCATCGTGATTCATATCACCTGTGATAGTTCCTGGAGTGTCGTATTGACTGCAAGGCCCTTTGCTGCATCATTTTGGAATAAAGACTTTCCGGTTTAGTCCCCTACTGCGGCCTCTGGCTTTCAATTTTGGAGGGGTTTCTGGATATTAATGCAATGCCAGCCAGACGGTTAAGTTTACTCTGGCGTTGGTGTTTCGGCAGAAATACTTAAAAAAAAAAAATATATATATATATATATATATATATATATATATATATATATATATATATATATATATATATATATATATATATATATATATATATATATATATATATATATTACCTACTGGCGGTCGCCAGTAGGTATATATAGTTAGGATTTTTTCTCTATGGGTTTTTTGAAAATTCTATGTCTAATAACTTTGGCGTTTGTGGACGGAATTGGCTGTAATTTTCAGGAAAATGGCACATTTTGTTTCTGAGCAGCCCTTGATAATTTGGGGGGGGTTCGTCCAGTGGGGGCCGAGAAAAAAGGGGGGTCCCAAAACGTGTTTTTAACATTGAGTTTTCCATAGGGCGGTTGGCCTCACTTTTAGCCCGAACGGCTGAATGGATTTGCACGAAACTTGGCAAAATTGTAGGGACTGGTAGCCCGATGTGCCTTTTGTAGGTCTCAATATATGTGCTCCAGTGGATTTTGAGAAATTAACGTTTAAAAAAAGATATATATCTGTAACAGCGGACCGGGCAGCGCACTGGTTCGCGGACTTTTCGCGCAACGGAGCTTTGTGAAGCGAAGCTGATTGGTTCTCCGGCATCTGTCAACATTCCAAACAGTCCGTAGCGGCCGCCATCTTGTCTCTCGGTAGGATCGAGAGACAAGAGGAGGTCAAAACAAAGGGGGAAATAACTATAAGGGGGCATAGTAGATCCTCGCTGATCCCCTAGGTTTGATGTGGAGGTTTTAAAAGGGCCCCGCGGGGCAAAAAAAAATAATAATAATAATAATTGAACGGCTGAATGGATTTGCACAAAACTTGGCAAAATATTAGGGACTGGTAGCCCGATGTGCCTTTGCTAGGTCTCAATATATGTGCTCCAGTGGATTTTGAGAAATTAACGTTCAAAAAAAGATATATATCTGTAACAGCGCTCCGCTTCGCGTAACAGAGGTTTGCGAAGCTGATTGGTCATTCTGTCACTGGGCTATAGTTGGGATACATCTGGCTGATATTTGGGCTACATTTGTTTTTTTGTGTGTCTGGCGGCCATCTTTGGGCTACATTGGGCTACATTGGGCTTCATTGGGCTACATTCGGCTAATTAGCAAATAGCTCATCGCAAACTAGGAATGGTAAAGAATCGCTATTTATTCCTTAAAGTTCGCTATTTAGGAAATGCAAATAACTTTGATGATACATATGGCGGTTCATCTCTAACAAGATAAGAAGCATAGGGATACATTTATGATGACTGGCGCATCACCAGGGATGTGTTAGTCATTCTGTGCCGCTGTTCCGTCACCTATGGTGTGCTGCATTTACAATGCGGCGCATCATGGGGCAAAAACAGCACAGATGCGTGATGTATCTGTGCCGTAAAGGTGGCGCATTGCTGGAGTTGTATCGCAAGTGTGATGAAGCTCCAGCAAGGGTCGGGGGTGCCCCTGTCGCAGGGTTTCTGTTCTCACACAGAACTGTGGACAGAGGATTGGAACCTCGGCGAATGCATTGCTGGAGTTGTATCGCAAGTGTGATGAAGCTCCAGCAAGGGTCGGGGGTGCCCCTGTCGCAGGGTTTCTGTTCTCACACAGAACTGTGGACAGAGGATTGGAACCTCGGCGAATTAGGGTGTCCCAAAACTCACGTTAGTAATCAAAAACTATTTAGCAAGCTAGGTACAGTGTCACATTGGATATAACAAACTCTCAATGTTTAGACAATCCAGAATATGAACTTATAGTACCTCAGGATACGTGGAACTCATGAACAGTCGGTCGTTATAGATTTCTTAGAAACCAGAACATGGAGTTAAGAAGAACAGATGTGTATTTGAAATGTTTATTTACTAATGCCGTCTTCTCAGGCGTAGTACCTTAGATAATAAAAGTACACATATTATCAGTAGCAAAATTACCAGCATAGTTACTAGTACATAAAAAGTGAATGGTGATAGTATGTTAACATGCTGTAAATGAATAAGAGTTAGCAACACTTATAAGCAGCCGCGGGCCGTGGAGGGAGTTACGGTGAGGCAGGGAGGCGGGGAGGGGAGAAGCAGGGTGGAGAATACAAGTACACATATTATCAGTAGCAAAAATACCAGCATAGTTACTAGTACATAAAAAGCGAATGGTGACAGTATGTTAACATGCTGTAAATGAATAAGAGTTAGCAACACTTATAAGCAGCCGCGGGCCGTGGAGGGAGTTACGGTGGGGCAGGGAGGCGGGGAGGGGGAGGGGCAAGGTAGAGAGGGCTCCACCCTGCTTCTCCCCCTCCCCGCCTCCCTGCCCCATCGTAACTCCCTCCACGGCCCGCGGCTGCTTATATCTCACCCTCCCTAATACACATATTATATTATTTGCTAAGAAGGTCTCTTTGTGTTGGTTTAGGGCGTGCCCATACTTTAGTGTCTTAGATTTGAAGGAATCACATCAGCATACACCAGCTCTCTCTTCATGTGAACCGCATCAACTGTTGTGTATGTGTGTTCGGCAAAGCAATATAAAACCCGCCTCATGCCCAGAATTGGCAGAAGTTGCACTTATGTTATGAGTATGAAGTCGTGGAGATCAGACCTCATAACAATTCTGTATCGTGTTGTTCTTGAAACTTTAGCACTCGCTGTACAGATATAGTTTAACAAGTAAAGCAGATAGTAGACCAATAACATATTATTCTCATGTAAACCACGATGAACTACTAGGTGGAAAGCTAAAGCAACAACTAAGTGTCGTGTGCAGAAGTTGCAAAAAAGGAAAAATGGCGTTTAAACCGGTAATGAGCCCATGCTAACTTAACACGGTGTAAAGATATCCAGGACCTAGATGACACCTCCTCATGATCCGGAAACGAACTGAATAAGATAATAGAAGTGCCATCTCATGAGAGCAGATTGCAAGTTTATATGTGGACGGTCCGCAAGGTAAAGCATTAAAAACTAGGAAAATTTAATGCTAAAGAAAAATAAAACAGCCAAGTACTTTATCGAGTCTTAAGCCAATAGGCAAGGTAAATAATAAAAACTTGACAAATAAGTCAATGAATTGTCAATGAAATGCTAGTACTCAGCATATCAAACATGAAAAAGGTCTATGACATAACTGTGTATGCAAAATAAGCTGCAACAGCCTCCAATAGGAAGTCACCGTCTTCATCCGAAAACAGTTCAGCCATCCAATTTAAAAGCGGAAAAGAACATACGTGCTCTCCCAGCACCGGATCCTCTATCACCATCAGAGGACAGCTCGGTGGGTTTTCAAGAAAGCTCTGTTCCAAGAAAGACTGTGCTGCCGCCAGTAAATTCCAGGGACCAAGTAGTCCATGCATCAATGCCACAGCCATAATCCTTTCGCCAGGACAAACCAACTCGTGAGTAATGATAGGAGTCATCAGCTGATTAAAGTCGACGTCAGGAGAAACCGGTCCGCAGAGACACAAATCAATGGCCCAATCGAAATCACAGGTCAGGCAGTGAAATACAGGCTGGACACAGGTGAAGTAGGAGAACCGAAAAGATAATCCATATGCCGTGCTTAATATCGCCAACGGCATTGTGCCATAATATTCTAGCATACGATTGCGGAACAGTGTCAGCAGCTGCAGGGTCGGAGGTTGCATAGGAGGGACATCCATATTTAAAAATGTAAAAAAGCACAAGAGCGTCCGCTGGTAATGCAAGTAAAAATGCCAATCCACGAACCAGAGTGCAGAAAATACAATGAAAGGAAGCAGGGATGACTCCAAAGATTTTCTCAAATGAAGTCACGAGACCACTGGTAACAACTTTAAAAAAGTGCACCAGGGACTTTGTGGAGGATGCGTTACAGATAGTCGGAAACATGTTGCTGAAATTGAAAGGCAAATGTTAATTGAAAAAGGTTTTGCACCTCTGTATGGGTGTTCGCTATGTGAAGTACGAAAGTTTCACGGGCCGAACTCAAGGCCACCTCTCTCTGAGACAAAAGAGCTCTTATTCTTGCCATGCCGTTGAAACGTGTCTCAAGGTTGGTATTTGTGGCCAGATTGAAAACTCCCTATGTTCATGTGTGGGAGGAAATAGAACATTTCTGCAGCAAATAACCCGTTCACTTACTGTTACGATAAAAGGAATACTTTTAATTAACTCAGAACAATCTTCATTATTGAGCATCAAATAACTACCATTTTCCAACAACTTGAACGTGGGGATGATAGCAGGAACTGGCGTGCCTTGCAACACGCAAGCCATATTTGGTCGGTGTTTGTTGCATGAACCGTGTAAATGTATGTGCCTACACATTAGTGAATGATCTGGCGTCTCAGTGCATTCCTCTCCATTCAGATAAACTTCTTGATCATCTTTGAAACATCTGTATGTGTATGGAAGCGACCAGACCTCATGAAGAAAAGCACTACCTAAAGGTTCATAACGACCTATTGGTATATATTTCATACAATTTGAAAACTTATATAAAGCAAAAGGCAGCGTTATTAAACCGTGGATAAGGCATGTTGCCAAAAAACCCGCAATCCTCTGCTGATGATGTCACTGAGCATGTCATGAATGATGTAATATGTGACATCATCAGCAGTGGATTACGGGTAATGGTATCTCTAGTTTACTCCCTTATAGCTGTCTTTCTTTTAACATAAGTGTCTGTTTCCTTCCCTTATACTTACTGTTTTTGGGTCGCTTCCGGTTCGCGTACCCGCGAGCGAACTGGGAAGCGAACTAAGAGAAATAGAGGTTGGCACAGTTCCAAATATTGTACCAATTTTTTAATAACGGGGAGGTAGTTCTGAAAAGAACTTTTTTTTTTATTTTTCTGAACATTTTTTTACTGTTTTTGAATTTTTCGGAACAGTTTTATATTTTTTGGGGTTTTTCTTGGAGGGGGCAATGAAAACGATTCATTGTAAAGGGCTCAACAGGAGCAACAAAACAAAAAAAAGAAGTATTTATTATTTTGGGCGTTTCGGACAAACTTGCATATGATAGTCAATAGCTCAGTTGATCAGAGTGATGCTTTTTTCTCCGTAGGAAATGAATCCATCGCAAAATGCGCAGATGTGTTTTACATCACCAAATCTCATTTGTATATTTGGCACCATCTCCCTGCCCTCTGGTCCCGTTACTTCCGGTACAACAGATCTTTTGGCCATAATAGGGAGATTATCTAGGTCGTTCCGAAACTGTGCAGCACTGTAGTTGTTAGGATGCCACCTAGTCATATGGCGATGCATTGTGTAGTTTCCGAAACTGTATTTTTTGTCGGTCCCTCTGGACAGTCTATCTTGACATATAAGGCAAGTTACGTATCTTGCATTTACTTTTTTCTGACCTTTGGGAATTTTAAAAAATTGCCAAATGAAGTTTTCTTTCCGGTGAGACGTCCTGGGCTGCTCAGGCAAAAACTGCCTCTCTTCGTGCTCGTCCTCCTGTTCCTCTTCTTCTTCTTCTTGTTGAATTACAACTTGAGCAGGTGGTCCACTCTTCCTTGGATGTGGTGGAGGTGGTGGGGAAGCACCAGCTGAAGCTACTAAAGAAGCCATTGCTCAGTGATCACAAAGGGTCTTTCTCTCACAATGATGAAAGTCAGAGTGAGGAAAAAAGGAGGGATTTTCATCATTTGGGAAAAACAAGAGTTCCCAACCAATCAAAAGTGTTCATTTTAGATCATATGACCTAGTCTTACATCATTAGGAAACCGAAAGTGAAATGAACCAATGAAAAGTGTTATTACCAAGTCACATGACCTGCTGTGTTTACGTTACGCGCTTTGCAGGGCCTCCCGGTTTGCTTCCAGAAACCTGTGCTTTGCGACTCGGTAAGCGTACGAGTTCGTTAACGTAGCACGTCATATGACGTATCACGCGACAACGCGAAACGTCATGCGGACGGGAGGCGTCACGATGTTGTTTTCTAACGCGGCAGTTGCGGTAAAGAAACGTTTACCGGCTCGCGGTCTATTTCGCGGCATCAAGGTCAGCTAACGGGAAGCTTCCAGATTCGCGAAGCGGGAACGAAGAAAAATAAATATTAAAAAAAAAGTTATTAATAAACATATAAAATATATTTTGGGATTTAAAGAAGAATACATTTTACAGCTACAGATATTAGCTGTTAAAAAACCAATGAAATTCACTGAAAAAACCATAGGTTATAGACCATATATAGTTAGGAATTAGCATTTACAAAACCTTGAAAATTCACTGAAAAAACCATAGGTTATAGACCATATATAGTTAGGAATTAGCATTTACAAAACCTTATTTTACTCACACAAAACCATTGAAATTCCATATATAGTTAGTTGCACTAACTATATATCGCGCACCCGCAATCCACTGCTGATGATGTCACATATTACATCATTCATGACATGGTCAGTGACATCACTGATGACATCACTGATGACATCTCAAATGACATCACTGATGACATCACTGATGACATCTCAAATGACATCACTGATGACATCATGACACACCAATACTAGTTACTACATACGCACTCACTGATTCCTACGTCTACACACACATTCACTCATTCACCCATACAATCACTCATACATACAGTCACTCATTATTACAACACTATCATATGCACTCATACACCTATGCAGACAGTCACACACTGCCACTCATCCATGGAGTTACTCACACACCAAGTCAGTCCTGTAAAGAATCAATCACACTTCCATTTCTTCATCTATACAGTTAAACACAGAACACCATACTTCAGTGACATCACTGATGAGATCACTAATGACATCTGAAATGACATCACTGATGACATCTCAAATGACATCACTGATGACATCATGACACACCAATACCAGTTACTACATACGCACTCACTGATTCGTACGTCTACACACACATTCACTCATTCACCCATACAATTACTCATACATACAGTCAGTTATTATTAGAACACTATGATATGCACTCATACACCTAGTCAGTCCTGTGAAGAATCAATCACACTTCGATTTCCTCATCTATAGTTAAACACAGAACACCATACTTTTCACACATATACTAACACATAATTACTCTCTTATACAATCACTGATACAAGTACACATTGATATGCACAGAGTCACACACCTCCCAGCCAGCCACACACACACTCAGTCTTCCATACATCCAGTCATTCTTCAATATGTAAAACGTATTTAAACTTTACAAAAACACACAGACACTAGATGATGTCATCAGTGATGTCATTTGAGATGTCATCAGTGATGTCATCAGTGATGTCACTGACCATGTCATGAATGATGTAATATGTGACATCATCAGCAGTGGATTGCGGGTGCGCGATATATAGTTAGTGCAACTAACTATATATGGAATTTCAATGGTTTTGTGTGAGTAAAATAAGGTTTTGTAAATGCTAATTCCTAACTATATATGGTCTATAACCTATGGTTTTTTCAGTGAATTTTCAAGGTTTTGTAAATGCTAATTCCTAACTATATATATATATATATTCACTGAAAAAACCATAGGTTATAGACCATATATAGTTAGGAATTAGCATTTACAAAACCTTGAAAATTCACTGAAAAAACCATAGGTTATAGACCATATATAGTTAGGAATTAGCATTTACAAAACCTTATTTTACTCACACAAAACCATTGAAATTCCATATATAGTTAGTTGCACTAACTATATATCGCGCACCCGCAATCCACTGCTGATCATGTCACATATTACATCATTCATGACATGGTCAGTGACATCACTGATGACATCACTGATGACATCTCAAATGACATCACTGATGACATCACTGATGACATCTCAAATGACATCACTGATGAGATCACTGATGACATCATCCAGTGACTGTGTGTTTCTGTAAAGTTTAAATATGTTTTACATATTGAAGAATGAGTAGATGTATAAGTGTCTGGACGAAGGATTTAGTAGGTGCATGACTGAATGTATGAGTGAGTGATTAAATGTGTCTCACTGAGTGCATGGGTTAGTGACTAAACTGTCTTAATTTGTGCATCATTATGTCTGTTGTTCTGTAAACTGCTGCATGTGTTGATCAGTAGCTATATGATTAACTATATGGGTTATTGATTGATTGTCCAAGTATTTGTATAGGAGACTGAGTGTGTGTGTGGCTGGCTGGGAGGTGTGTGACTCTGTGCCGATCAATGTGTACTTGTATCAATGATTGTATAAGAAAGTAAGTATGTGTTAGTGTATGTTTGAAAATGTAAGGTGCTCTATGTTTAACTGTATAGACAAGAAAATGGAAGTGTGATTGATTCTTTACAGGACTGACTAGGTGTGTGAGTAACTCCATGGATGAGTGGCAGAGTGTAAGTGTCTGTATAGGTGTATGAGTGCATATGATAGTGTTGTAAAGATGAGTGATTGTATGTATGAATGATTGTATGGGTGAATGAGTGAATGTGTGTGTAGACGTAGGAATCAGTGAGTACGTATGTAGTAACTAGTATTGGTGTGTCAATGGTTTCAAAAATTATACTCTGTATTTAACACTGGGTGAAACAGAGGTTATATTAAAACGTGAGGAGATGCATTGTATTGTCACATGAATGATATCATCAGTGATGTGGTCATTGATGTCATTTGAGATGTCATCAGTGATGTCATCAGTGATGTCACTGACCATGTCATGAATGATGTAATATGTGACATGATCAGCAGTGGATTGCGGGTGCGCGATATATAGTTAGTGCAACTAACTATATATGGAATTTCAATGGTTTTGTGTGAGTAAAATAAGGTTTTTTAAATGCTAATTCCTAACTATATATGGTCTATAACCTATGGTTTTTTCAGTGAATTTTCAAGGTTTTGTAAATGCTAATTCCTAACTATATATGGTCTATAACCTATGGTTTTTTCAGTGAATTTCAATGGTTTTTTAATAGCAAATATCATAAGCTGTCGAATGTCAAGTACGTGGTAAGTAAAAACATTTTCGTGTTTATGCACACTGATCTGCTTTGAATACTGCCCCCCACCCCTCATTTCTATTAGGAGTACTCTCTCTTTGCAGATAGTGAAGGGTAGTTAACGCAGCCCTTTGCCCCCTTTGTAATCCGTCGTGCCTGCTTCTCTCTCCATTTGATTGATTGTTCTCTTTGGTTCATTCTCTATTTACAAACAAGCACAGAGTCGCAATACTCTGTTTAGTCTTTGCAGATAGCGAAAAATCGTGTAAAAAAACAAAAGGAATCGAGCAAAATCAGTAGGCCACTAATGGGATCTCTTTTTGACCTCGCTAAAATAGAAACATTAGGAACAACCTGTTGAAAATAGCAATGCGTATGTACATAAGCGGCGTTCATTTGTGTTCACAGTACCCCTTGTTGATTGTTTCAATCGAGCATTGAATTGTTCGAAGTTAATTCTCTTAAGGATCTTCTCTACCTGCAAACGAGGAAGAATAGGAATATTCTCTCTCCCTTTGCAGATAGTGAAGGGTAGGTAACGCAAGCCTTTAACACGTCGTACCTATTTCATTCCTCATTGATTGATTGATTGTCCGAACATTGACTGTTTGGGAATTAGTTCTTTTTGGAGGTATTCCCTGTTTGCAAATAAACGTAGGAAAATCTTTGCAAGTAGTGAAAGGGTACGTAATGCGGACCTTTCTCCCCCGTTGTAATCTGTCATGCCTATCTACTCCCCACTGATTGATGCACCTTTTTCACCCGGACCATTTACTAGAGATACGTCATCTGGCCCGACCAGAGAGCACCCCTAGTGAAAAGGACATATGCAATAATAACGAAGTGATCACTGTATCCTGTTAACAGAAACTTTACCATGAAACAACCTGGAAAGAAAAAAATAGGAAAACGAAAATCAGTAGGCCACTGATGAACATGAACTTTTATTAAACAACAAACAAAGAAACGATAACATAACGTAATGATAAAACCTATTAATGTCCTAGAAACAAGAAAACGTTAAAGTATGCCAGTGGTGAGAGACCAGAAAAACAGTCCGAGAAACCAAATCACCCCTCGCTGTCCCAACTCATGCACTCTGAAAGTTCAAAGTTTTGAGGAGTGCTTGTAACATTGTCTGAAGCCTATTTGCAATTGCTTCATCTTCACTATTCTTAAAGTAAGTGGGGGCTGTTGTGATGCGGTGCCACCCTGAACCGCTTGACGGAGGCCCCCGAGGGACGGTGTCATGTCGCGGACTCGGAGGGGGCGCTTGGCTCCGGCCCCCTCCCCAAGTCGTGTTGCCCTGGTGTGGCCTGAGATCGCCCCCGACATAGGTGGCCGGCTCCCGGGGTCAAGCGGAACTTTTTTCCTTTTGGTGACTCTTCCATTCTTCACCTTGTCCCACAATCCGTTTCACCTAAAGACACGCTGTAGTGGGGCACCCCTTTTCCGTTTCATTTGCCATTCAGCCCGCTTTTGCTACACTGTGCCTCTTCCGCTATTCAGCTGTTTACCGCCCGCTCTTTCGACTACAGCGTCTCGCTCACCATGTACTTGAGTTGCTCCCGCTCTTGCGGTGCAGCGATAGGCGGCTGCCACAGGACTCTCAAAATGGCGGCCATCTCTTCAGATTTGGGCGTGGTCCACTAAAATGGGCCTGCGACACCTTGGAACTCGGACGCTTGTCTGCTAGAGCTTGGGCTCCATTCTCGAAAGCGTCCCCTCATCCTTGAAGATTCTACAAAAGTCTTGGGGGCCCCCGACTCCCGCAGGCTTCTGGTGGGGAGCGCCTAGCATGATTGCTCGTGGAATGGCCACGACGGAGCTACGAAATGGTGGTGCTCTCATGCTAACGCCAGCTTCAGTCTGAAACATCCAGAAACACTGTAGACTACCAATTCGATCAGTTCCGGTAGCGCTCCAACGTGACCCGGTAGAGAAGAACTTGCCCTCCCCTCTTTGACTGATGGTTCTTGTTGCCTGTCCCTTCTGTTGTCATTTAACAGAACTATTTAGCCTGCTGAAAGGGGTTGTGTGCCGTCCGCTGGTTGGTGGAGACATTTTGACTATATTCTGGACCTGCGTTGTCGCGTAATGCGTCATATGACGTGCCGCGTTAGAAAGTTTAATAAATTATTAAACACAATAAACAATCCTTAAAAAATAAAAAAAAATAAAAAATAATCAACAAAACCAACAATCAATTAACAACAGTATTTGAAAAGTCTATCATTCATTTTTCATTGCAGTACGCTGCCCAGAAAGCTTCCCGGTTCCCGGACCGGGCGCTACCCACGCAAAAAAACAAAAAAAAAATTTTTTTTTTTTTTGCCCCGCGGGGCCGTTTTAAAGCCTCCACATTAAACCTAGGGGGTCAGGGAGGATCTACTATGCCCCCTTATGGTTATTTGCCCCTTTGTTTTGGCCTCCTCTTGTCTCTCGATCCTACCGAGAGACAAGATGGCGGCCGCTACGGACTTTTTGGAATGTTGACAGACGCCAGAGAACCAATCAGCTTCGCTTCACAAAGCTCCGTTGCGCGAAAAGTACGCGTCCTGGAGCGCTGCCCAGAGCGCGCTTACAGATATATATCTTTTTTTAAACGTTAATTTCTCAAAATCCACTGGAGCACATATATTGAGACCTACAAAAGGCACATCGGGCTACCAGTCCCTACAATTTTGCCAAGTTTCGTGCAAATCCATTCAGCCGTTCGGGCTAAAAGTGAGGCCAACCGCCCTATGGAAATTAACATGGGAAAAACGCGTTTTGGGACCCCCCTTTTTTCTCGGCCCCCCCTTGACGAACCCCCCCAAAATTTTCAGGGGCTGCTCAGAAACAAAATGTGCCATTTTCCTGAAAATTTCAGCCAATTCCGTCCACAAACGCCAAAGTTATTAGACATAGAATTTTCAAAAATCCCATAGAGAAAAAATCCTAACTATATATACCTACTGGCGACCGCCAGTAGGTAATATATATATTACCTACTGGCGGTCGCCAGTAGGTATATATAGTTAGGATTTTTTCTCTATGGGATTTTTGAAAATTCTATGTCTAATAACTTTGGTGTTTGTGGACGGAATTGGCTGACATTTTCAGGAAAATGGCAAATTTTGTTTCTGAGCAGCCCTTGAGGGGGGGTTCGTCCAGGGGGGGCCGAGAAAAAGGGGGGTCCCAAAACGTGTTTTTAACATTGAGTTTTCCATAGGGCGGTTGGCCTCACTTTTAGCCCGAACGGCTGAATGGATTTGCACGAAACTTGGCAAAATTGTAGGGACTGGTAGCCCGATGTGCCTTTTGTAGGTCTCAATATATGTGCTCCCGTGGATTTTGAGAAATTAACGTTTAAAAAAAGATATATATCTGTAACAGCGGACCGGGCAGCGCTCCAGTTCGCGTACTTTTCGCGCAACGGAGCTTTGTGAAGCGAAGCTGATTGGTTCTCCGGCGTCTGTCAACATTCCAAACAGTCCGTAGCGGCCGCCATCTTGTCTCTCGGTAGGATCGAGAGACAAGAGGAGGCGAAAGCGAAGGGGCAAATGACCATAAGGGGGCATAGTAGATCCTTCCTGACCTCTTAGGTTTGGTGTACCATTTTGCCAAGTTTGGTGTAATTCCGTTCAGCCATTCAGGCTGTAGACGTATGTAAATGTCCTATGGAAAATTGCATGGGGAAAACACATTTGAAAGTGTTGAAATTTAGAACCAATTAAAATGTTACTTTGGTTTTGTATTTGTGTGTGATGAAAGTTAATTGGGTATGTATATATGTCAAATGAGAGGAAACCACAGCCATTTTGTGATACTACTGTCTGAGGTACATTTGTGAGGAATTTTTGGTGGTGAATTTCTGGTGTTTGATTTACACAGTACTAACACTTCTCCTACTTTTAAAAAGGTGAGTTGTTAATTTGTAAGGGGAACTATGTTGTACACTTGAAGATAATTTGAAAAATGTTTTCTGTTATTTATTTGCAGTCCTTCTGTTATACTAAATACTTGATAAAGTTAGTTTTATATTAGGTATTACTAAAAACGATAAATTAAAGTGATTATTTTTTTCTGCAATTTACAGCAAGCAATTTCAAAATAAAATGGCTCACAATGAAGAGACCGTGGCAATTTCTTTTGAATTGTCCACTACATTGATTGAAATTGAGAGCACCAATAATGAAATATTGTCACAAGGAGGAGATGACGTGTATGATTTCATTAGATTGATTGAAATTGACAGCACCAATAATGAAATATTGTCACAAGGAGGAGATGACTTGAATGATTCCACTACATTGATTGAAATTGAGAGCACCAATAATGAAATATTGTCACGAGGAGATGACTTGAATGATTCCACTACATTGATTGAAATTGACAGCACCAATAATGAAATATTGTCACAAAGAGGAGATGACTTGAATGATTCCACTACATTGATTGAAATTGACAGCACCAATAATGAAATATTGTCACAAGGAGGAGATGACTTGAATGATTTTTTTGATCAATCTGTTGATGGCGAATTTATCGAATGTTTGGAGACCATAGAGTTACAAGAATCATCATTGCAGACTTTTCATGAGGAAATTGCTGATGAGGACATGTTACTAGTTCTTTCAAATTTAGAAAATTCTGAAGAATAAATTTATATTTAGAAATCAAAAATTGTTTGAGACATTATTAATTTTTATTTTTAATTTATGAGGTTGTAGCGAAGTGATTGTAGTATAAAATGAGACTTATAGTATAGAGTGCAACATTTTTATGTTACATGGTAAGTTTACTCATATTTACTTCCCTTCTGCCACTATATTATCTCCAATGTGTATTTGACATCTCTTCTTCATCTCCGGCCTCCTTTCTCTCACTGTGTGTCTCCGATGCATCTTATCGCTGCTATTTTGTGTAAAAGTACGCGAACTGGAGCGCTGCCCAGAAGAGAGTAAAATAAAATAGTTCGGAACGTGAAAAGGGGGCAAAGTAGAGTACCCC
This sequence comes from Lissotriton helveticus, assembly GCF_964261635.1. Classification (NCBI taxonomy): domain Eukaryota; kingdom Metazoa; phylum Chordata; class Amphibia; order Caudata; family Salamandridae; genus Lissotriton; species Lissotriton helveticus. The sequence continues at coordinate 55,580,326 of NC_136059.1, forward strand.
TCACCCCCTAGGCCTTTTCAGGCGGTCCCAAAAGGATCAGTTTCTGCTTTCCTGAGAGATTATGGTATGAGTTCCATATACCACAATAATTTGCATTACAACATGCAAGATATCTATCTCCTATTACCAACTTTTGGAGATATTCGCGCTAAGCTCCAAAAAGTAACACCTGCCCTGAGCAGTTCTTAGCCATGTTATCCAATGGGAGGTGGATAACATGGCTAAGAGCATTAGCTCGGTAATGCATGAATATCGCTGACTTTTTAACGATATTCATGCATTGCGGCCGTTTTTTATCGCATTTGCGATAAACCTTGATAATAGCAAGGTTTATCTTCGATAATTTCTGACGATGCTTAGCGGTAAAAAATTCGTTGGTAAGCATCGTTAGCGATAAATATCGCTTAACTTTGGTAATATGCACCAACGTCTGTTAACGTTCGATTCGAAGGAAATGAGGAAGTGTTGAAAAACATTGTTTGCGCCATCTTGCCTTTTTTGAAATGCCACGCTTTTGTCGTGCACGGCAGCCATTTTAGATGCCTTGACCAGACCCACTCTCTGCACGCTGTCGATTCGTAGCATGGCTCCCCACCCTCGCAAGCATCTTCCCCAGGCACTGGTCACCCCCGCTCTCTGTCTTATGCATGGGCAATAAACCTCCCCCCATCTGCGCTGCTCTTCCCTGAGAATCACACTCTGTGCCCGCCCGACACCTCCCTTTCGCCCTATTCACTACCGCACCCTCTGACACTCCTCTTCCTCTGTGTCCGATTGTCCAGGCTATCAGCTAGCCCTGCAGATGTAGTTTATGGCTCCAGCTGTAAAGAATCACCCCTCTTCAAAGGAGTTATAGTAGATCAAGGCCCACACCCGATGAGATCCGTCACACCACACGTGTTCCTACTATCTGAAAACCATCCTAGTAAGTCCAGTGGGTCGCTCACTACTTATCCTACCAGCGTGTAGCCCCAGTGCGTTGTGGTCCTTGTAGTCAGCATCAGCGGGTGCGCCTCTGCCTGGGTCTCGAAGAAAAATCAGTCGCGTTGGCCATCCCTGGACACCGGTGTTTCGAGGTTGTTGCCTCTCGTCAGCAGGGAGTAGGAAAGTGTGAAGGGGTGCTGCGTAGGCTGCCAAAAATATTTTCAGGTTTGGTACCGCTCGTGGCACGTAGGAGCGCAACCCGGGCTCGTCAGCCCCACCGGCCCAAGGGAGCCTGAATGTACAAGTAAGTCCAGTGGGTCGCTCACTACTTATCCTACCAGCGTGTAGCCCCAGTGCGTTGTGGTCCTTGTAGTCAGCATCAGCGGGTGCGCCTCTGCCTGGGTCTCGAAGAAAAATCAGTCGCGTTGGCCATCCCTGGACACCGGTGTTTCGAGGTTGTTGCCTCTCGTCAGCAGGGAGTAGGAAAGTGTGAAGGGGTGCTGCGTAGGCTGCCAAAAATATTTTCAGGTTTGGTACCGCTCGTGGCACGTAGGAGCGCAACCCGGGCTCGTCAGCCCCACCGGCCCAAGGGAGCCTGAATGTACAAGTAAGTCCAGTGGGTCGCTCACTACTTATCCTACCAGCGTGTAGCCCCAGTGCGTTGTGGTCCTTGTAGTCAGCATCAGCGGGTGCGCCTCTGCCTGGGTCTCGAAGAAAAATCAGTCGCGTTGGCCATCCCTGGACACCGGTGTTTCGAGGTTGTTGCCTCTCGTCAGCAGGGAGTAGGAAAGTGTGAAGGGGTGCTGCGTAGGCTGCCAAAAATATTTTCAGGTTTGGTACCGCTCGTGGCACGTAGGAGCGCAACCCGGGCTCGTCAGCCCCACCGGCCCAAGGGAGCCTGAATGTACAAGTAAGTCCAGTGGGTCGCTCACTACTTATCCTACCAGCGTGTAGCCCCAGTGCGTTGTGGTCCTTGTAGTCAGCATCAGCGGGTGCGCCTCTGCCTGGGTCTCGAAGAAAAATCAGTCGCGTTGGCCATCCCTGGACACCGGTGTTTCGAGGTTGTTGCCTCTCGTCAGCAGGGAGTAGGAAAGTGTGAAGGGGTGCTGCGTAGGCTGCCAAAAATATTTTCAGGTTTGGTACCGCTCGTGGCACGTAGGAGCGCAACCCGGGCTCGTCAGCCCCACCGGCCCAAGGGAGCCTGAATACAAGTAAGTCCAGTGGAGTCGGAGTGCGACCCATTCTGTATATGAAAACCATCCTATATTGTGATTGGGGAGGGGACCGAGCCTGAAGCGGTAGATTCCAGGAACGACTCTTTGTACATCAAAGTTTTTACAATTATGTGTCACATTAAAAATATATAGCACTCCAACAAAGTAGTAGGAATATAAAACTTTAATAACATATAAATATATACAACAAAACAAAAACAGTAAAAACATTTAAACAACGAAGAGACCGTGGCAATTTCTTTTGAATTCCTGATGAGGACATGTTACTAGTTCTTTCAAATTATGAAAATTCAGAAGATGTTGCCTGGGGGTGGGTCGTCAGTAGCAGTCTGTTGTGCGAATAGTTCCAAGGCAGCAGAACGCGCTGAAATCTAGATGGCACGAAAGTGATGTCTAGTAAGTTGCCGCCCAGCAAATAACGGCGTGGGGCGCCGCGGGGGTGAGTGAGTCCAGTAGGCACCACAGCTATTCTTACCGGCATTGCAGAATTACTGCTGGGGACAATGCCTGTGCTGTAGCAGGGTCACAGCAGAAACAAAAAGGATTCTGTTGAAGATGTTGTTGGTTTTCAATTTGAAAACAGTTCTGGTGTCAACTGCTATGCTAATGTAGTGGTTAATGTTTTGTTTTCTCTAGAAAATTTAAAAGAGGGGTGGCAGTCCAAAGTTCCGTTAAAAGGGCAAAGGAAAGGATCGGTGGTTTGAACTATCAGTCAAAAAGGGGAGGGGGTGCAACAATTTTTCCTGCCGGGTCACACTGTGCTTTCACCGGAACTGAGGTCTGCAGGATTCTAGTAATTCAAAGTGAGGCTGGCGCCAGCATGGGAGCGCCGACGTCCCGCGGATACAGTTTCGTCACTCCACGGGCGATCATGGCAGTCATTCCCCATCGGGGGTGTCTGCGGGGGTCGGAGACTCCCGCGGCTCCTCTAGAATCTTCAAGGTCGTGGAGGACTACGGTGGTGGAGTCAACCAGTGACCGGGCCATTTCTTTATGCTGGGCCCGCTCTTGCCAGGTCGACCGCCATTTTGAGAGTTCGGTAGCTACTGGCGATCGCGGGGTCAAATGAGCGGACGGGCTCCACCCTGCCGGGCGAGACGTTGCAGCATCGCCACAGTGGAAGAACCCTTTTCCGGGCGCCTGGAGCGCTGAGGGTGCAGGTGGGAAGCCTCCACTGGGGAGGCGGGAGAGGCCTGTTCGCATCGTCTCTCCCTCCCAGTGCACCCCACGGCGTCTCGCTTGAGATTTGTTATGGCCGGACCAGGCGATGAGGACGAGGGGGGGGGTCGGAGGCATGTGCAAGACATCCCCCCCCAGTGTTGTCGCAGCCATTATTCAAGAAAGAAGAAGTGTCTTCGGGCCGGGCTTCCGGTGGATGTCGGCCGGACGCCCCTGGCTCTGGCCCCATGAACGGGTTCCTTGGTTTATCGGCTGCAGCCGGATCCCGTCGGCCTCGGCCCCCCGACCGTTGGTGGCCGGACCGGAAGAGCATGTGGCGGGACTACCTGAAACTCTCAAGGGCCACCGCGGCCGGACTGGGAGAGAGAGGGGAGGGTCGAGGAGACATTCCCCCCCTGCAACTCTTCAGCGTTGTAAAGGCAATCCCCTGGCCGGGTCCCGCTGGCCTCGGCCTCTCCTCCGGCTACACCCTACGTTAGGATCTCCTGGCCGAGGCGTGGTGGCAGGACCCGCCTTATATGGGCTGCTCCCGGCTGGGCGTAGCCGCAACCCTGCCCCACCTTGGAAGTTTCCAGAGTGGGGGCGGATGTTCTACTGACTTGCATTTTCCCTAGTCTATCGATTTTTTGGGCGTGGCAGGCGGTGGGACAGCGAGGGGTGATTTGGTTTCTCTTACTGTTTTTCTGGTCTCTCACCACTGGCATATTTCTAACGTTTTTTTGTTTCTAGGACATTAATAGGTTTTATCATTACGTTATGTTATCGTTTCTTTGTTCGTTGTTTAATAAAAGTTCATGTTCATCAGTGGCCTACTGATTTTCGTGTTCCTATTCTTTTCTTTCCAGGTTGTTTCATGCTAAAGTTTCTGTTAACAGGATACAGTGATCACTTCGTTATTATTGCATATGTCCTTTTCACTAGGGGTGCTCTCTGGTCGGGCCAGATGACGTATCTCTAGTAAATGGTCCGGGTGAAACAGGTGCATCAATCAGTGGGGAGTAGATAGGCATGACAGATTACAACGGGGGAGAAAGGTCCGCATTACGTACCCTTTCACTATTTGCAAAGATTTTCCTACGTATATTTGCAAACAGGGAATACCTCCAAAAAGAAAAATTCCCAAACAGTCAATGTTTGGGGAAACAATCAATCAATGAGGAACGAAATAGGCACGACGTGTTAAAGGTTTGCGTTACCTATCCTTCACTATCTGCAAAGGGAGAGAGAATATTCCTATTCTTCCTCGTTTGCAGGCAGAGAAGATTCTTAAGAGAACCAACTTCGAACAATTCAATGCTCGATTCAAACAATCAAGAAGGGGTACTGTGAACACAAATGAACGCCGCTTATGTACATACACATTGGTATTATCAACAGGTTGTTCCTAATGTTTCTATTTTAGGGAGGTCAAAAAGAGATCCCATTAGTGGCCTACTGATTTTGCTCGATTCCTTTTGTTTTTTTACACGATTTTTCGCTATCTGCAAAGACTAAACAGAGTATTGCGACTCTGTGCTTGTTTGTAAATAGAGAATGAACCAAAGAGAACAATCAATCAAATGGAGAGAGAAGCAGGCACAACGGATTACAACGGGGGCAAAGGCCTGCGTTAACTACCCTTCACTATCTGCAAAGAGAGAGTACTCCTAATAGAAATGAGGGGTGGGGGGCAGCATTCAAAGCAGATCAGTGTGCATAAACACGAAAATGTTTTTACTTACCACGTACTTGACATTCGACAGCTTATGATATTTGCTATTAAAAAACCATTGAAATTCACTGAAAAAACCATAGGTTATAGACCATATATAGTTAGGAATTAGCATTTAAAAAACCTTATTTTACTCACACAAAACCATTGAAATTCCATATATAGTTAGTTGCACTAACTATATATCGCGCACCCGCAATCCACTGCTGATCATGTCACATATTACATCATTCATGACATGGTCAGTGACATCACTGATGACATCACTGATGACATCTCAAATGACATCACTGATGACATCACTGATGACATCTCATTTGACATCATTCTTGTGCTAATACGATAAACCTCTTCAGACTCTAATATAACCTTAGATACACTCAGTGTATACAGACACTCACACACTGCCACTCATCCATGGAGTTACTCACACACCCAGTCAGTCATGCAAAGAAACAATCTCACCTCCATTTCTTCAACTATACAGTTAAACACACCTTACTTATTGAAACATATACTAACACATATTTACTCTCTTATACAATCCCTGATACAAGTTCACAATGATCGATACAACCACTCACTCATTCAGTGGCTCTCATGCACAGTTATTTATATATGCGAACTCTCACATGTACTGTGTTTTACATATGTACTTACTATGACATGTAGCATTGAGATATCCATTCACTCATCAATACACTCATGCACACAGTCAACTGCCCATGTAGCTGTTTCCACATGCACTCTTGAACTCATACACCTAGTGAATCAACTGCTCACACATCTATGCACAGAGTCACACACCTCCCAGCCACCCCTAAACAAACTCAATCTCCCATACAAATATTTGGGCAACCAATCAATAACACATATAGCCTCTCGTATAGCTAATGATCAACACATGCAGCAGTTTACATCACAACAGACATTATGATGCACAAATGAAGACAGTTTAGTCACTAACCCATGCATTCAGTGAGACACATTTAATCACTCACTCATACAGTCAGTCACGCACCTACTAAATCCTTCATCCAGACACTTATACATCCACTCATTCTTCAATATGTAAGACATATTTTAACTTTACAGAAACATACAGTCACTGGATGTTGTCATCAGTGATGTCATTTGAGATGTCATCAGTGATGTCATCAGTGATGTCACTGACCATGTCATGAATGATGTAATATGTGACATGATCAGCAGTGGATTGCGGGTGCGCGATATATAGTTAGTGCAACTAACTATATATGGAATTTCAATGGTTTTGTGTGAATAAAATAAGGTTTTTTAAATGCTAATTCCTAACTATATATGGTCTATAACCTATGGTTTTTTCAGTGAATATATATATATATATATCCACAAAGGTGCAATCTTCAATACATCCGCTCGCACGAGTGAAAGAAAAGATCACGCAACTCCAACGTGCAGATTTGGCATAAGTTCTTTTAATCCAACAGAGCCACTAGATCCGACGCGTTTCGGGCATCCGCCCTTGCTCACAGATCGTCAGACATTGATTTCTCCACAGTTTAAGTACACATTTTTTTCTTGATTTTTTTCACCATTTTTTTGAAAACTCACACGTGATTAATGAACATAGAGGACACACTACAAAGTATAGTCATAGCGGTCTACTTTTCCTTATTGCCAAACTATCTAACTCCACTTCAAATCAATTTGCTAATGGTTATAATTGCGATTGTGCGATTAACACAATATTGCATTAATTCATGAGTTACAATGATTTAAACATTTTAAATAAAACATTTTAAAATTCACATAAGCGCACATGTCAAGATATAAAAGACAAATATATAAAAAGGAGACTGCGCGCCTGTTAAAAATAGAACATCGTCCACATTCCTGCATAAATGCAATGGTCAACACCAGTAAAAGAAATTATTCACAGATTAAAAAACCTCATTATGGTTTCTTGTATAAATATTTGATAAACAGAGTACATGTGTAAACTAATGTCGGTATTGAAATGTGCAAAATACGCTGTGCAAATATTTAGCAATAAAGTGCATACTTAAGATGTGCAAAATACGCATCATATGTAAACAAATACTCATAGTGCAAATTAGACACAATCCCAACAATATAAATAAATTCATAGAGACTCTGTAAGATATTGTATAGTGCATAAATGCATAATATATTGATTGGCCAATAATAGACGATATATGTTCACATAGTGCAGGCATGCGCAGTCAATTCAAAAAGTCGCAATAAACCAATATTGGAGAAAAGACAATTGAGGGATAAATCCCCCAAATGGCCAAATTAGTCGGCAGACCTCCATATTTAGCCCACAATGTCTATGTTCTCAATGAAAAGTACCCGAAAAAATGGTAGCTACTAAAAATAGTGAGGGTGGGGGAAAAAAATCCTGGATTGTACAAAAGTACTGATCCATAAAAATATATGGGAGGAAAAGAAAATCTTTTCTATCAGAGACTAAATAGTAAGAACAGGCAGACAGACAGGAAACTCATGACGAATAAAATCCCATAGAGAGGAAAAATTGAATATTATAGAAAGACACGAAGGTCCTCAGTGGTGTTTAACCCATTCGGGAAACGGCTGTCTAACACCAAAATAAATTGGGATTCCAGTCTTCTAAGCATTTTATCCCTGTCACCGCCTCTACGTGGTTTGGGGATAGAGGCGATGAAAAGGTAGCTCAGGCATTGAAGGTTGTTGTTATGAATGGCTTTGAAGTGCCTGGCCACGGGATACGTGCCATCGTTATTGACAATGGCACGTAAGTGCTGAAGAATCTTGACATGTACCTGGAGCCTCGTGCTGCCAACATATCTGAGGCCGCAGGTACATGTCAGGACATAGACAGCAAAATCTGACTTGCAAGTGTGTGACCCCTTAATAGCAATCATATCAGGATTGAAGGGTGTGGGGTATTTGGTCGTGTTCACCCCAAACTTGCAAGCACGACAGCTGAAGCAACGGGTAAAGCCCGGCCGGGATAACCACTGTTCTTTTTTGCCCAGCTCTGGAAATTCCCTACTGATTTGTGATCTGAGGCATGGGCCCGTCAGATAATCTGGGTGATAACACCAAATCCGTCTTAAGAACAGGCCATCTTTGTTTTATGATGGACCTGATTTTACTCTCTTGTTTGTTGAAGGTCATGATTAATCTGGGTGTGGAGTCATTGGAATCGGGAACAGGAACAGCATTACTTGGATCTTCAGGGGCTAGAAGTGATTCACGAGTTCTTTCTTTTGTTTTTTGGACGGCCTGTTTTAATATTTATTTATTTTATTTATTTATTTTACATATTTTTAAAGCACATGGCTGCCCGTGAGCGTCCCAGCGCTAGTGATATGAATGACAGAGGGGGTTGAGGAAGAAGTGTTATGGGAACAGCCAGGTCTTGAGTGCCTTACGGAATGGAAGAAGATTGGGCTGGGCCCGAATGTCAGAGGGTAGTGAGTTCCATAACTTAGAGGCGTTATAAGCGAATAGTCGGCCTCCAGAGCGGGCTTTATTGATCCTGGGTACGGATGCCAGATTGTCGTGCGAAGAGCGGAGAATTCGGTTAGTCCTGTAGGGGGTGACAAGGTCTTTTAGAATGGGTGGGGCCTTTCCCTGCAAGATTTTATGGGTAGTGCAAAGAGCCTTAAAGTGCACTCTTTCCTGAATGGGCAGCCAGTGCAGGGCTTTGAGGGCTGGCTTGGCTGAGCAGCGGCGGTGTGTTCCTGTAGCAGCAGTATTTTGCACCGTTTGGAGTTTTGTCAATACCTTTTTAGGAGCCCCTAAATATAAGGCGTTGCCGTAGTCCAGACGGGACATCACCAGACCCTGGATCAATAGTTTTTGAGATTGGGCCGGGAGTAAGGGAAGGATTTTTCTAGCCGTCCGTAGGAGGCCATAGCAAACCCCGGCCGTTTTCCTTGCTTGGTTGGAGAAGTTAAGATCTTCATCCAGCCAGATTCCTAAACTCTTGATCCCGTGATTAGGGTTAGGTGGTGTGCCCATGCAAGGTGGCCACAGGGTTTCAGGGCGGAAGTGTAATTGGTTGCCCAAGACATGATCTCCGTCTTTCCACTATTGAGCTTGAGATGGGACATGTTCATCCATTCGGTAATGTCGCTGAGACAGGTGTAAAGATTAGTGGGGGAGTTATGTTGACTAAGAGAGACCACCAGCTGGGTGTCATCAGCGTATGTTAAAAGCTTAATTCCAAATTGGGTGACAATTTTCTCAAGGGGGGACATATAAACGTTAAAAAGGGTCGGGCTCAGAGAAGAGCCCTGAGGTACCCCACAGTGTATGGCAGTAGGCCTGGAGATAAAATTACTATCCGCTACCTGAAATGACCTGTTGTCCAGAAAGGATTCCAGCCATGACAAGGCCGTCTCAGCTATACCGAGGTCCCTAAGCCTATGGACCAATATCGAGTGGTTGACGGTGTCGAAGGCTGCGCTTAGATCCAGGAGGATCACTCCCACTGATCCTCCTGCGTCAATGATCATTCTCGCCTCTTCGACAACCGCCAACATCGCGGTCTCCGTACTCTGGCCGGGTCTGAAGCCAGTTTGTGAGGGCCTAAGGAGATCATTGATTTCAAGGAAGTTCAAGAGTTGATGGATGACACATTTTTTAGCGATCTTGCTTATGCCTGGGAGCAGGGATATCGGACGGAAGTTGCTTAACTCTAGAGGATCTAGGTACGTTTTTTTAATTAGGGCTTTAATAATTGCTTTTTTCCAGGTACGTGGGACAATATCCTGGGCCAGCGAGGTGTTAATCAATGTTGCCATGGCCGAAAGGATGGTAGGGGCAACTGATTTTAGGATGTTAAAAGGTGCCGGGTCTAATGGGGATCCACTTTTAATTGTGTGAAGTATAGAGGATAGAGTATAGTCATGGGGGTGAACCGAGTTAGATGAGGTTCGCCTGTATGTGGAATGGAGCTGGACTGGTTGGAAAGGGAGGGTATGTCTGGTATTTGTGATGGGAGGGAATTGAGGATGTTCTTGATCTTTGAGTCAAAAAATTCAGCTAGTTCATTGCACCGGCTGACCGAAGGTTCAACGGGGGGGGGCGGATCCGGGGTTTTCAGAAGTTTTTTAGCAATTTGAAAGGTCGCTCTAGATGAGTTAGTTGATGATTTGATTTTTTCTTCAAAGAAATTTGATTGAGCGGTTTTAAGAGCCTTTTTATAATTCCGCATCGTACGTTTATATTCTAGTTTTTTCATAGGGTCAAAAAAAAAATTCCACTCTCTTTCGTTTTTTTTGCAGATCTTTTTTAGGAGGCGTATTTCCTGGGTGAACCATGGCGAGGTAATTTTGCCCCGAGGTTTGCAGGTGGATTTTTTTGGCAGAGTCTTGTCCAGTGACTCTTCAATCCTTTTGGAGAACTGGAGTTCGGCTAAATCAGTGTCGGGGACTAGAGATGGGGAGGATTGCTCCAAGTTATGCTTCCATTTTTCTAGGTCTAGTGTGGCCCAAAGTCGAGTAGGTTTGCTAACTGGAGGTTTGGGGTGAGCGATGGTGGGAAGCCGCCAGTTTAATGAAATTTAAAAAGTGATCTGACCATGGTAGCGGAGTAGGACATAGAGTCATAAGATCGGGAATGCTAGAAAAGATAGGGTCCAGGAGATGACCCATTGTATGGGTGGGGTGCCTACTTAGCAGTCTGAGCTGGAGGGTTTCCAGGTCTGATATTAACTCAGCGGCTAGTTTGTCTTAACCCTTGTCGAAATGGATATTGAGATCCCCAAGGATCGTAAAGGTGGAGTGCATGGCGGCTAGTATTGCTGAATGTCCCAGCGCGAACTCTCTAGGCGAACGAACGAGTAGGTAAGGGCAAAGCGCACTTTTTAAAATCAAGCGCAGCAGTTTTTAAAAGTGACACACAAATTTAGTTTTATGGTCTACTGGTGGTGCAAACTAGGTGAGGTGAGACAAAAGAAAGCTTGACACACACTAGAATTACAATCAACTAAATGGTGCACAAAAGAATAAAATAACATAAAAGGTGCGAGATGCAATTCCTGACTCCCAGCTTCCGCCTCAAGAGTCTATCACTATCAATATTGATTCTTTGTAGCCCCTTTGGCGGAATCTATCTAGTGCTTCTTCCAAACATGCAGTAAAATCATCATCTGTGCTGCAAATTCTTTTAAGTCTAAGAAGCTCCCCAAAGGGGATATTATTGATGACGTGTCTTGGATGAGCACTGCTGGGGTGTAAAACACTATTTCCAGCAGTGCTTTTTCGGTGTAACTTGGTGGCTAGATGTGAATCGTGTATGAAAACCTTAACGTCTAGAAATTCTGCTTCATACTTATTGATGGATGACGTAAATTTAAGGTTTTCATGATTGTTATTGATAGAACTAACAAATTTCTCAGAACTATCTACATCACCCCTCCACAAAATAAAAACGTCATCAATGTAGCGCATCCAATGCACTACGTGTTCATCCAAGATAGCCCCATAGGTGTGCCGTAGGACCTGCTCCTCCCACCAGCCAACGTGAAGACACGCATAGATGAGGAGAAGCAGGCCCCGTTTTTGCAAATAAATATCGCTGCCAAACAAAAATAAATTATTGTAAAGACACCAAGTTGTTAATTCGACAATCATTTTGTTATGTTTATAACAGTTGATCGGTCTTTTTCCCAACAAATACTCCAACGCTCTTAGACCAGTATCATGTACAATGCTCGTATAGAGCCATTATATGTCAAGGGTATATATATATATATATATATATATATATATATATATATATATATATATATATATATATATATATATATATATATATATATATATATATATATATCCAACAGCAAAAAAGGTAACCCTCATGGGAGATGCCAAAACAGGTAGTAAAATATTCCATTTATTAACCATGACACAGCTCAGGCAGGCACTTTGCAGCAAACCAGCAAAAAGTTTGTTATCAGCAAGATGCGTTTCAGGGTGTAGCCCTTTCTTCAGTGGCTTCGTTAAGAAAGAACGGAAAGCGGTTCTCCTCCACATTTCAATATAAAGTCCCCGCCCTCATGGGCGCGGCCATATCACTGGCCTTATGGATCTTGTAGGTGTAGGGCGAGTCCTGCTTTCACGAGCTTCAATAAAACTAGGTAGGATATAACTGGCTGAATTTCTAGGCATTAACAATTAGCATGCATCAAGTGAGAAGCAGAGTCCGTGGTATCTGAGTTAAAATGGGCTTTATTCCAATAACTCGAGTCAAAGGGAGAATATGTTCCATCACCACAGAGGTTCAGGAAGAGTCTTCTGATCTTTTAATAACAAAACATCATATTATATACTTTTCACTCCTTGTACATAGGAGCAGGCGCAAGACAGAAAATGAGATAAGAGCATGTGGGTGTGCATGAGGGTGTGTACTTTGATGAGTCATAGGTAGGTGATAGGTAGGTGTCATGGGTGGGTGGTACACAGAGGAGGAGTTGGCATGACCAGCTCGAACTGTGCCCTAATTGTGCAACTTTGATCATGACGTGCAATTGACGTGTAACTGGGAGGAACCTAGCAGAGAGATCTCTTATGTCAAGGCGACCAGCACATCTAGTACAACTGATATCTAGAGTCAGCAAGCAAAAGAAGCAAAGGTTGTTTGTCACTAAAAGACAGAGAGGGCATATTTATTCGTTGCATGAGCTTTCTATGGGTGCAAGCACTGTGATTTAATTAAATGGAGACAGAATGGCTAGGCCTATCTCCCTCGGACGGGTTCTGTGTACTTTTCCTCACCGGGCAGGCAGATAACTGTTAAGCAAAATATACTGTCTTGGCAACCCTTACTGGGCTTCTTGCGGCTGAGCTAGAAGTATGCGAGGTCAGAGGGACGTACGGCAGCTCCAGTGTGTCAGGAGTCATGAAAACATTAATTCAGGGACTGGTGGTTCAATCTGAACCACAAAAAGGGTTCAGTACGATATTTATTAGAGGTGTACAATGCAAAATGCAAATACATGGGCCTTATGCTAACTTAACGTTTGGGAGACTTTGATGACTGGCATTTCTAATGCAGGACATGATTGCAGGGGCCTAGTGATTCAGGCCACTACGGGAAATATGCATGGGTGACATGCACATGACATGTAACATAGGGTATATGTAGAGGACATATTTGATCAGGCAAAATATCATTTTCCTCATTCCCTCCTTGTTCCCTACATAACCCTTTAGGATACATCTATATTCATGAGACCGTATAGTTGATCATACAGCATCATTTCTTCATCTTTTATCATTTGTTTACGTGGATGTGGAATACAGGCAGTAGCACACAGGCTGCAAATCGCCGGGCCGCACTGCAGACAGAGACAGCAACCAAATACCATAAACAGGGCCATTCCTAGGAAGGACATAACTTTCCATCCCCATGCAGATATTACACCCCAGAACCAACTGGACCAAGTCCATGTGCCTGGATCTTGATGTATGGCATTAGCAATCTTGTGGAGTCTTGTTATTGCTTCATATACAGATGGTGCATTATCTGGGATGAAAACGCAACAACTAGATCGGATGACTCTACAAGCTCCGCCCCTATCCGCCAAGATGACGTCTAGAACGAGGCGGTTTTGAAGAACGACAAGTCTAATAGCAGTCTGTTCCTGGGTTAAGTTCGCCAGGGCAGATGCAGTTATATTTACAACTGTTTCAAGAGTCCTTGTTAACCTGCGTATCAGTTTACTGTTTTGGACGGGACCTATGAAGAAAAAGAATCCTCTGTTGAAATCTGTATATTGCTCCCATGCTGTTTCAGTCTGATCGATCCCTGCAGAATCTGTCTCTCTCTTTTGTCTAACATGTTCTAGTCGTGAATCTCTATGATAATTTGATGGGGCTAGAAAAACGGGTGGCAATAAGAATGCTATATAACAAGTCCCACCCCAGTCTAAGGGCAGATGTACATAGGCTGTCTGACCACAAATGAAATAGGTATGGCGTGATGTTTTGAAAGAAGATAGTCCGTTATCATCAAACTCTACTACAGTGTTACACTTGCTGTGTCCCATATGTACTGAGCCTTTCTTACTAACACATAAATCACCTTTTGCTGGCAGGACTGAAATAAACGGTGGACCTGTATTTTGCTTGGGCTGAACATTTAACATTATAAAATTAACAGATGCATTTCCCTGTTCGTACTCTTCATTCTCTAAATCGGATCCCTTTCTTTGGGGGAATCCATCTTTGTCTGGAAAGCATGCTTCATTCATTACTTTATTCAGGTTTCCGTATATCCAGCCACCTGAATAAGCTATGTACCTTCTATCTATTGAGGTCATTAGAGCAAACCATGCTCCACACGAACCATTGTGTGAGAACGGTAAAGGGTAGAAGGGCAATACTCCCTTCGTCTCTTGATAAGGGGGCAGTTGGCCACATACCCAGCAATTAGTCGCATTGCTAGTCTGGTGAGAATGGTGTAACATTCGAATAAAGGTATTGTTACGTAGTGCAAGTCGATATGACAATTCATGGGGAGGCAGGTCACTAAATGTGTGCTCTGCGGTGCTGTTACTGGAAGAGTGTATATGTGAGGAAATGGGAAAGAAAACATGTAGCAATAAACTAACACCAATTATAACAATGCACAGAATAAAAAGGACGATTAAGGTAACTATACATCTACTGCGTAATCTCTTGCAGTATACTTCCTTCTTATCTCTCTTCCTACTATTCTCGTTTTTACTATTCTTGTTTGTGATCTTATACATGTCAGAATCGAGTCTAACCGATTCACCACCGGGTGGGCTTAAACAATTAAACTACGTCTGACTTGCTATCTTGCTAATCTAGACCTATACTCTTGCTGAGGGGTATTTTCTAGCAAAGGTCAGTGTCCTTTTTTCTAAAGTGTCTTTTGTAGTGATGAAGGTGAGTTCGGCCTTTACGTCCTTCCACCAGCTTCGGCGTCTTCCAACGTGGCTCAAGGGGACTTGAACGATCAAAGATCCTGAGAAGTCCAAATTCTCCTGGTGCTATGGCATGTTCCTCGACCTGGGTGTTTGTCAGGGAAGGCGGCAGCAACCTGTGAATGAAAAGAGAGTAGTGCAGACATCAAGGAAGCCAGGTAATCTGTCAGCATGTTACTGTCAACATCAGTTATTTTCTTTCTAGGCATAGGCGTACCTCACATATACAGTTCATAAGGAGATAGGCCTGTTCTGGAACGAGCTACCATACGCATGTAAAAGAGGGCGACCGGCAAGGCAACCATCCAATCCACGCCTATTTCTGTACAGATCTTAGCAATTCTCTGTCTTAATTGTCTTTCTACAAGGCCTGCGGCTTCTGGGTGTCTGACACAATGGAATTTCCTCGAAGGGACACTTGTTTCATTAATTCAGAGGAGAATGGCTGATCGTTATCTGAATAGATCACATGAGGTGATTCATAGCTGGGGAAGTACTGCGCACTAATTGTCTGGCTGTTGTAACAGCAGTATAATCTGGAACTGGATATGCTTCTGTCCATCTAGACAGGGCACAACTACTAAGACATATTTGTTGATTCCTTGATCCTCTACATCTGTCCATTTGGATATAATCCATCTGGAGAACCTCAAAAGGGTGGTCAGGAGGATGAAATCCGCCTTGTTCCACCGGAATGCCTTTACCTGGATTGAACTGGCAATAGATCGTACATGTTCGTACTTTCTGCTTCACTGCTGCACATAGGTGCTTGTTAAACCAAATATACTGTAAACAGTCTAGCATTGCCTTCTCTCCTAAGTGTGCGGGACTATGTGTTGGGCATATGATTACTTGTACCATAGAACCTGAAAGAAACCATGTGCTTTTTCCCTTAGTCATCTAACCTTGGTTAGTCTGGACCCCTCCTTGTAAAGTCCATTTCTTTATCTCATCTGTTGTGGCTATGTCTATTGTCTGTGTCTCTATGACTTCAGTGGTCACGGCATACGCTGCTACTAATTCTCCTGTACTTGTTCTCATGCATGATCCATCTACATAAAGCGTCTGGTCTGGGTCTAGAAGTGCAATATCTGTCAGGTCTTGTCTTGGTTTATTCATTACTTCCACATAGTCATGTGGTGATGCATTTACTGTACTTGAGGGCAAAAGTGTTGCAGGATTCAGAATGTTACAACGTCTGATCTCTATGTGTGGTTGAAATAATGTCAGTTCATATCCTGTCAGACTCGCTACAGTCAAATGTAAAAATAAATAAAAAATAAAAAAGCATAAAATGTTTACTGTAACATGGAGTCGCTTAAAACTGGCGCGTGACATAATGCTCTTTTTAATTCCTCAAATGCCAAGGTGTGTTCTTGTGTCCTAGGGAGAACAGTCAAAATGGCTGCCTTCTGTGTAGTTAACTGTATGAGTGGTGTGGCTAGATATGCATACTGGGGAATCCATTGCCTACAGTAAGAAGTGAGGCCAATAAAGGCACGTACGTCCTTTTGTGTCCTGGGCTGTGAAAGGTTAGTAATGAGCTGTATGATTCTTGTGTTAGCTGTCTACCTGGTGAACCCACCTTGGAAAGCAAGTGTTGTACACCACTTGCCTTACACAGAAAGTGCAAGACTGTCAGAGATGAAATGTCACAGTCTGGTTCTGATCTTGCTGTATTAGCGCTGTGTTGGTAGGCATGTGAATACTGTCTAGCTGTCTTTTCAGTGTCTGACTGTAAATGCTAGGGCCCACTGTCATCAATCTAGCAAAAATAATATAAAAATAAATAAATAATAAAAAAAATGAATTCACAATTCAAAAGCACTATCTTATATTGGGGAACCTCTATCCTAAACCTCTGCACTTTTACAATAAATCCTACTCTAGATCTTGGCTTCTTTTGCTTGCTGACTCTAGATCTTGGGAACAGTATGACCATACTACCTACAATATGTTCTCTAAATGTATTTGAATAAAACCAAAGCAAACTTGTCATAGACAGAAGGCTGGAGCCTCTGTGAGAAACAGCCCCTCCCTCTAGAATTATGTTCGCGCTCGGAGCTTTGAATCAATTCCAAGCCGGGCTACACTGAGATCTACAATTGAATGACTGCCAGATGCTGAACCCATCGCAAGAGCAAGACTCCTGCCAATTATTCTGTTTACACTACTGGGGGAATAACTATCCATTTGCAAGCGTGACTTTATCTGAAGTCAATGAAGCTTATAGTGTTGACTGTAATGAAGAACACTTTTTCTGTACACAAGTCAGAGGGGCTGGGGAGGTAAATTCGCTACGAACTCACTCCTTGCTCACCTACCCCTCCCCTCAGAGCCAGGAGCTGGCTCAGTGTCAAACATCACTAAGAGGAGACAAGCCTCTCACTCGTCTCTGCTTCTCTAAAATTGGGTCGCTGCCAACGCTGAGCTCATTGAAAGAGTCAATCGTCTGCCAAGTTTCTTAAAGAGTGGGCTTGGTTGGAATGCAAGCTTCCACCCTCTACAGGCGAAGGAAGCTAGTGTAAGTCAGCAGTAGCCCTCCCTTCACATAAACATTTTCTCCATGGCTCGTCAAGTATTTTTATTCTGCTTGCGAAGGAAGCCTGACTTAGCTGGAGAACAGCCAATAATCGTCCGCGGAAAGGAATTGGAGGATGGCCAATATCAACAGACAGGCACTCCAAGAGAGAAAAAGCAATTAACTGGGAACCAGGCCATCTCTGTCTCGGGCGGACTGACTCAAGGTTAAAAAAACACATTCCTTGTACGTCATAACATATCTCTTCCCAGGCCAGAGCTTTTCTAACTTTAACTGAAGCAAACTTTAAAACGTGGTAAACAGTAAATTAATAAAGACATATATTTTTCTGTAACTGAGTGACATGCTAGCATTTTAAAATAATTCTGTACTGCTACTAGCTGCAAGGGAAACAATAAACAGAACAAAACAATCATGGCATGGAAACACACCATATTTTACTTTTTTGAAAATAACATGTCGAACTTCTTAATTCTGCATTGCATAACCAATATTTTCATAAGCAAGTGTGCAACCTTTTCTATTCTACCTATTAAAAGGGTCAGATTCATACTTTTTCAAAAGGCCATGTTTTCTAATTTTAGTGGGGACTGTTCTCTGCACATATTAATTGAAGCAGTCTGTCAAAGTACATAGGTGAGCCTTGAAATTAAATGAATGCAAATCAAACTAATGTAGGGGACTCTTAGCAATACACTAAGATGGTAGTGTATTATAGCTATCAAAAAGGGCCACGTTCATTAATTTACAAATAGCCATTTTCCTAAGTGAGTGTGCTAACATTCACACGCTATTCTAAAGGGCAGCTTGCATTGGGAAAAATATTCTGTAGAAACATTCCTATTTAAAAAACACACTGTTCTATTACACTAATAAAAACGCATTCTATGAAGGATCTGATTTATATTTTCTTGTCAACCCTGAAAACATCTAAGCACTCTTTGTGCAAACCCTTATCTCAATTCGACTGGTCTATTTACAACTTTACCGACCTCTGAGCCAAACACATTAAATCAAGTGTTCCAAGACAAAAACCCTTACAAATACACTTCTTTACTCTCCATGCAACATTTTACCATTCAATCTGCAAACTGAATACGCCCATTGGATAACATGGCAAATCGCACCTCCACACAAAACATGCTTTTTCCACCACTTCCACAGCTCAGATCCTTTTCAAATTTTGCATCACAGTAGTTCAAGCTATTCCCTAAATCCTCACCAAACAGCAACTAAATCCCTCCACTGGAACGGGTACGAATTTCCGCTCAAAAACACGCCCCCCCCGCAAACACCCCAAAAAAAAACGCCAAAATTCCTCAACACCTTGTTAAAACAAATACTGCCTTCTCAATAAAAGATATTAACTCTTTGGCAGCCGAAGCACAATCATTCCCCAATGACTGCAGTACATGGGAAAGTCATGAACTCATCTCTCCACGTTATCACATAACACATACGTACATCTTCAAAACATTGTCTCTAAGCACTTGAAAGAGATCCAGCTCTCTCCTGACTAACGTAATGGCTAGGGACCTGATGATAACATGCTCTGCACAAAACATAACTACATGGCGCTATCTACAAGCCATATTTACAAGAAACTCAACAAGTCACAAAAATGACACGCTATTCACAAGGCATATTTACAAGGAGCTATACTTAGGAAAATTCAACAAACTACTCACAAGTCTTAATCTCAAGTCGCTATTCACAAGCAACTACAAGCCATTCACAAGGCTTTTACACACATGGATGTAACAAACTATTCACAAGTCTTAAGCACAAAACGCAATTCACAAATAAACCAACTAGTTACTCACAAGGCACTTTCGCAGTCCAGAAGGGACTTGTCTAGATACAAGGAAATGAACTCTTCAGATGTTGTTGGCTTTAGTTCTACATACTCTAAAGGGTACAGGTGGGGGCGTTCTCTACCTACTGGGTTTTTCTGAGGTGGTCACTTGAGCTAGTTTTTCTGACAGAACGGGATAAATACCAGTTAACAACGGCATTTCTTGGCTTGTTTAGTTCTCTCTGCTTTATTGAATTCTTTCTCTGTTCTCCTATGTGACTCTTTGCGCCATAACTCAATGGCATCTTTCTGAGAGGGTCTCTACTTTCTTTTTCAAATGGCCTTTAGCCCATGCTTATTATACATAAAATGACCAGGTGTGTCTCTAGGCCGGATTTTAACTGTCTATTCTAGTAAACCTCTTCTGGTCCCTATCTGACGTAATTTTGAAAACAGAAACCAATACAATGGAAACACAATACACAAGAATAGACTGAAACATTCAACAATCATTCATACAAGACACATTATAACACTAAAACAGACACAGTCTAACCTGATACATGGAATAAAACATGTACTTGAAAAACAGTTTTGTGCACTGAAAATGCAGTACAACCATACCGGTCCCAAAAAATTGAGACACGTCTTTACCGGGCCCACCTTTTACCGTGGGCCTGTCTTGAAACTTGATACATTTCCCATAGTGGTACTCACCGGGAAAGCAGAACTTGAAACTTGAAGGCCTCGGAAACTTGACTTGACTACGCTTACGCCTTGGAACAGGTGGACCTCTGGGGACCTCGGACCTTGCTCTCTCACGGGTTGGGCCTCTGGTTGAGACGACCTGCATTCCTCACCGCCTCACATGGATGCCTGGTCGCAGTCTGTCCTCCTCCGTGGGCCTGAGGGAGTGGCAGGAAGTCCTGCTGGTGCACTTTGAAGTCCGTCACGGCTGTAGAAGGGGGCAAAGACTAGACCCACAACTCCGGCGAGTGGGGAAAGGGATATGTCCCGGTAAGGGCGCCAAATTATGTGGTAAATAAAATATTACCCTGGCTGAATTTCTAGGCATTAACAATTAGCATGCATCAAGTGAGAAGCAGAGTCCGTGGTATCTGAGTTAAAATGGGCTTTATTCCAATAACTCGAGTCAAAGGGAGAATATGTTCCATCACCACAGAGGTTCAGGAAGAGTCTTCTGATCTTTTAATAACAAAACATCATATTATATACTTTTCACTCCTTGTACATAGGAGCAGGCGCAAGACAGAAAATGAGATAAGAGCATGTGGGTGTGCATGAGGGTGTGTACTTTGATGAGTCATAGGTAGGTGATAGGTAGGTGTCATGGGTAGGTGGTACACAGAGGAGGAGTTGGCATGACCAGCTCGAACTGTGCCCTAATTGTGCAACTTTGATCATGACGTGCAATTGACGTGTAACTGGGAGGAACCTAGCAGAGAGATCTCTTATGTCAAGGCGACCAGCACATCTAGTACAACTGATATCTAGAGTCAGCAAGCAAAAGAAGCAAAGGTTGTTCGTCACTAAAAGACAGAGAGGGCATATTTATTCGTTGCATGAGCTTTCTATGGGTGCAAGCACTGTGATTTAATTAAATGGAGACAGAATGGCTAGGCCTATCTCCCTCGGACGGGTTCTGTGTACTTTTCCTCACCGGGCAGGCAGATAACTGTTAAGCAAAATATACTGTCTTGGCAACCCTTACTGGGCTTCTTGCGGCTGAGCTAGAAGTATGCGAGGTCAGAGGGACGTAACGGCAGCTCCAGTGTGTCAGGAGTCATGAAAACATTAATTCAGGGACTGGTGGTTCAATCTGAACCACAAAAAGGGTTCAGTACGATATTTATTAGAGGTGTACAATGCAAAATGCAAATACATGGGCCTTATGCTAACTTAACGTTTGGGAGACTTTGATGACTGGCATTTCTAATGCAGGACATGATTGCAGGGGCCTAGTGATTCAGGCCACTACGGGAAATATGCATGGGTGACATGCACATGACATGTAACATAGGGTATATGTAGAGGACATATTTGATCAGGCAAAATATCATTTTCCTCAGGGGGATGCACAGTTCTCGCAGCAGCGCCTGTTCGGTTTCTGCTTGTCATTCTTGGAACCACCTTCTGTATTTCTGACAGCACATCACATGGCGCCGTCACAGATCCGCTGCTCGGCTGTGGGCGAACTCCCGCGGCTGGGCTCAGACGTTATATCCAACAGCAAAAAAGGTAACCCTCAAGGGAGACGCCAAAACAGGTAGTAAAATATTCTATTTATTCACCATGACACAGCTCAGACAGGCACTTTGCAGCAAAGCAGCAAAAAGTTCATTATCAGCCAGACGCGTTTCAGGGTGTAGCCCTTTCTTCAGTGGCTTCGTTAAGAAATAACGGAAAGCGGTTCTCCTCCACATTACAATATAAAGTCCCCGCCCTCATGGGCGCAGCCATATCACTGACCTTATGCATCTTGTAGTGGTAGGGCATAAAAACTACAGTGAGTCCTGCTTTCACGAGCTTCAATAAAACTAGGTATTGATGCCCCATGTGGGGGATGCATAGTTCTCGCAGCAACACCTGTTCGGTTTCTGCGTGTCATTCTTGGAACCACCTTCTGTATTTCTGACAGCACCTCACATGGCGCCGTCACAGATCTGCTGCTCGGCGGTGGGCAAACTCCCACGGCTGGGCTCAGCCGCTTATATCCAAAAGCAAAAAAGGAAACCCTCAAGGGAGACGCCAAAACTGGTAGTAAAATATTCCATTTATTCACCATGACACAGCTCAGGCAGGCACTTTGAAGCAAACCACTACAAGATCCATAAGGCCAGTGATATGGAGTAGTGTAGTTCCTATATTCCCAATAGGCTCTGCGCATTAGAATAACATAAACAGCAGTGTAGACGTAGGACTGAGGCCATCTAGGTCTCTACTGACTAAGTTAGACTTAATTAGTTTTGCCAGCTAGCTCAGAGGTCACTAGAAACTTTCTCGAATGAATAGGGAGGGGTTAACTTCCCTGATTTAGACAAGAAGGGATTAGCTTCTGACAACCATATAACATGACAACTTTGCTCCCCCAGAATAAGGAGTGTATCTCCAAAGTCGTGTGAAAACAATAGACAGCTATTTCACTCAGTCAATCATGCATGCTTAATTTCACGAGGGTGCAGAGAAATAGAGAGACGGGCGTTTTCAATAAAAGGTGTTATTTTAGTGAGCAGTCTTCTTTCTCATGCAAGAGAAATGAATTGCCACAATTGCAATACTTATCATGAAGTAAAGTACGTACAGTAAAAGGAGTATTATAAAATAATACTGTAAAAGCATTGATATGGTTTCTTAGCCATATGATACTTTAAAACGGATAAAATATTTACATACATAAAAACATTGACTAACAAACTCAACTGGTGCTTCTAAGATACGCCTACCCCTGTGTACCTGACCTAAGCCTAATACGTGGGAAGGAGTAAGTAAGTTGCAGTTTTAAGTTAAGTTGGGTTTTTGCCAAGAATCTGAATCAAGAATTCTCTCTAAGGTTTGAATCAGCTCCGTACCTTGGTTATAGAATGAAGGAGGTCTTGTATCTCGTTTCTCAGGACTCGATCTCCCAGTAACCCGCAATGATGACTGGAAACACCGGAGCTGGATTTCTCGGCGTGAGAAAAGGCATCTTCTCCAGTGTGTCAAAGGGGAGGGGCGGCTTCCTTCGGCTCTCGCATCAGCTGGGCTTCGGATAAGTAGATAGCTGCTCTGCTCCACACCACCGTGTGTTGCTTAAGGCAAGTGTTGGTATATTTATACCTGGAAGGTGCCGTGTTTGACGTAAGGTTGGACATAAGACGTCAATAAAAGATGTCACTAAGAACTGGCTGTTCCTTTAGTGCTTGCAGGAGTTCAAAGACAAATCAAAACAAAGACATGGGTAATTCCCAGGTTGCTGAAGGTTTGGTGTGTCGAAAGAACTCGTTGTGCTCTCTAGGAATCTAAGGAAGTAGCCTTGCCGTATTTGGGCTGCGTGGGCTATGACTGAATATGGGTAAGATTCTTATGCCTTCATACGGACATGATTTATCATAACCACATAAGGGCATGAATCAGGAATATTTAATTAGGGTCCTAGATACATTCACAACACCCACTCCATGTATAATGTCCATCATTACTAAATACTAAGCAATATATAAACATATAGGTATGCATGTGTTTTCCAACCCACCCCAAAATACAATGAATGCATTTCAAATGGTATAGATACACGAAATGAGTATTATACTGTACACTTTCAAGCAGAGTTATCATTCAGGAAATGCAAATATAAATATCGGCTTAATGAATTGCGAAAATTACATTTATAAAATGGCTCTGAATACAGAAAAAAAATTGAGACCATTTCATCACATATTCATACAAGATTGTACATGTGCTAGTGGCTAACTCAAAATATTGTCTCTAGAGTCTCTAAAAAAAGAACTTCTGTTCTCTAGAATAGTTCTACTTTAAGCAGAGTACCATTTTCCAAAAAACGGTAAATATTTTGGAAATTTGGGGAAAATAATTTCGTTCTCGGGAAGGGAGAAAAAAAATAGTTTCACTGTCTTTTTAGAGTTCTGTTTATCAAAACTGAAGGCCGAATTTAGAGTTCAGGGAACGTTGTGAGCTAGCTTTTTCAAATATTATTCTCGTTGTTAGGGGAGAACATTACTTCTGATAGGTCGGTAAAAAATTAGTCTACAACAGTAGGTGAAAGTTGGGCCAACTCCGAAAAGGTGAAAATAGTGCATATGTGCGATGCATTGCCATCATCGATGTCAGGATCAGCAATGTTCACAGAAGGTTGTACCTGTGTGGTGCCGCTTTCATCTCGTACCTCACCGCTACTTAATCGTAATGGTGAAGTCTCAACGAATGCCGTCATCAGAATAGGTAGCCGCTGGGGACAACACGTTGCATGAGTCGTTACCGGACAAAGCAAAGCATCGATATCCATTGGTACTGCTGATGGTAGTGTAAGACAAATATCCAACACGCATTCTTCTCCGCATAGCAGACATCGAAGCACAGGTAAGATGCAATTTTGCCAAATTGGTCCGAATGAAAGAAACCAGGTAGTATTCAGATCTCTTAGCCGGGCCAATCCGAGGACTTTAGTGATGTGTTCTCGGTATCGTATTGCTAGGATCGTTTCTTCCATCGTTGCCAGAGTTTTGTCTGTGACTTGGCTTGCCATATCGGAGCAGAAGGAACAAAAATAAAATTCCTGCTACGAGTCCCGAAATAAGAGGCAGGCCACAGAAGAGCGAATGCACAAAATTCGTGAAGATGCCAAGATTAAGAACTGCTTCGAAGGGTGTTAGCAGTCCCGAAAAAATTGTCTGAAATACATGTGCGATGCCACTGGTATCTGACATGTTTAAGATTTGACTTAACATTTCTACGAAATGCACCGGGCAATTTGTCGATAATAGGGTATGTATCTCTGCCGCTGTCCTTGCATCTTGCAGGTCATACGTCTCTTTGGATGAGGTTAAAGGCACAGTTGTCTGTAAAAGAATAGACTTCATTCTGCTTAAAGTATCAATTCGAATAGAAGAGATATTCACATAAGGCCATATTGCCGCCTCCGTGTCTGGATTGCTGTTTGGCTACAATACTTGCATTCAGCAAATGACCCCGGCCGTCACAGTTACGAGATAGGGTTTTCCTGGCACCATGCCACAGCAGCTGTGATCACTTATTAGAACGTAGCTACTGTTGGAAAGATGTCTGAAAAATGGCTCTATCTGTGTAGTAGGGGTGCCCTGAAGATGACATGAAAGGTTGTTCGAAGAACCTTCACAGGCCCCATGCAAGATAATACCTTGACACAGGAGTATACTGCTTAGTGATTTTTTTACAATCATTATCACTAAGAAATACCTCTTTTTTCCCTTCACTGTAACATTTGTGTTTATAAGGTAAATTCCAGGTCGATTTGATGTATCCTTTATCCAACCTTTCATACAGGCCTGCTTGTATATATTTTTGGCAGTATTGAAACTGAAAAGTCGTAATCGGGATTGTAATGGAGCCATGTATTATCCATTCAATGACAGGTCTTTTTGACATTGTCAATGGTAATCTCTTAAGTTTTTCAATGCTCAGTATCGTATAGTCTGCTCCTTTTTGTGCCAAACTGAGTTGTTTATCAGTAAGGTTAAAGATAGAAAACAATGACGTTGTGTTGATTAAACGCCATGACACATAGCCTGAACGCAGGTTTTGCAAAGTCCAACCTAGCTGTACAATAGAACGTAATTGGGACTGGCCATGTTGTAACATTAGCATGTCCCGCTCTATTATATCAATAGCAGATGATACGATGCTGTCCAGTGAATAGATTCTGGAGGACAGAGTCGTTAACCCATTGTCCACTACAGAAAGTGATTTCTCCAAATTGATACGGTCAATTTCCCGTATTTTTTTCTGCAGTTTCAATTTGTTTCAATTTCTAAGCTTCATTGTAAGCTGCGTATATACCGGCGTATATGAAACCTTTTTGACGCTGTTTGCGAGGTCTCATTATGAAATCTCACAAGTCAGCACCTTCTTTAAGTAAAGTTAAGAGTTGCTTGATTTCGGGAAGTGTGGATTTCTGTAGCCAGTCAAGGCATAGTTTTCCTACACTATATGTTGTAACTATCCCTGGATGTTGTCTCTGAGAATATCTAGGGTCTGGCCTGTTCTGTTTGAACCCCTGTATTTTGTTCAGGAATCTATTTTGACAGTTATTTGTGTCAATGGGCCAGATCAACCATTTTTTCCAATCAGGATTTGTTCTGTTTTGTTTTAAAATATAGGAAACGTCTAACCCCTCATCTGTAGTGGTGTTTCTATCAGGCATAGGTTTTGGTATAGACGGGGTATTTAAATCTTTTATCTTAGCTAAGCCAAGACAGGTTGTTTGCTGAATTGTGTCATTCAGGAACATTATTTGTTCTGGGATCATGCAGGTTCTGAATAATGCTTCTAGACCGTGTACCTGCCATTCTTTTGTTCCCCAGATGGTTTTTGTTTCAATGTTGTTTTTCCAAAACTCAAAACCAAATGTTGACATTTTGTCATACAATTTTTCAGAATAAATCAATTTTGTATTTGTCAGCATGTTTTTCATTCCTGTCTTATTTAACATCTTGAAATAAAACTTTTCTGGATCAGTGTGATTAAACCCTGAAAAGTATGGAAATTTTTCATAAAACGTTTTCGAACTGCCTATTGGCGGAGTTGGACAATGTTCCCATTGATTATAAGTAAAAACATTTCTAGGATTCGCCGACTTATGCAGATAATGATGACCATAGTGGTTATAACAGTACATCCCTTCAAAATTCGATGAGCCCTGTAAATAATCATGTTCTGTAAATTTTGCTGACTTAATGAAATCTTGAATTGGTGTGGATACTTCAAGAGCTCTTCTTTTTGAAAGTTTTTGTTGCTGGCTTTTCTCCATGTTCACACGGATCATTGGAAAAGTCATCAAAGTTGATAAAGTAGCCAGATGCAGTTCTGTCAATTGGTGGGATTGCTTTCGGATTTCCATTGATCTTTGCATTTTCTTTTGTTACATTTGTAATCCGAGGCTACATCGTTGTAGACTGGTGTTTCTTGAACTGTTGCAATTTGTTGCAATTTGGGTTTCAAGAGGCACAAGTTCCATGGCTTTGTTGCATAGTCCTTTTTTATTTACTGATGGTTTATCGAAAGTGATTAGTCTTTCAGTTTGAACCTCTTGGATTGTAGCAAGATTTGGTCTTCTGCTACTTCTTGGGAGTCCACTGGGCCTACTACTTATTATTGGCCACATGATTGTGGTTTCACCAGGTCGATGGATACAACTCTGTTCTCCTTTTTACCAGCAAGTGGCG
This sequence comes from Lissotriton helveticus, assembly GCF_964261635.1. Taxonomy (NCBI): domain Eukaryota; kingdom Metazoa; phylum Chordata; class Amphibia; order Caudata; family Salamandridae; genus Lissotriton; species Lissotriton helveticus. The sequence goes on from NC_136059.1 coordinate 55,607,601, forward strand.
GTAGTACGACTGATCTTGTTCCGCTGACAGCTAAGACACGTACTGCTTTTCTGTAAGAAGGCCCAAATTCCTTCTTCACGGCGATCTTTTCTCTGACCAGATCCCCAATCTTTGGAATCCAGACAGGTCTTGCTGGGACAGGTGGTTCTTCAGTGGTTGTTGGCTTAGACTTTATATTACTTAGACTTTTTCTTGTGTCATTCAATACCTGTAAAACAGCTAAACGATCTTTGATATCAAAGGTTTTTTCTTCCACCACTGAAGTTTGACAATCTAAATCCTGGATTTTCATTCTAGTGCCGAACAATAGTTTGTATGGAGTGAAACCCTTTAGAGAATTTCTTGGCAGATTGTTAAGACTACGTTGGACACTTGTTAGATGTTTGACCAACCCATCACCCGAACCTAATACCCTCGCTGTTATAGATTGCTTTATGTCACTTTTTTTCTTTCCACAACTGCATTTCCCTCAGGATGGAAGGGAGAAGAGTACCGCAATGCAATGCCCATGCTGCTCATGGCCTCTTTGTAAGCTCGAGAGCTAAACGCAGGACCCTGGTCAGAATGTAGCATGCCAATTGTGTATGTGCCGATAAAGACTCACAAATCTTTTATAACAGTTCTGGCGTCAGCCGAGCGCTGGGGCCACATCTTTAGTGAATCTAGTCTTAATAATTATGGGACCACATTTGTCCGGTCGGACGTCTGCGCATAGATAGCCTGATGCTGTCTAATAGTGGTGTCTGGGCTGGTGCCTGGTCCGGTTCACAACTGCGATCTCTGTTGCAGTCCTCACAATTTATTGCTTATTGTAAATTTCTACGCTCATCCCCGGCCACCAGTATTGTGATTGTAATTCTATTAGAGATTTCAGGATCTCTTGGTGCCTCAGACCCAATCCCATGTGTGCTTCTTGTAACAAGAAGATTCTCCGGTTCATGTTTGGAATTACTCTATCCTCCACTCCAGGGATTCGAGCAAACGGAACGGAGTTCGCATCAATTATGTATGTATTATTGAGTGGATAGCTGAGAGGTAATGCCGCATAGTCGCCTTTTAATGAGGCTTTTACTGCCAGCATGGTTTCTCCATCTGTTTCTTTTTCTGAACGCTTTTTAGTGGCTACGGAAGCCGGTTGACCAGCCGCAGCTGTGGCTCTATCAGCCAATGAATTCCATGCAACGTGAACGCCATCACGTCGATGACTCGGTGTATGTATCACGTGAGTCTTTTGTAGTTCTTTCTGCAAAAGAACTACTTGTTCTCAAAGTTTTTTTATGCTTTATTGTGGCACCTGTGTCATCTTTGTAACCATTTTAAATCCAAGTCTGCAGGCTCTTATTGTAAGACTGGACGCAGTAATTTGAATTGCACACTATCAGTGTGGGGAATTCGCGCATGGAATTTTCAAGCGCCATCTTTAGGGATCCTATTTCAGCTCGCTGAGCTGTACAGTTTCTGAATTATTCAGTTTTAGTGACCATTGGTCTGAATTTACCTAAGCGCCAACGACCTTTAATAATCGCGCACGCGTTGTTGTAAATTTGCTTTTCCACAACAAAATGTTGTGCAAATCTGTCTGTGTAGATTACACAGGTGTATTGTTCGAGAGGCAGAATTTCGGTCGGCAAAGGATATTCATATTCGTATTCCAGATTTTCTAGTTTTTTCATTTTCGGACCAAAATAGTGTTTCACGTCTTCTGTAGCAAGAGAATTTTCCCATTGTATCCATTTAGGATCCAATGCCACAGCATTTAGATTGCGTGGGCTTGTTAATGCCTCAATGGCTGATTCTGATGTAAAAACAGTTATTCCCTTGCCTTGGGCTAGGGCTCTTTCTCTTGCTACAGCAGTTTGAACCGCTGTCAGAATTTTTTCTGTCGAACTGAATTTTATTTCAGCTTGTGTGTACAAATGTGATTTGTAAGTTATTGGTTACGTTTCTCCCTCATTAGAGGTCAGGTATGTGAATCCGCATCTACCTGGGATGACTCGGATTACAAGATTGCGTTCGTTTGCGCGTTTTTGCAGTTTAGTTAACATGTCTGTCTGTAATGATCTAAAAATTTCTGTGTATTCTTGAGTCCAATTATTTGGTTTGAAATCAGGTTTTATTAATTCGTAGAGAGGTTTAACCCTCTCTGCATAATTTAGAATGTATGTTCTTCCGAAATTCAGGAAACCTAGTATTGATTGTAAATTCTTCAGCGTTTTCGGTGATGGAGTACTGCACATTGCTCAAGGCTAGACTTTTGCCTTCACTAGATAATTCACATCCTAAAAATAGGACAATTTAGATGGGCTATTCTTGAATGTGTAACCTTCCGATCCGAACCCAAGTATTATGGTGTTCACTCTTTTCAAGTGAGTCTCCAGGTCATCATCTGTAAGATAGATGTCATCGACATAGGATAATGCCTCATCATCATACATTTGTAGTAATTCTGTTACCCTTGCTGAGAATAATCCTGGGCTATTCTTGAATCCCTGGGGGAGTCGACAAAATTGTTTTTGCGACCCCATTATTAAGGAAGCGGTCAAATACCTGCTTTCAGGTGCAATGTTTTGACAGAAGAATCCATTAGAGATATCTAATGTCGTTTTATATTTTTTGCGCACAATGTTATTCATTAGTGCTGCACTGAAAGAGTTTTGGACTGCAAACGTTTTACAGCAGGAGTTTAAATGTCTGTAGTCCTAAACAAGATGATATGAATCATCTGGCTTGGAGACAGGAAACAAAGGATTGTTCATTTGTGAGGTGCATGTTTCAATCACCCCCTGATATTCAAGTTGATCTAAGATCTCCCTGACTTGCTTTTTAGCTTCTTGTTTTACTGGGTACTGCCTTTGTGCAGTGGATTGATTTTTTAGCTGGATTTTGTGGGGAGGAGAATCCTCATCCCATCCTACATGATTTTTATATCAAGCAGGGGCTTGGGCCACTGCCCATTTTCTTGCAAATGTGTATTTTTTATGAATTGGGATATGATTTGAGAAGGCAGGCATAATCATTTCTTCACCATGAGGGCACTCCCTGACAAACTCTGGTGGCCAGTCTTTTTCAGCTAACAGGATATCATAGCCTTTAGAAAGATTCTCCCAAAAGAGGCCTTTTATTTTCCTAGTTTTATCTCCCTCTATACGTAATGTTATTTCATATAGTTTATGGGGCACGCTAACTCGCGTGTCTACTGTTTCCACCTGAATGTATTCATTCGTGTCCACTGTCTCCAGAAGATTCCTCAGGATCTTGCAAGCTATGGTCACTTCTGCTGCACTGTCTAGCATTGTCTGGGCCCACTCTCCGTTTTTCAGTTGTGTCCTCAGGATTCTCGGCATGTTTAATTTTAATACTTGCTACCTTCTTTCTGGGAAATCGTGATTTTTTACTTTGATGAGCAGGTTCTTTGTCTTTGGACTTGACGTGCTCTTCCCTGTGTTCTGACCGTCCTCTTCTTTCCGATTTCTGTGAGGAAGTCTGAAAAGATCAAGAGGGACGTGTATCAATATCTTGACATTTGTCAAGTTTTCTTAATTTATCCCTACCTCTAATGTTGTACCTTTTTTCAGAGGGCTCCCTTTGGGGAGACTTGTCCCCTCCTGGAGATCTATTTCTCCATTGGGGAGACCTTCCTCTGGACTGAAATTGTTTTTCTCTGGGAGTAGTTTGTTTATTACCCTCCCATTTCTTCTTTTGAGAATTGAGGTTGTTTTTAATAAAGGTTTTTTCAGGATTTTCAATTAGTTGGGGTTTTACTGGTTTACTACCCAAACTATCTCTGCCTACTTCTTCATAGCATTTTTCAATTATTTTAGCAAGCTCAAAAGGTTGGTCTGTTATATCTGTTTCCTTCAATTTTTGGCGGATTGCCACACATGCTGCTTCTCCTTTTATGTTGGCTAATAATATAGCTGAGACCTGCTTGAAGTCTTTCAGTAATTTCATACCCAGAGTTAAAGCAGGTTCTGGACCGTATTTGTTTTGAATCTGTCTTAGTACATCTGGTATAACTGCCATTGACAGAACACCATGTGTTTTTTGTGTAGATAGAAGCAAAGACCGTGCCCCTAGTGTCACAGTCTTCCACATGTGGTGCGATCCCCATTGGGAGACAGATAGTCAGAATTCTGTGTTTTTCGTGAGGGGTAGTATCAGGAAACACTGCCTCTATCTGAGTGATTTTTTGAGCTAACCAAAAGGGAATTTGTTCCCGTTTTGCGGGTGTTTTACCAAGACATGATTGAATATTCTGTAGTGTAATTTTATTTGTATTCCCCTGATGAGGGGTGTTTTGTGGAATTTTAGTTGTAGTTTGGACTGTTGAAGTCCGCATGACATATTGGACCAATTGTCTCTGAATCTTAATTAATTGTTTTAGTTGAACCAAAAGTTCTCCGTCTGACATTCCTTCAATGTCTGGGTGTGGTGTGTTGCTGACTAGAAGCGGCCACGTGGCTCCTGGTCTACTCAGTGGACCGAGGCTGGTAAAGTGATTTTGATGTTTTAGGGCGCCATTAAATAAGAGAAGGTGCTCTAGGTCTGTTAGTGGAATTTCAATTTCCTCGAAAGGAGAGTATTCCTCTAGAGATTCCGCTATTTTATAATAGTGGAACTCATGTGTCACAGTATGTGCTGCTGGAAAAGTTATCCAGGAATAGAATACCTCTGTCTGCCGATACTCATGTGGCCCTACCACAAATACAACTGTACCACCTCTCGGTGATACCCCATTTTCTATTAGTTTTATAGTTATGGTTTTTCTTATATTGACCAGGATGAGTATTGCATCAGGGTCTGCATTTTGGATGACTGTGTCCTCCGCTAAGAGTTGAGCTGCTAGTCTGACTCTTTCCCTTTCATCCTCACTGTCTGACATTTTTACTGACAGAGAGTCTTTTGTTGCAGATCAAGTTTCAAGGAAACAAAGATTAGGTGCACAATATTTTGGAACACTGTATCCTTCAACGTTGACTATACCGAAAACTAATACATAGGATTCTCATCCTACTAAGTTTCGGTGGATATTAACCTTTCACCCATTCCAGACGTCTATTGGAATTTTTACAAGAGAAAGGGGTTTGTGTGAAAAACACCACTGAGTTACTCTAGTATCTTGCGTTAGATTATCGCCTTACCAAACGTTGGGCGCCATGTATTGTAGTTCCTACATTCTCAATAGGCTCTGCGCATTGGAATAACATAAACAGCAGTGTAGATGTAGGACTGAGGTAATCTAGGTCTCTACTGACTATGTTAGACTTAATTAGTTTTGCCAGCTAGCTCAGAGGTCACTATAAACTTTCTCGAATGAATAGGGAGGGGTTAACTTCCCTGATTTAGACAAGAAGAGATTAGCTTCTGACAACCATATAACATGACAACTTTGCTCCCCCAGAATAAGGAGTGTATCGCCAGAGTCGTGTGAAAAAAATAGACAGCTATTTCACTCAGTCAGTCGTGCATGCTTAATTTCACGAGGGTGCAGAGAAATAGAGAGACGGGCGTTTTCAATAAAAGGTGTTATTTTATTGAGCAGTCTTCTTTCTCATGCAAGAGAAATGAATTGCCACAATTGTAATACTTATCATGATGTAAAGTGCGTATAGTAAAAGAAGTATTATAAAATAATACTGTAAAAGCATTGATATGGTTTCTTAGCCATATGATACTTTAAAACGGATAAAATATTTACATACATAAAAACATTGACTAACGAACTCAACTGGTGCTTCTAAGATACGCCTACCCCAGTGTACCTGACCTAAGCCTAATACGTGGGAAGGAGTAAGTAAGTTGAAGTTTTAAGTTAAGTTGGGTTTTTGTCAAGAATCTGAATCAAGAATTCTTTCTAAGGTTTGAATCAGCTCCGTACCTTGGTTATAGAATGAAGAAGGTCTTGTATCTCGTTTCTCAGGACTCGATCTCCCAGTAACCCGCAATGATGACTGTAAACACTGGAGCCTGATTTCTCGGCGTGAGAAAAGGCAGCTTCTCCAGTGTGTCAAAGGGGAGGGGCGGCTTCCTTCGGCTCTCACATCAGCGGGGCTTCGGATAAGTAGATAGCCGCTCTGTTCCACACCACCGTGTGTTGCTTAAGGCAAGTGTTGGTATATTTATAACTGGAAGGTGCCGTGTTTGACGTAAGGTTGGACATAAGACGTCAATAAAAGATGTCACTAAGAACTGACTGTTCCTTTAGTGCTCGCAGGAGTTCAATGACAAATCAAAACAAAGACATGGGGAATTCCCAAGTTGCTGAAGGTTTGGTGTGTCGAAAGAACTCGTTGTGCTCTCTAGGAATCTATGGAAGTAGCCTTGCCGTATTTGGGCTGCATGGGCTATGACTGAATATGGGTAAGATTCTTATGCCTTCATAAGGACATTATTTATCATAACCGCAAAAGGGCATGAATCTGGAATATTTAATTAGGGTCCTAGATACATTCACAACAATGGCCGCGCCCATGAGGGCCGGGACTTTATATTGAAATATGGAGGAGAACCGCTTTCTGTTCTTTCTTAACGAAGCCACTAAAGAAAGGGATACACCCTGAAACGCGTCTGGCTGATAACAAACTTTTTGCTGGTTTGCTGCAAAGTGCCTGCCTGAGCTGTGTCATGGTGAATAAATGGAATATTTTACTACCTGTTTTGGCGTCTCCCGTGAGGGTTACCTTTTTTGCTGTTAGATATCAGCGGCTGAGCCCAGCCGCGGGAGTTCCCCCACCGCTGAGCAGCGGATCTGTGATGGCGCCATGTGAGGTGCTGTCAGAAATACAGAAGGTGGTTCCAAGAATGACACGCAGAAACCGAACAGGCGCTGCTGCGAAAACTGTGCATCCCCCACATGAGCATCAATACCTAGTTTTATTGAAGCTCGTGAAAGCAGGACTCACTGTAGTTTTTATGCCCTACCACTACAAGATCCATAAGGCCAGTGATATGACCGCGCCCATGAGGGCGGGGACTTTATATTGAAATGTGGAGGAGAACCGCTTTCCGTTTTTTCTTAACAAAGCCACTGAAGAAAGGGCTACACCCTGAAACGCGTCTGGCTGATAACAAACTTTTTGCTGGTTTGCTGCAAAGTGCCTGCCTGAGCTGTGTCATGGTGAATAAATGGAATATTTTACTACCTGTTTTGGTGTCTCCCATGAGGGTTACCTTTTTGTGCTGTTGGATATATATATCCCAGTACATGATATCACAAAATAGGCACTAGACCGAAAGAAAAGATTATGTGGACTGATATCGAATAATTCTGATTTGCTTCTGGGCAGGAGTACGCATGACATGACACCCGCAATGATTCTAGGCACTAGACCTCATAAATCAAAAACTGTCTTTACATATTTGTTAATATGACCAGGATATGTATTACTTTTGTTTGTTTATCAAGACAATTTGTAAGTATATATAGCGGGAGGGCTACTCAAAGCGTGTTCCTCTAAAGTGTATGCTTTTTTGTAAGGATACTACATTACAAGATAGCGGTACCTTTTAAACATGAAATGTTGTACATACTTCTAAGTTACCCCTTTTGTGTTTACCTTTTTGTGCATAACAAGCTAACCTGACTTGGGTGGTTCACGTGTGATCAAGACACAAGGAGTGTCGAAACGTGTAGCGTGTATTCTGAAAATAAACTTATTTTGCTGAATATGGATTCCTGAGTGCGCATTTGATTGCTTTGAAGCAAACTTGGATTTGAAACTTTAATTCGGCTGTGTGGTCTGCCGATTCCTGTGCGCCACCTGACTCGGGAGAAAGGATCCCAGCAGGACCCGATTCTTGGCTTGTTGTATATATATATATATACAAAATAGACAGTAAGGCGAGTGGGTATCGGCAGCATAACCCGGGGAGGCTTCCCTGTGGTTTTCAAAGAAACGTCTACAGGCATGTGTGATGAGGAAGAACGCCGCGAAGCAGCTCTGGATGTGCTCAAGAAACGCACACCAAATTTAACTACTGCACCTAACACCGGAGGCAGGGGGAATGTACCACAGAGTTCCCTACAAAATCTTTTTCTAAAAATGGAACGATTAAGTGAGAGAGAGATACAAAAATGGTGGGAGGCCACCTCCCTACAAAATTATATCGATGTGGATCGAGTGCCTAGGGGGGTTCGCATATACACGGTACCTGCATATGAGAGTCCTGATCCCATGCTTCTGGAACAATGGGCTGGAATCACAGCAGCAGCCTGTAAAGCCATGCTCGAGTTGCTCGTAAAATTTGCTTGGAGCGATAGAGCGAAAGCCATTGATGAGATAGCCTCCCTGGAACTTGAAATTGCCAAAGAAACTGATTCAGCAACATTAACACAACTACGAGAGGATATGAAGAAACGTTTGGTCAAATATAAACTTAAGATACGACAGCGAAAGCAAGAAAAGTTCGAGAGAGACTGTAGTGTAGTTCCTATTATCCCAATAGGCTCTGCGCATTGGAATAATACCTTCAATAGTATAGGCCTAGACCAGACGTTAACTAGGTCTTCTACTGTCGATTTTAGACTTAAAGTTTTGGGTTTGCCAGCTAGCTCAGAGTTCACTAGAAACTTTCTCGAATAGGCAAGGAGGAGTTGAACCTCTCTGGATAGACAAGAAGGGATTTAGTTTCTGACAACCATAGAACATGACAACTTTGCTCTCCCCTAATCAAGAGTGTATCTCTAGAGTCGTGTGAAAACAAAAGACAACTTATTTTACTCAGTCAGTACGTGCATTCTTAGTTTCACCAGATTGTAGAGAAAAGGAAGAGACGGGCGTGTTCAATAAAAGATGTTATTTATTGATCAGTCTCTTTTCTCGTACAAGAGAAATGAATCAATATTATTGCAATACTTATGGTTAAGTAAAGTGCATACAATAAAAGCAGAAGTATAAAATAATACTGTAAAAACATTTATATGGTTTCTAAGCCATATGGTGGTTTAAAATGGATAAAATAGATACATACATATATACATTTGACTAATCGTACTCAACTGGTGCTTCTAACTACGTCTACCCCGGTGTACCTGACCTAAGCCTAATACGTGGGCGGGAATAGAAAGTAGCAGTTTAAGTTAAGTTTGTTTTTGCCAAGTGACTGACTCAAGAATTCTCTGCAAGGGGTTATTCAGTTCTGTACCTGGAATCTAGGATGGTTGAGGGATGGTATCTCTCGTCTTTGGTCTCGATATTCCAGGCTGCCTGCAAGGGCTGCTTGGAAGCGCCGGAGCTGGATTTCTCGGCAGGAGAAAGCAGCGCCTCGTTCTCAGCGCGTCAGGAAGGCGGGGCTGAGCCAGCGGGGTGCGCTCTGTGCTGGGCTTCGGCAAGTCTGGCTGCTCCGATCTCGTCACCACCGCGTGTGTTTGCTTAAGGCAATATCGGTAATATTTATACCTGTAAGGTGCCGAGATTGACGTAAGGATGGACATAGATACGTCAATAAGGATGTCATACGAACTGGTCGTTAGCACATTCTTTTGCTGAAGTTCTCGGTGAAATCAAAACAATGGCTGCAGGGTTTTTCCCAGGTTATCATAGGTTTGATTTGTTTTGAGAACTCCGTATGCCTTATCAGGGGCTGGAGGAATATTGCTTGCCTAATTAGATGACAAGCGTTATGACCTAATCAGATAACGCGTTCCTGTGCCGTGGTGTGGCTTAATCAGATAACGGTTTCTGCATCATGGGATGGCTGCTAGTTAACTTGTTAACCAGAACAGGGTCAGGAATAGGGGGATCGATACAGGACCTATAGGAATACATCACACCCACTCCACGCTAACTATGGCCATATTTACGAATCTAGGCATAGTAAAACATACTGTAGAGTATCTTGTATACCTTACCACCCCAAAATACATATAATGCATTTCGAAATTATGTAATATACGGAAAAAACAGTCACATGTACTATATGCACTCAAGCTGTAGAATAATGCTAAAGTAATCACGCATATGTATACATTATTACTAATCGAATATGAGAATTACACATGAAATGGCTCTTAATACAGAAGAAAAAGGTTCGAGACCACTTCATCACAGAATAAAAATAATTATGAACATACCAGCGGGCAGCTAATGTCTATAAAGTTTCTAAAAATAGAAATTTAGTTCTCTAAGAATAGTTCTTACTTTAAGCAGAAGATAAGTGTCCTGAAAAATCGTAAAAATATTTTGGGGCTGCTGAAAAAATTGCTGTCCGTGAACTGGAGGGAAAATTGTTCATGCTACTTTATTATTAAAGTTGAAGGCCAAATTCAGGGTGTTGGGAACGCCGTGTGCTAGCTTGCTCAAAAGTCGTTATTTCTGCTCTGGAGAGAACATCATATCATTGAGACTGTCGAAAAAGCTGTCAACAGCTTCCTGCGAAAGTTCCACTAACTCGGAAAAAGATGTAACCATGCATTCATGTGCATGATTGTCTCCATTGACGTTTTGATTAGTATTGCTGACAGAAGGTCGTACCTGATCGATGCTGCTTTCATCTTGAACTTCACTACCCCTCAATCGTAGTGGTGAAGTTTCCACGAATGCCGTCATCAGGATTGGCAGCCGTTGAGGGCAGCACAATGCATGAGCGGTTACCGGACCCAACAATGTTTCTGCATCCATTGGCGCATCCGATTGTAGCATCAGACAGGTGTCCAACACGCATTCTTCTCCGCACAGCAAGCACCTTAAAACAGGTAAAACACATCGATGCCACATTGGTCGAAATGAAAGAAACCAAGTCATGTTCAGGTCTCTAAGCCGGGAAAGTCCCAGGATTTTTGATATCCGGTCCCGGTATCCAATGGCTCGGATTGTTTCTTCCCTTGTCGCAGGTGTTTTGTCTGTGACATGGTTTGCCATAACGAAATATAAGGACCAAGAATAGGATTCCTCCAATTAGTCCCAAAATGAGGGGAAGTCCTCCAAAAATCGAATGGACGAAGTCTGGAAAAATACCCAGTATGGCTTTGAATGGTGTTAATGCCATCGAAAATACTGTCTTAAATACATTTGAGACTCCACTGGTATCAGAAATATTTAAGATTTCATTCAGGATTTCTGCGAAATGTATGGGGGAATTAGTTGATAACAATGAGTGAATCTCTGCAGTCGTCCTTGCGACTAGGAGATCATACGTTTCTTTTGATGACGTGAGCCTGGTCTGCGTCTGAAGAAGCACTGTTTTCATTCTGCTTAAAGTATCAATTCGAATAGAAGTAATTTTCAAGTTAGGCCATGCCCTTGCCTCCCTGTCTGGAAAGGAGCTGGGGAACAATAAGCGTCCACAGCACATGACCTTCGCAGTCGTAGTTATGAGATAAGGAATCCCGGGCAGTAAACTACAACATCTGCGATCCACAATTAGAATGTAACTCCCGTTATAGAGTCTTTTAAAGAATGGTTCTATCTCTGTTGCAGGTGCGCCTAGCTGGTGACATGAAAGGTTATTTGAGTTCCCTTCACAGGCTCCATGCAAACTAATTCCATTACACAGAAGTGTACCGCTTAGTGACATCACACAATTATTGCCACTAAGAAACACTTTCTGTCCTTTATTACTGACACATGCATGTGAATAGGGCAAGTTCCATGTTGACTTAATGTACCCTTTTCCCAATTTTTCGTACATGCCAGCCTGTATATATTTTTGGCAGTATTGAAACCTGAAGGTAGATATTGGAATATTAATTATCCCATGTATTATCCATTCACTGACAGGTCGTTCTGACATTGTCACTGGTAATCTCTCGAGTTTCTCAATGCTCAGGATTGTATAATCAGCACCCTTCTGTGCCATACTGATTTGTTTATCAGTAAGGTTAAAGATATTGAATAGTGACGTTGTGTTGATTAAACGCCAAGGCACATAGCCTGAACACAGATTTTGTAGCGTCCAGCCAAGCTGTACAATAGAACGCAATTGAGACTGACCGTGTTGTAACAACAGTAAGTCTTGCGATATTATGTCGATTGCTGAAGACACAATGCTGTCCAATGAAAAGATTCTGGAGGACAGAGTCATTAACCCATTGTCCACTACAGAAAGTGATTTTTCCAAATTAATACGGTCAATTTCCCGTATACTTTCTGCTGTCTCAATTTGAGTTACCTTCCAGGCCTCGTTGTAAGCTGCATATACAGAGGCCGCTATGAAGCGTTTTTGACGCTGTTTGCGCGGTCCCATAATGAAATAACGCAAGTCAGCACCATCAGTAAGTAAAGTTAGGTGTTGCTTAATTTCTGTCAGTGTGGAAGTTTGTAGCCATAGGAGGCAGAGTTTGCCCACACTGTAGGTGGTAATGATCCCTGGGTGTTGTCTTTGGGAATATCTAGGGTCTGGCCTGGTCAATGTGAACCCCTGTGTTTTGTTCAGGAATCTGTCTTGACAGTTATTAGTATCTGTGGGCCAGATTAACCATTGTTTCCAATCAGGATGTGTTCTGTTTTGGTTTAATACATAGTTTACATCTATCTCTTCATCTGTAAAGCTATTGCTGTTCATTGTTGGCTTTGGAATAGACGGTTTATTTAAGTCTTTGATTTTGGCTAGGCCAAGACAGGTAGTTTGTTGAACAGTGTCATTCAAAAATATAATTTGTTCTGGGATCATGCAGGCTCTAAACAATGATTCTATACCTTGTACTTGCCATTCTTTTGTACCCCAAACACTTTTTACTTCAACATTTTTGTCCCAATAATCAAAACCAAATGTATTTATTTGTTCAAAAAATGAGTCCGAATATATCAATTTCGTGTTTGTAAGCATGGTTTTTGTTCCTGTCTTATTTGACAATTTGAAATAAAATGTTTCAGCATTACTTATGTTGAACCCTGAAAAGTATGAATATTTGTCATAAAAGGTTCTTGAGCTTCCTTTTGGAGGGGTTGCACAATGTTCCCATTGATTATAATTTAAAACATTTCTAGGTTGTGCAGATTTATGTAGAAAATGGTTACCATAGTGGTTGTAACAGTACATACTATCATAATTAGACGAACCCTGCAAATAATCATGTTTGGTAAATTTAGCAGACATCACTAAGTCAGACATCATATCATTTATACTTTCAAAGTCCCAATCATCAGCAAATGAGCTTGGTTTTACAAAGTCACTCAACGAGATCTTGATTTGGTGTGGATATTTCAGGATTTCAACCGGACCATAAATTTCATAGTCAGTGTTGTCCCATGCTACCCCACGGTATAGGATTGGCTGTGAAGTTGACTGAAGAAAGTTCTCTTTTCTCGACGTGTGAAGACGTGTGTGGCTTGAGGATCAAGTTGATTTTCTGGCTTGCTGTGTCCATTTTAGCATATTTTCCCTCAATGAAGCGTCCCAAGCATAGTACCATGATGAGCCAAAGTATGAGGATAGATGCACCAAAGGCCACCCAAAATTCAATCCATGGAGAAATCAGATAGGTTTCTTTCAGTTGTTTCAAAAGTTCCTTAGCTTTATCTTTAAAGGTTTTTGTTGATGGCTGTGTTTTTGATTCACTGAGGTCTTCAGAGGAATCATTGAAGTTTATGAAGTAGCCGGATGCCGTTCTGTCAATTGTTCCAATTGCTTCAGGATTACTGTTTCTTGCATATTCGTTTGTTACTTCATTGTAGGTTGGTGTGTCTCTACTAAATGTTTTTATTTGGGTTTTTAGAGGTGTGAGTTCCAATGCATTGTTGCTTAGTCCTTGTTGTTGTTCTGTAGGCGTTTCGAATGTGATTAGCCTCTTAGTTTGGACCTCTGTTTTTGTAGCAAACCTTGGTGTTCTACTACTTATCGGGAGTCCACTTGGCCTACTGTTTGTTATCGGCCACATGATTGTGGTTTTACCAGGTCGATGGATACAACTCGGTTCTCCTTTTTACCAGCAAGCGGCGGTAGTACAACTGATCTTGTCCCGTTGATAGACAAGACAGGAACTGCTTTTCTGTAAGATGGCCCAAATTCCTTCTTTACCGCGATCTTTTCTCTGACTAGATCCCCGACTTTTGGAATCCAGACAGGTCTTGCTGGGACAGGTGGTGGTTCTTCAGTGGTTGTTGGCTGCTGTTTCAACTTTATGTTGCTCAGGTCTTCTCTTGTTTCGTTTAAGTCCTGCAAAATAGCCAAACGATCTTTGATATCAAAGCTTTTTTCCTTCACCACTGAAGTCTGACTGTCAAGATCTAAGACCATCATCCTAGTCCCAAACAACAATTCGTACAGACTGAATCCCTTCAGAGAATTTCTTGGCAGGTTGTTTAGACTACGTTGGACACTTATTAGATGTTTGACCCACCCAGCTCCCGAACCTAATATCCTTTCTGTTATAGATAGCTTTATGTCTTGGTTTTTTCTTTACACCATCCCGTATCCCTCAGGAAGGAAGTGAGAAGAATCCCGCTGTGCTATGCTCATTTGGCAATGATTAAAGTGAAAACATTGGTCAAACGTAGCATGCTCCTAGCGTATATGCCATTTAGACTCGCAAATCTTTGTATAACAGTCCCGACGTCAGCCGAGTGCTGGGGTCTACATTATAAGTGGAAACTAGTCTTTGTTTGTTAATAGGACGCATTATTTACACTGGTCTTATTGATTATTGTTTAGCCCTTCTTGAGTGAAACGCCATGGTATTACACCGTTTCTCTCGCCGCTGCGATCTCTGTTGCAGTCCGGGCATTTTTTTACAAAAATGTGATGCTGCAGGCTCATGCCTGGCCACCAGTACACTGATTGTAGTTCTTCCAGAGAATCTTTTAGTTTGAGATGACTAAGACCCTCACCTATATGTGTGTCTACAATTAACAAAGTTCTCCTGTCCATGTTTGGAATTACTCTATCCCCCACTCCAGGGATTCGAGCAAAAGGAACGGAGTTTGCATCGATTATGTATGTATAATTGAGTGGATAGTTGATCGGTAGCGCTGAGCAGTCGCCTTTTGATGACGTTCTCACCGCCAGCACTGTTTCACCGTCAATGTATTTCACTGTACGCTTTTTTCTAGCTACGGAAGCCGATTTAGTTGCTACCGCTGTGGCTGTCTCAGCCAATGAATTCTCTGCAACGTGAACGCCATCACGCTGATGACTCAGTGAGTGTATCACGTGAGTCTTTGGTAGTTCTTTCTGTAACAGAACTATCTGTTTCCAAAGCAGTTTTTGCTGTATTGTTGCACCTGTGTCATCTTTGTAACCGTTTTGAATCCATTTCTGCAAATCGTTATTATATGATTTGACGCAGTAATATGAATCGGACACTATAAGTGTGCGATCTGCATTATCTAGCGCCATTTTCAATGCTATTATTTCAGTCTGTTGTTCTGAATTAGTTTCTACTGAGTGTGTTTTTGTTAACCACTTGGGAGCTAGTAAACAAACCTCCCCAGTGCTGCGCTGTCCATTATCCGGTGCTGAACTGGACGTCCAGCGGTCGCACGCAGCACTGGGGAGGTAGTGCCCGTGACGACCGTTGGCCGACGGCAGCACTTAAGGGGTTAATAGAGGTCTTAGTTTACCTCCGCACCACACTTCTTTTGTAATCTCACATGTGGGGTTGTATGCTTGTTCTCCCCAAACGGAGGGTTGAGCATGTCCGTCTGTATAGATTACACAAGTGTACTGTCGTAATGGCAGAATGTCGATTGGCCGAGGGAATGTTCTTTCATATTCTAGATATTTTAATTCCTTTAGTTCTGGATCAAAGTAGTATTTTACTTTGTCCATTGTAATGGAATTCACCCATTGTATCCATTCCGGATTCAATGCTGTTGTTGGTAAATTACACGGTGTTGTTAATGCCTCAAAGGCTGATTCTGCTGTTCTGACTGTGATACGTCTACCGTCAGCTTTATCTTTTTCTCTAGCTATTGCGGTTTGAACTGCATGAACAATGTTTTCTTTAATGCTGAACTTCTTTTCAGCTTCTGTGTACAAGTGTGATTTGAATGCAATCGGTACCTTTTCTCCCTCATTAGAGGTCAGGTATGTGAATCCGCATCTTCCTGGGATGACTCGAATCACAAGATTGCGTGTGTTATCACGTGTTTCTAATTTTGTTTTAATTAACATGTCTGTTTGTAAGGATCTCAGAATTTCTGTGTGTATTTGAGTCCAATTGGTTCTTTTAAAATCTGGTTTTATTAGATCATAAAGGGGTTTGACCCTTTCCGCGTAATTTGCAATGTATGTTCTTCCGAAATTTAGGAAGCCTAGAATTGACTGTAGGTTTTTTAGTGTTCTAGGTGCTTGGAGTACGGCACATTTCTCTAGGAAATTGTCAGCCAGGCTTTTGCCTTCACTTGATAATTCATATCCTAAGAACAGGACTGTTAGATGGGCAATTCTAGATTTTTAAAGTTGAATTTGTAACCCTCTGCTGCGAACCCAAGTATTATGGTGTTCACTCTCTTCAAGTGAGTATCCAAGTCATCATCTGTTAGGTATATGTCGTCGACATAAGATAATGCTTCGTCATCATATGTTTGTAGTAACTCTGTTACTCTCGCTAAGAATAATCCTGGGCTGTTCTTGTACCCCTGGGGTAACCGACAGAATTGTTTTTGAGCGCCATTTATTGAGAACGCGGACAAGTATCTGCTCTCTGGTGCTATATTTTGACAAAAGAATCCATTAGAGATGTCTAATGTTGTTTTGTATTTTTTGCGCACTATGTTATTCATTAGTGCAGCACTATGCGAGTTTTGCACTGCAAAAGTTTTGCAACATGAGTTAAGGTGTCTGTAATCCAAAACTAGACGATATGAATTGTCTGGTTTGGAGACAGGAAACAAAGGGTTGTTCATTTGTGAGGTGCAAGTTTCAATCACCCCCTGGTATTCTAGTTGATCTAGGATTTCTTTTACCTGTTTTTTAGCTTCTTGCTTGATTGGATACTGTCTTTGTGCAGTAGGTTGTGATTTTAACTGGATTTTGTGAGGAGGAGAGTCCTCATCCCATCCTACATGATTTGTATATAAAGCAGGAGCTTGAGCTACTGCCCACTTCCTAGCAAGTGTGTATTTTTTATGAATTGGAATATGATTTGAGAAGGCAGGCATAATTATTTCTTCGCCATGAGGGCACTCCCTGACAAACTCTGGTGGCCAGTCTTTTTCAGCTAGAAGGATGTCATAGCCCTTGGAGAGATTATCCCAAAATAGGCCCCTTATTTTCCTAGTCTTATCCCCTTCTATACGTAACGTTATTTCATATATTTTGTGAGGTTTGCTAACTCTGGTGTCTGCAGTTTCCACTTGAAGGTATTCATTCGTGTCCACTGTCTCCAGATGATTCATAAGGACTTTGCAAGCTATGCTCACTTCTGCTGCGCTGTCTAGCATTGTCTGAGCCCATTCTCCGTTTTTCAGTTGTGTCCTCAGTATTCTCGGCATTGTTAATTACTTTAATACTGGCTACCTTCTTTTTCGGAAATTGTAATTTCTTTTTTAGATGAGCAGGTTCCTTGTCTTTGGACTTGACGTGCTCTTCCCTGTGTTCTGATCGTCCTCTTCTTTCCGATTTCTGCGAGGAAGTCTGAAAAGATTGAGAGGGACGTGTATCAATTTCTTGATATCTATCAGGCTTCTTTATATTATCCCTATTTCTAAGGTTGTATTTTTTCCTAGAGGGCTCACTTTGGGGAGACCTGCGTCCTTGGTTCGGAGATCTTTCTCTCCGCCGAGGAGACCTTCCTCTGGACTGGAATTTCTTTTCTTCAGGATTGGATTGTTTGTTTCCATCCCAGCTCTTTTTCTGTGTTGTTAAATTATTTTAAAAAAATACATTTTCAGGACTTTCAATCAGTTGGGGTTTTACTGGTATTCCACCTAAACTAGCTCTACCTAGGTCCTCATAGGATTTTTCTATAATTCTGGCAATTTCAGCTGGTTGGTCTGCTATATCTGTCTCTTTTAACCTTTGGCGGATCGCCACGTTTGCTGCTTCTCCCTTTATGTTGGCTAATAGTATTGCCGAGACCTGCTTGAAGTCTTTTAGTAATTTCATACCAAGAGTTAAAGCGGGTTCTGGACCGTATTCATCTTGAATTTGTTTTAGCACATCTGGTATTACTGAGATGGATGGAACACCATGCGTTTTTGTGTAAATGGAAGCAAAGACTGTACCCCAAGTGTCACAGTCCTCCACGTGTGGTGCGATTCCCATTGGAAGACAGATAGTCAGAATCCTGTGTTTTTCTAACGGGGTGGTGTCTGGAAACACCGCCTCTATTTGGGTGATTTTTTGTGCTAACCAGAATGGTATTTGTTCCCGTTTAGCTGGTACTTTACCTAGGCAGGACTGTATGTTCTGTGGTGTAATTTTATTTGTGTTCCCCTGATGAGGGGTCAGCTGTGGAATTTTAATTGCTGGTTGGATTGTTGAAGTCCGCATTACATATTGGACTAATTGTCTATGTACTTTTATTAATTGTTTTAGTTGTATTAATAGATCTGCTGCAGACATTCTTTCGATGTCTGGATGTGGTGTGTATCCGGCTAGGACCGGCCACGTTGCTCCTGGTCTACCTAATGGACCGAGCCTGGTGATGTGATTATTGTGTTTTAGGGCATCATTAAACAAGAGCAGGTGCTCTTGAAATGTAAGTGGTACTTCCACCTCCTCGAAAGGAGTGTACTCATTAGGAGGTTCCACTGTTTTGTAATAAAGGAAGTGCTTTGTTACAGCGTTTGCTGCTGGAAAGTGTATCCATGAATAGAATACCTCTGTCTGCCGATATTCGTGTGCCTCTATTACGAATATGACTGTGCCACCTCTAGGTGTCAGTCCATTTTCTATAAGTTTTAAAGTTACAGATTTTCTTATGTTGACCGGGATGAGTATTATATCCGGGTCTGCTTCTTGCATAGTATTATCAGCTGCCTCGAGTTCAGCTGCTATTCTAACTGCCTCTCTTTCTCCTTCACTGTCTGACATTGTACTGTCCAGAAGGTTATTCCGTTTGTTTGCAGATCAGGTTTCTTATGGAAACAAAGATTAGATGCACAATATTTTGGAACAGTGTATCCTTCAACGTTGATTGAACCAAGAACCATACATAGGAGTTTCCTCCTGCGAGGTTTGGCGGATATGACCTTTCACCCACTCCAGACGTCTTTGGAGTATTATGGGAAAAAAAGGGGTCTGAGTGAAAAAGCACAACTGAGTTACTCTAATGTCTTGCATTAGTTTTATCGCCTTTCCAAACGTTTGGGCGCCATGTAGTGTAGTTCCTATTATCCCAATAGGCTCTGCGCATTGAAATAATACCTTCAATAGTATAGGCCTAAACCAGACGTTAACTAGGTCTTCTACTGTCGATATTAGACTTAAAGTTTTGGGTTTGCCAGCTAGCTCAGAGTTCACTAGAAACTTTCTCGAATAGGCAAGGAGGAGTTGAACCTCCCTGGATAGACAAGAAGGGATTTAGTTTCTGACAACCATAGAACATGACAACTTTGCTCTCCCCTAATCAAGAGTGTATCTCTAGAGTCGTTTGAAAACAAAAGACAACTTATTTTACTCAGTCAGTACGTGCATTCTTAGTTTCACCAGATTGTAGAGAAAAGGAAGAGACGGGCGTGTTCAATAAAAGATGTTATTTATTGATCAGTCTCTTTTCTCGTACAAGAGAAATGAATCAATATTATTGCAATACTTATGGTTAAGTAAAGTGCATACAATAAAAGCAGAAGTATAAAATAATACTGTAAAAACATTTATATGGTTTCTAAGCCATATGGTGGTTTAAAATGGATAAAATAGATACATACATATATACATTTGACTAATCGTACTCAACTGGTGCTTCTAACTACGCCTACCCCGGTGTACCTGACCTAAGCCTAATACGTGGGCGGGAATAGAAAGTAGCAGTTTAAGTTAAGTTTGTTTTTGCCAAGTGACTGACTCAAGAATTCTCTGCAAGGGGTTATTCAGTTCTGTACCTGGAATCTAGGATGGTTGAGGGATGGTATCTCTTGTCTTTGGTCTCGATATTCCAGGCTGCCTGCAAGGGCTGCTTGGAAGCGCCGGAGCTGGATTTCTCGGCAGGAGAAAGCAGCGTCTCGTTCTCAGCGCGTCAGGAAGGCGGGGCTGAGCCAGCGGGGTCCGCTCTGTGCTGGGCTTCGGCAAGTCTGACTGCTCCGATCTCGTTACCACCGCGTGTGTTTGCTTAAGGCAATATCGGTAATATTTATACCTGTAAGGTGCCGAGATTGACGTAAGGATGGACATAGATACGTCAATAAGGATGTCATACGAACTGGTCGTTAGCACATTCTTTTGCTGAAGTTCTCGGTGAAATCAAAACAATGGCCGCAGGGTTTTTCCCAGGTTGTCATAGGTTTGATTTGTTTTGAGAACTCCGTATGCCTTATCAGGGGCTGGAGGAATATTGCTTGCCTAATTAGATGGCAAGCGTTATGACCTAATCAGATAACGCGTTCCTGTGCCGTGGTGTGGCTTAATCAGATAACGGTTTCTGCATCATGGGATGGCTGCTAGTTAACTTGTTAACCAGAACAGGGTCAGGAATAGGGGGATCGATACAGGACCTATAGGAATACATCACAAGACGAGCGTGATTACGCTCAAGGAAGAATTCTTACCTTTTCAAAGAAATTCGACGGTCCTCGTAAAGCCCTCAACAAGACTAAAAATATCGGACCGATAGAACCACCCCCCACTTCCGAATCTTCAGCCACGGAAGAAGAGTTATCAGGAGATGAGAGGCCAACATCAAGCAAGGAAGGGAGAAAGACACCTTTTCATTTGGAATTCGACCTCATCCGCAGTACGCGGCTCAGAGGGGGCAAACTGAAGCCTCCAGAAAACGACGGAGAACCCGACGAGGTGGCTGGCAGAGGAAGAGGAAGGGGCAGAGCGGCAGCTCAAACTATCCGCAAGAAGAGAGGGAAGAAATGGTAGACTCTAGTACGACGGTTGTCAACCTGACTGATCAGGTGCTAACATGGGAGGAGGAGGACACTTTGCAATTGGGGCTGAGCTTTTGCCCCAATAAAGGACTAGAATACACTCAAACTCGTATCGATCTGTTCAAACTGACCCGAAAGATCAAACTACATAAGTTTCACAAAATAAAACCTCAATCTGAAGGCATGAGGAAAACTAGAAAGAAAATCACAGCATGTCCTACAGACATTCTATCCATCAAGGATCTTCATACGGCACAAGCACTGGAGGAACTGAGAACCGAACAATTGGTAGAGACTGTTGGAGATATTCTAACAACAAATGTGGAAAACATCGAGCAACAATCACCATTAACAAATTTTAAGGCTCCTTCTCAGTTCAATCCACAGATGCCGTATGATGCAATAGATACCTTTGCAGAGGCTGTGACGCAAGATCTTATAAACCACAGACTTTCAAACAATAAAAGAACGCAGAAAAGGAATAACTTGACCACTGCAACAAATGATGCCCTTTCTAATCTAAACAACAACAAGGAGATAATTGTCAAACCCTCAGATAAAGGGGGCAATGTGGTTTTACTAACTCGTGACCAATATTGTCAGGAATCATTGAGACAGCTCTAAGATCCAAGAAATTACCAGAAGATAATGAAAGAAGAATATACAGATAGTATCAAGGCTTATCATGATCTCCTGACTAAATGGCGTAATAAATCGATGTTAGACATGGATGAATTTCTTTTCTTAAGAAATGCAGAACCTGTGATTCCGACCTTTTATCAATTAACAAATTTCCACAAAGACCCTCAGTACCCACCGGGACGACCCATCGTTTCTTCGAAGGGAAGTCTGACGGAAAATCTATCTATATACATTGATTCTTTTCTCTCTGGTTTTGTTTTTGATTTACAATCTTATGTTAAAGACACTAAGGACTTTATCGGACGAATCGATCAAATTGTTTGGGATCCATCATATGTTTTGATCACTCTGGACATAGCCAGCCTCTATACTAGTATACATTATGATCACGGTATAGAGGCTATAAAATACTTTTTGGATAAAAGATCAGCCAAATATGCAGTTCATGGGAAGATGCTAATAGAATGCTTGGATTTCAGTTTAAGAAATAATATCTTTCTCTTCCAGAATGATCTATTTAGGCATACCAGTGGTACGGCGATGGGAACCTGCTTAGCCCCCAGCTATGCGAACCTTTTCGTAGGCTGGTGGGAGGAGCAGGTTGCCCTAGCTGGCGAAAATCAGCGGTGGGCCAAGCACATCGTTGTATGACGTCGATACATCGACGACCTCTTCCTAGTGTGGAGGGGCTCCACCACACAGGCAGAGGAATTCATTGAGGATCTCAACCATAATGAATTGAACCTAAGGTTTACATTTGACATAAGTGAGAGGGAGGTGCACTACCTTGATCTAAGGGTTTTTGTCCACAAAGACAGGCTGGAGACGACCCTATATAGAAAGCCGACAGCCGGCAACAGCATATTACATTCTGGAAGTAGCCACCCCCCAGTCTGATTCGTAGCATCCCCTACGGGGAACTGCTAAGATTAAGACATAATTGCTCCTTGGAAGCTGATTTCATCCTGGCAGTCAAGGAATGTGTAGCTAGATTTTTGGTTAGAGGATATGACCAATCTCTGTTGGATGATACCTTTAAGAGAGTAATGAGAATACCTAGGAAACATCTACTAGCACAAACGTCCAAGATTAGCGATGAGTCAGATTTGAATACCAAATTTCGCATGATTACCACCTACTCTGATGAAGCAAACAAATTAAGACAAATCCTTACAAGGAACTGGCACATACTCCGTACGGATCCCATAATAGGGGGTGATGTTCCAGAAAAACCTTTGCAGACGTTTAGGAAATCTAAGTCAATAAGGGATAATCTTGTACAAAGTCATCTCATGCCGCTTCATCCCAAACCTGTTGGTACTCTAAAAGATATGAGGGGGTTCTTTCCTTGTGGAAAATGCTGTGCCTGTGAGAACAGTAGGCGGACATTAAATTACAATGTTCCAGGTCTTAGCAAACCCAGAATGATCAATAAATTCATCACCTGTACGACTCCATATGTAGTGTACTGTCTGGTCTTCCCCTGCGCATTACAATATATCGGTATTACAATTAACAACGTAAAACTCCGTATATTGGAACACCAAAGGGCAATCACTAACAAGGACGCAACCTACCCGGTTGCTCGACATTTCGCCAAAGTACATGGCAGCAACAGAGAATTGCTGCGTTACTATGGAATGATCATGTACTCCTGCATCCTAGAGGGGGAGATAGATTGTTGAGTCTTCGTAGACTGGAGTCCAGATTTATAATAGACTTACAAACTAGGAATCCATCCGGGCTCAATACAGGGGAAGAACTAACAGTACATCTTGGTAGATGATCCTTGAATCTCACCTTGGTTATGTCTTTCTTTAGTGATAGATTATGTCCGAAATGTTCCTGATGTAATGAAATGTCTTAATGTGATTCTGAATCTGTGTTCATTAGACAAGGCATTTTCATCTTCCTTTTTAACTTTTCAATCTTTCTTTCTCATTGCATTATCATTCTCAAATGTTTATATGTTTACTCACAGAGTGAGTACGGAATACCGTAAATAAGAACGATGAAAAATGGTATCATGCTTTATACTAATAGATAATGCAAAGTATGTCTTTCTTAATTTTGTGCTTTTTAGAAGCTTGATTGAATGAATTTCTTGTAACTTTATCTCCGGAACACATTATATTTTGTGATGCCGGAGCTATGCCGATACACGGCTGGATTGTAATTTGCCCCCGGTTTAAGTTTATGGTGCAAAGGGTAATGTATTTGATGTTTGAGAAAAAAACTTTCCTTTTGGTAAATTCAGCCAGTGCAATGCCGATACACGGCGATATTTTATTGATTTTTGGCAGTGGTTGTTAGCCTCTATAAAAAGTACATAATATGCAGATATAGATCTAAGGCATTTGCTAAATGAAAAATGTTATTTATACGACTGCATTTATAAATATGTAAAATGGCTGCCACGTTTTACCAGCGTTTCGTATGAAATGTGCAAGTACTGAAATCCTGTCCGCTCTCAGTTTCAATGAGCGCGTTTACAAAAATGAGCCGTGAGCAGCATGTTGCTGACACTGAGGAAGGACTTTTGTCTGAAACGCGTCTGTCATCTCTGCCGTAGACTTTGAATAAACCCTTGTTGCCGTACCCGGAGTGCTTAAGTCTTCTTTTACAAGCTGTGAGGGGACTGACGAGCTTTAATATATATATATATAAATATATATATATTACCTACTGGCGGTCGCCAGTAGGTATATATAGTTAGGATTTTTTCTCTATGGGATTTTTGAAAATTCTATGTCTAATAACTTTGGCGTTTGTGGACGGAATTGGCTGAAATTTTCAGGAAAATGGAACATTTTGTTTCTGAGCAGCCCCTGAAAATTGGGGGGGGTTCGTCCAGGGGGGGGTCGAGAAAAAAGGGGGGTCCCAAAACGTGTTTTTAACATTGAGTTTTCCATAGGGCGGTTGGCCTCACTTTTAGCCCGAACGGCTGAATGGATTTGCACGAAACTTGGCAAAATTGTAGGGACTGTTAGCCCGATGTGCCTTTTGTAGGTCTCAATATATGTGCTCCAGTGGATTTTGAGTAATTTAGGTTCAAAAAAAGATATATATCTGGGCGGAGCCTAACCACACATCTGATCTGATTGGCTGTCAGCACTTCATCCAAGAAGTGTTGGCAGCCATCTTGGGACCAATATACATGATAGCACCTCATTAAAAAGCATTGTAGTTAATAGAGGGTTTTAGGACTTTAGTTACATTATAAATCATTTGTTGATGGTACCATACTCGTTTTAGGAATTGTGGTGGGTTC
Source organism: Lissotriton helveticus (assembly GCF_964261635.1). Classification (NCBI taxonomy): domain Eukaryota; kingdom Metazoa; phylum Chordata; class Amphibia; order Caudata; family Salamandridae; genus Lissotriton; species Lissotriton helveticus. The sequence continues at coordinate 55,632,429 of NC_136059.1, forward strand.
TAAGGTGATTTTACCATGTGAAAAAACCTTCTGCTGTGATATCATGAATATTGTTTGAAAGAAAACTAATATCTCATGATTTTCCCACAGTGGTTTGGAAGGGGATCTATAAGCTAAACTGAAAGCATATTTTCTGTAAATTCACATTATCTTTCTCAGTCATGTGAAAATGAAGTCTGACATTCTCAGTAAAACATGTACATCCAACAAGGACAGAGACTGTCAGTTGATTCCTTTGTGTTCTACTGCAGCCTCCTAGAGTGTTCTAAAGAACAACTAGAGCGCTAACAGTCCTACTTATTACAAAGGTATGGCACACCTGGAGCCATCGTGATGGGAATAAAGTGGTAACTCTTAAAACATTTAATTTAAAAAGGAACAAAATGAGGGGGTATATTATGCAATAGAAGGTATTATTAGTGCTGCAGAAAGAAAAATTAGGGCACATTTTGAGTGACTTTTCAAATCCTCTTCTATTTCATTAAAAAATTCTGACATGCAGTCTCCCAAAATGGCCACCAGAGACAAAAGAGCCCAAATGTAGCCCAAATATCACCCAGATGTAGCCCAAGTATAGCCCAATGACAGAATGTCCCAGAGAGTTCTAAAGAACAACTAGAGCACTAACAGTCCTACTTATTACAAAGGTATGGCACACCTGAAGCCATCTTGATTGGAATAAAGTGGTAACTCTTAAAACATTTAATTTAAAAAGGAACAAAATGAGGGGGTATATTTTGCCATATGAATTATGATTAGTGCTGCAGAAAGAAAAATTAGGGCACATTTTGAGTGACTTCTCAAACCCTCTTCAATTTCATTAAAAAAATTCTGACATGCAGACTGAAACATGCACTTTGAATACCAGCAGCAGACGTCCCTGGTGAGCAGTAGCTTTACTACAGTGATCTAATGTGCAACTAGAGTGCTAACATTCAGAATTTATGGCAAATGTGTGACACATCTGAATGCCTTCTTGATGGAACCAAAGTAAACAAGCATTGAAAATGCAATAGATCTCGCCCTCGTTTAAGTTAAAGCCATTCTGTTTGTAATGAGGTGGCTTTTTAGCTTTGCTTTTATTAGTGTTTTTTCAACTTTCATGTAAATAACATGCATCTGTATGCATATAAGTATATGTATGCATGCATTTATGTTTGTATTTATATAGATATACAGATGATATATGTTTATATATGTATGTATATATATATATTCACTGAAAAAACCATAGGTTATAGACCATATATAGTTAGGAATTAGCATTTACAAAACCTTGAAAATTCACTGAAAAAACCATAGGTTATAGACCATATATAGTTAGGAATTAGCATTTACAAAACCTTGAAAATTCACTGAAAAAACCATAGGTTATAGACCATATATAGTTAGGAATTCGCATTTACAAAACCTTATTTTACTCACACAAAACCATTGAAATTCCATATATAGTTAGTTGCACTAACTATATATCGCGCACCCGCAATCCACTGCTGATGATGTCACATATTACATCATTCATGACATGGTCAGTGACATCACTGATGACATCACTGATGACATCTCAAATGACATCACTGATGACATCACTGATGACAACATCCAGTGACTGTATGTTTCTGTAAAGTTAAAATATGTCTTACATATTGAAGAATGAGTGGATGTATAAGTGTCTGGATGAAGGATTTAGTAGGTGCATGACTGACTGTATGAGTGAGTGATTAAATGTGTCTCACTGAGTGCATGAGTTAGTGACTAAACTGTCTTAATTTGTGCATCATTATGTCTGTTGTTCTGTAAACTGTTGCATGTGTTGATAAGTAGCTATATGAGTAACTATATGGGTTATTGATTGGTTGCCCAAGTATTTGTATGGGAGACTGAGTGTGTGTGTGGGTGGCTGGGAGGTGTATGACTCTGTGCATAGATGTGTGAGCAGTTGATTCACTAGATGTATGGTTTCAAAAGTGCATGTGGAAACAGCTGTATGGGCGGTTGACTGTGTGCATGAGTGTATTGGTGAGTGAATGGATATCTCAGTGCTACATGTCAAAGTAAGTACATATGTAAAACACAGTACATGTGAGAGTTGACATATATAAATAACTGTGCATAAGAGCCAGTGAATGTGTGAGTGGCGGTATGGATCATTGTGAACTTGTATCAGGGATTGTATAAGAGAGTAAATATGTGTTAGTATATGTTTGAATAAGTAAAGTTTGTATAACTGTATAGTTGAGGAAATGGAGGTGTGATTGATTCTTTGCATGACTGACTAGGTGTGTGAGTAACTCCATGGATGAGTGACAGTCTGTGAGTGTCTGTTTACACTGATTGTATCTAAGGTTATATTAGAGTCTGAAGAGGTTCATCGTATTATCACATGAATGATATCATCAGTGATGTGATCAGTAATGTCAAATGAGATGTCATCAGTGATGTCATTTGAGATGTCATCAGTGATGTCATTTGAGATGTCATCAGTGATGTCATCAGTGATGTCACTGACCATGTCATGAATGATGTAATATGTGACATCATCAGCAGTGGATTGCGGGTGCGCGATATATAGTTAGTGCAACTAACTATATATGGAATTTCAATGGTTTTGTGTGAGTAAAATAAGGTTTTGTAAATGCGAATTCCTAACTATATATGGTCTATAACCTATGGTTTTTTCAGTGAATATATATATATATATATATTCACTGAAAAAACCATAGGTTATAGACCATATATAGTTAGGAATTAGCATTTAAAAAACCTTATTTTACTCACACAAAACCATTGAAATTCCATATATAGTTAGTTGTACTAACTATATATCGCGCACCCGCAATCCACTGCTGATCATGTCACATATTACATCATTCATGACATGGTCAGTGACATCACTGATGACATCACTGATGACATCTCAAATGACATCACTGATGACATCACTGATGACACCTCAAATGACATCACTGATGACAACATCCAGTGACTGTATGTTTCTGTAAAGTTAAAATATGTCTTACATATTGAAGAATGAGTGGATGTATAAGTGTCTGGATGAAGGATTTATTAGGTGCATGATTGACTGTATGAGTGAGTGAATATATGTGTGTCACTGAGTGCATGAGTTAGTGACTAAACTGTCTTAATTTGTGCATCATTATGTCTGTTGTTCTATAAACTGCTGCATGTGTTGATCATTAGCTATATGATTAACTATATGCGTTATTGATTGGTTGCCTACGTATTTGTATGGGAGACTGAGAGTGTGTATGGGTGGCTGGGAGGTGTATGACTCTGTGCATAGATGTGTGAGCAGTTGATTCACTAGATGTATGGGTTCAAAAGTGCATGTGGAAACAGCTGTATGGGCGGTTGACTGTGTGCATGAGTGTATTGCTGAGTGAATGGATATCTCAGTGCTACATGTAAAAGTAAGTACATATGTAAAACACAGTACATGTGAGAGTTGACATATATAAATAACTGTGCATAAGAGCCAGTGAATGTGTGAGTGGCTGTATGGATCATTGTGAACTTGTATCAGGGATTGTATAAGAGAGTAAATATGTGTTAGTATATGTTTGAATAAGTAAGGTGTGTATAACTGTATAGTTGAGAAAATGGATGTGTGATTGATTCTTTGCATGACTGACTAGGTGTGTGTGTAACTCTATGGATGAGTGACAGTCTGTGAGTGTCTGTTTACACTTACTGTATCTAAGGTTATATTAGAGTCTGAAGAGCTTCATCGTATTATCACATGACTGATGTCATCAGTGATGTCATCAGTAATGTCAAATGAGATGTCATCAGTGATGTCATCAGTGATGTCATTTGAGATGTCATCAGTGATGTCATCAGTGATGTCATTTGAGATGTCATCAGTGATGTCATCAGTGATGTCACTGACCATGTCATGAATGATGTAATATGTGACATGATCAGCAGTGGATTGCGGGTGCGCGATATATAGTTAGTACAACTAACTATATATGGAATTTCAATGGTTTTGTGTGAGTAAAATAAGGTTTTTTAAATGCTAATTCCTAACTATATATGGTCTATAACCTATGGTTTTTTCAGTGAATTTTCAAGGTTTTGTAAATGCTAATTCCTAACTATATATGGTCTATAACCTATGGTTTTTTCAGTGAATTTCATTGGTTTTTTAAAAGCTAATATCTACAGCTGTAAAATGTATTCTTCTTTGAATCCAAAAATATATTTTATATGTTTATTAATAAAATTTTTTAAATATTTTTTTTTGTTTCGCTCCCGGTCCGCTAACCGGGAAGCTTCCCGTTAGCTCAATTCGATTCCGCGATCCGGTCCGCGAACCGGTAACAAATCAACATAGTGACGGTATCGCGTTGCCGCGTAATGCGTCTTATGACGTACTGCGTTAGCGCACCCGGAAGTGCCCCGGGGCGCGGACCGAGGCGCGAAACGCAACTCCCCGGAAGCGATCCCCGGCGCGAAAGCGCGACGTATCGCGTTGCCGTGAAATGCGTCTTGTGACGTATCGCGTTAGCGCACCCGGAAGTGTCCCGGGGCGCGGACCGCGGCGCGAACGGGAGCAACCCGGAAGCTAACCGGGGAGCGTTCCGCAGCGCGTAACATGAGCGTGAGAGGTCATGTGACTTGTTAATAAAACTTTTCATTGGTTCATTTCACTTTTAGTTTCATAATTATGGAAGGCTAGGTCATGTGACCTAAAAATAACACTTTTCATTGGTTGAGAAGTATTGTTTTTTCCAAATGATGAAAACCACTCCTTCTTTCCTCACTCTGACTTTCATTATTGTGAGAGGAAGACCTATTTTGCTTCTTGGAAGACCTATTTTGATTGTATGAAAATGGCTTCACTGATTGCTTCAGCTGGTGCACCCCCACCACCACCTCCACCTCCTCATGGGAAGAGAGGACCACCTCCCCAGGTGGTTACCAACACTGAGGAGGAAGATGAAGAGATGGATGAGGAGGGAGAACAACCACAATTCCTGGAAGAGTTGCCCCGGGTTTCAAGAAAGAAACCCAGTTTCATCTGGCAGTTTTTTTCCATCCCTCGTGGCCAAAAAAAGGTCAATGCCAGGTACGCAACATGCCTCATATGCAAGGAACAATTGTCCAGAGGGACGGACAAAAAATACAGCTATGGTAATCATACCATGCATAGGCACATGACGAGGAAACATCCCCTAAATTACAGCCGGGCGGAATTAAGGGATATGATGGACAATCCTCGACCAACTCCTGTGGCGAGACCAACAACATCGGTTTCTTTATCACCAGAGGAGGCACGGGAAACTGGCCAAATATCCAACCAAATTTTGGGCACATGATTCACTTATGTATGCACTGTCGTGCATTAATAGCTTGTGGCAACATGAGCATCAATGCACTGAACCTGGCGTATGAACACCATGATTGCCCTAACCGCCCCCAGTAATTTTTTTTTGCTCCTGTTGAGCCCTTTTCAACGCCTGTTTTTTGTTGTTTCCCCCCCACAAAAAAAAACAAAAAAAATTATAAAATCGTTCAAAAAATACAAAAAAAACAAAAAATGTTCAAAAAATAAAAAAAATATATAAAACAACAAAAATATTAAAAAAAAGTTCTTTTCAGAACTACCTTCCCTTTCCAAAAAAATTGCTACAATGTTTAGCACTCTGGCAAGCTCTATTTCTTTTGGTTCGCTCCCGGGTTAGCTTCCCAGTACGCGGACCGGGAGCTAACCAAAAAAAAAAATTAAAAAAAAAAAAAAGTGTAAGTATAAGGAAAGTAAACAGAGAGTGATGTTTCAAGAAAGACAGCTGTAGGGAGTAAAGAAGAGATACTGTTTAATAGATCTATTTACCAAAGAACAGACAGAAGAGGGTATAATTGTGAAAAACAAAATAGATAACGAAGTGAAAGAAAAACAAGCATTGGCATAGCCAATAGGTATCGACTTTGGGACCTTCTAAGTATTTAGTTATGCAGCATAATATCCTTGGTGCAGCAACATCAACTGTTGCATGGCTAAACACGTATAAGGTCCCAAAGGCGAGACCTATTGTCTATGCCAATGCTTGTTTCTTAAGTAGAATTGCAATACGTCTGGCTCTTCCATGTGAAAAGATCTTATCTTGTGCTCTAAAGATTGCTAAAGTCTCGACAGAGAACAGGCTAGGCTGTAAGTAGGGTAAATTGCGCTTGGTGATCTGTTTCAGGGAGCGTCTGCTTTGCCTGGTGTCTTTGGAGAGCAATTTTGATTGTTATACTGGACAATATAGCCCTAATGTAAATAACATAGGGGCATATTATCAACATAGGCAATAAAAGTTTTGCAGCTTTTATCGGCAGAAATGTGTCGCTAAAGCTGCTTTTGCGGCAGAAAACTGCCGCTAAAGCCGCTTTTGCACCAGTTTTCTGCCAATAAAAAGAGCAATAATTTTATTGGCTGCATTCATAATATGCCCCTTAGTGTGCTTCAACTACACAGAGAAAGCATTATGAACAAATAGTGATACAGTGATCAGTCAAAGACACTAAGAGTAATAGAGACGGAGTGAGTGAACAAGAGTGAGGAACTATGAGAAGAAAGGGACTGAGAAAAAGAGTGGAAGGAGTTGAGTAAGTAGGTAATAGAGAAAGGAATGAGGGAAGTAGCAAAGGCAGGAAACTGAGGATTAAAGAAATGAAGCAGTGGAACTAATAGTAGTTCAATGTGATAGAAATGTAACGAAAAGAGTACAAAATATTTACCTTATAATTGTCGTTAAATTACTCATTTTTTATTTTTATACTTTCAATCTGTGAAAGAGAGAACAAACATTTGAAAAATATAAAAACATGTATTAAAAAATTACAAAAGACAAGGGCAAAGATTGAAGGACAAACAGTTTTTCAATAACTTTGACACTTACAGAAGCTACACAGTCCTAAAGATATACATTTTAAACTAACACTATCTTGATGCAGATGAAGTGAGGCCTATCTTAAAACATGGTGCATCTTTTGCATTGCTGTTGTCTCAGAAAAGTGTCGCAAGACACTAAAATTTAAAATAATTGCTTCAGGATGCCAATAAGATGTCTACTATCCAGAGTTTTGTTTCAGGTGAGGCCTACTCAGGGTTGCAGATGAGATTTACACTTGTTGAAGAGTACAGAGGAGATAATATATGTGAAGGTCTACCAATGAAGTGAGTCATGTCCACTGCACTCTTGAACAAAGTCCAAACCTCCTATGTTTCCCTGCACAGACCTAAACTTGATCTGCACAATGTGATTCGTAATGATAGGAAACACAGGTGATGTAATTGAAATACGTGCAATTTATTTTGCTCATTTCACAATCACATCACTTGTGTTTCCTTTGCTTAGGTATCTCATTGTGCAGATGTAGTCTAGCATATGAAAGAATACGCAGAAGTGCAGCACTGCATGCAACAACTTTGACACTTACAGAAGCCTCACCTTCTCCATGCCTCCTACACAGTTCTACATATACATCATAAATGCAAACAGTACAGAATTAATTATACATGTTAAATGGTTTATTTTTGCTGTTCTCAGAATGTATCAAAATTCACTAAAAACAGTGACTTGAAGGTATTCATCATGTAACAGCGGGGAAAAAAAAACACAATCAAAATGATTGTGTTTAAAAAACCCATACAACATCAGAAATCAAAAATCAGAACTCCTTAAAGTTAACTTACTTTCCATGACGTCCAAGGATGTCCTATGAATAGCTTACACTCTTTTGTGCTGTTATTACTTTCAGCCCGCCACTTTCTGAAAGAAAATCTCCATCGTTTTTAAAAACATGTTACATACAATAAATGACTTCTTGCTCTCTACCACAAGATTCCACAAGGCCAAATCTTGTCAGAGCCATGTATAACTCTTGGATTTCTTGTAAGCCAATCCCATCATTTGGCATTTCCGCAACTTTCAGAATTAAAATGTTGAAGATCATTTTCACAATCCTGGAATAGTAATATCTTCCCCTTCTTGCTCAGTCATGTTCTACATTTCCTATGACACTGATACTGCTTAATATGAAGCAGACTTACACTACCTCTATGACTGATACAATTATTTAATTCTCTACATCACTTTTAATCACAAAGCAATGTAAAACAGTAGACAGCATTGCAGACTTACATTCCCTCTACTCCATGTTTTCATTGGCTGCTTCAATTAGCTTATAAAAAGAAACAGTTTTTCTGAACTCATTCAAAGTGCACATATATCTCCATGATGTCCAGTCCTATGATTAGAAGTTATGTCTCTGAACTACACTTATCCTCAAGGCCAAATTGTGTAGGAGCCATATGAACTTCTTGAAATTCCACAGAGCACATCCCGAGATTATTTCCCTAAAATGTTGGTTTTAAAAACACCAGGTAAGAGTTTTTAAGGTCATACGGCAATTTTTTTGTGAAAATTAAAACAGAATCATTGCAGAATGACCAGCCATTTCTAGACTTTAAATAAGCTGTATAATGTCCTGATGATATTGAAGGGCCGTCATGATATATAATTGCTGTAGTTACAAAAGTCCTTCCTGATATTGACAACTGCAAAGCTACAAAATTTTTTATTAAAGTTGTCAATTTTGTTCCATCAGGCCTACATCGTTGGAACATTAAAATGACGTACTGGCCATATGTTCGTATAAATAATGTGGACATCATTTCAGATTTACATTGGCTACACTCCATGTTGTGATTAGCAGCTTTTACTAGCTTATTAAAGGAGACTGATTTACTGTCTGGCAAAGTTAAATATATAAATCTTTCTGAGTCTACACTAGTAGTACTTGATATCATACAGTTCTTGCAGTCATGCTGCCATTGATAAGAAAGCCCAAACAGCTGATCTACATCTACACCTTCAGCATGTAATACATCAAGCATATACATTAAAAACTCCTGAAAATCTTGCTGAATATTTTGAGAGAATTGTGTTTGGCCTGAACATCTGTCTAACAGATTTCGAATTTCAGACACACTTTCTATGTTTCTTCTATCAGTGGTACATTTCTCTAACACAGAATTTAACAAACCGCAAAATCTTTGATCAGAATTGACCACAATCTCTTCTTTTACATTTTTTAGAGAAAACAAAACATTAATTACTACATTAGCATAGCAGTTGACACCAGAACTGTTTTCAAACTGAAAACCAACAACATCTTCAACAGAATCCTTTTTGTTTCTGCTTGTAATTTTAGGTTCATTCACTTTTTGTCTTTTTGCTATAACCTCCCCAGTATTGTTCTCATTTCTTCGTTTCCGGCCTACCAGATGTTTCTCAAACAAAGGAAACTGAGGCAAATGTGGCGCATACTCTCTTCTTAACCTATTGTATTCCTTAACACAATCTAGATCTGCAGAAATGTTTGTGACATCACACTCAATCAAGTACAATCCCGATAAAGTTCTAACTCGTGACAATGCCACATATGCCATACCCTCCTTGAACACAGAACTGCCAATATTCACCAATGCGCTGTCTACACTTAAACCTTGCGATTTATGGATTGTCACCGCATATGCCAAGCAAACAGGAAACTGCTTACGGCGAACATATAAGTCTTTTACAAGCAAAAATCTAGCAGAACAACGAGCAATTAGCTGTACTTCCTCAATGCCATCAAATTTAATTTTTAAAAATTCATTTCCATCTCTATTTCTGTATTTCACAAAATCAACAACATTACCCATTGATCCATTTACCAGACCTCTTTCAACATGTAAATTCCTTCTTAAAATTATACGGCAGTTCAAGCACACATTCAGAGTCTTTTCAAAACCTGCAGTTTTAGATATACTCTTCTCTAATGAATCCAATTTTGTTTTCAGATTCTCAGACAAAATAATTGTTGATCCCATATGCTCTACTCTATCAATAGCTTCCAGTTTCACAATCTCTTGCTTTTCTAAATGCAACATTTTGTTGTTAAATTTGGCACATTCTGCAAGAGTTGGCATCAAACATATTCCAGATTTCTTTTCAGTAATTTTCTGAAAAATATTCTCAGGCACAACATCTTGTTCTGGATATAAATTTGACAGTAATCGTGCATGTAAAGCTTCTTTCCCATGCTCGGTCACTTTTCCAATTCTAACATCTTGTAGAATAGTCTTGTAAACTTCATCCTTCGCCTGACGCATATTTTCATGCAGTTCAGCATAATTGAAGTTTACCCATATATTGACGTTGCCAATGCTGCCTAGGCACTTCCTGGTATCTTCATGCGTGAGCATTTTGAACACAGGTTGCCCTTTCACTGGTGTCAGCTGCAAAAGATCTCCGAAAAAAAACAATGATGTGTTTGCCACCAAATAACACATCATACTCTGTTTTGAGAACTTCTTGCATCCTCAAATGCACAAAGGCAAGCATGACATTGGAAACCATGCTTACTTCGTCAATGATAAGAAGTTTCATTTTCCTCAAGATTCTTGAAACTTCAAAACAAGCATCTCCAGATAGCTTGTGATATTCTAATTTGTTGTCATGCTCCACTGGCAGCATCAGTAAACGATGTAAAGTAATCCCTTTAATGTTATGTGCTGCCAGTCCAGTTGGAGCAGTGACAACACAAGACAGCGATGACTCTGTCCTTTCCTGCAAATAGCATGAAATTGCTTTAATGAGGAAACTTTTTCCAGTTCCCGCTTCTCCACTCACGTACAGTCGGACAGGCTTCAACGACGTACATGAGCACTCTTTCTTATCATGACTTAATCCATGATCAATTTGCATGGTAACTTCGTCATATATTTTCCTCTGCTCAACGTTGAGTTGCCTTTCCAACTCTTCTAAGTTAACCGCATCCTCTTGAGCATGTGCCATGGCTCTTTCCACTTCATTCATAGCAGTGGCAGCTTCATTTTCGATAAGAGGTCCTCCTAGTGGATCCTGACTCAATGAAGCAGAACTCTGACTGTCCTGAGAACTGTCTCTGGCAATCTCGGCTGCAATCGTTGCTTCCTGCTCAATTTCCGCATTCAACATTTCTACATATTTGGGAAAAGCAGGACATTCTATGGTCTCCTTGGCGGCATTGAAAGAGTCTTCGTAACAGAGGAAATCTCCAAGCAGTTCCTCTTCTGCACGCCAAGGCTTGAAAAGTTGCAAAAGTGCTAAATAGAAAAACTCCTTTTTTTCAGGAGATTCGCCACTCAATTTTCGATGGTTTACCAAGTGGCATTTTCTTTGCTTGACCAGACATCCCTCACTTCCTATTACAGCATACACTCCTTTCTCAGTATCTTCTTTGATGTTCCTCTTGAATATGTAATTTTGCAGAACCTCATACAGACAAACATTCTCGAGGTGACTGCTTCGATTTGGATAATATGTATCCAACATGTTTGTCTTCAAAATGTCGGTACTGTTTGGCTCCTTTTCCGCCAAATACTCAATTTCCCGCACAGGTTTGAGAACTCGATTACGCGTTGCAGCAAGACCAAGACTCGCCCAAACGATACTCCTGGACTTGGCATAGAGACTTGCTGAAGACAACCGGTCAGAACATTCGTACGCTCCGATTTCTCGATGCGACAACATCTTCAGACTGAAACTGTACAACTTCTTGCTGAGGCTCTTTTCATGGGAAATGTCCTCCCACATATCCTTCAATTCTGTCTTCTCTTTTTTGGTGATGTAAGACGTCACATACCGAGCCACAGCCATACAGTTATCAGCCACAAACTGTATATCCATGTTAGCATTCCACATGGACAAAATCACCGGGTTGTAGTCGTTGATGTACTTGGACTCTTCGTTCCTCTTCAAATTGTATGTGTTTTTAGGTGATTTCTTCATCACATTATGTCGCAGCGAAGACATCAAACTGTTTACTCTTCCTTTAGAAATCACCGGTCGTGGAAAGCCGAAATGACATTTGGTGTAGAACTTGTCTTTGTTTCGGAATTTACGACGGCAGTACTTTCCACATCGATGGCTTTGGAAACGCAGAACTTTTTCTCTTAGGCTTTTCTTCTCCTTTGCGTTTGGAACAGCACACGTAGAATACTGTTGGATGAAACTCATCACTGAGTCTTCTGGATCCGTTCCAAATTTAGGTGCATCCTTGATCCACAGCAACATATGTATATGAGGAGCACCTCTTGCTTGGTACTCCTTTCTCCAGAAGAAATCCAACACCTCTCCAAGAGGTGGATTCTTCTTATTCATGATGAAAGACATCATAGCTTCAAATCTATGATTGAAGTACCTACATACATTGACTGGATCCAAAGAGCACAGTTCTCCGGGTGTCTTGAATTCGATGTTATCTACGTTAGCATTTGCCTCTCGTAGAAATTGAAGTAAGTCTTCCCAGCCATACTCGGCACAACTCAGAGTGAGGAACCATGTGGGAGTACCTAAGTTCCTCAGCATACATTTTAAATCACCATGACGACGGTACCAGTACTCATTAGTACCACGCTGACACGCCATGAGATTAATCAGGTGAGAATCCAAAATACTATCTTGGACATTCACTTTATCCATAAAATCACTTGCCGAGATGTTTTGCATGTGTATACCACTTTTCAAGATGTGGTTCACTGCATATGACAGTCCAGACAGATCGCTTTCAAACAGGAGATGAAACAAATAAGGAATGCATTGTCGAAACCTAGCATCTCCTGCATACAATCGCAAAGTCCGGTATTCAGAAGCAGGAATTTGATGAGGTCGCTCATCATATCTTCCTCCCTGACCTGTTGGAAAAAGCTGTGGGAAACACCGAGCTTCCAAACTTTCCTCCCAAACACTAATGGGACTCCCTTTGGCTTGTTTCATTTGAAACAACTCAATAGCATTCCCCATGACTTCCTTGGAATGCAAAGGATGAACACTATAATGTTCATATATTTCTTCACTAGTAGAGGGTTCTACTTTCTCAATTTGACCAGCACACAAATCGCTATCCTCTTCCTCACTTACTTCCTCTTCTGCAACATATACATTCTTATAGTATTTATTATTTTTTTTCAAATACAATGTTGCCTTTTTAACTTTCCTAACATCTACTAAATCTTGCCATATTTTCTTATTCTTTGTCGGAACCCCATTAACTAAGATAACCAGAGGTTCCTCTTCCACTTTTTCTACTCCAATTGTGTTAATGTTTTTCTTGAAATCTAGAGGCCAATAAACAACTCTTCCCTTTAATCCTCTCTGTAAATCTGATGGAGGCAATTTCCCTGTCTTTGGCTCCATTCTTACAATAGCCTGAAAGGGATGGATACTTTGAATCAAAATAGATTCATAAGTATTTAAGTCCTTCAATTCAGAAGGAATCTCAACCAATTCCAGATTATTATGAACTGCTCTAGCAGGCATCTGGTTTTGTTTTAATTTGTTACAACAATAAGTACACACACGTTGATCCAATCCCAAATCAAAACAATTTTCTACCATCAAGTATGTTGCAAAATCCTTCCATTCACTATTATTTTCCCTTTCACTTTTTGCATATAAATCCACTAACTTAGTCTGATTCTTATAATAAGTGCGTCTACAACACACACAAGTGAAATTAGGCCTCTCACTTGATTTCACGTCAAACGTCGCAATTTCCCTCTGGAAATTATCTGTACTGGAAACCTGTACACTATCTTCCACATGACCCTCTACTTCTTGCTCAATTTCAACATTCTCCTCTTTACTTCCAAAGTAACAAAACTCAATTTCTTCACATATATTCTTCACATCTATTTCAGAACCATGCAAAAGAGCAGCGCATAATTGTTTCAGCATAATTGCTGGACTCTTAGCATAATACAACATTCTAACTAATTTCCTCACTTTGTTATGATGCACTGCTAGCATCCTGAAATGATGAAAAACACTCTGGCATACTCTCCTGGAAAGACAAGCCAGTGAATGACCATGCAAACCTGTCACTTCTCTTACTCTGCAAGGATCTAATTCTTGCAACAACATCATTTTCTGCTTCAAACTTTTTTTGTTAAATGACCGTACAAAATCACAAAGCAAATTGATGGAATCCTGTCGCACACTGCAAATACTACTACACTTCCAGGTGTACACAGGACCCTTAGCACGTCTTCCTAAAACCTCATTACCTAACAACTCTTCTGCCTCTGTTGTCACAAGTTTTTCTTTTTCAACTGGACAACCATCTTTCACTTCATAAGCACGACCACTGGTGTCAACTGCATGCACCAAATCATTATCCTGGAAATAACTCTCCTCATTAAAAAATGCCTCACAGCTTGAACTATGCATCCATTCTCCAGAAAAAACTTCACAAAAATTACTACGATTAACTATTCTCTTCCATCTACTATTTCTTTTGAAATCAAAAATTGCCTTGTTTAGCTTCCTAATTCTATTGATTATCAAAATAAATAACTTACGTTTAATTTCAAATGCCTGATCAATAACTTTCTCAACTTTTTTTTTTCTCTTATAAAAAACTAGTTTCTGTTGACCTTTCTTAATATTTTTTAACAAATTGCCAATTATCCTGTTGCGGAACATTCGTTTACGAATCTCCCTAAACTGTTGTTTCCTTCTACTATCATGCACAGATTTATCTCTTGCTCTAGCAGTAACATTTTTCATTGTCCTTTTCTTTCCATTTGATTTCCTTCTCGTTTTATGGACTGAAACATTTTCTGTAGTAATATTTTTTTTATTACAAATATTTCTTATGAAATATTTAGAGCTCTTACCCGGTGCTTTCTTCGTGGCTTGAGAAATCTTTTTGTTAGAGGACTGCTGCGTTTTTTTTTTCACCTGCTGTCTTTGACGTTTTGCAGCCTTTATCTGTCTTTGTATTGTAGGCATGGTGAAATCTTGAAATGATCTGCAGTTGAATCTGTGGAAAAATATAATAAAAAATGTTAATAAACATTATTATCAAACAGTAAATCAGTAATAGTGATCAAAAACATAACACACTACTTGACATTTTAATTTGAAGATTTTTTAGTCATTGGCAATTTTACAATACAGAAATACCAGAAAAGAAATGACATTTATATTTATGTTACCTATGCTATTTTATATGTGAATCTGATCTAATTTTATGAGCATATTTTAATATTTTATTGAAGACACTACACATAACCTGTTTTTGAAGGTGTCTTTATTTTTAAATTAAACGGTTTACCTTTTTACTTTTTATTGATTATAAATTTTAAAAATAAATGTTTATATTTCCAAAGGCTCAAGCAGGTCAGCTTCCCATCCTATATCATATAATTCGGACAAATCTGCATCCTCATCACGCTCTTCTTCATCCTCAGGATTTAAATCATCCAAAGGATCAACATCCACTGATGTTTCAATTACAAGTTCAATGATGAGGTCAAAATCAACTGATTGCAGATTGTCGCTCATGTTGAGGTTGTCTTTATCTTTAAAGAAAGATAACAACAATGAGATGTTGCAGAGTAAGAAACAAATCTCAGAGATTATAATAGTAAAATTGTTTAACAAGAATAACATTTTGCAGCTATTATTTAGCCATGTCCAGCAATGCTGAGCAGGTGAAGCCTATGTCTAATTTTTCACTGAACAGGACTCATCTCTTCTTAACCTTGGATAAGCCTCACCGACTCTGTGTCCCCTGCACATACTTAAATGTTAAAGGGCAGATTTATATTAAATGGCACATCCCCAGGCATGCACCAGTTAATGTGCACCACTGCTTTACCACCCATGGTGTGCCGCATTTACAATCAGATAGGAGAAAGCTGCGTCAAAACCCTGCGCCTGCTTGAAGCTGGCATAGGTCTTGACGCAGCATTGTGGAGATGGGGCACCCCTGAGCCTTGCTGGAGCTGCATCGCACTTGCGATACAACTCCAGCAATGCGCCACCTTTACGGCACAGATGCGTCACGCATCTGTGCCGTTTTTGCCCCATGCTGCGCCGCATTGTAAATGCAGCACAACATGGGTGGCGGAACAGTGGCGCAGGATGACTGTCACATCCCTGGTGATGCGCCAGTCATCATAAATCTATCCCTAAGCTTCTTATCTTGTTACAGATGAACTGCCATATGTATCATCAAAATATTTTACATTTTCTAAATAGCGAATTTTAAGGAATAAATAGCGATTCTTTACCATTCCTAATTTGCGATGAGCAAATTGCTAATTGCAAGTTACCCATTCATTTCCATGGCCTAGGAGGCTCATATGAATGAAGGTTTAATTTGCGATTAGCAATTTGCTCATCACAAATTAGGAATTTTTCCAAGGGTGCAGGGGTGTCTCAAGAACACCCTGCTGCACCCCTGAAAAACAAATTTGGCGTCATATGGCACCTTTTGTTTTTTTGAAAAAAAGCTTTTTGAAAAGAATTCACAAATTACCACCAATTTACCACAATAGTTTCCAAATCCTTAATGTCATTTTTTACATAGTTTTTGTTTGATACATTGCATTTAAGTAGTCACAAAATTTGCAAATGCTTCAGTGCAATCGCAAAATAAGGAATAGCAAATTTTGCTACTCCTTATTTTGCATCAAACTTGTTTGATACATACCATTTGTCTAATTAACATTCGCAAAGGCCGAAATTCATAGAATTTTGATCTTTGCAAATGCTAATTAGCTTGATACATATGGCCCCAAGTGAGGCCTGTCTTGCGACATGGTGCATCTTTTGCATCACTGCTGCTTGGGTTTTATGTGGTACGTTTTTTTTACACCATGACATATCTGCCTAAATGCATCAATTTGTAATGTTGTCGCCTCATAGCAAATCTTTTGCACCACCGCTGCATCATAAAACTGACGCACAGTGGCACAAAAGAGGCATACACCTATCATAAATCTGTCCCTAGCATTTTAAATGATTAATCCAGGATGACAATAAAGTGTGTCCTATCCAGAGGTTTGTTTAAGGTGAGGCCTACTCAGGATTGCAGATTAAAGTTACGCTTGATGAAGAATACAGAGGAGATAATACATATAAAGGACTACCAATGAAGTAAGTAATGTGCACTTTATTGCGCCAGTCATCATAAATGTATCCCTAAGCTTCTTATCTTGTTACAGATGAACCACCATATGTACCATTAAACTATTTTGCATTTCCTAAATAGCAAATTTTAAGGAATAAATAGCAATTCTTTACTATTCCTAATTTGCAATGAGCAAATTGCTAATTGCAAATTACCCATTCATTTCCATGGGCTAGGAGGCTCATAGGAATGAAGGTTGCAATTTGTGATTAGCAATTAGCTCATCACAAAATAGGATTTTTTTCAAGCGTGCAGGGGTATCTCAAGAACACCCTGCTGCACCCCTGAAAAAGAAATTTGGGAGCATATGGCACACCTACATGCCCTAAGGGCATGTATGGGCGTCATATGGGACCTTTTTTTGTTGTTGAAAAAAATGCTTTTTGAAAAGAATTCGCAAATTACCACAAACTAGAAGTTGGTGGTAGTTTCCAAATCCTTAATATCATTTTTTACATATTTTTTTTTTGATACATTGCATTTAAGGAATCGGAAATTTTGAATTATTGACATTTTAAGTCATTTCCACATGTGCAGTGTTTTCAAAATATAATTTGAAAATCGTTTTTGGGGAAAAGTAATGGTTTGCAAATTTATGACAAGGACATAATGGTGTATGCTTCTCTATAAGGCATTTCAGTGTCTCTGATGTCATTTTTCCCATATTACATTATAAGACCTTTCCCCATGAAGCACATTCCTTGTAAATATGCTCCCACCTGTGCATTGCGAATTTAGATTTTGACTGTTTCAGTCACATAGCCATGTTGAAAGTGACCCAAAAAAATTGCAAACGTTTTAAAATAACACATTCATGTGTCTTAAGGACATTTTAAGTCATTTCCCCATGGACAATGTTTTCTAAGTGGCGCAAAAGAGGTATACACCTATCATAAATCTGTCCCTAGCATTTTAAATGATTAATACAGGATAACAATAAGATGTAGCCTATCCAGAGGTTTGTTTAAAGTGAGGCCTACTCAGGATTGCAGATTAAATTTACGCTTGATGAAGAATACAGAGGAGATAATACATGTAAAGCTCTACCAATGAAGTAAGTGATGTCTACTTCATTGCGCCAGTCACCATAAATGAATCCATAAGCTTCTTATCTTGTTAGACATCAACCGCCATATGTATCATATAACTATTTTGCATTTCCAAAAAAGCAAATTTTAAGGAATAATTAGCGATTCTTTACCATTCCTAATTTGCGATGAGAAAATTGCTAATTGCTATTTTACCCATTCATTTCCATGGGCTTGGAGGCTCATATAAATGAAGGTGCAATTTGCGATTAACAATTTGCTCATCACAAATTAGGAATTTATTCCAAAGGTGCAGGGGTGTCTCAAGAACACCCTGCTGCAACCCTAAAAAAGAAATTTGGGGGCATATGGCGCACATAAATTTTAACAACATTCCTTTACCTCAACAACGATTTTCAAATCATAACTTCAAAACACTACAAATGGGAAAATTACTTAAATTGTCCTTAAGACACATAAAAGCGTTTTTTGATTGGCTTTCCTGCATGGTAGGGTCACGTTTAACATGGCTATGTAACACAAACATTCAAAATCAAAATTTTCCATGCACATGTGGGAGCATATTTACAAGCAATTTGCGCCACAGAGAAATGTCTTACACTAAAATGAGAAAAATAACATCAGGGACAGTCAATTGCCTTATAAAGAACCATACACCATTATGTCCTTGTCATGAATTTAAAAACAATTCCTTTTCCCCAAAAACGATTTTCAAATCATAATTTCAAAACACTGCACATGAGAAAATGACTTAAAATGTCATTAAAACACATGAAAGCGTTTTTTGATTGCCTTTCGAGCATGGTTGGGTCACTTTTAACATGGCTATGTAACACAAACATTCAAAATCTAAATTTTCCATGCACATGTGAGAGCATATTTACAAGCAATTTGCGCCACAGAGAAAGGTCTTACACTAAAATGAGAAAAATAACACCAGGGACAGTCAATTGCCTTATAAAGAAGCATACACCATTATGTCCTTGTCATGAATTTAAAAACAATTCCTTTTCCCCAAAAACGATTTTCAAATCATAATTTCTAAACACTGCACATGGGAAAATGACTTAAAATGTCATTAAAACACATGAAAGCATTTTTTGATTGGCTTTCCAGCATGGTTGGGTCACTTTTAACATGGCTATGTAACACAAACATTCAAAATCAAAATTTTCCATACACATGTGAGAGCATATTTACAAGCAATTTGCGCCACATAAATCATAATTTTCTCCTTAAAGCACACTATTCTCTATCTAAATTAAAGAAATATTTTCTCACCTTAGCAAATACTTTGAGTTTGAAAACAGTCTAAGAAACACACCAATTTGTCTTCAGCAAAACAAAAGGTATGCACTCCAGAGTCTGCAGCTATCAAAAGCACAGAAATGCTGTAATTCTTCACACATATTTCTCATGTCACCCAATCAAAACTCTTCCCTCACTTTTTTTCAAATGAAAACCCTTCCCCCTCTGCCCTTTCTGCCTATTTTCCATAGCAACCACCTCTTGGAAAAACTCTGGTGTTTGCAAGTTCACACAACAATGTTGCAATTGAACTCTGAACTCTCAGTGCACCTGCATATCCAGTGCATTCTTTCATTTAATGATTTTTTATTGACCACTCAAAATACATCTTTCAAAGAACACATCTGTGCACCCTAACTTTCTGTTTTCATCAATCAAAATCCACCAATCACTGTTACTGCTTCATGAACACAGAAACTCCACAGTTTTTTTTTCATTTTACACTCTCATTTTTTCAACTGCCATTTCATTGCCACACTTCATCTGACTGCAGGAGAACCTTCTCTCACCATGTTTTCTGTCTGGATTGTTGGTCATAGTTATATTCACTGGGCTCAAAGGTACGTTGAAAGCAGGAATTTACCTAACCTCAATTTACAAGATGTGGAAATTAAGTGGTTTGGCCACAGAGGATTAAAATGTCACCAATTGATACCATTGGTGAAAACCTTTATGCATTTGCCAAAACCTGACCTGTTAATTGTGCACTGTGGAGGTAATGACTTGGGCACTTTGACTGGTGTAGGTCTGGAAATGCTTTTAAAGGACACCTTTGAGCAATTAATGGCACTTTTTCCTCAGACTGCCTTGGTATATTCAAATATATGCCAAAGACAGAAATGGAGGTGGTCAAACCAATTTTGTCCACAAATTGAGAAGTCGAGGAAGCATGTAAACAAATCTGTTTCAGCTTACATGAGAGACCATGGAATGGGCTCCCTGTACAACAATAACTTGCGTTACTACATGCAAGATATCTACAGAGGAGATGGAGTTCACTTCTCAGATGAGGGCAACAGAGTTTTCACTCTGAATTTAAGAATGTGCATTGGTACCTACTTATAAGTACCTAAATGTACCATAAACCCAAAAGCTCTTCTCAGAGCTACCCTACATCTAATCACTCACAATTATTATTTTACTCTAACTTTTTTCACTAATTTTCAACAAAGTACGCTCCCTGGGGCGCTACCCGGTACGCGTACCGGGAGCTAACCTCGCGAAATTTTTTTAAAAAAATGTTTTTTTTTCGCACATATAAACCTCCTCAGCCACCCTCAGAAAACCTAGGGGGTCAAGATAACTCTACCGTGCCCCCTTCTACCCATTCCGAACATTATTTGCCCTCCATCTTGTATCTTAATTCGACCGAAACACAAAATGGTGGACTCCCGGAACGCTTAAGGTCCGCGAACCGAGGCGCTCAACGGTTCGCGTACCGGGTCGCTCCCTAGGAAGATAAAGGAAATAAAAAATAATCAAAAAATCCAACAATCAATTAACATACAGCATTTGAAAAGACTATCATTCATTTTTCATTGTAGTACGTTCCCCAGAACGCTTCCCGGTTCGCGGACCGGGCGCTAACCACGGGGCGGGGCCCCTTTAAAACCTCCACATTAAACCTAGGGGGTCAGCGAGGATCTACTATGCCCCCTTATAGTTATTTCCCCCTTTGTTTTGGCCTCCTCTTGTCTCTCGATCCTACCGAGAGACAAGATGGCGGCCGCTCCGGACTGTTTAGAATGTTGACAGACACCGGAGAGCCAATCAGCTTCGCTACGCGAAGTTCCGGTACGCTTAAGGTCCGCGAACCGGGGCGCTGCCCGGTCCGCGCTTACAGATATATATCTTTTTTTGAACGTTAATTTCTCAAAATCCACTGCAGCACATATATTGAGACCTACAAAAGGCACATCGGGCTACCAGTCCCTACAATTTAGCCAAGTTTCGTGCAAATCCATTCAGCCGTTCGGGCTAAAAGTGAGGCTAACCGCCCTATGGAAAACTCAATGTTAAAAACACGTTTTGGGACCCCCCCTTTTTTCTCGGCCCCCCCTGGACGAACCCCCCCCAAATTTTCAGGGGCTCATCAGAAACAAAATGTTCCATTTTCCAGAAAATTTCAGCCAATTCCGTCCACAAACGCCAAAGAATTTTCAAAAATCCCATAGGGAAAAAATCCTAACTATATATACCTACTGGCGACCGCCAGTAGGTAATATATATCGAAAGTTTTGGGGGGATTCGTGAAGTGGGGGCTGAGAAAAAAGGGGGGTGCCAAAATGTTTTTCCCTATGTTAATTTCCATGGGACGGTCTGACAAGTCTACAGCCCGAACTGCTGAATGGAATTACGCCAAACTTGGCACAATTGTAGGGACTGGTTCGCAGATGTGCCTTTGCTATATTTGGTGAAAATTGCTTCAGTGGTTTTTTTGAAAATTAACTTCAAAAACACATATATATCTATAGGCGCGCTCCGAGCGCTCACCGGTATGCATACCTGGGAGCGCACCCGGCGCGCTATGGGAGTGCGCGAGCGGAAAGCTGATTGGCTGTCGGGTGTCTGTCAACATTCTAAACAGTCCAGAGAGTCCGCCATCTTGTGTCTCGGTAGAATCGAGACACAAGAGGTGAAAAAGAAAAGGGGGAAATAATTAAAAGGGGGCAGAGTAGACACCCCCTGACCCCCTAGGTTTTCTGAGGGGGGCCTAGAAGGACCCTGAAGGGCAAAAAAAGTTTTTTTTTAAAATTTTCGCGGGGTAAGCGCTGGGTAAAAAAATAGAGTATAAAAATAATGTAGAGTGTTTAGAGGTAAGTTAGCTCTGAAAAGAGCTGTTGTGGTATGTGTTTTTTTTTGTACCTACAAGTAGGTACCAATGCAGAGTCTTATATTTAAGAGGAAAACTCTATTCCCCTCATCTGTAAAATGCACACCATCTCTCCTATAGATGTCTTGCATGTTGTAACGCAAGTTGTTGTGGTAAATGGAACCCATACCATAGTCTCTGAGGAACGCAGAAACAGATTTATTCACATGCTTCCTTGCTTTCTCAATCTGTGGACAAAATTGGTTGGACCAGTTCTATTTTTGCCTTTGGCATATATCGGAAAATACCAAGGCAGTTTTTGGAAAAAGTGACATCAATTGCCCAAAGATGTCCTTTAAAAGCTATTCCAGACCTACCCCAGTCAAAGAGCCTAGGTCATTTCCACCACAGTGCACAATTATACGGTCAGGGTGTGGTAAATGCATAAAGGATTTTACCAATGGTATCAATTGGTGACTCCTCAATCCTCTCTGTCCAATCCATACAATGTCTACATTTGGTAAATCAAGGTTGTAAATACCTCTGTTAGCTGCGTATTTTTGGCTCCAGTGGACATAGCTATGACCCACAAACCAGATTTTTTGCATCTTGAAGGTAGATGTGCTTCTAGTCAGATGAGTTGTGGAAATGAAATGGCAGTTTGATTATGAAAAAAAGTGGTTGAGAATCAGTGCAGTTGAAAAAACAGAAATGATTGGTGCTTTCTTAAAAATCTCCACTGAAAATTAGGGTGCATGCATTTTTTGTTGTTGTAAAAAGTCATTTCAATGGTTGAGAAAAAGTCATTTAAACAAACATTGTAGTTGATTAGCTAGTAGATTGATTGGTCAAATACCCTTGATGGATCCTTTTGCAACATAGTATGATGAACTTGTGAACTATGTGCTGGGTTAGGAGGGAGATACTATGGTTACTGGGTGAATGAGCACTGGGGGATGGGTGAATGTTAGGTAAGTTTCAAAGTCTTGAAATGTACAACCAATTAAAATGTGCAGTTTGGTTTTGAATTTGTGTGGGAACAATTTTGATTGGTTAGGTACAAGAATATGGGTCTGAAATGAGAAAGAATGTGTGCCATTATTCTCAGGCTCAAGTGAAAGAAGCATTATTCAGAGATTCTGCCTAAGAATATCTGTTGAGTGTGACTGACACTGTTTTACATATTCCAAAGCATTTTTAAAGGTGAGTAATGATTCTTTTAAAAAAGATAGAGAGCTTAAAGATTTTTGACAAGTATCACAGTGAGTGTCTGTGTGAATTAAGGAATTATATTTTTACCTTTTTCCATAATGTTAGCTGTGTGTGCTTGCAGTTTGTATGTTTTAGTTTATAAGGTAGACTTCTTTTTAAATTGTTTTTTATGCTTGGATTCAATGCTGGTATAGAGATAGTGTAATGGTTTTATTGGACTTGTAAATATGCTCCTTTTTTAGAAGCGCCTTGTGCAACCTTTAACATGGGTGGAAGCAGTGAATGTAATCCAGAGGGATAGGAATAGCAGATAGAAAACCATATGAAATGGTGTGGGAGATGCATAAAGTATTTCAGTAATGGCATCAATTGAGATGGAATATAAGATAAAGAGGGGCATATTTACAAGCCCCTTGCGCAATGTTTGACATTAATGCTGGTATAGAGATAGTGTAATGGTTTCATTGGCATATTTACAAGCCCCTTGCGTAATGTTTGACATTAGTGCTGGTATAGAGATAGTGTAATGGTTTCATTGGCATATTTACAAGCCCCTTGCCCAATGTTTGACATTAATGCTGGTATAGAGATAGTGTAATGGTTTCATTGGCATATTTACAAGCCCCTTGCGCAATGTTTGACATTAATGCTAGTATAGAGATAGTGTAATGGTTTCATTGGCATATTTACAAGCCCCTTGTGCAATGTTTGACATTTATGCTGGTATAGAGATAGTGTAATAGTTTCATTGGTATATTTACAAGCCCCTTGCACAATTTTTGACTTTAATGCTGGTATAGAGATAGTGTAATGGTTTCATTGGCAAATTTACAAGCCCCTTGAGCAATGTTTGACATTAATGCTGGTATAGAGATAGTGTAATGGTTTTATTGGCATATTTACAAGCCCCTTGCGCAATGTATGTGTGACTCTGTCTAAGATCACAGTGATGAGTGAATCAAGCTTCAGTCACAGTGTGATCTTAGGCACATGATCAGAATGTTACATATAATGTACCATGTCTGTCTCTGCCAACAGCATGTGTGACTCTGCCTAAGATCACACTGATGGGTGAATCAAGCTTCAGTCACAGTGTGATCTTAGGCACATGATCAGAATGTTACATATAATGTACCATGTCTGTCTCTGCCAACAGTATGTGTGACTCTGCCTAAGATCACAGTGATGGGTGAATTAAGCTTCAGTCACAGTGTGATCCTAGGCACATGATCAGAATGTTACATATAATGTACCATGT
Organism: Lissotriton helveticus; assembly: GCF_964261635.1. Lineage (NCBI taxonomy): Eukaryota > Metazoa > Chordata > Amphibia > Caudata > Salamandridae > Lissotriton > Lissotriton helveticus. Next base: position 55,657,087 of record NC_136059.1, read on the forward strand.
CTGTCTCTGCCAACAGTATGTGTGACTCTGCCTAAGATCACAGTGATGGGTGAATCAAGCTTCAGTCACAATGATGGGTCTTGGAGACACTGGGCGCGACAGAGTATCCTGACACTGGGGCAAGTTATGGTCAGGGATGAGTGTAGAACTCTGGATGAACTAAGACAAAGGCACTCCCTCCAGGGTATACAAGAATATAAATATGCTCAGGTGGTCAGTACAATCAGATCAATAAGGCCCCGTATCATCTTAAGGGAGAGGTGTAGGATATTGGATTATTTGAAGGGGGGTGAACCTAGAATTAACGGTGTGTATAGGCTGTTTTTGAAGGAATCCCAGGACGATATGGGCAAAACTGAGGCAGTCTGGGCTTCAAAACTGGAGGATCCGGACATTGACCTGGACAGAGCCCTCGTAATGGATAGAAGATTCCTACGATCCTCCAATTTAAGAGCTCAGCACTTCAAAACATTATTTAATCTCTATTATACCCCCTCTAAACTTTATGATTGGGGTAAGAGGGAGAACAGTAACTGCCCCAGATGCTAAAAAGGTCCAGCTGATATTATCCATATGTTTTATCAGTGCGAGAAACTTGAATCAATCAAAACAGAGATTGAATCATTCTGGTCAGGGCTGCTGGATGCTCAGATAACCTTGTCTCCGACACTCATGATTATAGGATGCCAAAGCAAAGTGAAATTAAATATTGAGACTGAAGCTTTAATTTTTATCTCCACAGCTGTACTTAGAATTTTAATTTCAGCAGCTTGGAAAGATACTGAGGCCCCAACCTTTCAAATGTGGTTGTCCAGACTATTGGGAATACATAATGTGTAGGCGGCTTTGTATTAACTCAAGGGTAAAAAATTAAGAGAATTGGGGATGAAGACCTGGGCACCAGTGGCTGCTTGACGTGCTAGTAGATTGTAGCAAACTCATTGATTCTCAGGATTATGGCTACGGCAGTGCTCTTATCTGCTATATTCTCTTCTCATCTTTTTTCTGTTTGCGGTAGCCAGCATAATGTGTACAACACCCATATCAATATTCATATTAATAATATTAACTACCTCATGATTTACAAGAATTAATTCAATCAGATACTAAGCTATGTAATTCGACAACCGACCTCTACAGTACCTTTTTATTGTTAATTTTGGTGGTTTGTTTATATTGTATCCTGTCTATTTCATTGAGATCATGTATATTGTTTTCTTATTATGCCACATGGATTCTCAATAAGAAAAAAAAAAAAGATGGGTGAATCAAGCTTCAGTCACAGTGTGATCTTAGGCACATGATCAGAATGTTACATATATTGTACCATGTCTGTCTCTGCCAACAGTATGTGTGACTCTGCCTAAGATCACAGTGATGGATGAATCAAGCTTCAGTCACAGTGTGATCTTAGGCACATGATCAGAATGTTACATATAATGTACCATGTCTGTCTCTGCCAGCAGTATGTGTGACTCTGCCTAAGATCACACTGATGGGTGAATCAAGCTTCAGTCACAGTTTGATCTTAGGCACATGATCAGAATGTTACATATAATGCACCATGTATGTCTCTGCCAACAGTATGTGTGACTCTGCCTAAGATCACAGTGAAAAGTGAATCAAGCTTCAGTCACAGTGTGATCTTAGGCAAATGATCAGAATGTTACATATAATGTAACATGTCTGTCTCTGCCAACAGTATGTGTGACTCTGCCTAAGATCACAGTGATGGGTGAATCAAGCTTCAGTCACAGTGTGATCTTAGGCACATGATCAGAATGTTACATGTAATGTACCATGTCTGTCTCTGCCAACAGTATGTGTGACTCTGCCTAAGATCACACTGATGGGTGAATCAAGCTTCAGTCACACTGTGATCTTAGGCACATGATCAGAATGTTACATATAATGTACCATGTCTGTCTCTGCCAACAGTATGTGTGACTCTGCCTAAGATCACACTGATGGGTGAATCAAGCTTCAGTCACAGTTTGATCTTAGGCACATGATCAGAATGTTACATATAATGCACCATGTATGTCTCTGCCAACAGTATGTGTGACTCTGCCTAAGATCACAGTGATGGGTGAATCAAGATTCAGTCACAGTGTGATCTTAGGCACATGATCAGAATGTTACATATAATGTACCATGCCTGTCTCTGCCAACAGTATGTGTGACTCTGGCTAAGATCATACTGATGGGTGAATCAAGCTTCAGTCACAGTGTGATCTTAGGCACATGATCGGAATGTTACATATAATGTACCATGTCTGTCTCTGCCAACAGTATGTGTGACTCTACCTAAGATCACAGTGATGGGTGAATCAAGCTTCAGTCACAGTGTGATCTTAGGCACATGATCAGAATGTTGCATATAATCTAACATGTCTGTCTCTGCCAAAAGTATGTGTGACTCTGCCTAAGGTCAGAGTGATGTTTGAATCAAGCTTCAGTCACAGTGTGATCATAGGCACATGATCAGAATGTTACATATAATGTACCATGTCTGTCTCTGCCAACAGTATGTGGGACTCTGCCTAAGATCACAGTGATGGGTGAATCAAGCTTCAGTCACAGTGTGATCTTAGGCACATGATCAGCATGTTACATATAATGTACCATGTCTGTCTCTGCCAACATTATGTGTGACTCTGCCTAAGATCACAGTGATGGGTGAATCAAGCTTCAGTCACAGTGTGATCTTAGGCACATGATCAGAATGTTACATATAATGTAACATGTCTGTCTCTGCCAACAGTATGTGTGACTCTGTCTAAGATCACAGTGATGGGTGAATCAAGCTTCAGTCACAGTGTGATCATAGGCACATGATCAGAATGTTACATATAATGTACCATGTCTGTCTCTGCCAACAGTATGTGTGACTCTGCCTAAGATCACAGAGATGGGTGAATCAAGCTTCAGTCACAGTGTGATCTTAGGCACATGATCTGAATGTTACATATAATGTAACATGTCTGTCTCTGCCAACAGTATGTGTGACTCTGCCTAAGATCAAGTGATGGGTGAATCAAGCTCCAGTCACAGTGTGATCTTAGGCACATGATCAGAATGTTACATAAAATGTACCATGTCTGTCTCTGCCAACAGTATGTGTGACTCTACCTAAGATCACACTGATGGGTGAATCAAGCTTCAGTCACAGTGTGATCTTAGGCACCTGATCAGAATGTTACATATAATGTACCATGTCTGTCTCTGCCAACAGTATGTGTGACTCTGCCTAAGATCATAGTGATGGGTGAATAAAGCTTCAGTCACAGTGTGATCTTAGGCACATGATCAGAATGTTACATATAATGTACCATGTCTGTCTCTGCCAACAGTATGTGTGACTCTGCCTAAGATCACAGTGATGGGTGAATCAAGCTTCAGTCACAGTGTCATATTAGGCACATGATCAGAATGTTACATATAATGTAACATGTCTGTCTCGTCCAACAGTATGTATGACTCTGCCTAAGATCACAGTGATGGGTGAACCAAGCTTCAGTCACAGTGTGATCTTAGGCACATGATCAGAATATTACATATAATGTACCATGTCTGTCTCTGCCAACAGTATGTGTGACTCTGCCTAAGATCACAGTGATGGGTGAATCAAGCTTCAGTCACAGTTTGATCTTAGGCACATGATCAGAATGTTACATATAATGTAACATGTCTGTCTCTGCCAACTGTATGTGTGACTCTGCCTAAGATCAGAGTGATGGGTTAATCAAGCTTCAGTCACAGTGTGATCTTAGGCACATGATCAGAATGTTACATATAATGTACCATGTCTGACTCTGCCAACAGTATGTGTGACTCTGCCTTGGGATCACACTGATGGGTGAATCAAGCTTCAGTCACTGTGTGATCTTAGGCACATGATCAGAATGTTACATATAATGTACCATGTCTGTCTCTGCCAACAGTATGTGTGACTCTGCCTAAGATCACACTGATGAGTGAATCAAGCTTCAGTCACAGTGTGATCTTAGGCACATGATAAGCATGTTACATATAATGTAGCATGTCTGTCTCTGCCAACAGTATGTATGACTCTGCCTAAGATCACAGTGAAAAGTGAATCAAGCTTCAGTCACAGTGTGATCTTAGGCAAATGATCAGAATGTTACATATAATGTAACATGTCTGTCTCTGCCAACAGTATGTGTGACTCTGCCTAAGATCAGAGTGATGGGTGAATCAAGCGTCAGTCACAGTGTGATCTTAGGCACATGATCAGAATGTTTCATATAATGTACCATGTCTGTCTCTGCCAACAGTATGTGTGACTCTGCCTAAGATCACACTGATGGGTGAATCAAGCTTCAGTCACAGTGTGATCTTATGCACATGATCAGAATGTTACATATAATGTACCATGTCTGTCTCTGCCAACAGTATGTGTGACTCTGCCTAAGATCACATTGATGGGTGAATCAAGCTTCAGTCACAGTGTGATCTTAGGCACATGATCAGAATGTTACATATAATGTACCATGTCTGTCTCTGCCAACAGTATGTGTGACTCTGCCTAAAATCACACTGATGGGTGAATCAAACTTCAGTCACAGTGTGATCTTAGGCACATGATCAGAATGTTACATATAATGTAACATGTCTGTCTCTGCCAACAGTATGTGTGACTCTGCCTAAGATCAGAGTGATGGGTGAATCAAGCGTCAGTCACAGTGTGATCTTAGGCACATGATCAGAATGTTTCATATAATGTACCATGTCTGTCTCTGCCAACAGTATGTGTGACTCTGCCTAACATCACAGTGATGGGTGAATCAAGCTTCAGTCACAGTGTGATCTTAGGCACATGATCAGAATGTTACATATAATGTACCATGTCTGTCTCTGCCAACAGTATGTGTGACTCTGCCTAAGATCACACTGATGGGTGAATCAAGCTTCAGTCACAGTGTGATCTTAGGCACATGATCAGAATGTTACATATAATGTACCATGTCTGTCTCTGCCAACAGTATGTGTGACTCTGCCTAAGATCACACTGATGGGTGAATCAAGCTTCAGTCACAGTTTGATCTTAGGCACATGATCAGAATGTTACATATAATGCACCATGTATGTCTCTGCCAACAGTATGTGTGACTCTGCCTAAGATCACAGTGATGGGTGAATCAAGATTCAGTCACAGTGTGATCTTAGGCACATGATCAGAATGTTACATATAATGTACCATGCCTGTCTCTGCCAACAGTATGTGTGACTCTGGCTAAGATCATACTGATGGGTGAATCAAGCTTCAGTCACAGTGTGATCTTAGGCACATGATCGGAATGTTACATATAATGTACCATGTCTGTCTCTGCCAACAGTATGTGTGACTCTACCTAAGATCACAGTGATGGGTGAATCAAGCTTCAGTCACAGTGTGATCTTAGGCACATGATCAGAATGTTGCATATAATCTAACATGTCTGTCTCTGCCAAAAGTATGTGTGACTCTGCCTAAGGTCAGAGTGATGTTTGAATCAAGCTTCAGTCACAGTGTGATCATAGGCACATGATCAGAATGTTACATATAATGTACCATGTCTGTCTCTGCCAACAGTATGTGGGACTCTGCCTAAGATCACAGTGATGGGTGAATCAAGCTTCAGTCACAGTGTGATCTTAGGCACATGATCAGCATGTTACATATAATGTACCATGTCTGTCTCTGCCAACATTATGTGTGACTCTGCCTAAGATCACAGTGATGGGTGAATCAAGCTTCAGTCACAGTGTGATCTTAGGCACATGATCAGAATGTTACATATAATGTAACATGTCTGTCTCTGCCAACAGTATGTGTGACTCTGTCTAAGATCACAGTGATGGGTGAATCAAGCTTCAGTCACAGTGTGATCATAGGCACATGATCAGAATGTTACATATAATGTACCATGTCTGTCTCTGCCAACAGTATGTGTGACTCTGCCTAAGATCACAGAGATGGGTGAATCAAGCTTCAGTCACAGTGTGATCTTAGGCACATGATCTGAATGTTACATATAATGTAACATGTCTGTCTCTGCCAACAGTATGTGTGACTCTGCCTAAGATCAAGTGATGGGTGAATCAAGCTCCAGTCACAGTGTGATCTTAGGCACATGATAAGAATGTTACATATAATGTACCATGTCTGTCTCTGCCAACAGTATGTGTGACTCTACCTAAGATCACACTGATGGGTGAATCAAGCTTCAGTCACAGTGTAATCTTAGGCACCTGATCAGAATGTTACATATAATGTACCATGTCTGTCTCTGCCAACAGTATGTGTGACTCTGCCTAAGATCACAGTGATGGGTGAATAAAGCTTCAGTCATAGTGTGATCTTAGGCACATGATCAGAATGTTACATATAATGTACCATGTCTGTCTCTGCCAACAGTATGTGTGACTCTGCCTAAGATCACGGTGATGGGTGAATCAAGCTTCAGTCACAGTGTCATATTAGGCACATGATCAGAATGTTACATATAATGTAACATGTCTGTCTCGTCCAACAGTATGTGTGACTCTGCCTAAGATCACAGTGATGGGTGAACCAAGCTTCAGTCACAGTGTGATCTTAGGCACATGATCAGAATGTTACATATAATGTACCATGTCTGTCTCTGCCAACAGTATGTGTGACTCTGCCTAAGATCACAGTGATGGGTGAATCAAGCTTCAGTCACAGTTTGATCTTAGGCACATGATCAGAATGTTACATATAATGTAACATGTCTGTCTCTGCCAACTGTATGTGTGACTCTGCCTAAGATCAGAGTGATGGGTTAATCAAGCTTCAGTCACAGTGTGATCTTAGGCACATGATCAGAATGTTACATATAATGTACCATGTCTGACTCTGCCAACAGTATGTGTGACTCTGCCTTGGGATCACACTGATGGGTGAATCAAGCTTCAGTCACAGTGTGATCTTAGGCACATGATCAGAATGTTACATATAATGTACCATGTCTGTCTCTGCCAACAGTATGTGTGACTCTGCCTAAGATCACACTGATGGGTGAATCAAGCTTCAGTCACAGTGTGATCTTAGGCACATGATAAGCATGTTACATATAATGTAGCATGTCTGTCTCTGCCAACAGTATGTATGACTCTGCCTAAGATCACATTGATGGATGAATCAAGCTTCAGTCACAGTGTGATCTTAGGCACATGATCAGAATGTTACATATAATGTACCATGGCTGTCTCTGCCAACAGTATGTGTGACTCTGCCTAAGATCACAGTGATGGGTGAATCAAGCTTCAGTCACAGTTTGATCTTAGGCACATGATCAGAATGTTACGTATAATGTACCATGTCTGTCTCTGAAAACAGTATGTGTGACTCTGCCTAAGATCAGAGTGATGGGTGAATCAAGCTTCAGTCACAGTGTGATCTTAGGCACATGATCAGAATGTTACATAGAATGTACCATGTCTGTCTCTGCCAACAGTATGTGTGACTCTGCCTAAGATCACAGTGATGGGTGAATCAAGCTTCAGTCACAGTGTGATCTTAGGCACATGATCAGAATGTTACATATAATGTAACATGTCTGTCTCTGCCAACAGTATGTGTGACTCTGTCTAAGATCAGAGTGATGGGTGAATCAAGCTTCAGTCACAGTGTGATCTTAGGCACATGATCAGAATGTTACATATAATGTACCATGTCTGTCTCTGCCAACAGTATGTGTGACTCTGCCTAAGATCACACTGATGGGTGAATCAAGCTTCAGTCACAGTGTGATCTTAGGCACATGATAAGAATGTTACACATAATGTACCATGTCTGTCTCTGCCAACAGTATGTGTGACTCTGCCTAAGATCACACTGATGGGAGAATCAAGCTTCAGTCACAGTGTGATCTTAGGCACATGATCAGAATGTTACATATAATGTACCATGTCTGTCTCTGCCAACAGTATGTGTGACTCTGCCTAAGATCACAGTGATGGGTGAATCAAGCTTCAGTCACAGTGTGATCTTAGGCACATGATCAGAATGTTACATATAATGTAACATGTCTGTCTCTGCCAACAGTATGTGTGACTCTGCCTAAGATCACAGTGATGGGTAAATCAAGCTTCAGTCACAGTGTGAGCATAGGCACATGATCAGAATGTTACATATAATGTATCATGTCTGTCTCTGCCAACAGTATGTGTGACTCTGCCTACGATCACAGTGATGGGTGAATCAAGCTTCAGTCACAGTGTGAACTTAGGCACATGATCAGATTGTTACATATAATGTAACATGCCTGTCTCTGCCAACAGTATGTGTGACTCTGCCTAAGATCAGAGTGATGGGTGAATCAAGCTTCAGTCACAGTGTGATTTTAGGCACATGATCAGAATGTTACATATAATGTACCACGTCTGTCTCTGCCAACAGCATATGTGACTTTGCCTTGGGATCACACTGATGGGTGAATCAAGCTTCAGTCACAGTGTGATCTTAGGCACATGATCAGAATGTTACATATAATGTACCATGTCTGTCTCTGCCAACAGTATGTGTGACTCTGCCTAAGATCACAGTGATGGATGAATCAAGCTTCAGTCACAGTGTGATCTTAGGCACATGATCAGAATGTTACATATAATGTACCATGTCTGTCTCTGCCAACAGTATGTGTGACTCTGCCTAAGATCACAGTGATGGATGAATCAAGCTTTAGTCACAGTGTGATCTTAGGCACATGATCAGAATGTTACATATAATGTACCATGTCTGTCTCTGCCAACAGTATGTGTGACTCTGCCTAAGATCACAGTGATGGGTAAATCAAGCTTCAGTCACAGTTTGATCTTAGGCACATGATCAGAATGTTACATATAATGTACCATGGCTGTCTCTGCCAACAGTATGTGTGACTCTGCCTAAGATCACAGTGATGGGTGAATCAAGCTTCAGTCACAGTGTGAACTTAGGCACATGATCAGAATGTTACATATAATGTACCATGTCTGTCTCTGCCAACAGTATGTGTGACTCTGCCTAAGATCAGAGTGATGGGTGAATCAAGCTTCAGTCACAGTGTGATCTTAGGCACATGATCAGAATGTTACATATAATGTACAATGTCTGTCTCTGCCAACAGTATGTGTGACTCTGCCTAAGATCAGAGTGATGGGTGAATCAAGCTTCAGTCACAGTGTGATCTTAGGCACATGATCTGAATGTTACATATAATGTACCATGTCTGTCTCTGCCAACAGTATGTGTTACTCTGCCTAAGATCAGAGTGATGGGTGAATCAAGCTTCAGTCACAGTGTGATCTTAGGCGCATGATCAGAATGTTACATATAATGATCCATGTCTGTCTCTGCCAACAGTAAGTGTGACTCTGCCTAAGATCACACTGATGGGTGAATCAAGCTTCAGTCACAGTGTGATCTTAGGCACATTATCAGAATGTTACACATAATGTACCATGTCTGTCTCTGCCAACAGTAAGTGTGACTCTGCCTAAGATCACACTGATGGGTGAATCAAGCTTCAGTCACAGTGTGATCTTAGGCACATGATCAGAATGTTACATATAATGTAACATGTCTGTCTCTGCCAACAGTATGTGTGACTCTGCCTAAGATCACAGTGATGGGTAAATCAAGCTTCAGTCACAGTGTGAGCATAGGCACATGATCAGAATGTTACATATAATGTAACATGTCTGTCTCCGCCAACAGTATGTGTGAGTCTGTATAAGATCACAGTGATGGGTGAATCAAGCTTCAGTCACAGTTTGATCTTAGGCACATGATCAGAATGTTACGTATAATGTACCATGTCTGTCTCTGAAAACAGTATGTGTGACTCTGCCTAAGATCAGAGTGATGGGTGAATCAAGCTTCAGTCACAGTGTGATCTTAGGCACATGATCAGAATGTTACATAGAATGTACCATGTCTGTCTCTGCCAACAGTATGTGTGACTCTGCCTAAGATCACAGTGATGGGTGAATCAAGCTTCAGTCACAGTGTGATCTTAGGCACATGATCAGAATGTTACGTATAATGTACCATGTCTGTCTCTGAAAACAGTATGTGTGACTCTGCCTAAGATCAGAGTGATGGGTGAATCAAGCTTCAGTCACAGTGTGATCTTAGGCACATGATCAGAATGTTACATAGAATGTACCATGTCTGTCTCTGCCAACAGTATGTGTGACTCTGCCTAAGATCACAGTGATGGGTGAATCAAGCTTCAGTCACAGTGTGATCTTAGGCACATGATCAGAATGTTACATATAATGTAACATGTCTGTCTCTGCCAACAGTATGTGTGACTCTGTCTAAGATCAGAGTGATGGGTGAATCAAGCTTCAGTCACAGTGTGATCTTAGGCACATGATCAGAATGTTACATATAATGTACCATGTCTGTCTCTGCCAACAGTATGTGTGACTCTGCCTAAGATCACACTGATGGGTGAATCAAGCTTCAGTCACAGTGTGATCTTAGGCACATGATAAGAATGTTACACATAATGTACCATGTCTGTCTCTGCCAACAGTATGTGTGACTCTGCCTAAGATCACACTGATGGGAGAATCAAGCTTCAGTCACAGTGTGATCTTAGGCACATGATCAGAATGTTACATATAATGTACCATGTCTGTCTCTGCCAACAGTATGTGTGACTCTGCCTAAGATCACAGTGATGGGTGAATCAAGCTTCAGTCACAGTGTGATCTTAGGCACATGATCAGAATGTTACATATAATGTAACATGTCTGTCTCTGCCAACAGTATGTGTGACTCTGCCTAAGATCACAGTGATGGGTAAATCAAGCTTCAGTCACAGTGTGAGCATAGGCACATGATCAGAATGTTACATATAATGTATCATGTCTGTCTCTGCCAACAGTATGTGTGACTCTGCCTACGATCACAGTGATGGGTGAATCAAGCTTCAGTCACAGTGTGAACTTAGGCACATGATCAGATTGTTACATATAATGTAACATGCCTGTCTCTGCCAACAGTATGTGTGACTCTGCCTAAGATCAGAGTGATGGGTGAATCAAGCTTCAGTCACAGTGTGATTTTAGGCACATGATCAGAATGTTACATATAATGTACCACGTCTGTCTCTGCCAACAGCATATGTGACTTTGCCTTGGGATCACACTGATGGGTGAATCAAGCTTCAGTCACAGTGTGATCTTAGGCACATGATCAGAATGTTACATATAATGTACCATGTCTGTCTCTGCCAACAGTATGTGTGACTCTGCCTAAGATCACAGTGATGGATGAATCAAGCTTCAGTCACAGTGTGATCTTAGGCACATGATCAGAATGTTACATATAATGTACCATGTCTGTCTCTGCCAACAGTATGTGTGACTCTGCCTAAGATCACAGTGATGGATGAATCAAGCTTTAGTCACAGTGTGATCTTAGGCACATGATCAGAATGTTACATATAATGTACCATGTCTGTCTCTGCCAACAGTATGTGTGACTCTGCCTAAGATCACAGTGATGGGTAAATCAAGCTTCAGTCACAGTTTGATCTTAGGCACATGATCAGAATGTTACATATAATGTACCATGGCTGTCTCTGCCAACAGTATGTGTGACTCTGCCTAAGATCACAGTGATGGGTGAATCAAGCTTCAGTCACAGTGTGAACTTAGGCACATGATCAGAATGTTACATATAATGTACCATGTCTGTCTCTGCCAACAGTATGTGTGACTCTGCCTAAGATCAGAGTGATGGGTGAATCAAGCTTCAGTCACAGTGTGATCTTAGGCACATGATCAGAATGTTACATATAATGTACAATGTCTGTCTCTGCCAACAGTATGTGTGACTCTGCCTAAGATCAGAGTGATGGGTGAATCAAGCTTCAGTCACAGTGTGATCTTAGGCACATGATCTGAATGTTACATATAATGTACCATGTCTGTCTCTGCCAACAGTATGTGTTACTCTGCCTAAGATCAGAGTGATGGGTGAATCAAGCTTCAGTCACAGTGTGATCTTAGGCGCATGATCAGAATGTTACATATAATGTACCATGTCTGTCTCTGCCAACAGTAAGTGTGACTCTGCCTAAGATCACACTGATGGGTGAATCAAGCTTCAGTCACAGTGTGATCTTAGGCACATTATCAGAATGTTACACATAATGTACCATGTCTGTCTCTGCCAACAGTAATTGTGACTCTGCCTAAGATCACACTGATGGGTGAATCAAGCTTCAGTCACAGTGTGATCTTAGGCACATGATCAGAATGTTACATATAATGTACCGTGTCTGTCTCTGCCAACAGTATGTGTGACTCTGCCTAAGATCACAGTGATGGGTGAATCAAGGTTCAGTCACAGTGTGATCCTAGGCACATGATCAGAATGTTACATATAATGTAACATGTCTGTCTCCGCCAACAGTATGTGTGAGTCTGTATAAGATCACAGTGATGGGTGAATCAAGCTTCAGTCACAGTGTGATCGTAGGCACATGATCAGAATGTTACAGATAATGTACCATGTCTGTCACTGCCAACAGTATGTGTGACTCTGCCTAAGATCACAGTGATGGGTGAATCAAGCTACAGTCACAGTGTGATCTTAGGCACATGATCAGAATGTTACATATAATGTACCATGTCTGTCTCTGCCAACAGTATGTGTGACTCTGCCTAAGATCACAGTGATGGATGAATCAAGCTTCAGTCACAGTGTGATCTTAGGCACATGATCAGATTGTTACATATAATGTACCATGTCTGTCTCTGCCAACATTATGTTTTACTCTGCCTAACATCACAGTGATGGGTGAATCAAGCTTCAGTCACAGTGTGATCTTAGACACATGATCAGAATGTTACATATAATGTACCATGTCTGTCTCTGCCAACAGTATGTGTGACTCTGCCTAAGATCACAGTGATGGGTAAATCAAGCTTCAGTCACAGTGTGATCTTAGGCACATGATCAGAATGTTACATATAATGTACCATGTATGTCTCTGCCAACAGTATGTGTGACTCTGCCTAAGATCACAGTGATGGGTGAATCAAGCTTCAGTCACAGTGTGAACTTAGGCACATGATCAGAATGTTACATATAATGTACCATGTCTGTCTCTGCCAACAGTATGTGTGACTCTGCCTAAGATCAGAGTGATGGGTGAATCAAGCTTCAGTCACAGTGTGATCTTAGGCACATGATCAGAATGTTACATATAATGTACAATGTCTGTCTCTGCCAACAGTATGTGTGACTCTGCCTAAGATCAGAGTGATGGGTGAATCAAGCTTCAGTCACAGTGTGATCTTAGGCACATGATCTGAATGTTACATATATTGTACCATGTCTGTCTCTGCCAACAGTATGTGTGACTCTGCCTAAGATCAGAGTGATGGGTGAATCAAGCTTCAGTCACAGTGTGATCTTAGGCACATGATCAGAATGTTACATATAATGTACCATGTCTGTCTCTGCCAACAGTAAGTGTGACTCTGCCTAAGATCACACTGATGGGTGAATCAAGCTTCAGTCACAGTGTGATCTTAGGCACATGATCAGAATGTTACATATAATGTACCATGTCTGTCTCTGCCAACAGTATGTGTGACTCTGCCTAAGATCACAGTGATGGGTGAATCAAGCTTCAGTCACAGTGTGATCCTAGGCACATGATCAGAATGTTACATGTAATGTAACATGTCTGTCTCCGCCAACAGTATGTGTGAGTCTGCCTAAGATCACAGTGATGGGTGAATCAAGCTTCAGTCACAGTGAGATCGTAGGCACATGATCAAAATGTTACATATAATGTACCATGTCTGTCACTGCCAACAGTATGTGTGACTCTGCCTAAGATCACAGTGATGGGTGAATCAAGCTTCAGTCACAGTGTGATCTTAGGCACATGATCAGAATGTTACATATAATGTAACATGTTTGTCTCTGCCAACAGTATGTGTGACTCTGCCTAAGATCACTGTGATGGGTGAATCAAGCTTCAGTCACAGTGTGATCTTAAGCACATGATCAGAATGTTACATATAATGTAACATGTCTGTCTCTGCCAACAGTATGTGTGACTCTGCCTAAGATCAGAGTGATGGGTTAATCAAGCTTCAGTCACAGTGTGATCTTAGGCACATGATCAGAATGTTACATATAATGTACCATGTCTGTCTCTGCCAACAGTATGTGTGACTCTGCCTAAGATCACACTGATGGGTGAATCAAACTTCAGTCACAGTGTGATCTTAGGCACATGATCAGAATGTTACATATTATGTACCATGTCTGTCTCTGCCAACAGTATGTGTGACTCTGCCTAAGATCACAGTGATGGGTAAATCAAGCTTCAGTCACAGTGTGATCTTAGGCACATGATCAGAATGTTACATATAATGTACCATGTCTGTCTCTGCCAACAGTATGTGTGACTCTGCCTAAGATCACAGTGATGGGTGAATCAAGCTTCAGTCACAGTGTGAACTTAGGCACATGATCAGAATGTTACATATAATGTAACATGTCTGTCTCTGCCAACAGTATGTGTGACTCTGCCTAAGATCAGAGTGATGGGTGAATCAAGCGTCAGTCACAGTGTGATCTTAGGCACATGATCAGAATGTTTCATATAATGTACCATGTCTGTCTCTGCCAACAGTATGTGTGACTCTGCCTAAGATCACACTGATGGGTGAATCAAGCTTCAGTCACAGTGTGATCTTATGCACATGATCAGAATGTTACATATAATGTACCATGTCTGTCTCTGCCAACAGTATGTGTGACTCTGCCTAAGATCACACTGATGGGTGAATCAAGCTTCAGTCACAGTGTGATCTTAGGCACATGATCAGAATGTTACATATAATGTACCATGTCTGTCTCTGCCAACAGTATGTGTGACTCTGCCTAAAATCACACTGATGGGTGAATCAAACTACAGTCACAGTGTGATCTTAGGCACATGATCAGAATGTTACATATAATGTAACATGTCTGTATCTGCCAACAGTATGTGTGACTCTGCCTAAGATCAGAGTGATGGGTGAATCAAGCGTCAGTCACAGTGTGATCTTAGGCACATGATCAGAATGTTTCATATAATGTACCATGTCTGTCTCTGCCAACAGTATGTGTGACTCTGCCTAACATCACAGTGATGGGTGAATCAAGCTTCAGTCACAGTGTGATCTTAGACACATGATCAGAATGTTAGATATAATGCACCATGTCTGTCTCTGCCAACAGTATGGGTGTCTCTGCTCATATTGTTTCACTGTTTCTACAGACCAAAAACAGGCCACCTATATATAAGCAACACATAACATTAATTTCTCATTACATGTAACATCCTGCTAATTTGCCTAAGATCACACTGTGAGTGAAGCTTAATCCACCCATCAGTGTGATCTTAGGCACATGTCCACAATATTACATGTAATCTACTATCTGTGTGTCTGCAAGCAGTATGTGTGTCTCTGCTCATATTATTTCACTGTATCTACAGGCGAAAAACAGGCCTCCTATATATAAGCAAGACATAACATTAATTAGTAAATCGTTTTTGACACAAAGCAAAGCAGATGTAATGTAAATCAGCCTTTTGTTATATACTAGTGTTTATATTGTTTACTTATTGTAATTGCTATGTAATATGTTTGTAGTGGTCTATAATATGTTATTTTTTGTTTACCACAGATTATTATCATCTATACAAACAAAGAAAAAAATGCTTTCGAAAGCAAGAAGTGAAAAAGTTTATAAAAGAAAATTAAGGTCTAAGGAAAAAGAAAATCAAGAACCAACCTAAAAAAAATCTTCAGAGAAAAAAAAAATGCTCCTGGTAAGCAGACTAAAAATGTTCTCAGGAACTTATTGAAATGTCAAGAAAAAAAGTTTTTTTGCAAATAAGATTGAAACACCTGTAATTAGAAACAAAACAGGATGTCCTTCTAAAAATGTTTGACCTGTACAAGGAGATGATATTTTGTATAACAAAAGAAGGAGCAACCAATTTACTGAAATTCGTAGATGCATGTTTTACAACAAAATAGTATCAAATGTATTAAAAAATGTGAAGAGGTATCAAAAAAAGACCGCTTTTAAAAAGAAAAAAAAACATAGTTAAGATTGTGGATGAAGCATTTAAAGTGAAAAATAAATTGTTTAGTTTAGTAATGAATAGAATTTGTACACTTGATAAGGTAATCAATGTGTTCAAATCAAAATGTGAGTGGAGGAGAGTAATTAATCGGACTCATTTCTGTGATGTTTTTTCTGGAGAATGAAAGCATAGTTCAAGTTGTGAGCCATTTTTTAATGAATAAAGTTACTTTCAGGATAATGATTTGGTGCATGCAGTGGACACCAGTGGTCAAGCATATGAGGTGAAGGACGGTTGTCCAGTTGAAAAAGAAGAGATTGTGCCTAGAAATACAGAAGAGGTGTTAGCTGCTGAAGTTTTAGGGAGATGTCCTAAGGCTCCAGTGTATACATGGAATTGTAGTAGTATTTGTAGTGTGCGACCGGAATCAATTGATTTATTTCGCACTTTCTTACGGACATATACTAAGAAAAGTGTGAAACAAAAAATGAAAATTTTACAAGAGTTAGATCCTTGTAGAGTGAGAGAAAAAACAGGTTTGCAAGGGCATTCACTGGCTTGTCTTTCAAGAAAAGTATGTCAGAGTGTTTTTCACCATTTTAGGATGTTAGCAGTGCATCACAATAAAGTGAGGAAATTAGTGAGAAGGTTGTATTATGCAAAAGGTCCAGCACTTAAACTAAAACAGTTAAACAGTGGTCTTTTGCATGGAACTGAATTAGATGTCAAAAACATTTGTGATGAAATTGAGTTTTGTTACTTTGGTGAAAAAGAGGTCAGTGCAGAAATTGATACAGTAATAGAAGGTAATGTAGAAGAGAATGTAGAGATTTTAAGTACAGAAAATTTTGAAAATGAAATGACAAAGTTTAAGGTCAATTCAAGTGAAAGGCCTAATTTTTCTTGTGTTTGTTGTCGACGAACTCATTATAAGCATCATACTAGATTAGTTGATTTATATGTAAAAAGCGAAAAGATAAATAATAATGAGTTGAAGGATTTTGCAACTTTATTTGTTGGTTGAAAATTGTTTTGATTTGGGCTCTGATCAACGTATTTGTAAATATTGTTATAATAAATTAAATGAAAACAGAATGCCTGCTAGAGCTGTTCATAATAATCTGGAGTTGGTAGACATTCATTCTGAATTGATGGATTTAAGTACCTATGAATCTATTCTGATTCAATGTGTACATCCTTTTCAGGCTATTGTTCGCATGGAGCCTAAGACAGGGAAATTGCCTCCTTCAGATTTACAGAGAGGATTAAAGGGAAGAGTTGTTTATTTGCCTCTAGATTTTAAGAAAAATATTGATACAATTGGTGTTGAAAAAGTAGAAGAGGAACCTCTGGTTATTCTAGTTAATGGTGTTCCGACAAAAAGTAAGAAAATCTGGCAAGAATTAGTGGATGTTAGGAAAGACAAAAAGGCAACGTTGTATTTGGTACAAAATAATCGGTACTATAGGAATGTGTATGTGGGAGAAGAAGAAACAACTGTAGAAGAGGACACTGATGTCTCTGCTGGGCAAATAGAAAAAGTTTATGTCTCTAGAAGTG
Organism: Lissotriton helveticus; assembly: GCF_964261635.1. Taxonomy (NCBI): domain Eukaryota; kingdom Metazoa; phylum Chordata; class Amphibia; order Caudata; family Salamandridae; genus Lissotriton; species Lissotriton helveticus. The sequence goes on from NC_136059.1 coordinate 55,674,777, forward strand.
AAGACATTTATGAACATTATAGTGTTCATCCATTACATTCCAAAGAAGTAATGGGGAATGCTATTGACTTGTTTCAGATGAAAAAAGCCAAAGGAAGTCCCATTAGTGTATGGGAAAAAAGTTTGGAAGCTCGTTGTTTTCCACAGATCTTTCCAACAGGTGAAGGTGGACGATATGATGACCGACCTGTTCAAATTCCTGCATCTGAATAGCGGACTTCAAGATTATATGCAGAAGATCCAAGGTTTCGTAAATGCATTCCATATTTGTTCCATCTACTGTTTGAGAGTGACTTGTCTGGACTTTCCGATGCAGTAAACCATATACTGAAAAGTGGAACACATCTACAAAATGTTTCGGCAAGGGATTTTATGGATAAAGTGAAACTGCAAGACAGTGTTTTGGAATCTCAGCTAATTCATCTCATGGCATGTCAGCGTGGTACTAACGAGTATTGGTACCGTCGTCATGGGGAATTGAAATGTATGCTAAGAAACTTTGGAACTCCTACATGGTTCCTCACTCTTAGCTGTGCTGAGTATGCTTGGGAAGACTTACTTGAATTTATACGAGAGGCAAATACAAATATTGAAAATATTGAATACAAGACACCTGGAGAACTGTGCTCTTTGCATCCAGTTAATGTATGCAGGTATTTCAATAATAGGTTTGAAGCTATGATGTCTTTTGGATTTCTTTTGGAGAAAGGAGTATCAAGCAAGAGGTGCTCCTCATATACATTTGCTGCTATGGATTAAAGATGCACCAAAATTTGGAACAGATTCAGATGAGAAAGTGATGAGTTTCATTTAGCAGTATTCTACATGTGCTGTTCCAAAAAGTACAGAAGAAAACAATTTAAGACATCAAGTTTTACGCTTTCAAAGCCATCGTTGTGGGAAATACTGTCGTCGAAAATACAAATCCAAGGACAAGTTCTACACGAAATGTTGTTTTGCATTTCCACGTCCAGTAACTTCGAAAGGAAGAGTCAACAATTGTATGTCTTCTCTGCGACATACTGTGACAAGAAAATCACCCAAAAATACATACAACCTAAGAAGAAATGAGGAATCCAAATTCATAAATGACTACAACCCAGTCATTTTGTCCATGTGGAATGATAACATGGATATTCAATATGTGGCTGACAACTCTATTGCTGTGGCTCGATATGTGACATCTTACATCACAAAATCAGAAAAGACGGAACTGAAGGAAATGTGGGAGGAAATTTCACATGAAAAGTGTCTAAGCAAGAAATTATACAGTTACAGTCTGAAGATGTTGTCGCATCGAGAAATTGGAGCATATGAATGTTCTGATCGGTTGTCATCAGCAAGTCTATATGCCAAATCTAGAACCATCATTTGGGTGAGTCTAGGTCTTGCTGCAACACGAAACCGAGTTTTGAAATCTGTACAAGAAATAGAGTATTTGGCGGAGAAAGAACCTGACAGTACAAATATTTTGAAGACAAACATGTTGGATACATACTATCCACATAGAAGTACTCACCTTGAGAATGTTTGTCTCTATGAAGTTCTGCAAACCTAAAAGAACGTCACAGAAGACATCAATAAAGGTGTATATGCTGTAATTGCATGTGAAGGCTGTCTAGTGAAACAAAGAAAAGGCCATTTGATTAATCATCAAAAATTGAGTTGTGATTCTCCAGACAAAAGGGAATTTTATTATTTAGCTCTTTTGCAACTCTTTAAGCCTTGGCGTACAGAAGAGGAACTACTTGGAGATTTTCTTTACTTATGAAGATTCATTCAAGGATACCATAGAATGTCCTGTTTTTTCAAATTATCTGCAAATGTTGAACGAGGAAATACAGCAAGAAGCTACAATTGCAGCAGAGATTGCTAAAGACAGTTCTCAAGATAGTCAGAGTTCTGCATCATTGAGTCAGGATCCACTAGGAGGACCAATTATACAAAATGAAGCTGCAACTGCCATGGATGAAGTTGAAAGAGCCATGGAACAAGCTCAGGAGAATGGAGTTGACTTAGAAGATTTGGAAAAAGAACTAAACGTTGAGCAGAGACAAATATATGACAAAGTCACAGAACACATTGAGCATGGTTTATCTCATGGGAAAAAAGAGTGCTCATGTACATCATTTGTACCTGTCCGACTATATGTGAGTGGAGAAGCAGGAACTGCGAAAAGTTTCCTGATTAAAGCGATTGCAACATATTTGCAGAAAACAACGGAGTCATCGCTCTCTTGTGTTGTTACTGCTCCAACTGGGTTGGCAGCACATAACATTAAAGGGATTACTTTACATCGCTTATTGATGCTGCCAGTGGAGCATGATAACAAATTACAATAACACAAGCTATCTGGAGAAGCTTGTTGTGAAGTTTCAAGAGTCCTAAAGAAAATGAAACTTCTTATCATTGATGAAGTAAGCATGGTATCAAATGTAATGCTTGCTTTTGTGCATTTAAGAATGCAAGAAATTCTTAAAACAGACTATGATGTGTTATTTGGAGGCAAACACATCATTGTTTTTGGAGATTTACTGCAACTAACTCCAGTGAAAGGACAGCCAGTGTTTAAAATGCTTACGCATGAAGATACCAGGAAGTGCTTAGGAAGCATTGGAAATGTGAATATCTGGTTATATTTCAAATATGCAGAACTGCTTCAAAATATGCGACAGGCAAAGGATGAAGATTATAAAAATATTCTACAAGATGTAAGAATTGGAAAACTAACTGAGCATGGCAAAGAAGCTTTACATGGACGATTAATTTCAAATTTGTTTCCAAAGAAAATATTCTCCCAGAGAATATTTTTAAGAAAATTCCTGAAAACAAACCTGTCATATGCTTGATGCCAACTCTGCAAGAATGTTCAATGTTCAACAACAAAATGTTAAAGTTAGAAAATCAAGAGATTGTGAAACTGGAAGCTATTGCTAAAATTGAACATGAAGGAGCAACTATTATTTTGTCAGAAAAGTTGAAATCAAAATTGGATTCTTTAGAGAAGACAATATCTTAATCTGCTGGTATGGAAAAGACTCTGTATGCATCTTTAAATTGTCGTATAATTTTACGACGTAATTTACATGTGGAAAGAGGTTTAGTAAATGGAGCAATGGGTCATGTTGTGGATTTTGTGAATTACCGAAATAGAGATGGAATTGAAATTATAAAAATTAAATTTGATGGTATTGAAGAAGTATTTCTTTGGCATATGCAGTAACTATTCATAAATCTCAAGGTTTAAGTGTTGATAGTGCTTTAGTGAATATTGGAAATTCTGTGTTCAAGGAGGGTATGGCATATGTTGCTTTATCTTGAGTCAGAACTTTATCAGGATTGTACTTGATTGATTTTAATGAGACAAAGATTAATGCAGATCTAAATTGTGTAAAAGAATATAATAGGTTAAGAAGAGAGTATGCTCCAAATTTACCTCAATATCCTCTGTTTGAAAAGCGTGTGGCAGGCCGAAAAAGAAGAAATGAGAAAAATTGTAGTGAAGTTGTAGCAAAAAGAAAAAAGGTCGATGAACCACTAATTGTATGCAGAAACGAAATGGATTCAGTTAAAGATGTTGTTGGATTATAGTTTGAAAATAGTTCTGGTGTCAACTGCTATGCTAATGTAGTGGTTAATGTTGTTTTCTTTCTACAAACTGTACAAGAACAGATTGCTGAAAATTGTTTATTAAATTCTGTGTTTGACAAATGTAGCAGTGATAGAACGAAAATACAAAGTGTTTCTGAAATTCAAAATCTTTTAGACATATGTTCTGGTCAAACACAATTTTCACAGAATATTCAGCAAGATTGTCTGGAATTTCTAATGTATATGCTTGTTGTTTTGCAAGATGAAGGTGTAGATGTAGATCATCTTTTTGGCCTTTCTTATAAATGGCAGCATGACTGCGACAATTGCTCCTTTTCAAGTAGTACTACAGTAGACACTGAAAGATTTATATATTTGACTTTACCAGACTGCAAATCAGTGTCTTTTAATAATCTAGTTAGAGAAGCAAATCAAATCAAAACATGGTCTGTACTCAATGTAAATCTGCAATGCTATCAACTTTATTTTAATGTTCCAACGATGTAGACCTGATGGAACTAAATTGACAACATTAATTAAAAATGTTGTGGCTTCTCAATTATTAATTTCAGGAAGAACCTTTACAACTGCAGCAATTATTCACCATGATTGTCCTTCAACAACATCAGGACATTACACAGCCTATTTAAAATGTGAAAAAGGTTGGAAGCAATGTAATGATACTCAATTGTCTTTCAAACAACGTTTGCCTTCTGACTTACTAAATTCTTACCTAGTGTTCTTACAACCGAAATTTTAGGGAAGGTAATTGGCCTATGAAGATTGCAGCAGTTAATATAACTAAATTTGCTGTTCAAAATTACTTTCTGAATGAGAGTGATAAAAATAAAAAAACATGTAGTTCTCATAGAGATAGTATATGTATATCATATAGAGTGTGCTGTGAGTATTATACAAAATATTTATAAAAAGTAAGCTAGAGGTGGAAATAAAACTCGTGTTTCATAATGTAAAAGATGTTGGAGCTTTTCTTTCAGAAAGTCGGGTAAATGAGAAATTAAGAATAGTCTGGATTAATTTGCAAAGAAAAGGACTTTCCATATACTATTTGGCCTTTTGGAAAAGTGGATGGATCAAAAGTGAGTTTAGATATGTTTTTTCAAAATTTTACATTATTTAAGAAAATATTTTATGGGTTTTTTAAACACAATCATTTTGATTGTGTTTTTTTTGCCCGCTGTTATATGATGAGTACTATTGAAGTCACTGTTTTAAGTGAAATTCAATATATTCTGAGAACAGCAAAAATAAACCATATAACATGTTGTTGAAATTATTTTGTATTTTCTATTATTAAATATATATTATTTTCCCATTCTCTTATGCTCACTTACCTATTTCCACCCTTTATACTCCCCTTAACTCACCCTCACTGGCCTTTTTTCACTCTCCCTCACCTCTCTTCCCTTATTCCACTTTCCTCACTTATTCTCATTAAGCCCTCCTTCAAGGCCCTTTCCCTATCTCCCATCCACTACTTTCCAGCTGTCAGTCACTCTACTTCACTCCCCTTCCCCTTGTTTTCTTTCTTTGTTCATTCAATAATTCCCCTTCTCCCACTCAGCTTATTACACTTTACTCATTCCTTCTCTCACTTCCTCTGTCCTCTCACATCCTCATTCCCTTTCCCTCACTCCCTGTCTCTTAGCTTCAGTCTCTCGATCCTCTTACTCTCTCACTCTTTTTCCGTCATCCTTACTCCCTAAAACTCACCCACACTCCCTTACTTATATTTATTTGCTCTCTTACTCAGTTTCTTTCTGCCAGTCTTTTCTTCACTACCTCTATGTTCTCACTCTTTCACTTCCTTTGTCTCAAGCTCATTTGCTTTTATCCTCTTTTTATTTTCCTTTTTTATCACCCTCACTCTCCTGCACTCACCCTCCCTCACCCTTGTTTCCTTACTTCAGTTCCTTCAGTTATCCTCAATCATCATCTTTAACTACCCTTCTTCTTTCTTTTGTCACGTACTCACCTTTTCCCAGTCCCTTTGCTTCACTTTTTTTCCCTTTCTTCCCTTCCTTTGCTCTCTCAGTCATTCTCTTTCCCTTACTCACCTTACTGCCCTTTACTCACTGTTTGTCTTACTCCCTACATTCTCTCATATTCTCACTTCCCTCACTCCCTCTCTGTTACCTTCACTCCCATTGTGTCCTCACTGTCTTACAAGCTTACATTCACCCTCACTCAAATTCCATGCCTCATTGTCATTAATCCACTGTTATTCACTCCTGCTTCTCTGTTACTCACTCCCCTTTCTTTACTCTCCTTTCTGCCTTTAGTTTTCGTAATGCGAAAGTGGAGAAGCGTGGCTCAGTGGTTAGAGGCGGCAGACCCGGAAGCTGGGATCGGCCGTGGACCAGGGTTCGATTCCCCGCCTCGGCGGGTCTCGGACTCAAAAATTCCACAGACTCGACAATTCTCGCTCCAGTGCCTACTCGACTCACGGGGTCACACTCTGCGACTCTGGGCAATAGCTTGCTTAATCTCCACTACGGCCCCTCGCGGTGGGATGCCTGGCTTTCACCTTGTGGATACCCTGCCGGGGTATCTCACAGGGGAATACCAGGACGGGTTCCCTAAGCAAGCGCTTAGATACCGTGTTGGTGATTTGCGCTATATAAATACATTTACATTTACATTTACATATTCCTTTAGGATTTTTAGCACCTTCAGTTTATTTCTCTCTCCTGCTCTTGTTCACTGTCACTGAATGTATCTATGTCATTATCCTTTTAGCAATTTGCTCTCTCTCTATTTCTTTTTAACTCTCTCTGACCTTCACCATTCATTGGTTTTTCATTCTGACTACTTCACTTCTACTTTATCTCTTACTAACCTTTTATGACTTTTAATGTCCTACTTTGTCTCTTGTATTGTAAAATATATATTATAAATATTCTAACTTTTTTTGTCTTTCAAAGATATAAATTTTAATGGAAATATGAAATTAAGTTTACGTTACTTATAAGGTAAGTTTGATGTATAAAATGTATTTTCCCTATACTCTTTTCCTTAACCTCACTACTCTTCTTTGATGCTCCCACACCTCTGTTCCCTATTTGCGCTTGCCTCACTTATTCTGAATACCCACATTTACTCCCCTTTTTCACACTCCTATCTTACATTCACCTTCTTTTAGACCTTCTCCTTTACTTTCTGTCCTCCCTCTTCTCTTACTTCATTGTTTTACTCTTTTCCCTTCCCTTACTCTCCTTACTCCACTCCACTTACTCCTTCTCTTTCTTCCTCTGTCCTCTTAGTTCTACACTCCCCTTCCCTCAATCTCTTTCTGTTAGCCTCATTCTCTCCATCCCCTTAGTCTCTCACTCCTCTTCCTTCACATTCACTGCCTATAACTCAGCAATACTCCCACACTCACCTTCTTTCAGACCTTTTCCTTTACTTTCCTTCCTCTCTCTTTCCTTCCTTTGCTCCTTCACTCTTTTCTCTTCCCTTACTTTCTTATTCCACTTTACTAACTCCTTCTCTTACTCCCTCTGTCCTCTTAGTTCTACACTCCCCTTCTCTCATTCTCTCTCTGTTACCCTTATTGTCTCCGTCCCCTTAGTCTCTCACTCCTTTTCTGTCACGCACACTCCCTATAACTCAGCCATACTCCTACACTCACATTCTTTCAGACCTTCTCCTTTACTTTCCTTCCTCTCTCTTCCCATCCTTCGCTCATTCACTCTTTTCCCTTCCCTTACTCCCCTTACTCCACTTCAGTAACTCCTTCTGTCAATCCCTCTGTCCTCTAACTTACTCACTCCCCTTCTCTCACTCTCTCTCTGTTACCCCCATTCTCTCCGTCCCTTTAGTCAAACACTCCTCTTCTGTCACACTCACTCCCTATAACTCAGCCATACTCCCACACTCACCTTCTTTCAGACCTTCTCCTTTACTTTCCTTCCTCTCACTTCCCTTCCTTTACTCCTTCACTGTTTTCCCTTACCTTACTCTCCTTACTCCACTTCATTAATTCCTTCTCTTACTCCCTCTGTCCTCTTACTTCTAAACTCCCCATACCTCATTCTCTCTCTGTTAGCCTCATTCTCTCTATCCCTTTAGTCTCTCACTCCTCTTCTGTCACGCTCACTCCCTATAACTCAGCCATACTCCCACACTCACCTTCTTTCAGACCTTCTTCTTTACTTCCCTTCCTCTCTCTTCCCATCCTTCGCTCCTTCACTCTTTTCCCTTCCCTTACTCCCCTTACTCCACTTCAGTAACTCCTTCTCTCAATCCCCCTGTCCTCTAACTTACTCACTCCCCTTTTCTCACTCTCTCTCTGTTACTCCCATTATCTCCGTCCTCTTAGTCTCTCACTCCTTTTTTATCATGCTCACTCCCTATAACTGAGCCATACTCCCACACTCACCTTCTTTCAGACCTTCTCCTTTACTTTCTTTCCTGTCACTTCCCTTCCTTTACTCCTTCACTGTTTTCCCTTCCCTTACTCTCCTTACTCTACTTCACTAACTCCTTCTCTTACTCCCTCTGTCCTCTTAGTTATACACTCCCCTTCCCTCCTTCTCTCTCTGTTAGCCCATTCTCTCTGACCCCTTAGTCTGTCACTCCTCTTCTATCATGCTCACTCCCTATAACACAGCCACACTCCCTAACTTATGTTTCTTTCCTCCCCCACTCAGTCTTCTACTCTCACTTTTTCTTTCACTTTCTCTGTCTCTTCACTCCCTTACTCACCTTGTCTCACACTCACTTGCCTTTATCCATTCTGTATCTCCACTCTTTCCTAAACATCACTGCTCTTTTCTTACCCTTCCACACCCCCGTTCCTTTACTACATTTTCTTTACTTATCCTCATTCTCCATGTTCACTCTCCTTCTCTTCACTCACCTCCCACACTCACCTTCTTTCAGTCCCCCTACTTCACTTCCCTTCCCCTCTCGTCCCTTTCTTTGCTTTCTCACTCATTTTCCTCTCCTCTCTCACTGCACTCCACTTCAGTTACTCTTTTTGATTTTTTTTAAGAATACAGCTCTTTTTTGAGAATTGGAAGTAGTTCTAAAAAGAACTTTTTTTTCTTCTTTTTTCGTTTTTTTCTCAACAAAAACAAAAACAGGGAATGCAAAACTGCTCAACAGGAGCAAAAAAAAAGAGAATCAAAATTAGGGCTGAGGGCGGCAGCGGTGATTTTCTCTTGTTCTGACAATGTTCATAATACTTTGTTCACCATAACAAAGTAATTCATGACAATCTTTACATTTGATTGTGATTCCTTCGAAAACTGGCTGAATATTTGGAATCAGCTGTTCTGGTTGCCCCCTCACCGATGATGCAGTTGCTCATCCAGTCGAAGTAGAAGCATCCCTTGGAGCATCTCGTGTCAGAGCCCTGACACTCTCCTGGGCATAGTTCTGGGGGTGCCTTCTCTCAATGTGCCGAATCATGGTCGAATTTCCAAAAGAGTATTTCCTGTTAGGGTGAGAGGACAGTATTACAAATTCGGCACTCCACCTTTGGAGCATTTACTTTTTTTTTATCTTGTGGTATTGAGAAAAACTTCCTGCGCTGAGGAACCTCTTCATCTATAAACTCATTCAAGTCATCACTGCTACTGGAGGATCTAGCAGCCATTATAATTCCAAAAAGGATGAGCAGCAAAAAACAGGTCTTTCAGTCACAAAAGTGAAAGAAGAAGTGAAGGAAATAGGTGAGGTTTTCATTCTTTGAAAAAAAAACTGTTAGCAGCCAATGAAAAGTGTTAATTTAAGGTCACATGACTTGACGCGCTTATGCTGCGCGCATCGGAGCGCTTCCGGGGTCGCTTACGTGGCGCGAACGTTGGCGCTTCCGGGAGCACTTACGCGGCACGAACGTAGGCGCTTCCGGGGGCGCTTACGCAGCGCGCCTGAGTGACGTTTTGGTAGCTTTACGGATATGCAAAATCATTTTCATTCGGTAAATCAAAAATACTACTTTTATACGCATGGTACTGAATGTCTTGCATTATTATTTACTTTTCATACATATTTTTTTTTACGAACGCAAAATAGGGCTCTCGCTGCGCTCTCGGGAGAGCTTACCGGTGCGCGCACCCGGAGCGCTCCAAGGCAAAATGATACGGGTAAGCTCACCGGTGCACGCACCCTGAGCGCACCAGGAAAAAATTAATAAAAAAAAGAAAAATACATTGAAAAAATATTTTTTTAAAATAACTTAATAATAATTATTACTTACACAAAACAGCAAATAAAAAAACACTAAAAATCGTAGGATACAAACTCGATATAGAAAGGAATTATCTTTGAAATTCAGTGCAAAAACCAGAGGTTTCACAATCGTTATAGTTAGGAATTAGCATTTAAAAAACCTTTGAAATTCACTGAAAAAACCATAGGTTTCACATTTGTTATAGTCAGGAATTAGCATTTAAAAAACGTTTGAAATTCAGTGAAAAAGCCAGAGGTTTCACAATCGTTATAGTTAGGAATTAGCATTTAAAAAACCTTTGAAATTCACTGAAAAAACCATAGGTTTCAGCCATGTTATAGTTAGGAATTAGAATTTAAAAAGCCTTAGAAATTCACTGAAAAAACCATAGGTTTCACACATGTTATAATTAGTTGGACATTTCACTCATACAAAACCATTGAAATTCCCCCGTTATAGTTAGTACAGCTAACTATAACTTGCGCGCCCGCAATGCACTGCTGATGCTGTCACATATTACATCACTCATGACATGGTCAGTGACATTACTCATGACATCACTGATGACATCTCAAATGACATCACTGATGACATAATCCAGTGAATGTGTGTCTTTCTTGAAAATACATATTTTTCATATATGTATATCTAAAGGTCAATGGAAGAATACATGGGTAAATAAGTATTTAAATTGATGTTTTTTTGTAAAATTGATTGTATAACTGACTTATTAAGTGCATCTTAGTGAATACATGTATTAGCGAGTAATGTTTAAATATGTAAATATCTGTATCAGTGTCTCACTTTGTGTATAAGTGGCTGCATGGGTTGGTGAGTAGCTACATGAGTGTCTATATGGGTTATTAGTTGTTTTTTTGAGTATCAGAATGAGTGTTTGAATGGTTTGGTGGGGGTATTACTTAGCGCATAGATGCATGAATGACTAACTCACTGTTTGTATGTATTTTGAAGACAGCATGTGTGCAGGACTGTATGGGTGGATGAGTGTGTGTATGGGTGTGTTAGTGAGTGAATGACTGTCTCAATAGTATCTTAATAAGTATCTGCATGTGTTTTAAACTAGTATATGTGAGTATTGATGTATATAAGTGAGTTTATGTGAGAGTGAGAAATTTCCTGTATGAATAAGTATGTGTTTCTATAAGTGATTGTTTAAGAGAGTAAGTAGGTGTACGTTTCTGTAGTAGTAAGTATAGTGGTGTGTGTATAGCTGTATATGCAAGTAAATAGATGTTTGATAGTTTATTTGCATGTGTGAGTATGTGTGTGAGTAACTCTCTGGATGAGTGTCGGTGTGTAACATGATGTATAGGTGTATGAGTACATATAGAAGTGTTGGTGAATGAGTGGATGTGTATGTAGATGTTGGAATTACTGAATAGGTTGTTGTAACTGGTATTGTGAAAATGTTAGTTTCTATTTTTGAATGTGTGTATCAAAGGTTATATTACGGTGAGAGGAGGTCTGCCACTCTTTCACAAGAATGATGTTATCAGTGATGTCATCAGGGATGTCATTTGAGATGTCATCAGTGATGTCATGAGTGATGTCACTGACCATGTCATGAGTGATGTAATATGTGATGTCATCAACAGTGCATTGAGGGCGCGAGTTATAACTAGCTGAACTAACTATATCAGGGGATTTTCAATGGTTTTGTATGAGTGAAATGTCCAGCTAACTATAACATGTGTGAAACCTATGTTTTTTTTAGTGAGTTTGAAAGGTTTTTTAAATGCTAATTCATAACTATAACGTGGCTGAAACCCATTGTTTTTTCAGTGAATTTCTAAGGTTTTTTAAATGCTAATTCCTAACTATAACGTGGCTGAAACCTATGGTTTTTCAGTGAATTTCAAAGGTTTCGTAAATTATCATTTTTAAATGTACTAATTGTTATATTTTTTTAACTGATTTACTACATTGTTTCAAACTATTTATTTTTAGATATTTTATTTTTTAAATTACATTACATTACATATTTTTAAAATAAATTGAAAAAAAATGTGTTTAAAAATATTGAAATTGTAATATTTTTTTTATTATATTATTTTTAATGTATATATAAATCCTATGGAAGGAAATTCAAGTTAGTGGTAAGTACGGTTAAAATTACTTTTCAGGATCAGAACTGGGCTGAAAGATGCAGCACTGAGGTCTCAGGTGAGTAAATAGGAATTCGTAGTTCACAGATTTTAGAGGAATTGTTAAAGTTCCAAAACTCCACACTTAGAAGAATTTCCAAGTGAAACCAGTCAATGTTAGCCTATGGAAGGAAATTCTCTCCTGATTACAGGTGAGTAAATCAGAATTTGTAGTTCAGCTGATTTTAGAGGAATATTTGTACATTTCAAAAATCAACACTTAGAAACTTTTCTGCTGAAAACCACACAATGGATTCCTACGGAAGGAAATACAAGTTACTGGTAAGTATGGTTAGAATTACTTTTCAGGGTCAGTGCTGGCTAAAAGAAGCAGCACTGAGGTCACTCCTGATAATAGGTGAGTAAATCAGAATTCGTAGTTCAGCTGATTTTAGAGGAATATTTGTACGTTTCAAAAATCAACACTTAGAAACTTGCGATGTGGACATGCCCCTTTTTACACCTCTCTGCAACGCAGCCCCCTGGTGTGTTTACAGAGGGGGAACCAATTCCCCTTGCATACTGAGGGTCCCTGGGGGCCAACTAGCCCACCAGGAACCTCCAGTATGCACCAGGGGGCTGCATTGTAGAGAGTTGTAAAGAGACCACACCCCTTTTTACACCTCTCTGCAATGCAGCCCCCTGGCGCGTTTGCAGAGGGAGAACTAATTTCCCTTGAATATTGGGGCTCCCTGGGGGCCAACTAGCCTACCAGGAAGCTCCAGTATGCACCAGGGGCCTGTGCTGCAGAGAGGTGTAATGAGGCCACACCCCTTTTTACACCTATCTGCAACACACCCCCCTGGAACATACTGGAGTCTCTTGGTGGGCTAGTTGGCCTCCAGGGACCACCAGTATGCAAGGGGAATTAGTTCCCCCTCTGCAAACGGGCCAGGGGGCTGTGTTGCAGAGAGGTGCAATGAGGGGGCATGGCCTCCTCCTGATCCCGTTTTTTTTTTAAATTTACTTTCAAGAAGGGGGGCTACTTTTTCTTGATTTTTGGCCCTGAGTATCCCATCCCCCAGGGCCTGTCCACAATTTTTGTATTTATTTTTTTTTAAATTGGGAAGGGGGCCACGTAGCCCCCCTCCCAAGGGCATACTCTGCCCCGGGGACCCCATCCCCTGGGGCATGGGTATTTAAAAAAAAAAAATTAATTAGGAGGGGGGGCTGCCTTGCCCCCTCCTGTGGCCACTTTTGGCCCCCGGGACCACATCCCCTGGGGCCGGCCATTTTATTTATTTATTTTCTGGGGGGAGGGGGCCGCGTGGCCCCCCTCCAGGGCCACTTGTAGCCCTGGGGACCTCATCCCCGGAGCTGGCCCACTCCGTTGGGGACCGTGGGGCGTTCCTCAAGCCCCCATGGTCCCTGCCGGCTCCCCAAACTCTGCGGGAACCAGCATTTCGTTTCTGCTTGGGGAACAGCTAACATGCTGTTCCCCATGCAGAAAAGCAATCGGCTTTGGTTTTTGGAAGAAAGAGCAGGTTTCCTGCTCTCTCTTTCAAAAACCAAAAAGCAGTTTGCTATAACGGCGTTATAGCAAACAGCAGTGTACCAGGGGTAGGCACTCCGGGACACTGCAGGAGCTGGCCCTAGAGGGTGGCAGTCCCCAGGGCCACCACAAGGCTCCAGGAGGGGGCCTGTGCAGCCCCCTCATAACAGTTAAAATCCCCAAGGTGGAGGTTCCCAGGGCTGGGGAGTCCGTCACGAACCCCCCAATTTCAAAATCTAGTGCCCCAGGGAGGTGGCGGTCCCTGGGGCTGGGGGGGCCTGAGAGCCCCCCACTCATTTTGAAATAGCCCCAGGCGTGATGGTCCCTGGGGCTGGGAGGCCTCAGAGCCCCCCCACCCTATTAAAATAAGCCCCGGGGTTGGCGGTCTCCAGGGTTGGGGGTCTCAGAGCCCCTCACCCTATTAAAATAAGCCCCGGGGGTGCAGTCCCCGGGGCTAGGGGGGCCTCAGAGCCCCCTGCCCATAATTTAGTAAAGCCCCGGGGGTGGTGGTCCCTGGGGCTGGGGCCCCCCTTTTACAAAGAGTCAATGCCCCTGGAATTTGCCCCTCCGTGGACTATAAAAAAACATCTGATTTCTTTTTATCGGCAGGGTACGCGTACCATACGTACATCCCGCGATTTTTTACATTTTTTTTTCTTTTAATTGGGCCTTGGGGGTCCTTGTGGGACCCCCTGAGCAGGCCTAGGGTGTCAGGGTGTTTCTACCCTGCCCCCTTTGCACCTTTTGCCCACTTGTTTTTCAGTTTTCTTGTGCCTCGGTTCTTGCGAGGCACTGGATGACTGCCAACACTTCCTGGTTTGGAGTGTTGACAGACAGTTGACAGTCAATTAGCATGCACCTCGTGCTCATAATGATATGCGTATAATACTCGGACAGTACGCATACAGTACTTCGTCTATAGATATATCTATGATTTTACTTTTGATTTTCTCAGGAACTACTGAACAGATTTTTACCATTTAACAAAAAGTGTAAACTACAAACCAAACTCTACCCTTTTGCTACTTTTGGTGTAATTCCGTTCAGCAGTTCGGGCTGTAGCTTCACTTAAAGGTCCCTATGGAAAATTGCATGGGGAAAACACGTTTTAGGACCTCCCTTTTTTCTCAGCCCCCGCTTCACGAATCACCATGAAACTTTCAGGGAAGGAGCGGAGCGGAGTGCCCCATCTTCTTTGAGAATTTTGTGAAGATTCGTTATTCCAAATAGAATGTTGCAGGTTTCCTATGGAAACTAGGTCCTAACTATAACTACCTACTGGCAACCACCAGTAGGTAATATATATAATGCCCAGGGATTTATTTGTTTATTTAATTTCTTATTTTTTATCAAGCATCGGTGTCACTGTTTGCGTGGCTCTTTATAGCTCAGAGGACTAAGGGGCTGAGTAGGATGGTGGGCGGATCGCCACCACCGGGCCGATGGTGCCTTCCACCGGTCTGGCGGGTGCTGTTTTGACAATCATGAACGTGATTGCCCGACCACCATATTATGATGGGCAGATGTACTCAAACTCTCTCCTATCTGAAAAAGGCACTACATAAAATCCCGAGGAATGGTACTGAAGTAAAGGCGGCAAGAGATGCATATAATTTAGCACTAACGGCTAGGAAGGCCACTATCAAAAAGGAGTTGTGGGAAGCATTAATCACTGCATCAACGTTTATAGACAGTGCAGCCTTCTGGAAAGTGGTTGGGCCCCTTTCCTGTCTAGAGAGGATAGTTTATCACTCGAAACACCCATTGCTCCTTAACAAGGAGCAATGGGGGGAAATACACTCTAAGCCATGTGCGCAAAAGTTGACATTGCGGGGATAACACTCCCAGCAATGTGTAATAGGACATAGTGCAAATTGTAGGACAGCCGTCTGCTTAAAGACTACTCTACTACCAAACGGTACAGTAAATATGGGATAGAGTCAAGACAATTTAACAAATTTACAGAAAGAGTTTATACCACTTAGACATGGTCACATAGTCCGGTAACTACGTTTGGAACAAAGTTGTTGTAATTTCTTGTGCTGGGACTACAAGGAGCTAACAAGAGTTAGTGACCAGGAGGCCCACGGAGTGCGTGTGCAGTATTAGAAGTTGCACGCGAGCGCCCATAGACTTCCAATGGGTGCGTAAAAGTTACAAAGTTACTGCAAAGGGAGTCTTCCGGATGGACCAGAACCTAACAACTTGAAACCTAGACACTAGAGATGTTACTCTACACAGGAGCACTGGAGTGCCAGTGTTACCTCACCCACAGGAAGCGGGTGCGTAGGTGTGAAAGTGGGTCGGGTTTTCGTCGTGCAGTTCAAGGGAGCCTGAAGATGATGATGCTGCCAGGCGGCCAGTCGAGAAGAGTTCCGGTGGATCCAAGGGTGGATCTGAAGAAGTGAAGACCTGAAAGCAGAGGGGACAATGTTCAAAGTCACTAGCCAGTGACTACCGTGGAACCAGGTGATGTCGGGTGCCAACAGGTGAAGAAGTGAAGATTGCCTCTGCAGCCACATGGACACGAAGAGGTCAGCAACGTCCCGGAGTCGATCACGAGCTGTCCCACAAAGGGTCTAGCTAATGGCGTTGTCGACTTCTTGATTGGAGGAAACAGGTCTTGGCTAATGCAAGCCATGCAGGAAACGATGCAAGCTTCTTACTCTGACCAGCAAGGTCAGAGGGGCTGCTCCTTTTTACAGAAGCAAGGGCCAGTCTGGAGCAACCAGACCAGTGGTGTAGATTTCATATTTCGTCGCCAAGATTGCCACTAGCCAACGGACCAGTGACCGGGATGACGCGTAGAGTGGCAAAATGCAAAAGGGCCCCACGCAGATCTCGTGGATGCTGGGGGGCTGATCTTCGGTGCAGATACTGCGCGGTGGTGGGGCTTCTCAAACCCCAAAGCACAGCATTGAGGATGTCTCAGGGTCTGCGCAGTCAGAACCTCGTGGATCTTCCAAGATGGCCGGTCCCACGTCTCTCGGTGCCTCCACGGTTCTCTTATTTTCAGGGACTGTGGATCGGGCTCTGAGGTGTCTGGGAATCCAGGTCTTGTTGGGCTCTGAGCTCGGGCTCCGGCGGGAGGTGGCGGCAAAACAGATGTCGAGTTGCTGGATGGTGCCTGTGTTCACAGGGTGGTCACTCCTTGGCCACAAGGGATATTCTCTTCAGTCTTCTGTGCAGCAGAATGTCGAAGTCCAGTTTTCTTCTTAGTTGCAAGTCGAGTTCAGGATGATCTGAAGTCTATTGATACAGCTCCTACTCTTAAACCAAATCTAGGGGCCGGATCACCTGCTAGGTCCCTCCTTTGGGTGGGATTAGAAAGGGGGGGGTTACACCCCCTTTCCTTTGTCCAGTTTCGCGCCAGGACTGGGGCTGGAAAGCCCCAGCTCTGGTTTGAACTGGCATATGCACAGGGACATCTTGTGTGCCGCAGGCATGTCTCAATCTATTCAGCCCTCCCTAACACACTACACACAATCCTGTCTGGGATGGTGTGAGCAACTCCCCGGACAGGAAACCCTTTGTCCAGGCTTCCCAAGCTGGAAGGACTCCCAGCAGCAGGAGGTCAGACTTGTGTCTGTGGTGGCAGCATCCATTTTGTGATGCTGAGGCTCATGTTTAACTTTACCCGGGTTTCAGGTTAGGTACATGTCGTCTCCCTCTAGAAGGGTGGAATGCTACCCCCGTCGCCAGAACTAGTGAGGGGGTAGTATTCCAAGTCGTATGACACCTTACTCAACATGTTTTGATAAAGCCAAACCAAAGATAGCATTTAACCGCGAGGTTCATAATGCACTTAAGGGTATATGGTATGGCAATATCATGAAACAGCTAAAGGACGTTGTTCCGAAAGCTGCAGACAGGCTCAGCTCATGCCAGAGCACCATCTCACATGAAACCAAGCACTCTGCCTCTAGGATTGTCGAGGCCTGCCATAGGAGTGACTTATAGGTTACCATGTGTACATATACGTTAGATATAGATATACTATATCTAAGTAAGAGGTGATTACACCAACTTACCCCAGCTGAGTGATCAGCCAGTTGTGTCAAATAGCTAGGCCAGGCCAGGGGTGTCACAATACATGCTGCAGCCCCTGGTAGGCCTTGGATACACCTATGCCCTGGGTACCTAAGGTACACCGTTACAGGGGCCTATAAGGTGAACCAGTTCCAATTGGTAATGCACCTAGAGTGCATTGGCATTAATTTAGAGAGAGAACAGCAGGCTTTGGGTCTGATTAGCAGGCCCACAGCCACAATAAGTCAGAAACCAGTGAAGCAAAAAGCAAAAATGTGGGGTGACCATAGGATAGCAGACCCTACTCTCCTACAACAACCAAAACAAAATCACACATATCTGACTGCACCAGCATGTAAATACACACCACAAGCACACAGATCACATCACACACAGCCAGTATAGCAGTACTTCAGCAAACATCATACAGCCCTGACATCGGCCACAGCTGACCAACTAAGCAACACACAGATGCAAACAATTGGTCAAGAGGAAAGTGCTGCTCAAACACATTGTCTGCACATCTCTGGAGCTCGGCTGGCATCAGAACTACTATACGACAGCAAAGGCGACCCTACAACTAGCCCAGAGAGAATATTACATGGCTGTCATAAAGGCAAAGAGTGACTACTTCGCCGGGAGGATTATGTTGGCCCGGAATAATAGCAAGGAGATCTTTGCGATTGTCCGGAGTTTCCTCCCCCCCTGTGCAGAACAAAGGGCGCTACCTATATCTAACGAGTGGTGCGAGGAGCTCTCCTCTTTTTTCATTGATAAAATTGCCAAGATTCAAGAGAGTGTTGGCCCTGCTTCTAGGCCCACTGAGACTCCATCTCCTGAATCCTCTTTAAACCCCCTAGTAGGACCTGCCCTGTTCTCTTCATTTCTGCCCACTACTGAGGCGGACGTACTGGCCCTCCTGAGGGATCTGAAGTCTGGATCTCCAGCTGACTCCTGCCCAGCACGGGTCTTAGCTGGTGTAGCAGAGGTAGTTTGCCCAGCAGTAGTGGGTATGGTTAATCTGTCCCTTCGGTTTAGTTACGTTCCTGCTAAATGGAAGCGTGCTAAACTTCTCCCCCTCCTGAAGAAACCGACACTGGACCCCCTGCGGCCGGCCAACTATTGGCCCATCTCTCTTCTTCCTGCACTCGCTAAAGTATGTGAAAAAGTGGTCTTCCGGCAGCTTGAGGCGTTCGTGGAATTATCAGGGGCACTCCACCCAGCCCAGTCAGGATTTAGATCTTCCTACAGTACGGAGACTGCCCTGGTGGAAATGTCGGAGGCCATCAGAGAGTGTCAGGGCTGCCCTGATCTTACTTGACCTCTCTGCCGCCTTCGACATGGTGCCCCACCAGCGGCTCCTGGACAGGCTGTCTGCTGTAGGGATTTCGGGCCTGGTCTGGAAATGGATTAAATCCTTTCTGGACTCCCGCTCACAACAGGTGTGCATGGCCTCTTGCACTTCCTCTGTCAGGAATTTGGCTACTGGGGTGCCACAGGGTTCAACCCTCAGCCCCCTCCTTTTTAATATCTACTTGACGCCACTGGTCTACCTGGCAGAGGAGTTGGGCGCTAAGGTGATCGCGTACGCAGATGATACGCAGCTGCTCTTCACCTGGGGTGACTCTAACTTGAATACTGATACTGCTCAGACGTGTCTAGCCTCAGTATTTCAATGGCTGGCCAGGGCTTCCCTCAAATGTAACGAGGATAAATCGGAGGTCCTTCTCTACGGCCAGTTTCTGGATGATTTCAGGACCCGTGTGTGGCCTCCGGGTTTCCCTTGCCCGGTGTCCGAAGCAGGGCCAGCATAGAATCTGGGCATCTGGTTTAGCGAGGACCTTCGATTCAGCGACCATATAAAAAAACTGACGGGGTCTGCTTTGGCACTCTCAAAACTCTTAGAAAATGTTTTCCCTTTCTCCCGAGAGCAGCCAAGGAGACGGTCACCCTCGCTTTGATCCTGTCTAGAGTGGATTACACTAATGCCCTGTTCCTGAGGCTGCAAGACTATTTGCTGTGCAGGCTCCAAATTATTCAGAACGCCACAGCCAGGATGCTCTTTCATGCCCCAACGAGATCTAGCGCGCGTCAGTATTTATGTGAATTACACTGGCTTCCCGTAGCCCAGAGGGTGCAGTTTAAGCGATTACTCTGGCCCATAGAGCGCTTCACGGTCTGGGCCCCATCTATCTTAGGAAGCGTTTCGCTTTCTACGTGCCAAAACGCCCTCTGCGTTCAGCAGCACAACACCGGATGGTTGTCCCCCGCTTCCACAGAGTGCGACTGGGAGGCAAGTCTATCTCTGTCAAGGCTGCGGAAGCTTGGAATACGCTCCATGCTGATCTCCAACACATCTCGGAGTTTCAGCTCTTTAAGAAGCAGCTAAAAACACACCTGTTCAGCATGATCTACTAACTCGATTCCTGCTCCTACCTTTGCTCTCTTTCGCGCCAGGACACTCTAGAGTAACAGTTCGCACTACAAATGCAACATAACATAACATAAAATGTGCAACCATGACTGCAATCAAGTACATTAAAATGACACACAAATACTTGTAGAACTGTCCTGAGTGGCACACTGGTCCAGTACACCGAGCAGCCCTCACAGCACAATTTCACACTATGAAGTGCTGGGGAGGGTCGCACACTGGCAAGGCATAGAGTGGAACACATGAGACAGAAGTGTTGTGTATATCAGTATTGTACAGGTGATGAGTGCACATGAAAAAACACATAGACGAGTGATTCAGAATGTGTACCCATTAGAAGCACCCATAGGGGATGCTATGATTACACACACCACACACTGCATTTGTAACAAACAATTTAACAAGTGACAGCAAGGCATGTGAAAAACCTCAAATAATGTCTGTGTGGCTGAGCAGGACAGCACAATTAGCTCAAAATTACGTGACACACATGGCTTACCAACAATACACAGCACAGACTTTGCAGTCACACACTCTGCATACTTCCAACTGACAGCAACAACAGGATTGTGTCCCCCGGGAGTTCAAGGACACGCTGCCCAACATCAAACTCATCCATGTGCCAACAATTTGAGGCACATGTCTCTCAAAATTAACAAATAGGCAATCCTCACCTGGATCAGACACGTGTGTGGTTGGCATGTTCAGGGCCACATACACCTCAACACCACTGACAAGGACAGGCCAAGCACACTGTCTGACTACTCAAGTGCAGGCATTCAATGTACCCATGTGTGTATGAATACAGGCCTACACATGAACATCACACACACAAAGACACTGCTCTTTACACATCCAAAAATATCACACAGATATCACCAACTATGGTCATCACGCAAGTTAGATTGTGTGTAGAATCCACCTCTGATGTGGTATAACCTCCTTACATCACCACAAAGGGAACCAACTGTGGTCCCATAAAGCTGCACAGCCCATTGAATCCAATGAATTAAGTTCATGTACTTTTTAATGCTTTTTCTCAATGTTATCCGTTCATTTTTTTCACACTTTTAATTCAATTCATTATATTCAATCCATGTTGACGTCCATTTTCAAAAAAGGCTCGATAGCATAGGGTGAATTTTCAGCCATGATTTATTTTCAAAAAGCCCAATGCATTTCGGGAAATAACACTCCCTTCTTCAGGGAAATCTAGGAATACAAACAAAGTGTTTCATGTAATACAATTGTACCAACCAAGTATAATATAGTCATATAACAAGGAGAATATATCAGAAAAACAACAGTGACCCATATTTATATCCAACGCTCAAAGTTGGTACTTGTTAACATCCCTGAGTTTTCGCCATCTTAAATGTTCTGACAGACTACAATAATACTAAATGACTCCACATTGCAAAATTGCAGTACACCCCTTTTCTGTGTTACGAGTCCAGTTCGTTTTTAACAATAATAAAACACCAATTCTAAAGTATTGTATGTTTACCATGGCATACTGCTAGTACTACATTGCAGTCTGCATGTGCAACAATAATGCTAAACACAGAAGATGCATGGAAACATGCATTGTTGACATCTATGACCCATGTGATGTTCAAACAGGCAAGTAGCATGTCTTTGCCTTCTTGTAATCGAACATAAACATTTCTGGACCATACCCACGTGCCTGTATGTGGGATAAGCATAATATCAGCATGTTGCCTGTCACATATGGAGTCACTGTAAGGGGACAACACAGATACTTACTCTAAATTGTAATTTTACAATGTCCATGAGCTGCTGATATCTAACAAGTTGTGCAATTCCTCTCGCCGACCTTTGCATGTTGTTGTCAGATGTGTAGTTCACACCATTTACAAGTCCTGCAGTGCACACATCGTCAAATGCACACTTACATGTTGCACACTGCTGTACACTGCCTGGTGATGTCCATGACACCATGAATGCAGAAGATGTCATAAGTCCACATCTCATCACGCAATGCCAAGGGCCATTGTATGAAACAGATGAGAAAGTCAATCTATGGAATATACATGACACCTACACTCAAATCAAAGGCCACTTAGAAGAAATATCATAAAAATTGACACATCACCATGATCAGAAATGGCTCATGGTTTCCATTCATGCAGTCACTCACACATAAAGTCATCCGTCTCAGAATACTCACCACAAGATTTCTGCGTCCATACATCTCTGGCTGTGTCACAGACAAGATGCGGGACATCAGTGGAGTCATGGTTCGGCGCGCCAACCTGCCACTACGAGGGAACACCCCCACCGTCACCTCTGCCACGGTCTTGCTCAGACAGAAGATGTTGTCCCACCTGTTGTGGCAGTGTGTGTGCAGTCTGTTGGATAAACCCAGAGCCTGCAACTTCCGTGCAATGTTCTTCCATGCAGCCTTACGCTGGTGTACCTTCAGCTGCAGGCATGGGAGACAAGAAAAGGAAGTATCTGAGACCCTGTGTCATTTCACACTGTGTGTCAGTACAGGAGAACGGAAATGCTTGGCACACAAATAGGTACATCCTCATCAGAGGCCATACAGCATGACACATAGTACATTTGCATTGCATTAGTAAATAGATATGTATGTATGTATAGTGCTGGACACAGTACATGGCCACCTCATACACATGCACAATGGCAGCACAGAAAGCTATGTGCAGAAGGCCCACATCGATGCAGTATGTGAGTGAGCGAGACATGCACTACAGTGCTAATGGTGTTTTGTGGCAGACTCACTGGGTCTACCACTACACACCCCTCAATGCTCTTGGCCTGTTGATGGCTCACTGCATATTTGAGGACACATATTGGGACATAATCTGAGTTATCACACCCTTATAACAATGTTAAGTCCTGTATTGTGCAATTCTCAGGACTATGATGGCACAGTGAGTAATAGGTGTGTGGACTTAACACATGTTTGACTCAGTCCAGCTAGGCATGGCTCATAGCAACATTGGCCAGTGTCTGTGCAAGCCAGAGGAACTCACACTGCGGATCATCTTGGGCCCTCAGAGAAATCACATGGATGTACAAAATGAGAGGTTGAAAAGTGCCAACATATGCGAGACGGAACACATGTTCAAAATAACGTAAGGATGACGTCCACTACTTACATGGATCTGAAGTGTCATAGTTGCATTATCGACAAGTGTGTTACACTCATGCATTGGACTACTGTGCATAATGCTCACATCAACATACTGCACTATAGTAATATACAACACACCTCATTCATTGGCCTATAGCAAAATACATTTCAACAGTTACCAATGAGGTTGTGAAGAGTGAATGGACAATTACATCACATGGCACAGTCAAAGTTAGTCCCAACTTGGACTATAGCAAACCACCATTTTATCTGTGTGCCTCTTTAAACAATGCATGTCACTCCCTACCTTTAATCCAGTCAGGTATGTGTGGAAATAAGTCTACCGACTTCATTTACATGAGGTTAGCATGCATGGCAGTGTAACACACATTTACATTACCTAGTCTCAGACCAACATGTTTATTAAGTTTGTGCAAGAATGGCTGTAGAAGTGTCCATTTTCCAGCCTCACCACATATTCAAATGCATTTTCCACTGCCCATGTATGTAGCATGCTATGGTAACTATATGGATGCCTGCACATCGACTTGCACTCACAGGCACATACTACTGCACAGCATCAACATGTTATCATTTTGAGCACTCTCACACTTGGATTCAGAAACACTTACCAGTACATCTGACGCACCAAAAAGCCTTCCATACTGTACAAGGACTTCGTCCATCAGAAGCTCCAGCTCCTCTATAGGGTTAGGGACGTGTCCTGACATGCTCTGTTCTCGCCATCTCTGGATCCAGGAAATTATGCAGTTGTTTTTGAGGAATGGCAGTCGGCAGTGTCTGAAGGCATGTGAAATGTGTGGCTCCCCACCACCTCCAATGCATCCTCCTCAACAACCGCTCCGCTCGCAAACACGCCATCGAACTCTGGGACCTCCTCGACTCAACAGCTATGACGTCGCCTACCTGACAGAGACCTGGCTGAACACCACCTCAGCACCAGATATCGCCACAGCCATCCCAGAAGGCTACAAGATCTCCCGCAGGGACCGCACCAACGGAGTGGGAGGGGGAATCGCCATCATCCACAAGAACACCATCAGAGTCTCGACCAACACCGACGACACCCTCAACACCGCCAAGCACCTGCACTTCCAGATATACACAGACCTCAACACCACCCACAGAGGAACCCTCGTCTACAGACCACCCGGACCCCCACCACAGTTCAGCAACTCCATCGCCGACCTCACCAGCACCCACGCCCTCGCCTCTACGGACTACATCCTCCTCGGGGACCTGAACTTCCCCCTCGAGGGCAACAATGATGCCAACACCACCGCCCTAATCAACAACCTCGTCAACCTCGGACTCAGACAGCTCATAACAATACCCACCCACACCGCTGGATCCCATTTCTCCGCAAGTCCCCACCTCTCCTTCAACCACACCACCGAACCCCACTGGACCGACCACAGATGCGTCCACTTCGCCTTCAGGAAACCCACCACGTACCATCGCACCCAACAGATGCCACGCCGCTGCTGGGGCAAGGTCACCGAAGACCAACTGACCACCACCCTTGCCCTGAGACCACCCCCTGATCCCACTGACCCAGACACCGCCGCCCTCAACCTCAAACAGTGGATCAATGACTGCGCCAACACCCTCACTCCACTCAGGACCCCTGCCGCCAACCACTCCAGCAAGAAAGCTACATGGTTCACCGAAGACCTGCAGGCCTCCAAGCGTACCTGTCGAAAACTGGAGAAGAACTGGCTCGGTGAACAAACACCAAACAGCTACACGGCCCACAAGAACACCACCCACAGACACCACCAACTCATCAGGACCGCCAAGAGGACCGCTTTCAAGGACCGCCTAGACAATAACTCACACAACAGCA
Source organism: Lissotriton helveticus (assembly GCF_964261635.1). Lineage (NCBI taxonomy): Eukaryota > Metazoa > Chordata > Amphibia > Caudata > Salamandridae > Lissotriton > Lissotriton helveticus. Next base: position 55,699,677 of record NC_136059.1, read on the forward strand.
AAAAGCTCTTCAGCATCGTGAAAGAACTCTCCATCCCCAGCTCCAACACTAACGACATTCCCCCTTCTCAAGACCTGTGCGACTCACTGGCCACCTTCTTCCACCGCAAGATCACCGACATCCACAACAGCTTCAACACCACGACCCCCACATCCACCGCCGAGCCCACCACCCCTGCGACCACAATCCGCACCAGTCGCCTGATCGCCTGGTCCGACGTTAGCGATGAAGACACCATCAAGACCATGATCTCCATCCACTCCAGATCCCCGTCTGACCTATGCCCACACCACGTCTTCAAGAAAGCCAGCACAGCCTTCGCCCCCCATCTCCGGGAAACGATCAACATCTCCTTCGAGACAGCAACCTTCCCGGAGCTGGAATCACGCTGAGATCAACGCCTTACTTAAGAAACCCAAGGCAGACCCCAAGGACCTCAAGAATTTCCGGCCCATCTCCCTGCTCCCGTTCCCGGTGAAAGTCACAGAGAAAATTGTCAACAGACAACTGACCCGATACCTCGAAGACAACAACATCCTGGACCCATCCCAGTCTGGCTTCCACAGCAACCACAGCACCAAAACCGCCCTCATCGCCACCACTGATGACATCAGAACCCTGATGGACAAAGAAGAACCAGTCGCCATCATCCTTCAGGACCTCTCAGCCGCCTTCGACATGGTCTGTCACAGCACCCTAACAGCGCAACTCCACGACGCCGGAATCCAAAAGAAGGCCCTGGCCTGGACCACATCCTCCTCTCTGGCAGAAACCACAGTATCTGCCTCACACCCTTCCGCTCCAAGACCACCGAGATCATCTGCAGCGTACCTCAAGGATCCTCTCTCAGCCCAACGTTGTTCAATATCTACATGGCTCCACTTGCCCATGTCGCATGTCAAAACAGCCTCAACATCATCTCCTACGCCGATGACACACAGCTGATCATCTACCTCACCGAAGACCCTCTTACCGCCAAAGCCAACCTCCACAGGGGAATGAAGGCCATCGCGGAATGGATGAAGGACAGCAGGCTGAAGCTGAATTCTGACAAGACGGAGGTCCTCATCCTCGGCTCCACCCCCTCAGCCTGGGACAACTCATGGTGGCCTACCTCGCTGGGAACAGCCCCAGCTCCCACCAACCATGTACGCAACCTTCGGGTCGTCCTGGACTCCACCCTCCCCATGACCAACCAGGTCAACGCCGTCTCCACTTCCTGCTTCAACACCCTCTGAATGCTCCACAGGATCTTCAAATGGATCCCCCCAAAACAAGAAAAACCATCACCCAGGCCCTCGTCACCAGCAGGCTGGACTACGGAAACGCCCTCTACGCAGGAACAACAACCAAGCTCTTGAGACGGATGCAACGCATCTAGAACACCTCGGCAAGACTGGTCCTCGACATCCCCCGACGCAGCCACATCACCCCCCACCTGAGAGGCGTACACTGGCTCCCCATCAACAATAGGATAACCTTCAAGCTCCTCATCCACGCACACAAAGCCCTACACAACGCCAGACCAGCATAACTCAACGGACGACTTAGCTTCTACACCCCCACCCGCAGCCTCCACTCAGCCAGCCTCGCCCTCGCCACAGTCCTACACATCTCGAAAATGACAGCCGATAGCAGCAGATCCATTACCCACCTCGCCGCCAAGACCTGGAACACCCTCCCCACCAACCTACGACAGACCCAAGACCTGCTGGCCTTCAGAAGACTTCTCAAGACCTGGCTCTTCGATCAGTAACAGCCCCCCTAGCACCTTGAGACCCTCACGGGTATGTACTGCACTTTACAAATTCCTTGATTGATTGATTGGCTCTCCCACAGAGATTTATAGGCCCCTAGGGTGCTATCAGTGGTAGTTAGCTGCTGCAATTGGTCTGCCTTGATGGCATCTTTCAATTGTGTCCAATGAGTGGACCCGCGGGGGCAGTGCATGCCTACCGCGGATTTTAAAGTTGCATCTCACTCCTGCGATCCCAGTTGCCATTGGCTACAATGGCATTACAGTGTCACACTGCAGAGGCCAGGCGGTCACCTTCGCTATGCTGTATCTTTCAAGTGTGTCCAATGAGCTGGCCAGCGGTGGCTGTTCACGCCTACCGCAGTTTTCAAAGTTGCATCTCACTCCCGCGATTGTGGTTCCTCTTGGCTACAATGGCATTTGCGGTGTCACACAGCAGAGGCAAGGCGGTCACCAGCCCTATGCCACATCTTTCAAGTGTGTCCAATTAGGGGGCGCACGGTAGCGGTGCACGCCTACCGCGGGTTTCAAAGTTGCATCTCACTCCCACGGTTCCTATTGGCTACAATGGCATTTGCGGTGTCACACCGCGGAGGTCAGGCAGTCGCCACCGCTATGCTGCATCTTTCAAGTGTGTCCAATGAGCGGGCCCGTGGAGGCAGTGCACGCCTACCGCACATATGGACACAATAGGCACTAGCAATGGTAATAGGCAACTTTATTATTGGACACTATTGTTGTGAATGTATCTAGGACCCTAATTAAATATTCCTAATTCATGCCCTTATGTGGTTATGATAAATCATGTACGTATGAAGGCATAAGAATCATACCCATATTTAGTCATAGCCCACGCAGCCCAAATACAGCAAGGCTACTTCCTTAGATTCCTAGAGAGCACAACGAGTTCTTTCGACACACCAAACATTCAGCAACCTGGGAATTCCCCATGTCTTTGTTTTGATTTGTCATAGAACTCCTGCAAGCACTAAAAGAACAGCCAGTTCTTAGTGACATCTTTTATTGACGTCTTATGTCCAACCTTACGTCAAACACGGCACCTTCCAGGTATAAATATACCAACACTTGCCTTATGCAACACACGGTGGTGTGGAGCAGAGCGGCTATCTACTTATCCGAAGCCCAGCTGATGCGAGAGCCGAAGGAAGCCGTCCCTCCCCTTTGACACACCGGGAAAGAAGCTGCCTTTTCTCACGCCGAGAAATCAATCTCCGGTGTTTCCAGTCACCCTTGCGGGTTACTGGGAGATCGAGTCCTGAGAAGCGAGATACAAGACCTCCTTCATTCTATAACCAAGGTACGGAGCTGATTCAAACCTTAGAGAGAATTCTTGATTCAGATTCTTGGCAAAAACCCAACTTAACTTAAAACTGCAACTTACTCACTCCTTCCCCCGTGTTAGGCTTAGGTCAGGTACACCGGGGTAGGCGTATCTTAGAAGCACCAGTTGAGTTTGTTAGTCAATGTTTTTATGTATGTAAATATTTTAAACGTTTTAAAGTATCATATGGCTAAGAAACCATATCAATGCTTTTACAGTATTATTTCATAATACTCCTTTTACTGTATTCACTTTACTTCATAATAAGTATTGCAATTGTGGCAATTCATTTCTCTTGCATGAGAAAGAAGACTGCTCAATAAAATAACACCTTTTATTGAAAACGCCCGTCTCTCTATTTGTCTGCACCCTGGTGAAATTAAGCATGCACGATTGACTGAGTGAAATAGCTGTCTATTGTTTTCACACGACTCTAGAGATATACTCCGTATTCTGGGGGAGCAAAGTTGTCATGTTATATGGTTGTCAGAAGCTAATCCCTTCTTGTCTAAATCAGGGAAGTTAACCCCTCCCTATTCATTTGAGAAAGTTTCTAGTGACCTCTGAGCTAGCTGGCAAAACTAATTAAGTCTAACCTAGTCAGTAGAGACCTAGATGACCTCAGTCCTACGTCTACACTGCTGTTTATGTTATTCCAATGCGCAGAGCCTATTGGGAATATAGGAACTACACTTCATGACGCCCAACGTTTGGTAAGGCGATAATCTAATGCAAGATACTAGAGTAACTCAGTCGTTCTTTTCACACAAACCCCTTTCTCCCGTAAAAACTCCAATAGACGTCTGGAGTGGGTGAAAGGTTAATATCCGCCGAAACTTAGTAGGATGAGAATCCTATGTATTAGTTTATGGTGTAGTCAACATTGAAGGATACAGTGTTCCAAAATATTGTGCACCTAATCTTTGTTTCCTTGAAACTTGATCTGCAACAAAAGACTCTCTGTCAGTAAAAATGTCAGACAGTGAGGACGAAAGGGAGAGAATTAGACTAGCAGCTCAACTCTTAGCGGAGGACACAGTCATCCAAAATGACGACCTGAATGCAATACTCATCCCGGTCAATATAAGAAAAACCATAACTATAAAACTTATAGAAAATGGGGTATCATCAAGAGGTGGTACAGTTGTATTTGTGGTAGGGGCCTATGAATATCGGCAGACAGAGGCATTCTATTCCTGGATACCTTTTCCAGCAGCACATGCTGTGACACGTGAGTTCCACTACTATACAATAGCAGATTCTCCAGAGGAATACTCTCCTTTCGAGGAAATTGAAATTCCACTAACATACCAAGAGCACCTGCTCTTATTTAATGGCGCCCTAAAACGTCAAAATCACATTACCAGGCTCGGTCCACTAGGTAGACCAGGAGCCACGTGGCCGGTTCTAGCCATCTACACACCACAACCCGACATTGAAACAATGTCAAGCGGAGAACTTTTGGTTCAGCTAAAACAACTAATTAAAATTCATTGGTCCAATATGTCATGCGGACTTCAACAGTCCAAACTACAATTAAAATCCCACAAAACACCCCTCATCAGGGGAACACAAATAAAATTACACCACAGAATATACAATCATCTCTTGGTAAAACACCCGCAAAACGGGAACAAATTCCTTTCTGGTTGGCTCCAAAAATCACACAGATAGAGGCAGTGTTTCCTGATACTACCCCTCACGAAAAACACAGAATTCTGACTATCTGTCTCCCAAAGGGGATCGCACCACATGTGGAGGACTGTGACACTTGGGGCACGGTCTTTGCTTCTATCTACACAAAATCACATGGTGTTCCGTCAGTGGCGGTTATACCACATGTACTAAGACAGATTCAAAACGAATACGGTCCAGAACATGCTTTAACTCTGGGTATGAAATTACTGAAAGACTTTAAGCAGGCCTCGGCTGTATTATTAGCCAACATAAAAGGAGAAGCAGCATGTGTGGCAATCCGCCAAAAATTGAAGGAGACAGACATAACTGACCAACCTTTTGAGCTTGCTAAAATAATTGAAAAATCCTATGAAGAATTAGGCAGAGATAGTTTGGGTGGTAAACCAGTAAAACCCCAACTAATTGAAAATCCTGAAAAAACCTTTATTAAAAACAATCTCAATTCTCAAAAGAAGAAGTGGGAGCGTAATAAACTAACGACTCCCAGAGAAAAACAATTTCAGTCCAGAGGAAGGTCTCCCCAATGGAGAAATAGATCTCCAGAAGGAGGGGGCAAGTCTACACGTCCCTCTCGATCTTTTCAGACTTCCTCACAGAAATCGGAAAAAAGAGGACGGTCAGAACACAAGGAAGAGCACGTCAAGTCCAAAGACAAAGAACCTGCTCATCAAAGTAAAAAATCACAATTTCTCAGAAAGAAGGTAGCAAGTATTAAAATGAAACATGCCGAGAATCCTGAGGACACAACTGAGAAATGGAGAGTGGGCCCAGACAATGCTAGAAAGTGCAGCTGAAGTGACCATAGCTCGCAAGATCCTGATGAATCTTCTGGAGACAGTGGACACGAATGAATACATTCAGGTGGAAACTGCAGACACGCGAGTTAGCGTGCCCCATAAACTATATGAAATAACATTACGTATAGAGGGAGATAAAACTAGGAAAATAAAAGGTCTCTTTTGGGAGAATCTATCTAAAGGCTATGATATCCTGTTAGCTGAAAAAGACTGGCCACCAGACTTTGTCAGGGAGTGCCCTCATGGCGAAGAAATGATTATGCTGCCTTCTCAAATCATATCCCAATTCATAAAAAATACACATTTGCAAGAAAATGGGCAGTGGCCCAAGCCCCTGCTTTATATAAAAATCATGTAGGATTGGATGAAGATTCTCCTACCCACAAAATCCAGGTAAAAAATCAACCTACTGCACAAAGGCAGTACCCAGTTAAACAGGAAGCTAAAAAGCAAGTCAGGGAGATCTTAGATCAACTTGAATATCAAGGGGTGATTGAAACATACACCTCACAAATGAACAATCCTTTGTTTCCTGTCTCCAAGCCAGATGATTCATATCGTCTAGTTTTGGATTACAGACATCTAAACTCCTGCTGTAAAAGTTTTGCAGTCCAAAACTCACACAGTGCAGCACTAATGAATAACATTGTGTGCAAAAATATATAACGACATTAGATATCTCTAATGGAATCTTCTGTCAAAACATTGCACCTGAAAGCAGGTATTTGACCGCTTTCTCAATAAGGGGCTGCAAAACAATGTTGTCGACTCCCACAGGGATTCAAGAATAGCCCAGGAATATTCTCAGCAAGGGTAACAGAATTACTACAAATATATGATGATGAGGCATTATCCTATGTCGATGACATCTATCTTACAGACGATGACCTGGAGACTCACTTGAAAAGAGTGAACACCATAATACTTGGGTGCACATCGGAAGATTACAAATTCAACTTTAAAAAGTCAAGAATAGCCCATCTAACTGTCCTGTTTTAGGAAATCAATTATCAAGTGAAGGCAAAAGCCTAGCCGACAATTTCTTAAAGAAATGTGCAGTTCTCCAAGCACCTAAAACGCTGAAGAGTTTACAACCAATACTAGGTTTCCAGAATTTCGGAAGAACATACATTCTAAATTATGCAGAGAGGGTTAAACCTCTCTACGAATTAATGAAACCTGATTTCGAATCAATTAATTTGACTCAAAAACACACAGAAATTTTGAGATCATTACAGACAGACAAATCACATTTGTACACACAAGCTGAAATGAAATTCAGTTCTACAGAAAAAATTCTGACAGCGGTTCAAACTGCTGTAGCAAAAGAAAGAGCCCCTTGCACAAGGTAAACGTATAATAATAGTTACACCTGTACCTGCTTTAGAAGCAGTAACAAGAGCAAGCATTCCAAATGCTAAGGCACTACATCCAAGATGGATACAGTGGGTTAATTCTCTTGCTGCAGCAGACGTAGTATACAAATTTGATCCTAAATTAAAAACACAAGAATTTCTCCAATATGAATATGAATGTCCTCTACCGACCGAAATCCTGCCTCTAGAACATTACGGCTGTATAATATATACAGACGGATCAGCACAACCCGCAGTTGGGGGTAAACAAGCATATAGTGCTGTGTGCCCGATTGTTAAAGGTCGTTGGCACGAAGGAAAATTTAGACCACTGGTCACTAAAACTCAATCTCTAGGAGATTGTACAGCTCAGCGAGCTGAAATAAGATCTCTAAAGATGGTGCTTGAAAATGCCGATTGCGAATTCCCCACACTGATAGTGTGCGATTCACATTACTGCATCCAATCTTACAATAAGAGCATGCAGACTTGGATTCAAAACGGTTACAAAGATGACACAGGTGCCACAATAAAGCATAAAAAGCTTTGGGATCAAGTAATTCTTTTGGAGAAAGAACTACAAAAGACTCACATGATACATACACTGAGTCATCAACGTGATGGCGTTCACGTTGCAGGGAATTCATTGGCTGATAGAGCCACAGCGGCAGCTGGTCAACCGGCTTCCGTAGCCACAAAAAAGCATTCAGAAAAACAAATAGATGGAGAAACCATGCTGGCAGTAAAAGCCTCATTAAAAGGCGACTATGCGGCATTACCTCTCAACTATCCACTCAATAATACATACATAATTGTAGCGAACTCCGTTCCGTTTGCTCAAATCCCTGGAGTGGGGGAGAGAGTAATTCCAAACATGAACCGGAGAATCTTCTTGATACAAGAAGCACACATGGGATTGGGTATGAGGCACCAAGAGATCCTGAAATCTCTGATAGAATTACAATCACAATACTGGTGGCCGGGGATGAGCGTAGAAATTTACAATTTTACAATGAATTGTGAGGACTGGAACAGAGATCGCAGTTGTGAACCGGACCAGGCACCAGCCCAGACACCACTATTAGATAGCATCGGGCTATCTATGCGCAGACGTCCGACCGGACAACTGCAGCCCCATAATTATTAGGACTAGTTCCACTAAAGATGTGGCCCCAGCGCTCGTCTGACGCCAGAACTGTTATAAAAGATTTGTGAGGCTTTATCGGCGCATACGCAATTGGCAAGCTACATTCTGACCAGGGTCCTGCGTTTAGCTCTCGAGCTTACAAAGAAGCCATGACTAGCATGGGCATTGCATTGCGGTACTCTTCTCCCTTCCATCCTGAGGGAAATGTGGTTGTGGAAAGAAAAAAACGTTACATAAAGCAATCTATAACGGCAAGGGTATTAGGTTTGGGTGATGGGAGGGTCAAACATCTAAAAAGTGTCCAACGTAGTCTTAACAATCTGCCAAGAAATTCTCTAAAGGGTTTCACTCCATACGAACTATTGTTCGGCACTAGAATGAAAATCCAGGATCTATACCTCCACAGTGTCTTACCGCACTTGTTTGCACAATGAATGCTAGTGTGACATACAACTCACTGATGCATACACATGCCATGTCTGTGGGAAATGTAACATGCATAGCCATGCAATTACTCATGTCACCTAGGATATGTGTGCGGATATACATATATTGGTTGTATAATGTTGCCTTATGTTTCAAATCAACTCATTGTGTGAGATGGCTAATCAAACCACACTAATGATTGCCTTACCACATAATAGTTGTATTTTTCTGTGCCCATAGCTGAGTTAAGTGGGCTATGGGATCATTTTACACACACTGTGCACATTGTGATGACAAGTAGTGGTCTGTGCAACTTAAGCAAGAAGGTGTGGCAGGCAGAGCAGCTACATATAAGTCAGCAGTGTTGCTGTCTCATACATCTTCAGGGTCACCTACTCGTAGGGCTGGGGACACAAGATGTATTGATGTACCATTCACAACGTCTGATTCTGTTTTTGAGGTAGTCATTATGTACAACATGACCACATGTAACACCACATGTATGAAAAGGTGTCTCTGCATTGTGGATTAAGCAATTGTAATAGTCCATAAATTGTTTGTGCTGTGTGAGTCAAGATGTAAGAAGTTTGACACATCTCATTGTGTAATTTGAATTACATTAGTCCTCTTCCATTTCATGTAGGCGACGACCAAATGTGCCTGGACATGGAGGATGTGGACATCATCAGGAAATTCCATCTGGATCGCTGTACACTGCAAGAACATATCCTACTCCCCTGTTCCAAACAGTCAAGGTCATGGCAGCCTTGCAACTGGCTCTTCCCAATACACGGTGGCAAGCAACGTTCAGCATGGTGTTATGGGATGTTGTGTCCACAATGATACTATACAAGGACCAATTCATACGATTCCCAAGCACACAATAATTGCCTGCTGTGAAGACTGTTTTTTATGCCCTTGGATGGATTCCTCATGTAGTGGGTTCCATTGACAGCACACACATTGGCCTTGTCTCACCACAGGCACATGAGCATGTGTATAGGAACAGGAAGCACTACCATTCCATAAATGTTCAGATGGTATGTCAAGCTGATTTGATCATCAGCCATGTTTGGGAAAGATTTGCAGGTTCACCCCATGAATCCTACATCCTGTGGCACAGCATTGTACCCCGGTTGATGGCAAATCTACATCCAGATTGTGCATGGCTTGTAGGTGAGGACACTGGGTCAAGTAGTGTTCTGTGTGTGGCATGCTGTTCTCTTCAACTGTTTCTATCACAAAATGTCCCTGTGTCACAGCTAGGTGACTCAGCATATCCCAAAAGGCCTTGGTTGCTGAGCCCACTGCGGAATCCAAGTACCCCGGGTGAAGTCAGCTACAACAAAGCACATGGTAGGACACAACTTGTGGTGGAGCGCACTGTTGGCCTCCTGAAGTCCCTATTTCAGTGCTTGGAGTGGAGGTGCACTGTTGTATTCCCCACAAAAGGTGTGCCGGATTGTTCTAGCATGCTGCATGCTTCACAACCTTGCCTTGCGCAATGCCGGTCCGCTGATCCTGGATGACTATGAGCAGCAGATGCAGCCCCATGCAAACCCACATACTCCCAGCAAGGACGATAGTGGTGAAGAGGGAGGTGTTGACCTGCGTATGTTGAGGTTGTTGATTGCTATCTGTGCTTGTTTTTGTACCTTGATGCCTAGTGTTGTGTTTCAGCTGTAATGGCGTCACCTGATCAGTAAATGTCATTCTCTTGTGTCTTTCCAGGTATATTCACCCTCTCAATGCCGCTTCACATTCAGAGCTGTTGGAACATTGTAATTTGATTTGTCATTGTACATAGTGGAATAAACATGAAGCTGACACAGACATGGGTATGTGATGAGTGTTTATTTGATATAAGTATCTGTGCAAGTGCAGTGAATATGAATGAACATAAATGTGAAAGGTGAATAAATGAGTTGTCAGTGATGAGACAAATAGAGTAGTCACCACAAAGCTGAAGTCACACAGTCCAACAGACTCAGGCCATCAACATGGAAATGTGGGCAAGCTGAGTCAACAATGTCACTGCAGAGGGGAACAACAAGGTACCATCATGGCTGGCTCAGTGAGTGGCATTGGTATGGTGGCCTGCCACCTGATCCTCCCCTGTGGATTCTCGGTTGGCCCCTGGTGCGTCTGGTAGGGGGGACATCTGTGGTGTCTGATGACTCATTCTCCTCCAGCACACCCCTCTCTGTGGCTGCAGCTGGAATGGTGGGCTGCACAGCAGGCATGCAACTGGAGGGGGGTGAACTGCACTTGGGGCTGGGAGTCTGTCCCTCAGAACACCCACTAGCCGGCCAACAAGGTCGACGAGTTGGCTCATCTATGTGTCCATGGACTGCAGCAGCAGGCGGATCTCATGCATGTCTTTGGCAATCTGGCATTTTACTTCCTGGTTCTCTTGGTAGGAACCAAGCGCTCTTGCAATGGTTTCCAGGGATTCAGGGTCATCATCCTTCTGTGTCTCTGCCCCAGTTGTCCTCCCACCTGCCCTCCTGACACGGACCAGTGGCATTGTCCCCCGACGCAATGGCACACTCTCCCTGGTATGCTGAGATTGTGTGGTGGTGTTGGTAACCACCATGGTCGGGTGAGTGTTGCAGACAGCAGTGGTGATGGTGGAGGCCACACGGTCGTAGTGGCAGGGGGCAGCACAGTTGTTCTCGCTGTGGTGATGGTGATGGTGGTGGTGGATGCCACACAGGTCATAGTGGCAGGGGGCAGCACAGTTGTTCTCACAGTTGGTGTGGTGGTGGGGACAATGAGGGCTTGATAATTGTTAGTCCCTGCCATGCCAGAGGGGCCAGCTTGAGAATCCCTGTCCGAGACAGTTGTGGAATCTGCATCCGAGAGATCACATTCCGGGGGGGAGACTGGCTCTGCATGTTGGTGTCATCCTCTGCAGTTAGCTGTTTTTCTCCTGATGAACAGAGGTCATATGGTAATTGAGTTGCATGCAACAAGCTTGGTGTTAGACTATTATTTGTGACATTTGATTCAACACACACTTTATAATGCAATGACTTTGTATGTCTGCAAAATACTGTGCACCATGACATGATGTTGAAGTGCATACCATAGTAGTAGATGGTGTCCTTTGTTATTTGTAACTTGGTGCAATGTACAAATAGTGTAACTACATGGACATGTCGTCATCTACGCAATTGCGTGCCATCGACTTTAAGTTATGCATCTTTTCATTTAGCTCCTCGTGTGATCTATTTCAACAGAGCTAGAAGGACCCATTATCATGTTATATATAGCTTTGTGATCACATGTACTTTCCTTTGTTTTCCATGTAGACCATGCATGTTTTGTATTGAGATGGGCCTTCATGCTCAGCCACCATGGCACCTCCACATTGCATTCTGAGCTGTGCATGATTGTGGCATAAATTTGTTTCACTTGTGACTTGGTGAGTGTGAGTTCAACATATGTGACAGTTACGTGCACTTAGATGTCTGCACAGTGGATGTGGCATTTAAAAGTGTGCCAGGTTGGCTGACATGTTAGTGCTGGTGTGGTCATGTGGCGACATGCATGTAGAAAAGTATGGCAGGTGCCAGCAGTCACTACCTACGTGTACGTTTTGGGAGAGCAATGAGATAGCTGTCCCATGCTTGTGGGTGTGGGGAATGATCCACCCTGCTCAGCTGTGGGGCAGGGGGCCTATTGGGAGTTGTAGTGCAGACTTCCCAGCCACAAACACCCCTCCCCGTGAATATGGCTACCTACCTGTAAGGTTACACATTTTAGGGAAATGGCTGCCCCATGATTGTGGGTGTGAGGAATGCTCCACCCTGCTCAGCTGTGGGACAGGGAGACTGTTGGGAGTTGTAGTGCAGACTTCCCAGCCACACACACCCCTCCCTGTGAAGATGGCTACCTACCTGTAAGGTTGCAGATTGGAGGGAAATGGCTGCCCATGGTTGTGGGTGTGGGGAATGCTCCACCTGCTGAGCTGTGGGACAGGAGGCCTGTTGGGAGTTATAGTGCAGACTTCCCAGCCACAAACACCCCTCCCTGTGAAGATGGCTACCTATCTGGAAGGTTACACATTGTAGGGAAATGGCTGCCCCATGCTTGTGAGTGTGAGGAATGCTCCACCCTGCTCAGCTGTGGGACAGGGGGCCTGTTGGGAGTTGTAGGACTGGCTGCCTTTACGTGTGCCCCCATGTAAATATTGCTATGTAGCTTTTTGGTGAATGGGAGGGAGTTAATGTGGGATCTGTGAGGCATGTTTGGGGGGAGTATGGTGGACATGAGTACATTTGGGCCTTGGAGGTGTTGATTTATAGTTGTGCACGATACTACATAGCAGTGTTATGGCAGACTTTTGTTGGTACTTACCAGCCTCCATTCCCCCCTCAATTCCAGTGCAACTCTCTGGGTGCAGTATGCCAAGCACTTTCTCCTCCCATGGGTTGAATGTTTTTGGTGGAATGGGAGGGCCACTGTCAGTCCGGTTAGCCAGCTCACGGCTCTTGCTGTTCTTCTCCTTAACTTTGCTCTTGAGGTCAGTCCACCTCTTCCTGATCTCCTTCCTGTTGCGTGAAACTTTTCCTACAGCATTGACTCTGTCGACTATCCTTTGCCACATTTGGTTTTGCCTGGCTGCTGAGGTCTGTTGGACCCTGCTTCCTAAAATATATGGCTCTACTCTCATGATCTCATCCACCATGACTGACAACTCACCATCAGTGAATTTGGGCATCTTCTGTGCCATGGTTTGTGATGTGCTGAGTGGTTATGAGTGCAGGTGTGAAGGTGGTGATGTGTGCTGTGTGTGTGTGTTTGTGATGGTATGATGTGTGCAGGTTTGCCTACCCTTTCTGTAGTATGATGAGGCCCTTCAGTCCTGGAGTTGTGCTAAGAATTGTTCTCAGGCAGGGGCTGATTTTATGCTCGGCTATATGGGTGGGTCCAAACAGAGTATTCATGGATGAAACCTTTCCCTCGTGGACAAGGCCAGCACCCTCCCCAGCAGCTCAGCCGCTCCGTGCCAACACAAGAGTCCTCTTGCTGCCGCAACTCAGGGTTCGAGCCTGCCGTTCTTCAGATCAGCTCTGTGCCTGCTCCGCATCCGCTTTTATTTTCCTCGCAGCATCCCTGCTACCCCTGCATTGCAAGCACTGCTCTTTAGTCTTGCGCTAATTTATTCTTAATCCACTTGGGTCCTAGAATCACTCTTGGCCCCTCACCATTTTTTTCCTGGGGCTTTGACCCCCTCTTCCCGCTCCGGCCTCCCGACCTCTGCCCCCGCCCCCTCCCGTTTATGGTGGTCTCTGCGGGGGGAGCGAGCGTGTAACTTTGCCCTCGTGGACAAGGCCAGCACCCTCCCCAGCAGCAAGCCGCTCCGTGCCAGCACAAGAGTCCTCCTGCCGCTCAGGGTTCGAGCCTGCCACTCGCAGGTCAGCTCTGTGCCTGCTCTGTGTCCGCTTTTATTTTCCTCACTGCATTCCTGCTCCTCCTGTATTGCACGCACTGTTCTTTAGTCTTGGGCTAATTTATTCTTAATTTACGTGAGTCCTAGACTCACTCTTGGCCCCTCACCATTTTTTCCTGGGGTTTTGACCCCCTCTGCCTGCTTTCCCACCGGTGCTACCCCCTGCGGCCCGCACCCTACTCAACCCCGCTCTCGCCTCCCAACCTCTGCTCCTGCCCCCTCCCCTTTATATGGCGACCGACCCAAAGGCGTGCCTAAGGTAGACCCGTCTGCTCATGTCCATGCCTGGACTGCACCCAGCGCTAGACAGCCTGGCACCCGCAACGACTACAGGATCCATCGTCGCTGCGACACAAACACCCTCCATGCATGCAAAGCTGGATAGACTTCCACCTGCTTCTAGGCCACCCCGAAGTTAACCCACGGATCCTTCACCTGCCGAAACTGCAGCTACACCAGCCAGTGAACACTTGCACGCTCTGCCCATCCCAACAATATAGGGCACAAGCACCTCAGCTGCATACTACTCAATACTTGCTCAGTCCACAAGCATGCCGTCAAACTCTGGGACTTCCTCGACTTGTCCGCCCAGGGCGTTGCCTTCCTGACAGAGACCTGGATGAACATCTCCTCGGCGCCTGACATAGCCATAGCCATCCTGGACAGCTACAAGATAACCCGCAGGGACCGAAACAACAACAAACCAGGAGGAGGAATAGCCATCGTCCACAGGAACACTATCAGGATAACAACCAAAACTGAAGACTCCTTCAACATGGCCGAACACCTACACTTCCAGATCCACAGCCATCACAACACCACCCTCAGAGGAACCCTCATCTACAGACCCCCGGGACCCTGACCACAATTCAGCGAATCCATCATCGACCTCATCACCACGTACGCCCTCGCCTCCATACTACATCCTCCTCGGAGACCTGAACTTCCACCTCGAGAACGCCAATGACAGCAACTCTACTACGTTGATCGACAACCTCGGACTCAAAACAACTCATCACGACACCCACCCACTCTGCCGGTCACATGCTCAACCCCATCTTCTCCGCCAGCGACCATGTCACCTTCAGCCATACCACCAAACTCTACTGGACTGACCACCCTTGCATCCACTTCTCATTCGAGAAACACACCGCACTCAACCAAACGCAACGTATCCCGCACTGCAGCTGGAAAGAAGTTGCCGAAGACCAGCTCACCACCACATTTGCCCGAGACCCTCCACCACAGCCCTCCGATACCAATGCAGCAGCCCACAACTTCAGACAATGGATCGAAGACTGTGCCAACACCATCACCCTGATCAGGAAACCCTCCAACAGGCACACCGATACGAGAGCCATCTGGTTCAACAACGACCACAAAAACTCCAAGCACACCTGCAAAAGACTCGAGACAACCATGCAGCCCTCGTGCACGCCAAACGCAAACACCACCAACTTGTCCGATCCGCCAAAAGAACCTCCTTCAAAGAACGCATCGACAACAACACACACAATAGCAAGGAGTTCTTCAACATCATGAACAAACTTGTCACTGCCAGCTCCAGCTCCAATGACATACCACCATCACATGAACTCTGCGATTCCCTGGCTACCTTCTTCCAGCGCTAGATCGCAGACATCCACAACAGGTTCGACACCCAGACACCGACGACAGACGCCATCAACCCTGACTCTACACCCACCAAGCACATCGACCTTCTACTCTCCTGGCACAACGTCAACGTCGAAGACACCATCAAAATCATGAACACCATCGACTCCGGCTCACCCTACGACCCCTGCCCCCATGACATTTTCAACAAGACAAGCTCCATCATCGCACCCCAACTCCGGAAGATCATCAACAGCTCCTTTGAGACCACCACCTTCCCAGGTAGCTGGAAACACGCTGAGATCAACACCCTTCTCAAGAAACCCAAAGCGAACCCAAAGGAGCTCAAGAACTTCCGACCCATCTCCCTGCTCCTGTTCCCAGCGAAAGTCATTCAGAAGATCGCCAATAGACAACTGACCCACTTCCTGGAGGAGAAAAATGTCCTGGACTCCTCCCAGTCCGGCTTCTTATTGGACAGCGGTGAAACTACGGCCCTAATCCACCTGGACCTCTTGGCCACCTTCAACACTGTCTCCCACCACACCCTGCGACCACGCCTCCAAGACACAGGGATCCAAGACAAAGCTCTTGACCGGATAACCTCCTTCCTCACCGGCAGAACGCAGAGAGTCCGCCTCCCCCCTTCAGGTCCGAAGCCAGCACAATCACTTGCGGCGTATCCCAAGGATCAACCCTCTTTAACATCTACATGGCATCGCTCGCCAACATCGCCCAAGCGCACCGCCTCAACATTGTCTCATATGCCGACGACACCCAGCTGATCCTCTCCCTCACCAAGGACACGGCCACCGCCAAATCCAACCTACATGAAGGAATGAAGGCCGTTGCAGAGTGGATGAAGACTAGTCGGCTGAAACTGAACTCGGACAAGACAGATGTCCTCATCCTTGGCTCCACCCCCTCCGCATGGGAAAACTCCTGGTGGCCAGCCACACTGGGAGCTGCCCCGACACTCACCAACCATGCACGCAACGTGGGAGTTATCCTGGACTCAACGCTCACTATGACCCAGCAAGTCAACTCGGTCTCATCCTGCTGCTTCAACACCCTCTGCATGCTCCGCAAGATCTACAGATGGATCCCCACTGAAACCAACGGTCACCCAAGCACTCTGAATCTGAATCTGAATAAGTTTATTGTTTGATTAATTAAAATCATTACAAACCCCCCAAATGTCCATTACAACGTAGTAAAAATATCATTACATTTATAAATACACCTGATTTTGACATGTTCCATAATTATAAAAGGAAATTGTTACTTTTTATAAAAAATGTGGGGACCTTTTGGAAAAGGTAGTTGTATAGTATAAGCCCCAGTGTTCCAAATTTTAATATTCGTGCTCCACTTTTTACGATCTGCTGCTAGAGGCTGGTAAGCATGCTGACCGTTCATTAATGTTATTGGTCGGCTGTTGGGAGGTGACGTTGATTCTGCTTATTTCTTTTATTCTCCGTCAGCTTGCCGTAAGAGGTTTCTGACCATTGTCATGAATTTGACGCCCCTGCAGACCAAGATAATGGAAGCGCCTTCCAACCAGCTTATCACTGCTTGTATACATGAACGAAAGTTCAAATCATTGAAGATGAATTTTAGGTACTGTCTCCTCTGTTCCAGGACTGCTGGACAAGCACATAATAAGTGGGTTACAGATTCTGATTTAAAACCACATAGTCGACAGTTTGCAGATTGATAGGGCTTTTTCCAAGTTGGGTGCAGGTCTTTTGAGTCATGCACGCCCATGCGGAATTTTATAAAGCTCTTTTTTAATTGCAAGCTGAAGTGAGCAGATACATAATTTTGGGGCCTTAGGGTTCTATATGAGTTGATGACTGTCCACCCATGCCGGCGCTTGGTGATTGCTTTTTTGTCAGCCAGCAGGGATTTCTTTTTGGCTACGGCGTTTACGGCTTTGCCGAAGTCTACTCTATCTTCCCCGTTTTCCCACAATGTTTGTAGTTCCAGCTCAGTCAGAGCTGTTCTCAAAAAGCTTCCCCATGAGCTTGGTGTTTCTAGGATCATTTGGTGCTTAATTTCGTCCCAGCATAGTTTGTTCAGGGTGTCCGGATTGGAACAGCGGAATTTATGACAAAGTTTGACGAAGCTACTCATTACCCGGTATTTCTGGTGCTGTAAGCCAAATTCCAGTCGAACCTGAGAAGGAGAGGCAGATTTTGGTAGCACAAAAACAGCCTTGTAAATCCTAGTCTGGAGCTCATTCAATAAGTTTGCATCTTTTCCACACCAGGTGACTAAACCGTACGATAGGCTGGGCTGGATTTGTGCGGCCATGACTTTTAGCAGATGAGTGTAGTTCGGGCAGTCTAGTTTTTTACGAAGTAGTCTGTAAGCATAAATTAGTGATTGGGCTTTGGCTTTTAAAGCTAGTTTGTGTTCCTTGTGAGATGTGCCCTGTTCAATTATTATGCCAAGATATTTATATGAGCGCTGCTCTTCCACAGTTACCCCTTTTACCGTCCATTTAAAATTTGTTTTTTTGGGATCCACTAAGCGAACAATTTTTGTTTTTTCTTTGTTTAGCTCCAGTTGTTCCTGATCCAAGTAGGATGCTAAGTTGTTTATTGATCGCTGTAAGCCAATGGGAGTTTGGCTCAACAAGACAATGTCGTCAGCATATTGTAGGATGGCGACTGACTCGTTGGCCATGTTCGGAGGGTGACAATCGGCTTTTTCTATGTACTGTTCGATATCTGAAAGAAACAAATTAAAGAGGCTGGGAGCTAGAACGCATCCTTGTTTCAATCCTCGCTGCGTAAAAATGCTCGGGGTTGTACTACACCCGTCGCCCAGCTTTACTCTAGCCCAGGTTTCCGTGTAAAGGGCAGTTATGGCGTTAAGCATTTCTCCTGGCAAGCCCCAGCCCTTAAGTTTGTTCCAGAGAAGACTCCTGCTTACTCGGTCGAATGCGGCTTTGATGTCCACGAAGCATGCAAAGAGTCGGGATTTCTTTCTTAACGCTTTTTCAGTTAAGAGTGCTAGGGTGGCTAAGTTGGTTGAGGTGCCCATCCCTTGCCTGAAGCCCGTCTGGAACTTGGGGATTATGTTCTTCTCCTCCATCCAATCTTGGAGCTGGGCTAACAGACAAGAAGCGTACAGCTTGGCCTCCACATCGATCAGCGAGATCAGTCTGTAATTGCCTGGCTTACGGTGGTCACCCTTTTTATATATAGGGTGGATGATATGCCCTTTCCAAGAAGCCGGGACTTTGGACTGTGTGTAGATCTCATTGAAGATGGGAGTAAGGTAGGAGGACCAGAAATCTGGGTCATTCTTGAAGATAGCGTTGGGGAGGCCATTTGGACCTGCCGCTCCCTTGGATTTGAGTTTTAAAATGTGACCTCTAAGTTCCTTTGCGCTGGTCAGATTGTTCGGCTCTTTACTAACTGCCTCAGGACTTGTTACTCGTCCTCCCAAATAGTGCGGGTTGGGAACTGATTGCATTTCAACTTGAACAGGATGCTGCCCTCCAGGCCGTTCTACAGGGCCTGATGCTATGTTGCTGTACAGAGTTTTCACATGGTGAACCCACGATTCTTGACCGATTCCCGCTTCTTGCTGTAATGTTGGGCCAGTTGATAATTTGTTTATTATGCCCCAGAAGTCGCTACTATTGGGCTTTTTGCTTGCATGCAGTAATTGTGTCCAGATTGCCCCCTTGTAAGCTATTTTTGCTCTGCTCAGGTTCCTCCTGTAATTGATCCTTAATAGGCACAGCTTCCAATTTTTTATTTTACTTCCTTTGTTTGCTGCTCGTGATTGTTGTCGTACCTCTCTAGCGAGCCCTCTTTTTTGATCTCGCAGCTCATTAGTGAACCAGGGCTCTCTTTTGGTCACCTTCCTTGAGGTCCGTCCTAATGTGGCTGGGAACCTTTGGACTAGTAGCTGGGCCAACTGTTCCCAAGTTTTGATGCAATCAACTACTGCTTGTGGGTCCTGTTTGTCCAAGTATTCCCTGACTGTCTCCTGAATGGCTTGTGGCACTACTCCCTGCCATTTTAGTTTTCGGAGGCTAAACTTTTCAGGGTATTGTTCTATGGACTTGATTTTTTGGGCAAGCTTTTCTTTGGAGGTCATTCTTGCAATAAGGGGCAGATGGTCACTTTCGACACGTGAAGTAATTTTAAAGGTGTCGATTTGTGAAAGCAGATTATTGCTGACAATGAAAAAATCTACTGTTGAGGACACTTTTCCGCTCAAAAATGTAGCGGCCGCTGGAATGTCACCCGTGATTTTCCCGTTCAAAATTGTCAGACCGAGAGGTTCTAGTTCGTCCACAAGTGTTCTGGCTCCCAGATTATCTTGCCTTTTACTTTTGTGCAGGGAGTTCGCTATGAGGTTGCAATTGAAGTCACCTGAAATAACCATTTGGCAGTGCTGATGACTTTTCTGCAGAGATTTTATTAAATTTGTTAGGGTTGTGTATTTTTCATTCTGCTTTTTTCTTTCAGGATGGATATAAACGTTGATTATTAGTAGTTGCCTCTTACTTTCATCAGACAACTGATTGCCATTTATTTTGGTCACTTGGACCCAATTGGTCCCCGTGTCCAATTCCTCGGTTGACCAGTCCAGATTTTGTTTTATGTAAGTTGAAAGGCCCCCTCTTTGGTGCCCGAAGCTCGAAAATTTTTCTGCCAAAATGTGGAATTCTATGAATCCGGGAATTGAGGTTGGAGACAGATTCCACGTTTCCTGGAGCAGGATTATGTCGTGATGAATGAGGAACGCTAGTGTTTCATGGTCCTGCCCCATATCTTTGAACCCATGGACATTCTATGAGCAGAACGTGACGTAAGCTGATCGAACTTTTTCCATATCGGGTGCCCGCCTCCATTTGCCTGATGCTCTATTCGTTTCTACGTTAGGTATACTTGTTGTTTAATGTTTTTGAGACCCAGGACCAATCCCTATTTTCCTGAGAACTTCCCTCTGTTTTTCTGGGACTTCCCTTTTTCTTCAACCTGTTCTCGTTGAAAGGGATGGGAGGCGAATTGGAGCGTGCACCGCGCACGCATGTGTTACGAATTTTCCCTGGTAAGTCCACATCTTTTAGATTTTTGAGGAGGGGGTGGGGATACCTGGGGCGTTCATGGACCTTCAGCGTAATTCCCCAGGCTAGAAACCTAGCGTTCTTTGAGTATATTTTATCCACCTCTTCCTTTGAGGACCAGGTTGTCAGGGTCTCTTCGATTCCCGTCCTTGGGGATTGTTTAAATTCTACGACGATTAGATCTTGAGAGCGAATTCCTTTTAGTTCCGAAATTTCGTTAAATAACCTCAACAGGTTCCCTCTATTTAGGATATCTTGTTTTCCTTTAGTCATATATTCGGGAACGAATGTCAATTTCGATTCAAACCCCTCTAACTGGTTATGGTCACTATGGCTGGGGGATAAAGTTTCCTTGCTTCCGGCTTCAGGGGTTGTTGTTAATGAGGTGGCCTTTTCGGATCGTGGTTCTTGCTCTTTGGCTGTAGCATTTGCCTCCCACGTGTTCCATTCCCTCGTGTTACATCCCCTGGTTCCTGATTTTTTGATAGCTTTTTTCCCTGATGGCACCGGTTCTAGATCCTGATGTTGGAGTTTGCAGTGACGAGCAGTGCCAGTTATTGTGATCTCTATTGGGTTGGTGAGGATTTCAGCCTGAGAGGTTGTTATTGCCTGAAGCTTCTTAGCTGAGGAGGTGTTTCGAATTGCCGGTTCTGGCCCTTTTTTCCTTTCCTCTTTGGGGTGCTCCTGTGTATCTGTGCTTGAATCTCTATTACACCTGGATTCTCCTTTGCTTGACAACTGAATTGTTTTCCCTCGTCCTTCTCCTTTTTCTTTTACTTCATTATTTTCAGATTGCAGCGCTTCCTGAGTAGATTTCTGGCCTACTTTACCCTTCGGAGAGGATCCTGTGAGCGTGTAGAAGATTTGATCTGTCTTTTGGAGTATCTTGGGGGGCGTAGTACTTTGTTGTGGTTCATTGGGGGCCTGGGGGGCTTTAGAGAGATCTGTTTCCAGGTGTGCAGCACCACAGGGGGAGTGGTTATTCTTTTTCCCTTGCAATGGATTTCTAGTAAATAGCGGGAATATTTTTTTCAGAGCTGGGCTTGGCTGTATGTTATATTTGAGCCGGGCCTTCCTTGCACGCTTTCTTTCCCGTTTTGTAGGTTTTGCAACCACCTCTTGCTTCAGGGTGGGCTATGGGGCTTCTGATTGGAGGTTCGTTAAATCCAGTTGGGCTTGGGGCTCCACTTTCTTTGTTTGGTTGTTGACGCTGCTAGTTTCCTCTATTACTAAATTGGTGAGGTCTGTTTCTTCCTCTGGATCGGCTGTTTTTTGCAGTTTATTTTGCTGTTTGCTGTTGCAGGATTGTTTTACTACCCCCAGGATATCGTTTAGGATTTCAGGGAGGGTTACTAATTTCTCTATAATTGAGCCACAGCAACAATTTGAAGATTGTTTATTGTATTCTGTTCGCTGATCCATGTCTCCCCTGCGTGTTAGTAGGGATGCTATTATGTCCATTTTGCTGTTTATGCCCGATATATGGCTGGCAATTAGATTTACGAGGTCTATTTGGACATCCATTTTGTCTGACTGAAAATTCAGAGCCCTTATTGCTTGTTCCAGTGTGGTTAACAGGGTTTGGGTCCATTGTGTGTGGAAATAGTCTTCGTTAAGCTTTGTCGAGACCTCTGACCCGATGTCTATCCTACTGACTGATGAAATGGTTATTGGTGGTGAAAAGTTTGGATGCTTAGGTTTTATAGAGCTATGCATGTCCTCAACTATTATGGGATACTGGAGGACTGGCTTGCATAGTGAGCTTAGGGGGGTGGATGCCGCTATTTTGGAACTACTCTTTGGAGTTTTTTTACTTGAGTCTAATTGTGGATCCTTTCCTGGGAGTGTTTTTTCCTGACTGCTGGATTCCAATTTTTCCAGGATTTCCACCAAGTTCGAATCATTTAACATAGAAAATGATTTGGCGGAAGCTTCTTTCGTTGTCGTTGCCTGGGTTGTTGGAAATGATGTTTCGTCCTTTGTCCCTTTTTTTCTTAGAAGACCTTCTTCGTTTGGGTCTGCTAAAGGTTTTTCCTTCTTGGATCCCATGGCTGTTGTCTGGCCATCCGGAGCTGTGTTGAGAGCTGCGGTGATGTCATTATATTTTTTCCATTCTCTCGTTTTCTCCTTGGGGGTGTCATGCCCCCCATCTTGTATGATGTTGTTACCTTGCTCAAGTACTTGAGTATTAGATTTTTTGGCAATCACTTCAAATTTGTTTAAAAGTTTTGAGGCGAGCGTAATGGGTGTTGTCTGGTACACCTGAGCTGTTGTAGTTACAAGCTTTCCCGAATATAAACTTGCCGTGCCTTTTTTCGGGAGGTGATCCCCTTGAGGTGCATTATTCGGGTTTACGTGTGTCTGTAAGGTGGGAACTTTTGGGTTACCAGGGAGAATTGGGCTTGGTAGCTGAGCAATTTCAGCAGTAGAAGCGTATAATGCCGCCATTGGATCCTTTAAGAAGAAGAATTTACGGATCCCTGTTTTGTTTTTCGGGCTTGGCGTTGTTGTAGTTGGGGTTGGTGCTGAGACCAGCCTCTCCCTTGAACTTGTTTCCTTTATTGTTTTATTAAGGTGTGAAGTCTCCTCGTTGGAGTTTTTTGATTTCGTTTTTTTGTTTGTTTTTTTGCCTATTGCCGCTTGGCGGACTGTTCCCAATCTCATTTGAACGACCCAAGGTTTTGGTCTTAAACCTGAACTGATGTCTTCGCCCTTTTTTTGAGAACTCCGTTTCTCGGCCCGTTGTATTATGTTGGGTCGTGGCCGAGCTTTTTCAGCTTCTCAGCAAATTAATACTGCCAGCCGGTCAAATTGACCGAGTATATTCTCTATGGTCAGGGTGAGTGAGTCGGGTTTGGACAGAGCTGTGATTGGTTCCTAGCCGTGACTTTTCCTCGTGAGTCCTTCGACTTTGGACTTGAGGTGCGTGGGCTGGGATGCGTGGATTGTGTAACTTTTGGTTAGTGGTTTATGTTGATTGTTGTGGCTGAGCTTGAAAGATTTTCCACGGCGTGGTGCAGCACCCTTTGTGTAATGGGTGTTTTACCCTCTCCAAACACTCTGTGTGGCGTTTAGCCTCCCTCCTGGCGAGCGGTGACCATCAGTATGTGAAGGGTAGAGTTGAGGGCTGGCCTGTAGACAAAATGAGGCTTGCCTCTGCAACTGGCAGTCTGCGAGGGAGGTGGGCAAGGTAGAAAACGGAGCAAGTGGAGCACACGGGGGGCACTCTGGCTGGGAGAACCTAGTCAACCGGCCTCTCTGTATCCACCCCCGGCTCTTACTTTGCGGCCGCCTCTAACGGCTGCCGCGCTTGCTTTCCCCCTCCAGCCGCCGCCTCTTACCTTGCTAGCCTTGCTCACTTGTCCCCAGGTATGGTTAGCAGCTCCTCCACCGCTCGGCCCCCTAAACAGCTTGCCACGGCTCTCGCTGCTCCTCGGGCCGTTCCCGCTGATTCCGCCGAGATTGCTACTACGGCTCCTGCTCCTGCTCCTGAACAGCTTGCCTCGGCTGCCGTGCCCACCTCTCCCGGGCCGCTCCCGCTGTTCCCGCCGTACCGACTTTACGGGGGGCGGGCCGCCTACACCTGGGAGCTGCCCCCGGTAACCACAAGGCTGTCACAAGGCTGTCAAGGGTCTCGGCTCAAACGGCTCTCTGGCTCTGGTGGACTCCGGCAGGCGGCAAAGCTTCTTTGAGGTGGAAGCTCTGGGGAAGCGTCTGAACTCTGCACCCAAGCACTCGTCAGCAGCAGGCTGGATTACGGCAATGGCCTGTATGTAGGAACCACAGCCACACACCAGAAGAGACTCCAACGCACACTAAACACCTCGCCGTGCCTCATCCTCGGACTCCCTTGTCACAGCCACATTATCACCCACCTAAGAGATCTGCATTGGCTTCTGGTCAACAAGACGATCACCTTTAAGCTTCACACCCATGCTCACAAAGCACTCCACAATGCCGGACCAGCATACCTCAATGAACGACTGTCCTTCTACACCCCGAACCGCCAGCTTCACTCCGCTGACCTTGCACTCTCCACCGTCCCACGCATCCACCGAACAACCACCAGTGGAAGATCATTCTCCCACCTCATCGTCAAGACATGGAACACCCTCCCCATTCACCTGCGTCAAACACAGGACCTGCTGACTTTCAGGAGACGTCTCAAGACCTGGCTGTTCAAACAGTAGCTGCCCCCCCCCCCACTCCACTCAGCGCCTTGAGACCCTCACGGGTGAGTAGCGTGTTCTACAAATGTTTTGATTGATTGATTGATGTCAGTGTTGAGCTGGGATTTGTAGTTTTTTTTGCCTGGGGCATGTGTCAATGGGTTGTGTTGGTTGTTTTTATTGGCTGAGCCAGATACACAGACACATTTGGTAGTTTTGTAGTGTAGTTGCTTCCGACCGCCATTGCTATTTCCGCACGACTGCCGCGGTCGGACTGCAATAGTAATTTCTCCGCCTCTCCCATTCATCATTGATGACAATCGCGGTGGTCCGAAACAAACAGTCATACCGCTATCACCACGGTGACATCATAATTGCACTCACAGGAATTCTGTGGGTGTTTTGGCGGTTTGTGACCTTTCCGCGGCGAATCTGACCACCGTGGCCTGAATTTCAGGTTTTCCACACGGCGGGCTTTCAGGGAATCTGACCGCGGCGGTCGGATTTTTCCAGCAGTACATTAATGTTACCAGCGGTGGTGCCACAGGATATGCGGGCGGTCTTTTCCCATTATCATGTCGGTCGGGATGAAGTTCCGCCCGCCAGCGTAATCGGTGCCTAAGACCGAGGGGCAGAGTTTGATTTAAGCATATGATTAAATTACATGTGGGCATCTGAGTCGTGACACGAGCGACCCTTGACCCCACCAGGTAGGTCGCTATCCCTCCACTCCCCCTCCGCACAGCACCGCCTGTGTGTCCCTGCCCCAGCTGCCGCTGCTGAGGATGTTCGAGGCCCTCTACCACCCGCAGGCTACCACCTGAGCCTTATCCCTGTGGTAGGCCATAGGTTTGTTCATCTTCTGCTTTATTGTTTTATTGTATTGCCTGTATTTCATTGATGTGTCTGTGACTGCTGTTGTTCTGTCTCACCCCGCTGCCTCTTCGTGGTCCATGCCCGTTTTCCTCCCTCTGTTCCCCTCGCTGTCCCAGTGTCTCTCAGCCCGGTTTTTCCTTCTGTACCCCTCGCTACCCCCGTGTCTCTCAGACCGGTTTTTCCTTCTGTACCCCTCGCTGACACTCTTGTCTCTGCCCAGTTTTTCCTTCACTACCCCTCGCTGCCCCTGTGTCTCTCAGCCAGTTTTTCCCTGCTTTTCTCCTCTCTGCCCTTTTTTGCCTTGTGTTTCTTAGCTGACCAGTGCTCCGGAAACTTTCATTCCTGTCTGTCCGAAATTTACGCCTGGATGAGCAAGTCCTCACTTAAACTAAACGGCTCCAAAACCGAGCTTATGCTTTTAGGGCACAAGCTGACATCGTTATCCAACTCCATTTTGCCTGCCTGTATGGGGGCTCTCCCACCCCAAGAAATGAAATTAAGAGCTTAGGGGTTTGGCTTGAACAGGACCTTTCATTTAGAACTCAAGCCAAAAAAACGGCTGGCATCTGCTTTGGCCTACTTCGTTCAGCCAGGAAGGTCCTTCCACTTCTTCCTTTTTACTCAAGGAAAATTCTAATTCAAGGGCTGATCCTGTCAAGGCTGGATTACAGTAACGCCCTTTACTTGGGCGCCCCAGAAGCTACAATCAACAAACTTCAACAGATTCAAAATTCTGCAGCGAGGCTGCTCACAGGTACATCGACAAGGTCCTGAGCGAGACCGGCCGTTAGACCTCTCCATTGGCTGCCAATCCGGGAGAGGATAAAGTCTAAATCTCTGTGTATTGTCCATAAATCTCTGCAGGATCCTATTTTGAAAAGCTTAGTGCCCCCCTATAAGGCTAACAGGACCCTCCGCTCAGATTGTCAATGTTTGGCCAAAATTCCCAGAGTGAAGAGGTCGCGAACAGGAGGTCGTCGATTCTCCGCTAATGCAGCGACTCTGTGGAACTCATTACCGTTGAAGATGCAAGCTGAACCCTGCTATCTACGGTTCCGGAAACTTCTCAAAACCTTCCTCTTCCCACAGGGCCTCTAACCTAGTTCTTTTCCCTCAGTATCTTTGGTTGTATAGCGCTGGGATGCCTCCGGGTAACCATGCGCTCTATAAATCTGCTTCCATTCCATTCCATTCCAGTGTGACTGCCAACATGCCCTAGTAAGTGACTTATAGGATTTGTGTTGACAGATGTGGGTTTTGGAACACCGTGATGGTCCTTTTTTGTGTGTGCCAAAGAATTTTGTGTTATATCATATGCCTCCCTTTCATTGCCTGAAGCTTAGCTGAATATCTTATGGCTACCTACTTAACTTAGATTTGTTGATGCACATTGTGAGGATGGTGCCACTACCAAGGACAATGTGTCCTGGGGATATCCCTAGGAGTGGCTGGAATGATATTGCCATGGATATGTGTTGTAATAAGGCCATTCTTTGCTAGACCACATACGTTTTCTGCAAGTCTTATGGGACATTGTTGTAGTAGTTTTGTGTGCTAATTTGATGATGATATATTTTAAATGTTTTTGTGTATTGGATTTAAACAGATGCTTTTCAACTATTTGCACTTTTCAGCATTGAATGAGGCTAGCATTGAAGATGTTGCCGGTGACATGGGTAATGCAGCTTGCAAATTGGCTCCTGTCATGTGGATGAAAGCAATGTAATCACTGCCACAGAGTGTGAGAAGCATTCTGTGGGGATCAGGATTCTTCTTGATCAACTGAGTCAACCTCCAGTGACAGCTCTGTGTTGGTGGTGGACACCACAGGACCTGTGACTTCAACATCTTTGTCTGCCACTGTACCTTTTTTCTACACCTATCCCTCCCTACTTATTTCCACCAAGTTGTCCGGTTCCTTGGTACAGGCACCTCCCCCCCGCTCCGGTGCCCCCAGCTGCCCTGAGTGGGTAGGCTATTAACCTCCTGAGATGAGTCTCTGTTGGGAATAATCCACTGCTGAGTGCCCTCCAGGGTCAGTCCAGTGTGATGGCCCAGACGGTTGACTTCTTTGGGGGCATTGACAGTGGTATGTCTGCCCCATACAGATCAATTCTGGCTCTGGTCTCCTCACCAAGAGCAGCCTTCCCCCCAACTGAGCTTTACACCACACCTCATGCCTCCTCCCAAAGCCAAATCCCTTTGCCCATACCTGTCACAGAGCTATACAGATGCAAGCATGCACGCAGAACAATATCCACAAGCTCCACACCGTATTGCAAACGCAGTAAGTCATCCACGTAATCACCCACCGAACAGATCATCCTCACTAGCACCAGCAGCTCACTCATACCCACAAAGCATTCAGCAACAAACACAGCGCAAACACAACCAACACCAGACTCCCAGATGCCAGCACTATCAACAGACACACCCATGACAGAGACATACAATCCCTCTACTTCCCAAAGCATACCCCTTGTCATCTCACCTGCCCTGGCTCCCATGAATGTCCCTCTGGTTCCCCTTAACCTTGCCTCTAACCCCAGCCACTGCCCCCTCTTCCATAGTCGACCCATATCCTCCCACTACAGACCCCAGAACTCCCTAGTTTATTATTTTTAAGGTGCCTGGCCTGCCCACTAGATGCCTCTTCCTGAGGAGTTTCCCTGGCAGTGTCATGTTGGCAAGTAATGTGGTACAGCAATGTGCTGCGCCACATCTGGACTTTGGACTGGCCATTGGCCTTCTTGATTTGTTCCTTCAATCAATCTGACATTTGATAATAGTGTGGTAAATTAATTTCATTTAATGGTAAACGCATAATTGGATTTCTGCTATCTTTTGAATCACATTGGCGTTCATTTGAAAGGGTTTATTGTAGGTTAACCTTGGCACCTCTTCTGGAGTTCCAGTGGACAAGGAGACATGTTCCTTGATATGAGATGGTGGAAGTTAACATAATGTAGGTAACCTGGCATTGTGTTTGTTTACATGAGGTAAATATTTGGGCTTAATCAGTGTTTATCACTCGTACCTTGCCCTTCTCCCACTGATGTATTTTGGATTTGTGTTAGGTGAGTTGCCATTTCATATTTGTGGATCCACACATGAAGCACATCAGCTTGTCATTCCCTTGTGTGTTTTCTGCATGGGGATGTATCCATTGAGCAGCGTGTATCTTGCAACTACTCCCTGTAGATGTTTTCCAGATGATATGTGTGCTGCTTGCTTTTCAAAATTGCACGTGACCATTTCATAAGCATGTGTGATATTTTGTTATCCTTTTATTTGTCACTGTGTACAGTTAATACATGTGACCAGTGTAATTGTAGTTTTTCATCCATGTGTTAGTTAATGTGTGGTCCACTGTCCCAGAGTTTCATGTTTCCTACAATGGTGGAATGGGTATTGGGAAAGTAGTGTTTATACTATGCTCTCTATCGATTTTTCTCATTGCTTCCATGTGATGCCAAGGAGTGACATTGCCTTTTGATGTGGGATATGTGTGAGTCCTCTACAGCTGTGAATGCGAGAAGGTGTATTTGAATTTTAAGACTGTTCAATAATGAGGTCAACAATGGGTGGAGGATGTGTACAATGTGATGGTGTGATGTTCAGTGAGGTATTTTGATCAGAGTTTGGATGGCAAGGCAAAATGGTAGTTGTAGTGTTCTCAAGGTACTTTGGCTATATTTCTACAATGATGAGGTGCCCGATTGATGACATATAGTTGCGTAGTTGCTGAGTCATAAAATGTCAAGTGTGCGTGAAATTTAACAGTATGTTGTTGTGTTGGCATTGGTGTATACAAATTGATGCAGATGTCACCTTCAGTTTCATCATGATACTATCACATGTCCATTTGTGTACGTAATTGCTTGTGTTGTACAGACGTATGACACAACGAGGGGACTAAGCATATTTAATCCATCATCTTGTTACTTTACATTAAGATGCAAACCCCCTGTATACTGGATTTGTCCTTAGATACGCCACCTCCTTTGCCTGAGCTAAGGCATCACTTTGTTTAACTGTGTGAACAATGATAAGTTGGATTTGTGTGACTCACCGGCAATGGTGTCCGTGATAGGGTCTGTTTTGGAGGTGGTCGATCAAGGTAGAGCAGTGGCTTGGTGGGTAGGATGGCCTCCATGGCGGCAGGTACCTTGTTGAGGTGAGTGAAAGTGAGTTTCTTCCTTATATCACTCCCTTTTTCCTGCATCTTATCTGGAGGTTAGCCTGTATCACTTCTACCAGCTGAAATGCAATTTGTGATAGGCCAGGTGGGTTTAGTGGTGGCCTCTGCCTCCCAGAGCCAGATTTTGCACAACCGCTACTGCCACGCTGTGTGGGGGGTGGCTCTGTTGCAGAGTAGCAACAATTCTCAGATTGGTAGACATCGTAACTTGTAATAGGGCGGAGTGGACCATGGGGCTCACTGCCATTGCAGAACGGTGTCCATGGACCACCACACTCGAAATCTGGCTATAAATGTTGATTCCACTATGGCAAGGGGTAGCTTCTTATCAGTCATGGGCACCCATCTTTATATGTAAACTTGGATAATGCCTAGAATTATATAGGAATGCCTTAAAAACCTGAAACGTTCCATGCCTTTCAGCCACTTTGGAGATCTCTGCTTTGTGTCATCTAGAGCGTGTTCAAGAATGACCCAGGATAATAAATGACTGTGTTCCCTTGATGACCTCCACTATGATGAGGATTGCTACCAAAGCAGTTAGCTAGAAACCCAGAATTAAACCCCATCACCCATGAATATATTGGCTCTGCATTACAGTACCAAGGCCTACAAAGGGGATATAGATATATTAGACACCTCTGCTTAGTTATGTGGTGTTTGACACCTTGAGAACTCTGTTCACACCATAATCATGCATGCTTGGCTGCATATCCAAGATGTCAAACTAGAACATTGTGTGTCAGCCTCAAAGCCCCTAAACAGATCCTTGCCAGCCAGGTCGCTAAGCAGCTGGAGAAGATGGACTTCTCATTTTGTTTTCCTGAAGTGAGGAACTTGTCCTTATTGCCTCCTAGACAACATTGTCCATGCTCATTTACTACAAGAAACAAACACAGACCCAAGCTACTTGTCTGAGCACTGCTCACTAGCAAGCCGTAGTTTACTGCCACCTCGTGGATAGAGGTGAGAATCAGTCTCCATGAAATCAGAACTGGGAAATCTACAACTAATCAGTATAGCGTGTCATGCCCACATTTAACTGTTCAGAGGGGCGCCACCAGCTTTGCCGCTTTTGCCCCGCCTCCAGAGACCTTACTGCCTGACAGGTGATAACTTCCTCTGCAATGTGCCTCAGGTCACACACACAGTCAACAATTTGGACACTTTATTCCAGTTTGTTTCTGATGAGGTGTTGAAGGTGTGCAGGACTCCCTATGCCGAACTGCAAGCTGTGGGTTTCATGATCAGGCCGTCAGTTTGTGTCTGCAGTCTATGTCCTCAATGAGGAGAATAATAAGTTAAAGCCCCTCTTTCTATCACTCCTTACATCACAACAGCTAGAGTTGTACCCCAAACAACATGTCAGGAACACATTCACAATATCACTTCTTTGACATGCACCACATAAAGAATCTGGGCACTGATGATTTCTGCTATCAGGAAGAAAAAGTTTGTTGAAACTATTCAAACTATTCTAACCCAACTGAACACCATAGCATAGAACAATACACCCAGTGATGTCACATAGTATAACATCAATGCTTTTAGCACCTGCAGCTTCACATTTGTGTATGTTTATGCCACATTCCAGAACCATGATCTATTTTTAAATGCACTTTTGTATGTGGATTCATGGTATCAGTAGAGACTCTTTTTTTGCAACACAGTCTAAGGAGAATACATACAACACATTTACATTTTGTGTCAACTGGTAGTGTTAATGTAAAATCAACAATAAAAAACTGGCTGATCAAAACCACGGCACAAGTGCATGCAACTTGTGACCAAATAAAGCTAACCCCAAACTCAACTACTGGTGAGATCAACGAAAATAGCCCAGTAATCATTAATCAGAGCAATTTAGGATCTCAAATAAACCTGCAGAAAAGCGCACAAAAGACAGAGTGGTCTAAATCGTTCTCGATTTTCGAAGAATCAGAACTACGGAGAATGCTCGAGGAAAACACACATAAGGAGGCAGACCCAATGCAACTGAGTCTCGAAAATTTGCGAAAACTGGAAGAACTCGAAAACACGGGCAAAAGGAAGGCAATTGGAGAAAAAAGGAAGCCAATATCCTCACCAATAATTCTAACATCAAGCCCAATTGGACAATCGGCCGACAAGAGTCAGGCCTCAGACACAGTAAAGAATGTAATAAAAGAAGAACACCCTATAACGATCTCTTCTTCAGAGAGTCTAAATAGGTCAACATGGGCACAGCCACTTCAAACCAAAGAGAAATCCACACTCTGGGGGGATGTGCTCCTAAAAAGCTTACAACAAGCAATAAATGCGCTGAATTTCCAATTGAATAAACTTGATGTGCAGGTAGATCTGATGAACCTAATAGCATCACATATATCGGGAATAAATCTAAAACTGGAAAACATTGCGTTATACCTCACAAAAGAAAAGGAAGAAGAAAAACGATGGAAAGAGAAACTAACGGAACAAAACTGCGTCTGCAAGGACATTATTGATAAATTAGTTTCACTACCAGACATCCTGAAAGAAATATTAGCAGTAACTTGTGAGAAAACCAATAAAGGTGAGAACCCCGATACAGAGACCAATAAAATGGGAAATCAAAACAGAACTACCCCCAAATTAGAAGGGGAAAAAACTTTAAATGACTCATATGATAATAGTTCATCAAAGCGATGTCTGGAAGAAAACAAAACAACGGGTTCATCGGGTATGTCAGAACCCTTAACCAAAAGACAGCGGAAACGGGCAAGGAAGGCGAGAAAAAATGCCATAAAAAATAAACAGGCAAAACATCTTTTTTCCATCTTCGAACAAAAGACAAAAGAGGCCCCAATAAATCAAATTACAAACATTTCTATCAAAGAAGACAGAAATAAAGGAATCAACAAAGGAAATACCTCAGACGAAGCAGAAAACCAATCACAATCTCTAGATCAGATCAAAATAATAGCAAGTAAACAAGGGAAGTCAGAAGACGAGGAAAAGTCAAGCACAAACAAAGTTAAGGATAAAAGTGAAAAATTAAAATCAAATCAAAGAGAGACCACAGAACAACAAAAAACACAGGAAAACAAGTCACAGAGGGAATGTGAAACTATGACTCTTACAGGATTAAACGGGCAGACCGGAGGAAATCTACCTTTTATCAAGGAAAGAATGGTAAAAGATCAAAGCCTCAAAATTAAGGCAGACCAAGCGAGGGAACCAAATATAGGTCTGATAATTACAGCAGGAAATAAAGGAAGATTTTGCAGAGACCGTCATGAAACTGAGACAAACGATAAGTCAAGATACAACGCAAGCAACACACAAATAAGCCAAGGAGAAATGTACCCCCTAAAAGAAGCATCTATGACAGATTACATTCGACCAGATTCGATAATTACGGTCTACCAGACCGATAACATACCTCATATTCAGCTTGAGACAGCAGAGGGAAAAAGGAGAGTCTATCAAAATCGAAATCTTGACACAGCAAGCATGGTAACAGAATGTAAATTACTATTTAAGCCGGAATTTCAAACAAAAGGGAATTCAGATACGCTGAACAGGGGAAACATCCTGCGACTAATCAAAGAGATACCAATTCTAAGAGGAATTACAACAAGCGACCTAAAGGCTGTAGAATTCATTCAAGGAAACACAAATATGAATTCAGAAATAAGCAGTACCACCTGGGCTTCTAAAGAAATAGCAGAGCTTATCTTCTCAACCAGGACACATTTCTCTGAATGGGGAATAACTTTAGAGCGTCACAACCCAACAAAATATCCATTCCCCCTATTAAAGAATAAGATCTCTCAACCCAACAAATCAAAGGAAACAATCCAAACAATCTTGATGGGAGCAAGAAGCAAATCAATCTCCGAACAAGATCTGAGTAGCTCGAAAACAAAACAGCAATACCAGGGTTTGAAGGAAAATAAAGACTGGTCGTGGTTGGCACAAGTACTAAACACCCATCGATCCTGATGTAGGCAAAGTAGCTGAAAGAACCCAAAGACAAAACATCAATCTAACCTTAAAACCAGAAACAAAAATAAAGATTTGCTCATGGAATGTACATGGCTTCAAAGAAATGTCCCAAGACAAAGAGACAATAGAATACCTGAGCAAATTCGAAATAATACTACTTCAAGAAACATGGAATGTAACCCCGAGACAAATATTGGGTTATGAGGAACATCACATAATGGCAGAGAAAATTGCAAAATATGGACACCCAAGGGGTGGCCTGTCCATTTTTATCACGAATAATTTAGACTGGAAAACCGAACTGCTTGAATCAGGGGAGAACTGGTTACAAGTGATCAAAGTAGAGGCCAAAGTGAGCAAAAAAAGAGACGGATGGAACTTACTAATTATAAACCTATATATCCACCCAGACAAGACCACAAAAGGGAAAAAAGCTCAAACAGTAATAAATTTGATAAAAACTCTACACAGAACTTACCAATCTTTTGAGATATTTATCTCCGGTGACTTCAATTGTAACTTAATAAAAACCAACCGGTCCAAGGACAAAGTTCAGAAAATTTGGAATGATCTGGAACCTCTAGGTTTATCAATTCTTAATGGAAACACGGAGGGAGACATACCCGCCAAGACCACATTCACCAGTGGTAAAAGGAACTCCATAATTGATTTCACCATAATAAGCAAGGAACTAAGAAAGGACATAGTGCATTTTGGATTACAAATCCAACCAGAGAGTGATCACTCCCCTCAAGAGATAATAATGAGGAAAAACATCGAGGAAAAAACACAATTAGAATATCTGACTGCACTTCCGGAAATATATAAACTGAAGAAAATTAAAAGCAAGGGCCCAGTAAAAAAGGAGATAATGAACGCAGTATTAGAATACGGAAAATCTATGATGGGCTTTGAAAATCAATCACCCATAACTAAATGGGAGAATTTGCACAAATTTGTGCTTGGAAAATTCGCGATCAGTACATCAGTAACCCATGGCCAAAACGTAAATACTGAGCCATGGTATAACACTAACCTAAGAGACAGGAAAAGGGAAATTGCGAAAAAACTAAGGAAAAAGGCTGCAGAAAAAAGGTTAGGAAAAAAAGGAGACAACTATGACATACAAAAAATGAGGAAAGAATATAAAGAGGAATGTAGAAAAGCCAAAAAATCCCACACAGAGGAAATCTGGGTAGAGCTGTTAAGGACAAGTAAATTACCAAATAGTGGAGAATTCTGGAATGTAATAAATAAACTTTCGAGAGGAGCAGGAGGCCAACTCAATATAGGAATAAGTGAAACAACATGGGCCACTTACATTGATAATCTGTATAACCGCCAAAGTTATCCAATCAACAGAGAAGCTTTCAAAAACCCAAAAAAGGGTATAGAACAAGAAGAATCAGTTCTTGGACAAAGAAAAAATGATCGGCAGGGCGACACAGACAAAGATGAACAAATGCCGCTGACAACTACCAAACAGCTAACCGACCTAATAAGGAAAATGAAAGCGGAAGGAGCAGCAGGACCGAATGTAATGCCAAACGCCTTATTCAAATACGATGCCGACTTCTGGGCAATATACCTAACACCATTATTTAATTACATTCATAAAGAAAAAAAGATTCCACCTTCCTGGCAAGGAAACATCTTCCATCCAATATACAAAAGTGGAGGCAGAATGGAACCCGGGAACTATAGATTAATAGCTTTAATCGATGTGGAGGCAAAGCTTTTCTCATCTTGTATATTGTCTCTTCTACGAAAATGGGTAAAGGACAATAAAATAATACCCAAATTCCAAACCGGTTTCAGAGAAGGCATGGGCTGTTTAACCAATCTGTCTGCACTGTCATTACTAATCGAAGGTGCAGTGAAAAGGAAGTCCGGGTTAATAGCCTGCTATATAGATCTGAAATCCGCCTTCGATCGAGTGCCCAGAAAACGCCTATGGAAAAAACTGGACCAGTGGGGTCTTCCAAAAACATTAATGGAGACATTAATGGCACTATATAGCGGAACGTGGGCGAAAGTAAAACTTGGAGACGGAAGAAGAGTATCCGCAGAACAAAAAATAACTAACGGCCTTAAACAAGGCTGCGTGCTTTCACCAACCCTTTTCAACATATATCTGGCCGATTTGAAAGACCGACTCAAGAACGTGAACGGTCACCCGCCTAAACTGGCAAATGAAAGCATTCAATCCCTGCAATACGCGGATGATATTGCAATCTTAAGCCAAACACCAATAGGCCTACAAAGAACAATAGCCGAAATAACAGACTATTTTGAGAGAGAAGGCCTGGAACTAAACATCAAAAAAACAAAAGTGGTAAGATTGGCGGGCACCAGTAAAAGATCTTTTAAGTGGTTCACAAACGGCAGACAGATTGAAGAAGTAACGGCTTACAAATATCTAGGAGTCTCAATAAGCAAAAATATGTCCCTTTCAACTCAAAAAAGAACAATCGCTGCAAAAGCACAATCACTGGGCTTTGCGTACAAAGTTCTTCAAAAGAAACTGCAATGCCCATCTTACGACCATTTGTTAAAAGTCATGGCAGCCCAAGTTCTACCCTCTCTCGCATACGGACTGGAAATATGGCATGGGAAAGAAGCAGCCGTTTTAAATACCTTCCAGACAAAAATATACAAAGCCGTGTTTCACCTACACAAAGGTTCGGCCCCGGCCCAAATCAGGCTGGAATTTGGGTTACAAAATCAAATATATCAAAGACATGCTGCCCTAGCAAAATGGTGCTGGAAATTGAGAACGGCGGAAACAGGTTCCTTAAATAATTTATGTTGGCAGGAAATTAAAAAACAATATGACCAACAGGAATCGAACTCATGGGGCAATGATCTGCGAGCATCCTTGAAAACCCTCAAAATGGAGGAGATCTGGAAGAACCCTCCAGAAGAAGCTGCCTTTAAAAAGATTTGCAAGCTAAATGCAAAAGCCTTATCTCTGGTGGAAGATAAAAAGACACTGGCCAAACGGCGACATGCATGGACCATTTTAAACTCGTATAAACGTTTAAAACCTCAACCCTATCTCGTGGCGCACTTCAGGCTATCCTTAAAAAGAAAATTTATGGCCCTCAGAATGGGTGACCATTTCTCTAAAGACTTGATTCCATCATGGAAGGACACACATCAGGGACCAAGATGTAGACTATGCGATTATCACAGTGAGACTCTGTGCCATCTTCTGTGTACATGTGCGCCCTTAAAAGAAAGGAGGAAAATTTTATTGAAACCTATTTTTAACATGCTTCAGATTCGCACCTGCAGGCAAGCTGTGACCAGCTGGATGGGAGGAGACCCGAACGTCCTATAATGCCGCGGGGTGAAATTTATGAACTTTGTAGAGTCTCAGCTTCAAAGAGTAGAAAAAGACTACAGATAAGGCTTAAGACAAAGTGTGTAATTAATGAACAAAAAATACATTTTAACGTAATGAATTTTTAAATTGCTGCTATTTTACATGGAATTCGTTTTTGTATATGCATGCTTTATGGTTATGACCAACCAAATAAAGTAATCTTTTGACTGACTGACTGACTGTGTTAATGTTATTGTTTTAATTGCTAAAATATGAATTTCATGAACAATGGGTCAAATTAGCTATTTATCTTTCAGGCCATCCTTCCGCCATCTTCGCCACCTGCTGGCTCTAATCTATGCCACAGAAGAGATCAACGGAAACCCTAATCTCTTAGGAAATTTTACTCTGGGTTATCAGATCTATGATTCTTGCAATAGTGTGATGAAAGCTCTTCAAGCCACGCTTAACATACTGTCAAAGAGGGAGTATCCAGTCCCAAACTACAGCTGCCAGAGTAATGGCACACTGGTTGGCCTTATTGGGGACCTGTCATCTACAACATCCTTCTCTATAGCCCAGCTCCTAGGAATCTACAGGTATCCTCAGGTAGGAAACGTGTTTAGTGAGTGAACATCCCAAAGAGTTCTGTGTTTACGCAACTCGTTTAGGCCATTCTTGAAAATGGATGTCCTGTTCACTGTAAACATATGAAATAAGGAAAATAAACAAAGCAAGGGTACACCATGTTGATGAAATTAGTAGACTGAAATGCGACTAAGGTGCTTGTATTGTAGTCTGCAGTGAATCTGTTCTGGAAGTTTGGGGTGACTGTTCCCAGTGGAGTAGAAATTAGCTTGATTTAAATGTGACAAATCTCTTTCTAGAGTGGCATAGACTATGATAAACAATGAACTTGCTCAGACCACCTTGGCCTCCTTTCCTATGCCCTTATTGGTCTCTCCCCCACCTTTCACCACTGACTCTATTGCTGTAACTTCAGTCCTCATAGTGATATCGGGAGGAAAAGCCTCCGCCCGACATTTGAAATTTCCTCGACTGAGTCGGAACCCTTCCAACCGACTCGGTCGGTTTACAATTTGTTCATGGTAGGAAGGTAAACTGTGCAGTTGTTCCAAATCTGTTATGACTGGCTCTCGGAGAAGTCGTGTCAGTCAGAACTGCATCCTGCCCCTCTCTTAACAGTGTTTCCGGCTGACAGATTACAAGATTGATTTCCAACAGCCTTTCTGAGTCGGTCTGTCCGACATGAAAAGGCTGTCAAAAAGTGAATTTGGGGGCCACTAGTAGGCCCCCCCTTCATCCTGCGGCCTCCAGTTGGTGGCCGAGGGGGTACCTGAGGAACCCCCCTGTAAAACCCTGCACTGTGTGGCTGGCACCATGGGGTGCCTGCAACAGGGTGCATGGTTTTACACACACAACCCATTTCCCCATGGAAGTCTGTGTTAAATGGCAGAACACAGTGGGGCAGCCTGACATTGTAATAAGGTCCTAAGGGTCTCTCTCTCTCTCCTTCCTTTCTTTCCATAACCTCACCCCACAGACTGCTGCCTGCCACTGTTTCCATTGGCTTCACTCATTCTAAAGAATTGCACCAAGATTGGCAAAATCTTCTTGGAATTTTAGATTGTATACTTTTAAGATGGTAATTACATTGCGTGTGGACTCAACATGACTGTAATGTTGGAACAGTATACCAATAAGTGCACAAAATACATGCTTTAGCATTCTAAAATAGACTTCCCATTTTATTTAGATATAACATGACTTCTATCTTGGAAAGTTAAATTGTATGCTTTATAGTAACACTCTTACAAGGTGGCTATCAGCTTTCACCAAGACACAAAATCATGGCAATGTTGGAAGAATACAAGTTTTCACTCCAAGATATGCGCTTGCTGTAACTTTTTCAGTGTTTGTTGGACCGACCTTTAACCATTTGCAGAGACAACTAGCAATGTCATACGTTGGCAAAGCAAGACTGATTGGCTTTGCCAATAAAACTAATGAAGGTGTTTGCTCCTGGGGGGAATGGGTTAGATTCTCGTAGGGAACAGAATGCACCCCTTTTGTGCTGAGATAATGACACCCGCAGTAAGGAGTTCTGAAGATGGTTTTGCCGTGGGCTACATAATATATTTCTCCCCTCGGTTCTCCTCCTTTCCAGCACTCTCTCTATGCCTGGAGAACTCAGCCAGCACAACCATTGGAAAACACAATACAATGTCATAGAGCCCTTATGCAACACTTTGATCATTTAAGCTGGTTATGATTGTCATAAAGACCAAAAGGTTACAGTAATTCGTTTTGCCATTTCCAAAGGTTCTGTCTATTCAATGGATAGTTCTCAATCATGTTTGTAGAGGCTTTTCCAAGACATCATCACAAAATGTAAATGACCCATATTGTTAGTCCATATAATGTCTGTGCTTAATTTCTGCAAGAAGAACACATGCTTGTTCGTCAGAACAAGACGACGCGGACAAAGAAATCCTCTGCTGATGAGCAGCAAAACGCAGAGTCATCTAGAGAAGCACTGGAGAAGTAGACCACTGCACTCTCCTTTCACACTGTGCTGCCCTTTAAACGAAAAGATGACTTGGACCAGTGCAGATCTACCAATGAGCCCAGAATCACAGACATGAATCCTGAGAAGCTATTTGAGAAATGAGATAACAATTGGTCAGATGGAAGATGGTATTGTTTTCAACAAGGTGGAACACCCATAATGTTCTCTTTCTGGGAGCACCTCAATTGCACATTTGTAGCAGTGAATACATTCTGAATAGGCACTTTATTCTACATTCACTATTAGAAGGGCAGAAATGAGTTTGAATAAAATGTTATTATAGATAAAGGAACCGATTCCGAGATTATGATGGTAGTTTCCTACTGCCATTTTGAAATTACCTTTCCGGCACAAAAAGGCAGTGGAAACAGCTTTGGGGAGTACGCAGCAGGGCCCCCATGGGTGCAAGGCCACATATTGGTATCCTCAGGGGCACCTATGGCGCCCCCATGTTGATCCCTGCACCCAGTGGCAGGTACCTTGAGGTGCGTGGCTCGGGTGCAGGGATGAACTGCACCTTAGCATTTTGCTATGAGAGCATGCATTCCATTCAGAATGCATGCTCCCATAGCAAAGTATAGGTTTGCAACCGAACTCCTGTTCAGTCGCATCCTTATTCCTGGGTTGGAACCGACGACTGGAGGTCTTTAGGTATCAGTTTCAGACGGATGCCCGGCGGACTCAGGTCCGTCCGGCATTGTAATCCCCCCTAAGATGCATCTCTTAACAATAAAATGATATATCATATAATATGAAATAATATAAAACAATAGTGAAATATTAAAAATAGCTGAGAGAAAAGAATGGGAAAGGGAATAACAATGGAAAAGGAGAGTTTCACATTTGTCAGTGTTTATAACCCAAAATCATAGAAAAATTATTTACTTCATTAAAAATAGTCAGCAACAAAGAGGATCAGTTAGATACGAACAAAAAATGTCCTTGCATATACAGCTAATTTAATGTCTGTCTCTTACCATATTAAAAGCCTGTGGCACATTTTGCCATATCCCAAAGAGGAAAGGTTCTAAAGCCAAAATAAAAAGCTGAGGCAAAAGCAGACAGCCTTGCCTGAACCTCTGTATAATGAAAAGTGCTTTGATAGCAGAACTTCAACAAAGATATTAGGCATCAGAGATGAGTATAGGAGAGTATCCAAACTAAGGAGCCGATTAGGATCGCGGACGGAAACGGGTTCCGTCCGCCAAGGAAGCAGCCAAGGTACTCCGGACCGCTCCGCCGATAAACCTCCGTAGCAATTAGGATGAAAATGGGACGAAACTCCAACCGCAGCGGACGGACCACATCAAACTCCGTCCGCGGCGAACGGAGTACACCTGAGACCGCCGCAAGCGGACGGAACCTATTAAACACCGACCGCCGCGGACGAACATGACCGCGGGAACAGCCACAGCCACTGCAATACCTGTGGAGGCTCCGTGGCAGCGATTAGGATAACGCCGCCTGTTCCCCGGTACTCACCTCCATCCACGGCCACAGCGGAAACGATGCAACGAGAAACTGTGCATCCCAGCGGAAGGCCAACATGAACAACATCCCTACCGTCAAACCAATGGCAAAATGTCTGACGGAAGTTAATAGAAAACACACGAAATAGGACTACCACCCACCTGAAACACCTACACCAATCACAAGCCACAATGACATTCTCCCAAGCACCTACTAATCCACACTAGTCAACACACCCACCTAGCACCTGACTGCCAACAACCATTGGGACACAACTAAGCATGGGCGTAAAATCCGCTCCGCTCGCGGATTTTTCGGATTTTCGGCAAATTCGCAATCCGCAAACTCTCGCGAATTTGTCGAAAATCCGTGAATTCACTCGCGGCGGATTTTTTGCTTGGTGATACAATATTGCGGCGCGCGGCGTGGTGCACGGCGTTCACTTTCCGTCATTCAGCGTTTGCCGAGTTGTTTTTCTCGATCATATTTTGCGAGTGCTGCGCCATTTTGGATCTTGCTGCGGGATCCCGCGGGAGTTTGGCGCCCGCGAATACGTAATCGCGGCTTGCCACCTTGCACAGCACGCCTCGCGAGAGTTCGCAATTGCGAACACGTAGTTGCGGGGGAAAGGAACAATCTCGCACTCGCGAAATAGAGATTTAGCAATACTGCACAAGAAATCCACCAGCAAACAGGATAAACCTTCAGAAAATGATGATTTTTATCAGAATCACTCCTCAGGTTGACATTTGCATGGCCTTTTTTTTACAAGGAGTCCATTTTTGGGGGGGGGAGGAAGGAAGTGCCCCACAGTCTCCAACTTCCTGTTCCTGTCCAGCAGGCTCCTCCCAGTGCTTTCTTCATGTGCTGGTCACTTTCATTTGGACCTTGACCTGGAAGGATTACTTTTTGTGGGTGCTGCTGGATATTTGGATTTGAGGCCTTTTTGACTTTCTTTGGATCACTTTTGGATTAGAAATCAACTTTCACAAGTAAGTTTGTTTGGGGCATTACAGTTGCTGCAACTACAATTTTGGAACTTTTTCAGAACATTAAATAAAATATATTGTGGGTAGCCACAGTATCCAGTAGGACCAGTGTTGGTTATGGGTGCATGATACAACTGTTTTGTTGAATTTAAACACCATTGAGGCCATGGATGGGCTGGGATTGTGCTGATTTTTGGGTGTTTTTCTGTTTTTTTGGGGTGTACTGTTGATGTGGACTGGCCATGTGGGTGGTGGTGGTGGCCATCTTGAGTGCTGGCTGGTACAGGCAACATGTGCTTGGGGTGCAAGGGGCCATTTTGAAGAGAGGCAGTGTCTGAGGCCTGCACTTATTTTGCCTACTTTTCATCCATTATCCCAGGGTAGTGAGTGTTGCATGGGCCTAGTCTTTCTGTGGGGTGACTTCTTCAATTTAAACACCATTGAGGGCATGGATGGGCTTGGATTGTGCTGAATTTTGTGGTTTTTGTCGTTTTTTGGGGCTGGTGGTGGGGCCCTTTGCCCAGGGGTGGTGAGTGTTGCATGGGCCCAGTCTTTCTGTGGGGTGTCCTCTTGAATTTAAACACCATTGAGGCCATGGATGGGCTGGGATTGTGCTGTTTTGTTGTGTTTTTTGTTGTTTTTTTGGGGCTGCTGGTGTGGCCTTTTGCCCAGGGGTAGTGGTGCATGGACTGAGTGTGCCTGTGGGGTCTCACTCTCTTTAAGGTAAACATCCTGGATGGCATTGGATTGTGGTGATTTTTGGGTGTTTTTCTGTTTTTTTGGGGTGTACTGTTGATGTGGACTGGCCATGTGGGTGATGGTGGTGGCCATCTTGAGTGCTGGCTGGTACAGGCAACATGTGCTTGGGGTGCAAGGGGCTATTTTGAAGAGAGGCAGTGTCTGAGGCCTGCACCTATTTAGCCTACTTTTCATCCATTATCCCCAGGGGTAGTGAGTGTTGCATGGGCCTAGTCTTTCTGTGGGGTGTCTTCTTGAATTTAAACACCATTGAGGGCATGGATGGGCTGGGATTGTGCTGATTTTTGTTGTTTTTGTCGTTTTTTGGGGCTGCTGGTGGGGCCCTTTGCCCAGGGGTGGTGAGTGTTGCATGGGCCCAGTCTTTCTGTGGGGTGTCCTCTTGAATTTAAACACCATTGAGGCCATGGATGGGCTGGGATTGTGCTGATTTTTGTGTTTTTGTCGTTTTTTTGGGGCTGCTGGTGTGGCCTTTTGCCCAGGGGTAGTGGTGCTTGAACTGAGTGTGCCTGTGGTGTGGTCTCACTCTCTTTAATGTAAACATCCTGGATGGCATTGGATTGTGGTGATTTTTGGGTGTTTTTCAGTTT
Organism: Lissotriton helveticus; assembly: GCF_964261635.1. NCBI lineage: Eukaryota > Metazoa > Chordata > Amphibia > Caudata > Salamandridae > Lissotriton > Lissotriton helveticus. Next base: position 55,743,303 of record NC_136059.1, read on the forward strand.
TTTTGGGGTGTACTGTTAATGTGGACTGGCCATGTGGGTGGTGGTGGTGGCCATCTTGAGTGCTGGCTGGTACAGGCAACATGTGCTTGGGGTGCATCGGGCCATTTTGAAGAGAGGCAGTGTCTGAGGCCTGCACTTATTTTGCCTACTTTTCATCCATTATCCCCAGGGGTAGTGAGTGTTGCATGGGCCTAGTCTTTCTGTGGGGTGTCTTCTTCAATTTAAACACCATTGAGGGCATGGATGGGCTAGGATTGTGCTGAATTTTGTGGTTTTTGTCGTTTTTTGGGGCTGCTGTAGGGCCCTTTGCCCAGGGGTGGTGAGTGTTGCATGGGCCTAGTCTTTCTGTGGGGTGTCCTCTTGAATTTAAACACCATTGAGGCCATGGATGGGCTGGGATTGTGCTGTTTTTTGTGTTTTTTGTCGTTTTTTTGGGGCTGCTGGTGTGGCCTTTTGCCCAGGGGTAGTGGTGCATGGACTGAGTGTGCTTGTGGGGTCTCACTCTCTTTAATGTAAACATCCTGGATGGCATTGGATTGTGGTGATTTTTGGGTGTTTTTCTGTTTTTTTGGGGTGTACTGTTGATGTGGACTGGCCATGTGGGTGGTGGTGGTGGCCATCTTGAGTGCTGGCTGGTACAGCCAACATGTGCTTGGGGTGCAAGGGGCCATTTTGAAGAGAGGCAGTGTCTGAGGCCTGCACTTATTTAGCCTACTTTTTATCCATTATCTCCAGGGGTAGTGAGTGTTGCATGGGCCTAGTCTTTCTGTGTGGTGTCTTGAATGTAAACATCATGGATGGCATGGGATTGTGCTTATTTTTCTGTGTTTTTCCATTTTTTGGGGTGTATAACTGAACTGATGTTCCTCTGTCTTCCATTGCTTTTAGGTGCACAAGACTCTAGAGAACCACCAGTGCCAGGAAGAAGTCCTGCAGCGGTGTGTGTGTGCAGCATAACGTCTTGCGACGTCACGTCTTGACACAGACAACTCTGCAACTCGTGCAACTGCTGCCTGCTGTTCTGAAGAAGATGGCCCCAAAAAAGTGACCCGTAGCTCCTCTAGCAAGAAAGTTGCCAGTAAGGAGCAGAAGAAGCAAGTTACCAAGGAGACTGGTGTGCCGGCCGCCCCTTTTTTTGGGAGTAAAAAAAAAAGTATGCCTGCAGCAGCAGCGGGATCTGCTGGGGACCAAGCTGGGAGCAGCACCCCCACTCCATTGGGCTCAGTGCCACCACCACCACCACGCCAACTTAAGTCCAAGCCCTTCAGTGCTGCAGAGGCACTTAGTCTAGTTGTTCAATCACCATCGACCAGTGATGTTGGCTCATCGCAAGAAAGTAGCAGCAATGTCCCTCAATCAACACAGGTTGTTGTAACTTATCTGACGAGTGTTGAACAACCACAGCCGCAACAAAAACCACATGTGCAAGTACAAGCCCAAGTACATGTGGAAGGAGAGGCAGCGCAAGGAGATGCGCAAGCAGAGGTGCATGGAGGGTCACAAGTGCCCACAATAGTTGTTCCTCCCGAAGTAGGGGCACATCAGGAAATCGACAATCAAGGCGAGGTATCATTTGAGGAAGACACTCCTCCTGATGATCATTCATTGTCTTCCACAACCCTAGCAAGGAAGAGATCAAGGGTGGTGTCTACATCTTCTTCAAGCACACCTCCTTCTGATGATACGGATCAAAATTGGGAACCAGCACCACTGCCGTCTGAGAGTGAGGCACATGATCTGACAAAGGTAGTTAAGTGTAAAAGGAAGCTCGTCCAAAGTCTCAGAGTTATGGAGTGTGATGATGAGGCTCAACAAGAAGTGGCGGATACTGCTGCTGATGAAGACTCTGACAACGATGACCCAGTCATCATAAAGGTCACTGCAGCCCCAGCGGGCATGCAGCAAACAGACATTTTGACCCTAGCCCGAAAAGCTGCTGAGCGTGATGATGATGATGTTGTCGACGAGGAGGCAGTGGAAACACCACAATCATTGGAGTTAAGTACACCAACTCGTACCGCTTCCATATTTCTTTCTCACAAGAAGGGACCTCCATCCACCTCGACCTTAATTAGTGGCGGTGAAAGTGCACAACGTACAAAGTTGGGCAATCCAGATCCTCCACTTCATCTGGCATTAGCAGCATGACCACCACCACCAGTATCGCCGCCTCCTCCAGGCCCCACAGACACTTCAAGTCCCCAGTTTGGGACTTCTTTACTGTTTGCCCAAAAAGGGAAAAGTTTGCCATTTGTACCCTTTGAAAGCCTGCAGTTAGTCGTGGTAAGTCAGGTACCAACTATGGTACCGGAGGCCAGAGAGGTCATCTTAGGAGACAGCACACTGTCCAATGGTTTGCGCACCTAAAGGCGATCAAGGAAGCCCGAATTGGAAGTCAAGAAAACGTTGATGTTGCATCTGATGATGACGAGGAGGAAGAAGACGTGTCAAACACTTCACTTACACCCAGTACCCCTGTCAGCAGCAAACCCAATGTGAGGCACACTAAGAGTGTTGGAGCGAGTGAGACACCAACGCGCAAAAGTTCACCAGCGAGCATAATTGGGTCAACGAAGTCATTATCATCCCGTAAATGCTTGGTCCAGGGCAACATTAGAACCATGTTTTCTTCAGACGCGCCATATGAACGCAACCACCCACTGACGTGTCTGTATAACACTAAGCTGGCTAAAATGCTAGCTGTGGACCTTCTCCCTTTTTCTTTTGTAGAAGCGGTATGTTTTCTAGAATTAGTGGCAACGCTCTGCCCTAAATGGAAGGTTCCTAGCCGGTTCTATTTTGCCAGAGTTGCGGTTCCAGCACTACATGAAGATGTGCTGGAGGCGATTGGGGCAGCTTTGCAGAAGAGTGCTGTTCACACAATACATCTGACAACAGACATGTGGACCAGTGGCGCAGGCGCTGATTACATGTGCATCACTGCACACTGGGTCTCTTTTTCAGGTGTTAAAGCAAAGCTAAACGCAGGTGTTGACCCGGACCAAGTTTTTAAAGCTGCTCGGAAACATGCAGCACTAGCCATGTTTGGCTTGGAGAAAAGTCACACATCACAAAACATTTTGGAAGAGTTTAACAAAAAGGTCTTTCACTGGCTGTCCCCAAAAAAACGCCAGATTGGTTATGTTTCCACGGATAATGGCGCGGGTGTTGTCGCGTGCTTTTTTGCGGGTGGGTTGGCGGGTCTCTTGGGGCATTCCTGGGAAGGTCTAATACCGGATAGAAGTGGTTTGGACAAAATCCATAAGGAAAAGCCTTTTTTTTGCTATTTCTTCTGACATCTTGCTCAATGTAGCGTTTTCGGGGGCCTGTTTGGGGGGCTTCCTGGTGTTTGTGGGTGGGTTGCGGGGTCTCTGTCGAAGCACTGCTGCGACAGTCTAATCTTGATTGCATTTGCTTTTCAGGAAATCCGTGGTGGAAAACAGGAGTTATGATGATGACCTAGATGCACAGCGCGTTTGGACCGAAGGCCGAGAGATATTGTAAGTATGAGATTTGGCTTTTTGGCTGTTTGGGGGTGTTGTCGCGGGCTTTTTTGCGGGTGGGTTGGCGGGTCTCTTGGGGCATTCCTGGGAAGGTCTAATACCGGATAGAAGTGGTTTGGACAAAATCCATAAGGAAAAGCCTTTTGGCACTTTTTGTAACTTAGGGTTCGTTAGGGTTAGCCCTAGCAGCAGGATTGCATGTGTTTCGGGGTGTTCTAGATTTTTGCAACTGAGTTCTGGGGTCTTAGAGCACTCTTGGAGCGATGCTGGCTATGGATACTTTTGCTTGCTTGCAAGTGGTTTGAATACAATCCACGGTGGGTAAGGGTGTATTTGGGCCTACTTTTACTTTCAAAGTACGTTTTGTCACCATTTTTCTGCTAGGCCTCGTTTTTTGAGATCTGATTGGGGGTCTTCTACATTTTTGCGACTGGCTTAAGTAAGGGTCTTGGTGGGAGCATTGCTGGGAAGGTCTAATTTTGTTCTAAAACACAGTTTACAGTACACCTAGCTTGAGGGGAAAGATCCGCTAAATTAATTTGGCCATACTTATTTATCCTTAAAAAGGTGACTCAGACAGATTACGCAATTTCAAAAATATTGTACTGTCTATTAGGAAAATCAAAGTGTGACTTTTTGCACCACACAGCGTACATACCTTATATTTATTTATCAGTGGTATTGTAATAGCACTTCCTGTTTTCCGTTCAATAATTACAGGCCGGGTTTCAGTCAACATCCGCCAGGCAGGCAGTGGACAGGGTGTCTTCTGTCAGTGGTCACTGGTCACCAACATTGATGGACGAAGCGTCAGCTGGAATGGAGGAGTGCCGCTAATAAGAGGAATTGTTTGCTGCATGCAACTTACTTACCAAATTCAACAGGACAACTCCAACAACATACAGAATACAGATACAGTATCCATTGTTTTCTTCTATGAGTGTGACTGCATGTGGTTAGCTTTAGTTTGTACCCAAAGATTTCTTTATCTTCAATTATTGTTTGTCCATGCTGTGCTTTTTTTTTCTTCTCTCAACAAAACCTACCCAAAAAGAAACCCCCATTCCCATCCATTTTCCAAACCCTAACCCTCTTCCCCCGGGCTGTGTGGTTTTGCTTGATGTCTGACTAAATGACATCAATAATTCCACACACTTGCTGGGGAGGATAAGGTCATAGCAACAGGCTGGTGAAGGAATACGAGGATATATTCTAGACTTACTCGGCTTCAGTACTATTTCTTGTAGTAGTAGGAGCCAATGTCAAATAAATTCAACGCAAGTACTAGTTATACTTGCAATACTTTACCATTTGTTAGGCTACATTGTGGCACTGTTCTAGTGTACTGTCACCTGCTATATTCTCTATCGTACCGTAACCGTTGTAATGCTACAGTAAGGACAAACCAGGTTTCGTTTTCTTTTTTTCCATAGGCATGCAACTGCCACTGTGTCACACCACTAGTACCACCGCAACGAGGAAATTTCATCCGCCCAGGATTGCCAACCTTAATCCCCATTTCCCGTGGAGCCAGCCCTGGGCCTAGCCCTAATTTCTAACACAAATTACAGGTAAGATAAGCGTTTGGTGGGAGGTAGTATAATGGAGTATTAGGAGTAGACGAGAGATTGACGGTAGTACTACTAAAGTCCTAGGACTCTTCAGGAAAACAAACTTACTGTTAAACCCCCACCCACCAGACTGAAAAGCAGTAAAAAACAGGTATGGTCAGATAAAGTTTAAAAAAGTATATTTATGTAGCCCTAACAAAATAATCTCCCTCAAGACCCTCCCTAACCCCAACGATTGTCTTTGAAAAGTCCCAAAAAGAACCCAACTCCCAAATCCCACCCCCCAAAAGTCTCTAAAAAAAGGGCAAGGGACACTCCACTACTGGAGAGTGCTGGTGAATTTTGCGGCCAGGGCATCATACTCCTTGCGGAGGGTGGCATGGTCGAAGCGGAGGCCCTCCACCAAGTTCTTGTACCTAAGGACCTCCTGCTCCAGGTAGGACATTCTGACTCCTAGGCGGCGCTGGCGTGCCTTGCAACTCCTGTGGGGGGCAGCTGGTCTTTTTGCTGCTTGGCGGTGGCGGTTGGCTTTGTTAGCCCGGCTCCGTACCGCTGGAGCACTGCGCTGGCTGGCAGCCCGTGGGGGCACGGAGGAGGATGCAGCTGTCCCAGTGGAGGATGTTGTGGTTCCACCGGTTGACTGCGTGTCCTCCTCCTCCAGGGCCACCAGCCGCCGATATTCGGCGACAGTGGCATCCAGCCTCCGTTGCCGGGCCATTCGAGCCTGCTCCCTCCGTGATGTCGATTTGGAAGGAGCAACTATATGAAGAAAGAAAGACATAGTCTGTAACCAATGCTCCTTAACATTAATAACACAAAGTGATTGAGCCGAAAGTTGTGTCACAGTACAAGTAGCAAATTGAAAGCACAGTACATAACTATTGAGGACAGTATCTATCTAACCTCCCACTTCTGCATCCTTGCTCTAACATTAGTGGGAGTTTAATGAACAAATTCTACGACCACTATGGACTTCCATTACAGTCGACTAGGACAGTGCACCAGTCTTATTCTTCTTCTTCTCTCTTGTTTAGGAAAATTGGTACGTTATCTTATGCAAGCCGGCAGAATGCCAGCGCAGTGAACTTGCACCCGAGAAAAACAGACGCACACCATGATGAGGGAGACAGACTTGCGTTACTGTACCGGTCCAGTACATGCAGGTGGTGAAGCTATTACTTTTCTATTACGGGTGGCACTGAGAATACTCTGTTACAAGGGCTACTGCTTAATTAATTTACCTTTCACCCTACAGTGCAAATGAGTACTAGAAAAGGAAAATGAAGCTAAATAATTTGATTATCTATCACTTCACATGGGATGTATTTGATGACATATGGGATGACTTTAGGTGCTTTGCTTATTATTGAGTGAACAGTGATACACCCACACATGAATGAGGTACTACTACTAAACTTAAGTTATTAAGAGAGGTACGGAGTGTCCACCGTAATAACCGGATATATGCGGTGCTTGCAGTTGCAATACAAACTACTGCTACTATTCATGGTAGTATTGGACAAATTTACAATTTATTTTCCTTGCCTTCCCTACACTGGAACGGACGTGCGGGTGCGGTGTTACATGCTCGTCAAGGTAACACTTAGTTCATCCAGTGACCATCTACTCTCTCTAGATACACATGTGCTATCTAAGAGTCAGATAATACCATGCTCCAGGCATCCATCCATTCAAAGTATATGCACACATACAGTTTCTGTTTCACCCACCCAGGCTGTTGTCCTTCCACCCATCCTTACTTCATCATTGACCCAGCCATGCACCATACCATATTCTTTCCTTCCCAGCCACCTCGGGGGCCAAGCAAACACATATCATTCTTCTTTGCCAGCCATCATAAAATTTCTCGTCCTTCCACACTTACTTACACCCTTCTTTCGCTTTTCGTTCATCCCATCCATCAAGTTCATCTAAGATCTTATTGGGATTCTTCTCACCAAAAACTTCACAGCTAAGTCGAAGTACATTTAGAGGAGGCTACTACCTGGTTGATTTATAATACACCCGTGCAGAAAGCACACTATGCAGTCTTCAATCTCAATAAGTAAGGAATATATAGCTTACCTCTTCCCGCCACCACCGTGCAAACCCTCACAGGAACGTCCGGCACTTGCACCGCCTCCTCCCCAGAGTCCTCGCCCAACACCACCACCTCCGCGCTGGCCCCGCCACCAGATGTTCCACCTACAAAGTACATTTAAGAATGTTAGAATACACCACTCACTACTATATAATATTTGGTCTAGGAGGAATAAACAAATGTTAAAAAAACGAAATACAATGTAATAATTTGTAACTGTCTACTCTAAAGTATAAATGTCCCTTTTTCCACAAGAAATGTGTCCAATTAATCGTTAGCACTAAGCACTTTTCCATTTTCAGTTAAACGTTTACTTTTATGACAAATTTGATTTTAATAAATGTGTTTACTTTTAATAAAGCTTTTAAACTTAAATAGACTCTGTGGTTTTTGGTCCTCTAGACTAGAGTGGATGAGCTAAAGGTTTTGGAATTTTTGCAAGCATGAGTGCCTCTGGCACTTCTTGACTCTGACTCCGTACTCTTGTCCTGCGTTGGATAATCTAATGATCATTGGGGATCAATCATCGGTGACTTTGGGAGCTAAATGACTCTGCCACACTATCTAGTCATTAAGGAGATTGGGGGTTCTTCAAAGTCTGATATCACTGAGGTATGTGGAAAGAAAGTCTACCTGCGCCTATTATAATTGATAAACAATGCACTATTTAGTGTTCATAGTTCGGTTTGTGCAGATTTGTCCCTGCAACAGTAGTAGAATGGATTGTCCTCCTATCCAAACCAAAAGTAAAGTAGTATCTTATTCTTTCTTGGTGGTCATTCACCTTTTTATTGTTGGCAATTGTCAAAGCATAAACATTTAGAAGACTTGAAAAGACATTATGGACAATCCCAGAGGACTGCACTCAGTGCATAGAGCTATTGCTGACTAGAATGGGAGTCCAATGGAATTGCCAAATGTGCAATCTTAGTTAGCTACACAGACAGACTAATAAGAATAATCTAGTAATACCACAGGGAGTCATAGTCGAGGCAGGATAAGAATTTAGATCCAGTCTATAAGAAGATCAAAAACGATTTAGAAAAAATCGAATGAGGAACGCTAGGAAAAAATAGGTACTCTATATTAAAATTAAAACTTACTGGGGCCAGCAAAGGAGCCCTCGCCTGCCCGATCCTGGCCTGCATCCTCCTGAACAGCACCCTCCTCCTTCTCCTCCTGTGTCCTCTTGCCCTTGGGGGGAGCTGATGTACAACATGAAAGAAAGAAAGACCAGAAAACATGGATGAGATTTGTCAACCAAATCAAACATTTCAAAAGAACAATAACAAAATATTTTGGAGAAATAGCAAATAGATAGACAACTATTCCACAGGATATATTGACCTATCTCATGTGGTATACTACGTTATTCGTATTGCCTGATTTGCGGACCGTTGACTTTGAAAGTTCCTATGTAACTCACTAAACAGACTACTAAAAAGGTTTGCCTAGGCCTGGCAGGCAGCAGTCCGCAGCACGCGAAGTGACAGACAAAGTCCATCCTGCTTGCAGATCAGTGAATACTCAAACTATCAATCTACCGACCACCACCACTATTTCTTCTTATAGCCATGTGTCTAAAAGGAAGTACTGGACTTCAGTCTGTTGGGGCTGATTTAGAAGTCCCTTGCGGCTCACATTCCTCCATTCCTCCGGCGCAAGGGAGGGCGTTCCTGCGCAGGAACGAATCCTTAAAAGTGGCTGAGGGAAATCTACAAGATGTCAATCAGTCACTTTTAGGACAATGATGCGTGATTGAAACCCTGCGCCTGCTTGAAGCCGACGTACGGCTTGATGCAGCATTGGGGAGATAGGGCACCCCAGAGCATTGCTGGATCTGCGCCATCGTTGGCATGCAACTCCAGCAATGCGCCGCCTTTACGGCACAGATGCGTAAGGCTTCTGTGACTTTTGGGCCCATGGGTGGTGGTGGTGGCATGGCGCACAATTACTGCCGCATCCCTGCTACTTTGCAGGGATGCGCCGGTAATTGAAAATATGACCCTTAGTGTCTAGCATTACGCAGTTCTTTACACTACACTCATACATAATTTCTCAGGCCAATGAAATGAACACAAAATACAAAACTAATAAGCATAGTAGCAAGCAAGGCTACTGAGAAGGAGAGCAGTGCACCTGAAATGCAAAGAAGATTTTGAAATATAATTTACCTACAATGTAATCGGCAGCATTATTGCTCTTGGTAAAGAACAAAGATTTGCAAATAACAGAGCCGGATAAAACAGAGTAGTGATGAAATAGCTAGAAATAGCTACTACTACTCACCAAGCCCGGGGACCTCTACGCCGAGCGCGTCCAGCAAGTCCCGTTCCCGGTCCATGACATCCGTTCAGCGGTGGGTGGCCTGGTTATAGGTGCGCCGGACCCCAGAGAGCTTAAACATGGCCCGGCACACCTTCTCCCACCGCTTCCGGCGCTCCCAGGTGCCATAGCCGGTTGCGATCTTGCCGCCTCCCAGGATGGTCTTGGGGAGGCGGCGCTGGACGTAGAAGATTAGTGCGCCCACCTCCTCCACGCTAAAGATCTCCCGTGGCATCACTTGCTCCCCCCTCAAACGCCCGCACGGGAGCCGGGCACGGGGTGCGGGACCCTTCCCCTTCTCAGGGTGCTTCCCGGCTCCCTTTACCGTGGTCTGGGCAGAAATTAAGTTAAATGATAAAGAAGAAATAGAATAGGGAAGAAGAAAAGAAAAGAGTTTAAAAAAGTAGTTTAAAATTAACTAAAAGTAGCAGAAAACACAAAAATATAGAGCTAGAAAAATAGAGGGATAGATAATAAGTAAAATAGATCAAATAAACTTCAAACAAGCAATGGATGGCAGAGATTCAGAGAGGATACAGAAAGCATGCCCAGAACCATAGCAATGAATGAGAAACAAGAAGGCCGCGCCCATTCACGACCGCGTGGGTAAGTTCGCGCGAGATTTTCCTCGCGATCACGCGCGAAATTGTACTAGCGAGCAGCACACTTTGCGAGATTACACATAGCGGCCGGAAACGGAATTACGTCACGCAAACAAGATGGCCGCGCCCGTGTACGACCGCGTGGGTAAGTTCGCAAACGTATCACTACAAGCGCCTTGCGAACACGCAAAAAATCACGCGAACATACACGCCGCAAAAAAAAAAATTGTGTATTCGCACGCATTCGCGGCTTCCGAAATCGATTTTGCACGGATTCGCGCCCCGCAAATTGCGCGAAAGTGCAGAAAAACGATTTTTGCTAAACTGAAAGCAATCACCAGGTGCAAAAGTTCAAACTTAACATTAGTAACCATTCACTCTAGTGCTTCCTGAGGGGCCCCTCCAGAGTTCAGTTGCCTATTTGCAACTATTCTATGACCCTGCTATGACCCAAACAGCAGGCTCATAGAATAGCTACAAGTAGACCATAAAGGTCCTGTGAAAAAAAATTGCACTGCAACAGAAAGCAAATTACAGATAAGGAAGGAAGCAGGTGCCAGCCAGACTGGAAGTTTCAAAATTACTGACACATTAATCACCCCCAAATTAATTCATGGCAGTTGAAGAAGGGCAGGTGTGCTTGCTTTCACTGCAACAGAAAGCAAATTACAGATAAGGAAGGAAGCAGGTGCCAGCCAGACTGGAAGTTTCTAAATCACTGACACATTAATCAACCCCAAATTAATTCATGGCAGTTGAAGCAGGGCAGGTGTGCTTGCTTTTTTTCACCCCCATAATCTACAGTGATAAACAAACCTAATGGGTGGCAGTGAGGATGTACCAGTGGGTGGCATGGGTGTACCAGAGGGTGGCAGTGGTGAAACAGAGGGTGCTGTGAACCTGTGATGATAAACCAGACGTAGAAACAACATAGTCGCGGCCGTTGCGAGCCGAAAAGTAAGTTCGCAATTGCGAAATGGTCCACAAATCCTCACGAACGCTCGCCAACACAAAAACCGTACAAATCCGCAAATCCGCGAGAGTTCGCGTATTTTTGCGGATTGCGAATCCGTAAATTCGCAAATTCGCGTACGCGAGATCCGCCCATGCTTAGACACAACCACGACACAGACTATAAAATGACTCCCACCCACTACCACAATCCTTTGCTAGCAAGAGGCCCAAGACAACGGACAGCAGACACAAATTGCACACATACAACCACCACCCAAACACACCCATCACACAAACACCCACCACACCATTCCTACACACCACACACCTGCACCTCCCAACCCACTCAACCCACACCTTGAGCACCACACACCATGGCACCCAAGAAAAACCCTAAATTCACGGAGTCAGAGTTGAAGGTCATGGTGGATGAAATCATCCATGTTGAACCCCACATATTCGGGACACTAGTCCAGCAGACCACTGTGGCTAACAAAAATCACACGTGGGACAGGTTAGTAACTTGGGTGAATGCGTCAGGGACCGTGCCAAGGACAAAGCACGAGATCCAAAGGCGGTGGCATGACCTAAAAACCAGGGTCAAAGGCATCCGTGCTAAAAACCATCTGCGAGCACATCACACTGGCGGCGGCACACCCCCGGAGCCCATACCCTACACTGATTGGGAGGTAAAGGTGCTGGGCATACTGCACCCAGAGAGCCTGGAAGGAATTGAGGAAGAAGAGGCTGGTAAGTACAAACCAAGCACCACGATCACACAGACATGGCCTGCCTCACACAACTGAGAAGACACATCTCCCAGGCTCCAACCCATGCATGTGGGCCACATACTCACCAAAATGTAAACGACTCCCAACAGGCCCCCATGTCCACAGGGAGGGTGGTGGTGGGTGGGGTGTGTGAGAGGTCACTACTACAACTCCCAACAGGCCCCCATGTCCACAGGGAGGGTGGTGGTGGTGGGTGGGGTGTGTGAGAGGATAGTACTACAACTCCCAACAGGCCCCCATGTCCACAGGGAGGGTGGTGGTGGGTGGGGTGTGTGAGAGGTCACTACTACAACTCCCAACAGGCCCCCATGTCCACAGGGAGGGTGGTGGGGGTGGGTGGGGTGTGTGAGAGGATAGTAGTACAACTCCCAACAGGCCCCCATGTCCACAGGGAGGGTGGTGGTGGGTGGGGTGTGTGAGAGGATAGTACTACAACTCCCAACAGGCCCCCATGTCCACAGGGAGGGTGGTGGTGGGTGGGGTGAGAGGTGGGTGGGGTGTGTGAGAGGATAGTACTACAACTCCCAACAGGCCCCCATGTCCACAGGGAGGGTGGTGGTGGTGGGTAGGGTGTGTGAGAGGATATTACTACAACTCCCAACAGGCCCCCATGTCCACAGGGAGGGTGGTGGTGGGTGGGGTGTGTGAGAGGATAGTACTACAACTCCCAACAGGCCCCCATGTCCACAGGGAGGGTGGTGGTGGGTGGGGTGAGAGGTGGGTGGGGTGTGTGAGAGGATAGTACCACAACTCCCAACAGGCCCCCATATCCACAGGGAGGGTGGTGGTGGGTGGGGTGTGTGAGAGGATAGTACTACAACTCCCAACAGGTCCCCATGTCCACAGGGAGGGTGGTGGTGGGTGGGGTGAGAGGTGGGTGGGGTGTGTGAGAGGATAGAACTACAACTCCCAACAGGCCCCCATGTCCACAGGGAGGGTGGTGGTGGGTGGGGTGTGTGAGAGAGGTCACTACTACAACTCCCAACAGGCCCCCGTGTCCACAGGGAGGGTTTTGGTGGTGGGTGGGGTGTGTGAGAGGATAGTAGTACAACTCCCAACAGGCCCCCATGTCCACAGGGAGGGTGGTGGTGGTGGGTGGGGTGTGTGAGAGGATAGTACTACAACTCCCAACAGGCCCACATGTCCACAGGGATGGTGGTGGTGGGTGGGGTGAGAGGTGGGTGGGGTGTGTGAGAGGATAGTACTACAACTCCCAACAGGCCCCCATGTCCACAGGGAGGGTGGTGGTGGTGGGTGGGGTGTGTGAGAGGATAGTACTACAACTCCCAACAGGCCCCCATGTCCACAGGGATGGTGGTGGTGGTGGGTGGGGTGTGTGCGAGAGGTCACTGAAATGTAATGTATGGAAAATAAAACATGTCATGTCCAAAGTATTGATCATCAAAATCTTGTCCCTCAGGTGATCGCAATTTGACTGGTGAAACCAGCAACCGGCCGCAACACTCTCCTCACTCACATCCAGGACTCTCTGGGGACGATGCCACAGCCAGCTCCGGTGCGGAGGAGGGAGCGGGCCAAAGCACACTGCCAGGGCCATCTGGCTCACTGGAAATGCCTGCCTCAACAACCGTGGCCTGTGTCACTCCTGAAACACCTGCCACAGTGAGCCGTACAGCCACCACCACCAACTCCACCACCACCAGTACCACCACTCCTGCCTGTGCCACCCTGCCTGACCCACCGCAAGACTCAGGGCCATCGACATCCCAGCCAAGCAGGGAGAGTGGACGGGAAAGGAGAGAGCCGAGGCCACATCACCCAAGCAGGCGTACCTCACACCGGCGAGCTGGGGAAGGACACCCACCCCATCCTGGCGCTGATTCACTGGAAGCCCTAGCCAGAGTCAAGGCTTCCTATGAGCGTGGGCAGGAACAGGCTGATCATGCCCACCAGGACTCGGTTGAAAACACCAATGTGTTGCGGTCCATTGACAGCCGCCTTGGCCAAATAGTGGACCTCCTGGGCCAGCACACATCACAGTGGGGGGAATGGTTAGACCGCAACACCCCCCCCTCAACCAAGTGTCCAGCCGCCACGGTCAGCAACACCACCGCCACCGCCACCTGTGCCCCTGGACACAGATGTGGCCCCTGAGCAACCTGCCCCACAAGCTGACTCCGTTCCGGCTCCAAGATGGAGGGGCCGTCCGAGGCTGGATGTAGGTGAGAGCAGTGGGGATGCTCCATCTACACGCTCAAAGAGGGGCCAACAATGACTCTAACACTTCCTGAGGCTGCCATCCACCCGCAAACTATCCTGTCCCACTACGCCAAGTATTGGCACAGGTCTGCTGGACTAGCCGGACATCACCCAATGTGGTGTCAGCACGGACATTTCATCTACCATGACCTTCAACTCACACTCCCCCACCCAACACTTACTTGTATATATCCACCAGCACCAATGCACAACCTGTAAATACATTTCACTTACACACTCAATGATGTGTTGCCTCCATGTTTATTCTCATGATTGACTCAGAAACAGACCTTACCAGGTGCAGAGATCCATGTCGTACAGAATCATGCCGCTGTGGGAGTGACCTAGGGAAAATCAGAGACAGCAAACACACGTCAGGAAAGTGAATCACACCCATCACAACACACTGCAGTGCAACATTCCACAAACCACACTCATCACAAAATCAGTGGATGAGAGGACACACATCATGGAGACTTGCATGTCCAAAGAAATAAACACACACACATGCAAATATTACATACCAGAACAAGCAGCTGATGAACACCACATCCACACACCACCAGCAAACATACATAACGCATTGTCAACCGGCACAAGAGGTAGTCACTCACATTCAAGGGAAATATCGATCAATGAGCTGACGCCTCTGGTCCACACCTTCCTCTTCACCACTATCCTCATCAGTCCACATGGGTGGGATGGGAGGCCGAGGAACGTGTTGGTCTTCAGGGTCTAAGAGCAGTTCAATGTTATTGCGCAAGGCCAGGTTGTGGAGCATGCAGCAGGCAATCACGATCCTGCATACTTTGCCTGGTGAGTAAGGCAGGGCCCCTCCGGTCTTATCCAGGCACCGAAACCTAGACTTTAGTAGTCCAAAAGTACGTTCCACCACTCTACGTCTCCTTCCATGGGCATCATTGTAGCGCATTTCACCCGCTGTAGTTGGATTACGTATGGGACTCAGCAGCCAAGGCCGGTTAGGTACACCGAGTCGCCTATGTAGGGGGATGACAGACACAAATATCACAACCAGAATTGGTGGGTACCCCATGCCACACAGAAAACACAACTGTCCCCACAGCATACTCACCAACAAGCCACGCACGTTCTGGATGCACATTTGCCATCAGTTGGGGGACAATGCAGCTCCGCATGATGTGGGAGTCATGTGCGGAGCCTGTAAATCTTGCACACACATGGGAGATGATGTTGTCCGCCAGGCACACCACCTGCAAGTTGAGCGAATGAAAGTGCTTCCGATTCCTATATACCGGCTCACGTGCCCGTGGTGTAATGAGACCGATATGTGTGCCATCAATGGAACCCACTAGGTGTGGTATCTGGCCCAGTGCATAGAAGTCTGCTTTGACTGCTGCCAACTCTGCCGGCCGTGGGAAATGGATGTAGTCATCCTTGTACAGCATCATGGCATTAAGAACATCCCGAAGTACCATGCTGAACATGGACTGTGACATCCCCCCGGCATGTCCAACTGTGTACTGAAAGGTGCCAGTTGCAAAAAAGTGTAGTGCCGCCATCACCTTTGCTGTGGGTGTAATGGAACCAGGATACGATCTTCGTGGCTGCAGATGAGGAGACAATTGGTCTACAAGCTCCATCAATCTACGTCGATCTAGCCGGAATTTCCTGATCACCTCCTCGTCAACCATATCCTCCAGCACAGTGTATGGGCGATGGACATTTGGAGCCCTCCTGTGTGGGAGTAGATGTAATAGAAGTCAATTTACAAACAACGCATGGCTGTGCAACTCCATCACATGTAAGCCAACACTAGCAAGAAAATAAATGTTGTAGACAATTGTCATATGTGTGACATCTCTGAAAGTTACTACAATACGGAGTGCCGTATGAACAATGTGCAGCCACTAGCAACATGAAGTGTGTCAACATGTACAATGCAACTTAGTCTCATGTCAACATTACTGACAACAAGGCATGTGTAAGGACCCAAATGTGTACAAGCCTCATCACAGACACACATGCACGTGCAAACACAAAACGCTAATGCTACACACACTCCATGTCAACATGCACCAATGACAACACTGACAATGGTGAGCATCCGCTCATTACATGCATGGTCACACAACAGGCAACACACATACGCATACACAGAATGCATGTGTACCCCCACCATTGTCATTAGCACACATTAACTACACACTGACAACAGATTCAGAATGTGGGGAGACAGCCCTGATGTACTGTGTAGATGTGAAGAAGTTGAAACGTGTGTAGGGAAATACAAGACATCAACACGTCGACATGCACATGTGTAGCACATTGTGTGCACATCAATGAGCATAGTATGAACACACATGATATAGTGCATGACATATGCAGTTTCGCCAGCACGGTCACAACCCTCATAACGCAAGTGCGGGCTATACACCACGGTGCAGCGGGTTAAAAAATAACATCATTGGCGCCGCCATGGCGGTGCACGCATTCCGCTACTTTCAAATGGGCATACGCGGCCCGCGTTCCCTCTTCCCATTGGCTGCATGTGCACGGACCGTCACGGTCACACATCGGCAACCGCATGTGCAAGCTTCCCGGACGGATGCTTCATTTGCAACAATGTACAATCACTGGCGCCACCATGGCGGTGCATGCATTCCACTACTTTCAAATGGGCATACGCGGCCCGCGTTCCCTCTTCCCATTGGCTGCATGTGCATGGACCATCACGGTCACACATCGGCAACCGCATGTGCAAGCTTCCGGGACGGATGCTTCATTTGCAACAATGTACAATCACTGGCACCACCATGGCGGTGCAGGCATTCCGCGGGGGAGGTGCAGGCCAACACATCCTTCTGATGATGTCAATGGCCATGGCAGGTCATGACCCCCCTTACAGTCACATTGCATCATCCACCGTACACCGGCCGGCTCAGGGCTGTCCACAACCCCCATGCAAGGCATGTCACCCATGGCCGGCCCAGCCCGGTCCACAACCGCCGTGCCAGGCATGTCACCCACGGCCGGCCCTGCCCGGTCCACAACCGCCGTGCCAGGCATGTCACCCACGGCCGGGCCAGGCCCGTCCACAACCGCCGTGCCAGGCATGTCACCCACGGCCGGCCAAGCCCGGTCCACAAACACCGACGGGTGTTCACTCGCCTGGCACGGCGGTGGGTGACATGCCTGACACGGCGGTTGTGGACCGGGCTGGGCCGGCCGTGGGTGACATGCCTGGCACGGCGGTTGTGGACGGGCCTGGGCCGGCCGTGGGTGACATGCCTGGCACGGCGGTTGTGGACCGGGCTGGGCCGGCCATGGGTGACATGCCTGGCACGGCGGTTGTGGACGGGCCTGGGCCGGCCATGGGTGACATGCCTTGCACGGCGGTTGTGGACCGGGCTGGGCCGGCCGGTGTACGGTGGATGATGCAATGTGACTGTAAGGGGGGTCATGAACAGCCATGGCCATTGACATCATCAGAAGGATGTGTTGGCCTGCACCTCCCCCGCGGAATGCCTGCACCGCCACGGTGGCGCCAGTGATTGAACATTGTTGCAAAAGAAGCATCCGTCCCGGAAGCTTGCACATGCGGTTGCCGATGTGTGACCGTGACGGTCCGTGCACATGCAACCAATGGGAAGAGGGAGCGCGGGACGCGTATGCCCAATCGAAAATAGCGGAAGCAGTGCACAGCAACACCAGGGCCAGTCATTGGCCCATTTTCAAAGAGGCATCCAGGGGTAACCAATTGCTGCCGACGTATGCCACTGACATGGGCTCAGGGCCCTATATATGTGTGAGTTCCAAAAGCACTCATTCACTGCTGTGAACCAGTGCTGCCTGCGACCGTCACCTCGACCTCCTGCTGCTGAGCTGACCACCGACTGCTGCCTGTGACCATCACCTCGACCTGCTGCTGCTGAGCTGACCACCAACTGCTGCCTGTGACCATCACCTCGACCTGCTGCTGCTGAGCTGACCACCGACTGCTGCCTGTAACCATCACCTCGACCTGCTGCTGCTGAGCTGACCACCGACTGCTGCCTGTGACCATCACCTCGACCTGCTGCTGCTGAGCTGACCACCTACTGCTGCCTGTGACCATCACCTCGACCTGCTGCTGCTGAGCTGACCACCGCAGCGGAACTAGATGTTCTCGTGGGCGGTGTGCTCAGCCACTACGAACAGCTGTACGGCGCACCTGAACAGGTGGTAAGTGCAGTGGTGTACATATTGTTGGCTCTGAGGTGGTAAGTGGCTCCTGTCTTCTGTAGGCCTGCAGGTGTGCTGTGGGACCTTCACATGTGTTTTGCAGAGCATGGCTGGATGTAGATGCGTCTTTCTACGTAGTATGTGCATGTCAAACTGTCCACTTACGTTATCCTCATGTCTCCCATCATGGTAGGTAAAGCTGCACCTTCGCAAGGCCGTGTGGAGGAGCATAGCACGTGATGTACGGGCAGTGGGGGTGTGCAAAAGACGACACACACTCTGCCACAAACGCTGGGACGACATATCCAGGCTGAGCAAGAATGTAGCGGAGGTGACACTGGGGATGATCCCAAGAATGCCTCGTCTGGCACGACGCTCCATGACCCCTCTTATGCACCATATCATTGCTGTGACGCATCCTGACCTGTCCGAACGGCTGAGTGTGGATCAACAGCAAACTAGCGGTAAGCAGACTGTATGTGTATGTTACTTGGGAGTGCAATGCATGTATTGGTGCTCAGACAAAGTAGTGACTTCCGTGGTGCGTATGTTTTGCAGCAATGCCATGTAGGTGCCATTGGCGGAGTGTAATTTGACATCCATGTCCACCATGTTGACACGCCACTCGCTTAGTAGTTGAGTCTTCATGCACATGCCGTAGAGGTCTGTGGCCCCATGGCAAGACATGTGTGCAGATCTACATGCACTTGCCCTGTCCGCATGCTGTACATGTTTCACGGCCACCAGCATTTTTTTCATGTGAGGATGACTGGTAGGGGTGGGCCGTGTGCAGGATGGGGGCTACATGTTCTTTGTCAGAAATGGAATTAGAGATTTCTTGTCCTTCTGTACGTGAGTGTGGCCATGACTTACACCTCCTTTCTCTGTATTTCAGCTTTGGCAGAGGGCACTCAGCCACAGATGACGGAGATGAGTGGTGGCAATGCATCCGGATCAGACATCACACACACGCAGACTGACACAGAAGAGGGCAGCCCCGGAGAGGGGGACAGGAACGTCCCTGAGGACTCGCATATCGAGACACCATCGTCCTCATCTTCCGACAGTGTTGGTGAGTCAGCACTGTTGTCACAGACTGGGAGTGGGCAATCAACACCTTCGGTCGGGACACAGCACACAGGGCCCACACTGCCGCCAACTGCACCATGTACTGTTCGTGCACGCAGAAGTAGGGGGAGCAGAGTGGCGTTCGGTGCAGGCACCGGTGCCCCTGTCCCGGTGACCCAAAGTGCACTTTGTGCTCAGGCTGTTGATCTGCTGAGACAGCTGTGTGTGAGGCAGACCAATATGATCAATGCATTCCAAGACCACGATAGGAAGTTGGGGCAGGTGGTGGCATTCATGGAAGGGATGCATGGCGATGTTGCTGGTCTACACAGGACAGTTCAGTCATTGGCAAACACTGTGTCTTCTGCCATTGTACAGTCGCATGGACAGGGTGCTACTTCTGTTCCCCCATCTACACCACTTGATGTCTCAGGGGGGAGTGAATATTCTGACCAGGACTCTTATACAGGTTATTGCACTAGAAGCAGCCACAAACAGCAAATCAGGGCACGGAGGGCACAGACACCACCCCCTAGGTCAGCAAAATCTGTTCACAAAGACAACGTGAGATACACTGGAGTTCACACACAGGATCCACAAGTGGTGTTGGGGGAAATGCCTTCACATGCTACACAGGCATCCCACACAAAAGGTACTCCCAAGGCAAGGGATACTCCCAAGTCCATGGACACTCCCTTGGACAGGGACACTACTAAGGAAGGGGACACTCCCAAGAGCTGGGACAAGGACAGGCCAAAGATAAAGGCACCTCAAAAGAGCAGGGAGACTCCCTTGGACAGGGACACTACTAAGGAAGGGGCCACTCCCAAGGGCAGGGACAAGGAGAGTCCAAAGACAAAGGCACCTCAAAAGAGCAGGGAGACTCCCTTGGACAGGGACACTACTAAGGAAGGGGCCACTCCCAAGGGCAGGGACAAGGAGAGTCCAAAGACAAAGGCACCTCAAAAGAGCAGGGAGACTCCCTTGGACAGGGACACTACTAAGGAAGGGGCCACTCCCAAGGGCAGGGACAAGGAGAGTCCAAAGACAAAGGCACCTCAAAAGAGCAGGGAGACTCCCAAGGACAGGGACACTACTAAGGAAGGGGCCACTCCCAAGGGCAGGGACAAGGAGAGTCCAAAGACAAAGGCACCTCAAAAGAGCAGGGAGACTCCCAAGGACAGGGACACTACTAAGGAAGGGGCCACTCCCAAGGGCAGGGACAAGGACAGTCCAAACACAAAGGCACATCAAAAGAGCAGGGAGACTCCCAAGGACAGGGACACTACTAAGGAAGGGGCCACTCCCAAGAGCAGGGACACTCCCAGGGACAAGGTGTCTTCTAGAGACAGGTACACCACAAAGGACAAGTCTGCTGCCAGGAACAGGGCACCGTCCAGGGAACAGGGAAAGTCGAGAGACAACACTCCTCCTACGGCCAAGGCACAGCCAAGGGACAAGGCTCCTCCCATAGACACTAGCTCCATCAAGGACAGGAATACATCACCCCTGGCTGCACTGAGGCTGATGTTGTTGAAGGAACGGAAAACAGATGTCTCCGCGGCCGAGTACCCCCATACCTCCAATCCCATCCTGGCCCGTCAGAAGCTGAGGAAGGAGTCCCCTGTTCTTGCATCCCCCATTACACATGATGCTGAGTCCAGACGGCAGGCACACAGCAAACAACAAGCAGGGTCCAGCACGTCCCCAGAGAGCAGAGCCCCAGAAGCAGATGCTCCACCTTTGGTGGGTGATGTTACATTGGAGTCCGCACCACTTGCCAGTCCTGTCATGTCCAGGGTGCCCTCACATATCCCTAAGAAACGTAGACACACACCATTGACACCTGACCACACCGATGTAGCTCCAGTACAGCTATCTCCGGCTCCCAGATGCCACCGTGCCACCTGGCCCATACAGCCCTGTGGCTCATCAATCCGGTGTTCTCAGTGGCGCATCAGAGGATCACTCTCAGTTGTCAGATGGTGGCACTGTGTCTGTTGTTTGCTGTCATGCATCATGTAGTGGCACTGTCTCAGTTGTGCCCTCTCCTGTTTCTGGTGCTGGCAGTGTGTCTGGGTCGATGGCTCATGTGTCAGTCACTAGAGCTGTGGCTGTGTCTCACACTCCTATGTCTGGTGCTGGCAGTGTGTCTGGGTTGATGGCTCATGTGTCAGTCACTAGAGCTGTGGCTGTGTCTCACACTCCTATGTCTGGTGCTGGCAGTGTGTCTGGGTCGATGGCTCATGTGTCAGTCACTAGAGCTGTGGCTGTGTCTCACACTCCTATGTCTGGTGCTGGCAGTGTGTCTGGGTCTATGGCTCATGTGTCAGTCACTACATCTGTGGCTGTGTGTCACACTCCTGGTTCTGGTGCTGGCAGTGTGTCTGGGTCTATGGCTCATGTGTCAGTCACTAGGGCTGTGGCTGTGTCTCACACTCCAGTTTCTGGTGCTACCAGTGTGTCAGGGGCAGGTACTTCAGGCAGTCCACCTGCTCCATGATGTGCGGTGTGTTTACCTTCACTCACATCTATTTCGAGTTGGTGTGTATATTGTCCATGGAAACCACATTTGCATTGTTCTTGTCCTTGGGACGGGTACCTTGTACCACGTACTTCTGCTGCCTCTGATGTACCTGTTCGATGCCATGGACTGTTGATGCACTTAGCCCCTCTCATGTGCTGCCTCTGATGTACCTGCTGTGTTGGCCTCAATGCCCTGTTGGTGTTCTGATACTGCAGTCTGCCCTCTCATGTGCTGCCTCTCATGTACCTGTTTGATGCCATGGACTGTTGATGCACTTAGCTCCTCTCATGTGCTGCCTCTGATGTACCTGTTGGATGCCATGGACTGTTGATGCACTTAGCCCCCCTCATGTGCTGCCTCTGATGTACCTGTTCGATGCCATGGACTGTTGATGCACTTAGCCCCTCTCATGTGCTGCCTCTGATGTACCTGTTCGATGCCATGGACTGTTGATGCACTTAGCCCCTCTCATGTGCTGCCTCTGATGTACCTGTTCGATGCCATGGACTGTTGATGCACTTAGCCCCTCTCATCTGCTGCCTCTGATGTACCTGTTCGATGCCATGGACTGTTGATGCACTTAGCCCCTCTCATGTGCTGCCTCTGATGTACCTGCTGTGTTGGCCTCAATGCCCTGTTGGTGTTCTGATACTGCAGTCTGCCCTCTCATGTGCTGCCTCTGATGTACCTGCTCTGGTGCCCACAATGCCCATGCTCTTGCATACTCCGTGATTATACCCCTATTATGTGTAATAAAGCAAGTCAATCATGTGTCGTGGTTTGTCATTGTCATTCCTGCTTGTGTACTCCAGTTGTGGATTTGTATTTGCGAAGAGATGTGGTTTATCAAACATGACACTCCTCCTCCCAACGTCACGACCCTGGCAGGTACTCCCCTTCAGACAGCGAATGGTGTGTTGCGTACCTGCGTCGTCGTCGATAGTGGGCCATGACTTGCAGGTGGTGGATCGCGAAGAGTATCAGAAATGGGTGTAGAGCTGGGTCCATGACGGCGAGCAGCTTGTGGTGGGTATCTCTGCTATGTATAGTATCTTCGCTGTGGGGAATCCGCCGTGTTCAGGCAGGTTGTTTTTCCGCAGCGTTTTTATGTGTGTTTCCGCCATCTTGATTTGGGGGACGGTCGTTGGCGTCAGTCCGTACGGCGGTGTCTCTGGATTGGTTACGTCCACCGCGGGGTCGGGTGTAGTTAGGCGGCGGTGCGTGCTCTTCCGTCGCGGACGGAATTTTGACACTCTTTCCTATCCTGATATGGCGGACGGAGTGAACGCGGCAGGCGGATACGGAAAAGGCATTTTCCCCTTACTCCAGGGCTGCGGTCGTACTTCCGTCCGCCATCATAATGAGCCCCTAAGAAAATACTGACCAAAACCAAACCATTTAAGAGCATTGAAAAGGAAGGACCGATTCATATGGCCAATAGCTTTCTATAGAGGCCCCTGCTGAAGAATATTTAAATTAATGTGGTTTGCTTATTATATTAAGATAAAGTCGTCCATCAGGTTCCTGCCACTAACAAATCCTGTTTGTTCTCAACCAATAAGCCAAACAGCAATGAGTTTTCCAAACATTTTATAATCCAGATGGTCTATAAGTTTTGCAAAATGTGGGATCTTCACCCTCCTTAGGATAAGTAGGATTAAAGCTTCTTAGAATGTTCCCTTTGTTGATTTATTATTAATAAACATGAAAATAACTTGATAAGTTTAAGTAATTTGATTTTTGAAATTCAATTGGTAATTCAATAAGTCCTAGAGCATTGCCTTTCTTGAGTACATTCATTGACATGATGTAATGTAATGTAATGTAAATTGATACTTGTATAGCGCACTACTCACCCGCAAGGGTCTCAAGGGGCTTGTACGAACACCGCTGTGGAGCCCATCCTGGCTTTCCCTGTGAGGTGTCCACTCCTGGGCACCCCCAAGGTGGAGGCCAGGCATCCTTAGCGTTGTGGGGGCCGATGTGGAGATTAAGCAAGCTATTGCCCAGAGTTGCAGAGTGGGACTCCATGATTGGAATAAGCACTGAGGCGAGAATTATCAGGTCCGTGGAATTTTGAGCCCAAGACCCACCGAGGCGGGGAATTGAACCCTGGTCCCGGGCTAGACCTCTGCATCAGGGTCTGCCGCTCTAATCATTGAGCCACACTTCTCCACTGACTTCATGAACAGTAATCTTCTCTTTCCAAAGGATAGAGGTCAATAGAGGAGTTGTGTTCTTTATAAATAGAAGATAGAAATTGTGAAAATTATTGAGGAGAAAGGGAGTGATTCTTAAGTGCATACATTAGAATAACAGGATTTAAATTCTTTCAAGATTTCAGGGTTTCCAGCTGGAGGGTTATTGTCCTCCTTTAAAACAAAGTCCACTCTAATGCACTCTTTCCTAATCTTAAGATAATTGGTTAAGATTTTACTGGCTTTATTGTCAGCTGCAATATTTGGCACTAGACTTAAGTAAATAAACAGTTGCATGTTCAGCAGAAATCTCAATAAAATGGCATTTAGCATTAAGTAACTTATTAAGGTGGAATTTGAAATTAGAAGTATACTATAAATGTTCCAAATGTTTAATGTTTTTTTAAACGTTCAATAAACTTATCAGTATTAAGTTTACATTTCCTGGCTGTACTTGGACAAAATATCGAAGCCAAAATATCATGCTAGCAAAATATTGTGTGCAAAATATTGTGATATGGAAAGGTCGTCTGCAAGAATATCATTGTCAAGAAGATCGATTTCACGAAAATAATATCAATTTTGAAAATATCGAAGTCATTAATAGTGTGTACAAAAATATAGTTGTTAATAATATCATTTTAAATACTTTGTAATATATTTTAGTATATATTTAAATGTATATCCTGTAAAGTTTTTGAATAATTATTGTTTATGTTTTTAATTATACTTGTATATTTTTAGTAGATAACAAGTTTCATGTTAATAAAATGTTTTATTTTTAGTACCGTAGCTAGTTGTGGGTTTATAGGGGTACAGGGTGGAAATTAATGTAATTATAATTAATAAACAATTAGTTGTTTATTAATAATAATTATTTATTTGATAATCAATGATGTTAATTATGCAATATGTTTTTTAAAGTTATATTTTAGTTGTGGGTCGTGGGTTTATAGGCATTCAGGGGCAATAATTTAATTATAATTAAATAATAACAATTTGTTTTTAATTAATATCAACAATGTGATACTTTATTAAGTTAATTGTGACATTTCTTTATTAAGTAAAATGTTATGTGCTGGTTGTGGGTTTTGTAGGAGTATAGAGTGAGAAGTAAATTATTTTTAATTAAGTAATAGTTCATTTTTAATTTATGTTAATTATAAATTGGAAATTAATTATGTTAATTATGAAAATACTGTTTTGTTAAGTACATTTTAGGAGCGGGTTGTGTGTATTATAGGGCTATATTGTGACAATTAACTTAATTATATTTTAGGGCCTGATTACAATCTCGTTGTGAAAGCCTTACCAACGACTCGAATCGGGTATACCTTCCAAAGGACTCGTACGTGCGCAGTCCGAACAACGGAGTACGATGCAATGCATGTCAAATCCAAATGACTCGCACAGAGAACAATATGAATGTCTGAAGTATGGAAACAATACGTCTGAGCGAATCCTCCTTAAACAAAGCAGATGCGACCGACTCAGAAGTAAATGCTGAAAGATAGCTTAGCGTGTATGGGACAACTCTGACCACCCCGCAAATACATGATTAAGCATCTGGTGCTGTCAACATAAAGTATTGCTTTTGATCAGTAAAGTAAAACAGAAACAGACAGAAAATGTCCAAACAAGCATTTACAATACAAAAACAAATCTAATCATCAACCACACCCACATCTCTATGCATATAAAGAGCCAAAATCATGAAGTTTACAGAGAAGAAGCTGGAAGTGAAATTATCACAGTAGAACCACAACTATTTAGGAACCTAGTCCAACAGACCCCCGTCCCAGAGAAATAAGATATGGGAGAGGATAGTTAACAAAGTGAATGCTCAAGCACTTTGCCTTGGCACATTGGATAATATAAGGAACATGGTACTATGATGTGCGAAGGAGGGTCAAGAAGCTGCAGGCCAATGACCATGCCCTGAGTCAGGGGACCGGTGGTGACCCTCCTGCACCACTCATGCACTTCACTTCCTGGATGGAGTAGGTGCACGCCATCCTTCCGCCGGAGGGAGTCTATGTAATACCAAGAGCACCAGAGCCTGGTGAGTACATACTCAAATAGCCAATAATGTTAACAAATACACAGATAAACTCAAACATTGTTTACGAAACTAAAAAAACAAGAGCAAAAGAGCGTGTAGTGTGTATGCCAATTTGACTAACAATATACCTGTAAAGTAACTTTAAAATCTCACCATTTCAGAACATGTACATTCTTATTGCTAACTCACAGCAAACTATTGGATCTGAACACCAGTCACCTGTGTCAGCCATCTGTCTGCACACATTCACTCCCAGGAAATTTGAGTCATAGGAAGGGTGTCTGGGATGGCTGGGAAGGTAGGTGTGGGTACAAACGTGAGGGGAGTTGTAGTCACACCTAACACTCCTCCTCACACACATTCCAAATTGTCCATCTGGGCCTATGGCTACATCACAGTATGGAGAGGTGTTCTTACAAGATGACTTGCACTGCTAGAAGGTGTTGATCCTGAAGCAAGATGCCATTGCTGTGACCCAAACTGACATCGTGGCCTTGTGCTCCTCACACCAGTCACCAATTTCACCCATCTTGCTGCTACTCTCAGTGAATGCATAGTGACAGGTGTGTTGTTTGGTCTGGCTCGGAAGGTGTATGGAAGACAGGGCCTGATGGAAGTTGGAGTCATAGCACACATCCCTACACACACTCAAAGCAACCTTTTCGTCAGGGCCAATGGCTACCAGAGAGAGAATGGAAGTGCACCAGCATGATGGCCGACACTGTTGCATGGTGTCATGTGCACAAGGAATTGATGGGAGTTGTATACAAGTCCAACATCATGCAGCAGTCTCAGCCTCCTTGCCACTCTACTCCACCTACCGTAAGTGAGCCTTTGTCTATGAGGAGTAAGCTGCCCTGGGTGGAAGACGAGGTGCAAGTCTCCTGAGCAGAACACAAGCAAACTAAGCTAGGTGCCACTAAAACTCTAGAAGGCAGACTTGGTTAACTCATTTGTCCATGGAGGACAAGGCCAATATACATAATGTGATAAGGCACAACTCAAAGCAGTAACACAATCTGCTACTCACAGCTATTCCCAGGTGCACAATGAGATGAGAACAAGGAGCACATCCCTCAAAATACCATCCAACAATGCTAACATACATACCACACTGTGAGTGTGTAGGGAGCCACACCAATGTGACAGCAAAAGTCGTGCCCATAGCCCAGAACACACCCACAAATTTTGGAACATATCATAAGAGTAAGAGTACGTATGTCATTGACAACGCACAGATGTCATGCACAGGGTGTCACTAAACAGTCAATGTCTTTGTACATGTAAATTCAAATAAACCCATCATGCATATATATGCATAGAGTTGGACATGCTCAGCAAACCCCATCTGTTTGGGGTGGAGAAGTGTGGCTCACTGGTTAGAGGAGGCAGACCCGGACGCTGAGATCAGACCCGGGACCAGGGTTTAATTCCCGACGCGGCAGGGTCTTGAGCCCAAAATGTCCACGGACTCGGTAATTCTCGCTTCGGTGCCTACTCGAATCACAGGTTCACACTCTGCAACTCTGGGCAATAGCTTGCTTAATCTCCCCTAAGGCCCCCGGCGGCGGGATGCCTGGCTTTCACCTTGGGGATACCCAGTAGGGGCTATCTCACAGGGAAAAACCAGGATGGGTTCCCAATGCAAAGCGCTTTGAGACCTGGCGGTGATATTGCGCTATATAAAAACCCATCCATCCATCCATGTTTAAATATTACATTATCCTCAGAAAATATAGGCCAGCATCTGTGCAGATGGAGGACAATACATGTACACACACTCATCCTAATGTACAACCGGCCCAATTCCGTCCTCCAGTTCTTGGCCAAAGTCACTGAGAAGACCGTCAATGCCCAGCTGATAAGATTCATCGAAGAAAACTCCATCGTCGATCCCTCCCTATCCGGATTCTGAAGCAACCACAGCACCGAGACCGCTCTACTCGCGGCCACAGAAAACATCCGCACGTTACTCGAGCAAGGAAACACCACGGCCCTGATCCTACTCGACCTCTCTGCAGCATTCAACACTGTCCCCCACCGCACACTCACCAGCAGACTCTGCTACGCTGGAATACAGGAAACCGCCCTCGACTCGATCTGCTCCTTCCTCACCAGCAGAACCCATAGAATCAGACTGCCACCCTTCCTCTCCGAACCGACGGAAATCAACTGCAGAGTACCCCAAGGATCATTGCTTAATCCCACACTCTTCAACATCTACATGGCCCCCCTGGCTGCCATCGTCGGACAGCACGGGCTCAGCATAGTATCCTATGCCGACGACACCCAGCTCAGCCTCTCCCTCTGAAAGGACCCCATCACCACCAGGCTCAACTTCCAGAAAAGGAATGAAAGATGTTGCATCCTGGAGGAGCAGCAGCTGCTTGAAGCTCAACTCGGAGAAGGCAGAAGTCCTCGTGCTCGGACCCTCCCCCTCTGCATGAGAAAACACCTGGTGGCCCACTGCCCTCGGCAGCCCTGCCACCCCCATGGACCACGTCCGTAACCTCGGCATCGTACTCTACCCCTACCTCTTCATGACCCGATAGGTCAACAACATCACCTCCAGCTGCTTCAGCACTCTCTGCATCCTCCGAAAGACCTTCAAATGGATCCCTGCCAAATCAAGGAAGACCGTCAAACAGCAGACTGAACTACGGAAATGGCCTCTATGCCAGGATCAACAAGTCCCTGCTCCGCAAACTCCAGACCATACAGAACACTACCGCCAGACCTGTCCTCGGCATCCTTCGACACGAGCGCATCACCCAACACCTGCAGAACCTCTACTGGCTCCTCATAGAACTAGGAATCACCTTCAAGATACTCACCCATGCCTACAAATGCCTTCACAACACTGGACCCAAAGAGAATCTCCTTCCACGCACCCAAACGAAACATCAGATCCGCCGACCTTGCCATAATCTAGTGGATCTGCAGAACCAGTACAGGGGGAAGAGCTTTCTCCTACATCGTGCCCAAGATCTGGAACTAACTCCTGATCGACATCAGACGTGCCCCATCCCTGAACATTTTCAGGAAGACACTCAAGATCTGGCTTTTCAACTGAACAGAGCTGCTTAACACCTCCAGTGCCTTGAGACCCTCACGGGGGAGTAGTACGCTTACAATTCCCCTGATTGATTAAAGTTGGCACTTTGACTCAAATGACTGTGGACTTGCCTCTGAAAATTTCAACTACTGGCACTTCTAACTCCTCTCTGCACTTTGTCCATCATATTTTGTACAGCACTATCCCATTGTGTTTACATCAACTCATGCACTGAAATAAATCACTTTTCTCAGAATATTAGCTTATGTCTTGACTGAAAAAAAGGTAGCCGCTCTTCACCGTTGGGAGCCATTGAAGCTCGCACACGCCTTCCCGCAACTTGCCCAGGAGGACCACAACTCCCAGGAGCCATAGCAGGCAAAAGCGATATTAAAGGAGGTAGATGGCCCCCGGCTCCTGTTGCCACTCTTCACTGTGGGGGTCAGTGAAGCTCGCAAACACCTTCCCGCAACTTGTTCCATGAGGACCACAACACCTAGGAACAATAGCGCGCAGAAGCGCTATTAAAGGAGGTCGCTGGCCCGTGGCACCTGTTGCCGCTTTTCACTGTGGGAATCATTGAAGCTCGCACATGCCTTCCCGCAACTTGGTCCAGTAGGACCACAACACCCAGGAGCCATAGGGCGCAGAAGAGCTATTAAAGGGGGTCGACAGCCTGCAGCAAGGGACGTGCCTGGGCCGTGCCCGGGCAGAGCCCGGGCCCATCCACACCCGTTGGAGCCCAGAAGAGGCTGGGTTGGGCCCCTCCTCTAGCGTCCTGCTTCTGATATGAGGTAGTTTCTTTCTTTTACTGGTTATTTGACTCCAGGTGGAGAAGGAAGCCCCCTGTGAAGAAAACAGTGGCCTGAAAGGTAGCAACACTTGATGCGTTCTTTTCAAGAGCTGCAAGCATTCTCTCACTCGAAATCAAACTGACAGAGAGACGCTTATCCATGGAACCACTACTTCTTTCTAACAGGTCAGCCTTAGGGAATACCTCAGAAAATGCCTCACTTATTCCATTAACACAATTGGCCTCATCTGATGTCCTTCCGCCTGGCCAACAGGAGCCTTCCCCCACGCTTCAATTAACCCCCATTTTCAATAGGAGGAATGCTGCATTACCATCCCTCAACGATCCTGCACCTGAACCCCCACAAAAGTGATGCAGGGGCCCTAGTGTCGATAAGTCCCAACTGCCCAAGACCATCCAAGCTACTAAACCCTAGGCTTTTAACGCTAAGACAGTCACCTCAAATACTCCTACAACATTGATGCATTTAACTGCTAGTGCCTCACCTCGTGAAACAGTTTTTGATAAAGCTTTCTGGTCAGAAGTAATTAAACTTATGTCCACCTTACTTGATCCCATCATGCTGAAGCTAAATAAAATTGAAGAGAGACTAGCTGACTTAGAGGCCCAAAAAACATCTGCCCCCCTTTTAATGATGAGTCAGCCTGCTGACCTCTCATCTGCAGCCACAGATATGCCTGAATCTGACGTGCATGCCTGTCGGGGTGTAACTCCCTCACTGTCCCTGGATATTTCAACATGGACATCAGTGAGGGGAGGATTGCCCCCTTCAGCCTGCGCTCAACCTACTGAACAACTGGAGGTTTAACCTTCTTGGGCAGAATACAGGGCACCACGAGGACTGGGTGAAACAAGGTTGGGACCTTATCCATCAGGAATTCAAGACTCCTCGCAGTAACAGGGGTCAACCATCTACAGCAAGCCCTTCATCTTCCACCTGCAGATTCCCCGCTTGTTTTGGTCCTGGCAAATTATATGCCTTTACGGGACTAGCTGCATGAATCCACCAAGCAGTTATTCAGTAAATGTCTGCACTGGCTATCGAATCGTCTCATGGACTGGGGCATGGGGAGTCATCAGCTAGCTAATAAGATTATCATGGCGAGGAGAGTGGGGTGGGTTGGTAACTCCATTAAATCCCTCGCAGGAGAAAGCGTGGTGATACATTTTAATAAAGCCCACTTCGGCAACGCTCTTCTTAAAAATCTCCATAGAACACCTTCTAGGAGCAGGCAGATAATTCCTCTAGAACTGGAGTACTTCTATAAGCAGGGTCCCCGTCATGAATTGACCGGGGGGGGGGAATAAGGCCAGCCACACATATTCCGCGATAGTTGGATCTCGCGAGCACTGCCTCAGGGGTCGAGATAGCCAATCGATTTACTCCCCTCTCAGACTTGGAAGCTTGTGATTGACCATCAATATCCACCCACACTCCAGTCATTATACCAGACAATTTAGCCCCAGTCCAGCAGGTGTCCCTCACGTCCCCTCTAACCCAGGAATTAACGTTTAGGTATAAGATCATGTTCCCCCTAACCCAGAGATTAGTGTTTGGAAATAAGATCAGTCTGGCATCATGGAATGTGGCGAGGATTGCCTCTAAGGTAGGCAATGCCGAGTGGCAGACCTTTTGGCAAAGGTTGGATATCATCTGCTTTCAAAAAACATGGGCCAAGGACCCTGTGTTTTTTGCAGGGTACCGCACATTTCATACCCCAAGTCCTTGCAGCTGTGACAATTTCTCAGAGCAGACCCTGATGCATTTTGTCATGTTCTGTGAGCACTAGAAGGAGGGTAGAAGGCGGTTTCTAATTCCTATCCTGAGAGAAGTAGGCCTCCGACAAGTACGCCCAGCCTTGCTGTATCTACAATTATTGGGTACTACCAAAGTAATGCTCGGGGTTGCTAGCTTCCTGGTAGCTGCTATGCGTATCAAGACTAGGAAACTATCCCCGAACATTCAGGTGGAGTGACTAAAGACACGGGGCTGCTAGCTTCCTGGTAGCTGCTATTGCGTTCTGAGACCGGGAAGCTATCCTCGAACTTTCAGGTGGAGTGACTAAAGACACGGATTTTACTGTTTTTATTGTTTTTAGTGATTTAATCCATTTGCAGTATGCCCACTTTTTATAACTATTGAATGTATTCTTATTATCATGATTGCTGTATGTTCCCAATTTGATGAAATGTGCCATTTTACTGTATTGTTTCTGCTTTTATGATTTTAATCAATCGAATAAAGCTTGTTTTGACTGACTGACTCATACCCTAGCAGTGCCCTCAGTGTCAAGTAGAGCTAAAGGGGGACTATTAACCCTAATCTCTAATGCCTTATCTTTTCAAGTAAAGCAGGTAGTTGCCCGGAATAAATACTTCCAAATTCTTCAATTTCTATCCCATAAATGACAGCTATTGGACCTTAATTAATTAATTTTTATAACAATGATTTTGGGGGAAACATGAAGCGAGTGGCATATAACCTAAACAACGAGTTAGGTATACTTAATTCACGTACTCACAAGGGCCCATTTAGCCTAATCTGGATGGGGTATTTTAATACACATTTGTGTAAGTACAATGAGGCTACGTTGTGTGGGTTGGACGATCTCCAGGGCAATCCCCGCCTCCATTTTACACACAATGAATATGGCGACACCCTCAATAGATTACTTTATTCGAGGCACCTGAGTGTAATTAATAGCTTGAAGTCTGGCCACATAGAAAGAACATTCTGGAGGAACAACTCTGAGTCAACGATTGATTTAATTTTAGTCTCGAGATAGAGTGGACCACTCAGCCAACTTGTTCACATGCTATAGCAATCAAGCAATCTTATATATTCATCTAAACCGCCCTCAAAAAATGAAAAGACCCCAGCAGGTAGCGGATGATATTGTATTAGCTAGGAACAACGGTTACCAACTAAAGTGGACACAGGTTGTGAAGTAGAACTTGGCTCCTGCAATAATAGCCCAAGTAAGGGACAACATCCTATGCTGCCTGGACGAGGAGTCCTTCTACTAGTCACGCAGTTTAAAACCCTATTAATAAAAATAAATGCCGCTCCTACTCGACACATGCCAGTAAGTGACTTTCAACCGAGTCGCTGGATCGATATATCATGCTCTATAGCAAAGAGATCTCTTGGTAGGGCTTTAAAATCTCAGCCCAGAGACCCGGTGTTGGTAAGATCATTGTGAATGGAGTACAAGCAGGCTAGGAACAAATGAGTAAAGGACATAAGGGAGAAGGCCTGGGATGGCCTTGAACAAGCCACCAGCTCAGGAAATAGTAGAGAATTTTGGAGGGTTATAAATACCCCTTATTTTAAAGAAACAAAAGACCCATACCTGGACACGCATGTAGAGGAGGAGGCATGGGTAGAGCATTTTGAAAGTATTTTGGACGAAAATCCACCCTGGAGCCCCAACAACTAGACTTAGCACCCCCTCCCCATAGACCCCTGATATTCGCGTAACACAAAGTCAGAATAGGGTCGGAAGTCTGTGTCCCGGGAAAGGGCCCGGGCCCTGATGGGGTCCCAATTGACCTTTTCCAGGCCAATTGTGATATGTGGGCTCCCCTAATTACAAATGTTTTTAACAGCATAGTGGTAGAGGGGCCCCCTCCATCCTGGAAACACAGTGTCATAGTCACAATTTTTAAGAAGGGGGACAGGAGCAGCCCGAAGAACCATAGACCCATCCGCCTTCTGGATACAACTGCCAAATTAATGGGCCGGCTGTTATTAGCCAGGCTGGAGGACTGGGCACTGGAGCAAAACATTTTAAATGTACAGGAATTTATATAGCGCAAATCACCTAGCGGTTTCTAAGCGCTTGCTTAGGGAACCCGTCCTGGTATTCCCCTGTGAGATAACCCCGGCAGGGTATCCGCAAGGTGAAAGCCAGGCATCCCGCCGCGAGGGGCCGTTGTGGAGATTAAGCAAGCTATTGCCCAGAGTCGCAGAGTGTGAACCCGTGAATCGAGTAGGCACCGGAGCGAGAATTGTCGAGTCCATGGACATTTTAGGACTCAAGACCCCACCGAGCCGGGAATTGAACCCTGGTCCCGGGCTGACCTCTGCTTCCAGGTCTGCCTCCTCTAACCAGTGAGCCACACTTCTCCATTTAAGCGTACCTCAACCTCTTAATACAGGTGCAATATGGCTTCCAGAAAGGGAAGGGGACAGTGGGCCAATGCCTCAACCTCTCGCTCAGCATAGATAAATACACAAAGGCTAAAGCTGGGACGTTAAACACAGCCTTTATAGACTTGCCAGCTGCCTTTGATTACATGTCCCACCAGAAGCTGTGGCTTTTGATGGAGGACATGGGGAATGATCCCCTGATCATTCACTTCATCCTTCAGCTATACGCCAATGCTACTGCCTGTGTGAGGTACGGCTTAAATGGGGAATGCACACGTTCATTTAAAATCGAGAAAGGTGTCAGGCAGGGATGTGCCCTCTCCCTTTTTCTTTTTTCCATCTACACAAATGGGGTGGAGGTAGCCCTGTCTGGCTCAACTCCAGATGTGCCTAGATGTGACAACACTCCCCTGCCAATATTGGCTTACGCTAATGATGCAGTGTTAATTGCTAGGCCTGGGGTAGCTCTCCAGAGCATCAAAACTGCATATGTAAATGTAAATGTAAATGTAAAATGTAAATGTGTTGTATTTGTATAGCGCACGGCTGCCCGCACGACGGGGCGTCCCGGCACTGCACTCATACCGCTGTGGAACCCTTCCTGGCTTTTCCATGTGAAATGTCCACTCCTGGGCACCCCCAAGCTGAAGCCAGGCATCCAAGCGCTGCTGGGGCCGTTGTGGAGATTAAGAAAACTATTGCCCAGAGTCACAGGATGGGACCCATGATTAGACTAGGCACCGAGGTGAGAATTATCAGGTCCGGGGAGATATGCCACATTCACAGCCTCCTTTGACCTTTGAATTAATGAATCCAAATCTTTCATCATTATAGCTGCAGCTGCCAGTGGTGCAAAATCCTCTTACTTCCATCTGGCCTCAAAGAAAATTGACGTGGTTGATTCTTTTGCATACCTGGGAGTTCTATTCGTCAGTAAACAAACTTGGTCGCATTTGGTGGCAGTAAGAGCCCTGGGTAGGGAAAGAAGCCTTCTAGCTATAAAAGATTTCACCAATAAGCTAGGAGCCAACCCCATGGACACAACCAAAAGCATCTACCAAGCTAAAACAAAGGCGGTGGTAACCTATGGGGCAGTAGTCTAGGGGATGGCCCATATTGAACAACTGCAGAGATTGGAAAACATATTTTTTAAGGCAAGGGTTTCATTACCTCCTTCATCATCTAATCATATTTTACATCTCGAACTAGGGCTTCCCTATTTGTCTGACTCTATTAGACTGGCGCTGATCCTGCTGTGGCTCTCTATCTGGTGAAGGTTGACAGTTAACTTACCTCAATGCGTAGTTGGGACTGCCTGAAGCTGGTGGGTCGTTGCAGGATTGGTTGGCTCTTATATGTAGAAGCAGAAGTAACTGCTATTGGGCAGGCAGATTTGTTTAAGGACCCTGCCTCTAGTAGAAAGGTCCCTAAACAGAAAATAATTGATCTATACATGCAGAGGGCTAGTTTTATTTGCATGGAAAAGAATCACCATCAAAAAGCGTTCACCTCTTAAGCCCCTTGTCCCACCAAGATCCGGTGTAGATTACTCTTAACTCTCACGCATCACTATAGTCCAGCATAGATTTATTTTGTTGCCTTTTCGCTTGAACTTCATTCCGCTGATGCTAGGTTTTCCAGAGAGGAATTTCAAGCATCCTGACCTGAGTATATGTCCATGGGACACATTTTCGGCCCAATCGCATCAACACTTGATACTGTTTTGTAAGTTCTACCAAAGTGAAAGAGAAGCAAGGTGCAGGGTGGCACTGTATTTTTTAAAGTCCTTACCCAACCCCTAAGTTTGCTTCTCGGTAGCATCCTTTCTGTGGGCCTGTATGAGAAAAGCAAAGTTGATGGGCGTACTGTTTTAAAGTACACTAAGGGGCACCTAAACTCAACTATTATTTTAAACTGTTTTATGGCTTTTTACAATATTTTTTTGATATGATGAAATTGTGCTTTTGTGATCTAATTGTTAACAGATCGAATAAAGATTTTAAAGGAAAAAGAAAATGACTGAAACACAATTGTACAGATTGAAATAATGCACAAAAATGCTAATAATTGAATGTCAATAACATTGGCTGAGAAACAGGTTCAGGATTTCACATAGTGGCTTGTGATTAAATCTAACCTGACACAGCATGAGAGATACACACAACCATGTCATCACAACACCCATAGTACATGGTATTGATCCTCATTGACTATACTGTTGTAAAACAAAGCAACATTTCAATGCACAAACAGACATTGTCAGATAAACAGATCATCCGGGCATGAGTACACTATGTAATTGAACATTGTCTGTGTATAAACAGACAAGGCACCCCTCAATGTGGAGCACAGGTTTATTCCAAGATCTCCCAGTAATTGCAGTAACATGACACACCCTTTCTCTCACTCTCTTGTTCTTGTCCACAATAAGATCTGATGGAGACATGAAACAGTTTAAACTATTTATTTTAACTAACGTGCCATAATATGCAGTATACGTGCCACAACAAGAGGAAAATGCATAGTACCAATATTGTCAGCATAGCAGTCAGTCCATCAATCATGAAGGGAGATGTCATCATAAGGAGACAATGGACTATAGTAACTCCCCTCCCCTTGATATGAAGTATTATTATATAATACAAGATCTCTGGGCTTCATCAGCAGATCCCATACCTCAGCCCATAGATGGCAGATCTACATCATGGGTGCTCTTCTCCCCGTAAAGGTCCCTCTCCAAGCGCGTGTCCTCTATTCGTGTACCCCACTAAAAACCCAAGTACGCTGTCCAAACAACAGCTGCATCTGTATGTTTTGTCAAAGGGCTAAGGACTAGTCAGAACAAAATAACAAGGGGCATTGTTGTTCGACCTTCCACATAAGGTTCCTTCAAAATCCCAGGAACATTCCGCGAGTGAACACAGCGATGAGTTCTCATGTGAAAGCAGTCTTTGAAATTATTGCAAAAAATACAGACGTGTAGTAGCGTGTGCAAAGCAGCAGGCAAGATACAACGTGCTCATGCTAAGTGAGGGAAAAACGACAATGTCCCTATGGGCCACGTGACATTACCTTCGACAAGAACTTGTCAATAAAGGACCACATCAAACACTCTGCCAAAGCTGCACTGTACTCTCAAAAACACCTCAAGAAAATCAAAGCTTTCACCCCCAGGATTATTTCAAGACAATAGCTCAATCCCTTTCTCTCTAGACTGGACTATGGGAAACCCATCCTAGCAGGGACGCCAAAAGCTCACCTAGCCCCACTAAGGTTAGTCCTAAACATGGCAGCCCGGCTCATAACAGGTGTTAAAGTGTTTGAACACCTCACACCAACCCTTAAATCTCTCAACATGCTTCCTATTGAAGATAGATGTATTTACAAGTCTGCATGCATCACACACAATACCCTTCACACATATTCCCTCTACTGCCTAAACAGTAACCTTAGAAAACAGGAAGTGTCAGAACTCTGAGAAACTCTAACTCACTTCTTCTCATCCCCCAGAAATTGAAAAAGGAAACAACCCAGTCCTGATCTTTTTCGGGTAATGTGCCCAGGATGTACGTACTCCCTATTGAACTCAGATTCAACTCATCCTACTCCTGCTTCAAAAGGGACTTGAAACTCCATCTCCTAAAAAAATACTTTACTGCCAAAGCCAACTGATCCAGGGTCTGATTTAATTTATTTAATTGCGGGTTTATATAGCGCTAGGAATCGACTCCTGGAGGAGTATCTCCATGCTTCGACCGCTGGGGAACCCGTCCTGGCTCACCCTGAGAGATGGTCCCAGATGGGTATCTCTAAGGTGCGACCAAGCATCCCCGGCGATCTGGGGGGGCCGTTGTGAAGATGAGGCAAGCTGATGCCCAGAGTTGCCGCGTGTGGTCTCTGACTAGAGTAGGCACCGAGGCGAGAATTATCGAGTCCGCTGACCCTGGTCCACGACCCTGCCGCGTCGGGAATCGAACCCTGGTCCCGGGCCGTTCTCTGCTTACGGGTCTGCCGCCTCTAACCAGTGAGCCACACTTCTCCACTGATAACTTAGTTGACTCTCCTTACAATCTAGACCACCATGGATTGGTGGTCATTTGACTGTTTCATCTACCTAAGCTGTCACTCACCCCACTAATATAGTCTGTCTTAAAATGTTATGCCTATCTCTTTATGCATCCTTTTACCATGTTTCACCATTCTATTTCTTTCGTGTTTGTAAAGCGCTCTAATACCCACAGGTCTAGCTATGCTATATAAAGCATATAAATACATATAATAAATAAATAAACAAGGCAATGATTGGAGTTGTGGTCAAGTCAAACACAAGGCACCAGTTTCAGCCATCTTGAGTGTCTATTTCCACTCACTCTTATGTAGCCATGGGCCCAGATGAACTGGTGGTGCTGCGTGGAACGAGTGTGTATGGTACAGGGCCTGAAGGGAGATGTAGCTATTGCAAATACTCCTGCTCTCATTCTTCTGGCCCTATGGGTACCTGACAATGATGGGAAGTAACTATCAAGATGCCTGAGTTGACCACATTTCTTTTTTCCCCAGTGTCAGCCATCTTGCTAGTACATTTTCACTCACTATCAGTGATAGCATAGTTCCAGGTGGTCGGTTTGGGCTGGGTCGGAATGTGTGTGTGGGACAGGGCCTGATGGGGTATGCAAGTCAGTGCAAAGACTCCTCCTCCCACCCAGCAGAACCAGCTCATTGGTGTCTATGGGCATCTGACGGTGAATGGAAGTGCACTAGCAAGATGGCTGGAACTGCTGCACGGTATTTGAGCTGACAGCAACTCCCACCATAGCCTTGTGGTTTGAACAGCAGTGGCACTCAAGTGAATGCCTGTAAGGAGCCAAATGTGTGACTGCTTAGCTTTGTGCCTACACAGATCATGTATTTTTAAATGTACTCCATATTTAAATGAGATCATAAACTCTGTTTACTTCTATTTTGTATCAAACTATTTTCCTGAACTGGGGTATGATTGCTGATGGTGCAGAACGGGAATATCGATGGAGAAATATCGTCTGACATAAATATCCCTGCAGAAATATCGAATTCTGCTTTTATGATTTTAATCAATCGAATAAAGCTTGTTTTGACTGACTGACTCATACCCCAGCAGTGCCCTCAGTGTCAAGTAGAGCTAAAGGGGGACTATTAACCCTAATCTCTAATGCCTTATCTTTTCAAGTAAAGCAGGTAGTTGCCCGGAATAAATACTTCCAAATTCTTCAATTTCTATCCCATAAATGACAGCTATTGGACCTTAATTAATTAATTTTTATAACAATTAATTTGGGGGAAACATGAAGCGAGTGGCATATAACCTAAACAACGAGTTAGGTATACTTAATTCACGTACTCACAAGGGCCCATTTAGCCTAATCTGGATGGGGTATTTTAATACACATTTGTGTAAGTACAATGAGGCTACGGTGTGTGGGTTGGACGATCTCCAGGGCAATCCCCGCCTCCATTTTACACACAATGAATATGGCGACACCCTCAATAGATTACTTTATTCGAGGCAACTGAGTGTAATTAATAGCTTGAAGTCTGGCCACATAGAAAGAACATTCTGGAGGAACAACTCTGAGTCAACGATTGATTTAATTTTAGTCTCGAGATAGAGTGGACCACTCAGCCAACTTGTTCACATGCTATAGCAATCAAGCAATCTTATATATCCATCTAAACCGCCCTCAAAAAATGAAAAGACCCCAGCAGGTAGCGGATGATATTGTATTAGCTAGGAACAACGGTTACCAACTAAAGTGGACACAGGTTGTGAAGTAGAACTTGGCTCCTGCAATAATAGCCCAAGTAAGGGACAACATCCTATGCTGCCTGGACGAGGAGTCCTTCTACTAGTCACGCAGTTTAGAACCCTATTAATAAAAATAAATGCCGCTCCTACTCGACACATGCCAGTAAGTGACTTTCAACCGAGTCGCTGGAACGATATATCATGCTCTATAGCAAAGAGATCTCTTGTTAGGGCTTTAAAATCTCAGCCCAGAGACCCGGTGTTGGTAAGATCATTGTGAATGGAGTACAAGCAGACTAGGAACAAATGAGTAAAGGACATAAGGGAGAAGGCCTGGGATGACCTTGAACAAGCCACCAGCTCAGGAAATAGTAGAGAATTTTGGAGGGTTATAAATACCCCTTATTTTAAAGAAACAAAAGACCCATACCTGGACACGCATGTAGAGGAGGAGGCATGGGTAGAGCATTTTGAAAGTATTTTGGACGAAAATCCACCCTGGAGCCCCAACAACTAGACTTAGCACCCCCTCCCCATAGACCCCTGATATTCGCGTAACACAAAGTCAGAATAGGGTCGGAAGTCTGTGTCCCGGGAAAGGCCCCGGGCCCTGATGGGGTCCCAATTGACCTTTTCCAGGCCAATTGTGATATGTGGGCTCCCCTAATTACAAATGTTTTTAACAGCATAGTGGTAGAGGGGCCCCCTCCATCCTGGAAACACAGTGTCATAGTCACAATTTTTAAGAAGGGGGACAGGAGCAGCCCGAAGAACCATAGACCCATCCGCCTTCTGGATACAACTGCCAAATTAATGGGCCGGCTGTTATTAGCCAGGCTGGAGGACTGGGCACTGGAGCAAAACATCTTAATGCAGGTGCAATATGGCTTCCAGAAAGGGAAGGAGACAGTGGGCCAATGCCTCAACCTCTCGCTCAGCATAGATAAATACACAAAGGCTAAAGCTGGGAAGTTAAACACAGCCTTTATAGACTTGCCAGCTGCCTTTGATTACGTGTCCCACCAGAAGCTGTGGCTTTTGATGGAGGAAATGGGGAATGATCCCCTGATCATTCACTTCATCCTTCAGCTATACGCCAATGCTACTGCCTGTGTGAGGTACGGCTTAAATGGGGAATGCACACGTTCATTTAAAATCGAGAAAGGTGTCAGGCAGGGATGTGCCCTCTCCCTTTTTCTTTTTTCCATCTACACAAACGGGGTGGAGGTAGCCCTGTCTGGCTCAACTCCAGATGTGCCTAGATGTGACAACACTCCCCTGCCAATATTGGCTTACGCTGATGATGCAGTGTTAATTGCTAGGCCTGGGGTAGCTCTCCAGAGCATCAAAACTGCATATGTAAATGTAAATGTAAATGTAAAATGTAAATGTGTTGTATTTGTATAGCGCACGGCTGCCCGCACGACGGGGCGTCCCGGCACTGCACTCATACCGCTGTGGAACCCTTCCTGGCTTTTCCATGTGAAATGTCCACTCCTGGGCACCCCCAAGCTGAAGCCAGGCATCCAAGCGCTGCTGGGGCCGTTGTGGAGATTAAAAAAACTATTGCCCAGCGTTACAGGATGGGACCCATGATTAGACTAGGCACCGAGGCGAGAATTATCAGGTCCGGGGAGATATGCCACATTCACAGCCTCCTTTGACCTTTGAATTAATGAATCCAAATCTTTCATCATTATAGCTGCAGCTGCCAGTGGTGCAAAATCCTCTTACTTCCATCTGGCCTCAAAGAAAATTGACGTGGTTGATTCTTTTGCATACCTGGGAGTTCTATTCATCAGTAAACAAACTTGGTCGCATTTGGTGGCAGTAAGAGCCCTGGGTAGGGAAAGAAGCCTTCTAGCTACAAAAGATTTCACCAATAAGCTAGGAGCCAGCCCCATGGACACAACCAAAAGCATCTACCAAGCTAAAACAAAGGCGGTGGTAACCTATGGGGCAGTAGTCTAGGGGATGGCCCATATTGAACAACTGCAGAGATTGGAAAACATATTTTTTAAGGCAAGGGTTTCATTACCTCCTTCATCATCTAATCATATTTTACATCTCAAACTAGGGCTTCCCTATTTGTCTGACTCTATTAGACTGGCGCTGATCCTGCTGTGGCTCTCTATCTGGTGAAGGTTGACAGTTAACTTACCTCAATGCGTAGTTGGGACTGCCTGAAGCTGGTGGTCGTTGCAGGATTGGTTGGCTCTTATATGTAGAAGCAGAAGTAACTGCTATTGGGCAGGCAGATTTGTTTAAGGACCCTGCCTCTAGTAGAAAGGTCCCTAAACAGAAAATAATTGATCTATACATGCAGAGGGCTAGTTTTATTTGCATGGAAAAGAATCACCATCAAAAAGCGTTCACCTCTTAAGCCCCTTGTCCCACCAAGATCCGGTGTAGATTACTCTTAACTCTCACGCATCACTATAGTCCAGCATAGATTTATTTTGTTGCCTTTTCGCTTGAACTTCATTCCGCTGATGCTAGGTTTTCCAGAGAGGAATTTCAAGCATGCTGACCTGAGT
Organism: Lissotriton helveticus; assembly: GCF_964261635.1. Classification (NCBI taxonomy): domain Eukaryota; kingdom Metazoa; phylum Chordata; class Amphibia; order Caudata; family Salamandridae; genus Lissotriton; species Lissotriton helveticus. Next base: position 55,785,769 of record NC_136059.1, read on the forward strand.
ATATGTCCCTGGGACAAATTTTCGGCCCAATCGCATCAACACTTGATACTGTTTTGTAAGTTCTACCAAAGTGAAAGAGAAGCAAGGTGCAGGGTGGCACTGTATTTTTTAAAGTCCTTACCCAACCCCTAAGTTTGCTTCTCGGTAGCATCCTTTCTGTGGGCCTGTATGAGAAAAGCAAAGTTGATGGGCGTACTGTTTTAAAGTACACTAAGGGGCACCTAAACTCAACTATTATTTTAAACAGTTTTATGGCTTTTTACAATATTTTTTTGATATGATGAAATTGTGCTTTTGTGATCTAATTGTTAACAGATCGAATAAAGATTTTAAAGGAAAAACAAAATGACTGAAACACAATTGTACAGATTGAAATAATGCACAAAAATGCTAATAATTGAATGTCAATAACATTGGCTGAGAAACAGGTTCAGGATTTCACATAGTGGCTTGTGATTAAATCTAACCTGACACAGCATGAGAGATACACACAACCATGTCATCACAACACCCATAGTACATGGTATTGATCCTCATTGACTATACTGTTGTAAAACAAAGCAACATTTCAATACACAAACAGACATTGTCAGATAAACAGATCATCCGGGCATGAGTACACTATGTAATTGAACATTGTCTGTGTATAAACAGACAAGGCACCCCTCAATGTGGAGCACAGGTTTATTCCAAGATCTCCCAGTAATTGCAGTAACATGACACACCCTTTCTCTCACTCTCTTGTTCTTGTCCACAATAAGATCTGATGGAGACATGAAACAGTTTAAACTATTTATTTTAACTAACATGCCATAATATGCAGTATACGTGCCACAACAAGAGGAAAATGCATAGTACCAATATTGTCAGCATAGCAGTCAGTCCATCAATCATGAAGGGAGATGTCATCATAAAGAGACAATGGACTATAGTAACCCCCCTCCCCTTGATATGAAGTATTATTATATAATACAAGATCTCTGGGCTTCATCAGCAGATCCCATACCTCAGCCCATAGATGGCAGATCTACATCATGGGTGCTCTTCTCCCCGTAAAGGTCCCTCTCCAAGCGCGTGTCCTCTATTCGTGTACCCCACTAAAAACCAAAGTACGCTGTCCAAACAACAGCTGCATCTGTATGTTTTGTCAAAGGGCTAAGGACTAGTCAGAACAAAATAACAAGGGGCATTGTTGTTCGACCTTCCACATAAGGTTCCTTCAAAATCCCAGGAACATTCCGCGAGTGAACACAGCGATGAGTTCTCATGTGAAAGCAGTCTTTGAAATTATTGCAAAAAATACAGACGTGTAGTAGCGTGTGCAAAGCAGCAGGCAAGATACAACGTGCTCATGCTAAGTGAGGGAAAAATGACAATGTCCCTATGGGCCACGTGACATTACCTTCGACAAGAACTTGTCAATAAAGGACCACATCAAACACTCTGCCAAAGCTTCACTGTACTCTCAAAAACACCTCAAGAAAATCAAAGCTTTCACCCCCAGGATTATTTCAAGACAATAGCTCAATCCCTTTCTCTCTAGACTGGACTATGGGAAACCCATCCTAGCAGGGACGCCAAAAGCTCACCTAGCCCCACTAAGGTTAGTCCTAAACATGGCAGCCCGGCTCATAACAGGTGTTAAAGTGTTTGAACACCTCACACCAACCCTTAAATCTCTCAACATGCTTCCTATTGAAGGTAGATGTATTTACAAGTCTGCATGCATCACACACAATACCCTTCACACATATTCCCTCTACTGCCTAAACAGTAACCTTAGAAAACAGGAAGTGTCAGAACTCTGAGAAACTCTAACTCACTTCTTCTCATCCCCCAGAAATTGAAAAAGGAAACAACCCAGTCCTGATCTTTTTCGGGTAATGTGCCCAGGATGTACGTACTCCCTATTGAACTCAGATTCAACTCATCCTACTCCTGCTTCAAAAGGGACTTGAAACTCCATCTCCTAAAAAAATACTTTACTGCCAAAGCCAACTGATCCAGGGTCTGATTTAATTTATTTAATTTAATTTAATTGCGGGTTTATATAGCGCTAGGAATCGACTCCCGGAGGAGTATCTCCACGCTTCGACCGCTGGGGAACCCGTCCTGGCTCACCCTGAGAGATGGTCCCAGATGGGTATCTCTAAGGTGCGACCAAGCATCCCCGGCAATCTGGGGGGGCCGTTGTGAAGATGAGGCAAGCTGATGCCCAGAGTTGCCGCGTGTGGTCTCTGACTAGAGTAGGCACCGAGGCGAGAATTATCGAGTCCGCTGACCCTGGTCCACGACCCTGCCGCGTCGGGAATCGAACCCTGGTCCCGGGCCGTTCTCTGCTTACGGGTCTGCCGCCTCTAACCAGTGAGCCACACTTCTCCACTGATAACTTAGTTGACTCTCCTTACAATCTAGACCACCATGGATTGGTGGTCATTTGTCTGTTTCATCTACCTAAGCTGTCACTCACCCCACTAATATAGTCTGTCTTAAAATGTTATGCCTATCTCTTTATGCATCCTTTTACCATGTTTCACCATTCTATTTCTTTCGTGTTTGTAAAGCGCTCTAATACCCACAGGTCTAGCTATGCTATATAAAGCATATAAATACATATAATAAATAAATAAACAAGGCAATGATTGGAGTTGTGGTCAAGTCAAACACAAGGCACCAGTTTCAGCCATCTTGAGTGTCTATTTCCACTCACTCTTATGTAGCCATGGGCCCAGATGAACTGGTGGTGCTGCGTGGGACGAGTGTGTATGGTACAGGGCCTGAAGGGAGATGTAGCTATTGCAAATACTCCTGCTCTCACTCTTCTGGCCCTATGGGTACCTGACAATGATGGGAAGTAACTATCAAGATGCCTGAGTTGACCACAACTCTTTTTGGCCTTGTGGTTTTAACAGCATTCCCCAGTGTCAGCCATCTTGCTAGTACATTTTCACTCACTATCAGTGATAGCATAGTTCCAGGTGGTCGGTTTGGGCTGGGTCGGAATGTGTGTGTGGGACATGGCCTGATGGGGTATGCAAGTCAGTGCAAAGACTCCTCCTCCCACCCAGCAGAACCAGCTCATTGGTGTCTATGGGCATCTGACGGTGAATGGAAGTGCACTAGCAAGATGGCTGGCACTGCTGCACGGTATTTGAGCTGACAGCAACTCCCACCATAGCCTTGTGGTTTGAACAGCAGTGGCACTCAAGTGAATGCCTGTAAGGAGCCAAATGTGTGACTGCTTAGCTTTGTGCCTACACAGATCATGTATTTTTAAATGTACTCCATATTTAAATGAGATCATAAACTCAGTTTACTTCTATTTTGTATCAAACTATTTTCCTGAACTGGGGTATGATTGCTGATGGTGCAGAGCGGGAATATCGACGGAGAAATATCGTCTGACATAAATATCCCTGCAGAAATATCGAATTGAAGAAATATCGATAACAAAAATATAGTTTGACCAGAATATCGACTGACAGGTAAGTGATATCGATAACAATAATATAGTTGTAATAAATATCGTTTACAAAAATATAGTTTACAAAAATATCGATTTTTTAATAATGTTATGTATTTTAGTGTTTTAAATGATAATTTTTTATCATTTTAATATATTTTGCTGAATTTTAATAGTAATTAATGTATATTATGTTGAATTTTGTGTTATTAGTTCCGTAGCGGGTTGTGGGTTTATAGGGGAATAGGGTGGGAAGTAATTTAAATATATAAAATTAATTGTGTTAGTTTACTAATTATTTGTTAATTAATTTCAATGAGTCAATTATTAATTAATTATGTTAATTAATTAATTATGTTAATTAATTATGTTAACTGTTTAATTAATTTTAGGTGTGTGTAGTGGAGTTTATATGTGTAAATGGTGTGAAGTAATTAAATTGTTATTGATTAATTATTAAATACTTTATAAATTAATTACCATTAAATAATTAGTAATTAGTAATTGTAAATGTGTAAATAATTTTAGGTTCGTGTTGTCGTGTTTATAAGTGTATATGGTGTGAAATCTGTCAATTAAATAATTAATTCATTAATTCAAAAAATACTTTAATTTTCATTAATTAATTAGTAAATATTAAATGTAATTGTGTAATTAAGTTTAACTGTGTGGTGAATATTATAGTGTTAAATATTGTGTAAATATATATTTTTTATTTTCTTTGTTAATAATAATATATTTTAATGTATATATTAATTATTTTTATATTGGAAATTAAATTTATTAAAACATTTGATAGTTTTTTTTTATTGTTTTGGGTTCCAGCGCTTTCCCTACTGTTGTTCCCTGTGGAGTGGGAATAGTAATTTTCACCCCTACGCTATCCAACGGTTTCCCTACTGTTGCACTCTCTGGAGTGGGAATAGTAATTTTTACCCCTACGCTATCCAAAGCTTTCCCTACTGTTGCACTCACTGGAGTGGGAATAGTAATTTTTACCCCTACGCTATCCAATGCTTTCCCTACTGTTGCAACCTTTGGAGTGGGACTAATAATTTTTACCCCTACGCTATCCAATGCTTTCCCTACTGTTGCACCCTCTGGAGTGGGAAAAATAATTTTTAATTCTACGCTATCCAACGTTTTCCCTACTGTTGCACCCTCTGGAGTGGGAATAGTAATTGTTACCCCTACGCTATCCAATGCTTTCCCTACTGTTGCACTCTCTGGAGTGGGAATAGTAATTTTTACCCCTACGCTATCCAACGCTTTCCCTACGGTTGCACTCACTGGAGTGGGAATAGTAATTTTTACCCCTACGCTATCCAACGCTTTCCCTACTGTTGCACTCACTGGAGTGGGAATAGTAATTTTTACCCCTACACTATCCAACGCTTTCCCTACTGTTGCACCCTTTGGAGTGTGAATAGTAATTTTTACCCCTACTCTATCCAATGTTTTCCCTACTGTTGCACTCTCTGGAGTGGGAATAGTTATTTTTACTCCTACGCTATCCAACGCTTTCCCTACTGTTGCACTCACTGGAGTGGGAATAGTAATTTTTACCCCTACGCTATCCAACGCTTTCCCTACTGTTGCACTCACTGGAGTGGGAATAGTAATTTTTACCCCTACACTATCCAACGCTTTCCCTACTGTTGCACCCTTTGGAGTGGGAATAGTAATTTTTACCCCTAAGCTATCCAATGTTTTCCCTACTGTTGCACCCTTTGGAGTGGGAATAGTAATTTTTACTCCTACGCTATCTAACATTTTCCCTACTGTTGCACCCTCTGGAATGGGAATAGTAATTTTTACCCCCACGCTATCCAGCGCTTTCCATACTGTTGCACTCAATGGAGTCGGAATAGTATTTTTTACCCCTACGCTATCCAGCGCTTTCCCTACTGTTGCACCCTTTGGAGTGGGAATAGTAATTTTTACCCCTCCGCTATCAAATGTTTTAACTACTAATGTTTTAATTTTGTTAGTAAATGTATGTATTATAATTTTTAAATACTTTTATGTGTTAATTAAATATAGAACATTTTATTTTATTCAAAATGTTTTATATATGTTTTTATTTTATTTTTATATAATTAATAAAGTTTATACATTAAATAAAGATAATAATAAAATGTATTTAAGAAAATATATATATATATATGTACACATTTATTAAGTTTACAATGATTAAATTAAGTTTATTTGTTATAAATAGTTAAAATATAAAAGTAATGTAATTTATTTTGTTAATGATATAAATAATATTTAATTATTTAATTTAAGTTATAATATTTTTTAAAGTCGATATTTTTTACATCTATATTTTTTACATCTATATTTTTGAGTCGATATTATTGTACTTACCTGTTTAAGTATAGGGAGTCGATATTTTTGTAATCGATATTTTTACATCTATATTTTTGTAAACTATATTCTTGTAATCGATATTTAAACATGGAACCATTGCTGATGGTCTATCTGTGAAACTTACATTCCTCCTCCCACCCAGCCCAACTAGGCCACCTGGAATAGTGTTGTCCAGACAATGATAGCAAGTGTACTTGCAAGATTGTTGTCACTGGTGCCTGGTGTTTGGAGCACAAGGGCAAATGTGGTAGTTGTAATAGGGTCAGACAGCAGTCCCCGTTGTCATCCATCTTGCTAGTACACCTCCACTCACTGTCAGGTAGCCATAGGACAAGATGAAGAGGTTTTGGTGTGTGTGTGTGTGGAGGAATGTTTGCTGCTACTCTGACTCCCATCAGGCTCAGTCTTACCCACACTCTTCCCACCCAATCAATCAATCAATGAATACATTTGTAAAGCACACTACTTACCCGTGAGGGTCTCAAGTTGCTGGGGGGAAGGGTGCTGCTACTGCTCGAATAGTCAGGTCTTGAGAAGCCTCCTGAAGGTTAGTAGGTCCTGGGTCTGCCGTAGGAGGATGGGGAGGGTTTTCCAGGTCTTGGTGGTGAGGTGGGAGAATGATCTGCCACCGGTGGTTGCCCTTCGGACACGGGGGAAGGTGGCGATGGTGAGGTCGGCGGAGCAGAGCTGTCAATTCGGGGTGTAGAAGGTGAGTCGTCTGTTGAGGTATGCCGGTCCGGTGTTGTGGAGCACCTTGTGTGCGTGGGTGAGGAGCTTGAAGGTGATCCTCTTGTTGACGGGAAGCCAGGGCAGGTCTCTCAGGTGAGGTGTAATGTGGCTGTGGTGGGGGATGTCGAGGATGAGGCGTGCAGAGGCGTTCTGTATGCGTTGTAGTCATTTCAGGAGTTTTGCCGAGGCTCCTGTGTAGATGGCGTTTCCGTAGTCCAGCTTGCTGCTGACGAGGGCCTGGGTTACCGTTCTTCTTGTTTCATTGGGGATCTATCTGTAGATCTTGTGGAGCATGCGGAGGGTGTTGAAGCAGGTGGACAAGACGGCGTTGACTTGCTTGGTCATGGAGAGTTTTGAGTTGACCCCTATCCTGACAAACGCAGCAGCCTAGGACAATGCCAATAGCACAGCAACACAGAGCCGGAAACATCCAATACAAGACAGGCATTATATCATAATACCTTTACAATGCAGGCATTACATCGTTAGCGCCATTACAGCGCACACCATTACAACGCATGTGCATTTACAACGCATGACTTTACAGTGCATTCTTAAGGTAAGATTTTTATTTTTATATGTGTTATTTTTTTAACTGTTTAAATTTGAGTTACTGAATGTTAATTTTGATATTCAATTCAATCTTTATTTCGGTATAAAAGACCATAAAAGGTTAACAAATAAAAATACAGTACAAGAGATCTACATTTATCATAACGAACTTAGGATACAATACTACCAAACTCAATAAACACTCTATAGGATAATCAAGCATATTATAACATTAAAAAAAATGTTTTGTCATTTTGATTTAAAAATAAATTAAAACAGATATGATGAATATTCATATCAGGCTGTAAAAGAAATTCAACTATACAATTCAATAAATACATCTAATATAGTATGTAAAAAAAGGCTTGCTTCAATAATAAATATAAAGACTAGTCTATAGATCATTATACATTTCATTTTGAAATCATAAAGCGCATATGACAAGTCGATTATGTTTCTAATACATCAACATAGAGTTTCGGGCCTACCCTTTTCCTTACTAAGCTTACACAAAGCAAATACCTACTGATGCTAAAAACGACTGTTTGCGTGGTGTCCGATCGTAATAGTCTTTCTTCTTCATGGCAGGATCTAGTACAAAGAAGTCGACAAATGGGTTTAATCCATTTCCTCCTACATCGTGAATAGACTGGGCAGAAGAACAATAGATGTGATTTGTTTTCTATTGAATCTAAATCATATGAACAACATATACCCTCCTCTGCTTCACCTAACGCCCATTTCGCTGTATTTGCCTTTATCTGGAGGACACCATAACGATATTTTAGATATAAAGATTTGTCTAACTGTGATTGTATTTAGTCTAAAAAAGGCTCAAACTTCAAAACTGTTTTTATTAGGAGGAACCGTGTTGTCAATGATCCGACAATAGAAGAATGAGACAAAAAATGATGTATAGAAGACCAGTAGGTTTGCTTTAAGAGCTTTTTTGAGGCCATGGTCAAGCCAGAGGGCACTTCCCAAAGGGCCTAAGTCCCAATTTAAAAAAAACTGTTGTATATGTGCTTTAACCAAGTCAAGCCAGTACCTCCTTTGAATCTTAGGATTTCCTCAGCCCCTCTCTATAATGAATAAGTTGATCTGTAGACCACTGGCAAACCCAAAATAGCAATGGTCTTAGGTTTGCCTGATCGTCCGCGCTGTGAACGTTTAAATCCATTCAAACAGGGGCTAGTTGTGTACGTATCGGAATGTTTAAAGCTTTCCTAAGAAACTTATTTTCATCCCACAGCTCCGCCCCATATAATGAAGCTGATTGTGCCTTATGTTTGTATACTTCAAGAGCGGGTGAGACTGCTTTAAACAAACTACTTTCAATTTTTCTTGTTATTGGGAAAGTGTTTTGGACTAATATAGTTTTAATTTTTTCTAACTTTGGTCTCCAAGACATTTTGGAGTTCAAAGTAATGCCTAAATAATTTAAATCATGCACATACTCAATCTTATGGTTGTTCACAGCTAAATTTTTCCTAAAGGTTTTGCGTGGGTGAACTGCCATATATTTCGTTTATTTCTAAACCATTAGCTTCGTAGTATAGCCCAAAAATATTTATTAGACTTTGCAGGCCTCTGGGAGTTTGGGAAATTAGAATCGTATCATCAGCAAAGAGGAGTGCCGGTACAGGCACCCCCCCCCCAGCTTAGGGGAATCAACTTTGCAACCCATGAGGTATTCAGGGATGTCATTGATGTATAGAAAGAATATTGTGAGAGCTAAAACGCACCCTTGCCTTACACCCATATTAACATCAATGGGTTCAGTAAGTTCACCCAGTGGACCCTATCTAACCCTTGCCCAGTTATCTTCATGTAGTCTTATTATCTGCAGGAGAATTTCTCCCGGTACCCCCTGATTTTTTAAAGACTTCCAAAGGAGATTAAGGTTGAACGCCACCTTTAGGTCCACAAAGGCAATATATAAGTGGCCCTTCCTGAATACTGTATATTTCCAGGCTATACAAAGAAATCTAAAAACCTGGTCAGTCGTGCTAGTCTTTGATCTAAAACCTGCCTGATATTGTGATAAAATATTGTATTTCTCAATCCAGTCGGTCAATTTATTTAAAATGTGCCTAGCGTATATCTTCTGTAAAACATCAATAAGACTGATTGGTCAATAGTGTGAAGGGTTATGGCGATCACCCTTTTTAGAAATAGTTGTGATCTCTGCCCCATTCCAGGTTTCTGGTATAGGTGCGCCTGAGGTGACAGAGTTACACAACTAATTGATATAAGGACCACAAACACCATGCTTCAATAAGTCTCCAGGTATTTTATCAGGACCAGGAGCCTTCCCTGGTTTTACTACATTTATTGCTGCCATTATTTCTTTCAGACTAAAAGATAATGGAGCTGCACTTAGGGCTATTTCATAGTCTGATGGGCAATAGTCAATGTCATTCGAGGAAGAGCAGTAAAGACTGGAAAAGTGTTTTACCCAAATATTTGCATCTAGGAAAAGGTCATTACTACATCTCCCATTCTTATTGCCTTTTGATACCAACCGCCAAAAAACAATTTGGTCTTTTGCTTTGGCTGCAACAATTAATTCTGTCCAAATGTTGTCTTCCCATTCTTTTCTTGTATAAGCTAATAGTCGCTAATATTCAGCCCTTTTTTCCCTTAAGGCCACTATATTTTTAGTTTTAGAAGCCAGAATAAGCTCCTTTTTTACAATGCGGCTTTCTTTATTGTAACACAGACTACTCAACTCTCCAGCCTCTACGATCCCATTTTTGGATATCTTCCGAATTTTACTTAGTATTGGTGTGAAATCTTTGACTAATCTACAATGAATTTCCACAATTGGGATCTCTGAAGCATGTGAGTCTACATACGGGGAAACCGTATTTGCAAAAGTATTGTACTACATTTCCCCCTATCAAAGGCCATTTCAAAGCTCTACTATTGTTACTTAATAAATGAAAAAGATGTATCACCAATGTCAAACATAGTGGGTAAATAGTTGCTCTCAGTTCTATCATCGACTACTAAGTTGTGAGCCATCGGCCACAGTTCAATCGAAACTAATATGTAATCTATATTACTCTTCTACTGAATGTAGGGGCTTTTGGACTATCAGAGGACAATCGGCCACTGCAAGCTCATAAGCAGTGCCCCGAGACGAGTCATAATAACTGCACAACAGCAGTTGTACAGGGCACTACCGGGGTGCTTTCCAATGGTGGGATATTATTGGCTAGATCTTCTTCCTCAAAGATATTTTCCAATCCAACCACAGGTTCAAATTTGCGGTTGAAATCGCCCCCCAAAATTATGAAAGCCCTTGAGTCAATGGAGCTTAGGAAATTATCTAAATGCTCAATGACCTCCGATTGCTTACTTGTGGAATATGACACGGATATATCCTGAGCTTGGATCAACAGTAAATAGAGTTCTTAGTAAATTAAGGTCAAGACGGTCTTCTTATCTTCGTTTATTACACAGCACTTCTTCCTTAACAATCCGAGCCACCAACACGTGTTTTGTCTTTAGTGGTATAAGCCACAGACTTCCTCAGGGCTAATGATAAAGGTTGGTTCTTTATGAAAATAAATGACAAGCAGTATCGCTGTAGTTAAGCACGAGAATTATTCAGCAAAAAAGAGAGGTTTGTGGCGATGTAGGTCAATCGCTTCTAAGAGTCTTCAAAATTAGTGTAAACCACCAACAAACCAGAAAACACAGCATCGTCCAGCACGAGTCTTGAGCAGTGGCGTCGAATATGGCCAAGAATATATGTTAGGAATATAAACTTCTTTTTTGTCAGGTGTGAAAAACTGTATTCCCAGAATATCCTGCGATGGAGACTTAACTACTTTAGCGTCAATACCTAGAGTCACCTTTACCCAAATAGAGAGGCCTCCTGAGGGCCTCCCTCTAACTGAAGTGATGGCATCTTTATTAAAGGATTTAAAGCTTACTTCATAAAAAGGTTCTAAGGTCCAAGTTTCTTGCAACAAAATTATTTCACTCTGCCCAATATATTCCTGCCATACAACATCTTCTATGTTCCCTTTAAGCCCTGCAATATTCCAGGAGATCAGTTTTATCTCTCCTCGACAGTCCGCCTTAGTTTGTTTCTTTCGCCCGTCTTCTGTTCTAGAATTGTGAGTAAGGTGATGATTTCTAATGTCCCTTCTATTGTTCTTGGGTGGGTTAGCCAGCTCATTATTCAACTTAGTGTCCTCAGTCAAGAGTAGCCCCTTCTCCTCCACCAAAAGTGGCTTCTGTAGGTCTTTGTTAACCTGTACTCTGTCTCTCTCTTCATCAACTTGAACCCTACTCATTGGTAATTTATTATCATTTTCAAAAATCTTAGATGTAAGGACTGTACTGTACGAGTGAGTGAGTGGATGTGTGTGTAAACCTAAGAATCAGTGAGTGTATATGTAGTTATTGGTGTTGGAGTCAATGGTTTTGAGGATGGCAGTCTGTAATTTAGAGTGGGTGTAGCAAATGTTATATTAGGGTGTGAGAAGATGTATCAAATTATCACATGGATGATGTCATCACTGATATAATCAGTGATGTAATTTGATATGTCATCAGTGATGTCATCAGTGATGTCACTGACCATGTCATGAGTGATGTAATATGTGATGTCATCAGCAGTGCATTGCGGGGGCGTGAGTTATAGTTAGCTGAACTAACTATAACGGGGAAATTTCTCTGGTTTTATACGAATGAAATGTCCAACTAACTATAACTTTCCCTAAAACCTATGATTTTTTCAGTGAATTTCTAAAGTTTTTTGAATGCTAATTACTAATTATAACGTGCCTGAAACCTATGTTTTTTTTCAGTGAATATATATATATATTACCTACTGGCGGTCGCCAGTAGGTAGTTATAGTTAGGACCTAGTTTCCATAGGAAATCCGCAACATTCTATTTGGAATAACTTTGGCGCCGGTGGAGGAATCTTTGCAAAATTCTCCAAGAAAATGGTCTGCTCCGCTCCGCTCCTTCCCTGAATGTTTGGGGTTGATTCGTCAAGTGGGGGCCGAGAAAAAAGGGGGTTCAAAAACTGTTTTCCCCATGCAATTTTCCATAGAACCTTTAGCCAGGGCTACAGCCCGAATGGCTGATCAGAATTACACCAAATTTGGCAAAAAGGTAGAGTTTGGTTCTCAGATTACCCTTTTTGTTAAATGGTGTAAATCCGTTCAGTAGTTCCTGAGAAAATAATAGATACATCTTAAGGAGCTTACCGTACGCGTACGGTAAACGTACGGTAAAGCGTACCATTACGAGCACCAGCTGCATACTCATTGGCTGTCAACTGTCTGTCAACACTCCAAACCAGGATGTATTTGCAGCCATCTTGTGCCTCGGTAGAACTGAGGCACAAGAAAGCAGAAAAACAAAAGTGCAGAATGCAAAAAGGGGGCAGGGTAGAAACACACTGACTCCCTAGGCATGCTCAGGGGGTCCCACAAGGACCCCCAAGGCCAAAAACAAATGTATTTTTTTTTAAATCACGGGATACATGCAGGTACGCGCACCCTGTAAAAAAAAAAAAAAACGGTCTGCTTTTTTAAAATTAGCCCCTGGGGGAGCATATCACAGGGGCATATGCAAAAATTTGTGGGGGGCACAATCCCACCCCACACTGACCCGGGGACTGACACCCCCCGGGGCAAAGTAATTATGATAGCGAGGGGCACACTGCCCCCCCACAGTCCAGGGGACCGCCACCCCCGGGGCTTTGATATTGATGATCAGGGCCTCTAAGGCCCCCTGAGCCCCGGGGACCACCACCGCCCGGGGCTTTATGACTAAGTATGCGGGGGGCTCATGGGGCTTTGTTTGTTTTTTTAAACCTGTGTGGGGTGCTCAAGCCGACCCACAAGCCCTGGGGACCGCCACCTCCCCGGGGCTTTTATCAGGTGGGACGGGGGCTGCACGGCCCCCCTCCTTGAGCCCTCGATGGCCCTGGGGACATCCACCTCCCAGGGCCGGCTCCTGCAGTGTTCCAGGGTGCCTACCCTGGGACACTGCTGTTTGCTATGGTAGGGCAGGAGCCTCGCGTCTGCCTCCCTACCATAGCAAACTTCTTTGGTTTTTGGAAGAGAGAGCAGGAAACCTGCTCTCTCTTCCAAAAACCAAAGACTATTGCTTTTCTGCATGGGGAGCAGCATGTTAGCTGCTCCCCATGCAGAAAAGCAATGCTGGCTCCCGAAGGACGTGGGGAGCCGGCTGGGACTATGGGGGCTTTGGGGCTCCCCTCACGGTCCCCAAAGTTGTATTTGATCCCCGGGGGATGGGGTCCCCGGGGATTGTAAAAAATTAGTAATACCGGCTATTTTTTTTTATGGTAAACCATGCTCGTACGGACGAAGTACAGTGCGAAGTCTGTAAGTCGTCCCGAAAGCGTACCTAAGCAAGATAAATAAAAATATTTTTCAGATATTTATGAAGTGTATGTGTTTAGATGTTGGGTGGTTCTAAAAAGAGCCCTTGTGTTTATTGGGAGATTTTAGTACTTACAAGTAAGTACCGATGCAGAGACTAAAGTTCAAAAGGAAGACTCTGTTGCCCTCATCTGTAAAATGTTCACCATCTCTCCTATAGATGCCATATTAAAGCGCAGATTGTTATGGTAAATGGACCCCATTCTGTAGTCTCTGAGAAACGCAGAAACAGATTTATTCACATGTTTCCTAGCTTTGTCAATTTGTGGACAAAATTGATTGGACCACTTCCAATTCTGCCTTTGGCATATATGAGAATAGACAAAGGTAGTTTGAGAGAAAAGTGACATCAGTTCAGTAAAGGTGTCCTTCATAAAAATTTCCAGACCTACCCCAGTCAGAGTGCCCAGGTCATTTCCACCACAGTGCACAATTATGAGGTCAGGGTGTTGGATATGCAAAAAGGATTTCACCAATGGCATCAATTGGTGACACTTTAACCCTCTCTGTCCAATCCATTTAATGTCTACATTTGGTAAACCTAGGTCTTTGTGAATTCCTTTCTGTTCTGCGTACCTTTAACTCCAGAAAATATAGCTGTGTTGAAGGACTGGGTTCTTTAAGGCCCAGCGGTGCCAGGGAACAACACCTGAAACCTTCGTAGGTTACCTGCTCTGGCGTACAAGTGACAGAGACACGGGACACTTCCTTCGGCGTCAAAGATCAGCGTTTATTACTCCAGGGATACAGAAATCGCAAGAAGTACAACATAGTGTAGGTTCCGAGAGTCTACTTCAAATTGCAAAAGGGAATCACTTCTTTTATACACATTTTCGTCATTGCTCGACATAACGAACAAAAGGTTACAACTCAGTTCCCACAGTAAACTTCAAAAGGATTGCATTCATGTTGTCAGAAGCCCGGAACATGATTATAGTAACATTGCCGGTTCCCAACTGTAAAAGCACATCATCTCTCCATGAGGCACATTCCACTCTAGTTGTAAACAGGCGAAAGAAAGAGACAGGAACAGGTGTAAGAAAGACAGACAACCGTAACAGAAGAGTGTGGGGGCAATATCGGAAGCGTGATCACAGGATCAAAGGACTCAAACCTAACATATGTAAAGCTGAAACAATAGACCAACACGGCAGAATAAGCCTCAAGCTGAGCCATCTGCCTTTGCCGTGTCATTCCCCCGGTCGTAAAGACGACCCCAAAGAATATTCATCTTCCGCCAGAGCTTGGGAATCCCAGGGTCACGAAGCGGACATTGTCCCTTCGCTGGCTACGTGAGGGCAAGAAACAAAATGGATGCCGTATCTAAAATGGAACCCGAGGGTTCAGATGGAAAAACCCGTAAAGGAGACGAACCCTTCTAAGTAGTGTAGCGTAAACGTATATACCTACTAATCTCGTCATTTACGGTTCATAGATACCAAACTCGTCCATATCCGAGCATGCCCAAAACGTCGTAATGATTCTCACGGAACCTCAGACGCTCCTTTTGCCCTCAGGTAGGCAAGCACTAGTCGAAATCAGAATCAATTTCGATATTCATCAGATCATTCAGGTGTTGTTGAAACATCATCCTATCCATCAATGTCTCTTTGGTCACAGATGGCCTTCTTATACACGTTGTAGCACAAAGGCCATATAAGGCAGGACCACACTGCACACAAAGACAACACGTGAACAGAAACGCTTCAACCACTCCTATGATCATCAGAAGCTTCCAACCCCAAGTCGACATCAGACCCCAAAACCATCCTAGAAGCGTCCAATCTCCCTCGTCCACGTGTATGGACTCCAAGATTTTATGCAACTTTGAGATGGCTTGATAAACAGTTGGAGCATTATCAGGGATGAAAATGCAGCAGCTCGAATGGATTACCTTGCACACACCACCTCTATCTGCAAGCACAACGTCTAGAACCATACGGTTCTGTAGCGTCATAAGTCTATCCGCTTGAAGCTCTGCTGTCAGGTTACCAAGGGCACTTGCAGTGATATTAGCAGTCAACTCCACCACACGAGTCAACTGTCTAAAGTTCCTACTATTAACCATAGGACCCCAAAACGGTAGGAAACTCTTAAAGAAGTCTCCTGCCTCTCGACTGGCAGTGTCCTCTTTACTAACGACGCCTCTCACAACTCTAGTCTTGTGATAGTTTGAGGCAACCGTAAAAGTTGGTGGCAAAAGATTCGCGATATAGCAGGTGCCTGAAAAGTCACGAGGCAACCACGTATAAGCACGATCTTAACACACAAAATAAGTACCCTTGGCAGTCAGGAAGACAGGGGAAGAGAGCATCGGTAAGACATACGTCTCAGTACAAGCACTCTTCCCAAGCTGAGCTCTTGGATTTCGACCAAGGCCTTGCAGACAGAAATGGCCGAGATGAGGTACGATCCAAATCGGAGATGAGCTTTTAAGCTGTCTATAACTTACTAACATACTATACTCAACCTCACTCAGATCCTTGTAAGCTCGCACCTCTTCCTCTGGGATAATTGTTGCATCAAAAATATCTTTATCTAAATCAGCAATCGCTATCGCCAAAGGCTTGTGGTACGGGCCGGGACTAAGGTCTGTGGAGCGAGGCTCTCGACGGGGGTAGGAATCTAGTGCACTACAGAACATAGTTTGGAATCCTCGAGCTGACCCCTGGGTGCTGTAAGGAAGAACCAAATACGGAATACCTTTATCCATAGTATGTGGCATTAACCCACACACCCAACAATTGGTAGTATTCATCACCAACTGATGCTGATGCAGGAGTTGGACAAAGGAATTGTTCATAAATTCCGCACGTCTGGCCTGTTCATGTTGAGGCAGAAGATGAAAGGAATGTGGTGAAATAGTAGAAACAGAATTTAGGTCAAGTGAGAAGGAAACGGGTGAAATGGAAGGCAATAATAATCGAATCCCAAAGTACACTCCACCCACTAGTAGCATAGAAACAGTCAGGAACAACATAAAAACCTGAAACAGAAAACATTTTGTTCGAAACATCTTATGCAATTTGGATCTTTGTACCGCCATTTTGTCTATGTCCGACAGCTTAGAAAACTCCATCCTCTAAAAACCGTCCGTGACGTTCTTGACGCACTTCGTTCTGAGTAGCGACTATCAATTCCCAGGAGTTCCCAGAAATTGATAAAAGGCAATCGACCTAGTGTCAGAAACCTGCTAAACAGAAGGAGGTACCCGCACGGCCCTACGGTCAACCCAGATGGTAGGTCTAATTAATTTATCTTTTAATTAGCATAAGTCTCCTAGCTGCAAGGAAAAAAATAATGCACACACAATATGCAAAATCATAACATTCATGGCAACTGTAAGGGGTAACGTGAATTCAAAAATAAACAAATGCATTAGTCTTTATTGCGCGATCGATGAAAATATCGAGTTTTTCCAGGTTGAGTTTGCTCTTCAAATAACGGTTCTGATGGCACAACAGTGTTCGATTGTTCAGGTAACAGTTCAGAACTTGAACTCTCCAATGCTGATGATAACGGTATCGTTTTCGATGATTCGACAGGGATATCTGATTGAACTAAATCGTTCCCTACAGGCTGGGCATCACTAAATGGTACATAGTACAAAGGGGCCCCTGTTTCAGTCGAGGCGACTCCTTCCTTCATCCATGTGTCTACTGGCAAAGGAAGCGGAACCTTCTTGGTGTGGGTGGCATGCACCCAGTGCTTTCTTCCTTCCAGTCGAACTGCAGTCCTCGTCGCCAGTAACACCTGGTGGGGTCCCACGAATCTTGGCTCAAGATTGCGTTTTCGTCCAAAATTTCGGGTAACGACCCAGTCGCCAGGTTGGAGCCGATGACCAGGACCTTCTGTTTGTGCCGGTAGACCCTCGTAAACCTGTTGGTGAATCAAACTTAATTTAGCAGTCAGATCATGAAGATAGTCAATCAACATTGGATATTCAAGTCTGTTAAATTCCTTAGGCCTTGGGACTCCCCAAAGGTTCGCAGGACGGCCAAACACAATCTCATATGGGCTAAGCCCTACTCGAGAGTGCACAGTCGCTCTGGTCGATAAGAGGGCTAGAGGCAAAGCATCTGGCCATGATAAACCAGTTGTGGCCTGGATTTTGGCAAGTTTCAGTTTCAGGGTACCATTGTATCCTTCCACTAAACCCGCCGACTGAGGATGATTAGCACTATGGTATTTTTGATGAATACCAAGGCCACTGCATACACTTTTCATCACACTTCCCACAAACTCACTTCCGTTATCCGACCATACAATCCGTGGCATGCCATACCTAGGGAAATACTCTTTGAGCAACACTTTTGCTGTAGATAGGGCAGTATTATCTTTAAGGGGGTAAGCCTCAATCCATCTAGAGAATGCACAAACTACAACCAAGACATACTTCAGGTTGTTGCATCTCTCCATATGGATGAAATCCAACTGAATAATTTCAAAGGGACATGTAGGAGGGGCAAAATGACCAGGTGGAGTAGGGGTGCCCTTGCCAGGATTATACATCAAACATACCATGCAATTCTTAACCACTCTCTCCACACACTTAGTAATCCCCTCATTCTTCCATACTGGGGACAACAACTTACATATGCCTTTTGCGCTAATATGTGACGTGCCATGAGCCATGGTAACAACGGCAAGCACATATGCATCCGGTAACATCCATCTCCGCCTTTCTGACAAATCAACCCAACATCCATTCTCATCTAACTTCCCCGTGCTTTCTTTCCACTGAGTCTTTTCCATCTCGGTAGCCTCATTCTGTATCTCTTTCACACTCTCAACTGTGTCTTCACACATACCAGTCTCCGCTGGCCATCTTACTGAATTCGTAACGTACATTCGATTTGTCAGGTCTCTAGCTGTCTCCTTAGCAATATTATCCGCAAACGCATTACCGCGGCCAACATCATCTTTCACTTTCCGATGCGCACTGCATTTGATTATTGCCACCTGTTTAGGCAATGTAAGTGCATCCAAAAGGTCATTCACAAGTTGTCCATGCTGTATCTTCGTGCCATGCGACGTGAAAAACCCTCGTTCTCTCCACAATCGACCAAAACTGTGCGCTACGCCAAATGCATACTGACTATCGGTAAACACATTCACCCGCTTTCCTCTAGACAACACACACGCTCTCGTCAACGCGATCAATTCAGCTGCTTGGGCCGAATTCTGTCTCAATCTCGCAGTTTCCACAACCGTACTCAACGTCACTACAGCATACGCAGTCGTCGTATCACCATTCGGCAACTTGAAGCACGAGCCATCAACATACAAAGTACCATCGGGATCTATCAATGGAGTGTTTTTCAGGTCAATGCGACCCTTCGTCTCTTCTTCAGTTCTCAAGTAACAATCATGTGGTGCTACATCATCTGATTCCATGTTGATCGGCAACAATGTTGCTGGGTTCAACACATTACAACGCTTTATCCGTATATGACTTGCCAAAAGTGTCAGCTCATACCCAGACAACCTTGCGCTCGTCAGGTGTTGAGTTTTCGTTCGGTTCAGAAGAGTGTCAACTGCATGCGGAACCATCACCGTAAGCATATTATCCATGACCAAACCTGCGGACTGTCGAATGGACACCGCAGCTGCTGCTGTTGCTTTCAGACAACTCGGTAATGCTCTAGCTACTGGGTCTAAGGTTGAGGAAAAATACGCACATGGGCGTTGTTTGTCGCCAAATTGTTGCGTCAAGACACTCAACGCACAACCATCCTTCTCGTGAACGTACAGTGTGAACGGCTTACCGTAATCGGGAGTACCTAACACAGGAGCCGAACACAACACATCACGTAATTCCGAAAAACTTTGCTGACACTCTTCAGTCCAAGGCAAAGGAGTCGAAACATCCTTGCACGTGAGAGCTAACAATGGCTTCGCTAATAATGAAAAATTTGGAATCCATTGTCTGCAGTATGACGTAATACCTAGAAAGGCACGCACATCTCTCTGAGTTTTTTGGCACAGTCATTCGCGCAATCGCTGCAATTCTTTCTGGGGTCAACCTTCTCCCTTCTTTTGCCAATAAGTGACCCAAATAGGTTACTTCTTGACAACAATATTGCAGCTTAGAAGGTGACACCTTGTGATGTAAGGCACATAAATGCTGCAACAACGACACTGTAGTGGTTCCGCAAATAACCTCGGTATCAGCAGCCACTAATAAGTCATCAACGTAGTGAATCAAAGCTGCACCCGTTGGTGAAATACAAATGCATCCAGTTGACTTTTAAGGGCTTGACTGTAGATCGATGGACTCTCACAATAGCCCTGTGGTGCGCGTTTAAATCTAAAACTGCGACCACCTAGTGAGAATCCGAATAGATCTCTGCTTTCCTCAGCAATCGGAATGCTAAAGAAAGCATTCTTTAGGTCAATCACCGTGAACCAGGAGGCAGAAGCTGGAATTAAGGTCAACAAGGCCGTGATATCTGGCACCACAGGAAATTGTGGGACCACGATCTTATTCACCTCTCTTAAATCAATTACAAAATGGTACACAGGAGGTTTAGATGGATCAGTTCGTTTCAGGATGGGTAACACAGGACTATTACACACATTTCCCCAAGTTTCTTCAATGACATCCTTTTCGATCAGGTCATAAACGATCGCTAATAGCGCTCGCTCACCATCAAGAGAAATACGATATTGAGGTATACGTGGTAATCGCACATTTGATTTCAACTGGACCACATAAGGTGGAATGTCCAACAAACCCACATCATTGGGGCCCGTGGCCCATAGTGACGCAGGAAGGGAACTCAGTTCCGGTGGGAACTTATCGATCGATAAGTACATAGGAGAGATTATTCTCTGACCTAATGTAAGCTCCACTCCCGCAGGAGAGCAGTACAAAGTCGCATATAACCGTTTTAACAAATCCAAACCCAAGAGATTCTTGCCACAACCAGTGGAGAGAATCAAGGGAGCCTCCAGCTCACGAGGACCAATCGTAAGGGGCAAAGGGCTGGAGACAGGATTGCTAACAGGGGCACCAGAGAATCCAACGGAAACATTCGTTAAGCCGGACAAAGGTGCGCCAGGGAGTTTTGAATGCATGATGGAACTTTTTGCTGCACCAGTGTCCAACAGAAAAGGCTCAACTACGCCAGATGTAGCAACTGCGACGTAAGGCCCTCTCTGATCAACCGGAACTGACACTACTCCCTCTCTTTGTCGGTGGCTGTCCTAGTAATGATCACCTGCCTCAATCTCATGTCCAATGTAATAATCGTCCACATGGTACTGTGCCGATCTATCGGACCTCGCATTCCGCTGATCAAAACAATTATTCGCATCCAACGAAGTAGGAGAGCGCTCATTCTGATTCTGAGAGTTACCACGACCTCTACCTCAAAATGCCTGTTGGGGACCACCACGTCCCCCTCGAGCCAAAACATGATTATAGCGATCACGTAAAGTGGGACAATTAAATTTGATATGTCCCTCTCCCCTACAATATGCACACTGATTATATCCAAGCATAGATCTAAAGTCAGAGGAGTCAGAGCGTGACTGCATCCTGGAAGACTATGCCTGTGGCCGATACTGCTGTTGCGAATCATTTTGATTCGAACGCGGAGGATACGCTTGTTGCAACAAAACCTTCGTTTTAAGCTCCTTCGTTTTCTTATCTGAACGATCACTTTCTTCTTTTTCCCTATTTTCGTAGTATTGAGCCGTCGCTAGTATTTGAGCAGTGGTTGAAACGGCCCATGCACTTTCTGAATTTTTCAATTTGTTGCATAGTTCAGGCAACAAATTTAACACAAACTTATCAACAAATAACCGCTGTCCTCCCTCCGTACTCATGTCCTGACCACTATGATCAATGAATGCTTCCTCAAATCTAGTAAAGAAATCGGGGACACTTTCGTCTTTCTTTTGCTTACAAGCCGACAATTTGTCCCAATTCACCCTCATCGCTGGCATAAGCGTTTTCATGAGCGTAATGATTCTTTGCGGCAAATCCGTAATTAACTGCTCGGGCTTAGCCCCACCAATTTGTCGTCCATCAGCCGCTAATAGCGTAGCCCAATCACCACCCAACTCAGCCAAATGATTCTCTTGGCGGATTTTTGCCCAAATCGGTTGCGGTACAATATTACCAAACAACATGTCGATGTCAGCAAGGTTCATAATAGAAGCATCCACCAGTTGGGATAACTTCTTATAATAACCCGCCGGATTTTTGCGTGGATCAGGCAAGGATTGCTTCACCTGTAAGACTTCTGATCGCTTCCATGGGAGGTGTATCCAAACCCTTTGGAAATACGGCAGAACCACAGGATTAGCGTTCGGATCCCCTGGCATCCAAACTGGCGGAACCTCTCTCATAGGATACTGACCGGAGTTCGCTTTTGGAGTATCGGAATCGTCATCAAACGACACCCGAGAAGGCACTGTAGACCTAAAGGCTAATAATCGCTCTAATGCACGTCGTACATCTGCACCTACGATCATACCATTCAAAAAACAACTCTGAAGTTCGGTCATCTCGGGCGGTACATCATCTAAGTCATCATTATCCCACTCTTCCCTCAAGGAGTTGCACATTTCTTCAAACACAAATCTCTGTGTCGGCTCATTGAACTGAGAAAATGTATCGAAAACTATGCGTGAGGTGTATTTAGCAGGGTGTCTAATCCATCTACGCGCCATAGTTTCTAACGTCGCTCTCTCTCTTCCACCAGGGATTTGACTTCGTCTCTGGGGAGTTTCAGAGACATCAGATTGAAGTAACGATCCGGAAAGTGGGGAGTAGAGGGTAGCAACTGAGTTAGGGATACGATTACAAACGGAAGGAGAAGAGGAAAAAAGAACAGGAGCAACAGCATTAGAAGTGGTTATAGGATCAGTGGGGGTAGCAGGAACAATAGACTGAGAAGGTACAGGCAAAGAAGCAGTAGGAAGAGGAACAGGTAGAGGAGCAAGAACAGGACCAACACCAGGCTGACCAGTAGCCGCCAAAACAACAGGAGGGGGAACAGGAGGAACTACAGGAGCCGTAGCACCCTGAGCATAAGGAGGCGGTGATTTCATTAAATACGCTAACAAAGGATCCTCTTTCGAGTCTTCTTCCTTTTTATCGAGATTTGACGATAACACCGGATAACATTTATCCGCCCACATGTGATGCAGTCTAACTGAAACTTCCGTTTCTTTATCTGCTTTATCTTGATGGTGACGTCCTGCATCTTGCATTATCGTAATGATACTACTTTCTTTCTTATTTTTCTTAAGCTGTTTGATTTCTTTCTGCCTGGCCTCTTTGCGCCATAACCGAAAGGAATCGAACATAGCCGGCCTAGATTTTCTTTTAAACAGTTTCGCTTCGAGATTATCTAAAATTTCAGTATCGAAACTTCCATGTGATGGCCAACTAAGGTCACCAACATTTTTCGTATAACGAATCCAATATTCATTATATATAATAGGGCCCACACCATGTCGACTATAGAGCTCATATATCGGAGTTCCAACTGGAGGTATCGGACACGAGTCCTCCAACCGGGAGTCCATACTGTGACATTTAAAGAAACCAAGGAAACCACTATGGCCAGGCATCTTGCACGCTAACCTAGTATCAAACTTCAAGGGTTATCGAAGTACAAAATCTTCGTGAAATACAAAACCCTTGGTTTTTGGCAATTGCAACTGTCAAATAACAACTAAGAACCAACAACTAAGAACCACAAATGCAATGGAACCATGCAAAAATGACTAAGCACCAACAACAACCAAGGATACTGGGAGCGACCCACAAATACTTAACTGAGAGCTCAATGGCGTCATCAGGAAGGCCCGTCTGTCGTCTCGCCTATACAAAGGACTACGCCAGGTGCCAAAACAGGTCGACAGTCAGAGCATCGGTCCGTCGCAACCGTCAGGAGGCGGGGATCTTCGCAGGAAAAGTCTTCGAACCACTTATTTCGACAACAGGATCGATGAAGCGGGGTGCACCTTTCCTCGGAGATTTCACACGAAGTTCCTCACGATCGTCAGGTTTTGGACCGGTACCGCTGATGTCGCCCCACGTTGGGCGCCAACTGAAGGACTGGGTTCTTTAAGGCCCAGCGGTGCCAGGGAACAACACCTGAAACCTTCGTAGGTTACCTGCTCTGGCGTACAAGTGACAGAGACACGGGACACTTCCTTCGGCGTCAAAGATCAGCGTTTATTACTGCAGGGATACAGAAATCGCAAGAAGTACAACATAGTGTAGGTTCCGAGAGTCTGCTTCAAATTGCAAAAGGGAATCACTTCTTTTATACACATTTTCGTCATTGCTCGACATAACGAACAAAAGGTTACAACTCAGTTCCCACAGTAAACTTCAAAAGGATTGCATTCATGTTGTCAGAAGCCCGGAACATGATTATAGTAACATTGCCGGTTCCCAACTGTAAAAGCACATCATCTCTCCATGAGGCACATTCCACTCTAGTTGTAAACAGGCGAAAGAAAGAGACAGGAACAGGTGTAAGAAAGACAGACAACCGTAACAGAAGAGTGTGGGGGCAATATCGGAAGCGTGATCACAGGATCAAAGGACTCAAACCTAACATATGTAAAGCTGAAACAATAGACCAACACGGCAGAATAAGCCTCAAGCTGAGCCATCTGCCTTTGCCGTGTCATTCCCCCGGTCGTAAAGACGACCCCAAAGAATATTCATCTTCCGCCAGAGCTTGGGAATCCCAGGGTCACGAAGCAGACATTGTCCCTTCGCTGGCTACGTGAGGGCAAGAAACAAAATGGATGCCGTATCTAAAATGGAACCCGAGGGTTCAGATGGGAAAACCCGTAAAGGAGACGAACCCTTCTAAGTAGTGTAGCGTAAACGCATACACCTACTAATCTCGTCATTTACGGTTCATAGATACCAAACTCGTCCATATCCGAGCATGCCCAAAACATCGTAATGATTCTCACGGAACCTCAGAGTCCCACAATCCACACTGTAAGCATCTTGAAGAGAGGTCTGGATGCACTCAGATGGTCTGTGTAAATGAAATGGCAGTTTGAAAACTAAGATTTTTCTAAAATGGTGGATTAGATACAGTTTTGAAATAAAAAAATAATTGATTGGTTGTTTGAGAACATTCTACACTGAAAACTAGGGTGCATGTTTCTGTTTTTTAAAAGCCTGTTATTTATTGGTTAAGAAAAAGTGCTAGAAAAGAACATTACTGAAGATAAGCTGGTATATTGAGAAGTCAAGCACACTTGCTGTTTTGATTTGCAACAATGTATCATGAACTTTTCACTTGTGTGATCAGTTAGGTGTTCTGTGAAGTGTTTCTATGGTAACTGGCAGAATGTGGAATGGGGAAGGGTTGAAAGTTTTGTCAGTTGGAAAGGGTTCAAAAGTTCAAGTAATAGAAAAGTGTGTTTCATTTTGATTTAATGTGGGAATACATGTGATTTGTTTTTTATTTGTATATGTGTGTAGATTGAGTGTGTAGATGGACAGGAAATGTTTTCTCTTTTCTATAGGACTTCCTGGCCTCCTAGGGTTGCTTAGGGGGTTTTACAATGATCCACAATGTCAACATCTTTATTTTTTTTGGTTAGGTACGTTCACGGGACGACTTACAGACCTCGCACGGTACGTTGTACGTACATGCATGTTACGTGCATGGTAAATCTATTGTAAAAAAAAATAGCCTCTATGACTAATTTTTTATAATCCCCAGGTACCCCATCCCCCGGGATAAAGTAATTATAATAGTGGGGTTACACGGCCCCCCGCAGCCCCGGGGACCGCCATCCTCCGGGGCTTTAAAAAAGAAAACATTTAAATATATGTGTGAGGGTCTCAAGCCCCCCCCCCCACATGCCATGGGGATGACCCCCCCGGGGCTTTACGATCATTGGGAGGTGGGCCATGCGGCGCCCCTCCTGGACCCCTCAATGGCCTTGGGGACCGCCACCTCCCAGGGCTGGCTCCTGCAGTGTCCTGGGGTGCCTACCCTCCGGACACTGCTGTTTGCTATGGTAGGGCGGGAGCCTCGCGGCTCCCACCCTACCACAGCAAACTGCTTTCCTATTTGAAAGAGAGAGTAGAAAGCAGATTGCTTTTCGTCAGAGAGAGCAGCATGTAAGCTGCTCTCTCTGACGAAAAGCAATGCCGGCTCCCGAAGGACGCGGGGAGCCGACTGGGACCGTGGGGGCTTTGGGACTCCCCCCACGGTCCCCAACGTTATATTTGAGCCCCAGGGATGGGGTCCCCGGGATTATAAAAAATTAGTAATACCGGCTATTTTTTTTTTACGCTAGATTTACCGTACGCATACCATGCTCTTACGGATCACGTACGGTGCGAAATCTGTAAGTCGTCCCGTAAGCGTACCTAGGCAAGAAAAAATCAATGAAAAATTATATTTTACAGATATCTATCACGTGTATGTGTTTATTTGTTGGTTGGTTCTAATGAAACCTTTTCTCTTTTTTAGTACCTATAAGCAAGTACTTACGCCTAGTCTATTGAGGAGCAGTGTTTTATAGTGTGCTGAACTTTTGACCTCTGTTGACAGTTGACTTCTGCATGATCTGTTGGGGGTAGGGTGGAAAGTTATGTCAGTTGGAAAAGTTTGAAATAACGAAACCAATAGAAATGCACACACTGTTCTATGCACCTGCAAATTTGCCTTTTATATGTTGAATTTCCCAGTCTCTATCCTTCCACTTCCACTAAACACTCTGTTTTGTAGTGATCAGTGTATAGTAAGGCATTCGCTACATTAAAACACTAATCAGTAGATGTACAATAAGTGGTACATCCCTATACATATGCCAGTTATTGTGCAGTGTAACATCACCACCATGGATGCACCATATTTATAATGTGTTGCACTATAGGGCAAAAACGGCACAGATATGTGATGTATCTGTGCTGTGAAGATGGCGCATTGCTTGACTTTTGTTGCAAGTGCAATGCAGCTCCAGCAATGCTCTTGGGACTCTATGCTCATAATGCTGTGTCAATCCTTACACCTGCTTCAAGCAGGTGCAGGGTTTTGACACAGCATAAGCCCAAAAGTGAGTGAATTAAATCTCATAGATTTTACTTAGTCAATTTTAGGGGTCGATCCTACACCAGAACATCCTCTCCCCGTGCAGGAATGCCTCCTTCTGGCGCAGGGCTTACAATGTGATGCACCTTCCAAATGCGTCACATTGTAAATACCACACACCATGGCACATCTTTTGCACCACCGCTGCGTCTCAAAAGTGACGCAACGGTGGTGTAAAAGAGGCATAAGGGGGTTCTAAATCCACACTTAAGAAAACAGTAAAAGAAAGTTGAAAAATAAGAAAAAGGGGCAGGGTAGGAACATCCTGACCCTCTAGGCCTGCTCAGGGGGCCCCACATGGATCTTTAGGCCCAAATTGTATTTATTTTTTTAAATAAAAAATCACGGGTACGCGTATCATACGCGTACGCGATGAAAAAGGAAAAAAAAACTAGAAGTCCGCTTTATTCCTAATTAGTCCCCGTGGGGGGCCAAATTCTGGGGGCAATTTTTTTCCATAATTCATGTAAGGCCCCCCGAGCCCCGGGGTCCGCCACCCCCTCGGAGCTTTTAAAAAAAAAAAGAATTTTAAAGTATTTTTTCAGCCACACACCCCGGGGACCACCACCTTTATGGGGCAGTAATATTTAAAAGACCCCCAGCCCCGGGGACCTGCACCCCCCGGGGCTTTTGAATTTTGGGAGGGGGTCGCGCGGCGCCCCTCCTGGAGCCTTTCATGGCTCTGGGGTCCGACACCTCCCAGGGCCGGCTCCTGCAGTGTCCTGGGGTGCCTATCCCCAAGACACTGCTGTTTGCTATGGTAGGGCAGGAGCGTTGCAGGTCCCACTTTACCACAGCAAACCGCTTTCCTATTTGAAACAGAGAGTAAGTTAACCTGCTCTCTCTTTGAAGTAGGAAAGCAGATTGCTTTTCATCAGCGGAAAGCCGGCTGGGAGCATGGGGTCATTGGGGCTCCCCCCACGGTCCCCAACGTTATATTTTCGCCCCGGGGGATGGGGTCCTCGGGGTTATAAAAATTGAGTGATAGAGGCTATTTTTTTTTTTAACTTTGTATGTTGAATCTATGAATGTATGTTGGCAGTGTGTGTTGACTAGGGTTTGGCTGTCGCAGATAGTATTTCTTCTCCCCGTGGCTTTGTGTACCTAAGTCTAAAGGGAGCTTATACAGGTCGATTCTAGGTTGGCAGTGTGTGTTCACTAGGGTGTTGGCGTTTGTGTACCCCCTTTGCAGCTCCTTAAACATTCAAAAATATAATTTCTGCAAAATCTTTTCTGTGTTGGGCAACAGCGTATTACCCAAGTGTCTTTGTCATCCATGTATCTTTTTTACTTTATTTGAATTCCGCTTTATTTACAGTATCTTTCTACCTCTCATCACAATGAGTTCCACAGCGTAGCGCCGTTGCAGTGTTCTTAGCCTTCTTGTTCTTTTGCTGACTTACCAGTTTGTGTTCAAGATTTGTCGTCCTATTTGTGTAGCTTTCCTTTGTGTATCTTTTGTGCAGACTTCTTTTGTATCTGACTTTGGTTATTCAGTGTTTGATCCAGTGTCCTGAACATAGCAGTACATCTGTAGACATGTAGTTTACTCCTTTCCTTTCCCTCCCTCTATCCTAATTGACAACGTAATGGGGGGAGTCAAAGTAAGGCACTCCTGTCATCACTGTTTTAAGCTTGCAACACTGTAAGTAGGACACGGGTTAAGAAACCCAGCCTCCACCACTCTTGGACTCTCCTGGTCCTTGTTGCCACCTCGTTTGCTGTGTCTTAGGTATTTAATCTCTGCACTTGACCGTGGTCCTCATACAGTGTATTTTCATCATAGTCGAAGCACATACAATCCATCATTTTATCTGCTCCTGCCCATCATTCTGTGTGGTGGTACCAACACCACATATTGCACATTATAGAACACCTTGAGTGTACCCGCCATCAAAACGTCTCCACTGGCCATTGTACATGCAGACCTTGGACCACCCTTTTCATCCATTCTTGCATCCTGAGATGTAACCTCTTTCCTATGTTCTTCACCTCCTAGTTTACCCTTTTAAATATTCAAATCTTTTGGAAAGACATTACTAATCCTTATCATCGAAAAAGTAACACGTTTCTGAAATCTTTTCATATGTGAGCTGAGTATGCCATCCTAATACAAAACATTCCAATGACATGCTTTATACCATTATGTAATGCGCTTGAGTTGCAGTGTTCTATCTTGTCTTGGTTTGTGTGTCATCACAATCAAGGTAACATATTCCTGTATATCATAAATAAAGCACTTGACACAATGCATAGTGACACTGTATTTATTTTTCGAATATTTTCAAAATAATATACACTCAAGTACAAAATATTGTTGCTTCATTTCCAAAATAAATATTTAATGTATTTCATATGAATCACCACATATGCTGTTTAAAAAAAACTATTTTCATAATTACCCTAGATAATATGTTCTGTTACTATGTACATTAAATACATTAATATGTGTTTTTAAACAATTAACCCCTTCCATGATTATGACAGAACGGTTCCGTCATGAGCGACGGTTGAGCTGTGCTCATGACAGAACCGTTCCGTCATCGTTCCATTGGCTCAATGGAACGTTCAGCACAGCGCAGGAATCTGCGCCGCGCTGAAGCGGTTAAAAGCATTTGCGCCTTTCGCGTACAGGGCGCTGAACATGAGGTCACACCGAAGCTTTGATGCGACGCGTAACGTCAAAGCGTATTTTGTAGCGTATGCGCGGGTACGCATTGGGTATGATTAGCAGTACAAAGTATGGTGCCATCACCGTACGCGTACGGTATGATTACCAAAAAAAAACAATGAAAAAGTAATTATATAGAATTCAAGTTTTATATATTGGGAAGAAAATAAATTAAAAAAAATATATTTTTCAATTTAGTTTTGTTATTATTTTACATTGAGAATATGAAATATAATTTAAAAAAATAAAATTAATACAAATATTTATAATAAAAATGTAAGAAATTAGTATAAAAAGAAAGAAATATAATAATTAATACATTTAATAATTAACATTTACAAAACCTTTGAAATTCACTGAAAAAAACATCGCTATTAAACATGTTATAGTAAGTAAATAGCATTTAAAAAACCTTAGAAATTCACTGAAAAAACCATAGGATTCACAGACGTTATAGTTAGCTGGACATTTCACTCATACAAAACCATTGAAATTCCCCCGTTATAATTAGTTCAGCTAACTATAACTCGCGCGCACGCAATGCACTGCTGATGACGTCACATATTACATCACTCATGACATGGTCAGTGACATCACTCATGACATCACTGATGACATCTCAAATGACATCACTGATGACATCATCCTTGTGAAAGAGTGGCAGACCTCCTCTCAGAGTAATATAATCCTTGATACACACATTCAAAAATAGAATCTAACATTTTCAAAAAAATGGAAATACCAATACCAGTTACAACAACCTATTCAGTAATTCCACCATCTACATACACATCCACTCATTTACCAATAAGTATGGGCAAATTTTGCGGATTTGCGGTCCGCAAATTCGGACGAAATCGCAACAAAATTCACGCGTTCGCGAAAAAATTCGCAAACTCGCGGATTTGCACAAATAGACTGTTTCTGGCCAATCAGGATGTGCTAGCTCGTTGGGTAAATGTATAGTGCTTTTCCTACACTACAGCTGCGTAAAGTGCCAGAAGAGTTGTCTCCAGTGACCATGTGTGTGTAACTTTGCCATCGCGTGGAAGGGCACTGGGGTCCCTTGAGTGAGCTGTCCATAATGCGGTAGATGAAACACTAATGGTCAGGCTCCAGGGGTTGGTGGGTGGGGGAGGTTTCCTTGCTGGAATGGTGATAGAGCCATGTGGAGGACAATCCCACATACCCAATGTTTCCTATTTTTCCATGGTTATGGGGGGGGCAGTCACTTGAACATTTTCCACCTTGAGGGACCAACAGCATCCCCTGCCCTCTCCTTCAGAACCCGAATCCTGTCCGTGAGATGATACAAGTGTGCCTTTGTTTCTTAAACTTGAGGCTGCAGTGCAGCAATTTTCTGTTCTGCAGCCCGAACTTTGTCTGCCAGCTTACGGTGATAAGCGTGCAATAGCGTGAGGTCATGCGCTACAGTGTCTGTTTTGCATTCCAGAGAGACCAAGGATTTTTCCATAGCTGTCAGGACAATATCCAATTTCTCATCAAGGGACTCAGGTTCTCTGGGATTGCCCGAAGGATACGCCGATTCTGCTGATGGACCAGAAGTTATGGGCAGGTGCGAAGGTGCTCCATGTGTTCCTGTGCATAGGTGACCATTTGGAACCAAAATGGAAAAGCCATAGGAGTAAAATCAATTCCACAGAGAAAATGGGCTGCTTGTGGGTGTCTAGAAGTACACCACAACACTGCAGCATGAGCTGCCCTGTCCTCCCGTCTGAAGGTAAGGCAGTCTATAGCGAACGTGTGGGTTGCCTGTCCAGCGTGGAAGGGCGATGATAATGGGGACACGCAGAGGCTCCTAGTGTGATTGTCCAAGGCCAATAATGAGGTACATTCAATGCAGGAGCCAGTAATAGTCAGCGCTTACTTGCACTCACAGTTTTCCCCTGGTGTGTAGTGCAGCACATGCAGCCCTACAAAGTCAAGTCCACAGCAGTAGTATAGTCACTCCACAGCCACAAGAGGTTATCTTGGTCATCTGGATCCCTGCAAGGCTGTAACTGAACTGTGTAAAGGCAGATCTAGGCATTGCCCAATCCAGACTTGAATATGAGCTGCTTAAGTGGTAATGCCAAATTGTCTATGAGCGGTGAAAATCTATGTGGACATCCTGGCCGTTGACAAGGGAGAGGAAGGGAGGTTGAGGATGGAGGGCCGTCCCAGCTCACCGCATGTTGATTGCGGTCGCTTGTGTAAGAGGACAGTATCTCCTACTTTTCAGGGCAAGGACCGGTTATGCAGCTCTCTATTGGGATAGGCAAGGATACTGTCCACAGTGCCAGGTAGAGTGGTCTTCGGGGAGTAAGTAAAAGCTTGAAGCAGTGCAGCTGTCAAGCGGCTACTGGCATCAGCAGCTTCGCCAGCCCTGACTGGAGCAAAGCCACATTTATGTCACATGAGGGTAAAGGGTGGGAAGACAGTGCACACCGCTAGTGTGTGGGTGGGGCCTAACAGGCAGGGCTTCTAGGTGAGTTCACTTCTGCTTATAAAAGGTCAGAGAGCAGCAGAGCAGCAGATGAGGAGAAAGTATCTCCTGGTCACAGGAACTGCACGGGGATTGCGTTCGTGCAAAGGCCTCCATCAAGCATTTACTTTATTTTGAGCTTCAACTTGGGCACCTGCTTTCTGTAAGTGCTTCCTGTTGAGGTTTAATTTTGTGACAGGAGAAATCGTGCCAGAATGAATCCTGCCCTGCATATTTCCCCTAGAATTGGCCACCGATTTGTGTGATACCTCTACTCAACTGGAGTACTTTCTACTGGCTAATCAGTAAGTGCTACCTCGTTGGGTAAATGTATAGTGCTATTCCTACACTGCAGCTGTGTAAAGGGCAAAAAGATTTGCCTCCAGTGACCGTATGTGCCTGTAACTTTGGTCCCTTGAGTGAGCTGGCCATCAAAAAAAATAAATCCACCCACGAGCAACTTTGCGAATTTTCCGGAAATTTCGAGAGATTCGCAAGATCACAAAATTGACGAAAATCTGCAATTTTCACGAGCGAAACGGATTTTTGCCCCATGCTTATTCACCAACAGTTCTATATAGTCACTCATACATGTACTCACTCATCATATGTATTCATACACCTTTACATCCTGTTACACACCAACACTCATCCATAGTTATTCACACACATACTCCTCTTCCCTGAAAGTTTTGGGG
Organism: Lissotriton helveticus; assembly: GCF_964261635.1. NCBI lineage: Eukaryota > Metazoa > Chordata > Amphibia > Caudata > Salamandridae > Lissotriton > Lissotriton helveticus. Next base: position 55,818,277 of record NC_136059.1, read on the forward strand.
TGATTCGTGAAGTAGGGTCCGAGAAAAAAGGGGGTCCCAAAACGTGTTTACCCCATGCAATTTTCCATAGGAACCTTAAAGCAAGGCTACAGCCCGAATTGCTGAACGGAATTACACCAAATTTGGCAAAAAGGTAGAGTTTGGTTTGCAGTTTACGCTTTTTATTAAATTGTGTAAATCCGCTCAGCAGTTCCTGAGAAAATCAAAAGTAAAATCATAGATGTATCTATAGACAAAGTACCGTATGCGTACGGTACGCATACCATTACGAGCACTCCTTGCAGAACTGTAATCATCCAGTCAGTATCTAAGTACTCCTGCAGCAAAGTAGGTCTTAGGGCATGGACTGCTTCAAACTCCTATAGACTATGCATGCAGTCCTCTATGCACCTGTAAACGTGTTTTTATACCTTCAATTCCCCAGTCTGTATCCTTACATTTCCAGCAAACACTCTTTTACTGCTGTTTCAGTATTGTCCTGAGCAATTCAGCAGTATGTGCTCATTTATGCACTGTGCTAAAACTGAAGCTGTTATACATTCAGTCAGGCACTCTCCTTGCAGAACTGTAATCATCCAGTCAGCACTGAAGTATTCATGGAGTAAAGTTGGCCCTAGGCCATGAATAGCTTCAAAACCCTATAGACTGTGCATGCAGTCTTCCATGCACCTGCAAACTTGTTTTATACCTTCAATTCCCCAGTCTGTATCCTTACACTTCCAGCAGACACTCTGTTACTGCTGTTTCAGTATTGTCCTGAGTAATTCAGCAGTATGTGCTCATGTATCCACTGTGCTAAAACTGCAGCTGTTATACATTCAGTCAGGCACTCTCTTTGCAGAACTGTAATCATCCAGTCAGTACTCAAGTACTCATGGAACGAAGTCAGCCTTAAGACACGGACTGCTTCAAACCCCTATAAACTATGCATAGAGTCTTCTTTGCACCTGCAAACTTGTTTTTCATACCTTCAATTCCCCTGTCAGTATCCTTACACTACCACCAAACACTCTGACACTGCTGTTTCAGTATTGTAGAGAGCCATTCAGCAGTATGTGCTTCTCAATGCACTCTGCTAAAACTGAAGCTCTTATAAACTCAGTCAGGAACTCTCCTTGCAGAACTGTAACCATCCACTCTGTACTTAAGTACTCATGCAGCAAGGTAGGCCTTAGGCCATGGACTGCTTCAACCCCCGATATACTATGCATGCAGTGTTCTATGCACTTGCAAACTTGTTTTTTATACCTTCAATTCCCCTGTCTATATCCTTCCACTTCCACCAAACACTCTGACACTGCTGTTTCAGTATTGTAGTGCAGTATGTGCTTATCTATGCTCTGTGCTAAAACTGAAGCTCTTATAAATTCAGTCAGGCACTCTCCTTGCAGAACTGTAATCTTCCACTGAGTACCTAAGTACTCATGCAGCAAAGTAGGCATTAGGCCATGGACTGCTTCAAACCCCTATGGACTATGCATGCAGTCTTCTATGCACGTGCACACTTGTCTTTTATACCTTCAATTCCCCAGTCTGTATCCTTACACTTCCACCAAACACTCTGACACTGCTGTTTCAGTATTTTAGTGAGCCATTCATCAGTATGTTCTTATCGATGCAATGTGCTAAAACTGAAGCTCTTATAAATTCAGTCAGGCACTCTCCTTGCAGAACTGTAATCATCCAGTCAGTACCCAAAGGCTCATGGAGCAAAGTAGGCCTTAAGACATGGACTGCTTCAAACCCCTATAGACTATGCATGCAGTCTTCTATGCACCTGCAAACTTGTCTTTTACACCTTCAATTCCTCAGTCTGTATCCTTACATTTCCAGCAAAAAACTCTGACTCTGCTGTTTCAGTATTGTACTGAGCTATTCAGCAGTATGTGCTTATATATGCACTGTGCTAAAACTGAGGCTCTTATAATTCAGTCAGGCACTCTCCTTGTAGAACTGTAATGATCCAGTCGGTACCCAAGTTGTTATGGAGCAAAGTAGGCCTTGGCCATGGACTGCTTCAAACCCTTATAGACTATGCATGCAGTCTTTTATGCACCTGCAAACTTGTCTTTTATACCTTCAATTCCCCATTCTGTATCCTTACACTTCCAGCAAACACTCTGTCACTGCTGTTTCAATATTGTACTGAGCCATTCAGCAGTATGTGCTTATCTATGCACTGTGCTAACACTGAAGCTGTTATAAATTCAGTCAGGCACTCTACTTGCAGATCTGTAATCATCCAGTCAGTACTCAAGTACTCATGGAACGAAGTCAGCCTTAAGACACGTACTGCTTCAAACACCTATAGACTATGCATGTAGTCTTCTTTGCACCTGCAAACTTGTATTGTATACCTTAAATTCCTCAATCTGTTTCCTTACACTTCCAGCAAAGACTTTGACTCTGCTGTTTCAGTATTGTACTGAGCTATTCAGCAGTATGTGCTTATCTATGCACTATACTGAAACTGAAGCTCTTATATATTCAGTCAGGCACTCTCCTTGCAGAACTGTAATCATCCACTCAGTACTTAAGTACTCATGCAGCAAATAAGGCCTTAGGGTATGGACTGCTTCAAACCCCTATAGACTATGCATGCAGTCTTCTATGCACTTGCAAACTTGTGTTTTATACCTTTAATTCCCCAGTCTGTATCCTTCCACTTCCACCAAACACTCTGACACTGCTGTTTCAGTATTGTAGAGAGCCATTCAGCAGTATGTGCTTATCTACGCACTGTGTTAAAAGTGAAGCTCTTATGAATTCAGTCAGGAACTCTCCTTGCAGAATTTTAATCATCCAGTCAGTTCTGAAGTACTCATGGAGTAAAGTAGGCCTTAGGCCATGGACTGCTTTAAACCCCTATAGACTATGCATGCAGTCTTCTATGCACCTGCAAACGTGTCTTTTATACCTTCAATTCCACAGTCTGTATCCTTACACTTCCAGCAAACGCTCTGTTACTGCTGTTTCAATATTGTAGTGAGCCATTCAGCAGTATGTGCTTATTTATACACTGTGCTAACAATGAAGATGTTATAATTTCAGTCAGGCACTCTCCTTGCAGAACTGTAATCATCCAGTCAGTACCCAAGTACTCATGGAGTTAAGAAGGCCTGAGGCCATGGAATGCTTCAAACCCTCATAGACTATGTATGTAGTCTTTTATGCACCTGCAAACTTGTCTTTTATACCTTCAATTCCCATGTCTGTATCCTCACACTTCCACCTAACACTCTGACACTTCTGTTTCAGTATTGTAGTGAGCTATTCAGCAGTATGTGCTTATCTATGCACTGGGCTAAATTGGAAGCTCTTATAAATTCAGTCAGGCACTCTCCTTGCAGAACTGTAATCATCCAGTCAGTACCCAAGTAGTCTTGGAGCAAAGTAGACCTTAGGCCATGAACTGCTTCAAACCCTTATAGACTATGCATGTAGTCTTCTATGCACCTGCAAACTTGTGTTTTATTCCTTCAATTCCCCTGCCTGTATCCTTACACTTCCAGCAAACACTCTGTCACTGATGACATCTAAAATGACATCACTGATGACATCATCCAGTGAATGTGTGTCTTTCTAAGAAATAAATATTTTTTATATATGTATATCTAAAGGTCGATGGAAGAAGAAATGGGTAAATAAGTGTCTAAATGAATGTTTTTTTTGTAAAATTGATTGTTTAATTGACTTATTAAGTGTATCTTAGTGAATACATGTGTTAGCGAGTAATGTTAAAATATGTAAATATCTGTATCAGTGTCTCACTTTGTGTATAAGTGGCTGCATGTGTTGGTGAGTAGCTACATGAGTGTCTATATGGGTTATTAGTTGAGCATCAGAATGAGTGTCTGTATGGTTTGGTGGGGGTATTACTTAGCGCACAGATGCATGAATGACTGACTCACTGTTTGTATGTGTTTGGAAGACAGCATACGTGGAGGACTGTATGGGTGGATGAGTGTGTGTATGGGTGTGTTAGTGAGTGAATGGCTGTCCAAATAGTATCTTTATGAGTAACTACACATGTTTTAAACTAGTATATGTGAGTATTGATGTATATAAGTGAGTATATGTGAGAGTGAGAGATTGGAAGAGTTCCTGTATAAATAAGTATGTGTTTCTATAAGTGATTGTTTAAGAGAGTAAGTATGTGTACATTTCTGTAGAAGTAAGTGTAGTGGTGTGTGTATAGCTGTATATGCAAGTAAAAAATGGATGTTTGATAGTTTATTTGCATGTGTGAGTATGTGTGTGAGTAACTCTATGGATGAGTACTGGTGTGTAACAGGATGTATAGGTGTATGAGTATATATGATGAGTGAGTACATGTATGAGTGACTATATAGAACTGTTGGTGAATGAGTGGATGTGTATGTAGATGTTTGAATTACTGAATAGGTTGTTGTAACTGGTATTGGTATCTTAATTTTTTTGAAAATGTTAGTTTCTTTTTTTGAATGTGTTTATCAGAGGATATATTAGGGTGAGAGGAGGTCTGCCATTCTTTGACAAGTATGATGTCATCAGTGATGTCATTTGAGATGTCATCAGTGATGTCATGAGTGATGTCACTGACCATGTCATGAGTGATGTAATATGTGATGTCAACAGCATTGCATTGCGGGCGCGCGGGTGCGCGAGTTATAGTTAGCTGAACCCGTGAGGGTATCAGAGTGCTTTACATAGTCAAACAGTAGTCTAGAGCGTAGTATATCATAGAACCTGTACATCATGGAGCTGGCTCGTGGGATGAAAAATAGACTTTTATTAAGCCCCCGGCTGGTATCATTAAGAGGGGTGCAGTGGGAGGTTGTTAGTGTATAATTATGTACATCAACCTCATATGTGCGTCTATATGAACATGTTTCGGAGAGAAAAACTCCTTCTTCAGGACGGGGTTAGCACAAAGATCCCCAACTTACTCACATGGATGTAAATGTAAAAGTGTATTATACAAAAAAGAAGTGAACTATAGGTGATATGTACCTAATATGTAGTTCAAAGTCGTAGTCTCTCCTCGCCCAATTGGCGTATATTAAAGACCTGGAGGGAAAGATAAGCACATTAGATACTTGTTCTCACAATAATCTATTGCTATCATGCAGGTTGCGGTGATCTTAGGAAAAAGTGAAGGGTTGCCGGTTCCTACATACATATATTATGCCTTAAGTGGTCGTGCACCCTGTAAAGTAAAGTGACAAAGACTGGACAAAACACACATATAACATTAAAAACACACATATTCGTTTTTTGCATTCCTGTGATATGTGGAGGGAAAAAAACAGAAAAGCGATTGTCTTACTTTCTGATATTGATTACAATGCTCCATTAGCCTTTTACGTGTACGGGGGGGGGTTTCCATCTGGCCCAATTTGTAGCGATCTGAAAATGTGAAAATAGGCCGTTTGAGTTCTCCTACTTACAGAGTCCATCTGTTGCCCTCCTCTTTCAGGGTTTAGTTAACTCACGGTTATTCAGGAGACGATCTGTGTTCTTCCCCTCAACGCGGCTCCGCTGATAATGCCGCTGTGGGGAGAGGTGTGCCTTTATATACTGTCACGATGCACTTAAAATTGCCAATTGATTCGTAAATTGAAGGCGGATATATGCCCAAACAAGGGCTGCTCGGTACCCTTGCGTCAATGTGTGCCGGTAATGCGCAAGTGCTCACTGTTTCAGTTCTGCGCATGCCGGTAACAGTGTCCCGTGCAAGCGGTTGAGCGCATGTGCCGGACTGAGAAATTATTCCGCGCATGCGCGGCATGTGCGAAAATGCTGGTTTCAGTTTTTCTGCAAGCGATCATAGCTTTCTAATGCTAAGTTGGATCGGGATAGTTGCGATCCAGCTGGGGAGGGTCCTACAAACTGGTGTGGCATCCGCAGTATTTGAAAATTGGTATCGATAGACTAGTTAACAAACTGAAGGATGTTAGACTGGTTGTGACTGAGTAAAAACTGGCCAAATAAGGTACTCATTAACGTCAGCATGGATTAGTACATAAAAGAGGTATATTAAGAGTGTGATGTAGATTTTGATTGTGTGCTCCTCATTGCATTTTCTAGTTAGAAATTTAGCGTAGTTGGCCCCATGGTATGGCATCATTGAGGCCTATTAAGTGTGTTCCCAGACGGACCACCCATCTCTGCTCTTTTTCAAAGAGGCCTGCTTCTGATGGTAACTGTTCAATAATGGTCCATTGTATGTCATTAGCGCAACACTGCAAATCGGATAAAATGTCATTTATTTCCGGGCTGTGCATGCACCGTGCGCGCATGCGTGCACGCAAGTTGCGCGCACGTCAAAACATGTGACTTGAATACAAAGTCATGTGACTTGATAACAACACTTTTGATTGGTTCATATTAGTTTCTGTTCCAGAATCTTCAAACACCCCACCCACTTCCCTCACTATCTCTTTCACTGTTTTGGAGGAAGCACCTTTACTACTGTGTTCCTCCTTTGGAGTTTCCTTGAAGAAAAGATGGCAGAGAGACAGCAGGATGCCTCCTCTTCAGACTCTGATGTGCAGCAACACCAGCCAACTGCAAAAAAAAACAAAAGACTGATTCATCTGGAAATGTTTTACATACCCTGAGGCATTAAAAAAGGTGAATGCACCAAAAGTTACTTGTACCATCTGCAAGAGTGTACTGTCAAGTGGCTATCCAAATAAAAAGTATTCATTTAGTATTCATACTATGTTGAGGCATGTAAGGAATGTGCATCCTGCACAGGCATCCACCAGAGCCTTGGCAACACAATTACCACCTGATGTCCCCAGCTCTTCATCTGGAGGGGCAACTCCTGCTTCATCACAACTCAACATCTGGCCACTTTTCAAGGATGTGCATCTCTGTTGCAACAAATGCAATGAAGTACTTTGCTACGGAGAGCAAAGTCTGAATTTAATGGAGCTGAAAATTCGCAACCACCAATGCTCCTGGCAATAATTTTTTTCATTTAATTTTTTTTTGTTCCTGTTAAGCACTTTATGGTTAACTTTTTTTTTTGTTAAAAAAAAAATATATATAAAATTGTTAAATAACTCAAAAAAACCAAAAAAACGAAAAAGACAAAAAAAACAGTTATTTTCAGAACTCACTTCACTTCTCCATGAAGGGCTATATGTCTTATACACTGTGTCATACTTTTTTTGAATAAATGTGTAGCGCATAAATGAATAACTGAAATGACTGAGTGTAGGGGGGAAAGGGACTAATGGAATGAGTGAGGAAAGGGTAGAATGGTGAGTGAGGAAAGGGGAGTTAAAGAGTGACTAAAGGAGTGACGGAGTGACGAAAGAGGACTAAAGGAAGAAGAGTGAGGGAAGGGGAGTGAGAGAAACAGAGTGAGGGGGCGTGAGGAAAAGGGAGCAAGAAAGTGAAGGGGTGAGAAATACAGATAGGATAAAGTGCAGAGGGGGAAAGGGATAAACAAACGGGAGTAAGTGACATGGAGTGAGGGAGTGGGGAAAGGGGAGTGAAGGAAAAGGAGTGACGGAAGATGAGTGAGGAAAAAGAACTGAGGCGAGTGCAAGGCAGTAACAATGAAAGAATGGGTATGAGGATGACGAAAGGAGAATGAGACAGAAGGAAGGACATTAAGAGAGAGGAAAGGGGATTGAGAGATAAAGTAGGAGTGAAGCAAACAGAAAGAGAAAGACAGGAACGGTGAGGGAGAGAAAGAGAGAAAGAGAGTGACACAGAAAGAGAGAGAGAGCAAGTGACTGAGAGGGAGTGAGGTGGTTACACTACGTGAGATAGAGGGAGAGAAGGAGAGAGAAATTAAATGAAAAGAATAGTGAGGTAGGCAATAAAGAAAGGGGAGTGAGGGAAAGGAAGTGAGAGAATAACAAAAGAGGAGTGACTAAAAGTGAGTGAAGGCTGGTGTGAAGGAAAGAGAGTGAAGGGGGAGAGAGAAAAGAGTGATGGATAAAGCAAAAGAAGGGTAGTGATAGAGGAAGAAAGAAAAGAGAGACAAGGGACACAGATAGCAAAGAGGGAGCAGGAGAAGTTAAATGAGGGTGAGGGAAGGGTATTGATGGTGAAAGAAGGAGTATAAAGGTGATTTAATGAGAGTAAAGAGACTGAGGGTAGGGGAGTAAGATGAGCAAAGTAAGTAGAGTAACAGACAGAGTGAAGAAAGTGAAAAAGGGAAAGAGAAGTAAGAGAGTGATGAGAAAATATATTTTCTTTGTCAAACTTACCTTATAAGTAATGAAAAGTAAATAACATATTTTTTTGTAAAAATAAAATCTGTGAAAGAGGAGAAAAAAATGAGTTATAATATATATAATATATATTTCACAATATAAGAGAGAAGGAAGGAGATTAAAAGTCAGGAAAGGTGACTGAGAAATAAAGTAGGAGTAAAGGAAACTGTAAAAACTAGGTCAGGGACAATCAATATTTGCCCGGCGGTATCGCCTCTTTAACCCACAAAATATTAATCAATGAAGAGGCAGGCGCTGGAGACTGGAAGGCAGGAAACAAGGTTTATTTTCTCCGGAGGAGAACACATCAGTTCAGACAGCCAGTATCGTCACGAGGTGCTCTAACCGCATCTCTGAGGCCTGGCCTCTTATACACAGTCTACGAATTTTATTGCAGGTAACACATTCTTGTAATGCTTTGAAGTATGAAAGGACATCCTCGGAATCTCCCCTTCAGGCCCGTTCCCACACACATTTACAGTTGAAGTCCCCACCCCGGTCACAACAGGTGATGATCATCGCGCAGCTGGACATTCCGCCGATTCACGGAATGTGGGGGGTTGATCGGATCTCAGAGGGTGGGGGCTTTGATCAACTCGAGGGTCCTTTAATGGGGGGAAGCTTCCTACTGTACGGGGGGGGGGCAATAAACAGTATCCGCAGCGCTAGGTGACGGCCTGGGAACGAGGAAAGCAAACGGGCACACAGGAAAGGGGGTTTGTATCAAAGGGCCTGGGACCATGAAAGGAATGAAGGGAGGTGTCACGCTGGGAACAGGATGGGGTTCTGAGGCAGAGCTGCGCTGAAGAGGGGTTTATGACCCAAGGCATGTGAGAGCGGGAGGGGTTTGAGAGGGCGAAGGGCTGTGTTGGGGGCCAGTGGCGTGCAGAGGGTGGTTCTGATCGAGGCACCTAAAATGGCGGGTGCGTACGACAAAAAGTGTGGCATCAGGGGAAAAGGCAAGATGGCGCAGATAATGTTTACCAAACCGTACTAATTTTCCACAGTCCTCCCTTTACCATTTCCAAGACATCTTGCTGGCCTATTTCCTATCCATGTCTACTGTGGCGGTCATAAGTAAAGAAGTAGGAACCCAGGTGAAGGAGCTATAAACATAACATTTAAAATCTTTCGTCTTAGGAGGCGGGTCTATCGATAAGCTCGTTTGCAGGAAAGTTATAGTAATGCAATATCAGACAAAAACGATTCTGTAGTGAGAGCGTTGAGTACATTTCATAGATGCTTATAGTCATTCGGAATATGAACTGATAGGTTATTACATATGTAAGTTATTGGAGCATAATCAATACAAGGGTGGCTGGGAGAGAAATGAGACGTAGTAAAAACGATAATCTGGGGTGTCGTTGTTCGAAGGGGAAGTCCTATTGTCATGGACCATTATTAGTGAGTTCTCAGCATTCTTTGTCGTCTTCTGTTGGCACTGTGGAGCACCGGCGGTGGAGCTATGTGTCCAGCTCTATTCTAGGTCCCGCGTTGCAGGGCATGACCTTTTCCTCGCTTTCCTGGTCAAAAAGGTCCTTTTCTCCATGTGTCCTTTTGAGTCGATTGTCAAAGAGTTCAGGTGGAAGAAGAGGGCGTGTGAGTAGTCCTTAGGGTAGGTCGGAGGAAAAGGGGATGGAGCAGGGCCAGATCGGGAACAGACCAGGGGGCGGAAAATTTTAGGTAGGCGGGCCCATGACCGAGTTCAGAGAGCGGGGACTTTTCGGCACATGTTGATCGTCGAGCAGGGGCATCAGGTCAGCCCTTTCCTCTCATTTTGTCGAAAACAGTGCCTCGTCCTGCAACTCCTTACTGTCGCGGTCTCGCCTTGGCCAATGTCGCAGATGTTCCACAATCTGTAGTCAGGCCGCGTGCTCCCACATCCGGTCTCTCTCTCCTCCGACAGTGGTACCCTTAAATGAGTTTGAAAAGACAGTCTTTAGAGAATTGGCAGAGGAAGGTAATCACATAAGTCTATTTCTCTCCCAGCTCCAAGCAAATGAGAAACATCCGTTATATTGGGGTTCACAACCAACACATAAATAATTGATGATGGGTTTGCTGAATTTCCTATAACTTTCCTTCGTAACTATTTCGTTGGTGTTACATTCATTGTCGTGGTACGAGATCTGGTACTTATTCATTGCATTTTACTTATTACAGTTACGTCAGTTCTTCTGGCAGAGACCCACTTTCCTAGTACGAGCCTTACGAAGCTATACCGTTCTCCAGGGTTTTATATTTTACGAAAGAGTGCAACGTGCTATCACCATGGTCTGATAGGTATCTTAATGAGGAACGAACATAGGCTAAACATTTTTTTTATTTTTTTATTCTATCAATGCATCCTACCTTTCAGCTAAACATTTTCTTTTAACAGGGTTCATTGCAACAATTTCTTCATTTCGGTCTAATCTTAATTTTGCAAATATCATTCTAATTCCTACATGGTCTCTTACAACCTGACTACTTCATTAAAAAAAACGGGGTCTTATGGAAAACAACTAGGGACATAGCAAACTGTGGTGAGGGACTATCGTCTTGCTTTGTGTCATGAGAGCGTTATCTAGCAGAAGGTCACAGTTCGGTTGGTAAGCGTTCAGTGACATTTCTCGAATTCTAAACTCTGTAGCTTGCTCATCAACAAATCATTTCTAGGAACAACGGCTGGCCTGTGTTAGTCGTAAGTCGACCCATCTCTTACAACCAGGGGTGAGGGACAGTTTTAAAACTCTCGTCCGGGGCAGCTGATACAAAACTGAGGGTGTTCTGGGAAGGTGGGGATGTTTCGATCACTTTTATTGTTTGGGTATTGCGACAATTCGGGACAGGGAAGGTCGCGTTATCTGAGGCATTTTTTTATTATCATAGAAGCCACTGACGTGTAGTTCCCTTATTACGGGTCAGATTGGGGAACCTCAGTCGTCTTACCTGTCCTTTCCCTTTTGGCCAATTCTAGGTTTCATCAATTTTTAGCAGAAAGGAGAGGTAGTGACACGGCATCAGGGTGATTTTATTTAAGACAAATTTTGTGCAAATACTTGCGGTATTTGGAGCCCATTGGGTGGTGCACCAGGGGTGGCGGTTTGCCAACTAGGTGCTAGTCGTTCGGGAGAGTGAGAGTATGGAGGAAAGAGAGAGAGAGAGAGAGAGAGAGAGAGAGAGAGAGAGAGAGAGAGAGAGAGAGAGAGAGAGAGAGAGGCAGAGAGAGAGAGAGAGAGAGAGAGAGAGAGAGAGAGAGAGAGAGAGAGAGAGAGATGTGCAACAATAGGCTAATTAGTACACGTGCGACATTGGGGGTGGTAGTGTATTAAGATAGGCTATTCAGCGTATTACACAACATGAGACATCACGGGTCTGTGTTAGAATTTCGAAAGCATGCAGTTTGGGACGGACGAGCATTAGGCCGGGTACAGGGGACATGCATTGAGTAAAAGGCACCATTGTGTCACACTTCTCGCACTCTCGGTCCTTTGACCAGTTAAGTCAACGCTTCAGTCACTCAAAAACATTCTCTCATAGTTTCAGACACACGTGACATGTGCCCATTCACGCAACACGGATTAGGGGTGATCGTGTTTCATCATATCATACAACTTATTGGCTCTTTCGTTACAAGAGCAGTTTGTGGGTGTGCTTAGGTGCCACCTTGCAGCGTTAGTCCGCTTCATGTATCAGACATGGCGAGGCTTCAGATCTTCACCATACCTCAGTCGTGATTCCAATGTAACCAGTAGAGGGAGGAAAAGAGGGGAAGGGAGGGGGACAACATTCGAGCATATCAAATGCATGGGAACGAAAGTCCTTTACTTACCTCATACTCGTCTTATCTCCTCGGGATAGAATCCCTGGGGTCTTGGTTTCTGAAGCCAGGGGGGGGCAGTGTGTCCTTATAGGCCGTGTGTAGGGAAACGTTAAAAATCAGAAGTACTTAGTGCGAGGTATCTAGTTGGTAGGTGTATCTAGCTATCGGGGTCCTTAAATCTCTTTCAACGCTGTGATGTTCTAAGGCATATCAGTTCTTCGGCCAACTCTGTTCCCTAGTACCTTTGAGTGTCGTACCTTTATAACATTCTATCATTTACACCGCTTCACTTTACCCGTCCTCAGAAGTCAAGGTCCTTCTCCATGCGTTAGTTCCTGAGCCAGTCGCATACTTGGAGGCAGAGTATCGTGTCTTAGATTCGATCCTCCATCCGGGGCTGAGCAACCATCTTCTAATACCCTTAAAAAGAGAGCAAAGCAGGGTGCACAGAAAAAAACTCTCCCGCTGATCCCACATTTTAAGAAAAGCATGCAATACCTGTTCATAGTTTGGAAAACATTTATTTGCACAATCGTTCAGCATGTAGATATGAGGGTGCAATCGTATTTGGCCGGACATGGCGATGGCTGAAGCACGTACAGTAAGGGGGGGTATTTTGCAGCATTAAAAACATTAAAAAGGGTTTATTTAGTCATTTGCAGGAAACTAAAAAGGTCTATCAATAGGCGAGGGACCAAGGGGCATTTATTTCATAAATGGAAGCACAGTCAGACTAGTTGCAATCAAATTTCCTATATGCATACCGTGGGCGTGTGTCACAAGCGAGGTTACGTATTAGTTATAATAATATCATAATAAATCGTACATTGAAAACAACATTTTTTACGGGGTCCTTTTACATGTTCGTCGAGTGAACCCTCCCTCGTTTTCGTCAAGTGTACAAAGGATCATATATATATCTCAGAACATCGAGTCTTTTTAGCTAAAAACACCACGAGGTGTTCGTAAGTTCTCATTGATACCGGCGCCATTTTGGGCGGGGCCGGGTTAGTCCGGAAGTAGCACCAGGAAAAAAATGCTTCCTACAACCGGCGGTTGGACCAGAGTCCTTTTCGGCAGTTCAAAAATTCATGCTAACAGAAGGGGTGGCTACGTCGTGGTTATTTCGTTAGCGACCAAGGCAGTTGTTCCTCACCGGAAGCCGGCAGGGGCCGAGGGCTCCTGGGACTTTTTGTAGAATCTTCAAGGCTGTGGGGATGCTGTCGGAGGTGGGGACTCGTGCCCCGGTGGGCAAGCGTCCGAGTTACATTGCTGGTCAAAGTTACTCTAGCGGCCTAGACCCGCCTTCCAGGGGGCCCAGACGCCATTTTGAGGCCCTGCAGCAGCCGCCCTTCGTCGAGTCTGCAAGAGTGGAAGAGACCTTTCGGGGTGAAAAAAATGGAACATCGTGCCGTAGGAGCAGGACATCCGGCTATGGTGCAGCTGTGGCGCCCCCACCTGGGGGGGCGAGGGAGACTCGTTCGCGCCGTCTCCCTCTCCCGGTGCACTCCACGCTGCCCTCTTTCATGGGCATGCATGATGGCCACTCCACATCCCGTGCTCCACAAGTCCCAAGTCCTGTGCTGCGGAAGTATGGCCACCTGCGGTGCATGTCCTGTGCTGCGCAAGTAGGGGCGCCGCCATTGCATGTCCTGTGCTGCGCAAGTATGGGCGCAGCCGTTGCATGTTCGGTGCTGCGCAAGTATGGGCGCCGCTGTTGTATGTTCGGTGCTGCGCAAGTATGGGCGCCGCCTGGCTGGAGGATTTCGGTGCCGGGCCGGGGGCTGGGAAACCTCCTATCCGGGGAGGTGGGAGAGGCCCGTCCGCGTCGCCTCTCCCTCCCAGCCCACCCTGTACCAATTTCAGCGGAGGTATTTGTGATGGCCGGACTGGGGCTGGGAAACCTCCTATCCGAGGAAGTGGGAGAGGCCCGTCTGCGTCGCCTCTCCCTCCGAGCCCACCCCACGAAGAAGAGGATGAGACAGCCATTTCATGCCGGGCCCGTGGTGCCTCATGGACATCCCACTGGAGATTCGATCGATGGCTGTCAGCAGGCCCCGCCCCACACGTGCTGTGTGTTTCACCTTCCGGATGGGCGTGACCGGTGACCTGTGGCATTTCGGGAACTTCGGGAGTGGGGGTAGGTATTTTGTTTGGACAGGCATGTCTGGGTAATGGGGGGGTTGTCTATGCAGGCCTGTAATTGCTTTTTCTTTTCACAGAGGGGGGGGTGCGGCAGAGAGTAATCAGTCCCATTGCACTCGAAGTTTGAGTTCATTAATGGAATGTATACTAATCTGTCCGAGACTACTCTGTGTATTGTTTCTGTAGGTTATCCGAAAAGGGTGGCTTTTTGTGTTAGGGAACAGTAGCGGTAGTACGGGGTTCGTCACCGGGTAACTTAGAGCTAGACTGGGTTTCCCGTCTTAGCGTTGTTCGATCTATGAAGACTCAAACATGTCGCTGAAATTGGTCTGGCGAAATCTGTGCCATCGGGCATAATCAAACGTGGTGGTTCTATCTGGCCTGTCCATGTCAGTCTGATTCATCTGTGTGTCACGCTTTTTCCCTTTCTGCCGGCCTGTTATTCCTGTCGGCCCTCTGCTCCTACCCTCGTTCAGTAGAGTCGGGCATTGGGCTTTCCAGTGCCCGGAACATTTACAAAAAGCACATTGGTTTTGCCCTACGTCTGGTCGTCCTGTGCGTGGTGTCGGGGTATTACTTTCGGGTCGTAGTGTCTTGGGGTTGTCCTGTCGATATATTCCTTTACCTACTCTGACTTCGTCTCTTTTCTTTCGTTGTATTGCTTCTTTGCGCCACATACCGAGACTGTCGAGCATAATAGGCGTTGTCTTATTACTACAAAGGGCTATTTCTAACGTTTCTATTTTATCAAGATCGAAGGATCCTATCAGTGGCCACTGTTTCTCTTGATTTTCTTTGGTATACCTGTGCCACAGCTTACTATAGGCTATGGTAACTAATCCATAGTTTGTGAACATGTCTTTATTAGGGGTGCCTTCCAGCGGAGCTAGATGGTCCACCTCTAATAAACGGTCCGGGCTGAACCAACTACCAATCAGTGGGGAGAAGACAGACATGACGGCTCACAACGAGGACAAAAAGTCAGCACTGCCTATCTTATCACTGCGTGCAAAGACTAGACAGAATATTTCCATTCTACGTTGTTTGCAGGCAGTGAATACCTCATGAACCAATATCAAATAGTCAATAAACAACCAGTGGGGAGAATAAGTAGGCCCGCAAAAGGTCTGCGTCCTCTACCCTTTCACTATCTGCAAAGAGGAACCTGTTCTTTCCTGTTTGTAGACAGAGAATCTCCAGAAAACAATCCGCGAACAGTAGTTCGGGGAAAAAACAATTAATCAGTGTGGGAGAGGGAAATCTCCCGAAAACAATCCGTGAACAAATAATCAATCAGTGGGGGAGAAAGATAGGCACGCTGGCTGCGTTACCTATCCTTCACTGTTTGCAAAGAGAAAGAGCCTATTGTTTCTCCGTGTGCAGACAGTGAATCTCCAAATAAGTCAACAAAGAGTAATACTAGTATTTTCTGAACCATTAAACAATCATTTCGCAATTTGTCGTGTTTACACGACCTTACCCGGACCGTATGGACAGTTTCTTGTCTTCCGAATCCAGCGCCCGATTGTCCTCTTTTCCTCGTATTCCTCGCGGCACTCCTGATGGTTCCCAGTCAGGACCGTAGATCACTCGAGAGAGGTCTGTTCGGAACCAGTGAAGTTCGGATGATCGGCTGCCAGAAGAGGGTCTATTGGGCAAGAGCTCTCCCGATCGTTGAAGTCGTTCACTCTGTCGTCAGGACCTCTCCCACTGGATCCACGTGTCGCTGATGGGCCCCACGCTTGGGACGCCAATTGTAAAAACTAGGTCAGGGACAATCAATATTTGCCCGGCGGTATCGCCTCTTTAACCCACAAAATATTAATCAATGAAGAGGCAGGCGCTGGAGACTGGAAGGCAGGAAACAAGGTTTATTTTCTCCGGAGGAGAACACATCAGTTCAGACAGCCAGTATCGTCACGAGGTGCTCTAACCGCATCTCTGAGGCCTGGCCTCTTATACACAGTTTACGAATTTTATTGCAGGTAACACATTCTTGTAATGCTTTGAAGTATGAAAGGACATCCTCGGAATCTCCCCTTCAGGCCCGTTCCCACACACATTTACAGTTGAAGTCCCCACCCCGGTCACAACAGGTGATGATCATCGCGCAGCTGGACATTCCGCCGATTCACGGAATGTGGGGGGTTGATCGGATCTCAGAGGGTGGGGGCTTTGATCAACTCGAGGGTCCTTTAATGGGGGGAAGCTTCCTACTGTACGGGGGGGGGCAATAAACAGTATCCGCAGAGCTAGGTGGCGGCCTGGGAACGAGGAAGGCAAACGGGCACACAGGAAAGGGGGTTTGTATCAAAGGGCCTGGGACCATGAAAGGAATGAAGGGAGGTGTCACGCTGGGAACAGGATGGGGTTCTGAGGCAGAGCTGCGCTGAAGAGGGGTTTATGACCCAAGGCATGTGAGAGCGGGGGGGGGTTTGTGAGGGCGAAGGGCTGTGTTGGGGGCCAGTGGCGTGCAGAGGGTGGTTCTGATAGAGGCACCTAAAATGGCGGGTGCGTACGACAAAAAGTTTGGCATCAGGGGAAAAGGCAAGATGGCGCAGATAATGTTTACCAAACCGTACTAATTTTCCACAGAAACAAAAAAGGTAAAGAGAAGAAGGGTGAGGGACAGAGAGAGAGGGAGACAGAAAGAAAGGGAGAGCGAATGATTGAGAGGAAGTGAGGCGGTTAGACTGAGTGACACAGAGGGAGAGAGGGAGAGAGAAATGAAGTGAAGGTGAGTGAGGGACTAACGGAATGGGAGTTAGCAAAACTGAATGAGGAAACGGGAGTAAGCGAAGGGGACTGACGGATGGAGTGAGGGAAAGAGAGTGTGGGGGAGTGGGGAAATGGGAGCAGGAGAAAGTGAATGGGAGAATATGAAGTAGAAGAAGAGGAGTGAGATTGAGAGAAGGGCAGTAACAGTGAGGGAACGGATATAAAGGTAAGGGAAGGGGAGTGATGGAAAAATAAGCATATTAAGAGAAAGGAAAAAGAAGTAAGTGAGAGAGAAGGATTTATGGAAAGAGAGAGAAAAGAAAAGGAAGACTGGTAGAGAGCGAGGAGACACTAAAAGAGAGAAACAGGGAGAGTGATGGACTGTGAGGGACTAAATCAGTTATAGTGACTGATAGAGAGCAACAGACTTAGAGACGGATAGAAGAAAGGGGAATAAGCGAAAGGGAGTGATAAAGTGAAAGAAGTGAAGTGAATGAAGGTCACTGAGTGATGATGTGAAGGAAAGAGAGTAAGGGGGCAGTGAAAAGACACTGATTGATACAGCAAGACAAGGGTAATGATGGAGAAGGATAGAAAAAACAAGTGAGGGACAGACAGGGGAAACAGCAAGTTGGACAAAATGAATGAGGGTGAAGGAAGAGTACTGATGGTTAGAGAAGAAGTGTAAAAGTGAATGAAGGGCAGTAAGTACTAAATAACTAAAGGCATGGGAGTTAGCAAAAGTGAATGAGGAAAGAAGAGTAAGGGAAAGAGACTAACATATAGAGTGAGGGAAAGAGAGTGAGGGGGAGTGGTGAAATGGGAGCAGGAGAAAGTAAATGGGAGTGATGCACAGAGAGGAGAATATGAAGTAGGAGAAGAGGAGTGAGATTGAATGAAGGGCAGTGATATAGAGGGAAGGGATATGAGGGTAGGGGAAAAGGAGTGAGCGAAAAAGAAGCTTATAAAGATAGAGGAAAAAGTAGTGAGTGAGAGAGAAGAACTTATAGAAAGACACAGGAAAAAAGGTAGATTTGTCGAGACAGAGAGACACACAGGGAGAGAGAGAAAGAGAGGGAGAGGGAGGGACTGTGAGGGAGTGAGACACTTATAGTGACTGAGACACAGGCATAGACTTAGAGGCGGATGGAGGAAAGGGGAGTGAGGGAAGGTATAAAGGAAGGGGAGAGAGCAAAAGAGAGTGAAGGAGTGAGAGAAGGGGAGTGAGTCAAGGTGAATGAGAAATGATGTTATTCAAAGAGAGTAAGGGGTGGGTAAGAAGAGACTAAGCAATACAGCAACACAAGGGTAGTGATGGAGAAGATAGGAAACAGAAATAAGAGACAGACAGGGGAAAGAGGAAGTTGAACAAGTTGAGTGAGGGTAAAGACAGAGTACTGATAGTGACACAAATACTATAAAAGTCAATGAAGGCCAGTAATAACAATGAGAAAATGAGACTAAGATGAGTAGAGGAAGAGGAGTAAGAGAGAGATTAAAGAATGGAAAAGAGAGAAAGACACAGAGGAACAAACTTAGACACAAATGGAAAAAAGGGTAGTGAGCGAAAGGGAGTAAGAAACTGAAAGAAGTGGAGTGATTGAAAGTCACTCAGTGATCATATGAAGGAAAGAGAGTAAGGGGGCAGTGACAAGAGACTCATCGATACAGCAAGACAAAGGTAGTGATGGAGGAAGATAAGAAAGAGAAGTGAGGAACAGATAGAGGAAAGAGGGAGTTGGACAAGATGAGTGAGGGTGAAGGAAGAGTACTGATGGTGAGAGAAGCAGAGTAAAGGTGAATGAACGGGAGTAAGTAGAATGAGGGAAGAGGAGTAAGATGAGGAAAGGCAAAGAAGTAAGAGAGACAGTGAAGAAAGGATAAAGAGAAATAAAAATAAAAAAGTAATGAAAAACAATGTTTGTGTCGTACTTACCTAAATATAATATCTGTGGAAGAGAAAAAACAATTGAGTTATAATATATTTTTCTCCATACAAAATACAAAAAAAGTTGTACAATATGCTATATATTTTATTTTGCTGTTCTCAGAATATATTGAATTTCACTAAAAACAGTGAGTTCAATACAACTCATCATATGACAGCAGGCAAAAAAAACACAATCAAAAAGATTGTGTTTAAAAAACCCATTCAACATTTTCATTGACAATGTAACAATTAAAAAAAAACATATCTTAAATGTCTTTTTCAAACAGCAATTTCAGACATATGTATAGAATGTGAAAAATATTCACAAAGTAATAAAACAATACTACTTCTTTCTTATACACTGTAAATAAAGTAATGTCCAAACATATGCTAATAACATTTACTCGAAATAGTCATTTGTTTGTGATACTATTCCTCATGGCCAAATAGTATCTGCGAAATCCTTAGTTTGGAAGTTACTTAATAGTACTCTTAAACATCCATCTCCCGACCTTCTGAAACAAAAGCACCCACATCTTTTGGACCATCTAACAATGGTTATATCTCCACCGGATAGTATTTATCATGAACATAGAACCTTAAACAAATAGCATGCTATCAGAACCTCAACATCATTTGGTATGCCAATCATACTCTTCTCATCCTTTATTTCACCAAGGAGCAGTATACCATTACAATAAACCTCTACAAGGGAATAAAAAATATCATCAACATCTTCAACAACTACAACAAATCTAAAACACCACTGTCTCACTCATGATCAACATTTCATGTAATACTCATATCACTCACTATATGATACACTTACAATACCTCTACGACAAGTTTACGTTTTTTTTATATCTTGATCACTCTGACTTATAAAGTCATTCTCAGCAGCAGATTAACCTTTTTTTACAGCACAAATTTTTCTAGGCCAATTGTTTTCCCTAAAATTTGGTAAGTCAAAAGGCAAACGTTGTTTAAAAGTTAATTGAGTGTTTTTACAATGAGTCCAGCCTTTTGTACATTTTAAGTAAGCTGTATAATGTCCTGATGTTGTAGAAGAACAATCATGGGAAAAATGTGCTACAGTTACAAAAGTTCTTCCTGAAATTGATATTTGACAAGCCACAAACTTTTTAATTAAAGTTGTCAATTTTATTCCGTCAGGTCTGCATCGTTGGAATATTAAAATTGCAAACTGTCCATATCTTTGTATAAATAATGTTGATAACATTTCTGAGTTACATTGGGAACAAACCATGTTTTGATTTGCTTCTCTAATTAGATTATTAAAAGTCACTGATTTGCAGTCTTGCAATGTCAAATATTTAAATCTTTCTGTGTCTATTTGGAGAAGTGTGGCTCAGGGGTTAGAGGCAGCAGACCCGGAAGCTGAGATCGGTCCTGGACCAGGGTTCAATTCCCGCCTCGGCGGGTCTTGGGCTAAAAATTCCTCGAACTCGATAATTCTCGCCCCGGTGCCTCCTCGACTCACGGGTTCACACTCTGCGACTCTGGGCAATAGCTTGCTTAATCTCCACAACGGCCCCTCGCGGCGGGATGCCTGACTTTCACCTTGTGGATACCCTGCTATCTCACAGGGGAATACCAGGAAGGGTTCCCTAAGCAAGCGCTGGGAAACCCACTGCGGGTAGCTGTGCGCTATATAAGCTCAACTACATACATACATATACACATATTTGAGTACTACTTGAAAACAAACAATTATCACAGTCATGTTGCCATTGATAAGATACACCAAATATATTTTCAATATCTATACCTTCATCTTGCAATACAACAAGCATATACATAAGAAATTCCTGACAATCTTGCTGAATATTCTGTGAAAATTGATTTACTCCAGAACATATGTCTCAAACATTTCGAATATCAGAAACACTTTCTATTTTTGTTTTATCACTGCTACACTTCTCAAACACAGAATTCAACAAACAACAAAATCTTTGATTCCGATTTTCAATAATCTGTTGCTGTAAAGTTTGAAGAAAAAAAACAACATTAACCACTACATTAGCATAGCAGTTGACACCAGTACTGTTTTCAAACTAAAATCAAACAACCCTTTTCAATACTATCCTTTTTCCTTGCAATTACTGGTTCATCCAGTTTTTTTCTTTTCTCCACAACCTCACTACAATTTTTCTCCAATCTTCTTTTACGACGTACCACAACCTTTTCATATAAAGGATATTGAGGTAAATGAGGAGCATATTCTCTTCTTAACCTATTATACCCTTTCACACAATTCAGATCTGCACTAATCTTTGTCTCATCAAAATCAATCAAGTATAATCCAGATAAAGTTCTGACTCGAGATAACGCAACATATGCCATACCATCTTTGAACACAGTGCTTCAAATATTAACCAAAGCACTATCTACACTCAAACCTTGTGATTTATGAATAGTCACTGCATATGCCAAACAAACAGGAAACTGTTTTCGGCAGACATATAAATCTTTTATTAGCAAAAATCGAGTCAAACAATGACTCAATTGTTGTACTTCTTCAATATAATCAAATTTAATTTTCACAATTTCAATCTCATCTCTATTTGGGTAATTCAGAAAAACAATAATATGTCCCATTGCTCCATTTACTAAACCTCTTTCCACATGTAAATTACGTCGTAAAATTATCCGACAATTTAAACATACATTTAGATTCTTTTCTAATCCAGCCGTTTTAGATATTGATTTCTCTAAAGAATCCAATTTTGACTTCAACATTTGTGACAAAATAATAGTAGCTCCTTCATGCTCTATTCTATCAACAGCTTCCAATTTTATAATTTCTTGATTTTCTAACTTCAACATTTTTTCATTGAAGATTGCACATTCTTTCAGAGTTGGCATTAAGCAAATCACTGATTTACTTTCAGTAATTTTTCTATATATATTCTCTGCACCAACATTTTCCTTTGGAAACAAATTTGCAAGTAATCATGCCTGTAAAGCTTCTTTGCCATGTTCACTTAGTTTTCCAATTCTTATATCTTGAAGAATACTTTTATAATCAGCATCCTTTGCTTGACGCATATTTTGAATGAGTTCTGAATATTCTAAATATGACCAAATATTAACATTCCCAATGCTTCCCAGGCACTTCCTGGTATCTTCATGTGTAAGGGTTTTAAACACTGGTTGTCCTTTCACAGGAGTTAGCTGTAGTAGATCTCCAAAAACGATGACGTGTTTGCCTCCAAATAACACAGCATATTCTCTTTTAAGAATTTGTTGCATTCTTAAATGCACAAAGGCAAGCATTCAATTTTATATCATGCTTACCTCATCAATAATCAGAAGTTTCATTCTTTTCCAGACTCTGGAAACTTCAACAAGCTTCTCCAGATAGCTTGTGGTATTCTAATTTATTATCGTGTTCTACTGGCAGCATCAATAAACGATGTAAAGTAATCCCTTTAATGTTATGTGCTGCCAACCCAGTTGGAGCTGTAACAACACAAGAGAGTGACGATTCAGTTATTTTCTGTAGATAAGTTGTAATTGCTTTAATTAGAAAACTTTTTCCAGTTCCTGCTTCTCCACTTACATACAGTCGGCCAGGTTTAAATGACGTACATGAGCACTCTTTTTTCTCATGACATAAACCATGCTCAATCTGCTCTGTCACTTCATCATATGTTTGTTTTTGCTCAACATTTAGTTGTTTTTCCAATTCTTCTAAGTCTATTACATCCTCCTGAGCTTGTTCCATTGCTCTTTCCACCTCATTCATGGCAGTGGCTCTCCTAGTGGTCCTCCTAGTGGATCCTGACTCCACGAAGCAATACTTTGACTGTCTTGAGAACTGTCTCTAGCAATCTCTGCTGCAATTGTAGCTTCTTGCTGTATTTCCTCATTCAACATTTGGAGATAATTAGTAAAAACAGGACATGCTATAGTATTTTTGATTGCGTTGAATGATTCTTCATAACTGAGAAAATCTCCAAGTATTTAGACAGGACTCGGACGGATGCTCGGCATTAGGACTCAAGACAGCAGAGCGGCTAGCGCTTCTCTTAGCATTGAGCAATACCTTTGTTGCCTGCTTTAATTGTACATTTTAAACCGTGAATACTACGATTTAACTTGCACTGTTTTTATCTCTAATGAGCACATTTGTAGGATATTGCAACCAGAACTGCCTGCATGTTTAGATTGCCTTCTCTGCACAATTGAATAACAAATTGCAATGCTTACTTGACACCCCATTCCCCATTCTGCCACGGGAAGTCCCGTTTGTAGCAGAGGGAATACAGGGCTGTTTTCCACACCATCTGGCCACAAGCCGCCATCTTAGGTGTGGTGGTCGGGGGCGACGCGCTCCAGTTGCCGCGACTTCCGTGACACTAGCCTATTAATACAGGACTCGGATGGAGGCTCGGCATTAGGACGCAAGACAGCAGAGTGGCTAGCGCTTCTCTTAGCATTGAGCAATACCTATGTTGCCTGCTTTAATTGTACATTTTAAACTGTGAATACTACGTTTTAACTTGCACTGTTTTTATCTCTAATGAGCACGTTTGTAGGATATTGCCACCAGAGCTGCCTGCATGTTCAGATTGCCTTCTCTGCACAATTGAATAACAAATTGCATTGCTTACTTGACACCCCATTCCCCATTCGCCGCTGGAAGTCCCGTTTGTAGCGGAGGGAATACAGGGCTGTTTTCCACACCAAGCCGCCATCTTAGGTGTGGTGGTCGGGGGCGATGCGCTCTAGTTGCCGCGACTTCCGTGACACAAGCCTATTTAGCCCTATGTATTTCCGGAAGCGCAGCGGGCACGCTGGCGGCGCGCCCGCCTGCGCCCATCTGCGCCGGACCCACTCCTAGGGCCCAAATCCCTGCCCCTCACACCAAATATACCTACTCAAGAGAAGGACTAATGAATCTAAGGCATAACGCCTGTCCGCACATGCCGCCGTTCCACGAAAACGTATCCTCTAAATGCCCGGACTGTGGTGTCTTGAAAAAAGATAGTCCTTTTAAGGATCTACCCAATAAGCTGAGTCCAGGGATAGTGGCAATACGGCCCTCTACCTTAAGCCCGGATGCTAATAAACTGCGCAAACGTAATACCATGACCTTGAAAAATATCCTCATAAATGTAAGGTCGATGCCAAAACATAAGCACGAAATAGAAGCATTCATCTCCGATAATGGGATAGACCTAGCTTTCTTAACGGAGACGTGGGCTACTGAAACTTCGGGGCCTGACTGGTGCACTGCAGTACCCACAAATTACTCTGTAGTCCATGCTGATAGACAGGGATCCATGGGATGGGGTATAGCAATAATCTACCGTTCTCATTTTAAAATAAGCATCCTCCCACAAGCAGGGTTTGAAGCTGAGTCCTTTTCCTTTACGGTCAAACACAGTATCCAAACGATATTTACTGGTCTTTTGCTATACAGACCCCCTGGGCCTAGAGGCCCGTTCATCAATGCCTTTCAGACTTTTCTGGAATCCACACTAGATCAAACAACTTTCACGGCACTGGGAGACTTTAATTTCCACCTAGAAGAAAATAACTCTAGGGAAACCACCACTCTTTTAGAGAACAGTTGCAGCTATGGGTGGCAGGACCTACTCACAAAGCAGGGCACACCCTGGATGCTATTTTCACCAATAATAATCACCAAAAGATCACGTCAATCACTCAGGTTACATGGTCTGACCATGCTGTCATTAATTTCAGTCTGAGTCTAGCACTGACGAATATTAGGCGAAAAGATTTAACTCTACCTACTAAAACTCGTCCATGGAAGAATCTCGAAGCCACCTTACTCTCGAATACAATTGGTAGGGACTTTCCTTCCTTTGCAGGTTGCAACAGTAATAGTGGAGCTTTAAAATACCACACGTGGCTTACCTGTGTCACGGACGAGCTTGCCCCAATTGAAACACAAAAACCCAGGATACGCTCAGCTACCGCTCAATGGTACACTCCGGAGGTCAAACTGATTAAGCAAAAATGCCAGCGCTATGAAAGATTATGGCGGGCCGACTATAGTCCTCATACCATAAAGGAATACACATCTGTCCTACAAGAATATAAGCTTAAGATTGAACAAGCTAAGGCGAACTTCTACTCATAGAAAATTCTTGAATCTTCTAATTCCCCAAAAGAACTGTTCAAGACGGTTGCTTATCTAGCCAAAAGCCCCAGGGATGCTATATTTACACCGGATCAGGACTTTATGGAGAACTTAGCCCAATTATTCCAGCAAAAAGTCCAGGCGGTCTACGACGATCTCCGTTCGTTATCTGGCAGCGGGGAAACCAACCATACAACTGACCAGCCATCTGTGACCTCCGAACTCTCCCTATTCTCACTGTTAAACAACATTCAGGTCACCACCCTGCTTCTACATACCAAATCTGGATCTCCAATGGATCCTTGCCCCACATATATATTACATGCGGTCCCTGAAACAATTAGTCGGGCTCTTAACCCACTTCTTAATATTGTCTTAAGTTCGGGACTTTTCCCCAGTAGCTGGAGGAAAGCAAGCATAAGACCCATCCTTAAAAAGGAATCATTGGATCCGATGGTAACCAAACATTATCAGCCAATTTCCTGCCTGCCCCTTCCAGCTAAAAGGCTTGAGAGTGCCATGAATCAGGAGCTTACAAAACACCTAGACAATAATCACCTATTGGACTCTACACAACACAGCTTTAGGGCCAATCACTATTGGCTACTGAGGATATCCGTAAGACCATGGATGATGGGAGAAGTGCTGCACTGATCCTACTCGACTTAACGGCGGCGTTTGACACCGTTAACCATGGGGTCCTAGTGACCAGGCTGCGGACGCTGGGCATTACCAACACGGCCCTAGCTCTGCTTGAGTCTTTTCTAAATGCTTGTACTCACCAGATTCACTGAGGCGGCCTCCAATCCGATGAGTTCCATCTCCCATGCGGTGTCCCACAGGGATCTGCCCTTTCACCCACTCTTTTTAATCTTCTTTTTATTTTATCAGTGCAGTAACTCCCCTTGCTGCACTGATAAAATCCCATGGTCTACAATTGGTATCATACGTCGACGATACACAATTAGTTGTCTCACTCACACAGTCTGTGGAAGCCACTGCAGCCAGTTTCAGGAAGTGTCTGTCAGATGTAATGAATTGGATGAACGATCATTTTCTAAAGCTTAACACCGAGAATACCGAGGTGATTGAGTTCGGTCAAAAATCATCCATATGGAGCCACCTATGGTGGCCCCCAGAGGCAGGCAGCTGCCCGGTTCCGACTAATAAGGATAGAAATCTAGGTTTCATAATGGATAAAGATCTCTCCTGCACAGCTCACATCAGCCAGGTCACCTCATCCTGTTTTTTCACACTGAAAATCCTCAGGAAAATTCTGCCCTACCTACATTTTACCCTCAGGAAAATGGTGGTAGGAGCACTGGTTATGTCCAGGGTGGACTATTGTAACGCCCTGTACATTGGAGCCGGGGAAACACAGCTCACTAGGCTCCAGTCAATCCAGAATACAGCGGCTAGAGTCCTGCTTGACCTCCCTAAAAGACATTCTACCTCTAAAGCCATACGGGAACTTCACTGGCTCCCGATCAGGCGCAGAATCCAATTCAAGGCCATGTGCTTGGTCCATAAATCTCTCTACGGAAACTCCTCCAAGCAACTTTTCAGTTTTCTTCCCCGCTATGTGCCGGCGCGCTCACTCAGATCCAGCTCCCTCGACCTCATTCAAATTCCCAGAATAAAAAGGGCCCACTGGGGCGGCAGATCCTTTTCCTACCAAGCCTCTAAGCAATGGAACAGTCTGCCCAACACACTGCGCTCTGAAAAGAACTTATCCAGGTTCAGAAGGGCCTTGAAAACCTGGCTCTTCATGCTACTGTAACCTCCCTCTGCTTTACTTATGTCCTACAGCGCCAAGACGCCTCGGCATAAGAACGCTACACAAATGGTTCAGTCAGTCAGTCAGTAGTTCCTCTTCTGTACGCCATGGCTTAAAGAGTTGCAAAAGAGCTAAATAGTAAAATTCCCTTTTGTCAGGAGTTATTAATCCAATGTCCTTTTCTTTGTTTCACCAGACATCCTTCAGATCCAATCACAGCATATACTCCTTTGTTGATATCTTCTGTAATGTTCTTCTTAAAAGTATAGCTTTGCAGTACTTCATAGAGACAAACATTCTCAAGATGATTACTTCTATTTGGATAGTATGTATCCAGCATATTTGTCTTCAAAATATCTGTACTGTTTGTTTCTCTCTCTGCTAAATACTCAATTTCTTGTACAGATTTCAAAACTCGGTTTCGTGTTCTTGCAAGACCTAAACTCACCCAAATGATTGTTAAAGATTTGGCATATAGACTTGCAGATGATATGCTGCGATTTCTCGATTAGACAACATCTTCAAACTGAAGCTGTACATTTTCTTGCTTAGGCTCTTTTCATGAGAAATGTCTTCCCACATTTCCTTTAGTTCTGTCTTTTCAGATTTCGTAATGTAAGAAGTTACATATCGAGCCACAGCAATGGAGTTGTCCATGTTTGCATTCCACATGGACAAAATGACTGGGTTATAGTCATTTATATACTTTGACTCTTCATTTCTTCTTAAGTTGTAGGTATTTTTCGGTGATTTTCTTGTCACAGTATGTCGCAAAGATGACATAACATTGTTCACTCTTCCTTTTGATATTACTGGTCGTGGAAATCCAAAACAACATTTTGTGTAGAACTTGTCCTTTGATTTGTATTTTCGACGACAGTATTTTCCACAACGATGGGTTTGAAACCGCAAGACTTGATGTTTTAAATTCTTTTGTTCTGTGTTTTTAGGAACAGCACATGTAGAATACTGTTCAATAAAACTCATCACTGTCTCATCCGAATCTGTTCCAAATTTGGGGGCATCTTTGATCCATAGCAGCATATGTATGTGAGGAGCACCTCTTGCTTGATACTCCTTTCTCCAAAAGAAATCCAGAACGTCTCCAAGAGGAGGATTTTTTTTTGTTTGTGATAAAAGACATCATAGCTTCAAATTTATGATTGAAATACCTGCTTACATTAACTGGATTCAAAGAGCACAAATCTCCAGGTGTCTTGTATTCTATATTTTCTATGTTTGCATTTGCCTCTCGAAGAAATTGAAGTAAATCTTCCCAAGCATACTCAGCACAGCTTAGAGTAAGGAACCATGTAGGAGTTCCTAAGTTTCTTAGCATACATTTCAATTCGCCATGACGATGGTACCAATACTCGTTAGTACCACGCTGACATGCCATGAGATTAATTAGCTGAGATTCCAAAACAGTGTCTTTCTCTTGGACTTCATTCATAAAGTCCCTTGCCGAAACATTCTGCAGATGTACTCCACTTTTCAGTAAGTGGTTCACTGCATAAGAAAGTCCAGACAAATCACTCTCAAACAGAAGATGAAACGAATATGGAATACATTGTCGAAATCTTGGATCTTCTGCATACAATCTTGATGTCCGGTATTCAGATGCTGGTATCTGCACAGGTCGGTCATTATATCGTCCACCTCGACCTGTTGGAAATAACTGAGGAAAACAACGAGCTTACAAGCTTTCTTCCCATACACTAATGGGACTTCCTTTTGCTTCTTTCATTTGGAATAACTCAATAGCATTCCCCATTACTTCTTTTGAATGCAGTGGATGAACACTATGATGTTCATAAATGTGTTCACTTCTGGACACATTCACTTTTTCAATTTGTCCAGCTGACAAATCACTGTCTTCTTCTATAGCAGTTTCCTCTTCTCCTACGTATACATTTTTATAGTATTTATTATTTTTTACCAAATACAACGTTGCCTTTTTGACTTTCCTAACATCCACTAATTCTTGCCAGATTTTCTTACTCTTCGTAGGTACGCCATTAACAAGAATAACTAGAAGTTCTTCTTCCACATTTTCAACACCAATTGTTTCAATATTTTTCTTTAAATCCAGAGGCAAATATACAACTCTTCCCTTTAATCCTCTCTGTAAATCAGAAGGAGGCAATTTCCCTGTCTTAGGCTCCATACGAACAAAAGCCTGAAATGGATGCACACATTGAATCAGAATAGACTCATAAATATTTAAATCCATCAGTTCAGAAGGAATATTTACCAACTCAAGATTATTATGTACAGCTCTAGCTGGCATTTTGTTTTCATTGAATTTATTATAACAATATTTACAAATATGTTGATCAAAACCCAAATCAAAACAATCCTCTACCAACAAATAAGTTGCAAAATCCTTCCACTCATTATTCTTCTCCTTTTCACTTTTTAAATATAGATCAACTAATCTGGTCTGATTTTTATAATGAATTCTTCTACAAGAAATACAAGAAAAATATGGCCTTTCTTCTGAAATGACCTTAAACCTTGTAATTTCTTGGTCAAAATTGTCTGTACTAAAATTTTGTGCATTTTCTTCCACATTTCCTTCTATTACTGTTTCAGTTTCTGCACTGTCCACTTTTTTACAAAAGTAACTAAGCTCAATTTCTTTACAAATGTTCTTTACATCTAAAACAGATCCATGTAAAAGAGCACAGTTTAACTGTTTTAGTTTAAGTGCTGGACTTTTTGCATAATACATCCTTCTCACTAATTTCCTCACTTCAGTATGATGCACTGCTAACATCCTAAAATGGTGAAAAACACTCTGGCATACTTTTTTAGAAAGATAAGCCAGAAAATGACCTTGCAAACCCATTTTTCCTCTCGCTTGGCAGGGTTCTAATTCTTGCAACATCTTAACCTTCTGTTTAATACTTTTCTTAGTATACTTACGTAAGAAATTGCGGAAAAAATCAATTGAATCCTGTTGTACACTACAAATAGTACTACAATTCCAAGTGTACACTGGAGCCTTAGGACATCTCCTTAAAACTTCATCAACTAACACCTCTTCTGCATTTCTTGGGACAATTTTCTCTTTATTCTTTTTCAATCGGACATCCATCCTTCACCTCATATGCTTGACCACTGGTGTCAACTGCATGCAACAAATTATTAGTGTGAAAGTAAGCCTCTTCATTAAAAAATGGCTCTGAACTTGAACTATGCTTCCATTCTCCAGAAAAAACATTACAAAAATTAGTTCTATTAAATAATCTTTTCCTCTTACTTTTCGCTTTCAAAAGATTAATTGCCTTGACTAGTGTACGAAGTCTATTGATTACTAAAATAAACAATTCCTTTTTTAATTCAAACGCCTGATCAACAATACTTTCAATTCTTTTTTTTGCTTATAAAAAGCTGTTTTCCTTTTAGAAGTCTTTCCACTTTTCAATAAATGTAATACTACTCTGTTATAAAACATTCTCTTACGAATGTCGGCGAACCGATTTTTGCATCTATTAATAGAGCCATTGTGATCGTCAGACACTTTTGCAACATTTTTCTTTTTTAAGTCCTTCTTCTTTCCTCTTACAGATGTTTTGTTAATCTTTTCCACATTATCCACATTTTTTTTCTTGCAGTTAATTTCCTTAAAAAATCCTTTGTTGTCTTACCAGGAGCATTCTTCTTTTTCTCTATACAATGCTGTTTAGATACATCTTGCAATTGTGTTTTCTTGTTTTATATTTTTTTCTTTTAGTATCCTTGGTAGGCATCTTGTTTTTTCTTTCTGTAGATAATAACAATCTATTATAAAGAAAAAAAAACATGTTATAGACCACTACTAACATAGTATATAGCAATTAGAACAACTATATAATGTAAACACTGATTCACTTCATAAGTAATATGAAGATACAGCAACAGTGTCTGAGCAGAGTAGGAAATCATGCAGTGAGTGCTGTTTCTGAGTTTATGGCAGTGCAATGGTGTTTTAAAATTGTTGGGTAATTTGCTAAGAATGGTGTTTCAGGGTTCAGAACAGTACAGTACTGTTTAGACAGTGTAGAAAGTCATGGTTGTATAATTATTTCTGACTTTAGAGCAATACAGTTGTGCTTCGGCAGTGTATAGTATCATGCAAGGGCTAGGACTATAAAGCACTGCATGTCCTAAAGTCTAACTCTCTCCATGAGTACATGTATTCACATGTCTTAAAACACATACACCGAGGAAGTGAAATGACTCACACTGTAGGAAACCTTGCTGGAAATATTCTTTCAGAGTTTACAACACTGCATTTGTGTTGCAAGAGTTTACAATATTTTTCTAGGAATGGAGTTTCATGATTTAGGACAATAAAATGAATTTAAAGCAGTATTTACACCATCTATCCTCTGTATGTACCATGTCTGTGTCTGCTTGCACTATCTGTCCTTCTGCCTACAGACCTCTACCATATATCCTCTGTGAGTACCATATCTGTGTCTGCTTGCACAGTCTGTGTCTCTGCTTTAACCATCTCACCCTCTCTCTGCACCATCTTTTCTGTGAGTGCACCATCTGTCCCTCTGCCTGCAGCCCTACACCATCTATCCTCTGTATGTACCATGGCTGTGTCTGCTTGCACTATCTCTCCCTCTGCATACAGCCATCCATCTTCTATCCTCTATGTGTACCATGTCTGTCTCTGCTTAGAACAATGTAGTGAACTTGAACCAGTGTAGTGAGTTAAGGTGGGACTGAGAATGTACAAATCAAATTCATTGAAATAATTACTACAGGCTACAGACACAGTTGCTTTAGCATCTCAACAGCACAGCCAGCATCTAAATTGCACAGCTTAAACACAATTGGAAAATTAAGAGGCCTGAAACACATACTACATAGGACTTTCTATAACTACATCACCTAAACCATGACTCAGTTCATGATTTAGGTGATTTAGCACACAGAGGGAGACAAAGTACAAACAGAGACAAAATGGTACACACAGAGGGTGCGAGACTACAGGCAGAGAAGGTAAAGATTTAACATGTAAGCGCTGTCTAACACACACCAGCAGCCATATCATAATAGGCCTCTGCAGATGGACATGAAAGGGTGCAAGCAGTGGGAGAGGGTTGGTGCAGACAGAGGGGAAGATAGTGAAAACTGAGTGAAAATGGTACAAGCAGAGGGTGTGAGACTACACGCACAGAAGAAAAAGATTTAACATGGCATCCATTTTGTATTTCTGTCTGCCATTCTGTTTGCCATGTGCTATTCCCTACCTTTCTGTTAACGGTTCTTCTAGCCTGCCTAGACACAAACTATGTTTGGCATCCTCCACTTCATCCTTGCCCACAAGAGCCTAGCTAATAGAATACGCCTGCTACACTAATATAACTGCCAGACTATTTTTGCTGTTATATGGAGTAGTAATTCTCCTCACAGTTTGCTAAGCAAGCACGTTTTACCTGCCCAACTTAGACATTTTGCATGCCTACATGTGCCAGGAGTATGTAACCCTCACATACATAAAGCCCCAGTGTTCTGTACTCTTTAAACTGTTCCCTTCAATTGATAAGGCCTCTTTGAGACATATTCTCAACTCATTTGAGTTTATTAAAAATGATCTTTTAAACGTCATCTTCTGTGCCTACTTCTTATTATTGTGGGCTCAAAAGGACTACAAATCAGTGACACCCCTGAGGAAAATTAAAAGGATTAAGATGTCACCAATTGATGCTATTCATCCAGATTCATCTTAAATGAATCTTGACGCACAGTGTGATCTTAAACACATGACAATATGCCAGACAGAGGGAGAGCTATAGTGCACACAGATGTAAGCAAAAACTATATTTTACAGGCAGAACACAGCCCATATATATAAGCAAGACATCACATTCCTTTCTCATTGCAAGAGCACACCCTATATCTTTATTGCACAGCATAGAAACTAATTGGGAAATTAAGAGGCATGACACACATTCTGTATAGGACTGTCTAGCTCTGCATGTCCTATAGCCTTACTCACTTCAAGAATACATCATTACCATATTTTTAAACACATCAACTAAGCAAATTATTCAGCCAGATTCATCTTAAATGAATCATGACGCACAGTGTGATCTTAGACACATAACAATATGCTATACAGAGAGAGAGCTATAGTGCACACAGAAAAGAACATGATGCAAGCAAAAACGATGTTTTAGAAGCAGAACAGAGACCATATACATAAGCAAGACATTACATTCCTTTCCCATTTCAAAAGCTCACCCTGTATCTTTATTGCACAACATAGAGACTAATTGAGAAAATAAGAGGCCTGACACACATTCTGTATAGGACTGTCTAGCTCTGCATGTCCTATAGCCTTACTCACTTCAAGAAAACATCATTACCATATTTTTAAACACATCAACTAAGCAAATTATTCAGCCAGATTCCTCTTAAATGAATCATGACGCACAGTGTGATCTTAGACACATAACAATATGCCAGACAGAGAGAGAGAGCTATAGTTCACACAGAAAAGAACATGATGCAAGCAAAAACTATATTTTAGAAGCAGAACAGAGACCATATATATAAGCAAGACATTACATTCCTTTCCCATTTCAACAGCTCACCCTGTATTTTTATTTCACAGCATAGAGACTAATTGAGAAATTAAGAGGCCTGACACACATTCTGTATAAGACTGTCTAGCTCTGCATGTCCTATAGCCTTACTCACTTCAAGAATACATCATTACCATATTTTTTAACACATCAACTAAGCAAATTATTCAGCCAGATTCATCTTAAATGAATCATGAGGCACAGTGTGATCTTAGACACATAACAATATGCCAGACAGAGAGAGAGCTATATTACACACAGAAAAGAACATGATGCAAGCAAAAACTATATTTTACAGGCAGAACATAGCCCGTATATATATAAGCAAGACATTACATTCCTTTCTCATTGCAAGAGCACACCCTATATCTTTATTGCACAGCATAGAAAGTAATTGGGAAATTAAGAGGCCTGACACACATTCTGCATAGGTCTGTCTAGCTTTATATGTCCTATAGTCTTACTCACTTCAAGAATACATCATTACCATATTTTTAAACACATCAACTAAGCAAATTATTCCGCCAGATTTATCTTAAATGAATCATGATGCACAGTGTGATCTTAGACACATAACACTATGCCAGACAGAGAGAGAGATATAGTGCACACAGAAAAGAACATGATGCAAGCAAAAACTATATTTTAGAGGCAGAACAGAGACCATATATATGAGCAAGACATTACATTCCTTTCTCATTGCAAGAGCACACCCTATATCTTTATGGAGCAGCATAAACACTAATTTGGAAATTAAGAATTAAAATTCAATGAAAGACGGTGTCAGTAAGGGAAGATATGTAAAGGTGATAAAAAGGAAAGGAGGGAAAAAGAAAGATTTATAGAAAAAGAGAGGAACGAAAAAGAACAGTGGTGGAAAGAAAGAAAGAAAGACAAACACGGGGACAGTGAGGGACTTCCATATTAGAACACATTTATCTTATTAACTTAAAGTGCACAAACATAGATCCCCTTACAAATTATTAACTCACCTTTAAAAATGCTTTTGAAGATTTAGAACAGTGTCAATCACACACCAGATTTTCTTTAGCAGAATCTCTGAAATGTACCACAGACACTGCAACCAGTAATGGCACTGATTCCCTCTCATTTCAGACCCATATTCTTGTACATAACCAATCAAATTTCTTGCCACACAATTTCAAAACCAAACTAACATTTCAATTGGTTCTACCTTTCAACATTTGAAAAGTCACATATAGTTCAACCTTTCCCCTCTGCCCAATCTCCCTGTTACAATGGTAACACTCCATACAGCACCTGGGTGGACACACAGGTCAGAAGTTCATAACTCAATGTTGCAAATAAATCCAGCAAGGCTGTTTGACCTTGCAATACACCTGCTTATCCAGTGCTATGTTACTTTTGATTACTTTTTCCCAACCAATAGCATTTTTCCTTTTTAAAAAACATTAGCATGCACCCTAGTTTTCAACGTTAAATTTTAAGAAACAACCAATCATTTCGAGTTTTTCAATTGCATTGAATCTCATCCACATTTTTTTCTAAACTCTCAGCTTCAAACTGCCATTTGACGTCAAGAGCCCATCTGAGTACTACCAGATCTGCCTTAAAAATGTTAAAAGTTTGGATTATAGGACACAGCTATATTTTCTGGAGTAAAAGGTATGCAGCAAATAGATTCTTTCTCAACCTTGATTTACCAAATGTGGATATTATGTGGATTGGCTAGAGAGGATTAAGATCCGTGTTACATCTCCCACACCCTGACCTCATAATTGTGCACTGTGGTGGAAATGACCTGGGCACTTTGACAGGGGTAGGTCTGGAATTTTTTTTACAGGACACCTTTGGGCAATTGATGTCACTTTTTCCACAAACTGCCTTTGTATATTCAAATATATGCCAAAAGGCAAAAATGGAACTGGTCCAACCAATATTGTCCACAGATTGAGAAAGCACGGAAACATGTGAATAAGTCTGTTTCTGTTTTTCTCAGAGACTATGGTATGGGTTCTATATACCACAACAACTTGCGTTACAACATACAAGGCATCTACAGGAGAGATGGAGTACATTTTACAGATGAGGGGAACAAAGTCTTCCTTTTAAACTTTCGACTCTGCATCGGTACTTACTTGTTGGTACAAAAAACACTCAATGAACACAACAGCTCTTTTTAGAGCCACCTACATCTAAACACACAAACTTGTTATTTGAATGTATTTTTTTTTGTTTTTTATTCTTACGTGCACGCACGCACGCACCTCACGATTTAAAAAAAAACAAAACATTTTTGGGGCCTTCGGGGATCCTTCAGGGACCCCCTGAGAAGGCCTAGGGGGTCAGGAAGACTCTACACTGCCTTCTTTACCACGTTCTCTGCTTTAGTTTTTCACTCTCTTCTGAAACTACACAAAATGGCGGCTATAGGGTGCGAGCACCGTGCGCGCACCTCGCGATTTACAAAAAAAAAATATATTATTTTGTCCTTCAGGGGTCCTTCAGGGACCCCCTGAGAAAGCCTAGGGGGTCAGGGAGACTCTACCCTGCCCCCTTGTCACGTTATCAACTTTTGTTTTTGGCCCTCTTGTACCTCAGAAATACAAAATGGCGGATAAGGGTGCGTGCACCATGCGCGCACCTCGCAATTTTTTTTAAAGAAAATAACACATTTTTGCCCTTTGGGGTCCTACGAGGACCCCCTGAGAAGACCTAGGGGGTCAGGGATTCTCTACCCTACCCCCTTTTCACGTTATCCACTTGTGTTTTCAAGTCACTCCTGCCTCGAGGGTGCGCGCAAGGTGCGCGCACGTCAAGACATGTGACTTGAACACAAAGTCATGTGACTCTAAAACAACACGTTTAATTGGTTTACAATAGTTTACAATAGTTTCTTTTGCAACTATTGAAAGACCCTACCCATTTCCCTCACTTTCACTTTGCCTTTGTTGGGAGCAACACCTCCACTGACATCCTGCTTGCTTTTAGACCCTGTTTCCTGGTGAAAATGTCTGCTGCCGCTCCTCCTTCTTCGTCTGACTCAGACATTGACTTTGTGCTTGAACAGCCACCTCAGAAGAAAGTAAAGGAGAGTGTCGTTTGGCAATTTTTTTCCTATCCACAAGGACAAAAAAAAGTAAATGCGGCGAAAGCCACATGCAGGATATGCGACACCACATTGAGCAGAGGGAATCCCTCAAAGCATTATAGCTTTGGAATTGCCAGCCTCATCCGCCACATGGAAAAACTGCACCCCCAACAACTATGCACGGGCGTGCACAAGGGATCTTGCAGGAAATCGTGGATTTGCTGGCCCCAGCACATCAATGGCAACACCGGGTATTTTTTCTGGTGCATCCTCATCTCTGGTGCCCAACATCCAGCCTGAGTTTGCCGACATGAAAATTCTATGTAAAAAATGTAATGAGCTCCTTTGCTATGTGGAGCACAGCATTGAACTCATCCTGCGGAGGAAGCAGGCACACTGCTGCTCGACCCAGCAGTCATTTTTCCCCATTTTTTCGCTCCTGTTGAGCAATTTTTGATTCCCTGTTAATTTGGAGCAGAGCTTTGAACTTATCGTGCGGAGGAAGCAGGCACACTGCTGCTCGACCCAGCAATAATTTTTCCCCATTTTTTTGCTCCTGTTGAACAATTTTTGATTCCCTGTTCATTTTTTCTCCCCCTAAAAATTCCCCAAAAATATAAAACTGTTCCAAAAATTACAAAAAAAAACAAAACAAAAAAAGAAGAAAAAAAAGAGTTCATCTAAACACTCAAACTTGATTTTTAATTGTATTTTTTTAATCAATTTAAAAAAGAAAAGGTTTTTTTGCCCTTTGGGGTCCTTCAGGGACCCCCTGAGAAGGCCTAGGGGGTCAGGGAAACTCTACCCTACCCCCTTTTCACGTTCTCCACATTAGTTTTCATCACTCTTCAATCTCGTGGGGTGCGTGCACCGTGCGCGCACCTCGCTATTTTTCGAAAAAAAATTGCATTTTGGGCCTTAGGGGCCAACACTTCCTGATTTCGACCGATTCGAATGTTGACAGACGTCCAACAGCAAATCAGAATTCCGCTCGCGCACGGGAAGGTGCGCACACTATGCACGCACGGCACGCGCCTATAGATATATAAATGTTTTCAAATTACATTTTCTCAACAACTACTGGAGGGATTTACACCATTTAAACAAAAGGGCGTACTGCGTACCAGTCCCTACCATTTTGCCAAGTTTGGTGTAATTCCGTTCAGTGGTTCGGGCTGTAGCCGTGTCTAATCGTCCTATGGAAAATAACATTGGGAAAACACGTTTTGGGACCCCCTTTTTTATCATCTCCCACTTGACGAATCCCCCCAAAACTTTCAGGGATGGAGCGGAGCGTAACGGGCCATCTTCTTTGAGACGTTCACATAGATTCATCAACCGGCGCCAAAGTTATTCCCAATAGAATGTTGAGGATTTCCAATGGAAACTAAGTCCTAACTATATATACCTACTGGCGACCGCCAGTAGGTAATATATATATATATATATATATTCCTGGTTATGCCGTCGACTGACACCCATGGGGCATACATTTGCCTATTGGAAACTGGATATTTGAGTGGACTTTTTCACTTGGCCCACTGGGGCTACATGTAACGTAAAATGATGCAGAAAGTCTTAACGGTTCTCACCATGAAAACAGGATGCTAAGTTTATTGACTATAGTGTTTGCTCTTGACAGTTTAAGTGGTACAATTGACATTTTTTCTGTAAGTTGAGCTTAGCGCACTCAGTACACCATTTCAACCCACTGGGGCATTATAGTAAACCTTCGGCTTCGCTAAAAGGAATTGACAGTCCACTTTGCTGTCTGTTTTTTCTCACTACGATGCTCTATTGATTTCCTTTCTGGCAGACACTCTGCAATAATTGAGTATTTCTTTTGTTGTTATTATGCCGAATTGCAACTGAATGTTTATTTCAACATGAGTGCAGGAATCACAGTGTGTTTGCAATTTAATGACATGACATTTATGAAATAATAATGTTTAAACAAGCATGCTGTCAAATGGCCCTAACAGAATTCAGCTCCGTGAAAACTTCATCGAGTCTGTTATTTATGTTTTTTGGCATGAGGTGAATACCATGTGACTACTATTTATTTCATTGTAAACAGTTGTCTTGTTCTTGTGAAAAAGCGGGCTTGGCCTGCGAAACGCGTCGAGCTAAGCTGTCTTAAATAAAACACGCTTTCGACTAAGAAGCATTGGTTCAGGTGTTACACCTGCTTATAATTACTGTGGGTATTTACTGGTGCTTGCTGCTTGCCGTCATGTCACATGGTCTGCCACTGAAGAGGGCGTTGGCACGAAACACGTCTGGCAGGAAAAGGACTTTGTTCGCGGCTCGCGCTCTTGCATTGGCATTAATTCCTACCTGTAAGTGCATCCCACCCAGAGCAACTCTTTCTTCAATTTGTTAGCGGCCGGCCCGGTCGCGGGTTTGCACTACCGCGGAAAAACTGCAGGTCCACAGCTACCTCATTTGGGCAGCTTACTGTGGTACGGGAGGTGCCTTTTACTTGCGGGGTGCCTGCGGGGACATTGGCAATCCTTTTAATACTTTTTTGCATGTGAATTGCGGCGTCGACCCACTTGGGTGTTTCTAAACCACCAGTCCCAGAAAGCATTGCTTCAGGTGTTACACCTGCGTATAATTACTGTGGGTATTTACTGGTGCTTGCCGTCATGTCACATGGTCTGCCACTGAAGAGGGCGTTGGCCCGAAACGCGTCTGGCAGGAAAAGGACTTTGTTCGCGGCTCGCGCCCTTGGCATTAATTCTTACCTGTACGTGCATTCCACCCAGGGGCAACTCTTTCTTCCATATATATATATATATATTCACTGAAAAAACCATAGGTTATAGACCATATATAGTTAGGAATTAGCATTTAAAAAACCTTATTTTACTCACACAAAACCATTGAAATTCCATATATAGTTAGTTGCACTAACTATATATTGCGCACCCGCAATCCACTGCTGATCATGTCACATATTACATCATTCATGACATGGTCAGTGACATCACTGATGACATCACTGATGACATCTCAAATGACATCACTGATGACATCACTGATGACATCTCATTTGACATTACTCATGACATCATTCATGTGATGATACGATGAACCTCTTCAGACTCTAATATAACCTTAGATACACTCAGTGTAAACAGACACTCACAGACTGTCACTCATCCATGGAGTTACTCACACAGCTAATCAGTCTTGCAAAGAATCAATCACACCTCCATTTCCTCAACTATATAGTTAAACACACCTTACTTATTGAAACATATAATAACACATATTTACTCTGTTATACAATCTCTGATACAAGTTCACAATAATCCATACAGCCACTCACACATTCACTGGCTCTTATGCACAGTTATTTATATATGTCAACTACCACATGTACTGTGTTTTACATATGTACTTACTTTGACATGTAGCACTGAGATATCCATTCACTCACCAATACACTCATGCACACAGTAAACCGCCCATACAGCTGTTTCCACATGCACTTTTGAACCCATACATCTAGTGAATCAACTGCTCACACATCTATGCACAGAGTCATACACCTCCCAGACACCCACACACACACTCAGTCTCCCATACAAATACTTGGCCAACTAATCAATAACCCATATAGTTAGTCATATAGCTAATGATCAACACATGCATCAGATTACAAAACAACAGACACAATGGTGCACAATTTAAAACAGTTTAGTCACTAACCCATGCACTCAGTGAGACACATTTAATCACTCACTTATACAGTCAGTCATGCACCTACTAAATACATCATCCAGACACTTATACATCCAGTCATTCTTCAATATAGACATATTTTAACTTTACAGAAACATACAGTCACTGGATGTTGTCATCAGTGATGTCATCAGTGATGTCATTTGAGATGTCATCAGTGATGTCATCAGTGATGTCATTTGAGATGTCATCAGTGATGTCATCAGTGATGTCACTGACCATGTCATGAATGATGTAATATGTGACATGATCAGCAGTGGATTGCGGGTGTGCGATATATAGTTAGTGCAACTAACTATATATGGAATTTCAATGAATTTGTGTGAGTAAAATAAGGTTTTTTAAATGCTAATTCCTAACTATATATGGTCTATAACCTATGGTTTTTTCAGTGAATTTTCAAGGTTTTGTAAATGCTAATTCCTAACTATATATGGTCTATAACCTATGGTTTTTTCAGTGAATTTCAATGGTTTTTTAATAGCAAATATCATAAGCTGTCGAATGTCAAGTACGTGGTAAGTGAAAACATTTTCGTGTTTATGCACACTGATCTGCTTTGAATGGTGCCCCCCCCCCTCATTTCTATTAGGAGTACTCTCTCTTTGCAGATAGTGAAAGGTAGTTAACGCAGGCCTTTGCCCACATTGTAATCCGTCGTGCCTGCTTCTCTCTCCATTTGATTGATTCTTATCCAAGTATTTACTGTTTTAGAATTAGTTCTCTTTGGTTCATTCTCTATTTACAAACAAACACAGAGTCGCAATACTCTGTTTAGTCTTTGCAGATAACGAAAAATCGTGTAAAAAAAAAGAAAAGGAATCGAGCAAAATCAGTAGGCCACTAATGGGATCTCTTTTTGACCTCGCTAAAATAGAAACATTAGGAACAACCCCTCATGACAAATACAAAACTAGTGAGATGAACTGAACTCCACACAATGATGGCTGCAAAACAGCTCGGCTCCGCCACCCACCCCGCCCAAAATAACGATAAAGAACGGCTGCCATGATTGGTTGCGGAATGACCACGACGGAGCTACGAAATTGTGCTGCTCTCATGCTAACCCCAGCTTCAGTCTGAAACATCCAGAAACACTGTAGACTACCAATTCGATCAGTTCCGGTAGCGCCCCAATGTAACCCGGTAGAGAAGAACTAGCCCTCCCCTCTTTGACTGATGGTTCTTGTTGCCTGTCCCTTCTGTTGTCATTTAACAGAACTATTTAGCCTGCTGAAAGGGGTTGTGTTCCGACCGCTGGTTGGTGGAGACATTTTGACTATATTCTGTACCTGCGTTGTCGCGTAATGCGTCATATGACGCGCCGCGTTAGCGCATCCGGAAGTCATCCGGGGCGCGCAGCGCGTAACGTAAGCATAACAAGTCATGTGACTTGTTAATAAAACTTTTCATTGGTTCATTTTACTTTTCTTATTGTAATGATGAAAGGCTTGGTCATATGACCTAAAAATTACGCTTTTCATTACTTCCGAACATTATTTTTTCTTAAATATATGTTATAATGTTCCAGGCTAATGTACTTTCCCGGAAATTTTACAACTGTCCTGCAAGTAAAATATATTCTTTTTTCGAGAAAAAGAGCGTTTCTTCGTTCCATGACGGAGCCGTTGAGCAAAAGAGGGTCGACCTGCTGTCTTAGTCGCCGATACGCCTGAATATGAGATTCTTATCGATCACTTTATGTTGCAGGAATAGAAAACACAACAGCCCTTGACCATTTATCTTTACTGCGTTCCTTCGTATTATACCTTTTACCCTTCATGTAATTGGTCTGCTTTATTTCACTTGCCTTTTAATGATTCTAAAACAGTCACTATTATTAAAAACTTTACCAATGTATATACTACTACCATGTTTTCTTTTAAAAACCTTTATTGTGAAAATTTCATTATACAAATACGAGCCTATAACCACGTGGGCCTGCCACAGAGCAAACTGTAATCGTATATGATGAATAGACATTTACACTGTAGAGGAACGTACCATTAGGTTGCAAGAACTAAGGTGTCTAACAGTTACGGAATCGGTGGACGTACATTTTATAATTAAAATACGACAGGGCCAGTTACAATAAAATTATCTAGATATACATTTGCGGGCAAGTACCATGGGTGACGTTAATTCGAACTTTCAACAGTACAGTAATCAATAACACATAAGAACTTAATATCAATAGGGATGTCGAAATATTCAATCAATTCTCGTCCCCGCCCGCCATGTGCTTCAAAACTGCATACGTATCTCGTGATTTCAAGGTTCTGCAACCAGTACACAACAAGGAGTTACGAGTCCCATTTATTCCGGCACCATTTTGGGCGAGGACGGGCAGGTCCAGGATATAGTCAAAATGTCTCTACCAACCATCGACTATGATGATGTTCATATGCTGTATTTATTAGAGTAACACTCATCTGTCCACATGAAATTAATTTGCCACAATCTAAACATGTCATTTTAATCTTTCCAAAGTTCTTCTAAATATTTGGGACCGTTTCCCTTGCCTCTGAAGCTCTCAGTGCCTCTTCTTTGATGAATGTACTAGCAGGTCAGGGGTTCTCCTCCAAATCTCTCTTTTATGCAGCACTATAATTAATTGGTGCCACCTCTCCATATGACGATGCATGGTATAGTTACCACAACTATATTTTTTTTCGGTTCCTCTGGAGAGTTCATCTTGGCAGATGAAGCGTGTAACGTACCGGGCATTTACCTTTTTTTGCATGTACAGGAAAGGAAAAAAAAATCGAGCGTCCGAGTTCTAAGGTGTCCCAGGGCCATTTTAGTGGACCAGGCCCAAATCCAAAGAACAGGCCGCCATTTTGAGAGTCCTCTTGCAGCCGCCTGTCGCTGTAGCATCAAGAGCAGCCGAAACTCAGCTGAATGGCAACTGAAACGGTAAAGGGGCGCCCCACTACAGCAGACGAGCCTCCACCTAGGAAGGCCCATTCACGCCGGCTCCCCCCCTCTTCGGGCACCCCACGCCGTTATTCGGAGCAGTATTGTAGGATGGCCACACCAGTGCGGCAACTTGCTAGACATCACCTCGGTGGTAACCGAATCTCAACGCCTTGTGGTGTCTCCTATTCAGAAAACATTGTTATGCTGCCTTCGACCTATTCGCCGCAAGTGCGCACACAACTCAACTGCATAGCTTGCTAGACACCACCTCGGTGCCATCCGGATCTTGGAATGTCAGCACCTTTTGGTGTCTTCTCTTCAGAAAATATTGTTGCGCTGCCTTTGGCCCCATTCGCACATCGGTCCGCTACTGACGCCATCTCACAGGCTAATGGGGCGCCCCACGCCGAGTTTCAGCATTGTAGAATAACCACACCAGTACAGCAACTTGCTAGACATCACCTCGGTGCCATCCGGATCTCGGCGCCCCACTGCAGATGAAGTGCCTCTCAACTATGAAACCACCACGGTGACATCCGGATCTTGGCGCGTTGTGCTGCCTTCGGCCTATTCGCACATCGGTCCGCTACTGACGCCATCTCACAGGCTA
Organism: Lissotriton helveticus; assembly: GCF_964261635.1. Classification (NCBI taxonomy): domain Eukaryota; kingdom Metazoa; phylum Chordata; class Amphibia; order Caudata; family Salamandridae; genus Lissotriton; species Lissotriton helveticus. The sequence goes on from NC_136059.1 coordinate 55,861,946, forward strand.
ATGGGGCGACCCACGCCGAGTTTCAGCATTGTAGGATGACCACACCAGTACAGCAACTTGCTAGACATCACCTCGGTGCCATCCGGATCTCGACGCCCCACAGCAGATGAAGTGCCTCTCAACTATGAAACCACCACGGTGACATCCGGATCTTGGCGCGTTGTGCTGCCTTCGGCCTATTCGCACATCGGTCCGCTACTGACGCCATCTCACAGGATAATGGGGCGACCCACGCCGAGTTTCAGCATTGTAGGATGACCACACCAACTTGCTAGACATCACCTCAGTGCCATCCGAATCTTGGCATCTCAACGCCTAGTGGTATCTTCCATACAAAAAATATTGTTACGCTGCCTTTGGCCCCATTCGCACATCAGTCCGCAACTTAGACATCACCTCGGTGCCATCCGGATCTTGGCATCTCAGCGCCTTGTGGTGTCAGTCAGAAAATATTGTTGCGCTGCCTTTGGCCCCATTCGCACATCGGTCCGCTACTGACGCCATCTCACAGGCCAACGGGGCGCCCCACGCCGACTTTCAACATTGTAGGATGGCCACAGAAGTGCGACAACTTACTAGACACCACCTCGGTGCCATCCGGATCTTGGCGCGTTGTGCTGCCTTCGGCCTATTCGCACATCGGTCCGCTACTGACGCAAACTCACAGGCCAACGGGGCGCCCCACGCCGACTTTCAGCATTGTAGGATGGCCACACCAGTGCTGCAACTTGCTGGACACCACCTCGGTGCCATCCGGATCTTGGCGCGTTGTATTGCCTTCGGCCTATTCGCACATCGGTCCGCTACTGACGCCGCCTCACATGCCAACGTATTTTCTCCGCATTTTATACCATATGCCGCATAACAGGTCATGTGACTTGTTTATAAAACTTTTCATTGGTTCATTTTACTTTTGGTTTCCTAATGATGGAAGGCTTGATCATATGACCTAAAAACAACACTTTTCATTGGATGAAAACTTTTTTTTTCCCCCAAACGATGAAAGCCCCACCTTGTTTCTGGATGTTTCAGACTAAACTGGCGTCAGCATGAGAGCACCACCATCTCGTAGCTCCGTCGTGGTCATTCCGCGAGCAATCATGGCAGCCGCTCCCCACTAGAAGCCTGCAGGAGTCGGGGCCCCCAAAACTTTTGATGAATTCTCAAGGCGGAGGGGACGCTTTCGAGAATGGGGTCCAAGACCTAGCAGACAAGCGTCCGATTTCCAAGGTGTCCCAGGGCCATTTCAGTGGACCACGCCCAAAAAGGAAAGAGCCTGCCGCCATTTTGAGAGTCCTGTGGCAGCCGCCTATCGCTGCACCGCAAGAGTGGGTGCAACTCAGCTGAATGGCGGATTTTGACACAGTGGACCAAAAGCGGACGGAATGGCAACTGAAACGGTAAAGGGGCACCCCACTAAAACAGATGAGACTCCACCTGGAGAGGCCCGTTCACGCCGCCTCCCCCGGGGCGCCCCACGCCGTTATTCGGAGCAGCATTGTAGGATACCAAAACCAGTGCGGCAACTTACTGGACATCACCTTGGTGCCATCGTTCTGCTGCCTTGGAACTATTCGCACAACAGTTTGCTACTGATGACCCACCCCCCGCGACGCCCCACGCCGTTATTTGCTGGGTGGCAACTTACTAGACATCACTTTCGTGTCATCTAGATTTCGGCGCGTTCTGCTGCCTTGGAACTATTCGCACAACAGTTTGCTACTGATGACCCACCCCCCGCGACGCCCCACGCCGGAAATCTGGACGTTGTGCTGCGTTGGGACTATTCGCACAGCCGACCGCTACTTCGTTGTTTTTCCCTAAAAATGTTTATATGTTATTACTATTTTTGTTTTCTTGTATATATTTATAAATTATTAAAGTTTTATAATCTTACTATTTTGTCGGAGTGCTATATATTTTTAATGTGACACATAATTGTAAAAACCTTGATGTACAAAGAGTCATCCCTGGAATGTTCCGCTTCACGCTCGGTCCCCTCCCCAATCACAATACAGGATGGTTTTCAGATAATAGCAACGCTTCTGCTGTGACGGATCTCATGGAGTGTGGGCCTTGATCTACTATAACTCCTTTGAAGAGGGGTGATTCTTTACAGCTGTGGCCATAAACTACATCTGCAGGGCTAGCTGATAGCCTAGGACTGGCCTGGACAATCGGACACAGAGGAAAAGGAGTGTCAGAGGGTGCGGTAGTGAATAGGGCGAAAGGGAGGTGTCGGGCGGGCACAGGGTGTGATTCTCAGGGAAGAGCAGCGCAGATGGGGGGAGGTTTATTACCCATGCATAAGACAGAGAGCGGGGGTGACCACTGCCTGGGTGAGATGCTTGCGAGGGTGGGGAGCCATGCTAAGGATCGACAGCGTGCACAGAGTGGGTCTGGTCAAGGCATCTAAAATGGCTGCCGTGCACGACAAAAGTGTGGCATTTGAAAAAAGACAAGATGGCGCACACAATGTTTTTCAACAATTCCTGATTTCCTTCGAATCGAACGTTAACAGACGTTGGGGCATATTACCAAAGTTAAGCGATATTTATCCCTAACGATGCATTGCAAAGATTTTTTTACCGTCAGAAATTATCGCAGATAAACCTTGCTATTATCAAGGTTTATCGCAAATACGATAAAAAACGACCGCAATGCATTAATATCGCTGAAAACTCAGCGATATTCATGCATTACCGAGCTAATGCTCTTAGCCATGTTATCCACCTCCCATTGGATAACATGGCTAAGAACTGCTCAGGGCAGCTGTTACTTTTTGGAGATATTCGCGCTTATCTCGAATATTTCCAAAAGTTGATAATAGGAGATAGCGATGTTAGCGACTGTTTCCAGTCGCTAACATCTTGGCATGCCCACTTTGCATGTCATTAGTGATAAATATCACTCACATGCAAAGTGGGACCCAAGATGGTCGCTATCTCCTACTAGCCGTCGCTAACTGGTGTTAGCAACAGCTAGGTAATACAGATATAATTTTATCTCCGCGAAGCGGAGCGCTGTTACAGATATATATCTTGTTTTTGAACGTTAATTTCGCAAAATGCACTGAAGCACATATATTGAGACATAGCAAAGGCACATCGGGCTACCAGTCCCTAGGAGATAGCGATGTTAGCGACTGTTTCCAGTCGCTAACATCTTGGCATGCCCACTTTGCATGTCATTAGTGATAAATATCACTCACATGCAAAGTGGGACCCAAGATGGTCGCTATCTCCTACTAGCCGTCGCTAACTGGTGTTAGCAACAGCTAGGTAATACAGATATAATTTTATCTCCGCGAAGCGGAGCGCTGTTACAGATATATATCTTGTTTTTGAACGTTAATTTCTCAAAATGCACTGAAGCACATATATTGAGACATAGCAAAGGCACATCGGGCTACCAGTCCCTAATATTTTACCAAGTTTCGTGCAAATCCATTCAGCCGTTCGATTATTATTATTATTTTTTTTTTTTGCCCCGCGGGGCCCTTTTAAAACCTCCACATCAAACCTAGGGGGTCAGCGAGGATCTACTATGCCCCCTTATGGTCATTTGCCCCTTCGCTTTGGCCTCCTCTTGTCTCTCGATCCTACCGAGAGACAAGATGGCGGCCGCTACGTACTGTTTGGAATGTTTACAGACACCGGAGAGCCAATCAGCTTCGCTTCGCAAAGCTCCGTAACGCGAAAAGTACGCGAAGCGGTGCGCTGTTACAGATATATATTTTTTTTGAACGTTAATTTCTCAAAATCCACTGAAGCACATATATTGAGACCTAGCAAAGGCACATCGGGCTACCAGTCCCTACAATTTTGCCAAGTTTCGTGCAAATCCATTCAGCCGTTCGATTATTATTATTATATTTTTTTTTTGCCCCGCGGGGCCCTTTTAAAACCTCCACATCAAACCTAGGGGGTCAGCGAGGATCTACTATGCCCCCTTATAGTTATTTGGCGGCCGCTACGGACTGTTTGGAATGTTGACAGACGCCGGAGAACCAATCAGCTTCGCTTCACAAAGCTCCGTTGCGCGAAAAGTACGCGTCCTGGGCCGCTGCCCAGTCCGCTGTTACAGATATATATCTTTTTTTAAACGTTAAATTCTCAAAATCCACTGGAGCACATATATTGAGACCTACAAAAGGCACACCGGGCTACCAGTCCCTACAATTTTGCCAAGTTTCGTGCAAATCCATTCAGCCGTTCGGGCTAAAAGTGAGGCCAACCGCCCTATGGAAATTAACATGGGAAAAACGCGTTTTGGGACCCCCTTTTTTTTCTCGGCCCCCACTGGACGAACCCCCCCCAAATTTTCAAGGGCTGCTCAGAAACAAAATGTGCCATTTTCCTGAAAATTTCAGCCAATTCCGTCCACAAACGCCAAAGTTATTAGACATAGAATTTTCAAAAAACCCATAGAGAAAAAATCCTAACTATATATACCTACTGGCGACCGCCAGTAGGTAATATATATATATATATATATTCACTGAAAAAACCATAGGTTATAGACCATATATAGTTAGGAATTAGCATTTAAAAAACCTTATTTTACTCACACAAAACCATTGAAATTCCATATATAGTTAGTTGCACTAACTATATATTGCGCACCCGCAATCCACTGCTGATGATGTCACATATTACATCATTCATGACATGGTCAGTGACATCACTGATGACATCACTGATGACATCTCAAATGACATCACTGATGACATCTCACTTGACATCAATGATCACATCACTGATGATATCATTCATGTGACAATACAATGCATCTCCTCACATTTTAATATAACCTCTGTTTCACCCAGTGTTAAAAACAGAGTATAATTTTTGAAACCATTGACACACCAATACTAGTTACTACATACGTACTCACTGATTCCTACGTCTACACACACATTCACTCATTCACCCATACAATCATTCATACATACAATCACTCATGTTTACAACACAATCATATGCACTCATACACCTATACAGACACTCACACTCTGCCACTCATCCATGGAGTTACTCACACACCTAGTCAGTCCTGTAAAGAATCAATCACACTTCCATTTTCTACTCTATACAGTTAAACATACAGCACCTTACGTTTTCAACCATATACTAACACATACTTACTCTCTTATACAATCATTGATACAAGTACACATTGATCTGTACAGAGTCACACACCTCCCATCCAGCCACACACACACTCAGTCTCCCATGCAAATACTTGGGCAATCAATCAATAACCCATATAGTTACTCATATAGCTACTGATCAACACATGCAGCAGTTTACAGAACAACAGACATAATGATGCACAAATTAAGACAGTTTAGTCACTAACCCATGCACTCAGTGAGACACATTTAATCACTCACTCATACATTCAGTCATGCACCTACTAAATCCTTCGTCCAGACACTTATACATCCACTCATTCTTCAATATGTAAGACATATTTTAACTTTACAGAAACATAGTCACTGGATGTTGTCATCAGTGATGTCATCAGTGATGTCATTTGAGATGTCATCAGTGATGTCATCAGTGATGTCACTGACCATGTCATGAATGATGTAATATGTGACATCATCAGCAGTGGATTGCGGGTGCGCAATATATAGTTAGTGCAACTAACTATATATGGAATTTCAATGGTTTTGTGTGAGTAAAATAAGGTTTTTTAAATGCTAATTCCTAACTATATATGGTCTATAACCTATGGTTTTTTCAGTGAATTTTCAAGGTTTTGTAAATGCTAATTCCTAACTATATATGGTCTATAACCTATGGTTTTTTCAGTGAATTTCAATGGTTTTTTAATAGCAAATATCATAAGCTGTCGAATGTCAAGTACGTGGTAAGAATTTTTTTTTTCGTGTTTATGCACACTGATCTGCTTTGATTGCTGCCCCCCACCCCTCATTTCTATTAGGAGTACTCTCTCTTTGCAGATAGTGAAGGGTAGTTAACGCAGCCCTTTCCCCCTTTGTAATCCGTCGTGCCTGCTTCTCTCTCCATTTGATTGATTGTTCTCTTTGGTTCATTCTCTATTTACAAACAAGCACAGAGTCGCAATACTCTGTTTAGTCTTTGCAGATAGCGAAAAATCGTGTAAAAAAACAAAAGGAATCGAGCAAAATCAGTAGGCCACTAATGGGATCTCTTTTTGACCTCGCTAAAATAGAAACATTAGGAACAACCTGTTGAAAATAGCAATGCGTATGTACATAAGCGGCGTTCATTTGTGTTCACAGTACCCCTTGTTGATTGTTTCAATCGAGCATTGAATTGTTCGAAGTTAATTCTCTTAACGATCTTCTCTACCTGCAAACGAGGAAGAATAGGAATATTCTATCTCCCTTTGCAGATAGTGAAGGGTAGGTAACGCAAGCCTTTAACACGTCGTACCTATTTCATTCCTCATTGATTGATTGATTGTCCGAACATTGACTGTTTGGGAATTAGTTCTTTTTGGAGGTATTCCCTGTTTGCAAATAAACGTAGGAAAATCTTTGCAAGTAGTGAAAGGGTACGTAATGCGGACCGTTCTCCCCCGTTGTAATCTGTCATGCCTATCTACTCCCCACTGATTGATGCACCTTTTTCACCCGGACCATTTACTAGAGATACGTCATCTGGCCCGACCAGAGAGCACCCCTAGTGAAAAGGACATATGCAATAATAACGAAGTGATCACTGTATCCTGTTAACAGAAACTTTACCATGAAACAACCTGGAAAGAAAAAAATAGGAAAACGAAAATCAGTAGGCCACTGATGAACATGAACTTTTATTAAACAACGAACAAAGAAACGATAACATAACGTAATGATAAAACCTATTAATGTCCTAGAAACAAGAAAACGTTAAAATATGCCAGTGGTGAGAGACCAGAAAAACAGTAAGAGAAACCAAATCACCCCTCGCTGTCCCACCGCCTGCCACGCCAAAAAAATCGATAGACTAGGGAAAATGCAAGTCAGTAGAACATCCACCCCCACTCTGGAAACTTCCAAGGTGGGGCAGGGTTCCGGCTACGCCCAGCCGGGAGCAGCCCATATAAGGCAGGTCCTGCTGCCACGCCTCGGCCAGGAGATCCTAACGTAGGGTGTAGCCGGAGGAGAGGCCGAGACCAGCGGGACCCGGCCAGGGGATTGCCTTTACAACGCTGAACAGTTGCAGGGGGGGGGAATGTCTCCTCGACCCTCCCCTCTCTCTCCCAGTCCGGCCGCGGTGGCCCTTGAGAGTTGCAGGTAGTCCCGCCACATGCTCTTCCGGTCCGACCACCAACGGTCGGGGGGCCGAGGCCGACGGGATCCGGCTGCAGCCGATAAACCAAGAAACCCGTTCATGGGGCCAGAGCCAGGGGCGTCCGGCCGACATCCACCGGAAGCCCGGCCCGAAGACGGACGGGACACTTCTTTCTTTTATAATGGCTGCGACAACACTGGAGGGGGATGTCTTGCACATGCCTCCGACCCCCCCCTCGTCCTCATCGCCTGGTCCGGCCATAACAAATCTCAAGCGAGACGCCGTGGGGTGCACTGGGAGGGAGAGACGGTGCGAACAGGCCTCTCCCGCCTCCCCAGGTGGAGGCTTCCCAGCTGCACCCTCAGCGCTCCAGGCGGTGGCATCCTAACAACTACAGTGCTGCACAGTTTCGGAACGACCTAGATAACGGTTCTTCCACTGTGGCCATGCTGCAACGTCTCGCCCGGCAGGGTGGAGCCCGTCCGCTCATGTGACCCCGCGATCGCCGGTAGCTGCCGAACTCTCAAAATGGCGGTCGACCTGGCAAGAGCGGGCCCAACATAAAGAAATGGCCCGGTCACTGGTTGACTCCACCACCGTAGTCCTCCACGACCTTGAAGATTCTAGAGGAGCCGCGGGAGTCTCCGACCCCCGATGGGGAATGACTGCCATGATCGCCCGTGGAGTGACGAAACTGTATCCGCGGGACGTCGGCGCTCCCATGCTGGCGCCAGCCTCACTTTGAATTACTACAATCCTGCAGACCTTACTTCCGGTGAAAGCACAGTGTGACCCGGTAGGAAAAATTATTGCACCCCCTCCCCTTTTTGACTGATAGTTCAAACCACCGATCCTTTCCTTTGCCCTTTTAACGGAACTTTGGACTGCCTCCCCCTCTTTTACATTTTCTAGAGAAAACAAAACATTAACCACTACATTAGCATAGCAGTTGACACCAGAACTGTTTTCAAATTGAAAACCAACAACATCTTCAACAGAATCCTTTTTGTTTCTGCTGTGACCCTGCTACAGCACAGGCATTGTCCCCAGCAGTAATTCTGCAATGCCGGTAAGAATAGCTGTGGTGCCTACTGGACTCACTCACCCCCGCGGCGCCCCACGCCGTTTTTTGCTGGGCGGCAACTTACTAGACATCACTTTCGTGCCATCTAGATTTCAGCGCGTTCTGCTGCCTTGGAACTATTCGCACAACAGACCGCTACTGACAAGAATATTTCATTATTGGTGCTGTCAATTTCAATAAATCTATTGGATAATTAAAAAGAAATTGCCACGGTCTCTTCGTTGTTTAAATGTTTTTACTGTTTTTGTTTTGTTGTATATATTTATATGTTATTAAAGTTTTATATTCCTACTACTTTGTTGGAGTGCTATATATTTTTAATGTGACACATAATTGTAAAAACTTTGATGTACAAAGAGTCATTCCTGGAATCTTCCGCTTCAGGCTCGGTCCCCTCCCCAATCACAATACAGGATGGTTTTCAGATAGTAGGAACGCGTGTGCTGTGACGGATCACATCGGGTGTGGGCCTTGATCTACTATAACTCCTTTGAAGAGGGGTGATTCTTTACAGCTGGGGCCATAAACTACATCTGCAGGGCTAGCTGATAGCCTAGGACCGGCCTGGACATTCGGACACAGAGGAAGAGGAGTGTCAGAGGGTGCGGTAGTGAATAGGGCGAAAGGGAGGTGTCGGGCGGGCACAGAGTGTGATTCTCAGGGAAGAGCAGCGCAGATGGGGGAAGGTTTATTGCCCATGCATAAGACAGAGAGCGGTGGTGACCAGTGCCTGGGGGAGATGCTTACGAGGGTGAGGAGCCATGCTACGAATCGACAGCGTGCAGAGAGTGGGTCTGGTCAAGACATCTAAAATGGCTGCCGTGCACGACAAAAGTGTGGCATTTCAAAAAAGGCAAGATGGCGCAGACAATGTTTTTCAACACTTCCTCATTTCCTTCGAATCGAACGTTAACAGACGTTGGGGCATATTACCAAAGTTAAGCGATATTTATCGCTAACGATGCTTACCAACCAATTTTTTACCACTAAGCATCGTCAGAAATTATCGAAGATAAACCTTACTATTATCAAGGTTTATCGCAAATGCGATAATAAACGGCCGCAATGCATGAATATCGCTAAAAAGTCAGCGATATTCATGCATTACCGAGCTAATACTCTTAGCCATGTTATCCACCTCCCATTGGATAACATGGCTAAGAACTGCTCAGGGCAGGTGTTACTTTTTGGAGATATTCGCGCTTAGCGCGAATATCTCCAAAAGTTGGTAATAGGAGATAGATATCTTGCATGTTGTAATGCAAGTTATTGTGGTATATGGAACTCATACCATAATCTCTCAGGAAAGCAGAAACTGATCCTTTTGGGACCGCCTAAAAAGGCCTAGGGGGTGAGGAGTACTCTACTTTGCCCCCTTTTCACGTTCCGAACTATTTTATTTTACTCTCTTCTGTAATTACACAAAATACCAGCGATAAGATGCATCGGAGACACACAGTGAGAGAAAGGAGGCCGGAGATGAAGAAGACATGTCAAATACACATTGGAGATAATATAGTGGCAGAAGGGAAGTAAATATGAGTAAACTTACCATGTAACATAAAAATGTTGCACTCTATACTATAAGTCTCATTTTATACTACAATCACTTCGCTACAACCTCATAAATTAAAAATAAAAATAAATAATGTCTCAAACAATTTTTGATTTCTAAATATAAATTTATTCTTCAGAATTTTCTAAATTTGAAACAACTAGTAACATGTCCTCATCAGTAATTTCCTCTTCAATCATCTCATCTGGAATCTCCTCATTAAAAGTCTGCAATGATGATTCTTGTAACTCTATGGTCTCCAAACACTCGATAAATTCGCCATCAAGAGATTGATCAAAAAAATCATTCAAGTCATCTCCTCCTTCTGACAATATTTCATTATTGGTGCTGTCCATTTCAATCAATGTAGTGGAATCATTCAAGTCATCTCCTCGTGACAATATTTCATTATTGGTGCTCTCAATTTCAATCAATGTAGTGGAATCATTCAAGTCATCTCCTCCTTGTGACAATATTTCATTATTGGTGCTGTCCATTTCAATCAATCTAATGGAATCATACAAGCCATCTCCTCCTTGTGACAATATTTCATTATTGGTGCTCTCAATTTCAATCAATGTAGTGGAATCATTCAAGTCATCTCCTTGTGACAATATTTCATTCTTGGTGCTGTCCATTTCAATCAATCTAATGGAATCATACAAGTCATGTCCTCCTTGTGACAATATTTCATTATTGGTGCTCTCAATTTCAATCAATGTAGTGGACAATTCAAAAGAAATTGCCACGGTCTCTTCATTGTGAGCCATTTTATTTTGAAATTGCTTGCTGTAAATTGCAGAAAAAAATAATCACTTTCATTTATCGTTTTTAGTAATACATAATATAAAACTAACTTCATCAAGTATTTAGTATAACAGAAGGACTGCAAATAAATAACAGAAAACATTTTTCAAATTATCTTCAAGTGTACAACATAGTTCCCCTTACAAATTAACAACTCACCTTTTTAAAAGTAGCAGAAGTGTTAGTACTGTGTAAATCAAACACCAGAAATTCACCACCAAAAATTCCTCACAAATGTACCTCAGACAGTAGTATCACAAAATGGCTGTGGTTTCCTCTCATTTGACATATATACATAACCAATTAACTTTCATCACACACAAATACAAAACCAAAGTAACATTTTAATTGGTTCTAAATTTCAACACTTTCAAATGTGTTTTCCCCATGCAATTTTCCATAGGACATTTACATACGTCTACAGCCTGAATGGCTGAACGGAATTACACCAAACTTGGCAAAATGGTACATCAAACCTAAGAGGTCAGGAATGATCTACTATGCCCCCTTATGGTCATTTCCCCCTTCGCTTTGGCCTCCTCTTGTCTCTCAATCCTACCGAGGGACAAGATGGCGGCCGCTACGGACTGTTTGGAATGTTGACAGACGCCGGAGAACCAATCAGCTTCGCAAAGCTCCGTAACGCGAAAAGTACGCGAAGCGGAGCGCTGTTACAGATATATATCTTTTTTTCAACGTTAATTTCTCAAAATCCACTGGAGCACATATATTGAGACCTAGCAAAGGCACATCGGGCTACCAGTCCCTAATATTTTGCCAAGTTTCGTGCAAATCCATTCAGCCGTTCGATTATTATTATTTTGTTATTTTTTTGCCCCGCGGGGCCCTTTTAAAACCTCCACATCAAACCTAGGGGGTCAGCGAGGATCTACTATGCCCCCTTATAGTTATTTCCCCCTTTGTTTTGACCTCCTCTTGTCTCTCGATCCTACCGAGAGACAAGATGGCGGCCGCTACGGACTGTTTGGAATGTTGACAGACGCCGGAGAACCAATCAGCTTCGCTTCACAAAGCTCCGTTGCGCGAAAAGTCCGCGAACCAGAGCGCTAACCGGTCCGCTGTTACAGATATATATCTTTTTTTAAACGTTAATTTCTCAAAATCCACTGGAGCACATATATTGAGACCTACAAAAGGCACATCGGGCTACCAGTCCCTACAATTTTGCCAAGTTTCGTGCAAATCCATTCAGCCGTTCGGGCTAAAAGTGAGGCCAACCGCCCTATGGAAAACTCAATGTTAAAAACACGTTTTGGGACCCCCCTTTTTTCTCGGCCCCCACTGGACGAACCCCCCCCAAATTTTCAAGGGCTGCTCAGAAACAAAATGTGCCATTTTCCTGAAAATTTCAGCCGATTCCGTCCACAAACGCCAAAGTTATTAGACATAGAATTTTCAAAAAACCCATAGAGAAAAAATCCTAACTATATATACCTACTGGCGACCGCCAGTAGGTAATATATAAATATATATATATATATATATATATATATATATATATATATATATATATATATATATATATATATATATATATATATATATATATATATATATATATATTTATATATTACCTACAGGCGGTCGCCAGTGGGTAGTTATAGTTCGGACCTAGTTTCCATAGGAAATCCACAACATTCTATTTGGAATAACTTTGGCCCTGGAGGACGAATCTTCCTGAATTTCTTCAAGAAAATGGCCTGCTCAGTACTGCTTCTTCCCTGAAAGTTTGGGGGTGATTCTTAAAGTGGGGGCTGAGAAAAAGGGGGATTCCAAAACATGTTTTCCCCATGCAATTTTCCATCGAGACCTTTAGCCAGGGCTACATCCCGAACGGCTAAGCGGAATTACACCAAATTTGGCAGAGAGGTAGAGTTTGTTTTGCAGATTGTGTGTTTTGTTGAATGGTGTAAATCCGTTCAGTAGTTTCAGAGAAAATTACAAGTAAAATCATAGCGATATCTAGAGACAGATTTCAAGACGCGGACGGAGATCCGTTGAATTACGAGCGCGAGCTGCATGCTGGTTGGATGTCAACTGTCTGTGAACACTGCAAACCAGGAAGTGTTGGCAGCCATTTTGTTCGTCGCTAGAAGCAAGTCACAAGAAAACAGTAAAACAAAGTTGAGAAATAAGGAAAGGGGGCAGGGTAGAAATATCCTGACTTTCTAGGCTTGCTCAGGGGGTCGTACATGGATTTTTAGGGTCAATTTTTATTTTTTTTAAATAAAAAATTGCGGCATACGCGTATGGTTCTCGTACGAGGTGGAAAAAAGGGAAAAAAAGTAGAAGTCTGTTTTATTCATTAGGTCTCAGGGAGCAAATATGTAAAACATTCCGTTTTTTTTTTCCTGCATCAGTTGTACTCTCTACGCATGTACAGCCTTGTTTGCAAGTGCTCTTTTTTTTTCTTTTTCTTCAAGTTCGCCAAGCAAACCTCTCCTGATTTTAGGTATTAAATTTGCTGCTTTCTTTTCCTGGGTCGTATGTGTCATCCGGTGTTATACTTTTGTAATATATTAATAAACATATTGTATGTATTTTTGAAATGTGGTGTCGAGGCGGCAAACGTTAATTACATACTCCGTTCAACCGCCATTTTAGTAGTTTTCCTCCTTTAATTTTTATTATACCTGTTACTTTCATTTTACCCTGCACATATTTTCTCTGTGATCGATGAGATTTCCTGCCACAGACACCACAGTGTTTGTCCTTGGCCCCTGATCTTATCAGACTTGGTCACACGTATAACTAGAAACTAATTTGAAGGACGTAAGCCACAGCCATTACAACGCGTGTTCGTCAACAAAAAAACAATATTAAGATTATGCGTTTATCATGCGTGGTAAATGCATACTAGTTGTAAAAGCATGTGTGGTAAAGCGATATGCGTGCTAATGGTTTTGTGGTAAGGATCACGCGTGCTTATGAACCGTGGTCTGGGCGTGGTGGAGTCTAGGGCACCAGGCGGAGGGCCACGCAGCTCCACTCATACAATATAGAAGTAATATAGGATTTTTTAAAGTAAAAATATGATTTCATGTTTATCCTAGATTAAGTCTTTTGTTAGTATGTTCATTAAATACATGAATATATGTTTTTAAACAATTAAAAACATTCGCGTATTTCGCGTACGGGGCACCGTACATGACGTCACACGGAAGCTTTGATGCGACGCGTAACGTCAAAGCATATTCGTAGCGTATGCTGAAAATGATTAGCAGTACAAACTATGGTGCGATCACTCTCTCACTGTCAAATCAGAGCACAGGGCGTGCTATGAGAATGGTTAGAAGTGGTCACTCATTGGAGATCCAATTCAGGTGTGTGGCTTATCCACAATATCATAACGTTATTTGTTTACCTGTTTAAGTTTGAGGTTTGCATGAAATACTATGCTATAGGCAGATATGGATGTTTAGGCAGCGCTTATCTCCATGAAGCTTGGTTATTACCATTTACATATAGGTGCCTGAGGGAGGGAAAAGAAGTCTATGTGAATGGCGAGGATTGCACAATAGTACCAGATCACTCATTAATTTGTAGACACATACAATTGCATGGCTCTTGTAAACAAGATGCGCATAATTTGGACTGAGTTTTGAAAGGTAGTCCGACACCTGCTATCATAACAACGTTCAGTTTACTGGAAACAGGAGTTGTTTACTTTGAAATAATGGAGATTGTTGTGCAATGTTAGCAGGCATCGCTTACATGATTACGGTAACTGAGCGTGTGGTTTGAAAAAAAAAAAAGTTGTGTTAACTCCTCTGCATGGGAAGCTGGATGTTTCCATCTGGCTTTCGATTTCAAACCTTGAAAGCAGAGTCAACCAAATGAGTCGTAAAAGAGCGCTATTGTCTCAAAAAGAGGTCGCTCTTATATCTCCTACAGAAACATTTGTCCTTCATGTAGCAAACACCCGCACAGAAGCGCATGCTTTATTAAATACAGATGTGCTCTTGAATTTTGGGGAGTTAATTTAGAGTATCTTTAATGTGTATTTGAATATGTGGTTACCTTACTTTTTTAAAGTTAGAAGCAGTGGCCTTGTGACTTAGGTAGAAAGTATATTTTGTGTCTTTTCGGAATTTCTTCATTCAATTTTTTCCAGCACCCTTGGTGGATTGCGCTTAATACTCACATTAGTTGACGGTGTGCTTTTATTAATTTGTTTACATAAATATGGATGCACATCCTGCAGCAGACGACAATATGTCCCTGCTGTTGATGGTTGACAACCGCATGATTAGTTATTATGGAGCGCTGCCTCTGGCTACATTGAGTGCAGCTTATGGATTATCGTTTCGATTTTCCTTTTTTTCATGCGTTCAACCTGTGTTCCATTGCCTGAGCTGATACATGGAATAATGGGACGTTGGAATGTTTTTGCAGCGGCACATGACTTCCTGGCATGCAGTTACATTGAAGATGACCCGAGTTTTCCCCTGATGGTGATAGAGGTTACGGTCATTGAGCAACATTTATGTTCATTCCCACTATTGAATTGGATGGGTGAAATGTTTTCAGATGTGCTACATACTGTGCTTACACGCTGTTGGATTAAGACTCTTTGATTTTTCTACGTATTCTTTGTTATTTAGCTACTGCTTTCTATCAAAGAGCGAATAACTTTTTTGGGGAAATGTGAACTTGACTCTGCATTCCTTATTCGCCCACGTTTATATCACGTGCTTCGATCAAGGAAGGGTGCCGTGGGGCTAAGCCTTACACTCACACCCTGTTAAATTAGCATGGGTTTAATAGAAGCTTACACGCTACTTTTGCTTTCCGGCTCTGCTTTGCACACGACACGTACTTGTGATATTGTTTAGAGAACGCTGAGTATTTTGGTTTATATGAGAATAATTTGGTATGCTAGATTTGTAAACTGCCTCGCTAGTTTTGTATGTATAGTGAGAGCATGGAACATCAAGGTTATCTTGAATACTGTGTCTGTTATTCAGAATGATCCTCGCATGTTCAAGACATAACACATATGCAGCTGTGGCCACCTCTGATACTTGAGCGTTTCATAATGCATTGTGGAGGCAAAGTTACACACAGTTGGAGAACATTCGTATCTTGACAGTTTGTGGAGCACTGAATGTGATCCACTACTGCAGACTACAGGGTCTGCCCATGTAATCCTATGAGACTTTCTGTAGTTATAAACGAATCTGCTAGGTAGGGAGGGTGAAATATAGGTATATTTTAAATTTGTTTACCTTTAACATTATAGGATGCTTTTTCCGTTTGTATTTCATAGAATAGTAACAATGCTGACAACCTTGTTTCTGATAATATGTTTGGTTGTATTATCTAAGGTACTGTGCATGAGATTATGGTGTTAGAAATAAATATTTCAAAGTTGCACGTGTCTTTATTTACATCTTGTTTTGGACAGGTGTAAGACTATAATGTAAGAGTGCTCTTGTTATCCACTTTACTTCATGGAATCTAAGTCGCATGCTCTGGGTTGACTAGTGTAGGAGAGTAGGGTCTGCTATCCTATGGTCACCCCAAATTTTTGCTTTTTGCTTCACTGGTTTATGACTTAATGTGGCTGTGGGCCTGCTATTCAGACCCACAGCCTGCTGTTCTCTCTCTAAATTAATGCCAATGCACTCTAGTTGCATTACGAATTGGAACTGGTTCACCTTATAGGCCCCTGTAACAGTGTACCCAAGGTACCCAGGGCATAGGTGTATCCAAGGCCTACCAGGGGCTGCAGCATGTATTGTGTCACCTCTGGACTCCATATTTGACACAACTGTCTGATCACTCAGCTGGGGTAAGTTGGTGTAATCACCTCTTGCTTAGATATAGTATACCTATATCTAACCTAACTGGACACATGTTAACCTGTGAGCCACTCCTATGGCAGGCCTCTACAATCCTGGAGGCAGAGTGCGTGGTTTCATGTGAGATGGTGCTCTGGCACGAGCTGAGCCTGTCTGCAGCTGTCGGAAACAACTCCCTTAGCTGTTCCGGGATATTGTCATACCATATACTCTTAAGTGCATTATAATCCTCGCGGTTATTTGCTAACTTTGGTTTGGCTTTATCAAAACATGTCGAGTAAGGTGTCATACGATTTGGAATACTATCCCCTCGACAGTTCTGTCGACGGGGATAGCATTCCACCCTTCTAGAGGGACACGACATGTACATAACCTGAACCCCGGTTAAAGTTAACCAGAACCTCAGCATCACAAAATGGATGCTGCCACCACAGACACAAGTCTGACCTCCTGCTGCTGGGAGTCCTTCCAGTGAGGGAGGCTTGACAAAGGGTTTCCTGCCTTGGGAGGTGCGAGCACCACCCCAGACAGGATTTTGTGTATTGGGTAGGACAGGGCTGAATAGATTCAGACATGCCCGGGGCACACAAGGTGTCCCCATGCATAAGCCAGTCCAAACCGGTGCTGGGGCTTTCCAGCCCCAGTCCTGGCGCAGAGCTGGACAAAGGAAAGGGGGTGTAACCACCCCCCTTCCTGGTCCCACCCAGTGGAGGGACCTAGCAGGTGATCCGGCCCCCAGATTTAGAATAAGAGTTGGAGCTGTGTCCTAAGACTTCAGATCATCCTGAACTCGACTTGAAACTAAGAAGAAAACTGGACTTCGACATTCTGCTGCACAGAAGACTGAAGAGAATCTCCCTTGTGGCCAAGGAGTGACCACCCTGTGAATACAGGTACCAACCAGCAACTCGACATCTGCTTTGCCGCCACCTCCCGCCGGAGCCTGAGCATAAAGCCCAACAAGACCTGGATTTCCAGACATCTCAGAGCGCGATCCACAGTCTCTGAAAAGAAGAGATCCGTGGAGGCACCGAGAGACTTGAGACCGGACTTCTTGAAAGACCACCGAGAAGCTGACTGCGCAGCACCCGAGGCACCCTCGATGCTGTGCTTTAGGGTTCTAGAAGCCCCACCACCAAGCAGCATTTGCAACGAAGATCAGCCCCCCAGCATCTCCACGATCTGCGCAGGGCACTTTTGCATCTTGCCACTCGATGCGCCATCCCGATCACTAGCCACGCAGCTGGTGGCCATCTTGGCAATGAAACCTACAATCAACACTGCTGGTCTGGTTGATCCAGACTGGCCCTCGCTCCCCTGAAAAGGAGCACCCGCTCTGACCTTGCTGGTCCGAGTGAAAAGCTTGCATCGATTCCTGCGTGGCTTGCATTAGCCAAGGCCTGTTTTCTCCGATCAAGAAGCCGACACCGCCATCAGCGAGAGCCTTTGTGGGACAGCTAGTTACCAATGCCTGGACGTCCTCGACCTCTTTGTGTCTACGTGGCTGCAGAGACAATCTTCGCCTCATCGCCTGTTTGCACCCGACGTCGCCTGGTTCCATCCTGGTTCCACGGTAGTCACTGGCTAGTGACTTTGAACATTGTCCTCTCTGCTTTCAGGTCTTCACCTCTTCAGATCCATCCTTGGATCCACCGGAACTCTCCGCGACGACCCGCCTGCAGCATCTTCATCTCCAGGCACCATCGATCTGCGCACCCGCTTCCTGTGGGTCAGGTAACTCAGCAACGCCGGTGTTCCTACACTGGTACACACCTCTAGTGCCTAGGTCTAAAGTTTTGTCCTTGTAGGTCGATCGGAAAGTTCCTAAAACACTAACTTTGTAACTTTTACGCACCATTGACATTGCATTGGTGCATGCGTGTGCTGTAAGTGCTGCACCCGAGTCCCGCGGGCCTTTCCCGACTTCTTCACTGTTAGTCCCGAACAGCCCCAGCGATTCCCCAGGCCCTAGGCCTACTTCCTTTCCTGATAGTGACTCTTATACCACTATTTTAGTATATGGTTTAAGTGGCCCATAGGGCTCATCCATATTGTGCAACTTTTGTGTATTTAAACTGTGTTTTGTTTTATCGCATTTGCTTCTGTGCTCATAAAGAGTATAGGGGATACTTGTAGTAATAAATATATATATATATTTTCAATATGTATCTGTGTGGTTTCCTTTCATTTGGTATTCAAGGAGATTGTGTATGGTAAAACAGCTTGCTTCACATGCCTTTACAGAGTTTAGCCTAAGACTGCTTTGTCCACGCTACTAGGATAGCTGGTCTATAAGGTTGACTTACAACCAATCATCATAAGGGTTGCTTGGCATGGTACAGGGTGATCACTAGAACTAGTGAGCATCATATACCAGGCCAACTTCTCACAACTAGTCATTGGTGTTTTGCTCTAAGGCGAAGAACCAATGAGTCACTGATTGCTAGTCTGGTAGGGGGTTTGTGTAGTAAGGTGGGTTTTGGTACACCGTAATTCACTGAGGTCCTAAGTCTTTATGCATAGTTCTGTGTATGAGCAGAATTCCTGGAACAGTAGTTACAACAAAAAGGCTCGATAAAGGGCTTGCACTTTGAATATGAATATCAAATAGAAGAATAGTTGATAATCACAGCTAAGGAATGCAGCAAGTAGATGTGTGTATGTGTGGATGATGTGTAGATTGAGAGGAAGATGAAAAAAAAAATAAGAAAGGCTGGAGAGACGCAAACTACCCACTGCATTGTCAGTGAAGTGGATCTTTGAATTTCCAGGTCATTACACAGATAGGGTGTTGGATTCCGCAGTGGGAGCAAGAGAAACTAGTACCACATCTAAGGAAGAAAGCTATTGCATAAAGTATACACAGTTGTGCAGATTTACAAGCTCGTGGGAAAAATGATGCAAAAGTGGCGCAAGAGGCTTGTAAACCTCCCCCAGTGTGTGGTAGAAAAGACGCAAGAAAGGACGGAAGTGTGCAAATTACCCACTGCTATTCACGGGTAGTAGTTACCAAGAAGGCTGAATAAAGGGCCTGCACTTTCAATTTGAATTAAAGGAGAATAATTGATAAGCTCAGCCAAGAATGGTAGCAAGTAGGTGTGTGTATTTGTAGTTGTTGTGTTGATTGAGCGGAAGATGACTAAGGTGAACAATTAGAGAGGTTGCAGAGATGCAAACTTTCAATTTCTTTGTAAAGGAAGTGGGTGTTTAGTTTTCCAGTGCATATATATTCACTGAAAAAACCATAGGTTTCTGCCAAGTTATAGTTAGGAATTAGTATTTAAAAAACCTTGGAAATTTGCTGAAAAAACCATTGGTTTCACACACGTTATAGTTAGGAATTAGCTTTTAAAAAACCTTGGAAATTTACTGAAAAAAACATAGGTTTCACACATGTTATAGTTAGCTGGACATTTCACTCATACAAAACCATTAAAATTCCCCCGCTATAGTTAGTTCAGCTAAATATAACTTGCGTGCCCGCAATGCACTGCTGATGACGTCACATATTACATCACTAATGACATGGTCAGTGACATCACTCATGACATCACTGATGACATCTCAAATGATATCATTGATGACATCACTGATGACATCATCCAGTGAATGTGTGTCTTAATGAAAAATAAATATTTTTTATATATGTATATCTAAAGGTTGTTGGAAAAATAAATGGGTAAATACATGTCTAAATGGATGTTTTTTTTGGCACGAGCAGACAAGGCAATGTATAAGTGTTTGTACCAACACTCACAGTAACACAGTGAAAACACCACAAACTGACTCCACAACAGTTTAGAAAAATAAAGGTATTTAATCTAAACTACGCAAGACCAAAATGACAAAAATCCAACAAAGTTCAAGAATATGGTTGCAAAAGAGTTGTTAATGTTAGCAATAAAATAATCCACAGTTGCGTGAAAAGATCACAGTTGCGTCACGTTTAGCCACCGTACCTTTGTTAGCGATAAAAAGTTCCAAGCACAGAAGTTGTAGCGATGGAAAACAAGCGATGCGTTGTTCCTGAGACCCTAGGGAGGCGTTAGCAACAGTCCTGCTGCAGCAGCGGGAGTGTAGCGATGAATCCGGTCTGTATGGGGAGGAAGGCCACTTGTATGGATTCTGATGCGTAGGTTCCGTAGGAAGTTTACTCACGCAAAGGCACGATGTGATGATTCTCGGAGGTTGCGACGATCTCTGGGGTGACGATGCGCGGTCCAGCGGCGATCTTCCTCACGCAGCTACTCGATGCGATGGCTCTGCGACGATTCTCGCAGTGATGCGATGCGGTGATCTCACCCAGCGGTGACAGGCTCCGCGACAATGTTCGCAGCGGCGGAAATCTCCCCGCTAACGAAGGATGTGACGTCTTTGGGCAGCAGCGGCAGGCGCTGCGACGATCTCGGTCTACGTAGCGGCAGGAGTTTTCTCACTCATCCGGGTTAGCGACAAAACTTGCAGAATGTTCTTTAAAAGCTTGGTTTCCAGCTTCCCAACAAAGGTACCACTTCCAAAGGCATCAAACATGGGCCACATACTCCAGGAAGGACAAAGCTCTCCCAGCAGAGCTCAGGGAAGTGGGGGTGAAGTGCTTTTGTTCCTGGAACTTCAAAACAGGGAGCCAGCTCTTCTCAGGCCTTTGGAGATTCCTTCAAGCAAGGGGACACAGCACAAAGCACAAAGCAAAGTCCTTCCCCTCTCCATGGCAGCAAAGCAACAGCAGGGCAATCCAGCATCACACAGCAGGACAATCTTCCTTCTTCAGTTTCAGCTTTCTCCTTGGCAGACGTTCCTTCTTGATTCCAGGATGATCACATTTTCTGTTGTCAGGGGTCCTGTTCTTATACCCCTAAAAGTATTTGTTCCCTTTGTGCAGGAGCGCTCTTAGCCCGGTCTGGGCCAGCTCTGGGTGGTCCTTGAGCACTTTGTATTCATGGCTTCCACTTTCCTTTCAGAGAGAGGGGCAGGGTCATCAGCCGCCCAGCTGGAGGTGGAGCCAGCATTGTGGAAGGCAGGGACAGCCCTATTCAGGCCCAGGTGCTATCCCCTCCCCTCACTCAAGATGCAGATGCACTCATTCAGTCCAGGGATGGCCCACTCAGCCTCTTGGGAGACACCCAGCCCCTGCCTCTCACAAACCAGACAGTCAATTTACAAACAGGCCAAGGCACACATAAAGGTCAGACAAGAGAACAGCTACCTTCTAAAAGTGCTGTTCTCAAACACAGGATTTAAAAACAACCTTTCCTAAAAGATGTGTTATTAAATTCTGAGTTCAGGGATACCAGACTTTTATGTCCTATCTTGCTCCCATGGGAAGAAATGCTGGTAGCCACTGTAGCCAGCATCCACCATGATAGCCTATGGGGGAAGATAGCCTTGCAGCAGTGAAAAACGAAAATGGCTGTAATTCACTACCAGAGCATGTCACCTGCACCAGTACATGCTCTACCTTTCACATACACTGCACCCTGCCCAAGGGGGTACCTTGGGCCTTCCATAAGGGTGACCAATGTGCACAGAAAGGGAATGGTTAGGCCCGGTCATTGGGGACACTGACCAGGAGGACATGGCAGTTCACAGACTGCACACAGGCACTGCGGTGGCAGGTCTGAGACACCATTTTAGGGCTACTCATGTGGGTGGCACAATCAGTGATGCAGGCCCACTAGTAGCATTTGTCATCACCAGCCCTGGCACACCCAATGCACTTTACTAGGGACTATTTGGTGATAAAAATATGCCAATCATGTATATCTAATCACAATATCAATTTACACAGAGAGCATAGGCACTTTAGCACTGATCAGCAGTGGAAAAGTGCCCAGAGTCCTATTGCCAACAGCCACAGGTCAGGAAAAATAAGGGAGGAAGAAGCAAAAAGGGCCAGTACCAACAAATGTTAGTTTTGGTTCTGGTGTGTAGCGATTTCTTGGAGGAAGCAATACATTGAAGAGTGATAATATTTGCAGTTTTTACTAGGTTGAGAATGGGATGATAATTAAACCCTTCGAATCTCAGCAGGGGCGGACAGAGATAATAACCCCGTTTGTTGTTTGTTTTACGGTTCAAGTGCTTTGCCTAAATATTTTAAATGCCGCTCGTAGTCGTAGGAGACACACACGCTGCGGAGACTTTCCTGCCAACACCTGCTTTTCCACAATGTAACTTTGTCCTGCAACCTGGGAGCCCGTGTGCTCGGTTGCTATCCTTGCTGGGTGCTCCTGTAGGGAAAGCCTATGCCCCTGACACCGGGAGTGGGACTGCGAGGTTCAGAGGTGCTTGCGCCAGGATATTGCGTGCACCTGGTGCCTCTTCCCGCCCCCTTCTTCCTGTGGGCCATATCACGACTCGCGGCCCCCGCTTCACGGGAGCCGCTCGTAGTCGTAGGAGACACACACGCTGCAGGGACTTTCCTGCCAACGCCTGCTTTTCCACGGTGTAACTTTGTCCTGCAACCTGGGAGCCCGTGTGCTCGGTTGCTATCCTTGCTGGGTGCTGCTGTGGGGAAAGCCGACGCCCCTGACACCGGGAGCGGGACTGCGAGGTCCAGAGGTGCTTGCGCCAGGATATCGCGCGCACCTGGTGCCTCTTCCCGCCCCCTCCTTCCTGTGGACCATATCACGACTCACGCCCCCCGATTCGCGGGAGCCGCTCATAGTCGTAGGAGACACACACGCTGCAGAGACTTTCCTGCCAACGCCTGCTTTTCCACGGTGTAACTTTGTCCTGCAACCTGGTAGCCCGTGTGCTCGGTTGCTATCCTTGCTGGGTGCTGCTGTGGGGAAAGCCTACGCCCCTGACACCGGGAGCGGGACTGTGAGGTCCAGAGGTGCTTGCGCCAGGATATCACGTGCACCTGGTGCCTCTTCCCGCCCCCTTCCTCCTACTTAGCCCGGCCTCCTGACCCGAACGCGGGACGCGCGCGGACAGAAGCACGGGCGAAGACCGGGCAAAGAGCGGGCCGTTTGAGGCCGTTCGAGACCGGTGGAGACTGGACTGGACTACTTCCCTTGGCCTCTACTTTGTTATCGCAAATCCACCTGTCTGAGGCGCTCGCAGACCATAAGGTGTCATGTCTACGCGTGAGTATAGAAGTAGGGCAGCCAAAGGGAAGCTGGAAAATGGAACACTTGATGATTTTATCACCAGGACTAACTCCGCAATAGATATGGAGATCAATAAAATGCAGCATAGGGTCTCCATCGAACTCGACGTTGCTAGAAGGCTATCCCAGGAGCTGACTATGGCCAAAAAGTCTTCTTTAGGTCACTTTGCTCTTGCCAAAACACCTGAACGCTCAATGGGACCAGCTCCTAATTTGACGCACGCAGTTATCCATCAGCCAGCAGTCGTATCTTTTCCAGCCTCTGCATCGATGGTGGGGTCTCCATGTTCATCCCCCCCCATCCTTAGTCCATCATTAGGTGGGGCGGCAAGGGTTGAGGGGGACCCCTTGGAGATGGTATCTATTGTTAAGTGTAAGGTAATGAGTGGGAGGATTTCCCCTACCCCCCAAAAGGGCGCCATCCACAAACGAAAGCGCAATAACACATCTGCCTACTTTAGGAAAAAGGCTAAGGTTGCAGAGGCTCAGCTCTTTACGGGGACAAAGCTTAATGTTAAGGGGGAGGGTTGCCCCCCTCCCCAGTTACCCTTTCATGCACTGCTTCATGTATTCCACGCATCCTTTCCTATGGGAAACAATTGCCCCTCCGCAATAGAATCTAGCTCAGCAAAATCGGTGGGGGAATATGACAATCTCGCAATAGAAAGTGAGAATGGCGAGGTACCACTCTGCACGATAGAAGGGAAGGATGTGGAATTTTTGACGATAGTTTGGGAAACGTTAAAAAAACTCTTAACCCCTTTGGAACTCAGACTCTCAAGAATAGAAAACCAGCTGCTTGAGACAGAAAAAAAATCCTAACTTTAGCAACCCTGAACATACCCGAAAATAAACCAATCAGCCCACCAGCCGTCAATCCTATTCCACCAGTGCCCCCTGTCATTCCACCAGCGGCTCCAGTGATTAAACCTATTCCGAAACCTCGACATAAGGTCAATACAACTACTTCTGCCAATAGAGTAGTGGAGGGCGACAATCAGCTGCCGGCTCAAGTTGCATCAGCCCCAAAAACCTTGGCGGTCCCGAGAGCTAAAGATCACAATACTTACCACCACACTCCACGGAGAATAAAATCTAATAAAAATCACTACAGGGGCTATGTTGATCTTCCCCCAGATGTAAGACCCTATGTAGTTGTGTTAACGGGGGTGCCGGAAATTTCATACCATCAGCAGGAAGACTTTGGGTCATTAAAAAATAAGGTAATTCATTCGTTCAATGTAAACAGGCCACTACCCAATCACCTGAGAAGCAAAATTCTTATGGTGCGACGGGTCCCTTGGATAGGTCCCTCGCACAAATCTATCACAGGTGATTGTGTTATTGTCTCTTTCGAAGACCCCAACACAGCACACCATATTTATTCATGGAACAACAACGGAGTAAATTCGCCCATTACACCTAGACCCCTAAATTATTTTTATCCCCCGCGATCACATCCTAATATGGGGGGAAACTGGACCTGGATCCCGGCGAGAACCTGTGCACAGGGTGGGCTATCCAACTTCTGGCAAGATACACATGGCGGGTGGAATGGGGCACCCACTTACAACAGATTTGGGTGCCTTGAGGACGTGGATTGACTTTCTCACAGGGCTCTTGATACACAGTTTTCAGCAGATTCATACTGTTCCTTGTCTTGCCCATCACCGCGCCTTGCCCCTCGACCAACACAATGTCTCCCTGGAAACAGCAATCTAACTATAGGAGTAACTAAGTACACAGAAGGGGATGTTGTTGAAGATCGTGCGGGTGGTACACTCCCTGACCCAATGACTGATAAAACCATCTATCTAGATCCAGGTGGCCAAAACACGAAGGCTAACTCTCTCCCAAAGCTGCCAACAGAGGGTCTGCCCTGCCCTAAGTTCAGTCAGTGCAGGGCAGGCCGGTGCATCTCTGTATCTAACACCAATGATAAGGCGGGGGTTTTCGGCGCAGTGTCCATACTCTCATGGAACGTTGCCGGGCTGGCCAATAAAATAGACTCCCCGGAGTGGGTGGAACTCATTGAGAAACACGACATATGTTTGTTTCAGGAAACGTGGGCCAGGGAAAAACAGTGCCGCACAGGGTACGCTTCTTTTGACATTCCGGCCAAATGGGGTGGGAAGGGACGACCGTCTGGTGGCCTGCTGATCTGGGTAGGTTCCCACCTCGGGTGTAGGGCGAAAAACCTTGAAACCAACTCAGCGGACTTCCAGTGCGTTGTCTTGGAGTGGGCATCTGGTGAGAGTGTGGCATTAATAAATGTATACTCAAGACCGGCTGGGATAACAGGTACTTCGGGGACAATTGAGGATCTAGCTTTGTTCCTCGACTCTGCCACCCTCTGTCCCTCACTTGTAGTTGGGGGGACTTTAATACCCAGTATGAGCCCCTCCCGGATTTTTTGGAAGGGGTAACTAGCAAAGAGGATGATCTTTGGGAGATACCTACCCTGTCGGGCCCTCCTGTAAAGTCATGGTCACCTCTAGTCACCCAAAAACCATCTTTTACCTTATCCCACTCACTGAGGGCCTGTAATGGGCGGTTCAAGGGAGATATTCCTCCTAAGCCCACGTTTAATAGAGTGGGCCAGGAGTCACGGATAGATTATATCCTGGTTTCAACGAAGGATTGGGCTAAAGTGAGGGATTTTGGGATAGTCACAAGGACCGACAGTGACCACAAAGTACTATCGCTGAGGTTCGTGGTCCAGGGAATGCCCACCAGTACCCAAGAAGAAAATCCAGCATTTCCTGCCGGGTTAGTTGCAACTAGCAACAGACGTAGAATCAGATGGCCAAAACTCCTGGAGAATCCCAATGATATCCAGAGGTTATACGCGATTGTGGTGCCTGCCCTTGAAAAAGTTGTGGATCTTATCCCCCAGCTATCCACCTCTGTTGAGTTCACCGTGCTTGGGGACATTCACTCTGAGCTCTGCTCTACCCTAGCAGAGGTACTGTACCCTGTGGCTAGGATAGAAAAGGCCAAGGGGAGGAGAGCCACATGGTTCAATGCTTCCTGCAGGAGAGCAAAGGCTGATCTTTTGGAGTCCCTCAAAATTCGGAAAACCCCCAGTATGATTAGGGAAAAGTGGTTGGCCTACAAGCTTGTCCTCCGCAATGCTAAAATAGAATGGGACCATGATAACTGGTCTGAAATGACGGCTGCCCTCGCACTACGAGATGCCCGGAAATTCTGGCAGATCGTCAAGCATGGTTCTGCTGAACCTATTGCGGCAGTAGACGCAAATATTGCATCTGCTGTGTGGGAGGACCATTTCAAAACCCTGTATAGCGCCGTCGATTTGGACCAACTGGGGAACCCATCCGAAGTAGCAATGGCCCAACCCACTGAACGCACATCCCCTATGGATGGGTTTACTTTGGAGGAGCTCATTATGGCGATTATGGGCCTTGCTGCTGAAAAGGCCCCAGGCCTAGACAAGATCCCCGGTGACCTCTTCAGGCACGAAGTTAAGATCTGGGCCCCGTATCTTAGGGTGTTGTTCAATGCGATCTTGAATGGCATGACGATCCCCCCAACTTGGCTGGGGGCAGAGATAGTGCCCATATTCAAGAAGGGCTCGCCTCTGCTCCCAGCCAACTACAGGCCAATAAGCCTGATAGACGTTTCCCAGAAGCTTTTCACTAGGCTAATTCTGGATCGTCTGTCGGATTGGATGACGGAACATGACATTCTGAGCCCATATCCAGCAGGGTTCAGAAGGAAGGTCTCGTCGATAGACCAGGTCTTTAGGCTGGCCCTTATTTTCTGGAAAACGGTACAGTTGGAGGGTGGCAGCCTCTACACTGTATTCGTGGACCTAAGGGCGGCCTTCGACCTGGTTCCCCGCAGAAAACTCTGGGAGGTGTTGGCCAAATTGGGGGTCCCTAAGGGCTTGCTTGAGATGATTATCCACAACAAGGGTTGGTGATGGACAGAGTCTCTGAATTAAGCAGAGTACTGTCACCCAGTCAAGAGATCAGGGCTAGATCCAACACCGTTTTTTAGCTCATTGCACCATCCCAGTTTCAGAACCTGGCTGTATGCAAATTAGTCTGTCCCTGGCCCAGTGCATCATGGGAACAGGGCAGACCAGACTACAAAAGCCAATTCTTACACTGGGAAGGAAACAAGCTTCCGGGGACCGGTTTCTGCCATTTCAGGCGTCTTCGGCCCGGCTTGCTTGAATCCTGATGGTGCAATGAGCAAGGGACTCACATCTGAGTATACCCTTCCACGCTGAGGGTGGACAAAATTATTTACAACAAGGGGTGGTGATGGACAGAGTCTCTGAATTAAGCAGAGTACTCTCACCCAGTCAAGAGATCAGGGCTAGATCCAACACCGTTTTTTAGCTCATTGCACCATCCCAGTTTCAGAACCTGGCTGTATGCAAATTAGTCTGTCCCTGGCCCAGTGCATCATGGGAACAGGGCAGACCAGACTACAAAAGCCAATTCTTACACTGGGAAGGAAACAAGCTTCCGGGGACCGGTTTCTGCCATTTCAGGCGTCTTCGGCCCGGCTTGCTTGAATCCTGATGGTGCAATGAGCAAGGGACTCATATCTGAGTATACCCTTCCACGCTGAGGGTGGACAACATTATTTACAACAAGGGGTGGTGATGGACAGAGTCTCTGAATTAAGCAGAGTACTCTCACCCAGTCAAGAGATCAGGGCTAGATCCAACACCGTTTTTTAGCTCATTGCACCATCCCAGTTTCAGAACCTGGCTGTATGCAAATTAGTCTGTCCCTGGCCCAGTGCATCATGGGAACAGGGCGGACCAGACTACAAAAGCCAATTCTTACACTGGGAAGGAAACAAGCTTCCGGGGACCGGTTTCTGCCATTTCAGGCGTCTTCGGCCCGGCTTGCTTGAATCCTGATGGTGCAATGAGCAAGGGACTCACATCTGAGTATACCCTTCCACGCTGAGGGTGGACAAAATTATTTACAACAAGGGGTGGTGATGGACAGAGTCTCTGAATTAAGCAGAGTACTGTCACCCAGTCAAGAGATCAGGGCTAGATCCAACACCGTTTTTTAGCTCATTGCACCATCCCAGTTTCAGAACCTGGCTGTATGCAAATTAGTCTGTCCCTGGCCCAGTGCATCATGGGAACAGGGCAGACCAGACTACAAAAGCCAATTCTTACACTGGGAAGGAAACAAGCTTCCGGGGACCGGTTTCTGCCATTTCAGGCGTCTTCGGCCCGGCTTGCTTGAATCCTGATGGTGCAATGAGCAAGGGACTCACATCTGAGTATACCCTTCCACGCTGAGGGTGGACAAAATTATTTACAACAAGGGGTGGTGATGGACAGAGTCTCTGAATTAAGCAGAGTACTCTCACCCAGTCAAGAGATCAGGGCTAGATCCAACACCGTTTTTTAGCTCATTGCACCATCCCAGTTTCAGAACCTGGCTGTATGCAAATTAGTCTGTCCCTGGCCCAGTGCATCATGGGAACAGGGCAGACCAGACTACAAAAGCCAATTCTTACACTGGGAAGGAAACAAGCTTCCGGGGACCGGTTTCTGCCATTTCAGGCGTCTTCGGCCCGGCTTGCTTGAATCCTGATGGTGCAATGAGCAAGGGACTCATATCTGAGTATACCCTTCCACGCTGAGGGTGGACAAAATTATTTACAACAAGGGGTGGTGATGGACAGAGTCTCTGAATTAAGCAGAGTACTCTCACCCAGTCAAGAGATCAGGGCTAGATCCAACACCGTTTTTTAGCTCATTGCACCATCCCAGTTTCAGAACCTGGCTGTATGCAAATTAGTCTGTCCCTGGCCCAGTGCATCATGGGAACAGGGCGGACCAGACTACAAAAGCCAATTCTTACACTGGGAAGGAAACAAGCTTCCGGGGACCGGTTTCTGCCATTTCAGGCGTCTTCGGCCCGGCTTGCTTGAATCCTGATGGTGCAATGAGCAAGGGACTCACATCTGAGTATACCCTTCCACGCTGAGGGTGGACAAAATTATTTACAACAAGGGGTGGTGATGGACAGAGTCTCTGAATTAAGCAGAGTACTCTCACCCAGTCAAGAGATCAGGGCTAGATCCAACACCGTTTTTTAGCTCATTGCACCATCCCAGTTTCAGAACCTGGCTGTATGCAAATTAGTCTGTCCCTGGCCCAGTGCATCATGGGAACAGGGCAGACCAGACTACAAAAGCCAATTCTTACACTGGGAAGGAAACAAGCTTCCGGGGACCGGTTTCTGCCATTTCAGGCATCTTCGGCCCGGCTTGCTTGAATCCTGATGGTGCAATGAGCAAGGGACTCACATCTGAGTATACCCTTCCACGCTGAGGGTGGACAAAATTATTTACAACAAGGGGTGGTGATGGACAGAGTCTCTGAATTAAGCAGAGTACTCTCACCCAGTCAAGAGATCAGGGCTAGATCCAACACCGTTTTTTAGCTCATTGCACCATCCCAGTTTCAGAACCTGGCTGTATGCAAATTAGTCTGTCCCTGGCCCAGTGCATCATGGGAACAGGGCAGACCAGACTAGAAAAGCCAATTCTTACACTGGGAAGGAAACAAGCTTCCGGGGACCGGTTTCTGCCATTTAAGGCGTCTTCGGCCCGGCTTGCTTGAATCCTGATGGTGCAATGAGCAAGGGACTCACATCTGAGTATACCCTTCCACGCTGAGGGTGGACAAAATTATTTACAACAAGGGGTGGTGATGGACAGAGTCTCTGAATTAAGCAGAGTACTCTCACCCAGTCAAGAGATCAGAGCTAGATCCAACACCGTTTTTTAGCTCATTGCACCATCCCAGTTTCAGAACCTGGCTGTATGCAAATTAGTCTGTCCCTGGCCCAGTGCATCATGGGAACAGGGCAGACCAGACTACAAAAGCCAATTCTTACACTGGGAAGGAAACAAGCTTCCGGGGACCGGTTTCTGCCATTTCAGGCGTCTTCGGCCCGGCTTGCTTGAATCCTGATGGTGCAATGAGCAAGGGACTCACATCTGAGTATACCCTTCCACGCTGAGGGTGGACAAAATTATTTACAACAAGGGGTGGTGATGGACAGAGTCTCTGAATTAAGCAGAGTACTCTCACCCAGTCAAGAGATCAGGGCTAGATCCAACACCGTTTTTTAGCTCATTGCACCATCCCAGTTTTAGAACCTGGCTGTATGCAAATTAGTCTGTCCCTGGCCCAGTGCATCATGGGAACAGGGCAGACCAGACTGCAAAAGCCAATTCTTACACTGGGAAGAAAACAAGCTTCCGGGGACCGGTTTCTGCCATTTCAGGCGTCTTCGGCCCGGCTTGCTTGAATCCTGATGGTGCAATGAGCAAGGGACTCACATCTGAGTATACCCTTCCACGCTGAGGGTGGACAAAATTATTTACAACAAGGGGTGGTGATGGACAGAGTCTCTGAATTAAGCAGAGTACTCTCACCCAGTCAAGAGATCAGGGCTAGATCCAACACCGTTTTTTAGCTCATTGCACCACGACGCCTGAAATGGCAGAAACCGGTCCCCGGAAGCTTGTCTCCTTTCTGGTGAAGAATTGGCTTGGTAGTTTGGTCTGCCCTGTTCCCATGATGCACTGGGCCAGAGACAGACTAATTTGCATATAGCCAGGTTCTGAGCTGGGATGGGGCAGTGAGCTAAATAACGGTGATGGATCAAGCCCTGATCTTTGGACTGGGTAAGAGTGGTCTGCTTAATTCAGACACTCTGTTCATCACCACCCCCTTTTCTGAATCGTTTTTGGCCACTATAGGTGTGGCAGGGTATACTCAGACATGAGTCCCTTGCTCACTGCTCCATCAGGATTCAAGCAAGCCGGCCCGACGACGCCTGAAATGGCAGAAACCGGTCCACGGAAGCTTGTCTCCTTTCTGGCGAAGAATTGGCTTGGTAGTTTGGTCTGCCCTGTTCCCATGATGCACTGGGCCAGGGACAGACTAATTTGCATATAGCCAGGTTCTGAGCTGGGATGGGGAAGTGAGCTAAATAACGGTGATGGATCAAGCCCTGATCTTTGGACTGGGTAAGAGTGGTCTGCTTAATTCAGACACTCTGTTTATCACCACCCCCTTTTCTGAATCGTTTTTGGCCACTATAGGTGTGGCAGGGTATACTCAGACATGAGTTCCTTGCTCACTGCTCCATCAGGATTCAAGCAAGCCGGGCCGACGACGCCTGAAATGGCAGAAACCGGTCCCCGGAAGCTTGCCTCCTTTCTGGTGAAGAATTGGCTTGGTAGTTTGGTCTGCCCTGTTCCCATGATGCACTGGGCCAGGGACAGACTAATTTGCATATAGCCAGGATCTGAGCTGGGATGGGGCAGTGAGCTAAATAACGGTGATGGATCAAGGCCTGATCTTTGGACTGGGTCAGAGTGGTCTGCTTAATTCAGACACTCTGTTCATCACCACCCCCTTTTCTGAATCGTTTTTGGCCACTATAGGTGTGGCAGGGTATACTCAGACATGAGTCCCTTGCTCACTGCTCCATCAGGATTCAAGCAAGCCGGGCCGACGACGCCTGAAATGGCAGAAACCGATCCCTGGAAGCTTGTCTCCTTTCTGGTGAAGAATTGGCTTGGTAGTTTGGTCTGCCCTGTTCCCATGATGCACTGGGCCAGGGACTGACTAATTTGCATATAGCCAGGTTCTGAGCTGGGATGGGGCAGTGAGCTAAATAACGGTGATGGATCAAGGCCTGATCTTTGGACTGGGTCAGAGTGGTCTGCTTAATTCAGACACTCTGTTCATCACCACCCCCTTTTCTGAATCGTTTTTGGCCACTATAGGTGTGGCAGGGTATACTCAGACATGAGTCCCTTGCTCACTGCTCCATCAGGATTCAAGCAAGCCGGGCCGACGACGCCTGAAATGGCAGAAACCGGTCCCCGGAAGCTTGTCCCCTTTCTGGTGAAGAATTGGCTTGGTAGTTTGGTCTGCCCTGTTCCCATGATGCACTGGGCCAGGGACAGACTAATTTGCATATAGCCAGGTTCTGAGCTGGGATGGGGCAGTGAGCTAAATAACGGTGATGGATCAAGCCCTGATCTTTGGACTGGGTAAGAGTGGTCTGCTTAATTCAGACACTCTGTTCATCACCACCCCCTTTTCTTAATCGTTTTTGGCCACTATAGGTGTGGCAGGGTATACTCAGACATGAGTCCCTTGCTCACTGCTCCATCAGGATTCAAGCAAGCCGGGCCGACGACGCCTGAAATGGCAGAAACCGGTCCCCGGAAGCTTGTCTCCTTTCCGGTGAAGAATTGGCTTGGTAGTTTGGTCTGCCCTGTTCCCATGATGCACTGGGCCAGGGACAGACTAATTTGCATATAGCCAGGTTCTGAGCTGGGATGGGGCAGTGAGCTAAATAACGTTGATGGATCAAGCCCTGATCTTTGGACTGGGTAAGAGTGGTCTGCTTAATTCAGACACTCTGTTCATCACCACCCCCTTTTCTGAATCGTTTTTGGCCACTATAGGTGTGGCAGGGTATACTCAGACATGAGTCCCTTGCTCACTGCTCCATCCGGATTCAAGCAAGCCGGGCCGACGACGCCTGAAATGGCAGAAACCGGTCCCCGGAAGCTTGTCTCCTTTCTGGTGAAGAATTGGCTTGGTAGTTTGGTCTGCCCTGTTCCCATGATGCACTGGGCCAGGGACAGACTAATTTGCATATAGCCAGGTTCTGAGCTGGGATGGGCAGTGAGCTAAATTGTGATGTATTCCTATAGGTTCTGTATCGATCCCCCTATTCCTGACCCTATTCTGGTTAACAAACTAACAAGGTAACTAGCAGCCATCCCATGAGGCAGAAAACCCCCATGATGCAGGAACCGTTATCTGATAAAGCCACACTACGGCACAGGAACGTGTTATCTGATTAGGTCATAACGCTTGCCATCTAATTAGACAAGCGATATTCCTCCAGCCCCTGATAAGGCATACGGAGTTCTCAAAACAAATCAAACCTATGACAACCTGGGAAAAACCCTGCGGCCATTGTTTTGATTTCACCGAGAACTTCAGCAAAAGAATGTGCTAACGACCTGGTCGTATGACATCCTTATTGACGCATCTATGTCCATCCTTACGTCAATCTCGGCACCTTAAAGGTATAAATATTACCGATATTGCCCTATGCAAACACACGCGGTGGTGACGAGATCGGAGCAGCCAGACTTGCCGAAGCCCAGAGCAGAGCAGACCCCGCTGGCGCAGCCCCGCCTTCCTGACGCGCTGAGAACGAGAAGCTGTCTATTCTCCTGCCGAGAAATCCAGCTCCGGCGCTTCCGGGTAGCCCTCGCAGGCAGCCTGGAATATCGAGACCAGAGACGAGAGATACCATCCCTCATCCATCCTAGACTCCAGGTACAGAACTGAATAACCCCTCACAGAGAATTCTTTAGTCAGTCACTTGGCAAAACAAACTTAACTTAAACTGTAACTTTCTATTCCCGCCCACGCATTAGACTTAGGTCAGGTACACGGGGTAGGCGTAGTTAGAAACACCAGTTGAGTACGAGTAGTCAAATGTATATGTGTATGTAATATATCTTATTCATTTTAAACCTTCATATGGCTTAGAAACCATATCAATGTTTTTACAGTATTATTTTATACTTCTGCTTTTAATGTATGCACTTTACTTAACCATAAGTATTGCAATAATATCGATCCATTTCTCTTGTATGAGAAAAGAGACTGATCAATAAATAACATCTTTTATTGAACACGCCCGTCTCTTCCTTTTCTCTACAATCTGATGAGACTAAGAATGCACGTACTGACTGAGTAAAATAAATTGCCTTTTGTTCACACGACTCTCGAGATACACTCTTGATTAGGGGAGAGCAAAGTTGTCATGTTCTATGGTTGTCAGAAACTAAATCCCTTCTTGTCTATCCAGGGAGGTTCAACTCATCCTTGCCTATTCGAGAAAGTTTCTAGTGAACTCTGAGCTAGCTGGCAAACCCAAAACTTTAAGTCTAATATCGACAGTAGTAGACCTAGTTAACGTCTGGTCTAGGCCTATACTATTGAAGGTATTATTCCAATGCGCAGAGCCTATTG
The DNA here is from genome assembly GCF_964261635.1 of Lissotriton helveticus. Classification (NCBI taxonomy): domain Eukaryota; kingdom Metazoa; phylum Chordata; class Amphibia; order Caudata; family Salamandridae; genus Lissotriton; species Lissotriton helveticus. The sequence goes on from NC_136059.1 coordinate 55,896,694, forward strand.
GGATAATAGGAACTACACTACAAAATAACGGTGATGGATCAAGCCCTGATCTTTGGACTGGGTAAGAGTGGTCTGCTTAATTCAGACACTCTGTTCATCACCACCCCCTTTTCTGAATCGTTTATGGCCACTATAGGTGTGGCAGAGTATACTCAGACATGAGTCCCTTGCTCACTGCTCCATCAGGATTCAAGCAAGCCGGGCCGACGATGCCTGAAATGGCAGAAACCGGTCCCCGGAAGCTTGTCTCCTTTCTGGTGAAGAATTGGCTTGGTAGTTTGGTCTGCCCTGTTCCCATGATGCACTGGGCCAGGGACAGACTAATTTGCATATAGCCAGGTTCTGAGCTGGGATGGGGCAGTGAGCTAAATAACGGTGATGGATCAAGCCCTGATCTTTGGACTGGGTAAGAGTGGTCTGCTTAATTCAGACACTCTGTTCATCACCACCCCCTTTTCTGAATCGTTTTTGGCCACTATAGGTGTGGCAGGGTATACTCAGACATGAGTCCCTTGCTCACTGCTCCATCAGGATTCAAGCAAGCCGGGCCGACAACGCCTGAAATGGCAGAAACCGGTCCCCGGAAGCTTGTCTCCTTTCTGGTGAAGAATTGGCTTGGTAGTTTGGTCTGCCCTGTTCCCATGATGCACTGGGCCAGGGACAGACTAATTTGCATATAGCCAGGTTCTGAGCTGGGATGGGGCAGTGAGCTAAATAACGGTGATGGATCAAGCCCTGATCTTTGGACTGGGTAAGAGTGGTCTGCTTAATTCAGACACTCTGTTCATCACCACCCCCTTTTCTGAATCGTTTTTGGCCACTATAGGTGTGGCAGGGTATACTCAGACATGAGTCCCTTGCTCACTGCTCCATCAGGATTCAAGCAAGCCGGGCCGACGACGCCTGATATGGCAGAAACCGGTCCCCGGAAGCTTGTCTCCTTTCTGGTGAAGAATTGGCTTGGTAGTTTGGTCTGCCCTGTTCCCATGATGCACTGGGCCAGGGACAGACTAATTTGCATATAGCCAGGTTCTGAGCTGGGATGGGGGCAGTGAGCTAAATAACGGTGATGGATCAAGCCCTGATCTTTGGACTGGGTAAGAGTGGTCTGCTTAATTCAGACACTCTGTTCATCACCACCCCCTTTTCTGAATTGAGATGATTATCCGCCTCCACACTGCCAACTTTGCACAGGTAAGGTGTGGTAAGGAGGGGGCCCTATCGAACAGATTCCCCGTTGACAGGGGGGTAAGGCAGGGCTGTGTGCTTCCACCGACCCTGTTCTGCCTCTACGTCAACGGGGTAATCTCCCACCTGAATGGGGTTGATAACTCTGACGCTCCTAAGCTGGCAGGCAGCAGGGTGCCGGCGATCATGTTCGCTGACGACACCCTGCTGCTTTCAAAGTCACCGATGGGGATCCAGCGTGTTCTTAATGGTTTTGTGGACTTTTGCGGGGAACACGGTCTAGAAATTAACACTCTAAAGACCAAATTTATGGCCTTCAATCCCCCATCAAAATTCCTCTCTATCCCCCACATCGGGCCAAGTAGACTCGAAAGGGTCTGAACCTTCGAGTACCTTGGAGTCACGCTAAACGAGAAAATGTCTTGGTGCCCACACCAAGAGAAAGCACTACTCAAACTGGCACAGTACTCGGTGGGATTATGAAGCTCGTGGGGAAAAATAGGTCATTCATCCAACCCGTTGGCCCACCCCTCCAGATCTACAGGGCACAGGCAAGAGGGGCTGCCATGTATGGCAGTGAGCTCTGGGGCCATGCAGTCTCTCCAGACCTAGTGAAAGAGGAGAATAAGTTCATCAGGCGGGTGGTAGCACTTCACCCCAGCACGCCTCTTGTCCCATTAAGGTTAGATTGGGGGATGAGACCTCTTGATGAAGATCTGGCACTGCGTCCCTTGGTTTATTGGCGTAGGCTGTGGGCGGTTCCAGAACTGATTAGCTATAGGCAGGGGCTCCAGGAGGTGCTTGCTATGCCTAATGCAGGGAAAATTAAATGGCTTACATTTATTAGAACTGAGTTGGAGGGTCTAGGCCTACTGACCCTTTGATCTGACCCCTTATCCACCTGTCCATTAATTCCCAAAAAGAGGCTGGCAAAGGTTTACCACAACAGCAAAATAGCGGTACTCTGTTGTCGATCAAACCTTGGGACACTCACGGAGTCATTTTTACGTATCAAGGACACCTACAGTTTTGAACTAGTCCTGGACAATTTATACCCTGCCTTACTTAGGAAACTCTACTTGCAATGGAGGCACGGGACTCTTCCACTTCGAGCCCTTACTAGCAAGTGGAGTGAACACGCCGTCAGTTCATGCCCGGCCTGCAGAGTGTCCAAGGAATCTGAGCTGCATATAATTTTTTTCTGCCCGGCTTATAGCGCAATTCGTAAGAAATGGATTGTTCCTGTATGCAGGAATTTGGGGTTTGTGGAGTGTCTGGCCGCATTCAGAGTGCTTAAAACTGACCTGACGGACCACATTGTTTTTGCTGTGGCTAAATTTCTAGGTTCAATGTGGTCTCTGAGAAGACAATGCCTCAAGGCCGGTCTCTGAATTCTACCGTAGTAAAACTGTTATACCTCGTACTATGAAATACTTTTATGGACTCCGCTGGATGTGCAATGTTATAATGTTTTAATGTTTTAATAATTCTTAATGAAATGTTGCTTCAATATTTTTTATGGTGATAATTTACCGAAATAAAGATTTATGAATTCTGAATTCTGATAATTAAAAGAGATAGAAAAAAACAGATATGCTTAATGAACATTATAATTAGGAATTATCATTTAAAAAACTTTGAAATTCACTGGAAAAAAAACATAGGTTTCAGGCAGGTTATAGTTAGGAATTATCATTTAAAAATCCTTAGAAATTCACTGAAAAAAACATAGGTTTCAGGGGTGTTATAGTTAGCTGGACATTTCACTCATGCAAAACCATTGAAATTTCTCCGTTAAAGTTAGTGGTACTAACTGTAACCCTCGCGCCTGCAATCCACTGGTGATGATGTCACATATTACATCATTCATGACATGGTCAGTGACATCACTGATGACATCACTGATGACATCACTGTTTTATCATCCATGTGACAATCACCTCATCATGGACTTCTATATCCTTTCATTATTCACTGTAAAATACAGAGTACCATATTTGATTCCATTGACACAGCAATACAAGTATCTAAAAACCTACTTCACTTGAACTCCACATGAACATAGTAACAAACACCAATCATAACATCTTTCCTTTACTATCTTGTATATGTAGAGCTTCAGGGTGCATTATGTCCTGGCACGTGGTGAAAAACACACCAGTGAGAGAAAAGTGAGCTCTGAATATTCTTTTCAGTCACTCTCTCACTTCCTCTCTCCTTTGATAAAAAAATGACACACAATGTTAACTTCCTTTTTATCTTACAGGTTGTGTTTCACAAATTGGCGTCATCCCCCCCAAAACACCTTCAAAGCTCGATGTTTGTGGATTCTGCGATGATGCGTGTCCATCGTAACAACGCCTGAGAAGGTTGCTAAGAGATGTGGTGCACCCTCTTTCAATCACGCTGATGGCACATGGTGAGCAAAGAAGCTTGTTTATGAAACTACGACAAGTCATCTGTGAAAAAAGAGAGTGGATAGTGTGCAGCAGCTTCACTGTGTAGGAATGTACAATTACCTCAGGGCAGTGACAGTCTGAGGGCAAGATCTGCAAGCCCCTTTGCGCCACTTTTGTGTCACTTTTAACATGGGGAAAAGTGGCGCAAGGAGCTTGTAAATATGCCTCTGACTTCCCAAGAAAAACACTCACCTCCGCACTCTGCGAGTCAATGGGGTGCAACAGTCTAGGTACACAATATTGAGAACTCACCACTATGCAGTGGGAGTGCATGGGATATACTACTTTGGAAGACAAACAGCTCACAGACACCTTCTTACAGTGGAAGTTGATGAAGTAAATTATACTGAGTGTACAAATAAATAAAGCAAAAATATATGTGTGCAGTCTCACATCATTTTTCTTTCTCTTTTAAAGTTATGGAAGCTGCTGTCCACTCTGGCGTGTACAACCAAAGCTAAGTTCAAGTTGTGAACTCTGTTTTCCGCAGTGTTCACAAAAGGTGAGCAGAGCGGCCTACATATAAAATGCCTCAGATTAAATGCATTATATATAAACAAGCTTATTTACAAGCCCCTTGCCCCACGTTTGTGTCACTTTCAACATGGGAAAAGTGGGGCAAGAGTCTTGTAAATAAGCCCTAAAGAATACTGTCCTGCATAATGACTTGATATCTCACCTAATTCTGTCTCATCTCTGAATCATTTTAAAAACCTGTTGGTCCATAGTGTAAATCTGACGAAGTAGGCACTTCCATACAGACACCTCATGAACGCGGGCCTATAAGAAAGGTGAAATGTATCAGGCACACTGCAGACGTGCAAAAAACCAAATATCACCAAGTATTACCTTAACTTGTAATGTTTGACCTCATTTACTCACATCGATCTAATTTTGAACACTTGTTTTCATTTTTGTTTTGCAGATTACCGACCCTACTACTATTGGAGTCTATATCACATTTTGTTTAACCCCTTTGCTGCGGACGCGATTTCGCGGCAGTGCGGCACTTCTGCAAAATGGGCTGGGCCGCGTCAGCCGTTGGACGTTCGCAGCACTAGTGAGGTAGGGATTGCGACGGCCAACGGCCGACCGCAGCATGGAAGGGGTTAATTGTTGTTTTAAAGTTATGTTTCTAGTTATTTATTACATTGTTATCTTTAAGTTACGCTTCCAGTTATGTATTATTGTTTTATTAAAATGTAATTTAAAAAAGTATATACGTCTTCTTTTTCTGACATTTCACTATTATTTAGTGTGATATTGATATAGTTAGAAAACATTTAAAAATAGAAATTATATTTATAATTTGAAGTATAATACTGAGGGTAACTCTTTATCAGCTCTTTACCAGAATCTATAGCGACGACTAACGGTTCCTATGGAAAAGTTTTAAAACTCCAGCACATTAACTGTTTTGATTAGCAACATAGTGTGGTGAACTTCTAGCCTCTGTGCTCACTTAATAGTTCCATGAACTGTTACTATGGTAACAGGCAGGAAGCCGTTTGGGGGTAGGGTTGAAAGGTACTGGCTGTACAGAAACCGTTATATTTACCCATGATCTTCTACATGACAGAAAGGAAAGCAAAGTAAAACAGAACACTGTGTAACAGATTTACAACCCCCTTGCGCCATTTTCACGTAACTTTTCCCATCTTAAAAGTGATGCAATAGTAACGCAATGAACTTGTAAATCTGCCCCTATGCACATTACGAGCATTATATATGGAATGGGGAGGGAATCGCTTAAAAGAATTAAGGCGCCGAGAATCTAAAATGATTAGAAAGTATGAGACAAAGTATCCCCTTGGGTTGAGCAAGGATGAGGAACTGTCAGTTCATTTAGGATGATGTAATGCACTGTGTAAAAGAAATAGAGTAGCCTGTAAGTTGTTTGTATATATTTTAATTGATATTAGATGAATATTGATCACTTGTATGTTTTTATCATAGGAGACGGAGACATCATCATTAAATTATGGGGAGACTAGTGAGAAGCCTGAATTGCACATGTTGTATTGTGGAACCAGCCCACATAGGCAGAATTGATAATATTATACCATGAAGATAAATATGGAGTACTTATTTGGAACTTTGAACATATGATTATTGTTTGCTCACTGGGGCGGAATTGTTTATTATTATTTTCTTTTTAAACATAAATGATAATATTTCAACTGTATTAAGTTGAAAATAAGGACATATACTTAATTCATGCATACCATGTTTACATATGAGATGAAGTTCTGATCCATTGAACTATAAAGACATTAATATGAACTTTTCACCAACACTCTAAGATGGCTGCTATTTTCACTAAGCCTTAGATGTGGTGTAGTAGTCCTATTTTGATGTGTATGTTTTTGTGATGGTTTCACTCTTTTTTCATGTGTATTTATACTTTATTAAAACAAACTGAGTTGACCCGTGACATAGAAGCTTAGCTCAGAAACACGTCGGGCAAGGTTTTTCCGCTGACTGAAATAAATTAATTTCACCACACACTAAGGATTTTGGCTCGGTTCTTTATGGTTTGAAAATACCAAGGATTGGAGTAATATATATATAGAAAAAAACATAGGTTTCAGGGGTGTTATAGTTAGCTGGATATTTTACTCATACAAAATCATAGAAATTCCTCCGTCATAGTTAGTTCGGCTAACTATAACTTGCGCACCCGTAATGCACTGCTGATGATGTCACATATTACATCATTCATGACATGGACAGTGACATCACTGATGACATCACTGATGACAACTCAAATGACATCACTAATGACATCACCGATGACATCATCCAGGGAATGTGGTTTAGTTTGAAATTTAAATATGTATTATATATATATACCAATATGTATTGAAGATTGAGTGCATATATAATGGTCTGGATGGAGGATTTAGTAGCTGTCTGACTGTCTGCATAAGTGAATAATTAAAAGTGTCTCACTTGATACATGGAGTAGTAACTAAACTATGTGAATATGTGCATCACTGTCTCTGTTGTTGTATGAGTGTATATTATTTATTGATTAGTTGGGTGAGTATTTGTATGGGACACTGAGTTTGTGTGTGGTTGGATGGGGTGTGTGTAACTCTATGCATCGGTGTGTGAATGGTTGATTGACTAGGTGTATACATTTAAGAGTGCATGTGGAAACAGTTGTTTGGGTGACTGAGTGTATTTATTTGTGTGATGGTGAACGAATATATGTTTTAGTTGCACATCTTCAACCAAGTTAAAAAAATAAAAGGCATTGTATGTGAGAGTTGGTGTATATGAATAAGTGTATGTAAGAGTCAGTGATTGTGAGAGTAACTATATGAATGAGTGTATAATTGTAATGGTGACTTTTTTGAAAATATTAACCATGAGTTACTATGTGTTTGAATAAATGTTGTGTTCTGTGTATAATTGTGTAAGTGAGTAAATGTAAGTGTGATTAATTTTTTGAGTGAGTAGGATGACTGCATAACCGAATAAGATGACTGCTGATGTGTCAATGTCTATATATGTGTATAAGTGCATGTGATAGTGTTCTATTAATTAGTGACCGCATGTATAAGTGATTCTGTTGTTGAATGGGTAGTTGTCTTTGTAGACTTAGGAATTAGTGAGTGGGTATGTAGTAACTAGTATTGGTGTGTCAATGGTTTCAAATATGGTACTCTGTAATTTACAGTGAGTGATGAAAGATTATACTAGTGTATGTTGAGGGGAATCAGATTGTCATGTGGATGATGTCATCAGTGATGTCATCCGTGATATCATTTGAGATGTCTTCAGTGATGTCACTGACCATGTCATGAATGATGTAATATTTGACATCATCAACAGTGTATTGCGGGCGTACAAGTTATAGTTAGCAGAACTAACTATAATGGAGGAATTTCTATGGTTTTGTATGAGTGAGCTGTTCAGCTAACTATAACACCCCTGAAAGCCATGCATTATTCTGTGAATTTTTAAATGCTAATTTCTAACTATAACGTCTCTGAAAACCTATGTTTTTTTCTGTGAATTTCAAAGCTTTTTTAAATGGTAATTTTTAAGTGTAATAATAGTTATAACAATTTTTTTGTACTGATTTTCTACAGTTATTTAACTGGTTATTGATGAATATTTTATTCATTAAATAACATGATATATTTTTCTGAAAATTGCAAAAAAAAATTGGGGGGGGAATCAAACTGAAATATTGTTTATTTTTTTTCCTTTTAATATATTTATATTATTATCTTTAAAAAAATCAGATTTTTTTCTGAGTCGCTGAACCAAAGCTTACACATCACGATGAGTGCGCGGATTCTAGCCACCATTTTAGAAAAGTCATGAAGGATCCACTTACAGTCTGCGACAGCTGCGTGTTTTTCAGTTACATCATATAAATGTATTATTACGTGATGTGCGCGATTGGTATGCCACCAGTCTGCGACTCCTGCTCCTGCGCATTTGCAACACATGCACATTAGGGTACGCGATGCTTGCGCCGTGGCGGGTCCCGCGTGATGTCATATTTGTGCTGGGGCATGCTCGGTGCGCGAGTCCCGCAATTTATTTAATGTTCTAAAATGATGTGTATGTGTCTTTAATATACATATCAGGGCAAGAGGTTATCTAAGATATTCGTAAAAATTATATATTTGTACTTATAATAAATTTATATTATTTTTAAATATATTTTTGGGAAGTTGCGTCAGGTGCGTGCTTCATGAGCGCAGAGGGCCCGATTCACAGAACTAACTTAAGACAAAATCCTAAACTTACTACCATTTTCGTATTCACAGAAGGCACTTACTCATTTTGGTATTCACAGAAGACACTTACCCTTTTCGGTATTCACAGAAGTTAGGAGTCCTAACTTTAGGACTCCTAAATGCCTTCTGTGAATACGGAAAGTCTTAAAATTAGGATTTTTCTCAGTTTAGTTGTAGTAAAGTTAGGACTCCTAACTTTAGAACTTCTAAATGCCTTCTGTGAATACCGAAAGTCTTAAAAATTGGATTTTTCTCAATTTAGTAGTAGTAAAGTTAGGACTCCTAACGTTTGGACTCTTAAATGCCTTCTGTGAATACCGAAAGTCTTAAAATTAGGATTTTTCTCAGTTTAGTAGTAGTAAAGTTAGGACTCCTAACTTTAGAACTCCTAAATGCCTTCTGTGAATACCGAAAGCCTTAAAAATAGGATTTTCTCAATTTAGTAGTAGTAAAGTTAGGACTCCTAACTTTCGGACTCCTAAATGCCTTCTGTGAATACCGAAAGTCTTAAAATTAGGATTTTTCTCAGTTTAGTAGTAGTAAAGTTGAGAAAAGTCCTAATTTTAAGACTTTCGGTATTCACAGAAGTCATTTAGGAGTCTGAAAGTTAGGAGTCCTAACTTTACTACTACTAAATTGAGAAAAATCCAATTTTTAAGACTTTCGGTATTCACAGAAGGCATTTAGGAGTTCTAAAGTTCTAAAGTTCACAGGGATGTGACATATGTACATGAATATGTTGCAACTCTGTGTTTCCCTCTTCACTGCTGCACAAACTGCAGCCATGCGGTGACACAGGCACCCTTGCACCATGGTGCAATGATGTATGTGTCGTGCGGAGATTGTTTTTGTGCAGGAAGGGAAACCTTCCTGCAAAAAAACAATCAGTAAAGGCATTTTCCTCTTTCAATGTATGCTGTGGAATGCAGCATGCATTGAAAGAGGAAAAAAAGGGGAGAAATGATACAATTCTCCTTGTTGCCTCTTGCTACACCACCCTTAGGATGGTGCAGCATTCACACACATCTCCAGATTTACGATTTCTCATAAATCTGGAGATGTGTCTTGTTCTATGGGTGTTGCATGGGAACAACCACAGCAGCACCTATGGAACCCCCTTCAAAGCAAAGTTCTGTGTATGAAGCGGTCGTATTTACAAGGAGAGGAAAAACCACGCAGGGTGGCACTACGTTACAAACAGTAACGTACTGGTGGTGTAGGGTGCTTGTAAATCTTCCCCATAAGTGCTTAGGTATTGGCAGACTGATACAGTAATAACATAGTGCTGGATGGGTGATTGAAGAATTGCATGATACTGACAGGAGGTATCCAATGCTGCATAGCTACTACTTCAGTATTTAACGGAGTGGATCAATTTATTTATTTTATTTATTTATTTTTAAGATTTGTAGAGCGCAACAAATACCACGAGTGGTGTCTCGGCGCTGAGTTAGCAGAAAAAAAGGCGGCACTCCCTGTAAATTATTGAGTAAATAGCCATGTCTTCAGTTTCTTTCTGAAAATCATCAAAGATGGGCTGCTTTTTATGTGGGTAGGCAAAGAGTTCCAGAGTTTAGATGCGGCCACAAGGAAGCGTATGTCTCCCCATGTGACCGTTCTCACCCGTTGAATACATAGAGCCGCAGAAGAGGCAGATCTTAAGACTCTGTTAGGGACATATCTACACAGAGATTCCCTGAAAAACTCAGGTCCCAAGCTGTTTAATGCTTTGTAGGTTATGCATAAAGCTTTAAATTTAGTTCTCTTTCTGACCGGGAGCCAATGAAGTTGGTGAATAATGGGGGAAATGGAAGCAAACCTTGGGGTTTTGGTCAGAATTCGTGCGGCTGCGTTCTGTACCATTTGTAGTTTGTTAAAAACCTGCTCCTGGGCCTTCAACAGAAGCCCATTACAATAGTCCACCTTGGACAACACCAAGGAGGACATGAGGGTTTTTCCAGCCGATAGAGGAAGGAATGGTAACAACTTTTTCACCTTACGAAGCGTAAAAAAGGATGAGGATACCACCGCGTTGGCGTGACTGGTAAAGTTTAACTTGTTATCAAACAACACTCCCAGATTTCTGACCTTCGGAACCGGGATAGGTGGATTACCCATCTCCGAAGGCCACCAAGTTGGAGACCATGATGGCTGTAGATCTCCAAACACCATTACCTCAGTCTTATCAGTGTTTAGTTTTAAGCAGTTCCTATCCATCCATTGACTAATTGCTCTCATGCCTGACTGGAAGTTAGCTGCGACCTCACTCCCGTTTTTTCTCACTACCAGCACCAGTTGAGTGTCGTCTGCATACGAAGTCACTCCTATCCCAAAGGTTTTGATGACCCTCGCCAAGTCCGACACATAGATGTTAAAGAGTGTCGGACTTAGCGAGGATCCCTGGGGGACTCCGCAGGGCAACATAAAGGTCGGCGAATAGAAACTTCCCATCTTTACCGAATGCTCCCTGTTCGACAGAAAAGAAGCCAGGAGTTCGACAGCTTTTCCCTGTATGCCCATGGCGGTGACACGGTCGATCAGAGTGTTATGATTGACCGTGTCAAAGGCCGCTGAGAGATCCAGCAGAATCAGGACTGCCGTGCCACCCTGGTCCATGATCTGTCTGATCTCCTCAGAGGCCTTTATAAGCGCTGTCTCCGTGCCATGGCCTCCTCTGAACCCAAACTGGGTGTTGTCAAGCATGTTGTTCTGGTCAATGTAGCTCGCTAGCTGTTTATTTATTACCTTTTCAAGTATTTTGGCAGGGAAAGGCAACGCTGCTATCAGACGATAGCTTTTTAGTTCTGAGGTATCAAGAGTAGGTTTCTTCAAAAGTGGCTTTATTATAGCTGATTTCCAGCTTTGAGGGTAATTCCCTGATTTGCAGGTAGTATTGAAAATATTTTCCAATATTGGGGCCACCACGTCGATGGATGATTTTATAATGGCCGGTGGACAGGGGTCCAGAGGAGAACCCGACATGGTGGCTTTAATGAGATCCTTTATTTCTAGCAGAGATGGAGGGTTAAATTCAACCAAAGAGGGAGTAGTGGGCGATATGTTGTTCAGTGAGCTCGAGGGTTCCACTTCTGTAATGTTATTAAATTTGTCAAAGATTTCTGTGACCTTAGTCCTGAAAAAATCAGCCATTTTGTTACAGAATTCTTGATTCGTATCTAAGGTTGTGGGAGTTGGGGTATTTGATAATATTGCCACTACCTGGTATAGTTGTTTGCTGGAGTTCTGGGCCAACTCTATTTGTTCGCAGAAGTATCTGCTTTTTTCCGTTCTTAATGTCTTTCGCTAGCCTGACCATGCTCGTTTATATCTTTCTTTATCATTGTTGTCATAGCTGACTCGCCAGCGTCTTTCAAGATTGCGGCATTTCTGCCTCTCCAGTCTTAAAGATTCTGAGAACCAAGGGGCCGATGGTGTTACGCGATTCGGGCGCAATTTCTTTAAGGGCGCTACTTGGTTAATAGTGTCTGTGAGCCATTGATTGTAATTATTGGCTGCTAGATGAGAATCTGACACTATAAGTGGTTTGTTGTTTTCAAGCTTCTCAGCTAAAGCTTTGGTATTTATGTTTTTCCAGTCCCTACATAGCCTATGATTACTTTTAGCCATCTGTACATTTTTGTGTTGTTTAACGGGGATGTGGAAGACCACTACTGCATGGTCTGACCACACAACTGGGACAACCGTGGGGGGGGTCATAGCTGGATTGCTCGTAAATAGGCCATCAAGAATATGGCCTGCAGTATGCGTGGCTGAGGTGACTAGCTGATTTAGCCCAGCTGCCTTAAAATCATCAATGAGATTTGATGTATCTTTATCTGCTGTATTTTCCAAATGAAAATTAAAATCTCCGAGTACTGTATCAATAATATGTATCTGCTTAGAGATTTGTAGGCATTACGCACAGAATATTTTATGTGTACTTGTGTTCTTGCCTGGGGCATTTTATAAGAATACTACTAGTAACTGGAATGATGACAGTGCTGCAAATAGAGTGAACACTCAATTTATAAGTGCTTACGTATTGGTGGAGTGATAGGATAAGTAGATAGTGGTAGATAAGTGATTAAAGAAGTGCATGGGAAACACTGGACGATTCCTTCTCTGCATGAGTACTAACAGGGTATATAGAAAAGTGTATCAATAGTATGTAGCTAGTTAGAGGTCTGCTTGGATAGCGCACAAAATATTATAGCTGTACTTGAGTTAGTAGCTAGGCCATTCCATAAGTTCATGACTAGTAACTAGAATAATTACAGTATTACAAAAAGAGTGTATAGTGAATTTATAAGTGCTTGGGTATTGGTGGAGTAATAGGATAAGTAGATAGTGCTGGATGGGTGATTAGAGAAGTACATGGGACAGACAGGAGGATTCCCACACTGCATAGGTGCTAACTGGGTATTTAGAAGAGCATATCAATAGTATGTAGCTGGTTAGAGGTCTGCATTTATAGTGTACAAAATATTGTACCTGCACTTGTGTAAGTGGCTAGGCCATTCCTTAAGTATATGACTAATAACTAGAATACTTTCAGTGCTGCAAAAAGAGTACATGTTGAATTTATAAGTGCTTAGCTATTGCGGAGTGATAGGATACGTAGATAGTGCTGGATGGGCAATTGGAGAAGTTCATGGGACAGACAGGAGGATTCCGAGGTTGCATGGGTAGTACTTTACTAAGCAGCTGGTTAGAGGTTTATATATATAATGCACAGCTGAATGTAGTTGTGCATTGATAGTGTTTGGATTACTTAATCTTAACTTGACAGTAGTACATATAAAAAAATGCTAAAGAAATCAGTTATTATAAGTGCTTATGTATTGGTGGAGTGATAGGATAAGTAGCTAGTGCTGGATGGGTGATTGGAGAAATGCATGGGACAGACAATGAGAATTCTTACACTGCATGGGTACTAACAGGATATTTAGAAGAGCTTGTCAATTGTATGTAGCTGGTTAAAGGTCTGCATGCATAGTGTACAGAATATTATAACTGCACTTGTATTAGCTGCTAGGCCATTTTTTAAGTATACTTTGGTTCCATCATGAAGGCATTCAAATGTGTCTCACATTTGCCATAAATTCTGAATGTTAGCACTCTAGTGGCTCCTTAGATCACTGTAGTAAAGTTACTGCTCACCAGGGAAGTCTGCTGCTGGTATTCAAAGTGCATGTTTCAGTCTGCATGTCAGAATTTTTTAATGAAATAGAAGAGGATTTGAGAATTCAAAATGTTGCCCTAATTTTTCTTTCCACAGCACTAATCATAATTTCTATGGCAAATTAACCCCCTCATTTTGTTCCTTTGCAAATTAAATGTTTTAAGTGTTACCACTTTATTCCAATCAAGATGGCTTCAGGTGTGCCATACTTTTGTCATAAGTAAGACTGTTAGCGCTCTAGTTGTTCTTTAGAACACTCTGGGACATTCTGTCATTGGGATATACTTGGGCTACATCTGGGTGATATTTGTCCTACATTTGGGCTCTTTTGTCTCTGGTGGCCATCTTAGGAGACTTATTTGTTATGAAGTTTCCTAATTTCCTCATTTACTACAGTCTCCTCAGTAGGAAATACTTTTAGTTTTTTTACTTGGTTCCATCAAGAAGGCAATTAGATGTGTCAAACATTTGCCATGAATTCAGAATGTTAGCACTCTAGTTGCCCATTAGATCACTGTAGTAAAGCTACTGCTCACCAGGGAAGTCTGCTGCTGGTATTCAAAGTGCATGTTTCAGTCTGCATGTCAGAATTCTTTATTGAAATAGAAAAGGGTTTGAGAAGTCACTCAAAATGTGCCCTCATTTTTCTTTTTCAGCACCAATCATAATTTGTATGACAAAATGAACCCCCTCATTGTGTTCCTTTTTAAATTAAATGTTTTAAGTGTTACCAGTTTATACCAATCAAGATGGCTTCAGGTGTGCCATACTTTTGTCTAGTTGTGGGCGGAATTTGCGTAATCGGGTTACGCAAATCTCCGTGTAACGGTAAAGAATCTCCGCGAACACGCAGAAATTCCGATAACAGGCGGAATTGCTTGTTCTCAATGTCTTTTTCCTGTACGCAATCGTTGTTTGCGTGCTCTGGGGAAATATCTTGCGAACAAGCACTTTTTTTTCTAATTTGCAGCGCCGTCCACACACTTTTACTGGCCCCTGACAGCCTCTCCTAATTCAGCCCCCCCACCCTCGTAAAATGTGGAATTCTGCTGTATCATCAATGCACCTTATCTCTCTGGTGTTTAGCTCTGTTATGCAGGTCAGCAGAGCTGCTTTAGAGCCATAGAACCAGGTCGGCAGAGCTGCTCTAGAGGCAGAGAACCAGGTCAGCAGAGCTGCTTTAGAGGTAGAGAACCAGCTCAGCGGAGTAGCTTTAGAGCCAGAGAAACCAGGTCAGCAGAACTGCTTTAGAGGGAGAGAACCAGGTCAGAAGAGCTGCTTTAGAGTCAGAGAACCAGGTCAGCAGAGCTGCTCTAGAGCCAGAGAACCAGGTCAAAAGAGCAGCTTTAGAGCCATAGAACCAGGTCAGCAGAGCTGCGCTAAAGGCAGAGAACCAGGTCAGCAAAGCTGATTTAGAGGGAGAGAACCAGGTCAGCAGAGCTGCTTTAGAGCCAGAGAACTAGGTCAGCAGATCCGCTCTAGAGCCGGAGAACCAGGTCAGCAGAGCTACTTTAGCGCCATAGAACCAGGTCAGTAGAGCTGCTCTAGAGCCTAAGAACCAGGTCAGCATAGATGCTCTAGAGCCAGAGAACCAGGTCAGCAGATCTGCTGTAGAGTCAGAGTAAACAGGTCATGTTTTCCCACAGAGGCGGAAAGAACCTTAAAGACATACTAGTCCACACCCGCCCAAAACCACAGCAACAACAACAACTTCCGATACAAGGAGTACAAAAACATTTTCCTTGTGGCAACTGTGCAAGCTGCCACCTAACCAAAAAAAGCAAGCAGCTGACCTTTGCCAATGGAACAAGTTGGGATCAACGTGAATTTACGAACTGCAACAGCAAGAACGTAATCTACATGATTGTGTGTCCCTGCAACCTTGAGTACATTGGCATGACCACCAGAGCCGTAAAAACAATGAACATAAGAGTAACATCCACTGCAAAAAGAGTACCACTAAAATGGCGGCTCATTTCCTAGAGATGGAGCACTACGATAACAACGTCAAATGAACGGTTATCGAGCAATTTACCACAGAGCAGGGTCTATTTGAGAAAGAACAACGCTGGGTTTTCCGCCTCAGTACCCACATCTCTGGGCTGAACGATGCCATTCCCTGGGGACAACTGAAACCTTGAGCTACTCGGATGATGCCTTGACCTACTCGCATAAGAAAACATATCCGTATGTATCAGCCTGGATTAACGGCGGTAACACCCCCCTATTTTGAATTTAGACAATTTTCATAAAAGAAATATAATATATTGAGCCCGGAATACTCCATAGTGGATGTGTCCAAATTAAAGGAAATTAGGTAAACTTAGTCGACAGAACTACTATGGAAGGTATTAGACTAAATGATAAGCCAACTCCTTTTATTATTCTGTACTTTTTTACCACTGACATGCCTGAGTATGTCACAACCTTATCAAAATCGGACTGATCCGATTTGTTTTCTGTTTTTCTTTAATGTAACATCAATAGCAGAGCAGGCACGAACTCCATTCTACTGGTAAAAAGATTAGTGAAAGTACAAGCCTCTCCAGGCATGCGCGTCGGATAGAAAGGCCTCATAACCCAACGCGCATGCGCCTCTCTTTGTAAACACGCGACCACGCATGCGCGGTCGTGATAAGAGCAGAGAGGCAGATTCAATTACCGGCAAACCAAATACGGGCATACCCGGTCCACTATATTGACAATTATTCAATTAGGCGAGTCACGAACGGTATCAAAGGACTCTTTACAAACACCACTGCACAACCAACGGAGCCGGCGTAAGGGGCAGCGAAGAGGGATTCTCCTCATAGACTCGCGAGTAATACAAACCTAACAAAACTATCTTACCACCTCTTCGAATATGTAAGTACCGGGCAAAGCAGTATTTCTTGTTTATTCCCCACAGGCAGCAAGGAAACGCGAGGGACCCCTACGTTAAACACGGTCTCATGGAGTAGTAGACTCCTGACAAAACAGTATGTTATGCCCACTGTGAGCTTCACAGAGTATTTTTTTTCCCACAATATGTTTTTGACTCAACGATAATCACAGGGGCTAACTAAAACCCAGGATCCGCCTAATAATAGAGTGTGTGTTTTATGTTCTATGTGTGTTTGTCTAGTATTTGTCTTTTTTATACATTTTCCCTACAGGCACGTTCTCCATGTGTAGAATGACACCAACGTGTCTAGAAACCCGAACCGCACCTTTTTATGACTGTTATTATTATTATTATTATTATGCGTTCTTATATAGCGCTTGATTACCCGTAGGCATCTCGGCGCTTGCCTTGGGAACCCGTCCTGGCTTTTTCCCTGTGAGATACCCGTACTGGGCATCCCCAAGGTGAAAGGCAGGCATCCCGCCGTGGGGGGGCCGTAGTGGAGATTAAGCAAGCTGATGCCCAGAGCTGCAGAGTGTGAACCTGTGATTCGAGTAGGCACCGAAACAAGAATTATCGAGTCCGTGGATATTTGGGCTCAAGACCCTGCCGCGTCGGGAATTGAACCCTGGTCCCGGGTCTGACCTCTGCTTCAGGGTCTGCCTCCTCTAACCAGTGAGCCATACTTCTCCACTGTATCCACAGGTCGACAGACCTATGGTTTTTTAAGGAACGGACCACCAGAAAAAATGTTTTGTCCTTTTCCTTTACAGGTCAGCTAAATAGCGGTTATCCAGTAGGTACATTCTATTACCTGCACTTGTAAATTTCACGTTTTTAGTATAAAATATTCTGCAAAAGTAGAGAAACGTGAGTAAGGTGGGGATTTGTGTACCCCAGTCCTGAAGAAGGTGTTTTTACACAGAAACATGTTGACACACACATAGGTTACGTCAATACCTCCTCTCTCACCCTTTTTATTAGTACCAGCCCGGGGGCCAAATAAAGCTTTTGTTACCCCACGAGCCAGGCACTTTTTAAACTTCACTCACTATCAAACCCCACCACAGCACTCACTTAAATTCCCTCACCCACACCACACATAGCCACCACAAGTGCTCCCACACAACCGTAGGTCGCAGCACACCACATCCCGTAGAGGGGTGCGAGGACCCCAATGATGAAGCATGACACCAAGGGGCATGTTGGTGTGTGAGGGGTACCAAAAAACAACCAGTGTGTTCCCAACCATCGTATGGACACCCCCTTCCCCCTTCCTAATGGATTCCTTTTGTTTATAAAACATATCAGATGCTACCTGTGTGCCTGTTGTTTCTTGTATTTCACCTTCAGTCAGACTTAGTGGTGGGATCTCAATGAATGCCGTCTTCAGGATTTGTAGCCGTTGGGGACAACACAAAGCATGAGCCGTTACCGGACCTAGCAGGGTGCCGACATCCGATGGCAGGACTGCTTCTCCGCAAAGCAGGCATCGTAGAACAGGTAAGATGCAATCTTGCCAGATTGGTCTGAACGAGAGAAGCCATGTCGTATTCAGATCTCTTAAACGAGCCAAGCTGAGAATCTGTGTTATTCTCTCACGATACCTCTGGGCATGGACCGTTTGTTCCATGATGTGCTGGGTATCCTTGGTTACCGGACTTGCTATATCGGACAGAAGAAATAAAAATAGTATTCCTGCTACGAGTCCCAAGATAAGAGGCAGGCCGCCGAGCACAGAGTGCCCGAAATTTGGAAAAATGCAGAGGACTGCTTCAAATGGTGCTAACAGTCCAGAAAAAAATTTCTTAAATACATGTGCGATGCCACTGGTATCAGACATGTTTAAGATTTGGCTTAACATTTCTGCGAAATGTATAGGGCAGTTTGTTGATAATAATGAATGTATCTCTGCAGATGTCCTTGCAACTTGCAGATCATACTTTTCTTTTGATGATGTCAGTGGCACAGATTTTTGCAAAAGAATAGCCTTTGGTCTGCTTAAAGTATCAATTCGTATAGAAGAGATATTCAGTGAAGGCCATATTGCCGTCTCACTGTCTGACTTGCGAGTTGGATACAATACTTGCATACAACAAGTGACCATGGACGACACACTAACCAGATAAACTTTTCCTGGCACCATGCCACAGCAGCTGTGATCATTCAACATAATGTAACTGCCATTGGATAGCTGCCTGAAAACAGGTTATATCAGTGTGGAGGGAGTACCATGCAGGTGGCATGAAAGGTTATTCTCAGAACCGTCACAGGCTCCGTGTAAATGAATACCTTGGCACAGAAGTGTACCACTTAGTGAGTTTTTACAATTCTTCCCGCTAAGGAATACCTCTTTTCCCATGTTCCAACATTTGTGTGTATATGGTAAAGTCCATGTTGACTTAATGTATTCTTTACCCAACCTTTCATACAGGCCTTCTGGTATATGCTGTAGACAATACTGAAACTGGAAAATCGTCACTGGTATCATGATGGTGCCATGAATTATCCATTCGATGACAGGTTTCTCAAAAACTGTCATGGTAATCTTTCCAGTTTTTCAATGCTCAGCACCGTATAGTCTGCTCCTCTTTGTGCCAAAGAGATTTGTTTATCTGTAAGGTTAAACACAGAAAACAGTGACGTTGTGTTGATTAGCCTCCATGGCACGTAGCCTGAACACAGATTTTGCAACGTCCATCCAAGCTGCATTATAGAACGTAATTGAGACTGCCCATGTTGTAACATTAGCAAGTCCTGTTCCATTATGTCTATGGCATAGGATACAATGCTGTCCAATGAATATATTCTGGAGGACAGAGTCGTTAACCCATTGTGTCATTTTCCAAGCTTCGTTGTACGCAGCATATATACCGGTGTATATGAAACGTTTCTGCCGTGGCTTGCGAGGTCCCAATAAGAAATCTTGCAAATCATTGCTTTCTTTAAGTAAAGCTAAGTGTTGTTTAATTTCCAGGAGTGTAGATATTTTCAGCCATTCAAGGCATAGTTTCCCTACACTATATGTTGTTACTATCCCTGGATGTTGTCTCTGGGAGTATCTTGGATCTGGCCTGTTAAATGTAAACCCCTGTGTTTTGTTCAGGAATCTATCTTGACAGTTATCTGTGTCTGTGGGCCAGATTAACCATTTTTTCCACTCTGGACTAGTTCTGTTCTGATTAAAAATATATTGTACGTCTATCTCCCTTTCTGTAATATCATTAGTTTCAGGTATGTGCTTTGGTATAGACGGTTTATTTAGATCTTTTATTTTTGCTAATCCCAGACAAGATGTTGGTTGCACGGTGTCATTTAAAAACATTATTTGTTCAGGTATAACACAGGCTCTGAATAAAGCTTCTAGACCTTGCACCTGCCACTCTTTTGTGCCCCAGACAGTCTTTGCCTCTATGTTGTCTTTCCAGAAGTCAAAACCTAGTGTGGACAACTTAGCATAAAAGTTTACAGAATACATTTGTTTGGTATTGGTCAACATTGTTTTCAATCCTGTCTTATTCATATTTTTAAAATGAAACGTTTCTGGATCTGTAACATTAAATCCTGAGAAATAAGGACATTTTTCAATAAATGTTTTAGAGCTGCCTTTTGGTGGCGTTGGACAATGTTCCCATTGATTATATTTTAAAACATTTCTAGGGTTTGCCGATTTATGTAAATAATGATGACCATAATGATTAAAACAATAACTTTGTTCATAGTCTGATGACCCTTCTAAATAGTCATGTTCAGTATATTTTGCTGACATTTCTAAATCTGACATCATGTTATTAATAGTCTCAAAGTCCCAATCATCAGAGAATGTGCTGGGTGATACAAAGTCATTCAGAGAAACCTTAAACTGATGTGGAATCCTCAGCATCTCCACCAGGCCATATATATCATAGTCAGTTCTATCCCATGCTATACAACCTGGTACAGGGATGGCTGTGATGTTCACTCATCACAGGTCTTTTTTTTCAACATGCAATGATTTGTGGGGTTTTAGGACCAACTTGAGTTTCTGACTTGCTGTGTCCATTGTACTGTATTTTCCATCTATCATTTGTCCCAAGCTTAAAACCAATATTAGCCAGAGCAGGAGGAAAAATGCACCTAAATATTTTTTCAAGTTGATGAAAAAGTTCTGTTGTTTTTTCTTTGAGAGTTTATTTTTTTTTTGCTGTTATTTCTTCCGGTTCACTGGGATCCTAAGAAAAGCTATCAAAGTTGATGAAGTATTCAGATGCAGTTCTGTCAATTGTTTGAATAGCATCCGGGTTTGTTGAAATTGCTGGAACTGATATTTCCTTTTCATATTTGTATATTCAGTTGCTACATGATTGTAGACTGGAGTTTCAGGACGAACTGTTATTTGGGTCTCAAGAGGCATGAGTTCCATTGCTTTGTTGCATAGTCCTTCTTTTCTCACTGCAGGTTTATCAAATGTGATAAGTCTTTCAGTTTGAACCTCTTGGATCATAGCAAGGTTTGGCTGTCTGCTACATCTTGGGAGCTCACTTGGCCTACTACTTATTATCGGCCACATGTTGTGGTTTTACCAGGTCGATGGACATGACTCTGTTCTCCTTTTTACCAGCAAGGGGCGGTAGTACTACTGATCTTGTTCCTTGTATTCCTAATACAGGTACTGCTTTTCTGTAAGAAGGCCCAAATTCCTTCTTCACCGCTATTTTTTTCCCTGACTAGATTCCCAATCTTTGGAATACAGACAGGTCTTGCTGGGACAGGTGGTTTATCTTCAGTGGCTTTTGGCTTTTGTGTTGTATTACTCAGACTTCTTCTTGTTTCATTTAAGTCCTGTAAGAGAGCCAAACGATCTTTGATATCAAAGGGTTTTTGTTCTACCACTGAAGTATGACAATCGAGATCCACAATTATCATTCTAGTTCCAAATAGTGATTCCCCCCAGAGAATTTCTTGGCAGATTGTTAAGACTACGTTGGACACTTATTAGATGTTTGACCCACCCTTCACCTGATCCTAACACCTTAGCTGTTATGGATTGCTATGTCACGTTTTTTTCTTTCCACTACCGCATTACCCTCAGGATGGAAGGGACTAGAATACCACATTGCAATGCCCAAGCTAGCCATGGCCTCCATGTAAGCTCGAGAGCTAAACGCAGGACCATGGTCAGAATGTAGCGTGCCAATTGCGTATGTGCCGATAAAGGCTCTCGCAGATTCTTTATAACAGTTCTGGCGTCAGCCGAGCGCTGGGGCCACATCCAAATAAATCTTGTGCAGGAATCCACTGCGACCATGATATATTTATAGTTGCCATCCCGTGTCAAGGGACCACTGTGGTCCAGGTAAACACATGCTAGTGGTTTATCTGAAATCAGAAGGGGCGTCTGTGCAGGATGTTTCACTGTAGAAACTTTACTTTTCTGGGCATAGTTTCTAGTTTGTTTCCTCATTCGCGGCCACCAGTATCTCTGTTTTAATAATGATACAGTGGCAGAAACTCCTGCGTGTGTAGATGCGAGCCCTTCATGTGCTGCTATGATTAGTCCTAACCTATGTTCCATGTTTGGAATTGCCCTATCCCCCACTCCAGGGATTTGAGCAAAAGGAACACTGTTTGCATCAGTTATATATGAGTACTTTACTGGAAAGCCTTTCGGGAGTGTTTTACAACTGTCTTTGATTGAAGCAGTAACAGCTTGCATTATTTCGCTGTCTATTTTTGTTTTTGACCGTGTGATAGCAGCTATTGAAGCAGTTTGCACAGCTGCCTTTGCGGCTTCATCAGCCAATGAATTCCCTGCAACGTGAACGCCATCACACTGATGACTCAGTGTATGTATCATGAGTCTTTTGTAGTTCTTTCTGTAAAAGAACTACTTGTTCCCAAAGCAACTTATGTTTTATTGTACCAACTTTAGCGTCTTTGAAACCATTTTGAACCCAGTTCCGCAGATACTCATTGTAAGACTCGACGCAGTAATACGAATCGCACACTATTAGTGTGGGGAATTCGCGATCGGTACTTATCAAGCGGCATCTTGAAAGCATGTAGTTCAGCTCGCTGAGCTGTACAGTCTCTAAGTGATTGAGTTTTAGTGACCATCGGTCTGAATTTGCCTTCGCGCCAGCGACCTTTAACTATCGCGCACGCAGCACTATAGGTACTGTTTACCCCCAATTGCGGGTTGTGCTGAACCGTCAGTATATATTATACAGCCACAATGTTCAAGAGGCAGAATCTCGGTCGGCAGAGGACATTCGTGTTCATATTGGAGAAATTCTTGTGTCTTTAATTTCGGGTCAAAAAAGTATTCAACGTCTGTTGCAGCAAGAGAGTTAACCCATTGTATCCATCTCGGATGTAAGGTTTTCGCATTTGGGATGCTTGCCTTTGTCACTGCCTCTAAGGCAGGTACAGGTGTAACGATCATTATGCGTTTACCCTGTGCGAGAGCTCTCTCTTTTGCTACAGCAGTTTGAACAGCTGTCAGAATTTTCTCAGTAGTAGTGAACTTCATTTCTGCTTGTGTGTACAAGTGTGATTTGTAAGCTATTGGTACCGTTTGTCCTTCATTAAAGGTGAGGTACGTGAATCCGCATCTTCCTGGGATCATTCGGATTACAAGGTTGCACACGTTTTCACGTGTGTCTATTTTTGTCTTTGTTAACATGTCTGTCTGGACTGAACGCAAAATTTCTGTTGTGTTGGTTTAAAATCAGGCTTGATTAATTCGTAGAGAGGTTTAACCGTCTCTGCGTAGTTCAGAACGTACGTTCTTCCAAAATTCAGGAAACCTAGAATTGACTGTAAGTTTTCCGCGTTTTTGGAGGTTGGAGCAGCGCACATTTCCCTAGAAAGTTTGCTGCTAGGCTTTTGCCTTCACTTGATAACTCATATCCCAGAAACTGGACGTTGAGGTGGGCAATTCATGATTTTTTAAAGTTGAATTTATACCCTTCAGAAGCGAACCCAAGTATTATGGTGTTCACTCTCTTCAAGTGTCTGTCCAAGTCGTCATCAGTAAGATAGATGTCCTCGACATAAGATAATGCCTCATCATTGTACGTTTGTAGTAACTCTGTTACTCTGGCTGAAAATAACCCTGGGCTATTCTTGTATCCCTGGGGGAGACGGCAAAATTGTCGCTTGGTCCCCATAATTGAGAAAGCGCTCAAATGCCTGCTTTCAGGTGCAATATTTCGACAAAAAATCAGTTTGAAATATCTAATGTTGTTTTATATTTTTTGCCCACTATGTTATTCATCAGTGCTGCACTGTGTGAGTTTTGTACTGCAAATGTTTTGCAACAAGAGTTTAAGTGTCTGTATTCCAATACCAGATGATATGTATTGTCTGGTTTGGAGACAGGAAACAAAGGATTGTTCATTGGCGAGGTGCTGGTTTCAATCACCCCTTGATATTCAAGTTGATTTAAAATCTCCCTGACCTGTTTTTTAGCTTCTTGCTTAACTGGGTACTGCCGTTGTGCAGTGGGCTGATTTTTTAACTGGATTTTGTGGTGAGGTGAGTCCTCATCCCATCATACATGATTTATATACAAAGCTGGAGCCTGAGCTACTGCCCATTTTCTGGCATATGTATAGTTTTTATGAATTGGAATGTGATTAGAGAAGTCTGGCATAATTATCTCCTTGCCATGTGGGCAATCCCTGACAAATTCAGGTGGCCAGTATCGTTCTGCTAAAAGAATGTCATAGCCCTTAGAGAGCTTTTCCCAAAAGAAAGCTCTTATTTTTCTAGTTATGTTCCCTTCCATCCGGAGTGTTACTTCATATAACTTGTGGGGTACAATAACCCTGGTGTCCGCAGTTTCAACTTGAATGCATTAATTCAATCCACTGTCTCCAGATGATCCTTCAGGATCCTGCGAACTATGGTTACTTCTGCTGCACTGTCTAGCATTGTCTGAGCCCACTCCCCGTTCTTGAGTTGTGTCCTCAAGATCCTCGGCATGTCTGACTTTTATGCTTGCTACCTTCTTTTTGGAAAATTTAGATTTTTTACTTCGGTGAACGGGTTCCTTGTCTTTGGACTTGAAGCATTCTTCCTTGTGTTCTGACCGTCCTCTTCTTTCCAAGTCTGAAAAGATCGAGAGGGACGTGTATAATTATCTTGATATCTGTCAGGTTTTTTCAAATTATCCCTATTCCTAAGATTATATCTCTTTTCAGAGGGCTCCCTTTGGGGAGACTTGTCTCTCTGTTGGGGAGATCTTCCCCTAGGCTGAGAATATTTTTCCCTAGGAGGAGTCTGTTTATTACTTTCCCACTAGTGAGATTGTTTTTATTAAAAGTTTTTTCATGATTTTCAGTTAGTTGGGGCTTCACCGGTTTTCCACCCAAACTATCTCTACCTAATTCTTCATATGATTTTTCAATAATTCTAGCAATTTCAAATGGTTGGTCTGCTATATCTGTTCCTTTCAATTTTTGGCGGATTGCCACGGATGCTGCTTCACCTCTAATGTTAGCTAATAATATAGCTGAGACCTGTTTGAAATCTTTCAGTAATTTCATACCTACATTTAAGGCTGGTTCTGGGCCATATTCATTCTGAATTTGTCTCAGAACGTCTGGTATTACCGCCATGGACGGTACACCATGTGTTTTTGTGTAGATTGAAGCAAAGACTGTACCCCAAGTATCACAGTTCTCCACATGTGGTGCAATCTCCATTGGTAAACAGATATGAGGTTAGGTGTACTATCGGGTGTACTATCGGGAAATATAGCCTCTATTTGAGTGATGTTTTGTGCTAGCCAAAACGGAATTTGTTCCCTCTTGGCGGGCAATTTACCAATGACTGACTGGATAGTCTGTGGTGTAATTTTGTTTGTGTTCCCCTGGTACAGGGTGTGCTGTGGAATTTTTATTGCTGGTCGGACTGTTAAAGTCCTCATGACATATTGAACCAATTGTCTATGTATTTTTATTAACTGTTTCAGCTGTGTTAAAAGTTCTTGAGCTGTCATATTTTCTATGTCAGGATGTGGTGTATAGCTGGCTAGTACCGGCCATGTTGCTCCTGGTCTACCTAGTGGACCGAGCCTGGTAATTTGATTTTGATGTTGTAGGGCACCATTAAACCAGAGTTGATGCTCTTGGTAAGTTAGTGGAATTTCAACGTCCTCGAAAGAAACGTATTCCGCTGGAGGTTCCTCTGCTTTGTAGTAGTGGAACTCCAGTGTTACTGGATTTGCTTGTGGAAAAGTAATCTATGAACAGAATACCTCTGTCTGCCGATATTCATGTGCCTCTATCACAAAAATAACTTTACCACCTCTCGATGATACCCCATTTTCTATAAGTTTTATAGTTATGGTTTTTCTTATATTTGCCGGGATGATCATAGCATCATTGTCGTCTTCATTAAACCCTGTAACGTCTGAACCCGGTGGGTTTGCATCAACTGCAGCTCCTCCGGTTGCGTTCTCGTCGCCGTTATTCGGCATTGTTTAATGAAAGTTTGCAGAACAAGTTTCAAGGAAACAAAGATTATGTGCACCATATTTTAGAAAACTGTATCCTTCAATGTTGAATAAACCAAAAACTAATACATAGGATTCTCGACCTACTTAGCTTTGGTGGATATTATCACCCACTCCAGACGTCTATCAGAGTTTTTACTTGAAAGAGGGGTCTGTGTGAGAAGCACGACTGAGTTACTCTAGTATCTAGTGTTAAATTATCGCCTTACCAAACGTTGGGCGCCATTTAGTGTAGTTCCTATACTCCCAATAGGCTCTGCACATTGGAATGATATATCCTGTAGCTTAGACGTAGGACTGAGGTCTACTAGGTCTCTACCGAATATATTAGACTTAATTGTGAGTGCCAGCTAGCTCAGAGGTCACTAGAAACGTTCTTGATTTCACAAGAAGGGATTAGTTTCTGACAACCGCATAAACATGATAACTTTGTTTCCCAAGAATAAGAAATCAAATCTCTAGAGTCGCGGAAACAATAGATAACTAATTCACTCAGTCAATTGAGCGGCTGAGAAAATAGAGAGACGGGCGTTTTCAATAAAAGGTATTTATTGAACCGAGGCACAAGAAACCCCCCAAAAAACGCCGCAAAACTTGAACAGGGGGAAGGGTAGAGACACCCTGATCCCCTAGGCCTGCTCATGTGGTTCCAAAAGGACCCCCAAAGCCCCCCCAAATTTTCTTTTTTTTTTTTTTTTTTAATCGCGGGATGCACGTAGGATGAGCGTATCCCGCTGCTGGAAAAAAAAACTAAGTATGAGTCCCGCGCTTTAAAGGTTATTAGCCCCCGGGGGCCAAATCCGGGGGGGCAAAATCCCAGGGGCATTTGAAAAAAAATAGTATGGGAGGTCCCAATCCCCCCACAATCCCCCGGGGCCCACCACCCTTTAAGGTAATATATGCAGGGCGGCTCACTGGGCCCCCACAGCCCCGGTGACCGCCACCCCCCGGGGCTTGTTTAAAATGGGTGGGGGGCTCTCAGGCCCCCCCAGAGCCAGGGACTGCCACCCCATGGGGCTTCTTGAAAGTGGGGGAGGGGGCCACATGGCCCCCCTCCTGGAGCCCAAGATGGCCCTGGGGACTGCCACCCCTTTAAGCAGGCTCCTGCAGTGTCCCGGGGAGCCCAACCTTGGACACTGCCACTTGCAATGATAGGGCAGGAGCTTTGTGGCTCCCAACCTGTCTTTGCAAACTGCTTTCCTATTTGGAAGAGAGAGCAGGAAACCTTCTCTCTCTTCCAAATAGAAACGAAGATTGCTTTTCCACAGGGGGAAAAGCATGTTAGCTGCTTCCCATGTGGAAAAGCAATGTCGGCTCCCGAAAGATGCGTAGAGCCGTCTGGGACTGTGGGGGCATTGGAGCTCCCCCCACGGTCCCTAACATTTTTTATAAGCCCCGTGGGATGGGGTCCCCAGGGATAAAAAAAATTTGTGATAGGTTGTTGTGGTAAATGGACCCCATTCTATAGTCATGGAGAAAAGCAGAAACAGATTTATTCACATGTTTCCTAGCTTTCTCAATCTGTGGACAAAATTGATTGGACCAGTTCCATTTCTGCCTTTGGCATATGTTAGAATAGACAAAGGCAGTTTGGGGGAAAAGTGACATCAATTTTCCAAAGGTGTCCTTCAAAAGCATTTCCTGTCCTACCCCAATCAAAGTGCCTAGGTTATTGCCACCACAGTACACAATTATGAAGTCAGGGGGTTGGAGATGCAACAAGGATTTAACCAATGGCATCAATTGGTGCCACTTTAAACCTCTCTGTCCAATCCATTTAATTTCTGTATTTGGTAAACCTAGGTAGTTGTGAATTCCTTTGTTTTCTTTATACCTCTAGTTTCAGAAAATATAGCTGTGTCCCTCAATCCACACTCTAAGCATATTGAAGGGAGGTCGGGATGCACTCAGATGGTCTCTGTAAATGAAATAGTAGTTTGAAAACTATGATTTTCTAAAATGGCGGATAAGATGCAGTTTTGAAAAGAGAAAATAAATGATTGTTTTTTTTTAAAAAGCATGATTCTTATTGGTGAACAAAAACTGATTGAAAGGAACATTATATAAGATAAGCTGATATGTTGAAAAGGGAAGAACACTTGCTGTTTTGATTAGCAAAACATTTTGTGATGAACATTTGACCTGTGTGCTCAGTTACGTGTTCAATGAACTGTTTCTATGGTAACAGGCAGAAGGCAGATTGGGGGTAGGGTTGAAATGTATGTCATTTGAAAAGGATTGAAATGTGTAACCAATAGAAATGTGTGTTTGCTTTTGAATTAATGTGGGAAGCATTGTGATTTGATGTTAAGGTGTATATGTGTGCAAAATGAGAGCAAAACTGTTTTGGTAAAATGCAAGGAATAGAGTTGCTTGTGTAGAATCACACAGTGAGGCAGTGTTCATTTGGGAAAGATGAGAGAGAATGATTTGGTTGGTTTATTTGTTTGTAGACATTTAAGTACATCTACTGTTGCAGTGAGCCAGGCTTTAGGGCATGCAGTGCTTGCAACTGTTATGCACTATGCAAGTAGTAGTCTAAGCATCTTCACACTTGTCTTTCAGGCCTACATTTCCCCAGTCAGTATCTAAACTCTCTATAAGTAATTTTGTTATTTGTCTAGAGTCACACTGTAAGTTAGTGTACATTTGAGAAAATTGAGAGACATTAATTTGGTTGATTGATGTTTTTGCAGACATATAAGTACATCTACTGTTGCAGTGAGCCAGGCTTTAGGGCAAGCAGTTCTTGAAAGTGTTATGCACTTAGCAAGATGTAGTGTAATCACCATTACACTTGTGTTTCAGTCCTACATTTTCCCGGTCAGTATCTATATATTCTATTTATAAGAAATACTAGTATTTGTCTAGAATCACACTGTGAGTCAGTGTCCATTTGGGAAAATTGAAAGAAAATGGTTTGGTTGGTTGATGTGTTTGCAGACATATAAGTACATATAATGTTGCAGTGAGCCAGTCTTTAGGGCATGCCGTGCTTGAAACTTGTATGCACTATGGAAGTAGTAGTTTAACCATCTTCACACTTGTGTTTCAGGCCTAAATTTCTCCAGTCAGTTTCTATACACTCCATTTATAAGAAATATTGTTATTTGTCTAGAATCACACTGTGAGTCAGTGTCCATTTGGAAAAAATTAGAGAGAATGATTTGGTAGGTTGATGTGTTTGCAGACATGTATATACATGTAATCTTGCAGTGACACTACCCCAGCACGATTCTCTACACTTCACAAACACCACTGCACTACCCTAAATCCTTAATCGACATCCAGCACGACCATGTACACAACCCATCCACCACTGCACTACTCTAAACCCTAAAACACTACCCTAGCACGACCCCCTATACTACTGAAACACCATTGCACTACCCTAAACCCTAAAACACTATCCCTAGCATGATCCCGAACACAACATAAACACAACTGCACTACCCTAGAACACTACCACATCACAACTTCATACACTACCCAAATACCATTGCACTACCCTAAACCTTAAATCTACCACAGCACAACCTCTTACACTACCCAAACACCATTGTACTACCTTAGAACACTTTCTCAGCATGACCTCCTACACTACCCAAACACCATTGCACTACACTAAGCCTTAAACCTAACCCAGCACGACCCCTTACACTACCCAAACACCACTGTACTACCCTACTACTCCATTTATAAGAAATATTGTTATTTGTCTAGAATCACACTGTGAGTCAGTGTTCATTTGAGAAAATTGAGAGAGAATGATTTAGTTGGTTGATGTGTTTGCAGACATATAAGTACATGTACGGTTGCAGTGAGCCAGGCTTTAGGGCAGGCAGTGCTTGAAACTCCTATGCACTATGCAAGTAGTAGTGTAATCACCCTCACACTTGTGTGTCAGGCCTAAATTTCCCCAGTCAGTATCTATACAGTACATTTATAAGAAATACTGTTATTTGTCTAGAATCACACTGTGAGTCAGTGTCCATTTGGGAAAATTGAGAGAGAATGGTTTGGTTGGTTGATGTGTTTGCAGACATATAAGTACATGTACTCTGTCAGTGACACTACCTCTAGCACGACCCCCTACACTACCCAAACACTACTGCACTACCATAAAACACTATGACAGCACAACCCCCTACACTACACAAACACCACTGCACTACCCTAAACCCTAAAGCACTACCACAGCACAACCCCCTACACTACCCAAATATCATTCAACTTCCCTAAACTTAAACCTACCGCAGCACAAACCCTTACGCTACCGAAATAACACTTTACTACGCTAAAAGAGTAATTCGGCATGATCCCGTACACTACATAAACAGCAATACACCACCCTAAACCCAAAATCTACCTCCAGCATGACCCCCTACACTACCCATTCACCACTGCACTAACCTAAATGCTAAAACACTACCCCAGCACAACCCCCTACACTACCCAAACACCATTGCAGTACTCTAAACCTTACATCTACTCTACCACGACCCCCTACGCTACCCACTGCACTACCCTAAACTCTAAAACAGTATACTAGCACCAACCCACTACTCTACCCAAACACCACTGTACTACCCTACTACTCCATTTATAAGAAATATTTTTATTTGTCTAGAATCACACTGTGAGTCAGTGTCTATTTGGGAACATTGAGAGAGAATGATTAGGTTGGTTGATGTGTTTGCAGACACATAAATAAATGTACTCTTGCAGTGACCTAGGCTTTAGGGTACGCAGCACTTGAAACTCCTATGCACTATGAATGTAGTAGTCTTACCACCTTCACACTTGGGATTCACGACTACATTCCCCCAGTCAGCATCTATACACTCCAACAAACACTGTGTGAGTGCTCTTGCAATCCCATAGTGACTCTTTCAGTAGCATGTTGTAATCCTTTGCAATGGATACTGTTATTTTTGTAAAATCACACTGTGAGTCAGTGTGCATTTGGGAAAATTGAGAGAGAATGATTTGGTTAGTTGATGTGTTTGCAGACACATAAGTACATGAACTTTTGCAGTGAGCCAGGCTTTAGGGTACGCAGTACTTGAAACTCCTATGCACTATGCATGTAGTAGTGTAACCACCTTCACACTTCTGATTCAGGACTACAATTCCCTAGTTAGTATCCATATACTCCAGTAAACACCGTGTGAGTGCTCTTGCAATCCCACAGTGACTCTTTCATTAGCATGTAGTAATCCTTTCAGTGAAGTGCAAGAAATACTGTTATTTGTCTAGAATCACACTGTGAGTCAGTGTCCATTTGGGAAAATTGAGAGAGAATGATTTGGTTGGTTGATGTGTTTGCAGACACATAAGTACATGCAATCCCATAGTGCTGTTAAAAATGGATCACTGAAAGAATATCGACGGACAGAATATCGACCATCAAAAATATCGTTGAGAAAATATCGACAGTCAAAATATCGAGTTTCTATCTACAAACAGGTAAGTACAAAAATATCGAGTTAAAAATATTGTTAACAAAAATATAGTTGTAAAAAATATCGTATTTACTAAAAACAGTGTTAAATTAAATTAATATTAATAATTAATTACTAAAATATACTTAAAATTACTTAAATTAACTTATAATAATTAAATAATTAATGAAAGTTAAATAAATATTTTTTTATTTCATATTTATTAAACATATATATATAGTAATAAAATATAATACAATAATACCCAAAAACTGAAAACTGACCCTGAACCCTAAAAATACCCCTTTACCCAAAAACTGAAAACTGACCCTGAACCCTAAAAATACCCCTTTACCCAAAAACTGAAAACTGACCCTGAACCCTACAAATAACCCTTTACCCAAAAACTGAAAACTGACCCTGAACCCTAAAATACCCCTTTGCCCAAAAACTGAAAACTGACCCTGAACCCTAAAAATACCCCTTTGCCCAAAAACTGAAAACTGACCCTGAACCCTAAAAATACCCCTTTACCCAAAAACCCAAAACTGACCCTGAACCCTAAAAATACCCCTTTACCCAAAAACCCAAAACTGACCCTGAACCCTAAAAATAAAAACGATATTACTTCACTTACCTTAAAAACGATATTACTTCACTTACCTTAAAAACGATATTTTGGTTGTCTATATTCTGTCCTGTCGATATTTTCTCCAAACGATATTTTGGAGTCGATATTATGTCCAAACGATATTTTGGAGTCGATATTATGTCTGTGCACCGTTAAACATGTATTATTACATGTGTTATAACTATTTTTCTTTTCTTTTACACATCCTAATTCTAAAATATGCAATTTACTATATTTTACATTACAAAAAACAATGGAATAAAATGTGCAGCGTTTTTTAGATGTATTACTGCTGAGGTAAGTTTAAGTAAGTCTTAAAACGCACAATGGCCTTTGTTTGCACACAGTTGAAAAAAAGGAAGATGGATGGACTAAATTTGTGCCAGAGAATTCCATTGCAGACAGGTATCAAATAGGAGACAGCTTCAGAGCACCTGTCTGCAAGATACATGGTATAGTACATAATAGAGACATATCGTTGTCTTGTAGGTCCTGGTAATTTTATAATTATAAGATATAAAACGATTAAATTTAAAGCACATCACTGAGTGTTTTTGCACGTGTCACAGTAGGCCCCATCCATTCTCTTCAGTCATATATAAATATGTGCTATAAGTTTCCTAAAACATAAGTACTTATAAATGTATCTTGCTATGTGTTAGCAGTACAGAAATGTACTCCTATAATAGGAATTGGCCTAGCCATTAACTCTCTTTCTTATTTACAAGGTTAGAAAAAGGCATTCTGTATACTTTTTGTTTTCCATGTAAATATAATCTCATCATACACAGCACATTTAATTGAAAAGGTGTTCTTTAGGTTTTGCTGTGTGTGTTTCCACAGAACACTCATAGAACAAGACATATGTCCAATTTTTAAAAAAATGATACATCTGGTCTTGTTTGTGAATGCTGCACCATCCTCCAATTGGTGTAGCAAAGCACATCAAGGAGAATTGTTTTCACTTCTATTCTTTTTTTCTCATTAAATATATGCTATAATGCACAGCATATATTGAAGGATTGTTTTTGTGCAGGAAAGTGTCCCTTCCTGAGCAAAAACAATCCATGCATAACACAGACATCCTTGCACCATGGTGCAAGGGTACCTGTGTCACCACATGGCTGCAGTTTAAGCAGCTGTGCAGAGGGAAGCACAGACTTGCAACATATTTATATACATATGTTGCATCCATGTGCTTCGGAAGTACCACAGCATGCTGTAGCTAAACAGTTTACAGTATCATGCTGCAGCACTTCCTTATAGTCCTGCACTTATCCATTCACCATACACCACAAAGGCTTTCTTTCACTCAATTATCTACTAGACATACATTCATGTAAACTTTCACACACTAGCATACAAGTTTAGCTCTTCCTTTAACCATAGTAGTTAGTTCTGAAAAGGACTTTTTTTTTCTTTTTGTTGTTTTATATTTTTGGAACAATTTTGGGATTTTTTTTTTTTGTAAAATGAAAAAAAAATCAACGGGATGAACAAAAAAAAAAACTAACAGTGATAGTTATCCAGTGCCCTGCAAACGAAATCAACAGGTTTCTCCCCATAGCACAGCAATCTATTGCATTTTGTGCAATATATTTTTGCGTTAGCCAGTTGAGGCCGTATGTCCAAATTAGATGTTGAACTGGACGCTCCCGAAGTACTTGGAGCCTGTGGTGCTGGTGGTACACCCTTCTGCAGTCTTCTGCATTCCTCTTTTGCAAGGTTTACTGGATGCAAGCATTGGAACTGTTTAAGCATGCTCTCAGTTGCACAAGAATATTTCTTGTTGGGTTCTCCACGAGATAAAACTGACTTGCAAATTTTGCAGGTTACCTTCGTGGCATTGACTTTTTTAAGTCCCTCTGGATAAGTAAAACATTTCCAGACAATGGATTCATACTTTTTGGGACGTGGTGGTTCTGGAACAAATTCTTCTTGATGAGAGGGTTCAGAATCTGAAGATTCTTGTTGTGAAGTCATTGTTGATAGTTGGAACACAACCAGGTCTCTAATCTCCCAAAAATTGAAGGTCTTCTTGGAAGAGGTCTTCTCCCAAGGAAGGTCTTAGAAGAGCGATTGAAATGGGTGGGGTATTTCAATACTTAGAATAGGAAGTGTTATGAACCAATCAAATCTCTTTCTTTTTGGTCCCATGGGGTCCGCGTAGGGTGCGCGCACGCAGCTTGCACCCAACTCGCACCCATCATTTAAAGTAATGTAACTTTATTTAAAGTTAAAGAATATTATTTTTACGATTAGTTCAGATATTGTCTTGTCTTAATATTTCTTTTAAATATATATATATACGTTTTTGAACATTAAAAATGTTTGCGGGAGTCGCGCACCCACCACGTCCGATGCGTGTTTGACGTCACACGCAACCGCGCGACTGGCGCGCTGCATAATACGTACATGTCGCGTATGCGCTATAAGTCGCGTACCAGTTGAGTAGCATCCGTGTTGGGAAAGTCGCACACCCTACGCAGATCCTACACAGCAATCCTAAAATGACGGACATGTTCCGCGCAGTGAACGAGAAGGGTGTGCTTTGGGTGCGGACTCCAAAAAAACAAGAAAAAACTAATAAAAATAATTTAAGTATATTTTAAACAATATCAAATAATAAAAAATATATATTTTTCTTTTAATTTTTTTAAATAAAAAATACGTGTAATGTTATTTAAAAATAACATATCTAAAAATATTTTAAAAAAACAATAAATATATTTAAAAATTATCATTTAAAATACCTTCGAAATTAGAATATAGGTTTCAGACATGTTATAGTTAGGAATTAGCATTTAAAAAACATTAGAAATTCACAGAAAAAAACATAGGTTTTAGAGGTGTTATAGTAAGCTGGACATTTCACTCATACAAAACCATTGAAATTCCCCCGTTATAGGTAGTTGTACTAACTATAACTCGCGCGCCCGCAATCGAATGCTGATGATGTCACATATTACATCATTCATGACATGGTCAGTGACATCACTGATGACATCACTGATTAAATCTCAAATGACATCACTGATGACATCACTGATGACATCATCCATGTGACAATCTGATACACCTCATCATACAGTAGCATAACCTTTTAACCCTCAATATAAAATATGGAGTACCATGTTTGAAACTATTGACACACCAATACAAGTTTGGAAAAAGCCACTAAGTGATTCCCACAGCTACACACATCTAAACACTTACCTATAGATTCACTCACACATGCTAACAAAGATCAACAGAACATTATCAAATATACTTATACACCTACATCAACATTACACACCAGCACACATCTTATTCACTTATGCAGTCATCATGCACAGTTATGCAAACAATTGATCATACTTACATTTACTAAGCTACACACTTCTAAAAAAACACTTTATTTATTCATATAGATACTAACTTATACTTAGTGTGTTATAAAATCGCAATTGCAGGTATACAGTTTTCAATACAGTCACTCATACAATCACTGAGTCTTATGTATACTTATTTATAAACACCATGTGTCAAATACACTGCCTTTTATATTTCAACTTTGTTGGAAATGTGTCATTGAGAAATATATTTACTCATCACCACACCCATAAAGAGATTCACTCACCCAAACAAGTGTTTCCACGTGCAGGATTAAACTCATATAACTACTAAATTAACTATTTATACATGTTTGGACAGTCACACACCTCCCACCCAACCACAAATACATTCACTATCCCATAGAGATACCCACTTAACTACTTAATAGTAATAAAGACTTTGAGGTAGAAACCAACTTATGTAGTAGTTTACACAACAAGAGATACAGTGAAGGAGATATTTACACAGTTTAATCACTATCCCATATATTTAGTGAGACACTTTAAATTAGTCACTTAGACAGTCAACCACAGTGCTACTAAATGCTCCATCCAGACACTTATACATCCACTCATTCTTCAATGCTGATTGCTATATATATATTCACTGAAAAAACCATAGGTTATAGACCATATATAGTTAGGAATTAGCATTTACAAAACCTTGAAAATTCACTGAAAAAACCATAGGTTATAGACCATATATAGTTAGGAATTAGCATTTAAAAAACCTTATTTTACTCACACAAAACCATTGAAATTCCATATATAGTTAGTTGCACTAACTATATATCGCGCACCTGCAATCCACTGCTGATGATGTCACATATTACATCATTCATGACATGGTCAGTGACATCACTGATGACATCACTGATGACATCTCAAATGACATCACTGATGACATCACTGATGACAACATCCAGTGACTGTATGTTTCTGTAAAGTTAAAATATATCTTACATATTGAAGAATGAGTGGATGTATAAGTGTCTGGATGAAGTTCAAGTTCAAGTTCAGGCATTTATAAAGCGCACTACTCACCCAGAGGGTCTCAAGGCGCTAGAGGGAGGGGTTCATTGTTTATCGAATAGCCAAGTTTTCAATTCTTTTCTGAAGGAGATGTGATTCTGAGTAAGGCGGAGGTGGGTGGGGAGTGAGTTCCAGGTCTTGGCAGCCAGGAAGGAGAAGGATCTGCCGCCCATGGTGGTTTTTCGGATGCGCGGGACTGCGGCGAGGGCTTGAATGGATGATCTTAGTTGGCGGGTGGGATAGTAGAAGGACAGTCGGGAGTTGAGGCATTCTGGTCCTAGATTATAAAGGGCCTTGTGTGCGTGGGTAAGAAGGCGGAAAGTAATTCTTTTGTTGACGGGAAGCCAGTGGAGGTTTTTTAAGTGACCGGTGATGTGCTCTTGGCGCGGGATGTCTAATATGAGTCTCGCTGATGCGTTTTGGATGCGCTGGAGCTTTTTCTGCAATTTTGTTGTAATACCGGCGTAGAGAGTGTTGCCATAGTCCAGTCGACTCGTGACCAGTGCATGGGTGACAGTCTTTCTTGTTTCGAGGGGGATCCAGCGGAAGATCTTTTTGAGAATGCGAAGGACGTTGAAGCAGGAGGACGATACGGCGTTGACTTGTCTGGACATTGAGAGAGAGGAGTCTAGAATGAAGCCAAGGATTTAGTAGGTGCGTGACTGACTGTATGAGTGAGTGATTAAATGTGTCTCACTGAATGCATGGGTTAGTGACTAAACTGTCTTAATTTGTGCATCATTATGTCTGTTGTTCTGTAAACTGCTGCATGTGTTGATCATTAGCTATACGAGAGGCTATATGTGTTATTAATTGCTTGCCCAAGTATTTCTATGGGAGATTGAGTTTGTGTGGGGGTGGCTGAAAGGTGTGTGACTCTATGCATAGATGTGTGAACAGTTTATTCACTAGGTGTATGAGTTCAAGAGTGCATGTGGAAACAGCTACATGGGCAGTTGACTGTGTGCATGAGTGTATTGATGAGTAAATGGATATCTCAATGCTACATGTCATAGTAAGTACATATGTAAAACACAGTACATGTGAGAGTTGGCATATATAAATAACTGTGCATGAGAGCCACCGAATGAGTGAGTGGTTGTATCGATCATTGTGAACTTGTATCAGGGATTGTATAAGAGAGTAAATATGTGTTAGTATATGTTTCAATAAGTAAGGTGTGTTTAACTGTATAGTTGAAGAAATGGAGATGAGATTGTTTCTTTGCATGACTGACTGGGTGTGTGAGTAACTCCATGGATGAGTGGAAGTGTGTGAGTGTCTGTATACACTGACTGTATCTAAGATTATATTAGAGTCTGAAGAGGTTTATCGTATTAGCACAAGAATGATGTCAAATGAGATGTCATTAGTGATGTCATCAGTGATGTCATTTGAGATGTCATCAGTGATGTCATCAGTGATGTCACTGACCATGTCATGAATGATGTAATATGTGACATCATCAGCAGTGGATTGCAGGTGCGCGATATATAGTTAGTGCAACTAACTATATATGGAATTTCAATGGTTTTGTGTGAGTAAAATAAGGTTTTTTAAATGCTAATTCCTAACTATATATGGTCTATAACCTATGGTTTTTTCAGTGAATTTTCAAGGTTTTGTAAATGCTAATTCCTAACTATATATGGTCTATAACCTATGGTTTTTTCAGTGAATTTCAATGGTTTTTTAATAGCAAATATCATAAGCTGTCGAATGTCAAGTACGTGGTAAGTGAAAACATTTTCGTGTTTATGCACACTGATCTGCTTTGAATGGTGCCCCCCCCCCTCATTTCTATTAGGAGTACTCTCTCTTTGCAGATAGTGAAAGGTAGTTAACGCAGGTCTTTGCCCCCATTGTAATCCGTCGTGCCTGCTTCTCTCTCCATTTGATTCATTGTTATCCAAGTATTTACTGTTTTAGAATTAGTTCTCTTTGGTTCATTCTCTATTTACAAACAAACACAGAGTCGCAATACTCTGTTTAGTCTTTGCAGATAACGAAAAATCGTGTAAAAAAAAAGAAAAGGAATCGAGCAAAATCAGTAGGCCACTAATGGGATCTCTTTTTGACCTCGCTAAAATAGAAACATTAGGAACAACCCCTCATGACAAATACAAAACTAGTGAGATGAACTGAACTCCACACAATGATGGCTGCAAAACAGCTCGGCTCCGCCACCCACCCCGCCCAAAATAACGATAAAGAACGGCTGCCATGATTGGTTGCGGAATGACCACGACGGAGCTACGAAATGGTGCTGCTCTCATGCTAACCCCAGCTTCAGTCTGAAACATCCAGAAACACTGTAGACTACCAATTCGATCAGTTCCGGTAGCGCCCCAATGTAACCCGGTAGAGAAGAACTAGCCCTCCCCTCTTTGACTGATGGTTCTTGTTGCCTGTCCCTTCTGTTGTCATTTAACAGAACTATTTAGCCTGCTGAAAGGGGTTGTGTTCCGACCGCTGGTTGGTGGAGACATTTTGACTATATTCTGTACCTGCGTTGTCGCGTAATGCGTCATATGACGCGCCGCGTTAGCGCATCCGGAAGTCATCCGGGGCGCGCAGCGCGTAACGTAAGCATAACAAGTCATGTGACTTGTTAATAAAACTTTTCATTGGTTCATTTTACTTTTCTTATTGTAATGATGAAAGGCTTGGTCATATGACCTAAAAATTACGCTTTTCATTACTTCCGAACATTATTTTTTCTTAAATATATGTTATAATGTTCCAGGCTAATGTACTTTCCCGGAAATTTTACAACTGTCCTGCAAGTAAAATATATTCTTTTTTCGAGAAAAAGAGCGTTTCTTCGTCCCATGACGGAGCCGTTGAGCAAAAGAGGGTCGACCTGCTGTCTTAGTCGCCGATACGCCTGAATATGAGATTCTTATCGATCACTTTATGTTGCAGGAATAGAAAACACAACAGCCCTTGACCATTTATCTTTACTGCGTTCCTTCGTATTATACCTTTTACCCTTCATGTAATTGGTCTGCTTTATTTCACTTGCCTTTTAATGATTCTAAAACAGTGACTATTATTAAAAACTTTACCAATGTATATACTACTACCATGTTTTCTTTTAAAAACCTTTATTGTGAAAATTTCATTATACAAATACGAGCCTATAACCACGTGGGCCGGCCACGGAGCAAACTGTAATCGTATATGATGAATAGACATTTACACTGTAGAGGAACGTAACGGGCGGGCCATTAGGTTGCAAGAACTAAGGTGTCTAACAGTTACGGAATCGGTGGACGTACATTTTATAATTAAAATACGACAGGGCCAGTTACAATAAAATTATCTAGATATACATTTGCGGGCAAGTACCATGGGTGACGTTAATTCGAACTTTCAACAGTACAGTAATCAATAACACATCAGAACTTAATATCAATAGGGATGTCGAAATATTCAATCAATTCTCGTCCCCGCCCGCCATGTGCTTCAAAACTGCATACGTATCTCGTGATTTCAAGGTTCTGCAACCAGTACACAACAAGGAGTTACGAGTCCCATTTATTCTGGCGCCATTTTGGGCGAGGACGGGCAGGTCCAGGATATAGTCAAAATGTCTCTACCAACCATCGACTATGATGATGTTCATATGCTGTATTTATTAGAGTAACACTCATCTGTCCACATGAAATTAATTTGCCACAATCTAAACATGTCATTTTAATCTTTCCAAAGTTCTTCTAAATATTTGGGACCGTTTCCCTTGCCTCTGAAGCTCTCAGTGCCACTTCTTTGATGAATGTACTAGCAGGTCAGGGGTTCTCCTCCAAATCTCTCTTTTATGCAGCACTATAATTAATTGGTGCCACCTCTCCATATGACGATGCATGGTATAGTTACCACAACTATATTTTTTTTCGGTTCCTCTGGAGAGTTCATCGTGGCAGATGAAGCGTGTAACGTACCGGGCATTTACCTTTTTTTGCATGTACAGGAAAGGAAAAAAAAATCGAGCGTCCGAGTTCTAAGGTGTCCCAGGGCCATTTTGGTGGACCAGGCCCAAATCCAAAGAACAGCTATCTCACAGGCTAATGGGGCGACCCACGCCGAGTTTCAGCATTGTAGGATGACCACACAAGTACAGCAACTTGCTAGACATCACCTCGGTGCCATCCGGATCTCGGCGCCCCACTGCAGATGAAGTGCCTCTCAACTATGAAACCACCACGGTGACATCCGGATCTTGGCGCGTTGTGCTGCCTTCGGCCTATTCGCACATCGGTCCGCTACTGACGCCATCTCACAGGCTAATGGGGCGACCCACGCCGAGTTTCAGCATTGTAGGATGACCACACCAGTACAGCAACTTGCTAGACATCACCTCGGTGCCATCCGGATCTCGGCGCCCCACTGCAGATGAAGTGCCTCTCAACTATGAAACCACCACGGTGACATCCGGATCTTGGCGCATTGTGCTGCCTTCGGCCTATTCGCACATCGGTCCGCTACTGACGCCATCTCACAGGCTAATGGGGCGACCCACGCCGAGTTTCAGCATTGTAGGATGACCACACCAGTACAGCAACTTGCTAGACATCACCTCGGTGCCATCCGGATCTCGGCGCCCCACTGCAGATGAAGTGCCTCTC
The DNA here is from genome assembly GCF_964261635.1 of Lissotriton helveticus. Classification (NCBI taxonomy): domain Eukaryota; kingdom Metazoa; phylum Chordata; class Amphibia; order Caudata; family Salamandridae; genus Lissotriton; species Lissotriton helveticus. The sequence goes on from NC_136059.1 coordinate 55,937,781, forward strand.
AACTATGAAAGCACCACGGTGACATCCGGATCTTGGCGCGTTGTGCTGCCTTCGGCCTATTCGCACATCGGTCCGCTACTGACGCCATCTCACAGGCTAATGGGGTGACCCACGCCGAGTTTCAGCATTGTAGGATGACCACACCAACTTGCTAGACATCACCTCAGTGCCATCCGAATCTTGGCATCTCAACGCCTAGTGGTATCTTCCATACAAAAAATATTGTTACGCTGCCTTTGGCCCCATTCGCACATCAGTCCGCAACTTAGACATCACCTCGGTGCCATCCGGATCTTGGCATCTCAGCGCCTTGTGGTGTCAGTCAGAAAATATTGTTGTGCTGCCTTCGGCCTATTCGCACATCGGTCCGCTACTGACGCCATCTCACAGGCCAACGGGGCGCCCCACGCCGACTTTCAGCATTGTAGGATGGCCACACCAGTGCGGCAACTTGCTACACACCACCTCGGTGCCATCCGGATCTTGGCATCTCAGCGCCTTGTGGTGTCTTCTACACCGGAAATATAGTAGAAAATATTGTTGCGCTGCCTTTGGCCCCATTCACACATCAGTCCGCTACTGACACCATCTCACAGGCCAACGGGGCGCCCCACGCCGACTTTCAACATTGTAGGATGGCCACAGAAGTGCGACAACTTACTAGACACCACCTCGGTGCCATCCGGATCTTGGCGCGTTGTGCTGCCTTCGGCCTATTCGCACATCGGTCCGCTACTGACGCAAACTCACAGGCCAACGGGGCGCCCCACGCCGACTTTCAGCATTGTAGGATGGCCACACCAGTGCGGCAACTTCCTACACACCACCTCGGTGCCATCCGGATCTTGGCGCGTAGTGAAGCTGCAGCAGCTGCAAATAAGCTTCAGACAGTGTTACAACCGCTGCTCAGAACTCTCAACTATGACACCACCTCGGTGCCATCCGGATCTTGGCGCGTTGTATTGCCTTCGGCCTATTCGCACATCGGTCCGCTACTGACGCCGCCTCACGTGCCAACGTATTTTCTCCGCATTTTATACCCTATGCCGCATAACAGGTCATGTGACTTGTTTATAAAACTTTTCATTGGTTCATTTTACTTTTGGTTTCCTAATGATGGAAGGCTTGATCATATGACCTAAAAACAACACTTTTCATTGGATGAAAACTTTTTTTTTCCCCCAAACGATGAAAGCCCCACCTTGTTTCTGGATGTTTCAGACTGAAGCTGGCGTCAGCATGAAAGCACCACCATCTCGTAGCTCAGTCGTGGTCATTCCGCGAGCAATCATGGCAGCCGCTCCCCACCAGAAGCCTGCAGGAGTCGGAGCCCCCAAAACTTTTGATGAATTCTCAAGGCGGAGGGGACGCTTTCGAGAATGGGGTCCAAGACCTAGCAGACAAGCGTCCGATTTCCAAGGTGTCCCAGGGCCATTTCAGTGGACCAGGCCCAAAAAGGAAACAGCCTGCCGCCATTTTGAGAGTCCTGTGACAGCCGCCTATCGCTGCACCGCAAGAGTGGGCGCAACTCAGCTGAATGGCGGATTTTGACACAGTGGACCAAAAGCGGACGGAATGGCAACTGAAACGGTAAAGGGGCGCCCCACTAAAACAGATGAGACTCCACCTGGAGAGGCCCGTTCACGCCGCCTCCCCCGGGGCGCTCCACGCCGTTATTCGGAGCAGCATTGTAGGATACCAAAACCAGTGCGGCAACTTACTGGACATCACCTTGGTGCCATCGTTCTGCTGCCTTGGAACTATTTGCACAACAGTTTGCTACTGATGACCCACCCCCCGCGACGCCCCACGCCGTTATTTGCTGGGTGGCAACTTACTAGACATCACTTTCGTGTCATCTAGATTTCGGCGCGTTCTGCTGCCTTGGAACTATTCGCACAACAGTTTGCTACTGATGACCCACCCCCCGCGACGCCCCACGCCGGAAATCTGGACGTTGTGCTGCGTTGGGACTATTCGCACAGCCGACCGCTACTTCGTTGTTTTTCTCTAAAAATGTTTATATGTTATTACTATTTTTGTTTTCTTGTATATATTTATAAATTATTAAAGTTTTATAATCTTACTACTTTGTCGGAGTGCTATATATTTTTAATGTGACACATAATTGTAAAAACTTTGATGTACAAAGAGTCATCCCTGGAATCTTCCGCTTCACGCTCGGTCCCCTCCCCAATCACAATACAGGATGGTTTTCAGATAATAGCAACGCTTCTGCTGTGACGGATCTCATCGAGTGTGGGCCTTGATCTACTATAACTCCTTTGAAGACGGGTGATTCTTTACAGCTGTGGCCATAAACTACATCTGCAGGGCTAGCTGATAGCCTAGGACCGGCCTGGACAATCGGACACAGAGGAAAAGGAGTGTCAGAGGGTGCGGTAGTGAATAGGGCGAAAGGGAGGTGTCGGGCGGGCACAGGGTGTGATTCTCAGGGAAGAACAGCGCAGATGGGGGGAGATTTATTACCCATGCATAAAACAGAGAGCGGGGGTGACCACTGCCTGGGGGAGATGCTTGCGAGGGTGGGGAGCCATGCTAAGGATCGACAGCGTGCACAGAGTGGATCTGGTCAAGGCATCTAAAATGGCTGCCGTGCACGACAAAAGTGTGGCATTTGAAAAAAGACAAGATGGCGCACACAATGTTTTTCAACAATTCCTGATTTCCTTCGAATCGAACGTTAACAGACGTTGGGGCATATTACCAAAGTTAAGCGATATTTATCCCTAACGATGCATTGCAAAGATTTTTTTACCGTCAGAAATTATCGCAGATAAACCTTGCTATTATCAAGGTTTATCGCAAATACGATAAAAAACGAGCGCAATGCATTAATATCGCTGAAAACTCCGCGATATTCATGCATTACCGAGCTAATGCTCTTAGCCATGTTATCCACCTCCCATTGGATAACATGGCTAAGAACTGCTCAGGGCAGCTGTTACTTTTTGGAGATATTCGCGCTTATCTCGAATATTTCCAAAAGTTGATAATAGGAGATAGCGATGTTAGCGACTGTTTCCAGTCGCTAACATCTTGGCATGCCCACTTTGCATGTCATTAGTGATAAATATCACTCACATGCAAAGTGGGACCCAAGATGGTCGCTATCTCCTACTAGCCGTCGCTAACTGGTGTTAGCAACAGCTAGGTAATACAGATATAATTTTATCTCCGCGAAGCGGAGCGCTGTTACAGATATATATCTTGTTTTTGAACGTTAATTTCTCAAAATGCACTGAAGCACATATATTGAGACATAGCAAAGGCACATCGGGCTACCAGTCCCTAATATTTTACCAAGTTTCGTGCAAATCCATTCGGCCGTTCGATTATTATTATTATTTTTTTTTTTTGCCCCGCGGGGCCCTTTTAAAACCTCCACATCAAACCTAGGGGGTCAGCGAGGATCTACTATGCCCCCTTATGGTCATCAGCCGTTCGATTATTATTATTATTTTTTTTTTTTGCCCCGCGGGGCCCTTTTAAAACCTCCACATCAAACCTAGGGGGTCAGCGAGGATCTACTATGCCCCCTTATGGTCATTTGCCCCTTCGCTTTGGCCTCCTCTTGTCTCTCGATCCTACCGAGAGACAAGATGGCGGCCGCTACGTACTGTTTGGAATGTTTACAGACACCGGAGAGCCAATCAGCTTCGCTTCGCAAAGCTCCGTAACGCGAAAAGTACGCGAAGCGGTGCGCTGTTACAGATATATATCTTTTTTTGAACGTTAATTTCTCAAAATCCACTGAAGCATATATATTGAGACCTAGCAAAAGCACATCGGGCTACCAGTCCCTACAATTTTGCCAAGTTTCGTGCAAATCCATTCAGCCGTTCGATTATTATTATTATTATTTTTTTTTGCCCCGCGGGGCCCTTTTAAAACCTCCACATCAAACCTAGGGGGTCAGCGAGGATCTACTATGCCCCCTTATAGTTATTTCCCCCTTTGTTTTGACCTCCTCTTGTCTCTCGATCCTACCGAGAGACAAGATGGCGGCCGCTACGGACTGTTTGGAATGTTGACAGACACCGGAGAACCAATCAGCTTCGCTTCACAAAGCTCCGTTGCGCGAAAAGTCCGCGAACCAGAGCGCTAACCGGTCCGCTGTTACAGATATATATCTTTTTTTAAACGTTAATTTCTCAAAATCCACTGGAGCACATATATTGAGACCTACAAAAGGCACATCGGGCTACCAGTCCCTACAATTTTGCCAAGTTTCGTGCAAATCCATTCAGCCGTTCGGGCTAAAAGTGAGGCCAACCGCCCTATGGAAAACTCAATGTTAAAAACACGTTTTGGGACCCCCCTTTTTTCTCGGCCCCCACTGGACGAACCCCCCCCAAATTTTCAAGGGCTGCTCAGAAACAAAATGTGCCATTTTCCTGAAAATTTCAGCCGATTCCGTCCACAAACGCCAAAGTTATTAGACATAGAATTTTCAAAAAACCCATAGAGAAAAAATCCTAACTATATATACCTACTGGCGACCGCCAGTAGGTAATATAATACATATTTAAATATCGAACCAAACAACATTTGCAGAATGATGTCATCAGTGATGTCATTTGAGATGTCATCAGTGATGTCATCAGTGATGTCATTTGAGATGTCATCAGTGATGTCATCAGTGATGTCATTCGAGATGTCATTCGAGATGTCATCAGTAATGTCATCAGTGATGTCACTGACCATGTCATGAATGATGTAATATGTGACATCATCAGCAGTGGATTGCGGGCGCGCGACTTATAGTTAGTTAGTACAACTAACTATAACGGGGGAATTTCATTGGTTTTGTACGAGTGAAATGTCCAGCTAACTAAAACAACCCTAAAACCTATGTTTTTTTCAGTGAATTATATATATATTCACTGAAAACACCACAGGTTTCAGGCACGTTATAATTAGGAATTAGCATTTAAAAACCCTTAGAAATTCACTGAAAAAAACATAAGTTTCAGGCACGTTATAGTTAGGAATTAGTATTTAAAAAAACCTTAGAAATTCACTGAAAAAAACATAGGTTTCACCCATATTATAGTAAGCTGGACATTTCTCTCATACAAAACCATTGAATTCCCTCCGTTATAGTTAGTTCAGCGAACTATAACTCACGTGCACGCAATGCACTACTGATGACGTCACATATTACACCACTCATGACATGGTCAGTGACATCACTCATGACATCACTGATGACATCTCAAATGACATCACTGATGACATCACTGATGACATCATCCAGTGAATGTGTGTCTTAATATTTTTTATATATGTATATCTAAAGGTCGATGGAAGAATAAATGGGTAAATAAGTGTCTAAATGATTGTTATTTTTATAAAATTGATTGTATAACTGACTTATTAAGTAAACCTTATTAAATACATGTATTACCGAATAATGTTTAAATATATACATATCTGTATCAGTGTCTCACTTTGTGTATAAGTGGCTGCATGGGTTGGTGAGTAGCTATATGAGTGTCCATATGGGCTATTTTTGGGTATCAGTATGAGTGTGTGTATGGTTTGGTGGGGGGTATTACTTAGCGCATAGATGCATGAATGATTGACTCATTGTTTGTATGTGTTTTGAAAACAACATGTGTGCAGGACTGTATGGGTAGATGAGTGTGTGTATGGGAGTGTTAGTGAGTGACTGACTGTCTCAATACTATCTTAATGAGTAACTACATATGTTTTAAACTAGTATATGTGAATATTGATGTATATACGTGAGTATATGTGAGAATGAGACTTTGGTAGAGTTCCTGTATAAATAAGTATGTGTTTCTATAAGTGATTGTTTAAGAGGGTTAGTATGTGTATATTCCTGTATAAAGAAGTGTAATAGTGTATGTATAGCTATATACGGCGGCCAATCAATCTCAGTGAGAGCAGCAAAATCCTGGAACATTCTTCCTCTTTCCTTAAAAACTGCTTCGACTCTTAGTGCTTTCAAGAAAGGCCTTAAAACTTACCTCTTCAATATCACTGTCTAAAACTCTCCATTTTTAGTAATTCCAGTCATCTGTTCTCTCCCACACTGCTCTGCCTTCAACGCGCCAGGATACTATTTTTTTAGTAATAGAGCGCGATATAAAAGCCTTAATAATAATAATAATAATGCAATCAAATGGATGTTTGAAACTTTATTTGCATGTGTGAGTATATGTGTGAGTAACTCTATGGATGAGTGTCATTGTGTAACAGGATGTATATATGTATGAGAATATATGATGAGTGAGTTCATGTATGACTGTCTATATCGAACTGTTAGTGAATGAGTGGATATGTATGTAGATTTAGGAATTACTGAATAGGTTGTTGGAACTGGAATTGGTATCTCCATTTTTTAAAAATGTTACTTTCTATTTTTGAATGTCTGTATCAAGGGTTATATTACGCTGAGAGGAGGTCTGCCACTCTTTCACAATGATGATGTCATCAGTGATGTCATGAGTGATGTCACTGACCATGTCATGAGTGATGTAATATGTGACGTCATCAGTAGTGCATTGCGGGCACGCGAGTTATAGTTAGCTGAACTAACTATAACGGAAGAATTTCAATGGTTTTGTATGAGAAAAATGTCCAGCTAACTATAACATGGGTGAAACCTATGATTTTTTCAGTGAATTTCTAAGGTTTTTTAAATGCTAATTCCTAACTATAACGTGCCTGAAACCTATGGTTTTTTCAGTGAATTTCTAAGGTTTTTTAAATGCTAATTCCTAACTATAACCTGCCTGAAACCTGGGTTTTTTTCAGGGAATTTCTAAGGTTTTGTAAACGATAATTTTAAAATGTACTAATTAATATATTTATTTCTTTTTATAGTAATTTCCTACATTTTTATTATAATTACTTATATTTATTTTATTTTTAAAGTTACGGTTCACATTTTTAATGTAAAATAATAACAAAAGTAAATTAAAAAAGAATGCACTACTAGTGAAACTGACTGGGTGCATTTGTAACTGTTTGTTACTGGCAGATTTACAACACCCTTGTGCCTCTTTTATACCGCCGTTGCATCACTTTTCTGATGAAGCAGTGGTGCAAAAGATGCGCCATGGTATGTGGTATTTAGAATGTGACGTATCTGGGAGGTGCGTCACATTGTAAATCCCTGTACCAGAAGGAGACATTCCTACATGGGGGGTGGGGGGTGTTCCGGCGCATGAACACCTCCTAAAAGTGGCTGACTGAAATCTACAAGATTTCACTTTATCACTTTTGGGCTCATGCTGTGTCAAAACCCTGCATTACCTTGAAGCAGATGTAAGGATTGACAGAAGAATTCTGAGAATAGGCCATCACAGCATTGCTGGAGAAGCATTGCACTTGCAACATAACTCAAACAATGCACCACCTTTACAGCACAGATACATCACATATATGTGCCATTTTTATCCCATGGCACACCACATTGTAAACACGGCACATCCATGGTGGTGGTGTCACGGAGCACAATAACTGACATATTCCTGGGGATATGCCAGTTATTGTATATGTGCCCAATAGTGTTTTAATGTAGTAAATGAATTACTGCATATCAATGAATGAGTCACTACAAAACTAAAACAACAGTGACAGACTGTTTGGTGGAAGTCTAACGATACAAACTGGTAAATTGAACATATAAAAGACAAATTTGCAAGTACATAGAAGACTGCATACATCGTCTATAAGGGTTTGAAGCAGTCTATGCCCTAAGACCTATTTTAAAGCATGAGTACTTAGGTAATGACTGCATGATTACAGTTCTGCAAGAAAAAGAACCTGATTGAATTCATAACAGCCTCAGTTTTACCACAGTATACAGATAAACACATACTGCTGAATGGCTCACTACAATAATGAAACACTAGTGTGAGAATGTTTGCTGGAAGTATAAGGATACACATTAAGGAATTGAACGTATACAATATAAGTTTGCTGGTGCATAGAACAATGCATGCACAATCTACAGAGCTGTGAAACAGCCTATGGACTAAGGCCTCTTTCAATCCATGAGTATCTAGATACTGACTGGATCCTTACACTTCTGCAAAGAATGTTCCTCACTAAATTTATTACAACTTCAGTTTTACCACGGTACAGTGGAAAAGAACATACTGCTGACAGGCTCACTACAATACTAAAACAGCAGTGTCAGAGTATTCGGAGGAAGTCCAAGGATACAGACTGGTGAATTAAAGGCATAAAACACAAGTTTACAGGTGCATACAAGACTGCATGTATACTCCATATGGAGTTTAAGCAATCCATACCCTCAGACCCACTTTGCATATTTCAAATCAATGCAAACATTTAAAGAATATATAACTGAATCTATAAGTGCTTCACTTTTAGTACAAACAATACATTAGTAGAGAGTGCTCTACCCTTTATTATTTTTAAACAATAAATGTATTCTATTAACATCTCATAATTTAACACACATTCCAATACAAGTTCATCAGATATGTCATACAGATCAATTCCCTCATTAGCAGTTTCTGAATTAATTTGTTCTAAACTTTCAACATAATTTAATGCTTCCAGAAGTTCTCCATCCAAGCTTTCCTCTTCAAAATCACACCTCATATCTCCAGGACTAATTTCCCCTTCTTCACTTTCATTGCTTGTGACAGATACGATTAGTTCTTCAATTATACTCAAAGTAATATCCAAAATCTCCTGAGTATGAGGCTCTTCTCTTACCAACATTTTTCCTTTATGTTCTTCCTCCTTGTATAAAAATATAAACAGTTAATTTTATCACTTTTCGTAATATATAACACAAAACCTACCGTTTTCACCTACAAAAATAATATATAAATAGTATTATCTAATAACATTCCATTAGTAGAGTTTTAGTCGTTTGCAAAATTATACATCTATAATGACTTATAAGGATATCCTGTTCTTAGATTTTCTTAAATTTTGAAAGCAGTCACTCCTTATGACTATAGGAAAAGACTCAGGCTGTTATAGTAAAATACACTACTAAAAAATAAATGTAGAATATGTCTATTCACCTTACCCTTTCGAAAATAGTAAATGTGTTTTACTAAAACGGAAAAGATATTATTCATTCTCCAGAATAACACTGTGTATCTGTGTATATTTAGACATCATTATCACACTACATTTTGAATACTTCATGTGTTTACTCTATCGCTATTCCTCATCTATAACTTAGTCTAACCCTACTAATTACCTACCCCTTCCAATTTTGAACTAGCCTCTCCTCTACTATTTATCTGCAACCTTGTAGCTTACAGATTCTTTATTTTTATCACTGCTTATAACCTATAATTACGTAAGATTCATTAACCTAGGCCTCTCAGTTTATTATCTCATTTTTATATTATTAATTTTCTTGTGTTCTTCTACTAACTTTTCTTTATGCAGTTGCTTGGTACGTATCCAGTCAATCCTTCAATACCTTGTGTTTTTCAATAATGTTCCTTCCTAATTCAAAACTCTTTCTACTATTTCTTACTATATGTGTTCTTTTCCCTTAAGACCTAGCTTATCACAAACGTTATTGTTTCTTCTTTTAAGTTAGAGATAATACATTGACTGAGTACATTCAATATTGTCTATAATGTCAGGTAAGTTTACTTACTCACGAACTTGTCAAACAACGTTCTTTAACTCTCACTGAAATATTTCCACTTCCTCTTCAGGAATGTCTAAGGAGCAATTGAAAATGGGTCTGAACTCCGGAACGTCTTCGGTGAAGTGCACACTCGTTAGTGACCGCGCACCTCACCAACGATTCCCCACAGGTCTGTGGTAAATGACTAGACCGCCAACGTGTCTCAGCCACAGCCCGTAAAGGAAGTTGCGATGGGGCAGGCAGGGGGGGCGGGGGAAGAGCAGGGTGAGGGGTGATAAACAACGGAATCTGGATGATTGCAGGTAAGTAAAAAATTACATTAATAAAACGAATTTCGGGCCAAATTATCAACAAAACGCATTAGCTTATCGCCACTTTTATCGACAGGAAAACTGCTGATAAAGCGGCGATAAAGGGCTTGATAATAAGCCCTTGTGAATTCCCATAACAGCTCAATTTAACACCAGAACCTGGGCTGCTATGGGAATTTCCAAGGCCCTATTATCAAGCCCATTATCGTCAGTTTCCTGCAGATAAAAGCGGCAATAATTTATCACCTTTGGTTGATAATATGCCCCTTCTTTCCGTGCCCAGCATCACATTTTGCGATGCAGGGCGCAAGATACGAAATTCATTTTATTAATTTAATTGTTTATTTACCTGCAATCATCCCGATTCTGCTGTTTATAACCCCCCACCCTGCCCCTCCCCCGCCCCACCTGCCTACCCCACCACAACTGCCTCCATGTGCCGCGGCTGAGTCATAAATAAAATAAAAATTATATATTATAAAATGATCACCTGTGGAAGATACAAAAAACACACAGTTACAGTAAATAATTTAAAACAAAATAATTTGTAAAACATTTCATTTGCCTTTTTTGCTGTTCTCAGAATATATTGAATTTTACTACAAATAGTGAGTTCAATAGTACTCATCAAATAACAGCGGGCAAAAAAAAGACAATCCAGAAGGACATCTTAAAAAAAAACACTCAACATTCTCAATAACAATGTAAAAAATTGAAATAAAACATATCGTAAATGTTTTTTTCTAAGAGCAATTTCTTACGTAAATATGACACATCTCAAACAATCATAAAATAACAAAACATTATGATAAATTTTCTTACACTATAAATAATGTTACTTACAAATATATGCTGACAAAATACACAGCAAAAACTCCTTAATGGTTTCACACACTTTTCCTTACGGCCAAATAGTATGCATCAAGTCCTTTGTTTGGAAGTTGTTGAATAATAATCCTGAAAGTCCGCCTCCCAGCCTTGTGATCCAAAACCACCAACATCATCTACAGGTCCCCCATGACTCATCCATGAGTTGGACGCTGTTCAACATCTACATGGCCACCCTAACACAAGTAGACCACCATCACAACTTCAACAACATCTCCTACACAAAGAACATTCACCTCATCCTCTTCCTCACCAAGAAGCCACATACCACCAAAAGCAACCTCCACAATACAATGAAGGACGTCACCAACTACATAAAGAGCAGCACTGTAAACACAAACTGGCACAAGATGAAGATACTCATCATCAGACCCACCCCCTCAACCTCACACAACTCCTGCTACCTGACTACACTGTGAACAGTACTAACACCTATCAACCATGTCCACAACATAGGATTCAACCTCAACTCCTCCCTCTCCATGTGTAACCAAGTCTACACCATCTCCTTGTACCACTATAACACCCTCCACATGCTCCGCAACATTTACAAGTGGACCCTAACCAAAAGAAGAACAAGAGCGACACAGGCCCTCATCAGCAGCAGACTACACTGTGGAAAAACACTCCACACATGAATTCCAGCCAAACACCTACAACAACTACAAAAAATCCAAAAGACCTCCATCTGAGTGATCATCAAAGTCCCCGGCTGCACCCACATCACCCAACACCTGATACAACTACAATGCCTCAATATCAACAAAAGGATCACCTTAAAGCTCCTCACCCTCACTTACAAAATACTCTACAACACCAGACTAATCTACCTTAACAGCAGTAATCCTAAAGGGCAAATTTTCATCTTAAAATTTTGCCTTTAAAAATATTAGGTAAGAATTTGGTAACTCTTTGGGCAAACGTTGCTTAAAAATTAATTGAGTATCATTACAATGTATCCAACCTTTCAGACATTTTAAATGAACAATGTAATGTCCAGATGTGGTAGAAGGTCCATCATGAAAAATAATACCAACAGCTACAAAAGTTCTTCCTCATATTGAACATTGACCAGCTACAACATTTTTTAATAAACTTTTCAATTTCCTTCCATCAGCTCTACAACATTGCAGCATTAAAATAACATACTGTCCATCTCTTTGTATAAGTAATGTTGATGACATTTGTGATTTACATTGGCTACACTCCATGTTTTGACTTGCTCCTCTAATTAGATTGTTAAAAGACACTGATTTACAGTCAAACATATGAATCTCTCAGTGTTCATGTCAGTGCTACATGTAAACAAACAATTTCGACACTCATTATTCCATTTATAAGAAAGGCCAAAAAGGTTTTCAACATCTATACCTTCATCTTCCAGTACACCAAGCATAAACATTAAAAATTCCTGACAATCTTGCTGAATATTCTGTGTAAATTGAGTACAACCAGAACATATGTCCAAAACATTTTGAATATCAGACACACTTTGTAATTTACTTTTATCACTACTACATTTCTCATGAACAGAATTTAACAATGAACAGAATCTTTTGTCCTAATTTTCTACAATTTGCTGTTGCAAACTTTCAAGAAAAAATAAACATTAACAACTACATTAGCATAGCAGTTGACACCACAACTATTTTCAAATCGATAACCAACATTCTCTTCAACACTGTCCTTTTTCTTTTTGGTTGCAAGGGCAACTTCATCTTGTGTTTTTTTCTTTCTCTACAATTTCACAACAGATATTCTCAAATCTTCTTTTTCTACCTACCACACGCTTTTCAACTACTGGATATTGACCTAAATTGGGTGTCAAGTCAGTCAAAAGTTTACTTTATTTGGTTAGTCATAACCATAAAGCATGCATATACAAAAAAAGAATTCCATATAAAATAGCAGCAAGTTAAAAAAAAAAAATCATTTAGTTAAAATGTATTTCTCGTTCATTGATTACACACTTTGTCTCAGGCCTTATCTGTGATCTATCTCTACTTTTTGAAGCTGAGACTCTACAAAATTCATAAATTTTACCCCGCGGCATGATAGGATGTTTGAGCCTCCTCCCATCCAGCTGATCACAGCTTGCCTGCAGGTACAAATCTGTAGCATGTTAAAAATAGGTTTCAATAAAATGTTCCTCTTTTCTTTTAAGGGCACACATGTACACAGTAGATGGCACAGAGTCTCACTGTGATAATCACATGATCTACATCTTGGTCCCTGATGTGTGTCCTTCCATGATGGAATCAAGTCTTTAGAGAAATGATCACCCATTCTGAGGGCCATAAATTTTCTTTTTAAGGATAGCCTGAAGTGCGCCAAGAGGTAGGGTTGAGGTTTTAAACATTTATACGAGTTTAAAATAGTCCATGCATGTCGCAGTTTGGCCAGAGTCTTTTTATCTTCAACCAGAGATAAGGCTTTTGCATTTAGCTTGCAAATCTTTTTAAAGGCAGCTTCTTCTGGTGGATTCTTCCAGATCTCCTCCATTTTGAGGGTTTCCAAAGATGCTCTCAGATCATTGCCCCATGAGTTAGATTCCTGTTGGTCGTATTGTTTTTTAATTTCTTGCCAACATAAATTGTTTAAGGATCCTGTTTCTGCCGTTCTCAATTTCCAGCACCATTTCGGTGGGGGCAGCTTTCCTTTGGTATATTTGGTTTTGTAGACCAAATTCCAGCCTAATTTGGGCCGGGGCCGATCCTTTATGTAGGTGAAACACGGATTTGTATATTTTTGTCTGGAGGGTATTTAAAACGGCTGCTTCTTTCCCATGCCATATTTCCAGTCCGTATGAGAGAGAGGGTAGAACTTGGGCTGCCATTATTTTTAGCAGATGGTCGTGTGATGGACATTGCAGTTTCTTTTGGAGAACTTTGTACGCAAAGCTCAGTGATTGTGCTTTTGCAGCGATTGTTCTTTTTTGAGTTGAAAGGGACATGTTTTTGCTTATTGAGACCCCTAGGTATTTGTAAGCCGTTACTTCCTCAATCTGTCTGCCATTTGTGAACCACTTAAAAGATCTTTTACTGGAGCCCGACAATCTCACCACTTTTGTTTTTTTGATGTTTAGTTCCAGGCCTTCTCTCTCAAAATAATTAATTCGGCTATTGTTCTTTGTAGGCCTATTGGTGTTTGACTTAAGATTGCAATATCATCCGCGTATTGGAGGAATTGAATGCTTTCATTTGCCAGTTTAGGCGGGTGTCCGTTCACGTTTTTTAGTTGGTCTTTAGTGTGGCTCACTGGTTAGAGGCGGCAGACCCGAGAGCAGAGGACGGCCCGGGACCAGGGTTCGATTCCCGGCGCGGCAGGTTTCTGGACCAGGGTCAGCGGACTCGATAATTCTCTCGCCTCGGTGCCCACTCTGATCAGCGTTCACACTCGGCAACTCTGGGCATTAGCTTGCCTCATCTTCACTAACGGCCCCACCAGACCGCCGGGGATGCCTGGTCTCACCCTGGAGATACCCATTAAGGGACCATCTCTCAGGGAAGCCAGGAAGGGTTTCGCAGCGGTCGAAGCGCCTTGGGACCCTACGGGTAAGTAGTGCACTATATAAATGCCTATACATTTACATTTACATACATTTCAAATCAGCCAGATATATGTTAAAAAGGGTTGGTGAAAGCACGCAGCCCTGTTTGAGGCCGTTAGTTATTTTTTGTTCTGCGGATACTCTTCTTCCGTCTCCCAGTTTTACTTTTGCCCATGTTCCACTATATAGTGCCATTAATGTTTCCATTAATGTTTTTGGAAGACCCCAATGGGTGCATATTCTCTTCTTAACCTATTATACTCTTTCACACAATTTGCATCTGCACAAACCTTTGTCTCATCAAAATCAATCAAGTACAATCCAGATAAAGTTCTCACTCGAGACAAAGCAACATATGCCATCTTTGAACATGTTACTTCCAATATTCACTAAAGCACAATCTACACTTAAACCTTGAGATTTATGAATGATGAATGCATATGCCAAACAAACCGGAAACTGTTTTCTGCAGACATACACATCTTTTACAAGCAAAAAACGAGCTGCACAATGATTAACTTGTTGTACTTCAGCAATTTCATCAAATTAGATTTTCAAAAATTCAATCCCACCTCAATTTACATATTTAACAATATCAACAATTGTACCCATTGCACCGGATCTTCATTGAATCACATCGCTGCTGGTCGCACCGCCATGGAAGCACAGTAAGAAAGCGACTCATCACCTCCCCTTGCAGAGAAGAACCGACTCATCCCCTGCGCATCAGTAGGGACCCAACGCATCACCGTTCTTGCATGTAAGGAGCCGACGCATCACCTTCCTTGCAACACTTTGTTGTATAGCGTTATGCATCCCAAGGCACTTTGAACTCAAAGTGTCGGATTTACCATCTTAAGAGAACTAAGCTATATCAAAAAATTTTAAAGTACAGTATTGTGGATTTTTTGTCATTTATGGTCTTGTGTTGAGTCTATATAAAAATACTTCTTTTTATACTACAACGTGTGTGGTGTCCATCTGTAGTTTTGTCATTGGTTTACTGTATGTGTTCACAAATGCTTTACACACTGCCACTGAGATAAGCCTGTCTGCTCGTGCCAAGCTACCAATGGGATGAGCAGAGGATATTCTAGGAGTGTACTCCCTTACCCTGACTAGATGCAAGGGTCCCTATTTGGTCAAAGGTACCTACCCCTGCCAATTAGAGACCCCGAAATGTAATACCAACAGACTGTATCAAAAGCTTTTTTAGCACCCAAAGAGATGGCCGCTAAGGAAACTTTACACGATTTGGCCGTGGTAAGGATGTTAAAGAAAAGTCTAGTGTTGTCCGAGAGATGTCTACCTTTAATAAATCCACATTGTTCTCTCCCAATTTATAGGAGTAAAACTTTCTCGAAGCGTAAGGCTAGAATTTTTGAGAGCATTTTTTAGTCAAAATTAATTAAATAATTGGGTCTGTAATTTTTACATAGAGTATGATCTTACCTTCCTTGGGAAGAAGGCATATCAAAGCTTCTTAAACGAGCCACTGGACTTTCTGGAAGAAATAAAGAAGTGAAAGTATTGATGTTATTTAGGAATAAGAGTTCGAGAAAAATAAGAATAAAATTGAATCGTAAAACCATCAGGTCCTGGAGCTTTACCACGTTTAATAGAGCGAATAGCAGAAAGGATGACTAGTTCTCTGGAAAATCTAGATCGGAAGAAGGTGGATTAATAGAAGATAAGTATTGAAGTATAGCATCCCGAGGTACCGACGACTCATGAGTGTAAAGAGCTTGAAAATTTTTTGTGAATTCTAATATAAATCTTCTTTCTGGAAACTATGTTATTGTTAGAAGAAAGGATAGAACTAATCTTGGTGCAAACTTTTTAACTTTAAGATAATTTTCTAAAGGTTTCCCAGCTTTATTTTGAGCCCCATAGTATTTGGCTAAGAGTGTGAGCAAAAATTAGTTAGCGTTTTTAGTAGATATTTTGTTTAATTTGAATTTGGATGGGACTAGCTCATCCAAGCAGGTTTTAGAATTTGTATGGAAAAAGGTATATTCTAATTGTTTATTGTGTGCAGTAAGTGATTACAAACTAAGTAAAGAAGATTTCTTTCACTGGGACACAAAGGAAATAATAAAGTCTGTGGGGGCTGCTTTAAAAGCATCCCAGGTAATCTGTGGAGAGATGTATGAAGTTTAATTCTCAAGAAAGAAAGTGGTGATAAAGGGTTCAAATTGCTGAGTAAACTTGAAGTCTAAGAGGAGGGAGTTGTTGAATCTCCATCTCCGTGTACCCTCAATAGGAAGAAGAAGATCCAAATCTAAGGTAACAGGGGCATGATCGGAAATTAATATAGAACCAATATCCGAATGAGTGATATGTTTAATGAGCGCTTTTGAAGTGAATGGATAATCCAAGCGAGATTGGGAATAGTGTACTTGGGAAAAGAAAGAGTATTCTCCAAGTGTAGAATTGCATAATCTCCAAGCATCCACTAGTGATCTTTGTTGAATAGTAGATATGAATTGAGAATGCAGAGGATATGAAATTAATTTGGATTGAGAATTACTGTAAATAATAGGGTCTATAACCAAATTACAATCCCCACCAACTAATAAGTATTCATCATGAAAGTACATCAGTTTAGATAATGTTTTAGGCTAAAAAACAATATCTGGGGCAGTAGGTGCATACAGAATAAAAAGAGTCCTGGGGAATATTATTCAATGACAGTGAAACAGAAACCCACATCCCCAGTATCTTTTGAGAGAATTCATAAATCAAGACGTTTATGACATAAAATGGCTACACCATTATGAATACTTGTGCGCAGAGAGGCAAAAACATCTCCAACCAATTTTCGTTAGAGTTTAGGAATTTCTTTTTCTAAAACATGAATTTCATGTAACAAAGCTAGATCACATTTTAAATTAGATAAATGACAGAATACCTGTTGACGTTTTACAGGAGAACCCAAACCTTTAACATTCCATGAAACAACCTTCAAAGCCATCTATATTAATCAATAAGATATATAGTTTATGTAACAATAATTAAAACAACTAAAAAAATATGCTATACGTAATGATATTCAGCAAAACATTTGCAAAATCGTACCAGCAAAGGTGAATAGCATAGAGGAGGAAATGAGTGATTATGGAAAAAGGAAAAAATAAGAAAGTCAGGTATAAACAGAAAGGGACGGGAAAGTGTAAAGAAAGAAGAGGTAAAAGAAAAAATCATTGGAGAAGGGAGAACGGTGTCTGAAAAAAGACATGGAGAGAGAAACACATACAACAAACAAAAAACATATACCACAAACATAATACCTGAATACAAAAAACATCAACAAGATTAGGGTGGTGAAGCCACATGAGGGGAATGGCAAAACTTACAAGGTAACTCAGGGTGGACCAGGGAGGGAGGACCTCATCCAAGCCGACCGGGGATAACAAAAAATTTGCATGGAGGAAATACCACACCTAATAAAAGAGCAAAACATGACAGGTAGGTATAACATAGGGAAATCTGAGAAACTTAATTAGACAGGAACAAAAACAAAATAATCTGAACAACAGAGCATATTAGACCATTAACAGCAGAGATTTAACAGTAGCGTGTCTGGACACATCCATATCTTCTTCTCTGCACTGCTCCACGAACCCTTGTAGTAAAGCAGGATCTTCGTAATGCTATTCTTATATGTCACTTTGAAAAGACAAGAATGAAAGAGACCAAATCTGGCATTGAGAGAACGGAGTGCTGGGCTCATATCTAGGAATTTCTTTCTTCAATCCACTGTTCCTTTGGCATATTCCTGTGCAAAGAAGAGATTAGAGCCTTGCCATGAAATATGGCCTTTGAGTTTAGCTGCTTGTTACATTTTCAATAAATCTGTGTATTCCAAGAAGTATATAATTACTCCTCGAGGTTTGGCTGAAGAGGCTGCCATTGTTGGAATACGACCCAAATGATGGGCTCTGTGAATGTTTAAGACAGAGGAGTTAGGTATACCAAGAACTTGTGGAAGGAATTATTTGAAGAATGAAATGGAGTCGAGCCTTCTAAGCCTTCTACCAGACCATAATTGCGCAAGTTATTATGCCTGTTACAGTTCTCCAAATTTTCCACATTTGGGTAGCGAACTTTCGGATTTCATTGAAGGAACTAGGTTCATCACACCCTGAACAAAGTCTACTTGCTGTTCAATCAGTATCACCCTATTCTCCATAGTAGACCACTTGTCATCCAAAGCTTGGAGCCTTTTATTAGTTTCCTCCATGTAACGTCGAAGTACCAGTATCTCTTCAAGAGGCACATCCATAGTACTTGGTGGAGGAGACGCAGTAGATGAAGGAGGATCCTTTTTGATGCGTTTTCTGGAAGACAAATATAGATGAAGTGGTCAATTTAGAAGTACGCTTGTTGTTGGGAGTGGAATATTAGATGAAGCTACCAATGTTTCCTTATTGGAAAGTGATGAATTGCTTTCAGTGTTCTCCATATTTGTTGAAAGAACAGAATAAGGATTATGGTCTGCCAAAGATGAGAATGGTAATGAAGAACCAGTAACACGACAAATAGATTTTGTTCTCCCCATAAAATGCTGAGTGTGAATTGAAATCACTAAAAATAGCAGTTCACAACGTGCAAAATATGATGTAAAAATGTAGTTTCAGACTAGGAACACAAAGGTGATGTGTTGTAGCAGCCAAAAGAAAACCGTTGTTGAAATAACAGCAAGAACTCCCTTGGAAATAAAGAGGTTAAGACTAATAAACCAGACAATAATCTTAAGCCATAACGAACTCAACTTAGTTATAGTCCAATCCTGCTTGACATGAGACCATAATGAAACATAATGATGAGCGTCAAAACCCATGTGGGGAAAAAGCACAATCTAGAGCAAAATGGTACCTTCCAAACAGTTAATTCTACTTTCGATTTTTTGTTAGAACAAAACCAGAGACTCACTTTGGTAAAGTTTCCATCTTAAGTCATTCACCGCAGTTCTGTGCACATTTGAGGCAATGCAAGACTGACCTAGTGGAAAATCTCTTTTAGTAAAAATATATTTTTTCATGCTCCAGTGTCCTCCACATATTCATAAATATTGCCCATTAATAAAAATAATATAGGGCCCTGAAATATGATCAGGCATTAGAGATAGTTCCTGAACGGTCCCGTTTCCGTCATCTACAAAATACGGGCCGTATCAGAAAACAAAATGGCGGGCGCAAGCCCTGGGAGGGAAACAGTCCTGCCACAGCTGAATGGTAATGACGCTCACCAGCAACGTGGAAGTGAGAAAAGCCGCCACTCCTTCTGAGCCACCAAGGAGCTCACTTAGCGAGCAGCCATTTTCTCTCGGTGTCAAGCCAGACCTGATCTATCTGATCAGTTGAAGGGGAGGACTCAGGATTATACAGAGTAGTATAATAATCAGTAAAGCATTCTAAAATCTTAGAGTTGCTAATGTGCCTAACCCCCGTGCTGTCCGTAATATCAGCATTTCTTGGATTTCAGTTTTTTCATTTTAAGGTAGTGAGCTTAGGATTTGCCAGCTTTATTCATACATTTTAGCATTCAATTTGAGCAGACTACAGCAAGCATTATCCCAGGAATGTTTGCTGTATTGCAATATAGCTTTAATAAGATTGGACAGAGTGTCACTGCAATTTGAAGTAAAATATTCATGTTCTAAGGCCTTTATTTGTTTTAAAATGAATGTCGGGTCTTTAAATGCCTTCTTTTTTTGGCGACAAAATCTATTAGAAATTCCCTGGCAGTTGTTTAAATGCATCCCAAATAAAGTTCATCAGTGAGTCCGATGAAAGATTATTCTTGAAAAATTCTTGTAAAAACTATGAAAATTGTTCTGTAAATTGAGTGTCCAACAAAAGGGCATTATTAAATCGCCATCTCCGCGAGATAGTTGTGGAAGTGGGGTATTCAAGATCTACAATGACGTGGGGGATGATCAGAGATAAGAATTGAGCCTATCTCAGCATGAGTCATAAATTGATGAAATGATTGGGTGAAAAAATATGTAATCTATTCTAGAATGAGCCCTATGAACAGGGGAGAAGAAGGAGAACTCCAAGATATCAGGGTGAGAAATTCTCCAAACATCTGTCAACCTTCTGGAAGTAATAGCTTTGTGGAAGGTCGTTTGCATTTTATTTGAAATAAATTTGGTTTAAATCCAGCACACGCTATAAGATTTTCTGAAGCATGAGAAGAGAGAACAGTGGAAATCTCATTCCAAAATACTAAATTTATACCATTGGGACCATAGACATTCCATATAGAAAAAGGAGTATTATTTACTTTAATGTTCAGTAAGAGATGTCTACCATTATTATCCTTAATCTCATTTAGCAAAAGAATACTTAACAATTTGTGAAATAATATTACTACACCATTCTAATTTACTGCTGGAGAGTGGAAAACATTTCAAACCCATTGTCTATGTAAAGAGAGTATATATTGTTCCTTAAAATTAGTTTCTTCTAATAAAACAACATGGCATTTCAATTTAGCTAGGTGAGACAACACTCTTTGGGGATATTCTCAAAAACACGTGTCAATTATCGCAAAATTAGCTTAATGCAACTTTGCACACCACGGGAAAATAACACTGTGTTAACGTAGTATTCCCGACACGGTGGAACCATGCGATAGTCTCACGACAACATGACAAATGATGTGTAAAACTTAACGGGACGCCAAAAAAATACAAAACACAAACGTAAAAAAATTGCTGACGTCCCAAATTTCTATACAAAAATCAGTGATAACCTGTGACAGGCCTGCAATGCCCATACGTCATGCGGCAAAATGCACTATACAAACAAAAATAAACTGCGTTGCATCATGATGCACCCGGACCAAGTGCAGAGGACAACTCGAATCCCACAAGCCCCACGTAGGACCAGCCAGGAACCCCAGGGATGCGGAAGGGCAAGGAGAAGAGGAAGAGGAAGACTGGGTTCAGTCTGCAGAAAAACTGGATCATCGTCACAGAGGTGATAGAACACTACCAACAACTGTTCGTCACCTCCAACGTGTTCATGGCAACACAAACGGAAACATGGCAGTCCTTCATGAATAACATGAATGCAGTCGGAGTGTTGAGGAGGTCAATGTAGGAGGTCAAGAGGCGCTGGCATGATGTGGAAAGTCAAACCAAGCAGATGGGCCTATATGAATCACATTGGCTAGGTGACTTAGATGGTTTTAAAATCAAAGCAACATGGCTTCATTCCAGGAGGGGGGCAGGCCAGGCTTCAGGTGAGTCTGTTGGAGGACCGAGGCCCAGGACTCACCTAGAGGGTGGGGTGGGCTGAGCAGCATACAGCCACATTCATGATGGGGCCAGGGTGCCAGCTATTGACTAACTCTGCAGTGTTTCACAGGATGATGCTTAATGTAGATTGAATGCTTTTCTCGCAGCTATGCAATCCTACGAAGTGGAAACTTGATGTGCTACATTTGGCCGCATGGTAGTTGGGTTCTCTGGGTCTGGCTGTTCCCCTCAAGAAACATACGCTTCCCTGGGTGTAGCTCCCCAGCAAACTTAACTATTTACAGCAGCATAGAAATACGCCCAAACCAATCTTCACAATGTTCATATCCTTGCTAGTCCTTGCAATCACTTCTCAAAGGTGTCATGGAAAGCAATTAGTTTGGAAGCACACATATTTAACGTAGCTGAAGACACTGTGTACTTGTCTGTACTGTGCTAAAATTGCAAAATAATTGCAAAAAGCTTCCTGTACATGACCAGATATGATAAAATAATCTTTTCTATCTTTATATGCTAAAGTGCATATAGTACTTTCACAATTGTGAAATTGAAAAAATTGTCAAGCAGTGGGAGATGTGATGTTTTTGGGATCCTCCCTACCTAGGGAGAGTACCAAACAGATGCCTTGAAAACAAAGAAGCACATCTTATTGAGCGATTTAGTTGTGGTCCCCTCCTCTTAGGACAAACCCAAACACAGTTATTGGCAAAAAAACATTCCCAACCAAAGGCCCTGCAAAGCATTATGGGATGAAATTAGCAGTGGGCAGTGAATATTATATAGTATACAATATCAAAAGAATTCTACAAAGAGCTGCAGTTCCAATGGTCGTCCCTAGATTTCCCTCACGAGTCAAATGCAAATGCTTGAAGAAAGGGTTTCAATGGTTTGCATTTGACTCGTGAGGGACATCTAGGGACGACCAGTGTAACTACAGCTTGATATAAGAATAATTTCAATGCTTTGCATTTGACTTGTGAGGGACATCTAGGGACGACCAGTGGAACTGCAGCTCTTTGTAGAATTATTTTGATATTGGATACTATAATATTCACTGCCACTGCTAATCTTGTCCCATAATGCTTTGCAGGGCCTTTGGTTGGGATTGTTTTTTGCCAATAACTGTGCTTGGGGTGGTCCTAAAATGATGGGATCACCACTGAAGTTCAACAAAATGTGCTTTTTGTTTATGCTCTTTGTGTTCAAGGCATCTGCTTGGTGCTCCCCCTAGGTTAGGGGGACCCCAAAATCATCAGCTCTCTCATTACCTAATGTTTTCATTGTAATAGTTCATTTTTGTGAATTGGTTATATGCTGTTAAGCATGTAACATTGCTTTTTCAAAGCATCTGAGAATATTGTTCATTTAGATGCTGGCTGAAAGCCCCTCAAACCATCTTGGCTAACCTAAACAGTAGCACTTACAGCTTTACTTCTCCTACACCTCTAGTCCTCTTTTTCCTAATCACCCCATACCACAGGTACCGGTGATGTTTGAAGAGTAAAAGATAATAAAGAAGGAACCCAACCATCATGTCCAGATATAAAGAAGGAACCCAACCATCATGTCCAGATATTGGAGTAGTCTCCCACGTATTTGTTCGCCTAAACAGGTTTAGGTGAGCGCAGAGACCCCACCACAAATCTCAGTTATTGCATCAACTTCTTGTGTTTAATCAGCTTTATTAAAGACAAAATACATTATAATAAGTAGATCTAAGAAAAAGAACCTAAGACATGGAAAATATGCATATCAAAACAACTATGAAATACATAAAAACTATCGATCCTTGCCTCCAGCAACTTCAGGCATCAATTAAAATGTCAAAATAACTCCAGTGATTAATCGTCTTTCTGGAAAGAGGCAGAGGTTTGTCTAGTGGAAGTTTTGACTCATGGTAAGGTAGCGCAGAGGGTTAATGTGCCTGCTTCTAAGACCTATACCATACAGATCACAAAGTGCACATAATGTAAATAGGTCAGTAGGTTACTGCTTTTGACAGAGAGATCCTTTTGTTACTTGCAATTTGTATGCTAAAATCCTAACAGAGAACAGTGAGCTATTAACTGTCTTCGAAGAGCTGCATGAAAACTGCAAGGTATATGTTAGAGCTATATGTTTTTTACCCTTGTCTTTCATTATTCTAATCTTGCCAAAAGAGTTCATTTGGGTAGAAAGCAATTCTTATTATTAAAGAGAACCCCTAACAATGGTGTTACCTTTTAAATTCTGAATTTGTACTGTTCCAGAATTAGAACTCCTAAACTAAGTTGCCTACCACTATCGATGACAAGTGACTCCTATACTTTGTAGTCCTGTCTGATGTAACATTTCCTATACACTGATTTACACACATTTGATTCTCTCTGTGGAATGTATGCATTATGTAAAGTGCTCTGACACTTACACTGGTATGAGAGGTGCTTGAAAACTAAATGAATCTGAGAGACAGTGGTCATGGAGACTTGAGGGGCATCCTAAAGGGTGCTAGTGAAGGAGTGTAGCAGAATTGGTCACTGGGGAGGCGCCAACAGACATTTTCACACAGGGCGCCACCAGTGTTAATGCGGGCCCTGGAAAAAGGGAAGGAACAAAAATGAGGGAAGGGAGAAATAACAATATACAACTAAAAAACAGGAGAGTAGCATTCAATAAACTCAGCAAAACACACAGATTAAGCAAAAAAATATAAATAATACGGTAATGCAAACATTGCATCAACTTCTGCTGAATGTGTGTTCTATGTGACTCATATTGCTTGTCAGCCTTTCCATTGGCAATGCAAGCTAGACCCTTGTGACCGAAAGCGAACAGTCGGTACCTTCCTATTCTTCCAGATCATGGCAACAACTTGCCTTGGTCACCTTAATGTGTGGTAGAGGAGGGCTGAGTCATGGGATGAGATCCTATCAAGAGTGACTGCTCCAGAATGAGAGTTGCTGGTTCCTCTGGCACCACAAACCTCAGACCCCAATTAAAATGGCTGGTAACTTCCTTCCATTGGGATTAAGATATGAGCCCTGGTCAAAAAACAGCCAAAATCCTAGTCGAGGTAAGAGGTAGGCAACCCCTTAATTAGCCTGTGTGCACCCGTCTTGTGGCTTGGCACTGGGCAGTCAGGCTTAACTTTAGAGGCTGTGTGTAAAGTGTTTGTGCAACAGTTCAAACCATGGGCGTAAGACAGACCTGTGCTCGAGGGGCCCGCTCCGTGGCCGCGCAGCCAACAAACACTACACACATACATCTGAGAAGTGGTAGGTTACGTAACTTACATTATGCTTGCCGTCATTGCACCTCGCCGCTGCCTCATCACCAGATCTTTGGGTGGTGGGGCAAAGTG
This sequence comes from Lissotriton helveticus, assembly GCF_964261635.1. Taxonomy (NCBI): domain Eukaryota; kingdom Metazoa; phylum Chordata; class Amphibia; order Caudata; family Salamandridae; genus Lissotriton; species Lissotriton helveticus. The sequence goes on from NC_136059.1 coordinate 55,962,789, forward strand.
GTAGGTGGTGGGCCAGGCTGCCTGGGGGGCTCTCCATGTCCTTTACAGGATTCTTGACCCCTCCCTCTATTCCTTGTTCTTTTTTAGCCCTGATGAAGGTGTAGCCCCGGCTGGGGCAAACACACTGAAACGCGCGTTGGCGTCTTTCATGAAGAGGAAGCTGGATGATATCTACCCCTATCCCCTTTGCCATGATGAGCTGTATTATTCTGTCTCAGGACCATATTGTGGCATTTTCTTATTTTCTGCCTTTGTGAATGTGGTGAATTGTTTGATTGAGATATGGAGTTGTGTGTTGATTGTTGGCAATATGTGAATGACTAAATGTGTAGTATGAAAGAGGAGTGTGGGATTGGACATTTTGAAATACTCTGTTTTTGATGTACTGATTTGTATTATGAAAAGTATCTTATCTTTTTGAAAAAATTGTTAAAAATGAATAACAATTTGTATATGTTTGTACATCTTGGTGTAACTGATCTTCTCTGCACTTAAATTACTCCGGTAACAGTGTGTTAATCTAAGGACCCCTCCTGTGGGGCCTTGTTTCATCTGTCAGGGCAGGTAGTCCTTGTTGTAGGTCTTTTATTTGTTCCCCTGTTTACCTGCCCTTATCTATCATGGGGTCCCCCTTCTTAGTAGTCTTTGCAGGGGGGGGCTCACGTTTTGTTACACCACTGCCACTTGCCTAACCCTAAAACAGTGTTGTCAATCTACCATGACCTATGTATGCAACTTTTTGTGAATCAGAAACATGTTGCATGTGAACTAAGGGCATTTCACCATGTAATCCTTACAGGTCAACTCCCATCAGAAGGTCAAGCTGTGGAGGACCATTCACAGGAAGGTGCGCTCCATGGGGGTCGCCAATCGGAGCACCCATCATTGTTGGAAACAGTGGCAGGATTTTCGTGGCTGGACCAAGAAGATCTCAGAAGTCCAGCTGGACCTGGCACCTCAAGGCAAGAAGGGTGCACACCGGACACTGACCACTCACATGCTATGCATCCGAGTGGTGGCCTTCCCTGACATGGGTGGGAATTTGAAAGCCACACAGCAGCAAGGAGGCGGTGAGTATGTGCATTTTTGCACAACTTTTTTGACCAAGCAGTTTGAAGTATCTTAGCCTGCTGGCCTTTTACAAGTTGCAAGATACCCAAAACCACCGTTCAGTGTTAAAATATGCATATGCACATGGATAAGTACATGCCTGTTTATGCCCCTCTCATCTAGAACATGGGAGGAAAAAATGTTCACTGAAGTGACAGTAGTGCCATGCTCATGTGATCTGAACAAATGACAACAACATGTACATGGAGATAACCTTCAGGAATAATGTGATTGCTCAATATGTATCAGCACATTGACTAATGTCTGAACTGTTCTCATTGTGGTCACACCAAATCTGTGAGGTATGTTGCTGTTGGAGCACTCAAGTGTGAAAGGCCCATGCTATACATCCCCTTAACTGAGGATGTCTATGATGAGGACTTGGTGAGTTTGGATTGGTCAGTGTGCCAATGTTAGGTCCCGGCACTGCTGCTCAGTGTATTCCAATGTATCCCATGTGCTAATTACAAGTTTGTTAACTCAAGTCACCTGTCACATTGGCCTTTCACGTGATCGGGTATAATATTCTCTCCATTCACAAGAATGAGTCCATGTGTCTGACTCTGCAATGGTGTTGACACATGCCATTCTATGGCAAACAAAGGTGGTCACTGGTGGAAACAGGGCTAGAATTGTAAGGTATGATGTGAGATTCACATTCATAATGGTTTCCATATGTGTAAATGCCCTTGACTATTCATACTTGGAGTGGAGAAGTGTGGCTCAATGGTTAGAGCGGCAGACCCTGATGCGGAGGTCTAGCCCGGGACCAGGGTTCAATTCCCCGCCTCGGCGGGTCTTGAGCTAAAAAATTCCACGGACCTGATGATTCTCGCCTCGGTGCCCATTCCAATCATGGAGTACCACTCTGCAACTCTGGGCAATAGCTTGCTTAATCTCCACAACGGCCCCCACAACGCTAAGGATGCCTGGCCTCCACCTTGGGGGTGCCCAGCAGTGGACACCTCACAGGGAAAGCCAGGATGGGTTCCACAGCGGTATTCGTACAAGCGCCTTGAGACCCTTGCGGGTGAGTAGTGCGCTATACAAGTATCAATTTACATTACATTTACATACTTGATGCCTTTTTAAGTAATACGTTTGATACATCACTGTGATTAAAGAAAATTATATTTGGTAAATAGGAGCAAAATAAGCTAGACAAAGTGAGCACAATGTAAAAAAGAAGTGAGGGACATTCAGAGTTGGCTGGTACAAATGTGAATTCATGCAGTCTGGACAGAATAGTACACACTGTTGACTAAACTCTTAGAGAAAAAATGTTCATTACTGAAAGTCTGTACAGACGATACACCCAGATGGCCCAGTGGCCTAGTGATCCACATAAAGTATTGTGGAGATGCAGTCATTGGACTTGGCTGTGTGTTGATCATTGTTCACATGAGAAACTGGTCAGACATTTACAATGTGCACAACATTCTGAGATTTGCGGTGATACCTATGTGTCAACTACATACGGACAATTAATTTGATTAATTTTCCATCTTGTTCACAGCATCAGAACCAGCCAGCAGTGGAGGCAGCACCATGCAGCAAGGGGAAGCCGCTTGGTAAACTGACACAGTGCTGAGTCTGAGCAGGAGGGAACCTGTGGCACCGATAGTGAGGGGAACCTTACTGAGGGCACCTCAGACTAAACATCTGTTGGGTCACTGACCAATTTGAGCTCCAGTTAGGACTCTCATGTGGTGGGGGAGGACCCAGGAACTGAATCATTTACATCCAAGTCCACCACCACCCCTAACATCTCAATCCTCCCAACTGCTCCTCATCCCACTGTCCTTGGCCGCTCCCCTAGAATGGAAGCTGTCTCTTTTGCAACAGACACCTGACCCCCTGCCCCCATCTCCCCTGTTGCCCTGAGTGTGGAGGACATTGACATCCTGAGGCAGATCTCTGTAGGACAGACAGCAGTGCTGAATGTTCTCCAGGTGCATACCCTCCCTACCTCAACATCTACATGCAGCACACAAATACACAAACAAGGATAAACCCACATGCATGCACACTCACAAGACAGACAGCACACCCGCCCCACAGACATACCACCAGACAGTACACATGCATCCACAGACACACCGCAGACCACACAACCCTCTGCCTCCACAACTCTATCCTTGCCTCTCCTCATACACACGCAGCCCAGAAACTCCACGTCTGTGCCTTTGACCTCTTCCCTACTCAAACCTACCAACCCCGTCCCAAGAAGAGGAAACCCACCGCCGGGCCTGCCATCTACATCTGGCCCACCACCCGCCCACTGAGAAAAAAAGAGCTCCAAATCACCCTTACTAGAAAATCCCTCCCAGTCTCCTAAATCCAAACACCCTCCAGTAACCCATACTTCCCCAGCCCAGTACCTCCAAACCCAAAATAACCAGTCCCAAAAATCCACTTCCCTCTATTCCTGTTATACCATTCCACTTTACTGCATCTCCAAACTTGTAAAGCCCATCCCATTCCCCTCTTCTAGCCCTCCCACTATAGATGACCCCCTTATTCTGACTCTACCACTGCAGTGAACCCACTGTCCCTCAATCTATCCCTACCAATGCAGTGGACCAACCCCTCTCAATCTGACCCTGCCACTACAGTTAGACATCCTTCCTGATTCCATTCTTCCCCAAACCCAACCCAGTCCCCTCTAGGTGTGTCCCTTTGGTGCTTGGCATGCCCCTTAAATGCCCCTTCTATGGGAGGTGTCTCTTTGAAAGCAAAGTGTAGGAAAGCAATGCAAACTATGATTTGTTGCTCTCCAAGCTTTGGAATTTATTGGACTGGCCATTGGCCTTTTTTCTTACCACAGTACACATATGATTTTGCTGAATAAAGCATTTTATATTTATTTTTCCATACTTCTGTGTCCTCAAAATGAATTTTGGTTGAAATGTCCTTCCTGTGTAAATTGTGATGTTGGTATACAACGACGCTGGGGTGGATTGCATATGGTCCATGGAGTACAAGCACTTGGTTAGTGTGGATCCTAGGTTGTTGTGCCTACTTTGGCTTGATGTCAATGTTAGCATTGGTTCAGTTAATGAGTGTGACATGAAGTCACACAGCTTTGTTTAGGAAAGCACAGTTCCACCTGGCTCATGGTTTCAGATGTCAACGTAGTGCAAGTGTGGCAAAGGCCAACAGTTTTTCAAAAGCATGCTGCATATGTTTGTAATGTGCACCTGTCTCCACAGCACACCTGGGTACATATGGACTATGACTACATGGTAGTGACTTGGGGCACACTCATTAACACAAAGTAATGTTACAAGACTTGTTTGTGAGTAGATAGTGGTGGGCCCATGTCTGTGCCTTCTATAAATCTGGTATCTGACTAGTGACAATGACAACTTTGATATAGGTGGCATGCCACTGTAGGCCAATACCCATCAAGGCTGTAGAACCATCTGATAAATGTTCTGCCCCCATGGTGAGTATAAGGTGCGCATTTTTTTGACAGTGTCCCTACCCTGTTAACTCCAAGGAATCCACTTTCTGCAGATATTCCTGTTAGGCAAGGTGTCTGTGGTCTTGATTGGCCAGTGCCTTAAAATTTAGATATCAGTCATTCCATCCTGATTTTGGTTGGGTACAAGAGCTGGTGTGTGTAGGATACTTCGAGAGATGAACATGTACTTTGAAGTGGATTTCAGAGGGGTCATACCCACACAAGTAGAGATTATGCAGGCCAAGATGTAATGTTGAAATGTACACTTGTGGAGATTATGTGGATGTAAGTAAGCAAAAACAGTTTCCAGTTAAAGTTGAGGATGTAGTATGTTTTAGCTGCAGCTTGCTGTATGCCACTGAATGTTCATTACAGATTGTTAAAATGGCCGCTTTGAGAACACCGGCATATGCAAAACCTATTGGCATCACAGGACATGTTGCCTCCACCTAGTCTTTCCTTGGCTGAGTTATGTGGGGGCATAAGTGCTATGTTACACTTTTGTAGGTAGATGGTTTCACTGATTGCTCATTCCTGCCCTTTGATACTGCCCTGTTATGGAGGTGTTGATTGCTCATATTGTACTGTCATGATGCAGAAGCATTGGATAGCAGTCCATTGCTTAGAGGGCCATAGCCCCTGGAAGTGAAAAGTCAAGGATGTGTGGTGGTGGACCACCTGGGGACAGACTACTCCTGGAACGCATCCCCACACTTGCTAGTATACTACACAGGGAGAGGTTTGGTGCCGTGGCCAGGGCGACGCTGGAATCTGGGGATCACGGTTCGATCCCTGGCACCGGCGGCAGATTAGCCCAGCACCATGTGACTCTGGGCAATAGCTTGCTTAATCTTCCCGACGGCCCCCAGCGCCTAGAGACCTTTACAGGTGATTGTTCGCGCTTTATAAATGTGGATTATTATTACACACACACAGGAACTAATGGCATTCTGACTTTGAATGTCAGAGTTATGGGGACATTGAGGTAGCGAAACGTATTGGAATGATATCTCTGGATGTGCTAATGATAAGAGATTGCTCTGTTACAAGAGAAACATGTGACACCGGAACATTATACCCAATTCCATAAGTCGTTGTATTGTCAACATTTTTTCATCCTCTGATTGTCGTTTGGCTAGGGTAGCCCTTGTGAGGGTCCATACGGGATGCCATTTAGCCCATTAAACACTGCCACGGAGCCGGAGGGCTATATGTCTTAGGAAAGGGTATCCTTGATGTTTTTAAAGAATAGGGGTTTGTGTTTCAGTGCAGAATGTGGACAAAGCAGACTTCTTTCTGCAAATATCAATCATCCTCACATGGTGTACCCATATCCTCTGGCTTAAGGATGGCTATGTCAATTGTGTGGAAGAGCCCCAGATTAAGCACCCTGTCCCCCAGCATCCTCGCTAGTGCTGGCAGCTTACCTTACACAATGGGCTGTTCACTGGTCCCTCCAACACTGTTGTTGGATCCTACATCCAGAGACTCATGAGTTCTCCTACTACTCTCCAGTACATAATCTGCATATTCTAAATGTTATTATTCATTAGCAGCTGACACTACATCCTGAGGAGCTTGATACTGAATAGCTGGGAATAACATTCTAAGAAGATGACCCAATACACATACATATTGGGTGTGTTATGCAGTGCCCCCAGTACACACATGGTGACGGCATCCTACGTTGTTGTTTGTCCATGCATTTTTCACATTCCTGAGGGATTCAGTCTCCCAATATTTCGGTGACAACTGGGACACTATAACTTCTAGATTGTTGTAGTGGTAAGTACTGTAATCAGTACTGAGTTTCTGGGTCTGGGGACTTGCGAGTTGTCTAGGGCCACTATCCCCAGAGCTTGGCTGTAGACTGAGGCATCACTATGTCAGAAATAGACTGTGGTTCAGTTGCAACCTGTGATGTTAGCCATGCTGACAGATGCTTAAACACACCACCCCCATCAGATTGAGTAAATGCTTCGCTTTTACTTTGCAACATAACAAGCTGGAATGCACACAGAGTAAGATAAGTCAGGGCATCTCCTGTCCTGCCTCCTCTGTTGCTCAACAACAATCTAGAAGATGTTATATGCTTATGGATCAACTGCCCCAGATGCACGCTAGTCAAGTAACCATCAATGAATCCTTCACGATGTGTTGTTGTGGCCTATACATTCCCCTTAGTGTAAAAACGCAAGCTAGATGTTTCTAGATTCCTGACTGGATTGAATCTACCTGTACGTGATCTGGCAGAACATGCAGTCATCAACACCCCATTGGCTGGTACATGAGATACTCAGAGTGGTTCTGCGCACTGCCACATTGACCACTCATGCGTTGGACAGCCTCCTGCCTAGTCTTTTTTTTTTTCTTCTTTTTTTTGTCCTCATATATGCCACCAGATATTATATGCTCTAGATGGGTCTCTCTGTTGCCTTCTATACTGACATTCCTGAAGCCGCCCCGGGGTCACTATATAGCTGACAGAGATCTCCCAGAGGTGGGTTGTTTCCTTATCCAACTCCCCTACCTTTTGATGGAGTACCTCAGACTAGGGGAGGACAAGACCGACACAAACCTCTGGCATAATCATCGGACCGTTTACTTATTTGACCAGGCCTCTAGTTTCGACCATACATTCTCTGAGCTTTCAGCTCGACCAGCCCTGTCCATCTTACAAACTTCCATAATACTTTTTAAACAGTCTGCAAATCTAGGAGGAGCCACTGACTTCCACTCTTTACATATCTCCCTCCTAGCTATAACTACCACGTAGAAAATAAACTGTGAGGAAAAGTTGTTAATATTATACTCACATGGGAGACCAAAGAATACTAGCCTAGGAGAACAGGGAATAGTTGTTGATAAGACCTCCCCCCGAAAGCCAACTATCGCCCTCCAATACTCCCGAATCTCAGGGCACTCTAGGAATATATGCATGTCATTTGCTGCTAAGAATTTACAACAGGGGCAATAATAGTTCTCCTGTGTTACCTTACACAATTTAGCCGGGGTCCAATACACCCGATAAGCCGTAAACAGATGGTTCCTCCTTAAATTAGCTGGTTTTATTAATCTCTGGGACAAGGAGAAAGAATCTGTCCATATCTTACTAATCTCTTCGGGATATTCAGCTATGGTATTACCCCAGAGGCTTATCAGCTCGAGATCTAGATTTCCTTTTGCCTCTGTGAGCAATTTATACCAAAATGACACTTCTCGATTCCTGCCCCCCCTGCAAATTGAGTCAAGAATTCCAGTATCTTTTTCCCGCTGTAATGCCTAGCTTGACCACCATGCGGATAGTTGATAAAATTTAAATCATGTCAGTGACCCGTTTGTAAGTGACATCAGGGAGTTCCAATCCATAAGACCTGAGACCACCCATAAATCCCCCCATTTCTGGACTCCAGCTGTTCTCAGAGGCAGAGATAGCTGGTCCTGAAGACACACTTGTGTGCCCGGGGAATCCCAGATTGGAGTATATATGTGGTAGTATGGAATTCCCAAGGCCTTCCGGATAAACCCCCAATTCCTAAGTGCGGTCTGCAAAATCTTAAGATGGACTTTCTTAAAGAATTTCTGGTCGCCAAACTTAAAAAAAAAAACTCTTGGCCTTTTGATAAATCATGTTATAAAGCCTGAAATAAACGGCCCTGTGAAGATGAATCTAATACGTTAGCGAGTAGCCTGAAGTTTTTAAAATGGAAGGCATGACAGTACAATAATAGGTCTGGTAAGGCCAGACCCCCAATCTTTAGACCCCTCCCTAATTTTTTCCAGGCTATCCTGGGAGATTTGCAAGCCCAAATAAAAGAGTCAATCTTGCCCTGAAGGTTCGCAATTTCTTTCAACGGAAAAGATAAAGGGATGGAGTTATATAGAAAGGTCAACTTAGGAAGTATGGACATTTTAATGAGATTAACTCATCCATATATATTTAATGGTAGACTACCCCATCTTGTTAATGTTTTAATAATGTCTTTCACTACAGTCTGCCAACTGATTTTCGGGATATTCTTTAGTTCTTGAGTTAAGTAAATTCCTAAATATCGCATTTTTTGTTTTACCCCCTGAATAGGAATATTGTTGTTCCACCCCATTATTTCTGTCTTCTCCCTATTAATCTGGTAGCCTGACAACCTTCCAAATTCCTCAGCTAAGGCAAATAGCCTAGGTATGGCTTCTATGTGATTAGAGGTATATAAGAGAAGGTCATCTGCGTATAAGGCAGTTTTTAGCTCCATGTTTGCCATTCTAAAGGGTTGAATTACATTATCTTCTCTAATACCACAAACAAAAGTCTCCATATAAATGTCAAACCAAACGGGGGACAGGGGGCAACCCTGCTGGGTTCCTCGGGATATATTAAACCAATCAGATAGAGCCCCGTTAACCAAGACTTTTGCTAGTGGGTTCTGATACAATGATTTAATACCCTCTATAAAAGTTGGAGGGAAGCCAAACGCAACCATAGTGGCCCTTAGATATTTCCAATTAACCTGATCGAAAGCCTTGGCCGCGTCTATTGCGACCAAGGCTAACGGAAGGCCTTTACCTTCAGCGTAATCTATGGCTCCTATCACCTGAAAGGTTAATTCGTTCAATTGTCTTCCCGGGATAAAACCCCTTTGATCAGAGTGAATTATGGATTTTATTATTTTAGCAAGTCTAGTAGCTAAAATCCCGGAATATAACTTCATATCTGAGTTCAGTAGGGAAATTGGCCTATAAGATTCTATTTTCTTAAGGTCTTTATTGGGTTTTGCAAAAAGCGTTATTGTAGCTTCAGCCCATGTAGGGGGGATACTGTGACCCTGGGTCAATAAACAATTAAAAAGTGTAGTAAGGACGGGCACCAGTTGTTCTGTATCGTCTAAGTAAACCTCGACCGGTAGCCCGTCTGAACCTGCGGCTTTGCCCCGCTTCATTTTCTTTAATTGATTTATTACTTCTCCCTCCATAATATCACTTTCTAAATACCTCCTATCTGGATCAGAAATTTGGGGTAGATTTCTCTGGGTCAGCCAGGTCTTGATCTCTTCTAGCTCTGGATTCTTATCCTCGGTGTAGAGACTTTGCATAAACCTCCTGGTTTCCTCTCTGATACCTCCATCTTCCACAATTAAGACCCCTGTCTCTCTCTGAATTAGAACTTTAATGTTATTCCTGTTTCTTTCCTCTCTAGATTTCCACGCTAGGAGGGCCCCACATTTTTCTCCATATTCAAAGTTCTTTAATTTGCTGGTCTCCCATTTTTCTTTTATGATTTTCTCGTCACTGATTTTAAGTTGAAGTTGTAAATCTGAAAGCTCCTTCTCTAATGCCGTGATCCTCTCTGTGTTTGAAGAGATGGCTCTTTGTAACTCAGAGTCTTTTCTGATTATAGCCTCCAGTTCTTCCCACCTTTTGTTTTTTATAGCCTTCCTTTTATACCCCATTAGAGAACTCAGGACCCCTCTCAAAAAGGCCTTGTAAGTTTCCCAGACACCCTGAGGGGTAGAGGAGCCGATATTAATTGCAAAGAATTCATTAGTCTTCTCTCTCACTTCTCTTTTGACCTGATCACCAAGTAGCAATGTCCTCTCCAATGTCCATCTGGTATTTAAGGGACTCAAACTTAATAGGAGGACCAATTCCAGAACAGCGTGGTCTGATATCCCAACAGGTGTAAATGAGATGGAGCTGATATCTGAGAGAAGGTGTTGAACGACTAGAAAGTGGTCTATCCTTGAATAGTGTTTGTACTTTTTACTATAAAATGTAAACCCCCTAGTAGAACCGTATTTAGTCCTCCATACGTCTAACAGGTTGAAGTCTTTCATCATACAGCCTAAGGCAGAGAGTGATTTAGTGGGAGCGTGATACTTGGCTTTGGAGGTTCTATCTAGAATCTGATCAAAAACCAGGTTAAAATCACCCCCTAAGATCACTGGGCCCATGGTCCCAAGTAAAGCTGCCGCTAACTTAAGTAACGGACCAGGGTTATCATCGTTGGGGCCATAGTACGCAGCATACGTATAAGGGATCTAATAAATGGATATAACTGCCACCAACCATCTTCCTGTCTGATCAGTTTCATATTTTTTCAGACAAATCCCTCTATTTGCCCGAATAATTATTGTGACCCCCTAGTTGTTCCCATATGCCTGGAGCATACAATTTCCTGCACCCACCTCAATTTCCTAAAAAGTGCACTACAAGCATTTGCCTCAAGATGGGTTTCCTGAAGCATCATAAGGTGCGCTTCTGAATTTCTTAAAAACTCACAGACCCGGGACTGCTTCCTTCTTTCCCCCAACTCATTCACATTCCATGAGAGGGTTTTAAAATTGTGTAACCTACTCATGACCCAGCTCTTATTTCCCGCCCATCTAGAACCTTGTATAAAAGAACTTCTTCCATATATGAGGATTTTTTATCTTTCCCCCCCCTACGCCCTCCACCCAGAGCCCCAACCCCCTCTCCCCCCAGAGGAACCCCCCCAACATACCAGACGATGACACCGCCTTTGGAATCCCAGGAGAAAAACCTCTGGCTGAATTCAAACTTAAACTGATCTTGACAGCGGTAGCTCGCTTTCCCCATTTTTATTATTTTATTTTTTTTGCACCCTTTTGCCTCCTGCCTAGTCTTGATGATGCCTATGAGCTTGTACTTGAACACAGGTGACTGTATCGCTCTTGGGCAACTTTTAGTGATTGAAGACACCCTCAAACCATGTGGTAATTTGCTTGTCATGCATTGGTAAAACCCAACAGGGACTTATGGTCCCAAACTCATTAATCCCTGTTTGCAAGGAATCGTTAATCCTTAGTATAGTATAGGCGCCTTGTCTGCTGGTACACCAACAGCATCAAGTGCATGGTGTGAAGAAGAAATCTATCCCTGATAGATCCACAAGGCTTGACATTCTTATGCAAAATAGTGTGCTGTAGCTGGTCCACGTGAGGTGTTGCTAAGTAGCCTGCTTGGTGCTTCTATTGGTAAAAGCATACAATTCCTTTGATTGTGTATACATGTTTGCCACTCTGTCAAAGGTGGAAATGGCAGGGCAGCTGCAACAACACAGATGTGTTTTTGATGCCAAGCCAACTGCACAAGTCAAGTGTCACCCTCTTTAAGATTGTGCAGGGGGACTCATCTGCGCTGTCCCCTTTCCCAACTTCTCTTTGCCCTGCTAATGTAGCCACTAGCCAACAAATTTGCCAGGGGTGTTAATAAAGAGGAGTTTAACTGGACAATGAGGAACAAAATAGTATCCATTGATGCAGACAACATGCTGCTCTACAACCAGTCTATCTGCAGGGACATTTCATATAATTCTGTAAAACAATCTGATCTGCAGAATGTGTCGAGTTTGTGTGTTAAATGTGCCAAGTGTTGTGTTTTTGCCCTCTGTATGGGTTATCCTACACAAGAGGTGATGGCGGATGAGCAGAGTGTCATGTGTGACCTTAATGTTTTTCGGTACTTATGGAGCTGTAACTGTGATGATGCAAGGTATCTCATTGTGTAAATCTTATCATGGCCATATCCTCATTAAGTCCACAGATGTTTTATTTTATCACTCTTCCAGTTACAGGCCTATGCTGCTTTTCACTTCCTGAGGAGACACTGCTCTCCTGCTTCTTGTTATCTTGCCATTACCATACAGTGGCTGCGCCTGGTGCCACCTCGAGTGAGTTTGACACCATGCTGTGCGGGTTGATCTCCTATAGTGGCATGATAAGTGTGGCTCTGTGTACGCTGCATCTGGCAAAGCAAAGGCTGTCCAGGCTGTGCATTTTGAAAGGAATGTTATGTGGCAAGACCACTGCAATGGCCAGTGCGAAGTTTGATTGTTAGGCAGTTGTACAAAGCAAGCATGTTCTCAAATGGCAGAGAACATGAGATAGCAGGATCAATGATGCTCCCTGAGCACAGCTCACTTGTGGAGCTGACAACCTGGTGAAAATGTGTTTTGGGGGTAGTAGGCCTGTGGCTACTGAGGGATAGGATCCCATACTCTCAGTCTCGTATTATGCACGTCCTGGATCATTTCCATAAAACCATTGTTGGGAAGGACTGACAGCATGGAGAGACATAGGATTGAGCTCAGTGGGGGACCTAATCATGGTGTGGGAGCACATAACATGTGTCCAGTTGCAGGAAGATCCTGACATTGCAAAGGTCCATTTCTTGGCACATGGCACAATAATGGCTGAGTGTCATATCCTGATTCTGCACATTGGCCCCTAATCCATGGCTTGCGCGTCATGTGTGTAGTTTGGTGACTGTGATCTTATTTATTCATGTGCTTGCAAACATGAAGAATCACTATCACCTACTCACTAGCTATGGGACACTGATATAGTTTGAGTCCTCCACTGCCGAGGCACTACAGATGTACAATATCTCCTGATACCAAAATCCAGTCCATTTAATTAGACATCTGACACAGGGCATGTATCACCTCAACTGTCTGACCCAGAAAGTTTGTGCCCTGCCCATTGTACACACAATGTAATGCACCTAATTTGATTTTGATACATATGTTCTAGACATGGCTGTATGTTGCAAACCTGTGTTGTGGAGTTACAGATTTACTTGGCAGAGTGAGAGGTTAGTTCAACCTCCTTCATTGGAGAAGATGCTGAGAGGGAAATTCCAGCAGATGATGGTTTTAAAGGTATCCAATGAAAGTAAAGATTTGTAAATGCTCATCACATGTTAGGCCATTTGCAAACATTTCTATGCCACTGCATTCCCTAACCTACAACACTTGTGCACAGTGACTTGCTTATGATGTCGGGCTGAGGCTACTGCACAGCACAGTGAGTGAGTTGTGCGCCTCCAGAGGATTGCAATAGCTAAGCTGTGGGACAATTTGTTACATGAAGAGCCACTGGATGGGTGTAGGACGTTGTAGGGTGAGCGTCAGAGATGGATGGGTGGACCTATGAGAGGTGTTCCAGACAAGGCTATAGGAGGCAGCTGCTCTGTCATGTGAAGCAGACTGTCTGCATGACATTTCCTCCTTTGTTCAATTGTAGGGGTGTCTTTTAGACTACACATATACTATAATGTCAACTGTTGACAAAGGCTATTGTATTAGAGGCTGCGGTCTAACCCCCTATGCCTGGGTTGTGAGGTGTGTGTGTTGCTGACCTTCCAAATACACATGATCCTTCTGTGCTGTTCTCTCTCTTTATGTTTATCGTGTTGTTGATTGTGTTCCATATGCTCCTGTTGTAGTATGCTTGACTCATTGCTGGATGTTTGTTCTGCCCATCTGACCAGAACTACATTTCTTGCTTAATGAGAGATGAATTACTATCCATCCCAACTTGTGCCCGGGACATGATAATGACCTGACAGTGAGGTTTTGGTTTTGATGTTGAAATGTCTTGTGACTCGTATGCAAGAACAATCATTGTGCCATAAGCCAGAAAACACATTTCCCTGTGTCTGTCTTTTGTATGTGAGAAATTGTTTTAGTTTGGAGATGTGTGTCTTCCTTCATCCAAGCTGTTGGATGATGAACCATCCCTTGTGCACTTGCAGATTTGATGCCTGCTCTGTGCGGACTGTTATTAGTTTATACCTTTTTTGAGTGCTGTGAATGCAAGTGTGACATTTTGATACCATGCCCTGACTGTACAGGTAGGTATTGCATCCCATGCCCTGCTGGCTGGCCTGAGTGAACAGTGGTTGGTGAATGGCATGGGTCTACTAGGGGCGTGTCACCTGGCATGGCAAAGCATAGGGTGCCCCAAGATAGTTGTGTCCCAATGTACCTGAGTGCGGTGTGCATGCAGTTACCTGTGTTCATGGTAAGGATTGTATGTAAGGAATTCATCTGTTTGCGACCTGCTCTGGTCTGCTCTGAGCTGGATCCTTCTCATTATGTTATTCCTGACATATCCTGCATCCCATTCTGGTTGTATCTCCCTGTGATGACATGCCTACGTGCCCTGCGGTGAGGCTGAGATAATAGTGATGGAGGCTTTGTTGGATGCCTACTCTGACACTGCTGTACTCATCAGGTCACATGATGTGGGACTGTGTGATTGGGCTGATGGGGGAGTGGCAGTACAAGCTTTTGTGTAGACATGTATTGATCTGTTAATAATTGTTGCATCCGGTTAAGTGAGGTGTGAGATAGTAAACAAGCTAGGCATAGGTTTTCAATCTGATTGGGTGGATGTATGGTCTTGCTACTTGGTTTATAAGCAATAGAATTTGACTTCACTTTCCTGTATGATTTATACATGTTGTTTCTTTTGAAGCTATCCAGAGTAGATAATGTACTTCTGTTATGGCATTTTGTAAGTAGCAAGGTAATTAGGATGAATGGTGTCACTTGCTGCAATGTGACTTCCTATGACATTAGATGTTGTGGTCTTTGTATGTGTTTTAGATATTAGGATTTAGCCTGTGGAACACATGCATGTAGCTGCAGGCATGGTGCCAGTGAATATGTCTCTGTGGACATACTTTTGTGAGTACATTGAAGTTCAGTTCCCCTGTGACTTTTAATTGTGTGTTGTGGTGTGCTCATGCATTCACTTTGTGATACATACATATATGTGCACATGGCCATTCCTGTTCCAACGAAAAAATGTGTATTTCTCCGATTATTTTGTGGTTTGAATGTACATGCCTGATGAGGACATTACTTTATTTGACATACACAACATGACACGGAACCAGGGTTGGATTGGGGTCAAAATTAGGCTTGGGCATTCTAAAAGAAAGTGGCCCCCATTCTGTGATCATCCCTTTCATTATAGCCTCAGGGCATTTACCTGGCAAGGGAGGTGTCACGAAACACACTGCTGCTGATCAAAGGTGTTGGGGGTAGGTGATAATGGGCAAATAAAACCTGCCTCCCTGTGCGGCCCTTGCATAAAACCCACCCTCCCTGCAACTGCCATGACCTAATGGTGATGGCCCGGTGGGGGAGATAATACTACTTCAGGCAAGGCACGCGAGGTGGGGCACCAAGTTGAGAATGACCATTTGGACCAGGGGCCCCCTCTGCTTTCAGTTTTTGAATTAGTTTTTTTAATTGGGTGCATGTGGTCATATTGGATTGTTGAAAACCTTCTTTTTCACTTTCCAAGTCTTTGTGTGTTCTTTCACTGACTTTGATTGCTTTTAGGTGAACCTTTTCCGTATCGTTTGATGTTCCTTGGTTCTTCTCGTTGCTGTGTGGTTCCTTTTTAAAGTAAAGGTTCCTCACATGGTTTCCCTAAACTGTATCCCCAATTCCAGGGTCCTGGTGCAGTGCTTCACCTTTGTTTAGATTGTTTATGATACTCCAAAATTCTCGAGAATTCGTTTTTTTGCTCATGATTAAGAGATTTCCCAAATCGATTCCTTATATACTGCCTTAGCGGTCCACAACTTTTTCTGGTAGTTTTTCCTCAACCTCCTAATGATGTTACAATTTGGTTTAGTTCCCTGTTTTTCCATTCTCCGTTGGGTCTGTAACTTCCGGCCTATTTTTCTCTTTTCGAGTCTTAAGTCGGTGTTGTACCAGGGTTCTATCTGTACTTTAACTGTTCTTTGTGTCCCTCGTGGAGCGGAGTGCTTTTCCATCAGATCCTCTACCAGGATTTCCCAGTTTTTCACAAGGTCTCCGTCTTCTAAGTGGCCGCGTTTTGTCATAAAGTTACTGACTGAGGTCTGAATGTTCCTCGTTTCTCCTCCCCTCCACTTTATTTTCTGGAGGTTAAATTTCTCATGTTGTTGCAATAAGGAGGACAATTTTTCAGCCCTAGAAACTGCAACGGTCATCCGTAAAATTTGGGGGAGGTGGTCACTTTCTATGCGTTAAACTATGGTGTAATCCTCAATGGCGTTTTTTAGACTGTCACTTACTATTGTGAAGTTTGTAGTAGACTTAACCTTGCCACTCATGTATGTTGGTACCGGCGGAGAGTAACCGTTTTTTTCGCTGTTTAGGATTATTAGGCCCATTGTTTTAAGTTTACACGGTGAGGCTAATTTGAACCTTTCTTCTGATTGTTGCTACCCTTATCAAAGCTCCTTAGATTGCAGTTAAAGTCCCCTGTTATTATCAGTGGGCTTTGTTTGTTAGATTTTTGTAGTACTTTAATTAGTTTTGTAAGCGTTGCCATTTTTTATTTTTTTTGCTTCTCGGTCAGGGTGAATGTAAACGTTTAAAAATAGCAGCTGCAGCTGAGGCTTTATTATGATTTTTGTAACTTGGACCCAGCTTAGCCCTACGTCCTTTTCCTCTGTCTCCCAGTTAAATTTTTGCGACACGTATGTTGATAGGCCTCCTCGTGGGTGCCCATAGTTCATTAGGGTCAACTGGGCAGTCTCCCAAATAGGCTGATTCAGCCATTTCAACATTTTTTTTAAGTGGGCCTATGGTATCAAGAAGGCAGTCCTGACAGGATTTTACACCTTTATCTATGCCCTTCATTGGATCTATGAAGGTTTTTGATATAAAGGCTACCACCTTGGGGGTCCAATTCTGGTGTTGCAGCAACTTTATTTGGAAGGGAGCGTCTCGAACATTCAGAACAGAGTCTAGATCTAACCTCCTTTGGGATATTTTTCCTCAACCAAAAGGAGAGGTAGTCAGCTACATGTTTTGATGGGGTCCATTCTGGGGATAAAGGGTGCTTTATTAGTAATGGGTCAAACATTAGATCTCCAAACGGATCCAAGAGTCCCATGTTAGGATCTGAGGCCTTAGAAGCCTCTTCAGAGCTTCCCATTCCCCTTGCTTGTGCCTCCTCCACCTCTGTATTAAAGTCAGAAGACAAGGAAAGCTCAATTTCTGGATCAAAACTTTTGTCACTATTAATATCAATAGGGAGCTCAGGGCCTTCTTCCTGCCAATATGGGGTGCCCGAGGCACCATTCTTGTCACCGCCTTGGGAGCGTGATGAGGGGATGGAGGTCTTTGCTTTTTTTGAGTCCTTTTGTTCTTTGCCTCCAGAAGCCTTCTTCTTTGGAGCCTTAGTTGTTCCTGCCTGTTTGCTATTAGAGGGGCGTGGGGACACGTTGCTGATATTGTTGTGTCTGTAATTGATTTATTTTAAAAAAATAGACAAATTATTATTGAAGCTCTTAATATTATAAGTGATTGTCACCCTTTTCTCTTTTATTTATTTTTATAATAATTGGGCAGTGAATTCTTACTTAGTAGCCTAGCAAGGTAAAATGACAGTCGATTGGAGTCGAGCAGCTGATCGCAAAGGAAACGGACAGTTATTTCAACTGCCAGTAGGGAAAAGATGTCAGAACAGCTGACTATGCGGTCGCGATTGTAGGATAGGAAGGGCAGTGTCCCAAAATCTCAAAATCTCCCCCACGCATGCAACGTGCATGCGTGGGTTGCTCCCAAGGTACTTTCCTCAAAGTTCATGTCCGTTCCTCGTTATGGCAAAGGATCGCTTCGCGGGGGCCAGAATGTGGTTGAAAAGATCATCAATCAATTTAGGGAGGCACAAGTATCAAGAGAGATGCCCGTCATGCCGATGAGACGGGGGGAGACCCGAGATACCAGAACAGGCACAGAAGCGAGTGAAGCAGGAGCGTGATCGTGCGGAAAAGCGGAGACCGGTAGGCAAAATGTAAAAGTAAATATGTCTAACTAAAAGCCTAATCCATATTGAAATAGAACCGGGGTGAAGGGAGTAGCAGGGGAATAGGGGAAGAGGTGTCAGCCCGTCAAGTGGGAGATATAGGCACAAGGCAAGAGCGTCATAGAGAGTAAAAAAGTACATATAACATAATGGTCTTGAGTGTACACATCATACACAAAGGAGAGACACTGAGATAAATAAAAAATAGTAAGCAAGCACTCGAATTCAGTCATGGAATATATAGATAATGAGAACAAAATATAGAAGCTTTAGCTGAAAGGGTGTACTTATCTTTCTGAGCAGCAGCAACAAAGAAGGAAGATGACTGGTCACGATGGGACTTTATGCTTCTTTAGAATGTTTATTGAAGTTCTATGTTGTTTAATTGTTGCTGCTGAGGTGTGGCATTAAAGGAGATTTGCTTAATAAGGCCTCCGTGTCATTAATAAAATCCAGATTTTCTGCCAAGCAGGCTGTGAAAAATCTAAATTTTGCTAGTATATACAGATTTATGTTGATTTCTAATTTGTTTTTATAGCATTTATTTAATTTCATTTTCATTTTTATTGGTTGATTTGGTTTGTAGTTAATTTTTATTGGTTTTTAAAGCTTGGGTTAAAATTGTTTTGGCAGTTGTTTCCTTATTTGGAAAATGCTAAATAATGATAAATAATGGTTTATTTTGTTATATGTTTTAAGTTTAGAAATATTTAAATATTTCTTTATTAGATAATAATGAGTAAATGCATAACATTTTTATTTTTATTTAGTTACTTTGTTTCTTACATTTATTTATGTTGTGATGATAGTAAGGTTGCATATTGTGTAGTGGTGGTTTATTTCAGTATTACATTTATTTTTAGTTAATTAATCTTTGTTTGTGTGTGGATTTTTTTATATTATTAATATGATGGGGCTTATTTTTATGTTAGGCAGAAGCACAGACTAGGTCCTAGGACCGACCAACAGCCGGTTGGCAGCCCGACTGACTCATTTCAATGTGACTGAACACTGTTTAGTCACATGCTCCCTTTCCTCAATGGGAGCTCATGTTATGCCAGTAAACCACCTGTAAGATAGGCTCCCATTGAGGACATGGGGGTGCAGTTCATCTCTGCAACCCCGTGGCAGGTGCCACAAGGTGCCTGTCACAAGGTGCAGGGATTATCAGAGGGGCATCATAGCTGTACCCTCTGCTTCCAAACAGAGGCCGTGCAGCAAAGGGGGCCCCAAACACTCTTTCTGACATGGTTTCCATGTCGGACAGGCTGGCATGGAAAACATGGCGGAAACCGTGCATCGTAATCAGATGGGCAGAATGACCCCCCTTGAGATTACTAGCTGGCTTTCGACAGGTGGACAGGCTCTCTGAGCCAGTCGGAAGACAGCAGGAATGACCAGGTGGTTTACTTTCCAACCGCCTCCATCATAATGAGGCAGTCATAAAGTGAACCAAGCGGCCCAATACAATACGATATTGAGCCTCATTATGAAGATTTCAGATCGATCCCTTGACGGAATGGTTTCCGACCGACTCAGGGTCAGTGAGTCCGACCAACCAATTATGATGTTTCCGAACACTTTTCGGCCGGACTCACATTGACTTCAATGGGAGCCTATGTTCGACCGACATCACAAGCTCCTATTGAAGAAAGTGGTCATTGCGGAAAGTCTTGAACTTTTGTGGCAGGCACCCCATGGGACCTGCCACACTATGCATGGTTGTAAAGAGGAGTACCATGGGTAGCCCCATGGGCCCCAACCTAGAGGCCTCCGGGTGAAGGGGACCTCCAATGGGCCCCCAAAGTCAGTTTCCAACAGCCAGTCTGACAAACTGAGTCGGAAAGGCTACTGAATCTGACATCGTAACACGTCAGCCGAAAACGCGGTCAATTAACCTGTACGATTCAGCTCGACCGACTCGGTTTCTCCAAATGCTGGTCAGAACCGAGTCAGAAAGACCAAATGGTTACCTTCTATCGTAATTGGTCAGTCGGAAATTTTTCTGAGTCGGTTGGAAGAATGTCATTCGGAGCGTTGCCGACCAACATCGTAATGAGGCCCATTTTTGTTTACAATATTTGCGTTTCGATGTTAGATGTATCAATGTTTTTACTGACAATATGTTTAATTCAACGTTTGTATATTTTTTCAAATAAATATAGGATGTCGATATTTTTATTGACGATATTAGTGCGTTGATAATTTTGTTGTTCAATTTTAGGAGTGTCAATATTATGTCATTGATCCTCAAGGATCAAGGGGAGGTTTAGCTGAGCTATCAAGGAAATTTGTCCCATACTGAGGTGGCTCTGTTATTATGGGAGGGGATTATAATTATGTTGCAAAACCCATTCTTGACCGATCTCAACCTCGCAGAGGGACTCTCCAGTTATTCGAGTAGCCAGTCAGAATGGGGACTTGTTGACTCCTGGCGGCGTTACCACCTGCAATAGCAGAACTAATCCTTCATGATCTCCACATGCTCCTGGATGTATTTCTCTGCACCCCAGATGTCGGTGAATCAGTACCCACTGTAGAATATCTTTCTAGAAACATATCCAATCATAACCCGGTATTACTACAATTGGGATGGCGAAGACTTTTGATGTGTATTCCCACGTGGAATCTAAAATCAGAATCCTTAGAGGACCACGTATCCTGGGAATCAGTGGGACATGGAATTAGACAATTCTTTGAGGACAAATCTAGAAGACCATCTTTCCTCAAGGCGGAGTTGGATACCTTGAAGATGGCTCTCAGGGGGACATGTATAGCTGAATCAGTGGCAGCGGGGAGTTCTTTATTGTTTAACCCCTTCAGTGCTGCGCAAATTTCGCTGCAGTGCTGAAGGGTTTAAAAGCATATTGGCTCATGACGGAAATGTTCCGTCATCAGCACCGGAGCACCGACGCTGATGACGGAACCGTTCCGTCATGAGCATGCAAGAGGTTAAGGTGTTAGCTTCAGAAGGAGCATTGAGGGACCTTGAACAACATAGACCGTTCAGCCCAGACCTCCAGCCTGCATTATTGGAGGCTAAGCAGAAGGTAGGAGCGCATATTGAAGGACTTAGATACTTTGATTATAAAGCCTATATGATCAGAACTCATGCAGAAAGAGATAAAGCTGGCATGTTCTTGGCCTGGCTCGTAGACCCTGCAAAATAGGGATTAGTAATAGTTCGATACAGACAAGGAAACTAGACTCTTTAGGCAAACGGACATCAATTGAGAATTGCGAGTCTCATATTAACATGACTAGAGAATATGGATTTCATTAAAGACACAGAGGCTGACATTATGCATATTCCTTTAACGCAGACCCAAGCAACCGCATACATCACAATAAGTAAAGTTCCAAAACAGAATAAAGGCAACACATAAAGCCTATGAGATAATAATAATCAGCCTCTTTTAAATGATTGAGGAATCCAAAGGGAAGAAGTTGAAGCCTCAGAGTCCAAGTTAATCTTCAGAACGAATGGAGAAAGTGAAGGTTTCCATCGGTGAGGAGATAGATGACATAAGGAATCCATTGATGATAATGATAAAAAACCAGTTCAAGGGTTATCTGAAAAGAGAAGGAAATTAGAGCGCAAAATAATTGACAAAAAGCAAAAATTCCAGCATAATACAGTAATAGAATGCATTACAATGAAATGTTAAATCCAGATTCTCTAGTCATGTTAATATGAGAATCGCAATTCATTACAAGACCGGAGGCTACATTATGCATGTTGGTAGCTATCTAAAACAACAATAGACATGTGTTCAATAGGTTTACAGTAATGACATGCAAAAGTACTGGCATTGGACCAATCAGCAGCTTTAAGGATGTCATCCAACTTACCTCCCGACCAGAGCGATTTACTGGCCATAGCACCTCCTAATAAATTAGCTTGAAATCTATTTACATCAATACCAGCTAGAATCATAGCAGTTTTGTCCCATCTAGCAATAGAAGAGGAGGACATTCCTTTGCGGGGCTTAACAGAAGAAATGAGCAATTGATTAACACCTTGAGGACGAAGGTGAACCATCCGTTGATCATATTCTTTCATGCACTCCATAACGCAGAGTTTGGGACAAAGCTCGAAACGAGGATAAAAGTTAGAACCAGACATAGTTTTAGTTCTCTTAAATATATCAAATTTGACACCAAACACATTGTAAGAACGTCTTGAAATTTCCAGAGCTCTGATGTCAGAAGCTCTTCTACAAGCGATTAGGTACAAAAGAGTGGCTAGTTTAATAGAAAGGTGTTTCCTGTTAAGAAGAGAATTAGATGGCCAATTATTGAAGAGGTCCAGAATTAGATTGACATCCCAAAGTGTCTCATATCTCGCTTTAGGAGGTCTCCTCAAGCGGATACTTTTCATGACTCTACAGATAATGAAATTTTTACCAATAGTCTTACCATTGATGAGGGAATGACCATAGGAAATAGAGGATCTATAGCAATTGATAGATCTATAACTCAGGCCCCTCTCAAATTGTTCAACCAAGAAGTTGACTATGTCAACAATAGGGGCCTCCAAGGGATCCAGATTCCTCTCCAAGCACCAACGTACCCATACTTTCCAGATATTATTATATCTGTAATGTGTGCCTGGTGCCCAAGATTCTCTGAGGAGATTTGAAGCCTTCTCCGAAAGGCCTGAGATTTCATTGGATCTCCTGACACTTTGCAGGCAAGAAGGGATAAACTCCCATTCAGAGTTAGGAGGTAAATTCGACCGTCTACGTCTGTAAGGAAATCTTCCAGAGAAGGAATTAAAAAGGGGAAACTGCAAGTCAGTTCTACAATGGTCGGGAACCAAGCCTGAGAAGGCCAGAAGAGGGTTATCAATAAGAGGCAACTCTATTCTTGTCTCACTTTCTGTAGAACCCTTTGAATCATGGCAAAGGGAGGAAAGGCATAACCTCGGATCTCTTTTCAAAATTGCAGAAAGGCTTGACTGCTAGAGCACCCGGGTCGGGCATTCAGCTGAAGTAGTTCTTGATTTGGAAAGTCAATCTGCTTGCGAACAAGTCTATCTCTAGTGGGCCCCAGAACTTGTTCATGCCATTGAATATGGAAACATTCAGTTTCCAATCACTGTAATCTATAAGGAACCTCGAGTTCCAATCCGCCGAGAAGTTTGCTTTCCCTGGAAGATATTCCGCTTTGAGGGAAATCATCCAAAGCTTCTTGGCTAGATTCGATAAATCTGCAGATTTCGTGCCACCCAGACAGTCGATATAAGCCACAGCCGACATATGTGTGGCTCAATGATTAGAGCAGCAGACCCTGATGCAGAGGTCTAGCCCGGGACCAGGGTTCAATTCCCCGCCTCGGCGGGTCTTGGGCTAAAAAATTCCACGGCCCTGATAATTCTCGCCTCGGTGCCTATTCCAATCATAGAGTCCCACTCTGCAACTCTGGGCAATAGCTTGCTTAATCTCCACAACAGCCGCCACAACGCTAAGGATGCCTGGCCTCCACCTTGGGGGTGCCCAGGAGTGGACGCCTCACAGGGAAAGCCAGGATAGGTTCCACAGCGGTATTCGTACAAGCGCCTTGAGACCCTTGCGGGTGAGTAGTGCGCTATACAAGTATAAATTTACATTGTCCATCTTTAGAATTACCGATCTTCCTTGAAGAGAGTGTTTGCAACTAATAAGGGCGTACAGTCCGGCAGTTAATTCGAGGAAGTTTATGTGGTGAAGAGATTCCTCTCGAGACCACAGACCACCATGGTTTTGATTGAGTAGACAGGCTCCCCAGCCATGAAGGCTCGCATCTGATTCCAAAACAATTTCTGGTTTCGGACCAAAGATTACTTTGCCATTCCACGCTTCTAGGTTGTTCAGCCACCAATTCAATTCTGAACAGGCTTCTTGGTCCAAACAAATCCGATCTCTGTACCAAAGTACGGATCTCAGGGCTCTTCCTTTGATCCTCTAAAGGTCCAGATAATCGAGTGGTCCAGGAAATATGGCTTGGATAGAAGATGAGAGAAGGCCTAAGAGTCTGGCAAGTTCCCTCAAGGGTAGGTCCTGATGTTTCAAAACATACCTTATTTCCTTTTTTATTTTTGAGATTGTTTCCCAGGGGAGAAGAAGAAGACAATGTATTGTATCTACAGTGAATCCCAGAAACTCTATGGACATTTTGGGAGTCAATGATGATTTTTCTCTCCTTCATTGATCTGCATTAGACATAGCCAAGTCTTGGTTAAAATAGAGATTACTACCATACTAAGATATCTGACCTTTGAGTTTAGCCACTGTAGGACTTGGCCTTTTTGGCTATGATTCCCTAAACTTTTTGCTTTCCCCCTAGAACGTTTTTCTGACATAGAGTTGCAGATTTAGCTTCTTTGGGTGCCTTGCCACTGCTGATCAGTGTCAAAGTGCAGAAGTTCCCTGCTTAAACTATAATGGTACTTGGTTGTCCATGATTGGTATATTTTCCTTACTAGTAAAGTCCCTAGTGATGTGCATTGTGTGTGCCAGGGCTAGTAATGCAAGGGTGAGCAGAGAAGGGAACTCAGGCCTGCAGTGTATGGCTTGCACGCAGTTTGCTAAGTTAGCATGTTGTCCTGACAAGTGCAACCACTAGTCAGGCCTTACTTTCCCTTTTGCATACACAAGAGGTGCCTCTATGGCAGGTTCCGGGTAACCCCTGGGCAGGGTGCAGTGTAGGTAAAAGTCAGGACATATGCTGAGGTGTGTGCTATGTTCGGACGGTGTAATGTACTCCATTTTGTTTTCACTGGTGAAAGGCCATTCTGCCCATAGGACAGAATAGGGGAGTCTTGGTGTTGTGTGTGTTAACCTAGTTTCCTATAGATTTAAAATGGAGAAGTTAAGCTGAGTTTCTATGAACTCACAGTGTCATAACGCATGTTTCTATGAAGGTGGTTTTGTCACTGTGTGTTCAGAAACCACTCTTTTACAAAGTGGCTGAGTTTTGTGCTTTAAGCATTTCTGTGTGTCTCTGCTGAATGTGGATTGACTGTCTGGATCTGGGAGGTGAGAGGCATTGGGAGAGGTCTTGACCCAGGAGGGGCTTGAGCTGGCACCAAGCTGGCCCGCATCTGGAGAGCAGGGGGAGGCAAAAAAGCCTGGGTTGGTGCTATAAAACAATTGACCCATCTCCAACTGAGTGATTAAGGATCTAGACCCCAGTATCAAAGGGGGAAAGGTGACACTGGAAGGGAGACACCCAGAACTGATTTAGGCAGGGGTCAGGGATCCCTGAGCACAAAGAACTTCAAAGACATGAAGGGGTATAACTAAGAGAACTGAACCCCCTAGAATTTGATGTAGTTTTGAATGGAGAAATAGACAGGTGGAGTCTGCAAAGGCTTTGACCTCTTTCATGGTCAGGAAGAACCTCTGCCAAGGAAGAAGTTGCTGAAGAGACTGCTGGATAGGACTGACCCGGGCTTTGTGATCTGGGGCTGCCCTGCAGTTTGTAGCTTTTACTAAGGAAGAGACTGAAAGGACATTACTGTGGGTGGTGTCCCCCCCTTCTTCAACAGGACTGCGCTTTGCGCTGTGTCCCGAACTCCAAGGATCCGAGGTGAGCTGGCTTCCTGTTTGGAAACACAGGAACATAAAAGTTTCCGGAGAAGTCCCAGGCAACGCGTTGTGCGTGTGCTTTTACAGCTTCAGACCCTTAGATGTTTTGCCTTGTGATCGTGGGCACGCTGAAGTAAACTGAGTCTCGGACGCGCAGAGTGCATGTCGTGGTGCAGCTGAGGCATTGGTGAAGAGCGCCTGGTCGTTGTGTGCACCGCAAGAAAAAGTGAGGCTCGGACAAGCGGAGTGCATGTCGTGGTGCAGCCGAGGCATTGGTGAAGAGCGCCTGGTCGTTGTGTGCACCGGTAGAGAAGAAGTGAGTCTCGGATGCACAGAGTACATGTCGAGGTGCAAGCCAAGGCGTTGGTGAAGAGCGCCTGGTCATCGTGTGCACCGGGAGAAGAGAGGAGACTCGGACGCGCAGAGTGCGTGTAGTGGTGCAAGCCGAGGCGTTGGTGAAGAGCGCCTGGTCATTGTGTACACCGGGAGAAGAGGTGAGACTCGGTAGCGCAGGGTTCATGTCGTGGTGCAAGCTGAGGCGTTGGTGAAGAGTGCCTGGTTATCGTGTGCACCGGGAGAAGAGGTGAGACTTGGACACGCAGGCTGGTTGTGGTGGTGCAAGCCAAGGCATTGGTGAGGAGCGCCTGGTCATTGTGGGCACCAGAGTAGAGGCGAGTCTCTGATGCGCGGAGTGTATGTCGAGGTGCAACTCGAGGGGCTGGTGAGGAGTGCCTGGGTATTGTGTGCACTGAAATCAAAGCAAGTCTCCACAGTGCTGATTATGGGTCTTGGTGTCCACTGAGTCTGCTGGAAGGAGGGCCAGATCATCAGGCCCTCAGAGTTATACAGTAGCAGCCCAGACTGGCAGCCCCGGAGGAGCCAATTTGCCAGCCCGAGCTCGCCGTGCCCATCGACGGAGTTCTGGATCAAGGCCAAAACTGCTGAAGGAGGAGAGGAGAGTGGGTTTGCGCCCCCCCCCCTCCCCAGGTAGCGTGGATCACTACCTGGAGTGAGGTGCGAGCCTGGAGTTGGGTGCAAGTTCGGAGGGACACTCTCTCGGCCTTTCGCTTCTGTCAGCTGCTTGAGCCTTTTGCTTCGGCTGAGATCGAGACCCCTGCTAGCCCAAGGAGGGGCAGTACTGGTGCCAGAGTGAGAAGCTGTACTTTTCTGTCATCATTGTTCCGTGTTGGGGGCAACTGTTGGTGGAGCACTTAGGCTCTTGTATTACACTTTGCATTATTGCTGCTAACGAACTATCGCACTGTCATATGACTCCTGACTATATTTGTGCCTGACAACCTACGTGCTTGGTGGGCTACGCACTGCATTATTTTTCCCTTGTAGAGTATATGATCGTAGCATGGTGCATTGCATTGTTTCTTTATTGCACAGTTCATAATTATAACGTGGCGCATTGCATTGGTTCTCCTTGCAGAGTACATGATTGTAGCGTGACGCATTGCTTTGTTTCTTCCTTGCACAGGGCATGCTGGTAGTGATACTCATTGCATTATTCCTTCTAAGGCAAAGTACACGATTGTGGTGCTATGTAGTGCATTGTTTCTCTCTTGCACAGTACAAGAGTATATCGTTACGCATCGCAGTATTTCATTTTTTTTGCAACATGTGGGATTCTAGCAATATTACCAGCCTAACCTTTTGGAAACGGTTAGAAGTAAGCTTAACTGTTGGTTAGAAGCTGTGGTTGGAATAGGAACCTACCTCTCCACCGAAAGGAATACTACCCATCCTTATGTGTTGGTTTTGTATCATGCGGTCATATCATATATCTTCCTTCATAAAGATTATATTAGTTTTTATAAAAACTCGTGTGGAGTCTATTTGTGGTGACATCATTGGCTTGCTGTGAGTGTGGTTGCACATAATGTACACTCGCGCCTTGGAGATATCTCAGAAGATGTCCTTACTTAGCCTAACGTTGAAACGAGGGGTCCGGATCTCGCACCTGGCAACAGCAGTGTGGGACAGAGACTCCCGCCTCCATCATTTGGTGGCGGTGGTGAGGGATATGGACTAGGGCTGGGTGGCAAATTCCATTCTGCTCGTGGAATTTGCGGAATTTGGGTAATTTTGCGTTCTGCAGAAAACCCGAAATTGCCCAATATCCTGCATTCCGCGACTTCCCGAAATCTTTTGCTTGTTTGCGCTCTCAAATGCATGTTCGCAAGATATTTCTCCCCAAGCACGCAAACAGCGATTGTGAACAGTAAAAAAGCATTGCGAACAAGCAATTCCGCGTGTTGGCAGAATTTCTGCGTGTTTGCCGAGATTTTTTTCCGTTTCACAAAGATTTGCGTAACGCGATTATGCAAATTACGCCCACCCCTAGTAAGGACCCCCACTTCCAACAGCCACTCATAGGAATTTGAGGAGGTTTGTATATTACAAAAAGAGGAGAATGACACCACTAGGTCGCTGTCATCAACATCCTCTGGGAGGGTGTCGAAGACAATGTGTTAATTGAATATTTAATGTTAGCAGGCATCTCAAGAAATTTGGGTAACAGATTTGGAAAAAAACGTGATAGAATCAGAGCCTTTTCCTAAGCCACAAATACGAAGATAATTTGTGCGGTTATGATTTTCAATTTCCTCAGCATGTTATTTAAGATGACCTACATCAACCTGAAGGTGATGAAATTGTCGAGAAACATCTTGTAGAGCGCCACATCTGCGTGCCAACGTTTTTTATTATTTTCCTTCATATAAGGTTTCAGAGCACTAATGTCTTTCAAAAGGAGCCCATGGAGATTGTTGATGGCGATTTTCCTGGAGAAGGTCAATCTTTATTAACTCTCTCAGGGGTAACAACAGAGGAAGATGCACCACTTTGCAAAGTAGCTTCAGTGGATGGCATGGTTATAGGAAAAGGATTCTCACCAGTTAATTCTTGAATGATTTAGCAGTTTTCCTCCAGGATATTGAAGATTTGCAATGAGGAAGAAGAAGTATGCTCTCCAAGTTACAAAAATTATGGTGTATTTAGTGGTGTTAGGCAACCTTAGAAAGGTCTCTAACTGGTAGCTGTGGAGAGCAGCCTTCAAGCTTAGTCCAGAAGGAGTGTAAAGCAACTTGTTTTACCAGATCTTAATCTTATTGGTATAGGTTCAGTGAAAAAGAACCACACAGTGTATTTATAAACATTATAACCAAAGAACTATGGCAAGTCAATTGAGCACTAGTATTGAAATATGTGCGGAAAGCCGTCACATGACTTTCAGTAGCAAATTGTAGTGGCTGACCTCAAAACATACACATTTTAGGTCACCTCACCATCAGATAGTGGCCATTGATGTCAGCACATGACCATGTACCTATGCTTACGGACATTGAATGCTGCAAATCTATTGAAAGGTTAATACCTCCATCATTCATAAGCAGCTAAAAACATATATCTTCACCCAAAACAATATTATCATTTACGGTAAACAAATATTTAACAAGCTATCTTATCACCAAATCACTCCCAAAATTTAGCAAATTTTCATAAGAACATGTTTCAAATTCTTTTATTAGTATTAATCTACACTTTTGTTTCATTCAACTTCTTGTTATTCTGATACACTAATTCTTGTAACTCCTCCATCTCTATATCAACCATTTCTAGTTCTCTATCTTGTATTTCTTTAATCATTATTTTCTTTGCTCTTTTCACATTCCTCCTTTTTCTGATCATACAACATACCTTTAATACTAATATAACTATTGATATTATCATTATTGGAAAAACTATTTTACCTATGATAGAACTTCTTATTTCATGTAACCAATGTTTGACTGCTTCAAAACCTTAACCCATTCGTTGGAGAACACCATCAACCTCTAGTGGTTCAATTTCCTTATGCAACTCTGTAATATTTCTAATATACTTTTCAATGTTTTGACTTTTATCAGGAATATAGGTACAACAGGGTTGTACATGTAAGGTTCCACAAACTCCTCCTTCTTTTGCCAAAATTATATCAAGAGCAAGATGATTCTGCATCACCATAGCTCTCATAGCAACTAATTCAGTATTTACCATTACAAATCCACCTGCAGTGTCTGTTGATATTCGGTCTACTATTGTTGACAATTTTCGAATTCTGTTTGCATTAAAAGATATCCCCACCATCGGTATCAGTGCTCAGCTACGACTCAAATGTTTGCGTATCTCATATGTTCCCCTAGTGCTTCTATCTACCTGAAAGATTTTAGGAAAGACAAATCCAACATAGCATGTCCCATACCAATGGTCAGGGAGCTTATAATAAGCCTTGTTCCCACAAACAAAATAAATCCAAGGAAATATTGGATCTCTACCACCTTTGAATTCCCAAACCCCTATTATACGATAGGTGTCTTCACATTGACTCGCTCCCACAAAATAATTGTCATACAAAGTGTTATCTCTTCGAATACAGAATTTCCCTAAAGATGGAGTATCTATATTTATAGCAACATTCATGTTTTGACCATTTAATTTCTCATCTTCATATTGCCAACATTTTTATTTTGTGTGCTTCATTTTCTCATTTCTTTTGTACATAGCCCTCCTTTCTTCAACCATATCTAAAAATGCTTTTTCTTCACTCCTCATCTTACAAGTCAAATTATGTCTAAATGCATACTCGTGAGTGAGTTCCTGTGTTACTAAGAACAATTCTCCCATGACTTTATTCAATGCATTAAAAACTTTCAGTTTTGCAAATATATCATCAGAATTTGAATAATAATATTCCAGCTTTCCAGTATTATAAAACAGACTTGCTATGACACTACACGTCACCCCATATGTAAGTGGGAGGTGATGGTAAGTTACACCCTCTGACACAGATGCTGGCAGCTTGACACAAACATAACAATCACTGGCACCAATTGTTCTAGTATATTCAGACAACAATCTTGAAAAAGTATTTCTTGGGAAATCACTCATAGATCTATCTTGGTGAAGTTCTGGTCTATACACATGTTGTTTATCAGTTTTCAATTCATTCTTAGTCACATTAGGTCTCAATTTTTCAAAATCATGTCTAAAAGGAATAATAACAGCTAAAATGAACCATACTAAAATTATCAATACTGTGCATATCATAGACCTTTTACAACAACTTCTGAAAATTGAACAATTAGTAATTCGTTGAATAGTAGCCATAATTTTTTTTTTTAGCACAGCGAGTTTTACTAACAAATTTTCTTCTACCCTTATTCTTATTCTTTTTTCCAATAAATCAGTATGCATTCATAATGCTTGTCTACATGTCAGTTTTTCACAAGTCTTATTTCTCATTGTCAGAATTTCAATATTCTTTTTCCTTCTTTGAATCTTAATCTTTTTATTTCACTTTCCTTTTTCCCCAATTTTAATGTCCAGGTTTTCTTGACTACTTCCTACTTCTTCAATAGGAGGCAATATGATATAAGTCCCTTCAGGTGATCTGTATTTCTGATTTGGTCTCTTCACTCTTTTTGGCCTTTGAACCACTTCGATTTTCTTTCCCACTAACTCTTTCTGACTTGTTATCTCATTCACTTGCTCAGCTGGTTTTGTTGCTTTGTTAACCAATTTAAATCTCATTCCATCACTTTCTTCAGGCCAATTATCTCCTTTTCGAGCTTTCTTTGTCTTTGGTTCCAGAGTTTTATGCTCCACTCTCCAAGCTCTTTTCCAGGAACTTCTTCTCAGTTCTGTTTCATCTCCACTGTCATCTGTTTCACTTTCTGTATTTTCAACAGTCTCATTTACGATGAATTTTATGATATCTGTGTCTTTCTCAAGATCAGGTTTTTCTTTACTCGGCAGCTCCACTCTGTTAGGAACATCTCCATAACTGGTACTTGAAATCTCATCCTGGTCGTGAGTTACTTTCGCTTTTCCAGTGTCAGGATTTTGGTCCCTGCCTTCAGAGTTTTCTGACTGCTTTTCAATACCTTATTGATCACCAGTCTTTTCTGTGCTTTGCTCAACACTTTCACTGGTCTCACTTCTTACCAAATCTTGACATTCAGGTCGATCTTAAAAATGTGGCATTTCAACAGCTTCACCTTCTCCTTCTGATGCAGAACTTGCGTCTGATACTTCCATATTTCGACATTCTTGTCAATCTTCAATATATGGATTTCTTTCTGGTTCATCTTCTGAGTCAGAGTCAGTTGTACTTTCACCTTCTTCGTGAGGATTTTCAGATTCTGGCACACGGATTGTGTGGCTGGCATGCACCCATCTTTTCACTCCATCACACTTGATTGCAGTTGTGCTAACCAGAATGACTTGTCTGGGCCTCTGCCAACGAGGCACCAAACAGTTTCTCCTTCGGTGCACTTTAATTATCAACCAATCTCCAGGAACTAGATCATTCCCACCTGATGGAACACAGAAGTTACCACATTAGACAGATTCTTGCAGTACTCCAGTATGATATCATCATTAATAGTTAACAGTTTATCAACTGGTACATATGCCTGTCTCATGACCCTGCCCATCAAAATCTCATGTGGACTCAATCCAGTCTTTTTATCTGGCATGCTTCTTAGGGTCATCAAAACAAGTGGTAATGCATCCGGCCAAACACATCTTTGCAATCCTGTTTTTGATTGTTCCATTCACCTGCTCAACTACCCCTGAAGCTTCTGGTCTGTAAGCACAATGTAATGTCCAGTGCTTCACATATCATCTGCAACAACTTATTATGAAAATGAGTGACACGATCAGTTTCAATCATTACTGGAAACCCATACCTTGGTATGATTTCTCGTAAAAGCAATTTTGCAAAAGTTATTCCATCATTCCTACTAAGTAAAAGCTTCAACCCACCGAGAGAACAAACCGATTATCACCAGTACATATCTCAGTTTGTTGTGAGGAGGCAATTCGATAAAATCAAGCTGCATTCGAGTGAATGGACTTCCCTCCCGCCCTATGGTTCCCAAGCTTACAACAGTTTTTCTGTTTGGATTGAACTGTTGGCAGATCAGACATCTCTGGCACAGACTTTCAGCAATTATTCTAAATTTCGGGTTATACCAGGTTTGTCTGAACAGCCTAATCATGGCATCCCTTCCAATATGAGCCTGATCATGGTACAATCGAGCCATGTTGGAAATCATGCTGTCAGACATGACTGGTCTTTCATCTTTGTAAACCCAAATGTCATCTTCTTCTCTTTGCCTACATCCTGCTTTTAACCAAATGTTTTTCTCCTCCTCACTAACTTCTTCCTGCATTTGTCTCACTTCCTGCCAAGTTTTAACTATTGTGGTTAGCGTTAAAGGACTTGAAACATTCTCCTTTTCCCTGTCCCGATTTATAAATGCAAGGTTTCTGGCACAATATTTTGCAATTAAGTCAGCGTACCTATCTCCACGTGTGATATAGTCATCACCTGTTTTGGGGGCTGCACATTGACCACATCTATTTTGTCTGGCAGTTGTATAGCATCAATCAACATTTTCACAAACTCAGCATTCCTGATGGGGGATCCTGCAGAAGTCAAATAACCTCTTTGGGACCACAGTTGCCCGTAATCATGGACAACCCCAACCCCATACTGACTGTCAGTCACTATGGTAACTCTGATCTATTTTCCCAACTCGCATGCTCGAATAAAAGCAAACAATTCTGCTATCTGAGCACAACGAATTCCTTTCAGACAAGATGCTTCCAAAACATCTGCAACAGTACACACTGCATATGCAGCACTTACAGCACCCTCTTCCATTCTCAGACATGAACCATCAACAAACATCACATAGTCAGATTCAGGTAAAGGTTCATCTCTTATATCCGGTCTTGGCTTTGTACAGTACTCAAGAACGTCCAAACATTTGTGATCAACTTCATTTTTCATCTCCACATCCATGGTATCAAGTAACAATGTAGAGGGATTGACATTCACACAACGGGAAATGGTCACATTGTCTGCACCCAGAATGACCTTTTGGTACTTTGTCATCCTGTTATTGGTGAGATACTGAGTTTTTGTCCTTGTGAGGAGAATCTCCACAGAATGAGGTACATACACTCTCACAGGAAATCTCATCACAATTCCTTCTCTCTGTTCCAAACTCACACTTGTAGCTGCTACTGCTTTCAAACATCCTGGCAAAGCTTTTGCAACTGGATCTAAAACTGCTGAGAAATACGCGATTGGCTTTCTCCGTTTTCCATGTCTCTGAATTAGTACTGACAATGCACATCCTTCTCGCTCACTGCAATGCAATTCAAATTCCTTCTTATAATCAGGCATTCCTAACGCTGGAGCTTTACACAAACTCGTTTTCAGCTGTTCAAATGCTTCCATTTCAGTTTTAGTCAGCACAATGGGGTCTTTTATATCTGCTTTTGTGAGTCTTTGTAAGGGCTTTGCAATGAAAGAAAATCCACTGATCCACTGTCTGCAAAAAATTACCATCCCTAGAAACATCCTGACTTATCTCTGTGTTTTTGGCGGTTGCATTGCTTGTATCATTTTTATTCTTTCTGCTGTGACTTGTCTAGTCCCTTTTGCAATCTTATGACCTAGGTATTCCTTTTGACAAAATTGTAACTTCGAAGGAGTTACTTTATGTCCTTCTTTGGCTCAATGATTTAGCAAAGCAATTGCATCTTGAATGCATTCATCTTTTGTTTTTGATGCCACCAATAGGTCATCGATATATTGAACCAATATAGACTCTCCAGGGCATATTTAAACCTTCTAATGATTTCTTTAGCAACTGATTAAAAATGGATGAACTTTCAGTATACCCTTGAGAAATTTGGCACGAGGCCAAAATACGATCTCCTAAACAGAACGCAAATATTGGCTGGCTTTCTGGATGCAATGGAACCGTAAAAAAAGGGTTACACAGATCTATAATGGTATACCATTCTGCATCATGTGGAATCTGGTATAGAATCACTGCTGGATTTGGTACAATTGGACAACAAGGGACAACAATTTTATTAACCTTTCTAAGATCCTGTACAATCCTAAATGTTCCGTTTGGCTTTTTCAATCCCATTATCAGTGAATTACAAGGACTGCTCTCTATTTCTCTCAAAATACCCTGTTCAATCATTTTGTTTATTATTGGCGTTATTCCCTCAATTATTTCTGCTGTCATTTTATACTGAGGAATGTTTGGGTAACTAGCTCCTTCTTTCACAGACACTTTCACAGGATCTACACGGGATCTACACCTTTCATCCCAAACTTGCTCTTTCACTGTCTCTTTCAATTCTGCTAGTATCTTTTCTTTATCAAACACGGGAAATAGTTCACTTCTTTCTGATTCAATCATTGCCATAGTCATTTTGTACAGACTATCTTCATCTGGGAATTGAAGCTCTATGTCATCTGGTGAACAGTATATGGCACAATTTATTTTACACAAAATATCTCTTTCTAACAGATTAACGAGACTGCTGTCACACACCACGAATCAATGCATGTCTTTGAGATTTCCAATTTCTACTTCAACTGGTTCAATTAAGAAGGTTTTAATTTGCCTATTAGCTACACCTATGACTTGGATGTGATCACCTGAGAGAGGAAGATTTTGAATTTCCACTGATCTAACAGTAGAAAGGGTAGCACCTGTGTCCACAAGGAAAGTCACTTCTACATCATTCACCTTTCCATTCACAAACGGACCAGATTGATCTACCTCGAGAGTGGCTCCAAGCACACACTCTTCTTCCTCTCTCAGGCAACGTCAGAAACTATCGTCCAACTTACTCCCACCTTCCTCTTGCAACCAATACTGGGGACTCACATTCACTCTAGGTGATTGATTTACCTGTTTGCCTCCGCTGAATCCCGTTTCTGCACTGTACCTCTGTAGATTTACACTGTGGAAGTGGCAGTTGTGGCACCTGGCTTTGCTGAGTAACTACCTGCTGGAGTGGAGAAGTGTGGCTCACTGGTTAGAGCAGGCAGACCCTGAAGCAGAGGTCAGACCCGGGACCAGGGTTCAATTCCTGACGCAGCAGGGTCTTGAGCTCAAATGTCCACGGACTCGATAATTCTCGCTTCGGTGCCTGCCCTAATCATGGGTTCACACTCTGCAACTCTGGGCATTAAGCTTGCTTAATCTCCACAACGGCCCCCCGCGGCGGGATGACTGGCTTTCACCTTGGGAATGCCCTGTAGGGGCTATCTCACAGGGAAAAGCCAGGACGGGTTCCCAAGGCAAGCGCCGAGATGCCTCCCGGTGATTCGAGCGCTATATAAGGACATACAAAAAAACAAAAACCTGCTGTTGTGGCGGTTGCTGCTGAATTACCTCATACTGCATCTGCGGATTCAATGATGCTTTTTCGGGATTACCTCTTGGTGGATACTTACACTCTTTTCTCCAATGCCCTATCCTGCCGCAATTATGACAAGGGAATTTCTTCCTCAATTCTTCTGTATTTCCTACCAATTTTGTTTTATTGAAATTCCCTTTGAATTTCCCTTGATTTTCATCAGTATTCTTATTCTCTAATTGTGCTAACTGTTGTTCTGCCACTTTTACTTGTGCCCACATAGCTTTTTCTTTCAGTCTCTTTTGTTTAGCATCAATCTCTTCACTACAATATTTTGCATTTCTCAAAACATCATCTACACTGCTTGATTGCCAACCAATCATGTTATTCTTGATCATATCTCCAATTTCTGGTCTTAATCCATATACAAATCAATATATAAAATGACTCATGTCCTTTTCACTCAATTCTTCATATCCACTGTATTGTTTAAATACCAACAGCAGCCTCTCATAAAATGAATGTACACATTCTTTCGGTTCCTGTGTTGTTCTGTCTATTTTAACCCAATCTGTCTCTTTTGGTGGAACCTTATTCTTCAAAAACACTATCACTTGTTCATATTTTCGCATAACTTCGGGTGATGGAGCACCTGTTACTTTATCACAAGGGCATTCTTCCCTCGGCCAGTCTATGGATATTTTACACTCAGTCCACAGATCTGCTGGTACAAGTATGTCAAACAATCCATGTAAATCAACCCACAATACTTTTGAAACTTTCACAAATCTTTCTACTTGTCAATACCATTCTACTGGTTTTTCTCTCAAACGGGGAAAATCATTTGTAAATGACAATATGTCCTGTCTCGACCACGGAACATGCACATATCCTCCTCCAGGTATATCTCTCATTGGGAATTCATTTGCAACTGTCTCTTTTTCTCTCACAGGAAAAGCCAATATAGATTTATCACTGGCTTCTTCCTTTTTCTTTGCCCATTTTATTCTCCATTTATTCACATCTCCCCATTTTCTCAGTTTCATAATTAATTCTTTTATCTGGGTTATTCTTCCTGCTGTATTCATATTTTCAATATATTTCTCGGCTTTAAGAAAGGTCCCTTAACAATTGATTGATATTTAGCATTAAAGCTGCTTGCAGAAAAATATTATTTATGTGACCATCAGGTATTATAGGTGACATATATTGATCTATGATCTACTTTCAATAAGATCAGCAGGCCAAGGCTGCTGAAAGAAATTAGAACTTGGGGAATTCCAGGAGGTTTACTGGAAACTTAGCCCAACTATGCAAGGTATGTGGACACAAATAAAGCTGGGGAATAATCATGTACTTTCCCAAAAAATCAAAACCGCAAATGGCTTGAGGCAAGGTTGTTTCCTTGCTCCTCTTTTGTTCTCTATTTATATAAAAGACATCCCAAGTACATTGATGAAAGTGAGGTCATTTCTGCCAAGGTTAGGGTAAATTGGAATACTGTATTTATTCTATGTATACTGTACTCTCATTATGAACCTTACACTAGTTGGTATGCAGAGATTTTTAGAGGCTTTGTCAGGTCATTGTACTGAAAACAACTTGATGATTTATAAATCAATGCATTTATTTGAGAGTTTTATTTAGTGCTAGCTAGACCCAAAGGTAACATATTGCTTAATAGGACAAGGAGTTGGACGTTTCACATTTGACATAATATCTCTAGGACGTGAGAAAAGAAGAAAAATAGTGCAGCAATATATAAGT
The DNA here is from genome assembly GCF_964261635.1 of Lissotriton helveticus. Lineage (NCBI taxonomy): Eukaryota > Metazoa > Chordata > Amphibia > Caudata > Salamandridae > Lissotriton > Lissotriton helveticus. The sequence continues at coordinate 56,000,543 of NC_136059.1, forward strand.
AAATCTAAAATATTACACATATTACATCCCTCCTAGGCACTGATGATAGAATAAAATGCTACATCGGGTCTGGTGACTGTATCAAATGTTCCTTGTTGGTGTAGCAAGTTCACCAGAGCAAGTTGAAATATTTGTTCATCAGTAGTGATTTGACATTCTATTTTCTAACAAGTATAGAATGTATTACAGCAGAGGTCTTGGAGCGTTCCCTGGGAGAGATAATTTCTGGGATGAATCTTTCCTCAGTTTAGGAGGGTTGAGAAGTAGTGAGTTGGAGCTCTTTAGGGCCCTATTTCTGTCCCCCCTTGCACGTTTATGTTCTATATACAAGGAATTTGCTGTGTGAAAAGCTTTGTGTGTGATATAAGCTGTCTTGAAGATGCATCTTCCTTCTATTTGGAGCCAGTTGAGACTAGGTCAAATCTTTTGGTGCCTGTGTGGAGTTGTCGTAATCAAGCTTGGAGCGGACAAGTGATTGCACTACACTCTTTAGATCTTCAAGTGGGATAAATGGCTTAATTTTCTTGAGATCTTTTAGGGTGAAAAACATCCCTTGGGAGGAAATGTTGATGTGGATTTTCATTGACATGTTTTGGTCCAGTGTGATACTGAGTAACTTTACCGTGTTTAAAAGTAAAAGAGAACAGTTTAGTGCATTCTGATTCTTGACCCATTCTTGGATTTGTACAGGATTATTTAGGGAGAAGGGTATTAGTTCATTCTTGCTGGGGTTTAGTATTGGTGATTGGAGTTTAACCATGTTAGCATCGTATTTAGTTTGGTAGTTAGATCGCAAACATCTCTGGGTGATGTAGTAGAGTTTTGTGTCGTCAGCATATAGGTGATATTTGACCCCTTCTTGATTTAGAATAACTGTGAGGGATTACATGAGCAGAATAAATATAAATAAAGCTGTGGAGAGGATTGAGCCCTATGGCACTCACTCGCATAGAAACCCTGACATGCTGACACGCTGCTGAATTACCTGAGCACGCTAGCACGCTATTGATCCTACTTGCATTATAACATTTTTAAAATCGCCGTATGTACTGTCAGTAAATGATTACAATTTGCACAGTATAATCTTTTAATTGTTGGGCACATTAGCAAAACTGTACCTTTTGTGTTAAGGACACCGCTCATCTCCCCGTTCCACCGCAGCTTGTGCTGTTTGTTGTGGAGGGAGTGGACTAGCGCGGTACAGAGGGAGTCCATCACCCTCACTTCCGGGGGCCATCTTAGAGAAGTGACGGTCTAGTGGTTGCACTAGGACCATCAGGAGCCTCCTATTTAGGGCGAGGAATTTCGCCGCGCTGAAGCACTCACTCGCATAGAAACCCTGACATGCTGACACGCTGCTGAATTACCTGAGCACGCTAGCACGCTATTGATCCTACTTGCATTATAACATTTTTAAAATCGCCGTATGTACTGTCAGTAAATGATTACAAATTGCACAGTATAATCTTTTAATTGTTGGGCACATTAGCAATACTGTACCTTTTGTGTTAAGGACACCGCTCATCTCCCCGTTCCACCGCAGCTTGTGCTGTTTGTTGTGGAGGGAGTGGACTAGCGCGATACAGAGGGAGTCCATCACCCTCACTTCCGGGGGCCATCTTAGAGAGGTGACGGTCTAGTGGTTGCACTAGGACCATCAGGAGCCTCCTATTTAGGGAGAGGAATTTCGCCGCGCTGAAGCACTCACTCGCATAGAAACCCTGACATGCTGACACGCTGCTGAATTACCTTAGCACGCTATTGATCCTACTTGCATTATAACATTTTTAAAATCGCCGTATGTACTGTCAGTAAATGATTACAATTTGCACAGTATAATCTTTTAATTGTTGGGCACATTAGCAAAACTGTACCTTTTGTGTTAAGGACACCGCTCATCTCCCCGTTCCACCGCAGCTTGTGCTGTTTGTTGTGGAGGGAGTGGACTAGCGCGGTACAGAGGGAGTCCATCACCCTCACTTCCGGGGGCCATCTTAGAGAGGTGACGGTCTAGTGGTTGCACTAGGACCATCAGGAGCCTCCTATTTAGGGCGAGGAATTTCGCCGCGCTGAAGCACTCACTCGCATATAAACCCTGACATGCTGACACGCTGCTGAATTACCTGAGCACGCTAGCACGCTATTGATCCTACTTGCATTATAACATTTTTAAAATCGCCGTATGTACTGTCAGTAAATGATTACAATTTGCACAGTATAATCTTTTAATTGTTGGGCACATTAGCAATACTGTACCTTTTGTGTTAAGGACACCGCTCATCTCCCCGTTCCACCGCAGCTTGTGCTGTTTGTTGTGGAGGGAGTGGACTAGCGCGGTACAGAGGGAGTCCATCACCCTCACTTCCGGGGGCCATTTTAGAGAGGTGACGGTCTAGTGGTTGCACTAGGACCATCAGGAGCCTTCTATTTAGGGCGAGGAATTTCGCCGCGCTGAAGCACTCACTCGCATAGAAACCCTGACATGCTGACACGCTGCTGAATTACCTGAGCACGCTAGCACGCTATTGATCCTACTTGCATTATAACATTTTTAAAATCGCCGTATGTACTGTCAGTAAATGATTACAATTTGCACAGTATAATCTTTTAATTGTTGGGCACATTAGCAATACTGTACCTTTTGTGTTAAGAACACCGCTCATCTCACCGTTCCACCGCAGCTTGTGCTGTTTGTTGTGGAGGGAGTGGACTAGCGGGGTACAGAGGGAGTCCATCACCCTCACTTCCGGGGGCCATCTTAGAGAGGTGACGGTCTAGTGGTTGCACTAGGACCATCAGGAGCCTCCTATTTAGGGTGAGGAATTTTGCCGCGCTGAAGCACTCACTCGCATAGAAACCCTGACCTGCTGACACGCTGCTGAATTACCTGAGCACGCTAGCATGCTATTGATCCTACTTGCATTATAACATTTTTAAAATCACCGTATGTACTGTCAGTAAATGATTACAATTTGCACAGTATAATCTTTTAATTGTTGGGCACATTAGCAAAACTGTACCTTTTGTGTTAATGACACCGCTCATCTCCCCGTTCCACCGCAGCTTGTGCTGTTTGTTGTGGAGGGAGTGGACTAGCGCGGTACAGAGGGAGTCCATCACCCTCACTTCCGGGGGCCATCTTAGAGAGGTGACGGTCTAGTGGTTGCACTAGGACCATCAGGAGCCTCCTATTTAAAGCTCACATGGGGCTGACGCGCAGCGGACGCGCGCAGCGGGTGCACCGATGGCGCGCCGGAGGTGCGCCAGAGGTAAGCCCGTCTGTGCCCGTCCGTGCCGCGGCCGGGCCCAGGGACACCCCCCTTAGCCACCCTAATCTCAATATACACATCCCCAGAGATAAGATATACTCGCTACAGACCCAGGATAGTCACTGCTATAACATACTACAAGCAGACACCTGGCAGGGACCAACATGCTGTAAACACTGCAGAGTAGAGCTAATCCCTGAGAAACAAATTGCAATGCCTAACGGCCTCACTACCTTTCGAGGAGGACTCATTAACGCTAGGTCAATGTGCAAAAATGGAGCGCATGTACATGATCTAATTGCGGAAAACCATCTTGATTGCCTGTTCGTTACAGAGACGTGGCTTAAAGCCTGGTGCACCCCTGATGTTGTTTCAGCCTTGCCGCAAGGGTATCACATCCAGCGATTGGATAGGCAGAAAAAACGCTGGGGGGGGGGACTCGCCATTATCCATCGCGACTCGATCAAATGTACTTCATTTGAACTCCCAGATATCAGGGGGGCGGAAAGCCTGGGTTTCAATCTCCATATATATAATACTATTACGTTTTCTGGAGCACTGATATACCGGCCACCTGGTCAACAGAAAAACTTCCTCGATAGTCTGGCGGAGGTGATTAGTAATCTCGCCCTCAAATTCGCAAATTTCACATTATTGGGCGACTTAAATCTTCAACTTGACTCTGATTCAGATTCAAATGCGTCCTGTTTCAAAGATTTAATAGATGTACTAGGGCTGACCCTACTGACACGGGACCCCACCCACAAGGCAGGACATTTACTGGACTGCGTATGTACAAATTTAACATCTTTAAAGGTAAAACCACCCCGCCTTCTAACCTGGACTGACCACATGTTCATCCCGTTGGAGCTCTTAGTGGAGGGGAAGGTGATCAGAAAGGGCCTCCCTAGGGTTGACGCCCGTATGAAACATGACTGGAAGAAAATAAGTAATGATCCAGACCTGCAGCGGAGAGCTGTGGAACTTAAACCTATACCCACGGGTGTCACGGAGACAGATATCAAAAATTTCAATCACTGAATTAAGGAAATCTGTGGACCACCTAAGGCCACAAACCCTAGCAAACTACACCATAATAAAAAATCGGCACCTTGGTTCTCACTCTCCCTGAAAGAGAAACATGCAGAGGTCAGAATATTGGAGAGGAAATGGCGCCGCCTATACAGGGAAGAAGATCTTAGCCATTATAAAGAATCCAGGAGGCAGTACCACGCACAGATTAAAACTGTCAAAAAGGAATACTACTTAAAGGCAATTGATTCTTCGAATATTAAACAGAAGGAGATTTTTAAAGTAAACGATTTTATGAAACCAAGGTTCCTCCTATCAGAGATCCCTCCCTCCCTTACTTTATGTAACTCGATTGCAGATTTCTTTGAGCAGAAAATATTAAACCTCACTAAAGACTTTCCTGAACAGCCTGCTGTTAAGGTAGTAGAGGACGAAAAAATTGCCCCTGGAGCAGTACATTTTCGTGATTTCCTGCCCATTAGTTCAGAAGATTCACGTCAATTGATTTTGTCTACTAAATCTGGCTCCCCCTTTGACCCTTGCCCCCCATGCTGTTACATGCTCTAGTAGATACAGTCAACCCCACCATAAATAACATCATAAATTCATCTCTGTCCTCTGCCGGGATTCCATCTGAATGGAAACTGGCGGCAGTAAAACCTCTGCAAAAAAAGCCCCTGCCAGACCCCTCAACACTCTCCAACCTTCGCCCAATTTCCCTGCTTCCGCTGCTTTTTAAAATGACTGAAACTGTGGCGAACAAACAACTGACTAAGTTTTTGGAGGATGAGGACATTCTGCACCCTAATCAATCTGGGTTCAGGGCCTCACACTCCACCGAGTCTGCCCTCCTGTACACCGTGGAGACACTGAAGACCGCCATGGATCAAGGGAAGAAGGCTGTCCTTATCTTACTTGATCTATCGGCGGCCTTCGATACGGTGTCCCACTCAATACTGATCAGTCGCTTGGTAGCAGCGGGGATAGCGGGCACTGTGCTGGACTGGTTGAAGAATTTCCTTGCCCATCGCAGACAGGTCACGGTGTTGGGAGAATATTGCTCCGAAGAAAAAATCACACAAACAGGGGTACCTCAAGGCTCTAGTCTGAGCCCGGTACTGTTTAACCTATACATGACCCCCTTGATTGAGCTGATTTCGTCCTTTAACATCAGCACCATATCATACGCTGATGATACTCAGCTCATTCTGGTATTAGACAGGGAAAATGGAAAGGCAGAGGAAAATCTAAAAGACTGCCTTACCGCAACCTTTATTTGGATGCGTGAGAACCACCTAAAATGTAACACCGGGAAGACCGAAATTATACCGTTCGGCCCCCAAAACCCCTTTTCCCCCAGTCTATGGTGGCCACTGGATGCGGAGTTTCTCCCTGATACTATTGATACGGCCCACAACCTAGGGATTAGGTTTGATAGTGCCCTATCTTTTAAACAGCAGGCAGGGGTAGTGGCAGGGTCCTGTTTTAATATCATCAGAGGACTCAGAAAGTTTTTTGATTTCCTCCCTTTGACAGCCAGGAAGACGGTGACAGTAGCGCTTATAACATCTCGCTTGGACTACTGCAACAGTTTATATGCAGGATTAAATCGATCTGTCCTGCGTAGGTTGCAGGTTGTCCAAAATGCTGCCGCCCGCCTGGTCTTAAAATGGCCTAGGAGGTCATCTGCCTCGGCTGCTCTCAGGGCTCTACACTGGCTACCCATCCATAAACTTATACTGTTTAAGATCTTGGTGATCACTTTCAGAGCGTATCACCAACAAGGACCCAAATACTTTCTCCCCTGGTTTAAACAGTACGCACCAACACGCACCCTTAGATCAGCCAACATGAATCTGTTACTGACCCCCAAATTCAGATTGTCAACAAAAGGAGGAAAATCCCTCGCAACACTGGGCGCAAAAGCTTGGAATAAACTTCCACTTAACCTGCGCCTTATTTCTGCTGAGAAAAATTTCCGTAAGGCCCTGAAAACCTGGGTTTTCAACCTCCCAGATAGAGTTTGTATGATTTTGGTCTAGACACAGGGTGATCAGTATAGATGAGATAGATGTGCGAGCTGACTTTTTCCGGCCTTTCCATCTAGGCTACGGGCTACAAGCGCCAAGATGCTCCCTGGAGTGACAGTCGCGCTATATAAGTGCATACTTACATTACATTACATTACCTTGCAGAGCTGGAGCAGGTCTCGAGACAGCTGTTTATTTTTATTTGCTGAGACCGATGTTGCAGATAGGATGCAAACCATGTGTCAAAACAAAAGCTATGTCTAAAATATATAAGCATAAATTAAGGAAAACCGGCCAATGTGCCGAGTTTCAAATAGAATGTAATTATCTGGGTGTGAACTTTAGCTGGAATGTCAATTTGAAAACACATCTCAGAGCACAGGAACAGAATAGTAAAGCAAAGAACTATGCTCGTGATTATAGGACCTTGGTGTATAGGGACAGAGTCACCCTACCACCTTAGTACCCATGAGCCCAGGACCGACTAGCTGCGGTGTCCCACTTGCTCTCCTACTCACCCACAGAGAAACAAATGACTAGATACCCCGGAACACAACACTCCAAGATCTCGCATGAATTGTGGTAATAAGACACACCCTCTCACTTGCACACTTGTACTTGTCTACAATAAGATCTGACAGAGACACAAAACAGTTTAAAATATTTATTTTAACATGCAGTATATGTGCCACAACAAACAGAAAAATGCATAGTGCAAATACAGACAGCATAGCAGCTAGTCCATAAATCATGAAGGGAGATGTCATCATGAAAAGTCAATAGAGCCTAACCTCCCTCCCCTTGCTAGAAAGCAGTATTATTATATTTTAGAATATCCCTGGGCTTTGTCAGCAGACAACATACCTTAGCCTATAGATGGTAGATCAATATCATAGGGGCTGTCTCGCTCTACTCCCTGGAAAGGTCCCTCTCTAAGTGTGTACTACCTATTTTTGTATTCTATTAAAACCAAAGTACGTTTGTCTAAACAACAGCTGCTTCAGTATGTTTTGTCTAAGGGCTAAGGCCTGGTCAGAACAAAATAAAACTGGACATTGTTGTTCGACCTTGCTCACAATGTTCAGTCAAAATCCCGGGAACATACAGAGAGTGAACACAGCGATGAGTTCTCCTGTGAAAACAGCCATAGATATTATTTCAAAATAAAGTTGTGTAGTAATAGGCGCAAAGCAGCAGGCAAGCTGCAGCGTTCGTATGCTAACTTACAGAAAATGACAATGTTCCTATGGACCACGTGACACCCTGCCCTTGGACAGGATATTAGCACTGGGCTAAAACTAAAATCAGAGGTAAGCAGAGGCAAAGCTTCTCAGTTATATCCAAATTAGAATATATTAGAACCAATTTTTTTCTTTTTACATTTAAAAATAGTCAACTAGATACCCAAAAACATATCCATTCATAGCAAATCTTCAGAGTCAGAAATGTTGTGGGAAAAACGGAATGTCATAAACTCCAGAATGTTGTCTGTACCTTCCATTGTAAAAAGATATGCCATCCAATTAAGTAAGTTGAACGAGCACACATGCTCCTCATATACATAGACCGTTAGGAGCATATCACGACAACCTGCATTAACTTCGATGAAACTCCGATCCAAGAGGAGCTGTGCCCGAGCACAGGTACTCAAGTCTGCCGTTAGCCCAAGTAGAAGATTGCACGTTAGGCATCTACCCATGGAACATTACTGGTCATGGGCCTTCAACGGACTCATTAACAGTTTATAATCCAGGGCAGTGTGCATTGTATTGAAGAGGCAGACATCCAGGGCCCATTGAAAAGGGCACCTGAGGCAGTGAAACACAGGTTGCAGGCAAGTAAAATAGACATAATGGAAGGACAGCCAATAGTTGATGTTAAGAATCTTTAATGGCATTGAACCAAAAATCTGGCTCATCCGATCAAGATATAGCTGCAACTGGACCAGGTTTGACAGCTCCACAGATCGAGCAGCCATTGTGGAGCAGCAATAGAAATACAAGTATGCAGCAAATTAGCAGGAGCGTCAGAAGAAACCCCCCAAAGGTGCTGGAAAAAATAGAATTAATACAAGCGGATTTTACTCCAAAAATAGTCTAAAAGGAGGTGACAAATGTGGATCCCATAAGTTTAGAAAAGTGGGCATGGCTCTCTGTATTAGACGCATTAAATATTTGGTATATTAATTCTACAAAAGAGAGTAGGAGATTTGTGTTTAGCAATGACTAAGGGGCATATTAGCAAGAACCTCGTTAAAATTATCGCCGTTTTAGTGGCAGGAAACTGCTGCTAAAACGGGGATAATGCACTAATACGCATTATAGAATTCCAATAGAAGCCCAGGTTCGATGACCTGCACATCTAGCCTGGGCTTCTAATCGAATTATATAACGCATATTAGCAAGCCCATTATCGCCGTTTTAGCTGCAGTTTCCTGCCACTAAAACGGCGATAATTTGAACAAGGTTCTTGCTAATATGCCCCTAATCCCCCTTGCGGTTCTTGCCACCTGCAATATAAAGTTCTCATGAACTGATGTGAGAGCCACTTATTGTTGAAACAATAGCACTTTGAGTCTGCTTAGCTTATCATAGTAAGTACATTTTTTATTGGTTTTGGTTAATTACAACCGTTACAAAACTACACGTTAAAAAGATTTCATACGTATTGAGACAAAAGAAGCAACTTTGTTCAGCTTCTTATGAAGCAGTTCAAAGGTCTGTGCTCTACGTTTTTGGTTATGTAGGTTAAAACGTCCTTATTTGGTACTTGCATGTACACGTGGCGCTACTCTTCCTTGCTTGAATTCTACTAGTGACAGGAATTTCACTAGCTTCCCATTTACCTGCGGGTCTTTGGAGTCAAAGCATGCAATCACTCTGGGCTTGAATCTCTTGTTCGTTAAAGTGCGCTTTTAGTTTGGTGCAGGAGCAGATTAGATGTTCCATGTCTTCCGTGCCTTTCCCACATAGTCTGCATGTGTTTCCATATTTCTCCCTCTGCCAAGGTGGAAGGTGCGGGGTGGCTGGCAGCATTCTAAGCCTGTATTTTAACAATTGTTATTTGGTCTTTCCGGAGTATCCCAGATTGAAGTACACCTGTGACAGAAGTAGCCGCTCAGAGTCATCCAGGTGTGGCTCCTGCTATCAATGGCGGCTTTATCGTCAACAAGAGAGATTTCTTTGATGACCTTTTTTACTACTTGCTTAAAGAGTGAATGGGTAATTTGAGTTTCCCATAGATAGACTAGCCGGGTAGTAGCAAGTGAGTCCACAAAGTACTTTCTGACAGGTGAGTTGGATATGTTACAAAATTCTTGCCATGGATGATGGTTCAATGTGTTGCGTGTAGAGTTGTTAATTTTGTGCCAGCACATTATGTAAGAATCTTGCCTTGCCAAGAGTTGTTCAGTTAGGTCGAACTCTAAACGTATCTGTGGAGTGAGGAGTAAGTTGGAAGGTTAAACATAACTCTATAGGCCCTGGCGATGGTGGTGTCCAACAGTTTTGCATTCCTGCCTCTCAGTGCCTCACTGCCATATGTGATGGAGGGTAGGATTTTGGCTTCGACGACCCGGTGGAAAGGTGAGAGGATAGGTTCTGTGAGCTTTTTTTTTAACTATCTTAGTGCTATTGCTATTGCCACCCCCTCCCTCCTGATAGTCTCAAGTTGGTTAGAGAACTGATTGTTCTCATTGATGGTTACGCCTAGGTATTTGTAGGCAGGGGTGTTCGCAATTTTTAGTTTTTTCCAAAAATACCAAGAGTGGGCCCGTCGTTTGCCATTTATTGTCAAAGCTTTTGTTTTATTGATGTTCACTTCTAAGTGGTTTTCCACAGCGTACTCCTGTATTTTATTGAGTAAGTGTTGCAAGCCGACTTGAGTGTGGCTTATTGGGACAACGTCGTTGGCATACGAAATACTGTAGATAGCTGTGCCTCCGAGCCGTGGAGCATGGGCATTGCAGGTGCCGAGGACTTGTGTCATATCCGCTGTATACAGGTTGAACAGTGTTGGTGCAAGCACACATCTCTATTTAAGCCCTTTGGTAGTTGGGATACGCCTCAAAAGATGGGATCCGTTACCCAGTTTTACCTGTATACATGTGTTGGAATGGAGGTGTATTAAAAGGTTCAAAAGAGATGATGGAATTCCCCAGGAGGCCAGCTTTCTCAACAGTCTTGCTCGGTTCACATTGTCGAAGGCTGCCTTGAAGTTGATGAAACAAAAGTGAATTCCCTGTTTGGATGATTTTGCCTTGTCAATGCCTTGTCAATAAGCAATGACATGGTTAGTATATTGGTTGATGTTCTGTGTCTTTACAAAACCCTGTTTGGTAAGGGGGTATTATTTTCTTTTCTTTTGGCCAGTCCTGAAGCTCTATGAGTAAGGTACCAGTGAAGTATTTGCCTCTGTATCTAAAAATTCAATCAGACGATAGTTTTTAGGGAACTTTTGTCGCCATCCTTGAAAGTCAGAGAAATTATGGAACCCTTCCATGAAGCGGGTAGGAGTCCTGTATGAAAGAGGGAGGCCAGTATTTCTGACCAGTAGTCAGGGTCTTGTTTAAAGAGAGCTGGTGGACTCCTGTTAGGCTCGGGCCCCTTCTCTCCTTCCTTTTATAATTTGGTTCTTAATTGTTTTTACTTCATTTCTAGGTTCCTTTCAAGTTGTGTTTGGTGGATTAGTTGGTTGTTCAGAATTGCTTGTTGTCTAGATGTTTGCTGGTTGAAATGGGATTCTAAAAAAGTTGTCCATGAGTTCTCTGTGATATATGATGTTAGGCGTCCCTGTGCTGTTTGTAAAGTTTTGTGCACAGTGGCCCAGAAACGCGCGATGTTAGTTGCTTGGGAGTCGTGGTTGAGTTTTGCCTAAAATGCAGTTTTGTTGGACATTTTGATGTCCCACTTGAGTTTTTTGGTTTGGGCTTTCCTTTGGCGGAGTTGGTGGTTTAGGCCCAAGTCCCCAGGGTGAAGCCTCAACAATCTAAGAAGTTTATCAATTTTTCGAGCAATTTTATTTTGGTTCATTGTCCTCTCATGGCCCTCCCCTCAACTGTTGCATCGCTTGAAGGGGTGCATCTGGCTATAACTTGCAAGTGTAACTGTGAAGGTTTCCCATGAACTTTTTGGGATGACACTGAAATTAATGTGATCACCTAGCAATGATATGCAGCCAGGAGCACCTCCCTAGAGTTTACTAGGTTTTTTAAGATTTAAGGTTATTGTGTGGCATGCATGCCTGCCAACTGGATTAAGCATCAGTTTGTGCGGAAATGCTTGGATTGAGACTTCCTGGGGCCTTTGATCACTGTCCTCTATGTCGCCTAAGCGAAATCGTGATACGTATTGAAAGAAAGATAGAGACACTAAGTACTGTAGTTTATGATGGAGTTTGCAGTTTCCGAGTAGAATGAGGCGGCCAGAGGGGAGTCATCAGTAAATCTTCAGTTTAGAACCCTTAGGTTGATGTGCTCCATGTCTTCTAGCAGCCCTATCCCTATCTTGGGTGGACTGCCATGACTGCCTTTGTTTTGGGTTGGTATGTTCCAGTAGAAAGACTGAGCCTTTATGTCATCGTTTGATGATGTGCCTAAGATTTGTTGGTTTAGATACCCAGAGAGGATGAGATTGGAGGTATTATGTGAGCTTATGATAGTGAGCAGATGTTCGATTAATTGTTTTGACTCTTGCTTTTTCTGTCTCTGATTTATATATGTGTTGACCACTAGCACCTCATCTTTAGAACCACTGAGGTTTAGGTGGATCTTGACTGAGTTTACTGATGGCATTGGAGATTGAATTTCTTGTGCAATATCAAATTTTGTTATGGCAATATAGGAGGCTAGGCCCCCTGATAGGTAACCGTATTTGGATGTTATCAGTGCTGGAGTATGGAAGCAACTGTACCCCTGTAGTTGATATGGATCCACGAACCATGTTTCCTGCAGGAGGACAATGTCAAAGGTGTTTAAGTATGCACGGAATTCAGCATCCCTACATTACTGTTCAGCCCATTGATGTTCTATGAGCATAGTCTCAGGGTTGTTTTGTCATGGTTTTCCTGGGTGTTATGTGCTATTTTTTGTCATTGAGACGGTCCGGTTATATTGATAGTTCTAAAAATCTGAGTGTTTACAGGAAGCGTTGGATGATGGTGATTGTGGCCTATTTCGGTGCCCGGTGCCTGCTCCCTTTGAGGTGACCGGCCTAAAGCACCTCCGAGCACTGAGGATGTTTTTTCTCTGTTGCCAGTGGTTGTCTGCCGCTTGGTGGCAAGTAGTGGGACAGGTAATCCTATGTTGTGATATGGTGAGGTTTGTCTGCCCCATGATTTGAAACCATTTGTTCAAGACTTTCTTTGTAATTTTATTTGAGCCCCAGGTGGCCCTAGCGGATTCCCTACCCTGGCCCTGTCTGCCTTTATAAATTCCATGGGAAGGAGACCGGTTGTGTTGATGTCTCTTAAGGTTGGTATTGTGGCCAGTACTTGGAGAATATTCCCTCTATTCAGGGTGTCACAGATCTCTTTAGAGTCGTACTCTGGGGTGAAGAGAGTGATACTAGAATTTATTTGCTGCCCGGCTAGGGGAGCACTGGAAGGATGTTTCCCTGGGTAGTTTTGCCTGGAGGGACAAGAGTGCTGCCAGATTTGCCCATTGTAGTTATTGGACTGTGGACTTTCATGGTAAAAAGAGACTCCAGGAGTCTTCTGAGACGAGTTCGCAGTTCTGTTTTGAAGTTGAAATAAGGGAATTCCCCGTTGTCATTGTTGATGTCCCACAGTGTATTCCCTGTGCTGTACTGGGGCTGGATTATCACCGGCGTTTTCTCTTTTCTTTACCCTTGTCACCCTTGTTTACCTGTGTTAGGTAATAACCCTGAATCTGAAAATATTAAAGTTAATCACTGGCTTGAGACGTCATTAGACAATGCAATCCCTAAAAACTGGACAAATAGCAAAAAAGTTGGACAAGGTGCAGTATGGGACTCCCCGAAATTGAAACAGCTATGTAAGCACCTTGAGGGAATTTGGAGAAAGGATTTTTCCACATCTGAGAATATTAAATACAGAGATACCGTTAAGAACTATAAGGCAAAAATTAGAACTGCCCAATCTGGTTATTACAAATAGAATATTCTTTTAGCCTCCAATTACCAGGGTGACATTTTTGAAATAACTAAATCACTCTTTCTTGTAACCTCCTGGACCCTCTTTGTCCCCTGAAGATGCCCCAGGACGGTGCAATAAATTGGCATACTTTTTTTTATAGGAAAATCCAAGGTATTTATTCTGCTTTTCCCCTCCCTTTCTGCCTTGGCAAGTGCGGCAAGTTACCCTTTGACCAAGGACCAATCCCAACTCTGAAACCCTTTCATTGAATCCATCCCACCCATGGATATGGACATTTTAAAAATGCACTTTGATCGTCTAAAATCTGGCTCACCCTGTGATGCTGCATCCCCCATCATCCTTAATCAGGTATTTGATTTGATTGCCCTTGTTATTCTTGATCTGGTCAACAGCTCTTTCTCCTCTGGGACTCCTCCTCTGGGGCTGTTCCCTTGCTTATTATCGCCCAATCACGCTTTTGCCTGGGATTGCTAAATTGAACATAAAGTATGTTAATTCCATTCTCTCTGCTTTTTTGGAAGAGAAAAATTGCCTACATCCCTCCCAAACAGGCTTTATACCCCAGCAAGGTACTGAAACAGCCCTGCTAGTGGTTATTGAAGAATCCAGGACAATTCTGGATGTCAGGGGGTCTGCTGCCATTATTTAATTAGAATTCAGCGCGGCCTTCGACACTGTCAATCATCCATTATTGATAGCAAGACTCAGTGAGATTGGGGTGACTGGAATGTTACTCAAATGGCTTGAGTCCTTCCTTGCAGATCGGTCCTTTCTAATTTTTTACGATTCTGCCACTTCCAAATGGATGCCATTGCTGCTGCAGTGTGGGGTGCCTCAGGGCTCCTCCCTGAGCCCCGCACTTTTTAATGTCTACATGCGCCCAAAGACGTTTTTTTAAGGAGAGGCTTCACAATAGCCTTCTTCCACACTGGTGGAAAAGAACCTTGGACAATGGCCCTATTCATGACTTCCAGCATAGGCGGAAGAATGCTGGTTCTACACTCTTTAAATTTTTTAAGCGGTAGGGGATCCATTGGAGAGGAGGATTTAATCTTGTCAAGTAGGAGGTTCAGTCCTTCCAAAGACAGTAGTGGAAATTGCGTGAATACTTCGGAAGGGCCTTCACCCAAAATATCCAGACTGGCTATGGCAGGAGGGACATCCTTATCCAGCGAGTGGCATTGGGCTTCTAGAGAGATATGAATGTCTGAAATTTTGCTGTGGAAGAAGTCCGAGATGTCATTACAAAGATCCTGAGAACTAACCACTGGATCGGGGAGTTGAAGAGAGCATAATGAATCAGCAATTTTAAAAAGTTCCCTAGATGAAGTTAGGGAACTTGTCAGATTGGAGAAATACTCCTGCTTTTCCATTACCACTCTCCGTTTGTACTCCCGCAAAGCGGACTTATGAACCTCCCGATCCTTGGGATCCCACGATTTCCTCCAACTTCTCTCGCTGCTCCTACACCCCTGCCTTAGAAGTCTCAGGTATTCGGAGAACCAGGGTGCCTATGTGAATATGAAGCAACTGTGTATATAACAGATGCAGCTCTGCAACAATAACATTCAGATAATTGGGATGTGATGTGAAACCAGCCATAACCGGTCAAGTGGACCCATCAACATATAAGGAGTCCATACAAACAATAGAGATATGGTGAGCAAGGGCTCCATTAAACCTAATAGTATGTGCTCAGGACGTCAATGGAACTTCAAGTAATGCATGAGGATGATACGTCACTGGAGAAGCTCCTCTTTGATATTCATGAAAAAAATTATCATTCCCATCAACAGTGGCAAAGGAAACCAAAGGATAGAAAAATTCTAAGTGGTAAGCTGGGTCGGCCTCGACCACAAAAAAATGGTAGTCCCTGAATTGGGGACTCTGTATTGAGTTAAATGTGCTGTAACTGCCGCACAGTTAGGTGCCACAATAGTGACCGGTTGTGCCATGTTTATAAAGAAATCAACTAACAAAATGGTAGGCCAAAACTCGGTCACAAAACCTTTCAAAATTCAAGCTTGAAAAACCTATATAAATAGGGCTACCCTACAAATACATGAGGCTATGCCCTCCCACAATGGAATTCCCCAGGAACTGGTGAGAGGGTAGAGAGGATAACCACAAGCTCAACTCAGGGGTCTCGTGAATAAGTACCAGACCAAACGTTGGTGGTGCAATTTTGCAGGGATTCTGCCCAAGAACAGAACTATGCGCAGGATTATAGGACCTTGATATATAGGAACTGAGGGGCATATTACCAACAACTAGCGATAATTTTTGTCTCTAACTTGTTTAGAGACAAAAATTATCGCCGCACATCGGCGATTTTTATCGCAGATAAACCTTGCTATTAGCAAGGTTTATCGCAAATGCGATAAAAAACGGCCGCAATGCATGAATATCGCTGAAAAGTCAGCGATATTCATGCATTATCGAGCAAATGCTCTTAGCCATGTTATCCACCTCCCATTGGATAACATGGTGAAGAACTGCTCAGGGCAGGTGTTAGCTTTTGGAGATATTCGCGCTTAGCGCGAATATCTCCAAAAGTTGGTAATAGGAGATAGCGATGTTAGCGACTGTTTCCAGTCGCTAACATCTTGGCACGCCCACTTTGCATATCATTAGTGATAAATATCACTGACATGCAAAGCGGGGCCCAAGATGGTCGATATCTCCTATTAGCTGTCACTAACTGGTGTTAGCGACAGCTTGGTAATAGGAAGATAATTTTATCTCCGCTTTCTTGGCTTTTAAAGCCAAAAAAGCGGAGATAAACCCCTTGATAATATGCCCCTGAGTCATTCTACCACCTTAGTATCCGTGATCCCGGGACCAACTAGCTATTGTGTTTCACCTATTCTCCTACTCACTCACAGAGAAACAAATGATTAGACACCCCAAAAGACAACACTCCCAGATCTCTCAGGAACCGCGGTAACAGACACACCCTTTTGCTCACTGTGAGAAGTTGGCCTGGTATATGATGCTCACTAGTTCTAGTGATCACCTCGTACCATGCCAAGCAACCCTTATGATGATTGGTTGTAAGTCAAACTCTGTAAAGGCATGTGAAGCAAGCTGTTTTACCATATACAATCCCCTTGAATACCAAATGAAAGGACACCACACAGATATATATTGAAAATATATATATATATTTATTACTACAAGTATCCCCTATACTCTTTATGAGCACAGAAGCAAATGCGTTAAAGCAAAACACAGTTTAAATACACAAAAGTTGCACAATATGGATGAGCCCTAGGGGCCACCTAAACCATATACTAAAATAGTGGTATAAGAACCACCTAGCTGAAAGGAAGTAGGCATAGGGCCTGGGGAATCGCTGGAGCTGTTCGGGACTAACAGTGAAGAAGTCGGTAAAGGCCCGCGGGACTCGGGTGCAGTGCGGAAAGTGCACGCATATACCAATGTTAAGTCAATGGTGCGTAAAAGTTACAAAGTTAGTTATTAAGGAACCTTCCGAGTGACCTAAGAAAATGAAACTTTAGAAACAGACACTAGAGGTGTGTACCAGTGTGGGAACACCGGTGTTGCTGAGTTACCTCACCCACAGTAAGCGGGTGCACAGGTGCGAAGTAGTGTCGGGTTTGATCACGCAGGTCGATGGTGCTTGGAGCTGAAGATGCTGCAGGCGGCTCGATGTGAAGAGTTCCGGTGGATCCAAGGGTGGATCTGAAGTGATGAAGACCTGAAAGCAGAGGGGACAATGTTCAAAGTCACTAGCCAGTGACTACCGTGGAACCAGGATGGAACCAGGCGATGTTGGGTGCAAACAGGCGATGAGGTGAAGATTGTCTCTGCAGCCACGTAGACACGAAGCGGTCGAGGACGTCCAGGCGTTGGTCAAGAGCTGTCCCATGAAGGCTCTAGCAGATGGGGGTGTCGGCTTCTTGATCGGAGCAAACAGGCCTTGGCTAATGCAAGCCACACAGGAATCAATGCAAGCTTCTCACTTGGACCGGCAAGGTCAGAGCGGGTGCTCCTTTTTACAGGAGCGAGGGCAAATCTGGAGCAACCAGACCCGCAGTGTAAATTGTAGGTTTCGTCGCCAAGATGGCCGCTGACCACGTGGCAAGTGGCCGGGGTGGCCGTCAAGTGGCACGATGCAAAAGGGCCCCACGCAGATCGTGGAGATGCTGGGGGGATGATCTTCGGTGCAAGGGCTGCTCGTTTGTGCGGCTTCTCAATCCCCAAAGCACAGCATCGAGGGTTCCTCGGGTGCTGCGCAGTCAGCTTCTCGGGGGTCTTTTTGAGATGTCCGGTCCCATGTCTCTCGGTGCCTCCACGGGTCCCTTCTTTGCAGGAACTGTGGATCCGGCTGTGAGAAGTCTGGGAGTCTGGGTCTTGTCAGGCTCTGGGCTCGGGCTCCGGTGGGAGGTGGCAGCAAAGCAGACGTTGAGTTGCTGGATGGTGCCTGTGTTCACAGGGTGGCCACTTCTAGGCCACAAGGGAGATGCTCTTCAGTCTTCTGTGCAGCAGAATGTCGAAGTCCAGTCGTCTTCTTAGTTTCAAGTTGATTCAGGATGATCTGAAGTCTTAGGACACAGCTCCAACTCTTATTCCAAATCTGGGGCCGGATCACCTGCTAGGTCCCTCATCTGGGTGGGACCAGGAAGGGGAGTGGTTACACCCCCTCTCCTTTGTCAAGCTTAGCACCAGGGCTCGGGCTGGCGAGCCCCAGCACCGGTTTGAACTGGCTTATGCCCAGGGACACCTTGTGTGCCCCAGGCATGTCTGATTCTATTCAGCCCTGTCCTACACAATACACAAAATCCTGTCTGGGGTGGTGCTCGCACCTCCCAAGGCAGGAAACCCTTTGTCCAAGCCTCCCTCGCTGGAAGGACTCCCAGCAGCAGGAGGTCAGACTTGTGTCTGTGTGGCAGCATCCATTTTGTGATGCTGAGGCTCAATCAATCAATCAATCAAAGCATTTGTATAGCGCGCTACTCACCCGGAGGGTCTCAAGGCGCTTGGGAGGGGGGGTCCGCTATTGCTCGAACAGCCAGGTCTTGAGCTGCTTCCTGAAGGTGAGGTGGTCCTGGGTCAGGCGGAGGTGGGTCGGGAGGGAGTTCCAGGTCTTGGCGGCGAGGTAGGAGAAGGACCTTCCCCCTGTGGTGGCTCTTCGGATGCGGGGGACGGCGGCGAGGGCGTGGCCGGCCAATCGAAGCTGGCGTTTGGGAGCGTAGAAGTTGAGGCGGCTGTTGAGGTATCCTGGGCCTTGGTTGTGCAGGGCTTTGTGTGCGTGGGTGAGGAGACGGAAGGTGATTCTCTTGTTGACTGGGAGCCAGTACAGGTCTCTCAGATGTCTTGAGATGTGGTTGCGACGGGGGATGTCCAGGATGAGTCGTGCTGAGGCGTTCTGGATCCGCTGGAGTCTCTTCTGGAGTTTGGCGGTGGTTCCGGCGTAGAGGGAGTTGCCGTAGTCCAGTCGGCTGGTGACGAGGGCCTGGGTGACCGTCTTCTTGGTCTCGGTGGGGATCCACCGGAAGATCTTGCGTAGCATGCGTAGGATGTTGAAGCACGACGAGGAGACGGCGTTGACTTGTCTGGTCATGGATAGGGAGGAGTCCAGGATGAAGCCCAGGTTGCGTGCGTGGTCTGTTGGTTTGGGTGCGCTGCCCAGTGCTGGGGGCCACCAGGAGTCGTCCCAGGCGGAGGGTGAGGATCCCAGGATGAGGACTTCCGTCTTGTCCGAGTTCAGTTTCAGGCGGCTGTTCTTCATCCATTCGGCTACCTCTTTCATCCCTTCGTGTTGGTTGGCTCTAGCGGTGGCGGGGTCGTTGGTGAGGGAGAGGATCAGCTGGGTGTCGTCGGCGTAGGAGATGATTTTGAGGTTGTGCTGGCGTGCGATGGCTGCGAAGGGACTCATGTAGACGTTGAAGAGGGTTGGGCTGAGTGAGGAGCCTTGAGGAACACCGCAGATGACTTCGGTGGCTTCTGATCTGAACGGGGGAGGCGGACTCTCTGTGTCCTTCTGGAAAGGAAGGAGATGGTCCACTCCAGTGCCTTCTCCTGGATTCCGACGTTGCTGAGGCGCTGTACTAGGGTACGGTGGCAGACAGTATCGAAGGCCGCTGAGAGGTCTAGGAGGATGAGGGCCGCTGTTTCTCCGTTGTCGAGCAGAGCTCGGATGTCATCGGTGGCTGCGATCAGGGCGGTCTCGGTGCTGTGGTTGGCCCGGAAGCCAGACTGCGAGAGGTCGAGGGATCTGTTAGTCTCGAGGAAGGCGGCCAGCTGCATGGTGACGGTCTTTTCCATGACTTTAGCGGGGAACGGGAGCAGAGAGATGGGTCGGTAGTTCTTGAGGTCGGTGGGGTCGGCTGATGGCTTCTTTAGTAGGGCGCTGAGTTCGGCGTGCTTCCAGTTCTCCGGGAAGGTAGCGGTGTTGAAGGAGGTGTTGATGATGTCCCGCAGGTGGGGTGCAATGACAGCGTCGGCCTTGTTGAAGACGTGGTGAGGGCAAGGGTCGATTGGAGATCCGGAGTGGATGGAGTTCATCGTGCGGACGGTGTCTTCGGTGCTGATCGGGGTCCAGGCGCGGAGGGTGATGGTGGGGGGCGGTGGTTCAGTCGTGACGTGCGTCGGTTGAGTGCTGAGGCTGTTGTGTATGTCCGCGATCTTGTTGTGGAAGTAGGAGGCGAGGGAGTTGCAGAGGTCTTGCTAAGGGGTGATGTCGTTGCTTCCGGCGTTGGGGTTGGAGAGCTCCTTAACGATGTTGAAGAGTTCCTTGTTGTTATGTGTGTTGTTGTCCAGTCGTTCCTTGAATGCAGTTTTCTTGGTGGTGTGGATCAGTTGGTGGTGTTTTCGGGTGGCGAGCTTGAGGGCAGTCATGTTGTCCGGTGTTGGGTCTCTGCGCCAGGCTTTCTCAAGGGCTCTGCAGTTCTTCTTCGAGTTCTTGAGTTCGTCGGTGAACCATGGGGCTTTCTTGCTGCCGGGTCTGCTAGGCGGGGCCCTCAGGGGGGCGAGGTCGTCTGCGCAGTCGCTGATCCACTTCGTGAGGTTGGTGGCCGCTTGGCTGGGGTTCGTAGCGCTGGTGGGTGGGTTCTTGCTCAGGGAGGTTGCGAGCTGGTCGGCTGTGATCTTGTTCCAGCTTCTGCGTGCAACCTGTTGCTGTTGGTGGTGGATCGTGGTGCTTTTGAAGCTGAAGTGGACGCAGCTGTGGTCCGTCCAGTGGAGTCCGGTGGCGTGGCTGAAGGCGATGTCCTTGCTGGAGGAGAAGACGGGGTCGAGTGTGTCCCCGGCGTAGTGGGTGGGGGTGGTCACCAGTTGCTTGAGTCCGAGGTTAGCGAGGTTGTCCAGCAGGGTGGTGGTGTTGCGGTCTTTGTTGTTCTCCAGGTGGTAGTTGAGGTCCCCGAGGAGGATGTAGTCAGCGGAGGGGAGGGCATGCGGGCTGACAAAGTCGGCGATGTCTTCGCTGAATTGTGTGCGTGGTCCCGGGGGTCTGTAGATGAGCGTGCCTCTGAGGGTGGTCTTGGGGTTGATGTGGATCTGGAGGCTCTGGTTAACTTTAACCGGGGTTCAGGTTATGTACATGTCGTGTCCCTCTAGAAGGGTGGAATGCTATCCCCGTCGACAGAAATGACAAGGGGATAGTATTCCAAATCGTATGACACCTTACTCGACATGTTTTGATAAAGTCAAACCAAAGGTAGCAAATAACCGCGAGGATTATAATGCACTTAAGAGTATATGGTATGGCAGTATCATGGAACAGCTACAGGAAGTGGTTCCGAAAGCTGCAGACAGGCTCAGCTCATGCTAGAGCACCATCTCACATATTTCCAAGCACTTTGCCTCCAGGGGTGATGAGGCCTTCCATAGCAGTGGCTGATAGCAACATATGTGTCCATTTTAGGTTAGCTACAGGCAGACTATACCTAAGCAAGGGGTGATTACACCGACTTGCCCCAGCTGAGTGATCAGCCAGTTGTGTCAAATCTGGAGGCCAGGCCAGGGGTGGCATAATACATGCTGCACCCCCTGGTAGGCCTTGGAAACACCTATGCCCTGGGTACCTGGGGTACACTGTTACAGGGACCAATAAGGTGAACCAATTCCAATTTGTAATGCACCTAGTGTGCATTGGCATCAATTTAGGGAGAGAACAGAAGGCTGTGGGTCTGATTAGCAGGCCCACAGCCACATTAAGTCATAAACCAGTGAAGAAAAAAGCAAAAATTTGGGGTGACCTTAGGATAGCAGACCCTACTCTCCTACACAACCCCCCCTCCAAACGCAGGGACATTAGACTAACCTTGACCAGTTGTGTCTTCATGTTCTAAGTGGAAGTACCTGCGTTGCCATGGTCAGTCCCTGGGCGGTGCTCCACTGTAAAGTCCATCCCCTGTAGGGAAATGGACCACCTGAGTAGTTTGGGGTTTTCACCCTTCATCTGATTAAGCCATAAGAGGGGCTTATGGTCGGTCTGAATCTTGAAGTGAGTGCCAAACAAGTATGGTCTCAACTTCTTCAGGGCCCAAACCACAGCAAAGGCCTCCCTCTCAATGGCTGACCAACGTTTCTCTCTGGGGGTCATCCTTCTGCTAATAAAAGCAATGGGCTGGTCTTGACCATCTACATTAAGTTGTGAAAGCACAGCTCCCACTCCACACTCAGAAGCATCTGTTTGGACAATGAACTCTCTTGAGTAGTCAGGACTCTTCAGGATAGGTGCAGAGCACATGGCCTTCTTCAGGTCACAAATGCCTTTTGACAGTTTACTGTCCACTGAACCTTTTTGGGCATCTTCTTGGATGTCAGATCATTAAAAGGAGTCACAATGGACCCATAGTTCTTAACAAACTTCCTCTAGTACCCAGTCAGGCCCAAGAAAGCTCTGACCTGAGTCTGGGTAGTTGGAGGGGAGCAGTCCTTTATGGTCTGGATCTTGCTCTCCAGTGGCTGAACTTGGCCTCCACCTACAAGGTGACCCAAGTATACAACCTTACTCTGCCCTATCTGGCACTTGGTGGCCTTGATAGTGAGGCCTGCCTTCTGAAGAGCCTCTAGCACTTCCTTCAGGTGGACCAGGTCTTCCTCCCAGGTGGAGCTGAAGGCAGCAATATCATCCAGATATGCTGCGCAAAAGTCATCCAACCCAGTAAGGACTTGATTCACCAACCTTTGGAAGGTGGCAGGTGCATTTTTCAAACCAAAGGGCATCACCACAAATTGGTAATGCCCACCTGGGGTAGAAAATGCTGTCTTGGCTTTGGAGTCTTCAGATAACCTGATTTGCCAATAGCCAGCTGTCAAGTCAAATGTGCTCAAATATTTGGCAGAAGCCAACTTGTCAATGAGCTCATCTACCCTTGGAATAGGGTGTGCATCTGTCCTGGTGACAGCATTGAGTCCTCTGTAATCCACACAGAACCTCATCTCTCTCTTGCCATCTTTGATGTGAGGTTTGGGGACCAGGACCACTGGGCTAGCCCAGGGGCTCTCTGAAGGCTCAATAACACCTAGTTCCAGCATCTTTTGCACCTCAGTCTTTATACAGTCCCTGACATGGTCAGGTTGCCTGTAAATCTTGTTTTTCACAGGAAGACTGTCACCAGTGTCCACCACATGGGTACACCAGTTAGTCTGACTGGGTGTCAATGAGAACATATGTTTGTATGACTGCAAAACTCGTCTACAGTCATATTGCTGATGTTCAGTGAGGCTGCCATCTAGGGCCACACCATCAACTGAGCCATCCTCGGGGTTCTGAGTCAGCAGGTCTGGGAGAGGGTCACTCTCTTCCTCCTGCCCCTCATCTGTAGCCATGAGCAAGCCCATGTCTGCCCTGTCAACATATGCCTTTAGTCTGTTAACATGGAGCACCCTGTGGGGCTCCTGGGAGTTCCTAGGTCCACCAAGTAGGTAACCTCTCCCTTCTTTTCAATTATAGTATGGGTCCCAGACCATTTGTCTTGGAGTGCTGCTGGGGCCACTGGCTCCAACACCCATACTCTCTGTCCAGGCTGATACTCAGTCAAGACAGCCTTTTGGTCATGCCAAGCTTTCTGTCATTCTTGGCTAGCCTCAAGGTTTTTGGATGCCTTCTCCATATACTCAGCCATCCTGGTGCGGAGACCAAGTACATAGTCCACTATGTCTTGTTTAGGCTTTTTGAGAGGTAACTCCCATCCTTCCCTCACCAGACATAGGGGTCCTCTTACAGGGTGCCCAAACAACAATTCAAAGGGGCTGAAGCCAACCCCCTTTTGTGGGACCTCTCTGTAAGCAAACAGAAGGCAGGGTAGAAGGATATCCCATCTTTGCCTGAGCTTTTCAGGTAATCCTTTGATCATACCCTTTAGGGCCTTGTTAAATCGTTCAACAAGCCCATTGCACTGTGGATGGTAGGGAGTGGTGAACTTGTAGTTGACACCACATTCCTTCCACATAGCTGTCAAGTATCCTGACATGAAGTTGGCACCTCTGTCAGATACTACCTCCTTAGGAAACCCCACTCTGGAGAAAACTCCAAGTAAGGCCCTGGCCACAACAGGAGCTGTTGTGGTCCTAAGTGGAATTGCCTCTGGAAACCTGGTGGCATGGTCCACCACCACCAGTATGAATCTGTGCGCAGATGCTGTAGGGGGATCCATTGGTCCTACAATATCAATCCCCACTCTTTCAAAGGGCACCCCCACCACAGGTAGTGGTATCAGGGGGGCCTTTGTGGTACCACCTGCTTTGCCACTGGCTTGGCAGGTTACACAAGAGTGACACAACTCCTTGGTGTCTTCAGACATGTGAGGCCAGTGAAAGTGAGGGACAAGCCTGTCCGAAGTCTTATTCTGGCCTAGGTGTCCTGCTGAAGGAATATCATGGGCCAAGGTAAGAAGGAAGCCCCTAAATTGCAGAGGTATGACCAACTTCCTGGTTGTACCAGCCTTGGGGTCTCTACCCTCTGAATAAAGGAGCCCATCATCCCAATAAACTTTATGGGTACCTTGAGCATTCCCAGCAGCCTCAGCAGCAGCCTGCTGTCTGAGGGGTTCAAGAGAAGGACAGGTTAACTGGGCCTGCCCCAAGTCTGCCCTAGAAGGTCCCCCTGTCCCCAGAAACGCAACCTGATCAGGTTCAAGTTCTTCAGGGACAGTTCCTTCAGGGGTCTCCAAATCAGTTTCCTGTGAAGGCTGATCCTCACTTGTAGGCAGTTGGGAAGGCACATCCTTTACCCTCCTGTTCTTCTTCTTGGAAGGTGATTGGTCCATTGTTCCAGGATCCAAGACCTGAGGTTCAGAGAGGCACTTTTTGGCCTGTGACCTGGTCACAGCAAGGACGTGTGATGATATCCCTAACATCTCTGCATGAGTCCTGTACTCAACTTCTGACCATAGAGAGTTCTCCAGGTCATTGCCCAACAAACATTCAACTGGGAGATCAGCACTAACCACAACTCTTTTTAGGCCAGTTACCCCTCCCCAGGAAAAGTTAACAATTGCCACACTATGTGTAGTGGTGACATTGCTGGAATTGGTCACCAGGTAATTATCACCTGGCAGGTATTGTCCAGGGTCCACAAAGCTAGGTGTCACCATAGTGACACTGGCACATGTGTCCCTGTAAGCTTGAGCCACTTTTTGATTAATCAAAGGCATCTGCCTGTACTTGCCCAGATTACTGGGACTGACAGTAGGGGTCCAATCCAGTTCCCCATCACAAATCAGAACAGCCTGTGTAGGGGTTCTGACTAGGCCAGAATCTCCCTCAGTTCCCAAGGTGATACCCACTACCCCCTTAGTTTGTGGACCAACACTGCTAACTGTACTAGTGGGTGCAGGTGCCTTAGGGGCTGCAGTGTTGGGGGCTCCACCCTTTTTACACTCACTTGTCCAGTGAGAGGTGTTTTTACAAGTACTACGCCTTTAATATATCGGGACACCTGAGGGTGTTTCTATAGGAACTATAGGTGTTTACTAGTATGTACTTCCGCTTTTGCCGATTCCGCTTCCTGGGACCAGGTGCTACTCTTGTTTCTTGGTCCTGCACAGTGTTTGGGAGCCCCGCACCATCGTTTCACTACTGCCGCTGGCCCTGCCCTGCAGTCCCCCCGCCGCCGCTATCTCAACCAAGCGGCCGCCGAGCGGAGAACTACTCTTCCCAGAGGGATTTGCGGCGGACACGGCACACATGCGCCCGGAGGCGCCTCAAATTGCCGTCACCACCCGCGTCGCGGGAGCGCCCGGGGCGAAGCCCGGGCCAAGGGCGGGCCCGTTCAAGACCTGAGAGGCCGGGCCGGGCTACCCCCCTTCCATTTACCTTTCTGCACACCTGAGTGAGTACATTATCATTAAAATTCTATGCGACGAACTGAGAGATCTTGGAATGCCTACTAAAGAGGCCAAGGGGAGGGTGGGTGCTGCAATATTCACAGGAGCTATGGACCAATTCATTATTAAGATGAACAATGTTGTTGATGAGGGGATTACTATAATGGAGCGACGTGTTTCGCATGAGCTAGCCATTGCAAGAAGATCGTCTATGGGACCAATCGCGAACGCTCGGACTCCTGATAACTTGATTGCCAATAGTGGCTTAAGTGCTTCCCCCATTCTAGAGCTCCCAATTCCACAGCTTCCCCTTTGTAATTTGTCACAGACAACCCTTAGCAGCCAATCCACAGCCTCAGAATCATTGCTGCTGTCGCCTCAAATGTTTCTCACCGCACCTAGAGCAGTAAAGGTGTATAATACTAGGCAAAAGTGTGGGAAGGACCCAGGGGCAATACCTAAAAAGACCCACCAATTATCTAATAATACAGGTGGGGGGAGAAATAAAGGTCGTAAGGCCAGGAAAGCAAATCCACCTATTGCGGTGCAAGTTGTCGCCAATTCACCTCTTGTTTTAACAGGTTCCATTCTGCCAAGTAGGGCAGTAGAGGTCTTAGATGGGTCACCAAGCCAAGAAATGCCACAGAGGGGTGGAGCCTAATGCTATCTATGACTCTATTGAGCTCCTGTTAGCTCCACTAGAAGAGAGGTTGAGAAAGATTGAGGTCCACCTAAAAAGGATCAAACGTGATGTTAAGGGCCTCGTTGAACCCACTCTCAGAGTCATCTCACCCTCTGTTACTAAACTGTCCAAGCTACCTAAAACCAGTAAGGAAAAAGTTCCCACTCCAGCGATCAACAAGGAGTTGGTAGGCTCAGGTACAGCCCAGACGGTTATATCTGTTCCTATATCTGTTCCTGTAGCTATCCCTACTGCTAAAGAAGCATCTGTAACGGTCTTAGACCCTAATATAGCTCCTGAGTCTTCTACGACTGAAAATGATGAGAGCGAATGGGCTGCAGAGGGCTTATGTACCGATAAACAAATTGACCAGCCTGGGCTTTTAAGGCCCATAGTACCTCAAAATATGCCCACAAATGATTGCCCCAAGAAACCCTTAAATCACATACCAGTTAAAAAACCAATTTATATCAATCTTCCCCCTGAGTCTCACCCATATACGATAGTAATGATAGGCGTCCCGAAATTGGGTGAGGGGAAAACAGAAACGTATGGGGAATTAAAAAATAAAGTGAGCCACTGGCTAACTACACATAGACCGCTCCCCTCACACCTTAATGGGCAAATATCCCATGTTAGGAGAGTAGATTGGGTGGGCCATAGATTCAAGTCTACCGAGGGCGAGTGCATCATTGTAAGTTTCAGCGACACTCATGTGGCAGGCTATATTTGTAGCTGGAGGGATGGCCTCGCAAATAGCTTGATTCGCACTATGGATCTTAGCTACTTCTACCCCTCAAACGATCCTGGGCTAAATAATATGTACCAAAATTTTTCCCAGGAACAGGGGAGATCCTATACTTTTGCTAATCAATACCAATACTGGGATAATACAGGGAATTATGGTGAATATACGCCAACTGATCCATCATATTCATATCAAGCCATACCCAGGGCCTATAGAAATGCTAACCACAATGTTAGGCATCCAGAAAGGAGGGAAGGTATACATCAAGTACATCAACAAGTGTATCCCCACTCAACTTATTTGCATAATCAGTACAACGTTCTATCTCAAATAGTTTAATGCCTTGTACTAACAGAGCAGTTTGGAGGGGGTCGATTGACTACCCGCAACACTAATCCCCCCTGTCTATGCTGAGCATGTACACCCTGACATATCATCTGGTAAAGACGCAGACATAAAGGGACTGATTGAATCCATCCCTGTTGAGGAGCCAAAATTAGATGACCAGATAGGCCCAGAAATGAGATCCCTACTAGAGAGCTCGCTTTTACAAGATAAACCGAGTTCACCCATTGACTTCTTAGAGGCCTATAGCCCTGTTTCAACCTGTATAGAATAAAATCCCTGCATCATGGAAGAGCAGGTAGTTATACGCACAGAAGGTATTGCCCTAAATCTAGCCGACAATGACACAGT
Source organism: Lissotriton helveticus (assembly GCF_964261635.1). NCBI lineage: Eukaryota > Metazoa > Chordata > Amphibia > Caudata > Salamandridae > Lissotriton > Lissotriton helveticus. The sequence goes on from NC_136059.1 coordinate 56,028,433, forward strand.
CGTCGAAGCAGACATAATACCATCAAGTAACAAAAGCTTGGTCTCCTGGAACGTAGCGGGCCTGGCTGATAAAGATTGTGATCCCACTTGGCTGTCTTTTGTCAAGCAACATGCAGTGATATGCCTCCAAGAAACATGGTTGGTAGATGGGAAAAATAACCACATCGAGGGATATCAAAGTTTCTTCATGCCAGCTGAACCATCGAGTAGTGGAAGAGCAAAGGGTGGCCTGGCAACTTACATTAATCTGGCTCTCATTTGTAAAATAAACAATCGCCACTTAGGCAATAGGTATATCCAAGTCCTAGAGTTAAAGAGGGGCAAATATACTCTGACTTTGATCAACTTCTATAATGCAGTGAATCAACATGGAGAGTGTAACTTACTACAGTTGTGCGACTTTCTGAGAGCCAATGTGGGAAATTTGCCGCGCCACATATTGATTGCAGGTGACTTTAACACCCATACATGTGGGAACCCAGGAGTGACGCCCATGGGACATTTGGGGTGTATTAGCCAGGAAGGCTTTCACTTTGATCACTCTCGGCGAGGAACCCAACTTAACACCGTGATGAACGAAAACAATTTAGTGGCAGCCATGTCTGTGATGGCGGAGCATACACTTTTTCATGTCCCCACGTATAAAGGCAACATAAACGGATCATATATAGATCATATCCTATTATCTGCTGACCTTGCCAACTTTGCCTCAGATTTTTGTATCCAAATGAATATTCATAGCGATCATAACCCAATCTCTATCAAACTGGGTGGAGGCATCTTTGAAATGCGAAAGCAACGTAAAGGCCTTGGGTTTTTAAAGTGTATAAACGGAAAGCGTCGCTTGAAATGGACATTGGTGAACCATGATAGCTTGTATGTCTCAATTAATAACCTATGTAGTTCTGATCTCTCACTTTGTGTATCACCTACATCATCCCCTCGTCAAACCCTGTCTGCATTTGATGGGGTTGTATCAACAGTAGGGTCTTTGTTAATGGTGCCAGCAAATGGGCATGCTGGCAGTAATCCTAAATGGTTTGATCACTCCTGTTCTAAAGCTAGTCGAGACCTTAAGACTGCCCTAAAAGCTAGACCCAGAGATCCGGCCCGTATTAAGGCTATGCGCGCCAATTATAATAAATCACTTGCGACACGAAAAAAAGAAGTAAAGGCAAGTACTTGGGAGTCCCTTCTGGATCCCAAAATTTTGGTTAATAGTACCAAGTTTTGGGATATTATTAATAACCCTTGTTTGAACACCCAAGTAATACCGTTCTTGGCACAAATATCCCAGAGGAGGATTGGGTCACCTATTTTAGTACCATTTTTAAAAGCAACGAGCCACAAGCTGAGCATAGTTTTGTCACTCCTAAGGAGAATCTTTTGCATTTTTCAATTAATGAGGTTGAAAAAGGAATTCAAGGTTTAACCTGTAATAAGGACCCAGGGCCTGATGGCCTTCCCCCAGATCTTTTTAAATCTTGTCCATCACTATGGGCTCCTGTTCTCACCACTGTAGTGAATGCAGCAGCGGCCTCTGGTTGCCCAAAGTCGTGGGGGATCTCCACTATAGTACCTGTGTTTAAAAAAGGTGACCGTAATAGCCCCCACTGCTACAGACCAATATCTTTAATTAATTCTGTAGTGAAAGTAGTGGGGGGTGTAATTTTAAACAGGCTAACAGCATGGGCAGATGAAAATAATATAATTTCCCCGATTCAATACGGCTTCAGGCCTGGTCACTCAACAGTTACCCAGTGTCTGAACCTGTATATGATTATAGGAAAATACACTATGGCCCGGCAAGGTACAATCCACATGGCATTCATGGACCTATCGTCGGCCTTCGACTGTGTAGACCGTGGTAGGCTATGGGATGCCATGGTAAAAATGGGAGTGGAGCAGAGTTTGATTAACTTGTTAGCCGACATGCATTCCGACACAAGAGCAAAGGTCCGTTACACACAAGACCTAAAAGTAACGAGGGACTTTGGAATTCATCGGGGCGTCCGACAAGGGTGTATCTTAGCTCCATTCCTCTTCAATTTATATATTAACCACTTGGAAGAGCATCTTTTAAGCACAGGAGCAGATTACCCCTATGTCGGACGGAAAGGCCTACCGGTCCTGCTTTATGCGGATGACGCAGTCCTGATATCCAGGACTGCAATTGGCCTGCAAACTCTGTTAAACTCTTTCCACGCCTTTATGACGTCCCGGGACCTGAGTATTAATAACTCAAAATCATATGTCATGAAGGTAGGCCAAGGGAAAAAAAAGCCAAATTCTTTTACCGTCAACGGCGAAAAAATACCTGTAGCTAAAACATTTTCGTACCTCGGTGTCCTCTTTGACTATCAATTAAATTGGGGACCTGCAGTAGAGAGGAAAACGGGCGAGATAACCAGATCAAATGCAGCAATACTTGACTTTGCAAGCAAAATGGGTAACAGTCCAGTGGCCGCACTGCTTCAACTTTATCAAGCCAAGAGTATTGCTATTGCATGTTATGGAAGCGAGTTATGGGGGTATGCCTCCCTTGGTGGCCTGGAGGTCGCAGAAAATAGTTTTTTAAAACGGATCTTGAGGGTCCCAAGGGGAACAGCTAATTTTTCAGTGCATGATGTCATATTTATGCGACAGAATAGCCGTAAACCCTTTACTTTGTTGGCTAAACTGTTGGCTAAATACTGATCTACCCCTTACACAACAAATCTTGCAAGAATCTTTAACATGGGATAACAGGTTCAAAGTCCCTTGGAATAAATACATCAGCAACTGTTTCTCTGAATTAGGGCGCCCGATCTTTTTGTAACCCCAACGTCTATAACTAAATCTGATGTTATCTTTGTGAAAAAGACCTTTACTACATCTAGGTATCTAGCCCGGGAGGAGGGCGAACTAATGAAAGACAGTGTACGGAAACATGTGCTATTAAAAACATCATTGCGCATGGAACCGTACCTGTCATGGCCCTTGTCAGGTTATGATCGCTTTTTGTTGACAAGGTTTCGCCTACATTCCATCTTTATTAGCCGTACCTAGGGGGGCCCATCGTGGCCAAGTGCTGCCAGCTTGCGGCTGCGACGAAAAGTCTCTGCAAGACCTGGCACACTTTCTTTTCATCTGCCCCTTTTACACTGTACCACGGAGGCTATATCTAACACCATGCCTCAAACAGCTGAATTTTGCACAAATCAAACCAGCACTTTACTACCTTCAACTTTTAAGCTGTGATTGCACTTTATTTGTATGCAGCTTTTTAAAATTAGCACTTAAATTCAGGAAAAGTATGGAGGGGTAATTGTGCTGTGGATAGATATATTTTTAATTAATATAACTTATATTTTTAAATGTCTATACTGCTTGTGACTTTATACTAGATGTTGCTTTTAACAATGTATGTTTATGAAATGCACTTTTATGGTTGTTACTATGAATAACCGAATAAAGTTATTTGATCTGAAGTACTACACCAGGGTTTTCTTTGACCTTCTTTCTTCTTCTTCTTGGAAGTTTGGGACCCACCCTCAGTATTAGTTTGGGGCCCTGTTGAAGACTTCTGGTCTTTAGCTTTCTGCTCCCCACCCTTCTGGTCTGTTTTCTTTTGGTCACCACCCTGGTTCTGGTTCTGGTTCTTTTGCTTAACTCTGGTTCTAACCCATTTGTCTGCCCTCTTTCCCAATTCTTGGGGAGAGGTCAGATCTGAGTCAACCAAATGTTGATGCAACTGCTGGTTCTGACAATTATTTAAAAAATGTTCTCTCATAAGCAAATTGTACAATCCTTCATAGTCTGTAACCTTACTTCCCAGCAACCATCCCTCCAGAGCCTTAGTGGCACATTCAACAAATTCAGACCAGTCCTGAGTCTGTGTCTTCTGGGTTTCTCTGAACATTAACCTGTACTGTTCAGTGGTTAATCCTAACCCATCAATCAGAGCACTCTTCAGGACCAGGTAGTTTCTAGAATCCCCATCACTAACTGTGAGGAGTCTGTCTCGGCCTCTACCTTCAAAGGAGAGCCACAAGATTGCTGCCCACTGCTCTGGAGGGATCTGCTGTACTCTGCAGGCTCTCTCAAGTGCAGTCATCCTTTTGTGGATGTCATCCCCACTCTTGTACGGGGGCACAATCTTACTCAGGTTTCTGTTATCAAAAGACATGTCTTTATCCTTTGGGATAATGCTGCCACCAGTGGGTCCTAACCCACTCTCTCTAGGCTGTCTTGCTCTAGCAAGCTTCTCTCGGGCCAGGGCAACCTCTAACTCTTGCTTCTGGATCCTAAGCTCAGCCTCTCTCATTTTGGCCTCATGTTCTCTTCTCTGAGGGCTAGTCATCCCCCTTCTGGAGTGACCATGAGAACCTCTAGAAGCATGGGAGTTGTTGGAGTCACCTGAGTGATTCCTTCTCCACCTAGGCTCCTGGTTAAGTCCACCTGGGGGTCTGAATGGGTTGTTCCCAGTATCAGTCCCAAATAGGCTTAAGTTAGCCTGGTTCAGTCTGCTGACCAGCACCTGACTATTTCTATCATCATCATCAGACTCACTGCTCTCCCCCTCTTCCTCTTCTTCCTCCTCCTCAGGCTGAATATCTCCAGTGACTTGGTCATCCTCATCTATTTGGACTACAGGGACAGGGGTGTCAGTATTGTCATCTTCAGTGGGAGAGCCTCTATCCACATTCCCTGTGGGGTCTGTTTTGGAGGTCTTTAGAGCTTCAGACTGGTCTAAAAGCTCTCTGAGGTGATCTGTGGTAGGGGATGGACCAGTCTTGAGACCTCTTAAGGTACAGATCTGCCTCAGTTCTTTAAAATTAAGTATAGCAAATTTGGATGGTGCCCTTGGAGGGTCACTCTCAACAGGAGTAAGTCCACTGGACCCCTCTGCTCCAGACATTGCTCTAGTGTGGGTGGATATGTTGCAATTTACCTACAGTGGTGTTTACCTACTAAACCTATCTAGTAGTTGTAGTCAGGGTGTGCTACTCCCTATCCTCTACAACAACTACGTTCAGTAGAACTTAAGTATACTAGTCTTGTTTTATATGTACCTAGTAGGTACCTGTATGATCTTTCAAATGATACTTTCAAAGATTGTAATGGTAAAACAACAGCAAGCTCAAATCCCAACCGCTGCTCACCAACGTGAGAAGTTGGCCTGGTATATGAAGCTCACTAGTTCTAGTGATCACCTTGTACCATGCCAAGCAACCCTTATGATGATTGGTTGTAAGTCAACCTTATAGACCAGCTATCCTAGTAGCGTGGACAAAGCAGTCTTAGGCTAAACTCTGTAAAAGCATGTGAAGCAAGCTGTTTTACCATATACAATCTCCTTGAATACCAAATGAAAGGACACCACACAGATATATATTGAAAATATATATATATTTATTACTAAAAGTATCCCCTATACTCTTTAGGAGCACAGAAGCAAATGCGTTAAAGCAAAACACAGTATAAATACACAAAAGTTGCACAATATGGATGAGCCCTAGGGGCCACCTAAACCATATACTAAAATAGTGGTATAAGAACCACATAGCTGAAAGGAAGTAGGCCTAGGGCCTGGGGAATCGCTGGAGCTGTTCGGGACTAACAGTGAAGAAGTCGGGAAAGGCCCGCGGGACTCGGGTGCAGTGCGGAAAGTGCACGCATATACCAATGTTAAGTCAATGGTGCGTAAAAGTTACAAAGTTAGTTATTAAGGAACCTTCCGAGTGACCTAGGAGAATGAAACTTTAGACACAGACACTAAAGGTGTGTACCAGTGTGGGAACACCGGTGTTTCTGAGTTACCTCACCCACAGGAAGCGGGTGCACAGGTGCGATCTAGTGTCGGGTTTGATCACGCAGGTCGATGGTGCTTGGAGCTGAAGATGCTGCAGGCGGCTCGATGTGAAGAGTTCCGGTGGATCCAAGGGTGGATCTGAAGTGATGAAGACCTGAAAGCAGAGGGGACAATGTTCAAAGTCACTAGCCAGTGACTACCGTGGAACCAGGATGGAACCAGGCGATGTCGGGTGCAAACAGGCGATGAGGTGAAGATTGTCTCTGCAGCCACGTGGACACGAAGAGGTCGAGTATGTCCAGGCGTTGGTCATCAGCTGTCCCACAAAGGTTCTAGCTGATGGCGTTGTCGGCTTCTTGATCGAAGCAAACAGGCCTTGGCTAATGCAAGCCACGCAGGAATCAATGCAAGCTTCTCACACGGACCAGCAAGGTCAGAGCGGGTGCTCCTTTTTACAGGAGCGAGGGCAAATCTGGAGCAACCAGACCTGCAGTGTAAATTGTAGGTTTTGTCGCCAAGATGGCCGCTGACCACGTGGCAAGAGGCCGGGGTGGCACATCGAGTGGTACGAGGCAAAAGGGCCCCACACAGATCGTGGAGATGCTGGGGGGCTGATCTTCGGTGCAGGGGCTGCTCGGTTGTGGGGCTTCTTAATCCCCAAAGTACAGCGTTGAGGAAGCCTCGGGTGCTGCGTAGTCAGCTACTCTGGGTCTTTCAAGATGTCCGGTCCCACGTCTCTCTGTGCCTCCACGGGTCCCTTTTTTGCAGGAACTGTGGATCGGGCTGTGAGAAGTCTGGGAGTCTGGGTCTCGTCAGGCTCTGGGCTCGGGCTCCGGCGGGAGGCAGCGGAAAAGCAGACGTTGAGTTGCTGGATGGTGCCTGTGTTCACAGGGTGGCCACTCCGAGGCCACAAGGGAGATGCTCTTCAGTCTTCTGTGCATCAGAATGTCGAAGTCCAGTCGTCTTCTTAGTTTCAAGTTGATGCAGGATGATCTGAAGTCTTAGGATACAGCTCCAACTCTTATTCCAAATCTGGGGACCGCACCACATGCTAGGTCCCTCCTCTGGGTGGGACCAGGAAGGGGAGTGGTTACACCCCCTCTCCTTTGTCCAGCTTCGCACCAGGGCTGGGGCTGGCGAGCCCCAGCACCGGTTTGAACTGGCTTATGCCCAGGGACACCTTGTGTGCCCCAGGCATGTTTGATTCTATTCAGCCCTGTCCTACACAATACACAAAATCCTGTCTGGGGTGGTGCTCGCACCTCCCAAGGCAGGAAACCCTTTGTCCAAGCCTCCCTCGCTGGAAGGACTCCCAGCAGCAGGAGGTCAGACTTGTGTCTGTGTGGCAGCATCCATTTTGTGATGCTGAGGCTCTGGTTAACTTTAACCGGGGTTCAGGTTATGTACATGTCGTGTCCCTCTAGAAGGGTGGAATGCTATCCCCGTCGACAGAACTGTCGAGGGGATAGTATTCCAAATCGTATGACACCTTACTCGACATGTTTTGATAAAGCCAAACCAAAGTTAGCAAATAACCAGGAGGATTATAATGCACTTAAGAGTATATGGTATGGTAGTATCATGGAACAGCTACAGGAAGTGGTTCCGAAAGCTGCAGACAGGCTCAGCTCATGCTAGAGCACCATCTCACATATTTCCAAGCACTCTGCCTCCAGGATTGATGAGGCCTTCCATAGGAGTGGCTGATAGGAACATATGTGTCCATTTTAGGTTAGGTACAGGCAGACTATACCTAAGCAAGGGGTGATTACACCGACTTGCCCCAGCTGAGTGATCAGCCAGTTGTGTCAAATATGGAGGCCAGGCCAGGGGTGGCATAATACATGCTCCAGCCCCTGGTAGGCCTTGGAAACACCTATGCCCTGGGTACCTGGGGTACACTGTTACAGGGGCCAATAAGGTGAACCAGTTCCAATTCGTAATGCACCTAGTGTGCATTGGCATCAATTTAGGGAGAGAACAGCAGGCTGTGGGTCTGATTAGCAGGCCCACAGCCACATTGAGTCATAAACCAGTGAAGCAAAAAGCAAAAATTTGGGGTGACCATAGGATAGCAGACCCTACTCTCCTACACTCACACTCTTGAACTTTTCCTCAGTAAGATCTGAAAGAGATATGAAACAGTTTAAAATATGTATTTTAACTAATGTGCCCTAACGTGCAGTGTACGTGCCACAACAAGCAGGAAACACAGTCAGCATAGCAGCTATTCCATAAATCATGTAGGGAGATGTCATCATGAAAAGACAATAGAGCCTAACCTCCCTCCCCTTGCTAGGAAGCAGTATTTGTATATATTAGAAGATCTCTGGGCTTTGTCAGCAGGCCCCATACCTTAGCCTATAGATGGTAGATCTAGATCATAGGTTCTGTTTCACAGTTCTCTCTGGAAAGGTCCCTATCCAAGTGGGTGCTACCTATTTGTGTATTCTAATAAAACCAAAGTACGTTTGTCCAAACAATAGCTGCATTGGTATGTTTTGTCTAAGGGCTAAGGCCTGGCAAGAACAAAATAACAAGGGACATTGTTGTTTGACCTTGCTCACAATGTTCAGTATACATCCCAGGAACATGCAGAGAGTGAACACAGCGATGAGATCTCATGTGAAAACAGCCATAGAAGTTATTGCAAAATAAAGTTGTGTAGTAACGTGCACAAAGCAGCAGGCAAGCTGCAGCGTGCCCATGCTAACTTAGAGAAAACGACAATGGGCCACGTGACAGCGGCAGGTGCATTTGTGAGACTAAATAAGGAATTTGACAACAACTCAGTGGTGTCATCGGGTTGCATTATGCCTAAATAGGTTGACCACCATTTTACATGTTCACGTTCTTAAGTTGAATTCTTTTGTAAGAACTGTGACATTTGACACACAACCGCTTGTGGGCCAGTGCAAGATAATACTCCCTGCACTAATTTTGCTTACATTTCTACTTCATAGGCAAATTATCACACTACCATGAACATTCTGTACAAGGGATAAGTTTGCACTACAAATTATTATTGATAATATTGTCTGGTCGGCGACAGGGCTATCACAATTGAATAAATATTAGCAGCCTGACTGAGACTTTGGCATGGCAACATAGACAATGTTTATTATATAAACAACATTACTTCCTTGTTTAGACAGAGGAGTACTTTGATGGCACTGAGAAGTCACGCATGCCAGAATTTCATCCCATTTGATTCCTATTTACCCCGTATGAGAAATGCTGCCCAGCTTTGTACCAAGATGGGCACCCAGGTGACACTTCCCCACAGGTAACCAGGAGTTAGATCACCCTACAGGGATCTGGCAGATGGTTAGGTTAGGTTAGGTAGCGTTAGGTAGGAGTACAACATATTACAGTACTTTTCGGTTACAGGAAAATGGTATAACTGTTTATTTTGTTTCACCATTCTCATAATGCTAATTTCTTTATTCTATTTTGTCTATTAATTATTGCAGCACAAGTATTTTCTCAAGATTCACAATGCTTCAATAAATATTGAGATGTTTCACTGTGAATTTCTTGTGCATCTCTTTGGGTATGTGTAAGTAATCAAACTGAAATGTTGTAGATCTGTCTCCATGATTTGCTTGGGTAGTCAGGGTTGTCATGTTCTGAGGGCGCACAATCTTGTTACCTTGCCAAGTTAGGGGTACAGTTGGTGCACTGTGAGCTAGCAAGACCTAGGCCAACATATCTTAATGGTGTTCTCAGAATCCGTCTCACACAGTTTTGTGTCCATCAAATGCAAACTTTTACTTGGGAAATGATAAGCCATTCAATGTTGGAGGTGCTGAGGGAGACATGTACCTTGAATCACCTGGCTGTTTTAGGATGTGAAGGGGCTGCTAAGCTTGCAAAGTGCCAAGACACACTGCTCAGGAGCAATTCATGTGCTATATCAAGTGTATATAAAAAAAAAACATAACAAAATAGCAAACATGCTGCTTTATTAGTCTGACATTTTATAAAGCGAAAGACATTAAACGTTTGGAAGAAATTGAAATTAAGAATTGGAAGTCAGTGGTAGGTCTGTCAAGCGGTCAGTTATATCATCGCTATGACTAGAGCTGGGCCTTACAAATATTAAATGTAAACACTTCCAGACACTGCTGAATTACTTGGATGGAATCTTAGAAGCAGTAAATTGTACGGTTAGGCAAAACTGAAATCTTACCTCCCATATGTGAATCGTACATCATAGATGACGAATAAATTAGAGAAACAACATATGACCTTTTATTTACATTTGACAATGTTATTATATGATTAACCAGATGCTTGTTTAAGGCAAACCATGTGATACGCATGTTTAATATTTCTGGGCTTCTAATAGTAACAAAGATGCATGTTTCAACTCACAAAAATCACATTTTGTAGATAAATGATAAATACACTTTATTTTCCATACTCAGTATTTAATATTTTTATATAAGTAATGTATGACTACATTACACACAATCAGGTATGCAAAAGCTGTTACAAAAGGTGGATAGTGAATATAAAAGTATGTGTTAAATATAAAACATCTCTGCACAATCCTCTGTATCATATAAAGATGTTGGCACCCACTATGCATAGAGAACATCAATCAATCAATCGATCAGGGATTTATAAAGCGCTCCACTCACCCGTGAGGGTCTCAAGGCGTGGGGGGTGCAGCTCTGGTTCATTTGAAGAGCCAGGTCTTGAGGTTCTTCCAGAAGGTGTGCAGGGTCGGGGAGCGTCTGATGATGACTGGGAGCTCGTTCCAGGCTCTGGCTGTGACGTAGGAGAAGGCTCTTCCGCCTGCTCTGGTTCTGCGGATGCAGGGGTCTCTGCATAGGTGAGGTCGGCAGAGCGGAGGTTCCTTTTGGGTACGTGGAAGGAGACTCTTTCGTTGAGGTATCCGGGTCCAATGTTATGGAGGGATTTGTAGGCGGGGGTAAGCAGTTTGAAGGTTACTCTCTTCTCGAGAGGCAGCCAGTGGAGGTCTTGTAGGTGTTGGGTCATGTGCTCGTGCCATTTGGTTCCGAGTACGAGCCTGGCTGTGGTGTTCTGGATGGTTTGGAGCTTGTGTAGGAGAGTTTGTTGATTCCGGCATAGAGTGCATTGAGCGTGGGTGACTGTTTTTCTGCATTCGGGGGGATCCATTTGAAAATCTTGCGGAGGATGCGGAGGCAGTTGAAACTGGTGGAGGCAATGGATTGGATCTGGTGGGTCATGGTGAGGGCGGAGTCAAGGATGATGCTGAGGTTCTGTGTGTGGTCTGTGGGGGTAGGCAGACTCCCGAGAGCGTGGGTCCACCAGGTGTTGTCCCAGGCGGAGGCGGAGGGTCCGAGGATGAGGACCTCAGTCTTCACCGAGTTGAGATTTAGGCAGCTGTTTTTCATCCAGGCTGCGACGTCCTTCATTCCTTCCTGGAGGCTGAGTCTGGTGTCTTCGGGGTTCTTTGTGAGGGAGAGGATGAGCTGGGTGTCATCAGCGTAAGATACTATGCTGAGCCCATGCTGTCTGACGGTAGTGGCGAGGGGGGCCATTTAGATGTTAAAAAGCATGGGGATGAGTGATAATCCTTGTAGTACTCTGCAGTTGATATCTGTGGGTTTTCCAGAGAGAAAGGAGTGGATCCAGTTGAGGGTTTGTCCTTGTATCCCAGTGAAGAGGACATCTACATATTTTAAAGACACTAAGGCCATCCTGAACCTCATTGAATAGATCAACACCACCATCAATGTGGATTTACTGATGGCACTGGAAGTCAAAGCATTATACTCTAACATCCCCCAAGATTCAACCTTAGAGGTGATTGAAAATATCCTGAGAAGAAAAGACTGAGTTGTTGCGACTCCCACAGACCATTTGATGACTTGTGCAACTCTTGCTCTCAAAGAAAATTTCTTCCAGTTTGACAATAATTCTTCCTCCAATACTAGGGCACTTTGATGAGCAGTACCTTTGCCCCACGTATGTAATGTTTATATATGCATAATTTGGAAAATACGTTTTTTCTGGATCCATCTAACCCTTTTGGCCTAAGAATTCAACTATGATGGAGAAACAGTGATGATATCCTGATCATTTGGAAATGGGACATCATGAACACAGGAAGATTCCCATCTTGGGTAAATATCCCGGACCCTTATCTAAGGTTTACCAACACCATCTCAACTCAATAACCTACTTTTTTTGCCTCACAATATTTTTGTAAAAGGGCCGCTTGAAGAGGAAAACATTCCACAAACCGGCAAACCCAAATAGTATTCAGTTATGTGGGAATCATCACCCCCACTCATCTAGGAGTAATCAACCTTTCAGCCAAGTTCTCAGGCTCTGGAGTAATTGCAGTTATATTATCACTTTTGGAAAACAATCTGATGTTTTGGAAAAGAAACTACAGGAGAGAAACGACCCAAGAGGATCATAAAAATAAGAGAGCTCGCAATAGCCCCCGGGAGGCTATCCTGGCCCAAGCTGCAGAACACCTAACCAGAAACAGACCTATGTGACTACGTTCACCCCGACATCAGCGGCATCAGAAAAGTGATCAACAAGAGATGGCCTATTATCAATGTGGGGGAGACCAAAGTTGAGAAACCTCTTTTTACCTTGAAATGCACTGCAAAAAGAACAGATAATGGACGGAAAGTTAATAATTGCAATCATTCACCCCCAGTCAACAGATCCGGGTTTAATCCATTGTGTTACTACCTACATCCCACCCCAGTTTTGACCCACCCACATGCAAAGGAACAGTCCAGCCTGAACCGCCGAGCCAGGTCTTTCCTGGATCCGAAACAAGCATTCAGGGACCAGTTTCGGGATATCGTCCATGAACAGCCAGGCTAGCTTGAATCCAGTAATGCAGAGCGCACGGGACCCACGTCTGAGAATACCCTTCCCACTTAAATAGACAAATGCAAAAACAACAGATGATGGACAGAATGTTGAACAATGCAATCTCTGCACCACTGGATTCAAGATAGCCTGGCTGATTATGGGTGTTACCTTGAAACCTGTGCCAAGATGCATGTCTCCTGTCGGTATTTCCAAACACAAGTGAGTGCTGTATGATACCTGACCCAATCTCCTTCCACCAGTAATATATTTGTAGATCCCACAAGTTAACCCTCAATGTTTTGCATTCCTTTTCTGCCACGTTCACAGAAAATAAATGCATAACTATCACAAACAACAAAGATCAAACAACACACATTCTGTTATAATCTGAGGTGGTTGTATTACATTCTGTGCACAGCTTTCCTGCCCTGCCAGGCAGTGTGTGATGTCAAGAATCTTGGTGAGTGGAATGAATGTGTGACGGAGAAAGTGAGCTGAACAGAGAGGATGCTGCTCCTGTTGAGGCATTCTATGAAGTAACCTGAAACCTCTTCAATAAACCTATAACCTGTTCACCTATATGAACCGGCTACCTGAATACTACTTACTGAGGATTGGAAAGCGAACCTACATGTGAAGGAAAGAAGAGAAGGTAGATTGAAGACTTAAGAAGAGAGAAAGAGATGCTCTGAACCTCACCAGTGTCTTCTCCATCAGACACCCCACAGACAATGAACTCAAAGACTGAAATCTTAAGAGTGTTGCCTGCTGAACTCTGGATGTACACAGATGAACAAAGATGATCATCTAACTAAACCCAATAATGGAGTTTAAATGGTTCAAACTTGTATTAAATGCGACTGACATCTTATAGACTGGAGAGTGACAAGCAGTCACTGTTTTGAACTAGACCTCTGTGCCTCATAGGGGAAACCATACCAAATGCAGATTTATTTGGATTTTTGGATAGAATAAAGTTAGTGAGTGGATTGCAGCAGTGACAGAAACACAATCATTCCCTTGACTTGTGTTTTGGTTTGAAATACTAGTGAGGCTGTTGTGTGCTGTCTCCCACCACCCATTTGCGTGCTGACAGCTTAGAATATTGATGGAGACTCACTGTGCTTTGCATGCCACCATCACCTCTTGTCAAGGACTTATCGCTGAGTTATCCACACTTTAGTGCAGCAAAAGTGGTGAAAGAATTATCAGCCCATTCTCAAGCTGGTGCAAACTGCCGATATCGCCAGTTTTCAAACGATAGCTTCTGCAAAAAACAACGCCACGGACGAGAGAGACAACTCACGCTAATGAGATTCAGAGTAGGTATTCCTGTGCAAAAACACCACTTCGCGATATTCTCAATGACCAGACAGACCTGCGATGCGATCCAAAAACAGGCGATATGGCTGGTTAGCAGCAGGGATTAAACACCTGCCTTTTACTGGTGTTAAGCAGGACGACAACCTGCAGCATGAAAGGGAGACCAGCTCAGATCCACATCTGAACACCAACACATGTCATGGAGCCATTGATCATGCAGCTCGGAGACTCAAGAGGGCCACAACACCTACAGCCACCACTCCCATGCCCCCACCCAGGACGACACCCCTCCCCAGACTACCACTGATGTAGTACAGAATAGGACAGCGGACGTTCCTAAAACAGACCAGCCTCAGAGACTCAACGCCAGAGGAAGTCTTTGCCCACTACAGGCACAAAAGGACAATGATCCTCCACATCTTGACCCACATTGCCCACAGGCTGACGCTACCAACACAGCGGACAACCAACATCCCTCAGCAGCCAAAGTTGCTGGCTGTGCTGCACCTGTTGGCCCCTGGTACCTTCCAACCAACAACTGCCATTGTCAGAGGAGTCTCAAGGCCAGCCCTATCACACTACCTTACACATGTCTTGGATGCATGCCCACAATAGCAAGGGTGGGCCCCTGTATCACCACCACACAACAGTCCCAATTTGTAGTGTTCCTGCGCAACCAACCCCAACGCCAGCCATTGCCAGACACCTCTGTGCCCCAGAACCAAGATTGTTGTAACTGTAATGGGGGTGCACATGGTCATGAAGTCCAGTAGTCAACAGTACTGCAAAAACAGTCCTTTATTTCAAATACACAAATAAACAATACGAAAAGTACACCCTACGCCCAACGGGGAACCTCATCAGGGCAACGTGTGGATTCAAGCAACTGCATATGCTGCGGGAACTCCCCAATACAATTCCATACTCCAGAAGTCAGTATCCAGAAACCTGTTGACAAATGGTGACAAAAGTCACCGTAAAGTCACAAACCTAATATGATACAGTGTATAGCACTTGGACAAACAGGAATGCTTACAGGAAAGACAAATCCTGCATGAAAAGACCGTAACAGAAGTGCGTGTGGTCGTAACCTTCATAGGAAAGAAAAGGAAGGTTACGGTCACACAAACTTCTCTTATGGTCTCTTGATGCAGGATTTCCCAGACCTGTAAGCATCACGGTTTGTATCAGCTTGATACTCCTGCACCTTCACTCCCCCCACCCAGCCACGAGGGCGCCACCGTGACCGGTGGTACCTACGCGATCCTGGACCGGGGCTGGGGTGCGCCTGCTGCACCACAGCCCTGGTCCCCGCTCCAGTCCGCAACCCAGCAATGACTGCCTGCCCCTGTGCACCTAGGCCTCAATGCTCACCTGCCGCCACCTGCATGTCTCCAAGAGGGCCCACCACATGCCGGTGCAACCTCCTCAGCCAATCACTGGATTCCATGCCACAGGCCCCCAGCGCACCCTGCTGCACTGCACTGCGGAGCCATGTCTGTGAAGCCTGCTGCCTTTGGCGTACACTGCGGTCCAGCTGGGCTCACAATTCGAATTGAATCTTGATTGGCAGGATGGTGTAGCAAAGCCTACACATCATCGCCGGCTGCACACCTGCTTTGCTGTTCCGGTGCCCCTACCTCAGTGCACTGCAAGTTAACCGTCCCATTATGGTAGGCCTGTGCCGGCCAAAGTACCTCGGCTGCCACCAACTCTGTGCCCTGCAAGTTACCGTCCCGTGGCGGTAGGCCATGCTAGCCAAAGTTCCTTGGCTGCCACCAACTCTGTGCACCAGAAGTCATAGGCCCTTAATGATTGAGTCTTGTGGTGTGGACACCATCATGTCTCTTCCCGCTGTGGGGAATATGATGTGGTAGGGCCCTAGGACCTCATGCATAAATAATGACCACACGGACACACTCAGATAGATATGGAAATAGTCTCGAGCATGTGCGCCCGGCCCCTTTTCATGGCAGGATCACATATTCTGTGATGCCTGTGCTGGATGGGCGCTAGACCTGTGATCAGCAGATCACTACAGGGAAGACCTGGGACATATAGCGTAATCGTCCCCCCTGTAAGTGTAAGCGGAATTGGCTGGGCTGGCCTATGCCAGTCCAGCGTAGGGGTGTGAACAATGACCCCGGGGCTCAGGGCGTGGTTCAGTTCTGGACTGGACACGAAAGTAACTAATGCTTATGTGTCTGTTGTAGTGTCGGCGCCACCCGGACCGCAATCTGTAATGTTGCACCCTGTGACTAAAGTACTACAGCATGAGCAACATTGACATAAGGGGGAATCACTGACCCTACATTCATCCATATTTTCATACTTGAATGATCACAGACATGACATATCTGTGTGAATTGGAATGTTTAATGCACATTCAGGGGAGTGTTGTAGCTGGAGCAGTACAGGGCTGTGCAAACCCCACTTTACATTGTCGGCCTGTGGAGGGCCAGCCAGAGTCCTTCAGGGAATGACAAGTATATCGAAAGAGGAAGAGTTCAGTCCGCAGTCTGATAACTGTGTCATTGGTGACCAAACAGAATTTGGCAGTCCATGCCAAGGTCCAAGGTGAGTGTCACAGAAGTGACGATGCAGAGGGCAGAACCAAGCAGAAACAGGCTATATGGCGCAGATGAATGCTACTGGCTCCTTCTTACCACTAATGCAGATTTATCCACATCTTCCTCCTCTGATGTCTCATGTGCCTCACATGTGGGCAGAGGTGGAATGTCTGCCGCACTTTGTGGCACTGACACATCAGGGGGCGGAGATGTGGATATAGAAGTAGAAGCAGCAGTATTCATTGGTGCCATGCCTTGTGGCAGCAATGTCCTGATGAGGATCTGCAGGGAATGGAAGGTCCCAGCCCCATCTCGCTGGTGTGCAGCCATGGCAGCCATTCTTTCCACCTGCCTCTGCTCCATGTTTTCCATGGCCATCCGCATCTGTCCCAACTCCCTGATGAGATCGCTAGAGCCACTCTGACTGTTGGTCTTGTCTCAGAGTCATGACTCCAACAATGTCATCCATGGATCATTCAAGAGCATGGAGCAGACTGTTGGTGTCCGTTAGGGACTTTAAGCGGTCTCTGATAGGACTTTTTTTTTCAAAAACATTTATTGTTATCCGCACAAGGAACACAGCTGTTTGCCTACAACCTTGGGGCCGGCAGCATGTAAGAAAATTGTGTTTCCTGTAAGAACACTGCCTTTGATCCGACATCCCGGGGGCCAGGCTGCGGATCAGGATTTCTAATGCGCATGCTAATCAACTTGTGCTCGATATGGATGATGTTAAGTGTCTTTTACAATATAGAATGCATATTTCCAAAACTAGTGAACTACCCTCGTCCCCCTGCATATCAACAAATTAGTATACCTAGATTAAGTCTGCATTTGCCCACCCAAGAGTACTTGCCACATGTCTCAGCCATCCTCAACTACAGATGCCCACCCCACATCACGCACAAGGAGCCATACTTGGAATCAAATCAAACATTACCTGTGTCATGACTCTGAGTGAGTGTGTGTTTTTAAGGGTTGGATTTGATGGAACTACTACTCCCAGAATGCCTGGCGTTATGTGTGTCC
The DNA here is from genome assembly GCF_964261635.1 of Lissotriton helveticus. Classification (NCBI taxonomy): domain Eukaryota; kingdom Metazoa; phylum Chordata; class Amphibia; order Caudata; family Salamandridae; genus Lissotriton; species Lissotriton helveticus. The sequence goes on from NC_136059.1 coordinate 56,045,983, forward strand.
TCTTTCTATTTCTCCCTTCACGCATTTAGGCTTTCCTTTTCCTGTGCTCCGGTGCTTGTCACCTGTTTTTCAGTGAGAGTCCTGGTCCTGGAAGGAACACTCGTGTTTTGGAGCCGAGAAGAGAAAACGCTGTTTTCCCCTGTTTGTGCGGTAGCGCATAACGCGCTGGATTGGAAACCGCGAAGATTATTATTCGTATTGCTGAGGCGCGGACTGTTTAGAGGCGCTGTGCAATTCTGGAAGCGTGAGGAAACGCTTGATTTTGTTGAAAGACTGTCGCGGGGACTTTTACAAGTCGTGCAGGATTTCAAGACGCTGTAGTTAGCCTCTTCGCGCATGCCGCGCTGGATTAGAGAGGTTCCGACTCGTGAGATTAACGAGTGTGTAGCAGTTGCAACGGATACTGCTTTATGCGGACCAAGAACTACAAAGGACTCTCCCTGGTCAGATAAGTAGCGAATGAAGGGTTTGAACGCGCAGCAGGAATATTTTCTCTGTGTATAGGAGAGTGGCTATCTGCTGCCATTATCGTTTTTTCTTTATCTTTACTTTATTTTTCTCTTTTGTGCTGTTTTGAGTATTGCCATCTGCAGCAGTGATTACTGGTCCTTGATTTGGAAGAAGTGATTCTGCCATTCTGATCTAGCAAGACCTGCTGATTTACACCGCTGCATTTTTATGTTTATTTATCCACTTTTCCCCTTCCCCGTGTGTGATGCCTGTGGTGGAGTTGTTTAACATCGCTCCAACGGGGTATTGCAGATAGGGGTAGTGGAATTAAGCATCACCATCGCTCCTGCTGTATCCTGCCTTGAGAGGTCAGTTCACTCATGTTTTGAAATCTGACAGAGTGACAAGCCCACGGATTGAATACGGCCTGAGCGATGGATTCTAATGTTGTGTTAACTTCAGTGTTGGAAACATTGTCTGCCCTAAGGATGGAGGTAGAGGCTTTGAGAGGAGAACACGCTGCTATGCGTTCTGAGATGGTTACAGTGCGCAGGGAAATCGCAGGTTTTTCACGGGGTGGTCCTGCTGGTGCACAGGGAGGTCATTATATTAAGGCAGGGACGTTGCCTCCTCCGGTTACGAAGGAAACATTACAAGGTCAAAGTGGGGGTGCTGGTCCCTCTACTATACAGGTCATACAGCCCCTTCAACTACCTCTTTCACCGCCTGAACGATTCTTTGGGGATCCAAAGAAGTTTAACATCTTTTTGGGACAATGCCGCTTGCACTTTATGTGTAAGCCGGCTGTTTTTCCTGATGATCAGTCCAAGACAGCGTTTGTTATGTCGTATTTGGGTGGCAATGCGGCTACATGGTCTTTTCCGTTAATTGAAAGAAACGACCCTGTTCTTGTCGACTTTACTAAGTTTTGTGATGAAATGAGGAAGTTATTTGATAGGAAGGCTTATTCTCTGTCCCTGGATAGGGAACTAATCACATTAAAACAAGGCACACAGGATTTATTGCCCTATATAACCGATTTTAATAGATTAGTGGTAGAAACAGAGTGGCCTCAAGAAAAACGTATTTCATTATTCTATCAGGGGCTGCGTAGTGACTTGAAGGATGTCTTAGCCTCAGTAGTTCCCCTACCTATCACTTGTGAGGGTCTTATAGATTTAACAGTGCAGTTGGACCATCGGTTGCAGGAAAGAAAGGAGGATAGGCAACGTGGTGAATTCAAAATTCCATATATTAGGCCCAGAGTGCTGGCAGAAGGAAATTCATCAAATCTGAATGGAACTGAATCAAGACAAGTAGGGGGCCTTAGAGGGCCTATCAGTGCAGAAGAACGACAGAGGAGAAGACAGCTGAAGTTGTGTATGTACTGTGGGAAGGCGGGCCATTTCATACAAAACTTCTCCATGAGAAATAAGACCCCCTATAAAGAAAGGCAAGCTGTAAAAAAGGTACCTGTGGTGGAGTGGGCTGAAGAGCCGGCGGAAAACTGAATACCTCAAGCATGAAGGAGACGCCTTGTTTGAGGTCTGAGGAAAACGATGTCTCTTCTTTTCTGATTAATACAATCCAAAATACTGTTGCCCACATGAATGTGTGTGTCACGTTGGAGGTGGCTGTTGGAAAACAGGAATTGGTACATGCCCTGCTTGATTGTGGAGCTACAGGGAATTTTATAGATCAAACGTATGCTCATGAGTTGGGCATTCCTTGTATTCGAAAACTGAAGCCAGAACCTGTTAAGGCAGTGGATGGGACAGCATTGACTTCTGGGCCAGTGTGCTATCATACGCACCCTATTGTGATGCAAATGGGAACAACGCATTTTGAGAAAATTCAATTTGATCTTATTGACGCCCCAAATTTTAAGTTGATATTGGGAATGCCCTGGCTCACCACGCATGATCCACATGTTCAATGGGCTGCTAGAACGATCAATATGAATTCGATATTCTGCGCTGAGCATTGTACTAGAGCACATTATGCAACTGATACCTTCAAGGAGGAGAACCCGGCTGTGTTACTGGCCTCTGGGTGTGGTGTACAGTCAGTATGCCTTGTATCAACTTTACCCGAGGAATATGTGGCCTACCAGGATGTGTTCTGTGAGAAGGAAGCGAGTAGATTACCTCCCCATAGGGAGTATGATTGCGTAATAGAGTTAGAACCCGGCGCAAGCATACCGTGTAGTAGGATATATGCACTCACGGAGCCCGAAAATGCTTATTTGCAATCCTACCTGAAGAAAATGTTAGCATCTGGTTTTATTCGACCGTCTACCTCACCTGCCTCTTCGCCGCTTTTTTTTATTTCGAAAAAAGAAGGCGGTTTGCGGGCATGCATTGATTACAGGGCAATAAATCGGGTCACAAAAAAGAATAGGTATCCATTGCCTTTGATACCGGTGCTTATGGACCAGCTGAAAGGAGCCACAGTGTTCACTAAATTGGATCTCAGGGGTGCATACCATTTGGTGAGAGTGAAGCGGGGCGACGAGTGGAAGACTGCATTCCGAACGAAATACGGCCTATATGAATATTGTGTGATGCCTTTCGGCCTATGCAATGCCCCTGCCGCCTTCCAGTTTTTCATGGATGAGGTTTTAAGAGGTTTGTTGGACGTATCATGTATGGTCTATATTGACGATATTTTAATATATTCCAAGACAATCGACCTACATGTCCAGCATGTGGAGGCGGTGTTGCAACGATTGCAACAGAATACTTTATTTGTGAAACTGGAGAAATGCTTGTTCCCTGCTAAAGAGGTGGAGTTTTTGGGTTATGTTATTGGCCCAGGGGGTATATTCATGGACAAAAAGAAGACTGATGCCATCATTCAGTGAGAGTCCCCTACCAGTGTGAAGAGCTTGCAGAGTTTTCTGGGATTCTCTAACTTTTACAGAAGGTTTATACAAGGATTTTCTTCCATCATTCAACCAATGACATTGCTGTTGCGGAAAGGAGTTACTTTTTGTTGGACTGAGGCCGCAGAAGTTGCCTTTCAGACTTTGAAGAGATGCTTCACTAGTGCTCCTGTTTTACGACATCCAGACCCTGATCTACCATTCATGCTGGAAACAGATGCATCCTACTATGCTTTGGGGGGTGTCCTGTCTCAAAGACATCCTGAATCTGGGCAAATCCATCCAGTTGCTTTCTTTTCAAAAAAGTTGACTCCTTCTGAAATAAATTACAGCATTACAGATAAAGAGCTGTTGGCGATAAAAAGAGCATGTGAAGAGTGGAGACACCATTTAATGGGGGCCAGGCATACGGTGGAAATATATACAGATCATCGTAATCTCCTCTTTTTGAAAAGTGCCAAGGCGTTGACACCTCGCCAACTCAGATGGTCTTTATTTTTTGCGGACTTCGATTTTATTATTAAGTATCGTCCAGGTCCACAGAATGGAAAGGCCGATGCTTTGTCTAGACCTGCAATTCCGGCAGATGTTTGTTGTCCTGATGAAAAGGAGGAGCCGCCATCCATTCTTCGTAACGCCATATATCAGGAGGGTTTGACAGCGGTTATTACATCTGCGAGTTTTCTGGACGATGTGAGGAGCCAATGTTATATACCGGATACACAGGCCTGGGTGGATTTGGATCCTGTTCATCGAGGCATGAAGGATGGGTTGCTGATGCAAGATAACAAGCTGTATGTTCCTGTGGGTCCTTTGCGTCAACAAGCTTTGCAATGGATTCATGATTCTTCTCTAGGGGGTCATTTAGGACAACAGAAAACCTTACTGAACATGTCTCGCTTTTTTTGGTGGAACTCGATCAGAAAAGACACTATAGATTATGTTTCCAGATGTTCTATCTGTGCCCAAGCTAAGTCAAGTCATCAATCTCCAAGTGGTCTGTTGCGTCCAATACCAGTGCCTCCTTCCCCGTGGCATACAGTTTCTATGGATTTTATTGTTGAAATGCCCCCTTCTCATGGAAACACTGCCATTTTGGTCATTGTCGATCATTTGTCTAAAATGGGACATTTTGTTGCCTTGCCTAAATTGCTTACATCAGGAGAATTGGCCATGACATTTTTGCAACATGTTGTGAGATTACACGGCCTTCCATCAGTTTTGATAACTGACCGGGGGACGCAATTTACATCACGATTTTGGAAGGAGTTGTGTACTAGTATGAATATCGATGCTCGTCTGTCTTCGAGTTACCATCCTCAGACAGATGGTAAAACTGAGAGGTTAAACCAAACCCTTGAACAATATCTTCATTGTTTTACTCTCCAGCATTGTTCTGAATGGAGTACACTTCTATGGACTGCCGAATTTGCCTATAATAATGCCACTCACTCTTCATTAGGGTGTTCACCTTTCTTTTGTTTGTTAGGTTGTCATCCCAATATGTTGCCTTTTACCCATCCTGTCACTTCCTCACATCCCTCAATACAACGCCATCATGCCAATTTACGATCAGTGTTGAAGGAGGCTAAGTTACATTTGGGGGAAGCGAGGGATAGGGATAAGCTTTATGCTGACAAAAAGAGACGAGAGGAGCCTTCCTATCAAATAGGGGATATGGTGTGGTTGAGCACTAGGCATTTGAAATTCAAAGGGAACACCAGATTGCAGCCAAAGTTTGTGGGGCCGTATGCTGTCCATAGTGTGATCAATCCTGTTGCTGTTAAGCTTGTCCTTCCTCTTAAGTGGCACATACATCCAGTGTTTCATGTTTCCCTTTTAAAGCCTTGTGCTCCTGGCGTTCGGCTACCCTTGAAGCCTTGTCCTTTGGATGTGGAGGGTGATTTGGAGTATGAAGTGAGGGCGATTCTTGACTCCAAGAGGGTTCGGGGCAGAGTGATGTACTTGATCGACTGGAAAGGGTATGGGCCTGAAGATCGCTCTTGGGTACCCCGGTCTAATTTGCATTGTCCAGCCCGTTTGCGGCGTTTCCATGTTCGCTTTCCTGGAAAGCCTGGTGGACCGCCGGGACGTCGGTCGTTGTGAGGGGGTTCTGTCATGACTCTGAGTGAGTGTGTGTTTTTAAGGGTTGGATTTGATGGAACTACTACTCCCAGAATGCCTGGCGTTATGTGTGTCCTCTTTCTATTTCTCCCTTCACGCATTTAGGCTTTCCTTTTCCTGTGCTCCGGTGCTTGTCACCTGTTTTTCAGTGAGAGTCCTGGTCCTGGAAGGAACACTCGTGTTTTGGAGCCGAGAAGAGAAAACGCTGTTTTCCCCTGTTTGTGCGGTAGCGCATAACGCGCTGGATTGGAAACCGCGAAGATTATTATTCGTATTGCTGAGGCGCGGACTGTTTAGAGGCGCTGTGCAATTCTGGAAGCGTGAGGAAACGCTTGATTTTGTTGAAAGACTGTCGCGGGGACTTTTACAAGTCGTGCAGGATTTCAAGACGCTGTAGTTAGCCTCTTCGCGCATGCCGCGCTGGATTAGAGAGGTTCCGACTCGTGAGATTAACGAGTGTGTAGCAGTTGCAACGGATACTGCTTTATGCGGACCAAGAACTACAAAGGACTCTCACTGGTCAGATAAGTAGCGAATGAAGGGTTTGAACGCGCAGCAGGAATATTTTCTCTGTGTATAAGAGAGTGGCTATCTGCTGCCATTATCGTTTTTTCTTTATCTTTACTTTATTTTTCTCTTTTGTGCTGTTTTGAGTATTGCCATCTGCAGCAGTGATTACTGGTCCTTGATTTGGAAGAAGTGATTCTGCCATTCTGATCTATCAAGACCTGCTGATTTACACCGCTGCATTTTTATGTTTATTTATCCACTTTTCCCCTTCCCCGTGTGTGATGCCTGTGGTGGAGTTGTTTAACATCGCTCCAACGGGGTATTGCAGATAGGGGTAGTGGAATTAAGCATCACCATCGCTCCTGCTGTATCCTGCCTTGAGAGGTTAGTTCACTCATGTTTTGAAATCTGACAACCTGGTAAGTACCACATCCATATGGTTGCCACCTGAGACCTATTCACTATACTAATCTGCTCAAAGGTCAGAGCCCCCCTGTCCCAAACAAGTTACGAAAGGTTCCCACACATCCAAAGGCCTAGAGCCACTGGGCAAAAGTTCCCAATAGGTCGACAATCGGTCTTTGCAATATATGACCGCATTTATCCAACCCGCTATGGTAGGTGGATGTGATTTCTTCCAGTGCAACGCTACCTGGCGCTTGGCAAGCAGCAGTAACATGGATGCCAACTTGCGGGAAGCTCTATGCACATCCAGGACAAATGCCAAAGTGCCACAAGTGGAGTAACCTGCAACTGTGTGCCGATAATGTGTCCAATGTGTCCAATAATGTCGGACCAGTAGTGCGCTATCCGACTGTAGAGCCAAGTCAAATGGAGGAACGATGCCTCCCGCCCTCCGCATCTCCAACAATTTGCATCCTGCTGTAGTCCCATACGATGTAGCTGTATAGGTGTGCGATAAGTTCTATGCAGGTAATTAAAGTGTATGAGTCGTAGCCTATAGTTTGGTGAGAGAAGTTCCAATTGAGAACAGCAGAACTGCCACTGTTTGTCCGTGATCGTAATATCTGCTTCCCTTTCCCACTCACTTTAGATGTACTTAAAATGATGGGGGATGTCTCTTCTGTTAGGTTATAAATTTGTGTTATCAATTTCCGAGGGGAATTATTTGACAAAATGTTTTCCAGCGCCGGTAGTGGGTCTGGAGCACATGGGAACCCAGCATATCTCGCCCTACACACCGCCCTGGGCTGGTAGTATAACATCATATCAGATGCCGAGGGTGTATCTGGGTCACACATCTTTTGAAGAGACAAGAACTCGGCATCTGGGTATAGGTCCTGTCTCACCCATAAACCATGCCCCGTTGCATGTTCAGTGACCGCCTTGTCCGTTAAAGGACCAATTAGCGGATTAACTCCCAGCGGCATAGATGGGGCATTAAGTTCTTTGTAGCCCGCCCGCTTTGCTATATTTCTCCATGCCCAACGTGTAGTTTTAACCGTATTTATGTCCGAGTGAGATCGTATATATGGGTGGTAAACTGCTGTATTCAGTAGAGTGGGCGCAGTTATATCTAATTCTAAAGCCACATGTGACTGGTACGGGGTTGGGTGTTGCCAGTAGTTCAAGTACTGTGCTTGTGCAATGTAGGCGTAATGTTCAAAGTCTGGAGCCCCTAGACCGCCCTGAGAAAATGGGAGAGTCAGTAGCTTTCAGTATACTCAGGGTTGTCTACCCGCCCAGACTAATTTGATGATCCCTGTTCAAAGTCGTTTAAAGAAGTGAGTGTTTAGTGGCATGGGTATATTTACAAATAAATATAATAGTTTGGGTAGGTTGACCATTTTTGTAATTGCAATACGTCCCGTTAGGTTGGTATATGTTTTTTGAATTTGTTTCATGAATATAGGGCTAAATTCCATTTTGGACATTATGGCGGAGAGGAACTTCCACTCAAGAAAATCGAACGCTTTAGTTGCGTCCAATAACGCTGCTACTGCCTGGACATGTGGGGCAAGTAGTGTAGCAGTCCGAATATCACTCTTAGATTGTATGACGTAGACCTACCCGGTATAAACCAGGATTGATCAGGCAGCGCAATCTGTGGGAGCATGGGCTGTAATCTATTAGGTAGGAGCTTAGCGTATATTTTAGCGTCCAGGTTAATCAACAATAAGGGGCAATAGGAATCTGGCTTAGTGGGATCCTTATCAGGTTTCAACAGGGTGAATATTGTGGCCTCTAAGGGTAGGAGGGAGCATGCCAGTTTCCATCACCTCCACGTATACCTGAAGTAAACGAGGGGCCACCATAACTACGTATTCCTTATAGAAGGCCGCATTAAGTCCGTCCTCCCCTGGAGACTTGTCGGCTGGCATACCAGATATCACCTGTTTCACGTCATCTACTGTGATGGGAAGTTCCATGTATTCTCTAGCACCATTAGTAAACCATGACAATGCTATGGTATCTAGATAGTTAGATATATCTGCTTGTGGCGGGTTGGTGTGGGATGTATACAGTGACTGATAGAAATTGGTCATAGTTTGAAGAACACCCTGTGGGGTTCTGACTACCTCCCCAGCACCCGTGTGAAGCTCAGTAATGAATTCTGCTCTCCTCGGAGCGCGCAATAGATTAGCTAGTGTTTTCTCTGCCCAGTCCCCCCTCACCTTACCGCCTGGCCTGAGCATATTTGTGTAGGTATGCTGTTTCCCTCTCCACCTCCTCCTGAAATTCAGTCAGCTTTGCCCGAAGTGTAGCCTGAGTGGTAGTGGATGGGTGTTCTTGGTTTTACCTTTCTAGGTCTTTAATATCTCCTTCAAAGTTTCGTAGTGTGTTTCGTATAGTTTTTAGCACCCCCGTCTTTAGAGCCATGTAGTGTCCCCTAGTGACCACCTTAAAAGCCCCCCACAGTGTCCCAGACGATTGGACTGATCCTTTGTTTAACTCGAAATATTCAGTAAGTTTCTCCCTGATATCTTCGCGAAAGACCTGGTCTAGCAGAGCCTTTGACAGGAATCTCCAGCTAAATGGTTGTACGTATTGCGGTGGAATTTGCAGTTTTATCTGAGTGGGTGCATGGTCTGTAAATCTGCGAGGAAGGTGTGAAGCATCTGTGACACAATCTTAAAGAAACTTAAAAACTATGAGCTGCAATGCATTCCTGTTAAAACTCCAGGGATGAAGACAATCAGAACCCTACACTAATCCTTTTTATGTGCTGTCCTTAGAAGGTAAGATATGTTGCATCTGACCACATTAAAAAAACTGCATACGTTACCCAGGTTACCTTGTTTTATCACTCTATGAGTGGCACAGATAGAACAAGTATTTGCAATGCATCGGTCTCGCCTTTGGGGCCTTGTATGTATTTAGCCATGCAGCACATTAGCTTGGGTGCTGAAACATTTACTGTTTTTTAATTTGGGGAAAAGTAAGCACCAAATTGGGTGACAAGCCAGGTATGGGAGGGAACACATGGAGAGAAGTATTGCCTTTCAGCGGGAAATGGTATTGTCCAAAGCTATGTTTTTAATATAAAAACAGAGTCTTCGGTGGTTATTTCATTGAAAATACAAGATTTGGAAAAAAATTATTTTGATAATGCCGTAAATAAATTACGTAGAGCAGAGGTCACCTGACCATATGAAACCATCATAATCTAATACCAAAAAACAATCTAGTGGAGAGGGCCTCGCTTTGTTACTTTCTCGGAAGAACGTAACATCGGTCATAAACCAGTCCGGGGACTTCAGAGGCTTTTCAATCTCCAGTACCTCCCGTACTCTACTCAGTTTTCAAAACCTGTCACAAGCCACAAGCAAGTGTAGCTCAGAATCGTGTCAGCCGGAACCCAACATATCAAACAGCAACACCTACCCAAAACAGTTGTATGTTTGAATAAAACTAGAAGTAGTGCTACTGGAAAAATAAATAGGTGTCAACTTCTTCCAAAACAAAAGTAGATGACTGAAAAGAAAGCAAGGGACTTATAATCTATAACAGAGCTTGAAAGATCGTGTTGCAAAAATATTTTTTCACGCTAAAAAACGTACCTGGTTACATTAAATCTGACCACTAAGGAAAATGCAACTAAAGTTGTACTTTTGGTGCACACTTGGTCATTAACAAATTCTCTTCACCCAGTAAGCAGTTTATGATTCTGTTTAAATCCAAACTGTTGTGGTATTGGGTTTCGTCAGGTCTACATACTCTGCAAAACTCTCGAACACCATAGAATAGAAGTTGGCACGGAAACTGGAAAATGCAAAATACAAGTTTATTAAGACCCCATGGGGTGGTGGTACATTCCTACAGCACCCTTCGGCAATGCAAGAAGTATCACACCGAACATCGGTGCACGACCTCTTTTATACAGTTTTAACAATAATAAAAGGTAGGCGGTATACTCTTTTCACAATTTAGGTACATATAAGGGCATTTTTGGAACACATCTAGCATGTGGGAGGAGTTTAGTACCACTGGTCAGTTTAGAGAACATTCCTAAGAGGTGACCACTCATTAATTCAAATGTTCAAGTACGCATGCGTGAGCTTGACCAGTACTAAAAATAGCTTGTTGCTGGGCAAGGTAAATGGTCATTGGCATTGAGGAAGGACGAAAGGGCATGCTGACCACGAGGCCGCATGTTCATACAAAATGGAAGCCAACAAATACAAAATGGCCCCCGCACGTTTGGTCAAGTTAACAATGAAAGTTCGTGTAGCTGAGCTAAATGCTAATCCATTTGCTGCCAAATTACTACAGACGGCCCTTTTAGCATTTAGCTGAAGCTACCTCATAATGGAAATAGTCAGGATGTTCATCATCAATATTGATCATCATTATTTTCATCACTTCCGTATTAACCATTTGCTCATTTTTAGGGATAGCTCGTTTAGATGGAATACAGGCCGTAATACATATAGAGCATAGGGTAGGACCACATTGGATACATAAACAAAGGAAAAAGAGTATTCCAATAATCATACAAAGGATAGTTAGCAATTTCAAACCCCAAGTACTAAGCAAAGTCCAGATCCAATTAGAGAATGTCCATGTACCATTTTCGGGGTGAATTTCAGCAGCAATTTTGTGCAATTTGGAAATAGCATCATACACAGACGGTGAATTATCTGGAACATAAACACAACAACTACTTCCGATAATGCGGCATGCACCCCCACGATCAGCCAATACTACATCAAGAACCATTCGGTTCTGAAGTGTTACAATTCTAGTAATTTGGAGTTCCTCAGTTAAGTTCCCTAGAGCAGAGGCAGTTTCATTAGCAACAGCTTCCACAACACGTGTTAGCCGTCTTATTTTCCTGCTGTTTAAAGCAGCACCAACAAAAGAGAACAGGCCTAAATTAAAATCTACATATTGTTGTAAGGAGGTGTCTGTTTGGTCCACATTTTCAATCTCTAATGTTCTTTTAACCCTATTTAATATAAAGTCATGATATAGTACAAAATCATTATGATACATAGGCGGGGCAATAAATACAGGGGGTAGTACAAAAGATATATAGCAAGTCCCTAACCATTCAAGGGGAAGACGATGATATCCTTTATTACCACAGATAAAATAAGTATTTCGTGAGGCTACAAAAGCAATACCACTTGGTCTGTCAAATGTGAGGGTAGTATTACATTCACTTCTCCCTACCGGAATTGTTCCTTTATTTCTTATGCAAAGATCAGCTTTAGTATCAATAACCGTAATCACATGCAAACTAGACATATTTATAAATCTTTGATTGGTGAAAACACGAGGTGTAGATACATTGTCCGGTCGATATTCTTCCCACTCAAATTTAGTTCCTTCTGCCTGTGGGTAGCCATCTCTATCATTGTAGCATATTTTATTAAGTCGAAAAAGTAGTCCACCTTTTGTTGGCCATCTCAGAGTAAAAAGAAGAGTGTACCAAGCATTACAAGAACCATTATGTGAGAACGGAAGAGGAATGAGCGGAGTTCCTCCTTTCTTTTGATGTCCAGGCAACATTCCACATACCCAACAGTTCGACGTGTTCGTCATGTTGTGGGTATGATGCAGACTTTGAATAAAGCTATTATTTAAGTAAGTCTTTCTATGTCTCTCTTCATGATAGGGCAAATTAAAATGGAAATGCTCAGATCGAATTGGAGTGGTAGGCAGTAAATATTCTCGTGCAGGAAGCCGTCGTTCCATAGTCCAAGCTATTACTGCTATTACCACTATAGTTGTAGCAAAAAGAACTGCACCCAAAATTCTTCTGTTTCTCATTGTCGTAGGTTCCATAGTACAAAGAACAAAGTTTCAAAAATCAAACTAAAAAATAAAAATTGAGTGCTGAGAACCGAGGCTGCCGCTGGTTTCTTCTCCGAGATTCAAGACGGGTGTCGCTACACTGGCCAGAACTGATCCCCCCCCTTGATATTCCCGGCTTCCGTTTTCACAAACCTCGGAACGGTTACTAACCAGTCTCGAAAAAATATTTAAAAAACTTTATTTTCTTGGCCGTAGGTTATACTTCGCTCCACCAGAAACAGTGTGGTCCGGGAAGGCTCCCTCCGACTCGTGAGGCGTAACAGCTGGGCTCTTCTCCGCATCCAGGATGTCTCGATAATCAGACAGCACCACAGGGCTCACCACATACGGAGAGACACGTCGGCAGTGAGTTGAATGTATCCACAGCTTCTTATTCGTGACTCGCACAGCCGTCCGAGTTGCCAGCAACACCTGTTATGGGCCATGCCACCTCGGCTCCAAACTACTGGCTCTCTCGAACGCGCGGACCATCACGTGGTCCCCAGGACGGAGATCGTGAGCCTCTCCAATAGAGTTGTTCTCGAACCTGTTGATGAATAGAAAGTAAATCATTTGTTAATCGTGCCAAATAATCGTTCATCATTATACAAGGCACATCATGTATCAGACGAGGCTTTGGAACTCCCCAGATGTTCATCGGCCTTCCAAACACCACTTCATAGGGTGTGAGGCCAGATCGGGAATGTGGTACTGATCAGATAGACATCAATGCCAAAGGCAAAGCGTCCGGCCATTTCAAAGACGTGGATGCCACAATCTTTGCTAGCTTCAGCTTCAGAGTCGCATTATACCTTTCTACTAGACCTGCTGACTGCGGGTGAAATACAGCGTGAAATTTTTGCTTAATCCCCAATCCTTTCAGGACATACTCCACTACTTTCCCAACGAAATGAGGACCATTATCATTCCACAAAAATTTACAAACACCATAGCGTGGGAAGTACTCTTTGAGTAACACCTTAGCTGTTGTCAATGCTGTATTAACCTTCATGGGGTAGGCCTCTATCCATTTACTGAAGGCACACACCACCACCAGGACATATTTGAGGTTATTACAGCGCTCAAGCTGGATGTAATCCATTTGCAGTACTTCGAATGGTGCAGTAGGTGGAACGAACCCTCCTTTAGGAGTATAAGTCCCTTTAGCAGGATTGTACTGTAGGCATATCAGACAGGTCTGTACTACTCTCTTGGCCATGCTGGCAATCTCAGGATGCTCCCAAACTCGTGTAAGCAATTTAGTAATTGCAAGAGCTCCAACATGTGCCAGCCCATGTGTCATTTGAACCATTGCTTGCAAGTAAGCGGCAGGCAATTTCCATCTCTCCATATCTTTACTACGCCAGCAACCCTCATCATCCAGCACTCCCTCTGTTGCCCAGGTTGCGAGTTCTGCTTCAGATGCTGATTTTTGTATGTCTAAAATTTCCTCTCTAGCGTCATGCCATCGCTCAGCTTGTGATCTCACCACATACATAGGAGAGACATTTTGTAACATGGCAGTCTCCCTCGCTATGCGATCTGCAAAAGCATTTCCTTGTCCTGTTTTGTCTGTCACCTTCTTGTGTGCACTACATTTAATTATCGCTACCTTCTTGGGACATAATAGTGCATTCAGGAGATCACGTACCAACTCTCCATGCATGATGTGTGCTCCATGTGAGGTCAGAAACCCTCGTTCTTTCCAGAGTAGGCCAAAAACGTGCACTACTCCAAAAGCGTAACGGCTATCAGTGTAGATATTCACACATAATCCAGCACTTAACTCACATGCTTTCGTTAAGGCTATCAATTCAGCTGCTTGGGCCGATTTTTGCAGTATTCGTGCTGTTTCTATCACTGTTTTAAGTGTCGTGATCGCATAGGCTGCGGAAGTCGTGCCATCTGGCAGCTTCAAACACGATCCATCAACCCACAGTTCCCCATCTACATCTGGAAGTGGCGTATCCTGTAAATCGATACGACCCTTTGTTTGTTCTTCAGTCAGAAAAACACAATCATGATGTTCTTCTTTCTGGGTCTCAGCAACAGGATATGGCAATAACGTAGCAGGGTTCAAAGTGGCGCACCTCTTCAGTGTAATGTGTGGCGCCAACAGTGTTAGCTCGTATCCTGTTAAACGAGCGCTAGTTAGATGCTGTGTTTTCGTTTGGTTCAATAAAGCATTTACCGCATGGGGAACTAACACCAACAATTTGTGTGACAGAACTATTCCCTCACTCTGTCGTATAGCCACTGCTGCTGCTGCAACTGCTCGTAAACATCCAGGCAGTCCTCGAGCCACAGGATCGAGTACTGCTGAAAAGTACGCGCAAGGTCTCTGTTTATCCCCGTGTAACTGCACTAAGACTGACAATGCACACCCATCCTTCTCATGTACATATACTGTAAAGAGCTTTGTATAATCCGGTGTACCTAACACTGGTGCAGAACAAAGAGCTTGTCTCAATTGCTCAAAAGCATTCTGACATTCATCTGTCCATTCAAGGGGGATTGGTGCAGTTTTGGACAACAACGCTAACAAGGGTTTTACAATGTGCGAAAATACTAGTATCCATTGCCTACAAAAGGACGTCAAACCTATGAAGGCACGAACATCCTTCTGAGTGCAAGGGACTGGTGTATCTAAAATTACTTGAATTCGATCTGATGTCAATGCACGCCCCTCCTTAGACAAAAGATGACCGAGGTAGGTCACCTTTGGTCTACAATATTGCAACTTCTTCCTTGAGACCTTGTGATTATTTTTAGCCCGAAAAGAAAGTAGGGAGAGAGTACTCTCCTCACATTGATCCTGCGTGTCTGCTGCAAGCATAATGTCGTCAACATACTGAATAAGAGCCACCCCAGACCGTAAGTCAAAAGAATCAAGCTGTCTTTTCAAAGCCTGGCTATAAATACTAGGGCTTTCTGTGTAGCCTTGAGGAACTCGACAGAATCTATATGATTTGTTATTTAATGTGAAGCCGAACAAATATCGACTGTCAGGATGAATGGGAATCAAAAAGAAAGCATTTTTCAAGTCGATTACCGTAAAGGTAGTGGCTGTGGGTGGAATCAAAGTGAGTAAGGTGGTAATGTCAGACACCACCGGATACTGGGGTACAACTATCTTATTAATTTCCCTCAAATCAATAATGAAACGATAGATCTTAGTGTCTGTGTCTTTCTTTAGGATCGGAAGAATTGGGCTGTTACAAACATTATAGGGAACTTCCTCCACCACCCCTGCCATTATCAAGTCATTCACAATATGTGTCAAAGCTATCTCGCCTTCTCTGGAGATTTTATACTCTGGTACCCGAGGCAAAGACGCTCCCTCCTTAACAGTAATACGTACAGGAGGAATAATCATTTGACCCACATCAGTGTCAGAAGAGGCCCATAAAGTGCTTGGAAGAGGAGCTAAAGCATCGGCCTCCTGCATGAGGCACGATCTCTCAACCTCTGGGTAGTTCTCATTCAAAATAACCCGCACCCCTTCAGGGGCACAACGTATTGTTGCTCGAAAGTGTTTCAACATGTCAAGTCCCACAATATTATCTGGTGCGTTTGGAGATAACAGAAACGGGCATGGGGCAGTGAATTTATCAATGTGAAATGTAAGGGGTTGAGACAATGGGCTGAGAGAAGGTGTTCCGTCGAACCCTATTGAAGTAATTATTTCGCCAGGCAGGGGAGACCTTGGAACCAAGTGTTTGGACAGAGCGCTACGAGTAGCTCCTGTATCGACCAGAAACTGATCAGTAGAACCCAAAACATGTGCTGATATATATGGACCCCTTTGATCGACTGGTACTTCAACCGATTCCACACCCCATCCTACGCATTCTTATGCATAATTGTTATCCTGAGGCTCAGTAAACTCTCCTTCAGCTATCTGATACTGATTCCGTCGATCAAAAGTATTATAGTCAGTCTGACCACGACCCCTTGCCTCAAACCTACCACGATCATTCTCTCCACCTCTCGATCCTGCATAACTATTCCGTGACCTTCCACTCCCTTGTCCACGCTGATTACGCTGTTCTCGAAGCACCGGACAATCCGAAGCCCAATGTCCAAACTGTTTACAGTATGCACACTGATCCTCAGAAAAATCAGTACGAGTAGAAGGCGGACCGTACGATCCTCGTCTACCCCTATCGTTCCCTCTCGACTGTGTCGCATAAACCTGATCCAACATCACCTTCGTCTTTAAATCCTTCGCTTTCTTATCACTACTTTCTTTAGCCTCCAATTCCTGTTGTTCATAATACTGATCCATAGTTAATAAAGAAGCGCGGGTTGCTTTGGTCCATGAACTTTCACTAGTTTTTAAATGTTTTGCAATCTCCGGTAGGAGATTAGCCACATACTTATCAACGAACAAATGCATCTCCGTATCCTCTGTTAATGATTGCCCACTGTAATCATGGAATGCTTCCTCAAAACGTGAAAAGACATCAGAAACAGATTCATCCGGTTTCTGTTTGCAAGAAGCCAACATCGTCCAATCAATTTTCTTAGGAGGAACAAGCGTTTTTAATTTATTCAAAATAGCCACTGGAAGATCTAAAATCAATTGACATGGCTTACATGCAGGTTCTCTATCCAAATCAGCTCGAGCTATTTCCTTCCACTCTGCACCTAAAATCGCTCGATCATCAAACTTACGAATCGCTCTCCACATATCAGGAGGCAATATCAACCCAAAGAAAAGATCAATATCAACTAATGTCATAACACACGAAGAAATAGCACCTTCCACTCCTTCATAGAAAGCTGCTGGATTTTTACGGGGGTCAGGTAAAGCATTCTTAAGCGCCATAACGTCCGTTCTATTCCATGGCGTATAGACCCAATTATACACGAAATAACCCTTCTCATCTTTAGACCTCTAATCATCATCTGTGCCTTGCCCTTTAGGAGGGACATACAAAGGCGCAGCTTCCCGCATAGGCATAACATGAACTGCAGCGCTCTTATCTGTTCCAAAGATAGGGCACTCGTTGGATGCTTCCGTTGATCCAGGTGTAGACGAACTCGATGCCTTTTTCGCCGCTCGCTGCCGTGTCGCCTCATCCCGTAGCTTAACCAAACGCTGGAAAAACTCTTATGCATCTGCAAGAACAAAAATACCTTTACGGAAATTCTCACGACCAACTGATATAACTTTAGGTTCCAACTCAGGAGAATACAGCCTAAACCGCTCAACAACTTTGTCTGCAAAATGATCTAGAAAATACAATCGTTCCTTTTCAGACCACGTACTCATAAGACCATCAACCTCTAAAACAGTTATAGCATTTGTATTAAGTTTGCGAGCAACCGAGCGCAGTTCCGTGGTTCACTCAGCCGTTAACCTGGTACGCTGATTATCCTGATCTTCCTCGCTCGAGTCCTCATTCGGGGCCGTAGGCAGAACATACGGAGGTGGGCAACGATCTAGCAATGAAAAATCCTCCGACTCATTAGTAAGGACAGGATAAAGAGGATTTCGAATAGGAAACTGACCATTAACCTGCAAATTACATTCTCGAATCTCCCTCTCTTTCTGTTCCTGCAATTCTTTTTCCTGTAACTATAAAGCTTTATCACGAGCAACCTTTTGCTGCTCCTTGTCTGCCAAGGCTTGTTCACGCTTCATTCGTTCACGCACCGCTTTCTCCCACATACGCACACAATCAAACATATCCTGTCTAGACCTGCGCTGAAACAAACACTGCTCCACATACTGAACGTTTCGCAGATCAAACGACCCATGTAGTGGCCATTGCAATTCACGATCAGTTTTTGTATATTTATGCCATAATGTACTATACATAATGGAAGGAACGCCAAATTTTATGTACATTTCGCGATTAGGAGTCCCCTCTGGGGGAGCCGGCTGAGATTCATTTAGTCGATAAGTGTTACCATTTCCAAAACAGCACATTCCTCGAAGTGTGCTTAGAACAGGCATGTCAAAATATCACGAAAACGTGATATTACATAAAATGGCACTTAAATATGTTTTACACACGGTGTGCCGTTCAAACAAATACAAAGTCAGAGAAATATCTCTACATGCCTGTCTATGTGAGGTGCACTCCACATATAACTCAAATCATAGGTCCAAACGTTAGATAACTCAAACAAATTCAAAAATCCACAGTAAGTGTCAGTAGACTACCTTACCAATCACAAGCTTACCAAATATTTTCAAACATCCAGGTTCCAACTGCCAAGTTCCATAATCGAATCAGCCAAACATGCACTGCACGACAACCCAACCGATCAGGATCTCAGTCGAGGACCGGCACCACCTGGAAGGTCGAGTCAGAAGGAAAGGAAGAAACACCGCGGATGCCAAGACTCGGGTCACTCAGTGGCAGCGTACGCGTCCATGGCGAGCTTCCAGTCCTTCGTCGCGACCTCTCCTTCGGGCATCCGAGTCGCCGATGAGTCCCTTCGTGGTCGCCAATTTGTGGTATTGGGTTTCGTCAGGTCTACATACTCTGCAAAACTCTCGAACACCATAGAATAGAGGTTGGCACGGAAACTGGAAAATGCAAAAGACAAATTTATTAAGACCCCATGGGGTGGTGGTACATTCCTACAGCACCCTTCGGCAATGCAAGAAGTATCACACCGAACATCGGTGCGCGACCTCTTTTATACAGTTTCAACAGTAATAAAAGGTAGGCGGTATACTCTTTTCACAATTTAGGTACATATAAGGGCATTTTTGGAACACAACCAGCATGTGGGAGGAGTTTAGTACCACTGGTCAGTTTAGAGAACATTCCTAAGAGGTGACCACTCATTAATTCAAATGTTCAAGTACGCATGCGTGAGCTTGACCAGTACTAAAAATAGCTTGTTGCTGGGCAAGGTAAATGGTCATTGGCATGGAGGATGGACGAAAGGGCATGCTGACCACGAGGCCGCATGTTCATACAAAATGGAAGCCAACAAATACAAAATGGACCCCGCACGTTTGGTCAAGTTAACAATGAAAGTTCGTAGCTGAGCTAAATGCTAATCCAGTTGCTGCCAAATTACGACACTGTGCGCATGTTTTAGAAAAAAAGGAGCTCCGCATATCAACATATTTGAAAGAAGACATGAAGCTCAATCCAACTGTTTATAGACATGCTTTGCAAATAACCAGAGGTGAAACAGATATTTTATCTAAAATATCTTGACACAAAATGTTTTGATTAGAATCTATTTTTTGTTAAATATTTAATCATTGTTTTTGAAGATCGTGTTTGCTATTAAAATATTTTTACTTCATTCGTACCAGTGATATTTTGTTGTATGTTTACTCTCTTAATTAGCCATTTTTATGTTAAAATATTGTCTTTCTCTCATAGCCTATATAAGAGTGTGTTGAAAGTTTTCACTAGCTCTCTCTATATTTTGTTCTCGTTTACAGATTAGTTTTGGGGCTATGGATCCCATTTTTAGTGACAAATTGAGATTCCCATCCTTTTACCGGACTGTTCCCAATGAATTCTCCCAGCTGGAAGGTATTTCTCAGTTGTTAAAACTTTTTTCCTGGAGATGGGTTGGGATTCTTGTTCCAGAGAATGACAGCGGTGAGAGAGTTTTGCGACAACTGATGTCGTTGATCACCGAGAGCGGAGGATGTGTTGAGTTCTTTTATATGTTACCTGTTGCAGTTACAGGAGTGAATAGCGACAGACTGTCGCTGATCGCAAGGGCTATCAAAAGGTTCACCGCTCAGGTCATCGTTCTGTATGACACCGGCACAGTAATGGGACACTTTTTTGCGTTTACTCTTTGGAACCATGTGCCTCAGAAAGTTTGGATTGTATCAGGTGAAGCCCTTATTGAGAACATATTTAATGTACCAGGTGCCTGGAAAACATTTAATAAAATCATAACATTTTCAATCAAGAAAGGGGAAATCATTGGATTTACAGATGTTCTTCGTGGTATCAATCCTGACATGTTTCCAGAGTTTGGTCCCTTAGATATCCTCTGGGAAGGGTTTTTTGAATGTACACAAGCTGGAAGAGGGAATAAGAGTGGGTTTAATTACCCTTTTTGTTCAGGAAATGAAACTTTGCAAGCTGTTGATGTGACTGAATATGATGTAGTGAACTTTAGATATACATTCAGTGTCTACACAGCTGTCTATGCTCTAGCACACGCTTTACATGAGATGCTTGAATCACACTCCAAGGAAGGAACAGCTGGTGCTGCTGGGAGCTTCCATCAGGAACTCAAGCCCTGGATGGTAAGGGATCTTGCAAACACCTACAATGTCATATGTGTCTCTTTCCACAATAACATTGAACCGCTTGCCATGACTTTTTTACAGTAGCTTCATGTATTTAATTTAATATAGATTTTAAATATATCTGTTGAGAGTTTGCTGCATAAGGTAAAGCATTCTTTGGATGTTCGGTTGAAGGAACGGTTAAATACTGGCAGATCAAACCTCTACTGATATGAGCTACACCCGACATGATATGTCATATTATCTTCAATAGAATGGTGTTAGAAAATATGCTACATAGTGTATAATCCCATATATGGATTTCACTAGGCTTGGCGTAACTGGAGTAATTCTACATAGCGCAATTACTCGCAATTATCATAATTATACGTAATTACACGAGAAGCATAATCCAGCATTTAGCACTATTTTCTTAGAGATACACCCTTGTGTCCAAACGGGGCCTGAGGGTGGATTTTGCACTAAGACAATAGCTCTAAATGGTCCAGGCAATGCTAAGCCACCTGACGTTTTGCTCTATATAAGATCCTTATTCCTGCGCTCCTGCAGTAGTAATCTTGCCCCAAATTACTCTTAATTACTCGAGCTGGAGTAAAATGTGTAACATCAGTAATTTCGCATTTCAAGAGTAATGTGTAATTTCTGAAATTACTCTGATTACTCCAGCATAGTTACATTTGCACAGGCCTAATTTTTACCCTTGCTGTACTTTGTGCTGTCTTGTCTCTCCAGTGTCCCTCTGTAATACAACTCAGACTGTGTTCAACAGATCATGTGAATCCTCTCACAACCTCCTTCTAGTTGTTGCACACGTCTGCTACTAATAGGTTAAAAATGCTTTTCATTTTCATTTTTTAGTGAAAACGCTGGCATGCATGTCACATTTTATCATTTATTTGACTTTTTTAAATCTTCTTTCCATTCTTAGGGTATTCATGCTTTGCCAAATGTGTTCCTCACATTGTATGAAATAATCCGGAAATAAATCTACAGTTTCTAAGTGTTGTGCAGTAGGACACAGACTGATAAAAAAAACTGCAGGTGTAATTTCAGATTGCATATCAAGGAATACTCTTCTTTGTAGTTTTAAATATTTTGGGAATCAAAATGGCGGCTGAGACTTCAAAATGTTTGTTTTGATTAATTATGATCCTATCAGTTTCCTTGATCTCTTAACCTTGAAGCATGGACTCCTCTAGCTGTATGATGATGTATTCTACATATTTTAAAACAATATGTCAGGCATTTCTGAAAAACAACACCCAAGGGAGTCCAAGGAGCTGCCATCTGCATGGATCCACCAATGTTTTCCAACACAGATTGCCCTGCAAACCTCAAATTCAGATAAAAAAAATCTAATTTTTCTCTCATTTCTGTGAGGGATCGCCGCGCCTACACAAATTGTCTACCACCCAGCGTTCCTCTCAGTTTTCACATTAAAATGGTACCTTACTTGTGTTAGTTGGCGAAGAGATAGTGACAGGGAAGGGCAAAAACTATCGAGATTGAGGGGATAGTACAGTGTCCTCCAAGCACTATATTTTTATATATCAAAAGTTAGTCAGTCAAAATACACTTTATTCGATTTTTTTTAAATCATAAAAAGCAAATATAGTACGAACAAATTTAAAATGCACAATATACATAATTACATCTCATAATCATTAAAATATTAATAATGCATTAAAAATATGTTACAATTTAATTAAGAGTGTAAACAGGTTAAAAGGGGACAGTTTGCGGCACCCTCTTACACCTTGATCTAAGAGCAGCTGTTAGGTAACTTGCAACACTGAACATAATAAAAGTGTTAGGCAGTGTTTGCAAAAAAATTAATGCTGGTCTGACTTGGGAAAAACCGGTATCCTTCAGGATTGGGATTAAATATTTTTGTCTCTCAACAGTATAATACCCATAAAAAAACATAAAATGGAGAGTGTCCTGATTTGAAAACTTATCACAGCCACAGGGCGGAGCATCTTCAGGTTTAGCCCATGAATGAAAACAGCCAAGTGAATAGTGAATTTGATTCATTCTAGATTTTGTTAGCAGGGATCTGTGGAGGGGGTTAATGACAATTTTTAAATAGGGTTCCAGAGAAGGAGTGGTAGTTAAAATCGAATAAGCTCTTACAAGAGGTTTTCTTAATTCCACCTCCTCTCTCTGTAAACAGGCCCTCACCAGAAATTCCTGCTTAATCCTTTTTACATCCTCCTTCCTAATATTTAGTGGAGTTGAAAAAAGCTCCGGTCTCCCTAGTGACGTGAAAGAGGATTTAATATATTTCAACCAGGGAATTCTCATAGCTCGGTCCCGTGAGATCACACCCTCCAATATGCTGTGGTTGAGTGTCAATTCAGGGTTCATCCATGTTTTAGCCCAAAAAATTAATGGAGTCAACTTAAGCCTATCCGCTATATAGGGCAGACCAACTTCCTCGTGGATAGGGAGGGTCGGAGTGGACTTAGGGACAGATAAAAATTGTCTAATAAGCCCATTTTCCACCCTCTGAATTTTATCCTGGTTGACATACCCCCACAAGGCAGACCCATACAAAGCAATAGGAATGCACTTGCTATTATAAACCTTTAACCCTGCCTCCATAGGCTTGGCCCCCAATCTTTTTGTAAAAGCCAGGAGGGCTGATGTAGAACGGGCAAGAGATATACTCTTCACCTTTATCCGGGGGCCCCATGAACCTCTCTCATCAAATAGGACCCCCAGGTATGGGAAGACAGGGACCCTAGAGAGTGCCTCTCCCCTACAAGTGAAGGATTTTGCGTGCAGCTTATGTCTCTGACTGCCTACAATCATAGTATGGGATTTTGTTATGTTAACTTTTAGGTCTAGGTTCTCCATAAAAGAACCAAAAAGATCCAAAAGGATCTGTAGGCCATTGCCTGTACGCGCTATTAAGACAGCGTCGTCCGCGTATAGGAGTGCCGGGATCTGCTTTCTTCCTATACGTGGTACATCAGCATTCCCTGCTTCAAGGTATTTCCCTAATCCGTTAATGTAGATCGTAAAGAGAAGGGGGGCCAAGATACAACCCTGGCGCACCCCCTTCTCAGAGTGAAAACTATCGGTACACCTACCTTCCTTGGAGACCCGCACTTTGGCTGAGAGACCCTGGTGCAAGTTTGCAATGAGAGCTACTAAAGGGGCCTCTATTCCGAGCTCATATAGTAGGGACCATAGCTTGGACCTATTCACCAAATCGAAGGCCGAGGAGAGGTCCATGAAAGCCAAATATACAGACCCCTCCCCGGCCACCGTGTATTTGGAGACTAAAAGGTGCAAGTTTGAGCATTGGTCCAGGGTGCCCCGGTTCTCTCTAAAACCGTACTGTATTTTCAGAAAGTCCTCCACAACTCTCCAGGCCATCCCTCAATTTAGCTAGTAATACTCTGCCCAGGATCTTAAAGGCAGAGTCAATGAGGAAGATAGGTCTATAGCACCCAGGGTCCTCACGGCTTCCCTTTTTGTAAATCGGTACTATGATGGATGTTGCCCATGTTGCCGGGAATATATTATTGTTAGCTGCCCTGAAAACTCTCGTGAGCACCTGAGACTAAGCTATTGGGGAGTGTCTAAAGAAGTCCACCGGTACGCCATCTGGTCCCGGCACCTTATTTTTAGAGGACTCAATAATTGCCTTGAGCACCTCCTCCTCGTTAAACTCCACCTCTGGTAAGACCTGGCCCTCCACCATAGTGTTAAAAGCTTTTCTACCCTTACCACCATACACATTACTAAAATGTTGTACCCACTTTTCATCTGGTATAACACAATCTAGGGCAGTATTGTCATCCCCTGTAAAGAACGGGTGCTTTATGATGTCCCAGAATCTCTTACTATCTTTAAGGACATCTGTCGTGAGGAGATCATGCCGAGCATTGTTTTTGATGTTATTTTTCCTCCTCTTTATGGCTAATTTATCCCGCCTCAGGTTGGAAATTAGTGCCTTGTCCCTCGGAATAGCCTTTAGTGCACATTTCAAAGATCTGCAAGTGCGTGAACAGCTGGTGTCAAACCATTTATAGGGCTTCGGAGGGAGTTGTGATTGGGGTACTGTAAGATCCCTGGAAATTTGTACGCAGATGGAGTCAAAGGCCGTAATAATTTGGTGATTGGAAACAGTTTGATCCAAACAGATAGCCATTGACCCCTCAATTTTTGGTAATAGGTTAGCCATAAAGGTTTCTTGTACCACCTTACCCCACTTTAGCCATCTGCCCTGATCACTGGGCACCGCTGCGGGACAAACCTTGGGATGACCCACTTGTTTGCGCCATAAGTCACTCCAGATTAACTCAGCTAGCAGAGGATTATGGTCACTGAAGGGTGAGACCACCGCCTTATATTCCCCCACCCTCGGAATCAGACCAAGGGAGGTGAAAATATAATTAATGGTCGACCCGTTGACCGAGCCTTTGTAGGTGGGTACCATATCACTACCCCCCGGTTCGTACAAATTAAAACTGGCTAGAAAAATTTCAAGTGCCTCCCCTGATTTGGTATGTTCGAAATGCGGGGAATCGGCACCATTTAGACCCTCGAATAATCCTATGTGACATGGTAATTTACATTGATGGGTGTTAAAATCACCCATTAAAATAAGCTCGTACTGAGTATGTGCATTTTGACTGTAATTGTATAAAAAGATTTCCAAAAGGTCCACATGATCTTTATCAGTTGCCCTTACCCATGAGTTATAAAAGTTAATTACCAGGACGATACAACCAGGTGAGACTGTCCATTCAATTATTAGGATGTTATGGGAACCGGACTCTAACTGCTTAAAGGACCCCACCAGATCTAAAGAAAACAGTGAGATGAGGCCCCCTTTCGCTCTCCCTGCACTACTTGGTATTGCTGGGACAGTGAAACTTGAGAAACCATCTAACCAAAAACCCTGTGAGGTATCCCAAGTTTCTTGAAACGCTAACACATGGTATCTGGAAATAAAGTTGACCCAAAGAGGGTCAGACCTTTTAACTCTTGTACCTGCAACATTCCAGCTAATGAATTTACATGGCTTAAAGGCCCCCACCCCCAAAGATGGTCGTGTGGGTAGTTGTACTAAAGCTGGTTGTCAGTCATTGGTGTCAAGGTCTGCTAGTGGGGAAAATCTATGTACCAATGCCAAGTTGGAGTCAGTATTGGTGAGGGTAGTTCTACACTGATTTGTACCGTTTGGTACAGTTTGCCACTCATTTCTCACTGGGCCCTTTCTAGGGAGTATGTTGGAATATCTCCCAGATAGAGTGGTCCGCCTTTGAGGGGGGTAGAAAAAACCCAAAGGTACTGCTCTAAGAGTGTCATTTTCTCGGATTTCTGAGGCATCCCAGAAAAGTCTGTCTGGGCATTGTATATTCTCAAAGTTCACCACTACGCAGTCACCCTGCACTATTTTGGCTCGATGACCCACCCAACCCACTCTTCTAGCAAAAATTATACTAGATGCAATTTTTAATCCTCTACTACTGTTATCGTCACACCATAATCTACCCTTTTGTATAAGTGCTGTGGTTGATTCGACTTCCTCTTCTGCTAATGTGGGTACCCCTACAAAGACCGCCACAAAGGGAGCAGCAGATGGGGGAAGATTTAGGTGTGCCTTACACTGTGTAGACGTGCGAGCCGCAGTTGTGGTGGCGGGACCTGATGGAGTCTTTCATGCCTGCCCCTACACTGTTTGCAACCATGGGCGTATTTGTAGGTAAAGGTAACAGAGCGTTAACTAAAGCTTGAATAGTTCCCTCAAGCCCCTGAGAACAACATTGCTGCAGTGAATGAAAATTATCAAATTTTTTAAGCAGATTGTCAATCAGAACGCATTTCTTTAGTAACCCTTCTAGGCACGTGTTCATAGTATCAATGATGTCTTTTGCAATGCCCACTAACAGGGGTTCAATCCGTTCCTCAAAAAGTGCTTCCAAGAGTTCCTTAAAAGGATCCACAGTCACGAACACTTTCTTAGCAGTTTTGTCCCCCTCCCCCTTATTCCTCTTGTTGTTCATTGGTTTTCCTTGGATGGCAGTGTCAAGAGGAAGGGCGGGGTGCGGGGCTGTAGGGGCGCAGCCTTGTGTTGGATTTGTGTTGGGAATGGGATTCGTGATAATTATAGCAGGTTCCAAGGGAATGGCTGGCTGCAAAGTCGCTTGAGGTGTGGTGGGTATGTTGGCAATCAGACCCAGTTCTTGCTGTGCAGATTCTATTTCTTTAGATAGGGCCCCTACAGCTGTTGTCAGGTAGGACATGATTGAGTCAGACTGTCTTGCAACCTTTGCTTTTTTCCCCCCTGCATCCAAGCTTGCAAGATTTTTGCGCTTACCCACAACATGGAAGATGATAGGGGGGTGGCCCGGCCCTGCCTCCTTCTGCCTCAGACGGCCACAGACGGCCCGCCCTCTGCCCGGGCTCAGCCCGCGCGTGTCCCGCGAGGCGGGAGTGGCTGCTGGAGTTTAGGCCTAGCAGGCAGGAAGTGCGAGGTTGCGGTCCCGGTGTCCGGTGTCCAGGGGATGCTGGGATTTGTAGTCTTTCTCCTACAATCCTTCCCCGCTTGGCGGCCACTATGGAGGAGCTGCGGCGGCGGGGGAAGAAGAGGAGTGCTCCCAAGTAGCCCGGTAAGGTGGTGGGTCCCTTTGCCTGCGTTATTTTTATATATGTTTTAAGCTGGCTCTGCATTGGACACCCACACAAGGGAGGTATCATTTTGATCAATAGGCCAAGGGGTACACTAGGTGTTAGGAAATTTTTACTGGCATCAGTGATCTCACAACGGTTCCACACAGAAATGTCCGGAAAATATTACATTTTATCTAAACATGAGGTTTGTCGTAAAAAAAGCACTGGGGGATCCACGCAAGTCACACAGATTCTTCGTGCACACCCAGGCACAGCCAGTGTGTTGAATGAGCGGCGGCATTGGCGAAGGGGGCAGGCATAGGTGTCACAGGCGGGAAAAATAAAAAATAAAAATGTAAAACCTATCTGCAGATGGCCGTGCCATGCTCTTCTCTTCTTCTCCAGGCAGCACAGGCTCCCAGATGCCTTGTGGTCAATCCTGAAGCAGCACTCACACATGAGAGCAGAATTAGGATTGGCCTGAACACCCTTAATTGGCTCTCCAGGATAAATTGTGAGTCTGTGCCTGCTCTCAGCTGCATTGCTGGGTTGAAGAGAGCTTTCACTGCACATGATGATTTATCCAACCTGAGACAGCTGGCCAAATAGCTATGGACATTGAAGTGAGTGCATCTGCCACTCCACTCAGCCTCCCCACCTTGCCCTGCCCCATAGACTGGGCTAGAAAAGGCAAATAAATTGAGTGTTTAAAATTGTTTTATTTTTCCTTTCCTGCCCTTTTTTGGGGGGTGATGATCCTCTGCCATAGTGGAAGAGCTGCTGCTATGGTGCACACCACCAGCCAAGCACCATCCACGCACGCCGCCAGCCAAGCAACATCCACACACACTGCCTGCCAAGCACCATCCATGCACACCGTCAGCCAAGCACTAGTCCAACCACACTGCCAGCCAAGCGCCAGTATATGCACACCATCAAGCAAGCATTAGTCCATGCACACACCACAAGCCAAGTACAAGTCCACATACACCACCAACAAAATACCAGTAGACATACAGCCAGCCAAATGCCAGTACACGCAGACTGTCAGCAGAACTCCACTTCACACACACACACACACACACACAAACTTTCCCTGGTATGTAGTGGTTTTTATGCCCCCCATGGTAGTCAGATGAGCCCTTAAATATTGGTTATCTGCCCCAGAAGGGGTACAAACAGATAAAATGTGTCCCTAAAAAAAGGTGAGCAACCCTTGTCCATGGGCCCCCACTCTGCATATAAACATATCTCTGGTGCCTAGTGGGCTTTCTGCCCCCCCTGTAGGGCAGATCGGGGTAATAACCCCCATATGGCCCCCAGGGGGGGCAGAACGACTGTTTAGTTTGTGTTTGGGGGCACCCGCATGTAAATGTTGGTCAGCCCTCACCCCTACATATAGAAAGACATAATCCTCTCTGCCTAGTGGGCTTTCTGCCTGGGGGGGGGGGCAGAAAGACTGCAGCAATTTTTGGGGGGTGGGGGAATTGGCATGCCCATCCCAGGAGGCCCCACCACTGACTTACAAAAAAAGGTGTCCCTGGCTTTCTAGTGGGGCATATCAGGATATATTACCCTCATCAGCTCTCCAATTAGTTTTGGAAGGGTGGGGGCATTGGCACTCCGACTTTGGACAGCTCCAATACCTACGTTTAAATAAAAAAAAAAAAAACCCTGGTGGCTAGTGGGCTTTCTCCCCCCCCCCGTCCCTGGGGGTAGATAAGGGGCTGTTGCTCCCAGATTATTATTATTATTATTATAGGGGCTTATAAAGCGCCTGGTGACGTCTCTCGACGTGTCCCCGCGCTAGACACCCTGCATCCCAGGGGGGCAGAAAGACTTTGGCAAATTGTTTTAGGGGGTGGGGGCATTGGCATGCTCACTCTGGGCAGGCCTAAGCCCTCAACTGCAAAAGAACATTTTTCCTGGCTGCCTAATAGCCTTACTGCCCCCCAGATCTAGGACTATTTCCCCATCTGCCCCCAAGAGGGGCAGAAAGACTGTCTAATTAGTAGGGGGTGAGGGCTGCCCAAAAAGGGAATGCTAGTGCCCGCCCCTAGGCATAATAAAACCCATAATCCCTGGTGCTTAGGGGGCTTTCTGCCCCCCAGGGGACAGATCAAGGGCTACTGCCACCATCTTCCTCACAGGGAGGGGATGGAATACTGTGGAAATTTGTTAACAGGTGGTGGCATTGGCACACCCAATTGGGCAGCCCCCACCCTTAAATGTATAAAAATAAAAATCCCTGGTTTCCTCATCAGTGATCCCCAAGCAGGGATCACTAGGGAGGGGAACCATTAGAAAGGGGAGATTCTACTCTTTGCAATGATACCTCTATAGTGTGCCTCGGTGCACAGGGGGCACCAGAGGGATTGCCTGTGCCATGTGTGCAGACGCCGGGGAGCTATTGTATGCACAGGAGCACTGTGGCATCGGTTGTTTCTTGGCTGTCTGATGTATAGAAGGGTGTAAGGTTGTAATGCTTATTTATTTTGGTGCTCTCTTAGTGTAACATATTGTACAAATGTGTAGAATACATCATCATACAGATAGATGAGTCCATGCAAGGTTAAGAGATCAAGTAAACTAACAGGATCATAATTAATCAAAACAAACATATTAAAGTCTCAGCAGCCATCTTGGTTCCCAAAAATATTTTAACCTACCACTAGGAAATCTGAAATTTCACCTGAAGTTTTTTATCAGTCTATCTTCGACTGGACAATACCCAGAAACTGCTGATTTATTTCCCGATTATTCCATACAATATGAAGAACATATGTGGCACGAGAGAATACTTAAAAAAAGCCACATTAATGATAAAATGTGAGAAGCATGCCAGTATTTTCCCTAGGAAAAGAAAATGAAAAACATTTTGAAACTATGAGTAGTGTACAGACATGTGCAACAAGTAAAAACGGGTTTTGTGAGGATTAACATGAGATGTTGAACACATTCTAAGCTGTATTACACAAGGACACTAGAGAGACAAGCCAGCACATAGTACAACATGATGGTGGGTAATGACAGTCAGCCAGTGTTTAAATGAGTATGGATGATTCATTCTGAATAGAATAAGTAATTGTCGTGAAATGTCTTACAAACCCTAAACACATAAGAATCATTTGAAGTGAAAAGAAATGACAAGTAGCTAAGGTAATATTTGTCACAGTAGTACATCTGACACCCCATTCTACTAATATATGGACTGCCCCAATATTTGTGCTGGTATAATTTAGAACCATAAATCTCACCCTGTTAATTTAATCACTTTTGTCAATTTCGGAGAAACTGGAGTTAGAAAAGGAAATCTCATCCTCTGCTTACAGAAGGTAGCTGTGACTCTAGATATACCTGTGATTGTCTGCTAGGGTATGACCAGAAGAGAACGAGGTTGAGCTCTGGTTACATCATTAGATGTTTTGACTGCCTGAGTGGGTGCTTATGACCAGAGTGTCCAGGGCAGTCTATCGTGGGAGTCGGAAGGACCCAGAGCCTGAAGCAGTGGAGCCAGAATGTGCCAGAGTGAGAGAGGGGTCAGTCTGCATGGAAATCAGACCACATATTTCCCAGAGTCAAAAAGGAGTCAAATCCTGAGGTGGAAGACCTGATATCTTAACTACAGGTGAATACATTTCCGCCATGGAAGACCTTCCTGACCAAGGCTGGGTGGCAGACTGCAGGAGGACCGTCCCAGGCATAGTTGTGCAAGGCACAGAGGGAGTGTTCCACTCTGGAGGGCCTATGGTGACAGACGGAGGCCCAGAAAATGTAAACATTTGTAGTGATTTCCTCATTTACTATCATAATGTTCTCCTGTATAGTGATGCTAATTTCTCTAAGCCTGTGTCAACCAGAGAGCTGATGTTCCTCCAGTTTTATAGGTCCTTCCTACTGGAGCTGGCTCATGATATTCCCTTGGAAGGACATCTGGGGTAGGCCGACAACCCTTGGCTGCCTGGTCATCCAATTTCATTGTCCTCAGATAACGATCAAGTCTGATGTATTCTACAGATCCTGTATTTCTTGTCAGGCCACTGAAAAGTCTGTTTGAAAGTGCACAGCTCCCCTCCAGAATTTACCAATGTTAGCTCTCCGTTTGACAGTGTGGGTGTAAACATTGTTGGTCCCATTAATCACAAGACAGCCCCAGCGGAAAGGTTGATCCTGGTGATGGTGGACCGTGCCACCCTGTATGCAGGGGTTATACCCATGGTAGCCAGGGAACTGATGGGGCTTTTGTTACCTTTGCTGGGGTCCCTATTTGGGTAGTGTCAGATAGAGTTATCAACCAATCAGACCAATGGACGTGTTGCAAAATGTAACAAGACCCTGGGGACATACTCATGGGCCTCTTTCACCCTCTAAAAAGCAATTGCGATGCCTTGTTACCATGCCTAATATTTGCTTACAGGGTGGTAGTACACAAGATAGCAGGCTTTAGTGCCTTAGAGGGTTTTTTTAGGGCACTCTGTGAAATGACTTATCATTCTTGTGAAAGAGGGATGGGAGAAAGCAATAACCCTCATAAAATGTAGATGCTGCATGAAATAGGCCACTGAAAATGAGGACAGTCAGGAAATGATCAAACAATTGCATGACCAGTAGGCCACTCTAGTGGAATACCAACCCGGCCATGAAGTATGAATTGGAGAACCTATGGAGCTCTGAATGTTTCAATATAAGTGGACGGTGCTGAATGAAATCAAAGAATAATTCTGTCCCCCACACCGACAGAAGGCCATCAGAGGGACTGTTAAATTAATATTTGTAAAGTGCAGCACTGTCACCCATAAGGGTATCTGGATGCTGAGGATGCCAAGTCTTGGTTGAATAGGCAGATAATGAGTTTTTTTCTAAAGTCCCCCAGGGAGGGTTCTGTTCAGAGGTGGATGGCGAGGTCATTCCAGGTCTTGGTGGTTATGTAGGAGAAGGAGTAGCCCCGCTATTTCTGTAGTAGATTTGGGGTATGTGCAAGGGTGAGTGAGGAGAAGCTCAGGTGTCTTGAAGGCGGATGAAAGTTTCAGTCAGTGGTTGATGTAGAATGTTCCTTGGTCAAGAAGAGCTTTAATGGCATCTTTTCTGGATGGGAAGCCGTTGGAGATTTCTGAGGTGAGGGTGACATAGGTCCATTTGGGGAGGTCCAAGAGGAGTCAGGCTGCAATGTTCCGTATGTTTTGGAGTCTTCTGAGGAGCTCTGTGGAAATTCCAGCATAGAGAGTATTGCCAAAGTTGAGGCGGCTGATGATGATGGCATATGTGAATTTTTTCTGTGGTTGATTGTGATACAGATAAAGATTCTGCGGAGCATGCAAAGTATGTGGAAACGACTGTGAGGTTGAGATTGTCGAGGCTGAGAGAGGTGGTATGGGAGTTTAAGTTGTTGTAGATGGGGTGATTTTGTTGTGGAGGTAATCAGAGAGAGTGTCACAAAGGTCTTGGGAAGGGATGATGGTGTTCTCTGTGCTGTCAGGTTGAAGAATTCCTTGACTATTTAGAAAAACTCTTCCACGTTGGCCAAGGTATCGATGAAAGCAGTGATGGCTGGTCTCTTGGCTTCCTTGATGCACAGGCGGTAGTTGCTGAGGGCTGCTTTGTGAGCGGCTCTGAAAGAGGGTATCTTAGTGGCGCGCCTTAGCTTCTCAAGTTTGTGGTAGTTGCCCTTGATGGTTCTGAGATGACAGTTGACAATTTGCCTCAATGTTCTTACTAACCATATTACTCAGAAAATGATGCAACAGTGACATTTATTCAGGGGACACAAGGACAATCAAAAACAAAGTTTACAGGCTGTCTGATAGGGTGAGAGCCAGCATCAAGCATTAGGTGTCCAAGATATACAGGTGATTGAGCACAGCGGTAATGGTATTAAAGGCTGCCTCACCAAGTAGCACTCCAGTACTGTGGTTTTATGTGGACTGCAAGGGCTTCAATCCAGTCAAAAAAACTGATACACCAGATCCCTGGTACTGATGAGATCTTGATAGGTTAGGAGCTTCCATGTTCCTCAGTACTTTTTACTTGGTAGTACCGAATTGGCAGATCATTCTAACTAAGGCAGCCAAAGAAAGTTCAGCATTTTCCACACCAGAATATAACTTGTAGTTCCGTGTCCTGCCCTTTGGTTAGAGGAATGCCCCTGTCACCTTTTAAAGTTTGGTCAACCGGGACCTGGCTAGATAGGAGTACTTCATTGCTACTTACCTGGATAACATAGCTGTCTTCAGCTCCACCTGATCAATGTGAAGGAATTACTTTATGTCCTAAAGTAATCAGACATGACTATCAAGACCAGTATATGCCAAATAGGGCACTGTTCTCTTGTGTACATGGGTCTCCTAGTAGTTTGTGGATATGTACAGCCTGTTCATCCCAAAAATCAGACCATCCTGGCCTAGGAGACTCCCTCGACAAGACCCAGGTAAGAACCTTTTTTAAGCCTCATTGGATATTATTGGGGGTTTACAAGGTGTGATGGCACCATTCTATTACCCCTGACAGAGCTGATTCCCAAATGCAATGACATTTCTGCATAGACAAATGGTTTCACAGCCTAATGAGGAAGGAAAGATCAACCTGTAGCCTTCATCAGTAGATTGTTATGATCCTGAGTTAAGCTCATGTATTGAAACTGCTCATTTCATGACATTGTCCACTTTTTCACAATACCGTTTCTGCTGTGAACTTTTGCACATATTTTCATACACAACAATATTGGATTTGTTTCTCTGAATCTATTTTGTTTAAACATATAGCTTCGCACAACATTATCATGATGCCTCGAACAACATGCTTTAGGCCTTTCGACGCATTATGTACAAATGTTGTTCAATCTTCATCCATTGGGCGACAGAGCTCTCTACATATTCGTAACATCACTAATTTACAACCTACATCACAAGGCTGCTTTCTATCATAAATAATGAGCATCCTGATAGATTAGCAGAGGAGGTAGTTCAGCTGATGCCTAGGGTCCCTGCATGTTGAGGCTCTACCATGCATTGGTCTAGCATCTCATATGGGGTGTCCAATTCTTGACCAAGGCGGGGTCCTTCCTTCCACCCGCCAGGTAATGAGGTTGGGTCATCCCTGGGGGCAATTCTTGGTTCTACACCTACACACCCTCTAGCTATACTCAGAGTAGGGGTTTTCATAATAGGAGTATGCCAGATTATTGCCTTCTTTATATGCCTGCATATATACATTGTTTAAGCACCATGGTAGAGCTGTACCTGGTATTTACTCTTTTGATGCTCGCAATCACTGTTATCTGCTTCTGTCTACTGATTATGACAGCACAGGTATTCTACACAAGAATAACGTTGGTTCAATAAATATGTTGATAATGTTCCACTGTGTATTCTGTGTATTTCTCTGAGCACAAGTCAGGACTAGCGACTAAGCAAAAGGTTCAGATCTGTTTCCACAAAATCTCTGAGGAGTCAGGGTTGTCACGCTTAGTGGTTGCCAAAAAACATTCACTCCCTGGTAAAGTTAGGGGGAGCTAACATTAGCACTGTGAGCTAGCTGGTGTCTAGGCCAACATATCCTGTGGGGTACCTGGGATCATTCCAGGCATGTCACTGAGGTACTGGGTTTTTCAGAACCGGTACCGAACCGGTAACCCAGCGGTATCAGGGTACACCCTAAGACCTTGAGTACTTTCCTGATTCAGACACAGAAACTCAGAGTCTTCTAGGTGAAGTCAAAGATCGAATTTATTGGCTGCAACCAAGTAACAGACGTCCTAGAAGTACAACAACACGGTGTGTATATTCTCAGGAGACTGCTCAATCTTACAAAGCCAGGCTTCTCTTTTTATACAAAATATTAAGCTCCAGGCAAACATTCTTAGATTTACAGTAGACTATTCAATATTTTCACTACAAAGAAAAAGCAGAGTCATGATGACAAGCCCACATTTCAGTTCGTCCAGCCCACAACAAATTACCCGGCAAGGCCCAACATTTTCATCAGATATTGGTGGACCCCTAATAAAAACGGGCACCTCCTCCTCGTAAAGCAAGATTAGGCAGGGTGTGTGTGCGATGAAAAGGGTTTATGGCATGTTGTGCCTTGATGCTATCTCGTTCGGCAACTGGGAGAGGAACTGACCGAACAGGTTTGGCCTGGGGCAATGGTTCCAGCTTGCCCAGGTCACAGAGAAGTCAATTAAGGTGTACGTGTCCTTTGAAATCGAATTTGGCTGTAGTTATAAGCCTATGTGAGGGCAACTCACAAAATGGCTGCTGTACACAAAATGGAAGCCAAGGGTTCAGGACGAAAATAACGATTTCGAGGTGAAATCGTTACTGGAATATGACGAAAATGCTTGTACATAGTGTACTAGCCATTCTCGGTCTTTTGATATAAAAATCGTCATGCTACGACAAAGTTTATTACACGAGTCCAGAATTTTCAGAACCACAAACCCTCCTTTTGCCCTTACATAGGCAATTAATCTATCCTCATGCTAATCTGAGTCCAGGTCTATATTTCTAAAGTCATTGAGATGTTGCTGTAACATCATCCTATTACTTAGTTCCTCTTTTGATACAGGTTTCCTTACACATGATGTAGCACAGAGGCCACATATTGCAGGAGCACGCTGCACGCACAGACAGAACAGGAAAAGAATGGCTAAGACCATTCAAATGACCATCAGAATTTTCCATCCCCAGGCGGATATCAGTTCCCAGAACCATCCCATTAACGACCAATCTCCTTTATCCACATGAATAGATTCGGAAATCTTATGCAGTTTGGAGATGGCCTGGTACACTGTTGAAGCGTTATCTGGAATGAAAACACAGCACCTCGATTGGATCAATTTACATACCCCACCTTGGTCTGCAAGTATGACATCTAATGCGACCCTGTCCTGAAGGGTCATAAGACGGTCCGACTGGAGCTCAGCAGTCAAGTTACTAAGGGCGCCGGCAGTTTCAACTACGGTGGATTCAACCACCCTTGTCAATTGCCTTATGTTCCTGCTGTTAACCATTGGTCCCCAGAACGGCAGAAAACCCTTTACGAAGTCCCCAAATTCTTGTCCTGCAGTGTCTTCTTTACTCAAGACACCTCTAACTATCCTTGTCTTGTGGTAGTCTGCCGCTGCTGTGTAGGTGGGAGGCAACAGGAACGAAACAAAACATGTGCCTGAAAAGTCAGGGGGCAACCATGTATAGGCTCTATCATGGCAGATGAAATAGGTACCCTTAGCTGCTAAAAACGAAGGGGAAGTCTGAGATGCAAAAACATACGTTTCAGTACAGACACTCTTCCCTAACTGAGCTCTGGGATTCTTGCTAGTACCTTGCAGACACAGGTGACCCTGATGGGGTACAATCCAAATCGGGGAAGATCTCTTAGCTTGCTGTTTCTCACTCAGAGTAGCTCCATATCCGGTCACGTTCCATCCTATGTATACTAGTGTCTCATCTCTCGGGATAGTCTCGTAGGAAATATATTCCTTAATCATGTCTACTATACCCTTAACTAGAGCGCTATTTTTAGGATTGTCTGTTACAGAGCGTAGGGGGTAGACTTCATGTGCATAGATGAACATTGTTCTGTATGCCCACACAGAGTCATTATGGCTGAAAGGCAGGACCTGATAAGGGATACCTTTATCCGTTGTGTGAGGCATAAGACCACACACCCAACAGTTAATCGCGTTCATTACAAGTTGGTGTTGGTGCAAGAGCTGAACGAAGGAGTTATTAATAAACTTTAATCTCCTAGCGGATTCATGTTCAGGAAGAGGTTGAAAAGAGTGTGGGGAAACAGTAGAAGGAAGAGGTATGGGCGAAGTAGTGGGTGCAAATGTCACTCGAAAAGAGAATAAAACATATCCTATTAAAAATGTCATTACACTGAATAGAACAAAAATGCATACTATCAGAAAATGTTTTTTTGTCATCATTTCACATATTCTAGCTTTAAAGTTCACAGTTTTGGCAGATCCCTCCATCTCGAAAAACTCCATCCTCTCTAAAATGCTGCTCGCGATGGTAGGTTGTTTCTGCTAAGGAATGCTTCTGTCAGTCTAGGGCAACTCCCTTAGACCAACCAGAACTGTCGACCTAACGTCGTCAGCTGCACCCCAAAGACTTTGGGCAATCGCGACCCTAGCAGCGGAACCCGGATGGCGGTTCGAAAAGCAAAAAAGAGCAAGTTTCTCAGATGGGAGAGCTGCGCTATCCAAAAATAGCGAAAAAAAAACCATTTTATTTGTCCATAGGTCTCGGCCTCAAAATATAGCGCTTCTTTCCAGGTACTGTCTGGTCCTGAAACAGGAGTTCAGGCTCTGTAGTGTCCAATCGAACTGATGGTGATACAGCTGGTTGCAAAATATTGTCACTCTCTTTTTCAGTAATTGTTCCTTTTATACGTGCATCACTGAAAGGCAGAAAACGTGGCACAGTTTCAGTCTCTGAGTCGGCGACACCCTCCTGGACCCACCGGTCGTACGGCAGAGGCAAAGGCACCCTCTTGCAGTGTAAACCGTGGATCCAGTGCTTTTTCCCTTCTACTCGAACAGCTGATCTTGTTGACAGAAGGACGAGGTGTGGGCCGGTCCACCTGGGCTGGTCGTTCTTTGCTCACTGGAAGTTCTTGACCAGCACCCAGGATCCAGGAACTATCTGATGACCTGGAGCTTCAGAGACCTGAGGCAGTGTATCATGCACCTGTTGGTGTAAAACACGCAATTTAGCCGTCAATTCGTACAAATAGTCAAGCAAAACAGGGTATTCGATTTCACTGAACTTTGTAGGCCTTGGCACTCCCCATATGTTGGCCGGGCGGCCGAAAACTATTTCATAGGGACTAAGTCCCACTCGCGAATGAACAGTCATTCTGGTTGATAGGAGTGCTAAGGGCAGAGCGTCAGGCCATTTAAGACCGGAGCTCGCTTGAATTTTGGCCAATTTAAGTTTTAACGTGCCATTGTAGCATTCTACTAGTCCAGCTGATTGGGGGTGATTTGCAGCGTGGAATTTCTGATGGATGCTTAGCCCTTCGCATACTTTCTTCATCACACGACCCACAAATTCACTTCCATTGTCACTCTAGACCATTCTCGGCATTCCAAATCTAGGGAAGAATTCTTTCACAAGGGCTTTAGCTATGGACAAGGCAGTGTTGTCCTTTAGGGGGTATGCTTCTACCCATCTTGAAAAGGCACAAACAACAACGAGTACGTATTTTAAATTGTTGCACCTTTCCATGTGGATGAAATCTAGCTGCAAAACCTCGAACGGATACGTAGGAGGTGCAAAATGACCAGCTGGAGTTGGGGTTCCCCTACCAGGATTGTATTTTAGACACACCATGCAATTCTTGACCACATTCTATGCACACTTGGGAATTCCAGCATTTTGGCATACCGGAGCCAACAACTTACAAATCCCTTTCACACTGATGTGAGCCATTCCATGGGCCATTGTAACCACTGCAAGCACATATCCATCGGGTAACAACCATCTCTGATGCTCTGAAAATTCAACCCAACAACCATTTGCATCCATTTTACCCGTACTTTCTCTCCACACACTCAACTCTTTCTCTGTAGCTTCAGCTTGGATCGATTTCACACTCTCTATCGTGTCTTCACACATTCCAACGTCACCAAATCCATCTTGCAGGGCCTGCAACATACATTCGGCTGACCACATTCCTCGCTGTTTCTTTTGCGATTTAGTCAGCAAATGCATTTCCACGACCAACATCATCAGTCACCTTCTTGTGTGCGCTACATTTCACAATCGCAACTTGCAACGGCAAAGTAAGTGACTCAAGAAGCTCATTCACCAACTGACCATGCTGTATCTTAGCTGCATGCGAAGTCAGGAACCCACGTTCTTTCCACAATCGTCCAAAACTGTGAGCCACTCCAAATGCATACTGGCTGTCGGTATAGATAGTCACTTTCATTCCTTTCGACAACACACATGCTCTTGTAAGTGCAATCAACTCTGCTGCTTGAGCTGAATTATGTGGGATACGTGCAGCTTCAACAATTGTATGTAAAGTCGTGACAGCATATGCTGCAGTCGTATTACCATCCGGAAGCTTGGAGCATGAACCATCCACCCATAAGGTACCATCACATTTTACAAGAGGAGTGTCCCTAAGATCTATTCTCCCTTTCGTTTCTTCTTCTGTTCCAAGAAAACAATCATGCTGTTCTGAAGCATCTAATTCCTCTACACTCCGCAACAACGTAGCTGGGTTAAGAGTGTTGCATCTTTTTATGTGCACATGACTCTCTAACAATGTCAACTCGTAACCTGACAATCGAGCACTAGTTAAGTGCTGTGTCTTGGTTCTGTTTAACAACGTGTCCACTGCATGTGGAACCATCACAATTAACGTGTTATTCATCACTAAACCAGCAGACTGTTGAATAGAAACAGCTGCTGCCGCTGTTGCTCTTAAACGACTCAGCAATGCTTTAGCTACTGGATCCAAAGTCGACGAAAAATACGCACATGGACGCTGCTTGTCTCCAAACAACTGTGTCAACACTGACAATGCACAACCCTCTTTCTCGTGGACATACAATGTAAAGGGCTTACTGTAGTCGGGGGTACCCAACACAGGAGCCGAACATAATGCTGTGCGCAATTCGGAAAAACTTTTCTGACACTCTTCAGACCATGGAAGGGGGTTCGGTGTATCTTTACACGTTAATGCCACCAAGGGCTTGGCCAGCAAGGAAAAATTTGGTATCCACTGTCTACAGTACGATGTAATACCCAAGAAAGCACGCACTTCTCTCTGTGTTCTTGGCACACTCAATTTTGCTATTGCATGAATTCTTTGTGGGGTCAGTTTCCTTCCCTCCTTCGATAAGAGATGACCTAAGTAGGTCACTTCTTGTCGACAATATTGCAATTTTGAGAGAGACACTTTGTGATGCAAATCACACAGATGACGCAACAAAGACAACGTGGCTTCTTTACAGATTTCCTCAGTATCTGCAGCAATAAGCAAATCATCAACATACTGAATGAGGGTAGCACCATCAGGTAAAACAATCGTATCAAGCTGTGTTTTTAAAGCTTGACTATATATTGATGGACTTTCACAGTAGCCCTGGGGAGCGCGTTTAAAGCAAAAGCTTCGACCTCCTAAACTGAAGCCAAAAATATCCCTACTCTCCTCAGCAATCGGGATGCTGAAGAAAGCATTCTTCAAGTCAATCACCGAAAACCAGGTGGCAGAAGCTGGAATCATAGTCAATAGGGCAGTAATGTCAGGAACAACTGGAAAATGTGGCACAACTATTTTATTCACCTCTCTAAGATCAATCACAAATCTGTAAACAGGTGGCTGGGAAGGGTCAGTTTGTTTCAAAACAGGCAGAACAGGACTATTGCAAACGTTGCCTCTTGTCTCTTCAATTACATCTTTTTCAATCAGATCATAAATGATCGCTAGTAAAGCTTTTTCACCTTCACAAGAAATTTTGTATTGGGGAATTCGTGGCATTTTAACATTAGCTTTCAATGTCACAACATATGGCGGTATTTCCAAGAGACCCACATCATTAGGACCAGTAGCCCAAAGAATATTAGGAAGAAACGACAATTCTGTCGGAAGTTTATCCCTTGACAAATACATTGGAGAAACCACTTTCTTACCCAGTGTAAGTTGTACTCCCGAAGGAGAACAGTACAAAGTCGCATACAATCTTTTTAACAGATCCAATCCCAACAAGTTTTCACCACAACCTATTGTCAGAATAAGGGGTGCTTCGAATTCACAAGGACCAACAGAAAGAGACATAGGCCTAGAAACTTGGTTTCTAACCGGGGCGCCAGAAAAACCTACTGATACATTCGTTTCGCCAGACAAAGGTGTGCCAGGGAATTTGGAGTGCATAATAGAACTCTTTGTAGCACCAGTATCCAACAGAAAAGGCTCTGACACACCTGATGTAATCACCTCAACGTAAGGTCCACTCTGATCTACTGGAACTGAAACAACTCCCTCTCTTTGTCTATGGCTGTCCTAGCAATCATTACCTTCCACATGCTCATCTTCTGCATAGTAATCATCAGCATAGTACTGAGCCGTCCTACCAGACGCGTTATTCTGCTGATCAAAACTATTCATTGAATTTTGAGGCGGAAGGGAACGAGCGTTCAGGGGGAAAATTCCACGTCCTCTACCTCTAGGTGCTTGTTGAACACCTCGACCTCTTGAGCCAGAAACACCATTTGCGCGCTGTAACAAAATAGGGCAACTATACTTGAAATGACCCTCTTCCTTACAATACGAACACTGGTTGGGACCTACAGGGACACGTGGTTGAGTATACTCGACTCTTTGCGAGTTCCTCTGAAACTGTTGAGGCTGCTGATAGTTATTCTGATAGTTACTCTGAGCACCACTATTTTGACCACCACGTGGCGGGTACGCTTGCTGTAACAGAACCTTCGTTTTTAACTCTTTAGTTTTCTTCTCTGCTCTATCTTTCTCAACTTTGTCCCTATTTTCGTAGTACTGTGCAGTAGCCAATATCTGTGCTGAAGAGGAAACTGCCCAAGAACTCTCTGAATCTTTCAACTTTTTACACAACTCGGGAAGCAAATTATGCACAAATTTATCGACGAACAACCGTTGACCACCTTCTGTACTCATATCTTGAACACTGTGGTCGACAAACGTCTCTTCAAACCTGGTGAAGAAATCAGACACCGTTTCATCTTTCTTCTGCTTACACGCAGACAATTTATCCCAATTTACTCGCATCGCAGGCATTAAAGTCTTCATGTAATCAATGATCTTACCAGGAAGTTCTGCTACTAAAGGCTCAGGTTTAGCACCACCAACTTGTCGGCCATCTGCAGCCGTAATATTAGCCCATGAGTCGCCTAACTCCTGATCATGATATGCATGACGAATCTTTCCCCATAAAGGCTGTGGAACAACATTCCCAAACAACATGGCTATATCCGCTAAATTCATGATGCATGACCCTGCAGTCTGTGACAATTCCTTGTAATACCCTGCAGGATTTTTACGGGGATCAGGTAATGTCTGCTTAAGGGCCAAAACTTCAGCTCGCTTCCATGGAACATGTACCCACACACGCTGAAAATGTGCTGTTATAGCTGGTGGAAAATTACCAGGTCCAGCCGCTACTTCTTCCTTCCATACTGGAGGAACTTCTCTCATGGGATATTGTCTTCCCTTCTTTTTGACAGAAGAATCAGACTCAAACAACGACTTGGAAACACCTTCAGTCCTAAGCGACAACAACGTCGCAACTGCTTTCTCAACATCCGAACCCACAATTGCGCCTTTTGAAAACTCGAACCGTACATGGCTCAACTCGGGCTGATTAGGTTCCAAATCATTGTCCTCTAAATCTTCTCACAGAAAAGCACACATTTTCTCAAAAACGTATCTCTGCTTCGATGCTTCCCACTGATGGAAGACATCCATAACAAACGCTAGACCATATTTTGTCGGTTCGGTCATCCATCTATGTGCCAAATAATTCAACGTTTCCTTCTCCCTAGAATGAGGCAGTCGGCTACGCAACTGTGTACGCTCTAAAGTAGGAGTCGTACTTGTCACCCCAAAGAAAGGATATAGAAGACTAGTAACAGTACTAGTCACTCTCTGTCGAACAGAAGGAGAAGTCGATGAAAAGACAAGAGGGAAAGCAGGAGGAGTCAAGGCAGATGTAGAGGCAGTGTCAGGAGGAATACCAGGAGTGGTAGTCGATATAGTAGTCAAAGTTGTAGGAAGTATAGGAAGAGCAGATGTAAAAGCCGGTGGCCCTTGAGGAGGCTGCATCGGAGGAGCAGGAGCCAACTGAAGAGCAGCTGGTGGCTGTGGAGGAGCAGGAGGCAAAACAACTAGAGGTTGCGCAGCTAAAGGTTGCGGAGGTGCCGTAGCATTCTGCGCATAAGGGGGTGGCGAACTTAACAAATGTGACATTAGGGGGTATTTTTCAAGCTCTTTTGCTGCATCTTGCTGAAGAGGTGGCAAAACTGGATAGCATTTATCTATTGCCATTTTACGTTGCCTGTGCAACTGCTCACTCATCTGTTCCTCTTCGTTATCTTTAAACTGCATAGCAGCTTGCATGATCGAAATACCCCTTTCTCTCTTATTTTTCTTCGCTAATTTAATTTGCTTCTGTTTGGCTTCCTTACGCCATAGGAGGAAAGAGTCAAACATCGCCGGCCGGGCTTTCTTCTTAAAAAGTTTAACTTCAAGGTTATCTAAGATTTCCGTGTCAAAGCTACCATATTGGGGCCATTTTAAAACACCATCTTTTCAGGTGTATCGGATCCATACTTCATTATATGTGATGGGGCCTACTCCATGTTTCACATATAATTCATAAGTTGGAGTTCCAATCGGAGGAACCGGACACGAGTCCTCCAATTGGGAATCCCTATTACTACCACAACAAAACAAATTTCCAAGTCTGCTAAGACCAGGCATCTTCGCTCTCTAGTCTAGCTTCAAACTTCAAAGGATTATCGATTACGATATTCTTGTGAATACACAAGTCCTTCGGCTTTGGTACTTGGAAGTTCCAAATCAAAGATCCCAAGGGGATACCCAAACTAAGACCAACTAAGGACTGGGAGACGCTCCACTTATAATTAACTGAGATATCGATGACGTCAGCAGAAGACTCGTCTATCGTTTCGCTCTACCAAACATCAAGGGTCCAAATCAGGGCGATAGCCAGGGCAGCAGTCCTTCGTAGCCGTCGGGAAGCGGGGAACCTCGCAGCAAAGACTTTCGGACCACGT
The DNA here is from genome assembly GCF_964261635.1 of Lissotriton helveticus. Classification (NCBI taxonomy): domain Eukaryota; kingdom Metazoa; phylum Chordata; class Amphibia; order Caudata; family Salamandridae; genus Lissotriton; species Lissotriton helveticus. The sequence continues at coordinate 56,089,889 of NC_136059.1, forward strand.
CGACATGCAGGGGTCGATGAAGTGGCGGCCTTCCTCCAGAATTTTCACACAAAGCTCCTCACGAACCTCTGGCTTGGACTGGTACCGTTGGTATCGCCCCACGTTGGGCGCCAGCTGAGGTACTGGGTTTTTCAGAACCGGTACCGAACCGGTAACCCAGCGGTGTCAGGGTACACCCTAAGACCTCGAGTACTTTCCTGATTCAGACACAGAAACTCAGAGTCTTCTAGGTGAAGTCAAAGATCGAATTTATTGGCTGCAACCAAGTCACAGGCGTCCTAGAAGTACAACCACACGGTGTGTATATTCTCAGGAGACTGCTCAATCTTACAAAGCCAGGCTTCTCTTTTTATACAAAATATTAAGCTCCAGGCAAACATTCTTAGATTTACAGTAGACTATTCACATATTTTCACTACAAAGAAAAAGCAGAGTCATGATGACAAGCCCACATTTCATTTCGTCCAGCCCACAACAAATTACCCGGCAAGGCCCAACATTTTCATCAGATATCAGTGGACCCCCAATAAAAACGGGCACCTCCTCCTCGTAAAGCAAGACATGTGTAAAGAAACAGGGACAGGTGTGAGCAAGATTAGGCAGGGTGTGTGTGCGATGAAAAGGGTTTATGGCATGTTGTGCCTTGATGCTATCTCGTTCGGCCACTGGGAGAGGAACTGACCGAACAGGTTTGGCCTGGGGCAATGGTTCCAGCTTGCCCAGGTCACAGAGAAGTCAATTAAGGTGTACGTGTCCTTTGAAATCGAATTTGGCTGTAGTTATAAGCCTATGTGAGGGCAACTCACAAAATGGCTGCCGTACACAAAATGGAAGCCAAGGGTTCAGGACGAAAATAACGATTTCGAGGTGAAATCGTTACTGGAATATGACGAAAATGCTTGTACATAGTGTACTAGCCATTCTCGGTCTTTTGATATAAAAATCATCATGCTACGACAAAGTTTATTACACGAGTCAAGAATTTTCAGAACCACATCACCTGAAGTTTATGTAGTCCAAACAAATGTGCAGGTTTTACGGATTAGTGGGAACTACATGGGAGATGACCACATCCAGGGAGCAGAGGTGCAGTTCAATTGAGAGAGAAGTATTTGCAGCAGTCTACACACTGAAACAACTGAGTCCATACCTATCTGGGACTTATTTCCCGGTACAGACACACTACAGGACACCCAGATAGCTGATGCATATGTGAGTCCATTTTCCTACAAGAATGTATACCAATTCTTGGGGTCTTTCCTGGTTTTCCTCCATGAGGATGACTATTCTCATGGAGTTTGGTAGTTTTCCATGCTATCTGATTGGGGTGTCATATAGGAAAATATCATCTTATAACTCAACAATTGTTTTAATTGCTATTCAAAATCCAGTTTGACAGTAAAACTGAATTTTTAATCATTGACATTTTCCATACCTAAATCTTTGGGAGGTTAATTTGCATTAACCTCCAGCTGCAGACCTCTGAGTGCCCACTCCCAGACAAGGTGTGAAAACGTCTCCCAGAGCGGAGACAAAGAATAGTAACTCTGACCCCCTACATTTTTATGCATTGCCCCCTTTATTTGTGAGATATGAATTGCATTAGTAAATCTGACACCCCATTTCACAAACATAAACGCTTTCCCCAATGTTTGTGTCATTGCAATTTACAACAACAAATATCAGCCCTTTGATTCATGCACTTTTCCTTATGTTAGAGGGACTGCGGTTACATTATTCAAATCTCCTCCTTCCCCTCCCTGTCAATGTATGCATTTTGCCTAATATTTCTTAGACAATAATTAGAAGAGTAAATCTCATCCCTTCAAATGTATATTTTCTACATTGATTGTAGGACTGGAGTTATAAAAGTGGATTTAGTCACCTCCAAATGTGAGCACTTTTGACAATGTTTGCAGGAACAGATAGATAATATTGCATTTTAACCCCACCCCTAGTTGTAGGAACTCTCCCCTATGTATAGGGGTTTACATTCAAATTTGTTATTCTTACTCTTCACCCCAAAATAGTCAAGTTAAAATAGTATGATTTATGCACTTTTCGCAGTCTTTTGGGGATTGAGTTAGAATAGGGAATATGATTCCCCCCACATTTACATAACGTCTTTAATCTTAGTGTATTTTTGATGTATTGTAAAACCATTAATATGGGAAGTATATCCCCCCTACATTGAATAGTATGTTGCTCTGCTAGAGTTATACAAATAGTTACCACTGCCTCAATGATTGTTGTCTGATTAAAAAAGTAAATTATTCTCCACAAAAATTAATATTTTCTCTAATTTTTAGAATTCTACTGATATGAACTGGATTATTTATTGCCCCACTGTTTGTAGCAGTGGATTAGTATAGGAAATTCACATTTTTCTCATCAATATTTTTGGTTTTAATATAAAATTTAAAATTATTCCTGAAATGTTTGACATTTTAGACAGAGGTTGAAAATATTTATAACAAATAGGCATCATAGTAAATTCCAAGGTTGTAAAGAACAATGCGCCCTTTGGATATAAAAATATCAATTTCAAGTATTAACACTTGTCGATAAAAGAGTAATTGTTTTGTATTTTATTAAACTTAATTTAGAAGAACAGTTTTGTACAGTTAAATAATTCTTAATAAACTAATAATTATGTGTAGTTACCGAAAAACACATATATTTAAGGCAAAAATATAGTCTGCTTAAACAACGTGCAAGATTTTGTTACTTTAAATAATCAATAATTTGCCAAATATTTTTTTTAATATATATTGATCATATAATTAGAAATGTAAATAACATTTTGGTTTGAAAAAAAAGTGCTAAGTATTAATATTTATGTATGCAAAATTCTGTACAGTTTATTTTTGTTTTCTCAATTTTGACACACAGTGTATTGTTTATTTTAAAATACTGTGCTTATGTCACAGTACTTATATTATATTTATTATGAGATACAACCAAATCAGGACTTGAGCACAAGTAAGGTATGTTTTCTTTATAAATAACCATCTAATGAAAAAGTATAACAAGTATATCTCATTAGAGTGGGGAAAGATGGCTGAAAGGGATGATTACAAACTTGCTCTAGCTTTAGGTCTAATGGCATCAAAGTATTTACTAGGCTGTACACAAGTTGGTATAAAATATACACAATCAACCAATGAGATAGTAAATTGTCGATCACTGACTCCAAATTGAAATGGAATGTGATTGAAGTGTATTTGACCTTCACCTTTCTATTAATTTATAATGATGGCAATAATTTATTCTTGTGCATAAGAGTGGCACATAAAAGAAAAAAGCATAATAATAAATTATAAAATAGCAATTCACATGTGAATAGTTATTATGAGACTCGGTATAAAATTACCCGAAGGTAAGTGATTCTCTGGCAGGTTTGTTATTTCTGAACACATCTACCCACAAAAGCATAGCTATGTGAGAGTGATGTGGGACTTGTGCCTGGTTTTCCTTTCTCGGGAAAGGGTGTACCTTAATTTTGACAATCTACTAGGTGTTACCCCAAAATGTCAAGGGCAATGACATAGGTATTGAATGAACAGCATTGAGAAGTATAATTGAAGCAAGACCCTTTTAAAATGATTTTCAACAAGTAAATACACATCCTGTGGCGAGGTTTCTGAGGAAAAATAAATATAATCAAGGTGGATGCCTTATAGTGAAATACTGCTGTGGTAAGGTGCAACAGACCACAACAGGATCTTAAGGATAATATTATACATTAAGATCAATGGTATGGAGAAAATTCTCCTTAGAGTATCTGCTTTGGAAGAACATTTTGAGATCATATTTCAAAATATTTATTGAGGTGATTTTCAATGGGCCGTACCAAGGAGTGTCCGGATTCTTATAGGTACTCTCTCGCTTCTTTTGCACAGCAGTAAGCTACAACAGAAATATTTTATCAACATTCTCTGTTGAAAGTACTATTAATGTCCCATTGCCTTTTCAGTGGTCCATGTCAGCATATTTTGCATTTTTGAACCTTTTCAAATATCCCTAAAGCTATCACACAATAGGAGTATTTCAACTTGAATACATTCTATGGAATCTTTTAGGAGTCTCAGAACTATGAACACTTATATTCACCTTGGAAATGTGAGTATTACAAGAAACATCCCATGGCACTTGGCAAAGCTGTTCGATACCGATAAGATAAATTATCATGTTGAGTGAGGAAGGTGTTCTTGTTTATTCAGAAGAAGTGCTGCTGTAATAGTTGCACCACAGCAATGTCATCCTGGCTGTAATGCATTTAAAGCAATTGGTTCATGTTATCAATAACTGGTAATTTCACCCATATGTTATGGGTGTATAAACCATTTATCCAGACACAAAGTGAGCTTCAAAATGAGGCATAGATTACTTAACATCAAGGAATATAGCCCGATGGGCAGGAATTGTTGTTAAGTCTTGCAATTTTATTTAACAGCACAGTTTGTTTTATTTCCCAACTTTCTCAGCACCTCTACTTTCTTCAAGACAGCTGCATTGGACCAGGAGATTTTGCTCCTATAAACATTACTTCGTACCTGAGTATATTTGCTCATTAATGTGTGGACCTCAACTAACTACCAATGAAGAGTTTGTAAGGGTTATTAGTTTGAGTGGATATACATCCACCAGAAGGAATAGGGGCCAGATGTACCACCCGTGAAATTAGCAACTTGATATTTGTGACAAATTGGGATTCGCAAATAGCGAGTCGCTATTTGGTACATAATATCACCACAGACAACATGATTGCGAGTCGATATTGAATCACAACGCTATTTGGCTCATTCGCTATTTGCGAGTCGCTAATGTCTCTTCAAAAAGACCTATTTTGCATCCACTATTTGCAAGTGTGCATTAAACAGGTCAATAAGGCACTCGCAAATAGCGAAATCCATTAAAAGAAGGACCCCAAAACAGGAAGCAGTGCCCAAGGATACTCCTGAACAAATATCAGGCATAAGTTCAGTTGCAGCAGCACTTTTACACACGCTGATTTAGACCAGAGACATCATGATCAGCAAGGACAGCACGAAGGGAAGCAAGGCGAGGCTGAGAAAGCTGAAGTTTGCAGAGAAAGAGGTGGATATAATCACGGAGGAATGCTGCAACCACCACAAGGAGCTATTCGGTAGTGCCTCACACCATATGCCCGAGACTGAAAAGAGGAAAATCTGGTGCCGTATGCAGCAACGGATAAATGCGCTAGGATTGCACACCGCTCCATAGACAACATTAAAAAGCACTTGTATGATCTTCGCTCCAGGGCAAAGGAGAGGGTGGCAGCATGGCTGGAAGAGGCAAAAACAACCGGAGGGGGACCATCCACTTCAGCAGAGCCATCACCAGCTGAAGCAATGGTGGAAGCTACCCTGGAGAGGGCAGCTGTAGCAGGCTTTGTGAGCCTTGATACACCCCAGCCATCAATAAATCCTGGTAAGTGAAAAATGTGCATGTAATGTGTGAATAGCCACTAACGTCTGTACTGTGCAATCATACTAATCAACCACAAGCAAACATCCATGTACGAACAACAAACAATACTAGTGTTGCATCATGGAAGATGTAGTCTGTGACAAATTCAGTGTAGTGAGGGAATGACTTTAGCTGATAAACATTTCAACACCACTAAAACATATTTTTTTTATTTTCTATTATTTGTCGGCTTATAGATGCACAATTGGAAGCAGACAACACTGATAAGACATAGCGGGTAGCCACAAGCCGGAACAGATAGAGGAAGGGCAGGACGTTGGGGAAAAAGGTGGGCACAGGACTTCTGATGTCCCTTCTACTGTGGCTGCAACCACTTCTGAGTCCACACCCACTGTCACCTCAGCTGCACAGCAGGACACAACACAACGAGGCCCTCGGTCCACCATTTGCATTTCTCACAGCCAACACAGCAGTCCCTGTGTCAGAACAAAGGTTTGTCCTCCACTGGATCAGTCAGTCAGGCCATGTCTGCCTCACTAGACCGTAAACTGCTGCAAATACAGCGCCTGCAAAACAAAATCCAAAGACAACCAAATTTCAGGCTGTCCCAGGACTTCCGCATGATCACTAACAAGCTGGCAGAGAATCAGGCCAGTATTGAATCAAAACTGGATGCCCTCACCTACACTGTGGCAGGCTTAGCATAAGAGAGAAAGGGCAAGTCTTAGGTGCTCGGAGCGCAGCAGGGACCAGAAACTTGATACTTTGAGCAGGGCCATCAATAGGCTGGCGAATGCTACAAACAAACAGAGCCAGCGCACACTTGGCCTGTAGGGCCACAACAGTGAGGATATAGCTCGTGGCCTTGAGAAAGTAACTGCAGCAATGGAAACACTGCAGACCAATCAGATCATTGGTGGTGTTGGCATTGCTGGCACTGACAGAGAAGTGTCAAGCCGTAGCAGCATTTTAGCCACAGAGACACCAATGATGCGCTGAAGCAGCAGCCGGCACCTTGGGTTGGGTAGTGTCCTATAATTTCCTGCCCCTCCGGCCAGGCTACACGGAGGGGCAGGAAATTAACTTTTTTGTCTCCCAAATCAACCTTTCAATGACTTAATATCTGTGGTGACGTAATCCCAAATTACTTTTGTTTTGCTTATGCCTACAGCTACTGATGGACATGTTATCCTAAGTTTGAGAGTGGATGCCTGAAAATTAAAACACCCACCTGATATTCACAAATTGTTCTGTCTTATGTACAGCTGAGTGTATAACTGATGTGTATGTACCTTTCAGAAATAGCTGTTGGCAATATGGTCCCTGCAACTTCTCCCCTCTGTTGCAGCCCTACCATCCCTTTGATGTATGGCAGGTGGTCCCGGGTCCTCATCCTTAGAATCTGTGTCAGACACATCCATGGGCATTCCACCCCTGCAAACCATGTTGTGCAGCATGGCACATGTTGCCAATATTTTACAAACTATATCTGGTGCATACTGCAGAGCTCCACCACTCTTATGTAGTCATCTGAAGCACAATTTCAATATTCTAAAAGTACACTCAATCACTCTCCTTGTGCGCCTATGTGAAGTGTTGTACTGCCTTTCATGTATATTGTTGGGAGACAGATACGGTGTGAGTATCTACGGACGCAGGGCATATGCACTGTAACCTGTTGTGAGATATGTGATGGTGAAGTTAAATACTTACAAACATACAAGTGTATAAACATTTGTCTGGGGACTGGTAATAACATTACCTAGGAGGTATCCATCATCAAAGTCACCTCTTTCTAACCTTTGGTATAGACCTCTGTGCCTGAAAATATATGCAGCCTGGGTACTTTCAGGGAATTTGGCTACAATGTCTGTGATTAGATTTTTAGGGTCTCACACTACTAGGATATTGAGTTAATGCGTGCTTTTTCTGTTACGAAAATGTATTCAATGCGGGGTGGTGGACATATGGGCACATGGGTCCCTTCTATGCACCCTGTGACCTGTGGGAACCTTGCTATTCTGTAAAATTTAATTTTGCTTGGTCTACTTCCTTATCTCTGGTCATGTATATGTGTTGATGGATGTGGTATAGCATGGCGTCTAGGAAATTATGGAAAAAACATGAAAGCGCACTCTGTGACACACCACCAGCCACTGTAATGGCCAAGAAGTGGAAGGAGCACAATACTTGTATATGTGTGTGAATTGCATTTATGCGCAAGGTTCTGCGCTTAAGTTGTGGCTCAATGAGGTCTAGTATGACCCTGCTACTTAGCCTGGCTTGTCCACAAACCTTCTCCTCTGTCTCATCCAACAAAGTCAGCCTGACTCTGAATATCCTCTTCTGTCCTCTCCTCCTCTGCAATGCCGCCATTATCCGCCCCCTCCTTGCTAACACAGACAGGGCAGCCATTGTGGAAAGGATTGTGATGCTTTCTGGGTCTGTTTTTTTAGGTTGTTCCTGATTACCACCTGTTTCTGCTTAGTGGTAAATTGCATGCACAAATGTACTTTGTTGCGCTTAGTCGCAATTTCGACTGCTCTGTATATGCAATTTTGCGTGTCACATGTTGTGAGTCGCAAATTGGTAACGCAAAAAGTGTGTGCCTATTTTGGGACTTGGTATTTGCTCACAAAAGAATTAGGGCAATTGCAATTGCAATTGCCTTTAGTACATTGTATACAACCATTTTTCTGTGTGCAAATCATTTTGGCCCACATGCATCAATGTGACATTTTGCACTTCCTAATTTGCGAAAAATAAGGAATCGCAAATTAAGAAGTACAAAATGCTATGCATCATTATTTTCGGTATTCATTTGTGATTCGGTAAAAATCGCAATTTTGACCGAATCCCAAATGAATACCGAATTCTTAAGTTAATTTTCGCAATTCCCATTGATTCCTATGGGCCAAAAGGCCCATAGGAGTCAATGGGAATTGCGAGTGGCACTTAGAAAATTTCATGGGTGCAGGGGGGGGTCCAAAGGACCCCCCCATGCACCCCTGAAATGTATTTTTCGCATCATGTTTCACACACACATGTCCTAAGGACATGTGTGTGTTAAACATGAATGTTGAAAAAAATACTTTTTCACCATTTTAAACACTTTTTCCAAATTTACCGAGTGGTTCAACCACTCGGTAAATTTGGCACCCTAATTGCGAATTTCAACTTGTCAAAGTAATGATGCATTGCTTTTAAGAAGTCGCACATCTGCGACTTCTTAAAAGCACCCGCAATTTTAGAACTCGCAAAAATATTACGAATTCTAAAATTGCTTCATGCATCCCAAAAAGCACTTTTGCATTCGCAAACGGCCGATTTTAAGGAATCGCACCGTTTGCGACTACAAAAATGCTTGATGCATGTGGGCCTTTGTGAACAATTTTGTGCATGAAAAAAGGTTATACATCTGGCCCTAAGTCCACAAAGCTTTCATCCTAATCTAAAATTATCATATTTTAACCATGGGTCAACCCATGGTAGATATGGTACACAGCAGGCTTAACTTAGATTTTTTTTAAAGTATTTAGCAGTACCAACACACTAAGAAAAATTCAAAAAAACAGTGCAATATACAATACCACAATTAATTGCTAAATATCAAGAAAAGTTAACAAGAGAGCAGGATATTTTATTTTAGTTTAGTGCATCGACTGAGTCAAAAAGTTTACCTTTTGATGTAGGGCATGATTAAAGTATGGAATGATATACTCCATCCATTAGAGTGGTAGAGGGAATTACCTCAGCCAACCTGGCCATCATATTTTGTGATTGTCACCAGCCCTGTCCTGCCTTTGTACCTCCCAATGGGATCTCACAATGTATTACTCACCAAGATATGAGATATCAAATGTTAGCACATAAATGACAGAATCGGCATACAGTAATCGTAACTGCAGGGCATGTAGTAAACAATATATACAAGTTTTTGTATGTTTATTTTCATTTAACTTGTCAATAGGAAAAAGCCTAGACACGCATGCACTCATAAACTCATAGAGACACTCATACACTGCCACTCACCCAAAGAGTTACTCAAAAACCTAGTCAGTCACCCAAAGAATTGATTACACTTCCATTTACTCCCCTATACAGTTATACACACAATACCCCACTCATTCATACTGGTAGTACCATATATGTACTCTCTTCAACAATTGCTGACATAAGCACTCACTTATCCATGCAGCCACTGTCATAATCACTCACTGTCACATACACACATTTATATACTCCAACACTCACATATACTGCCTTTCACGTAGGTAGTTATTTACACATATACCACTAAGACATCCATTCGCTTACCAACACAGCTATAACTCACTGAAAAAAACAGTGACGTTATAGTTAGAAATTAGCATTAAAAAACCTTAGAAATTCATTGAAATAAAATAGGTTTCAGGGACATTATAGTTAGTTGGACATTTCACTCATACAAAATCAGAAAAATGTGTCTGTAATAGTTATTTGAGCTAACTATAACTCACACCTCCGCAATGCACTGCTCATGGCGTCACATGTTACCTCATTCATGACATGGGCAGGGACATCACTGATGACATTTCAAATGACATCACTGATGACATCATCCAGTGACTTTGTGTTTCTGTAAAGTTTAAATATGTTTTATACATTTAAATGCCAAGGTGTATTGAAGAATGAGTGGGTGTTTGAGTGTCTACATGGATGATTTAGTAGGTGTGTGACTGACTGTATAAGTGAGTGATTAAGCTTGTCTTACTGAATGCATGGGTGAGTGATTAAACTGTGTGAATGTCTGTATCAGTCTGATAGTTGGCGTGTAAGCGGCTGCATGTGTTGGTGAGTAGCTACATGAGTTTCTATATAGGTTATTGATTGGTTGTCTGACTATCTGAATGGTGCCTGAGTGTCTGCGAGGGTGGGTTGGGAGTGTGTGACTCTGTGCATACATGTGTGAGTGGGTGATTCATTGGGTGTATGAGTTCAGACTGCATGTTGGAACGGATGTATGGGTGGGTGAGCGTGTGTATGGGTATGTTGGTTAGTGAATAGATATCTCAGTGGTATATGTGTGAGTAACTACATATGTGAAAGGCAGTGTATGTGAGTGTTGGAGTATATACATTACTATATGTGAGAGTGAGTGATTGTGAGAGTGGCTGTATGGATGAGTGTGTGCTTATATCAGTGATTGTAAAGGAGAGTAAGTATGTGTTAGTATCTGTATAAAGGAAGTGAGGTGGTGTGTGCATACCTGTATAGGTGTGTAGATGGGAGTGTGATTTATTCTTTGCATGACTGTCTAGGTGTGTAAGTAACTCTATGGATGAGTGGCAGTGTATGAGTTTCTGTATAGGTGTAGGAGTGTCAGGACTAGGGTGGCACCGCGCGGTCTAGGGTCTGCCCCACTCATCTCTCGCTCATGCATGCCATTATGTGCAAAGACGCTTTGTGGCAAAGCGCATGTGTCGGCCTCTATAAGTCGCTGGTGGTTACTGTGTTCTCATTTGCATTGATATGCATGTATGACAACTTACAAAGTATGATTATAAAATTCTTGTTTGCACATTATGCATTTATTGATTCACAAAAAGTCTGCTGTTTATAAAATTTCTATTTATTTCACAGGTTCAGAATTCCTTCTTTGTTGTTTAAACATATGCAGTCTTCTATTATTGATAACTGCATTTCCCAGCATGCCAAGTGAGAGATAGGACGTGGTCACGTTCAATGTCAGCAACCACGCTCTTCTCTCTGTGCTCACTATTCCCCTGACGTTGGCTGGAGTGGATCGTTTGTTGGAGCTCCGGTGTTTGGGGCCTTTGGAGAGGTTGTGCCCCATTTGCAGTGAGCTTGTTTGTTTCATTGGGGCTTGGGTTCCATTCTTGGAGTTTCCTTACCTTTTTGGCCTCTCAGGGAGGCTCTGGATTGAGTCCGCCTCCCGCGGCTCTATTTACGGCATTCTTCTTGTGCGGTGATGCGTGCCAGTTTCATGCGGCACTTCAAAGGATATCATCCTTTTACCAGCGCGTGCCGACTCTCGCAGAAAACTCTGTCTGAAGTCCATTCCTCAGATTTAAAGAAGACAGAGTAGGTTGTACTCTGTAGGTAGGGTAGAATCCTACTTATTAATGAATATTATAAGCATTTAGGGGCACATGCAACAGGGGAAATTGCATTCGCAAACGGTGCGAATCGCAAAATTCGGCCGTTTGCGAATGCAATTCCCATTTTTGGGATGCATTATGCATTTTTAATTTTTTGCAATTTAAGAAATCGCAGCGATTGCCTTTAGGGAATCTCAAATTGAGATTCCGTAAATGCAATGCAGCAAACTTTGAAAATTTGCGAATTTGCAAATAAGGGGTGCAAATTACCATGAAGTTGACCTTCATGGTAATTTGCGAAAACTTTGAAAAATGCACAAAAGTGCATTTTTCAAAGTTCCATTTTACACACACACATGCCCTTGGGGCATGTGTGTGTGAAAAATGTACTTAAAGGTAGATTTCAGGGGTGCAACAGGGTGTCCTTTGGACCCCCCCTGCACCCTTGAAATTACATTCTCAATTTGCCATTCTCTAATTGAGAATCGCAAATTGAGAATGTCTTCCCATTCATTCCTATGGGCCTCTAGTCCCAAAGGAATGAATGGGAAGAGATTCCTTAATTGCGATTCTCAAATTGAGAATCGCAATTAAGGAATTTTAAGAAATCGCAATTTATTTAGCGATTTCTTGATACATTGCAGTTTGCGATTCCTTAATTGCGATTCCTTATTTTTCACAATTAAGGAATTGCAAACTGCAATGTTGATGCATGTGCCCCTTTATTTCTCATGTGAGAATTGGCTCATTTGCATATTTGCCGAATCAGAAAGAAGAAACACTGCAATTGATTTTCTTTGCTCATGTTATTAGGTTTTGTTTTTGATTATTTTACTGGAAACTATTTGGAATATAATTTGTAGTTTTGAGACTTTACAAAGTGAATATTTCTGCATATTTACAGGTGATTTAACCTTTAGTATTCCGAACTGATGCATTCCTAAAAGGAGTATTCAACTATTAGTGCAGCATTGTTTTTTGAATAAGTATGAGACAAACAGATTAGTGGTTTTTGGTGGCATTTAATAATCTAGAGTCACAATTGAGCAATAGTAGTTTAATGACAAAAGCTTTGTGTGGTATTTATTTAAGGTACATCTAATAAAGCTGCAAAGAGCCATATTAGAATGTTGAATGCTTATTATTTTGTGTACTAACTTTTACTTTTCAGATCTTCTTCCCTGCTGTCCCCTTCCTAAATCCCTTCCCCCCACTTGATCACTTCAATACTCTGTAAAGTAAAAGTCAGAGTTGAAGGTGTCGAGAGGTGGGCCATTGTGTCATCGCGTCAGACCCTGAGGAAAACAACATCTGACAATGAGTGTATATGATAGTGCTGTATTGATGAGTGTCTCTAACAACAACACGATTGCCAGTACTGATGTTCACTATATTAATTATTTTAACCAATCACACGTGACACTCCTAGTGACTGAAAAATATTTTAATTTTTATTTTGTAAAAAATGCAATTTCATCAAAACTTTATCAATTCAGTTTGTGATTCAATAACCAATTCAACTATTTCAAATAGACCACATACGAAATTCACCAGATGTATGACATTACTCTTGACTCACAGGTATATTACAATAATAAACATCACATGCCGCAAAGTGCAAAAATAAACAAATGCACGTGCAAGCTCAGGTTCCCTATGTTTATTAGTACATAAAAGGATCAAATAAATTAAATACATTTTTTCAAAAAAAGAAAAAAACAGAAAAAGAAAAGGAACCCAGGAGAGGGGGTTGGAGAATTATTTTTAGAACCCAACTTTTTGAGATTTCAAGAACAACACAACCCCATACAGGGCACTGTCCAACCTGAAATATATTCAGGCCGCTCTGATGCTAAAAATCAATCAAGATTCAGACTCTTTTTTTACATACACAAATAAAAAAAGGGAAGGGTTAGCCTGATATTTTATTCTCTAATTAGCTAGTATGGACAGGTTTTACAGATCAACGTGTTTCAAACCCCTAATAGACTATGGACAGGGTTCTCCTCAGGACCTTGTTACAGGTGAGCTAAAACAAAGAAAAGAAAAAGGTGCTTGTGTTACCATCCATCCTTTCATTTATCCAAACACTCCAAACCTATTTCCCCAAGTTTGTAATTACCTTATATGGGCTATCATCCAACACAGTATTTGTGCCACTTTTAGTTAGGCTGATAACTGTAGAGACAACAATAGAGAAAGAAAGAAAAATGGAGAAAGTCAGCAGGAAAGCAAATAGGAAAAAGGACCGTGTCAGTTTGTCTCAAGATTTACACATGTCTCTGGATTACACGAGCTCCTGTTGTCAGAAACGTTTGAGTTAAAAAGCACTTGCATGACCAGGTTATCTTCAAAATCAAGCTTGTTTGTCGTGAAAGTTGAGCTTTGTAAATACTCTTCAAATTGAGGAAGGAAGCATGGATAATCAGTCAAGCGGGGGTCTTATGTTACGCCAAGCTGTCGCCTATGCTACAAAATTCCTGCGTTTGAAGATCGAAGAGTTATATTGTTAGTTCTGAGGCAGAAAATGTGTACACACTGACTGAGATAGCATTTGTTTTGAAATTAAACACAAAGTTTGAAGAGATGGGCTAAACCCTACTTAGAAACTTGAAACCGGCCCCGGAGAAGTCCAATTTCACTAACATGAAAAATGAAAGGAGCTTTGGTTTACCTTAATGAGATATCTACGGCATGCGTATGTCCATTGTGAAAATGACTGTCAATGTAATCTAAAAAACGGAACCACCAGGGGAAACTGCTCTTAAAATCCTATGTCAGCTATGACAAGCTGGAGCAGAATGGAAATGGGGCCAAAGTCCACATACCTTTTGTTTGCTGTTTAGAAAGCTGTTGCTCCTCTGAGAAACTTCCGCATCTCTCCTCCACCGCAATGTGGCCACTTCCTGGTTTCTTCGTGTCTGCCCATTTATGACAAAGAAGCCGTGCCCAGTGGTTGATGATGCGAAACAGCGTCTGATCTTCTCAATAAACTTTATTGTTCTCATTGCGCTTACAATCATGTAGATGGGATTATATCAATCCACATATCTGATTAAAGCTGTTGGAGACAAACGAATAAGAAACACTTGATGTTTGTTTAAAAACATTAGATTAGCTTATTTTTATAGTTTAAAAAAAGGGTTGTCAAAATCCATACACTTTTATTTGGACAACATGATTCACTATAACCGTAATAGGATTGCAAGGACACTTGCAGATGGCTGTGCCTGCTGTACATAACATATTTATGTTTAAATGTAACCTTAACAGGATGGCATGGACACTTGTGAGTGTCAGTGCCTACTAAGCTCAAAACAATAAGGGGCCGATTAGGATGGCGGACGGATTTGCGTCCGTCCGCCACCCCTGAGTTGGAGGGACCGTCCGCATGGGCAGCGGCGGTCCCTCCATAGCAATTAGGATGTGACCGCCACCCTGGCGGTCACATCCTGTATGTTTTACATTGCGGCGGATGCTGCTTGAAGCAGCATCCGCCGCAATGGAAAAAACGAAAGGTGTGCATTTGCATGCACAAAGCGGCAGGCACCGCGCGGTGCCTGCCGCTTCGTGCACGCAAGGGCAGGGGGGTACCATAGGTACCCCCCATGTGCACCCCCCACGCAACCTTCACCCAGGGGGCCCGCAACGGGCCCCCAAAGTGACTGTCCGTATGCTTTTCCACAGCGGAAAAGCCGCCGCGGAAAAGCATGACTCACCCTGCATCCTAATATGGCTGGCGGTGTCTGATAGACACCGCCAGCCATGTTATTGCTTTTCCGCCGTGGTCGCCTTCCGACCGCGGCGGAAAAGCGGCGGACGGATTGGGAGACCCACCAGCCATCCTGATTTGGCGGTGGGTCTTTCAGGCCTCCTCGGCGGATTTCCCGCATACTCCGGGCCGGCGGTGGCTTCCGCCGGCCCGGAGTATGCGGGAAATCCGCCATCCTAATGACCCCCTTAATGTGGGCTGGCATCCTTCTTCTGACTCCACTTCTAGTTAAGAGAGGTATACAAACTAGGATAGTCGGACATGTACTATCGCTCCAAGGTGGCGCAGTGTTGTAAGCATGTGCATAAGTCCTTTTTCATTCAAATTCCTTTATTCGGTTTCCAAAATTTCATAGAAAACCATAAAAGTACAACTAAAAACACATACAATCAATATATTTAAATCATCACATTACAATATTCCAAAAATGTTTAAAATTGGCGACATTAAAGTACAATAAAAATATCTAGACAGATAAGTTGTAAACTAGTTCTGGATTGTTAAGAGAATTTGACTAGGCATAGATTTAACCAAGGTTTGATCGATGGTTAACACAAAACTTTAGGAAACAGGCAATATTTTTTGCATACGTTTCTGCTTCCAAAAATTGAAGGACCAGAAAAGCAGGGCAACAGCTACGCAGTCCCAACGTTTTTAAAATTGGTATAATCCAATATTTCCTAGGCTCTTTGTAAAATTTACTAAATAAAACTATATGAATCAGAGATGGAAAAGATACATCATCACAGGGACAGACAGAGTTCTTAGACCAATCATTTGGTTCTGGAAAAGTCACCAAACGATGGGAGATATTAAACCTAAAACGGGTCAGTAGGAATTTCTCATAGGACTTCAGCTTATAAGTTAGATCGGGCTGCATTGTAAAGGTGGTCTGTACATAAGTCATAATTTTCAATCGCTCATTCAGTCTGTTAGGTTAGCACTGCAAGAATGTGTAATAGATAATACAATTTCTGATAGCTCATTCAGTCTGTCTACAGTGTTGTTAAATTTAACAATTAGCATTGCTTATCTTTGCATTAATATCCTTTCCATGTGTTTTTCTGATTTTTGACAGCACGCTCCATTTGAGCTCATTTACAGTGTGATTATGTGTTGTGCAATGATTGACTAGTGGTGCATTCGCTGTTTTCTTGCTAATCCTTGACATATATTGTATAATTCGCTGACAAGCTTCCTGATTTGTCTTCCCAATGTAAAGTTTTGGACATCATTCGCTGTTTTCTTGCGAATCCTTGACATATATTGTATAATTCGCTGACAAGCTTCCTGATTTGTCTTCCCAATGTAAAGTTTGGGACATGGACACAAAATGCCACATACAACTTTTTTTGTTTTACAGTTCCAAAAAGCATTGTGTTTCAATTTGTACCTTTGAATGTAAAGAGTGATCCCTCAATCGTTTGTGAGCAACACACACATGTGCCACATTTGTGGTGTCCCGCAATAGGGGATAAACTGAGTTGTGCCCTTAAGGTTTTCCTGTTTGTTGATTTGGGCACTGCTGGCTGGATGATCAAATTTCCAATGCGTTAATCTTTTTTTAAGGCAAACAGCAGTCTGGTGCAGGAATTATGTACCTTCTGAACCAGGAGGTAGTTTTGATTGATCACCTTTTTCAAAAAAGTGGTACGAGGGCAGATCGTGGTTACGCATACCAGTTGTTCTGTGTTGTTTTTCTCTTTTTTTTTTAAATGCTTCTCTTGGTGTTGATGAGTGACTGCAAGTATGAGTGACTATAGGTGAATGAGTGGATGTGTGTGTAGACCTAGGAATCAGTGAGTGGGTATGTAGTAACTGGTATTGGTGTACCTATGGCTTCAAAAATGGTAGTCAGTATTTTAGAGTGGGTATATCAAAGGTTATATTAGGGTATGAGGAGGTGCATCAGATTATCACGTGGGTGATGTCATCAGTGATGTCATTTGAGATGTCAACAGTGATGTCAGCAGGGAGGAAACTAACCATGTCAAGAATGATGTAATATGCAACATGTGCATTGCGGGGGCGCAGGTTATAGTTAGCTCAACTAACTATAACAGCAATCCTACTGTGTGGGATTTACTGGTGGTAACAAGAGGGGTAGTTGGCCCTCAACTGGAACAATTTCAATGTCAACTTGGGTTTACAGGATAGAGTGGACGAAGCAGGAGTGCGGTCTTGGCGCAATAACTCCGGCATACTTGGAATACCGGAACGCAGTGAGGGATCTAACCCCACACACTTTGTGGAGGACTGGTTAAGGGACTACGTGGCGAAAGAGGGCCTCACACCCCTGTTCGGTGTTGAAAGGGCGCACCGGGTACCTTCCAGACCTCCCCAGCTGGGTGCACCACTCGTCCGCTGATAGCACGCATACTACATTATAAGGACCGTGACACGATCCTGCGGGCAGCCAGGGAGAATGCTACCATACGCTTTGAGAACAAGACAATCTCTCTCTACCCAGATTTTTCCCCGGCAGACCAGAAAGCCAGAGCTAGTTTTCTAGGAGTCAAGAAGAACTTACGTGTACGCAACTTGAAATATGCATTGCTCTTCCCAGCCCAGCTGAAAGTAGTATATGGACAAAAATCATATTTCTTTGAACACCCGGAGGAAGCAGCGGACTAGCTTGAAATAACTTTTACTCCGGCGACCTCTCAAACCTCACTTCCATCGGGACAATTGCGCAGGGCCTCTCCGATATGATCTACTGGGATACCCGGACCGAGTCATGACAGTGGTGGGAACACTATAAACAATTGCCCAATGTCGGAACACATCACAAACAGCCAAAACGATGCACTACTGACGGCGATGGCGTTGGCTGCTCATGATGCCCAAGATGCTGTGACTTTGGTGCACTCATCGGATGCGGACACAGTGCGCTCTAACTAACTACTGACTAGTAGTAACGTATAATGGGGTTCTGCAATGTATATTATGTAGAATGGCTTCTTGAGTGGGTCTGGAGTGAAGTAGCTATATAGGGAACTATGCTAATGTAACCAGGACAGTTCCAAATGGGCAATGTGTTGTTTATACGAACTGTCACAGTTCAGGCCTTCTCCCCCCAGGCAATTGCTATATGGCATGTCTTGTTCATAATCCATGTTTGGTCATGTGATGTTGTCTGTGGGAACCTAGTATTGGGGTATTAATATGTTGTCGCATGCTCGGCTTATGTGCAGTTCATGTTTACAGGTATTTGGTCTCCACATCTCATGTGGCAACTACACTATCTGCACCACGATGGCAGTACCTAATAAGTACACCTACTGCACCTGGAACGTGAGGGGCATGGGTTCTATCCATAAAAGACACCGTATCCTGGCACAACTCAATAGGAGGAAGATTGCCATACCTTACAGGAAACCCATCCTAATGCTGCTGAGGCAGCCAAACTACAGAAGAAGTGGAGGGGGCAACTGTTCACCACAAATTAGCTTTTTCCAGTGGAGCGGCGGTGTGGGTGCGTAAGTAATGTTCCTTTTAGGCTTCTAGGGCAGAAAATAGATGCTAATGGTAGATATGGGATACTTCATGGCTTGTTTGACGGGGCTCATGTGGTTATGGGTTGTATATATATGCAGCAAACATTGACCAGGATACATATTTGGCTACCCTAAGTATAGCATTGACTGACTGGGCAGAATACCCCTGGGTGCTAGGCGGCGACTTTAATGCGGTATTGAGCGTTGAGTGAGACAGGTCTCATCCCCCACTGCATGCTACAGAAAGCAAAAGACAAGCTGAAGCACTCAAGAGGTGGACAGAGGGGTGGGAAATTCATGATGCATGGTGAGTAAAACACCCAGTACACAGGGAATATTCTTTTTATTAACCACCACACAGGCTCTACACTAGGATAGATTGGTTCCTCTGTTCTGGAGCCCTAATGGGGTCTGTTGCTTCTGTGCTCCATATGGGTAAAACCCTATCGGATCATAACCCGGTGGAATTAATGCTGAGGTGGGGCAAGGTTCCAACTCCCATACCGACTTGGAAACTACAACCCCTGATGCTAGAGGACCCAGTATTCCGTGATGCCATCTCGGAAGCGATTGCACATTATTTCTCAGAAAACACGGGGACTGCTAGTACTCGCCATATGGAATGGGATGCCTTTAAAACGGTCATCAGGGGAGTGGTTATTAGCAGTAAGACTGGGGTTCAAATTGCTCTGGTGGACCGAATAGCCAAGGTTGAGGGTAGTTTGGATGTGTTGGAAGGGGAGGCTTCAGGGACAAATGAGCAATTGGCGCAATTACGGGAATTACGGGAGGCTAACATCCAGTACGCTGAATTACTAGAGGAACTACGCATTGTTGATCGCCGACTGTACACACAGAAGCAACACACATAGGCTGACAAATTAGGGCCATTGATGGCACGGTTGGTCCGAAACTTTTCTTCGGCCACACCCTTATTGAAAATTCGCAACGGGAGGGTGCTGTGGTAAACACGCAAATAGACATTAATACCGCGTTTAGGGACTATTATGAGCATCTTTATGGTCCATCGCCGGAACTTACAGACACTGATTTTGAACCGTTCTTAGGCGGACTAGACTTACCGCAGCTCACACAAGAACAGCGTGATGAATTAACATGACCAATAACCGGGGCGGAAATCAGACTGGCGATTAAAGCTTTGCTGCAATAAAACCCCGGGGAACGATGGCCTACCGGTTGAGTTCTACACAATATACTCCGATTGGTTAGTCCCTCATTTACAAGGCATTTATCATGAGGCTTTGGAAAAGGGTGGGCTCCCTGTTACTTCATTGCAAGCACTAGTGTTTCTTTGCTAAAACCTGGGAGGGATATTTTTCTCATTTCGAGTTATAGGCCCTTATCACTCCTTAACACGGACTATAACATTTTGAGTAAGTTGTTATCCACCCGCCTTTGTCAGTTTATCCCCACACTAATTCATACTGATCAATGTGGGGTTGTGCCTCGTAGGAACACGGCACTTAACATCAGACGCCTGCACCGGGTCATGTTGGGCACACTTGGCACGGGTACCAGGGAAGGCCGTATATCACTTGATTTGAGGCAGGCATTCGACTCTTTGCGTTGGAATTATATGTTCTATGCCCTCACACGATTTGGTCTCCCTGAGAAATATATTGCATCAGTGCGCCTGCAGTACACGAATACTATGGCGCAGGCACGACAGGGCTGCACCTTGCCCCGTTGTTATTTATCCTAGCACTGGAGCCGCTTCTGCACAGACTCCGTTCTTTTGCAGGATGTAGGGGAATAATGCGGGGTTGTGTATCTCACACTGTCTCCGCATATGCAGATGATCTCATTCTTTATATCAAAGAAATGGAAGTAGATGCACACCTGATACCCTCCTTCTTTGAGTCATTCCAGGAACTTTCTGGCCTGGCTATTAATGCAGCCAAGTCGTATGCATATTTCTTTTATAATTCAGCGAGAATCAGCCAATTTACTTTCGGCCTCCGGACCTACCACATAGCTCCTGACACCTTTAAATACCTCGGTATACAGATCTATCACACGGCCACGGACCTACTAGATGGCAACTTGACACGCGCAATCAATTTCACCAGTGAGATTTCCGAGGAGATAGAGGATGGTGAGGCCTTGGACTTTTCATTGGTCCTGTCCCCCCACTTTACGCTGGGTGGTACCTTGGTCTACCACCCACCTGGCCCTCCTGGAGCTTTTCTGAAATCGCTTGACGACGCCATTGCCTCGGGGGCTCCCTGCTTTTCCAAGTTCTTGCTGTTGGCTGACTTTAATATTCACCTGGATAGCCCTGAGGCCCCAGGGGCCAGGGATCTTATGGACTCATGCAATCTTGCTCACCTGACCCAGTGGATCAAGGGGGCCATGCATAAATGTGGCCATCTGATCGACATAGTGTGCTCCACCTTTCTTCTTTTTGATGTAGATCCCACCCCGGTTACATGGTCAGATCACTTTCCAATCAGGTTTTCCTGGGGCATAGGAAAGCCACTTTTCTTCCCCCCTTGCCAACGGGTCCGCTGCCCCTGAAGATTAACATTCCAGCTCTGTCCGAAGCTCTGGTATTGGCTGGTCCGGCTGCTGCACCAAATGTGGAAGAGGCAGTGGAGAGCTTCTCCACCTGGATTAGCCAGGGGGTTGACTCTATCTCCAAACCCTTCTCCAGAAGACAATCGCAGTGTGCTCCGTCCAAAGCATGGTTCACAAATGCCCTCAAAGAGCTCAAGCTAGGTGGCGCCTTGAGTACTGTCCTTCAGAACTAGTGAGGAAATCCACCTCTTGTTTAGAAATATTATTACTGTGTTCTGCCTCCGACACTAGCTCAATGATTTCATCCCGAAGAGCTGCCGAGGGATCTACCTCAAGGCGTATGTAGTTGGTTCCGTCACTCAGGAGGCGTCTGCACTCAGCATCATATGCAGTGGCATCTTGTATTACAACCCCGCCCCCTTTGTCAGCGGGTTTTATGACAATTTTAGGGTTCTGTTGGAGGGTTTGTAACGCCTGATATTCAGTGGCTTTCATGTTCTTGAATGGGGTCGGCTCTTGTCGTGTTTCCACTTCATTAAACACAGCCTGCTCAAAAGGAATAAGTTCCGGTGGAACAGCATGGAGGGGAGGGGTAAAGGTAGATTTTACTCTGAATACCATATAATTGGTGACAGACTGAGAACCCTCTTCTGTCCTATTCTCAAAAAAAAATGTGCGTTGTAATTTGTGAAAAAACTCAGACAGCTCGCAATGTAATTTAAAGTGATCCAACCGTGCTCTGGGTATAAAGCCTAATCCTTTTTCCAAAACAGCACTTTCTTCAGGGTTTCACGTGATTGAGCGTGAAGCTTTTTCAACATCCAGACCAAACACAAACCTTAGTATTCGGGCAATGGATGTGAGCAGGCTAGGTCACACGCTGGGATTAGTCTGGAGTGAAGTAAGTGAGAGGTTATTTTATGCCCTGTGGAGCGTACCGGATAGTCGCTTTACCGGATATTTGATTACCAAATTCATTTGACCACTCCCCTCTCTTTCATCCTAGCTTCTCTGACGTGAAGTAACCCCCGCCACCGGTCCCATGAAGTGAGGCGTAGAGTGCTTTCACTTAAAATATTTTAACTTTACTTCTTTCTTTGTTTCTTGGCCATACTTCCATGCTTGGGTGCTTTTAATACTGTTTATAGGACTACTTAGTTATTTTTCGAGCCTTCTTTATTGCGCACAAGTCCGAAAAATTTATAAAAAAATACGCGATAGTGACTACCTTCTTAAGCGTCAAAAATATCATAACGGGCATATGACAATAGGGTAAAGAGCCGATTAGGCTTCCTTTTGGGGCCTATATTTATAAAGAATAAATATTGTGGCAAAATCGTCTTCTGCATATTAGAGCAGGGGATTCCTGTGATCACCATTTGGTGCTAGAATTGTGTGGTGTGTACACTAAACTGGGTTGACATTTGAACTCAGCTAATACCTGCATGATAAAGGGTGCATGCAAATTTAAATGTTGTTCTGTTTGTATGTCCTTTTTTCTTTCCTCACAGGTTGGGACACCTGGAAATGCCAGGACAGTCTGGTACAAAACTGTGAGTTTTGCATTTTTTCACACACAACACTGAGGTTAGGTTATGCCTTAGCATGTGTACACCGCCCAGTGGTAATTCCCTTCACTATTTATGTGGTCCTGATAAACGCTCAGCCGATTGGGCTATATAGAGCAGAAACATGTCGACCTTTTGAACACTAATTGGATACAGTCGGCTGAAATTAATGGGCAATTGTTTGTCCTTATCTGATTTTAATATAAGCTTACTTTGCCTCTATTAAAATTAATCTTTGGCTAAAGTTCGCTCTTTTTTAACCTCACTTTGTCACTAATGCACTATTCACACACGAAAAACCAGCTCCACTGCAATTGCAGGTGTTGTAGCACACCGGGTAAGCACTCTGCCCGCCCGGTGGAACCTGATGATGAAGCATGTCACCCACTAGGTGGGTGAGTGAGGGTTTTCTTAAAAACCTCTAAGGTTTTTTAACACTTTGTTACATACTTCACTTTTTCTTACTTTCCTTACTTTTTTCCTGGTTCAAGACACTAGTCCCTTCGTGTTTTGCCATCAAACAGTAGTCACTCTTTTGTTGTTATATATATTCTGAACTGGGGTAGAGTAGTGTCTCTTAACCCTACCTCTCTTGTTGTTTACAAGTATATGCAGAATATGCCATGTTGGGAAGATCATTGGATTTAGAATGACATTCTACAGAAAAATACAATTTTACAACCTAGGGGTTGTGATCACTTTCTGCCCGGCCGATTACCTTGCATTGAGATATACGTGATCTCAAATTGTCTGAAATGAATGTATACTCAATGATTGAACCTTGCTTAGAATTCTAGATAATTCTAGGTAATGTCACAGCAGTCCTTTGCCAGACCTCCCGACTTACAATCAGATTCTGAAAAACAAAATAGTTGCAAATTAAAATCACCTGATACTATTAAGCAAACACCTGGATATTGGATTATTAATGCACTCAGAATATCCTGCAAGATATACAACTGTGCAGACTTATTTTTATTGGCACTCAGGTACACGTTAAGAATAACTAAACTTAAATCAATAGTAAATGGTGTTTACCACATGGCATTGTAGCCAACCCAAATTAAAGTCTACCACTTCCACAACTAGGTTTAAGTCGGCTGCAATATAACACACCAATCCACATTTTGCATGGCCAAATGTATTGGTTTTTACTGCCGGAATACTATATTCATTAAATCCAGACAAAGGAGTCATTTGTTCTCATCATGTTTTCTGGAAGAATAGAAATGCAAATGAATTTAAAATTAATGATGTATCTGGGTCAGAGAATAAATGATTCAGTCTGTGGACATTCAAGGAGCATAGACTTATCTCATTTACGTTAATATCAATAGCTCCGGTTATTCAGTTGCTATCTCCACGTGGCACCTTTGCCAATGATGCTGGCAGTCAAGACCAGTCCTCCATTTGCACGTTGTTTTCAGGTAGCCACTCGGAAACCCGACCCCCTCACTGTGGATTGGTAATCAACAGACCAGAACTGCAAGATTGGTTATTTGATTGACCCGCTGCTCCTCTAAGTACTGGATTTGGCTTGGTACTTTCAACTATTTTGCAAACTTTATCCACCTTAAGGGCCAATACCTTCAAGATCAGGGGATATTGTACACTGGCCCAGATCTTGACCTTAATTCCGCATTCCATAAAGTGCATACTTGATCCTAAAATCTTAGTCACAATATCACTTGAAGACCAAGTTGTAATAGTGGACTCTCCAGGAGTGTTGGGCTGTACCTGTCTAAATTGTACCAACACCAAATCAGTGGATTTAATATATGCTATGTCAGGGATAGTTGAAATGATTTTCAAAATTAAACCCCTGTTGAGGCTGTCATAGGATGCCTGGGATACATACAAGGGGTGCATTACTAGTTTGGTGTCCCCATTTCTGCATTCCTGTTGGCCACACATGGGGCTTAATAAACCTAAATTACTTTCTTTAGGTAAAGTTGATTTAGGGAATATTTTTAATGGTGATAGACTTTAGCAGATTCTAGCATTTCTATGGTACTTAAACGTTTCCGTGTATCAACAACTTGTTCTTTGGGCAAAAGTCCTGGCACCTGGGGTTTATTATCCAATTTAATCCCACATTCCTTACTGATATCTACCAAGTCTGATGTTATTATGCCTTTAGGTCTAAGAGCCTAAATATTACTACCATTTACAGATCCCTGATCATTATCCCTCATTGGTAACAACAATACTATAGAGGAATCCCCGCCTGCTACAACATGGACCTGATGTAAGCATTTCTTAACAGCTGGTTTAAATATAGGATAATAATCTGTAGATTTTGCTGCTGTAGCTGGTAAGGCAACTGTCCTCTGGCCTTATTCTGCTCTTTCTGCAGCCTTTTCCTTGAACCTTTAGATAATGGGGGCAATCACTTAAGATTTCCCCTCAGCTAATGCACAGGGGTTTGGCAGTAGATAGTGACTTGCCTTTCTTGAATCCATTGGAGACATGACCATCCTCAAAATGTACATCTAGACATAGACTGACCTTGGCCTCCCCATCTACCTCTTTTAGCAAACCAGAGTTATCACAACCCACTTTCGCCGCAACTTTTTTTCACAATATACTCTATCACCCCCTCCCTTTGTACAAACCAAGTTTCTATCCAAAACCAGTTTCCCTGCAGTTTTTTTAACGTCTTTCACAAGAGAACCTAACATTTCTTGGAGCTCAGACATTTTATCCAACATATGAGAACATGTACATCTTATAAATTGGTCATTAACCTCGGCCTGGGCCTTAACCACCAATCCTGTCAGGTTTTGTAATTTTGAGTCAATACCGGCCACATAGACTGCGAAAGTATTTAACAGATCCACCTGGATTTCAAGTTTATTCGAATGGAAGTCAAGTGCACCTTGTTGTTACCTTCATTGTATTTAGTACACTTTTCAATACACAGATATCATCTGTTTATATTTTTTATAATGTGACCATCAACATTGGGTAAAATGTCATATTTGTCCAAGAATGAAAGATCTGCAGGGCTCTGAGCACCCTTTATTTACATTATCCATTTTTACCGGAATTAAGAATGCCTGATCATCCAGTACCTGGTCCAGTACCTGATCATCACCCCATATCCCTGGACCAAATATACTTAACGTATTTTTATCATTTGTTATCTCTAAAAGAGGGATTCCTAGATTCACACTTTTCTTGTCAGCCCCAAACACGGGCATCCCAGGTATCAAAAGGGGCCATAAGACTAAGTGGCTGCGAATGTCATTGCAACTTATTACACGCTCAGTTACATTTTGTAGTATGTGCATTAGATCTTTGCATTTCATCTGAGTACGTTGAAAGCCCTTCCTTTTATCTTGTTTGAATCTGCAACTTTTAGATGTATTTGCAATACAGGACACAACATGGAACATCATTTAAACTCTGTAGGAAGATCAATGTAGACATCAACATGCATATATAGCTAGGGGCATATTTCTTAAAGCATTGCATCGCCCTTGCGCCAAGCAATGTGGAGCAAGAGCGATGCAACTTTTAAGTAAGATTTGTCAAGCATTGCATGGCTTGATAAATCTAGAGTAACGCGATGCGGTGCAAATCACTGTGTTGCATTACCCTGTCCTAGGGAGGTGTTCCTTAGGTGGGGCATGGGGTTCGCACATAGTCAACAGTGGATTTTGGTACATTCTCAGATTAAATATTATCAAAACTGGCCGACATGGGAATGAGTCAAAATGGTAAGCCTTCCCTGGTGAGGCGTAACAAGGAGAAATACCTTTATTTCTCTTTGTTAATTTCAATGTGTACTGCATTCTGAGAATTGTTTTTGTGCAGGGAGGTGCACCTTCCTGCCCAAAAACAATCCTGCTTACTACACAGGTACTCTTGCACCATGATCTGAAATAACATCTTTGATGACATGTGACAGATCACTGATGACATCATATTATAATTGTGACACTGTCCCATATGGTTTGTGGACCTAAGTGCAAACAACCTCTGCAACCTACATTAGGTGCACACAGATTTACCTTATTTAATAAGGAGCACCTCTTCAACCCCAAGCTTTGTGAACTATGCTCCATCTAACAGTTAAACTGCACTGGCCCACTTGACTTTAATCTGTAGTTCACTTGAAACTGTACTTGGCATGAATAAAGTGCAAATATTCATAATGGGTTCTCTTCTCACTCAATTTATTTTTATTCACCCAAAATCAATAAATAGAAGCTCTAAAAAATGTGGAATACTAGTGTGCCAGAATTTATCTCACTGATTAACAAATGTGTTATTTTCAACAGGCATTAAATAATTAATGACTCAGAAGTATACAAACAATAATGCTATCATACTTTAACTCTCACCCATATCAAATATATTTTATCTTATTTTTAGGTAAATGAATTCCTTCAGAAGATTAATTTCAAGACACCGGCTGGAGCTGAGTTTGGTTTTAATGGCAATGGAGAAGTGCCAGCTGTTTTTGATGTTTTGTCTTGGGACTTCTTTCCTAATGAAACCATCTCAAGAGTCCAAGTTGGAACTTTTGATCAATCAGCACCACCAGGACATCAGCTTTCCATCAATGAGAGCACCCTCATCTGGCATTTCAATGGGTCACAAAATGGATCTGTCATTGCAAGTCTGCCTCAGGTATCCCTTCTAAGCTATGCCCTGCGTACACTTTGATACAGTGAGGATGCTTGACTCGCTCTATCTTCAGTTGTTGTAATTACAACGGAAGAATAACATATGGGTTTCTTTTTATGAGTCAGTTATTTAAATGTATAAATCTATACAGAATCTCTGAAGTCTGTTATTCCATTTGCATCCATTGACTCCGAAGTCACAAGAATATATGGAAATAATTGATGACCATGTTTTTGTGTATGCTTTGCTCATGGATGTACTTCACCACATTATCTCTATAGATGTCACGTTACTGAACAATTCATAGTGAAATTAACAAAAAAAAATATTTTTCCCTTATTTATTTTCTCCTCAGGCAAAATATTTTCCCTTTTACCTATACACCAATATTTACCTTTGTTTTGTGTGGTAAACAACCAGCTAAAGGTGTGTTAAAACCCAGCAATATTTAGTTAATGTTAGTTGGGCAAAACACTAGTATTTCTAATTTCAGACATTAGAGATTCATTTAAATTAGCATTCACCCAAATTAGAGATGCCACACATGTGAGTCAGGTGCATGGTCAGAATTTTTTATGATATTTTGGCCTAAAGGTGACTGTTTTGGCACGTAAATATTACTTACTAGTCATGGGCGGAAATCGGGGAGTTGCTCAACGTCGCAAAAGACCTCTGCTGCACAAAGTAGAGTTCCACTCGCGGGCGAAGTTTGCCAGCGCACCTGTTCGCATTGCAATGGGAACACAGTATCCGTTCTCTTTTTCCATATTACATGGAAACAACATCACGCGGTTCTCAAGTGCGTTTTTGTATTATAAATGTTGCACGAACTAGCCCACACAATTCACATGGGCGTGGCCATCTTGATTGTCTGATCTCAGTATGGTACTGGGCATAAAATGTAATCTCTATTTTATCTGTCTAAACCTCCCTCCTTTAAAACTAATCTACCCCTCATTTTCATCGAATTACTTTTAATTCATTTAGCGGAGATTTGGAGGCGGATGTTGGCGGGCCTGCGTAACTGGCTCCAGCTTCAGGCAGGGGAACTTGCACCCCTTTGCGTCCAGGAAAGACTGTCCGATCCCCTGCTCCTTGGTTAATGACTACCCTTAAAGAAAGTAAGAGGATATGCAAACACCTAGAAAGGATCTGGCGCAAGCACTTTGACACAAATTATAAAAACGTATTTACAAACAGGCACTGAAGGCTCACTTCAAACAAGTTCTTGTGGAGAAAAAACCTTTTCTCTCCTTTAAAATTGAACTTGAAATTAACAAAAAAAAGGACATTTTTAGAATAGTTAGTGAATGTTCCTCCCCTGCAGTGGCAGCCATGCCATTCATCCCTTCTCAGGCATGGAGTGACCGTATGGCCTCCTCTTTTCATGCCAAGATCAAAAATATTCGGGAGAACTTTCCGACAACATTTCCGGCACTCAGAGACAGTTGTGAGTTTGACTCCTCCTTAACTCAAGTCAGAGAACTATCTCTGGAACAGTTCCCATTGGTCTCCATGGACAAATCCTTAGAAATCATGAAAGGCCTAAAATCCGGCTCTCCCCCTGATCCATGCCCTACTGCCATTCTGGCATCAATAGCAAATATTAATAATACAGCGGTAAATCGGATCCTTCATCTCTCTCTGCACGTCCCTGATAGATAGAAAAGGGCAAAAATTCTTACCTTATTAAAAAAAACGACATTGGACCCAGAGTTAGCCTCTAACTACAGGCTGATACCTCTGCTTCCGTTCTTTTCTAAGGCCCTGGAAAAAGTTGTGAATCATGCCATCACCTCATTTGTAGAAACCAATTCAATACTACAGGACATTTGGGATAAGGGTGGCAAGGCTGTGCTTATACTATTGGACTTATCTGCGGCCTTTGATACCGTCCCCCATGATCGACTCCTAGTAAGACTTCAGGAGTGCGTTTTTGGGGTTACGGTACTCAACTGGTTTGCCTCCTTTATAAAGGATCGCCAGCAAGCAGTTTGGTCCCCGCCTTTTGCTACCCCTATCTGCCCTTTGGAGGAGGGAGTTCCTCAGGCCTCAATATTGAGCCCAACCCTTTTTAATCTATATATGGCACCCTTAGCTACTCTGGAGGAGGGGCTTGGAGCTAAAATTGTATCATATGTATACGATACGCAGCTTCTCTTTACCTGCGATAAAGATACAGATTTTAAAGGAGACATAATTAACTCCTGCTTAACAGAAGGGTTCTCCTTGCTCCAGTCTAATCAGCTTAAATGCAATCTGGAAAAGTCGGTGATCATCTTCTTTGGTCACCCCCCAGCAACTTTTGTCGTAACTGATGGACAGCTGATATGTCTCCCCCTACAACTTCCGTAAAAACGGTGAAAAATTTAGGGGTGAAGCTGGATCAGAATCTCTCCATGCAGGCACAGATTCAGACAGTGGTTGGATCCTTCTTTGTGTTGAAAATGCTAAAGCAGTTTCTGCCTCTCCTGCCTATCATGCATAAGAAAACGGTAGTACAAGCACTAGTAGGCTCCAGGTTGGACTACGTAAATGTACTGTACCTAGGTTTGCCAGAGCATCTATTAGTAAGGCTGCTGGTGGCTCAGAACACATCAGCCAGAGCAATACTCATGCTTGGCCCAAGAGCACAGATGTCCACACAGTTGAAATCCCTACACTGGCTCATGGTCCACAAGAGGATCCATTTTAAGGCCATGGGCCTGGCTTTTAAGCTCTCCGCGGCATAGGTGCCGGGTACATCAAGAAGAGAGTCCAGTTCTACTGCTCTCATTGCACATTAAGGTCCTCAGTACTTCAGATGGCACGCATCCTCAGATACCTTCAAGCGTGGATAGGGGGACATTCCTTTCAGGTACAAGCAGAAAAGTCTGCCACTGGAACTAAGACTAATGCAGAACCTTCTTGCATTTAGGACGTCTTTAAAAACCTGGTTATTCCAGCAATAACAATCAACCTGGACTGTCATAGCACACAGCTAATGTTGTTATCACACCTCAGAGCCGGGACACTCAACTGAGTAGCTGCGTATTTTACAAACGCCACTTAACATACCATAACATTTAAATTTTTTATATTAGTGTGTATCTTTATGTTTGTTTATTTTACGTTTTGGGGATTTTTTTTTTCTTTTTGTGACATTTTGTTAATTTTCCTTTACTTGCTGATCTTTCTTCTTTGTTTTCCTTTTCTTTTTATTCAACCCCACCCAGTGCAATAGCAGAGGCAGGGTGGCTGTGTTGTGGGCGTCACCGCCTCACCGGTGTGCAACCCCGTGTGAACTTTGGTGAGGATGATGTGGCAAAACGTTTTTTTGTGCAGTGCCACCTCCCCTCCATGCAGGCAGGGCCAGTTGCAGATACTCCTTGCGCAGAGTATCGGCGGTGCTGGGGGAGTGTGCGCCGGTGCATGTGGCGCATCAGCCTGGTTAGGCGCAGCATCCAGCATCTGAGGCACTGCTGGATGGCTATTTTTGACAGTGACAGGAACTGCTCGACCTGCTAAGATTCAAGATTCTAGGGCTCTGTGTATATTTACAAATATTTTCTCTGTTTTTGTTCTACAATACCAACCTTTTTTTTCCAAATAGCATGCTGCTCACACTCAGAGGCAAGTTATGCTTAGGTTACATTGCAATATTATTGAATGATCTAGTGTTTAGTTTCTGCTAGGCAGGTGCTCAGCGGTACCTAATTGTACTTATCACTGACGCTTGCTTTGGCTGATTAAGTAAGAAGCCATTGCAGAATGTTCTCCTATAGATATAGTGAATCAGTGATACCAGAATTTCACTTTTTGCAATGTTCTGGTGTTATTAATCCATTCGCTGCTATGCCTTTTCCTTCCCTGTGGTAAACCTTTTTTTTGCTGTTTGGTGTAGTACGCCCTTAGGCCCCTGTAACACTTTGACCACATAATTATCCACGCCAAATTTGCATCTTTTTCTTCCAACATCATGGGGATTTAAAAGGTACTAAGGGTTTGTTGATATTTGCCAAAATACTTCTAAATTAGAAAATAATGTTAATGGGAAAAAGTGCTGCAGTTTAAAGCTTCTGGTATTCTCCCTGCAAATTGTATCAACAATGGTAAGTAAGTAATTTATTTCGCATAGTTACTTAAAACCATTACAGTACAAAAAAAATAGGTTAAGAACAAAGAATAATAAAAGTACAGTTCTAATGAAAGAGAATAAAACATTCACATTTCCTTGGTTCGTAAGCAGTGAAGTTTTTTTAGTTTTTTTTTATTTATTTATTTTAAAAGTTCAACTTTATGATTCTAAAATGTTCCTACTTTCCTGATGTCATCATAGGCTCTTTGTGTCAGTAATGTCATTAGACAATGGATTTATGGTGATTAAATCCCCATCAATCCTTCTTTCAGGAACTGACAGACATTTGTCAGAAAAGCTAAATATTTTACACAGTTTTGGCATGTTACTAGATCATAGACTATTTTAGCTATTTTCTGTGCTTTCAACCTCCATCCAGATAATGGTAAACATGGGAATAAAATCAATAATGGATCCTGGCATGCTATACATTTCTAAACAGTGGACAAGATTCTGCATTCTGCAAGGGGTCATTTGTGTAGATCCATCAAGGTTTTCTTATAGAAACTAACTGTTGAAAACAGAAAAAATTGAAAATGAGTAGAAAGAAACAGCAATGTGTGCTAATGTTTTCACCTGTAACTTCTTCTAAGTAACTCATATTTTTAAAAGCAATATACAGTTACGTCTGAAGGCCGTTTCCGGTTGTAGGGATATATAGGACTTGTAGGTTCACCAAGAACCTGAGGAACCCAGAGCCAATAACTGTGCAGCATCTTGCAATGGTTTTTCATTGCTTGCCGGGTATATAGTAATTCATTTGGGAAATATGAATAGTTAAATATCGGTATAAAAGACAACTATGTATTTCTGAAAAAGGAACAAAAAATAGAGTTTAGAAACAGGAGCTATTTGCACTTCTCCGAAATTGTGGGTACCCATACTAGCATGTGAATTACAGGATATTTTTCAAAGTGACTTCTTTTTAACACATTGTATTACATTTGGAAGGCAGAAATGCAGCAAAAGTCAAATGGTATTAACAGTTGCTCTACAATTATGTGTTACCCTATGTCTCCGGATAAAAATTCTTCCTCACTTGTGTGGGCAGGTCTAGTGCCCGCAAAAGTACACGGCCCGAAATGGAATGTGGACATACCCCATTTTTAGAATGAAAACTGACCCTTTTTTCCCACATTGTCTTACATTTGGAAGGCAGAAGTTCATCAAGAGTCAAAAGGTAATAAAAGTTGCTCTACAATTCTGTGTACCCCTAAGTCTCCTGATAAAAATGGTACCGCCCTTCTGTGGGTAGGTCTAGTGACCCCGAAAGGACACAGCCCAAAACGCAATGTGGACACAACACAGTCAGTCAAAATACTTTCTTTGGTTTATAACAAAAACCATAAAAGAATACTACACATGTTATGTCAAGACCAGATTTAAATATAATAAAAGAAGCAAATTATCATTATATACAGTACAAATTATCATCACTAATAAAAAAAATTAAAAAAAATAAGAATGTATACAGTACAAACAATCATTACTAATGTAAATATCTGTTCAAACCTTTAAAACATTTTGATAAAAAAAGGGTAAAATGCTCCATCAGAATTCCTTTGCTCACATATCGCCATGATAAATAATTCCATTTGATTTTTCTCTTAGTGAGAAAATTGGCTATATTAAAAATCTCCCACACGTTCGAGAGTAACTGCAAGTAAAGGAGAGCTGGTTTAACTTGCGTAAAGCTTTGTCTTTTATAAGTGGAATGATGAAGCGTTTGCGAATGGGACAAAAGTGCTCCCAAAAAAAGATAAAATGCACAGTGTCTTTTATGGAGAAGCCATCACATGAACAGATCCCCAGATCTTTCTCTCTAGTCCACCCTGGGGAGTCAGTGAAAAGAAGATGGAATTTGTTGAGCCTGAATCTCGTCAGTAAGAATCGGTGGTTCGCATTGTTTACGATTTTCAGGTATGGTTCAATCAATCCTGAAGTTTTTAATAGTTGGTGAGCCCTTACTGTAGATTTACCCAGCTCCTTGTCCTCTCTGGCCTATGGGAGTCTTTGACCCACTTAAGGTCCCCCTTCACTAGGCTGTTAGGCGAGTTAAACAGTTCTGGACGCCCTAATTTAGCAGGTAATTTTGAACATAACTCAGCCAGGGGATATAATGGCCACGGTCAAGGGCTAGGCAATCTCTGAGTAGTTCGTGATTCAGCTCCAACTCAGGGTTCAACCAGGAGGAAATCCTTTTTAACAGTGGGGCTATAGCTATACGATCTTCCAAGTACCCCACCCCACACTCCTGGTGGACAATATAACCAGAGGTAGATTGAGGGACGGATAAGATAGATTTCAGAAACTTATCCTCAGCCACTTAAATGGCCTTCACATTCTTAAACCCCCAAAGGTCCGCTCTGCACATAGCTAGGGAGATGCATTTGGCGTCATATATCTTCAACAGAGCTTGCAGAGGTTTAACTCCCAGTTTTCGAGCAAAGCCCAAGATAGCCAAAATGGATCTTGCAAAGACATTACGTTTAGCTACTATCTGGGGTGACCATTTGCACTTCTCATCAAAGATGACGCCTAAATATGGAAAAGTGGAGACCCTAGACAAGAGATTCCATTCAACAGATAACGTTTTTGCCCTCTTTGATTTGATGCCCACGATTATTATATGAGATTATGAGAAATTGACACTAAGATCTAGCGCTTTCATAAAATCAGCAAATGAGTTTAAGAGACATTGCAACCCTACTGCTGTGCGTGCTAAGAGGGCGGCATCATCCGCATATAATAATGCCAGGATGAATCGCTCGCCTACCCTTGGTATGTCCTTACACACCTTTGTTCAAACAGTACCTAGGTCATTAATGTATAAGGTGAAGAGTAGGGGGGCCAAAATGCAACCCTGCCTCACACCATTGGTGAAACGAATCTTTCCTGTGCAATTACCCTTGTGGTTGTATCTTAATGAGGCAGATAGGTCCCTATGGAGATCAGCGAGGAAGTACACAATGTTTTTATCCACGCCCAAATGAAGGAGCATCACTCATAATTTGGACCTATTCACTCGGTCGAAGGCCGAGGAAAGGTCCATAAAGGCTAAGTATAGAGTGCCCCTTTTGGGGATTGTGTACTTCCCAATTAAAAGTTGGAGGTTGAGGCTTTGATCGATTGTGCCTCTCCCTTTCCTGATCCCAAATTGTAGACCTGAAAGGGTATTTGTTTCAGCCAACCACCCTGTACGTTTACCTAAAACCACCCGGCCGAGGACTTTGACATCAGAGTCGATAAGGGAAATGGGGCGGTAGCAGCTGGGTTCCCCTCTATTTCCCTTTTTAAAAATGGGTACAATAACTGATTCAGACCAGGTACCCGGCAAGCCTGATTTGCACACACTGTTAAAAACATTACATAAAACCTTCGACCATGTCTTGACATCCGATTTAAAGAGATCGGCTGGAACGCCATCAGGGCCAGGGGCCTTATTACTTGTCATCGTGCTGATGGCCTCTACCACCTCTATCTCGGTCACCGATAAAGTATAAGGATCCTCAATGAGTGGGGATGTAACCGCACCCCCGATTCATCCCCTTCATAGACTGATTTAAAATGGGAACACCACACCTGTTCCTGTATGTCACAATCTAATTGGCCATTATTGGAATCATTTAAAAAAGGTTTTTGGACAACTGCCCAGAATTTGGAACTATTGTTGAGAACATCAGTAGTGGCTAGTTCTTCCCAAGCCCCATCCCTGATTTATTGTCCTCTGCTTTCCAGGGCAGCTTTATAGGCTTTCCTTAAAGATACCACACCGTTCTTATCCACTGGATTATGTTTCAGGGCCACCATTAAATTTCGGAGTGCTAGCGAACAATTTTGATCGAACCAGCCCTCAATCAATCAATCAATCAATCAATAAATTTGTATAGCGCGCTACTCACCCGGAGGGTCTCAAGGCGCTAGGGGGAGGGGGGTCCGCTACTGCTCGAACAGCCAGGTCTTGAGTTGCTTCCTGAAGGAGAGGTGGTCTTGGGTCAGACGGAGGTGGATGGGGAGGGAGTTCCAAGTCTTGGCTGCCAGGTAGGAGAAGGATCTTCCTCCCATTGTGGATCTTCGAATGCGTGGGATGGCGGCGAGGGCGTGGCTGGTCGATCGCAGCTGTCGGGTGGGAGTGTAGAAAGTCAGGCGGTTGTTGAGGTACCTGGGGCCCAGGTTGTGGAGGGCCTTGTGTGCGTGGGTGAGGAGTCGGAACGTGATTCTTTTGTTGAAGGGGAGCCAGTGCAGGTCTCTCAGGTGTCCGGAGATGTGGCTGTGTCGGGGGAGGTCTAGGATGAGTCATGCGGAGGCGTTCTGGATGCGTTGGAGTCTCTTCTGAAGTTTGGCTGTGGTTCCGGTGTAGAGGGTGTTCCTGTAGTCCAGTCGGCTGGTGACGAGTGCCTGTGTGACCGTCTTTCTTGTTTCGGTGGGGATCCAGTGCAGGTCTCTCAGGTGTCCGGAGATGTGGCTGTCTCGGGGGATGTCTAGGATGAGTCGTGCGGAGGCGTTCTGGATGCGTTGGAGTCTCTTCTGAAGTTTGGCTGTGGTTCCAGTGTAGAGGGTGTTCCCGTAGTCCAGTCGGCTGGTGACGAGTGCTTGTGTGACCGTCTTTCTGGTTTCGGTGGGGATCCATCGGAAGATCTTTCGGAGCATGCGTAGGATGTTGAAACATGATGATGAGACGGCGTTGACTTGTCTGGTCATCGAGAGGGAGGAGTCCAGGATGAGGACTTCCGTCTTGTCTGAGTTCAGTTTCAGGCGGCTATTCATCAACCACTCGGCTACGTCTTTCATCCCTTCGTGTAGGTTGGTTCTGGCGGTGACTGGGTCGTTGGTGAGGGAGAGGATGAGCTGAGTGTCGTCGGCGTAGGAGATGATGTTGAGGTTGTGTTGGCGTGCGATGGCTGAGAGGGGGCTCATGTAGACGTTGAAGAGGGTGGGGCTGAGTGATGATCCTTGTGGTACGCCGCAGAGGACTTCGGTGGCCTTGGATCTGAACGGGGGAGGCGGACTCTCTGGGTTTTTCCGGTGAGGAACGAGATGATCCACTCTAGTGCCTTCTCTTGGATTCCGATGTTGCTGAGGCACTGTACTAGGGTGCGGTGGCAGACAGTATCGAATGCTGCGGAGAGGTCCAGGAGGATGAGGGCCGCTGTTTCCCCGTTGTCGAGCAGGGCTCGGAAGTCGTCAGTGGCTGCGATAAGGGCGGTCTCGGTGCTGTGGTTGGCTCGGAAGCCGGACTGCGAGTGGTGGAGGGATCGGTTCATCTCGAGGAAGGCGGCGAGCTGTCTGTTGACAGTCTTCTCAATGACTTTGGCAGGAAAAGGGAGGCGCAAGATGGGGCGGTAATTCTTGAGGTCGGTGGGGTCTGCTGATGGTTTCTTCAGGAGGGCGCTGAGTTCGGCATGCTTCCAGCTCTCCGGGAAGGTGGCGGTGCTGAAGGAGCGGTTGATGATGTCCCGGAGTTGGGGTGCGATGACGGAGTCGGCCTTGTTGAAGATGTGGTGGGGGGCATGGGTCGGTTGGTGATCCGGAGTGGATGGTGTTCATCGTGTGGATGGTGTCGTCAGTGCTGACCGGGGTCCAGGCGCGGAGGGTGGTGGTGGAGGGCGTCGGTTCGGTGGTTGGGTGCGTGGTCTGTGCGCCGAAGCTGTTGTGTATGTCGGCGATCTTGCTGTGGAAGAACGAGGCAAGTGAGTCGCAGAGGTCTTGTGAGGGAGTGATCTCGTTGTTTCCGGCGCTGGGGTTGGAGAGCTCTTTGACGATGGTGAAGAGTTCCTTGCTGTTGTGTGCGTTGTTGTCGAGACGTTCCTTGAATGCTGTCTTCTTGGTGGTGTGGATCAGCTGGTGGTGTTTGCGGGTGGCGTGCTTGAGGGCGGTCATGTTGTCTGTAGTCGGGTTTTTTCGCCAGGCTTTCTCGATGGTGCGGCAGTTCTTCTTGGAGTTCATGAGGTTGTCGTTGAACCAGGAGGCTTTCTTGCTGCCGGGCCTGCTGGGATGGTTTTTCATAGGTGCGAGGTCATCAGCGCAGTTGGTGATCCACTGTGTGAGGTAGTTGGCTGCTTGGTTGGGGTCCGTTGAGCTAGCGGGGGGATTATGGCTCAGTGATTTGGTGAGCTGGTAGGTGGTGATCTTGTTCCAGCTCCTGCGGGGAACCTGTTGCGGGTGGTGGTGAGTCGTGGCCTTCTGAAGCTGAAGTGTACGCATCTGTGGTCTGTCCAGTGGAGTCCGGTGGAGTGGCTGAAGGAGATGTACTTGCTGGAGGAGAAAACTGGGTCAAGCGTGTGTCCGGCGTAGTGGGTGGGGGTGTTCACCAGTTGCTGGAGTCCGAGGTTGGCGAGGTTGTCCAGCAGGGTGGTGGTGTTGTTGTCGTTGTTGTTCTCCAGCTGGAAGTTGTGGTCCCCTAGGAGGATGTAGTCGGCGGAGGGGAGGGCGTGCGGGCTGATGAAGCCTGCGATGTCTTCGCTGAATTCTGTGCGGGGTCCTGGGGGTCTGTAGATGAGGGTGCCTCTGAGAGTGGTCTTGGGGTCGGTGTGTATCTGGAAGTGAAGATGTTCGGTGGTTGTGATGGTGTCGTCGGAGTTGGTCGTGATACGGATGGTGTTCTTGTGGACGATGGCGATGCCTCCTCCTGTCTGGTTGACGCGGTCCCTCCGAGTGATCTTGTATCCGTCCGGGATGGCGATGGCGATGTCGGGCGCTGAGGAGGTTTTCATCCATGTTTCCATGAGGAAGGTGACGTTTGGAGATGTGGTGTCGAGCAGGTTCCAAAGTTCTACGGCGTGTCTGTGGACGGAGCGGGTGTTGAGCAGGATGCACTTCAGGTGGTTGCTGCTGGTGCTCGGCTTGGCGGGTGCGGTACAGGTCCGGATGCAGGAAAACTTGCACGATTGGCAGTTGAAGGGTCCGTGAGTGCGTCTTGGGGTGGTTCAGTAGCAGCTGGGGATCCATCCGTTGTTGAGTGCGTTGAGGGTGACGGCGGCGTAAGTCTGGCGGGTGCACTGGCATCTGCGGGGGCCAGGGGGTCTGGCGCTGGGTGCGGTCCAGCTGTGGACGGGGCAGATGGGCTTGCCTTTGGCGCGCCTTTGGCGCACAATCGGCGAGCCCGCTGCGCGGGCACGCTGCGCGTATGTGCGGACTCTGCCATAAATGGAGAGTTGGGGGGGCGGAGCGAGGGAGGAGCAACTGGGAGGCGGGAGTGGGGTGGGGAGTGGGGAGGGGAGCGGTGCGGCGAACAGAACGAAACGGGGATGGGCCGCGGGGGAGCAGCGGCGGTGAGCGGGGTGGAACAGCGGGAGAGAACGGCGGTAGAAGCACAAAAATAAAATCAGGGGCACAACAGTGGAAGCAATGACAAACAAATCAGGGGCACAACAGTGGAAGCAATGAAAACAAATCAGGGGCATAACAGTGGAAGCAACGACAAACACATCAGGGGCACAACAGTGGAAGCAATGAAAACAAATCAGGGGCACAACAGTGGACGCGAAAAGAGATACTGGCACAATAAAGAAGCAAAATACAATTACTGGCAGTGGCGGCGGCAGGGGACACCGGGCACACTCAGGGAGGGCCACGCGGCGGGTGGAGCGAACCGGCGCTGACGAGGTCAGGTCGGGTCACAGCTCCCTGCCTCACAGACACCTCCTTAAATATCCAGTGGGAGGGAGGAGCAGCTGGGAGGCGGGTGGCGAGTGGGGAGGGAAGCGGTGCGGTGAACAGAACGAAACAGGGGTGGGGTCGCGGGGGAGCAGCGGCAGGGAGCGGGGTGGAACATCGGGAGAGAACGGCGGTAGAAGCACAAAAATAGAATCAGGGGCACAACAGTGGAAGCAACGACAAACAAATCAGGGGCACAACAGTGGAAGCAATGAAAACAAATCAGGGGCACAACAGTGGAAGCAACGTCAAACACATCAGGGGCACAACAGTGGAAGCAATGAAAACAAATCAGGGGCACAACAGTGGACGTGCAAAAGAGATACTGGCACAACAAAGAAGCAAAATACAATTACTGGCAGTGGCGGCGGCTGGGGAGACCGGGCACACTCAGGGTGGACCACGCGGCGGGTGGAGCGAACCGGCGCTGACGAGGTCAGGTCGGGTCACAGCTCCCTGCCTCGCGGACACCTCCTTAAGTATCCAGTGGGAGGGAGGAGCAGCTGGGAGGGAGAAGATCTTTCACCTTGCCCGGCCGTTTAAGATCATCCGCGACCTGGAAGCAAATTTTGATGTATGCCTCTGAAACCTCCTTATCCCCTGCTTGCTCATTCATACAAATGTGCATCTCTGTTCCGACCTTTGTTAATAGATTGGTGTGAAAATCTCCAGGTACTACTCTACACCATCTAATTCTACGGGCCTAATCTACCGGCTGGATGTCTGAACTTAGGTTTGTCGATCAGATCCGTCATGATAATGGCCACTGGGTTGTGGTCAGTAAAAGTAGACCAAGAGGCTGAGTAGCCATGAACCTTGGCACCCAGCCTTAGAACTGATAAAAATATAATCGATAATTGAGGGTGTTCCATTCCCTTTAAAAGTGGGTACGACCTCATTCCACATACAGGGGAGTATTAGTCCATTGTCGGCCAATAAAGTTTCCAGAATTTCTTCTTGAGCCGAGTGCTCAAAATGGATATCTCCGTGATCTGGAGGGCCTAAACAATCCATAACCTGGCATTTCTCAGAGCAACCATGAATATTAAAGTCTCCTAAGACAATGATCGCGCAAGAGTCTATGTTAGCTTCTCTATAATCCTCAAGGAAATGATTAAGGCCAACAAGGCGCTCACTCGTAGAAGCTCTGTTAAAGGAATTGTAAAAATTAATAATCAAAATGGTACCCACGGTGCTACAGGCAATGTGTACTGCCAAACAGTATGGTGACCCTGTATCCAGTTGAGTATAAGTACCTAGGATTCTAGCCGAAACCAACGTTACCAACCCACCCTTTGCCCTCCCCATGCTAGAGGCGACTGCTGGGATACAATGGGTTGTATAACCGTCTAAACAAAGCAGATCCTCAGTATCCCAGGTTTCAGCCCCCCATAAGGATCATCTCCAAATGGCGTCATCTAATTTATTTTTGAGGCCTGCAATATTCCAGGTTAGGAACTTGGTACATACTTTGGTATCAGTCAAGCCCATGCTATCTGTGGGGGAACACTTGATGCTAATGATTATTTTCTTTGAGCCTCAATAACAGTGGATGGCACTTCTGGGGTTACTAGTCACTCCATATCATTCAAATTTGAGAAGACATCGAATCTATTTTGAACGAGTATAGAAAATTCATAGGGTTCTCTCCCGAGGGGTAGATATCTGCGTGCTGAGATGACGTTTGACACGGCTGCGGAATTTCTATAGAAAAACCCAAGGGGAACCATGCCAATGCCCTCCTCTGAGCTGTGCCTCGTGCCTGCCCTCTCCAGTATCAATCTCACAATCTGCGATGAGGCAAAATTCAATATAACACAGTCTCCTCTATAGGTTTTATCAGACATTCCTATCCAAGGTATCCTACGTGTCATTTTAAATTCTTTAAATAAACAGCCCCCCAAACCAGTCAAATTATTTACGTGATGTAGCGCCTTGTTGCGCAGTGACACCCATTGTTCTTCCACACCACTCTGTAGAGGGGGGACGTTTATCAAGATAACAGTGTATGGAGTTGCCTCAGGGGGGAGATTTATCCTTTCTGGGGTGGACTGAAGTACATGGATCCCCCGACCCATGGGCTTGGTTGTGGCAACCCGTGAACCTTCCCTTAGTATTGCATTGGGTAACAGCCCCGGCTTACCCACTAAATCAGAAGATGCCACAACCCCCATGTCAACCACTGTACGGGTCTGCATAGACTCGGACCCCGTTGGCCCAGACGGGGCAATAGAGTTACTAGGTCCTCCACTCTGACGATTAGCTACTGGAGAAATCAATTGCTGTTCAATCTTCTCAAGCCTGGAGTCTATCTTAGAGAGTTTACTAGAGAAGGGTCCCAAAGGTTCTAATAACTTCTCCTCAATTTTTAAAACAATTCGATTCTCCAGGTCAGACATCATCTGTTCTATACCTGCCTGAGAGCTTATGTCCAACAGAGTTTGTGCACTTGTGCCAACTGCCTCACCCGCACTTCCCTTCTTTCCCCATTTGTCACCCCCTTTTTTAGACACCTTGCTGGCCTGTTGTAGTGTGACCGGGATGCTGCCTGCTTTCCTCTTAACTGAGGTAACATTTACAAGTGTTTTCACCTGGATTTGCTTTATTCATACATTGTTGTCGAGTCCGAGTTTTAGGTGGAGAAGGAGGATTAGGGGAAGGGGATAAAACCCGTTCTTCAGGAAGATCTACTACTGATGGCTCCAGTGAAGTGCATCTGGCTCTGACAGCACTATTGAACCAATAGCAGGGACACCAAAAGAGGAGCGGCGATGTTCCAGAGACAAACGTTTTTCAGTTAGCTCAATTTCCCGACACAGGACTGACTCCGCTCTTATCAAAAAAGAGTCGAGAGTCCCACCCGCCCGTGAACCCTCCGCCTCCTTATCACCAATCTTATTCATGGCCATAAATAACTGTCAATTAGAATGGCAGAGAATCAAACGAAAATATAAATGTACATGCACTGCTGGAGAATAAGAAAGGGAAAACACAATCAATAGTCACTGACCACAATCCACAGTCACTGGTCCAAGGCAGGCGGAACGATGTTCAGATGAAAGAGATGTAGCCCTACCCTGCCTTGTCCTGGCTTTGACGGGTGCTGCGGGAGTGCTCGGGTCAATTTGAGTGCCTCCGGGCGGTGATGGGTGACGCTAGAGTTCTGGGGGATTCAGTCCCTCTCACTTGTCCCGACGTACTGGCCAGCAGCAGCAATTCCTAGGTGGCATGTAGAGTCGGGGTAGAGAACAAGACCCCATCCAGCAGGTAACCGGCAGTGGCAATAACC
Source organism: Lissotriton helveticus (assembly GCF_964261635.1). Lineage (NCBI taxonomy): Eukaryota > Metazoa > Chordata > Amphibia > Caudata > Salamandridae > Lissotriton > Lissotriton helveticus. The sequence continues at coordinate 56,132,516 of NC_136059.1, forward strand.
CTCGAAGGCAGCAGCACCAGTTCAGAGTCGCGTCCCATGCTGCGGGAGAGCTCGGGTCAATTTGAGCACCTCCTGGCGCTGATGGGTGATGCTACACCCGCAAAGAGTTCTGGGGGATGTAGTCCCTCTCACTTGTCGCGGCGCACTAGCCCGCAGCAGCAGTTCCTAGGCGGCAGGTAGAGTCGGGGTAGAGAACAAGACCCCGTCCAGCAGGTAAGCGGGCAGTGGCAATGACCCTCGAAGGCAGCAGCACCAGTTCAGAGTTGCGTCACAACACATTTTTACAGTGAAAACTGACCCTTTTCTTGCAAAGTGCCTAGCTGTAAATTTTTAACCCTAGCTCTGCTGGCGCGTAGGGAAACCTAGCAAACCTATACATTTTCCTAATCTAGACACCCAGGGGAATCCAGGATGAGGTGACTTGACTGGGTCTCACCAGGTTCTCTTACCCAGAAGCCCTTGCAAACCTATAACATCAAAAAAACTAATTTCCTCAAGCTACTGTGATGGAAAGTTCTGGAATCTGTGTGGACCCACAAAATTGCTCCCACCTTACATTTTCTAAAGTCTTCCAAGAATAATGGTACCTCACCTTTATGGGTAGTCCTAGTGCATGCAACAGGAAACCTATACATTTTTGAAAATTAGACACCAAGAGAAATTCAGGATGGGGTTACTTGTGTGGCTCTCACAAGCGTCTCTTACCCAGAATCCCTTGCACACATCAACCTTTATTAAAAATAAAACACATTTTCCTCACATTTCTGTGAAGACATTTTTTGGAATCTGCATGGATTATTGAAATTCCTGCCACTCTGCACTCCCCAAATGAGTAAAAAAGGTACCTCATTTGTGAGGGTAGGCCTAGTGCCCACAACAGGAAATGGTGCAAAACGCAGCATGGACACACAACGTTTTTACAGTGAATACTGACTCTTTTTTTTGCAAAGTACCTTGAATGATATTTTGAACCCTAGCACTATCCGGCACCTGAGGAAACCTACCAAACCGATACATTTTTAAAAACTAGACACCCAGGGGAATTCAGGATGGCGTGACTTGTCTGGCTCTCACCAGGTTCTCTTACCCAGAATCCCTTAAAAAAATAAAAAGAATTGTCAAAAATCACATTTTCCTCACAGTACTGTGATAGAAAGTTCTGGAATCTGTGTGGTTCCAGAAAATTCATCCCACCCTGCATTCCACAAAGTCTTCCCCAAAATATCGTACCTCACTTGTGTGGGTAGGCCCAGTGTCCATGACAGGAAACTGCTCAAAAGGCAACGGCACCTAGGGACCTAGGGAAACCTACCAAGCATATAAATTTTTGAAAACTAGACACCCTGAGGAATCCAGGATTATTTGACCAGTGTGGCTCTCACCAGGTTCTCTTACCCAGAATCCCTTGCAAACTTTATAAAATAAAAAAACATTTTCCCCATATTTCTCTGATAGAAAGTTCTAAATTCTGCATGGATCCACAAAATTCCGCCACCCCGCAATTCTCAAAGTACTCAGATAAAAATGATACCCTACTTGTGTGGGTGGGTCAAGCACCTGTGACAGGTAAGGGCCCAAAACATATTTTGAGACATTTAAATTACCTATCACAAAACGACTTGCTTTAGCAAGGGGGGGACACTTGGGTTTCTGGCACCAGGCCCAGCGGCCATCTAGAGAAACTGGCCAAACCCACACATTTCTGAAAATAAGACTCCGTGGGAAGTCCAGGTAGGACTCACTTGCATGGATCCCCCAACGTTTCCCTACCCAGAATCACCTGCAAACCTGAAACTGTGATGAAAAAAGTCACATTTTCCTCATTTGTCTGTGTGGGCATGTTGTTGGATCACCAGGCTGAGACAGATATCCTACCACCTAGCATTCCCCCCGGTCTCCCAATAAAAATGGTAGCTCACTTTTGTGGATAGGCATAGTGGCTGCAACGGCAAATGGACCAAATCATACTGTGGAAATTTAAAAATGACCTATCATAAAACTTTTTTGCGGGGGACACCAGGTTTTTTAGCCACAGCCTCATGGAAATCTTGGGAAACCTAGCAAACCCACACATTTTTGAAAACTACTTAGGGATTATAATGAGGTATGGTTTGCGTGGATCAACCAATCTTTCCCTACTCAGAATCTCCTGCAAACCTCAAATTTAGCTGAAAAAAACATTTCCTGTAAGTGCCAGTTTCCTTCCTTGTCTTAAAGCCTACCTGTCTTTGTTGAACTGTAACCTCTATTTGTAGAGCATCATCTGTACTGTGCAATTGGACTTGTGCTATCTGCCTTTTGGATACTATGATAGTGGATTTACATCGTAATAGTGTGTTGTTCGGGGGCATATGTGGAGCCCCGGTGTTACTTATTGAGCTGCGCTTAACCCCATAGTGTCCGGACCGTCTAATAACTTTTGGATGAGCTTTGGGAAGTATTGCTCGAACGCATTAAATAAATATCCCAAATGAAGTGGCAGCAGCGATATGTGCCCAGATTGGCAGCGGTGAATTGTGATGCACCCCCGTGAACCGTGACAAGTCAGTAAAAGAGAAAAAGAGAAAAAGGAAATATTCTCTGCTTGGTGATGAGGCGGAAATTTGTTGCTCTATTTGATGTAGTGCAGTGCTGAAGTGATGTTTTGTTTACTTTGCCTGCTTGGACTTGTGCACAATTTCTCCCTGCTGTGGGCAGTTTAACCGTCACCCCGTAAGCAATGTTTTACTTTTGTGGTTGTATTGGGAGTATGTGTTCTCTCATTGTCGGTGGGAAAAATCTAGTCCCTGACATTTTCTGGATATACCATATAACCTTTGGGTGTGTCCAAGTGTTGTGGAACTTTTCATAAATGTGTTGGGAATGTTTGAAGATTGAGGATTTTGAAGGTTGAACATTGATGTTATTGGAGCTTTATTTTATTTCTGAAGCTTGTTGACCTTCTTTTTGCGCTATTTCATTCTCTGCATATTTACTTACTGTTGGTCATATTGTATGTATGCATTTTAACTCAGATGTTGCTTTTGCAATTTTCTCTTTATGAATATGTACATCTTTGCACATCTACTTATTGCGGATTATACTGTATGTGTGCATTATAATTCACATGTTTCTTTTGCAATTTTGATGAAGGGGGATGTGTTGTAATCTAGCAAGTGTTTATGCATCCTCCCTATGGTTTCCCCCTGCTCAACTGCTTGGCCTACACAATATCATCGGAATGTTGAGAGGGTTGATTGTAAGTCAGTTGGTGTCAAGGGCTGAACAGTGAAGTGCTGTTCCTGGTGGGGTCTTTAATATGGGCCTCTATAATATGGATCTGATCTCAAGAATAAAGCTATGATCCTGAACTACATCACCTGGACTACGGATCTTTCTTTTAACCTTAACAGGGGTCCTCTTGAGTTTTTGGTCCTGGACTTGACGGCCATCTAGGGAAACCAAAAAACTCACACATGTCTCAAAACTTGAGACCAGGAGGAGTCCAGGGAGGAATGGCTTGCATGGATCCCTCAACGTTTCCCTTCCCAGAATTCCCTGCAAACTTCGATTTGGGCCATTCTTGGCATCCCCCACCCCTATGTATAACAAAGCCAGCATAATCGCTGGCGCCTAGTGGGCTCTCAGCCCCCCATTGGGAAGATCAGGGACTACTGCCCCTATCTGCCTCCTCTGCCATTCTGGGCAGCTCCCACCCCTACATATAAAAAAAACCTTGATGTCTAGTGGGCTCTCTGCCCTCCCGGGGGCCAGATCAGTGGCAGAAGGACTGTGGTATTTTTGGGGGGTGGGGGCATTGGCATGCCATTCTAGACTTCATCACCCTGAACTTTGGGAACAAAATCCCTTGTGATTAGTGAGCTTTCTTCCCCCCCGGGGGGCATATAAGGGGCTATTGCCCCATCAGCTGTCCAGGTAGGGTCAGAAAGACTGTAGCATTTTTCTTAGGTGGTGTAATTGGCATGCCCTTTCTGAGAAGCCCCAACCATTACGTATATAAAAAAAATCTCTAGTGCCTGGTGGGCTTTCTGCCCCATCTGCCTCTTGGGGGGCTGTAAGTCTTTTTTCTACTTTGGCGGTTGGGTGGGGGCATTGGGATTCTCATTCTGGGCATTCCCCCCTGCCTATAAAAAACATTATCCATGGCATCTAGGTGGTTTCTGCCCCCCCCCCCCCGGGGGGAATGGGGGCTACTGCCCCATCTTCCCCCCGGGGGTGGGCAGAAAGACTGTTGGTGGCAAAATGTTATGGGGGCAAAGGCTCTTGCCCAAGGGGCCACTCCTCCCTCCCTGGTGGCTAGTGCGTGGATCCTTGTTTGGGGATTGCCCCCTCTGGTGGCCCCGAAGCAAGGATTCACTAGGGAACAGTGCCATGGCTCGGGGGGGGGGCTGAGATAGCCCCACAAGCACTGAAACTGAAAAACTGAAACTAAGTTTCAGGTTTTTTTTCATTGAAATGACGACCATCATTACAATCAAAACACAAACCATGCTTTGGGAGGTTGGGGATGCTCTTTCTACTACAGTGCTTTCAAGGCATGTGTGGGTAAAACATGCAATTGGCCATGTGACTCTCATAATCATAATCACATTAAATGCCAATGGCCCTGGAGGTACAGCAATGTACTGTTCCAATGCCACCCAGTAATTTAAAATAATTATTTGCAAAGAGCATTGCTTACAATTTGTGTTTTTTGTTTTTTCTCAATATAGCTACTCCTGCTAGCCCACCCATAGGCCACAAAAGGCAGGAGCTAGTGGCCCATCTACAGCAGCTGAGGCTGGAGCATATCCAGCAAGAGTACCGCTGGTTGGTGGTCCTGGAAGAGGAGGAGTAAGCAACAAATGCCTCTCAACAGGGCCCCGGTGCAGCCGGCCCCCCTCAGACTCCCAGCAATTACATTGTTGGCACCGCTGCCAGCTTCCATCAACTGCTGCCACCCCCTCCCACACTGACAACCCACCAGGCCATTGCTGAACCACATCCGGCAGTGTCTGGACTCAATCGAGAGTCGACTCACCACAATGGAACAGATCCGGGACCAGATCTGGACCGACATATAAAAAATACCCTCTTTAAGCCCTTTTTCTTTTTTTTGTTTTGGTGGGAGGGACTTGTTGTTGTTGGGACTAGGTGTCAAGGGTGATAAGGGAGTTGGGACCAAGTTTAACTTTCATGGAACTTTTAGAATTTTGGGACATTGGGGCTTGAGTCAGTTTAATTGGGGAGAGGTTTGTGCATGTTGGTTGTGTGGACCAGGTGGGTTTCTTTGTAAAAAAATAAAGGGGGAACCCTTTTTTTTTAAGCTATATTTATGCGTGAAGTAGTTAGTTTAACTTTTACTTTGCACTGTTCATGTACTTGTAGCTGTAAGAGAGAGTATAGAGCCTATAGGATTCGGGGAATGCTTTTCATGACCTATATTGCCTACATCAAACTTGATAAACAATAGTAGGAGTTAGTTACTTACTTACTAAGTTAACTCATTCAATTGAATCCATACTAGTTGTCTTAACTGAATATAAATGAAGCAATAACAGGGAAGGCATCTCAACTTTGCAAGTGAGGTCCCACTTCCAGTTTTACCCAGGGATTCATCTGAATGATTGATATTCCATGGTCGGCAACTAAATGGAAATAAAAAAGACTGAGTTAATGGGTTACATTTTTATGAAAGCTTTTTGACACCAGAGTACTACATGATGAAACAGCAATAATACCTGATAGTGCTAAAATATAAAAAAATTGCAATATCAGTGCTTTTTGTCGAATGGGGAGCTAGTAGTATTTGCAAAATCCTTGAGTTATAAAACAGGGACTCAAAGTCTGGAGTGTCTTTACAGTTGTACAACACAGGGCCTGAATGATGATGCAGATTTTTTTCATTCTATATCTAAGATATGGATCACTTTTCATGTGCGGGTGGGTAAATGGGCCAGTGTGAGCTCTTGCTTAGAAGATCCTGCAGTAAGCTGGTGTTGCTTTCACCACATCCACCCCACCAAGTGTGTGATCTATTGATGGTATAAATTGATATACATCAGAATACCTCAGTCAGCCCGGGGGAAGAAGGCTATGCGTTTGATGAATAGATGGGAAGGGGGATTTTGGGAAATGTTTAACAAAGACAAACACTACTCAAGGACAACATTAATCTAGGCAATGAGCAGCACATCATTTGTCATCAATCTGTTATGGAAGGAAACAAAGACATGAGTATGACAAAGTACAGATATGCATTGTGAATAGTCATTCTGCCCTCAAGACCCAAGTTATCAGATATCTAAATATTCTGTCTTCAAAGTTGGGAAGGGAACCAACCCACCCAATTCTCTAAATATAAATTTTAAAAGAAAATTAGGCTGTGCATCTACATTCTCTTCGGGAATGTCCACTGTTTGGTGTCTGTCTGGACTGGTGAGTGTTGAGCTCAGCTTTCACCTTTCATTCATGCAGGAGACTTGAAGATGGCCTGCAGATTGTAAAAGGGAAAATGTGTTTTAGAGTCAAGGAGAAGGACCGAAGGAAGGGAAGTTTCATGAGGAGTATGTCAATAAGACTTGGAGGCGGAGCAAAAAAAACAAGAGGGAGCCTCAAAATTTCATTTGTGCTACAAGTCCAACACACAAACACACACACTCTCACACACCATCGCTGGTCACTGTCACACACTCATGTACACACTCACAAATTCACTCTGACACTTAAACACCCAATCATATACATATCATATACATACACCCACTCATACACTTGTACATACCCACTCAGATATATATAAAAATATTCACTGAAAAAACCATAGGTTTCACACCAGTTATAGTTAGCTGGAAATTTTACTCGCATAAAACCATTGAAATTCCCACGTTATAGTTAGTTGGACTCACTATAACTTACGCGTGTAATGCACTGCTGATGACGTCACATATTACATCACTCATGACATGGTCAGTGACATCACTCATGACATTACTGATGACACCATCCAGTGAATGTGTGCCGTTCTGAAAAATAAATATGTTTTATATATGTATATGTAAAAGTTGATGGAAGAATAAATGTTTAAATAAGTGTCTAAATGAATGTTTTTTTTTAAATTGATTGGTTAACTGGCTTATTAAGTGTATCTTAGTGAATACATATATTAGTGAGTAATGTTTAAATATTTAAATATATGTATTAGTGTTTCACTTTGTGTATAAGTGGCTGCATGGGTTGGTGAGTAGCTACATGTGTATGTATATGGGTTATTAGATGTTTTTCTTAGTATCAGTATGAGTGTTTGTATGGTTTAGTGGGGGTATTAATTAGCACATACATGTATGAATGACTGACTTTCTGTTTATATGTGTTTTTGAAGACAGCATATGTGCAGGAGTGAATGGGTGAATGAGTGTGTATATGTGTGTGTTAGTGAGTGAATGACTGCCTCACTAGTGTCTTTATTAGTAACTACTTATGTTTTAATCTAGTGTATGTGAATGTTGATGTATATAATTGAGTATATGTGAGAGTAAGAGATTGTAAGAGTTCCTGTTTAAATAAGTATGTGTTTCTAGAAGTGATTGTTTAAGAGAGTCAATATGTGTATGTTTTCTTAGAAGTAAGGTGGTAGTGTCTGTATAGCTGTATATGCAAATAAATGGATGTTCAATAGTTTATTTGCATGTATGAGTATGTGTGTGAGTAACTTTTGGATGACTGTCGGTGTGTAACAGGATATATAGGTGTATCACTACATATGATGAGTGAGTATATGTATGAGTGACTACATAGAACTGTTGGTGAATGAGTAGATGTGTATATATTTTATTTTTTTATTTTTGAATATGTGTTGATCTGGACAAAATCACTAATTTGCATTGTGAATTTTTTGATGCTATCAAGGGTCATTTCTACAAGAGAGCCCCACACCCCACAGGCAAGATCCATCGCCCACCAAAAATGGGGTGGTATAATGCGCTCTGTAAGAAGGCTAGAACTTCTCTGGGTACAGCGATTAAAAAGAGAGACCCTATAGCCGTCAGGGAAGCAAGACGAAATTACAAGGCCAGTCTAATCACGGCTAAGAAGCAATGGGACGAACAGCACTGGCAAGACCTTAAAGCTGCCAGTTCTGCTAAGGATTCCAAATTATTCTGGAATATCGTCAAGTGGGGGAAGGGAGGTCTCCCCGAACCACCGTCAAACCATGTTTCTCAGAGTAGTTGGCTAGATTATTTTGGACCCCAATATAGGTGTCGTCCCGAGGATAAGATCAGGGAGCCTGTAGCCATTACCATATTCGCTGTCCCTCCTTTTAACAACGCTGATGTAGCAGAGGCCTTGGACACAGTTGCCCGGGGAAAGACACCCGGACCTGATGGGGTCCCCGCGGATGTCTTCCTTCATGAGAAAATGTGATGGGGCAGGTATATTCTGGAGCTAGCTAATGCGGTGGTGCTAGGGGCACCTGTACCAAAGTCTTGGAAAGGGGCTGTAATAATCCCTGTGTACAAAAAAGGAGACAAGACACTCCCAGGGAATTACAGGCCCATCAGCTTAATAGACACGGTACAAAAGGTGATAGGTAAAATGACTCTAGCAAAAATTATGGCCTGGGTAGAAGGAAATAACATCTTGTCTCCTTATCAAGCTGGCTTTCGTAAGCTAACCAGTACCACAGACCAGATATTCCGGTTTACGTTGCTTCATTGGAAGGTAGTGCAGCTGGGGAAGGGCAGTCTGTATGCTGCTTTTATTGACCTACGAGCAGCCTTCGACCTAGTCCCCCGGTCCCTGCTATGGAAAGTGTTAGCTGGGATGGGCATGCCGCTGGAAATCTTATCACTAACAATGAGACTACATGAGACAAACTATGCCAACATCCAGTGGGGGAGGCATGGGCAGGTCACTGCTGAGTTTCAGGTAGAGCGGGGTGTGCGCCAAGGCTGCGCCATGGCCCCAACACTTTTTTCACTGTATATTAATGGGGTAGTTGAGCGTATGTTGTCTGGCTCCGTAGATGCTCCTACCTTGGATGGAGTGAAAACGCCCATTCTACTATTTGCAGACGACACGCTCATCATATCCAAAACCCCTAGTGGTCTGCAGCACGCCTTGAAAATTTTTGAGGGTTTCTGTGTTGATCGTGGGCTTGAAGTAAACGTAGCTAAAACGAAGCTCATGGTATTTAACCCTCATGCTAGCTTTAAAGGGAACTTCTTCATGGATGGCCAACGAGTGGAAATGGTTTCGGACTTCGTTTACTTGGGAATCCATATAGGTAAGGGCGTAAAATGGGGAAAGCACACTGAAATGGCAGCTCCGCCAAAATGTTGGGCCATAAGTGCTGAACAAAAGAAATCCCTGACTAAACCAATTTCGCCAGCTCTCCAGGTGTACGAGGCCAAAGCTCTTGGTGCGGCGCTCTACGGCGCCGAACTATGGGGCTAAGACAACTTGGCCCCTCTAATGCTTGTTGAAAACAAATTCCTGCGAAACCTTATTGGCCTCCCTAAAAGTACACCCATGAAGCCACTACACTATGATCTAGGTAGGAAAGCCATATCTGACATGGCTAGGCTACGACCAATTTTATATTGGCGGCGCATCTGGGTTACCCAGGAACTTGCGCACTATGCGAGGGGCTTCCTGGATGTAATTAAAATGGATAAATTCCATAAGATAGGCTGGCTAAAGGATTTGCGTAGAACACTGGAAAAAATGGGCATGAAGGGATTATGGGAGAATACAGAGTTGGCTCAATTCCTGACTAAAGACTCCATAAAAACAAGGTATTGGGAAATGGTAGCAAACCGAGACTGGAATGATGCAGATCCCACCTCTCTGGAAGGTTGCTTCTTAGAAGCGAAGGTCTCCCCGTCCCTGGAACCTTATTGGGATATTATAGCTAGGCCGCAGGACAGGAAACTTTATTTCCAGCTCAGAGTGGGGTCGCTCCCAATTAGATCGCTAACAGGAAGATGGGCAGAAGCTAATTCCAATATCTGCCCAGCTTGTAATAATATCATTGAGTCCATTGGCCACCTTCTTTTTGTTTGTGGGGTATATTCAACATCCCGTCGTGTCTGGTTAAAGGCGATGTGTAGATTGCTTGGCACGAGAGAGAGTAAGGTGGCTTTAAGAATAATCTGTTCTAGCACCCAGCCGGTTGTATCTGTGACGGTTGCAAAATTCTTGGGATGGGCATGGGCTATCAGAAGGAAATTGATAGCATGATAGTAGGCTGGTGGAGATCAAGTCTTCACTTCTATGTGTCTGGGCTAATTACAAGGAATGTTTTGACCATGTTGATGGGTCCTTATTGGCCGTACTATTATTTTTATTGAAGTTTTATCGTTGGTTTTTTAATATTAGTAAAGCCAAAATGCTTCATTCTTTTAAAGTCCCAATATGTAACTACTGTTTCTTTTATGTAACATGGATAATAAGGAAATGTATTGGAGTTTGTAAATATATTTTATATCTTTTATCAAGAATGAAAACGGTTTTAAATGTACTGTGCTTTTATGAGTTTTTACCCCGAATAAAGCAAATTTGACTGGCTGTGACTGGCTGCGAATATGTGTTCAAGGGTTATATTACAGTGAAAGGAGATCTGTCACTCTGTCACAAGGATGGTGTCATCAGTGATGTAATGAGTGATGTCACTGACCATGTCATGAGTGATGTCATCAGCAGTGCATTACACGCGTAAGTTATAGTGAGTCCAACTAACTATAACGTGGGAATTTCAATGGTTTTATGCGAGTAAAATTTCCAGCTAACTATAACTGGTGTGAAACCTATGGTTTTTTCAGTGAATTTAAAAGGTTTTTTAAATGATAATTCCTAACTATAACTGGTGTGAAACCTATGGTTTTTTCAGTGAATTTCAAAGGTTTTTTAATAGCAACTCTCTATAGGTATGAAAAGTAATATTTTTTATAACGAATTTTATATTGTATAATTATGTAATAGTATTTTTTTAATGTTTATTTATTTATTTATTTTGCCCCGGAGCGCTCCCAGGGCGCGTACTGATGCGCAGTGTTACGGCGCGCCCCGGGGCGCGCACCGGTGAGCGTCCCGTTAGCGCTATTGCCACGAACGAAAACAACATTGTGACGTATCGCATAGCCACGTGATGCGTCATATGACGCACTGCGTAAGCGCACCCGGAAGCACCCAAGCGCATACCATTGCGCAAAGTAAGCGCCGCCGGGCACGCCCCGGGGCGCGTAGCGTAAGCGCGTCGGGTCATGTGACCTGAAAATAACAATTTTCATTGGTTCAGATCAGTTTTGGTTTCCAAATGATGAAAGCCTGGATCACGTGACTTGAAAATAACACTTTTCATTGGTTCAGAACAGTTTTGTTTTCCAAATGATGAAAGCCCCCACCTTTTTTCCTCATTCTCACTTTGTTCTTTGAGTGAGGAAGACCTGCTTTTTTCTTACAGATATGGCTACAGTACTATCAGCAGCTGGAGCATCTGCCCCACCACCACCACCACCGCCACCACAAGGACCACCAGAACATTACATTGGTGGTCAAGGACAAGAGGAGGAGGAGGAGGAGAGGAGGAAGAGACAAGGCAGTTCCTGCCTGAAGACAATGCCCCATACAAACCTACGGAGCACTTCATATTGGAATTTTATAAAATCCCAAGGGGTTCAAAAAAGTGAACGCTGCGAAGGTAACCTGTTTGATCTGTGGTGCTGTGCTATCCAGGGGAAACCTACAAAAAAATATTCCTTTGGGAATCATACGATGATTCGGCACATGCAGCGTTTGCACCCCAACAACTATTCTGCAGCAGAGATGAGAGAACTCTGCAGAAACCTACCCCAATCATCTGCCAGAACCTCAACAACGAAAGAACCAACTCCATCGGGTCCGGAGGCAAGTCAGATGATTCCAAGTATACAACCAAAGTTTGGGGGATACAAAATTGTTTGTAAATATTGTGGCAAAACAATTTGTTATGGTGAGCAAAGCATTACGCTCATCAACGTTGCTGGTGATAACCACAAATGCCTGAAGAAACCTCAATTTTTTTCAGATTTTTTTTTGCTCCAGTTGAGCCGTTTACAATTCCCTGTTTTTTGTTTCTCCCCATAAAAAAGACATAAAAAATTTAAAACTGTTCAGAAAAGCCAAAAAAAGTAAAAAATGTTCAAAAAAACAATAAAAAAATATAAAACAACAAAAAGAATAAAAAAACAGTTCTTTTTAGAACTACCTCTAATTTATAAAAATAAACCTATATTTTTAAAGAATCTCTGTCAATCTTTTTTCTGCAGGGTACGCGTACCGGTACGTGCACCGGGGCGCGCACCGAGGCGCGCACCCATAAAAAAGAAAAAAAAATTAATGAAGGAGTGAGCATGAGGGAAGAACACAGAGAGAGTAATGTTAAGAGAAAGAGAGCTAGAGGGAGCAACACAGAGGGATTGTTTATTACATAGTAAAAAAGAGAGAAGGTGTAATAGGGTGTAAGTGAGAAAAGGAAAATGAATAACGGAGCGAAAGAAGGGAAGAGAGAGGAAGAAGACTAAAGTAGAGGTACTGGGAGAATGTAGCAGAAGGAGGAGAAAGCGGAGGAGGAGAAAGCGCCCTTAAAAATTTTTGGAAGTCAATTTACTTAAAAACCACTGGAGAGACTTTCACCATATATAGATTAGGCCCTACTTTATAGCAGTCCCTACCATTTTCCCAAATTTGGTGGAATTCCATTGAGCCATTTGGGCTGTAGCCCTGTCTAAATATCCTGAGGTAAATTACATGACTAAAACACATATGAAAGTGTTAGAATTTGCAACCAATGAAAATGTTACTTTCATTTTGTATTTTTATGTGCTGACATTTCATTGGTTATGGACATGAATATATATGAAAAATGAGAGGGAAACACGGCCATTTTGAGTACTACTACCTGAGGTACATTTATAAAGGATTTCCTCTGAAAACATCAACTCCTTTCTGAAAGGTAATTTGTAAATTTGTAAGGGGAACTATGTTCTGCACTTTTGCGAGAACGCTTGAGAAACTTACCTGTTCTGCCCACAAACGCTGCCGTGAGGGGAACGGCTCTTCGACCCTTCCTGGGACCTTTCCTGGGAGTGACGCCGCAGTAGTTTTAATGCCGCCGTGAGGGGAACGGCCTCCGAAGTCGCAGCAAGCCACCACCACCGCCGCAGGGACTACACTTCCCAGCAATCCCGGCGGGCGTGGCGCGACCAACCTGACATCAGCGGAGCGCCCCTTAAGAGGGAGGAGCGCCGAGTGAACACCGAGAACGCTTGAGAAACTTACCTGTTCTGCCCACAAACGCTGCCTTGAGGGGAACGGCTCTTTGACCCTTCCTGGGACCTTTCCTGGGAGTGACGCCGCAGTAGTTTTAACGCCGCCGTGAGGGGAACGGCCTCCGAAGTCGCAGCAAGCCACCACCACCGCCGCAGGGACTACACTTCCCAGCAATCCCAGCGGGCGTGGCGCGACCAACCTGACATCAGCGGAGCGCCCCTTAAGAGAGAGGAGCGCCTCTCGCCTGGGAGAGCCCGGGCTAAGCCCGGGACAAGGGCGGGACAGTCTGCGATAGTCCGCGACAGGACGCGATCGGACAGGACCAGTCACTCTGCCGCTGGGACGTCAAGACCTCACCCACTAGTAAGATATTTACTTGTTGAGTATTGCCTTAACTTGTGAGAATCAACTACACTGTTAAAGAGGGTTACCGGGTACAATCTCAGAATGCCGAAGAGAGCTGTTGCTGCCACATCTAACACACTTGATAACTATCTGGTACAAACGGTGAAGAAGATAAATGTTCAACTGAGAGAATCACTGGGATTGAGTCAATCTCCCAATCTCCAATGCTTAAATACATCTTTACCACTCTCTTTGGAAGACACTCCATCACAGGCCATAGGCATTGATGTTCCTCTTATTACCTTCCATGAATCTGTTAATAACGATTCCAATATAAACTCTGGGGTTGCCCCTGATATACTTCTCGTAACTGATCCCGAGAGTGATATAGATTCTGATCATGGGGCCCAGATGCGACCTACTGAAGATGAACTTTCTTCCTCAGATCAGGTGTCCCGGCCGGTACAAACATGTGTTAAAAAACAGCCAAAATGTGGAGGGCTGCGGTCTGGGGTTAGGAGGAAAAGGGTCATCACTCCAGGCATATCAAAGGCAACAACTATGGACCATGGCGAGGATAAAACAAAGTACTCTATGGACGAGGAGTTTCTCCATAGGATTGCAGAGATGTTTGAAAGTAAAATTAAAGTCATAATTAAACCTTTGGTGGCTAAAATTGACAAATTGAATGACGAGGTCAAGAAACTGGGAGGCTTACAAACTAAGGTCGTGGGAGAGGTGGAAAATATAACCACTCTTGTATCAAACATAGCAATCTCCCCAGGGGAGAATATACTGGGTGGGGGAGGGGTAGGTGGTGTATCGATATTATCCAACCCCCCTGCTCAAGTTCCGGCAGATATTGTTAACCAGTTAGCTGTTAAAGATGACGCCTTATTAACAGATAACATTCCCCCTCTTCAAGGTCAGGAAACAGACCCTCTTCAATTTATTGTTGAAGCCTCGCCTGTGGTTCTGGTGTTCGCTAACGTTCCACTCCTAGAACGCGGCTTGGTAGAGCCACCCGCATCCTTGTTGAGTAAGGATTTACATTGGTTAACAGGGAATATGAAGTTAGCCCCTGGAGGGAAACAGCAACTGGCGACAGAGATTAAGACAGCGAAAAGGGTCCCGTGGATAGGGAACCGTCCCAAAAAGTTTAAAGGCGACTGTGTGGTGGTGACGTTTTCACACCCGGGAGTTCTGCCTAATGTCCTTGCAAATTTGCTCCCGCCACAACGAAGAAGCGGTACGGTTGTCCCACTCACCCTAAAATTCTTTTATGATGAACAACAAAATGTCACTTATCCCAAAACCCCAGTTCCAGGTTGGGATGTTAATATGAATAATAAGTGGGGCATAAATCCCGGTCCGAACATAGTAACTCATAATAGCTTCGATGCTCTTTCTGGGCTGGATTTGTGTGATTGACGGGAGGCTTGTGAGGGACCAGGTGGTGAGGTAACCACAGATCTGACCCCCATGGCTCCTGTATCTTCACCTATGAGTGGTTGCGCTATCCCCGTAATAGGGAATCTTGAATTGGGGGATAAAGTCAGGCTGTTAAGTTGGAACATTGCTGGTCTGCGCGCTAAGATAGGAGATCCCAAATGGCTCAATTTTATTAAACAACATGACATTGTTGCCCTACAGGAGACCTGGGATAAGGACTGCGATTTCTGGGTGGATGGCTTTACCTCATTTTTTGTCCCTGCACTGAGCTCGACGGCCGGAAGAAGTAAAGGTGGTCTTGTGCTGTTGGTTTCGGTGAATGTCAGGGGTAAAATTGTAAAGGTTGATTGTGTCTCACATAATTTTCTCATTGTGGAGATAACCTTGGTTAATAACACCAAACTAATCCTTGTGAACTGTTATAATTCACAGCAAGGGGTCTCTGCAGATGAGCATTTAGCATGGCTAAACGACTTTTTTTCTTCCTACAAAGAAAAGCAAACCACTTTTTGTCATCTAATTTTGATGGGTGATTTTAATGTACATTTATGTTTACATTGTGACCTAACTGACCCAGACGGTCCGGATAGTATATCCCCCCAACATTTTGAACATAGCAAGAAGGGGGAGGCACTTGAAAACCTATTGTCCAGTAATGACTTGTTTGAAGCTGAGTTTTTTGATAACAAAACCCGGGTTGCAACTTATACTGGTCGGGACTGTCAAACGATCATTGATTACATCTTTTTATCATCAGGTCTTTTAAAGTATGTTATCTTTTATAATGCTATACCGATGCCCTTAAGTGACCATAACCCCGTGGTGATTGAACTACTTAACGGGTTTTCTCTTTTAAACATTTCTGTCCCGCCACAGGCCATTCTGTCGGTTAAAGCTAAAGACCAGGGGAGAAGGATCAAATGGGGTAAGATCGTGCCCGGTGACTTTTTCCTCACTATAACATCTAAGGCTGAGCAGGAATTAAATACCTGTGTAAATCCTCACTCCAGAGGGGAAGATGTAATAACATCGTATGAGACCATTTTTTCTAAAGTGTCACAGGTACTGACGCTTAATTGTCAAGTAGCAATAAATAGACCAGCAATGGGCTGGTTCAACCAAAAATGCAGTAAAGCTCATAATATTTAAAAAAAGGCCCTTAATGTTTGCCCGAGGAACAAAGCTTTGGTATCTCAGCTTAGAAGGGAGTACTCAAAGGCAATTCAGGAGCGAAAAAGGGAGTTAAAACGTGAAGCCTGGGCTGAGCTCATGGATAAAGCTACCCTAAAAGACAGTGCCAAGTTTTGGTCTATTATCAACACCCCCCTGTTTTCTAGAGATCAAAACTCAGTCTTAGAATTAAATATCTCTGAAGAAGACTGGCTTAGTCATTTTGAAAAAATATATGGTAGCCATTTGGAGCTGGATACCTGGGTGGCCTCCGTTCCTGATTCCATTGTGGCTCCAGTAAGGTTTGAGACAGCCGAAGTGGTTAAAGCAATTGAGAGTTCGGCGGGGCATAAGGCTCCAGGACCGGATGGGGTTCCTACCGATATGTACAAGGCTAACCCTGTGTACTGGGCCGATATCTTGACTAAGGTCTTCAATGCCTCAGCAACAGTAGGATTCCCCAAATCTTGGTCCAGATCGATCATAATCCCTGTGTTTAAGAAAGGTCAGAGGGGAGACCCGAGATGTTATAGGCCTATTTCATTCCTAGACTCCTCTATTAAAATCTTGGGGAAGGTTGTCTTGGCCAGAATAACATCTTGGGCCTCGGAGAATAACATATTGACAGACGTTCAATATGGTTTTAGAGCAGGGAGGAGTACGGAGGACCAATGTCTTAATCTTAACCTCATTATAGCCAAATACACGAGGGCTAAAAGGGGCTCTATCTTATTGGGTTTTATGGACCTGTCCACAGCTTTTGATCTAGTGAATAGATCAAGGCTGTGGACCATGCTGCTTAAGATGGGCCTTGACTGTTCGCTGGTGTATTTTTTGGCAGAGTTGCATAAGGATTTGAGGGCCTCAATTAGGATGACTAATGAGGGGAAATGCACAGCGAGTTTTAAGTCCAGTAGGGGGGTGCGCCAAGGCTGCATTCTAGCCCCAATGTTGTTCACGTTGTACGTGAACTCGTTGGAGACTGACCTGACAACAGCTACACAGGATACTCCGTGCATGGGGGGAATGCCAATCCCGGTGCTCCTCTATGCCGACGATGCGGTCTTATTGGCAAGGACTCCAATCGGACTGCAGAGGCTGCTTGACTCTTTCGGTAATTTTATGAATAGTCTTGATTTGGTAATTAACAGTGGGAAATCCCACATAATGTCTATGGGAAGATCAAAAAACAATGTTAAGACTTTTTATTGTGGCACTGAGGTTATTAGCAGAGTAAAGGTTTTTACCTACCTGGGAGTATTATTCGATGACAGGAATAGTTGGACCCCACAGCTTACTACAAAATCGAATGCCGTGAGAAGCTCCTCTGCTGCAGTATTGGGGTTTGCCAAAAGATTAGGGGGGAAACCAACCGAGGCAATCCTGGCAATTTATAAAGCCAAGACAGTCTCAATTGCAAGGTATGGGGCAGCAATTTGGGGGTTCATTAACTCTGACCGCATTCAAATTGAGGAAAACAAGTTTTTGCGGTCTCTTCTTGGTCTCCCATCGTCTACAGCCACCTATTCTATCCATCTTGAGCTGTGTCTGGGATACATTATAGATATAATTAAATTAGCACCTATCTTGCTATGGATCAAGATTTGGCTGAATCCAAAACGTTCCCTAAACCATAAAATTATAATTGATTGTCTTAAATTAGATCATGTGAGGGAAATCCAGTGGCTGTCCTATATTAAGAGCTTGGCTGAGAAGCTTGGGCGTCCAGAGATCTTTTCCAGACCAGATTCTCTGTGTAAAGCTGATCTAGTGTGGGTCAAGATTAACTTTGTTAGGCTTTGTGAAGCCAAGCGTGAAGCGGTGGAGCTAGGTAAACCCTCAGTAAGGGCCCACGTACTGGTTACCACGTCTTTAATGTTGGCTCCCTATCTGTCGGTTGTGACAAATTTCTTCCACAGATGGTTACTGACGAAATTTCGATTCAATCAAATGTTTATGGTATTATGGGATGTGAAAGGCTGGGGTAGGTCGGAGGACATTTCCCCTTGTAAATATGATGACCTCTCTCCCCAAGATACTGTACATTTCTTGCTTTTCTGTAGCTTGTTTTCCATCCCTCGGAAACGGTTTATTACACCATTATTGAAAAAGATGAACTTTAAACAACATAAACCTGCTTTATTATTTCTCCAAATGATGGAAACGCCTGAAACTATGTACTGTGTGGCCAGCTTTGGCAGCATCTGTTAGAATAAGGAGGTCTAGACTGGATGTTTAACGCTGTAAGCTAATTTTCTTTAAATAAGCTCTCGTACCTGGGAAAAATGGCCTCGATGAATAATCGTAATAGGTCCACTAACTTGGGCTTTTTATGGAAATGTATTTTGAATGGAATTGTATAATTTAAATTTTTTTATCATGCTTTTAATTGTTTGTATTATTGTATAGCATACTTTTATGATTTTAATTAATCAAATAAAGTGGTTTGACTGACACTTTTAGTTAAATTGGAAAAAACATTTTCTGATAGTTTTCTACTGTCCCTCTGTTTTTTCCCGAACCCTTCGACTCGGCAGTACCTGTGACCACTAGAGAGCAGCAGCAAGCCGTCAGCAGGAAGACAAAGATGTCAGACGATAGTCGTGAGCAACCTACGAGGGACGCGAGAAGCTCCTGTGGTCTGCTCCTGTGGTCTGCGCTGGGCCTGGGAGCCGTCCTTGGCCGTTTTTGAGCCGGGAGCAGAAAGGGAGCAAGGAGGGACGCTTTGTCTGCTGGTGATCTCACTCCCGAGTCCCAGAGCAGTCTCCCTTGCAGCCTTGCGGGTGGACGCGGAAAAAGCCAGAACGCCCCGGCGGCAGCGGGAGCTGCAAAGCAGTTTTCGGTAAAGCCGCGGGAGCGCGGCCACTTCGAGAACCACACCACACCGAGGACAAAGGGCATTGGGCATTGGAGAGAGACCGTAGGAGACTGCACGAGAGCCTTCCCCTGTGCCGCGAACCCCGTGCAAGCCCGCAACTGGAGGAGTAATCCGAATGATTGCGGGGACCCAGCCGGTAAGGAGACACAGGGTGGGACTGGCTGAAAAGCAAGGAAAGTGAGGAGGCGGGCGGAGTGAGCGCTGCAGTGCGGTGAAAACAACACCACCCTGCCACCCTGCCACCTTGCTGCCTTGCCGCCCCCGGGACCGTCAATGCCATTCTTGTCCCTTGGACCGTCAATGCCAAAATAAAACAAAAACACCTGGCAACAATTTTTTTTTTTAAAGAATAAGGGGAAAAAAAGAGAAAAAGACTCTGAATAAATTGCCTAAAGCCATTTTTTCCAAAACCTTGCCACTTCTGTCCACCAACGACGACAGACAGACGACAGACAGAGGGGGGGGCAGGTAGCAGAGGATTGAGGGAAGGAGTAGCGGAGAGGAGATGAAGGGGTGTGTGTGCTGAGCACCAGTAGCACTAGCTACAACAGCTACAACAGGGCCTCCTACATTGCACACACCCTCCCACCTTCCCAACCATCACCAAAGCATCCTCTCATTAAGGAAGAGGGAGAGCCCCCAAGTTCCAAGGAGTCGCGAAGGGGGCCGAAAACAACCTCAACCTCAACGCTAGGGTAGCCTTGGGCAGAAACAATTTGCGCTGCATCACAGATGCCCTGACGGAGGACGAGCCACAGCCCAGAGTAGTAGTCTGAGCATTTAAGAGCACTTCAGACCCCTCACAAAGTGTATACCGACAAAAATCAACAAAACCGGCAAAGAGAAGCAAGGAACTGAGACCAGGACTAGCCAAGCACGCTCAAGCGGTTTGGCGGGCAGGTGTGAGCGCGGTAGGTGCGCTGTGACAACCACACCGCCGTTGTAACTGTTCTCTTCAAACACACAGCCAACAAGGGGAAGGCAAGGACCCCAATTCTAAGAACCTAGCCTTGCAACAGTTTGTCCGACGGGCCAGGATCACGAAAGCTAGGATACAAGATGAGATCTGGCACTAAAAGGCAAACTAATCCCAGCAAAAAGCAAAAAAAAACGAAAGTGAAATCAATCCCTAAATCAATCAATCAATCAATCATCGCATTTATATAGCGCACTACTTACCCAGAGGGTCTCAAGGCGCTGGGGGAGGGGGATCTGCTACTGCTCGAACAACCAGGTCTTGAGTTGCTTCCTGAAGGCGAGGTGGTCCTGGGTCAGGCAGAGGTGGGTGGGGAGGGAGTTCCATGTCTTGGCGGCGAGGTAGGAGAAGGACCGTCCCCCTGTGGTGGCTCTACGGATGCGGGGGACGGTGGCGAGGGCGTGGCTGGTCGATCGAAGCTGGCGTTTGGGAGCGTAGAAGTTGAGGCGGCTGTTGAGGTATCCTGGGCCTTGGCTGTGTAGGGCTTTGTGTGCGTGGGTGAGGAGATGGAAGGTGATTCACTTGTTGACCGGGAGCCAGTGCAGGTCTCTCAGGTGTCCGGAGATTTGGCTGCGGCGGGGGATGTCCAGGATGAGTCGTGCTGAGGCGTTCTGGATCCGCTGGAGTCTCTTCTGGAGTTTGGTGTTGGTTCCGGCGTAGAGGGTGTTGCCGTAGTCCAGACGGCTGGTGACGAGGGCCTGGGTGACCGTCTTCCTGGTCTCGGTGGGGATCCACCGGTAGATCTTACGTAGCATGCGCAGGATATTGAAGCACGACGAGGAGACGGCGTTGACTTGTCTGGTCATGGAGAGGGAGGAGTCCAGGATGAAGCCCAGGTTGCGTGCGTGGTCTGTTGGTTTGGGTGCGCTGCCTAGGGCGGGGGGCCACCAGGAGTTGTCCCAAGCGGCGGGTGAGGATCCCAAGATGAGGACTTCCGTCTTATCTGAGTTCAGTTTCAGGCGGCTGTTCTTCATCCATTCGGCTACCTCTTTCATCCCTTTGTGAAGGTTGGCTCTGGCGGTGGCGGGGTCGTTGGTAAGGGAGAGGATCAGCTGGGTGTCGTCGGCGTAGGAGATGATGTTGAGGTTGTGCTGGCGTGCGATGTCTGCGAGGGGGCTCATGTAGATGTTGAAGAGGGTTGGACTGAGCTAGGAGCCTTGAGGGACGCCGCAGATGACTTCGGTGGCTTCAGATCTGAACGGAGGGAGGCGGACTCTCTGTGTCCTTCCGGTGAGGAAGGAGATGATCCACTCCAGTGCCTTCTCCTGGACTACGACGTTGCTGAGGCGTTGTACTAGGGTACGATGGCAGACAGTGTCGAAGGCCGCGGAGAGGTCGAGGAGGATGAGGGCCGCTGTTTCTCCGTTGTCGAGCAGCGCTCGGATGTCATCGGTGACTGCGATCAGGGCGGTCTCGGTGTTGCGGTTGGCCCGGAAGCCAGACTGCGAGGGGTCGAGGGATCCGTTCATCTCGAGGAAGGCGGCCAGCTGCTTGTTGACGGTCTTCTCGATGACTTTTGCAGGAAACGGGAGCAGCGAGATGGGGCGGTAGTTTTTGAGGTCGGTGGGGTCAGCCGATGGCTTCTTGAGTAGAGCGCTGAGTTCGGCGTGCTTCCAGCTCTCTGGGAAGGAAGCGGTGTCGAAGGATGTGTTGATGATGTCCCGCAGGTGGGGTGCGATGACAGCGTCGGCCTTGTTGAAGACGTGATGAGGGCAGGGGTCGGTCGGAGATCCGGAGTGGATGGAGTTCATCGTGCGGACGGTGTCTTCGGTGCTGATCGGAGACCAGGCGCGGAGGGTGGTGGTGGGGGGCGGTGGTTCGGTCGTGGTGTTCATCGGTTGAGTGCTGAAGCTGTTGTGTATGTCCGCGATCTTGTTGTGGAAGTAGGAGGCGAGGGAGTTGCAGAGGTCTTGCGAAGGGGTGATGTCGTTGTTTCCGGCGTTGGGGTTGGAGAGCTCTTTGACGATGTTGAAGCGTTCTTTGCTGTTGTGTGCGTTGTTGTCCAGTCGTTCCTTGAATGCAGTTTTCTTGGTGGCGCGGATGAGTTGGTGGTGTTTTCGGGTGGCGAGCTTGAGGGCAGTCATGTTGTCCGGTGTTGGGTCTCTGCGCCAGGTTCTCTCGAGGGCTCGGCAGTTCTTCTTGGAGCTCTTGAGTTCGTCGGTGAACCATGGGGCTTTCTTGCTACCGGGTCTGCTGGGCGGGGTCCTCAGGGGGGCGAGCTCGTCTGCGCAATCGCTGATCCACTTTGTGAGGTTGGTGGCCGCCTGGCTAGGGTTCGTTGTGCTGGTGGGAGGGTTCATGCTCAGGGAGGACGCGAGCTGGTCGGCTGTGATCTTGTTCCAGCTCCTGCGTGCAGCCTGTTGCCGGTGGTGGTGGATCGTGGTCCTTGCGAAGTTGAAGTGGACGCAGCTATGGTCCGTCCAGTGGAGTCCGGTGGCGTGGCTGAAGGCGATGCCCTTGCTGGATGAGAAGACGGGGTCGAGTGTGTGTCCGGCGTAGTGGGTGGGTGTGGTCACCAGTTGCTTGAGTCCCAGTTTGGCGAGGTTGCCCAGCAGGGTGGTGGTGTTGCGGTCGTTGTTCTTCTCCATGTGGAAGTTGAGGTCTCCGAAGAGGATGTAGTCAGTGGAGCAGAGGGCGTGCGGGCTGATGAAGTCGGCGATGTCTTCGCTGAATTGTGTGTAAAGGGTCCTTAACTTCACCATCAGACAAAGAGAACGAGAGAACAACGGAGAGGCAAGACCCGGGAAAGTCAGTGACGATACCGGGAAAGTTGGTGGCAATACCGGAGAACGCTTGTTTACCGACACGCATTCAAAGTCAACAAAAAATTGATACATTTTTCTTTTTGAAGGACCCGGTTTCAGCGATTTTCTCCGTCACAGCAGAGTCACAAAATCTCCCGAGCCCAATACTTCCAGAGATAACTAAATCGTCCAATACAACAAGGGTTGCAAACAAGGAAAGTGCGCTAAAAAATCGAAGCACACAGGAAAATCTACAAGGCATTCCCGAAAATAAAGGGAAAACCAACAACATGATTAAACAGACAGAAACAGTACAGGTCCAAGTACACAACGTTTTCAGTCCCTCCGAGATAACAGATACCATTCAGGAAGGCGACAATAAACTCTCAACTAGCTCACATGTTCAAGAAACAAAGGCCCAAAAGAACTCTAAAATGTATTTGTCATCAATGCAAGACCAAGAATCGCTAGAAAGTCTCTTTGCCAAATCAAATCTACAAAACACAAGTCATAAAGAATACATCAATAACAAGAAACTAGCTGAAGGAGCGGATACGGGAGGAATACCAAGTCAGGAAATCGTCAGTGAGATAGAGTCTGAAAAGCCCACTTCAATCAAATACACACCAAAGCTGACTAATACAATCAAGAAAAAAACAAAAAGATCACTAGACTTCAACCAATTGACAACCGTATCTCCTTCTACAAAGGGGCGTACACGCGAACAGAAAGCCTCCACACCACGAAACACAAAAGACCACGACAGTAGCCGAATAATTCTAATTGACGATACCAGCACTACCAGTAACGAAGCTACAAACCAAGTCCAGATGGACCACATTTTAATCTCATCGACAAGCATGATCGAACAGCCTAGCGCGATAACAGGTAACAGAGCCGATCCTCAACACAACCAAAATTGGGGGAAATCCCTAATTAGTACATTGGACCAGGCAATAAAGGCACTAAATTTCCAATCGGACAAAATGGAAGTACAAATAGATCTGATAAACATCATTGCCGAGCACATTTCCAAAATAAGCTCTAAAGTCGACACAATACTAACCTCATTACCCAAAAAAGAAAATGGGGGTACCAACGTAAACAAAAGCAGAAATCGTACAAACTCAGGAAACGGATCCCAAACAAAAAATGAGACAAAATTTAGTCGCTGTAACTGTGGCAGCATAATTGAAAAACTGGCCACCCTACCAGAGATACTAACTGATACCCTGGGTGTAGTCAAATCAACCGACGAACTAAACAGAAACCGGGAACAAACGAACGGTACACACAAGGAAAGAACCCCAATCGGTCAACCCGGAAGACAAACCCAGGAACAACCCCCCAATAGGGTAGAGAAGAAAATAGCTAATGGACAAGACAACGGGTTGTTGGAAAGCCAAGAAGAGCAAATGAATGAAGGCTTGCCAACCCTTTTGACCGAACATCAGGACAAATTAACAAAACGTCAACGAAAAAGAGCAAGGAAGGCTCAGCCCAAACAAAACAAAAAATTCACCAGTGTCCTGGACCATATCTTTCCAATGTTTAGAAAGAGACCAAGCCAAGATCCTGAAGAACAAAAAAACAGGCACAAAAACCCGGAAAGTACTCGAGATCAACAAAACACGGAAAGGGTAAGCTTTTCCTTTGAAAATTCCGCAAAGACGGAAGAAACACAAAAAACAGAACCAAAAACCCCTAACGGGCCAACAAGACCCAAACAATCAATCGAAGACAAAACCAAACCCAGACGCAATACCAAAGAATCTCCAGGAATAGTATCTTATGCTGACCACGGCCTAATTGCCGGGGACAAAGATAAGGTCATCCATACCATCATTGGCAACTTACACCCCATTTTTTCAGTATCCGAATCAAAAGAGGAGGAGGAAACAAGTAAACCGGACAAAAAGCACCAGATCAAAAATGCAAGCATGGCCGTAAGAGAACAAAAAACCATACAACACGATCATTATCTGAGAGCTTTAAAGATTACGACTAACGCAATAGGCAGGTGTGTCACAACAAAACAAGATCTTCGCGAACCTGTGGAACCAGCTCAATGTTCAGGAATCAGATTAAAGAAGCAAGCAAAAACCAGTAGGGAGACATTAAGAGTCCACGAAACAGAAAGTGATCCAAAATTAGGGACCCCAAGTGCAAAAAATACCACAGAATCTCAATCGAACAACATGAGATCAACATCAGAGGAAATTGAACCAGTAATAACATTCATGCCAGAATTTGAAACAAAGGGAAAACACGACATCCTCAACAGAGGAAACATCTTAAAATTGTTCAAGGAAATTCCAGCCCTAAAGGGAATTGTTTCCCAAGACATGGAAACTGTAGAGTTCCAGCAAAATAGAGCAGGGCCAGGAATAGAAAACTCAGTTACCACTTGGAAATCAAAAGAGTTAGCAGCACAAATCTACGCACACAAAGAAACATTTGAGAACTGGGGAATTAAAATATTTCAACACAAGCAACCGAAATACCCTTATCCTTTACAAAACAGCTCGGATTATCAAAAGGACAAGGAGCCCCAAATGCCCCAAATGAAATCATGTTTACAAGCAGCTAGAGCTACTTCCCCAGAAAAAGGAACAAACACAAAAACCGGATTAAAAAATCAGACACTCATTTACCGGCACCAAGGCGGTAACCAAGACTGGTCTTGGATTCCATCTGTACTAAGCAAAAAGGGCTCCTAGAACTCACAAAACAACTATACTCAGAAAACAATTAACTGGCAGACAAAAGAATAATACAAGTGGAGACCAAATTAAACTATGCTCCTGGAACGTGCATGGCTTCAATTCCATGGAGCAGGACCATGAAACTCTAACATTTTTTGACAAGTCGGACATAATACTTTTACAAGAAACATGGAACTTAACACAAATAGGAATCCCAGGTTTCACGGAACATCATATACTAGCAGAAAAACATGCAAAATATGGACATCCCCGGGGAGGCTTAACAATCCTCATCTCACAGAAATATAACTGGACCCAAGAAACAATGGATGTTGGACTAAACTGGGTTCAAGCCATAAAAATCACAATACAGCCCCGGCAACAACTGCTAATACTAAACATTTACATACATCCAGATAGGAAAACAAAAAAGGAAAAAATGTAAACACTGTTAACCCTGATCAAAACCTTACAAAAAACCAACAAACAATGCTCCATGATAATTTCAGGAGACTTCAACCAAAATTTACACAACATCAAAATGACCAGAACGAACAGAGATAAAGGGGCAGCAGAAGCGACCACTCAAATTAACCAGAGGAAAATAGAAAAAATGGGCCTATCAATATTAAAAAGTAAAAAAAAGGAAGGTTTGACTCAACCATGCATCACCTATGTGAGCGGTAACGTTAAATCAGTACTGGACTTTACACTAGTAACAACGTACCTGACAAACTTAATCGTGGAATACACAATAGTCCAGCGCCTGGAAAGTGATCATTATCCGCAAATTCTCAGGTTGAATATCACTGCACCCAGAGCCGAGAGAACGAGGCCATTAAACCAAGAAACAGAAAAATTCAACCTACGAAAAATAAAATGGAGGGGCGAGGACACACAAAAAATAATGACTACTGTTTCCAACTTTATGCTGCAACACGGGAGCCTCGACAATGGTGATCCAATAAAAATCTGGGAAAATTTGTTGGAGGTTTTAATTGAAAACCACTCAGCGCATCCGAGAGGTAATAGAAATCAAACAAGAGCACCAGCGCCCTGGTTTAACAAGGATCTAAAACAAGAAAAAAAGAAACTAGCAAGGATCCAGCGAACAGCAGTAAAGAGCCAATATACAAACATAGTAGATCTCAGAAACATGAGAAAGGAATACCGGCGAAAACTAGGGGCAGCAAAAGGCCTATATAAAGAATCAATCAATCAATCAATCAAGTCATTTATAGAGCGCACTACTCACCCGTAGGGTCTCAAGGCGCTGGGGTGGGGGGGTGCCGTTACTGCTCGAACAGCCAGGTCTTGAGCTTCTTCCTGAAGGAGAGGTGGTCTTGGGTCAGGCGCAGGTCGGTCGGGAGTGAGTTCCAGGTCTTGGCAGCCAGGTAGGAGAAGGATCTTCCTCCTGTTGTCGCTCTTCGGATGCGGGGGACGGCGGCGAGGGCGTGGCTGGTTGATCTGAGGAGGCGCTTGGGAGTGTAGAAGTTGATCTGGTTGTTGAAGTAGCTCGGGCCTTGGTCGTGTAGGGCTTTGTGCGCGTGGGTGAGGAGACGGAAGGTGATTCTCTTGTTGACCGGGAGCCAGTGCAGATCTCTCAGGTGTCCGGAGATGTGGCTGCGTCGGGGGATGTCGAGGATGAGTCTGGCCGAGGCGTTCTGGATCCGCTGGAGTCTCTTCTGGAGCTTGGCGGTGGTTCCGGCGTAGAGGGCGTTGCCGTAGTCCAGTCGGCTGGTGACGAGGGCCTGGGTGACCGTCTTCCTCGTCTCGGTGGGGATCCACCAGAAGATCTTACGTAGCATGCGCAGGATGTTGAAGCAAGACGAGGAGACGGCGTTTACTTGTCATGGAGAGGGAGGAGTCCAGGATGAAGCCCAGGTTGCGTGCGTGGTCCGTCGGTTTGGGTGCGGTGCCCAGGGCGGGGGGCCACCAGGAGTCGTCCCAGGCGGAGGGCGAGGAGCCCAGGATGAGGACCTCCGTCTTGTCCGAGTTCAGTTTCAGGCGGCTGGTCGTCATCCATTCGGCTACATCTCTCATCCCTTCGTGCAGGTTGGCTCTGGCGGTGGTGGGGTCGTTGGTCAGGGAGAGGATCAGCTGGGTGTCGTCGGCGTAGGAGATTATGTTGAGGTTGTGTTGGCGTGCGATGGCCGCGAGGGGGCTCATGTAGACGTTGAAGAGGGTGGGGCTCAGTGAGGATCCCTGGGGGACGCCGCAGATGACTTTGGTGGCCTCTGACTTGTACGGTGGTAGGCGGACTCTCTGTGTTCTTCCGTCGAGGAAGGAGGTGATCCATTCCAGTG
Organism: Lissotriton helveticus; assembly: GCF_964261635.1. NCBI lineage: Eukaryota > Metazoa > Chordata > Amphibia > Caudata > Salamandridae > Lissotriton > Lissotriton helveticus. The sequence continues at coordinate 56,160,382 of NC_136059.1, forward strand.
CCTTGTCCTGGATTCCGATGTTGCCGAGGCGCTGTACTAGGGTGCGGTGGCAGACAGTGTCGAAAGCCGCGGAGAGGTCCAGGAGGATGAGGGCCGCTGTTTCTCCGTTGTCCATCAGAGTTCGTATGTCATCGGTGGCAGCGATGAGGGCGGTCTCGGTGCTGTGGTTCGCTCGGAAGCCAGACTGTGAGGGGTCGAGGGATCCATTCGTCTCGAGGAAGGCGGCCAGCTGTTTGTTGACGGTCCAGGTATGGACAAGGCTACGGATTTCCACCAAAAAACCCTCCTCCAGAGAGTTCTGGGTAATCATTAATGAACTAAATCTGGGACAAACACTACAACAGGATCTCGGGATCAGCAACATGGAATGGGAGAACTACGTAAAGAATCTCTACCTAACAAAGGATCCCAAAAGAACCCAAAAAAAAGAACAAGGGAGCCCAAGGGAGAGCGAGGATTATAGTACAAACCCACTGGTGAGTGTCACCACAGAACCAAATTTTAACCAGGAAGAACCAACGATAACCCAATCCCAAATAAGAAGGCTACTACAGAAACTAAAATCAGAAGGGGCCCCGGGGCCAAATGGCATCCCAACCGCAGTCTACAAAACAGACATGGATTTCTGGGCGGACCTATTAACTACACTATTCAATGACATCTTAAAAAAAGGAATCCTTCCAGAAACATGGAGAGGTAACATCATCCACCCAATTCACAAGAAAGGGGATCGGAAGGAGCCTGGAAACTATCGTTTAATTTCATTAATTGACGTAGAAGCAAAGCTGTACGCCTCATGCCTGTTGAAAGAACTGCAGGATTGGGAAACCTCAACAAAAATAATACCTAGGTTTCAAATCGGATTCAGAATGGGGATGGGGACAACAACCAACCTGGTTACCCTGTGCTTACTAACCGAGAAAGCCAAAAAAAGAAAACACCACCTATATGCGTGTTTCGTCGACATAAAATCAGCATTCGACCACGTAAGCAGGCCCAGGTTGTGGAGCAAATTAAGAGGTTGGGGGATGCCCGAATATCTAATAAATGCAATTTCAAGACTATACAAAGAGACATGGGCCAAGGTCAAACTAGGTAACGGTAGCAGCCTTACCAACAAAATTGAAACACAAGACGGACTAAAACAAGGCTGCGTCCTCGCACCCACCCTCTTTAACCTATATCTTGCCAACATCGGAAGAAAAATAGATGGAATAGAAAGCCATGCACCGAAACTAGGCAACGTTCCGGTACCTATTATGCAGTACGCCGACGACATAGTCTTACTAAGCAAAACACCGGTCGGGCTGCAACGCCTAGGGAATACGCTGGTCACGTACTTAACTGAGGAAAACCTGGAGCTGAACAAAAACAAAACCAAAGTGCTTCGAATTACGGAGCGTAAGAAATTGAAATACACATGGACAATTAATAATTCTCTCCTCGAAGAAGAGGACTCGTACAAATACCTGGGGATGACCATCGAGCGGGATAATACAAAAAAGAAGCACATTCAGGTAATAAGAGGGAAAGCGCAATCTTTAATATACGCATACAGACAACTGCAAAAGACTGTGGGTGGTCCAAACTATACCCACTTACTGAAAGTCATGGCCGCTCAAATAATCCCTACCTTGTCTTACGGTCTAATCGGATGGCTTGGGAGCGAATCGGTAATCTTAAACAGCCTTCAAAACAAAATATACAAAGTGGTGTTTGGGTTGCCAAAAACAGCATCGGCAGCCCAAGTTCGCCTAGAATTTGGTTTACAAAACCAAGACATTAGGTCAAACTCCACATTTGTAAAATTTTGCCACAAGATCCGATCCGCACCCAGTGACTCCTTGGACAACATGTGCTGGGAGAAAATAAACCTTTTAGTAGAAAAGCCTAACACCACACATTGGGGAGAATTCCTTAACCAGAGTTTGTTAACCCTGGGACTCCATGAAGTGTAGAAAAAAAACATCGATCACAAGCAGTTTTGCAAAATAGCAAATGGTGCGGCAAAAAAGATCTCCTTGGTCAAAGACAAAATAATTCTAAGCAAACGGAGACACGCCTGGACAGTAGTAAACTCTTATTCCACCCAAAAACCACAAGTTTACTTAGGCCAACACTACTGTCAGTACTTAAAAAAAACTCTAATAGCGTACCGTCTGGGCATGCATTTCACAAAAGACCTAATGCCTTCCTGGAAACGAAAAAAAGAAAGCGCAAACTGCAGACTATGCGGATACAAGAACGAAACAGTGCAACACCTACTATGTGTATGTCCCGCACTGCAAGCCTTAAGAAGAAGATATCTGCGGGCAATCTTCAACACACTGAAAATCCAAACATGCAGACAGGCGGTCATACGATGGTTAAGCGGTGCCTCCCCCACACTATCATGTCGGGGAATCAAATTTATGTCCATGGCAACAAAACAGATATTAGAACAGGAACAGACTTAAGGAATATATAATGACTAAACTGAAACCAACGGACCTAACACGCTGTGTCCGGGGACCATGACAACCATAAAGACTATTGATAGACAATTTTCAGACTCTACAACATTTTTTTAACTCGTATTTTAAAACTTGTTGCGGTACTGTTTTTTTATTATCAGTAAATATTGTAAAGATTTTAATTAATCAAACAATAAAATGATGATGATGATGATGATACTGTCCCTCTGTTATAGTTATAGATTCAGATAGGCTTCTCTGTTGTAGTTATGGATTGATTTAGGCTTCTCTAGTATAATTATGAATTTACTTAGGCTTCGTCACATGCACTTTTTTATATTTCTACTTCCTGCCTGATACCATACACTGCCCAAAGATAACTTCATTGGTAAAAACTCAGAAGTACCTGTCTGAACTTAAACCCAACAGTGCCCTAACTCTACTAATATAGTTATTTTTTATGCAATTTACAGCCAAAAAATGGAAGGTAAAGAGGAGACCAATACAATTTCTTTTGAAATTATGGAGAACAACATTCTTAACGAAGACTTTGATTTCATGGATGAGTCTGGGGATCAAGAACTAATAAACTGTCTTGAAGCAATGGAATCGTGCAATGAAATTATGGAGGAGATTCCAGATAATCTGATGTTAGAAGTTTTAATAGTGTATGAAAAATCTCAACAATAAATTTTTCTTTAATAATTAAAAATTGTTTCAGACATTATTCATTTGTATATGCAATTGTTATGTAATTCTTGAAGTCGTACCAAAAAGATTATATTATAAAGTGAGACTTATACTATACTGTGCAATTTTTTGGAGTTACATAGTAACTTTGCTCATAGTTACTTCCTTTCTCCCACTACATTATCTCCAAAGTGTATTTGACATCTGTTTTTCACCTCCTGCATCCTTTCTCTCACTGTCTGTCTCTAATGCACGATATCACCGCCAATTTTGTGTAGATTTAGAAGAGATTAAATGTAATACTGGAAAACATCATAAGGGAGCAGGATAGACTACCTATGATCCCCTAGACCTTCTCAGGGTGTGCTTAAAGGATCTGTTTCTACTTTCCTGACAGACTATGCTATGGATTCCATATACCACAATAACTTCTGTAACAACATGCAAATTATCTACAAAGGAGACGGTCTACATTGAATTTAAAACTCTGCATTGGTACCTACATGTTGGTACTTAAATCACCCACACAACACAACAACTCTATTCAGAGCTACCCTACCTCTAAGCACTTTCAATTATTATTTTACTATTACACTGGGTTTTGCCCATGTTACGCTCCCCGGTACGCTCCCCGGGGGCCTTTTATGGCCCCCACATCAAACCTAGGGGGTCAGGGGGGTCTACCCTGCCCCCTTTTGGTAATTTCCCCCTTTGTTTTTGCCACCTCTTGTGTCTCGATCCTACCGAGACACAAGATGGCGGCCGCCCTGGACTGTTTGGAATGTTGACAGACACCCGAGAGCCAATCAGCTTTCCGCTCGCGCTTATAGATATATATATTTTTTTGAACCTAAATTACTCAAAATACACTGGAGCACATATCTTGAGACATAGCAAAGGCACATCGGGCTACCAGTCCCTACAATTTTGCCAAGTTTGGTGGAAATCCATTCAGCCGTTCGGGCTAAAAGTGAGTCCAACCGCCCTATGGAAATTAACATGGGGAAAACACGTTTTGGGACCCCCCTTTTATCTCGGCCCCCGCTTAACGAATCCCCCCCAAACTTTCAGGGAAGGAGCAGAGCAGAGCGGGCCATCTTCTTTGAGAAATTCGCGAAGATTCGTCAACCGGTGCCAAAGTTATTCCCAATAGAATGTTGCGAATTTCCTATGGAAAGTAGATCCTAACTATAACTACCTACTGGCGACCGCCAGTAGGTAATGTATAGTAGGTAGTTATAGTTAGGACCTAGCTACCATAGGAAATCCGCAACATTCTATTGGGAATAACTCTGGCGCCGGTTGAAGAATTTGCATGTAATTTTCCACAATTTTGGCCAGCTCCGCTCCGCTCCTTCCCTGAAAGTTTCGGGGGGATTCGTTAAGTGGGGGCTGAGAAAAAAGGGGGGTCCAAAAACGTGTTTTCCCCATGTTAATTTCCATAGGACGTTCTGACAAGTCTACAGCCCGAACCGCTGAACGGAATTACGCAAAACTTTGACAAATTGTAGGGACTGGTACGCAGATGTGCCTTTGCTATATGTGGTGAAAATTGCTCCAGTGGTTTTTATGAAAATTGACTTCAAAAACACATATATATCTATAGGCGCGCTCCGAGCGCTCTCCGGTACGTGTACCGGGGAGCGCACCCGGCGCGCTACGGGAGTGCGCAAGCGTAAACCTGATTGGCTGTCGAATGTCTGTCAATGTTCTAAACAGTCCGGAGAGTCCGCCATCTTGTGTCTCGGTAGAATCGAGACACAAGAGGTGAAAATAAAAAGGGGGAAATGATTAAAAGGGGGCAGGGAAGACGCCCCCTGACCCTCTAGGTTTTCTGAGGGGTCCTATAAGGACCCTGAAGGGCAAAAAAACTATATATTTTTTTGCAATTTTCATAATTTAATAGAACGTGTAGCATGTCTTCATATGGAATTTACTCTTCAATCATATGATCAGGAATGTCCTCATTATAAGTGTGCCATGATGATTCTATTTTATCCAAACATTCGATTAATTCTTCGTCAAGAGATTCATCCCAAAAATTATCCGTGTCATTTTGAATTTCAGTAAATATCGTTGAAATTTCAAATGAAATTTTCTTGGTCTCCTCATTTGGATTCATTTTAATTTCAAATTTCTTGCTGTGAATTGCAGAAAAAGGTAATCACTTTCAATTATCGTTTTTAGTAATACATAACATAAAAGTAGCTTAATCAAGTATTTAGTTCTTTAAACTTAATTGGGCAGTGTATAGTATCAGACAGGAACTAGAAATATAAAGCACTGCATGTGATGAAGCCAATCTTAAACAATAATTATAACAGAAGGACCGTAAATAACTAATAGAAAACATTTTCCAAATTAGCTTAAAGTGTACAACATAGTTCCTCTTACAAATTAACAACCCACCTTTTTGAAAGTAGAAGAGTTAGTACTGTGTTATTCTAAGTCCAGCAATTGAGCACCCAAATTGTCTGTCAAAAGTACCTCAGACTGGGGTATCACAAAATGGCAGTGTTTTCCTCTCATTTAAGTTATATACATAACCAATCAAACTTCATCCCACTCAAATTCAAAACTAAAGTAATATTTTGATTGGTTCTAAATTTCAATACTTTCAAATGTGTTTTCCCCTTGCAATTTTCCATAGGACATTTAGACACGGCTACAGCCTGAACGGACGAATGGAATTACACCAAAGTTGGCAAAATGATAGGTACTGGTATATAGTAGGGCCTTTTTTATATTTCTTTGAAATTGCTCCTGTGGTTTTTATGAAAGGCAACTTCAAAAAAACATATATATCAATAGGCGCGTTCCGAGCACTCACCGGTACGCGTACCGGGGAGCGTACCCGGCGCGCTACGGGAGTGCGCGAGCGGAAAGCTGATTGGCTGTATGATGTCTGTCAACATTCTTAACAGTCCGGACAGTCCGCCATCTTGTGTCTCGGGAAAATCGAGACACCTGAGGTAAAAAAAAAGGGGGGAAATGATTAAAAGGGGGCAGGGTAGACACCCCCTGACCCCCTAGGTTTTTTGAGGGAGGCTTAGAAGGACCCTGAAGGGCCCAAACATTTTTTATTTTTTATTTTGCAAGGTAAGTGCTGGGTGTGTTCCCGGGTATGCTCTCCGGTATGCGCACCCTGAGCGCACCCCGGGGAAAAACAGTGTTAAAAAATAGAGTAAAAAAATAATGTAGAGTGTTTAGAGGTAAGTTAGCTCTTAAAAGAGCTGTTGTGTTATGTGGGTGTTTTTTGTACCTACAAGTAGGTACCAATGCAGAGTCTCAGATTCAAGAGGAAGACTCTATTCCCCTCATCTGTAAAATGAACACCATATCTCCTGTAGATGCCTTGCATGTTATAACGCAAGTTGTTGTGCTAAATGGAACCCATACCATAGTCTCTGAGGAAAGCAGAAACAGTTTATTTACATGTTTCCTTGCTTTCTCAATCTGTGGACAAAATTGGTTGGACCAGTTCCATTTTTCCCTTTGGCATATATTAGAAAATACCAAGGCAGTTTTTGGAAAAAGTGACATCAATTGCCCAAAGATGTCCTTTAAAAGCATTTCCAGACCTACCCCAGTCAAAGTGCCCAAGTCATTGCCACCACAGTGCACAATTATGAGGTCAGGCTGTGGTAAATGCATAAAGGATTTTACCAATGGTATCAATTGGTGACTTCTTAATCCTCTCTGTCCAATCCACACAATGTCCACATTTGGTAAATCAAGGTTGTAAATCCCTCTGTTGCTTGCAAATTTTTCACTCCAGAAGACATAGCTATGACCCACAAACCAGACTTTTGGCATCTTGAAGGTAGATGTGCTTCTAGTCAAATGAGTTGTGGTTTGAAATGGCAGTTTGAAAGTAGGAATTATGAAAAAAGTGGTTGACATTCAGTGCAGTTGAAAAACAAGAAATGATTGGTGCTTTCTTAAAATTAACCACTGAAAATTAGGGTGCATGCTTTTTTTGAAAGAAGTCATTTCAATGGTTGAGAAATAGTAATTTAAAGAAACATTGCAATTGATTAGCGAGTACATTGAGAGGTCAAACACCCTTGCTGTATTGTTTTGCAACATAGTATGATGAACTTTTGAACTGTGCGCTGGGTTAGGAGGGAGTTACCATGGTTACAGGGTGAATGAGCACTGGGGGGATGGGTGAATGTTATGTGAGTTTCATAGTCTTGAAATGTACAACCAATTAAAATGTGCAAGTTGGTTTTGAATTTGTGTGGGAACAATTTTGATTGGTTATGTACAAGAATATGGGTCTGAAATGAGTAAGAATCTGTGCCATTATTCTCAGGCTCCAGTGAAAGAAGCATTGTTCAGAGATTCTGCTTAAGAAAATCTGTTGAGTGTGACTGACACTGTTTTACATCTTTCAAAGTATTTTTAAAGGTAAGTAATGATTCTTTTAATAAAGATAAAGTGCTGTATGCACTATGGGGAAGATTAAGAAGCATATTGTGCTTCTTTATTCTTGTATTCTGTGTCATGTTATTTTGTAATGTTGTTTAAAAATAAAATGGTGCATATTGGAAATGTATTTTGAAAATGAGTTAGGTTTCTGCTTTGTTTCTGTAGTGGTCATTTAAATGAGATGTGCTTTGTGTCAAAAACGATTTAGTATGCAAAATCTTTTCTGGAAAAAAAGTCTGCTTTTTAAATTTTGGAGAAGCATTACACTGACTTTCTGTTTGTTTCACATTTTTCAATAATGTCACCTGTGCCTTGTAACAGTTTGCCTCAATTAGCTTAAAGAGTATTCTTTGCATGTGTCTCACTTTACTTTGTGCCTGTGTGTAATCTGATATATGATTTATTTAATGAGACTGTGAAATTGTATGAGTTAAAACACACATACTGCTTGTAGAGTCATACATGGTAGATTACACTTTACATCCTGGTCATGTGCATAAGATCACACTGATGGGTGAATCTACATTCACTTACAATGTGATCTTAGGCACATGTCCAGGATGTTACATGTAATGAGAAATTAATGTTATGTCTTGCTTATATATAGGTGGCCTGTGTTTGGTCTGTAGAGACAGGGAAATAATATGACCAGAAACACATATACTGCTTGCAGACACAGACATGGTAGATTACATGTAACATGCTGGTCATGTGCCTAAGATCACACTGTGAGTCAAGCTTGATTTTAAAAGGATCTGGGTGAATAATGTGATTAGTTGTTGTCTTTAAAAATATGGAAGTACATGTTTTTTAATGATATGGTAGATTACATTTTGCATCCTGGTCATGTGCCTAAGATCACACTGATGAGTGAATCAAGCTTCACTTACAGTGTGATCTTAGGCACATGCCCAGGATGTTACATGTAATGTACCATATCTGTCTCTGCAAACAGTATGTGTGTCTCTGCCTAAGATCACACTGATGGGTGAATCTAGCTTCACTTATAGTGTGTTCTTAGGCACATGCCCAGGATGTTACATGTAATGAGAAATTAATGTTATGTCTTGCTTATATATAGGTGGCCTGTGCTTGGTCTGTAGAGATAGGGAAATAATATGACCAGAAACACATATACTGCTTGCAGACACAGATATGGTAGATTACATGTAACATCCTGCTAATCTGCCTAAGATCACACTGTGAGTGAAGCTTAATTCACCCAACAGTGTGATCTTAGGCACATATCCACAATATTACATATAATCCACCATCTCTGTCTCTGCAAGCAGTATGTGTGTCTCTGCTCATATTATTTCACTGTATCTACAGGCCAAAAACAGGCCACCTATATATAAGCAAGACATAACATTAATTAGTAAATCGTTTTTGACACAAAGCAAAGCACATGTAATGTAAATCAGCCTTTTGTTCTATACTAGTGTTTTTATTGTTTACTTATTGTAATTGCTATGTAATATGTTTGTAGTGGTCTATAATATGTTATTTTTTGTTTACCACAGATTATAATCATCTATACAAACAAAGAAAAAAAAGCCTTCGAAAGAAAGACGTGAAAAAGTTTATAAAAGAAAATTAAGGTCTAAGGAGAAAGAAAATCAAGAACCAACCAAAATAAAATCTTCAGAGAAAAAAAATGCTCCTGGTAAGCAAATAAAAAATTTTCTCAGGAACTTATTGAAATGTCAAGAAAAAAAATGTTTTTTGCAAACAAGAATGAAACACCGGTAATTAGAAAGAAGACAGGATGTCATTCTAAAAATGTTAGACCTGTACAAGGAGATGATATTTTGTATAAAAAAAGAAGGAGAAATCAATTTATTGAAATTCGTAGATGAATGTTTTATAACAGAATAGTATCAAATTTATTAGAAAATGTAAAGAGGTATCAAAAAAGACCGCTTTTTACAAGAAAAAATAAAACATAGTTAAGATTGTGGATGAAGCATTTAAAGTGAAAAATAAATTGTTTAGTTTAGTAATGAATAGAATTCGTACACTCGATAAGGTAATCAATGTGTTCAAATCAAAATGTAAGTGGAGGAGAGTAATTATTCAGACTAATTTTTGTGATGTTTTTTCTGGAGAATGGAAGCATAGTTCAAGTTCTGAGCCATTTTTGATGAAGAAAGTTACTTTCAGGATAATGATGTGATGCATGCAGTTGACACCAGTTGTCGAGCATATGAGGTGAAGGACGGTTGTCCGGTTGAAAAAGAAGAGATTGTGCCTAGAAATACAGAAGAGGTGTTAGCTGATGACGTTTTAGGGAGATGTCCTAAGGCTCCAGTGTATACTTGGAATTGTAGTAGTATTTGTAGTGTGCAACAGGATTCAATTAATTTGTTTCACACTTTCTAACAGACATATACTAAGAAAAGTGTGAAACAAAAAATGAACATTTTACAAGAGTTAGATCCTTGTAGAGTGAGAGAAAAAACAGGTTTGCAAGGGCATTCACTGGCTTGTCTTTCAAGAAAAGTATGTCAGAGTGTTTTTCACCATTTTAGGATGTTAGCAGTGCATCATAATAAAGTGAGGAAATTAGTGAGAAGGTTGTATTATGCAAAAGTCCAGCACTTAAACTAAAACAGTTAAACAGAGCTCTTTTGCATGGAACTGAATTAGATGTCAAAAACATTTGTGATGAAATTGAGTTTTGTTACTTTGGTGAAAAAGAGGTCAGTCCAGAAATTGATACAGTAATAGAAGGTAATGTAGAAGAGAATGTAGAGATTTTAAATACAGAAAAATTCGAAAATGAAATTACAAAGTTTAAGGTCAATTCAAGTGAAAGGTCTAATTTTTCTTGTGTGTGTTGTCAACGAACTCATTATAAGCATCAGACTAGATTAGATGATTTATATGTAAAAAGCAAAAAGGTAAATAATAATGAGTGGAAGGATTTTGCAACTTATTTCTTGGTAGAAAATTGTTTTGATTTGGGCTCTGATCAACGTATTTGTAAATATTGTTGTAATAAATTAAATGAAAACAGAATGCCTGCTAGAGCTGTTCATAATAATCTGGAGTTGGTAGACATTCCTTCTGAATTGATGGATTTAAATACCTATGAATCTATTCTGATTCAATGTGTACATCCTTTTCAGGCTATTGTTCGCATGGAGCCTAATACAGGGAAATTGCCTCCTTCAGATTTACAGAGAGGATTAAAGGGAAGAGATGTTTATTTGCCTCTAGATTTTAAGAAAAATATTGATACAATTGGTGTCGAAAAAGTAGAAGAGGAACCTCTGGTTATTTTAGTTAATGGTGTTCCGACAAAAAGTAAGAAAATCTGGCAAGAATTAATGGATGTTACCAAAGTCAAAAAGGCAACGTTGTATCTGGTAAAAAATAATCAGTACTATAAAAATGTGTATGTGGGAGAAGAGGAAACAACTGTACAAGACGACACTGATGTCTCTGCTGGGTAAATAGAAAAAGTTGATGTCTCTAGAAGTGAAGAAATTTATGAACATTATAGTGTTCATCCATTGCATTCCAAAGAAGTAATGGGGAATGCTATTGACTTGTTTCAGATGAAAAAAGCCGAAGGAAGTCCCATTAGTGTATAGGAAGAAAGTTTAGAAGCTCGTTGTTTTCCACAGTTGTTTCCAACAGGTGAAGGTGGACGATTTGACGACCGACCTGTTCAAATTCCTGCATCTGAATACCGGACTTCAAGATTATATGCAGAAGATCCACGGTTTTGTCAATGCATTCCATATTTGTTCCATCTACTGTTTGAGAGTGATTTGTCTGGACTTTCCTATGCAGTAAACCATACTGAAAAGTGCAACACATCTTCAAAATGTTTCGGCAAGGGATTTTATGGATAAAGTGAAACTGCAAGACAGTGTTTGGGAATCTCAGCAAATTAATCTCATGGCATGTCAGCGTGGTACTAACGAGTATTGGTACCGTCGTCATGGGGAATTGAAATGTATGCTAAGAAACTTAGGAACTCCTACATGGTTCCTCACTCTTAGCTGTGCTGAGTATGCTTGGGAAGACTTACTTGAATTTCTACGAGAGGCAAAAAAACATTGAAAATATTGAATACAAGACACCTGGAGAACTGTGCTCTTTGGATCCAGTTAATGTATGCAGATATTTCAATCATAGGTTTGAAGCTATGATGTCTTTTATTACAAACAAAAAAAATCCTCCGCTTGGAGAGGTGTTGGATTTCTTTTGGAGAAAGGAGTATCAAGCAAGAGGTGCTCCTCACATACATATGCTGCTATGGATTAAAGATGCACCAAAATTTGGAACAGATTCAGATGGGAAAGTGATGAGTTTCATTGAGCAAAATTCTACATGTGTTGTTCCGAAAAGTAAGAAGAAAATAACTTAAGACATCAAGTTTTACGCATTCAAACCCATCGTTGTGGGAAATACTGCCGTCTAAAATACAAATCCAAGGACAAGTTCTACACGAAATGTCGTTTTGCATTTCCACGTCCAGTAACATCGAAAGGAAAAGTCGACAATTTTATATCTTCTCTGCGACATACTGTGACAAGAAAATCACCCAAAAATACATACAACCTAAGAAGAAATGAGGAGTCCAAATACATAAATGACTACAACCCAGTAATTTTGTCCATGTGGAATGCAAACATGGATATTCAATATGTGGCTGACAACTCTATTGCTGTGGCTCGATATGTGACGTCTTACATCACAAAATCAGAAAAGACAGAACTGAAAGAAATGTGGAAGGAAATTTCAATTGAAAAGAGTCTAAGCAAGAAATTATACAGTTACAGTCTGAAGATGTTGTCGCATCGAGAAATTGGAGCATATGAATGTTCTGATCGGTTATCATCAGCAAGTCTATATGGCAAATCTAGAACCATCATTTGGGTGAGTCTAGGTCTTGCTGCAACACGAAACCGAGTTTTGAAATCTGTACAAAAAATAGAGTATTTGATGGAGAAAGAACCAGATAGTACAGATATTTTGAAGACAAACCTTTTGGATACATATTATCCAAATAGAAGTACTCACCTTGAGAACGTTTGTCTCTATGAAGTTCTGCAAACCTATACTTTCAAAAACAACATCACAGAAGACATCAATAAAGGTGTATATGCAGTAATTGGTTGTGAAGGCTGTCTAGTGAAACAAAGAAAAGGCCATTTGATTAATCATCAAAAATTGAGTTGTGAATCTCCAGACAATAGAGAATTTTATTACTTAGCTCTTTTCCAACTCTTTAAGCCTTGGCGTACAGAAGAGGAACTACTTGGAGATTTTCTTACTTATGAAGATTCGTTCAATGCAACCAAGGATACCATAGAATGTCCTGTTTTTTTCAAATTATCTGCAAATGTTGAACGAGGAAATACAGCAAGAAGCTACAATTGCAGCAGAGATTGCTAGAGACAGTTCTCAAGATTGTCAGAGTTCTGCTTCATTGAGTCAGGATCCACTAGGAGGAACAATTATACAAAATGAAGCTGCCACTGCCATGGATGAAGTCGAAAGAGCCATGGAACAAGCTCAGGAGGATGGAGTTCACTTAGAAGATTTGGAAAAAGAACTATACGTTGAGCAGAGACAAATATATGATGAAGTCAGAGAACACTTTGAGCATGGTTTATCTCATGACAAAAAAGAGTGCTCATGTACATCATTTATACCTGTCCGACTGTATGTGAGTGGAGAAGCAGGAACTGGAAAAAGTTTCCTGATTAAAGCGATTGCAACATATTTGCAGAAAACAACGGAGTCATCGCTCTCTTGTGTTGTTACTGCTCCAACTGGGTTGGCAGCACAAAACATTAAAGGGATTACTTTACATCGCTTATTGATGCTGCCAGTGGAGCATGATAACAAATTACAATACCACAAGCTATCTGGAGAAGCTTGTTATGAAGTTTCAAGAGTCCTAAAGAAAATGAAACTTCTTATCATTGATGAAGTAAGCATGGTATCAAATGTATTGCTTGCTTTTGATCATTTAAGAATGCAAGAAATTCTTAAAACAGAGTATGATGTGTTATTTGGAGGCAAACACATCATCGTTTTTGGAGATCTATTGCAACTAACTCCAGTGAAAGGACAGCCAGTGTTTAAAATGCTTACGCATGAAGATACCAGGAAGTGCCTAGAAAGCATTGGAAATGTTAACATATGGTTAAATTTCAAATATGCAGAACTGCTTCAAAATATGCGACAGGCAAAGGATGAAGATTATAAAAATATTCTACAAGATGTAAGAATTGGAAAACTAACTGAGCATGGCAAAGAAGCTTTACATGGACGATTAATTTCAAATTTGTTTCCAAAAGAAAACATTCTAACAGAGAATATTTTTATGAAAATTCCTGAAAACAAATCTGTTATATGCTTGATGCCAACTCTAAAAGAATGTTCAATCTTCAACAACAAAATGTTAAAGTTGGAAAATCAAGAGATTGTGAAACTGGAAGCTATTGATAAAATAGGACACGAAGGAGCAACTATTGTTTTGTCTGAAAAGTTGAAATCAAAATTGGATTCTTTAGAGAAGACAATATCTGAAACTGCTGGATTAGAAAAGACTCTCTATGCATCTTTCAATTGTCGTATAATTTTACGACGTAATTTACATGTGGAAAGAGGTTTAGTAAATGGAGCAAATGGTCATGTTGTTGATTTTGGGAATTACCGAAATAGAGATGGAATTGAATTTATAAAAATTAAATTTGATGGTATTGAAGAAGTACAACAAATCAGTCGTTTTTGCTTGTGAAAAATGTATATGTCCGCCGAAAACAGTTTCCTGTTTCTTTGGCATATGCAGTGACTATTCATAAATCTCAAGGTTTAAGTGTGGATACTGCTTTGGTGTTCAAGGAGGGTATGGCATATGTTGCTTTATCTCGAGTCAGAACTTTATCTGGATTGTACTTGATTGATTTTGATGAGACAAAGATAAATGCAGATCTAAATTGTGTAAAAGAATATAATAGGTTAAGAAGAGAGTATGCTCCAAATTTACATCAATATCCTCTATTTGAAAAGCGTGTGGTAGGCCGAAAAAGAAGAAATTATAAAATTGTAGTGAAGTTGTAGCAAAAAGAAAAAAAGAAGATGAACCAGTAATTGTAAGCCGAAAGGAAAAGGATTCAGGTAAAGATGTTGTTGGATTTCAGTTTGAAAACAGTTCTGGTGTCAACTGCTATGCTAATGTAGTGGTTAACGTTGTTTTTTCTCTCCAAACTGTACAAGAACAGATTGCTGAAAATTGTGATCAAACATTTTGTTCTTTAATAAATTCTGTGTTTGACAAATGTAGCAGTGATAGAACAAAAATACAAAGTGTTTCTGAAATTCAAAATGTTTTAGACATATGTTCTGGTCAAAAACAATTTTCACAGAATATTCAGCAAGATTGTCAGGAATTTCTAATGTATATGCTGGTTGTTTTACAAGATGAAGGTGTAGATGTAGAAAATCTTTTTGGCCTTTCTTATAAATGGCAGCATGACGACTACAATTACTCCTTTTCAAGTAGTACTACAATAAACACTGAAAGATTTATATATTTGACTTTACCAGACCGCAAATCAATGTCATTTAATAATCTAGTTATACAAGCTGTACTCAATGTAAATCTGCAATGCTATCAACATTATTCATACAAAGATATGGACAGTATGTAATTTTAATGTTCCAATGTAGACCTGATGGAACTAAATTGACAACTTTAATAAAAAATGTTGTGGCTTCTCAATTACCAATTTCAGGAAGAACCTTTACAACTGCAGCAATTATTTACCATGATGGTCCTTCAACAACATCAGGACATTACACAGCTTATTTAAAGTGTCATAAAGGATGGATTCACTGTAATGATACTCAATTGACTTTCAAACAACGTTTGCCTTCTGACTTACAAAATTCTTACCTAGTGTTCTTACAACCGAAATTTTAGGGAAGGGTAATTGGCCTATGAAGATTACAGCAGTTATTAAAATGTAGTTTGCTGTTCAAAATTACTTTCAAAGTGACAGTGATGAAGATAATCAAAAACATGTAGTTCTGATAGAGGTAGTATATGTATTTCACATAGTATGTGCTGTGAGTATTATAGAAAATATTAGTAAAAAGTAAGCTAGAGGTGGAAATAAAACTATTGTTTCATAATGTAAAAGATGTTGGAGCTTTTCTTTCAGAAACTTGGGTAAATGAGAGATTAAGAAGACTCTTGACTAATTTCCAAAGAAAAGGACTTTCCATATACTATTTGGCCTTGTGGAAAAGTAGATGGATCAAAAGTGAGTTTAGATATGTTTTTTCAAAATTTTACATTATTTAAGAAAAGTTTGTATGGGTTTTTTAAACACAATTATTTTGATTTTGGTTTTTTTTGCCCGCTGTTATATGATGAGTACTATTGAAGTCACTGTTTTAAGTGAAATTCAATATATTCTGAGAACAGCAAAAATAAACCATGTAACATGTTGTTGAAATCATTTTGTATTTTCTATTATTAAATATACATTATTTTTCCATTCTGTTATGCTCACTTACCTATTTCCACCCTCTTTCACTCCTCTTAACTCACCCTAACTGGCCTTTTTTCACTCTCCCTCTCCTCCCTTCCCTTATTCCACTTTCCTCACTTATCCTCATTCTCCACTTCTTCACGGCCCTTTCCCTCTCTCGCATCCACTACTTTCCAGCTGTCAGTCACTCTACTTCACTCCCCTTCCCCTTGTTTCCTTTCTTTGTTCCCTCAATAATTCCCCTTCTCTCACTCACCTTATTACACTTCACTCACTCCTTCTCTCACTTCCTCTGTCCTGTCACATCCTCACTCCCTTTCCATCACTCCCTGTCTCTTATCTTCAGTCTCTCGATCCTCTCACTCTCTCACTCCTCTTCCATCATGCTTACTCCCTACAACTCACCCATACTCCCTTATTTATCTTTCTTTGCTCTCTTACACAGTTCCTTTCTGCCACTCTTTCCTGCACTACCTCTATGTTCTCACTCCTTCACTTTCTTTGTCTGAAGCTCACTTGCTTTTATCCTCTTTTTATTTTCCCTTTTTCATCAGCCTCAGTCTCCTTCACTCACCCTCCCTCACTCTTGTTCCCTTACTTCAGTTTCTACAGTTATGCTTATTCATCATCTTTAACTACCCTTCTTCTTTCTCTCATCACACACCCACCTTTTCCCAGTTTTTTTCTCCAGTTTTCTTTCCTTTCTTTCCTTCCTTTGCTCCCTCAGTCATTCTCCTTCCTTCACTCACCTTACTGCTGTTTAGTCACTCTTTCTCTGACTCACCTCTGTTCTCTCATATTCTCACTTGTCTTCCCTCACTCCCTCTCTGTTAACTTCACTCCCATTGTCTCCTCACTGTCTTACAACCCTATATTCACCCTCACTCACCTTTCTTGCCTCATTGTCATTAATCCACCGTTATTCACTCCTGCTTCACTGTCACTCACTCCCCTTTCTTTCCTCCCCTTTCTGCCTTTAGTTTTCATAATGCATATTCCTTTAGGATCTTACTCACCTTCAGTTTATTTCTCTCTCCTGCTCTTGTTCACTGTCACTGAATGTATCCATGTCATTATCCTTTTAGTAATTTGCTCTCTCTCTATTTCTTTTTAACTCTCTCTGACCTTCACCATTCCTTTGTTTTTCTTTCTGAGTCCTTCACTTCTACTTTATCTCTTACTAACCTTTTATGACTTTTAATCTCCTACTTTTTGTCTTGCATTGTAAAATATATATTATAAATATTCTAACTTATTTTTTTTATCTTTCACAGATATAAATTTTAATGAAAATATGTAAATAAGTTTACATTACTTATAAGGTAAGTTTGATGTACAAAATTTACTTTCCCTATACTCTTTCCCTTAACCTCACTACTCTTCTCTGATGCTCCAACACCTCTGTTCCATTATTGCGCTTGCCTCACTTATTCAGAATCCCCACGTTTACTCCCCTTTTCCTCACTCCTTTCTCACACTCACCTTCTTTCAGACATTCTCCTTTACTTTCTTTCCTCTCTCTTCTCTTACTTCACTCCTTTACTCTTCTCCGTTCCCTTACTCTCCTTACTCCACTTCACTAACTCCTTCTCTTTCTTCTCTTGTCCTCTTACTTCTACACTCCCCTTCCCTCAATCTCTCTTTGTTAGCCTCATTGTCTCCGTCCCCCTTAGTCTCTCACTCCTCTTCTGTCACGCTCACTGCCTATAACTCAGCCATACTCCCACACTCACCTTCTTTCAGACCTTCTCCTTTACTTTCCTTCCTCTCTCTTCCCTTCTGTTGCTCCTTTACTCTTTTCCCTTCCCCTACTCTGCTTACTCCACTTCACTAACTCCGTCTCTTACTCCCTCTGTCCTGTTAGTTCGACACTCCCCTTCCCTCATTCTCTCTTTGTTAGCCTCATTCTCTACATCCCTTTAGTCTCTCACTCCTATTCTATCACGCTTACTCCCTATAACACAGCCATATTCCCACACTCATCTTCTTTCAAACCTTCTCCTTTATTTCCCTTCCTGTCTCTTTCCTTCTTTCGCTCCTTCACTCTTTTCTCTTCCCTTACTCTCCATACTCCACTTCACTAACTCCTTCTCTTACTCCCTCTGTCCTCTTACTTCTATCCTCCCCTTCCCTCATTCTCTCTCTGTTAGCCTCATTCTCTCTAACCCCTTAATTTGTCACTCCTCTTCTATCACGCTCATTTCCTATAACACAGCCACACTCCCTCACTTATGTTTCTTTCTTCCCTCAATCAGTCCTCTACTCTCACTTTTTCTTTCACTTTCTCTGTCTCTTCACTCCCTTACTCCCCTTGTCTCACACTCACTTGCCTTTATCCAGTCTGTATCTCCACTCTTTCCTCAACATCACTGCTCTTTTCTTACCCTTCAACTACCCCGTTCCTTTACTACATTTTCTTCACTTATCCTCATTCCACTTGTTCACTCTCCTTCTCCTCACTCACCTCCCATACTCACCTTCTTTCAGTCCCCCTACTTCACTTCCCTTCCCCTCTCGTCCCTTTCTTTGCTTTCTCACTCATTTTCCTTTCCTCTCTCAGTTACTCCTTTTGAATTTGTTAAGAATACAGCTCTTTTTTGAGAATTGGAGGTAGTTCTAAAAAGAACTGTTTTTTTTTCTTTTTTCGTTTTTTTCTCAACAAAAACAAAAACAGGGAATGCAAAACTGCTCAACAGGAGCAAAAAAAGGGGAACAATTTAGTGCTGGGGAGGGCAGCGGTGTTCTTGCCTCTTGCGTGTAATGAGGTTGATGCTCTGCTCCCCATAGCAAAGCAATTCATCGCATTGCCTGCATTTTATAGTAATATCATTAAAAACAGGTTGAATGTTCGGAATCATCTCTAATTCCGCTGCACGTCCTCTCCCTGATGTTGTGGCTCCTCCTGTTGATGTAGAGGCACCATCTCTTGGGGGATTACGTGCCAGGTCTCAGACACTCTCCCGGGCATAGTTCTGAGGATGCCTGCGTTGAACGTGGCGAATCATGGTTGAATTTCCAAAACTGTACTTCCTTCTGGGGTCTCCTCGGGAAAGGACAGTTTGGCAGATTTCAACTTTGGGAGCATTCACCTTTTTTAATCCTTCATGTATTGAAAAAAACTTCCAAATAAAATGTTCCTTGACCTTGGGCTGAGGAGGCTCTTCATCAATGAAACCATCTGACTCCTCACTGCTGCTGGGTGATCTGGCAGCCATTCTTTCCACAAAATGGTAGGACAGAAAAAAACAGGTCTTGCTGTCACCAAAGTGAAAGAAGAAGTGAAGGAAAAGGGTGGGGTTTTCATTAGTTGTAAAAAAAACTGTTAACAACCAATGAAAAGAATTATTTTAAGGTCACATGACCTGACGCGCTTACGCTGCGCGCACCGGATCGCTTCCCGGGGCGCTTACGCAGCGCGAACGTAGGCGCTTCCGGGGGCGCTTATGCGGCACGCCTGAATGACGTTTTGGTTGCTTTACGGATATACAAAATCATTTTCATTCGGAAAATCAAAAATACTACTTCTATAAGTATGGTACTGAATGTCTTGCATTATTACTTAGTTTTCATACATTTTTTTTTTACGAACGCAGAAATAGCGCTCTCGCTGCGCTCTCCGGAGAGCTTACTGGTGCGCGCACCCTGAGCGCTCCAAGTCAAAATAATACGGGTAAGCTCACTGGTGAGCGCACTCTGAGCGCCCCAGGACAAAATGATAAAAATAACGATGAAAAATAAATTGAAAATAATAATTTTTTATTTTAACAAAAATAATAATTAATAGTTATAAAAAACAGCTAATAAAAAAAAACAGTTTAAAAATGGTAGGTTACAAACTCGATATATAAAGGAGTTCGTTTTTAAAAAAACCTTTGAAATTCACTGAAAAAACCATAGGTTTCACAATCGTTATAGTTAGGATTTAGCTTTTAAAAAACCTTTGAAATTCACTGAAAAAACCATAGGTTTAACACTCGTTATAGTTAGGAATTAGCATTTAAAAAACCTTTGAAATTCACTGAAAAAACCATAGGTTTCACACCAGTTATAGTTAGCTGGACATTTTACTCATACAAAACCATTGAAATTCCCACGTTTTAGTTAGTTGGACTCACTATAATTCGCGCGCCCGCAATCTACTGCTGATGATGTCACATATTACATCATTCATGACATGGTCAGTGACATCACTGATGACATCACGGATGACATCTCAAATGACATCACTGATGACATCACTGATAACATCTCAAATGACATCACTGATCACATCACTGATTACATCATCCATGGGATAATACAATACATCTCCTCACACTCTAATCTAACCTATGCTACACCTAGTGTTAAATACAAACTACCATTCCTGAAACCATTGACACAGTAAAACCACTTACCACATACGCACTCACTGATTTCTAGGTCTACACACACATTTAGTCATTCACCCATACAATCTTTCATACATAGAGTCACTCATGAATACAACAATATCATATGCACTCATACACCTATACAGACACCATCGCACTGCCACTCATCCATGGAGTTACTCACACACCTAGTCAGTCATGCAAAGAATTAATCACACTCATCTATACAGTTATACAGACAACAACTCAATTATACAAACATATACTAACACATACTTACTCTCTTATACAATCACTGATACAAGTACACATTGATCCATACAGCCACTTGCACAATCACTCGCTCTCATGTATAGTCATTTATATATGCCAACTCTCACATGCACTGTGTTTAACATATGTACTTTCTTGGACATGTAGCACTGAGATATCCATTCACTCACCAACACAGCCATGCACACAGTCAACCGCCCATACAGCTGTTTTCTCATACACTCTTGAACCCATACACCTAGTTAATCAACTGCTCACACATCAATGCACAGAGTCACACACCTCCCATCCACCCACACACACACTCAGTCTCCCAAACAAATAGTTGGGCAACCAATCAATAACCCATATAGCCACTCATATAGCTACTGATCAACACATGCAGCAGCTTACACAACAACAGACATATTTATGCACACATTCAGACAGTTTAGTCACTAACCCATACATTCAGTAAGACACATTTAATCACTCACTCATACAGTCAGTCACACACCAACTAAATCTTTCATCCAGACACTTATACACCCAATTTAAATTTTATTAATATATGATTTGGAACTCAATTGAGATCCACATATGAGCGAAGCATAAAAACAACAAAAATTACAAAACATAAAATCCTTAAGATGCATTCTATAAACACAGAAGCTGAAATATGGAAATCATATCCGTTAATATAATTCTAAGAAACATTTAAAGAAGTAAAAGATTCTGTATCAAAACTTTTCATTGGG
This sequence comes from Lissotriton helveticus, assembly GCF_964261635.1. Classification (NCBI taxonomy): domain Eukaryota; kingdom Metazoa; phylum Chordata; class Amphibia; order Caudata; family Salamandridae; genus Lissotriton; species Lissotriton helveticus. Next base: position 56,181,867 of record NC_136059.1, read on the forward strand.
GGGGTTAAGGATAGCATTGATTAAAGATTTGGCAGATAAAATGCTTGATTGTAAACAAATTGGTCTCACCCACTTTCGGCGATGAGCCTTTAGGGCAGGACATATGAAAAGGATATGGGCGATATCCTGGATCGAATTATTGTTGTTACATAAATTACATTTATCGGAAGAACCATGCCATCTAGCTAGTAATTTATTTAAAGGGAGGAGATCTTGCCTCAAGAGGAACCAAAAACGGCTTAAGCCGTGAGGGAGGTTCCAAGAGGCATAAAGTTGTATGTGTTTAAATAAGTAAGAATTGACAAACTACGTAGCACCTTTCTTTGTGATAATGGCATCTCTAACCCTCCTAAAACTTAGCTCCCATGTAGCCAGTCTTAGGGTTGACTTTAGCTGATGTGAAGATAGCAAAAAAAGAGTTCATTCCTCCAATTTCAGTAATGTGACAGCCCTTCTGAAATTCTTTATAAGTAAGGAATATTCTTTTAGGGAACCCAGTAATGCTTTCTTAATAATACATCTTAAAGTGGCCGGATTACCCTTGGCTAAGCAAGAGACCCAACATATTACTCCCGCCAGGGCCTGTACCCAACTACTTCGTATGCCATATTCAAGTCGAAGCGATTCCACTGTACAAGCATTATTGACTGTAGTTAGATGTCGCAAAAGTCTGCCCTCAATGGTATCTAAAAAACCCCATTGCCCCAAATCAATAAGCTCGATGCCATAGAGCAGAGAGGCTGGAATTTTTGCTCGGAAGGCCTCTAGCAAATGGACAAAATGTCTTTTGCCGATGGCTTTATAAAGAGCACTCAGTCCATTTCCCTGTGTCTTGGCCTTCCAAATGTTGTTATCTATGTGAGCCTTATCGCTCAGGTTACCGCATACTATTTTCCCTAAAAAAACATAGGATTTTACAATTTCCAGCTTCTCACTGCCTAAAGACCAACTAAAATTCCCAGATTTTGATTTTTTCCTCCCCATCATACACATTACCTTGCTTTTAGAGATGTTGATCTTCAAATGGTGGGACTCGGCAAATACATGCAATGCATGCAGACGATTATTAAGACCTTTCGGAGTAAGGTCTAGAAGTAATATATCATCTGCATACATTAAGCATGCAACCGGTTTATCCCCTTAAGTGGGGGCAATTCCTTCGCTTAAGGATAAGGTCTGGGGGAGGTCGCAAACATAAAGGGAAAACAATAGTGGAGCTAATAAACAGCCCTGTTTAAGACCATTGGCAGAGGGGATTGCTTGGGATAGGCCTCTCTCTCCTCCCAACAATACTCTGCACCAGGTATCGGAGTGGAGGTCCTGAACTAGATTTAGCAGCCGAGCTGCCATACCAAAAGCAAGTAGTTTCTTCCACAGCAAAGGACGGTCAACTTTATCGAATGCCGTGGAGAAATCTATGAAGGCTGCATAGACTCTCCCTCCTCTGACCCTGATATGTTTATCGGTTATTACTTGCAGAGCTGTTAAATTATCCATGGTGCCATACTTCTTTCGGAATCCCGTCTGTTCAAGGGGAAGTATATTAGCTTGATCCACCCAATAAATAATTTGTTTCAAAAGGCATCTTGCAAAGACTTTGCCAATTGCATCCAAAAGGGCAATTTGGCGATAATTTTGTGGAGATAGCCGGTCACCCTTTTTTAAAAAGGGGCACCAGAATACTCCCTTTCCACGAGGGAAGAATCTTTCCGCTGGAAAAACAAGTGTTAAACATGGGGCATAGCAATTTTCTCCATTTTGCACTACTTTGCTTTAGGACAGAGATTGGAAGTTCATCCGGCCCCATTGCCCCGGAAGAACGCATTTCCTTAATTGCTATTTCAATATCCTTTTCAGATAAAGGGACCAAAGGCTGACTATTCTCAATAGAACCTATACGGGGAATTGCGGCTCCATTACTTGCATAAAGGGCTGTTACATCATCCACATATATTTGTTCTTCGATGGGGAAAGGAATCGGTCTTGTTCTTGCTCCACAGCCCTCACATATGAGGGACCAGAACTGTCTCATTTCTCCATTAAAAGCAGACTCACTTAATTTTATCCAAATAATATCCTCCCCTTCTTTTTGTAATGTTGCCTGTAACCTTCTCCTCCTTCTTTTTAATAAGGCTACTCTACGCAATACTTCTGCCGATTTACACAGATATTGTTCCCTTACTAACTTATTTATTTCTATATTAAGTAGACGCAGGGGACTAAAGGGTATTGCAAAACACCTTTTCTTATTTGTTTTTTTGTTTTTTTAGCGACCAAAATCACTGCCTTCATAAAATCTAGGAAGCACACAATTTCAGAACTGTGCCAAATAGCAAGGTCATTAATTGCGACATCAAGAACACTCTCCAACTCTTGTTCAGCTTTTGTGTTTCAATAGTACCTTCCTGATTTCGCTCCAAAACTTACCAGATCACTATTTAGTGACCATTGGTCGGATTTGGGAGGGTTTATATTCACAGAGGTAGAAAGTAATTGTGGTCGCTAAAAAGGGTTTCAATAACCCTAAGATCCTTTAATAGGGCAACGGTAGAATTCTCTACTATCACAAAATCTAATATGGATTCTCCCTGTTGAGATTTATGAGTAAAATTTGCAGGGGAATCAGAGGGGAGCCTTCCATTCGCTATGATCCCGTCCATATCGGACAGTTCTTTAAGAAGTATCTTCCCTCGCTTGTTTGTTTTAATATTCTCAGGGAAGAGAGCTTGGGGGATCTGTAATGATTCTTCTTTATATTTATCACGGAACAGGCTCATACTTAAGTTAGAGATTTTACAATTCAAGTAGCCAACTAGGATTATATTAGGAGGAGGAGATTTCTCCCTAATACTCTGAATATAGACAAAAACCCTTTTCAGAGTTGCGTTAAAACTAACTTCGGGGGGAATATAAGCGTTGATCAAAACTAAAGGTTTAAGCGCATCAACATTGTCATAACTAAACAACGTTACAGCCTGAAAAAGGTTACAAGGATCCAAATAGTGAGAGAAATTCCATTTTATCCGATTGGATAATAGACAGGCAATACCCCCACTCGCATGGCCTCTCCTGGAGGGGACAGCTCAACCCTCCAGTACAAAATAATCCCTTCCTATCTGAATTTTCTCCGAACACCATGTCTCCTGGAGACAAATCAAACTAGCTTTTAAGGACAGGAGGAATTGAATTTTTTCAGGGCAGTTCTTCAACCCAGCAGAATTCCAAGATAGTATCGTTATATTATCGCTAAAGATGAGGATGGAGCGGGTACTTAATAGTCAATTTCCTCGAGAGAACACCAGGTAACCAGTTCCAACGGAGATTTTCACCCACAACCTTATCCTGGGGGGAGGACATAGGAGGATTAGAGTAAGATACAAGGCGGAGATCTTTTGATATACAATCATCAAAACCACCAGACTGTTCTACATTTCCAGAGGTTACCTGCAAGAAAGATAAAGAAGACCCCACAGGCCTAGAAGACTTTAACGGTCTACCAAAGGGGAAATTCACCCAAAAGGGCATAACATCGATCCCTCTACTCTGGAAATCTTCCGACCGCTGTAGAATTAGATTTACTACTAATTTAGAATAGTACTTTACCCTCGTTAGATTTCCACCCTCTATCTTCAGAATCCGTACTAAATCTATATCTGCAGTTTGTAGTAATTTCAGATTTGCTGATTCCTGAAAATATTTAAGGAGTGATGATCTATTTAAGATGCAGTCAGCATCAAATAGGGGGAAGAAGTCAAGAGTAAGGCTATCAACACTTTCCTCCTTAGGAATTTCGGGAGATTTTTGACAAACCACTACTCCTTCCATTTTATCGGAGTGGGGACTGGACAAAGGGTTAAGAGCTGAGGAAGCCGAACCAGTAATAATCTATTTTTTTGAGGAACTGAGTTTAACAGATCCCCTTTAACCGTATAGGGCCCACCAAAAGAACAAGGAATTAAAGGTAGGGGGACAGATCTTTGTACTACGGGGATTGAGGTATCCACAGCTCCTTTTACGTCCTCACTTTCATCTTTTGATACCAACAGAGAGACCTGATGTAATTCATCATTTGAGAGCATTTACAGGTTATCTCCCAAAAGAATTTTTCTCCGCCTATTTTTTTCAATTCTTCTAATTAGTCTCCTCTTTTTTTTCCCATTCTTTTTATATTTCCCTGAATTTTCCTTTTTTCTATTGCCTTCTGGTTCTGGAACCTCCTTGTCTCCCTCACTCTGCTGTTTATTAAAGATCGGGAAGAGGTATTTGCCTTCCTTAGGATCCGTTTCGTGTAGATCCTCTATTGTTGGAGGAAGTTCTGTACCTTTCTTTGACACCATTTCATGTAAGACCTCTATTACTGGAACAAAATCAACTATACAGTTTGAGACAGGGGTTCTAAGTGGGAGGACTAATTGTTACCTATCGTTAGATAGATGGGAAGTATTAGAAATCCCATTTGACTTAGGGACTTTCTGCTCTACAAGATCTTCTCCATCAGCCTCTAAGATTGGGCTGATTTTGTTCTCGTGTCTGTTGTGCAATAAGACCTTCAGTATTTGGGTGACTGTTTCCAGTACACAGTCGGAGCCCCCAACAAATTTGTCTAATAATGACAAAATGAGAGAAAGCAAGTTCAAGAGAATATAGGCAGTCCGAGACAGGTTTATCCAACCTAGGCGGAAGCAGGGCATCAATACCAGTTATGTTAAGGTTAGAGCTTGTCGAAGTGTTTAACTGGGAGATATTCGAGGGAGTACTGCTATAAAGATGGAGAACAGGTGGAGCTGATGTTACAGGAGTTTTTGTAAAATCCCTAACCTTATCAGTATCAACCTCAATATATCTCCTGCAGAGCTCTATATCCAAATCAGAAGAAGATAGGTATTTATTATACACTCCTCTAGGCGAGGAAGGGCTAGGTTCATGGTGTTTGGATGGAGGCTCACTAGTTTTAGGAAGGGAAACATGTTCTGTCACCCCCCCCCCACATGTAAGATAGCTTCTGGAGGGGTTTGTAGGGGGAGAAGGGATTGTTTATTTTTATCCTTTGATGCATACAAGGGGGGAGACACACAATTGTCCGAAGAGGCCAAGCCTTCCGTTGCTGCAACTAGTGTAATAGCTCCCTTTTCCATGTATTCTCATGCACCAAACCCACAGTACTCAATCCCATCAGAGAGGTGGGGGCTTTTACCAAGTCATCGTGAGTAGGCTCTGCAATTGTAGCTCTATTCTTCCCCCTTTCCCAAAGGTTGAATAACTGACAAGTGCCCTTGAGTTGCGCAACATGATTAACCTTATTGCGAAGGGGATTCGATTTTGTTTTGGAACACGACCTTCCAACTAATAGTCTCCCAGACCTTAGTTTTTTGGCCGTCATTTTGAATTAATCTAGAGAGGGCACAAAGAGTCGCGGGAACAGCAATACACACTAAAACAGTCACCGACCTGCAATATGACGTTATAACAAATAGAATAATGTTTAAGGAGGGTGGGCACAGCACAGCCTTCTTCAGCCTCTGGGGGGCTCAGAGGGCCCGCCCTTTGCCCGGGCTTAGCCCCGTGCTTGGTCCCGCGCGCGTCCCGCGTGCGCGGTTATGGGCTCTCCTATATGCAAAACGGGAGGGGGCGGGAAGAGTCGCAGGTGCGCCTGGTGGCTACGGCGCTCTGCCTGCTGGGACTCGCAGTCCCGCGCCCGCTGGTCAGTCTTAGCAAAGTCAATGACTCCCCTGTAAATATCCCGGTAGGTAAGATAATCCTTGCTGGCTCAGAAAGAAGAGTTCTCCTCCTCAATGTCGGCAAATGTAACTCTCCACAAACGGCTTGCAAGCGGCTCCCGCGAAGCGGGGGCCGCGTGCCGTTATCAGGTGCAGAAGGGGGAGGGGGCGGGAAGAGTCGCAGGTGCGCCTGGTGGCTACGGCGCTCCGCCTGCTGGGACTCGCAGTCCCACGCCCACTGGTCAGTCTTAGCAAAGTCAGTGACTCCCCTGTAAATATCCCAGTAGGTAAGATAATCCTTGCTGGCTCAGAAAGAAGAGTTCTCCTCCTCAATGTCGGCAAATGTAACTCTCCACAAACGGCTTGCGAGTGGCACCCTTATACACCCACTTATTCTTAAATATGTAAAACATATTTAAACTTTACAGAAACACACAGTCACTGGATGATGTCATCAGTGATGTCATTTGAGATGTCATCAGTGATGTCATTTGAGATGTCATCAGTGATGTCATCAGTGATGTCACTGACCATGTCATGAATGATGTAATATGTGATATCATCAGCAGTGGATTGCGGGCGCGCGAGTTATAGTGAGTCCAACTAACTATAATGTGGGAATTTCAATGGTTTTGTATGAGTAAAATGTCCAGCTAACTATAACTGGTGTGAAACCTATGGTTTTTTCAGTGAATATATATATATATATATATATATATATATGCTCCCACTTACATACCCATTCAGGTAATTATGCACCCACTTACAGATTCACTTGGAGAGTGATGCAGCCATTTGCAGAGCCTCTCAAAGACTCATGTACCTACCTATGCACTTAGTCATAGACTCATACGTACAGCTTCTTACCTGCTTAGAGATTCTTACACCCTCTCACAGAACCACCTGGGTACTCATGCACACATTAACAGACCCACTCAAATACTCATGCACCCGCTTACAGACTTACTCAGGGAGTCACACACCCATGTGCGCACCCACTCAGAGGCTCATACACACATTTATGGACCCACTCACATTTATATTCACAGACCCACTGAGACACTCATACACCCACTTACAGATCTACTCAGACACTCATATACCCATTCACACAACCATATATTCACTCTCACACTTATCATTATGATGTCACTGACCATGTCATGAATAATGTAATATGTGAAGTCAAAAGCACTGCAGTGCGGGCGCAAGTTATAGTTAGCTCAGCTCACCGTTTTGATCAGTTACGTATGCACACCCAAATAGATACATAAGAATTACACAGTAAAGCGTTTCAGTATTTATTGAAGCATTGTGATTCTGAGTAAAATACTTGGGCTGCAATGATTAATGGAGAGAACTGAATAATTTGATTAGCATTACAAAATGATAAAAAAAGATGCACAATTCAATAGTTTTGGTGATCACAGAAAAAAATATGCTTGCATACAAGTTCTGTAAAATATTGTACTCCTACCCAGCACATTCTACATTATCATGCCTAAGGTGAATGGATCCGCCAAATCCCTATCGGGTGGTCTAACTCCCAATTAAATGTGGGTAAGTGTCAGCAAACTGCCCTTCTTTGTGTAGTGTTGGACAGGATTACTTACATGCAGTGACAGGAATCCGCTAAGTTGAAATTCCAGCATAACTGACCTCTCAGTGTCAACAAAATGCTCCTCTTCATAAGCGAAGACTTTGTGTCATGTATATCATAGCATCCTACATGTTGCAATGCAGAAGCCCCAATCAGATTGCTGTTTTTTATTCTCTTGTAATAGTTATGTTGCCGAGCGACCACAACCAAATAACATATTGCATGCTGAACTTAGTCCTTGTACAGAATGTTCAAGGTATTTGATAGAATGACTAAGTATGGGCGAAATTTCTGAATTCGTGGTACGCGAATTCGCACGAAAGCGAATCCACAAAATCTGCAAATTTGTCGTTTGTTTGTTTTTTGCGTGTTCGCGTTTTTTTTTTCAGCGCATCTACCGCAAAGTTGCCCATGCGGTCATACATGGGCGCGGCCATCTAGTTTTCAGTGATCACGTTGCGTATTTCCATTTCCGGGTGCTCGTTGCATGATCGCGTTGGGCATTTCCTACATGCGGGCGCAATTACGCGTTCGCGTGCGTTTTGTTCGTGCTTGAGGGGGAAATATCGCGCAAACTTACCCACGTGGTTGCAATGGGCACGGCCATCTTGTTTTTCATTCATTGCTATGGTTCTGGGCATGCTTTTTCAATCCTCCCCTAATATTTGCGCTCCTTTCTTTCAACTTTTTTTAAAATCTTTTTTACTCATTATCTATCCCTATATTTTTCTACATCTATATTTTGTGTTTTTTTCAACTTTTCGTTACTTTAAAAACAACTTTTTTATCCTCTTTTATTTTATTTACCTTTTCCATATTCTTTCCTAGTTTTTATTTAACTTTACTGTCCAGGACCATGGCAAAGGAAGCCGGGAAGAACCAGAAGGGGAAGGGTCCCGCACGCCGTACCCGGCTCCCATGCGGGCGCTTAATGGGGGAGGCAGTAATAGCCCCGGAGATTTGTAGCGCTGTGGAGGTGGCCACACTGGTTTTCTTCGTTCAGCGCCACCTCCTCAAGACCGTCGTGGCAGTCGGCAGGCCCGGTACTGGGTACGGGCTCCGGGAGTGTAGCAAGCTATGGGGGAAGGTATGCCGGGCCATGGACCTGGAGTCTGGGGTCCGGCGCACCTACAATCAGGCGACGCACCGGTAGTCCGATGTCCTGGACCGGGAACATGACCTGCTCGACCTGCTAGGCGTTGAGATTCCTGGGCTTGGTGAGTAGTAGTAGCTATTTAATCACTACTCTGTTTTCTCCTGCTCTATGTTATCATATTGCAAATGTTTATTTTTTTCCAAAGAGCAAGAATGCTGCCGATCACATTGCATTTAAATTATGTTTCAAAATCTTCTGTGATTGCAGGTGCTCACCTGCTCAGTGGCGGTGCTACTATGCTTACTTGTTTTCAATTTTGTGCTCATTTGGCCTGAGTGATTATGTATGAGTGTACTTTACAGAACTGCGTAATGCTAGACACTAGAGATTACATTGCATGTAAATTATGTTTCAAAAGCTTCTGTGATTGCAGCTGCTCGCCTGCTCACTGGCGGTGCTACTATGCTTACTTGTTTTCAATGTTGTGCTCATTTGGCCTGGCTGATGATTATGTATCAGTGTACTTTACAGAAATGCGTAATGCTAGACAATAGAGACTCAAGTCCAGTCCTTCTTTGTACTCCTGCCACTAAGAAGAGATAGTGGTGGTGATCATGACGGACTGTGTTTGTCACTTCGCGTGCTGCGGAGTGCTGCCTGCCAGTCCTAGTTGAACCTTTTTGTAGTTGGTTTAGTGAGTTACATAACCTTCCAAGTAGACGGTCCGAGAATCCAGCAATACTATATCCTAGTAGACCACATCAGATAGGTCAATACATTTAGTGCAATTGTTGTCTATTCCCCGAAATAATTTGTTATTCTTTTTTTTAAATGTTTGATTTGGTTGACAACAATCATCCATGTTTGTGTCTTTCTTTCATGTTGTACATCAGCTTCCCCCAGGGGCAAGAGGACACAGGAGGAGGTAGCGGCGCCGGCGGAGCAGGAACAACACAAGGAAGGCCAGGATAGGTCCGCCGAGGGCTCCTCTGCTGGCCCCAGTAAGTTTTCCTGTTAATAATATTAATTATACTTTCCTATCTTTTACAGTACCTATTTTTTCCAAATGTTCCTCATTCTATTTTTTCCTAAATCGTCTTTGATCTTCTTGTAGACTGTTTCTAAATTCTTATCCTGCCTCTACTATGACTCCCTGTGGTACTACTAGATTATTATTAGTCTGCCTGTGTAGCTAACTAAGCTTGCACAGTTGGCAAAAGGTGTTAAACAAAACTCCTATTCTATTCAGCAATAGCTCTACGCACTGAGTGCAGTCCTCTGGGTTGTCCATAATGTCTATTGAAGTCTTCTAAATGTTTATGCTTTGACAATTCCCAACAATAAAATGTCAAAGGCCACCAAGAATAAGATACTAGTTTATGTTTTGATTGGATAGGACAATTCATACTACTTTGTTGCAGGGACTATTTTGCACAAACACAACTATGGAAAGAAATAAGGCATTGGGTTTAAATTATAATAGGCACAGTTAGACTTTCCACATACCTCAGTCATAAAAGAAGTTGAACCACAATCTCCTTACTGACTCGCTAGTGTGTCAGAGTCATTATTTAGCTCCCAAATGCAGTGATGATCTCCAATGATTATACAACCCAGTACATAAGACTACGGAGTCAGAGTCCTGACCTCTCAGAGCCACGGACTAATGCTTGCAAATTGCAAACCCTTTCGCTCAATCACTCATGACCAAAAACCACAGAGTCTATGTAAGTTTTAAAGCTTTGTTAAAAGTAAAAACATTTATTAAAATCAACTTCATATAAGATAAACGGTGAAGGATTGAAAACTGAAAAGTGGCTGATTTCACACATTAATTGTGGTAGAGCCCTCACCTGGTTGGAACTTAAAGTCTTGGTGGGGATGAATAATTGACGACTCCGTCCAACATGATATGATGATGATCTTGCCCTTGCTCTTAGAAGGGAAGCTTCTGTCTGTTATGAGAAATATGATGCATGTTAAAAAGCAAGCATTCATAATTTGTGCCAAAAAGTGTAGCATCACATGTTATGGCTAAGCATAAATAAAAAACACCCTTCCCTGAAGAAAGGGAAATTTGTAGTTTAGACTAGAGTCACAAATTAGTAAATTTGTTTATGTAGTACTAGTAAAATGTTTCCATTCCTAGACAAAAAAGGGAGTGGTCTATATGGCATCTAAAAATATAAAATGTATTTTCTAGGTGGAACATCGGCACAGCCAAGCACCAGTGCCGGGGCCAGCGCGGAGGTGGGCACTTCAGGGTTGGACGCGGTGCAAGAGCCATCAGGAACTGCTGTGGGGGATGCCACGGGAGTGGTGGGCAGTGGTTAGCAAAGCCATTATTTTCCGTTACTTATTGAGATTGCAGACTGCAGAGTGGGCTCTCTGCAGGGGTGTCTATGTTGTACAGTACAAGTACACTTTACTGTTAAGAAGACTTACAAATTTAGAACTAAGTTTTTGTCAACCAGGTAGAAGACATTCACCCTTGAATTCTCATTAGCAATTGCATTAGCAGCGGGAGTTGACGAGTAACAAATGGCCTCCTCTAAATGTGACTTCAACTCAGCTGTGAAAGTTTTATCGAGAAGCCAAGTCAGATCAGAGATCAACTTGATGGATGGGATGAACGAAAAGGGAAAGAAGGATGTAAGGAAGGACGAGCGAGTTGAAAGTAATGACTGGCAATGAATGATACGTCTTTTTGAATGCTGCCCGAGGTGGCTGGGAATATGATGCATGGCCAGTTGAAGGCTGAAGCAAGGATGGGTGGAAGGAGAAAGGAAAGAGGACTGCCTGGGTGGGTGAAACAGAAACTGTATGTGTGCGCAATATAACCTTAGGTTCAAATTCAAATGCATGGATGCATGGCTGGCGGTTTCCAAAATAAAATAAAAAGGTTGTTTTTCCGTGAGAAAAAGTAAGGTTTGTCCAGTTGAGACATTAAGAAGAATGATTGACATTTACTTTGAGTGGATGGATGCCTGGATCATGGTACTTGGGTGCAAGTTGACTGCGCTGGCATTATGCCGGCTTCCACAAGTTTACGTGCCAATTTCGCTAAACAAGAGAGAAGAAGAAGAAGACTGGTGTACTGTCTGAGTCTAATGTAGTGAGTCCATATAGTGCTAGTAGAATTCCTGAAACTCCCACTAATGTTAGAGCAGAGGCTGACGAAGTGGGAGGTTAGCTAGATACAGGCCACAAATGTTATGTACTGTGCTTGTAAGTTGCTATTGCTACTGTGACACAACTTTCTGCTGAATTATTTTGTGTTAATCTTAAAGAGCATTGGTTACAGTATGTTTTTCTTTCTTCATATAGATGCTCCTTCCAAACTAGCACGGAAGGAGCTTGCTAGACGGACATGGCAACAGAAGCTGGAGGCAATTGTCACCGAATATTGGCGGCTGGTGGCCCAGAAGGAGGAGGACATGCAGTCTCAGTCAACATCTACAACATCCACGACAGCTGCATCCTCCTCCGCTCACCCTGGGTCATCCAGTCAGCGCAAGCCTTCAGCGGTACGTAGCCGTGTTACCGCAGCCACCCGCCACGCAGCAAAAAAATAAACTGCCCCCCACAGCAGGTGCAAGGCTCGTCTGCACCGCTTGACCCCCTGAGTGTCCAACCTTGAGCAGGAGGTGGGGAGACTGAAAACTCTGCAGGGAGCCCTTTTGGGGGAGTGGGAATTGGGCGATGGCGTTTTGAAACTTTTCTTCGGGACATTTCATGGACATTGGCTGGGGTTAGGGAGGGGGGGTGTGTCGGTCTTGTGGGTTAGTTTATTTTTGTTAGGGTGTAAATGATTATTTATTTTCAAATTCAACATAGCATACGTGTTTTTACTGTTTTGTGGTGGAGGTGGGGGGGTTAACTCAACTGTACGTTTGTTTTCCTGAAAGTTAACTGGCTGGTTGATTCAAATTGTCCAATCGCCCACATTTTTTGAAAAGTGCCACTGACAGAGTTAGTGAATTCAATTGTCCTACTACTTTACTAGTAGTACCGTCAGTCTCTCCTCACCTCCTACTCCATTATTCTTCCTCCCCCAAAATGCTTATCTTACCTGTGATTCGTGTTTGAGAATAGGGCTAGGCACAGGGCTGGGTGCATGGCAAATGGCGATTAAGGTTGAATCCTGGACAGATGAAATGTCATCATTGTGGTGTTGGTAGTAGTAGTGGTACACTACACACTGGCAGTAGCAGCATATGAAAAAAAGGAAATGAAACATTGAGTGGCCCGAGCGTAGCATTAGAACAGTCTGATAGATAGTACAGTATGCCGTAACAACATATCCTCGGATTCCTTCACCATTCTTGAAATGTATTTTCTGTTGCTTTGACCTTATCCTCCCCAGCAAGTGTGGGGAATTATTGTTGTAATTTAGTCACACCTCGATGAAAACCACACAGCCCAGGGGAAGAGGGTTAGGGTTTGAAAATTTGATGGGAATCAGGGTTTTTGGGAAAGTTTTGTGGAGAGAGGAAAAACAAACACAGCATGAGCAAACAACAAATGAAGAAAAATAAATCTTTGGATACAAAGATATCCATAAATCTTTGAAAGGTCATAAAGGAAGTGCATATACTACTGCATGCATGAAGTTGTTTGCTAAATGGATGGTTAGGTTACTAAAAAGTAATACTTACTACAACTTACTAACTATGAAGAAACAATGTGACAGTACAGGGCTGCAGTAATTACGCAATTTCACTTGCCTATCTGCCCTCAGAGAGAATAAACACTTAGGGCAGATGTAGGTGGCAAATACCAGTCGGAAACGGCTGAATTCGGCCGTTTCCGACCGGTATTTGGCATCTTGAGATGTAGGGGGCCACATTTTACAGATTCTGTAAATTTACCGAATCAGTAAATTTACAGAATCTGTAAAATACCGAATTGGTATTTTTACCGAAACGGTACCTTCCAGATGTAGGTGGGACTCTTCTGAGTCCCACAGCCCTTTAGGAGTCGGTATTTTACCACCCAATCCAATTAGGTGGTAAAATACCGAATCCAGGTGTGCATGCACATGTGTGCATGCACACCTGTCCCATGTGACACACAGACATGCCCTTAGGGCATGTATGTGTGCCACATGGCACACATGCCTGTTTTTGGGGTGCTAGAGGGTGTCAAAGTGACACCCCCTGCACCCTTGCAGGAATCGGTAATTACCGAATCGGTAATTACCGATTGGGTATTCCCCATTGATTCCTATGGGCTTCAAGGCCCATAGGAATCAATGGGGGATACCGATTCGGTATTTACAGAATCGGTAAATACCGAATCTTACAGATTCGGTATTTACAGATTCTGAAATACCTACACCTCCCCCCCTCTAATTTACCACTTCTAAAATACCGAATCGGTATGATTCGGTATTTTAGAAGTGGTAAATTAGATTTACCTACATCGGGCCCTTAGTAGATTAAATTAGTTTTAAAAATAGCAAAGAAAAAGCTAAACAATGGCTGGAGGGATGAATTTTAAGCAATGAGCAAAGAAATGCACAGAGTAACACTCATAGAAGTTCACAACAATAACATGATTTCAAAGATAAGGAGAAGTGAAGAGGATATTGTAACTGTATGTTGTAGTGGTCCTGTTGAATTTGGGAAGTTGCATGCATCCAGCCATTCCTCTTATTCACGGTACTCCTCCATTCCATCTGGCGCTCCGTCGATCAAACTTGGTGACCAGACACACTGTCCACTGTCTGCCTGGCGGATGCGGAATTGCGGATCGCTAATGGTAAGCCTGAGTTAATCGATTTTCCCCTCGCATAGGGTAAAAGCCGGCCTGTAATTGTTGATGGAAAAACAGCAAGTGATATGAAAACACCACAGAGAAAAAAATATAAGGGACGCTGTGTAGTGCAAAAATAACACTTTCAGTTTCAGTTGCGACAGTATGACATACAAGCATCATTTCTAAAGTATGTACTCTGAGTCTCCTTTTCAAGGATAGTAATTAGCACACAGCAGGCCAGGGCCATGCAGGCAGGCAAGGCAGGCACCACTGAGTGAAGCAACCTGATGTAGCATACCTCTTTGACACATTGAGACAAAGCAAGCCACATAGCCACAATTTACATGAACTGCTGCCTGGACTCTGGCATAACAACATTACACTGGCTCGACCACTCCATACCACGACTAGACAGACATGTAGTTCTGCTGTAGTAGTTGTTGTTGACTGGTTTACCTGTTTGCCACTTACAAATTGGCCATAGTTCTTCCGTAAACCGACAATGATGATCCATCCATCCCAGTGAGTGACTGTAAAGAAAAAATATATATTATTTAACTTTGATCATCAACACTAATCATCATCATGGTATATTGGCAAACAGTGAGTCCAAGGCCATCTTGCATATTGGAAAATGCAACGTAGTGTCCCCTGCAGTTGAAGTACAATTTGAATTAAACAAGGTAGAATAAAAGCAGAGTTACATTAAGTGTGTAAAAGATTACATAATAACAGAAGACATATGATTCAATGTATTCACAACAAACAAACAGCAATTGCTTTCATCAGAGCCAGACAGCCATTGCTCTCCACTGCATGCCATGCCATCTTCTCATTATTCATTACCTGTTCCACTTTTTATCTGCATCTTGTTCTTAAAGGCCCCCAGGGCAGCCTCTCCTGTCAATTTCAGAAGTAACTGTCAGCAATCAGCATGTAGTCAGTAATTCCAGTCCCACTTGAGGAGACTAATCTACGAAGCCAAAGTTTCTTGATTCTGTGTAATCCAGCCATCTGTCTTGAGGGAAATGGATAGGGGGAGTCTGGAGGAGGAGGATAGAGGAGCATGACTGAGTTGTGAACTTGTGAACCTCAGGAATGCAGACAGCGGCACCTTCAAATCAATAAGGAAATAATAAGATGAAGACACTGCTGCTGATGGATTTGTTGTGATTAGGTGATTAGAGTTTTGTTATGGTAAAAGTTGCAAAACAAAGAAAGACACACAGGAATAAAAGTGAATAAGGACGAAAGAAAAGGAAGTCATTTTCAGGCCTCTGTGCCAGGGAAGTAGAGCTCGTCCTCAAACTCTGTGAATTGAGATGGGAGTAGGTCGAGTACCTCAGCTAACAGAGAAGAACTTCCGTCAACTAAGTCGGTGTCCTCTTCTTCCTGCGTGCATGCACGTATTTTGTAATCTGGTGGTATGAAGTTCTGATTCATCTTGATCATTGTTAACCTCTCCACATTTTTGGGCGAGAGGTGGGTCCTTTTTGAAGTTACAATGGTACCAGCAGCACTGAAAACACATTCAGAAGACACACTTGCGAGTGGGCAAGACAAATAATTCAGAGACAGGTTGGTGATCAGTGACCATTGACCTTTTTCTCATACCAATAAAGCAATGGGATCTGATTTAAGAAGACCTCTGTTGGGTCATCCAGGTAGACCTGCACCATCCACTCAAGGTTCTCCAGGGGTGCTCAACTTTGCGTACCATCTCGGGCCTTTGCATAAACGCTGGAATGAGCAAACCCTTGATGAGTTAGCCAATCCGCTTCTGACAATATTATAGCTGGGCCTGGTGCAGGTGAGGATGATGATACGGTTGCTGGTTTCGGTAACGACTGTGAGGGAAAATCACTGCCTTCAGCCACAGAAGTGGACCTTGATGCCGGATGGCCTGTGATTCAGTAGTACTTCTGGCGGTTCCTTCAATTTCCTGCCGCTCTTTTTTGAACCGAGTGGCTGACAGAGCTAGCCAATGTTTGTACTTTGAAACATCTGCTTCATCAAAAGGAATGAATGCTTTGCTGGCTACTGCCTTTTTATACCGTAGATCCAGAATAGTGGCACAAATGTAATGTTCTTCAGAATGTTTTTTTTAAGCCTTACATTGTCAAGTAGGCGGGTTAATAAGCTCTCCGCCAACTGATATACATCTTGCTTCTCAGTATAATCTTTGAACGTTGAAGACACCGCCTTTAGTTGGTGCTCTAGCATGCGCAACAATGGGATAGCTTTGCCCAAAGTACAGTGCTCCCTGCTGAGTTCACGCGTGAAGACCTCAAAAGGACGAAGCATGTCAGTTAGGCTTTTAACTAGGTCCCATTCCTCCATCTCTAGCCTCATCTCTTTCATAGTAGAACCCAGTGCATAGACATAGTCATTGATTACCAAGCACTGCTCAGACAGACGCTCAAGCATGTAGAAGGTTGCGTTCCAATATGTTACCACCTCCAGTATGTGTCCTCTGACTGGCAGTCTATGTGCACGTTGCAGGTTCCTCAGATGCTTCTGGGCCTTAAAAGAATGGCTGAAATGTGTGCAGATTCTTCGGCAGGTGGTCAGTACCGTGCTGACTTTGTTTCATTTTTTCAAGAATTCTTGAACAACTAGGTTAATACAATGCGCCAAACACGGCACTCTGAAATAGTCACCATCATTCATGGCCCTAACTATATTACTGCCATTATCCGTGGAAACATAACCAACCATGCGGTTTCTTGGGTGCAGCCATTGATAGACCATACTGTTAAACTCAGCCAAAATGTTTGATGCAGTATGAGATTTCTCCATGGCAAATATGGCTACTTTTGCATGTTTCAGAGTAGCTTGAAACATTGTGTCTGTGTCAACACCTGCATTTATCTTGTCTCTAACACCTGCAAAAGAGACCCAGTGTGCAGTGATGCACATGTAATCAAGGGCTTGGCAACTGGTCCACATGTCTGTTGTAAGGTGGATAGTGTGACCAGCACTCTTCTGCAAAGCTGCCCCAATCACCTCCAGCACATCTTGATGTAGTGCTGGAACCACAACTCTGGCAAAATAGAAACGGCTAGGAACCTTCTATTTAGGGCAGACTGTTGCCACAAATTGTAGAAAACCCACCCCTTCCATGAAAGAAAAAGGGAGAAGGTCCAGCACCAACATTTTAGCCAGCATTGCATTATAAATACGTGCTGTTGGGTGGTTGCATTCAAATTGCGCCTCCAACCAAAACATGCTTTTAATGGTGGTCTGGACCATTTTCATACGTGATAATGATCCAGACTTCTTCAACCCAGTTAGGCTCATTGATTTAGTAGTTTTTCGCATTGTTGTCTCTCCCAGACTCTTAGTGTGCCTTTAAGATGTTGCTGGGGTGGAGGGTGTGGGTGCTACCACTGCAGTGCTGCTGCCAGGGGTACTGGGTGTACCAGAAAAAATGTCTGTCGCTTTTTCACCTCCCCCCTGCTCGATCAGCCCCTCGTCATCATCAGATGCAATGTCAATGGATACATTTGGATTTCTTGTACTTTTGGCTTCACGGATCTTACTTAGGTGCGCCTCCCAAGGGATAGTGTGGTGTTTTTGGAGATGACCTCTCTGCCCTCCGGTACCATAGTTGGTTCCAAGCTTACCCCGACTAACTACAGCTTTACAAATTGAACAAACAACTAGGTTTTCCGCCTTTTTTCTGACACTAAAGAAGTCCCAAACTGGGGCGTTGTGATATCTGGTGGTGGTGGTGGAGGTGCTACTTTCAGTTTCAATGCCAGATGAAGTGGAGGATGGGCGTGGCCGAATTTGACCCTGTTGTGCACTTACAGTTACAGCACCACTACTTGAGGTAACGGAGGTCGAGCTGGATGGAGGTCCCTGCTGGCCCTTCTGAATAGAAAATATGGCAGCTGTAGGTCGTGTTGGTGTAGTGGTTACCTGTGTTGGTGGTGGTACCAGTGTCACGCCGCCCACATCACGCTCAGCAGCAATCCGGGATAGGGTAAAAATGTCTGTCTGCTCCATGCCCACTGGGGCTGGAGTGACGACTGTGATGACTGGTAATCATCATCAGACTGTTCATCAGCAGCAGAATACACCACTTCTACTTCTTGTCCGTCATCATCAGCCATAAGTGGAAGCCTTGAGGGAACCTTCCTTTTAGGCTTAGCTACCTTTGTGGGCTCATGGCGTGCCTCCCTCTCAGATGGTGGGTTCCAAACTTGATCAAGATAATCAGAAGGAAGGGGGCTTGAAAAACTTGTACTAGCCCTCCTTGACCTTTTTCTTGCTGGGGATCTGGAAGACAATGGTTCATCAGGAGGAGTGGCTTGCTTGGATGATACCTCCGCTTCAATCTCGATTTCCTGATGTGCCCCTACTTCTGGACGAACAAGCATTGTGGGCTGTTGCGCCTCTCCTTGACCCACTCCTTGCGCTTCTCCTTGCGCCTCTCCGTGCGCCTCTGCTTGCGCCTCTCCTTGCACCTCTCCTTGTTGCACCAGCTGTGGTTGTGGTTGCGGCTGTGGTTGAACACTTGTCAGATGAGTTACAACCTGCGTTGATTGGATGCTACTTTCTTGCGATGAGTCAACGCCAACATCACTGGTCGATGGTGATTGAGAAACTAAATTGGTGATACTGAGACGAAAGAAGCTGAGGTGCTGCTCTCAGCTTGCTCCCCGGCGGACACCGCTACTGCATGCGTAGTTTTTTTTTCACCCAAAAAAGTGTCTGTGGGCACACCGGTCTCCTTGGTAAGTGGCGCCACTTGCTTCTTGTGCTCCTTCTTACTGGCAGTGGCACTGACAACTTTTTTGCTAGAGGAGCTACGCCCATCTTTCTTTGGGCCCATCTTCTTCAGATGTCAGAACAGCAGGCCGCAGTTACACGAGTTGCATAGTTGTCTGTGGCCACACATGACATTGTGCTGCACACACCGCAGCAGGACTTCTTCCTGGCACTGATGATGAACGATGACTGATCTTATGCACCTAAAATCAAAGGAAGCCAGAGGAACATCAGTTAAATAAATATTGCATATGTCGTGCTTCAATTAATATTTGCAACTAGACATTTATTTTTACAACACACCCAAAAGCAGAAAGACCCAAAATAAAAATTGCAATTCTAATGAAAAATGGATGTTTGTTTACATTAATAGAAGAGAGACCACACAGACAGAGTTGTTTCATGCACCACTGAGTACTCGTGGGCATAATGAATGAAAGCAAGGCAAACTGGGTGCAGGCCTGAGCACACTGCCTGGCTTCAAAATTGCCCCTTGACCCCCACCCACATGGCCAGGCCCCAACAACACCCCAAAAAGTCGAAAAACACACAAAAAATCACGACAAATCCAATGCCATCCATGCCCTCAATGATGTTTAATTTCAAGACACCCCACAGAAAGGCTTGGTCCATGCACCACTGAGTACCCCTGGACATAATGGATGAAAGCAAGGCAAACTGGGTACAGGCCTGAGCACACTGCCTAGCTTCAAAATGGCCCCTTGACCCCCACCCACCAGGCCAGACCCTGCCTGTATGAGGCATCAAAATGCCCCCCACCCACATGGCCAGGCCCCAACAACACCCCAAAAACTCAAAAAACACTTACAAATCACCACAATTGAATGCCATCCATGCCCTCAATGATGTTTAAATTCAAGACACCCCACAGAAAGACTTGGTCTATGCACCACTCAGTACCACTGGGCATAATGGATGAAAGCAAGGCAAACTGGGTGCCGGCCAGAGCACACTGCCTGACTTTAAAATGGCCCCTAGACCCCCACCCCCTGCCTGTACCAGGTCTCAAAATGGCCTTCACCCACAATGCCAGGCCCCAACAACACCCCAAAAAGTTGTAAAACACACAAAAATCACCACAATCCAATGCCATCCATGCCCTCAATGATGTTTAAATTCAAGACACCCCACAGAAAGACTTTTTTCCATGCACCACTCAGTACCCCTGGGCATAATGGATGAAAGCAAGACAAACTGGGTGCAGGCCTGAGCACCCTGCCTGGCTTCAAAATGGCCCCATGACCCCCACCCACAAGGCCAGGCCCTGCCTGTACCAGGCATCAAAATGGCCCCCACCCACATGCTAATCCCCAACAACACCCCAAAAAGTAATAAACCACACAAAAATCACCACAATCCAATGCCATTCATGCTCTCAACGATGTTTAAATTGAAGACACCCCACAGAAAGACTTGGTCCATGCACCACTCAGTACCCCTGGGCATAATGGATGAAAGCAAGGCAAACTGGGTGCCGGCCAGAGCACACTGCCTGACTTTAAAATGGCCCCTAGACCCCCACCCCCTGCATGTACCAGGTCTCAAAATGGCCTTCACCCACAATGCCAGGCCCCAACAACACCCCAAAAAGTTGTAAAACACACAAAAATCCCCACAATCCAATGCCATCCATGCCCTCAATGATGTTTAAATTCAAGACACCCCACAGAAAGACTTTTTCCATGCACCCCTCAGTACCCCTGGGCATAATGGATGAAAGCAGGGCAAACTGGGTGCAGGCCTGAGCACACTGCCTGGCTTCAAAATGGCCTCTTAACCCCCACCCACATGGCCAGGCCCTGCCTGTACCAGGCCTCAAAATGGCCCCCACCCTCATGGCCAGGCCCCAACAGCACCTCAAAAAGTAAAAAAACACGCACAAAACACCACAATCCAATGCCATCCATGCCCTCAATGATGTTTAAATTCAAGACACCCCACAGAAAGACTTTTTTCATGCACCACTCAGTACCCCTGGACAGAATGGATGAAAGCAAGGCAAACTGGGTGCAGGCCTGAGCACACTGCCTGGCTTCAAAGTGGCCCCTTGACCCCCACCCACATGGCCAGGCCCTGCCTGTACCAGGCCTCAAAATGGCCCCCACCCACAGGGCCAGGCCCCAACAACCCACCAAAAAGTCAGAAAACACACAAAAACACACAGTCTGACCCTGTGCCTCATGGGAACAGTCCAGTCCGAACTGCCAATCCATGCCTTTCCTGAACCAGAATCAAGCTTCCTAGGACCGGGTTCTGGCATTCCAGCCGTCTTTAGCCAGGCTTGCTTGAATTCAGTGGCAAAGTGAGCAAGGGACTCAACATCTGAGCATACCCTGCCAATTTATGGTATGGCTTGGCAGTTCGGGCTGGACTGTTCCCATGAGGCACAGGGTCAGACTGATTTGCATATGGCCATGTCTTAACTGGGGTGGCAGAGTGGGCTAAAGACCGGTGATGGATTAAATCCAGATCTGTTGACTGGGTGTGAGCGTTTGATTGGTTCAGATGCACCTTCAAACCCCCCCCCCTTTTGTACCGCTTTGTTCTCCATAAGTTGGCAGGGTATGCTCAGACGTTGAGTTCCTTGCCACAGGCTGGGCACAGGATCATGGGGACAGATTAGTTTTGGTGTTGTGCACCTCACAAATTTAATGTCCAAGTCTTGGCTTATGGGCATGAGTCATGGACACTGTCCCAGTTTGGAGATGTGTATGACCTGTCACATACACCATGAGTACAGGGTTGCATGTCATGTACGTCACAGCAAGACCCATGGCCACAATCATGATGTACCCCACAGTCTGTGTGCATGTAGTGTCTCTGATGTTTGTGGTTCCATGTGCCCAATGTGAGACAGGGTTCACCATGTGCCTTGTGCATCCACATTATTGGTGTGTGTGTGTCTCAGGGACGTCTTTGTATGGCCTGCAGGGACCACAGGGGCCACCAACTGTGGGACTCATAATTGGTTGTGGGATGTCCATGATACAACATGTCATTCCAGTGCACATGTGGCAATACAGGGACCATGGCTATCTCCCTGACATGGAGGTGTGATGCCTGTGAAACACCAGTCCTCACTTGTCACTGTGTTGTGTGTTTTGAATGTGACAGCAGTCCATAGGTACTGTGCCACAGCCCAATGATTTGCCATTGCACCCCAAGGAACTCATGTACACATGTGTCATTGATATGTGAGATGATGGGCATGAAGGTGATATATGTGTCCATAACCAACAGCACACACCTCAGTTAATTGTGTATTGCTATGATGTATCATGTGATGTTTTGCAAGGTGATTGCCACATGGGTAGCTGAATTTATAATGTTACTTTACTCATCTCTGTACTGCAGGGCGCCAGCAGTCCATAGACCGTTCACTGACCTCGAGACCATGGTGGAACGTGACAGCACCCGACGATACCGCTTCACCACGTGCCTGATTGATGAGTTGGTGGAGCAGTTGGCGCCACATCTGCTACCTGGCCCCACATACCCAACAGCACTGGTGATGGCAGCCCTGTACTTCTTTGCCACCAGTACCTTTCAACAACCTGTGGCTAGTGTTGGTGATATGTCACAAACTACGTTCCACAATGTGCTTCGAGATGTCTTGGAGGGGATGTTGAATCACCTAGACTCCTACATCAAGTTTCCTAGACCGGGTGAACTCGCTTAGATTAAGGATGCCTTTTATGGCCTGGGGAGGATTACAAACATGATTGGATCAATCGATGGCACCCATGTGGCCCTGATACTACCACAGGCACGGGAATAGACATACCGCAACCGGAAACATTTCCACTCAATCAATGCTCTGGTGGTATGCATATATTTGAAAACAACAAGGGGACCCAAAAAGGTCGGACAGAGACCTTGGGAGTAATATATTTAGACAACAGTGGTCCCTGAAAACGAGGGGGAATTTAGGAGCAATTTAGGAGCAATAAATATAGACTCAATCGTTTTTTTATTAGTTCGACCTATCCAGTCGGATAAAGGTCTGATATTTACTTTGAAAAAATATAAGGGAGTTATATACACCAATATACAAAGTGGGGCACAAGCCTGTGCCCTAATGAACACATCAACAACATACAATTGAATGACAAAACATGAAACAAAGATCTTTTAGGCAAAAGTTTAGCGATTGCTGCACTAAGGATTGCACAATGTCAAAGTACAACAAAACATAACCTACACCTTTACCCTTTTTAGTACATATAAGGTTTCAAATGTATAAGGTGTTTGCAATTTGTTAACGGCATTTCGATCCGCCTATGCAGTACGCGGATCATCATCAGGACATAGTTAATTATGCCTAAAAACAACAGCCTCAATTGCGTATGGGAAGGAAGGGAAGGAAAAAACACAGTTGGCAATGATTAGGGTACATGATAATGGATACATAAATTAAAACAGAAACTGGGAAAGACAACGCTGCATGCATAATAGGTCAAGTAGACAATGCGTCTAGTGCAGAAGGTTGAAAACTTGTGATGACGTCAAAAAAGCCCTACATCATTTATTCACTGTTCGTGAGAATGGGTTTTGTAAAAGGGAGTGTAACCCTGAAGGAAAACCCGGATATAGTGACCGAAATCGAAGTTCATCAATACTAATACATGGGTACATTGTAAGTAAGATAAGGAATTTAAACATGTTGTAGCCAGAACACATAAAACGAGGAACGGGATGGACCAGCAATTGCGGCAAATTTTCGGTGGAATTGCATACAAAAACCACAGTGCATAGTGGGAAGAAGGTGATAGAAAAACTCTATGTGGGTCAATGGCGCAGTGAACCATACAGCTGGGGATACCGGATCGAGATAGTACGGTCATGCAGTGTGAAAAGGTGAAACTGATGCTTACCGATGAATTAGGGACTTGGGAAAGGCTAAAGGAATCCAGGTGTTTGGTTCGCGGGACACGTAGCTTGGTGGAGCGTAGCAGCACCCGGCGTTCTGAGGAGGAGGGAGTGATTAGAAAGTGCCAGTGGATTTGAACAGAAGTACGGAGGATGCAGGGCCTTCCTTACCTAATTAGGCCTGGCGGCGTAATCGCTACGGATAATAGTACATGAACCGGGGAATTTGCTGAGTAGTATCTGCGCTGTGGTACTGGAATGTTAGCCTGTGGATAAGGGAGGAGGAAGAAGGAATCAGCATGGGCATAAACCCGCCTTAGTTAAGGGATTAGCCAGCAGAGTTATCAATTTTACCAATTTAAGGGGATAAGGACTGATCAATAGCGGGTTCCTGTTGCGTGAAGTCACTGAAGGAGTGTCTCCGAAGGAGTGATTAAATGGAGCCGTCAGTGTAATGTGATTGGTCCTAATCTGCACGTGATTAGGTGAAAAGAAAGGAAGGACTCCGTTGTGAAAGTTGTAAGAGGCGAATGTGATTGGTTATCAGGCGGCATGTGATTTAGGTGAAAAGAATGGAAGGACTGCGCTAAGAATAACATCTGGGATGAATGTGGCGGCCATCTTAGTAGGGTGATGGAAGTGAATAGATGACATGAATGGTTATGTGCATAAGTTCCAGATGTACATTCTATTGAGGTATAATGGATAAACAGTCATTCACAATTTATATTAAAGTAGTCCAGTCCTCTGAGAGGTTCAACCCTGTGTTCAAGCTGTCAGTCTTTAAAATCCATTTAAGTTCCTCTTTGTTTAGAATTCTCATGACATCTCCTTCTCTTGGGGGCAATTTTATGGCAGTGATCACAGTCCAACGGATGTCATTCTATGTATGCCCATTCTGGATAAAATGTTCAACCAGTGGTGCGTTTCCTGTTTTGCACCTTATCCTGGTGCGATGTTGGGAGATGCCTAGGCGGATTTTCTCAGTTGTTTGTCCCACGTATATCTTTTCACAGGGACAAAATATGGCATATACTACATTACAGGTGTTACAGTTCGTGAATACCTTCAGTTTGTTCCTGATGTCCTTAAATACAAACTCCTTATATTCAGTGGTAAATTTGCAGACCACACAGTTTCCGCATTTTGAGTGACCCATAAGGGGTGCTAGGGCCCAGATGTCATGTAGAGTGGGATTGGGGTTATGATTGCTAGGAGGTAGTGCAGCATGGACCAACTGATCTTTAATGTTCTTTCTTTTCTTAAATGCAAACATGGGCATTTCTAGATCAAGGGTACCTGTATTCAGAATTGACCACTCTTTTCTAATCCTTTTACGAATGGCATTTGACACTGGCGAGAAAGTTGTCACACATACTAAGCACTCTGTGTCTGTTGGAGGCTTGGGTTCTAGCAGTGTCTCACGTGGGCAGTACCATGATATTTTCATAGCGTTCCGCACAAGATGGCGTGGGTATCCTCTAACGGTAAGTTTAGTGCATAATGTTCTTGCCTCAGTGAAGTAATCATTCTTGAGTGAACAGTTTCTCCTAATCCTTAAGAATTTTGAGTAGATCTAGAAAGGGAATTTATGTCTTATCATGGGTAAGGGTGAATCTGAGTCCACTACAATTGTTGTTTAGCCAGTGATGAAAAGACTCTAGGTTATCCACTTCACTTCTCCAAATGAGGAAAACGTTGTCTATATAGCACTTCCAATTCATTATGCAGGAGCGGAAGGGGTTGGTGTTGGACAAAATGTTGTTCCGCTTGAGCGAGTCCATGTAAAGAATTGCTAGGTTGGGGGGAAAAATGGCCCCCATTTATGTACCCCTCACCTGCTGATAAAATTGGTCTTCGAAAATGAAGAAATTTCTCGTGAGACATATCTCTAGGAGTTGCAGAATGAATAGAGTAGGAACTGAGTGTGGACGAGGTCTCTGGTTGAGTATTGTTTCCATTACCATGAGAGAGTCTTTCTGTGGGATGTTGGTATACAAAGACTCTATGTCCAAAGTACATAGAGTGTCAGTAGAGGGATCAACTGGCTGGTTCTCAATCAGGTTAATCATGGACATACTGTCCCTGATATACCATTCGGTGGTGGGTACAAAATATTTTATGAAATAGTTGACATATTGACCAAGGGGTTCCAGGAGAGAGCCACATCCCGAGACAATTGGACGGCCCGGTGGGTTGTCCAGTCTCTTGTGGACCTTGGGTAAGGTATAGATGACCAGGGTGCGGGGGGTTTTGACATTCAGAAAATTAAATTCATGTTTATTCAGGAAGCCTTCCTGTAGGCCCTCACTAGTACTTTGTTTAATCTGTGACTGTAGCTCCTTAGTGGGATTGGTAGTATGCATGGCGGACATGGTGATTACACATGTATGTGTACGTTTCCCTGGTTCAGCGCAGGATGCGTACATCTTTAGGAGGAGTTGCACACTGTTGATGATGTCACAGCTACCAAACCAGCGTGCCTGTCTTGTTGGTGTGTACTGTTTACCATTGTGTGTATTTTGCAATGTTGTCTCCGATCCCCTTACAATACTTAACTAATGTGTGATTATTTATATGTAGGTGACTCTGGATACCCCAACATGCCGTGGTTGCTGACACCCCTCAGGAACCCTGTGACAGAATCCGGGATTACCTACAATAAGGCACATGGCAGAACCAGGCGAGTTATTGAGCGTACCTTTGGTCTCCTGAAAAGCCGCTTCCACTGCCTGGACAAGACCGGAGGGGCCCTACCATATGAGCCTGCAAAGGTGTGCAAGATCATCATCATCTGCTGCATGCTCCACAACATGGCAGTGCAGAAGAAGGTGCCTCTCATACAGGACGATGAGGACCAACATCCACCACCTGTGAAAGATCCTGGCTTGGGCCACGAGGCCATTGATGATGATGATGGTGACGTCAGCACACAGCTCATCAACAACTTCTTCAGCTGTATGTGAGTTCCCAGGGTTGTCATGTCAATGTCCTGAGTTAACCTGTGATGTGTTTGTGCAGCTCAGTTGCTGTTTGAGTTTGTCTGTGTGGTACTTGACTGGATACGTGCAGTGATGTGTCCTGTCAGATGGTCTGTAGTCCACAATTGTATTGACATGCTAATTTGTTACTGTATAGGTTTCCTGTGACATGTTTATTGCATTTCCATCCAGTTCTGGCGTGCTTTTGACTTTGTCTCATTTCTGTCCTTCCCAAGGTACTTTACCAGTTGCTTGGTCAAGTCTAACACTGACAACCAGAATCCAATGCCAGGGTGGGACTTCTAGTATGCCATCATGTGATGCACCAGACACCCCTGAAGCGCTATTTGATGACACTTGGTGACCATGTGCCCACTGTCATGTGGATTCACCCTGCTACTGTTGTGTATTAAACTTGTTTCTGATTTGTAATGAACCTGTGCTTCATGTACTTATCACTTATTTATGTGCGTTGTATGTCTTCACACATCTGACTGACATTTAGTTACTTCACCTGTGGGCTTGTTAGCATTGACTGTGGAAAGGTGTGGTGTCTGTGTATTCCACCGTATATCTGGCAAACATCTTTGTAGGCAATGTGTCACATGTCCATGGTGAGTATGTGTTGTGGTGCCCTATTGGTGTGTCTCCCTCATGTGTGTCACATCAACACGAGTCACATAACGGTAATGACATTGCTGTAGTAGTCAGAATGCACTGTGTACTTCGGCATTTCATCATCTCCATGACACATACCAAGTTTGAATCACAACATAGGCAAATATAGTGTAATAGTGAGTTTATTTACATACATGTGTGGAGATAGTGCTGTACATGAGGTTTAGAATCCAAAGTTCACAGATGATTTTAAAGTATTGGTAGATGAAATGTCCAGAGTTAAGTCCACATTCATCTTCTACATTGGTACAACATGGACCCTCCATGTCATGTTGGGAAGTTGTTTGATGTGCAACAAGGTGAACGCTTTGCACACAAAGACCAATATCCAAAACAGATTCTGTGTTCCAGGGGGATGTGCATGGGCAACTGTGGGTCACGTGTCCCTCTTTAGATGACTCCTCTTCTTCTTCAGGGGGGATCCTCAAGTGAAGGCCTCGGCAGTGCATCAGACTCTCCACCAGATTCATCCTCTCTCCCTGTGGAATTTGCAGATGTTTTTGCAAGAGATGTTGTGGGCACACAGGGAGGTGTGGACATATTTCTGCTATTCTGGCAGAGACAGGTCACTATGTTGCAGTAAGTTTGCCCCACTTGGCCTCCATGCATGCATGATGGCCAGCCTGCTCCTGTTGCATGTCCTTGAGTATCCCCACCACCTGGCTGAATCCTCCAGTGCTATCCTGGTATGCATCTATGATGCGTACCAGTTGGGGGTCATCAGGCAGTCCAGGCCCCTCTGCAGGCTGTGACCTCTGCCTAACACCATTTCCACCACCCCTAGACACATGGGCTGGACCTGTGGTGGCAAGCACAGTTGACCCTGGGCCCCCTTGGATGTTGCTACTGGTGTCATTGTTCGTAGCTTCCTGGGTGGCCGGTGGCCCTGTGCTGTTTGAATTTGGTGTCCTAGGTCTGTCCATGTTGGTGGGGGTGTTAGGTCTGTGGCCAGATGTTGTTGGCATTGCTGCAAGGGGTGCAGGTGTTTCTGATGATGGGGCTGCATGATGACTCACACCTGAGGTACCAGGTTAATCTTCATCATCCGAAGAGGACAGAGCCAGATCCACACCAGATAGCTCATATTCCACCAGAGTGTGGGACAGGGACTCCTCTTCACTTGCTGCTGTTTCCCCAGTAGCAGCTGTGTATGGAAGAAACAGACATTGTCAGTTGTGTTACTACAGACATGAATGGTTAACCTATGTATATTGTAACAGGGAGGGAGGAAGAGGTACTGATACATTCATCTTGCAATGGGTAGTACTAACAAAGAAGGAGGGGGCAAGGGCTCACTCATGCAGCCATGGTATTTACAAGATTTCATTCCTTAGTAAATTCCCTGATATAAGTATACAGGAATGGGGGGTGCTTCTTGAATTGCCGCCTCAGTGTACTGTAGCAGCATTTACTTTGGGTCACCATTGTTGCAAATATGATATGCCTCCACCTGGAGGTAGACTGGCTGCTTTCCCAGTAGTGTCCAGAGGAGAAATTAGCTCTAGGATCACATGGGGCTGCAACATGTTGACCAACAGTGACCGACCCTGGTGCGGTGGATCAGTAGTTGGATCCATACACGCAACACTTTTGTTTGTAACTTCATACATCACAATGTACACCATTTTTCCTTTGCCTTTGGGTTTTGTGAGTGATTTTGACTCACAGCACTTGAGCACAGATACACAGACACTCTCAGTTTTACTCTCTGGGCACTACTGGAGAACCAGCCACTTTACCTCCAGGGGAGGCACAGCATATTTGCAACAATGGAGAGCCAATGATGATGCTGCTACAGTACACTGATGCGGAAAAGCATGATATCATGCACTACGCATGTGTACATATGTGAGGCTTTCAATGGAGGCAACACAATAAGAAATGAACCAGGTTGCACAGGAAGAGTGAACCATTCACCCCTCCTTGATTTTTGTAACAATGTTTGATATACATGACATTTGCAACTGGACGTCAGGATGCATGCCTGAACACTGCATTGTCTTCAGTCATCACAGACAGAGATTGATATTGTGGTAGCATACTGTCCTGCCAACATGAAGCCTTTCAAAGTGCATGTTGATGTGTGCGCACATCCAGCTCATGTACGGATTGTGATGTACATGGTCATTGGTCCTCAAGGGCCATCAGGTGGCTGACACAGGAGTGTAATCCCTGTCAACATTTGACTCTGCTTCCCTGTGAGGGTGTGTGCCTGTGCTGACAAGATGGCAGACAGTGGAGTTCAGGTATTTGGTGGTGGCCAATTCCCAGCAGGGCCTTGTGCTCCCCACAACAGAGCCCAGTCCCAGGGTACTTGCCAGCTCATTTCCACCCCCTCTGAGGTGAGCATTCTTCAGAGAGATGTTGGTGGTCCAATTGGGAGGGGGGGCATTATCTGTGAAAACAACCCCATATATACTCACTTCACCAGCACACCCACTATTCCTTCCTGTCAGTCAGCTTCACTGTGAGATAGTGGTTGTGGTGGCAAGAATGTCTGACAGTGTTTACACTGGATTAGTGCCACTGCCTTGCCCTATTTGTTGGTAGGTGTGTACATGTCATGACACACTTAAAAATCACTATGATGTGGCCATTATTGTGTTTGTCTGACTAGCATGCAGTTGTTGGGCTGATTGACCTCTGTTTACTATCAGTGCATGGTTTCACTGTCCCCTTAACGGTGATGTGTGTGTATTGCGACACAATATTGAGTATATTGGTTGAGTACTCACCAGGCTCTGGTATGTCTTCTAGGCCATGGATGCCCTCTGGTTGTAGGAGGTCCCGCACCCTCTCCTCCCAGGACCTGAAGTAGACTGGTTTGGCAGGAGGGCCACTGCCAGTGCGCTGGCTCAGGGCGTGTTCCTTCTATAGGAGCTTCTTGCCCCTCCTGCGCACGTCATACCACCTGTTCTGGATGTCGGTCTTTGTGCGATAAACTGTTGCTTGTGCATTCACCTTGTCCACGATCCTCTCCCACATCTTGGTTTTATGTGACATGGGGGTCCTTTGTACCAATGTGCCAAACAAATGTGGCTCCACTCTGAGGATCTCATCTATCAATATTTCTAACTCAGTGTCTGTGAACTGTGGATTCTTCTTAGGGGGCATGGTGATGAGTGGTGGTGAGGAGTGATGTTGTGTGGGTCCGAGCAATTGTCTGTTTTGGTAGGTGCATGTGTGAGAGCTTTTGGAGGGGTGCCGATGCTGTGTAGGTTGTGTGATGGGTGAGTTGTGTGTGTGTCTGCGGTTGGTGTCTCAAGTTATTCAGTGCTGGCTGCTCTGTTGTATTTGCAAAGTATCATGGTAGTGTATTTTTGCCTTTTTCTAGTTGGAGTTGTGGGTGTGTCTTTGTGACTTTATTTGTTTTGTTATTTATTGACTTTGTCATTGCTTGTTTGGTCCTTTTTTGTGTTTTTTCCCATTGTTTTTGGTGGGTATGTCGGAGACGTTCTTCTGACACTCATGTTGGCTTGTTCGGGCTGCTCCGTGTCTTTCACGCTGATTGTGTTCTGTGTTGCATGTAAGTCGATGGAGGTGGTATCTCTCGCTTCAGGAACATTTTTGGGCTGTGTCGGTCGTGCGGCTGGGGCTCTGTGCAAATCAGTCGGGTTTCATGCGTTTGGCATCGTACTATGCGTGTAGGACATCACGGGTACGTATCGGTCCTGTTCAATCCGGGTTTGTGTCGGTCAGTGCGGCTCGTTTACATTTTCTGGCCGGATTGCTGATTTTTGTACGGTTCGGTCATACGGCTTGTTTTCCGTACGGCTCGGTTGTAGGTCACGGGTTTTAGATCATACTGCACAGGTCGTATGGTGCCTGTAGGTGTCGGTCATACTGCGTTCCCGGTATGAGTCGGTCGGGCCGATTTCCGAACGTAATCGGAATCGACCCCTAAGTAGGGTTGGGAATTTCAACTGAACCGAAGCTCCTAACTTTCTTAAAGTCTCCTTTCTTTTCCCCAGCTCCCATTGACTATTGGATGTTACTACTGAGAGATCCGATTTTATTTCAATTTTTGCTCCATCCAGATCTAACGATTTATCCTTCGAAGCCTTAGCCAGTTTCTTTTCCTTCAACGAACACGAGTGGAAATTAACTAAAATTCTCCTAGGTTTACATCTGTTTGCATTTATCCTGACCAGGTCTCTGTGGATCCTTTGAATGTCTCTGGCAATTTCATCTTCTGTTTCCTCCAACTGAAGCTCCTTTTTAAGCATTTGAACCACAACATTCTTAATATCACTTCCTTCCTTACCCTAAATGAGTCTTAAAATGTTCTAATTATTTCTCCTCTGAATTTTCTCCAGCCGCTCCACTCTTTCATCCTGATCTCTCTCCCTTGCCCTCAGACCTTCTTTCTCTTTTCTGTTGACTTGCACCACTTCTTTAAGGTCTCTTACTTCTGCTGCTAAAGCTAAAGTACTCCCACCTAGCTCATCTATCTTTCTCTCCAAAACATTGCACACTGACCTAATTTCTCTCTGATTCAGCTCCGAGGTTTCAAACCTGTTACGTATCTCCAGCGTGAGATTGGCAAGCAGACTAGTGATAGAGATATCCCCATTCTTGTGGTTTGTACTGACATTGCCCATCTCTTTCTGCGCAGCACTTGGATGGTCCACGGACATTAGCTCAATCTGGCTTGCTTTTTTGTTTTGGGATCTACCCTGTGAGTCAGGAGGGGACTGGTCTAAAAGTCCCGTACTGGCATTTTGAGAAATTTCCCCCTCCATAGACTCATCTACTCCCCCCATCTTTGAGGCCAACACCTGAAAACGATTTGGACTCAAATGCGCTGTCCATTTCCTCAGACTCGGAGCTCCACTTATACTCCCTTCTCCAACTAATTGATGTTTCAACAACAGGACTGTTGGAAAAATAGGTGCGGTGCAGGAGGAAAACATGGTGGCCGGCTAGAGGCAGGTCGCGGGTGAACTGGGAGGCGTGCAGTGAAGTTTCTGCATTTTTTCTTTTTGGAGATGGGGGAGGGAGCCGCGATTGATTGTGATTTATTGTGGGGAGTAACGGAACCAAAAAACAGAAGCGGTAGCAGTAAAGACAGTTACGGCTTGGGACTAACAAAGCTTACCGGTATATTCTATGGTTCTGCTCGGAGCTGTAAAGCACCCAGGCGGCCAGGCAGGAGAGATCAATCAAAAACTCTATTATTGAGTCCCTTCAGTTGGGGTTGGGAGGAGTCCTGAGGAGAGAGCAACCAAGACAGAGCAGCCGTGGCTGAGAGCGACACTGGAGCTGCACCAGTGGCATTGGGTAGCTGCAAGGATTCTCTTCCAGGGAAATGGTGGAGGAGCCAGCAGAAGTGTGGAGGTTAGAGGGGGTATCGATAACAGCAATGACCACTCTATTTCTGGTGCAACAGAGGTGCAAGCACAGGCACTAGCGGTGCCTCTATCCGTAGGGCTCACAGAATTGAAGATAATTGGTAAAGAAAAATGGGCAATAAATAAAAAAGCAAGTACAGAAAGTGGGGGAAGAGGCAGTGGTACTGATGTGAATACTAGGGCAAAGGGAATCTCCAGATACGCGTTGAGAAGAGTGGTTAAGGGGAGCAAGGTGGAAGTTTCCAAGCTGCAGGAGAATACTCCTAAAGCTGTTAAAGAGTGTGGAATGAGCAGGAAAGAAGTAAAGAAAGTAAAACCTAGAGGAGGATTATTGAGTAAGGAAAGCACAGTTCCGAAAAAAATCTAAAGAGAGGTAGTGCCGCGCATAAATCAAAGTGACCCCCTCGCTTAGGACCTACTTTAAAGTAATATTAAAAACCCTAGTGTTAAGGGGTTATCCTGCAATGGTGGCAAGTGAGTCCCATTTCAATCAATGTGGACAAAGATTGTTTAGAAGAAATGTTTGTGTAATTTTTCAATGCATCCTGTTTCCTTTAAGAAAAGTGGACTACATTTAAAAAAGAATATTGCTTTATTTAAAAGCAATCACAGACATGGCAGTCTGCTAACCCCAGCAACCATCCCTCTCATTGTGTCCAATCGTAGTGTACCATAATTTGCAATCTAACTCATGAATATTGATGCGGGAAGGTCATATTGTGACCACATACGATTCTGGTTTTTGTGAACTGACCTATTGGTACATAGGCCGGTTTTCAAAGTACCAAAGCATTCCGTAGAAGTCGGAGTGTAAATTGCAACTACTTTTCCAGCATTCATTTCACTAAATTGCAAATAAAAAATCACAAATTGCAAATAATTGTTAGTTGCTATTTTTGATTTCTCACTTGGAATCTTTTTTACTTGAAGCCCTTAGAAACCTTTGATTGCTCACTGCACATCCTGTTGTTAATTCTAAGGTTGAATGAGTATTCTTTCTTTGTCAAATTAATTTTCAATGAAATGTATATTTACC
The DNA here is from genome assembly GCF_964261635.1 of Lissotriton helveticus. NCBI lineage: Eukaryota > Metazoa > Chordata > Amphibia > Caudata > Salamandridae > Lissotriton > Lissotriton helveticus. Next base: position 56,215,752 of record NC_136059.1, read on the forward strand.
CTAAGAACAACCATTCGAATTGAGCCCTAGAAGAACTCTGATGGGTCCCAATTAAATGTTCAGTGGATAACTTAGCATCTAGGTCTTGGAATCATTCTCAAATCCAATGCTGCACACAACCGGTTTCAATCAAAAAAGTGTCCTTTTAAATAAGTATTTATATTTGCATCCGTTATCCTCATGTAACCTTCTTTATGTTTAGTGTTCACTGTTCTGAGTGAAAGGATCCTCCGGCCTCATTTAAAACCCTCCAAACAGCATGTTCCTGTTAAATCTACTCTGTGAGCTGATGTTTGTAATAAAGACCTATTTGATCAGTAGGTGAATGTGTTTCCCTTCTTGCAGTGATTTGGTTTATATCTCACACTCTTTCTAAAAGGTATGTTTCTTGTTCTTCTTTGTTTTGTTGCAGATTCCTCACTCAGCCTGTACTGAGAGTTGCCTTCCTGGATACCGTAAAGCTCCTATAGAAGGGAAGCCCAAATGTTGCTTTGAGTGTTTGCCATGTGCAGAAGGGGAGTTTTCAAATAGCACAGGTGAAAGAAGTCATTAAAATGTATACTACTGCCTGTTTCATGTCTCATTATGGCAATAGCACTGATGTTATATTATGCTGAAGAGTGTAAGACAAATATAACCTGTAAGTGGCAAACCTGGTAAAATTGTTTCATATCACTATCATCTTCTATGGCAAACCCTTCTTATAAACATTTGAGATTTAACCTCTTCCATGCTGGTGACGGAATCGCTCCATCACCAGCCTCGGTTGCGCTGTGCTGGTGATGGAGCGGTTACGGCCCGCTCGGCACGCCTACGTGGCGCTGATTTTGCAACTGCGCGGCGCGTTCTATTGAGCGGGCGGAGCCGTGACAAGCACAGCGTGCCCGAGGCTCGTGATGAAGCAGTTCCATCACGAGCATGGGAGCGCCACGCGGTCCCCCCTCCCCCCTAGCGCTGCAGCAGAATTGCCGCCGCAGCGAAGGTGTTAATTGACCTAGGGGTCTATTTACCAAATTCTCTAGCAACGCAGTTTAGCAGCCAAAAATACCGTATTGCTTTTACATTAAATACCTTTTGGGTCACAAATCGACCTACCTCATGAATATTAATGAGGAAGGTCACAGTAGAGACCCACTAGAAATGATAGCCATCACAGAGATATTGGTTTTCTGGGATCAGTAGATCACCATATTTATGATTGCTTATAAATAAAGCAATCTTTTTTTTAAATAAAAGGACAACCCTTTACAAAGAAAAATTCTGAATGTTTTCCTCAAAGGAAAATGGGTTGTGTTTCACAAGAAAACAATGACATTTTTACCCTTCATTTTTTCACATTCTCAATGGCGAAGGGATCCACTAGCCATCCCTTCTTGTTTGCAAATGGTTACAACCTCCTTTGAGAAGGTAGAAAAATATAATTGTATTGCAAATGGAAGTCGGTTGCAAAACATTAATACATATCAAGGAGAGTCATTATCATTATTAGCTCCTTCTAAATACTTGATTGCAAACCCAAATTATGATTCTGTAGAATTGCATTTTGGTGTTTGTACTCCAAAAATTTATTTTAAGGTTGCAACCAGCCTTATTGTATGAATCCAAGGGTCTACAATCTTCTTTGTCCCAAGTTCCATCTATTTTAGTAGTTTCATAGTAATCAAAAAGACCATAGATCTTCACTGGCTCCCAGTGGAACAGAGAGCCATGTTTAAACCTGGTTGCATTCTCTTTCGAGCTATTCAGGGAACAGGGCCCAATTTCATCTCTTCACGAATTAGCAAGACCTCTCCCCAGCGCACTGTGAGATCTATGCACTTGAATCTTCTGGTGGTTCCCAGATTCAAACGCATAGGCACTGGCGGGATCCGTTTCACCTTCTTGGGACCGAGGTTCTGGAACTCTTCGCCCATCTCATTGAAGCTTGAGGTGGATTACATGCGTTTCAGTAAGCAGCTCAAAACATGGCTGTTTACTTTGGCCTTTAACTAGTGGCTTCTTTGCCTGGCAGATCTCTCTTTTTCTGAACCTCAGTGACAAGAAACCTGTTGGTGTACGTGCGCTTCAATAAATTCCCAAATAACATAACATAACAATGAGAATAGCATTCACTCAATAGGAAAACCTGAAATGCATGAAATAAGAGGGGTGCATTCTAAAATGCGGTAACACAACAGCATTAAATGATTTATCGTTATCGTACCCCAACACATTGATCAATATTTGCACATTGGATTGCATCTAATCGAGATTGTCTAAACTCAACACCAGATTGTCTACATTGAGAAATGGAAAAGCAAATTCCAGTAATTAATTGTGTTGTGACAGTGCTATCTTGTTCACACTAAATATAATTGTATGATGTATTGCCCCCTTAGTATCACCGTGCTTTACAGGCCAGTAGCAGCTATAGCTCTTTCAGGGGGAAACTTTTGGAACATTTCTTATGAAACGGAAGGTTCAGTTTCATGTGTGCTGTGTTATGTTAATCAACAATTTTGCAATATTTATGTTTTTAACTAAATTTTATTCTTATGTTTTATATTTTAGATATGGAAAATTGTGTAAGATGCCCAGAGGACGAGTGGCCCATTGATAGAAAGGATGGTTGTATCCAGAAAGCCATAGTTTATCTCTCTTATGGTGATTTCCTTGGAGCAGTGTTGGCATCTGTATCTATTGTACTATCCATGTCCACAGCTGGTGTGTTGGGAATCTTTCTCAGATATCGAGACACCCCAATAGTGAAGGCCAATAACAAGCATCTCAGCTACGCTCTCCTTATATCTCTACTGCTGGCCTTCCTCACCTCTCTTCTATTCATTGGACGCCCTGCACGATTAACATGCTTGATCCAGCAATCTGCATTTGGGATTATTTTCACTGTTGCCGTGTCTTGTGTATTAGTGAAAACCATCACTGTTGTAATTGCCTTCAATGCCATCAAGCCAGGTAGCAGGTTAAGCAGATGGCTGGGATCTCAGGTGTCTGTGTCTATGGTCCTCGTGTGCACACTGGGGGCAGTAGTAATTTGTCTCACTTGGCTGCTCACTTATCCTCCTCATCCAGCCACTGACACTCAGTCTGAAATTGGAAAGGTGATCCTACAATGTGACAATGGTTCTGTCACTGCTTTCTATGGGATTCTTGCTTACATGGGTCTGCTGGCCTTTGCCAGCTTTACTGTGGCCTTCCTAGCCAGAAACCTTCCTGATAGATTCAATGAGGCCAAGCTCATCACTTTCAGCATGCTGGTGTTCTGCAGCGTCTGGGTGTCCTTCCTTCCAGCCTACCTTAGCACTAAGGGTCGATACATGGTGGCCGTGGAGATCTTCGCCATCTTGGCTTCCAGTGCTGGGCTGCTGGGCTGTATTTTCATTCCCAAGTGTTACATCATTCTGTTCAGACCAGATATCAACAAAAGATGCATTTAGAAGTCAGATGTAATTTATAATCACAATATCAAATGTATACCCTTGTCATCATGGGATTTGACAAAGAGCTTGTCCATCTTTTTCTATTAGAAAATCTATTACTGTTTCAACGGAATCACTCACTCATAGCCCAAACATGGCAAAGAGCTCCGCACAAAGGCTTATAATGTAACTAAAAGTTATCAACTAAAGTATGTTGTTGAGTAATTATGTACCAAGAAAATAAATGACTGTGTTAAGTTGATGTTGTCTGCCTGTGGTTTCCACATTTGCTATGTACAATCCTTCCCTGAACATATATCCATTTTACCTTTTATGTTAAACATTTATTTTCAGTGATTTTCAATTATCTCTGTTTCTGGAATGTGTGATATTTTCTAATGTGGAGCTCACCTGTCTAAATTTCAAATGATGCTATTGTGTAAATCATTCCAAGATAAGACATTCTATGGCTCACCGTGAGAGTTCTGCGAGGGGTTTTAAAGTATTCAGAAATCTTTGGTGCTCATCAAGTATCAGTTTCCGTATCTGGTAAACTGTTTGTCCCCGCAGCACTCCACGTTGGCCTCAGCATATGCCACGCTGGAGACTTTGACATTGACGGTGAGACCAGCCCGTCTCTGGTACCTTTATTTGTGACCTATATACTCATTACGGCCGTAGTTGGCATCTTCTTTTTCACCCAACCTGGACCGGGTTGGAATTATCACTGGTCCCCCGATACTGCCCATTTTAGTACTTATTCAAACCTGAAGAGTCACGGGTAACTACCCGCTTTGACAAAATATGTTTCGACTGGTTTCATGTTCTCTGGATCTCCTCTGCAAGGAGAACCGCGATCACCTATAAAGCAAATAGAAACAACCATTTGTGAACAATCTTATTTCTTTTACATTTATGATTGTGTTTCAAAGAACTCTTTGTGTGTGCTGTGGACCTTGTTTGTAATACTATGGCTTATCATTTATTGAAGATAAGACTAAAAGGAATCAAATAGACTGTGACTCTGTGTAATTCAACCCCCTGGTGGAGTATACATATTGTTTTATCTCTTCTACAAACTGGTGGCTTGTTACAGACACCGCAGTAGTCAATGCAGCCGTACTTTTTTTGAGCCCTTACTTGGAAGCCAATGCAAAGCACTCTGAAAGTCCAAGACTTGACACTGTTTTTATAGGCACTCCCAAACATAGGATTTTGACCTTGTAGCAACTTTTTCTTCCAAAAAAATAATAAGGATTTCAACAAAGAATAAGCAAGCAGTATACAACACAGTACATACTAAAATGTCGAGGATAGTGTGTCCTGCAAATACCATCTGAAATTACAGTGCTGCTACTCACACAATGAATACACTACAATGAGGAGAGAAAAAAGGAGGGGGCAAACTGCTCAGCTTGGGAAAACAATTAAAGACGCTACAAAGAAATCTCAATGGCACATGCTCAGATGATTCAAACCTGCAAAACTAGAGAGCTGGGGTTGCAGTGGTGGAGGGCTCTGGTTGGCCAGTTACCCTGAGTGATGTATCATCTGCAAAGCTTGAATCCTTTTGGATAGGCGCACCACTGAGGTGTCTCTTCCAAAAGATACAGACGTTCAACTGTTCCTTTGTGTTTATTTTCCTTTATTTCAATGAAATCACAAAACAGGCTCCAGCCAACTTGTTCTGTTTATTTGACATTGAACTTCATCAGAGATTAAACATTCAGGTGATAAATGGTCCAATTGTGGGGTGGCAAGAGTTATAGGTAAGTACAAGCACACTAAACCCACACTATTTCCCCAGAGTTCCATGTGATGGGAATTATTGTTTACTATGACAAAAACTGAAGGCGTTTCATTGTGGGGCTCCCGAGTTTGGGCCCAACATCAAAGCCGGGGATGCATGTGGACAGCACCTGGACAGTGAAAAATGACTCCAAGGAGGACCATATATCTTTGGGGTGGGATTTCACCAGTATTAACTCCCAGTAGGCAGTTAACTGTTCCAGACAGTAGGGGCATCCCAAATCTATGCCTATCCCCAGCATAGGGTGCCAGCCCCAACACATAGGAGTTCGGTGCTTCATTAGTAAAAAGCGGATTGCTGTTGATGTGTGTGTCTGGGGGACCTCCTTCACATAACCCCACAAGCTCTATGTGCTGTAAATGATAAAGTGTGTAACCAGTGATTACCTCAAGTGCATCAAATACAGTGAGCCAGAAGTGCTACACTCTAGGGCAGTCCCAAGCCGAGTGTAAAAAGTCAATGTAGGGCACCACACAGCGTTCATCCTCAATCAGGACCATCATGAGCATCTTTTACAGGGTGCAGATCAATCTGTATAAATATTTGGCATGCTCTAACTGCAGTCTGTAATCAAGGGAGAGTGCCCAGGATTTGCTGTAACAGAAGTTCCACTGGCCAACAGTGAGGGGGTAGCCACATATGTTTCCCACACTTGCCGGCTGCAGGGGACACTCATTGTTGCAGTTTTTACTGCATCCCTGCATTGAGTCACTTGACCAGCCTGCATGGGGAGGGATCCATTATAATTGCTATTAGAATCTGAAATATAGGTGGGGCTGCTGGGGTAGAGTCATGAATCGACCAAACGGAAGCATGTATTTGATCATTTGTGACTGTGTTTAGTCACATGTGCAGTGACATCAGAGGCCTACAGGGCCTGTTGAGGATCAGTGCCATCTGGGTACAAAGCACCCATTGAAAGTCAGCTGCAGATTGCACAGCTAGATATGGGTCCTACAACAAGGGTAATGGGGAAGGAGGGTATCCAACCAGTGGCATTGAGGGGCAAATAGGCACCCCAGTAAGGATCACCATAGTGTTTTATTCCATACACACACTGTTCACAAGTCACAATGTCTATTTGCACTCTGGACACTTGGGAGGCAAGTACAGTGCCATGAGGAGGTGGCTTTGAACTGTGTGGTCATGCTCAGGGCCTGTGTGGGACAGTGATGGAAAGTTGGTTATTAGTAGTGATAAGTAGGGATTTACCACAAACACCGTGAAAGCTTCAGTCAAGGTCTCAATAAATTATTCCCTTGCTCAACCCTTGGGAGCTGGTAAATAGCAGCCAGGTGTAACTTAGGAAACAGGTGTGTAAAGCATCGATACATTAAATAAATAAGACACAACACCGATTAAAAAGTCAACACTAATTTATAAAAACTGATTACATTTCCATGAACAAATAAACACCAAAATGACAAAATTCAATGTAGGGAATCGGAGATATTAATTTTGAAAAGATAAACATGTTCTAGTGCTGAAAAAACGTTTAGCGCAGAATTGGGACATCTGGTCAAGCTTGACCATGAAAAAGTAGAAGTTTTAGGCAGACCTTGTTGGAGCCCTGACCGGATACACTAAGCGGGAGGCCTCGGTCCAAATCTTACTTTACTTTTCAGTTGATGTCAATCAAGACTCCTCTTCAGTCTGTATTCATTTCAACGTCATTAGCTTGGTTTTCCGCAAGGCCCCTTGAAATCCTGGATGTCTGGAGTTCATTAGCTTTCAGCAGAATTAACCTGAAATCCAGTCCAGGTCGCAGTTGATAGTCGCTGGTTTGACTCTCAGCATCAAGTCGGACACCTTATGGAGCTTTTAATCAAAAAGCTCCCTAACTTCACCATGCTTCTAGATCTTCTTCCAGAGCTCTCTTTGAGGGTTCAAAGTTCCCACAACAATTCAGGGGTCTATAATCTCTGATATGTTCCTTAGGATGTTGAAGCTACATATCCCACAATGCAACTTGCCAGATCAGTAGACTGTTCACTGGACTTACACCAGAATGGGAAATACTTGGTGATGATGACTCAGGTGGGTTCTGTTAACCTTTAGTATATAGGAAGTCCACTCCTTAATCATTCGTGAAGCAAGGCAGGTATTAGAGGCCAGCCGAGCAGGAGGGGCTCCTTAAAGGCTACATTTTAGCTTATAGAAAAAAAAAGATTAACAACTTAGGTTCTGTGATGTTATTATACATCTAATAGTGGCAAATTGTTGGATTTATCACAAAAAATCACTTGAAGTCCTTAAATGTCATTTGTAGCTTGCTCCAGTCATTATGTAGACTTAAATAAAATATTCTAATTTTAGCCTACGGAGCTAATTATCTCCAATGGATAAAAACAAAATTGGAAGTTTTTTTTTTCCTCACCAGGGAATATATAACAGTTTTATAATATCCCTACTAGTTACATGGCACCCTACCTCTGGGGCAACTAGAGGAGACTGGTGTATAGGTAGTTTTAATCCCCTTGCCTTATTATATACGAGGGACAGTATTTGGACAACTATTGAGTCATAAGTATTGAGTGATACTAATATCGAGTTTTCAATATTGTGTCATAATATTATCATGGTACAGGAATATCCTTGCAAAAAATATGGATTTTTAAGGCAAGCAAAATTGTTTTCAATACTATCTTTGTTGTTAACATTGTTTACATTATTGGGTTTGTAACAGTATAGGATGGTAAGTCAATTAAGTAATAATGTATTAATAATGATGTGTTATGTAATTCAGTAAAACATTTAGCAATTATTGTTTTTTAAAGTTATATGTTAAATGCGGGTTGTTGGCCTTTTAGAGGCATAGGGTTGGAGGTTAATTGTGCAATAATTAAGAAATTATAAATAATTATGTTATATTGATCAGTTAATGGCTAATTATACTGTATATATATATATATATATATATATATATATATATATATATATATATATATATTACCTACTGGCGGTCGCCAGTAGGTATATATAGTTAGGATTTTTTCTCTATGGGATTTTTGAAAATTCTATGTCTAATAACTTTGGCGTTTGTGGACGGAATTGGCTGAAATTTTCAGGAACATGGAACATTTTGTTTCTGAGCAGCCCCTGAAAATTTGGGGGGGTTTTGTTAAGGGGGGGCCGAGAAAAAAGGGGGGTCCCAAAACGTGTTTTTAACATTGAGTTTTCCATAGTGCGGTTGGCCTCACTTTTAGCCCGAACGGCTGAATGGATTTGCACGAAACTTGGCAAAATTGTAGGGACTGGTAGCCCGATGTGCCTTTGCTAGGTCTCAATATATGTGCTCCAGTGGATTTTGAGAAATTAACGTTCAAAAAAAGATATATATCTGTAACAGCGCTCCGGGCAGAGCTCCGCTTCGCGTACTTTTCGCGTTTCGGAGCTTTGCGAAGCTGATTGGTTCTCCGGCGTCTGTAAACATTCCAAACAGTCCGTAGCGGCCGCCATCTTGTCTCTCGGTAGGATCGAGAGACAAGAGGAGGCCAAAGCGAAGGGGCAAATGACCATAAGGGGGCATAGTAGATCCTCCCTGACCCCCTAGGTTTGATGTGGAGGCTTTAAAAGGGCCCCGCAGGGCAAAAAAAAGGAAAACATTTTTTTAGTTTTTTTGCGTGGGGAGCGTCCGGTTCGCGAACCGGGAAGCGTTCTGGGGAGCGTACTTTGTTGAAAATTAGTGAAAAAAGTTAGAGTAAAATAATAATTGTGAGTGATCAGATGTAGGGTAGCTCTGAGAAGAGCTTTTGGGTTTATGGTACATTTAGGTACTTATAAGTAGGTACCAATGCACAGTCTTAAATTCAGAATGAAAATTCTGTTGCCCTCATCTGAGAAGTGAACTCCATCTCCTCTGTAGATATCTTGCATTTAGTAACGCAAGTTATTGTTGTACATGGAGCCCATTCCATGGTCTCTCATGTAAGCTGAAACAGATTTGTTTACATGCTTCCTCGACTTCTCAATTTGTGGACAAAATTGGTTTGACCACCTCCATTTCTGTCTTTGGCATATATTTGAATATACCAAAGCAGTTTGAGGAAAAAGTGCCATCAATTGCTCAAAGGTGTCCTTTAAAAGCATTTCCAGACCTACCCCAGTCAAAGTGCCCAAATCATTACCTCCACAGTGCACAATTAACAGGTCAGGTTTTGGCAAATGCATAAAGGTTTTCACCAATGGTATCAATTGGTGACATTTTAATCCTCTGTGGCCAAACCACTTAATTTCCACATCTTGTAAATTGAGGTTAGGTAAATTTCTGTTCTCAGCATACCTCTGAGCCCAATAGATGTAACTATGTCCAACAATCCAGACAGAAAACATGGTGAGAGAAGGTTCTCCTGCAGTCAGATGAAGTGTGGCAATGAAATGGCAGTTGAAAAAATAAGAGTGTAAAATGAAAAAAACTGTGGAGTTTCTGTGTTAATGAAGCAGTAAGAGTGATTGGTGGATTTTGATTGCTGAAAACAGAAAGTTAGGGTGCATGGATGAGTTCTTTAAAAGATGTATTTTGAGTGGTTCATTAAATGAAAGAATGCACTGGAAATGCAGGTGCACTGAGAGTTCAGAGTTTAATTGCAACATTGTTGTGTGAACTTGCAAACACCAGAGGTCTTCCAAGAGGTGGTTGCTATGCAAAAAAAGCAGAGAGGGCAGAGGGGGGAAGGGTTTTGATTTGAAAAAAAGTGAGGGAAGAGTTTTGATTGGGTGACATGAGAGATATGTGTGAAGAATTACAGCATTTCTGTGCTTTTGATAGCTGCAGACTCTGGAGTGCATACCTTTTGCTCTGCTGAAGACAAATTGGTGTGTTTCTGAGACTGTTTTGAAACTCAAAGTATTTGCTAAGGTGAGAAAAGATTTCTTTAATTTAGATAGAGAATAGTGTGCTTTAAGGAGAAAATTATGAAGAAAGTTGTGTTTTTCAAATGTTGCTTTGTCTCAAGTGTTTTACAAATAGATGTTGTTTCTTTGAGAAATTGTAATTGGAGAAAATGTGAAGTATTAGTACTGACAGGGTTTTTATGTGCATAGGAGCTGTGGAGTGTTTTCAAATTATGACTTGTAAATCGTTTTTGAGGAAAAGGAATGGTTTTATTATTTATGACAAGGACATAATGGTGTATGCTTCTTTATAAAGCAATTGAGTGTCTCTGATGTTATTTTTCCCATTTTAATGTAAGACCTTTCCCTGTGGAGCAAATTGCTTGTAAATATGCTCCCACCTGTGCATGGCAAATTTAGATTTTGAATGTTTGCGTTACATAGCCATGTTAAAAGTGACCCAAACATGCTGCAAAGGCAATCAAAAAACGCTTTTATGTGTCTTAAGGACATTTTAAGTCATTTCCCCATGTGGAGTGTTTTTAAATTATGACTTGAAAATCGTTTTTGGGGAAAAGGAATGCTTTTAAAATTTATGACAAGGACATAATGGTGTATGCTTCTTTATAAGGCATTTCAGTGTCTCTGATGTTATTTTTCCAATATTAAATTAAAAGACCTTTCCCCGTGGAGCAAATTCCTTGTAAATATGCTCCCACCTGTGCATGGTAAATTTAGATTTTGACTGTTTGAGTTACATAGCCATGTTAAAAGTGACCCAAAAAAGTTGCAAAGGCTTTAAAAAAACACTTTCATGTGTCTTGAGGACATTTTAAGTCATTTCCCCGTGGGCAGTGTTTTCAAATTATGAGTTGAAAATCGTTTTTGAGGTAAAGGAATGTTTTTAAAATGTATGTGCGCCATATGCCCCCAAATTTCTTTTTCAGGGGTGCAGCAGGGTGTTCTTGAGACACCCCTGCACCCTCGGAAAAATTCCTAATTTGCGATGAGCTAATTGCTATTCGCAAATTGCACCTTCATTCCTATGGGCCTCCTGCTCCATGGAAATGAATGGGTAATTTGCAATTAGCAATTTGCTCATCGCAAATTAGGAATGGTAAAGAATCGCTATTTATTCCTTAAAGTTCGCTATTTAGGAAATGCAAAAAACTTTGATGATACATATGGCGGTTCATCTCTAACAAGATAAGAAGCTTAGGGATAGATTTATGATGACTGGCGCATCACCAGGGATGTGCCAGTCAATCCTGCGCCGCTGTTCCGCCACCCATGGTGTGCTGCATTTACAATGCGGCGCACCATGGGGCAAAAACATCACAGATGCGTGACGCATCTGTGCCGTAAAGGTGGCGCATTGCTGGAGTTGTATCGCAAGTGTGATGAAGCTCCAGCAAGGCTCAGGGGTGCCCCTGTCGCAGGGTTTCTGTTCTCACACAGAACTGTGCACAGAGGATTGGACCCTCGGCGAATTAGGGTGCCCCAAAACTCACCTTAGTACCCAAAAACCCCTTACCAAGCTAGCTACAGTGTCACATTGGATATAAGAAACTCCCAATGTTTAGACAATCCAGAACATGAACTTACAGTACCTCAGGATACGTGGAACTCATGAACACTCGGTCGTTATATATTCATTACAAACCAGAACATGGAGTTAAGAAGAACACATGTGCATTTGAAATGTTTATTTACTAATGCCGTCTTCTCAGGCGTAGTATCTTAGATAATACAAGTACACATATTATCAGTAGCAAAATTACCAGCATAGTTACTAGTACATAAAAAGCGAATGGTGACAGCATGTTAACATGCTGTAAATGAATAAGAGTTAACAACACTTATATCTCACCCTCCCTAATACACATATTATATTATTTGCTAAGAAGGTCTCTTTGGGTTGGTTTAGGACGGGCCCATACCTTAGTGTCCTAGATTTGAAGGAATCACATCAGCATATACCAGCTCTCTCTTCATGTGAACCGCATCAAGTGTTGTGTATGTGTGTTCGGCAAAGCAATATAAAACCCGCCTCATGCCCAGAATTGGCAGAAGCTGCACTTATGTTATGACTATGAAGTCGTGGAGATCAGACCTCATAACAATTCTGTATCGTGTTGTTCTTGAAACTTCAGCACTCCCTGTACAGACATAGTTTAACAAGCAAAGCAGATAGTAGAGCAATAACATATTATTCTCATGTAAACCACGATGAACTACTAGGTTGAAAGCTAAAGCAACAACTAAGTGTCGTGTGCAGAAGTTGCAAAAAAGGAAAAATGGCGTTTAAACCGGTAATGAGCCCATGCTAACTTAACACGGTGTAAAGATATCCAGGATCTACATGACACCCCCCCATGATCCGGAAACGAACTGAATAAGATAATAGAAGTGCCATCTCATGAGAGCAGATTGCAACTTTATATGTGCACGGTCCGCAAGGTAAAACATTAAAAACTAGCAAAATTTAATGCTAAAAAAAATAAAACAGCCAACTACTTTATCGAGGCTTAAGCCAATAGGCAAGCTAAATAATAAAAACTTGACAAATAAGTCAATGAATTGTCAATGAAATGCTAGTACTCAGCATGTCTAACATGAAAAAGGTCTATGACATAACTGTGTATGCAAAATAAACTGCAACAGCCTCCAATAGGAAGTCACCGTCTTCTTCCGAAAACAGTTCAGCCATCCAACTTAAAAGCGGAAAAGAACATACGTGCTCTCCCAGCACCGGATCCTCTATCACCATCAGAGGACAGCTCGGTGGGTTTTCAAGAAAGCTCTGTTCCAAGAAAGACTGTGCTGCCGCCAGTAAATTCCAGGGACCAATTAGTCCATGCATCAATGCCACAGCCATAATCCTTTCGCCAGGACAAACCAACTCGTGAGTAATGATAGGACTCATCAGCTGATTAAAGTCGACGTCAGGAGAAACCGGTCCGCAGAGACACAAATCAATGCCCCAATCGAAATCACAGGTCAGGCAGTGAAATACAGGCTGGACACAGGTGAAGTAGGAGAATCGAAAAGATAATCCATATGCCGTGCTTAATATCGCCAACGGCATTGTGCCATAATATTCAAGCATGCGATTGTGGAACAGCGTCAGCAGCTGCAGGGTGGGACCTTGCACAGGAAGGACATCCATATTTAAAAATGTAAAAAACCACAAGAGCGCCCGCTGCTAATGTAAGTAAAACTGGGAATCCACCAAACAAAGTGGAAAAAATAGAATGAAAGAAAGCAGGGATGACTCCAAAGATTTTCTCAAATGAAGTCACGAGACCACTGCTAACAACTTTAAAAAAATGCGCCAGGCCCTTTGTGGAGGACGCGTTAAAGATAGTCCGAACCATCTCGCTGAAATGCAAAGGCGAATCAGTATTTAAAAGGGCCTGTACCTCTGTACGGGTGTTCGCTATGTGAAGCACGAAAGTTTCACGGGCCGAACTCAAGGCCACCTCTCTCTGAGACAAAAGAGCCCTTATTCTTGCCATGCCGTTGAAATCTGCTCCCAAGGTTGGTATTTGTGGCCAGATTGAAAACTCCCTATGTTCATGTGTGGGAGGAAATAGAACATTTCTGCAGCAAATAACCCGTTCACTTACTGTTACGATAAAAGGAATACTTCTAATTAACCCACAACAATATTCATTATTGAGCATCAAATAACTACCATTTTCCAACAACTTGAACGTGGGGATGATAGCAGGAACTGGCGTGCCTTTGTTGCATGAACCGTGTAACTGTGTGTGCCTACACATTAGTGAATGATCTGGCGTCTCAGTGCATTCCTCTCGATTCAGATAAACTTCTTGATCATCTTTGAAACATCTGTATGTGTATGGAAGCGACCAGACCTCATGAAGAAAACCACTACCTAAAGGTTCATAACGACCTATTGGTACATATTTCATACAATTTGAAAACTTATATAAAGCAAAAGGCAGCGTTATTAAACCGTGGATAAGCCACGTTGCAGCATTGGCCTCTGCCACTGAAAAAGGCAAAGATTCTAACCTTTCAATATGTAACATAGAAAAGGAAGCATCACGCATTGACAGCAAGCGTTGTTTGTCAGTCAAATTGAATGGGGCAAATACAGAAGAAACGTTCATGTATCCCCAGGGAACTTTACCATTTTTCAGAGTTTGAAGGGTCCAAGCAAATTGCATGATTGATCTTAATTGATTCTGACCATGGTATAACACTGACACTTCATCATGCACAATATCGACAACTGACGACACAATGTCATCTAGTGTGTAAATTCTAGATGAAAGAACGCTAATACTATTGTCAACAACTGCAAGCACTTTTTCAAGATTTGCTTGATCAATAGCCCTAAGGCGTGTAGCAGCCTCAATCTGAGTCAGTTTCCAAATTTCATTGTAAGCTGCATATATCCACCTTTTCGACCTGCCACTAGCCGGGCCTTTAATGAAATCATTCAAATCCACGCCTGCATTCAGTTTAGAAAGGTGACTTTTAACTGCAAGTAAAGTTGAATGCTTCAGCCAATTCTGACACAATTTTCCCACAGAGTAAGTCGTGACAGTGTGGACCAAGTCAAACCGGGGATCAGATCTAACATTTTTAAAACCTTCTGTTAAACCCAAAAATCGATTCTGGCAAGAATCTGAACTACGTTGCCAAAGCAGCCAACCTTTTGGATTTATACTGGAAATGTTAAAGGAAGAATTACGGAGTAGGGCCTGTAAATCACTAATGGACAACCGAGTAAAATTACTCCAACCATCATATTCCTTTAACTCCGGGATAGTAGGGGTGTTTAATTTTTTAGAAGTAGCCAATCCAAAGCATGTGGTCTGGGAAATTGTTTCATTCAGAAACAACATATGATTCGGGATGAGACATGCACGGTGCAAAGCCTCAGTGCCTTGTACCTGCCAGGTTCGTGAACCCCAAACTGATGTAGATCCTGGATATCTTTACACCGTGTTAAGTTAGCATGGGCTCATTACCGGTTTAAATGCCATTTTTCCTTTTTTGCAACTTCTGCACACGACACTTAGTTGTTGCTTTAGCTTTCAGCCTACCTGCGTCAAGACCTATGCCTGGTTTTGACGCAGCTTTGTCCTATCTGATTGTAAATGCGGCACACCATGGGTGGCAGAGCAGCGGTGCACGTTAACTGGTGCATCCCTGGGGATGTGCTAGTTAACATCAATCTGCCCCTTTACATTTAAGTATGTGCAGGGGACACAGAGTCGGTGAGGCTTATCCAAGGTTAAGAAGAGATGAGTCCTGTTCACTGAAAAATTGGACATAGGCTTCACCTCCTCAGCATCGCTGGACATGGCTAAATAATAGCTGCAAAATGTTACTCTTGTTAAACAATTTTACTATTATAATCTCTGAGATTTGTCTCTTACTCTGGAACATCTCATTGTTGTTATCTTTCTTTAAAGATAAAGACAACATCAACATGAGCGACAATCAGCAATCAGTTGATTTCGACCTCATCATTGAACTCGTAATTGAAACATCACTGGATGTTGATCCCTTAGATGATTTAAATACTGAGGATGAAGAAGAACGTGATGAGGATGCAGATTTGTCAGAATTGTATGATATAGGATGGGAAGCTGACGTGCTTGAGCCTATGGAACTATAAACATTTATTTAAAAAATTTATAATAAATAAAAAGTTAAAATGTAAACCGTTTAATTTAAAAATAAAGACACCTTCAAAAACAGGTTATGTGTAGTGTCTTCAATAAAATATTAAAATATGCTCATAAAATTAGATCAGATTCACATCGAAAACAGCACAGGTAAAATGAATATAAATTCCATTTCTTTTCTGCTATTTCTGTATTCTAAAAGTAGTGTGTTAAGTTTTTGATGACTGTTATTGATTTACTGTTGGGTAATAGTGGTTAATAACATTTTTTAATTATATTTTACCACAGATTCAACTGCAGATCATTTCAAGATTTCAGCATGCCAACCAAAGAAAGACTGAGAAAGGCTGCAAAACGTCAAAGACAGCAGGTCAATGAAAAAAAGCAGCAGTCCTCTAACAAAAATATTTGTCAAGTCACCAAGAAAGCACCGGGTAAGAGTACAAAAACATTCATAAGAAATATCTGTAGTAAAAAAATATTACTACAGAAAATGTTTCAGTCCAGAAAAGGAGAAGCAATTCAAACGGAAAGGAAAGGCCAATGAAAAATGTTACTGCTAGAGCAAGAGATAACTCTGTGCATGATAGTAGAAGGAAACAACAGTTTAAGGACATTCGTAAACGAATGTTCCGCAACAGGATAATTGGCAATTTGTTAAAAAATATTAAGAAAGGTCAACAGAAAGTGGTTTTTTATAAGAGAAAAAATATAGTTGAGAAAGTTATTGATCAGGCATTTGAAATTAAACGTAAGTTATTTATTTTGATAATCAATAGAATTAGGAAGCTAAACAAGGCAATTTATGATTTCAAAAGAAATAGTAGATGGAAGAGAATAGTTAATCGTAGTAATTTTTGTGAAGTTTTTTCTGGAGAATGGATGCATAGTTCAAGCTCTGAGGCATTTTTTAATGAGGAGAGTTATTTCCAGGATAATGATTTGGTGCATGCAGTTGACACCAGTGGTCGAGCTTATGAAGTGAAAGATGGTTGTCCAGTTGAAAAAGAAAAACTTGTGACAACAGAGATAGAAGAGGTGTTAGGTAATGAGGTTTTAGGAAGACGTCCTAAGGGTCCTGTGTACACCTGGAAGTGTAGTAGTATTTGCAGTGTACGACAGGATTCCATCAATTTGCTTTGTGATTTTATACGGTCATTTAATAAGAAAAGTTTGAAGCAGAAAATGAAGTTGTTGCAAGAATTAGATCCTTGCAGAGTGAGAGAAGTGTCAGGTTTGCATGGTCATTCACTGGCTTGTCTTTCCAGGAGAGTATGCCAGAGTGTTTTTCATCATTTCAGGATGCTAGCAGTGCATCATAATAAAGTGAGGAAATTAGTTAGAATGTTGTATTATGCTAAGAGTCCAGCAATTATGCTTAAACAATTATGCGCTGCTCTTTTGCATGGTTCTGAAATAGATGTGAAGAATATATGTGAAGAAATTGAGTTTTGTTACTTTGGAAGTAAAGAGGAGAATGTTGAAATTGACCAAGAAGAAGAGAGTAATGTGGAAGATAGTGTACAGGTTTCCAGTACAGATAATTTCCAGAGGGAAATTGCGACGTTTGAGGTGAAATCAAGTGAGAGGCCAAATTTCACTTGTGTGTGTTGTCGACGCACTTATTATAAGAATCAGACTAAGTTAGTGGATTTATATGCAAAAAGTGAAAGGGAAAATAATAGTGAATGGAAGGATTTTACAACATACTTGATGGTAGAAAATTGTTTTGATTTGGGATTGGATCAACGTGTGCGTACTTATTGTTGTAACAAATTAAATCAAAACCAGATGCCTGCTAGAGCAGTTCATAATAATCTGGAATTGGTTGAGATTCCTTCTGAATTGAAGGATTTAAATACTTATGAATCTATTTTGATTCAAAGTATCCATCCCTTTCAGGCTATTGTAAGAATGGAGCCAAAGACAGGGAAATTGCCTCCATCAGATTTACAGAGAGGATTAAAGGGAAGAGTTGTTTATTTGCCTCTAGATTTGAAGAAAAACATTAACACAATTGGAGTAGAAAAAGTGGAACGTGGGGATGATAGCAGGAACTGGCGTGCCTTTGTTGCATGAACCGTGTAACTGTGTGTGCCTACACATTAGTGAATGATCTGGCGTCTCAGTGCATTCCTCTCGATTCAGATAAACTTCTTGATCATCTTTGAAACATCTGTATGTGTATGGAAGCGACCAGACCTCATGAAGAAAACCACTACCTAAAGGTTCATAACGACCTATTGGTACATATTTCATACAATTTGAAAACTTATATAAAGCAAAAGGCAGCGTTATTAAACCGTGGATAAGCCACGTTGCAGCATTGGCCTCTGCCACTGAAAAAGGCAAAGATTCTAACCTTTCAATATGTAACATAGAAAAGGAAGCATCACGCATTGACAGCAAGCGTTGTTTGTCAGTCAAATTGAATGGGGCAAATACAGAAGAAACGTTCATGTATCCCCAGGGAACTTTACCATTTTTCAGAGTTTGAAGGGTCCAAGCAAATTGCATGATTGATCTTAATTGATTCTGACCATGGTATAACACTGACACTTCATCATGCACAATATCGACAACTGACGACACAATGTCATCTAGTGTGTAAATTCTAGATGAAAGAACGCTAATACTATTGTCAACAACTGCAAGCACTTTTTCAAGATTCGCTTGATCAATAGCCCTAAGGCGTGTAGCAGCCTCAATCTGAGTCAGTTTCCAAATTTCATTGTAAGCTGCATATATCCACCTTTTCGACCTGCCACTAGCCGGGCCTTTAATGAAATCATTCAAATCCACGCCTGCATTCAGTTTAGAAAGGTGACTTTTAACTGCAAGTAAAGTTGAATGCTTCAGCCAATTCTGACACAATTTTCCCACAGAGTAAGTCGTGACAGTGTGGACCAAGTCAAACCGGGGATCAGATCTAACATTTTTAAAACCTTCTGTTAAACCCAAAAATCGATTCTGGCAAGAATCTGAACTACGTTGCCAAAGCAGCCAACCTTTTGGATTTATACTGGAAATGTTAAAGGAAGAATTACGGAGTAGGGCCTGTAAATCACTAATGGACAACCGAGTAAAATTACTCCAACCATCATATTCCTCTAACTCCGGGATAGTAGGGGTGTTTAATTTTTTAGAAGTAGCCAATCCAAAGCATGTGGTCTGGGAAATTGTTTCATTCAGAAACAACATATGATTCGGGATGAGACATGCACGGTGCAAAGCCTCAGTGCCTTGTACCTGCCAGGTTCGTGAACCCCAAACTGATGTAGATCCTGGATATCTTTACACCGTGTTAAGTTAGCATGGGCTCATTACCGGTTTAAATGCCATTTTTCCTTTTTTGCAACTTCTGCACACGACACTTAGTTGTTGCTTTAGCTTTCAGCCTACCTGCGTCAAGACCTATGCCTGGTTTTGACGCAGCTTTGTCCTATCTGATTGTAAATGCGGCACACCATGGGTGGCAGAGCAGCGGTGCACGTTAACTGGTGCATCCCTGGGGATGTGCTAGTTAACATCAATCTGCCCCTTTACATTTAAGTATGTGCAGGGGACACAGAGTCGGTGAGGCTTATCCAAGGTTAAGAAGAGATGAGTCCTGTTCACTGAAAAATTGGACATAGGCTTCACCTCCTCAGCATCGCTGGACATGGCTAAATAATAGCTGCAAAATGTTACTCTTGTTAAACAATTTTACTATTATAATCTCTGAGATTTGTCTCTTACTCTGGAACATCTCATTGTTGTTATCTTTCTTTAAAGATAAAGACAACATCAACATGAGCGACAATCAGCAATCAGTTGATTTCGACCTCATCATTGAACTCGTAATTGAAACATCACTGGATGTTGATCCCTTAGATGATTTAAATCCTGAGGATGAAGAAGAACGTGATGAGGATGCAGATTTGTCAGAATTGTATGATATAGGATGGGAAGCTGACGTGCTTGAGCCTATGGAACTATAAACATTTATTTAAAAAATTTATAATAAATAAAAAGTTAAAATGTAAACCGTTTAATTTAAAAATAAAGACACCTTCAAAAACAGGTTATGTGTAGTGTCTTCAATAAAATATTAAAATATGCTCATAAAATTAGATCAGATTCACATCGAAAACAGCACAGGTAAAATGAATATAAATTCCATTTCTTTTCTGCTATTTCTGTATTCTAAAAGTAGTGTGTTAAGTTTTTGATGACTGTTATTGATTTACTGTTGGGTAATAGTGGTTAATAACATTTTTTAATTATATTTTGCCACAGATTCAACTGCAGATCATTTCAAGATTTCAGCATGCCAACCAAAGAAAGACTGAGAAAGGCTGCAAAACGTCAAAGACAGCAGGTCAATGAAAAAAAGCAGCAGTCCTCTAACAAAAATATTTGTCAAGTCACCAAGAAAGCACCGGGTAAGAGTACAAAAACATTCATAAGAAATATCTGTAGTAAAAAAATATTACTACAGAAAATGTTTCAGTCCAGAAAAGGAGAAGCAATTCAAACGGAAAGGAAAGGCCAATGAAAAATGTTACTGCTAGAGCAAGAGATAACTCTGTGCATGATAGTAGAAGGAAACAACAGTTTAGGGACATTCGTAAACGAATGTTCCGCAACAGGATAATTGGCAATTTGTTAAAAAATATTAAGAAAGGTCAACAGAAAGTGGTTTTTTATAAGAGAAAAAATATAGTTGAGAAAGTTATTGATCAGGCATTTGAAATTAAACGTAAGTTATTTATTTTGATAATCAATAGAATTAGGAAGCTAAACAAGGCAATTTATGATTTCAAAAGAAATAGTAGATGGAAGAGAATAGTTAATCGTAGTAATTTTTGTGAAGTTTTTTCTGGAGAATGGATGCATAGTTCAAGCTCTGAGGCATTTTTTAATGAGGAGAGTTATTTCCAGGATAATGATTTGGTGCATGCAGTTGACACCAGTGGTCGAGCTTATGAAGTGAAAGATGGTTGTCCAGTTGAAAAAGAAAAACTTGTGACAACAGAGATAGAAGAGGTGTTAGGTAATGAGGTTTTAGGAAGACGTCCTAAGGGTCCTGTGTACACCTGGAAGTGTAGTAGTATTTGCAGTGTACGACAGGATTCCATCAATTTGCATTGTGATTTTATACGGTCATTTAATAAGAAAAGTTTGAAGCAGAAAATGAAGTTGTTGCAAGAATTAGATCCTTGCAGAGTGAGAGAAGTGTCAGGTTTGCATGGTCATTCACTGGCTTGTCTTTCCAGGAGAGTATGCCAGAGTGTTTTTCATCATTTCAGGATGCTAGCAGTGCATCATAATAAAGTGAGGAAATTAGTTAGAATGTTGTATTATGCTAAGAGTCCAGCAATTATGCTTAAACAATTATGCGCTGCTCTTTTGCATGGTTCTGAAATAGATGTGAAGAATATATGTGAAGAAATTGAGTTTTGTTACTTTGGAAGTAAAGAGGAGAATGTTGAAATTGACCAAGAAGAAGAGAGTAATGTGGAAGATAGAGTACAGGTTTCCAGTACAGATAATTTCCAGAGGGAAATTGCGACGTTTGAGGTGAAATCAAGTGAGAGGCCAAATTTCACTTGTGTGTGTTGTCGACGCACTTATTATAAGAATCAGACTAAGTTAGTGGATTTATATGCAAAAAGTGAAAGGGAAAATAATAGTGAATGGAAGGATTTTACAACATACTTGATGGTAGAAAATTGTTTTGATTTGGGATTGGATCAACGTGTGCGTACTTATTGTTGTAACAAATTAAATCAAAACCAGATGCCTGCTAGAGCAGTTCATAATAATCTGGAATTGGTTGAGATTCCTTCTGAATTGAAGGATTTAAATACTTATGAATCTATTTTGATTCAAAGTATCCATCCCTTTCAGGCTATTGTAAGAATGGAGCCAAAGACAGGGAAATTGCCTCCATCAGATTTACAGAGAGGATTAAAGGGAAGAGTTGTTTATTTGCCTCTAGATTTGAAGAAAAACATTAACACAATTGGAGTAGAAAAAGTGGAAGAGGAACCTCTGGTTATCTTAGTTAATGGGGTTCCGACAAAGAATAAGAAAATATGGCAAGATTTAGTGGATGTTAGGAAAGTCAAAAAGGCAACATTGTATTTGAAAAAAAATAATAAATACTATAAAAATGTATATGTTGCATAAGAGGAAGTAAGTGAGGAAGAGGATAGCGATTTGTGTGCTTGAGAAAGTAGAACCCTGTACTAGTGAAGAAATATATGAACATTATAGTGTTCATCCTTTGCATTCCAAGGAAGTCATGGGGAATGCTATTGAGTTGTTTCAAATGAAACAAGCCAAAGGGAGTCCCATTAGTGTTTGGGAGGAAAGTTTGGAAGCTCGGTGTTTCCCACAGCTTTTTCCAACAGGTCAGGGAGGAAGATATGATGAGCGTCCTCATCAAATTCCTGCTTCTGAATACCGGACTTTGCGATTGTATGCAGGAGATGCTAGGTTTCGACAATGCATTCCCTATTTGTTTCATCTCCTGTTTGAAAGCGATCTGTCTAGACTGTCATATGCAGTGAACCACATCTTGAAAAGTGGTATACACATGCAAAACATCTCGGCAAGTGACTTTATGGATAAAGTCAATGTCCAAGACAGTATTTTGGATTCTCACCTGATTAATCTCATGGCGTGTCAGCGTGGTACTAATGAGTACTGGTACCGTCGTCATGGTGATTTAAAATGTATGCTGAGGAACTTAGGAACTCCCACATGGTTCCTCACTCTGAGCTGTGCCGAGTATGGCTGGGAAGACTTACTTGAATTTCTACGAGAGGCAAATGCAAACATCGAAAACATCGAATTCAAGACACCCGGAGAACTGTGCTCTTTGGATCCAGTCAATGTATGCAGGTACTTCAATCATAGATTTGAAGCTATGATGTCTTTCATCATGAATAAGAAGAATCCACCTCTTGGAGAGGTGTTGGATTTCTTCTGGAGAAAGGAGTACCAAGCAAGAGGTGCTCCTCATATATATATGCTGCTGTGGATCAAGGATGCACCTAAATTTGGAACGGATCCAGAAGACTCAGTGATGAGTTTCATACAACAGTATTCTACGTGTGCTGTTCCAAACGCAAAGGAGAAGAAAAGCCTAAGAGAAAAAGTTCTACGTTTCCAAAGCCATCGATGTGGAAAGTACTGTCGTCGTAAATTCCGAAACAAGGACAAGTTCTACACCAAATGTCGTTTCGGCTTTCCACGACCGGTGATTTCTAAAGGAAGAGTAAACAGTTTGATGTCTTCGCTGCGACATAATGTGATGAAGAAATCACCTAAAAACACATACAATTTGAAGAGGAACGAAGAGTCCAAGTACATCAACGACTACAACCCGGTGATTTTGTCCATGTGGAATGCTAACATGGATATACAGTTTGTGGCTGATAACTGTATGGCTGTGGCTCGGTATGTGACATCTTACATCACCAAAAAAGAGAAGACAGAATTGAAGGATATGTGGGAGGACATTTCCCATGAAAAGAGCCTCAGCAAGAAGTTGTACAGTTTCAGTCTGAAGATGTTGTCGCATCGAGAAATCGGAGCTTACGAATGCTCTGAAAGGTTGTCTTCAGCAAGTCTCTATGCCAAGTCCAGGAGTATCGTTTGGGCGAGTCTTGGTCTTGCTGCAACGCGTAATCGAGTTCTGAAACCTGTGCGGGAAATTGAGTATTTGGCGGAAAAGGAGCCCAACAGTACCGACATTTTGAAGACCAACATGTTGGATACATATTATCCAAATCGAAGCAAACACCTCGACAATGTTTGTCTGTATGAGGTTCTTCAAAATTACATATTCAAGAGGAACATCAAAGAAGATACTGAGAAAGGAGTGTATGCTGTAATAGGAAGTGAGGGATGTCTGGTCAAGCAAAGAAAATGCCACTTGGTAAACCATCGAAAATTGAGTGGCGAATCTCCTGAAAAAAAGGAGTTTTTCTATTTAGCACTTTTGCAACTTTTCAAGCCTTGCCGTGCAGAAGAGGAACTGCTTGGAGATTTCCTCTGTTACGAAGACTCTTTCAATGCTGCCAAGGAGACCATAGAATGTCCTGCTTTTCCCAAATATGTAGAAATGTTGAATGCGGAAATTGAGCAGGAAGCAACGATTGCAGCCGAGATTGCCAGAGACAGTTCTCAGGACAGTCAGAGTTCTGCTTCATTGAGTCAGGATCCACTAGGAGGACCTGTTATCGAAAATGAAGCTGCCACTGCTATGAATGAAGTGGAAAGAGCCATGGCACATGCTCAGGAGGATGCGGTTAACTTAGAAGAGTTGGAAAGACAACTCAACGTTGAGGAGAGGAAAATATATGACGAAGTTACCATGCAAATTGATCATGGATTAAGTCATGACAAGAAAGAGTGTTCATGTATGTCGTTGAAGCCTGTCCGACTGTACGTGAGTGGAGAAGCGGGAACTGGAAAAAGTTTCCTTATTAAAGCAATTTCATGCTATTTGCAGGAAAGGACAGAGTCATCGCTGTCTTGTGTTGTCACCGCTCCAACTGGACTGGCAGCACATAACATTAAGGGGATTACTTTACATCGTTTACTGATGCTGCCAGTGGAGCATGACAACAAATTACAATATCACAAGCTATCTGGAGATGCTTGTTTTGAAGTTTCAAGAATCTTGAGGAAAATGAAACTTCTTATCATTGACGAAGTAAGCATGGTTTCCAATGTCATGCTTGCGTTTGTGCATTTGAGAATGCAAGAAGTTCTCAAAACAGAGTATGATGTGTTATTTGGTGGCAAACACATCATTGTTTTCGGAGATCTTCTGCAGCTGACACCAGTGAAAGGGCAACCTGTGTTCAAAATGCTCACGCATGAAGATACCAGGAAGTGCCTAGGGAGCATTGGCAACATCAATATATGGTTAAACTTCAATTATGCTGAACTGCATGAAAATATGCGGCAGGCGAAGGATGAAGTTTACAAGAGTATTCTACAAGATGTTAGAATTGGAAAAGTGACCGAGCATGCGAAAGAAGCTTTACATGCACGATTACTGTCAAATTTATATCCAGAACAAGATGTTGTGCCTGAGAATATTTTTCAGAAAATTACTGAGAAGAAATCTGGAATATGTTTGATGCCAACTCTTGCAGAATGTGCCAAATTCAACAACAAAATGTTGCATTTGGAAAAGCAGGAGATTGTGAAACTAGAAGCTATTGACAGAGTAGAGCATATGGGATCAACAATTATTTTGTCTGAGAATTTGAAATCAAAATTGGATTCATTAGAGAAGACTATATCTAAAACTGCAGGTTTTGAAAAGACTCTGAATGTGTGCTTGAACTGCCGTATAATTTTAAGAAGGAATTTACATGTTGAAAGAGGTCTGGTAAATGGATCAATGGGTAATGTTGTTGATTTTGTGAAATACAGAAATAGAGATGGAATTGAATTTTTAAAAATTAAATTTGATGGCATTGAGGAAGTACAGGTAATTGGTCGTTGCTCTGCTAGATTTTTGCTTGTAAAAGACTTATATGTTCGCCGTAAGCAGTTTCCTGTTTGCTTGGCATATGCGGTGACAATCCATAAATCGCAAGGTTTAAGTGTAGACAGTGCATTGGTGAATATTGGCAGTTCTGTGTTCAAGGAGGGTATGGCATATGTGGCATTGTCACGAGTTAGAACTTTATCGGGATTGTACTTGATTGAGTGTGATGTCACAAACATTTGTGCGGATCTAGATTGTGTTAAGGAATACAATAGGTTGAGAAGAGAGTATGCGCCACATTTGCCTCAATATCCTTTGTTTGAGAAACGTGTGGTAGGCCGGAAACGAAGAAATGTGACAAATACTAGGGAGGTTGCAGCAAAAAGACGAAAGGTCGATGAACCTGAAATTATAAGCAGAAACAAAAAGGATTCTGTTGAAGATGTTGTTGGTTTTCAATTTGAAAACAGTTCTGGTGTCAACTGCTATGCTAATGTAGTGGTTAGTGTTTTGTTTTCTCTAGAAAATGTAAAAGAAGAGATTGTGGTCAATTCTGATCAAAGATTTTGCAGTTTGTTAAATTCTGTGTTAGAGAAATGTAGCACAGATAGAACAAAAATAGAAAGTGTGTCTGAAATTCGAAATCTGTTAGACAGATGTTCAGGCCAAACACAATTCTCTCAAAATATTCAGCAAGATTGTGAGGAGTTTTTAATGTATATACTTGATGTATTGCATGCTGAAGGTGTAGATGTAGATCACCTGTTTGGGCTTTCTTATCAATGGCAGCATGACTGCGAGAACTGTAGGGTATCAAGTAGTACTAGTGTAGACTCAGAAAGATTTATATATTTAACTTTGCCAGACAGTAAATCAGTCTCTTTTAATAAACTAGTAAAAGCAGCTGATCACAACATGGAGTGTAGCCAATGTAAATCTGAAATGATGTCCACATTATTTGTACGAACATATGGCCAGTATGTTATTTTAATGTTCCAACGATGTAGGCCTGATGGAAGAAAATTGACAACTTTAATTAAAAAATTTGTGGCTTCACAGTTGTCAATATCAGGAAGGACTTTTGTAACTGCAGCAATTATATATCATGACGGTCCTTCAATAACATCAGGACATTACACAGCTTATTTAAAGTCTAGAAACGGCTGGTCATTCTGCAATGATTCTGTTTTAATTTTCAAAAAAAAATTGCCGTATGACCTTAAAAACTCTTACCTGGTGTTTTTAAAACCAAAATTTTAGGGAAAGAATCTCGGGATGTGCTCTGAGGAATTTCAAGAAGTTCTAATGGCTCCTACACAATTTGGCCTTGAGGATAAGTGTAGTACAGAGACATAACTTCTTACCATACCACTGGACGTCATGTTGAAATAACTGCACTTTGAATGAATTTAGAAAAACTGTTTCTTTTTATAAGCAAATTCAAGCAGCCAATCAAAACATGGAGTAGAGGGAATGTAAGTCTGCAATGCTGTCTACTGTTTTATATTGCTTTGTGATTAAAAGTGATGTAGAGAATTTAATAATTGTAGTAGTCATAGAGATAGTGTAAGTCTGCTTCATAGTAAGCAGTATCAGTGTCATAGGAAATGTAGAACATGAGTGAGCAAGAAAGGTAAGATATTAGTAATCCAGGATTGTGAAAATGATCTTCAACATTTTAATTCTGAAAGTTGCGGAAATACAACATGACGGGATTGGCTTACAAGAATTCCAAGAGTTATAAATGGCTCTGACACGATTTGGCCTTGTGGAAACGTGTGGTAGAGAGCGAGAAGTCATTTATTGTATGTAACATGTTTTTGAAAACGATGGAGGTTTTCTTTCAGAAAGTGGCGGGTTGAAAGTAATAACAGCACAACAGAGTGTAAGCTGTTCATAGGACATCCTTCGCCGTCATGGACAGTAAGTTAACTTTAAGGAGTTCTGAATTCTGATTTGTTATGTTGTATGGGTTTTTTAAACACAATCATTTTGATTGTGTTTTTTTTTCCCCGCTGTTATATGATGAATACCTTCAAGTCACTGTTTTTAGTGAAATTTGATACATTCTGAGAACAGCAAAAATAAACCATTTAACATGTATAATTAATTCTGTTCTGTTTGCATTTATGATGTACATGTAGAACTGTGTAGGAGGCATGGAGAAGGTGAGGCTTCTGTAAGTGTCAAAGTTGTTGCATACAGTGCTCATATTCTACGTAGTCTTTCATATGATAGACTACATTTCCACAATGAGATACCTAAGCAAAGGAAACACAGGTGATATGATTGTGGAATGAGCAAAAAAAATTGCACGTTTTTCAATTATGTTACCTGTGTTTCCTAACATTACACATCACATTGTGTAGATGAGGTTTAGGCCTGTTCCTGGAGACAGAGGAGGTCTGACATTTGTTCAAGAGTGCAGTGGACATGACACACTTGGTTGGTAGGCCTGCACATGTATTTTCTTCTCTGTATTCTTCAACAAACCTAAATTTCATCTGCAACTCTGAGTAGGACTTACCTGAAACAAATCTGTGAATAGGTTACACCTTATCGGCATCTTGAAAAATGTTAGGGTCAGATTTATGATGACCGTGCGCATCATTTGCTCCGCTGTGGGTCACTTTTGTGTAAAAGATGCACCATGTTGCAAAATAGGTTTCAGTTCATCTCCAGCAAGATACCATCACTTTGAAATGTATATAATTAGCACTGTGTAGGGGACATGCAGAAGCTGAAGCTTTTCTAAGTGTCAAAATTGTTGTATACACTGCTCAACTTCTGTGTGCTGTTTGATATGCTAGACTCCATCTGCACTATGAGATACCTAAGCAAAGGCAACACAGGTGATGTGATTGTGAAATGAGGAAAATAAACTCCACATTTTTCAATTACATCACCTGTGTTTCCTAAGTTTACGAATGACATTGTGCAGATGAAGTTTAGGTCTGTCCACGGACACAGAAGAGGTCTGGCCTTTGTTCAAGAGTGAAGTGGACATGACTTACTTCATTAGTAGGCCTTCACATGTATTATCTCCTCTGTATTCTTCAACAAGTGTAAATTTGATCTGCAACCCTGAGTAGGCCTCACCTTAAACAAACCTCTGGATAGGCCACACCTTATTGTCATCCTGAATCAATCATTTAACATGTTAGGGACAGATTTATGATAGGTGTATGCCTCTTTTGCGCCACTGTGCGTCACTTTTGTGACGCAGTCGCAGTTGAAAAGATTTGCTATGAGGCGACAAAATTATAAAATGATGCATCTAGGCAGATGTGTCATGCTGTAAAAAAACAATGCCACATGAAACCGATACAGCAGTCATGCAAAAGATGCACAATGTTGCAAGATAGGACTCACTTCATCTGCATCAAGATACTGTTAGTTTAAAATGTATATTTTTAGGACTGTGTAGGGGCATGGAGAAGCAGAGGCTTCTGTAAGTGTCAAAGTTCTTGAAAAACTATTTGTCCTTCAATCTTTTCACTTGTCTTTTCTAATTTATTAAAAACATGTTTTAATATTTTTCAAATGTTTGTTCTCTCTTTCACAGATTGAAAGTATAAAAAGAACAAATGACTAACTTAACGACAATTATAAGGTAAATGTTTTGTACTCTTTTCGTTATATTTCTATCACATTTAACTTCTATTAGTTCCACTGCTTCATTTCTTTAAGCATCACTTTCCTGCCTTTGCTACTTCCCTTATTCCTTTCTCTATTACTTAATTACTCTACTCCTTCACTATTTTTCTTAGTGCCTCTCTTCTCATACTTCTTCACTCTTGGTCACTCACTCTGTCTCTATTACTTTCACTGTTTCTGACTGATCTAAAAATTTTTTTTTTAAAAGAACAGTAAGTATAAGGGAATGAAACAGACAGTTATGTTAAAAGAAAGACAGCTATAGGGAGTAAACTAGGGATACTGTTACCCGCAATCCTCTGCTGATGATGTCACTGACCATGTCATGAATGATGTAATATGTGACATCATCAGCAGTGGATTACGGGTAACAGTATCTCTAGTTTACTCCCCTATAGCTGTCTTTCTTTTAACATAACTGTCTGTTTCCTTCCCTTATACTTACTGTTCTTTTTTAAAAAAAAATAAATTTTGGTTCGCTCCCGGTTCGCGTACCGGCGAGCGAACTGGGAAGCGAACCAAGAGAAATAGAGGTTGGCAGAGTTCCAAATATTCTACCAATTTTTTTATAACGGGGAGGTAGTTCTGAAAAGAACTTTTTTTTTATTGTTTTTGTTGTTTTATATTTTTTTATTATTTTTCTGAACTTTTTTTACTTTTTTTGAATTTTTCTCAACGGTTTTATATTTTTTTTGGGGTTTTTTTTTGGGGGGGAAACGAAAACGATTCATTGTAAAGGGCTCAACAGGAGCAACAAAAAAAAAAGAATTTATTGTTTGGGGCGTTTCGGACAAACATGAGCATGATTGTCAATAGCTCTGTTGATCAGAGTGATGCTACTTTCTCTGTAGCAAATGAATCCATTGCAAAGTACGCAGACTTGTTTTACTTCCCCGAATCTCATTTGTATATTTGGCACCATCTCCCTGCCCTCTGGTCCCGTCACTTCCGGTACAACAGATCTTCTGGCCATAATAGGGGGATTATCTTGTTCGTTACGTAACTGTGCAGCACTGTAGTTGTTAGGATGCCACCTAGTCATATGGCGATGCATTGTGTAGTTTCCGTAACTGTATTTCTTCTCGATCCCTCTGGACAGTCTATCTTGACATATAAGGCAAGTTACGTATCTTGCATTTACTTTTTTCTGGCCTTTGGGAAATTAAAAAAATTGCCAAATAAAATTTTCTTTCAGGTGAAACCTCCTGGGCTTCTCAGGCAAAAACTGCCTCTCTTCCTGCTCTTCCTCCTCTTCCTCTTCTTCCTCTTCTTGCTGAATTATAACTTCAGCAGGTGGTCCTCTCTTCCTTGGATGTGGTGGAGGTGGTGGGGAAGCACCAGCTGAAGCTACTAAAGAAGCCATTGCTCACTGGTAACAAAGGGTCTTTCTCTCACAAAGATGAAAGTCAGAGTGAGGAAAGAAGGAGGGGTTTTCATCATTTGGGAAAAACAATAGTTCTCAACCAATGAAAAGTGTTAATTTTAGATTACATGACCTAGTCTTACATCATTAGGAAACCAAAAGTGAAATGAACCAATGAAAAGTGTTATTATCAAGTCACATGACCTGCTGTGTTTACGTTACGCGCTTTGCGCCGCCTCCCGGTTTGCTTCCGGGAACCTGCGCTTCGCGCCTCGCTTCGCGTACCAGTTCGCTTCCGGGTACGCTAACGTAGCACGTCATATGACGTATCACGCGACAACGCGAAACGTCATGCGGACGCGAGGCGTCACGATGTTGTTTTCTAACGCGCTAGTTGCGCTAAAGGAACGTTTACCGGTTCGCGGACTATTTCGCGGCATCAAGGTGAGCTAACGGGAAGCTTCCCGATTCGCGAAGCGGGAGCGAAGAAAAAAAAATATTAAAATTTTTTTTTATTAATAAACATATAAAATATATTTTGGGATTTAAAGAAGAATACATTTTACAGCTACAGATATTAGCTTTTAAAAAACCAATGAAATTCACTGAAAAAACCATAGGTTATAGACCATATATAGTTAGGAATTAGCATTTACAAAACCTTGAAAATTCACTGAAAAAACCATAGGTTATAGACCATATATAGTTAGGAATTAGCATTTACAAAACCTTATTTTACTCACACAAAACCATTGAAATTCCATATATAGTTAGTTGCACTAACTATATATCGCGCACCCGCAATCCACTGCTGATGATGTCACATATTACATCATTCATGACATGGTCAGTGACATCACTGATGACATCACTGATGACATCTCAAATGACATCACTGATGACATCACTGATGACATCTCAAATGACATCACTGATGACATCACTGATGACATCTCAAATGACATCACTGATGACATCACTGATGACATCTCAAATGACATCACTGATGACATCACTGATGACATCTCATTTGACATCAATGGTCACATCACTGATGATATCATTCATGTGACAATACAATTCATCTCCTCACACTTTAATATAACCTCTGTTACACCCAGTGTTAAATACAGAATATAATTTTTTAAACCATTGACACACCAATACTAGTTACTACATACGCCCTCACTGATTCCTATGTCTACACACACATTCACTCATTCTCCCATACAATCATTCATACATACAATCACTCATCTTTACAACACTATCATATGCACTCATACACCTATACAGACACTCACACTCTGCCACTCATCCATGGAGTTACTCACACACCTAGTCAGTCCTGTAAAGAATCAATCACACCTCCATTTTCTAATCTATACAGTTAAACATAGAGTACCTTACATTTTCAAACATATACTAACACATACTTACTCTCTTATACAATCATTGATACAAGAACACATTGATCTGCACAGAGTCACATATCTCCCAGCCAGCCACACACACACTCAGTCTCCCATACAAATACTTGGACAATCAATCAATAATCCATATAGTTACTCATATAGCTACTGATCAACACATGCAGCAGTTTACAGAAACATATTTAAACTTTACAGAAACACACAGTCACTGGATGATGTCATCAGTGATGTCATCAGTGATGTCATTTGAGATGTCATCAGTGATGTCATCAGTGATGTCACTGACCATGTCATGAATGATGTAATATGTGACATCATCAGCAGTGGATTGCGGGTGCGCGATATATAGTTAGTGCAACTAACTATATATGGAATTTCAATGGTTTTGTGTGAGTAAAATAAGGTTTTGTAAATGCTAATTCCTAACTATATATGGTCTATAACCTATGGTTTTTTCAGTGAATTTTCAAGGTTTTGTAAATGCTAATTCCTAACTATATGTGGTCTATAACCTATGTTTTTTTCAGTGAATATATATATATATATATATATTTATATGTACACATACCCTCATATGTATATATATATATATTCACAGAAAAAACCATAGGTTATAGACCATATATAGTTAGGAATTAGCATTTACAAAACCTTGAAAATTCACTGAAAAAACCATAGGTTATAGACCATATATAGTTAGGAATTAGCATTTAGAAAACCTTATTTTACTCACACAAAACCATTGAATTTCCATATATAGTTAGTTGCACTAACTATATATCGCGCACCCGCAATCCACTGCTGATGATGTCACATATTACATCATTCATGACATGGTCAGTGACATCACTGATGACATCACTGATGACATCTCAAATGACATCACTGATGACATCACTGATAACAACATCCAGTGATTTTTTGTTTCTATAAAGTTTAAATATGTCTTACATATTGAAGAATGAGTGGATGTGTAAGTGTCTGGACGAAGGATTTAGTAGGTGCATGACTGACTGTATGAGTGAGTGATTAAATGTGTCTCACTGACTGCATGGGTTAGTGACTAAACTGTCTTAATTTGTGCATCATTATGTCTGTTGTTCTGTAAACTGCTGCATGTGTTGATCAGTAGCTATATGAGTAACTATATGGGTTATTGATTGATTGCCCAAGTATTTGTATGGGAGACTGAGTGTGTGTGTGGCTAGCTGGGAGGTGTGTACTTGTATCAATGATTGTATAAGAAGGTAAGTATGTGTTAGTATATGTTTGAAAATGTAAGGTGCTCTATGTTTAACTGTATAGACAAGAAAATGGAAGTGTCATTGATTCTTTACAGGACTGACTAGGTATTCGAGTAACTCCATGGATGAGTGGCAGACTGTGAGTGTCTGTATAGGTGTATGAGTGCATATGATAGTGTTGTAAAGATGAGTGATTGTATGTATGAATGATTGTATGGGTGAATGAGTGAAGGTGTGTGTAGACGTAGCAATCAGTGAGTGCGTATGTAGTAACTAGTATTGGTGTGTCAATGGTTTCAAAAATTATACTCTCTTTTTAACACTGGGTGAAACAGAGGTTATATTAAAATGTGAGGAGATGTATTGTATTGTCACATGAATGATATCATCAGTGATGTGGTCATTGATGTCAAATGAGATGTCATCAGTGATGTCATCAGTGATGTCATTTGAGATGTCATCAGTGATGTCATCAGTGATGTCACTGACCATGTCATGAATGATGTAATATGTGACATCATCAGCAGTGGATTGCGGGTGCGCGATATATAGTTAGTGCAACTAACTATATATGGAATTTCAATGGTTTTGTGTGAGTAAAATAAGGTTTTCTAAATGCTAATTCCTAACTATATATGGTCTATAACCTATGGTTTTTTCAGTGAATTTTCAAGGTTTTGTAAATGCTAATTCCTAACTATATATGGTCTATAACCTATGGTTTTTTCTGTGAATTTCATTGGTTTTTTAACAGCTAATATCTGTAGCTGTAAAATGTATTCTTCTTTAAATCCAAAAATATATTTTATATGTTTATGAATAATTTTTTTTTTAAATATTTTTTTTTCTTCGTTCCCGCTTCGCGAATCGGGAAGCTTCCCGTTAGCTGACCTTGATGCCGCGAAATAGACCGCGAGCCGGTAAACGTTTCTTTACCGCAAGTGCCGCGTTAGAAAACAACATCGTGACGCCTCCCGTCCGCATGACGTTTCACGTTGTCGCGTGATACGTCATATGACGTGCTACGTTAGCGAACTGGTACGCGAAGCGAGTCGCAAAGCGCAGGTTTCTGGAAGCAAACCGGGAGGCCCTGCAAAGCGCTTAACGTAAACACAGCAAGTCATGTGACTTGGTAATAACACTTTTCATTGGTTCATTTCACTTTTGGTTTCCTAATGATGTAAGACTAGGTCATATAATCTAAAATGAACACTTTTGATTGGTTGAGAACTCTTGTTTTTCCCAAATGATGAAAATCCCTCCTTCTTTCCTCACTCTGACTTTCATCATTGTGAGAGAAAGACCCTTTGTGATCACTGAGCAATGGCTTCTTTAGTAGCTTCAGCTCGTGCTTCCCCACCACCTCCACCACATCCAAGGAAGAGTGGACCACCTGCTCAAGTTATAATTCAACAAGAAGAAGAAGAGGAACAGGACGACGAGCACGAAGAGAGGCAGTTTTTGCCTGAGCAGCCCAGGACGTCTCACCGGAAAGAAAACTTCATTTGGCAATTTTTTAAAATTCCCAAAGGTCAGAAAAAAGTAAATGCAAGATACGTAACTTGCCTTATATGTCAAGATAGACTGTCCAGAGGAACCGAGAAAAAATACAGTTTCGGAAACTACACAATGCATCGCCATATGACTAGGTGGCATCCTAACAACTACAGTGCTGCACAGTTTCGGAACGACCTAGATAATCTCCCTATTATGGCCAGAAGATCTGTTGTACCGGAAGTAACGGGACCAGAGGGCAGGGAGATGGTGCCAAATATACAAATGAAATTTGGTGAAGTAAAACACATCTGCGTATTTTGCGATGGATTCATTTCCTACGGAGAAAAAAGCATCACTCTGATCAACAGAGCTATTGACTATCATATGCAAGTTTGTACGAAACGCCCAAAATAATAAATACTTCTTTTTTTGTTTTGTTGCTCCTGTTGAGCCCTTTACAATGAATCGTTTTCATTGCCCCCTCCAAGAAAAACCCCAAAAAATATAAAACTGTTCAGAAAAATTCAAAAAAAGTAAAAAAATGTTCCGAAAAATAATAAAAAAAATATAAAACAACAAAAACAATTAAAAAAAAAGTTCTTTTCAGAACTACCTCCCCGTTATAAAAAAATTGGTACAATATTTGGAACTGTGCCAACCTCTATTTCTCTTAGTTCGCTTCCCAGTTCGCTCGCCGGTACGCGAACCAGAAGCGAACCAAAAACAGTAAGTATAAGGGAAGGAAACAGACACTTATGTTAAAAGAAAGACAGCTATAGGGGAGTAAACTAGAGATACTATTACCCGTAATCCACTGCTGATGATGTCACATATTACATCATTCATGACATGCTCAGTGACATCATCAGCAGAGGATTGCGGGTTTTTTGGCAACGTGCCTTATCCACGGTTTAATAACGCTGCCTTTTGCTTTATATAAGTTTTCAAATTGTATGAAATATATACCAATAGGTCGTTATGAACCTTTAGGTAGTGCTTTTCTTCATGAGGTCTGGTCGCTTCCATACACATACAGATGTTTCAAAGATGATCAAGAAGTTTATCTGAATGGAGAGGAATGCACTGAGACGCCAGATCATTCACTAATGTGTAGGCACATAAAGTTACACGGTTCATGCAACAAACACCGACCAAATATGGCTTGCGTGTTGCAAGGCACGCCAGTTCCTGCTATCATCCCCACGTTCAAGTTGTTGGAAAATGGTAGTTATTTGATGCTCAATAATGAAGATTGTTCTGAGTTAATTAAAAGTATTCCTTTTATCGTAACAGTAAGTGAACGGGTTATTTGCTGCAGAAATGTTCTATTTCCTCCCACACATGAACATAGGGAGTTTTCAATCTGGCCACAAATACCAACCTTGGGACAGATTTCAACGGCATGGCAAGAATAAGAGCTCTTTTGTCTCAGAGAGAGGTGGCCTTGAGTTCGGCCCGTGAAACTTTCGTGCTTCACATAGCGAACACCCGTACAGAGGTGCAGACCCTTTTCAATTCAGATTTGCCTTTCAATTTCAGCAAGATGGTTCCGACTATCTTTAACGCATCCTCCACAAAGACCCTGGCGCACTTTTTTAAAGTTGTTACCAGTGGTCTCGTGACTTCATTTGAGAAAATCTTTGGAGTCATCCCTGCTTCCTTTCATTCTATTTTCTCCACTCTGGTTCGTGGATTGGCATTTTTACTTGCATTACCAGCGGACGCTCTTGTGCTTTTTTACATTTTTAAATATGGATGTCCCTCCTATGCAACCTCCCACCCTGCAGCTGCTGACACTGTTCCGCAATCGCATGCTAGAATATTATGGCACAATGCCGTTGGCGATATTAAGCACGGCATATGGATTATCTTTTCGATTCTCCTACTTCACCTGTGTCCAGCCTGTATTTCACTGCCTGACCTGTGATTTCGATTGGGCCATTGATTTGTGTCTCTGCGGACCGGTTTCTCCTGACGTCGACTTTAATCAGCTGATGACTCCTATCATTACTCACGAGTTGGTTTGTCCTGGCGAAAGGATTATGGCTGTGGCATTGATGCATGGACTACTTGGTCCCTGGAATTTACTGGCGGCAGCACAGTCTTTCTTGGAACAGAGCTTTCTTGAAAACCCACCGAGCTGTCCTCTGATGGTGATAGAGGATCCGGTGCTGGGAGAGCACGTATGTTCTTTTCCGCTTTTAAATTGGATGGCTGAACTGTTTTCGGATGAAGACGGTGACTTCCTATTGGAGTCTGTTGCAGCTTATTTTGCATACACAGTTATGTCATAGACCTTTTTCATGTTTGATATGCTGAGTACTAGCATTTCATTGACAATTCATTGACTTATTTGTCAAGTTTTTATTATTTACCTTGCCTATTGGCTTAAGACTCGACAAAGTACTTGGCTGTTTTATTTTTCTTTAGCATTAAATTTTCCTAGTTTTTAATGCTTTACCTTGCGGACCGTCCACATATAAACTTGCAATCTGCTCTCATGAGATGGCACTTCTATTATCTTATTCAGTTCGTTTCCGGATCATGGGGAGGTGTCATCTAGGTCCTGGATATCTTTACACCGTGTTAAGTTAGCATGGGCTCATTACCGGTTTAAACGCCATTTTTCCTTTTTTGCAACTTCTGCACACGACACTTAGTTGTTGCTTTAGCTTTCCACCTAGTAGTTCATCGTGGTTTACACGAGAATAATATGTTATTGCTCTACTATCTGCTTTGCTTGTTAAACTATATCTGTACAGCGAGTGCTAAAGTTTCAAGAACAACACGATACAGAATTGTTATGAGGTCTGATCTCCACGACTTCATACTCATAACATAAGTGCAACTTCTGCCAATTCTGGGCATGAGGCGGGTTTTATATTGCTTTGCCGAACACACATACACAACAGTTGATGCGGTTCACATGAAGAGAGAGCTGGTGTATGCTGATGTGATTCCTTCAAATCTAAGACACTAAAGTATGGGCACGCGCTAAACCAACACAAAGAGACCTTCTTAGCAAATAATATAATATGTGTATTAGGGAGGGTGAGATATAAGCAGCCGCGGGCCGTGGAGGGAGTTACGGTGAGGCAGGGAGGCGGGGAGGGGGAGAAGCAGGGTGGAGCCCTCTCTACCTTGCCCCTCCCCCTCCCCGCCTCCCTGCCCCACCGTAACTCCCTCCACGGCCCGCGGCTGCTTATAAGTGTTGCTAACTCTTATTCATTTACAGCATGTTAACATACTGTCACCATTCGCTTTTTATGTACTAGTAACTATGCTGGTAATTTTGCTACTGATAATATGTGTACTTGTATTCTCCACCCTGCTTCTCCCCCTCCCCGCCTCCCTGCCTCACCGTAACTCCCTCCACGGCCCGCGGCTGCTTATAAGTGTTGCTAACTCTTATTCATTTACAGCATGTTAACATACTATCACCATTCGCTTTTTATGTACTAGTAACTATGCTGGTAATTTTGCTACTGATAATATGTGTACTTGTATTATCTAAGATACTACGCCTGAGAAGACGGCATTAGTAAATAAACATTTCAAATACACATGTGTTCTTCTTAACTCCATGTTCTGGTTTCTAAGAAATATATAACGACCGACTGTTCATGAGTTCCACGTATCCTGAGGTACTATAAGTTCATATTCTGGATTGTCTAAACATTGAGAGTTTGTTATATCCAATGTGACACTGTACCTAGCTTGCTAAGGAGTTTTTGATTACTAACGTGAGTTTTGGGACACCCTAATTCACAGAGGTTCCAATCCTCTGTCCACAGTTCTGTGTGAGAACAGAAACCCTGCGACAGGGGCACCCCCGACCCTTGCTGGAGCTTCATCACACTTGCGATACAACTCCAGCAATGCGCCACCTTTACGGCACAGATACATCACGCATCTGTGCTGTTTTTGCCCCATGATGCGCCGCATTGTAAATGCAGCACACCATAGGTGACGGAACAGCGGCACAGAATGACTAACACATCCCTGGTGATGCGCCAGTCATCATAAATGTATCCCTATGCTTCTTATCTTGTTAGAGATGAACCGCCATATGTATCATCAAAGTTTTTTGCATTTCCTAAATAGCGAACTTTAAGGAATAAATAGCGATTCTTTACCATTCCTAGTTTGCGATTAGCTATTTGCTAATTACAAATTACCCATTCATTTCCTTCATTTCCATAGGGCGATTGGACTCACTTTTAGCTCGAACGGCTGAATGGATTTCCACGAAACTTGGCAAAATTGTAGGGACTGGTAGCCCGATGTGCCTTTGCTATGTCTCAAGATATATGCTCCAGTGGTTTTTACAAAAATTAACTTTGAAAAATATATATTGGGCTACATTGGCCTATATATATGTTGGAGCCCAAATGTAGCCCAATGTAGCCCAATGAAGCCCAATGTAGCCAATGTAGCCCAAAGATGGCCGCCAGACACACAAAAAAACAAATGTAGCCCAAATATCAGCCAGATGTAGCCCAACTATAGCCCAGTGACAGAATGACCAATCAGCTTCGCAAACCTCCGTTACGCGAAGCGGAGCGCTGTTACAGATATATATCTTTTTTTGAACGTTAATTTCTCAAAATCCACTGGAGCACATATATTGAGACCTAGCAAAGGCACATCGGGCTACCAGTCCCTAATATTTTGCCAAGTTTCGTGCAAATCCATTCAGCCGTTCGATTATTATTATTATTATTTTTTTTTGCCCCGCGGGGCCCTTTTAAAACCTCCACATCAAACCTAGGGGGTCAGCGAGGATCTACTATGCCCCCTTATAGTTATTTCCCCCTTTGTTTTGACCTCCTCTTGTCTCTCGATCCTACCGAGAGACAAGATGGCGGCCGCTACGGACTTTTTGGAATGTTGACAGACGCCGGAGAACCAATCAGCTTCGCTTCACAAAGCTCCGTTGCGCGTAAAGTACGCGTCCTGGGACGCTGCCAGGTCCGCTGTTACAGATATATATCTTTTTTTAAACGTTAATTTCTCAAAATCCACTGGAGCACATATATTGAGACCTACAAAAGGCACATCGGGCTACCAGTCCCTACAATTTTGCCAAGTTTCGTGCAAATCCATTCAGCCGTTCGGGCTAAAAGTGAGGCCAACCGCCCTATGGAAAACTCAATGTTAAAAACACGTTTTGGGACCCCCCTTTTTTCTCGGCCCCCCCTTGACGAATCCCCCCCCAAATTTTCAGGGGCTGCTCAGAAACAAAATGTTCCATTTTCCTGAAAATTTCAGCCAATTCCGTCCACAAACGCCAAAGTTATTAGACATAGAATTTTCAAAAATCCCATAGAGAAAAAATCCTAACTATATATACCTACTGGCGACCGCCAGTAGGTAATATATATATATATATATATATATATATATATATATATATATATATTACCTACTGGTGGTCACCAGTAGGTAGTTATAGTTAAAATTTAGTTTCCATAGGAAATCCGCAACATTCTATTTGGAATAACTTTGGCGCCGGTGGACGAATCTTCGCAAATTTCTCCAAGAAAATGGCTTGCTCCGCTCCGGGGGTGATTCGTCAAGTTGGGGCTGAGAAAAAAGGGGGTCCCAAAACGTGTTTTCCCAATGCAATTTTCCATAGGGACCTTTAGCCAGGTCTACTGCTGAACGGAATTACACCAAATTTGGTAGTGTGGAAGATTTCGTTTCGCAGATTGTGCTTTTTGTTAAATGGTGTAAATCCGTTCAGTTGTTCCTGAGGAAATTCAAAGTAAAATCATAGCGATATCTATAGACGGAGTACAGTACGCCTACCTACCCGAGCACGAGCTGCATGCTGATTGGCTGTCAACTGTCTGTCAACACTCGAAACCAGGAAGTGTTGGCAGCCATCTTGTGCCTTGATAGAACCGAGTCACAAGAAAACAGGGAAACAAAGGTAAAAACAAAAAAAGGGGTCCCAGAAGGACCCCCAAAGCCAAAACATTTTTTCAATTTTTTGAAAAAATCACGGGGTACGCGTACACTGCCAATCCCCCCAAAAAATTAAGCCACCACTCTGTAAACGTACCCCTTGGCGCATTTGCAGAGGGGGAACTAACTCCCCTTGAATACTGGGGGTCCCTGGGGGCCAAGTAGCCCACCAACAACCTCCAGTATGCGCCTGGGTGCTGCCTTGCAGAGATGTGTAAAGAGGCAATGCCCCTTTTTAAACCTCTCTGCAACGCAGCCCCATGGCGCATACGGGAGGCTCCTGGTGGGCTAATTGGCCCCCAGGGACCCCCAATATGCAAGGGAAATTAGTCCCCCCTCTGTAAACGTGCCAGGGGGCTGTGTTGCAGAGAGGTGTAAAAAGGGGCGTGGCCTCATAGCACCTCTCTGCAATGCAGCTCCCTGGCGCATACTGGAGGTTCCTGATGGGCTAGTTGGCCCCCAGGGACCCCCAATATGCAATGGGAAATAGTCCCCCCTCTGTAAACGTGCCAGGGCCTCATTACACCTCTGTGCAACGTACCTCCCTGGCGCATACTGGAGGCTCCTGGTGGTCTAGTTGGCCCCCAGGGACCCCGAGTATTCAAAGGGAATTAGGTCCTCTTCTGCAAACGCGCCAGGGGGCGCGTTTGCAGAGTGGTGCAATCTGTCACCTGAAGCCCTGCCCCCTCCCTGCACCACTCTGCAAACGCACCCCCTTGCGCGTTTGCAAAGGGGGAAGTAATTTTGCTTGAATACTGGGGGTTCCTGGGGGGCCAACTAGCTCACCAGATACCTCCAGTAAGCACCACAGAGCTGCTTTGCAGAGTGTTGTAAAAAGGGGCGTGGCCTCTTTACACCTCTCTGCAATGCAGCTCCCTGGCGCATACTGGAGGTTCCTGGTGGGCTAGTTGGCCCCCAGGGACCCCCAATATGCAAAGGGAATTAGTTCCCCCTCTGTAAATGGGCTAGGGGGCTGTGTTGCAGAGAGGTGTAAAAAGGGTTGCGTCCTTATTACACCTCTCTGAAATGCAGCTCCCTAGCTCATACTGGAGGTTCCTGGTGGGCTAGTTGGCCCCAAGGTACCCCCAATATGCAAGGGGAATTAGTTCCCCCTCTGTAAATGCACCAGAGGGCTGCGTTGCAGAGAGGTGTAAAAAGGGCCGGGCCTCATTACACCTCTACCTCTGTGCAAAGCAGCCCCCTGGCACATACTGGAAGTTATTGGTGGGCTAGTTGGCCCCCAGGGACCCCCAGTATGCAAGGGGAATTAGTTCCCCCTCTGCAAATGCGCCAGGGGCTGCCTTGCAGGGACGTGTAAAGAGGCCACGCCCCTTTTTATACCTCTCTACAAGGCAGCCCCCTGCTGCATACTGGAGGTTCCTGAACCCCTAGGCCTGCTCAGGAGGTCCCACAAGGACCCCCAGGGCCCCACCACATTTTTTTTGTTTTTTTTAAATCCCAGGAATAAGCGCAGGGTACGCGTACTCTGCCGATCCCCCCAAAAACCCATTAAGACACCTCTCTGCAAACGCGCCCTCTGGCACGTTTGCAGAGGGGGAAATAATTCCCCTTGAATACTGGGGGTCCCTGGGGGCCAAGTAGCCCACCAGGAACCTCCGGTATGTGCTAGGGGGCTGCCTTGCAGAGACGTGTAAAGAGGCCATGCCCCTTTCTTTACCTCTCTGCAACGCAGCCCCCTGGCGCATAGGGGGGCTAAAATGCTCCACAGGGCGTGTTTGCACACGTCACCCCCTTCCTTCACTATTGAGCACAATATTCCTCTAAAATCAGCGGAACTACGATTTCTGATTTACTCACCTGTTATCACGAGAGACGTCAGTGCTGCATCTTTGAGCCCAGTACGGACCCTGAAAAGTAAATCTAAGCGTACTTACCAGTAACTTGTATTTCCTTCCATAGGAATCTATTGTGTGGTTTTCACCAGAAACGTTTCTGTCT
The DNA here is from genome assembly GCF_964261635.1 of Lissotriton helveticus. Classification (NCBI taxonomy): domain Eukaryota; kingdom Metazoa; phylum Chordata; class Amphibia; order Caudata; family Salamandridae; genus Lissotriton; species Lissotriton helveticus. Next base: position 56,258,102 of record NC_136059.1, read on the forward strand.
ATTTTCGAAATGTACAAATATTCCTCTAAAATCAGCCCAACTACGAATTCCTATTTATTTATTTATTTATTTATTTTTTGCATTTGTATGGCGCTCAGCTACCCAACAAGGGTTTCCCGGCGCCTTTGACATTAAATTGGTCGAAGGTAAGTGCTGAGTTGATTGTTTAGCGCAGTTGTTTCTGAAACAGCCAGGTTTTTACGGATTTTTGGAAATTGGTGTAGCTTTCCTCTTTCCGGATGTGCATGGGTAGTGAGTTCCATAGGATTGGTCCTTTTACTCACCTGTTATCAGGAGAGACCTCAGTGCTGCATCTTTCAGCCCACTACTGATCATGAAAAGTAATTCTAATCGTAGTTACAGTAACTTGAATTTCCTTCCATAGGCTAACATTGACTGGTTGCACTTGGAAATTCTTCTAAGTGTGGTGTTTTGGAACCTAAAAAAATGCCTCAAAAATCAGTCGAACTACGAATATCAATTTAATCAACTGTTATCAGGAGATACCTCAGTGCTGCATCTTTCAGCTTACTGCTATTCCGGAAAAGTAAATTTAACTGTACTGACCAGTAACTTGAATTTCCTTCCTTAGGATATCATTGCTAGCTATATAAAATATATATAAATTAAACAAATATTAAATAAAATAAAAATATTACAATTTCAATATTTTTAAAAACATTTTTTTATATCATATTAATATTTATTATATTAAAAATATGTAAAGTAATTTAAAAATAAAATATCTAAAAATGAACACTTTAAAACAATGTAGTAAATTATTATAAAAAATATAACAATTAATACATTTAAAAATTATCATTTACAAAACCTTTGAAATTCACTGAAAAAACCATAGGTTTCAGCCACGTTATAGTTAAAAATTAGCATTTAAAAACCTTAGAAATTCACTGAATAAACCATAGGTTTCACACGCGCTATAGTTAAAAATTAGCATTTAAAAAACCTTAGAAATTCACTGAAAAAACTATAGGTTTCACACATGTTATAGTTAGCTGGACATTTCACTCATACAAAACCATTGAAATTCCCCCGTTATAGTTAGTTTAGTTAACTATAACTCCCGCGCCCGCAATGCACTGCTGATGACGTCACATAGTACATCACTCATGACATGGTCAGTGACATCACTCATGACATCACTGATGACATCTCAAATGACATCACTGATGACAAGGCTACAGCCGTAACTTCTGAACGGAACTACTCCAAATTTGGCAAAAAGGTAGTGCTTGGATCAGTAAGTGACCTTTTTATTAAATGGTGTAAATCCGTTTAGTAGTTCCTCAGAAATTAAAGAAATACAAGTTTGGATATCTGGGGACGCTGTGGAGTTGTGACACCTCCAGACCACGAGCTTCATTCTAATTGGGTGCCACGACCCAAGTACAAGCTGCTGTTCTTAGGCACATACAAGGTCATACAGAGAATGCACAGTCGACAAGTAGGAGGAGCGAATAGTTAACTAGTTGGAGTAAACACATAGTGACAGTTACATGCTAGGGACAGCTGTATGCTCTTCTGAGCATGTGCAAAGTAGAGGAGACTAAACATATCTTGTCTCTAGGCAGATTTCAAGAGCAGTTGACAGGAAGGTAGGACAGAACTCATGGCATACAAAATGGCCGTTAGAATGACAAAATGTATTCCCTAAAACGGGCAATATAGGTTTAAAACCTGGATGTCTTTTGCAAATTCTTAACTTAATGATTTGCTAAATTACCACAGTAGCAGCTATAGCTCTTTCAGGGGGAAACTTTTGGAAAATTTCTTGTCAAACGGAATGTTCAGTTTAATGTGTGCTGTGTTATGTTAATCAACCATTTTGCAATATTTATGTTTTAAATTTTTTTTTATTCTTATGTTTTATATTTTAGATATGGAAAATTGTGTAAGATGCCCGGAGGACCAGTGGCCCATTGATAGAAAGGATGGTTGTATTAAGAAAGCTACTGTTTATCTCTCTTATGGTGATTTCCTTGGAGCAGTAATGGCATCTGTAGCTATCATACTATCCATATCTATGGTGTGTTGGGAATCTTTCTCAGATATCGGGAAACCCCAATAGTGAAGGCCAATAACAAGGATCTCAGCTACGCTCTCCTTATATCTCTGCTGCTGGCCTTCCTCACCTCTCTTTTATTCATTGGACGCCCTGCATTATTGACATGTTTGATCCAACAAGCTGCATTTGGGATTATATTTACTTTTGCCGTGTCTTGCATATTAGTCAAAACCATCACTGTTGTAATTGCCGTCAATGCCATCAAGCCAGGTAGCAGGTTAAGCAGATGGCTGGGATCTCAGGTGTCTGCTGCTATGGTCCTTGTGTGCACACTGGGGGCAGTAGTAATTTGTCTCACTTGGCTGCTCACTTATCCTCCTCATCCAGCCACTGACACTCAGTCTGAAATTGGAAAGGTGATCCTACAGTGTGACAATGGTTCTGTCACTGCTTTCTATGGGATCACTTTCAGCATGCTGGTGTTCTGCAGCGTCTGGGTGTCCTTCCTTCCAGTCTACCTTAGCACCAAGGGTCGATACATGGTGGCTGTGGAGATCTTCGCCATCTTGGCTTCCAGTGCTGGGCTGCTGGGCTGTATATTCATTCCCAAGTGTTACATCATTCTGTTTAGACCAGATATAAACAAAAAATGCATTTAGAAGTCAGAAGTAATTTATAATCACAATATCAAATGTATACCCTTGTCATCATGGGATTTGACAAAGAGCTTGTCCATCTTTTTCTATTAGAAAATCTATTACTGTTTCCATGGAATCATTCACTCATATCCCAAACATGGCAAAGAGCTCAGCACAAAGGCTCATAATGTAACTAAAAGTTATCAACTAAAGTATGTTGTTGAGTAATTATGTACCAAGAAAATAAATTACTGTGTTAAGTTGATGTTGTCTGCCTGTGGATTCCACATTTGCTATTTTGCAATCCTTCCCTGTACATATATCCTTTTTTATGTTATTAAACATTTATTTTCTGTGATTTTCAATTATCTCTGTTTCTGGAATGCATGATATTTTCCAATGTGGAGCTCACCTGCCTAAATTTCAAATGAATGTTATTGTGTAAATCATTCCAAGAGAAGACATACTATGGCTTACCATGAGAGTTCTGCGAGGGCTTTTAAAGTTTTCAGAAATCTTTGGCGCTCATCAAGTAGCGGTTTCCATATCCGGTAAACAGTTTGTCCCCGCAGCACTCCACGTTGGCCTCAGCATATGCCACGCTCGAGATTTTGACATTGTTGGCGAGACCCGCCCATCTCTGGTACCTTTATTTGTGACCTATATACTCATCACGGCCATAGTTATCATCTTCTTTTTCACCCGACCTGGACCGGGTTGGAATTATCACCGGTCCCCAGATACCGCTCATTTTAGTACTTATTCAAACCTGAAGAGTCACGGGTAACTACCCCCTTTGACGAAACAAATGTCGGCTGGTTTAATGTTCTCTGGCTCTTCTCTGCAAGGAGAACCATGATCATCTATAAAGCAAATAGAAACAACCATTTGTGAACAATCTTATTTCTTTTACATTCATTATTACGTTTCAAAGAACTCTTTTCGTGTGCTGTGGACCTTGTGTGTAGTACTACGGCTTACCATTTATTGGAGATAAGACTAAAAGGAATCAAATAGAATGTGACTCTGTGTACGTCAACCCCCTGGTGGAGTATACATATTGTTTTATCTCTTCTACAATCTGGTGGCTTGTTACAGACACCTCAGTAGTCAATGCAGCCGTACTTTTTTGGAGTCCTTTCTGGAAGCCAATGCAAAGCACTTTGAAAGTCCAAGACTTGACACTGTTTTGATAGGCACTCCCAAACATAGGATTTCGACCTTGTAGCAACTTTTTCTTTCAAAAAAATAATAAGGATTTCAACAAAGAATAAGCATGCAGTATACAACCCAGTACATACTAAAATGTTGAGGATAGTGTGTCCTGCAAATAACATCTGAAATTACAATGCCACTACTCACACAATTGATAAACTACAATGAGGAGAGACAAAAGGAAGGGGCAAACTGTTTAGCTAGGGAAAACAATTAAAGACTCTACAAAGAAATCTTAATGGCACATGCTCAGATGATTCAAACCTGCAAAACTAGAGAGCTGGGATCGCAGTGGTGGATGGCTCTGGCTGGCCAGTTACCCTGAGTGAGGTAGCATCATTATGGAGAGGTGCACCACAGAGGTGTCTGCTCCAAAAGATACAGACGTACAACTGTTCCATTGTGTTTATTTTCCTTTATTTCAATGAAATCACAAAACAGGCTCCAGCCAACTTGTTTTGTTCAATTGCCATTGAACTTCATCAGGGATTAAACATTCAGATGATAAAGGGTCCAATTATGGGGTGGCGAGAGTTGTAGGTAAGTACGAGCACACAAAACCCACACTATTTCCCCTGAGTTGCATGTGTGGGAAGTATTGTTTACTATGACAAAAACTGAAGGCGTTTCATTGTGGGACTCCCGAGTATGGGCCCGACATCAAAGCCGGGGATGCACGTGGACAGCACCTGGACAGTGAAAAACGACTCCAAGGAGGACCATATATCTTTGCGGTGGGATTTTGCCAGTATTAACTCCCGGTAGGCAGTTAACTGTTCTAGACAGTAGGCGCATCCCACAGCCATAGCCATCGCCAGCATAGGGTGCCAGCCCCAACACATAGGAGCTCAGTGCTTCATTAGTAAAAGGAGGATTTGTGTCTGGAAGGACCTCCTTCACATATCCCAATAAGCTCTATGTGCTGTAAATGGCAAGGTGTGCAACCAGTGATTACCTCAAGTGCATCAAATACTGTGAGCCAAAAGGGCAGTCTCATGCCAAGTGTAAAAAGTCAATGAGGGCACCACACATCACACACAGCGTTCATCCTCAATCAGGACCATCATGAGCATCTTTTGCAGGGTGCAGAACAATCTGTATAAATATTTGACATGCTCTAACTGCAGTCTGTAATCAAGGGAGAGTGCCCAGGATTTGCTGTAACAGAACTTCCAGTGGCCAACAGTGAAGGGGTCAGTATATTTGCTTCATACACCTTACGGCTGCTGGAGACACATAGTAGCAGTCTCCTGCATCCCTGCATTGAGTCACTTGACCAGCCTGCATGGGGAGGGATCCATTATAATTGCCTCTAGAACCTGAAATATAGGTAGGGCTGCTGGGGATGAGTCATGAATCGACTGAAATTAAGCATGTATTTGATCATTTGTGACTGTGTTTAGTCACATGTGCAGTGACATCAGAGGCCTACAGGGCCTGTTGAGGATCTGTGCCATCTTTGTACAATGCACCCATTGGAAGTCAGCTGCAGATTGCACATCTGGATTTGGGTCCTACATCAATGGTATGGGGAAGGAGGTGTATCCAACAAGTGGCATTGAGGGGCAAATAGGCACCCCAGTAAGGATCACCATAGGGTTTTGTTCCATACCCATACTGTACAAGCCACAATGTCTATTTGCACTGTGGACACTTGGGAGGCAAGTACAGTGCCATGAGGAAGGGGCCTGGAACTGCATGGTCATGCTCAGGGGCTGTGTGGAACAGTGTTGGAAAGTTGTTATTAGTAGTGATAAGTAGGGATTTACCTCTAGTAATAAGGCCACATACTCAGTCAAAGCTTCAGTCAAGGTCTCAATAATTATTCCCTTGCTCAACCCTTGGTAGCTGGTAAATATCAGCCAGGTGTAACTTAGGAAACAGGTGTGTCAAGCATCAATCCATTAAATAAGTAAGACACAACATCCAATAAAAAGTAAACACCAATTTAAAAAAACGGATTATATTTCTATGAACAAATAAACACCAAAATGACAAAATCCAATGTAGGGAATCGGAGATATTAATTTTGAAAAGATAAACATGTTCTAGTGCTGAAAAAACCTTTAGCGCCAAATTGGGACATCTGGTCAAGCTTGACCATGAAAAAGTAGAGGTGTTAGGCTGACCTTGTTGGAGCCCTGATTGGATACACTAAGCGGGAGGCCGCAGTCCAAATGTTACTTTCCTTTTCTCTTGATGTCAATCAAGACACCTCTTCAGGATATATTCCTATCAACGTCTTCGGCTTGGTTTTCTGCAAGGCCCCTTGAAATCCTGTAAGTCTGGAGTTCATTAGCTTTCAGCAGAATTAACCTGAAATCCAGGCAAGGTCGCAGTTGAAGGTCACTGGTTTGACTCTCAGCATCAAGTCGGACACCTTATGGAGCTTTTAATCAAAAAGCCCCCAAACTTCACCATGCTTCTAGATCTTCTTCCAGAGCTCTTTTTGAGTGTTCAAAGTTCCCACAACAATCCAGGGGTCTAGAATCTCTGATATGTTACTTGGGATGTTGAAACTACATATCCCACCATGCAACTTGCCAGATCGTTAGACGTTCACTGGACGTACTCCAGAATGGGAAATTCTTGGTGATGATGATTCAGTTGGGCTCTGTTAACCTGTAGTATGTGGGAAGTCCACTCCTTAATCATTTTGAAGCAAGTCAAAGTCCTATGGCTGTAGACCCAAAATGTGCAGCAGGCACAGTTCTTCAGAGTGCAGACCTTTGGGGTGGAGATAAGGTTTCCAGCAGGGCAGTCCTTGCTTTCCTTGTAGATTCAGACATCAGATCTGAGTTGCATGGCAACTCTTCCATAATTATTCACCGTTCCTGGAGGTCAGGCAGGGGGGGCACCCTTAACAATGGGATGCAGGGTGCCACCTGAATGTATGACCTCTTCTTCAAAAGTGTAGCATATACTTACCCCCGAACACACCATTCTTCCAAAATCCAAAATTGAGAAAGTCTCTCCTTGGAGATTAGACCCACTGGTGTGGCTACAAATGTCCTAACACTCCTCTTCCCTAAACTAAAACTTACAGGGGTTCCTGTGGCTGGGAGGGAGCCTGTGCTGTTCAAATGTGTGATTTCCCATTTGAAATCCAGGGTGGCTACTCCACCCCCTAATCTGCCTGATGCCTCTGCAGCTGCAGTTCACTACAAACATGTGTTAGAGGCTAGCTGATCAGGAGGGGGCACATGGAAGGCTACATTTTAGCTTATAGAAAAGAAAGATTAACAACTTAGGTTCTTTGATGTTATTATAAATCGAATAGTGGCAAATTGTTAGATTTATCATAAACAATCATTTAAGTCCTTAAATGTCATTTTTAGCTTGCTCCAGTTATTATGTATACTGAAATAAAATATTTCAATGTTAGCCTAGGGAGCTAATTATCTCCAATGGATTAAAACAAAATTGGAAGTTTTTTTCCTCACCAGGGAATATATAACCGTTTTATAATATCCCTACTAGTTACATGGCACCCTACCTCTGGGGCAACTAGGGGTGACTGAGGTATAGGTAGTTTGAATGCCCTTGCCTTATTATATACTAGGGACAGTATTTGTACAAGTATTGAGTCATAAATATTGAGTGATGCTAATATCGAGTTTTTAATATCGGGTCATAATATTATCATGGTACAGAAATATTCCTGAAAAAAATATGGATTTTTAAGGCAAGTAATATTGTTTTCAAGAATTTCTTTGTTGTTAACAGTGTTTACATTATTGGGTTTGTAACAGTATCGTATGGGAAGGTAATTAAGTTATAATGTATTAATAATGATGTATTATGTAATTCTGTGAAACATTTAGCAATTATTGTTTTTTAAAGTTATATGTTAAGTGCGGGTAGTTGGCTTTTTAGAGGCATAGGGTTGGAAGGTAATTATGCAATAATTAAGAAATTATTCATCATTATTTTATATTGCTCAGTTAATGGCTAATTATACTGTACTATACTAGCACCTTGAGACCCTCCGGGTGAGTAGTGCGCTCTATAAATGTCCCTGATTGATTGATTGATTGACTGTATATATATATTTATATATACACAAACACCCATATATATCTATATATATATATACACACACACACTCACACATATATATATAAATATAAATACATATATATATTACCCAGAACCTAGTTTCAATAGGAAAAGCATTTTTGGATTTGGTAATAACTTTGGCGTCGTTTGACGAATCTTTGCGAAATTCTCCAAAAAAGATCTGTCCAGGTCAGCTCCTATCCTGAAAGTTTGGGGGTGATTCATCAAGCGGGGGCTGAGAAGAAAGGGGGACTCAAAATGCATTTTTCCCATATTAATTTCTGTAGGAAATTTTGAGAGGGCTACAGCTCGAACTGCTGAACGTAATTACCCCAAAGTTGGCAAAAAGGTAAAACGTTGTTCAGAAAGCAACTTTGTTTTTAAATGGTGTAAACCCGTCAGTAGTTTTTGAGCAATTCAAAAAGTAAGAGTCAAAAAATCAATTTCCCATAGGGAACTTTGGGCAAGGCTACAGCCGAAAATACTAAACTGAATTACCCCAAATTTGGCAAAAAGGTAGTGCTTGGATCAGAAAGGGACCTTTTTATTAAATGGTATAAATCTGTTCAGTAGTTGCAAAAAAATTTAAAAAAATAAAACTTTCGATATCTAGGGACGCTGTGGAGTTGCGACCCCTCCAGACCACAAGCTTCATTTGAATGTGGCTGCCACGACCATGGGCTTCATTCTAATTGGCTGTCAACACTCCAAACCAGGAAGTTTTGGCAGCCATCTTGTGACTCAGTAAAAGCGAGTCACCAGAACACAGAGAAACAAAGATAAAAAAGAAGAGAAGGGGCAGGGTAGAAACACCCTTACTCCCTAGGCCTGCTCAAAGGGTCCCAGAAGCAAAAAATGAAGCTTGGGTTCTGGCGTTTTATTTTAATGAGGCCCCCGAGTGGGCTAGGTCCAGGGGGCACTTCTTAAAAAATAGACGGTAGTGCTTGGATCAGAAAGCAACTTTTTTTTAAATGGTGTAAATCCGTTCAGTAGTTACTGAGAAATTAAAAAAATCAAAGGTTCGATACCTAGGGACGTGGTGGAGTCGCGACCCCTCCCGACTACAAGAAAAGAAGACATTTATGAACATTATACTATGCACCCTCTACATTCAAAAGAACTGATAGGAGATACTATTGAATTGTTCCAGATGAAAAAAGCAAAAAGAACTCCCATGAGTGTTGAGAAGCTCAATGTTTTCCATAGCTGTTCCCTACTGGAATAGGTGACGACATGATGAACCACCAGTTCAGATTCCAGCTTCAGAATATCGTACTTTACAACTATACTCAGAAGAACCAAAATGTCGCCAGTGTATTACATATTTGTTTCATCTTTTATTTGAAAGTGATCTGTCTGTCTTTCATATGCAGTCAACCATATATTAAAAACATGAACACATCTTTCACATATTTCTGCAAAGAAATGTATGGACAAAGTTGAAGAAAGAGATTAACATTTAGAATCACAGTTAATTAATTTGATGGCATGTCAACGTGGCACTAATGGATATTGGTATCGACATGGTGTGTTACACTTAGCTGTGCTGAATACACATGGGATGATTTACTGGATTTGTTACGAAAAGCAAATTCAAATATTGAAAATATTGAATTGAAGACAGCGGAAGAACGGTGTTCCCGGGATCCTGTAAATGTTTGCAGATATTTTAATCATAGGTTTGAAGCTATGATGTCTTTCATCTGTAATTATAAAAAAATCCACCTATTGGCGAAGTTATTGATTGCTTTTGGAGAAAGGAATATCAAGCTGGAGGTGCTTCTCATATACATATACATTTATGGTTCAAGGATGCACCCAAATTTGAAACTGATTCAGATGAGACTGTTTTATCTTTTATTGAAAACTATGTTATCTGTGCGATTCAGAAAACAGGAGGAGAAAATATCTTAAGACAACAAGTTTTATGGTTTCAAAGTCATCGATGTGGAAAATATTGCTGATGGAAATATAAGTCAAATGATACATTTTACACAAAATGTCGATTTGGTTTTCCACGTCCAATAATTTCCAAAAGAAGAGTGAACAGTTTTATGTCAGCTTTGAGGAATACTATCACTCGAAAATCACCAAAAAATACTTATAATATAAAAAGAACAGAAGAATCGAAGTACAGTAATGATTACAATCCGGTGATTTTAAAGATGTGGAATGCAAAAATGGACATACAATATGTTGCAGATATCTCAATTGCTGTTGCTCACTATGTCATGTCATATATTACCAAATCTGAGAAGACAGAATTTGAAGAAATGTGGGAGGACATTTCACAGGAGAAGACACTTAGCAAAAAATTGTACAGTTCAGCTTGAAGATGCTTTCACATCGAGAAATTAAATCGTATGAATGTTCAGATCAATTGACCTCTGCAAGTTTATATTCAAAGTCAAGAGGTATCATCTTGATAAGTTTAGGTCTTGCTGCAATACGAAATCAAGTTTTGAAATCTGTACAAAAAAATTGAATACTTGGCACTGAATGAACTGGAAAGTACAGATATTCTGAAAACAAATATGTTGGATATGTGCTACCCAAATAGAAGTCCATACCTGGAAAACATATGTCTATGTGAAATACTGCAACATTATAGTTTTAAAAAAAATGTTACGGAAAATATAAATGAAGGAAAATATGCTGTAACTGGATCTGAAGAATGTTTAGTAAAGCATGCCAAAGGAAATCTGATTAATCACAGGAAACTAAGTTGCAATACTCCAGATCAAAGATAGTTTTTCTATTTAGCTCTTCTGCAACTCTTCAAACCGTTGCGGACTGAAATGGAATTACTTGGAGATTGTGACTACTATGAAGATTCTTTCAATGCATGTAAAGATAGCATTGAATGTACATTTTTTCCAAATTATTTCCAAATGTTGAACAAAGAGATTAATCAAGAAAGAACTATTGCAGCTGAAATAGCTAGAGATAGTTCTCAAGATAGTCAGAGTTCTGCTCCACTAAGTCAAGATCCACTAGGAGAGGCCATACTTGATAATTAGGCGGCAATAGCAATGAGTGAAGTGGAAATGGTGATGCAGCAAGTACAACAGGAGAATATTGATTCAGAAAATTTTGAGGAACGTCTGAATAATGAACAGAAAGAAATATATCACCAAGTTACACAACAGATACAACATGGATTACTGCATGAAAAGAAGGATTGCCAATGTACATCATTTACACCTATTCTTAATGTCATCAGTGGACAAGCTGGAACGGGAAAAAGTTTCTTGTGTTAAATGTTTGTCAAGTTATCTACAGAAAACAACGGATTCACATTTTCTTTTGTTGTAACTGCTCCAGCTGGGTTAGCAGCACACAACATTAAAGGGATTACATTACATCGTCTACTTATGTTACCAGTAGAACAGGAAAATCAGTTGGAATATCACAAGCTATCTGGAGAAGCTAGTTTCGAAGTTTCAAGAGTACTGAAGAAAATGAAACTTCTGGTAATTGATGAAGTAAGCATGGTCTCAAACTTAATGCTTGCGTTTGTACATTTGAGGATGCAGCAGATTTTAAAAACAAATCACAATTTTGGAGGAAAACATGTAATTGTATTTGGTGATCTACTACAACTCACACCTGTGAAAGGCCAACTGTTTTCCAAAACCCTTCTTCATGAAGACACTAAAAAATCTTTGGGAAGTATTGGAAATGTGAACATGTGGACTTATTTTGAATATAAGTAACTAATTAAGAACATGTGACAAGCAAATGATGAAGATTATGGAGAAATTCTTCAAAATATTAGAATTGGTGTCTTCACAAAGGATGGAAAAAATGCTTTAGAAAGTTGGCTACTAAGAAACTTGTTTCCAAAAGAAAATATTGCACCTAAAACAATCTACCAAAGAATTGCAGAAAACAAATCTATAATTTGCCTTATGCCAACACTGAAAGAATGCTCTACATTTGATGAAGAACTGTTAAAACTGGAGAATGAACCGATAATGAAAATGGTAGCCATTGATAAAATAGAACAAGAAGGAGTAACAATTCTTTTGTAAGAGAAATTACAGTTAAACTTAGACTCTGGAAAAATCAATATCTAAGACTGCTGGTTTGAAAAAGACCTTATATGTATCTGTAAACTGCTGGGTAAAATTACGACGTAATTTAGATGTTGAGAAAGGTTTAGTAAATGGAGCAATGGGGAAAGTTGTTGACTTTGTTCCTTATGCAAATAGAGATGGGATTGAATTTTTGAAGACTAAATTTGATCAGGTTGAAGAGGTGAAACACATTGGAAGTTGTTTTGTTAGTTTCTTGCTTGTAAAAGATGTGTATGTTCGTAGAAAACAGTTTCCTCTTTGTTTAGCATATGCAGTAGCCATTCATACATCTCAAGGTTTAAGTGTAAACAGTGCTTTGTTAAATATTGGAAGTTCTGTGTTTAAAGAGGGTAAAGCATGTGTTGGATTGTCTTGAGTCAGAATGTTATCCGGATTGTACTTGATTGATTTTGATGAGCAAAAGATAAGTGCAGATGTAAATTGTGTAAAAGAGTACAATAGGTTAAGAAGATTCTATGCTCCTAGGTGAATATCCTATTCATGAAAAATGTTTAATACGTCCAAAACAAAAATATGCTAAACATTTTTACTTAGGGTGCATAGAAAAAAAGAATTGGAAAGAATGATAAGTCTGGAAAGAAAATAGAAGGGGACACAGTTGCTAATATTGTAGGATATCAGTTTGAAAATGGTTTAGGTATCAACTGCTATGCTAATGTAATTGTGAACGTTGTGTTTTAAAAAAAAATCTGCAGCATGCAATTATGGAAAAGTTAGAAAAAAGATTTTGTTCTTTGTTACATTATTGAATTTAATTTTTTTTTAATTGTTACATTATATTTTTGAAAAGTTGAAAAAGAATAAAACGAAAATCCATACTGCTTCTGATGTGCGGAATCTTCTGGATATATGTTCTGGTTCTTCACAATTTACACAGAATGCACAGCAAGATGCTCAGGAATTTCTTATGTTTATGCTTGCAGTATTGGAAGTTGAAGGAATACAAATTGAAAATCTGTTTGGATTATGTTACAGATGGGATCATAGATGTGACAGCTGTTCATTTTCATCTACCTCTAAAATAGACACTGAACGATTCATAAATTTGACAATACCAGATTTGAAAACAGTGTCTTTCAACGATATAGTGAAGTCAGCTAATCAAGATATGGAATGTACTCAGTGCAAATCGGAAATGTTGTCAACATTATTTATAGAAAGATGTGGCCAATATATTATTTTAATGCTGCAACGTTGTAGAGCAGATGGAACACAATTGGAAACCAAAATAAAAAGTTTTGTGGCAGGTCAAGTGTCAATTTCAGGAAGACCTTTTAAAACAGTGGCTATTGTTATCCACAATGGACCTACTTCAACATCTGGACACCAAACTGTGTATTTAAAATGCAATGCCACCCTTAGCCTGCACCCATTGTCTAATCGGACTGTTTTCGACAATCGCTTTCAGAACACTTGTCTTGGATTTGCTTGTAATTTTGGTGGTCTTATTCTTATTTTTAGCCTTTGATTTTTTGGTATTGAGAGCTTTATTTTTATCTTTAATTGATCTTAAAGGCGTATTGCTCCCTTGATCATTAAGGTCCATGTATTCTTCGTCTGTCTCAGGTACATCTGTATTGTCAGTATTTTCACCGCCCTCGCCGCGCTCACCTTCTTCCACGCCCTCGGCGTTCCCCTTGTCTGGAGGCATAATAATCATTTCACTCTGAGGGGCTTTCGTATTAGTATTAGTATTAATATCGATATTAATCACCCTGTTCATATTCTGAGGCTCTAAGGGCTCCGAAGTTCCTATAGCCAGAGTAGTAGAGGTATTAGTTAAATCTGTGACCCCTTCATCTGCAGTAGCCTCCTCCGTAGTATCTAACACTGGCGAGATATTTAACCCCGTTAAAGTAGCATCATTCAGAGCTACTGCAGTAACACTTTGACACACTGTCTCAGCTTCTATTGCTACTATTTGACTCCCTCCATTTAGCAACAAGTTATCTTCTGTGTTACCTTTTACTCGAGTTACTTTTTCGTTCTTAGCGGAGTGCACATTCTCCACATCAGTGTTGTTAGCGGAAAGGGGCTTTTTACATGCTGTTGCATCATTCATAGCCGGCACTAACAAAGATACCGGTGTGGTCGCTGCTCTCCCGCTAGCTGTTGTCGTCCGGGTAGTCCGCACCGGAGGTTTCGGCGCCATTCCACAAAAGCTCGCCTTCTCTGTCCGCGTTGCTGCTGGTGCCACGGGAGAGCGCCAAAGCAATCGCAGACCAAACCAGTTGACCGCCGTCAAGCTCGCCCAGCTCGTCCAGCCCCTCGTGGATTCCAAAGCGAAACGCGGCACCCTCGAAAATCTCTGTGCGCCAGCGGAGCACAGCAGGCTCCGGACGCGGCTCTCGATCAGCCGCAGCCGCCGCATTCAGTGTTCAATGCACAGCGTTTGCAATCCTGGTAAGCCCCGAGCACTCCGTTTCTTTTTTGTAATATCCCAAGGTTAAAGCATTGCAGCTTACAGCCTTACGCTACTGCGATGTGTAGCAATAATTATCATAACAATCGACCATTAATCTCAGAGCAGCCCGGACCCGTTCAGCGTTCTCTGCTCCGGTGGTGTCAATCCGCCATCTTGGACCGCCGATGCGATTGTCTGGTAATAGCCCTAATGATCAAAACATTACTACCAAAGAGGTAAACGGTGCTACTACTATGGCGAATGCGAACAGGCCCGGACTAATGGACTCAAATCAAGTCACCAATGTACCACTCAGTCCCATTCTGCCTATTAGTTCTACTACTACTACGAAGTCCCCAGCCGAACCTGATGGACATGATTTATCTGGCGTGATTAAGGAGTCTACAAAACCATCTGAGGAAATTCTATTGGTTCATCCACACCCTTCTGCACCCTCTATGATACTTGTGGAGGACAATTCTGCTCCCGTGTTAATTAGTTGCAGCAGTAGCAGCAATAACAGCAACAGCAGTATAACCCAAGCTCTGCCTAATACTTCTAAGGCGCCTATATACGATGCTGTTCCAGCCCCGATAGTTGAGACTATGCTAGAAATACACCCGGAAAACACAGGTCTTTCCTCATCTAGTATACCTGCAGAATGGATGCCTCAGGGGGAGGTATCTGCTTCTTTTCAGACAATACTACATCTTTTAAATGAACAGAAACAAGAAGCTAAAATTCATTACCAACAAATGAGGGAAGACAATAATAGAACTCAAACCACATTACAAGAGATGGCATGTAAATTGGGGTCTGTGGCTCAAGATATTGAGGAACTGCAGCAGAGAGTGGTGGTAACAGAGGAGCAGTCACAACGTTCTGAAATAGCAGTGAACAAACATGCCTCTCAACTTCTTCAGATGCAAGCTAAGCTGGAAGACTTAGAAAATCGACAAAGGAGACAGAATCTCCGCATTTTTGGTATTGCTGAAGGAGCCGAGGGGGCTGATCCAAGAGCATATATCACTCAATTATTTCAAAGGGCCTTTCCCGAACTCTCAGATTGGGACTGGGATTCTCAGATTCAACGGGCTCACCGGTTACCCCTAGTTCAAAGGGACAAGAGTGGTAAATTCCCACGACCAATTTTGATCTACATAGGTAACTATTTGCTCAGACAAGCTATTTCTTTAAAAGCACGGGCGAACACTCCAGTCACCATTGATTCTACTATTTTCTTTGTGAGGTCAGATCTAAGCAAACTCTCGTTAGAAAGACGTTGGAAACTGAAACAATTCATTGACCCGATTAAAGAACTTGGATTTCAAGTTTACTTACAGGAACCTGCAAAACTGAAAGTGATTAAAAACGTCCGTTCTTATTTATTCTTGGAAGTAATGGAAGTTGAAAAAGCTATTGCCTCTTGGCGATTGGAGAAATGATTAAGTTAATGTTTAATGCTCTGCATATATGGCTTTCTGGATGTCTGCAAATATTTCTATTAGTTTTAATTAGCTTGTGGGACTTGGGATATGGGCGATTGTCTTTTGGGCCTTCTGGCTAGGTTATATTTGAGTAAAAGAGCACGGTGTAGCATGGTTTTTCTATATGGTTGTTGATATGATAGTACTGATTACCTGGACCCTATCAGCGCTCTAACTGCTCTCTGACTGCCAGGGGAACAGCAGTCAATCAAACAGGGGGACCAGCAGGTAACTATTGGGTGGGGGGTGGGCGCTATGTAGTGTGGGGAGGGGAAGAGGGAGAGTTTTTTTGGGGGGAAAAAAAATGCATCAAAAGGCACGAAATATACAAAAATAATATGATTTATACAAATGTTCTGATTGGTAATAACGGTCATATAGATAAGGATTTCTATTATCTACAATGCATCGTATAAAATGGCTAGTTTGGAATGTTTCTGGATTAAATAATAGAACAAAGAGAAACTTAGTGTATGAAGAGCTGAAAATGTATAATCCTCAAATAGTGGTTATAACTGAAACTCATATACCTTATAAAGATAAGCATCTGCTGAAACAATTAGGATATGACACAATAGTCTGTACTAGATTTAATGCTTCAATTCATGGGGTAGCGATCTTAAAGCAAAAAGGGTTGAAATGCGAAATATTTAAGACACTAACTGACAAAGCTGGTAGATGGGCTATTGCTCAGATAAAATTGGAGGGTCGGAAATACACAATATGTGGGATTTATGCATCAAACCAAGATGAGCCACAAATTTTTGATAATATTAATATAGAATTGCTTGGATGGGAAGGGGAATTTATTGTTTTGGGTGATTTCAACTGTATTATGAATTATGCTTTGGACACAACTAGGAAAAATTCCTTTCAAAGAATGAGGAAGACTAGAGCAGCTATTTTGGACTTAGCTTCTAATCATTTTTTAAAAGATTCTTGGAGATGCTTAAATTATAAACTTGCAGGGTATTCCTACTACTCGGCCCCTCATAAACTTTGCTCACGCATAGACATGATTTGGGTTTCAGATTCCATCCTCAATTGCAATAAATGCTCAATGGCAATCTACCCAAGGGTTACTTCAGATCATAACCCAATTTCTATTACTTTTGAGATCACACCAGAAGACTCCTCGCCACGACGTTTCTCGTTTCCTAGATATTTATTTTCTGACAACGGATTTGTGAGTCAACTTAAGGAACATCTGAAACAATTTATTGATATAAATATCCACTCGAGCCAACCCTTAATAGTATGGGACGCTTGTAAAGCTAGCATATGTGGTTTTACACAGCAATACATATGGCATCAAAATAAAGAACACCAAACTCTGAATGAGAAAAGGCTTGGTGAAATACGTGATGTTGAACTTCAGCTATCAACAGCTTTGTCTGATGAGGCAATGATGTCAGATATATTTAATCTTAATCTTAAATTAATTGCACTCAAAGTTGCACTCAAAGATCTTCTTAGAACTAAAAATATTAATAAATTAAAAAAATATCAGCTTGATCAGTATGAAAATGCAGATAAAATTGGTAAACTTCTGGCTTATAGAGTTGCCGAAGATCGCGCACAGAATATAGTTAAAGAAATCAAAGGAGACGATAATCAACTGGTCAGCGATTCTAAATCTATTCTACTACAATTTGCTTCTTACTATCAAGCTTTATATACTCCGAAATATGTAACCTCGGAAGATAGTGTTAAAAAGTATATAAAACTCAATACAGTTAATGTTCTAAACCCACAGCAAACAAAACAACTAGAGGAAGACATCACAGTAAGAGAAATTAGAGAGGCTATTAACTCCTTAGCAACAGGGAAAGCAGTAGGGGAGGATTCTATTCCTCTGGAATTATACAAATGCTGTGCTGAGGAACTAATACCGTTATTACTGGAAGTGATCCGGGCAATTGGTAATGGACAACAAGCACCTAAATCTTGGAATCTAACTCAAATCATTTTTTTCTTAAAAAAGGGTAAAGTACCTTATGAGAGGGGGTCATACCGACCAATCTCACTTATTAATAGCGACGCCAAAATTTTTGCTAAAATCTTGGCCATTAGGCTTGCACCAGTTATGTCTCAATTAGTATCTTCCCAACAACATGGATTCATACCCAAACGAGATACAACAGCACACATTAATATGGCCATTTCTGCTTTTGATGCTGCAAGGATACAGTCCGCCCCACTCGGTATGATCTTACTAGATGCAGAAAAAGCATTTGACCGAGTGGGGTGGGGTTTTCTATGGCCAGCCCTACAGGCATTTGGCATTAATGGTCAATTGTTGAGGTGGATTCAATCACTTTATGACAACCCAATGGGTAAAATATCTTACATGGGGAAATACTCTCTTCTGTTCCCAATCAAGAGGGGGACAAGACAGGGGTGTCCTTTATCACCCCTGCTTTTCGCTTTGGGTATGGAACCTTTCTTAATTGCTCTCCAACGTCAGCCTTTAATCAACCCATTTCTTAATGGTTTAAACAAATTTGATATCACGGTATATGCAGATGATGTAGCAGTGTTTTCCGCGGATGTACCTCAAGCTTTGAAAGGTATTTTTATTGAAGCAAATATATATGGATCAGTTTCTGGTTACAAACTTAACGCAATTAAAACTCAAATTGTTGCAAATCATCATCTTCCTACCTCTATTTCAGGTATCTGTAAGGTCGCAACATATCTTGGTGTTAAAATTTCCTCAGATATTGACTCTGTTGTGGCTCTAAACTACGAAGTATTATTAAAAGAGACTATAATACAATTTAAGAAATGGCATAAACTTCCCCTTAATATTATCGGACGTATTAATCTAATTAAAATGAAAATTTTGCCTAAATATCTATATTTATTTCGGGCAATTCCTCTACGCGTTAATAACTCTTTTTTTGTCAGATTAGAAGGGATTATTAGTAGCTTTATATGGGGATATAAAAAGGCCCGACGGGCAATTTCCTCACTTAAGTTTCCTTTTAGTCAAGGAGGTTTGGCTCTTCCAGACTTCAAACTTTATTATTGGTCGGCTTTCCTAACTCGCTTTCGCAGTTTAACAATTCTGGATAAACGTTTGTATTTTCACAAATTTCTGTTAGGACAAGATGCCACTATGTTTATTTACAGATTAAATGACCCTAATTATTTCAAAAGGGTGAAGTTTAAGACTATACGAGACACTGTTAATATTTGCCGCTCCATCATGTTGAAATGTAATGTTTCTTTCTTTCATTATAAAACACCTCTTTGGGGTAATCCAGGATTCCCGTCAATCTTTCATGAATCAATATGTAGACTATACTCAGAATCTGGTATTAGAGCACTGGGAGACCTGTATGATCATCAAGGGTTTATGACATTTGAAAAATTGAGGCAATGTTATAATTTATCTGAACTGGCCGGGTTTAAATATTTGCAAATTAAGGATTATTTAGTGAAAAAATTAGAACTTAAGATGATAATAGATTCAGATTTTTGGGACTGCATTTATAGAGAATCAGACCAAGCTTTGATCAGTATAGGATACAAATTATTTGCGGGCTTTTATACTCGCGATTTAACAAAATTAACTGCGAAATGGAATACAAGACTAGCTGCAAATATACCACCTGATTTAATCACATTATCTTTTAGGAGCTTAGATATGTCAGTTCACTCTTCTAGCCTTAAGTTGCAAATGTTTAAATCTATATGCCAACTGTACCATACCCCAGAGAGAATTCTTAAATGGACAAGGAATATAAATTTTAGTGAACGTACGAAATGTCCCAAATGCGATCTAAGTGGGGCTGATATCACTCATATGTTTCTACTTTGTCCTATGCTTAAAGAATATTGGAGTGGTATACTTAAGGTGGTTTCCGATAGACTTAATCAACCAATTTCTTTCTCCTCAACTGATGTATTGATTGGTACAGGCGCGGGTCAAAATGAACCTAATGATTTGTTGAACATTTTAATTTCGTGTGCCAGACTTATTATTGCCAGAGTTTGGATTCAGAAAAATACACCAACTGTGATGGAATGGTGGAGTTTTGTTAAAGAAATCTATGCTATGGAGACTACTCTTGCCAATTCCAAGGGCCTTCGGGCTAAACAAAAAATGGACCAAATTTGGGGAACATTTATGTCTTAATTATTGGCATCTTCTCTTTCAATTTCATTGTCTTTTTTTTTTTTTTTACATGATCGTATCTTCATTTGGGATCATTGAAATGCCTACATATGACTGTTGTGTATTTTGTAATTATTTTTCTTTTGTGGCTCTTGTGTACTTTTGATGCAAATAAAAAATATTAAAAAAAAAAAAAATTAAAATGCAATGAAGGATGGGCACTATGTAATGATGGAAATTTAGAGCTCATATTTCGGTTGCCTAAAGAAGTACTAAATTCATATTTAATATTTTTGATGCCAAAATTCTAAGATATCAATATGAATTACTGAGTATATTTTGGCTATTTCCACTACAAATTATTTTAGATACATCATTTGCCCTATTGGAAACATGTGAATATGATTTTAGAAGTCTATCTTGGATATCCTCATTGCACCTGTTTTCAGAAACATCATTTTGTCTATTGGGAAGGTGTGAATATGAATTCATTGTTTTTTTTTAAAATATTTTTATTTAGATTTCCCCCCCCCACTTTTTCTGTTAAATCCAATACAATTTTTTACAGTACAGAGTTTTGATTTCAGACAGTAATACATATATAATACAACCATCTTCATGCCTGAAAAAGAAACAAAAACACAAACAAAAGAAGAGAGAACACAGAGAAATGAAAAAACAAGGCAAAACAGAATCTGATATATCCCGTAAGGAACCAGAGACAAGAAGACAGAGAAATATGCCAACTCCCCTGATTTTTAGTTCTTTCTGCTTTTCCACTGCTCAATGGGGAGCCAAATCTTAACCCCCAATATTCTTGCCCTTCTGCCTTTCCTATCGTAGATAGCTTTCTCCAGATTATATATATATAGTATCTTTGCTATCCACATCTGAAACGTCGGTGCCGATTTATCTTTCCAGGCTTTCGCAATAATAAGTCTAAAAACAGCTGTGACCAAGAACAGGAATTCTGGATGTAAATTATTATCACCTATACTGATGCCTAATATTATCAATTCGTCCGTTAACTTAACTTTTAACCCCAGAGAATTCTCCAAAAATTCCTCTATTGCCAGTTTTAAAGTATAAAGCTGTGGGCATTGTGAAAACATGTGAGTGATGTTAGCGCTCGTTGAGTTGCAGCGCGGGCAAGTTATTCCGGTGTTACCCCCCCATTGTGCAATTCTAGCTGGTGTATGATATAGCGAGTATACAGTCTTGTAATGTTGGGTTTGTAATGTCGCTGAACATAACACAGTTCTACCTAGATCTAATGAGGCTTGAAGAGCTTCAGGATGGGCCCTTACTTGTTCCTCCCATTTATTACTATATTTCTCCCTATCGTCTGTTTTGTATAGCTGTAATTCTGCATACAATTGTCTGATTGAGCACTGTAAACTGCTCCCCAGATAATCCATTATCCTGCAACTTGTCATTCCTACTGATCCCCCCTGTTTTGTATGAAAGTAGCTTCTTACTTGTAAATATTTAAAGAAATTGTTCCCCGGTATTTTAAATCTATGTTGGATATCTTGGAATAGTAAGAACCCTCCTTTCGCATCCAGCATGTCCCCTAGTTTCTTGATTCCTCTGCCATCCCACTGTTTCATGACGACGTCCCTAAAGATCTCTGCCGGGAGTTCGCTATTCGTGTATAACCTCATGTATCTATTATACCTTCCCAAACCTAACTTCTTCTTGATTGCCCTCCAGATTTTGTATACTGCACTCAAAGTTTTGAACCTTGTATGTTTAAAATAGGCGAAATCCACTGTTGTTACCAAGGCATTCTCTGCCATTTTTCCCAGCAATGCTTCGTAAACGTTCTCTGGGCATGCTCCCTCATCCTGCTGATCACTTCCTCCTAGAAGCCCCTTTGAGTATTGCAGAACTGCCGCCCAATAGTAAAATCTAAAGTCCGGTGCCCCCCAACCACCCTTCTCCCTTGATAATGTCAGAAATCTATACGCCCTCCGTGTCTTCCCCTGTGCCCAAATTAATCTATTCACTGTTGATTCTATTCTATTAAACCATATGCCATCAAAGAATAAGGGAATTGCTCTAAATAAGTATAAAAATTTTGGGAAAGTGACCATTTTAATATAATTAATATGACCCATTAATGTCAGATGTAAATTATTAACCCTCTCCATATTTCTTTTAACCTTCCCTAATAGTGGTTCCATGTTAATCTCTACCAGTTTCCCTAACTCCGCAGTCACCCTGACTCCTAAGTACGTTGCTTCCGGGACTACCCTTGTATCTATAAATGTTGAGTATCTATTCTGTACTACTTGTGTCTTCCCTCTGTTTATGAGATACCCTGAGAACGTGCCAAAATTTCTCGCCTCCTGCTCGATTTCTATCAGCGCCCCCTCCGGTGCTGGTGTTGTGATAGCCACATCATCTGCATAAGCAAATAGTTTGTACTCTTTCTCATGCAATGTAACAGGGGGTATCCTGATGTTATCTGTGAGTCTTCTTAAAAATGGATCCAGATATATGGCAAATAGCAGAGGCGAGGCTGGGCATCCCTGTCTGGTCCCGCGCCCAATCTGTACCGTCTTTGAGTAGGATTTATTAATTCTTATCCTAGCAGTGGGATATTTATAAAGTGCCTGGATTGCTGAGATAAATCCCTTTCCTATACCTGCCCATTCCATGGCTTCCCATAAATAAGCCCACGAGACCCTGTCAAAGGCCTTCTCGGCGTCCAGAAAAATCGCCGCGACAGGGTCCCCAGAAGCCTCCGCTGCATCTAAAATAGTGATCATCTGCTTAGTATGATGGGTAGTTCCTTTACCGGGTATAAATCCATGTTGTGCCTGGGATACCACGCTCTCTATAACCTTGCTCAGCCTATTCGCTAGTGCTTTTGAATATATCTTAGCGTCGGCGTTTAACAAAGTAATTGGCCTATATGAGCCTGGTTCTGTTGGAGGTTTATCTTTTTTTAGGATCACTATAATGTCCGCGTTGGCCCACGAATGTGGGACTATTCTACCCCCCTGAGCGAGGCAGCAGATTGCCCACAGATCCTTACCTAGCACCTCCCAAAAGGTTTTGTAGAACTCTGCCGGAATCTGGTCTTGTCCTGTTGCTTTACCCGATGGTAAATTAAATGCTGCATCTCTTATCTCCTGGATCGTTAACTGCACATCTAACTTATCCCTCTCCTCTGTGCTTAGCCCAACCTGAGGCCTTTGTGAAAGATATTCCCTGCTTTCTTCTTCTAGATTTCCAGTGCTTGTATCTTGTTCATATAAGACCTCATAAAACCTCCTAAACACCTCCTGTACCTCCTCCACCTTATTTACAATTGTCCCAGTACTATCCCTGACTTCTTTTATCTCCCCTGCTGCTAAAGTCTGTCTGGTTCTAATTGCCAGAAGATGGCCAACCCTCTCATTAAAGCACTTCTCTTTTTTTGCAAGATAGTTCCTTGCAGTCTTCTGCGCCAATGTGGTTTCTATTTCTGCTTTCTGTGTTTCCAAAGCCAGTAAAATCTGTTCAAAAGGTTCTTGCCTACTTACTGCATCCACTAGAGCCTCTTCTAGAGCCACCAAGGTTCTGATCTCCATTTCCGTTTTCTCCTTTCCCCTTTTGCTTCTTGCTATTGTGTAGCTTAATGTCTCCCCTCTAATACCTGCCTTAAAGCTATCCCATACCACATCCGCTGAGGTTGAGTACCTATTCAAATCCCAGAATTGTGTTATCCAAACTTTCATTCTTGTAATGTACTCCTTCTCTTTCAGCAGCCCTCGTTCGAATGTCCATGTGGATCTTGGTATTTCTTTGTTTTGGGGAACTAAAATACT
Organism: Lissotriton helveticus; assembly: GCF_964261635.1. Lineage (NCBI taxonomy): Eukaryota > Metazoa > Chordata > Amphibia > Caudata > Salamandridae > Lissotriton > Lissotriton helveticus. The sequence continues at coordinate 56,281,972 of NC_136059.1, forward strand.
TAGGACCAGCGGATTGTGGTCTGACACTATTCTAGGAAGCCGTTCTATTCTGGATCTGCCTACAAGTGAGCTAGAAATAAAAAAATAATCCAACCTGGCTATGGTTTTGTGTGGAGCAGAGTAGAAAGTGCTGCCTGTACCCACTGGGTTTGCTTCTGCCCACATGTCCACCAACGCGTTATGGCGAGCAAAATTTTGTACAGCTCTGCATACCTTTTTTTTCCTTCCAGGATACCTACTCCCCTTCTTATCGGTTAGGCCATCCAAGCCATTAATGTTGAAGTCCCCACAGCATATCACAGGTTCTGGCCATAATGCTAATTCCCCATCCAAAAATTCAATTAATTCCGGTTCATCATCATTTGGACCATACAGTGAAATAAGTGTACATCTCCCTTCAGTAGTTTCCATATCGAGCATTACCCATCTCCCATCACAATCCTCCTTTCTCTTCTTAACTTTCGCAGTGCCTTTCCTAGCCAATACTGCCACTCCCTTGCTTCTCCCTTCCTGTCCTGTATAAGCAAGAACCTCAAAGCCCATTTGATCCAGCATAAACTTGTCCTTGACAGCTACATGTGTTTCCTGTAAACAAATTATATCAATTTTCCAGAAACGTAGTAAAGCAGCCAGCTTTTGTCTTTTCTCCCCGTTATTTAGACCACAGATATTAATCAAAATTATCCTGATTGCCATGACATATATTTTGCTTTTACCATCACTTCAACTGCCCTCTCACCACTGATCACACATTTTCTCTCTTCCTTATAACATTTGCAACTCTGTACTGTATTACTACAACCACCATCACCCGTGCTCCAACCCCCCCGCCTCCCCCCCCTTTTGTAGCCCCCCTCCCCCACTGCTGTCCCACCCCCCCTGCCACAGGCAAATAGGTCACTCCTGACCTATGCGTGTCCACTGAGCTTTGTAGCGTCGCCCCCCTCTCCTCCCCACTACAAACCTTCTCCCCAAGAAAGTTCCTACCGCCAGGCAATTGAATATCTTTCCCTCCTTACTCTTTATCTTTTCATCACTTTTTACCTTTCCCCTCTTTTCTATATAAACTCTCGTTTACTTCCTTCTGGCACCCCCTTGTTCTTTTAGCTCTTCTAGAAATTCTCCTGCCTTAATCTCTGAGAAGAACATTCTAGTTCTACCACCTGAAATAACTTTTAGCTTTGCAGGGAACATCAAGTATGCTTCTGCGCCAAGACTCTGAAATTCTGCGATCAATTGTCTAAGTCTCCACCGCCTCTCCACAGTTACATGACAAAAGTCCGGTCTAGCAAAGAATGTTATTCCTTCAACCGTCTTCCTAGAATCCGGTCTGGCTTTCTCCATCAGTTCTTGTCTCGCTAAAAAGTTTCCAAAGAATACTAAAATAGCCCTTGGCAATATACCTGTACCCTCATCTCTTCTTTTCTTTACAGTGAACGGAAACCTGTGGGCTCTCTGTACTTCTTGCTCCCAAAGCCATGGTACCTCCGGGAAGGCTCCTTTTAGCAACTTAATGACGAAACCTCTGGGGTCTTGCCCCTCCGCCCCTTCCTCAACTCCAAGGAGTCTAGCGTTATTGCGCCTCTGGCGATTCTCCAAATCCTCCACCTTCCATTGTAAATCCTCGACAACCTTCGTCTGCTCTTCTCTAGTTGTCTGCCAGTCTGTGACTTCATCCTCTAGTCTGCCCGTTCTCTCTTCAACACCTTTGACTTTCTCCTCCACTTCCTCAAACTTTTTGTTTATTTTCCTGATCGATGCTTGAATTTTTTTGGTGTCGTGCCTAGCCCTCCGACTTTCAGCTCTGGCTTCCGTTTGCATTTGCTTTAATGTAGCATACATTATATCCAGCTTCCCACCTTCGCTTTGCACATCTTGCCCGTCTTCTTTATATATATTGGAGGTAGCCGAATAATCCCATAGCAGTTTTTTATGAGTACTCTTAAAAGAGCTCAGAGGGGAGCCTGTTTTCCTAGATGTCAGCTTGCGCCTTTTTTGCGTGCCTTTCCCCTTGGAACCACCAGTTTCGCCGGAGCTTGAGCATGAGTCTGATGAAGCTCTTTGCTCTTCGCTGCTTGTCATTGTGGATTCTGACTCTTCGGGTATAGAAAAAAACCCGTCCCCATCAGTTCCCTCTGTAAAGTCAGGGTCTGCCTGCTCGTTTTGCCCTTTCTGTGGTCTGGGGCTCATAGCGCTGTCTCTCTGTGCATCTCTCACGAGTTGGGCTTGCTCCTCTAATATCTCAGCCTCCACCTCCTGAAGAGCTTCTAACATTTGCCCAGTGCACAAAGCCTCCGTCATTCCAGCACCGCCAGCGGACTCTCTCACCTCTTTTCCTGCATCAGAGCGCTCTTCGTGGCTCCCCTGTCCCCCCTGCTCCGAGTCTCTCTCAGTGGCATTCGAACAGCTTGCCGATGGGTGCTCCGCGAGCAGCGTTAGAACAGATTGGCCTGGTTACCTGGCAACGCCGCCGCTTGCGTCCACGAGGACGCTTCTGCCGGCACCGTCGGGTGGAGGGGTTGCTGTGTTTTTCGGAGTTGCCGCGCCAGCTCCTAAAGCCCCCGGGGATGCCTTGGCGCTGAAGACTTCTGACACTGAGGGCTGTCGATAAGTGAGGTCGTTTTTCTTTTTGTCTGGCAAGTCTCTTCCAGCTTGGTTATTGTTGCCGCTACCATTGACTTTGCTCAGCTTGAGCTCTTTGTCTTTCTCGCCGGCTTTCTCAATTTTCCGCTGCTGGGCTTTAGACGCCGTAGAGATTGTAGGTGTTGAACGTTTAACGGGGGGTGGCATTTTTATTTTCGGAATTGTACCGGTCCTCCCCGAATCCTTCTGACATGTTTCTTTCGTAAATCCGGTGAGCATAGGCTGTTTATCCTTCCCGCGGGTTGCCATCTCTGCCTCAATCACCTTTAGAGCTGTGGCGATCAGAGACTTCACTTTTGCAAAACGCGTTTAAAGGTGTAGAAACCACCGCTTTGTTTCTTCGATCCCAGCCTATTAACGCGCTCAAGTTGGCTCCAGAGACTCAGCAGCATACTGTCTTCAGAAGCCCATCAGGTGCCTGGTACTCCCATGGGTTGGAGAGGGGTCAAAATGCGACTAGCACCTACAACGCTTCAGCGGCCATCTTGCCCACCTGGTCGTGAATATGAATTCAGAAGAATATTTTGGATATACTCAATGGAAATATTTTCACAAACATTATTTGGCCAATTAGGAAGATGTTTATAATTACGGTTTAAATTAATTATTCTGTTCTTGCATATTGCTTTTGGCAAATTGTGTTTGAAAGAAAGTGGTCATTTATTTGATCTTTGTATTATATACTATGTTACTAAGGATGTTCATTTGTGAAAATGTAAATACAAAGTTGAGTTTGTTGTAGATATTTTGAAGAGAAATATGTTTTTTTTACCAATCTTATTGATTGTATTTTTTTGCCCTCTGGATCTGATGATCAACATTGAAATCAGTATGGGCTTTATTATGATGGCGGGCTGACAAATTCTGCCCATCACTGCATCGGAATGCGGGATCGTCCGTAAGGGGTGCAGCGGTCCCGCACCTGAAATTAGGATGCCACCGCCACAGTGGCAGTGGCAAACCCTATCCCCATAATTGGAGTGGGTGGTGATCACAGCACCGCCTGCCACAATGCCCGGAATGCACATCGTGCTTTTGCATGCACAACGTGACAGGCACCGCGTGGTGCCTGCCACTGCGTGGTGCCTGCCACCTTGGGCATGGTAATGAAGGTGCACCCCCTCAGTTTCCTGGGGGCCCGCTACGGGCCCCCAAAGGCAAAGACCACATGCCTTTCCATGGAAGCAGTGCCGCCATGAAAAGGCTGATCTCCGCAGTCATCGTAATATGGATGGCAGTGTCTTGCAGACACCGCCACCATATTATCCATGTTATCCGGTCTTTCCGTCGGCCGTGGACCCCTCAGCCATCCTAATATGGCGAGGGGTCTTTGAAGTGTGGATGGCGTCCGGATCGGCCCCACCTGGCCGGCGGTGACGACCGCCAGCCCAGCGGGGGCGATCCGCCCGCGATCCTAATGGGCCCCTATGTATGGGGAAATTCAATAGAATCTGAAGACCGCAAAAAAAGCAAATTGAATATGTGATGTAATTGTGTATTTATGTTCTGTTGTAAAAATTATAAAAGTATAAAACATTTTGGGGTCGATTCTGATCCGGTAAAATAATCCACCAGACGATTCGTATTCGTAGCCGAATCCGTACGAATGGGAAACTACCGTCCGAACTTCGAATTCCGATCCGTTTCCGTTGATTTCCGTACGATTTTCTACGAACCGTACGAATGACATTTGTTTACCCGTACGAATAAGCCTCGTGCAGACCACCGTACGAATCGTAATCAGGCCGTACAAACTCACTATTCCGATTCGGAACGAAAGGCCTGACCGAGATTCGTACGGGCCAAAGTATTCACGCATTAACATTGATTCGTATGGAACATTCGCCTCACTGCAAGCTCTACCAATACATACTACACGTATACCCCTCGCCCAAGCCTACTAGCACAGGTACCGCACACACACCCCCCCAACAAGCCTACGCGAACCCCCCCACCCGCCAACGGCCCGTACTACTCAAACACACGCACAAGTACCGCACGCACACCCCCCCCAACAAGCCTACGCGAACCCCCCCACCCGCCAACGGCACGTCCAACTCAATCGCATGCGCAAGTACCGCATGCACACCCCCCCAACAAGCCTACGCGAACACCCCCACCCGCCAACGGCACGTACAACTCAATCGCATGCGCAAGTACCGCACGCACACCACCCCCAACAAGCCTACGCGAACCCCCCCCCGCCAACGGCCCGTACTACTCAACAACACGCACAAGTACTGCACACACACCCCCCAACAAGCCTACGCGAACCCCCCCACCCGCCAATGGCCCGTACTATTCAAACACATGCACAAGTGCCGCACGCACACCCCCCCAACAAGCCTACGCGAACCCCCCACCCGCCAACGGCACGTCCAACTCAATCACACGCGCAAGTACCGCACGCACCCCCCCAACAAGCCTACGCGAACCCCCCCCACCCGCCAACGGCACGTACAACTCAATCGCACGCGCAAGTACCGCACGCACACCCCCCAACAAGCCTACGCGAACCCCCCCCGCCAACGGCCCGTACTACTCAAACACACGCACAAGTACCGCTCGCACACCCCCCCAACAAGCCTACGCGAACCCCCCCACCCGCCAACGGCACGTCCAACTCAATCGCACGTGCAAGTACCGCACGCACACCCCCCCAATAAGCCTACGCGAACCCCCCACCCGCCAACGGCACGTACAACTCAATCGCACGCACAAGTACCGCACACACACACCCCCAACAAGCCTACACGAACCCCCCCACCCGCCAACGGCTCGTACAACTCAATCGCATGCGCAAGTACCTTACGCACACCCCCCAACAAGCCTACGTGAACCCCCCCACCCGCCAACGGCCCGTACTGCTCAAACAAACGCACAAGTACCGCACGCACACACCCCCAACAAGCCTAAGCGAACCCCCCCACCCGCCAACAGCCCGTACTACTCAAACACACGCACAAGTACCACACGCACCCCCCCCAACAAGCCTACACGAACCCCCCACCCGCCAACGGCACATCCAACTCAATCGCATGCGCAAGTACGGCACGCACACATAACGCCAACACCCAAACGACCACAAGGACCTTGCTAACGAGTCGCACTACTACACAGAACATGTCTCCTGTGTACACACCTTTGACAATCAATGTCCTGGTCACAGCCAAACAGCCAAACAGAGGACAACACCAACACCCACCCCATATAACACACATACCACCAATTCAAATTAAGCCACACCCACCATTTGACCAATAAAAGGGACCACACATACAACCCATCATCCTTTGCAACATACCCATTCTTGCGAGGAAACTGAGAGCACACAAACTATTGCAGACACATACCCACACACATACACCCTATCTCATCTACACCCACACCACCCCCTTCACATTCTGACCCAAACACCCTCATTCATACACACCATCAACCCCTCAATCACATACACTACACACCATGACCACACAGAAGAATCCAAAGTTCACTAACCCGGAGATGGAGATACTTACAGATGAAGTCATCAGAGCTGTTTGGCACATTGGTGAGACAGACCAGCCTGGCAGAAAAAACACGCCTGTGGGAGAGGATCGTAGACCGGGTCAATGCTGTTGCACCCATCAGGCGCACCAGGGGGGATTGCCAGAACCGGTGGTACGATCTGCGGAGGATGGTGAAGAAGAAGATGGACCAGGATTACGCCTGTGCACACCACACTGGAGGCGGTGGTCCCCGCAGACCTCCTGTATACCATCCCTGGGAGGAGAAGGTCATGGTCCTACTGCCAGCGGTGGGAGCACATGGAATAGAAGGAGCCGCTGAGTCTGGTGAGTGTACAAAAAACACAAGTTACATGGGTAGACTAACAACAGTGCCCAGCAGCAAGGGGTGGGTGGCCATGAGTCCAAGCAGTACACTACCAAATGGGGGTAGTTGCAAGGGGGAGGCAAATAGGGTGGAATGTGTAGGGTAAGAGGCTGCTCTCATGCCATATTTCCCAGGGACACACACAAGCATAATGCCCAATGCACAGGGATAGGTAAAGATCACACAAGATACTAGACCACAGCTTCTAAATATTTACATTTTGCTGACACGCCTTTCAGAGATGCATCATTTTGTGACAAAGTAAGGCAGTGTACCAAGAGAGCAAGCACAAACTACCTGTCTCCATCCCTGTCTCGCCCTCTCCCTCTGTCGCCCTCTCCCTCTGTTGCCCTCTCCCTCTGTCGCCCTCTCCCTCTGTTGCCCTCTGTCTCTGTCGCCCTCTCCCTCTGTCGCCCTCTCCCTCTGTCGCCCTCTCCCTCTGTCTCCCTCTGTCTCTGTCTCCCTCTCCCTCTGTCGCCCTCTCCCTCTGTCGCCCTCTCCATCTGTCTCCCTCTCCCTCTGTCGCCCTCTCCCTCTGTCGCCCTCTCCCTCTGTCGCCCTCTGTCTCTGTCTCCCTCTCCCTCTGTCGCCCTCTCCCTCTGTCGCCCTCTCCCTCTGTCGTCCTCTCCCTCTGTCTCCATCAGTCAGTGTTCGTCCCTCTGTCACCTCAACGCACCTCCCTGGGGCACACACACAGTTGCACACAAGCACTGCACAGGCCTCACAAACTCCATAGAGCTGAATGTTAAGGGTTGTCTCACAAGTACCAGCAAACATCTGATATGTGCCTTCAAGACACCCACCATTTGCTGTCAACACTGTACTGTGTCAGGACACACATCTCTGAAAGCTCTGTAGTACACAATGGGCACAGGTGTAGGCAGCACAAGTCCCCCCTGTGATCATTGCAAACACAAACACCAGGACAAGGTCACACATCCTGTGCACCAACACAAATCCACGAATATGGCACCATGCCACATGAGGGGAGAGCCAAATCATGAACAATGGATGCTTGCAATTCACAAACAAAGTAATACCATGGCCTGTTGTACACACCCCTTATTGAAACTCATACCCTGGGGACAGGCATTGGATTGCAACACTGTCCCAATTGCCATGTACCACAACAAAACATGCACTTAAATGAATATGCACACAACTCATACATGCACATAACAGAAGCTCCAGGCCATTGTGCCTCTCTAAAAAAGCACGTGCCCCATCTCATTACCTTTGTGGATGCACATAAGTACCAACATGGACATGGGTATTGACAAGGTGATGCGTCTTAGAGAAGTCCCAAGTTCTAAAGCCATGATCTAGAAGTGGGTGTACAGGTCCAGGGGTGTTGGCATTGTTTGGCCAGCATGGAACAGCAAAAGACATCCAAAGTAGTAGCTGACATGCTAAATAATGATGCTCTGTCTCTTACATGAACATGCTGCATCTAAACTCTGTGCATGCTTAACGCACACATAAGGATTTACACCGTATCCTGGATGTAGCGTGAAACTGAACAATGCTTTACACGTGTGGTGCTGGCAACACAAGACACAGCAATGGCTGTGTCAGTCATTGTCAAGAGATTGGAAGAATGTAAATACCCCATCGTAAATTTCATTTTTCTACCACTACATACACAACTGTACAATGTCAACAATGTATAGCTTGTGGAACAGTGATGCTGATAATGGATAAGCAAACCACATGTCACTTGATATTGCCTTAACAGTGTCTGTCTCTCCCACACACAGGGCAACGTGCAGATCTCCCCCCCAGCCAGGGGGGCCAAGGATCCCAGTCCCAGGCTCAGCAGGACCCAGACCCCACCGGCAGCGCCGTCCCTCAACGCACTGTGGATGACCCCAACCAACCTGGCTCCTCTGGATCCCAAACACCTGCAGCAACTGTACCAGCTACATCTCAGCCAACCACCGGACCCATTCCCACCACATCCCAGGAGACAGGTCAGAGCCCTGCCCATGATTCACAAGGGAGCCAGTCTGAAAATGAGGGACACCCTTTGTCCGGCGCCCCTGAGGTGGGTGACAACCTCCATCCTCCCAGTACTCGGGGGGCCCGTCGATCGGATGTGCCCACAAGCGCAGGCCGTGCTCGTGTGGGTCAGGGTGGTGGGAGTGGCGCAAGGCGGAGGCGAGAATCTGGGCAGCCAGCTGCAGGGCCCGGTATGCCTGAACTCACTAACATCCTTGAGGCATACCAGCGGGACATCAGGGAGGTAAGCCAGCTTGCGGAGGCCCTCAACCAGGTCAGAGAACAGCAGGCAGAGCAAATAGCCAGGCAAGACCTGCATTATGGATGGGTGGAGGCACACCAGGCTCAGCTCTTGATGGGGCATAGGGACATTGTCCATGTGCTACGTCAGATGGCTGCCAACATGCAGCCCCCTCCCTGTGTCACAAGGCCAGCAACATCACGGCAAAGTGCAACACCAGCCACAGGGAGGGAGGAGGAGGAGGAGGAGGAGGAGGAACCCTCTGACGTAGCGTCCCTTGCACCGTCCATGCCTGCACATGAGGGTCCCCCAAGGAAGGTGGATCATCCACGGCGAAGACGTTGAGGGCCTGTGGGCCATGGACATCTCCCAGGACACTGGACCTTGCATATTGCCCCTGGGTGCAACAGCATCCCCTATGAGACTCTCCCACATGGACTTGCTTGTCACAGTCTGCCCAATGATGTCAGGCACTGTGGCCTGGACTCTGTTGACTGAAACTGTAAGGCATCTCATCTCCAGCTGTGAATTTTGGATTCCACCCCTTTCTGTACAGCACCTATTCACGTTTCCTGCACAAGATCACCCAATAAATAATCTAAACATCATACGCATTTGGTGAGTTATCTTTGAAACAGCATAAATGTATATGTGTCTGCAAATGTCAAAAATGCTAGGGTATACAACAAACAGCAGTCATCCACACACTTGGATCAGAATCTGAGTGAGGACACACATTGGTCAGTAATTTCCACGAACTACATACATGGATGGTAAGACACACCTGTGTGGGACAGTTAATGCTGGAGGGGGGATTGAATCCCAATACTGCTATCACAGGCAGGCCCAGGAGAGTAACTTTGAGGAGTACATGTCAGTGTCACAAAAGTGGTAGTCCATGTAGGGAGTACCTACAACTGTGTCCTCAGGTATGTGAGCTACCATCAGCATGATGCATTACTGTGTATGTGATTAATGCCGCACAGGATAACGGTGGCAGGACGGACTGTGGGCAACGGGCTGGAGCACTCTAGACAAGCACACCTGATTAGGTGACCTACCCCTATGGAGCTACAATTACTATACTACTGTAATGGGAGTAACGCATACAGAACAACGACACACGTCTGACAAATACCTACCCCAGAACGGCCAAATCACACCACACCCAAGAGACAGGGTCATGGTGTGTGTCCCATGTGGCAACTTGACTGACTGTGACAGCAATGTTGAAGTGGTGTGAGCAGGTTGTATACTGGCACGTGACTGTAAGCTAACAGTTTTCTGATCTAGTGGTGTTGACAAGCTAACACTGTACAATACTGTGCCTATGTAAGGTGTGTGTGTGTGTTGGACACGGCACATGACCTGGTGGTACGTAGACCCAATGTCATGTGAATCTGCATAGTCGTGCCAGTATGTGTTGCACACACAGGCATAGCAGCAGCAATGGCTGAGTACAAAGCATTTTGATAGCAGGAGGGTGAATTTTTGGTGTTGTCTGTGTGTAGGGTGGCAGGAGCATGCTCTATTAATGGATGGAAGGAGGTCCATCCTTTAGGTGTCTGTGTTCCTGGATAGTGTGCGCTGCATGGTGGTTGTGTATGCAGCTGCAGCAATGAGTGAAGACATGACGGCAGGAGGGGTGTGACAAATTGCTAAACAAACACATAATACAAGGGCATCTGCAATGCACAAAGTGACATGTGGATGTGAAGGCAGGAGTGTCTGCCTCACTCAGGGTCACTGACAACAAAATGGCACAGTAATCACCACAGATCACAGTCACTGGATCAGGGCCCTTACGGTCAAGTGGGGCACAAGACACACAGCGTCAGCAGGTGTATACAAGAGCTAGTGTGTTCAAATCCAAACTGCACCAACAAAGACATCTACCTCACACACAACATAGTATTCTAGCCTTCCGCCACCCCATGCGTGTGTTCAATATACAGTTACACACATAACAAGCATGAGCTAACTACATTCCAAATAGTATAGATGCACATTAGAAGGACATGTGTGTTGAGCCCCAAGCAGGCACAATACTCTGTAGGAGTCAGACGTCATGCACAACATGATAATTTACATTGTGAGCCCATTGGGCTTTAACAAACATACATGTGCATTGTCAAGAAGTCCAATTTACACTATTCATGATGTCACCTGTAATGCCGCATTACGATTACCCACAAGGCTGTCAAGGACTGCCCGTACCTTTCCTTATCAGAGTGGTGTGATGCTCTAAGTGTTCCACCTCCAAATAGCCCATTGGTCTGAGTACAAACGACAGACACAAATGGGTGATCAGGCGAGGGAAGGAGAGGATGGGAACTGCTGGGAGGGAGACCTGAAACAGAGGCAAATAAGCATTAGGACAACATTCTCATGTCACTGACACTTCAAAAACCTCATTAGCTACACTGTACCAGTCACACCTATGAAGTGTACTGACTGGTGACAAATAATGATGATTAATCATGCCATCACATGAGATACGATGCTGTGACACAGACACATAAAAACTGGGACAGTCTGTCATCCATTAGAGTCATGTGTAACGCTCACAAGTGAGCTCCCATGCAAATAGATCTATGTGGTATAAACACATTCCCAGGCTCAGATGAGGTGGACCTTAATAACAAATGGAAACATATGGAAATCCAACTAACGCTAACTGTAATGTATGTATCTGATATTGGTTAGCCATAAGGGCCATGTAGGCTAACTTGAGCAAATGCACAACAGCTGTAAGTATCACATATGATGAGGAAGCTAATGATCGACATGCAATGAAGGCATTCTGTAGCCAGTCTTTTGATGTGTCAAGTATGCATTACTATGCTAAACATGATATGCAGGTACAATAAATATTAAGTGCAAGTGATGTCCATCCAAGCTACATAATCAGACCCTACCATAGCACAGTAATGCTGCAGGGGACCAGAGATTCATGTGAATGACCACACTCCACTGGTGCTACACAATAAATCACATATGCATCTTTCCAACTTTTTACTTTGTCATGCTAAACATACATGGCATCATGTGCATCAAAACAGAACTGCTACTCACTGTGAAGGCTGGCGTAGCAGTATTCTCAACCTGCACTGAGGTAACGACATGACAGTGACAAGATATACTGCTGCAAGGGGCAATGCATCCATGTAAAGTGATTCACAGGACAGTTGTCTTAACATGTGGAACATACACTGGGCAACACCCACACCACATGGTTTCATGGTAATCACACTGGACTGGCCCACAAGCTGGAGGTGATGATCCATTCACATTCTAATGCACACAGTGAGGCTGCAATCCCCCTCAGAGTCCGTGGTTGTGACCTCTGACACAATGTCATGCCATGGTATGTGCAATGTTGCTGTGGCAATGTCTACACACATTGATGCATTCACCAGAGTATCAAAGTACAACAGATGACAGAAGGGGTGACTATCCTGTCATGGGAGTGGCCATACATGTCATAAGTTACATAATAGAGTAGCATGTATGCAAGGTGACACTACATGCACATGAACATGTACCACACGTTTCTACACATACCGACGCTAAACAGCCTCATATGAGTCCTTACTCAAATTGACTTCTCCACATGTCCAAGCATGCTCCGTTGATGTGGCTGACGTTGCAATTTTAATGAGCAATAGCAGGATGACCATGATGTACCCAAACGGACAACAGGCAGGGCGAGCTGTGGATGAGAGTGGCACACAAGGGGTCAAGTTCTGTATAATGTCATTTTGTCAATGTCTGTTGAATAGCCAGATGTAGTATGACACCTGTACATTCCAAGTGCACACATAGCACGTATGTGTGTTGCATTACAACTGTACGTGTGACACAGCACAACACACATCCAAGTGATCTTGCATACAGTCTGTTGCATACACAGCATGCTACCCATGCAACTCTATAGTCCATCTTTTACATAAAAGATGAAATGACTCACCATCATGAAAAGAAGTTGCGCATGAGGTGACCGCGGATATCATCTTCACCCTCCTCGTCACTGGCATCCTGGCCAAGGCCTTCATCCTCAACGGGCGGATGTTCCAGCTCATCAGGATCAAGGTAGAGTGGCACAGCCTTCTCCACTGCCATGTTTTGTAGCATGCAGCACACGGTGAAGATGTCACACACCTTGCGTGGGCTGTATTGGAGGGCTCCGCCTGTCTTGCCCAGGCACCTGAACCGGCTCTTCAGGAGTCCAAAGGTCCATTCAATCACCCGCCTGGTCTTCCCATGAGCATTGTTGTAACGCTGGTCTGCAGCTGTCCTGGGGTTGCGTAGCGGAGTAATTAGCCACGGCATGTTTGGATATCCAGCGTCTCCTGCAAATTGACATCATGTACAAGAGTGAATCATATGATGCAGATCATGAAGTTGTGACATACTGATATACAGAGCTCACAGTGTATACTCACCAACTAGACATGCCCGGTGGTTGTGCAGCTGCAGCATCATCTGTGGTACCCTGCTACGCCTCATTATGAAAGCATCGTGGCACGATCCTGGAAAACGTGCACAAACATGTGAGATAATCATGTTGGCAAGACACACCACCAGGGCATTTATCGAGTGGTAGTGTTTCCTGTTGCGATACGGTTGCTCCTGAGCCTGTGGTGGCACCAGACTAACATGTGTACCATCAATTGCACCAATTACATGTGGCATGCGGCCCAGGGCATAGAATTCCCCCTTGACATCTGTCAACTCTTCTGGAGTAGGGAATGTAATGAATTCATCAAGGTGGAGCAACATTGCTCCCAAAACATCACCCAATACCCGGCTAAACATGGTCTGAGACATCCCTCCCACATCAGCTATGGCAAATTGGAACGTACCTGTGGCAAAGAAATGGAGGGCTGCCATCACCTTTACCTTGGATGTCAGTGCAGTTGGAAACCTGTGGCGTGGTTGTAGGTGAGCCTCAAGCCTGTCCGTCAGGTCCTTGATCAACTGTCTGCCGAACCGATATCGACGGATGCAATTGTGCTCCCTCATGGCTTCCAAGTCAGGCAACGGCCTTTCCAGAGGGGGTGCCCTGCAAGACACAATTTTAAGGAAATGTCTTCAACTGTCTGACTAAGACTATAACAATGTACATGGCACAAGCAACACTGCTTCAAATAATGTAGACAATTTGGAATGTGGCGTGGGATACACACTGATGTAACGTGTGCCAGCTCCCACACACTCCTCCGTGGAGAAGGAAAATACCTGTAGTGTGTGGAATGGATATGACATGCATACCAACGATCTGATGGAAAGGTCTTAGTGAGCATGACAATGTATCATGTCAGTGACACACTTCATGTCAATGTCAGTGGGAGGTTGTCTGCACATCCAGACGGCTGACTGCACTACACACACACACACCACATGTGCCATCATTTGCACTGTTCTGCCTTAGTCATGTTGCGGTGTGTACTTTCAGTTACAATTACATGACCATCATCATGATAGGATGATAATTAGATTTGTCACTAATGGTCTGTGATGCCATCACACATGTGAACGGGTCATTAACACACGTGGCATGGTGTGTGTACATTAGTAACCCTGCCATCACAGCAAGGACACAACATAGATGGTCCTACAGCAGATGCACAGAACTGTAAAGGACTAGTTACTTACCTTTTGTAAACAAATATCTGTAAGGAAGAGTAGGCAGTAGCAAAGTGTCACATTTCAATACTACATAGCTTAGGACTAATTAGCCTCCCTGGGTGACATCGATCTGACCAGTGAGTGGTGGCTATCCAGGCCACACCGGAACTAAACCAGTGTCATAGATTGGCATCCGACAAGGGCGTGGCCAAGTTTGGCCCGTACCTACAACGCATACACTGGCAGCTGTTACACAAACATATCCCACAGAGAGTGTGGGTAGCGGGCAAAGATGCATGTCAAGTTGCAAAACATCACTCCCAGAGTCAGGGAGGATGATGACATCTTTGCGTAGTGCCTGTACCTCTTGGATACCCTCTACAGCGGAGCAAACGGGAATGTGTTCTGTGGTTTTGAGGCCTGGATGCAGATGCTTCCTGGGATGGGGTGGGAGGACAGGGAACATGGTCAGTCCGAGTAGGGCTGTGGGGGTCTGACAACGTGCCTATCTACAGACAAACATGCTGCGTGGCTGTACATGCTTGCCAATATACATACAGTACTTTCATCAAGATAGGCCTGCAGAGGCTCAGCGTAGCGTTAGTGTACTTTAAGTACCTAAGTGACAAGATGGTCCTCACCGCAGCAACGGGGAGATGAAGGGCCATGGTTCTGGCCGCCCACATAAACACAACACTGTACGTTGCCCACTCATCCAAAAACACGTTTTGAGTAGAGACATCACCAGTGTCTGGCTAGGTGTCCACACCACTCGCATCCCCCAGTCCACCTGTCCTGTGGTTTTGGGACTGACACTCACGTGCCAGCGGGTCTTCATGACCCTCCCAATACTCATTAGCCCCCATTGTGATGAGGTGTGGCCGGCTCATTGATGTTTAAATTCCCATGCTGCATTAAGAGCGGTGTTCTGCCACACAGTTACCACAGCGGAGCCGTACAGTGTGTGGTATCGGGGCCAGCACCACCCGAGAACGGCGCCACGGCTGACACCTGGGGGATATTTGGCAGTGAGGTTGTGAGTTGAACCAGCGGGGACCAGGATGAACATTCCGATCCTGTCTGTCACAGCGTTTCTGGGACGTATGCACCGCCTGCGTCCGTCACTCAGCGAGTGATGGCGTCAGGGGCATATCAACAGAGGCGCTACTGCCCCAAGATGGGTACGGTGGGCCAGAAGCTGACGCTGAGTCCGTGGGCGGGGTGAGGGACATCATGGACATGAGGAAGTGCACTTACTCCTCCTGTGTCACATGCAGGGCTGGGACCGTAGG
Source organism: Lissotriton helveticus (assembly GCF_964261635.1). Classification (NCBI taxonomy): domain Eukaryota; kingdom Metazoa; phylum Chordata; class Amphibia; order Caudata; family Salamandridae; genus Lissotriton; species Lissotriton helveticus. The sequence goes on from NC_136059.1 coordinate 56,297,650, forward strand.
TCGTGGTGCTGGCTACGACGGCTGCAATTCTGATGGAGCCGTGTGGTCGCTGTCACCCTAATCCCATGCAGCATTGCACTTGCATCGTGGTGATTTGTTAATGCTATTACATATCTCTGACTTCTTTTGTTTACCTGACGAGTTTGGCCTGGAGGACTGATGTACAAATAAGGGGCTCACATGTCTCCACACCCACACACATGCACTCGTCCTACATCCCAACCATGAGCTATTGTGGTGCTGTGCCAACTGCTGGAGTCTGAGTGGCTTGTGGGACCAATCACACCTGGATTCATATGTCTGGTCCCCGCAATCGGAGCAGCTCTTGTTGTTGTGCCTGACGTGAAAACCGTGGAGACAAAGACGTTGAGGGTCAGTCACCAACATGAATCTTTTTCATTCCTCACAGGCTTTGTAAGTGACATCCCTAATGGCACCCTCCTGAGTATGACAATAAAAGCTAAATGGTCAGAAGTGTTTGTACAATGATTTTGGGTACAAAATGTGTAAGCTTACACTTAGACCGGACCTGCGCTGGTGTTGTGAAACAAACAGAGGACCTGACGTGTGCACACAGAGGTGACATATGACTACTCAGACAACATCATCACGGCACACACATGGCCAAAGACACTTGCAGAGCCAGAGGATTTACACACCAACACACAAGTGTACAGCATAACGGAAATTGCCATGTCCAGGATGACATGTGGGGATATTCTGAGGTGAGTAATCCGTTACTGACCTGTTCATCGCATATGCTAACAGCATGCACAATGTCGCACATGGCACACACATGACGTGGTCACACAGGGTCATGCTGTGCGGCTATGACACCTCTGTGACAGTGGGCATGTTGCTGTCATCATGTGCCAGTTCCCTGTACTGAATTGTGGGCCATTCGAGTGTTCATGTGCCTCGCAACATGTTGCTGACGTTACTCGGGTGGAAATTGTTGAATGCATGTGATGCACATGTGCATCATGATTGATGACATGTTGTGCAAGCTATTCACACATCAACTGAGGCACAGGGTCACAATCCTTGTGCTTCTTTAATGTCTGCCACACCTGGCCCATCCTGATGTATGTGTGCCATGCTGATGTATGCATCCACATCGTTGACATGAGTGTAGACTACATCCCTGCTGTGTGATTTCCTGGTGTAACTCTCCCAATGGTGACATGAAGGTGGACAGGGACGCCGCCTACACAATCGTTCACTTGACCATGTCTGACGCACTGTACCCTAATGGTACGTGCGTGTGTACGCCTCGTTTCCCTATTGCATTTCGGCTAGACGCGAGCTAAGCGTACCCCAATGGTACGTGCGTGTGTCCCCCTCGTGTCCCTATTGCATTTAGGCTAGACGCGTGCTAAGCGTACCCCAATGGTACGTGCGTGTGTCGGCCTCGTTTCCCTATTGCATTTCGGCTAGACGCGAGCTAAGCGTACCCCAATGGTACGTGCGTGTGTACGCCTCGTTTCCCTATTGCATTTAGGCTAGACGCGAGCTAAGCGTACCCCAATGGTACGTGCGTGTGTCGGCCTCGTTTCCCTATTGCATTTCGGCTAGACGCGAGCTAATAGTACCCCAATGGTACGTGCGTGTGTCCCCCTCGTTTCCCTATTGCATTTCGGCTAGACGCGTGCTAAGCGTACCCCAATGGTACGTGCGTGTGTCGGCCTCGTTTCCCTATTGCATTTCGGCTAGACGCGAGCTATGCGTACCCCAATGGTACGTGCGTGTGTACGCCTCGTTTCCCTATTGCATTTCGGCTAGACGCGAGCTAAGCGTACCCCAATGGTACGTGCGTGTGTCGGCCTTGTTTCCCTATTGCATTTCCGCTAGACGCGAGCTAAGCGTACCCCAATGGTACGTGCGTGTGTCGGCCTCGTTTCCCTATTGCATTTCGGCTAGACGCGAGCTAAGCGTACCCCAATGGTACGTGCGTGTGTACGCCTCGTTACACCATAAAATGTGTTGCATTGGCAATGGCAATGTCACCGTACTTGGGTGGGAATTTGAATAAATGCATAGGGAACAACTAGGGGAACAGTGTACTGTTCAAAATGCAACCAGGTTGTAATGGATACTGATTTTTTTAAAACTCCTACAGGTGTCCTGGAAAAATCAGTTTGGAAAAAGTATACAATGTTGCGAAAGTTGTTGTTCAGCTCTGGCTCTATTTTTAAACCATGCATATGTGTGTCATGGGCTTATGTGTGATGTGATTGGATGGAACATAGGATGCAAATTATGGTGGCCTATCACACACTACTTCTTGGACTCACAGACCCTCTGCAGCACAGATATAAGGCAGCATGTGGCTGTGGGAGGGCACTTGCCTGCACAACATTGGTGTGGTAACCACAGCTGCTGTCTCTGACTCCTCTGGACCCTGATTAGCTGAACATGGAGAGGGCACCTGCATTCACTGATGGCCCTCCTGCCAAACTTCAGCAAGCTGTATGGGAGACCAGAGGATCAGGTGAGTGATGTGTGCAATACCTTGGAGTGTGCACCTGTTGTGTGTGTGACATCATAGCCACTGTGTATGTATAGTGGATAGATGCAATGTTGTTGTGAGTGAGTGCCAGGGTGCACAGTGTTGTTACAAGAGAGTTATTTGTTGTAGTGTGGTGTGTGACAGCATGTCACATGCTGCAGTGCACCCAGATGTAGCATACATTGTTCAGTGAGTGCCATGCTCAAAGAGTGTTTTGCAGCCCTCATGTCATCTGTAGAATTTCAATGTGATGCACTGCAGTTGTGTTTGCACACAGGCCACATACTCCTGGACAATGATGCACATGTGTGTGGCATACGAGGCCCTGTTGTCCTCATGTATTTTGTGCACATATAGGTGTGTTTGGAACATGGACCAGGTATACTGATGTTCTTTTACTTTACATTTGTGACAGGTATCTGCCTATGAGAAGGGTGAAATCTGGGTGGACATCGCCAGGGCTGTCAGGAGAGAGGGGGGGCCTCGCAGGAGGCTCCGAAACATCAAGAAGAGGTGGCAGGACATCCGGTGCTGGACCCGCCGCATCGCCCGGGTCCAGCTGAAGCTGGAAGCTCCACGCCGGCATGGCGGCAGCCGCCACCTCACCCCGAACATGCTCCGGGTCCTGGAAGTGGTGTTCCCAGACCTCCATAGGCAGTTGCAGGAGGGACAGCAGCACGAAGGGGGTAGGTACATGTCTGTTTGTTGTCATGTGTGTGTGAAATGGTACCTGAAGTGCTCCAAGGCATGGTCACACTCCCATTGTTTGAGTGGTGTGGTCAGACAGGCACATCATGCATTGGCATTTGATTGTCCCTGTGTCAGAAGCTGCTTCTTTACATGCCTTGCCCTACTCCAGATTAGAGCTTTGCTTTGGCTAATGCTTGTTTTTGACATGTACTCCTATGGTGCAATGTCTCAGTATGCATCTTCCTTTGCACATCATCCTGTTGTAGGGGGGTCTGTGACACCTGTTGGTACCTTAAATGTAGCACCACATGTGCACTGTGTCTGCCCTTCTTCATATTTTGGCACTGTTCTTGAGTCTCAACATGTGTTTTCTGCACAAGTCAGCCTCAGTGGCCTTTGTCCATGGTACACTTTAAAATTTTCTAGGGTTAGCTACAGGTGCACAATGTACATGTGCTATATTTTGGGCTCATGCATACTCACACTGGGCAGTGCGTGTGTGCATATTCTCAAAATCTGTTGCATGTTGTTTGTACATAGTATTGATGGTCTGCCACACAATGTGACTTTGGGTGTAGAAAGCTGTGATGGCAGTGTGAGGTGATGGAACACTTGTTTCAGGTCCCAGGATGGCATCACATGCCAGTTCGGCCAGGACTTTTCTAATGTGGCACAGAGTCAAAGCTATTCAAACATGACCACATCTTGATTTGGGTGGCTGGGTTGGCTAATGAACTGTGATGCATCATCTGCTATCCTGTTGTCAGGCAGTGGATCATGATTGTGTCTCTCATACAAGTATTTGCCTTGCCTATACCTTGTCTCCTACCATACATTGAGCATTGTGTCGCTGACATTTGTCCACAAGTAGACTTGTCATTATGCAGAGTTCTGTGTCATGTGACTCATGATGCAAGCCATGTTGAAAAATGAGGCCAAATGATTTGCAGCTGATATGTCTGATGTGTACAGGTGACTGATATGTTTTCATTCTTCTCCTTGCTCACAGCATCATCATCTGAATCTGGAGGAGACACAGGCGCAGACCAGGTAGAGGGACACACCGACAGTGCCACCTGCTTTGAGGTGTCAGAGGGAGGCAGTGGCACAGAGTGTGAGGAGAGTCTGCAGGCCGGACGACATTTGACTGACACATCTTACCATGCCGACGACTCCGAGTCAGACTCTCAGGAGGGGGGGAATATGCAGCTATGGTCACTCCTTCATCTTTGGCTGCCCTCCCCTCCTCCGGTCCCATCTCCACCCTCCCAGTCCTTGGTGTGCCTAGGGTCCGTGCTAGCCCCCGTGTCTCCTTTGTTCCCGGCACCGCAGCCCCTGCCCCTGTGTCCCCTGCTGCCCTCAGTGCTGAGACAGTGGACCTACTCCGGCAGATTGCAGTAGGTCAGACATCCATGTTGACTGTCCTCCATGGACATACACAACTGATTACACAGGTGGTGTCGTTCATGGAGGGCATGTCATCAGCCATGTCTGATCTGCGTCGGAGTGTGGCTGCCATTGAATCAACACTGACGGCACCTCTGTACCCCCAGCAGCATCTGTCCCCCCCCATCCTTCACAGCCATCCACCTCTGCCTCTCACATACCTACACAGCATACACGCACACGCCACAGGTCAGACACACCCAGCGCACAAACACAGCATAAGAAGCTCAAAGCTCCACGCACACAGTCTCTAGGGCAAGTAGGCACACCCACAGGGAGAGGGGAGACACCTCACACATGCATCCACACACCCAGTAGGACAGACTCACAGCCCTGTACCTCCACCCCCAATGTGTCCCCGGGTTCAGGAGGTAGTTTTTCCGCACTGGCTGAGGTGTGCAGCCAGGTTTTTGAATCTACTTTCGGCGATGCCCCAACCAGTGTGGATGTATCCACTTCACCTGCACCCACTCCAACTGTCCTTCCCTCTCCTTGTTTCCGGTCCAGGGAAGGCATGGCTTGGCAGTTCGGGCTTGACTGTTCCCATGAGGCACAGGGTCAGACTGATTTGCATATGGCCATGTCTGAACTGGGGTGGTATGGAGTGAAAAAAACGATGGATTTAGGCCCAGATCTCTGTAGTGGGATGAATGTATGATATTGTTCCGCATTCTGTCCATCAACTGTGGTTTTTGCATTTGTAACCCGGAGTGGGATGGGTATGCTCAGACGTGAGTCCCATGCACTCCACACCACTGGATTCAAGCAAGCCGGACTGAAGACAGCTGGAATGAAAGAAACCGGTCCTCGGAAGCTTGTTTCCGGTCCAGGGAAGGCATGGCTTGGCAGTTCGGGCTGGACTGCTCCCATGAGGCACAGTGTCAGACTGATTTGCATATGGCCATGTCTCAACTGGGGTGGTGTGGAGTGCAACAAAACGATGGATTTATGCCCAGATCTCTGTACTGGGATGAATGTATGACATTGTTCTGCATTCTGTCCATCAACTGTGGTTTTTGCATTTGTAACCCCGAGTGGGATGGGTATGCTCAGACGTGAGTCCCATGCACTCCACACCACTGGATTCAAGCAAGCCGGACTGAAGACGGCTGGAATGCCAGAAACCTGTCCACTGAAGCTTGTTTCCGGTCCAGGGAAGGCATGGCTTGGCAGTTCAGGCTGGACTGCTCCCATGAGGCACAGTGTCAGACTGATTTGCATATGGCCATGTCTCAACTGGGGTGGGGTGGAGGGCAAAAAAACGATGGATTTATGCCCAGATCTCTGTACTGGGATGAATGTATGACATTTTTCTGCATTCTGTCCATCAACTGGTTTTTGCATTTGTCACCCCGAGTGGGATGGGTATGCTCAGACGTGAGTCCCATGCACTCCACATCACTGGATTCAAGCAAGCCGGGCTGAAGACGGCTGGAATGCCAGAAACCGGTCCTCGGAAGCTTGTTTCCGGTCCAGGGAAGGCATGGCTTGGCAGTTCGGGCTGGACTGTTACCATGAGGCACAGGGTCAGACTGATTTGCATATGGCCATGTCTGAACTGGGGTGGTGTGGAGTGCAAAAAAACGATGGATTTAGGCCCAGATCTCTGTACTGGGATGAATGACATTGTTCTGCATTCTGTCCATCAACTGTGGTTTTTGCATTTGTCACCCCAAGTGGGATGGGTATGCTCAGACGTGAGTCCCATGCACTCCACACCACTGGATTCAAGCAAGCCGGGCTGAAGACGGCTGGAATGACAGAAACCGGTCCACGGAAGCTTGTTTCCGGTCCAGGGAAGGCATGGCTTGGCAGTTCGGGCTGGACTGTTCCCATGAGGCACAGGGTCAGACTGATTTTCATATGGCCATGTCTGAACTGGGGTGCTGTGAAGTGCAAAAAAACGATGGATTTAGGCCCAGATCTCTGTACTGGGATGAATGTATGACATTGTTCTGCATTCTGTCCATCAACTGTGGTTTTTGCATTTGTAACCCCGAGTGGGATGGGTATGCTCAGACGTGAGTCCCATGCACTCCACACCACTGGATTCAAGCAAGCCGGGCTGAAGACGGCTGGAATGCCAGAAACCGGTCCTCGGAAGCTTGTTTCCCATCCAGGGAAGGCATGGCTTGGCAGTTCGGGCTGGACTGTTCCCATGAGGCACAGGGTCAGACTGATTTGCATATGGCCATGTCTGAACTGGGGTGGTGTGGAGTGCAAAAAAACGATGGATTTAGGCCCAGATCTCTGTACTGGGATGAACGTATGACATTGTTCTGCATTCTGTCCATCGACTGTGGTTTTTGCATTTGTCACCCCAAGTGGGATGGGTATGCTCAGACATGAGTCCCATGCACTCCACACCACTGGATTCAAGCAAGACGGGCTGAAGACGGCTGGAATGCCAGAAACCGGCCCTTGGAAGCTTGTTTCCGGTCCAGGGAAGGCATGGCTTGGCAGTTCGGGCTGGACTGTTCCCATGAGGTACAGGGTCAGACTGATTTGCATATGGCCATGTCTGAACTGGGGTGGAGTGGAGTGCAAAAAAACGATGGATTTAGGCCCATATCTCTGTACTGCGATGAATGTATGACATTGTTCTGCATTCTGTCCATCAACTGTGGTTTTTGCATTTGTCACCCCGAGTGGGATGGGTATGCTCAGACGTGAGTCCCATGCACTCCACACCACTGGATTCAAGCAACCCGGGCAGAAGACGGCTGGAATGCCAGAAACCGGTCCACGGAAACTTGTTTCCGGTCCAGGGAAGGCATGGCTTGGCAGTTCGGGCTAGACTGTTCCCATGAGGCACAGGTTCAGACTGATTTGCATATGGCCATGACTGAACTGGGGTGGTGTGGAGTTCAAAAAAACAATGGATTTAGAACAAGATCTCTGTACTGGGCTATATGTATCACATTGTTCTGCATTCTGTCCATCAACTGTGGTTTTTGCATTTGTCACCCCGAGTGGGATGGGTATGCTCAGATGTGAGTTCCATGCACTCGACACCACTGTATTCAAGCAAGCCGGACTGAAGACAGCTGGAATGCCGGAAACCGGTCCTCGGAAGCTTGTTTCCGGTCCAGGGAAGGCATGGCTTGGCAGTTCGGGCTGGACTGTTCCCATGAGGCACAGGGGCAGACTGATTTGCATATGGCATTGGCCATGTCTGAACTGGGGTTTTGTGGAGTGCAAAAAAACGATGGATTTATGCCCAGATCTCTGTACTGGGATGAATGTATGACATTGTTCTGCATTCTGTCCATCAACTGTGGTTTTTGCATTTGTCACCCTGAGTGGGATGGGTATGCTCAGACGTGAGTCCCATGCACTCCACACCACTGGATTCAAGCAAGCCGGACTGAAGACAGCTGGAATGAAAGAAACCGGTCCTCGGAAGCTTGTTTCGGGTACAGGGAAGGCATAGCTTGGCAGTTCGGGCTGGACTGTTCCCATGAGGCACAGTGTCAGACTGATTTGCATATGGCCATGTCTGAACTGGGGTGGTGTGGAGTGCAAAAAAACGATGGATTTAGGCCCAGATCTCTGTACTGGGATGAATGTATGACATTGTTCTGCATTCTGTCCATCAACTGTGGTTTTTGCATTTGTCACCCCGAGTGGGATGGGTATGCTCAGACGTGAGTCCCATGCACTCCACACCACTGGATTCAAGCAAGCCGGACTGAAGACGGCTGGAATGCCAGAAACCGGTCCACGGAAGCTTGTTTCCAGTCCAGGGAAGGCATGGCTTGGCAGTTCGGGCTGGACTGTTCCCATGAGGCACATGGTCAGACTGATTTGCATATGGCCATGTCTGAACTGGGGTGGTGTGGAGTGCAAAAAACAATGGATTTAGGCCCAGATATCTGTACTGTGATGAATGTGTGACATTGTTCTGCATTCTGTCCATCAACTGTGGTTTTTGCATTTGTCACCCCGAGTGGGATGGGTATGCTCAGACGTGAGTCCCATGCACTCCACACCACTGGATTCAAGCAAGCCGGGCTGAAGACGGCTGGAATGGCAGAAACCGGTCCACGGAAGCTTGTTTCCGGTCCAGGGAAGGCATGGCTTGGCAGTTCGGGCTGGACTGTTCCCATGAGGCACAGGGTCAGACTGATTTGCATATGGCCATGACTGAACTGGGGTGGTGTGGAGTGCAAAAAAACAATGGATTTAGAACAAGATCTCTGTACTGGGATGAATGTATCACATTGTTCTACATTCTGTCCATCAACTGTGGTTTTTGCATTTGTCACCCCGAGTGGGATGGGTATGCTCAGACGTGAGTTCCATGCACTCGACACCACTGTATTCAAGCAAGCCGGACTGAAGACAGCTGGAATGCCAGAAACCGGTCCTCTGAAGCTTGTTTCCCATCCAGGGAAGGCATGGCTTGGCAGTTCGGGCTGGACTGTTCCCATGAGGCACAGGGGCGACTGATTTGCATATGGCCATGTCTGAACTGGGGTGGTGTGGAGTGCAAAAAAACGATGGATTTAGGCCCAGATCTCTGTACTGTGATGAATGTATGACATTGTTCTGCATTCTGTCCATCAACTGTGGTTTTTGCATTTGTCACCCCAAGTGGGATGGGTATGCTCAGACATGAGTCCCATGCACTCCACACCACTGGACTCAAGCAAGACGGGCTGAAGACGGCTGGAATGCCAGAAACCGGCCCCCGGAAGCTTGTTTCCGGTCCAGGGAAGGCATGGCTTGGCAGTTCGGGCTGGACTGTTCCCATGAGGTACAGGGTTAGACTGATTTGCATATGGCCATGTCTGAACTGGGGTTAAGTGGAGTGCAAAAAAACGATGGATTTAGGCCCATATCTCTGTACTGCGATGAATGTATGACATTGTTCTGCATTCTGTCCATCAACTGTGGTTTTTGCATTTGTCACCCCGAGTGGGATGGGTATGCTCAGACGTGAGTCCCATGCACTCCACACACTGGATTCAAGCAAGCCGGGCTGAAGACAGCTGGAATGCCAGAAACCGGTCCTCTGAAGCTTGTTTCGGGTCCAGGGAAGGCATGGCTTGGCAGTTCGGGCTAGACTATTCCCATGAGGCACAGGTTCAGACTGATTTGCATATGGTCATGACTGAACTGGGGTGGTGTGGAGTGCAAAAAAACAATGGATTTAGAACAAGATCTCTGTACTGGGATGAATGTATCACATTGTTCTGCATTCTGTCCATCAACTGTGGTTTTTGCATTTGTCCCCCCGAGTGGGATGGGTATGCTCAGACGTGAGTTCCATGCACTCGACATCACTGTATTCAAGCAAGCCGGACTGAAGACAGCTGGAATGCCGGAAACCGGTCCTCGGAAGCTTGTTTCCGGTCCAGGGAAGGCAAGGCTTGGCAGTTCGGGCTGGACTGTTCCCATGAGGCACAGGGGCAGACTGATTTGCATATGGCCATGTCTGAACTGGGGTTTTGTGGAGTGCAAAAAAACAATGGATTTATGCCCAGATCTCTGTACTGGGATGAATGTATGACATTGTTCTGCATTCTGTCCATCAACTGTGGTTTTTGCATTTGTCACCCTGAGTGGGATGGGTATACTCAGACGTGAGTCCCATGCACTCCACACCACTGGATTCAAGCAAGCCGGGCTGAAGACAGCTGGAATGCCAGAAACCGGTCCTCTAAAGCTTGTTTCGGGTCCAGGGAAGGCATGGCTTGGCAGTTCGGGCTGGACTGTTCCCATGAGGCACAGTGTCAGACTGATTTGCATATGGCCATGTCTGAACTGGGGTGGTGTGGAGTGCAAAAAAACGATGGATTTAGGCCCAGATCTCTGTACTGTGATGAATGTATGACATTGTTCTGCATTCTGTCCATCAACTGTGGTTTTTGCATTTGTCACCCCAAGTGGGATGGGTATGCTCAGACATGAGTCCCATGCACTCCACACCACTGGATTCAAGCAAGACGGGCTGAAGACGGCTGGAATGCCAGAAACCGGCCCCCGGAAGCTTGTTTCCGGTCCAGGGAAGGCATGGCTTGGCAGTTCGGGCTGGACTGTTCCCATGAGGTACAGGGTCAGACTGATTTGCATATGGCCATGTCTGAACTGGGGTTAAGTGGAGTGCAAAAAAACGATGGATTTAGGCCCATATCTCTGTACTGCGATGAATGTATGACATTGTTCTGCATTCTGTCCATCAACTGTGGTTTTTGCATTTGTCACCCCGAGTGGGATGGGTATGCTCAGACGTGAGTCCCATGCACTCCACACCACTGGATTCAAGCAACCCGGGCAGAAGACGGCTGGAATGCCAGAAACCGGTCCACGGAAACTTGTTTCCGGTCCATGGAAGGCATGGCTTGGCAGTTCGGGCTAGACTATTCCCATGAGGCACAGGTTCAGACTGATTTGCATATGGTCATGACTGAACTGGGGTGGTGTGGAGTGCAAAAAAACAATGGATTTAGAACAAGATCTCTGTACTGGGATGAATGTATCACATTGTTCTGCATTCTGTCCATCAACTGTGGTTTTTGCATTTGTCCCCCCGAGTGGGATGGGTATGCTCAGACGTGAGTTCCATGCACTCGACATCACTGTATTCAAGCAAGCCGGACTGAAGACAGCTGGAATGCCGGAAACCGGTCCTCGGAAGCTTGTTTCCGGTCCAGGGAAGGCATGGCTTGGCAGTTCAGGCTGGACTGTTCCCATGAGGCACAGGGGCAGACTGATTTGCATATGGCCATGTCTGAACTGGGGTTTTGTGGAGTGCAAAAAACAATGGATTTATGCCCAGATCTCTGTACTGGGATGAATGTATGACATTGTTCTGCATTCTGTCCATCAACTGTGGTTTTTGCATTTGTCACCCTGAGTGGGATGGGTATACTCAGACGTGAGTCCCATGCACTCCACACCACTGGATTCAAGCAAGCCGGGCTGAAGACAGCTGGAATGCCAGAAACCGGTCCTCTGAAGCTTGTTTCGGGTCCAGGGAAGGCATGGCTTGGCAGTTTGGGCTGGACTGTTCCCATGAGGCACAGTGTCAGACTGATTTGCATATGGCCATGTCTGAACTGGGGTGGTGTGGAGTGCAAAAAAACGATGGATTTAGGACCAGATCTCTGTACTGTGATGAATGTGTGACATTGTTCTGCATTCTGTCCATCAACTGTGGTTTTTGCATTTGTCACCCCGAGTGGGATGGGTATGCTCAGACGTGAGTCCCATGCACTCCCCACCACTGGATTCAAGAAAGCCGGGCTGAAGACGGCTGGAATGGCAGAAACCGGTCCACGGAAGCTTGTTTCCGGTCCAGGGAAGGCATGGCTTGGCAGTTCGGGCTGGATTGTTCCCATGAGGCACAGGGTCAGACTGATTTGCATATGGCCATGTCTGAACTGGGGTGGTGTGGAGTGCAAAAAAACGATGGATTTAGGCCCAGATCTCTATACTGGGATGAATGTATGACATTGTTCTGCATTCTGTCCATCAACTGTGGTTTTTGCATTTGTAACCCCGAGTGGGATGGGTATGCTCAGACGTGAGTCCCATGCACCCCACACCACTGGATTCAAGCAAGCCGGACTGAAGACAGCTGGAATGAAAGAAACCGATCCTCGGAAGCTTGTTTCCGGTCCAGGGAAGGCATGGCTTGGCAGTTCGGGCTGGACTGTTCCCATGAGGCACAGTGTCAGCCTGATTTGCATATGGCCATGTCTGAACTGGGGTGGTGTGGAGTGCAAAAAAACGATAGATTTATGCCCAGATCTCTGTACTGGGATGAATGTATGATATTGTTCTGCATTCTGTCCATCAACTGTGGTTTTTGCATTTGTCACCCCGAGTGGGATGGGTATGCTCAGACGTGAGTCCCATGCACTCCACACCACTGGATTCAAGCAAGCCGGGCTGAAGCCGGCTGGAATGCCAGAAACCTGTCCTTGGAATCTTGTTTCCAGTCCAGGGAAGGCATGGCTTGGCAGTTCGGGCTGGACTGTTCCCATGAGGTACAGGGTCAGACTGATTTGCATATGGCCATGTCTGAACTGGGGTGGAGTGGAGTAAAAAAATGATTGATTTAGGCCCATATCTCTGTACTGGGATGAATGTATGACATTGTTCTGCATTCTGTCCATCAACTGTGGTTTTTGCATTTGTCACCTCGAGTGGGATGGGTATGCTCAGACGTGAGTCCCATGCACTCCACACCACTGGATTCAAGCAACCCGGGCTGAAGACGGCTGGAATGCCAGAAACCGGTCCTCGAAAACTTGTTTCCGGTCCAGGGAAGGCATGGCTTGGCAGTTTGGGCTGGACTGGTCCCATGAGGCACCGGTTCAGACTGATTTGCATATGGCCATGACTGAACTGGGGTGGTGTGGAGTGCAAAAAAACAATGAATTTAGAACCAGATCTCTGTACTGGGATGAATGTATGACATTGTTCTTCATTCTGTCCATCAACTGTGGTTTTTGCATTTGTCACCCCGAGTGGGATGGGTATGCTCAGACGTGAGTCCCATGCACTCCACACTACTGGATTCAAGCAAGCCGGACTGAAGACAGCTGGAATGCCAGAAACCGGTCCTCGGAAGCTTGTTTCCGGTCGTGGGAAGGCATGGCTTGGCAGTCCGGGCTGGACTGTTCCCATGAGGCACAGTGTCAGACTGATTTGCATATGGCCATGTCTGAACTGGGGTGGTGTGGAGTTCAAAAAAACGATGGATTTATGCCCAGATTTCTGTACTGGGATGAATGTATGACATTGTTCTGCATTCTGTCCATCAACTGGTTTTTGCATTTGTCAAACCGAGTGGGATGGGTATGCTCAGACGTGAGTCCCATGCACTCCACACCACTGGATTCAAGCAAGCCGGGCTGAAGACGGCTGGAATGCCAGAAACCGGTCCTCGGAAGCTTGTTTCCGGTCCAGGGAAGGCATGGCTTGGCCGTTCGGGCTGGACTGTTCCCATGAGGCACAGGGTCAGACTGATTTGCATATGGCCATGTCTGAAGTGGGGTGGTGTGGAGTGCAAAAAAAGATGGATTTAGGCCCAGATCTCTGTACTGGGATGAATGTATGACATCGTTCTGCATTCTGTCCATCAACTGTGGTTTTTGCATTTGTCACCGGAAGTGGGATGGGTATGCTCAGACGTGAGTCCCATGCACTCCACACCACTGGATTCAAGCAAGCCAGGCTGAAGACGGCTGGAATGCCAGAAACCGGTCCTCGGAAGCTTGTTTCCGGTCCAGGGAAGGCATGGCTTGGCAGTTCGGGCTGGACTGTTCCCATGAGGCACAGTGTCAGACTGATTTGCATATGGCCATGTCTCAACTGGGGTGGTGTGGAGTGCAAAAAAACGATGGATTTATGCCCAGATCGCTGTACTGGGATGAATGTATGACATTGTTCTGCATTCTGTCCATCAACTGGTTTTTGCATTTGTCACCCCGAGTGGGATGGGTATGCTCAGACGTGAGTCCCATGCACTCCACACCACTGGATTCAAGCAAGCCGGGCTGAAGACGGCTGGAATGCCAGAAACCGGTCCTCGGAAGCTTGTTTCCGGTCCAGGGAAGGCATGGCTTGGCAGTTCGGGCTGGACTGTTACCATGAGGCACAGGGTCAGACTGAATTGCATATGGCCATGTCTGAACTGGGGTGGTGTGGAGTGCAAAAAAACGATGGATTTAGGCCCAGATCTCTGTACTGGGATGAATGACATTGTTCTGCATTCTGTCCATCAACTGTGGTTTTTGCATTTGTCACCCCAAGTGGGATGGGTATGCTCAGACGTGAGTCCCATGCACTCCACACCACTGGATTCAAGCAAGCCGGGCTGAAGACGGCTGGAATGCCAGAAACAGGTCCTCGGAAGCTTGTTTCCCGTCCAGGGAAGGCATGGCTTGGCAGTTCGGGCTGGACTTTTCCCATGAGGCACAGGGTCAGACTGATTTGCATATGGCCATGTCTGAACTGGGGTGTTGTGGAGTGCAAAAAAACGATGGATTTAGGCCCAGATCTCTGTACTGTGATGAATGTATGACATTGTTCTGCATTCTCTCCATCAACTGTGTTTTTTGCATTTCTCACCCCGAGTGGGATGGGTATGCTCAGACGTGAGTCCCATGCACTCCACACCACTGGATTCAAGCAAGCCGGGCTGAAGACGGTTGGAATGCCAGAAACCGGTCCACGGAAGCTTGTTTCCGGTCCAGGGAAGGCATGGCTTGGCAGTTCGGGCTGGACTGTTCCCATGAGGCACAGGGTCAGACTGATTTGCATATGGCCATGTCTGAACTGGGGTTGTGTGGAGTGCAAAAAAAACGATGGATTTAGGCCCAGATCTCTGTACTGGGATGAATGTATGACATTGTTCTGCATTCTGTCCATCAACTGCGGTTTTTGCATTTGTCACCCCGAGTGGGATGGGTATGCTCAGACGTGAGTCCCATGCACTCCACACCACTGGATTCAAGCAAGCCGGGCTGAAGACGGCTGGAATGCCAGAAACCGGTCCTCGGAAGCTTGTTTCCCGTCCAGGAAAGGCATGGCTTGGCAGTTCGGGCTGGTCTGTTCCCATGAGGCACAGGGGCAGACTGATTTGCATATGGCCATGTCTGAACTGGGGTGGTGTGGAGTCCAAAAAAATGATGGATTTAGGCCCAGATCTCTGTACTGGGATGAATGTATGACATTGTTCTGCATTCTGTCCATCAACTGTGGTTTTTGCATTTGTCACCCCGAGTGGGATGGGTATGCTCAGACGTGAGTCCCATGAATTCCACACCACTGGATTCAAGCAAGCCGGGCTGAAGACGGCTGGAATGCCAGAAACCGGTCCTCGGAAGCTTGTTTCCGGTCCAGGGAAGGCAAGGCTTGGCAGTTCGGGCTGGACTGTTCCCATGAGGCACAGGGTCAGACTGATTTGCATATGGCCATGTCTGAACTGGGGTGGTGTGGAGTGCAAAAAAAGATGGATTTAGGCTCAGATCTCTGTACTGGGATGAATGTATGACATCGTTCTGCATTCTGTCCATCAACTGTGGTTTTTGCATTTGTCACCCCAAGTGGGATGGGTATGCTCAGACGTGAGTCCCATGCACTCCACACCACTGGATTCAAGCAAGCCAGGCTGAAGACGGCTGGAATGCCAGAAACCGGTCCTCGGAAGCTTGTTTCCGGTCCAGGGAAGGCATGGCTTGGCAGTTCGGGCTGGACTGTTCCCATGAGGCACAGGGGCAGACTGATTTGCATATGGCATTGGCCATGTCTGAACTGGGGTTTTGTGGAGTGCAAAAAAACGATGGATTTATGCCCAGATCTCTGTACTGGGATGAATGTATGACATTGTTCTGCATTCTGTCCATCAACTGTGGTTTTTGCATTTGTCACCCTGAGTGGGATGGGTATGCTCAGACGTGAGTCCCATGCACTCCACACCACTGGATTCAAGCAAGCCGGACTGAAGACAGCTGGAATGAAAGAAACCGGTCCTCGGAAGCTTGTTTCGGGTCCAGGGAAGGCATAGCTTGGCAGTTCGGGCTGGACTGTTCCCATGAGGCACAGTGTCAGACTGATTTGCATATGGCCATGTCTGAACTGGGGTGGTGTGGAGTGCAAAAAAACGATGGATTTAGGCCCAGATCTCTGTACTGGGATGAATGTATGACATTGTTCTGCATTCTGTCCATCAACTGTGGTTTTTGCATTTGTCACCCCGAGTGGGATGGGTATGCTCAGACGTGAGTCCCATGCACTCCACACCACTGGATTCAAGCAAGCCGGACTGAAGACGGCTGGAATGCCAGAAACCGGTCCACGGAAGCTTGTTTCCAGTCCAGGGAAGGCATGGCTTGGCAGTTCGGGCTGGACTGTTCCCATGAGGCACATGGTCAGACTGATTTGCATATGGCCATGTCTGAACTGGGGTGGTGTGGAGTGCAAAAAACAATGGATTTAGGCCCAGATATCTGTACTGTGATGAATGTGTGACATTGTTCTGCATTCTGTCCATCAACTGTGGTTTTTGCATTTGTCACCCCGAGTGGGATGGGTATGCTCAGACGTGAGTCCCATGCACTCCACACCACTGGATTCAAGCAAGCCGGGCTGAAGACGGCTGGAATGGCAGAAACCGGTCCACGGAAGCTTGTTTCCGGTCCAGGGAAGGCATGGCTTGGCAGTTCGGGCTGGATTGTTCCCATGAGGCACAGGGTCAGACTGATTTGCATATGGCCATGTCTGAACTGGGGTGGTGTGGAGTGCAAAAAAACGATGGATTTAGGCCCAGATCTCTATACTGGGATGAATGTATGACATTGTTCTGCATTCTGTCCATCAACGGTGGTTTTTGCATTTGTCACCCCGAGTGGAATGGGTATGCTCAGACGTGAGTCCCATGCACTCCACACTACTGGATTCAAGCAAGCCGGGCTGAAGACGGCTGGAATGACAGAAACCGGTCCACGGAAGCTTGTTTCCGGTCCAGGGAAGGCATGGCTTGGTAGTTCGGGCTGGACTGTTCCCATGAGGCACAGGGTCAGACTGATTTGCATATGGCCATGACTGAACTGGGGTGGTGTGGAGTGCAAAAAAACAATGGATTTAGAACAAGATCTCTGTACTGGGATGAATGTATCACATTGTTCTACATTCTGTCCATCAACTGTGGTTTTTGCATTTGTCACCCCGAGTGGGATGGGTATGCTCAGACGTGAGTTCCATGCACTCGACACCACTGTATTCAAGCAAGCCGGACTGAAGACAGCTGGAATGCCAGAAACCGGTCCTCTGAAGCTTGTTTCCCATCCAGGGAAGGCATGGCTTGGCAGTTCGGGCTGGACTGTTCCCATGAGGCACAGGGGCGACTGATTTGCATATGGCCATGTCTGAACTGGGGTGGTGTGGAGTGCAAAAAAACGATGGATTTAGGCCCAGATCTCTGTACTGTGATGAATGTATGACATTGTTCTGCATTCTGTCCATCAATAGTGGTTTTTGCATTTGTCACCCCAAGTGGGATGGGTATGCTCAGACATGAGTCCCATGCACTCCACACCACTGGACTCAAGCAAGACGGGCTGAAGACGGCTGGAATGCCAGAAACCGGCCCCCGGAAGCTTGTTTCCGGTCCAGGGAAGGCATGGCTTGGCAGTTCGGGCTGGACTGTTCCCATGAGGTACAGGGTCAGACTGATTTGCATATGGCCATGTCTGAACTGGGGTTAAGTGGAGTGCAAAAAAACGATGGATTTAGGCCCATATCTCTGTACTGCGATGAATGTATGACATTGTTCTGCATTCTGTCCATCAACTGTGGTTTTTGCATTTGTCACCCCGAGTGGGATGGGTATGCTCAGACGTGAGTCCCATGCACTCCACACACTGGATTCAAGCAAGCCGGGCTGAAGACAGCTGGAATGCCAGAAACCGGTCCTCTGAAGCTTGTTTCGGGTCCAGGGAAGGCATGGCTTGGCAGTTCGGGCTAGACTATTCCCATGAGGCACAGGTTCAGACTGATTTGCATATGGTCATGACTGAACTGGGGTGGTGTGGAGTGCAAAAAAACAATGGATTTAGAACAAGATCTCTGTACTGGGATGAATGTATCACATTGTTCTGCATTCTGTCCATCAACTGTGGTTTTTGCATTTGTCCCCCCGAGTGGGATGGGTATGCTCAGACGTGAGTTCCATGCACTCGACATCACTGTATTCAAGCAAGCCGGACTGAAGACAGCTGGAATGCCGGAAACCGGTCCTCGGAAGCTTGTTTCCGGTCCAGGGAAGGCAAGGCTTGGCAGTTCGGGCTGGACTGTTCCCATGAGGCACAGGGGCAGACTGATTTGCATATGGCCATGTCTGAACTGGGGTTTTGTGGAGTGCAAAAAAAAATGGATTCATGCCCAGATCTCTGTACTGGGATGAATGTATGACATTGTTCTGCATTCTGTCCATCAACTGTGGTTTTTGCATTTGTCACCCCAAGTGGGATGGGTATGCTGAGACATGAGTCCCATGCACTCCACACCACTGGATTCAAGCAAGACGGTCTGAAGACGGCTGGAATGCCAGAAACCGGCCCCCGGAAGCTTGTTTCCGGTCCAGGGAAGGCATGGCTTGGCAGTTCGGGCTGGACTGTTCCCATGAGGTACAGGGTCAGACTGATTTGCATATGGCCATGTCTGAACTGGGGTTAAGTGGAGTGCAAAAAAACGATGGATTTAGGCCCATATCTCTGTACTGCGATGAATGTATGACATTGTTCTGCATTCTGTCCATCAACTGTGGTTTTTGCATTTGTCACCCCGAGTGGGATGGGTATGCTCAGACGTGAGTCCCATGCACTCCACACCACTGGATTCAAGCAACCCGGGCAGAAGACGGCTGGAATGCCAGAAACCGGTCCACGGAAACTTGTTTCCGGTCCATGGAAGGCATGGCTTGGCAGTTCGGGCTAGACTATTCCCATGAGGCACAGGTTCAGACTGATTTGCATATGGTCATGACTGAACTGGGGTGGTGTGGAGTGCAAAAAAACAATGGATTTAGAACAAGATCTCTGTACTGGGATGAATGTATCACATTGTTCTGCATTCTGTCCATCAACTGTGGTTTTTGCATTTGTCCCCCCGAGTGGGATGGGTATGCTCAGACGTGAGTTCCATGCACTCGACATCACTGTATTCAAGCAAGCCGGACTGAAGACAGCTGGAATGCCGGAAACCGGTCCTCGGAAGCTTGTTTCCGGTCCAGGGAAGGCATGGCTTGGCAGTTCAGGCTGGACTGTTCCCATGAGGCACAGGGGCAGACTGATTTGCATATGGCCATGTCTGAAATGGGGTTTTGTGGAGTGCAAAAAACAATGGATTTATGCCCAGATCTCTGTACTGGGATGAATGTATGACATTGTTCTGCATTCTGTCCATCAACTGTGGTTTTTGCATTTGTCACCCTGAGTGGGATGGGTATACTCAGACGTGAGTCCCATGCACTCCACACCACTGGATTCAAGCAAGCCGGGCTGAAGACAGCTGGAATGCCAGAAACCGGTCCTCTGAAGCTTGTTTCGGGTCCAGGGAAGGCATGGCTTGGCAGTTTGGGCTGGACTGTTCCCATGAGGCACAGTGTCAGACTGATTTGCATATGGCCATGTCTGAACTGGGGTGGTGTGGAGTGCAAAAAAACGATGGATTTAGGACCAGATCTCTGTACTGTGATGAATGTGTGACATTGTTCTGCATTCTGTCCATCAACTGTGGTTTTTGCATTTGTCACCCCGAGTGGGATGGGTATGCTCAGACGTGAGTCCCATGCACTCCCCACCACTGGATTCAAGCAAGCCGGGCTGAAGACGGCTGGAATGGCAGAAACCGGTCCACGGAAGCTTGTTTCCGGTCCAGGGAAGGCATGGCTTGGCAGTTCGGGCTGGATTGTTCCCATGAGGCACAGGGTCAGACTGATTTGCATATGGCCATGTCTGAACTGGGGTGGTGTGGAGTGCAAAAAAACGATGGATTTAGGCCCAGATCTCTATACTGGGATGAATGTATGACATTGTTCTGCATTCTGTCCATCAACTGTGGTTTTTGCATTTGTAACCCCGAGTGGGATGGGTATGCTCAGACGTGAGTCCCATGCACCCCACACCACTGGATTCAAGCAAGCCGGACTGAAGACAGCTGGAATGAAAGAAACCGATCCTCGGAAGCTTGTTTCCGGTCCAGGGAAGGCATGGCTTGGCAGTTCGGGCTGGACTGTTCCCATGAGGCACAGTGTCAGCCTGATTTGCATATGGCCATGTCTGAACTGGGGTGGTGTGGAGTGCAAAAAAACGATAGATTTATGCCCAGATCTCTGTACTGGGATGAATGTATGATATTGTTCTGCATTCTGTCCATCAACTGTGGTTTTTGCATTTGTCACCCCGAGTGGGATGGGTATGCTCAGACGTGAGTCCCATGCACTCCACACCACTGGATTCAAGCAAGCCGGGCTGAAGCCGGCTGGAATGACAGAAACCTGTCCTTGGAATCTTGTTTCCAGTCCAGGGAAGGCATGGCTTGGCAGTTCGGGCTGGACTGTTCCCATGAGGTACAGGGTCAGACTGATTTGCATATGGCCATGTCTGAACTGGGGTGGAGTGGAGTAAAAAAATGATTGATTTAGGCCCATATCTCTGTACTGGGATGAATGTATGACATTGTTCTGCATTCTGTCCATCAACTGTGGTTTTTGCATTTGTCACCTCGAGTGGGATGGGTATGCTCAGACGTGAGTCCCATGCACTCCACACCACTGGATTCAAGCAACCCGGGCTGAAGACGGCTGGAATGCCAGAAACCGGTCCTCGAAAACTTGTTTCCGGTCCAGGGAAGGCATGGCTTGGCAGTTTGGGCTGGACTGGTCCCATAAGGCACCGGTTCAGACTGATTTGCATATGGCCATGACTGAACTGGGGTGGTGTGGAGTGCAAAAAAACAATGAATTTAGAACCAGATCTCTGTACTGGGATGAATGTATGACATTGTTCTTCATTCTGTCCATCAACTGTGGTTTTTGCATTTGTCACCCCGAGTGGGATGGGTATGCTCAGACGTGAGTCCCATGCACTCCACACTACTGGATTCAAGCAAGCCGGACTGAAGACAGCTGGAATGCCAGAAACCGGTCCTCGGAAGCTTGTTTCCGGTCGTGGGAAGGCATGGCTTGGCAGTCCGGGCTGGACTGTTCCCATGAGGCACAGTGTCAGACTGATTTGCATATGGCCATGTCTGAACTGGGGTGGTGTGGAGTGCAAAAAAACGATGGATTTATGCCCAGATTTCTGTACTGGGATGAATGTATGACATTGTTCTGCATTCTGTCCATCAACTGGTTTTTGCATTTGTCAAACCGAGTGGGATGGGTATGCTCAGACGTGAGTCCCATGCACTCCACACCACTGGATTCAAGCAAGCCGGGCTGAAGACGGCTGGAATGCCAGAAACCGGTCCTCGGAAGCTTGTTTCCGGTCCAGGGAAGGCATGGCTTGGCAGTTCGGGCTGGACTGTTCCCATGAGGCACAGGGTCAGACTGATTTGCATATGGCCATGTCTGAAGTGGGGTGGTGTGGAGTGCAAAAAAAGATGGATTTAGGCCCAGATCTCTGTACTGGGATGAATGTATGACATCGTTCTGCATTCTGTCCATCAACTGTGGTTTTTGCATTTGTCACCCCAAGTGGGATGGGTATGCTCAGACGTGAGTCCCATGCACTCCAGACCACTGGATTCAAGCAAGCCAGGCTGAAGACGGCTGGAATGCCAGAAACCGGTCCTCGGAAGCTTGTTTCCGGTCCAGGGAAGGCATGGCTTGGCAGTTCGGGCTGGACTGTTCCCATGAGGCACAGTGTCAGACTGATTTGCATATGGCCATGTCTCAACTGGGGTGGTGTGGAGTGCAAAAAAACGATGGATTTATGCCCAGATCGCTGTACTGGGATGAATGTATGACATTGTTCTGCATTCTGTCCATCAACTGGTTTTTGCATTTGTCACCCCGAGTGGGATGGGTATGCTCAGACGTGAGTCCCATGCACTCCACACCACTGGATTCAAGCAAGCCGGGCTGAAGACGGCTGGAATGCCAGAAACCGGTCCTCGGAAGCTTGTTTCCGGTCCAGGGAAGGCATGGCTTGGCAGTTCGGGCTGGACTGTTACCATGAGGCACAGGGTCAGACTGATTTGCATATGGCCATGTCTGAACTGGGGTGGTGTGGAGTGCAAAAAAACGATGGATTTAGGCCCAGATCTCTGTACTGGGATGAATGACATTGTTCTGCATTCTGTCCATCAACTGTGGTTTTTGCATTTGTCACCCCAAGTGGGATGGGTATGCTCAGACGTGAGTCCCATGCACTCCACACCACTGGATTCAAGCAAGCCGGGCTGAAGACGGCTGGAATGCCAGAAACAGGTCCTCGGAAGCTTGTTTCCCGTCCAGGGAAGGCATGGCTTGGCAGTTCGGGCTGGACTTTTCCCATGAGGCACAGGGTCAGACTGATTTGCATATGGCCATGTCTGAACTGGGGTGTTGTGGAGTGCAAAAAAACGATGGATTTAGGCCCAGATCTCTGTACTGTGATGAATGTATGACATTGTTCTGCATTCTCTCCATCAACTGTGTTTTTTGCATTTCTCACCCCGAGTGGGATGGGTATGCTCAGACGTGAGTCCCATGCACTCCACACCACTGGATTCAAGCAAGCCGGGCTGAAGACGGTTGGAATGCCAGAAACCGGTCCACGGAAGCTTGTTTCCGGTCCAGGGAAGGCATGGCTTGGCAGTTCGGGCTGGACTGTTCCCATGAGGCACAGGGTCAGACTGATTTGCATATGGCCATGTCTGAACTGGGGTTGTATGGAGTGCAAATAAAACGATGGATTTAGGCCCAGATCTCTGTACTGGGATGAATGTATGACATTGTTCTGCATTCTGTCCATCAACTGCGGTTTTTGCATTTGTCACCCCGAGTGGGATGGGTATGCTCAGACGTGAGTCCCATGCACTCCACACCACTGGATTCAAGCAAGCCGGGCTGAAGACGGCTGGAATGCCAGAAACCGGTCCTCGGAAGCTTGTTTCCCGTCCAGGAAAGGCATGGCTTGGCAGTTCGGGCTGGACTGTTCCCATGAGGCACAGGGGCAGACTGATTTGCATATGGCCATGTCTGAACTGGGGTGGTGTGGAGTCCAAAAAAATGATGGATTTAGGCCCAGATCTCTGTACTGGGATGAATGTATGACATTGTTCTGCATTCTGTCCATCAACTGTGGTTTTTGCATTTGTCACCCCGAGTGGGATGGGTATGCTCAGACGTGAGTCCCATGAATTCCACACCACTGGATTCAAGCAAGCCGGGCTGAAGACGGCTGGAATGCCAGAAACCGGTCCTCGGAAGCTTGTTTCCGGTCCAGGGAAGGCAAGGCTTGGCAGTTCGGGCTGGACTGTTCCCATGAGGCACAGGGTCAGACTGATTTGCATATGGCCATGTCTGAACTGGGGTGGTGTGGAGTTCAAAAAAATAATGGATTTAGAACAAGATCTCTGTACTGGGATGAATGTATGACATTGTTCTGCATTCTGTCCATCAACTGTGGTTTTTGCATTTGTCACCCCGAGTGGGATGGGTATGCTCAGACGTGAGTTCCATGCACTCGACACCACTGTATTCAAGCAAGCCGGACTGAAGACAGCTGGAATGCCGGAAACCGGTCCTCGGAAGCTTGTTTCCGGTCCAGGGAAGGCATGGCTTGGCAGTTCGGGCTGGACTGTTCCCATGAGGCACAGGGGCAGACTGATTTGCATATGGCATTGGCCATGTCTGAACTGGGGTTTTGTGGAGTGCAAAAAAACAATGGATTTAGGCCCAGATATCTGTACTGTGATGAATGTGTGACATTGTTCTGCATTCTGTCCATCAACTGTGGTTTTTGCATTTGTCACCCCGAGTGGGATGGGTATGCTCAGACGTGAGTCCCATGCACTCCACACCACTGGATTCAAGCAAGCCGGGCTGAAGACGGCTGGAATGACAGAAACCGGTCCACGGAAGCTTGTTTCCGGTCCAGGGAAGGCAAGGCTTGGTAGTTCGGGCTGGACTGTTCCCATGAGGCACAGGGTCAGACTGATTTGCATATGGCCATGACTGAACTGGGGTGGTGTGGAGTGCAAAAAAACAATGGATTTAGAACAAGATCTCTGTACTGGGATGAATGTATCACATTGTTCTACATTCTGTCCATCAACTGTGGTTTTTGCATTTGTCACCCCGAGTGGGATGGGTATGCTCAGACGTGAGTTCCATGCACTCGACACCACTGTATTCAAGCAAGCCGGACTGAAGACAGCTGGAATGCCAGAAACCGGTCCTCTGAAGCTTGTTTCCCATCCAGGGAAGGCATGGCTTGGCAGTTCGGGCTGGACTGTTCCCATGAGGCACAGGGGCGACTGATTTGCATATGGCCATGTCTGAACTGGGGTGGTGTGGAGTGCAAAAAAACGATGGATTTAGGCCCAGATCTCTGTACTGTGATGAATGTATGACATTGTTCTGCATTCTGTCCATCAACTGTGGTTTTTGCATTTGTCACCCCAAGTGGGATGGGTATGCTCAGACATGAGTCCCATGCACTCCACACCACTGGACTCAAGCAAGACGGGCTGAAGACGGCTGGAATGCCAGAAACCGGCCCCCGGAAGCTTGTTTCCGGTCCAGGGAAGGCAAGGCTTGGCAGTTCGGGCTGGACTGTTCCCATGAGGTACAGGGTCAGACTGATTTGCATATGGCCATGTCTGAACTGGGGTTAAGTGGAGTGCAAAAAAACGATGGATTTAGGCCCATATCTCTGTACTGCGATGAATGTATGACATTGTTCTGCATTCTGTCCATCAACTGTGGTTTTTGCATTTGTCACCCCGAGTGGGATGGGTATGCTCAGATGTGAGTCTCATGCACTCCACACCACTGGATTCAAGCAAGCCGGGTTGAAGACAGCTGGAATGCCAGAAACCATTCCTCGGAAGCTTTTTTCCGGTCCAGGGAAGGCATGGCTTGGCAGTTCGGGCTGGACTGTTCCCATGAGGTACAGGGTCAGACTGATTTGCATATGGCCATGTCTGAACTGGGGTTAAGTGGAGTGCAAAAAAACGATGGATTTAGGCCCATATCTCTGTACTGCGATGAATGTATGACATTGTTCTGCATTCTGTCCATCAACTGTGGTTTTTGCATTTGTCACCCCGAGTGGGATGGGTATGCTCAGACGTGAGTCCCATGCACTCCACACACTGGATTCAAGCAACCCGGGCAGAAGACGGCTGGAATGCCAGAAACCGGTCCACGGAAACTTGTTTCCGGTCCATGGAAGGCATGGCTTGGCAGTTCGGGCTAGACTATTCCCATGAGGCACAGGTTCAGACTGATTTGCATATGGTCATGACTGAACTGGGGTGGTGTGGAGTGCAAAAAAACAATGGATTTAGAACAAGATCTCTGTACTGGGATGAATGTATCACATTGTTCTGCATTCTGTCCATCAACTGTGGTTTTTGCATTTGTCCCCCCGAGTGGGATGGGTATGCTCAGACGTGAGTTCCATGCACTCGACATCACTGTATTTAAGCAAGCCGGACTGAAGACAGCTGGAATGCCGGAAACCGGTCCTCGGAAGCTTGTTTCCGGTCCAGGGAAGGCATGGCTTGGCAGTTCGGGCTGGACTGTTCCCATGAGGCACAGGGGCAGACTGATTTGCATATGGCCATGTCTGAACTGGGGTGGAGTGGAGTGCAAAAAACAATGGATTTATGCCCAGATCTCTGTACTGGGATGAATGTATGACATTGTTCTGCATTCTGTCCATCAACTGTGGTTTTTGCATTTGTCAACCTGAGTGGGATGGGTATACTCAGACGTGAGTCCCATGCACTCCCCACCACTGGATTCAAGCAAGCCGGGCTGAAGACGGCTGGAATGGCAGAAACCGGTCCACGGAAGCTTGTTTCCGGTCCAGGGAAGGCATGGCTTGGCAGTTCGGGCTGGATTGTTCCCATGAGGCACAGGGTCAGACTGATTTGCATATGGCCATGTCTGAACTGGGGTGGTGTGGAGTGCAAAAAAACGATGGATTTAGGCCCAGATCTCTATACTGGGATGAATGTATGACATTGTTCTGCATTCTGTCCATCAACTGTGGTTTTTGCATTTGTAACCCCGAGTGGGATGGGTATGCTCAGACGTGAGTCCCATGCACCCCACACCACTGGATTCAAGCAAGCCGGACTGAAGACAGCTGGAATGAAAGAAACCGATCCTCGGAAGCTTGTTTCCGGTCCAGGGAAGGCATGGCTTGGCAGTTCGGGCTGGACTGTTCCCATGAGGCACAGTGTCAGCCTGATTTGCATATGGCCATGTCTGAACTGGGGTGGTGTGGAGTGCAAAAAAACGATAGATTTATGCCCAGATCTCTGTACTGGGATGAATGTATGATATTGTTCTGCATTCTGTCCATCAACTGTGGTTTTTGCATTTGTCACCCCGAGTGGGATGGGTATGCTCAGACGTGAGTCCCATGCACTCCACACCACTGGATTCAAGCAAGCCGGGCTGAAGCCGGCTGGAATGCCAGAAACCTGTCCTCGGAATCTTGTTTCCAGTCCAGGGAAGGCATGGCTTGGCAGTTCGGGCTGGACTGTTCCCATGAGGTACAGGGTCAGACTGATTTGCATATGGCCATGTCTGAACTGGGGTGGAGTGGAGTAAAAAAAATGATTGATTTAGGCCCATATCTCTGTACTGGGATGAATGTATGACATTGTTCTGCATTCTGTCCATCAACTGTGGTTTTCGCATTTGTCACCTCGAGTGGGATGGGTATGGTCAGACGTGAGTCCCATGCACTCCACACCACTGGATTCCAGCAACCCGGGCTGAAGACGGCTGGAATGCCAGAAACCGGTCCTCGAAAACTTGTTTCCGGTCCAGGGAAGGCATGGCTTGGCAGTTTGGGCTGGACTGGTCCCATGAGGCACCGGTTCAGACTGATTTGCATATGGCCATGACTGAACTGGGGTGGTGTGGAGTGCAAAAAAACAATGGATTTAGAACCAGATCTCTGTACTGGGATGAATGTATGACATTGTTCTGCATTCTGTCCATCAACTGTGGTTTTTGCATTTGTCACCCCGAGTGGGATGGGTATGCTCAGACGTGAGTCCCATGCACTCCACACCACTGTATTCAAGCAAGCCGGGCTGAAGACGGCTGGAATGCCAGAAACCGGTCCTCGGAAGCTTGTTTCCGGTCCAGGGAAGGCATGGCTTGGCAGTTCGGGCTGGACTGTTCCCATGAGGCACAGGGTCAGACTGATTTGCATATGGCCATGTCTGAAGTGGGGTGGTGTGGAGTGCAAAAAAAGATGGATTTAGGCCCAGATCTCTGTACTGGGATGAATGTATGACATTGTTCTGCATTCTGTCCATCAACTGTGGTTTTTGCATTTGTCACCCCAAGTGGGATGGGTATGCTCAGACGTGAGTCCCATGCACTCCACACCACTGGATTCAAGCAAGCCAGGCTGAAGACGGCTGGAATGCCAGAAACCGGTCCTCGGAAGCTTGTTTCCGGTCCAGGGAAGGCATGGCTTGGCAGTTCGGGCTGGACTGTTCCCATGAGGCACAGTGTCAGACTGATTTGCATATGGCCATGTCTCAACTGGGGTGGTGTGGAGTGCAAAAAAACGATGGATTTATGCCCAGATCGCTGTACTGGGATGAATGTATGACATTGTTCTGCATTCTGTCCATCAACTGGTTTTTGCATTTGTCACCCCGAGTGGGATGGGTATGCTCAGACGTGAGTCCCATGCACTCCACACCACTGGATTCAAGCAAGCCGGGCTGAAGACGGCTGGAATGCCAGAAACCGGTCCTCGGAAGCTTGTTTCCGGTCCAGGGAAGGCATGGCTTGGCAGTTCGGGCTGGACTGTTACCATGAGGCACAGGGTCAGACTGATTTGCATATGGCCATGTCTGAACTGGGGTGGTGTGGAGTGCAAAAAAACGATGGATTTAGGCCCAGATCTCTGTACTGGGATGAATGACATTGTTCTGCATTCTGTCCATCAACTGTGGTTTTTGCATTTGTCACCCCAAGTGGGATGGGTATGCTCAGACGTGAGTCCCATGCACTCCACACCACTGGATTCAAGCAAGCCGGGCTGAAGACGGCTGGAATGCCAGAAACAGGTCCTCGGAAGCTTGTTTCCTGTCCAGGGAAGGCATGGCTTGGCAGTTCGGGCTGGACTTTTCCCATGAGGCACAGGGTCAGACTGATTTGCATATGGCCATGTCTGAACTGGGGTGTTGTGGAGTGCAAAAAAACGATGGATTTAGGCCCAGATCTCTGTACTGTGATGAATGTATGACATTGTTCTGCATTCTCTCCATCAACTGTGTTTTTTGCATTTCTCACCCCGAGTGGGATGGGTATGCTCAGACGTGAGTCCCATGCACTCCACACCACTGGATTCAAGCAAGCCGGGCTGAAGACGGTTGGAATGTCAGAAACCGGTCCACGGAAGCTTGTTTCCGGTCCAGGGAAGGCATGGCTTGGCAGTTCGGGCTGGACTGTTCCCATGAGGCACAGGGTCAGACTGATTTGCATATGGCCATGTCTGAACTGGGGTTGTGTGAATTGCAAAAAAAACGATGGATTTAGGCCCAGATCTCTGTACTGGGATGAATGTATGACATTGTTCTGCATTCTGTCCATCAACTGCGGTTTTTGCATTTGTCACCCCGAGTGGGATGGGTATGCTCAGACGTGAGTCCCATGCACTCCACACCACTGGATTCAAGCAAGCCGGGCTGAAGACGGCTGGAATGCCAGAAACCGGTCCTCGGAAGCTTGTTTCCCATCCAGGAAAGGCATGGCTTGGCAGTTCGGGCTGGACTGTTCCCATGAGGCACAGGGGCAGACTGATTTGCATATGGCCATGTCTGAACTGGGGTGGTGTGGAGTCCAAAAAAATGATGGATTTAGGCCCAGATCTCTGTACTGGGATGAATGTATGACATTGTTCTGCATTCTGTCCATCAACTGTGGTTTTTGCATTTGTCACCCCGAGTGGGATGGGTATGCTCAGACGTGAGTCCCATGAATTCCACACCACTGGATTCAAGCAAGCCGGGCTGAAGACGGCTGGAATGCCAGAAACCGGTCCTCGGAAGCTTGTTTCCGGTCCAGGGAAGGCAAGGCTTGGCAGTTCGGGCTGGACTGTTCCCATGAGGCACAGGGTCAGACTGATTTGCATATGGCCATGTCTGAACTGGGGTGGTGTGGAGTGCAAAAAAACAATGGATTTAGAACCAGATCTCTGTACTGGGATGAATGTATGACATTGTTCTGCATTCTGTCCATCAACTGTGGTTTTTGCATTTGTCACCCCGAGTGGGATGGGTATGCTCAGACGTGAGTCCAATGCACTCCACACTACTGGATTCAAGCAAGCCGGACTGAAGACAGCTGGAATGCCAGAAACCGGTCCTCGGAAGCTTGTTTCCGGTCGAGGGAAGGCATGGCTTGGCAGTCCGGGCTGGACTGTTCCCATGAGGCACAGTGTCAGACTGATTTGCATATGGCCATGTCTGAACTGGGGTGGTGTGGAGTGCAAAAAAACGATGGATTTATGCCCAGATTTCTGTACTGGGATGAATGTATGACATTGTTCTGCATTCTGTCCATCAACTGTGGTTTTTGCATTTGTCACCCCGAGTGGGATGGGTATGCTCAGATGTGAGTCTCATGCACTCCACACCACTGGATTCAAGCAAGCCGGGTTGAAGACAGCTGGAATGCCAGAAACCATTCCTCGGAAGCTTTTTTCCGGTCCAGGGAAGGCTTGGCTTGGCAGTTCAGGCTGGACTGTTCCCATGAGACACAGTGTCGGACTGATTTGCATATGGCCATGTCTGAACTGGGGTGGAGTGGAGTGCAAAAAAACGATGGATGTATGCCCAGATCTCTGTACTGGGATGCATGTATGACATTGTTCTGCATTCTGTCCATCAACTGGTTTTTGCATTTGTCACCCCGAGTGGGATGGGTATGCTCAGACGTGAGTCCCATGCACTCCACACCACTGGATTCAAGCAAGCCGGGCTGAAGACGGCTGGAATGCCAGAAACCGGTCCTCGGAAGCTTGTTTCCGGTCCAGGGAAGGCATGGCTTGGCAGTTCGGGCTGGACTGTTCCCATGAGGCACAGGGTCAGACTGATTTGCATATGGCCATGTCTGAACTGGGGTGGTGTGGAGTGCAAAAAAACGATGGATTTAGGCCCAGATCTCTGTACTGTGATGAATGTATGACATTGTTCTGCATTCTCTCCATCAACTGTGTTTTTTGCATTTGTCACCCCGAGTGGGATGGGTATGCTCAGACGTGAGTCCCATGCACTCCACACCACTGGATTCAAGCAAGCCGGGCTGAAGACGGCTGGAATGCCGGAAACCGGTCCACGGAAGCTTGTTTCCGGTCCAGGGAAGGAATGGCTTGGCATTTCGGGCTGGACTGTTCCCATGAGGCACAGGGTCAGACTGATTTGCATATGGCCATGTCTGAACTGGGGTGGTGTGGAGTGCAAAAAAACGATGGATTTAGGCCCAAATCTCTGTACTGGGATGAATGTATGACATTGTTCTGCATTCTGTCCATCAACTGCAGTTTTTGCATTTGTCACCCCGAGTGGGATGGGTATGCTCAGACGTGAGTCCCATGCACTCCACACCACTGGATTCAAGCAAGCCGGGCTGAAGACGGCTGGAATGCCAGAAACCGGTCCTCGGAAGCTTGTTTCCCGTCCAAGGAAGGCATGGCTTGGCAGTTCGGGCTGGACTGTTCCCATGAGGCACAGGGGCAGACTGATTTGCATATGGCCATGTCTGAACTGGGTGGTGTGGAGTCCAAAAAAATGATGGATTTAGGCCCAGATCTCTGTACTGGGATGAATGTATGACATTGTTCTGCATTCTGTCCATCAACTGTGGTTTTTGCATTTGTCACCCCGAGTGGGATGGGTATGCTCAGACGTGAGTCCCATGCACTCCACACTACTGGATTCAAGCAAGCCGGGCTGAAGACGGCTGGAATGCCAGAAACCGGTCCTCGGAAGCTTGTTTCCGGTCGAGGGAAGGCATGGCTTGGCAGTCCGGGCTGGACTGTTCCCATGAGGCACAATGTTAGACTGATTTGCATATGACCATGTCTGAACTGGGGTGGTGTGGAGTGCAAAAAAACGATGGATTTATGCCCAGATTTCTGTACTGGGATGAATGTATGACATTGTTCTGCATTCTGTCCATCAACTGGTTTTTGCATTTGTCAAACCGAGTGGGATGGGTATGCTCAGACGTGAGTCCCATGCACTCCACACCACTGGATTCAAGCAAGCCGGGCTGAAGACGGCTGGAATGCCAGAAACCGGTCCTCGGAAGCTTGTTTCCGGTCCAGGGAAGCATGGCTTGGCAGTTCGGGCTGGACTGTTCCCATGAGGCACAGGGTCAGACTGATTTGCATATGGCCATGTCTGAAGTGGGGTGGTGTGGAGTGCAAAAAAAGATGGATTTAGGCCCAGATCTCTGTACTGGGATGAATGTATGACATTGTTCTGCATTCTGTCCATCAACTGTGGTTTTTGCATTTGTCACCCCAAGTGGGATGGGTATGCTCAGACGTGAGTCCCATGCACTCCACACCACTGGATTCAAGCAAGCCAGGCTGAAGACGGCTGGAATGCCAGAAACCGGTCCTCGGAAGCTTGTTTCCGGTCCAGGGAAGGCATGGCTTGGCAGTTCGGGCTGGACTGTTCCCATGAGGCACAGTGTCAGACTGATTTGCATATGGCCATGTCTCAACTGGGGTGGTGTGGAGTGCAAAAAAACGATGGATTTATGCCCAGATCGCTGTACTGGGATGAATGTATGACATTGTTCTGCATTCTGTACATCAACTGGTTTTTGCATTTGTCACCCCGAGTGGGATGGGTATGCTCAGACGTGAGTCCCATGCACTCCACACCACTGGATTCAAGCAAGCCGGGCTGAAGACGGCTGGAATGCCAGAAACCGGTCCTCGGAAGCTTGTTTCCGGTCCAGGGAAGGCATGGCTTGGCAGTTCGGGCTGGACTGTTACCATGAGGCACAGGGTCAGACTGATTTGCATATGGCCATGTCTGAACTGGGGTGGTGTGGAGTGCAAAAAAACGATGGATTTAGGCCCAGATCTCTGTACTGGGATGAATGACATTGTTCTGCATTCTGTCCATCAACTGTGGTTTTTGCATTTGTCACCCCAAGTGGGATGGGTATGCTCAGACGTGAGTCCCATGCACTCCACACCACTGGATTCAAGCAAGCCGGGCTGAAGACGGCTGGAATGCCAGAAACAGGTCCTCGGAAGCTTGTTTCCCGTCCAGGGAAGGCATGGCTTGGCAGTTCGGGCTGGACTTTTCCCATGAGGCACAGGGTCAGACTGATTTGCATATGGCCATGTCTGAACTGGGGTGTTGTGGAGTGCAAAAAAACGATGGATTTAGGCCC
Source organism: Lissotriton helveticus (assembly GCF_964261635.1). Classification (NCBI taxonomy): domain Eukaryota; kingdom Metazoa; phylum Chordata; class Amphibia; order Caudata; family Salamandridae; genus Lissotriton; species Lissotriton helveticus. The sequence goes on from NC_136059.1 coordinate 56,330,424, forward strand.
AGATCTCTGTACTGTGATGAATGTATGACATTGTTCTGCATTCTCTCCATCAACTGTGTTTTTTGCATTTCTCACCCCGAGTGGGATGGGTATGCTCAGACGTGAGTCCCATGCACTCCACACCACTGGATTCAAGCAAGCCGGGCTGAAGACGGTTGGAATGCCAGAAACCGGTCCACGGAAGCTTGTTTCCGGTCCAGGGAAGGCATGGCTTGGCAGTTCGGGCTGGACTGTTCCCATGAGGCACAGGGTCAGACTGATTTGCATATGGCCATGTCTGAACTGGGGTTGTGTGAAGTGCAAAAAAAACGATGGATTTAGGCCCAGATCTCTGTACTGGGATGAATGTATGACATTGTTCTGCATTCTGTCCATCAACTGCGGTTTTTGCATTTGTCACCCCGAGTGGGATGGGTATGCTCAGACGTGAGTCCCATGCACTCCACACCACTGGATTCAAGCAAGCCGGGCTGAAGACGGCTGGAATGCCAGAAACCGGTCCTCGGAAGCTTGTTTCCCGTCCAGGAAAGGCATGGCTTGGCAGTTCGGGCTGGACTGTTCCCATGAGGCACAGGGGCAGACTGATTTGCATATGGCCATGTCTGAACTGGGGTGGTGTGGAGTCCAAAAAAATGATGGATTTAGGCCCAGATCTCTGTACTGGGATGAATGTATGACATTGTTCTGCATTCTGTCCATCAACTGTGGTTTTTGCATTTGTCACCCCGAGTGGGATGGGTATGCTCAGACGTGAGTCCCATGAATTCCACACCACTGGATTCAAGCAAGCCGGGCTGAAGACGGCTGGAATGCCAGAAACCGGTCCTCGGAAGCTTGTTTCCGGTCCAGGGAAGGCAAGGCTTGGCAGTTCGGGCTGGACTGTTCCCATGAGGCACAGGGTCAGACTGATTTGCATATGGCCATGTCTGAACTGGGGTGGTGTGGAGTGCAAAAAAACAATGGATTTAGAACCAGATCTCTGTACTGGGATGAATGTATGACATTGTTCTGCATTCTGTCCATCAACTGTGGTTTTTGCATTTGTCACCCCGAGTGGGATGGGTATGCTCAGATGTGAGTCTCATGCACTCCACACCACTGGATTCAAGCAAGCCGGGTTGAAGACAGCTGGAATGCCAGAAACCATTCCTCGGAAGCTTTTTTCCGGTCCAGGGAAGGCTTGGCTTGGCAGTTCAGGCTGGACTGTTCCCATGAGACACAGTGTCGGACTGATTTGCATATGGCCATGTCTGAACTGGGGTGGAGTGGAGTGCAAAAAAACGATGGATGTATGCCCAGATCTCTGTACTGGGATGAATGTATGACATTGTTCTGCATTCTGTCCATCAACTGGTTTTTGCATTTGTCACCCCGAGTGGGATGGGTATGCTCAGACGTGAGTCCCATGCACTCCACACCACTGGATTCAAGCAAGCCGGGCTGAAGACGGCTGGAATGCCAGAAACCGGTCCTCGGAAGCTTGTTTCCGGTCCAGGGAAGGCATGGCTTGGCAGTTCGGGCTGGACTGTTCCCATGAGGCACAGGGTCAGACTGATTTGCATATGGCCATGTCTGAACTGGGGTGGTGTGGAGTGCAAAAAAACGATGGATTTAGGCCCAGATCTCTGTACTGTGATGAATGTATGACATTGTTCTGCATTCTCTCCATCAACTGTGTTTTTTGCATTTGTCACCCCGAGTGGGATGGGTATGCTCAGACGTGAGTCCCATGCACTCCACACCACTGGATTCAAGCAAGCCGGGCTGAAGACGGCTGGAATGCCGGAAACCGGTCCACGGAAGCTTGTTTCCGGTCCAGGGAAGGAATGGCTTGGCATTTCGGGCTGGACTGTTCCCATGAGGCACAGGGTCAGACTGATTTGCATATGGCCATGTCTGAACTGGGGTGGTGTGGAGTGCAAAAAAACGATGGATTTAGGCCCAGATCTCTGTACTGGGATGAATGTATGACATTGTTCTGCATTCTGTCCATCAACTGTGGTTTTTGCATTTGTCACCCCGAGTGGGATGGGTATGCTCAGACGTGAGTCCCATGCACTCCACACCACTGGATTCAAGCAAGCCGGGCTGAAGACGGCTGGAATGCCAGAAATCGGTCCTCGGAAGCTTGTTTCCGGTCCAGGAAAGGCAAGGCTTGGCAGTTCGGGCTGGACTGTTCCCATGAGGCACAGGGTCAGACTGATTTGCATATGGCCATGTCTGAACTGGGGTGGTGTGGAGTGCAAAAAAACTATGGATTTAGGCCCATATCTCTGTACTGGGATGAATGTATGAAATTGTTCTGCATTCTGTCCATCAACTGTGATTTTTGCATTTGTCACCCCGAGTGGGATGGGTATTCCCAGACGTGAGTCCCATGCCCTCCAAAACACTGGATTCAAGCAACTCGGGCTGAAGACGGCTGGAATGCCAGAAACCGGTCCTTGGAAACTTGTTTCCGGTCCAGGAAAGGCATGGCTTGGCAGTTCGGGCTGGACTGTTCCCATGAGATACAGGTTCAGACTGATTTGCATATGGCCATGTCTGAACTGGGGTGGTGTGGAGTGAAATGAAATGAAATGAAAAATTGCATTTGTATAGCGCATAACTGCCCTGGGGCCTCGCAGCGCTTGAAGATAAAATGGTTTTAGCGCAGGCTCGGGGCAGATCAGCGAGATTTAGCAAACAAATGCATTTTTAGGGCCTTTCTGAACGAGAGGAGGGTGCTGTTACCCCGGATGGCAAAGGGGAGGGCGTTCCAGAGTCTGGTCGCCGAATGGGAAAAAGAGCGGCCACCCCAACGGGCTTTGTTAATTTTAGAGGAGGTGGCCAGCTGCAGGGTACCAGACCGAAGGGGGCGTGTTGGGACATAAGGCGTAACCAGAGGGTGCAGAATCGCTGGGCCTACACGGTGGAAGGATTTGTGCATGATGCACAGAGCTTTGAACTGCACTCTGGCAGCCATTGGGAGCCAATGGAGGTCTTTCAGAGCCTTCCTCACCGACTGCCGACGGGACAGATTGAACAATAGGCGGGCCGCACTGTTTTGTGTGACCTGGAGCCTCTGAAGGACCGAAGCCGGCGCTCCCAGGTAGAGAGCGTTCCCGTAATCCAGGCGAGAGAGAATGAGGGCCTGGACCATGATCGTCCTCGCCTGGAAAGGGAGCAAAGGGAGCACCCGCCGGAGCATCCTCATTAGTCCGAAGCAAGTGGCAGCAGTCTTAGTAGCCTGGACAGAGAAATCAAGGGCAGTGTCAAGCCAGATCCCGAGGCTCTTTATCTGGGACTTGGGCGCAGGAGGAGCGCCAAGACATGGTGGCCAGACGGGTGCAAGAGCAGACGGGGAGGGATTTCCAAGGAGAATGATGTCTGTCTTCTCCCCGTTAAGCTTGAGACAGGAGGCTTGCATCCAACTGGCAACAGCCTCTAGACAGGGGCCTAAGGTGTTGGATGATCCATCTGCGTGGTCTAACGAGACCACCAGCTGCGTATCATCCGCGTAGGTGACTATACGCACACCAAAGGGATGGACTATCCTGTCCAGAGGTTCCATGTAGGCGTTAAAGAGGGTCGGGCTCAGGGAGGAGCCCTGAGGGACCCCACACCTGAGAGGATGTTTAGGAGAGACTGTCTCACCCTCAAAGACCCGGAAAAAGCGCTCACTCAAAAAGGAGGTGAGCCAGTCCAGAGCCGCGCCCGACACGCCCATGCCCGCCAGTCGGTATACTAGCGTGGCATGGTTCACCGTGTCGAACGCGGCACTAAGGTCTAACAGGATAATGGCCACCTTTCCTCCCCGATCCAAAGTCGTTCTTGCTTCCTCTGTGACCGCCAACATGGCAGTTTCTGTGCCATGTTGAGGGCGAAAACCTGTCTGGGAGGCAAGCAACAGACAGTTGGACTCCAGATAGTCTGTTAAGATATTGTTGGTGTGCCTCTCCAGCAGTTTACTCAACCAGGGAAGCAACGAAATCTGGCGGTAGTTGGACAGGTTGTTCTGGTCCAGGGAGGGTTTCTTGATAAGCGCCCTCACCATGGCACACTTCCAAGCGAGTGGGACCGACCTGGACACAATGGAGGTGTTTAAAGCTTCCAGGATCACAGGACGAATAACGTCCAGTGCCTTGACAAGGATCCGGGGGGGTGCCGGGTCATTGGGGGAGCCAGAAGAAACTTTGGAGATTAATCTATCCAGGCTGGCGGCATCAAGAAGCGGAATTGTGTCCAGTTTGCAGGGAGCCGAGGAGTCAGCTGGCCTAGGAGGGACGGAGGGGGTGTTGACTGTAGGATTACTAAAAGATGAATATATGGTCGAGATTTTCTTGGAAAAAAAGGCAGCTAGCTCATTACAGCGGTCTTGTGCCCCTTCAACAGAAGGACGCTCAGCCGGAGCTGAAATGAGGGACTTAGCTATCCTAAAGATTTCTCTAGGCGCGTTTGCTGCAGCACTAATTTTACCTTCATAGAAGGAGGTTTGCGCCATTTTAATCTCTGATTTATAGAGCCTCATTGCGGACCTGTATTCGTCTTTCCTAGACTGAGAATGGTCCTTCCTCCACGCTCTCTCTAGTTTGCGGCAGTCAAGCTGTAATAACCTCAGAGCAGGAGTGTACCAGGGTGCAACTTTAGGAGTGCAAAAAAACAATGGATTTAGGCCCAGATCTCTGTACTGGGATGAATGTATGACATTGTTCTGCATTCTGTCCATCAACTGTGGTTTTTGCATTTGTCAGCCCGAGTGGGATGGGTATGCTCAGACGTGAGTCCCATGCACTCCACACCCCTGGATTCAAGCAAGCCGGGCTGAAGACGGCTGGAATGCCAGAAACCGGTCCTTGGAAGCTTGTTTCCAGTCCAGGGAAGGCATGGCTTGGCAGTTCGGGCTGGACTGTTCCCATGAGGCACAGGGTCAGACTGATTTGCATATGGCCATGTCTGAACTGGGGTGGTGTGGAGTGCAATAAAACGATGGATTTAGGCCCAGATCTCTGTACTGGGATGAATGTATGATATTGTTCTGTATTCTGTCCATCAACTGTGGTTTTTGCATAAAAGATTGTGCGCCACGGATTGAAGTGGCAGTCTCCTTAGAACCCACCTCGTGTGTAACTTCTGGGACAGCTGTGCTTAGCTGCAGCTAATAAACATGGCTTCCACGCTCAACGGAGTGTCTCGTATCTCTATTTTATACAAGGCAGGTGAACTCGGGGATTAAGGCGTGCCCTGCGCCGCCCGGCCCATAAGGCCTGGTTCTCCACTGCAATGATGCGTGGTTCTGCAGAACTCACTGGTAAGAATGTCTTTTGGCAACTGAATTTTGCCTTAATAAGGCCACGTGGCAAATATTTATGATGCACTGAGTTAATGGTACGTCTGGTGCTCAGCGTGTGCTCACCCTACGATGATGCGTGGTTCGAGAGGTCTGTACTCAAACCATTGACTATTGCATACTAGACTGCATGAACTGGTACCAAGTGGTGAACTCTGTTGATCACAGTGTACTTTTGAAGGCAGTACTCAGTACAGACATTGAGGAGTGTTTTTTGTCATATCATTTAACAACATTGTCTCTGCCTTACATAAATGAAGGCTAACTTCAATGCTGTCTGTGGAGTAGATGCAAAGCTGAATTCAAGTTGTGAACGCTGCTGTTCGCAGTGTAGATCTTAGGCTGGAATGCATAATCTGTAATCACGATTAAAATAAAAGATGAAACATGTATGGAATACGTTGTTGAAATGCGTATGTTTCAGGGACATTATAGTTCAAGTTGTGACCTGTGCTGTTCGCAGTGTAGACTGCCATTGAGTGTGCCTAGGCACTTGCAGCATGCATTTAGTTTTTCAACTAAACCTAGAACTGATATACAAGACGTTTAAGAAGGAAGGCTACTAAAGGGATATTGTATAGGGTTTGATAGACGTTTTACTTTGTTTGGTACTGCACTCTCATTAATAAATGAAGAGTCAGTTGAATTCTGCCTGAATACGGCCACATGACGATGATTTATGGTGCATTGAGTTAGCTGTACCTTTGGGACTGAGCATGTACGTAACCTGCGATGATGCGTGGTCCAGGCAGGCCGCACTGGGGGTAATGTTTTTTGACAACTGAATTTTGCCTTAATAAAGCCTTATGGCGAATATTTTTGGTGTACTGAGTTAGTGGTACATCTGGTGTTTAGCGTGTGCTCACCCTGCGATGATGCGTGGTCTGAGCGGGCTGCACTCAAAGCATTGACTGTTGCATATTGGACTTCATGTACTTTGAGGGGGACAAAAAAAAAGGCCATCGATGGTTATCAATTCTTGAACAACAAAATGATCAGAATCAGATGATTTTTCCAGTGGTGTAGCTGGTTTTGTCTCCAAAAAAGAAATTCAGGTTTCCAATTAAGAAAAAGTGAGGGTCAAATTGTGATATGTGCTGTCAGCAGTGTAGATTGCCATTACGTGTGCCTTTGAACTTGCAGCAATTTTATTATTTAACTAAATGTATAACTGATATAAAAGAAGTTTTTGAAGGAAGCATACTAAATGGATATTGGATAGGTTTGATAGGTGTTATACTTTGGTATTGTACTCTGCAAATAATGAATCAATAGTCTATTTAATTGTGAGCTCTGATGACCGCAGTGTAGGCAGGTGGCAGCAGTTAGCATGAGCCCACGGCCACGTGGCATTGAGTAGAGCTGCCCAGTATTGGCAATTTAGCGTGTTGCAACCAGCAATGATAAGTGGTACACAGAGCTACTGGCACCTGAGCAACAATGTTAATAAAATCAAGTTTTCTTATAAATTCTTTTTGTCCTTTTACGGGACTAAGTTGCAGTAGAGCTCCAAAAACGATGATATGTTTTACTTTAACTAAGACATCTGAGTCAATACGGCTATAGTATAGATTTAAAGCTGAATTGAAGTTGTGAACCCTGCTGTCCGTACTGTAGATCAAAGGCAGTAGTCAGCAGAGATATCGCCGAAATATTTTTGTCAGTTAGTTTAACAAAATCAGAACACATACAGTACAATTGTCTCTGCATTATATAAATCAAGGTTGAATTCCCTACTGTCCTTAGTGTACATGCAAAGCTGAATTCAAAGTGTGAACCCTGCTGTCCGCAGTGTAGATCAAAGGTCGTAATTGATACAGACATAAGTCTGCAGTGTGGTCGCGCTGAGTTTGTAATAGGCCTGTATCAAGAAGGCACGTGGTCATGGCGGCAGCCACGTGGCAGGGTTAGGGCCTTCGCTGTGGCGGAGTCTCTTTTCTTTGCAGAAGTGAACCACGCCCAAGGCGTAGGCTAATTATTTATAGTCTTATGCTGACGTTGTGTACGTTGGACCAGCCTACTCCGCTTCTGCTTCAAGGGGGGGACAACACAGCTACATGATCGAGATATTCCCCAGCGTATGAGATAATACGGTTGCGTCCACTGTACAGTACACTACATGTATCAATAGTATATGTACACGCGGAAAAAATGTTGGTTTGTATAGTGAGTTGTTTATAGCATATCACCGGTAGTATTAGAAGTGTGTACATTATTGTTGATGTGCGAGTTCCTTCCCTTATACATAGTTGATTGCCATATCTCTGAACATTGAGCTAGTGTGTTTTTGAGGGGATATATAATATTTTAGAAAGGTCTGTTGTCCTATTTTGCGCTGCCTCTGAGGTAGTAGAGAGGGAGCACTCAGGAGGGGTGGTTGTTGGGGGGGGTGGCGCTAAGTGTTGTGATTTTGTTGGGTGTCGGAAATGCATAATTAGTACCTCTATTACATATTTGTCTTTAGATATGGGTGTGAGTTGGATGTAATTCACACAGTACATAGTCAACGTCCTTATTAATTTGTTAGTGATGAATGGAATTATCGCCTGTTTTTTTAGGTAGCATTGTAGATTTGGTTTGTTGTTGAAAGCATGGGAAGTGGTGTTTTTTTGTTATTTTTTTCTACGGGAACGCCTCGTTTCTATATTATTAACATTAGTTGTGGTTCTGGTTTCGTAGCGATTTTCTAGGAGGAAGGAATAAATTGAAGCGTGGTAATATTTGCAGTTTGTACTACATTGAGAATGGGATGATAATTAAAAAAGATATCATTTAAAAAACCTTTGAAATTCACTGAAGAAACCATAGGTTTCAGGCAGGTTATAGTTAGGAATTATCATTTAAAAAACATTTGAAATTCACTTAAAAAAACATAGGTTTCAGGCAGGTTATAGTTAGGAATTATCATTTAAAAAACCTTAGAAATTCATTGAAAAAACCATAGGTTTTAGGGGTTTTATACTTAGCTGTACATTTCACTCCTACAAAACCAATGAAATTCCTCTGTTATAGTTAGTTGTATTAACTGTAACTCTCGCGCCCGCAATCTACTGGTGATGATGTCACATATTACATCATTCATAACTTGGTCAGTGACATCACTGATGACATCACTGATGACATCTCAAATGTTAATGTTAATGTCATAGAGCATGTGTACAAGCGCACGGCTACTCCAAGGAGTGTCCCCGCGTTCCATAGGCTACTCACTACCATCTGGAAGGAGCACCCCCCTTCCGTACCCTACAGAATTTAGGTATTAACAATAAATGTTGGGTAGATGACCTCAAGATCCAAGCTGGAATGTAAGGAATAATTCTTTTTCTGATGTACTGTGCTCCACTGTTGTGCAACGCCTTGAAGGCTAACACCAGAGATTTGAAATCAACTCTGTTTTTTACTGATAGCCAGTGTAGTGATATCAAGTGGATTGTCATGTGTGTTCTAGGCCCGACCATAGAAATTGGTCTTTCGGCTAAATTCTGGACAACCTGGAGTCGGTTCAATAAGTACTTTGGGATTCCTAAATAAAGCACATTCACATTGTCCAGCCTCGACATTATCAAGGCCTGGACCACCGTCTTTCTACAGGCCAGTGGCAGTAATGGGAGGACATTTCGCATCATTTTTAACAGCCTAAAGCATGTACCAGCCACAGCCTGCACCTGTGACTACATAGAAAGATCAGAATCCAGCATAACTCCAAGATTTTTAACAGTGGTGACAGGGCTGGAAGGGGCCGGTTGGTCCTGTGGCCACCACTTCCGCAATTCATCATCCAGGCTATGTCCGAAAAACATAATTTCGGTCTTGGCGGAGTTGCAAGATAATTGATTCTGCCGAAACCAGTCCAACACAGTCTTCAGACATAAATGTATCTGGGCTTCATTAAACGGTACATCTTTTTCATAAGTAAACAGCAGTTATGTATCGTCCGCGTAGGTCAAAACCTTGGCCTCAATATTTTCCGCTACAACAGCCAAAGGCCAAAGGTGCCATATATATATTAAAAAGAGTGTCAACTGAATAGGGTGGCGCCCAGACAGATTGTTGATGGCCTTCCAAAAAGGAAGTAAACCACTTCAAGACCGTGCCCCCCAGGCAGCACTTCCCCAGCCTCTGAAGGAGTCGCTCATGGGGCACGGTATCAAAGGCCGCCGAGAGTTCTAATAATACTAAAACTGCCTTGCCTCCTCTATCCAGGATGAGTTTGATACTTTCTGAGACTTCGAGTAGGGCTGTCTCTGTACTATAATTTGCCCTGAAGCCCGACTGACTCGGGTGAAGGGCATTGGTGGCTTCAATAAAATCTGAGGTGACCTTATTTACATGCTTCTCCAAAGTCTTAGCGAAAAAAGGGAGCACTGTAATTGGCCTATAGTTACTGGCTACGGTAGGGTCCGATGAAGGTTTCTTCAAGAGAGGTAAGATTTTGCCCTGTTTCCATCTGGTCGGGACCTGCCCACCAGACAAGGAAAGGTTCAGGACTTTATTTACGGCAGGGTTTGGAACTTCTGCAATAGATGCTAATATTTTAGCTGGGCATGGATCCACAGGGGACCCCGATTTAAGTATCTTCATAATGGAGAGTGAGGTGTCAAGTGACATCAGAGGGAACTCCAGCAGAGAGGCCCCCATCCGGTCCTCCCTCAGAGAGCACCCCTCATTCTGATTCAGGGAGACAGGCATAGCAAAGGTTTCCTGAATGGTTTTGATCTTGTCATAGACAAAAACAGCAATCTGAGTGGTCCATTCAAGCGAGGGGGAAAAAGAACTCTGAATCGCTTTAGGAGAGGAAAAATCCTTTACAATCCTAAAAAGTTCCCTGCTACTATGTCAATTTTAGTAGTCAGATATCTTTTTTTCTCGTCGTGTACCTTTAGATAATGTATTTTTATTGCCTATTTATATATATGTTTACTCTTCAGGTCAAAACTCCTTCTCCATACACGTTCCAAACGAGTGACCACTGCGCCTTAATGAGGCCGGGTCACCCCCTTGCTTCCCACGCCTGCCGCTGCCGCTGCCTGCCTCCTGTTTGCCGCTGAGCGACCCAGCCGCCGCTGGGCCGCCCGGATCTCCCCCTGCCTCCCGCGCTTGACCCAGGGAACCAGGGACACCGACCCAGCCAGCCGCCTGCCGTACAGAGATTCCCGCCGCTGCCTCCCTGCGGCCCCGCCCACCACCAGACCATTGGCCGCCCCGCTCCCGCCACCCAGCTGACCCGCCCACCCGGCTCCTTACTTATGACGCCCCCAGAGCGACCGCGCAGCAGACGCGCGCAGCGGGAGCACCGATTGAGCGCTGAAGGTGCGCCAAAGGTAAGCCCGTCTGCGCCCGTCCGCGCCTGGACCGCGCCCAGTGCCAGGACCCCTGGCCCCCACCGACGGAAGCCGACCCAACGGACCTACGACGCCACCGAACTCAACACACTCAACACCGGCCGAACCCCGGGCTGCTACCGAGCCACACCGAGACGCACCCACGGACCCTTCAGCTGCCACTCCTGCAAGTTCACCTGCAACCGGACCCACGCTACACCAGCACCCACCAAGCCGAACTCCAGCAGCACCCACCTGGAGTGCATCCTGCTCAACACCCGCTCCGTCCACATACACGCCGTCGAGCTCTGGAACCTGCTCGACACCACAGCCCCAGACGTCGCCTTCCTCACGGAAACCTGGATGAACGCCTCCTCAGCGCCCGACATCGCCATCGCCATCCCGGACAGCTACAAGATCATCCTGAGGGACCGCATCAACCAGATAGGAGGAGGCATCGCCATCATCCACAGGAACACCATCCGCATCACGACCGACACCGACGATACCCTCGCACCCACCGAACACCTGCACTTCCAGATCCACGTCAACCCCAAGACCACCCTCAGAGGCACCCTCATCTACAGACCCCCGGGACCACGCACACAATTCAGCGAAGACATCGCCGACTTCATCAGCCCACACGCCCTCCCCTCCACCGACTACATCCTCCTCGGGGACCTCAACTTCCACCTGGAGAACAACAACGACCGCAACACCACCACCCTGCTGGACAACCTCGCCAACCTCGGACTCAAGCAACTGGTGACCACCCCCACCCACTACGCCGGACACACACTCGACCCGGTCTTCTCTTCCAGCAAGGACATCGCCTTCAGCCACGCCACGGGACTCCACTGGACGGACCACAGCTGCGTCCACTTCAGCTTCAGAAGGACCACGTTCCACCATCACCAGCAACAGGTTCCCCGCAGAAGCTGGAACAAGATCAATGCAGACCAGCTCGCTACCTCCCTGAGCAAGAACCCTCCCACCAGCACAACGAACCCCAGCCAAGCGGCCACCAACCTCACAAAATGGATCAGCGACTGCGCAGATGACCTCGCCCCTCTGAAGACCCCACCGAGCAGACCCCGCAGCAAGAAAGCCCCATGGTTTAACGACAAACTCAAGAGCTCCAAGAAGAACTGCAGAGCACTCGAGAAAACCTGGCGCAGAGACCCAACACCGGACAACATGACTGCCCTCAAGCTCGCCACCCGAAAACACCACCAACTGATCCACGCCACCAAGAAAACCGCATTTAAGGAACGACTGGACAACAACGCACACAACAGCAAGGAACTCTTCAACATCGTGAAAGAGCTCTCCAACCCCAATGCCGGAAACAACGACATCACCCCTTCGCAAGACCTCTGCAACTCCCTCGCCTCCTACTTCCACAACAAGATCACGGACATACACAACAGCTTCAGCACCCAACTGTCGCACGCCACGACTGAACCACCGCCCCCCACCACCACCCTCCGCGCCTGGACCCCGATCAGCACCGAAGAGACCATCCGCACGATGAACTCCATCCACTCCGGATCTCCGACAGACCCCTGCCCTCACCAAGTCTTCAACAAGGCCGACGCTGTCATCGCACCCCACCTGCGGGACATCATCAACACCTCCTTCGACACCGCCACTTTCCTGGGGAGCTGGAAGCACGCCGAACTCAGCGCTCTACTTAAGAAACCATCAGCCGACCCCACCGACCTCAAGAACTACCGCCCCATCTCGCTGCTCCCGTTTCCGGCAAAAGTCATCGAGAAGACCGTCAACAAGCAACTGGCTGCCTTCCTCGGGACGAACAGATCCCTCGACCTCTCGCAGTCTGGCTTCCGGGCCAACCACAGCACCGAGACCGCCCTGATCGCAGCTACAGATGACATCCGAGCCCTGCTCGACAACGGAGAAACAGCGGCCCTCATCCTCCTGGACCTCTCCGCGGCCTTCGACACTGTATGCCACCGTACCCTAGTACAGCGCCTCAGCAACGTCGGAATCCAGGAGAAGGCACTGGAGTGGATCATCTCCTTCCCGCCTCTCCCCGTTCAGATCGGAGGCCACCGAAGTCATCTGCGGCGTTCCTCAAGGCTCCTCGCTCAGCCCAACACTCTTCAACGTCTACATGAGCCCCCTCGCAACCATCGCACGCCAACACAACCTCAACATCATCTCCTATGCCGACGACACCCAGCTGATCCTCTCCCTCACCAACGACCCCGCCACCGCCAGAGCCAACCTGCACGAAAGGATGACAGACGTAGCCAAATGGATGTCGAACAGCCGCCTGAAACTGAACTCGGACAAGACGGAAGTCCTCATCCTGGGATCATCACCCTTCGCCTGGGACGACTCCTGGTGGCCCCCCACCCTGGGCAGCGCACCCAAACCGACAGACCACGCACGCAACCTGGGCTTCATCCTGGACTCATCCCTCTCCATGACCAGACAAGTCAACGCCGTCTCCTCGTCGTGCTTCAAAATCCTGCGCATGCTGCGTAAGATCTTCCGATGGATCCCCACAGAGACCAGGAAGACGGTCACCCAGGCCCTCGTCACCAGCCGTCTGGACTACGGCAACTCCCTCTACGCCGGAACCACCGCCAAACTCCAGAAGAGACTCCAGCGGATCCAGAACACCTCAGCACGACTCATCCTGGACATCCCCCGCCGCAGCCACATCTCCGGTCACCTGAGAGACCTGCACTGATTCCCGGTCAACAAGAGAATCACCTTCCAGCTCCTCACCCACGCACACAAAGCCCTACACAACCAAGGCCCAGGATAACTCAACAGCCGCCTCAACTTCTACGCTCCCAAACGCCAGCTTCGATCGACCAGCCACGCCCTCGCCGCCGTCCCCCGCATCCGAAGAGCCACCACAGGAGGAAGGTCCTTCTCCTACCTGGCCGCCAAGACTTGGAACTCCCTTCCGTCCCACCTCCACCTGACCCAAGACCACCTCGCCTTCAGGAAGCAGCTCAAGACCTGGCTGTTCGAGCAGTAGCGGACCCCCTCCCCCAGCACCTTGAGACCCTCCGGGTGAGTAGTGCGCTATATATATGCTTTGATTGATTGATTGATTGATTGAAACATTTACAAGCACTCTTGCTTTTTCTCAGTTCATCTGTAAGCCAGGGGGCACAAATACTTTCTCGCGAGGCCCTGCATGACTTTAAAGGAGCAAGATGCACTTCTGCAGCCAGCTTTCAAGGGCAGAGACATCGTCTTCCAGAAACCCCGCTCCAGGTATGGGGTAGTGAACTAATATTTCAGTCAGGGAATCATGGGTAATAAGCTAAGGATCTAAATTCTTTTGTTTTATCGCTGCTCTTAGATCGAGTCTCAATCAGATCTTTCTCCAACCAAAACGTGATCAAAAAATGGTCAGACCATATAATAGGGAGGGGATTGTGAAAAACGATACGGCTTGTAGAGAAAATCTGGCCCAAATTATGACCTTTCTCGTGGGTAGGAGATGTTACAAAGGGCAACAAACCGAAAATATCCAGTCAGTGACCTCCTTTTGATCGAAGTGAAGGTTAAAATCTCCCAGAACCATACACTGGCTAAATCTGGTCACAATCGGTTCTACGGCATGGCCGATGGTTTCCAGAAAACGGCCGGGCTGCCCTGGTGGTCTATAAATGATTACTGGCAACTGACTTGTGGGCGGAGGCTGACATCAAAAAACCTAAGCCTTCTGCATCTTCAAGACCAGACATAGATATAACTGAGCATGGGAGGGAGTTCTTAAATATAATTGCAACTCCACCTCCTCTGCTACCAGATCTATCTTTCCTAATAATCCTATATTCTGAGGGTATTGCACTCATCAGAAAGGGGTTCGAGCCCTCATGCAGCCAGGTGTCGGTAATAAACAGGATATCCGTCTTGGCATCTGAGAGTAAGTCATCGATTTGATCTTCATGCTTCTTTATGGATCTAGCGTTAATGAGAATAGCCTTAAGCTTGTCCCCGGTCATATCCGCTTGGGCACATTATGATATGGGAGTATGGTCATTTTCAGCTGCAATGTTTTCCTCTTTCCCACTGCAAGTCCCTCTTCAATTACACGTGTTGCAACGCAGATGCACTAAGTCTGCCGATAGCTTCATTGGAAGATGACATCTGCTTTGGTTACCAGCGCAGCATGCCCTTTTATCTCCTCCAGGGCAACAAGACCGCCCCACAGGTAGGAAAAATGGCGGCCCGGGAATATAAATCAGGCAGTGAAAGCTTTGTTCGAGTCCCCGCCTGCCCAGCGTATTACACCACCCCCAAAACGAATTCCCACACAATTCAAAATACAGTGTCACCACAAAAAGGCTCGCAAATAATTGTATTTTAAAAGCGCATTCAGCAAAATTAAAAATTGAGCAGGAAAGAAACGTCTACTCGAAACAAGGGTCGGGCGAGTTGGCGCAGCGTGCCCTTTTATCTCATCCAGAGCGACTAGACCGCCCTACAGGAGGAAAAATGGCGGCTCGGGAATATAAATCATGCAGTGAAAGCCCGGTTTGAGTCAACGCCTGCCCAGCGTTTTACACCACCCCCAAAACGAATTCCCACACAATTCAAAATACAGTGTCACCACAAAAAGGCTCGCAAATAATTGTATTTTAAAAGCGCATTCAGCAAAATTAAAAATTGAGCAGGAAAGAAACGTCTACTCGAAACAAGGGTCGGGCGCGTTGGCGCAGCGTGCCCTTTTATCTCATCCAGAGCGACTAGACCGCCCTACAGGAGGAAAAATGGCGGCTCGGGAATATAAATCATGCAGTGAAAGCCCGGTTTGAGTCAACGCCTGCCCAGCGTTTTACACCACCCCCAAAACGAATTCCCACACAATTCAAAATACAGTGTCACCACAAAAAGGCTTGCAAATAATTGTATTTTAAAAGCGCATTCAGCAAAATTAAAAATTGAGCAGGAAAGAAACGTCTACTCGAAACAAGGGTCGGGCGCGTTGGCGCAGCGTGCCCTTTTATCTCATCCAGAGCGACTAGACCGCCGTACAGGAGGAAAAATGGCGGCTCGGGAATATAAATCAAGCAGTGAAAGCCCGGTTTGAGTCAACGCCTGCCCAGCGTTTTACACCACCCCCAAAACGACTTCCCACACAATTCAAAATACAGTGTCACCACAAAAAGGCTTGCAAATAATTGTATTTTAAAAGCGCATTCAGCAAAATTAAAAATCGGGTATTTTCGAAGCACATTCACCTAAATGTAAAATCGGGCATGAAGGAGCAGGAAAGAAACGTCTACTCGTAACAAGGGTCAGGCGCGCTGGCGCAGGGTGCCCTTTTATCTCCTCCAGAGCGACTAGACCGCCCCACAGGAGGAAAAATGGCGGCTCGGGAATATAAATCAGGCAGTGATAGCCCGGTTGGAGTCCCCGCCTGCCCAGCGTTCTACACCACCCCCAAAACGAATTCCCACACAATTCAAAATACAGTGTCACCACAAAAAGGCTCTCAAATATTTGTATTGTAAAAGCCCATTCAGCAAAATTAAAAATCGGGTATTTTCAAGGCACATTCAGCAAAATGTAAAATCGGGCATGAAGGAGCAGGAAAGAAACGTCTACTCGTAACATCACTGATGACATCATCCACATGACAATACGATACACCTCATCATACACTAGTATAACCTTTCATCACTCACTGTAAAATACAGAGTACCATATTTGAATCCATTGACACAGCAATACAAGTATCAAAAAACCCACTCAGTGATTTCTAGATCTACACACAGATCTAATCAATTACCTATAGATTCACTCATACATGTTGTCAATGATCAACAGAACACTATCAAGTATACATATACACCTATATTGACATTACACACCAGCACACATCTTATTCAGTTATGAAGTCATCCTACTCACTTTTGCAAACAATGTGTCATATTTACATTTACTCTGCTACACACTTATACAAACAGCACTTCATGTATTCATATAGACTGTAACTCATACTTAGTGTGTTATGAAATCACTATTACAAGTAAACAGTTATCTATACAGTCACTCATGCAATTAATGAGTTTTTTGTATACTTATTTATATACAACTGTCACATACACTGCCTTTTATTTTTCTAGTTTGTTGGGCATGTACCATTGAGAAATATATTGACTCATCACCACACCCATAGAGATATTCACTCACCCAAACAACTACTATAACACGTAGACTTAACCTCATATACGTACTGAATTAACTATTTACAAATCTTTGGTCATTCAAAGATCCCCCACTGAACCACACACACATTCACTAATCAATAACTAATATAGACTTTCATGTAGCTAGTAACCAACTGGTGCAGCAGTTTACACAACAACTGGCCAAGTAATACAGATATTCACACAGTTTAGTCACTATCCGATTTATTTAGTGAGACACTATAAATTACTCAAGTAAACAATCAATCACACAACTACTAAATCCTCTAGCCAGATATTTATATATCCACTGATTCTTCAATGCAGATTGGTGAATATATAATACATATTTAAATAGCAAACCAAACCACATTCACTGGATGATGTCATCAGTGATGTCATCAGTGATGTCATTTGAGATGTCATCACTGATGTCACTGACCATGTCATGAATTATGTCATGTGTGACATCATCACCAGTGGATTGCGGGGACAAGAGTTACATTTAGTACAACTAACTAAAACGGAGGAATTTCAATGGTTTTGTGTGAGTGAAATGTCCATCCAACTATAACACCCCGGCAACCTATGTTTTTTTCAATGAATATATATAAATTCACTGAAAAAAACATAGGTTTCCGGGGCATTATAATTAGTTGGACATCTTACTTGTGCAAAACCATAGAAATTCCTCCTTTACATTCAGTTCTGCTAACTATAACTTGTGCGCCTGCAATACACTGCTGATGATGTCACATATTACATCACTCATGACATGGTCAGTGAATTCACTCATGACATCACTGATGACATCTCAAATGACATCACTGATGGCATCACTGATGACATCATTCAGTGAGTGTGTGTTTTTCTGAAAATTAAGTATGTTTTATATATGTATATCTCAAGGGCGATGGAAGTGTCTAAATGGATGATTTTTTTTGAAAATGTGTTGGATAACTGACTGATTAAGTGTATCTTAGTGAATACATGGGTTAGTGAGTAATTTTTAAATATGTAAATATCTGTATCAGTCTCTCACTTTGTGTATACGTGGCTGTATGGGTTGGTGAGTAGCTACATTAGTGTCTATATAGGTTATTAGTTTTTTTTGTATCAGTATAAGTGTCTGAGTGTTTGTATGGTTTGGTAGGGGGTATTACGTGGTGCATAGATGCATGAATGAGTGACTTACTGTTTATATGTATTGAAGACAGCATGTGTGCAGGACTGTGTGGGTGGATGAGTGTTTGTATGGGTGTGTTAGTGAGTGAATGTCTCAATAGTGTCTTTATGAGTAACTACATATGTTTTAAACTAGTATACGTAAGTATTGTTGTTTAAGTGAGTATAGGTGAGAGTGAGAGATTGGAAGAGTTCCTGTATAAATTAGTATGTGTTTCTAGAAGGGATTGCTCAAGTGTGTTTAGGTTTCTGTAGAAGTAAGTGTGGTGGTGTGTGTATAACTGAATATGCAAGTAAATGGACATTTGATACTTTGCATGTGTGACTGTGTATGAGTAACTCTATGAATAAGTGTCTATGTGCAACAGGATGTATAGGTGTATGAGTACATATGACGATTGAGTACATGTATGAGTGGCTGTATAGGACTATTGGTGAATGAGTGGATGTGTGTGTAGAACTTGGAATTACAGACTATGTGTGTTGTAAGTGGTGTTGATATGTCCATTGTTTTGAAAATGTTTTTTCTTTTTTGAATGTGTGTATCAAAGGTTATATTAGGGTGAGAGGAGGTCTGCCACTCTATCACAAGGATTATGTCATCAGTGATGTCATGAGTGATATCATTTGAAATGTCATCAGTGATGTCACTGACCATGTCATGAGTGATGTAATATGTGACGTCATCAGCAGTGCATTGCGGGCACGCAAGTTATAGTTAGCTTAACCCCTTCCATGCGGCAGCGATGCTGCGCCTGTGCGGCAGAATCACGAGTGGGCGGGCTTATGACGGCCCCCAGCCGTCATCAGCACACGAGCACCGTAGTGCATGATGGCTGGGGGCCGTCATCAGCATGCAAGGGGTTAACTAACTATAACAGGGGAACTTCTATGGTTTTGTACAAGTGAAATGTCCAACTAACTATAACGCCCCAGAAACCTATGGTTTTTTCAGTGAATTTCTAAGGTTTTTTAAATGCTAATTTTTAACTATAACCTGCCTGAAACCTATGTTTTTTTCAATGAATATATATAAATTCACTGAAAAAAACATAGGTTTCAGGGGCATTATAATTATTTGGACATCTCACTTGTGCAAAACCATAGAAATTCCTCCTTTACATTCAGTTCTGCTAACTATAACTTGTGCGCCTGCAATACACTGCTGATGATGTCACATATTACATCACTCATGACATGGTCAGTGAATTCACTGATGACATCACTGATGACATCTCAAATGACATCACTGATGGCATCACTGATGACATCATTCAGTGAGTGTGTGTTTTTCTGAAAATTAAGTATGTTTTATATATGTATATCTCAAGGGCGATGGAAGAATAAATGGGTATATAAGTGTCTAAATGGATGATTTTTTTAGAAAATTTATTGGATAACTGACTGATTAAGTGTATCTTAGTGAATACATGGGTTAGTGAGTAATTTTTAAATATGTAAATATCTGTATCAGTCTCTCACTTTGTGTATACGTGGCTGTATGGGTTGGTGAGTAGCTACATTAGTGTCTATATAGGTTATTAGTTTTTTTTGTATCAGTATAAGTGTCTGAGTGTTTGTATGGTTTGGTAGGGGGTATTACGTGGTGCATAGATGCATGAATGAGTGACTTACTGTTTATATGTATTGAAGACAGCATGTGTGCAGGACTGTGTGGGTGGATGAGTGTTTGTATGGGTGTGTTAGTGAGTGAATGTCTCAATAGTGTCTTTATGAGTAACTACATATGTTTTAAACTAGTATACGTAAGTATTGTTGTTTAAGTGAGTATAGGTGAGAGTGAGAGATTGGAAGAGTTCCTGTATAAATTAGTATGTGTTTCTAGAAGGGATTGCTCAAGTGTGTTTAGGTTTCTGTAGAAGTAAGTGTGGTGGTGTGTGTATAACTGAATATGCAAGTAAATGGACATTTGATACTTTGCATGTGTGACTGTGTATGAGTAACTCTATGAATAAGTGTCTATGTGCAACAGGATGTATAGGTGTATGAGTACATATGACGATTGAGTACATGTATGAGTGGCTGTATAGGACTATTGGTGAATGAGTGGATGTGTGTGTAGAACTTGGAATTACAGACTATGTGTGTTGTAAGTGGTGTTGATATGTCCATTGTTTTGAAAATGTTTTTTCTTTTTTGAATGTGTGTATCAAAGGTTATATTAGGGTGAGAGGAGGTCTGCCACTCTATCACAAGGATTATGTCATCAGTGATGTCATGAGTGATATCATTTGAAATGTCATCAGTGATGTCACTGACCATGTCATGAGTGATGTAATATGTGACGTCATCAGCAGTGCATTGCGGGCACGCAAGTTATAGTTAGCTTAACCCCTTCCATGCGGCCGCGATGCTGCGCCTGTGCGGCAGAATCACGAGTGGGCGGGCTTATGACGGCCCCCAGCCGTCATCAGCACACGAGCACCGTAGTGCATGATGGCTGGGGGCCGTCATCAGCATGCAAGGGGTTAACTAACTATAACAGGGGAACTTCTATGGTTTTGTACAAGTGAAATGTCCAACTAACTATAACGCCCCAGAAACCTATGGTTTTTTCAGTGAATTTCTAAGGTTTTTTAAATGCTAATTTTTAACTATAACCTGCCTGAAACCTATGTTTTTTTCAGTGAATGTATATATGTGTGTGTCTGTGTGTGTGTGCACCAACAACATGAAATCCAATCTGAAAACAAATTCTATTATACATTTATACATTAAACCAATTAAAAATCTATAAAATTTCCCACTCCAGTGAGTGCAACAGTAAGAAAAGTGTTTGATAGCGGAGGGGTGAGAGAGGGACCAATTTTACCATATAATACCCTGGGACATTCTTATCACTCAGCCAGCATAACCCCTCCGTAGGCCCTTCTGTTCAATATGTAGGACCTTGGTTAGATTGGCCATAGTGCTGCCATTTTTCTGTTTAGCAGGTCGAGGGCATGTCTGATCAAAATCTTATCCAGCTCCACTCTCTGTGAGGCCTTCTGCTCCAGACTAAGGGCCCCCACCCCACCTGTGCACGAAGTTCACGAACGTTAAAGTTCAACATCCCCCTATTATTTCAAAATACATCGGACCGCATCCTGGGTCCGTGCATGAGATTAGGGATCTTTCTCACCGCAGCTACGTCAAGCTGGAGTGATGGATTTGGCAACAGGACGTACAGATTTATGTATTCATATAAATAAAATCCCTTT
Source organism: Lissotriton helveticus (assembly GCF_964261635.1). NCBI lineage: Eukaryota > Metazoa > Chordata > Amphibia > Caudata > Salamandridae > Lissotriton > Lissotriton helveticus. Next base: position 56,351,668 of record NC_136059.1, read on the forward strand.
ACAATACATATTTTTCTGCTGCCTAATGCAAACCTACGACTAGGGCAGCAACATGTTTGGAGAAAAAGTGTGAAGCAGGCCATAAGTGACGCAGGTAGGAGAAGTGGCATGGGGGGCGTGAGATGACGTTACCATAGACTTCTCACCCCCTTAAAGAATACAAGCATTTGCAATGCAATAGGTCTCGCATTTATTAAGTTTGAGCTATTGGCAATGCTAAATATTGCAACACCAATTGCAACAAAAGTTTATAAATTGTAGGCAAATAAAATGTGTCTTTATTTGTTTAGCAATGGTGGCATGCTGCGCTTTAGATGAATATGTTTAAAAGTAAAGTGCACCATACTGCGATTGCTACAATAGCTAATTGTGGATGTGTTAACAATTGATGTGTTCACTGATGGCTGGTGGTTTGTGTGCCTGTAGAAATTGTCCACTGATGGCTGGTGCTGTGTGTGCTTGGTGGAAGCATGCACTGATGGTTGGTTGTGTGTGTGCCTGGTGAAAGCGTGCAATGACGGCTGGTGGTGTGTGCCTGGTGGAAGTGTGCACTGATGGCTGGTGGTGTTTGTGCCCGGTGAAAGAGCGCACTGACGGCTGGTGGTGTTTGTGCCCGGTAAAAGCATGCACTGACCACTGCTGGTGCCTGTGTCTGGTGAAAGTGTGCACTGACAGTGTGGTTGTGTGTGCAGTTGTGTGTGTGTGTGGTTGTGTATGTGATTGTGTGTGTGGTTGTATGTGTGGTTGTGTGTGGGCTTGTGTGTGGTTGTGTGTGTGTGTATGGTTGTGTGTGTATGTGGTTGTGTGTGTGTGGTTGTGTGGGTGTGGTTGTGTGTGTGGACATGTGTGTGGTTGTGTGTGTGTGTGGTTGAGTGAGGTTGTGCGTGTGTGGTTGTATGTGTGGTTGTGTGTGTGGTTGTGTGTGGTTGTGTGTGTGGTTTTGTGTGTGGTTGTGTTTGTGTGGTTGTGTGTGTGTGTGTGGTTGTGTGTATGTGTGTGGTTGTACCTCATTAATATTAATGAGGTTGGTCGATTTGCAGACCCCTACGATTCGCTCAATGAAACTCTTGGAGTTTCATTCATTTGGAATAGCGAATAACTAATTGTGATCTGCTGAAAATCAAAATTAGGTAATCTCAATTTCAAATGGTGGAACATGTGGCCCACGGTGCATTTCTGCCCCTGAGTAAATGTTTGTGAGTTCCCATGATTCAGAGAGTATGCTTTTGGCATTTGATGTGGTAGAGAAGATGAAAAACATGACTTCAGAATTTCTCAAGATAATACATCATTCAATAAAACTGACATTAAATACCATTAACTGATTTATGAACAACAGATCATAACTCTATAATTCTTGCTACAAGTAATCACCCTAAAAGACTTGACCTGGTCAGAACCGGTCGCTCCACGCGCCGCGCGGCCCTCCTTGGTGTGCCTTGGTGTGCATGATATCGTATTCGCACTGTATCTCCTGCATTCTCTGCCATTGTGCCTGGTATCATATCCATATTGCCTTGGTGTGCCTGATATCGTATTCGCACTGTATCTCCTGCATTCTGTACCATTATTATTGCATTGTTTTGGTATTTGTGCCAGCGACCTCCTTGGTTGTGCCACCGATCTCGCCTGTGCCATTATTATTGCATTGTTGTGCACTTAGCCCGTCTCTCCTCCCCGCTCCCTGCAGCTGCTCCCCCGCGGACCCACCCCGGCTCCCTCCAGCATCTCCAGACCGATCCCCTCCCCAGTCGCCACCCCGCTCCCGCCTCCCAGCTGCTCCTCCCTCCCACTGACAACATAAGGCAATACCCGCGAGGCGAGGAGCTGTGACCGTCCTGACCTGGTCAGAAACGGTCGCTCCACCTGCCGCGCCGCCCTCCTTGGTGTGCCTGATATCGTATTCGCACTGTATCTCCTGCATTCTGTGCCATTGTGCCTGGTATCGTATCCATATTGCCTTGGTGTGCCTGATATCATATTCGCACTGTATCTCCTGCATTCTGTGCCATTATTATTGCATTGTTTTGGTATTTGTGCCAGCGACCTCCTTGGTTGTGCCCCCGATCTCGCCAGTGCCATTATTATTGCATTGTTGTGCCCTTAGCCCGTCTCTCCTCCCCACTCCCTGCCGCTGCTCCCCCGTGGCCCCACCCCGCTCCCTCCAGCATCTCCGGACCGATCCCCTCCCCACTCGCCACCCCGCTCCCGCCTCCCAGCTGCTTCTCCCTCGCTCCGCCCCCTCAACTCTCCACTTATGGCAGAGTTGCATATGCGCAGCGGGCGCGCACCAAACGCGCCGAACACGCGCCAAAGGTAAGCCCGTCTGTGCCCGTCCGCGCCTGGACCGCGCCCAGCGCCAGACCCCTGGACCCTGCATAGACAATCCCACCCGCCAAACGTATGACGCCGCCACCCTCACTGCACTCAACACCGGCCGACTCCCCGACTGCTACTGAGCCACCCCAGGACGCACCCATGGACCCTTCACCTGCCAATCCTGCAAGTTCTGCTGCATCAAGACCTAAACTGCATCCGCTCACGCCAAGCGGAGCTCCAACATCAACCACCTGGAGTGCATCCTGCTCAACACCCGCTCGGTCCACAGACACGCCATTGAACTATGGAACCTACTCGACTCCACAACTCCGGACGTCGCCTTTCTCACTGAAACCTGTATGAACGCCTTATCAGCACCCGACATCGCCATAGCCATCCCTGACGGTTACAAGATCATCCGAAGGGACCGCATCAATCAAACAGGAGGAGGCATCGCCATCGTCCACAAGAACACCATCTGCATCACGACCAGCTCCGATAACACCCTCACAGCCGCCGAACACCTACACTTCCAGATACACACCGACCCCAAGACCACACTCATAGGCACCCTCATTTACAGACCCCCAGGACCCCGCACACAATTCAGCAAAGACATCGCTGACTTTGTCAGCCCACACGCCCTCGCCTCCGATGACTATATTCTCCTAGAGGACCTCAACTTCCACCTGGAGAATAACAACAACAGGAACACCACCACCCTGCTGGACAACCTCGCCAATCTCAGACTCCAACAACTGGTGAACACCCCCACCCACTACGCCGGACACACGCTCGACCCAATCTTCTCCTCCAGCAAGCACATCTCCTTCAACCACTCCACGGGACTCCACTGGACAGACCACAGCTGCGTCCAATTCAGCTTCAGAAAGACCACGACCCACCACCACCCACAACAGGTCCCCCCGCAGAAGCTGGAACAAAATTACCACCGCCCAGCTCACCACATCACTAAACCATAACCCTCCTGCCAGATCAATGGACCCCAATCAAGCAGCCAACAACCTCGCACAGTGGATCACCAACTGGGCTGACAACCTAGCACCCCTGAAAAACCGTCCCAACAAACCAGGAAGCAAAAAAGCCTCCTGGTTCAACAACGACCTCAAGAACTCTAAGAGGAACTGCCGCACCCTCGAGAAAGCCTGGCAAAGAAACCCAACCACAGACAACATGACCGCCCTCAAACACGCCACCCGCAAACACCACCAGCTGATCTGCACCACCAAGAAGTCAGCATTCAGGGAGCGTCTAGACAATAATGCCCACAACAGCAAGGAACTCTTCAGCATCGTCAAAGAGCTCACCAACCCCAGCACCGGCAACAACATCATTCCCTCACAAGACCTCTGCGACTCTCTCGCCTCGTTTTTCCACAGCAAGATCACTGACATACACAACAGCTTTGGCGACCAGACCACTCCCCCACCAACAGAATCGAACCCCCCCACCACCACCCTGGATCCCGATCAGCACCGAAGACACCATCTGCACGATGAACACCATCCACTCAGGATCGCCAACCGACCCATGCCCCCACCACATCTTCAACAAGGCCGACTCCGTCATCGCCCCTCAACTCCGGTACATCATCAACTGCTCCTTCAACACCGCCATCTTCCCGGAAAGCTGGAAGCATGCCGAGCTCAGGGCCCTCCTGAAGAAACCTTCATCAGACCCCACCGAACTTAAGAACTGCCGCCCCATCTCGCTCCTCCCTTTCCCCGCCAAAGTAATAGAGAAGACCGTCATCAGTCAGCTCGCCGCCTTCCTCGAGTCCAACGGTTCCCTCGACCCATCACAGTCCGGTTTCCGAGCCAACCACAGCACCGAGACCGCCCTCATCGCAGCCACAGACGGCATCCGAACCCTACTCGACAATTGGGAAACAGTGGCCCTCATCCTCCTGGACCTCTCCGCAGCGTTCAACACGGTCTGTCACCAAACCTTAATTCAACGCCTCAGCAACATCGGGATACAAGATAAGGCACTGGACTGGATCATCTCGTTCCTCTCCGGAAGAACCCAGAGAGTCCGCCTCCCCCCGTTCAGATCAGAGGCCACCGAAGTCATCTGCGGCATACCACAAGGTTCATCGCTCAGCCCCACCCTCTTCAACGTCTACATGAGCCCCCTCGCATCCATCGCACGCCAACACAACCTCAACATCATCTCCTACGCCGACGACACCCAGCTGATCCTCTCCCTCACCAAAGACCCAACCACCGCCAGAACCAACCTACACAAAGGGATGAAAGAAGTAGCCGAGTGGATGAAGAACAGCCGCCTAAAACTGAACTCAGACAAGGCGGAAGTCCTCATCCTGGTATCATCCCCCTCTGCCTGGGACGACTCCTGGTGGTCCCCGGCCCTAGGCAGCACACCCAAACCAACGGACTATGCACGAAACCTGGGCTTCATCCTAGACTCCTCCCTCTCGATGACCAGACAAGTCAACGCCGTCTCATCATCATGTTTTAACATCCTACGCATGCTCCGAAAGATCTTCCGATGGATCCCCATCGAAACAAGGAAGACGGTCAGCCAAGCACTTGTCACCAACCACCTGGACTACGGAAACACCCTCTACACCGGAACCACAGCCAAACTGCAGGAAAGATTTCAACGCATTCAGAACGCCTCCGCATGACTCATCCTGGACATACCTCAACACAACCACATATCCGGACACCTGAGAGACCTGCACTGCCTCCCCGTCAGCAGGAGAATCTCGTTCCGTCTCCTCACTCACGCACACAAGGCCCTCCATGACCTAGGACCCAGATACCTTAACAACCGCCTGACCTTCTACACCCCCACCCGCCAACTGCATTCGTCCAACCAAGACCTCGCCGCGATTCCACGCATTCGAAGAACCACCATGGGAGGTAGATCCTTCTCCTACCTGGCGGCCAAGACCTGGAATTCCCTCCCCTCCCACCTCCGTCGTACCCAGAACCACCTCTCCTTCAGGAAGCAACTCAAGACCTGGTTGTTCGATCAGTAGCGAACTCCTCTCCCCTAAGCGCCTTGAGACCCTCTGGGTGAGTAGTGCGCTATACAAATTTCTGATTGGATTTGATTGGATCTAGGATTTATCCTCCAGCCAATTACTATGCTCTGACAGATAGTCTCGGGTGATGCAATATCCAGTCAAGAGAACATGAAATGACAAAAAACATTTCAAAGAGATTTTTCCAAGTCAATCTTATAGCAGGCAGATGTTAAGATCGCCAAAGTTCAGAGAGAATCGATCTTTGAATCACATCAACATAAGCACAAATATGTATCCAAATTAACCATTCTCTCCACTTAGTTTTAAAACATGTAACATTACTCTGAGATAATGGAATATCCTACAACACGACACAGAACTGGCAGTAATTTTTCATAACAAACCTATGGCCGCATATTCATGCAAGACCAATTTGAGAGCATGTTGGTATGGGTGGGCTTATACAAATAAAGGTTTGTCTAGGTACATCACAAACAGGGACATATCCCTGTCTTAGAAGGATATACAACAGCAATATTATTCAGGAATCATTTATTATCATAACGCACAAGCTAGAGGTACGATCTATGTACCCCGCTGCTGTATTTACTTAATTGATGGGATAGGATTTCACAGGGGGTACGATTTTGGGTGCCTGCACTGTGTTGTGTATTTTTAAAAAACTGCAATTACTTTTAATTGCTTACGCCTGTCTCACGCTCCCCGTTCCACCCCGAGCTTTGCTCGTTTGTGTGGAGGGAGTTTCTTTCTATCTCTTGCCCGGCCATTATTCACACTTCCGGCGGAAGGGGGGAGCGGTCTAGTTCTCATCACGCTCCTTCTCCTTATTTACCGATGTGTTGGGCGGCGCACAGCGGAGGCGCTCAGCGGGCGCGCCGATGGCACGTCAAAGGCACGCCAAAGGCAAGCCCGTCTGCGCCCGTCATCTCCTGTACATCGCCTCTCGCCAGGACACCTGGCCGTTGTCGCCCCAGTCCCATCCGCTATGGTAGGGATGAACTCCTGACCTACAATACTGGCCCTGCCCCTTGCACAGCCAATCCTTCTACCCTAGGGGACTTATCATGGGACTGCCCTGTTTGCGGCTCCTTTTCTATTCCGACCCCCACTCTCCCGACATGTGTCCATCAGATCAAACCCCAGATTCAGCTTAAATTACTACAGCTCAATGTAAGATCTTTGGCAAAACATCACGCCGAAGTTCTTGATCTTATCTCTGAAGAACGTCCTGACATACTGTTTATGTGTGAAACCTGGTTAAATGATGACTTGGTAACGATTTCTAACCTAGCTCTACCCCTTGGTTATTCCATATGTACCCTAAACAGGGTTTCTAGGGGAGGGGGGATAGCGGTCGTGTTTAAATCACACTATTCTTGCCTTTTTAACAGAGTGCAGGTGGCAGACTGTGAAGCGGCGCATTTCCAGGTAGCCGTGAGCTCACAGTACTCACTATCAGGCCTCTTAATATATCGTCCTCCGGGTACAGCAACTAAGTTCAAGGGAGCGCTCCCCGAGGTTGTCAGTGAGCTTGCAGCAGGCTCGGCTAATTTTAGCATCTGTGGTGATCTTAATCTTCACCTGGAACAGATCCAGGACAATGCCACTTTCATAGCAGACCTTGCTGCTCTCCAGCTGGACCAATTAGTCCCTGGATCCACGCACTCAGCGGGGCACCTGCTTGATCCAATATTTTCCAATCTTCACTCAATCACTATGGATCAACCCACTCCCATGGGCTGGACGGACCACTACTTGGTCAGATGGTTCGTCCCTCTCACTGAGCCCCCTAGCAACGGAACCCCAAGATCGGTCCTTAAACGGCCCTGGCACAAGCTGAAGCTGGATGACTTTCATCACTTTCTTAACGCCAATCCTCTTGACAATTGTCGAGATTACGATCGGTTCTGCGAATGGATCTTGCGAGGTCTCGATGCCCTAATTCCAGCAAAATGGGTGAAAGGTTGTATCTCCACTTCCAATCCTTGGTACAATAACTCTCTAACCATCCTGTGAAAAGCCTGTAAACAGGCTGAACGCGATTGGAGGAAAGATTACGCACCGGAGAAAAAAGGCACTACTTGGCAAAGATAAAACTCTATCACAGAGCGGTCTGTAAAACACATGCATCCTTTTATGGCATGGAGATTAGCTCCAGTCATAACCCCACCAAATGTATCTTTAAAATCCTTAAATATCTCAGAACCAGGAAAGCAAATACCCCAGTTGTACCCTCCACGCTCTTATGTGACGAATTAGCAATTTTTTTTGTCAATAATGTGCATACCATCTACTTATCCTTTCCTGATCCCTGCACACCTCCGGCCTATGTTGGTCGTAGTGTGGAACCTAGGGTCTCACTGATGTCCATTCCACCCCTTTCGGAGGCTGAATTTACCCGGCTCAGTGGTAAAATTAAGTCGGGTTCCCCCTTGGATCCCCTGCAGCCATCTCAATTTAAGGATTCCCTCTCCATCTTTAGGGAGCCTCTCTGTAATATAATTAACAGCTCCCTCCTATCCGGGACTGTTCCGATCCCCTGGAAGCATGCCTGGGTGTCCCCAATTCTAAAAAAAACCAACGCAGACCCCAACAAACCGGAAAATTTCCGTCCAATATCCCTCCTACCCTGAGTGGCAGAAATCGCTGAAGCTCACGTCAACAACGTACTAACCCAGTCGTGAATAATAACAGCATCTTAGACCCTTCCCAGAATGGGTTCCTATCGGGACACAATACGGAAACGGCCCTCCTGGCCACCACCGAGCAACTACGATCTCTCATGGACAGGGGTCAAAGTGCGGCGCTGATTCTTCTAAATCTCAGCGCCGCCTTTGACACAGTGTCCCACGAGATTCTACTCCGGAGACGCGAGGAAGAAGGGATAGAAGGCATAGCCTTAGACTGGCTTTGCTCATTCCTGACTAATAGATCATTCCGAGTCTCAGTACTCCCTTCTTCTTCTCAGACCCACGCCATTGGTCAAGGGGTGCCCCAGGGCTCGGCCTTAAGCCCACTGCTCTTCAATTTATACGTCCAGCCTCTAGCTGCGGTCGCCAAGATGTGGGACCTTACGATAGTCTCTTATGCTGATGACACGCAGCTAGTGGTCACCTTGGCGGATGGTTCTTCCCCCTCAGCCTCCAAATTCAAAGACGGCATGACGGCAGTGGCCAATTGGATGGCAGACAATTGTCTACAGCTAAATGCTGGGAAAATGGAGGTTCTGTTGATGGGCAAGCACGTCAATCTATGGAATGAGCAGTGGTGGCCGGCAGCCCTGGGAACAATTCCATCCCCCAAAAATGTAGTGAAGAACTTGAGGGTCATGATGGACTCTTCCCTTTCCTTTCAGGCCCATACCAAGCAACTACCTGCTTCGTGTTTTGGCACCTTGCAAGGCCTAATACCCATTCTAAAATACTTTGCCCCCTCGGTTCGCCAACTCATTGTTCAAGCAACCATCTTTTCACTTCTTGATTATTCGAACTCCCTCCTTCCGGGGGCGAATAAGGCAGAAATTATAAGAATGCAACGCATTCAAAATGCTGCGGCTAGAGCCCTGGTGGGCTTGCCGCATTTCTGCTCAGCCTCCAGCACTATTCGAAAACTGCATTGGCTCCCCATTGACAGACGCATTCATTTCAAGACACTTTGTATTTCTTTTAAAATTCTGAAATGCGCAAGTCCGGCCCTGCTGAGTAACCTGATCTCACATTATGTTCCATTGCGCCCTCTCCGTTCAGCAGAGCTACACTTAGCGACGGTGCCTAGAATCAGGCTTTCCAGGACAGGTGGTCGGGCTTTCCGATACCTTGCGCCCAAGCTCTGGAATTCCATCCCGGTACATATCCGCGCCATCGATTGTCTGTCGTCCTTCAGAAAGGCCATCAAGACCATCTTGTTCCCTTCACCCTAGTTTATCTCCCTGTCAATTTCTTTTTAGGCTGGCCCACTTTGTTATCGTGTCCTCATATGGCAGCGCCGGGACGCCCCTTTGCTGAGGCAGCTGCGCTCTTTACAAAACGGATAACATAACAAACGGATAACATAACATCTGAAATCTGGAAATAAATGTCACAAGCAATGATTTTATGACATGTGATTCAGAAACTGCATTCATGCAATCAAATCCTGAGCAGGAAAACAAATGTAGGACAAACAATGCATACATTTAAAACCAGGATTTGTGAGATTAAATACATGATTCGTGATAAAGACTTGAAATCGGGCCTTGCAAGACATTTCATGTTACACAATGGGAGGAAATGTGGCCTAGCGGCAAGGGCTTCTGGCCTTGAAACCTTTGACCCAAGGTTTGAATCCTGGTGTGGACCCTGGACTCAAAATCATGTGATTCTGGGTGAAACTTAAACTCCTGTTGCCAAAATAGATGCCAAAATAGATGTGAAATGTAATGGCCATTAAATGTATTTGTGTAATACCTACTTCATGTACACCTCCCAACCACTCATGCATTGTACAGCACTCTGCTGCCTCAGAGCTAGGTGTGACCTGCGTGATATGCCACCATTTACATACAACGTTCAAGTGCACAATTAAACATTCATGAATGTGCTTCCCCTACGGTGGTAATTATTTGCAGATTGTGTTTGGATGATGAGGTATCTGCGCACCATGACCCCAGACAAACTTACACATGAACTTAAGTAGAAACGTGACTTTCATGTTTTGTTTTATAAAACTTAGAACATTTCACAGAAGAATTCCATTTAGATAAGATCCCTTAAGAATGGAAAACATGTTTAAAAGGAGTAGCCACATCTCCTCTGGGTCTACAAAACAAAAAAGACAGCCCTTTGTGGTAAATTGAACCCATGAATAGCAACATATTTTGCCAGTGGAGGTTTTGCTGTTGGTTTGTGATGAAATAAGTGAAAATTAGATCATGGTGGGGGCATGACCTCTGTGATGATTAGAGAAATGACTGCCCCCCATGAAAAGTCAATATCATAAGCCATTAATGCTTTTCAACTTATTGTCAGATTTTGTTTAGTTCTAAAAATAACGGAATACTTCTCTTGCTAATGGAACATGATTCCCAAAACACCTAAAGAAATTACACAAGCACTGGTGTCGAAGTGGATCTTTTCCTACCTCGCCCAGGTATGCTCACAAGAAGGAAGACCAGCAGTCAGAGGAAACTGTAACATAAAAAGATTTATTGCGGTCAAGCGGGTACACCACCTCACAGCTTCATGTGGCTATGAGAGAAGTGGACAACTTACACAGTCATAGACAGACATATATATTCTTGTGCTGGAAAAAGCGTAGGCGGGAAAGGATATGACGAATTAGCAACTGCCAAGGATGATTAATGATCCCCAGACAATATCATGTACTGGTCAGAACCAGTAACTCTGGAAATATGTATACGTGGCATGCAGAACACACATATAAAGATTACTCACTAAATCCCATCAGTCATCAGTAATCTCGTGGTACAAAGAAATAAAGCAGAACTATGCATAACTTGTGCCAAGTATAAACATAGGTGGGCCTGTGGTTACAGAGTCAGGCGCTCACTTGTTTAGTCATCTGGAAATGGAACAAGAGGTTACATGTCTTGTGTCAACAATAATTTGTTACCATCAGCAGTATTTTGTTAGCTGTAAAACATATGGCATTAGTTTAATAGGAAAGTTAAACAAATGAGTCAATTGACCTTTTGGCAATGTACCCTGCTCTACTTGCATGCTATAAAGTAAAGTACAAACATATGCTCTGGGGTCGTTTGGTATATCAACATTTCCTTGTGCAGATGGAGCGGACACATTATGTGTGCTGAGATGGCAGGCTAGAAAAGGCTAACACAAAATGGTTGCTGGAAAATACAAAATGGAGGAGCTTTTGTCCATTACTAAAAACTGTATTTCCACAACGACCCTTTGGACGCAAGGTACAACATTTTGTTGTGGCCTTACGACACATGTTCATAGATAGGCCGGCTGCTACTATAGTGGGCCTCATTGCGCTCATTGACATAATCAACCACATTTGTGACAGAGGGGCTGTTATCTGAGATATCAATATCCATTAATTGTTGAGTTACAATATCCCTCATTTTAATAGCGTTAGTCAGTGTCACTGAGGGCTTCGAGGGTGGCTTCAGCAGTAGTCCTAAACACTGACAGCACATGGGCAGGCAATTAACCACTTGGATGCTAAGGGGTGTGCGAGTAGGTCCATTGAATTTCCATTGAAATCAATGGAAACTCCATGACGAGTTACCCTTGTCATTAGCACTGAAGGGGTTAATTAGAACACAGCATCTAATCACCACAAGGAAGAAAGCCAGTAGGAACATCCTATCTTCTACCCCCAGGCAGATAAAGCATTTCAAACAGAACAAGCAAGAACCCATGGGCCAACATCATTATGGGCCTGTGCTCCAATAATATACAGTCTCTTGGCAGCTTCCCTAACTGACGTGGAGGAGTCAGGTATATACTTGCAGCAGGAGGCACCGATCACCCTACAGACTCCACCCCGTTCTGCTAACATCATCTCTAGAACCATCCGGTTCTGAAGAGAAACCAATCTGAGAGCCTTGAGCTCAACTGAGATGTTCTCAATTATCCCTGCTGTCTCCTCCACAGTTGCTTCCACTATACGGGATAACCTGCGTATGTTTCTGGAATTTATGGCAGGGCCGTACCAGGGAACAAAGGCCTTTAGTACATCACCAGCTATCTCAGATACTGTATCTCCTTGATCAACACTCCTCCTACCCCTTAGGGTTCTGGAGGTTCTAGTTACTTCTGCAGTACTTTTTAAAGACATTGCTGGTGTACCAACTGTTAACACAATTAGGATGTCCAAAACAACATTACATAGAAAGTAGCGCGTTTGATTAAAGGGCAACAACATGTACCTGTGGTATTTATGATATTGTTTCCATGGCAACAGGAACAATAAAGTTTCGAAGGAAGCAAGGCTTCTCGAGTGACTGTGGCAGGACATACCCTATTATCAAGGGCGTTACAGCATATATGTTGCCTTGGAACCAATTGGATCTAAGAATGCGAGTTGTGACCCGTTAACGTCATCGATAGGGCAGGTCCAATGTATTCTCAGCCAATTGTTCGGCGGGGTGATGAAAAGAAATAGGAGCTTTCACGTGGCGTTCGCGTTTGTCTTCCAGATCCTACAGAGAAACGCGAGCTGACAAGTAGAAGTGCCGTCGCCGAACCTAAGGTATGCCAGACGCTTCTGACTGAGATAGCATATTTGTAGGTTTATATTCCGAGAAGGAACAAACAGACAACCTTCTCATTGAAGTCTGTTTGCAATTTGCAGGCGCAGACCAACCATATCAAAGTCGTGGACGTGATACCCTCAACAGGAGTGCATCAAGGGTGCGGCCATTATAAAAAACGTGCAAGAGTTAAAGCACAAAGTTATACAAAAGGTAACTAACTATGCCTTAGAGGTGGTGAGCATAGAAAGAAGGGCCTTTTTAAATTTTATTGTAACAGCAAAATATGTTCAATAAGAGGATACATCGGCGATACAGTAACCACACTTCAGGGTATATCGGCATACGGGTAGAAGTAACATCACGGACATTCGCGAAAGGTAAAAAGGGCCTCTATAAAAAATAGACAATGTACAAATAGGATGAACTATTGGAACAAGTACATATTTAGTGTCATTTCTGTTCACAGAGCATTTAACCATTCAGAATCACTGGCATAACTAACCAGATAACAGTTACTACTGGGAGCCAGATTGTAATTGTGGAGGAAGACATATCCCATATAAGTAGGCAACCCTGTATCGAGTTAAGGAATTATTCATAGTAAGAATTATTTGCAAATACAGGGCCACTAGCAGCGAAATTTGAGATGAGGAGAGTTACTTGAATAAAAAATTAGGACCTGATGAAATATAACTTGGGTTAGAGGGGTAGAAATATCAAACTGATTGATTCTATTTACATCTACTTTCAGCTAGAAATAAGCATATTAGTGTATCGGGACCGCAACATAATTTGTCTTTGTCTTGAAAAAGATGGTATTGAATTAAGATAAACCATCGAAACGCGTCGACGCATAAGGAAAGTACAATTGAATAAGACAGATACAGAAGGGTGCAAATATAATTTACAAGTATTGACCCGGGTGTTCTCAAAAACGATTACGATTGAATTAGATCATTTTAATGTCTTTTGTGATTTTTTTTGTCTCGATTATGCAGGTCATAATTATTGTATATCGAATGTGTATATGTATATGTATGATTTAAAAATGTTTTAATAATTTCATTTCGTGTGAGAATCCCCGACATAATTGTATTTTGCACATAACTGTTGAACATGTATTGTTTTAAATGAATTTTATGATATACTTGTGTTAAATATATTAATAAAGACAAATGCTTATGTAGAAAAAAATAGTTTATATTTTTTAAAATTTGTGTTTGAGTAGCGCAATATTGGGTATTGGCTAATTTCAGTGGGAAAATAGTGTATGACACAGGTGGTGGACGTTGTAATTAATAGTGTGTCCAAGGGAATCCTCTTCTCTCTTTAATAATTGTGGCACATCCCCTCCCGCTGGTCTACCAGTATCTGCAGCTACTATGTTTTGCCAATTAACAGTTGCACAATCATGATCCCTGACTGGGCTCCATATTTCTTGTGGTACTAAAAAATCAAACAGAAAATCAATGTCTTTTAGTACCATAGGTGTTAAATTAGGAGCGGATTCAAGTTGCTCATGAAAAATCTTTGGATTACTTCTAGGATCAGGCAACTCTTTTTTCATGGCCAATAAATCAGCCCTAGTCCAGGGAGTTTGGACATATTGTGGGATAGCGGGGTGAATTCCACCCCTAGGATCAGAAATTGCATGTACTTCTCTCATGGGGAAAGCTGAAGTAACACCACTACGTTCTGGGCCATAGTGTTGGTGGATATGTTTTTCTGTGGCACAGCAAACAATGCTATCCAGCGTTTTTTGGAATTGATAACATTCATTGAATGCATTTTTACACTGTGTGATAGTTAATGTGGAATGTTCGCTAACCCTCCATAATCTTTGTAACCATTCTGGTGATTTGAAAAGAACTGTTCTGTCGTCTAGTAAGAGATGACAGTGATCATTCTATTCACCATACTATTAATAACAAAATGTTTAACTCTTAATTCCTACATTCCCTCAAACATTTCCCAGGCTTCCATTTTAGTTATTTTCCCCCAAGTCCCTCCATGTTTGTGTCATTTTCTTTATAGTGTCTTTCTCTTTGCGACCTAGTCATGTATGTCTCACAGGTGTGTTCTGTATTAAACTATCCCCAGTTGGTGACCAATTTAACCAGTTGTCCATTCTACGTGTATTTACTGTGTCATGTTGTGAAGAAGATGGCGTCCTTAGCATGGGAGATGGTTTGCTGGAGAATGCTGGAGCGGATGGTACTACCGAGGTATTTCCTATTGGTCCGTGTGCTCCCTGCAAATTATTAACAAGAGCGGCCGCCTCTTGAGCAGGTACAACAGGAGCGAGTGCCTGTTGGATCTGCTGAGCAACATGTTAACTTGTTGATCCCCGACACCAGCACCTGGTGGGGGAGGTGGTATCTGGGCAAAAATATATGGGGGAGGTTAGTCTAACAATTTCTCCAATACTTCATCGACAAGAGGGGCAATTTATTTTG
The DNA here is from genome assembly GCF_964261635.1 of Lissotriton helveticus. Taxonomy (NCBI): domain Eukaryota; kingdom Metazoa; phylum Chordata; class Amphibia; order Caudata; family Salamandridae; genus Lissotriton; species Lissotriton helveticus. The sequence goes on from NC_136059.1 coordinate 56,366,702, forward strand.
TCTACTGCAACAAAACATTACTCTGTTTTCATCCTGAATTCTCTGTCATGCTGTTCAATATTTTCGTTTATTTTCATATTATTATATCCCGGTACTTTCACCATATAAGTTTTATTCTTTTCACTCTCCCTATCTTTTTTTGTTTCATATTTCGAGTTCTGACAGATTTCTCCCATGTTTGAAATACTTCAGACATAGCAAGTGGGACTTTTCGTTCCATCACACATTGTTGAAAATACTGTAATTGAGCTAAATCAAAAGTACAATCGATAGGAAACTGTAATTCCTTATCCTTTTTTGTGTATTCATGCCATATTCTATTGCATAAGTTCACGGATACTTTTTTTTAATCATTAATATCCAACCAGGACAGTCTTCAACAGGGGCTGGGGCGCTTTCGTCCAACCTGTATCCTGAACATATACAACAAAACATTTTAGAAATGCATTTGTCATTGTTCCTATTATTTTAGTTATAACTACTCTTCTACCAAACAATTTCAACAAACGTAATTAACCAAACTGGTTTTAACAAAACATGCAACAGAACAATCTCACCAATCTGTGGTGTTCCTTGAATCGTCTGACTGTTGGTATTCGGACAACACGTCTGTTTAAGAAGGGATCAGCTCGTAGACCTCTGCCGGGGAATCCTGTGTCAAGATGCCAGTCGGGACTTCAGAAGGCAGCTACTGCGGAGAAACGCTGTCTTCTTTGTGCAGGGGCTCCTACAATCCATCGGTCCTCAGTCGCACCTCTCAACCACAGACTCAGCTAGCCGTTGTATGTCCCACTGAGAGGTCCCACCAGAGTCACCAATTTGTCGAAGTGGATCTTTTCCTACCTCGCCCAGGTATGCTCACAACAAGGAAGACCAGCAGTCGGAGGTTACTGTAACATAAAAAGATTTATTGTGCTCAAGCGGGTACACCACCTCACAGCTCCATGTGGCTATGAGAGAAGTGGACAACTTACACAGTCATAGACAGCCTCATATATTCTTGTGCTGGAAAAAGCGGAGGTGGGAATGGCAAGGATGATTAATGATCCCCAGACAATATCATGAACTGGTCAGAACCAGGAACTCTGCAAATATGTATACGTGGCATGCAGAACACAAATATAAAGATTACTCACTAATTCCCATCAGTCATCAGTAATCTCGTAGTACAAAGAAATAAAGCAGAACTATGCATAACTTGTGCCAAGTATAAACATAGGCGGACCTGTGGTTACAGAGTTAGGCGCTCACTTAATTAGTCATCTGGATATGGAACAAAAGGTTACATTTCATGTATCAACAATAATTTGTTACCAAAGCGATCCCAAAAGGCCTTTTTGCCTTAGTAGCACGCCTGCGCTGCATAGGTGAGATGTAATAAAAAGGGTGTCAACAGGGACATCATTGAACTCGTCTGTTTGTAGGCCACAGGCAGTGAGTTTTCCCTAAGAGCTACTTGAGAGCTCTTGTTCATTTATTTTAAAATGTACTGCTCTATTTTATACTCTGCCATATGAAATGTTACATTTGCTTTGTTCTCTTTTAAACTTGTTTTCTTCTTTTTACATTTAAAATGTTTATATTGTAATTGCAGGACTGCTCACTTTTAGGTAGAATACAGAGCACTGGATTCAGAACTTCGTAATTTTGATGCCTTTATATTGAAGTTTCTTGAAGTTGCATCTTCTTAATAAAACTGTTAAACTTTCAGCCTCAGTATCCATTGCTCACATATCTGTTTTCTCCATTTTTAGAGCAAGCGTACCTGGACACCCCAGCACAAATTAAGGTGCCCCCAACTCACACCCTCGAACATTCTGTGCAGGCTCCCTGAGCTCTGTGCTCAGCCCCCTGCCTTTTTGCCCCTTAATAAATCTCCCTCTAACATGGGTAAAAATGACTATTCCCACTCCATTAAGTGGAACAGTGCAGAAAGTGTTGGATAGCGTCAGGATAAAATGTACTTTTCCCACTAAATGATCAAAAAAGTAGGGAACGTGTTGGATAGCAGAGGGGTAACAGCTACTATTCTCACTCTAGTGCGTGCAACAGTAGGGAAAGTGTTGGATCAATCAGTCAATCAATCAATCAATTAATCAATCAATCAAACAATCAATCAATCAATCAATCAATCAAAGCATTTATATAGCGCACTACTCATCCGGGGGGTCTCAAGGCGCTGGGGGGGGTCCGCTACTGCTCGAACAGCCAGGTCTTGAGTTGCTTCCTGAAGGCGAGGTGGTCTTGGGTCAGGCGGATGTGGGTCGGAAGGGAGTTCCAAGTCTTTGGCGGCCAGGTAGGAGAAGGACCTTCCTCCTGTGGTGGCTCTTCGGATGCGAGGGACGGCGGCGAGGGCGTGGCTGGTCGATCGAAGCTGGCGTTTGGGAGCGTAGAAGTCGAGGCGGCTGTTGAGGTATCCCGGGCCTTGGTTGTGTAGGGCTTTGTGTGCGTGGGTGAGGAGCCGGAAGGTGATTCTCTTGTTGACCGGGAGCCACTGCAGGTCTCTCAGGTGTCCGGAAATGTGGCTGCGGCGGGGGATGTCCAGGATGAGTCGTGCTGAGGTGTTCTGGATCCGCTGGAGTCTCTTCTGGAGTTTGGCGGTGGTTCCGGCGTAGAGGGAGTTGCCGTAGTCCAGACGGCTGGTGACGAGGGCCTGGGTGACCGTCTTCCTGGTCTCGGTGGGGATCCATCGGAAGATCTTACGTAGCATGCGCAGGATGTTGAAGCACGACGAGGAGACGGCGTTGACTTGTCTGGTCATGGAGAGGGAGGAGTCCAGGATGAAGCCCAGGTTGCGTGCGTGGTCCGTGGGTTTGGGTGCGCTGCCCAGGGCGGGGGGCCACCAGGAGTCGTCCCAGGTGGAGGGTGAAGATCCCAGGATGAGGACTTCCGTCTTGTCCGAGTTCAGTTTCAGGCGACTGTTCATCATCCACTTGGCAACGTCTGTCATCCCTTCGTGTAGGTTGGCTCTGGCGGTGGCGGGGTCGTTGGTGAGGGAGAGGATCAGCTAGGTGTCGTCGGCGTAGGAGATGATGTTGAGGTTGTGCTGGCGTGCGATGGCTGCGAGGGGGCTCATGTAGACGTTGAAGAGTGTTGGGCTGAGCGAGGAGCCTTGAGGGACGCCGCAGATGACTTCGGTGGCCTCCGATCTGAACGGGGGGAGGCGGACTCTCTGTGTCCTTCCGGCGAGGAAGGAGATGATCCACTCCAGTGCCTTCTCCTGGATTCCGACGTTGCCGAGGCGCTGTACTAGGGTACGGTGGCAGACAGTGTCGAAGGCCGCGGAGAGGTCCGGGAGGATGAGGGCCGCTGTTTCTCTGTTGTCGAGCAGGGCTCGGATGTCATCAGTAGCTGCGATCAGGGCGGTCTCGGTGCTGTGGTTGGCCCGGAAGCCAGACTGCGAGAGGTCGAGGGAGCCGTTTGTCTCGAGGAAGGCGGCCAGTTGTTTGTTGACGGTCTTCTCGATGACTTTTGCCGGAAACGGGAGCAGCGAGATGGGGCGGTAGTTCTTGAGGTCGGTGGGGTCGGCTGATGGCTTCTTAAGTAGGGCGCTGAGTTCGTCGTGCTTCCAGCTCTCCGGGAAGGTAGCGGTGATGAAGGAGGTGTTGATGAAGTCCCGCAGGTGGGGTGCGATGATAGCGTCGGCCTTGTTGAAGATGTGGTGCGGGCAGGGGTCTGTCGGAGATCCGGAGTGGATGGAGTTCATCGTATTGACGGTGTCTTTGGTGCTGATCGGGGTCCAGGCGCGGAGGGTGGTTGTGGGGGGCGGTGGTTCGGTCGTGGCGTGCGTCGGTTGAGTGCTGAAGCTGTTGTGTATGTCCGCGATCTTGTTGTGGAAGTAGGAGGTGAGGGAGTTGCAGAGGTCTTGCGAAGGGGTGATGTCGTTGTTTCCGGCGTTGGGGTTGGAGAGCTCTTTCACGATGTTGAAGAGTTCTTTGCTGTTGTGTGCGTTGTTGTCTAGTCGTTCCTTGAATGCGGTTTTCTTGGTGGCGTGGATAAGTTGGTGGTGTTTTCGGGTGGCGAGCTTGAGGGCAGTCATGTTGTCCGGTGTTGGGTCTCTGCGCCAGGTTTTCTCGAGTGCTCTGCAGTTCTTCTTGGAGCTCTTGAGTTCGTCGTTAAACCATGGTGCTTTCTTGCTGCCGGGTCTGCTCGGCGGGGTCTTCAGAGGGGCGAGGTCGTCTGCGCAGTCGCTGATCCATTTCGTGAGGTTGGTGGCTGCTTGGCTGGGGTTCGTTGTGCTGGTGGGAGGGTTCTTGCTCAGGGAGGTAGCGAGCTGGTCAGCAGTGATCTTGTTCCAGCTTCTGCGGGGAACCTGTTGCTGGTGATGGTGGACCGTGGTCCTCCTGAAGCTGAAGTGGACGCAGCTGTGGTCCGTCCAGTGGAGTCCCGTGGCGTGGCTGAAGGCGATGTCCTTGCTGGAAGAGAAGACCGGGTCGAGTGTGTGTCCGGCGTAGTGGGTGGGGGTGGTCACCAGTTGCTTGAGTCCGAGGTTGGCGAGGTTGTCCAGCAGGGTGGTGGTGTTGCGGTCGTTGTTGTTCTCCAGGTGGAAGTTGAGGTCCCCGAGGAGGATGTAGTCGGCGGAGGGGAGGGCGTGCGGGCTGATGAAGTCGGCGATGTCTTCGCTGAATTGTGTGCGTGGTCCCGGGGGTCTGTAGATGAGGGTGCCTCTGAGGGTGGTCTTGGGGTTGACGTGGATCTGGAAGTGCAGGTGTTCGGCGGGTGCGAGGGTGTCGTCGGTGTCGGTCGGTCGTGATGCGGATGGTGTTCTTGGGGATGATGGCGATGCCTCCTCCTGTCTGGTTGACGCGGTCCCTCCAGATGATCTTGTAGCCGTCCGGAATGGCGATGGCGATGTCGGGCGCTGAGAAGGCGTTCATCCAGGTTTCCGTGAGGAAGGCGACGTCTGGGGCTGAGGTGTCGAGCAGGTTCCAGAGCTCGACGGCGTGTCTGTGGACGGAGCGGGTGTTGAGCAGGATGCACTTCAGGTGGGTGCTGCTGGAGTTTGGCTTGGTGGGTGCTGGTGTAGCGTGGGTCCGGTTGCAGGTGATGGATGGCATAGGAGTAACAATTACAATTCTCACTCCAGTCAGTTCAAAATTAAAAAAAGAATTTTTAACAACAAAAAAAGATTTTTTAAACAAAATACATTAAAAATATGTAAATATGTCAAATATTCTAATACAAATATATTTAATAATATAATAACAAACACATTATATTGTTAAATATTTATAACAAATGCCTACAAATACTATCTTAAAAAAATCAAAAATAGTTTCCAAACAAATAAATATTTTTAATTCAAAATTATTTAGAAACGAAAACATTAAATATTACATACATTAACTTTTTCTATTTACTTCCTTATAACACTACACAATTCGCAACACATCTAAATTTAAAAAAAAATTACTTTCTCAAGTAACATAATTAATTACCAATTAAAAATTATTTTTAATTAAAAAACAAATTAAAGCTCATAAAAATGATTTCCCTTCCCACACATTTACCCCTATCATCCCCACAAGCCACATCTACAATTAAACTGTAAGAAAATTCACTTCCCACACTATTCCCCTATAAACCCGCTTAGGGACAAACAAATGCAAAATGTTATTAAAATAAAATTCCTAACTACTAAAACTGTAACACATATATTAAAAAAACAAATAATACTTATACAAAAAATGCATCACATACATTTAAAATATATAACACTAATTAAGAAATCGATATTTTAAACATCCATATTTTTGCAAACAATATTAATGACTTCTATATTTTTTACAACAATATTTCTTACCTTAAATAAATATTTTTGACCACAATATTCTTGATGTTGATATTTCTTGATCAGAATATTTTCAACTCGATATTTGTGGAAAGCAACATTTTCAACTCAATAATCTGTCTCAGCACCAGTCCAGAAGTGGTTATGAGAGGGCAATATTCAGATACAGAATTACCCATCTGTGTGCTTCAATCAGGTGCAGAAATGTCTCTGAATGTGTAGTAGTTAAGTATATGATTGCCTCTGAGTGAGCAGCAGTCTTTCAGAGGGGCATATGATTGTGCAATAGCAGGTTGGGAAGTGTCTGAGTGAGCATTTGTTAGTTGCATAATTGGCTATGAGTGGGCTGCAGCCTCATGCAAAAGTAGCTTTGAGTGTGCAGTAGTCACACGTAGAAGTGTCCATGAGTGTGAGTAGTCAGATGCAGAAGTGACTGTGAGTGTGCAGCAGTCAGGTACATGAGTGGTTATTAGTGGGAATCGGTCAGTTGCAGAAGTGTCTATTAGCAGATCTGCCAATGAGTTTGCAGTAATCAGGTGTTGAAGTGTCTAAGAAAGTGTAGTAGTCATGTGCATAATTGTCGATGAGTGTGCTGCAGTCAAGTGCATAAGGCGATATGAGTGGACAGTAGTGTCATGTCTTTTAGGCTAGTCCTGTCAAGCATGCCGCCTCTTTACATACATTTCCCCATCCAATACGATGATAACACTTCTAAACAGATGACCTTTTACCTAGTAGCTTACTCCAGTCTCTTCAACACCAGGCTCTTAGTATTCTATCGTAACCCTTGTACCTGACGTACATAAACATGTCAATACAGCAAAGGTAGTGGTGGTTTTCGACAGTTGCACCTCCAATCCTACAAAAAGTCTTAATTCATACTAGTTGTTTCTGGACAGATTCTTATTTGTCTAGTATTGGTACCCCTCAAGGTAACAGTAACATCCCACTACCAAGGATGTTGGCGCAACGGAAATCCCAATGAAAATTGTTGTCAAGAATTTTTTGAAACTACTTGTACCTCTGCACTCCAATATTTAGTGTCCTGAATACTGATCTATAGAACAAACACTACCAAGGTCTAAATGTAAAAAGAGAACATCAAAATATTGCATTCATTCATTGATTTAATGTCTCATTGAAAAAAATCCTCTCAATACATTTTTTGTTAACACAACATAGTGCAATATATAAGCAGTGTTGTTGCACATTCTTCTTCACTTTGATCCCGAAAAACTGATGCAGGCAGCCAACACGTGTTTCGGTACTAAACGTAACTCACTCAAGGCTGCAAAAGGAATTGTTAAGTAAGGAGTTATTTGTGAAATATATGATAGTATGTGATAGTGATGTTCTCTTTGACACAAATTGTGCTGAGTGGTGTTGTTTCATGAACAGGCATTAGAAGAGTGATGTTAGTGGTGACTGAGACATGAATAAAACTTAGCAGAGGTTAAAAACAAAGAGTATAAGACTTCATTTGTTAAAAAAGATAATAGTAGGGCACCCAAAGTGTATGATTTTATGCCAAAGCAAAGCCATGTAAAGATGCAGAATTCTTAAAAGTTTAAGAAGTAGGTGACCTCAATTTATAGCTGAGAGGCATCTAACCAATACCTTATTCTCCTAGTTATTGATAGACATCTTAGGCGTGTCATAAAGATTCCCAGAACGAAGAAGTTCCTAGACCTACAGAAGAGGGTAGAGAGTAGAGACAAGATACATTTTATTCCAATGCGTGCTTCTATATTATTTAGCACAACGTTAATAAGGTCTGTTCCAGATGGCCCGCGATAGTGACATTACCTTATTTTAAAACCCAGTAGTTTCCTGGTCAGATGAGGGCGAATTTTATTGTAACAGTGAATTAATCACATTTTAAAATCAGTTACAGGGTATCGAGCAAAATATGTTCAATAAGAGGATACATCGGCGATACAGTAACCACACTTCAGGGTATATCGGCATACGGGTAGAAGTAACATCACGGACATTCGCGAAAGGTAAAAAGGGCCTCTATAAAAAATAGACAATGTACAAATAGGATGAACTATTGGAACAAGTACATATTTAGTGTCATTTCTGTTCACAGAGCATTTAACCATTCAGAATCACTGGCATAACTAACCAGATAACAGTTACTACTGGGAGCCAGATTGTAATTGTGGAGGAAGACATATCCCATATAAGTAGGCAACCCTGTATTGAGTTAAGGAATTATTCATAGTAAGAATTATTTGCAAATACAGGGCCACTAGCAGCGAAATTTGAGATGAGGAGAGTTACTTGAATAAAAAATTAGGACCTGATGAAATATAACTTGGGTTAGAGGGGTAGAAATATCAAACTGATTGATTCTATTTACATCTACTTTCAGCTAGAAATAAGCATATTAGTGTATCGGGACCGCAACATAATTTGTCTTTGTCTTGAAAAAGATGGTATTGAATTAAGATAAACCATCGAAACGCGTTGACGCATAAGGAAAGTACAATTGAATAAGACAGATATAGAAGGGTGCAAATATAATTTACAAGTATTGACCCGGGTGTTCTCAAAAACGATTACGATTGAATTAGATCATTTTAATGTCTTTTGTGATTTTTTTTGTCTCGATTATGCAGGTCATAATTATTGTATATCGAATGTGTATATGTATATGTATGATTTAAAAATGTTTTAATAATTTCATTTCGTGTGAGAATCCCCGACATAATTGTGTTTTACACATAACTGCTGAACATGTATTGTTTTAAATGAATTTTATGATATACTTGTGTTAAATATATTAATAAAGACAAATGCTTATGTAGAAAAAAATAGTTTATATTTTTTAAAATTTGTGTTTGAGTAGCGCAATATTGGGTATTGGCTAATTTCAGTGGGAAAATAGTGTATGACACAGGTGGTGGACGTTGTAATTAATAGTGTGTCCAAGGGAATCCTCTTCTCTCTTTAATAATTGTAGCACATCCCCTCCCGCTGGTCTACCAGTATCTGCAGCTACTATGTTTTGCCAATTAACAGTTGCACAATCATGATCCCTGACTGGGCTCCATATTCCTTGTGGTACTAAAAAATCAAACAGAAAATCAATGTCTTTTAGTACCATAGGTGTTAAATTAGGAGCAGATTCAAGTTGCTCATGAAAAATCTTTGGATTACTTCTAGGATCAGGCAACTCTTTTTTCATGGCCAATAAATCAGCCCTAGTCCAGGGAGTTTGGACATATTGTGGGATAGCGGGGTGAATTCCACCCCTAGGATCAGAAATTGCATGTACTTCTCTCATGGGGAAAGCTGAAGTAACACCACTATGTTCTGGGCCATAGTGTTGGTGGATATGTTTTTCTGTGGCACAGCAAACAATGCTATCCAGCGTTTTTTGGAATTGATAACATTCATTGAATGCATTTTTACACTGTGTGATAGTTAATGTGGAATGTTCGCTAACCCTCCATAATCTTTGTAACCATTCTGGTGATTTGAAAAGAACTGTTCTGTCGTCTAGTAAGAGATGACAGTGATCATTCTATTCACCATACTATTAATAACAAAATGTTTAACTCTTAATTCCTACATTCCCTCAAACATTTCCCAGGCTTCCATTTTAGTTATTTTCCCCCAAGTCCCTCCATGTTTGTGTCATTTTCTTTATAGTGTCTTTCTCTTTGCGACCTAGTCATGTATGTCTCACAGGTGTGTTCTGTATTAAACTATCCCCAGTTGGTGACCAATTTAACCAGTTGTCCATTCTACGTGTATTTACTGTGTCATGTTGTGAAGAAGATGGCGTCCTTAGCATGGGAGTTGGTTTGCTGGAGAATGCTGGAGCGGATGGTACTACCGAGGTATTTCCTATTGGTCCGTGTGCTCCCTGCAAATTATTAACAAGAGCGGCCGCCTCTTGAGCAGGTACAACAGGAGCGAGTGCCTGTTGGATCTGCTGAGCAACATGTTAACTTGTTGATCCCCGACACCAGCACCTGGTGGGGGAGGTGGTATCTGGGCAAAAATATATGGGGGAGGTTAGTCTAACAATTTCTCCAATACTTCATCGACAAGAGGGGCAATTTATTTTGTCTACTGCAACAAAACATTACTCTGTTTTCATCCTGAATTCTCTGTCATGCTGTTCAATATTTTCGTTTATTTTCATATTATTATATCCCGGTACTTTCACCATATAAGTTTTATTCTTTTCACTCTCCCTATCTTTTTTTGTTTCATATTTCGAGTTCTGACAGATTTCTCCCATGTTTGAAATACTTCAGACATAGCATGTGGGACTTTTCGTTCCATCACACATTGTTGAAAATACTGTAATTGAGCTAAATCAAAAGTACAATCGATAGGAAACTGTAATTCCTTATCCTTTTTTGTGTATTCATGCCATATTCTATTGCATAAGTTCACGGATACTTTTTTTTAATCATTAATATCCAACCAGGACAGTCTTCAACAGGGGCTGGGGCGCTTTCGTCCAACCTGTATCCTGAACATATACAACAAAACATTTTAGAAATGCATTTGTCATTGTTCCTATTATTTTAGTTATAACTACTCTTCTACCAAACAATTTCAACAAACGTAATTAACCAAACTGGTTTTAACAAAACATGCAACAGAACAATCTCACCAATCTGTGGTGTTCCTTGAATCGTCTGACTGTTGGTATTCGGACAACACGTCTGTTTCAGAAGGGATCAGCTCGTAGACCTCTGCCGGGGAATCCTGTGTCAAGATGCCAGTCGGGACTTCAGAAGGCAGCTACTGCGGAGAAACGCTGTCTTCTTTGTGCAGGGGCTCCTACAATCCATCGGTCCTCAGTCGCACCTCTCAACCACAGACTCAGCTAGCCGTTGTATGTCCCACTGAGAGGTCCCACCAGAGTCACCAATTTGTCGAAGTGGATCTTTTCCTACCTCGCCCAGGTATGCTCACAACAAGGAAGACCAGCAGTCGGAGGTTACTGTAACATAAAAAGATTTATTGTGCTCAAGCGGGTACACCACCTCACAGCTCCATGTGGCTATGAGAGAAGTGGACAACTTACACAGTCATAGACAGCCTCATATATTCTTGTGCTGGAAAAAGCGGAGGTGGGAATGGCAAGGATGATTAATGATCCCCAGACAATATCATGAACTGGTCAGAACCAGGAACTCTGCAAATATGTATACGTGGCATGCAGAACACAAATATAAAGATTACTCACTAATTCCCATCAGTCATCAGTAATCTCGTAGTACAAAGAAATAAAGCAGAACTATGCATAACTTGTGCCAAGTATAAACATAGGCGGACCTGTGGTTACAGAGTTAGGCGCTCACTTAATTAGTCATCTGGATATGGAACAAAAGGTTACATTTCATGTATCAACAATAATTTGTTACCAAAGCGATCCCAAAAGGCCTTTTTGCCTTAGTAGCACGCCTGCGCTGCATAGGTGAGACGTAATAAAAAGGGTGTCAACAGGGACATCATTGAACTCGTCTGTTTGTAGGCCACAGGCAGTGAGTTTTCCCTAAGAGCTACTTGAGAGCTCTTGTTCATTTATTTTAAAATGTACTGCTCTATTTTATACTCTGCCATATGAAATGTTACATTTGCTTTGTTCTCTTTTAAACTTGTTTTCTTCTTTTTACATTTAAAATGTTTATATTGTAATTGCAGGACTGCTCACTTTTAGGTAGAATACAGAGCACTGGATTCAGAACTTCGTAATTTTGATGCCTTTATATTGAAGTTTCTTGAAGTTGCATCTTCTTAATAAAACTGTTAAACTTTCAGCCTCAGTATCCATTGCTCACATATCTGTTTTCTCCATTTTTAGAGCAAGCGTACCTGGACACCCCAGCACAAATTAAGGTGCCCCCAACTCACACCCTCGAACATTCTGTGCAGGCTCCCTGAGCTCTGTGCTCAGCCCCCTGCCTTTTTGCCCCTTAATAAATCTCCCTCTAACATGGGTAAAAATGACTATTCCCACTCCATTAAGTGGAACAGTGCAGAAAGTGTTGGATAGCGTCAGGATAAAATGTACTTTTCCCACTAAATGATCAAAAAAGTAGGGAACGTGTTGGATAGCAGAGGGGTAACAGCTACTATTCTCACTCTAGTGCGTGCAACAGTAGGGAAAGTGTTGGATCAATCAGTCAATCAATCAATCAATCAATCAATCAATCAATCAATCAATCAATCAAAGCATTTATATAGCGCACTACTCATCCGGGGGGTCTCAAGGCGCTGGGGGGGGTCCGCTACTGCTCGAACAGCCAGGTCTTGAGTTGCTTCCTGAAGGCGAGGTGGTCTTGGGTCAGGCGGATGTGGGTCGGAAGGGAGTTCCAAGTCTTGGCGGCCAGGTAGGAGAAGGACCTTCCTCCTGTGGTGGCTCTTCGGATGCGAGGGACGGCGGCGAGGGCGTGGCTGGTCGATCGAAGCTGGCGTTTGGGAGCGTAGAAGTTGAGGCGGCTGTTGAGGTATCCCGGGCCTTGGTTGTGTAGGGCTTTGTGTGCGTGGGTGAGGAGCCGGAAGGTGCTTCTCTTGTTGACCGGGAGCCACTGCAGGTCTCTCAGGTGTCCGGAAATGTGGCTGCGGCGGGGGATGTCCAGGATGAGTCGTGCTGAGGTGTTCTGGATACGCTGGAGTCTCTTCTGGAGTTTGGCGGTGGTTCCGGCGTAGAGGGAGTTGCCGTAGTCCAGACGGCTGGTGACGAGGGCCTGGGTGACCGTCTTCCTGGTCTCGGTGGGGATCCATCGGAAGATCTTACGTAGCATGCGCAGGATGTTGAAGCACGACGAGGAGACGGCGTTGACTTGTCTGGTCATGGAGAGGGAGGAGTCCAGGATGAAGCCCAGGTTGCGTGCGTGGTCCGTGGGTTTGGGTGTGCTGCCCAGGGCGGGGGGCCACCAGGAGTCGTCCCAGGCGGAGGGTGAAGATCCCAGGATGAGGACTTCCGTCTTGTCCGAGTTCAGTTTCAGGCGACTGTTCATCATCCACTTGGCAACGTCTGTCATCCCTTCATGTAGGTTGGCTCTGGCGGTGGCGGGGTCGTTGGTGAGGGAGAGGATCAGCTAGGTGTCGTCGGCGTAGGAGATGATGTTGAGGTTGTGCTGGCGTGCGATGGCTGCGAGGGGGCTCATGTAGACGTTGAAGAGTGTTGGGCTGAGCGAGGAGCCTTGAGGGACGCCGCAGATGACTTCGGTGGCCTCCGATCTGAACGGGGGGAGGCGGACTCTCTGTGTCCTTCCGGCGAGGAAGGAGATGATCCACTCCAGTGCCTTCTCCTGGATTCCGACGTTGCCGAGGCACTGTACTAGGGTACGGTGGCAGACAGTGTCGAAGGCCGCGGAGAGGTCCGGGAGGATGAGGGCCGCTGTTTCTCCGTTGTCGAGCAGGGCTCGGATGTCATCAGTAGCTGCGATCAGGGCGGTCTCGGTGCTGTGGTTGGCCCGGAAGCCAGACTGCGAGAGGTCGAGGGAGCCGTTCGTCTCGAGGAAGGCGGCCAGTTGTTTGTTGACGGTCTTCTCGATGACTTTTGCCGGAAACGGGAGCAGCGAGATGGGGCGGTAGTTCTTGAGGTCGGTGGGGTCGGCTGATGGCTTCTTAAGTAGGGCGCTGAGTTCGGCGTGCTTCCAGCTCTCCGGGAAGGTAGCGGTGATGAAGGAGGTGTTGATGATGTCCCGCAGGTGGGGTGCGATGACAGCGTCGGCCTTGTTGAAGACCTGGTGGGGGCAGGGGTCTGTCGGAGATCCGGAGTGGATGGAGTTCATCGTGTTGACGGTGTCTTTGGTGCTGATCGGGGTCCACGCGCGGAGGGTGGTTGTGGGGGGCGGTGGTTCGGTCGTGGCGTGCGTCGGTTGAGTGCTGAAGCTGTTGTGTATGTCCGCGATCTTGTTGTGGAAGTAGGAGGTGAGGGAGTTGCAGAGGTCTTGTGAAGGGGTGATGTCGTTGTTTCCGGCGTTGGGGTTGGAGAGCTCTTTCACGATGTTGAAGAGTTCTTTGCTGTTGTGTGCGTTGTTGTCTAGTCGTTCCTTGAATGTGGTTTTCTTGGTGGCGTGGATAAGTTGGTGGTGTTTTCGGGTGGCGAGCTTGAGGGCAGTCATGTTGTCCGGTGTTGGGTCTCTGCGCCAGGTTTTCTCGAGTGCTCTGCAGTTCTTCTTGGAGCTCTTGAGTTCGTCGTTAAACCATGGTGCTTTCTTGCTGCCGGGTCTGCTCGGCGGGGTCTTCAGAGGGGCGAGGTCGTCTGCGCAGTCGCTGATCCATTTCGTGAGGTTGGTGGCTGCTTGGCTGGGGTTCGTTGTGCTGGTGGGAGGGTTCTTGCTCAGGGAGGTAGCGAGCTGGTCAGCAGTGATCTTGTTCCAGCTTCTGCGGGGAACCTGTTGCTGGTGATGGTGGACCGTGGTCCTCCTGAAGCTGAAGTGGACGCAGCTGTGGTCCGTCCAGTGGAGTCCCGTGGCGTGGCTGAAGGCGATGTCCTTGCTGGAAGAGAAAACCGGGTCGAGTGTGTGTCCGGCGTAGTGGGTGGGGGTGGTCACCAGTTGCTTGAGTCCGAGGTTGGCGAGGTTGTCCAGCAGGGTGGTGGTGTTGCGGTCGTTGTTGTTCTCCAGGTGGAAGTTGAGGTCCCCGAGGAGGATGTAGTCGGCGGAGGGGAGGGCGTGCGGGCTGATGAAGTCGGCGATGTCTTCGCTGAATTGTGTGCGTGGTCCCGGGGGTCTGTAGATGAGGGTGCCTCTGAGGGTGGTCTTGGGGTTGATGTGGATCTGGAAGTGCAGGTGTTCGGCGGGTGCGAGGGTGTCGTCGGTGTCGGTCGTGATGCGGATGGTGTTCTTGTGGATGATGGCGATGCCTCCTCCTGTCTGGTTGACGCGGTCCCTCCAGATGATCTTGTAGCCGTCCGGAATGGCGATGACGATGTCGGGCGCTGAGAAGGCGTTCATCCAGGTTTCCGTGAGGAAGGCGACGTCTGGGGCTGAGGTGTCGAGCAGGTTCCAGAGCTCGACGGCGTGTCTGTGGACGGAGCGGGTGTTGAGCAGGATGCACTTCAGGTGGGTGCTGCTGGAGTTTGGCTTGGTGGGTGCTGGTGTAGCGTGGGTCCGGTTGCAGGTGATGGATGGCATAGGAGTAACAATTACAATTCTCACTCCAGTCAGTTCAAAATTAACGGCGTTAGAACACTTTGCACAGATTGGTTTGTGACCTCAGGTCTCAGAGATGCTTTGAACCCCCTCATTGGCAAGTGAGCAGTAAGTATACATCAACAATTCAACACATTAAAACAAAAGGAAGGTAATGATAGATACCCCTCAGGAGTGTTAAATCAGGACTGGGTGTGAGAGCAGCTGCGAGCCTCTTCTGTGAACAACATGTTTTCAAAAGGCACAGTGCGGCTCCAGGGCAAAAATGCAGAACAGGCTAGATCAATGCCCTGTGGCGTAAATCTTAAAGCAAACCTACATGGAAAACACTTCAAAATGAAGGCATTACATTCAGAATTATTTCTGGCAGAATCAGTTTTATGTTATTATCCAGAATATCACCAAACTTTTTCACAGTAAGCTCTAGGCATGAAGGAATAAACCCACCGACCAGTAATGTTGAAATATTTGGGTACCAGTGGGTCCGTAGCACTATCCGGGCATGGTTTCAGATCATGGCTTTGAACTCTTCTATTGGTGATGTGTGACACAGAGGAGTCTAAACTAATGACAGTCATCAGAATATGGTATTACTTTCACAAAGTGTCAATATATACAAATATATATAAATATATATATGTATTACCTACTGGCGGTCGGTAGTATGAAGTTATAGTTAGGACCTACTTTCCATGGGAAATCCACAACATTCTATTTGGAATAACTTTGGGTGCCGGTTGACAAATATTTGCTATATTTTTAAAACTAGTGGGGCGCTCCGGTCTGCTCCTATCCTGAAAGTCTTGGGGTGATTCGAGAAGTGGGGGCTGAGAAAAAAGGGCGGTCCCAAAACGTGTTTTCCCCATGCATTTTTCCATAGGAACCGTTCATCACGGCTACAGCCCGAACTGCTGAATGGAATTACATCAAATTTGGCAAAGAGTTAGTCCTTGGTTCAGACTTATGCCTTTTGCTTAAATGGTGTAAATTCATTCAATAGTTCCTCAGAAAATGACAATTAAATGTACATACATATCTATGACCGCAGTCGATCCTGAGCGCACCCAAAGCGCACTGTCCCGATCATGCGCTGAATGCTAATTGGCTGTCAAATGGTTGTCAACATTTGCAACAAGGAAGTGTTGGCAGCCATTTTGTGCCTCAGTAGAAGCGAAGATCTAGAACTTAGTGGAACAAGTGTTTAAAACGTATACATGGGGCAGGTTAGAAATATCTTGACCCTCCAGACCTGCTTAGAGGGTCCCACAAGTACCCCTAGGGCCCAAAAAGTTTTCATTTTGTTTAAAACTGAGAAATGTGCGCAGGGTGCATGGATCCACCGTAAACAAAATAAAAACGAATCGCAGGCTCCTGTGCATGTTTAAAAATTAGCTACCTGGGAGGGTTAAATCCCGTGGTCTAAAATATTACATTTGATGGGGGTTCAGAGGGGCCTTGTAGCCGGGGGACCACCATTCCTCGGTGCTACAAAATAAATGGGTGAGGGAGCTCAAAGTTCCGACTAAGCCCTGGGGATTACCACCCTCTGGGTCTTTTTAAATTTTGGGAGGGGGGGCCACGTGGTCCCCATTCTGCAGCAGTCAAAAGTCTTGGGCAACACCACCGCCCAGGAGTGGCTCCTGCTGTGTCTTGGGGTGCCTACCCCTGGGACACTGCTGTTTGCTATTTCGCCGCAATTAAAAAAAAAAAGCCAACAATGAGGTAAAAATTATATTGCCCTGTTTACTAGGTGACGCTAAGATGCATTAACGCATGTTAGCAGACGGTTTGCTAACGGTTCACCTCTTACCTCCAATGAGTTGCAATGTAGGCGTTCCCAGTGGCAAGGTAGGTGTTCCTATGAGAATAGAACATGGTAGAGCGAGGTATGACAACAGCGTTGTATTTACACGGCGGCCCTGGATTTGAGGACCGATAGCAAAACTCTTGGTAAATGCGGTTTATGTTGGATCCTAACATGTCAAGTCAAGTCAAGTCAAGTCATAAATTTGGATAGCGCGCTATTCACCCAGAGGGTCTCAAGGCGCTTAAGGGAAGAGGGGTTCGCTACTGATCGAACAGCCAGGTCTTGAGTTGTTTTCTGAAGGAGAGGTGGTTCTGTGTAAGACGGATATGGGTGGGGAGGAAGTTCCAGGTCTTGGCCGGCAAGTAGGAGAAGGATCTTCCTCCCATGGTGGCTCTTCGGATACGTGGATTCGTGGCGAGGGCTTGGTTGTACGATCGTAGTTGATGGGTGGGGGTGTCTGTTCTGAAGTAGACTGAAGCATTTTTAATATGCCAGGTGGATTGATATGTTAAGTCCACAGTCTTTTATTAACAAGCTTTTTGCTTGCAAACATGAATTATCGCTGTATTTCCCGCGATATTGGGGGCATATTTACAAGGACAGCGTTAAAATCATTGTTGCTTTAGCATTAGGAAAGTGCTTTTAAAGCGGCCATAATGGTCTTAATAATAGGCTTTTGAGAATTTGTGCGAATTCCAATAGAAGTCCAGGGTTACACATGAACATTTTAACGCTGTCCTTGTAAATATGCCCATTACAGACTCATAATTTTTCTGTACTACTAATTTTGTATTGTTCCTCAGGATCCCATCAGCGTATATACAACGTTGTTGACTGTGGGTGGAGGCCCAATGTCCCTACGGTCCCAGTCAGCTCCCTGCATCCTTCGGAAGCCACCATTTCTTTTCCACATGGGGACCTGCTAATATGCAGCTCCCCGTGAGGAAAAGCATTCTGGTTTGCATTTTAAAATAGAGAGTAGGTTTTCGTGTTCTCTCTTTTAAAATGCAAACCTCGTTTGCTATGGCAGGGCGGGAGCCTCGGCTCTCGCCCTGCCATAGCAAACAGCAGTGTTAAAAAAATCTTCTGGTAAGACAACAAAGGATTTTGAAGTTCATTATCGCCGTTTTAGTTGTAGTCTGGTGCTGCTTAAGCGGCGATAATTTTAACGCTGTCCTTGTAAATAGGCCCCTAAGTTTTGGAATGTCGACAATCCCGTCTCCCATTTAAATAGGGTCAAAGTATTTAGTGCACACTGTGAATCATGAAACAACAGTGTCTGATTGTGATCGATAAAGAATTGTCCATTGTTGAGTACACAGTAGGCAAATAGTATATGGGGTTTTGTAACGTCAGTGGCTATTCCTCGAGCCCTCTCTCGATGCTAATTCGAAGAGTTGTGTACTTCTTTTGCTCATAATGTACATAGTGTTCTGTTGTCTCAGTTTGCTTTCCCCTTTGTCATGTAGAAAATTCTGGGTAAATATACCGGCTTATGTACAGCCAGTACCTCTCAACCCTACCCCCAAACTGCTTACTGCCTGTTACCATAGTAACAGTTCATGGAACACTTACCTGAGCACACAAGTCACAAGTTTACCAAACAATGTTGCTAATCCAAACAGCAAGTGTACTGGACTCTTTAAAATGTTCCATAGGAACCGTTAATCGCAGCTGCAAACTATGGTAAAGAGCTGGTAAAGAGTTAGCCTCAGAATTATACTTCTAGTTATAAACATCATTTCTACTTTTGATTTTTAAATCTTCTCTAAGCATATGAATATCACACTACATAATAAACTGAAATGTTGTCAGAAAAAGAAGACGTATACACTCAGTTTTCTTTTAATTACTTTTTTTAAAAACAAGATTAAATAGATAGAAATGTAACTTTAACGTAACAGTATAATAAACAAAATGTGATAGGGACTCCAAAGGTCCACCAGGTTTCAGGGATGTTATAGTTAGTTGGACATTTAACTCGTACAAGACCAGAAAAATTCAGCCGCTATAGTTAGTTGAGCTAACTACAACTCACATCCCCGCAATGCACTGCTGATGATGTCACATATGACATCACTCATGACATGGTCAGTGAGATCACTGATGGCTTCTCAAATGACATCACTGATAAAATCACTGATAACATCATCCAGCAACTGATTTCTTTTTTTAAAGTTTCATTTATACATATGACAAGGTGTATTGATGAATGAGTGGGTGTATGAGTATCTTAATGGATAAGTTAGTAGGTGTGTAACTGACTGTATAAGTGAGTGATTAAATGTGTCTTAGTGAATGCATGGGTAAGTGACTAATCTGTGTGAATGTCTGTATCAGTCTTTCACTTGGTATGTAAGTGGCTGTATGGGTTGGTGAGTATCTACATGACTATCTATATAGGTTAATGATTGGTTATCTGAGTACCTGTATGGGTGCCTTAGTCTCTGTGTGGGTGAGTGTGGGGTGTGTGACTCCCTGCATGGATGTGTGAGTGGGTGATTCACTGGGTGTTTGGGTTCAAGAGTATATCTGTGAGGGGTTTTGTGGGTTGGTGAGTGTGTGTATGACTGTGTTGGTGAGTGAATGGATGTCTCAGTATGACATGTGTGAGTAACTACATAAGTGATGAAGAAACTGAAATTTTCATTCTCAGGGAATACTTACTAATATCAATAAAGAACTTGGCACAGAAGCTGAAATATGAAAAGACATCTTTATTAAACTTTCAATAAGTGAGGCTACGTCACCCAGCTGCCTTAGCAACTGAATGAGGCAGTCTCCGGAATACAGAGAACAAAGGCATTTTATATGTTTTAGGGTTACATTACTCAGCACAAAAGTAAGGGGCAGTCCTAGCTTTTGCAAGCATGCAAAAAACCCAACAATCCTTCTTACACAATCTGAACAAACCCATAATAAAAACGGGCACATCCCCATCATAAACAGGCCGTAAAGAAAGGAGCAGAGACAGGTGTGAGTAAGATAAGACATAGTTGTGTGCAATAAAGGTTTATGATGTCCTGTGCCTTGATGCTTAATCTTGATCAGCTACTGGGAAAAGAACTGGCCTAACAGGTTTGGCTTCAGGCAGGAGGGACCATTCGCTCGGGTCATTCAGAAGTCAGCTAAAGTCATCAGCCTATGTGAGGGCAACTACAAAATGGCTGCCATGCACAAAATGGAACCCAAGGATTCAGAACGAAATCTTCAAATACACAGTGAATCCATCGGTGTAACATGATGAAAACACTCATACTTGCTGAGCTCACTGTTTACGGTTCGCTGTTACCAAAATTGTAACAGAACCACGACCTTTATGACCCAGGTTCAGAATTCACAGAACCTCAGTGAAAGGCAGTATATGTGAGTATTGGAGTATATAAGTGACTATATCTGAAAGTGAGTGATAGTGAGAATGACTGTATGGATGAGTGTTTGCTTGTGTCAATGATTATAGAAGAGAGAAAGTATGTGTTGGTATCTGTATGAATAAGTGAGGTGGTGTGTGTATAACTGTATAATGAGTAAATTGCAGTCTGATTGATTCTTTGAGTGAGTATTTGTATAGGTGTATGAGTGCATATATCAGTGGCTGTATTTATGAGTGACTGCATGTATGAGTAACTGTATAGGTGAGTGGATGTCTGTGTAGACCTATGAAACAGTTAGTGGGGATGTACTAACTGGTATTGGTGTGTCTATGGTTCGAGAATGGTAGTTTGTATTTTAGAGTAGGTGTATGAAAGGTTATATAAGGGTGTGATTAGGTGCATCAGATATTAAGTGGATGATATCATCAGTGATGTCATTTGAGATGTCATAAGTGATGTCATCAGTGATGTCACTGACCATGTCATGAGTGATGTAATATATGACATCATCAGCAGTGCATTGCGGGCGTGAGTTATAGTTAGGTCAACTAACTTTCTCTGTTTTTGTACCAGTGAAATGTCTAAAAATGTCTAAATAACTATACCGTCCATCAACACTGTGGTTTTTTCAGTGAATTTCTGTTTTTTAAATGCTAATTTCTAACTTTAACTTTCCTGAAACCTATGTTTTTTTTGTTGTTAATTTCAAAGGTCTTTTAAATGCTAATTTCTAACTATGCCTACAGAGGTAGGACATGTGCAGAAAGAGGAAAGACAGGCGCAAAAAGAAGCAAAAGAAATGCAGAAAGAGGCAACAGAAGTCCAGAAAGACGAAGAAAAGTGCAAAAAGAAGCAAGAGATATCTACAGAGGTACCACTGTTGGAAAGAACCAACAGAGGTACAGCAAGAGGCCAAGTTGCAAAGTCATCCTGTGACCCCCAACTTTTTGCTGACTGGTACTGGTGGTAACTGACTCTGACTAAACAGGCCCGGAGCTAATGCTATGCTGATAGACATTTAGAATACGGTGAAAACACATGCATACACTAGGGTACACTATGGGTTGGGGTACCCCTTTGATTAGCATAACCTCCGCTGTAAGATGCTAGTACATAATAGGGAAGGGGATTAAAACTACATCTAACTCAGAGTTGTAGAAAGAGGCAATAGAATACCAGAAAGAAGCAACAGAGGTATAGAAAGAAGCAACAGAAGTGCAAAAAGTGGCAACTAAGGAGAGGAAAGATTGAACAGAGGTGCAGAAAGAGGAAAGTGAGGTGCAGAAAGGGGCAACAGAAATGCAGAAAGAAGCAACAGAGTGTGCAGAAAGAGGCAAAAGGATAACAGAAAGAGGTAAGAAAAGTGTAGAAAGAGGCAACAGAGGTACAGAAAGAGGCAAGAGAGGTGCAGAAACAGGCACATGGACTTGATGTCTCTGTAGGAGCACTTGAACGTGGAATTGATATCTCTATAGGAGCACTTGTACATGGACTTGAAGCCTCTGTAGGAACACTTGAATATGGACTTGAAGCCTCTGTAGGGACACTTGAACGTGGGATTGATATCTCTATAGGAGCACTTGAACATGGACATGATGTCTCTGTAGGAGCACTTGAAAATGGACTTGAAGCCTCTGTAGGACCACTTGAACACTGTCTTGATGTCTCAGTAGGAGCACTTGAACACGGACCTGAGATCGCTGTAGGAGCACTATAACACAGACTTGATGTCTCTGTAGGAGCACTTAAACATGGACTGGACGTCTCTGCAGTAGGCACTTGAACATGGACTTGAAGCCTCTGTAGGAGCAATTGAACATGGTCTTGAAGCCTTTGTAGGAACAATTGAATGTGGACTTGATGTCTCTGTAGGAGCACTTGACATGGACTTGATGTCTCTGTAGGAGCACTTTAACATCGACTTGATGTCTCTGTAGGAACACTTAAACATGGACTTGATGTCTCTATAGGAGCACTTGAACATGGACTTGGTGTCTCTACAGGAGCACTTGAACATGGACTCGATGTCTCTGTAGGAGCACTTGAACGTGGCCTCGAGGTCTCTATAGGAGCACTTGAACGTGGCCTCGAGGTCTCTATAGGAGCACTTGAACATGGACTTGAAGCCTCTGCAGGAGCACTTGAACGTGGCCTCGAGGTCTCTATAGGAGCACTTGAACGTGGCCTCGAGGTCTCTATAGGAGCACTTGAACATGGACTTGAAGCCTCTGTAGGATCTTTTGAATATGGACTTGAAGTCTCTATAGGAGCACTTGAATATGAACTTGATGTCTCTGTAGGAGTTCTTGAACATGGACTTGAGATCTCTGTAGGAGCACTTGAATATGGACTTGATGTCTCTGTGGGATCTTTTGAATATGGACTTGATGTCGTTGTAGGATCTTTTGAATATGGACTTGATGTCTCTATAGGAGCACTTGAATATGAACTTGATGTCTCTGCAGGAGCGCTTGAACATGGACTTGAGATCCCTGTAGGAGCACTTGAATATGGACTTGATGTCTCTGTAGGATCTTTTGAATATGGACTTGATGTCTCTGTAGGATCTTTTGAATATGGACTTGATGTCTCTTTAGGAGCACTTGAACATGGACTTGAGGTCTCTGGAGAAGCGCTTGAACATGGACTTGATGTCTCTGTAGGAGCACTTGATATGGACTTGATGTCTCTGTCGGAGCACCTGAACATGGACTTGATGTTTATACAGGAAACCCTGAACATCAATTTGATGTTTTTATATTAACTTGAACATTTTCTTGAAGTAACGGTACTAATACAGGCAATTAGTTATAACCAGTTTATGAGGTATTTTGAGAGAATCATATGAACTTTTCTATTGTATTTATATAGCACTTACTACCCCTGACAAGGCATCTCAGAGCTTTTTGGTGCTAGAACGCTACTCTGGAACACAAAAAACATATGCTGTGATGCACTACACAAATGCTTAAATATATGGTAACAAATGGTATGTAGGAAATAAATATTTAATGCACCTAGATTTGCTTGGCAGTGCCATGGCCTATGAGTAATGTTCCCACCCAGGGAGAATACAGTGCAATCTCTTATTAGGGTGTTACAGTTTTTTGATGTTCTGTGTTGCAAGAGATGTTTTTGCCTCATGATGTTTGCCATGCCACTCAGAACTGATGCAGACACAGATGCCGTTCTACGGTGGTCACAAGTTGGTAGTTAGGACAAGGTTTTTTCTTGTGAAAATTAAATTACCCTTTGAAATTAATGCATGTTCATCTAAAGTGCAGCACTTAGCCTCCTTTAATACCAGCTTGCTAGCCACCATAAACCACCTAGCCCCTCTGAAACAATGCCCTACCATTAATAAGTGCTGAGTTGAGAAAGTCCTGGTATCTCAGTACTGGATAGTATTACCCAATTTGAAACATATAATAATTTCGGAGGAGGATTACTCGAGGCTCAGGACCTCTAAGACCTCAAAAGTGGTTCATGCAAACTGTTTTTTGAGTTGGTGCTCCTCCATTGTATTTGAGAAAAGTCAGCAAAGAAAAGAGTTGGAGGCCTCTTTTTTGGAACAGCTTAATGTGTTTATTTTCAATAAATCTTCTTTAGAAGAATCCAATTAGTTCAGAATCTCATTGGGGACACTTCGATCCCAAACAAGCAACTGCTGTGGCTCTATTGGTGCTCACAAGGCACCTCTGTTTCGCAGAGAGAGATTTAAAGAGGCATGGGTGGTTTGACTGTGTGCGGGCAGGGAAACAGCATTGTCTGCCTCCACCAAGCTGTGATGTCTAGCCTGGCATCGCGTTAGTGGCACAATGAGCCATTTCCCATTTTGACCAAATACCAGACTCACCCCTTTTCTTGCTTTGGCACAGTCTGGCATGGTTATCATGGCCGCCTGTGAGCTGGCAGGGCAGCAAGTCAGACAGCCCTAAGCAGTCAATTGGGCACCCAGACCATTCAGCCTGAGACAAATGCCTCACTGTGCTCTCTGTATTCCCCACCAGAGGAGGGACGCTCAGCTCCCCAAAACAGGAATATATTATTGAGAATAAACAGTCCTCCCCCACCCCAGCCACTTGTAAAGTTTATTATCTCAAAACATATGGCTTTTGGCTGGTTCATGAAGGCCTTATTCAACATAGAGCTTGAGGGGTTTAATATGGACCAGGTCAAGCCCCCACTCACTGAATACTACACAATATATTTGACCTGACCCTTATGTGTGGAGTAGATGACTTATGACCACATGTGTATATGTATTCACTAAGTATTTATGTAACACACTGGCACTTGTCAAAGTCCAAAGTTTGCCAACATAGGTCCCTGCTCTCTTATAAGTTGCGTCCCCTACCTGCACTCATCTCAATGTGTAGTGTATCATCGATCATTCTACACTATCGTGAAAAAACTACACATGTACTATACAAAAAACAGAGACAAAAATAGTGCACAAAAGTATGGTGGGCCTCATGGAAGTAACCCCATGTTAGTCCACTGATAGATTCTCACCAGTGGACTCTGGTTCTCATCATTAGCACTTCCATACCAAACAAAAAAGTGTTAAGTCAAAAAAACTAGTTTTATATATATGTATATGCAGTGTGCAAGTGCGGTAAGCAAATACTATTCCTAATCAGTGAGTTGTTATTAGTTGATAAGATAAGCTATAGGACGTGTCTCCCTATTGCTTAATTCCTGACCCCGAACAATGTGAGACCTACTGCTGTTAGGACCACCTAGCTAAACCAACACTAGCTACCATTCTTTAT
This sequence comes from Lissotriton helveticus, assembly GCF_964261635.1. NCBI lineage: Eukaryota > Metazoa > Chordata > Amphibia > Caudata > Salamandridae > Lissotriton > Lissotriton helveticus. The sequence continues at coordinate 56,391,589 of NC_136059.1, forward strand.
TTTGCTCGGTTAAAAGACACTCAGTTGCCTTCCAATTTTAGAGGGCCAACATGTTTCATTGCCTTTGATCATTTTTTGCAATTTCTTCAGGGCAAGGGTCAGTTCTGTGGTTCTGAAAATTCTGGACTCGTGTAATAAACTTTGTTGTAGTACGACAATTTTGGTATCAAAAGACCGAGAATGGCTAGTACACTATGTACAAGCATTTTCGTCATATTCGAGTAACGATTTCACCTCGAAATCGTAATTCTCGTCCTGAACCCTTGGCTTCCATTTTGTGTACGGCAGCCATTTTGTGAGTTGCCCTCACATAGGCCAATGATTACAGTCAAACATGATTCTGAAGGACACGTACACCTTTGTTGGCTTCTCTTTGACCTGGGCAAGCTGGAACCATTGCCCCAGGCCGAACCTGCCCGGCCAGTTCCTTTCCCAGTGGCCGAGCGAGATAGCATCAAGGCACAGCCTACCATAAACCTTTTCATCGCACACACACCCTGCCTAATCTTGCTCACACCTGTCTCTGTTTCTTTCTCTACGACTTGCTTTACGAGGAGGAGGTGCCCGTTTTTATTGGGGGTCCAGCGATATCTGATGAAAATGTTGGGCCTTGCCGGGTAATTTGTTGTGGGCTGGACGAACTGAAATATGGGCTTTTCATCATGACTCTGCTTTTCCTTTTTAGTGAAAACATGTGAATGATCTACCGAAATGTGAAGAATGTTTGCCTAAAGCGTAATTGTTAGACCTGACATCATTGGCATGAGTCTCTCCTCCATTTTTTCTGTTTGCCTCCTCTGTTTACGATGTTTTTGCTGGTATATTGCTTTGGGCACTGTGCCACTGCTGATCAGTGCCACAGTGCAAGTGCTCCCTATGTGAAATTGATGTATTGATTGAATTCCATGTTTGGCTTATTTGGTTTACTGTCAGTCCCTAGTAGAGTGCACAGGAGTGCCAGGGCTTGTAAATACAAATGCTGCTAGTGGGCTTGCCGCACGTGTTGTGCCACCCACAAGAGCGGCCTAGTAAAAGTATGTCTGAAGGTCTACCATTGCTAGACCAGGTGCAGTCTGACTGTCACGAGGACTGCGCAAGTACACCTACTTGCCAGTCCCTGAACCTTCCCTTAACTTCATTTTAGTCACCCCTATGGTAGGCCCAAGGGCAGGGTGCATTATAAGAATAAGGTAGGATAAGCCTGACAAGGTTGGCATGTCCTAATAGTGAATTACAGCCATATTCGTTTTTCACTATTGTAAGGTAACCTGCTCTCCATCAGTTAGAATGAGCTGCCAGGATTATTAATGCTATAATCCTAGCGGGCTTGGGGAGCATGGTGCAATGTCGAGTTTGGTATCCCTGAACTCAGGGTTTAATAACGCATCCGTTTGGGTGGATGGTTTTTAGACTCTGTGTTTGAAAATAGCACTTTTAGAAAGTAGCTATTTTCTTGTCTAACTGTCTACCGGTCTCTGCTGGTTCTGGTGTGCGTGTGACAGGAGCTGGGTGGCTCCAGAGGTCTGAATGAGTCAGTGTGGGATGAGTGGGGCATTTGCATTGAGAGTAGGGGAAGAGTAGCTCCTGATAGCCTGCCCTGCCTGATACAATGCTGGCTCCGCCCCCCTGCCAGGCGACTGATGACTCTGTCCCTGCCAGTGACAATGCTGGCTCCGCTCCTGCTGGGCGGCTGAAGACTCTGCCCTGCACAGTGAATAGGCCAGGTGCCTAGGCCTGGCAACACCCACAACAAACCCAGGATGGGGGGAAATTCCCCTGCATGGACAAAGGGATCAAAGCCAAAAAGGGGTATAAGAGAAGGACCCCTGAACCAAGAATTTAGATCACTTCTGACAAGGAAACCTGAACCAAGGACAAGAAGCCTGCTGATCCAAGGACTGCCTACCCCTTCTGCCAGAGTGATGTTTGTTGGGGGAATCCTGCAGTTGCTTCTTTATTTTTGCCAAGGAACCAGGAGAGAGGAACTGAGTGTGTACTCTCAAACTTGCTAAGAAAATCTCCAAGGGCTGGAAGAAGTGCCAGCCTCCTGTTGAAGTCACAGGGTCAAAGGACTTCATTTGTTTGTTGAAAGTGCTTGTTGCTGGAACCTGAAATCCAGCACCTCTGAAGAATCCAGCAATCTCGACGCCGACGGACGCCGCCGAATCCAGCTCGACATCGTGAGTAACGGCTCCAGTGTCCCGCACCTTCGACGCTGGCCGCCGGGCCCGATCGACGCCAGTAGCGACGCCAGTGAGTAGCGAGTTCGGCTCCAGCTCCAAGTGACCCTGTGTCGATACCGCCGCTGATCGCATCGACGCCGAGCCCTCTCGACGCCGTGAGCGCTGCTCACTCTTGCAACATCGACATCGACGACGCCGTATCCTGCTTCATCCCGTGAGCGCTGCTCCCGCCTGACTTCGGTCGCCGCCGCTGCAGATCCCCCCGACTCCGAGGCCCGATCGACGCCGAAGACGCGACGCCGGACATCTCAACGCCGCTGATCATCGAGTGCTTCACTTTTCCAAGGTACTGTGTTGTTGGGGTCTGTGCGACTCCGGGCTCGACGTAGCGCTCCTCGCGGTCGACGCCGAACCTTTGGATTAACTTTGCCTCGACATCGTGTGACTCCCGTGTGGGTTACATTGTTGCCAAGAACTGTGTTTTAAAGAAGAAGAGTTGCTTTTGTTACTAAAGACTTTGTGCTAAGAAGAAACCGTGCTTGAACTACTATTTTTCCTTCCAAGAGTATTTATTAAGACTGTGGTATATTTTTGTCGTTATTTGGTCTTGTGCTAAGCCTGATATAAAAATACTTATTTTTATAATACTACTGTGTCGTTTCCATTTGTAGTGTATTCACTTTATTACTGTATGTGGTCATAAATGCTTAACGCACTGCCTCTGAGATAAGCCTGTCTGCTTTGCCAAGCTACCAAGGGGGTGAGCAGGGGTTATCTAAGTGTGTGATCCCCTTGCCCTGACTAGAAAAGGTGTGTCCCTATTTGTCAGAAGTGTATACCTCTGCCTACTAGAGACAGCCGCTTCTAACAGTAATATTTTGTATAAAAAGAGAGGGCTAGCTTTGTAAGATTGAGCAGTCTCCTGAGAATATACACCGTGTTGTACTTCTAGGATGCCTGTTACTTGGTTGCAGCCAATAAATTCGATCTTTGACTTCACCGAGAAGACTCTGAGTTTCTGTGTCTGAATCAGGAAAGTACCCGAAGTCTTTGGGTGTTGTCCCTGGCACCGCTGGGTTACCGGTTCGGTACCGGTTCTGAAAAACCCTGTACTTCAGTTGGCGACCAATGTGGGGCGATACCAGTGGTACCGGTCCAAGCAGAGGTTCGTGAGGAGCTTCGTGTGAAAATTCTGGAGGAAGGCCGCCACTTCATCGACCCCTGCATGTCGACGTGGTCCGAAAGTCTTTGCTGCGAGGTTCCCTGCATCCCGACGGCTACGAAGGACTGCTGCCCTGGCTATCGCCCTGATTTGGACCCTTGACGATTGGTAGAGCGAAACGATAGACGAGTCTTCCGGTGACGTTATCGATACCTCAGTTAAGTATAAGTGGAGCGTCTCCCAGTCCTTAGTTGGTTCTTAGTTTTGGGTATCCCTTCGGGATCTTTGATTTGGAACTTGCAAGTACCAAAGCCGAAGGACTCCACGAGAATATCGTATTCGATAATCCTTTGAAGTTTGAAGCTAGACTAGAGAGCGAAGATGCCTGGTCTTAGCAGACTTGGAAATTTGTTTTGTCTTGGTTGTAATATTAGGGATTCCCGATTGGAGGACTCGTGTCCGGTTCCTCTGATTGGAACTCCAACCTATGAACTGTATGTGAAACATGGAGTAGGCCCCATCACATACAATGAAGTGTGGATCAAATACACCAGAAAGGATGGTGTTTTAAAATGGCCCCAATATGGTAGCTTTGACACGGAAATCTTAGATAATCTCGAAGTTAAACTCTTCAAGAAGACAGCCCGGCCGACGATGTTTGACTCTTTCCGCCTATGGCGTAAGGAAGCCAAACAGAAGGAAATTAAATTAGCGAAGAAAAATAAGAGAGAAAGGGGTATCTCGATAATGCAAGCTGCTATGCATTACAAAGATAACGAAGAAGAACAGATGAGTGAGCAGTTGCACAGGCAACGTAACATGGTAATCCATAAATGCTATCCAGTTTTGCCGCCTGTTCAGCAAGATGCAGCAAAAGACCTTGAAAAAGATCCCCTAATGTCACATTTGTTAAGTTCGCCACCCCCTTATGCGCAGAATGCTACGGCACCTCCACAACCTTTAGTTGCGCAACCTTTCGTTGTTGTGCCTCCTGCTCCTCCACAGCCACCAGCTGTTCTCCAGTTGGTTCCTGTTCCTCCGGTGCAGCCTCCTCAAGGGCCACCGGCTTTGACATCTGCTCTGCCTTTTCTTCCTACGACTTTAACTACTATACTGACTACCACTCCTGGTATTTCTCCTGACACTGCATCTGCATCTGCCTTGCCTCACCCTGCTTTTCCGCTTGTCTTTTCATCGACTTCTCCTTCTGTTCGACAAAGAGTGGCTAGCACTGTCACTAGTCTTCTATATCCTCTCTTTGGAGCAACAAATGTGACTCCTGTCACTGAGCGTAAACAGTTGCGTAGTCAACTGCCTGATTCTAGGGAGAAGGAAACATTGAATTATTTGGCACATAGATGGGTTACTGACCCGGCAAAATACGATCTAGAATCTGTCATGGATGTCTTCCATCAGTGGGAAGAACCAAAGCAGAGATACGTTTTTGAGAAAATGTGTTCTTTCCTTTCTGAGGATTTAGAGGAAAATGATTTGGAGCCCAATCCGTCTGAGTTGTGCCGTGTACGGTTCGAGTTTGGGAAAGGCGCAATTGTGGGTTCAGATGTTAAGAAAGCAGTTGCGACGTTGTTGTCGCTTAGGACTGACGGTGTTTCTAAGACATGTTTGAGTCTGATTCCTCTGTTAAGAGAAAAGGAAGACAATATCCCATGAGAGAAGTTCCCCCAGTTTGGAGGGATGGGGACCAAGCAGCTAACCCACCTGTTCCGAGTCATTTTCAGCGCGTCTGGGTACATGTCCCATGGAAGCGAGCTGAAGTTTTGGCCCTTAAACAGACATGGCCTGATCCCCGTAAGAATCCTGCAGGGTATTATAAGGAATTGTCACAGACTGCAGGCTCTTGCATCATGAATTTAACCGATATAGACATGTTGTTTGGGAATGTTGTTCCACAGCCTTTATGGGGAAAGATTCGTCATGCAGACCATGATCAGGAGTTAGGTGACTCATGGGCTAATATTACTGCTGCAGATGGCCGACAAGTTGGTGGTGCTAAACCCGAGCCTTTAGTAGCAGATCTCCCTGGTAGGATCATTAATTACATGAAAACTTTAATGCCTGCGATGCGTGTTAATTGGGATAAATTGTCTGCATGTAAGCAGAAGAAAGATGAAACGGTCTCAGATTTCTTCACCAGGTTTGAAGAAACATTTGTCGACCACAGTGGTCAAGATATGAGTACAGAAGGTGGCCAACGGTTGTTCGTCGATAAGTTCGTGCACAATTTGTTACCAGAGTTGTGTAAGAAGTTGAAAGATTCAGAGAGTTCTTGGGCGGTTTCCTCTTCAGCACAGATATTGGCTACTGCACAGTACTATGAAAATAGAGATAAAGACGAGAAAGATAGAGCAGAGAAGAAAACGAAAGAGTTAAAAACGAAGGTTTTGTTACAGCAAGCGTATCCGCCACGTGGTGGTCAGAATAGTGGTGGTCAGAGTAACTATCAGAATACCTATCAGCAGCCTGAACAGTGTCAGAGGAACTCGCAAAGAGTCGAGTATACTCAACCACGTGTCCCTGTAGGTCCTAATCAGTGTTCATATTGCAAGGAAGAGGGTCATTTTAAGTATAGTTGCCCTATTTTATTATAGCGTGGAAATGGTGTTTCTGGCTCAAGAGGTCGAGGTGTTCAACAAGCTCCTAGAGGTAGAGGACGTGGAAATATCCCCCAGAATGCACGTTCCCTTCTGCCTCAAAATTCAATGAATAGTTTTGATCAGCAGAATAACGCGTCTGGTAAGATGGCTCAGTACTACGCTGATGACTACTATACAGAAGATGAACATATAGAAGGTAATGATTGCTAGGACAGCCATAGACAAAGAGAGGGAGTTGTTTCAGTTCCAGTAGATCAGAGTGGACCTTACATTGAGGTGATAACATCAGGAGTGTCAGAGCCTTTTCTGTTGGATAGTGGTGCTACAAAGAGTTATATTATGCACTCAAAATTCCCTGGCGCACCTTTGTCTGGCGAAATGAATATTTCAGTAGGTTTTTCTGGTGCCCCGGTTAGGAACCTGATTTCTAGTCCTATGTCTCTTTCTGTTGGTCCTTGTGAATTCAAAGAACCCCTTATCTTAGCGACAGGATGTGGTGAAAACATGTTAAGATTGGATCTTTTGAAAAGATTGGATGCGACTTTGTATTGTTCTCCGTCAGGAGTACAACTTACACTACGTAAGAAAGTGGTTTCCTCAATGTATTTGTTGAAGGACAAACTTCTGACCGAGTGGTCGTTTCTCCCCGATACTCTTTGGGCTACTGGTCCTAATGATGTGGGTCTTTTGGAGATACCGCATTATGTTGTGACATTGAAAGCCAATGTTAAAATGCCACGAATTCCACAATACAAGATTTCTAGTGAAGGTGAAAAAGCGTTGCTATCGATCGTCTACGATCTGATTGAAAAAGACGTGATTGAAGAGACAAGAGGTAACGTTTGCAATAGTCCTGTTCTGCCTGTTTTGAATCGTACTGACCCTTCTCAACCACCTGTGTACAGATTTGTAATTGATCTTAGAGAGGTCAATAAAATAGTTGTGCCACAATTTCCAGTTGTTCCTGATATCACTGCCCTATTGACTATGATTCCAGCTTCCGCGACCTGGTTCTCGGTGATTGACTTGAATAATGCTTTCATCAGCATCCCGATTGCCGAGGAGAGTAGGGATATTTTCGGCTTCAGTTTAGGAGGATGAAGCTTCCGCTTCAAACGCGCTCACCAGGGCTACTGTGAAAGTCCATCGATATATAGTCAAGCACTAAAGACACAGCTTGATACGATTGTTTTACCTGATGGTGCTACCCTTGTACAGTACGTCGACGATTTGCTTATTTCTGCAGATACTGAGGAAATCTGTAAAAAATCCACGTTGTCTTTGTTGCGTCACTTGTGTGATTTGCATCACAAAGTGTCCCTCTCGAAAATGCAATATTGTCGACAAGAAGTGACCTACTTAGGTCATCTCTTATCGAAGGAGGGAAGGAAATTGACCCCAGAAAGAATTCAGGCAATAGCGAAATTGAGTGTGCCAAGAACACAGAGAGAAGTGCGTGCTTTCTTGGGTATTACATCGTACTGTAGACAATGGATACCAAATTTTTCTTTGCTGGCCAAACCTCTGGTGGCATTAACCTGTAAAGATACACCGAATCCCGTTCCATGGTCTGAAGATTGTCAGAAACTTTTTTCCGAATTGCGTGATGCATTGTGTTCGGCTCCTGTGTTGGGTACCCCCGACTACAGTAAGCCCTTTACATTGTATGTCCATGAGAAAGAAGGTTGTGCATTGTCAGTGTTGACACAGTTGTTCGGAGACAAGCATCGTCCATGTGCGTATTTTTCGTCGACTTTGGATCCGGTAGCTAAAACATTACCAAGTTGCTTAAGAGCCACAGCGACAGCGGCTGTTTCTATTCGGCAGTCTGCTGGGTTAGTGATGAATAATACATTGATTGTGATGGTTCCACATGCAGTGGACGTGTTGTTAAACAGAACCAAGACACAGCACTTAACTAGTGCTCGATTGTCAGGTTACGAGTTAACATTGTTAGTGAGTCATGTGCACATAAAGAGATGCAACATGCTTAACCCAGCTACGTTACTGCCGAGTGTAGCAGAATTAGATGCTTCTGAAAAGCATGATTGTTTTCTCAGAACAGAAAAAGAAACAAAAGGTAGAATAGACCTAAAGGATACTCCTCTTGTAAAGTGTGAAGGTACCTTATGGGTGGATAGTTCATGCTTCAAGCTTCCGAATGGTGATACGACTGCAGCATATGCTGTCACGACTTTGCATACGATTGTTGAAGCTGCACGTATTCCACATAGTTCAGCCAAAGCAGCAGAGTTGATTGCACTTACACGAGCATGTGTGTTGTCGAAAGGAATGAAAATGACTATCTATACCGACAGCCAGTATGCATTTGGAGTGGCTCACAGTTTTGGATGATTGTTGAAAGAACGTGGGTTCCTGACTTCACATGGAGCTAAGATTCAGCATGGTCAGTTGGTGAACGAGCTTCTTGAGTCACTGACATTACCGTTGCAAGTTGCGATTGTGAAGTGTAGCGCACAGAAGAAGGTGACTGATGATGTTGATCATGGAAATGCATTTGCTGACGAAATCGCAAAAGAAACAGCAAGGAATGTGATGAGTCGAATGTATGTTGCAGGCCCTGCAAGATGGATTGGTGACGTTGGAATGTGTGAAGACACGATAGAGAGTGTGATGTCGATTCAAGCTGAAGCTACAGAGAAAGAACTGAGTGTGTGGAGAGAAAGTACGGGTAAAATGGATGCCAATGGTTGTTGGATTGAATTGTCAGAGCACAGGCGATGTTTGCTACCCGATGCATACGTGCTTGCAGTAGTTACGATGGCTCATGGAATGGCTCACATCAGTGTGAAAGGGATTTGTAAGTTGTTGGCTCCGGTATGGCAAAATACAGGAATTCCCAAGTGTGCAGAGAATGTGGTCAAGAATTGCATGGTGTGTCTGAAATACAATCCTGGTAGGGGAACCCCAACTCCAGCTGGTCATTTTGCACCTCCTACGAATCCGTTCGAGGTTTTGCAGCTAGATTTCATCCACATGGAAAGGTGCAACAATTTAAAATACGTACTCGTTGTTGTTTGTGCTTTTTCAAGATGGATAGAAGCCTATCCGCTAAAAGACAATACTGCCTTATCCACAGCTAAAGCCCTTGTGAAAGAGTTCTTCCCTAGATTTGGAATGCCGAGAATGGTCTGGAGTGACAATGGGAGTGAATTTGTGGGTCGAGTGATGAAGAAAGTATGCGAAGGGCTAGGCATCCATCAGAAGTTCCATGCTGCAAATCACCCCCAATCAGCTGGACTAGTAGAATGCTACAATGGCACGTTAAAACTTAAATTGGCCAAAATTCAAGCGAGCTCTGGTCTTAAATGGCCTGACGCACTGCCTTTAGCACTTCTATCAACCAGAAAGACTGTGCATTCGCGAGTGGGACTTAGTCCCTGTGAGATCGTGTTTGGCCGCCCGGCCAACATATGGGGAGTGCCAAGACCCACAAAATTCCGTGAAATCGAACACCCTGTTTTGCTTGACTATTTGTACGAATTGACGGCTAAATTGCATGTTTTACACCAACAGGTTCACGATACTCTGCCTCAGGCCTCTGAAGCTCCAGGTCATCACATCGACCCTGGATCCTGGGTGCTGGTGAAAAATTTTCAGCGAACAAAGAACGACCAGCCCCGGTGGACCGGCCCACACCTCGTCCTTCTTTCAACAAGATCAGCTGTTCGAGTGGAAGGAAAGAAACACAGGATCCACGGTGTACACTGCAAGAGGGTGCCTTTGCCTCTGCCGTACGACCGGTGGGTCCAGGAGGGTGTCGCCGACTCAGAGACTGAAACTTTGCCTCGATTTCTGCCTTTCAGCGATGCACGTATAAAAGGAACACTTACTGAGAAAGAAAGTGACAATATCTTGCAAGCAGCTGTGCCGCCGTCAATTCGATTGGACACTACAGAACCTGAACTCCTTTTTCGGGACCAGACAATACCGGGAAAACAACGATATAACTTATGGTCGAGAACTATGGACAAATAAAACAAAATTTCTTTTCATTGCTATTTTTGAAAGTGCAGCTCTCTCATCTGAGAAACTTTTTTATTTTTGTTTTTCGAACCACCATCCGGGTTCCGCTGTAGGGTCGCGGTTGCCCAAAGTCTTTGGGGTGCAGCTGAAGACGTTAGGTCGACAGTTCTGGTTGGTCTAAGGGAGTTGCCCTGGACTGACAGAAGCATTCCTTAGCATAGAACACCCAACCATCGCGAGCAGCATATTAGAGAGGATGGAGTTTTTCGAGATGGAGAGACCTGCCAAAGAAATGAACTTTAAAAGCAGAATATGTAAAATGATGACCAAGAAAAGCTTTTTGATATTGTACATTTTCATGTTATTCAGTGTAATGATGTTTTTGATAGGATATGTTTTATTCTCTTTTCGATTGACATTTGCACCCACTACATCGCCCACACCTCCTCCTTCTACTGTTTCTTCACATTCTTTTCAACCCCTTCCTGAACACGAATCTGCTAGGAGATTAGAGTTTATTAATAACTCCTTCTTTCAGCTTTTGCACCAACACCAACTAGTAATGAACACGACTAACTGTTGGGTGTGTGGTCTTATGCCTCATACTACTGATAAAGGTATCCCTTAGCTGGTCCTGCCTTTCAGCCATAACGGTTCTGTGTGGGCATACAGAACAATGTTCATCTACGCACATGATGTCTACCCCCTATGTTCTGTAACAGACAATCCTAAGAATAGTGCTCTAGTTAAGGGTATAGTAGATACGATTAAGGAAGATATTTCCTACGAGACTATCCCGAGAGATGAGACACTAGTATACATAGGATGGAACGTGACCGGATATGGAGCTACTCTGAGTGAGAAACAGCAAGCTAAGAGATCCTCCCCGATTTGGATTGTACCCCATTAGGGTCATCTGCGTCTTCAAGGTACTGGCAAGAATCCCAGAGCTCAGTTAGGGAAGAGTATCTGTACTGAAACGTATGTGTTTGCGTCTCAGACTTCCCCTTCATTCTTAGAGGCTAAGGGTACCTATTTCATCTGCCATGATAGAGCCTATACATGGTTGCCCCCTGACTTTTCGGGCACATGTTTTGTTTCGTTCCTGTTGCCTCCCACCTACACAGCAGCGGCAGATTACCATAAGACAAGGCTAGTTAGAGGTGTCTTCAGTAAAGAAGACACAGCAGGACAAGAATTTGGGGACTTCGTAAAGGGTTTTCTGCTGTTCTGGGGACCAATGGTTAATAGCAGGAACATAAGGCAATTGACAAGGGTGGTTGAGTTCACCGTAGTTGAAACTGCCGGTGCCCTTAGTAACTTGACTACTGAGCTCCAGTCGGATCGTCTCATGACCCTTCAGAACAGGGTCGCATTAGATGTCATACTTGAAGACCGAGATGGGGTATGTAAATTGATCCAATCAAGTTGCTGTGTTTTCATTCCAGATAACGCTCCCACAGTGTACCAGGCCATCTCCAAACTGCATAAGATTTCCAAATCTATTCATGTGGATAAAGGAGATTGGTCGGTAATGGGATGGTTCTGGGAACTGATATCCGCGTGGGGATGGAAAATTCTGATGGTCATTGGGATGGTCTTAACCATTCTTTTCCTGTTCTGTCTGTGCGTGCAGTGTGCTCCTGCAATATGTGGCCTCTGTGCTACATCGTGTGTAAGGAAACCTGTATCGAGAGACGAGCTAAGTACTAGAATAATGTTACAGCAACATCTCAATGACTTTAGGAATATAGACCTGGACTCAGATTAGCATGAGGATAGGTTATTTGCCTATGTAAGGGCAAAAGGAGGGTTTGTGGTTCTGAAAATTCTGGACTCGTGTAATAAAATTTGTCGTAGTACGACGATTTTGGTATCAAAAGACCGAGAATGGCTAGTACACTATGTACAAGCATTTTCGTCATGTTCGAGTAACGATTTCACCTCAAAATCGTAGTTCTCGTCCTGAACCCTTGGCTTCCATTTTGTGTACGGCAGCCATTTTGTGAGTTGCCCTCAGATAGGCCAATGATTACAGTCAAACATGATTCTGAAGGACACGTACACCTTTGTTGGCTTCTCTTTGACCTGGGCAAGCTGGAACCATTGCCCCAGGCCGAACCTGCCCGGCCAGTTCCTTTCCCAGTGGCCGAGCGAGATAGCATCAAGGCACAGCCTACCATAAACCTTTTCATCGCACACACATCCTGCCTAATTTTGCTCACACCTGTCTCTGTTTCTTTCTCTACGACTTGCTTTACGAGGAGGAGGTGCCCGTTTTTATTGGGGGTCCACCGATATCTGATGAAAATGTTGGGCCTTGCCGGGTAATTTGTTGTGGGCTGGCGAACTGAAATATGGGCTTGTCATCATAACTCTGCTTTTCCTTTGTAGTGAAAACATGTGAATGATCTACCAAAATGTGAAGAATGTTTGCCTAAAGTGTAATATTTTGTATGAAAAGAGAAGGCTAGCTTTGTAAGATTGAGCAGTCTCCTGAGAATATACACCGTGTTGTACTTCTAGGACGCCTGTTACTTGGTTGCAGCCAATAAATTTGATCTTTGACTTCACCTAGAAGACTCTGAGTTTCTGTGTCTGAATCAGGAAAGTACCCGAAGTCTTTGGGTGTTGTCCCTGGCACCGCTGAGTTACCGGTTCGGTACCGGTTCTGAAAAACCCAGTACTTCAGTTCTCACTTTTCTGATTCGATTCAGCCATCAATGAGTACCTAGAGGACGCAATAAAAAAAAAAAACACACATACATCAAATAGTCAGTACAACCCGGGATGTTGAAACCCCATCACAGTCATTGGTTCACACGCTTAGATTTAATTTCCGCTATGGAGCCCAGTGTGGGCATACCGGTGACCCTTTGTTTGATCTTTATCGCTGTCTTTATCCCCAGCTACCATTGGTTAGTCTGTGGAGATAATATTTCTATAGTTAAAATCCGTGCTCCTATTTATAGTTTTTAAATGGGACTATATCCTGACTCTCTATCAGTACCCCCAACTCTGGCTGTGTTCATGTAGGCTGCTCCGCCTTTCTCTGGCATCCCAAAGTGTTTGTCTGCGGGTGATTCATAAGGCTTTTGTCCTGTTTCTGCCCATTATTAGCTCATATGAAGTTTGTGGTAATCGGTAAATACCCGCCTGCATATATCGCGGGATCCTGATCTAGTAAAAGGACACACTCAGGGACTAAAGATACCACCCGGGACCCCCCAGACTTGTGCCTCGGAGGTCCCACACGTATATCACTGAGACAGTGCCTGCCCGTCACTATAGAACTGTGTCAAAACTAGAGACCCCCTCCCCACTACTCCTTACCAGGTGAGTAATAGGCAGCGTGGTTACTCATCCGTTATCATGCATCTTGTGTAAGCGGCCATTAAGAAGGTGGCAAGGATGCTGGCTGGCGTGTTCCACCCCTTCCTGCATCCGTATGTGACGTGCACCCGTCCCCCGGACTCACTTTGCCGAACCCGGCGAAGTGATCATGGGCGCCATCTTGGTATGCCTAAAAAATATGCTTGTTCTTCTCATTTCAATATGGATTTGAGGCTGATAGTCAATGTCTCCTGTTCTAATTTGTGAAACGCTTTCAATAATCCACCTTTCTTACTATTAATGTGAAGTTCTTTGTAGCATTTGTTTATTTATGCGTATTGTTTTTACAACTAGTTCATCCAAGGCCACATTTAAATCATAGGGAACCACAATAACGCTTTTCTTGGTATCCTCAGTGTACAAAAAATGGTATAACTCAGCTCTTCATGTATGCTTCCTGTTGCTGTAAATACGGACATGCATAACATATATTCACGCTTATTATAGCTATATTCTCCTGGCATGACCGCCATTACCACATTTAACTACCTGGGGTGTATTGAAGTACCTATCCACCCTCTTCACTGACATCAAGGAAATGACCATAACTGAATTGCCCTGGGCATTATTGAGGATTCTAACAACCTTATTCCACTCAATAACATCATCAATCAATCAATCAATCAGGGGTTTGTTAAAGCGCGACTACTCACCCGTAAGGGTCTCGAGGCGCTAGGGGTGGGGGGGGTGCAGGTTCCATTCCATCAAGGAGGGGGTCTGTCGAAGAGCCAGGTTTTGAGGTTTCTTGCGAAGATGGGGAGCGATGTTGTCTGTCTGAGGTGGAGCGGAAGGGCGTTCCATGCTTTAGCCGTGAGGAAGGAGAAGGAGTGGCCTCCCGATCTGGTCTTTCTGGTGCAGGGGACCATGGCGTAGGAGAGCTGGGCTGATCTTAGGGTCCTTTGGGGTGCGTGGAATTTGAGTCGGCTGTTCAGGTATGCTGATCCGGTGCTGTGGAGGGCCTTGTGTGCGTGGGTGAGCATCTTAAAGGTGATTCTCGCCTCGACGGGGAGCCGGTGGAGTGTGCGCAGGTGCTGGGAGATGTGGCAGTGTTTTGGCAGGTTGAGGACCAGTCTTGCGGCTGAGTTCTGGATGTTCTGTAGCTTGCGGATGAGGTTTTTTTTTATTCCGGCGTAGAGTGCGTTGCCGTAGTCGAGTCTGCTGGTGACCAAGGCGTGAGTGACTGTCTTTCGGTGTTCGAGGGGGATCCATTTGAAGGTCTTACGAAGGAGGCGGAGGGTGTGGAAGCAGGAAGATGAGACAGAGTTGATCTGGCGGTCCATTTTGAGCTCGGAGTCCAGGATGATTCCCAGATTGCGTCCGTGGTCTGAGGGGGTTGGCGGGTTTCCGAGGGCGGTGGGCGACCAGGAGTCGATCCAGGCGTCGGGGTTTGGGCCCATGATGAGTACTTCTGTTTTGTTGGTGTTTAGTTGTAGGCAGCTGTTTTTCATCCATTTGGCGACGGCTTCCATGCCTTCTCGAAAGTTGCGTCTGGCGGTGTTGGGCTCGTTGGATAGGGAGAGGATGAGCTGGGTGTCGTCTGCGTATGACACGATGTTGTATCCGTAGGTTCTGACGATGGGGGCAAGTGGAGCCATGTAGACGTTGAAGAGCGTTGGGCTGAGGGAGGAGCCCTGGGGGACTCCACAGGTGGTAGGTGTGGGGTCCGAGAGGAAAGGGGGGAGTCTGACCCGCTGCGTCCTGCCGGAGAGGAAGGAGCAGATCCAGTCGAGGGCCTTGTCCTGGATTCCTGCGTCGTAGAGTCTGCGTATTAGGGTGCGGTGGGAGACTGTGTCGAACGCCGCTGATTGGTCGAGGAGGATGAGGGCTACTGTTTCTCCTTTGTCCAGTAGGATGCAGATATCGTCTGTTGCGGCGAGGAGGGCGGTTTCCGTACTGTGGTTTTTTTCTGAAGCCAGATTGGGAGGAGTTGAAAATGTTGTGTTCTTCAATGAATGTGGCGAGTTGGCTGTTGATGGCTTTCTCGATGACTTTCGCTGGGAACGGGAGCAGGGAGATGGGTCTGTAGTTTTTTAGGTCGGTGGGGTCCGCTGAGGGTTTCTTTAGGAGGGGGTTCACCTCGGCGTGTTTCCAGTCGTCGGGGAACGAGGTGGTCGCCAGGGAGCGGTTGATGGTGTGGCGGAGCATGGGTGCGATGGTGTCGGCGGCTCTGTTGAAGATGTGGTGGGGGCAGGGGTCCGTGGGGGCCCCTGAGTGGATTGACTTCATTGTCTCCAGTGTGTCTTCGGTGGTGAGGGCTGTCCAGTCATCAATCGCTGGTTTCCGGGTGTCAAGGGTGGTTGGTGAGGGTTCAGTGTGTTGGTTGTCTTCGTCGAAGTTGTCGTAGATGCTCTTGATTTTGTGGTGGAAAAAGGTGCTGAGTTTGTTGCAGAGGTCTTGTGAGGGAGGGATGTCGGTAGACTCGCTGGTGGGTTGGGCGAACTCCTTGATGATGCTGAAGAGTTCCTTGCTGTTGTGTGCGTGGGTGGAGATTCTGTCTTCAATCGCTTTTTTCCTCGTTTCTCTGATGAGTTGATGGTGGGCGTTGATGGCGGCT
This sequence comes from Lissotriton helveticus, assembly GCF_964261635.1. Taxonomy (NCBI): domain Eukaryota; kingdom Metazoa; phylum Chordata; class Amphibia; order Caudata; family Salamandridae; genus Lissotriton; species Lissotriton helveticus. Next base: position 56,407,483 of record NC_136059.1, read on the forward strand.
CTGAAGTTGTTGTGGGCTTCTGTGGATTTGGTGTTTCTCCAGGCCTTTGAGAGGTGGCGGCATGTGCGCCTGGATTCTCGAAGTTCGGTGGTAAACCATCTGGCTTTCTTGGCACGGGTATTGTTGTTTTTCTTGAGGGGGGCTATGGTGTTGGTGTTGTCCGAGATCCATCTATGCAGTGTTCGGGCTGCGGTGTTGGGGTCGTCGTTTTCTGCGATGGTTGGGGTGGAGTTGTTGAGTCAGGAGGTCAGCTGGTCGTCGGTGATTTTGGTCCAGTTTCTTTGTGGAAGCAGGTGCTGGTGTCTGTGGTTGGTGGGTGTCCTGAGGGTGAAGTGGACGCAACGATGGTCGGTCCATGGGAGCTCGGTGGTGTGGCTGAAGGTGATGGAGTTTCCTGTAGTGAAGAGGGGGTCAAGGGTGTGTCCTGCTGAGTGTGTGGGCTCGGTCACGATCTGTCGGAGTCCAATGTTGTGGAGGTTGTCCAGGAAGCATGTGGTGTTGGGGTCCAGTTGATTGTCGAGGTGGAAGTTGAGGTCTCCCAGCAGGGTGTAGTTGGTGGATGCGATGGCCTGCGGGGAGGTAATGTCCGTGATGGAGTTGGTGAAGGGTCCCCGGGGTCGAGGGGGTCGGTAGATGAGGGTTCCTCGGAGGGTGGCGGTGGGGCTGGCCAGTATCTTGAAGTGAAGGTGTTCCATCAGTTCTGTGGACTCGTCAGGGAGTGTGCTCAGGCGGAGGCTGGATTTGTGGACGATGGCGATTCCTCCTCCTGGGTGGGTGGGGCAGTCCTTCCTGGAGATCTTGTATCCTTGGGGGATGGCGATGGTGATGTCCGGTCCCGAGGTGGTGTTGGTCCAGGTTTCGGTGAAGAATGCTACGTCCGGGGTGGTGCTGTTGAGGAGGTCCCAGATTTCTGTGGCGTGTTTGTGGAGGGATCGGACGTTGAGGAGGATGCATTGCAGGGTCTTCGGTTCGCTTGTGTTCTTGTGGGCGGGTTGTCCTGGATCCGTGTTCTTGGCGGTGCTGCAGGTGTGCCGGCAGCGGTGACAGCTGAAGGGTCCATGGGTGTCGGCTGGTGATGCAAGCTTGCAGTTGTTGTTGCAGCCTGGGTTGAGTGCGTGGAGTGCTGCTGGGTCGTAGCGTTGGCGGGCGGAGGTCCAGGGTTCCTGGTGCTGGTCGCGGATGGGTCACAGACGGGCGCAGACGTGCTTGCCTTTGACGCGCCTTCGGTGCACCAGCGGCGCGCCCGCAGCCCACGGCCGTGCAGTGGCCGCCATTAAGTAGGGGTCGGGGAGGGCTGGACGGCTGGGAGGCGGGAGCGGGGAGGGGAGCTGGATTGGGCCGGTCTCGCTGGGGGGGGAAGGGGCCGCGGGGGCAGCAGCGGTGGGGAAAGGTAAAGGGAGGAAAGAAGGGATAAAGAAAAAAGGGAAGATAAGCAGAAATAAGGCACAAAAGAGCAGAGATGCAGAAAAGAGCTGAAAGGGGAAAGATAGACAGGGTAGAAAAACGAGTGAAAACAAGTGAAGGAGCAGAGGGAGAGAAAGGGAAAATGGGCAGAAATAAGGCACAAAAGAGCAGAGGTGCAGAACGGTGAAAGATAGAAAGGGTAGAAAAACGAGTGAAAACGAGTGAAGGAGCAGAGGGAGAGAAAAGGAAAATGGGCAGAAATAAGGCACAAGAGAGCAGAGATGCAGAAAGTTGCAGAAAGGTGAAAGATAGAAAGGGTAGAAAACGAGTGAAGGAGCAGAGTGAGAGAAAAGAGACAGAGGTCCACTGGACCACCAGGGATGAGGCACAGGGAAACCTGCGGGTGGAGGAAGGCCTCGATCACCAACACTCAAGAGTGCAGGGGCAGGGGCACCTCACTTAATGGTGGAGCTGCGAGGGTGGGAGAGCAATTTCACTGACAATGAGTCAGTGGTCTTGCTCCATCATTGAGTCCTCGTTGGTCCACTCCTTCCTGATAAATCCAAGACTCTTCTTTTTGTGCCAGTCTCAGTTCCATATTGAATTTGTCGCCTCCCACTTTCTCCAGGACCACCCACTTGATACTTTTATAATGGTGAACTTTTTCAATGTAATGTTGTACCAGCTTAGTTGTCAACTTCTTAGCTTTTAATGGGCTGAGGTGTTCCTGTATCCTCACCTTCACCTTGCGTGTGGTAAGGCCTATGTAGTGGAGCTTGCCGGGGCATGTGAGCCCATAGATCACATTGGGAGTATTACAATTACTCATTTTGTTCAAGTGCCAGTTTCTACTGTCGGACAGGGTCACACATTTATAGGGCTCAGTTAACTCACACACAGAACACCCCACAGAGGGATAACGTCCTGTGGGCATTCCTGTATCTCTTGTGTTTTGAGTCGGGGGAATGTGAACCAACTTGTCTCAGAGATTAAAGGAATGCTTAAAATCAAACCTTCGAGGTGGTATGTTCATAGTGGCCATATTTAAGATGGACCAGCGTTTCCTAATGATCCCCCGTGTTTTGGTAGACAGAGGATCAAAAGTAGTTACCACTGGATGCAATCTCCTTTTTCATGCTTGATTCTTTCAAGCAGCACTGACCTTGGAGTACTCAAGGCACTTTTCCTTTCCTGTCTGATCACTATAGGAAGGTACACACTTTGCTCCAATTTGGTAACAAGTTCATTGGATTGATGTACAAATGTATGGACCTGGGAGCAATTTCTGCGATACCTTAAACATTGCCCTACTGGGAGGTTATCGCACAGAGCACGGGGATGATATAAACGATAGTGAAGTAGTGAGTTTTTATCAGTGGGTTTTTGGTAGACATTCATTAGGGTTTTTATTGTTTTCTATATAAATGTCCAAATCTAAATAGGCCGCTGTGTATCTACTATAAGTCCAAGTACATTTCAGGCTGGGATCTAGGTTGTTCAGCCAGTTCAGGAACTGGATAAGATCTTCTTCTGAACCATTCCATATGCAGAGGATATCATCTAAGAACCTATTCCAGAGACCAAGGTTGGTCCAGAAGGTGTTCACAGAATGATATACAAAAGTGTTCTCAAATAGACCCACATTGATACAGCTCAAACTGGGGGCAAAAGTTGTCCCATCGAAGTGCCCGATACCTGTAGAAAAAGTTGGTCCTTATAGGCAAAAAAGTTTCTGGTTAGGGCAATTTCTGTTTGTAACAAGCTTTATTTCGATAACATGTATCCTAAAAAGCAGTACAAAATTAGATAAAAACGGTAAAAAATTCAGTGCATAATTATTAACATACATTTCATAATAAACAAGGATAATTTTTGCACATGAGAACAGGCTAAAATATATACTTAGGTAGGATACAGTAACCTAGAAGATCTGGGACGCCAAGCCCAACCTAAAAATTTGGCCAGGCCACATGCAAACAGGGGGCGAGGGTCAGATCTTAGGATTCGTAATGCTTCTTCATGTGATCTAGTGCCAAGACTCCTACAGAGTGGTTTCAGCCATTTGGCACGTGGGGCTGCATAGGCTGGGCATTCAAATAGTAGGTGGGGGACTGACTCGGACCTGTTCACACAGAAGGGGCAATACAAAGTCCTTTGAGCAGGAACCTTCCATCTAGCAGTTAATTTACCCACCGGGAGTAAACCCACCCTGATTTTTATCCTCACAGACAACGCTTTTCTAAACCTCCCTTCACTACCTAAACCTATAAAACATTCTACAAGTTGCGGGCGCATGGTGGGAATTCTCTGCATGGAAGTGCATTTGACATTCAGTAGCTCGCACGTAAATTATTTAAGCAGGACACCACTTCTGGGCTTGAAGAAGTCCATAACCCCGGCTGTCACTGGAATAAATAAATATTAATTGACATGAAAACTGCCCATAGTTGAGCATAACCGCAGCTATTTAGTCCGCCACAAATCCTAGTTTGGAGACTTCTATATGTGTGTGCTTTTCTCCCTCACATTTCATTCTTTAACCTATTTCATCATTGGTATTGTTTGACTGAAATGGAACAGAGATCATCCTTCATGTTCTCCTTCAGTGTTGCACCTAACGTCCTTTGTAACCTTCACTGTTGGTTGTTCATTATTGTTGAAAAGTACAAATGACTATTATCCTGACAGTTTCTCTGCTGCTTTGCATTCAGTGTATTTTCTAGTGTTTTGCTCCTGGCTGGAGCTGTAAGGGGTTCTAACCAGATGATCGTGGGAAAGAAACATTTGACAAAGTCACCATAGAAGTGTGAAATGGGTTGGTAACCACCATAGTGGTAACTATTTGTGTTGGGAGCACCACAGTTGTCTCATTCAGTTACAGAGAACAGGTATGACTCCATCCAAAGGGATGGGGTCTGCAAGCCAATGCTCTGTGGCGACATGGGCAGTGTAACGGGTTGGATGGAACCAGTAGTGGGCATAATGAGCTTGCGCACAAAGGTAATAAAGCTCGAAGTTTGGAATATCGAACACCCCGTGAGAGTAAGGCCGCATCATCGCATTCTACTGTATATGTGGTTGTTTTCCTCCCCATACAAGGCGAATCAATTCCGGCCAGGGTCATAAGGAATATTCAAGAAAAGGTATAAGAATTTTAGGAGGATCACCATTATTTATAAGGGAGATGCGACCAGCCATAGTCAAGGACAATCCACCGGGTGATGCAGTATGTGACATGTTCCATTGCACATCCATAATTGATGCACATCAATTTGTCCCTGTCTGAAGTTACCCGAAAACCTAGGTATTTAGAATAATCCTTGCACCACACAAACTGGTAATCAGTTGTAAAGGGAATGACTGAGCTAGTCAAAGGAAAGATTTGCAATTTGGACCAATTTATGTGTACCCCGGAGAGGCCACCGAACCTGAAAAACTGCTGCAGGAATGTACTGAGATTATGTTGAGGATCTTTAATATAGAGGGTAACATCATCTGCATACAAGGAGATGAGTATAGGGCGGAGGAGGCAATGCAGACCAGTGTGATTGTGATGCTGCCTGACCCATGCTGCAAGGGGTTCCATAATCAGGGTGAAGAGTAAGGGAGAGAGGGGACACCCCTGACGTGTGCCCGCAGGAAATGGGGATAGAGTGTGAGGTGTGGCCATTGATCAAGACCCTCGCAGTCGGTGAGGTATACAAAAGCCTAATCCATGTGAGGAAGCCAACGGGAAGGCCCATGCACTGTAGGACAGTGAATAGGTAGTCCCATTCCACTGAATCCAAAGCCTTTGAGGCATCAATAAACACTGCTATCAATTGTAATTTTTGGGTCTACGGTTTGCAAGATGGAAAATAAAGTCCTACGGTTGTGTGACGTGGCTGTCCCCGGTATGAACCAGGCCTGGTCAGGAGGAACCAACGTTTCCATAAGTAAACTGAGACGCTTAGCCAGTAATTTAGCCAAAATTATCGCATCACTATTGAGTAATGAGAGAGGCCTATAAGACGCGCAACGGTCTGCAGGTTTGCCAGGTTTCAAAAGTGACATGATGAGTGCCTCTCTCATAGTACCAGGGAAAAGTTAGTGTCTCATGGGCCTCGAGGAACACCTCTTTAAGCACTGGGAGCAGCTTATCTATGTACCATTTATAGAAGTCAATCGGCAGCCCATCCAATCTGGGCGACTTCCCCGACGCCATTTGCATTATGCGCTCCCGAAACTCATCGTCCTCAAATGGGGCCGCAAGGAACTCACATTGGGTATTACCGAACCACCCAAGAGTTATGTCACAAAATTAAGATGGGAAGTTAGGGGGAGTCGTGCGGTACAGACTATATAATTCCGAGTAGTATGTAGTAAATATCTTGAGGATATCTAAGCTATCTCTATCACGTGTACCACTATCATCCACCACTTCCAGTATATGGTATGAGAAGTGGGGCTGTTTGATAATACTCGCGAGTGCCCGGCGGCCAGGTCTTTCACCTTTGCCATAGTGGTGGGCAGTAAAGTATTTATTCCTAAATTTTAGCTTGCGGGCTGCAGTGTCAGTATACTGTGTTAGCAGCTTGTGGAGAGCTGCCTGCCTATCGCCTAAGCTAGTCGCCCACTTGTCCACTTCTAACCGTTTAATTTCGTGTTCAAGAAGGCGCAAATCTCTCCTAATGTCATGGAGCACCCCAAAGCTTTTGGACAAAAAAACACCCCTAATTGTAGTGTAACTGCTTCCCAGACCAAACCAACACTGTCTATAGTGCCCTTATTCCCGAGAAAGAAATCTTCTATCTTGTCGCCTAATTCAGCCTGGAACACAGTGTCCAAAAATGCCTGTGGTACAAGCCACCAGGAACAGGTAACGGCCATGGAGTTGGGAGGTATTAATTCAAGACGCACTAGTGCATGGTCGGAGTGACTATTTTGAGGCATGGGACATAGCCCTGGGAGCATAACCAATAATCTAATCTAGACCATGTAGCATACCCAGCTGTATAAAAAGTACCCTGTTTGGTCTTAAGGTGTACGTGTCACCAAGCATCAACAAGAACATGCTCCATTAGCAACCCTGAGAGGACATTGCGCGTTTTTGTGTAGTGGTGCGGAAGAGCGTTAGAGCGGTCCATGGAAGGACAGAGGACAGAGGACCGTGTTGTGATCCCCACACCATATAACATGTGTGGAGCCTATCTTCAGGACAATGCCTCAGAGTGTTGTGAAGTAGTCGGGGTCATCCAGATTAGGGACGTAACTACAGACAAGAGTGACAGATTGTGTGGCTAAGGTACCCCAGACGAGACAGCGGCGGCCCAAGGAATCGCTGTATGTGCCCTCCAGCTTAAATGGTGTGTTTTCCTTTACTAAAATAAGCGTGCCCCGTGAATATGAAGAGTAAGAAGAAAAAGCGCTCACAGAGGCCCAGCGGGAGCCTAAACATGAAGGTTGCATAGGGTCAAGGTGTGTCTCCTGGAGCATAGCAATTTGTATGTGGTGTCTGTCTAAATACGACAATATTTGCCGGTGTTTACAAGGTTCTCGAAGGCCCCTGACATACCAGGTGAGTAAGTTAATGCAAGGGTGGTCAATCTGTATTGTAGGAGCAGGGGATGTGATGTTTTACAATAAATTTGCTAATACAGTACAACATAATACCCCAATATGTAATAGCGTTGGTAGTAAGTGGTGTAAGTCCAGTGCATCTGGAAGTGGCATAGCTAGTATCCGACCCAATTGATCCATGCAAATAAGAATGACATAAGTGTCTTGTCTGAAATAGCAATTAACAGCCCCCATCCACCCCCACCCACAACGGCACCCCAATCATGCCGGGATACTTTGTCCCACTCAATTCCCCAAGTAGAAAAACAGGCCTGTCCATTCTAACAGGACTAGGCTTAGGTAGCAAGGAATGTTCTAGTAAATACAATAAAAGAGGGAAAACCTGCAAATGGGGATTTCCCATGTAGGAAGCGGCCTAAGGAGGAAGGGTGCTCGGCACAGTATTTAGGTTCTACTCCTCAGCAAACATCATAGGTCATCAACAGTAAAATTGAAAAACATGAGAGTGTACAAGAGGCGTAGCCTGTATGTCACTTATCTGTCTCTGAGATTAATCCAGGCGCGATGACGATAACAAGGCTGCAAGATAAATTGTCAAGAGTTCCACAGCAGTTTTAAGTCTGTAGAGGGTGACGCCTTGCAGCCCACGTGAGCATGGAATTCGAAGTTAGCCGTCCTTGACTAGCAAGTAGCATATGGCCGTTTTGAAGACTGGACTAGTCGTTGGCCGATGAAGACGGGCTGGAGTCGTGGTCTGGACGGGGTGAACGTCCTGCAAAGGTTTTCACGAAGTCCTCGAGTTGTTGTGGATTAGTGCAGAAGACGTGTTTACCATTGTGCGTAATACAAAGCTTTGCAGGGTGCCTGAGGGCATATTCCTAGTTGGCTTTGTGGAGTTTCTGCTTGACTGCGAGTAATTTCCGACGCGCCTTCTGAACCGCAAGTGTAAAGTCAGGGTAGATTGTGGTTGGATGATGTTGTCGAGGTTGAGCAACGTGGGTTGGGTGTTAAATTTGCTGTAAATGTTGGCAATCTTGCTTTGGAAGTAGTCGGATAGTGAGTCATAGAGTTGTTTGCAGGTACATACTGAGTTTTCTGTGAAGGTGGGGTTGGAGAATTCCTTGATGATTTTTAAAAGTTCCTTGGTGTGGTTGGCTGCAGCAGCATCAATGTGGCACATGAATACTACTCTTTTGGCCTTCTTAATGTGCAAGTGGTAGTTATTGAGTGCTGTTTTGTGTGCGGCTCTGTCAGAGGGGTCATTGATGGTGTGCCATTGCTTCTTGAGTATAAGACAGTTGCACTTGGTGATTCTGAGCTCCGGGGTGTATCAGCTAGCTTACCTCTGTTGGTTTTAGCTGGTTTCAAGGGTTTGACTTTGTTTGCGCATTTGCTGATCCAGTCGGAGAAGTTGTGGATTTCTGTGGGTGGGTTCAGAGACTAGTTGAGTGAGTCCGATGTTGCTGAGTTTCTGTATTAGGGATGTGGAGTTGATGTCCTTTCGGTCCTCGATGTGGAAGTTGAGATCGCCTAGTAGGACCCAGTGGAGTGAATCAATGGTGAGGGGGGCAATGATGATGCTGATGTCATTGCATAATGTTGGCTTGGGTACTGGTGGTCTGTAAATGAGGGCACCTCTAGGCGTCAATGTGTAGTAGGAAGTTGAGGTGCTCCATGGGAGGCATTTGGTCATCATTTGTGGCGGAGAATTGCATGGTTTCCTTGAATATTATAGATAGTATTACGGATACCACAGGTAAGGCTGCTGCTGCTGAACGCTCTGCTAGAAGGTCCTATCGCCATTTTAATATTGCCTATTTGCATAACACCCTTGCCGAATTTTTAAACTCTGCCTATTTGCACACTGTGTCTCTGTTTTTAAAAAGAAAATGGAAGGCAGCAAATTAGGCTGCTCCCTCCTACTGTGTCTTTTTGTCATTTTGGCTGCTGATTCCCGAGCTCTGGTCCACCACAGCTGAGTGCCGATTGAGTTGAGAGGAAACAGGAAGTAGGCAGACCAATCAGTGCATCTCCTTTGAGCGGGAGGGCGGAGCCAGGAGCCAGCGCTTCCTGCTACTTAACCCAATGTGTTAGCAGTCGGGCAGCATACCACTGGTAAGGCTGCTGCTGCTGAACGCTCTGCTAGAAGGTCCTATCGCCATTTTAATATTGCCTATTTGCACAACACCCTTGCCGAATTTTTAAACTCTGCCTATTTGCACACTGTGTCTCTGTGTAGTGTAGTTCCTATTATCCCAATAGGCTCTGCGCATTGGAATAATATCTTCAATAGTATAGACCTAGGGCAGAGGTTAACTAGGTCTTCTACCGACGATATTAGACTTAAAGTTTTGTGTTTGCCAGCTAGCTCAGAGTTCACTAGAAACTTTCTCGAATAGGCAGGGAGGATTTTAACTTCCCTGGATAGACAAGAAGGGATTTAGTTTCTGACAACCATAGAACATGACAACTTTGCTCTCCCCTAATCAAGAGTGTATCCCTAGAGTCGTGTGAAAACAAAAGACAACTTATTTTACTCAGTCAGTTCAGTGCATTCTTAGTTTCACCAGATTGTAGAGAAAAGGAAGAGACGGGCATGTTCAATAAAAAGATGTTATTTATTGATCAGTCTCCTTTCTCATACAAGAGAAATGAATCGCTATTATTGCAATACTTGTAGTTAAGTAAAGTGCATACAGTAGAGACAGAATTATAAAATAATACTGTAAAAGCATTGATATGGTTTCTGAGCCATATGATACTTTAAAATGGATAAAATAGATACATACATATATACATTTGACTAATCATACTCAACTGGTGCTTCTAACCACGCCTACCCCAGTGTACCTGACCTAAGCCTAATACGTGGGCGGGAGTAGATAAGTAGCAGTTTAAGTTAAGTTTGTTTTGCCAAGGGACTGACTAGAGAATTCTCTGCGAGGGGTTATTCAGTTCTGTACCTGAGATCTAGAATGATGGAGGGCTGGTATCTCTTATCCCAGGTCTTGATATTCCAGCTGCCTGCGAGGGCTGCTTGGAAGCGCCGGAGCTGGATTTCTCAGCAGGAGAAAGACAGCGTCTCGTTCTCAGCGCGTCAGGAAGGCGGGGCAGCGCCTGTGGGCTTCGCTCTCTGCTGGGCTCCTCAGCACGTCTCGCTGCTCCAATCTCGTCACCACCGCATGTGTTTGCTTAAGGCAATGTCGGTAATATTTATACCTGAAAGGTGCCGAGATTGACGTAAGGATGGACATATATACGTCAATAAGGATGTCATATGAACGGGCTCGTTCGCACATTCTTTTGCTGAAGTTCTCGGTGAAATCAAAACAATGGCTATGGGAATTTCCCAGGTCGCTGTAGGTTTGATTTGTTTTGAGAACTCCGTATGCCTTATCAGGGGCTGGAGGAATATCGCTTGTCTAATTAGATGGCATGCGTTATGACCTAATCAGATAACGCGCTTCTGTGCCGTGGTGTGGCTTAATCAGATAACGGTTTTTGCACCGTTGGATGGCTGCTAGTTAATTATTAACCAAACCAGGGTCAGGAATAGGGGAATCGATACAGTACCTATAGGAATACATCACACCCACTCCACGTAGACTATGTCCATATTTACAAATCTAGGCATAGTGAAACCAGTAGCGTTTGTGTATACCGTACCACCCCAAAAATACATTTATATGTATTCCGAAAATTGGAATTTATAAAATATACGAAACACAATCACATGTACTATCACATATACTATATGCACAATCAGTCTAATAATGCTACTCATATAAAGCATATGTTAAATTCAGCATGAATAAAATGCGAGAACTACACATGAAATGGCTCTTAATACAGAAAAAAAAGGTGCGATACCATTTCATCACAATCATAAAGTTTTGTATAACAGTGCTAGAGGATAGCTAATGTCTCGTGACTACCTAAAATAGAAATTCAGTTCTCTAAGAATAATGTCTACTTTAAGCAGAAGATAAGTGTCCCAAAAATCGTAAATATTTTGGAATTGGGGAAAAAGTTCTTGCAGTCTGAACAATGATGAGAACATTTTTCATATCGCTTTTCTTTAAAAAGTTGAAGGCCAAATTCAGGATGTAGGGAACTCCGAGTGCTATTTTGCTCAAAGTTATTCCTGCTGCTCTGGTGAAAACATCATATCATTTAGACTGTTGAAAAAACTGTCAACAGCTTCTTGCGTAAGTTCCACTAACTCGGAAAAAGTTGTTACCATGCATTCATGAGCCTGAGCATGATTGCCTCCATTGATGTTTTGATCAGCATAGCTGACTGAAGGTCGTACCTGATCGATGCTGCTTTCATCTTGTACTTCACTACCCCTCAATCGTAGTGGTGAAGTCTCCACGAATGCCGTCATCAGGATTGGTAGCCGCTGGGGACAGCACAATGCATGAACCGTTACCGGACCCAACAAGGTATCTGCGTCCATTGGCGCATCCGATTGTAGTGCCAGACAGGTGTCCAACACGCATTCTTCGCCACATAGCAAGCACCTTAATACAGGCATAACACAACTTTGCCACATTGGTCTAAATGAAATAGACCTAGTCATGTTCAGGTCTCTAAGCCGGGATAGTCCAAGGATTTTAGTTACCCGGTCCCGGTAGCCAATGGCTAGGATCATTTCTTCCCTTGTCGCAGGTGTTTTGTCTGTGACATGGTTTGCCATAGCGAAATAACAGGATCAAAAATAGGAAGCCTGCCACTAGTCCCAAAAGGAGAGGAAGTCCGCCAAAAATGGAATGGACAAAGTCAGGAAAAATACCCAGGATGGCTTTGAATGGAGTTAAAGCACCCGAAAACGCTGCTTTAAATACACTGGAGACACCAGTGGTATCAGAAATATTTAAGATTTCATTCAGTATTTCTGCAAAATGTATGGGGGAATTAGTTGATAATAATGAATGAATTTCTTCTGTTGTCCTTGCAACTTGGAGATCATACGTTTCTTTTGATGACGTGAGCCTGGTCGGCGTCTGTAGGAGCACAGTCTTCATTCTGCTTAAAGTATCTATTCGAATAGAAGCAATTTTCAAATCGGGCCATAACCTTGCCTCCCTGTCTGGAGAATCGTTCGGGAACAAAACTCGTTCACAGTACATGACCTTCCTAGTCACGGTTATGAGATAAGGTTTTCCGGGCAGCAAACTACAACATCTGCGATCTACTATTAGAATGTAACTCCCGTTTGAGAGTCTCCTAAAGAATGGTTCTATTTGTGTTGTAGGTGTGCCTAGCTGGTAACATGAAAGGTTATTCGAAGTCCCTTCACAGGCTCCATGCAAACTAATACCCTGACACAGAAGTGTACCGCTTAGTGATTTTGCACAATTATTGCCACTGAGAAACACTTTCTGGCCTTTATTACTGACACATTCGTGTGTATAGGGCAAGTTCCATATTGACTTAATGTACCCTTTACCCAACCTTTCATACTGGCCTGCCTGTATATATTTTTGGCAGAATTGAAACGGGAAAGTAGTTATCGGAATATTTATTATCCCATGTATCATCCATTCATTGACAGGTCGTTCTGAAATTGTCAATATTAATTTCACAAGTCTTTCAATGCTCAGAATTGTATAGTCAGCACCCTTCTGTGCCAAACTGGTTTGTTTATCAGTAAGGTTAAAGATATTAAATAATGACGTTGTGTTGATTCAACGCCAAGGCACATAGCCAGAACGCAGATTTTGTAACGTCCAGCCAAGCTGTACAATAGAACGCAATTGGGACTGACCGTGTTGTAACATCAGTAAGTCTTGCGATATTATATCGATTGCTGAAGACGCAATGCTGTCCAGAGAATATATTCTGGAGGACAGAGTCATTAACCCATTGTCCACCACAGAAAGTGATTTTTCCAAATTAATACGGTCAATTTCCCGTATTTTTTCTGCTGTCTCAATTTGAGTTACTTTCCAAACTTCGTTATAGGCTGCATATATAGAGGCCACTATGAAACGTTTTTGACGCTGTTTGCGTGGTCCCAATATGAAATCACGCAAGTCAGCACCTTCTGTAAGTAAAGTTAGGTGTTACTTAATTTCAGCCAGTGTGGACGTTTGTAGCCATTGAAGGCAGAGCTTGCCCACGCTGTAGGTGGTTACTATCCCTGGATGTTGTCTTTGGGAATATCTAGGGTCTGGCCTAGTCAATGTGAACCCCTGTGTTTTGTTCAGGAATCTGTCTTGACAGTTATTTGTATCTGTGGGCCAGATCAACCATTTTTTCCATTCAGGATGTGTTCTGTTTTGGTTTAATATATGGTTTACGTCTATCTCAACATCTATAGAGCTATTACTGTTCACTGTTGGCTTTGGAATAGACGGTTTGTTCAAATCTTTGATTTTGGCTAAGCCAAGACAGGTAGTTTGGTGAATAGTGTCATTCAAAAATATAATTTGTTCTGGGATCATGCAGGCTCTAAACAATGATTCTATACCTTGTACTTGCCAATCTCTTGTACCCCAAACAGTTTTTGTTTCAATATTATTGTTCCAGAAATCAAACCCAAATGTATTCATTTGCTCAAAAAATTTATCGGAATATATCAATTTTGTGTTTGTAAGCATGGTCTTCATACCTGTCTTATTTGATAATTTGAAATAAAATGTTTCTGCATTACTTGTGTTAAACCCTGAAAAGTAAGAATATTTATCATAAAATGTTTTCGAGCTATCTTTCGGAGGAGTAGCACAATGTTCCCATTGGTTATAATTTAAAACATTTCTAGGTTGTGCAGATTTATGTAGATAATCGTTACCATAGTGGTTGTAGCAGAACATCTGATCATAATTAGACGAACCCTGCAAATAATCATGTTCTGTGAATTTGGCAGACATCACAAGATCAGACATCATATCATTAATACTTTCAAAGTCCCAATCATCAGCAAATGTGCTTGGTTTTACAAAGTCACTCAATGAGATCTTGAATTGGTGTGGATACTTCAGGATTTCAACCAGACCATAGATTTCATAATCAATTTTGTCCCATGCTACACCGCCTGGTATAGGATTGGCTGTGAAGTTCACTGAAGAAAGTTCTCTTTTCTCGATGTGTGAAGATGTGTGTGGTTTAAGGATCAAGTTGATTTTCTGGCTTGCTGTGTCCATTTTAGCATATTTTCGTTCAATGAAATGTCCCAAGCATAGTACTAAGATGAGCCAAAGAATGAGGATAAATGCACCAAAGGCCACCCAAAATTCAATCCATGGAGAGATTAGATACGTTTCTTTCAGCTGTTGAAAAAGTTCCTTAGCTTTATCTTTAAAAGTTTTTGTTGATGGCTGTTTCTTTGCTTCACTCAGGTCTTCAGATGAATCATCGAAGTTGATGAAGTAGCCGGATGCTGTTCTGTCAATTGTTCCAATTGCTTTCGGATTTTGCTTTGTTTCATTAGCAAAGTCTGTAGATACATCATCATAGGTTGTTGTTTCTTGATGAAAAACTTTGATTTGGGTTTTAAGAGGTTCAAGTTCCATTGCTTTGTTGCATAGTCCTTGTTGATTCACTGTAGATTTTCCAAATGTGATCAGTCTTCCAGTTTGAGCCTCTGTATTCGTAGCAAACATTGGTGTTCTGCTACTTCTTGGGAGTCCACTTGGCCTACTGTTTGTTATCGGCCACATGATTGTGGTTTTACCAGGTCGATGGATATGACTCGGTTCTCCTTTTTACCAGCAAGGGGCGGTAGTACTACTGATCTTGTCCCGTTGATAGACAAGACAGGAACTGCTTTTCTGTAAGAAGGCCCAAATTCCTTCTTTACCGCGATCTTTCCTCTGACCAGATCCCCGACTTTTGGAATCCAGACAGGCCTTGCTGGGACAGGTGGTTTCTCTTCAGTGGTTGTTGGCTGTTGTTTCAACTTTATGTTGCTCAGGTCTTTCCTTGTTTCATTTAATTCCTGTAAAATAGCCAAACGATCTTTGATATCAAAGCTTTTGTCTTTTACCACTGAAGTCTGACTATCAAGATCTTGGATCATCATTCTAGTCCCGAACAATAGTTCGTACGGACTGAACCCTTTCAGAGAATTCCTTGGCAGGTTATTTAGACTACGTTGGACACTTATTAAATGTTTGACCCACCCAGCTCCCGAACCTAATACCTTTTCCGTTATAGATTGCTTTATGTCTTGGTTTTTTCTTTACACCATCCCGTATCCCTCACGAAGGAAGTAAGAAGAGTCCCGCTATGCAATGCTCATTTGGCCATGCTTCCCCATAAGCTTGAGGGCTAAAGGGAATACTTTAGTCAAAACGTAGCATGCTCCTAGCGTATATGCCATTATAGAATTGCAAATCCTTTTATAACAGTCCAGACGTCAGCCGAGCGCTGGGGTCTACATTATAAGTGAAAATTTGTCTTTTTATGTTAATCTAACGCTTTTTTCATGATGGGTATTTTCTTATTGTTGTTGTTTTTCTGGAGCAAAGTGCCATGGCAATAGTCCTCCTCGCTCGCCACTGCGATCTCTATTGCAGTCTGGGCAGTTTTTTACAAAAATGTGATGATGCAGGCTCATGCCTGGCCACCAGTACACTGATTAGAATTCTTCCAGAGAATCTTTTTGCTTAAGGTGTCTGAGACCCTCACCCATATGTGCGTCTGCTATTAACAAGCCTCTCCTGTCCGTGTTTGGAATTACTCTATCCCCCACTCCAGGGATTCGAGCAAAAGGGACTGAGTTTGCATCGATTATGTATGTATAATTGAGTGGATAATTGATCGGTAGCGCTGAGCAGTCGCCTTTTGATGACGTTTTCACCGCCAGCACAGTTTCACCGTCAATGTCTTTTACTGTACGCTTTTTTGTAGCTACGGAGGCCGGTTTAGTTGCTACCGCTGTGGCTGTCTCAGCCAATGAATTCCCTGCAACGTGAACGCCATCACGCTGATGACTCAGTGAATGTATCACGTGAGTTTTTGGTAGTTCTTTCTTTAAAAGAACTAATTGTTCCCAAAGTGCTTTCTGCTTTATTGTGGCACCTGTGTCATCTTTGTAACCGTTTTGAATCCATTTCTGTAAATCGTTATTGTATGATTTGACGCAGTAATACGAATCGCACACAATAAGTGTCGGGAATTCGCGATCGGCATTATCTAGCGCCATTTTTAATGCTATTATTTCAGTTTGTTGTTCTGAATTATTTTCCACTGAGTGTGTTTTTGTAAGTAGAGGTCTTAATTTACCTCCGCGCCACACTTCTTTTACAATTTCGCATGTGGTGTTGTAAGCCAGCTCTCCCCAATCTGAGGGTTGAGCATGCCCGTCTGTATATATTACACAGGCGTACTGTCGTAAAGGCAGAATGTCGATTAGCAGAGGGTATTCTCTCTCATATTCTAGATATTTTAATTCTTTCATTTCCGGGTCAAAATAGTATTTTACTTTGTCTGTAGCAACAGAATTTACCCATTGTATCCATTCTGGATTTAGTGCAGTTGTCGGTAAATTACATGGTGTTGTTAATGCCTCAAAAGCTGATTCTGCTGTTCTGACTGTAACCTGTCTACCGTCTGCTTGGTATTTTTCTTTTGCTACAGCTGTTTGAACCGCATGAACAATGTTTTCCTTAATGCTGAACCTTTTTTCAGCTTCTGTGTACAAATGTGATTTGTATGCTATTGGTACCTTCTCTCCCTCATTAGAGGTCAGGTATGTGAATCCGCATCTTCCTGGGATGACACGAATCACAAGGTTGCGTGTGTTCTCACGTGTTTGTAATTTTGTTTTAATTAAAATATCTGTTTGTAAAGATCTCAAAATTTCTGTGTGTTTTTAAGTCCAATTGATTCTTTTAAAATCTGGTTTTATTAGATCATAGAGAGGTTTAATTCTCTCTGCATAATTTATAATGTAAGTTCTTCTGAAATTTAGGAAGCCTAGAATTGATTGTAAGTTTTTCAGTGTTCTAGGTGCTTGGATTACAGCACATTTCTCTAGGAAATTGTCGGCCAGGCTTTTTCCTTCACTTGATAGTTCATATCCTAAAAACAGGACTGTTAGATGGGCAATTCTTGACTTTTTAAAGTCGAATTTGTAACCCTCTGCTGCGAACCCAAGTATTATGGTGTTCACTCTCTTCAAGTGAGTATCCAAGTCATCATCTGTTAGATAGATGTCGTCGACATAAGATAATGCCTCGTCATCATATGTTTGTAGTAATTCTGTTACTCTCGCTGAGAATAATCCCGGGCTGTTTTTGAACCCCTGGGGAAAACGACAGAAATTTTTTTGCGTGCCATTTATTGAGAACGCCGTCAAATATCTGCTCTCTGGTGCTATATTTTGACAAAAGAATCCATTAGAAATGTCTAATGTGATTTTGTATTTTTTGCGCACTATGTTATTCATTAGTGCAGCACTATGCGAGTTTTGTACTGCAAATGTTTTGCAACATGAGTTAAGGTGTCTGTAGTCCAAAACAAGACGATATGAATTGTCTGGCTTGGAGATAGGAAACAAAGGGTTGTTCATTTGTGAGGTGCAAGTTTCAATCACCCCCTGGTATTCAAGTTGATCTAGGATCTCTTTTACCTGTTTTTTAGCTTCTTGCTTAATCGGGTACTGCCTCTGTGCAGTAGGTTGTGATTTTAACTGGATTTTGTGAGGAGGAGAGTCCTCATCCCATCCCACATGATTTTTATATAAGGCAGGGGCTTGAGCTACTGCCCACTTTCTTGCAAGTGTATATTTTTTATGAATTGGAATATGGTTTGAGAAGGCAGGCATAATTATTTCTTCGCCATGTGGGCACTCCCTGACAAACTCTGGAGGCCAGTCTCGTTCAGCTAGAAGGATGTCATAGCCCTTGGAGAGATTATCCCAAAATAGACCCCTTATTTTTCTAGTCTTATCCCCCTCTATACGCAATGTTATTTCATATATTTTATGAGGTTTGCTAACTCTGGTATCTGCAATTTCCACCTGAATGTATTCATTCGTGTCCACTGTCTCCAGATGATTCATAAGGACTTTGCGAGCTATGCTCACTTCTGCTGCGCTGTCTAGCATTGTCTGAGCCCATTCTCCGTTTTTCAGCTGTGTCCTCTGTATTCTCGGCATTGTTGATTACTTTAATACTGGCTACCTTCTTTTTTGGAAATTGTAATTTTTTATTCAGATGAGCAGGTTCTTTGTCTTTGGACTTGACGTGCTCTTCCCTGTGTTCTGATCGTCCTCTTCTTTCCGATTTCTGCGAGGAAGTCTGAAAAGATTGAGAGGGACGTGTATCAATATCTTGATATCTATCAGGTTTTTTTATATTATCCCTATTTCTAAGGTTGTATTTTTTCACAGAGGGCTCCCTTTGGGGAGACTTGCGTCCTTGGTCAGGAGATCTTTCTCTCCGCCGAGGAGCCCTTCCTCTGGACTGGAATCTTTTTTCTTTAGGATTGGATTGTTTATTTCCATCCCAGCTCTTTTTTTGCGTGTTTAAATTATTTTTAATAAATACTTTTTCAGGACTTTCAACTAGTTGGGGTTTCACTGGTATTCCACCCAAACTATCTCTTCCTAGTTCTTCATAGGATTTTTCTATGATTCTGGCAATTTCAGATGGTTGGTCTGCTATATTTGTCTCTTTTAACCTCTGGCGAATCGCCACATTTGCTGCTTATCCCTTTATGTTGGCTAATAATATTGCAGAGACCTGCTTGAAGTCTTTCAGTAATTTCATACCGAGAGTTAAAGCGGGTTCTGGACCGTATTCATCTTGAATTTGTTTTAGCACATCTGGTATTACTGACATGGATGGAACACCATGTGTTTTTGTGTAAATGGAAGCAAAGACTGTACCCAAAGTGTCACAGTCCTCCACATGTGGTGCGATTTCCATTGGAAGACAGATAGTCAGAATCCTATGTTTCTCAACAGGCGTGGTATCTGGAAACACCGCCACTATTTGAGTGATTTTTTGTGCTAGCCAGAAAGGAATTTGTTCCCGTTTTGAGGGTACTTTACCTAGACAGGACTGTATGTTCTGAGGTGTAATTTTATTTGTGTTCCCCTGATGACTGGTCAGCTGTGGAATTTTGATTGCTGGTTGGATTGTTGAAGTCCGCATTACATATTGGACTAATTGTCTATGTATTTTTATTAATTGTTTTAGCTGTGCTAAAAGATCTGGTGCAGGCATTTCTTCAATGTCTGGATGTGGTGTGTATCCGGCTAGGACTGGCCACGTTGCTCCTGGTCTACCTAGTGGACCGAGCCTGGTGATGTGATTATTATGTTTTAGGGCGCCATGAAACAAGAGCAGATGCTCTTGGAATTTGAGTGGTATTTCCACCTCCTCGAAAGGAGTGTACTCATTAGGAGGTTCCTCTATTTTGTAATAGTGGAAGTCCTTTGTTACAGCGTTTGCTGCTGGAAAGTTTATCCATGAATAGAATACCTCTGTCTGCCGATATTCGTGCGCCTCAATTACGAATATGACTGTACCACCTCTTGGTGTCAGTCCATTTTCTATAAGTTTTAAGGTTATAGATTTTCTTATGTTGACCGTGATGAGTATTATATCCGGGTCATTTTCCAGCAGAGTATTGTCTGCTACTAGGAGTTCAGCTGCTAATCTAACTGTCTCCCTTTCTTCTTCACTTTCTGTCATTTTACTGACAGGAAGGTTATTCTGTTTATTTGCAGATCAGGTTTCCATGGAAACAAAGATTAGATGCACACTATTTTGGAACAGTGTATCCTTCAACGTTGAGTAAACCAAGAACCATACATAGGAGTCTCCTCCTGCGAGGTTTGGCGGATATGACCTTTCACCCACTCCAGACGTCTTTGGAGTATTATGGGAAAAAAGGGGTCTGTGTGAAAAAGCACGACTGAGTTACTCTAATGTCTTACGTTAGTTTTATCGCCTATCCAAACGTTGGGCGCCATGTAGTGTAGTTCCTATTATCCCAATAGGCTCTGTGCATTGGAATAATATCTTCAATAGTATAGACCTAGGGCAGAGGTTAACTAGGTCTTCTACCGACGATATTAGACTTAAAGTTTTGTGTTTGCCAGCTAGCTCAGATTTCACTAGAAACTTTCTCGAATAGGCAGGGAGGATTTTAACTTCCCTGGATAGACAAGAAGGGATTTAGTTTCTGACAACCATAGAACATGACAACTTTGCTCTCCCCTAATCAAGAGTGTATCTCTAGAGTCGTGTGAAAACAAAAGACAACTTATTTTACTCAGTCAGTTCAGTGCATTCTTAGTTTCACCAGATTGTAGAGAAAAGGAAGAGATGGGCGTGTTCAATAAAAAGATGTTATTTATTGATCAGTCTCCTTTCTCATACAAGAGAAATGAATCGCTATTATTGCAATACTTGTAGTTAAGTAAAGTGCATACAGTAGAGACAGAATTCTAAAATAATACTGTAAAAGCATTGATATGGTTTCTGAGCCATATGATACTTTAAAATGGATAAAATAGATACATACATATATACATTTGACTAATCATACTCAACTGGTGCTTCTAACCACGCCTACCCCAGTGTACCTGACCTAAGCCTAATACGTGGGCGGGAGTAGATAAGTAGCAGTTTAAGTTAAGTTTGTTTTGCCGAGGGACTGACTAGAGAATTCTCTGCGAGGGGTTATTCAGTTCTGTACCTGAGATCTAGAATGATGGAGGGCTGGTATCTCTTATCCCAGGTCTTGATATTCCAGCTGCCTGCGAGGGCTGCTTGGAAGCGCCGGAGCTGGATTTCTCAGCAGGAGAAAGACGGCGTCTCGTTCTCAGCGCGTCAGGAAGGCGGGGCAGCGCCTGTGGGCTTCGCTCTCTGCTGGGCTCCTCAATACGTCTCGCTGCTCCAATCTCGTCACCACCGCATGTGTTTGCTTAAGGCAATGTCGGTAATATTTATACCTGAAAGGTGCCGAGATTGACGTAAGGATGGACATATATTCGTCAATAAGGATTTCATATGAACGGGCTCGTTCGCACATTCTTTTGCTGAAGTTCTCGGTGAAATCAAAACAATGGCTATGGGAATTTCCCATGTCGCTGTAGGTTTGATTTGTTTTGAGAACTCCGTATGCCTTATCAGGGGCTGGAGGAATATCGCTTGTCTAATTAGATGGCATGCGTTATGACCTAATCAGATAACGCGCTTCTGTGCCGTGGTGTGGCTTAATCAGATAACGGTTTTTGCACCGTTGGATGGCTGCTAGTTAATTATTAACCAAACCAGGGTCAGGAATAGGGGAATCGATACAGTACCTATAGGAATACATCACATCTGTTTTTAAAAAGAAAATGGAAGGCAGCGAATTAGGCTGCTCCCTCCTACCGTGTCTTTTTGTCATTTTGGCTGCCGATTCCCGAGCTCTGGTCCACCACGGCTGAGTGCCGATTGAGTGGAGAACAAACAGGAAGTAGGCAGACCAATCAGTGCATCTCCTGTGAGCAGGAGGGCAGAGCCAGGAGCCCGCGCTTCCTGCTACTTAACCCAATGTGCCAACGGACGCGCAGCAGACGCGTGCAGCGGGCGCACCTAAGGCAAGCCCGTCTGCGCCCCTCCGTGACCGGCCACGGCCAGGGGCCACAACCCCTGCTGGTGGTACTCCAGCCTCATACACCACCTTTAGGCATTCACGTAATGAGCTGTTGGCCTATGCACCCAAGCCATGCAACAACTCTGCACAGTGTGTCTTGGCCTGCCCCGGACTCTCATATGGCCCAATTTCCTGCCGCGCATGCAAATGGTCAAGCATGGGACAATATCAGCCAGGCAGTTGGAATAGCCGTGATCACCAGAAACTTCTCCGTCTATATTTCAATGCAAGATCCCTTTCTAAGCATGCCATCGACATATGGGACCTCCTAAATGAAAAGAAACCCGATCTGGTTTTTTATAACCGAAACTTAGCTGAATGACACAAACTTCCCAGATCTGGCCAATGCATTACCCAGTAACTATAAAATCATTAAACAAGACAGAGTCGGAAGCAGGGGAGGAAAGTTTCACTATCCTAGCAGGAACTGTAGTTTATAACCCCCCAGGCCACCAAGTCAACCTTAACACTAAACTACTCACTCAACTTCTTTCAACCTGCCTAAAATATAAAAACTACCTGGTAATTGGAGATTTTAACATACATTATGAGAAAAAAGACAATCTAGCTGTCTCTCAACTGGAGTGGGACATGCAGATTCTCAATCTCAAACAGTGGATAGAAGGAACGACCCATATAGCTGGTCATACGCTTGACCTACTCTACTCCAACATCGGAGCTACTGACATTCATGAGATCAAGCACCTACTCTGGACAGATCATTCGCTCATAGTTTTCATGCTAGGCTTATCTGTGAAATCAACTAAACCCAGTGAAATTCATCAAACATCAAATCGAGCCTGGAGGTTAGTCACTGAATCCACTTTAGAAACACACTTCTCAGGCACTAAAATAGAGATCTCAGACGACACCACAGTATGTACAGACACAGCCACCCTTGAAACAGAGATTTACCAAACACTGGATAAACTGGCCCCTATTCGGAAATCTCGGAAACGGCCCCATACGGAAAAATTGTACACCCCACAACTTAAAAGTCTTAAGAGGGAATGTCACGAATGGAGGTTGTCCAAAAATGAAGTGAACAAGCTAAGATATAAGTTCAAACTTAGATCCTACAATCTCACCATAAAAATCACAAAAAAACATACTATTCCCAGCGTATCAACAAGAGCTGTAACTCAGCCAAAGAACTCTTTAGAATTGTTAAAGAACTCAATAAGCCGTCTAGCATGACCCAAAGCCTAACCCCCTCAGTAGAGGCCTGCGACAGAATCAGTGCATTCTTTACTGAAAAAATTAGAAAGATCTACACCACTTTCAGCCCCCATAGCTCCCATAGTAAAATTAACGTAACAAACAAGGTTTTTTTTACTCCACATCCGGAAGCTGCATCAATCATGGGTAACTTTACTCCCCTCACAGACGATGAGGACCTGAAGGCAATGAGCACAGTAAAATCCAGATCCCCGCTAGACCCTTGTCCTCACTTCATTTTCGCACAGATTGCCCCCACGCTTTGCCCACTGATCACCCAGGTTTTTAACAAATCCCTAAGAACTGCCATCTTTCCCGATTTATAGAAACATGCCTCAGTAATCCCCCTCTTAAAAAAAAGCAGGAACCGATGTCCTCAATCCTGAAAATTATCATCCCATTTCCCAGCTCCCCTACCTTTCTAAGGTCCTAGAGAAATTGGTAAACGGGCAGCTGACCAAGTATTTGGAAAGAAATCATCTTCTTGATCCCTCTCAGACAGGATTCAGAGTTAACAACCAGTACAGAGGCAACGCTGCTGGCAGTGTCAGACAATGTCAGATTATGCACTGACCAAGGAGGGGCAGTTGCCCTGATATTGTTGGACCTGTCGGCAGCGTTCGACACGGTCTCTCATGACAGCCTGATGAATATCCTCTACGAAAAGGGAATCTATTCTAATGAACTGAGCTGGCTACGTTCATTCTTAAGCAACGGAACACAATCTGTGCATCTCGGTCAATTTCATTCCAAACCCAGCCCCATCGGCTGCGGTGTCCCGCAGGGGGCCTCACTAAGTCTCACCCTATTCAATTTCTATATTTCATCACTAGCTAAAATGGGTAGGAAGTGGGGCATTGGCATCTGCTCCTATGCGGATGACACGCAACTGATGGTGGCCCTGGACGAAAAACCAGATTTCATTAAATCAAAGCTGCACAGCTGTCTCTCTGAGATGGCCCAGTGGATGCACACACACTGCTTAAAGTTGAATGCAGGAAAATCCGAAATCCTACTGTTTGGCGGCGCCAAAAGAGTGTGGGATGCCACTTGGTGGCCACCCACTCTAGGTAATGCACCTACACCCAAACAACACACAAAAACCTGGGCATCATTATGGATGACGCCCTGACCCTGAAGGAACATGTGCGGTCCCTCTGTGGCAAGGGCTTTGCTATCCTGAAACTGCTAGCCAGACTTATTCCCTAGATTCCATTGGACTGTAGACGATCAGTAATGCAAGCCCTGCTGGTTAGTCTGTTGGATTATGGAAACGCTCTATTTGTTGGCATGAATCAGCACGACTACAGGTGCTGCAGAATGCAGCGGCAAAACTGCAATACGGGAAAGTTTGATTGTGCCTCAACCTGTTTGAAGAAACTGCATTGGTTGCTGATGCGCCAAAGAGGAGTATTCAAACTCCTTAGCGACACTCACAAAGCTCTTTACAAAACTGGCCCTAGAATTCTTCAGGAGAAGATTAAATTCTATGTTCCCACAAGGAATTTGCGGTCACTCCAATCAGCCCTTGTCAGAACCAGACGTATGAACAAAGTAAGGACAGGAGGACGATCATTCTCCTACTTAGCAGCCAAAAGGTGGAATGAGCTTCCCCAAGACCTACGACAGACCTCTAACTACCTCCAGTTCCGAAAAAAACTAAAAACACACCTATTCCCTAAACTCTAAGCAGCAGCCCTGCAGAATTACCAGCAAATTTGGTTGTCAGCGCCTCCGATATCCCTTGGGATGAGTGTTGCGCTCTACAAATAACATAAATAATAAAATATTATGGTGATTTCTTCACCATGCTTGTTGGGACGGTACTGATGTCTTGGGTCAGGCAGTGATGATGTCCCAGATTTCTGTGGTGTGTTTGATGAAGGAGTGGGTATTGAGAAGGATGTAGTGTATTGGTTATGGGTTGTTGGTTGTCTTATGGGAGGTAGTGGTGTTGGGTAGGCAGTCCTGCGAGGCAGAAGAAGTGACAGGAGTGACAGGGGAAAGGTCTTTCGGTGGAGCACAGGGAGGTGGTGCAGTGGCGGTCATCGTGGTATTTGGTATTGAGGTCCTGCTGCTGCTCATCTCTTCGCGCTGCTCGTCTGTCGCAATGTCTGTGCCTATGTTCAATACAGGAAACCTTCCAAGGCTAGTGGCATCAAAGACACCTGAATAAATCCCCCTTGAAGTAAAGGAGTCACTCTCTGCATCTGTAGGTACCCCAACTAAGCTGATCAGCCTGCTGATCATAAACTCCCATGAACTTCAAAAGACTCAGCAGCACATATGGTGGTTCTTGACATCCCTCGAGGCTTGTGCTATCCTCTCACCAAGTTTGAGTCCAGTATCCCTTGTGAGAGCTGCAGGAGTGGAACCCCTGTGTATTGCGTTGACTTGCCGTTGCAAAGGCTTCTTGGTTTTCTTCCATCAAGATCTTTATCAATCAATCAATCAATCAATCAGAGCATTTATATAGCGCACTACTCACCCGGAGGGTCTCAAGGCGCTGGGGGGAGGGGGTCTGCTACTGCTCAAACAGCCAGGTCTTGAGCTGCTTCCTGAAGGCGAGGTGGTCCTGGGTCAGGCGGAGGTGGGTCGGAAGGGAGTTCCAAGTCTTGGCGGCCAGGTAGGAGAAGGACCTTCCTCCTGTGGTGGCTCTTCGGATGCGGGGGACGGCGGCGAGGGCGTGGCTGGTCGATCGAAGCTGGCATTTGGGAGCGTAGAAGTTGAGGCGGCTGTTGAGGTATCCTGGTCCTTGGTTGTGTAGGGCTTTGTGTGCGTGGGTGAGGAGCCGGAAGGTGATTCTCTTGTTGACCGGGAGCCAGTGCAGGTCTCTCAGGTGTCCAGAGATGTGGCTGCGGCGGGGGATGTCCAGGATGAGTCGTGCTGAGGTGTTCTGGATCCGCTGGAGTCTCTTCTGGAGTTTGGCGGTGGTTCCGGCGTAGAGGGAGTTGCCGTAGGCCAGACGGCTGGTGACGAGGGCCTGGGTGACCGTTTTCCTGGTCTCGGTGGGGATCCATCGGAAGATCTTACGTAGCATGCGCAGGATGTTGAAGCACGACGAGGAGACGGCGTTGATTTGTCTGGTCATGGAGAGGGAGGAGTCCAGGATAAAGCCCAGGTTGCGTGCGTGGTCTGTTGGTTTGGGTGCGCTGCCCAGGGCAGGGGGCCACCAGGAGTCGTCCCAGGCGGAGGGGGAGGATCCCAGGATGAGGACTTCCGTCTTGTCCGAGTTCAGTTTCAGGCGGCTGTTCGACATCCATTCGGCTACGTCTGTCATCCCTTCGTGCAGGTTGGCTCTGGCGGTGGCGGGGTCTTTAGTGAGGGAGAGGATCAGCTGGGTGTCGTCGGCGTAGGAGATGATGTTCAGGTTGTGCTGGCGTGCGATGGGTGTGAGGGGGCTCATGTAGACGTTGAAGAGTGTTGGGCTGAGCGAGGAGCCTTGAGGAACGCCGCAGATGACTTCGGTGGCCTCTGATCTGAACGGGGGGAGGCGGACTCTCTGTGTCCTTCCGGCGAGGAAGGAGGTGATCCACTCCAGTGCCTTCTCCTGGATCCGTACTAGGGTACGGTGGCAGACAGTGTCGAAGGCCGCGGAGAGGTCCAGGAGGATGAGGGCGGCTGTTTCTCCGTTGTCGAGCAGGCTCCAAGTAGCCCCAACCACAAGCAACTTCAGTGACCAGAATCTTCCATCGTACCACATAGATTGCACCGTGGGCCTACTTCTTTGGTGAGCTGCTCGAGGTCCGCTTGTGACTCTGGTGCCTCCAGCCTGGGGGTCCTATTGAGGGTCATCTTTGAATTCTGTGGGATCGCCTGTTTGCTAGGACCCGGCCCTACTTGTGGTGAGTCTCCTTGACCTTGCTGGTTCCGACACTGTGCCTTCTTTGGTTTCCATGTTGTTTTCAGTTATTAAGGCTTGTTGATGCTCCCGAAGGACTCTGACCCGTCAACTCTCGACATCCGACATGGAACAGCTCGTGAATGGCTCCTGGTTGTCCACAGTATTGCCTGGTCCTCACAGCTGCAGCTCCAAGGACACTGTCATTGTTTTGGCAACACCCAACCTCGGTGGGCACTTGTCTTCAGTGATCCCTGGTCACCCCCCGAGTGACCTGGACCCTGCCCCTTCTGCTTGAACCTACTCTCCACCTTGAATCCACCCTTGGGTTCCACCGGACACTTTCACCTTCGCCAGCAGCTGCATCTTCCTGAAGTCTCTCATTGGGTTTGACGACGGTTTCTGACGCCACTTAACACCTATGCACCCAGCTTCCCTGCTACAGATGAACTGCATCCAAGGGTATCCACAGGTGGGGTGGCTCACCAACCTCGTGCCTTCCACTGGGTTTCTTCAGGGTCCACATGGAAGGGTTATTTTTCTTTAAAATTGCAATTGTAACATACACGTTGATTTGCAAAGAGAACGCATTTGTGTTCCTACAATGCACATGAACTTTGTGGGGCTCCTAGATACTCACCTTGGGTGGTTCCTTGGGTCCTCAGCACTTCTACATCCTCTGAGCATTGTCTTGAATTGAGCCGTGGTTCACATACCACTATTTTAGTATATGGTTTGGTCTCCCCTGGGGGACACTGTGTATTCTGTGCTACCTACCTGTTTCTATTACATAGTATTGTGTGGATTGTGTATATCGCCGGCTAGGAGATATCTGTATATGTTAGTGAGTGTCTTATAATAAATATTTCTTTTTAACTACACTGTGTGGTTCTTGTTCACTTAATCTATACCTATAAGATTATGTTCTAGTAAAACAAGCTGCTTACACTTCTTCTGGGCTAAGCCTGAAGGCAGCTCTCCATGGCTACCACTTAGAGAGCTTTCTAAGGTTGTTAAGACCACTAAAATCACCTTAAGGTTTGCCTAGATCAGTGCAAGGTGTCCACTTACATAAGTGAACACCATATACTGAGCCAGCCTCTCACAGCATCTTCAGCTTTTCTGTTCTTGTTAGCCTTTGTATTGCTTATTTGTATTTGTAGCCTTTTTTCCCTGTTTTCGCCTGTACCGCTGTATACGTGCATTGTCTCATCCTGCTGCTGCTCCTGTCGTCCTTAGTCACGTTGTATTTCTTTCTTCTGTTTTATTTTGTGTAGTCAAGCCTCACCGCTCACTATTATTCCAACTGATCACCCTTTCTTGCCCATTTTTTTATGAATGAATGAAAGGTATTTAGAAAGCGCTGCTGTCACTCCAAGGAGCATCCTGGTGCTATGCTAGAAAACGGCTACAGATGCAGATATGTATGTAGGTGTCCATAGGTTAACGAATGGCACAAAGAGTCAGAGGCTGAAAATGACCACATTTTTAATTACTTTTTCAAATTTGCTTCAGATTCAATAAAACACTTGCTATGAGAAAGAAAATTCCATGCTTTAGACCTTAGAACTGCAAAGGAGATTTAGGTTGGAAAGAAGGAGGTCTCAGGAAGTTCTCTGCAGATTATCTTAGGCTCTGCTGAGGCAGATAGTAGCAGAACCAATAACAGAGGTATTTTGGTCTTTTTTTGTATGCCCTACAGATGAACAAGAGTAGTTTAAACAAAATCCTTTTATTGATTGGGAGCCATCGCAAAGTATGGAGAGTACCAGAAGCAGGGATCCTACTGGGAAGTTGTTGAACCAATCTAGCTGCTGGGTTCTGTACCATCTGCAATTTATGAATGAGATGTTTGGTACTGACAGCATCGAGGCTGGTACAATAATTTATTATTGAAGCGATAAGAGCAAAACCACTGTTTTCCGGCTGCTTAAGGTAAGAAGTAGAACAATTTTCTGGAATCATTTATGAGGGTTAAAAACATCCCTGCAACAGATAAGGCAAAAAATCGGATTCAAATTTGATACTAGATTTTGCAATGCTTACAGTGGCTGGAGGAGAAGGGGCCATCCTTGGCCACTACTGTGAGAGGGAAAACAATTAGACTTCCTGAAGGAGAGCATTTCCATTTATTGGAATTAAGATGATTGTCTTGCATCCACTGAAAAATGTCACCGAGGCAGTTCCACAGGTTAATTTCTGTTTTCGATGAGTTCTTATCAGGAGACAACATTAACTGAGTGTCGTCGGCATATGACCTAGTGTCAATTCTAAGCATGGGCGTAAAATCCGTTACGCTCGCGGATTTTTCGTATTTTCGGGGAATCCGCAATCCGCGAACTCTCGCGGATGCGGCGAGAATACGCTAAATCCGCGCGAAGCGGATTTTTTGTTTGTGTTCGCACTGCTCGCGCTGCTCGCGGTCCGCGGCGCGGGCAGGAACAATCTCGCACTAGCGAAAGTACAAAAATTACTTAGTAAAGGAAGTGGCCCAGTCTCCAACTTCCTGTTCCTGTCCAGCAAGCTCCTCCCATAGGGGTGGGGTGAAGGAAGTGCCCCAGTCTCCAACTTCCTGTTCCTGTCCAGCAAGCTCCTCCATTTCCTGGCCACTTTTCGATCATTCTTGACTGGGAAGGATTACTTTTTGTGGTTGCTGCTGGATATTTGGATTTGAGGCTTTTTGGATTAATTTTGGATTCGAATTTTGATTTCACAAAGAAGTAAGTTGATGTTGTTTGTTTGTGGTGATTTTTGTGTGTGTTTTTTTTTTCGACTTTTTGGGGGGAAAATCTGCAAGTTCGCGAGCTGAGGATGTTTTTGCTTGTGTTCGCACTGCTCGTGTCCCGCGCAGCAACAATCTCGCACTCGCGAAATTGTAAAAATTACAATTCTGCTGCACATGAATTGAAAACCACCAGGCTTATTTATGGGTGCATGGATGATACAACTGTTTTGTTAAAATTATTTTTGTTAACATGATTCTGTGCTCTGATGTCATCCATTATGCCCAGGGGGGCCCAGAATCGGTCTGTTCGCGGATTTTGTGGGTTTTTGCCACGTTCGCGCCGTGAAGCAACAATCTCGCACTCGCGAAATTGTAAAAAATGCAATTTTGCACCGGAAAACCACCAGCAGGCAGCATAAGCCTTCTGAAAATGGATGGATGGCATTGGATTGTGGTGATTTGATTTGTGTTGTGTGTTTTCACTTTTTGGAGTAGGGGTTGGGTGCTGGCTATGTTGGTGGTGGCCATTTTGAGGCATGGTCCTGGCCATGTGGATGGGGGGGTCAAGCGGCCATTTTGAAGGCAGGCAGTGAGCTATGAGACATAGGCCTACACCCATTGTGCCTTGCTTTCACCCATGGTGCCCAGGCGGAGTCAGGGGTACATGAAAGCACAACCCTCTGTGTGTGTGCTCTCTTGGATCATTGTTAAATTCCTGTTTCCCAAAAATGTAGCAAATCCTAATTATGAAAATTCCATATTGTGTGGTGTGCACGTGTGTATTCATAAATGCCTACTTGCTAACTGTTTATTCAAGCGCTAGATATGCAACATTTATATTTACTGATGTTCCTCTGTCTTCATTTGCGTTTAGGTGCACAAAACTACGCATCATCGTTGAGCATCAGTGCCAGGAAGAAGTGCTGCTGCGGCCTGTTGTTAAGACATCTGAAGAAGATGGCTCCAAAAAGAGGTGCCCGTAGGTCCTCTTCCAAGAAAGATGTCTCTACTAAGGAGAAGAAGAAGCAAGTGGCACCACTTACCAAGGCGACTGGTTGCTCAACCAAGACATTTTTTGGGCAACAACAACCAAAAAAACAAAGGCCCACCATGAGTGCTGCACAGGTAGCCTGTTTAGTTGTTGAATCACCAACGACCAGTGATGTTGGATCATCGCAAGAAAGTAGCAGCACGCCATCAACACAGGTTTTAACTCATCTCACAAGTACTATTCAACAACCAAAGCCGCAACAACAACTGCATGGGCTACTAGTACAAGCAGAAGTACATGCGCAAGGAGCTGTCCGAGAAGGAGCTGTCCGAGAAGGAGCTGTCCGAGAAGGAGAAGGCCGAGAAGGAGAAGGCCGAGAAGGAGAAGGCCGAGAAGGAGAAGGCCGAGAAGGAGAAGGCCGAGAAAGAGAAGACCGAGAAGGAGAAGGCCGAGAAGGAGAAGGCCGAGAAGGAGAAGGCCGAGAAGGAGAAGGCCGAGAAGGAGAAGGCCGAGAAGGAGAAGGCCGAGAAGGAGAAGGCCGAGAAGGAGAAGGCCGAGAAGGAGAAGGCCGAGAAGGAGAGGTCCATGGAGACTTGCAAGTAGAGGTCAGTGAAGATGGCCATGGAGCGGTGCAAGTTCCCACAATGGTTGTTCTTCCAGAAGTAGGGGCACAGGAGGAAATTGACTTTGGAGCCGGGGTATCATGTCAGGAAGACGAAGCCACTCCTCCTGATGATTCATTTTCTCCCAGCTCCCCAGCAAGGAAAAGATCAAGGAGGATGTGTAGAAGTTCCTCTTCAAGCCCCGCTCCATCAGACGATGATCTGGATCTGGATTGGCAACCATCTCCGATGTCTGAGAGGGAGGCACACCATGAGCTGCGAAAGGTATCAAATGTTAAAAGGAAGGGCCCCGGAAAGCTTATACTTATGGATCCGAACGTCGGACTTGATGAAGTGGTGCATTCTGATGTTGTTGAAGAGGATGACAGCAATGACCTAGTCATCACACATGTCAGTCCAGCCACACCGGCCATGCAGCAGACAGACATTTACACCCTATCCCGACGTCATGCTGAGCGTGACCCTGGCGACGTGCCACTGGTAGCACCACCAACGCAGTCAAGTAGTACCACAAGTTCAACAAAACCTACAGCTCCCATATTTTCTCCCCGGAGGGGGACTCCATCCCGCTCGACTCCCTCAAGTAAGGTTGCTGCAATAATTGCACAACCCAGTAGATGTCTGCAAGGCTCATCCACCACTGCTTCATCTGGCATTGGCACCAGTATCACCTCGTGCGGCAAAACCAGAAGTTTCCAGTCCCCAGTTTGGAACTTTTTTAGTGTCCACGAAAAATATGATAACATAGCCGTTTGTTGCATTTGTAAGACTAGAGTTAGCCGTGGTAAGACTGGTACCAACTATGGAACCGGAGGCCAGATAGGTCATCTTGAAAGAAAGCACGCTGTCGAATGGTTTCCGCACCTAGCAAAAGTCAAGGGAAAGCGATCCCAAAGGGCAAGTGGCCAAAATATACCCATAGTAGGTGTTTCATCTGAAGATGATGGGGAGGTAGAAGAAGCGTCAGACATGTGTCCGGTTGCACCCAGTACCCCTTGCAGCATCACACCCTCCGTAACACATAGCAGGCACACTGAGAGTCTGGGAGACACACCAATGCGGAAAATGTCAACACTGATCTC
Source organism: Lissotriton helveticus (assembly GCF_964261635.1). NCBI lineage: Eukaryota > Metazoa > Chordata > Amphibia > Caudata > Salamandridae > Lissotriton > Lissotriton helveticus. The sequence goes on from NC_136059.1 coordinate 56,439,530, forward strand.
TCTCGCGAACTCGTGCGAACTTGTATTCGCAAGGCGCGAGTCGGGCGAGATTACACTTAGCGGGCGGAAACGGAAATACGTCACGCAAACAAAATGGCGGCGCCCATACTCAACCTTAAGGTAACTCGCACGAGTTCGCGGCTTCCACGGGCGAGTTCGCACTACGATGCGCCCCGCGAATAGGGCGAAATTACCGAAAAACGAGTTTTGCAAAAGCAAAACGAACGAGCAGGTGCAAAAGTTCGAGCTATTCATTTGTAACCATTTACCTGTAGTGCTTCCTGAAGGGGCCCTCCAGAATCCGGTTGCCAACTTGCAACTATTGTGTGACCCTGCTCTATCAGTCACAGAATAGTTACAAGTATGCCATTGCATCCTGTTAAAAAAAATTATTTACTTTGCATTTGCAACAAAAAGGAAAGGGAGCAGACAAGCAGGTGCCAGCCTTCATTAATGTCAGTTGGGGCAGGGCAGGTGTTGTTGTTTGCAAAACTTAAGGGACTTAGCAGGTGTTTGTTCACTTTGTTCACTCAGTGGTCAATCAGAGGGTGTTGTGATGACACTGAGGGTGGCATGGGTGTGCCAGCCAGAGGGTGGCATGGGTGAACCAGAGTGCCAGTGTTGACAGAGGATGGCAGTGCTTTGCTTTGCCCCAATAATGTACACTGGTGAACTAGAGGGTGATGTGATGACACAGAGGGTGACATGGGTGAGCCAGAGGGTGGCATGGGTGACCAAAGAGAGTGCCAGTGGTGACAGAGAGTGGCAGTGATGAAGAAAGCTTAGCAAACAGACTGGGCACGTACAAACAACAAGTTCGCTAAACTGGCGACCCGACAAGTAAGTTCGCAATTTGCGAAATAGTACAAAACCCTCGCGAACTTGCAGAAACCCGTGCGAACACACACACCCCCAAAAAATCCGCTAATCCGCGAGAATTCGCGGATTTCGCGTATTTTCGCAATCCGCGAATACGCAAATCCGCAAATTCGCGGATCGCGAATCCGCAAAATCCGCCCATGCTTAATTCTATAAGAGGCAATTCAAGACTTGAGTGGAGCTATATAAATGTTAAGCTGAACTTAAAGATGAACCCTGGGCACACTGATCCTAACCTTTTTTTCTGGAGAATAAGTTATACTTATTGTCTCCTTTTAGTCTAAAAAGATTTCCAGTTTAATGCCTTATCAGATATTCCGGTACAAAAGGTGGTGGTGATATTCCGGCATCTTGGATCTGCTGCAATAAAATGGCGAAGAGATGGTATAAATTGTAGCGGATCAGTCTAACAATTTCAGAACTGCATTATTTTCTACATCCAAGGTCATTCTGATAGATTCTGAGAACTCAAGAAGGGTTTATTCACTTGAATACTTAGTCCTAAAACCAGATTGATGGGTATGTAGTATGTTGGAATTCTCAAGGAAAGACGTAGGTTGTAGGTTATAGGCAATTTTTTCCAGGATTTTACTCATCATGGGAAGGAGGGAAATGGGCCTTAAATTAGACAGAGTGGCAGAAATGTATTTTGTAAAGGTTTAAAAATCACCTGTTTTCACTCATCGGGGACTGTTGATTTGTTAATGAGGTATTTATTATAGGGTTAATGATGGGATTTGCAACATCAATGGCTTACATGAGAGTGTCACCTTAGAGGACTGAATTAAAGAGATCACAAGAAGTTGAGTTAGCCTCTCTTTTAGGGGGTATTTCTAACCTTTGTAGCTAGGTTAGTGCTTGAAGTCAGATTGAAGCCTTGTTCAATGGCAGATATCTTATAATAATAGGGGGTCTTGTAAAGCGCATGGTGACGCACAACGGCGTATCCCCGCGCTCCGATACGAGCGTGGTTAGAGGCGGTGCTGTGGGGAGGCCGCTATTTCACATATAGAAGTGTTTTTAGCTTTGCTCTAAATATAGACTCTGTAGGTTCCAAACGCAGCGCAACCGGAAGTTTGTTCCAGCTGGATGCGGCAAGATACCTGAAGGACCTGCCGCCCATCCTAGCTCTGGTCACTTTGGGAATGGTAAGGCGCCCTGTTCCAGAGGATCTGAGTGCGCGTGTCGGTTCGTAATGAGTCAGGAGGCCCTGAAGTGGAATGGGTACCCTGCCGTTGACAATCCGATGACAGGTGCAGAGGGCCTTGAATTCTACCCTGCTTCTGACCGGGAGCCAGTGTAAGGCCTGGAGAGCGGCTTTGGAGGCTGATCTTCTCGGCAGTTTGAGCACCAGCCGGGCAGCGGCATTTTGCAAAACCTGTAGACGGCTCAGGTTTTTCTCAAGGGTTCCTAAATAGAGCAGGTTGCCGTAGTCCATTTTGGACGTGACTAAAGCGTGCACTACTGTCCTGCGGGCTTCGGTGGGAAGGAGCTCCAATACCTTCCTGATGGTCTTAAGGATCCCACAACAGGTGCCGACCACCCTGTTTACCTGGGGACCAAAGGTCAGATCGCAATCGAACCAGATACCTAAATTCCTCGCCTCCCGGCAGGGAGTAGGTGCAGGTCCCAAGCAAGGCGGCCACCACTCTGATGTCCATGCCGCCCGATCACCCCCTACCACCAGCACCTCAGTCTTGTCGCCGTTGAGTTTAAGGCAGTTGGCAGACATCCAGGCAGCAAGTTCTTGCATGCATGCTCTGAAGATGTCCGCCGCAAGACCGGGTGCGCGCGATAGGGAGATGACTAGCTGCGTGTCGTCAGCATAAGACACCATGCGCAGGCCGTGCCTCTCAACTATGGAGGCGACCGGGGCAACATAAAGGTTAAAAAGCGTCGGGCTTAGGGACGAGCCCTGAGGTACCCCCTGGTCCAGTGCCACTCTCCTGGAGTAGCAGTCGCCCTGCCTGACTTGAAAACCTCGGCCCGACAGAAACGACTGAATCCATTTTAGCGCTGCGTTGCCTACCCCTGCTATGTTCAGACACTGTAGCAGGATGGAATGTGCTACAGTGTCGAACGCAGCGCTGAGATCCAACAGGATCAGAGCCATGGTATGGCCCTCGTCGGCCCCCTGTATGATGGATTCAGATGCCATGAGGAGCGCCGACTCAGTCGAGTGTCGAGGTCTGAATCCAAACTGGGTGGGGTGGAGAAGATTTGTCTCTTCCACAAACTGCATTAGCTGCAAATTTGCCACCTTCTCCGCCACTTTCGAGAAGTAGGGTAGGAGGGATATGGGTTGTAGATTCTCCAGCTTTTCGAAGCTGATGTTGGGCTTTTTACGGAGGGGGAGCACAACTGCCTGTTTCCACTCCCGAGGCAAGGTGCTGGACCTGAAGGAGATGTCCAACAAATGCCTGATATATGGTTCTAGTGTCGTCAGGCTGTCGCCCAGTCATTTAGGAGACGCTGGGTCCCGTGGGGAGCCTGACTTCACTGACCTGCATATTTTGATCAGGTCTTCTGCTGACGGGGTAGAGAAGTTGAGCAGCAAGTTTTGTCCGTTCACCTCCCTATCAGGGGCTTCGAACTCTCCTCCGACCATTGGTTGGGCGGGAAAAGCGGAGTAAATTTTGGACACTTTGTCGACGAAATACTCGGCAATGCGATTGCAGGTGGCCGCAGAGCAGTCCTCTGGTCCCGCTGATAAGTTGGGGACAGCCAGAGACTTGTATACACTGAACAGTTCTTTCGCTGAGTTCTCTGCATCCATTATTCTACTGGTATAGTGGGCGGTTTTAATTCTCCTGATCAAATTTTGATATACTCGTCTGTTGACGAGATATCTCTCTCTCGCCTGACTATCATAGGCTTCCCTCCACTGCCTTTCTGCTCGCTTGCACTCCCTCTTGGCACCGCGCAGCTCCTCATTGAACCAGGGTGCCGATCTCTGTTTACGCCCTCCCTCCTTAGAATGACCCAGTGGGGCGGTGCGGTCCAGTGCAGCCGTGATGCGGTCATTGAGCAACTTATTTGCCGAATCCGCATCGTCGCCTCCTGGGGGGCCCTCAGCAGTGAGAGCTCCATGGAATTTCGGCAGGGAGAACCTAGCCCATTTGCGTCTAGGATAATTGAGAGGAGTGGGATCGGTCACCTTTTGCTTGGGGAGGTGGATGTCAAAAGGTACCAAAAAATTATCAGTCCACGGGAGCGGCACTGGGGGCGCCACACTTACTTCCTCCCAGTTTGCGAATACTGGATCGAGTAGGTGGCCATGTTGGTGTGTAGGGAGTTGGCTTTTTAACTCTAATTGAAGTGATTGAAGATCCTGCAAGAACTCCCTCGCTCCTGTGTCTGATAGATCTTCGAGATGCATGTTAAGATCTCCAAGTAGCAGAAACTTGTCTCTCCGCAACGCTATCTCCGTGACACATTCTATGAGAGTGCCCTTAAACCTTGCCAGAGGGCCCGGCGGGCGATAAACTAAGTAACCCTTCACAGTGGTACCCCCATTAATTTTTATTGTGAACACCCCCACTTCACCTGCCGCCAAATGGACTGATTCCAGTTGACAGGCCAGGTGATGTTTAAATGCAAGCGCTATGCCTCCTCCTCTGCCCTCAGATCTATCCAATCTAACCATTCGATAATCTTCCGGCAGTGCCTGAATGATTTCCGGGTCAGAGTGCGCATCCAGCCATGTTTCTGTGAGGAACAGTAGGTCCAATTGTCTATCCATGAGTAAGTCATGGATGTCGAGCTTATGGCAGCGCAGCGATCTCACATTAAGCAGGCCGCATGACAGGGAGGGGTTGTTCCCGATATCTGACATAGTAGTGCAGAACTGATATTGACAGTGATTGCAGCCTATGTCCACCCCTGTGTGCAAGATGTGAAGTCCGGGTCTGCATTTATCCTTCAAAAGATACTATTGCACAAACTCTGGGAAGGAGAAATATCTCTGGCAAATGCATTTGGGTGCGAGAGTGTTTATTAAACATAAAAAACTGATTTTGAGTCAGACCTCGCCTCTTCAATTTGTTAGATGCAGTAACTTTTTTAGCACCTTTTATCAGTCTATGATATCCTTTCTGAGCATCCGTGAAAAGATCAAGATCCTACTACTTGTAAGCTAGGCTCCATTTCCGTTCTAATAATTTGCACTGACACTAACCTCAGATAACGCTGGGACAAACCAAGACGCTGAGAATTTTGAGTGGAGGTTTTTGGAAAGCATGGCGGGGGCTAATTCCGAAACAGAATTTTGGATCTATATATTAAATGACTGGATATCAACCCTAAGTTTCCCAATCAGATTTAAGGCAGTGTTAGTGGTGCTGGGGATTAAGTCTGGACTAGATTGAAGGATAGGCTTTCAACATAAAGCTCAAGATGATTTGAAACAATTGTGTCCAAGGTGTGACCCAGCCTAGGGGTAGGATCCAGAACCCTTTTTGTGGGGCCAAATGTTTTTAAGGATATCCATAAAGTTATTAGCTTCAAGACTTGTAAAATTGTCAACATGAACATGTAAATCACCCAAGGCCAGGAAGTTGGCAAACCGGACTAAGAGAAAGGTAAGTGCATCCCTCAGCGTGAAGGGGAAGTCTAATCCAAGACCAGGGGGGCGGTAAAGCAGGCATCTTGCTGCTCTGTGTACATCATTTGTCCAGCACTCGCTGTTTCTAGTGCCTTTTTTGACTTTCTTAGTCTTGAACCGTCCTGACCCGTGCAGAAGCGGTCGCTCCCCTCACTCCCTCTCCTCCCTGGTATCGTAGTGCTATTCCACTGCTGCTTGCTTTGTGCCTTAAAATTGTCTGTGCTTCCACTGCTGCTTGGGCTCTGTGCCTTGAAATTATTTGTGCTTTGTACATTAATTAATTTTGCTCAGAACGCTCGACTGCTGGGCTTTGTAATTTCATAGCGTGTAACATTGCTCGACTGCTGCTGGGTATCGTAGCGCTTGATCACTGCTGTTTGTAGCTTAATATTAGTCATAGCGCTCCATTGCTCGCCCCAACCTCACCCTGCTTCGTTTTGTTTTCATTGCTGCCATTTTGTTGCTGTGCCGTCCCTCCACCCTGCTCCCGCCTCCCAGCTGACCCTCCCTCCCACTGATAGTATAGGCTAATCCCGTCCTCGCAGTGAGCTGTGACCGTCCTGACCCGTGCATAAGCGGTCGCTCCCCTCACTCCCTCTCCTCCCTGGTATCGTAGCGCTATTCCATTGCTGCTTGCTTTGTGCCTTAAAATTGTCTGTGCTTCCACTGCTGCTTGGGCTCTGTGCCTTGAAGTTATTTGTGCTTTGTACTTTAATTAAATTTGCTCAGAACGCTCGACTACTGGGTTTTGTAATTTCATGGCATGTAACATTGCTCGACTGCTGCTGGGTATCATAGCGCTTGATCACTGCTGTTTGTAGCTTAATATTAGTCATAGCGCTCCATTGCTCGCCCCAACCTCACCCTGCTTCGTTTTGTTTTCATTGCTGCTATTTTGTTGCTGTGCCGTCCCTCCACCCCGCTCCCGCCTCCCAGCTGACCCTCCCTCGCTCCGCCCCCCCACTATCCACTTATGTCTGAACAGCCTTCGCGCAGCGTTCATGCGCTGCGGACGAGCCCCATGCGCGCCGAAGGTGCACCAAAGGTAAGCCCATCTGTGCCCGTCCAGGCCTGGACCGCGCCCAGCGCCATACCCCCTGGCCCCCGCAACATCCACTCCACCCGCATTACGTACGATGCCACTACCCTCTCAGCACTCAACCCCGGTCGTCTTCTAGACTGCTACCAGGCCGCCCCAGGACACTACCATGGACCCTTCACCTGCCACTCCTGCAAATTTGACTGCATCAAGACCCATACTAAATCTACAATCCCCAAACAAAGCTCCGACACAAATCACCTGAAGTGCATCCTGCTCAACACCCGCTCGGTCCACTGTCACGCCATTGAACTCTGGAACTTACTCAACACTACATCGCCGGACGTCGCCTTTCTCACAGAAACGTGGATGAACGCCTCATCAACACCCGACATCGCAATAGCCATCCCTGACGGCTACAAGATTATCCGTAAGGACCGCACCAACCAAACAGGAGGAGGCATCGCCATTGTACATAAGAACACCATCCACATCACGACCAGTTCTGACGAGCACCTAGCAGCCGCTGAACACCTGCACTTCCAGATCCACACCGACCCCAAGACCACACTCAGAGGCACCCTCATCTACAGGCCACCAGGACCCCACACACAATTCAGCGAAGACATCACTGACTTCATCGGCACACACGCCCTCCCCTCCGAGGATTACATCCTCCTTGGGGACCTCAACTTCCACCTGGAAAAGAACAACGACAGCAACACCACCACCCTTTTGGACAACCTCGCAAATCTTGGACTCAAACAACTTGTCGACACCCCCACCCACCGTGCCGGGCACACGCTCGACCCAATCTTCACCTCCAGCAAGCACATCTCCTTCAATCACACCACAGCTCTCCATTGGACAGACCACAGATGCGTTCACTTTAACTACAAAAAGACTACAACCCATAACCACCCACAACCAATCCCCCGTAGAAAATGGAACAAAATTACCACCGACCAGCTCTTCACATCGCTTCACCAAAACCCTCCTGCAAAATCATCAGACCCAAACCTCGCAGCTACCAACCTCACACAATGGATCACCCACAGCGCTAACGAATTAGCACCCTTGAAAAAAAATCAAATCAAGCAAGGAAGCAAGAAAGCCCCCTGGTTCAACGATGAACTTAAGAAGTCCAAGAAGATCTGCCGCACCCTCGGGAAATCCTGGAGAAAAAACCCAACCACTGAAAACCTAGCCACCTTCAAGAACGCCACCCGCAAACACCACCAACTGATCAGATCCACCAAGAAAGCAGCATTCAAGGATCGACTCGACAACAACGCCCACAACAGCAAGGAACTATTCAACATCGTCAAGGAATTCACCAACCCCACCTCCGGCACCAACGACATCACTCCCTCCCAAGACCTCTGCAACTCCCTAGCCTCATTCTTTCACAACAAAATCGCGGACATGCACAACAGCTTCGAAAACCAGCCCGAAGACCAGTCCACCCCACCCACATCTGAAATAAAACACCCCCCCAACAACCTTTGCGCCTGGAACCAAGTCACCACTGAAGACACCAACCGCCTGATGAACTCCATCCACTCAGGTTCACCAACCGACCCATGTCCCCACCACATTTTCAACAAAGCAGACTCCATTATCGCACCCCATCTTCGAGACGTCATCAACTGCTCCCTCAATTCCGCTACCTTCCCGGAAAGCTGGAAACATGCCGAACTCAGAGCCCTCCTGAAGAAACCCACAGCAGAAACCACTGAACTTAAGAACTACCGCCCCATCTCGCTCCTCCCATTCCCCGCCAAAGTCATTGAGAAAGCCGTCAACAGTCAACTCGCCGCCTTCCTTCGAATCCAACAAATGCCTCGACCCATCACAGTCCGGGTTCTGAGCCAAACACAGCACCGAGACTGCCCTCATCGCAGCAACAGACGACATCCGAACACTACTGGACAACGGAGAAACAACTGCCCTCATCCTACTTGACCTCTCCGCAGCTTTCGACACAGTCTGTCATAGCACCCTTAGACAACGCCTCAGCAACGTCGGAATACAAGGAAAAGCATTGGACTGGATCATCTCATTCCTCAAAGCAAGAACGCAGAGAGTCCGTCTACCCCCTTTCAGATCAGAGGCCACCGAAGTCATATGCGGCGTACCACAAAGTTCTTCACTCAGTCCCACCCTCTTTAACGTTTACATGAGTCCCCTCGCCTCCAACACAACCTCAACATCATCTCCTACGCAGACGATACCCAGCTGATCCTCTCCCTCACCAAAGACCCAAACACCGCCAAAACCAACCTACACGAAGGGATGAAAGAAGTAGCCGAGTGGATGAAGAACAGCCGTCTAAAACTGAACTCGGACAAAACTGAAGTCCTCATTTTAGGATCATCCCCCTCCGCTTGGGATGACTCATGGTGGCCACCGGCCCTGGGAAACGCACCCACTCCTACGGACCACGCACGTAACCTGGGCTTCATCCTGGACTCCTCCCTCTCGATGACCAGACAAGTCAACGCCGTCTCATCATCATGCTTCAACATCCTACGTATGCTCAAAAAAATCTTCAGTTGGATCCCTACCGAAATAAGAAAGACGGTCACCCACGCACTGGTCACAAGCCGACTGGACTATGGAAACACCCTTTACGCCGGAACCACAGCCAAACTGCAGAAAAAACTCCAACGCATCCAAAACGCCTCAGCCAGACTCATACTAGATGTCCCCCGCCAAGCTCACATCTCCAGTCACCTCAAAGACCTCCACTGGCTCCCCGTCAACAAGAGAATAACGTTCCGTCTCCTCACCCACGCACACAAAGCACTCTACGACCTAGGACCCGAATGCCTCAACACGCGCCTGTCCTTTTACACCCCCACCCGCCAACTTCAATCGTTCAACCAAGCCCTCGCCGCAATCCCACGCATCCATAAATCCACCATGGGGGGAAGATCCTTCTCCTACTTAGCGTCCAAATCCTGGAATTCTCTCCCCACCCACCTCCACCTCACTCAGAACCACCTCTCCTTCAGAAAACAACTAAAAACATGGATATTCGACATGTAATTTCCCCCCTCCCCAAGCGCCTTGAGACCCTCTGGGTGAGTTGTGCGCTATATAAATGCAGAACTTGAACTTGAACCTGCTCTCTCTCAGCTGCCACTTATTCTGCAGGGGTCCCAACTCTGCTGTATGTGCACTTGCAGCTCTGTGTATATTATTAGCCCAGTAGTTACTGTTTCTTTTTCCTTTTTTCACCACCTTGACCCTGCACTGCTGCAGTAGTTTCCGTAGGCTTTGTTCACCGTATTAGCTACTGTGCTGCTGTATTAGTATCTGCAGCCTTACTCTCCTCTTTAGCCTTTATACTGCTTATTAGAATCTCTAGCCTTTTTTTCACTACTTCATCCTTTGTAATGCTGTATTGTTGTATTCTCTTTTTCTGCTTCTTCTACTGTTCTCCTTAGTCACTTGTATCTGTTTCTTTTTTTTGTGTAGTCTTGCCAAGCCGCTTTTTGCTTTTTCCAACTGCTCGCCCTTTCGTGCCCTTTTTTTGTATCTCTGATCTCCCTGCACCCCTCCCTCCTCCTGGGACTAACTTAATTGAGGACTGCAACTGTCCCGCTACATGTTAGCGCCCCAGTTTCCATGACAACAACTGCTGTCACACCTCTCTGTGCTCCATGTTCTGACCTTTTACCTGCCAGCACTGCCTCATCTTCTGCAACACCAGAGCACCCAAACGCATGACAACTGTCGCAAACACGCTCACCATGCCAACTTCGACCACCCCAGGGCAACTCAGCTGCCTCCTGTGCAGTGCATGATTGCTTGCAAACACTGCACTAAGATCTGGGGCACCATCACCTCCCTTGCCTCAACATCTTCTACATCACTGAGACCTTGCTCAGCCCCTTGTCAGCTCCGGGCATTGCTGCAGCTACCAACAAGGGCTACAAGATAGCACACTGAGACTTCTTCAACAAGCACAGAGGCAGTGTCACAATCATCCACAAGGAAACCATCCACTGCACCATCACTGCTGACAACCCCACTCCGATCATGGAATACCTCAACCTACAACTCAACACCAATGGCAGAACCACCATCAGAGGCACCCTCACCTACAGACCTCAATGACCACATCTCAGTTTTTGTGACGCCATTGCCAACTTCATTGCTCTGCTTGCAATCAACTCCAAACACTTTCTTGGTGACCTCCAATTCAACCTTCAAGACCTCAATGATACCAACACAACCAACCTTTTGGAAATCATGAACAAAGTCAGCCTACCCTACTCATCACTAACTCCACTCACATTGCCGTAACAGACGCTGGACCCCATCTTCATATCCGGCTACAGAATCAAGTACAGTCATATCACTGAGCTCACCTAAACCGACCATCTCATCAACCTGTTCACCATTTCAGGACCCTCCCGCACCACCACCAAGCCACCGAGCATCGCACACTGCAGCTGGAGCAAAGTGTCCGACAGCCTCAACACTTGATACCACAGCCAAGTTAGATCAGGCGGTCAAGAACTTCTTTGCCTGAATTACAAATTGTGCCACTGAGTTACCAACATCAAGCCCTTCCATTCCAATAGAATCACCACTTAAGCCAGCAGGTACACCTCAGACTGAAAACCTCCAATAGTAACTGTAAGCAACTAGAAAGGAAAAGGCACACCAACAAAGATCCCTCTGAACCTGCTCAAGACAGGCAGAGCCAACCCTTCAAAACAGACATAACAAACACATGAACTTTCCTTGTTATTAACTCTAAAAACCATCAGTGTCTTTCTGTAAAGGTAACTTGCTGTGCTAACCCTGTCTTTTACTGGGTTGGGTGCAGTCACTGGGTTAAATTGCTAACTCATTAATCTAGTTCAAAGTCTTTTGTCAGTGTCTGCTGTTAAACTGTGCTGGAGGAACTCCCCCTGAACTCCAAGGGGACACCTCTTCTTAAACCTCACCAAGAGGTCTTTCACTGGGACATCACTTTATGAAAACTGGGGGGGGGGGGCTCGGATAGGTTGAATCACATGTACATGAAAACCATTTTGGTAGGAGTAAAAGTCAGACATCTATGTTTCTGACAGGTTCCTGACAGGTTGGTAGTCATGATCTAGAAATCATTCACAGGAATTTCAAGACTGGATGTGTTTGGCGGTGCAAACCTTCTGAACTTTCAGAGGTTGGCCCCAAGTCACTTAGGGCCATATGTATGAAACTTCGGTTTTGCGATTCACATTACAACCCTAGTTTTCAGCACACTTAAAAATTGCAAAACAAATGTGCTTCATTTGTGCTTTCCTAACTGCTTATGCATTTTGAATAAATTGTTTAGTTCATTTACAGGTATTTATATATTATTGTGTGTTAGAAAAAACTTGACATCCAGCAGCCTTTTCTCCCACGCTTCCTGTTCTGTAGCAAGGTTGTCAAATAGAAAGTAAATGCCAAACTCCAAGAATAAGCAGCAATTTGACAGCAGACATAACGTGGCATCTGGCCTATGTCTTTTGGAGGCACCTCAAATGTGACAAGATGCAAAACTAAATTTAAAGGCATCTTTGTTGCTCAGTGACCTCCTCTACTCCATTATGGTTATTTTTGGGGGTGCTGCAGCACCTCACACACATATTTACAGTGCCTAGGTAAGGCTTACATACTTTCAATAGGACAGAAACTGACACTACTCAGTGTGGCTGCTATGCATTTTTTAGGACAATACTCTCATTAAGTCTGTTGTCATTTTAATGAGACACCATGGAATGTTTCCCTGATTCCCTTTTTGTTGATCACTTTTACAATGGTCATTATGGGAGGCTCAAAAATGATTTCATTTTCTTCACTCACAACAACCCCTCTTGGCCCACCAGCTTACATAACTCCCTTAACGTCACCTCCTCCTCCTCTATCCCTCATGGGTTAAAAGTCTCCCCCTCTGCATGTTTTAACGGCTCCCTCACTATCTCACTCTATAACAACGGTACAGTCATGATCCAAGCCAAAGACACCTGTCTCTCTCTCTCCTTGACCACCTCTTCCCTTCACTACTCCCCTCCCCTGCGACCGGGTTGTCCCCTGACTCTTCATTTAGCTCCACCCATTACTCCCTCCCTCCGCCCCTGACCCCCTTACACTCCAATAGGCTGCACCCTTGGAAGGCACAGGTCGGCCCTCTTCCCTCCCTCTCCCATGTGCCCTCCTCTCCCATTCTCCCCCCCTCACAGTATGCACCCCCCTTCATCACTTCAGCTGGACCTCTAGCTAATTCGTTCCTCAACCAATCTGCACCATCCAACCTCATCTCCTCCCCCCTTACCCTACCTGCCACCCCCCATTTCAGTCCACCTCTCCTACAACCCCCCCAGCTAACTTTCCTTACATCCCCATTATTCCCTCCTCTTCTCCTCTTCTCTTTCCCCTCCTCCCCTCACTATGTACCCCGATTTCTCAACAAACCCACTGCATCTCTCTCCTTCCCCCAATACTGTGCTACCCCCTTTCCACCTATGGTAACTCTTTCCCTTTCCCTCCCTCGGGCCTAGCGGACCCCACTTCCTTTTTTCAACTTCCCTATCTCCCAACCCCCCTCACTTCGCCTTATGCCCGTTCCCGCACAGCCACCTCACCTAGCATACAGGACCTCTCCAACACCCTCCCCTCGCTTCCTCCCAAACCTCCTTCATTCCTATGTCTCTACACACCCGCCCCACTGCCTCGCTCCTCACCTACCTCCCCCTAGTTATGTCCTCAATTCCTATCCTTCTAGCAACACCAACAAACACAACTCTCCTTTCAGAAGAACAGATCCTGTGCACACGCAAGTGAAGTACGTAGTCCTAGTATAAGCACTTGATTTAGCCCGCTGAGAGAAATAATATTGCGTCGAAGTTCAAAAATGCCAAAGACAAAAGTTCATGTGGGTGAAAGTTGTTTATAAGTTAATTGTTGGTCAGTACAGAAAATAGTAGCCAGCCTGGCTACTATTTTCTGTACTGACAAACAATTGACTTATAAACAACAATATTATTCCTCTCAGTGGGCTAAATCAAGTGCTTATACTAGGACTACGTACTTCACTTGCGTGTGCACAGGATCTGTTCTTCTTCCTTTGGTTTAGGCCCCCCTATACCATCGCAGGCGTTGTTTTCTCCTATTGGGTTTGTGTTCCCCTGTCTTGTTTTGCACCACGTGCCTAACGCACAAACATTTCAGCAGCAAGATCACACTGCTCAGAGTGCCATGTCTTCCTGCTCTCTCAACTCAAACCAACAACTCTCCTTTCACCTCTGATGCACCAACGCCCGCTCTCAACCACCACCTTTCCCCACCTCTGAACTATATACCCCAACTCCCCTCCCGTCCCCGACTTCCCCTTGCCTTCCACCCCCAATGGCACCCCCTCCTGTTTCCATCGAGCCACCCAACATGCCTTCCTCTGCCCTACTCTCTCTGGAAAATAAGCTAGGCTCTCTCATCACCGCCATCTCCCAACTTGAAGGTACCATTTTACTTCTAAGCTCCAAGATTTCCACTTTTTGGTACACCTCAATTCCTTTGGAAACACTCCCCTTCCCACGAGATGAACCTCGCCCCCACACCCCATAATAGCCAATCATAACCTGTCATCTGCAAACATCGCTAACTCACATAAGCCCTCGAACTCCACCCTTCTTCCACTTTCATCACCAAGTAGCCCCACTATCTACACTATTCGGACCATCTCCTATGTCAGAACCACTCATCTACCTAAACCCTCCCGAGCACCCTTGTATAAGTACAACATCCCTATCACCCCTCATAGTCCAAGTTCCCCGTCACAAAACAGTCTCGACAGAGCTGCGCTGTCTGCTCCACAACTCAATAAAACACAAACTTGAAATCTCCGACACCATCATACTTCACAATATTGACATGCTCTTCCTCACAGAGACATGGTTCAACAATACCTCTCACTCTATGTTTGATCTCCTAGTACCCAGAGGCTATTTTATATTTAGAAATGACAGAATTGACAAAGTTGGGGAGGTGTTGCAGTCATCTTTAGAAACTCCCTTCAACTTAAGCTTTTCCTAACAGCTCCTTCTGCACTTTTGAATGCATATCCCTTGAACTTCAATTGCATCACCGTTCACCCCTCAAATTCCATGCCATTTACAGCCCACCTTGTAGCGGCCCCTCGTTTATGGAGGAACTCACTGACTTTATTAGTGACCAATACTCGCATAGTGACAATCAGAACTTCGTGGGTGACTTCAATCTCCACTGGGGCTCGTCCCAAGACTCTTCTCTGAATTTGCTGGCCATCTTCCTCTCTGCTAATGATCTTATCCAACAATGCACAGTAACAACACACTCTAAGGGCTCAATACTGGACCTTGTTATTTTGAAAACAGGCATGCTTACTATTGTCATCAACTGACTCTGAATCCCTCTAAAACTGAATTCCTCCTCCTCTCCTCCTCACTTTCTCCTCCCCTGGTTCAATCATGGATGGATCAGATGAATCTATTTAACAATAAACCCATCATTGTCGAAAGGGCAAAATCCCTTGATGTCATACTCGACAAAAAAATCAATCTACTCTCCCACATAAATTCCATTGCAAAGTCTGCTCTATACCAACTGCGCCTTCTTTGGGCGATAAGTCGCTTCTTCCCGGAGCATGACCTCTAAAAACCCTGGTCCAATCGCTGGTTCTCTCCAGACTGGACTACTGCAACTCTCTTCTTACTGGCCTCCACAAATCCCACCTGTCCCCCATTAAATCTGTTCTCCATTCAGCAGCTCGTTTCATAAATGGGGCCAAAAGAAGCGACCATATCACACCCATTTTATCTACCCTCGGTTGGCTTCCCATCGAGGCAAGATCAATTTCCAAGACTGCCTGTATCACCCACAAAGCCTTGCACTCCTCCTCTCCTCGCTACCTGGTGAATAAACTGAAATTCTCTGGAGGCTCTAGACCATCAGGTAATGTGGAAAATCTATTGCTTGAACCTCCCACTTTCAAGAAAGAAAGGACGATGGCCCAATCCTTTTCAGGCAAGGCAGTGAGAAAGTGGAACTCACTTCCGCCTCAGCTCCTGACCACCACCTCTTACCAGGCCTTCAAAACTGACCTCAAAGCTCTCCTCCTTCAAAGACAATTCCAAATTTAATTCACGCCCTCTCTATTATCTGAAGGAAAACTTCCATTACAGGAAACTCTGTTCTACATGACTATGGAAGTGCCCTCCCAATGTGTTTTGTGATTTGAGAGTCTGCCATTTATTGCAGTATTATACTTCTACTTGCATTGTGTACTCCTTTGTAACATGCACAAGTCACTTTCCCTCTTGTAATGTATCATTAACTACCTCTTGTTTTTTGTTTGCTTTTGAAACATGCACAATTGCCACCATTGCCTCATGTAATGTAACGTTTGTTCTTGTGTTTTGAGTATCCACCTTTTAGTACAGTGTTATACCTCAATTTGTACTTTGTACGCTTTTTTAACATACATACGTGTCACTTTTTTCCTCTTGTAACGTATCGTTTGCTACATCTAGTACTTTGTTTGCTTTTGATACATGCACTATTGTCACCATTGCCTTATGTAATGTAACATTTGCTTTTATTACAATACTTTCAAAACTGGTTTTAATACTGTATAAATGAATTTTTTTGAAGGTAGTGTGATAATTTCCTGAAGAAGGCGTGTGATCTGCCGAAACGCACGTCAAATAAATTACTACTTGAAGGACCATTTGTTTATTATTTTACGAATGTTAATTGTGTATTGAGAAAGAATTTTATGTATGTAATTTTTATTGTCTCTGCAATGAGAAATGCAAATATTATGAATGTTGCGGTTACGGTATGACTTCATGTAGTTGTTTTTTAATTAGTCATGTACTTTTGTATTGAATAAAAACCACAACGTATATTTTGGCTATTTTTGCAGTGTGTTTGTTATACCCTCCACATACCTATATATCTATTCATTCATGATTGCCTAGGAATTGTTTTTTCGCATATGTTTATCCCTGTCCTAGGAATCGAACAAAGATAGTTCAGCGGGCCTTTGTTTTTCTCCAATACTTTTACCCACAGCTTGTCTGTGCAGGGCTGTTGCTTACATCAGTGTATTTTGTTATCAATCTGGCCTGTCCACCTTTTGAGTACTCATGTTGCTATTCACCATTAGGTCTCTTATCACCTTTGTACTAATAATTGCTTCAAATTCTTCACGATGGCCCAACTCAAAACGTTTGGTTTCACCGATGAAGAATTTGCTACCATGGTTGGGACTACTACGGCTTTTGGTAATAGTAACCATGAGAGCAGTCATACTCAGGATGATATAAAAAAACTAATAGAACTTAAAAAGAAACTCACACGGATAGAAGCACATGGAGAATTCATGTTGGCTTATTTAAGGGCAGGCATTATTCCAACTGGTCTCCGAGTTCACAATATCCCTGGATTATTTGTACATCAAAGAGAGTTTTTGGAGAAATGGAGTATGATTGCCAGTAGGTGCTCCAGGGATCTTGTGATTTTAATTGTAGAAATGGCCAAAGAACTATCAGGTGAAGTACTGGGTTTTCAGAACCCAGCGGTGCCAGGGGTACACCCTAAGACTTCGGGTCCTTCCTGTTGCAGACTACAGAAACTCAGAGTCTTCTAGGTGAAGTCAAAGATCGAATTTATTGGCTGCAACCAAGTAACAGGCGTCCTAGAAGTACAACACGGTGTATATTCTCAGGAGACTGCTCAATCTTACAAAGCCAGCCTTCTCTTTTTATACAAAATATTATGCTTCAGGCAAACATTCTTTACATTACAGTTGACCATTCACATATTTTCACTACAAAGAAAAAGCAGAATCATGATGACAAGCATATTTTCAGTTTGTACAGCCCACAATAAATTACCCGGCAAGGCCCAACATTTTCCATAAGATATCGGCGGACCCCTAATAAAAACGGGCACCTCCTCCTTGTAAAGCAAGTCATAAAGTAGGGAACAGAGACAAGTGTGTGTGCGATTAAGCGTGGTTTGTGTGCGATGAAAGGTTTATGGCATGTTGTGCCTTGATACTATCTCGATCGGCCACTGGGAGAGGAACTGACCGGACAGGTTTGGCCATGGGCAGTGGAGTCAGCTTGCCTAGGTCGTGTAGAAGTCAGCAAAGGTGTACGTGTCCTTCACCGTATGTGAGGGCACTCACAAAATGGCTGCCGTATACAAAATGGAACCCGAGGGTTCAGGACGGAATCTCTGATTTCAGGGTGAAATCGTCACTCGAATATGACGAAAATGCTTGTGCATAGTATACTAGCCATTCTCGGCCTGCTGATATCAAAATCGTCATGATACGACGATGTTTATAACACAGGCCCAGAATTTCAAGTACTACAGACTCTCCTTTTGCCCTTACATAGGCAATAACCTATACTCATGCTAATCTGAGTCCAGGTCTATATTCATAAAGTCATTGAGATGTTGCTGTAGCATCATCCTATTAATTAGCTCGTCCCTTGATACAGGTTTCCTTACACGTGATGTAGCACAGAGGCCACATATGGCAGGAGAACACTGTACGCACAGACAGAACAGGAAAAGAATGGCTAAGATCATCCCAATGACCATCAGAATTTTCCATCCCCAGGCGGATAACAGTTCCCAGAACCACCCCATCAACGACCAATCTCCTTTATCCACATGAATAGATTCAGAGATCTTATGTAGTTTGGAGATGGCCTGGTACACTGTTCGAGCGTTATCTGGAATGAAAACACAGCAACTCGATTGGATCACCCTACATACCCCACCTCGGTCTGCAAGTATGACGTCTAACGCGACCCTGTTCTGAAGGGTCATAAGACGATCCGACTGGAGCTCAGCAGTCAAGTTACTAAGGGCACCAGCAGTTTCAACTTCGGTGGATTCAACCACCCTTGTCAATTGCCTTATGTTCCTGCTGTTAACCATGGGTCCCAGAACGGCAGAAAACCCTTCACAAAGTCTCCAAATTCTTGTCCTGCAGTGTCTTCTTCACTGAAGACACCTCTAACTATCTTTGTCTTATGGTAATCTGCCGCCGCTGTGTAGGTGGGAGGCAACAGGAACGAAACAAAGCATGTGCCCGAAAAGTCAGGGGGCAACCATGTATAGGCTCTATCATGGCAGATGAAATAGGTACCCTTAGCTGCTAAGAACGAAGGGGAAGTCTGAGACGCAAAAACATATGTTTCAGTGCAGATGCTCTTCCCTAACTGAGCTCTGGGATTCTTTCCAGTACCTTGCAGACATAGGTGACCCTGATGGGGTACAATCCAAATCGGGGAGGATCTCTTAGCTTGTTGTTTCTCATTCAGAGTAACTCCATATCCGGTCACGTTCCATCCAATATATGCTAGTGTCTCATCTCTCGGGATAGTCTCATAGGAAATATTTTCCTTAATCATATCTACTATACCCTTAACTAGAGCACTATTCTTAGGATTGTCTTTTACAGAACGTAGGGGGTAGACTTCATGTGCGTAGATGAACATTGTTCTGTATGCCCACACAGAACCATTGTGGCTCAAGGGCAGGACCAGATAAGGGATACCTTTATCCGTTGTGTGAGGCATAAGACCGCACACCCAGCAGTTAGTCGTGTTCATTACTAGTTGGTGTTGGTGTAAAAGCTGAGCGAAGGAGTTATTGATAAATTCTAATCTCCTAGCGGATTCATGTTCAGGAAGGGGGTGGAAAGAATGAGACAAAACAGTAGGAGGAGGTATGGGCTGTGTAGTGGGTGCAAATGTCACTTGAAAAAAAAACATATCCTATTAAAAACATCATTACACTGAACAACATAAAAATGCATAATATCAAGAAGCTTTTCTTGGTCATCATTCTACATATTCTGGCTTTAAAGTTCATTGTTTTGGCAGGTCTCTCCATCTCGAAAAACTCCATCCTCTCTAAATCCTGCTCGCGATGGTAGCGTGTTCTATTCCTAGGAATGCTTCTGTCAGTCCAGGGCAACTCCCTTAGACCAACCAGAACTGTTGACCTAACGTCTTCAGCTGCACCCCAAAGACTTGGGCAACCGCGACCCTACAGCTGAACCCGGATGGTGGTTCGAAAAACAAAAATAAAAAAGTTTCTCAGATGGGAGAGCTGCACTTTCAAAAATTAGCAAAGAAAAGGAACATTTTTTTAGTCCATAGTTCTCGGCCTCAGATTATAGCGTTTCTTCCCAGGTACTGTC
This sequence comes from Lissotriton helveticus, assembly GCF_964261635.1. Classification (NCBI taxonomy): domain Eukaryota; kingdom Metazoa; phylum Chordata; class Amphibia; order Caudata; family Salamandridae; genus Lissotriton; species Lissotriton helveticus. Next base: position 56,459,300 of record NC_136059.1, read on the forward strand.
TGGTCCTAGTTCAGGCTCTGTAGTGTCCAATCGAATTGACGGTGGCACAGCTTCTTGCAAGAGATTGACACTTTCTTTTTCAGAAATTGTTCCTTTTACACGTGCATCACTGAAAGGCAGAAAGCGAGGCACGGTCTCAGTCTCTGAGTCAGCGACACCCTCCTTGACCCACTGGTCGTACGGCAGAGGCAAAGGGACTCTCTTGCAATGAGCCCCGTGGATCCAGTGCTTCTTTCCTTCCACTCGAACGGCTGATCTCGTTGAGAGAAGAACTAGATGAGGGCCGGTCCACCGGGGCTGGTCATTCTTTGTCCATTGAAAATTCTTGACCAGCACCCAGGATCCAGGATCGATGTGATGACCTGGAGCTTCAGAGACCTGAGGCAGTGTATCATGCACCTGTTGGTGTAAAACACGCAATTTAGCCGTCGATTCGTACAAATAGTCAAGCAGTACAGGGTGTTCGATCTCACTGAATTTTGTCGGCTTTGGCACTCCCCATATGTTGGCCGGACGGCCAAACACAATTTCATAGGGACTAAGTCCCACTCGCGAATGCACAGTCATTCTGGTTGATAGGAGTGCTAAAGGCAGAGCGTCAGGCCATTTAAGACCAGAGCTCGCTTGAATCTTGTCTAATTTTAGTTTTAGCGTGCCATTATAGCATTCTACTAGTCCAGCTGATTGGGGGTGATTTGCAGCGTGGAATTTTTGCTGGATACCTAGCCCTTCGCATACTTTCTTCATCACTCGACACACAAATTCACTCCCATTGTCACTCCAGACCATTCTCTGCATTCCAAATCTAGGGAAAAACTCTTTCACAAGGGCTTTAGCTGTGGATAAGGCAGTGTTGTCTCTCAGGGGATATGCTTCTACCCATCTTGAAAAGGCACAAACAACAACGAGTACGTATTTCAAATTGTTGCACCTTTCCATGTGGATGAAATCTAGCTGCAAAACCTCGAACGGTTACGTTGGAGGTGCAAAATGACCAGCTGGAGTTGGGGTTCCCCTACCAGGATTGTATTTCAGACACACCATGCAATTCTCGACCACGTTCTCTGCACACTTGGGAATTCCAGCATTTTGCCATACTGGAGCCAACAACTTACAAATCCCTTTCACACTGATATGAGCCATTCCATGGGCCATTCTAACCACTGCAAGCACATACGCATCGGGTAACAACCATCGCTGATGCTCTGACAATTCAACCCAACAACCATTTGCATCCATTTTATCCATACTTTCTCTCCACACACTCAACTCTTTCTCTGTAGCTTCAGCTTGAATAGACTTCACACTCTCTATCGTGTCTTCACACATTCCAACGTCACCAATCCATCTTGCAGGGCCTGCAACATACATTCGACTCATCACATTCCTTGCAGTTTCTTTTGCGATTTCATCAGCAAATGCATTTCCACGACCAACATCATCAGTCACCTTCTTGTGTGCACTGCATTTTACAATCGCAACTTGCAACGGCAAAGTCAGTGACTCGAGAAGCTCATTCGCCAACTGACCATGCTGAATCTTGGCTCCATGCTAAGTCAGGAACCCACGTTCTTTCCACAATCGTCCAAAACTGTGAGCCACACCAAATGCATACTGGCTGACAGTATATATGGTCACTTTCATTCCTTTCGACAACACACATGCTCTCCTAAGTGCAATCAACTCTGATGCTTGAGCTAAATTATGTGGGATACGTGCAGCTTCAACAATCGTATGCAAAGTTGTGACAGCATATTCTGCAGTCGTATCACCATTCGGAAGCTTGAAGCATGAGCCATCCACCCATAAGGTACCATCACATTTCACAAGAGGAGTGTCCTGAAGGTCTACTCTCCCTTTTGTTTCTTCTTCTGTTCTGAGAAAACAATCATGCTGTTCAGAAGCATCTGTCTCTGCTACAATTGGCAACAACGTAGCTGGATTCAACGTGTTGCATCTCTTTATGTGCACATGACTCGCTAAAAGTGTCAACTCATAACCTGACAATCGAGCACTAGTTAAGTACTGTGTCTTGGTACTGTTTAACAACGTGTCCACTGAATGTGGAACCATCACAACCAATGTATTATTCATAACTAAACCAGCAGACTGCCGAATAGAAACAGCTGCTGCTGCTGTGGCTCTTAAACAACTTGGCAATGCTTTAGCTACCGGGTCCAAAGTCGACGAAAAATATACGCATGGACGCTGCTTTTCTCCGAACAACTGTGTCAAAACTGATAATGCACAACCTTCTTTCTCATGGACATACAATGTAAAGGGCTTACTGTAGTCGGGGGTACCCAACACAGGAGTCGAACATAATGTATCACGCAATTCGGAAAAACTTTTCTGACACTCTTCAGACCATGGAAGGGGATTCGGTGTATCTTTACAAGTTAATGCCACCAAAGGTTTGGCCATCAAAGAAAAATGTGGTATTCATTGTGTGCAGTATGATGTAATGCCCAAGACAGCACGCACTTCTCTCTGTGTTCTTGGCACACTCAATTTCGCTATTGCCTGAATTCTTTCTGGGGTCAGTTTCCTTCCCTCCTTCGATAAGAGATGACCTAAGTAGGTCACTTCTTGTCGACAATATTACAATTTTGAAAGAGACACTTTGTGGTGCAGATCAGACAAATGACGCAACAATGACAACGTGGCTTCTTTACAAATTTCCTCAGTATCTGCAGCAACAAGCAAATCATCAACGTACTGAATAAGGGTAGCGCCATCAGGTAAAACAATCGTATCAAGCTGTGTTTTTAAAGCTTGACTATATATCGATGGCCTTTCACAGTAGCCCTGGGGAGCGCGTTTGAAGCGGAAGCTTCGGCCTCCTAAACTGAAGCCAAAAATATCCCTACTCTCCTCGGCAATCGGGATGCTGAAGAAAGCATTCTTCAAGTCAATCACCGAGAACCAGGTCGCGGAAGCTGGAATCATAGTCAATAGGGTAGTGATATCAGCAACAACTGGAAATTGTGGCACAACGATTTTATTCACCTCTCTAAGATCAATCACAAACCTGTAAACAGGTGGCTGAGAAGGGTCAGTATGTTTAAAAACAGGCAGAATAGGACTATTGCAAACGTTGCCTCTTGTCTCTTCAATTACATCTTTTTCAATCAAATCATAAATGATCGCTAGCAACGCTTTTTCACCTTCACTAGAAATTTTATATTGAGGAATGCGTGGCATTTTAACATTGGCTTTCAATGTCACAACATATGGCGGTATTTCCAAAAGAGCCACATCATAAGGACCAGTAGCCCAAAGAATATTAGGAAGAAACGACAATTCTGTCGGAAGTTTATCCTTTGACAAATACTTTGGAGAACCACTTTCTTACCCAGTGTAAGTTGTACTCCTGAAGGAGAACAATACAAAGTCGCATACAATCTTTTCAACAGAACCAATCCTAACAAGTTTTCACCACAACCTGTCGTTAGAATAAGGGGTGCTTCGAATTCGCAAGGTCCAACAGAAAGGGACATAGGACTAGAAATCGGGTTTCTAACCGGGGCGCCAGAAAAACCTACTGAAACATTCATTTCGCCAGACAAAGGTGTGCCAGGGAGTTTAGAGTGCATAATAGAACTCTTTGTAGCACCAGTATCCAACAGAAAAGGCTCTGACACACCTGATGTAATCACCTCAACGTAAGGTCCACTCTGATCTACTGGAACTGAAACAACTCCCTCTCTTTGTCTATGGCTGTCCTAGCAATCATTACCTTCCATATTCTCATCTTCTGCATAGTAGTCATCAGCATAGTACTGAGCTGTCCTACCGGACGCGTTATTCTGCTGATCAAAACTATTCATTGAATTCTGAGGCGGAAAGGAACGTGCGTTCTGGGGGAAATTTCCACGTTCTCTACCTCTAGGAGCTTGTTGAACACCTCGACCTCTTGCACCAGAAGCACCATTCATATGCTGTAACAAAATAGGACAACTATACTTGAAATGACCTTCTTCTTTACAATATGAACACTGATTGGGACCTACAGGAACACGCTGTTGAGGATACTCGAACTTTTGCGAGTTCCTCTGAAACTGTTGAGGTTGCTGATAGTTACTCTGACCACCACGTGGCGGATACGCCTGTTGTAAAAGAACCTTTGTTTTGAACTCTTTCGTTTTCTTGTCTGCTCTGTCTTTCTCATCTTTGTCCCTATTTTCGTAATACTGTGCAGTAGCTAATATCTGTGCTGAAGAGGAAACTGCCCAAGAACTTTCTGAATCTTTTAATTTCTTACACAACTCGGGAAGCAAATTATGCACAAACTTGTCAACGAACAACCACCTTCTGTACTCATATCTTGACCACTGTGGTCGATAAACGTCTCTTCAAACCTGGTGAAGAAATCAGACACCATCTCATCTTTCTTCTGCTTACACGCAGACAATTTATCCCAATTCACACGCATCGCAGGCATTAAAGTTTTCATGTAATTAATGATCCTACCAGGAAGGTCTGCTACTAAAGGCTCGGGTTTAGCACCAACAACTTGTCGGTCATCTGCAGCACTAATATTAGTCCATGAGTCACCTAACTCTTGATCATGATCCGCATGACGAATATTTCCCCATAAAGGCTGTGGAACAACATTTCCAAACAACATGTCTATATCGGCTAAATTCATAATGCAAGAGCCTGCAGTCTGTGACAATTCCTTGTAATACCCTGCAGGATTTTTACGGGGATCAGGCAATGTCTGTTTAAGGGCCAGAACTTCAGCTCGCTTCCATGGGACATGTACCCAGACACGCTGAAAGTGTGCCGGTATAGCTGGGGGAATAATATTACGACCAGCCACTACTTCTTCCTTCCATACTGGAAGTACTTCTCTCATGGGATATTGTCTCGCCTTCCTCTTAACAGAAAAATCAGACCCAAACAACTGTTGAGAAATAGTTCCACTCCTAAACGATAACAATGTCGCGACTGCTTTCTTAACATCTGAACCCACAATTGTGCCTTTCCCAAACTCGAACCGTACACGACACAACTCAGGCGGATTGGGCTCCAAAACGTTCTCCTCTAAATCTTTACAAAGGAAAGTACACATTTTCTCAAAAACGTACCTCTGTTTTGGTGCTTCCCACTGATGGAAGACATCCATAACAGACTCTAGCTCATATCTCGTCGGGTCGGTAACCCATTTATGTGCCAAATAATCCAATGTTTCCTGCTCTCTAGAGTCAGGCAGTTGACTTCGCAACTGTTTGCGCGTTGAAACAGGGGTCATACTGGATGTCCCAAATAGAGGATATAGGAGACTAGCGATAGTGTCAGTCATTCTCTGTCGAACAGAAGGAGAAGTCGACGAGAGAACAGGAGGAAAAACAGAGTGAGGCAAGGTAGATGCAGATGCAGACGCAGAGGCAGTATCAGGAGGAATACCAGAAGGGGTAGTTGATGCAATAGGTAAAGTCATAAGAAGTGTAGGTAGAGCGGGTAGCAAAGTCAGCGACCCTTGTGGAGGCTGCACCAAAGGAATAGCAGCCAGCTGAAGAGGAGCTGGCGGCTGTGGAAGAACTTGAGGCACGACAATTGGAGGTTGCACAACTAAAGGTTGCGGAGGTGCTGTAGCACTCTGCGCATAGGGGGGTGGCGAACTCAATAAGTGTGACATTAGGGTGTCTTTTTCAAGGTCTTCTGCTACATCTTGCTGAAGAGGCGGCAAAACTGGATAACATTTATCAATCGCCATTTTACATTGCCTGTGCAACTGCTCACTTGCCTGTTCTTCTTCGTTATCTTTATACTGCGTAGCAGCTTGCATTATCGAGATACCCCTTTCTCTCTTATTTTCTTTGCTAATTTAATTTCCTTCTGTTTGGCTTCCTTACGCCATAGGCGGAAAGAGTCAAACATCGCCGGCCGGGCTTTCTTTTTAAAAAGTTTAACCTCCAGATTATCTAAGATCTCCGTGTCAAAGCTACCATATTGGGGCCATTTTAGAACACCATCCTTTCTGGTGTATCGGAACCATACTTCAATATATGTGATGGGGCCTACGCCATGTTTCACATAAAGTTCATAGGTTGGAGTTCCAATCGGAGGAACCGGACACGAGTCCTCCAATCGGGAATCCCTATTATAACCAAGACAAAACAAATTTCCAAGTCTGCTAAGACCAGGCATCTTCGCTCTCTAGTCTAGCTTCAAACTTCAAAGGATTATCGAATACGATAGTCTCGTGAATACACGAGTCCCTCGGCTTTGGTACTTGCAAGTTCCAAATCAAAGATCCCAAGGGGATACCCAAACTAAGAACCAAACTAAGGACTGGGAGACGCTCCACTTATACTTAACTGAGGTATCTATGACGTCACCAGAAGACTCGTCTATCGTTTCGCTCTACCAAACATCAAGGGTCCAAAACAGGGCGATAGTCAGGGCAGCAGTCCTTCGTAGCCGTCGGGAAGCGGGGAACCTCGCAGCAAAGACTTTCGGACCACGTCGACATGCAGGGGTCGATGAAGTGGCGGCCTTCCTCCAGAATTTTCACACGAAGCTCCTCACGAACCTCTGGCTTGGACCGGTACCGCTGATATCGCCCCACGTTGGGCGCCAGCTGAAGTACTGGGTTTTCAGAACCCAGCGGTACCAGGGGTACACCCTAAGACTTCGGGTCCTTCCTGTTTCAGACTACAGAAACTCAGAGTCTTCTAGGTGAAGTCAAAGATCGAATTTATTGGCTGCAACCAAGTAACAGGCGTCCTAGAAGTACAACATGGTGTATATTCTCAGGAGACTGCTCAATCTTACAAAGCCAGCCTTCTCTTTTTATACAAAATATTATGCTTCAGGCAAACATTCTTTACATTACAGTTGACCAGTCACATATTTTCACTACAAAGAAGAAGCAGAATCATGATGACAAGCTTATTTTCAGTTTGTCCAGCCCACAATAAATTACCCTGCAAGGCCCAACATTTTCCATCAGATATCGGCGGACCCCTAATAAAAACGGGCACCTCCTCCTCGTAAAGCAAGTCATAAAGTAGGGAACAGAGACAGGTGTGTGTGCGATTAGGCGTGGTTTGTTTGCGATGAAAGGTTTATGGCATGTTGTGCCTTGATACTATCTTGATCGGCGACTGGGAGAGGAACTGACCGGACAGGTTTGACCTTGGGCAGTGGAGTCAGCTTGCCCAGGTCGTGTAGAAGTCAGCAAAGGTGTACGTGTCCTTCACCGGCCTATGTGAGGGCAATCAAAAAATGGCTGCCGTATACAAAATGGAACCCGAGGGTTCAGGACGGAATCTCTGATTTCAGGGTGAAATCGTCACTCGAATATGACGAAAATGCTTGTGCATAGTATACTAGCCATTCTCGGCCTGCTGATATCAAAATCGTCATGATACGACGATGTTTATAACACAGGTCCAGAATTTTAAGTACTACACAGGCAATATAAAAACAGAAGTGAAAGAACTAGAAGATAAAATCAAAGGTGCGAGTAGCGTAGAGGAAGCTTCAAAGAAATTAGAAGAGTCAAATAAGGAGATAGAATCCTTCACTAATTACCTTAATAAAAGCAAAACCGATAAACTTGCTAAAGATAAAAGATTTTATAGCATTGATAATACATACCAATTCTTAAGACAAGACTTCTACAAACAAAATCATTACACGGACGAGTTGAGACCGCAACAACAGCGTGTCAACACTTTTTCCGAGACCTCTGACTCTGAGGGTGACAATAGTAACACCTATTATGAACCTGAAACTAACTTTAGCTCTTTCCAAGCCAAACTTAATCAACCTCAATCTTTTTTAGCCAATCGAGGGACGTACAAGGGTCGCCAGAGACTAATATTCCAACCACAAACCAGAGGAAATTATCAGCCACAATTTCACCATCGACCGCAGGACCCTCAACTAATGCGGGAAACACTCAATCGCCTATACTGGAAACAGGGACTATAATCCCTGTTTTCAATTTATCTACCACTAGTTTGGATACAGACAGCATTAATCTTTTATCAAAAGAATTATCTTATGTTCCACATTCGCACATTATTATTTTCGAGCTACTTCAGGACATTCTTCAGGACACTAAACATGCATCAGACATAGCCGCCCTAATCATTAACAAGGAAATCGACCTAGCTATCCTCACGGAAACATGGCTCAGTGAATCATCCTCTCCCTCCATGGATCTCCTAGTACCACCACAATATAACATTGTCAGATTAGACAGACCGAGGAAAGTGGGAGGAGGTATAGCGTGCATTCACCGCTCAGAGATCGAGGTCAACCAATTCCAATCCGACCCTATAGAATCCTGTGAATACCTTGGTCTTAACGTAAGATTACCAAAAAATCAAAGCTATAACCTACATGCGTTCTACCACCCACCTGGAGATAACGCAAAGTTCACAGAGCATCTTATAGAGATCATAACTGCTAACTCTAACCCGGATGCCAGCAACATATTCCTAGGGGACTTTAACCTCCACTGGGACGACGACAATGACAAATTGGTTAACTCGATCAAAGACTTCCTCTACGAGCTAAACCTTACACAAGCATGCACCCAGCACACTCACTCACAAGGAGCGACTTTAGACTGGATTATCTCAAGAAACAATGAGACATCAATCCTCGCTATAGACCCGTGTGATTGGTCGGACCATCACGCCATAACATTCGCAATACCTATAATGAAAAAGGGCAGAACCGTGCAACCCCGTAAGCTAAAAAAATTGATACGAGATACAAAAGAAGCTAATATTGAACTTTTGGTCGAAAGATGTGAGAAAGACCTGAAGCCTGGTAACAACAGCCAGAATGTCAATGAGCTGACGGATCACTACATAACTTCGATCGGGAAGATAGTTAATGACACATTGCCTCAAAAACTGAAAAGAGTCTCGGAAAAGCCAAAAAATCCTTGGTTTAATGAGGAACTGAACGAGGACAGGCGAAAACTGAGAAGGGCTGAAAGGAAATGGAGACAACATCCATCCTCCCCCGAGCTGAAAGCCCTCAGAAAAACAAGGAAACAATATAACAAAAAGATAATCAACTCCAAAAAAGAATTTATAAGGGCTGAACTGGACAATGCCAAAAACAGACCACGAAAACTCTTTGAGATCCTAAAACAACAGTCAAATAAACTAACCAAAACGGCACAAGAGAACCCAAAAAATCCCATAAGCTGCGAGGAATTCTCCTCATTTTTCACGGAAAAAAACAAAATACTAGAAGTTGAGCTCACAAGTGCAGCGGCTAATCTCACGACCCTTCCCTCATCTGAAAATGAGGCTAATGTGACAACGGAAGATCTCCAAACAAAAAATAAGGCAAATTGGGACACATTTGAACTATATGACCAGGGAAAGATCGCCAAAACATTAGCGGAACTTAGACCGAACAACCACTATCAAGACCCGTTACCGGCAAAATGTGTAAGAGAAATCAGCCAAACTCTAGTTCCGATCTGGACTAAGATAATAAATGCCTCACTTGCACAAGGGACCCTCCCTGACTGCCTAAAAACGGGGCAGGTAGTTCCCATCATCAAAAAACCGACAGCGGATGCAACAGACCCGAATAACTATCGACCAGTGACCAACATCCCTTTAATCGCCAAACTTATTGAGAAATGCGTGCAGGGCCAACTGAGTCAACACATCGCTAATTCTCATTACTTGATGACTGCCAATCAGGTTTCAGAACAGGGCACAGTACTGAAACTGCGATCCTACATATTGTTGATGACGCCCTACAAGCCCTTGACCAAAATCATGCGTGTCTACTGATCCTTCTAGACTTGTCATCTGCATTTGACACAGTAAATCATGAGATCCTGATGATCAGGCTACAAGACAGGATGGGTATATCTGGAAACGTACTGAAATGGTTTAATTCCTTCCTGCAGAACAGGACTCAACTATTCCTGGTCAACCAAGCAATCTCCTCCCCTTGCCCTAACGCAATAGGGGTACCTCAAGGTTCAACATTATCCCCTGATCTTTTCAACTTGTATGTAGAACCCCTCATGGAGATTCTTCGAAAATCACAGATTTCCTACCACATGTATGCAGACGACACGCAAATATATATGAAGATCGCCTTCAGTGATGACATTGACCTAATGAATGCAACTCTAAAGAAAGCGCTGCAATGGCTAACAGCCAATCATCTGAAACTTAATGCCAACAAAACAGAATTCCTGTTAATCTCACCGACAAGGAGTCAACCAGAGGTAAGGGAATGGACTAAATTGGTGACTGCGCTTAACTGCACTCCGACCCTAGTTAACTCAGCCAAATCACTAGGAATTACATTAGACGAGAACCTCGACATGAAAGAACACATCAACTCAATGGCTAAGAGCGCCCGTTTCCACTTGAACTATCTAAGAAAACTGAAACCCTTTATCTCAGAAGCGGATCTAAAACTTGCTATCCAATCGCTAGTTATTTCAAGGATCGAATATGGCTGCACCACGTTAGCTGGCTTACCGAAAACATCGACTGCACCACTAAAAGCCTGTCTCAACGCAGCGGCAAGACTCATCACGGGAACGAGGAAATTCGACCACATATCCCCTCACCTGAAGGCACTAAACTGGTTACCTTATGAAGCTAGAATTAAAATGAAGATAGCCTGCATTACCCACAAAGCGGTCCACTACAACACGCCTAGATATCTAGCCAAGAAAATTAAGCTATCAGGAGGTAACAGACCAACCAGAAGCGCTAAAGAGTTGCTATTGAAGCCGGCCTTCTTCCGAAAGAAAAAGACCTATGACCGAGCATTCTCCGGAGCCGCCCCCAGAGTCTGGAATTCACTCCCTCCTAACATCAGGAAGATTAAAAACACTGCAACATTTAAACGGGAACTGAAGAACCACATGATGAGTAAATTCCCTACATAAAGATCCCTACAGACCACTGGTATGAACATTTACGCCAAAAGAGGTTCAGACTCATCATGAATAATCTGAAGATCAATAAGACAAAGGACCGATTACCGCTCAAACACCGGTTGTACATTTTACTACTACCTCATATCTATGTGATCTCTACACTGTATCTCACACCTGAAAAGATATGACCTCTATCTTACTTTGTTTTTCTTTATGATCCTTGCTACTAGCTAAACTCACTCAACTCTCATTGCGAATTACTCAGGTAACTGTACTGATAATACTATGTAACCCTACCTCACCGAGCTGACTATATGACTATGACACAAGCTAAACCTTACGCACCGCTCAATGCTAATGGCACAGGCGTTAGGAATATATTTATCTAAATCACCCTAGATAGCATATCACCTTCTACCTCATATCTGCTTTGCTGCTATAATTGTTACTATAATGTCAATCTGTAATCTTCTATGTTAAGCGCTCTGATACCCACGGGTCTTGTTCGCGCTATATAAAACACTATAAATAAATAAATAAATAAATACATAAAATAATGTCCTTTTTCCATAGGATTAGAATAAAAAAATGTTTTAACACCGATGAATTACAAGATAGGGAGTCTAATACTACTAATACCTTGAGCTTACCATCCACCTTTAGTCCATCATTGGACCAATTGGGACCGGAAGTGGCATCTGTTGAACTGGTGATTTTACAGAGGCTCGAACAAGCATTACTTTTCATTCCCAAACCTTTATATAATCTAAACAGAAATGAAAATGACGCACTTACTTCTCTGGCGAAGAATAAGAACGTGGTAATAAAAAGCTGCGACAAAGGAGGAGGCATAGTAGTTATTGACGCTACTAATTATGAGATCAAAATGAGAGCTATGCTAAGTGATACTACCTTCTATAATAAGATTGCGGCTAATCCCATGTCAGGAATTTCTAGAAAAATATATGATCTGACAAATACAGCCCTACACAATGGAGAGATTACTATGAAAGAATTTGTATTTCTCAACCACCATAAGAATAAGACGGCATGCATATATGGTATGCCCAAAATCCATAAGAGCACAGCAGACCCTCCTTATAGACCTATTGTATCTACAATAGGGACAAATACAGCACCCCTGTCGAAATTTATTGGTCACTTTCTACGTCCTCACATCCCTAAAATAACTTCCTATATTAAGAAGACAGGGCGAATCATTAATAAGGTGGAAAAAATTGCTTTTAACCTTGGTGTTGACTTATTAGTCACATTAGATGTTGAAGCTTTATATAACAATATCCCCCTCATTGGAGCTATGGTGTCAACTAAGTGGTTTATTGAGACTAATAACATATCTTGTCCTAAATTGTTCATCCTAGAAATTCTAAACATTGTCCTCACTGATAACATCACCGAATTTGGCCAAGATTTGTACCGCCAGATCAAAGGCATCAGTATGGGGGCCTCAGTGGCGCCTTCAATTGCCAACATTTATATGGCAACGTTTGAACAATGCTTCATATATAATAAGATCGCTCCTTTTTTCGAGTCTGTCTCCCATTGGTCCAGGTATATAGATCATATCTTCTTTGTCTGGACCAATGGGAGGGAGCTTTTACTTGAATTTCTCGAGTGGCTTAATGCCACCGACCATAATGTGAAATTCACTGCCCAAATAAGTGCGGAGAAAGTAGAATTTTTGGATATTTTGATCTTTCATAGTCAGGACAAATTAAAGGTGAATCTGTTCGTTAAACCCACTGCACGGAATACTCTGTTGCATTTTAAAAGTTTTCACCCAAGAAACCAAAAACAGAGTATTTCCTTTTCACAATTCCTGCGAGTCATGAGAAATTACACTGACCTGAAAGATTTTGACCGACAAGCAGCCACTATGAGGACCAAATTTGTAGAGCGTGGGTATCCCCACCGCTTGGTAAGAGACTCCTACAAGCGAGCGTGATTTTTGATAGAGATAATTTGCTCAAGTCTAATAAACACCCAACTTGTATGTGTCACAAGACACTCAACACTTGATGCCAAGATCAAACAAATTATCAATGCCAACTGACATATCTTGAATAGTAATCCCACACAGAGCCTTAAATTGCCAAAACCACTATTTGCCTCTGTACGCTTTTTTACAGGGGCCTTATCAATGAAATAAAATTTACTGAATGAAGGTTGTCCCTAGAGCCTCTTCCTTCCCAGAGCAGACTCTCTTTGACGCATACACTTATGGCACCAGGTACGGCAATTAATAATGAGCTATCCCCTCCGTGGGTCTTGACTCCGGATGAAACTACTATCCTCCTTGTAATATCACATCTTATTTTCTTTTCTTTAGCACCATATTCACTCCTTCTTTTCATACTTATATTATTTTAGTCACCTTTATCAATTCTGTTGTCCTGATCTATCCAACTTATGGTTTTACTCATTAACATAGCTCTATTCACTTCACACCCTTTATATCACATCCCAATTCTGTTTCTTTCCCCCGTAAGGCACTTTTTAAAATATATGTTTTTAAACTATTATACATGTTAACTATGTCATGCTAGCCGATGTTTAAATTTACAGTGTTATTGCTGTTAAAATTGACTTGTTTTATTGTCAAACTATAGGATAGAATAACATAGATGTTGTTCTTATTTATCTTTAGGAATCTGTGGCTCGATTCCCTAGAAGAAGACGCTGGTATAGCGCCGAAACGCGCGTCAGAATTTATCTCAATCTCGCCACACCCTTAATCATACAATATCATGCACTGTTTAAATAATGTATTTTTTTTATTGATGATTTCTTGTATATTCATTTAATGCACATTGTACTGTATGATTCAATATCTCATGCACTGTATTTTAGAGATGCAAAGATTTTCAATCTTGTATGTCTTTAACTTTTTTTAATTACATAATATATCTAGATTTCATATATTTGTTTTGTTTGTTTCCGTTTGACAATTTACAAGCTTGGCAATTAGCATGACGCATTTATGTACTATTCAGATTGTCTAGGGAGATACCTACACACTATCCCCTTCGCTGATCAGCACCTCACTACAAGCTGTAACAGACCAAGCAATAGATATCGTTTTTTCTTCACCCTCTGACTCAGAGGTCGGTCTGGTTAGGTCTAAATTCACTACTAGAGGGCAAAAGGGTAAATGTAGGCCAGATCATACTGCAGAACCTTCCCCCCAAAAAAGGAAGGGTAAAATATCCAAAAACAGAGTTAATCTGTCTAGAGAACAAACGGGAGGAGGGTGAAAAACCGCGGTTCAGTGACTAAATATTGAGGGACATAATATAGAATGTCCAAAATATCGACTGCAAAATATCGAAGTACAGAATATGGAAACCCTATCTACACAAAGGTAAGTACTAAAATATAGAATCCTAAATATAGATTGTTAAAACATAGTTAACTAAAATATCGATTTTTTTAATTGTATTAAAAATAACATAAAAGTAATTAAATATTAAAAACAATTAAATAAAACATACTTAAAATAATGTAAAAAAGCTTAAAATGTAAAAATAATAAATATAATGTAAAAAAAGTAGAGATTTTGTTGGATAGTGAGAGGGTAAAATTTAATATTCCCACTCCAGTGAGTGCAACAGTAAGGAAACGTTGGATAGCGTAGGGGTATAAATTACTATTCCCACTCCAAAGAGTACAACAGTAGGGAAAGCTTTGGATAGAGGGAGGGTAAAAATTACTATTCCCACTTAGAGAGAGCAACAGTAGGAAGAGTGTTGGATAGCGGGAGGGTAAACATTACTATTCCCACTCCAGTGAGTGTAACAGTAGGGAAAGCGTTGGATAGCGTAGGGGTAAACATGTGTATTCCAACTCCAGTGAGTGCAACAGTAGGGACAATTTGGATAGCGTAGGGATAAAAATTACTATTCCCACTCCAAAGAGTGCAACAGTAGGGAAAGCGTTGGATAGCGGGAGGGTAAAAATTACGATTCCCACTCCAGTGAATGCAACTGTAGGGAAAGTGTTGGATAGCGTAGGGGTAAACATTACTATTCCCACTCCAGTGAGTGCAACAATAGGGAAAATGTTGGATAGCGTAGGGATAAAAAATTGCTATTCCCACTCCATAGAGTGCAACAGTAGGGAAAGCGTTGGATAGAGGGAGGGTAAAAATTACTATTCCCACTTAGAGAGAGCAACAGTAGGAAGAGTGTTGGATAGCGGGAGGGTAAACATTACTATTCCCACTCCAGTGAGTGTAACAGTAGGGAAAGCGTTGGATAGCGTAGGGGTAAACATGTGTATTCCAACTCCAGTGAGTGCAACAGTAGGGACAATTTGGATAGCGTAGGGATAAAAATTACTATTCCCACTCCAAAGAGTGCAACAGTAGGGAAAGCGTTGGATAGCGGGAGGGTAAAAATTACGATTCCCACTCCAGTGAATGCAACTGTAGGGAAAGCGTTGGATAGCGTAGGGGTAAACATTACTATTCCCACTCCAGTGAGTGCAACAATAGGGAAAATGTTGGATAGCGTAGGGATAAAAAATTGCTATTCCCACTCCATAGAGTGCAACAGTAGGGAAAGCGTTGGATAGCGCGAGGGTAAAAATTACTATTCCCACTCCAGAGAGTGCAACAGTAGGGAAAGCATTGGATAGCGGGAGGTTAAAAATTACTATTCCAACTCCAGTGAGTGCAACAGTAGGGAAAGCATTGGATAGTGGGAGGGTAAAAATGACCACTCCCACTCCAGTGAGTTCAACAGTAGGGAAGGCGTTGGATAGCGGGATGGTAAAAATTACTATTCCCAGTCCAGAGAGTGCAACAGTAGGGAAAGCGTTGGATAGCATAGGGTTAAAACTAACCCTGGGCGAAGAACTACGCTCCGTTCGCGGAGCTTGCGGAGTTTCGGCAACTCCGCGTTCTATGGAGAACGCGAAGCTGTCGATTACTCTGCGATCCGGTGCGTAGCGTAGTTCTCGCGCGCTGAATAACATTATCGCGTGCGCGGCAATGGCTTACCTTGGCCCGTCGCGACCGCCTGGGTAGGTTCGCGCGATATTTGACGCGATCACGCACTTTTGTAGTGCGAACGATAAGATGAGTTCCCGAACATGTCTTACACAACGCGAACACGTTACTTGTGACCCGGAACAGGAAATAAGGGAACGCAAGCGGGCGGGACAAACCTCTTGGGTAACTTAGCGCGCTAGCTATCTCGAGCATGCAGGCAGCGCCCCGAACACGCGCACCGCGCTCCCGAAGACGAAAAACGGCGCGCGAACGGGTCTAGCAAGCAACTACGCATGTCCGCGGAGCTACGCGTAGGTCGCGGAGTGCAAGTGCGTCTTCGCGTAGCTCCGCGGAGTGCGGCTCCGCGAACTACGCCCAGGGTTAGTTAAAACTACTATTCCCACTCCTGAGAGTGCAACAGTAGGGAAAGTAATGATTTAATAATAAAATAAGATAAAATATGATAAAATAAAAAATAATTACCAATTAATAAAAATTAATTACCAATTACAAAATAATTGGCACTTAATAAAAAGTAATAACCAATTATAAATAAAAATTAATATTTAATTTACTATAATTAAATTACTTCCCACCCTATTCCCCTATAAACCCACAACCTGCTACGGAATTAAATTACGCAAACATTAAATTACATAACATTCATTGCTTAAAAAAAATTAAACATACATTCCAAAAATAATATATAATTTAAATACATATACTACCATACATAACACTAAAAAAAATGGATATTATGGAAATCGATATTTTGAATTCGATAGTATGGATATCGATATTTCCTACCCCAATTTCGATATTCTGACTAACTATATTTTGGTTATTCGATATTCTGTCCTATCTATATTTTGGAGTCGATATTCTGGGCTGTCTATATTTTGAATTCTATATTATGGGCATTCACGGAAAACCGCTACCGGTACGGATGAACTCAATGAGGGTCCACTGACTTTTGCAAAACAGAACGAGATAGTTAAGCCTGCTGACAGTACACAAGATGGGAACTTTTGAGGTACACTTGTGACGATGACATCAACCCTCTTGGAACCCATCATGTTAAAGATAACTAATATAGAAGCTAGGCTAGCCAAGGTGGAAGAGTTTGCTAATAGTAAACATTTAGCTACAGTGGTAGATCGTACCAAACCAAGAGAATTCCCTTCGTCTAGCATGGGAGTAGGTATGGGACCCGATTCATCCTTTAGCTCTAATCCTGTTAAACAAACACAAGATAGGAGTAACAATACTAATAATAATAAATCCAATATAGATAGTGCCCCTGTCTGTATTGGTCAACATCTTCCCATAGACGGTTCCTCTGCTGCAGTCTCTAATAACCCTGTCGGCATAGGAAGAGGCAATAGGAAATGTTGTAAATCATTTTTCTATATGTTGTTAATTGACAAACAAAACATTATTTTGTACGGTTTGCCTTGTCATGTCTGAAAACGAAACTCTATCATATAGCGAAGATTACATTGAACAACTATTACTAGCCCAAGGGGGTGGTAATCTATTAGGTATCAGCACTACCAACATTGACCTAACACTTAATGAAAAGATGTCTAAGCTAGAACGTCTTGAAAAAAAGCTGATATGGACAAAGCGGCATGGCCACGTGTTGGAAAAATACTCCATGCCAATGTGATTCCAGTAGGGTTACAAGTAGGGAATGAGCCAGCCATCTTCCTCGACAACCCGAAATTCAAAGAGAATTTTAGTTTTGTTTCCAACAACTGTTCCAGGCACTGGATGGTGCTTGGAATAGAGACAGCTGTGGAAGAAGTACAACGCTGAAGGAGATTGAGGATCTTAGAAAAGAGATCATTGAGGACAAGGCACTCACTAACTCAAAGAAGGCACTAGAGCGACTCACAAAAACCTTTCAAAAGTTTGATATATACACTCAGTCATTTAAACTAGACAAATTGGCAAAGAACGTTAGCCTATACGACAAGAAAGTGACCTGTCCATACCTCCAGGAAGGTTACTACACAAAGGAAACATAGGGAACCTTCTTCAGGAAATATGCCACTTTTTCGAACTCTTCTGTGAGCAATGGGTCTGAAAGTGACACAGAGAGAGCAGGACCGAGCAACACCACCCGGAGCACAGGGAGAGCATGAGACTCACGTCTGCGCATACCCGTCCCACTCGGGGTGACAAATGCAAAAAGAACAATTGATAGACAGAATGCAGAACATTGTCATACATTTACCCCAGTACAGAGATCTGGGCCTAAATCCACGTGTTTTCTGCTCACCATGCCATTCCAGTTTGAACCCCACCATATGCAAATCAATCTTGACCCTGTGACCCATGGGAACAGTCCAGCCCGAACTGCCAAGCCAGGTCCTCCCTGGACTGGAAACAAGCATCCAAGGACCGGTTTCGGGCTTTCAGCCCTCATTCGCCTGGATAGCTTTATTCCAGTGGCATGGAGTGCACGGGACTGTTGTTTTTGCATTATGCAATTACCGGCACCAATAGTAACTCAATTGGTGTGACGGAATTGACAAAATACAAAGTTGACTGTCACACTAATGTGCACAATTCACATGTATGCCCTGTTTTAAACTGGATAACCTTATGGAAATATTACTTATGACAATGTAAACCCTAATATCTGTAACTGGGTCGATGTACCGCAACTAAGGAATAGCAACACTGAGCAGTACATACATTTAAGTGTGCCTTTCATGTCTACACCCTACGCGTGGCGCGGGAGCCTCACGCTGGTGCGTATAACAGGAGCAGCGCCAGTTGGACGCTCTCTCTGTCACCACGAGGACGTACCGACTGATTACAGGTAACCAGATGCCCGCTAGCTACCTAGTTTAGAACATGAGAGATTATTTAGCCCCCGATACACAGGATATGATTATACCATTGGACACCCTAGGGCCCCATCCTACGGAGCTTTTATAACCCAGGTTTTCACCTCTGCGAATCTGCGATCACTTCCGCATTTCTAATAATGTACTCGGGCACACATAACAACCTTTTATAAGGTTTTTAATTCAACAGCAATGACATTAGCTTAGCTTATGGCCCTTTACCACAGCCTTCTCACATTACTTTTGCAAAGCATGGGGCACGTGACGCACTACTTACACAACAAAAACTACATCGCATTAACTTGAAGAGCACTTAGCACACTCCTGCGGGAGCGGTCACGTGGTGCTTGGCAAATTAAAGAAAGGCAGCAGGATTAAGTGATTTGCACAGAAACAAAGGTTACAAAGTCAACTTTAACAATATAAAAAAGCAGGAAAGCATGCTTAAAAACAACATTGTCAAATCGAACAAAAATTTCTATTTACGCTGTACTTAGAGATCGTTCAGATTAATTAACTTAATTATCCTTTAAAAAAGTGCTCACCTACAAAGAAGTGGATACAAACACTATCAATGGCTGTGACTGCGGAATAGGAAAAGTTTGAGAAGGTTGGAAAGTTATAAATGCTTTGCAGAACGATGATTGGTTGATCATGATGTCACTGGGTGTGAGAGCTGTGATTGGACATGTTGTAATTGAGCATGCGCAAATAAAATGAAATATGTTAGGGGTACACGGCCAGGTGGTGGGACATATTGTGCGCATGTGCAACATTTACACGCATATGCTACAACAAACACGCATGCGCAAAGTGAAGGAAACACCTAGGGGGTACACACACAGATGGGGTTCGGATATCAATAGAACACCGGCTTCCACAGGAGGTGGAGAGCCGGTGGAACTGTGGGGGGATTGGAGACCCCCCCATGGTCCCCCACGGTGAGGGACAGCCCTGCGATGGGCTTCCCAGGGATTCAAGTGGCGCGGGAGGGGGGCGATGTAGCACCCTCCCCATTAACAAAATATGTTTTAAAAAAGCCCGGCCCCGGGGAATGGGCTCCCCGGGGTCTTAAATAGGCCTCAGGAGGGAGGCCATGCAGCCCTCATCCATAAAAACAAAAATATTAATTTGCCATGCCCCGGGGATGGAGTCCCTTGTGCCTGGAATTGGCCACGGGAGGGGGGCCACGCGGGTCTCTTCCAATAAAAAAATGAATACAGATGCTGCGCGCATTGTCATTGTACCATAAGCACACCCTTCCGATCACTCGCTGAATGCTAATTGGCTGTGAAGTGGTTGTCAACATTCAAAACCATGCCACGGTAGAAGGGAGGCAGAAGAAGTCTGTGAAATGTCTGTTTAAAACATGAAATGGAGGACGGTAGACAAACTCTGACCCTCTAGGTGTCCTCAGGGGGACCCCAAAAATGTTTTTAAGAGGGGGGAAAATCATGGGGTACGTGTATGATCCGCTCATTGTAGCGATATTTAAAAAAGAAACGTTGGCTTCCGCGCGTCTTTCATAATTTGCATTCATTCAACTGTTTAGAGGAATGCTGTATCCAGGATCCACCACTGAGTAATAAAAGGTAACAATAACACTACTTACCTGCTAAGTGAATTTCCTTACATAGGCTAACATTGATTGGTTTCACTTGGAAATTCTTTGTGTGTGGAGTTTTGGACCTTTAAAATATTCACCTAAACCCATCCGAACAATGAATTCCAGTTTACTCACCTGTTATCAGGAGAGAACCCAGTGCTGCATCTTTTAGCCCAGCACTGACCTTGAAAAGTAATTCTAAGCATACTTACAAGTAACTTGTATTTCCTTCCATAGGAATTCCCTTCCCATGTAAAAAAATGAATACATTTTGATTTGCGGGTCAGGCCCTGGGGCATGGGGTCCCCGGAGCCCAAGAAAAGTAAGTGGAAGTTGGGTGACACAATGTAATGTAATTTAAAAAATAAAATATCTAAAAATAAATAGTTTATAAAAATGTAGTAAATCAGCATCAAAAAAATGTATAAAAGAATAAATACATTTAAAAATTGTCATTTACAAAACCTTTGAAATTCACTGAAAAAAAACATAGGTTTAAGACTGTTATAGTTAAGAATTAGTGTCATTTGAGAGGTCATCAGTAATGTCACTGACCATGACATGAATGGTGTAATATGTGACATCATCAGCAGTGGATTGCGAGGGCGGGAGTTATAGTTAGTACAACTAACTATAACGGGGGACTTTCAATGGTTTTGTATGAGTGAAATGTCCAACTAACTATACCACTCCTGAAACCTGTGTTTTTTTCAGTGAATTTCTGAGGTTTTTTAAATGTTAATTCCTAACTATAACATGTCTGAAACCTATGTTTTTTTCAGTGAATATATATATATATATATAGGGGCTGTCTCTCAGTGGATGGTGCAGAATTTCCTGAAACTGAATGGGGAGAAAACGGAGGTTCTAATCTTTGGGGGTAATCAGGATATCTGGTCAAGGGCCTGGTGGCCGCCCTCACTTGAGGATTGCCACCTCCCACGCCAGAATGGCAAAAACTTAGGGGTGCTAAAGGACACTGCCCTCTCCTTTGACCGTCAGGTCAACAGGACGGTCTCCACCTGTTGTGGCACTATTAGGGTTCTTAGAAAGATCACCCATTATCTTTCCCCTGATGCTCGGAAACAGGCCATGATGGCATTAGTCTCTTCCAGACTGGACTATTGTAAAGCCCTTTATTTGGGCTTTAACAAGAACCTTATCCATCGTCTTCAAATGGTCCAGAATGCTGCGGCGAAGATGGTTCTGAACCTCTCAAGACTGGCCTCAGCTCGGCTGCTTGGGAAAATTTACACTAGCTTCCCATTCACCGTAGGATCACTTTTAAAATTCTGCGTCTATCTCATGGAGCTTTTTATCGTACTGGTCCAGAGGGGAGCAAGTCACTTGTACATCTCTATAACCCCAGTAGATCCCTTCGCTCATCCAATAAAAACTTTCTTGAAGTCCCCAGATTTGTAAAAATAGGGAGGTAGAGCGTTTTCCTCTGTTGCACCCAGATTGTGGAACTCTCTCCCCCTGAGCTTATAGGGCAACCCTCTCTTTCTCTGGCTTTTCTCCGAAGCGTACTTGTAAAGCCGATCTCTCTGACTGTGTTGGTTGACCTGCTTTAGCGCCTTGATGCCCTTGGGATAAGTTGCGCTTTATAAGATTATGTTCATTCATTCATGCATTCAAAAAAAGTACACAAAAGACGCAAAGGGGGAAGGGTAGAAACACTCTTACCCCCTGGGCTTGCTCTGGCGGTCCCACAAGGACCCCCAAGGCCCCAATTTTTTTTTTTAAATCACAGGATGCGCATAGGGTACGCGTATTGCGTGAAAAAAACTGAAGCCTATTTTAATGCTAATTAGCCCCCGGGGGCCAAATCCCGGGGGCAATGAATAAATGATATTAAGGTGCCCAAAGGGGCCCCCCATCCCCGGGGACTGCCACCCCGAGGCTTTGAATAATTATGCAAGGGGGCTCTGAGGCCCCCCCCAGCCTCTGGGACCACCACCCCGGGGCTTAATGAAATTGGGTGGGGGGGCTCTGAGGCCCCCCCAGCCCCGGGACCTCCACCCCGGGGCTATTTTAATTTGGGTTTGGGGGGCTCTGCGGCTTCCCCAGCCCCGGGGACCGCCACCGCCGGGGCTTTTTGAAAAAATAGGAAGGGGGCCGCGTGGCCCACCTCTTTGAGCCCAAGTTGGCCCTGGGGATTGCCACCCCCCAGGGCTGGCTTCTGCAGTGTCCCGGGGTGCCCACCTCCGGTACACTGTTGTTTGCAATGACAGGGCGGGAGCCTCGCGGCTCCCACCCTGTCATTGCAAACTGCTTTCCTATTTTTAAGAGAGAGTAGGTTAATCTGCTCTTTCTTCCAAATAGGAAAGCAGATTAGCTGCTCTCTCTGAGGAAAAGCAATGCTGCTCCCGAAGGACGCGGGGAGCCGGTTGGGACAGTGGGGGCATTGGGGCTCCTCCCATGGTCCCCAACAATTTATATACGCTCTGGGGGGAGGGTTCAAAGTTATGTCAGTTGGAAAAGGTTCAAATGTTCAACCAATAGAAATGTGTGTCTGCTTTTGAAATAATATGGGAAGCAATTTGATTTGTTATTTACATGTATATAAATGTAGAATGAGAGGGGAAGTTTGTCATTTTCTGGTTTTGCTAAGAACAGTGAAGTACAGAGATTCGGAGTAAGAATATCTGTTGTGTGACTGACATTCTTCTTAATCTACAAAACAATTTGAAAGGTGAGTTGTTAACTTGAAAATGGATGTATGTGGTGTATTTTTGTTTTTAATAAGAGTAATGTGTTTATCTTCTAAAGTGCAAGGAGTAGTTTAGTTGTTCAGAATCACATTCTATGTTTGTCTGCATTTGGATAATCATTGTGATAAAAGCATTTGATAAGTTAATGTGTTTGATGAGTCAGCTTTGTACAGTAAAGTGCAGTACTAAAACATGTGGAATGTGTGCTTTCACTTTTCCAGTTCTAGAGTAGTTAATAGTGTTGCGTGTTTAGAATTAGACTTGTGTTTTAAATCTACAGTTTTCCAGTCACTATACATACACTGCTGCATACATTTTGGGGCATATTTACAAGCCCCTTGTTCCTCTTTGTTGTTCTATTGTGTCACTTTTTTTGATGTAATGTTGGCGCCAATAATGCAGCAAATTGCTTATGTATTTGCAAAAGGAATCAGGATTGTATAGTAAAATGCAGTAGTCATATTTATAGAATGTGTTTAGTCACTTTACCATTTGTAGACTAGTAAATGTGTTTTGGTAAAATGCAAGGTGTTTTATTTTTTGTCTAGAATCACTCTGTGCGTCATTGTGCATTTAGGAATTATTCTGAGAGAAGCATTTTTATACATTTTGTTTTTGCAGACACAAAACTGCTTAGAAAGCTGTCCTTTTTTCAAGTTTAGATAGAATTAGGAACCATATATTGCTTTTGTATTTGCAAAATGACTCATAGTTGTAGAGAAAAATATAGCCTTTATATTTCTGGAATGTGTGCAGTCATATTAGCCCTTCAAGATTAATTAATATTGTTGCTTGTCTAGAATCAGACTTGTGTTTCAAATCTACAATTCCCCAGTCAGTGTACATACACTGCTGCATACACTCTGGGGCAGATTTACAAGCCCCTTGTGCGTCTTTGTTGTTCTATTTTGTCAATTCTTTGATGTAATGTTGGTGCAAATAGTGCAGCAAATTGGTTATGTATTTGCTTAATGAGTTAGGGTTGTACACTAAAATGCAGTAGTTACATATATAGTAGGCCTTAGGACATGGACTGCTTCAAACCCCTATGCACTATACATGCAGTCTTCTATGCACCTGCACACTTGTGTTTCACATCTTCACAAGTGCAGGTACAATATTTTGTACACTACGCATGCAGACCTCTAACCAGCTACATACTATTGATACGCTCTTCGAAATACCCAGTTAGTACCTATGCAGTGTAGGAATCCTCCTGTCTGTCCCATACTTTTCTCCAATCACCCATCCAGCACTATCTACTTCTTTTATTACTCCACCAATACCTAAGCACTTATTAATTCACTATACACTCTGTTTGTAATACTGTAATTATTCTAGTCACTAGTCATGAACTTATGGAATGGCCTAGCTACTAACACAGTACAGCTATATTATTTTGTGCACTATCCAAGCAGACCTCTAACTACCTACATAATATTGATACACTCTTCTAAATACCCAGTGTGTACTCATGCAGAGTAGGAATCGTCCAGTGTGTCCCATGCACTTCTTCAATCACTTATCTACCACTATCTACTTATCCTATCACTCCACCAATACGTAGGCACTTATAAATTAGCGGGTAGATGTATCAAGATTCGTGTTAGCGATTTCTTAATAGCGAGTCCTTGCGAATCGCTATTAAGAAATCGTTAAATGCGATGTATGTATGTTTCTGCGACTTTTTTGCGATTCCTTAAAAGTCGAAATTTTTTGGGAGAATTTTATGCGACTTCTTAATTTGCGAATTTCGCAAATTAAGAAGTCGCAAAAATGCGTGAATCTGCTGCAGCCAACTACAAAATACCTGAGTCATACTCAGGAAATGCTCTTGATTAGTTTCACCTGCATGCCTGAGCCACACCCAGTGGCAGTTGGACACCTGTTTGGCTGGAGAGAGGAGCTGCTTGACTTCAGGATGGAGGCTGCAAATTCAGAAGGAGGCCCATCAGCAGAGAAAAGGAAGAGGAAGCAGAAGTTTTCTGAGAGGGAGGTGGAGACACTGGTGGAGGAAATGGCCTGCAATCATGAACTTTTGTTTGGAAAGCAAGCCAAATATGTTCCAGAAGTCAGGAAGAGGAAGTTATGGCTGGAAATCCAGGAAAAAGTCAATGCAGTCGGTGTCATCCCAAGATCAATTGATGAAATTAAAAAGCGTTGGTACGACATGAGGCTGAGGGCAAAGGAGAAACTTGCTGAGAGACTAAAGGAAGCAAATAAAACTGGGGGAGGTTCTGCAAATATAGACCAACCAACCCCACATAAGGAGCTCATTGAATCTACAATTTAGCATGAAAGTGTTTCAGGATTCTCAGCCATTGACAGTTCCGATCACACAGTTGCTGAACATGGTAAGCAGGATGCTTGACTATTTCATTGCATACGTTAGAAGCATGAGTGTATGAGTATGAGTGTGTGAGCATTATACCATCTTTTGGAAAAATGACAGCACTTAAATGTGAAAATTGATCCCCTTGTATCTTACATGACTTCAAAATTATTATCTACAGTACAATTTAGCTGCACTTACATACATACCTCTGAATAAGTACACAACAGTACCTCTGTAGTTAGCATAATTTAATAGTTATGAAGCAGACAGACAGACAAGCATCTCATGTGACTCTTTCTTTATTCCTAGATCATGTTGTAGATTCACATGATGGTGATGGGGGGCAATCCTCACAAGAACATATTACAGCCCCAGAAGAAGTAAATGTCAATGATGAGCATGAATCATTGTCTTTTGTGAGAAGAAAAAGAAAAGCAGTTGCTCAACTGCAACCTTTTGAAGAATCTGATGATGAACCTGAGGGATCAACAAATAGCATACATGTGTCAGAACAGGAAGTTATACATCTTGACACAGTTACTGATTCTGCTGCAAGAAGAACATATTCTATTAATAGTACCAGAAGAAGCAGGGGAGAAGTCACAGAGACAGCAAATGTTTTTGCTGGTTTGGAAAACAACATGCTTTCAGTGCAAGAAAAACAACATAAAGCATTAAGGTCAATTAATGCCCAACTGAATAAATTAAATAAGAGTAACAGTAAGGTGGGTGATGGTATGAGGCGCATGGCTGACTCCCTGGACAGACTTTGTATAGCATTTGAAAGATCAGAGTCAAACAGAGTGAGAGATTCTCGCAGTCATAACATCAGACTACAGAAGTACTATTCAGCAATAAATAGACTGTGCACTGTGACAGCACAGAGTAATAGGCGTAGCATTGCCATGCAACGCATGGTTGGTGAATGCACTAGAAAAGTTGCCAAAGGGCTGGATAAAGTATCCAATTCTTTTGAATTATTAAAAACTTGTCAGAAAGGGACAAGTGCGTTCTTTGAGGCCATTGAGTCTGAGGACACTGGCAGTAGAACCAGCAGTAACCCTACGCCCACTTTGGACACCCCTGAAATGAGGAGTGGGAGCCTTGGGAGCCCACACACATCTGTGAGGAGAAGTGGGCCAGGCCAACGCAGGAGTAGCAGAAGGGGAAAAAATTAAAAAGATATTTCCACATATATTTTAAGAAAAGTGAATGTCACTGTGAGCAAACATTCTCAGATGTATGTCCTGTGGATTAACAGGTTTCAGATTTCTGTTACCCTTGTAAGTTTAAATAATTAAAGGTTTACATAATCAAAATACAGTTGTTGTGTTTTTATTTCTTACCTAGAAATAATTGTTTGTAATTTCTGCACGCCTTTGTCGACCAGCCACAGCTCCTAAACCTGTAGCACATCTTCTTGGTGGTGGGACATCATCATTGTCTGAAGATTCAGGGTCACTAACTTCACATTCTGTTCCTTTTCTAATAGCCATGTTATGTAGCATAGCACAACTTGTAATTATTTTGCAACACAATGATGGTTTATATTGCAAGGATCCTCCACTTTTATGGATTCTTCTGAACCTGCTTTTCAAAATTCCAAAAGTTCTTTCAATAACTCCACGTGTAGAACGGTGTGCTTTATTGTACCTCCTTTCATGAATGTTGCTTGGATTTAGATAGGGGGTCAAAATGAAATCACGAACTGCATAGGCACTGTCTCCTAAATGGTAATTTAAGAAATGTGACAGTTTTAAAAATAGATGACAATAGAACTTATTAATTGGATTATGTGTTTTGAACTAGCACTTACCAAGCAGAAATCCATCTCCAAATTCCCCAGCACTCAAACGTCCATGTAATCCACTGTGTCTAAACATGTATGAATCATGAGTGCTTCCTGGAAATTTTGCAACAATGTCAGTAATAATATACTTAGCATTACACACCATTTGAATGTTTAAAGAGTGGTAACTTTTCCTATTCCTATAAACATGTTCAGTTGCAGCTGGAGGAGTAATGGCAATGTGTGTCCCATCTATACATCCAATTACATGTGGAAAAGGAGCAATTTGATAAAAATCAAACTTTGAAATTTGGATATCTTGAGGTGTGCTGGAGAAGTAAATATGATGTTGCAACCTGTTCATCATTGCATCCAAAAACACCCTAAAAAACCTTGAAAAAGCACTCTGAGATACTCCTCCCACCTCTGCAATCACTCTTTGAAAAGATCCTGAGGCAAGAAGGTGCAGGGAACATAAGACCTGCACATGAGTTGGTATGGAATGTGTCCTGTGTGTCTCATGCTCCAAAAAAGGCTTCAACTCCTCAATTAGGTCCAAAATGGTATGTGGATGCAGTCTATATTTCTCAAAAATGTCTTCTTCAGTCTGTTGAAATAAGGTAATCCTCAGTTTGAAAATCCTTTCCTGCCTCTGTCTCATCTGTGCAAGAGCTTGGATGCGCAGTCTCCTAGCTATCAGTTAAAGTCCAGCCATGGTTCTGTTGAACAAATCAGTTGGGGCTGACTTTTAAAGATTCAAAAAAAATTACACCTGATGTGAGTTAGTGTTAAATGCGAATTCTTATTTTGCGATTTGCCGTTTTTCGCTAATTGCGATTCATTCATACATTTGACAGCGACTTCTTAACATGCGATCATGCTAAATAGAGAATCGCAAAAAAATATTCGCAGAAAAATGAAAAACGCAAATAAGGAAACGCAAAAAATTGCGAATTCTTATTTTGCGCAGCGAGAAAACACATACATCCCGAAATATGCAAAATGTTCATTAGCGATTCGTTATGGTCAAAATTCTGCGAATTTCGTCCATAACGATTCGCAAAATGCTTGATACATCTAGGCCTAAGTGTTCACATTGTTTGCAGCACTGTTATCATTCCAGTTACTAGTGTTATTCTTATAAAATGACCTAGGCACCAACACAAGTACACATAAAATATTCTGTGCATAATCCCTACAAATCTCTAAGCAGATACATGCTATTGGTCCACTCCATTAAATACTGACGTAGTAGCCATACAGCGTAAGATACCTTCTATCAGTCTCATGCAATTCTGCAATCACCCATCCAGCACTATGTTCTTATTGTATCAGTCTGCCAATACCTAATCACTTATGGGGTAAATTTACAAGCACCCTGCGCCACCAGGATGCCACTTTTTGTAACGTAGTGATGGCGCCAGGCACTCCTTTATATTTACAAGAAGAGGAAAAGCCACACTTCGTGGTTTTTCCTCTCCTCGTAAATACGACCCCTTCATACACAGCGCTTTGCTTTGAAGGGGGTTCCATGGGTGTTGCTGTGGGTGTTCCCATGCAACACCCATACAACAAGACACATCTGCAGATTTATGAGAAATCGTAAATTTGGAGATATGTGTGAATGCTGCGTCATCCTAGAGTTGGTGTAGCAAGGCGCAACGAGGAGTATTGTTTTCATTTCTCCTTATTTTTCCTCTTTCAATGCATGGTGCATTCCACAGCAGACATTGAAAGAGGAAAATGCCAGGTGTCCCTTCCTGCACAAAAACAATCTCCGCATGACACAGACATCGTTGCACCATGGTGCAAGATTGCCTGTGTCACTGCATGGCTGCAGTTTGTGCAGCAGTGCAGACGGAAGTACAGAGCTGCAACATATTCATGTACATATGTCACATCCCTGTGCTATGGAAGTGCCACAGTGCAGTTCAGCTAAAGAGTTTGCAGTGTCACGCTGCAGTACTTCCTCATAAATCTTCACCTATAAATTCACCATAAAAGTTTTGTTGTAATGGTAGTTCGTTGTAAAAGTTGCGTTGTAAAGGTTGTTTCCCTACACTACTAATACATTCTTTAAGTCAATCATGCTGTATACATATATTCAACCAAATGTTCACATATTACCTTGCAATTATAGTTCTTTCTTTAACCAGATAAGGTAGTTCTTATAAGAACTTTTTTTCTTCTTTTTCTTTTGTACTTTTTTTTTAACAATTTTGTATTTTTTGGGTGTTTTTTCAAAAAATGAACAAAAAAGGAACAAATAAAACAGGAAACGTTTTGAATTACTTATCATTCCAAAAACAAACAAAAAAACAAATAACAATGATGGTTGCGTTGCCCAGCACAAACTGCATCCACCGACTGCTCACCGAAGCATATAAGTTTCCTAAACTTCACGCAGTGCTGCACGAGAAAGGCGAATTCTAGCCTAATGTCCATATCTGGTGTTACTGAGGACGCTCTAGAGGTAGTTGCCAAAGCAGGAGCGGGGTACAAAGCTGCTCGCCTCATTTCCTCCCGAGCAAGATTGAGAGGATGTGTGGTCCAGAGATGCTTGTACATAGAAGCAGTGCCACAAGAGTATTTTTTTCACTGCCTCTTGACAGGACTCGGTCACAAATTTTGCACGTCACCTTTCTCGCATTTACTTTCTTCTCTCCAGGTGGAAGAGTAAAGAATTTCCACAAAACAGATTCCGGCCTCTGTGGACGTGAGACCTCCTGCAAGAATTCTTCTTCAGAAGATACTTCCTCCTGCTGCTGCTGCTGTCCAGGTGCCATTTTGTTTGATATTTTTAAAAAACACCAAAAAAACAAGCAAAAAGGGTTCTTGTAGGAAAAGTGATGTGTCTGTATAGATGCTCCAAAAAGAATGATTAAAATGGGTTGGGTCCTTCAATAGTTACAGTAGGAAATGTTATTAACCAATTAAATCTTTTTTTTGAGGTCACACAGGATCCGCGCACTCTGCGCTCACGAAGCACGCACTCGACGCGACTTCCTGAAAATAATATAAGTTTACTATAAGTGCAAATATATTATTTTTATGAATATTTTAGATAATCTTTTGCCCTAATATGTATATTAAAGACACAGTAATATCATTTTAGAACATAAAAAAAATTTGCCGGAGTCACGCACGCAGTGCACCCCAGCACGTATATGACGTCACGCAGGACCCGCCACTGTGCAAGCGTCGTGTACCGTAATGCGCATGTGGTTCGCGAATACGCAGGAGTCATGGACTGGTCGCACACCAATCACGCACATCACGTAATATTACATGTATATGATGTAACTGAAAAACACGCAGCCATCGCACACCGAAAGCGGA
This sequence comes from Lissotriton helveticus, assembly GCF_964261635.1. Classification (NCBI taxonomy): domain Eukaryota; kingdom Metazoa; phylum Chordata; class Amphibia; order Caudata; family Salamandridae; genus Lissotriton; species Lissotriton helveticus. The sequence goes on from NC_136059.1 coordinate 56,489,849, forward strand.
TCCTTCACGACTTTTCTAAAATCGTGGCTAGAATCCGCACAACCACCGTGATGTGTAAGCTTTGGGTGCGCAACTCAGAAAAAAAAATATATTTTTTAAAGAAAATAATATAAATATATAAAAACAAAAAACAAAACAAAACAATTAAACAATATTTCAGTTAGATTTTTTTTTTAATCTGTTTTGCAATTTTCAGAAAAATATATAATGTTATTTAATGAATAAAATATTTATAAATTAACAGTAAACAACCGTAGAACACCAGTACAAAAAAATAGGTATAACTACTATCACACTTAAAAATTTGCATTTAAAAAAGCTTTGAAATTTACTGAAAAAAAATACGTTTCAGAGACGTTATAGTTAGAAATTAGCATTTGAAAAAGCTTTGAAATACACAGAAAAAAACATAGGTTTCAGGGGTGTTTTATTTATCTGGCCATTTCACTCGTACAAAACCATAGAAAGTCTTCTGTTATAGTTAGTTCTGTTAACTATAACTCGCTCCCCTGCAATGCACTGCTGATGATGTCACATATTGCATCATTCATGACATGGTCAGTGACATCACTGATGACATCACTGACCATCACTTTAGATTTTGGAAGAATGGCGTTTTCTGGGATACACTTTTGAAGAAGATGTGATACACTTGGGTGGCACCCTGCATCCCACTGTCAAGGCTGCCCCCCGCTTGACCTCCAGGAACTGTGAATAAATGTGGAAGAGTTGCCATGCAACTCAGATTTAGTGTCTGAATTTACAAGGAAAAGAAGGATTGCCCTGCTGGAAACCTGATCTGCACCCCAAAGGTCTGCACTATGAAGAACTGTGCCTGCTGCACATTCTAGGTCAACAGCCCTAAGGACTTTGAATTGCTTAAAGAATGATTAAGGAGTGGATTTCCTGCATGCTACAGGTTAACAGAGTCCCCCTGAATCATCATCTCCAAGCATTTCCCATTCTGGAGTACTTCCAGTGAACGTTTAACAATCTGGCAAGTTGCATTTTAGGAAATGTGGTTCTAACATCCCAAGGAACATATCAGACCCCTGCATTGGTGATGTGGAAACTTTGAACCCTTAAGGAGATCTTCTGGAAGATCTAGAAGCATGGTGAGGTTTGGGAGCTTTTTGATTAAAAGCCCCATAAGGTGACCGATTTGATGCTGAGAGTCAAACCTGCGATCTTCAACTGCGACCCGACTTGGATTTCAGGCTCATTCTGCTTAAAGCTAATGAGCTCCAGATTTCCAGGATTTCAAGGGGGCCTTGCAGAAAACCAATCAAATAATGTTTATGTTAATACAGCCTGAAGAGGTATATTGATTGACATCAAGAAAAAAGGAAAGTAACATTTGGACCAAGGCCTCCTGCTTAGTGTATCCGATCAGGACTTCAACAAGGTCAGCCTAAAACATCTACATTTTCATGGTCAAGCTTGACCAGATGTCCCAATTTTGCACTATATGTTTTTCAGCACTAGAACATGTTTATCTTTTAAAAATTAATATTTCCGGTTCCCTACATTGGATTTTGTCATTTTGGCGTTCATTTGTTCATAGAAATATAATCAGTTTTTATAACTTGGTGTTGACTTTTTATTGGGTGTTGTGTCTTACCTATTGAAAGTATTGATGTTATCAAATGCTTTACACACCTGTTTCCTAAGTTACACCTGCCTGCTGTTTACCAGCCACCAAGGGTTGAGCAAGGAAATCATTTATTGAGACCTCGAATTAAGTTGTTACTGTGTTTGTGGCCTTATTACTAGTGGGAAATCCCTACTTATCACTACTAATAACCAACTTTCCAACAGTGTCCGACACAGCCCCTGGGCATGACCAAGCAGTTCCAAGCCCCCTCCTCATGGCACTGTACTTGCCTCCCAAGTGTCCACAGTGCAAATAGACATTGTGGCTAGTACAGTGTGGGTAGGAACCCCAACCCAATGGCAATCCTGACTGGGATGCCTATTTGCCCCTCAATGCCACTTGTTGGATACACCTCCTTCCCCATACCCTTGTTGTAGGACCCATATCTAGCTGTGTAATCTGCAGCTGACTTTCAATGGGTGTGTTGTACCCAGATGGCACAGATCCTCAACAGGCCCTGTAGGCCTCTGATGTCACTGCACATGTGACTAAACACAGTCACAAATGATCAAATACATGCTTTCGTTCAGTCGATTCATGACTCTACCCCAGCAGCCCCACCTATATTTCAGATTCTAGAGGCAATTATAATAGATCCCTCCCCATGCAGGCTGGCCAAGTGACTCAATGCAGGGATGCAGGAAACTGCACCAATGAGTGTCCCCAGCAACCGGCAATCGCGGGAAGCAAACATGCTGACCCCCCTCACTGATGGCCAGTGGAAGTTCTGTTACAACAAATCCTGCACACTCTCCCTTAATTACAGACTGCAGTTAGAGCATCTCAAATATTTAAACAGATTTCTCTGCACCCTGCAAAAGATGGTCATAATGGGCCTGATTGAGGATGAACGCTGTGTGTGCTGTGTGGTGCCCTACATTGACTTTTTACACTTGGCATGAGACTGCCCTTCTGGCTCACTCTATTTGATGCACTTGAGGTAATCACTGGTTACACACTTTATCATTTAAAGCACATACAGTTGTGGGGTTATGTGAAGGAGGTCCCCCAGACACACACATCGACATCAATCCTCATTTTACTAATGAAGCACCAAACTCCTATGTATTGGGGTTGGCACCCTATGCTGGGGATAGGTATGGCTTTGGGATTCAACCTACTTTCTGGAACAGTTAACTGCCTACTGGGAATTAATACTGGTGAAATCCCACCCCAAAGATATATGGTCCTCCTTGGAGTCGTTTCTCGCGGTCCAGGCGCTGTCCACATGCATCCCAATGATGTTAGGCCCATACTTGGGAGCCCCACAATGAAACGGCTTCAGTTTTTATCATAGTATAGCCTTATAGCCCGCCGTAGAGGGCTATACCGGCTATTAAAGGCCCTCCCTGGCGTTAAAGGCCCAAGCCGAAGGCGAGGGCCTTTAACAAGGGAGAGGGACTTTAATAGCTGGTATAGCCCAGATACGAAGGGCTATAAAGCTATTAGAATATTCTACCACTACAGGGTAGAATGTTCTAACAAATAAAACAAAGCCTTCAGGGAGCGCGAGGGGATTGGAATCCCCTCCATCTCCTTGAAGCCTTTGTTCACAGTCAGAGCTGTGAACAAAAAAAATTGGAATGCTGGAGCTCCAGGGTTCTACCGGCCATTATAAGCCCGGAGCACTCAATTGTTTTCAATGGAGCTCCCAACATTAAAATGTTCTAATAAGCAATACTTCCCACACATTGAACTCGGGGGAAATAGTGTGGGTTTTGTGTTCTCGTACTTACCTACAACTCTCACCACCCCATAATTGGACCATTTATCATCTGAATTTTTAATCCCTCATGAAGTTCAATGTCAATTGAACAAAACAAGTTGGCTGGAGATTGTTTTGTGATTTCACTGAAATAAAGGAAAATAAACACAAAGGAACAGTTGTACGTCTGTAACTTTTGGAAGAGACACCTCAGTGGTGCACCTCTCCAAAATGATTCAAGCTTTGCAGATGCTACATCACTCAGGGTAACTGGCCAGCCTGAGCCCTCCACCACTGCGATCCCAGCTCTCTAGTTTTACAGGTTTGATTGCAATCCAATGTGACTGTCAAAATCGTCTGAGCATGTGCCATTGAGATTTCTTTGTAGCTTATTTAATTGTTTTCCCTAGCTGAGCAGTTTGTCCCCTCCTTTTTTCTCTCCTCATTGTAGTTTATCAATTGTGTGAGTAGTGGCACTGTAATTTCAGATGTTATTTTCAGGACACACTATCCTCGACATTTTAGTATGTATTGGGTTATATACTGCATGCTTATGCTTTGTTGAAATCCTTATTATTTTTTGGGAAAAAAACGTTTCTACAAGGTCAAAATCCTATGTTCGGGAGTGCCTATGAAAACAGTGTCAAGTCTTGGACTTTCAGAGTGCTTTGCATTGGCTTCCAGAAAGGGCCCAACAAAAGTACGGCTCCATTGAATACTGCGGTGTCTGTAACAAGCCACCAGTTTGTAGAAGAGATAAAACAATATGTATACTCCATCAGGGGGTTGACATACACAGAGTCACCATCTATTTGATTCCTTTTAGTCTTATCTCCAATAAATGGTAAGCCGTAGTACTAAAAACAAGGTCCACAGCACACAAAAAGAGTTCCTTGAAACGTAATCATGAATGTAAAAGAAATAAGATTGTTCCCAAATGGTTGTTTCTATTTGCTTTATAGGTGAACATGGTTCTCCTTGCAGAGGAGATCCAGAGAACATGAAACCAGCCGACATGTGTTTCGTCAAAGCGGGTAGTTACCCGTGACTCTTCAGGTTTGAATAAGTACGAAAATGGGCGGTACCTGGGGACCGGTGATAATTCCAACCCGGTCCAGGTCGGGTGAAAAAGAAGATGCCAACTATGGCCATGATGAGTATATAGGTCACAAATAAAGGTACCAGAGATGGGCGGGTCTCGCCGTCAATGTCAAAATCTCGAGCGTGGAATATGCTGAGGCCAACGTGGAGTGCTGCGGGGACAAACTGTTTACCGGATACGGAAACCGCTACTTGATGAGCGCCAAAGATTTCTGAAAACTTTAAAACCCCTCGCAGAACTCTCACGGTGAGCCATAGAATGTCTTATCTTGGAATGATTTACACAATAGCATTCATTTGAAATTTAGACAGGTGAGCTCCACATTGGAAAATATCATGCACTCCAGAAACAGAGATAATTGAAAATCACAGAAAATAAATGTTTAACATAAAAAAAGGATATATGTACAGGGAAGGATTGCAAATAGCAAATGTGGAAGCAACAGGCAGACAACATCAACTTAACACAGTAATTTATTTTCTTGGTACATAATTACTCAACAACATACTTTAGTTGATAACTTTAAGTTACATTATGAGCCTTTGTGCTGATCTCTTTACCATGTTTGGGATATGAGTGAGTGATTCCATTGAACAGTAATAGATTTTCTAATAGAAAAAGATGGACAGGCTCTTTGTCAAATCCCATGATGACAAGGGTATACATTTGATATTGTGATTATAAATTACTTCTGACTTCTAAATGCATCTTTTGTTGATATCTGGTCTGAACAGAATGATGTAACACTTGGGAATGAATATACAGCCCAGCAGCCCAGCACTGGAAGCCAGGATGGCAAAGATCTCCACGGCCACCATGTATCGACCCTTAGTGCTAAGGTAGGCTGGAAGGAAGGACACCCAGACGCTGCAGAACACCAGCATGCTGAACGTGATGAGCTTGGCCTCATTGAATCTATCAGGAAGGTTCCTGGCGAGGAAGGCCACAGTAAAGCTGGCAAAGGCCAGCAGACCCATGTAAGCAAGAATCCCATAGAAAGCAGTGACAGAACCATTGTCACATTGTAGGATCACCTTTCCAATTTCAGACTGAGTGTCAGTGGCTGGATGAGGAGGATAAGTGAGCAGCCAAGTGAGACAAATTACTACTGCCCCCAGTGTGCACACGAGGACCATAGCAGCAGACACCTGAGATCCCAGCCATCTGCTTAACCTGCTACCTGGCTTGATGGCATTGAAGGCAATCACAACAGTGATGGTTTTCACTAATACACAAGACACGGACACAGTGAAAATAATCCCAAATGCTGCTTGTTGGATCAAACATGTCAATAATGCAGGGCGTCCAATGAATAGAAGAGAGGTGAGGAAGGCCAGCAGCAGAGATAGAAGGAGAGCGTAGCTGAGATGCTTGTTATTGGCCTTCACTATTGGGGTGTCGCGATATCTGAGAAAGATTCCCAACACACCAGCTGTGGATATGGATAGTACAATAGCTACAGATGCCAACACTGCTCCAAGGAAATCACCATAAGAGAGATAAACTATGGCTTTCTGGATACAACCATCCTTTCTATCAATGGGCCACTGGTCCTCCGGGCATCTTACACAATTTTCCATATCTAAAATATAAAACATAAGAATAAAATTCAGTTAAAAACATAAATATTGGCAAATGGTTGATTAGCATAACACAAAAACATGAAACTGAACCTTCCTTTTGATAAGAAATGTTCCAAACGTTTCCCCCTGAAAGAGCTATAGCTGCTACTGTCCTGTAAAGCACGGTGATACTAAGGGGTCAATACGTCATACAAATATATTTCCTGTGAACAAGTTAGCACTGTCACACGCAATTAATTACTGCAATTTGCTTTTCCATTTCTCAATGTAGACAATCTGGTGTTGAGTTTAGTCAATCTCCATTAGATGCAATCCGATGTGCAAATATTGATCAATGTGTTGCTGTACAATAACGATAAATCATTTAATGCGGTTGCGTTACCGTAATTTAGAATGCACCCCTCTTATTTCATGCATATCAGGTTTTCCTATTGAGTGAATAGGCAAATGATAGAAGATGAAGATGATAGTGATATTCTACATGTTATGTTATGTTATTTGGGAATTTATTGACGCACAAGTACACCAGCAGGTTTCTTGGTGCTGAGGTTCAGAAAAAGAGAGATCTTCCAGGCAAAGAAGCCACTAGTTATAGGCCAAGTAAAAAGCCATGTTTTTAGCTGCTTTCTGAAACGCATGTAATCCACCTCAAGCCTCAATGAGATGGGCAAAGAGTTCCAGAACTTCGGTCCCGAGAAGGAGAAACGGATCCCGCCAGTGCGCATGTGTTTGAATCTGGGAACCACCAGAAAGTTCAAGTGCATAGATCTCACAGTGCCCTGGGGAGAGTACTTGCTAATTCGTGAAGAGATGAAATTGGGCCCTGTTCCCTGAATAGCTTGAAAGAGAATGCAACCAGTTTTAAACATGGTTCTCTGTTCCACTGGGAGCCAGTGAAGATCTACGATCCTTTTGATTACTATGAAACTACTAAAATAAATAGAACTTGGGACAAGACATGTGAAGCATTTTTGAGGTAGCAAACTGCTCAATTCTTAGAATCAGGCTGGTTGCAACCTTAAAATACATTTTTGAAGTACAAACACCAAAATGCAATTCTACCGAATCATAATTTGGGTTTGCAATCCAGTATTTAGAAGAAGCTAATAATGACACTGACTCTCCTTGATATGTATTAATATTTTGCACCCGACTTCCATTAGCAATACATTTATATTTTTCTACCTCCTCAAAGGAGTTTGTAACCCATTTGCAAACAAGAAGGGATGGCTAGTGGATCCCTTCGCCATTGAGAATGTGAAAAAATGAAGGGTAAAGATTTCATTGTTTTCTGGTGAAACACAACCCATTTTCCTTTGAGGAAAACATTCAGAATTTGTTTTGTAAAGGGTTGTTCTTTTATTTAAAAAAAAGATTGTTTTATTTACAAGCAATCATAAATATGGTGATCTACTGACCCCAGAAGACCAATATCTCTGTGATGGCTATCATTTCTAGTGGGTCTCTACTGTGACCTGCCTCGTTAATATTCATGAGGTAGGTCGATTTGTGACCCAAAAGGAATTTAATGTAAAAGCAATGCAGTATTTTTGGCTGCTGCCCAGCGATGCTAGAGAATTTGGTATATAGACCCCTAGGTCAATTAATTCTCAAATGTTTATAAGAAGGGTGTGCCATAGAAGTTGATAGTGATATTAAACATTTCTACCAGATTTGCCACTTACAGTATATATTTGCCTTACACTCTTCAGCATAATATAACATCAGTGCTATTGCTGTAATGAGACATGAAACAGGCAGTAGTATACATTTTAATGACTTCTTTCACCTGTGCTATTTGAAAACTCTCCTTCTGCACATGGCAAACACTCAAAGCAACAGATGGGCTTCCCTTCTATAGGAGCTTTACGGTATCCAGGAAGGCAACTCTCAGTGCAGGCTGAGCGGGGAATCTGTAGAAGAGAAGAACAAGAAACATACCTTTGAGAAAGAGTGTGAGATATAAACAAAATCACTGCAAGAAGGGAAACACATTCACCTACTGATCACATAGATCTGTATTACAAACATCTGCTCACAGAGTAGATTTAACAGGAGCATGCTGTTTGGAGGGTTTTAAATGAGGCCGGATGATCCTTTCACTCAGAACAATTAACACTAAACATAAAGTAGGTTACATGAGGGTAACGGATGCAAATATAAATACTAATTTAAAAGGATACTTTTTTGATTGAACCCGGTTGTGTGCAGCACTGGTTTTGAGAATGATTCCAAGACCTGGATGCTAAGTTATCCACTGAACATTTCATTGGGACCCATCAGAGTTCTTATCTAATTACCAAACATCCTGTAGTTCCTTACTTCTACTGTCTTCCAAAAGTGCACAAACCCCAGAGGCCGCCACCTGGCAGGCCAATTATCTCTGGCATTGGCTCGGTCCTCGAACCGCTTTCAACCTTTGTCGATCATTTTTTGAACCCAATGGTCAAAGCGATGCCCACTTTTCTGCAGGATACAAAGGATGTCCTCAGATTACTACCTACAATACAATATGACATCGAAACCGATATTCTAGTATCATTTGACGTAGAGTCTCTATATACGTCTATTCCACAGACAGAGACCCTAGAAGTAGTCGGTGAGCTACTGGAAAAGAGCGATCATCAATCTATCACGCCCACGAGCTTCATCATGCACCTGGCCGAAATTGCGATGAAAGAAAATTACTTTCGCTTTGAGGATACCATCTACCTGCAAACGTCGGGGACCAGCATGGGCAGCGTTTTCGCGCCGAGTCTGGCGAATCTCTACGTTCACAACTTCGAACAGCAGGAGGTTCTGACGTCCACCAACCCATATCTTTCATCATTATATATATGGAAACGATATATTGATGATATTTTGGTGGTGTGGCGGGGCACTGAAGATGACCTATTACTATTCCATGGCTGGTTGAATAGTAAGAATGCCTACTTGAAGTTCACTATTGAACACAGTAGGACATCTTTAGCCTTTTTAGATCCGAGGTTACACGCAACTACCAATGGCATTGAGTCGGAACTCTATCGAAAGCCGATGGCTAGAAATGCACTACTAAGATATGACAGTTGTCATCCTCGAGCCCTGAGGGACAATTTGCCCTTCGGCCAATTTCTTAGAGTACAAAGGAACTGCTCTAGTAAAGAAGCCTTTGAAATTCACTCGAAGAATTTGGAAACCCAACTGAGTGAAAAGAACTACCCGAGAAAGATCATTCGGCAATCAAAAAAGAGGGCGTCCAACAACAATAGAGAGGCCTTACTGGAAATACAGCCACCCAAAGATAAGACCAATCGCATTGCATTTGTGAATACATTTAACACCCGTTCGAATCAGGTGCAGAAAATCATAAAAAAGCATTGGTCTATTCTGAAGACTGGGAATGATGACATCGCTTTACCTATTTTTGCCTTTAAAAGAGGACAAAATCTAAAGGATCAATTGGTCCACACGCGTCCTCGAACCAAAGAACCTAGGCAAGTGGGTACTTTGTGGGATCTACCTCCAGTTTCTGGACATCATCCATGTGGGGCGTGCACTGTCTGTCCCCAAACCAAGAAATCTACTGAGGTCGACATTGGGACTAATCGCCCGTGGACACAGAAAAGATTCACCAACTGCAATAGCAGTAACCTTATTTACCTAATAACCTGTCCATGTCTCTTGCGATACGTCGGCATGACGACCAGGAAAATCAGGACAAGGTTACAAGAACACAAAAGCACAGTGCGGTGTAAGAAACAAGCCACCCGTCTCACCGCACACTTCTTGGAAAAGGGACACGGTCCTGAAGATTTTTGTTGGACTGTTTTAGAACAACCACATATACCCCCATCCTGCACTGACATCAGCAGGTTCCTTTTCAAAATTGAACAAAAGTGGGTGTACCGCCTCAATAGTGACAAAGAGGGACTCAATGAATCCATTCCCTGGATGTCCCTGTGAGGTCTCACTTCGAAACATGAATTTTGTAATATCCAACTACATGGGTTTTCGATAGTCTTTTGCTCTACCTCCCCCTTCTTTTGCTCTACCCCGCAATTCCCCTATTTTTGTTTGGAGTTATTTATTCTACGTCCATCGACATATTACTTCCACACAGACCAATCTGTCTGGTAGTTTATAATGCATTATTCCGGTTTGGACTACATGTCCCAGCATGCCTGTGATCACGTGATCAAACCACGTGACTGCCTCCTTGCTGTGTGGAATGAGGAAGTGCATATTAGCCCTTTTTGGAGATACATCGGTGCCCCCCCAAGCAGTACAGTTGACTGCCAGGAGACACCGACGGACAGGTGAGCGAGCGCGAGGCTTTTCTGAGCGCGCTGCCACGTTGCTTCAAACCGATTGCGCCAGTACCATGTTCAGGCGCAGCAACGCGCTGAAACGCCCACCGCGCTTTGGCTGCTTGATTCCTATTGCGCTGACTATTTGATCCATAAGCGCGAGGTCTAAAAGCGATCAGCTTGAGACTAACGGGGATTTCACTCGATCAGTGAATGCACACGCTGATATGCTGACATGCTCATTTCTTAAAGCGCTCAGCTTTTTACAACATTGCCATTTTTTCTAACACAGACTTGGTCTGTCATTGTAGGTTGTGTGGAGTCGAGTGCTAGTGGGCTGGTCCAATGTGGACTATGAAGGACGTTTAGATCAATGTCCCTTATTGTGAACTCATTTATTTTAATCTCGTTTTTTGCTCTAAAGATGTTATTTGTGAATTCTTTATAGAGCGGTGCTCCTCATACCTGCGCTGTAGCCAGGTGGGGTGAAGCCTCTCAACCAACATATTTGGGTGAGTCTGTCATCTGACAATGTTTGTCTTGTTACATGTGAATGTGTATTCATCACAGTATATAAGTCATAGGAATATGACATATTCATGTTCTTGTTCTTTTTCTATTTTGTTTGTCTTGCTGTGTGGATCGAATACCGTGTGATGCAACAGTATACGGTTGAGTATATACCTGAAGGTCAGGTGATATTGTTCTTAAATTCTCTAATCTAACCAGCAGTGTTTTTATTTTTCGGTCCTGAAGAATGCATTCTGAAACTATGTTCATAATAATGCAGAAACATGTTGACCACTATTGAGTGCGGTGATTATTCAAAACCCGCACTTACACTTGCTTTTTAAATTTTAGGGATTGGGAGACACTAATAAATGTTGTTTGTCCACCTGATCACCTAATTTTATATCTTTTTTCACTCAACACTTATCACTTTAACACTGCCTTTTTTCAGTAGCCACGTCTAATTTTCTGTACTACATACAACACCCCTCACCTCACACATATCGGTTACGGTAACATCTGACCGGCCGTTCTGTCTCCTGGGTGAGGAGAATCCAAATGATGAGAAAGAGGGCGGTACAGTGTGGCTTCTGATGGAAACTATTTCTCCAGATGCTCTTGAGCCTTAACGTGGCCTGCATTTTATTTACATTGGTGTCTTTTGTTTAGCATTGGTATTTTGATCTACTCTGTTTTGACTCTTTCTTGTGACCCCCAGGTGTATTCTGTTGTGATAATACTGTATTTTGGGGCATGCACCTGGCTGGTCGGTAAACTCGCCCTTAGACCCTACTCTCATTGTTTGTTGTGTACCCATCAGAGTTCTTCTAGGGCTCAATTCAAATGGTTGTTCTTAGGGTAAATATAAATTTCATTGAAAATTAATTTGACAAAGAAAGAAAACTCATTCAACCTTAGAGTTAACAATAGGATGTGCAGTGAGCAATCAAAGGTTTCTAAGAGCTTCAAGTAAAAAATGTTCCAAGTGAGACATCATAAATAGCGACTAACAATGATTGGCAATTTGTGATTTCTTATTTGTAATTTAGTAAACTGAATGCTGGAAAAGTGGTTGCAATTTGCGCTCCGACTTCTATGGAATGCTTTGGTATTTTGAAAACCGGCCTATGTACCAATAGGTCAGTTCACAAAAAACAAAATCGTATTTGGTCACAATATGACATTCTCTCATCAATATTCATGAGTTAGATTGCAAAATATGGTACACTACGATTGGACACAATGAGAGTGATGGTTGCTGGGGTTAGCAGACTGCCATGTCTGTGATTTCTTTTAAATAAAGCAATATTCTTTTTTAAATGTAGTCCACTTTTCTTAAAGGAAAACAGGATGCATTGAAAAATTATACAAACATTTCTTTTAAACAATCTTTGTCCACATTGATTGACATGGGACTCACTTGCCACCATTGCAGGAATACCCCTTATCCCTAGGGTTCTTGGTATTACTTTAAAGTAGATCCTAAGCGAGGGGGTCACTTTGATCTTATGCGCGGCACTACCTCTCTTTAGACTTTTTTTTCCGAACTGTGCTTTCCTTACTTAGTAATGCTCCTCTAGGTTTTACTTCTTTCCTGCTCATTCCACACTCTTTAACATCTTTAGGAGTATTCTCCTGCAGCTTGGGGACTTCCACCCTGCTCCCCTTACCCACTCTCCTCAACACGTATCTGGAGATTCCCTTTGCCCTAGTATTCACATCAGTACCATTGCCCCTTCCCCCACTTTCTGTACTTGCTTTGTTAATTATTGCTCGTTTTTCTTTACCAATTATCTTCAATTCTGGGGGCCCTACGGATAGAGGCACCGCTAGTGCCTTTGCTTGTACCAGAAACAGAGTCGTCCCTGCTGTTATCGATACCCCCTCTAACCTCCACACTTCTGCTGGCTCCTCCACCGTTTCCCCGGAAGAGAATCCTTGCAGCTACCCAATGTCCCTATTGCAGCTCCAGTGTCGCTATCAGCCACAGCTGCTCTGCCGTGGTTGCTCTCTTCTCAGGACTCCTCCCAACCCCAAATGAAGGGACTCAATAGAGCTGCGATTGATCTCTCCTGCCTGACCGCCAAGGTGCTTTACAGCTCCGAGCAGAACCATAGAATATACCGGTAAGCTTTGTTAGTCTCCAGCCGTAACTGTCTTTTCTGCTACTGCTTATGTTTTTTGTTACCGTTCCTCCCCGCAATAAATCGGTACACAGACATAATATCGACTCCAAAATATTGTTTGGAGAAAATATCGACAGGACAGAATATCGACAGCCAAAATATCGTTTTTAAGGTAAGTGAAGTAATATCGTTTTTAAGGTAAGTGAAGTAATATCGTTTTTATTTTTAGGGTTCAGGGTCAGTTTGGGGTTTTTGGGTAAAGGGGTATTTTTAGGGTTCAGGGTCAGTTTTGGGTTTTTGGGTAAAGGGGTATTTTTAGGGTTCAGGGTCTGTTTTGGGTTTTTGGGTAAAGGGGTATTTTTAGGGTTCAGGGTCAGTTTTCAGTTTTTGGGTAAAGGGGTATTTTTAGGGTTCAGGGTCAGTTTTCAGTTTTTGGGTAAAGGGGTAGTTTTAGGGTTCAGGGTCAGTTTTCAGTTTTTGGGTAAAGGGGTACTTTTAGGGTTCAGGGTCAGTTTTCAGTTTTTGGGTAAAGGGGTATTTTTTAGGGTTCAGGGTCAGTTTTCAGTTTTTGGGTAAAGGGGTATTTTTAGGGTTCAGGTTCAGTTTTCAGTTGTTGGGTATTATTTTATTATATTTTATTACTATATATATATGTTTAATAAATATGAAATAAAAAAATATTTATTTAACTTTCATTAATTATTTAATTATTATAAGTTAATTTAAGTAATTTTAAGTATATTTTAGTAATTAATTATTAATATTAATTTAATGTAACACTGTTTTTAGTAAATACGATATTTTTTACAACTATATTTTTGTAAACGATATTTTGTACTCGATATTTTTGTACTTACCTGTTTGTACATACAAACTCGATATTTTTGCTGTAGATATTTTTTCCTCGATATTTTGGGTAGTCGATATTTTGGTAGTCGATATTCTTTCAGTGATCCCAATAAATCACAATCAATCGCGGCTCCCGCTCTCCATCACCAAAACGCAAAAATGCATAAACTTCACTGCACGCCTCCCAGTTCACCCGCAACCTGCCATGTTTTCCTCCTGCACAGCACCTATGTTTCCAACAGTCCAGTTTTTGAAACATCAATTAGTTGGAGAAGGGATTATAAGTTGAGCTCTGAATCTGAGGAAATGGACAGCGCATTTGAGCCCAAATCATTTCAGGTGTTGGCCTCAGAGATAGGGGGAGTAGATGTGTCCCTGTAGGGGGAAATTTCTCCAAATGCCAGTACGGGACTTTTCGACCAGTCCCCCTCGACTCACAGGGTAGATCCCGAAACAAAAAAGCGAGCCAGATTGAGCTAATGTCTGTGGACCATCCTAGTGCTGCGCAGAAAGAGATGGGCAATGTCGGTACAAACCACAAGAATGGGGATACCTCAATCACTAGTTTGCTTGCCAATCTCAAGTAGGAGATAAGTAACAGATTTGAGCCCTCAGAGCTGAATCAGAGAGAAATAAGGTCAGCGTGTAATGTTTTGGAGAAGAAGATAGATGATTTAGGTGGAAGGACTCTAGCTTTAGCAGCAGAAGTAAGAGACCTTAAAGAAGTGGTGCAAGTCAACAGAAAAGAGAAAGAAGGTCTTAGGGCAAGGGAGAGAGATCAGGATGAAAGAGTAGAGCGGCTGGAGACTTTCCAGAGGAGAAATAATTGGAAAATGTTAAGACTCCCCTAGGGTAAGGAAGGAAGTGATATTAAGAGTTTTGTGGTTCAAATGCTTAAAAAGGAGCTTAAGTTGGAGGAAACAGAAGATGAAATTGCTTGAGACATTCAAAGGATCCACAAAGACCAGTTCAGGATAAATGCAAACAGATCTATACCTAGGAGAATTTTAGTTAATTTCCTCTCGTATTCGTTGAAGGAAAAGATCCTGGCTAAGGCCTTGAAGAATAAATCGTTAGTTCTGGTCGAACAAAATTGAAATAAAATTGGATCTCTCAGTAGTAACATCCAATAGGCAATGGGAGCTGGGGAAAAGAAAGGAGCCTTTAAGAAAGTTAGGAGCTTCAGTTCAGTTGAAGTTCCCAACCCTACTTAGGGGTCAATTCTGATTACGTTCGGAAATTGGCCCAACCAACTCGTACCGGGAACGGAGTATGACCGACACCTACAGGCACCGTATGACCCGTGCAGTACGATGTAAAGCCCGTGACCTACAACCGAGCATACGAAAAACAAGCCAAACCGAACCGTACAAAAATCAGCTATCCGGCCGGAAAATGGACACGAGCCACACCGACCGACACAAACCCGGAATGAACCCGACCGATACGTACCCGTGATGTCCAAAACGTACAGTACGATGCAAAATGCATGAAACCCGACCGATTCGCACGGAGCCCAAGCCGCACGACCGACACAGCCCGAAAACATACCTGAAGCGAAAGATACCACCTCGATCGACTCGCATGCAACACAGAACACAATCAGCGTGAAAGACACGGAGAAACCTGCACAAGCCAACATGAGCGTCCGACTTGGTCAGAAGAACGTCTCCGACATGCCCATAAAAAACAATGGGAAAAACCCAAAAAGGACCAAACAAGCAATGACAGTCAATAAATAACAAAACTAAAAAAATTCACAAAGACACACCCACAACTCCACCTATAAAAAGGCAAAAATACACTACCATGATCCTTTGCAGATACAGCAGAGCAGCCAGCACAGAACAACTTGAGACACCAACCACAGACACACACACAACTCACCCATCACACAACCTACACACCATCAGCACCCCTCGAAAAAGCTCTCACACATAACCTACCAAAACAGACAAAAACCACCCACCCACCCTCACTTGCACCCACACACCCACCCACCCACCGACATCACTCCTCACCACCACCCATCACCATGCCCCCTACGAAGAATCCACAGTTTACAGACACTGAGTTAGAAATATTGATAGATGAGATCCTCAGAGTGGAGCCACATTTGTTTGGGAGAGTGGTACAAAGGACCCCCATGTCACATAAAACCAAGATGTGGGAGAGGATCATGGACAAGGTGAATGCACAAGCACCAGTGTATCGCACAAAGACCGACATCCAGAACAGGTGGTATGACGTGCGCAGGAGGGTCAAGTTAGAAGCTACTCTAGAAGGAACACACCTTGAGCCAGCGCACTGGGAGTGGCCCTCCTGCCAAACCAGTCTACTTCAGGTCCTGGGAGGAGAAGGTGCAGAACCTCCTTCCACCAGACAGCATCCATGGCCTAGAAGACATACCAGAGCCTGGTGAGTACACAACCAATATTCTCAATATTGTGTCGCAATACACACACATCACTGTTAAGGGGACAGTGAAACCATGCACTGATAGCAAAGGCATATTAAACAAAAGTCAATCAGCCCAACAACTGCATGCTAGTCAGACAAACACAATAATGGCCACATCATAGTGATTTTTAAGTGTGTCATGACATGTACAAACCGATCAACAAATAGGGCAAGGCAGTGGCACTAATCTGAGTAAACACTGTCAGACATTCTTGCCTCCACAACCACTATCTCACAGTGAAGCTGACTGACAGGAAAGAATAGTGAGTATGCTGGTGAAGTGAGTGTATACAAAAGCATAATGGGGTTGTTGTCACAGATAATGCCCCCCCTCCCAATTGGACCATCAACATATCTCTGAATAATGAGTCAGAAGGAGGGAAGTGAGGGCATGCTGGGAAGGGGGGTGTAGGCCACAGCATGGTGGGAGTTGCAGTCACTCACAAGCCTCAGCCACCTACATGGCCCAGCAAGCCCACACTGCACCATGCTCACCTCAGAGGGGGTGGACATGGGCTGGCAAGTACCCTGGGACTGGGCTCTGTTGTGGTTAGCCCAAGGCCCTGCTGGGAATTGGCTACCACCAAACACCAGAACTCCACTGTCTGCCATCTTGTCAGCACAGGCACACCCCCTCACAGGGAAGCATAGTCTGAAGGAGGGAAGTGAGGGCATGCTGGGAAGGGGGTGGAGCCCAGAGCACGGTGGGAGTTGCAGTCACTCACAAACCTCAGCAACCTACATGGCCCAGCAAGCACACACTGCACCATGTTTACCTCAGAGGGGGTGGAAATAGGCTGGCAAGTACCCTGGGACTGGGCTTTGTTGTGGGGAGTACAAGGTAAGATCCTGCTGGGAATTGGCCACCACCGAACACCAGAACTCCACTGTCTGCCATCTGGTCAGCACAGGCACAACCCCTCACAGAGAAGCATAGTCAGAAGGAGGGAAGTGAGGGCATGCTGGGAAGGGGGTGTAGCCCAGAGCACGGTGGGAGTTGCAGTCACTCACAAGCCTCAGCCACCTACATGGTCCAACAAACCCATACTGCACCATGCTCACCTCAGAGGGGGTGGAAATGGGCTGGCAAGGACCTTGGGACTGGGCTCTGTTATGGGGAGCACAAGGCCCTGCTGGGAATTGGCTACCACCAAACACCAGAACTCCAGTCTGCCATCATGTCAGCATAGGCACACCCCTCACAGGAGATACAGAGTCAGAAGGAGGGAAGTGAGGGCATGCTGGGAAGGGGGTGTAGCCCAGAGCATGGTGGGAGTTGCAGTCACTCACAAACCTCAGCCACCTACATGGCCCAGCAAGCCCACACTGCACCATGCTCACCTCAGAGGGGGTGGAAATAGGCTGGCAGGTACCCTGGGACTAGGCTCTGTTTTGGGGAGCAAAGGGCCCTGCTGGGAATTAGCCACCACCAAACGCCAGTATTCCAATGTCTGCCATCTTGTCAGCACAGGGAAGCATAGTCAAATGTTGACAGGATTACACTCCTGTGTCAGCCACCTGATGGCCCTTGAGGACTAATGAACATGTACATCGCAATCCATACCTGAGCTGGGTATGCGCACACATCAACATGCACATTGAAAGGCTTCATATTGGCAGGACAATGTGCTACCAAAATATCAATCTCTGTCTGTGATGACTGAAGAGAATGCAGTGTTTAGGCATGCATCTTGACGTCCCTTTGCAAATATCATGTATATCAAACATTGTTACAAAAATCAAGGAGGGGTGAATGGTTTGCTCTTCCTGTGCAACCTGGTTCATTACTTATTGTGTTGCCTCAATTGAAAGCCTCACATATTTACACATGCGTAGTGCGTGATTTCATGCTTTTCCGCATCAGTGTACTGTAGCAGCATCATCATTGGCTCCCCATTTTTGCAAATATGCTGTACCTCCCCCTGGAGGTAAAGTGGCTGGTTCCCTAGTAGTGCCCAGAGAGTAAAACTGAGAGTGTGTGTCTGTGCTCAAGTGCTGTGAGTCAAAATCACTGACAACACCCAAAGGCACAGGAAAAATGGTGTGCATTGTGATGTATGAAGTTACAAACAAAGGTGTTGCGTGTATCACCTGAAACTTAACTCTGATAAGACTGAGACACTCCTCATCTCAAATAAGGAAGACAATCCCCAAATTGCCGAGTGGTTAAAGGCCATCGATGCACTCAATGGGAATCTTACTCTAGCAGACACTGTCAAATCCCTTGGCATCCCTCTAGACCCAGAAATGAATATGACGAGACACATTAAGAATTCGGCCAAAAGTGCATTCCTTAACCTCAGAATACTGAACAAATTAAAACCCTACATTTCACCCAATGATCTCAAACAGGTCACCCAATCTCTGGTTCTGTCAAGACTGGACTATGGGAACGCAGTCCTCTCAGGAATTCCAAAATCACATCTGGCTCCCATCAATTCAACGCTACACGCGGCTGCCAGTATGATCACCGGTATCAAGAAATATGATCGTATCTCCCCCGCACTCAATGAACTCAAGTGGCTCCCAGTGGAAATGCAGATTAGCTTCTGAACAGCCAGCCTCACCCACAAAGCCCTTCAAACCGGCAAACCGGAGTACCTGGCAAAAAAACTCATAAAAGCCGGCCAGTCCAGGAACCTAAGAAGCTCAAACTCCCTCCTACTCATCCCACCTAATACTAGAAAGAAAAAACTACTTAGCGATCTTTCACCGTAAGAGCTCCCAAAATCTGGAATTCCATTCCCCCTCATATCAGAACCATTCCCTCTTTTGTAGAATTCAAAAGCCAACTCAAAACCCTGTTCCTCAACCGCTCCCTAGGAAGTGGATAGTGGGGAGCAAATAACAATCATCGAGCTCCGCTCCAGTTCTAAGACTCCGAAGATCCTTGAAGACAAAAATTTCATATACTACAATGTGTTGCTCTTTTATTTTTGCACTCCTCTGTGGATATGTCTCCCCTCTATTCTGTATCTGATGATTAGCTGTGCTGTACCTCCTGTAAAGCGCTCCGATTCCCTAGGGTCTGGCCAGCGCTATAGAAAACTTCTTAAATAAATAAACTACTGATCCACCGCACCAGGGTCGGTCACTGTTGGTCAACATGTTGCAGCCCCATGTGATCCTAGAGCTAATTTCTCCTATGTACACTACTGGGAAAGCAGCCAGTCTACCTCCAGGTGGAGGCAAATCATATTTGCAACAATGGTGACCCAAAGTAAATGCTGCTACAGTACACTGAGGTGGCAATTCAAGAAGCACCGCCCAATTCCTGTATACATATATGAGGGAATTTACTAAGGAATGAAATCATGTAAATACCATGGCTGCACAGGGTGAGTGATCCCTTGCCCCCTCCTTCATTGTTAGTACTACCCATTGCAAGATGAATGTATCAGTACCTCTTCCTCCCTCCTTATTGCAATATACATAGGTTAACCATTGATGTCTGTAGTTACACACCTGACAATGTCTGTCTCTTCCAAACACAGGTGTTACTGGGGAAAAAGCAGCAAGTGAAGAGGAGTCCCTGTCCTGCTGTATGCAACAGTGACTTTCACGCAGCTGTGTGTCATTAGTAGTAGACTGTGAGGTGCTCATGTTCAGGTAGTTGTGTTTGCAGTCACTCATATGTCAGATTTTAGTGATGTAGGTTCATCATAGTCCAAATATAGTGTGTGGCAGGGGACAGACTGGTGCACTTGTCAGCTGCAGAGTTTTGTATGGACATGACCGATGAATGTAACGCAGTGCAGACTGATGTTGTTCGGATGCATTGCCCCATGACATGTGACAGTGAATACTGACTTACCATGCATGTATGTGCCAGGGCATTGATTTGAGAAGAGGGATTCTGCATTGGAGGAAGAGGTGCTCCATGCACCCCATTGTGTCATTAACTTTCAGGACGTAAGGACATCATTGTGTGTTGTGCTGCTAGGCATCACAAGATTGTGAAATGTGAGTCTGGGCATACATTCATTCAGACACCTGTACTGAGTGATTGGCATGTGATGTGATGTATGTTAACCCCATGGCTGCTCAGCATATTCCCCTGCTGTGCTGGAAAATCGAAAATGCCACTCCTCATGACGAGCTGGGCTCGTCATGAGCGTGCGAGGAGGCTACTTCATGACGAGCCCAGCTCGTCATGAGCGTGGAAGGGGTTAATAGTAATGTACTTCTTCATGGTCATTTGCATTTACAACAACTGTGTATGTGGTGCATGTGTTCACTTTGGAGTATTATCAGCCATAATGCAACAGACATATGGGTCCAGGTCCAGGACTGATATGGGTGCCATGGTTGATGTTCAGACTGGCTATTGCCCTATGTACACCTGTGTGGGCATTTCGAGCAAATAACAGCATAGGATGCCAGTTCATGCCCTGTGATGTGCTATATTGACAGTGTTGTGTGCAGTCAGTGCAGGCGACTAATGTGGTCCTTCTTTACCTACTTATATGCAGATACATCCATGGGCACAGGAGACAGCGCCAGAGAACTAGAGGAGCCGCAGAGCCAGCCTGGGCCACTGACTGAGGAGTTGGAGGGACCCAGGGCACGGAGTGTGAGGTGAGCCACACGGAGGAGGCCTCAACACCATCCACCTCAGCTGAGGACCACAGCAGCTCGGAGGATTACTCCCATGTGAGGGCGGGTATCAGCAGCCAGCAAAGCACAGATAGTGAGGCTGTTCCCACCACCACCACCACCACCCTCCCCTCGGCTCCCATCCCAGAGGTCCGTGGCAGCTCCCGTGTTCTGAAGTATGTCTCCTTCCTGCCAGGCACCGCACCCCCTGCCCCGTATCCCCTGCTACTCTGAGTGTGGAGTCTGTGGACCTGCTTAAACAGATCCATGTAGGGCAGACATCAATGCTGAGTGTTCTCCATGCACACATCAGTCTGTTGACACAACTGGTGTCATTCATGGAGGGCATCTCATCGGGCATTTCTGCCCTACAGAGGACCAATCAGTCCATGGCCTCCTCCCTGATGGCAGGAGTATCCCTCCTCCAACAGTGCCTCACCCCTTTAGCCTCTGCCCAATCAACAACTCCTAGCTCCCTACCTGTCCCCAGCACACACACACACCAGCACGGTCACCCAAACACACAGACACAGACAGCACAAAATCACCCAAACAAAAGTCAGGGAACTGATACCACACACCAGGAGATGGGTCACAAACACACACCCAGGCATCCACAACCACTCTACAGTCCTCAGATCCCTCTCCCTCCAAGAGTCCTTCCCTTCCCTCACCTGCAACCCCATCTTCTAAGAAGCTCTTCCTGTGTGCCCTAGGCCTCTTCCCCTCAGATCCAGCAAATACAGGCTACAGGGGGAAGAGGAAGTCCCCACAGACAGAGAAGAGTGCCCCTCATACCCGGACACCCTCCCCCAGGTGCAGGCAGACTGAGGTTGGTTGGCTGGTTGATAGCTTTATTTCGATATGCAGATATCATAAAAGCATTACAAGGGTATATAAAGCAGCACATCGAAAGAATAAAACTGTTGCATTTTAAAATCGAGTAAGATAAAAATATTTATACATCAATAAATTAATTAAAAATTAATTAAATTGAAATAGACAGTTTTTTAAAGCGAATCAGCCATGCCCATTTTAGAAATTTGTAAACACAGCAGACTATGGGGGAAGAAGTATCAGTTAGTAAAATCCGTAAAGCCACCATATACTGGCGAGTTCCCAATTGTCTGCAAAGGGGTTTAAGCCAGCGTCTTCTTGGACGGGAGTAGTCGGGACACTCGAAGAAGAAATGTGCCACAGATTCGGGCCTAGATGGACAAAGAGCACAATGTGGCAATACCTGCGCAGGCATATTCCATCTTGAGAGCAATTCTCCTAGGGGTAAGGTACCCACTCTGAATTTGAAGTAAAGTGCCCGATCAACAGGTAGTGTAATCAAGTCCAGATAGGGCTCAAAAGCGACGACGTCCTTAATTTTCAAATAAGCTGCGGTAGAGTTGCAGTGACGTGGATTGCTGATGAGCTGGGCAGAAACCCACTCCCAGTATAGTTTTTTTAGGGTTGCCTTTGGCGGGGCAGACTTTGTAGACCAACAGGACCCCAAACCCATATCCCCCAAAAGATTTTTAACGTCCCTTAGCCACTTGATCTTATGCCAGCCGCTCGTTCCCATCACCTCTGTCAGCCCGTCCGCATAGGTTTTCAATTCAGGGACCCTCCAAAGGCGAGCCCCTAAGAGGAGGGGCCGGAGGCGAGCCTGATCTTTAATTGATTTACAACCCACATCCAAGAGCACCGGGTCTGATGGGGTGCTCAGAGGGATAGCCAGGAGGTCCTTCAAAAATGTGTTCTCAGCCTTGGATAGAGCCTCCAAGTTTCCAAGGCCCCATAACTCTGCCCTGTAAAGTGATGCTGTCACAGCTTTGGCTTTGTAAATGTCAATTACTGGAGCTATCAATGAGATAGTGTAAGCAAACGATTTGCATTTACATCCCCTCATGGAGGCACTCCGGGTTTTTCATAGAAATGAATCAATATGTCGAGTTCAAAGTAGGTTTATTTGATGTTTTTGAAGTTTTTCAATTCAAAAAGTTCAAAAGAGTTCATTGATATTGTCAACATATCATTACAGCGAAACCATAAGACTCCAATGCATTTCGGGCTACGCGCCCTTTGTCAAGGAGAAGCTGAAAAAAGAAAGAAACAGAGCCCGTGTCAGGGTTGGGAAGGTTAAAGAAGGTTTGAAAACCGGGATCGATCATGGCCGTTTAAATAGTTAATGGGTGCCGATCAATATAGTGAGATGATGTGCCGATTAAGATATGTGCAAAGGAAGTTTAAAGCTGGAGTACAAGATGGGTAAAATAAAGCACAGGGTGAATCAACAGATGAAAACGCGTGATAAATGCACCTAGGTGCGGGTGAAACATTTAGCGAGTGTGTGATACCGAATAAAAAAGGTGGGTGATATATAGAATATCCATAACGTCCCCTGGAGAGGACTGTATAAGGCCCAGTACTTGCTATATGGTACGCGCCGTGGCGGTCAAAATAGATAACGCGACGGTCTGGAAAACTCCGTGTTGTGAGGGAGGTGGATTAAATTAAACGTGACATAGAGGAAGGACTCAGAATTTGGGGGTGGTGGCCATGTTTGAATGGGGAGGGAAGAAACAGATGAAGGACAAAGTCTCTAAAGTGGGCTATCAGGATAACGTAAAGACTGAGGATTAATAGTAAATGATAAATATTAGAATTAATAAAGATTAAAATTAATAAAGAGCAATACGGATGATAAGCAGTTATAGATTATAGATAACAACTATATTCTACGCGATCATTTAATCCATGGGGCTTAAGGGTTTGCAAACGAAAAGTACATTCAAGTTCTTTCTGTAGTAGCAGTTTGCGGTTGTCAATCCCTTCGGTGCGAGAGACACATTCTAGCACGATGAATTGCAGTTGTGCTACGGTGTGGTGGAATTCCTGGAAATGTATGGCAATGTTAGATTTTTCCTGTTTCGTACGTATGTTGGACTTGTGTTCGTTAATACGAACCTTGATCTTCCTTTCAGTTTTGCCAACGTATAGTTTGCCGCATGGGCATTTTAGGGCATAGATGAGGTTCATGGAATCACATGTTGCGTTCACACATAATTTAATGGAGTTACCTTTCATGGGATGTTTAATTTTATTTCCTCTGATTATGCAATTGCAGTTATTACAGTTCTGGCATGGTTGGGTTCCTTTGAAATTTTGTTGAATGGTGGGTTGCGAGGAGAGAATCTCTTTGATGTTTTTACCACGCGTGTGAGCCAACAGTGGAGGGCTGTTGAAAATGTTCCGAAAGTCTGGTTCTATTTGGAGAATAGACCAATGATTAAGAATGATTTTCTTGTACTTGTTGGTGGCAGTAGAGAATTTTGAGACAAGAACCATGCGTTGAGTTGGAGGTTTAGTGTGTTTGACTAGACTTTGTTGTTTAGTGATGTTGGCAACACGTGTTTCTGCTTCATTGAGGATTTGCCTGGGGTAACCTCTATCTAAAAAACGTTGGTGCATTTCTTTGATACGATTGTTATAAGTGTCTTGTTCGGAAACAATGTGTTTGATACGCAACATTTGTGAGAAAGGCAGATGTTTTTTAAGAGACCCTTGATGGAAACTATGATAATGTAATGTGTTGTTGCGGTCGGTGGCTTTACGATGTAAGTCGGTGACTATTTTCTGGTTGTGGATTTTTACCAGCACATCAAGAAAGGAGATTTCTGTGTCACTTATCTGCCAAGTGAGGTAGATGCGTGAGTCCTTGGTGTTGAGGTCTGTGAGGGCTGCGATGAGCTCTTCTTGTGAGTCTGCCCATAGGAAAAAAAGATCGTCTATGTATCTTACATACATTTTGATTTTGCCATGGAATTTCGGGTTTTCATAGATGTGGGTTTTTTCAAAATTTTCCATGTATATATTGGCGCACTGAACATCATTGACAAAGCTCACCAAGGACTCACGCATCTACCTCACTATCATAGTTTCCATCAAGGGTCTCTTAAAAAACATCTGCCTTTCTCACAAATGTTGCGTATCAAACGCATTGTTTCCGAACAAGACACTTATAACAATCGTATCAAAGAAATGCACCAACGTTTTTTAGATAGAGGTTACCCCAGGCAAATCCTCAATGAAGCAGAAACACGTGTTGCCAACATCACTAAACAACAAAGTCTAGTCAAACACACTAAACCTCCAACTCAACGCATGGTTCTTGTCTCAAAATTCTCTACTGCCACCAACAAGTTCAAGAAAATCATTCTTAATCATTGGTCTATTCTCCAAATAGAACCAGACTTTCGGAACATTTTCAACAGCCCTCCACTGTTCGTTCACACGCGTGGTAAAAACATCAAAGAGATTCTCTCCTCGCAACCCACCATTCAACAAAATTTCAAAGGAACCCAACCATGCCAGAACTGTAATAACTGCAATTGCATAATCAGAGGAAATCAAATTAAACATCCCATGAAAGGTAACTCCATTAAATTACGTGTGAACGCAACATGTGATTCCATGAACCTCATCTATGCCCTAAAATGCCCATGCGGCAAACTATACGTTGGCAAAACTGAAAGGAAGATCAAGGTTCGTATTAACGAACACAAGTCCAACATACGTACGAAACAGGAAAAATCTAACATTGCCATACATTTCCAGGAATTCCACCACACCGTAGCACAACTGCAATTCATCGTGCTAGAATGTGTCTCTCGCACCGAAGGGATTGACAACCGCAAACTGCTACTACAGAAAGAACTTGAATGGACTTTTCGTTTGCAAACCCTTAAGCCCCATGGATTAAATGATCGCGTAGAATATAGTTGTTATCTATAATCTATAACTGCTTATCATCCGTATTGCTCTTTATTAATTTTAATCTTTATTAATTCTAATATTTATCATTTACTATTAATCCTCAGTCTTTACGTTATCCTGATAGCCCACTTTAGAGACTTTGTCCTTCATCTGTTTCTTCCCTCCCCATTCAAACATGGCCACCACCCCCAGATTCTGAGTCCTTCCTCTATGTCACGTTTAATTTAATCCACCTCCCTCAAAACACGGAGTTTTCCAGACCGTCGCGTTATCTATTTTGACCGCCACGGCGCGTACCATATAGTAAGTACTGGGCCTTATACAGTCCTCTCCAGGGGACGTTATGGATATTCTATATATCACCCACCTTTTTTATTCGGTATCACACACTCGCTAAATGTTTCACCCGCACCTAGGTGCATTTATCACGCGTTTTCATCTGTTGATTCACCCTGTGCTTTATTTTACCCATCTTGTACTCCAGCTTTAAACTTCCTTTGCACATATCTTAATCGGCACATCATCTCACTATATTGATCGGCACCCATTAACTATTTAAACGGCCATGATCGATCCCGGTTTTCAAACCTTCTTTAACCTTCCCAACCCTGACACGGGCTCTGTTTCTTTCTTTTTTCAGCTTCTCCTTGACAAAGGGCGCGTAGCCCGAAATGCATTGGAGTCTTATGGTTTCGCTGTAATGATATGTTGACAATATCAATGAACTCTTTTGAACTTTTTGAATTGAAAAACTTCAAAAACATCAAATAAACCTACTTTGAACTCGACATATTGATTCATTTCTATGAACAACCCGGAGTGCCTCCATGAGGGGATGTAAATGCAAATCGTTTGCTTACACTATCTCATTGATATCTTATGGTGTTTGACGGTTACACCACCCTCGAGTGCACCCTTCCCGAATAACCATTAACTACACCCTCGACCAAACGTGCTGTGCACCTACCTTTTACTCATATTGTGAATTACTGGAGCTACACATTGCTTAGATGAGTTGCGATACTCCTTTAGCAAATCTTCCCCCACCCTTTTGTGGCTAAGAGTCATTTTATTGATGTGGGGTGTCCAGCTCATAGCATCGCTCATGCGAATCCCCAAATAGTCAAATTCGGTGACTCTCTCAAGGGGAACAGAGTTCAAAACTGGTGGGTGACCAAGTTTACGTGGAGGGTGCATGATCAAGTATTTCGTTTTGTCCACATTAATGACCAGCCCTCTTTTTGAGCAAAAGTCCTGAAAGCGGTTCAGAAGCTTCTGTAGGCCCTGGGGAGTCTTGGAAATGAGGAGGGTGTCGTCGGCAAACAATAGGGTTGGAATCCGCACGCCCCCCAGGGAGGGTGCGTCTGCTGGTTCGTCAAGCAGGTGCTCAACCACACCATTCACATACAGGGAAAATAGTGTGGGAGCTAATACGCATCCCTGTCGGATGCCCCTATTGACCGGGATCCTATCTGTCTTTTCCCCACTTTGGCCCCATCGCACTTGTGCATAGTTGTCATTATGCAATTTGATGAGGAGCAACAGAATATAGGGGGGCAGCCCGAGAACCTGCAGGACCCTCCAGAGTTCCTCCCTAGGAACCAGGTCAAAGGCAGTCTTTAGATCTATAAATGCCAAATAAAGACTGCCTTTGCCCAGCTCTACCACCTTCCAATATAGAAGCATCATTCTGAACACTTGCTCGATAGTTCCCGTACCAGATCGAAAGCCTGCCTGGAAATCAGACAATATGTGGTTCTCCTCCACCCAATGGAGAATCCTCCCCAAAATCGCCTTTCCCGCCACCTTCTGGGTTGAGTCTATGGGGCTTATCAGCCTGTAGTTCCCCGGTTGGTCCCGACAGCCCTTTTAAAAAATTGGAACAACCTCTGCCCCTTTCCAAGACTCTGGGACAGGACCTCCCTCTAAGATGGCATTCAGGAGAGCAGAAACCAGTGTGCCCCATTCGCTCGGGTAGGCTCGAAGTAAGTCCCCTGGTAGCCCATCAGGGCCAGCTGCTTTCAGGGGAGCCAAGGATTTAATAATGTTCGTAACCTCCTGTGCAGTAAAGGGATCAATGGCTCTATCCAGTGAGAATGGGGGAAGGGAGAATGGCTCATTGAGTGGCCCTTCCACTACTGAGTATAGAGCCTTGAAGTGGTTGAACCACATCTGGGCTGGGATCGTGCAAGTCCTTAGGGTATCATCAGGACGATTCCTATGGCCCACCAGGTTCCAGAATCCCTTAGCGTCCCTCCCTCGACTAGCAGCCAAGAGATCCTGCCAAAAGTTATCCTCCCACTCTTTTTTTGCAAGTTTCGTGCAGCATGCGTATAACTTCCTAGCCTCCCTAGTCCTTGTTTGGGACTTAGATTTCACAGCTTCAATAAGCAATGACTTGGATTCCCTACACTTGTGGTTGAACCAACCCTGTCTTTTCCCTAGGCGTATCTTAGCCCCATTATGACTAATTGGGACTATAAACAGGTTGCTTATGGCCAGGGTTAGGTCGCAAAACCGGTCAAACACCTCCGCAGACACACCCACGGGTGAATCCAATTTGTCTAAGACTGTGGCTAGGAGCTGCGTTATGATGGTCACCTTCTTGGCCGAAAGCGTGAGCTTGGCCCACTTCAGCCGTCTACCACAGTTCGAGACAACGGACTCACCGGAAACAGAGGTACGTAGAAGCAGACCCCCTATGCCCTCCAACCACCAGGGAGTCAAGGCGAGGGAGAGCAAGTTATGATCGCTCTCGACGGACGATATAACCTCCATATCCCTCACCGCGCTCCATAAGTGGACGTCAAGCAGAATGTAATCAATTCTTGACGTATGGTTTGGCCTATTGAATGTGTGGGCACCCGCTCTGTCAGATCTAGTCCTACCGTTAAGGGCCCTCAGGTCAAACTCCATAGTGAGAGAATTAATCTGGAGTGCCACTTCCGCCCATCTCTTGATTGAACTTAGCTCTAGAGCCGGTATCCCCCTCCTTTGGTCTTCCTCCTCCTGGTCTAGAGTGGCTTCCGAGCCAAACGGCTCGAACGTGCAGTTGAAGTCACCCGCGACCAGGGTGCATAGTTTATAAGGGGACAACCTTAGCAATCTTTCTAAAAGAGCTATAGCGGGCGATTGTCTGCCTCCCTTTGTGCCCCGGGCATATATATTGTAGATGTTTAGAATAACACGACCCCTAGAATTTTTTAGAGTAATGTTGAGGAGGTCCAGGCAGTTAGTTTGGTGTTCCTCTACCCTGCAATTAAGGGAAGAGGCTACCCAAATAAGGATGCCTCCCGATGGACGTTTCCTACCTCATTCCGGGTAGACAGCCGGTATAGAGTGGGATGAATAACCCGCCTTATGGATGGGGTCCCTACTCCATGTCTCCTGGAACACACAGATGGAATACTCTTCCACAAGGGCGTTCCAGTCGGGCAAAGCCAGCTTCCTATCTAGCCCAGCAATGTTCCAGCTGAAAACCCTAATGGGTGGGTCCGTCACAGCTGCAACGCCGCCGGATGTGACAGAGCCAACCATGCCCGCCTCGGCCGGAGTAGGAGGGCCGCTATCGTCTTCACTCATATCCCGCCCCACACCTGGTTCCCGTCTAGTCGTTGGTGCTGGCTGCTTCCCTGTAGGGGAAAGTGGGCCAATCAGCTTCAAGGATAGGTGATGAGCCCTACCAAGTTTAAAATCTCCCTGAACCTCCCCGGATGGACCGGCAAGTCAGTACCCCATAGGGCCCCATCTCCGCCCAGGCCGTACTGCATGCGGCTGGAACTGAGGTGTTACGGGATACCAGTGGCACCCAGTGGTGTTTTGGCAGGTGTCCACAAAGGAAGGGCCAAGGTATTTCATGACTGGCCATGGGTAGAAGTATGTTAAAGCCACCACGTCAATGCCTGGGCCACCCGCAACCTGATCAGAATTGCAGATTGCGTGGGCAACTCTAGTGTCTTGAAAGTTGACTACCACACAATCGCCATCAAATGGTTTATTTCCCAGTCATATCCATCCTACTCTACGCACTCCAAGGATTATCCCCTCCACACCCCTAGGTAGGGGTTTGTTGGCTTTAAGCCAATGCATGGTTTTATTCTTGAGTGCCTGTTGGGTTTCCAACTGAGCTTCCTTCAGAATGGGAACATTAATGAGGACAGCAACATAGGGGTGGCACTCTGGGGGGAGATTAACTGGCAGGCACTTAGGAACCACCTTCTGCGGTATAACCGCTGAAGAAGGAGCTCCAGGATGACTCGTAGCTGCCTTTGCCTTTGCAGCTGAGGCAACTCCCCTGGCGTTAACAGTTGGCTGTGCCACTCGTTTTGGCATTGATTGGGCCCCTCCCGCTTGCAACTTCCTTTGGTCTGGTTTCGTTTTGGGATTTCTCGATAACTGGGGAGTACTAACGTGGACCTGGGCAGTATGAGTGATATTTCCTGATTTAACAGTAGGAGGGATCTCAGAGACAGTTGCCAAGACATTCCCTACTGCTGTAGTAGTAGCAGACGTTAACGGGAGGATTGCCTCAGTTAAGCCCACTATAGCCCCCTTCCCGTCATTCCCACCCAATTTGTCCTCCCTGGTTTTAGACTGGAGTTTGATGAGGGTTTTCAGGGAAAAAAAGTTGTCAAGGGTAGTCTGTTCAAACCTATCTAACCTTTCCCCTAGACCCTTAACTTGATCGATAAGCGTGACCATTAGGGACTTAACCAGATTCTCAATAACCTTTAAGGGAGGCAATTCGTGTGATGCGGCTGGTAGAGCAGAGGGGATGAGGTGTGTATGTACCACTTCAGCCGCGGCTACCAAGGGAGCATTTACTCCTGTTAGGACAGGAGTCAGTGTAACAGGACCACTGTTAGTTATTTGGCCAGGGCCTCTTGAGACATGCTTCCTCGGGCGCTTGTGGAGTATTGTAAAGCTACCCTTCCGTGAACTAGCAACCCTTTTCCCTTTGATGCAAACCAAGGAGTCTTGTGCCAAGCACGACAGGGTCGAGGCCGAGGGCGGATCCTGGGGGGGTACTTGACGGACCTGGCCAATGGAGGGGCTTGGAGGTGCAACAGAACATAGACCCGTAACAGCTGGATTAGAGGCAAGGGGCAAGGATTGTACTACCAAGCTTTCCAACCTGTCAATACTTGCCCCTATTTCTGTGATCCGTGGCTGCTCGGACTCGGTCACAGGAAGAAGGGAGGTAGGATGGGTAGAAGTAGGAGATAAGACCTGTGGCACTGCTCCTAACGAGGAGCATCTAGCCGGGAAGAAGTCTTGTGAAAGGCGCCGCTCCGTCATCACAATCTCTTTTTCAATAACAGCAGCTACTCTTGTGATGAATTTATCCATCGTACCAATCATAGTGCTTCCTGCAGCCCCCTCTCCCCCACCCCTCAGTGCTTTCCCAGAGCGGGTAGACATTTAGGCAACTAGACCCCCAACCAGGAAACGACTAGCTTTAACTCAAGAGATAGCAAATGACAGGGGGGTGGCCCAGCCCAGCCTATTAAAGAACAACAAATAACTGTGGGTCTAAAAAGTGAGCTCGAGACATGCTAAATAGTGCTGGCTATGTGTCTGCTACTACAAGAACGATAGAAGACAGACTGGACAGTTAACCACTGTGAAAAATGTCCATCAGTTACGCGATTTTAGGCACCCAGTACATCATTTGGTCTACTCCACAGTAGTATCACCACCACTCTATCTCCATAGATGTATATTGGGGATACAGAGTGATGGGTGGATGTCTGGAAAATGAGATTTAATCGTAACTTTGAGCAGTGCACAAAAAATGAGTGTGAAAAGAATATATAAGTGTAAAATTGGATGGTGCATGCACTTATTACTTTATTCTGGAGTCAAGCACCTCCAAGTTTAAAAACAATAGTGCAAAAAAGTCAGGTGGTTCAAGCAAATACCTTCTGACTGGGCTATCTGGTCGACATGTTTCTGCGGTGCCTGGTCAGTCATTAGACCATCCGCTTCCTCAGGACCCATAAACTAAATTGCTACTGCTAAACAAAGTGAGTGTGAAAAACAGGACATTAGTGAATGAAAAAAGTGTCACCTGTACACTTCCATTATCCTCCTGTGAGTGTCCGTTTTATGCCAAAGCCAGCGAATCCACATGTAATGAAAACACAAACATTCACAGCACTTATGTTAGTTCATGCTATGCACACATTATTAAACAAATTATTCAGATACTACATCTGGGTCGAATGACCCTAGTGTGTATAACTAAGTCAGCGTGATCAAAGTCTCACCTTAATTTGTAAGGGGAATGGCCTCACCTCACCTGGCAAACAGCTCAGGAAAATGAAGCACCGCTCTATAGTGCGGAAAAATATATATACAAAAGTCAGTGTAAAATGACAGTGTCAGGCAGGTACAGAGTCAACCCTAAAAGATGCCGATCAGCACCAAATAGGGGTCAATTTGCTTATCATTGTTCATAAAGATGGCATATTATTTGACATAATTTAGAGTGTATTCTCAAGCACATTTCAAGCCTCAAGCGTCACTCTCTATCACCTTCCGAGTAACAGCCTCATCAGGATGCAAGTCACAGCCTTTAGCGTTTAAACGGGCGCCCTGTGGTGCCGATCAATAATGCCCAATATTGTTTATCTATCAATCGGTAGCGATCTTGCCGAGAGCACCGAGGGTCTAAAAGCATAGATGGTCAACGATCAAGGGCACAGTGAATTAGATGTTATCTATTATATGTGCTGTGTCAACACGTGCGATCTAACCATAACCAAATCTTGCGTCTAACGCGCATCTCTTAGCGAGAGAAGAGTGAAGCCCCTCATTATGCTTAGATGAACTAATAATATTAATCGCAGAAGTGCCCAACAGCCTATTAACCCAAGAACGGTCTGGTGTGGCTGTAATCAACAGGTCTAGGAAGGCCAATGAGTGTTGGCTGTTCTCCAAGGTGAACCGTAGGTATGTATTCTGTTCGTTGAGCCAGCTGTGGAACTCGTTGAGAGAGCGTTCATCACCACGCCAAATCACCAGTATATCATCGATATACCTCTTCCATGAGCATATCGATGCCAAAAAGGGGTTCCGATTGGTTAACACACAGTCCTGTTCAAACTTGTGCATGTACAAATTCGCCAGGGACGGAGCAAAAACGCTGCCCATGCTTGTCCCAGACGTCTGTAGATAGAACTGGCCCTCAAATTCAAAAAAGTTTTCCTTCATGGCTATCGTAGCCAGATCCATCACTAATGGGATGGGTGTTATTGATTCCCACGATAGTTCGCCCAGCAGAGATTCAATAGCCTCCAATGTTTCATTCTGGGGGATGGAGGTATAAAGAGACTCCACGTCGAAAGATACCAGGTGATCTGTCAGGATATTGAAATCCAGCTCTGGTAGCAATCTTAGTAGGTCCTTGGTGTCCTGTAGGTAGCACCTCCCCAAACAGCCCGGACGGCTGATTGAAGAACCGACGGAGAGGTGAGGCGGCAGGAGGGGCTTTGGCTCACACATTAACTCTTTGCTCACTACTGAATGCCTATTAGACCCTGTTTGCTGTTATGGGTAGACGGCGCTTGTAAACACAGCGCGACCGTTCTTGGGTTAATAGGCTGTTGGGCACTTCTGCGATTAATATTATTAGTCCATCTAAGCATAATGAGGGGCTTCACTCTTCTCTCGCTAAGAGATGCGCGTTAGACGCAAGATTTGGTTATGGTTAGATCGCGCGTGTTGACACAGCACATATAATAGATAACATCTAATTCACTGTGCCCTTGATCGTTGACCATCTATGCTTTTAGACCCTCGGTGCTCTCGGCAAGATCGCTACCGATTGATAGATAAACAATATTGGGCATTATTGATCGGCACCACAGGGCGCCCGTTTAAACGCTAAAGGCTGTGACTTGCATCCTGATGAGGCTGTTACTCGGAAGGTGATAGAGAGTGACCCTTGAGGCTTGAAATGTGCTTGAGAATACACTCTAAATTATGTCAAATAATATGCCATCTTTATGAACAATGATAAGCAAATTGACCCCTATTTGGTGCTGATCGGCATCTTTTAGGGTTGACTCTGTACCTGCCTGACACTGTCATTTTACACTGACTTTTGTATATATATTTTTCCGCACTATAGAGCGGTGCTTCATTTTCCTGAGCTGTTTGCCAGGTGAGGTGAGGCCATTCCCCTTACAAATTAAGGTGAGACTTTGATCACGCTGACTTAGTTATACACACTAGGGTCATTCGACCCAGATGTAGTATCTGAATAATTTGTTTAATAATGTGTGCATAGCATGAACTAACATAAGTGCTGTGAATGTTTGTGTTTTCATTACATGTGGATTCGCTGGCTTTGGCATAAAACGGACACTCACAGGAGGATAATGGAAGTGTACAGGTGACACTTTTTTCATTCACTAATGTCCTGTTTTTCACACTCACTTTGTTTAGCAGTAGCAATTTAGTTTATGGGTCCTGAGGAAGCGGATGGTCTAATGACTGACCAGGCACCGCAGAAACATGTCGACCAGATAGCCCAGTCAGAAGGTATTTGCTTGAACCACCTGACTTTTTTGCACTATTGTTTTTAAACTTGGAGGTGCTTGACTCCAGAATAAAGTAATAATTGCATGCACCATCCAATTTTACACTTATATATTCTTTTCACACTCATTTTTTGTGCACTGCTCAAAGTTACGATTAAATCTCATTTTCCAGACATCCACCCATCACTCTGTATCCCCAATATACATCTATGGAGATAGAGTGGTGGTGATACTACTGTGGAGTAGACCAAATGATGTACTGGGTGCCTAAAATCGCGTAACTGATGGACATTTTTCACAGTGGTTAACTGTCCAGTCTGTCTTCTATCGTTCTTGTAGTAGCAGACACATAGCCAGCACTATTTAGCATGTCTCGAGCTCACTTTTTAGACCCACAGTTATTTGTTGTTCTTTAATACTTGTGTGGGGAGTATAACTGTGCTCTGGTCTTTAAATATTTCCCTTGAACCCCAAAAAAACTGTTTGTTGTTTGTAGTTCCAGCCCAGCCTATGACAGCCTCTGACTGCCACAGACTGCCCGCCCTTTGCCCGGGCTTCGCTCGGCGTCCCGCTCGGCGTCCCGCTGAGCGTCAGGCGAGCTGTTAAATAACGGGCGTTGCGGGCGGGGGGCGTGTCTCACTGTGTGCGCGTCCGTGCACACTTAGGCAGCGCAGGGACTCCTGGTCTTCAGAGTCCCTGCTTGCACACGCCCTCTGCTAAGTGTCCAATCTCCCCACAGCGATTCCAATCTCCCAAGCAGCCTTCACCCCTCGCCGCTGGACGCGAAGCGGCACCCGTGAAGCGGGTGCGGCAAGCAGTTGCTGGAAGCGGCGCTATCCAAAGGGATAGAGGGCAGACAGGGCAGCTCCGTGGGTCCTCCAACAACCCCCTGGAACAGGTCAGCGTTTGGGCGACTGAGAACCCCACCCAAAAGTCACCCCATACCCAGAAGAACAAGACCCCACCCCCACCCCCCAGCTCCACTGCACAGTCTCCTTCCTCCATCCCCCAGGTCAGCACACCACAGGGTCCCCCGCCACTCCCTGTCCCAGGTTCCCCCACCCACAGATACATCATCCCCAAAGTGCTTAGGCCCTCGCTAACTCCCACTTGCTCTTCTACTGACACCACCACCAGTCTGTCTGTTACTGCAACTACTGTGGGGAGCGTGGCCCCCCCAGCTGTCCTGTCAACCTCACCTGTACCCCATTCCCACCATTCATGGAGTTACGCACTGCAGTGGAGTCCACAACCACCCAGGCTGACATGGGCACTGCAGTGGGGACCATGTCCACTACACCTGACCTGCCCACTACAGTGGTTCCAGCACCCACCCCATCAGAGTTGTGCCCCACAGTTGTGATGGCACAGACCATGTCAGACACCTCCACTGCAGTTGCCATTGACTCTCCTGCACCCACCACCCCTTCAGAGCCTCCTTCTGATGAGTCCTGATCCTGTCCCTGCGGTGCCTGGCCTGCCCCAAAAATGCCCCTCAGAAGAGATTTCCCCATTCCTTAGCAGTGCAGGCAAGCAACGGGTGACAGGTGTCACTCAGACCCTCTTTGGACTTTGTTTTTTGAGAGGACATTGGACTAAATTTAATTTTGGATTTTCCCTTTCTGATGTTAATTTGCTGAATAAAGCTTTTTTTGTTATCCTCGTGCATTTGATTTAGCTGTACATATTGTTGATGCTGTTTACCCTGACCTTGCTGTGATGATGCAGGATTTACAAATGTCTGTTACTGAGGTGTTGATGTGGTGTAATCCATGTGGACCACGAGATATGTTTCCTGTTCAGGTTGATATTCATGTAATCTTTTGCAGCTGACTGGGTGTGTCATGATTACCTAATTTTGGACTGGGATGTTAACATTTCATTGGCATGGCCACATCTGTGGCTTGCACCCATGCACATATGATGTGCATCACATTGTACAATTTGACACTTCCCCTGACTGTTGTCCCTTCTCCACTGTACATGCAGGTGTGGGCATCATTGGTGTACACTCAACTGTGTCCTCTGTGCAACTTGGTAGCCATATGTATTGTCTATGTGCAGGTGACTTAAGGGGCAGTACCGTACCCAGGCGTATGTCACCAGTGCCTACATTGGGTGGTAAATGATGGTTAACTGAACAAGTGTTGTGCTGACATGTCCAGGAATCATACATACTGTTTGGCATGTGCTGCTATTTCCATGATGACACTGACCTTGAGGTCACAGTGCTAATGGGGGATTTTCACCCTTTGCCACAATGCTCAACTTTAGCTGCAGTTTGTGTCCACACATTTTACATTGGATGTACACACTGATGGGGGTTTTGAACACATTGGCCCAGTGCTATTTCAAAGCTTGACCTGTGAAGCCCACACCGAGGTGTTGTTCACACATGTGATGGTAGTTACATTGTGTGTCGTAAATCAAATTCACTGTTGGGGGTATTTGTCTGGCACTACACACTGTTGGCATGATGTAGTGGGGAAATGTATTGGCTGACGTACCTGTGGTTGATGTTTGATGATGTGTGACACATCATCCACCCTATGGGTGGGGGTGTCAATATTGTCAGACACACTGGCCCTTATGGGTGTGTGAAGCAGTAGTGATGGGCAACATTCCCCTATGGGTGGTGTGGCAGTGTGGGTGAGCAACATGCCCCTATGGGTGGTGTGGCAGTACTGGTGGGCAACATGCTCCTATGGGTGGGGTGGCATTAGTGATAGGCAACATGATACATATGGGTGGGGTGGCATCAGTGATAGGCAACATGACACATATGGGTGGGGTGGCAGTATGGGTGGGCAACATGACCCTATGGGTTGGGTGGCAGTATGGGTGGGCAATATGTCACTATAGGTAGGGTAGCAGTATAGGTGGGCAACATGCCCCTATGGGTTGGCCGGCAGTATGGGTGGGCAACATGTCCCTATGGGTGGGGTGCAGTATGGGTGGGCAACATGCCACTATGGGTGGGGTGACATTAGTGATAGGCAACATGACACATATGGGTGGGGTGGAATCAGTGATAGGCAAGATGCCTCTATGGATGGGGTGGCTTTAGTGATAGGCAACATGACACATATGGGTGGGGTGGCATCAGTGATAGGCAACATGACACATATGGGTGGGGTGGCAGTATGGGTGGGCAACATGTCCCTATGGGTGGGATCGCAGTATGGGTGGGCAACATGCCCCTATGAGTGGGGTGTCAGTATGGGTGGGCAACATGCCCCTATGGGTGGGGTGGCATTAGTGATAGGCAACATGCCCCTATGGGTGGGTTGGCAGTAGTATTGCCCATGGGTTCCCTAAGGAGGGGTGGTACTGGTGGAAAGGGTCTGGACCCCCTGGGTGTGTGCGTCATTTGGCAGGTACATGTCATTTGTTTGTATGGTGGGTGTCCAACTTACCATCTGCACAGTCCGCGTCTGTTCCTGATCCGGTCATATATGTACAGGACTGGTATGACCTGCGCAATTGGATTCATGCTCCATCTCGATCAGTTGCTAGCTGCTCCGTTTTTTATCCATGGATTGGGTTACTGGCGTGATTCGGAGTTGATATGCAGCTCTTCCAGGTGCTGTGACGTGCTGTACGTGGCGACCCGTCCGGAACGTAGGAACTGTGCATTGTACTTGACCGGCCGGAAGTAGCAGTGTTTATGGTGCCGTGCGGCGTGAATTGAGTGTTTCCGGGTCAGGCTCGGATGGAAATTGTGGATGGAGTCGGAGCGTGCGTGTCGGTCGGGAATTTGGAACTTTTCCGCATCGTACTTCCTCGTCCGGACGGTCCCGCTCCTGGTGTAGTGTAGTTCCTATATTCCCAATAGGCTCTGTGCATTGGAATAATATATCCTATAGATGTGACGTAGGACTTATGTCAACTAGGTCTCTATCAAAATATATTATACTTAATTGTGAATGCCTGCTAGCTCAGAGGTCACTAGAAATGTTCTCGAATTCACAAGAAGGGATTTAGTTTCTGACAACTGCATAAACATGACATCTTTGTTTCCCCAAGATAAAACTGATCTTCAGAGTCGTGGAAACAATAGATAGATATTTTACTCAGTCATTCGTGCATGCTTTGTTTCACCAGAGGTGCAGAGAAATAGGTAGATGGGCGTTTTCAATAAAAGGATTTATTGAACAGTCTTCTTTCTCAAGCATAAGAAATGAACTGCTACAATCGTAAAACTGGTAGCAAAATATAGTGCATACAGTAAAAAGAGTAGAATAAAATAATTCTGTAAGAGCATTGTATGGTTCCTAGACCATAGATAAATACATACATGTATGTATAGATATGTATAGATACTTGTTAAGCGCAACTGTCACCCAAAGGGTATCCTGGCACTGAGACCATATCAATCCATCAGATGAAATACACTACATTGCTCTTGGAAAGAGGTGAGTCTTAAGGTCCTTCTTGAAAGAGATCAGATCTTGTCTGCTCCTCAGCGCCAGAGGTAGAGTCTTCCATAACGTGGCGGCCGTGAGGCTGAAGGCACGGCCACCCATCCTCACTCTGTTAATCCTGGGAACCGTCACCAGGAACGCTGAGGAGGATCTCATAGGTCTGGCAGCTTGATACCAGGAGAAGAGGTTTTGGAGCGGCATTGGTCCCAGTCCATGCAGAGCCCTAAAAACAAGGCATAGAGCCTTAAAGGCAGTCCGCTGCTGGACAGGTAGCCAATGGAGGTCAGCTAGCGCTGCAGATGA
Organism: Lissotriton helveticus; assembly: GCF_964261635.1. NCBI lineage: Eukaryota > Metazoa > Chordata > Amphibia > Caudata > Salamandridae > Lissotriton > Lissotriton helveticus. The sequence continues at coordinate 56,528,763 of NC_136059.1, forward strand.
AGATGCAGAGCGTGGGCGAGATAGAGCCAATTTGGCAGCCATATTTTGAATCCTCTGCAGCTTAAAAATCAGAGTCTTAGGAGCTCCCAGAAGCAGTGCGTTGCAGTAGTCTAACCTACTGAGAATGGAACTACGCACCGCTTCTGCTCTGGCTCCCGAGGGAAGTAATGGCAAGATTTTTCAAAGGGCTCGAAGCAAGCCCATACATACATAAATAACAGAGGCTAAAAAGTACTCAACTGGTGCTTCTAAAATACGCCTACCCCGATGTACCTAACCTAAGCTTAGTACAAGGGAAGAAGTAAGTGAGGTGTAGTATAAATTCAGTATTATTTGCCAAAAATCTATCCAAGATTTCTCTTAGGGTCTAATCAGCTCTGTACCTTGGTTTAGAATGAAGAAGGTCAATCTCAGGACTCGATTTCCCAACAACCCGCAAGGGTAGCTTGGAAACACTGGAGCTGGATTTCTCGGCAGGAGAAAAGACAGCGTCTCTCTCAGTGCATCTGCTGGAGGGTCGGCTTCATTCGTCACTTGCTGTAGCAGGATGCGTCGGGCTAGTAGATAGTCGACCTGCTATGGCAAGTGTGGGCATATTTATACCTTGAAGGTGCCGAGTTTGATGTAAAGGTGGACATAATAATGTCATCAAAGAGTTTCAGTTCTTTGAAAACTCCATGAGTTCTTGGACAAGTCAGTATTCGAGCAAGGGAAAGTCCGTAGCTGCTGAAGCCGAGTTTTCCAAGAAATCGTAGTGGATTTTCGGAACTAGTGGAAGTAGCCCTGCCGTATTTGGACTGCATGAGCTATGTCTAAATATGGTTATGATTTCTATGCCTATATAAGGATATGGTGATTTATACCTATATAAGGGCATAAATCGGGAAAATTACAATAGGGTCCTAAAATGTTATACAACACCCACTCCACGCTATTATGTTCAACTTAAGTTCAAGCACTAAAGCCTAAGTTCAAGCACCGTCCCACGGATTCGCAGAACCACCACCGGAGGAAGATCGTTCTCCTACCTGGCAGCCAAGACATGGAACTCCCTCCCCGCACACCTACGTCTGACCCAGGACCATCTCACCTTCAGGAAACACCTCAAGACCTGGTTATTCGAGCAATAGCGGCACCCCCCTCCCTACAGCGCCTTGAGACCCTCACGGGTGAGTAGCGCACTCTACAAATGTATTGATTGATTGATTGAAAATATATAATCTATAGCATGTTTACAATCCCACCCAAAAATACATATAAAATGCAATTGCACACGAAAAATGAACATTTCTACTGAACGCATTAAAGCAATAATTTCATCGTAAGCACATAATATCATATCGCGAATGCTAACTAAATGAATCACAAAATTATATTTATGAAATAGCTCTCAGTAGGTTCATATTGTTTCTAGGAAGTATTCAAAGAATTCTTGTTCTCTAAGAATAGTTATACTTTAAGCAGATTGCTTTGTGCCATGGTTCATTGTGTTTGGAAAAAGTCAAATCAAAAAGGAGTTCCAAAGTTAGAAGCTTTCTTTTGAAAAAAGTGAAGGTCGAATTTCAGAGTTGAAAGAACGCTGTGTGCTATTCTCGGTGTCAGGAGAAAACATGAATTTGTCGAAGCTGGCAAAGAAATTGTCTACCAAAGTAGATGAAAGTTGAACCACTTCATTAAGTAGATCAATCGTACACAGATGAGAAGCATCGCCGTCAGCGTCAGTCGCATTAGCAATGTTCGCAGTAGATAGTACCTGTGTACCTGTTGGTCCGCGTAGCACACCTTCAGCTGGTATTGCCGGTGAGATCTCAATGCATGCGATCATCAGGATTGGTAGCTGTTGTGGGCAACACAATACATGAACCGTTACCGGACCCAGTAAAGCTCGACATCCTTTGGCATTGCTGATGGAAGTATCAGACAGATATCAGACAGATATCTAACACGCATTCTTCTCCACAAAGTAGGCATCGTAGAACAGGTAAGATGCAATCTTCCCAGATTGGTCTGAATGACAGGAACCATGTGGTATTCAGATCTCCCAAACGAGCCAAGCCAAGGATCTGTGTTATTCTTTCACGATACTCCATTGCCAGAAGAGCATTCCACATGGTAATTTGGGTATATCTGGTGTCTGGACTTGCCATAACGAAGCAGAAGAAATAAAAATAGTTTCCTTGCTACGAGTCCCAAAATGAGAGGCAGGCCGCCTAACAGAGAGTGGACAAAGTTAGGAAAAATGCCCAGGACTGCTTCAAAGGGTGGTAACAGTCCTGAAAAAAATCGCCTTAAATACAGGTACAATACCGCTGGTATCAGACATGTTTAAGATACGACCTAATATTTCTGCGAAATGTATGGGGCAGTTTGTTGAAAACAATGCATGGACCTTGCAACTTGCAGATCATACGTCTCTCTAGACGAGGTTAGTGGCGCAGTTTTTTGTAAAAGAATGGCTTTCATTCTGCTTAAAGTATCCATTCGCATAGAAGAGATGTTTAGTGAAGGCTATAGTGGCGACTCTCCGTCTGTCTTAGTTTTGGGAAACAATACTTGCATACAACAAGTGACCCTTGTTGACACACTGACGAGATAGGCTTTCCCTGGCATCATTCCACAACAGCTGTGATCATTCAGCATTATGTAGCTTCCTTTGGAAAGCTGCCTTAAAATTGGATCTATCACTGCTGCCGGGGAACCCTGCAGGTGGCATGATAAGTTGTTTGAAGAACCATCACAGGCTCCATGTAAATTAATGCCTTGACAAAGAAGTGTTCCGCTCAATGTTGTTTTACAGTTTTTACCACTAAGAAACACCTCCTTTTCCCCCTCCAATATTTGTGTGTGTATGGTAAATCCCAGGTCGACTTTATGTACTCTTTACCCAACCTTTCACACTGGCCTGCTTGTATGTGTTTTAAGCAATACTGAAACTGGAATATCGTCACTGGTATTGTGATGGTGTCATGTATAATCCATTCAATGGCTGATTTCTCAGAAACGGTTAATGGTAATCTCTCCAGTTTTTCTATGCTCAGCACTGTATAGTCTGCTCCCCTCTGTACCAAAGAGAATTGTTTATCTGTAAGGTTAAAGACAGTAAACAATGATATAGTATTGATTAGATGCCAAGGCACGTAACCAGAACGAAGGTTTTGTAACGTCCAGCCTAGCAGCATTATAGAACGTAATTGAGACTGGCCATGTTGTAGCACTAGCAAGTCCTGTTCCATTATATCTATGACAGAGGATACGATGCTGTCCAAAGAATACATTCTGGACGACAGAGTTGTTAACCCATTGTCAACTACAGAGAGAGCTGTCTCTAAATAAATACAATCAATTTCCCATATTCGTTCTGCAGTTTCCATTTGTGTGACTTTCCATGCTTCATTGTAAGTAGTGTAAATACTGGTGTATCTGAAACGTTTATGACGTGGTTTGCGAGCTCCAAGTAAGAATTCTCGTAAGTCAATGTCATTTTTAAGTAAAGTTAAGTGTTGTTTTATTTCTGGGAGTGTGGATTTTTTTAGCCGTTCAAGGCACAGTTTTCCTACACTCTAAGTTGTTATTATCCCTGGATGTTGTCTCTGGTCATATCTTGGATCTGGCCGAGTTACTGTTAGCCCTTGTGTCTTGTTCAGGAATCTATCTTGACAGTTATTCATGTCTGTGGGCCAGATTTACCATTGTTTCCATTCAGCATTAGTTCTGTTTCGTTGTAAAATATAATTTACGTCTACCTCCTCATCTATAGTTCTATTATTATCAGGTGTGGGCTTAGGTATGGACTGTTTGTTTAAATATTTTATCTTAGCCAGGCCAAGACAAGATGTCTGTTGAACAGTTTCATTTAAGAACAGTATTTTTTCTGGGATGATGCAGGCTGGTATACAACCTTTACAACGCAACTTTTACAACGCACTACCATTGCAACAAAACGTTTACAACGCAAAATCCATTACAACGCATGACACTACAACGCACACCACTACAACGCATGCCATTACAATACAGTCATTACAACGCATACCATTACAACGCATAACTTACCATCCAGCACTTACCCTACTGTTGCACCCCCTGGAGTTAGAATAGTCATTTTTACCCCTACACTATCCAACACTTACCCTACTGTTGCACCCCCTGGAGTTAGAATAGTAATTTTTACCCCTACACTATCCAACACTTACCTTACATGCAATGTAATGTAATGCGTTGTAATGGTATGCGTTGTAAATGTAGTATGCGTTGTAGTGGAATGCGTTGTGAAGGTAGTTTCAAAGAATTCGTTGTAATGGCATGCGTTGTAATGGTGTGCGTTGTAATGGATGTTGCGGTGTAAAAAATGCGTTGTAAAGGTAGGCGTTGTAAAGGTATGCGTTGTAACGTCATACATCCATGCAGGCTCTGAACAATGCTTCTAAAGCTTGTACCTGCCAGTCTTTTGTGCCCCAAACAGTTTTTGTCTCAAAGTTGTCTTTCCAAAAGTCAAAGCCTAATATGGACAATTGAGAATAAAAGGCAGCAGAATACAGTTCTTTAGTATTTGTTAACATACTTTTCATGCCTGTCTTATTAACATTTTTAAAGTAAAAGCTTTCTGGATTTGTGACATTAAAACCTGTAAAGTATGGAAATGTCCTATAGAATGTTTTAGAGCTACGTTTGGAGGTGTTGGACAATGTTCCGATTGATTATAAGTTAACACATTTCCAGGATTTGCAGATTTGTACAAATAATGATGACCAAAATGATTAAAACAATACATTTCCTCATAATTCGATGAACCTTCTAAGTATTCATGTTTTGCAAATGTTGCTGACATTTCTAAGTCTGCCATCATGTTATTAACAGTCTCAAAGTCCCAATCATTAGAAAATGTACTCAGTGAAACAAAATTGCTCAATGAAACCTTAAAATGGTGTGGAATCTTCAGCAGCTCGACAGGGCCATAAATGTCATAATCAGTTCTAGCCCATGCTATTCCACTAGGTAGAGGAACGGCTGTGATGTTCACTGATGACAGGTCTCTTTGTTCACGATGAGATGATTTGTGTGGTTTCAGGAGCAAGTTGATGTTCTTACTTGCTGTGTCCATTTTACTATATTTTCCACCTATCAGCTTTCCCAAACTTAAAACAAGAATGAGCCATAGTAGGAAAAAAAGTACACCTAACCCAATCCAAAATTGTTAGCATTGTTTCAGGCTCACTGGAATCCTCTGAAAAGGAATCAAAGTTCTGTCAATTGTTGCTATTGCATCCGGATTCTTTGAAATCGCTGGAGCTGCTTGTTTCCTTGACATGTTAGTATAGTCAGATGCTACATCATTGTAGACGGGAGTTTCTTGACGAACTGTTATTTGGGTTTCAAGAGGCACAAGTTCCATGGCTTTGTTGCATAGTCCTTCTTTTCTCACTGCAGATTCTTCAAAGGTGATGAGTCTTTCAGTTTGAACCTCTTGGATGGTAGCAAGATTTGGTCGTCTGCTACATCTTTGAAGACCACTCAGCCGACTATTTATTATCGGCCACATGGTGTGGTTTTACCAGGTCAATTAATACAAACCGGTTCTCCTTTCTTCCAGCATGGGGCGGCAGTAACACTGTTCTTGATCCGTGGACTGATAGTACAGGTACTGGTTTTCTATGGAAAGGCCCTAATTCCTTCTTATCCGCTATTTTCTCTCTGACCAGATCCCCAATCTTTGGAATCCAGACAGGTCTTGCTGGGATAGGTGGTTTTTCTTCAGTGGTCATTGGCTTTTGTATGGTGTTGCTTAGACTTCTTCTTGATTTGTTTAAATCCTGTAAAACAGCCAAAAGATCTTTGATATCAAAGGGTTTTTGTTCTACCACTGAAGTATGACGATCGAGGTCTTCACGCATCATTCTAGTACCAAAAAGGATTTCATTTCGAGTGATTCCACACAGAGAATTTCTTGGCAGATTATTAAGACTACATTGGACACTTATTAGATGTTTGACCCACCCCTCACCCGAACATAATACCCTAGCTATTATAGATTGCTTCATGTCACGTTTTTATCTTTCCACAACCAAATTTCCCTCAGGATGGAATGGACTTGAGTACCGCAATGCAACGCCTAAGCTAGACATGGCCTCCTTGTAAGCCCTAGAGCTAAAAGCAGGAACCTGGTCAGGATGTAGCATTGCGATTGCGTATGTGCGGATAAAGACTCACAAATCTTTTATAACAGTTCGGGCATCAGCCGAGCACTGAGGCCACATCCAAATGAATCTCGAACATGAATCCACTGTGACCATGATGTATTTATAGTTACCATCCCTTTGCAAGGGACCGCAGAGGTCCAGATAGACGTATGCTATTGGTTTATCTGAAATTAGAAGGGCTGTCTGCGCCGGGTGTTTCACTGTGGAAACTTTCATTTTCTGGCAGATTTCACATTCCAAAACATGGATCTGGTTTGTTTCCTCATGCGTGGCCACCAGTATCTCTGCTTTTATAATGACACTGTGGCGGAAACACCTGCGTGTGCAGAGGCTGTGGTATATAAATAAATAATACCGGATCTATTTTTGACTGGATATAGTAATAACAGATAGCTCAATAAATAAGAGTCAAGTTTCGAGGTAGTAGGAGTTTGCAGGTTTAATACAGCATAAGGACAGGAACAGGACAACCTGCACAGGACTAGGATGGCAGCGCTGCCGGGGGCAGGATCGGAATCGGCGTAACATTTAATAACAGTGCACAAGTATATATACTAAAACAGTTGCATTACAATACATACGATAGGCGGAGCAGTGGGTGTGGTCAATAGCAGTCGCGAAAGATAAGGGTGAAAGTGGGTGTAACAGGAGGCGTATACATAGACATGTGATGTAAACGTAACAGAATATGTCATAAATGGGGCGGTAACATGGAGGGGGCTACCTAAGGAGCCGGGACCTCTAACCTAGTGGTGCGCGCAAACTAACAATGACGTGTTACTAGGAGAAGCTGGGGGCTATGACTTCTGCGCTAGGAGCAGAGACTGAAGTCTGGAGAGTCAGGGCGACATGTACCTAAACACTATCTAGTATCTGATGTTTTAGAGAACATGTTGATATAAACTAAAAGGTATCGGGGTAAAGGCTAACAGACTCTAAGACTGGTGCATGCATTATTCTACATGTAGTGCGTGATGAGGAATATTAAATGACCATAAATACAGTATTTCTCTTACATGGAGACGTAAAGGCTAGACGATGACTGAAACTATTGATGCGATTCAGTAGCTTAGGAATGCAGAGAAGGAGGGCTGGACTGATAACTAGAATCATAACATACTTTTGGCAGACTAGCAGGCAGAACCAGGCCAAGCCGGGCACTGTGAGGCAGGAAGTAAGTGAAGGGTCAGGAATACAGGTGGGGGCTGTATCGCTCCTCAGCGAGGGCTCAGGAGACAGGAGCTGAATCTGGTGTCCGGGCCCTTTTGAGGCCTAGAAACGGGGACTTTTCAATGAAATAACGTGCACACTGAGAAACGTGGCAACGTAACTTTACATAGGCCTAATACTCGTAGCTTTCACGAGAACTGGAGACTGGCATACTAGAGATGGACACAACTGTAATTGCGTCTTTAATCAAACATGGGGAATACATATGCATATTAATCATGCACACATAACATAAGATGGGGAACACGTAGGGACACAGAACATGGCAAAATTTACTTTTCCACATTCCCTCCTTGTCACTACGTTTCCATCAGGAAACATCAATATTCATGATACCATTTATCATTTCATACAGTATCATTTGCTCGTCTCGGATTTTCTTGGAACGGGATTTAGAACGGGACTCGGGACTAGGAATACAAGAGGTAGCACAAATGCCGCAAATCGCAGGGCCACATTGTATACAGAGGCAGCAACTGAATATGATCGCTACTGCAATACCTAGAAAGGACAATACTTTCCATCCCCAGGCGGAAATTATATTCCAGAACCAACTGGACCATGTCCAGGTGCCTGGATTTTGGTGTAACAGATGGGCAATTTTATGGAGTCTGGTTATAGCTGAATAAACAGACGGCGCGTTATTAGGAATGAAAATGCAGCAACTAGATCCGATGACTCTACATGCCCCGCCCCTATCGGCCAGTATGACGTCAAGGACGAGACGATTCTGGAGCACGACAATTCTCATAAAAGATTGCTCTTCGGTTAAGTTACCCAGAGCAGAGGTAGTCTCGATCACTACTGCTTCAAGGGTTCTGGTTAATCTACGTATCAGTTTACTATTCACGACAGTACCTAAGTAGGGGAAGACACCTTTATTGATATCTATGTATTGTTCTAGAGCAGTTTCAGTATAATCGACAATCGGGAGGTCTCTCTTGTGTCTAGTATGTACTAGGTGGGAATTCCTATGATAGTCAGGTGGGGCTAGAAAAACTGGTGGCAGAAGGAATGCAATGTAACAGGTTCCCTCCCAATCGAGGGGCAGACGAACATATGCGGTCTGACCACAGACAAAATAAGAATGACGTGAAGCTTTGAAAATAGATTTCCTGCTGTCACTATACTTGACAATAGTAGTACAATCACTATGTCCTACATGTACGGAACCATTATTTCTGACACATAATTCGCCTTTGACTGGTAATACTGACATAGCAGGTAAGTCTGGAGTAGTATCAGACTGAACATTCAGGACCATGAAATTCGAAGAATAATTACCTAAATTATAAACTTCATTTTCTAGATCTAACCCTGTTCTGTGGGGAAGACCTTGCTTGTCTGGAAAACATATACTGTTAAGAAAAGACATATCTGTTGAGGATGACGTTAACGTGGACCATGCTCCACATGAACCGTTATGTGAAAATGGATAAGGAAACAGTGGCAGAACTCCCTTCGGTGTCTGGAAAGGGGGGAATCGACCACACACCCAACAATTAGTGGCATTGCTGGTCTGGTGTGAATAATGTAACATGCGGATAAATGAGTTGTTACGCATAGCAAGACGATAAGAAAGTTCATGAGGAGGCAGATCACTAAACGTGTGCTCTACTGTAGCATTAGAAGACTTATTTACATGAGAAACTGGAAAACACAAATAAAAAGCATAACTTGTGCAGGTAGTCATAAGGCTGAAAAACAATATGAAACTTAGAAAAACGATATATCGGATTGAGTTTTGACTAACTCTCTCACTATGGGGGTCTATTTTATACATGTCAGAAACCGGTCTAACCGTTTCACCTAGGGGAGGACTTAGACAATCAAACTGGCTGACTTGTTTTACTAGACCTTAATTTCTTCTTATACTCCTGCTGCGGAGTTTTCTCTAACAGGGAGGGATTTGTATCATTGTCATTTGCGGGACAGTCCTTGAGAATAGTACTTTGGCAGTCTTTAAAATCCTGGGAAATGTTCTTGGAAACAGTCTTTAGTCCATAAAACTTCTTTACATGCGACAGATGGACCCAGCCCTTCCTGCCTTCCAGCTTGACGGCAGTACGGGTGGCCAGGAGTACTTGTTTTGGCTCCTTCCAGCGGGGCTTCAGCGGACTTGAACGATCAAAGTTCCTTACAAGAACCAGACTTCCGGGAACGATTTCATGCGGTGCCACCTCGGTATTGTCTGGAAATGCGGCGGCAACCTGTGAACGACAAGAGTGTAGGGCAGACATCAAGGAAGCTAGGTAATCTGTCAGCATATTACTTGAAACATCTGTAATACTTCGAGGTCTAGGTGTACCCCACATATTAGGGGGGCGGCCGAATACGACCTCGTACGGGGACAGACCTGATCTGGAATGTGCGACCATGCGCATATAAAACAAAGCGACTGGCAGAGCTACTAACCAGTCTACACCTTTCTCTTTACAAATGTTGGCAATACGGATTTTCAGGGTCTGGTTATGTCTCTCTACGAGACCGGCTGCTTCAGGATGGCGTACACAATGGAACTTCCACTGGTACCCTAACAACAGGGAAACGTGTTTCATCAGTTCAGATGAGAATGGCTGGCCGTTATCAGAATATACGACCCTAGGGAGTCCATAGCGGGGGAAGAATTCACGAACCAACTGCTTGGCAGTGGTCGTGGTTGTGTAATCTGGGACTGGATATGCTTCTGTCCACCTGGACAAAGCGCATACAACTACAAGGACATACTTGAAACCTCGACATCGCTCCATCTGAATATAATCCATCTGGAGGACTTCAAAAGGGTGGTCAGGGGGCTGGAATCCACCTTGTTCCACCGGGACACTTTTACCTGGATTGAACTGGCAACATATCATACAGGTACGGACTTTCTGTTTGGCTGCAGCTCGTAAATGCTTGTTGAACCAAATGTTCTGGATACTGTCTAACATAGCTTTTTCTCCTAAATGTGCTGGACTATGTGCGGTATTGATAATGACTTGAACCATTGAGTCGGGGAGAAACCATATGGCTTTTCCCTTCGTTACCCATCCCTGATCTGTCTGGACCCCTCCTTGTTCGGACCATTTCTTGATTTCATCGGGAGTAGCATGTAACTGGATATCTATGACATCTTGAGTGGGGTCCTCAACTGTCATACTAGTAGTCGGATCTGGAGTATGTGTCTGTGTCGGATTAACTGACATGTCTGGAGTCTGTGCTGTAAGCTTGGCTGTTCGATCTGCTAGATCATTACCTTGAGAAATAATGTCTGTAACTTTCGTGTGTGCTTTGCATTTCATGATGGCAATGGATGTCGGTAAATGTATGGCATCTAACAGAGCTTGAATAAGGAGACCATGCTGAATCTTGGTTCCATGAGAAGTCATGAAACCTCTCTCCTGCCAGAGCACTCCAAAGTCGTGTACGACTCCAAATGCGTAGCGTGAATCTGTATAAACATTGACTTTCAGGTTCTTGGCGTGTATGCAGGCTTGAGTCAGAGCAACTAGCTCTGCTGCTTGAGCAGACAGGGTGTCAATACGGTGTGTTTCTATAACTTCAGTGTCAGTAGTCACTGCATACGCGCCTACTAGTTCTCCTGTACTTGTTCTCATACATGAACCATCCACATAAAGTGTCAGGTCGGGATCTAGTAATGGAATATCTGTCAGATCTTGTCTTGGCTTAGTCATAGTGTTAACTACTTCCACACAGTCGTGTGTAGCAGGATTCGAAATAACTGATGGTAACAGTGTAGCAGGATTCAGAACATTGCAGCGTCTGATTTCTATGTGTGGCTGGAACAGTGTCAGTTCATAACCTGTTAAACGTGCAATTGTCAAGTGCTGAGTCTGTGTTCGGTTTAAAAGAACTTCCACGGAGTGTGGAACTTGTACTGTCAGGGAATGTCCTAATACTATGGAATCACTTTGTCTGATAGCTAGTGCTGTGGCTGCAACTGACTTGAGGCACGCAGGCAGAGCCTGGGCTACAGGATCTAATGTGCTCGAAAAATAAGCACAGGGCTTGTATTGTCCTGCTTGATCTTGTGTGAGAACAGATAATGCTGTACCATTACGTTCTGTGACAAAAAGTGTAAAAGGCTTACTGTAGTTCGGTGTAGCTAGAACAGGAGCTTGGCATAGAGCTTTCTTTAACTCATTGAAGCTAAGTGTATGTTCAGATGTCCAAGGGAGGACAGTCGATACGGCTGCCTCCTGTGTCGTTAACTGTATCAGTGGCTTAGCTAGAAATGCATACTGAGGAATCCATTGTCTGCAATAAGAAGTAAGGCCGATAAAAGCACGTACCTCCTTCTGTGTCTTGGGCTGAGGAAGACTCGCTATTAACTGGATACGGTCGGGTGTCAACTGCCTACCCCACTTGGACAGTAAGTGGCCTAAGTAGATCACTTGCTGGACACAGAATTGAAGCTTTGAAGGGGACACCTTGTGCCCCATCTCGGCTAGGAAATACAGGACTGTAAGCGATGCTCGCTCGCAAGCACGTTCAGAACGGGCTGTAATCAGTAGATCATCGACATACTGGAGCAGGGCAGTGTCAACTGGCATGTGAATGTTGTCTAACTGTCTCTTAAGTGCTTGACTATAAATACTAGGACTTTCTGTAAAACCTTGAGGAGCTCGTGTGAATTTATAGCTCCTTCCATTTAAGCAAAAACCAAAAAGGTACTGGCTGTCTGGATGAATGGGGACACTGAAAAACGCGTTCTTGAGGTCTATGACTGTGAAAAATGTGGCTTCGGAATCAATGGCTGTCAATAGGGAAGAGATATCTGGGACAACTGGGTACTGGGGAATAATACATTTATTGAGTTCTCGAAGGTCAATCACTAATCGATATACTGGGGGTGCATTTGGATCAGTACGTTTCATGACTGGAATGATCGGAGAATTACATACATTGGAGTCAGTTTCTACAACTACTCCTTGAGCAATGAGCTCGTCAATTATTTTGGATAAGGCTGCTACAGCCTCAGGTGGCAATCTGTACTGTCTGATTCGTGGTAACACTACACCTGGTTTGAGAGTCACACGATGGGGTGTGATTTGCATGAAACCAACATCAGTTGGACCTTGCGCCCATAGAGGCTGCGGAACATTTGACAATCTCGGATCGAAATCTCGTAATACATAGTGACCCTTGAAGTCACGTAAAAACAAACGTATTCCCTCTGGGGGGCAGCAAATAACTGCACCTAATTCTTTCAGTGTCTTAATGCCTAACAGATTTTCTGGACATGACTTCGTAAGTAATAGATCAGTAGTACGGGACAATGGACCTACGTCTAGAGTAACTGGCTTTGAAATCTCGTTTACAATAGGCTTTCCTGAAAATCCAAGGGAAACATTTCTAGAGCCTGAGAGCGGAGCCCCTGGAACTTCGGCGTGACTTATGGTAGTCCTACTTGCCCCTGTATCAATCAGAAACTTTCTGTCTTTCCCTAATACTTGACTATGAATATAGGGACCTTCTTGATCTACAGGAATCTCGATGAGAGGCAAGCCTACCTCCCTCTCTAGGCTGTTTCATGAATACTGTTGGTACTCTGGATACTCTGCCTGAGCATACTGGTACATCTGCTGTGTAACATGCTGTGTTGCAGCAATAGGCTGCGGTGCTGGAACTGTCTGTTGTGCATTCTGTGGCTGAGAAGTCTGTGAAACTTGTTCTTGTCTAGACGGACGTGGTCTTTCTTTAGTTTTACCAGTAGCTATATTATGTTTCAGAACTGCACACTCGTTTATGAAATGACCTGGCTGTTTACAATAATTACATGTCCCTTTAACGGGAGCTGCAGGATGACTGGCTTGATTCGGACCCCTCTTCTGACTGTCTTGTGGAACAGATTGTGCAACTAGTACTTTCATTTTCGTGTCTTTCATACGTTTTCTCTCGTGATCTTGCTCTTCTCTGATTCTATTCTGGTGGTACTGGAGCATCTGTAACATCTGGGACGGGGTACTAGCTTGCCATGTACTTTCAACTTTTAAAACTCGATTCTTAACTTGTGGACTTGAATTCTCGACTAATTTAGTAACAAAAAGATGAGGGTATGACTCGCTACTCGTCTTCAATCCACTGTTTATAATGAAACATTTTTCAAACCTAGAATAAAAATCACTAGTGTCTTCGTCTTGTTTCTGTTTACAGGCTGAGATTGCATCCCAGTCTTCCTTTTTAGTGGCTAACAATCTGGGCAAAACTTGTATTAATAATTCTGGTAATTCTTTACATTTCTCTCCAAGACCGGTACCTGGTACTCGTATCTTATCTTCAGCTTCTAGAACTGCCCAATCGATCTTTTTCTCTCCCACCTCCCATTCTTTTTCCTTGAGTTTTTCGTATACCCCTGCGGGCAACAGGACCTTTAGCATTTTAATAATATCTGGATACGTATATTCTCCCATACGGAGCATGTCTTTTAATTCTCGGTGGAACCCTGCTGGATCTTTGTCGTGACAGGGAATTAATTTCTTCATCTCTAAGAGTTCCATCTTTGTAATCGGGGTGTAAACAAATACTCGTTGCATTTCACCATCTGCTGTCCTGACTGGGTGTACTTCTCGTAACGGATTCTGTCTATCTATGTAAAACGGTTTACTTTCTGGAGGTGAGACATGAACAAAATGCGGGTTCAAAAACATACTATATTTATGACGCTGTTCTAGAATGACACTAATTAAATCGGTACCTAAACCTTTCCATCTATACTGGAGTAACTCGTTCAGGACATCATGTAACGGACCTGGATCAGAATGTTGACCCTCATACAATGTGATGAGGTGCTGAATCATATACATACCCACCAGTCGCTGCTCGGCTGGGGGCAGTTTCAGAAACATTTGTGCCACTATTTCGTCTGGAAAAGTGGTAGAATCAGTAGTCCATCGGACTGCTGATCGGGCTAGTTCTTGTTCATGCATGGTACTAAGTTCACTATAACCGATTCGTGATTTCAGAATGTGATCGGTAGCTTGAAATACTTGTTCTAGAGAACCTTGTTCTGGTGCTGGATGATGAAAGATTTTCTTGTGTTCCAAACATGAATGGCAGTCTGGAAATCTAGATCTACCTACATACGCTATTCTGGCGGTATTCTCGTCGTCTACCTCTTCAGTAGAAGAGTCATTTTCTTTCTCGCTTACTTGTGCTTCTTTGCGTTGTTCGTGTAACCTTATTATTTCTTTACGTATTTTCTTGTACATACTCTCTATACTATTGAGTGTCTTGTGCTTACCCTCGGCTATATTATCACTCCACCTGGTCAGGGTTCTCATTTCGGCCGGATCTTTGGTCGGATAATCTTGTTCCCTTATTAAACAATTAATCAGAAACTTTAATATCATGAGCTGGATCTCAGCTTTCCTTTGGGACATGGTTTCGCCAATACTTTCTGGATCATCCCCTGTACGGATGAAACGATACATTCTGTCTAAATCTTCTTTCATGTTCGGTAGGGTGACCAAATACTCGGACACCTGGCTTATACGTATGGAATATAGAACCATACTATCCTCGCCTGGAACTGGATCATAACCGCATTCAGTAAGAGCTCGTCGGATTTCTGCAACGGACTTATATTTGGGCGTACGCTGTAACGCACGTTCATGTAACTGGATTGTTCCTAGACGTCTACTTGGCGGCGGGGTACCAGGAGGACCTCCTCCTGCGGCCCCTATACTGGAATCATCGACTGATACTCTTCGTGCTGGCAGAGTGACTGATGTGGCGGGGATTTGTACTACTGGCTGGACCGGGGGTACCGTAGCAGGTACTGCAAGAGGTGCCCCGGTGACTGAAGGAGCAGGATTTACATTATTTACAGGAGCTGGTGGAACAGGATTTGCATATTCTGGGACTGTGTCGTCCAAATAGGACGAGAGAAAAATATCAGCTGCGGTCGGTTTGTGACGTAGCTTGGTCGGAACTAATGATGGCGGAAAATTACTGGATGCATCCGGGGTCGCTTTTGGCAAGCCCTCGGCAAGAAGAGGATACATACCCTTAATGAGGGCATTCCTCTGTCTGTCTGACTGTTCGGTTTTAACTCGTTCACCTATCTCGATTAATTCCCTTTCTTGTGCTCTTTCTATGGATTCTCTACTTAATTCTGACTTTCTGATTTCTTTTTCGGTTCTCTTATGAGATTCTTTGCGCCATAACTCGATGGCATCTTTCTGTGACTGTCTGGCTTTCTTTTTCCATAATACTTCTTCTACTCGCTTGATGCACTCGGCATCCCACGTACCTGATACGGGCCATTTATACTTTTCTTCTAACTGTTTGGTGTACTCCACCCATAAATCTAGATATAATATGGCACTTATGCCATGCTTCTGATACATAAAATGACCTGGACTGTCCCTAGGCGGGACAGGAACTGCTTCTTCTAACAGACCTTTTCTAGTTTTTAACTGACGTAGTTTGGAAAACAAAGGCATGACTGGACTGTAATCTAGACACAATACAATACACAATGAACACGATAATTACACCACTTTCACTCCACGACATTAAAATACATGAATGACATTTTAAAATAACAGTCTTGACAAAATACTACCTGGAATACTGAAAACAGGATTCATGAATTTTCTCGAGAACAGAACTGACTAGAACAGAAACTAGATGCACTGCTAAAACAGTACGAACTTACCGGTCTCATAAAGAGACACGTCAGGACCCGCATCCACCTAAGTGGACACTTCTTGTTGGATCTGTGTACCACCAAACCCACGGACCAGAGTCAATTAGATTGACCCTGTCTAGATACTACCCCAGCAACGGTACTCACCGGGCAGCAAGAACGGAAGGCCTCGGACTGGACTGGACTGCTTCGACGCCGGACGGACGAACTTCGGACTTCTGTTACGGGTGGGCCTCCGGATACCTCGGACCTTGGACTCTCGGCTTGGGCTCTGGTCGGGACTCGCCGCGTTCCTCCACCGCCTCGTCTGGATGCTGGACCGCAACCTCCGTCTCCTCCGTGGGCCTGAGGGATACTTGAAGCAGAAATATCTGCCGGTGCGCAGAAGAGTTCCGTCACGGCTGCAGAGGGTCAGGGGGCATACGTGGCTTCACCGGCGCGTGGGGAAAGGGCAAGTCCCTATTCGGGCGCCATTATGTGGTATATAAATAAATAATACCGGATCTATTTTTGACTGGATATAGTAATAACAGATAGCTCAATAAATAAGAGTCATGTTTCGAGGTAGTAGGAGTTTGCAGGTTTAATACAGCATAAGGACAGGAACAGGACAACCTGCACAGGACTAGGATGGCAGCGCTGCCGGGGGCAGGATCGGAATCGGCGTAACATTTAATAACAGTGCACAAGTATATATACTAAAACAGTTGCATTACAATACATACGATAGGCGGAGCAGTGGGTGTGGTCAATAGCAGTCGCGAAAGATAAGGGTGAAAGTGGGTGTAACAGGAGGCGTATACATAGACATGTGATGTAAACGTAACAGAATATGTCATAAATGGGGCGGTAACATGGAGGGGGCTACCTAAGGAGCCGGGACCTCTAACCTAGTGGTGCGCGCAAACTAACAATGACGTGTTACTAGGAGAAGCTGGGGGCTATGACTTCTGCGCTAGGAGCAGAGACTGAAGTCTGGAGAGTCAGGGCGACATGTACCTAAACACTATCTAGTATCTGATGTTTTAGAGAACATGTTGATATAAACTAAAAGGTATCGGGGTAAAGGCTAACAGACTCTAAGACTGGTGCATGCATTATTCTACATGTAGTGCGTGATGAGGAATATTAAATGACCATAAATACAGTATTTCTCTTACATGGAGACGTAAAGGCTAGACGATGACTGAAACTATTGATGCGATTCAGTAGCTTAGGAATGCAGAGAAGGAGGGCTGGACTGATAACTAGAATCATAACATACTTTTGGCAGACTAGCAGGCAGAACCAGGCCAAGCCGGGCACTGTGAGGCAGGAAGTAAGTGAAGGGTCAGGAATACAGGTGGGGGCTGTATCGCTCCTCAGCGAGGGCTCAGGAGACAGGAGCTGAATCTGGTGTCCGGGCCCTTTTGAGGCCTAGACACGGGGACTTTTCAATGAAATAACGTGCACACTGAGAAACGTGGCAACGTAACTTTACATAGGCCTAATACTCGTAGCTTTCACGAGAACTGGAGACTGGCATACTAGAGATGGACACAACTGTAATTGCGTCTTTAATCAAACATGGGGAATACATATGCATATTAATCATGCACACATAACATAAGATGGGGAACACGTAGGGACACAGAACATGGCAAAATTTACTTTTCCACAAGGCGAGCCCTTCATGTGCTGCTAAGATTAGTCCTAACCTGTGTTCCATGTTTGGGATTACTCTATCCTCCACTCCAGGGATTTGAGAAAACAGAACATTGTTTGCAGCAGTTATATATGAGTACTTGAGTGGAAAGCCTTTTGGAAGTGTTTTACCACTGTCTTTTAACAAAGCTTCTTCCTGCAGCCCCCTCTCCCCCACCCCTCAGTTCTTTCCCAGAGCGGGTAGACATTTAGGCAACTAGACCCCCAACCAGGAAACGACTAGCTTTAACTCAAGAGATAGCAAATGACAGGGGGGTGGCCCAGCCCAGCCTATGACAGCCCCTGACTGCCACAGACTGCCCGCCCTTTGCCCGGGCTTCGCTCGGCGTCCCGCTCGGCGTCCCGCTGAGCGTCAGGCGAGCTGTTAAATAACGGGCGTTGCAGGCGGGGGGCGTGTCTCACTGTGTGCGCGTCCGTGCACACCTGGGCAGCACAGGGACTCCTGGTCTTCAGAGTCCCTGCTTGCACACGCCCTCTGCTAAGTGTCCAATCTCCCCACAGCGATTCCAATCTCCCAAGCAGCCTTCACCCCTCGCCGCTGGCCGCAAAGCGGCACCCGTGAAGCGGTGGTATGCAAAGGGATAGAGGGCAGGCAGGGCAGCTATGTGGGTCCTCCAACAACCCCCTGGAACAGGTCAGCGTTTGGGCGACTGAGAACCCCACCCGAAAGTCACCCCATACCCGGAAGAACAAGACCCCATCCCCCAGCTCCACTGCACAGTCTCCTTCCTCCATCCCCCAGGTCAGCACACCACAGGGTCCCCCGCCACTCCCTGTCCCAGGTTCCTCCACCCACAGATACATCATCCCCAAAGTGCTCAGGCCCTCGCTAACTCCCACTTGCTCTTCCACTGGCACCACCACCAGTCTGTCTGTTACTGCAACTACTGTGGGGAGCGTGGCCCCCCCAGCTGTCCTGTCAACCTCACCTGTACCCCATTCCCACCATTCATGGAGTTACGCACTGCAGTGGAGTCCACAACCACCCAGGCTGACATGGGCACTGCAGTGGGGACCATGTCCACTACACCTGACCTGCCCACTACAGTGGTTCCAGCACCCACCCCATCAGAGTTGTGCCCCACAGTTGTGATGGCACAGACCATGTCAGACACCTCCACTGCAGTTGCCATTGACTCTCCTGCACCCACCACCCCTTCAGAGCCTCCTTCTGATGAGTCCTGATCCTGTCCCTGCGGTGCCTGGCCTGCCCCAAAAATGCCCCTCAGAAGAGATTTCCCCATTCCTTAGCAGTGCAGGCAAGCAACGGGTGACAGGTGTCACTCAGACCCTCTTTGGACTTTGTTTTTTGAGAGGACATTGGACTAAATTTAATTTTGGATTTTCCCTTTCAGATGTTAATTTGCTGAATAAAGCTTTTTTTGTTATCCTCGTGCATTTGATTTAGCTGTACATATTGTTGATGCTGTTTACCCTGACCTTGCTGTGATGATGCAGGATTTACAAATGTCTGTTACTGAGGTGTTGATGTGGTGTAATCCATGTGGACCACGAGATATGTTTCCTGTTCAGGTTGATATCCATGTCATCCTTTGCAGCTGACTGGGTGTGTCATGATTAACTAATTTTGGACTGGGATGTTAACATTTCATTGGCATGGCCACATCTGTGGCTTGCACCCATGCACATACGATGTGCATCACATTGTACAATTTGACACTTCCCCTGACTGTTGTCCCTTCTCCACTGTACATGCAGGTGTGGGCATCATTGGTGTACACTCAACTGTGTCCTCTGTGCAACTTGGTAGACATATGTATTGTCTATGTGCAGGAGACTTAAGGGGCAGTACCGTACTCAGGCGTATGTCGCCAGTGCCTACATTGGGTGGTAAATGATGGTTAACTGAACAAGTGTTGTGCTGACATGTCCAGGAATCATACATACTGTTTGGCATGTGCTGCTATTTCCATGATGACACTGACCTTGAGGTCACAGTGCTAATGGGGGATTTTCACCCTTTGCCACAATGCTCAACTTTAGCTGCAGTTTGTGTCCACACATTTTACATTGGATGTACACACTGATGGGGGTTTTGAACACATTGGCCCAGTGCTATTTCAAAGCTTGACCTGTGAAGCCCACACCCAGGTGTTGTTCACACATGTGATGGTAGTTACATTATGTGTCGTAAATCAAATTCACTGTTGGGGGTATTTGTCCGGCACTACACACTGTTGGCATGATGTAGTGGGGAAATGTATTTGGCTGACGTACCTGTGGTTGATGTTTGATGATGTGTGACACATCATCCACCCTATGGGTGGGGGTGTCAATATTGTCAGACACACTGACCCTTATGGGTGTGTGAGGCAGTAGTGATGGGCAACATACCCCTATGGGTGGTGTGGCAGTGTGGGTGGGAAACATGCCCCTATGGGTGGTGTGGCAGTACTGGTGGGCAACATGCTCCTATGGGTGGGGTGGCATTCGTGATAGGCAACATGATACATATGGGTGGGGTGGCATCAGTGATAGGCAACATGACACATATGGGTGGGGTGGCAGTATGGGTGGGCAACATGACCCTATGGGTTGGGTGGCAGTATGGGTGGGCAATATGTCACTATAGGTAGGGTAGCAGTATGGGTGGGCAACATGCCCCTATGGGTTGGCCAGCAGTATGGGTGGGCAACATGTCCCTATGGGTGGGGTGCAGTATGGGTGGGCAACATGCCACTATGGGTGGGGTGACATTAGTGATAGGCAACATGACACATATGGGTGGGGTGGAATCAGTGATAGGCAAGATGCCTCTATGGATGGGGTGGCTTTAGTGATAGGCAACATGACACATATGGGTGGGGTGGCATCAGTGATAGGAGACGACCAAATCTTGCTACCATCCAAGAGGTTCAAACTGAAAGACTCATCACCTTTGAAGAATCTGCAGTGAGAAAAGAAGGACTATGCAACAAAGCCATGGAACTTGTGCCTCTTGAAGCCCAAATAACAGTTCGTCAAGAAACTCCCGTCTACAATGATGTAGCATCTGACTATACTAACATGTCAAGGAAACAAGCAGCTCCAGCGATTTCAAAGAATCCGGATGCAATAGCAACAATTGACAGAACTTTGATTCCTTTTCAGAGGATTCCAGTGAGCCTGAAACAATGCTAACAATTTTGGATTGGGTTAGGTGTACTTTTTTTCCTACTATGGCTCATTCTTGTTTTAAGTTTGGGAAAGCTGATAGGTGGAAAATATAGTAAAATGGACACAGCAAGTAAGAACATCAACTTGCTCCTGAAACCACACAA
This sequence comes from Lissotriton helveticus, assembly GCF_964261635.1. Classification (NCBI taxonomy): domain Eukaryota; kingdom Metazoa; phylum Chordata; class Amphibia; order Caudata; family Salamandridae; genus Lissotriton; species Lissotriton helveticus. The sequence goes on from NC_136059.1 coordinate 56,549,828, forward strand.
ATCATCTCATCGTGAACAAAGAGACCTGTCATCAGTGAACATCACAGCCGTTCCTCTACCTAGTGGAATAGCATGGGCTAGAACTGATTATGACATTTATGGCCCTGTCGAGCTGCTGAAAATTCCACACCAATTTAAGGTTTCCTTGAGCAATTTTGTTTCACTGAGTACATTTTCTAATGATTGGGACTTTAAGACTGTTAATAACATGATGGCAGACTTAGAAATGTCAGCAACATTTGCAAAACATGAATACTTAGAAGGTTCATCGAATTATGAGGAAATTTATTGTTTTAATCATTTTGGTCATCATTATTTGTACAAATCTGCAAATCCTGGAAATGTGTTAACTTATAATCAATGGGAACATTGTCCAACACCTCCAAAAGGTAGCTATAAAACATTCTATAAGACATTTCCATACTTTACAGGTTTTAATGTCACAAATCCAGAAAGTTTTTACTTTAAAAATGTTAATAAGACAGGCATGAAAAGTATGTTAACAAATACTAAAGAAATGTATTCTGCTGCCTGTTATGCTCAATTGTCCATATTAGGCTTTGACTTTTGGAAAGACAACTTTGAGACAAAAACAGTTTGGGGCACAAAAGACTGGCAGGTACAAGGTTTAGAAGCATTGTTCAGAGCCTGCATGGATGTATGACGTTACAATGCATACCTTTACAACGCCTACCTTTACAACGCATTTTTTACACCGCAACATCCATTACAACGCACACCATTACAACGCATGCCATTACAACGAATTCTTTGAAACTACCTTTACAACACATTCCACTACAACGCATACTACATTTACAACGCATACCATTACAACGCATTACATTACATTGCATGTAAGGTAAGTGTTCGATAGTGTAGGGGTAAAAATTACTATTCTAACTCCAGGGGGTGCAACAGTAGGGTAAGTGTTGGATAGTGTAGGGGTAAAAATTACTATTCTAACTCCAGGGGGTGCAACAGTAGGGTAAGTGCTGGATGGTAAGTTATGCGTTGTAATGGCATGCGTTGTAATGACTGCATTGTAATGCCATGCATTGTAGTGGTGTGCATTGTAGTGTCATGCGTTGTAATGGATTTTGGGTTGTAAAAGCTTCGTTGTAATGGTAGTGCGTTGTAAAAGTTGCATTGTAAAGGTTGTATACCAGCCTGCATCATCCCAGAAAAAATACTGTTCTTAAATGAAACTGTTCAACAGACATCTTGTCTTGGCATGGCTAAGATAAAATATTTAAACAAACAGTCCATACCTAAGCCCACACCTGATAATAATAGAACTATAGATGAGGAGGTAGACGTAAATTATATTTTACAATGAAACAGAACTAATGCTGAATGGAAACAATGGTTAATCTGGCCCACAGACATGAATAACTGTCAAGATAGATTCCTGAACAAGACACAAGGGCTAACAGTAACTCGGCCAGATCCAAGATATGACCAGAGACAACATCCAGGGATAATAACAACTTAGAGTGTAGGAAAACTGTGCCTTGAACGGCTAAAAAAATCCACACTCCCCGAAATAAAACAACACTTAACTTTACTTAAAAATGACATTGACTTACGAGAATTCTTACTTGGAGCTCGCAAACCACGTCATAAACGTTTCAGATACACCAGTATTTACACTACTTACAATGAAGCATGGAAAGTCACACAAATGGAAACTGCAGAACGAATATGGGAAATTGATTGTATTTATTTAGAGACAGCTCTCTCTGTAGTTGACAATGGGTTAACAACTCTGTCGTCCAGAATGTATTCTTTGGACAGCATCGTATCCTCTGTCATAGATATAATGGAACAGGACTTGCTAGTGCTACAACATGGCCAGTCTCAATTACGTTCTATAATGCTGGTAGGCTGGACGTTACAAAACCTTCGTTCTGGTTACGTGCCTTGGCATCTAATCAATACTATATCATTGTTTACTGTCTTTAACCTTACAGATAAACAATTCTCTTTGGTACAGAGGGGAGCAGACTATACAGTGCTGAGCATATAAAAACTGGAGAGATTACCATTAACCGTTTCTGAGAAATCAGCCCTTGAATGGATTATACATGACACCATCACAATACCAGTGACGATATTCCAGTTTCTGTATTGCTTAAAACACATACAAGCAGGCCAGTGTGAAAGGTTGGGTAAAGAGTACATAAAGTCGACCTGGGATTTACCATACACACACAAATATTGGAGGGGGAAAAGGAGGTGTTTCTTAGTGGTAAAAACTGCAAAACAACATTGAGCGGAACACTTCTTTGTCAAGGCATTAATGTACATGGAGCCTGTGATGGTTCTTCAAACAACTTATCATGCCACCTGCAGGGTTCCCCGGCAGCAGTGATAGATCCAATTTTTAGGCAGCTTTCCCAAGGAAGCTACATAATGCTGAATGATCACAGCTGTTGTGGAATGATGCCAGGGAAAGCCTATCTCGTCAGTGTGTCAACAAGGGTCACTTGTTGTATGCAAGTATTGTTTCCCAAAACTAAGACAGACGGAGAGTCGCCACTATGGCCTTCACTAAACTGTGGTAAATAAAATATTACCCTGGCTGAATTTCTAGGCATTAACAAATATCATGCATCAAATGAGAGACAGGATCCGTGGTGTCCAAGTTAAAATGGGCTTTATTCCAATAACTCGAGTCAAAGGGAGAATATGTTCCATCACCACTGAGGTTCAGGAAGAGTAATCTAACATTTAATAACAATGAACAGCATATATACATTTTACTCCTTGTACATAGGGAGGAGCGCTCCAGGCAGAGCAAGAAAGAAAGAGATAAGAGCATGTGGGCGTACACTTGATGAGTCATAGGTAGATGATAGGTAGATGTCATAGGTGGGTGGGTACTTAGGGGAGGAGTTTGCATGACCAGCTGGAACTCTGCCCTAATTGTGCAACTTTGAGCATGGCGTGCAATTGACGTGTAACTGGGAGGAGAGCTGACTTTCGGCCTAGCAGAGACATCTCTTGTGTCAGGGCGAAAAGCACATCTTGTACAATCTGATATGATAGGGGATGTATTGTCTGAAGCAAAAGGTTGTTCACCACTAAGAATCAGAAAAGCATATATTTCTCCGTTCATTGCATGGGGGCTGAGACAGAGAGCTAGGCCTTATCTGTCGCGAACGGGTTCTGTTTACATTTCCTCACCGGGCAGGGATGCCACTCTGTACAGCAAAACAGATAACTGTTATTCATAACACTGTCTTGGCAGAAGTTCAGAAAGTGGTTCAACCACAATAAAATAAAGGGCTCAGTACGATATTTATTTAAAAATGCACAATGCAGAATGCAAAATACATGGGCCTTTATTTTAGCTTAACGTTTGGGAGACTTTGATGACTTGACTTGCAGGACATGTTTGCAGAGGCCTAGTGATTCAGGCCACTACGAGAAATATGCATGGGTGACATGCACATGAATGTAACATAGGGTATATGTAGTGGACATTATTTGGTCAGGCAAAATATCATTATCCTCATTCCCTCCTTGTCACCTACATAACCCTTCAGGATACATCTATATTCATGAGACCGTATAGCTGATCATACAGAATCATTTCTTCATCTTTATCCTTTGTACATATGGATGGGGAACGCAAGCAGTGGCACAAAGGCTGCAAATCGCCAGGCCACACTGCAGACAGTGATAGTATCATGGCAAACTGCTCCTGGATCAAGTCGCCAGGGCAGATGCAGTCACATTCACTACTGCTTCAAGGGTTCTTGTTAATTTGCGTATCAGTTTACTATTTTGGACGGGGCCAACAAAGAAAAAGAAACCTTTGTTGAAATCTGTATATTGCTCCCACGCTGTTTCTGTCTGCTATATAACAAGTTCCACCCTAGTCTAAGGGCAGATGTACATAAGCTGTCTGACCGCAAATGAAATAGGTATGGCGTAACGTTTTGAAAGAAGGAAGTCCTTCTGAGAGTGAAGTTCCCTGTAAATAGCTCCTTGTAAATATGGTTTATGGAGAGCATGTCATTATTATAACTTGCTGAGTTTCTTGTAAATATGGCTTGTGAATAGCGCCATGTGGTCAAGGTTTGTGCAGAGTATGTTGTCATTACGTTAGGCAGGAGAGAGCTGGATCTCTTTCAAGTGCTTGGAGAAAACGTTTTGAAGATGTTTTGTTTTAACATGCTGCTTAACAAGGTGTTGAGGGATTTTGGCGTTGTTTGGCGTTTTCGGGGGGGGGGGGTGTTTTTGAGCGGAAATTCGTACCCGTTCCAGTGGAGGGATTCGGCTGTTTTTTGGTGAGGATGTAGGGCATCGCTTGGACTACTGTGATGCCAAATTTGAAAAGATTCTGAGCCGTGGAAGTGGAGGAAAAAGCATGTCTTGTGCGGAGGCGCGATTTGCCATGTTATCCAATGGGCGTGTTTTCCTAAATCTATTTCGGCAGTACTCCCTTTGTTTTCTGATAAGGGGGTAGTTGGCCACATACCAAGCACTCAGTTGCATTGCTGGTCTGGCTGGTCACGTATGCATACTGGATGAATGTATATGTGAGGAAATGAAAAAGAAAACATGTAGCAATAAACTAACACCGATTATAACAATGCACAGAATAAAATAATGATCAAGGTAACAATCCATCTGCTGCGTAATGTCTTGCAGTATTATTCCTTTTTATCTCTCATCTTGCTATTCTCATATGTGATCTTATACATGTCAGAAACTGGTCTAACCGATTCACCACCGGGTGGGCTTAAACAATTAAACTACGTCTGACTTACTAGATCTAAGTTTAGACCTATACTCTTGCTGAGGGGTCATTTCAAGCAAAGGCGGCACAAAGTCTGTTGTGTCATTAAAGTCAATGTTCTTTTCGAATGTTCCACATTGTCCAAAATAGTGCTTAACGTGATGGGCATGGATCCAGCCCTTGCGTCCCTCCACTTTCAGTGCGGTCCTCGTGGTAAGAAGCACCAACTTCGGGGTCTTCCAGCGCGGCTCGAGGGGGCTGGAACGATCAAAATTCCGGATGCACCCATAGTCCCCTGGGACTATGGCGTGTTCCTTGACCTGGGTGTTGTCAGGGAAGGCGGCAGCAACCTGTGAACGACAAGAGAGTAGTGCAGACATCAAGGAAGCCAGGTAATTTGTCAGCATGTTACTGTCAACATCAGTTATCTTTCTGGGCATAGGCGTACCCCACATATTTGGCGGTCTACCGAAGACCACTTCATACGGAGATAGGCCTGTTCTGGAATGTGCTACCATACGCATGTAAAAAAGGGCAACCGGCAAGGCTACCATCCAATCCACGCCTTTCTCTGCACAGATCTTTGCTAATTTTGTCTTGAGGGTTTGATTATGTCTCTCTACAAGGCCTGCTGCTTCTGGGTGTCTGACACAATGGAACTTCCATGTGTAACCTAACAGAAGGGACACTTGTTTCATTAATTCAGAGGAGAATGGCTGGCCGTTATCTGAATAGATCACCCGAGGTTATCCATACCTGGGGAAATACTCGCGCACTAACTGTCTGGCTGTTGTTACAGCAGTATAATCTGGAACTGGATAAGCTTCTGTCCATCTAGATAGTGCACACACTACCACCAAGACATACTTGTAACCTCTACATCTGTCCATTTGGATATAATCCATCTGGAGAACCTCAAAAGGGTGGTCAGGAGGATGAAATCCGCCTTGTTCCACCGGGATGCCTTTACCTGGATTGAACTGACAACAGATCATACATGTTCGTACTTTCTGCTTCGCTGCGGCACGCATGTGCTTGTTAAACCAGATGTTCTGTAAGCTGTCTAACATTGCTTTTTCTCCCAAGTGTGCTGGACTGTGTGCTGTGTTGATGATTACTTGTACCATAGAATCTGGTAGAAACCATGTGCCTTTTCCCTTAGTCATCCAACCTTGGTCAGTCTGGACCCCTCCTTGTTCAGTCCATTTCTTTATCTCATCTGCAGTGGCATGTGTCTGTATGTCGAGCACGTCTTGAGTGGGATCCCTGACTGTCATACATGTTGTCAGTAATGGTACCTCTGTCCTTGCCGTGTCTGTTGGTGTCTGGGCTGTAAGTCTAGCTGTTCGATCTGCCAGGTAATTACCCTGGGAAATGGTGTCTGTAACTTTGGTGTGAGCTTTGCACTTCAGGATAGAAATGGCTGTAGGTAAATGTATGGCTTCTAACAGGGCTTGAATAAGCTGGCCATGCTGAATCTTGGTCCCATGGGAGGTCAGGAAACCTCTCTCCCTCCATAAGACCCCGAAATCATGAACAACGCCAAAGGCATATTGCGAATCAGTATAAATGTTTACTTTCAAGTGCTTAGCTCTTATGCAGGCTTGTGTCAGAGCGATGAGCTCTGCTGCTTGTGCTGACAATGTGTCTATTTTCTGTGTCTCTATGACTTCTTTATCAGTGGTCACAGCATAGGCCGCTACTAACTCTCCTGCACTCGTTCTCATGCATGATCCATCTACATAGAGCGTTAAGTCTGGGTCTGAAAGTGCAATATATGTCAGGTCTTGTCTTGGTTTCGTCACTATATTCATTAGTTCCACACAGTCATGTGATGGTGCATTTACTGTACTTGAGGGCAAAAGTGTTGCAGGATTCAGAATATTACAACGTCTGATCTCTATGTGTGGTTGAAATAATGTCAGTTCATATCCTGTCAGTCTTGCTACAGTCAAGTGTTGTGTCTGAGTTCTGTTTAAGAGAACCTCCACTGCATGTGGAACCTGTACTGTCAGAGGGTGGCCCAATACTATTGAATCACTTTGTCTTATGGCTAGGGCTGTTGCTGCAACTGATTTCAGGCATGCAGGCAGAGCCTGGGCCACTGGGTCTAGCGTGCTAGAAAAATAAGCACAAGGCTTGTGTTTTCCTGCTTGATCTTGTGTGAGAACAGATAACGCTGTTCCTTCTCTTTCAGTTACAAAAAGCATGAAAGGTTTGCTGTAACATGGAGTCGCTAACACTGGCGCTTGACATAAAGCTCTTTTTAATTCCTCGAATGCCAAGGTGTGTTCTTGTGTCCAAGGGAGGACAGTCCCCCCTGCCTCCTGTGTAGTTAACTGTATGAGTGGTTTGGCTAGAAAGGCATACTGGGGAATCCATTGCCTACAGTATGAAGCGAGGCCAATAAAGGCACGTACTTCCTTTTGTGTCTTGGGCTGTGAAAGGTTAGCAATGAGCTGTATACGTGCTTGTGTTAGCTGTCTCCCCTCTTTGGAAAGCAAGTGTCCTAGGTACACTACTTGCTTTTCACAGAACTGCAACTTCGAAGGGGACACCTTGTGCCCCTTGTCAGCCAGAAAATGTAAGACTGTCAGTGATGCATTTTCACATTCTTTTTCTGAACGTGCTGTAATCAGGATATCGTCCACATACTGTATTAACGCAGTGTTGGAAGGCATGTGAATGCTGTCTAGCTGTCTCTTCAGAGCCTGACTGTAAATACTAGGGCTTTCTGTAAAACCTTGAGGAGCTCTTGTAAAGACAAAGCTACGACCCTTTAATGAAAATCCAAACAGGTACTGGCTGTCTGGGTGAATGGGAACACTAAAGAAAGCGTTCTTCAAGTCGATAACAGTAAAGTAAGTAGCCTCTGAATCAATAGCAGTCAACAATGAAGAAATGTCTGGCACCACTGGATATTGTGGTACTACACATTTGTTCAATTCTCGCAGGTCAATAATCAATCGGTACACTGGCAGTACACTAGGATCAGATCTTTTAAGGATAGGAATGACAGGTGAGTATAATACATTTGAGACTGTCTCTACCACTACCCCCGTGCAATAAATTCGTCAACTATTTTCAGTAATGCTGTTTCGGCGTCTGGTGGTAACTTGTATTGTCTAATACGTGGAAGTACTACTCCTGCTTTGAGTGTGACATGGTGAGGCGTAATGTCCATGTAACCTACGTCAGTCGGTCCTTGTGCCCACAGGATCTGTGGCACGTTCTTGAGTCTGTGGTCAAAATTAGTCAGTACATAATGTCCCTTAAAATCAGGTAAGAACAGGCGTACTCCTTCTGGAGAACAGCAGATAACTGCTCCTAGATCTTTTAATGTCTTCATACCAAGTAAGTTTTCTGGACATGACTTAGTAAGTAGCAAGTCAGTGGTACGTGACAGTGGACCAACCCCTAGGGAGACTGGTTTTGATACTTCATTAACAATAGGCTTTCCTGAAAATCCCAGGGAAACATTCTGTGAGCCTGAGAGAGGTGCCCCTGGAACCTCGTCATGACTGATGGTAGTTCTGCTCGCCCCTGTGTCAATCAGAAACTTTCGATCCTGACCTAGAACACGACTATGTACATACGGACCCTCTTGATCTACAGGAAGCTCAATAAGGGGCAAGCCTACTTCCCTCTCGAGGCTGTTTCATGAGAACTGTTGATATTCTGGATAGTCAGACTGTGTGTGCTGATACATTTGTGGTGTGGCATGAACAGGCGGTGGTGGAGGATAATTCGCTACTGTCTGTTGCGTGTTCTGTTGCGTGTTATTCTGTCTAGGAGTGTACTGTCGCTCTTTTGTCTTGCCTGTAGCAATGTTGTGTTTTAGAACAGTGCAGTCCTTTACAAAGTGACCTGGTTGTTTGCAATAGTTACAGTTCCCTTTGACAGGTGTCGTGTTATGTTTGTTTGAAGTCGCCGGTACCGTCTGGGCAACCAGCACCTTCATTTTTGTCTCTTTCATGCGTCTCTTTTCATGATCCTGCTCTTCTCTAATCCTATTCTGATGATACTGTAGCATCTGTAACATTTGTGAAGGGCTGTATGCTTGCCAAGTACTCTCAACCTTCAGTACTCTATTCTTGATCTGGGGTAAGGAATTCTCTACTAATTTGCTCACAAAAAGATGTGGAAATGACTCGCTACCAGGCTTAAGGCCACTATTAATAGTAAAACATTTCTCAAATCTAGAATAGAAATCACTAGTGTCCTCGTCTTGCTTTTGTTTACATGCTGAAATAGCATCCCAATCTTCCTTTTTAGTAATCAATAATCTTGGCAAAACTTGTATCAGGAATTCAGGTAGTTCTCTAGCTCTATCTCCAAGACCAACTCCTGGGAGCCTGCCCTTCACTTCTGTTTCCAATGCATCCCAACTTAACTTTTTCTCACCCACTTCCCAGTCTTTTTCCTTAAGCTTTTCATAAATCCCTGCAGGTAACAGTACTTTTAATAGCTTCAGAATGTCAGCGTATGTATAATCTCCTATGCGGAGGATGTCTTTTAATTCACGGTGAAATCCCCCTGGGTCTTTATCATGACAAGGCAACATCTTTTTCATTTCAAGAATCTCTAATTTCGTTAAGGGGGTGTAAACATACACTCGTTGTAACTCATTGGCCGCATTCTTAACGGGATGAACCTCTCGTAGGGGGTTCAGTCTGTCTATGTGTACGTTATGTCTGTCATGGTGTAAGACTGGAGGCATGTATGTAGTCAGAGAATCTATGTACTTATGTCGTTGATCCAGGATTACATTAATTAATTCAGTACCTAAACCTGTTCATCTATCTAGTAAAATGTCGTCAAGTATTTTATGCAAGTGACCAGGATCAGAATGCTGACTTTTATACAACGTTATCAAGTGCTGAACCATGTAAATACCAGCCAAACGCTGTTCGTTCGGTGGAAGGCTTAAGAAAGTCTGAGCCACTATATCACTGCTATATATATTGGCATTGGACACCCACTGGGTGGCTGACCGGGCCAACTCTATTTCGTGTTGTGTGGGAGGTCTCTCACTCCCTATCCATTGTTTCAGTGCTTTCTCAGTAGCTTGGAATAGAGCTTCAAGGGAATACCTTTCTTTTATAGCTGGCCCCTGTTTACGGTAATCAAGGCACTTGGGTCTGTCAAACTGTCGCGCTTTTCCTACATAATTCATTTTGTCTTTTGGCTCATCTACTTCTTCTGTTGATAACTCACCATTTTCCTCAGACTCTTTTCTGTGCCTTTCTATTATTTCCTTTCGTATTTTCTTGTACATGGCATCTATCTGTCCCTGTTTCTCATGTCTACCGGCATCTATGTGATCACTCCATTCTATCAATCCTGCTTTTACATCTCCGTCCCCTTCGTCCTGTTCCCTGATCAGGCAGTTAATAATAAAACGTAAGACATGGTTCTTAACCCCTACTTTTCTCTGTGCCATGGCTTGTGCTATACTATCTGGTCCCTCCCCCGTTCTAATAAAACGATACATGCTATCTAGGTGATCTTTCATGTCTGATAATGTCTCTAGATATGCAACAGCTTGTCTTAGTCTACGTGAAATCACGACCATTGAACCCTTTCCTGGTTCTGTATCATATACACAAAATGGAATGGCTGCATCTACAGTAGGCACCCCTCCCACTGCCCCGGGACCTACGTTATCTTTTGCTAGCTGCTGCTGAAGTTGCTGGAGCTGATCTGCTGCTGGGGGTGGAGGAAAACCTGCATTAACGTAGTCCGGGAGGGAATCGTCTAGATACGAGGAAATGAATGCTTCAGATGCTGTCGGCTTTATTCTATGTACTCTATATGGTACAGGTGGTGGCGTTCGAGACGTACTGGATCTTTCTGAGGTGGTCACTTTAGCTAGTTCTTCTGACAGAACGGGATAAATACCATTAACAACGGCGTTTCTTTCCCTATCAGTCTGTTCTGTTTTGACACGTTCCCCCTCCTCCCGCAGTTCCTTTTCTCTGGCTTTTTCCCCAGCTTGTCTAGTTCTATCTGCTTTATTCAATTCTTTCTCTGTTCTCCTATGTGACTCTTTGCGCCACAATTCGATGGCATCTTTCTGAGAGGGTCTTGACTTCTTTTTCCATAGCGCTTCCTCCACCCTCATAATACATTCAGGATCCCATGTACCCGAGATTGGCCATCTATACTTTTCCTCCAGGTCCTTGGTGTAGTCTACCCATAAATCTAAAAACAAAATGGCGTCTAATCCATGCTTATTATACATATAATGACCAGGTGTGTCTCTAGGCGGGATGTTAACTGGTTCTTCTAGTATACCTATTCTGGTCCCTATCTGACGTAACTTTGAAAACAGTGGCATGTTTGAAACCAATATTCACAAAAATAGACTGAAACAATCAACAATCATTCACACACAAACAAATATTAAACACTAAAACAGTTACAACCTAAACTGATACAGAGAGCTAAACATGTACTTGAAAAACTTTATGCACTGAAATACAGTACAACCATACCGGTCTCAGAAATGAGACACGTCTTGACCGTTTCCACGTTTAACCGTGGGCCCGTACTTTACCGGTCTCACGTGAATGAGACACGTCTTTACCGCACCCACGTTTACCATGGACACGTCTTTAATCTTGATGCATTCCCCATAGTGGTACTCACCGGGAAGCAGAATCTTGAAACTTAAAGGCCTCGGACTTCTACGCATGCGCCTTGGAACAGGTGGACCTCTGGAGACCTCGGACCTTGCTCTCTCATGGGCTGGGCTCTGGGTTGAGACGATCCGCTTTCCTCACCGCCTCACATGGATGCCTGGTCGCAGTCCGTCCTCCTCCTGGGCCTGAGGGAGTAGCGGGTAATCCCAATGGCGTGTACACTTTAAAGTCCGTCACGGCTGTGGAAGGGGGCAAACACTAGACCTACAGACTCCGGCGAGTGGGGAAAGGGACATGTCCCTGTTCAAGGGCGCCAATTATGTGGTAAATAAAATATTACCCTGGCTGAATTTCTAGGCATTAACAAATATCATGCATCAAATGAGAGACAGGATCCGTGGTGTCCAAGTTAAAATGGGCTTTATTCCAATAACTCGAGTCAAAGGGAGAATATGTTCCATCACCACTGAGGTTCAGGAAGAGTAATCTAACATTTAATAACAATGAACAGCATATATACATTTTACTCCTTGTACATAGGGAGGAGCGCTCCAGGCAGAGCAAGAAAGAAAGAGATAAGAGCATGTGGGCGTACACTTGATGAGTCATAGGTAGATGATAGGTAGATGTCATAGGTGGGTGGGTACTTAGGGGAGGAGTTTGCATGACCAGCTGGAACTCTGCCCTAATTGTGCAACTTTGAGCATGGCGTGCAATTGACGTGTAACTGGGAGGAGAGCTGACTTTCGGCCTAGCAGAGACATCTCTTGTGTCAGGGCGAAAAGCACATCTTGTACAATCTGATATGATAGGGGATGTATTGTCTGAAGCAAAAGGTTGTTCACCACTAAGAATCAGAAAAGCATATATTTCTCCGTTCATTGCATGGGGGCTGAGACAGAGAGCTAGGCCTTATCTGTCGCGAACGGGTTCTGTTTACATTTCCTCACCGGGCAGGGATGCCACTCTGTACAGCAAAACAGATAACTGTTATTCATAACACTGTCTTGGCAGAAGTTCAGAAAGTGGTTCAACCACAATAAAATAAAGGGCTCAGTACGATATTTATTTAAAAATGCACAATGCAGAATGCAAAATACATGGGCCTTTATTTTAGCTTAACGTTTGGGAGACTTTGATGACTTGACTTGCAGGACATGTTTGCAGAGGCCTAGTGATTCAGGCCACTACGAGAAATATGCATGGGTGACATGCACATGAATGTAACATAGGGTATATGTAGTGGACATTATTTGGTCAGGCAAAATATCATTATCCTCAAAACATCTCTTCTATGCGAATGGATACTTTAAGCAGAATGAAAGCCATTCTTTTACAAAAAACTGTGCCACTAACCTCGTCTAGAGAGACGTATGATCTACAAGTTGCAAGGTCCATGCATTGTTTTCAACAAACTGCCCCATACATTTCGCAGAAATATTAGGTCGTATCTTAAACATGTCTGATACCAGCGGTATTGTACCTGTATTTAAGGCAATTTTTTTCGGGACTGTTACCACCCTTTGAAGCAGTCCTGGGCATTTTCCCTAACTTTGTCCACTCTCTGTTAGGCGGCCTGCCTCTCATTTTGGGACTCGTAGCAAGGAAACTATTTCTATTTCTTCTGCTTCGTTATGGCAAGTCCAGACACCAGATATACCCAAATTACCATGTGGAATGCTCTTCTGGCAATGGAGTATCGTGAAAGAATAACACAGATCCTTGGCTTGGCTCGTTTGGGAGATCTGAATACCACATGGTTCCTGTCATTCAGACCAATCTGGCAAGATTGCATCTTACCTGTTCTACGATGCCTACTTTGTGGAGAAGAATGCGTGTTAGATATCTGTCTGATATCTGTCTGATACTTCCATCAGCAACGCCAAAGGATGTGGAGCTTTACTGGGGCCGGTAACGGTTCATGTATTGTGTTGCCCACAACAGCTACCAATCCTGATGACCGCATGCATTGAGATCTCACCGGCAATACCAGCTGAAGGTGTGCTACGCGGACCAACAGGTACACAGGTACTATCTACTGCGAACATTGCTAATGCGACTGACGCTGACGGCGATGCTTCTCATCTGTGTACGATTGATCTACTTAATGAAGTGGTTCAACTTTCATCTACTGTGGTAGACAATTTCTTTGCCAGCTTCGACAAATTCATGTTTTCTCCTGACACCGAGAATAGCACACAGCGTTCTTTCAACTCTGAAATTCGACCTTCACTTTTTTCAAAAGAAAGCTTCTAACTTTGGAACTCCTTTTTGATTTGACTTTTTCCAAACACAATGAACCATGGCACAAAGCAATCTGCTTAAAGTATAACTATTCTTAGAGAACAAGAATTCTTTGAATACTTCCTAGAAACAATATGAACCTACTGAGAGCTATTTCATAAATATAATTTTGTGATTCATTTAGTTAGCATTCGCGATATGATATTATGTGCTTACGATGAAATTATTGCTTTAATGCGTTCCGTAGAAATGTTCATTTTTCGAGTGCAACCATTACACTAGCATTTTTTATGTATTTTTAGGTGGGATTGTAAACATGCTATAGATTATATATTTTCAATCAATCAATCAATACATTTGTAGAGTGCGCTACTCACCCGTGAGGGTCTCAAGGCGCTGTAGGGAGGGGGGTGCCGCTATTGCTCGAATAACCAGGTCTTGAGGTGTTTCCTGAAGGTGAGATGGTCCTGGGTCAGTCGTAGGTGTGCGGGGAGGGAGTTCTATGTCTTGGCTGCCAGGTAGGAGAACGATCTTCCTCCGGTGGTGGTTCTGCGAATCCGTGGAACGGTGCTTGAACTTAGGTTTTAGTGCTTGAACTTAAGTTGAACATAATAGCGTGGAGTGGGTGTTGTATAACATTTTAGGACCCTATTGTAATTTTCCCGATTTATGCCCTAATATAGGTATAAATCACCATATCCTTAAATAGGCATAGAAATCATAACCATATTTAGACATAGCTCATGCAGTCCAAATACGGCAGGGCTACTTCCACTAGTTCCGAAAATCCACTACGATTTCTTGGAAAACTCGGCTTCAGCAGCTAGGGACTTTCCCTTGCTCGAATACTGACTTGTCCAAGAACTCATGGAGTTTTCAAAGAACTGAAACTCTTTGATGACATTATTATGTCCACCTTTACATCAAACTCGGCACCTTCAAGGTATAAATATGCCCACACTTGCCATAGCAGTTCAACTATCTACTAGCCCGACGCATCCTGCTACAGCAAGTGACGAAGGAAGCCGACCCTCCAGCAGATGCACTGAGAGAGACGCTGTCTTTTCTCCTGCCGAGAAATCCAGCTCCAGTGTTTCCAAGCTACCCTTGCGGGTTGTTGGGAAATCGAGTCCTGAGATTGACCTTCTTCATTCTAAACCAAGGTACAGAGCTGATTAGACCCTAAGAGAAATCTTGGATAGATTCTTGGCAAATAATACTGAATTCATACTACACCTCACTTACTTCTTCCCTTGTACTAAGCTTAGGTTAGGTACATCGGGGTAGGCGTATTTTAGAAGCACCAGCTGAGTACTTTTTAGCCTCTGTTATTTATGTATGTATGGGCTTGCTTCGAGCCCTTCGAAAAATCTTGCCGTTACTTCCCTTGGGAGCCAGAGCAGAAGTGGTGTGTAGTTCCATTCTCAGTAGGTTAGACTACTACAACGCACTGCTTCTGGGAGCTCCTAAGACTCTGATTTTTAAGCTGCAGAGGATTCAAAATATGGCTGCCAAATTGGCTCTATCTCGCCCACGCTCTGCATCTTCATCTGCAGCGCTAGCTGACCTCCATTGGCTACCTGTCCAGCAGCGGACTGCCTTTAAGGCTCTATGCCTTGTTTTTAGGGCTCTGCATGGACTGGGTCCAATGCCGCTCCAAAACCTCTTCTCCTGGTATCAAGCTGCCAGACCTATGAGATCCTCCTCAGCGTTCCTGGTGACGGTTCCCAGGATTAACAGAGTGAGGATGGGTGGCTGTGCCTTCAGCTTCACGGCCGCCACGTTATGGAACACTCTACCTCTGGAGCTGAGGAGCAGACAAGATCTGATCTCTTTCAAGAAGGACCTTAAGACTCACCTCTTTCCAAGAGCAATGTAGTGTATTTCTTCTGATGGATTGAGATGGTCTCAGTGCCAGGATACCCTTTGGGTGACAGTTGCGCTTAACAAGTATCTATACATATCTATAAATACATGTATGTATTTATCTATGGTCTAGGAACCATACAATGCTCTTACAGTATTATTTTATTCTACTCTTTTTACTGTATGAACTATATTTTTCTACCAGTTTTACGATTGTAGCAGTTCATTTCTTATGCTTGAAAAAGAAGACTGTTCAATAAATCCTTTTATTGAAAACGCCCATCTACCTATTTCTCTGCACCTCTGGTGAAACAAAGCATGCACGAATGACTGAGTAAAATATCTATCTATTGTTTCCACGACTCTGAAGATCAGTTTTATCTTGGGGAAACAAAGATGTCATGTTTATGCGGTTGTCAGAAACTAAATCCCTTCTTGTGAATTCGAGAACATTTCTAGTGACCTCTGAGCTAGCAGGCACTCACAATTAAGTCTAATATATTTTGATAGAGACCTAGTTGACATAAGTCCTACTTCACATCTATAGGATATATTATTCCAATACGCAGAGCCTATTGGGAATATAGGAACTACACTACACCAGGAGCGGGACCATCCGGGCGAGGAAGTACGATGCGGAAAAGTTCCAAATTCCCGACCGACACGCACGCTCCGACTCCATCCACAATTTCCATCCGAGCCTGACCCGGAAACACTCAGTTCACGCCGCACGGCACCATAAACACTGCTACTTCCGGCCGGTCAAGTACAATGCACAGTTCCTACGTTCCGGACGGGTACCCACGTACAGCACGTCACAGCACCTGGAAGAGCTGCATATCAACTCCGAATCACGCCAGTAACCCAATCCATGGATACGAAACGGAGCAGTTAGCAACTGATCGAGATGGAGCATGAATCCAATTGCGCAGGTCATACCAGTCCTGTACATATATGACCGGATCAGGAACAGACGCGGACTGTGCAGATGGTAAGTTGGACACCCACCATACAAACAAATGACATGTACCCGCCAAATGACGCACACACCCAGGGGGTCCAGACCCTTTCCACCAGTACCACCCCTCCTTAGGAAACCCATGGGCAATACTACTGCCAACCCACCCATAGGGGCATGTTGCCTATCACTAATGCCCCCCCACCCATAGGGGCATGTTGCCCACCCATACTGACACCCCACTCATAGGGGCATGTTGCCCACCCATACTGCGATCCCACCCATAGGGACATGTTGCCCACCCATACTGCCACCCTACTCATATGTGTCATGTTGTCCTTTTAGCTTGACTCGCAGACAGGAGACTTGAACACCTTCAAACGTGAAGGGAAATGAAAGACGATATTTCAGCAGGACTCATGGAGAAGGTCGCAGGGCTTCAGGCTCGGCGAGGCCCCACGTGATCAGGAAGCTGTCAAAACTGTAACTCGGCTAAGGACCGGGAAATTAATGGGTTTACATCGGAGACCTCAGGAAAAGGCTCCGGAAGGGAAAATCGTTCGTCTTCAAGATCCAGCAACACAAAATCAGAAGCGCTCGCCAGGGCAACAACATGAGACGAAGCGCCGGCCGTTAGGAGGGAAGTCTATTTATAGACTAGACATTGTCACGAGAACAGCACGAGCTCACTCACCAATCAGGTGACAGATTCAAGAGCCAGCGCGAGCCTCTCTCTTTTAAGAGCGCACAATCTTACAGTTAAACCTCAAGAGCTAAATACCTTGCCTTAAAACTCAACAAGCATTGACTAATGCAAATGTCCTAAACTGCTTTTACATAGACTAATAATTAAAGTTCATACACAAAACTTTTCCTATACTTAAAAATAATAAATAATCGAACCACTAGCTTAAATAAATCATGGACAGAACGTTATTCACACTGAATTAAGTAAGACGACCAGTAGCACCCCTAACAGCCATCACGCTGATGATTCAGTGTATGGATCACGGGAGTCGTTTGTAGTTCTTTCTGTAATATAACCACTTGTTCCCAAAGTATTTTATGCTTGATTGTGCCACATTTTGCATCCTTAAAACCATTTTGAACACAGTTCTGCAGATATTCATTATAAGACTCGAGGCAGTAATATGAATCGCACACTATGAGTGTGGGGAATTCGCGATCGGTATTCTCAAGCGCCATCTTGAAAGCCCTGAGTTCAGCTCGCTGAGCTGTACAGTTTCTGAGAGATCGAGTTTTTGTGACCATCGGTCTGAATTTACCAACACGCCAACGACCTTTAACAATCACGCACGCCGCACTATAAGCTTGTTTACCCCCAATTGCGGGCTGTGCTTATCCGTCTGTATATATTATACAGCTGTAATGTTGTAGTGGCAGAATTTCAGTGGGCAGAACACATTCTTGTTCATATTGGAGAAATTCTTGTGTCTTCAAGTAGGGGTCAAAAACGTATTCAACGTCTGTCGCAGCAAGATAATTAACCCATTGTATCCATCTTGTAAGTAATGCTTCTGCATTTGGAATGCTTGCCTTTGTCACTGCCTCTAAGGCAGGTATGGAAATAAAGACTTTTATGCGTTTTCCCTGTGCGAGGGCTCTCTCTTTTGCTACTGCAGTTTGAACCGCTGACAGAATTTTTTCTGTTCAAGTGAATTTCATTTCAGCTTGTGTGTACAAATGTGAATTGGAAGCCATTGGTAACTTTTCACCTTCATTAAAGGTTAAGTATGTGAATCCGAATCTCCTTGGAATGATTCGGATTACAAGGTTGCGTTTATTTACGCGTGTCTGTAAATGTTTTGTTGCTAACATGTCAGTTTGCACTGAAAGCAAATTTCTGTGTGTTTTTGAGCATTTTTGGAGTTTGAGTAGCGCACATTTTTCTAAAAAGTTTGCATATAGGCTTTTGCCTTCACTTGAAAGTTTGTATCCCAAGAATAGGATGTTGAGGTGGGCAATTATTGATTTTTTAAAATTGAATTTGTAATCCTCAGAGGTGAACCTAAGTACTATGGTATTCACTGTGTTCAAGTGCCTGTCCAAATAATTGTCTGTAAGACGCGCAACCAACTGGGACAAGCTTGCCATCAACCGTGAGGGGAACGGTCCAGCATCTTCCTCATCTCTTAGTGTTCCCGGTGGCAGAGGGAACACTCCACCTTTTCGCCATGAGGAAAATGACCTGCCGGCATTCCCGGGGACTACAACTCCAAGAACCACCTCAAGCGCCTACTGACAGCGTCACAGCTTGGCGCCGCCGTCAGCCCTCATTAGCGCACTGTGCCTCCCGCTAAGCGGGCCCATCCTCGCCCGTCATAGCCCAGAAGAGGCTGGGCTGGGCCATTTCCCTGACGTCTGCACCAAGAATACAGTCTTCTGTTAACCCACTGTGTGGCAAAGGTACTTTTAACCGCTAAAGGGGAAGCTTCTGTGATTTATCTAGTACATACCAACCCTGGCCTTGATCAACTATCCTCATCCCCATTCAACGCTCGAATTAGGCCTAAGACCAGCCACCCAAGAGTCTATATGGTCAATGTTCCTAAAACTTGCTCTCGAGAAGACGAGGGCTCTCTGATCAATAAGGCGATACATTGGATTTGCCACGTAAGGGGGTGCTGGTCTTTAATTAGGGAGGACATATTAAGGGCCCAAAGAAGAAGCTCAGGGGATACTTGTACAGATATTATAGAGCTGACAGTTACCAACTATGTCCTTGCTGAGTGCTTATTATCACTCGACTTCAGAACCTTCCCCCAGTACGATCTGCCATACAGGTTAGACGGTTTCCCACTATGGAAATCATTAAGAGATCTACTCCTGTTTATGCTCTAGCTATAGTGGGTTATTCCGCACTTGATGCAAATGATTCACTACCTACTAGCCCTAATTCTGCTAGCACTCCAGATGAAGCCCTTAACGCAAATATAACACCTCTCAACCTGATTGACGAACAAAAAGACGAAACCATGCAATTTAACAACATTGACCTAGATGATCTGGTTGGAGATAGGGTTCTCTCCCCCCTGTCTTGATCCCTAGTAGTAGTGTAATCCCTCTAATGGCAACCCCAGTAGATCTTAAAATAATCTTATGGAACATTGCTGGTCTTCGAAACAAACTTTCATTACCAGACTGGAATAGTTTCATAGATGGCTATGATTTATGTATTTTTGAAGAGACATGGAGTGTAGTGCCACTATATAAATCAGGCTACTTGTGTTTCTGTGGTGTCCTCCGTTCCATCTAGAACTCGGAACACTCGGAGTGAAGAGTGTTCCTGAGTGTTCCAGATGTATCGGTTGGCCCGGGCTTCATGGATGTGATTATTTCTTCTCTGAATAAATCCCTTAATTTCACCTACCTCGTTTCCTGTTTCTTGACTTGAGAAGAACACTTCACTGGCGACGATCAGGTTAACGGACCGACAGAATTTTCAAGCCCGGAGCACTGCTTAGTGCAGACCACGATTTCCGTTGTACTCTTCTGGTGTCAATTCTGTCTACAGCTGCTGTCGCATGCAAGCGCGACCGAAGCGATCTGCTGTTGTGAAATTCCGGTTCTTTTGGTGTGAGCGGTGAGACTTCAGTCCAATTTTAACTATTTTCCATATTTTCGTTTGTTTCTTGTGACGCGCATTGTCTCAGCAGCCTCGCGCACTTGCCATTCTCTAGCGCATGCGCAGAGGACATCGCGCTGATCGCGCTGAAACACGGAAGAGCATGCTCTCTAGCGTATGCGTAGAAGACATCACGCTGATCGCGCTGAAACGCCGAAGATTCCATTTTCTGCTGTGTATTTTCTGTAACTAGGCAACACAGCCTTTATGACGTACTTTCCTTACAGACTCTACATTTCTCCATGATGACAAAACAATGCTTTTGACTCACAATTGGATTTTCTTTCATCAACTTTTCTGGGCTATGATCTCACAATAGTCCATCTATCTACTGTAAAAACCTTACTTTTCTTTGTTCTACATTACATAGTGTGTTTTATACTGTTTTTAACCACTATATTCAACATGGACAGTTTTAATGCTCCTCCTCCATTCTTACCTACTCCTGGTGAACCACTTCTAGAATGGAAGCAATGGAGAGAAGGTTTTGAAGCATACCTGGATGCAATTGTGGCGATAATTTCACTGATAAATGCAAACTTGCAATTTTGAAGCACTCTTTAGGTGCAGAAGGCAGACAAGTCCTTAGTCATCTACCACCTCTTACAATGGACAATTCAAGTGATGAAGGGGATGTTTATGAAAATGCCATTATGCAACTTGATAAACAATACATCCAGAAGGTGAATGAAGTAGTTTCCAGCCACAAATTTTTGAGGAGATCCCAGTTGCCTAATGAATCTATTGATTCGATTCTTTTGGTAAAGATCTAAGGATTTTGGCTGCCAAATGCAATTATCTTGAATTTCATGATCAAATGGTAAGAGACCAAATGGTGCATGGTACAACGCACTACCATTACAATGAAACTTTTACAACGCGAAATCCATGACAACGCATGCATTTACAATGCAGTCATTACAACGCATGACACTACAACGCACACCACTACAACGCATGCCATTACAACGCAGTCATTAAAACACATACCATTACAACGCATAACTTACCATCCAGCACTTACCCTACTGTTGCACCCCCTGGAGTTAGAATAGTAATTTTTCCCCCTACACTATCCAACACTTACCCTACTGTTGCACCCCCTGGAGTTAGAATAGTAATTTTTACCCCTACACTGTCGAACACTTACCTTACATGCAATGTAATCTAATGCGTTGTAATGGTATGCGTTGTAAATGTAGTATGCGTTGTAGTGGAATGCGTTGTAAAGGTAGTTTCAAAGAATTCGTTGTAATGGCATGCGTTGTAATGGTGTGCGTTGTAATGGATGTTGCGGTGTAAAAAATGCATTGTAAAGGTAGGCGTTGTAAAGGTATGCGTTGTAACGTCATACATCCATGCAGGCTCTGAACAATGCCTCTAAACCTTGTACCTGCCAGTCTTTTGTGCCCCAAACAAGTTTTGTCTCAAAGTTGTCTTTCCAAAAGTCAAAGCCTAATATGGACAATTGAGCATAAAAGGCAGCAGAATACATTTCTTTAGTATTTGTTAACATACTTTTCATGCCTGTCTTATTAACATTTTTAAAGTAAAAGCTTTCTGGATTTGTGACATTAAAACCTGTAAAGTATGGAAATTTCCTATAGAATGTTTTAGAGCTACCTTTTGGAGCTGTTGGACAATGTTCCCATTGATTATAAGTTAACACATTTCTAGGATTTGCAGATTTGTACAAATAATGATGACCAAAATGATTAAAACAATACATTTCCTCATAATTCGATGAACCATCTAAGTATTCATGTTTTGCAAATGTTGCTGACATTTCTAAGTCTGCCATCATGTTATTAACAGTCTCAAAGTCCCAATCATTAGAAAATGTACTCAGTGAAACAGAATTGCTCAAGGAAACCTTAATTTGGTGTGGGATCTTCAGCAGCTCGACAGGGCCATAAATGTCATAATCAGTTCTAGCCCATGCTATTCCACTAGGTAGAGGAACGGCTGTGATGTTCACTGATGACAGGTCTCTTTGTTCACGATGAGATGATTTGTGTGGTTTCAGGAGCAAGTTGATGTTCTTACTTGCTGTGTCCATTTTACTATATTTTCCATCTATCAGCTTTCCCAAACTTAAAACAAGAATGAGCCATAGTAGGAATAAAAGTACACCTAACCCAATCCAAAATTGTTAGCATTGTTTCAGGCTCACTGGAATCCTCTGAAAAGGTATCAAAGTTCTGTCAATTGTTGCTATTGCATCCAGATTCTTTGAAATCGCTGGAGCTGCTTGTTTCCTTGACATGTTAGTATAGTCAGATGCTACATCATTGTAGACGGGAGTTTCTTGACAAACTGTTATTTGGGTTTCAAGAGGCACATGTTCCATGGCTTTGTTGCATAGTCCTTCTTTTCTCACTGCAGATTATTCAAAGGTGATGAGTCTTTCAGTTTGAACCTCTTGGATGGTAGCAAGATTTGGTCGTCTGCTACATCTTTGGAGACCACTCAGCCAGCTACTTATTATCGGTCACATGGTGTGGTTTTACCAGGTCAATTAATACAAACCGGTTCTCCTTTCTTCCAGCATGGGGCGGCAGTAACACTGTTCTTGATCTGTGGACTGATAGTACAGGTACTGGTTTTCTATGGAAAGGCCCTAATTCCTTCTTATCCGCTATTTTCTCTCTGACCAGATCCCCAATCTTTGGAATCCAGACAGTTCTTGCTGGGACAGGTGGTTTTTCTTCAGTGGTCATTTACTTTTGTATGGTGTTGCTTAGACTTTTTACTTGTTTTGTTTAAGTCCTGTAAAACAGCCAAAAGATCTTTGATATCAAAGGGTTTTTGTTCTACCACTGAAGTATGACGATCGAGGTCTTCAACCATCATTCTAGTACCAAAAAGGATTTCATTTCGAGTGATTCCACACAGAGAATTTCTTGGCAGATTATTAAGACTACGTTGGACACTTATTAGATGTTTGACCCACCCGTCCCCCGAACCTAATACCCTAGCTATTATAGATTGCTTTATGTCACGTTTTTTTCTTTCCACAACCGAATTTCTCTCAGGATGGAATGGACTTGAGTACCGCAATACAACGCCTAAGCTGGACATGGCCTCCTTGTAAGCCCTAGAGCTAAAAGCATGAACCTGGTCAGGATGTAGCGTGGCGATTGCGTATGTGCGGATAAAGACTCACAAATCTTTTATAACAGTTTGGGCATCAGCCGAGCGCTGAGGCCACATCCAAATGAATCTCGAACATGAATCCACTGTGACCATGGTGTATTTATAGTTACCATCCCTTTGCAAGGGACCGCAGAGGTCCAGATAGACGTATGCTATTGGTTTATCTGAAATTAGAAGGGCTGTCTGCGCCAGGTATTTCACTGTTGAAACTTTCATTTTCTGGCAGATTTCACATTCCAAAACATAGATCTGGTTTGTTTCCTCATGCGTGGCCACCAGTATATCTGCTTTTATAATGACACTGTGGCGGAAAGACCTGCGTGTGCAGAAGCGAGCCCTTCATGTGCTTCTAAGATTAGTCCCAACCTGTGTTCCATGTTTGGGATTACTCTATCCTCCACTCCAGGGATTTGAGCAAACAGAACATTGTTTGCAGCAGTTATATATGAGTACTTGAGTGGAAAGCCTTTTGGAAGTGTTTTACCACTGTCTTTTAACAAAGCAGTGATAGCTTGCATTATTTCGCTGTCTATTTTTGTTTCTGAACGAGTGATTGCAGCTACGGAAGCTGTTTGCACAGCTGCCTTTGCGGCTTCATCAGCCAATGAATTTCCTTGAACGTGAACGCCATCACGCTGATGATTCAGTGTATGGATCACGGGAGTCTTTTGTAGTTCTCTCTGTAATATAACTACTTGTTCCCAAAGTATTTTATGCTTGATTGTGCCACATTTTGCGTCCTTAAAACCATTTTCAACACAGTTCTGCAGATATTCATTATAAGACTCGAGGCAGTAATATGAATCGCACACTATGAGTGTGGGGAATTCGCGATCGGTATTCTCAAGTGCCATCTTGAAAGCCTTGAGTTCAGCTCGCTGAGCTGTACAGTTTCTGAGAGATCGAGTTTTTCTGACCATCGGTCTGAATTTACCAACACGCCAACGACCTTTAACAATCACGCACGCCGCACTATAAGCTTGTAAACTTGTTTACCCTCAATTGCGGGCTGTGCAAGGGAAATGAAAGACGTAATTTCAGCAGGACTCGTGGAGAAGGTCACGGAGATTCAGGCTCGGCGAGGCCCCACGTGATCAGGAAGCTGTCAAAACTGTAACTCGGCTAAGGACCGGGAAATTAATGGGTTTACATCGGAGACCTCAGGAAAAGGCTCCGGAAGGGAAAATCGTTCATCTTCAAGATCCAGCAACACAAAATCAGAAGCGCTCGCCAGGGCAACAACATGAGACGAAGCGCCGGCCGTTAGGGGGGAAGTCTATTTATAGACTAGACATTGTCACGAGAACAGCACGAGCTCACTCACCAATCAGGTGACAGATTCAAGAGCCAGCGCGAGCCTCTCTCTTTTAAGAGCGCACAATATTACAGTTAAACCTCAAGAGCTAAATACCTTGCCTTAAAACTCAACAAGCATTGACTAATGCAAATTTCCTAAACTGCTTTTACATAGACTAATAATTAAAGTTCATACACAAAACTTTTCCTATACTTAAAAATAATAAATAATCGAACCACTAGCTTAAATAAATCATGGACAGAATGTTATTCACACTGAATTAAGTAAGACGACCAGTAGCACCCCTAACGGCCATCACGCTGATGATTCAGTGTATGGATCACGGGAGTCATTTGTAGTTCTTTCTGTAATATAACTACTTGTTCCCAAAGTATTTTATGCTTGATTGTGCCACATTTTGCATCCTCAAAACCATTTTGAACACAGTTCTGCAGATATTCATTATAAGACTCGAGGCAGTAATATGAATCGCACACTATGAGTGTGGGGAATTCGCGATCGGTATTCTCAAGCGCCATCTTGAAAGCCTTGAGTTCAGCTCGCTGAGCTGTACAGTTTCTGAGAGATCGAGTTTTTGTGACCATCCGTCTGAATTTACCAACACGCCAACGACCTTTAACAATCACGCACGCCGCACTATAAGCTTGTTTACCCCCAATTGCGGGCTGTGCTTATCCGTCTGTATATATTATACAGCCGTAATGTTGTAGTGGCAGAATTTCAGTGGGCAGAGGACATTCTTGTTCATATTGGAGAAATTCTTGTGTCTTCAAGTAGGGGTCAAAAACGTATTCAACGTCTGTCGCAGCAAGAGAATTAACCCATTGTATCCATCTTGTAAGTAATGCTTTTGCATTTGGAATGCTTGCCTTTGTCACTGCCTCTAAGGCAGGTATGGAAATAAAGACTTTTATGCGTTTTCCCTGTGCGAGGGCTCTCTCTTTTGCTACTGCAGTTTGAACCGCTGACAGAATTTTTTCTGTTCAAGTGAATTTCATTTCAGCTTGTGTGTACAAATGTGAATTGGAAGCTATTGGTAACTTTTCACCTTCATTAAAGGTTAGGTATGTGAATCTGAATCTCCTTGGGATGATTCGGATTACAAGGTTGTGTTCATTTACGCTTGTCTGTAAATGTTTTGTTGCTAACATGTCTGTTTGCACTGAAAGCAAATTTCTGTGTGTTTTTGAGTCAAATTAGTAGGTTTGAAATCAGGTTTGATTAATTCGTAGAGAGGTTTAACCCTTTCTACGTAATTTACAATGTAAGTTCTTCCGAAATTCAGGAATCCTAGAACTGACTGTAAATTTTTCAGCATTTTTGGAGGTTGAGCAGCGCACATTTTTCTAAAAAGTTTGCTTATAGGCTTTTGCCTTCACTTGAAAGTTTGTATCCCAAGAATAGGATGTTGAGGTGGGCAATTATTGATTTTTTTAAATTGAATTTGTAACCCTCAGAGGTGAACCTAAGTATTATGGTATTCACCCTGTTCAAGTGCCTGTCCAAATATTTGTCTGTAAGACGCGCAACCAACTGGGACAAGCTTGCCATCAACCGTGAGGGGAACGGTCCAGCATCTTCCTCATCTCTTAGTGTTCCCGGTGGCAGAGGGAACACTCCACCTTTTCGCCATGAGGAATACGACATGCCGGCATTCCCGGGGACTACAACTTCAAGAACCACCTCAAGCGCCTACTGACAGCGTCACAGCTTGGCGCCGCCGTCAGCCCTCATTAGCGCACTGCGCCTCCCGCAGCGCGGGACGCTCGCGGCAGCGCCCGGGCTAAGCCAGGGCCAAGGGCGGGCCCATCCTCGCCCGTCATAGCCCAGAAGAGGCTGGGCTGGGCCATCTCCCTAACGTCTGCACCAAGAATACAGGCTTCTGTTAACCCACTGTGTGGCAAAGGTACTTTTAACCGCTATAGGGGAAGCTTCTGTGATTTATCTAGTACATACCAACCCTGGCCTTGATCAACTATCCTCATCCCCATACAACACTCGAACTAAGCCTAAGACCATCCACCCAAGAGTCTATATGGTCAATGTTCCTAAAACTTGCTCTCGAGAAGACGAGGGCTCTCTGATCAATAAGGCGATACATTGGATTCGCCACGTAAGGGGATGCCGGTCTTTAATTAGGGAGGACATAATAAGGGCCCAAAGAAGAAGCTCAGAGCATAATTGTACAGATATTATAGAGCTGACAGTTACCAACTATGTCCTTGCTGAGGGCTTATTATCACTCGACTTCAGAACCTTCCCCCAGTACGATCTGCCATACAGGTTAGACGGTTTCCCACTATGGAAATCATTAAGAGATCTACTCCTGTTTATGCTCTAGCTATAGTGGGTTATTCCACACTTGATGCAAATGATTCACTATCCTCTGTCTCACCCACAGAGCATTGATGGATGGTCCTGCTAGTGCCATTGGCTCTCTTCTCTCGCGCTATGCCCCCACAAGAAACCTGCGCTCTGCGGGACTCTGTCAACTAGCTGTCCCCCGCATCAAATTTGTCAGATGGGGAGCCAGAGCCTTTTCCGTCGTCGCTCCGCAATTGTGGAACTCCCTCCCCATGGAGATAAAAACTCTCCCTTCCATCGACTCTTTTAAAAAGGCTCTAAAAACGTATTTCTTTAAGAAGGCCTACTCATGATTAAATAGGACTAGGTAGGGCCTTAAGTTGCTGTATTTAATCTAGGCGCCTTGACGCCCACTGGGCTAAGTTCGCGCGTTATAAGAAACTCCTCATTCATTCATTCATTCATCTACTAGCCCTAATTCTGCTAGCACTCCAGGTGAAGCCCTTAACGCAAATATAACACCTCTCAACCTGATTGACCAACAAAAAGACGAAACCATGCAATTTAAAAACATTGACCTAGATGATCTGGTTGAAAATAGGGTTCTCTCCCCCCTGTCTTGATCCCTAGTAGTAGTGTAATCCCTCTAATAGCAACCCCAGTAGATCTTAAAATAATCTTATGGAACATTGCTGGTCTTCGAAACAAACTTTCATTACCAGACTGGAATAGTTTCATAGATGGCTATGATTTATGTATTTTTGAAGAGACATGGAGTGTAGTGCCACTATATAAATCAGGCTACTTGTGTTTCTGTGGTGTCCTCCGTTCCATCTAGAACTCCGAACACTCGGAGTGAAGAGTGTTCCTTTGGGTTCCAGATGTATCGGTTGGCCCGGGCTTCATGGATGTGATTATTTCTTCTCTGAATAAATCCCTTAATTTCACCTACCTCGTTTCCTGTTTCTTGAATTGAGAAGAACACTTCACTGGCGACGATTGGGTTGACGGACCGACAGAATTTTCAAGCCCAGAGCACTGCTTATTGCAGACCACGATTTCCGTTGTACTCTTCTGGTGTCAATTCTGTCTACAGCTGCTGTCGCATGCAAGCGCGACCGAAGCGATCTGCTGTCGTGAAATTCCGGTTCTTTTGGTGTGAGCGGTGAGACTTCAGTCCAATTTTAACTGTTTTCCATATTTTTGTTTGTTTCTTGTGACGCGCATTGTCTCAGCAGCCTCGCGCACTTGCCATTCTCTAGCGCATGCGCAGAGGACATCGCTCTGATCACGCTAAAACACGGAAGAGCACGCTCTCTAGCGCATGCGTAGAAGACATCACGCTGATCGCGCTGAAACGCCGAAGATTCCATTTTCTGCTGTGTATTTTCTGTAACTAGGCAACACAGCCTTTATGACGTACTTTCCTTACAGACTCTACATTTCTCCATGATGACAAAACAATGCTTCTGACTCACAATTGGATTTTCTTTCATCAACTTTTCTGGGCTATGATCTCACAATAGTCCATCTATCTACTGTAAAAACCTTACTTTTCTTTGTTCTACATTACATAGTGTGTTTTATACTGTTTAATGCTCCTCCTCCATTCTTACCTACTCCTGGTGAACCACTTTTAGAATGGAAGCAATGGAGAGAAGGTTTTGAAGCATACCTGGAAGCAATTGGTGGCGATAATTTCACCAATAAACGTAAACTTGCAATTTTTAAGCACTCTTTAGGTGCAGAAGGCAGACAAGTCCTTAGTCATCTACCACCTCTTACAATGGACAATTCAAGTGATGAAGGGGATGTTTATGAAAATGCCATTATGCAACTTGATAAACAATACATCCAGAAGGTGAATGAAGTAGTTTCGCGCCACAAATTTTTGAGGAGATCCCAGTTGCCTAATGAATCTATTGATTCGATTCTTTTGTTAAAGATATAAGGATTTGGGCTGCCAAATGCAATTATCTTGAATTTCATTATCAAATGGTAAGAGACCAAATGGTGCATAATGTTGCTGATATAAAATTACAGGAAAAATTGCTGGATGCAAAATACTTATCTCTTACAAAAGCTCTTGACATTGCCCATCGCTTCGAAGACATGAAATTGGGTATGAAAGAGTTGTCTGAAAAAAATAAATCAAATGAGTATTCTGAGAAGAAAGCTGTGACTTCTGAAATTCAAGTAGTTAGAAAGAAATTTTCTGAAAACAATCGCAACAAGTTTTCTTCTCCAGTCATTCAAAATCTAAGAAAAGATGTAACTTGTTTCAAATGAGGTTTTCCTGGGCATGTTGCTACTGATAAAAGATGTCCTGCTGTAGGTCAAATTTGCAATTACTGCAAATCCAAAGGACATTTCGCCAGAATGTGTAAATATAGAAATAAATTCAGTTATGCTAATGTAGATGTCAGAAATTCCAAACGTGACAATGTTCATGAGGTTGTTACCGATACTGATGATTATGATGATTTATTAACTGTGTATGAAATTGATGAAGAAAAGAAGGATGCACCATTCTGTATGTTACAAGTTGGCTCTAAAATAATAAGAGTTATGGCTGACTCTGGTGCTAGGCACACGATAATTGGAGATGAATGGCTTAAAGAATTTCCTAATGTGTCTTTATTCCCATCAGACATTAGGTTAGTCGGTTATGCAAAGAAACCTATAGATGTTTTAGGTTATTTCATTACAGACATTGCCTTCAAAGGCAAAACTATCAAGTCTAGAGTATATGTTGCCAAAGAAGGTTCATGTTTGTTAGGTTGGCCACAACAACGTGATTTAATGATCAAATTAGATCCCAATCATCCTCAACAGGTTTTGGGTTACTCTGATATGATTAATCACATTTCCTCATGCTCTGATAATAATTGGGAAACATTGTTTCCCAGTGTTTTCTCTCCTAAACTAGCATTTTTGAAGAAATTTGTTCACAAAATAATTGTAAAACATGATGACATTCCTAAAGTCCATAAAGTTAGGAGCATTCCTTTATCTTTAAGAGAGTCTGTCAAGTAAGAGTTGGAATGTCTTTGTGTACTTGATGTTATAGAAGAAATTGAATCTTCTGGGTAAGTAATAAGGTCCCTCTCAGTTGCTTTATTGTGCATTTTATCTACATGGTAATTTCCGTTTGCACGTTTCCGTTTGAGGTTCCCTATAGAGCTTTTGCCATGGGAAGTTGGTTAGGGTTTTCCAAGGGTGGAGGGGTGGGGTGTGGGGAGCAAAGGGTGGGGAGCATAAGGGGAAAACAACCCTCAAATTTCTTATAGCAAAAGAGATAAAAATTATAGCGTGGAATGTAAATGGGCTCCGGGTAAAGGAATGGAGAGATAG
The DNA here is from genome assembly GCF_964261635.1 of Lissotriton helveticus. Taxonomy (NCBI): domain Eukaryota; kingdom Metazoa; phylum Chordata; class Amphibia; order Caudata; family Salamandridae; genus Lissotriton; species Lissotriton helveticus. The sequence goes on from NC_136059.1 coordinate 56,580,068, forward strand.
GATTATCCAATATGTGAAATATTGCCCAGCAGAAGTTATTATCTTGTTAGAGACTCATCTCATGAAAGCAGACAATGGCCAAGAAAGGGGGTAGCACTACTGGTTAAGCAATGTACTAATATTTCAGTAGAAAGAAGTGTCTCAAATATTGCAGGAAGATGGCTTTTAAACAAAGTTAAACATTTCTGGTCAGAACTATACTTTGGTGGAGTATTACGGACGAAACAGGTCCACTGGATGAATTAGATAATGGGCTTTTAGGTTTCCTGGATCAGATCATTATGGCATGAGATTTTAATACCATCTTTGAACCTAAATTAGACAGATCCCAGAAGAGCAGAACGGTGTTTAATCCTAAAATGTCAGATAGGGTCCGATTGTTGATGGCCCAGGGGGGTCTCTGTGACATATGGAGGTGCATGGCTGGGTCATAATTAGGTTTTACCTATTACAATAAAAAGTATAAAAATAAATCTCTGATTGATTACTTTTTGATTGACCAGGTTTTAAAGGACTCTGTAGTGGAAGTTAAACTTTTCCATAGTAAGCTCGCCTTTTCCCTGCCGCTAGAGTTCCTAGTCTTTCCTTTAAATAGGCCTTATAAGCATCCCAGATAGTCCCAATCATGACTGAGCCCTGATTACTCTCAAAGAATTCTTTGGTCTCTTCTCTTAGAATCTCGAAAGTCTCATCCTCCAATAAAATTGTATTGTCTAACCTCCACCAAGAACGTACACTCCCTTCTCCTAACCTCAAATGAAGAAGGATAGCTGAATTGTCTGAGAGGTGTACATCTGTCAGACAATTTAAAATGTAGGAGGATAGCTGAATTGTCAGTGGGTAGGGTATGTATGTACAAGTGTATAAGTGGGTATATGTATATGATTGGGTGTTTGAGTGTCAGAGTGAATTTGTGAGTGTGTACATGAGTGTGTGACAGTGACCAGCGATGGTGTGTGAGAGTGTGTATTTTTGTGTGTTGGACTTGTGGCACAAGTGAAATTTTGCGTCTCCCTCTTGTTTTTTTGCTCCGCCTCCACGTCTTATTGATATACTCCTCATGAAACTTCCCTTCCTTCGGTCCTTCTCCTTGACTCTAAAATACAATTACAATCTGCAGGCCATCTTCTAGTTTCCGGGTTTAAAAAAGTATTGGGAGATACCCTTTGTAGAAAAGGGGATGGGTTTATATGCAACAAATATAAGAGTCCCCTTTCCTTAATTGATAAGGCCAAAATGTAAGTGGCCGTATACTTAAGATCTACTTTGTTAACAGCTGGTATAATAGATGTGGGGTGGAGTCACAAACAAATTATCAAATTTAGAACCATAATTTATACCTCTTTTCCCATAACCAGCATTAGATCTTCCTGAAGGGACATAATCAGCAAAGAGCAATAGAGAATAATAAGGGCGAAACATTGCAAAGGAATGAATTATATATCTATTTTATTTATCAGACAATTTTTTTTTCATTATTTTGGGTAAAAACAACATCATATTTATAAAAAAAAACAATACAATACATGATAAAATAATTTATAATATAAGATGAAAAACTGTCAACGCGGCGTTTCGGTGAAAAAAGTTTTTTCGTCACCTTCTTCAGGACGATAATTTCATGTTAAAAATAATCTGAGCAAAGAAAATGAAACATCCAATTATTGAAAAATCTTAACCATAAATAAAACATCTTTAAATTCAATTTCATTAAATCATATGCACTTCTGCAAATTTCTGCTCGATTTTAAGTACTGAGTCAATCTCCTTTTCCACATTACATTTTGACAATGGATCTCCTTCTTCAATCTATATAACCCTACTGAACACACATGCACATTTTATTTCCATTAGACATTCTCGGGTATATTGGGTACATTTATTTACACTTAGTGAGTCTCATATTTGTTAATCTGTGTACTCCCCCAATTAGCAGACACCAGCTTCGAGCTATAGTGTTTTTGCAGCTCTCTGTCACAATCATAAGAAAACATACCTATCTAGCAGTTATTGGTTTACAGCCTGGTTCAGTTGGCCCTTGATGAGGTTGCTTTGATTTCACGGGATCCACACAAAATACTACAAATGCATAGGGGGGACTGATTAAGTTCCTGTCATTATGCTTTCTATAGCATTTAATTACTGCTTCATGATCACATTAAAGTACCTTGAGTTTTATTCCTGGGTTTATGCAATCTACCAGATAAATCCGTGGGTGGGTTATACTTATCGCCCACTTTCAAAAATGAGAATAAAAAAATAAATAAATAATAAAGACAGCAGACTACTGTTAACAGATCCCTGTTCATTAACGCCATTGGCGGGTTATAATTAACATCCACTGTCAAGGTAAAATCAGTGGGCTAATATTAACAGATCCCTGTTTTTTATCAGATTTATTCAAATTAAACATTCCCACCATTATTACCTTGGGTGGAATCTTAACTGTCCTTATGTGTACAGTATAGGATCCTGTCAATTAATTGGCATTAAATATTCCTTCCTGTAAATAAAGTACAGTATGACTTCTAAGGGTAAGTGCGAGTTTTACACTTTTATTTTTATATGAAGGAGGATGCTTGCAGGAAGGTCATGTCCCCACTTTCTAAGCTATAGGTGGCAATTGATTAGTATTAGCCGAACTCACTTAAGTTCAACTTTTATATATTTAATCTGTATCCCCTTTATGGGCCACCCCAGTTCTTACCTTGGGGAAAAAAGGTTTTAGGTCTCCTCTTAACTTTACCCTGTTCTTTTAATATTGGGATCTGTTTTTGTTGGTAGGTTCCCAAATATATTTAAAGAAGAAAGGGCATGATCTTTCTGTTACACTGCCCTGTGTCTGTATTATTAAAAAATCTATTGCCAGATCTCTATCCCCTGTCCCACTTACTTGTAAACTGTCTAACCAGCTTTTCAGCGTACCGTCCTGCTGTCCTCTCAGGCTGTAACTAACTCTAGGTTGCTGGCCTCCTCCTTTATCCTCCTCTTAATTGGTCATTATGAACTTAATTAGGGCTAATAAGGCTTTCTGGTTTCTCGCTCGCGTTTTTATACATTTCGCAGCGGCCATCTTAGAGACTAAAATAGTAGATAGTTGGTTTAGACATTCTAAGATGGCCGCCATGAAATGTATAAAAACAGGAGTGAGTAACCAGAAAGCCTAATTAGCCCTAATAAAGTTCACAATGACCAATTAAGAGGAGGATAAAGGAGGAGGCCCGCAACTGCAGCACTTTTTCCCATTAACATTTATTTTCTAATTTAGAAGTATTTTGGCATATATGTGGGCCCCTCCAGGCCAATCAACAAACCCTTGGTACCTCTTAAATTCCCATGATGTTGGAATAAAAAGATGCAAATTTAGGGAGGATAATTATGTGGTCAAAATGTTACAGGGGCCTAAGGGCGAAGTACACGCAACAGCCAAAAAAAGGCTTAGCACAGGGAGGGAAAAGGCCTAGCAGCGAATGGGTTAATTCCACCAGAACAACGCAAAAAGTGAAATTCTGGTATCACTGATTCACTATATTGACAGGAGAACATCCTGCAATGGCTTCTTACTTAATTAGCCAAAGCAAGCGTCAGTGATAAGTACAATTAGGTACCGCTGAGCACCTGCCTAGCAGAAACTAAACACTAGATCATGCAAATTTTGCAATGTAACCTAAGCGTAACTTACGAGTGTGAGCAGCATGCTATTTGGAAAAAAAATGGTATTGTAGAACACAAACAGAGAAAATATTTGTAAATACACACAGAACCCTAGAATCTTGAATCTTAGCAGGTCGAGCAGTTCCTGTCACTGTCAAAAATAGCCATCCAGCAGTGCATCAGCTGTTGGATGCTGTGCCTAACCTGGCTGATGCACCACATGCACCGGCGCACACTCCCCCAGCACCGCCGATGCTCTGCGCAAGGAGTATCTGCAACTGGGCTTGCCAGCATGGAGGGGAGGTGGCACTGCACAAAAAACAGTGTTGCCACGTCATCCTCACCAAAGATCACACGGGGTTGCACACCGGTGAGGTGGTGCGCCCACAACACAGCCGCCCTGCCTCTGCTATTGCACTGGGTGGGGTTGAATACAAAGAAAAGGAAAGCAAAGAAGAAAGATCAGCAAGTAAGGGAAAATTAACAAAATGTCACAAAAAACACAAACAAAATCCGAAAAACGTAAAATACACAAACATAAAGATACACACTAATATAAAAAATTCAAATGTTATGTTAAGTGGCTTTTGTAAAGTACGCAGCTACTCAATTGAGTGCCCCAGGCGCTGAGGTGTGAACATTAGCCGTGTGCTATGACAGTCCAGGTTGAATATTATTGCTGGAATAACCATGTTTTCAAAGACTTCCTAAATGCAAGAATTTCCTGCATAAGTCTTAGCTCCAGTGGCAGACTGTTCCACAATTAAGCCGCTTGTACCTGAAAGGAATGTCCCCCAACCCACGCTTGAAGGTATCTAGGGATGCATGCTATCTGAAGTGTTGAGGACCTTAATGTACGTTGAGGGCAGTAGAACTGGACTTTCTTCTTGATGTACCCGGCACCTATGCCATGGAGAGCTTAAAAGCCAGTCCCATGGCCTTAAAATGGATCCTCTTATGGACTGGGAGCCAGTGTAGAGATTTCAACTGTGTGGACATCTGTGCTCTTGGGCCAAGCATGAGTATTGCTCTGGCTGATGCGTACTGAGCCACTTGCTGCCTTGCTAATAGATGCTCTGGCGACCCTAGGTACAGTGCATTTACGTAGTCCAACCTGGAGCCTACGAGTGCTTGTACTACCGTTTTCCTATGCATGATAGGCAAGAGAGGCAGAAACTGCTTTAGCATTTTCAACACTCCAAAGGAGGATCCAACCTGTGGTAAATAAATAAATAATACCCTATTTGTGAATGTATAAATGAATAACAGATAGCTCAATAAATAAGAGTCAAGATTCGAGGTAGTAGGAGTTTCGCAGGTTTATTACGGCATAAAGGACAGGAACAGGACAACCTGCATAGGAATAGGATGGCAGGGCCCAGCAGCTGCCGGGGCTGGATCTGGGATGAGCGCGCTCGCATTTAATAACAATACACAAGCATATATAGTAAAACAGTTGCATTACAGTACATATGATAGGCGGAGCAGTGGGTGGAGCAAAGGGTGAAAAGAGGTGTAACGGGGCGTATACATAGACATGTGATGCAAACGTAACAGAATATGTCATGAATGGGGCGGAAACCATGGAGGGGGCTACCTGAGGAGCCGGGACCTCTAACCTGATGGTGCGCGCAAACTGGCAATGACGTATTACTAGGAGAAGCTGGGGGCTATGAACTCTGTGCTAGGAGCAGAGACTGAAGTCTGGAGAGTCAGGGCGACATGTACCTAAACAGTATCTAGTATCTGATGTTTAGAGAACATGTTGATATAAACTATAAGTCAGGAGGGGAAAGGCTAACTTGATTCTAAGACTGGACCATGCATTATTCTACATGTAGTGCGTGATGAAAGAATATTAAATGACCATTAATACAGTATTTCTCTTACATGGAGCCGGAAAGGCTAGACAATGACGGAACTATTGATGCGATTCAGTAGCTTAGGAATGCAGGGAAGGAGGGCTGAACTGATAACTGGAATCATAACATATTCTTGGCAGACTCAGAGGCTGAGCCAGGCTGAACCGGGCACTGAGAGGCAGGAAGTAAGTGAAGGGTCGAGGATACAGGTGGGGGCCGTATCGCTCCTCAGCGAGGCTTTAGGAGACAGGAGCTGAATCTGGTGTCCGGGCCCTTTTGAGGCCTAGAAACGGGGACTTTCAATGCATTAACGTGCACACTGAGAAACGTGGCAACGTAACTTTACATAGGCCTGATATTCGTAGTATTCACGAGGACTAGAAACTGGCATACTAGAGGTGGACACAACTGTAATTGCGTCATTAATCGAACATAGGGAATGCATATGCATATTTAATCATGCACACATAACATATGATGGATGACACGTAGGGACACAGAACATGGCAAAATTTACTTTTCCACATTCCCTCCTTGTCACTACGTTTCCATCAGGAAACATCAATATTCATGATACCATCTATCATTTCATACAGTATCATTTGCTCGTCTCGAATTATCCTGGAACGGGATTTAGAACGGGGCTTGGGACTAGGAATACAAGAGGTAGCACAAATGCCGCAAATCGCAGGGCCACATTGTATACAGAGGCAGCAGCTGAATATGATCGCTACTGCAATACCTAGGAAGGACAAGACTTTCCATCCCCATGCGGAAATTATATTCCAGAACCAACCGGACCATGTCCAGGTGCCTGGATCTTGGTGTATCAGATGGGCAATTTTATGGAGTCTGGTTATAGCTGAATAAACAGACGGCGCGTTATTTGGAATGAAAATGCAGCAACTAGATCCGATGACTCTACAGGCCCCGCCCCTATCGGCCAGTATGACGTCAAGGACGAGACGATTCTGTAAAACGACAAATCTCATAGCAGATTGCTCTTCGGTTAAGTTACCTAGAGCAGAGGCAGTCTCATTTACCACAGCTTCAAGAGTTCTTGTTAACCTACGGATTAGCTTACTATTCTGGATAGGTCCTATAAAGAAGAAGAAACCTCTATTGAAATCTGTATACTGTTCTAGAGCAGTTTCAGTATAATCGACAATTGGGGACTCCCTTCTATGTCTAACGTGTACTAGATGTGTATTTCTATGATAATCAGGTGGGGCTAGGAAAACTGGTGGCAGTAGGAAGGCAATGTAACAGGTTCCTTCCCAATCGAGGGGCAGACGAACATATGCAGTTTGACCACAAATAAAATAAGAATGACGTGAAGCTTTAAAAATAGATTTCCCACTGTCACTATACTTGACAATAGTAGTACAATCACTGTGTCCTACATGTACGGAACCATTATTTCGGACACATAATTCGCCTTTGACTGGTAGTACTGAAATAGCAGGTAAGTCTGGAGTAGTATCAGACTGAACATTCAAGACCATGAAATTCGAAGAATAATTACCTAAATTATACACTTCGTTTTCTAGATCTAAGCCTGTTCTGTGGGGAAGACCTTGCTTGTCTGGAAAACATGTACTGTTAAGAAAAGACATATCTGTTGAGGATGACGTTAACGTGGACCATGCTCCACATGAACCATTATGTGAAAATGGATAAGGAAAGAGTGGCAGAACTCCCTTCGGTGTCTGGAAAGGGGGGAGTCGACCACACACCCAACAATTAGTGGCATTGCTGGTCTGGTGTGAGTAATGTAACATGCGGATAAAGGAGTTATTACGCATAGCGAGGCGGTAAGAGAGTTCATGAGGGGGCAGATCACTAAACGTGTGCTCTGCTGTAGCATTAGCAGACTTATTTACATGTGAAACTGAGAAACACAGATAAAATGCATAACTAGTGCAGGAAATCATAATGCTGAGAAACAATATGAAACATAGAAAAACGATACATCGAATTGAGTTTTGACTAACTCTCTCACTATGGGGGTCTATTTTATACATATCAGAAACAGTCTAACCGTTTCACCTAGGGGAGGACTTAGACAATCAAACTGGCTGACTTATTTTACTAGACCGTAGTTTCTGTTTATACTCCTGCTGCGGAGTTTTCTCTAACAGGGGGGGTTTTGAATCAATGTCATTTGCGGGACAGTCCTTGAGAACAATGCTTTGGCAATCCTTCAAATCCTGGGAAATGTTCTTTAAGACGGGTTTCAGTCCATTAAACTGTTTTACATGAGAAAGGTGCACCCAGCCTTTGCGACCTTCCAACTTCACGGCTGTACGGGTGGTGAGGAGGACCTGTCGGGGCTCCTTCCAGCGAGGCTCCAGCGGACTTGATCTGTCAAAATTCCTCACCATCACCATGGATCCTGGAACGATTTCATGCGGTGCCACCTCGGTATTGTCTGGAAATGCGGCGGCAACCTGTGAACGACATGAGTTGAGGGCAGACATCAAGGAAGCTAGGTAATCTGTCAGCATATTACTTGAAACATCGGTAATACTTCGGGGTCTAGGTGTACCCCACATGTTAGGGGGGCGGCCGAAAACGACCTCATACGGGGACAGACCTGATCTGGAATGTGCGACCATGCGCATATAAAATAAAGCGACTGGCAGAGCTACTAGCCAGTCCACACCTTTCTCCTGACAAACTTTGGCGATGCGGATTTTCAGGGTCTGATTATGTCTCTCAACGAGACCGGCTGCTTCAGGATGGCGTACACAATGGAACTTCCACTGGTATCCTAACAAAAGGGAAACGTGCTTCATTAACTCTGAGGAGAATGGCTGGCCGTTATCAGAATATACGACTCTAGGGAGTCCATAACGAGGGAAGAACTCACGAACCAACTGCTTGGCAGTGGTCGCGGCTGTGTAATCTGGGACTGGATATGCTTCTGTCCACCTGGACAAAGCGCATACAACTACAAGGACATACTTGAAACCTCGACATCGCTCCATCTGAATATAATCCATCTGGAGGACTTCAAAAGGGTGGTCAGGGGGCTGGAATCCACCTTGTTCCACCGGGACACTTTTACCTGGATTAAACTGACAACATATCATACAGGTACGGACTTTCTGCTTAGCTGCAGCTCGTAAATACTTGTTGAACCAAATGTTCTGGATACTATCTAACATAGCTTTTTCCCCTAAATGTGCTGGACTATGTGCGGTATTGATAATGACTTGAACCATAGAGTCGGGGAGAAACCATGCGGTTCTACCCCTCGTTAACCATCCTTGATCTGTCTGGACCCCTCCTTGTTCGGACCATTTCTTGATTTCTTCGGGAGTAGCGTGTAACTGTATGTCTATGACATCTTGTGTAGGGTCTTTAACTGTCATACATGTAATCGGATCTGGAGTGTGTGTCATGTTAACTGGAATGTCTGGAGTCTGAGCTGTAAGCTTGGCTGTGCGATCTGCTAGATCGTTACCCTGGGAAATAATGTCAGTGACTTTCGTGTGTGCCTTGCATTTCATGATGGCAATGGATGTCGGTAAATGTATTGCATCTAATAGAGCTTGGATAAGGAGACCATGCTGAATCTTGGTTCCATGAGAAGTCATGAAACCTCTCTCCTGCCAGAGCACTCCAAAGTCGTGTACGACTCCAAATGCGTAGCGTGAATCTGTGTAAACATTAACTTTCAAGTTCTTGGCGTGTATGCAGGCTTGTGTCAGAGCAACTAGCTCTGCTGCTTGAGCGGACAGGGTGTCAATACGGTGTGTTTCAATAACTTCGGTGTCAGTAGTCACTGCATACGCGGCGACTAGTTCTCCTGTACTTGTTCTCATACATGAACCATCCACATAAAGTGTCAGGTCTGGATCTGGTAATGGAATATCTGTCAGATCTTGTCTTGGCTTTGTCGTAATGTTAACTATTTCCACACAGTCATGTGTGGCAGAATTCGAAGTAACTGATGGTAACAATGTAGCAGGATTTAAAATGTTGCAGCGTCTGATTTCTATGTGTGGCTGGAACAGTGTCAATTCATAACCTGTTAAACGTGCAATCGTCAAGTGCTGAGTTTGTGTTCGGTTTAAAAGAACTTCCACGGAATGTGGAACTTGTACTGTCAAGGAGTGTCCTAAGACTATGGAATCACTTTGTCTGATAGCTAGTGCTGTGGCTGCAACTGACTTGAGGCACGCAGGCAGAGCCTGGGCTACAGGATCTAATGTGCTCGAAAAATAAGCACAGGGCTTGTATTGTCCTGCTTGATCTTGTGTGAGAACAGATAATGCTGTACCTTCCCGTTCAGTAACGAAAAGTGTAAAAGACTTACTGTAGTTCGGTGTCGCTAGAACTGGAGCTTGGCATAGAGCTTTCTTTAACTCATTGAAACTAAGTGTATGTTCAGATGTCCAAGGGAGGACAGTCGATACGGCTGCCTCCTGTGTCGTTAACTGTATCAGTGGTTTGGCTAGAAATGCATACTGAGGAATCCATTGTCTGCAGTAAGAAGTGAGGCCGATAAAAGCGCGTACCTCCTTCTGGGTCTTGGGCTGTGGAAGACTCGCTATTAACTGGATACGGTCTGGTGTCAACTGCCTACCCCTCTTGGACAGTAAGTGTCCTAAGTAGACCACTTGCTGGACACAGAATTGAAGCTTAGAAGGGGACACCTTGTGCCCCATCTCGGCTAGGAAATACAAGACTGTAAGGGATGCTTGCTCGCAAGCACGTTCAGAACGGGCTGTGATCAGTAGATCATCGACATACTGGAGCAGGGCAGTGTCAGTTGGCATGTGAATGTTGTCTAGTTGTCTCTTGAGTGCTTGACTGTAAATACTAGGACTTTCTGTGAAACCTTGAGGAGCTCGTGTAAACATATAGCTCCTTCCATTTAAACAAAATCCGAAAAGGAACTGGCTGTCTGGATGAATAGGGACACTGAAAAACGCGTTCTTGAGGTCGATTACAGTAAAGAACGTGGCTTCGGAATCAATGGCTGTTAATAGGGAAGAGATGTCTGGGACAACTGGGTACTGAGGAATAATACACTTATTAAGCTCTCGTAGGTCAATCACTAATCGATATACTGGGGGTGCATTTGGATCAGTACGTTTCATGACTGGAATGATCGGAGAATTACATACATTGGAGTCAGTTTCTACAACCACTCCTTGAGCCATGAGCTCGTCAATAATTTTGGATAAGGCTGCTACAGCCTCAGGTGGCAATCTGTACTGTCTGATTCGTGGTAACACTACACCTGGCTTGAGAGTCACACGATAGGGTGTGATTTGCATGTAACCTACATCAGTTGGACCTTGCGCCCATAAGTGCTGTGGAACATTAGACAGTCTTGAATCAAAATCTCGTAATACATAGTGACCCTTAAAGTCACGTAGGAACAATCGTATTCCCTCTGGGGAACAGCATATAACTGCACCTAACTCTTTCAGTGTCTTAATGCCTAATAGATTTTCTGGACATGACTTAGTAAGTAACAGATCAGTAGTGCGGGACAATGGACCTACTTCTAGAGTAACTGGCTTTGATATTTCATTTACAATGGGTTTTCCTGAAAATCCAAGGGAAACATTTCTTGAGCCTGAGAGCGGAGCCCCTGGAACTTCGGCGTGACTAATTGTGGTCCTACTTGCCCCTGTATCGATCAAAAACTTTCTGTCTTTCCCTAATACTTGACTATGAACATAGGGACCTTCTTGATCTACAGGTATCTCGATGAGAGGCAAGCCTACCTCCCTCTCTAGGCTGTTTCATGAATACTGCTGGTACTCTGGATACTCAGACTGTGCATACTGGTACATCTGCTGTGTGACATGCTGTGTTGCAGCAATAGGCTGCGGTACTGTAACTGTCTGTGGTGCATTCTGTGGCTGAGGAATCTGTGAAACTTGTTCTTGTCTAGGCGGACGTGGTCTTTCTTTAGTCTTACCAGTAGCTATGTTGTGTTTCAGAACTGCACACTCGTTTATAAAATGACCTGGCTGTTTACAATAGTTGCAGTTCCCTTTAACGGGAGCCGCAGGATGATTGACTTGATTCGGACCCCTCTTCTGACTGTCTTGAGGAACAGATTGTGCAACTAGCACTTTCATTTTCGTGTCTTTCATACGTTTTCTCTCGTGTTCTTGCTCTTCTCTGATTCTATTCTGGTGGTACTGGAGCATCTGTAACATTTGGGACGGAGTATTAGCTTGCCAGGTGCTTTCGACTTTCAAAACTCGATTTTTAACTTGTGGACTTGAATTCTCGACTAATTTAGTAACAAAGAGATGAGGGTATGACTCGCTACTTGTCTTGAGACCACTATTGATGCTAAAGCATTTTTCAAACCTAGAATAAAAATCACTAATGTCTTCTTCTTGTTTCTGTTTACAGGCTGAGATTGCATCCCAGTCTTCCTTTTTCGTTGTTAATAATCTGGGTAAAACTTGAATCAATAATTCTGGTAATTCTTTACATTTCTCTCCTAGACCGGTACCTGGTACACGTGACTTATCTTCAGCTTCTAGAACTGCCCAATCTATCTTTTTCTCTCCCACCTCCCATTCTTTTTCCTTTAGCTTTTCATACACCCCTGCGGGCAACAGGACCTTTAACATTTTAATGATATCTGGGTAAGTGTATTCTCCCATACGGAGCATGTCTTTTAATTCTCTATGGAACCCTGCTGGATCTTTGTCATGACAGGGAATTAATTTCTTCATTTCGAGGAGTTCCATCTTTGTAATCGGGGTGTATACAAACACTCGTTGCATTTCACCGTCTTCTGTCTTAACTGGATGCACTTCTCGTAACGGGTTCTGTCTTTCTATGTAAAAGGGTTTACTTTCTGGGGGTGAGACATGAACAAAATACGGATTCAAAAACGTTCTATATTTGTGGCGCTGTTCTAGAATGACACTAATTAAGTCGGTACCTAGACCTTTCCATCTATACTGGAGTAACTCGTTCAGGACATCATGTAACGGACCTGGATCAGAGTGCTGACCCTCATACAGAGTAATGAGGTGCTGGATCATATACATACCCACCAGTCGCTGCTCGGCTGGGGGCAGTTTTAGAAACATTTGTGCCACTATTTCGTCTGGAAAAGTGGTAGAATCAGTAATCCATCGGACTGCTGATCGGACTAGTTCTTGTTCATGCATGGTACTCAACTCACTGTAACCGATTCGTGATTTCAGAATGTGATCGGTAGCTTGGAATACTTGTTCTAGAGAACCTTGTTCTGGTGCTGGATGATGGAAAGTAGATTTGTGTTCTAGACGTAAATGGCGATCTGGAAATCTAGATTTTCCTACATACGCTATTCTGGCGGGATTCTCGTCGTCTTCCTCTTCAGGATCAGAGTTACTTTCTTTCTCGCTTACTTGTGCTGCTTTACGTTGTTCGTGTATCTTTATTATTTCTCTACGGATTTTCTTGTACATACTCTCCATGGCACTAATGGTATTGTGCTTACCCTCGGCTATATTATCACTCCACTTTGTCAGGATTTTCATTTCGGCCTGATCTTTAGACGGGTAATCTTGTTCTCTTATTAGACAGTTAATTAAAAACTTTAATATCATACGCTGGATCTCAGCTTTCCTTTGAGACATGGCATCACTAATACTTTCTGGATCATCCCCTGTACGGATGAAACGATATATTCTGTCTAGATCTTCTTTCATATTGGGTAGGGTGACTAGATACTCGGTCACCCTCCTTACGCGTACTGAATATAAAACCATATTATTCTCGCCTGGGACTGGGTCATAGGCACATTCGCCAAGGGCTTGCCTGATTTCTGCAACAGACTTATTACTCTTGGGAGTACGCTGTGATGCTTGAGCATGTAATTCGAGTGCTGATAAACGCTTGCGTGGCGGCGGGGTTTGAGGAGGACCTCCTCCTGCGGCCCCTAGACTAGAATCGTCGACTGATATTCTTCGTGGCGGAGCGGGAAATTGAAATGCTGGCTGGACCGGGGGTACCGTAGCAGGTACTGCATGGGGTGCCCCGGTGTCTGGAGGAGCAGGATGTGCCTGATTTACAGGGACTGGCGGAGCGCGAACAGGATTTGCATATTCTGGGACTGTGTCGTCCAAATAGGACGAAATGAAAATATCAGCTGCGGTTGGTTTGTGACGTAACTTGATCAGAACTAATGGTGACGGAAAATTACTGGATGCCTCCGGGGTCGCTTTTGGCAAGCCCTCGGCAAGAAGAGGGTACATACCCTTAATAAGGGCATTCCTCTGTCTGTCTCTCTGTTCAGTTTTGACTTGTTCACCTATCTCGATTAGTTCTTTTTCTTGTGCTCGTTCTAAGGATTCTCTACTTAATTCTGACTTTCTGATTTCCTTTTCAGTTCTTTTATGAGCTTCTTTGCGCCATAACTCGATGGCATCTTTCTGTGACTGTCTGGCTTTCTTTTTCCATAATGCCTCTTCTACTCGCATGATGCACTCGGCATCCCATGTACCCGATACGGGCCATCTATACTTTTCTTCTAACTGTTTGGTATACTCTACCCATAAATCTAGATACAGTATGGCGCTTATGCCATGCTTCTGATACATAAAATGACCTGGACTGTCCCTAGGCGGAACTGGAACTGCTGCTTCCAGCAGACCCTTTCTGGTTTTTAACTGACGTAATTTCGAAAAGAGCGGCATGACTGAACTATAATCTAGACACAATACAATACACAATAAACACGATACTTATTCCCCATTCATACCACGACATTAAAATACATGAAGAACATTTAAAAATAACAGTTCGAACAGAATACTACCTGGAATACGGAACACAGAATACATGAATTTTCTCGAGAACAGAACTGACTAGAACAGGAACTAGATGCACTGCTGAAACAGTACGAAACTTACCGGTCTCATAAAGAGACACGTCAGGACCCGCATCCACCGAAGTGGACACTTCGTTTGTGGGTCTGTGTACCACCAACCCACGGACCAGAGTCAATTAAATTGACCCTGTCTAGATACTACCCCAGTAACGGTACTCACCGGGCAGCAAGAACGGAAGGCCTCAGACTGGACGGGACTGCTTGGACGCCGGACGGGCGAACTTCGGACTTCAGTTACGGGTGGACCTCCGGATACCTCGGACCTTGGACTCTCGGCTTGGGCTCTGGTCGGGACTCGCCGCGTTCCTCCACCGTCTCGTTTGGATGCTGGACCGCCTCCTCCGTCTCCTCCGTGGGCCTGAGGGATACTTGAAGCAGAAATATCTGCCGGTGCGCAGAAGAGTTCCGTCACGACTGCAGAGGGTCAGGGGGTCGGCGTGGCTTCACCGACGCGTGGGGAAAGGGCAAGTCCCTGTTCGGGCGCCATTATGTGGTAAATAAATAAATAATACCCTATTTTTGAATGTATAAATGAATAACAGATAGCTCAATAAATAAGAGTCAAGATTCGAGGTAGTAGGAGTTTCGCAGGTTTATTACGGCATAAAGGACAGGAACAGGACAACCTGCATAGGAATAGGATGGCAGGGCCCAGCAGCTGCCGGGGCTGGATCTGGGATGAGCGCGCTCGCATTTAATAACAATACACAAGCATATATAGTAAAACAGTTGCATTACAGTACATATGATAGGCGGAGCAGTGGGTGGAGCAAAGGGTGAAAAGAGGTGTAACGGGGCGTATACATAGACATGTGATGCAAACGTAACAGAATATGTCATGAATGGGGCGGAAACCATGGAGGGGGCTACCTGAGGAGCCGGGACCTCTAACCTGATGGTGCGCGCAAACTGGCAATGACGTATTACTAGGAGAAGCTGGGGGCTATGAACTCTGTGCTAGGAGCAGAGACTGAAGTCTGGAGAGTCAGGGCGACATGTACCTAAACAGTATCTAGTATCTGATGTTTAGAGAACATGTTGATATAAACTATAAGTCAGGAGGGGAAAGGCTAACTTGATTCTAAGACTGGACCATGCATTATTCTACATGTAGTGCGTGATGAAAGAATATTAAATGACCATTAATACAGTATTTCTCTTACATGGAGCCGGAAAGGCTAGACAATGACGGAACTATTGATGCGATTCAGTAGCTTAGGAATGCAGGGAAGGAGGGCTGAACTGATAACTGGAATCATAACATATTCTTGGCAGACTCAGAGGCTGAGCCAGGCTGAACCGGGCACTGAGAGGCAGGAAGTAAGTGAAGGGTCGAGGATACAGGTGGGGGCCGTATCGCTCCTCAGCGAGGCTTTAGGAGACAGGAGCTGAATCTGGTGTCCGGGCCCTTTTGAGGCCTAGAAACGGGGACTTTCAATGCATTAACGTGCACACTGAGAAACGTGGCAACGTAACTTTACATAGGCCTGATATTCGTAGTATTCACGAGGACTAGAAACTGGCATACTAGAGGTGGACACAACTGTAATTGCGTCATTAATCGAACATAGGGAATGCATATGCATATTTAATCATGCACACATAACATATGATGGATGACACGTAGGGACACAGAACATGGCAAAATTTACTTTTCCATGATCTCTGACTTTTCCAGATTGCATTTAAGCTGATTAGACTGGAGCAAGGAGAACCCTTCTGTTAAGCAGGAGTTAATCATGTCTCCTTTAAAATCTGTTTTTTTATAGCAGGTAAAGAGCAACTCCGTATGGTTCACATATGATACAATTTTAGCTCCAAGCCCCTTCGCTAGAGTAGCTAAGGGTGCCATATATGAGTCCGACACTGTTTAATATCTATGTGTCGGACCTAGCTAAAGTGATCAAAAGGCATGGGATGGGCCTTACCTCCTTAGCAGATGATACCCAGTTAGTGCTGGCTATTAACAACGACGGAGAAAGGGTAGCCGAACGCTTCCAGGGAGGCATGCTGGTAATTGCAGACTGGATGGCCTCCAATTGCCTCAAGCTTAATTCTGAGAAAACGGAGGTCGTTGTCTTCGGACAGCTTTCTCCAATTTGGTCTCCCGCTTGGTGGCCTTCATCTTTTGGAGTTCCACCTAAACCAGTGCCTAGGGTCAGGAATCTGGGAGTAGTTTTCGATCAAAACCTAAACTTCACTGCCCATGCCAACCAAATAGCAGCAGCAGCATTTCATAAGCTGAGACTGGTAAGGAAAATAATTCCTTTCCTACCAGATAGCGCTGGAAAAACGTAAATGAGTTCACTGGTGTTATCTTCACTAGATTACTGCAACGGCTTGTTTGCTAATGCCCAGATTTGTGCGGTTAATAAAATGCAGACCATACAAAATGCTGCAGCAATAGTGCTCTCCAGAACCTCAAAATACAAATCTACAGCAGAAACAATTCGGAACTTCCATTGGCTTACGATCAGGAACAGGATAACATTTAAATCCCTCTGTATCGTATATAAAACGCTACACAAGCACGGACCTCAATTTCTCAAAGATCAGCTCACACTTTATTGCCCCCCGAGACAACTTCGATCATCATCCATGTACGAACTAGTGATGCCACGCACTAAAACTGTCTCCTGGGGAGATCGGCGGTTCATGGTCACGGCACCTAAATTGTGGAACACACTCCCACTGTCATTTAGGACAAGTCACTCCCTCTTGCTTTTCCGTAAAAGGCTAAAGACCTGGATGTTTAACCAGTAACTCGGCCCTTAACCAGCAGTGGGGAATCCAGTATGAAGTCTTAGCACTGAGATGCCTACGGGCATTCATTCGCGCTCAACATATATAAAAAATAAATAAATAAATAAATTAAAAAAAGGGAATGGGCTCAACATTGGGCCCTGAGGAACTCCCACCTCCAAAGGGAAGATAGGGGCAGCAAAAGGCAGGGACCAAACTGCTTGCTGGCGATCCATTAGAAAGGAGGCAAACCAGTTGAGTACCGTACCCCCAAAACCACACTCCTAAAGTCTTACTAGGAGTCGGTCATGGGGGACAGTATCAAAGGCCGTAGATAAGTGCAATAGTATCAGCAAGGCCTTGCCGCCCTTATCCAAAATTTACTTTATGGCCTCCCACACTTACAGCAGCTCTGTCTCAGTGCTGAAATTTGCCCTGAGTCCAGACTGACTCTGGTGGAGTATTGAATTAGTTTCTACAAATGAGGTGATGGCATGATTCACAACTTTTTCCAGGTCCTTTTGCAGCAGAGGTCTTTTGCGATTTTGCGCAACTCACCGAATTCCGCCCATGGCTAGTAAGTAATTTTACGTGCCAAAACAGTCACCTTCCAAAATATCATAAAGAATTTCGACCATGCACCTGACTCACATGTGTGGCATCTCTAATTTGGGAGAATGCTAATTTAAATAAATCTCTAATGTCTGAAAGGAGAAATACTAGTGTTTTGCCTAACAAACATTAACTAAATATTGCTGGGTTTTAACACACCTTTAGCTAGTTGTTTACCACAAAAAAACAAAGGTAAATATTGGTATATAGGTAAGAGGGAAAATATTTTGCCTGAGGAGAAAATAAATAAGGGAAAAATATATTTTTTGTTGATTTCACTATGAATTGTTCAGTAACGTGACAATTATAGAGATAATGTGGTGAAGTACACCCATGAGCAAAGCATACACAAAAACATGGTCATCAATTATTTCCATATATTCCTGTGACTTCGGAGTCTATGGATGCAAATGGAATAACAGACTTCAGAGATTATGAATAGATTTGTACATTTAAATAACTGACTCATAAAAAGAAACCCATGAGTAAATCTTCTTTTGTAATTACCACAACTGAAGATAGAGCTAGTCAAACATCCTCACTGTATTAAAGTGTACGCAGGGCATAGCTTAGACGGGATACCTGAGGCAGACTTGCAATGACAGATCCATTTAGTGACCCATTGAAATGCCAGATGAGGGTGCTCTCATTGATGGAAAGCTGATGTCCTGGTGGAGCTGATTGATCAAAGATTCCAACTTGGACTCTTGAGATGGTGCCATTAGGAAAGAAATCCCAAGTCAAAACATCATACAGAGCTGGCACTTCTCCATTGTCATTAAAACCAAACTCAGCTCCAGCCGGTGTCTTGAAATGAATCTTCTGAAGGAATTCATTTACCTAAAAATAAGATACAATATATTTGATATGGGTGAGAGTTAAAGTGTGATAGCATTATTGTTAGTATACTTTTGAGTCATCAATTATTTAATGCCTGTTGAAAATAACGCATTTGTTAAAGAGTGAGATAAATTCTGGCACACTAGTAGTCCACATTTTTAGAGCTTCTATTTACTGATTTTGGGTGAATAAAAATAAATTGAGTGAGAAGTGAACCCAGTATGAATATGTGAACTTTATCCAAGCCAACCACAGTTTCAAGAGAACTACAGCTTAAAGCCAAGTGGGCCAGTGCAGTGTAACTGTTAGATGGAGCATAGTTTACAAAGCTTGAGGTTGAAGAGGTACTCCTTGATAAATAAGGTAAATATGTGTGCACCTAATGTAGGTTGCAGAGGTTGTTTGCACTTAGGTCCACAAACCGTATGGGACAGTGTCACAATTATTATATGATGTCATCAGTGATCTGTCAAATTTCATCAAAGTTGTTATTTCAGATCATGGAGCAAGAGTACCTGTGTTGTAAGCAGGATTGTTTTGGGGAAGGAAGGTGCACCTTCCTGCACAAAAATGATCCTCAGAATGCAGTACACATGGAAATTAACAATGAGAAATAAAGATATTTCTCCTTGTTACGCCTCACCAGTGAAGGCGTACCATTTTGACTCATTCCCATGTCTTCCAGTTATGATAATATTACATCTGTGAATGTAGCAAAATCCAACGTTGAATATGTGCGAACCCCATGCCCCACCCAAGGAACACCTCCCTAGGGCAGAGTAATGCAACACAGTCATTTGCACTGCATTGCATTACTCTAGATTTATCAAGCCATGCAATGCTTGACAAATCTTACTTAAAAGTTGCATCGCTCTTGCTCCACATTGCGTGGCGCAAGGGCAATGCAATGCTTTAAGCAATATGCCCCATGCTATATATGCAATTTGATGTCTACATTGATCTTCCCACAGTGTTTAATTGATGTTCCATGTTGTGTCCTGTATTGCAAATACATCTAAAAGTTGTGGATTCAGACAAGAAGAAAAGGAAGGGCTTTCAACGTACTCAGATGAAATGCAAAGAACTAATGCACATACTAGAAAATGTAACTGACCGTGTAATAAGGTGCAATGACATTTGGCAGCCACATAGTCTTTTTGTTACCTGGGATGCCCGTGTTTGGGGCTGACAAGAAAAGTGGGAATCTAAGAATGCCTCTTTTAGAGATAACAAATGAGAAAAATACGTTAAGTATATTTGGTCCCGGGATATGGGGTGATGATCAGGTACTGGACCAGGTACTGGATGATCAGGCAATCTTAATTCCGGTAAAAATGGATAATGTAAATCATTTTCAGGGTGCTCAGAGCCCTGCAGATCTTTCATTCTTGGACAATTATGACATTTTACCCAATGTTGATAGTCACATTATAAAAAATATAAATACAGATTATATCTGTGTATTGAAAAGTGTACTAAATACAATGAAGGTAACAACAAGGTGCACTTGACTTCCATTCGAATAAACTTGAAATCCAGGTTCGATCTGTTAAATACTTTATTGTTATTGTTATTCTTATTGTTACTTTAGTTTGTATAGCGCCAACTCACCTACAGGTCTCAAGACGCTTTCAGACCAAAAAGACACAACAATTCCCAGCTAGAAAGAGGTAGAAAGGATCAGGAAGTTAAAAGGGACCTAAGGCTACTCTAAATAGAGTTGTTTTCAATTGCTTTCTGAACTGTAGGAGATTGGTCTCTTTGCGAAGTGTATCCGGCAATTTGTTCCATAACTGTGGTATTAGTGTGGAAAAACATCTTCCACCCTTTGTTGCCAGATTAAACCGAGGGCAAACCATCAGCTGAGCGTTCGAGGACCTAAGTGATCGTTTAGGGATATAAGGCATCAAGCGGTCTTTTATGTAGACCGGTGATTGTCCATATATTGCCTTATGTGCTACACACAGGCTCTTAAACTCCACCCTCTGTTTCACAGGAAGCCAGTGGAGCCTAAGCAGTAAAGGGGATACATGAGCTCTTCTGGGGAGATTGAAAATTAACCGAGCCGCATCGTTCATGACAGCCTGCAATCTCTTGAGCAGACCATTTGGCAAGCCTAAATAAAGGGCATTGCCATAGTCCAGTCGTGAAATAATTGTGGCTGAAACTACCGTGCGGAGCATCGATTGGGATAGAAGAGGAACTAGTTTACACAGTTGCCTGATTAAGCCAATGCATTTACCAACTACCATAGAGACCTGGGCAGACATGGATAGGTCACAGTTAATTTTTATGCCCAAGCTTTTTACATTTGCTGCTGGTAGTGGAGTAGGACCGAGTTCTTGCAGCCAATAACGATCACCCCAGGGTGACATACCAGTGGAAACCACCAAAACATCCGTCTTTTCGGGATTAATTTTCAAAAGGTTGATGGTCATCCAACTGACTGTATATCTGAGGACTTCTAGCACATGTGCCTGGGCTGTAGTGGAGTTCTCAATGCTGAAAAGCAATTGAGTGTCGTCGGCGTAATTAAACACTCGACAACCCATGTGCATTAAAGACTCAATCAGGGGTTGTAGGTAGAGATTGAAGAGTAGTGGTGATAATGCTGAGCCCTGTGGGACTCCACACTCCACCTTCCCAACATCAGAAAGATCATCTCCCTGTTGAATCCTCTGTTGCCTCCCTGTTATAAAAGATTCTAGCCATTTATAGCCCTTTATTCCTGCTCTGGCCACTCTTTCCAGGAGCAGGTCATGGCTGACAGTATCAAACGCCGCTGACAGGTCTAAAAGTATCAGGGCGCTCGATTTCCTACTGTCAGCCATGCCTCTAAGTTCATCAAGCACCGAGAGCATCACTAACTCGGTGCTGTGGTGTGCACGAAAGCCCGCCTGACGGCCATGAAGGAGATTGTGAGATTCTAAAAAAGAAGAAAGATCTTGCAGCACATGTTGTTCTAAAATTTTAGATATAAAAGGTAGTTGGGAAATTGGTCGATAATTTTTCAAAATGGCTGAGTCCGCTCCGGGTTTCTTTAGCAGCGGTCTTACCCGAGCCTCCTTCAGACTAGGAGGAAGATATCCCTCAGACAAAGACAAGTTAAGAAAGGAAACAATTTGATTTTCCAGGATGGTCCTCGCCGCCCGGAAAACCCTGGGGGGACAAGGGTCTGCTGGTGAACCTGATTTAATATTGTTCATCAATTGCTCCAGCTTTGTAGAATCAATTTCAGAAAAGCTTGAAATTATGCAATCTTGAGGGAATTCAGTATTCTGCAGTGGAATAAATCCACTTGTTGTATTATTTTTAATCTCTGAGAGAATCGTTTGCACTTTCTCTAAGAAATACTGCTGAAAAATATTACAATCAATCTTTATATCAGCTTTTACCGGTGTTTTTGTTAGTTCTCTCAGGATAGTGAACGTTTCCTTCTGAACGTTTTGGGCCTGCTTTATACGAGTGTCAAAGTATTCTGCTTTGACTGTCAGAATCAGTTTCTTATAGGCGTTTAATTTGCTTTTGTAGAGGTCTCGATCAGTTCCTTCTTTTGTCTTCCTCCAAAGTCTTTCCGCCCGACGAAGCTCTTTCTTGTGCTCTCTCAAAAAGGGGGTATACCACGGCGCCCCTTTCTCCAAAACTTTAACTTTTTGAAGCCTCTCCGGGGCTATCTGATCGATCGCCTGAGTTAAATCTTGGGTTAAATTCCGATAGTCCTGCTCAAGATTGCCACTGAGAGGATTAATACAGTGTGGAAGAGTGTCTGCCAAGGTTTGTATATCAACCTTCTTCCATTGGCGAACTTTCTTTACTTCTTGGGCTTTGGTTGCGAAAATTCCATTTATAGGAATAGCACAAATTATCAGATAATGGTCTGACCACACGCATGTCTTGAACCATTGCATCCAAATTCGAGGTCCAGACAAGATCAAGGGTGTGTCCCCTGTTATGCGTGGGACCTACAACCAACTGCTTCAGGCCCATTGAAGACATAGAAACCTCCAATTGTCGAGATATTGAATCCTTGAGCGTTTTTTCCCAGTGGAGATTGAAATCACCGGTAATCACTACCTTTTGGAATCTAGTGCAGATATCTGATAGAATAGAGAAGAAGAGATTAAACATTGACGTGGTATTAGGGGGCGGGTAAATAGTAAGAAGCACCAGGCATGAGTTATTAAAAGTCACCTTTATTCCGAGTAGGTCTGCCAGCAATCTATGTGGCCGGTATTGACTCAAAATTACAAAACCTGACAGGATTGGTCGTTGAGGCCCAGGCTGAGGTTAATGACCAGTTTATAAGATGTACATGTTCTCATATGTTGGATAAATTGTCTGAGCTCCCAGAAATTGTAGGTTCTCTTGTGAAAGACGCAAAAAAACTGCAGGGAAACTGGTTTTGGATAGAAACTTGGTTTGCACAAAGGAAGGGGGTGATAGTGTATATTGTGAAAAGAAGTTGTGGCAAAAGGGGGTTGTGATAACTCTGATTTGCTGAAGGAGGTAGATGGAGACCGAGGTCAGTCTGTGTCTAGATGTACATTTAGAGGATGGTCATGTCTCCAGTGGATTTAAGAAAGGCAAGTCACTATCTACTGCCACACCCCTGTGCATAAGCTGAGGGGAAATCTTCAGTGATTGCCTCATTATCTAAAGGTTCTAGGAAAAGGCTGCGGAAAGAGCGGAATAAGGCCAGAAGGACAGTTGCCTTACCAGCTACAGCAGCAAAGTCTACAGATTATTATCCTATATTTAAACCAGCTGTTAAGAAATGCTTACATCAGGTCGATGTTGTAGCAGGCGGGGATTCCTCTATAGTATTGTCGTTACCAATGAGGGATAAGGATCAAGGATCTGCAAATGGTGGTAATATTTATGCTCTTGGACCTAATGGCATAATAACATCAGACTTGGTAGATATCAGTAAGGAATGTGACATTAAATTGGATAATAAACCCCAGGTGCCATTACTTTTGCCCAAAGAACAAGTTTTTGATACACGGAAACGGTTAAGTACCATGGAAATGCTTGAATCTACTAATGCCCAGAGTCTATCACCATTAAAAATATTCTCTAAATCAACTTTACCTAAAGAAAGTATTTTAGGTTTATTAAGGCCCATGTGTGTCCAACAGGAATGCAGAAATGGGGACACCAAACTAGTAATGCACCCCTTGTATTTATCCCAGGGATTCTATGACAGCCTCAACAGGGTTTTAATATTGAAAATCATTTCAACTATCCCTGACTTAGCATATATTAAATCCAATGATTTGGTGTTGGTACAATTTAGACAGGTACAGCCCAACACTCCTGGAGAGTCCACTATTACAACTTGATCTTCAAGTGATATTGTAACTAAGATTTTAGGATCAAGTATGCACTTTATGGAATGCGGAATTAAGGTCAAGATCTGGGCCAGTGTACAATATCCCCTGATATTGAAGGTATTGGCCCTTAAGGTGGATAACGTTTGCAAAATAGTTGAAAGTAACAAGCCAAATCCAGTACTTAGAGGAGCAGCGGGTCAATCAAATAACCAATCTTGCAGTTATGGTCTGTTGATTACCAATCCCCAGTGAGGGGGTTGGGTTTGCGAGTGGCTACCTGAAAACAACGTGCGAATGGAGGACTGGCCTTGGCTGCCAGTAACATTGGCAAAGGTGCCACGTGGAGACGGTAACTGAATAACCGGAGCTATTGATATTAACGTAAATGAGATAAGTCTATGCTCCTTGAATGTCCACGGACTGAATCATTTATTGTCTGACCCAGATACAATATTAATTTTAAATTATTTTGCATTTTTATTATTCCAGGAAACATGCGGAGAACAAATGACTCCTCTGTCTGGATTTAATGAATATAGTATTCCAGCAGTAAAAAACAATATATTTGGCCGTGCAAAATGTGGATTGGTGTGTTATATTGCAGCCCACTTAAACCTAGTTGTGGAAGTGGTAGACTTTAATTTGGGTTGGCTACAATGCCTTGTGGTAAACACCATTTACCATTGATTTAGGTTTAGTTCTTCTTAACGTGTACCTGAGTGCCAATAAAAATAAGTCTGCACAGTTATATATCCTGCAGGATATTCTGGGTGCATTAATAATCCAATATCCAGGTGTTGGCTGAATAGTATCAGGTGATTTTAATTTACAACTATTTCGAATTTCAGAATCTGATTGTAAGTCGGGAGGTCTGGCAAAGGACTGCTGTGACATTACGTCTGAGGCTGGAGCCAGCCAGTTAAAAGAAAAATCTAGAATTCTAAGCAAGGTTCAATCATTGAGTATACATTCATTTCAGACAATTTGAGATCACGTATATCTGAATGCAAGGTAATCAGCCGGGCAGAAAGTGATCACAACCCTAAGGTTGTAAAATTGTATTTTTCTTTAGCATGTCATTCTAAATCCAATGATCTTCCCAACATGGCACATTCTGCATAGAACCTGAAGTGGCTGGAAGGACATTTAGCCAAGAAGAAGGACATTATGCACACAGCTGAGGCATTGATTAAGGAATGTGATCAGGTTGTTCAGGGAGATACACATATGATTAATAAATGGAATTTTATTACAACATCCATCGTCGGGAAATTTGCAACTGAAAAAAGTAGGAAAATGAATACTAATCTAAATATTCAAAAATATGTTTTTTCCCCAAACTATTAAAGTTAAAGAAATTACTTAACAGAGCTGTCCATGAGGCATACCCCGTAGATTTGTAAGACCGATTTAGTGTATAAAGAGAATCTGAAGGAACTTAAGAAGACCTACAAAGAAGAAGCATGGAAAGCCAAACTTAAATATCAAACTGGGCTATGGAATAGTTTATTATCCGCCTCTAAGCAAACTAATGCAAACAGATTTTAGGCAGTTATTAATAAGCTCGAAAGGGGAGGCTGTAGGGCTTTTTTGTGTAAATATATTGGAAACCAGTTGGGTAACATTTAAGCCAATTTGTATGGTTTACCGGTTCAGATCGGATATTAACCAGACAGGTTGGTTGTATGTGAGATAAATGATATATTAACAACCAATGTGGAGAATTGTGAGTGTCTCGATTTGTATTCCATAGATCATGTTATTGCTTCTAGTCTAGATCCAAGTCTTGACTTAATAAATCCAAGTTGTAATCAAGTATTGACCCTGTACGTGGTCTTCGAGGAAATGGAGCCTCTGGAACTAATGGGCTACCTAATGCCCTGTTTTGTGTCAATAGTGATATGTAGGCTGGCATTCTGCATAATTTATTTAGGGAAGTTTTGACACTGGGGTTGTCCCAGAATCATGGCATGGTAGCTTAGTGCAACCTAATTCTAAAAGCGGCCCGGGGGCAAATCCTGCTAATTATCGACTAATCTCGTCAACTGATGTCGATGCAA
This sequence comes from Lissotriton helveticus, assembly GCF_964261635.1. NCBI lineage: Eukaryota > Metazoa > Chordata > Amphibia > Caudata > Salamandridae > Lissotriton > Lissotriton helveticus. Next base: position 56,606,040 of record NC_136059.1, read on the forward strand.
AGGCGCTTGCTTCTTCTCTTCTGCTAGAATTGGAAGATTGGGCTGTGCAAGAGGGTATTATTAATTTACTTAGACTGGTTTCCGGAAAGGACAATCAACTACTACAAATTTATTGGCTCTAACCTTACTTGCAGAGAGGACTGTCTTGAATAAACAAAATGTATATATTGTTTTTTATTGATCTAAAGGCAGCCTTCAACTCTGTGCCACAAAACTTGTTATGGAAAAAATGTCAGATAGGGGCATTTCAAAGAAATTGTTGAAAACTATCATACCTCTGTATATCGACACTTGGGTTCAAGTTAAGCTTGGGGAGGGCAATTCCTTATCAAGGAAGATTAGAGCATATAATGGCCTAAAGCAGGGTTGTGTCATTGCCCCCTGCTTATTTAATAATTTATTTTTATGAGATCTTTCTCAGCATTTGGATGTTGTTAATGGACATGTTCTTAGGATAGGGGGGTGCAAATTAGTTACATCCAGTATGCCGATGACACAATTATTATGAGTAATACTCCTATTGACCTACAAAGACTTATTACTGCCTTTGATGACTATACATAACAGAATGGCCTTAAACTGAATGTTAAAAAAACAAAATGATGACAATTGGTGTAGTCACGTGTCTTTTAAATTTCATTTTAAGGATTTAAGGGCCAAGGCTGTGACCTTGATCCATGCTTTTAAATGTTTAAAAAAATCCCTGACTGTCAATCATATGAGTTTATTCTTAAAGTAATCAGAGCCAAGTTACAACCAACCCTCATTTGTGTTTCCCCCATTAGTAGAGGAAAAGATGTGAAGGTGCTTGACCTATTGATTGTCAAGGTCTTCAAAGCAACTTTTGGGATTGTCAGTCCAGTGTGTCGAGCAGCAATAAGATTGGAATTCGGTCTCCAATAACAGTGCCTGGTAGACAGTCGGGCAAGAAGTTGCTGGTGGGGCACCGTATCGAAGGCAGTAGAGAGGTCCAATAATATCAGAGCCGCCCTGCCAGCCCCGTCAAGGCACTCCCTGATTGCATTGATCATCTCAACCAGCGCCATCTCTGTGCTGTAAGAGGCCCTAAACCCTGATTGCGCAGGATGAAGAGCACCTGAGGACTCAACAAGCGCCTCCAGTTGCCGAAAAACCACTTTTTCGCAAGCTTCGCCAAGGCGGGTAAAAGAGAAATAGGGCGGTAATTAGAGGAAATGGAAGGATCGGCAGAAGGTTTCTTACAGAGAGGAAGGTGTTTGGCTTGCTTCAATTGCTGAGGGACGGTGCAGGATTGAAGCGAGTAGTTGATAATAGATGTCGCCTCTAGATGTACTGCCTCGGCCACCCCGCCCAGGGCTCTGGCCGGACATGGGTCAGAGGGGGATCCTGATTTCAGGGATTTGAGGATGGCTAAGACATCAGCGGGCCGAAACTGTGTTAGAGACTGGCTGGGTGCTCTGGAACATGGGAGCGGCAGCAGAGGGGCATTCCTCTGCTCTCGAGATTCCGTCCCTAAGCTATCCTGAATCTTTTGAATCTTATCAATGAAAAAGGTGGAGAGGTCCTCGCTCCATTGCGATGAGACAGGAAGGCTTGTTTGTTAGGCACAGGGGGACAGAAAGCTGCGAATGATAAAGAAAACGTCTTTACTGTTGTTATTGGCCTTGGCAATTCTCTCTGCATAAAAGTCACCTTTAGCTTTCTTAATAGCTGCATAATAATCCCTCTGAGCTGCGCGGTGATCCGCCTTGGCCGGAGGACAGTACTCAAGGCGCCAGTGCCGCTCAAACTTCTTACAACCTAGATTGAGTTCTCTGAGGGCATTCGTGAACCATGGTTTGGACGGAGCACACTGCGATTGTCTTCTGGAGAAGGGTTTGGAGATAGAGTCAACCCGCTGGCTAATCCAGGTGGAGAAGCTCTCCACTGCCACTTCCAGATTTGGGGCAGCATCCGGACCAGCCAATAACAGAGCTTCGGACAGAGCCGGAATGTTAATCTTCTGGGGCAGTGGACCCGTTGGCAAGGGGGAGAGAAAAGTGGCTTTCCTATGCCTCAGGAAAACCTGATCTGAAAGTGATATGACCATGTAACCGGGGTGGGATCCACATTAAAAAGATCAAAGTTGGAGCACACTATGTCGATCAGATGGCCACATTTATGCGTGGCCCCCTTGATCCACTGGGTCAGGTGAGCAAGATTGCATGAGTCCATAAGATCCCTGGCCCCAGGGGCCTCAGGGCTATCCAGGTGAATATTAAAGTCACCCAGCAGCAAGTACTTGGAAAAGCGGAGAGCCCGCAAGGCAATGGCATCAACAAGAGATTTCAGAAAAGCTCCAGGAGGGCCAGGTGGGTGGTAGACCAAGGTACCACCCAGCTTAAAGTGGGGGGACAGGACCAATGAAAATTTCAAGGCTTCGCCATCCTCTATCTCCTCGGAAATCTCACTGGTGAAATTGATTGTGCGTGTCAAGTTGCCATCTAGTAGGTCCGTGGCAGTGTGATAGATCTGTATACCAAGGTATTTAAAGGTGTTAGGAGCTATGTGGAAGGTCCAGAGGCCGAAAGTAAATTGACCGATTCTCGCAGAATTTTAAAAGAAATATGCATACGACTTGGCTGCATTAATAGCCAGGCCAGAAAGTTTCTGGAATGAGTCTAAGATGGAGGGTATCAGGTGTGGATCTACTTCCATTTCTAAATATAAAGAATGAGATCATCTGCATATGCGGAGACAGTGTGAGATACACGACCCCACATTATTCCCCTACATCCTGCAAAAGAATGGAGTCTGTGCAGAAGCGGCTCCAGTGCTAGGATAAATAACAACGGGGCAAGGGGCAGCCCTGTCTTGTACCCCAGGCCACAGTGTATTGCCTCGATATATGATGACCCGTACATGCCCGCGCCATGGGATTTGTGTACTGCAGGCGCACCGATGCAATATATTTCTCAGGGAGACCAAATCTTGCGAGGGCATAGAACATATAATTCCAACGCAAAGAGTCGAATGCCTGCCTCAAATCAAGTGATATGCAGCCTTCCCTGGTACCCGTGCCAAGTGTGCCCAACATGACGCGATGCAGGCATCTGATGTTAAGTGCCGTGTTCCTACGAGGCACTAACCACATTGTTCAGTGGGGATAAACTGAAAAAGGCAGGTGGACAACAACTTACTCAAAATGTTATAGTCCGTGTTGAGGAGTGATAAGGGCCTATAACTCGAAATGAGAAAACCATCCCTCCCAGGTTTTAGCAAAGAAACACTAGTGCTTGCGATGAAGTAACAGGGAGCCCACCCTTTTCCAAAGCCTCATGATATATGCCTTGTAAATGAGGGACAAACAAATCGAAATATATTGTGTAGAACTCAACCGGTAGGCCATTGTTCCCCGGGGTTTTATTGCGCGGCAAAGCTTTAATCGCCTGTCTGATTTCTGCCCCGGTTATTGGTCATGCTAATTCATCACGCGGTTCTTGTGTGAGCTGCGGTAAGTCTAGTCCGTCTAAGAAGGGTTCAAAATCAGTGCCTTTAAGTCCCGGCGATGGACCATAAAGATGCTCATAATAGTCCCTAAACGCGGTATTAATGTCTATTTGTGTATTTACCACAACACCCTCCCGTTGCGAATTTCCAATATGGGTGTGGGCGAAGGAAAGTTTCGGACCAACCGTGCCATCAACGGACCTAATTTGTCAGCCTGTGTGTGTTACTTCTGTGTGTACAGTCGATGATCAACAATGCGTAGTTCCTCTAGTAATTCAGCGTACTGAATGTTAGCCTCCCGTAATTCCCGTAATTGCGTCAATTGCTCATTTGTCCTTGAAGCCTCCCCTTCCAACACAGCCAAACTACCCTCAACCTTGGCTATTCGGTCCACCAAAGCAATTTGAACCCCAGTCTTAGTGCTAATAGCCACTCCCCTGATGACCATTTTAAAGGCATCCCATTCCATCTGGTGAGTACTAGCAGTCCCAATGTTTTCTGAGAAATAATGTGCAATCGCTTCCGAGATGGCATCACGGAATACTGGGTCCTCTAGCATCAGGGGTTGTAGTTTCCAAGTCGGTATGGGAGTTGGAACCTTGCCCCACTACAGCATTAATTCCACCGGGTTATGAACCGATAGGGTTTTGCCCATATGGAGCACAGAAGCAACATACCCCATAAGGGCTCCAGAACAGAGGAACCAATCTATCCTAGTGTAGAGCCTGTGTGGTGGTGAATAAAAATAATATTCCCTGTGTCCTGGGTGTTTTACTCACCATGCATCATGAATTTTCCACCCCTCTGTCCACTCCTTGAGTGCTTCAGCTTGTCTCTTGCTTTGCGTAGCATGTAGTGGGGGATGAGACCTGGCTCACTCAACGCTTAATACCGCATTAAAGTCACCGCCTAGCACCCAGGGGTATTCTGCCCAGTCAGTCAATGCTATGCTTAGGGTAGCCAACTATTTATCCTGGTCAATGTTTGATGCATATATATACAACCCATAACCTCATGAGCCCCGTCCAACAAGCCATGACGTATCCCATATCTGCCATTAGCATCTATTTTCTGCCCTAGAAGCATAAAAGGAACATAACGTACGCACCCACACCGCCGCGCCCCTGGAAAAAGCTAAGTAGTGGCAAACAGTTGCCCCCTCCACTTCTTCTGCAGTTTGGCTGCCTTAGCAGCATTAAAATGGGTTTCCTGTAAGTAAGCTATGGCAATCTTCCTCCTATTGAGTTGTGCCAGGATTCAGTGTATTTTATGGATAGAACCCATGCCCCTCACGTACCAGGTGCGGTAGGTTATACTTCTTAGGTTCTGCCATCATGGTGCAGATAGTGTAGTTGCCACATGACATGTGGAGACCGAATACCTGTAAATATGAACTGCATATAAACCAAGCATGCTACAACATATGAATACCCCAATACTAGGTTCCTCCAGAAAACATCAGATGACCAAACATGGATTATGAACAAGACATGCCATATCGCGATCACCTGGGGGGAGAAGGCCTGAACTGCGACAGTTCGTATAAACAACACATTGCCGATTTGGAACTGTCCTGGTTACATTAGCATAGATCCCTATATAGCTACTTTACTCCAGACCCACTCAAGAAGCCATTCTCCATAATATACATTGCTGAACCCCTTTATACGCTACCACTAGTCAGTAGTTAGTCAGAGCGCACTGTGTCCGCATCCGATGAGTGCACCAAAGTCGCCGCATCTTGGGAATCATGAGCAGCCAACGCCGCCGCCGTCAGTAGTGCATCGTTTTGGCTGTTTGTGGTGTGTTCTGACATTGGGCCAGTGTCCATAGTGCTCCCACCACTGTCATGACTTGGTCCGGGTATCCCAGTAGATCGTATCGGAGAGCCCCCGCGCAATTGTCCCAATGGAAGTGAGGTTTGAGAGGTCGCCGGAGTAAAATTTATTTCAAGGTAGTCTGCCGCTTCCTCGGGTGTTCAAAGAAATATGATTTTTGTCCATAGACTACTTTCAGTCGGGCTGGGAAGAGCAATGCATATTTCAAGTTGCGTGCACGTAAGTTCTTCTTGACTCCTAGAAAACTAGCTCTGGCTTTCTGGACTGCCAGGGTAAAATCCGGGTAGAGAGAGATTGTCTTGCTCTCAAAGCATATGGGAGCATTCTCCCTGGCTGCCCGCAGGATCGTGTCACGGTCCTTATAATGTAGTATGCGTGCTATCAGCGGAAGAGTGGTGCACCCAGCAGGGGAGGTCTGGAAGGTACCCGGTGTGCCCTTTCAACACTGTACAGGGGTGTGAGGCCCTCTTTCGCCACGTGGTCCCTTAACCAGTCCTCCACAAAGTGTGTGGGGTTAGATCCCTCACTGCATTCCGGTATTCCAAGTATGCAGACATTATTGCGCCAAGACCGCCCTTCTGCTTCGTCCACTCTATCCTGTAAGCACATCAGTTGACGTTGAAATTGTTCCAGTTGAGTGGTATGCGTGGTTTGTTGGGGTATGAGATCATCCAGCCTCAGTTCATTTGATTTGACCTTATCCGCCAGTTTTTTATGATCCGCTTGTAATAAGCCAAGATTGGTAGACATCGCTCCCATTCGTGCCTCCAGTGCTGTCCATTAATCACGTATTTCCTTCAGGATTGGATCCAGCTTGGCATCATGGGAGTCCATCCCAGTGGGAGGTATCACATCATTGTCCGAGGCGTTGGAGGGGTCACTACCAAATGCAAGCCGTCTCCATCTGCGGCCGCATCCGCATGCTCGGTTTTTTGGCTGCGCCCCATCATGCCTTGGCGTACACACGTCTGTCTCTACTCCAGGATGTTCACTTGTAGCTGCATGGACAAACTATTTCCGCAGGCGTAAGTACTTCAACTCAGCCATGCACCAGTCATCCACTTCCAGCGCTCACCTCCAGGAATGCAGGTCACCTCACCTCCAGTAGGTGTCAGAGCAGTCCCAACTAAACTATGAGAAAATCACTGTACCCTCAGTCTGGCTTCAGATGTGTTTCCAGTGGTGGAGGGCTACAGTATCGCCGGCGTGTGTGGTCGACAAGCACAAGGTCAGGGGGTGCCAATGTCCAATAGTAGACCTCATATTAGTGCAGCACGCAGGCCTGCATGTTGGATTTCCAATGCTTGCCACTAGGTCAGTATGGCATGCGCATAATACCTCAGGGCACCTCCTTGTAAATCACAGCCCCCGCCTTCCGTGGTGAACACAGCTGTGCTCAGTATAGAATCAGGGAAGGGGCTCCACTCAGGCTCATGCACTACTTCCCTTCACACAGGCTTGTTTCATAGGCACCAGTTACTAGCCCAGTGAGTTGGGGGAGGAAGGGAGGTGCCTGCAGTCCCAGCGCTCCGCTTTAGTGACACTCGCTGTGGTCGCTCACCCTAGACCAGCGCCTCCTGTTGTCGCCTTCCTCAGCCCCACTCAGAGGCGTGGCTGGCCGCATCCGTCATTTTGAGACCTGCAGCCATTTTCAATGTACAGTAAACAGGCTAACGATCTGCTGCCGAAGGCGCCCCGACTTCCCCACCAAATCAGAACAGTGTCCGGAGCTCCACAGATAATGCCTCCCGCAAGTGTCGTATTCACGGCAAGGGTCACGAAGAGAATCGGGTTTACCTCGCATCACCCGTGTTTCTGCCCCTCGTCCCATCACAGCTCCGGTGCCGTCGAGGAGCAGCACACAATTCAGTAATGTTCATCAACTCCACAGCGTTCAAACTGCAGCTACCGGGTCCTGAAATATTCACGTTCAAAAATACGAGTGTCCCGATCGAGCAGGTCCGGAGTTATGCATGATAATTTAGCTGTATGTCAGGGCAGGAAACGGAGCTCTTTCAGCTCACGTCCTCTATGCACGGCAGTTGGCCATGCCCCAATTAATTAATTAGTTCATTGCTTCCAAGATGAAAAGCAGAATTGCTTTTGGGCAAGGGGAGCTGAATGTTAGCAGCTCCCTTGCCCAAAGGCATTGTCATCTCCCGCAGGAGGTGGGAAGCCGGCTGGGACCCCCACAGTCCCCTACATGAGGCCAGCATCACAGAGGATGAGGTCCCAGGGGCCAGAAGTGGACAAGGGAAGGGAGGCCATGTGGCCCCTCTCCCTAATAAAAAAAATACAAGCATTTAAAAAAGAAAAGATGAAGGCGCAGTCCCAGGGAATGGGGTTTCTGGGGCCACAAATGACCTTGGGGACATTGGGGCTCCCCCCACAGTCCCCAACATGAGGCCCGGGCCCAAGGGGATGGGGTGCCAGGGGTCAGAAGTGGGCAAGGGAAGGGGGTCATGTGGCCCCTCTCCCTAATAAAAAAATAGAATCATTTACCAAAGAAAAAATTGAGGCGTAGTCCCGGGGGAATGGAGCCCCCCTCCAAAAAATGTTCACACATTTGTAAAGGCTGGCCAGGCTTCAGGGGATGGGTTCCCGGGGCAGAAGTTGCCCCTTGTAAAAAAAAAAGACTGCAAGCTCGCCACCTGGGGCATTCTAAGTTGAGGGATTAAGTCCCATTCATTCCTCAGAGTCCAGAAGGCATGTTTGTAGAGAGGTAGGGAAATGGGCCGTGGCCAGGCCTGTGCCTGTGTCCACCTCTCAGCAATCCCACTGTGTCAGGCTTACTGGAGGCAAGAGGTAGGCTAGTTGGCCCCTAAAGGAACCCCAGCAGTGAAAGGGACTTCAAACCCCTTCTAAGAGTGCACCAGGGAGCGCATTTGCAGAGTGGTGGTCAAAGGCGGGGTGGCCTGTTATGAGAACTTTGCAGTACTGCTGTGTGCTACCTACCGGAGGTAATAGGAGGGGTAGTTGGTCCCAAGGATGTCCTTGAGGGCCAACTACCCCTCTTGTTACCGCCAGTAAATCCCACTGAGTAGGATTGCTAAGATGTCTTCGGAGGCTACACCCCCTTTCTCCACCACTCTGCAAACGCGTCTCATGGCAGACTAAGGGATGGGGGATGAAGTCAACTTTACTCCTGTGGGACTTTGGGGGCTAAGAAGCCCTGCTGGTTCCTCCTTTAAGTCCTACATGGTGGTATTCCTGATCCCTGGTCGGAGGCCAGGCACCCTCTTTCTACCACTCTGCAAACCTGACTACTAGTTAAAGTAGCATCTTTCTGCACCTCTGATTTAGAGGTAATTTTAACCCCCCTGCCCTATTATTAGGCTTTCCTGTTTTCAGTTTCTATTTTTGGTAAATTCTGGTGGGGTTTTTTCAATGTTTTCAATATCTTAAAAAACAGTTGTTATCAGTGGTTACACATTTTCGCGCCACTAAAAACAACAGGAAAAGTGTTTTTCCGGTGTTTATGGAATGTTTTGCTTTTATTATTGCTTGCTTTCTGCACTGAAAGAACATGGTATATAGACTATGTACCTATAGTGTATATGAGGTCCAAATAGATTTTTGCAAATTAATCTTATTGTAGTACACCATATAATACTTCTTCAGTGAGTCTTTGGGTCATGTGCGCTCGCTCTTTCCTTCCCATGTAAACGTCTGTGAAAAGGCCCTCTCAGCATTCTGAGCCCATTGGGCTGAGAACCATCAGCTAAGGGACACAGTTGGGATGACTCTTTCTTTGATGCCACATAAAGCACGAAAATATAAATATTTGCGTTTTAGTTCATGTGCATTAGAAACCAGTGCACCAGAATGGACTAAAAAGTCAATAGCATCCCTCAGAAACTCTTAAGATTGTAAAGATGCTTGCAGCATACCATCTAACAAGTGGCAAGTATCTACTTCAGGGAATCACTTCAGCTCGGATATCAATTTTGACAGGTCATCACACAACTTTTTTATATACGTAGCTGAATCACTGCAAATAGAAACAATATCACTCTAATCTTTGTTGAACTTGGGAAGAACCTTTTTTGCAGAGCATTACAAGTGACACTGTCTTCAATGTTTTCCAAACGTTTGGTGTCATGTTTTCACCACTATCCCAGATGCTTAGGGATACATATACTTGTCACTATACCTTGCATTGAATGTTTAAAGCCTGAGGTATTGGCAATTCACCTACTATCAATACTGATCCTCTAGAAACTATGGTCTGATGTATTAGGGGTTTTTACCTATTCTCTGTGGGTAAATGTGATGACACATATTAGGAAAGATTTGTATGAAACCAGCCACTTTACCTATCCGTGAAAGAATCAAATGCAGCCCAAATATCAAATATGAGTTTGATATTTCCTGATTCTCTATAGTTTATAAAATAATTAAACTAGACCTAAAACATGAAACTAAACCCTGCATCTTAAGACCAAAGGCCACTAAACTGAAAAAGTAAAAGGAAGAAGAGACAATATTTTGTTGGCATCCCTAAAGAACAAAACTCAAGCAGAATAATGTTAGCCAGTCTTTCTTACTGCTACTTGTATAACAAAGTTACATTGTATTGACCCCTTCAGGAAGAAAAAAATTACTCTTCCACTTTCTTTTTCCTTTCTTTGAATGGCATTTAGTTTGTGGTTGTCCAGGTGTTTTTTCAGTGTTTATATGTTTTCACCGGTGAGGGCTATTTTTCTTTCAGTGGGGTTTTATCAGTTATTATAGGTTTAAACCTAAAAACCCACATCCTACCTATTATATACTAGGGCCTTACAGAGGAGGTCATGGCAAACACAGGGGTACCCCAACCCATAGTGTACCGTAGTGTATGTATGTGTTTTCACTGTATTCTAAGTGTCTTTTAGCATACGATTGGTTCCGGGCCTGGTTAGCCAGTGTCAGTTACCACCAGTACCCATCAGCAAAAGGTTGGGGGCACAGGATGACTTTGCAACAAGGATTCTTTCTGCACCTCTGTTGGTTCTCTATGCTTATCTCTTGCTTCTTTCTGCACGTTTCTTTGTCTTTCTGGACTTATGTTGCCTGTTTCTGCATTGCTATTGCTTCTTTCTGTGGCTTTCTTCCTCTTTCTGAACATGTCCTACCTCTGTAGGCATGCTTAGAAATCATCAATTAAAAACCTTAGAAATTCACTGAATAATTAATAGGTTTCAGGGACATTATAGTTACAAATTATTGTTTAAAAAACCTTTATAATTCACTGAGAAAACCATAGGTTTCAGGGACGTTATATTTAGAAATCAGAACTTAAAAAACCTTTGAAATTAACTGATAAAACTTTAGGTTTCAGGGGTGTTATAGTTAGAAATTAGCATTTAACAAACCTTAGAAATTTACTGAAAAAAACACTGGTTTTAAGGACGTTATAGTTAGTTGGATATTTCACTTGTAGAAAGCCCGATAAATTCAGCTGTTATAGTTAGTTGAGCTAACTATAACTTGCGCCCCCGCAATGCACATGTTACATATTACATCATTCATGACAGGGTTAGTTACCTCACTGCTGACATCACTGATGACATCTCAAATGACATCACTGATCACCCACGTGATAATCTGATGCACCTCCTCATACCCAAATATAACCTTTGATATACCCACTCTAAAATACTGACTACCATTTTTTAAGCCATAGGTACACCAATACCAGTTACTACATACCCACTCACTGATACCTAGGTCTACACACACATCCACTCATTCACCCATAGTCACTCATACATGCAATCACTCATCAACACCAAGAGAAGCACTTTTAAAAAAAGAGAGAAACAACACAGAGCGACTGGTATGCGTAACCACGATCTGCTCTCGTACCACCTTTTTGAAAAAGGTGATCAACCAAAACTGCCTCCTGGTTCAGAAGGTACATAATTCCTTCACCAGACTGTTGTTTGCCTTAAAAAAAGATTAAAGCATTGGAAATTTGATAATCCAGCCAGCAGTACCTAAATCAACAAATAGGAAAACCTTAAGGGCACAACTCAGTTTACCCCCTATTGTGGGACACCACAAATGTGGCACATGTGTGTGTTGCTCACAAACGATTGATGGATCACTCTTTACATTCAAAGATACCAAATGGAAACACAATGCTTTTTGGAAATGTAAAACAAAAGAAGTTGTGTGTGGCATTTTGTGTCCATGTCCCAAACTTTACATTGGGAAGACAAATCAGGAAGCTTGTCAGCGAATTATACAATATATGTCAAGGATTCGCAAGAAAACAGCGAATGCACCACTCGTCAATCATTGCACAACACATAATCACACTGTAAATGAGCTCAAATGGAGCGTTCTGTCAAAGATCTGAAAAAAACAGGGAAAGAATATTAATGCTAAGATAAGCAATGCTAAATGTTAAATTTAACACCACTGTAGACAGACTGAATGAGCTATCATAAATTGTATTATCTATTACACATTCTTGCAGTGCTAACCTAACAGACTGAATGAGCGATTGAAAATTATGAATTATGTACAGACCACCTTTACAATGCAGTCCTATCTAACTTATAAGCTGAACTCCTACGAGAAATTCCTACTGATCCATTTTAGGTTTAATATCTTCCATCGTTTGGTGACTTTTCCAGAACCAAATGATTGGTCTAAGAACCTCTCTTGTTTGTCCCTGTGACGATGTATCTTTTCAATCTCTGATTTATATAGTTTTATTTTGTAAATTTTACAAAGAGTCTAGGAAATATTGGATTATACCAATTTTAAAAACGTTGGGACTGCGTAGCTGTCGCCCTGCTTTTCTGGTCCTTCAATTTCTGGAAGCAGAAACTTATGCAAAAAATATTGCCTGTTTCTCAAAGTTTTGTATTAACCATCAATCAAACCTTGGTTAAACCTATGCCTGGTCAAATTCTCTTAACAATCCAGCACTATTTTACAACTTATCAGTGTAGATCTTTTTATTGTATTTTAATGTCGCCAATTTTAAACATTTTTGGAATATTGTAATGTGATGATTTAAATATATTTAATATATTTAATGTATGTATGTGTTTTTAGGTGTACTTTTATGTTTTTCTATGAAATTTTGGAAACCGAATAAAGGAATTTGAATGAAAAATGACTTATGTACATGCTTGCAACACTGCGCCAACTTGGAGCGATAGTACATGTCCGACTATCTTAGTTTTTATACCTCTCTTAACTAGAAGTGGAGTCAGAAGAAGGATGCCAGCCCACATTTATTGATTTTGAGCTTAGTAGGCACTGAGACGCACAAGTGCCCATGCCATCCTGTTATGGTTACATTGAAACATAAATATTTTATGTACAGCAGGCACAGGCATCTACAAGTGCCCTTGCAATCCTATTACGGTTATAGTGAAACATGTTGTCCAAATAAAAGTGTGGATTTTGACAACCATTTTTTTAAACTATCAAAATAAGCTAATCTATTGTTTTTTATTCGTTTGTCTCCAACAGCTTTAATCAGATATGTGGATTGATATTATCCCATCTGCATGATTGTAAGCGCAATGGGAACAATAAAGTTTATTGAGAAGATCAGATGTTGTTCCGCATCATCAACGCGTGGGCACAGCTTCTTTGTCATAAATGGGCAGACACTAAGTATGGGCGAAATTTGCGAATTCGCGGTCCGTAAATTTGCGCGAAATGGCAAAAAAAATCCACAAGTTCGCGAATTTGCCCTCGAACTCGCAGATTGTTTTGCCATTTGCACAAATATGAGACCACATGTGCCTGTAACTTTCCCAGTGCGCCAAAAGGTGCCGAGGTCCCTTGAGTGAGCTTGCCATTATAGTGGGTACGGGCGGGAAGACGTTTCATACCGATAGTGTGTGGTGGACGGGGCCAAACGGGCGGGGCTTCTATGCGAATTCACATTCATCTTGTTGATAAAGGGTCAGAGACCGAGCAGAGCAGCAGTTGAGGAAAAAGCAGCCTCCTGGTCACAGGAGCTACATGGTGCTCGGGTCCCGATGCTGAGCCCTGTCACCATCTCGCCCTGTATATGGTCGGATCATCACCTGTTACAGGGCAGAATAGCATTCCCGGGGCAAAGTGTGATTCCCACCGCTGAGTGGCAGGTCGTGAGAAGGTGGAATTCAATCAACACTGATACTCTAATCTCCACTTTAGAGAAACCCTCTCACTTTAACAGACTACCCGAGGATGACGTTGAGACGGCCAGCCTCAAACTGTCACAAAAACTGGAAAGTGCCATCGAGGCAGTGGCACCAGCCCTAAGGGTAAAAATCGGAGATAAGGGGAAAGGTGCCCCCTGGTTCAATGATGCTCCGAGGCTCCTGAAACGCTACCTGCGCCCAAGCCTCATACGTTAAAGAGCTCACCACCTACAAACAAGCTATTAGGGCCAGGAAAGTTGAGTTTTATGAAGGTAGAATTGTGACAGCGCCCAACCCCCAGAAAGAAATCTTCAAGGACCTATCAGAACTGAGGAAAAAGAAGGAACAGCCCCCCTCCTTCACGCAAGAAGACTGCCAAAAATGTCCTTCTTTACCACCAAGATAACAGACCTCTTGACAGAAATCGAGACCACACCTAAACTGGACTGCCTGGGAATTACTTTAAAACCTATCCCTACAGTCACCCAGCCCCTAATCTCACTACCCTTACTCACTAAAGAAACTTTGGAAATCGTGATGGGTCGAGTCATTTCATTTCAAATACCTTTATTCGGCACTTCAAAAGATACCATAAAAGAGCATAAAAAATACACATACATTCTTAAAAACATTTTTTTTTTTATAAACAATTTTTTAAAAAGGAGATAAAATATCCTAAAATGGTGCGACACATTCATTAGGGAGATTTACTGGTATGGGGCAAAATTTACAGGTTATTAAAATCCACCGGCTCTCGTGTATTTCTCAGTCTCATTGCCATTTTGATGAAGCTTATTATACATAACAGGGTGTGGGGATCAGGAGCTTCTTGCAAAAAAAGGCTTTCGCCTGTCCCAGCTTCTTTTTCTTCAAAATCCTTACTAAAATCTTGCGCCTAGGGACTGAGTAAAAGGGACATAGTAAAACAAAATGAAGGGTATCCTGCGGAGACCTAGTGTCGCAGCCGCAGGTACCCTTCAACTCCACTGTACTTGTAAAACCAGAGGGGACGGCAAGTAGGTGGTGTAGGAGGTTTAGTCTGAAACGAGTCATGTAAAATCTTTCCTGCGCATTATGTATCACTGCCAAATATGGTTCCATTCTATATGATTTTTTCAGCAGGCAATGCGCCGTGACAGACGATTTCCCTCTTTCCCTGACGGCCCTTTTCGAAGATGTCCAATCAAAAAACTGTTTTTTAACCTGAGTCCTATTCTGATTAATCATGGACTCGGGGTCCACAAAGGAATTCTTGCAGCCAATTGATTCCAAAGAGTCTTTTACATACTTTAGCCACGGGATCTGTCCCCCTCTGTCCCGGCTCATACAGTCTTTGATGATTTGTCGGCTAAAGTTGGCCTCTGGGTTGATCCAAATTTTGATCCAAGCCAAGAGTGGTCTAATTATTATTCTATCTTCAATGAATGATTCCCCCAATTCATTGTGTGTAATATAAGAGGGGGTGCTCTGGGGGACCTTTAGTAACCTTTTGAAGAACTTGTTTTCCTCTTTTTGGATCTGGCATACCCGGTTGATCTTGAAACCCCATACCCATGTGTCAAATCAGGCTCACCGGCGGACCCATGCCCCCCGAGGATTTACAAACAAGCCTGGTCAGGGCTGGAGGACGACATATTATCGCTCCTGAACAGCACACTCACATCCGGACAGGTCCCTTCCAACTTCAAGGAAGCCCGGCTGATCCCTCTCTTAAAAAAGGCAGGCCCATCTCACAACTACCTTTCTTAGCCAAAATAATGGAGCAACATGTGCTGCCCAGCCTCTCACATCATCTTGAGAACAATCTCCTGTTGGAACCCAATCAGGCCGGTTTCAGGGCCCATCACAGCATGGAATTGGTCATGCTTTCCGTGCTGGACGACCTGAGACTTAAAGCAGATAAAAACAATCCTTGCGCCCTGGTACTGCTAGACCTCTCCGCGGCATTTGATACAGTCAAACACGACCTACTACTGTCGCGGATGTGGGATTTCGGTATCCAGGGCACAGCCCATGCCTGGCTGACCTCTTTTCTTGGCGAACAGGTTCAGAGAGTACAATTGGCTGACCTGGTATTGGAGGCAGCTGGGATCACATGTGGAGTCCCACAGGGCTCAGCCTTGTCACCCCTGATGTTTAATGCCTATCTGCAGCCCCTTATTTCAGCACTAAATCAGATGGACTGCAGCATATACAACTATGCTGATGATACGCAGATCATCATCCAAATTGGCAACTCTCCAACAGCATACCAGAGAATGCAAAACATCCTAAAATTTACCGTTAATTGGATGACGGCCAACTCATTAAAAATCAATCCCGACAAGACTGAGGTGCTTGCAATTATGGCAGCATCTAGCCCTTGGAGTGATCTCTTGTGGCCTACTGAATTAGGGACCTCCCCAGCACCTGCAGTAACAGTGAAAAGCCTAGGCATAGTCTTAGATGCCAATCTCACTATGTCAGCCCAGGTCTCAGCTGTAGTGGGCACATGTGTGGGCCTAATGAGACAACTGCCTAAACAGTCCCCCATTCTGACGGTGGATACGCTCAGGAGAGCAGTATCAGCTTTAATCCTGGCACGTCTGGACTACGGCAACGTTCTGTATGTCGGTACCCCTCAAAAACGAATGAACAGACTCCAGGTAGTCATGAACGACGCTGCCAGACTTATCTTCAATAAACCAAGAAGAACCCATGCCACCCCCCTTCTTCACAAACTCCATTGGCTGCCGGTGAAACAGCGGGCCAAGTTCAAGGGCCTATGCATTACGCATAAAGCCTTCTACGGGCAAGCCCCTAAATACATTAAGGAACGTCTTGTTCCGTACGCCCCCAGCAGGAATTTACGATCGGTAGATGCTGCACTGTTGGTCTGCCCACGGTTTAAACTATCTTCTCTAGGAGGGCGTACTTTCTCCTATACAATTCCCAGTGCATGGAATAAATTGCCAGAGAGCCTGCGCAAAGAAACAAGTCTGCTGCCCTTCAGGAGAAAGCTAAAAACCATGCTGTTTCAGGAGGCATGGGGCACCATCTAGCTTGCTCCCCTAACAGCACTGTGTCCACTCTCTGCTAAGCGCTTAGAGACCCCTGGGTGATAAGGCGCTCTACAAATCCAATATACAATACAATACAATACAATATAATACAATACAACTCATGGATGCAAAAATACGTTTGCCGCAGGACCCCAGAAACCTTCAGATGTCCAAGATAGCTCTGCTGCGTGTGTTGGTACAAAGCCATTCTGATCCTGCTCAGTGGGTACAGACGCATGCAGCTGCTGCTGCTGGACAATGTCCCATCTCATACTAAACTGCCCCGTACAGGAATATGCTGGCGCTGGGCATTAGGGTGCAGTGGCATGCAGGTGCTGCATGCCTGGTACATGCGCATACCGGTGCCAGGGGGGCCACGTGTTTATTGGTGCTGTGTAGCAAGTTATGACTTTACATTTTGACAGCACCAGACGGTGGTACCACCTACACAGATCAGGGGCATCCAGGCACCCGACTTCATGGTGCAAGAGCATAATGGTGCTGTGCGGTACGGGTATATATGTACTGGGGGCAGGGGGGCACTTAGCACAATGTGTGCTCACAGCCAGAGGGCTCCCAGGCAATTGAGCACAAATGATTTTCACACTGAGGGGGCTCTGGGGCAGTTCAGCAGCACGGGGGCTCACACCCACTGGGCCCCGGGGCAGTTCGGTAGCACTGCCACCCTCTTGTTCATCACTGCCACCCTCTGGTTCACCACTGCCACCCTCTGGTTCATCACTGCCACCCTCTGGTTCACCACTCTCACCCTCTGGTTCATCATTGCCACCCTCTGGTTTATCACAGTACCCTCTGGTTCACCACTGCCACCCTCTGGTTCATCGCTGCCACCCTCTGGTTCATCACTGTCACCCTCTGGTTCATCACTGCCTCCCTCTGGTTCATTACAGAACCCTCTGTTTCACCACTGCTTCACCACTGCCACCCTCTGGTTCATCACTGTCACCCTCTGGTTCATCACTGCCACCCTCTGGTTCATCAAAGCACCCTCTGGTTCACCACTGCCACCCTCTGATTCATCACTGCCACCCTCTGATTCATCACTGTCACCCTCTGGTTCATCACTGCCACCCTCTGGTTCATCACTGCCACCCTTTGGTTCACCAGTGCCACCCTCTGGTTCACCACTGTCACCCCCTGGTTCACCACTGCCACCCTCTGGTTCATCACTGCCACCCTATGGTTCACCACTGCCACCCTCTGGTTCATCACTGCCACCCTCTGGTTCATCACTGTCACCCTCTGGTTCATCACTGTCACCCTCTGGTTCATCACAGCACCCTCTGGTTCACCACTGCTTCACCACTGCCACGCTCTGGTTCATCACTGTCACCCTCTGGTTCATCAATGCCACCCTCTGGTTATTCAAAGCACCCTCTGGTTCACCACTGCCACCCTCTGGTTCATCACTGCCACCCTATGGTTCACCACTGCCACCCTCTGGTTCATCACTGCCACCCTCTGGTTCATCACTGTCACCCTCTGGTTCATCACTGTCACCCTCTGGTTCATCACAGCACCCTCTGCTTCACCACTGCTTCACCACTGCCACCCTCTGGTTCATCACTGTCAACCTCTGGTTCATCAATGCCACCCTCTGGTTATTCAAAGCACCCTCTGGTTCACCACTGCCACCCTCTGGTTCATCACTGCCTCCCTATGGTTCACCACTGCCACCCTCTGGTTCATCACTGCCACCCTCTGGTTCATCACTGTCACCCTCTGGTTCATCACTGTCACCGTCTGGTTCATCACATCACCCTCTGGTTCACCACTGCTTCACCACTGCCACCCTCTGGTTCATTACTGTCACCCTCTGGTTCATCAATGCCACCCTCTGGTTATTCAAAGCACCCTCTGGTTCACCACTGCCACACTCTGGTTCACCACTGCCACGCTCTGGTTCATCACTGGTAGCTTCTGGTTCATCACTGCCACCCTCTGCTTCACCACTGCCACGCTCTGGTTCACCACTGTCACCCACTGGTTCACCACTGCCACCCTCTGGTTCATCACTGCCACCCTCTGGTTCACCACTGCCACCCTCTGGTTCATCACAGCACCCTCTGGTTCACCACTGCCACCCTCTGGTTCATCACTGTCACCCTCTGGTTCATCATTGCCACCCTCTGATTCATCACACCGCCCTCTGGTACACCACTGCCACCCTCTGGTTCATCACTGCCACCCTCTGGATCATCACTGTCACCCTCTGGTTCATCACTGCCACCTTCTGGTTCATCACAGCACCCTCTGGTTCACCACTGCTTCACCACTGCCACCCTCTGGTTCATCACTGTCACCCTCTGGTTCATCACTGCCACCCTCTGGTTCATCACAGCACCCTCTGGTTCACCACTGTCACCCCCTGGTTCACCACTGCCACCCTCTGGTTAATCACTGCCACCCTCTGGTTCACCACTGCCACCCTCTGGTTCATCACTGCCACCCTCTGGTTCATCACTGTCACCCTCTGGTTCATCACTGCCACCCTCTGGTTCATCACAGCACCCTCTGGTTCACCACTGCTTCACCACTGCCACCCTCTGGTTCATCAATGCCACCCTCTGGTTCATCATTGCACCCTCTGGTTCACCACTGCCCCCCTCTGGTTCATCACTGCCATCCTCTGATTCATCACTGTCACCCTCTGGTTCATCACTGCCACCCTCTGGTTCACCACTGCCACCCTCTGGTTCATCACTGCCACCTTCTGGTTCATCACTGCCACTCTTTGGTTCACCACCGTCACCCCCTGGTTCACCACTGCCACCCTCTGGTTCATCACTGCCACACTCTGGTTCATCACAGCACCCTTTGGTTCACCACTGCTACCCTCTGGTTCATCACTGTCACCCTCTGGTTCATCATTGCCACCCTCTGATTCATCACAGCACCCTCTGGTTCACCACTGCCACCCTCTGGTTCATAACTGCCACCCTCTGGTTCACCACTGTCACCCCCTGGTTCACCACTGCCACCCTCTGGTTCATCACTGCAACCCTCTGGTTCACCACTGCCACCCTCTGGTTCACCACTGCCACCCTCTGGTTCATCACTGTCACCCTCTGGTTCATCACTGCCACCCTCTGGTTCATCCCAGGACCCTCTGGTTCACCACTGCTTCACAACTGCCACCCTCTGGTTCATCACTGTCACCCTCTGGTTCATCACTGCCCCCTCTGGTTCATCAAAGCACCCTCTGGTTCACCACTGCCACCCTCTGGTTCATCACTGCCACCCTCTGATTCATCACTGCCATCCTCTGGTTCACCACTGTAACCCCCTGGTTCACCACTGCCACCCTCTGGTTCATCACTGCAACCCTCTGGCTCACCACTGCCACCCTCTGGTTAACCACTGCCACCATCTGGTTCATCACTGCCACCCTCTGGTTCACCACTGCCTCCCTCTGGTTCATCACTGCCACCTTCTGGTTCATCACTGCCACCCTCTGGTTCACCACTGCCACCCTCTGGTTCACCACTGTCACCCCCTGGTTCACCACTGTCACCCCCTGGTTCACCACTGACACCCTCTGGTTCATCACTGCCACCCTCTGGTTCATCACTGCCACCCTCTGGTTCACCACTGTAGATTATGGGGAGAAAGCACACCTGCCCAGAAAGCCTCAACCGAGACAAAATAATTTGGGGCTGGTTAATGTGTTACTGAATTTGAGCTTCAAGTCCAGCACCTGCTTCCTTATCTGTAAGTGCTTCCTGTGGCAGTTTAATTTTTATGACAGGAGCCATACTTGTAACTATTCTCTGACCCTGCTTCGAGGGTCGGAGCAGAGTCAGGGAATAGTTACAACAACTCTGAAGGCGCCTCAGAAAGCACTTACAGGGTTACAGCAGGTGCCCAAGTTGAAAGTTAATTTCTTTGTAACCATTTTGTAAATTGTTACAAAGAAATGAGCTTCAACTTGGGCACCTGCTGTAACCCTGTAAGTGCTTCCTGGAAAAAATGTGCCCCGCTCGCGAATTTGTGGAATTTTCCACAATTTCGTGAGATTCGCGGATCACGAAATTGCGGAAAATCCGCAAATTCCGCGAGGGGAACAAATTTTCGGCCCATACTTAGCAGACACGTAGAAACCAGGAAGCGGCCACATCGCGGTGGAGGAGAGATGCGGAAGTTGCTCAGTGGAGCAACAGCTTTCTAAACAGCAAACAAAAGGTATGTGGACTTTGGCCCCATTTCCATTCTGCTCCAGCTTGTCATAGCCGAAATAGGATTTTAAGAGCAGTTTCCCCTGGTGGTTCCTTTTTTAGATTACATTGACAGTCACTTTCACAATGGAAATACGCATGCCGCAGATATCTCATTAAGGTAAACCAAAGCTCCTTTCATTTTTCATGTTAGTAAAATTGGACTCCTTCGGGGCCGGTTTCAAGTTTCTAAGTAGGGTTTAGCCCATCTCTTCAAACTTTGGGTTTAATTTCAAAACAAATACAACTGCTGTCTCAGTCAGTGTGTACACGTTTTCTGCCTCAGAACTAACAATATAACTCTTCGATCTTCAAACGCAGGAATTTTGTAGCATAGGCGACAGCTTGGCGTAACATAAGACCCCCGCTTGACTGATTATCCATGCTTCCTTCCTCAGTTTGAAGAGTATTTACAAAGCTCAAATTACACCACAAACAAGCTTGATTTTGAAGATAACCTTGTCATGCAAGTGCTTTTTAACTCAAATGTTTCTGACAACAGGAGCTCGTGTAATCCAGAGACATGTGTAAATCTTGAGACATACTGACACGGTCATTTTTCCTATTTGCTTTCCTGCTGACTTTCTCCATTTTTCTTTCTTTCTCTATTGTTGTCTCTACAGTTATCAGCCTAACTAAAAGTGGCACAAATACTGTGTTGGATGATAGCCCATATAAGGTAATTACAAACTTGGGGAAATAGGTTTGGAGTGTTTGGATAAATGAAAGGATGGATGGTAACACAAGCACCTTTTTCTTTTCTTTGTTTTAGCTCACCTGGATCAAGGTCCTGAGGAGAACCCTGTCCATAGTCTATTAGGGGTTTGAAACACGTTGATCTGTAAAACCTGTCCATACTAGCTAATTAGAGAATAAAATATCAGGCTAACCCTTCCCTTTTTTTATTTGTGTATGTAAAAAAAGAGTCTGAATCTTGATTGATTTTTAGTATCATAGCGGCCTGAATATATTTCAGTTTGGACAGTGCCCTTTTCTTTTTCTGTTTTTGTCTTTTTAGGAAGAACTTTATTTAATTTATTTTATCCTTTTATGTACTACTAAACATAGGGAACCTGAGCTTGCACGTGCATTAATTTATTTTTGCCCTTTGCGGCATGTGATGTTTATTATTATATTATACATGTGAGTCAAGAGTAATGTCATATATCTGTTGAATTTCGTATGTGGTCTATTTGAAATAGTTGAATTGGTTATTGAATCACAAACTGAATTGATAAAGTTTTGATGAAATTGCATTTTTTACAAAACAATAATTAAAAATTATAATCTTTTTCAGTCTCTAGGAGTGTCATGTGTAATTGGTTAAAATATTTAATATAGTGAACATCAGTATTGGCAATCGTGCTGTTGTTAGAGACACTCATCAATACAGCAATATAATATACACTGATACACCTATACAGAAACTCAAAAACTGCCACTCATCCATAGAGTTACTTACCACTGTGCCTCTCGAGGCCGGGTCACCCCCTTAGCCCCTCACCTGCTCGCCTGCTGATCCTGCCTGCCGCCTCGCCTGCAGATCCTGCCTGGCGCCTCGCCTGCTGCTCCTGCCTGCCGATTCCGTCGCCCCCCAGCACCCCCGAGCGGCCCAACCACAGCTGTGCCGGCCGCTCGCCACCTTTTCCTGCCGCTGGCCCCCTGCGGCCCCGCCCACCACCGGCCCATTGGCCCTGCCGCTCGCCCAGCCCAGCAGACCCGCCCTCCCGTCCCCCTTCTTAAGGGGAGAGCCTGGTAGCCGCGGGAGTGACCACTGTGCCTCTCGAGGCCGGGTCACTCCCTTACCCCCTCACCTGCTCGCCTGCTGATCCTGCCTGCCGCCTCGCCTGCAGATCCTGCCTGCCGCCTCGCCTGCTGCTCCTGCCTGCCGATTCCGTCGCCCCCCAGCACCCCCGAGCGGCCCAACCACAGCTGTGCCGGCCGATCGCCACCTTTTCCCGCCGCTGGCCCCCTGCGGCCCCGCCCACCACCGGCCCATTGGCCCTGCCGCTCGCCCAGCCCAGCAGACCCGCCCTCCCGTCCCCCTTCTTAAGGGGAGAGCCTGTTAGCCGCGGGAGTGACCACTGTGCCTCTCGAGGCCGGGTCGCCCCCTTACCCCCTCACCTGCTCGCCTGCTGATCCTGCCTGCCGCCTCGCCTGCAGATCCTGCCTGCCGCCTCGCCTGCTGCTCCTGCCTGCCGATTCCGTCGCCCCCCAGCACCCCCGAGCAGCCCAACCACAGCTGTGCCGGCCGCTCGCCACCTTTTCCCGCCGCTAGCCCCCTGCGGCCCCGCCCACCACCGGCCCATTGGCCCTGCCGCTCGTCCAGCCCAGCAGACCCTCCCTCCCGTCCCCCTTCTTATGACGCCCCCTGAGCGACCGCGCAGCGGACGCGCGCAGCGGGAGCACCGATTGAGCGCCTGGACCGCACCCAGTGCCAGGACCGCTGGCCCCCACCGACGGAAGCCGACCCGCCGGACCTACGACGCCACCGAACTCAACGCACTCAACACCGGCCGAACCCCGGGCTGCTACCGAGCCACACCGAGACGCACCCACGGATCCTTCAGCTGCCACTCCTGTAAGTTCGCCTGCAACCGGACCCACGCCACACCAGCACCCACCAAGCCGAACACTAGCACCACCCACCTGAAGTGCATCTTGATCAACACCCGCTCCGTCCACAGACACGCCGTCGAGCTCTGGAACCTGCTCGACACCACAGCCCCTGACGTCGCCTTCCTCACGGAAACCTGGATGAACGACTCCTCAGCGCCCGACATCGCCATCGCCATCCCAGAGGGTTACAAGATCACCCGAAGAGACCGCAACAACCAGACTGGAGGAGGCCTCGCCATCATCTACAGGGACACCATCCGCATCAAGACCAACACCGACGACACCCTGACAACCGCCGAACACCTGCACTTCCAGATCCACACGGACCCCAAAACCACCCTCAGAGGCACCCTCATCTACCGACCCCCGGGACCACGCACACAATTCAGCGAGGACATCGCCGACTTCGTCAGCCCGCACGCCCTCCCCTCCGCCGACTACATCCTCCTGGGGGACATCAACTTCCACCTGGAGAACAACAACGACCGCAACACCATCACCCTGCTCGACAACTCAAGCTCAAGCAGCTGGTGTCCACCCCCACCCACCTCGCCGGACACACACTCGACGCCGTCTTCTCATCCAGCAAAGACATCACCTTCAGCCACACCACCGGACTCCACTGGACGGACCACAGCTGCGTCCACTTCACCTTCAGAAGAACGACGATCCACCACCACCAGCAACAGGTTGCTCGAAGAAGCTGGAACAAGATCACAGCCGACCAGCTCGCCGCTTCCCTGAGCCAGCACCCTCCCGCCAGCTCAGCGAACCCCAGCCAGGCCGCCGACAACCTCACGAAGTGGATCAGCAACTGCGCGGACGAACTCGCCCCACTGAGGACCCCGCCCAACAGACCCGGCAGCAAGAAGGCCCCATGGTTCACCGACGAACTCATGAGTTCCAAGAAGAACTGCCGAACCCTCGAGAAAGACTGGAGAAGGGAACCAACTCCGGACAACATGACCACCCTCAAGCTTGCTACCCGGAAGCACCACCAACTGATCCGCGCCACCAAGAAAACTGCATTCAAGGACCGGCTGGACAGCAACGCACACAACTGCAAGGAACTCTTCAACATCGTGAAAGAGCTCTCCAACCCCAATGCCGGAAACAACGACATCACCCCTTCGCAAGACCTCTGCAATTCCCTCGCCTCTTACTTCCACAACAAGATCGCGGACATACACAACAGCTTCAGCACTCAACCGACGCACGCCACGACCGAACCACCGCCCCCCACCACCACCCTCCGCGCCTGGACCCCGATCAGCACCGAAGACACCGTCCGCATGATGAACTCCATCCACTCCGGATCTCCAACCGACCCCTGCCCTCACCACGTCTTCAACAAGGCCGACGCTGTCATCGCACCCCACCTGCGGGACATCATCAACACCTCCTTCCAAACCCGCCACCTTCCCGGAGAGCTGGAAGCACGCCGAACTCAGCGCCCTACTCAAGCAACCTACAGCGGACCCCACCGAACTCAAGAATTACCGCCACATCTCGCTCCTCCCGTTTCCAGCCAAAGTCATCGAGAAGATCGTCAACAAACAGCTGGCCACCTTCCTCGAGACGAATGGATCCCTCGACCCCTCACAGTCTGGCTTCCGAGCCAACCACAGCACCGAGACCGCCCTCATCGCTGCCACTGATGACATCCAAACCCTGTTGGACAACGGAGAAACAGCGGCCCTCATCCTCCTAGACCTCTCCGCGGCTTTCGACACTGTCTGCCACCGCACCCTAGTGCAGCGCCTCAGCAACGTCGGAATCCATGAGAAGGCACTGGAATGGATCATCTCCTTCCTCGACGGAAGAACACAGAGAGTCCGTCTACCACCGTACAAGTCAGAGGCCACTGGAGTCATCTGCGGCGTCCCTCAAGGATCCTCGCTGAGCCCCACCCTCTTCAACGTCTACATGAGCCCCCTCGCGGCCATCGCACGCCAACACAACCTCAACATCATCTCCTATGCCGACGTCACCCAGCTGATTCTCTCCCTCACCAACGACCCCGCCACCGCCAGAGCCAACCTTCACGAAGGGATGAAAGACGTAGCCGAGTGGATGACAACCAGCCGCCTGAAACTGAACTCAGACAAGACGGAAGTCCTCATCCTGGGCTCCTCGCCCTCCGCCTGGGACGACTCCTGGTGGCCCCCCGCCCTGGGCACCGCACCCAAACCGACAGACCACGCACGCAACCTGGGCTTCATCCTGGACTCCTCCCTCTCCATGACCAGACAAGTCAACGCCGTCTCCTCGTCCTGTTTCAACATCCTGTGCATGCTACGTAAGATCTTCCAGTGGATCCCCACCGAGACCAGGAAGACGGTCACCCAGGCCCTCGTCACCAGCCGTCTGGACTACGGCAACGCCCTCTACGCCGGAACCACCGCCAAGCTCCAGAAGAGACTCCAGCGTATCCAGAACGCCTCGGCGAGACTCATCCTCGACGTCCCCAGAAGAAGCCACATCTCCAGACACCTGAGAGACCTGCACTGGCTCCCGATCAACAAAAGAATCACCTTCCGGCTCCTCACCCACGCACACAAAGCCCTACACAACCAAGGCCCAGGATACCTCAACAGCCGCCTCAACTTCTACGCTCCCAAACGCCACCTCCGATCGACCAACCACGCCCTCGCCACCGTCCCCCGCATCCGAAGAGCGACAACAGGAGGAAGGTCCTTCTCCTACCTGGCCGCCAAGACCTGGAACTCCCTTCCGACCCACCTCCGCCTGACCCAGGACCACCTCTCCTTCAGGAAGAAGCTCAAGACCTGGCTGTTCGAGCAGTAGCAGCACCCCCCCCCCCAGCGCCTTGAGACCCTCCGGGTGAGTAGTGCGCTCTATAAATGTCTTTGATTGATTGATTGATTGACACACCTAGACAGTCATGCAAAGAATAAATCACACTACCATTTACACACAGGAATACACACACCACCTCACTTACTTTATACAGATACATACTTACTCTCTTATACAATAACTGATATAATCACACACTCATCCATACAGCCACTCTCACAATCACTCACTCTCACATATAGTAATGTATATACTCTAAAACTCCCATACACTGCCTTTCACATATGTAGTTACTCACACATATACCACTGAGACATCTATTCACTCACCAACATACCCTTACACACGCTCACACAACCATACAGCCCTTCCAACATGCAGTCTCTACTCATACACCCAATGAATCACCCCCTCACACATGTATGCACAGAGTCACACACTCCCCACCCACCCAAACAGACACTCAGGCACAATTCAGATAGTCAGACAACCAATCAATAACCTACATAGAAACTCATGTAGCTACTCACCAACACATGCAGCCGTTTACACACCAACTATCAGACTGATACAGATATTCACACAGTTTAATCACTAACCCATGCATTCAGTAAGACAACGTTAATCACTCACTTATACAGTCAGTCACACACCTACTAAATCATCCATTTAGACACTCATACACCCACTCATTCTTCAATACACCTTGGCATTTAAATGTATAAAACATATTTAAACTTTACAGAAACACAAAGTCACTGGATGATGTCATCAGTGATGTCATTTGAAATTTCATCAGTGATGTCCCTAACCATGTCATGAATGAGGTAACATGGGAAATCATGAGCAGTGCATTGCGGGGGTGTGAGTTACAGTTAGCTCAACTAACTATAACAGACACATTTCTCTGGTTTTGTATGAGTGAAATGTCCAACTATAACGTCCCTGAAACCTATTTTTTTCAGTGAATTTCTAAGGTTTTTTAATGTTAATTTCTAACTATAACGTCCCTGAAACCTATGTTTTTTCTGTGAATTATAGCTGTGTTGGTAAGTGAATGGATGTCTTAGTGGTATATGTGTAAATAACTACCTATGTGAAAGGCAGTATATGTGAGTGTTGGAGTATATAAATGTGTATATGTGACAGTGAGTGATTATGACAGTGGCTGCATGGATAAGTGAGTGCTTATGTCAGCAATTGTTGAAGAGAGTACATATATGGTACTACCTGTTTGAATAAGTGGGGTGTTGTGTGTATAACTGTATAGGGGAGTAAATGGAAGTATAATCAATTCTTTGGGTGACTGACTAGGTTTTTGAGTAACTCTTTGGGTGAGTGGCAGTGTGTGTGTGTCTGTATGGGTTTATGAGTGCATGTGTGTCTATGCTTTTTCCTATTGACAAGTAAAATGAAAATAAACATATACAAACTTGCATATAATATTTACTACATGCCCTGCAGTTACGATTACTGTATGCCGATTCTGTCATTTATGTGCTAACATTTGATATCTCATATCTTGGTGAGTTATAAATTGTGAAATCCAATTGGGAGGTACAAAGGCAGGACAGGGCTGGTTACAATCACAAAATATGATGGCCAGGTTGGCTGAGGGAATTACTCTACCACTCTAATGGATGGAGTGTAGCATTCCATACTTTAATCATGTCCTACATCAAAAGGTAAACTTTTTGACTCAGTCGATGCACTGAACTAAAATAAAATTACCTGCTCTCTTGTTAACTTTACTTGATATTTAGAAATTGATTTTGGTATTGTATATTGCGCTGTTTTTTTTTTACTTTTCTTAGTGTGTTGGTACTGCTAAATACTTTACAAAAAATCTAAGTTAAGCCTGCTGTGTACCATATCAACCATGGGTTGACCCATGGTTAAAATATGAGAATTTTAGATTAAGATTAAAACTTTGTGGACTTAGGGCCAGATGTACGACCTTTTTACATGCACAAAATTGTTCGCAAAATGATCTGCACACACAAAAATGGTTGTATGCAATGTACTAAAGGCAATTGCAATTGCCCTAATTCATTTGTGAGCAAATACCGAGTCGCAAACAGGCACATGCTTTTTGCATTATCAATTTGCGACTCGCAACATGTGACACGCATAATTGCATATACAGAGCAGTCGCAAATTGCGACTAAGCGCAAAAAGGTAAATTTGTGCATGCAATTAACCACTAAGTAGAAACAGGTGGTAATCAGGAACAACCTATAAAAACAGACCCAGAAAGCATCATGATCCTTTCCACAATGGCTGGGCTGTCTCTGTTAGCAAGGAGGGGGCGGATAATGGTGGCATTGCAGAGGAGGAGAAGACAGAAGAGGATATTCAGAGTCAGGATGACTTTGTTGGATGAGACAGAGGAGGAGGTTTATGAGCAAGCCAGGCTAAGTAGCAGGATCATACTAGACCTCATTGACACCTTGAAGCCACAACTTAAGAGCAGAACCATGCGCAGAAATGCAGTTCCCACACATATACAAGTATTGTGCTCCATCCACTTCTTGGCCATTACAGTGGCTGGTGGTGTGTCACAGAGTGCGCTTTCATGTTTTTTCCATAATTTCCTAGACGCCATGCTATACCACATCCATCAACACATATACATGACCAGAGATAAGGAAGAAGACCAAACAAAACTAAAACTTTACAGAATAGCAAGGTTCCCACAGGTCACAGGGTGCATAGATGGGACCCATGTGCCCATATGTCCACCATCCTGCATTGAATACATTTTCGTAACTGAAAAAGCACGCATTAACTCAATATCCTAGTAGTGTGTGACCCTAAAAATCTCATCACAGACATTGTAGCCAAATTCCCTGGAAGTACTCAGGCTGCATATATTTTCCCGTCACAGAGGTCTATACCAAAGGTTAGAAAGAGGTGACTTTGATGATGGATACCTCCTAGGTAATGTTATTACCAGTCCCCAGACAAATGTTTATTCACTTGTATGTTTGTAAGTATTTAACTTCACCATCACATATCTCACAACAGGTTACAGTGCATATATCCTGCGTCCGTAGATCCTCACACCGTATCTGTCTCCCAACAATATTCATGAAAGGCAGTACAATACTTCACATAGGCGTACAAGGAGTGATTCAGTGTACTTTTAGAATATTGAAATTGTGCTTCAGATGACTACATAAGAGTGGTGGAGCTCTGCAGTATGCACCAGATATAGTTTGTAAAATTGTGGCAACATGTGCCATGCTGCACAACATGGTTTGCAGGGGTGGAATGCCCATGGATGTGTCTGACACAGATTCTAAGGCTGAGGACCCAGGACCACCGGTCATACTTCAAAGGGATGGTAGTGCTGCAGCAGAGGGGAGAAGGTGCAGGGACCATATTGCCAACAGCTATTTCTGAAAGGTACATACACATCAGTTATACACTCAGATGTACATAAGACAGTACAATTTGTGAATATCTGTGGGTGCTTTCATTTTCAGGCATCCAATCTCAAACTTAGGATAACATGTCCATCAGTAGCTGTAGGC
This sequence comes from Lissotriton helveticus, assembly GCF_964261635.1. Taxonomy (NCBI): domain Eukaryota; kingdom Metazoa; phylum Chordata; class Amphibia; order Caudata; family Salamandridae; genus Lissotriton; species Lissotriton helveticus. The sequence goes on from NC_136059.1 coordinate 56,635,735, forward strand.
ATAAGCAAAAAAAAATAATTTTGGGTTACATCACCACAGATATTAAAAATTAAGTGATTGAAAGGTTGATTTGGGAAACAAAAAAGTACATTTCCTGCCCCTCCATGTACCCAAGGTGCCAACTGCTGCTTCGGCGCATCATTGGTGTCTCTGTCCCTGAACTGCTTCTACGGCTTGACACTTCGCTGTCAGTGCCACCAATGCCCACACCACCAATGATCTGATTGGTCTGTAGTGTTTCCATTGCTGCAGTTACTTTCTCTAGGCCACAAGCTATGTCCCCACTGTAGTGGACCATCTTTACCTACAGGCCAAGTGTGTGCTGGCTGTGTTTGTTTGTAGCATTCACCAGCCTATTGATGGCCCTGCTCAAAGTATCAAGTTTCTGGTCCCAGCTGCGCTCCATGCACCTAAGACTTGCCCTTTCTGCAGACCTCTCTTATGCTAAGCCTGCCACAGTGTAGGTGAGGGCATCCAGTTTTGATTCAATACTGGCCTGATTCTCTGCCAACTTGTTAGTGATCATACGGAAGCCCTGGGACAGCCTGAAATTTGGTTGTCTTTGGATTTTGTTTTGCAGGCGCTGTATTTGCAGCAGTTTATGGTCTAGTGAGGCAGACATGGCCTGACTAGCTGATTCAGTGGAGGACAAACCTTTGTTCTGATGCAGGGACTGCTGTGTTGGCCGTGAGAAATGCAAATGGTGGACCGAGGGCCTCGTTGTGTTGTGTCCTGCTGTGCAGCTGAGGTGACAATGGGTGTGGACTCAGAAGTGGTTGCAGCCACAGTAGATGTGACATCAGATGACGTGTGCCCACCTGTTTCCCCAACATCCTGCCCTTCCTCTATCTGCTCCGGCTTGTGGCTACCCGCAGTGTCATTATCAGTGTTGTCTGCTTCCAATTGTGCATCTATGTGCCGAAAAATAATAGAAAATAATAAAAAATGATTTTCTCTGTTTCAGGGTTGTTGAAATGTTTATCAGCTAAAGTCATTCCCTCACTACACTGACTTTGTCACAGACTACATCTTCCATGATGCAACACTACTATTGTTTGTTGTTTGTACATGGATGTTTGCTTGTGGTTGATTAGTATGCATGCACAGTACAGACGTTAGTGGCTATTCACGCATTACATGCACATTTTTCACTTACCAGGATTTATTGATGGCTGGGGTGTATCAAGGCTCCCAAAGCCTGCTACAGCTGCCCTCTCCAGGGTAGCTTCCACCATTGCTTCAGCTGGTGAGTGATGGCTCTGCTGAAGTGGATGGTCCTCCTCTGGTTGTTTTTGCCTCTTCCAGCCATGCTGCCACCCTTTCCTTTGCCCTGGAGTGAATATCGTACAAGTGCTTTTTAATGTTGTCTATGGAGCGGTGTGCAACTCCTAGGGCATTTATCCGTTGCTCCATACGGCACCAGATTTTCCTCTTCTCAGTCTCGGGCAGAGGGTATGAGGCACTACCGAATAGCTCCTCGTGGTGGTTGCAGCATTCCTCTGTGATTATATCCACCTCTTTCTCTGAAAACTTCAGCTTTCTCAGCCTCGCCTTGCTTCCCTTTGTGCTGTCCTTGCTGATCATGATGTCTCTGGTTCTCAATCAACCCAGTAACAGTGCTGCTGCAACTGAACATATGCCTGATATTTGTTCAGGAGTATCCTTGGGCACTGCTTCCTGTTTTGGGGCCCTTCAGCTCAAAGAGGAAGTGTTTATTTTTTGTTATGGATTTTGCTATTTGCAAGTGCCTTATTGGCCTGTTTAATGCACACTCGCAAATAGCGGATGCAAAATAGGTCTTTTTGATGAGACATTAGCGACTCGCATATAGCGAATGAGCCAAATAGCGTTGTGAGTCAATACCGACTCGCAATCATGTTGTCTGTGGTGTTAGTATGTACCAAATAATGACTCGCTATTTGTGAATCCCAATTTGTCACACATAGCGAGTCGCTATTATCAGGGGTGGTACATCTGACCACTATTCCTTCTGGTGGATGTATATCTACTCAAACTAATAACCCTTACAAACTCTTAATTGTTAGTTAGATGAGGTCCATAAATTATTGAGCGAATACACTCACTTCCAAAGTAATGTTTATAGGAGCAAAATCTCATGATCCAATTCAGAAAGTAGAGGTGCTGAGAAAGTTGGGAAATAAAACAAACTGTGCTGAGCAGTTCTGATTCTCGAAATACAATTGCAAGACTTAACAACAATTCACGCCCATTGGGCTATATTCCTTGATGTTAAGTAATCTATACCTCATTTTGAAGCTCACTTATTGTCTGTATAAAAGGTTTATACACCCATAACATACATGGGCTATTGAAATTACTAGTTATTGATAAAATGAACTAATTGCTTTAAATGCATTACAGCCAGGATGACATTGCTGTGGTGCAACTATTACAGCAGCACTTCTACTGGATAAACAAGAACACCTTTCTCACTCAACATGTCAAATGATCTTATCAGTATGGAGCAGCTTTGCCAAGTGCCATGGGATGTTTCTTGTAATACTCACATTTCCAAGTTGAATATATGTGTTCATAGCTCTGAGACTCTTAAAAGAATTAATAGAATGTATTGAAGTTGAAATACTCCTATTGTGTGATAGCTTTAGGGATATTTGAAAAGGTTGAAAAATGCAATATATGCTGACATGGATCACTGAAAAGGCAATGGGACATTAATAGTACTTTTTCAACAGAGAATGTTGATAAAATATTTCTGTTGTAGCTTACTGCTGTGCAAAAGAAGCGAGAGAGTACCTTTAAGAATCTGGACACTCCTTGGTTCGGCCCATTGAAAATCACCTCAATAAATATTTTGAAATATGATCTCAAAATGTTCTTCCAAAGCAGATACTCTAAGGAGAATTTTCTCCATACCATTGATCTTAATGTATAATATTATCCTTAAGATGCTGTTGTGGTCTGTTGCACCTCACCACAGCAGTATTTCACTATAAGCCATCCACCTTGATTATATTTATTTTTCCTCAAAAACGTCCCCACAGGATGTATGTTTACTTTCTGATAATCATTTTGAAAGGGTCTTGCTTCAATTATACTTCTCAATGCTGTTCATTCAATACCTATGTCATTGTCCTTGACAGTTTGGGGTCACACCTAGTAGATTGTCAAAATTGAGGTACACCCTTTCCAGAGAAAGGAACACCTGGCAAAAGTCTCACAGCATTCTCAGATAGCTCTGCTTTTGTGGGTAGATGTGTTCAGACTTAACAAACCGACCAGAGAATCACTTACCTTCAGGTAATCCTATGCCGAGTCTCATATTAACTATTCACATGTGTATTGCTATTTTATAATTCATGAATACGCTTTTTTCTTTTATGTACTACTCTTATGCACAAGTATAAATTATTGCCATCATTATAAATTAATAGAAGGGTGAAGGTCATATACACTTCAATCACATTCCATTTCAATTTGGAGTCAGTGATCGACAATTCACTATCTCATTGATTGATTGTGTATATTTTATACCAACTCGTGTACAGCCTAGTAAATACTTTGATGCCATTAGACCTAGAGCTAGAGCAAGTTTGTAATCATCCCTTTCATCCATCTAGCCCCACTCTAATGAGATATATTTGTTATACTTTTTCATTATATGGTAATTTATAGAGAAAACATACTTTACTTGTGCTCAAGTCCTGTTTTGGTTGTATCTCATAATAAATGTAATATAAGTAGTGTGACATAAGCACAGTATTTTAAAACAAACAATACACTTTGTGTCAAAATTGAGAAAACAAAAATAAACTGTACAGAATTTTGCATACATAAATAATAATACTTAGCTCCTTCTTTTCAAACCAAAATATGTTATTTACATTTCTAATTATATGATCAATATATATTAAGAAAAATATATTTGGCTAGTTATTGATTATTTAAAGTAACAACATCTTGCACGTTGTTTAAGCAGACTATATTTTTGCCTAAAATATATGTGTTTTTCGGCAACTACACATAATTATTAGTTCATTAAAAATTATTTAACTGTACAAAACTGTTCTTCTAAATTAAGTTTAATAAAATATAAAACAATTACTCTTTTATCAACAAGTGTTAATACTTGAAATTAATATTTTTATATCCAAAGGGCGCATTAATCTTTACAACCTTGGAATTTACTATGATGCCTATTTGGTACAAATATTTTAAACCTCTGTCTAAAATGTCATAAACATTTCAGGAATAATTTTAAATTTTATATTAAAAACAAAAATATTGATGACAAAAATTTGAATTTCCTATACTAATCCACTGCTACAAACATTGGAGCAATAAATAATCCAGTTCATATCAGTAGAATTCTAAAAATTAGAGAAAATGCAAATTTCTGTGGAGAATAATTGACTTTTTTAATCAGACAAAAATCATTTGAGAAAGTGCATACATTAGGAGGCCATGGTAAATATTTTTATAACTCTAGGAGAGTAACATACTATTCACTGTAGAGCATTTCCATGCCTTCTGTGGGGATATACTGCCCATATTAACGGTTTTACAATACATCAAAAAAACACTAAGATTAAAAAAGTTATGTAAATGTGGCGGGAATCATATTTACTATTCTAACTCAATCCCCAAAAGACTGTGAAAAGTGCATAAATCATACTATTCTAACTTGAACTTTTTGGGGTGAGGAATAAGAATAACTAATTTCAATGTAAACCCATATGCATGGGGGAGAGTTCCTACAACTAGGGGTGGGGTTAAAATGCAATATTATCTATCATTTCCTGCAAACATTGTCAAAAGCGCTCACATTTTGAGGTGACTAAATCCACTTTTATAACTCCAGTCCTACAATCAATGTAGAAAATATACATTTGAAGGGATGAGATTTACTAATCTAATTATTGTCTAAGAAATATTAGGCAAAATGCATACATTGAGCGGGAGGGGAAGGAGGATGTTAGACGGGGACCCAGAGGGTCGGCCGAGTACTGGGGGAGAGGCCTCCGATGAGGGCCGTCTCCGGCGATCGTACAGACAAGTCACTTCCCTCCCCACAGGTAGACACCACACCAGGATGAGATCAACACTCTTTATATATAGGGTTCTTGCGGCAAGGTTATCAGCTGTACAGGAGATTCAGGACTTGAGGGTCCTCTCAATTCTAGTCTCTGCAGGGAAAGGGGGTAGCGGGACAGTCTTGGTACCGGATCGGTACAGGAGGTGGCAGGAGGGAAGCTCACAATCCTCGAGCTTAGGAGTCTGCGGGGTCGGGCCGAGGCAGCGCCAGCAGGCCGAGGCGATGGTTCAATTGGCGGAGGGCCGCGGCAGCGCCAGCAGGCCAAGATGATGGTTCAAGTTGCAGAGGGCCGCGGCAGCGCCAGCAGACCACGATGATGGTTCACGTTGCAGAGGGCCTCGGCAGCGCCAGCAGGCCAAGATGTGGGTTCACGTTGCAGAGAGCCGCGGCAGCGCCAGCAGGCCAAGATGTTGGTTCACGTTGCAGAGGGCCGCGGCAGCGCCAGCAGGCCAAGATGTTGGTTCACGTTGCAGAGGGCCGCGGCAGCGCCAGCAGGCCAAGATGTTGGTTCACGTTGCAGAGGCTCGCGGCAGCGCCAGCAGGCCAAGATGTTGGTTCACGTTGCAGAGGGCCGCGGCAGCGCCAGCAGGCCAAGTCGATGGGTTCACAGAGCAGGGCTGCGGCAGCGCCAGCAGTCCGCCAAGGATGAGTTCTTCTCGGTGTCTCTCGACTCCAGGATACAACTGCCCTCCTGGTCTGGGGCTGCCCCAGTTATAGGTCTGGTTCCCTTTGATGTCCGGACCCTCGCGCCTTGAGGTCGGGAGGTCCGGAATGAGGGAGTCCCGACACCCAGCAGGGGGTTGGAGCCAGCGCCCAGGGAGGCCGGGGGTGATCGACACCCGGCGGAGGAGAGCCGTTGACGCCTTCTTCTTTCATTGACCTGCCAAGTGGTCTCTTTACCCCCTGTGTGGAGGTTGGTGCCTCGATGTCGGGGCCGGGCCAGGCCCAGGGTTGGGGTCAAGTCGAGGCCACGTGGCCTCGTGTTGTAGTGTCCAAAGATGGCAGCCGGGCCGGGGCCATGGGGCTGACGGGGACCCGGCCAGCCGGTACGGGAGTGTTCAGGAGCTGGAGTCCCGGTGTGGACGGGTTGTGGATTACCTCGGGGGGTTGCCGGGGTGGCTCCTGCTGGGGATTCAGGGAGAGCCGGGGTCCGGGCCCTGTTGTGCGTAGGGGGGGACGGCCCGGCTACGAGGCCTGTCCAACATGCGTCTCCCCCAGCTGAAGGCAGGGAGAGTCAGCCATCCTCTTGGGGACTCTCCTCGTCGAGGCGGAAAAAGCGTGACAGGCCGTCTGCGTTGGCGTGGTCCTGGCCTGGACGATGCTCCACAGTGAAGTCCATCCCCTGTAAGGAGATGGACCAGCGCAACAGTTTCGGGTTCTCCCCCCGCATCTGCATCAGCCATTGCAGGGGTCGGTGGTCTGTCTGCACCCGAAAGGGGGTGCCAAAGAGGTAGGGCCGGAGCTTCTTGAGGGCCCATACTACGGCGAAGGCCTCCCTCTCGATGGTGCTCCAGCGCTGTTCCCGGGCCAGCAGGCGTCGGCTGATGAATGCCACTGGCTGATCGACTCCCTCAGTGTTGAGTTGGGAGAGGACGGCCCCCACGCCATGATCGGAGGCGTCCGTCTGTACGATGAATTCCCGGCCGTAGTCGGGAGCCTGGAGCACGGGGGCAGTGCACATGGCGGCCTTCAGCTTCTCGAAGGCCGATTGGCAGTCCGGAGTCCAGTTGATCGTTTTGGGGTTCTTCTTGGATGTGAGCTCCGTGAGGGGCCCCACGATGCTGCCATAGTCCTTCACAAACCGCCGGTAGTACCCAGTGAGCCCCAGGAAGGCCCGGACCTCGGTTTGGGTCGTAGGGGGTTGCCAGGCCTGGATGGCAGCGATCTTGAGCTGGAGGGGGGCCACCAGACCGCTTCCCACTTGGTGTCCTAGGTAGGTCACGGACCCTTGGCCCACCTGACATTTGCTGGCCTTGAGGGTGAGCCCGGCCTGCTGGAGGGCGTGTAGAACTTCCCGCAGGTGGCGGAGGTGGGCGGTCCAGTGGTGACTGTACACAGCGATGTCGTCCAGGTAGGCGGCGCTGAAACCTTCGAGGCCCGCCAGTACCTGGTTCACGAGTCGTTGAAATGTTGCCGGAGCGTTTTTCATGCCGAATGGCATCACCCTGAAGTGGTAGTGACCGTCCGGGGTAGAGAAGGCGGATCGTTCTTGGGCCCTGGGGGTGAGGCCGATTTGCCAGTAGCCCGCTGTTAAATCAAAGATGCTCAGGTAGCGGGCGGCCCCCATACGGTCAATTAGCTCATCTGCCCGGGGGATAGGGTGAGCGTCGGTCCTGGTAACGGCATTCAGTCCCCGGTAGTCCACACAGAACCGGAGCTCAGGGGCAATGCCCGGGGCGGCGGCCTTGGGGACCAGGACGACGGGGCTGGCCCAGGGACTGTCCGAGGGTTCGATCACTCCCAGTGTCAGCATCTTGGACACCTCGGTCTGGATGCAGGTGCGCACCCGATCTGGTACACGGTACGCCCTGTGGCGAATAGGGGGGCTGTCCCCGGTGTCCACATCGTGAAGGCACCAGGGGGTGACCCCAGGGGTGAGAGAGAACAAGGATGCGAATCGTGTCAGGAGAGTTTGACAGTCTTGGCGTTGCTCCGGGGACAAGGCCTCGGAGAGTCTGACCCCTTCCACGGAACCATCCTGCTCGAGGGTCCTCAGCAGGTCCGGAAGGGGCTCGGAGTCTTCTTCCGTCCCATTATCGGTAGCCATCAGGAGACTGAGTTCTGAGCGTACAAAATGGGGCTTGAGTCTGTTGGCGTGGAGGACCCGTAGGGGGTTCCGGGAAGTTTCCATGTCGATTAAGTAGGTGACGGGCCCCTTGCGTTCGATCACCTTGAAGGGTCCGGACCATTTGTCCTGTAGGGCACAGGGTTCAACCGGGGACATCACCCAGACCTGCTGTCCCGGCTCGAACTCGAGGGAGGAGGCGTGCTGATCATACCATTTCTTCATGTCTTCCTGACTGGCTTCAAGGTTGACTTTGGCGATCTCCCTGAATCGCCGGGTCTGGTTGCGAAGGGCCAAGAGGTATTTGTATACATCCGGGGGAGTCTTCTGGGGGGGCCTCTCCCAACCTTCTTTGACTAGGCTGAGGGGGCCCCGAACGGGGTGCCCGTACAGGAGTTCAAATGGGCTGAAGCCTAGGGATTTTTGAGGGACCTCTCGGTAGGCGAACAGGAGGCACGGGAGTAGCACGTCCCACTGGCGACGGAGGGGCTCTTCTAGGCCCATGATCATTCCTTTGAGAGTGCGGTTAAACCGCTCGACCAATCCATTTCCTTGTGGGTGATAGGGGGTCGTGAATTTGTAGGTGACCCCGCACTGTTGCCAGAGAGACTTCATGTATTTCGAGATGAAGTTCGTGCCCCTGTCGCTGACGCCCTCCCGGGGAAAGCCCACCTGGGAGAAGATGCCCATCAGGGCTCGGCCTACCACAGGCGCCGTCACGGTTCGAAGAGGGATAGCCTCGGGATAGCGAGTGGCGTGGTCCACCAGGACCAGGATGAACCAGTGTCCTTGGGTGGTTCGGGGGTCCAGGGGCCCCACAATGTCTATTCCCACCCGTTCGAACGGGGTGGTGACGACGGGAAAAGGCTGCAAGGGTGCTTTGGTTTTTCGGCCACTTTTTCCGCTGGCCTGGCAGGTGGGGCAGGCCTTGCAGTGGTTGGTGACATCTTTTCGCATTCGGGGCCAGTAAAAGTGGGTCACCAGGCGGTCGTACGTTTTGTCCTGTCCCAGGTGTCCGGCAAGGGGTATATCGTGGGCTAAGTTCAAGAGGAAATCTCTGAAGCGGAGGGGCACCACCAGCACCCGACTGGCCCCCAGTTCTGCAATCCTTTGCTCACTGTAGAGCAGGTCATTGTCCCAGTAGATCCAGTGGGCCCCCGAGGTGTCCCCTGCGCTCTGGGCAAAGGCTTGCTGCCGGAGTCCCTCGAGGGAGGGACAGGTTCTTTGTTCTTGTTGGAATTGTTCCTGGGTGGGACCCCCCTCTTGACGCCACTGGGCCAGGTCGGGGAGGTCCGGGAGCCGACCGGGTCCTTCCTCGGTTTGGGCCGGGGGACTTGCTTCTGGGGTGGCCTCCTCTGGGACAACCGCGGGAGGAGGCTCCGGCCACTCGGGTTCTTCTGGACTGGGGACGGCACGGGCGGTCATGGACCGGGTCGTGGCACAGACCCATTCGGGGAGGCCCTGCATCCCCAGGTGCTCTCTCCGTTCGACTGCTGCCCAGGGAGAACTTTCGAGATCGTTCCCCAGGAGGCAATCCACGGGGGCATCATCGCGGACAGTCACTTTCAGCATCCCTGATACTCCCCCCCATTCGAAGGGGACGTAGGCCATTTGACATAGACTTTCTGAGTTATCGGCCGACCGGACAGGGCAAAGAATGTTCGGCAAGATCTGGTCCGGGGCCACCAGATGACAGCGGACCGCGGTCACACTGGCACCGGTGTCGCGGAGGGCTTCAGCCCGGCGGCCATTAATGTTGACCCACTGGCTGTACTTCTGCGTGTTGGTGGGAAGGGGGGCCTGAGGGATCAGGTCTCGTTCCCCTAAGCAAACCAGGGACATGGCGGCTGGTTCCCACTCAGGCTGGTCGGTTTCGTACTCTTCTTGGTCTTCTGGGGTTTGCTCTTCCCCCAGGGCTGCAGCAGCGACCTGGCGGGGTAAAGGGTTCGGGTTCTTTGGGCAATTGGGATCATTTGCGTAGTGGCCGGGTCGCTGGCATCGGTGGCAAGTGATGTTGGCTCAGAAGCCGGGTCGCATCGGGGGGTTTCCCCTGCCGGCCGGGGGCGGGGGGTTGCTGGCTGGAGTCACCGGGCCGGTGTCCCTACCCCGACCCTGGCCTCCTCCTCCACGGGGACGATGGGGCCCTTGGCCAGTTCTGTGCGCTTCGCTGGGTCCGTTTCGGCCAACTCGGGTGCTTTCCCATCAGTCAGCTTCGGCGGCGAGTTGCCGAGGTTCCGTTAGTTTACTGTCCAGGAGGTGCTGCCTGAGGTCGATGAAGCAGTTGTTAGAAAGGTGCTCCCACACAACAAGGTCAAAGAGCTGTTCGTAGGTGGTCACGTTGCTGCCCTTGATCCACCCCTCGAAGGCCCGGCTAAAGAAGTTCACGTACTCCACGCAAGTTGTACCCGGGATCCGTTTGCAGTCGCGGAACCGCTGGCGGTACATCTCGGGTGTGAGTCCGTATCGAGTGAGGAGGGCGGCTTTCATGTGGTCGTAGGATGTCATCAGATGGTCCGGGAGTTGCAGCAGGGCGTCTCGCCCTTCCTTGACAAACCTCCCCCATAACCCGGCTCCCCAGTCGCTCCGGGGAATCCGGTGGGAGGTCATGGCTACCTCGTACGCTTTGAACCATTGCTGGATGTCATCGTTCTTGTAGTACTCTCTGACGACATCTTTGGGTATGTGGACCTTGGGGTCTGTAGGGGCAGGAGTGTTCGTGCGCTCGGGGACCCCGAGTTCCTTGTTCTGCTTCCGAATCTCTAGTTCTTTGAGGTTGCGCTCATGTTCGTAGGTTAGCTTCTTCTCTTCTAGCTCTCTCTGCCTTTGTTTCTCTTCTCGCTCCTCTCGGAGCCGTAAGTGTTCCAACGTTATTTTTTGTTCCGCCAATTTGAGCTCTCCATCTAAGCGAAGTCATGCCAGTTCTAATTCATGGAGCCTGCTTTTTTCCCGTTCCCGGACCTCTTCTGGGGAGAGACCCGATCTTCTTTCTTCTGTCGGCGTGGGGCTTGTTTCGGGTGTCTCGTGGCTTCGTGTTTGGGATACGGTCATACCCGTCTCCGCCCAAGATTTCAGGGCTCGTTTGAAGTCCTCTTTCGTGCTCAGTCCTGTGGTTGAAATGCCTAATTCTATGCAAAATTGTTTCAGTTCTCTGTGGTTGTATTCTTCCAGCTTTTCCATCTGGATTTTTTCTGTTGCTCCGCTCTCTTTTGTTGTCATGGTGGTTGTGTGTCGTGGGGCGAGTGACCCTCTGTACGATTATGCGTAGGTTCGGATCGCGCCGCTGGCCACCAATGTTAGACGGGGACCCAGAGGGTCGGCCGAGTACTGGGGGAGAGGCCTCCGATGAGGGGCGTCTCCGGCGATCGTACAGACAAGTCACTTCCCTCCCCACAGGTAGACACCACACCAGGATGAGATCAACACTCTTTATATATAGGGTTCTTGCGGCAAGGTTATCAGCGGTACAGGAGATTCAGGACTCGAGGGTCCTCTCAATTCTAGTCTCTGCAGGGAAAGGGGGTAGCGGGACAGTCTTGGTACCGGATCGGTACAGGAGGTGGCAGGAGGGAAGCTCACAATCCTCGAGCTTAGGAGTCTGCGGGGTCGGGCCGAGGCAGCGCCAGCAGGCTGAGGCGATGGTTCAATTGGCGGAGGGCCGCGGCAGCGCCAGCAGGCCAAGATGATGGTTCAAGTTGCAGAGGGCCGCGGCAGCACCAGCAGACCACGATGATGGTTCACGTTGCAGAGGGCCGCGGCAGCACCAGCAGACCACGATGATGGTTCACGTTGCAGAGGGCCGCGGCAGCGCCAGCAGGCCAAGATGTGGGTTCACGTTGCAGAGGGCCGCGGCAGCGCCAGCAGGCCAAGATGTTGGTTCACGTTGCAGAGGGCCGCGGCAGCGCCAGCAGGCCAAGATGTTGGTTCACGTTGCAGAGGGCCGCGGCAGCGCCAGCAGGCCAAGATGTTGGTTGACGTTGCAGAGGGCCGCGGCAGCGCCAGCAGGCCAAGTCGAAGGGTTCACAGAGCAGGGCTGCGGCAGTGCCAGCAGTCCGCCAAGGATGAGTTCTTCTCGGTGTCTCTCGACTCCAGGATACAACTGCCCTCCTGGTCTGGGGCTGCCCCAGTTATAGGTCTGGTTCCCTGTGATGTCCGGACCCTCGCGCCTTGAGGTCGGGAGGTCCGGAATGAGGGAGTCCCGACACCCAGCAGGGGGATGGAGCCAGCGCCCAGGGAGGCCGGGGGTGATCGACACCCGGCGGAGGAGAGCCGTTGACGCCTTCTTCTTTCATTGACCTGCCAAGTGGTCTCTTTACCCCCTGTGTGGAGGTTGGTGCCTCGATGTCGGGGCCGGGCCAGGCCCAGGGTTGGGGTCGAGTCGAGGCCACGTGGCCTCGTGTTGTAGTGTCCAAAGATGGCTGCCGGGCTGGGGCCATGGGGCTGACGGGGACCCGGCCAGCCGGTACGGGAGTGTTCAGGAGCTGGAGTCCCGGTGTGGACGGGTTGTGGATTACCTCGGGGGGTTGCCGGGGTGGCTCCTGCTGGGGATTCAGGGAGAGCCGGGGTCCGGGCCCTGTTGTGCGTAGGGGGGGATGGCCCGGCTACGAGGCCTGTCCAACAGAGGAGATTTGAATCAATCAATCAATCAATCACAGCATTTGTATAGCGCACTACTCACCCGGAGGGTCTCAAGGCGCTGGGGGGGGGGGTCTGCTACTGCTCGAACAGCCAGGTCTTGAGCTGCTTCCTGAAGGCGAGGTGGTCCTGTGTCAGGCGGAGGTGGATCGGGAGGGAGTTCCACGTCTTGGCGGCCAGGTGGGAGAAGGACCTTCCTCCTGTGGTGGGTCTTCGGATGCGGGGGACGGCGGCGAGGGCGTGGTTGGTCGATCGAAGCTGGCGTTTGGGAGCGTAGAAGTTGAGGCGGCTGTTGAGGTATCCTGGGCCTTGGTTGTGTAGGGCTTTGTGTGCGTGGGTGAGGAGCCAGAAGGTGATTCTCTTGTTGACCGGGAGCCAGTGCAGGTCTCTCAGGTGCCCGGAGATGTGGCTGCGGCGGGGAATGTCCAGGATGAGTCGTGCTGAGGTGTTCTGGATCCGCTGGAGTCTCTTCTGGAGTTTGGCGGTGGTTCCGGCGTAGAGGGAGTTGCCGTAGTCCAGACGGCTGGTGACGAGGGCCTGGGTGACCGTCTTCCTGGTCTCGGTGGGGATCCATCGGAAGATCTTACGTAGCATGCGCAGGATGTTGAAGCATGACGAGGAGACGGCGTTGACTTGTCAGGTCATGGAGAGGGAGGAGTCCAGGATGAAGCCCAGGTTGCGTGCGTGGTCTGTGGGTTTGGGTGCGCTGCCCAGGGCGGGGGGCCACCAGGAGTCGTCCCAGGCGGAGGGAGAAGATCCCAGGATGAATGATGTAACTGCAGTCCCTCTAACATAAAGAAAAGTGCATAAAGGGGTGATATTTATTGTTGTAAATTGCAATGACACAAACATTGTGGAAGCGCTTATGTTTGTGAAATGGGGTGTTAGATTTACTAATGCAATTCATATCTCACAAATAAAGGGGGCAATGCATAAAAATGTAGGGAGTTAGAGTTACTATTCTTTGTCTCCGCTCTGGGAGATGTTTTCACACCTTGGCTGGGAGTGGGCACTCAGAGGGCTGCAGCTGGAGGTTAATGCAAATTAACCTCCCAAAGATTGAGGCATGGAAAATGTAATGATTAAAAAGTCTGCCACCCAGCATCGGTCAGGAAGGTCTTCCATGGCCGAAATGTATTGACCTGTAGTTAAGATATCAGGTCTTCTACCTCAGTATTTGAATCCTTTTTGACTCTGGGAAATATTTGGTCTGATTTCTCATGCAGACTGACCCTCTCTCACTCTGGCACATTCTGGCTCCACTGCTTCAGGCTCTGGGTCCTTCCGACTCCCATGATAGACTGCCCTGGACACTCTGGTCATAAGCACCCACTCAGGCAGTCAAAACATCTAATGATGTAACCAGAGCTCTACCTCGTTCTCTTCAGGTCATACCCTAGCAGACAGTCATAGGTATATCTGGAGTCACAGCGACCTTCTGTAAGCAGAGGAAGGATGAGATTTCATTTTCTAACTCCAGTCTCTCCAAAACTGACAAAAGTGCTTAAATTAACGGTGAGATTTATGGTTCTAAATTACAGTAGCACAAATATTGGGGCAGTCCATATATTTGTAGAATGGGGTGGCAGATGTACTACTGTGACAAATAATTGTGATAAATATTAGCGTAGCTACTTGTCATTTCTTTTCACTTCAAATGATTCTTATGTGTTTAGGGTTTGTGAGACATTTCACAGCAATTACTTATTCTATTCGGAATGAATCATCCGTACACATTTAAACACTGGCTGACTGTCATTACCCTCCATTATGTTGTACTATGTGCTGGCTTGTCTCTCTAGTGTCCTTGTGTAATACAGCTTAGAATGTGTTCAACATCTCACAAAACCAGTTTTTACTTGTTGCACATGTCTATACACTACTCATAGTTTAAAAATGTTTTTCATTTTCTTTTCCTAGGGAAAATACTGGCATGCTTGTCACATGTTATCATTATTGTGGCTTTTTTTTAGGTCTTCTCTCGTGCCACATATGTTTTTCACGTTGTATGGAATAATCGGGAAAGAAATCAGCAGTTTCCCGGTATTGTCCAGTAGAAGATAGACTGATAAAAAACTTCCGGTGAAATTTCAGATTTCCTAGTCGTAAGTTACATTTTTGGGGGGAATCAAGATGGCTGCCGAGACTTTAATATGTTTGTTTTGATTAATTATGATCCTGTTAGTTTACTTGATCTCTTAACCTTGCACGGACTCATCTATCTGTATGATGATGTATTCCACACATTTGTACAATATGTTACACTAAGAGAGCACCAAAATAAATATACATTACACCCTTACACCCTTCTATACATCGGACGGCCAAGAAACATCCGATGCCACAGTGCTCATGTGCATACAATAGCTCCCCGGCGTCTGCACACTTGGCACAGTAAATCCCTCTGGTGCCCCCTGTGCACTGAGGCACTCTATAGAGGTATCATTGCAAAGAGGAGAATCTCCCCTTTCTAATGGAGCCCCTCCCTAGTGATCCTTGCTTGGGGATTACTGAAGAGGAAACCAGGGATTTTTATTTTTATACATTTAAGGGTGGGGGCTGCCCAAATGCGTATGCCAATGCCACCACCTGTTAACAAATTACCACAGTATTTCTGCCCCTCCCTGTGAGCAAGGTGGTGGCAGTAGCCCTTGATCTGTCCCCTCGGGGCAGAAAGCCCCCTAAGCACCAGGGATTATGGGTTTTAATATGCCTAGGGGTCGGGCACTAGCATTCCCATTTTGGGCAGCCCTCACCCCCTACTAATTAGACAGTCTTTCTGCCCCTTTAGGGGACAGATGGGGAATCGTCCCAGATCTGGGGGACAGTAAGGCCATTAGGCAGCCAGGAAAAATGTTATTTTGCTGTTGAGGGCTAAGGCCTGCCCAGAGTGAGCATGCCAATGCCCCCACCCCCTAAAACAATTTGCAAAATTATTTCTCCCCGCCTGGGATGCAGATTGGGGCAACAGCCCCTTATCTGCCCCCAAGGGGGGGGGGGAGAAAGCCCAATAGACACCAGGGATTTTTTTTTATACGTAGGTATGGGAGCTGTCCAAAATTGGGATGCCAATGACCCCACCCCTCCAAAACTAATTGGAGAGCTGATGGGGGTAATATATCCTGATATGCCCCCCTTGGGGGCAGAAAGCAAACTAGGAAGCAACGGACACCTCTTTTTGTAAGTCGGCGGTGGGGGTATCCTAAAATGGGCATGCCAATTCCCCCAACCCCCCAAAAATCACTGAAGTCTTTCTGCCCCCCTCCCCCGAGGCAGAAAGCCCACTTGGCACCAATGATTATGTTTTTCTATGTGTAGGTTGAGGGCTGCCAAAATGTACATGCTGGTGACCCCAAACACAAACTGAACAGTCTTTCCGCCCCCCTTGGAGGCAATATGGCGGTTATTACCACGATCTGCCCTACAGGGGGGGGGCAGAAAGCCCACTAGGCACCAGAGATATGTTTATCTGCATGTCAGAGTGTGGCCCCATGGACAAGGGTTGCTCACCTTTTTTTAGGGACACATTATATCTGTTTTTGCCCCCTTCTGGGGCAGATAACCAATATTTAAGGGCTCATCTGACCACCATGGGGGGGCGTAAAAACCACTACATACCAGGGAAAGTTTGTGTGAGTGTGTGTGTGTATGTGTGAAGTGGTGTTCTGCTGACAGTCTGCGTGTACTGGCATTTGGCTGGCTGTATGTCTACTGGTATTTTGTTGGTGGTGTATTTGGACTTGTACTTGGCTTGTGGTGTGTGCATGGACTAATGCTTGCTTGATTATGTGCATATACTGGCGCTTGGCTGGCAGTGTGTGTGGACTGGTGCTTGGCTGAAGGTGTATATGGATGGTGCTTGGCAGGCAGTGTGTGTTGATGTTGCTTGGCTGGCCGTGTGCGTGGATGGCGCTTGGCTGGCGGTGTGCACTACAGCAGCAGCTCCTCCACTAAAGCAGAGGATCATCACCCCCCAAAAAAGGGCAGGAAAGGAAAATAAAACAATGTTAAACACTCAATTTATTTGCCTTTTCTTGCCCAGTCTAAGGGGCAGGGCAAGGTGGGGAGGCTGAGGGGAGTGGCAGAGGCACTCACTTCAATATCCATAGCTATTTGGCCAGCCGTCTCTGGTTGGCCAAATCATCATGTGCAGTGAAAGCTCTCTTCAACCCAACAATGCAGCTGAGAGCAGGCACAGACTCACAGTTTATCCTGGAGAGCCAATTAAGGGTGTTCAGGCCAATCCTAAATCTTCTCTCATGTGTGAGTGTTGCGTCAGGTTTGACTGCAAGGCATTCTGGGAGCCTGTGCTGCCTGAAGAAGAAGAGAAGAGCATGGCACGGTCATCTGCAGATACGTTTTATATTTTTATTTTTTATTTTTCCCGCCTGTGACACCTATGCCTGCCCCCTTCGCCAATGCCGCTGCTCATTCAGCACACTGGCTGTGCCTGGGTGTGCACGAAGAAGCTGTATGGCTTGTGTGGATCCCCCAGTGCTTTTTTTACGCCAAACCTCATGTTTAGAAAATGTTTTATATTTTCAGGACATTTCTGTGTGGAACCGTTGTGAGATCACTGATGCCAGTACAAATTTTCTGATTCAGAAAAGGGGGTGGTGATGAACAGAGTGTCTGAATTAAGCAGACCACTCTTACCCAGTCCAAAGATCAGGGCTTGATCCATCACCGTTTTTTAGCTCACTGCACCATCCCAGCTCAGAACCTGGCTACATGCAAATTAGTCTGTTCCTGTCCCAGTGCATGATGGGAACAGGGCAAACCAAACTACCAAGCCAATTCTTATACTGGGAAGGAAACAAGCTTCCGGGGACCGGTTTCTGGCATTTCAGCCGTCGTCGAATTTTTCTAGCACCCAGTGCACCACTTGGCCTATTGATCAAAATGATACCTCTGTGGGTGTCCAATGCAGAGCCAGCCTAAAACATATATATAAATATAGTGCTTAGAGGACACTGTACTATCCCCTCAATCTCGATAATTTTTGCCATTCCCTGTCACTATCTCTTCGCCCACTAACACAAGTAATGTACCATTTTAATGTGAAAACTGAGAGGAATGCTGGGTGGTAGAAAATGTGTGTAGGCGTGGTGATCCCTCACAGAAATATGAGAAAAATTTGATTTTTTAAATCTGAATTTGAGGTTTGTAGGGCAATCTGTGTAGGAAAACATTGGGGATCCATGCAGATGACAGCTCCTTGGACTCCCTTGGGTGTTGTTTTTCAGAAATGCCTGACATATTGTTTTAAAAATATGTAGAATACATCATCATACAGCTAGAGGAGTCCATGCTTCAAGGTGAAGAGATCAAGGAAACTGATGGGATCATAATTAATCAAAACAAACATTTTGAAGTCTCAGCTGCCATTTTGATTCCTAAAAATATTTGAAACTACAGAGAAGAGTATTCCTAGATATGCAATCTGAAATTTCACCTGCATTTTTTATCAGTCTTTGTCCTCCTGCACCACACTTAGAAGCTGCAGATTTATTACTGGATTATTCCATACAATATGAGGAACATATGTGGCAAAGAGTGAGTACCCCGAGAAAGGAAAGAAGATTTAAAAAAGTCAAACTAATGATAAAATGTGACATGCATGCCAGTGTTTTCACTAAAAAATTAAATTGAAAATGAAAAGAATTTTTAAACTATCAGTAGCAGACGTTTGCAACAACTAGAAGGAGGTTGTGAGAGGATTCACATGATCTGTTGAACACAGTCTGAGTTGTATGACAGAAGGACACTAGAGAGACAAGCCAGCACTAAGTACAACAAGGGTAAAAATGAGGCCTGTGCAAATGTAACTATGCTGGAGTAATCAGAGTAATTTCAAAAATTACACATTACTCTTGAAATGCGAAATTACTGATGTTACACATTTACTCCAGCTCAAGTAATTAAGAGCAATTTGGGGCAAGATTACTACTGCAGGAACAAGGATCTCATAGAGAGCAAAACGTCTGGTGGCTTTGCATTGCCTGTACCATTTAGTGCTATTGTCTTAGTGCAAAATCCACCCTCAGGCCCAGTTTGGACACATGGGTGTATCTCTAAGAAAATAGTGCTAAATGCTGGATTATGCTTCTCGTGTAATTACGCATAATTATGATAATTGCGAGTAATTGCGCTATATAGAATTACTCCAGTTGTGGCAAGTCCTAGGGAAATCCATATATGGGATTATACACTATGTAGTATATTTTCTAACGCCATTCTATTGAAGATAATATGACATATCATGTCGGGTGTTGCTCATATCAGTAGAGGTTTGATCTGCCAGTATTTACCTGTTCCTTCAACTGAGCATCCAAAGAATGCTTTACTCTATGCAGCAAACTCTCAACAGATGTATTTAAAGTCTATATTAAATGAAATACATGAAGCTACTGTAAAAAAGTCAAGGCAAGCGGTTCGGTGTTATTGTGGAAAGAGACACATGTGGCAGTGTAGGTGTTTGCAGGATCCCTTACCTTCCAGGGCTTGAGATCCTGACGGAAGCTCCCAGCAGCACCAGCTCTTCCTTCCTTGGAGGTTGATTCAAGCATCTCATGTAAAGCGTGTGCTAGAGCATAGACAGCTGTGTAAACACTAAATGTATATCTAAAGTTCACAACATCGTAGTCGGTCACGTCAACACCTTCCAAAGTTTCATTTCCTGAACAAAAAGGGTAATTAAACCTGCTCTTATTCCCTCTTCCAGCTGGAGTACATTCAAAAAACCCTTCCCAGAGGATATCTAAGGGACCATACTCTGGAAACATGGCAGGATTGACACCACGAAGAACATCTGTAAATCCATTGATTTCCCCTTTCTTGATTGAAAATGTTATGATTTTATTAAATGTTTTCCAGGCACCTGTTACAATAAATACGTTCTCATTAATGGTTTCCCCTGATACAATCCAAACTTTCTGAGGCACATGGTTCCAAAGAGTAAATGCAAAAAAGTGTGCCATTACTGTGCCGGTGTCATACAGAATGATGACCTGAGCGGTGGACCTCTTGATAGCCCTTGCGATCAGCGACAGTCTATCACTAGTCATGCTTGTAACTGCAACAGGTAACATATAGAAGAACTCAACACATCCTCTGCTTTCGGTGATCAACGTCATCAGTTGTCGCAAAGCTCTCTCACCGCTGTCATTCTCTGGAACAAGAATCCCAACCCACCTCCAGGAAAAAAAAATTAACAACTGAGAAATACCTTCCAGCTGGGAGAATTCATTAGGAACAGTCCAGTAAAAGGATGGGAATCTCAGTTGGTTACTAAAAATGGGATCCATAGCCCCAAAACTAATCTGTAAATGAGAACAAAATATAGAGAGAGCTAGTGAAAACTTTCAACAGACTCTTATATGGGCTATGAGAGAAAGACAATATTTTAACATAAAATTGGGTAATTAAGAGAGTAAACATACAACAAAATAGCACAGGTCTCAATGAAGTAAAAATATTGCAATAGCAAACACGATCATCAAAAACAATTATTAAATATTTAACAAAAAAGAGATTTTAATTAAAAATTTGTGTCAAGATATTTTAGGTAAAATACCTGTTTCACCTCTGGTTGTTTGCAAAGCATTTCAATAAACAGTTGGAATGAGAATTTCATCTTAGAAAACGGTGGCACATGATCGATCCATCAGGTTGGCCACACATTGCCCAGGAGTAATCTTCATTTTTAGGTCTCGTCTAGGCAGCGCTTGCGCTTTTTCGATGAGACATGCAGTATACACTATAATGTATATTAGCTCCGCCCACTCTCCACCCATCATTTTCATTGGCTGGTGTCTTAAATGGTGCCTTCGATTGGTTGTAGGCTTGTTAGCTCCTCCTTAAGATGACATGTCTTCATTTGTGTCCTTCCACGCCAATTGGCCCCTTTACTGCACAGACTACTTTCTTCCGATGCCTTCTCACACCCTCATACTATGTAATTGGCTCCTTTATCTATAATAACATTTTATTCAAACTTAGTTCTGCCCTTCTTATAGTGAATGTAGAATAAAGTGCCTATTCAGAATGTATTCACTGCTACAAATGTGCAATTGAGGTGCTCCCAGAAAGAGAACATTATGGGTGTTCCACCTTGTTGAAAACAATACCATCCTCCATCTGACCAATAGTTATCTCATTTCTCAAACAGCTTCTCAGGATTCATGTCTGGGATTCTGGGCTCATTGGTAGCTCTGCACTGGTCCAAGTCATCTTTTCGTTTAAAGGGCAGCACAGTGTGAAAGGAGAGTGCAGTGGTCTACTTCTCCAGCGCTTCTCTAGATAACTCTGCATTTTGATGCTCATCAGCAGAGGATTTCTTTGTCTATGTCGCTTTGTTCTGAAGAACAAGCATGTGTTCTTCTTGCAGAAATTAAGCACAGACATCCTATGGACTAACAATATGGGTCAATTGCATTTTGTGATGATGTCCTAGAAAAGCCTCGACAAACATGATTGAGAACTATCCATTGAATAGACAGAACCTTTGGAAATGGCAAAACTCATTACTCTAACCGTTTGGTCTTTAGGACAATCACATGCAGCTTAAATGATCAAAGTGTTGCATAAGAGCCCTATGGTATTGTATTGTGTTTTCCAATGGTTGTGCTGGCTGAGTTCTCCAGGTATAGAGAGAGTGCTGGAAAGGAGGAGAACAGAGGGGAGAAATATATTATGTAGCCGAAGGCAAAACCATCTTCAGAACTCCTTACTGCAGTTGTCATTATCTCAGCACAATAGGGGTGCATTCTGTTCCCTACCAGAATCTAACCCATTCCCCCAGGAGCAGACACCTTCATAAGTTTCAATGGCAAAGCCAATCAGTCTTGCTTTGCCAATGTCTGACATTGCTAGTTGTCTCTACATATGGTTAAAGATCGGTCTCCAAAATGTACTGAAAAAGTTACAGCAAGTGCATATCTTGGAGTGATAACTTGTTTTCTTAAGACATTGCCATGACTTTGTATCTTCGTGTAAGCTGATAGCCACCTTGTAAAAGTGTTACTATAAAGTATACAATATAACTTTCCAAGATAGAATTCATGTTATATCTAAATAAAATGGGAAGTTATTTTAGAATGCTAAAACATGTATTTTGTGCACTTATTGGTATACTGTTCCTACATTACAGTCATGTTGAGTCCACACGCAATGTAATTACCATCTTAAAAGTATACAATCTAAAATTCCAAGATGATTTTGCCAATGTTGGTGCAATTCTTTAAAAATACGTGAAGCCAATGGAAACAGTGGCAGGCAGCAGTCTGTGGGGTGAGGTTGTGGAAAGAAAGGGAGGAGAGAGAGACACTTAGGACCTTATTACGATGTCAGGCTGTCCCACTCGACCGATTATGATGCGACTGAACATTGTTCGGCCAAAATATCATTGTTCCCTATGGGAGCCCGTATTCTGCCATATAACACAGACTTCCATGGGGAAATGGGTTGTGTGTGTAAAACCATGCACCCTGTTGCAGGCACCCCATGGTGCCAGCCACACAGTGCAGGGTTTTACAGGGAAGTTCCTCAGGTACCCCCTCGGCCCCCAACCGGAGACCTCGGGATGAAGGGGGGCCTGCTAGTGGCTCCCAAATTCACTTTGACAGCCTTTTCATGTCGGACAGGCTGACTCGGAAAGGCTGTTGGAAATCAATCTTGTAATCTGTTAGCCGGAAACACTGTTAATAAAGGGGCAGGATGCAGTTATGTCTGTCACAATTTCTCCGAGAGCCAGTCGTAACAGATTTGGAATAAATACACAGTTTACCTTCCTACCATGAACAAATTGTAAACCGACCGAGTCGGTTGGAAGGGTTCCGACTCAGTCGAGGAAATTTCAAATGTTGGGCGGAGGGGTTTCCTTCCGATATCACAATGAGGACTGAAGTAGATTCAGTGGTGAAAGGTGGGGGAGGGACCAATAAAGGCATAGGAAAGGAGGCCAAGGTGGTCTGAGCAAGGTGGCTTCATTGTTTACCACAGTCTACGCCACTCTATAAAGAGATTTGTCACATTTAAATCAATCTAATTTCTACTCCACTAGGAGTAGTCACCCCAAACTTCCAGAACAGATCCACCGAAGACAACAACACAAGCTCCTTAGTCCCATTTCAGTCTACTAATTTCATCAACATTTTGTACCCTGGCTTTGTTTATTTTCCTTATTTCACACGTTTACAGTGAACAGGACATCCATTTTCAAGAATGGCCTAAACGGGTTGTGCAAACACACAAATCTTTGGGATGTTCACTCACCAAACACGTTTCCTACCTGAGGATACCTGTAGATTCCTAGGAGCTCAGCCATAGAGAAGGATGTTGCAGATGACAGGTCTCCAATAAAGCCAACCAGTGTGCCATTACTCTGACAGCTGTAGTTTGGGACTGGATACTCCCTCTTTGACAATATGTTAAACGTGGCTTGAAGAGCTTTCATCACACTACTGCAAGAATCATAAATCTGATAACCCAGAGTGAAGTTTCCTAAGAGATTAGGGTTTCTGTTGATCTCTTCTGTGGCATAGATTAGAGCCAGCAGGTGCCGAAGATAGCGGAAGGATGCCCTGAAAGATAAATAGCTAATTTGGCCCATTGTTCATGAATTTCATAGCTTAGCAATTAGAACAACAACATTAACACTACCAGTTGACACTAAATTTAAATGTGTTGTATGTATTCTTCTTAGACTGTGTTGCAAAAATGAGTCTCTACTGATACCCCGAATCCACATGAAAAAGTGCATTTAAAAATAGATAATGGTAATGGAATGTGGCATAAACATACACAAATGTGAAGCTGCAGGTGCTAAAAGTATTGATAATATACTATGTGAAAGTGTCATTGTCACTGGGTGTATTGTTCTATGCTATGGTGTTCAGTTGGGTTAGAATAGTGTGAATAGTTTCAACAACCTTTTTCTTCCTGATAGCAGAAGTCACCGGTGCCCAGATTCTTTATGTGGTGCATGTCAAAGAAGTGATATTGTGAAGGTGTTCTTGACATGTTGTTTGGGGTAAAACTCTAGCTGTCGTGATGTAAGGAGTGATAGAAAGAAGGGCTTTAACTTATTATTCTCCTCATTGAGGACATAGACTGCAGACACAAACTGACTGCCTGATCATGGAAAACCACAGCTTGCAGTTCCGCAAAGGGAGACCTGCACACCTTCAACACCTCATCAGAAACAAACTAGAATAAAGTGTCCAAATTGTTGACTGTGTGTGTGACCTGAGGCAAATTGCAGTGGAAGTTATCACCTGTCAGGCAGTAAGGTCTGCAGAGGGGGGGCAAAAGTTGCAAAGCTGGTGGTGTTAAATGTGGGCTTTACAAGCTATCCCGATGAGTTGTATATTTCCCAGTTCTGATTTCATGGAGACTGATTCTCACCGCCATCCATGAGGAGGCAGTAAACTACAGCTTGCTAGTGAGCAGTGCTCAGACTAGTAGCTTGGGTCTGTTGTTGGTTTCCTGTAATAAATGAGCATGGACAATGTTGTCTAGGAGGCAATAAGGACAAGTTCCTCACTTCAGGAAAACAAAATGAGCAGTCCATCTTCTCCAGCTGCCTAGGGACCTGGCTGGCAAGGATCTGTTTAGGGGCTTTGAGGCTGACACACAATGTTCTACTTTGACATCTTGGAGATGCAGCCAAGCATGAGACAGCAATCTTGTTTGATTGTGGTGTGAACAGAGTTCCCATGGGTCAAACACCACATAACTAAGCAGAGGTGTCTAATATATCTATATACTCTTTGTAGGCCTTGGTACTGCAGTGCAGAGCCAATATATTCATGGCTGATGGGGTTTATTTCTGGGTTTCTAGCTAACAGCTTTGGTAGCAATCCTCATCATAGTGGTGTTCATCAAGGGAACACAGTCCTTCATTACCCTGGGTTACTCTTAAACACGCTTTAGATGACACAAAGCAGAGATCTCCATGGGCTTGGAATGTGACTCAAAGGCATGGAACGTCTCAGGTTTTTAAGGCATACCTATATCATTCTTGGCATTATCCAAGTCTACATGTAAAGATTGGTGCCCATGACTGATAACAAACTACCCCTTGCCATAGTGGAATCAACATTTACAGCCAGATTACGAGTTTGGTGGTCCATGGACACTGTGCCGGAGGTGGCGGTGCAATGTCAGTGAGTCCCATGGTGCAGCGCGCCCTATTACAAGTTAGGATGTCTGCTAATCTGGGAACTGCTGCTGCTCCAACAACTCTGCCACCCCCCACACTGTGTGGCAGTAGCGGTTGTGCAAAATCTGTCTCTGGGAGGCAAAGACCACCACTAAACCCTCCTAGCCTATCAGGAGTTGCATTTCAGCTGGCAGAAATTAATCACGCTAACCTCCAGATAAGATGCAGCAAAAAGGGATTGATGTAAGGAAGATACTCACTTTCACTCACCTCAACAAGGTCTCTGCCGCCATGGAGGCCAATCTACCCACCGTGCCACTACTCTACCTGATCGACCACCTCCAAAATAGACCCTGTCACGGACACTTTTGCCGGTGAGTGACACACATCCAACTTATCTTTGTTCACACAGTTAAATAAAAATGATGCCGTAGCTCAGGCAAAGGAGGTGGGGTATCTAAGTACAAATCCAGTATACAGGGGCTTTGCATCTTAATGTAAAGTAGCAAGATGATGGATTAAATATGCTAGGTCCTGTTGTTGTGTCATATGTCTGCCATAGAATGCTCCTCACACTCTGTGGCAGTGATTACATTGCTATTGCTGTCATCCTCATGACAGGAGCCAATTTGCCAGCTGCATTGCCCATGTCACCGGCAACGTCTCCTATGCTAGCCTCATTCAATGCTGAAAAGTGCAAATAGTTGAAAAGCATCTGTTTAAATCCAATACACAAAAACATTTAAACTATATCGTCATCAAATTAGCACACAAAACTACTACAACAATGTCCCCTAAGACTTGCAGAAAAAGTAGGTAGTCTAACATTGAATGGCATTAGCACAACACATATTAATGGCAATATCATTCCAGCCACTCCTAGGGATATGCCATGGACACGTTGTCCTTGGTAGTGGCACCATCCTCACGTTGTGCGTCAACAAATCTAAGTAAAGTAGGTTGCCATAACATATTCAGATAAGCTTCAGCCAATGAAATGGAGGCATAAAATGCTTTGGGAACAAGCAGTTCAGTTGCGAAACGGACTACAAAAGACTCACGTGATACACACGCTGAGTCATCAACGTGATGGCGTTCACGTTGCAGGGAATTCATTGGCTGACAAAACCACAAAGGGGGCTCTGCAAACGATGTGGGTGGCATTTGTTTTAGGGCCCCCGGTATGCCCAGAGCCTGTGCATGCCCTACCATTTGGGAACATATTACTTTAAGGGTCCTGACTATAAACAGGGGCCAAAAGGGCCCGTGGTCTCTCCAACATTGCGGGCAAGTTCTTTCCCTGTATTGGGCCCATTGATTTACAGCACCAGCGCACTCCACCCTGTTCAGGGACATGTTTATTTTTCAGATGGCTCCCACGCTGTGCATCATGATTCCTAGAGCCCAGGTGGCTCCAACGTGTGTCAACATTTTGTTCTAAGGGCTACTGAGAGCCCCTGTCACATTTGCTAACTTTCCAACTGCCCAGCTAGTAGTGGTCAGCTGCACCGTTTAGGCGCAATGAGAGCCTGTGCCCAATATTTGGATTCTACAGCTTCCCAGCAAGTAGTGGGCAGCTACCATGTTTAGGCTTGTTATCTGGAGTGGTGTGGCTCACTGGTTAGAGGCAGCAGACCCGGAAGCAGAGGACGGCCCGGGACCAGGGTTCAATTCCCGACGCGGCAGGGTCGTGGACCAGGGTCAGCGGACTTGATAATTCTCGCTTCGGTGCCTACTCTAACCAGGGATCACACTCGGCAACTCTGGGCATTAGCTTGCCTCATCTCCACAACGGCCCCCCACATACACCGGGGATGCCTGGTTTCACCTTGGAGATACCCAGCAGGGATCATCTCACAGGGAAAGCCAGGACGGGTTCCCCAGTGGTCTACAGCGCTGGGACGCCCCATTGCTGGGGTAGCCATGCGCTTTACAAGACAACATAACATCTTGCGTTGTTGCTGTTGGCTGTGTGCGCTGCCAGCCCTCACTATTTGGGACAAAGGGCGTTTGAGCCCCATGAGAGGCCAGTTGGCCTGGGGGCAGTTTTCCTGTGTTGTGCCCCTGCCTGGGGCGCACTGTGTCTATGCCTAATGTGATTTGTGCGTAATGTATGTATGCACCCTGTTTTAGACCTCTAACTGTGTTTTCATGCTTAGGAGGTTGTTTTGCCTAGTATGGTGTATGCTAGCGAGTTTATGTTTACCTGCGTGATCTATGCCTAAGGTGATTAGTATTGCCTAGTGTGTATCTACCTTTTACCAGTGGTTACTGGTTGTGTTCTACAATTATTATTTTGTGCTATTTCTACTAAGTGCTGATTCTGACAGTGGCCCATGTGGCCCTGTCATGTGTATATAATCCCCTGTAAATACTGTCCAGCGCCAGTTGGCACAGTGTATCTGTGTGATTATGATCTAACGTGTTTATGATAATACAAAGGCTATTTTTATATATAACCTTGTGTTAAGTTCTTTTTTGTGGTGTGCCTAGTGTGTTGCTACTTTGTGTGTGTGTTGTGCAAATGCTTTACACATTGCCTCTGGGACAAGCCTTACTGCTGGTGCCAAACTGCCAAGAGGGTGAGCAGGGGTTATCTTGGCATGTAACTCCCTTGCCCTGACTAGAGTGGTGGTCCCTGCCTGGCTTTGGCGCAAGCCTTAGCCAACCAGAGATCCCATTTCTAACACAGATGGTTTGCAGGACTTCCGCGCCGGCCTCGCCGTGCTTCCTGCTGCTCACACCACGCGTCGGTGCTGTCCTGTGTGTGTAATTATGACCATAGCTTGCGGCAAAATGAGTTATTACCATGCCGTACCTGGGAGAGAGGAAGTCGTAGAGACTCAGTGACTGACCCGGTTGGGCAGCACGGCCGCCAGCATAGACTCTGTGTGCTGATTGGACTTAAGACTGAGCAGCCTGGACTAAGGATGCGGGTGGCAAACCAAAATAACTGCGCCTTGCTGGGTCAGAGTGCCTCGCCACCTGAAGAGCCTGGCTACTGCCTTGTAGGCAATAGGCTGCGGGTCTTTCGCAGAGGTGGTGTGGAGGTGTGATGTATTCCTATAGGTTCTGAATCGATCCCCCTATTCCTGACCCTATTCTGGTTAAACAAACCAACAAGTTAACTAGCAGTCAGCCCATGAGGCAGAAAACCCCCATGATGCAGATACCGTTATCTGACGCAGTCACACTACGGCACAGGAACGTGTTATCTGATTAGGTCATAACGCTTGCGATCTAATTAAACAAGCGATATTCCTCCAGCCCCTGATAAGGCATACGGAGTTCTCATAACAAATCAAACCTATGACAACCTGGGCAAAACCCTGCGGCCATTGTTTTGATTTCACCGAGAACTTCAGCAAAAGAATGTGCTAACGAGCAAGTCGTATGACATCCTTATTGACGTATCTATGTCCATCCTTACGTCAATCTCGGCACCTTAAAGGTATAAATATTACCGATATTGCCCTATGCAAACACACACGGTGGTGACGAGACGGAGCAGCCATACTTGCCGAAGCCCAGAGCAGAGCAGACCCCGCTGGCGCAGCCCCGCCTTCCTGACGCGCTGAGAACGAGACGCGCTGCTTTCTCCTGCCGAGAAATCCAGCACCGGCGCTTCCGGGTAGCCCTCGCAGGCAGCCTGGAATATCGAGACCAGAGAGAGAGATACCATCCCTCATTCATCCTTAATTCCAGGTACAGAACTGAATAACCCCTCGCAGAGAATTCTTTAGTTATTCACTTGGCAAAAACAAACTTAACTTAAACTGTAGCTTTCTATTCCTGCCCACGTATTAGGCTTAGGTCAGGTACACGGGGTAGGCGTATTTAGAAACACCAGTTGAGTACGTTTAGTCAAATGTATATGTGTATATAATATATTTTATTCATTTTAAAACATCTTATGGCTTAGAAACCATATCAATGTTTTTACAGTATTATTTTATACTTCTGCTTTTAATGTATGCACTTTACTTAACTATAAGTATTGCAATAATATCGATCCATTTCTCTTGTATGAGAAAAGAGACTGATCAATAAATAACACCTTTTTATTGAACACGCCCGTCTCTTCCTTTTCTCTACATTCTGATGAGACTAAGAATGCACGTACTGACTGAGTAAAATAAATTGCCTTTTGTTCACACGACTCTCGAGATACACTCTTGGTTAGGGGAGAGCAAAGTTGTCATGTTCTATGGTTGTCAGAAACTAAATCCCTTCTTGTCTAATCAGGGAAGTTAATTCCTTCCTGAACATTCGAGAAAGTTTCTAGTGAACTCTGAGCTAGCTGGCAAACCCAAAACTTTAAGTCTAATATCGTCAGTAGTAGACCTAGTTAACGTCTGGTCTAGGCCTTTACTATTGAAGGTATTATTCCAATGCGCAGAGCCTATTGGGATAATAGGAACTACACTACATGGCGCCCAACGCGTTTGGAAAGGGCGATAAAACTAACGTAAGACATTTAAAGTAACTCAGTCGTGCTTTCTCACTCAGACCCCTTTCTCCCATAATACTCCAAAGACGTCTGGAGTGGGTAAAAGGTTATATCCGCCAGACCTCGCAGGAGGGAACTCCTATGTATGGTTCTTGGTATAGTCAACGTTGAAGGATACACTGTTCCAAAATATTGTGCATCTAATCTTTGTTTCCATAAGAAACCTGATCTGCAAACAAACAAAATAACCATCCTGTCGGAAAAATGGTAGACAGTGATGAAGAAAGAGAGGCAGTTAGATTAGCAACTGAACTCGCAGCAGCTGATGCTACCATGCAGGAAGCAGACCAGGATATAATACTCATCCCGGTCATTAAAAGGAAATCTATAACCATAAAACTTATAGAAAATGGACTGACACCTAGAGGTGGTACAGTCATATTCGTAATTGAGGCACACGAATATCGGCAGACAGAGGTATACTATTCATGGATAAATTTTCCAGAAGCAAATCCTGTAACAAAGTACTTCCACTATTACAAAATAGAGGAACCTCCTGAAACGTACACTCCTTTCGAGGAGGTGGAAGTACCACTCAAATTTCAAGAGCATTTGCTCTTATTTGATGGCGCCCTAAAACATAATAATCACATCACCAGGCTCGGTCCTTTAGGTAGACCAGGAGCAACGTGGCCGGTCCTAGCCGGATACACACCACATCCAGACATCGACGGGATGTCTGCAGCTAACCTGTTAACACAGCTAAAACAATTAATAAAAATACATAGACAATTAGTCCAGTATGTGATGCGGACTTCAACAATTCAGCCAGCGATTAAACTCCCACAGCTGACCCCTCACCAGGGGAACACAAATAAAATTACACCACAGAACATCCAGTCCTGCCTAGGTAAAGTACCGGCTAAACGGGAACAAATACCATTCTGGCTAGCGCAGAAAATCACCCAAATAGAGGCGGTGTTTCCAGACACCACCCCGCTAGAAAAGCACAGGATTCTGACTATCTGTCTTCCAATGGGAATCGCACCACACATTGAGGACTGTGACACTTGGGGTACAGTCTTTGCTTCCATCTACACAAAAACGCACGGTGTTCCATCCATTTCGGTAATACCAGATGTGCTAAAACAAATTCAAGATGAATACGGTCCAGAACCCGCTTTAACTCTTGGTATGAAATTACTAAAAGACTTCAAGCAGGTCTCGGCTATATTATTAGCCAACATAAAGGGAGAAGCAGCAAACGTGGCGATCCGCCAGAGGTTAAAGGAAACAGATATAGCAGACCAACCAGCTGAAATTGCCAGAATCATAGAAAAATCCTATGAGGAACTAGGTAGAGATAGTTTGGGTGGAATACCAGTAAAACCACAACTAATTGAAAGTCCTGAAAAAACATTTTTTAATAATAATTCAACATCACAGAAAAGAGCTGGGATGGAAACAAACAATCCAATCCCAAAGAAAAGAAATTCCAGTCCAGAGGAAGGTCTCCTAGGCGAAGAGAGAAATCTCCGAACCAAAGACACAGGTCACCCCAGAGTGACCCCTCTGGGAAAAGATATAACCTTAGAAATAGGGATAATATAAAAAAGCCTGATAGATATCAAGATATTGATACACGTCCCTCTCAATCTTTTCAGACTTCCTCGCAGAAATCGGAAAGAAGAGGACGATCAGAACAAAGAGAAGAGCACGCCAAGTCCAAAGACAAGGAACCTGCTCAGCTAAAAAAGAAATTACAATTTCCAAAGAAGAAGGTAGCCAGCATTAAAATAGTTAACAATGCCGAGAATTCTGAGGACACAACTGAAAAACGGGGAATGGGCTCAGACAATGCTAGACAGCGCAGCAGAAGTGAGCATAGCTCGCAAAGTCCTTATGAATCATCTGGAGACAGTGGACACGAATGAATATCTTCAAGTGGAAACTGCAGACACCAGAGTTAGCAAACCTCACAAAATATACGAAATAACATTACGTATAGAGGGAGATAAGACTAGAAAAATAAGGGGACTATTTTGGGATAATCTCTCCAAGGGCTATGATATCCTTCTAGCTGAAAAAGACTGGCCACCAGAGTTTGTCAGGGATTGCCCTCATGGCGAAGAAGTGATTATGCCTGCCTTCTCAAATCATATCCCAATTCATAAAAAATACACACTTGCTAGAAAGTGGGCAGTGGCTCTAGCTCCTGCTTTATATAAAAATCACGTGGGATGGGATGAGGACTCTCCTCCTCACAAAATCCAGTTAAAATCACAACCTACTGCACAAAGGCAGTACCCAATTAAGCAAGAAGCTAAAAAACAGGTAAAAGAAATACTAGATC
This sequence comes from Lissotriton helveticus, assembly GCF_964261635.1. NCBI lineage: Eukaryota > Metazoa > Chordata > Amphibia > Caudata > Salamandridae > Lissotriton > Lissotriton helveticus. Next base: position 56,667,192 of record NC_136059.1, read on the forward strand.
AGCTAGAATACCAGGGGGTGATTGAAACTTGCACCTCACAAATGAACAACCCTTTGTTTCCGGTCTCCAAACCAGACAATTCATATCGTCTAGTTTTGGATTACCGACACCTTAACACATGTTGCAAAACTTTTGCAGTGCAAAATTCGCATAGTGCTGCACTAATGAATAACATAGTGCGCAAAAAATACAAAACAACATTAGATATCTCTAATGGATTCTTTTGTCAAAACATAGCACCAGAGAGCAGATATTTGTCTGCGTTCTCAATAAATGGCACTCAAAAACAATTCTGTCGGTTAGCCCAGATGTACAAGAACAGCCCGGGAGTATTCTCAGCGAGAGTAACAGAATTACTACAAATATATGATGATGAAGCATTATCTTATTTCGACGACATTTACTTAACAGATGATGACTTGGAGACTCACTTGAAGAGAGTGAACACCATAATACTTGGGTTCGCAGCAGAGGGTTACAAATTCAACTTTAAAAAATCCAGAATTGCCCATCTGACAGTCCTGTTCTTAGGATATGAATTATCAAGTGAAGGCAAAAGCCTGGCTGACAATTTCCTAGAGAAATGTGCCGTAATTCAAGCACCTAGAACACTAAAAAACCTACAGTCGATTCTAGGCTTCCTAAATTTCGGAAGAACATACATTGCAAATTACGCAGAAAGGGTCAAACCCCTTTATGATCTGATAAAACCAGATTTTAAAAGATCCAATTGGACTCAAATACACACAGAAATTTTGAGATCCTTACAAACAGACATGCTAATTAAAACAAAATTAGAAACACGTGATAACACACGCAATCTTGTGATTCGAGTCATCCCAGGGAGATGCGGATTCACATACCTGACCTCTAATGAGGGAGAAAAGGTACCAATTGCATTCAAATCACACTTGTACACAGAAGCTGAACAGAAATTCAGCAACAAAGAAAAAATTGTTCATGCAGTTCAAACCGCAATAGCTAGAGAAAAAGATCAAGCTGACGGTAGACATATCACAGTCAGAACAGCAGAATCAGCCTTTGAGGCACTAACAACACCGTGTAATTTACCAACAACAACATTGAATCCGGAATGGATACAATGGGTGAATTCAATCACAACGGACAAAGTATACTATTACTTTGATCCAGAACTAGAAGAAATGGAAAATTTAGAATATGAAAGAACATTCCCTCTGCCAATCGACATTCTGCCTTTACGACATTACGCCTGTGTAATTTATACAGACGGACATGCTCAACCCCCCGTTTAGGGAGAACAGGCATACAACCCCACATGTGGGATTACAAAAGAAGTGTGGCGCGGAGGTAAACTAAAACCTCTATTAACAAAAACACACTCAGTAGAAACTAATTCAGAACAACAAACTGAAATACTAGCATTGAAAATGGCGCTAGATAATGCGGATCGTGAATTCCCGACACTTATAGTGTCAGATTCATATTACTGCGTCAAATCATATAATAAGGATTTGCAGACATGGATTCAGAACGGTTACAAAGATGACACAGATGCACCAATAAAGCAGAAACTGCTCTGGGAACAAATAGCTCTTTTACAAAAAGAGCTACCAAAGACTCACGTGACACACTCACTGAGTCATCAGCGTGATGGCGTTCACGTTGCAGGGAATTCATTGGCTGACACAGCCGCAGCGGCAGCCACTAAATCGGCTCCCGTAGTTCGAAAAAAGCGTACATTAAAATACATTGACGGTGAAACAGTGCTGGCGGTGAAAATGTCATCAAAAGGCGACTGCTCAGCGCTACCGATCAACTATCCACTCAATTATACATACATAATCGATGCAAACTCCGTCCCTTTTGCTCGAATCCCTGGAGTGGGGGATAGAGTGATTCCAAACATGGACAGGAGAAACTTGTTAATCGCAGACGCACATATGGGCAAGGGTCTCAGACACCTCAAACTAAAAGATTCTCTGGAAGAATTACAATCACGGTACTGGTGGCCAGGCATGAGCCTGCGTCACACCATGTTTGTAAAAAACTGCCCAAACTGCAACAGAGATCGCAGTGGGGAGAGAAACAGTTTAATACCTCGTCGTTTTACTCCAGAAAAAATCAAGAGTAAAAAGGAAGGCTTGCGATTAACATATACAGGCTAGTTTCCACTTATAATGTAGATCACCAGCACTCGGCTGACGTCTGGACTGTTATACAAAGATTTGCGAGTCTAAATGGCATATACGCTAAGAGCATGCTACGTTTGACCATTGTTTTCACTCTAGCCCTCCAGCCTGATGGGAAACATGGCCAAATGAGCATAGCAGAGCGGGAATCTTCTCACTTCCTTCCTGAGGGATACGGGATGGTGTAAAGAAAAAACCAAGGCATAAAGCAATCTATAATGGAAAGGATATTAGGTTCGGGAGCTGGGTGGGTCAAACATCTAATAAGTGTCCAACGTAGTCTAAATAACTTGCCAAGAAATTCTCTGAAGGGATTCAGTGCGTACGAATTATTATTTGGAACTAGGATGTTGATCTCTGACATTGATAGTCAGACTTCAGTGGTGAAAGAAAAAAGCTTTGATATCAAAGACCGTTTGGCTATTTTGCAGGACTTAAACAAAACAAGAAAAGACCTGAGCAACATAAAGTTTAAACAACAGCCAACAACCACTGAAGAACCACCACCTGTCCCAGCAAGACCTGTCTGGATTCCAAAAGTCGGGGATCTAGTCAGGGAAAAGATCGCGGTAAAGAAGGAATTTGGGCCTTCTTACAGAAAAGCAGTTCCTGTCTTGTCTATCAACGGGACAAGATCAGTTGTACTACCGCCACTTGCTGGTAAAAAGGAGAACCGAGTTGTATCCATCGACCTGGTAAAACCACAATCATGTGGCCGATAACAAACAGTAGGCCAAGTGGACTCCCAATAAGTAGCCGAACACCAAGGTTTGCTACCAGTACAGAGGTCCTAACGAAGAGGCTCATCACATTCGAAATGCCTACAGAAGAACAACAAGGACTATGCAACAATGCAATAGAACTCAGACCTCTGAAAACCCAAATAAAAACTTTTAGCAGAGACACACCAATCTACAATGAAGTACCAAGTGCAAATGCAAGAAACAGTGATCCTAAACCAATTGGAACAATTGACAGAACTGCATCCGGCTACTTCATAAACTTCGATGATTCCTCTGAAGGCTTCAGTGAATCAAAGACACAGACATCATCAAAAACCTTTAAAGATAAAGCTAAAGAACTTTTGAAACAACTGAAAGAAACATATCTGATTTCTCCATGGACCGAATTTTGGGTGGGTTTTGGTGCATTTATCCTCATACTTTGGCTCATCATGGTACTTACTTTGGGACGCTTCATTGAGGGAAAATATGCTAAAATGGACACAGCAAGTCAGAAAATCAACTTGATCCTCAAACCACACACATCGTCACACGTCGAGAAAAGAGAACTTTCTTCAGTCAACTTCACAGCCAATCCGATACCGGGTGGGGTAGCCTGGGACAACACTGACTATGAAATTTATGGTCCGGTCGAAATCCTGAAATATCCACACCAAATTAAGATCTCATTGAGTGACTTTGTAAAACCAAGCTCATTTGCTGATGATTGGGACTTCGAAAGCATTAATAATATGATGTCTGACTTAGTAATGTCTGCTAAATTTACCAAACATGATTATTTGCAGGGTTCTACAAATTATGATAGTATGTACTGTTATAACCACTATGGTAACCATTTTTTACATAGATCTGCACAACCTAGAAATGTTTTAAATTATAATCAATGGGAGCATTGTGCAACCCCTCCAAAAGGAAGCTCAAGAACCTTTTATGACAAATATTCATATTTTTCAGGTTTTAACACAAGTAATGCTGAAACATTTTATTTCAAATTGTCAAATAAGACAGGGACAAAGACCATGATAACAAACACAAAATTGATATATTCGGACTCATTCTTTGAAAAAATGAATACTTTTGGTTTTGATTATTGGGACAAAAATGTTGAATTGAAAAGTGTTTGGGGCACAAAAGAATGGCAAGTACAGGGTATAGAATCTTTGTTTAGAGCCTGCATGATCCCAGAACAAATGATATTTTTAAATGACACTGTTCAACAAACTACCTGTCTTGGCCTAGCCAAAATTAAAGACTTAAATAAACCATCTATTCCAAAACCAACAATGTACAGCAATAACTCTATAGATGAAGAGATAGACGTAAATGATGTATTAAACCAAAACAGAACACATCCAGATTGGAAACAGTGGTTGATCTGGCCCACAGATACTAATAACTGTCAAGACAGATTCCTGAACAAAACACAGGGGTTCAAAATGACCGGGCCAGACCCTAGATATCCTCAAAGACATCACCCAGGGATAATAACCACCTACAGTGTGGGCAAATTATGCCTTCAATGGCTACAAACTTCCAAACTGACAGAAATTAAGCAACACCTAACTTTACTTACTGATGGTGCTGACTTGCGTGATTTCACTATGGGACCACGCAAACAGCGTCACAAGCGATTCATAGCAGCCTCTGTATATGCAGCATACAATGAGGCCTGGAAGGTTACTCAAATTGAAACAGCAGAGAGAATACGGGAAATTGACCGTATTAATTTGAAAAAATCACTTTCTGTAGTGGACAATGGGTTAATGACTCTGTCCTCCAGAATTTTTTCTTTGGACAGCATTGTGTCTTCAGCAATCGACATATTATCGCAAGACTTACTGTTATTACAACACGGTCAGTCTCAATTGCGTTCTATTGTACAGCTTGGCTGGACGTTACAAAATCTACGTTCAGGCTATGTGCCTTGGCGTTTAATCAACACAACGTCACTATTCCAAATCGTTTAACCTTACTTATAGACAAATCAGTATGGCACAAAAGGGTGCTGATTATACAATCTTGAGCATTGAAAAACTCGAAAGATTACCAGTGACAATGTCAGAACGACCTGTCAGTGAATGGATAATACATGGGATAATAAATATTCCAATCTCAACCTTCAGGTTTCAATACTGCCAAAAATATATACAGGCTGGCATGTACGAGAAATTGGGAAAGGGGTACATCAAAACAACATGGAACCTGCCCTATTCACATGCATGTGTCAGTAATAAAGGACAGAAAGTGTTTCTTAGTGGCAATAATTGTGCGATGTCACTAAGCGGCACGCTTCTGTGTAACGGAATTAGTTTGCATGGAGCCTGTGAAGGGAATTCATACAACCTTTCATGTCACCAGCAAGGCGCACCTGCAACAGAGATAGAACCATTCTTTCAAAGACTCTATAATGGGAGTTACATTCTAATTGTAGATCGCAGATGTTGTAGTCTTATGCCCTGGACACCTTATCTCGTAACTACGACTGCGAAGGTCAAGTGCTGTGGACGCTCATTGTTCCCCAGCTCCTTTCCAGACAGGGAGGCAAGGGCATGGCCCAATTTGAAAATTACTTCTATTCGAATAGATACTTTAAGCAGAATGAAAACAGTGCTTCTTCAGACGCCTACAAGGCTCACGTCATCAAAAGAAACGTATGATCTACAAGTCGCAAGGACGACTGCAGAGATACATTCATTGTTATCAACTAATTCCCCCATACATTTCGCAGAAATCCTGAATGAAATCTTAAATATTTCTGATACCAATGGGGTCTCAAAGGTATTTAAGACAGTATTTTCGATGGCATTAACACCATTCAAAGCCATACTGGGTATTTTTCCAGATTTCGTCCATTCGATTTTTGGCGGACTTCCCCTGATCTTGGGACTAATTGCAGGAATCCTATTCTTAGTCCTTATTTTTCGTTATGGCAACCCATGTCACAGACAAAACTCTTGCGACAAGGGAAGAAACAATCCTAGCCATTGGATACCGGGACCGGATATCAAAAATCCTGGGACTCTCCCGGCTTAGAGACCTGAACATGACTTGGTTTCTATCATTTCGACCAATGTGGCAAAGATGTGTTTTACCTGTATTAAGGTGTCTGCTATGCGGAGAAGAATGCATGTTAGACACCTGTCTAACGCTACAATCGGATGCGCCAATGGATGCAGAAACATTGTTGAGCCCGATCAAGGTTCACGCTTTGTGCTGCCCTCAAAGGCTACCAATCCTGATGACGGCATTCGTGGAAGCTTCACCACTACGATTAAGGGGTAGTGAAGTTCAAGATGAAAGCAGCATCGAACAGGTACGACCTTCTGTCAGCAATGCGAATCAGAATGTCAATGGAGAAAATCATGCGCACGAATGCATGGTTACACCTTTTTCCGAGTTAGTGGAACTTTCCCAGGAAGCTGTTGACAGTTTTTTCGAAAGCCTAAATGATATGATGTTCTCACCAGAGCAGAAATAGAGACTTTTGAGCAAGCTCGCACACGGCGTTCCCTGAATTCGGCCTTCAACTTTAAAAATAAAGTCACATGAACAATTTTACCTCCAGTTCACGGACAGCAATTTTTCAGCAGCCCCAAAATATTTTTACATATTTTTCGGGACACTATCTTCTGCTTAAAGTAAGAACTATTCTTAGAGAACTAAGGTTTCTAAATTTTAGATAGCTTATAGACATTAGCTGCCCGCTGATATGTTCATAAATATTTTATTTTGTGTGATGGAATGGTCTCGAACTTTTTTTCTGTATTAAGAGCCATTTCATGTGTAAATTCTCATATACCAAATAGCAATAATGTATACAAATGCATGATTACTTTGGCATTATTCTACAGCTTGAGTGCATACAATACATATGATTGCAATTCTTCCGTATATTTGAAAAATTTCAAAATGCATTTATGTATTTTGGGGTGGTAAGGTATACACTATACTCTATAGTATGTTTTACTATGCATAGATTAGTAAATATGTCCATAGTTAGCGTGGAGTGTGTGTGATGTATTCCTATAGGTTCTGAATCGATCCCCCTATTCCTGACCCTATTCTGGTTAAACAAACCAACAAGTTAACTAGCAGTCAGCCCATGAGGCAGAAAACCCCCATGATGCAGATACCGTTATCTGACGCAGTCACACTACGGCACAGGAACGTGTTATCTGATTAGGTCATAACGCTTGCGATCTAATTAAACAAGCGATATTCCTCCAGCCCCTGATAAGGCATACGGAGTTCTCATAACAAATCAAACCTATGACAACCTGGGCAAAACCCTGCGGCCATTGTTTTGATTTCACCGAGAACTTCAGCAAAAGAATGTGCTAACGAGCAAGTCGTATGACATCCTTATTGACGTATCTATGTCCATCCTTACGTCAATCTCGGCACCTTAAAGGTATAAATATTACCGATATTGCCCTATGCAAACACACGCGGTGGTGACGAGACGGAGCAGCCATACTTGCCGAAGCCCAGAGCAGAGCAGACCCCGCTGGCGCAGCCCCGCCTTCCTGACGCGCTGAGAACGAGACGCGCTGCTTTCTCCTGCCGAGAAATCCAGCACCGGCGCTTCCGGGTAGCCCTCGCAGGCAGCCTGGAATATCGAGACCAGAGAGAGAGATACCATCCCTCATTCATCCTTAATTCCAGGTACAGAACTGAATAACCCCTCACAGAGAATTCTTTAGTTATTCACTTGGCAAAAACAAACTTAACTTAAACTGTAACTTTCTATTCCCGCCCACGTATTAGGCTTAGGTCAGGTACACAGGGTAGGCGTATTTAGAAACACCAGTTGAGTACGTTTAGTCAAATGTATATGTGTATATAATATATTTTATTCATTTTAAAACATCTTATGGCTTAGAAACCATATCAATGTTTTTACAGTATTATTTTATACTTCTGCTTTTAATGTATGCACTTTACTTAACTATAAGTATTGCAATAATATCGATCCATTTCTCTTGTATGAGAAAAGAGACTGATCAATAAATAACACCTTTTTATTGAACACGCCCGTCTCTTCCTTTTCTCTACATTCTGATGAGACTAAGAATGCACGTACTGACTGAGTAAAATAAATTGCCTTTTGTTCACACGACTCTCGAGATACACTCTTGGTTAGGGGAGAGCAAATTTGTCATGTTCTATGGTTGTCAGAAACTAAATCCCTTCTTGTCTAATCAGGGAAGTTAATTCCTTCCTGAACATTCGAGAAAGTTTCTAGTGAACTCTGAGCTAGCTGGCAAACCCAAAACTTTAAGTCTAATATCGTCAGTAGTAGACCTAGTTAACGTCTGGTCTAGGCCTTTACTATTGAAGGTATTATTCCAATGCGCAGAGCCTATTGGGATAATAGGAACTACACTACAGAGGGACAAGGTTAAAAGGTAGCAGTTCATGCCAGTTCTAGCCCCTGACACAGTTGAGGACTTCTGCTGCCCCTCAATGCTGCTTTTGCCTGCTTTCTGCTGAGTGCCCAGAGACTAGCAGAGGTCCAATGGTGCATTGGTGTGCTCAAGAAACAGCTATGCAAGGAGTATAAGGTGAGCTCAGCTCATAGTACTGCTGCAAACTAAAATCTTTGAACCAATATTGCTTATGAGCAACTGCAGAAAAGCCAAATTGCTGCCAAACAACTGTTTATAGCAAGCATCCTACAATTGGTATCCTACAGGCAGCAGGCTTCAGCTTCCAGCTACAGTGTAGACAGGGAAGCCTGCAAAGAGGCTGGCAATGTCCCCTGTAATTTGTATCACCTGAACCCGTGCAGACTACTCACCTACGCAGTCACGCTGCCTGCTAACTGCCTACTTACTATAAGTTAAATAGTTACCAACCACCACCTGAGTGTGTCAGACATCTTGATGCACAAATTCCACGCTATCAGAAAGGTGCCCCACAGCCTACACCCACATCTCTGCAATGCCCTGCAGCCCCCACCGGCCGGATCAAGTAATTATCACTAACGTCATCAACCTTTTACTTCTCTAGGCACATCTGCAGCCTGTGTGGGAGGTGTTTCGCTTTCCTTTCCTAGCCAAGCGCACAGCCCTGTTTGTGTGACACACAGCTGATGAGTGTTGGGGTCCTTGAGTCTGAAGCTGTGATGCACCTCTTCACAAGCTGTTTTGCATAAATAAACTGGCAATTTGGCATCCACCTATCACAACGAGGACCTCCCGCGGAGTTATTACCCTTCCATTTCCGGTGTTTTGAAGTAGTTTTTTTTTTCAGAACAAAGAGCCACTAAGTAGTTTTAAGATCATCCTAGAGTTTCTCGTAGCTGTGGTAGTAGTGTCATTCATGGTTGCTGAATGTCACTCATAAGTATACTGACATTTTGAAAATGGCACACATTAGCAATCTGAAACCTTGGCAGCTATGAGGCAAGGATTTCAAAATGGTTAAAAAGGATTGCGTCTAGCTTACCCAGGTGAGTACGTTCTAACTGCTTTTCATGGCAACCAGTAACCAGTGTTGCCAGATTTTTAGACCCGTTCCAAGCCCAAAGCCGCTCAAATATAAGGCCAAAATAAGCCCAATCGGACCAGTTTCAGGCCAAAAACCAGCCCAAACTCGTAAATCTCAAATTATGCAGAAATAGTCATCAGAAGCCACTTAACCCCTTCGGGCTGATGACGAGCTGGGATCGTCATGGCGCACACCAGTCATTCGCTGATGACGAGCCCAGCTCGTCATGAGCCCCACCCTCGGGGGAAGCGCTGGCGCTCCCCCCGAGGGTCTGTGATCGGGCTCGTTTTGCTGGGGGTGGCAGCGGAAGAGTTTCCGCTGCCGCCCCCGCCCCTCCCTATGGGAATCCCTGATGACGTCAGCGCGCACAGCGCGCGCTGACATCATCAGGGAGTCCCAGCGCTCGGGAAGCCATTTGCTTCCCGAGCACCGGGGAAGAAGGTGGGTTTTTTGTGTCTGGCGGGGGTTTGGGGCCGCAAAGAGGCATCAGGGGAGAGGAAAGAGATTTTCCTCTCCCCTGATGTCTCTTTGCAGGGCATTTCTGCCTCACGATCGCGCACAGTGTCGCGATCTTGCGGCGGAAATGCCCCCACTAGCACCAGGGATTTAAATTTAGTTTATAGGAAGCGATCCCTTGGGCAAGGGTCGCTTCCAGGCGGGGTGTGATTATGTTTTAGTTTTTCTGCCCCCCCTGGGGGCAAATCGGCCTGTTTTTTCTGCCGTTTTGCCCCCAGGGTGGGGCAGAAATTCCCCACTAGCTTCAGGGATTTTTTGGGAAGGCAATATGGTGGCCATTTTTAATGTTTACGTTTTTCTGTCCCCCCTGGGGGCACATCGGCCTGTTTGTTTTGCCGTTTTACCCGGGGGGGGGGCAGAAAATGCCCACTAGCACCAGGGATTTTGATTTTAGCTTTTAGGAAGCGACCCCTTGGGCAAGGGTCGCTTCCAGGTGGCCTCACATTAACTTTTTGTTTTTCTGCCCCTCCTGGGGGCAAATCGGCCCGTTTTTAGGTTAAAAAACACACTTGTCCATACATTTTTGGGTGGGATCTCCCTGCCGGCACAAATGTCCTACCACCCAGTGTTCCCCTTGATCTCCCGAGTAAAATGATACTTCGCTTGTGTGGGTGGGCCAAAGCCCTGTGACAATGCTGGGGGGCTTAATTTGTGAAACCTAAATACTAGATTTTAAAAAAATTCATTTTTAGCCTGTTCTGCTTTGGGGCACCCACACAAGTGAGGTATCATTTTACTCTGGAGAACATGGGGAACGCTAGGTGGTAGGACATTTTTGCCGGCACGGAGATCCCACGCAAAAAAGTTTGGAAAAGTGTATTTTTACCTAATTTTAAGGTTTGCAAGGAATTCTGGGTAGGAAAACATTGGGGGACCCACGCATGCCATACCTCCCTGGACTCCCCCGGGTGTGTAGTTTTCAGAACTGTTTGGGTTTGGTAGTTTCCAAAGATGGCTGCCGAGCCCAGGGCCAAAAACTCAGGTGCCCCCCCAAAAAAAATCAAGGTTATTTTACTATAGGGTATTTTAAATTCACCACCGTACGATTTGGACCTTTTCCTGTTGCAGCCACTATGCCTCCTCACCCCATCCACTGACCTCTGCACCCACCCCCGCTTCTCCTCACCCTACCCCTGACCTCTCCCCCACCCCCTCTTCTCCTCACCCCTCCACTGACCTCTGCTGGGTCAGGCTAACCTCATGCACGTTTGTTGCTTCTGCTCGATTTGTGGAGCTCACATTTCATCTCCAGCAGCCCCCTCAATCCCTCACATGACCATGTGCCGAGGGTCACACGTCCATGTGCACTTCATTTCACAGCCTGCCCTAAAAGAAGACCCTGTCAGTATGTCCACAACCTCTGTTCGGTAATGAGCTGCACATAGAATAGAACCAGATAAAAATGATGAATTAAACAAATAAATACCCGGGTAAATATATGACAGGTGGACCCTCATGGATCTCCTGTTCAGACCTGTACACAGGGTACCTGAATAGAAGCTGGCACTGGTTGAAGACCCCTGCTGCTGTGTGCCGCCCCCTCCTTCTACCAAAGTCCTCTGAAACCTCCATCTAACTTTGGTGCCCACTATAGAGAAATGAAAGCACTTTTAGAAAGCAGTTCCTTTTAAACAACCAAGGAAGCATCATTTATGTCAAGGTTTGATGTTCTTTTCCCTGAAGCTTTTCCTCGCTATTTAAACCATTTTAATTCATTCTACATTTTCTTCTCATGGTTTTTTTTCTCCCTGCTCTGTCCCAAGCAGGCATTTCAATGCTGCAAAGCAGATATCTTCTTAGCACTAATACAAGCCCAAGTAAACAAGCACAAGTAAAGCACACAGGCTGAACACTGCTCACATACCTGGAATCTGGCTTCACAGCATCAGCACCTCTGCTCTTGAACACATCTCCCTTCTTGCAGCAGAAACAACATATAAGAATCTGTGAAATGGGGCAGCAGGAAAGACTGCACATGGTACAGGCCATGCTCTCTTCTTATAGACGAGACAAGCTCCATATGATGAAATATTGCATCAGGATTACAGACCTCTACTACAACCTATACATAGATTCCAGGCCAGAGAACTAACATGTTTGTTTAGATGGATTAACAGCACAGTCGATTATTCCATTTTAATATTCCATTCTGAAGGGGATACTGAGTAAAAACATGTTTGTATCTTAAGGTTTACATCTCTGAGGTTTGCAAAGCAGAGCATATGGGCAAAATAAATTGTCGAATTGTACAACCATTATGGGCCTGATTCACAATGGGTAACTTACACTTTAGTGTACGTTTATGATTTTTTGCTACTCACAAAGATATTTTACGAGTAGTATCTTTATGACTGCCGAGTCTCTGCACGAAAAAAGATCGGACTGTCCTATCGTTTATGTGCAGATGCTCTGCTGTCATAAAGTTACTACTCGTAACATATCTTTGTGAATAGCAAACAATCATAAACTTATACTACTTAGAGTTTGGCCTGATGGACTGCTGCCCATTATAATGAACAATGGTCTTTCAGCGAATCCTCATTCCTCATCACTGGTCCCACCCGTCCAATGTCAACGGATACAACTCCATCACCTTGTTATGGCATTGACCTGTCCACCATATTTAGAGTTGTCCACCTTCAGAGTGGGATGGAGGGACATTCAAAACAGAGGGCAGCAATGGAGGATGGGGTTTCTGACAGCAGATGTCCATCAAGATGACAGACACGTCCATCAATAATCTGTCAATTAAAACATAATTTCTAAAGTGCAGGTTTATCTGGGCACAGAGGTTGCTGCGTCTGCATTGAAAAACCAGGTCTTGATTTCCTTTCTGAAGACTGCCAGTGAGGGTGCCATTCGGAGGTATAGCGAGAGGTCTTCAAAGTCTTCAAAGAGTTTTATTTGCATAATTAATTAAAATTGTTACAAAATTCTCCTAATAAAATAACAGTGCAAAATGTATTAAAAATACTAAAATTATTGTCTCTCGGCAGCAGTTTTGTTGGGGACAGATGCATGAAGGTCTAAAAGTTAGGATGTATAGCGAGAGGTCAATCCACGCTTTGTAGAATGCGCGGCCCCCGCTGCAGATGCGTTAGATGCGGGGAAGGAGTGTGCAGCTGTCTCGAGGGAAGATGGAAGTTCAGCTGTTGGTTGATGTAGGAAGGTCCTTGTTTGTGGAATGCTTTGTAGGCGTGTGTGAGCATCTTGAAATAACATCTTTTCTGTACAGGTAGTCAGCGGAGGTTCCTGAGTGGAGGAGAGATGTGGGTGTGCTTGTGGAGGTCCAGGATGATTCTGCCTGCATTGTTCTGTATTGTCTGGCATCTTCTGAGGAGTTGGGTGTAGACACCAGTGTAGAGCGAGTTGCCATAGTCAAGGTGGTTGATATGAGCATGTGCAATGATCTTTCAGGTGTTTACTGGAATCTATCTGAAAATTTTGCACGCATGCAGAGGGTGTGGAAGCAGGAAGAGGAGAATGAGCTAACATGTTGTTTCAAGGTCAGTTGGCTGTCCAGGATTATAAGAAAGTTGCAAGCGTGGTCAGTCGGTGTGGGTGTAGGTCGAAGTTCTTCTGGATATCAGAACCTCAGTTTTGACCGAGCAGTATGAGGCAGCTGTTTCTCATCCAGTTGGCTACATTAGTCATGACGTTGTGGAGGTTGGTTTTGGTGTTAAAGGGGTCTTTGGTGAGCGATAATTGTGAGCTAAGTGTCATCAGCGTATGAGATGAGATGAGATGATGTTGAGTCCGTGGGATCTGAAGATGTTCACCATGGGGGTCATGTAGCTGTTGAACAGAGTGGGGCTTAGGGATGATCCTTGGGGCATGCCCATATGATTATCATTAGGAGCGGAGGTTAACGGAGGTAGACGGATGCTCTGGGTGTGAACTGAGAGGAATGAGAAGACCCACTTAAGGGCATGTTGTTGTATGCCTATGTTGTGTAGTCTGTCAAGAATGTGGTGAGGTACAGTGCCGAATGCTGCAGACAGGTCAGGAGGATCAAAGCCGCTGTTTCTCCTTGGTTGACGAGAGTTCTGATGTCATCAGTTGCAGTGATGAGTGTAGTCTCTGCGCTATGGTTGGACTCGAAACCTGATTGTGATGCGTTGAATAGGTGGTTTAGTTCTAGGTAGTCAATAAGTAGTTGGTTGGTTGCCTTTACCCCTACTTTGGCTCGGTATGGAAGCTGGCAGATCAGCCAGTAGTTTTTGAGGTCACTGGAATCAGCTGAGCGTTTCTTTAGGAGTAGTCTAGATGCTTACATCTGTCTGGGAAGGATGCTCTGGAGCTGGAAGCATCGTGGAGATTGGTTAGTTCAGGGCTGATTATGGTGGGTCCAAAGTTGAATGAGAAATGGTGGGGGTAGAGGTTGGTGGGTGCCCCAGAGTGGATGGAGGACATAATCATTTTGTTGGTTTGGACGTCGAGTGGGGATCATGTAGTTATGACTGAGGTGGTTTTCTCTGGTTGGATGATTTTTTTTGTAAACTTTATTTATTGAAATTTCAGACAATATACAGACAGTCAAGTGCAATAACCATAGGGGAGACAGAGTACACATATTCAAAAACATATATCATGGAAATACCTGGACATGCAGCAGTAATTAGTCATGTACATAATACTGTGTTATAAGGCAATACACACCATCAATGGGGTATGGGCAATCTGAAAGCAAATCTAGGTATTATACATTTGCTTTTACAGTTTGCATTGATATGGGAACGGGAGGGTTAGTGACAATAGTTTTAGCTCTCTATAAAGGGCAGACAGGAGAAGTCGGAGTAGTGAGAAAGGTGGACTGTGGGAGCAGGTATCATCTGGCTTTAGGGCATAGCGACGTCCACATGGGGGTGCTCTAATAAATATGTCTGCAGCGGGCCCCAGATGTACCGATGGCGATAAGAGCTAGGGAGAAGTTCATCATAAGTGTTGAGTTGATTTTGCCAAAGTTTCAAATCCGATAACCAGTTCTTAAATTCGGGCGACCGCCCTCTACCCCATCAACAGGCTATACGCCTCTTAGCAAGCAACAGGTAGAAGGACACAAAATGCAGATGTTTAGCGGGGAGTTGCTCAGTATAGCTAGCAGTGGAGGCCGCAGGAAAGGTGTAGAGACTATAGAGTCGAGGGCCGTAAGGACATTTTCCCAATAAGTGTGAACCTCGGGGCAGCCCCAGGCAAGATGCAGGAAGTAAGCATGTTCCATTTTATATCTGTCACACCTATGCGTGTCTCTCCATCCATCAATCTATGGGGTGTAGTCACCTCCTCCTCCTCTATTCCTCATAGAAACAGCTAAAAATATCCCCCTCTGCATGTTTCAACGGCGCCCTCACTGTCTCACTCTATAACAACGGTACAGTCATGATCCAAGCCAGACACTTCTCTCTCTCTCTCTTTGACCACTTCTTCCCTTCCCTACTCCCCTCCCCTGTGACCGGGTTGTCCCTTGACTCTTCATCTAGCTCTACCCATTACTCCCTCTCTCTGCCCCTGCCCCCCCTACACTCCAATAGGCTGCAGCCTCGGGAGGCACAGGTCGGCCCTCTTCCCTCCCCCTCCCCTGTGCCCTCCTCTCCCATTCTTCTCCCCTCACATTATGCACCCCCCTTCATCACTTCAGCAGGACCTTCAGCTAATCCGCTCCTCGGCCAATCTGCACCAACCAACCTCATCTCCTCCGCCTTACCCTACCTGCCACCCCCCATTTCAGTCCACCTCTCCTCCAACCTTCCCCCCTAGCTAACTTTCCTTATGTCCCCCTTATGCCCTCCTCTACTCCTCTTCCCCCACCTCCCCTCGCTATGTACACCGATTTCTCCATAAACCACTGAATCTCTCTCCTTCCCCAATACTGTGCTACCCCCTTTCCCCCTGTGGTAACACTTTCCCTTTCCCTCCCTCGGTCCTAGAAGAACCACTTCCTTTTTTTAACTTCCCTATCTCCCAACCCCCCTCACTCCGCCTGATTCCCGTGCCCGCACAGCCACCTCGCCTAGCATACAGGACCTCTCGCTTCCTCCCAAACCTCCTTCATTCCTATGTCCCCACACATCCTCCCCACCGCCTCGCTCCTCACCTACATCCCCCTAATTATGTCCTTAATTCCTATCCTTCTACCTATGCACCAACCAAGACAATGCTCCTTTCACCTCTGATGCACCAACGCCCGCTCTCAACCACCACTTTTTCCCACCTCTGAACCCTATACCCCAACTCCCCTCCCGTCCCACAGCTTCCCCCTGCCTTCCACCGCCAATTGCACCCCCTCTGTTTCCATTGAGCCACCCAACATGCCGTTCTCTGTCCTACTCTCTCTGGAAAATAAGCTAGGCTCTCTCATCACCTCCATCTCCCAACTTGAAGCAACCATTTCACTTCGAAGCTCCAAGATTTCCACATTTCCGTGCACCTCAATTCCTTTGGAAAACACTCGCCTTCCCACAAGATGCAGCTCGCCCCCACACCCCATAATAGCCAAGCTTAACCTGTCGTCTGCAAACATCGCTAACTCACATAAGCCCTCGAACGCAACCCTTCTTCCACTTTCATCTCCAAGTACCCCCACTATCTACACTATTCCGAGCATCTCCTCTGTCAGAACCATTCATCTTCTTAAACCCTCCCGATCACCCTTGAATAAGTACAACATCCCTATCACCCCTCATAGCCCAAGTGCCCCATCATCAAAACAGTCTTGACAGAGCTGCGCTGTCTGCTCCACAACTGTAGATCCGCAATAATACACAAACTTGAAATCTCCAACACCATCATACTTCACAATATTGACATGCGCTTCCTCACAGAGACCTAGTTCAATTCTACCTCTCACTCTATGTTTGATCTCCTAGTACCCACAGGCTATTCTATATTTAGAAATGACAGAATTTACAAAGTTGGGGGAGGTGTTACAGTCATCTTAAGAAGCTTCCTTCAACTTAAGCTTTTCCTACCAGCTCCTTCCGCACTTTTGAATGCCTATCCCTTGAACTTCAATTGCACCACCGCTCACCCCTCAGATTCCATGCCATTTACCGCCCACCTTGTAGCGGCCCCTCGTTTATGGAGGAACTCACCGACTTCATTAGCGACCAATACTCGCATAGTGACAATCAGATCTTCGTGGGTGACCTCAATCTCCACTGGGGCTCGTCTCAAGACTCTTCTATGAATTTGCTGGCCACCTTCCTCTCTGCAAACGATCTTATCCAACACTGCACAGAAACAACACACTCTAAGGACTCAATCCTAGACCTTGTTATTTCGAAAACAGGCATGCTTACTATCTCTACCCGTATGTATGTAGACTGGTCTGACCACCTCCTCATCCCATTCTCTCTTCACCTATCACACTCTATAACTCTCGGCCAACATAAGAGGTCTATCTCCTGGTTTAGTGACACTAAAAATATTGACCTCGGTACCCTCTGTGAATCAGCTTTGCTATCACTGCCAAGACTAGACCCGAACCTAGATGTTAACAAACTCACCTCCCAAGCCTCATAGTATTTGCAGTCGAAATCATTAACGACGCTCCTCTCCTAAGCAAAAAGAAAAGGCCCACTGCCTCAGCACCTTTGTTCAACAAATTCCTCTATGAAGAAAGGAAGTACCTAAGATTCCTGGAGAAACAATGGAGACAAATATAGACCCAAAAAACTATTCGATCTCATCAAGAATCCAAACTGCTCTCCCCCAACCTCCAAGTTGGAGGACTCTACAAAGAAAGCAGCAGAATTCGCTATATTCTTTGACGAAAAAGTGAAATTACTTGTGGATCAGGTCAGTCATCCTACCCCTCCAGAGGAGCGCAAATCCTTAGCCATTTGGGAGAACTTTGACCCAATCTCCGAAGATGCCCTCCTCAAATGCATCCTCGAAACAAAGCCCTCCAACCATTCTCTTGACCCCATCCCTAGTGCCATTGCCATTGACTTTTATACCCATTCTCTGTCCTATTGGACCACTTTGGTTAACCTCTCACTCTGTCATGGGTCCCTTCCTGTTTCCTTTAAAACTGGGTAGGTCACCCCTCTTCTTAAAAAACCCACTGCTGATGCGAATGACCTCAACAACTTCCGCCCCAACACTAATCTACCTTTTCTTGCGAAAATCACAGAAAGATGTGTAGTGAGACATCTCTCTTGTCATATCAAGGACAATGATCTTCTTGACAATTTCCAGTCCGGCTTCATTCAAAGCTGCAGCACTGAAGCAGCCCTTCTGCAAGTGATTGATGACGCACTGCGGATACTCGATTCTGGGGACTCTTGTCTTCTTATTCTCCTTGACCTTTCGGCAGCCTTTGACACTGTCAATCACAACACTCTCCTTAACACTCTTCAACAGCGAATGGACATGGAGGGCACTGTGCTTAATTGGTTTGCTTCCTTCCGCTCTGATAGATCCCAAATGATCAAAATAGCGAATAGTCGATCATCTCCTTTGGAGGTTGGTCAAGGTGTTCCTCAAGGCTCTATACTTGCACCCACATTGTTCAATCTCTATTTAGAACCATTGGGAAATCTCCTAAGCAAATCTGGGATCCACTATCATCTCAATGCGGACGACACTCAAATCAAACTCAAGGTTACCTCCACTCACGATCTTTCCATCCTAAACTCTACTCTCGACTCCATTAAAACTGGATGTTAACTCACCAACTGATTCTAAATCCCTCTAAAACTGAATTCCTCCTCCTCTCCTCCTCACTTTCTCCTCCCCCGGTTCAATAATGGATGCGTCAGATGAATCTACTTAACAATAAACCCATCATCGTTGACAGCGCAAAATCTCTTGGTATCATACTCGACACAAAACTCAATCTACTCTCCCACATCAATTCCATTGCAAAGTCTGCTCAATACCAACTGCGCATTCTTTGGGGGATTTGTCGCTTCTTCCTGGAGCATGACCTTTGAAACCCTGGTCCAATCGATGGTTCTCTCCAGACTGGACTACTTCAACTCTCTTCTTACTGGCCTCCCCAAATCCCACCTGTTCCCCATTAAATCTGTTCTCCATTCAGCAGCTTGTTTCATATATGGGGCCAAAGGAAGAGACCATTTCACACCCATTTTATCCACCCTCGATGGCTTCCCATCGAGGCAAGATCAATTTCCAAGACAGCCTGTATCACCCACAAAGCCTTGCACTCCTCTCCTCGCTACCTGGCGAATAAACTGAAACTCTCTAGAGGCTCTAGACCATCACGTAATGAGGAAAATCTATAGCTTGAACCTCCCACTTTCAAGAAGGATCGGACGATGGCCCAATCCTTTTCAGGCAATTCAGTGAGAATCTGGAACTCACTTCTGCCTCAGCTCCAGACTACCACCTCTTCCCAGGCCTTCAAAACGGACCTCAAAGTTCAAAGACACTTCCAAATTTAATTTACGCCCTCTCTATTATCTGAAGGAAGTCCTTCCATTATAGGAATTTCTGTTTTACATGACTATAGAAGTACCTTCCCAATGTGTTTTGTGGTTTGAGAGTCTGCCATTTATTGCAGTAGTATACTTCTACTTGTATTATGTATTCCTTTGTAACATGCACACGTCACTTTCCCTCTTGTAATGTATCATTTACTACCTCTTGTTTTTTTGTTTGCTTTTGATACATGCCCAATTGCCACCATTGCCTCATGTAACGTAACGTTTGTTCTTGTGTTTTGAGTATCCACCATTTAGTGCAGTATTATACCTCTATTTGTACTCTGTACGCTTTTTTAACATATACACGTGTCACTTTTTTCCTCTTGTAACGTATTGTTTGCTACCGCTTGTATTTTGTTTGCTCTTGATACATGCACAATTGTCACCATTGCTTTATGTATTGTAACGTTTGCTTTTGTAAGATGCCGACTTTTAATTTTTCCTCATGTTTCACTACTGTTCCAATTGTGAAGCGCTCTGACACCTTCAGGTAAAGTCTGCGCTATATAAAAACGCATAAAATAAAGTAAATAAAAAAAAAAAAGGAACAGATTAAAACAATGTTTGTAGTAATGCAATTATTGTCATGCATAGAAAATAAGCACTTGCTAGGGATGCTTATATGATTACCACATTATATGTATTTGGTGTCATTCCCAAGCTTTTAACATAAAATCCCCAAAACAAATTGATTGTCTTTTGCACTGTTTATTGTCCTTCTCTCTACTTTTGACTGTCTGTGTAAAAACTAATGAGAACAGTAATGCAAACATAGAAAGGGGAACAAGAACAAATATATGAAGTGATTTCAGCCTTAAAATATTTTCTTAATTAAAGTGTGGGGCTATTTTTTATTACTTAATCAGATAAATGGTCTGTATATATTCCAGCCTTCTTTTGGAGGCCTCTGTACACAGTTGCTGGCGCTAAACTGCCCATCACTTGTGTCCTTCTGGGAGAAGCAGTCTTGTGCAAGATCCGGTACTGGGAAAGACATCATATTTACTCAGGACATAAGTAAGCAGACGGCTTGGGTCTCTTCTGTACGTGCATGCCTTGGTTCTGGCACAGTTTGGTGGATTGTTTACTCCACCCACAGGGTAGAGCAGAAAATGTACTTACAAGTCATGGCAAGAGGACAGAGGCATCAAGGGCTACTTCACACTGGCGCCACATCAGAACATTTCTAATTATTAAGATTAATGTGATTCAATCTCATCCTTTCTGATCCTTGTCCCAAAGTTACTTTGCCATTTCAAAGGATGCAATTGACTGGGGACGCGCTAGAGGATTGTCCTGTTTCCTTGCTGTTCTTTACTGTGCTGAACTCCTTTTGGCTGGGCTGCGAGCCGACATGCTCGATTACTGCTGCCCAGAGTGACTCTTTACTTGCCTAACACTATCGCCACACCCTGGCGGGACGCGGAGTCCCTGGGTGCTTCCCATTGCCATCAGCTGCCTTGGGGGGATGCGTGACCATTGTGCTATAAAGCGCTGCCTCTATCTCTGCGGTGCGGGACGCGCCCGGGCGAATCCCGGGCCAAGGGCGGGCCCTTCTGAGCCCGTCAGAGACCGTAAGAGACAGGTGGGGCCACCCCCCTCAGAGTTTTGCCTTGGGACTGATAACGCATACTTTCTTAGTATTGTTGGCAATATATAATATTTAGAGGGTAGATACTGTCAAATATAAGTTAGTGTAAGTATAGTAAAGATCAAGGTGTAGGGACCCTGGACGCTTTTTTACAGAGGCCTTATGAATGAAATAAAACTTATTGAATGAAGGTTGTCCCTAGAGCCTCTTTCTTCCCAGAACAGACTCTCTTTGACACCTGCACTCATTGAACCAGGTACGGCGATTAATAATGAGCTATCCCCTTCGCTGATCAGCACCTCAGTACAAGCTGTAACAGAACAAGCCATAGATATCGTTTCTTCTTCACCCTCTGACTCAGAAGTCGGTCTGGTTAGGTCTAAAGTCACTACTAGAGGACAAAAGGGTAAATGTAGGCCGGATCATACTGCAGAAACTCCCCCCCCAAAAAGGAAGGGTAAAATATCCAAAAACAGAGAAAACCTGTCTAGAGAACAAACGGGAGGAGGGTGGAGGAGGTTGAAAACCGCTACCGGTACCTATGAACTCAATGAGGGTCCACTGACTTTTGCAAAACAGAACAAGATAGTTAAGCCTGCTGACAGTGCACAAGATGGGAACTTTTGGGGTAAACTTGAGATGATGATGTCAAACCTCTTGGAAACCCATCATGTTAAAGATAACTAATATAGAAGCTAGCTTAGCCAAGGTGGAAGAGTTGGCTAGTAGTAAACATTTAGCTACATTGGTAGATCGTACCAAACCAAGAGAATTCCCTTTGTCTAGCATGGGAGTAGAAATGGGACCCGGATTATCCTTTAGCTCTAATCCTGTTAAACAAACACAAGGTAGGACTAACCATACTAATAATAATAAACCCAATATAGATAATGCCCCTGTCTGTATTGGTCAACATCTTCCCAGAGACGGTCCACTGCTGCCGTCTCTAATAACCCTGTCAGCATAGGAAGAGGAGCACCAATTGCTTGGAAGAATAGTGGAAACAAAGAAGCAGAGAGAGGTATAGACTCTCCGGAACATCAAGACATGTCCTACAGTCCATCACAACATTTTTATCTGCCCCAGAGGCAACTCCGTACACGGTTGTTTTGGAAAATGTCTCCCCTTTACCTCACTGGTTGACCTTAAGGAACAAGTCCTTACATCTTCTAACTACAAGGACCGGTTTCAAAAATCCCCTCTTTTAAAATCTTAAAATGGTACGAAGGATTGGCTGGGTCGGTCCTACTGCTAAATCACTACAAGGAGATTGTGTTGTATTAACTTTTAGGTCACCTTTATTGGTGCACACAATCCTAGAAAGGGGCAATAGAGGGCCTGTTAACCACATCGATGCTATGCATTTTCCCCTCCTGTGCTGGGATTTACTTATTCCCATGTTTCATGATGAGCTGGGCTCGTCATGAGCGTGCGAGGAGGCTACCTCATGACGAGCCCAGCTCGTCATGAGCGTGGAAGGGGTTAATCCCAGTGACATAAACGTACTACCATTGGGATATTTTTATCGACCATCTAATTCCTTAAAACAACAAGGTCATACATTTAAAGGAGATAACTATGTGGGATCTAGGCAGCCTAGATACCCTATTCCAGTATATAATCGCTTTGACGCTATGAACTCCTTGGAAGACATTGATTGACTGGACTCCAGGAATTTTGTCCATCGCTATCGTGTAACTTGTAGGCACGAAAACAGGGGTACATTTGGATTGACACTGATGGGTAATAATGATGCCCCTCCAAATTCACTGCTGGGAGTGTCAGAGACGAGGCTCGAGGGTTTATGGACTGGAAGATGGTGACCCATGCTGATCCTCAGGGTATTTGAAATGTTTCTTCTTCATCTACACATCTAAATAAGGATCTAAATAAGGATCTTATTGGAAGCAATAGAGATGAGGCACGACGGTTAATGTACCCACAAAATAAGGCTCAGGCTGATCCCCATGGTACTGTAAATGTCTCTTCTCCATCTCGACATCTAAAGGAGGATTTATCGGGGATGGTAACCCACCCTAATAATTGTTCTGTCAATGTTAAACCTCCTCGCTGTAATATAGTTTCATGGAATATTGCTGGCATCTGCTCTAACTAACTGTGGTGGGAATTTATTTTACAGTTTGAGTTCCTCTGTTTTCAGGAGACGCGGACCAAGGAAGCGATCTATTTGAATGTTTACAGAACCTACCACACTCCAGCAGTTGAGGGTCATAGTGGTAGGACTAAGGTGAAGAAAATAGAAACCTTCTCAGGGGTCTCACTGATACCTTGGTCCGTTTAAACCAACAAAGAAGAGATTGGCACAGAAGATGAAATATAAAATATATATTTATTTACCTCAGATGAGGGAGACTATGTCAAACAGTACCCTCAGAAACTGTATGAGGCAGTCTAAGGAGTACAGAAAACTGGGGCCTTATATATGCTCAAGGTTACATAGTCAACATAAGACCAAGGGGCAGTCCTGGCTCATCTAAGCATGCAACATGCCTAATATGGGCCTGCAAGATCTGCTTGCTCAACAAAGTGGGAGGAGAGTTACTTCTCAATACATCAGCAAGAATAGCCTGACAGGTATACAAGAGGAGCAGGTGCATTCTACTAGCTAGGCCCTTCTGAGCATGTGCAAGGCTCTGAAGAGGGAAACATCACATGGCGAGCACAGGGCTAACTAAATTGGCTGCCAAGTACAAAAATGGCTTTCAGCTCATGCTAACAAATCCCTGCACTCTTTAACAAAGGGTGGTTTGTCATGTTTATGTTGAGTAGCATGAATACAAACAAAATAATGATGCTTGCCAATGATGATTACCATCAACTAGTTAAAATGGAGCCAGACACAACACGCTCCATGGTCTTGGTTAATTTTTATAATAATGTTCCCTCAGGAAATATGTCGCAATCGTTGAAACTAGCAGGTAAAAGCAAGATAAAAGATATCATGTTAATACTGATTTTAACTGCATGCTATGTGAGAATTCTGGCGACAATTTATGCTGAGCTTTAAGAGAAGAAGGAGGATGCTCATCTCTCTTCAGGCTTTGTACTGTGAGAGAGCAGTTACACAAGCTTATTTTTAGTTCCGGCCTGGGTTTTGCAGATGAATTACGCCCAACACCTGCCCCCCTGCCTTGGACATGTAATGGCAGGGGACTTTGCTCCACTATTGATTATGTTTTGATATCAAGCAATTATGCACATAGTCTTCACTCCTTCTATCTCTCAGATAATTCACTTAGTGATAACTTCCCTCTTTGTTTGGCTATCTCATTGCCCTCTACTAAAACTTTTATATTTAACAATAATAATAATCAGTTGCTGGAAAATATAGCCATTGGGAGCGTTAATGGGTACTCCCTACATTGGGCTAAGGTAGATCAAGCAAAGCTGGTTAAAACAGTGGTGGGTAAATGTAAATTAGACATAGAGACTTGCTTAAGTGGAAATGCTGCCCCCGATAATATTTTAGCTTCATTTCTGGTAATAGCCAATGCACTATGTGAGTCTCTTACTAGACGTAAAAAGAGAAATGGATCCCAGCATGGTTGGTTTGATACGAGGTGTACTCAAGCATATTCCCAGCTAAAAAAGAGCTGCATAAAACTCCTAGATATATGCTTGATATAAGGTCAGCTAGAGAGGCATACAAACAAGCATCAAGGGATAGAAAAGCCACATTGAAGAAGGAGGCATGGGAAGCATTACACTCGGCCGCAGTAGCTAAAGATAGTGTGGCATTTTGGAAGGCAATCAGGGCTCCCTTTTTATCTAGAGAGGTCGGCCCGTCAATTGAGATAGCCATAACTGAGGAACAGTAGATTAAGCCTTTTGCTCAAGTATATAATGGCGAGGGAAACTCCGACACAACTGATAATCACGTTCAGGAGGTTCGCTGCTTAAATTATCCCTTGTATCATAAAGAATTAATGTTCAATTTAGAGGAAGTAGAGCGGGCTCTTCTTGCAAGCCAGGGTGGCAAGGCTCCCGGGCCAGATGGGTTCTCCGTAGATATATTTAAATCAAAGATTTCCTTGCGGGGCCCCTTATTAGTACAGGTGCTTAATGCAGCTGTAGAACTCATTTTCTACATACTTGGGTAGGGGAAACAACCATCACAACGCAACTTTCACAACGCAATACCATCACAACGCAACTTTTACAACGCAGGATCCATTAAAACGCATACTATTACAACGCATTCCATTACAACGCAGATGCTATTACAACACATACCATTACAACGTAAGTATGGGTAAGTATTTAATTGATTTAAATTAATGTAATAATTTTAATTAAATCAAATTAATTTTAATTTTAATATATATATTAATTTACTCAAATTAATTTTAATATTTAAATTAAATGTAATCTTAAATTAGAATAGTAATTTTACCCCCTACACTATTTAACACTTACCCTACTATTACACCCCCCTGGAGTTAGAATAGTAATTTTAACCCTACACACTCCAATACTGACCCTACTATTACACCCCTCTGGAGTAAGAAAAGTAATTTAACCCCTACACTATCCAAAACTTACCCTACTATTACACCCCCCTGGAGTTAGAATAGTAATTATAACCCCTACACTATCCAACACTTACCCTACTATTACACCCCCCCCCCCTGGAGTTAGAATAGTAATGTTAACCCCTACACTATCCAACACTTACCCTACTATTACACCCCCCTGGAGTTAAAATAGTCATTTTAACACCTACACTATCCAACATTTACGCTACTATTACACCCCCCTGGAGATAGAATAGTAAATTAAAATATATTACATAAATTATAAAAATAATTGTATGAAATTAATAAAACTGTTGTAATTAAATTAAAATTAAATTAATATTATTAAATTAAATACTTCCCCATACTTACGTTGTAATGGCATGCGTTGTAATAGCATCTGCGTTGTAATAACATGCGTTGTAAAAGCATGCATTGCGATGGTATGCGTTGTGAATGTATGCGTTGTAACGTCATACATTCTTGGGTAGTATCCACTATTGTGCCCACTTTTTAAAGGCGCGACAGACATCATCCGGGGTGCTACAGGCCAATTTCCCTATGGATGCCACAACAAAGGTAGTGGGCACAATTGTAATGGAGCGTCTTCAGGATTGGGCTGAAGAGAACTCTGTCCTATCAGACCTGCAATATGGCTTTTGGGCTGGCATGTGGACCGTTGAGCAGGGTTTAAAATCTGTCTATCCTGGTGGGGAAATACACAAGGGCTAAGAAAGGGAACTTAGTTTTAGAATTTGGGAACCTTACAGCCGCTTGGGGTCATGGGGTTGATTTAAATATTATTTATTTTCTTAAGCGTTTTTATAGTGATGCCAAGGCACATGTGCGCTGTGGTCTGAAGGGCGAGTGTTTAGATGCTTTTGCAATTAGGAGCGGAGTTAGGCAGGTTTGTTCCTGGCTCCGTTCCTTTTGAATCTTTACATAAATGGCCTGGGGGAAGCTCTCCTTAAAATAATCAAGACTTCCCCCAAGTAGCTGGTCATCCAATTCCAGTCCTCTGTATGCAGACGATGCAGTGCTGATGTCTCGTACACAAGTTAATTTACAACAAGGGGTGGTGATGGACAGAGTCTCTGAATTAAGCAGAGTACTCTCACCCAGTCAAGAGATCAGGGCTAGATCCAACACCGTTTTTTAGCTCATTGCACCATCCCAGTTTCAGAACCTGGCTGTATGCAAATTAGTCTGTCCCTGGCCCAGTGCATCATGGGAACAGGGCAGACCAGACTACAAAAGCCAATTCTTACACTGGGAAGGAAACAAGCTTCCGGGGACCGGTTTCTGCCATTTCAGGCGTCTTCGGCCCGGCTTGCTTGAATCCTGATGGTGCAATGAGCAAGGGACTCACATCTGAGTATACCCTTCCACGCTTAGGGTGGACAAAATAATTTACAACAAGGGGTGGTGATGGACAGAGTCTCTGAATTAAGCAGAGTACTCTCACCCAGTCAAGAGATCAGGGCTAGATCCAACACCGTTTTTTAGCTCATTGCACCATCCCAGTTTCAGAACCTGGCTGTATGCAAATTAGTCTGTCCCTGGCCCAGTGCATCATGGGAACAGGGCAGACCAGACTACAAAAGCCAATTCTTACACTGGGAAGGAAACAAGCTTCCGGGGACCGGTTTCTGCCATTTCAGGCGTCTTCGGCCCGGCTTGCTTGAATCCTGATGGTGCAATGAGCAAGGGACTCACATCTGAGTATACCCTTCCACGCTTAGGGTGGACAAAATAATTTACAACAAGGGGTGGTGATGGACAGAGTCTCTGAATTAAGCAGAGTACTCTCACCCAGTCAAGAGATCAGGGCTAGATCCAACACCGTTTTTTAGCTCATTGCACCATCCCAGTTTCAGAACCTGGCTGTATGCAAATTAGTCTGTCCCTGGCCCAGTGCATCATGGAACAGGGCAGACCAGACTACAAAAGCCAATTCTTACACTGGGAAGGAAACAAGCTTCCGGGGACCGGTTTCTGCCATTTCAGGCGTCTTCGGCCCGGCTTGCTTGAATCCTGATGGTGCAATGAGCAAGGGACTCACATCTGAGTATACCCTTCCACGCTTAGGGTGGACAAAATAATTTACAACAAGGGGTGGTGATGGACAGAGTCTCTGAATTAAGCAGAGTACTCTCATCCAGTCAAGAGATCAGGGCTAGATCCAACACCGTTTTTTAGCTCATTGCACCATCCCAGTTTCAGAACCTGGCTGTATGCAAATTAGTCTGTCCCTGGCCCAGTGCATCATGGGAACAGGGCAGACCAGACTACAAAAGCCAATTCTTACACTGGGAAGGAAACAAGCTTCCGGGGACCGGTTTCTGCCATTTCAGGCGTCTTCGGCCCGGCTTGCTTGAATCCTGATGGTGCAATGAGCAAGGGACTCACATCTGAGTATACCCTTCCACGCTTAGGGTGGACAAAATAATTTACAACAAGGGGTGGTGATGGACAGAGTCTCTGAATTAAGCAGAGTACTCTCACCCAGTCAAGAGATCAGGGCTAGATCCAACACCGTTTTTTAGCTCATTGCACCATCCCAGTTTCAGAACCTGGCTGTATGCAAATTAGTCTGTCCCTGGCCCAGTGCATCATGGGAACAGGGCAGACCAGACTACAAAAGCCAATTCTTACACTGGGAAGGAAACAAGCTTCCGGGGACCGGTTTCTGCCATTTCAGGCGTCTTCGGCCCGGCTTGCTTGAATCCTGATGGTGCAATGAGCAAGGGACTCACATCTGAGTATACCCTTCCACGCTTAGGGTGGACAAAATAATTTACAACAAGGGGTGGTGATGGACAGAGTCTCTGAATTAAGCAGAGTACTCTCACCCAGTCAAGAGATCAGGGCTAGATCCAACACCGTTTTTTAGCTCATTGCACCATCCCAGTTTCAGAACCTGGCTGTATGCAAATTAGTCTGTCTCTGGCCCAGTGCATCATGGGAACAGGGCAGACCAGACTACAAAAGCCAATTCTTACACTGGGAAGGAAACAAGCTTCCGGGGACCGGTTTCTGCCATTTCAGGCGTCTTCGGCCCGGCTTGCTTGAATCCTGATGGTGCAATGAGCAAGGGACTCACATCTGAGTATACCCTTCCACGCTTAGGGTGGACAAAATAATTTACAACAAGGGGTGGTGATGGACAGAGTCTCTGAATTAAGCAGAGTACTCTCACCCAGTCAAGAGATCAGGGCTAGATCCAACACCGTTTTTTAGCTCATTGCACCATCCCAGTTTCAGAACCTGGCTGTATGCAAATTAGTCTGTCCCTGGCCCAGTGCATCATGGGAACAGGGCAGACCAGACTACAAAAGCCAATTCTTACACTGGGAAGGAAACAAGCTTCCGGGGACCGGTTTCTGCCATTTCAGGCGTCTTCGGCCCGGCTTGCTTGATTCCTGATGGTGCAATGAGCAACGGACTCACATCTGAGTATACCCTTCCACGCTTAGGGTGGACAAAATAATTTACAACAAGGGGTGGTGATGGACAGAGTCTCTGAATTAAGCAGAGTACTCTCACCCAGTCAAGAGATCAGGGCTAGATCCAACACCGTTTTTTAGCTCATTGCACCATCCCAGTTTCAGAACCTGGCTGTATGCAAATTAGTCTGTCCCTGGCCCAGTGCATCATGGGAACAGGGCAGACCAGACTACAAAAGCCAATTCTTACACTGGGAAGGAAACAAGCTTCCGGGGACCGGTTTCTGCCATTTCAGGCGTCTTCGGCCCGGCTTGCTTGAATCCTGATGGTGCAATGAGCAAGGGACTCACATCTGAGTATACCCTTCCACGCTTAGGGTGGACAAAATAATTTACAACAAGGGGTGGTGATGGACAGAGTCTCTGAATTAAGCAGAGTACTCTCACCCAGTCAAGAGATCAGGGCTAGATCCAACACCGTTTTTTAGCTCATTGCACCATCCCAGTTTCAGAACCTGGCTGTATGCAAATTAGTCTGTCCCTGGCCCAGTGCATCATGGGAACAGGGCAGACCAGACTACAAAAGCCAATTCTTACACTGGGAAGGAAACAAGCTTCCGGGGACCGGTTTCTGCCATTTCAGGCGTCTTCGGCCCGGCTTGCTTGAATCCTGATGGTGCAATGAGCAAGGGACTCACATCTGAGTATACCCTTCCACGCTTAGGGTGGACAAAATAATTTACAACAAGGGGTGGTGATGGACAGAGTCTCTGAATTAAGCAGAGTACTCTCACCCAGTCAAGAGATCAGGGCTAGATCCAACACCGTTTTTTAGCTCATTGCACCATCCCAGTTTCAGAACCACCCCCTTTTCTGAATCGTTTTTGGCCACTATAGGTGTGGCAGGGTATACTCAGACATGAGTCCCTTTCTCACTGCTCCATCAGGATTCAAGCAAGCCGGGCCGAAGAGGCTGAAATGCCAGAAACCGGTCCCCGGTAGCTTGTCTCCTTTCTGGTGAAGAATTGGCTTGGTAGTTTGGTCTGCCCTGTTCCCATGATGCACTGGGCCAGGGACAGACTAATTTGCATATAGCCAGGTTCTGAGCTGGGATGGGGCAGTGAGATAAATAACGGTGATGGATCAAGCCCTGATCTTTGGACTGGGTAAGAGTGGTCTGCTTAATTCAGACACTCTGTTCATCACCACCCCCTTTTCTGAATCGTTTTTGGCCACTATAGGTGTGGCAGGGTATACTCAGACATGAGTCCCTTTCTCACTGCTCCATCAGGATTCAAGCAAGCCGGGCCGAAGAGGCTGAAATGCCAGAAACCGGTCCCCGGTAGCTTGTCTCCTTTCTGGTGAAGAATTGGCTTGGTAGTTTGGTCTGCCCTGTTCCCATGATGCACTGGGCCAGGGACAGACTAATTTGCATATAGCCAGGTTCTGAGCTGGGATGGGGCAGTGAGATAAATAACGGTGATGGATCAAGCCCTGATCTTTGGACTGGGTAAGAGTGGTCTGCTTAATTCAGACACTCTGTTTATCACCACCCCCTTTTCTGAATCGTACACAAGTTGGCATTCAGCGTGTCTTTGATAGTTTCTCGCTTTTTATGAAAGATTTAGGCTTAAGAGTTAACTCATCCAATACTGTTATATAATGCGCTGTGGTCATGGCATTAAAAAACATGTTTGTGTCAGGGCAAAAGATTGGGGTTACAAAGAGATTCTCATATTTGGGCATCCTTTTTGCCTACAATGACACCTGGGTACAAGCAGTTGTAGCAAAAAACTGGCACTTTTACGTACCACATCTGCTTTAACTCTCTTTGCCAGAAAACTAGGTAAAAGCCCCACGAGGAGCTCATTAAAATTTATAAAGTAAAGTGTGTTTCAGCGGCAGTCTATGGAAGTGCGGTCTGGGGGTTCGCTGACCTGCTCCCAATTCAGAGAGTAGAAAATTCCTTCCTAAGATATATTTTATCTATCCCGAATGGTTCCTCTGCATGCATTTGCCATGCAGAGTTAGGACTCTCCTGGGAAGAGGTGTGGCGCCGCGGCCAGGGTGACTGACTCCGGAAGCGGGGGATCATGGTTCGATCCCCGGGGCCGGCGGCAGATTTGCCCAGCACCATGTGACTCTGGGCAATAGCTTGCTTAATCTTCCCGACGGCCCCCAGCGCCTAGAGACCCTTACGGGTGATTGTGCGCTTTACAAATGTGGATTATTATTATTATTATTATTATTTATCTCTGATTTAATTAGGCTTGAGTCGGTGCTACTATGGCACAGGCTATGGAATAAAGATGAGGCCAAATTGAACAGAGATATCCTTTCAGGAATGTTGAAACTGGAATGTGCAATGAGGATACCA
This sequence comes from Lissotriton helveticus, assembly GCF_964261635.1. Classification (NCBI taxonomy): domain Eukaryota; kingdom Metazoa; phylum Chordata; class Amphibia; order Caudata; family Salamandridae; genus Lissotriton; species Lissotriton helveticus. Next base: position 56,698,512 of record NC_136059.1, read on the forward strand.
TGGCTAAGATACGTTTGCAATTTTTGTCAATAGGAAGGAATTAGAAAAGAGGGCATCTTGTTGCTGGACAATATTGGAATGTCATCTGAGATTTTAAAACCCACAGTCCTGCACAATCACATGGTTTTAACTACTTTTAACATTCAACCCTATTTAACTTTTGTACCAGGTGCTTATGATAGGTTTCTACTAACCCGAATCAGGTTGGGAGTCTTTCATAGATTGGCCACTCTCCCTATAATGAATGACTGGTCTCAAGACCTCCAACCTTGCCCCTGTGATAATATTTCCCCACAATCTATGATTCATGTCACTCTTTTCTGTACTTTTTATTCCGCTGCAAGGAGCTTGTTTCTATTACCCATCCTAAAACAGCCTGTGCTTCGCATGTGTCGACCTGCTTTTTTGACACTACAATATTTAGACAATGAGCATAGTGTTTTTAGGATAATAATTTTCCTGAAATTTTTTTCGATCGAAAGGAAATATATGTTTATTAAATTGTTTTATTGAGATGAGGGCCTTTGCTGTTTTCATATTGTTCTAATTTTCTGGATTGGAGTCTATGTAAAAAAAATGTATATACATTTTTAAATGTATGAATAGTGTAATGTATTTTCTCATTGTGCTTTTATGATTGTATGTTTAATCAAATAAAGCTTTCTTTGATTTGATTTGATTTGACTGGCATGAAGTATGCTCATCTATTTAAATAACCTCCTCCATATATAAATGCAAATTAGCTAGCCTCATGTTTCCAGTTGTCTCCTCTCGCCTCTTGGCAGCCATGTCCTGACCCCTGATCTTTGAAACAGAGACGTAGAAGGTCTTAATCTTCACCATATATTGTATTACTGACAGCTTTTGTTGAGCATGGTTATTTATTTATTTATTTGCGGTTTTTATAAAGCGCATCACTCATCCCGAGGGATATCACGGCGCTAGAGAACCAAGAAAGCTACTGAAGTGTGTACTGAGAGATTTACGGTTTAGGGAAGAGGTAAGTTTTAAGATTCCTTCTGAACTGGAAATAGTTGGTGGTGTGTCTCAGGTCAGAAGGGAGCTCATTCCATCTTTTGGCTGCAAGTTGGGAGAAAGAGCGACCACCTGTTCTGACCTTGTAAATGTGTTTAGATTTTGCCAAAGCTGATTGGCATGATCGCAGATTTCTGTTGGGTACATAAAATTCGATCCATCCTTGGAGTATCGAGGGGCCTGTTCCATGTAAGGTTTTGTGGGCATGGCTGAGTAATTTAAAAGCAGCCCTCTGGCGCATCGGGAGCCAATGAAGTTTGTTCAAACACTCAGATGCTGAGTCGCGTTTATCTTTATTAAGGATGAGTTTGGCCGCCTGATTTTGTACCATCTGTAGGCGGGAGAATAGCTGATCATTCATCCCATTAAAAAGTGCATTGCCATAATCCAGGCGGCTGACCAGTAAAGCCTGTGTGACAGACCGTCTGCAGTCCAGGGGTAGCCAGGGAAATATTTTGGCAAGAAGTTTGAGTATGGCAAAACTCTTGCCACAGAGAGATCGGACGTGGTCTTTCATGGAAAGTACATCATCCAAGATGATTCCCAGATTCCTGGCATGTTGTTTGGGGATGGGGGCCATTCCCAATGAGGGTGGCCACCATGTAGCATCCCACACGTGTTTTGCTCCCCCAAACAGTAAGATCTCCGATTTCCCTGCATTCAATTTCAAGAAATGCTTGTGCATCCATTGTGCCATTTCTCCCAGACAGTTGTGTAGTTTGGTTTTTGTGACCTCAGGATCCTCGTCCATAGCCACCACCAGCTGTGTATCGTCTGCATATGAGCAGACGCCAATGCCCCACTTCCTTCCAATGTCGGCCAGAGATGAAACATAGACATTGAAAAGGGTGGGGCTCAAAGAGGCGCCTTGTGGCACCCCACAGCTAATGGGGATAGGTCTAGAGTGGAACTGTCCCATGTGTACAGCCTGAGTACGATTGGTCAGGAAGGAATGGAGCCAGTTTAAAGCTTTGGATTGAACTCCCTTACTTCGAAGTATATGTAATAGGCAGTCATGGGAAACCGTATCAAACGCTGCTGACAGGTCGAGCAATATCAGTGCCACCGCTCCACCTTGATCGGTGGAGGATCTGATACTGTCCAACACTGCCAGCAGCGTTGCTTCGGTGCTGTTATTGGCTCTGAACCCAGTCTGAGATGTGTCCAGAAGGGAGTTACTTTCAAGATACCTGGTCAGCTGTATATTGACCAGTTTCTCCAATGCTTTGGAAAGATAGGGGAGCTGTGATATGGGTCTATAATTCTCGGGATTGAGAATGTCGGTTCCTGCTTTCTTTAGTAGAGGGGTTACAGAGGCATGCTTCGAGGCATCGGGAAAGGTAGCTGTAGTTAAAGATTTATTGAAAAGTTGAGTAATTAAGGGACAAAGCGTGGATGCAGTTTTTGAAAACACAAAATGGGGACAGGGGTCTAAGGGGAATTCCGATTTAATAGTGTTCAAGACTGCTAGGACCTCCTCTGTAGAGAGTGGTTCAAAACTGGTAAGATGAGGCCCAGTTCCTAGGTCTGATTAATCTGAATCTATAAGTATTTCTGATGAGGGAACAGTTTTAGATTGGGTGTCAAGGTGATTGATATTTTGAGGAATGAAGGTGGAGTATATTTTCCTAATTTTTTCTGCGAAGAACGTACTAATGTGTTCACAGGCCTCAGTCGAAGGAGTAAGTGTTTGTGAGGTGCTGGAAGGTTTACCAAATTGCTTCACTATTTTGAATAGCTCTTTTGTTGAGTTACAGTTATCTTGGATGCGCTGTGTGAAATAGTCCTTTTTTGCTTGTTTAATGGCAAGAATATACTGTTTCCGTCTGTTGACGTAGTTTTGTCTTGTTTCACTGTCTTTGGACTGCCTCCATAGATGTTCCTTTTTTTGGCAATCTTTTTTAAGGTTTTTTAGGCTGGGAGTGTACCATTTCTCTGTTGGAGTTTTTGGTCTTGCTTTCCTCAGCGGGGCTAGTATATTTAGTGTTTGCAGTATACCCTCTTCAAGTAAGGCGACATTCTGACAGATAGGAGAATCCTCTGAGAATGTGACCTTATCTTTTGGGAAGTTTGAGTCAAAATTAAATTTGTTAATCAGCCTCCAAGCTCGTTTGGATATCTGATGAGCAGTCTTGGGTTTAGGAGGTCGTCCGGGAAGAATAAGCGAAAAGGGTATAAGAAAGTGGTCCGACCAAGGTAGTGGGTTGACCTCTTTGAGGCTAGTGGATTCAATGTTGGTGAATAATAAGTCTAATGTGTGGCCGGCAGAATGCATGGGGCCCACAATCCACTGCTTGAGTTGGAGAATTTCCATGTCGGATTTCAATTGAGAGGTTCCCGGGGCATCCATTTTTTCATAGTGAATATTAAAGTCACCAACTATCATGTAGTTTTCATATTTTAAACAAAGTGGCAAAAGTTGTTTTAAGAGATTGGCGCCCAGGCTGGCTTGTTGTCCTGGGGGGTTATAGACCACTGCACCAGCTAGCATGGTGAAACCATCTAGGAGTAGTTTGAATGGCAGAATTTCGTGTTCGATGGAGGCAGTCGTTGGTTCAGCCAAGCATGTTAAATGCTCTCTGAATATAACAGCGACCCCTCCTCCTCTCCTTTTTCCAGCCCTGTCCTTTGAAATGATTTTATAGTTAGGGGGGATGGCAATTGCTAAGTCTGGAGCGCTAGTCTCAGATAGCCAGGTTTCTGTTACGAAAACTAGGTCCGGGGTCTTAGAAGTGATTAGATCCCAAATATCTAGAGCATATCCCGGTAAAGATCTTGCATTGAAATATAGACAATTCAGTGACAAGTTGTTATTCTCGTGGGGTGAATGGCTATTCAATGAGGTTAGAATCATACTGGTCTAGTGACAAGCGAGGCATGAGATGGGTCCATAAGTAAGGCCTGGTCCCGTTCGGGTACATAGATGTGCTTTTGTACCTCTATTATCTTTATGGAGAGCTAACAATTCGCTTCGTGAATAGCGAATGGGCATCTGCAAATTTTGGATGGGACTTGCAGTGGGTATCGCCCCTAGCCCCAGTCGGACGCGGACGGGCGCAGACGGGCTTGCCTTTGGCGCGCCTTCGGCACGCAGACGGCGCGTCCGCTGCGCGTCCGACCTAGGCACATTTTATCTAGTGGTGGGGAGGGGGCGTGGCCTCAGGGCGGTGGGCGTGTCCCACTGTCCTCGCAATTTGGCAGCAGCTGGTTTCCCCGTGGCAGCGTTTAATCGGCTGCGCAGCGTCAATACAGCGTTTGGGAATGAGAAGGGGAAGTGCACAGAGCAACGTGAAAAGTAAGCTTTAAAAAGTGTCAAATACAATTTTAAAAGAGCAAAAGCTCCCGGCTTCCGCCTCAGGAGCTGGTCTTAGTTCTAACACGATTGCTTTCCTAGCGCCGTATATGTACCTACAAGGGGCGTGGCCTCAGGGCGGTGGGCGTGTCCCACTGTCCTCGCAATTTGGCAGCAGCTGGTTTCCCCGCGGCAGCGTTCAATCGGCTGCGCGGCGTCAATACAGCGTTTGGGAATGAGAAGGGGAAGTGCACAGAGCAACGTGAAAAGTAAGTTTTAAAAAGTGTCAAATACCATTTTAGAAGAGCAAAAGCTCCCGGCTTCCGCCTCAGGAGCTGGTCTTAGTTCTTAGTAAAGACAGTTCAGGTTTTAGAGTTCTGTATAGAACATACTATCAGTTCCTGGTATGCAGAAGCCTACTCAATAATACTCACAAATACATTTAACCCCTCCTGTGGTCATGACGAGCTCAGCTCATCATGAGCCACAGTGCTATGGTGCTCATGACGAGCTGAGCTCGTCATGACCGTGCCCGTTTGATGGAACGCTCGCACGCTGGGCTGATTCCCTGCTGTGCTGAGCGATCCATTAAAATGGGTGGGGTCATGACGAGCTCAGCTCGTCATGAGCACCGGGGCGCTGTGCGCGCCCCCCCGCCCCCCAGTACAGCGGGGGAATCCTGCCAGCAGTGAAGGGGTTAATCTATTATGTGCAACTCCTATGCACACAAAGCCTTCATCTTTGACTTCCTAACTAAGAACAAGGATTCTTTAAGACCAATGCTCCTGTCCCAGTGGATTGGTCCGATCATGTCCTCTCCCCCTTTTCATTTCACTCCTCTGAAGTAGTAACCACAGACCCAAACTATGGTACAAAGCACTGAACATTCTGACTCTTTGACACTGGCCTGGGAGTAAGCTACACCTTGCAATCCATCTCATGAAAGCAAGACATCAGAGTGTCCACCCCCCCTGTTGTTCAAGTCCACGGTAGGGATCATAGGCATCATATCCTCATTAAAACTTCTAAATGGTGCAAACCAAATGATGAGCACAATGGCACTCAAAGTAACTAAACAAAGAGAGGACATTTCTCAAAGCCCCTGAAAAAGTTAGTGCTAACATGTCCTAAGATGTACTGCTGCCGTCCTTTTTGAAGTGGCACTGTATCACACCAAGTGATCATTGTCGTAGTTATTTCTCTGCTTAATAAAGAATTACAATCTTGAAGAACTTCTCACCATGTTGTACCCAACCAATCCGAGGCTATTGTTTATACAGTGTGTCAACTCATTTGCTTGAATACATTTTAGGGAGTACCTTAATTGTAGTAGTGTTATGAGAAGAGCTTCAAATGTATTCTATAGTAAATTGATGCTTATTGACTGTTCTTTATTGGTGCATATCCTGAAAACCATGGACGTGTTTGGTAATGTATGCAATTCTTTGTCTAAAGTCCTATAAAAGGATGTACTTTTCCTATATAACTAGGAAACAGCATTACCCACTTAGCAAGGCAAATCTATGCTGGATTGTGCATCGAAGGTTACAGGGTTTTTTGTACTCATGATTGCTAATCATGCTTGTGAGATCATTCATGTATTCTGCATAACAAAACTTTATATTAAACTCCTTGACTCTTGACCTGTGTTTGTCATTCTTACTGAGAGTGCTACAGTTCTGGTTTCTAAAGAATTAGACACATGTCCAGTTGGGGGAGCACCAAAGTCCATATACGAACTTCACCGCCCCGGGTCCGAGCCGTTGGCATGACCATGGTGAGGTTAGGAGGAGACTAGTTTTCAGTCAACAGATCTGGTAGCAGAGCTGATGGTTCCAACTGGATCCGATAGGTACTAGTTAGATCCAATTGGCTATAGAACCTATCACTGCATCATTATGGTGCAGCTAGTTTTTCTCCAAGATTAAAATCAACCCAGTCCCATCTGGATCCTGGGTCCAGAAGACGAGGTAACAGAAGTATTATTAGAGTTTGCACGCATGCAAATGATGAATAAGAACTGAGGTGCAAGGCAGTATATGTGGGCGTATCGTGGTGAAATGCGGTGGATGGATTTTGAGAATGATTATTATGTGGTTTTAGCTCAAGGATTTGTGGGGACGGCAGTTACTTTGTTCTTGATTATATTCTTTGAATTTTTATTTTGATAACTGTTGATTGGTACACGGATAGTATAAAGTTGAGAGTCAAGTTTAATTACTGATTTGCTGAACATGTCTGCTAAGGTGGGGTGTACTCCAAGGCGCTATCAGTCACACTGAGGTAGGGACATAACTTTTCCTTTATACAAGTGTTTTAATCAAACTTAGTGGCAGTTTACTGTTTGGTGCACAGAAGTGAGTGCACTGGCTAAGGGAGAGTAGGTGGTCTTCTCGCCATTGGAGAGATTGCTGAAGACAAATGAAGAATTGTAGTAGAAAATGATTCAGGAAGTCATGCCAGTATTCAGGTCTTGCATCATTTGGTAATGTACAGGGATTGGCTGGTGTATGCCGTAGCTGCTCTGGAGTAAGTTGACCTTTGACAAAGACGCACTGGTTTTGGTCGGCATATCGTGAACCCAGTACAGGATTGTGAAAGTGATCTTTAACGTTTTCTTTCTGAAAGTTGTGGAAAAAGAAAATGAAGGGATTTGCTTAGAAGAATTCCAAGAGTTATAAATGGCTCTTACACTATTTGGCCTTGAGGAGAAGTGCGGTAGAGAGCGAGAAGTCATTTATTGTATGTAACATATTTGTCAAAACGATGGAGCTTTTCTTTCAGAACGTGGCGGGCAGAAAATAATAACAGCACAACAGAGTATAAGCTGTTCATAGGACATCCTTCGACGTCATGGAAAGTAAGTTACTTTTGAGGAGTTCTGATTTCTGATTCGTTATTTTATATGGGTTTTTTAAACAACTCACTGTTTTTAGTGAAATGTGATATATACTGAAACAGCAAAAATAAACCATTTAACATGTATAATTAATTCTGTACTTGGTATAGTGAATTTTAATTTGTACTCGTCTTGTCTCATGCTCACTCGTCTTTTACTACCTTCTATCAATCCTCTTTACATACTCACATTGCCTTTTGTTTTATTCTCTTTCACCCTTGTTCTCTAACTCCACTTATCTTTCAACCTTTGTTTCCCTATTCCAACTCTGCTTTTTTCTTTTCTCCCTTGCACCATTTTCCAGCTTTTAGACCCTCTGCTTCGCTTGTCTTTTCCATCTTTCCTCCCTTTGTTTTCTAAATTAAATATTTTTGGGTTCTCCTTTTTTGGTGCAATCAGTTAGTATAACTCACCCTCACTCATTTATCTTTCTTTGTTGCCTCACTCAGTCTGTATCTGACACTCTTTCCTTCACTTCCTCTGTCTCCTCTCTCCCTCACTCTCTTTTCCTTATTCACCCTTTCCTTATATAGTTTACCTTACTCACTTTCTTTTAGTAGCTTACACAACTTCAATTTAGTTTTCTCTTCTATCCTTCTTTTCTGTCACTGAAAGTATCTTCCTTTTTTTTCTCTTAGTAATTTACTCTATTACAATTTCTATTTGTCTCTGACTGTCTATCATTGTTTCTTTCTCTTTTTTTTCTGCATGTTTATCTCTAACTTTATTTCTTTGTAAAATTGGATGATTTTCAATCTTTTCCCTTGTCTTTTCTAGTTTTTAAATACATGTTTTAATATTTTTCACATTTTTGTTCTTTCTTTCACAGATTGAAAGTATAAAAATAACAAGTTACTAAGTTAACGACAATTATAAGGTAAGTATTTTGTACTCTTTTTGTTACATTTCTATCACATTTAACTTCTATTAGTTCCACTGCTTCATTTCTTTAACCCTCAGTTTCCTGCCTTTGCTACTTCCCTCATTCCTTTTTCTATTACTTACTTACTCTACTCCTTCCACTCCTTTTCTCAGTCCCTCTGTTCTCATAGTTCCTCACTCCTGTTCACTCACTCCGTCTCTATTACTCTCAGTGTCTCTGACTTATCACTCTTTTACTACTTGTTCATTATGCTTTCTCCCTGTAGTTCAAGCACACTATGTTATTTACATTTCTTTGCTGTTTCAATTATTCCTTTTCTGTCACTTCTTCTTTTCTGCTTTCTGTTTTTTCTCTCTGTTATTCCACATGTTTTAACCTTAGTCACTGTCATACATCTTGTTTTATTCCTATTTACTTTCACTCACTGTTTTCTTCACACTTTCCCTCAGGGTTGTTCTTTTAGTCCGGTTCTATCCCTACCTCTCATTCCACATCCTTTACTGTTTTTCTTCTTAATTTGAACATTCACTCACATTCTCTAAGAAACTCTTGTTTATTATTCTTCTACTCTCCTTTTTTTCTTTCACTTCCTTATCTATTTTGTTTTTCTCAATTATACCCTCTTACATCTTTTCTTTGGTAAATAGATCTATTAAACAGTATCTCTGTGTTACTCCCTCTAGCTGTCTTTCTTTTAACATTACTCTCTGTTTCCTTCCCTTATACTCACTCTTCCTTTTTTTAAAAAATAAAAAATTCTGTTTCGCTTCCGGTTCACGTACCGGCGCGCGAACCGGGAAGCGAATCAAAAGAAATAGAGGTTGCCAGAGTGCTAAACATTCTAGCAATTTTTTATAAATGGGAGGTAGTTCTGAAAAGAACTTTGTTTTTTATTGTTTTTGTTGTTTTTTATTTTTTTTATTATTTTTCTGAACATTTTTTTACTTTTTTTGTATTTTTTGAACGGTTTTATATTTTTTTTGTTTTTTTTGGGGGGGGAAACGAAAATCATTCATTATAAAGGGCTCAACAGGAGCAACAAAAAAAAAATTGCTTTCTGGGGCGTTTTGGACATTTATGATTTTCAATAGCTCTGTTGATAAGATTTATGCTACTCTCCCTATAGCAAATTAATTTGCCGCAAAAAATGCAGACTTGCTTCACGACCCCGAAGTTCATCTGAATGTTTGGGACCGTCTCCCTCGCCTCTGGTCCCATCACTGCCTCTTCGGTTGATGTACTGGCCACAGGAGGGGGGTTTTCCTGCAGGTCACGTACCTGCGCAGCACTATAATTTATAGGGTGCCACCTCTCCATGTGCCGATGCATGGTGTAATTTCCGAAGCTGTATTTTTTATCAGTCCCTCTGGACAGAGCGTTGTCACATATCAGACATGTGACGTAGCGGGCATTTACTTTTTTTTGGCCCCGGGCAAATGTATAAAATTGCCAAATATAACTATCCTTCACATGTGACCTCCTTGGCTCTTCAGGCAAAAACTGTCTCCTCTCTTGCTCCTCTTCCTCTTCTTCCTCTTCTTCCTCCTCTTGATTAAGGATGACCTGAGGAGGTGGTCCTTCCTTCCTAGGAGGTGGTGGTGGTGGTGGGGGTGCACCAGCTGCAGCTACTAATGAAGCCATTTCTTATTAATCAAAATAGGTCTTCCTCTCACAAAGTTGAAAGTCAGAGTGAGGAAAGAAGGTGGGGGCTTTCATCATTTGGGAAAAAAAAACATGTTCTAAACCAATGAAAAGTGTTATTTTTAGATCACATGACCTAGCTTTACATCATTAGGAAACCAAAAGTGAAATGAACCAATAGAAAGTTTTATTAACAAGTCACATGACCTGTTACGCTTACGTTACGCGCTCCGCGCCGCGCCCCCGATCGCTTCCGGGGAGCTGCGCTTCGCGCCTCGGTTCGTGCTCCGGAGCACTTCCGGGTGCGCTAACGCGGCGCGTCATAAGACGCATTACGCGACAACGCGATACGTCGTGCTTACGCGACGCGTCACAATGTTGTTTTCTAACGCGGCAGTTGCGCTAACGGAACGTTTACCGGTTCGCGAACCGGGTCGCGGACCCAAATTGACCTAACGGGAAGCTACCCGGTGCGCGGACCGGTAGCGAAACAAAAAAAAATAATTAAAAAAAATATATACATAAAAAAATTGTATTAAAAACATATAAAATATATTTTTCGATTTAAAGAAGAATACATTTTAAAGCTTTTGAAATTTGCTATTAAAAAACCATTGAAATTCACTGAAAAAACATAGGTTATAGACCATATATAGTTAGGAATTAGCATTTACAAAACCTTGAAAATTCACTGAAAAAAACATAGGTTATACACCATATATAGTTAGGAATTAGCATTTACAAAACCTTATTTTACTCACACAAAACCATTGAAATTCGCATATATAGTTAGTTGCACTAACTATATATCGCGCACCCGCAATCCACTGCTAATCATGTCACATATTACATCATTCATGACATGGTCAGTGACATCACTGATGACATCACTGATGACATCTCAAATGACATCACTGATGACATCTCAAATGACATCACTGATGACATCACTGATGACATCTCATTTGACATTACTGATCACATCACTGATGACATCATTCATGTGATAATATGATGAACCTCTTCAGACTCTAATATAACCTTAGATACATTCAGTGTAAACAGACACTCACAGACTGTCACTCATCCATGAAGTTACACACACACCTAGTCAGTCATCCAAAGAATCAATCACACCTTCATTTTCTCAACTATACAGTTATACACACCTTACTTATTCAAACATATACTAACACATATTTACTCTCTTATACAATCCTGGATACAAGTTCACAATGATCCATACAGCCACTCACACATTCACTGGCTCTTATGCACAGTTATTTATATATGTCAACTCTCACATGTACTGTGTTTTACATATGTACTTACTTTGACATGTAGCACTGAGATATCCATTCACTCACCAATACACTCATGCACACAGTCAACCGCCCATACAGCTGTTTCCACATGCACTTTTGAACCCATACATCTAGTGAATCAACTGCTCACACATCTATGCACAGAGTCATACACCTCCCAGCCACCCACACACACACTCAGTCTCCCATACAAATACTTGGGCAACAAATAATTAACCCATATAGTTACTCATATAGCTAATTATCAACACATGCGGCAGATTACAGAACAACAGACATAATGATGCACAAATTAAGACAGTTTAGTCACTAACTAATGCACTCAGTGAGACACATTTAATCACTCACTCATACAGTCAGTCATGCACCTACTAAATCCTTCATCCAGACACTTATAAATCCACTCATTATTCAATATGTAAGACATATTTTAACTTTACAGAATCATGCAGTCACTGGATGTAGTCATCAGTGATGTCATCAGTGATGTCATTTGAGATGTCATCAGTGATGTCATCAGTGATGTCATTTGAGATGTCATCAGTGATGTTATCAGTGATGTCACTGACCATGTCATGAATGATGTAATATGTTACATGATCAGCAGTGGATTGCGGGTGCGCGATATATAGTTAGTGCAACTAACTATATATGCGAATTTCAATGGTTTTGTGTGAGTAAAATAAGGTTTTGTAAATACTAATTCCTAACTATATATGGTGTATAACCTATGGTTTTTTCAGTGAATTTTCAAGGTTTTGTAAATGCTAATTCCTAACTATATATGGTCTATAACCTATGGTTTTTTCAGTGAATATATATATATATATATATATATATATATATATATATATATATATATATATATTCACTGAAAAAACCATAGGTTATAGACCATATATAGTTAGGAATTAGCATTTAAAAAACCTTATTTTACTCACACAAAACCATTGAAATTCCATATATAGTTAGTTGCACTAACTATATATTGCGCACCCGCAATCCACTGCTGATGATGTCACATATTACATCATTCATGACATGGTCAGTGACATCACTGATGACATCACTGATGACATCTCAAATGACATCACTGATGACATCACTGATGACAACATCCAGTGACTATGTTTCTGTAAAGTTAAAATATGTCTTACATATTGAAGAATGAGTGGATGTATAAGTGTCTGGACGAAGGATTTAGTAGGTGCATGACTGAATGTATGAGTGAGTGATTAAATGTGTCTCACTGAGTGCATGGGTTAGTGACTAAACTGTCTTAATTTGTGCATCATTATGTCTGTTGTTCTGTAAACTGCTGCATGTGTTGATCAGTAGCTATATGAGTAACTATATGGGTTATTGATTGATTGCCCAAGTATTTGCATGGGAGACTGAGTGTGTGTGTGGCTGGATGGGAGGTGTGTGACTCTGTACAGATCAATGTGTACTTGTATCAATGATTGTATAAGAGAGTAAGTATGTGTTAGTATATGGTTGAAAACGTAAGGTGCTCTATGTTTAACTGTATAGAGTAGAAAATGGAAGTGTGATTGATTCTTTACAGGACTGACTAGGTGTGTGAGTAACTCCATGGATGAGTGGCAGAGTGTGAGTGTCTGTATAGGTGTATGAGTGCATATGATTGTGTTGTAAACATGAGTGATTGTATGTATGAATGATTGTATGGGTGAATGAGTGAATGTGTGTGTAGACGTAGGAATCAGTGAGTACGTATGTAGTAACTAGTATTGGTGTGTCAATGGTTTCAAAAATTATACTCTGTTTTTAACACTGGGTGAAACAGAGGTTATATTAAAATGTGAGGAGATGCATTGTATTGTCACATGAATGATATCATCAGTGATGTGGTCATTGATGTCAAATGAGATGTCATCAGTGATGTCATCAGTGATGTCATTTGAGATGTCATCAGTGATGTCATCAGTGATGTCACTGACCATGTCATGAATGATGTAATATGTGACATCATCAGCAGTGGATTGCGGGTGCGCAATATATAGTTAGTGCAACTAACTATATATGGAATTTCAATGGTTTTGTGTGAGTAAAATAAGGTTTTTTAAATGCTAATTCCTAACTATATATGGTCTATAACCTATGGTTTTTTCAGTGAATTTTCAAGGTTTTGTAAATGCTAATTCCTAACTATATATGGTCTATAACCTATGGTTTTTTCAGTGAATTTCAATGGTTTTTTAATAGCAAATATCATAAGCTGTCGAATGTCAAGTACGTGGTAAGAATTTTTTTTTTCGTGTTTATGCACACTGATCTGCTTTGATTGCTGCCCCCCACCCCTCATTTCTATTAGGAGTACTCTCTCTTTGCAGATAGTGAAGGGTAGTTAACGCAGCCCTTTCCCCCTTTGTAATCCGTCGTGCCTGCTTCTCTCTCCATTTGATTGATTGTTCTCTTTGGTTCATTCTCTATTTACAAACAAGCACAGAGTCGCAATACTCTGTTTAGTCTTTGCAGATAGCGAAAAATCGTGTAAAAAAACAAAAGGAATCGAGCAAAATCAGTAGGCCACTAATGGGATCTCTTTTGACCTCGCTAAAATAGAAACATTAGGAACAACCTGTTGAAAATAGCAATGCGTATGTATATAAGCGGCGTTCATTTGTGTTCACAGTACCCCTTGTTGATTGTTTCAATCGAGCATTGAATTGTTCGAAGTTAATTCTCTTAACGATCTTCTCTACCTGCAAACGAGGAAGAATAGGAATATTCTATCTCCCTTTGCAGATAGTGAAGGGTAGGTAACGCAAGCCTTTAACACGTCGTACCTATTTCATTCCTCATTGATTGATTGATTGTCCGAACATTGACTGTTTGGGAATTAGTTCTTTTTGGAGGTATTCCCTGTTTGCAAATAAACGTAGGAAAATCTTTGCAAGTAGTGAAAGGGTACGTAATGCGGACCGTTCTCCCCCGTTGTAATCTGTCATGCCTATCTACTCCCCACTGATTGATGCACCTTTTTCACCCGGACCATTTACTAGAGATACGTCATCTGGCCCGACCAGAGAGCACCCCTAGTGAAAAGGACATATGCAATAATAACGAAGTGATCACTGTATCCTGTTAACAGAAACTTTACCATGAAACAACCTGGAAAGAAAAAAATAGGAAAACGAAAATCAGTAGGCCACTGATGAACATGAACTTTTATTAAACAACGAACAAAGAAACGATAACATAACGTAATGATAAAACCTATTAATGTCCTAGAAACAAGAAAACGTTAAAATATGCCAGTGGTGAGAGACCAGAAAAACAGTAAGAGAAACCAAATCACCCCTCGCTGTCCCACCGCCTGCCACGCCAAAAAAATCGATAGACTAGGGAAAATGCAAGTCAGTAGAACATCCACCCCCACTCTGGAAACTTCCAAGGTGGGGCAGGGTTCCGGCTACGCCCAGCCGGGAGCAGCCCATATAAGGCAGGTCCTGCTGCCACGCCTCGGCCAGGAGATCCTAACGTAGGGTGTAGCCGGAGGAGAGGCCGAGACCAGCGGGACCCGGCCAGGGGATTGCCTTTACAACGCTGAACAGTTGCAGGGGGGGGGAATGTCTCCTCGACCCTCCCCTCTCTCTCCCAGTCCGGCCGCGGTGGCCCTTGAGAGTTGCAGGTAGTCCCGCCACATGCTCTTCCGGTCCGACCACCAACGGTCGGGGGGCCGAGGCCGACGGGATCCGGCTGCAGCCGATAAACCAAGAAACCCGTTCATGGGGCCAGAGCCAGGGGCGTCCGGCCGACATCCACCGGAAGCCCGGCCCGAAGACGGACGGGACACTTCTTTCTTTTATAATGGCTGCGACAACACTGGAGGGGGATGTCTTGCACATGCCTCCGACCCCCCCCTCGTCCTCATCGCCTGGTCCGGCCATAACAAATCTCAAGCGAGACGCCGTGGGGTGCACTGGGAGGGAGAGACGGTGCGAACAGGCCTCTCCCGCCTCCCCAGGTGGAGGCTTCCCAGCTGCACCCTCAGCGCTCCAGGCGGTGGCATCCTAACAACTACAGTGCTGCACAGTTTCGGAACGACCTAGATAACGGTTCTTCCACTGTGGCCATGCTGCAACGTCTCGCCCGGCAGGGTGGAGCCCGTCCGCTCATGTGACCCCGCGATCGCCGGTAGCTGCCGAACTCTCAAAATGGCGGTCGACCTGGCAAGAGCGGGCCCAACATAAAGAAATGGCCCGGTCACTGGTTGACTCCACCACCGTAGTCCTCCACGACCTTGAAGATTCTAGAGGAGCCGCGGGAGTCTCCGACCCCCGATGGGGAATGACTGCCATGATCGCCCGTGGAGTGACGAAACTGTATCCGCGGGACGTCGGCGCTCCCATGCTGGCGCCAGCCTCACTTTGAATTACTACAATCCTGCAGACCTCACTTCCGGTGAAAGCACAGTGTGACCCGGTAGGAAAAATTATTGCACCCCCTCCCCTTTTTGACTGATAGTTCAAACCACCGATCCTTTCCTTTGCCCTTTTAACGGAACTTTGGACTGCCTCCCCCTCTTTTACATTTTCTAGAGAAAACAAAACATTAACCACTACATTAGCATAGCAGTTGACACCAGAACTGTTTTCAAATTGAAAACCAACAACATCTTCAACAGAATCCTTTTTGTTTCTGCTGTGACCCTACTACAGCACAGGCATTGTCCCCAGCAGTAATTCTGCAATGCCGGTAAGAATAGCTGTGGTGCCTACTGGACTCACTCACCCCCGCGGCGCCCCACGCCGTTTTTTGCTGGGCGGCAACTTACTAGACATCACTTTCGTGCCATCTAGATTTCAGCGCGTTCTGCTGCCTTGGAACTATTCGCACAACAGACCGCTACTGACAAGAATATTTCATTATTGGTGCTGTCAATTTCAATAAATCTATTGGATAATTAAAAAGAAATTGCCACGGTCTCTTCGTTGTTTAAATGTTTTTACTGTTTTTGTTTTGTTGTATATATTTATATGTTATTAAAGTTTTATATTCCTACTACTTTGTTGGAGTGCTATATATTTTTAATGTGACACATAATTGTAAAAACTTTGATGTACAAAGAGTCATTCCTGGAATCTTCCGCTTCAGGCTCGGTCCCCTCCCCAATCACAATACAGGATGGTTTTCAGATAGTAGGAACGCGTGTGCTGTGACGGATCACATCGGGTGTGGGCCTTGATCTACTATAACTCCTTTGAAGAGGGGTGATTCTTTACAGCTGGGGCCATAAACTACATCTGCAGGGCTAGCTGATAGCCTAGGACCGGCCTGGACATTCGGACACAGAGGAAGAGGAGTGTCAGAGGGTGCGGTAGTGAATAGGGCGAAAGGGAGGTGTCGGGCGGGCACAGAGTGTGATTCTCAGGGAAGAGCAGCACAGATGGGGGAAGGTTTATTGCCCATGCATAAGACAGAGAGCGGTGGTGACCAGTGCCTGGGGGAGATGCTTACGAGGGTGAGGAGCCATGCTACGAATCGACAGCGTGCAGAGAGTGGGTCTGGTCAAGACATCTAAAATGGCTGCCGTGCACGACAAAAGTGTGGCATTTCAAAAAAGGCAAGATGGCGCAGACAATGTTTTTCAACACTTCCTCATTTCCTTCGAATCGAACGTTAACAGACGTTGGGGCATATTACCAAAGTTAAGCGATATTTATCGCTAACGATGCTTACCAACCAATTTTTTACCACTAAGCATCGTCAGAAATTATCGAAGATAAACCTTACTATTATCAAGGTTTATCGCAAATGCGATAATAAACGGCCGCAATGCATGAATATCGCTAAAAACTCAGCGATATTCATGCATTACCGAGCTAATACTCTTAGCCATGTTATCCACCTCCCATTGGATAACATGGCTAAGAACTGCTCAGGGCAGGTGTTACTTTTTGGAGATATTCGCGCTTAGCGCGAATATCTCCAAAAGTTGGTAATAGGAGATAGATATCTTGCATGTTGTAATGCAAGTTATTGTGGTATATGGAACTCATACCATAATCTCTCAGGAAAGCAGAAACTGATCCTTTTGGGACCGCCTAAAAAGGCCTAGGGGGTGAGGAGTACTCTACTTTGCCCCCTTTTCACGTTCCGAACTATTTTATTTTACTCTCTTCTGTAATTACACAAAATACCAGCGATAAGATGCATCGGAGACACACACTGAGAGAAAGGAGGCCGGAGATGAAGAAGACATGTCAAATACACATTGGAGATAATATAGTGGCAGAAGGGAAGTAAATATGAGTAAACTTACCATGTAACATAAAAATGTTGCACTCTATACTATAAGTCTCATTTTATACTACAATCACTTCGCTACAACCTCATAAATTAAAAATAAAAATAAATAATGTCTCAAACAATTTTTGATTTCTAAATATAAATTTATTCTTCAGAATTTTCTAAATTTGAAACAACTAGTAACATGTCCTCATCAGTAATTTCCTCTTCAATCATCTCATCTGGAATCTCCTCATTAAAAGTCTGCAATGATGATTCTTGTAACTCTATGGTCTCCAAACACTCGATAAATTCGCCATCAAGAGATTGATCAAAAAAATCATTCAAGTCATCTCCTCCTTCTGACAATATTTCATTATTGGTGCTGTCCATTTCAATCAATGTAGTGGAATCATTCAAGTCATCTCCTCGTGACAATATTTCATTATTGGTGCTCTCAATTTCAATCAATGTAGTGGAATCATTCAAGTCATCTCCTCCTTGTGACAATATTTCATTATTGGTGCTGTCCATTTCAATCAATCTAATGGAATCATACAAGCCATCTCCTCCTTGTGACAATATTTCATTATTGGTGCTCTCAATTTCAATCAATGTAGTGGAATCATTCAAGTCATCTCCTTGTGACAATATTTCATTCTTGGTGCTGTCCATTTCAATCAATCTAATGGAATCATACAAGTCATGTCCTCCTTGTGACAATATTTCATTATTGGTGCTCTCAATTTCAATCAATGTAGTGGACAATTCAAAAGAAATTGCCACGGTCTCTTCATTGTGAGCCATTTTATTTTGAAATTGCTTGCTGTAAATTGCAGAAAAAAATAATCACTTTCATTTATCGTTTTTAGTAATACATAATATAAAACTAACTTCATCAAGTATTTAGTATAACAGAAGGACTGCAAATAAATAACAGAAAACATTTTTCAAATTATCTTCAAGTGTACAACATAGTTCCCCTTACAAATTAACAACTCACCTTTTTAAAAGTAGCAGAAGTGTTAGTACTGTGTAAATCAAACACCAGAAATTCACCACCAAAAATTCCTCACAAATGTACCTCAGACAGTAGTATCACAAAATGGCTGTGGTTTCCTCTCATTTGACATATATACATAACCAATTAACTTTCATCACACACAAATACAAAACCAAAGTAACATTTTAATTGGTTCTAAATTTCAACACTTTCAAATGTGTTTTCCCCATGCAATTTTCCATAGGACATTTACATACGTCTACAGCCTGAATGGCTGAACGGAATTACACCAAACTTGGCAAAATGGTACATCAAACCTAAGAGGTCAGGAAGGATCTACTATGCCCCCTTATGGTCATTTCCCCCTTCGCTTTGGCCTCCTCTTGTCTCTCAATCCTACCGAGGGACAAGATGGCGGCCGCTACGGACTGTTTGGAATGTTGACAGACGCCGGAGAACCAATCAGCTTCGCAAAGCTCCGTAACGCGAAAAGTACGCGAAGCGGAGCGCTGTTACAGATATATATCTTTTTTTCAACGTTAATTTCTCAAAATCCACTGGAGCACATATATTGAGACCTAGCAAAGGCACATCGGGCTACCAGTCCCTAATATTTTGCCAAGTTTCGTGCAAATCCATTCAGCCGTTCGATTATTATTATTTTGTTTTTTTTTTGCCCCGCGGGGCCCTTTTAAAACCTCCACATCAAACCTAGGGGGTCAGCGAGGATCTACTATGCCCCCTTATAGTTATTTCCCCCTTTGTTTTGACCTCCTCTTGTCTCTCGATCCTACCGAGAGACAAGATGGCGGCCGCTACGGACTGTTTGTAATGTTGACAGACGCCGGAGAACCAATCAGCTTCGCTTCACAAAGCTCCGTTGCGCGAAAAGTCCGCGAACCAGAGCGCTAACCGGTCCGCTGTTACAGATATATATCTTTTTTTAAACGTTAATTTCTCAAAATCCACTGGAGCACATATATTGAGACCTACAAAAGGCACATCGGGCTACCAGTCCCTACAATTTTGCCAAGTTTCGTGCAAATCCATTCAGCCGTTCGGGCTAAAAGTGAGGCCAACCGCCCTATGGAAAACTCAATGTTAAAAACACGTTTTGGGACCCCCCTTTTTTCTCGGCCCCCACTGGACGAACCCCCCCCAAATTTTCAAGGGCTGCTCAGAAACAAAATGTGCCATTTTCCTGAAAATTTCAGCCGATTCCGTCCACAAACGCCAAAGTTATTAGACATAGAATTTTCAAAAAACCCATAGAGAAAAAATCCTAACTATATATACCTACTGGCGACCGCCAGTAGGTAATATATATATATATATATATATATATATATATATATATATTACCTACTGGCGGTCGCCAGTAGGTAGTTATAGTTAGGACCTAGTTTCTATAGGAAATCTTCAACATTCTATTTGGATTAACTTTGGCCCTGGTGGATGAATCTTTGCGAATTTCTCAAAGAAGATGGCTCGGTCCGCTGCGCTCCTTCCCTGAAAGTTTGGGGGGGATTGGTGAAGTGGGGGCTGAGATAAAAGGGGGTCCCAAAACGTGTTTTCTCCATGTTATTTTCCATAGGACGTTTAGACACGGCTACAGGTCGAACGGCTGAATGGATTTATAAGAAATTTGGCAAAACTGTAGAGTCCGGCTCGCAGATTACGCTTTTTTTGGAATGGTGTAAATCCGTTCAGTAGTTGCTGAGAAAATTAAAGTTAAAGTCAATTATATATCTATACGCGCGCACGGGTGTGCGCACTCAAGCGGCTGCGCGCGAGCGGAATTTTTTTTTTGCTTCGTGACGTCTGTTAACGTTCGATTCGAAGGAAATCAGGTAGTGTTGACCGCCATTTTGTCACTGCGAGTAAATATATTGTTCATTTCAAAGCGTTGGAACATGGAAAGGGGAGAAGGTAGAGATGGTTTTGCTGCGTAGGTTTTCTCAGGGTGTGCAGTAAGGCCCTTAAAGGCGAAAATATATATATTTTTCTTAAAAAAAGTTGCGGGGTGCGCGCACCCGGGCGCGCACACCTATTTACAAGAGTGTGAAAATGGAGATAAATCAGAAGTTTGAGTGCTTGATATAAGGTGGCTCTGAAAAGAGCCCTTGTGTTAATTGAGTTTTTTCTGCATTTATAAGTAAGTAGCGATGCAGAGCCTGATGTTGCAGAGGAAGATTCTGTTTCTGCCTTCCTTCTTACCTAGTTATGGTTTTTTCACTCCCACTCCAGGCTTTTAGTCTGTGGATGGAAAACCATGAACCTAGACTCACCTATGAAAATCTTACTATTGATGCTTGACTGAGGCCAAGGAGATCAGAGTGCATGTCTGTGTAAGGTGATGTACCTCTGGGGAGATGATGTTACGTTTAAACGTAGCCCCTGAGTGCTTAGTTCGGTTCTGTAATCTGTCACTGTTGTTGATTTAGAGCCCCAAATACAAAGGCTTATTGTTGCTTGTGAATCCCCAAGTGTATATTTGCCCATACTGATCCATAACGCCCCGGCCTATCCATGTCGTAGGCCGCAAGAGTGGGCGAAACTCAGCTGGCCGAGCAAGACTTGGGGAGGGGGCAGGAGCCAAGAGGAAACAAGGAGGGGTTTTCATCATTTGGGACAAAAAATAGTTCTAAACCAATGAAAAGTTTTATTAACAAGTCACATGACCTGTTATGCTTACGTTACGCGCTCCGCGCCGCGCCCCGGATTGCTTCCGGGAAGCTGCGCTTCGCGCCTCGCGCACCGGAGCACTTCCGGGTGCGCTAACGCGGCGCGTCATATGACGCATTATGCAACAACGCAATACGTCGTTGGAGCTCCACCGGAACTGATCGAATTGGTAGTCTACAGTGTTTCTGGATGTTTCAGACTGAAGCTGGCGTCAGCATGAGAGCACCCCGTGGCTACGTCGTGGCCATTCTGCGAGCAATCATGGCAGTCGCTCCCCACCGGAACTCTGCGGGAGTCGGGGGCCCCGGTGACTCTTATAGAATCTTCAAGGCTGATGGGACGCTTTTGGGAATGGGGCCCATGCCCTAGCAGTCAAGCGTCCGAGTTCCAGGGTTGTCCAGAGCCATCCTTGCAGGCCAGGCCCAAGTCTGTGGAGCCGACCGCCATTTCCTGAGCTCCGTGGCAGCCGCCTGTCGCTGTATCGCAAGAGTGAGTGCAATTCAGCCGGATGGCGGGTGAGATGCTGTAATAGCAAGAGCAGGCGTAATTCAGCTGGCCGAGCGAGGCAATGTGCCGCAGGAGCGGGCGCAACTCAGCTTGTCGACTGAAGCGCTGGGGTGTAGCTGAGAAACCTCCACCTGGGGAGGCGGGGGAGGCTCGTTCGCGCCGCCTCTCCCTTCCAGTGCACCCCACGCCGTCTCCTGGCGCAGGTATATGTGATGGATTGGACCAGGGCACCGCAGGACGTGTCTTTAGGGGTGTAGCTGAGAAACCTCCACCTGGGGAGGTGGGGGAGGCTCGTTCGCGCCGCCTCTCCCTTCCAGTGCACCCCACGCCGTCTCCTGGCGCAGGTATATGTGATGGTTGGACCAGGGCACCGCAGGACGTGTCTTTAGGGGTGTAGCTGAGAAACCTCCATCTGGGGAGGTGGGGGAGGCTCGTTCGCGCCGCCTCTCCCTTCCAGTGCACCCCACGCCGTCTCCTGGCGCAGGTATATGTGATGGTTGGACCAGGGCACCGCAGGACGTGTCTTTAGGTCAAACCCTCAACTATGGCACCCAACATCCAGGACTTATGCCATTTGTGCAAGGCAGTGACATCGAAGCATCTCAGGGACCAAGAATATCCAGAGTCCTTCCTACAGCCTCTGCATTCCTTCTTACCTAGTTATGGTTTTTTCACTCCCACTCCAGGCTTTTAGTCTGTGGATGGAAAACTATGAACCTACACTCACCTATGAAAATCTTACTATTGATGCTTGACTGAGGACAAGGAGATCAGAGTGCATGAGTCTCATGCTCGATCGATTGAGCTGGCCGGATCAGGCAACAAGAAGGTGGTGGGGGTGGCGGCATCAGCAAGGCATCCCCCCACACAACTTGTCGGACATCACCTCTGGATGTACTGGGGACGAGCCTTGGTGCATGGTGTCGTCCCCGGGGTATTTGCACAACGGTCCTCCACCCCTAGGCCGCCAGCTATGCTACCTCGACAGGAACAGCGTCATGCATTTGGATCGATGTTGCAGCAGGCTGCCATGTAAATAGTTATTTAATGAAACATTTTAACCTGTTACTTTGTTGGTGTGTTGTATATATTTATAATATTTGCATAGGGTTTGTCGTTATTTTGGGCGGGGTGGGCGGCGGAGCCGAGCTGTCTTGCAGCCATCATGGCGTCGAGCTCGGTTCCTCTCACTAGTTTCATATTTCTCATGAGGGGTTGTTCCTAATGTTTCTATTTTAGGGAGGTCAAAAAGAGATCCCATCAGTGGCCTACTAATTTTGCTCGATTCCTTTTGTTTTTTCTAACGATTTTTATGTTATAGTTTGCTAGCACGATACAGCGGCTAGTCCGCATTTTATATATATGTCCTTTTTATTAGGGGTGTCCTCCGGTGGAGTCGGACGATCTACCTCTAATAAACGGTCCGGGTTGAACCAACTACCAACAAACGGGGCAGAGATAGGCATGACGGGTTACAAAGGGCACAAAAGTCTGCACTACCCATCCTTCACTATCTGCAAAAACTAAACAGAGTATTGCGACTCTGTGCTTATTTGTGAATAGGGAATCACCCAAAGAGAACCAATTTCAAACAATCATAGGCTATTGGCAGTGGGCAGAGAGGGCATGACACACAAAATGGCTGTTACTTACTTGCATGATGGGGCCTAAAAGGGACTAGATGGCGTGGCCACTGTTTCGCGACTTTCACTTTACTTTCAACAGTGGCTGTGGTGAACATAAATGAACGCCGCTTATGTATACCTAATTTTAGTCATTTTCCACAAAAAAGTTTTGATATTTTCTATTAAAAAAACATTGAAATTAACTGAAAAAACCATAGGTTATAGACCATATATAGTTAGGAATTAGCATTTACAAAACCTTGAAAATTCACTGAAAAAACCATAGGTTATAGACCATATATAGTTAAATATCTCAAGTCCATCTCTGCACTCGATGGAGATACAGGTCGTCGATCAGAAGATGTGCTGGCCACCTCTAACGGTAATAGCGTGGCCAGGGCTTTTGTCGATGCCTCTGCAAATTGCACAGGGTGCACTTGTTTGACATGCCGCACCATGGTATGTATGGAAAAGGAATATTTTTTTGTTGGATTTCCTCTTGAGAGAAACGAGTCACATATCGTGCAGGTTACTTTTGGTGCATTTACTTTCTTTTCATCTTCAGGATAAGTGAAAAATTGCCAGATGAAAGATTCTTTTTTTCTTCTTAAAGGTAGTCGATCATTTTGTTCAGATTCGGAAGATGAATGAGATACGGTAGCCATTTCACCACAGTCTTCCGAAAAATGTAGGACGTTGTTCTCTCTTGAGAGTACAAAAGATAGTGAGGGAAGTGGGTGGAGTGCTGCGTGTAAATTCCAGAATAGAAACTAGTAAGAACCAATTGGAAGTGTTGTTTTCATGTTGCAGCAGGCTGCCATGTAAATAGTTATTTAATAAAACGTTTTACCCTGTTACTTTGCTGGTGTGTTGTATATATTTATAATATTTGCATAGGGTTTGTCGTTATTTTGGGCGGGGTGGGCGGCGGAGCCGAGCTGTCTTGCAGCCATCATGGCGTCGAGCTCGGTTTCTCTCACTAGTTTCATATTTCTCATGAGGGGTTGTTCCTAATGTTTCTATTTTAGCGAGGTCAAAAAGAGATCCTATCAGTGGCCTACTGATTTTGCTCGATTCCTTTTGTTTTTTCTAACGATTTTTAAGTTAAGGTTTGCTAGCACGATACAGCGGGTAGTCCGCATTTTATATATATGTCCTTTTTATTAGGGGTGTCCTCCGGTGGAGTCGGACGATCTACCTCTAATAAACGGTAAGTGTTCCTCTGAAGGAATGTGTCTTGAAAGTGGCTGACTGTAATGCATGATATTTCACTCAGTGACTTTCAGGCCCATGCTGTTTCAAAACTGTGCATGTGCTTGAAGCAGGCGTAGGTATTGACGCAGCATTGTGAATATAGTGCATTGGTGAGCCTTGCTGGAGCTGCATCACAATTGCGATGCAACTCTAGCAATGTATTACTTTTTCAGCACAGATGTGTTACGCATGTATGGTGTTTTTGTACCATGGTGCGCCACATTTCAAATGTGGCACACCATGGGTAACGGAGCACTAGCATACTGTGGTGCACATTAACTGGTGCATATCTGGGTATGAAGTAGTTAACATAAATCTGCCCCATAGGTTACAAATCCGCGTTTAGTAGAGTGTTCGGCCTTTGTAGTGTTATGTTTTTTCTGTTATTCTATGTAGGAATGTAATATTGGAAGATTTTTGTCACGAAAAAGAAGCCATGAGTATTGGGTTTGTGAAAGATTGCAAGATTTTTAAAATTAAAAAGCAACAACCATGGTATTGTTTAATATAGTATTGTAAATACTTATCTTTAACAATGATGAGAGAGTAAAAAAAGGTTAACCTGATGTTTTAAAGTTATTCACAGGCTTCTTTAGAGGAAATATTCTATATGATTGTACCGTGGGTGTTTCACTTTTTTATAGGTAATAGAATGCATTCTGTATGCTGTAGCAGGAGGAGTCTTACATGCTTGAATATTCTTCAGTGCTTATTTTCATTTCATAAGTGGTATTGAGACCGACACAGAACTTCAATGGATCGGAGGGGCTGTTCCTGTGCATCTGGAGGACTGCCAAGCCGTTGCAGCAGTGGGAGTGAGGCCTCTCACGACAGAGAACTTCAATGGATCGGAGGGGCTGTTCCTGTGCATCTGGAGGACTGCCAAGCCGTTGCAGCAGTGGGAGTGAGGCCTCTCACAGGGGCGTAGCGCAGCTCCTTTTGATGTTCACAATTGCAGATAACAGGGTAGAGATGTCCGTGGAATTTATGGATGGTTAGTCACACTAGAGTGTGCGCGGCGCCCCTAGCACCTCATTACGGCACACAGGGGAGCCGCGTTGCACAGTTTGAGAATCAGAGACTTAGGAGATAAACCTTCATAATAGGAAGGCTTCTAAGTGATAAAAATCGCCGGTGCTCGGCGTTAAAAATATCACTGCTATCGGTGGAATTTTCCACGGTGTTAGTGCTTCAACAGCAATGGGAATACATATCTGATAGAAAATCCTGTAACAATCTCAGTATTTCACATTATCGCGTGAAAAGAAAGTCTTCCGAAAGATGTTGAACGTTGTTCTCTTTTGAGAGTAGAAAACATAGTGAGGGAAGTGGGTGGAGTGCTCCGTGTAAATTGCAGAATAGAAACTACTAAGAACCAATTGGAAGTGTTGTTTTCAAGTCACATGACTTCACATGCGCGTCTCAGGACGTGTACGCGGTGACAGTATCTGGTCACGTACGTCATTTCGAAGTAGCGGTCTAATTCAGCGAAGTTTCAAAACGTGAAAAGGAGTAAATCCAAACACATCCGGATTTAATATATCTTCTGAGCTCGATTCAAGCATACAATTGTTAAAGTATAAAACCTTTTATATTTTTTTTAATAATACCGAGGTGTGTACATTCGGTCACGCACGAAAGTTTAAAAAGACATTCGGCTCCATTTAATGTACATTTTCATAATAATAAAAAAGAAGCCTAGGTTTAGTCTCTTTGACGTAGTATAAGTTCTTTGATGGGTCTATGAAGAAATGTAATAAGTTGCAATTGCAAAGTTTTCACGAAATATATAGGCGGGTGCGCGCACACGGTCGCGCACGAACGAAAGCCAATAAAGCGGAGATAAACCCCCTTTATAATATGCTCCTGGAGCTCTTTTTGGTACAATGAGTTAGTTCTGAAAAGAACTTTTTTTTTTGTTTTGTTTTTTTTAAAACAAGTGTTATGTTGTTTTTGATTTTTTAGACTTCCAACAACATTTTCATGTGTGACACAGGATCAAAATGAAATGAAGAAATGTATCTTTTCTCGGGGCATTTATGACTCTCAATTTTTAGTTTAGTAAGAATGAGGCTCTGCTCTCCGTACAGAAGAATTTCTCCACACTCGTTGCATTTCATGTGCACCTTTGCAAGATATGGTCTCAAGTCCATCACAGCACTCGATGGAGATACAGGTCGTCCACCAGAAGATGTGCTGGCCACCTCTGATGGTAATAGCGTGGCCAGGGCTCTTGTCGATGCCTGTGCAAATTCCACAGGGTGCACTTGTTTGACATGCCGCACCATGGTATGTATGGAAAAGGAATATTTTTGTTGTTGGATTTCCTCTTGAGAGAACCGATTTGCATATCGTGCAGGTAACTTTTGGCGCATTCACTTTCTTTTGTTCTTCAGGATAAGTGAAAAATTGCCAAATAAAAGATTCCTTTTTTCTTTTTAAAGGTAGTCGCTCATTTCCTTCAGATTCGGAAGATGAATGCGGAACGGCAGCCATTTCAGCAAAGTTTTCCGAAAGATGTTGAACGTTGTTCTCTTTTGAGAGTACAAAAGATAGTGAGGGAAGTGGGTGGAGTGCTCCGTGTAAATTGCAGAATAGAAACTACTAAGAACCAAGTGGAAGTGTTGTTTTCAAGTCACATGACTTCACATGTGCGTCTCAGGACGTGTACGCGGTGACAGTATCTGGTCACGTACGTCATTTGGAAGTAGCGGTCTAATTCAGCGAAGTTTCAAAACTTGAAAAGGAGTAAATCCAAACATATCCGGATTTAATATATCTTCTGAGCTTGATTCAAGCATACAATTGTTAAAGTATAAAACCTTTTATATATTTTTTTAAAATACCAAGGTGTGTACATTCGGTCACGCACGAAAGTTTAAAAAGACATTCGGCTCCATTTAATGAAAATTTTCATAATATTAAAAAAGAAGCCTAGGTTTAGTCTCTTTGACGAACTATAAGTTCTTTGATGGGTCTATGAAGAAATTCAATAAATTCAAATTGCAAAGTTTTCACGAAATATATAGGCGGGTGCGCGCAGTCGGTCGTGCACAAAAGCCTTGAAATGCGCTATCCATTTTATTGAGAACTGTTGCCGAGAGTGCGCACACCGGGTCGCGCACGAAAGTTTAGAAAGGTTATTTTTATTTACAGACAGATTTTAATGCGTTCAAAAAAAGGCAAGGTACAGACTTTCTAATTCTGTATCGCTTTACAAGGAGTCTCTATGCAACTTGAACAATGAAGAAAACGGCTTGTTTCCGAAAAAAATATTGCCAGAACTTTATTGACAAAAGTATAGGTTGCATACACGAGATATTTCTGAATTAGCATTTTAAAAACCAATGAAATTCACTGAAAAAACCATAGGTTTTACACACGTTATAGTTAGGAAGTAGCATTTACAAAACCTATGAAATTCACTAAAAAAAACATAGGTTTTACACACGTTATAGTTAGGAAGTAGCATTTACAAAACCTATGAAATTCACTGAAAAAAACATAGGTTTGACACCAGTTATAGTTAGCTGGAAATATTACTGATATAAAACCAATGAAATTACACGTTATAGTTAGTTGGACTCACTATAACTTACGCGTGTAATGCACTGCTGATGACATCACATATTACATCACTCATGACATGGTCAGTGACATCACTCATGAGATCACTGATGACACCATCCTTGTGACAGAGTAATAGATGTCCTTTCAGTGTAATGTAACCCTTGAAAAACATTCAAAAAAAGAAACTAAAATTTTCCAAAAAAAAAGAGATATCCATACCAGTTACAACCAATTCAGTAATTCCACCATCTATATACACACCCACTCATTCACCAACAGTTCTATATAGTCACTCATACATATACTCACTCATCATATGAAGTGATACACCTATACTTCCTGTTACACACCGACAGTCATCCAAAAGTTGCTCACGCACATACTCACACATGCAAATAAACTATTGAACATCCATTTTTTTGCATACAGAGCAATAAATACACTACCACCTTACTTCTATTGAAAATTACACATATTTATTCTCTTAAACAATCACTTTTCGAAACACATACTTATGTAAACAGGAACTTTTACAATCTCTTACTCTCACATATACTCACTTATATGCATCAATATTCACATATTCTAGATTAAAACATATGTAGTTACTGTTTAAAACACTAGTGAGACAGTCATTTGCTCACTAACATACACATATACAAACTATTCAACCATACAGTCCTGCACATATGTAGTCTTCAAAATACATACAAAAAAGAGTCTGTCACTCATGCATCAATGTTGTAAGTAATTCCCACACTAAACAATACAAACACTCATACTGATACTAATAAAACATCTAATAACCCATGTACATACACATGTACCTACTCACCAACCCATGTAGCTACTTATACACAAAGTGAAACACTAATACATATATTTAAAAATATAAACATTATTCACTAATATTTATTTTTCAGAAAAACACACATTCACTGGATGGTGTCATGAGTGATGTTGTCATGAGTGATGTAATATGTGATGTCATCAGCAGTGCATTACACGCGCAAGTTATAGTGAGTCCAACTAACTATAACGTGGAATTTCATTGGTTTTATATCAGTAAAATTTCCAGCTAACTATAACTGGTGTCAAACCTATGTTTTTTTCAGTGAATATATATATATATATATATATATTACCTACTGGCGGTCGCCAGTAGGTATATATAGTTAGGATTTTTTCTCTATGGGTTTTTTGAAAATTCTATGTCTAATAACTTTGGCGTTTGTGGACGGAATTGGCTGAAATTTTCAGGAAAATGGCACATTTTGTTTCTGAGCAGCCCCTGAAAATTTTGGGGGGGTTCGTCAAGGGGGGGCCGAGAAAAAAGGGGGGTCCCAAAACGCGTTTTTCCCATGTTAATTTCCATAGGGCGGTTGGCCTCACTTTTAGCCCGAACGGCTGAATGGATTTGCACGAAACTTGGCAAAATTGTAGGGACTGGTAGCCCGATGTGCCTTTTGTAGGTCTCAATATATGTGCTCCAGTGGATTTTGAGAAATTAACGTTTAAAAAAAGATATATATCTGTAACAGCGGACCGGGCAGCGCTCTGGTTCGCGGACTTTTCGCGCAACGGAGCTTTGTGAAGCGAAGCTGATTGGTTCTCCGGCGTCTGTCAACATTCCAAACAGTCCGTAGCGGCCGCCATCTTGTCTCTCGGTAGGATCGAGAGACAAGAGGAGGCCAAAGCGAAGGGGCAAATGACCATAAGGGGGCATAGTACATTGTCGCTCACCCCCTAGGTTTGATGTGGAGGTTTTAAAAGGGCCCCGCGGGGCAAAAAAAAATAAAAATAATAATAATCGAACAGCTGAATGGATTTGCACGAAACTTGGCAAAATTGTAGGGACTGGTAGCCCGATGTGCCTTTGCTAGATCTCAATATATGTGCTCCAGTGGATTTTGAGAAATTAACGTTAAAAAAAAAGTATATATCTGTAACAGCGCACCGCTTCGCGTACTTTTCGCGTTACGGAGCTTTGCGAAGCGAAGCTGATTGGCTCTCCGGTGTCTGTAAACATTCCAAACAGTCCGTAGCGGCCGCCATCTTGTCTCTCGGTAGGATCGAACAGCTGAATGGATTTGCACGAAACTTGGAAAAATTGTAGGGACTGGTAGCCCGATGTGCCTTTGCTAGGTCTCAATATATGTGCTTCAGTGCATTTTGAGAAATTAACGTTCAGAAACAAGATATATATCTGTAACAGCGCTCCGCTTCGCGGAGATAAAATTATATGTGTATTACCTAGCTGTTGCTTTTGTTGATTATTTTTTATTTTTTTTTATTTTTTAAGGATTGTTTATTGTGTTTCATAATTTATTAAACTTTCTAACGCGGCGCGTCATATGACGCATTACGCGACAACGCAGGTCCAGAATATAGTCAAAATGTCTCCACCAACCAGCGGACGGCACACAACCCCTTTCAGCAGGCTAAATAGTTCTGTTAAATGACAACAGAAGGGACAGGCAACAAGAACCATCAGTCAAAGAGGGGAGGGCAAGTTCTTCTCTACCGGGTCACGTTGGAGCGCTACCGGAACTGATCGAATTGGTAGTCTACAGTGTTTCTGGATGTTTCAGACTGAAGCTGGCGTTAGCATGAGAGCACCACCATTTCGTAGCTCCGTCGTGGCCATTCCACGAGCAATCATGCTAGGCGCTCCCCACCAGAAGCCTGCGGGAGTCGGGGGCCCCCAAGACTTTTGTAGAATCTTCAAGGATGAGGGGACGCTTTCGAGAATGGAGCCCAAGCTCTAGCAGACAAGCGTCCGAGTTCCAAGGTGTCGCAGGCCCATTTAGTGGACCACGCCCAAATCTGAAGAGATGGCCGCCATTTTGAGAGTCCTGTGGCAGCCGCCTATCGCTGCACCGCAAGAGCGGGAGCAACTCAAGTACATGGTGAGCGAGACGCTGTAGTCGAAAGAGCGGGCGGTAAACAGCTGAATAGCGGAAGAGGCACAGTGTAGCAAAAGCTGGCTGAATGGCAAATGAAACGGAAAAGGGGTGCCCCACTACAGCGTGTCTTTAGGTGAAACGGATTGTGGGACAAGGTGAAGAATGGAAGAGTCACCAAAAGGAAAAAAGTTCCGCTTGACCCCGGGAGCCGGCCACCTATGTCGGGGGCGATCTCAGGCCACACCAGGGCAACACGACTTGGGGAGGGGGCCGGAGCCAAGCGCCCCCTCCGAGTCCGCGACATGACACCGTCCCTCGGGGGCCTCCGTCAAGCGGTTCAGGGTGGCACCGCATCACAACAGCCCCCACTTACTTTAAGAATAGTGAAGATGAAGCAATTGCAAATAGGCTTCAGACAATGTTACAAGCACTCCTCAAAACTTTGAACTTTCAGAGTGCATGAGTTGGGACAGCGAGGGGTGATTTGGTTTCTCGGACTGTTTTTCTGGTCTCTCACCACTGGCATACTTTAACGTTTTCTTGTTTCTAGGACATTAATAGGTTTTATCATTACGTTATGTTATCGTTTCTTTGTTTGTTGTTTAATAAAAGTTCATGTTCATCAGTGGCCTACTGATTTTCGTTTTCCTATTTTTTTCTTTCCAGGTTGTTTCATGGTAAAGTTTCTGTTAACAGGATACAGTGATCACTTCGTTATTATTGCATATGTCCTTTTCACTAGGGGTGCTCTCTGGTCGGGCCAGATGACGTATCTCTAGTAAATGGTCCGGGTGAAAAAGGTGCATCAATCAGTGGGGAGTAGATAGGCATGACAGATTACAACGGGGGAGAAAGGTCCGCATTACGTACCCTTTCACTACTTGCAAAGATTTTCCTACGTTTATTTGCAAACAGGGAATACCTCCAAAAAGAACTAATTCCCAAACAGTCAATGTTCGGACAATCAATCAATCAATGATGAATGAAATAGGTACGACGTGTTAAAGGCTTGCGTTACCTACCCTTCACTATCTGCAAAGGGAGAGAGAATATTCCTATTCTTCCTCGTTTGCAGGTAGAGAAGATCCTTAAGAGAATTAACTTCGAACAATTCAATGCTCGATTGAAAAAATCAACAAGGGGTACTGTGAACACAAATGAACGCCGCTTATGTACATACGCATTGCTATTTTCAACAGGTTGTTCCTAATGTTTCTATTTTAGCGAGGTCAAAAAGAGATCCCATTAGTGGCCTACTGATTTTGCTCGATTCC
Source organism: Lissotriton helveticus (assembly GCF_964261635.1). Classification (NCBI taxonomy): domain Eukaryota; kingdom Metazoa; phylum Chordata; class Amphibia; order Caudata; family Salamandridae; genus Lissotriton; species Lissotriton helveticus. The sequence continues at coordinate 56,730,666 of NC_136059.1, forward strand.
TTTTGTTTTTTTACACGATTTTTCGCTATCTGCAAAGACTAAACAGAGTATTGCGACTCTGTGCTTGTTTGTAAATAGAGAATGAACCAAAGAGAACAATCAATCAAATGGAGAGAGAAGCAGGCACGACGTATTACAAAGGGGGCAAAGGGCTGCGTTAACTACCCTTCACTATCTGCAAAGAGAGAGTACTCCTAATAGAAATGAGGGGTGGGGGGCAGCATTCAAAGCAGATCAGTGTGCATAAACACAAAAATGTTTTTACTTACCACGTACTTGACATTCGACAGCTTATGATATTTGCTATTAAAAAACCATTGAAATTCACTGAAAAAACCATAGGTTATAGACCATATATAGTTAGGAATTAGCATTTACAAAACCTTGAAAATTCACTGAAAAAACCATAGGTTATAGACCATATATAGTTAGGAATTAGCATTTAAAAAACCTTATTTTACTCACACAAAACCATTGAAATTCCATATATAGTTAGTTGCACTAACTATATATCGCGCACCTGCAATCCACTGCTGATCATGTCACATATTACATCATTCATGACATGGTCAGTGACATCACTGATGACATCACTGATGACATCTCAAATGACATCACTGATGACATCACTGATGACATCTCATTTGACATCATTCTTGTGCTAATACGATAAACCTCTTCAGACTCTAATATAACCTTAGATACACTCAGTGTAAACAGACACTCACACACTGCCACTCATCCATGGAGTTACTCACACACCCAGTCAGTCATGCAAAGAAACAATCTCACCTCCATTTCTTCAACTATACAGTTAAACACACCTTACTTATTGAAACATATACTAACACATATTTACTCTCTTATACAATCCCTGATACAAGTTCACAATGATCGATACAACCACTCACTCATTCAGTGGCTCTCATGCACAGTTATTTATATATGCCAACTCTCACATGTACTGTGTTTTACATATGTACTTACTATGACATGTAGCATTGAGATATCCATTCACTCATCAATACACTCATGCACACAGTCAACTGCCCATGTAGCTGTTTCCACATGCCCTCTTGAACTCATACACCTAGTGAATAAACTGCTCACACATCTATGCATAGAGTCACACACCTTCCAGCCACCCCCACACAAACTCAATCTCCCATAGAAATACTTGGGCAACCAATTAATAACACATATAGCCTCTCGTATAGCTAATGATCAACACATGCAGCAGTTTACAGAACAACAGACATAATGATGCACAAATTAAGACAGTTTAGTCACTAACCCATGCATTCAGTGAGACACATTTAATCACTCACTCATACAGTCAGTCATGCACCTACTAAATCCTTCATCCAGACACTTATACATCCACTCAAGACATATTTTAACTTTACAGAAAAATACAGTCACTGGATGTTGTCATCAGTGATGTCATCAGTGATGTCATTTGAGATGTCATCAGTGATGTCATCAGTGATGTCACTGACCATGTCATGAATGATGTAATATGTGACATGATCAGCAGTGGATTGCAGGTGCGCGATATATAGTTAGTGCAACTAACTATATATGGAATTTCAATGGTTTTGTGTGAGTAAAATAAGGTTTTTTAAATGCTAATTCCTAACTATATATGGTCTATAACCTATGGTTTTTTCAGTGAATATATATATATATATATATATATATATATATATATATATATATATATATATATATATATATATATATATATTACCTACTGGCAGTCGCCAGTAGGTATATATAGTTAGGATTTTTTCTCTGTGGGATTTTTGAAAATTCTATGTCTAATAACTTTGGCGTTTGTGGACGGAATTGGCTGACATTTTCAAGAAAATGGAACATTTTGTTTCTGAGCAGCCCCTGAAAATTTGGGGGGGTTTCGTCAAGGGGGGGCCGAGAAAAAAGGGGGGTCCCAAAATGCGTTTTTCCCATTCATTTTTCCATAGGGCGGTTGGCCTCACTTTTAGCCCGAACGGCTGAATGGATTTGCACGAAACTTGGCAAAATTGTAGAGACTGTTAGCCCGATGTGCCTTTGCTAAGTCTCAATATATGTGCTCCAGTGGATTTTGATAAATTAACGTTAAAAAAAATATATATATCTGTAACAGCGTTCCGGGTAGCGCTCCGGTTCGCGTACTTGACGCGTAACGGAACTTCGCGAAGCGAAGCTGATTGGCTCTCTGGTGTCTGTCAACATTCTAAACAGTCCGGAGCGGCCGCCATCTTGTCTCTCGGTAGGATCGAGAGACAAGAGTAGGCCAAAACAAAGGGGGAAATGACCATAAGGGGGCATAGTAGATCCTCCCTGACCCCCTAGGTTTGATGTGGAGGCTTTAAGGGCCCCGTGGGGCAATTTTTTATTTTTTTTTAAATCGTTTTTTTTGCGTGGGGTGCGCCCGGTATGCGCACCGGAAAGCGGTCCGGGGAGCGTACTATGAGGAAAAAAGAATGATAGACTATTCAAATATTGTATGTTTAATGATTGTTCGTTTTGTTGCTTTTTTTGTTTTTTTTATTGATTGTTCGTTTTGTTGTCTTTTTTGTTGTTTTTTTAATTTATTTATTTATTTTGGTTGTACTTCATGAATTAGATATAAAAATGAATAATGTCTCAAACAATTTTTAATTATTAAATAAAAATGTATTGGTCAATAAAACTTCCAGCATTACATCATCTGGAATCTCCTCAAACATGCATGTTTCTATGTCTTGTAAGCATTCAATAAATTGTTCATCCAAAGACTGATCCATAAAATCTTCATCTAAAAATTCTTCATTTAAAATCTCCTCAGATGTAATGTCGAAGGAAACATTGATATTTTCGTGCTCCCCTTCCATTTTTTTGCTGTAAATTGCATACAAAATAACTATATCAGAAGAGTTAGGGCACTGTTGGGTTTAAGTTCAGACAGGTAGTTCTGATTTTTTAACAGTGAAGTTAACTTTGGGTAGTGTATGGTAACAGGCAGCAAGTAGAAATATAAAAAAGTGCCTGTGAAGAAGTGTAATAAATTCATAATTATAGCAGAGAAGCCTAAGTCAATCTATAAATATAACGGAGGAGCCTATCTGTATCTATAACTATAGCAGGGGGACAGTAAATAATTATCAAAAAACGTTTTTACAAATTAACTTAAAGTGCCCCTTACAAATTCTCAACTTACTTTACAGAGAGGTGAAAATGCTCTTGAAATGTACTTCAGAAAGTAGTAGTCAAAATGGCTGTGTTTCTCTCTCTTTCTTTATATATATTCAGGTACATAACCATTCAAATGTCAGGTAAAAAAAGTAGAAAATGAAAGTAACATTTTAATTGGTTGTGAATTCCAACACTTCAGATGTGTTTTGTGAAGTAATTTACCTTAGGGAATTTAGAGAGGTCTACAGGCTAAATGGTTAAATGGAATTCCAACCAAATTTGTGAAAATGGTAGGGATTGGTATGTAGTATGAGCTAATGTATATTTGGTGAAAGTGTCTCCAGTGGTTTTTCTGTAAATTACTTTCCCACCTTTTTTATGCGAGCGCTTCTCACTGCGCGCCCCGGTACACGAACCGGCAGCGTTACGGGAGTCCTCCATTTTGTGTTTCGGTAGAATTGAGATACAAGATGGAGGGCAAATAATGTTCAGAATGGGTTGAAGGGGGCACGGTAGACGTATCCTGACCTCCTAGGTTTTCTGAGGGTGGTTGAGGAGGCCCATATGTGCGAAAAAAAAGAAAAAAAATCAAATTTTCGCGCGGTTAGCGTCCGGTGCGCGTACCGGGTAGCGCTCCGGAAAGTGTAAATTGTGAAAATTATTAAAAAAAAGTTACATTTAAAATTTGTTTATAGTGATCATAGTTAGGGTAGCTCTGAGAAGAGCTTTTGGGTCTGTGGTACATTTAGGTACTTATAAGTAGGTACCAATACATAGTCGTAAATTCAGGATGAAAACTCTGTTCCCCTCATCTGAGAAGTGAACTCCATCTCCTCTGTAGATATCTTGCATGTAGTAACGCAAGTTATTGTTGTAGATGCAGCCCATTCCATGGTCTCTCATGTAAGCTGAAACAGACTTATTTACATGCTTCCTCGATTTCTCAATTTGTGGACAAAATTCGTTGGACCACTTCCATTTCTGTCTTTGGCATATATTGGAATATACCAGGGCAGTTTGAGGAAAAAGTGCCATCAATTGCTCAAAGGTGTCCTTTAAAAGCATTTCCAGACCTACCCCAGTCAAAGTGCCCAAGTCATTTCCTCCACAGTGCACAATTAACAGGTTAGGTTTTGGCAAATGCAAAAAGGTTTTCACCAATGGTATCAATTGGTGACATCTTAATCCTCTGTGGCCAATCCAATTGATTTCCACGTTTTGTAAATTGAGGTTAGGTAAATTTCTGTTATCAGCATACCTTTGAGCCCAGTGGAACTATGTCCAACAATCCAGACAGAAAACATGGTGAGAGGAGGTTCTGCTGCAGTCAGATGAAGTGTGGGAATGAAATGGCAGTTCAAACAGTAGGAGTTTGTAATAAAAAAAACTGTGGAGTTTGTGTGCTAATGATTCAGTAGCAGTGATTGGTGGATTTTGATTGCTGAAAACAGAAAGTTAGGGTGCATGGATGAGTTCTTTGAAAGATGTAATTTGAATGGTCAAGAAAAAATCATTTCATGAAAGATTGCACTGGATACGCAGGTGCACTGAGAGTTCAGAGTTCAATTGAAACATTGTTGTGTGAACTTTCAAACATCAGAGGTCTTTCAGGAGGTGGTTGCTATGGAAAAAAGGCAGAAAGGGCAGAAGGGGGAAGGGTGTTGATTTGAAAAAAGTGAGGGAAGAGTTTTGATTGGGTGACATTAGAGATATGTGTGATGAATTACAGCATTTCTGTGCTTTTTTTGGCTGCAGCCTCTGGAGTGCATATCCTTTGCTCTTCTGAAGACAAATTGGTGTGTGTCTGAGACTGTTTTCAAACTCAAAAAGTATTTGCTAAGGTGAGAAAAGATTCATTTAATTTAAATAGAGAATAGTATGCTTTAGGGAGAAAATTAAGAAGAAAGTTGTGTATTTAAAATGTTGCTTTGTGTCAAGTGTTTTACAAATAGATTTTGATTCTTTGAGTTACATAGCCATGTTAAAAGTGACGCAAAAATGGTGCATGGGCCTTAAAAAACGCTTTCATGTGTCTTAGGGCATTTTAAGTCACTTCCCATGAATATGGTTGAATAATTGTTTTACATGATGGGTTTAAAAACATTTTTTGAAATCAATTAGGTTTCTTAATATGTACTGCTAGAGTTTCATAGGTTGCTTGGGATATATTAATAAGCAATTGAGTCCCTTTGATGTTATTTTTCCCATTTTAATTTACGACATTTTCCCGTGGTGCAAGGTCCTTGTAAATACGCCCCCATGTGTGCTTGGCAAATTTAGATTTTGATTGTTTGAGTTACATAGCCATGTTAAAAGTGATGGAAAAAAAGGTGCAAAGGCCTTAAAAAAACGCTTTCTTGTGTCTTAGGGCATTTTAAGTCACTTCCCCATGAATGTAGGTATATAATTGTTTTACATGATAGATTTAAAAACGTTTTTCGAAATCAATTAGGTTTCTTGATATGTACTGCTAGAGTTTCATAGGTTGCTTGGGGCATATTTACAAGGCCTTTGAGTCCCTTTGATCTTTGATCTATGAGATGCGTCACGTTGTAAAGCCCTGCGCCATAAGGAGGCGTTCCTGCGCAGGGGGGGGCGTTCCTGCGCAGGAACGCCTCCTAAAAGTGGTTGAGTGAAATCTATAAGATTTCACTCAGTCACTTTCAGGACAATGCTGCGTCAAAACCCTGCGCCTGCTTGAAGTAGGCGTAGGTCTTGACGCAGCATTGTACACATAGGGCACCCCCGAGCCTTGCTGGAGCTGCGTCGCGCTTGCGACGCAACTCCAGCAATGCGCCACCTTTACGGCACCGATGCGTCACGCATCTGTGCCGTTTTTGCCCCATGGTGCGCCGCATTGTAAATGCGGCGCACCATGGGTGGCGGAGCAGCGGCGCAAGATAACTGGCGCATCCCTGGGGATGCGCCAGTTATCATAAATCTGCCCCAGAAAATGAACATGTTGCAAGAATTAGATCCTTGCAGAGTGAGAGAAGTGACAGGTTTGCATGGTCATTCATTGGCTTGTCTTTCCAGGAGAGTATGCCAGAGTGTTTTTCATCATTTCAGGATGCTAGCAGTGCATCATAATAAAGTGAGGAAATTAGTTAGAATGTTGTATTATGCTAAGAGTCCAGCAATTATGCTTAAACAATTATGCACTGCTCTTTTGCTTGGTTTTGAAGTAGATGTGAAGGATATTTGTGAAGAAATTGAGTTTTGTTACTTTGCAAGTAAAGAGGAGAATGTTGAAATTGACCCAGAAGAAGAGGGTAATGTGGAAGATAGTGTACAGGTTTCCAGTACAGATCATTTTCAGAAGGAAATTGCCACGTTTCAGGTGAAATCAAGTGAGAGGCCTAATTTCACTTGTGTGTGTTGTCGACGCACTTATTATAAGAATCAGACTAAGTTAGTGGATTTATATGCGAAAAGTGAAAGAGAAATAATAGTGGATGGAAGGATTTTGCAACATACTTGATGGTAGAAAATTGTTTTGATTTGGGATTGGATCAACGTGTGTGTACTTATTGTTGTAACAAATTAAATCAAAACCGGATGCCTGCTAGAGCGGTTCATAATAATCTGGAATTGGTTGAGATTCCTTCTGAATTGAAGGATTTAAATACTTATGAATCTATTTTGATTCAAAGTATCCATCCCTTTCAGGCTATTGTAAGAATGGAGCCAAAGACAGGGAAATTGCCTCTATCAGATTTACAGAGAGGATTAAAGGGAAGAGTTGTTTATTTGCCTCTAGATTTGAAGAAAAACATAAATACAATTGGAGTAGAGAAAGTGGAAGAGGAACCTCTGGTTATCTTAGTTAATGGGGTTCCGACAAAGAGTAAGAAAATATGGCAAGATTTAGTAGATGTTAGGAAAGTCAAAAAGGCAACATTGTATTTTAAGAAAAACAATAAGTACTACAAGAATGTATATGTTGCAGAAGAGGAAGTAAGTGAAGAAGAGGATAGCGATTTGTGTGCTGGTCAAATTGAGAAAGTAGAACCCTCTAAAAATGAAGAAGTATATGAACATTATAGTGTTCATTCTTTGCATTCCAAGGAAGTCATGGGGAATGCTATTGAGTTGTTTCAAATGAAACAAGCCAAAGGGAGTCCCATTAGTGTTTGGGAGGAAAGTTTGGAAGCTCGGTGTTTCCCAGAGCTATTTCCAACAGGTCAAGGAGGAAGATATGATGAGCGACCTGATCAAATTCCTGCTTCTGAATACCGGACTTTACGATTGTATGCAGAAGATCCTAGGTTTCGTCAATGCATTCCCTATTTGTTTCATCTCCTGTTTGAAAGCGATCTGTCTGGACTGTCATATGCAGTGAACCACATCTTAAAAAGTGGTGTACAGATGCAAAACATCTCGGCAAGTGACTTTATGGATAAAGTCAATGTGCAAGACAGTATTTTGGATTCTCACCTGATTAATCTCATGGCGTGTCAGTGTGGTACTAATGAGTACTGGTACCGTCGTCATGGTGATTTAAAATGTATGCTGAGGAACTTAGGAACTCCCACATGGTTCCTCACTCTCAGCTGTGCCGAGTATGGCTGGGAATACTTACTTGAATTTCTACGAGAGGCAAATGGAAACATTGAAAATATCGAATTCAAGACACCCGGAGAACTGTGCTCTTTGGATCCAGTGAATGTATGCAGGTACTTCAATCATAGATTTGAAGCTATGATGTCTTTCATCATGAAAAAGGAAAAATCCACCTCTTGGAGAGGTGTTGGATTTCTTCTGGAGAAAGGAGTACCAAGCAAGAGGTGCTCCTCATATACATATGCTGCTGTGGATCAAGGATGCACCTAAATTTGGAACAGATCCAGATGACTTAGTGATGAGTTTCATAGAACAGTATTCTACATGTGCTGTTCCAAACACAAAGGAAGACAAAAGCCTAAGAGAACAAGTTTTACGCTTCCAAAGCCATCGTTGTGGAAAGTACTGTCGTCGTAAATTCAGAAACAAGGACAAGTTCTACACCAAATGTCGTTTCGCCTTTCCACGAACGGTGATTTCTAAAGGAAGAGTGAACAGTTTGATGTCTTCGCTGCGACATAATGTGATGAAGAAATCACCTAAAAACACATACAATTTGAAAAGGAACGAAGAGTCCAAGTACATCAACGACTACAACCCAGTGATTTTGTCCATGTGGAATGCTAACATGGATATACAGTTTGTGGCTGAAAACTGTATGGCTGTGGCTCGGTATGTAACATCTTACATCACCAAAAAAGAAAAGACAGAATTGAAGGATATGTGGGAGGACATTTCCCATGAAAAGAGCCTCAGTAAGAAGTTGTACAGTTTCAGTCTGAAGATGTTGTCACATCGAGAAATCGGAGCTTACGAATGTTCTGACCGGTTGTCTTCAGCAAGTCTCTATGCCAAATCCAGGAGTATCGTTTGGGCGAGTCTTGGTCTTGCTGCAACGCGTAATCGAGTTCTGAAACCTGTGCGGGAAATTGAGTATTTGGCGGAAAAGGAGCCAAACAGTACCGATATTTTGAAGACCAACATGTTGGATACATATTATCCAAATAGAAGCAGTCACCTCGAGAATGTTTGTCTGTATGAGGTTCTACAAAATTACATATTCAAGAGGAACATCAAAGAAGATATTGATAAAGGGGTGTATGCTGTAATTGGAAGTGAGGGATGTCTGGTCAAGCACAGAAAATGCCACTTGGTAAACCATCGAAAATTGAGTGGCGAATCTCCTGAAAGAAAAGAGTTTTTCTATTTAGCACTTTTGCAACTTTTCAAGCCTTGGCGTGCAGAAGAGGAACTGCTTGGAGATTTCCTCTGTTACGAAGACTCTTTCAATGCCGCCAAGGAGACCATAGAATGTCCTGTTTTTCCCAAATATCTAGAAATGTTGAATGCGGAAATCGAGCAGGAAGCAACGATTGCAGCCGAGATTGCTAGAGACAGTTCTCAGGACAGTCAGAGTTCTGTTTCATTGAGTCAGGATCCACTAGGAGGACCAGTTATCGAAAATGAAGCTGCCACTGCCATGATTGAAGTGGAAATAGCCATGGAACATGCTCAGGAGGATGCGGTTAACTTAGAAGACTTGGAAAGACAACTCAACGTTGAGCAGAGGAAAATATATGACGAAGTTACCAACCAAATTGATCATGGATTAAGTCATGAGAAGAAAGAGTGCTCATGTACGTCGTTGAAGCCTGTCCGACTGTACGTGAGTGGAGAAGCGGGAACTGGAAAAAGTTTCCTCATTAAAGCAATTTCATGTTATTTGCAGAAAAGGATTGAGTCATCGCTGTCTTGTGTTGTCACCGCTCCAACTGGACTGGCAGCACATAACATTAAAGGTATTACTTTGCATCGTCTACTGATGCTGCCAGTGGAGCATGATAACAAATTACAATACCACAAGTTATCTGGAGATGCTTGTTGTGAAGTTTCAAGAGTCTTGAGGAAAATGAAACTTCTTATCATTGACGAAGTACGCATGGTTTCCAATGTCATGCTTGCCTTTGTGCATTTGAGAATGCAAGAAGTTCTCAAAACAGAGTATGATGTGTTATTTGGTGGCAAACACATCATTGTTTTCGGTGATCTTCTGCAGCTGACACCAGTGAAAGGACAACCTGTGTTCAAAATGCTCACGCATGAAGATACCAGGAAGTGCCTAGGGAGCATTGGCAACGTCAATATATGGTTAAACTTCAATTATGCTGAACTGCGTGAAAATATGCGCCAGGCGAAGGATGAAGATTACAAGAATATTCTACAAGATGTTAGAATCGGAAAAGTGACCGAGCATGGGAAAGAAGCTTTACATGCACGATTACTGTCAAATTTGTATCCAGAACAAGACGTGGTGCCTGAGAATATTTTTCAGAAAATTACTGAGAAGAAATCTGGAATATGTTTGATGCCAACTCTTGCAGAATGTGCCATCTTCAACAACAAAATGTTGCATTTAGAAAACCAAGAGATTGTGAAACTAGAAGCTATTGACAGAGTAGAGCATATGGGATCAACAATTATTTTGTCTGAGAATTTGAAATCAAAATTGGATTCATTAGAGAAGACTATATCTAAAACTGCAGGTTTTGAAAAGACTCTGAATGTGTGCTTAAATTGCCGTATAATTTTAAGAAGGAATTTACATGTTGAAAGAGGTCTGGTAAATGGATCAATGGGTAATGTTGTTGATTTTTTGAAATACAGAAATAGAGATGGAATTGAATTTTTAAAAATTAAATTTGATGGATTTGAGGAAGTACAGCTAATTGGTCGTTGCCCTGCTAGGTTTTTGCTTGTAAAAGACTTATATGTTCGCCGTAAGCAGTTTCCTGTTTGCTTGGCATATGCGGTGACAATCCATAAATCGCAAGGTTTAAGTGTAGACAGTGCATTGGTGAATATTGGCAGTTCTGTGTTCAAGGAGGGTATGGCATATGTGGAATTGTCACGAGTCAGAACTTTATCGGGATTGTACTTGATTGAGTGTGATGTCACAAACATTTGTGCGGATCTAGATTGTGTTAAGGAATACAATAGGTTAAGAAGAGAGTATGCGCCACATTTGCCTCAATATCCTTTGTTTGAGAAACGTGTGGTAAGCCGGAAACGAAGAAATGTGACCAATAGTAGGGAGGTTGTAGCAAAAAGACGAAAAGTCGATGAACCTGAAATTATAAGCAGAAAGAAAAAGGATTCTGTTGAAGATGTTGTTGGTTTTCAATTTGAAAATAGTTCTGGTGTCACCTGCTATGCTAATGTAGTGGTTAATGTTGTCTTTTCTCTAGAAACTTTAAAACAACAGATTGTGATCAATTCGGATCAAAGTTTTTGCTGCTTGCTGAATTCTGTGTTAGAGAAATGTAGCACTGATAGAACAAAAATAGAAAGTGTGTCTGAAATTCGAAATCTGTTAGACAAGTGTTCAGGTCACACGCAATTCTCTCAAAATATTCAGCAAGATTGTCAGGAGTTTTTAATGTATATGTTTGATGTATTGCAAGATGAAGGTGTAGATGTAGATTACCTGTTTGGCCTTTCTTATCAATGGCAGCATGACTGCGAGAACTGTAGGGTATCAAGTACTACTAGTGTAGACTCAGAAAGATTTATATATTTAACTTTGCCAGACAGTAAATCAGTGTCCTTTAATAAGCTAGTAAAATCAGCCGATCACAACATGGAGTGTAGCCAATGTAAGTCAGCAATGCTGTCCACATTATTTATACGAACATATGGCCAGTATGTCATTTTAATGTTCCAACGATGTAGGCCTGATGGAACAAAATTGACAACTTTAATTAAAAATTTTGTGGCTTCGCAGTTGTCAATATCAGGAAGGACGTTTTTAACTGCAGCAATTATATATCATGACGGTCCTTCAACAACATCAGGACATTACACAGCTTATTTAAAGTCTAGAAACGGCTGGTCATTCTGCAATGATTCTGTTTTATCTTTAAAAAAAAAATTGCCTTTTGACCTTAAAAATTCTTACCTGGTGTTTTTAAAACCAAAATTTTAGGGAAAGAATCTCGGGATCTGCTCTGAGGAATTTCAAGAGGTTCTAATGGCTCCTACACTATTTGGCCTTGAGGATAAGTGTAGTACAGAGTCAAAAGTTACATGTGGAAATGTGGAACATGAGTGAGCAAGAAGGGTGAGATATTACTAGTACAGGATTGTGCAAGTGATCTTGAAAGTTTTCTTTCTGAAAGTTGCGGAAAAAGAATATGACGGGATTTGCATAGAAGAATTTGAAGAGTTATAAATGGCTCTTACCCGATTTGGCCTTGAGGAAATGTGTGGTAGAGAGCGAGAAGTCATTTATTGTATGTAACATATTTGTCAAAACGATGGAGCTTTTCTTTCAGAAAGTGGCGGGCTGAAAATAATAGCAGCACAACAGAGTATAAGCTGTTCATAGGACATCCTTTGACGTCATGGAAAGTAAGTTACTTTTAAGGAGTTCTGATTTCTGATTGGTCATGTTATATGGGTTTTTTAAACACAATCATTTTGATTGTGTTTCTTTTCCCCGCTGTTATATGATGAATACCTTCAACTCACTGTTTTTAGTGACATTTGATACATTCTGAGAACAGCAAAAATAAACCATTTAACATGTTTAATTAATTCTGTACTTTTTGTATTTATGATATACATTGAGAACTGTGCAGGAGGCATGGAGAAACTGAGGCTTCTGTAAGTGTCAAGGTAGGTGAGTAATGTATATTGCTCTGTTGCATACAGTCCTCACCTTCTCCGTACTCTTGGATATGCTAGACTACATCTGCACAATGAGATATCTAAGCTGAGGGAATACAGGTGATGTGATTGTGGAATGAGCAAAAAAAATTGCACGTTTTTCAATTACACTACCTGTGTTTCCTAACATTACGAATCACATTGTGCAGATGAGGTTTAGGCTTGTCCGGGGACACAGAAGAGGTCTGGCCTTTGTTCAAGAGTGTAGTGGACATGACTCACTTCATTGGTAGGTCTGCACATGTATTATCTCTTCTGTACTCTTCAACAAGCCTAAATTTCATCTGCAACCCTGAGTAGGCCTCACCTCAAAAAAACTTCTGTATAAGCCACACCTTATTATCATCCTGAATCAATCATTTAAAATGTTAGGAGCAGATTTATGATGGCCGTGCGCCTCTTTTGCGCCACCGTTGCGTCACTTTTGTGACGTAGCAGCACTGCAAAAGATGCAGCATGTTGCAACATGGGCTTCACTTCATCTGCAACAAGATACCGTCAGTTTAAAATGTATATATTTAGGACTGTGTAGGGGGCATGGAGAAGCTGAGGCTTCTGTAAGTGTCAAAGTTGTTGCATATAGTGCTCACCTTCTGCGTAGACTACATCTGTACAATGAGATACCTAAGCAAAGGAAACACAAGTGATGTGATTGTGGAATGAGCAAAAAAAATTGCAAGTTTTTCAATTACGTTACCTGTGTTTCATAACATTACGAATCACATTGTGTAGATGAGGTTTAGGCCTGTTCAAGGAGATAGAGGAGGTCTGACATTTGTCCAAGAGTGCAGTGGACATGATTCACTTCGTTGGTAGACCTTCTCATGTATTATCTCCTCTGTACTCTTCAATAACTTAAATTTCATCTGTAACTCTGAGTAGGACTCACCTGAAACAAATCTGTGGATAGGCGACACCTTATCAGCATCTAGAAACAATCATTTAAAATGTTAGGGTTAGATTTATGATGGCCGTGCGCCTCTTTTGCGCCGCTGTTCCATCACTTTTGTGACGCAGCAGCAGTGCAAAAGATGCATCATGTTGCAAGATAGGCCTCACTTCATCTTCAACAAGATACCGTCAGTTCAAAATGTATATATTTAGGACTGTGTAGGGAGCATGGAGCAGCAGAGGCCTTTAACTTTATTTCTTTGTAAAATTGGATGATTGTCAATCTTTTCCCTTGTCTTTTCTAATTTTTAAATACATGTTTTAATATTTTTCAAATATTTGTTCTTTCTTTCACAGATTGAAAGTATAAAAATAACAAGTGACTGAGTTAACGATAATTATAAGGTAAATGTTTTGTACTCTTTTCATTACATTTCTATCACATTTAACTTCTATTAGTTTCACTGCTTCATTTCTTTAACCCTCAGTTTCCTGCCTTTGCTACTTCCCTCATTCCTTTTTCTATTACTTACTTACTCTACTCCTTCCACTCCTTTTCTCAGTCCCTCTGTTCTCATAGTTCCTCACTCCTGTTCACTCACTCCTTCTCTATTACTCTCACTATCTCTGACTCATCACTCTTTCACTACTTGTTCATTATGCTTTCTCCCTGTAGTTCAAACACACTAAGGGGCATATTATCAACACAGGTGATAAAATTATCGCAAAAGCGGCTTTATCTGTAGATTTCTGCCGATAAAAGCAGCGATAATTTTATCGCCTGTGTTGATAATATGCCCCTATGTTATTTACATTTCTTTGCTGTTTCAATCATTCCTTTTCTGTCACTTCTTCTTTTCTGCTTTCTGTTTTTTCTCTCTGTTATTCCACATGTTTTAACCTTAGTCACTATCATACATCTTGTTTTATTCCTATTTACTTTTGCTCACTTTTTTCTTAACACTTTCCCTCAGGATTGTTCTTTTAGTCTGGTTACTATCTCTACCTCTCTTTCCACATCCTTTACTGTTTTTCTTCTTAATTTGAACATTCACTCACATTCTCTAAGAAACTCTTGTTTATTATTCTTCTACTCTCCTTTTTTTCTTTCACTTCCTTATCTATTTTGTTTTTCACAATTATACCCACTTACATCTTTTCTTTGGTACATAGATCTATTAAACAGTATCTCTGTGTTACTCCCTCTAGCTGTCTTTCTTTTAACATTACTCTCTGTTTCCTTCTCTTATACTTTCTTTTCTTTTTTTTTAAAAATTATTTTCTGGTTCGCTTCCGGTTCGCGTACCGGCGCGCTAACCGGGAAGCGAACCAAAAGAAATAGAGGTTGCTAGAGTGCTAAACATTCTAGCAATTTTTTATAAAGGGGAGGTAGTTCTGATAACTTTTTTTAAATTGTTTTTGTTGTTTTATATATTTTTTTTTTTTCTGAACATTTTTTTACTTTTTTTGTATTTTTTTGAACGGTTTTATATTTTTTTTGTTTTTTTTGGGGGGGGGAACAAAAATGATTCATTATAAAGGGCTCAACAGGAGCAAAAAAAAAAAAAGATAATTTATTTTCTGGGGCGTTTTGGACAGTTGTGATTTTCATATGCCCTGTTCATTAAAATGACACTCATCTCCCCGTGGCAATTAGTCCCCCACAATAAATACACACCAGCTTGATGTGCTGAAAATTGTTTTGAATATTCAGGACCGTCTCCCTCGCCTCTGGTCCCGAAAAACTTTCCTGTGTTGAGGTGGTGGCTACAGGAGTTCGCGGGTTTTCACGCAAGTCACGCACCTCAGCCACGCTGTAATTTATTGGATGCCACCTTAGCATGTGGCGATGCATTGTATAGTTCCCAAAGCTATATTTTTTATCTGTGCCTCGGGACAGAACCTCTTTACATATCAGGCATGTGACATGACTGGCATTGACTTTTTTTTGCCCTGCTGGAAAGGAAAAAAATTGCCATATGAAATGGTTCTTATGGTGGGATTTCCGGGGCTGTTCAGGCAAGAATACTCTTTCCTCTTCCTCTTCTTCCTCCTCTTCCTCAGGGTTGGGAAGGAACTGGGTAGTTGGTCCTCTCTTCCTAGGAGGTGGTGGTGGTGGTGGGTATGCACCAGCTGAAGCTCCAACACTTGCCATTGCTAAGTGATGAAACAAGGTCGTCCTCTCACAAATATGAAAGTCAGAGTGAGGAAACAAGGAGGGGTTTTCATCATTTGGGAAAAAAATAGTTCTAAACCAATGAAAAGTGTTATTTTTAGGTCACATGACCTAGCCTTACATCATTAGGAAACGAAAAGTGAAATGAACCAATGAAAAGTTTTATTAACAAGTCACATGACCTGTTATGCTTACGTTACGCGCTCCGCGCCGCGCCCCGGATCGCTTCCGGGAAGCTGCGCTTCGCGCCTCACTTCGCGCACCGGAGCACTTCCGGGTGCGCTAACGCGGCGCGTCATATGACGCATTACGCGACAACGCAATACGTCGCGGTTACGCGACGCGTCACGATGTTGTTTTCTAACGCAGCAGTTGCGCAAACAGAACGTTTACTGGTTCGCGGAGCGAGTCGCGGCACCAAATTGAGGTAACGGGAAGCTACCCAGTTCGCGGAAAGAAGAATACATTTTAAAGCTTTTGATATTTGCTATTAAAAAAACATTGAAATTCACTGAAAAAACCATAGGTTATAGACCATATATAGTTAGGAATTAGCATTTACAAAACCTTGAAAATTCACTGAAAAAACCATAGGTTATAGACCATATATAGTTAGGATTAGCATTTACAAAACCTTGAAAATTCACTGAAAAAACCATAGGTTATAGACCATATATAGTTAGGAATTAGCATTTACAAAACCTTATTTTACTCACACAAAACCATTGAAATTCCATATATAGTTAGTTGCACTAACTATATATCGCGCACCCGCAATCCACTGCTGATGATGTCACATATTACATCATTCATGACATGGTCAGTGACATCACTGATGACATCTCAAATGACATCACTGATGACATCACTGATGACATCATCCAGTGACTGTGTGTTTCTGTAAAGTTTAAATATGTTTTACATATTGAAGAATGAGTGGATGTATAAGTGTCTGGATGAAGGATTTAGTAGGTGCGTGACTGACTGTATGAGTGAGTGAATAAATGTGTCTTACTAAATGCATGGGTTAGTGACTAAACTGTCTGAATGTGTGCATCAGTATGTCTGTTGTGGTGTAAACTCCTGCATGTGTTGATCATTAGCTATACGAGAGGCTATATGTGTTATTGATTGGTTGCTCAAGTATTTGTATGGGAGATTGAGTGTGTGTGGGGGTGGCTGGGAGGTGTGTGACTCTGTGCATAGATGTGTGAGCAGTTGATTCACTAGGTGTATGAGTTCAAGAGTGCATGTGGAAACAGCTACATGGGCGGTTGACTGTGTGCATGAGTGTATTGATGAGTGAATGGATATCTGAATGCTACATGTCATAGTAAGTACATATGTAAAACACAGTACATGTGAGAGTTGGCATATATAAATAACTGTGCATGAGAGCCAGTGAATGTGTGAGTGGCTGTATGGAACATTGTGAACTTGTATCAGGGATTGTAGAAGAGAGTAAATATGTGTTAGTATATGTTTGAATAAGTAAGGTGTGTATAATTGTATAGTTGAGGAAATGGAGGTGAGATTGTTTCTTTGCATGACTGACTAGGTGTGTGAGTAACTCCATGGATGAATGACAGTGTGTGAGTGTCTGTATACACTGAGTGTATCTAAGGTTATATTAGAGTCTGAAGAGGTTCATCGTATTAGCACAAGAATGATGTCATCAGTGATGTGATCAATGATGTCAAATGATATGTCATCAGTGATGTCATCAGTGATGTCATTTGAGATGCCATCAGTGATGTCATCAGTGATGTCATCAGTGATGTCATTTGAGATGTCATCAGTTATGTCATCAGTTATGTCATTTGAGATGTCATCAGTGATGTCATCAGTGATGTCATTTGAGATGTCATCAGTGATGTCATCAGTGATGTCACTGACCATGTCATGAATGATGTAATATGTGACATCATCAGCAATGGATTGCAGGTGCGCGATATATAGTTAGTGCAACTAACTATATATGGAATTTCAATGGTTTTGTGTGAGTAAAATAAGGTTTTGTAAATGCTAATTCCTAACTATATATGGTCTATAACCTATGGTTTTTTCAGTGAATATATATATATATATAAAATGCAATTTGAAAAATCTAATAAGAACATACAACATATTTAATATTATTATGTTTAACAACTTTTATAAATTATTTGAATAATCATGCACTATTTTTCGTTAAAATACAATTACATTTTTCAAAATAATTTAATGCATCACTTTTAAGTATCATTAATACAGTGATCCTTGAAGCATCGTGAAGTTAAGAAATATTCACCTATAGAACAGGTGAGTAACACTTTCATAGTTCTTGTCATTTAATAGATTAATCAACAAGAAAAACAGCCATAGTCCCTATCATGAGCATCTCCTGTCCATGAATACCTTCTGAGTAGCTGCCTGTTATGACTAAGTTAACATAAAACTTGCAAACCTCTCTGACTAACTTCATTCTGCTGAGTATTTTATTTGAGAACCATCTCTTGTTCCAGTCAAAATGCATCCTCTTTTTCCTAAAAAGAAGACAGTCACCTCCATCAAACACCTAAACATCTACCCAATAACCATCTGGCCTTGATGTAGCAGTAAAACAGAACAACCAACTATCCCTCCTCTTTTCTGAAGCCACCTCAAAGTACTCTCAAAGTCTCTTAAGTCTTATAACTCTTTCCCCCACACATACAATATTGTGCATCTGCAGGAGCTTTTGATGTTAAATATTGGGAATGTAACAGATGGAGAAACTCTAAAATGGTCACAAGAGAATTTGCTCTTTTGGACAGGCTGAGATTACTTTAATTTAACTAAGTATATTGAATTTCTTATATAGATGAGTGGCTATGCACATTTGTATTTTTGTCATGTTCCTGGTTGCCTGAATTTGTCTTTAATTTAAGGATGATCTTTTTAACAGAGTTTCTGAATTTGTAATGCTTCAGGGTCCTTGGGAGAGGTGCTGGTTTGATGTTTGATGTTTGCAACTAACAGCTTTTTGTAACTAACAGCTTTTGTGGCAATCATCATTATTCATAGTATAGCTCATCAAGGGAACCCAATCTTTCAATACCCCATGTTACTCTTGACCACACTTTACCTGAGCTTGGCATGTGGCTCCAAAACATGGACAGGTTCAGGTGTTTTAGGCATTCCTATATTATTCTAGGCAATGTCCATTTCTACATGTAAAGATAGGTGTCCATGACTGATAAGAAGCTACCCCATGCCATACTAAAATCAACATTTAGGGTTCAATTATGAGTTTGCTGGTCTGCAGACTGCCATACCGGAGGTGGTGATGCAATGGCAGCGAGTGCGGTGGCCCTGCATGCCCTATAACGAGTTGTGATGTCAGCCAATCTGAGCACTGCAGCTTCTCTGTCAACAGCGCCAGTGCCCACACAGGGCGGCGGTGGCAGTTGTGCGAAATCTGGCTCTGGGTGGCACAGACCACCACTCAAACCTCCTGGCCTATTACAAGTTGCATTTCAGCTGGCAGAAGTGATGTGAGCCAACCTCCACACAAGATGTGGCAGAAAGGAAGGGAAATAACGACAAAACTCACCTTAACTCTCCTCAAGAAGTTCTCAGCCACTGTGGAGGCCATCCTACCCTCTCAGGGACTCAGGGACAACCAGTAGAATAACAAAATATCAGACATGCGTATGCAATGGTCATGTGTATTTTCAGAAAGCAGGCGGCACACACACCACATGGATGTCATCTACAGGAAGTAGTTGCAAGATACACACTGCTCAATGGGTACATCTCTGTGCAGAAACATGCCAGTGGAAGAAGGGCAAGGTAGGAGTGATAGACCCTGGCTACGCCCAAATACCTCATGTAAACCAACACAGTGCCAGGTCACATACATACATACATTTTGTACACTTACAACATTTCACATCAACTAATATGTCTTCTCGTCCACTGGAACTCCAGAACTGGTGCCAAGGATAGACCACAATAAACCCTTTGAAAGTAACTCCAATGTGATTGAAACATATTCAGGTGTAGCAGCACGTACTGAAGGAACCCAATGTCACCTTTACCATTGAATGAAATGAGTGGAACAATGTATGATCAAATGTTAGAATTATTAAAAAAACAAATCAATAAGATCAATGGCCAGGCCAAAGTCCAGATGTGGAGTAGCACATTACTGTACCATGACACTTGCCATCATGAGACTGCCCTCAAAAAGGGGCATCTACTGGGCAGGACAGGCACCTCAAAAATAATAAACTAGGAGGTGCTGGGGTCAGTATTAGGAGGGTATGGTCCACTAAGGAAGAGGGGTCAGTGGTTGGGATAGAGGCAAAGTCAAGGGGTACCAGTGGGACATCCATGGGAGCCAAGGCAGGTGGGATGACAATAGGTGGGCTTTGGGAGATAGAGGGAGTGTATGTCACTGTCATGGGTGTGCCTGTGGATGGTACTGGTGTTTTGGTGTCTGGTGTTGGTTGTGTCTGAGCTTTGTCTGTTCAAGTGTGCTGTGTGGGTATGTGTGTGCTGCTGGTGCTAGTGGAGAGGGTCTACTCAGTGGGTGTTTGCATGGATGTCTTTCTGCGTTTGTGGTGTGGTGCTAGTGGATATTGTTGTGCCTGCATGCTTGCATCTGTATAGCTTTGGGACAGGTATGAGTAAAGGGATTTAGCTTTGGGAAGTAGCTCAAGGTGTGGTGGAAATCTTGGCATGGGAAGGAGGTTGCTGTCAGTGAAGAGACCAGAGCCAGAAATGGGCAGACATACCACTGTGAATGCCTCACAGGAACTCAACCATCTGGGCAATCACATTGGACTGACCCTAGAGGGTCCTCAGTCAAGCATTCTGTCCAAAAGAGATACATATTAGGAGGTCAATAGCCTCCCCACTCAGGGCAGCATGGGGCACAGGGCAAGGGCTGAGGTACCTGTACCGAAGGGGACTTTCCACTTCATACAGGAGCAGAGGACAACTTGGTGGAAAGAAGCAGAGAGGGTGTAGAAGGGGGTAGACAATGATGGTGTAGTCACTGGTCCTGCGGTGTCCACCACCATCATAGAGTCATCACAGGAGGTTGACTTAGAAGTTGACTCTGGCCAGATGCTACCCTTACGTCACTGGCTACTTCTCTGCTAGCCTTGTTCACTGCTGAAAAGACAGTGCAAATTCTTGAAAACATCTGAATAAATCCATGATTTTCAGCTAAGCCTCTTGCAGGATAATAGAGGTATCGCCTGTGACCTGATGAGGAGGCACATGATTTTACACAAGATTTTTAGGCACACACAATGAAGGAGCATATCAGTGTCCCAGCAACCACATCGGTCCACAAAAATCCTGTATGTCACTCACTAAGGCATGTTTTCAGTTATTCCATGCACCTTTAGAGAACAAGTGGACTCATCCGTTCCACACACAGACACAGCAATGCTATCAAGGATCAGTCTGTTGTACAGAAAGAAATGTTTACAAACAATCCCTGACATTGCCACTGCAGAAGTAGAAGAGTGAAGAGTGTAACTCGCATTTTTTTAAAAACACTCACCCATGTCTACACACTCTTGTGCATCTATACACAATATCCTGCACACAGAACAGAAGTAACACGGTCTGATAAACTTTGGATATTTACCTATAATGTGGAAGAGCCACGCCCTCATTCTACATATTGACCACATGTCCTTGAACTTGCACTTCTGCAAATGTAACTCTTCAAAGATTCTTGGAAGCTGTTTATGAAATAGTCTATAGAGAAATACAGATGACATAAGTGTTGAGTCATCTTCGCACAAGGCTGGACACACCCCATGAAACTAGGTAAAGTTTTGTACTTCCGAATCCTATCTGTACTGTATGCCATCTTGCAAACAAGAGCCTTGTGCATCAAGGTCCACTGTACTGGTGAACTGTCACCCCAGACACAAATAATAAACTTGCTCAGTGTGGGAAATCTGTCACACACAACAACAAACATGTATCAGTGAGGTGTCACTGTAACTTACAAAATGAATGTGGATTCAATAAACTTTGGATGTGGACCACACGGCAGGAACAGAAAAAATGCAACTATGTCAAAACCTACACATGAAACAATGCCTCCCAATAATTAGGACAGGAGTCATCTACATCTTCGCAGATAATTCTTCTGCTAGTTACAGGAGGAAAAGGTTAAAGTATAATGAATGACTCAGCATGACAGTCAACCCCTCTAAGCTGCTGGTTGGCCCTCAACTGCCCAGATCAGGGTAGGCCACCGGCAGGATGAAACCCAATAGGGGACTCATCTTCTGGTGTGCGCCCCTATGACAAGGGAGGACTTCCCTAGCTGAACCTCAGAGATGGTGTAGCTGGTATGTCTCAAGACCTTCTTCAGCAGTGGCCACTGCATGAGCAATAGATCCCAAAGGACTGCACACTTCAGGCAATGGCTTTCCATATAGCCTGCTTCTGATGGGTGTTGACCTCTGTAAATACAAGACATGGCGCAAAACATCATAACTACAAAGCATATTGATTCATGTATGGCTCACTCACATATTGGAGGCATGTCACTAAACATCACATCTGTACTCCCCACATGCTACTAATCACTTCATAATATATGTAGACACTGGTATTCATGGGGGTATTATCCTCAATGCTCAAAGTATAACACACTGTCAAACATAGGACACATAACACATTTTGGTCTGGCCAATCACAATTTTACCCTGCCGTAAAGTACAGTGGCACACCTCAGACCATTCTGACCTCTTCAATGTGAATGCAGTTGGGCATGATTGCAAAAACAGTATCACCACCTGAAACATCAACAACATTAACTGGTTAAAAAAGCCTTGCACCGGGGGCACAGGTTTACACTGAACACAAAGGCATCATTGAAATGCTTCACATATTGTGGGCAAATAGAAATCACTCTGTTGTCCCCTTGCCATGTGGACAATAGCAAAGAATCACAGTATTTGTATCACAGATCTGGATGTGGTCCAACTCCCTTTACGCAACATATATCCAGCCACATGTGGTACATATCCAAGGATGACAACAACTAACTTCACTATAGCAAGTCAGAAATGCTACTTTTATTTGCTGCAGACTTACTAACTAACGTTTATACACACAAGAATATGTTTCATGAGCAGCAGATTTACACCTGAATGTTTGGACCTAGAAATAGGAACTTCTACAAACCAAATAACACACTAGTGGAAGTAAATGACCTCAACTCATGATGTCACAATCATGCACAGTGTAGGACACCTCAAAAAAAGTTCTAGCACAGGGCATGACCTCAGCCAACATACAGTATGTACAAGATGCACAATCATTCACAACAGAGTAGTGGTAGAACAAACTCACTAAACCATCAACTGGACCCCAGGGAGCAAAGTATTGGACTCACGTTGGCATGCTATAGTGACTGTGACTCACAGCCTTTGGCATAAACATAAGGGGCACAAGTTTGCAAGAACCCTTGCCTTCAACACCGTGCATACAGTCAAAATGCATGTACCACAAATTCACAACACTCTATAACAGAATGTTTGGCATGGAACCAGGCCATATGTGACATCAGCTTTATGTCACATGATGAGGGAGTATCAGTATATCGATGTGCATGCTGTCACAACCACTGTATGTAGGTGTTACAGAAGACTCACTTTAACCTTACTTGTTCATCACAGGACACATGCACAGCACTTACACTGAACATAGAAATATCCAGCAACCATCACCATGATCTCAAAACACAAATGTAACTGTCATGTAGTTTCCACCAGTCTGTAGGAACATAGCATTACAAAGACACTTATACTATGGGGGTGGTGCCAGATTGATTCCAGGCACTCTAGCAGGATATTTTGCCCAGCAGACCAGCTAGCTCACAGTACCACGTTAGGGTCCCTAACTTGGACGGGGCGGGAATGGTATGAGCCAAATACTGGATATGACAAGCCTCAAGACCCAAGACTCATATGAATTGATTTAGGATCCTTTTCCTCTTATACTCCTGCACCATCATCCACTTACAAATATATAATGGAAACAGAGGCTTTTAGGCATAATTGTATTAGAACAAAGCTTACCAATGCATGATACATGTTTTGTCACAATCACTGTAGGGAGGCATATTAAACAGTTCAAATACACACAAAATAAGAACTTCAGAAACAGTTACACCACAGTGCTAAGGCAGTACAATGATGAAGATATATGCAAATTAAGACATCAAGATACAACTATAATGCAGTCCATGATCTACATAAGTAGAAAAAGTATATGTGTAATGCAATAATGCCTTCACTTGTGAAACAAGCATTGACCTGCTGGGTGAGGACATAATTACACGATTTGGTCATGAACTGGACACCCCACATGGACAAATTCTAAACATGCCTCTTTAAGTCCCAGCATGCAGGGTTCCTATAGGGTTAGCAGAAGTATCTCCAGTTCCCAAATACCAGAATGGATTGTTCATGTACAATGGCAATGTTCCCTGCATAACATTTGAAACCAGCATCCTTTGTTGACTTGTAGATAGTCACGTCACCTCTTAGGTGTAACATGGATTGACATCTGTACAGTCATTTTCAAGTGGTACAGAACGCCGCTGCCAGGGCAATCTTTGGCCTTGGTAGGCGCTCCAGGGCCTCGGGCTTGCTGGCAACTTTACATTGGCTTCCTATCCGCAAGAGGATCGCCTTTAAGGCGCTGACCTTGGCCTACAAAGCTCTTCACAAGGAGGGAGCCAAGTACCTCCAAAAGAGGCTGGTCTTTTATCATCCGACCAGGTCTCTGAGGTCGGAAGCCCTGTACCTTGCTGTTGTCCCCCGGGTAAAGAAAGCGCGCCTCGGAGGCCGCTCTTTTGGACTGTTGGCATCTCAGTTGTGGAACTCTTTACCACTGGCCCTGCGGGGAGCCACCAGTCTACTGGCTTTTAGGAAAGGCCTTAAAACTTGGCTGTTCACTCAGTAGCCGGTCTTCCGTGAATCTTTGGCCCACTCTTCTGTTAGTTTTTTTATCTGGTGTTATGTTAGTATGTTGCAGTTTTGTCTCTTTCTCCAATAAAGCGCCGGGACACTCTCTTTGAGTAGCCGCGCGCTATAGAAATAAACAATTAACATAACATAACATAACATAACATTTTGAGGCCACATGTGCAGTGTTCAAAGATTTGGTAAATAGTTAGGCAAAGCAAATGATGATTGAGAAGTTGTCTCAGAGGCAAGAAGTTGGCATTGTCATGTATGCAGGTATGTTTACATAAGTCATAGGTGATTCTAACAAAGATGCACTAGAAATATAGGGTCCGATTACGATGTCCGTTGTAAAGCCTTCGACCTTAGGTCAGAATCATTATGACCGACAACATCGGTTTCCATTACTATTGGCTGAATACGATACAGCCTGTCAGAATTGAAAAAAGCTGGTAATTCCAGCTAGCTTCAGAAGGGCTCAAGCAGCCCGTTGACCAATCCATATGGACATAGGTTTACGCCATCTGGATCATGATGCATGGTTTCCAGCAGAATTTCCCTCCCGTCCTTTCCTTCATGGAAACCCTGTTGGAAAGCATGTTTGGGGGCCCTTAGCAAGGCCCCCTTGCCCTTGCCACCTCCAGTAGGGGGCCAATGGGGCATCTATGGTGCCCCCTGTTACTCCCTGCACTTTGTGGCAAGTACCTTGAGGTACATGCGATAGGGTGAAGGAACTAACACAATCTCCCATTTCTCTACGGGAGCTTCACAAGCTCCTATAGAGCAATGGGAGAATGTGACTGCAACATGTGCAGTCGCATCATAATTAGGAGATTGGGACTGCCACCCGGAGATCGGTTTGACCTGTTTCCGCCACGGTGGCGGTTGGAGGTAACATTGACCGGCATTGTTATACTCCTCTAAGTTTGGAGCATTAGTGCATGTACCTAAGTGACATACATGAAGCACAATCCTCAGAATAAGGGAAGACTAAAATGAGCCCTCTGAGAACATAATACTAACATCACAATTTTAGTTATAAGGACAATAATAATAATAATAATAATAATAATAATATCCACATTTGTAAAGCGCACAATCACCCGTGAGGGTCTCTAGGCGCTGGGGGCCGTCGGGAAGATTAAGCGAGCTATTGCCCAGAGTCACATGGTGCTGGGCTAATCTGCCGCCAGTGCCGGGGATCGAACCGTGATCCCCAGATTCCGGAGTCAGTCGCCCTGGCCGCGGCGCCACACCTCTTCCTCTTTCTTCTGAAAAAAGTTGTAGGATTTACCACCCTCAGAAAGCAATGCGGATTAGCATATTTGCAAAAAAGAGTTATTAAAAAAGTTTTCAAGTAAGGTGAAAAAGACGACCATGCTACGTGAAAGTCAAAGCACACAGGTAGACGTGTGAGACAAGAACATGAGTCCTTCTGAAGTTCGTGTAGGACATCACTTAGTTCAAATGAACAGACAGGAACAAAAAGATAGGTAGAGCCTACATTTCAGGGGTTCCCGGTGCTAGATGCTACAATGTTGGTGGCATCAAACACAGACGGTGCTCCCAGAGTTGCAGCTCCAAGAAAGTTCATAGAGCAAAGATGTTCCCATCCAACCCCCAAAGCAGCCGCTGGGGGACCTATTACAGTCTGAAGAAGTTCCACAGACATATCACTGGGAGCAGCCACATCATAGGATGTCTCAAAGAATCAGCAAGGGGGGTTCTGGGTAGGAAAATATTGGGGAACCCAGGCAAGCCATGCCTCGCTGGACACGGCCGGGTGTCTAATTTTCAGAAATATGTGGGTTTGTAAGTTTCCCAAGATTGCCGCCGAGCCCGGGGCCAAACCCCAGGTGACCCCCCTTGCAAATCCAGGTTGTTTTGTGATGTCTCCTCAATACGTTTTGGCCCCTTGCCTGTCGCGGGTACTTGACCCACCCACACGAGTGAGGTACCATTTTTATCGGGAGAAATAAGGGAATGCTGGGTGGTAGGAAATGTGTGGATCCACATAGATTCCACAACTTTCCCACACAGAAATTTGAAAAGAAAGTGATTTTTAAGCTATATTTGAGGTTAGCAGGGGATTCTGGGTAGGGGAACATTGGGGGACCCATGCAAGCCATACCTTGCTGGACTCCCCTGAGTGTCTAGTTTTCAGAAATGTGTGGGCTTGGTAGGTTTTCTAAGATGACCTCGAGGAGTCCAGCGATGGAACTTGGGGAGTGTAGGTGTCTGTTGTAGGTGGATAGGGAAAGAGTTCCATTCCTTGTCCACGAGGAGGGAGAAGGTGCGTCCTCCTGTTCCAGTATTCCTGATGCATGGTACCATTGCACGGGAGAGCTGGACTCCCTATTGCAGGAAACCCACCTTACTTGTACTGAGGTAATTGACCCTCAAAGAGGTGGATGGGTCAGAGGCATTCTATGACTTACCAAGCCTTTGCCAGAGGAGTTTTTCTATGGGTAAGACAAGGGATACCCTTCAAGAAAACCACAGAGTTTGTAGCCCTAGAGGGTAATTATGTGATCATTACAAGGAGGTTTCTTTGTGAGCTTTCTAGGGTTTTGTTACCTTACCTGGATCAGGCAATATTACTGGGTGGGAATTTTTACTGCATTGCATACCCTGCATTTGATCGTTCTAACCCAGCCCTGGGAGATTCCCCAGTAACCCGGATGGCTTTTATCCTTCCTAGTTGCTAACAACGGTGGGGACAGGTAGACTCTTGGAGGTGAATTCACTATGTGACCCGAGACTATACATTATATTCAGGCTTGCACAACCTCCATGTTCGACTTGATTCCTTTTTAGGTACTCAGACTATTCCTGGAACAATTCACGGGGTAGTATATTTGTGCCAAATGGCTTCAGATCATAATACAGTGTTACTCTCTATGAATTGGGAATGCGAGTGCCCTTGCATCCCTGACTTGTGATTACAGGTTGAGGCATTAGATTACCCAGTGATCCATAAAAACATTGGCAAGGCCAGAAGTGTGTATTTGTAGAAAATGCCAGATCTGCCTCATCCCTTTTGATTGAGAAGGATGCATTTAAAACTGTAATCAGATGTTGTTGGATTGCAAAAGTGTTTGGGGTGCGACTTGCACTAGTAGGTGAGGTGGAAAACCAATAAAGGGCTCTGCGATAAAAAAAAATGGAGACCAGGAAATCCAGCCCTTAAGCACCCATTGCTTTAGGTAAAAGACTTATTGGAACTCCAAGTTGAGAGACTGCACAGTTTTTGCTACAGGGAGTATTTGACTCGTGCCCACGCAGAGCACAATAAAGCAGGTAGCTTATTAGTGAGGCTCATTACCCAAAAAATAGGTGAGCCATGATTTCAGAGCTAGAATCAGACACTGATTAACCTTTATATATAAATATACAGGGTGTTCAGTTCCTCAAGGTAGACAAAACAAAAGGGATATTAGTGTTGCAGATATAAGGGAATATGCACCAATAGGAGCAAGTGCCCTCACACAGTCTGAAAGGTGTCATGCTTCATTATTGGCCTAGCTCCTCATTGGGCCAGCCCTGCAATGCCCAAAGGGCACACACTAGGGGGCTCTTTGCCAAAGATCTTCTTATAGCTGTGTGGTGACTTGGGAGGGTGAAGTGGGGGTGTGTGGGATTTTTTGTGTGAAGTTTGGTGTTGCAAAAGTGGGATAACATAGGTCTAGTAATGTGTTGTGTCAAAGCCTTCATTGATTGGACTCAGTACCCTAGTTAACAAATGTGGTGCTTATGTAGGATACAATGATCCTAATGAGCAAAGTGCATGATTAATTAAAATTATGTCAATATGTTTCTTGCCTATGTCTGTCCAGGTGGATCAAATGGTAATTATTCAGGATCTAACAAAAATAATAACCAGGACTACTTTATGACTAGATTTAAAAAAGGTGCAATGCATTAAAGTAATCTGTCATATATCATGTGGTCACAGTATTTTTTTTTTACCTGGGCTTAGATCATACCCCGAGAGGTTGTAGCAGAAATAAGTGCGTATTAGCACCTGAGACACGATGCCGGATCTGCCGTGAGACCTACCCCGGCTCTGCTTCCTTGTTATGTAGGCAGACTGACATCAATACTAAATTCCCGAAATATTATGCATCCTTCTATGTTCAATAACAAAAGATACCACCTCAGACTATTGAAGACTTTTTGATACTGGTGCACCTACAAGTGCTCCCACAGGAAGATGCGGACTGGTTAGGGGATGAAATCACTATAGAAAAGGTAAGAACTTCCATCAAAAATATGGCATGCTGGAAGGTTCCAGGAGCTGATGTTCTAACTGTGGAGTTCTTTACCACCTAAAGGAACACCTTGGCACAGAAATTAGTAGAACTTTACTCTGCAGCTTAAAAATCTGGCCATCTTACGGTAACTACACCTGAACCTCTGGTTATCCCACTACTGAAATTAGGTCACTCTCCCATCAATGTCAAATTCTATCATGCTTAATGTGAATTACTATATTCTTAGTAGAGATAGTGACCTGTCTCCTGCCCCACATGCCTACTTTTAAACATACGGATCAAATGGGATTTATTTCTGGATACAATACAGTGCTTAATTTCACTACTAGATGAAGATATCTTGGCTAAGTGAACAGCAGCTGTTATGGCAATAGATATAGAGAAGGCCATTGAGTTGGGACTTCCCGTATGGAGTAATGGTTTGAAAGGGATTGGGACCAGAGTTGTTACACTGGATAAGACTTCTCTACATGGGTTTCACTGCGCAGGTTTGCCTTGGCAGAACTAAATCTGATCCATGTGAGGTGGGACGTGGAACCAGGCAGGGATGTCCATGCTCCCCATATTATTTGGCAATGCAATGGAGCCTTTGGCCAACGGTGGTCGCACAGGGGATTTTATTGTGGTTTCGAGGTTTTTGGGGAACATCCTTATACAGAATTATATGCTGATGGTATTCTGTTGTTTCTTCAAAATATTGGAGTTGGCTTTCCCAGCGCAATAGATTTGCTGGAGTGCTTTGGTGCAGGCTTGGCCCTTCACATTAATTGGCAGAAATCCCACCTGTTTCCACTCTGTGGGGATACTTCTCCTCCCCAGAACCAATTTGGACTTGCCTGGATCCCTGCATGTCTGAAATATTTGTGAGTTAACATATATCATAACCATCCAGTTCTATTGGATTGTAATGTTGGAGCAGCAGTTAGAGCGCTTTAAACTAATATAACAATGTGGATGTCTTTGCCAATATGGCTAGAAGAATAGTGGTGGCTAAGATGGTGGTGCTTCCAAGTTTGCCTTATTTTTCCCCTGCTCTGCCACTGATGGTGCCTTGCAGGCTGTTCCGAGAGCTGGAGTCACTGCTATTAGAGCCGTTCTGGGGGACTGGAGGACACAGAGTATCACTTGCTAACTTGCAGCCCTGTAGTGGAAGGTGGGTTGGCAGCTCCACAGCTATAGACGTTCTCCCAGTGGATTTTAGTGGATTTAATATAGGTTGCACCCAGAAGCGGATGTTATCAGTTTGCCTTCTGACTTAACGGACTAATCACAGGTACTCTTGGTTTTCCAGAGGCGACTACATGTTGCCTCTCAGGAGCTCCTGATGGTACAGCAGTGCTGGCGTCTATGTCTGAAGAAAACTCACATCCCTGAGCCCTACTCACCAGAGCTGCCATTAAGGTGGTTGAAGATTGAGGCTCATGAAGGGGCTTTGATGGGATTGCAAGGAATGTGGGGAGGACTGCTTATGGGATAAATTGGATAGGACAGCTGTTTAAAGATGGATAATAGCACTCATTTGAAGACTTGGTGGAGTATTTCTGAATTTTGATGCACCGGGCAATTTATTTTATTTATTCATTTATTTATTTAGACATTTATAGAGCGCTCAGCTACCCCCAACGGGGGTGTCCCGGTGCAATGGTAGTCACGGTTAGGCAACATTGGGTAAATGGAGAATTGGAACCTGAAAAGCGTTAATTCAGTCAATGGCTCTGTAAAGCGGTGGGTTGTGTAAAAGCGGTCACATCAGTAAATCAATCCATACGAGCTAAAATTCTAATTAGCCTTACAGGTTTAAAAGTTAAATGAGAGACATATTTAGAGCTAGAGATCACTGATGCGGATTGGGAGAAGCACATATAGCCACTGTCTCTCTAAATGCCAGATTTAAATGAATTATTTTTTAGTTTTGGCATACAGCTTATTTTACGCCTGGTAAGATCAATAGGTTTCATGCAGCTGCTGCTGCAGCATGTGCAATATGCGGAGCAGAAATGTTCCATATGGTATTGTCCTCCGCTTCTCTATCGTAGGTTACTGGTAGGAGGTAGTGGACTGTGTTAATGATATCACACAGTGGGTGGTCCCTTGTACACCACTGGCCTGTCTTCTTGGGTTTTACCCATGCGCTAAAAAGTGTAAAACCACTACTAAATGTATTGATTTGGTACTAATTATTGCAAAACGAGAATTGACAATGCATTGGAAATCTGCTGGGGGACGACAGGTGCTTAAAGGGTAAGATGAGCTGGTTAAATAGGCAAAGTTTGAGAGTGCTGTTTTGTTTTGTCAATTGAAGAGAAGGAGGGGAAATATTGATAGAGCTTAAAGCATTATAACAATTAGTAGATAACCCTCGGGCTCCGGATGTTGGCTCAGATACTACTGACAGCTCCCATCCTTTGCCGGAGGATTCAGAGGGTGGAGGTAATTGACTTTGCGTGGGAGGCTTTGGGTGGGATTTGAACCTACAGCGGGGAGCTCAGCCTGACAGGGGACTATGGAACTCTATAACAGAAGAGCTTGGTAAGAGATAACTATAGGTGGGGTGTTGCTTGTTGTTGTTTGTTAGTAATATGTTATGCATTTGGGCTGCACAAGTTTGAAAGATGTGTACTTCTTTAACCTGCTTCACTCTGTACTGCTAGGCATAGATCATTGCCAGTTTCTGATGAGCTGTGACTTGGTCAGGCTGCTACATCACATCTTTAACTTGCTTTACTCTGTACTACTACAGGTAGATCTTTGTCTGTTTCTGATGTGTTATGCCTGGCAGCTAATTTGAAAACAATATATTGGTGTTTACACCACATGAATCAAGCATTAGTATTTATTATAAAAGGATGTGATAAAGTTGGGAAATATTCATCAATGATATCCAATGTCCCTCATATATATAACTTCACCCCTGCAGTACTATGAAACATAATTAAAACTTGGTAAACAAGAAAACATAAAGAGATATTTGTAGAAAGAACTTTGGCCCTAAGGGCACTCATTAGGTCATGCTTCCTTCAAACAATGGGTGTGTCCCAAATATTATTATTAATGGCGAAATAAAAGAGGCACTCTTTTCAAAGAAAAGAAAACTGGCTGATGACTCCAACCCTTTCCACAGAGGTGTGCTTTGGTGGGTGTGGGTTTTAAAAGGCAATCACACCTGCCAGGGAATCTCTCCCCTGCAGGTGATATTTCAGAGCCCCTATATAAACTCCATAATAACTGCATACATGTGTCTTGGTATTTTGTATTAAACTAATATTTACTATAAATTATTCTTTAAATAATATGGGAAGTGGCTTTCTTATAAGCAACTCAGAAAATAAAATCAATTAAAGGGTGAACATTTGATACACCTCAATCATATTTCTTCATGCGTCCATAAATAACTGATCTGAACACTACCTATATAATGATTAGCTGACTTATTGCTTCATTACTTTGGAAAATGATTATTCTGAGTCATCTGAAGATATCCCTTATACTATTGGGGAATGACTTTGAAGCGCTATCTTTCATCCTTCAAGCAATGAGAGCATCAGCCATGCCACACTCAATCACTCTTATATTTGATGCCTTCCCAGATATTATGGACTGTGAGCAAATTGTTCATGTTCAGCTCCTTTACTTGCTAAAGAGTGTGGTAAACAATGCGTGTGTTCAGCAGTTGCTTCTTTGTGTGTCTATTTCTTCCTACATGGACACGTGTGTGATTATTTACTTGCTAAAGAGTGTGGTAAACAATGCGTGTGTTCAGCAGTTGCTTCTTTGTGTGTCTAGTTCTTCCTACATGGACACATGTGTGATTATTTACTTGCTAAAGAGTGTGGTAAACAATGCGTGTGTTCAGCAGTTGCTTCTTTGTGTGTCTAGTTCTTCATACATGGACACATGTGTGATTATTTACTTGCTAAAGATTGTGGTAAACAATGTGTGTGTTCAGCAGTTGCTTCTTTGTGTGTCCATTTCTTCCTACATGGACACTTGTGTGATTATTTACTTGCTAAAGAGTGTGGGAAACAATGCGTGTGTTCAGCAGTTGCTTCTTTGTTTGTCCATTTCTTCCTACATGGACACTTGTGTGATTATTTACTTGCTAAAGAGTGTGGTAAACAATGCGTGTGTTCAGCAGTTGCTTCTTTGTGTGTCCATTTCTTCCTACATGGACACTTGTGTGATTATTTACTTGCTAAAGAGTGTGGGAAACAATGTGTGTGTTCAGCAGTTGCTTCTTTGTGTGTCTAGTTCTTCCTACATGGACACTTGTGTGATTATTTACTTGCTAAAGAGTGTGGGAAACAAAGCGTGTGTTCAGAAGTTGCTTCTTTGTGTGTCCATTTCTTCCTACATGGACACTTGTGTGATTATTTACTTGCTAAAGAGTGTGGTAAACAATGCGTGTGTTCAGCAGTTGCTTCTTTGTGTGTCCATTTCTTCCTACATGGACACTTGTGTGATTATTTACTTGCTAAAGAGTGTGGTAAACAATGCGTGTGTT
Source organism: Lissotriton helveticus (assembly GCF_964261635.1). Classification (NCBI taxonomy): domain Eukaryota; kingdom Metazoa; phylum Chordata; class Amphibia; order Caudata; family Salamandridae; genus Lissotriton; species Lissotriton helveticus. The sequence goes on from NC_136059.1 coordinate 56,763,945, forward strand.
TAGCAGTTGCTTCTTTTTGTGTCTAGTTCTTCCTACATGGACACTTGTGTGGTTATTTACTTGCTAAAGAGTGTGGGAAACAATGCGTGTGTTCAGCAGTTGCTTCTTTGTGTGTCTATTTCTTCCTACATGGACACGTGTGTGATTTTTTACTTGCTAAAGAGTGTGGTAAGCAATGCGTTTGTTCAGCTACTGATTCTATGTCTCTCTAGATCTTCCTACATGGAACCTTGTGAGGTTATTTACACTTGCAGACAAATCTTCAGACTCCACTAAGTGTAGAATATAATGTGGGAGAAACATTTCTCTTACTTTTTAATGTGAGCAGCAACAATACTTGACAATGTTCAGGGACTGCAGGATGAAGGCCACACTACTGCATACACGATGGAGCTGACCCCAATTTCGTGCCTTCTGGGCGGGGTTGTAGGTTCACTGTAGGAGGCCCGGGGGGTAATATCCCCAGATTAGCAGCCTCCATCTGTCTTGCTGGGCATGTGGAGCCCCTCAGATCTGCCATGATTTCAGAAGATTCTGATAAACTTCTGCTGCATTTTGCCCACAAATGGGGAGGCAGGGTCCCCCACCTGAATCGAGATTGGGAGGCATTCAGGGATCAGTGTAAGGTGATGGAAAGGGGGTCTACAAAGGGGGGGGCTGTCAGTGGAAATTTTAGAAAACTTTGGGCAGCTGGGGCTCGGGGACCACTTAAGGGATTTGACAAGGTGGCACTGTTGGGGCGTTCACCTGTGGGACGATGGAGCGGGTAGGTGCAGACCCCTCTCACGGATCACACACCTGGGTGATGGGATGGTTTACTACCAGCTGTAAAAAACAGTGTGTTCATTGCATGGCCCACAGCTTTTTGTGTGGGAGGTTGGGGGGCTTGGTGGGTGCTTGGGGTGCAGAATGATGCTTGCATTTATTTGTTTGGCTATCAATAAAATAATAAACAAATAAAACAACAATACAAATATGTAACAACTCAGCAAATATCATTGTGTGTTTGCTTCAAGTAAGACGCCCCCAATAGGAATAGGCGCGCACCCCCAAGCGTTCAGTTCAAATTCAATAAAAAAAGCCTGTGATGTAGGCAGCATTATTTAAGCACATAGGTAAAGCATGAACACACATCGCACCAACATATTACAACTCTATAAACTGCTTTTAACTATATATTTACCTCCTTCTTTAACATATCAAGGTGGTGCTGACAGAATGGAGCCCTGATGGGTCTAACTTTATTTTCTGGGCTTGAGAAAGTTTGGCAAAGATTGGAAGGTTGGTGCATGAAGAGGGGGGAGTTTACTGACCCGGGGAGAGTTAGTTGTAGCCCATAATACCTGTCTTGTTCTTGTGTCCTGGGGCCCCTCGAGGTGAAAAACAGGGCTTCCTGCCTCTCAGAAGGGTTGATTGGCAGGTGTGATGGCAGGGTTTAGGCTTCAGCAGTCAGGCTACACTTGCATTTAGAGCATTAGTGATTCAAGGGCCCTAGGGTTCAATGTCTTCCTTATAGAGACCTATAGGGGGCCCCATCTGGGCTGGGGTGAGTGCACAGGGTTAACTTTATTAGCCTCGGACACGTCACGGAGCTCAAATCTGATGTCTAAGGGGGAAGTAATCTAAAGAAGCATCGGAGCGGTGCTTGTTTTGTGATATTTAAAAATGGAATAACTTACTGTGCACACGACCATGGGTCCGCGAACATTGTGTATTTATCCTCAAACCATGGGATATCAATTGTGTACACCTGTACAATCCCTCCGAGCATGAAGTCCCCTTCCTTGTAGTATCTCTCCTGGAAGCTGCTCTTCACGGCACAGCCAGATGTTTGCGTCACAGCTTCCCACAGTGCACACTGAGGCACCAGTGACAGCAGCAGTAAACTCTGCCACAGAAGACTTGTAAAGCAGCTCATATCCAGGGCATGCATTGCTGCTGGTAGTGGAGGGCAGGGTGTGAATGACGTCACACAGAAGCAGACTGATGCACATGCAGTGTGACATGGATCTGTGACCTCTGACGTGGATCTGTATCTTCTGTCGGTGCCTCAATGCCTTCTTCTTCTGCTTCTCCCTGAAAAACTGAAACACAAACTCCCTTCAATCAACAAAATACAGCGTCATGAAGGGATCACATACGGCTCATACTCTCACACAGTGATTCTGAAGGGTCACAGTGCAGCTGTCCCTCTCTGGCTTTACCCAAGCTGAGCCTCTGATGATTAGAGCCTCGAGGCGCTAGAAGTATAACCCTTCCCCTGGACTCTCGGTCAGAGTGCAGCTGTCTGTCTCTGACTTCATCCAAGCTGCATCTCTGATGATTAGAGCCTCAAGGCGTTAGATGAACAACCCTTTCCCTTGACTCTGGGTCAGAGTGCAGCTGTCTATCACTGACTTCACCCCAGCTGCACCTCTGATCAATAGAGCATCGAGGCGCTAGAAGAACAACCCTCCCCTGGACTCTGGGTCACAGTGCAGCTGTCTGTCTCCGGCTTTAACCAAGCGGCGCCTCTGACGATTAGAGGCTCTTACTTCACCGTGTCCCCTCATAAAGTCACTATCTCTTCCACCATTACGGCACATTGCATACCTGCGGATACCTGGTGTTCGATTAGTGCCCAGATCAAGGGCCTGTAATCTCCTCAAAGTATTTATGTAGTTTCTAATGTATTGATATTTAGATTAATGTCTTCCCTTTACATAGCACATAGAGGAGACATGTCCCCTGTACTGATGATCACTCAAACTTTGCTCAGTTCTCACGGCAGCTTCCAATGGTGAAGAAAACAAAAGTAAACACTCAGCAAGATCCAGGCTGTGGGTCGATCAAGGATAATCTCTCTTTATCTTCCCCGACTGTGCACCTTTGTCTGTCTTCACACTTGCCCTCGACCTCCTCCTCTCCTCACCCCACTGACCTCTGCTGGGTCACCCTAGCCTCATGGACATTTATTGATTCTGCTTGATTTGTGGAGCTCACATTTCTTTTCCATCAACTCCCTTAATCCCTCACATGACCATGTGCCAAGGGTCACACGTCCACATGCACTTCTGCCTGAAAAGGTCAACTCTGCCAGTCTGCCCACCACCTCTGATCTATAGTGAGCTTCAGGAACAATATCAGCAGATAAAAAAGTGAGAACTGAAACAAATAAATCCCCGGGCATATATATGACAGGTGGACCCTCATGGACCCGCTGATCTGACCCGTTCCCCAGGGTACCTGAATAGAAGCTGGCACTAGTGGAAGACACCCACTCCTGTGTGCCTGCTCCCTCCTCCTACCAAAGTCCTTTGAAACATCGATCTAACTTTAGTACCCACTAAAGAGACATTAAAGCCCTTTTAAAAAACAGTTACTTTTAAGCAAGCAGCAAAATATCATTTATGTCAAGGTGTCATTTTGTTTTCCCTTAAGCATTTCCTTGCTATTGACACTTGTTTAAAACATTCTAAATGTTCTTCTAATCGTCTCCCTTCTCTGTCCTAAGCAGTCAATTCGATGCTGCAAAGCAGAGCTCTTCTTATCACTAATACAAAGCCCAACTAAACAAGCACAAGTAAAGCACACAGGCTGAACACTGCTTACATACCTCCAGTCCGGCTTCACAGCATCAGCACTTCTGCTCTTGAACAAATCTTCCTTCTTGCAGCAGAAACAACACATAAGAGTCTGTGAAATGGGATAACAGGGAAAGACTGCACATGGGACAGGCCATGCCCTCTTCTTATAGACGAGACCAGCTCCATGTGATGAAATATTGCATCAGGATTACAGACTTCTCATTCAACCTATACATAGACTGCAGGTCAGAGCACCTGATGGAATAAGAGCACAGTCGATTATTCCATTTTAATATTCCATTCTGAAGGGGATACTGAGTAAAAACATGTTTGTATCTTGAGGTTTACATCTCTGAGGTTTGCAAAGAAGAGCATATGGGCAAAAAAGAAATTGTCGAATTGTACAACCATCATCACTGGGCCTGATACGTGAAGGGCAACTTACACTTTAGTTGAAGTTTACGATTGTTTTCTATTCACAAAGATATTTTACGAGTAGTATCTTTAAGACTGCTGAGTCTCTGCACATGAAAAGATCAGACTGTCCTATCTTTTATGTGTAGAGACTCAGCTGTAGTAAAGATACTACTCGTAACATACATTTGTGAATAGCAAAGAATCATAAACGTACACGAAAGTATAAGTTACTTTTTGTGAATCAGGCCCTATGTTTGAAGACATTAAAGAACTGACAGACAGGATTATTACAATTATAACTGCAGCACTGGTGTTTGTGCTAAACTGACCCAGCCTTCCAGGATAGATCAACAGAGCAATTTGCAAAGAAAATGCATAATACAATAATACATGGAAAAAGGAGTACTTCAGATTGATTTTAAGATAAAAAATAAAAACAACACACATGAGGCTTACAAAGGATTGACCACAGGGTTCAGAATAGATATTGTAGAAATAAGAACATATAAAATATCTAGTAATATGCTCCTGATTTAGAGGAGGGAAAGATCTGTCCGTCAGGCTGACTGATCTCTGTCCACTGTACTTGTAGTTTGGGCTGATGGACAGCTGTCTGTTACAATGAACAAGGGTCTGTCAGCGAATCCTCACTCCTAATCACTGTTCACCCTCATCCACCATTGGCGGATACAACTGCATCACATTGGTATGTCATGCACCTGTCCACCACATTTAGAGTGGGATGGAGGGACCTTCAATGCAGGGGACAGCACAACTTATAAGAATCAAATGAACTGTACACCTGCAGCTCACTTAACATAGGACACTCCTCAAAACACAGAACCATGTACCACTTACAACACAGATCATCAGCAGCAGAACTATGCCAACTTTTCTTTTCACAATGTTTGGATGTAGACAACAAAGATTCTCCAAAAATGAGGTAACTGTTAAGAGGGTGAGACACTCGGGGTCAACCAAGAGTTGTTTGGAGTCCTGGTCAACACAATCATGATCCAGAAAAGGCAAATGTGCAACAGAATAGTGGATCAGGTGAATATTGACTGCAACACCAGACTCCCACAGGAGGACATCTGCAAGCGGTGGAATGACCTGGTGGGAGAGTACATTTGATAGACTTCAGGGCACATCAAGTTGCCCTGACATTTGGTGGTGATTCTGCAAAATCTCACAGCCTCCTGAACTAGGAGGAGAATGTGTTGTTCATACTCCACACTGAAGGCATTACAGGAATTCCAGGTGGAATGGAGACTGTTATGTATAAATATTAGCCCTCTATCACCAACAAATTAACCCTGTGCACACTCTAAAAACCCTATTCTCTACTCCAAATCTGTACACTAATGGGCACTTATTCACATATTTGCTAAATGATGTACTCACTACATACTTACCTAATCACAATCTACCATTTCTTCACTCCGTTAAATCATGTTCCTTGAAGCTACTCCTACTAGAATCCCTTTTTACTGCAGCAACAACACATTTTGAGCACAAACCTCACCTTCTCCAATGCAATGCATACATCTTATAATTTACTCATAATGAAGTAAGATTTTCACCTATGATCTTATTCTCTCACAACCCTCCTATCTAATCACAATCTGCTATTCCTTCTACTTTATTGCACCATTTTCCTTAACACAACCTAGGAGAAAGAGAATTATTGTGGTGTATAGAAGCCCACCTCATGTAATTAGGTCACTATTTTATGACTTATACAGTCGAATAAAGCTTTCTTGATTGGTTGATTCACTATCTTGTTAGATCCAGTTAAAACTTTCAGTAATAAAAATTTGAACTCAGCCCCTGGGGTGGCCATGCTATAGAGCGGAGAGGCATAATGCGCAAGGGGCGAACCAACTGTGTGGTGCTCCGGAAGTCCTAACAGGGATGCTAAGAGAAGTCCCAAGAGCCTTAGGACCAGCCATTGTTGGTCACGACTCACACCAGCAAAGGCCACCGGCACGTTCAAGGCCAGGTCCCAGTTAGTAATGTTCAGCTTGGTACTTCAGGAAAGTCCTCTTACAGCTTGTTGTGGCCCTGTGGCTTATACAGGAGATCAACCAACTCACCTACAGTCCATTTCTTTGTAATCCACTTGATAAAAGTTAGAGCAGGTACAGCCCTTCAGCTAGTCTCTCAAACCACAGTTGAAGTTCAGTAGTGTTCTATGGTGGGTGCCAAGGGATGCCACATTTATGCTTAGTTCTAGGTTGTGGGTGACTCCTGGTCACTCCCTAGATTAGTAGAGAAAAGTTACAAATGGTAATCCTACTTACCTTTCCAGCCGTTTGCAGCAGTCCCTCTGTCACCAAGAGTAAACATTCCTCAGTGCACTTCACTCACTAACTCCAAGATGAAGAAACGCTTCTCTAATGTGTGACTTTCAACTTTCAAATCATAGGGTGTATTTAAGGACACCACATACCATAGCCTTTAGGAGAGTTGTCAATGAGGAGTTAGGCAATTTTTGCATGTTCTACAGGTCAGAACATATATACTGGAACCAGATTAGCAGTGTCTAAGTACACACACTCGAAAAACCTGCAAAATCAGTCCACAGAAAATGGTGTGTAAAGAGGCACTTTCTAAAACCCCCTAATGAAAGGTGATGTGCTTCTCTCCTCTCATCTGCAATAGCCACCGGAGATGTTTGTGGTTGGTTTGAACCTGGAACTAAGTCCCAAACAGGTATGGACTTTGGGGGCAGATTTAAAAAAACAAATCATGAAACACATTGCACAACACAACTTGCTGTGCTGAGCTGCATGAAAGGGAGAGTTCAGTTATGCAGCATATCTTTGAAGATATGGCTCATTCCTGTCCTCTACCTGTGCTGGCCCACAATCCACCGTGTAGCGCCAATGCAGGCACCCTTGTGCCATGGTGAAAGTGTGCCTGTTTTACATGTAGGATTGCTTCTGTGCAGGCAGGGACCCCTTACTGCACAAAAACAATCCTGATGGGTATTTTTCTTTTTTTAAAGTGTGCTGCAGAATGCAGCACACTTAGAATGAGGAAATGGGGAGAAATAAAGTTGTTCCTCTTGTGGGAAGGCATGCAATTCTGACACATCCCCACCTACCAGTGTTGTAAATCTGAGAATGCTTCAGAATAGATGTGTGAGACCACTCATGCGCCACACATGTACCTCCCACACCATGCAGACTAACGCAAAGCAATGCTTGCACTGCCTTGCATTACTCCAGGTTTACCAAGCTCTAGATTTACCAAGATCCCTGATCATGGTCCCCACTCATTCGGCAGGCCTCTCAACTGCAGCATATGTCCTTACTCCTCTGCCCTGCGTATATTATTAGCCCAGCACTCAGTTTTTCTGTTGCCTTTTTGCATTGCCTTAGCCGTGCATTGCTGCATTAGTTTATTTATCTTTTGTTTGATGTGTTAGCCATTGGAGTGTAGTAATAGTATCCGCAGCCTTTTACTTCGCGTTAGACTTTGTACTGCATATTAGTATCTGTAGACTTTTAACACTGCTTTAGCCTTTTTTACCACAATATTAGTGCATTTGTCTTCTCCTGCTGGTGTGCTGCTGCTCCTGTTTTCCTTAGTCACTTTGTATATGTTTCTTTTTTTTGTTTTGTGTAGTCTCACCTCACTGCTCCCTCTTTTTCCCACTGATCGCCATTCCTTGCCCAAGGAGCATCCCGGCGCTTTGCTAGAAAACTGCTGCAGGTGTCCATAATTTAGCGACTGGCACAAAGTGTCTGAGTCTGACAATTACCTTGTTTTTAATTCCTTTTTAGAATTTGCTTCAGGTTCAATACAGCACATGCTAAAAGGCAGATATGTCCATGCTTTAGATGCTATAACTGCAAAGGACTTTCCACCACAAGATTTTAGTCAGAAAGAAGGAGGTCTGAGAAAGTTCTCTGCAGATGATCTTAGGCTCTGCTGAGGCAGATAGTGGCAGAACCATTCACTAAGGTATTTTGGTCCAGTTTTTTTAAATATATGTTCTATAGAAGAACAAGAGTATTTTAAACAGAATCATTTTAAGGATTGGTACCCAGTGCAAAGTAGGGAGAGCACCATTATGTCATATCTATGAATGAGACATTTGGTACTGCCAGACTACAAAACTCCAATATTAAGGACATAAGGACAAAAACACAGTTTTGCTGACCACTAAAGGTACAAAGAAGAGACAGTCTCCCAAAGTTTTTACAAGGCTGCAATATACAAGGCTTGCAGCAAGAAAGAAAGATTAGTGTGAAATTTTACCCCTAGATTTTTGCCAACACTTACAGTGGCAGGAGGAGAAGGGGCCATCCTTGGCCATCACTCTGAGGGGGTAACAATTACTCTCCCCAAACAAGAGTATTTCTATTTTTTTAGAATTGTATTTATGATGACTGGCTTGCATCTACTAAAAAAGGGCACCTAAACAGTTCGACGGGTTAATTTCAGTTTTTGATGAGCTCTTATCCAGAGACCAGATCAACTGAGTATCGTCTGAGTATCGTCAGCATATGACATAGTGTCAATTCCATAAGAATCAATTAAAAACATTAGTAGAGCCATATTATTATCTCCTATTTGTCATAAGGGGATTTTAACCAGTTTAAGGCCTTATCAGATATTCCCGTATCTTGGATCTGTTGCAATAAAATGTCTTGTGAGATGGTGTCAAAAGTAGTGGATAAGTCTAACAATCTCAGCACTGCATTGTTTCCTGCATCCAAGGTCATTCTCACAGATTCTAAGACCTCGAGAAGGTACTATTCAGTTGAATACTTAGGCCTAAAACCAGATTGAGGGAGATAAAGTATGTGGGAATCCTCAAGGAAAGATGTAAGTTGTAGGTTAATAATTATTGACAGGATTTTACTTAACATACGGAAAAGGGAAATGGGCCTTAAATTAGATAGATTGGTAGAGATTTGTTTTGCAAAGATTTAACAATCACTTACTGTTGCTTTGTTTAGTGAGATATGTATTGTGTTGTTAATTATGGTATTTACCACATCAATGGCTGCATGCAAGATTCCTGAAGAACAAGCATTGAGGGCTGATCCTGACTTACATGAGAAAATCATCAACAGGGCTGTATTAAAGCCATCTCATGAAATTGAGCTGGCCTCTGTTTCAGATGTATTTCTAGCCTTTGTAGATGGAACATTTTCTAGGTCAGTGCTTGAAGTCAGGTTGAAGCCTTGTTGAATGGCCTAGATCGTATCCTTGAAAAATCTGAGATACCATTGCACAAAGAGGGGCAAGGAGAAATATCTCTAGCTAATGCTTTGGATGCAGGAATGCTTCAGCAGCATAAAAAAATAGATTTTGAGTAAAACCTCGCCTCTCCTTTTTTTTTACATGTAGTAAAGTTTTTGTTGCTTCTTTTATCAGTCTATGGCATCTTTTTTGAGCGGTCCTGAAAAGATCAAGATCCTCCTACTAGTAAGCAATTCACAATTTCTGTTCTACTTATTTGCTCTGACAACTAACCTCTGTTTATGCTGGGGAGAACCACAATGCTGAGGCTTTTGGGTGGATATTTTTGAAAAGCATGGTGGGGGCTAATTCTGAAGCCGAATTTTGGACCCATTTATTAAATGACTCGAGATCCTCCCTAAGTTTCCTAGTCAGAATAGGGGCAGTGTCAGTGAGGCTGGGAATTAAGTTGGGACTGGATCTCATAGCTCTCCACTTACTAGTGTTCAGATTTCTCACTTTCTTATCTTTTTGCTTATTGTAGGGACTATTGACTAGTTTAAATAAGATTAGGCTGCAATCTGTTCAGGATTGAGGGATAGGGCTTTCAGACAGAGCTCAAGGTGATTTGAAAAAACTTTGTGCAAGGTGTGACCCAGCCTATGGGTAGGATCCAGAACCCTTTGGGTGAGGCCTAATGTTTTATGGGTAGCAATCAAATTATTAACTTCAGAGTTTGTAAAAAATTCCACATGAAAATGAAAATTACCAAAGATCATGAAGTTGGCAAACCGGACAATGAGAGAGGCAAGTGCATTGTGGAGGGTAAAGCAGGCATCCTTCAATTGTCAAGGAAGGTATTCACTTCAACACAGAATATTTAATTCTCTGCTCCTTTAAGTGGAACAATGTCAAAAAGATTGCATTGCAGATTCATCATTCTCACCTACCTGTACCCTTTCTTCCTACCAGGACCTCACTAATGGAGGCCACAAGGTCATCCTATTCTTCAGGGCCCTGATCAAATTGACCCAGTGCCATTCATTTTGCAGGCCCCTGCTGCTCTGCATAAATAAGCCCAGCACTTGCTGTTTCTGTTGCCTTTTTTAATGCCTTAGCCTAGCACTGCTGTATTAGTGTCTGTACCTTTTGTTCACCATGTTAGCAACTGTAATGCTGTATTAGTATCTGCAGCCTTTCTCTCTGTGCCAGACTCCCTACTGCTTATTAGTAATTGCAGCTTTTTTTTACTGCTTTCGCCGTTGTACTGCTATATTAGTGTATTGTCTTCTCCTGCTGCTGCTACTGTTAGTCACTGGTATCTGTTTCTTTTTTTTCTCCTCGCCGCTCACTATTTTTCCTGATGCTCGCCCCTTCACGCCTATTTTCATCTAGCTCTGATCTTCCTGCACCCCTTCCTCCTCCCAGTCCTACTAAATGGAGGACGCTCCAAAGGCAATCTCGTCTGCGTCACTCTGTGCCGGTCGATGCCTGGCCCACACCCTGTCACGTGGCTGATAGTGAAATTGTCGAGGGATAGGGATATTGTCGACATCGCTAAGTTAGCATGAGCCCAGCAACAATAATGGTGCTTTTGCACGCGTTACCACATGGCTTTATTTTTACAAGACTCTGTTTATGCCTTTCACATGAGAATGGTCTGCTTGGTTCATTCTCTGCCTGTTCCTGGAGTTTAGTCTTCACACTGTGAGCAAGGTCGATAAACAATGCCTCGTGTTATTCTGTTTTGGTCAGTCCCTAGCACCTAGACAAAACATGCTAATACAGCTGCTGCTGTAAACTTGTGCTGTGATATTATGGGGATGCATGTTTATGTAACAGATACTTGGAGAGGGAGCTTTCCAGGGAGAAGAGCCATGTGGTTTCTATGAAGTAGATATACCATTTAGGCACTAGGGTATGGGGTCTGCTGACAAAGCCCGGAGATCTTCTGAGGGTGGTTAGGCCTTATAGTCCTTTATCCACTGTCTTTATATGTTGCCATCTCCTTTTATGATATTTGGCCTTGCTGCAGTGCTAACTGTGTTAGGTTTGTACATTTTGCTACTGGTTGTCGCTCGTATACAGCGTTTTAGAGCATGATAGTGAAAATAAACATTTTAAACTATATTCGTGTTTCAGTCAATTATTATTGTGGACATGTATGAGAGAGTGAGAGAAAAGCAGTATCTTGTTACCGCGATTCCTGAGAGATCTGGGAGTGTTGTATACTGTGGTTTCTAATCATTTGCTTCTTCAGGACTGTGTAGGAGAGCAAGTGAGTCACCATAGCTATCCCATCCTGGGTTCATGGGCACCAAGGTCGTAGGAAGTCTTAGCTTCTATACACCGAAATCCCATATACCTAAGCATAGTTCTATGTATGTGCAGAATCCCTGTAGCAGCCCCAATTTCTACAACAACTACTGCTCTCAATCCTTTTTACTCTCCACCTTCTGACCTTTCACCTGCCAGCACTGCCTCTTCTCCTGTAACACCGGAGCACACACATGCATGACAACAACCACCAACAAGCACACCATGCCAACCTTAACTGCCCAGAGCTCCTCAACTGCCTCCTGCTCAGTGCATGATCGCTATGCAAGCACTCCTCTAAGATCTGGGACAGTATTAACTTCCTCACCCCTGACATCATATGCAACATCACCAAGACTTGACTCAGCCCTCCTCTCCTTCCAGCATCACCAGAGCTATCCCCAAGGGCTGCAAGACAGTACACCCAGGCTGCTCCAGCAAGCACAGAGGCAATGTCACCATCATCCACAAGGATACCATCTGCTATACCACTAACGCTGACAAACCCACTTCAAACATGAAATATTTCAAATTCTAACTAAACACTGATTGCAGAACCACCATCAGAGGCACCCTGACTTAGAGACCTTCAGGACCATGCCACAATGTCTGGAACACCATTGCCGACATCATTGCCCCAGTTACCATTGACTCCAAATACTACATCTTCCTCAATTTCCACCTTGATCACCTCAATCACACCAATGCCACTAGCCTTCTGGAAAGCATGAGCAACATCAGCCTCACACACCTCATCACCAACTCCAATCACATTGCCGGACACATGTTGGACCCCATCTTCTTGGCCAGCAACAGAATAATTACAGTCATGTCACAGAGCTCACCTGAACTGACCACGCTATTGTCCACTTAAATTGTGCACCAGAAAGGATCTCTTCAAGTCTACCGTCAACCAATTCTACCAATTAATGAGAGACATGAGAAAGAGTGGCTTAGCCAACCCACCAAAGCCAGTTCCAACCACAGGAAAGCACCTATCAAGATCGTCAGAAAATACTCCAACCCCTTGGTCACTGAAAACAGCAACACCTCTTCTCAGGAAATTTGAAACACCCCAACTTCTTCCATGAAAAGATCTCTGTCATCTACAAACACTTCAAACATCAACCCACCAACCTCCACACCCTCTTTGCTCCCACAGACATGGACCATGACCACCTACTAACCTCCTGGGACAAGCTCACCATAGAAGACACCTCAGTCATAATGAGCTCCATCCACTCTGGATCACCCATGAACCTGGCTCCACCACAGTTTTAACCTAAAAGAAACGGAGATCAGCAGCAACCTCCTCTCTCAATGCATCCATCATCACAGCCACCTTCCCCAAAGAATGAAAGCATGCAGAGGTTAAGGTCCTGCTCAAGAAACCATCTGCTCACCCCAGCAAACTCAAGAACTACCATCCCATTTCTCTGCTCCTCTTTTATACCACTACAGTCCTTGAAACAGCCCTCAACCTTCAACTCATTAAACACCTGTAGAACAACAACCTGATGGACACTTCCAGTACTGATTCTGCATCACCCACAGAACTCGGACCACCCTGATTTACACTGTAGATGACCTCACAACCCTCCTCGACCGGAAGAAACAGCAGCCTTGATTCTACTTGACCTCTCTGCAGCATTCAACACCTTTTCCCACCAAACCTCTGTGAAGAGGCTTTATCACTTTGGAATCAAAGGTGATGCACTCAAATTGATTACTTCCGTCCTCACCGGAAGAACACAAATGATCCGCCTAATTCTTTTCACCTCGAGCCGCAAGAGCATCATCTGCGACATCTCTCAAGGCTCATCCCTTAGCCCAACTCTCTTCAAATCCTACGTGGTCCCCCTGGCTAGCATCATCACATGGACTGGACATCATATTCTATGCAGACAACACCCAGCTCATCCTCTATTATCAGAAAACCCCTTCAGCACATGACGAGCAATGCTGACTGGATGAGAAAGGAACTGCCTGAACTCAATACTGCAAAACTGAAGTTTTGATCTTCAGCAACACCCCCCCTTGGAACGCCATACCTCTTGCCCTCTGAACTAGGACCCTCACCCACACGGACACACCATGCTCGCAATCTTTGTATCAACCTTGAAAGCAACCTCACCATGAAGAGCCAGATCAACGCAATCTTCCCTGCCTGCTTCTTTACTCTTCTCATGCTCTGGAAATCTTCAAATGGCTCCTCATCAGCTCACTACTAACCATCAACCAAGCCCTGGTAACAGGTCAGCTCGACCAAGGCAACACACTCTATGTCAGAATCACTGTTGGAACCGGAGGTCTCTGGTTGGCACAGGTATGCAGTCGTGACAAGCAGGGACCCTAACTTCCAGTCAGGGCAAGGGAACTACTCCTTCGAATAACCCCTGCTCACCCTCTAGGTAGTGTGGCGCGAGCCGACACGGCTAATCCTCAGGGCGATAGTTAGTTAAGCATTTATGATCACACACAGTGAACCCACTGACCCACCACAAATGGACACCAGTCGTATGATTGTATCAAAAATATGTATACGTTATATAAAAGATAGATTCAAGTAGGATTATCACAAGACCATATAACGTTTAGCGATTCGAGGCCACCAGATTACAATAGGCAACGTTGTTCAGCAAGGTACGATGACAGGGAAATAAGAACATTAGGTACCCTGGATCCGATATGAACTCGAGACGGAGTTCAAGTGTACCTTGCTTGTGGAAGTCCGAGGCGTTTCAGGCGCGGCTACTGGTGAGGGCGGACCCGGGATGAGGCCGACGGTTCTCCAGAGGATCTCTCCGGCTCGGTCCCCCTTGAGGAGCGAGGCGGGGGAGCAGGAATGTGGAGTGTTGTGGCGATCCGGGGTCGATGCAGCTCACGGGGCGAGGCGCTGTTCAGGCCTGCGGGACATACTACTTCTTAGCACGCCGAGTCGGACTCGTGGATCTGTGAGGGGCGTCGCGTTCTCGGGCAGACGGGTGCAACACCAGGCTTCCGGTACCACTGTACCGGGAGGTCTTTCTTGAGGTGCGGCACGAGTCTTGGTATGCAGGAGGGCAAAGCGAGACAGTCGGGTACGTTACGACGTACGGACCATCCGAGGCTATGGCATGCCTATTGTAATTTTGGCTGGAGAAGATGAGAGGCGCACAACGGGCTCTGTTAGCGGCGAGGTGACAGGAGAGCGGGCGGTCCGGCACTGGAGCGGAGAGCGACTCAGGGATGAGCGGGGCTCTCTGCGGCGGGGCGACCAGGCTCCGAGCTGTCACGACCTGGGAGGGGGCGAAGGCACCCGAGTCACAACTCTGGCGAGGGAATAAGAACTAAGGCTCAACAGCAGACGGGCACAAGTAGAATAGAACACAATGGTCCTGGGGTTCCGTTCAGGGGGCAAGCTCTCGATCAAGCCCTTGGAGATCGTTTCAGGCACAAGTTTACACCTCTCTGGTCCTTTCCTCTCTGTTCTCAGCAAGGCACTACTGCAGGCCAGTCTTACAGGATACAGACTGGTTTCCGTCCTTCAGCTTCTCTTGGTCCTTCTAGTCAGGCAGAGAATCCTCGTGGTCAAAACTGAATCTGATTTGTAAGGAGCGGAGCTCCTATATTTATACTACGTTCCTTTTGTCTTTGCAGGGCAGGGGGCCTGAGCCTAGTTCAACCCGGGTTTGGAGTACTTTGTTGACAGGACGCTGCCGTCTTCTTTCAGAGTGCAGGACAGAGACATCAGACGCTCCACAGGAGGTGGAACCAGCATTGTGGTGGGGGAGCACAACCCTATTCAGAGTCAAGGACTACTTCGCCCACCCATCCTGGAGTAAGCACCCTATTCACCACCTGGAGCCCCCGACTGTCCCCGGGAAACTCCCAGCCCTGTCACTCACACAAACCCAGACAGCAGATACACAACCTGGCAGAGGCGGGCTGAAACAGTTATGCCAGCAAAGGCTAACTTTCTGAAAGTAGCATTTGCAAACACAGGATGTTAAAATAAACCTTACTAAAGGAAGTATTTTATTATTCTGAGTTCAGGCACACTAAACTCGACGTGCTACCCTGTTCCCTGAGCCTGCCGGGACTATAGCGTGTAATAGTTCCGACAGCTCATCTTGGCCTAAGAGAACTGGTGACCCAGCCTGACCTCGTCAGTGCTGGTCGCTCTACCCGCCGTGTAGCCCCTCCAGGAAGTCACCGGTTCCCTGCTGCTGCCCCATCGCTGCCCTGATTGTGCCCCCACTGTGGTCTGTACTATCGCCCTGATTTGTTTGAATTGTATTGTGCTGTTGTCCTGATTGTCCTGTTCAGCCTGCCCCGTGTACTGCCCTGCCCCCGTTCGCCGTATTCTTGCCCTGTTGGTATTGTGCCCTGTTGGTATTGTCTCTGTTCTGTTGCCCTAGCGCTTCCGTCCCCGCTGCTGCCCACCCCGCTCCCTGCCGCTGCTCCCCCGCGGCCCCGCCCCCACTCTTGCCGGTTCCCTTGACCCTCCCACTCGCCACCCCGCTCCCGCCTCCCAGCTGCTCCTCCCTCGCTCGGCCCCCCCACTACGCCATTTATGGCAGAGTCTACGCGCAGCATGCACGCGCAGCGGGCGCGCCGATTGTGCGCCAAAGGCAAGCCCATCTGCGCCCGTCCGCGCCCATCTGCGCCTGGCCTGTGCCCAGCGCCAGACCCCTTGGCCCCCGAGGACGCCAGCCATCCCGACGGACCTACAACTATGCCACCCTCATTGCACTCAACACCGGCCGAATCCCCGGCTGCCACCGAGCCACCCCAGGACGCACCCACGGACCCTTCACCTGCCAAGCCTGCAAGTTCTCCTGCAGCCGGACCTGCACCGCACCCACCGAGAAGAGCACCGGCAGCAACCACCTGAAGTGCATCCTGCTCAACACCCACTCCGTCCACAGACACGCCGTAGAACTCTGGAACCTCCTCGACACCACAGCTCCAGACGTCGCATTCCTCACGGAAACCTGGATGAACGCCTCCTCAGCTCCAGACATCGCCATCCCGGACGGATACAAGATCACCCGGAGGGACCACGTCAACCAGACAGGAGGAGGCATCGCCATCGTCCACAAGAACACCATCCGCATCACGACCAACTCCAACGACACCTTCACGGCCGCCGAACACCTACACTTCCAGATCCACACCGACCCCAAGACCACCCTCAGAGGCACCCTCATCTACAGACCCCCGGGACCATGCACACAATTCAGCGAAGACTTCGCCGACTTCATCAGCCCGCACGCCCTCCCCTCCGATGACTACATCCTTCTCGGGGACCTCAACTTCCACCTGGAGAAAAACAACGACCGAAACGCCACCACCCTGCTCGACAACCTCTCCAACCTCGGACTCAAGCAACTGGTGACCACCCCCACCCACTACGCCGGCCACACTCTTGACCCCGTCTTATCCTCCAGCAAGGACATCTCCTTCAGCCACGCCACAGGACTACACTGGACGGACCACAGCTGCGTCCACTTCAGCTTCAGAAGGACCACGCTCCACCACCACCAGCAACAGGGTCACCGCAGAAGCTGGAACAAGATCACAGCCGACCTGCTCGCCGCATCCCTGAGCCAGAACCCTCCCGCCAACTCAGCGAACCCCAACCAAACCGCCAACAACCTCACTAGGAGGATCAGCAACTGCGCAGACGACCTCGCTCCACTGAAGACCCCTCCCAGCAGACCCGGCAACAAGAAAGCAGCCTGGTTCACCGACAAACTCAAGAGCTCCAAGAAGACCTGCCGAGCCCTCGAGAAAGCCTGGCGCAGAGACCCGACACCAGACAACATCACCACCCTCAAGCTTGCCACTCAAAAACACCACCAACTGATCCACGCCACCAAGAAAACCGCATTCAAGGAACGACTGGACAACAACGCCCACAACAGCAAGGAACTCTTCAACATCGTCAAAGAGGTCTCCAACCTCAGCGCCGGAAACAACAACATCACCCCATCGCAAGACCTCTGCAACTCGCTCGCCTCGTTCTTACACAGCAAGATCGCAGACATACATAACAGCTTTAGCACACAGCCGACACACCCTACGACCGCACCAGCGCCCCCCACCACCATCCTCTGCGCCTGGACCCCGATCAACACCGAAGACACCATACGCACGATGAACTCAATCCACTCCGGATCACCAACCGACCCCTGCCCTCACCACGTCTTCAACAAGGCCGACTCCATCATCGCTCCCCATCTACGGGACATCATCAACACATCCTTCGACACCGCAACCTTCCCAGAGAGCTGGAAGCATGCCCAACTCAGCGCCCTACTGAAGAAACCATCAGCGGACCCCACCGACCTCAAAAACTACTGCCCCATCTCGCTCCTCCCGTTTCCGGCCAAAGTCATCGAGAAGACCGTCAACAGACAGCTGGCCGCCTTCCTCGAGACGAATGGATCACTCGACCACTCGCAGTCCGCCTTCCGGGCCAACCACAGTACCGAGACCGCCCTCATCGCAGCCACCTATGACATCCGAGCCCTGCTCGACAACGGGGAAACGGCGGCCCTCATCCTCCTGGACCTCTCCGCGGTGTTCGACACAGTCTGCCACCGCACCCTAGTACAGCACCTGCACAACATCGGAATCCAGGAGAAGGCACTGGAGTGGGTCATCTCCTTCCTCGCCGGAAGGACCCAGAGATTCCGCCTCCCCCCGTTCAGATCAGAAGCCACCGAAGTCATCTGCGGCGTACCACAAGGATCTTCACTCAGCCCCACGCTGTTCAACATCTACATGAGCCCCCTCGCGGCCATCGCATGCCAACACAACCTCAACATCATCTCTGACGCCGACGACACCCAGCTGATCCTCTCCCTCACCAACGACCCCGCCACCGCCAGAACCAACCTACACGAAGGGATGAAAGACGTAGCCGAGTGGATGATGAACAGCCGCCTGAAACTGAACACAGACAAGACGGAAGTCCTCATCCTGGGATCGTCGCCCTCTGCCTGGGACGACTCCTGGTTGCCCCATGCCCTGGGCAGCACACCCAAACCAACAGACCACGCACGCAACCTGGGCTTCATCCTGGATTCCTCCCTCTCCATGACCAGACAAGTCAACGCCGTCTCCTCGTCATGCTTCAACATCCTACGCATGCTACGTAAGATCTTCCGGTGAATCCCCACCAAAACCAGGAAGACGGTCACCCAGGCCCTCGTCACCAGCTGACTGGACTACGTCAACTCCCTCTACGCCGGAACCACCGCAAAACTCCAGAAAAGACTCCAGCGCATTCAGAACGCCTCAGCACGACTCATCCTGGACATCCCCCGACACAGCCACATTTCCGCACACCTGAGAAACCTGCACTGGCTCCCCGTCAACATGAGAATCACGTTCTGACTCCTCACCCACGCACACAAAGCTCTCCACAACCAAGGCCCAAGATACCTCAACGACCACCTGAACTTCTACACTCCCACCCGCCGGCTTCGATCAACCAGCCATGCCCTCGCCGCCGTCCCACGCATCCGAAGAGCCACAACGGGAGAAAGATCCTTCTCCTACCTGGCCGCCAAGAAGTGGAACTCCCTCCCCACGCACCTCCGCCTGACCCAGGACCACCTTGCCTTCAGGAAGCAACTCAAGACCTGGCTGTTCGAGCAGAGGCGAAACCCCCCTACCCCAAGCGCCTTGAGACCCTCCGGGTGAGTAGCGCGCTATACAAATGCTTGATTGATTGATTGATTGATTGATTCAATAGTGAAGAACGAAAAGGGTGGTAATTCACTACTAGGACATACCACACTCTAGGTTTGTCCTACCTTATGCTTACAATGCACCCTGGCCGTAGGCCTACCATAGGGGTGACTGATATGAAGGTTAGGGAAGGTTCAGTGACTAGTAAATGTGGGCACTTGCGCAGTCAGTGTGCCGGTACGAGACCGTACGCGGGGTCTGCAATGGCGGACCCGAGACACATCTTATGAGGCCGCTTTTGTGGGTGGCGCAACCAGCGCTGCAGGCCCACTAGCAGCATTTGTATCTACAAGCCCCGGCACTCCTCGTGCACTTTACTGGGGACTGACAGTAAACCAAACAAGCCAGACTTGGAAATCAATTGCATATACACTTTTACATTGGGAGCACTTGCACTGCAGCACGGATTGGCCATGGCGCAGTGCCCTGAGCATCGAATACCAGCAAAACATCTGAGGCACATCAGCAAAAAGTGGAAGGGAGACTCACGCCAAGGTGCCAGGTCTAACAATCACCAATCACCTTCTGAAGATACTGTAGACCATTCCGAATGCTGCAGCCTGACTTATCCCTCCTAACAGTAGTGCTTTCTAGGAAACAATTCTGAAAAGTTCACGAGGAAGAAGGATGGTCAGAAGGCTATTGGCATCCTGTATAAGGGACTGTGTACTAGGAAGGTGGATATCTGACTATGGTTACCCCCAAACGTTTTGCCTGGTGTTTAGCTGGTTTTTGACATAGTTGGCCTGGGATCCTGCTATTCAGGGCCCCAGGCTAATTGCTCTCTCCTTAAAATGGACTCCATGTACCTTAGGTACATACACAATTGGAATTGGCTCACCTTATTGGCCCCTGTAACAGTGTACCCAGGTACCCAGGGCATAGGTGCTTCCAAGGCCTACCAGGGGCTGCAGCATGTATTATGCCCCCCCTGGCCTGGCCTCCATATTTGACACAACTGGCTGATCACTCAGCTGGGGTAAGTCGGTGTAACCACCCCTTACTTAGGTGTAGTATGCCTATACCTAACCTAAAATGGACACATATGTTCCTATCAGCCACTCCTATGGAAGGCCTCATCAATCCTGGAGGCAGAGTGCTTGGAAATATGTGAGATAGTGCTCTGGCATAAGCTGAGCCTGTCTGCAGCTTTCGGAACCATGTCCTTTAGCTGTTTCATGATACTGCCATACCATATACTCTTAAGTGCAATATAATCCTCGCGGTTAAATGCTATCTTGGGTTTGGCTTTATCAAAACATGTCGAGTAAGGTGTCATACGAATTGGAATACTACCCCCTCGCCAGTTCTGGCGACGGGGGTAGCATTCCACCCTTCTAGAGGGACACAACATGTACCTAGCCTGAACCCCGGTTAAAGTTAAACAGAGCCTTAGCATCGCAAAATGGATGCTGCCACCACAAACACAAGTCTGACCTCCTGCTGCTGGGAGTCCTTCTAGCGAGGGCAGCTTGGACAAAGGGTTTCCTGCCTTGGGAGGTGCTAGCACCACCCCAGGCAGGATTTTGTGTATTGGGTAGGACAGGGCTGAATAGAATCAGACATGCCTGGGGCACACAAGGTGTCCCCGTGCATAGGCCAGTTCAAACCGGTGCTGGGGCTTTCCTGCCTTGGGAGGTGCTAGCACCACCCCAGGCAGGATTTTGTGTATTGGGTAGGACAGGGCTGAATAGAATCAGACATGCCTGGGGCACACAAGGTGTCCCCGTGCATAGGCCAGTTCAAACCGGTGCTGGGGCTTTCCTGCCCCAGTCCTGGCGCGAAACTGGACAAAGGAAAGGGGGTGTAACCACTCCCCTTCCTGGTTCCACCCAGAGGAGGGACCTAGTAGGTGATCCGGCCCCCAGATTCGAATAAGAGTGGGAGCTGTGTCCTGAGACTTCAGATCATCCTGAATCAACTTGAAATACAGAAGAAGACTGGACTTCGACATTCTGCTGCTCAGAAGACGGAAGAGAATCTCCCTTGTGGCCAAGGAGTGACCATCCTGTGAACACAGGCACCAACCAGCAACTCGACATCTGCTTTGCCGCCGCCTCCCGCCGGAGCCCGAGCCCAGAGCCTGACAAGACCCAGACTCCCAGACTTCTCGCCGCCCGATCCACAGTCCCTGCAAAGAAGGGACCCGTGGAGGCACCGAGAGACGTGGGACCGGACATCTTGGAAGACCCCCGAAACGCTGACTGCGCAGCATCAGAGGCACCCTCGATGCTGTTCTTTGGGGTTTGAGAAGCCCTAACCTCGAGCAGCCCTTGCACCAAAGATCAGCCCCCCAGCATCTCCACGATCTGCGTGGGGCCCTTTTGCACCGTGCCACTCGACGCGCCATCCCGGCCACTTGCCACGTGGCTAGCGGCCATCTTGGCAACTAAACCTTTAACTTTCACTGCAGGTCTGTTTGCTCCAGACTTGCCCTTGCTCCTGTAAAAGGGAGCACCCGCTCTGACATTGCTGGTCCGAGTGACAAGCCTTTTTCGATTCCTGCGTGGCTTGCCTTAGCCAAGGCCTGTTTGCTTCCATCCGGTTGCCGACACCGCCAACAGCGAGAAGTTTGCGTCAAAATCACTCACTCACAGACCCAGTTAACACTAACAAACTCTTTCACACAAATACAAACCCATTTACACACTTATTCACAAACCCACTTGCACATACATTCATATGCTCACACACCCACTCACAGACCCAGGCAGCCACTCACACACCCATACAGCAATTCACAGACCCATATGGTCTGACCCTACTCACCTGAAAATCAGGTACTTTGGAAATGGAGAATGTCCAATCTCTCACCAAGTGGTTTACCCTCCACACTGATTGAAGAACAGCTGTGGATGGAAAAAACACTAGGAGAAAGAAGGTAAACAGGGGAATAAGAGAAAGGTTTTGAATGTCCTAAAACAACTCCATCAAGAAAGGTGTCTAGAATAGATGATTTCTTGGTAACCAGTCTCCTTTAGCAGCAAGAAGGAATGTAATCAGAATAAGCCAAACACTATAGACATGAAACTTAGCCTCGTGTAATAAGGTCAATCTCTCCCATATAATATTACTACTCACATACCTACACAGACATTCACACACTCTCATGCCTTATATAGCCACTCACTGACACATACAGTTACTCACACACCCATTCCCAGGCCAGGAAAACCACTGACACATCTACAAAACCACTGACACACTCACTCACAGACCTACACAGCCACTAACACACAAACTCACAGACGCATACAGCCCCTGATGCACCCATTCACACACCTATTCAAACACTCACACACCATTCACACACCCATTTACACACTCACATACCAAATCATAGACTCACAACACCACACACTCACCCATTCACAAACCCACATAACTACTCACAACTTCACACACTCACATACTCTCCCACACCAATACAGCCACCCACTCACTGACCCATAAAGCCACTGAAAATTCTACTCACAGAGCCACTGGCACAGCCACTCGTGCATTCATTCACGCACGCAATTGCCCACTTATACACCTACAGAGCCACTGACACATCCACTCACAGATGCACAAAACCACTCACATAGCTACTCAGATACCCATTTATACACTCACTCACACAAACAAACACTCATAAACCCACACACCAATTTACAAACTCACAAAACCACTCACACCCCCACTCACAGACCCAAGCAGCTACTTATACACCCACTCACAGATATACACAGCCACTGAAATCCCCACTCACACACTGTTCCACACAATCACAAACCCATTTGCATACTTACACACCCATTCACACATTCATATTCACAGTCACAGACCCACACATCCAGTAACACCCCCATTCACAATCCTACACAGCCACTCACACACCCACATAGCCAGTCACACACTCTCCCACACACCCATGCAGCTATTTAAACACCTTTCACAGATGCAGAAAATCAGTCACTCACCCACTCAAAGACCCTTAAACCCACTGATACACCCAGTTACAAAGCCACCCACAGAGACATTCACACACCCATTTACATACTAACACACCCACTTACATACCTACAGAGCCACTCACACACTCAGAAAACCATTCACACACCCACTCACAGAGCCACTGACACACCCACTTACACTCACATTCACACACACATCCAGTTACACACTCACACAGCCATTCACACACCAGTCACAGACTGACAAAACCACTTACACACCTACTCACACACCCACACAGCTGCTCACCACTCACACACCCATGCAGCCACCCACATTCCCACTGACAGAGCCTTGCACTCTCTCACTTACCCACTCATAAACCCACACAGCCACTCACACACCCACACAGACACTTACACAAACTCTCACATACCCATACAGCCATTCACCTGCCCACTGTATTAAATATGATAGTGTTCTGCATGATTTGTTTTGGGTGGGAACAGATCCACAGAGCTGTTGTGGAACTAAGATGTGTTGTTGTTTTGTGCTGAATGTGTGATTTTGGTTGGAGATCTGAGATGGATTTGAGTGATATATTTTTAAAAGTATTTGAAAATAAAATGAAACCAGTGTTTTCGGAAAAGGGTTGACTCTGAAAGTACCTTTATGTTTATGATGTATAGATGATAATTAGACATAGAATATGGTATATAGAGCCCATGTGGTGGTCATGGAGAAATGCAGAAATGGTTTAATTTGGCATGTTTCCGAGATTTCTCTATCTGTGGACACACTTTGGTTGACTACGGCCCAGAAAACAAAACTTTGGCCCACGATCCAGACTCTGATGACTTTGGAGACAAGCAGGAGTAGAACAGTGGAAAAGGCTACAGCAGAATGAGGAAGTTTTGAAGATTAAAGGCAGATACAATGGAGGACAGAAAATAAAATACAAAACAACACATTTGATTTGATAGCGGAGATCTGCAGGGAACTATAATTGAGTAGTGAATTTAACATAAAAAAGTAACTACCTCTGTGATTGTCTTTGGAAAACATAAAAAAAGTAATGTTGATTGATCTATGCTTGAAATGTCTTACAGTCAAGCACATCTGCTACAGTTAAGGTGAAGTAAGCTGCTTTTTAGAGAAAGCCTCGAGAACTTTTTACCATGTGATAGTTATAGACATTTGGAAACATGGTTCTCCACTATTGCATCTTCTATAGACTCACATGCTTGAATCTTCCCAGCTGTCATGGTGGGAGTCCCATGGTAACAGTAAAAATAGCAGTTCTGAAATATTAACATAGACCTCCATAGAACAAGAAAACACAATGTATTAACCTTTCAACATAATTTTATAACATCCAAAGTTCATCAAATCAGAATAGAGACTTCAGAGTACCCTTCGCCTACAGGGCCACCATACCTCAGATTTCTTACCCCACATCATGTGATGGGAAGTCTCTCTGACCTCTGCTCAGTGAATTTAACTTTTGATCTCCAGCTTTCAGCTTCTGCTACATTCAAGGTATTGTTGAACTGTGTCTTTGCCTGACCTTTCTTTAAAAATTCCAGAGCCTTAAAAAGCTATGTTTGTATGCCCTTCAAGACCTGTGGGAAGTATAGACGTTTCTTAGAAGACCCCTACAAACAGTGTCATTATTTCCTCTACCCTGATCATGAACCCAGATGCAAATATTGCTGTTCTTTTTCAGCCAAAATCCTCATGGATAGGGAGGTAAACCTGCTCTCTGGCTCCAAAGAAGAAAGCTGCTACAAGCTTGGAGTCTAAACGTGAGAAAAAGCTCATTGTTCCTTTAAAAAGAGAAAGGAAAATGGTACCTCTTTTCACCAAAGGATAAAAGGATAAATCTGAGGAAAAATACCACAAAAAACTTCTGGCAGAGACTTCAAAATCTTTTTCAATGGCAACTTTTGCTCCCCGACTCCTGTCATTGAAGATTCTGACATCTATGATGAAAGCTGATGTTTTTGCACCATGGATGACCTCATCAATGACGGGCACTACGACAACGGTCCAGACATCGACAACAGAAGTGTTGTCAGGCTCTCAACGGAGACTAACCATGTTGTCAGTGTCAACAATATCATCACCGTTGACAAGGATTTGCCACCTTCCACCGGCCCATCGACAGAACTGCTGATGGCTGCACAGCATCGATGATGTTGCAGATAGCTGTATCAGCGACGGGTCCGTTGAAGGATGGGAACACCAGCTTTCTGCATTCACAGAAATATATGCTAAGAATTACCATTTTCCTTCAGCTCGTCTATTAGACTTCCAAGAGTCTGAGGCTGAAGGCTTGTTCAGCGCTGCATACAGTTCATCCCATTTAAGGGTCAAATCTCAGGACTCGGGTGATGAAGACATTGAGGTCAATGATCCATCCTCTTAAATTGCAGGGGAATAATCTTTTAAGGCTAGAGATCCTTCTTCTGTACGGCGACCTGATGCCTTCCAGGAGTGTTACCCCTAAGATTACTGAGAGGAGGAACGCCATAACTTTAGGCAACCACCAGTAAATATTCTGGTATTTTTGGTGTCAGACTTACATTATATGATAGATGCCTATTATAGATTCTTTCCAGACACTAACGCTCCACAACGGACTCCACCTCCTCAACAAGCTCTTATTGATCTGGCTGGCCAAATCCACCAGAGAAATGGTATAGCTTCCATCGATAATCATCAAGGAGGACACCCAGGATGTGGATCAGCAATAAATAGCGGAAGGTGAGATCCATACTGATCTGGACGTTCATGATGAATGGGATGACTATATAGGTCCTGTGCCACCATTGTCTATCCCTTCTTCTGTGGATTCACCATCTGCAGATATTGATGGATTTCATTATCTTTTAGAGCCTGCCTC
Source organism: Lissotriton helveticus (assembly GCF_964261635.1). Classification (NCBI taxonomy): domain Eukaryota; kingdom Metazoa; phylum Chordata; class Amphibia; order Caudata; family Salamandridae; genus Lissotriton; species Lissotriton helveticus. The sequence continues at coordinate 56,790,027 of NC_136059.1, forward strand.
CAAGTGCATTGATCTACCTTTGGCCGCTAAAGAGGCTGAATACTTTTTTGTATGTCTTCAAACAAGGCACTCAGCGTCCCATCACGGCAATCCCCATAGTCGATTGTTTGTGGCAAGTTTTCCGCAAGCTCAAAAAAACACCTGCTTCCATTCCAGAGGTTGTACCAAAGCTAGACAAAAATTAAAAGGCCCCTGACAACTCACCCACATTTCTCATTGGTTATCCTAGCCCCAATTCTGTCATAATGCTGGCAGCACAACGGCAAGCCAAAAATCCACTATCCCCTTGTACAGCTCGACCTGACAAGGAAAATCTCCATCTTGAAAACATCAGAAAGAGGTTCTCTGCTCTGGCGGCCACTTCTATTAGAGACTCCAATGCCACGGCCATCCTAGGGAAATGTGACCGACAGATGAGGTTGGACATTTTCTCAGTGTTGGAATATCTTCTGAAAGGTAAAAAGAAGGTGCTAAGGACATTCTGTCTGAAGGGGAAAAAACATCTTTAGAGATCAAACGAGATCCCCATGGATGTGTCATCCATCGCTTTTTGCCAGATGGCATGAGCAGCGGTGCTACACTGACAGGGTTGGTTGAGAGCACCTACCTTCGATCCAGAAGTACAAGCCAAGGTGCTTGATATGCCCTTTGATGGGGAGTGTCTATTTGGTAAGCACATAGATAAATCACTGCAGTCCATGAAATCATACACAGACACAGCTAAGTCAATAGGCAGTCTCCAGCAAATCTGCTTTCGGCCCTTTTAATGAAGAGTTTGGGGGCAATACCTATCTCAGTGGCAATTCCCCCAGCAATACCAACCTTATCCACAGCATACCTACCAACCATCCTTTTACATCCAACCTTTTCAATCCAACACAGCACTGTCTTATTCAAGATCAACAGGCTGTATGCGGACGTAATCTGCTGGCAAAATCTAAGATTATAACAGAATGCAATGAGAATCGCCAGGCCCCTTCCACCACAGTACCACTTCAATTTGGTCTTGGCAGTATGGTCACACCCTGGAGTTTGTTCAGCACTCTCCAAATTCATCCAAAAATGCAAGTCCATTTCATCAGACAAATGTGTTTCAGACATATTCCAGTACGGTCACACCCTGGAGTTTGTTCAACACCCTCCAAATGTTCCACTGTGGAAAATTCCCGATCTCAGAAAGGAAATATGATCACTTCTTTTCAAGCATGCCATAGAGGAAGAGACACTCACCCAGCGCAATCAGGGGTTTTACTCCCACTTCTTCCTCATCAAGAAAAAGACAGGAAAATGGAGGCAGGTCATGGGCCTCAGGTTGCTGAACATGTTCATCAAAAAACAATCATTCAGGATGCTCTCTCTCCACAAGAGCTGTCTTTTCATGAAAAAGGGGATTGTCTCTCTTCTCTTTGTCTCCTCAATGCTTATTTCTATATTCCCATACACCTCAAGCATCATAAATTTCTCAGGTTCGAAGAGGCAGGGTACTTGTAACAAACAAGGGTTCCCTGTAGTAAAATTAGTAGTAACCCCTAGGTCAGGGAAAAAGCACTGTGTAGGTATCAACCCAGGCGGATGCTAAAGTGAAACAAGTGATTAATTCCTCGTGGCACATCCTGAACAGTAACAGTATTGGAAATCTCAAACTTGAGAAGCCCTTGTTCGCTCATAAGCGAAACAAGAATATAAAAGACCATATAGTACGCTCTACATTTCAGGGTCAGTCCAATCCTGACTGTTGATTTCAGAGATCGATGCACATAAATCAGGTTTTGAAGGGCACATTCAAGTGCTCTAACTGCAAATCATGTTCTCACATTATAGAAGGAGAATCATTCATTCACAATGGCTACACGGCCATGGCTAAAAACATGTGGAACTGTAAAACTGCTAATGTAGTCTACTTCCTTTTATGCCCCTGTTCCCTGGGCTATGTGGGAGAGACTGCACGACCCATTCAGGTGAAACACTTTATGGAACTTGGACACGGTCCTGAGGATTTTAAGTGTCGCATTCTAGAAAAGGTCAATGTACCAGATAGAAAAGGTGGAGAAAGGATCCGCAAAAAACGGGAAGTGTTTTGGATATTTTCCTTGGACACCTTCCGCTCAGGCCTGAACAGTGAGATCCCATGGGAGAACGCAATTATTTAAATGGAGTTACCATGGGATACCTACCTGCCTTACTATATCGATGCGGTCTTTTTCTCTCCCCCCTGTACCTTGTGCCTTGGTAGGAGTCTAATTTCATTTGTTATTTGATCTTGGGCACCCATCTGTGATTCTGTACCCAATTGGTACTGTCCTTTGAATTTTAGATTACAACTTATTACTATGCTATATCATAGATGCATATCACAAGACAGTCTGCCCTCATTATAACATCGTGATACACTACTACTGTATCAAGCTATATGTGTATTAAATGTACACACTTCCTTATTGAGAACGTTTATCTTGTTGTGTTATACCTATAAAATATCTTATTCAGCGAGTTCTTCGAATAAGAATTTTAATAAATATCTTCTGTTTTAACTTTCTGTATATTGTTGGACCATCTAATTAAATAGATTGCCTCCTTATTTGGGTATATTTTCTACATTTATTTATTTGGTTATCATACAGTGAAAATCAGCGCACTTTCGTTTCAAAAGGGAGTCCTACCTTTAGTTTCACGAGTTTTCAACCGGAAACATGTGACCTTGATTGATTAGGATACACCTATTTAAAGGCGGGTTCCGGCTCACGTTGGTGTTTCCTGCATATTCCGCCGTCGATCGTGACCCGGATACGACTATCGAACTAGCAAGCCTCCACACGCTGATCCGCCGTCCATTAGCAGGTATGTGCATTTGCCCCCTTGCGCCATCTGTTATGTGCCTCTTATTGAGTGATTTGTATTGCTTATACAATCCTCCTTTATCGTTCCAGTTCTGGCGCGTTTATCCTCGCTAGCCAGTAACGTAGGAATCGGCAGAAAAACATCCCTCAAAAGAAGTGCATAGACTTGGAGGTATGTCGCGATTAATTAACCAGCACCGTCTCGGTTCATATGTACAGCGTTGATGGCCTATTACAGCATTATTAGCATGATTATTTATTTACTCTGTTTGTCCTCTACCATTTAGTAACGGACAACGTGAATCAGAGCTCACCTATTAATTATGCTGGTTCGGAATAGTGGAGGCGAAGCATATTAGCTTTACAATTACGGTATGTTCTTTGACTCAGTGAACAGCTTATTACTTTTTCAACAAGCCGTATTAAGACTTGTCTAATATGGGCCTTTGTTTTATATTCACAGTATTTCTGCTCTTAAAAAAGCAAAACAGGAGAGCGTGTTTTTTATTTACCCAACATCTCTCGGCATCAAAGTTTTACTGTGAGCATTTTCTCCTAAGGTAGGGAATCCCTCTCTCGCAGTATTACCCATTAGAAATGAAATTGAAATTGAAGTTCTCAATCTTATTTTCGTCATCTGTTTATTCTTGCCCCTTAGAGATCTTAGAATCCATAAAGAATATCCTGTTCGCATTTACGAACCACCGACGCTTAACTATTAATACGCATCAACCGGAAACGCTGTGTAAGTCTGTTATTCTTGTTCGTTCAGACATGCCTTTGACTAGCAATGTGCTCTCTTATACTATTGTAGGAAATGCGGAGTATTGCAAGTTTTACTAAACACGTCTGTCAAACAAATTAGTCTGAAAAAATAAGCTAGGAGACATTATTTTCTACCCTACTGCCGCAGTGTATAAATTACCGCCCGCTGCGTTATCCTCTTATGTTATTTTAACTTAATAGCGTTTTTTCATTTTTTAGAGTTTTTCTCTTATTGTGAGAAGTCGTGCCAACAATATACACTGTGCGCATGTACCAGTTTGCATGTAAGTATATTTGTACTTGTCCGTTATTATTTGAAATTAGAGATAGGTCATTAGATTAATATACTGTATGTAACAGTTAGTTCAGTCTGCTAAGAAGCTATCATGATTACAAACATGAATTTGTGCCAAATATACATTAGCACAAATAATCAACTGAAAACTATTAGCTAGAATATACTGAGAGACAAGTGAATAGTGACTGTTGCACTTTCCCTGTATTTTTTTTTATCTTTAACAAACCTACTTGCATTCATTTTGACCTGACTATTATCAAATGTTTACTTCCAGCTTAGTACTAATGTCTTATCTTGACATCTATACTTCGTGATATATTCTTTCAAAATGAGCACCGAAGTCTGCATTAATCACACTTCTGCCACCTTGGCTTTCACTTGCTTATCCCTCAGGGCCGCACAAACCTCTCTCCCACTTCCGTGTGTGCTGTTTTGACAGTTAATATGAGATGTTATATTATGGTGTTTGTTTTGATCATTGTATTGACTGACAATATGAGTTGTCTATTTTTATGAGATAAATGATTGTACTTTTGGATCAGTAATTATGTTTTTATATCTAGGAACCTGAGAATTTTGTTTGTCTTGAAGAAGGCGCTCGTCACCGAAACGCGCGTCGACAACATATCTATTTATGTTTGACTCAGGAATGAACACTATGCTTTTATGAAATTGTGATTTTTGTGGATTATTTTTTTGTATTGTATTTCATATAATTGCGTATATGTAATGCATGTCTTCACATGCTTTCTTTTAAAAAGTTATTGTTATTGTGTTTTTTTTATTAATTTTGTTTTAATAAAAAAACTGTCCTTTGCTACGGAAGTGGGTTGTTGTGTCCTATCACTATTATGTGGGCAAGTCCTGTTTATTACCGCCTGGGTTGATACCTACACAGGACGAAGAGGCAGGGTGCCATTACCAATTCACGGTACTTCCTTTTGTTTTAAAATCAGCCACGAGAGTTTTCATCAAATTTATGGCCCAAAAGCAGCTTTGCCAAGATAATCAGGTCACCAGGTGTTCCACTTCATGGACAACTGCCTAATAAAAGCTCTGACTTTTCACATAAGACTGTTCCAGTCTCCTGGACTTTGTCTCAATCTGGAAAACTTGTCTCTCATCCCTTCCAAATATCTGACTTTTTTAGTGGCATGCATCGACACAGATCTCGGCAAAGCCTTTCTCACTCACAAAAGAATATTACATCTTCAGGATTTGACATGGCTTCTCCAATCTTTTTGTGAGAATACACAAGTCCATGCTGGGGATGATGTCCTCTTGCATCCCTCTAATCCCCAATTGTGGTCTCCACATGCTACCGCTGCAGGAGCAGATGGATGCACATTGGACTCAATTGTGAGGATCGTTTAATGACAAGATTCACATTTCAGAAGCAATGAGAGCTGCGATATGCTTTTGGATGGTCAAGGAAAACCTTTCTCAAGGTCTCTCCTTTATTCACACTGTGCCACAGTCTAGAATTGAAAGGTGGTAATCATCGGCCTAAAAATATTCCTGCCTCAGATCCAAGGTTCTTACTTCCTCGTCAGGATAGACAACACTGCCACTGTGTTCTACCTTCGAAAGTAAGGCTGCACAAGGTCTGATTTTCTTTCAGCTTAGCAAATTTGGGAATGGTTTCTTGCCAATCACATCTCCTTATGGATATAACACATGCCAGGAGTCCATCACAAGTGGGCTTATTCTCTCAGCAGAGTATTCAAGCAATGCCACAAATGGGAGCTCAATGATAAGTATGGGCCAAAAATCCATTACGCTCTCGAAATTTGCGGATTTTCAGCAATTTCGCGATCTGCGAATCTCGCGAAATTGTCAAACTCACAAATTCGCGAGCAGGCGGATTCTTTTTTTATATGGCCAGCTCACTCAAGGGACCCCTGCGCCCTTCAGCGGGATGGCATAGTAACACACACATGGTCACTGGAGACAACTCTTCTAGCACTTTACGCAGCTGTAGTGTAGGAAAAGCACTATACATTTACCCAATGAGGTAGCACTTACTGATTAGCCAATAGAAAGTACTCCAGTTGAGTAGAGGTATCGCACAAAACGATGGCGTCTTCTTGGATAAATATGAAGGGCAGGGTTCATTCTCGCACAATGCTCCTGTTACAGATATAAATAAAGCAGGTGCCCGAGTTGAAGCTCAAGTTCAGTAACACACTCATCAGCCCAAAAACAATCGTGAGTCTTGTCGAGGCTGGGCAGGTGTGCTTTCTCCCCATATCTGCCGTCAAAAATTAGCTGTGATGCTGGATAGAGGCCTCTGTATCCTTCACTTTCACGAGCGTAATCCCCGTGCAGTTCCTATGTCCAGGAGCTTCTTTCTCCTCATCTGCTGCTCTGATCGGTCTCTGACCTTTTTTACACACAAGAGGCATGTGAACTCGCATAGAAGCCCACCCGTTTGGCCCCGCCCACACACTAGCTGTGTGCACCGTCTTCCCGCCATTTATCCACTATGATGGACAGATCACTCAAGGGACCCCTGCACCCTTCGGCGTGATGGCATATTAACACACACATGGTCACTGGAGACAACTCTTCTGGCACTTTACGCAGCTGTAGTGTAGGAAAAGCACTATACATTTACCCAACGAGGTAGCACTTACTGATTAGCCAGCAGAAGTACTCTACTCTACTCTAAAAATCTGCGAGTTCGCAGATTTTTCCGCGAACTCACAGACTTTTATGCTGATTTTACGCGAATTTGCAGATCGCAGATTCGCAAAATTCACCCATACTTACTCAATGAGCAACAGCTCAGGTGGTCTTCCAGTCATGGGATTATACAGCATTAGGTCTGTTCGCTATATCCCTCAACAAAAAGTGCACTTTTTATGCAAGTAGGATTCCTCCTTTGGAATCTTGGGAAGATGCCTTTCAGTTATTATCGAAAGGGATGTTTGCTTACTCTTCCCCCCCATTTCCTCTTATCCCTCAAGTTCTTTAAAAAAATTAAGCAGGAGCCAAGTCGGCTCATCCTCATCACCTCCGCATGGGCAGGCAATTCTGGTGCATCGAGCTGTATTGTGTATCAGATTGCTCTCTAATCCTCTTTCCTCCAAAGGAAAATCTTCCTTGCATGTACTAAGGCCAAGTGGTTCATCCACAAATTTCCTCTCTTCATTTGTCAGCTTGGCTCCTCACCACGCTTGAACTTATTCGAGGAATGCAGTCAGTACTGCAGAGGTCTCGAGCAAATCCCATGCTTAAGTGTTACATGGCAAAATCAAAGAAATTCTGTGCATGGTATACTACTCATTAATTTCACCCTTTTTTATCCACACCTGAGCAGGTCCTTATCTTTTGCATCTAGCCACAGCAGGACTTTCCCATTCTTTCATAAAAATTCAACTTGCTTCAATATCTAGATACAGAAGATGTTCGGATCTAGTATCCTTGTGGTCCAATAGATGTATCAAAGAGTTTATGAAAGGACCTTTTAGGGCTTATCCACCTGTTAAACTTCCTCCAGTACGGTGGCAGCGAAATATAGTCTTTTTACAGCTTATACAACCAGCGTCTGAGCCGGTGCTCATATGCGAGCAGTTGTTGCCATATCTTTTGCATCTAGCCACAGAAGGACTTTCCCATTCTTTCATAAAAGTTCAACTTACTTCAAAATCTAGATACAGAAGATGTTCGGATGTAGTATCCTTGTGGTCTAATAGGCTTATCAAAGAGTTTATGAAAGGACCTTTTAGGGCTTATCCACCTGTTAAACTTCCTCCAGTACGGTGGCAGCTAAATATAGTTCTTTTTACAGCTTATACAACCGGCGATTGAGCATGTGCACAAATGTGAGTTAAAATTTCTCTCTTGTAAGGTGGCTTTTCTCTTGCCAGTCATGTCAGCTAGACTTATTAGCAAAATTCAGGCATTCTGCGTAAAAGAGCCATATCTACAGTTTCCGCCAGAGTTATCCTTTCTATTGAGAATTGAGGAGGAGTGATATAGTTCTGAGATGAGGATTGCAGTGGAAAATAGTTGTTAGCAGAAACTACACTTAAGGGCTGATTCCGATTAGGTAAAATGCGCTTCGAATCGCTGTACAGAGCGTATTTCCCATACGAATCGCACACCTTCAACGTCCCCGTACGTACGATCAAGTACGATCCTAACCCATAGCAGATCTACGTACGATTCGTACCAAACACCGTACAACACAAAAATACATGCAATTTTTATCCAGTTCACGCAGTACGTTAAGTCTGTACGTAGACAAGTAGCAGTTTAAGGCCTAGCAAGTACGATTCATCTCTGCGACACTTCGTACGACCCTTTATCTACGGGACACGAAAACAGTCGTAAAAGCAGAGCCCAGCTCGAACTGCACTCTGGTACGCGACATACACGCCATGAACCCCATCGTTCGTGTCATCCCAGTCCTGAACACCTTTGACCTGGTGCATAGAAACCGACGATGGCGCAGATGGTGAGAACAACGTACCGCAACAACAGAAGTGTACCTGTACGGTGCGTCATACACACTCGCATATACCACCATTGCAACAGTGATATGAGCCGCAGACAAGCCATGAATGTTGGGGTACGGTGCGTCACATATGAGGGGTGGGTGGATATGACTCCCAGCAGTACCCAGACATAAGAGGGGTGGGTGCAGAGGACTCCCAGCAGTGCCCAGACATAAGAGGGGTGGGTGCAGAGGTCTCCCAGCCGTGCCAGACATAAGAGGGGTGGGTGCAGAGGACTCCCAGACATAAGAGGGGTGGGTGCAGAGGACTCCCAGCAGGGCACAGACTTTAGAGGGGTGGGTGCAGAGGACTCCCAGCAGTGCCCAACAGTAGGGGGGTGGGCTGATATGACTAACAGCAGTGCCCAGACATAAGAGGGGTGGGTGCAGAGGACTCCCAGCAGTGCCCAGACAGAAGAGGGTGGGTGCAGAGGACTCCCAGCAGTGCCCAACAGTATGTGGGTGGGTGGATATGACTCCCAGTCGTGCCCAGGCATAAGAGAGGTGGGTGCAGAGGACTCCCAGCAGTGCCCAGACATAAGACGGGTGGGTGCAGAGGACTCCCAGCAGTGCCAAACAGTATGGGGGTGGGTGGATATGACTCCTAGCAGTGCCCAGACATAAGAGGGGTGGATGCAGTGGACTCTCAGCAGTACCCTGACATAAGAGGGGTGGGTGCAAAGCACTCGCAGCAGTGCTCAACAGTATGGGGTAGGTGGATATGACTCCCAGCAGTGCCCAGATATAAGAGAGGAGGGTGCACAGGACTCCCAGCAGTGCCCAGACATATGAGGGGTGGGTGCACAGGACTCCCAGCAGTGCCCAGACATACGAGGGGTGAGTGGATATGACTCCCAGCAGTGCCCAACTTTATGGCTGTAGGTGGATATGGCTCCCAGCAATGCCCAGACATAAGAGGGGTGGGTGCAAAGGACTCCCAGCAGTGCCCAGACATAAGAGGGGTGGGTGCAGAGGACTCCCAGTAGTGCCCAGATATAAGAGGGGTGGGTGGATATGACTCCCAGCAGTGCCCAGACATAAGAGGGGTGGGTGCAGAGGACTCCCAGCAGTGCCTAGACATTTAGAAGGGTGGGAGCAGAGGACTCCCAGCAATGCCAAGACATAAGAGAGGTGGGTGCACAGGACTTCCAGCAGTGCTCAAACATAAAAGGGGTGGGTGCAAAGGACTCCCAGCAGAGCCTAAACATAAGAGGGGTGGGTGCAGAGGACTCCCAGCAGTGCCCAACATTATGGTGGTGGGTGGATTTGACTTCCAGCAGTGCCCAGGCATAAGAGGGTTAGGTGGATATGACTCCCAGCAGGGCCCTCAGTGCCCAGACATAAGAGGGGTGGGGGAATATGACTCCCAGCAGTGCCCATACATAAGAGGGGTGGGTGCCCAGGACTTACTGCAGTGCCCAGACATACGAAGGGTGGGAGCAGAGGACTCCAAGGAGTGCCAAGACATAAGAGGGGTGGGTGCACAGGACTTCCAGCAGTGCCCAGACATAAAAGGGGTGGGTGCAGAGGACTCCCAGCAGTGCCCAGACATAAGAGGGGTGGGTGCAGAGGACTCCCAGCAGTGCCCAACAGTATGGGGGTGGGTGGATATGACTCCTAGCAGTGCCCAGACATATGAGGGGTGGGTGGATATGACTCCCAGCAGTGCCCAGCAGTATGGGGGTGGGTGGATATGACTCCCAGCAGTGCCCAGACATAAGAGGGGTGGGTGCAGAGGAACTCCAGCAGTGCCCAGACATAAGAGCGGTGGGTGCAGAATACTCCCAGCAGTGCCCAGACATAAGAGGGGTGGGTGCAGTGGAGTCCCTGCAGTGCCCAGACATAAGAAGGGTGGGTGGATATGACTCCCGGCAGTGCTCAGACGTAAGAGGGGTTGGTGGATATGACTCCCGGCAGTGCTCAGACATAAGACCCCCATCAGTGCACAACAGTATGGGGATGGGTGGATGTGACTCCCAGCAGTGCCCAGGCATAAGAGGGGTGGGTGGATATGACTTTCAGCAGTGCCCAGACATAAGAGGGGTGGGTGCAGAGGACTCCCAGCATTGCCTAACAGTATGGGGTGGGTGGATATGACTCCCAGCAGTGCCCAGACATAAGAGGGGTGAGTGGATATGACTCCCAGCAGTGCCCATACATAGGAGGGGTGGGTGCAGAGGACTCCCAGCAGTGCCGAGGCATAAGAGGGTTGGGTGGATATGACTCCCAGTCGTGCCGAGACATAAGAGAGGTGCATGCAGAGGACTCCCAGCAGTGCCCAGACATAAGAGGGGTGGGTGCAAAGGATTCCCAGCAGTGCCCAACAGTATGGGGGTGGGTGGATATGACTCCCAGCAGTGCCCAGACATAAGAGGGGTGGATGCAGAGGACTCCCAGCAGTGCCCAGACATATAAGGGGTGGGTGCAGAGCACTCCCAGCTGTGCCCAACAGTATGGGGTGGGTGGATGTGACTCCAAGCAGTGCCCAGATGTAAGAGAGGAGGGTGCACAGGACTCCCAGCAGTGCCTGACATATGAGGGGTGGGTGCACAGGACTCCCAGCAGTGCCCAGACATATGAGGGGTCAGTGGATATGACTCCCAGCAGTGCCCAACTTTATGGCGGTGGGTGGATATGGCTCCCAGCAGTGCCCAGACATAAGAGGGGTGGGTCTAAAGGAATCCCAGCAGTGCCCAGACATAAGAGGGGTGGGTGCAGAGGACTCACAGCAGTGCCCAGACATATGAGGGGTGGGTGGATATGACTCCCAGCAGTGCCCAGACATAAGAGGGTTGGGTGCAGAGGACTCCTAGCAGTGCCTAGACATTTAGAAGGGTGGGAGCAGAGGACTCCCAGCAGTGCCAAGACATTAGAGAGGTGGGTGCAAAGGACTTCCAGCAGTGCCCAGACATAAAAGGGGTGGGTGCAAAGGACTCCCAGCAGTGCCCAGACATAGGAGGGGTGGGTGGATATGTCACCCATCAGTGCCCAGACATAAGAGGGGTGGGTGCAGATGACTCCCAGCAGTGCCCAGACATAAGAGCGGTGGGTGCAGAGGACTCCCAGCAGTGCCCAGACATAAGAGGGGTGGGTGGAGAGGACACCCAGCAGTGCCCAACAGTATGCGGGTGGGTGGATATGACTCCCAGCAGTGCCCAGACATAAGAGGGGTGGGTGCAGAGGACTCCCAGTAGTGCCCAGACATAAGAGGGGTGGGTGCAGAGGACTCCCAGCAGTGTCCAGACATAAGAGGGGTTGGTGAATATGACTCCCAGCAGTACCCAGACATAAGAGGGGTGGGTGCATAGGACTCCCAGCAGTGCCCAGACATAAGAGAGGTGGGTGCAGAGGACTCCCAGCAGTGCCCAACAGTGTGGGTCTGGGTGTATATGACTCCCAGCAGTGCCCAGGCATTAGAGGGGTGGATGCAGAAGACTCCCAGCAGTTCCCAGACATAAGAGGGGTGGGTGGATATGACTCCCAGCAGTGGCCAGATATAAAAGGGGTGGGTGCAGAGGACTCCTAGCAGTGCCCAGACATAAGAGGGGTGGGTGGATATGACTCCCAGCAGTGCCCAGACATAAGAGGGGTGGGTGCACAGGACTCCCAGCAGTGCCCAGACATGAAAGGGGAAGGTGCAGAGGTCTCCCAGCAGTGCCCAGTCATAAGAGGGGTTGGTGCAGAGGACTCCCAGTAGTGCCCAGGCATAAGAGGGGTGGGTGCAGAGGACTCCCAGCAGTGCCCAGACATAAGAGGGGTGGGTGCAGATGACTCCCATCAGTGCCCAACAGTGTGGGGGTAGGTGTATATGACTCCCAGCAGTACCCAGACATAAGAGGGAGGTGGGTGGATATGACTCCCAGCAGTGCCCAGACATAAGAAGGGTGGGTGCACAGGACTCCCAGCCGTGCCCAGACATATGAGGGGTGGATGCACAGGACTCCCAGCAGTGCCCAGACGTATGAGGGGTGGGTGGATATGACTCGCAGCAGTGCCCAACAGTATTGGGGTGGGTGGACATGACTCCTAGCAGTGCCCAGACATAAGAGGGGTGGGTGCAGAAGACTTCCAGCAGTGCCCTGACATAGAAGGGGTGGGTGCAGAGGGTTCCGAGCAGTGCCCAGACATAGGAGGGGTGGGTGGATATGTCACCCATCAGTGCCCAGACATAAGAGGGGTGGGTGCAGAGGAATTCCAGCAGTGCCCAGACATAAGAGCGGTGGGTGCAGAGGACTCCCAGCAGTGCCCAGACATAAGAGGGGTGGGTGGAGAGGACACCCAGCAGTGCCCAACAGTATGGGGGTGGGTGGATATGACTCCCAGCAGTGCCCAGACATAAGAGGGGTGGGTGCAGAGGACTCCCAGTAGTGCCCAGACATAAGAGGGGTGGGTGCAGAGGACTCCCAGCAGTGTCCAGACATAAGAGGGGTTGGTGAATATGACTTCCAGCAGTACCCAGACATAAGAGGGGTGGGTGCATAGGACTCCCAGCAGTGCCCAGACATAAGAGGGGTGGGTGCAGAGGACTCCCAGCAGTGCCCAACAGTGTGGGTCTTGGTGTATATGACTCCCAGCAGTGCCCAGGCATTAGAGGGGTGGATGCAGAAGACTCCCAGCAGTGCCCACACATAAGAGGGGTGGGTGGATATGACTCCCAGCAGTGGCCAGATATAAAAGGGGTGGGTGCAGAGGACTCCTAGCAGTGCCCAGACATAAGAGGGGTGGGTGGATATGACTCCCAGCAGTGCCCAGACATAAGAGGGGTGGGTGCACAGGACTCCCAGCAGTGCCCAGGCATGAAAGGGGAAGGTGCAGAGGACTCCCAGCAGTGCCCAGTCATAAGAGGGGTTGGTGCAGAGGACTCCCAGTAGTGCCCAGGCATAAGAGGGGTGGGTGCAGAGGACTCCCAGCAGTGCCCAGACATAAGAGGGGTGGGTGCAGATGACTCCCATCAGTGCCCAACAGTGTGGGGGTAGGTGTATATGACTCCCAGCAGTGCCCAGACATAAGAGGGGGGTGGGTGGATATGACTCCCAGCAGTGCCCAGACGTAAGAGAGGTGGGTGCAGAGGAGTCCCAGCTGTGCCCAGACATAAGAGGGGTGGGCGGATATGACTCCCAGCAGATCCCAGACATAAGAGGGGTAGGTGCAGAGGACTCCCAGCAGTGCCCAGACATAAGAGGGGTTGGTGCAGAGGACTCCCAGCAGTGCCCAACAGTATAGGGTTGGGTGGATATGACTCCCAGCAGTCCCCAGACATAAGAGGGCTGGGTGCAGAGGGCTCCCAGCAGTGCCCAGACATACGAAGGGTGGGTGGATATGACTCCCAGCGGTGCCCAAACATAAGAGGAGTGGGTGCAGTGGACTCCCAGCAGTGCCCAGACATATGAGGGGTGGGTGCAGACGACTCCCAGCAGTGCCCAAACATAAGACGGGTGGGTGCAGAGGACTCCCATCAGTGCCCATACATAAGAGGGGTGGGTGGATATGACTCCCAGCAGTGCCCAGACATAAGAGGGGTGGGTGCAGTGGACTCCCAGCAGTGCTCAGATATATGGTGTGGGTATCATCATCATCATACCACAACTACATGGGGGTATGTGCACATCCCTTACTTGTGACATTCATGATAGTGCCATAGCAACACATCACTTACAGCAGTGTCCCACTCCACGGAAGATGTATTCCTGTCACACACTGCGTGACACACCACATGTGGGTGTGATGTCAAATTCCACATTCATACCCACCCATAGAGGTTACTGGCAACATACACACCCTACCATCATGACACAATTGTGTATAGTCATGTAACAGCCCACCAAACAAAGACAGCTAAAGGGAACACACACTGACATGGGCTGATATGAATGTCCAGATGGTGGTCAGACCACCAAAATGTAGTCTCTCATGGAAGGAATAAGGTTGAAAAACATTATATACAATGCTCAAAAATGGGAGTCATGTGCCCAAACACCCTCCAGAACTATTTCCAACATAGGGGTAGGCTGTGATGGCACACATGCATAGTGTGAAAAAGGGTAAATGTGTCCAGTAAGGCATTTGTACATACTCAAAACACAAGTACAGTGTGTAGCATGGATGGCACAGATGAATGAGCAGTAGACATCTGTGAGCAGGCATGGTCATTGCTGAAGTGAACCATCACCAAAAAAGGAAATGTGCACACATGTCAGCACAACAATTGTGCAACTGTCTGTAGTGAAGATCTCAGGTGTCACAGAGGAAGGAACACTCCTTGATACAATGTCCCTAGCCAAACTGAACACACACAACCAATGATTAATTGCAGATACATTGTGATGGCACATAGATACCATGGTCCACCTCATTACCATCATGAAGAAACATCTTTCAGAAGCCCAAAACATTACCATGACACCAACTCTAGGGCCCTCAGCACCTAAAGCAAGTACCTAAAATGCAATAATGTTGAATGCAAAATAAAATGCTTTATTCAGCTTCAAATGAAAATAAGAGCAAAAATGAGTCCCAGCTCAAACAAGGCCAATGGCGAGTCCACATCAAAGTCTTGTAGGGGGATGTTGGGGAGGCCGTCGACCCCAAACTTGCCTGCACATGAATGAACTAATGGGTTGTTGACCATTGGGGGGCCTCATCTGGGTCAGGACCAGGCACCGCAGGAAGAGTAGTGGGAAGGGTAGGTGTTGTGGGTGCAAGGAGGGAGGTATCTTCCTCAGTGGCTTGTGCAGTGCCAAAGGTGTAAAGAAATTCAGCGCTGCACACTGCTGCCAGTTCATCCAGATCACCACCTGCACCCGAGGACACTATGGGAGTGGAGGTAGAGGGCTGTGAGTCTTGCGGACTTTGTCTTTGCCTGCGTGTGTGCGGTCTGACCCCAGTCCCTGTGGGTGTGCCTGCAGCCCTCTGAGATGGTGTGCCATGAGTGTGCGCTCACACTTCGGTGGTGGTGTGCTGGTTGTGTCCGTTGGTGTGCGTGATCATGCTGTTCTGCGTGTGCTATGGACAGGTATGGGAGAGGGGGGTGTGGATGGGTCCGAAGAAGGGGGGGACGGACCGCTGCAGGAGGGAAACTGCTACCGTCAGTGAGGAGTTCATTGACGTGAGAATCCGACGTTGGTCAGACATCGTAGCTGACATGCCCTCCATGAATGACAACAACTGGGTCAGTATCTGAGTCTCGCCATGGAGGACAGTGATCATTGATGTCTGACCAACCTGAATCTAGCGGAGTAGGTCCACAGACTCCGCACTGAGGGCTGCAGAGGAGACAGGGGCAGGGGCTGCGGTGTCATGGCCGAAAGAGACATGGGGGCCGCACGGACAGAAGGGACCCTAGCAACTGGGAGGGTGGAGATGGGTCTGGCGGAGGCGGGGACAGACACAGTGATGTTGGATGCTGTTGCGGCGTATTCCCCCTCCTCCTGGGAGTCAGAAGCGGATCCGTCAGCATGGTAGGAAGTGTCGGTTTCCAGCAGTTCTGCCGCCTGACTCTCCTCACCCTCTGTGCCACTGGCTCCCTCCAACTCCTCAGCTGTGGTGGCACTGTAGCTTGGTCCTTCCTCGTAGTCCGTGCTCATGTCTCCTCCTGTCTCTGCTGATGATGCTGTGGGCAAGGAGAAGAAACAAAAATGCATCAGTCACCTGTATACATCTGACACATGAGCACAAAATCAGTAGGTCACACTGCAAATCACTGGGGTGGGTGAATGTATGACATTGTTCTACATTCTGTCCATCAACTGTTTTTTTTGCATTTGCCACCCCGAGTGGGATGGGTATGCTCAGACGTGAGTCCCATGCTCTCCACACCACTGGAGTAAAGCTATCCTGGCTGTAGATGGCTGATAGCCAGAAACCGGTCCTAGGATGCTTGATTCCGGTCTAGGAAAGACATGGCTTGGCAGTTCGGGCTGGACTGTTCCCATGAGGCACAGGGTCAAGGCTGATTTGCATATGGCCATTTCTGAACTGGGGTGTTGTGGAGTGCAAAAAAACGATGGATTTAGGCCCAGATTTCTGTACTGGGGTGAATGTATGACATTGTTCTACATTCTGTCCATCAACTGTTATTTTTGCATTTGTCACCCCGAGTGGGATGGGTATGCTCAGACGTGAGTCCCATGCTCTCCACACCACTGGAGTCAAGCTATCCTGGCTGAAGACAGCTGATAGCCAGAAACCGGTCCTAGGATGCTTGATTCCGGTCCAGGAAAGACATGGCTTGGCAGTTTGTGCTGGACTGTTCCCATGAGGCACAAGGTCAAGGCTGATTTGCATATGGCCATTTCTGAACTGGGGTGGTGAGGAGTGCAAAAAAATGATGGATTTAGGCCCAGATCTCTGTACTGGGGTGAATGTATGACATTGTTCTACATTCTGTCCATCAACTGATATTTTTGCATTTGTCACCCCGAGTAGGATGGGTATGCTCAGACGTGAGTCCCATGCTCTCCACACCACTGGAGTCGAGCTATCCTGGCTGAAGACGACTGATAGGCAGAAACTGGTCCTAGGATGCTTGATTCCGGTCCAGGAAAGACATGGCTTGGCAGTTCGGGCTGGACTGTTCCCATGAGGCACAGGGTCAAGGCTGATTTGCATATGGCCATGTTTGAACTGGGATAGTGTGGTGTGCAAAAAAACGATGAATTTAGGCCCATATCTCTGTACTGGGGTGAATGTATGACATTTTTCTACATTCTGTCCATCAACTGTTATTTTTGCACACTGCAAATCATGGCATGCATCATGAGTAACAGCCAGATAGCTCTGCACATATTTGAGACTTGTACTGCCCAGTTTGTATAGACACAATGCCACACCAGGCCACAACTTGAATGAAAATTACACTGCAAAGCTTCTGTTTGTTTACAGGAGTGCAGATCAATACAATGAAGTGATGCCACCTCAAGTTCACAAAGAGGTAAACAGTAGTGGTGACCCTCAGGCCAAACTAACCCACCTCACTCCCCAAGGTGACAGCCCACTCAGAGCCCTGTAAGTACATTTTTATTAAGCATGGGCGTAAAATCCGCTCCGATCGCGGATTTTTCGGATTTTTGGCAAATTCGCAATCCGCGAACTCTCGCGAATTTGTCGAAAATCCGTGAATTCGCTCGCGGCGGATTTTTTGCTTGGTGATACAATATTGCGGCGCGCGGCGTGGTGCACGGCGTTCACTTTCCGTCATTCAGCGTTTGCCGAGTTGTTTTTCTCGATCATATTTTGTGAGTGCTGCTCCATTTTGGATCTTGCTGCGGGATCCCGTGGGAGTTTGGCGCCCGCGAATACGTAATCACGGCTTGCCACCTTGCACAGCACGCCTCGCGAGAGTTCGCAATTGCGAACACGTAGTTGCAACGGAAAGGAACAATCTCGCACTCGCGAAATAGAGATTTAGCAATTCTGCACAAGAAATCCACCAGCAAACAGGATAAACCTTCAGAAAATGATGATTTTTATCAGAATCACTCCTCAGGTTGACATTTGCATGGCCTTTTTTTTTGCAAGGAGTCCATTTTTTGGGGGGGGGGAGGAAGTGCCCCACAGTCTCCAACTTCCTGTTCCTGTCCAGCAGGCTCCTCCCAGTGCTTTCTTCATGTGCTGGTCACTTTCATTTAGACCTTGACCTGGAAGGATTACTTTTTGTGGGTGCTGCTGGATATTTGGATTTGAGGCCTTTTTGACTTTCTTTGGATCACTTTTGGATTAGAAATCAACTTTCACAAGTAAGTTTGTTTGGGGCATTACAGTTGCTGCAACTACAATTTTGGAACTTTTTCAGAACATTAAATAAAATATATTGTGGGTAGCCACAGTATCCAGTAGGACCAGTGTTGGTTATGGGTGCATGATACAACTGTTTTGTTGAATTTAAACACCATTGAGGCCATGGATGGGCTGGGATTGTGCTGATTTTTGTTGTTTTTGTCATTTTTTGGGGGCTGCTGGTGGGGCCCTTTGCCCAGGGTGGTGAGTGTTGCATGGGCCTAGTCTTTCTGTGGGGTGTCTTCTTGAATTTAAACACCATTGAGGCCATGGATGGGCTGGGATTGTGCTGATTTTTGTGTTTTTGTCGTTTTTTTGGGGCTGCTGGTGTGGCCTTTTGCCCAGGGGTAGTGGTGCTTGAACTGAGTGTGCCTGTGGTGTGGTCTCACTCTCTTTAATGTAAACATCCTGGATGGCATTGGATTGTGGTGATTTTTGGATGTTTTTCGTTTTTTTTGGGGTGTACTGTTGATGTGGACTGGCCATGTGGGTGGTGGTGGTGGCCATCTTGAGTGCTGGCTGGTACAGGCAACATGTGCTTGGGGTGCAAGGGGCCATTTTGAAGAGAGGCAGTGTCGGAGGCCTGCACTTATTTTGCCTACTTTTCATCCATTATCACCAGGGGTAGTGAGTGTTGCATGGGCCTAGTCTTTCTGTGGGGTGTCTTCTTGAATTTAAACACCATTGAGTGCATGGATGGGCTAGGATTGTGCTGAATTTCGTGGTTTTTGTCGTTTTTTGGGGCTGCTGGTGGGGCCCTTTGCCCAGGGGTGGTGAGTGTTGCATGGGCCTAGTCTTTCTGTGGGGTGTCCTCTTGAATTTAAACACCATTGAGGCCATGGATGGGCTGGGATTGTGCTGTTTTTTGTGTTTTTTGTCGGTTTTTTTGGGCTGCTGGTGTGGCCTTTTGCCCAGGGGTAGTGGTGCATGGACTGAGTGTGCCTGTGGGGTCTCACTCTCTTTAATGTAAACTTCCTGGATGGCATTGGATTGTGGTGATTTTTGGGTGTTTTTTGTTTTTTTTGGGGTGTACTGTTGATGTGGACTGGCCATGTGGGTGGTGGTGGTGGCCATCTTGAGTGCTGGCTGGTACAGGCAACATGTGCTTGGGGTGCAAGGGGCCATTTTGAAGAGAGGCAGTGTATGAGGCCTGCACTTATTTTGCCTACTTTTCATCCATTATCCCCAGGGGTAGTGAGTGTTGCATGGGCCTAGTCTTTCTGTGTGGTGTCTTGAATGTAAACATCATGGATGGCATGGGATTGTGCAGATTTTTCTGTGTTTTTCCATTTTTTGGGGTGTATAACTGAACTGATGTTCCTCTGTCTTCCATTGCTTTTAGGTGCACAAGACTCTAGAGAACCACCAGTGCCAGGAAGAAGTCCTGCAGCGGTGTGTGTGTGCAGCATAACGTCACGCGACGTCACGTCTGGACACAGACAACTCTGCAACTCGTGCAACTGCTGCCTGCTGTTCTGACCTGCTCTGAAGAAGATGGCCCCAAAAAAAGTTACCCGTAGCTCCTCTAGCAAGAAAGTTGCCAGTAAGGAGCAGAAGAAGCAAGTTACCAAGGAGACTATTGTGCCGGCCGCCCATTTTTTTGGAGTAAAAAAAAACGTATGCCAGCAGCAGCAGCGGGATCTGCTGGGGACCAAGCTGGGAGCAGCACCCCCGCTCCATTGGGCTCAGTGCCACCACCACCACCACGCCAACTTAAGTCCAAGCCCTTCACTGCTGCAGAGGCACTTTGTCTAGTTGTTCAATCACCATCGACCAGTGATGTTGGCTCATCGCAAGAAAGTAGCAGCAATGTCCCTCAATCAACACAGGTTGTTTAACTCATCTGACGAGTATTGAACAACCACAGCCGCAACAAAAACCACATGTGCAAGTACAAGCCCAAGTACATGTGGAAGGAGAGGCAGCGCAAGGAGATGCGCAAGGAGATGCGCAAGCAGAGGTGCATGGAGGGTCACAAGTGCCCACAATAATTGTTCCTCCCGAAGTAGGGGCACATCAGGAAATCGACAATCAAGGCGAGGTATCATTTGAGGAAGACACTCCTCCTGATGATCATTCATTGTCTTCCACACCCCTAGCAAGGAAGAGATCAAGGGTGGTGTCTACATCTTCTTCAAGCACACCTCCTTCTGATGATACGGATCAAAAATGGGAACCAGCACCACTGCCGTCTGAGAGTGAGGCACACCATGATCTGACAAAGGTAGTTAAGCGTAAAAGGAAGCTCGTCCAAAGTCTCAGAGTTATGGAGTGTGATGATGAGGCTCATCAAGAAGTGGCGGATACTGCTGCTGATGAAGACTCTGACAACGACGACCCAGTCATCATAAAGGTCACTGCAGCCCCAGCGGGCATGTAGCAAACAGACATTTCGACCCTAGCCCGAAAATGATGATGATGATGTTGTCGATGAGGAGGCAGTGGAAACACCACCACAATCATTGGAGTTAAGTAGTACACCAACTCGTACCGCTTCCATATTTCTTTCTGGCAAGAAGGGACCTCCATCCACCTCGACCTTAATTAGTGGCGGTGAAAGTGCACAACGTACAAAAGTTGGGCAATCCAGATCCTCCACTTCATCCGGCATTCGCAGCATGACCACCACCAGTATCGCCGCCTCCTCCGGCCCCCACAGACACTTCAAGTCCCCAGTTTGGGACTTCTTTACTGTTTGCCCAAAAAGGGAAAAGTTTGCCTTTTGTACCATTTGTAAGCTTGCAGTTAGTCGTGGTAAGCTTGGTACCAACTATGGGACTGGAGGCCAGAGAGGTCATCTTGAGAGACAGCACGCTGTCCAATGGTTTGCGCACCTAAAGGAGATCAAGGAAGCCCGAATTGGAAGTCAAGAAAACGTTGATGTTGTACCTGATGATGACGAGGCGGAAGAAGACGTGTCAAACACTTCACTTACACCCAGTACCCCTGTCAGCAGCACACCCCATGTGAGGCACACTAAGAGTGTTGGAGCGAGTGAGACACCAACGCGCAAAAGTTCACCAGCGAGCATAATTGGGTCAACGAAGTCATTATCATCCCGTAAATGCTTGGTCCAGGGCAACATTAGAACCATGTTTTCTTCAGACGCGCCATATGAACGCAACCACCCACTGACGCGTCTGTATAACACTAAGCTGGCTAAAATGCTAGCTGTGGACCTTCTCCCTTTTTCTTTTGTAGAAGCGGTAGGTTTTCTAGAATTAGTGGCAGCGCTCTGCCCTAAATGGAAGGTTCCTAGCCGGTTCTATTTTGCCAGAGTTGCGGTTCCAGCACTACATGAAGATGTGCTGGTGGCGATTGGGGCAGCTTTGCAGAAGAGTGCTGTTCACACTATACATCTGACAACAGACATGTGGACCAGTGGCGCAGGCGCTGATTACATGTGCATCACTGCACACTGGGTCTCTTTTTCAGGTGTTAAAGCAAAGCTAAACGCATGTGTTGACCCGGACCAAGTTTTTAAAGCTGCTTGGAAACATGCAACACTAGCCATGTTTGGCTTGGAAAAAAGTCATACATCACAAAACATTTTGGACGAGTTTAACAAAAAGGTCTTTCACTGGCTGTCCCCCAAAAAACGCCAGATTGGTTATGTTTCCACGGATAATGGCGCCAATTTAGTTAAGGCCATGGCACTGGGTGACTATTTCAGAGTGCCGTGTTTGGCGCACTGTATCAACCTGGTAGTTCAAAAATTCTTGAGTGATAAAGACAGTCCAGCGTGCGAGGTAATGGCCACCTGCCGCAAAATGTGCAACCATTTCAGCCATTCTTTTAATGCCCGGACGCATCTGAGGAGCCTGCTACTTGAACGTCGAATGCCAGTGAAAGCACTCATCCAGGAGGTGGCAACACGTTGGAACTCAACCTTCTACATGCTTGAGCGTCTGTATGAGCAGTATACAGTACTCGATCACTATTTCTTAAAAGAGTGTACAGCTCAGAAGGACCTGCGGATGGGTGCGGCGCAATGGGACATAGTTAAAAGCCTGACAGACATGCTTCGTCCTTTTGAGTTCTTCACGCGTGCAGTCAGCCAGGAGGACTGTAATTTGGGAAAAGCTATCCCATTGTTGTGCATGCTGGAGCACCAACTGAAGGCGGTGTCTTCTGAGTTAGAAAAAGATGAAAAAAACAAAGACCCTTTTCTTTTGTCGGAGAAATTATTAGAGCGCCTACGTGGTGATGAACGTCTTAAAAAGATCAACTCAGAACAGCATTACATTTGTGCTACTATTCTGGATCCACGCTACAAAAAGGCGCTGGCAGGCCAAGCATTCTTTCCTTTTGCTGATGAAGATGTTAAAAAGTACAAACGTTGACTAGCCTGGTCAGCCAAGAGGTTTGAAAAAGAACGGCAGGATATTGAAGGAGAAGGCAGTACATCAGCATCAGCATCAGCAGGCCATCCCCAGTCAAAAAAATCCACTTCTGCACCTGTGGCTGTGGCACAAGTGACCTCTCAGCCGTTAAAGACACCGACAACTGGTTCATCTGCACCACACACAAGAGTAACATTGGCTGCTGAAGAGGATTGGCTAACTTTGCTTGGGTATGGTTCTCGAAAAAAGGTCACAGGCACAGCAAAAAGTAAGCAAAGTGGAGGAACCGTTGAGGACCTTGAGTCGATGGTGCAGGATTATCTGAATGACTCAATAGAGGTCTTTCTTAATGATGAGCCATTGCAGTATTGGCATGGGAAAAAACAATTGTGGCCACAGCTCTCCAACCTGGCTATAAACTATTTGTGTTACCCACTCGCAAGTGTGTCTTCTGAACGTGTTTTCAGTGCTGCTGGTGGCATTGTAACTACCAAACGGAGCCGCCTCTCGGCCAAAAATGTGGAGAGGCTAACAATGATAAAGATGAATCAGCACCTCATACCGCCAGATTACAAAGTACGAGAAAGCACGCCGCATGAAGACGAGGAGGACAGCAACGTAGATGAGGGGATTTGTTCTCTGTTCGGTGACGCTGACCTCATCCTGCCTGAATTCGCAGAGTATGATGACGAAATCTTCTTCTTATTCCCTGACACCGAGCCCTGAAAATGATACAATGAATCAATAACTTTCTTTTTCGGCCTTATTCACTTTTATTCCTGTGTGTCTGTCTTTCTTTGTTTTGCACAGTTAATTTAATTCAAAATTTAATCACCTAATCCCAAAAACAAGCCCATCAGCAGAACTGTCTTCACTTGTTTGCTTATTGATTTGAAGGTGCCGCAGTCTACATTCCTCAGATTCACAAGTTCAGAAGAACATGCTCCTCTATCCTCCTCCTCCAGACTCCTATTTCCCTCAAAGCAGAGGGCTGGATTACGCCCAATGAAGAAAGACTCAGCACTTGTGGGGGTGTTCTACTTCTTTGCGGGTGAGTTGACGGCTCTGGGCCCATTGCTGTGAAGCTCTAATAACGGATAAAAGTGTTTTAGACCAAATATGAGGCGGACATTTCTTGCCGTTTTTGCTGACTTGCTTGCCTTTGAGGTGCTTTTTGGCGGGGTTCCGGGTGTTTGTGGGTGAGTTTTGGGGTCTGGGAGCACTGCTGCGACAGTCTAATCTTGATTGCATTTGCTTTTCAGGAAATCTGTGGTGGAAAACAGGAGTTATGATGATGACCTAGCTGCACAGCGCGTTTGGACCGAAGGCCGAGAGATATTGTAAGTATGGATTTTGCTTTTTGGCTGTTTGGGGGTGTTGTCGCGTGCTTTTTTGCGGGTGGGTTGGCGGGTCTTGGGGCATTCCTGGGAAGGTCTCATACCGGATAGAAGTGGTTTGGACAAAATCCATAAGGAAAAGCCTTTTTTTTGCTATTTCTTCCGACATCTTGCTCAATGTAGCGTTTTCGGGGGCCTGTTTGGGGGGCTTCCTGGTCTTGGTGGGTGGGTTGCGGAGTCTCTGTCGAAGCACTGCTGCGACAGTCTAATCTTGATTGCATTTGCTTTACAGGAAATCCGTGGTGGAAAACAGGAGTTATGATGATGACCTAGCTGCACAGCGCGTTTAGACCGAAGGCCGAGAGATATTGTAAGTATGAGATTTTGCTTTTTGGCAGTTTGGGGGTGTTGTCGCGTGCTTTTTTGCGGGTGGGTTGGCGGGTCTCTTGGGGCATTCCTGTGAAGGTCTAATACCGGATAGAAGTGGTTTGGACAAAATCCATAAGGAAAAGCCTATTTTTTGCTATTTCTTCTGACATCTTGCTCAATGTAGCGTTTTCAGGGGCCTGTTTGGGGGGCTTCCTGGTGTTTGTGGGTGGGTTGCGGGGTCTCTGTCGAAGCACTGCTGCGACAGTCTAATCTTGATTGCATTTGCTTTTCAGGAAATCCGTGGTGGAAAACAGGAGTTATGATGATGACCTAGCTGCACAGTGCGTTTGGACCGAAGGCCGAGAGATATTGTAAGTATGAGATTTTGCTTTTTGGCTGTTTGGGGGTGTTGTCGCGTGCTTTTTTGCGGGTGGGTTGGCGGGTCTCTTGGGGCATTCCTGTGAAGGTCTAATACCGGATAGAAGTGGTTTGGATAAAATCCATAAGGAAAAGCCTTTTGGCACTTTTTGTAACTTAGGGTTCGTTAGGGTTAGCCCTAGCAGCAGGATTGCATGTGTTTTGGAGTGTTCTAGATTTTTGCAACTGAGTTCGTGGGTCTTAGAGCACTCTTGGAGCGATGCTGGCTATGGATACTTTTGCTTGCTTGCAAGTGGTTTGAATACAATCCACGGTGGGTAAGGGGGTATTTGGGCCTACTTTTACTTTCAAAGTATGTTTTGTCACCATTTTTCTGCTAGGCCTCGTTTTTTGAGATCTGATTGGGGGTCTTCTACATTTTTGCGACTGGCTTTAGTAAGGGTCTGGGTGGGAGCACTGCTGGGAAGGTCTAATTTTGTTCTAAAACACAGTTTACAGTACACCTAGCTTGAGGGGAAAGATCCGCTAAATTAATTTGGCCATACTTATTTATCCTTCAAAAGGTGACTCAGACAGAGTACGCAATTTCAAAAATATTGTACTGTCTATTAGGAAAATCAAAGTGTGACTTTTTGCACCACACAGCGTACATAAGTTCAAGTTCAAGTTCATGTATTTATAAAGCGCACTACTCACCCAGAGGGTCTCAAGGCGCTGGAGGGAGGGGTTTACTTTTTATCGAATAGCCATGTTTTCAGCTCTTTTCTGAAGGAGATGTGATTCTGAGTAAGGCATACCTTATATTTATTTATCAGTGGTATTGTAATAGCACTTACTGTTTTCCGTTCAATAATTACAGGCCGGGTTCCAGTCTGTGCAATGGGGAAAAAAGATGGAGTCAGGCTTCACATTAACGAGTCGCAATTCAACATCCGCCAGGCAGGCAGTGGACAGGGTGTCTTCTGTCAGTGGTCACCAACATTGATGGACGAAGCGTCAGCTGGAATGGAGGAGTGCCGCTAATAAGAGGAATTGTTTGCTGCATGCAACTTACTTACCAAATTCAACAGGACAACTCCAACAACATACAGATACAGTATCCATTGTTTTCTTCTATGAGTGTGACTGCATTTCTTGGATCTCTCTCTGCTTCTAAATTGATCCCAGATTTCTTTATCTTCAATTATTGTATGTCCATGCTGTGCTTTTTTTTTCTTCTCTCAACAAAACCTACCCAAAAAGAAACCCCCATTCCCATCCATTTTCCAAACCCTAACCCTCTTCCCCCGGGCTATGTGTTTTTTTTTGATGTGTGACTAAATGACATCAATAATTACACACACTTGCTGGGGAGGATAAGGTCATAGCAACAGGCTGGTAAAGGAATCCGAGGATATATTCTAGACTTACTCAGCTTCAGTACTATTTCTTGTAGTAGTAGGAGACAATGTCAAATAAATTCAACGCTAGTACTAGTTATACTTGCAATACTTTACCATTTGTTAGGCTACATTGTGGCACTGTTCTAGTGTACTGTCACCTGCTATATTCTCTATCGTACCGTAACCGTTGTAATGCTACAGTAAGGACAAACCAGGTTTCGTTTTCTTTTTTTCCATAGGCATGCAACTGCCACTGTGTCACACCACTAGTACCACTGCAAAGAGGACATTTCATCCGCCCAGGATTGCCAACCTTAATCCCATTTCCCGTGGAGCCAGCCCTGGGCATAGCCCTACTTTCAAACACAAATTACAGGTAAGATAAGCGTTTGGTGGGAGGTAGTATAATGCAGTATTAGGACTAGACGAGAGATTGACGTTAGTAGTACTACTAAAGTCCTAGGACTCTTCAGGAAAACAAACTTACTGTTAAACCCCCACCCACCAGACTCAAAAGCAGTAAAAAACAGGTATGGTCAGATAAAGTTTAAAAAAGTATATTTATGTAGCCCTAACAAAATAATCTCCCTCAAGACCCTCCCTAACCCCAACGATTGTCTTTCAAAAGTCCCAAAAAGAACCCAACTCACAAATCCCACCCCCCAAAAGTCTCTAAAAAAGGGCAAGGGACACTACACTACTGGAGGATGCTGTTCACTGTAGCCGCCAGGGCAACATACTCCTTGCGGAGGGTGGCATGGTCGAAGCGGAGGCCCTCCACCAAGTTCTTATAGTTATGGACCTCCTGCTCCAGGTACGACACTCATAGGGATAAGCGGCGCTGGCGTGCCTTGCAACTCCTGTGGGGGGCAGCTGATGTCTTTGCTGCTTGGCGGTGGCGGTTGGCTTTGGTAGCCCGGCTCCGTACCGCTGGAGCACTGCGCTGGCTGGCAGCCCGTGGGGGCACGGAGAAGGATGCAGCTGTCCCAGTGGAGGATGTTGTGGTTCCACCGGTTGACTGCGTGTCCTCCTCCTCCAGGGCCACCAGCCGCCGATATTCGGCGACAGTGGCATCCAGCCTCCGTTGCCGGGCCATTCGAGCCTGCTCCCTCCGTGATGTCGATTTGGAAGGAGCAACTATATGAAGAAAGAAAGACATAATCTGTAACCAATGCTCCTTATGATTAATAACACAAAGTGATTGAGCAGAAAGTTGTGTCACAGTACAAGTAGCAAATTGAAAGCACAGTACATAACTATTGAGGACAGTATCTATCTAACCTCCCACTTCTGCATCCTTGCTCTAACATTACTGGGAGTTTAATGAACAAATTCTACGACCACTATGGACTTCCATTACAGTCGACTATGACAGTACACCAGTCTTATTCTTCTTCTTCTCTCTTGTTTAGGGAAATTAGTACGTTATCTTATGCAAGCCGGCAGAATGCCAGCGCAGTGAACTTGCACCCGAGAAAAACAGACGCACACCATGATGAGTGAGACAGACTTGCGTTACTGTACCGGTGCAGTACATGCAGGTGGTGAAGCTATTACTTTTCTATTACGGGTGGCACTGAGAATACTCTGTTACAAGGGCTACTGCTTAATTCATTTACCTTTCACCCTACAGTGCAAATGAGTACTAGAAAAGGAAAATGAAGAAGCTAAATAATTTGATTATCTATCACTTCACATGGGATGTATTTGATGACATATGGGATGACTTTAGGTGCTTTGCTTATTATTGAGTGAACAGTGATACACCCACACATGAATGACGTACTACTACTAAACTAAAGTTATTAAGAGAGGTACGGAGTGTCCACCGTAATAACCGGATATATGCTGTGCTTGCAGTTGCAATACAAACTACTGCTACTATTCATGGTAGTATTGGACAAATTTACAATTTCTTTTCCTTGCCTTCCCTACACTGGAACGGACGTGCGGGTGCGGTGTTACATGCTCTTCAAGGTAACACTTAGTTCATCCAGTGACCATCTACTCTCTCTAGATACACATGTGCTATCTAAGAGTCAGATAATACCATGCTCCAGGCATCCATCCATTCAAAGTATATGCACACATACAGTTTCTGTTTCACCCACCCAGGCTGTTGTCCTTCCACCCATCCTTGCTTCATCATTGACCCAGCCATGCACCATACCATATTCTTTCCTTCCCAGCCACCTCGGGGACCAAGCAAACACACATCATTCTTCTTTGCCAGCCATCATAAAATTTCTCGTCCTTCCACACTTACTTACGCCCTTCTTTCGCTTTTCGTTCATCCCATCCATCAAGTTCATCTCAGATCTTATTGGGATTCTTCTCACCAAAAACTTCACAGCTAAGTCAAAGTACATTTAGAGGAGACTACTACCTGGTTGATTTATAATACACCCGTGCAGAAAGCACACTATGCAGTCTTCAATCTCAATAAGTAAGGAATATATAGCTTACCTCTTCCCGCCACCACCGTGCGAACCCTCACAGGAACGTCCGGCACTTGCACCACCTCCTCCCTAGAGTCCTCGTCCAACACCACCACCTCCGCACTGGCCCAGCCACCAGATGTTCCACCTACAAAGTACATTTAAGAATGTTAGAATACACCACTCACTACTATATAATATGTGGTCTAGGAGGAATAAACAAATGTTAAAAAAACGAAATACAATATAAAATTTGTAACTGTCTACTCTAAAGTAAAAATGTCCCTTTTTCCACAAGAAATGTGTCCAATTAATCGTTAGCACTAAGCACTTTTCCATTTTCAGTTAAACGTTTACTTTTATGACAAAGTTGATTTTAATAAATGTGTTTAGTTTTAATAAAGCTTTTAAACTTAAATAGACTCTGTGGTTTTTGGTCCTCCAGACTAGAGTGGATGAGCTAAAGGTTTTGGAATTTTTGCAAGCATGAGTGCCTCTGGCACTTCTTGACTCTGACTCCGAACTCTTATCCTGCGTTGGATAATCTAATGATCATTGGGGATCAATCATCGGTGACTTTGGAGCTAAATGACTCTGCCACACTATCTAGTCAGTAAGGAGATTGGGGGTTCTTCAAAGTCTGGTATCACTGAGGTATGTGGAAAGAAAGTCTACCTGCGCCTATTATAATTGATAAACAAAGCACTATTTAGTGTTCATAGTTCGGTTTGTGCAGATTTGTCCCTGCAACAGTAGTAGAATGGATTGTCCTCCTATCCAAACCAAAAGTAAAGTAGTATCTTATTCTTTCTTGGTGGTCATTCACCTTTTTATTGTTGGCAAGTGTCAAAGCATAAACATTTAGAAGACTTGAAAAGACATTATGGACAATCCCAGAGGACTGCACTCAGTGCATAGAGCTATTGCTGACGAGAATGGGAGTCCAATGGAATTGCCAAATGTGCAATCTTAGTTAGCTACACAGAGAGACTAATAAGAATAATCTAGTAATACCTCAGGGAGTCATAGTCGAGGCAGGATAAGAATTTAGATCCAGTCTACAAGAAGATCAAAGACGATTTAGAAAAAATCGAATGAGGAACGCTAGGAAAAAATAGGTACTCTATATTAAAATTAAAACTTACTGGGGCCAGCAAAGGAGCCCTCGCCTGCCCGATCCTGGCCTGCATCCTCCTGAACAGCACCCTCCTCCTCCTCCTCCTCCTGTGTCCTCTTGCCCTTGGGGGGAGCTGATGTACAACATGAAAGAAAGAAAGACCAGAAAACATGGATGAGATTTGTCAACCAAATCAAACATTTCAAAAGAACAATAACAAAATATGTTGGAGAAATAGCAAATAGATAGACAACTATTCCACGGGATATATTGACCAATCTCATGTGGTATACTACATTATTCGTATTGCCTGAATTGCGGACCGTTGACTTTGAAAGTTCCTATGTAACTCACTAAACAGACTACTAAAAAGGTTTGCCTAGGCCTGGCAGGCAGCAGTCCGCAGCACGCGAAATGACAGACAAAGTCCATCCTGCTTGCAGATCAGTGAATACTCAAACTATCAATCCACCGACCACCACCACTATTTCTTCTTATAGACATGTGTCTAAAGGAAGGACTGGACTTCAGTCTGTTGGGGCTGATTTAGAAGTCCCTTGCGGCTCATTTGCCTCCATTGTTGCGTGACTTTTGTGACGCAGCGGCAGAACAAAAGAGGCGCCATGGTGCGGCGTATATATAAAAAAAAAAACGCATATGGGAGATGCATCACGTTGTAAAGCCCTGCGCCATCAGGGGGCGTTCCGGCGCAAGGGAGGGCGTTCCTGCGCAGGAACGAATCCTAAAAGTGGCTGAGGGAAATCTACAAGATGTCAATCAGTCACTTTTAGGACAATGATGCGTGACTCAAACCCTGCGCCTGCTTGAAGCCGACGTACAGCTTGATGCAGCATTGGGGAGATAGGGCACCCTAGAGCATTGCTGGAGCTGGGCCATCGTTGGCACGCAACTCCGGCAATGCGCCGCCTTTGCGGCACAGATGCGTAAGGCTTCTGTGACGTTTTGGGCCAATGGGTGGTGGTGGCATGGCGCACAATTACTGCCGCATCCCTGCTACTTTGCAGGGATGCGCCGGTAATTGAAAATATGACCCTTAGTGTCTAGCATTACGCAGTTCTTTACACTACACTCATACATAATTTCTCAGGCCAATGAAATGAACACAAAATACAAAACAAATAAGGATAGTACCAAGCAAGGCTACTGAGAAGGAGAGCAGTGCACCTGAAATGCATAGAAGATTTTGAAATATAATTTACCTACAATGTAATCGGCAGCATTATTGCTCTTGGTAAAGAACAAAGATTTGCAAATAACAGAGCCGGATAAAACAGAGTAGTGATGAAATAGCTAGAAATAGCTACTACTACTCACCAAGCCCGGGGTCCTCTACGCCGGGCGCTTCCAGCAAGTCCCGTTCCCGGTCCATGACATCCGTCCAGCGGTGGGTGGCCTGGTTATAGGTGCGCCGGACCCCAGAGAGCTTAAACATGGCCCGGCACACCTTCTCCCACCGCTTCCGGCGCTCCCGGATGCCATAGCCGGTTGCGATCTTGCCGCCTCCCAGGATGGTCTTGGGGAGGCGGCGCTGGACGTGGAAGATGAGTGCGGCCACCTCCTCCGCGCTAAAGATCTCCCGTGGCATCACTAGCTCCCCCCTTAAACGCCCGCACGGGAGCCGGGCACGGGGTGCGGGACCCTTCCCCTTCTCAGGGTGCTTCCCGGCTCCCTTTACCATGGTCTGGGCAGAAATGAAGTTAAATAATAAAGAAGAAATAGAATAGGGAAGAAGAAAAGAAAAGAGTTTTAAAAAGTAGTTTAAAATTAACAAAAAGTAGCAGAAAACACAAATATATAGAGCTAGAAAAATAGAGGGATAGATAATAAGTAAAATAGATCAAATAAACTTCAAACAAGCAAAGGATGGCAGAGATTCAGAGAGGATACAGAAAGCATGCCCAGAACCATAGCAATGAATGAGAAACAAGATGGCCGCGCCCATTCACGACCGCGTGGGTAAGTTCGCGCGAGATTTTCCTTGCGATCACGCGCGAAATTGTACTAGCGAGCAGCACACTTTGCGAGATTACACATAGCGGCCGGAAACGGAATTACGTCACGCAAACAAGATGGCCGCGCCCGTGTACGACCGCTAGGGTAACTTCGCAAACGTATAGCTACAAGCGCCTTGCGAACACGCAAAAAATCACGCGAACATACACGCCGCAAAAAAAAATAGTGTATTCGCACGCATTCGCGGCTTCCGAAATCGATCTCGCACGGATTCGCGCCCCGCAAATCGCGCGAAATTGCAGAAAAACGATTTTTGCTAAACTGAAAGCAATCAGCAGGTGCAAAAGTTCAAACTTAACATTAGTAACCATTCACTCTAGTGCTTCCTGAGGGGCCCCTCCAGAGTTCAGTTGCCTATTTGCAACTATTCCATGACCCTGCTATGACCCAAACAGCAGGCTCATAGAATAGCTACAAGTAGACCATAAAGGTCCTGTGAAAAAAAATTGCACTGCAACAGAAAGCAAATTACAGATAAGGAAGGAAGCAGGTGCCAGCCAGACTGGAAGTTTCAAAATTACTGACACATTAATCACCCCCAAATTAATTCATGGCAGTTGAAGAAGGGCAGGTGTGCTTGCTTTCACTGCAACAGAAAGCAAATTACAGATAAGGAAGGAAGCAGGTGCCAGCCAGACTGGAAGTTTCAAAATCACTGACACATTAATCAACCCCAAATTAATTCATGGCAGTTGAAGCAGGGCAGGTGTGCTTGCTTTTTTTCACCCCCATAATCTACAGTGATAAACAAACCTAATGGGTGGCAGTGAGGATGTACCAGAGGGTGGCATGGGTGTACCAGAGGGTGGCAGTGGTGAAACAGAGGGTGCTGTGAACCTGTGATGATAAACCAGACGTAGAAACAACATAGTCGCGGCCGTTGCGAGACGAAAAGTAAGTTCGCAATTGCGAAATGGTCCACAAATCCTCGCGAACGCTCGCCAACACAAAAAACGTAAAAATCCGCAAATCCGCGAGAGTTCGCGGATTTGGCGTATTGCGAATCCGTAAATTCGCAAACTCGCGTACGCGAGATCCGCTAGATCCGCCAATGCTTAATTTTTATTTTAAAAAAATATAACGAATTGTTAGCATCTTGGGACTCACCATACTTCACACATTCTACATGTATTTAATGTGTCAATCCGCCATATTGTGAAGGGAACACATATGTGCCTGCATGAAAGATGTCTCACAATTAAATGCACACAAAAACATTTACACATTAATTGAAACAGCTGGCAGTGTAGTACTTTAAATTCTGGACCCGTGTTATAAACTTCATCGTAGCATGACGATTTTGATACCGGAAGACCGAGAATGGCTAGTACACTATGCACAAGCATTTTCGTCATTTTCGAGTGACGATTTCATTCTCAAATCATAGTTTCGTCCTGAACCCTCGGGTTCCATTTTGTGTACGGCAGCCATTTTGTCAGTTGCCCTCACATAGGCCTATGACTAAAGCCAAACACGCTTCTGAAGGACACGTACACCTTCGCTGACTTCTCCGTGACCTGGGCAAGCTGAAACCATTGCCCCAGGCCGAACCTGCCCGGCCAGTTCCTTTCCCAGTGGCCGAGCGAGATAGCATCAAGGCACAGCCCACCATAAACCTTTTCATCACACACACACCCTGCCTAATCTTGCTCACACCTGCCCCTGTTTCTTTCTCTACAACTTGCTTTACGATGAGGAGGTGCCCTTTTTTATTGGGGGTCCGTCGATATCTGATGAGAATACTGGGCCTTGCCGGATAATTTATTATGGGCTGGACAAACAGAAATATGGGCTTGTCATCATGACTCTGCTTTTCTTTTGTAGTGAAAACATGTGAATGGTATACTAAAATGTAAAGAATGTTTGCCTAAAGCATAATATTTCGTATAAGAAGAGAAGACTGGCTTTGTAAGATTGAGCAGTCTCCTGAGAATATACACCGTGTTGTACTTCTAGGACGCCTGTTACTTGGTTGCAGCCAATAAACTCGATCTTTGACTTCACCTAGAAGACTCTGCGTTTCTGTGGTCTGAGCAGGTAGAACTCATGAAGTCTTAGGGTACACCCTGACACCGCTGGGTTCCGAAAAGCCCAGTACTTCAGCAGCCTTTAAGATGAAACACTGTTCGAAACAAATGGCGTTGCAGATTTGCCATATACATGGTCCAACGGAGGTCTTGATGGCTTGACACACATTAGTTTGTATAATTGACCACAAAGGAGTTTCAAGACCTCAAGACCACTGTGGGGACATGTATATGGAGATCAAGGCACAACATTAATCACTAACACTGGCCTCCTTCAAAAGCTGCCTGCGTCTTTCATAAACTTGTAAATGTTGTTTTGTGTGCACTACCTTGTGAGACAACTATCATGCAGGCACATAAGAGTTACTTACACAATTCGTCATATTAACAAATTCAAAACATGAACAACTTTTAAAAAGTGTTGGGAGGGCCAAGGTTCAATCATCAATGTAAGACAACTTGAAATATGTCAGTCCTCACAGGGGCATCCATTACCTGATTATACAGTTGCTAGCACATAAGACCTACTGGCTGTCATGTGAAGTGGCCCACATGTCCCAAATCAGGACAATGCGTAAGCTAATGGGCCTGCAATTGTGAAGAACAAAATCATTGCTGCATTGTGGACACTCCCTCATCCCCAGGCTAAATGTCAACACAGTAGTATGCACGCTAAGACAAAACAGCGTTGCACCAGAACTACATACATGTGGCAAAAAATGAATGAGGCAGAACCATGTCTGGAAACAAATGACATAGGCTGTCAAGCCCCAAATTAAAGCACTCACCACCATCACAGGGGAAGTGCAATTCTCACCCACAGGTTACACCTGGCAGGCAAGACCAAATCAGGCAGGCCCATTAGACCTCTCTTGCCCAACACCCCCATCTCCTACATCATGTCTAAAAACACAACAGGGATCAAGGGTGTGCATTTGAAACCTCCCACTCCTATGTTGAGACTCATCATCAGTGCAAACAAATATGAAGCCCAAACACAGTGCATAGGTCATGGCACAGGCAAGGTCTCAACACATGTCACAGACCAGCATCCCACATGATGCACTAATATTATATGTTATGTTATATGGGTATTTATTACGCGCACAACTACTCATGAGTATCCTGGCGCGGAGCAGAACCACAAAGAAATCGCGGGAAAAACAGCCTTTTTTAGTAAGCTTGATTGAAGAGGTGAGTTTTAAGGAGCTTTTTAAAGGAACTAAGGTCTCTGGTATCCCTGAGGTTGAATGGAAGGGAATTCCAGAGGGTAGCCGCTTTGACCGAGAATGATTGACCGCCCAATCTTTTTCGCCTAAAGTGGGGAGTTACCAGCCGGCGTTGGGAAGCCGACCTGAGATGTCGACTGGGGACGTGGAAAGTCACTCTTTTCCTGAGATAAGCTGGGCCAATATCATGTAGGGCTCGATGAGTGAGAACCAGAGCCTTAAATTGAACTCTTTGGGCCACTGGCAGCCAGTGGAGTGTGGCCATTTGCGATCTTATGCTGATGCGTCTGGGAATGCCCAGCAGAAGTCTCGCGGCCGCATTTTGGATGAGCTGCAACTTGTTTAACAAAAAGGAGGGGGAGCCCAAATAGAGAGCGTTAGCATAATCCTGGCGGGACAGTATGAGGGCTCTAGCGACCGTTTCTTTGGCTGGCTGGGGCAATAGAGGGAAGAATATGCCCAGGGATTTAAGGGTCCCAAAGCAGGCACCCGTCAGTCTTTTAATCTGCTCTGAGAACCTTAAATCTTCATTGAACCAGATGCCAAGATTCTTGGCAGGGCCACCTTCAGAGAGGGGACGGGGGAAATCAGGAGGCCAAACAAGTTCAGTGAATTGGTTTGGAAATTGGCCATATAGTATGATCTCCGATTTTCCCTCGTTGCATTTAAGCTTGGCATGGGCCAACCAAGTAAATACGGCCGCCAGGCACTTTTGTGCTGCAGCCGTTTCTAATTTCAAGTTGTCCCAGGTGAACAGGAGCTGGGTGTCATCGGCGTAGGCCATAATTTTTGCACCCAGCTCCTCGGCCAGGTATATCAGCGGGGTCATATAAATGTTGAAAAGAAGTGGGCTCAATGTTGAGCCCTGTGGGACCCCAGTCTGAACTAACCTGGCCGAGGAGGAGTGCGCGGGCATCCAGACTTGCTGGTAATGGGAGTCCAAGAAAGACTCCAGCCATGACCACACAGCCCCAGTGAGGCCGATATCAGTGAGGCGAGCCAGGAGGAGTTGATGAGGGACCGTATCAAAGGCGGGAGAGAGGTCCAATAAAATTAGCGCCACTCTGCCACCCTTGTCCGTACATTCCCTAATGGCTTCCCCACCTCCACCAAGGCTGTCTCCGTGCTGAAGGAGGCCCTGAAGCACGACTGGGCTGGGTGAAGTGCCCCAGACTCCTCCACAAAGGCTTTCTACTGCCGAAAGACAACCTTTTCGCAGACTTTAGCCAGTGCCGGAAGCAAGGATATGGGGCGGTAGTTAGCTGCGACAAGGGGGTCTGCTGATGGCTTCTTTAGAAGAGGCATAAGTTTGGCTTGCTTCCACTGCCTAGGTACCGCTGCAGATTGTAGTGACCAATTTACCATAGCTGTAACTTCTGGCCCTACACAATCTGCTACTCCTGCCAAAACTCTTGCCGGGCAATGGTCTGCCGGGGAGCCCGATTTAAGAGATTTCAGCAGAGCAAGAATGTCCGCTTGATTAACCATAGTAAATTTGGCAAGGCAATAATAAATGTGCAGTCTAATTATCTTGCCCCCTAGTTGAACATGCGCAAATGTGAATACACACAGACCAGGGGACACATGTGAAGGAGGGGAAGGGATGAAAAAGAGCACCAGCTGAATATGGGGAATTGAAAAAACACTGCACATATAACCCGTTTGACCAGACACCCCAACAGTGAGGGTGTATCCAGGCTTCCGAGCAACTCAAGAAGCAGGTGACACACAACATAACAAGCAGCAATGTACCTACCCCCTCCTTGCTGCCGTCTCTCCTGCAACTGCCTATGGAGGTTTGGAAAGACCACTGCCAGGACCCGGAGCATGTGGTGGGTGAGGTGACGGGTTCCACCATGCCGGCGTGGAGGTGACAGCTTTAGCTGGACCCAGGCGATACGCCAGGTCCAGCACCGGATGTCCTGCCACCTCTTTTGGATGTTGCACAGCCGCCGGCGATGTACCCCCACAGACCTGACAGCCCTGACAATCTGAATCCATATCCCACCCTTCTCGTAGGGAGTTACCTGTCAGGAAGACAAAGTGAAACAACATCACTACACCTGCTCCATGTCCCAGAGACACACACTTGCCCAACATTGGCAATGTGAACAGGACATAGGATGCTGACAGGACTTGCATCCTTGTCCATGTGAATTAGGCCTGTGGGCAAACCCCAATGCTCTACATGGCATTGAAACGCAACAGATGGTGTAACTGGTGCAACACACTCATTGATCATTGCACATACTGGCCAATACATGCAACTGCAGGGTGTCGGACAGCACGGGGCAAGCAGTCACATATCCCACTCCACTTAAGAACCCTCAGCAGACCAGACAGACACACCCTGGTACAGATCACTCGGCTGTCACTGACAACAGTGGATACAACCCTCACTTTGCACAGGTACCACTTGACAATGAGGTGTCACAGGTGTTGTGCTAACTTTGCAAGTCAGACACACAGCACTGCTTACTTGTCACATCAGAGGGCTATAGCTGCTGCATATGCCATGCAGCTGTGGTCCAACACATCACATACACACTCACCCAGATGACAAGGAACATTCACACACTTCAATGTCCACGAGGTTAAACACATCATTTGTGCAATATCACCACAGGTCCCCACAAGTCATAAACAACTGTGAGTACAGTCAGCTGTCACTCCGGGGGGAACACTGTAACACCTCTGTAAATTTGGGAATAAAGCCACCAAGCTGTGGCACGGCTGAATGTGTTATTCATTATGCATTGAGTGTCACAGTGAGCATAATGCAAGTGAGGAGAGAACACACATGAACTACATCATGCTCTGAATGGGAGACACCACCATGTACAGCCCCCGGGACTCAATCACTACCACATTGCATGTCTGTCCCACCAATGCACAATGCCTGTTGTGACACTCACACATCTAATGCACAGACAAATCTAGTGCCGTCAGCACTCACCTGCTCCCCTGGTCTCCCATACAACTTGCTGTACTGTGGTAGGAGGGCATCCAGTAGGGCCTGTTTTTCCTCCTCAGTGAATGCTGGTGCCCTCTCCACCACATTTTTAATGGAACCATACTTATCCTGGCCTATAACAAGTCATGAGCGGTTTCTATTAACACGGTTCTGGCTGGACTATTATCACCTATTACTAGCCTTACCTAGGGGGACAAATAGAGGTCAAGTGCTACCCTCCTGCGGCTGCGACAATCTGTCTCCGCAGGATTTGGTGCACTTTTTATGAATTTATCCTTTCTATGAAATTCCCCATAGGTTTTTTTTGAAGCCCATACTAAAAAAATTACATTTTAAACAGGTCCGCCCGGCTTTGTGCTATTTACAGATGGTAAACCCTGAAAGCACTTTATATGTGGTTGGATTCCTCAAATCAGCACTAAAATCTAGAAATAGGTGAGAGGATTGTTAGTCTCTTTTCGATGTATTTTACTGTCCGCTTTTATCCTGAAATGAATTGTATATATATTATCTGGGGTTATGTTCAAGATATTTAGTTTTTATAAAATGTTTTTTGCTGTAACCTTGCTTTTATGGTTTTTAAATATGAATAACCGAATAAAGTATTTTGAAATTGAAATTGAAATTGGTGCCCTCTCCATAGTACGCGACATAAAAGTCCAGGGAATGCAGAGACATCAGCAGTGTGGTCCACTCCAATGTTGTGCAGGCAAGTGCTCTCTCACAGCCACATGCAGCCTTAAATCAGCGCTGCTGAGGGGCTTTCAGTTTCAGGAGTACAGTGTGATAGGCCAGATTAGTTTGAATCCTATGTGTCATCCAACCCCTTTACACATAAGGCCCTGACAAACATGTGCATGGTTTAAAATATGAGTTTCAGCTCCACAATCAATTTGCAACATTGTATATTTTTGACCAACTGACTTTTGCGGGACACCTGTAGCACACACTCAAATCTCAGTATCCATGACAACCAGGCTGTATTCAGGGCCTACTACTCGTCCCCCAGGTGTCCCCTAAGTATTTCTTGAG
Organism: Lissotriton helveticus; assembly: GCF_964261635.1. Taxonomy (NCBI): domain Eukaryota; kingdom Metazoa; phylum Chordata; class Amphibia; order Caudata; family Salamandridae; genus Lissotriton; species Lissotriton helveticus. The sequence goes on from NC_136059.1 coordinate 56,828,862, forward strand.
ATCCACACAAGTGTACGGTGCGTTTCACGTCACGTATGGCATCATTGCAATAGTGAGACGATGCGCACACACACGCACGTAATGTTGGGGTACGGTTCGCTCGCGTATGGCACGATAAGAAGAGTGAGAAGATGCACACACATGCACGTAATGTTGGGGTACAGTTCACTCGCGTATAGCACGATTAGAATAGTGAGATGATGCGCACACACGCAAGTAATGTTGGGGTACGGTGCATTTCACACGGTGCAATTCACACGCAATTGTGAATGCAGGGGTACGTGCGTTTTACATGGTGCATTTTACACGCAGTTGTGAATGCAGGGCTACAGTGCGTTTCACATGGTGCGATTCCCACGCAGTTGTGAATGCAGGGGTACAGTGTGTTTCACACGCAGTTGTGAATTCAGGGCTATGGTGCGTTTCAAACAGTGCGTTTCACACACAGTTGTGAATGCAGGGGTACGGTGCGTTTCACACGCTCACGCATGGCACCATCACAATTGTGATACGAGGCACACTCATGGCAGGGATGTAGGTGTTTGGTTCAAACAAGGATGTCTGTCAAGTTCTTCTTATAGCATACTTACATGTGCATGCCATATGTGTGGCAGGCAGTGATATAGCACAGGGCATCTGATCTTGTTGCACAATTGATGTGTGCTGACCTGTTAACACATGTCATGTGTGATGGGGGACTATGTGGCACACATCAGCTTGACACTTGTCACATGTGTACTATTATGTAGATGTTAGCATGCACATCAACACTGGGATGGCACAGTCATCACTACGGGCACCTGTCTCATGATGCCAGGGACCGGGCCACTTTGTCACTTGACATTTTACGCTCAGTATGACCCTATGTGACTATGTCTGGTGTGTGTCGTCTTAAACATTGAGCTTGTTGTTTGTGTTACATAAAATGCATCTCCTGTTGGTGCATCTAACATGGGTCTGTGTTGAGATGGGGAATGGTTTCACATGTACGCACACCATGCCACATGTGCATTCCCAGGGCTTTTGGGTCTGACGGCATCAGACATCATTTTTCCCAAGGCACACATGTCTGCATCCTGACAAGGGCTGAGTTGTTTTGTTGTCACATGCACAGCTTAATCACAAGATGTTTGATATGTACTTCTGCCATTCCATGTGACCTGTGCGTGTGTCTTGCAGTCAGCTGTCTGGATGGGTTGACAACCTTCCACTGCAGGTTTGGTGATGTGTGTCACTCAAGTGATATCGTGGGCTGTTCACTCAGACCAGACCAGCAGCTTGTTTCAGGGCATGTCATGTTTTTTAGGCAATCAACAGGTGTATCTGGGTTATTGTAGGAGTGCCAGCAAGCTGGCATATGTGTCCTGGATGTATTGCACACGCCAGATTCCATAGTGACCTGATGTGTAGTAGCAGTTTTGCATGTGCTATTTACATTGCCATTGATGTTTTCTGACAGTTATTCTCCATTCTTCCCAAATATGTCCTGCAGGGCACCACCTCTACCAAGGCCATTTCCAGACTTGGCTACCAAGAGGGAATGTGCTTGCATCCAACGTTACAGATTCACTTGACAGTTGATTCAGGACTTGATGAACAGGCTGGAACCACATCTCCAACCGCAACACAGGTATCCAACTGTGCTGACCCCCAAGCAAAAGGTGATGGCAGCCCTCCATTTTTTTGCTACAGGTACATTTCAATTAACCATAGCTGATGTCGGTGGAATGTTACAAACAATGTTCAGCCGTGTCCTGCGTGATGTTTTAGCAGCCATGTTGGAGCACATTGATGAATTCATCAAATTTCCAACTCCAGAAGAGTTGAGAGATGTCATGGGTGAATTCTATGCCCTGGGGGGGATGCCACATGTTATTGGGTCCATTAATGGGACACATGTGGCTTTGGTGCCATCACAGGCTCAGGAGCAGGCTTACCGCAACAGGAAACATTATCACTCGATAAATGTCTTGCTAACATGCTGATTTCCCATGTTTGTGCAACTTTTCCAGGATCTTGCTATGATGCATTCATCATGAGACGTAGCAGGGTGCCAAGAATGATGCTGCAGCTGTGCAACGATCGGGCTTGTCTTGGTGGGTAAACTCTGTGTGTCCTGTGTGTTTCAGTATCTTTTGCTCTGTCAGCATCTCATGAACCACTTATTTACATGATGTATATTTGAGGGTGACTCGGGATATCCTAACATGCCATAGCTGATGACACCTCTCCGCAACCCAAGAACAGCTGCAGATTGGCGGTACAATAATGCACAACGGCAGACCAGGCTATTGATAGAGCGGACGTTTGGCCTCCTGAAGAGCCGATTCTGGTGTCTCTTTAAGACCGGCGGATACCTCCCATATGCCCCGCCCAAGGTCAGTAATATCTTCATCGTGTGCTGCATGCTGAACAACATGGCAGTTGAGAAGGCAGTGCCACTCATCCTGGATCCTGAGGAGAAGGAACATCCATCCGTTGAGGATGAAGGGCATGGTCACGATGCAAGTGATGAGGAGGAGGAGGATGATATCCGGAGTCAGCTTATACACAACTTCTTCTCATAATGGTGAGTCACTTCAAATGAGTGTGCAAGCTTGTAGCATTGAGTGGCATGTGTTGCAATGTGTGTGTCCAGCTGACTGTATGCAAATCACTTTGATGTTTGTTCTGATGTGTAACGCAAGTGCTGATGTCATGCCACACAGAAATGCTCAATGACTTAGCTTGAAATGTACATGCGTACTACATTGTTCATGTTTTGTACCTGCCCATGTCTTTAGCACAGATTTTTAATGGGGAGCCCTTGTGTGTCTCTCATTCCCAGGTTTCTGTGCCTGTTGTCCGTTCGTGTCATCTGAGTCCTCCTGCTATTCCTCATGATGATTGCAACGTGGGCCAAATCAGAGTTCCATGCATGGGCATGTGTAAATGTCAGTTCAGTAAGAGATCCAAACAGGCTGTTTTGGGTTGGTATGGTTTGGGAATGTGTGGGAACTGTTTCTGTGCATACTGTAGAACCATCCATACATGTCTCATCACCATGGATCAAATTACATGTTGTACCACTCCCATGACAGGACAGTCACCCTTCTAGACAGTCATCTGTTGTGGAGGATTGACTCTGGTGAAGGCATCAATGTGTGTCAACCTTGACCCTGACACATTGCGGATACCACTGGTTGACATTGTGTGGGACATCACAACCACAGGCTCAATGGGGAATTGCAGCCTCTCTGTTTTCTGTGTGCAGCATGATGTGTTTGGCTCATCCACTTAATTTTGTGTGCCAGTACAGTTTGATTTCTAATCAACCATGTTGTGAAGGTCTGGGCCAGCGTATGTTCTGTCAAGTGTCCTGTGAGTCCGTTTGTATGGATGCATTGCCCCTTGTGCCAGTATGCCATGTCACTGTCACATTGCTTCCTCAGGGCTGGTGCAGAACACACCTTTGCAAGCCTTCTTGGTCATTTGATGTTAACTTTCTATTGCCATGATGCCAGGAATGTTGCGCTGATGACGTCACAACGTTGTGCTGTAGCAAATATAAAAGCTTCTGTGGCACCAGTAGGGTGACATTATTCCCAGGATTCTCTTGTGGCGTCCTGCATATCCTGGTCACGTTAGGGGTTGTTTTGTGGCATTGCTCCTCATTACTCTCTGTTGAGTTCCGCACCAGCAGCTTATTATGTTAGGTATTTCAAAGCCCAGTTGAGGAGCCAATCACTGTCTCTTGTGGGGCTTCCTTGTGTTTACATGATTCACTCACTAGTTGGATGAGATTCTTAAGGCTCTTGCGGGTGATGTGTAATTTCTTGACCCTCACTGATTCCCAGGGGTAACTACTGATAGTTGCCTTTGCGTGAGTATCACTACTGCGCATTAGTATTTTTGTTAATTGGAGCATTATTCATACACTGTGATCACCTTGATTACTGCATGGCTCTAATTGCATTGAAGCAGCCTGCAGAGCATTATAGACACTTCATTTTTTCTGCAAAACTCTGCTACCTTTCATGTGTCCGTGTCCAATCCTCAGATCTAGTATAATTTTCATTACTGTGATGCCAACTAGGATACAGTGGCGGTTGTTTTCCTTTACAGGTGTAACTGTTACTGTATAGGTCCTGAGGTATTCTGCGATTCAGTGGCAAGAAGTGTTGAATGCTTATGCTTGTTTACCTTTGTTTCAGATCTCCCTGCCTGCTGCTCCCTTCCTTTCCTTCCCTCTCCTGATCACCCTTTTGAGTCAGTCATTTCTACTGAGACCAAGGGGCTATCGGGAGATGGACCACTATGATCATCACACTTTCATGAGGATTCAAGGAACCAACAGTCCCAAGCAGTCGTTTGCACATTGTCTCACCAGCATTACAGGTAAACTCATTGCATGACTGTGATTTTCTTCTGAGCAATGGCACTGGACATGGACATTGGCTAAAGCAGCATGGCCTGAACACAAACTTTATCCATTTCTATAGCATATTTATTCCACACTGTACAATGTCCGTTATTACTGTCATCGCACATCTCTTGCCAGTTTGCATGCGTCATCTCTGGCATAATTGACAAAGATTGTGCATATGGAAGTATGTGTACTGTGGCAACATGCATGCTGTTTATCATAGCTAATGATCCATATTTTCCATGAAGTATATGGTTGTGTATGTATTGTTGCAGCTTGCTACCCACAACGGGCAGGCAACACCTGCTGACGCTGTGTGTCCAGTGCGCAGCTTGGCCTTTTGGTGCCTGATCCTGTGCCCGTCCTTTATGGTGATTGTTCGTTCTGTGACTCATGAGTAACCAGACACTCCTTCCTTTCCATACACCTGTTAAATTGTGCCTTTCAGACCTCCTGCTCTTTGTGTACTAGTTTTTGAATGGTGTCTCACCCCTTCCGCCGTCATGTGTTCACTCATTTCTGCTGCTGCCTCCCTTGCGGCACCGCACCACTGAGTGCCCTGATTCTGCAACACACACACCTCCCAGATGCTCGTCTTTCCCTCCACCCATTGTTAATGCAGGCATCAGCTTCTCAGTGCCACTGATGCACCACTTCCGTGCCAAAGGCAGGACCGTCAGTGCCTGCTATGTGCACAGTGCAAGACCCTCTGGTCCTTCCATGACGCAAATAACACAACAGACTTATGCTCCAGCCACCCTCCAAATAGGGAACACTAGGCATTCATCCACCTGCTATCAGGCAACCCCTAAGCGCACCCATTACAGCTTTGCTGGCTGTGCAACTCCTACTGCCAACAACGCACTGCCCCGCATACCAGACCATGTCCGTACAACCAGGTCATGTGCCGCCTACTGCACACCCGCTACATCCACCAGCACGCCATTGGACTCTGTCACCTCATCAACACAACAGCCCCACACATCACCTTCATTACAGTTACCTGGTTGAACGCATCCTCAGCACACTACATCAACATTGCCATCACAGACGGATACGAGATCACCCACAGGGACCACACCAACACTCCAGGACGATGAATTGCAATGTTTTTCAGAAGTACCCCCTCAGAGTCACATACAACACCAAGGACACACTCAGCATTGTCAGACATCTGCACTTCAGGTTTCACACCAACCCCCAGACCACCCTCAGTCTAACTATCATCTACAGATCTCCAGGCCTACACCCACAATTCTGCTAAGCCATCTACAATTATAATAATAGTCATGCATTGAGCACACATCTAAGCCAACGGTGTTGTCCCAGCGCTGTAGTGTGCTGAAAATGAGGCAGCATACGGAAGAGCAACTAATCAAGCCGGCTAAATATCCAGGTCTTAAGGGCTTAGTGAGAATCACATTCATACAGAATCAGACGCAGCGGAGGAGGTAGGTTAGTCCAACATTGGGTGGTTCCTACCTGAGAGGTTTCACCTCCTAATCTAGGTTTTGCAAAGCAAGGACTAATGAGCAAGTGCTTGTCATTGGAATATAGAGATCGTGATTGACAATAGGGACGCAGTCTCCTCCTAAGGTAGACCAGACCACGGCCTTGTCCGGCCCTGAAGGCGAGTGTCAGCGCCTTGAATTCTATTTGTGTAGCCATGGCAGCCAATAGAGTAGTCTAAGATACAGGGAGATATGTTGTCAAAGTGAGACTCCACATACCAGGTAGGCAGCAGTGTTTTTGCCCGTCTGCAGAATACGGAGCAAGCCTAATGTGAGACCTACGTATGAGACTTTTGCGTAGTGTAAATGGGAGGTAATCAGTGAGTGAAGCACCGTTTTCTGGGTTACATTGAGCAGATAGTGTATAATTCTCTTGATGAGTTTAATCTTGCCAAAACAAGCGACACCCGCCTCTAGTACCTTTGTTGCAAGGGATAGCTGATTGTCCCATCTAACTCCCAGATTCCTGACCAAGTCCTTGGGTGCCGGAGCAATGGCCAGTTCCTCTGGCCAACACAGATTGGAAGAGAGGGGAGAAGGTTGCTTAAATAAATAGGTTCTCGGTGTTAACTGTATTAGGTTCTCAGAAATTGTGGTACATCCAGGCCACAATAATCTAGAGACTATTTCCTAGTGTGACAAAATTAGCTGCGTACACAACATTCAAGGTGAATAGAAGCTGAAGCTCATCAGCATATGATATCATTTTGACTTCAGACATGGCAATCGATGCAGCTAGTGGGGTTAAGTAAATATTAAAAAACAGTGGGCTCAAAGCAGAGACCAGCAGATTGCCCCACTTCAGTGGCTTGACTGGGGAGATGAATGGATAGGTGCAGTGTGCCGTTTGCAGTCAGATAGTACGGAAAATATCCACTTCACCATGAAGCCCCCCACACCTATGGTCTTAAGGAGGTTCAGAAGAATGGGATGGGCGACGGTGTCAAATGCTGTAGACAAGTCTAACAGCACCAACACCGCCTTGGAACCTCCGTCAAACCGCCCGGCGTATAGAGTCTGCCATTTCAATGAGGGCCGACTCTGTACTATTTCCGGGGTTGAAGCTGGATTGAGAGTCGTGAAGGAGGCTATTATCTTCAACAAAGGCCATCAGTTGCTGCCAGGAATTGTTCACTTAAATCTTGGCCGGAGCTGCTAGAGAGAGTTAGGTCTACGATTGCATGGAGATTCAGGATCTGCGTAGGCTTTCCTTAAGATGGGCAGTAGGAACACGTGTCTCCACACATCTGGATTAGAGCCCAATTTGAGGGAAAGGTTCCAGATGGCGCTTGAATAGTTATTGGGATTCGTAGCAAGGATGTTGTATAGCTTGGCGGGCAAGGGGTCAGTAGGGGAACCGGATTTACACATCTGAAATTAGAGCAGAGAGGCTTCATATAAAAGTTTGTAAAAATTCTGAGACCACAGAGCTGGGACACGGCTTTACTGATTGGTCCTCAGACATTGGACAACTACATCAGTACGCAGGCCCTCACCTATGCAGACTACATGGGTCAGGGAGACAGCAACACCTGGCTGGAGGACAACCACAGCACCATCCTGCATTGGTACATCAACATTTGCATCCAGTTGCCCAAAAAACAACACACTGCACCACACTCTGCCACAGATCCACCAAAAAAGGTTGACCTTAGTCAACACAAATGAGCTGTGTGGCACCCTCACACAGGACACTCCAACCAACGACAATGCCACACCCTGCAACCGCACAAACTGGATCAGCAACTGAAGCACAACAACAGTTAAGCCACCCGAGACAAGGCAGACCTACTGGACTCATACAGGTCTAGCCGGACTCATGTGCAAACCTTGACCTAGGTTTTGTAAGGTCAGGTCGGGGGGCAGATCCTTTGGGGTGGCAGCGGCTAAATTATGGAACAGTCTCCCTTGGGAAATCAGGCAACTCAGGGAGCTCCTTCCCTTTAGAAAAAGTGTAAAAACCTGCCTGTTTCCCAAGACGTAGTGGACGGTCCCTGTGTTTTTACTCGCTCCCCCCTTGAGCCTCTTTTGCACCAGGATGCCTGCTAGGTGATAGCACGCTTTATAAATTGAATAAATAATAAATAAAACAAACAACCATCAGTTACCTTTCAGCCCCGAAATCCACAACACACAGACATCACCGTATCATCAGCATGGACAAGAGGACAACCTTCAGGTATGGCCTAGGCACCAACACACACAACATGAACGACCTCATCGGCATTGTGAGAGAAGATCTGACTTGAGCTCTCCATCCAAGGGGCATCCCACCATTGCAAGGCCAAGGGGATCCCTTGCAACTTATTAATACTGCAAGCTCGTGGATGTACACAACAGCCTCGCCAAACAGAGGCAGACAGTGCTATTTTCCACAGGACATACACCCCTCAGGTCCTGGACTCCCATCAGCAGCAAAGACATGACCCGGCTCATGTACACCATCCACTCCGCTCTCCATCTGGACCCTTCCTATATAACATCTCAATCACAGCATACACCATCCTTCAGGCCCACCTCCGGCACGTCATGAATGTCTCCTTTGAGTATGCCACTTTCCGTGGGAGCTGGAGGCATGCAGGAACCCAGGCTATTCTTTGACGACATACAGCAGTGCCGCAGGATCTCCTGGAACATTACCCTGCTTCCCTACCCGGCAAATGTCATCAAGGAGACAGTCAACGAGCAACTGACCATCTCACTCCAAGCAAACATCTCCATGCAACCCGCACCAGACCATCTTCCACAGTAATCACCCCACTGCAACAGCCCTCATTGCCACCACCAACAACATCTTGCACTCTGGTCAACAATGGTGAGTAGATCACCCTCACCCCATTGACCTCTCATCCGTCATTCTACACCATGTGGTACCACAGTGTCAGATCACACATCTCCAACACTGGGATCTAGAGGAAGGCCCAGGATGAAAGCCCCAAGTACCTCACCTGCAAGGCCCAGGGATTCCGCCTCCCCCTTTGGCACAAAGTACACTGGGAACATTGGCCCCAGGCCGCATCTCTCAGTGTGACTATCTACATTGTCTCCATGACCCCCCTCACCAACATCACATGTGCACACAACCTCATCATCATGTCCTCTGCCATTGACACCCAGCTGCTACTCACCCTCTCCAAAGACCCAGACACTCCCAGTTCCAACCTACAAGAAGGCATGAGGTGCATTGACATATGGAGGAACATCAGTCACATAAGGCTGGACTTGGACAAGGCTGAGCTCATCATCTGAGGAATCCCCTTACAGCTGGGACAACTCTTTGTGTCACAGTGGCCTGGGCAGCGCACAAGCACACATTGGCCACAATTGCAAGCAGGTGCTCATCGTACACTCCTCGCTCACAATAACCATGTAAATTAACACCATCTCTACCTCATGCTGCAAGTCCCTCCACATGAAGCAAGTGTTCAGATAGATCCACTCCTAGTCAAGGCAGACAGTCACCCAGGTACACAACACCAGCCAGCCCTATTACAGCAATGTTCTCTATGCAGGAACAACAGCCAGACTCCAGGAGGACTTGTGCACATACAGGGTGCATCAGCACACCTCATCCTCAACATCCCCTGCCACAGCCAAATGACCGTCCACCTGAGATACCTACAATGGGCTCAATCTCAACAGCAGGATCACCTTCATACTCCTCAGTCACACTCAGGAGGCACTCCACAACCCCAGCCCCGAAGACGAACATGGACGTCTCCCATCCACCACCCCATTGCCCCAACTCTGTCAAGCCAACCTTGCCCTGGGCACCATTCATCACATCCACAGTACAACTGCATGCGGAAGATAGTTCTCCCACATCACCATACAGACCTACTACTCCCTCCCTGGGCACCTCCACATAACCCATGACCTCTACACCTTCATTACACTCTTCCAAAACTGTCTGTCTGAGCAGTCTGGCAACCCCCCCAGCAGATTGAAACAATCACAGGTGACAATGGCGCTCCATGTATGTATTTGATGATACATTGTGACCTATGTAGAGGCGGAGGATTGGCCATCATCTATAGAGATAATTATAGATGCCGTGTCACTTCCTCTACCACACCAGCCTGTGAGAGCCTGTATTTCACTCTTGAATTCTCCCCCACTACCACTTTCTCCGGTATTTTAGCCTACCGACCAACTGGTTCCCTCGGCGACTTCGCCTCTAAAATGACGGACATAGCTGCTAATCTAGTACTCACCTCGGCAAATTTTACCTTGCTGGGTGACCTAAATCTGCATTTAGATGATCCGCTTGATGCAGCAGCCAATAGCCTCCGTTCAAACCTACAGGCTATTGACCTGTCCCAAAAGGGCTTCCATTCGACGCATACTAAGGGACACCTCTTAGATCACGTCTATAGCAATCTAGACAGTCTAATGGTCGAGGTACCTATACCACTGCCCTGGACCGATCATTTTTTAATACCTTTTACATGGTCCCTAAGCACTCCTCTCACCGCACAAACCCACGATAAACATTGGGGCAGGAAATGGAGCTCTCTTCCGCTTCCAAAATGGGAACAGGCCCTTATCGAACAGCCACCCCGGAAGACGATTAATCCCAACACAGCCGCCCTCAACTTTAATAACTGGATCTCTAGCACTCTTGATCAAGTCCTTCCGAAGGGTTCTCTGCAGGTAATAAAAAGATCTAAAGTTGCCCCCTGGTATTCTCCCGCCCTTAGAGTTTTGAAACAAGCCTGCCGTAAATCGGAGAGAGCCTGGAGGAAAGAACGCTCTCAATCAAAGAAAACAGAGTTTAGAGCCGCAATGAAGCTCTATAAAAATGAAATAAAATCTGCACAAGCTGAGTTCTATGGAACCAAAATCAATCTTGCCACGAACTCCCCTAAGGAAATCTTTAGAATAGCGAAATCCCTAATCTCCCCTCCCTCTGAGCGTTTGTCATCAGAAGGTGCACAGGCCCGTTGTAACAACTTAGCCACTTTCTTCTCTCAGAAGATTCAGGCCATTTATTCCCTATTCTCCACAGGTAGTGACGATACGGGTCTCACCTCCACAACAGACTCTGACCCGCCCATTTCCTGTTCACTGGACATCCTTCCATCTCTTGACTCCAGTACATTAGACAGAATGATCCCTAAAGTCACCTCGGGATCTCCTAATGACCCGGCTCCCCCGCAGACCTTAGCTAAGGTTATTGATACCATCCGCCCGGTCATCTTGGATGTCCTCAATGCCTCTATCTCCTCCAATTCTGTTCCAGCTCCATGGAAGTGTGCGATGGTCAAGGCCCTGTTGAAAAAACCGAACCTGGACCAGAACAACTTGACCAATTTTCGCCCCATCTCTCTGCTTCCGTGGATGAGCAAACTGCTGGAGAGGCACGTCAACAAGATCTTAGTAGATTATTTAGAATCTAATAATCTGCTACGTGCCTCTCAGACGGGGTTTCGCCCTCAGCACGGCACTGAAACTGCCCTCCTGGTAGTGACGGAAGCAGCGAGAGCTATACTGGACCGGGGAGGAAAAACAGCCATCATACTTCTCGACCTCAGTGCCGCGTTCGACACAGTTAACCATGCCACGCTATTACATCGTTTGAAGGGCATGGGTGTGTCGGGCGCGGCCCTGGCATGGCTGACTTCCTTCCTATGTGAGCGATTCTTCCAGGTGTTTGAGGGCGAGATGGTATCTCTCAAGCATCCGCTTAGCTGTGGGGTCCCCCAGGGCTCCTCCCTGAGCCCCACCCTTTTTAATGTTTACATGCAACCTCTAGAGAAGATAGTCCACCCTTTTGGGGTGCGTATTGTCACCTACGCCGACGACACCCAATTGGTGGTCTCCTTGGACCACAATGAGGGGTCGTCTAACACCCTGGGCCCTTGTCTAGAGGCTGTTGCTAAGTGGATGAAATCTTCCCACCTCAAACTCAATGGGGAGAAGACTGAGATCATGTTATTAGGCAATCCCTCCTTGACCACCTTGGCCTTCATATGGCCCACATGTCTCGGCTCTCCCCCTCCCCCCAAACCTCAGATAAAGAGCCTGGGAATCTGGCTTGATAAAGCGCTGGACTTCTCGGTCCAAGCCACCAAAACCGCCTCCACATGTATCGGGCTGATGAAAATGCTCCGCAAAGTGCTCCCTTTGCTCCCATTCCAGGCGAGAAGGGTCATGGTGCAGGCCCTGATACTTTCTCGCCTGGATTATGGAAATGCCCTATATTTAGGAGCCCCGGCAGTAGTGACCAAGAGGCTCCAAGTCACGCAAAACTGCGCCGCCCGACTACTGTTCAACATCCCTCGCTGGCAATCAGCGAGGAATGCACTAAAATAACTCCATTGGCTCCCAGTGGTTGCCAGAGCACAGTTTAAGGCCATGTGCATTTTGCACAAATCTTTCCATCGAACTGGCCCTGCCGTTCTGTTTCCTTTAGTGGCGCCTTATGCACCATCTAGAGCTCTTCGCTCTGGTATACTGCATTTGGCAACCACAATCAAAATCAACAAAGCCTGATGGGGCGGCCGCTCCTTTACCTATACGGCTGCGAGGATCTGGAACTCTCTCTCTTTAGCCCTGAGAGAGAATAACAACCGAATGTTATTCAGGAAAGCTCTGAAAACGTATTTGTTTGCAAAAGCGTGTTGACGTACCCGGTAGCCCACCAAAGTAATCAGTCTAAAGCGCTGCGAGGCCTCCGGGTAGTTAAGCGCTATACAAGTGTAATTTTTCATTTAATTTAATTTCATTTCATATGTGTCCACGAACTGACTCAGGTCCCAGTGTATGGATGTGTTGAGTTTGTTCCGCACTGTGGCATACTTTGACATATTCCCACACGTATGTTGTTGAATGATGGTAAATGATTGCAACATCAATCTCACTAGTGTTGGTTTTGTTTATTTATTGTTCTTGTGCGGGAAACATGAATTAGTGATGGGTGCTGTACAAAAAGTGGGGGAATCCAAAGTTCGCAAAGGGAGATGTGATGCCTTGCAGTTTGAGTCACCAGAGTGCAGACCACAGTGCTTGGCATCATTGGTCAGACTGCAACCAGCAAGTCCATGTGGGAGAGTAGGACAGTCAATGAGCGACCGCTGAGCCTGTAACCAGGCGAGGTCGCCCCCACACACCCCCGCTACTGCCTCCGTCTGCTGTGCCCTGCTGTTTCCCTCGTCTTGGCTGCGCCTTGCTGACCTCGTTCTGCTGTGCCCTATGACCTTCCTGTGCTCCTAACTCTGCTCCCTCGTTTTTTCCCTTCCTGTGTTTTTTCCCTCCTGTGCTCCTAGCTCTGCTCCCTCGTTTTTTCCCTTCCTGTGTTTTTCCCTCCTGTGCTCCTAGATCTGCCCCCTCGTTTTTTTCCCGTTTTTATTCATCTTCCCCTGCTGAGCCCCTTTGCTGCCCCCATTGTTTGTGATGTGCCCTTGCCCCTGCACCTTTTCCCTGCTCCTTGATCTCTCTCGCTTCCCTCCCCGCGCTCTTCTCAGGGCGACCCAGCCGCCGCTGAGCCGCCCGCTGCCCTCCTTCCCACCACTGCCACCCGGCGGACACGCCCCCACCTTCCCATTCGCCGCCCCGCTCCCGCCACCCAGCTGCTCCTCCCTCCCGGCTCCTTCTTATGTCGCCCCCTCGTACGCGCAGCCTTGACGCGCAGCGGGCGCGCCGATTGTGCGCCGAAGGCGCGCCAAAGACAAGCCCGTCTGCCCCAGTCCGCGCCCGTCCGCGCCTGGACCGCGCCCAGCGCCAGGACCCCTGGTCCTCCCCGCCGATGGAAGACGACCCGTCTGACCTACGACGCCGCCACTCTCAACGCACTCAATGCCGGCCGGACCCACGCCTGCTGCCGAGCCACCCCGAGACGCACCCACGGACCCTTCACCTGCTGTACCTGCAAGTTCACCTGCCTCCAAACCTGGCCCGCACCCGCCAAGACAAGTATCAGCAGCAACTACCTCAAGTGCATTCTGCTCAACACCCGATCCGTCCACAGACACGCCGTGGAACTCTGGAACCTCCTCGACGCTACATCACCAGACGTCGCCTTCCTCACGGAAACCTGGATGAACGCCTCCTCTGCACCCGACATCGCCATCGCCATCCCGGACGGGTACAAGATCATCAGGAAGGACCGCATCAACCAGACCGGAGGAGGCATCGCCATCGTCCACAAGAACACCATCCGCATCACAACCGACGCCAACGACTCCTTCGCCGCAGCCGAACATCTCCACTTCCAGATTCACACCAACCCTAAGACGACCCTCAGAGGCACCCTCGTCTACAGACCCCCAGGACCACGCACACAATTCAGCGAAGACTTCACAGACTTCATCAGCCCACACGCCCTCCCCTCCGCTGACTACATCCTCCTAGGGGACCTCAACTTCCACCTAGAGAACAACAAGGACCGCAACACCACCGCCCTGCTGGAAAACCTCGCCAACCTCGGACTCAAGCAACTGGTGAACACCCCCTCCCACTACGCCGTCCACACGCTTGATCCCGTCTTCTCTTCCAGCAAGTACATCACCTTCAGCCACGCCACCGGACTCCACTGGACCAACCACAGCCACGTCCACTTCAGCTTCAAAAGAACGACGACCAACCACCACCCGCAACAGGTACCTCACAGGAATTGGAGCAAGATCACCGCGGACCAGCTCACCACCTCCCTCAACCAGAGCCCACCCGCCAACACAACGGACCCCAACGAAGCTGCACGCAACTTCACACAGTGGCTGTCAGCCTGCGCCGACGACCTCGCACCACTGAAGAACCCTCCCAGCAGACCCAGAAGCAAGAAGGCATCCTGGTTCACCGACGAACTCAAGGACTCCAAGAAGACCTGCCACACCCTCGAGAAAGCCTGGCTCCTCGACCGAACCACCGACAACATGACCGCCCTCAAACACACTACCCGCAAGCACCACCAGCTCATCCGCACCACCAAGAAGAAATCCCTGAAGGAACGACTGGACAAAAATACCCACGACAGCAAGGAACTCTTCAGCATCGTCAAGGAGTTCTCCAACCCCAGCACTGGCACCAACGACATCACTCCGTCACAAGACCTCTGCGACTCCCTCGCCTCGTTCTTCCACCGCAAGATCGCCCACATCCACAACAGCTGTGGCGCACCACCCACGTACCCAACCGTTGAACCAACGCCCCCCACCGCCACCCTCCGCACCTGGACCACGGTGACCACCGAAGACACAGCCCGCACGATGAACACCATCCACTCCGGATCACCGACCGACCCCTGCCCACACCACGTCTTCAACAAGGCCGACGTCACCATCACACCCCAAGTCAGGAACATAATGAACACCTCCTTCAACACCGCCATCTTCTCGGAGAGCTGGAAGCACGTCGAGATCAGCGCCCTCCTGAAGAAACCTACAGCGGACCCCACCGACCTCAAAAACTTCTGCCCCATCTCGCTCCTCCCTTTTCCTGCTAAAATCATCGAGAAGATCATCAAGAGACAGCTGACTGCCTTCCTCGAGACGAACGGATCCCTCGACCCCTCGCAGTCCGGCTTCAGAGCCAACCACAGCACCGAGACCGCCCTCATAGCAGACACCGACGACATCCGGACCCTGCTCGACAAGGGGGAAACAGTGGCCCTCATCCTCCTGGACCTCTCCGCTGCGTTCGACACTGTCTGCCACCGCACCCTAGTCCAGCGCCTCAGCAACATCGGTATCCAAGAGAAGGCACTGGAGTGGATCATCTCGTTCCTCGCCGGAAGAACACAAAGAGTCCGCCTCCCCCCGTTTCGCTCCGAGGCCACCGAAGTCATCTGCGGCATCCCGCAAGGATCTTCACTCAGCCCCACCCTCTTCAACATCTACATGAAACCTCTTGCAGCCATCGCACGCCAGCACAACCTCAACATCATATCTTACGCCGACGACACCCAGCTGATCCTCTCCCTCACCAGAAACCCCGACACCGCCAGAACCTGCCTACACGAAGGGATGAAAGACGTCGCCGAATGGATGAAGGACAGCCGCCTGAAACTGAATTCGGACAAGACGGAAGTCCTCATCCTGGGATCCTCGCCCTCCGCCTGGAATGACTCCTGGTGGCCCCCAGCCCTGGGCACCGCACCCAAGCCAACGGACCACGCATGCAACCTGGGCTTCATCCTGGACTCCTCTCTCTCGATGACCAGACAAGTCAAAGTCGTCTCCTCAACCTGCTTCAACAAACTGCGTATGCTCCGTAAGATCTTCCGCTGGATCCTGACCGAGACCAGGAAGACTGTCACCCAGGCACTCGTCACCAGCCGACTGGACTACGGAAACGCCCACTACGCCGAAACCACAGCGAAGCTACAGAAAAGACTCCAGCACATCCAGAACGCCTTCGCCCGACTCATCCTGGATGTCCCCCGACGCAGCCACATCTCCAGCCACCTGAGGAACCTGCACTGGCTCCCCGTCGACAAGAGGATCAGGTTCCGGCTCCTCACCCACGCACACAAGTCTCTCCACGACCTGGGCCCCAAGTACCTCAACGACCGCCTGACCTTCTACACGCCCACCCGCCAGCTACGGTCCACCAGCCTAGCCCTCGCAACCATACCACGCATCCGAAGAGCCACCGCCGGAGGAAGATCCTTCTCTTACCTGGCTGCCAAGACATGGAACTCCCTCCCCATCCACCTTCGGCTGACCCAGGACAATCTCGCCTTCAGGAAACAACTCAAGACCTGGCTGTTCGAGCAGTAGCATGCCCCTCCCCCAAGCACCTTGAGACCCTCCCGGTGAGTAGTGCGCTATACAAATGGCATGATTGATTGATTGATTGATGCTGTTTCACACAGACTCCATGTGCCAGACCAGGTGTCCTGGGAGATGCGCATGGCCCCCTGCCTTTCACTGTGTCTTCCGTGGACAACCCACCTTCCTTGGGGGACCCTCATATGCAGGCCTTGACGATGCACGGGATGCTCTGTCGGACCATTCCTCCTCCTTCTCCCTCCCTGTGCCTGGTGGCCGTCTTTGCCTTGAAGTGTCTTGCCTGGTGACACAGGGAGGGTGCTGCATGTTGTCAGCAATCCGACCGAGTGAATGGCTTATGTCCCTTTGCACCGCCAGGAGCTCAGCCAGTCTTGCCTCCATCCGTCCTTGGTGGTATTGTTGACTGACGTATTACTTGGCCTGCAGGTTTTTTCATCTCTGTGAGGGCCCCCAGTACCTTGCTGAACTCCCTGGTGTCCCGCCAGTATGTCTCCATGATGTTACGGAGCTCAGACGTACCGGGACCTGCAGCTGGCTTGTCAGGTTCTCGCCCCCGCCAGCTGCCACTCCCGCCACCGCTGCCCAAATGAGCCTGGCCTGCCGTAGTGGGCACATCGGATCATCGGCTTGACGGGATCCCTGAGTGATGGCAGTGGTGATGTTGTCTGCCGCCTCATGGGTGCCCGTCGAACCTTGTCCCTCATTGTCAGACTGGCTCAGTTCTTGAGTGTGGGCAGGGCTCCGAGCTGTCTGCTGGGATGTGGCAGGAATGGTGGTGGCGGTTGGCGCAGGTGTGCCTGATCCAGGTGCTGCAGGGTTTGGGGCACCAGTGGGGCCAGGTCGGTCGGGGTCATCCATGGGGTGATGAGAGGCATCGCTGTCGGTGGGATGAGGGTCCTGCAGAGCCTGGGACTGTGAATCATCTTCCCCATCATTGAGGTTCGATTCCGCATCTTGCCCTGTGGGTGTGAGAGACAGACAATGTTAATGCCATTTAATGCATCATCCATTTCTCATACACATTGTAGTTGACACTGTTCCACCTGGTAGATGTCCATGCTTTGGATTGTCCTCAATGTTCACTTGTGGATGGGTATGATGTGGGGTCCGATTGATATGTGCTCCTATCTGCACAATGTTGCTTCATTCCTTACGCCTGCATCAGCCATGCACAGGGTTTTGACGCAGCATGTGCTTTAAAGTGACATCTTGTAGATTTCACTTAGCCACTTTTGGGAGGTGTGGCAGCGCTGTAATGCCCAACCCCGTGCCCCCCTGCACCAGTACACCTACTTGTGGCTCAAGGCTTTATAACGTGACATATGTCCCAGATGCGTAACCTTGTAAATTACCAGCACCATGGCGCCTCTTTTGTGCTGCCGCTGTGTCACAGAGGTGATGCAATGGCTGAGTGAAAGAAGCGCAAGTGGCTTGTGAATGTGCACCATGCATTTGTTGCTTGGATGCTTCATCAGATCTGAATTGGTTAAGTTGTGTTACATGACCATTGTGACAGTGTGGAACACTATTGCCTGTCCCAGGTGGGTATGTTTGTGTAAGGGGTGTGCGTGACAGCCTGTGGTAGTAGTTGGAGTCTGAGTTGGAACTGGGACTCCCTCGTGGTGTGGCTGTCCCCCCATGGAGCATGCTGCCATGACAGTGGCTGTGAGTTCCTGCCCAAGATATCTGACCTTGTTGTCTTGGTGTTTGTGTTTGCAATGGTCACAGAAGGGCATTGTACTGCCTACACCAGGGCCCAGTGTCAGCTAACTTGTCAGTACATTGCATTGATCATGGTGCATGGGTGTGTACCTGGACCATATGGTATGAGTGCAATTTGGCATGGGCATCCAAGGAGATGTTTATAGGGTTGGGCAGATTTGTAGCTTCATCACCATCCCACTTGCACCCTTCTCATCCTCCCCCTTACACCCTCCTCCCCTCTGTCTTGCACCCTTCTGGCCCTCTGCCTTGCACCCTTCTGGCCCTCTGCCTTGCACCCATCTCGCCCTCCACCTTGCACCCTTCTCACCCTCCCCCTTGCACCCCCTCCCCTCTGTCTTGCACCCTTCTGGCCCTCTTCCTTGCACCCTCCTCCCCTCTGCCTTGCACCCTTCTCACCCTCCCCCTTGCACCCTTCTCACACTCTGCCTTGCACCCTTCTGGCCCTCTGCCTTTCCCCCTTCACACCCTCCACCTTGCACCCTTCTCACCTTCCCCCTTGCACCCTCCTCCCCTCTGTCTTGCACCCTTCTGGCCCTCTGCTTTGCACATTTCTCTCCCTCCGCCTTGCAATCTTCTGGCCCTCTGCCTTGCATGCTTCTCACCTTCTGCCTTGCACCCTTCTCACCCTCCCCCTTGCACCCACCTCGCCTCTGTCTTGCACCCTTCTGGCCCTCTGCCTTGCACCCTCCTCCCCTCTGCCTTGCACCCTTCTCATCCTTCGCCTTGCACCCTTCTCACCTTCCCCCTGCACCCTCCTCCCCTCTGTCTTGCACCCTTCCGGCCCTCTGCCTTGCACCCTCCTCCCCTCTGTCTTGCACCCTTCTCACTCCCCCTTGCACCCCTTCTCACCCTCCGCCTTGTACCCTTCTGGCCGTCTGCCTTTCACCCTTCTCACCCTCTGCCTTGTACCCTTCTCACCCTCCCCCTTGCACCCTCCTCCCCTCTGTCTTGCACCCTTCTGGCCCTCTCCCTTGCACTCTCCTCTCCTCTGCCTTGCACCCTTCTCACCCTTTGCCTCAAATACAAATGTCCAGCAGCAGCCACAAAAAGTAATCCTTCCAGCTCCACAGCCAATTGAAAAGTGACCAGGACATGGACAAAGCACTGTGAGGACGATTCAGAAAAGGTGGTGGTGATGGACAGAGTATCTGAATTAATCTAGACACTCATACCCAGTCAAGAGATCAGGGCTTGATCCATCACCGTTTTTTAGCTCACTGCATCACCCCAGTTCAGAACCTGGCTATATGCAAATTAGTCTGACCCTGGCCCAGTGTATCATGGGAACAGGGCAGACCAAACTGCCAAGCCAATTCTTTACTGGAAAGGAAACAAGCTTCCGGGGACCGGTTTCTGGTATTTCAGCCGTCGTCGGCCCGGCTTGCTTGAATCCTAGTGATGCAGTGAGCAAGGGACTCATGTCTGAGCATACCATGCCACACCTGTAGTGGCCAAAAACGATTCAGAAAAGGGGGTGGTGATGGACAGAGTATCTGAATTAATCTAGACACTCATACCCAGTCAAGAGATCAGGGCTTGATCCATCACCGTGAGGAGCCTGCTGGACAGGAACAGGAGGTTGGAGACTCTGGGGCACTTCCTTCCTCCCACCCCACCCCAAAAAATTGACTCCTGCACCAAAAAGTGCAGCCAAATGTCAATCTGAGGCGTTATTCTGATCAAAATCATCATTTTCACAAGGTTTATGCTTCCTGCGGTAGATTTCTTGTGCAGAATTGCAATTTTTGCAATTTCGGGAACACGAGCTGTTCAAACCTCCCGCCAGAAGTCAGCTGCGCGCCGTTGCGGGCCTTTATGACGCCGAGCAAGATGGCAAGCCCCGATAACGTAATTGCGTTCGAAAAGCTCTCGCGCAATCACGCAACAAGATCGAAAATGGCGCAGCACACGCAAAAATCGGGAGAAAAACAACTCGGCGGACTCAGAATCATGGTAAGTCAGCGCTGCGCGCGCGATATTGTGTTTTTCAAGAGCGACCAAGCAAAATATTTCGTAGCTTGCGAAATTGCGGATTATTGGGTAAATTTGCGCGATTCACGGATCGCGAAATTGTCAAAAATCCGCAAATTTGCCCGCGAAACGGATTTTACGCCAATGCTTATCTCAAATAGGGTACAGTGGTTACACTTCACAGGTGTGACTGGTGTGACTGGTCTCATGAGGTATTTGTCGAATCCGTGACATAAAAATGCTATCCTAATGCTTGTTTGCCTCTGTTTCAGATCTCCCTCCCTGCAGTTCCCATCCTCTCCTTCCTTCACCTTATCACCCTTTTGTGTCTGTCATTTGTACTCAGACCAAGGGGCTATTTGGAGGTGGAACCCTTTCAGCATTGCACAACTCTGATGATCAAAGGTACGGACAGTCCCTGGCAGTCGTGTGGAGAATCTTTCTGCAGCATTACAGGTGACATCATTGCATGACTGTTATTGTGTTCAGGGCAATGTCACTGGCCATGTACATTGGATAATGCTGCATGGCCTCCCAAGGAACTTCATCATGTTGTGTATGACGTGTGATTTCCACAGAACATTGTGCCTCCTTGCTGTCAATGCACATGTCTTTCTAATGTGCATTTATTCAATATGGCCTAATGTGAATTAATTGTTCATATGTGGATATGTGTACA
Source organism: Lissotriton helveticus (assembly GCF_964261635.1). Taxonomy (NCBI): domain Eukaryota; kingdom Metazoa; phylum Chordata; class Amphibia; order Caudata; family Salamandridae; genus Lissotriton; species Lissotriton helveticus. The sequence continues at coordinate 56,849,883 of NC_136059.1, forward strand.
GTGACAACATGCATGGTGTTGGTAAAGACAAAAGTTCAATATTGTGCGTGAGGTAGATGTCTGTGTAAGTGCTGTTTACCTTGCTACCCACTACGTGCAGACTACACCTGCTGACGCTGTATGTCCTGTGCCCCACTTGGCCCTAAGGGGCCTGATCCTGTGACCGTGATATTTGGTGATTACTCTGCCATTTTGCTTGCAGTGACCCTGAGTCACCCAGACACATTCACAGCCACAACGCAGCACCGAGTGGCCAGATCCTGGACCCCACAAGCGTACAGGATATTCCTCCGTCCATCCATTTGTAGAGCATGCTCCTGCCAGCCTACACACAGAGAACACCAGACATTCATCCACCTGGTATCACGATACCTCAAACTCACCAATAACAGCTTCTCTGCCTGTGTGTGCAAATCATACTGGCAAGACTATGCTGCCCCACATGACAGTGTGTCTACGTACAACCAGGTCATGTGCCTCGTACAGCACACACACACCTTCCAGCTGCACAATATTGTACTGTGTTACCTTGTCAACACAACAGCAGCACACCTAGCCTTCCTTACAGTAACCTGGCGGGAACACACACCAAAACCACGTCTCTTGGTTGTGGTGTGATGTGGCCGGTCTGATGAAGAGATTTACCAGACGTGGCAAGGCGTTCTGGATGCGTTGCACCCGTCACATGAGTTTGGTTGTTGTACCTGCATATGGGGCGGTCACGTGATCAGGTGAGCTTGTAGAGAGTGCAACAGGTCATTGCCCACAGTTTGTCCTGCCACCCTTGGCCTGTGCACCATTCATCACATCCACAGTACAGCTGCATGCTGATGATAGTTCTCATACATCAGGTACATCCGTGTATCTTGTTATTTGAAAAATTTGACCTATGTGTGTCCCGAACCGGACTCTGATCCAAGTGTGTGCATGGCTGCGTTTTGTTAAATACTCTAGCATTTCATACATTTCCACACACATATGTTTTAGACTCTGGGTACAATATTACTACACCAATGCGTATGATATTTCTTAGATTTATTTGGTGATCTTGTGCAGGAAACGTGAGTAGGTGCTGTACAAAAATGGGGGAATACAAAGTTCACAGCTGGAGATGAGATGCGTTACAGTTTTAGTCAACAGAGTCCTGGCCACAGTGCGTGGCATCATTGGGCAGACTGTGACCAGCAAGTCCATGTGGGAGAGTTAAATAGGTGATGCTGTGGCACCCAAGGGCAATATGCCAGGCAGGTGTCCTGGGAGTTGGTCATGGCCCATTGCTTCCCAACGTCTTCGCCGTGGACGACCCACCTTCCTTAGGTGACCTTCCCATGCAGGCCTTGACGATGCATGGGACGCTCTGTCAGACTGTTCCTCCTCCTCCTCCCTCCCTGTGGCTGGAGTAGAACTTTGCCTTGACGTTTGTGGCCTGGTGACACAGGGAGGGTGCTGCATGTTGGCAGACATCTGACGGAGAGATTGGCTCATATCACGATGCACCGTCAAGAGCTCAGCCAGTGTTGCCTCCACCCATCCATGATGTCGTACTTGCCTGGCATGTTGCTTGGCCTGCTGTTGTTTCAGTTCATTGAGGGCCTCCACTACCTGGCTGACCTCTCTGGTGTCCCGCCGGTATGCCTCCAGGATGGTACTCAGTTGAGCCATACCGGTGCCTGCAGCTTCCTGGCCAGAATCTCGCCTCTGCCTTGCTCCACTCCCACCACCCTGACCCACAAGACACGGCCTGCGCTTGTGGGCACATCGGATCGACGGGACCCCCGAGTGTTGGCAGGGTGGATGTTGTCTGCCACCACCAGGGTGCCCGCCGATGGGTGTCCCTCATTTTCAGACTGGCTCTCTGGTGGATCATGGGCAGGGCTCTGACCTGTCTGCTGGGATGTGGTGGGAATGGATCTGGTGGTTGGCACAGATGTATCTGATCCAGTTGCTGCAGGGGTTTGGGATCCAGAGGGGCCAGGTTGGTTGGGGTCATTCACGGTGTGTTGTGAGACGTCGCTGTCGGTGGGGTCAGGGTCCGGCTGAGCCTGGGACTGGGATCCTTCTCCCCCCTGGTTAGGGGTGGTTTCCACACGTTGGCCTGTGGGTGTGAGAGACAAACACTGTTAATGCACTATCATGACATATATTTTTTTGTTCTCCATTGTCAGCATCACAGTTCAACCTGCTTTATATTGTTGTCATTGTTCCATTGTGTATGTGTATGTAGTGGGATCCAATTAACATGTGCTCAGGGGTATTTGCTATGTTCCGTTTTCTTGAGAATGACTGACACAGCCATTGCTGTGGCTTGTGTTGCCTGCAAAAACAATTGATAGACAGAATGCAGAACAATGTCATACATTCACCCCAGTACAGAGATCTGGGCCTAAATCCATTGTTTTTTTGCACTCCACACCACCCCAGGTCAGACATGGCCATTATGCAAATCAGCCTTGACCCTGTGCCTCATGGGAACAGTCCAGCCCGAACTGCCAAGCCATGTCTTTCCTAGACCGGAATCAAGCATCCAAGGACCGGTTTCTGGCTATCAGCCTTCATCAGCCTGGATAGCTTGACCCCAGTGGTGTGGAGAGCATGGGACTCACGTCTGAGCATACCTATCCCACTCGGGGTGACAAATGCAAAAACAACATTTGATGGACAGAATGCAGAACAATGTCATACATTCACCCCAGTACAGAGATCTGGGCCTAAATCCATTGTTTTTTTGCACTCCACACCACCCCAGGTCAGACATAGCCATTATGCAAATCAGCCTTGACCCTGTGCCTCATGGGAACAGTCCAGCCCGAACTGCTAAGCCATGTCTTTCCTGGACCGAAATCAAGCATCCAAAGCCTGGTTTCTGGCTATCAGCATTTATCAGCCTGGAAAGCTTGACTCCAGTGGTGTGGAGAGCATGGGACTCACGTCGTGCCGGGCTGAAGACTGCTGGAATGCCAGAAATCGGTCCATGGAAGCTTGTTTCCGGTCCAGGGAAGACATGGCTTGGCAGTTCGGGCTGGACTGTTCCCATGAGGCACAGGGTCAGACTGATTTGCATATAGCCATGTCTCAACTGGGGTGGCAGAGTGGGCTAAAGAACGGTGATGGATTAAACCCAGATCTTTTGACTGGGTGTGAGTGTTTGATTGATTCAGATGCTCCGTCCATCACCACCCCATTTTGTACCGCTTTTGGCCGCCATAAGTGTGACAGGGTATGCTCAGACGTGAGTCCCTTGCTCACTTTGCCACTGGATTCAAGCAAGCCAGGCTGAAGACGGCTGGAATGCCAGAACCCGGTCCTCGGAAGCTTGTTTCCGGTCCAGGGAAGACATGGCTTGGCAGTTCGGGCTGGACTGTTCCCATGAGGCACAGGGTCAGACTGATTTGCATATAGCCATGTCTGTACTGGGGTAGCAGAGTGAGCTAAAGAACGGTAATGGATTAAACCCATATCTTTTGACTGGGTGTGAGTGTTTGATTGATTCAGATGCTCCGTCCATCACCACCCCCTTTTGTACCGCTTTTGGCCGCCATAAGTGTGGCAGGGTATGCTCAGACGTGAGTCCCTTGCTCACTTTGCCACTGTATTCAAGCAAGCCGGGCTGAAGATGGCTGGAATGCCAGAAACCGGTCCTCGGAAGCTTGTTTCCGGTCGAGGGAAGACATGGCTTGGCAGTTCGGGCTGGACTGTTCCCATGAGGCACAGGGTCAGACTGATTTGCATATAGCCATGTCTGAACTGGAGCGGCAGAGTGGGCTAAAGAACGGTGATGGACTAAACCCAGATCTTTTGACTGGGTTTGAGTGTTTAATTGATTCAGATGCTCTGTCTAGCACCACCCCCTTTTGTGTGGCTTGTGTTGCCGGCATGACACAGATACAGCAGTGCTCTGTTTGAAGCAATATTCACAATACAGTGTCAATCTTTATGCCAGCGTCAAGCATGTACAGGGTTTAGATGCAGCATGTTAATGTAAGACACAGAGCAGAATTGTTCTGATTCAATTCAGCTACTTTTGATAGGTGTTGCTGTTCCATGATGGCCAAACGATGCCAACCCCCCGGACCTGTACACCCACTTCTAGCTCATGGCTTTAGAACGTGGCACTTCTCCAAGACGCATCACCTTGTCAATACCCATGTCCATGGTGCAACTTTAGTGCATCCACAACGTTCATGAGATGGGTCAAGTGCATTGTGTGAGAGGCACAATGGACTTGAGAATCAGCACTGTGCATGTTAAATTTGGATGCGTAATCATATAAGTGATTGTTTTGTTGTTACATGACAATTGTGACAGTGTTGCACTCCATTGCCTGTCCCCAGGGGATACGTTTCTGTAAGGGGTGTGTGTGACAGGCCATGTTAGTTGTTTGAGTGTGATTTGCAAGCGGTTTGGCTGTGCCCCCATGAAGCATGCTGCCATGATCATGGTTGCGGGTTCCTGCACAGGATGTCTGACCTTGTCTTGGTGTTTGTGTTTGCACTAGTCACAGGAGAGCCTTGTGCTGCCTACACCAGGGCCCATTGTCTGCTATCTTGTGCGTAATTTCACACTCCCTGTGCATTGGGCATGGTGCTTGGGTGTGTACCTGGGACATATGGGATGAGGGCAGCCTCCTACCCTACACCTTCCACACTATCACCATCCCCCTTACAACCCACCCCATACCGTTGGGCACTGCTGGGACTCATATCCACCCCACCCCATACCGTTGGGCACTGCTGGGACTCATATCCACCCCACCCCCATACTGTTGGGCACTGCTGGGACTTATGGCCACCCACCCCATACCATTGGGCACTGCTGGGACTCATATCCACCCTACCCCCATACCGTTGGGCACTGCTGGGACTCATATCCACCCCACCCCCATACTGTTGGGCACTGCTGGGACTTATATCCACCCCACCCCATACCGTTGGACACTGCTGAGACTCATATCCACCCCACCCCCATACTGTTGGGCACTGCTGGGACTCATGGCCACCCACCCCCATACCGTTGGGCACTGCTGGGACTCATATCCACCCCACCCCATACTGTTGGGCACTGCTGGGTCTCATATCCACCCCACTCCCATACTGTTGGGCACTGCTGGGACTCATGGCCACCCACTCCCATACCGTTGGGCACTGCTGGGACTCATATCCACCCCACCCTCATACTGTTGGGCACTGCTGGGAGTCCCCCCATATTACATGAGTTGTTTGTATACTCACCAGGCTCAACGGCTCCTTGTATTCTGTGAACTCCCACCTGTGGTAGCAGGGCCATGACTTTCTCCTCCCAGGGCTGGTATTGTCGAGGTCTGCGGGGACCACCACCTCCAGTGTGGTGTGCACAGGCGTAGTCCTGGTCCATCTTCTTCTTCACCATCCTCCGCAGATCATACCACCTGGACTGACATTCCTGCCATGTGCACCTGATGGGTGCAACAGCATTGACCCGGTCTGCGATCCTCTCCCACAAGTACGACCCGTGCGGGTGACTTATACCGGCCTTTGGGGGGTGGGGGGTACGTGTGCGAATGATCAGGGGGTGTGTGGTTCGTAATTGTTGGTGCGGGTGACTTATACAGGCCGTTGGGGGGTAGGGGGGTTCAAGTACGCTTGATCGGGGTGTGTGCTGGTCGTATGTGTTGGTGCGGGTGACTTATATGGGCCGTTGGGGGTGGGGGGTTCGTGTTGCTTGATCGGGGGTGTGTGGTTTGTAATTGTTGGTGCGGGTGACTTATACGGGCCGTTGGGGGGTAGAGGGGTTCGTGTACGCTTGATCGGGGTGTGTGTTGGTCATATGTGTTGGTGCGGGTGACTTATATGGCCCGTTGGGGGTGGGGGGGTTCGTGTTGCTTGATCGGGGGTTTGTGGTTTTTAATTGTTGGTGCGGGTGACTTATACGGGCCGTTGGGGGGTAGGGGGGTTCGTGTTCGTGTTCGGGTACCCTTTTGTAACTTGCACACGTCACTTTTCTCTTGTAACACACTGTTTGCTACCTCTCACATTTTGTTTGCTGTTGATACTTGCACAAGTGCCACCATTGCCTACGTAACGTTTGTTCTTGTGCCTCTGTGTCTGTGTGCAGTATTATACCTCTAATTGTACTTTCTTTTCTCTTGTAACCTGCACACTTGTCACTCTTCCTCCTGTAATGCACTGTTTGCTACCTCATGTATTTTGTTTGCTCACAATTGTCACTTTTACCTCATGTAATTTATCGTCTGCTTTTGTAATTTTGTTCATTTGTAATTTTCTGTTCCTGTTTTGAAGCGCTCTGACGCCTTCGGGTAAAGTCTGCGCTATATAAAAACGCATAAATAAATAAATAAAATAAGTGTACGCTTGATCGGGGTGTGTGCAGGTCGTATTTGTTGGTGACGGTGACTTATACGGGCCGTTGGGGGGTGGGGGGGTTCGTGTACCCTTGATCGGGGGGTGTGCGGGTTGTACTTGTAGGTGCGGGTGACTTATACGGGCCGTTGGGGGGTAGGGGGGTTCGTGTATGCTTGATCGGGGGGTGTGTGGGTCATACTTGTAGGTGCGGGTGACTTATACAGGCCATTGGGGGGTGGGGGGGTTCGTGTACCCTTGATCGGGGTGTGTGCGGTTCATATTTGTTGGTGCGGGTGACTTATACGGGCCGTTGGGGGGTGGGGGTTCATGTACGCTTGATTGGGGGGTGTGTGGGTCGTATTTGTTGGTGCGGGTGACTTATACGGGCCGTTGGGGGTGGGGGGGTTTGTGTACGCTTGATCGGGGGTGTGCAGGTCGTACTTGTAGGTGCAGGTGACTTATACGGGCCGTTGGGGGAAGGAGGGGTTCGTGTACGCTTGATCGGGGGTTGTGCGGGTCGTACTTGTAGGTGCGGGTGACTTATACGGGCCGTTGGGGGGTAGGGGGGTACACGTAGGCTTGATCGGGGTGTGTGCGGTTTGTATTTGTTGGTGCGGGTGACTTATAAGGGCCGTTGGGGGGTGGGAGGTTTGTGTACCCTTGATCGGGGGGTGCGGGTCGTATTTGTTGGTGCGGGTGACATATACGGGCCGTTGGGGGGGTGCGGGGGTTCGCGTACGCTTGATCGAGAGGTAAACGGTTCGTATATGTTGATGTGGCTTGCTGTAACACGATATTTTCCTTACGAATCATTCTTCATGCATGACTACTTTGGTCCGTACAAATCGCGTACTGGGTTGCCGCAGTGCATCGTACTTGTCAGTTTGTACAGCAGGTTTACAAATCGTATGTATTGATTCCCGACGCTTATTCGTACGGGTCTTCGACTGCTCCCTGATAATCGTACAGAGAAAGACGTAAATGGATCGTACTTCGCAGTTCGGAGGGAATTTTTCCATTCGCAAGGAATTGGCTACGAATACGAATTGTACGGCGGAATTTTTACCAGGATCGGAATCGACCCCTAAATGTTCATAATATTTCTTCACAAATTGTCTTGTACTTTTAGTAGAACAAACTGTTTCTGTACTGCTCGTATTTTTTTCTAATTAAAGATTTTTCAATTTGCTCAAATATATATTTTTCTTCTCTTTTCTTTTTTTTCACTTCTTCTAGGCATTTCCAAATTTTAATCCAAACGAAATAATTTTCAGAAAAACAGAAAATAAATTCAATTATTTTTCACATTTGTTCACTATGTTAAAATAATAACATACAATTACAAAACTTCCACTAACAACTTCCAGACCCAGTGCTGCAATGTGGTGAAACACAACAGAGGAGCACTAGGATGACAAGTAGTGCCATAGAACATACAGCAAGCATTTATTTAAATATTTACATCCACCTTTACAATTTATATGTAACTGCCCTACCTCATACTTTTCACCTCTCCGCCGCACCACACCACTCCACAGCACTCTATCTGCAACCCACCGCAGATAACTTTATAGATAGTATTTTAAAAATGTTAATCTATGTACTTAGGATGATATTATCAACCAAACAGCATGCACAACAATTACCATTATTAGCCTACAATTTGATCTACAACTTCGCAAACATAACACTGCACCCTGGGCTTTAAGTGGGGGGTGACTGTGGGGGTCTGGTGACCAGCACTTTATTTTTGGGGGCCTCATAATTGGTCTTTATGGGGCTCTATTTTCCGGCCTCGCAAAGCTGATCCATTTTTTTTCTCTTTATTGCACTGCAGTGAGACTGTGAGAGCATATACATTGCTCACTACTTAGAAGTGCAGACATCATGCCAGGTGACTCGCATTGTAGAAGAAGGGAAATCCTTTAAAGAGAGGCATTTTCTCTCAGGATTTCCATTCTCTTTTTGCAATGCAGAAGCAACATCATCGTGGGGTGAGTAGCAGACAGACCGCCAGGCGTGCAACGCCCATTGCCCCGGACTCTCTGAGACAGCTTCCCAGGCACACACACAGAGCCGCACCTGATTACTTCACAGGTTTTCAAAAGAGCATTTTTTTGTAAATTAGACTGTTCTTTTTCACACCTTTTTACAGCCCCTACATCCCCACTCTGCCTATTGCTGAAAGAATTAGGCTCCCCTGAAATTTGACTCTGGTTGCGTCTCTGGAAACGACCACATGCAGGCAACGCCAGCACGACCCTGCTATGACCTTACACACTGTCTTGTTTTAGTGCTGCAAAAACATATGCTTTGCCTGGCTCACTTAGTTCTCACACCCCCTCGTTAATATGAACATAAAAGCTATTCAATTACTTTTATATTCATTTCATTTTGAAACTTTATTTCGATTCATAAAGATAGAATCATAAAAGTATAACATGACATTGGATAATTTAAAAGTTCCTAAAATTGACCTCGGACCATTATGAAATTTGTCAATACATCATTTACAAATCAATTTGGAAAAAACATATATATTAAAAAAAAGAAACAATTTTCCAATACAGATACAATGAATAAATATTGGTGCCAAGCTATGAGCTAATTGCATTTATGAGGGTCAACAGTCCATAACAGTAGTTAACTAATATTGGTTTCTAATACTGAGTGCTACTCTGATAAAACTAAGCATTGCATATTACTGGAGTTGAGAATGAGAGTAGATGTTCGTATCCCTCTTTAAAATTACGGGATCCAAGAGATAACATGATTGGTCTAATAAATCTATTCCTTGGATCTTTGTACAGGGAACAAAAAAGTATTAAATTAAGAGTATTTTGAGAAACTTGATTGTTACAAGCACACAAGGGTAAACTCTCACACCAACCCACCTGTTGTGGGAATGCAAATAAAAAATGTAGTGTATTCAGACGAAACCTGGTTAAATAAAAACGCCATTGTGTCTGCTCTATATATGAAAGGTAAGGTTGGTGATACAACCTCCCCCTATGATAGACCGCACTCTCACTATTTCGCAACATCCCTAAGTCTAAGCCATACACCTCTTTGGTTAATTGCTTTGTTTCAGCGCCAATGGTCTCAACTTTCGAGAAGATATGGCCCATGCCTATTCTAAGGAAAGTATCCCTAACATATGATAACCATGGGATCTTATCATAGTGTTCAAGGTTAAGACAATCTAATAATATTTCCTTAGTAAGTTTCAGATCATCAGAGCGCCAGACCTTAATCCAAAGCAGCAAAGGAGAAACATGGATAATGTCACTCACAAATTCCAAGCCTACTTCAGTATGGCAAAAAAGATTAGAAGCGCTTGGAGGGACACATAAGAGGCATTTTATAAACTTGTTTTCCATTACTTGGATGTTATTGCAGGATTGAGTACCCCATACACCCTCGCCGTATGTTACAACCGGGATACATTTAGCTTTGTATAAGGATTTCAATTCTGCTACCGGCCTCTGCCCCAGTTTGCTGGAAAAACGAAAGATAGCTTCAACAGTTTGGGTAGCTTTTTGTGCACGTGCTGACATTAACGGATCCCAACTTAGGGTTTTATTGAATAGGTTCCCCAGACAGTTGAAGTTATCAACTTTCTCGATAGTCGAGTCCCTTACCACAAGCCTGCGAGATTTAACGCCTTTCGGGCCGCAGACCATAGCAAAAGACTTGGCAAAGTTGACCCTTAGGTCTAACCCCTGCATAAAAGTCTCAAAAGCATTTAAGCAAATTTGCATGCTATTTGCAGTTAGGGTCATTAGAACCGTGTCATCCGCATAGGATAGCATCGGTATGCGTTTGCTGTTTACCTGGGGAAAATCAGCACAACTTTCTAACAAAAAGGTTTCCAACCCATTGGCATAGACCAGAAACAAAAAAGGGGCCAATATGCACCCCTGGCGCACACCCTCAGTTGATGGTATGGGCTTTGTCATCTCCCCTGTGGGGCCGAATCTGATCTTTACAGTGGTGGCAGCGTGGAGTCTGCGAAGTAATGTGACCAATGACTCTTCGAATCCCATAGACTACATTATTTGCCATAATTTTCCCCTGCAAACAGTATCAAAGGCACTGGATAAGTCCATGAAAGCCAGGTGGATAGAACCACGCTTGGCTCTCGTGTACTTACCCATGATCAGCGCCAAATTTAGGCACTGCTCATTTGTGCCTTTACCTCGCCTAAACCCATATTGGGGTTCGACGATGATTCCGTTGTATTCGGCCCAAGTTTCTAAGCGAGCCAGAATAACTCTGCCCATAAGTGTGCAGGACGCATCTATTAGCGATATTGGTCTATAACAACTAGGATCATCTTTGTTGCCTTTTTTAAATATCGGGACCAATACCGCTTCTTGCCATGAGGTCGGGATACGACCAACCACAACTGCTTTAAAAAGAAGTAATAAGAGGGGTGCCCACATGCAGGCAACTCCAGCACGACCCTGCTATGACCTTACACACTGTCTTGATTTAGTGCTGCAAAAACATACGCTTTTACCTGGCTCACTTAGTTCTCACACCCCCTCGTTAATATGAACATTAAAGCTATTCAATTACTTTTATATTCCTATACTGTACTTCACATTAAAATTTAGAACTGCAGGTTCTCACCACCCCAAATTAGTTCTCTGGTATACTTTCTCAAATGTAAGAAATACTGGGATTCAGTATCTGTCAGTCACGGACACTTTAACACAGTGTACCCATATGCTACTCAACAAAAAGTTTTGTTCCTAAATTAATATCTTACACTGAAAAGCCCCTTTACATTTCTGTCGCTAGATGTACCTTTGTTAAAAACACCACTAGAGAAGGTTGATGAAGTATGGTCCACAAACTCAAAGATTTGTTGTTATTTATAAGAAACATCTGCCTGTCAATGATTATCGCCAGCCTTTTCGACCCCTTAACAGGCTGGGGCGATGAGTATAACATGTCGTATTTAAGATCAGGGAAGAGTATGCATGGAAATAGGAACGTATAGTTGAACAAAGGGTGAGTGGATGCATGACCAGATGGATCAATGGTGAGGTAGATGGATGATTGTATCAATGTATGGATGGATGGAAGGATGAATGAGTTCAGGGACCAATACTTTTGATAGATGGATGGGCTGATAAATGCTTAGGATTGGTTCTAGGATAGATGTCTCTATGGATATATAGGTGTATAAGATATTTAATTTTTAATTTTTTTTATTGTACTGCAGTGAGAGCATGCACATCCAGTTCCGCATGCTTATTTTGTTCACTACTGAGAACTGGAGACATCATGCTAGGTGACCTATGTTGTAGAAAGAAGAGAAATACTTTAAAGAATGTTTTTTTCCGAACGTAAGCTAATTGGAGAGGAGTTTCTAAAGCACACAAAGCTACTTATCTTGATTTAGACCACACCCCAACTTGCATAGCCCCACCCCTTTAAGAAGTTTGCCCCCCCCCTTTTAGAGCACCCCCAGTTTTTTCCCACTTAGAACACTGACTACACCACAGTAACAAAGAAACAGTCTAAGCTTCCATTGAAATCTACAATGGCATCAACTTCTAAAGCAGTTCTACTGACCTAGTTCTTAGGCCCTAGAGCAGCTATGCTGACCTGGTTCTCTGGCTCTCAAGCAGATCTGCTGACTTAGTCCATTGGCTCCACAGCAGCCCTGCTGACCTGGTTCTCTGCCTCTAGAACAGCTCTGCTGAATTTTGTTCTTAGGCTCTAGAGCAGCTCTGCTGAGCTGGTTCTCTGGTGCTAAAGCAGCTCTGCTGACCTGGTTCTCTGGCTCTAAAGCAACTCTGCTGACCTGGTTCTCTGGCTCTAGAGCAGATCTGCTGACTTGGTCCCATGACTCTAAAGCAGCTCTACTGGCCTGGTTTCCCTGGCTCTACAGCAGCTCTGCTGACCTGGTTCTCTGTTGCTAAACCAGCTCTGCTGACCTGGTTCTTAGGTTCTACAACAGCTCTGCTGAGATGGTTTTCTGGCTCTAAAGCTGCTGTTTTTTCTTTATGCGTGTGTTACATATCCCTTCAGTGTTATGTTTCTCCCTCACTTGGTGGGTACCTTCGAAAAAGCGCCGGGATGCTCCAAATGGAGTGGCCGTGCGCTATAGAAGCACAAATATAACATAACATAACATAACAAGCAGCTCTGCTGAACTGGTGCTCTGGCTCTAGAGCAGCTCTGTTGACCTGGTCCCTTGGCTCTAAAACAGCTCTTCTAACCTGGGTCTCTCCCTCTAAAATAAGCTCTGCTGACCTAGTTATTTCGCTCTAAATCAGCTCTGCTGACCTGGTTCTCTCCTTCTAAAGCAGTTCTACTGACCTGGTTTCTCTGGCTCTACAGCAGGTCTGTTGACCTGGGCCTCTGGCTCTAGAGCAGCTCTGCTGACCTACTTCTTAGGCTACAGAGCAGCTCTGCTGATCTGGTTCTCTGTTGCTAAACCAGCTCTGCTGACCTGGTTCTTAGGTTCTACAACAGCTCTGCTGAGCTGGTTTTCTGGCTCTAAAGCAGCTCTGCTGGCCTGGTTCTATGGCTCTAAAGCAGCTCTGCTGACCTGGTTCACTGGCTCTAAAGCAGTTCTGCTGACCTGCTTCTATGGCTCTAAAGCAGTTCTGCTGACCTGGTTCTTTGGCTCTAAAGCAGCTCTGCTGACCTGGTTCTCAGCCTCTAGAGCAACTCTGCTGACCTGCGTCTCTGGTTCTAGAGTAGCTCTGCTGACCGGCTTCTTAGGCTCTAAAGCAGCACTTCTGACCTGGTTCTATGGCTCTAATTCAGCTCTGCTGGCCTGGTTCTCTGCCTCTAGAATAGCTCTGATGACCTGGTTCTTAAGCTCTAGAGCAGCTCTGCTGACCTGGTTCTCTCCCTCTAGAGCAGCTCTTCTTATCTAGTTCTTAGGCTCTAGAGCAGCTCCTGTGACCTGATTCTCCGGCTCTAAAGAATCTCTGCTGACCTATTTCTCTGGCTTTAAAAGGCTCTGACCATCCAAATGTTTATCTTATTTTGATATGTACTACTGTCAAGCTACGATTAAGTAATCCAAACACTATCAAAGCACAACTACATTATATATATTACCTACTGGCGGTCGCCAGTAGGTATATATAGTTAGGATTTTTTCTCTATGGGATTTTTGAAAATTCTATGTCTAATAACTGGCGTTTGTGGACGGAATTGGCTGAAATTTTCAGGAAAATGGCACATTTTGTTTCTGAGCAGCCCCTGAAAATTTGGGGGGGGAGGGGTTTGTCAAGGGGGGGCCGAGAAAAAAGGGGGGTCCCAAAACGCGTTTTTCCAATGTTAATTTCCATAGGGCGGTTGGCCTCACTTTTAGCCCGAACGGCTGAATGGATTTGCACGAAACTTGGCAAAATTGTAGGGACTGGTAGCCCGATGTGCCTTTGCTAGGTCTCAATATATGTGCTCCAGTGGATTTTGAGAAATTAACGTTCAAAAAAAGATATATATCTGTAACAGCGCACCGGGCAGCGCTCCGCTTCGCGTACTTTTCGCGTTACGGAGCTTTGTGAAGCGAAGCTGATTGGTTCTCCGGCGTCTGTAAACATTCCAAACAGTCCGTAGCGGCCGCGATCTTGTCTCTCGGTAGGATCGAGAGACAAGAGGAGGCCAAAGCGAAGGGGCAAATGACCATAAGGGGGCATAGTAGATCCTCCCTGACCCCCTAGGTTTGATGTGGAGGTTTTAAAAGGGTCCCGCGGGGCAAAAAAAAAAAAAATAATAATAATCGAACGGCTGAATGGATTTGCACGAAACTTGGCAAAATTGTAGGGACTGGTAGCCCGATGTGCCTTTGCTAGGTCTCAATATATGTGCTCCAGTGGATTTTGAGAAATTAACGTTCAAAAAAAGATATATATCTGTAACAGCGCTCCGGGCAGCGCTCCGCTTCGCGTACTTTTCGCGTTACGGAGCTTTGTGAAGCGAAGCTGATTGGTTCTCCGGCGTCTGTAAACATTCCAAACAGTCCGTAGCGGCCGCCATCTTGTCTCTCGGTAGGATCGAGAGACAAGAGGAGGCCAAAGCGAAGGGGCAAATGACCATAAGGGGGCATAGTAGATCCTCCCTGACCCCATAGGTTTGATGTGGAGGCTTTAAAAGGGCTCCGCGGGGCAAAAAAAAAAAAATAAAATCATTTTTTTTGGTGGGGTGCGCCCGGTTAGCGTAACGGGAAGCGGACTGGGGAGCGTACTACAAGGAAACAAGAATGATTGACTTTAAACTTATTGTATGTTTATAGACTTTTTTTTCTTTTTTTTCTGCTGAGTGACGTCTCGGCCTATCTCCACGGGATGCAGTCCCTACCATCTCGGCGTTTAAGCCCAGGGGGACCGGTAGTGTGGGAGAGATAACGTCTGTCTGTCAAGGCGACGCTTTCCTCAGGATCTGTCGTGAAGTTATAAAGACCCACCTCTCGATACCTCCAATTCCGAATGTAATTACTACACAGAATCTTGGAGTGATCAAGCGGGGGGGAAAAGGGAGTTAGGAAGGGGACAGCAGGGAAGGAGATCTGGAAAGGAAAAGTTAGTAACAAAACATTCCGTATATCTAAATTGACTTTGAAACCTAAAGCCAAAGCTGAATTATTCTGCTTAACCTAGTTGCTTACTCACAGACTCTGAAGATACAATAGACTTCTTGATAATAAATACCAAATCTTTCACAACAACCTTTTCACCAAATTGTTATTCTCTTGTGAATAGCGACAAAACACTCTTATCATAATTTTGTTATTCTCTAGTGAATTGCGACAGATTCTCTTTAAGCAAAGAATAAAACTCACTCCTTAGTAAATAGCCTCTTTACCAAAGCTTTGTGAACAAACCAATACAAAATCACACTGCAATCTTTGCCTTCAGATAGTACTAAAACTTCTCTTGACCTTTTCTCCCTAAAAACATTTCAAAGAAAGAGTTGCGCAAAAAACAAACAGTTTTAGAAATGAATGCACGCGCTTTCACATACTTTGCACTTTTAAGTTAAACATCTCTTGCCAGCAACAAGATGTAAAACGCAGTTTTCAAAGAGCAAATTATTCCAATGATTTCACGCTTCTGTGCTTTTAAATATTCCTCATTACATAAACTACTAGTTTAATCAAATTGAAATCAAGAAAGTACTCTCAAAGGACTTTAGCGCCGAGAACTAAGATTGATAAGTCCTACCTGTAGAGAGTGCGACCTACTCTACTACCTTTGAAGGACAAACGTCCCCGAAATGGCTCTTCCAACCGATAACCTTGCTCAAGGAGCAAGCTGGATACTGACACGCCCCCTTGGAAAAAACGATCCTCTAGGCCTCCGATGGAATCCTTCATCAAAAACAGCTGGAACACTGCAGATGGGAGAGGGAGCAAGAAGAGAACACAGCCACTCCCCAAACGATTCCAGAATAGTGAGCACAGGAGACAGGGCGCGGTCGCGTAAGCAAACGTGCTCACGGCGCCCACGTTTGCGACCGGGCTACCAAACCTCACGCATTACGCGTGAGCATGCCAAACCTCACGCATTACGCGTGAGCATGCGAAACCTCACGCATTAGGCGGAAACATAGCAAACAGCAGCCAAAGGACAGGAAAACCTGCACAAACCTACAGACAGGGACGCAACTTAACAGTACAAGCAGGTTTAAAGCACATCAGCCACCAACGCCCTCCCAAAGAGGACTGATGCATTTTGCCACAAGGGCAATTCCGAATGCAGAGTGGGGCGGGCCCTAGACCACAAGCCACCCTAGCCCTGACATTACACCCCCCTCCCAAGAGTGGTCTAGGGCCCGGCTTTAGAGGGTGGAGGAGGTGGAAGCGGCGCACCAAGCGCGGGGCATGAACATTCGCAGCCGGCTCCCAGGAATCATTTTCAGCACCGTATCCCTTCCAGGAAACAAGATACCACAACCTGGAACCCCGACGTCTAGAATCCAAAATGTCTCGTACCTCATACTCCCAACTACCATGAACCAAAATCGGAGCTGGACGGGGAGCCAGATTCTGAGTAGCAGGTTTAAGGAGAGAAGTATGAAACACTGGATGAATCCTTAGAGACTTAGGCAACAACAACTTGAATGTCACAGGGTTCACCTGTCGAAGAACTGGGTAAGGACCAATGTACTTAGGTTGAAACATGCTTTTATGCTTGAAGTTCAAGTTCTTGGTAGACAACCAAACTTTATCCCCAGGGGCATACACAGGACCTGAACGATGTTTTTTGTCATATTGCTCTTTGTATTTTTTCTTGCTTTGCAACAAGCGCTCCTGAATTTGACGGTGAATAGCTTGCATGAGTTGTACAGAGTCTCTAACTGCTGGTACACCACCATCATCCGTAGCCATAGTCAATGGTATGGTGTTAGGTTCATAGCCATAGAGTGCCTGGAACGGAGAGGAACCGGTTGATGAATGTGGTGAAGTGTTATACGCAAATTCAGCAATCCAAAGCAAATCCAACCAAGATTTCTTAGAGTCCGTAACATAACACCTCAAATATTGTTTCAAAGTTTGGTTCAGTCTTTCAGTCTGACCATCAGTTTGGGGGTGATAACTAGTGGACATATTGGAGGTGATGTGTAGATCTTTGCACCATTGCTGCCAAAACTTGGAAGAGAATTGAGACCCTCGGTCCGAAAGCAATACTGAAGGCAGTCCATGTAAACGCACCACATGTCGCAGAAATATTTGTGCCAACTGTCCCGCAGTGGGTAGTTGTTTACAAGGGATGAAATGAGCATATTTGGTTAAACTGTCCACAACCACTAGAATCACAGTATGGTGTTGAATTGGTGGTAGATCAGTAATGAAGTCCAAAGAAATATGTTTCCATGGTTCAGTTGGTGTCGGTAGAACCTGTAGAAAACCTTTAGGCTTAGTGTGATCGGATTTAAATCTTGCACAGACCTCACAATCATTAGCCATTCTCAGCACATCCTTTTGCAGCGTTGGCCACCAAAACATCTTCTGTACTTTCTCCACTGTCTTCCGAGGGCCCGGATGCCCGGCCATAGGATGTGAATGTAACCAGTTAAACACAGTTTCTTGTAATTGCAAAGAGGGCAGATAAACTTGTTTTCCATGGAAAGGTATCCCTTCTTTGATGGTTTGGTTAGCCTTGGGATTCAACCATGATTTCCACAGAGAAGAAGGAAAATTTTCATAAATATTCTCCAAAAATTGGTCTGCCGAAAGTACACTAACTACTTTGCCTGGATCGATTATTGGTTGAGGAGTTCCTTCAAAGCGATGCAAAGAAGAGTCTTTTCTGGATAGGGCATCAGCTTTCCTGTTGTCTTGGCCTGGACGGAAGGTAATTATGAAGTCATATTCGGCAAAGAACATCATCCACCTGAGTTGTCTCGGGGTCAACATTCTGGCTGAGCTCATAAACTGTAAATTTCTATGATCAGTGTACACGGTTACAGTAAATTTCGCTCCCATTATGTAATGTCTCCATTCTTTAAAGGCTTCTAGAATAGCTAATAGTTCTTTTTCAGCAATTACATAATTTTGCTCAGCGGGATTTAGTTTACGAGACATGTAGGCAACCGGATGCATTTGTCCAGTGGTGTGATGTCTTTGAGAGAGGATGGCTGCTATAGCTACATCAGAGGCGTCAGCTTCAATGATAAAGGGCTTCTCCACATTGGGATGCATGAGAACTGGAGCTTCAGTAAAGGCCTTTTTTAACTTCTGGAATGCAAGTTCAGCTTCTGTGGACCATTCAAAGTTCACCTTCTTTCTCAACAAACGTGTGATGGGAGCTACTACAGCAGAAAAGTGATCAATGAAGCGGCGGTAAAAGTTTGCAAATCCCAAAAAGCACTGAATGTCTCGAACAGATGTCGGAGTGGGCCAATCAGCAACTGCCTTAATCTTTCTGTCTGTCATTTTCATGCCAGTTGGAGTGAGGAGGACTCCTAAAAATTCAACTTCATGCACATGGAAATCACATTTGGACAATTTGCAGTACAAATTATGAGATTGCAGGGTGCTCAAAACCTTTTTGACGTGACCTTCATGTTCAGTTTCAGAATCTGAGTAGATCAAAATATCGTCTATGTAGACAATAACAAAGAGATCTAGAAACTCTTTCAAGGCATCATTCAAAAAAAACTGAAAAGCAGCTGGTGCATTGCACAGCCCGAATGGCATCACCAAGTACTCAAATAATCCATATCGAGTTTTGAAAGCAGTCTT
Organism: Lissotriton helveticus; assembly: GCF_964261635.1. Classification (NCBI taxonomy): domain Eukaryota; kingdom Metazoa; phylum Chordata; class Amphibia; order Caudata; family Salamandridae; genus Lissotriton; species Lissotriton helveticus. Next base: position 56,868,441 of record NC_136059.1, read on the forward strand.
CCATTCATCCCCTTGCCTGATACGAACCAAATGGTAGGCTCCTCTGAGGTCCAACTTAGTGTAGATTTTTGCCTTTTTAACTTGGTCCAATAGAACAGGGATGAGAGGCAATGGGTACTTATTTTTGACTGTGATTTTGTTCAACGCCCTATAATCGATGCACGTCCTCAATTCCCCATTAGCTTTCGGAATGAAAAATAAAGGAGACGCTGCCGGAGACTTGGAGGGGCGGATGAATCCATTCTCAAGATATTGATCGAGATATTGTCTTAGATGTTGATTCTCTTTTTCAGATAAAGCATATATGCGACAATTTGGTACACTAGATCCAGGTACAAGATCGATCTGACAGTCATAACTTCGATGAGCAGGAAGGATGGCTGCCTTAGCTTCACTGAAAACTTCTGCGAAGTCCTTGTAAACTTTTGGTAATAAAGTTTCTTTTTCCTCAGCTGTGGCCAATTGACTCAGGATTGGTTTTGAGGCATTGAGACAAGACGAATGACAAAAATCAGATAGGAAAACCAGTTCTCTCTTTCGCCAATCTATGGTTGGATTGTGTAAGTAAAGCCAAGGCATTCCTAAAATGAAACCATACTGGGGTGCTTGGATCACATCAAATTGAAGCTCTTCTTTATGTACCTGTTGCTTAGCATCTTCGCAGAACAGAGCAACTTTAGATGTTTGCATGGTTACTGGACCTCCAGCTAGAATTTTTCCATCCACAGCTTGCACTATTTCTGGAGTCTCTTTTTGTTCACAGATGATTCCTAAACGTTGGGCAGTTTCAAAATCTACAAAATTTCCTGTAGCTCCAGAATCGACTAAAACTTCCATTTGGCAAGTTTCATGAATTAACCTGATTTGTACAGCTAACCTGAAGTGAGCTTTGTAGTTAGAAACACATGAGTTCACAGAAGGGAAGGCAATAGTACCCAAGAGATCTCCCTTCAAACATCTTGGGCTAATTAGTTTTCCGATTTTGGATCTGTTTTTTCCAGGGCAGCTGATTTACTAGAATTAGGAAATCTTCCCTTTGGTTTCGTTAAACAGTCCTTCACGAAGTGACCCTTTCGACAACAATAAAGGCATTGTCCATTCTTTCGACGATTATCTTTCTCATCTTTAGACAATGGTTGTCTTAAAGTTCCTATTTCCATTGGCTCTGAACCAGTTTCTGAATTTGCAAATTGGGGCCTAGATTTGGCTTCTGATCTCCAACTTGGTTTATCCGTTCTTTTTTTATCTGATCTTCGTTCAGAGAGTCTATGATCTAAGCGCAGTGTTAGATTAATCAATTCAGAGCAAATTACAGGTTGAGGATCAATTTGTGCCAGAACATCTTTTAGATCGTCCTTTAAACCTTGATAAAAGAGAGCTGCTCTTTTTTCCTCTGGCCAAGAAGTTTCCGCGATTAATCTGTTGAAATGAGATAGATAAGAAACAAGGTCCCTATTGCCTTGTTTCAATTGAAGTAGTTCTCGATCAGCGGACAGAGTAACAGTTCTGCGATCAAAAACTTTTTCAAATTCCTCCACAAATCGCTTCCAATTGTAAAGCAAAGTGTCATCTTGTCTGACCAAAGGAACTGCCCAGTTTGCGGCATCTCCGGTCAAGTAGGAAATCAAAAACGCAATTTTAGACTGTGGGGTTGGAAACGCAGTAGGTCTACAAGCAAAATGCAACTCGATCTGGGTCAAAAAAATTTGCACCTTGGAGGGGTCCCCAGAAAAACGTTCGGGAGCTGCCAAAGGAATTTGAGGGGGGACAGTAACAGCTATGTTTGTATTTCCCCTACTAACACCAGTTTCATGAACCTCTTCCGGAAGAGGAGTATTCTGTAATTGAATATTTTCTACCTTAGCTGCTAACAAAGCAGTTACATCCATGGTTTCCTTTAAATCTGCTTGAATACGCATAATTGCAGACATTAAGTCATTGATGGTGGTCATTATGACTTCACGTACAGACCAGGAGGAAAAAATAATTCGTGGGCTCACTATTCTGTCAAGGCGACGCTTTCCTCAGGATCTGTCGTGAAGTTATAAAGACCCACCTCTCGATACCTCCAATTCCGAATGTAATTACTACACAGAATCTTGGAGTGATCAAGCGGGGGGGAAAAGGGAGTTAGGAAGGGGACAGCAGGGAAGGAGATCTGGAAAGGAAAAGTTAGTAACAAAACATTCCGTATATCTAAATTGACTTTGAAACCTAAAGCCAAAGCTGAATTATTCTGCTTAACCTAGTTGCTTACTCACAGACTCTGAAGATACAATAGACTTCTTGATAATAAATACCAAATCTTTCACAACAACCTTTTCACCAAATTGTTATTCTCTTGTGAATAGCGACAAAACACTCTTATCATAATTTTGTTATTCTCTAGTGAATTGCGACAGATTCTCTTTAAGCAAAGAATAAAACTCACTCCTTAGTAAATAGCCTCTTTACCAAAGCTTTGTGAACAAACCAATACAAAATCACACTGCAATCTTTGCCTTCAGATAGTACTAAAACTTCTCTTGACCTTTTCTCCCTAAAAACATTTCAAAGAAAGAGTTGCGCAAAAAACAAACAGTTTTAGAAATGAATGCACGCGCTTTCACATACTTTGCACTTTTAAGTTAAACATCTCTTGCCAGCAACAAGATGTAAAACGCAGTTTTCAAAGAGCAAATTATTCCAATGATTTCACGCTTCTGTGCTTTTAAATATTCCTCATTACATAAACTACTAGTTTAATCAAATTGAAATCAAGAAAGTACTCTCAAAGGACTTTAGCGCCGAGAACTAAGATTGATAAGTCCTACCTGTAGAGAGTGCGACCTACTCTACTACCTTTGAAGGACAAACGTCCCCGAAATGGCTCTTCCAACCGATAACCTTGCTCAAGGAGCAAGCTGGATACTGACACGCCCCCTTGGAAAAAACGATCCTCTAGGCCTCCGATGGAATCCTTCATCAAAAACAGCTGGAACACTGCAGATGGGAGAGGGAGCAAGAAGAGAACACAGCCACTCCCCAAACGATTCCAGAATAGTGAGCACAGGAGACAGGGCGCGGTCGCGTAAGCAAACGTGCTCACGGCGCCCACGTTTGCGACCGGGCTACCAAACCTCACGCATTACGCGTGAGCATGCCAAACCTCACGCATTACGCGTGAGCATGCGAAACCTCACGCATTAGGCGGAAACATAGCAAACAGCAGCCAAAGGACAGGAAAACCTGCACAAACCTACAGACAGGGACGCAACTTAACAGTACAAGCAGGTTTAAAGCACATCAGCCACCAACGCCCTCCCAAAGAGGACTGATGCATTTTGCCACAAGGGCAATTCCGAATGCAGAGTGGGGCGGGCCCTAGACCACAAGCCACCCTAGCCCTGACAGTCTGTTAACGTTCGATTCGAAGGAAATCAGGAAGTGTTGAAAAACATTGTCTGCGCCATCTTGCCTTTTTTCAAATGCCACACTTTTGTCGTGCACGGCAGCCATTTTAGATGCCTTGACCAGACCCACTCTCTGCACGCTGTCGATCCTTAGCATGGCTCCCCACCCTCGCAAGCATCTCCCCCAGGCACTGGTCACCCCCGCTCTCTGTCTTATGCATGGGCAATAAACCTCCCCCCATCTGCGCTGCTCTTCCCTGAGAATCACACCCTGTGCCCGCCTGACACCTCCCTTTCGCCCTATTCACTACCGCACCCTCTGACACTCCTCTTCCTCTGTGTCCGATTGTCCAGGCCGGTCCCAGGCTATCAGCTAGCCCTGCAGATGTAGTTTATGGCCCCAGCTGTAAAGAATCACCCCTCTTCAAAGGAGTTATAGTAGATCAAGGCCCACACCCGATGAGATCTGTCACACCACACGCGTTCCTACTATCTGAAAACCATCCTGTATTGTGATTGGGGAGGGGACCGAGCCTGAAGCGGAAGATTCCAGGGATGACTCTTTGTACATCAAAGTTTTTACAATTATGTGTCACATTAAAAATATATAGCACTCCAACAAAGTAGTAGAATTATAAAACTTTAATAACTTATAAATATATACAACAAAACAAAAACAGTAAAAACATTTAAACATTTTTAGGGAAAAAGAAGGAACAATGGTCAGTAGCGGTCGGTTGTGCGAATAGTCCCAAGGCAGCACAACGTCCTGATTTCTGGACGGCACCCAGGTGATGTTGCCTGGGTGCCGCACTGATTTGGGTATCCGGCGTGGGGCGTCCCGGGGGGTGGGTCGTCAGTAGCGGTCTGTTGTGCGAATAGTTCCAAGGCAGCAGAACGCGCTGAAATGTGGATGGCACCAAGGTGATGTCCAGTAAGTTGCCGCCCTCCGAATAACGGCGTGGGGCGCCCCGGGGGGTGGGGGGGTGAGGCGGCGTGAACGGGCCTCCCCAGATGGAGGCTCGTCTGCTGTAGTGGGGCGCCTCTTTACCGTTTCAGTTGCCATTCCGTCCGCTTTTGGTCCACTGTGTCAAAATCCACCATTCAGCTGAGTTACGCCCACTCTTGCGGTGCAGCGATAGGCGGCTGCTACAGGACTCTCAAAATGGCGGCAGGCTCTTTCCTTTTTGGGCCTGGTCCACTGAAATGGCCCTGGGACACCTTGGAAATCGGACGCTTGTCTGCTAGGTCTTGGACCCCATTCTCGAAAGCGTCCCCTCAGCCTTGAGGATTCTACAAAAGTCTTGGGGGCCCCCGACTTCTGCAGGCTTCCGGTGGGGAGCGGCTGCCATGATTGCTCGCGGAATGACCACGACGGAGCCACGAGATGGTGGTGCTTTCATGCTGACGCCAGCTTCAGTCTGAAACATCCAGAAACAAGGTGGGGCTTTCAACGTTTGGGAAAAAAAATAAGTTTTCATCCAATGAAAAGTGTTATTTTTAGGTCATATGATCAAGCCTTCCATCATTAGGAAACCAAAAGTAAAATGAACCAATGAAAAGTTTTATAAACAAGTCACATGACCTGTTATGCGGCATAGTGTATAAAAAGCGTAGAAAATCCGTTGGCACGTGAGGCGGCGTCAGTAGCGGACCGATGTGCGAATAGGCCGAAGGCAGCACAACGCGCCAAGATCCGGATGGCACCGAGGTGGTGTCTAGCAAGTTGCCGCACTGGTGTGGCCATCCTACAATGCTGAAAGTCGGCATGGGGGGCCCCGTTGGCCTGTGAGGTGGCGTCAGTAGCGGACCGATGTGCGAATAGGCCGAAGGCAGCACAACGCGCCAAGATCCGGATGGCTCCGAGGTGGTGTCTAGCAAGTTGCCCCACTGGTGTGGCCATCCTACAATGCTGAAAGTCGGCGTGGGGCGCCCCGTTGGCCTGTGAGGTGGCGTCAGTAGCGGACCGATGTGCGAATAGGGCCAAAGGCAGCGCAACGCGCCAAGATCCGGATGGCACCGAGGTGGTGTCTTGCAAGTTGTCGCACTGGTGTGGCCATCCTACAATGCTGCGCCGAAAGTCGGCGTGGGGCGCTCCGTTGGCCTGTGAGTTCGCGTCAGTCAGTGGGGTTTGTTTGAGGATCTGACTGCATTGGAAAGCAATGTGATGCTGTGCGTCGCCCCCAAGATGAAGGTTCCTCGGCTGCAGTGGGGTGCCCCTTGGTGTTTCACTCGCTATGCAGCTGAGTTGCGTGCGCACTTGCGGCGAATAGGTCGAAGGCAGCACAACAATATTTTCTGAATAGAAGACACCACAAGGCGCTGAGATTCGGTTGGCACCGAGGTGGTGTCTAGCAAGTTGCCGCACTGGTGTGGCCATCCTACAATCCTGCTCCGAATAACGGCGTGGGGTGCCCGAAGGGGGGGGGGAGGTGGCGTGAACGGGCCTTCCCAGGTGGAGGCTCGTCTGCTGTAGTGGGGCGCCCCTTTACCGTTTCAGTTGCCATTCAGCTGAGTTTCGGCCGCTCTTGATGCTACAGCGACAGGCGGCTGCAACAGGACTCTCAAAATGGCGGCCTGTTCTTTGGATTTGGGCCTGGTCCACTAAAATGGCCCTGGGACACCTTAGAACTCGGATGCTCGATTTTTTTTTCCTTTCCTCTACATGCAAAAAAGGTAAATGCCCGGTACGTTACACGCTTCATCTGCCACGATGTACTCTCCAGAGGAACCGAAAAAAAATATAGTTATGGTAACTATACCATGCATCGTCATATGGAGAGGTGGCACCGATTAATTATAGTGCTGCATAAAAGAGAGATTTGGAGGAGAACCCCCGACCTGCCAGTACATTCACCAAAGAAGTGGCACTGACAGCATCAGAGGCAAGGGAAACGGTCCCAAATATTTAGAAGAACTTTGGAAAGATTAAAATGACATGCTTAGATTGTGGCAAAGTAATTTCATGTGGACAGATGAGTGTTACTCTAATAAATACAGCATATGAACATCATCATAGTCGATGGTTGGTAGAGACATTTTGACTATATCCTGGACCTGCCCGTCCTCGCCCAAAATGGCGCCGGAATAAATGGGACTCGTAACTCCTTATTGTGTACTGGTTGCAGAACCTTGAAATCACGAGATATGTATGCAGTTTTGAAGCACATGGCGGGCGGGGACGAGAATTGATTGAATATTTCGACATCCCTATTGATATTAAGTTCTGATGTGTTATTGATTACTGTACTATTGAAAGTTTGAATTAACGTCACCCATGGTACTTGCCCCCAAATGTATATCTAGATAATTTTATTGTAACTGGCTCTGTCGTATTTTAATTATAAAATGTACGTCCACTGATTCCGCAACTGTTAGACACCTTAGTTCTTGCAACCTAATGGCCCGCCTGTTACGTTCCTCTACAGTGTAAATGTCTACTCATCATATACGATTACAGTTTGCTCCGTGGCCGGCCCACGTGGTTATAGGCCCGTATTTGTATACTGACATTTTCACAATAAAGGTTTTTAAAAGAAAACATGGTAGTAGTATTTACATTGGTAAAGTTTTTAATAATAGTCACTGTTTTAGAATCAGTAAAAGGCAAGTGAAATAAAGCAGTCCAATTACATGAAGGGTAAAAGGTATAATACGCAAGAACGCAGTAAAGATAAATGGTCAAGGGCTGTTGTGTTTTCTACTCCTGCAACATAAAGTGATCGATAAGAATCTGATATTCAGGCGTATCGGCGACTAAGACAGCAGGCCGACCCTCTTTTGCTCAACGGCTCCGTCATGGGACGAAGAAACGCCCTTTTTCTCGAAAAAGGAATATATTTTACTTGCAGGACAGTTGTAAATTTTCCGGGAAAGTACATTAGCCTGGAACATTATAACATATGTTTAGGAAAAAATAATGTTCGAAAGTAATAAAAAGCGTAATTTTTAGGTCATATGACCAAGCCTTTCATCATTAGAATAAGAAAAGTAAAATGAACCAAACAAAAGTTTTATTAACAAGTCACATGACCTGTTATGCTTATGTTACGCGCTGCGCGCCGCGCCCCGGATCACTTCCGGATGCGCTAACGCGGCGCGTCATATGACGCATTACGCGACAACGCAGGTCCAGAATATAGTCAAAATGTCTCCACCAACCAGCGGTCGGAACACAACCCCTTTCAGCAGGCTAAATAGTTCTGTTAAATGACAACAGAAGGGACAGGCAACAAGAACTATCAGTCAAAGAGGGGAGGGCAAGTTCTTCTCTACCGGGTCACGTTGGGGCGCTACCGGAACTGATCGAATTGGTAGTCTACAGTGTTTCTGGATGTTTCAGACTGAAGCTGGCGTTAGCATGAGAGCACCACCATTTCGTAGCTCCGTCGTGGCCATTCCACGAGCAATCATGCTAGCCGCTCCCCACCAGAAGCCTGCGGGAGTCGGGGGCCCCCAAGACTTTTGTAGAATCTTCAAGGCTGAGGGGACGCTTTCGAGAATGGAGCCCAAGCTCTAGCAGACAAGCGTCCGAGTTCCAAGGTGTCGCAGGGCCATTTTAGTGGACCACGCCCAAATCTGAAGAGCCGGCCGCCATTTTGAGAGTCCTGTGGCAGCCGCCTATCGCTGCACCGCAAGAGCAGGAGCAACTCAACTACATGGTGAGCGAGACGCTGTAGTCGAAAGAGCGGGCGGTAAACAGCTGAATAGCGGAAGAGGCACAGTGTAGCAAAAGCGGGCGGAATGGCAACTGAAATGGTAAAGGGGCGCCCCACTACAGCGTGTCTTTAGGTGAAACGGATTGTGGGACAAGGTCAAGAATGGAAGAGTTACCAAAAGGCAAAAAGTTCCGCTTGATCCCGGGAGCCGGCCACCTATGTCGGGGGCGATCTCAGGCCACACCAGGAGAACACGACTTGGGGAGGGGGCCGGAGCCAAGCGCCCCCCTCCGAGTCCGCGCCATGACACCGTCCCTCGGGGGTCTCCGTCAAGCGATTCAGGGTGGCACCGCATCACATTGTTTACAAATGCAGTCACGTCCTCAAACAGCCCCCACTTACTTTGAGAATAGTGAAGCTGAAGCAAGTGCAAATAGGCTTCAGACAGTGTTACAAGCACTCCTCAAAACTTTGAACCATCAGAGTGCATGAGTTTCATGCTCGATCGATTGAGCTAGCCGGATCGGGCAACAAAAAGTATAAAATAGTTATGTAAATAGTTATTTAATAAAATGTTTTACCCTGTTACTTTGCTGGTGTGTTGTATATATTTGTAATATTTGCATAGAGTTTATCGTTATTTTGGGCGGGGTGGGTGGTGGAGCCGAGCTGTCTTGCAGCCATCATGGTGTGGAGTTCAGTTCATCTCATTAGTTTCGTATTTGTCATGAGGGGTTGTTCCTAATGTTTCTATTTTAGCGAGGTCAAAAAGAGATCCCATTAGTGGCCTACTGATTTTGCTCGATTCCATTTGTTTTTTTACACGATTTTTCGCTATCTGCAAAGACTAAACAGAGTATTGCGACTCTGTGCTTGTTTGTAAATAGAGAATGAACCAAAGAGAACCAATTCTAAAACAGTAAATGCTTGGATAACAATCAATCAAATGGAGAGAGAAGCAGGCACGACGGATTACAACTGGGGCAAAGGCCTGTGTTAACTAACCTTCACTATCTGCAAAGAGAGAGTACTCCTAATAGAAATGAGGGGGGGGGCAGCATTCAAAGCAGATCAGTGTGCATGAACACGAAAATGTTTTTTCTTACCACGTACTTGACAATCGACAGCTTATGATATTTGCTATTAAAAAACCATTGAAATTCACTGAAAAAACTATAGGTTATAGACCATATATAGTTAGGAATTAGCATTTACAAAACCTTGAAAATTCACTGAAAAAACCATAGGTTATAGACCATATATAGTTAGGAATTAGCATTTAAAAAACCTTATTTTACTCACACAAAACCATTGAAATTCCATATATAGTTAGTTGTACTAACTATATATCGCGCACCCGCAATCCACTGCTGATCATGTCACATATTACATCATTCATGACATGGTCAGTGACATCACTGATGACATCACTGATGACATCTCAAATGACATCACTGATGACATCACTGATGACATCTCAAATGACATCACTGATGACATCACTGATGACATCTCAAATGACATCACTGATGACATCACTGATGACATCTCATTTGACATTACTGATCACATCACTGATGACATCATTCATGTGATAATACGATGAACCTCTTCAGACTCTAATATAACCTTAGATACACTCAGTGTAAACACAGACTCACAGATTGTCACTCATCCATGAAGTTACACACACACCTAGTCAGTCATGCAAACAATCAATCACACCTCCATTTTCACAACTATACAGTTATACACACCTTACTTATTCAAACATATACTAAAACATATTTACTCTCTTATACAATCCTGGATACAAGTTCACAATGATGCATACAGCCACTCACACATTCACTGGCTCTTATGCACAGTTATTTATATATGTCAAGTCTCACATGTACTGTGTTTTACATATGTACTTACTTTGACATGTAGCACTGAGATATCCATTCACTCACCAATACACTGATGCACACAGTCAACCGCCCACACAGCTGTTTCCACATGCACTTTTGAACCCATACATCTAGCGAATCAACTGCTCACACATCTATGCACAGAGTCATACACCTCCCAGCCACCCACACACACACTCAGTCTCCCATACAAATACTTGGGCAACCAATCAATAACCCATATAGTTACTCATATAGCTACTGAACAACACATGCAGCAGTTTTCAGAACAACAGACATAATGATGCACAAATTAAGACAGTTTAGTCACTAACCCATGCACTCAGTGAGACACATTTAATCACTCACTCATACAGTCAGTCATGCACCTACTAAATCCTTCATCCAGACACTTATACATCCACTCATTCTTAAATATGTAAGACATATTTTAACTTTACAGAAAAATACAGTCACTGGATGTTGTCATCAGTGATGTCATCAGTGATGTCATTTGAGATGTCATCAGTGATGTCATCAGTGATGTCATTTGAGATGTCATCAGTGATGTCATCAGTGATGTCACTGACCATGTCATGAATGATGTAATATGTGACATGATCAGCAGTGGATTGCGGGTGCGCGATATATAGTTAGTACAACTAACTATATATGGAATTTCAATGGTTTTGTGTGAGTAAAATAAGGTTTTTTAAATGCTAATTCCTAACTATATATGGTCTATAACCTATGGTTTTTTCAGTGAATATATATATATATATAAACCTCTAACCAGCTACTTAGTAAAGTACTACCCACGCAACCTAGGAATCCTTCTGTCTGTCCCATGCACTTCTCCAATCACCCATCCAGCACTCTCTACGTGTCCTATCACTCCGCAATACCTATGCACTTATAAATTCAACATGTACTCTCTTTGCAGCACCGAAATTATTCCAGTTACTAGTCATGTACTTAAGGAATAACCAAGCCAGTAAAACTAGTATAGCTACAATATTCTGTGCAGATATACCCAGTTAGTACCTATGCAGTCAAGGAATCCTTCTGTCTGTCCAATGCACTTCTCCATTCACCCATCCAGCACTATTTACATATCCTATCACTCCACCAAAACCTAAGCATTATAAATTCAGCACACACTTTCTTTGCAAGACTGAAATTACTCCAGTTATTAGTTGTATACTTAAGGAATGGTGTGGTTACTAACACAAGTGCAGGTACAATATTTAGCATGCTGACTTCTAACCAGCTACAAATGATTGATTTGCTCATCTAAATACCCAGTTAGAACTCATACAGTGTAGGGACCATCCAGTCTGTCCCACGCACTTCTTTAATCACTTATCTACCACTATCTACTAATCCTATCACTCCACCAATACATAAGCACTTATGAATTAAGTGTTCACTCTGTTTGCAGCACTGTCATCGTTCCAGTTACTTGTGGTATTCCTATAAAATGACCTAGGCACCAACACAAGAAAACATAAAATATTCTGTGCATAATCCCTAAATATCTCTAAGCATATACATACTATTGATTCACTCCATTAAATACTGAAGTATTACCCATTCAGCGTAGGATACCTCCTGTCAGTCTCATGCAATTCTTCAATCACCCATCCAGCACTATGTATTATGTCTGCCAATACCTAAGCACTTATGGGGCAGATTTACAAGCACCATGAGCCACCAGTACGTCACTTTTTGTAAAGTAGTGATGGCGCCAGGCACTCCTTCATATTTATAAAGGGGGGCAAGGCCACCCTGGGTGGTTTTTCCTCTCCTTGTAAATACAACCCCTTCAGACACAGAACTTTGAGTTGAAGGGGTGTTCCATAGGTGTTGCTGAACGGAACACCCATAGAGCACGACGCATCTCCATATTCATGAGAAATCATAAATCTGGAGATGAGTGTGAATGCTGAGCCATCCTAGAGTTGGTGTAGCAAGGAGAATTGTTTTCATTTCTCTTCATTTTTTCCTCTTTCAATGCATGATGCATTTCACAGAATACATTGAATAAGGAAAAGGCTTAACTGATTGTTTTTGTGCATGAAGGTGTCCCTTCCTGCACAAAAAAATCTCTGCAAGACACAGACACAGACATAGTGCAAGGGTGCCTGTGTCACCACATGGCTGCAGTTTGTGCAGCAGTGCAGAGGGAAGCACAGAGTTGCAACATATTCTTATATTACCTACTGGCGGTCGCCAGTAGGTATATATAGTTAGGATTTTTTCTCTATGGGTTTTTTGAAAATTCTATGTCTAATAACTTTGGCGTTTGTGGACGGAATCGGCTGAAATTTTCAGGAAAATGGCACATTTTGTTTCTGAGCAGCCCTTGAAAATTTGGGGGGGGTTCGTCCAGTGGGGGCCGAGAAAAAAGGGGGGTCCCAAAACGTGTTTTTAACATTGAGTTTTCCATAGGGCGGTTGGCCTCACTTTTAGCCCGAACGGCTGAATGGATTTGCACGAAACTTGGCAAAATTGTAGGGACTGGTAGCCCGATGTGCCTTTTGTAGGTCTCAATATATGTGCTCCAGTGGATTTTGAGAAATTAACGTTTAAAAAAAGATATATATCTGTAACAGCGGACCGGTTAGCGCTCTGGTTCGCGGACTTTTCGCGCAACGGAGCTTTGTGAAGCGAAGCTGATTGGTTCTCCGTCGTCTGTCAACATTCCAAACAGTCCGTAGCGGCCGCCATCTTGTCTCTCGGTAGGATCGAGAGACAAGAGGAGGTGAAAACAAAGGGGGAAATAACTATAAGGGGGCATAGTAGATCCTCGCTGACCCCCTAGGTTTGATGTGGAGGTTTTAAAAGGGCCCCGCGGGGCAAAAAAAAAACAAAATAATAATAATCGAACGGCTGAATGGATTTGCACGAAACTTGGCAAAATATTAGGGACTGGTAGCCCGATGTGCCTTTGCTAGGTCTCAATATATGTGCTCCAGTGGATTTTGAGAAATTAACGTTGAAAAAAAGATATATATCTGTAACAGCGCTCCGCTTCGCGTACTTTTCGCGTTACGGAGCTTTGCGAAGCTGATTGGTTCTCCGGCGTCTGTCAACATTCCAAACAGTCCGTAGCGGCCGCCATCTTGTCCCTCGGTAGGATTGAGAGACAAGAGGAGGCCAAAGCGAAGGGGGAAATGACCATAAGGGGGCATAGTAGATCCTTCCTGACCTCTTAGGTTTGATGTACCATTTTGCCAAGTTTGGTGTAATTCCGTTCAGCCATTCAGGCTGTAGACGTATGTAAATGTCCTATGGAAAATTGCATGGGGAAAACACATTTGAAAGTGTTGAAATTTAGAACCAATTAAAATGTTACTTTGGTTTTGTATTTGTGTGTGATGAAAGTTAATTGGTTATGTATATATGTCAAATGAGAGGAAACCACAGCCATTTTGTGATACTACTGTCTGAGGTACATTTGTGAGGAATTTTTGGTGGTGAATTTCTGGTGTTTGATTTACACAGTACTAACACTTCTGCTACTTTTAAAAAGGTGAGTTGTTAATTTGTAAGGGGAACTATGTTGTACACTTGAAGATAATTTGAAAAATGTTTTCTGTTATTTATTTGCAGTCCTTCTGTTATACTAAATACTTGATGAAGTTAGTTTTATATTATGTATTACTAAAAACGATAAATGAAAGTGATTATTTTTTTCTGCAATTTACAGCAAGCAATTTCAAAATAAAATGGCTCACAATGAAGAGACCGTGGCAATTTCTTTTGAATTGTCCACTACATTGATTGAAATTGAGAGCACCAATAATGAAATATTGTCACAAGGAGGACATGACTTGTATGATTCCATTAGATTGATTGAAATGGACAGCACCAAGAATGAAATATTGTCACAAGGAGATGACTTGAATGATTCCACTACATTGATTGAAATTGAGAGCACCAATAATGAAATATTGTCACAAGGAGGAGATGGCTTGTATGATTCCTTTAGATTGATTGAAATGGACAGCACCAATAATGAAATATTGTCACAAGGAGGAGATGACTTGAATGATTCCACTACATTGATTGAAATTGAGAGCACCAATAATGAAATATTGTCACGAGGAGATGACTTGAATGATTCCACTACATTGATTGAAATGGACAGCACCAATAATGAAATATTGTCAGAAGGAGGAGATGACTTGAATGATTTTTTTGATCAATCTCTTGATGGCGAATTTATCGAGTGTTTGGAGACCATAGAGTTACAAGAATCATCATTGCAGACTTTTAATGAGGAGATTCCAGATGAGATGATTGAAGAGGAAATTACTGATGAGGACATGTTACTAGTTGTTTCAAATTTAGAAAATTCTGAAGAATAAATTTATATTTAGAAATCAAAAATTGTTTGAGACATTATTTATTTTTATTTTTAATTTATGAGGTTGTAGCGAAGTGATTGTAGTATAAAATGAGACTTATAGTATAGAGTGCAACATTTTTATGTTACATGGTAAGTTTACTCATATTTACTTCCCTTCTGCCACTATATTATCTCCAATGTGTATTTGACATGTCTTCTTCATCTCCGGCCTCCTTTCTCTCAGTGTGTGTCTCCGATGCATCTTATCGCTGGTATTTTGTGTAATTACAGAAGAGAGTAAAATAAAATAGTTCGGAACGTGAAAAGGGGGCAAAGTAGAGTACTCCTCCCCCCCTAGGCCTTTTTAGGCGGTCCCAAAAGGATCAGTTTCTGCTTTCCTGAGAGATTATGGTATGAGTTCCATATACCACAATAACTTGCATTACAACATGCAAGATATCTATCTCCTATTACCAACTTTTGGAGATATTCGCGCTAAGCGCGAATATCTCCAAAAAGTAACACCTGCCCTGAGCAGTTCTTAGCCATGTTATCCAATGGGAGGTGGATAACATGGCTAAGAGTATTAGCTCGGTAATGCATGAATATCGCTGAGTTTTTAGCGATATTCATGCATTGCGGCCGTTTATTATCGCATTTGCGATAAACCTTGATAATAGTAAGGTTTATCTTCGATAATTTCTGACGATGCTTAGTGGTAAAAAATTGGTTGGTAAGCATCGTTAGCGATAAATATCGCTTAACTTTGGTAATATGCCCCAACGTCTGTTAACGTTCGATTCGAAGGAAATGAGGAAGTGTTGAAAAACATTGTCTGCGCCATCTTGCCTTTTTTGAAATGCCACACTTTTGTCGTGCACGGCAGCCATTTTAGATGTCTTGACCAGACCCACTCTCTGCACGCTGTCGATTCGTAGCATGGCTCCTCACCCTCGTAAGCATCTACCCCAGGCACTGGTCACCACCGCTCTCTGTCTTATGCATGGGCAATAAACCTTGCCCCATCTGCGCTGCTCTTCCCTGAGAATCACACTCTGTGCCCGCCCGACACCTCCCTTTCGCCCTATTCACTACCGCACCCTCTGACACTCCTCTTCCTCTGTGTCCGAATGTCCAGGCCGGTCCTAGGCTATCAGCTAGCCCTGCAGATGTAGTTTATGGCCCCAGCTGTAAAGAATCACCCCTCTTCAAAGGAGTTATAGTAGATCAAGGCCCACACCCGATGTGATCCGTCACAGCACATGCGTTCCTACTATCTGAAAACCATCCTGTATTGTGATTGGGGAGGGGACCGAGCCTGAAGCGGAAGATTCCAGGAATGACTCTTTGTACATCAAAGTTTTTACAATTATGTGTCACATTAAAAATATATAGCACTCCAACAAAGTAGTAGGAATATAAAACTTTAATAACATATAAATATATACAACAAAACAAAAACAGTAAAAACATTTAAACAACGAAGAGACCGTGGCAATTTCTTTTTAATTATCCAATAGATTTATTGAAATTGACAGCACCAATAATGAAATATTCTTGTCAGTAGCGCTCTGTTGTGCGAATAGTTCCAAGGCAGCAGAACGCGCTGAAATCTAGATGGCACGAAAGTGATGTCTAGTAAGTTGCCGCCCAGCAAAAAACGGCGTGGGGCGCCGCGGGGGTGAGTGAGTCCAGTAGGCACCACAGCTATTCTTACCGGCATTGCAGAATTACTGCTGGGGACAATGCCTGTGCTGTAGCAGGGTCACAGCAGAAACAAAAAGGATTCTGTTGAAGATGTTGTTGGTTTTCAATTTGAAAACAGTTCTGGTGTCAACTGCTATGCTAATGTAGTGGTTAATGTTTTGTTTTCTCTAGAAAATGTAAAAGAGGGGGAGGCAGTCCAAAGTTCCGTTAAAAGGGCAAAGGAAAGGATCGGTGGTTTGAACTATCAGTCAAAAAGGGGAGGGGGTGCAATAATTTTTCCTACCGGGTCACACTGTGCTTTCACCGGAAGTGAGGTCTGCAGGATTGTAGTAATTCAAAGTGAGGCTGGCGCCAGCATGGGAGCGCCGACGTCCCGCGGATACAGTTTCGTCACTCCACGGGCGATCATGGCAGTCATTCCCCATCGGGGGTCGGAGACTCCCGCGGCTCCTCTAGAATCTTCAAGGTCGTGGAGGACTACGGTGGTGGAGTCAACCAGTGACCGGGCCATTTCTTTATGTTGGGCCCGCTCTTGCCAGGTCGACCGCCATTTTGAGAGTTCGGCAGCTACCGGCGATCGCGGGGTCACATGAGCGGACGGGCTCCACCCTGCCGGGCGAGACGTTGCAGCATGGCCACAGTGGAAGAACCGTTATCTAGGTCGTTCCGAAACTGTGCAGCACTGTAGTTGTTAGGATGCCACCGCCTGGAGCGCTGAGGGTGCAGCTGGGAAGCCTCCACCTGGGGAGGCGGGAGAGGCCTGTTCGCACCGTCTCTCCCTCCCAGTGCACCCCACGGCGTCTCGCTTGAGATTTGTTATGGCCGGACCAGGCGATGAGGACGAGGGGGGGGTCGGAGGCATGTGCAAGACATCCCCCTCCAGTGTTGTCGCAGCCATTATAAAAGAAAGAAGTGTCCCGTCCGTCTTCGGGCCGGGCTTCCGGTGGATGTCGGGCGGACGCCCCTGGCTCTGGCCCCATGAACGGGTTTCTTGGTTTATCGGCTGCAGCCGGATCCCGTCGGCCTCGGCCCCCCGACCGTTGGTGGTCGGACCGGAAGAGCATGTGGCGGGACTACCTGCAACTCTCAAGGGCCACCGCGGCCGGACTGGGAGAGAGAGGGGAGGGTCGAGGAGACATTCCCCCCCCCTGCAACTGTTCAGCGTTGTAAAGGCAATCCCCTGGCCGGGTCCCGCTGGTCTCGGCCTCTCCTCCGGCTACACCCTACGTTAGGATCTCCTGGCCGAGGCGTGGCAGCAGGACCTGCCTTATATGGGCTGCTCCCGGCTGGGCGTAGCCGGAACCCTGCCCCACCTTGGAAGTTTCCAGAGTGGGGGTGGATGTTCTACTGACTTGCATTTTCCCTAGTCTATCGATTTTTTTGGCGTGGCAGGCGGTGGGACAGCGAGGGGTGATTTGGTTTCTCTTACTGTTTTTCTGGTCTCTCACCACTGGCATATTTTAACGTTTTCTTGTTTCTAGGACATTAATAGGTTTTATCATTACGTTATGTTATCGTTTCTTTGTTCGTTGTTTAATAAAAGTTCATGTTCATCAGTGGCCTACTGATTTTCGTTTTCCTATTTTTTTCTTTCCAGGTTGTTTCATGGTAAAGTTTCTGTTAACAGGATACAGTGATCACTTCGTTATTATTGCATATGTCCTTTTCACTAGGGGTGCTCTCTGGTCGGGCCAGATGACGTATCTCTAGTAAATGGTCCGGGTGAAAAAGGTGCATCAATCAGTGGGGAGTAGATAGGCATGACAGATTACAACGGGGGAGAACGGTCCGCATTACGTACCCTTTCACTACTTGCAAAGATTTTCCTACGTTTATTTGCAAACAGGGAATACCTCCAAAAAGAACTAATTCCCAAACAGTCAATGTTCGGACAATCAATCAATCAATGAGGAATGAAATAGGTACGACGTGTTAAAGGCTTGCGTTACCTACCCTTCACTATCTGCAAAGGGAGATAGAATATTCCTATTCTTCCTCGTTTGCAGGTAGAGAAGATCGTTAAGAGAATTAACTTCGAACAATTCAATGCTCGATTGAAACAATCAACAAGGGGTACTGTGAACACAAATGAACGCCGCTTATATACATACGCATTGCTATTTTCAACAGGTTGTTCCTAATGTTTCTATTTTAGCGAGGTCAAAAGAGATCCCATTAGTGGCCTACTGATTTTGCTCGATTCCTTTTGTTTTTTTACACGATTTTTCGCTATCTGCAAAGACTAAACAGAGTATTGCGACTCTGTGCTTGTTTGTAAATAGAGAATGAACCAAAGAGAACAATCAATCAAATGGAGAGAGAAGCAGGCACGACGGATTACAAAGGGGGAAAGGGCTGCGTTAACTACCCTTCACTATCTGCAAAGAGAGAGTACTCCTAATAGAAATGAGGGGTGGGGGGCAGCAATCAAAGCAGATCAGTGTGCATAAACACGAAAAAAAAAATTCTTACCACGTACTTGACATTCGACAGCTTATGATATTTGCTATTAAAAAACCATTGAAATTCACTGAAAAAACCATAGGTTATAGACCATATATAGTTAGGAATTAGCATTTACAAAACCTTGAAAATTCACTGAAAAAACCATAGGTTATAGACCATATATAGTTAGGAATTAGCATTTAAAAAACCTTATTTTACTCACACAAAACCATTGAAATTCCATATATAGTTAGTTGCACTAACTATATATTGCGCACCCGCAATCCACTGCTGATGATGTCACATATTACATCATTCATGACATGGTCAGTGACATCACTGATGACATCACTGATGACATCTCAAATGACATCACTGATGACATCACTGATGACATCTCATTTGACATCAATGACCACATCACTGATGATATCATTCATGTGACAATACAATGCATCTCCTCACATTTTAATATAACCTCTGTTTCACCCAGTGTTAAAAACAGAGTATAATTTTTGAAACCATTGACACACCAATACTAGTTACTACATACGTACTCACTGATTCCTACGTCTACACACACATTCACTCATTCACCCATACAATCATTCATACATACAATCACTCATGTTTACAACACAATCATATGCACTCATACACCTATACAGACACTCACACTCTGCCACTCATCCATGGAGTTACTCACACACCTAGTCAGTCCTGTAAAGAATCAATCACACTTCCATTTTCTACTCTATACAGTTAAACATAGAGCACCTTACGTTTTCAACCATATACTAACACATACTTACTCTCTTATACAATCATTGATACAAGTACACATTGATCTGTACAGAGTCACACACCTCCCATCCAGCCACACACACACTCAGTCTCCCATGCAAATACTTGGGCAATCAATCAATAACCCATATAGTTACTCATATAGCTACTGATCAACACATGCAGCAGTTTACAGAACAACAGACATAATGATGCACAAATTAAGACAGTTTAGTCACTAACCCATGCACTCAGTGAGACACATTTAATCACTCACTCATACATTCAGTCATGCACCTACTAAATCCTTCGTCCAGACACTTATACATCCACTCATTCTTCAATATGTAAGACATATTTTAACTTTACAGAAACATAGTCACTGGATGTTGTCATCAGTGATGTCATCAGTGATGTCATTTGAGATGTCATCAGTGATGTCATCAGTGATGTCACTGACCATGTCATGAATGATGTAATATGTGACATCATCAGCAGTGGATTGCGGGTGCGCAATATATAGTTAGTGCAACTAACTATATATGGAATTTCAATGGTTTTGTGTGAGTAAAATAAGGTTTTTTAAATGCTAATTCCTAACTATATATGGTCTATAACCTATGGTTTTTTCAGTGAATATATATATATGTCACATCCCTGTGCTTCGGAAGTGCCACAGTACAGTGCAGCTAAAGAGCTTGCAGTGTCATGATGCAGTACTTCCTGATAAATCTTCACCTATCAATTCACCATACACTACTGCTGCATTCTTTTGGTCAATCATGCTGTACACATATATTCAACCAAACTTTCACACATTACCTTGCATTTATAGTTCTTTCTTTAACCATATAAGGTAGTTCTGAGTAGAACTTTATTTTTCTTCTTTTTTCTTTTGTATTGTTTTTTAAACAATTTTTTTTTTTTTTTAATTGAACAAAAAGAACAAATAAAACAGGAAACTTTTGGAATTATGATGGTTGCATTGTGTAGCACAAACTGCATCCACTGACTGCTCACCGAAGCATATGTTTCTTACACTTCATGCAGTGTTGCTTGAGAAAGGCGAATTCTGGCCTAATGCCCATTGCAGGTGTTCCTGAGAATGCTCCAGACGTACTTGCCACAGCAGGTGAGGGGTTCAAAGCAGCTCGCCTCATTTTCTCCAGAGCAAGATTGAGAGACAGTGTGGTCCAGAGATGCTTGTACATAGAAGCAGTGCTACAAGAGTATTTTTTTTACTGCCTCTTGACAAGACTGGGTCACAAATTTTGCAGGTCACCTTTCTCACATTTAATTTTTTCTTTCTAGGTGGAAAAGTGAAGAATTTTCACACTAAAGATTCCGGCCTCTGTGGACATGGTGCCTCCTACACAAATTCTTCTTCAGAACATACTTCATCCTGCTGCTGTCCAAATGTCATTTTGTTTGATATTTTTTGAAAAACACCCAAAAAACAAGCAAAAAGGGTTCTTGTAGGAAAAGAGATGTCTCTCTAAAGATGCGCCAACAAGAATGATTATAATGGGTGGGGTCCTTCAATAGTTACAGTGGGAAATGTTATGAACCAATTAAATCTCTTTTTTGAGGTCACATGGGACCCGCACACTCTGCCCTCACGATGCATGCACCCGACTTCATGAAAATATATTTAAAAATAATATAAGTTTATTATGAGTACAAATATCTTAGATAATCTTTTGCCCTAAAATATTATATTAAAGACACATACATATCATTTTAGAAAATGCTTTTTATTACGGGAGCCGCACACCCAGCGCGCCCCAGCACGTATATGACGTCATGCGCGACACGCCACTGCGCAAGCACCTCGTACTGTAATGCGCATGTGTCACAAATGCGCGAGACCAGGAGTCGCAGACTGTTCGCATACCAATCACACACATCAGCGCCAAAAAAATCTGTAGGTGTTATTGCGCTCTATACATTTTTTCAACTTCAACATCACGTAATATTGAATGTATATGATGTAACTGAAAAACACGCAGCCGGCGCACACTGTACGCGGATCCTTCACAACTTTTCTAAAATGGCGGCTAGAATCCGCTCACCCACCGTGATGTGTACGCTTTGGTTGCGCGATTCCAAAAATATTTTGAAATAATATATATATTAAAATAAAAAATTAAAACAAAGAAATAATCAATATATCAGTTTGAATTTGTTCTAAAAAAGTGTTTGCAAAGTTCAGAAATATATATAATGTTATTTAATTAATAAAATATTTATAAATAAACAGTTAAAAAACTGTAGAAAATCAGTACGAAAAAATAGATTTAACTACTATCACACTAAAAAATTTGCATTTAAAAAACCTTCGAGATTCACTGTGGTTTTGTACGAGTGAAATGACCAGCTAACTATAACACCCCTGGAACCTATGTTTCTTTTCTGTGAATATATATATATATATGCAATTGAGCCGACAGGAACTATTAGCAAACTACTGTATTGGTAGTGAGAATGCGGAAGAAACTACTACCGCAGCTACCAATGCAAATCAGGACACGATTGACAAAAAGGTATTCAGGGTCATCACGGGCTATAGCAGGCAGCATAAGGCCATATTCAACATCATAAATAAAAACTGGCCCATCCTTACTAGTGACCCCATAATTGGGCCCTTGCTACCAAAGATGGCATCTTTAACATTCATCAGGGCCCCGTCATTAAGAGATCAGTTAATCAATACCAGTCCTGATGTTCTGGAAAGGACAATCTGGTTCCAGGAAAATAACGGATTTTTCAAGTGTAAAACTTGCAAATCTTGCCTGCATGGAGTGAATACGAAGTCATTTACTGACAGCTTCAGTAAACAGGAGCATTCCATTACCCAGGTGTTGACGTGCAAAACAGAATTTGCTATTTATATTTTGGAGTGTCCATGCCAGTTGAAGTATCTAGGGAGCACAAAGCTCCCAGTACATAAGCGCATACTTCAACATTTACGTTCCATTACAAACCAGGATAATACTTATCCAGTGGCACGGCGTTTCCGAGAAGTCCATCAAAGTAACAACAGCAGCCTAACATATTATGTTATTGATTCTGTTAAGGCTAGTCGGCGAGGGGGTGATAGAGAGAGTAAACTCCGCAAGCTGGAAACTCGTTATATATTACAGCTTGACACCAAGGCACCAGGAGGCCTGAACACCACGGAAGATCTATATACCTGCCTGCCTTAGTATATGATTACAGCATTATTCCTTTCCTCTATTTTCACTGTGGACTTCTGTCTGCTTATTGAACGCAGGGAAAGCCGGCTGGCATCCCTGAGGTTTGGTGAATGTGACTTTTTAAAAGATCTATTATGGTATTTACTCTTAACTCAAGGGACTACATTGTATTCATGCTCCGGCTGGGGTATGAATTTGGGGTGGTAAATAAAGAAGGGATTTTGATTCTCCAACCAGTACTGCTCCAATGTATAAGTCCCCTTTGTGACTTCATTTTGTGCACATACAGATTATACGAGAGATTAAGCAGTGAATATACCTTAATGTCACTGAGGTCCTGTACATATGCTGTTGACACTGTTTCCGTTCAACATTAGTAGACAGAATGAATATACATAGGTTTTTAATCATCACGAGCACTCAAAAACTTCACAAATAATGCGATAAAAATTACATGATTCTTGTAGAGGGCAGATCACTTATCACAGACGTGATCAAAGTAGTTCATGAATGTTGTTAGGGTCACCAAATTGAATATAGGGAGGCAACCTTTCTGCTAGCCATCATATCTTTGTTGTTACTAGAGTGTAGTCTTAGCCGTAGTTTCACGATATTAGCCCTAAAAGGATGGACATGTCGGGGGAGCTTACATTTGTTTACATGGGAGTAATGTTTATATAGCGTATTTTGCACATGTATTTCAGTCAGTTGCACTTTATAACTCCAAATGTTTACATTGCGTTTTTGCACTATTAGCATTATTTTGCACATGAATAGACAACAGCCCTGACTTGTTCTTAACTATATCATCTAGCTTTTAGACTAACTTATGGCGGCATATATGGTTTTAAAATGTAGAATTATTTTGCCTTGAGTGACCTCGACATACTTTTCAAGCTGTAGACATGTAGTTGTGGAACCTAATGGATTTTTTTTATGAGTTTTGTGGTATTTAACCGTTATTGAAAAACTTGTTTGATTAACTAAATTGATGTATTTAAATGAATAATTTATCGTTTGACATTATACGCTTATCTTTTTCAATATCTCTCAGTCCACAACTTTGTCGAGTAATTGGTGAGCCCTTGGAACTACTTGAATCTTTCTTCACTGTTTATCATTTGGATTAATCACGTGTTGATGATGAAACAGAGCACTGGCACTTTAAATATGAATAACAGGATATGTAGCGTTGTCATGTGAGCAAGGCTCAGAGGAGCCGAAACGTCATGCGGCATACTCTGTATCATTAAATGAGTTGCACTTAATTGGTCCGTGTCCGAGTTTTCTGTGCTTCACAAGAGTATCCTCAACCCACCTGGTAGGCCCATAGTGTTGGGGTGTGGTTCTATTCTTGAGCCACTCGGGCATTATATTAACTTCTTTATTAAAGATTTTGTACCCATAACCCACAGTTATGTCAGAGACAGCATGGCCATGGTTAACCTAATTGAAGAAACTACGTTCAATCCAGGAGAACAATTGTTGTGTACAAAGGACATTGAGTCCTTGTATACAAGCATTCCCCAGACTGCAGCTCTATTAGTCATAGAGGGCATGCTTGAATCCAGGCCGAGACCACACCGTGTCCCATCTTTATTTATTCTCCAATTACTGGAAATATGTCTTACCAAAAACTTTTTCTCATTCGAACAGCAGTACTACCAGCAAGTTAAGGGTACATCAATGGGTGCAATTTTTGCCCCAAACCTGGCTATACTTTTTATGGACAACATTGAGACCAATACCATACTGTCCCACTCTAACCCCTTTTCGTCGGCCATCTCCACCTGGAGACGCTACATCGATGATATTTTTCTAATTTGGAATGATAATCTTGACAGCCTCAAACAGTTTATCAATTGGTTAAACAACAATTGCTCAGGCTTAACCTTTACCAGTACAGTTGACACTCAATCCATTGCTTTTCTTGACGTAACCATTTACCACTCAGATGGTTCTTTACATACCAGATTGTACCGCAAGCCAACTGAAAGGAACACGTTGCTTAGCTACAATAGTAATCACCCGAGAGCACTTAGGGACTCCTTGCCCTATTCACAATTCTTGCGCAGAAGAAGAAATTGTTATGCGAAAGAATATTACTTCAAAGAGGCTACAATCCTTTCAAACAAATTAAGCGAGAGGGGCTACCCTAAAATATTGGTCCGCAGAGCAGTCAAAAAGGCATGGTACTGTCCACATGAAGCCCTACTTTGGCCCTATCAAAAACAAGCTAGCAACAAAATAGCATGTGTAACCACCTTCTCGCTTGTCTCTAATGCCCTCAGAAAATGCATAATACGACACTGGCCCATATTGAATGCTGGATCACTACAAATTGACCACCCAGTCTTTGCCTTTAAGAAATGCTCCAATCTGAAGGACCATCTGGTCAGGGCTGCACTACCAATCCCACCCCCACGAACAAGAATAGATTCCCTTTGGAATCAAGCACCTCTCGTAGGACATGCCAAATGTGGGTCCTGTACTGTTTGTGACCTGACTATGGAAGGTAAATCCTTCATCTCTAACAACGTCATATTCCAAAGCAAAACTTTCACTAACTGCAATACTAGTGATGTGATTTACTTAATTGAATGTCCGTGTCATTTGCTGTTTGTTGGTCAAAGTGTGCAAAAAGTAGAGACAAGAATATGCTAGCACCGCAGCAGAATCCGATGTAAGACCTTGACTGCCCCCTTGGTTGACCACTTCATCGGAAAGGGACATACCGAGGATGACCTGAAATGGACTGTCCTGAAATCATTGAAATTGCCTCCGCGTGGAGGCGACATGGCGCGCCTACTCAACAAAGAGGAACTAAAAATGATTATACTTCTGGACAGTATAAGAAGTGGACTTAACCTTAATGAGGACTGGACCTCACTCCTGGAAACGAGTGGCTCAGATTTTCTGTAAACCCATGTGTGTCTAACAGTACAGCTGCCAAATGTTAAAAGTCACTTGCATGTTCACTGTACCAATTCTTTTAACTAACTGCCCTCCTATCACGTTCGATAGCACTAACATTGGAAATTGTTTCCTAGTCACTGTCTCCTATTATCCCGTTGGAGTATGTAATTTTATCACGCCAACCTCTCAATCCCCCTCCTAGTCCTGGATGTATATAACCTCTCACACCACTCCAAGATGGCCGACCCAATTTCCAGTGATCACTTCCTCTCCTCCCAAAATGGCCACCAAGCCCAGCGCATCGCCACTTCCACCCATTGCAGCACTGGTATTAAGTCCTTAAAATCGGCTCTCCACCAAGAGGTTGGTTCCCTGACCGGTGCGATCCCAGCCCGCAAGGACCTGAATTATTAGGTGAGTTACTCCACCAGCTCCAATAATACAATCAGATCGATCCCCATGCAAGTGCTACAGCCTTTCCCTTGACTTGTCCCGGTAGGTTGAGACACAATTCATGAGAGCGGTTCCTGGTTGATTGAAATTGGAACTACATTGGTTGAATTACAGGTATGTCCCCCTCTCTATATTTAGTAACCCGCGTGTACTAGCAAGAAGCCTTACAGTTCCAATAACAGAACGTTAATTCCTCCATAGCAGCGTCCATAACGTCGATTCCACCTGAACTTGGGCCACCCATCGACCCTTGTAACAACTGCCCGATGCCACGATGATTGGCAAACCCAAAGGATCCAAGTCTCTTGTGTCTTCAAATTAGACACAGGTATGTACGCTAACGCTAGGTTTGGCCTATCGACCTACTAGGATCACTCAGTCCTTACCTTGTCCCCTTATCTTCACAGAAAACCATCGAGGGTTGGAAAGCTTGTTACTCGATAACACACGCCTTGGACTCATCGTAACTGTCCAGGTACTCATGTCATTTCGAATTTCTCCATTTTAGATCACCCACTTGGTCCTTCCACCTAGCCACTCCAGCGATTCTCACCCCCAACCATGAAAAATTCACCTATGTATGCTTTGGAGTGCCTGTCACAGCACAATCACGTATGGCAGATATTCACTTTAAGCATTGTCTGAAAATCCGGTCAGAATCGTTGGTTGAGGGAAAGTTTTTAAACAAATGTCCTTTGTGTTCTTTTTCTCCCTGTTCCCTTACAGGCTTATAATTCAGGCAATACATTGTCAGTCCTGATGATGATCGTTCATTTTTTATGGGATCAAAACGCCGTCGACAGTTGATGTAGTTACGCACTAGTTCTCCATTGTGTGACCCAATTGTGCTATACTACATGAGTACAGCTAGAGTGATTTTTTTACATCATTAGCGTCTCACCAGTTTTCTAACCTTGCCTGAGATACATTTAATTCTGTAAACACTGTTTGTCATGTTTTATGGTTTTTGTGTATTGGATGCAGGATTGTGTCCCACTGTAAATTTGTTTGCTTTGTAAATCTTGGTTTATTGTTTGTATTGATTATTAAAAAGGGTCTGGCTGGACACTTTATCATTATAGTGCAGATTCTGGCCTATAATTATTTCAAGTCCCTACATAAAATTGTCAAGGACCTTTGTTGCGTTATACACTAATACCCCTGGTCCTTGGTTACTCAGTGGGTTCCCTTGTTCACTAAAAACAC
Source organism: Lissotriton helveticus (assembly GCF_964261635.1). Classification (NCBI taxonomy): domain Eukaryota; kingdom Metazoa; phylum Chordata; class Amphibia; order Caudata; family Salamandridae; genus Lissotriton; species Lissotriton helveticus. The sequence goes on from NC_136059.1 coordinate 56,895,444, forward strand.
GAGGTTTCTATGCAGCGCTGCGAGTAGGCGAGAGGCTGTGAACGGAACGTGGAAAACGGTGATATATATATATATATAATGCCCTCCTATCACGTTCGATAGCACTAACATTGGTAATTGTTTCCTAGTCACTGTCTCCTATTATCCCGTTGGAGTATGTAATTTTATCACGACAACCTCTCAATCCCCCTCCTAGTCCTGGATGTATATAACCTCTCACACCACTCCAAGAAGGCCGACCCAATTTCCAGTGATCACTTCTTCCCCTCCCAAAATGGCCACTAAGCCCAGCCCGTCGCCACTTCCACCCATTGCAGCACTGGGATTAAGTCCTTAAAATCGGCTCTCCACCAAGAGGTTGGTTCCCTGACCGGTGCGATCCCAGCCCGCAAGGACCTGAATTATTAGGTGAGTTACTCCACCAGCTCCAATAATACAATCAGATCGATCCCCATATATATATATATATATATATTACCTACTGGCGGTCGCCAGTAGGTAGTTATAGTTAGGATCGATTTCCATAGGGAAATCGCAACATTCTATTTTGAATAACTTTGGCGCCGGTTGAGAAATCAGCCTGAATTTTTCAGCAACTTTGCCTCGTGGCTCTCTGCTTCTTTCCTGAAAGTTTGGGGGGGATTCGTCAAGCGGGGGCCGAGATAAAAGGGGGGTCCCAAAACGTGTTTTCCCCATGTTAATTTCCATAGGGCGGTCTGTCGCACTTTTAGCTTGAACGGCTGAATGGATTTTCACCAAACTTGGCAAAATTGTAGGGTGTGGTAGCCCGATGTGCCTTTGTTATGTCTCAAGATATGTGCTCCAGAGGATTTTGAGTAATTTAGGTTAAAAAAATGTATAATTCTAGAGCCACGCCCCGGTACGCGTACCGGGGAGCGCTCTGGGAGCGCCACGCGACTTGCGCACGGCAAGCTGATTGGCTCTCGGGTGTCTGTAAACATTCAAAACAATCTGCAGCGGCCGCCATCTTGTGTCTCGGTAGGATCGAGACACAAGAAGTGGCAAAAAAAAGGGGGAAATGACCAAAATGGGGCAGGGTAGACCCCCCTGACCCCATAGGTTTGATGTGGGGGCCATAAAAGGGTTATGCGATTTTCGCGGGGGGAGAGCCCGGTACGCGCACCGGGGAGCGTACCGTGGAGCGTACTACGGGGAAAACACAGTGAAACAGGAAAATAATAATTTAAAGTGATTAGAGGTAGGGTAGCTGGTAAGCGCAACGGGAGTCCTCCATTTTGTGTTTCGGTAGATTTGAGACAGAAAATGGCAGACAAATAACATTGGGAATGGGTATAAGGAGGCACGGTAGGCACTGCCTGACCCCCTAGGTTTTCTGAGGGGGGCTTAGGAGGCCCATATAGGCGAATTTTTTTTTTTTAAATCCATTTTCGCGGGGGGAGCGCCCAGTACGCGCACCGGGGAGCGTACCGGGGAGCGTACTTTGGTGAACAATAGTGAAAAAAGTTACAAAAAGATAATCATTTGGAGTGATCAGAGGTAGGGTAGCTCTGAAAAGAGCTTTTGGGTTCTGTGGCTGATTTAGGTACCTACAAGTAGGTACCAATGCACAGTCTTAAATTCAGGAGAAATATTCTATTCCCTTCATCTGAGAAGTGCACACCATCACCTCTGTAGATATCTTGCATGTTGTAACGCAAGTTGTTGTTGTATATTGAACCCATTCCATAGTCTCTCATGTAAGCAGAAACAGATTTATTCACATGTTTCCGTGCTTTCTCAAATTGTGGACAAAATTGGTTGGACCACTTCCATTTCTGTCTTTGGCATATATTGGAATATACCAAGGCAGTTTGAGGAAAAAGTGCCATCAATTGCTCAAAGGTGTCCTTTAAAAGCATTTCCAGACCTACCCCAGTCAAAGTGCCCAAGTCATTTCCTCCACAGTGCACAATTAAGAGGTCAGGGTGTGGCAAATGCAAAAAGGTTTTCACCAATGGAATCAATTGGTGACATTTTAATCCTCTGGCCAATCCATTTGATGTTCACATTTGATAAATCAAGGTTGTGAACATTTCTGGTATCTGCATACCTTTGAGCCCAGTGGATATATCTATGTCCAATAATCCAGACAGAATACATGGTGAGAGGAGATTCTGGTGCAGTCAGATGAAGTGAGGGAAAGAAATGGCAGTTGGAACAATAGGAGTTTGAAAAAAAAATGTAGACTTTCAGTGCTGTTGAATCACAAGCAATGATTGGTAGATCGATACACACAACTGCCCGGTAGCCAGTCCGGCCCTGAATGGGTTTCAGTAGTGAAAATTAATGGTTGTACATAGGACCTTTGTTCTTTTCCTAAAATGGTAATTGAAAAACGATTTTAGTGCAAATCCATGGCTTTAACATTTTTAAAAAGGAAAAAATAGAGTGTGCTTAATTACATAAAAATATTTTAATCTTTTACAAACATTTTAATCAAATGTGGACTAAGACACTTGTAACTATGTTACACATAGTTTTATAGATAACCCTCATAAACGCTATGTTTTTTTCGTGTGTGGTTTATTTTGGTTCTCCGGCCCACATAGACGTTGTGGCATTTATCATCGGGTGATCTATTGTGCTATATGCCAGCCTCAAGCCTGAGGTCAACTCTGGAGTAGCGTAGTAGTGTCAAGAAAAAAGTAACGCCACATGAAAGGATTTTAAATAAAAGACATAAGTACAATCAAAATAATATTTTATTCTAGAAACGGATGTGGCATGTTGTTAAAATACACTAATGGGTATACAGATGGACTGTGTTACTGGGTCCTTGTATATCACTTGGAACAAACTGTCAACATGTTTCTGCTCCTTTCGGCCCAGCCGGGTCTGTGGAGCATTCGTCAGGACAAAAAACAGATTAAAATGAATACTTACACTCTTCGTGTATATTAGGGGTTGTAATTGTACCCACTGTGGTTTATTTCAAAGGTGCAATTGACCTGAAAAAGAGATCACAATTACATTCATAGCTTTATGGCTGTGGCTAGTCTACTTTGGCATGTTCAGTTTTCATTATCTCGCATTTCAGTCTAATTTGCGTATGTGAGCATATTTTGCTTTACTCAATTTCTCAACAGTGTTAGTGAGTGTGGGGGATTGATTTTGCGAATCGCAACGGGGGAGCTTTTCGTGAGAACAAACTGGATTCATATTTGCAAGACCAGTAAAGAGGCAGATAACAAAAGTGGTGTTGGTTAACGTTTCTTCTCTAAAAAATTCGTTAGTTAGGCTAAGAATTTACAAAAGACAGTGAAAATCAGTTGGTTTACGATTATGTGTGGTGTAGTGCTGTTCTTAACTTGGTAACATTGTGCAATCTAGTTATCACGTACATACACATTTTAAAACCAAACTGTAAGTTTTACCTTTTGAGTAACGGATTGCGTGTCCTCGGGGGAGGTGGACACTTCGATCCCAGGCTGTGGACCCAAGAGGGTAACGGTTTTAGATTCTTACCCTTTTACCAAGAAGAGGTTGCTCACCCAAGATGTTATGGCGGCTGCTGGTTTGCCGCGCGTCTGTCTCACCCGCTGAGGAAGGCTTGTTCCGCGTCTGGTGCTGGCGCTGCCCCCGGACGCGGAAATGCCGTCACAGCAGAATATTTGTATTCACAGTTTCATGGTGATAGACGACGGACTCAAGGGAAGTGGTCTGTGAGTAGGCATCAAAAAAGGACTATCGCTCCAACATGAATCACGGGCTCACTTCGCCAAATAGTTCTATATTACAAAGCTTGAGTGAGTCCACATCAAACTCACGCAAAGTGATGCCACTGAACATTATCATTAAGTCCGTTTTGGTGGGTTTTCAATCTGTTGACCCATCGTTGTTCTTTCTCATAAAGGGTTTTTTCTACATTTCTTGTCTTGTCTTGTACCATTTCGACTACAGTCCATTTTAACTCCTCTGCTTTGTGGCCTGTCTCAACAAAATGTGTACAGAGTTTTGTATTGTTCTTTTTCAGTCTAATATTGCTTTTGTGCTCTCCAATTCTTAGTTTCACCTTACGACACGTCATTCCGATATATTGTCTTTTGCACGGACATGTAATCATGTAAATGACGTGTGTCGAATTACATGTGGTGTGTTGTCTCTGGGTCCAGATTAAACTGTCTGACAGTTGTAACGTTTTACTGATAGTTGTCAAATTGCACACAAGGCAAGTCCCACAGGGAAAATGGCCTGTTATAATGGCCATTGATGGATTTCTTAGGATGCCGGTAGTGAACTGTTTCCTAGGGCGGGTGTGGACAAGCATGTCTTTTAGATTGCGGGTTCTGCGATTTGCAAATCTAGGTTTTGGCCAAGATAGGTTCCCTGATGTTAAAATTCGCCAATTTTTGTTCACCAGTTTCTGGACATTGTAAGATGCAGGACAGTATGTAGTAATGCAGGTGACCAGATCTTTGATCGGTTCTTTTACAAAAGTTTCCAGTAAGGCAGTTCTCGGTTGATTATTCGCCCTTTTGCGACATTTTGCAATGGTGGCCTTATTGTAGTCACGTTTCTGGAGTTTCGTGCTCAGTTCTTGTGCCTGTATTCTATAGTCGTTTTGCTGGCTACAGTTTCTTTTATGTCTCAAAAACTGACTATAGGGCAGGTTATCTCTAAGAGGTTTAGGGTGAAAGCTTTTGTACGATAATAAGCTGTTTTTCGCTGTCGGTTTTGTAAAGGTTTTTGTTTCCAATTGTCCATTTTTTACAAAGATTGTTAAGTCTAGAAAGTCTATACTGGTGTCATCTGATGAATGGGTGCATTTCAAGCAGTCATCTCTCATATTCAGCCAGTCCATGAATTGGTTAAGATCATTCCCTTTCTTCCAAATCATCAGGACATCATCAATATAATGCTTCCAGTACAATATACTGGTAGCATAGGGATTGGTTTCAGAGAACACGTATTTACTTACAAACATGTTATCTGTTTTACCTCAGATTGGGAAGCAGACTGAGTTTCTTTGCTGTTGGCTTGTTTCATTTTTATGGGAAATGTTTGGTAGGAATGTTTGCAAGAGATAGGAAATGTATTTGGTAAAATTGTGAGTTTTCAATACTGAAATGGAATGCTTGAACTCCAGCAATGCATCCTTTCATATGGTGAAAGCTTCATGTGAAAGCATTTGCCTCAGTCTTATGTTTGCTCTGAGGGAGGCGCAATATTTTGACGTAACACTGTTCTAATAGTGACACAGTGAAATCTCATTGCTTTTACTGCGTCACTATTACGAGGCTTTCTGCGGAGAAATGACCCTTCTGTGTGCATTACACCTGATAAAGGTATAATGTGGCGCAGAGGTTTAAAAAGTGACGCATCTACCTACATGGTTCACTTTTTAAATATGGCGGTACAAGGCTAGTTTAGTTATGTCTACTGCACTCTTGGGGCAGATTTATGATGACTGGCGCATCCCCAGGGATGCGCCAGTTATCAGGGCTGGATTGGCTACCGGGCAGTTGTGTGTGCTGCCGAGCAGGGGGAGTATTTCTCCGTGGTGTGAGCTCATTTCGTTGATGGGGACCTGCGTGCGCTTTGTAATAAAAAAAGCAAAACAAATTTTGTTTTACACACACAGGTCCCCATCAACGAAATGACCCCCCCTGCTCGGCAGCACACACAACTGCCCGGTAGCCAGTCCGGCCCTGTGCCGCAGTTGCGTGATGCAAACGTGGCGCATTCCCAACATAAATCTGTCCCTTGGACACAAGCCTCATCTTTTGTGCTCCCCTGGACAGGGTTCATCTCATCTGCACTGCTGCTTAGGTGTGAAAATCGTATCACATGGGGAAAGCTGCATGTGAAAGCGTTTGCTTCAGTCCTATGCCTGCTGTGTGGCAGGTGCAATATTTTGATAGTGTCCTAAAAGTGATGCAGTGAAATCTCATAGATTTCACTGCGTCACTATTACGAGGCTTTTTGCGGGGGAATGCAGTTTCTCTGTGTACATTACTCCTGACAGAGGTATATTGTGGCGCAGAGGTTTAAAAAGTGACGCATCTACGTACATGCGTCATTTTTTACATATGGCGCAAAAAGGTACATGTTTTATGCCGCCGATGCGTCACAAAAAGTGACGCATCAACAGGGCAAAAGTGACGCAGGGCCACATAAATGAGGTTCATCTTTTTTTAACACTACTCCAGTTTAGTCCTGTCTACTGCACTCTTGCATACAAGCCTCATCTTTTGTGCTCCCTGGACAGGGTTCATCTCATCTGTACTGCTGCTTAGGTGTCAGAATCCTATCTCATGGGGAAAGCTGCATGTGAAGCGTTTGATTCAGTCTTATGCCTGTTGTGAGGCAGGTGCAAGATTTTGATGTAACAGTGTCCTAAAAGTGTTGCAGTGAAATGTCATAGATTTCACTGTGTCACTATTACGAGGCTTTTTGTGGAGAAATGACCCCTCTGTGTACATTGCACCTGACAGAGGTATAATGTGGCGCTGAGGTTTAAAAAATGACGCATCTACCTACATGCGTCACTTTTTAAATATGGTGCAACAAGGCATATGTTTTATGTCACCAATACGTCACAAAAAATGACACATCAGTAGTGCAAAACTGACACAGGGTTTTATAAATGAGGCTAATCTTTTTTTTACACTACTCCAGTTTAGTCCTGTCCACTGCATTCTTGGACAGAAGCATCATGTTTTGTGCTCCCCTGGACAGGCTTCATCACATGAGCAGTCCTGCTTAGGCCTCATAATGTTTTTTTAGAATAAAATTTGAAAAACATAGATAAGGTGAAATGTATAAGCTTTTCATTACACTGCTGAAACATTTATAGTGGAAATTAATGTGTTTTACATTTTTTTTAAAGAATACATTGTGTGTGCATGATTACATAAAAAAATTGATCTTTTCACAATCATGTCACCTGTTTTACCTGAGAGTAGGAAGTAGATTGTGGAGATGAGGTGAGGCATGTTCAGAGGGACAGAGGAAGTGAGGTCTATGTTCAAGACTGTAGTGGGAGAGAGGTCTTTCCGGGGAAGCATAGGTTGTGAAGCCTTTGTATAAGAATGCAGTGGAGTAGAGTTCATGAAGTCTATCCCCTACTGGACTCTTAGACACAGGTCTCATCTACTTTGTACCTCTGGACAGAGCTGTCTTCCACTACACTCTTCAATAAAGGCGTCATCTCTTCTGCACCCCTGGAGAATCTTGACTTGATTTGTAACCCTGAATAGACCGTTTGCTTTTTGTCATTGCTTTGTTGTTTGGTAATAGTGATCTATAATGTGCTATTTTTTTCTTTAACACAGATTGAAATCAATATTTGAGGAGTAAGACAAAATGCCTTCAAGGGAAAGGCAAAGAAAACTAGACAACCGTCAAAAATCAAAAAGAGCAACGGAATTACAGCACTCTTCCACAACAAATACTTCAGAAAACAGGAAGAAAGCTCCTGGTAAGAGAACTAAGTCTTTCATACGTAACATAGGTACATCGGAAAAAAATTATGGACAGCATGTAGAAAAAGAGAATGAGAGAGTGAATTTGAAAAGGAAGGAGAGAACCTCAAAGAATTCTACAACTGGAGCAGGAGAGAAAAATATGTAAAGGAATAGAAGGCAGAATCAGTTTAGAGACATTCGTAAACGAATGTTTCGCAATAGGGTGGTTTTAAATTTGTTAAAAAACATTAGGAAAGGTAAACAGAGAGCTGCTTTTTATAAGAAAAAGAAAAGTGTAGAGAAGATTGTTGATCAGACTTTTGAAGTTAAGAAAAAACTATTTATTTTAATAATCAATAGAATTAGGACACTTAACAAGACAATTGATGTTTTCAAATCAAACAGTAGATGGAAAAGAGTAATTAATCGGACTAATTTTTGTAAAGTTTTTTGGGGAGAATGGATGCAGAGTTCAAGTTGTGAGCCATTTTTTAATGAGGAGAGTTACTTCCAGGATAATGATTTAGTGCATTCAGTTGACACCAGTGGTCGAGCGTGTGAAGTGAAAGATGGTTGTCCGATTGAAAAAGAGAAACTTGTGCCTAGAGAACCAGAAGACGTGTTAACTGATGAAGTTTTAGGGAGACGTACTAAGGGTTCCAGTGTACACTTGGAAGTGTAGTCGTATTTGTAGTGTGCGACAGGAATCAATTGATTTGTTTTGTAATTTCTTACGTACATATAGTAAGAAAAGTCTAAAGCAGAAAGTGAAGTTGTTGCAAGACTTAGATCCTTGCAGAGTGAGAGAAAACACAGGTTTGCATGGACATTCACTGGCTTGTCTTTCAAGAAAAGTATGTCAGAGTGTTTTTCATCATTTTAGGATGTTAGCAGTGCATCATACCAAAATTAGGAAATTAGTGAGAATGTTGTATTATGCAAAAAGTCCAGCACTTAAGCTTAAACAATTAAACAGTGCTCTTTTGCATGGAACTGAATTAGATGTGAAGAAGATTTGTGAAGAAATTGAGATTTGTTATTTTGGTGACAAAGAGGACAGTGTAGAAATTGACACAGCAATTCAAGGTAATGTGGAAGACAATTTACAGATTTCAAATATAGAAAAGTTTGAGCAGGAAATTACCAGGTTTAAGGTGAAATCAAGTGAAAGGCCGAATTTTACTTGTGTGTGTTGTCGGCGAAGTCATTATAAGCATCAAACTAGATTAGTTGATTTATACGTAAAAAGTGAAAAGATGAATAATTATGAGTGGAAGAATTTTGCTACTTATTTGTGGGTGGAGAATTGTTTTGATTTGAGTTCTGATCAGCGTATTTGTAAATATTGTTATGATAAATTAAATCAAAACAGAATGCCTGCTAGAGCTGTTCATAATAATCTGGAGTTGGTAGACATTCCCCGTGAATTGATGGATTTAAATACATATGAGTCTATTTTGATTCAATATGTCCATCCTTTTCAGGCAATTGTTTGCATGGAGCCTAAGATTTGCAGAGAGGATTAAAGGGAAGAGTTGTTTATTTGCCTCTAGATTAAAAAAAATATTGATACAATTGGTATAGAAAAAGTAGAAGAGGAACCTCTGGTTATTTCAGTTAATGGGGTTCCAACAAAGAGTAAAAAAATCTGGCAAGATTTAGTGGATGTTAGGAAAGTCAAAAAGGCAACGTTGTATTTAGTCAAAAACAATGAGTATTACAAAGATGTATGTGTTGCAGCAGAAGAAACAGCTGCAGATGAAGACAGTGATTGTTCAGGCAGCCAAATTGAAAAAGTTGATGTGTGTAGAAGTGAAGAAATATATGAACATTATACTGTTCATCCTTTGCGTTCCAAAGAAGTAATGGGGAATGCAATTGAATTGTTTCAAATGAAAGCAGCAAAAGGAAGTCCCATTAGTGTATGGGAAAAAAGTTTGGAAGCTCGTTGTTTTCCACAGCTATTTCCAACAGGTCGAGGTGGACGATATGACGATCGACCACTTCAAATTCCAGCATCTGAATATCGAACTGTAAGATTATATGCTGAAGATCCAAGATTTCGTCAATGCATTTCCTATTTGTTTCATCTACTGTATGAAAGTGACTTGTCTGGTCTTTCTCATGCAGTAAACCATACACTGAAAAGTGGAGCACATCTGCAAAATGTTTCGGCGAGGGACTTTATGGAGAAAGTGAATCTGCAAGATAATATTTTGAATCTCATCTAATCAATCTCATGGCATGTCAGCGTGGTACAAATGAGTATTGGTACCGTCGTCATGGGGAATTTAAATGTATGCTAAGAAACTTAGAAACTCCTACATGGTTCCTCACTCTTAGCTGTGCCGAGTATGCATGGGACGACTTACTTCAATTTCTACGAGAGGCAAATGTAAATATACAAAATATAGAATTCAAAAAACCTGGAGAACTGTGTTCTTTGGATCCAGTGAATGTATGCAGATATTTCAATCATATATTTGAAGCTATGATGTCTTTTATTACCAACAAAAAAAATCCTCCCCTTGGAGAGGTTTTGGATTTCTTTTGGAGAAAGGAGTATCAAGCGAGAGGTGCTCCTCACATACATATGTTGTTATGGATTAAAGATGCACCCAAATTTGGAACAGATTCGGATGAGACAGTGATGAGCTTCATTGAAGAGTATTCAACATGTGCTGTTCCGAAAACTACAGAAGAAAACGGTTTAGGGCAACAAGTTTTACGCTTTCAATCCCATCGTTGTGGAAAGTACTGTCGTCGAAAATTCAGAAACAAGGACAAGTTCTACACAAAATGTCGTTTCGGCTTTCCAAGACCAGTGATTTCTAAAGGAAGAGTAAATAATTTGATGTCTTCTCTGCGACATACTGTGACGAGGAAATCACCAAAAAATACATACAATTTAAAAAGAGACGAAGAGTCCAAGTGCATCAACGATTACAACCCAGTGATTTTGTCCATGTGGAATGCTAACATGGATATTCAATTCGATGCTGACAACTCTATTGCTGTGGCTCGATATGTGACGTCTTACATCACAAAAAAATAAAAGACAGAACTGAAGGAAATGTGGGAGGACATTTCACATGAAAAGAGCCTAAGCAAGAAATTATACAGTTACAGTCTGAAGATGGTGTCGCATCGAGAAATTGGAGCGTATGAATGTTCTGATCGATTGTTGTCAGCAAGTCTCTATGCCAAATCTAGACCCATCATTTGGGTGAGTCTAGGTCTTGCTGCAACACGAAATCGAGTTTTGAAATCTGTACAAGAGATAGAGTATTTGGCGGAGAAAGAACCAGAAAATATAGATATTTTGAAGACAAACATGTTGGATACATACTATCCAAATAGAAGTCCTCACCTTGAGAACGCTTGTCTCTATGAAGTTCTGCAAAGATATATTTATAAGAGGAACATCAGAGAAGATATCAATAATGGAATATATGCTGTCATTGGATGTGAAGGATGTCTAGTGAAACAGAAAAAAGGTCATTTGATTAATCATTGAAAATTGAGTTGTGATAATCCAGATAAAAGAGAATTTTATTATTTGGCTCTTTTGCAACTCTTTAAACCATGGCGTGAAGAAGAGGAACTACTTGGAGATTTTCTCTGTTATGAAGACTCCTTTAATGCAACGAAGGATACCATAGAATGTCCTGTTTTTCCAAATTATCTGCAAATGTTGAATGAAGAAATAGAGCAAGAATCAACAATTGCTGCAGAGATTGCGAGAGACAGTACTCAAGGCAGTCAGAGTTCTGCTTCATTGAGTCAGGATCCACTAGGAGGACCAATTATCCAAAATGAAGCTGCCACTGCCATGGATGAGGTGGAAAGAGCTATGGATCAAGCACAAGAGGATGTCATTAATTTAGAAGATTTGGTGAAACAATTAAACCTTGAGCAGAAACAGATATATGACGAAGTCACAGAACAGGTTGAACATGGATTGAGTCATGAGAAGAACGAGTGCTCATGTACATCATTTAAGCCTGTCCGACTGTACGTGAGTGGAGAAGCGGGAACTGGAAAAAGTTTTCTGATTAAGGCAATTGCATCTTATCTGCAGAAAAGGACTGAATCACCGCCGTCTTGTGTTGTTACCGCTCCAACTGGGCTGGCAGCACATAATATTAAAGGGATTACTTTACATCGTTTACTGATGCTGCCAGTGGAGCATGATAACAAATTGCAATATCACAAGCTATCTGGAGATGGGTGTTCCGAAGTTTCGAGAGTCCTGAAGAAAATGCAACTTCTTATCATTGATGAAGTAAGCATGGTCTCAAATCTAATGCTTGCTTTTGTGCATTTGAGAATGCAAGAAATTCTTAGAACAGACTATGATGTTTTATTTGGAGGAAAACATATTATTGTTTTTGGAGATCTTCTGCAGTTGACTCCAGTGAAAGGACAACCTGTGTTCAAAAAGCTCACGCATGAAGATACCAGGAAGTGCGTAGGAAGCATTGGAAACGTTAATATATGGTTAAACTTCAAATATGCAGAACTGCTTCAAAATATGCGGCAGGCAAAGGATGAAGATTATAAAAATATTTTACAAGATGTAAGAGTTGGAAAAATAAGTCAGCAAGGGAAAGAACCTGTACGTGGACGGTTAATTTCAAATTTTTACCCAAATGAAAACATTCTTCCTGAGAATATTTTTAAGAAAATTAACGAGAAGAAATCTGCCATATGTTTGATGCCAACTCTGAAAGAATGTTCCATGTTCAACAACAAAATGTTAAATTTAGAAAATGAAGAGATAGTGAAACTGGAAGCTACAGATAAAATAGAGCATATGGGAGCAACAATTGTTTTGTCTGAAAATTTGAAGTCAAAATTGGATTCATTAGAGAAGACTATATCTAAAACTGCTGGTTTTGAAAAGACGCTGAATGTGTGTTTGAATTGTCGTATCATTTTGAGAAGGAATTTAAATGTTGAAAGAGGTCTGGTAAATGGAGCAATGGGTCATGTTGTTGGTTTTGTGAATTACAAGAATAGAGATGAAATTGAAGTTTTAAAAATTAAATTTGATGGCATTGATGAAATAGAACACATTTGTCATTGTTCAGCTAGATTTTTGCTCGTGAAAGACTTATATGTTCGTCGAAAACAGTTTCCTATTTGTTTGGCAAATGCAGTGACAATTCATAAATCTCAAGGTTTAAGTGTAGATAGTGCTTTGGTGAACATTGGAAGTTCTGTGTTTAAAGATGGTATGGCATATGTGGCATTATCATGAGTCAGAACTTTAGCAGGATTGTACTTGATTGAGTGTGATGAAACAAAGATTTGTGCTGATCTAGATTGTGTTAAAGAATACAATAGGCTAAGAAGAGAGTATGCTCCACATTTGCCTCAATATCCTCTGATTGAAAAACGTGTGGTAGGCCGATAAAGAAGAAATGAGATTAATTGCAGTGAGGTATCAGCAAAAAGGCAAAAAGTAGATACAAGTGTAATTGTAAAGAGAAAGAAAAAGGATTCTGTGGAAGATGTTGTTGGATTTCAGTTTGAAAACAGTTCAGGTGGCAACTGCTATGCTAATGTAGTAGTTAATGTTGTTTTTTTTCTTCAAAATTTACAAAATCAGATTGTCGAAAATCAGGAACAAACATTGTGCTGTTTACTGAATTCTGTGTTAGAGAAATGTAGTAGTGATAGAGCAAAAATAGAAAGTGTTCCAGAAATAAGAAATCTTGTAGAGATATGTTCAGGTCAAAATCAATTTTCACAGATAATTCAGCGGGATTGTCAGGAATTTTTAATGTATAGACTCTGAAAGATTTATATATTTGACTTTACCAGACTGCAAATCAGTGCCTTTTAATAATCTAGTTAAAGCAGCGGATCACAATATGGTGTGTACCCAATGTAAGTCTACAATGCTGTCCACATTATTTCTACAAAATTATGGTCACTATGTCATTTTAATGTTCCAACGATGTAGACCTGATGGAACTAAATTGACAACTTCTATTAAAAATTTCGTGACATCTCAGTTATCGATATCAGGAAGAACCTTTGCAACTGTAGCTATTGTTTTTCATGATGGTCCTTCTACAACATCAGGGCATTACACATGCTATTTAAAAACTTCTAAAGGTTGGACCCAATGTAACGACACTCATTTGACTTTCAAACAACGTTTGCCTTTTGGCTTTATAAATTCATACCTAGTGTTTTTACAGCCAAAATTTAGGTAAAAGTAATTGGCCTATGAAGACGGGAGCAGTTAATAAAGGTTATTTTGCTGTTTAAAAATATATTGTGAGTAAAAGTGATCTAGGCAATATAAAAAATTGACTTGTCATATAGGTACTGTAAGTGGATCTCATAGCAATTGATATTAGTTTTATACAAAATAATGAACATGAGTGAGTCAGAGATGGTTTTACAAATATTGTGAAACTGTTGCAGAGCCTTTCTTTCAGAACATCGGGAAAAAGGTCATTTCAGAGTGCCTTAGAATTAATTTGAAAATACATCACATATTACATCACTCATGACATGGTCAGTGACATCACTCATGACATCACTGATGACACCATCCTTGTGACAGACTGACAGACCTCCATTCACTGTAATGTAACCCATGAAACACATATTCAGTAATAGAAACTAAGATTTGCAAAAAAATGGAGATACCCATACCAGTTACAACCACCAATTCAATAATTCCACCATCTATATACACATCCACTCATTCACCAACAGTTCTATATAGTCACTCATACATATAGTCACATATCATATGTAGTGAAACACCTAAACATCCTCTTACACACCAACAGTCATCCAAAAGATACTCTCACACATACTCACACATGTAAATAAACTAGTGAACATCCATTTATTTCCATATACAGCTATACACACACTACCACTTTACTTCTAAGGAAACTTACACATACTTACTCTCTAAAACAATCACTTATAGAAACACATACTAATTTAAACAGGAACATTTACAATCCCTCACTCTCACATGTTCTCACTTATATACATCAATATTCACATGTACTAGATTAAAACATATGTAGTTACTGATAAAGATACTAATGAGACAGTCATTCACTCACTAACACACACATATCCACACTTATCCACCCATACAGTCCTGCACATATGCTGTCTTCAAAACTCATACAGAGAGTCAGTCATTCATGCATCTATGTGCTAAGTAATACCCCCACCAAACCATACAGATACTCATAATGATACTAAAAAAAACATCTAATAACCCATTTACTTACACATGTAGCTACTCACAAACCCATGCAGCCAATTATACAGAAAGTGAAACAATAATACATATATTTAAATATTTAAACATTACTCACTAATATTTATTTTTCAGAAAGACACACATTCACTGGATGGTGTCATCAGTGATGTCATTTGAGATGTCATCAGTGATGTCATGAGTGATGTCACTGACCATGTCATGAGTGATGTAATATGTGATGTCATCAGCAGTGCATTGCACGCGCAAGTTATAGTGAGTCCAACTAACTATAACGTGGAAATTTCAATGGTTTTATGCGAGTAAAACTTCCTGGTAACTATAACTGGTGTGAAACCTATGGTTTTTTCAGTGAATATATATATGAATATATATGTTTTTTGTAAACAGTCGCTGAAAACTCACTAATCTTCCAGAGATCAGAGCTGGTATTGTATGCTCGGCTTAAAATAGAAATACAGAAGTGCGGGTACCCACTCTCCAGAATACCTATATGTTCCGCAAGTCACTAATCTAAAAAGTGGTATATTTACGAAAAAGGTAAAAATGACACTCATATAACATAAACTACAGCCCTTGTTCTCCTTAACTGGGCAGATAAGTTAGATTTTATTGTTAAAATATGCAATCTTGGCTGGTATTGAACATACTTCTGACCTATGTCATTAACAGAAAGAACTGCAGGATGACTGACTATAAGTAATCAAGTGCTGGGATGTGTTTTTTTCTATTTCTTCAGCGCTTTTGCTCCACTTTATCGAGCAAGAGGAGAAGAAAATAACCGCAAATGATTACAAGGTAATAGCTTATAAATACCTTAAGACTACATCTCTCAAAATTAATTACTAGTGGTTGCTGGCATTGCAACAGTGTATGCAGCAATCAAGATACACCCAACTTCCCTCAACCGGAATAGAAAACATTCTCCCCCTACGCCTCACTTCCCATAACCAATAAACAACAAAAGCTCACAGGAGCAACCATAGCACTCGTAGAAAACGTTATATTACAAACACAACGACATTTCCATTCAGTCATGAAACACTCTGATGCGACGTGGTTAGCACACCATATTTAACAATTGACCCCGTGACCTGGCCCACCCGGGGGCTTGAAACAATTGAAGTGCAGGAGACCGTGCTTAATTTTTTTAAATAATTTCAGCCAGATTTGCGCACCCAGTGCGAATTCAACCTAAAATATTGAAAACAAATGCTTTTTTTGGCCCTGGGGGTCTTTGTGGGACTCCTGAGAAGGCTGGGGATCAGGGTATTTTTACTCTGCCCCCTTTTTAGGTTTCGCCTATTATCATTCGCTTGCGAATGTAATAGGCGAAAATTCAAGGGCTTGATCGACTAGTGAAACCACTGGCGTTTCTTCCCAGTGCATGTGAGGTCACGTGACCACAAAAGCGGGTCACGTGACCACACAAGCACGAGCATCTCCCTAATCCGCCTGCCCCCACCAGGCTCGCATTCCCGCCCCCCCACCAGGCCGCCCATCTGCCTGCCACACTTCTCCTCCCCTCGCACGCATTCCCGCCCCCCCACCAGGCTCTCCCGCCCCCATCCGGCTTCCCTCCGGCCATTTGCCAGCATATCAACACTCTTACAAACACTACAGTACGTGATGTGAGGTTTGTGACCGCCTGCGTGCCGGTAAAGTTTGATTAAAATAAACTGCAGCATTATGGAAGCAATTTTCGTTTTGGCTTTTTAAAGGTAAACATCAAATGAGTCAGTCGTCTCTCCGCGCTCAGTCACGCCACTTCTCATTCTGTCGGCCCTCCGGCCATTTGCCAGCATATCAACACTCTTACAAACACTACAGTACGTGATGTGAGGTTTGTGACCGCCTGCGTGCCGGTAAAGTTTGATTAAAATAAACTGCAGCATTATGGAAGCAATTTTCGTTTTGGCTTTTTAAAGGTAAACATCAAATGAGTCAGTCGTCTCTCCGCGCTCAGTCACGCCACGTCTCATTCTGTCGGCCCTCCGGCCATTTGCCAGCATATCAACACTCTTACAAACACTACAGTACGTGATGTGAGGTTTGTGACCGCCTGCGTGCCGGTAAAGTTTGATTAAAATAAACTGCAGCATTATGGAAGCAATTTTTGTTTTGGCTTTTTAAAGGTAAACATCAAATGAGTCAGTCGTAAACATCAAATGAGTCAGTCGTCTCTCCGCGCTCAGTCACGCCACTTCTCATTCTGTCGGCCCTCCGGCCATTTGCCAGCATATCAACACTCTTACAAACACTACAGTACGTGATGTGAGGTTTGTGACCGCCTGCGTGCCGGTAAAGTTTGATTAAAATAAACTGCAGCATTATGGAAGCAATTTTCGTTTTGGCTTTTTAAAGGTAAACATCAAATGAGTCAGTCGTCTCTCCGCGCTCACTCACGCCACTTCTCATTCTGTCGGCCCTCCGGCCATTTGCCAGCATATCAACACTCTTACAAACACTACAGTACGTGATGTGAGGTTTGTGACCGCCTGCGTGCCGGTAAAGTTTGATTAAAATAAACTGCATCATTATGGAAGCAATTTTCGTTTTGGCTTTTTAAAGGTAAACATCAAATGAGTCAGTCGTCTCTCCGCGCTCACTCACGCCACTTCTCATTCTGTCGGCCCTCCGGCCATTTGCCAGCATATTAACACTCTTACAAACACTACAGTACGTGATGTGAGGTTTGTGACCGCCTGCGTGCCGGTAAAGTTTGATTAAAATAAACTGCAGCATTATGGAAGCAATTTTCGTTTTGGCTTTTTAAAGGTAAACATCAAATGAGTCAGTCGTAAACATCAAATGAGTCAGTCGTCTCTCCGCGCTCAGTCACGCCACTTCTCATTCTGTCGGCCCTCCGGCCATTTGCCAGCATATCAACACTCTTACAAACACTACAGTACGTGATGTGAGGTTTGTGACCGCCTGCGTGCCGGTAAAGTTTGATTAAAATAAACTGCAGCATTATGGAAGCAATTTTCGTTTTGGCTTTTTAAAGGTAAACATCAAATGAGTCAGTCGTAAACATCAAATGAGTCAGTCGTCTCTCCGCGCTCAGTCACGCCACTTCTCATTCTGTCGGCCCTCCGGCCATTTGCCAGCATATCAACACTCTTTCAAACACTACAGTACATGATGTGAGGTTTGTGACCGCCTGCGTGCCGGTAAAGTTTGATTAAAATAAACTGCAGCATTATGGAAGCAATTTTCGTTTTGGCTTTTTAAAGGTAAACATCAAATGAGTTAGTCGTCTCTCCGCGCTCACTCACGCCACTTCTCATTCTGTCGGCCCTCCGGCCATTTGCCAGCATATCAACACTCTTACAAACACTACAGTACGTGATGTGAGGTTTGTGACCGCCTGCGTGCCGGTAAAGTTTGATTAAAATAAACTGCAGCATTATGGAAGCAATTTTCGTTTTGGCTTTTTAAAGGTAAACATCAAATGAGTCAGTCGTCTCTCCGCGCTCACACACGTCACTTCTCATTCTGTCGGCCCTCCGGCCATTTGCCAGCATATCAACACTCTTACAAACACTACAGTACGTGATGTGAGGTTTGTGACCGCCTGCTTGCCGGTAAAGTTTGATTAAAATAAACTGCAGCATTATGGAAGCAATTTTCGTTTTGGCTTTTTAAAGGTAAACATCAAATGAGTCAGTCGTAAACATCAAATGAGTCAGTCGTCTCTCCGCGCTCAGTCACGCCACTTCTCATTCTGTCGGCCCTCCGGCCATTTGCCAGCATATCAACACTCTTACAAACACTACAGTACGTGATGTGAGGTTTGTGACCGCCTGCGTGCCGGTAAAGTTTGTTTAAAATAAACTGCAGCATTATGGAAGCAATTTTCGTTTTGGCTTTTTAAAGGTAAACGTCAAATGAGTCAGTCGTCTCTCCGCGCTCAGTCACGCCACTTCTCATTCTGTCGGCCACAGCGGTGGCACTCGGGTTGAATGCCTTCGGATCTGAGGGCACTGAATAATTGATGACTCAGGCAGGCCGGTGCGGGAGGTCTGCATGAGTACGCAGAAGCCGACCGTGTGCACTCGGTTTTGTTTCGGCGTTGGTTTCGCATTTGGAAAGTTGGAGCTATTGGTTTTCTAAATTACATTTTATATTTATATATCGTTATTGGCATTGTCAATAACAATATATAAATATAAAATGTCATTTACAAAACAAATACCTCCAACTTTCCAAATGCGAAACCTATTGGCAACGCCAGTGCTTGTTTTCTTTTTTACCTTTTGCTTGTGACTCGGTTACCGAGTCACAAGATGGCTGCCAACACTTCCTGGTATACAGTGTTGACAGCCAATCAGAGTGTATCTCGTGCCCAGGAGGGTTCGCGAACCCTCCTCGGTGCTCAGATATTGAAACTTTTCTTTTTCTAATTTCTACTGAACGGATTTGCACCTTTAAAAAAGGCTCTTTCTGAACCAAGACCTACTTTTTTTTTGTAATTTCGTTCAGCATTTCGAGCTGTACATTTGTCTAAAGTTCCTGTGGAAATTGAAATGAGGAAAACATGTTTTTGGACCCCCCTTTTTTCTTGGTCCACGCTTGATGAATCACCCCAAAACTTACAAGACAGGAGCTGACCGGAGTGCCTCATTAGTTTTGAAAATTTTACGAAGATTCATCAACCGGCGCCAAAGATATTGGCAAAAGGTAAAATGGCTTTTTGAATACAAATAAGGTCCTATCTATAACTACCTACTGGTATTTATATATAAAAAACACAGGTTGCCCTTAGAGGTGCCTCACACAGAAGGGTAGACGCACACCACTCAGCTGGCAGCAGACAGGTAGGTAGGCCACAAGCATCCCAATGACAAATGGGTTTCGAGCTCCCTCGAGCTCATGTTCACTGGCAAATGAGGCACGAAAGGGAATTGTAAGAACAGCTGATTTCTTTATAGGATTAAAGAGTCCCGCCCCAATGGGCGTTAACATCATGGCATGCTGGTCAATGTAGTCCCAAAATAGCAGCCCAAGAAAGACACGCGTTCTGTTACCAAGTGGATTCCTGCCCTGCTGCACTGTTCAAATCATGTTCCATGTCAGGTGGGAGGAATGTCAGCACCGCTTCCCTCTGCATGTAAGCTGCTCTCTCTGACGAAAAGCAATGCCGGCACCCGAAGGACGCGGGGAGCTGGCTGGGACCGTGGGTGCATTGGGGCTCCCCCCACAGTCCTCAACGCTATATTTGAGCCCTGGGGATTGGGGCCCCAGGGATTATAAAAATGAGTGAGAGAGGCTAATTCTTTTACAGTAGATTTACTGTACGCGTACCATGCACGTACGTACGACGTACGGTGCGAAGTTTGTAATTCGTCCCGTAAGCGTACCTAAGCAAGAAAAAGAAAAATATTTTTCCGATATTTATGAAGTGTATGTGTTTAGATGTTGGGTGTCTCTTAAAAGAGTCCTTGTGTTTATTGGGAGATTTTAGTACCTACACAAGTAAGTACCGATGCAGAGTCTAAAGTTCATGAGGAAGACTCTGTTCCCTTCATCTGTAAAATGTACACCATCTCTCCTATAGATGCCTTGCATATTGAAACACAGATTGTTGTTGTAAATGAACCCATTCTATAGTCATCTAGAATAGCAGAAGCAGATGTATTCACATGTTTCCTAGCTTTCTCACTTTGTGGACACAATTGATTGGACCTGTTCCAATTCTGCCTTTGGCATATATTAGAATAGACAAAGGTAGTTTGGGGAAAAGTGACATCAGTTCAGTAAAGGTGTCCTTCATAAACAGTTCCAAACCTACCCCAATCAAAGTGCCTAGGTCATTGCCACCACAGTGCACAATTATGAGGTCAGGGTATTGGAGATGTAAAAAGGATTTAACCAATGGCATCAATTGGTGCCACTTTAACCTTCTCTGTCCAATCCATTTAATGTCTACAATTGGTAAACCTAGTTCTTTGTGAATTCCTTTCTGTTCTGCGTACCTTTGACTTCAGAAAATATAGCTGTGTCCCACAATCCACACTCTAAGCATTTTGAAAAGAGGTCTTGATGCACTTAGATGGTCTTTGT
The DNA here is from genome assembly GCF_964261635.1 of Lissotriton helveticus. Classification (NCBI taxonomy): domain Eukaryota; kingdom Metazoa; phylum Chordata; class Amphibia; order Caudata; family Salamandridae; genus Lissotriton; species Lissotriton helveticus. The sequence goes on from NC_136059.1 coordinate 56,916,204, forward strand.
AAATGAAAGGGTAGTTTGAAGTTTTTTTTTCTAAAATGGTGGATAAGTGAAGGTTTGAAAAAAGCAAAGTAGTGATTGGTCGTTTGAAAACATTTTAGATAGATGTTATTTAAAAGCCTGTTGTTCATTGGTTAAGAAAAAGTGATAGAAAGGAACATTACTTAAGATAAGCTGGTATATTGACAAGTCAAGCACACTTGCTGTTTTGATTTGCAACAATGTATGATGAACTTTTCACCTTTGCGCTCAGTAGGTGTTCTCTGAAGTGTTTCTATAGAAACTGGCAGAATGTGGAATGGGGGTAGGTTTGTCAGTTGGAAAGGGTTCAAAAGTTCATGTAATAGAAATGTGTGTTTCATTTTAATTTAATGTGGGAATAAATGTGATTTGTTTTCAATTTGTATATGTGTGTAGATTGAGTGTGTAGATTGTTAGGAAAAGTTTTCTATCTGCTGTAGGACTTCCTGACCCCCCAGGGTTGTTTAGGGGGTTTCAGAATGACCCCCAAGGTCAAAAGCTTTTTTTTTTTAAATCACAGAATACGCGTATGGTATGCATACATTTTGAAAAACGAAAAAAAAAAAATCACGAAGCCTGCTTTATTGTTAATTAGCCCCCGGGGGACCAAATCCCGGAAGCAATTATTTTTTGATGAAGGGGGGCCCTCCTGCCCCAGGGACCACCACCCCTGGGCTTTAACTATATGTACACCACCCCCCGGGGCTTCTTTTTATTATAAAAACCTGTATGGGGGCTCAACACGCCCCAGGGACCACCACCTCCCCGGGGTCTAATAGAGACAATACGGGGGTCCGTGATGGACCCCTGAGCCCTGGGGACCACCACCCGCTGGGGCTTTTGAATGTTGGTAGGGGGGCCACGCGGCCCCCCCTCCTGGAACCTTTGATGGCCCTGGGGACCACCATCTCCCAGGGCCGGCTCCTGCAGTGTCCCGGGGTGCCTACCCCGGAACACTGCTGTTTGCTATGGTAGTGTGGGAGCTCCCACCCTACCATAGAAAATTGCTTTCCTATTTGGAAGAGAGAGCAGGTTAACTTGCTCTCTCTTTCAAGTAGGAACACAGATTCCTATTCATCAGGGGGAGCAGCATGTAAGCTGCTCTCTCTGACGAAAGGCAATGCCGGCTTCCAAAGGATGCGGGGAGCCAGCTAGGACCGTGGGGGCATTGGGGCTCCCCCCACGGTCCTCAACGTTATATTTCAGCTCCTGGGGATGTGGTCCGCAGGAATTCTAAAAATTAGTGATAGAGGCTTTTTTTTGTAAGTCGCCCATAAGCGTATCAAAGCTAGAAAAAATCAATTAAAAAAATATATTTTACAGCTATCTATCATGTTTATGTGTTTATATGTTGTTTGGTTCTAATGAGACCTTTTCTCTTTATTGGTACTTATAAGTAAGTACTTATGCATAGTCTAAACTTGTTGAGGAGCAGTGTTTTATAGAGTGCTGAACTTTTGGCCTCTGTGTACTTTTGACTTTTGCATTATGTGTTGGGGGTAGGGTGCAAAAATATGTCAGTTGGAAAGGGTTGACATGTTGAACGAATAGAAATGTGTGTTTAGCTTTGAATTAATGTGTGAAGGAATTTGATTTGTTATTGCCATGTATATATGTGTACATTGAGAGGTAAAATATGCCATTTTGTGGTTTTGCTGCAAACACTGAAGTAGAGAGAGTCTGTATAATAATATCTGCTGGGTGAGTGATATTCTTCTTAATCTACAAATCAGTTTAAGAGGTGAGTTGATAACTTGTAAGAGAATGAATGTGGTGCATTTTATTTTTAGTAAGAGTAATGTGTTTATCCTTCTAATGTTTGTAGAATCATATTCTGAGTTTTTCTGCATTTGGATGTTATGTTAAAAATGTTATTATAAAATTCTTGTAAAGCGCACTTACACCCAAGGGTTTCATGGCGCTAGTGGCAAAATAGAGACAAAACAGAGAGAGGTGCAGGCAACAGGAGAGAAGAGAGAAGAAGGGGGAAGAAAATACCTAATCATGTGCCTTACGGAACAGATAGGTTTTCAGAAGAAATCTGAAATGGGCGTAAGAAGTAGTAAGTCTGAACTCTAGAGTGAGCGCGTTCCAGAAAGAGGGAGCAAGGAATGAAAATCTGAGCCCTCCATGCTTTTTGCGCTTATAAATGGGTGTTGTGAGCAGGGCGAGATGGGTGGACCAGAGGTTGCGCAATGGAGAGTAATGATGGAGGAGAGAGGAGATGAAGGCTGGGCCAAGGCTGGCCAGGGCTTTAAAAATGATACAGCCTAGTTTAAATTCACAGCGCTTGGCTACCAGGAGCCAGTGAAGGATTTTAAGCAAGGGACGGACATGGTGGTGCCTGGGCTGATGGAAGATCAATCTTGCAGCCTGGTTCTGTACCAGCTGCAGACGATTCAACTGGTAGGCAGGGATACCAACATAGAGGGAATTGGCATAATCTATCCTGGAGATTACGAGAGCCAGGAGTGCCAAAGTGAGGGCCTCTGTAGTCAGGAAGCGAGATATCTTCCGGACCTTACGTAGATGGAAGAAACAGGAGGAGACCACGGCATTAATGTGAGGCTTCATCGAAAGGTCCTTGCAAATGGTGACTGCGAGGCTTTTAGCAGAGTCAACAGGGCGGGGAGGAAGGGCCAGGCATGGGGGCCAAGAGTTGGAGCTCCAAGGGTTGGAGACACCCCCGATCAAGACCAACTCGGTCTTGTCGGGGTTGAGCTTCAAATGGTTTCGCCCCATCCAGTCGCTAATAAAACACAGGGTGGATTGAAAATTGTGGATAGATTGGACCGAGGAGTCAATGTCAAAGACCAGCTGGATATCATCTGCATACTTAAATGCAGTGACATTACAGCCTCGTAAGTGACGAATAAGAGGGGTGAGGTACAGATTAAAAAGGAGGGGAGAAAGGGAAGAGCCTTGAGGGATGCCACATGTCAACCTAACTTTCTCAGCAGAAAAGTGGGAGAGACGGACAGCCTGGTGACGGTCGCTTAAAAAAGAGCGAACCCACTCGAGGGCCAGCCCCTGGATGCCGGCATCACTGACACGGCCGACAAGGATATCATGGTCGCCCGTGTCAAATGCGGACGACAAATCCAGGAGCACCAGGATCTGGCTGATCTTAAGGTCCGCCCCCCTCCGCAGCTCCTCCATCACTGAGAGTATGACCTATTCAATTGAATGGGCGGGTCTAAAACCAGCCTGTTGAGGGTCGAGAAATTGGGTGCGTTCGATGAAGGAGCTCAAAAAGTTGGTGACATGGGCCTCCAGTACTTTACCAAGGTAGGGGAGCAGGGAAATGGGACGGAAATTGCTCATGAGAGACGGGTCAGCATTAGGTTTCTTTAGGATGGGCACTACTTCAGCGGTCTTAAAGGAACTAGGGACCGAGCTCATTTTAAGTGAGTCATTAAGAAGTATCAGAGGGTGCATAGGACTGGCAGTGAAGGCCTCTTGCAGGACATGAGGGGGGCAGCAGTCAGTGGGGGAGCCAGAGGCCACCTTTTTTAACAGGGCCAAGAATTCCTCCTCAGAGATCGGGGGTATCTGATTGACTGAGTGGGGGTTGGAGGTGACAGGGGTAGTGATCGGAATAGGTAAGGCTGAGGGAGTCCGACAGGAAATACTATTTAATTTTTACTATTTTGTCGACAAAAAAGGAGTTAAGGGAGTCACAGAGAGCCTGAGAGGGAAGGGGTTTAATGGTCACCCTATCTGGGTGCGACAATTCTTCCACAATAGAGAAGATGTCTTTTGCTTTAGAGGCCGAATCTACAATTGTTTTGGAAAAGTATGAAGTTTTTGCCTGTAGAATACCTTGCTTATATACTTTAAGCTGAGCCGCAAATACCAGCTTCTTCTCTGGGGCGTAATCTCGCCGCCAGCAGTGCTCGGCCTGTTTAAGCTTGAGTTTCATAGCTTTGAGTTCCTCTGAGAACCATCTTTGCGCGTCATGGGGACGCTTTAGTTTGATGCGTTTAAGGGGAGCTACAGTGTCACTAGCTGATTCGAGCCATCACCTTAAGCCCAAGGCCTGGGCGACAAAAGAGTCACACTCAGCAGGGGGGGAAACCCTGAGTAGGGTGACAAATTCGCAAAGGTCGGCCCTATTCCAATTCCTGGCTAAGAGATTTCCCTCGAGGGTTCGACTGGTGTGAGAAATAATGGCAAAGGAAAACAAAATAATAAAATGGTCAGACCAGAGGCAAGGAAGAATGAGAGGTATGGAGATATCCAGGTTAGAAGTCCAAACCTGGTCTAAGATATGGTGAATGGATATGTTGAGAACAGTTCATGCCGACTAACAGGTCGGTGAAGGTAGACAAGCAAGCGCTCTCTCTGATGTCAGAAGGCCAGTAATTAAAATTCCCTATAATCAGAATTTTCTAATTATTTATTTCCAGCGGGAAAAGTATTTCACCAAACAGTGAGGGGAAACTGGGCATGGGCTGGGGGGCCGGTATATGAGGGCGCAAATAAGAGGGGCCACAGAAGATTCAAGTCTTAAAATCAGGCAGTCAACGAGGGGGATGGTGGGCATATCTATCGAGGAAAATCTGATAGAGTGTTTGATGATGGCTGCAACCCCACCACCCAACTTGAAGGATGTAGTAGCCCGGTGGAACTGCCGCGAGGATGTCAGGAGATGACTCGTTAAGCCAAGTTTCGGTGACCAGCAGTATATCTGGTTTCTCCGCATCTAAGAGCTGAAAAATCTCCAGCTGATGTTTGACCAGCGAGCGGGTGATCAAGTAGCTCACCGTGAAGTTGGAGTTTACAGCTCTTTTAGCAGGAGAAGGAGAAGCGGGCCGAGAAGCTAGCAGGGGAAGTGGTGGTGTCATAGCTAGGGGGGAGTCAAATTCCAGGAAAGCCTTCCAGGGACAAAGGAGTCCCAGTGAGTCCAGTCTGGGAAATATGGTGGGGCAGACGGGCCATAACTATTGTGATTAAATTATTTTGTAAGTTCATGTGTTTAGTTTGTCACCTTTGTGCAATAAAGTGCAGTACTAAAAAGTGTAGAATTTGTACAGTCACTTTTTTAGTTGTAGAGTAGTTAATAGTCTTGATTGCTTAGAATTACACTTGTCTTCTAAATCGACAAATTTGCAGTCAGTATACATACACTGCTCTACCCACTCTTGGACAGATATACAAGCCCCTTGCACCTCTTTGTTGTTCTATTGTGTCACTTTTTGGATGTAATGCTGGCATAAACAATGCAGCAGATTGGAAATGTATTTGCAAAATGAGTCAACGTTGTCCACTGAAATGTAGTAGTTATATACATAGAATGTGTGCAGTCACTTAAACGTTTTAGTGTAGTAAATGTGTTTTGGTAAAATGTATGGTCTCATATTTTATGTCTAGTATCACACTGAGTGTCTGTGTACTTTAAGGAAATATACTTGCTCCTTTTTCCATAATCTCCCCCTCTCTCTCCTTATACTGTTGATAGAGCGCGCGAGGCCACCCGACCAATAGTTTTCGCCGTTTCCGGCTTCAGGGCCCATATACTTTTCAAATCACCATATACATCGATCAGGTGACTTCACGAGCTCTATCAAGTTGGTGTGTGTGTGTTCCCTGCTACCAATTTTCGGTGCACCCGACTTACCATCCACCGATGCGAGTGCCTAATGACCACAATGAATCAGGGAGCTAGCTGTAAAAGAAAGGCAGCAAAATGCAAACCCAACCAATAACATTCAAATACTGTTTAAATGACCACGGACAACTGGAAGTTTTAAAATGTTTATCTAAATTCAATATTTTCTTGCATGAGGTACAATAAAACAAGGCAATCAATAACCAAGATAACGTAAATCACATAAGCATGAAGAAATAATGACAGAGTAATCATCAAGGTACTAAATAAAATGTAGCGAGAAAATACTATGCAAGTCAGTATTATCTAGACAGGGATAGACTAAGTGTGGGTGACTATAGGAGAGCTTATAATGAATAACACGCTTCACTTAAGGTGAAGGGGCCTTTGAACAATCTAGGCAACGAAGTTCTAGACCATATCAGGAAATGACACACTGCTATGCAAAATATAATTTCTAACAAATGAGAAGGCATAGGAATAACTTGGCAAAAATTATAAATGACTTTCAATAGTTGCAGAAAGGCATGGAAAATATCACATATGCAATGTTGAACTTTATTAAAGCAAAAGTTAGAAATTCAGAAGGTGCAAGAATTTCAAGAAGTTCAGAGCAATATTTACCTAGAAAGGTGTGGAAACCAAACCCTGGCCACGGGTCAGTTAAGGACAGGAAACCCTCAAGGAAGGATACCCCTCAAAGGACAGCAGGTGCAGAATGGACACCCAGGACAGGACAGGATACCCTCGGAATAGGAATCAGGACAGGACCCTCAGGACAGGACAGCAAACCCTCAGGACAGGACCCTCTTCAGGACAGGACCGGAACCCACAGTTCGGAAGCAACGCCTGCGCTCCACCCGCTCTGCAGCTATCGATCAAGACCCCGATTGGGTCAGCGAACTCCCAGCTAAGTGCCTTGCCAGCACTTTAAGGTTCAGTAGAATCTTAGTTTATGGTCAAATTCGGACAGAGTGCTCCGCAGCGCTCTGTATCTTCAGTCACCTATTGAGTGCGTTGGGTCAGTGACAGGTCAGCTAAACCAGACAAGTCGGACGGTTCACTAGGTGAACCCAGGGTAGATATACAGTTTGGGGACAGTGTACCACCCCCCAATGTTGCAAAGTGTCAGAATCCCTCAATTTTGATTGGTCCTAAGGTAGGATTTGGGTAACACACCAATCACAATACACGATTTGAAGCCTTCATTAACATATTTGGGTACCGCCTAGCAGGTTTGGGGTTCCCAGGAGAAACTGTGCAGAAACACAATGACAATTTAACATTGTATCATATGAGGAGCAACATTCGCTGTTCTCGCAGGGCAGAGGTGACTTTCTCAGGAGCATCTCGCCCATCACTGCCAACTGGCTATGTTCCATCAGCCAAGGTCCCTCGTGCTGCCGAATGTCGCACAGGCGCAGAAGGGACCTCCAATATGGCTCTCCTCTCACTCAGACCCCCATTTCCCGCGGTACATGAAAAGTAAGCGAAAACAAATTAATACATAATAATGTCATTATGAAAACACATCACAGGGTTTGTACTTTTAACTCATCATCAAGAAATAAACTTATTGCATCTAAATGTTAGCTACATGGATACAGATACAAGAGCAGTGGCACGAGCAGTACCACATGACAAGCACAGCTATGAATTACGCATGCGCATAACTTTCCCTCCACTTCTGCAGACGCGTCAGGACACGTGAGTGTGGCTGACGCATGCGCAGTAACTAAAATACAAGCGGCAGCCATTTTTAGGGACACGGATTAATTCATTAGAAATACACATAGGCAAGCTTCGGGAACTTTGCCTAAACAAAATAAATGTTAGTAAAACATACACTTTTGTTACCTTATTACACATAAACGAGGTTCTTGATTTCGGCAAGCCGCAAAATATGCGAAGCTTTGCTTCATCAATCCCCTCTTTGATGATATCTACTATCATCACAAATTATAATGGAACCAGATGCCAACTTTCTTTCACACTTTATAAAGTTCTATTTCTTCCAGCAACCGTTCTAACTTTTCTCTCTCAGTTTTAGCAGGGTGAGAAGTCTTCACCTTTTTGTATATCTGATCATTCACTTCCTCTAATTCAATCTCATCCACACTTCGTTTCACTCCTCTTGCATTTACCTCGTGCTTCTTGGTGCGCTTGCGGTATTTACAGCACAGAAAAATGAAAAGTATAATAAGACCTATAATACCAATTGGCATCAGAATTTTGAATAATAAGCTTTTACCTATGCTAGCAAGCCAATGACCTACATTTGAGAGACCATCTACCAGTCTCTTCCAGGCACTATCAACCTCGAGTGGTTTGAGTTCCTTTGCCAAATTAGTAAGGTTTTTCACATATCTTTTGATCTGCACACTTTTATCCGGAATATAAGTGCAACAATGTTGCGCCTTCAACATCCGGCAGACTCCGCCCTCTTTCGCTAATAAGGTGTCAAGAGCAAGTCGATTTTGTAAAACCATTGATCTGATCGCAACCATTTCGGTATTGACCAGCAGAAATCCATGAGCTGTTTCAGTAGACAGCACATCTACTATAGTAGACAATTTGCAAATTCTGTGAGTATTCAGAACCACTCCCACTCCAGGTATCAGTGCACTGAAAATACTACCCATAATTTCACCTATACTCTCTCTTTTACTACGCACTAAGCCATTAGTAACTTCATTGCTTCCAGCTTTTCCATTCACATGGTATATTTTCGGAAAAACAATGCCAAAGTAGCAGCTTCCATACCAGTGATCCGGCAATTTGAAATAAGCCTTGTCCCCACAAATGTAATAAATTCCAGGAAACACAGGCTCTGACCCATTTTTGAAACCCCAACCTCCAATTACCTTGTAATTATGTTCGCATTCACTGGAACCAATGAAAACATTATTATAATAGCTAGTCTTCTCGCGGTGAAGACATAGCTTGCCTTTCTTTTCAAAATCCAGCAACAGAGCAGGACCCGCTCCACCAGATGAGGTGCCTTCCATGTTTTCTGCCCACTTTGGCTTTTTCTGACTTTCGTCATTAGCCTTCTTCTGAATTTTAATTCTCCTTTTCTCTGCCATGTTCAGGAACATCTTTTCCTGCTCACGCAAAGAACAAGTCAAGTTATCTCTGTGTGCGTCTGCTATGTCAATGTTCCCTATAGTCAGAAAGTAGTCTCCCATATATCTTATGGTGTCAGTTTTGGTATGTACAGGATTCAAGTTCCCACGTATAGGAAGTTCAGAAAAAATCACGTCATTGTTAGAGTAATAATACTGTAACGGTCCCCTTTTGTAAAATAAACTAGCTAAAATGCTACAGGAAATTCCATATGTCAATGGCAGATGATGGTATGTCACGCCTTCAGCCACCGAAGTAGGTAGCTTCATGCAGACATAGCAATCTTCAATTTCCATAGTCTCTACATAGTGTATTAACAAATTTGCGAAAACATTTAAATGTGTCCTGTTCTTCATTCCATGATAATGTAGTCCTCCCTCATCTGATGCTTCTAAGTCTCGTTTAGTTTGTCTCAATGCTCTCTCATGTCTTTCTACACTCTGTGTTGTTAGCTCCTCATTGTCAGTATTTACAACTTCAGTAGGGACAATGTTAGTATCTTTACTTACAGCAAAGGGAATGAAAATTGTTAATCCTATCCAGATAACTATCAGTACTACTACACTACATATACACACCTTGCAACACGTTTTGAAACGGCTGCAACTAGGTCTACCATTCACTGTTGAATCAGACATTTTGGGCTCTGAAGGAGTCTCTCGAACCCCTCTTTTTGGCTTTACACACTTAGCTTACTTTGTGCAAATTCACGGTGGTTCGTCTTCCTCTTCAGCTGAGTACTCTGGGACAGGCTCCCCGTCGCTCACGTCAGTTATATCAAGATCTTCAAGTTCTTCCAAAACCAGTGTCCATTCAGGAGATTTGTACTTTTTGTTTTGTCTTTTTATTCGCTCACTCCTTCTTTTGGAAGAATCTTCTTCTTGCTCTGCTATCCGAGCACTTCTTCTTGCCTCTGCACGTTTTTCTTCCACTGTCTTTATCCTAAGTCTCAATCTTTTTACAAACCTAGGCTCAAGGTTGTTTCTTTTCTTTAGTCTCTTAGTCGGTACTTGGACTTCACTTTCTTTTCTTATTCTCTTGTTCTCTTTATCTTGTGGTAATTCTTCTCCACTTTCTTTTCCTACTTCCCTTATCTGGCTAGTTCCAGGGCTAGCATCAAATTCTTCTGCCTGGTTGCTAATCTGGCCTTGTTCAGGAATATTTTGTTTTTGGCTTTCGATTGTCTCTGTTTCTGTTTCTGTTTCCTGAACCCGTTCTTTTAACCCTCTCTGATCCTGTTCAAGCACTTCGATCTCTTGATTTTCTTCTGCTCGAACTATCACTCTATTTCTAGTCTCTCCCTTATCTGCATCAGGTGTTAGCGGTGGTGTATCGAATACCTGCTCTGTCCCTGTCTGACCTTCTCCTTCCTCAGTTTTGATGTGAATCTCAAGCGGCTGAGGTTCTTCGCCTGTGCCTTGCTTTTCCTGACTAGTCCACTCTCTACCTTCACTAAGTCGTTCTCTTGTTCTGATAGGATCTTCGGTCAGATCAATCATCGGTATCCATTCTTCTGGCCATATGCTTGGCAGCTCGTCTTCAGCTACTCCTGGCTCAGTTTCCTGGACCTCTTCAGCAGGCTGGATTCTTGGCAGTTCGTAGTCAACTACTCCTGGGCCAACGTCTGCTGTTCCTGCAACCTGACTGGTGCTGGGCTGCTCGTTGTCAGTTGCTTCTGGTCTGGCTCCTTCAGGGTCCTCTGCTGGTTGCCCTTCTTCTTCAAATCCTCTGTCTGGCAATACCTTCTGGGTGTGTCCAGCGTGGATCCACTGAGGAACACCTGCGACCTTCACTGCAGTGGTTGTCACCAGGATTACTTGGCGTTTCTTTCCCCACCTTGGTGCCAGACAGCTTGATCGAGTGTGCTTCTTTATTTTGACCCAATCTCCTGGAACCAAGCTGTGGAGAGGAGTCGTTGGATTGAGGATGCCGTCGTCTCCAATCTGGCGAGAGATAGAACGCACTTGGTCACCCAATCTTCTGCAGTATTCAAGCACCAAATCATCAGTAATACTCAACAGTTTGCTTCCTGGCACCCATGCTTGTCTCATCACTCTTCCCATAATGATTTCATGGGGACTTAGGCCTGTCTTGCGGTCTGGAACACTTCTCAGTCCCATCAGGACCAGGGGTAGGGCCTTCACCCAGGTCATGCCAGTAGCATCTGTCAGCTTTGCTAGTCTGTTTTTGATAGTTCCATTTACTTGTTCCACTATTCCAGAAGCCTCTGGGTGGTATGCACAATGGAGTTTCTGCCTTATTCCAAAGGCCTTACAGAGTTCAGCCAGTATGTCATTCTGGAAATGTCCACCCTTATCTGATTCAATAATGCATGGTATTCCGAACCTAGGTATCAGTTCTTTTAGTAAACACTTCGCTACTGTCAGTGCGTCACTTTGAGGAGTAGGGTAAGCTTCTACCCATTTTGAAAATACGCAAACAATGACAAGGACATATCGTTTCCCTTCACAACGGGGCATGGTGATGAAATCAACCTGTATCCTTATAAAGGGACCCCCTGATCTCCCAATCTTGCTCAGTTCAACCATTGTCCTCTTGCCTGGGTTCATCTGTTGACATGACAGGCACCTCTGGCAAAGGGACTCTGCTACCTTCCTGAACTTTTTACTGTACCAAGTCTGTTGAAATACCAGAATCATGGCATCCCTACCAATGTGTGATCCTTCATGTATTAATCTAGCCATTGTGCCAAGCAAGTGTCGGGGTAACACAGGCATACCAGTTGGGCCCAAGATGACACCATCCACACGTCTCGGTCTACACCCATCCTCCTTCCATTTCTCCCTTTCTTGCCAAGGAGCCGACTCCTGCCACTCTCTCACCTCATCCCATGTAGGCACTTCCTCAAACACCTGAAGCTGGCAGCTGGTTCCTGGCCCCCCTCGTTTTGGATTTACAATATACCGATCTTTGGCACACCATTGAGCCACTCGATCAGCATAATCGTTTCCCAGTGATACTCTGTCCATGCTCCTTTGATGAGCAGTACATTTTACCACTGCCAGTTCTTTGGGCAACTGGATGGCCTCTAAAAGGTCATGAACAACCTTTGCATTCCGAATGGGAGTACCTGAGGAAGTCATGAATTCCCTCTGTAGCCATAATTGGCCAAAGTCATGCACAACGCCATAACAGTACTGACTGTCAGTATACACTGTTATGCGTAAGTCCTTCCCAATTTTGCAAGCCTTTATCATGGCTATCAATTCGGCTACTTGTGCAGACTTGATGTTATATAGGTAACCTGCTTGTTCAATTTTTGTGAAAGACACTACTGCATAAGCAGCACTCAAGCCTCCTAATTCATGTCTTAGACAGGAACCATCCACGAATAGTTCTTTATCATGCTCAGACAATGGTACTTCTTTTATGTCTGGGCGTGGCTTAGTACTGAACTCTGTCAGGTCAATACAATCATGTTCATCATCATCCCCACCTTCTATTTCCAATGGGTCGGGGAGTAAGGTGGCAGGGTTCAGAATACCGCACCTAACAATGCTCACATTTGCTGCACCCACAAGAATCCTCTCGTATTTAGTCAGCCGACTAGGGGTGAGATACTGTGTTTTAGTTCTGGTCAATAGAATTACCACTCCATGTGAAACATACACGGTCACAGGATGTCCCATGACAATGGACTCACTCTGTTCCAGACTTGCACAGGTAGCAGCTACCGCTTTCAGACAGCCTGGTAACCCAGCAGCTACTGGGTCCAATGTGGCAGAGAAATAAGCCACCGGCCTTCTGGTCGTGCCATGTTCTTGAGTCAGGACAGACAATGCGCAATTATCGCGAGTGTCACAGAAAAGGGCAAACTCTTTGGAATAATCTGGCATTCCCAATGCAGGGGCTGTACACAGACAGTTCTTCAATCTTGTGAAAGCCATTAGACTTTCATCGTCCCACTGTACAACATCTGGCATTCCTCTCGTGGTCATTTTTATCAAGGGCCTGGCTAAGGCTGCAAATCCCAGAATCCACTGCCTGCAGTACCCTAATACACCCAGGAACATTCTGACATCTTTTTGAGTGCGGGGCAACTGCATTTTGTTGAATTATTCTCACTCTTTCTGATGTGACTTTTCTGACACCCTTTTCTATTTGATGTCCCAGATATTTTACAGATTTCGCACAGAACTGTAGTTTGTCAGGGGCTACTTTATGCCCTTTCTCACACAGATGATTTAAGAGGGCAATGGTGTCAACTACACAGTCCCTGTGACTTTTAGACGCCAGTAGAAGGTCGTCTATGTACTGTACTAACACAGAGTTCCCAGGTAAGATCAAAGTCTCTAGACATTTTTTCAAGATCTGATTAAAGATAGAGGGGCTCTCTGTATACCCTTGAGGGACCCGATTCCAACAATACACGTGACCCTCGAAGGCAAATGAGAAAAGAAATTTGCTGTCGGGGTGCAGGGGTATCGAAAAGAATGCATGACATAAATCAATCACAGTGAACCACTCAGCATCCCAAGGAATCTGGTACAATATCACTGCAGGGTTCGGGACAATAGGGCAGCAAGGAACTACAATTTTGTTAACCTTTCTCAGGTCCTGCACTACCCTATACTTGCCACTAGGCTTTTTGATGCCCATAATCGGTGAGTTGCATGGGCTGCTCATCACTTCCTGTATGATTTCTCCTTCTAATAATTTTTGTATTTCCAAAGTGACACCTGCTTTCACTTCAGCATTCATTCGGTAGGGCCTAGTGTTAGGATATACTGCATTGTCCTTGATGGCTATCTGTATGGGGTCCACATCTTTCATCAACCCCACATCCTTTCCAGTGAAATCCCACACCTCTGGCTTTACGGCTTCCTGTAGTTCTTGGGGCAAGTCCTGCAGGGTCAATCTTTTAATTTCTGAGTCAGGTCTAAGCAACAATAATTTATAAATGCCATCTTCATCTGGGGTCTGTATTTCAACACCTTTTGGTGTGCAAAAGATGGTACAGTTCATTTTGCACAGCAAATCACGACCCAGTAGATTCACTGGACTGGTGTCACAGACGACAAATCTATGCATCTGTTTAAAATTTCCAATTGAAATCTCCATTGGTTCGGTAACAGGAGTACTAATCAATTGATTAGATACACCCACTACTTGGATATTTTCTCCCGAGAGGGGTAGGTTTGGAACGTCCACTGTTCTTACAGTAGAACGGGTAGCGCCAGTGTCCAACAGAAAGGTGACATCATTTCCGTCAACCTTTCCTTCAATATATGGTCCAGACTGGTCTACCGGCAAGGAAGCGCCAAGTACGCACTCCTCGTCCTCCCCTCTCAGGCCCCGTCAGTCCTGATCATTACAAAGGAAGGTATCATTCAGCAGATACTGCGAAGTTGCTGTATTTCTGTTCTCCCCGCTTTCCCAAACCTCTATCTCTTCATTTTCTGCCTGTCTTCCCCTGTATACCTGCTTGGGTGCTCGAGGCACCTGAACTGTTTTTACCTGGGGTTGAGTCTTTCTTGGTCTTTCTTTCTGCGTCTGTGGAGTTAAATCAGGAGTTTTTTCATTAATATCTACTAATTGGGGACACTCGTTTCGCCAGTGTCCAATTTCGCCGCACTGATGGCAGGGAAATTTCTTCATAGCCTCTTCCCTGCTAAATTTGGGCCGGGGCTTTCCTCCACCCCCTCCCCCAGGACCTTTGTTCTCAGCATTTTTAACCATGTTACTCAATTGTTTTTCCTGCTGTTCTGCGAGCTTCACCTGAGCCCACATCACCTTTTCCTTGAGGGCCTTTTTCTTTTCTGCCATCTCGTCCTCGCAGTACTTAGCGTACCGCAGGACCTCATCCATTTTCTTAGTATGCCAACAGATTTTATTATCTTTTATCCACTGACAAATTTCAGGTCTTAAACCATTTACAAACCTGTAAATAAAGTGCGTCATATCCTTCAGGTCGATGTTATCAATACCACTGTATGTTTTAAATACCTGCAATAACCTCTCATAGAAGGAGTGCACTGTCTCGTCCCTTTCTTGTGTTGTTCTATCTATTTTTGTCCAATCAGTTTCTTTTGCGGGCACCTTTTCTTTCAAGTGCTGAATTACCTGCTCATATTTTCGCATGACATCCTTCGATGGCTCCCCAGTTTCCTTGTTTCTGGGATACTCCTCACTGGGCCAGTCTATGGCTATTTTACACTGGGTCCATAAATCTACTGGAACCACAATGTCGAAAAACCCATCCAGGTCTTTCCACAGACATTTCTGTACCTTCACGAACCTCTCCACTTGCCTGTACCAGTCAACTGGTTTCTCTCGTAATTTTGGAAAATCGTTCGTGAAGGACACAATATCCTGCCTAGACCAGGGGACATGCACATATTTCCCTCCTGGAACTTCGCGCATGGGGCATAACTGCTCAGGTTTTTCTACCTCTCTTAAAGCAAACTCGGGAGTCACTTGTCGGGAGCGAACCTCTTCCCTCTTTTTCGCCCACCTGCTTCTCCATTTTTCCACATCTCCCCATTTCTGCAGTACCCCCATTAATTCTTTAATCTGCAACTTCTTCCCTGCCACATTCAGGTGTTCTATATCTTTGTCTGAGAAGTCTGCTCTGTACGGTTTCTGTAAGGGCTTGGATTTTGAGATATCTACCCCCATACTAACTGCTGTTTCGGTCAGTTTTTCGTGGAGCACTCTGGTGTTCCTTGTAAAGCTTTTACATATGAACGACAATTCTTCTTCAGAGTAGGTATTCAATCGATCCAACCCCACATTTCCTGCCATTAATTCTTCTATTTCGACCCTCAGCTTGTAGAGGTCTAAAGGTTTTGTTTGCGGAGTCTGCTTCTCTAATTCACGACTCCAACTCTCAATTTCATCCGGAGTTACCAGAGAGACATTCCTAGTACCTGTTGCTGTCTCTAATTTAATTTCTTTTGTATTAAAAGGGTTATGCCTCTGCTGTATTCCCTTTCCAGTCTGTTTGTTTGGTAATTCCAAGAACGCAACTTCAGACTCGCACTCACTGGACTGATCATCTATGATGATCGGTTCCTGTCTCGGGGTTGCCATGACTGGGGTCATAACTGGAGTAATCGGATTTCCCTGACCATTTCCGTATAACGGGACCACCGGTCCAATAGTTACTGGAATAGTCAATGCCTCAGGACTGGTATTTAACTGGGAAATTTTCTGAATTATTTCTGTCCTTTGTCTAGCTAGAGCCTCTTGCTCCTTTTCCACTAGTACCCTTCTTAAAGTTGTGTCATGTAATATCTGTGGGGTCAACGGAGGAGTAAAACTCGGGGCAGTAGGATGCGTTTCACTTGGTCCTCCCCCATAATTTGGTTTCGGGAATAAAGTTCCAGTATTAAAGGACCTGCGCTCTTCCCCATATGGAGGTTGAACAAAAGGCAGTCCTGAATTCGATGGTTTCTCTTCGCTTTCATACAAGGGTCTGGGAAAAAAGATTTTCGTACGTGAATATTTTTCTTCCTGGCTTGCGGGCACTTTGGGATATATATCCCTTGTTTCCGTCGGTTCGGGTTTTTCAGGATAGGGCAATACTTGACCACCCCCTCCCAGTCCCAGGGACCTGTCTTCTTCCTTTAGGAAGGGGTGTCGGGGAACATCTCCTACACTGGAAGGTCGGGTTCCCTCATTGTAAGGTGGCGGACTCCTGGTACAGATGTCATCTAGCAATTCATCATCTGATTCCCCCAGGGCCCCCCAATGCTTACATTTTTCAGTACTTTTCTCACCCGCTCCAATGTTATGACATGCCGGCATCATGGGAAACAGACCCTCAACAATCATGCTCTGTCTCCACTGTTTCATCCTTTTATCCCTGGACTCCTGTTTCTGCCTGGGGTACCACTTGGTCAAACCTTTGTCCATTCGGGGTCTTTCTCTTTCAAAAGCCTCAATCTCCCATTCCTCTAATGCCTCATACTGCGTTAGTCTCGGTCTGGGATGCAGTTCATTCATTCGGGTTCTTAAATTAAATAAGATCCTACCATTGAAAGTACCATCTAACGGAAAAGCCAATACTCCGTCATCTTTTGTGTATTTCACCCAATTCTCCAACCACACACAGGTATTGTACCCTCGGTCAAACATCATGAATGAGGCGGGAGTATTGGGTGCTGGGACAAGAACACCTTCTCTAGATTTAATCGGTTTGTCCGTTTTAAAATAATTTTTCACCTTACTTACAAGGGACATTTTTCTCTTGGTTCCGTACATAATATCGTATCTGTTAGCCTTCCACTGATCCCATTCAAACCCTAAATGCCTTGGATCAGGTCGAGTCTCTGTAGTCCGCGAGTGCCACATACGACTTCTGCGCTAACTTTGTTTACAAACTACCTCCAATCAGAACGCGCTTCAGAAAATTCGTGCAACCAATGGGTGCGCGACACAAAATAAGCTCCGCCAATGGGTGCGCGGCCCCTTCGTGAGACAGTTCCCACGCTCCGGCGCTCACCCCTCCTTTACAATTTCAGCTCCGCTACCCGCCCGCTGCTTCTACCAATCCCAGCGCGGCACAGAGTGACGTCAGAGACGCTTCGCGACTGACTCCCTCCCTTCACAAGGTAACGGAAACTTTCTTTCTTTTAAAGTGCTCAGTGCTTGGTTATTTTACAACAAATACACATTCGCCACAGTGCTCAAGTGTCTAGACAGAGAAAGAATTCTTTTACTGCAAGTAAACTACTTCCATTTACTTTTCACGCGCTGCGGGCAGATCTCTTCCGCCTACCCTTCACTCTAGCATCGGTGAACCTGTTATTCCCCTAAACTCATCCACTTCTTTCCGGGATATATTCCGAGTTTAAGGTTTCTCAGCGGACCCCTCTGCTTTCACGCTAGCTCCGAGGAACCTGCTACTCTTCCGATGTGACCCTTACTAGGTTACGCCACTATGGGAATTTTGCCAATGAACCCCGTTACTGTCATTTATTCACACATGTATTCAGAAAACCCTAGTTAGTGCTTCCCGGTTATCCTAACCTGCACCTAACTTTCCTCGAACCTGTGACCTCAGGACAATGGATTCTATTCACCACTTGCCCTTTCAATTCCCCGGGGAGTTCGGACAACACTTAACGATTCGATTTACAAATGCATGGATTAGTACATATAACAATATAAGAACAAGAATAATGACAATACAAAAATTCATGAATTTCAGCAGCGTATTCACAAGAGAGTGATCAGTTCCCTCAGAACAGCCGCTCTTATAGCAGCATTAATATAATAGCAGCTTCCGACTTAACTAGTCCAACTAATCCCTGCCTTACTCTCAACTAGTCCCTAACCATCCTCTAGCTACCAGAAAACTGATAGAGCGCGCGAGGCCACCCGACCAATAGTTTTCGCCGTTTCCGGCTTCAGGGCCCATATACTTTTCAAATCACCATATACATCGATCAGGTGACTTCACAAGCTCTATCAAGTTGGTGTGTGTGTGTTCCCTGCTACCAATTTTCGGTGCACCCGACTTACCATCCACCGATGCGAGTGCCTAATGACCACAATGAATCAGGGAGCTAGCTGTAAAAGAAAGGCAGCAAAATGCAAACCCAACCAATAACATTCAAATACTGTTTAAATGACCACGGACAACTGGAAGTTTTAAAATGTTTATCTAAATTCAATATTTTCTTGCATGAGGTACAATAAAACAAGGCAATCAATAACCAAGATAACGTAAATCACATAAGCATGAAGAAATAATGACAGAGTAATCATCAAGGTACTAAATAAAATGTAGCGAGAAAATACTATGCAAGTCAGTATTATCTAGACAGGGATAGACTAAGTGTGGGTGACTATAGGAGAGCTTATAATGAATAACACGCTTCACTTAAGGTGAAGGGGCCTTTGAACAATCTAGGCAACGAAGTTCTAGACCATATCAGGAAATGACACACTGCTATGCAAAATATAATTTCTAACAAATGAGAAGGCATAGGAATAACTTGGCAAAAATTATAAATGACTTTCAATAGTTGCAGAAAGGCATGGAAAATATCACATATGCAATGTTGAACTTTATTAAAGCAAAAGTTAGAAATTCAGAAGGTGCAAGAATTTCAAGAAGTTCAGAGCAATATTTACCTAGAAAGGTGTGGAAACCAAACCCTGGCCACGGGTCAGTTAAGGACAGGAAACCCTCAAGGAAGGATACCCCTCAAAGGACAGCAGGTGCAGAATGGACACCCAGGACAGGACAGGATACCCTCGGAATAGGAATCAGGACAGGACCCTCAGGACAGGACAGCAAACCCTCAGGACAGGACCCTCTTCAGGACAGGACCGGAACCCACAGTTCGGAAGCAACGCCTGCGCTCCACCCGCTCTGCAGCTATCGATCAAGACCCCGATTGGGTCAGCGAACTCCCAGCTAAGTGCCTTGCCAGCACTTTAAGGTTCAGTAGAATCTTAGTTTATGGTCAAATTCGGACAGAGTGCTCCGCAGCGCTCTGTATCTTCAGTCACCTATTGAGTGCGTTGGGTCAGTGACAGGTCAGCTAAACCAGACAAGTCGGACGGTTCACTAGGTGAACCCAGGGTAGATATACAGTTTGGGGACAGTGTACCACCCCCCAATGTTGCAAAGTGTCAGAATCCCTCAATTTCGATTGGTCCTAAGGTAGGATTTGGGTAACACACCAATCACAATACACGATTTGAAGCCTTCATTAACATATTTGGGTACCGCCTAGCAGGTTTGGGGTTCCCAGGAGAAACTGTGCAGAAACACAATGACAATTTAACATTGTATCCTATGAGGAGCAACATTCGCTGTTCTCGCAGGGCAGAGGTGACTTTCTCAGGAGCATCTCGCCCATCACTGCCAACTGGCTATGTTCCATCAGCCAAGGTCCCTCGTGCTGCCGAATGTCGCACAGGCGCAGAAGGGACCTCCAATATGGCTCTCCTCTCACTCAGACCCCCATTTCCCGCGGTACATGAAAAGTAAGCGAAAACAAATTAATACATAATAATGTCATTATGAAAACACATCACAGGGTTTGTACTTTTAACTCATCATCAAGAAATAAACTTATTGCATCTAAATGTTAGCTACATGGATACAGACACAAGAGCAGTGGCACGAGCAGTACCACATGATAAGCACAGCTATGAATTACGCATGCGCATAACTTTCCCTCCACTTCTGCAGACGCGTCAGGACACGTGAGTGTGGCTGACGCATGCGCAGTAACTAAAATACAAGCGGCAGCCATTTTTAGGGACACGGATTAATTCATTAGAAATACACATAGGCAAGCTTCGGGAACTTTGCCTAAACAAAATAAATGTTAGTAAAACATACACTTTTGTTACCTTATTACACATAAACGAGGTTCTTGATTTCGGCAAGCCGCAAAATATGCGAAGCTTTGCTTCATCACTGTCACCTGTCTTCTGATATTCCCACTCTTTCCTTATTCTCACTTCTCTCTCCTCATAGTGCTCTCTGTCCTGTTAGTCCTCCATGTCTACTCATATTCCCCACTGTCATCATAGTCCCTCTTTCTGTGCTCAAACTCGCCTCTTTTTCCATATTCTTCCCTATCTATATTCACACTTCCTGTCTCTCTCCTCAAACTCTTTCTTCTCTCCTCATACTCCCCTTTTTTCCTGTTACTCCACCCTCTCTCCTTATTTGTCCCCTTTTCCTCATACTCGGTCCTCTCATTATACTGACTCCTATTTTCTGATATTTCTCCCTCTTTCCTCATAGACATCCCTGTCTACTTATACACATCTGTGAGTTTTTATACTCCTCTCTATTTCTTCATTCTCTCTCTTCATATTTCTTCCCTATTTCCTCATACTGTTTGTGTGTCCGCATACGCTGAAGCACTTATAATTCAGTCAGGCAATCTGCTTACAGAAGTGTAAGCTTTTAGTCAGTACTCAAGTATTGATGCAGTGAAGTAGGGCTTCGTAGATTAACTGCTTAATGTTGTTTTATATGGTTATATACATTTTTTATAATAGATTCTATTCATCAACAGTAAAAGAAATTCATCATGTCTTCAAAAAGTAAAAAGAGGAAACAAGAGAAAAAAAGCTTATTATTTAAAGAGAAGTCATCAACAAGATCTACCTGAACAACATTGTGTGAACAAAAAGAAAAAAAGTTCTGGTAGGAGAACGAAGATTTTTTTGAAAAAGTTATCAAGTACTAGGAGTAGTGAGCTCAATATCAAAAATACAAACTGTGTATCAGCAACTAAAAAGAAAAGCAAGAGAAACAAAAATAACCATGGGAATTCATCTTGTAAAAAAACAATGTATATTAAAAGGAGGAAGAATCAATTTCAGGAAATTAGAAAAAGAATGTTTTATAATAGAGTTTTGTTGAATTTGATCAAGGAAGTGGAGAAATGTAAAAAAAAACACCATTTTATAAGAAGAAGAAACGTATAGAAAAAGTATTTGAGAAAGCTTTCAAATTAAAAATAAATTGTTTATTTTAGTAATTAATTGAATTTGATCACTAGATAAGCCAATCCATTTAATGAAGTCCAAAAGTAAGTGGAGAAGAGTAATCAACAGGAGTCATTTTTAAGAGGTTTTTTGGGTGAATGGAAACATAGTTCAAGTTCTGATCCTTTTTTAATGAAGAGAGTTAATTTCAGAGTAATGATTTGTTGCATGCAGTTGACACCAGTGGTCGTGCTTATGAGGTCAGAAATGTTTGTCCTATTGAGAAAGAGAAAATTGTTCCTAGAAATGCAGAAGAGGTGTTAGCTGATGAAGTTTTAGGGAGACGTCCTAAAGCTCCATTGTATACTTGGAATTGTAGTCGTTTTGTAGTGTACGGTAGGAATCTATTGATTTTTTACGCAATTTCTTACGTGACTATACTATGAACAATGTTAAACAAAAGATTAAGATGTTACAAGGACTAGACCCTTGCAGAGTGAGAGAAAATACTAGTTTGCAAGGTCATTCTCTGGCTTGTCTTTCTATAAAAGTATGTTGAAGTGTTTTTCACCATTTCAGGATGTTAGCAGTACATCATACTGAAATGAGGAAATTAGTCAGAAGATTGTATTATGCAAAAAGTTCAGCACTAAAGTTGAACAGTGCTCTTTTGCGTGGATCTGTATCAGATGTAATGTACTTTTGTGATGAAATTCAGGTTAGTTACTTTGGTCCTGAGGAAGATTGTGCAGAAATTGATACATTTATAGAAGCAAATGTCGAAGAGAATGTACAACATTGTAGTACAGAAAATTTTGAGCAAGAAATTACAAAGTTCAAGGTGATTTCAGGTGAAACACCAAATTATTCTTGTATTTGTTGGTGACGTACTCATTATAAAAATCAGACCAGGACTGTTGATCTGTATTTAAAAAGTGAAAAGGAAAATAATAATGAGTGGATGTATTTTGCAACTTATTTGTCGGTAGAGAATTGTTTGTGATTTAAGTTCTGATCAACGCATTTGTAAATATTGTTATAACAAATTAGATGAGAACAAAATGTCTGCTAGGGTTGTGCATAATAATATTGAGTTGGTAAATATTCCTTCTCAACTGATGGATTTAAATACCTATGAGTCTATTCCTATTCAAAGTGTGCATCCATTTCAGGCTATTGTTCGTATGGAGCCTAAGACAGGAAAATTGCCTCCTTCAGATTTACAGAGAGGATTGAGGGGAATAGTTGTATATTTGCCTCTAGATTAAAAGAAAAATGTTGAAACAATTGGTGTAGAAAATGTATAAGATGAACCTTTAGTTATTCTTGTTAATGGCGTTCCTACTAAGAGTAAGAAAATCTGGCAAGAATTAGTGAATGTTAGGAAAGTGAAAAAGGCAACGTTGTATCTGTTAAAAAATAATCAATATTATAAAAATGTGTAGTGAGAGAAGAAGAAATAACTGTAGAAGAAAATAGTGACTCGCCATCTGGACAAATTGAAAAAGTGGATGTGTCCAGATCTGAAAAAATCTACGAACATTATAGTGTTCATCCACTTCGTTTTAAAGAAGTAATGGGGAATACTATAGAATTATTCCAAATAAAAGAAGCAAAGGCAAGTCCCATTAGTGTATGGGAAAAAAGCTTGAAAGCTCGTTGTTTCCCTCAGTTGTTTTCACAGGAAAAGGAGGACAATATGATGAACGACCTGTGCATATTCAGTATATCGGACATCAAGATTGTATGTAGAAGAGCCAAGAATTCGACACTGTATTCCGTATTTGTTTCATCTTTTGTTTGAAAGTGATTTGTCTGGACTTTCTTATGCAATAAACCATATATTGAAAACAGGTGTACATCTGCAAAATGTTTCGGCAAAGGAATTCATGGATAAAGTACAGCAGAAAGATAATGTTTTGGAATCTCAGCTAATTATTCGCATGGCATGTCAGCGTGGTACTAATGAGTACTGGTACCGTCGTCATTGAGAACTAAAATGTATGCTAAGGAACTTAGGAACTCCTACATGGTTCCTTACTCTGAGCTGTGCTGAATATGCTTGGGATGATTTACTTTAAATTCTTCGAGAGGCAAATCCAAATATACTAAATATTGAATACAAGACACATTGAGAATTTTGCTCTTTGGATCCAGGTAATGTATGCAGGTATTTCAATTATAGATTTGAAGCTATGATGTCTTTTATCACCAATAAAAGAAATCCTCCTCTTGGAAAGGTTCTGGATTTCTTTTGGAGAAAAGAGTATCAAGCGAGAGGTGCTCCTCACAGACATAGGCTAATATTGATCAAAGATTCTCCCAAATTTGGGACAGACTCAGATGATACTGTGTTGTCTTTTATTGAAGAATATGCTACATGTGATATACCCAAAAGTACACAAGATGAAGACTTAAGACAACAAGTCTTATCATTCCAAAGCCATCGTTGTGGGAAATACTCTCTTCGAAAGTACAAATCTAAGGAGAAATTCTACACCAAATGTCGTTTTGGATTTCCACATCCTGTAATATCGAAAGGAAGAGTGAACAGTTTTATGTTATCTTTGCGACATACTATCTCAAGAAAGTCTCCAAAAAATACCTACAACTTAAGAAGAAATGAAGAGTCAAAATACATAAATGACTACAAACCAGTCATTTTGTCCATGTGGAATGCTAACATGGATATTCAATATGATGTGGACAATTCAATTGCTGTTGCTCGATATTAACATCCTACATAACAAAATCAGAAAAGACGGAATTGAAGGAAATGTGGGAAGAGATTTCCCACGAGAAGAGTCTCAGTAAGAAAGTATATAGTTATAGTTTGAAGATTTTATCTCATCAAGAAATTTGAGCATATGAATGCTCGGATTGCTTATTATCTGCAAATCTATACTCCAAATCTAGATGAATCATTTGGGTGAGTCTAGGTCTTGCTGCAACACGAAATCGTGTACTTAAATCTGTACAAGAAATTGAATATTTACCTGAAAAAGAGCCAGAAATTACAGATATTGTGAAAATGAATATGTTGGATACATATTATTCAAATAAAAGTCATCATCTTGAGAACATTTGTCTCTATGAAGTGTTGCAAAACTATATTTTTAAACAGAATATTACAAAAAACATCAATAATGGTATATATTCTGTGATTGGTTCTGAAGGATGTTTAGTAAAACAAAGAAAAGGTAATTTTATTAATCACCGTGAACTGAGTTGCGAAACTCATGGCAAAAGGGAATTTTACTACTTAGCTCTTTTGCAACTTTTCAAGCCATGGCGTTCAGAATTGGAATTACTTGGAGATTTTGAGAGCTATGAAGATTCCTTCAACGCAAGTAAAGATACTATAGAATGTCCTGTTTTTGCTAATTATGTGAAAATGTTGAATGACAAAATTGAGCAAGAAGCTACAATTGCAGCTGAGATTACTAGAGACAGTTCTCAAGAGAGTCAAACTTCTGCTCTGTTGAGTCAGGATCCACTAGGAGAACCAATTGTTCAAATTGAAGCAGCAACTGCTATGGAAGAGATAGAAACAGCAACGTATCTAGCTCAAGAAGATGTAACAAACTTAGGAAACTTGGATGAATAACTAAATGTTGAGCAGAAACAAATATATGAGCAAGTGAAAGAACAGATTAACCATGGATTACTTCATGAAAAGAAAGAATGCTATTGCTCATAATTTCAACCTATCCGAATGTACGTGAGTGGACAAGCTGGAACAGGAAAACATTTTTTAATTAAAGTAATTACAACTTATCTACAGATCTTGTGTTGTCACTGCTCCAACTGGGTTGGCGGCACACAATATTAAAGGAATTACTACCAGTAGAGCATGAAAACAAATTGGAATACTACAAGCTATCTGGAGAAGCATGTTGTGAAGTTTCAAGAGTGTTGAAGAAAATGAAACTTCTCATTATTGATGAGGTAAGCATGGTATCAAAATTACTGCTTGACTTAGTGCATTTAAGAATGGAGCAAATTGTTAAAATATACTGTGAGCTATTATTTGGAGGAATGCACGTCATTGTTTTTGGAGATCTACTACAACTTACTCCTGTAAAAGGACAACCGGTGTTTAAAACACTGGCACATGAAGATACCAGAAAGTCTTTGGTGAGCATTGGAAATGTTAACATTTGGTCATTTGTTGAATATAAGGAACTTATTACAAATATGCGATAGGCAAATGATGCAGATTATGGAAGTATTCTTTAAGATATAAGAATTGGAAAAGTGACAGAACATGGCAAACAAGCTTTACAGAGACGATTACTCTCAAATTTGTTTCCAAATGAAAATATTGTTCCTGAGAAAATAAATATGAGAATTACAGAAAACAAATCTGTAATCTGCTTAATGCCAACACTGTGTGAATGTTCTATATTCAATGAAGACATTTTATAGTTGGAAAGTGAAGAAATTAATAAATTGGAAGCTATTGATAAAATAGAACATGAAGGAATCACTATTATTTTGACCAAAAATTTGAAGAGGAAATTGGATTCTTTAGAGAAATCGATAAGTAAAACGGCTGGTTTAGAAAAGAATTTATCTGCATGTGTAAATTGTAGAGTCATTTTACGCCGTAATTTGAATGTGGAAAAAGGTTTAGTAAATGGAGCAATGGATAAAATTGTTGATTTCGTTAATTATGTAAATAGAGATGGTATTGAATTTTTGAAAATCAAATTTGATGAAATTGAAGAAGTGCAACAATTTAGTCATTGTTCAGCTCGGTTTTTGCTTGTAAAAGATTTGTATGTTCGCAGTAAACAGTTTCATACTTCTTTGGCGTATGCGGTGATCTTTCATAAATCTCAAGGTTTAAGTGTAGATAGTGGTTTAGTGAATAATGGAAGTACCGTGTTTAAAGAAGGCATGGCATATGTTGCTTTGTCTTGAGTGAGAACTTGATGTGGATTGTACTTGATTGATTTTGATGAGACAAAAATTAGTGCAGATGCGAATTGTGAGAAAGAGTATAATATGTTAAGAAGAGAATATGCCCCCACTTGGCCCCCACCTTGTCTGTTTTTATCCCTGCCAGTTTGGATAAACTGAGACAGCTGTTTGATGGCTAATCCGTCTTGGCATATAGACTCATGGTGGCTATGAGGACAAAAAAAAAAAAAGAAGAGAATATGCACCCAATTTAGGTCAATATCCAGTATTTGAAAATCGTGTGGTAGGTAGAAAAAGAAGATTTGAGAATATCTGTAGTGAAGCTGTAGAGAAAGAAAAAAAAACAAGATGAAGTTGTGGTTGCAAGCAAAACGAAAAAGGACAGTGTTGAAGACAATGTTGGTTATCAGTTTGAAAATAGTTCTCGTGTCAAATGCTATGCTAATGTAGTTGTTAATGTTGTTTTTTTTCTTGAAAGTTTACAACAGCAAATTGTTGAAAATTGGGAAGAAAGGTTCTGTTCCTTGTTGTATTCTGTTTAGGAGAAATGTAGTAGTGATAAAAGTAAAATACAAAGTGTTTCTGATATTCGAAATGTTTTGGGCATATGTTCTGGTTGTACTCAATTTATGCAGAATATTCAGAACGATTGTCAGGAATTTCTAATGTATATGCTTGTTGTATTAGAAGATGAAGGTATAGATATTGAAAACCGTTTTGGCCTTTCTCATAAATGGCAACATGACTGTGAAAATTGTTTGTTTACATGTAGCACTAACATAGACAGTGAAAGATTTATATATTTGAGTTTACCAGACTGTGAATCAGTGTCT
Organism: Lissotriton helveticus; assembly: GCF_964261635.1. NCBI lineage: Eukaryota > Metazoa > Chordata > Amphibia > Caudata > Salamandridae > Lissotriton > Lissotriton helveticus. Next base: position 56,943,147 of record NC_136059.1, read on the forward strand.
TTTAAAAATCTAGTTAGAGGAGCAAGTCAAAACATGGAGTGTAGCCAATGTAAATCTGAAATGTCATCAACATTATTTATACAAAGACATGGACAGTATGTAATTTTAATGCTGCAACATTGTAGAGCTGATGGATGAAAATTGGAAACTTCAATTTGTAGCTACTCAACTATCAATATCAGGAAGAACTTTTGTAGCTGTAGCAATTATTTTTCATGATGGACCCTCTACAACATCTGGACATTTCATTGACTATTTAAAATGTCTGAAAGGTTGGATACATTGTAATGATAGTCAATTGTTTTTTAAACAACGTTTGCCTAAAGAGTTACCAAATTCTTACCTAATATTTCTAAAGCGAAAATATTAGCAACAAAATTTGGCCTTTCAGGATTACTGCTGTTAAGGTTGGTTGGACTGGTGTTGTAGAGTACTTTTTAAGTGAATGTAAGTAGCTTGAAAGTGATCCTCATGTTGATGTGAAGACAGTGTAGATCTCTCAGGTGGTGAGTGATGTGGCTGCGGCAGGGGACATTAATGATCAGTCGGGCAGAAGTGTTTTGGACTCGTTGTAGGTCTTTGTCCGAGTTGAGATTTAGAGAGTTGATCCTTATGCAGTTGGTTACGTCTTTTGGTGGTATGTGGCTCCTTGGTGAGGGAGAAGATGAGTTGGGTGTCGTTGTCTTAGCAGATAATGTTCAGGTCGTGATGGCGGGTCATTTGTGTGAGGGTGCCGTGTAGATGTTCAATAGCGTCAAGTTGAGGGATGAGCCTGGGCGGCATTGGTAATGATGTCGGTGGTGTTGGATCAGAAAGGTGGGAGACGGATGCTGAGGATTAGTATTGAGGAACTTCTTTACTAAGAATTTGAGATATACTATTTGGCCATGAGGAAAAGTATGTAAAACTATTAAGGACTATTTGTTGTATATTTTGTCAGCATATTTTAAAAGTAACTTTGTTTTCAGTGTATGATAATTAATGATAGTGTTTTGGTATTTTAAGATTGTTTGAAATATCTCATAGTTACGTAAGAAATTGCTGTTTGAAAAAAACATTTAACATATGTTTTATTTCTATTTTTTAGATTGTTATTGAAAATGTTTTTTTTAAGATAATCTTATTGATTGTCTTTTTTTTGCACGCTATGTGATGAGTACTATTGAACCCACTGTTTCTAGTGAAATTTAATATATTCTGAGAACAGCAAAAAAGGCAAATGAAGTGCTTTACAAATTATTTTATGTTGTAAAGGATATATTGTAACTGTATTTTTTTTGTCTTCCACAGATGCTAATTTTATAATATATAACTTTTTTATTATTTATTATGTTTAAGATGAGTACAAGTAACTGTTAAAAATGGCCGATTCTACAGAACTGAAGTAACAAAACATGGATGGAGTACATAAGTATGCAAAGAAGGTTTGTATCTTTTATATACATTTAAAAAACGGAATATATATATATATATATATATATATATATATATATATATATACTGAGTGTACCAGTATTCTTTGCAATTTACTACAACACATCTACTAGTTTGGAACAGGTAAGGTGAATAGACATATTGTACTTTTTTTTAGTACTGCATTTTATTATAACAGCCTGAGTTTTTTCCTATAGTGATTAGGAGTGACTTGACTTAGTGTCAACGGAAATAAAATGACGGGAAGAGAAAATAATTATGTTGTCATGCATCAATGAAAAGATTGAAAGATGAAGCATGTTCGTGTTTTTAGTGCCCCCATACAATGTCAATGGAGATTTATGCAAAAAACGATGAAGGGAAGAGGGGTAGGGAATTTTTGTCTTTATACAGTGAATGTCTGTTAATAAGGGTTTGGACCGAACCAAGCCACGCCCCTGAAGAGTTCAATCCAGTATTAATCAAATCAATACGCTCTAGCTGCCTACATTCCAATTCCTGTAGTATTTGTGAAATATTGCAGCCTCTTTCTGCAATGAAGACCATGTCAATAACTTGCCATTTCAGTTCATCTTCCGTATGAAGTGACCAATGGTGCATTAGGTACTGCACATCTGATACAGCTCTGATGTTGACATACTGAGGTCTTGATGCGTTGCAAGAATTTGCCCAATTTAGGGTAAATTACATGGGCAACAAATGCAGTATAACACATTACATAAATTACAATTGGTTAAAAAGTTGAGATCTTGATACATTTTTCCATGTTTAAAAACCTTGAAATCAAAGGACAAGGTACATGCAATACAATTTCCACAACAAAAATAGCCATTAACTTGAGGAAGGACCTAAAGCATTTCAAGTGTTCGAGGTTTAGGGGTGGAAGGTTTGTTGTGTCAATGAGTGTACCAAACGGTATTTTAGGTTTTAGCCTCCCTCGAAAGCAAACAGTAGGGTTTCTAAGATGGGGTCAATACTTATACCCCTGCCCCCCACTTCTTCTACAGAACTGTCATGCCATTGTACCTGAATTACGCCAGACTATCAATTGCTCCCTCAAGCCTGTCACATTCCCTGACAACTGGAAACACACAAAAATCAACCCCCTCCTGAAGAAACTCTCTATAGCACCACAACACAGCTCAAGAATTTGAGGCCCATCTCAATGCTTCCAATTGTAGCCAAAGTCATTAAAAAGACTGTCATTATACAGCTAGCAAAGGTCATTGAGGTCAAAAACTGTCCTGGACTCCTCCCAATCTGGATTCTGCTGGAACCACAGCACCAAGACCACCCTACTCTCCACCACCGATGACATCCATGCCCTCCTGACCAGGGCCAAATGTCAGCCCACATCCTCCTGGACCTCGCAGCTTCCTTCGACACAGTCTCACACCACACAATAGTCACCAGACTTCAAGACGCCAGCATCTAAGGAAAAATCCCAGTCTGGATAAGCTGATTCCTTACAGGCAAAAACCATTGAGTCAGACTCCTAGCCTACTACTCAGAACCAACAAAGACCAGATTTGGAGTACCCCAGGGATCCTCCCTCAGCCCTATCCTCTTTAACATCTATATGGCCCCCCCTCGCAGCCATCGTTAGAAACCACTGACTCAACATTGTCTTTTACGCAGAAGACACCCAGCTTACTCTCTCGCTCACCAAGGAACCCATCACCAGGTTTAACTTCTAAGAAGGGATGAAAGCCATCACCACCTGGATGAAGGACAGCTGCCTAAAACTCAACCCCAGAGAAAGCATAAGTCCTCATCTTTGGCCCCCTCAGCATAGGACATCACCTGGTAGCTCTCCATCCTAAAAAAACCACTAACCCAACAGAGCACACAAGAAACCTTAGCATCATACTCGACTCACCATGAAGTCCTAGATCAATGCTGTTTCTACAGCCTGATTCAACACCCTTCTCTTACTCCGGAAAACACCCAGATTGATCCCTGCTGACTCAGAAAAAATGGTTACTCAATCCCTCATCACTAGCAGACCCAACTATAGCAATGCCCTGTATGCCAGTATCAACAAAAAAACTCATTAGACCCTCCAGAAGACTGCAGCCAGACTGATCCTAGACATCCCCTGCCAGAAGCACATTAACCAACACCTTTGCGACCACCTCTGGCTCCCCATCAGAAGTAGAATAACCTTTAAGCTCCTCATGCATGCATAAAAGGACCTCCACAACATCGGACCAGCATACCTAAACAACCACCTCTCATTCCACAAATCCAAGAGAAACCTCCGACCAGCTGACCTCTCTCTGACCACCATGCCATGCATCTACAAGACCAGAGCCGAGGGGAAGTCCTTTTCCTACATCGCAGCCAAGACCAGGAATGACCGGCTCCTTCACCTCCGGCAAAGCCCTACACTGATCTATTTCAGGAGAGATCTCAAGACCTGCTCTTCAGATGACCACAGTACCCTACAGAGCCACCCCCCCCCCACTAGTTCCTTGAGACCCTCGTGGGTGAGTAGTTGCACTATACAAAACCAAACACTGATTGAATGATTGATTGAATACTTTCAATTAGGTGCCAATTCTTTGTTAACAGCTTATTTATTGAGATATATACAAAAGGTAGTCAAATGTCTCGAGGGACGTTTTCTTTTTAGCAATGAGTAGCTCTTCTCTCGGAAAGTACCATGTACGTTTGAGGGAGTTCTTTACTATTTGTCTTTCTTTCTGTAGGTTTTCTCTGGATGCTGGTATATTGTCTACCTTCCTGATATTTGATCGTGTAGTCTAGGAAGGCAATATCAGTTTTCTGTATGATAGATGTATAAATGAGGTTTAGATATGTGAGAAAATCTTTAAACGCAGACAGGGGCCCAAACCAGAGCAGGAAAATGTCATCACTGTATCGCTTCCAACATGTGATGTTGTAGCAAAATCTATTTTGTGTAGAGAGAGCATATGTCTATTATATATAATCCATGTACATATACACTAGACTGGCAGCAAAAGCTGCTCCCACAGATGTTCTAGAGCATTGTTCAAAGAAATCTCCATTGGGCATGAAGTAGTTGTGTTGTAGGGTAATTTTAATGAGGAGATAATGAAAATGGTAGGCACATGCGTGGGCCGTTGCCATCTATTTAATAGTTTCTCCATTAACAAAATGCTTTCATCCTGAGGTATGTTGATGTGTAAAGAAGATATGTCCAGAGGGACTAACCAATCTGTTTCATTATTGAAAGGTATCATTATAGGTTTCTTGCATTGGGACAAAGTCCCTAATTACAAAATAGGTCATGAGACAGGATATTGAGGCAAAAAAAAATCAAACTAACTTAATATCAAATATGTTGGAGAGGAAATATCGAGTGCAAGAAAATTGTTGTCGAGAATATCGATCTGAAGTGATTTTAAGAAAATAGACGTCAATGCCATTTGCAAAAATATAGTTGTTTAAAATATACTTTTTTTTAAATCAGTTTTATGTATTTTAGTATATATTTTAAATTGATGTCATGTAATTTTTTTACATAAGCATTGTTTATGCTTTTTAATATATGTGTTACATTTCTAGTAATTATATTAGCGGGTGGTGGGTTTATAGGGTAATAGGGAGGGAAGTCATTTAATTATAATAAATCAATGTTTTTTTATTTGATCATAATTATGTAATTGATATTTAATAGTGTTAATTGTGCTTTACATTTTTTATGGTCAATCTTATGTGTGGACTGTGGGGTTTATAGAGGTAAAAGGTGGGAAGTGTTTTATTTTAAATTGATGATTAGTTGATAATTAATTAATTAATGGATTTATCATTAATTATGGTAATTGTGTAATTGTTTAGGTACAGATTGTGGGGCTAATAGGGGTAAAGGGTGGAAAGTAATTTATTTGTAATTGATTAATAATTAGTTGCTAATTAGAATTAAACAATAATCTGATAATAATGTTTATTGTTTAATTAGATTTGTTGGGGATGTGAGTTTTGGGATTACAGGGGTAAAGGGTTGGTGATAAATTAATGTTACTTAATGTATAATTAGTTGTTAAATACTATTAGTTATTTAATTTGTATTGTGTAATTAATGTTTTAAAGTTCAATTCTAGGTGCAGGTTGTAAGGATTATCAGGGTAAAGGGTTGTGGAAAAGTAAATTTTGCCATGTTCTGTGTCCCTACGCGTCCTCCATCATATGTTATCTGTGCATGATTAATATGCATATGTATTCCCCATGTTCGATTAAAGACGCAATTACAGTTGTGTCCATCTCTAGTATGCCAGTTTCCAGTTCTCGTGAATACTACGAATATCAGGCCTATGTAAAGTTACGTTGCCACGTTTCTCAGTGTGCACGTTATTCCATTGTAAAGTCCCCGTTTCTAGGCCTCAAAAGGGCCCGGACACCAGATTCAGCTCCTGCCTCCTGAGCCTCGCTGAGGAGCGATACAGCCCCCACCTGTATCCCTGACCCTTCACTTACTTCCTGCCTCACAGTGCCCGGTTCAGCCTGGCTCTGCCTCTGAGTCTGCCAAGAGTATGTTATGATTCTAGTTATCAGTCCAGCCCTCCTTCTCTGCATTCCTAAGTTACTGAATCGCATCAATAGTTTCCGTCATTGTCTAGCCTTTACGTCTCCATGTAAGAGAAATACTGTATTTATGGTCATTTAATATTCTTCATCACGCACTACATGTAGAATAATGCATGCTCCAGTCTTAGAGTCTGCTAGCCTTTACCCCGATAACTTTTGGATTCTATCAATATGTTCTCTAAACATCAGATACTAGATACTGCTTAGGTACATGTCGCCCTGACTCTCCAGACTTCAGTCTCTGCTCCTAGCACAGAGTTCGTAGCCCCCAGCTTCTCCTAGTAATACGTCATTGCCAGCTTGCGCGCACCACCAGGTTAGAGGTCCCGGCTCCTTAGGTAGCCCCCTCCATGTCTCCACCCCATTTATGACATATTCTGTTACGTTTGCATCACATGTCTATGTATACGCCCTGTTACACCTACTTTCACCCTTATCTTTCGCGACTGCTACGTGTCACGCCTATTGCTCCACCCACTGCTACGCCTATTGCAATGTAATGCTATGTGTTTGCGTTATGTATATATGCTCATGTACTGTTATTAAAAAGTTATCCTTGTCCCGATTCTGCCCCCGGCAGCGCTGCCATCCTATTCCTGTGCAGGTTGTCCTGTTCCTGTCCTTTATGCTGTAATAAACCTGCAAAAACTCCTACTACCTCGAATCTTGACTCTTATTTATTGAGCTATCTGTTATTCATTTATCCATTCAAAAATAGAGGTATTATTTATTTATTTACCACATAATGGCGCCCGAATAGGGACTTGCCCTTTCCCCACGCGTCGGTGAAGCCACGCCGGCCCCCTGACCCTCTGCAGTCGTGACGGAACTCTTCTGCGCACCGGCAGATATTTCTGCTTTAAGTATCCCTCAGGCCCACGGAGGAGACGGAGGAGGCGGTCCAGCATCCAGACGAGACGGTGGAGGAACGCGGCGAGTCCCGACCAGAGCCCAAGCCGAGAGTCCAAGGTCCGAGGTATCTGGAGGCCCACCCGTAACAGAAGTCCGAAGTTCGTCCGTCCGGCGTCGAAGCAGTCCAGTCCAGTCCGAGGCCTTCCGTTCTTGCTGCCCGGTGAGTACCGTTGCTGGGGTAGTATCTAGACAGGGTCAATCTAAATTGTCTCTGGTCCGATGGGTCTGGGTACGCAGATCTGAAACGAAGTGTTCACCTAGGTGGATACGGGTCTTGATGCGTCCCTTTATGGGACCGGTATGTTCCGTGCTGTTTCAGCAGCGCATCCAGTAATTCTAGCCTGTTCCGTTCTCGAGAAATTCATGTGTTTCTGTTCCCAGTGTTCCAGGTAGTATTCTGTCCGAACTGTTGCTTCATAATGTTATTCAATGTATTTTCAATGTCGTGGTATGCCTGAATTGTTTTCTCAATTGTTATTGTTCCTCGTGTATTGTATTGTGTTCAGATTCAAGTTTGCAATGTCCCTCTTTTCGAGATTACGTCAGTTAAAAACTAGAAAGGGTCTGCTAGAAGAAGCAGTTCCTGTCCCGCCTAGGGACAGTCCAGGTCATTTTATGTATCAGAAGCATGGCATAAGCGCCATATTATATCTAGATTTATGGGTAGAGTATACCAAGGAGTTAGAAGAAAAGTATAGATGGCCCGTATCAGGTACGTGGGATGCCGAGTGCATCATGAGAGTAGAAGAAGCATTATGGAAAAAGAAAGCCAGACAGTCACAGAAAGACGCCATCGAGTTATGGCGCAAAGAATCTCATAAAAGAACCGAAAAATAAATCAGAAAGTCAGAAATAAGTCGAGAATCCTTAGAACGAGCCCAGGAAAAGGAATTAATCGAGATAGGTGAACGAGTTAAAACCGAACAGTCAGACAGACAGAGGAACGCCCTCATTAAGGGTATGTATCCTCTTCTTGCCGAGGGCTTGCCAAAAGCGACCCCGGAGGCATCCAGTAATTTTCCGCCACCATTAGTTCCGCTCAAGCTACGTCACAAACCGACCGCAGCTGATATTTTCATTTCGTCCTATTTGGACGACACAGTCCCGGAATATGCAAATCCCGCTCCGCCAGTCCCTGTAAATCAGGCACTTCCTGCTCCTCCAGACACCGGGGCACCCCTTGCAGTACCTGCTACGGCACCCCCGGTCCAGCCTGTATTTCAAATTCCCGCTCTGCCAGCACGAAGAGCATCAGTCGATGGTTCCAGTTTAGGGGCCGCAGGAGGAGGTCCTCCTCAGACCCCGCCGCCAAATAGACGTCCCGGAGCAGTCGAGTTACATGAACGTGCGTTACAGCGTACGCCTAAATATCAGTCCATTGCAGAAATCAGGCGAGCTCTTACTGAATGCTGTTATGATCCGGTTCCAGGCGAAGATAGTATGGTTATATATTCCGTGCGTATAAGACAGGTGTCCGAGTATCTAGTCACTTTACCGAATATGAAGGAAGATCTAGACAGAATATATCGTTTCATCCGTACAGGGGATGATCCAGAAAGTATTAGTGACGTCATGTCTCAAAGGAAAGTTGAGATCCAGCTCATGATATTAAAGTTTCTGATTAATTGTCTAATAAGGGAACAAGATTATCCGACCAAAGATCACGCCGAAATGAGAACCCTGACCAAGTGGAGTGAGAATATAGCCGAGGGTAAGCACAAGACTATCAGTAGTATAGAGAGTATGTACAAGAAAATCCGTAAGGAAATAATAAGGTTACATGATCAACGTAAGGCAGCACAAGTAAGCGAGAAAGAAAATGACTCTGCGGAAGAGGTAGAGGACGAGAATCCCGCCAGAATAGCGTATGTAGGAAAATCTAGATTTCCAGATTGCCATTTATGCCTAGAACACAAGTCAACTTTCCATCGTCCAGCACCAGAACAAGGTTCTCTAGAACAAGTATTTCAAGCTACCGACCACATTCTGAAATCACGAATCGGTTATAGCGAGTTAAGTACTATGCATGAACAAGAACTAGTCCGATCAGCAGTCCGATGGATTACTGATTCTACCACTTTTCCAGACGAAATAGTGGCACAAATGTTTCTGAAATTGCCCCCAGCCGAGCAACGACTGGTGGGTATGTATATGATCCAGCACCTCATTACATTGTATGAGGGTCAACATTCTGATCCAGGTCCGTTACATGATGTCCTGAACGAGTTACTCCAGTACAAATGGAAAGGTTTAGGTACCGATTTGATTAGTGTCATTCTAGAACAGCGCCACAAATACAGAACGTTTCTGAACCCGCACTTTGTTCATGTCTCACCCCCAGAAAGTAAACCCTTTTACATAGACAGACAGAATCCGTTACGAGAAGTGCATCCAGTTAAGACAGGGGGTGGTGAAATGCAACGAGTGTTTGTTTACACCCCTATCACAAAGATGGAACTCTTAGAGATGAAAAAATTAATTCCCTGTCATGATAAAGATCCAGCAGGGTTCCACCGAGAATTAAAAGACATGCTCCGTATGGGAGAATACACGTATCCAGATATCATTAAAATGTTAAAAGTCTTGTTGCCCGCAGGGGTATATGAGAAACTCAAAGAAAAAGAATGGGAGGTGGGAGAGAAAAAGATCGATTGGGCAGTTCTAGAAGCTGAAGATAAGGCACGAGTACCAGGTACCGGTCTTGGAGATAAATGTAAAGAATTACCTGAACTGTTAATACAAGTTTTGCCCAGACTATTAGCAACTAAAAAGGAAGACTGGGATGCAATCTCAGCATGTAAACAGAAACAAGACGAAGATATTAGTGATTTTTACTCTAGATTTGAAAAATGTTTTATTATAAACAGTGGCCTCAAGACGAGTAGCGAGTCATACCCTCATCTTTTTGTTACTAAACTAGTCGAGAATTCAAGTCCACAAGTTAAGAATCGAGTTTTGAAAGTCGAAAGTACCTGGCAAGCTAATAGCCCATCCCAGATGTTACAGATGCTTCAATACCACCAGAATAGAATCAGAGAAGAACAAGAACATGAAAGGAAACGTATGAAAGACACGAAAATGAAAGTACTAGTTGCACAATCTGTTCCTCAAGACAGTCAGAAGAGGGGTCCGAATCAAGCCAGTCATCCTGCAGCTCCCGTTAAAGGAAACTGCAATTATTGTAAACAGCCAGGTCATTTTATAAACGAGTGTGCAGTTCTGAAACACAACATAGCTACCGGTAAGACTAAAGAAAGACCACGTCCGCCCAGACAAGAACAAGTTTCACGGACTCCTCAGCCACAGAATGCACAACAGACAGTTACCGTACCGCAGCCTATTGCTGCAACACAATTAACAACAAGGGGTGGTGATGGACAGAGTCTCTGAATTAAGCAGAAAACTCTCACCCAGTCAAGAGATCAGGGCTAGATCCAACACCGTTTTTTAGCTCACTGCATCATCCCAGTTTCAGAACCTGGCTGTATGCAAATTAGTCTGTTCCTGTCCCAGTGCATGATGGGAACAGGGCAAACCAAACTACAAAGCCAATTCTTACACTGGAAAGGAAACAAGCTACCGGGGACCGGTTTCTGGCATTTCAGCCTCTTCGGCCCGGCTTGCTTGAATCCTGATGGTGCAGTGAGCAAGGGACTCATGTCTGAGCATACCCTTCCACGCTTAGGGTGGACAAAATAATTAACAACAAGGGGTGGTGATGGACAGAGTCTCTGAATTAAGCAGAAAACTCTCACCCAGTCAAGAGATCAGGGCTAGATCCAACACCGTTTTTTAGCTCACTGCATCATCCCAGTTTCAGAACCTGGCTGTATGCAAATTAGTCTGTTCCTGTCCCAGTGCATGATGGGAACAGGGCAAACCAAACTACAAAGCCAATTCTTACACTGGAAAGGAAACAAGCTACCGGGGACCGGTTTCTGGCATTTCAGCCTCTTCGGCCCGGCTTGCTTGAATCCTGATGGTGCAGTGAGCAAGGGACTCATGTCTGAGCATACCCTTCCACGCTTAGGGTGGACAAAATAATTAACAACAAGGGGTGGTGATGGACAGAGTCTCTGAATTAAGCAGAAAACTCTCACCCAGTCAAGAGATCAGGGCTAGATCCAACACCGTTTTTTAGCTCACTGCATCATCCCAGTTTTAGAACCTGGCTGTATGCAAATTAGTCTGTTCCTGTCCCAGTGCATGATGGGAACAGGGCAAACCAAACTACAAAGCCAATTCTTACACTGGAAAGGAAACAAGCTACCGGGGACCGGTTTCTGGCATTTCAGCCTCTTCGGCCCGGCTTGCTTGAATCCTGATGGTGCAGTGAGCAAGGGACTCATGTCTGAGCATACCCTTCCACGCTTAGGGTGGACAAAATAATTAACAACAAGGGGTGGTGATGGACAGAGTCTCTGAATTAAGCAGAAAACTCTCACCCAGTCAAGAGATCAGGGCTAGATCCAACACCGTTTTTTAGCTCACTGCATCATCCCAGTTTCAGAACCTGGCTGTATGCAAATTAGTCTGTTCCTGTCCCAGTGCATGATGGGAACAGGGCAAACCAAACTACAAAGCCAATTCTTACACTGGAAAGGAAACAAGCTACCGGGGACCGGTTTCTGGCATTTCAGCCTCTTCGGCCCGGCTTGCTTGAATCCTGATGGTGCAGTGAGCAAGGGACTCATGTCTGAGCATACCCTTCCACGCTTAGGGTGGACAAAATAATTAACAACTAGGGGTGGTGATGGACAGAGTCTCTGAATTAAGCAGAAAACTCTCACCCAGTCAAGAGATCAGGGCTAGATCCAACACCGTTTTTTAGCTCACTGCATCATCCCAGTTTCAGAACCTGGCTGTATGCAAATTAGTCTGTTCCTGTCCCAGTGCATGATGGGAACAGGGCAAACCAAACTACAAAACCAATTCTTACACTGGAAAGGAAACAAGCTACCGGGGACCGGTTTCTGGCATTTCAGCCTCTTCGGCCCGGCTTGCTTGAATCCTGATGGTGCAGTGAGCAAGGGACTCATGTCTGAGCATACCCTTCCACGCTTAGGGTGGACAAAATAATTAACAACAAGGGGTGGTGATGGACAGAGTCTCTGAATTAAGCAGAAAACTCTCACCCAGTCAAGAGATCAGGGCTAGATCCAACACCGTTTTTTAGCTCACTGCATCATCCCAGTTTCAGAACCTGGCTGTATGCAAATTAGTCTGTTCCTGTCCCAGTGCATGATGGGAACAGGGCAAACCAAACTACAAAGCCAATTCTTACACTGGAAAGGAAACAAGCTACCGGGGACCGGTTTCTGGCATTTCAGCCTCTTCGGCCCGGCTTGCTTGAATCCTGATGGTGCAGTGAGCAAGGGACTCATGTCTGAGCATACCCTTCCACGCTTAGGGTGGACAAAATAATTAACAACAAGGGGTGGTGATGGACAGAGTCTCTGAATTAAGCAGAAAACTCTCACCCAGTCAAGAGATCAGGGCTAGATCCAACACCGTTTTTTAGCTCACTGCATCATCCCAGTTTCAGAACCTGGCTGTATGCAAATTAGTCTGTTCCTGTCCCAGTGCATGATGGGAACAGGGCAAACCAAACTACAAAGCCAATTCTTACACTGGAAAGGAAACAAGCTACCGGGGACCGGTTTCTGGCATTTCAGCCTCTTCGGCCCGGCTTGCTTGAATCCTGATGGTGCAGTGAGCAAGGGACTCATGTCTGAGCATACCCTTCCACGCTTAGGGTGGACAAAATAATTAACAACAAGGGGTGGTGATGGACAGAGTCTCTGAATTAAGCAGAAAACTCTCACCCAGTCAAGAGATCAGGGCTAGATCCAACACCGTTTTTTAGCTCACTGCATCATCCCAGTTTCAGAACCTGGCTGTATGCAAATTAGTCTGTTCCTGTCCCAGTGCATGATGGGAACAGGGCAAACCAAACTACAAAGCCAATTCTTACACTGGAAAGGAAACAAGCTACCGGGGACCGGTTTCTGGCATTTCAGCCTCTTCGGCCCGGCTTGCTTGAATCCTGATGGTGCAGTGAGCAAGGGACTCATGTCTGAGCATACCCTTCCACGCTTAGGGTGGACAAAATAATTAACAACAAGGGGTGGTGATGGACAGAGTCTCTGAATTAAGCAGAAAACTCTCACCCAGTCAAGAGATCAGGGCTAGATCCAACACCGTTTTTTAGCTCACTGCATCATCCCAGTTTCAGAACCTGGCTGTATGCAAATTAGTCTGTTCCTGTCCCAGTGCATGATGGGAACAGGGCAAACCAAACTACAAAGCCAATTCTTACACTGGAAAGGAAACAAGCTACCGGGGACCGGTTTCTGGCATTTCAGCCTCTTCGGCCCGGCTTGCTTGAATCCTGATGGTGCAGTGAGCAAGGGACTCATGTCTGAGCATACCCTTCCACGCTTAGGGTGGACAAAATAATTAACAACAAGGGGTGGTGATGGACAGAGTCTCTGAATTAAGCAGAAAACTCTCACCCAGTCAAGAGATCAGGGCTAGATCCAACACCGTTTTTTAGCTCACTGCATCATCCCAGTTTCAGAACCTGGCTGTATGCAAATTAGTCTGTTCCTGTCCCAGTGCATGATGGGAACAGGGCAAACCAAACTACAAAGCCAATTCTTACACTGGAAAGGAAACAAGCTACCGGGGACCGGTTTCTGGCATTTCAGCCTCTTCGGCCCGGCTTGCTTGAATCCTGATGGTGCAGTGAGCAAGGGACTCATGTCTGAGCATACCCTTCCACGCTTAGGGTGGACAAAATAATTAACAACAAGGGGTGGTGATGGACAGAGTCTCTGAATTAAGCAGAAAACTCTCACCCAGTCAAGAGATCAGGGCTAGATCCAACACCGTTTTTTAGCTCACTGCATCATCCCAGTTTCAGAACCTGGCTGTATGCAAATTAGTCTGTTCCTGTCCCAGTGCATGATGGGAACAGGGCAAACCAAACTACAAAGCCAATTCTTACACTGGAAGGGAAACAAGCTACCGGGGACCGGTTTCTGGCATTTCAGCCTCTTTGGTCCGGCTTGCTTGAATCCTGATGGTGCAGTGAGCAAGGGACTCATGTCTGAGCATACCCTTCCACGCTTAGGGTGGACAAAATAATTAACAACAAGGGGTGGTGATGGACAGAGTCTCTGAATTAACCAGAAAACTCTCACCCAGTCAAGAGATCAGGGCTAGATCCAACACCGTTTTTTAGCTCACTGCATCATCCCAGTTTCAGAACCTGGCTGTATGCAAATTAGTCTGTTCCTGTCCCAGTGCATGATGGGAACAGGGCAAACCAAACTACAAAGCCAATTCTTACACTGGAAAGGAAACAAGCTACCGGGGACCGGTTTCTGGCATTTCAGCCTCTTCGGCCCGGCTTGCTTGAATCCTGATGGTGCAGTGAGCAAGGGACTCATGTCTGAGCATACCCTTCCACGCTTAGGGTGGACAAAATAATTAACAACAAGGGGTGGTGATGGACAGAGTCTCTGAATTAAGCAGAAAACTCTCACCCAGTCAAGAGATCAGGGCTAGATCCAACACCGTTTTTTAGCTCACTGCATCATCCCAGTTTCAGAACCTGGCTGTATGCAAATTAGTCTGTTCCTGTCCCAGTGCATGATGGGAACAGGGCAAACCAAACTACAAAGCCAATTCTTACACTGGAAAGGAAACAAGCTACCGGGGACCGGTTTCTGGCATTTCAGCCTCTTCGGCCCGGCTTGCTTGAATCCTGATGGTGCAGTGAGCAAGGGACTCATGTCTGAGCATACCCTTCCACGCTTAGGGTGGACAAAATAATTAACAACAAGGGGTGGTGATGGACAGAGTCTCTGAATTAAGCAGAAAACTCTCACCCAGTCAAGAGATCAGGGCTAGATCCAACACCGTTTTTTAGCTCACTGCATCATCCCAGTTTCAGAACCTGGCTGTATGCAAATTAGTCTGTTCCTGTCCCAGTGCATGATGGGAACAGGGCAAACCAAACTACAAAGCCAATTCTTACACTGGAAAGGAAACAAGCTACCGGGGACCGGTTTCTGGCATTTCAGCCTCTTCGGCCCGGCTTGCTTGAATCCTGATGGTGCAGTGAGCAAGGGACTCATGTCTGAGCATACCCTTCCACGCTTAGGGTGGACAAAATAATTAACAACAAGGGGTGGTGATGGACAGAGTCTCTGAATTAAGCAGAAAACTCTCACCCAGTCAAGAGATCAGGGCTAGATCCAACACCGTTTTTTAGCTCACTGCATCATCCCAGTTTCAGAACCTGGCTGTATGCAAATTAGTCTGTTCCTGTCCCAGTGCATGATGGGAACAGGGCAAACCAAACTACAAAGCCAATTCTTACACTGGAAAGGAAACAAGCTACCGGGGACCGGTTTCTGGCATTTCAGCCTCTTCGGCCCGGCTTGCTTGAATCCTGATGGTGCAGTGAGCAAGGGACTCATGTCTGAGCATACCCTTCCACGCTTAGGGTGGACAAAATAATTAACAACAAGGGGTGGTGATGGACAGAGTCTCTGAATTAAGCAGAAAACTCTCACCCAGTCAAGAGATCAGGGCTAGATCCAACACCGTTTTTTAGCTCACTGCATCATCCCAGTTTCAGAACCTGGCTGTATGCAAATTAGTCTGTTCCTGTCCCAGTGCATGATGGGAACAGGGCAAACCAAACTACAAAGCCAATTCTTACACTGGAAAGGAAACAAGCTACCGGGGACCGGTTTCTGGCATTTCAGCCTCTTCGGCCCGGCTTGCTTGAATCCTGATGGTGCAGTGAGCAAGGGACTCATGTCTGAGCATACCCTTCCACGCTTAGGGTGGACAAAATAATTAACAACAAGGGGTGGTGATGGACAGAGTCTCTGAATTAACCAGAAAACTCTCACCCAGTCAAGAGATCAGGGCTAGATCCAACACCGTTTTTTAGCTCACTGCATCATCCCAGTTTCAGAACCTGGCTGTATGCAAATTAGTCTGTTCCTGTCCCAGTGCATGATGGGAACAGGGCAAACCAAACTACAAAGCCAATTCTTACACTGGAAAGGAAACAAGCTACCGGGGACCGGTTTCTGGCATTTCAGCCTCTTCGGCCCGGCTTGCTTGAATCCTGATGGTGCAGTGAGCAAGGGACTCATGTCTGAGCATACCCTTCCACGCTTAGGGTGGACAAAATAATTAACAACAAGGGGTGGTGATGGACAGAGTCTCTGAATTAAGCAGAAAACTCTCACCCAGTCAAGAGATCAGGGCTAGATCCAACACCGTTTTTTAGCTCACTGCATCATCCCAGTTTCAGAACCTGGCTGTATGCAAATTAGTCTGTTCCTGTCCCAGTGCATGATGGGAACAGGGCAAACCAAACTACAAAGCCAATTCTTACACTGGAAAGGAAACAAGCTACCGGGGACCGGTTTCTGGCATTTCAGCCTCTTCGGCCCGGCTTGCTTGAATCCTGATGGTGCAGTGAGCAAGGGACTCATGTCTGAGCATACCCTTCCACGCTTAGGGTGGACAAAATAATTAACAACAAGGGGTGGTGATGGACAGAGTCTCTGAATTAAGCAGAAAACTCTCACCCAGTCAAGAGATCAGGGCTAGATCCAACACCGTTTTTTAGCTCACTGCATCATCCCAGTTTCAGAACCTGGCTGTATGCAAATTAGTCTGTTCCTGTCCCAGTGCATGATGGGAACAGGGCAAACCAAACGGTGTTGGATCTAGCCCTGATCTCTTGACTGGGTGAGAGTATTCTGCTTAATTCAGAGACTCTGTCCATCACCATCCCTTGTTATAAATATTTTTGTCCACCCTAAGCGTGGAAGGGTATACTCAGATGTGAGTCCCTTGCTCATTGCACCATCAGGATTCAAGCAAGCCGGGCCGAAGACGGCTGAAATGCCAGAAACCGGTCCCCGGAAGCTTGTTTCCTTCCCAGTGTAAGAATTGGCTTTTGTAGTCTGGTCTGCCCTGTTCCCATGATGCACTGGGCCAGGGACAGACTAATTTGCAAACAGCCAGGTTCTGAAACTGGGATGGTGCAATGAGCTAAAAAACGGTGTTGGATCTAGCCCTGATCTCTTGACTGGGTGAGAGTATTCTGCTTAATTCAGAGACTCTGTCCATCACCATCCCTTGTTATAAATATTTTTGTCCACCCTAAGCGTGGAAGGGTATACTCAGATGTGAGTCCCTTGCTCATTGCACCATCAGGATTCAAGCAAGCCGGGCCGAAGACGGCTGAAATGCCAGAAACCGGTCCCCGGAAGCTTGTTTCCTTCCCAGTGTAAGAATTGGCTTTTGTAGTCTGGTCTGCCCTGTTCCCATGATGCACTGGGCCAGGGACAGACTAATTTGCAAACAGCCAGGTTCTGAAACTGGGATGGTGCAATGAGCTAAAAAACGGTGTTGGATCTAGCCCTGATCTCTTGACTGGGTGAGAGTATTCTGCTTAATTCAGAGACTCTGTCCATCACCATCCCTTGTTATAAATATTGCTGCAACACAGCATGTTACACAGCAGATGTACCAGTATGCTCAGTCCGAGTATCCAGAGTATCAGCCATATTCATGAAACAGCCTAGAGAGGGAGGTAGGCTTGCCTCTCATCGAGATACCTGTAGATCAAGAAGGTCCCTATGTCCACAGTCAAGTACTAGGGAAAGACAGAAAGTTTCTGATTGATACAGGGGCAAGTAGGACCACTATAAGTCACGCCGAAGTTCCAGGGGCTCCGCTCTCAGGCTCTAGAAATGTTTCCCTTGGATTTTCGGGAAAGCCTATTGTAAATGAAATATCAAAGCCAGTTACTCTAGAAGTAGGTCCATTGTCCCGCACTACTGATCTGTTACTTACTAAGTCATGTCCAGAAAATTTATTAGGCATTAAAACACTGAAAGAATTAGGTGCAGTTATTTGCTGCTCCCCAGAGGGAATACGATTGTTCCTACGTGACTTCAAGGGTCACTATGTATTACGAGATTTTGATCCGAGATTGTCTAATGTCCCGCAGCATCTATGGGCGCAAGGTCCAACTGATGTTGGTTATATGCAAATCACACCCCATCGTGTGACTCTTAAACCAGGTGTAGTGTTACCACGAATAAGACAGTACAGATTGCCACCAGAGGCTGTAGCAGCCTTATCCAAAATTATTGACGAGCTCATGGCTCAAGGAGTAGTGGTAGAAACTGACTCCAATGTATGCAATTCTCCGATCATTCCTGTCATGAAACGTACTGATCCGAATGCACCTCCAGTATATCGATTAGTGATTGACCTTCGAGAACTTAATAAATGTATTATTCCCCAGTACCCAGTTGTCCCAGATATCTCTTGCCTATTGACAGCCATTGATTCCGAAGCTACATTTTTTACTGTCATAGACCTCAAGAACGCGTTTTTCAGTGTCCCCATTCATCCAGACAGCCAGTTTCTTTTCGGATTTTGTTTAAATGGAAGGAGCTATATGTTCACACGAGCTCCTCAAGGTTTCACAGAAAGTCCTAGTATTTACAGTCAAGCACTTAAGAGACAACTAGACAACATTCACATGCCAACTGACACTGCCCTGCTCCAATATGTCGATGATCTACTGATCACAGCCCGTTCTGAACGTGCTTGCGAGCGAGCATCCCTTACAGTCTTGTATTTTCTAGCCGAGATGGGGCACAAGGTGTCCCCTTCGAAGCTTCAATTTTGTGTCCAGCAAGTGATCTACTTAGGCCACTTACTGTCCAAGAGGGGTAGGCAGTTGACACCTGACCGTATTCAGTTAATAGCGAGTCTTCCTCAGCCCAAGACCCAGAAGGAGGTACGTGCTTTTATCGGCCTTACTTCCTATTGCAGACAATGGATTCCTCAGTATGCATTTCTAGCTAAACCACTGATACAGTTAACGACACAGGAGGCAGCCGTATCGACTGTCCTCCCATGGACATCTGAACATACACTTAGTTTCAATGAGTTAAAGAAAGCCCTATGCCAAGCTCCAGTTCTAGCTACACCGAACTACAGTAAGCCTTTTACACTTTTCGTAACAGAACGCGAAGGTACAGCACTATCTGTTCTCACACAAGATCAAGCAGGACAATACAAGCCCTGTGCTTATTTTTCGAGCACATTAGATCCTGTAGCCCAGGCTCTGCCTGCGTGCCTTAAGTCAGTTGCAGCCACAGCACTAGCTATCAGACAAAGTGATTCCATAGTGTTAGGACACTCCCTGACAGTACAAGTTCCACACTCCGTGGAAGTTCTTTTAAACCGAACACAAACTCAGCACTTGACAATTGCACGTTTAACAGGTTATGAATTGACACTGTTCCAGCCACACATAGAAATCAGACGCTGCAACGTCCTAAATCCTGCCACACTGTTACCATCAGTTACTTCGAATTCTGCCACACACGACTGTGTGGAAGTAGTCAACATCACGACAAAACCAAGACAAGATCTGACGGATATTCCATTACCAGATCCCGACCTGACACTTTATGTGGATGGTTCATGCATGAGAACAAGTACAGGAGAACTAGTCGCCGCGTATGCAGTGACTACTGACACCGAAGTTATAGAAACACACCGTATTGACACCCTGTCTGCTCAAGCAGCAGAGCTAGTTGCTCTGACTCAAGCCTGCATACACGCTAAGAACCTGAAAGTTAATGTTTACACAGATTCACGTTACGCATTTGGAGTCGTACACGACTTCGGAGTGCTCTGGCAGGAGAGAGGTTTCATGACTTCTCATGGAACCAAGATTCAGCATGGTCTCCTTATTCAAGCTCTGTTAGATGCCATACATTTACCGACATCCATTGCTATCATGAAATGCAAAGCACATACGAAAGTTACTGACATTATTTCCCAGGGTAACGATCTAGCAGATCGCACAGCCAAGCTTACAGCTCAGACTCCAGACATTCCAGTTAATCCGACACAGACACATACTCCAGATCCGATTACATGTATGACAGTTAAGGACCCTACTCAAGATGTCATAGATATCCAGTTACATGCTACCCCCGATGAAATCAAGAAATGGTCCGAACAAGGAGGGGTACAGACAGATCAAGGATGGTTAACGAAGGGTAGAGCCACATGGTTTCTTCCCGACTCTATGGTTCAAGTCATTATCAATACCGCACATAGTCCAGCACATTTAGGAGAAAAAGCTATGTTAGACAGTATCCAGAATATTTGGTTCAACAAGCATTTACGAGCTGCAGCCAAGCAGAAAGTCCGTACCTGTATGATATGTTGTCAGTTTAATCCAGGTAAAAGTGTCCCGGTGGAACAAGGTGGATTCCAGCCCCCTGACCACCCATTCGAGGTCCTCCAGATGGATTACATTCAGATGGAGCGATGTCGAGGTTTCAAGTATGTCCTTGTAGTTGTATGCGCTTTGTCCAGGTGGACGGAGGCATATCCAGTTCCAGATTACACAGCCGCGACCACTGCCAAGCAGTTGGTTCGTGAGTTCTTCCCCCGTTATGGACTCCCTAGGGTCGTATATTCTGACAACGGCCAGCCATCTCTCCAACACACTATAGGCAGAGAATCACTTTAGAACTGCTGCATTTTAACCTTAATACCTTTTTAAATATTGATTTTAACCCTCACCTTCACCAACCACAGACCCTGCCACAGATAGAGTTATTGCGTGTGCTCTTCACCCTGAACTTTGCACGCTCAATACACAGGGCATGCGGTGGTTATATAGAATCACTCCTAGTACCACCAGCATGGCATTATATTTTTACTTCCTCTGGCCAATGTTGTGACTTGCATATCTGTACTGAATGTAAATTACTGTTGTTTCCTTGTTCCTTCTCTATGTACAGGCATAGGAGAATCCACTGAGGTAACACAACACATATGATACAAGCATGTCGTTGTTGTCTTTGCACTTCACCTTTTGTGTATAGGTCCTGAAGAATCGCGGGTAATCCACCCTTAGCGAGAAACATGTCGACCACACTCACTACTAGTCTCCTCTAGGGTCACACAACCTTCATTAGTTGACACCTAGCGAGCTAGCCCCACTTTTTAATTGCAGCCAAGGGACCCCCAGAATAAAGTCAATTCCGGTACCCTTAGCTACATTTTAATCATCCCATCACAGGAGTATACCATCTGCCCACACACCCCCACTTCACCAATAGGCTGTTGGAAAAAGATCTCCGCTAAAGAGCCCCTCTTTGAGGTGAGCCCGTCGGGGATTGCACCGCCTCCCCGACGAGGAGCAACCGCCAATGATGAAGCATGACACCCTTCTGGGTGTGTGAGGCAATTACGTCCAACATAATGGATGCCCCAGGGTATCATTGGAACACCCTTGGTCACGCCAGATAAATCCTTTCCCCCCCCTACTTTATCTCTCAATAGGAACAGTGCAGCACCCCCCCTTTTTTGCAACTCCAGTACTGTGTACGGACACCCTGCTGCTACTGGACCTTCCACCATCCTGAGTGGTAAATAGTGTCCGCTGACCTCCCTTCTTTTGAAATATAAACGGCCAGCCATTCTCATCTGAACTCATGAAGCATGTTTCCCTTTTGTTAGGGTACCAGTGGAAGTTCCATTGTGTACGCCATCCTGAAGCAGCCGGTCTCGTAGAGAGACATAATCAGACCCTGAAAATTCGAATTGCAAAGGTTTGTCAAGAGAAAGGTGTGGACTGGCTAATAGCTCTGCCAGTTGCCCTGTTCTATATGCGCATGGTCGCACATTCCAGATCAGGTCTGTCCCCGTATGAGGTCGTATTCGGCCGCCCCCTAACATGTGGGGTACTCCTAGACCTCGAAGTATTACCGATGTTTCAAGTAATATGCTGACAGATTACCTAGCTTCCTTGATGTCTGCCCTCAACTCTTGTCGTTCACAGGTTGCCGCCGCATTTCCAGACAATACCGAGGTGGCACCGCATGAAATCGTTCCCGGATCCATGGTCTTAGTGAGAAATTTTGATCGCTCAAGTCCGCTGGAGCCTCGCTGGAAGGAGCCCCGACAGGTCCTCCTGGCCACCCGTACAGCCGTGAAGTTGGAGGGACGCAAAGGCTGGGTGCATCTTTCACACATCAAAAGATTTTATGGATTGAAGCCAGTCTCAAAGAACATTTCCCAGGATTTGAAAGACTGCCAAAGTACTATTCTTAAGGACTGTCCCGCAAAAGACAATACTACTGCACCCTCCCTGTTAGAGACAACTCCGCAACAGGAGTATAAATTAAAGTTAAGGTCTAGTAAAATAAGTCAGCCAGTTTGATTGTCTAAGTCCTCCCCTAGGTGAAACGGTTAGACCGGTTTCTGACATGTATAAAATAGACCCCCACAGTGAGAGAGTTAGTCAAAACTCAATCCGATGTATCGTTTTTCTATGTTTCATATTATTTCTCAGTATTATGATTTCCTGCACCAGTTATGCGTTTTATCTGTATTTTCCAGTCTCACATGTAAATAAGTCCTCTAATGCTACAGTAGAGCACACGTTTAGTGATCTGCCTCCTCATGAACTCTCTTACCGCCTCGCTATGCGTAACAATTCTTTTATCCGCATGTTACATTATTCACACCAGACCAGCAATGCCACTAATTGTTGGGTGTGTGGTCGACTCCCCCCTTTCCAGACACCGAAGGGAGTTCTGCCACTCTTTCCGTATCCCTTTTCACATAATGGTTCGTGTGGAGCATGGTCCACGTTAACGTCATCCTCAACAGATATGTCTTTTCTTAACAGTACATGTTTTCCAGACAAGCAAGGTCTTCCCCACAGAACCGGGTTAGATCTAGAAAACGAAGTTTACAATTTAGGTAATTATTCTTCGAATTTCATGGTCCTGAATGTTCAGTCTGATTCCACTCCAGACTTACCTGCTATTTCCGTATTACCAGTCAAAGGCGAATTATGTGTATGAAATAATGGTTCCGTACATGTAGGACATAGTGATTGTACTACTATTGTCAAGTATAGTGACAGTGGGAAATCTATTTTCAAAGCTTCACGTCATTCTTATTTTATTTGTGGCCAAACCGCATATGTTCGTCTGCCCCTCGATTGGGAGGGAACCTGTTATATTGCCTTCCTACTGCCACCAGTTTTCCTAGCCCCATCTGATTATCACAGAAACACACATCTAGTACACATTAGACATAAAAGGGAGATCGAGTCCCCCATTGTCGATTATACTGAAACTGCTCTAGAACAGTATACAGATTTCAATAGAGGTTTCTTCTTCTTTATAGGCCCTATCCAGAATAGTAAGCTAATCCGTAGATTAACCAGAACCCTTGAAGCTGTAGTGAATGAGACTGCCTCTGCCCTAGGTAATTTAACTGAAGAGCAATCTGCTATGAGATTTGTCGTGCTCCAGAATCGTCTCGTCCTTGACGTCATACTGGCCGATAGGGGCGGGGCATGTAGAGTCATCGGATCTAGTTGCTGCATTTTCATTCCAAATAACGCGCCGTCTGTTTATTCAGCTATAACCAGACTCCATAAAATTGCCCATCTGTTACACCAAGATCCAGGCACCTGGACATGGTCCGGTTGGTTCTGGAATATAATTTCCGCTTGGGGATGGAAAGTATTGTCCTTTCTAGGTATCGCAGTAGCGATCATATTCAGCTGCTGCCTCTGTATACAATGTGGCCCTGCGATTTGCGGCATTTGTGCTACCTCTTGTATTCCTAGTCCCAAGTCCCGTTCTAAATCCCGTTCCAAGAAAATTCGAGATGAGCAAATGATACTGTATGAAATGATAGATGGTATCATGAATATTGATGTTTCCTGATGGAAACGTAGTGACAAGGAGGGAATGTGGAAAAGTAAATTTTGCCATGTTCTGTGTCCCTACGCGTCCTCCATCATATGTTATCTGTGCATGATTAATATGCATATGTATTCCCCATGTTCGATTAAAGACGCAATTACAGTTGTGTCCATCTCTAGTATGCCAGTTTCCAGTTCTCGTGAATACTACGAATATCAGGCCTATGTAAAGTTACGTTGCCACGTTTCTCAGTGTGCACGTTATTCCATTGTAAAGTCCCCGTTTCTAGGCCTCAAAAGGGCCCGGACACCAGATTCAGCTCCTGCCTCCTGAGCCTCGCTGAGGAGCGATACAGCCCCCACCTGTATCCCTGACCCTTCACTTACTTCCTGCCTCACAGTGCCCGGTTCAGCCTGGCTCTGCCTCTGAGTCTGCCAAGAGTATGTTATGATTCTAGTTATCAGTCCAGCCCTCCTTCTCTGCATTCCTAAGTTACTGAATCGCATCAATAGTTTCCGTCATTGTCTAGCCTTTACGTCTCCATGTAAGAGAAATACTGTATTTATGGTCATTTAATATTCTTCATCACGCACTACATGTAGAATAATGCATGCTCCAGTCTTAGAGTCTGCTAGCCTTTACCCCGATAACTTTTGGATTCTATCAATATGTTCTCTAAACATCAGATACTAGATACTGCTTAGGTACATGTCGCCCTGACTCTCCAGACTTCAGTCTCTGCTCCTAGCACAGAGTTCGTAGCCCCCAGCTTCTCCTAGTAATACGTCATTGCCAGCTTGCGCGCACCACCAGGTTAGAGGTCCCGGCTCCTTAGGTAGCCCCCTCCATGTCTCCACCCCATTTATGACATATTCTGTTACGTTTGCATCACATGTCTATGTATACGCCCTGTTACACCTACTTTCACCCTTATCTTTCGCGACTGCTACGTGTCACGCCTATTGCTCCACCCACTGCTACGCCTATTGCAATGTAATGCTATGTGTTTGCGTTATGTATATATGCTCATGTACTGTTATTAAAAAGTTATCCTTGTCCCGATTCTGCCCCCGGCAGCGCTGCCATCCTATTCCTGTGCAGGTTGTCCTGTTCCTGTCCTTTATGCTGTAATAAACCTGCAAAAACTCCTACTACCTCGAATCTTGACTCTTATTTATTGAGCTATCTGTTATTCATTTATCCATTCAAAAATAGAGGTATTATTTATTTATTTACCACAGGGTGGGAAGATAAGTATTTTAATGAATGATAAATTGGTTGTTCATGTTTAATATGTTTTAATTGATAATTAATTGGGCAAATATTTTTGAATATATATTTTAGATGTTAGACTTTTCTGGGGGCATAGGGTAGGAAGAAGATCAATGTTAAGCAATTAATAAATTCATCACAATTATTAATAATTATCAATTTAAGAATTATTAAGGTTGTTTGTTTTGTGTGGATATGTTGTGGGCAGTGCATTGACAATATTTTATTATTCATATTTAAATAATGAAAACATAATTTGTTGATGAATATTTATATTAATATCGTAAATAATATTTTAGGTGCTGTTTGTGAACTTTGTGGTATTATAGTGTGGGATATAACTGAACTATATTTATGTAATAACACATTTTTTTTAATAAATAAGTTCTAAATAAAAATATTTTTTGAATGAAAATCATTTTTGTATTTTATATATAATAATATTTTTAGGTGTGATATGTATTTAACATCATAATATGTTTTACTTGTTTAAATGTTTATATATATATATATTTTTTTTAATTCTTTTTTTCAACATATTTATATGATTTTTATAAGACCCATTGCTTAAATCAGCATCTACTGAATACATACACTTCCGTAACTTTAGAGGGAGAATGCCAGCACGTCGCAGTGTGGGTCCAATACCTTTATTGAAAAGAGTACTTGTGCACCACTGCTCAGGCAAATACAAGCAGGCCAACCCCAAGAAGCAGAAGTGGGGCCCGGACAACCCCCCAGTGCGCAGTGCTGCACGAGCACCAAGCGGGACACTATAAATATCCTGACCTGCCCTACGTTAGAGAGCAGACCCATGACCCTCCTGTCCCTGGACACGAATGGTCGCTCCCCTCGCCTCCTCCTCCTCTGGGATTACTGGTATCGTAGCGCTTGACTTTGCTTCACTTCATTTACTAGAACATAGCGCTTGACTGCATACTCACATTTAATTTCGTAGCGCTTAACTGCATTTGGCACTTTGTTTTCACTAGAGCGCACTTCTGGGCATTTATTTGGCTGTGTGCGTCTTGCTTGATGATTGCATATTCTGACAGCGCTTTGACTCTGCGCTTACAATACGCTTGACTTGCTTCATTGTCCTGAATAGACATCGCCCTCTTAGCGCCACATTACTCACTCTGCCTGTGCCCCAAGCAGCGTTTGTTGTTGTTGCTGCCATTTTGTTTGTGGTCCCTGGCCCTTCCTCCGCCTCGCTCCCGCCTCCCAGCTGACCCTCCCACCCACAAAAGCTACAGGCCGCCCTCGCACGCACGAAGAGCTGTGACCCTCCTGTCCCTGGACACGAACGGTCGCTCCCCTCGCCTCCTCCTCCCCTGGGATTACTGGTATCGTAGCGCTTGACTTTGCTTCACTTCATTTACTAGAACATAGCGCTTGACTGCATACTCACATTTAATTTCGTAGCGCTTAACTGCATTTGGCACTTTGTTTTCACTAGAGCGCACTTCTGGGCATTTATTTGGCTGTGTGCGTCTTGCTTGATAATTGCATATTCTGATAGCGCTTTGACTCTGCGCTTACAATATGCTTGACTTGCTGCATTGTCCTGAATAGACATCGCCCTCTTCGTGCCACATTACTCACTCTGCCTGTGCCCCAAGCAGCGTTTGTTGTTGTTGCTGCCATTTTGTTTGTGGTCCCTGGCCCTTCCTCCGCCTCGCTCCCGCCTCCCAGCTGACCCTCCCACGCTCCGCCCCCTCCAACATCCATTTATGTAGAATGACTCAACGCGCAGCGTCCACGCGCTGCGGCCTCGCCGAAGGTGCGCCAAAGGTAAGCCCGTCTGCGCCCGTCTGCGCCTGGACCGCGCCCAGCGCCCGTCCCCCTGCCCTATGCCGCTCCCAACCCCCCAGAGTAACTTATGACGCCGCTACTCTCCTCGCCCTCAACGCCGGACGCACCCCACTTTGCTGCGAAGCTACCCCAGGACGTACCCACGGCCCATTCTCCTGCCTCTCCTGTAAGTTCAACTGCCCCAGGACCCTCACCAAACACACTTCCTCCACACACAGCTCCGAACCCAACGACTTGAAATGCATCCTACTGAACACCCGCTCGGTCCACAGACATGCAACCGAACTCTGGGACCTAATCGACACTGCGTCACCTGACATCGCCTTCCTTACTGAAACATGGATGAATGCATCTTCTGCCCCCGACATCGCCATAGCCATACCGGACACTTACAAGATCATTCGAAAAGACCGCACCGACCAAACTGGAGGAGGCATCGCCATCGTCCATAGAAACACCATCAAAATTACATCCAGCTCTGACGACAATCTTGCAACCGCCGAACACCTCCACTTTCAGATCCACAACGACCCCAGGACCACACTTAGAGGAACCCTCATTTACAGGCCCCCAGGCACCCGATCTCAATTCAGCGACGACATCACTGACTTCGTCAGCCCGCACGCCCTCGCCTCCGAGAACTACATTCTTCTAGGAGACCTCAACTACCCCCTTGACAACATTCTCGACAACAACACCACCACCCTTCTGGACAACCTGTCCAATCTCGGACTCAAACAACTTCTTGACACCCCCACTCACATAGCCGGACACACGCTCGACCCTATCTTCACCTCCAGCAAGCACATCTCCTTCGATCACACTACAGCTCTCCCCTGGACGGATCACAGCTGTGTTCACTTCAGCTACAAAACAACCCTGACCCACAACCGTCCACAACCCATTCCCCGAAGAAAATGGAACAAAATCACCACCGACCAACTCCTCACATCACTCAGCCAAAACACTCCCACCCTAGCAACGGACCCAGACCTAGCGGCCACCAACCTCAGGCAATGGATTACCCACAGTGCGGACGAACTAGCACCCCTGAAAAAACACCAGTCGAAATCATCCAGCAAAAAAGCTCCCTGGTTCAATGATGACCTTAAAAAATCCAAGAAGACATGCCGCACCCTGGAGAAGAATTGGAGAAAAGAACCAACCTCAGACAACATGGCCTCCCTCAAGACAGCCACCCGCAAACACCACCAACTGATTCGATCCGCCAAGAAATCAGCATTTAAGGACCGTCTCGACAACAATTCTCATAACAGCAAGGAACTCTTCAATATCGTCAAAGAATTCACCAACCCTCCCGCAGCATCCAACGACATCACTAACTCCAAAGACCTCTGCGATGCGCTATCCTCCTTCTTCTAAAACAAAATTGCCGACATCCACAACAGCTTCAAGAATACTCCCAATGACCAACTCACCCCACCCCCTTCAGATCCCACCCCTCCAACTAACTACCTCAACTCCTGGAACCCAATCACCATTGAAGACACCATTCGCCTCATGAACTCAATCCACTCTGGCTCACCTTCTGACCCCTGTCCCCACTACATCTTCAACAAAGCTGACTCCATCATCGCTCCCCAACTCCGCGATGTCATCAACTGCTCCTTCAACTCCGCCACCTTTCCAGACATATGGAAACACGCCGAACTCAGCGCCCTTCTGAAAAAACCAACAGCAGACCCCTCAGAACTGAAAAACTACCGACCCATTTCCCTCCTCCCTTTCCCGGCCAAAGTCATCGAGAAAGCCGTCAATAGCCAACTCGCAGCCTTCCTTGAATCCAACAACTCCCTGGATCCCTCACAGAACGGCTTTCGAGCCAAACACAGCACCGAAACCGCCCTCATTGCAGCGACCGACGACATCCGAGCACTCCTGGACAACGGTGAAACAGTGGCCCTCATTCTACTCGACCTCTCTGCCGCCTTCGACACTGTCTGTCACAACACCCTCATACAACGCCTCAACAACATCGGCATACAAGGAAAAGCCTTGGACTGGATCATCTCGTTCCTAGCCGGGAGAACCCAGAGAGTCCGACTCCCCCCTTTCTACTCAGAGCCCACCGAAGTCATCTGCGGCGTACCTCAAGGCTCCTCACTCAGTCCCACCCTCTTCAACGTCTACATGAGTCCCCTCGCCTCCATCGCACGTCAACACAATCTCAACATCATCTCCTACGCCGACGACACCCAGCTAATTCTTTCCCTCACCAAAGACCCCAACACCGCCAAAAACAACCTTCACGAAGGTATGAAAGAAGTAGCCGAATGGATGAAACAGAGCCGCTTAAAACTCAACTCAGACAAAACGGAGGTGCTCATCCTATGATCCTCCCCCTCAGCTTGGGACGACTCCTGGTGGCCTTCCGCTTTGGGATCTGCGCCCACACCCACAGACCATGCACGTATACTTGGCTTCATTCTAGACTCCTCCCTCTCAATGTCCAGACAAGTCAACGCCGTATCGTCCTCCTGCTTCAACGTCCTTCGCATTCTCAAAAAGATCTTCCGCTGGATTCCCCTCGAAACAAGAAAGACTGTCACCCATGCAATGGTCACGAGTCGACTGGACTATGGCAACACACTCTACGCCGGAATTACAACAAAATTGCAGAAAAAGCTCCAGCGCATCCAAAACGCATCAGCGAGACTCATATTAGACATCCCGCGCCAAGAGCACATCACCGGTCACTTGAAAAACCTCCACTGGCTTCCCGTCAACAAAAGAATTACCTTCCGCCTTCTTACCCACGCACACAAGGCCCTCTATAATCTAGGACCCGAATGCCTCAACACCCAACTGTCCTTCTACTATCCCACCCGCCAACTAAGATCATCCAATCAAGCCCTCGCCGCAGTCCCGCGCATCCGAAAAACCACCATGGGTGGCAGATCCTTCTCCTTCCTGGCTGCCAAGACCTGGAACTCACTCCCCACCCACCTCCGCCTTACTCAGAATGACATCTCCTTCAGAAAAGAACTGAAAACATGGCTATTCGATAAACAGTAAACCCCTCCCTCCAGCGCCTTGAGACCCTCTGGGTGAGTAGTGCGCTTTATAAATGCATGAACTTGAACTTGAACTTGCGTGCTGCACACTACAGTAGCGTAGTCCGCTAAAGAAAAACATAATTAAACAAAAAGATACAGGCAAGCAGGCAGCGTGTGGAGCCTGCTCATTCGAGAGGCAATATGTCATGGGAGTTAACTTGCAGAAGAAAGTGGGGTATGTACAAACCATAAGCCAATTGCATGCTATGGTTTTCAAAGGACACAGACATAAGCCAATGCAAACCGGTGGGACATTTCAGACGCCACAAAGTACATAGAACAGATCGCCTCACAGCTGTGCTCTCTAGGCATGACCTAAAAAATGAAGTAAAGACCTTAGTTGAGCATACCCACCTTCCAATGTCAGACGTACTAAGTGAAACTACTAAGATTTCACCATAGTACCCTTGTTTAACCTCTGAATATAATCCTCATGAGAAAAGTGAGAGCAAGATAACTTCTTTAGAGAAAATACATTTTCATCTTACATCAAGCAGGGGACCATAAGTAAGGAATAAACAAGCATTTCTCCATAAATAGGAGATTCAGTTTCTCAACTCAACGACCTGGAATTCTTTTCTTGTCAATATAACCAGAACATCTCAAGAAAAAAGCTCACAAACATTAACAAATATGAGCATACTTTAATATTATAGCTGTGTCTGTAAAGTGTTTCTCCAGGTCATCCTGGTCCTAAGAAAAGATTTAGCACAAAACAAAATGTATCATGAAAGAGCTGAAAGAGCCCTCAAGACCACTTATGGTTTCCAAAAAATGTAACAATCTTTTTTTGCATATCCTGATGAGTACTGGAATAATTTATTACAAAAGAGACCACCAAGCAGACATAATGCTATGGAGATATTAATGACTTAAACCCTGAACTTCCAGCATCAGAATTCTATATTTAACATAAGTCACACAGAAATAGATCACAAAACGTACACACTCGCCAATGCGATTTTCCGCCGTTTCCTTTTAAACTCAGGTAAGTGCTGTGTCCCCAAAAGGATTCCCCCAGCTTGAGAGACTTTCCACTATGGGGCAGCATTGAAGCTTGAAGAATGAGTTTTCCTGCTCTTCTTTCTCCAGAGTAACCTAGGCCTTGAGAAGCCAACAGTGCGCTGGACAAGACTAAAAAACATGTGACCCTTGAACTATTGCTGTACTCTTAAAATATCTTCAATTACCCATATAGTTGGGAGAAGGTCATGCCCACTAGATTGCACAGGAACCAATGGTAGATTTACCACACCACTGATTCTGGTGCTTGAGGGAGATGAGAGAATTGGGCACAGTGCCACTCGCAGCCCCAGAATTTACCTGCAGTGGAAGAATCAGGACTCAAACACTAGCAGTATCTGGAGGAGGTAATGAAGGCACCCTTAGCAGGCATAAGACAAAGAGGACTACATAGTGTAGGAGTCACAAGGAGTCACAAGACAACCATACTGCTAGGCATTATATATTGAGAGGGCTTGCTTTTTCAAAACACAGACTCAGAATTTAAAATGTAACACTGTGGTTAGAGTGGCATTTCTAATAAGAATGTATTTCTAATAAAATTAACCCTTTTTGGGAAATTCAGGATGAGTGGGGATAATACAATGTTCTAACTTATACCTTGTAGTTTGCTTGCAACTCTTTGATGAAAATAAATAGCAATGCTCTACATTAGTAATGTAACTAATGAAATGCAAATAACAAAAGGATCTGTGTGTCTAGGGCAGTTACTCACTGAGCTAGCTACGTGTGATTTGTATGGTAAACATTCATTCCAGCAGGCATAATAAGCCTTTGCACTACTTTATTATGAGTCAAAACTATCACTAGACAAAACACTCTCACTCTCCAGCAAAAATATTAATCACCAGAATTATTTTCCACTTGATTGTTGTCTGTAAATTGCCTGACACACAAGAAACTCCAGCAGTCTAATTTAAAACCATAAAATATTTCAAAACACACTGCTCATGAGCTTAGCACCCAGTGCAGCGGTGTTACAGCACTAAAGTTGGTCTTGGCTGGTGTGCAATGCAAAGGAAAAGTGACAACTAAGGTGCTGAGAACATTGCATTCCAGATGCTCGGTATATATTAATCATTTCTCTCCACACAGGAAGACATTTTTGCTGAGTCGCAAACTCCTACATCGCTTTAGCAAGTGATAAAAAGTTCAGAGAGAGCAATGTACCCCCGCAAAATATAAAACAATGAAAGTCAATGAATCACAAAGCTTGGCCTGATTCAAATCTGTCTGGTCGTACCCAATGCCCACCAGTTCAGCTGAACACCAGCCCCCATTACCAAACCTTAACACATCCACAGACTAGGCTGATTCTAATGCCTCAGCCAAACCATCAGGTGCATGCATGTGGCCTCATAGTCTACCCTGACAGCTCTGAAGTTCTCAGCATTACCCTTCAGCAGTCAGCACAGCTAGACATGAATCTTTCCCCTGGATTCTCAGTACAGAACGGCCTCAGTGACCCTCTCTCCACGTCTATCTGCAGAGACCCAGCCGAGTCCTGCCAATGGCTACCAAGCCCCACGGCCCAGTGTGTGATGCCACTGTACACATCAACATTGCTCCAGCTTGAAGCTATCCAGCCCCAGACTGACAAGCGCAGGTTCTCAGAACCTGGATACACTCACAGGGGTTAGCTGTGCTTTAAAAGTCCTGATTGAGGAGGGGACTCTCACGCAGTGTAGAAAATAGAAACCTTCTCAGGGGTCCCACTGATACTTGGTCCTTTTAAACCAACAAAGAAGAAATTGGCACAGAAGCTGAAATATAAAAGTAAAAACTTTATTAACCTCAAATGAGGGAGACTATGTCACACAGAAGTCTTAGCAACTGAATGAGGCAGTCTGAGGAGTACAGAAAACAGAGGCCCTATATATGCTTAGGGTTACTTGGTCAGCATTAGTCCAAGGGGTAATCCTGGCTCATGTAAGCATGCAAAATGCCTAATATGGTCCTACAAGACAATATTTGCACATTAATTTTCATACATTTATCAATATCCTAATTCATTGCTATGTGGGGATTTTCCATTCTAAACATGTCATTAAACGGATATATGTGAGATATAAGCAGGAATACAAAGGGAACGGAGCATTGGGTCATCATTAACATACAGATAGCAGGAGAAGGTAAGACCACTATTACAAATGGAATTATAATTTTTCTAGTCCTAAGCAAAAGCAAATCCTAAAATCATCTAGTAAACATTTTCAGGGCTCCTATGCATTGCAGTGACCATCTATTTCAGTTTCAGAATAGCTAACAGGACATCTCTAATAAAAACATTTTCCAATTGACTGTTACATCTTCCTTTTATGAGGGCTAGAAAATTAATTTAATACATTGCTCAGAAAAAATGTTTTTTGTGCATAATAAATATAACTAATGCAAATATTAAAGCAACTAAACAGATTATTATAAAAACAATCCTGGCTCCAAGGGACCAGGAGGACCACACAGGGCAATAGGAATTGGAAAAAAGCGCGGCAAAGGGCTGCTCCTCCTTAAAACAGGACATCCAAAGGGGTACGTTATTAACAAGAAAAAGAAGAAGTCCTTGGGGAAATTGAAGCCGCTGTACAACCAACCAGAGGGGAGTCTTCTCCCTGTGTCCGTTTCAGCTTCACAGGCAGGCTCTTGTTGTTTCCACGGTGGAGCTGCACAACTCGCAAATCAAGAATCACAGCCCAGTTTCAAGGAAAGAGTCTCTTCTTTCAGGATAGGGCAGTCACCCACCAGAGCTAATAATCTTAGAGATCCTGTCCGGTGTCTCAGGCAGTGCACCAGTTTTCTTCACTTCAATCTAACAGGCACCAGAGACACAGCACCTGTACCCTGAACTCAAGTCCTTCCCTAACTCCTGTATGGCTCTGCTGGTGCACTGCTCATTCATTGGGGCCACACATTGCATCAAGTGTACCCAGGTATCTCTTGACCAACAAACAAAGAAGCAAACTTGCATTCACTTTAGGACCAGAATTCAGAGGTCTGATGCTGGGATCTCAGAAGCAACCCTTGTTTCAAAAGGGGTCACCCCAAGCAAAGCCTCCTTGCCATTCTGGTCGGTCTGTGACTCTCAGCTGGGCATATAATACTTGATCCATAATTTCTCCTTTCTTATTTGTGATCCCGTCTTTCGCCCAAAACAGTGGCATGGGTACACAATTCAGCTCAGGGCTTCCGCCTTCACTGAGGTCCTAGATGCCAGAAATGCCTGTGCTAGTTAGCTTCAAGCAGGAGTCTGATGTCTGGGCTCCTCTGGCAATGGTTGTAAGGCAGCAAACGTTGGTAGACAGAACAAAAGGTCTTGAGACAAGACACAGAAACAGTCTATCAACAGAGAGGATAGTCTCAGAATACTTCCTAGTCTTGGGACACCCCATATATTAGCAAGGCACCCAACAACACTTTCATCTATCTATGAGAGAGTAAAAAAAAAAACCATCCAGGAGCCATCGGCAAGTATAAAAGGAACTCCTTGGTGAACTGACAAGATTAATACATCACCCAATCCCAAGCAGCCAAAGAAGTTTGTGTTCATTTACTAAATTGTGAGGAAAAGATAAAAAACAACACAGACATACCCTACATCCTTACATTGGTGTATTCCTGTGTACTAATCTGAAAACCCTAAAAAAAAAAAAGGAAATGTTCTACACTTTTGCTCATAAACTTTACATTACTTGTACAGGATTGCAGACACTTCTAAAACGATTCTTCTTAATAAAAGCACCTACATTGTATGCTTAGGACCATGCTCTCATGTTATAGGAGCAACAGGAAAATCGATAAATGCTAATTTAACAGGAGTTCTTATCTATAAAACAATATTTCCTTCAAAACATTTTTTGCTAAGGACCACATGGGCACCTTCCCTGCGTTCTACTTTTCATGACCCAAACTATGCAACATCAGCTCTAATAAGGATTGTCAATTTATTCACACAGACTAGCTAATAAAAATCTAGCAATGCCCTTGCAAAACTATGTAGCATGGAATAACATACAATAATGGTGTTATCACCTACGACTTGTAGAACAAGAACTACCCACATCTAGTTCCCTTAAAGATCAAAATAAGGGAACACAAATCTAGACTACTGATCCTGTCATAATTTCATCAAACAGGATGGGCAGTAACATAACATATATTCTTATTTATTGTATTAATGCTAACAATGTTTAAAACAGTATTACGTAATAGCCAATTAAATGTCTCATTGCTATTTCACAGGCTAAAAAAATGGAGAAAAATAGAGAGCAACATACATTTTACTTAGCCTTAATTTATAGAGGAGCTAGCCTCCTTCCTTCATTTTGACAGTAGGAAACCTGAAACAGTTTTCACTTCTGTCAACACTAATAATCCCTATTTGAAGAAACTGGGCATAAACAAAGTTATTGAGGTACATAGCACTTTTGAGAGAACTAAAAAAACATGAATACCCAAACCCCAATCCATTTAGCAAATGTGCAAGTGAAATATGAGGGCAAATGAAGTCAAATACATTTCATTGCCTCAGCTTTTAAGCATTAGTGCTGTATAAATATGGCAAAGCTTATCTGTTAATCAAAGTTCACATATACCAGTATATCGTTTTCTATCATATGAGTACATAAAGTGCCTGTGTTTGCCAAAAAAAGAAAAACTTCTCCTTTCCTCCCCTTTCGTCTTTAAAATGTTTAGGAGGTCAAAATCTCAAAGCAGACCTTGCTCTGGAAGCCATGCCTGGCTCTAAATATAGAACTGACTTTTAACTCTTCCCAGCTGTCCTATTCTGTGTGCAAGGGTTTCCATGCAGCTGTCCCAATTCAAAGTCACCCTAGAGACAGAGCTGGAAAACTGTTAAAAGAATAACTTCTGCCATTTTTTTATATTTATTTTCAATTGAGGCAGTGTGCAGTATACTTGTCTAAAAATATAGAAGTCAGCTGTTTGTAATATACCTAAATGTATGCCTTTACTGAGGCCTAAGACAAGTGAAAAGCTGCTCTGAATGCAGAATTTCTTTTTAAATTAGTGAATTTCACCCAATTTCGACTTTGATATTTGTGGTACTTAAAAATGAATATCCTATTTTTTTTGCATAATAGTCATCCTCAGAATGTTCTCTAGATAGCCCAGGAGTGAGAAATCAAAAATACATCATATATACCGTTATAAAATGATTATATTACGCCTGCGCAGAGTGATATTTCATATGCAAATATCTTCATTATGCGGTACAACACAACTTAAATTTAATTTTAATACTAGGAGGTCACTGTATGAGCATTAAGCTTTATAAATAATAAAAAACGAATTTAAATGCACTTATCTTTTAATAATTTTTTTCATAATAATAATTTTTCTTTTTTTTAATAAAACCATTCATTTTTTGATAATTCCACATATGAAAAGCAAGCTGCATCCCTTGCCTATCATATTTATGCACATTCATTCATAAGCCTAAGCACAGAAGCCTAACGTGAAACATGAAAAGTTTTGAGCAACTATTTTAAAAGTACAGTCATTATTTAACATCATGACTAAGAGTATGCTTATAAAAAAAAGGCTTTAAGAAAGGAAATCCTTACTTTAAATGTTTTCCTATTATCCAAAATAATGAACCTCATTTTTGTAACTTTTTAAAACAGCAGTCTGAAATACAGGATTTTACCCCGTGCTTGCCCTGACAAAATCCTCCATGGCCTACAATCAAAACAACAGCTGCTGCTAAGTGGCAGTTAAAACACAGCTGTTGTAAAGCTTTTTTTAGTGTTGAAATAGAAGCATGGTGACAGTCTATTGAAAACTAAGGCATTTCTAGTTCTAAAATGTGTGTGTAGTTCAGCAACATCCAATTTACTCAGATGATGTGTTTGCCTGTTTATATCTAACACAATGTATCTAAGGAAAATGTTGTAACATCTTATATTTTGTTTATTTATTGCAAAAACACACAATTTAGTTTTTTTGGCCTATTTTATTCCTATTCAATGTGAATTCTAATTTTATCTTTTAAGCATTGGCAGTTTGTACATGTGCATAGTTGCTTACTCTTATCAATCTAATAGTAACATGTAGTTATTTACCATATCATATGGTTAATTTCTGGCTTTTTATTTAATTTGTATTTAATATTAATTGAATAACATTTTGCATAACAGACTAACGACAGCAAGAAAACGCAAACAAACACATTGAGCTCATTCCACATATATACAGAAGGGGTCAACACAAAAAACACACAATTCAGGGCGCTTAAGGCTAGTAATTCATTCACAAAGAGCGCAATCGCTATTTATGCACAGAAGTTCCACTAATGGTAAAACCACATAGACATTGAAACACATGAATAACCCACAGATCAACACTTAGGACAGAAAGAAAGGTCAGCCCACAGATTGTACTTGAACCAAACCATTTGTAAATACTAGTTGTAAGTCATATGTACAAGAAGAGCTTCTCAATAGTATTCCAAAACACTGCAAAAAACAGCCCAATAGACTGTTTCATTTTCAAGAAGCCA
Source organism: Lissotriton helveticus (assembly GCF_964261635.1). Lineage (NCBI taxonomy): Eukaryota > Metazoa > Chordata > Amphibia > Caudata > Salamandridae > Lissotriton > Lissotriton helveticus. The sequence continues at coordinate 56,980,577 of NC_136059.1, forward strand.
AAATACACTCAATTCACTAGCTTTGGCTGGCAGAACACCAAAAAAACTCCCTGCATATCTCCATTAATAAAAGTGCGCAGAAAAGGATCCTTGTTTGTATTATTGTCGTATTTTAATTCCCTGGGGATAAGTCGCCAAGGAAGAAATATGTTTTTATACCTAAATCTATTCAGGTATTCCCTCAGGGGAGCCGGCTAATTCACTTCACATCTCACTATGGCACCTCCAAAAAGCAACACATTCTCCGATGTGTGCTTGAAACAGGCATGCCAAAAATATTGCAACATATGCAAACATTATATTCAAAGTATCGCTTAAGGTACTCTTCGTACGTTGCGCCGTTCAAATCAATTCAAAAAAGAGAAAAGTCTCCTCATTACCTGCCTACATATATTACAATTTACATATTACAGAAATACAAATACAAATATTGGCCAATCTTACTAATCCAAATCCCCAGTAAGCGTTACTAAACTACCTTACCAATCCAAGGCATCAAAAACCAACAGCAAGTGCCGCAGAACGACTCTTACCAAACAAATAGTTGTCCAAATTCTAACTGCCAAGTTCTGAATGACCTAATGGTCTTTTTTAGAATACTCACGCCAAAAAGGTTCTCAGTCAGGAGTGACATCATGTGGAGGATCAAAATAAGGAAGATCATAAAAATACTGGGCTGCAGAGACAGAGAATCCCCAGAATCTCTGTGCACAGAGTACTTCCTTAGTAGAGTCCTGTCCTGTCCTGCACAGTAGATTTCTGTCTCCTGACAGGATCTCTCCTTAGTGCCCCCAGGCCTCGTTATGAAATGTGACACCCTCTGTATTCCTCGCAGCCCCACTGTGCCTCCTCACCCTGATAGACAGGTGACCTGGCACTCCGTGTACGCATTACTGTAAGCCCTTATCCCACTCTGTGCCTGTCACTGCGACCCTTCACTCACTCGGTGAATCCCACCTGGCTGAATCTCCACTCCCACTCTCACAGCCCTTGGTGCCCCTCACCACCCTCCTCCCACCCGGGACTTCCCTCGCAACACCCTCTCGCCTTCGCCGCCATCTGCAGTTTGTCCAGACTGCACGTAGGAGCAGGAGCTGATCATGTGACCCTAAGGTGTGGACCGGGAAGATGGATTGCTGCCTGCCACCCTTTGTCTGGCCCCACGGTGGAAGCCATCATGGAGTCAGGCAGCAAGGGCCTAGACATGGCTCAGGACAATCCCCGCAGCCCGTTGTAACATTAGTGAGGGAGGCTCGATGAAATAGGGTAAATACCTGCAGTGGCTCCCGAACCTGCTGCCGCCAAAGCTGTCAAGGCAAACTCTCCTTCTCCCTCAGTTTGCCCACTTCCCAGTTTTATGTAGCGCAAACTCGACCCCAAGCAGGCATTGCATCGTTTTCCATGAGCAGAAGTTGTAGAAGGCATGTACAGCAGTGCTCGGGAGGTGAGTGACAGGGGGAAAAAGTCACAGACTGCGGGAGGGAGGCGAGACGGGAAGAAAATAGTGCTGGAGTAAAGAGGCCAGTAGCCATGGAAGGATACAAATGATGACATGGCCATCATGGGGAGGGACTAACTACCCTATAACTATTCGGAAGGCAGCATTTAGGACATAAGCCAATGAAAAAGATGGGCCGGAGTGTGGGTCGAGCTTCCACGAAACTTCCACACTATAGTGTATACTGCATGCCCCGAAAAGTGATGGCAGTGCATTCGCGCTGCAACGCTAGGCAAGGTCTAATAAAGGGACGAATGTGTTGGCTATGTTAGAAACAAAAAAAGGGTGCCTTGCTACCTGACCCAAAAACCAGTGCCTTCGGAAATGGGAGTAAACAATTTCTATTTTGTAATCATATGGAAAAGAAAGAAATACCAAAACTAGCGGAATCCCCATCCATTCAAGCAAGATATAAAATTTAATTTCAGGCGACGGGTGTTGCTTGAAAAATGGATTTAGGTACAGCGTATTGATAAGACCAGAAAAAAAGAACTACCAAAAGAGTAATGGAAGAAAGAAGAACATTTTAAAAAGGGGATATACATGTTACACAGGCCAATTAAAGTTATGGAAATGTAAAGAATACTAGATTAGGCAGAAAGATAAACTAAAATAAAAAAGAGATTAAAACAAAGTTATTTAAGTGCACCCTCAAGAGAATTTAAAGAAAGTAGGACAAAGTGATAAAAATCACAATGTATTTAGAATCAATCATTCACTATATATAAGAACAAATCCCAACAGTACCTTGACATTACATAAAGAAAGATTCCAATAATATCACAAATTGTTTACGTTATTTTTTTAAAAGTACCTCCATTACTGAATATGCAAACACAGTAACATAGAAAGTATGACTGAAAACAATTTTCACAGTATATACAATAAAATATATTGAGAGCACCTCAAACTTTCATAAACAACAGTGCTCTATTCAGATTAGTAAGTTACACAATGATAAACCAATAAACAATTATTTGACTTAAGGGTTTTGAAATACATAGAACACATGATAAAGGTCACAGGAATGCATAGTGAGACTTGTATGAACAGCAATATTCCGTTCCAGAGAATACATTTATACAATGATGGAAAAAAGAGCAATTACTTGACGTAATATTTGTGAAAGAGATAAAGACCACGGAGATCATGTAGAAGGTCACAATGCACATTACTGTTTTATGTTTGTTTTTGTTTGTTTGAATTGGGTAATACATGTTCTACTTAAATGAAATAGTTTGTACATGGGTATCCTGTGCCCAAATAACACCGGGCTTTCTCTTTTTTCTCTCTTTCTCTTTCTTTTCTTATTAAAATCTTCCTTGGGAAGTTTCTTGGTATTTTTGTGAGTGCTATACTTGAACTCTTGTTTGGTATGAGCGAGAAGAATTGAGGTGCAGAAGTCCCTAACAGTGTGCAGTAGCAGGTGCCAAAGTGTCTATGAGTTTACAGTATCAAATGATGAAGTGTTTATGAGTGGACAGTAGTCAGGGGGAAACATCCTTTACAACAAAACTTTTACAAGGCAGTGCTTTTACAAAGCAGGTTTTACAACGAAAACCTTTACAACGCATTGCGCTGGGGGGCGCTTAGGATAGGGAATAGATTTAATTTACTATCCAACACCTTCCCTAGTGTCCACGTGGACTGGAGTTGGATTAGTAAATTAAACTATTCACTACCTACATCCGTAGTCAGGTGTTGAGGTGCGTATGTGTGTGCAGCAGTCAGGTGCAAAAGTATCTATGAGTGAGCTGTAGTCAGGTGCAGAAGTGCCTATGTGTAGAATGCAGTCAGGTGCATAAGTACCTGAGTGGGCAGCAGTCAGGTGCAGATGTGTCTATGAGTGGGAAAGTGGCAGAAACAGGTGCAGTAGTACCTGTGAGTGTGCAGTATCAGGTGCTGAAGTGTACCCGGGGGGCAGCGGTAGAGGTGCCTATGTGTGGGGCCTGGGAAACATCATATACAACAAAACTTTTAGAACGCAGTGCTTTTACAACGCAGGTTTTACAATGAAAACCATTACAACGCATTGCGCTGGGAGGTGCTCTAGGATAGGGAATAGATTTAATTTACTATCCAACACCTTTGCTAGTGTCCACGGGGACTGGAGTTGGATTAGTAAATTAAACTATTCACCATCCAGCACCCCAAAGCGCTATGCGTTGTAAAGGTTTGCGTTGTAAAAACTGCGTTGTAACATCATGCGTGGTAAAAGCATGCGTTGTAACGTCATACATCCATGAGGACCAGTCAGATGCAGAAGTGCCTATGTGTGTGCAGGAGTCAGATGCAGAAGTGCCTATGAGTGTGCAGGAGTCAGGTGCAGAAGTGCCTCTGAGTGTGCAGAAGTCAGGTGCAGAATGGTTAGGAGCCTGCAATAATCATTTGCCGAAGTGGCTATGAATGTGAAATAGTGAAGTGCAAAGGTGCCCATGAGTGAGCACTCGCAGTTGCAGTAGTGCAGTAGTCAGTTGCAGAAGTGCCTATGAGAGGGAAGTATTCAGATGCAAAGGTTCCTATGAAGGAGCAGAAATATCTATGAGTGTGTAGTAGCAAGTGTAGTTGTGTCTATGTCTGTGCAGTAGTCAAGTGCAGGAGTAGCTATAGATATACAGTAGTCAGATGCAGAAGCGCCTATGACTGTGCAGCAGTCAGGTACAGAAGTGTCTATGACTGTGCAGCAGTCAGGTACAGTAGTGCCTATGAGTGTGCAAAGCCAGTTGTAGAAGTGCATATGTGTGTGCATGTGAAAGGTGCAGAAATGCAGATGATTGGGCAGTAACAGGTGCAGAAGTGCATATAAATATTCAGTAGTCTGGTGCAGAAATACCTATGAGTGTGAATCAATGAATTGCCTGTGACTGTGAGAGGGGCGTAGTCTGGTGCAGAACTGCCTCTGAGAAGGAATTAGTCAGGTGCAGAGGTGCCTATGAGTGTACAATATCAAATGAAGAGGTGTTTAAGAGTGTGCATCAGTCAGGTGCAGAGGTGCCTATGTATGGGCAGCTTTCAGGTGCAGAAATGTCCATCAGTGTGAGGTAGTAGGTGAAGACGTGCCTATGAGCGTGCAGCAGTGAGGTGAAGAAATGCTTATGAGCCTGCAGTGGTCAGGAGCAGATGTGCATATGAGGGTGCAGCAGTCAGGTGCAGAGGTGCCTATGAGTGTGTAGTGGTCAGGTGCAGAAGTGCCTATTAGTGTGCAGTAGTGCGGTGCAGGAGTGAAGATGAATGGGCAGTAGCAGGTGTAGACGTTCCTAAGAGTGCACAGTAGCAGGTGTAGAAGTATCTACGAGTGTGCAGTAGCAATTCTAGAAGTGACTATGAGTCTACAGCAGTCAGGTGCAGAAGTGCCTATTATTGTGCAGCAGTCTGGTGCAGAAGTGTTCATGAGTGGGCAGTGGCAAGTGTAGCAGTGTCTGTGAGTGTGCAGTAGGCCCGGTGCAGAAGTGTGTATGAGTTTGCAGTAGCAGGTGCAGAAGTGCCTATGAGTGTTCAGTAGACAGATGCAAAAGTGCCTACAAGTGGGAAGTAGCAGGTGCGGAAGAGCCTCTGAGTGTGCGGTAATCAGGTGCTGAAGTGTTTGTGAGTGGGCAGCAGTCATGTGCAGATGTTCATTTTGGATACCATCATTCACACGCAGTTATGTGCTGTAGTATTGACATTTTTTGTACCTGTTTGATAAGGATTTTTTGTATATGTTTACATAGTAATGTTTGCACTTGTTTGTATAGGAATGCTCAGACATTTTACATAGTAATGTTAACATGTGTGTTAATGCATAGGAATGTCCAGACATGTGCATAGGAATGTTTACATGTTTCTATAGGAAAGTTTGCAAGCATTACAGATGAATCTTCAAGCATCTTTGTACAGGAATGTTTACATGTTTCCATAGGAATGTTTGCATGATTTGTTATTGGAATGTTCAAACATGTTTGTATAGGAATGTTTACATGTTTGCATGGGAAATGTGTACATACGCATGTTTGCACGTATTTGCATATGAATGCATGTGCATATTTCCATAGAAACATTTGTAAAAGTTTGCATTCCAATTTTCAGATATGTTTGGATAGGAATGTTTGCATGGGTTTGCAGAGGAATGTTCAGACATGTTTTATAAGAATGTTTTACAAGTTTGCAATATGATGTTTGCATAGGAATGTTTACATCGGAATGCGTTCACTCATTTGCATAAGACATGTTTGCAACAGAATGTTCACATGTTTGCATAGAAATGTTTGCATATGAAGATTTGCACATATATGCATGTTTGTACCTTTGCACTCTCTCAAGCTAAGGCATCTCCAAAAACAATGATCATACCATTAATTACCACAGACTTGGCCCTTTCGAAATTTAGACAAGAACTAATGAAAAAAGCTCCTATGCTCCTATTTCCCACATCAATCAGGATTTCTAAAGAATGGCAAATCACCTGTGAGGGTCTTAAGGTGCTGTTGTTGCTAGCTGCTTCGCTCTACTCTGTTTATTTAAACAGCCTTGTCTTGAGTCCTTTTCAGGATTCCTGGAACAACGCAGCATTCCTGAAGTGGAGGGGAAGGCCATTCCAGGCTTTAACTGCCCAGTGAGATAAGGAGCATCCTCCGCTGTTAGATTGGATCCAAGGGTGGGGTGTCTGCGAGGAAAGGGATGTGGATTGCACGTGTCTGGTTGGTTGGTAAAAGGTCATTAGTTTGTTCATGTATTCTGGTACTTCAATATGTGGGGCTTTGTATGTGTGGGTAAGCATCTTAGACTAGCATCTCTTCTGGATCGGTAGCCATTATAGATGCTTGAGGTGTGGGGGAATGTGAGTGCATCTGGGGAAGTCAAGGATGAGTTTTGCCACTACGTTTTCTTTTGTCTGTAGTGTATTTACGAGACGGGTAGTGGTTCCTGTGTAAAGAGTGTTACAGTAGTCCAGCCTGCTGGTGACGAGGGCTTGAGTGCGGGTCTTCCCGGTGTCAATTGAGAGATACCTGAAGATATTACAGAGCATGCATAGGGTGTGGAAGTATGGATGAGACTGTATTTACCTGTTTCTGCATAGGTAACTTTCTGCCCCAGATGTTGGTCGTTTGGTCTGTCGGGGTAGGGGAAAGGCAGAGTCCAGCAGGGCACCAAGAGTCATTCATTACATAGCAAAATGTTATTCCCAAAGATGAGGACTTCCGTTTGGTCTGAGTTGGGTTTGAGGCAGTTATCCTTCATCCAGTTGGCGTCATTCTTCATATATATCAAGAGGGAGGGACTCATAATACATCTGTGGATGTAGGTTCAGGTGATGGTCTTCTGACAGCAATGGGATGAGATAGTTGTCATCAAATAGAAAGATGATGTTGTGTCCATGCAATCCGATGGTGTTGGTCAGGGGGTCATGCATGTGTTGAAGAGGGTAAAGCTGAGAGTGATCCTTGTGGATGCCACAGATGATCTCCTTGCGATCTGAGGTGAATAATGGAAGACAGATTCTCTGGGTTCTTCAGGTGAGGTATGAGGTGATCTATTTAAGGGCCTCTCCCTGGATTCCGATTTGGTGGTGTCTGTGGTATCTGTTGATCAATTTGTGGTGGGAGATGCCCCTGTGTCAAAGGTGGCTGACAGGTCCGGGAGGATGAAGTCTGTTTTGCCGTGGTCTAGGAGGGCTCTGATGTTGTTGGCGGCTGCTGCTATCAGGGCTGTCTCGGTGCTGCAGTTGGCTCGAAGTCCGGATTGAGAGGGGTCCATTAGGTTGTGGTGTTACAAGTGGTTGGTTCAGTTGCTGGTTGATGCCTTTTTGATAACCTTCATCAGAGAGGAGAGCAGGGAGATGGCCAGTGTTTCACTGGATCTTCTGGGAAAGCAGATGGTTTCTTCAGGAAGGCCTCACTTCAGCATGTTTCCAGTCCTCATGGAAGGAGGCATTGTTGATGGAGGTGCTCAGGACTTCCTTAAGCTTGTCACTAATCATCCTGCAACCGAGGCTGACAATGTGGTGGGGACATTTGTCTGTGGGTGCTCCAGAGTGTAGGGAGCTCATGATAGTGATTGAGTGAAAGGGTCCCAACGGGTGAGCAGGTGTTTGGGGTTTTTGTTCATGGGTGTGAGTATGAGAAGGCTAATGCTGTTGGCAGTGGGGTTTGGGGTTTGAAGTTTTTGTAAATGGCGATATTTTGTCATTAATAATGTCCACCAGGATTTCACATAGTTCTTGGAAGGAAGTGATGTCGTACCTGTCGCAGGGATTCCGTTCTCATACAGAACTGTGCATAGAGACTTGGAACCTCAGTGAATTAGGGTGTGCCAAAACTAACCTTAGTACCCAAAATCCCCTAACAGACTAGCAGCAGCGTCTCATTGGTTCTTACAAACTCCCAATGCTTAGACAAACCAGAACATGGACTTAGAACATCTCAGGTAACGTGGAACACATGAACACTCTTTCGTTATACAATCAGTTCAATCCAGAACAAGGAGTAAATGAGGACGCGTGCACATTTGAAATGTTTATTTTCTAATGCAGGGTTCTCAAGCGCAGTATCTTAGCTAATACAAGCAAACATATTATAAGAAACAAAGTAATCAGCATAGTTACTAGTCCATGGTATATAAAGGGTGAAAGCATGTTAAAATGCTAGAGGGAAGAAGGCTAAAAGACACCTAATTCTCACCCTCCCTTGCTAGTATATTATATTATATCTAAGAAGGTCTCTTTGGGTTTTAGCAGGGCGGCCCCATACCTCACATCCTAGTGGTAAGGGATCACATCATCTTCCACCAGCTCTCTGCATGCGAAGCAGCATCAAGTGTGTGTGTATGCTCTGTGCAAAGCAATATAAAACGCGCATGTATGTCATGTCTAGAACGTGCGAAGATCAGACCTCACAACAACCACTGTGTAGAGATATCCTTGAAGGCCTCGGCACTCACTGTACTCACTGTACACAGTTCACCAAGCAAAGCTGATATCAGAGCAACAGCATATTATTCTCATGTGAAGCAAAACATTCTACTAGGCTCAAAGCTAAAATAACAAGTATGTGCCGTGTGCAGAAGCAGCAGAAAGGTAAAATGGCGTTTAAACTCCTAATAAGCTCATGCTAACTTAACACAGTATGTAGGCAAAGCATATCTATATGAAACCCTCCCTTGATCCAAGCACGGATAAGATAAGATAAGATAAGATAAGATAAGATAAGATAAGGGGCTCATTTTGAAATTTAGAGTTCAAGAACGATAGTCAGTTAAAATTTGAGTACGTGAGAAAATAAAATGTTGTCACCCAAAAAAACAAAATCTCACAATCATGACAATTTAGTGTTCGTCGTAATCATAGTCAATAGGTCCGGGGCATAAAAAAGTTTCTCATTGCTCCAAAAAAAATAATAAAAAATGTTCAATGTCAATAAAGGCATCGATAGACTAATACTGAATATGCAAAATAAGCAGCAACAGTTTCCAAAAGGAAGTCACTGTTCTCATCCGAAAATAATTCAGCCATCCAATTCAATAGCAGGAAAGAACATACATGCTCTTCAATTACCCGAGCCTCTAGCACCATCAGAGGACAACTCTGTGGGTTCTCGATGAAGCTGTGTGCCAAGAAGTCTTGCGCCCTGCGAATATATTCCAACGACCCAGTATTCCATGCATCGCTGCAAAGGCCATAATCCCTCCATCTGAACAAAGCAAATCATGAGCAACTAAGGAGCTCATGCTTTGATTAAAATCAACTTCAGGAGACACCACATTGCAGAGACACAATTCCAGGGCCCAGTCGTAATCGCAACTTAGGCAATGAAAGACAGGCTGGACACATGTAAAACAGGAATCTCAAAACAATAATCCATAAGCTGCACTTAAGGTGGCGAGCGGCAGCGCCCCATAGTATTCAAGCATCCTGTTGTGAAACAGTGCCAGCTGCGACAGCTTGTCTTGGAACACAGGATGTGCATCCATTTTGAATTAAACAAAACAGCAAAAGTATGCCTGCAGTCAGCGCCAGTAAAACGGGAAATCCACCAAATAGGCTGGAAAAGATCGAAAGGAAGAAAGCAGGAATGACCCCAAATATATTTTGAAATGAAGTCACAAGACCGCTGTTTACTACTTTAAAAAAGTGCGCCAGCCCCATTGTGGAGGATGCGTTAAAGATTGTGTGAATTAGTTCACCGAAATGCAAAGGTAGGTCAGTATTTAATAAAGCATGCACCTCTGTGTGGGTGTTAGCTACGTGAAGGACAAATCTTTCACGAGCAGATGTGAGGGCAACTTCTTTTTGGGACAATAGTGCTCTTATGCAACTCATCTTATTGAACTCTGCTTTCAAGGTCGGAATCCTCGGCCAGATGGAAACATCCAGCTTCCTATGCCTGGGTGGATACATCACATTCTTTCAGCAAACTACACACTCACTGACGGTAACGACATAAGCAATGCCTTTTATTTACCCACAGCAATCCTCATTGTTCAATAGTAAATAACTCCCATTTGCCAGTAATGTGAATGTGGGAACGATAGCGGGCACGCGGGTACCTTTCAAAACACAGGCTAAATTAGGCTCTTCTTGATTCCAAGAGCCGTGTAATTGAATATGTCAACACATTAATGAGTGATCCGGTGTTTCAGTGCATTCTTCACCTTTCAGATAAACTTCCTTGCACTCCCTAAGGCATCTGTATGTAAAAGGAAGCGACCAGGCTTCACGGAGATAGGAGCTACCAAGAGGCTCATACCTACAATGGCAAAATACTTCATACAGTTTTTAAATTAGAAAAGAGCAAATGGAAGAGTTATTAATCCATGGATAAGCCACATTGCAGTAGTGGCCTCTGCCACAGAAAATGGTAAGGACTCCAATCGTTCAATGTGTAACATGGAAAAAGATGCATCCTTCATTGAAAGTAAACGTTGCTTATCAGTCAAATTAAACGGGGCAAATAGAGAAGATGTATTCATGTAATGCCATGGCACTTTTCCGGCCTTAAGCGTCTGCAGGCTATAAGCAAACTGCATAACCGTACGCAATAGATTTTGACCATGGTATAAAACAGACACTTCATCTTGCACAATATCAATTACAGATGACACAATATTGTCCAACGTGTAAATGCGGAAAGAAAGCGTGTTAATGCTATTATCAACAACTGCTAACACTTTTTCTAAATTAGCTTGATCTATAGCTCTAAGGCGCGTAGCCGCCTCAATCTGTGATGTGTTCCAGAGCTCGTTATAAACAGAATATGTCCATCTTTTAGATTTACCTTTAGCCGGGCCTTTTATGAAATAATTCAAATCAACATCGTCAGTCATCTTAGATAAATGCAGTTTAACTGACGCCAAGGTAGAATGTTTGAGCCAATTCTGACATAATTTGCCTACTGAATAGGTAGTTACAGAATGGTCACTCTCGAACCGGGAACCGACTCTGATCTGTGTACAGCCTTCAGCCAAACCCAGAAAACGATGTTGGCACGAGTCAGCACTTCTGTGCCAGAGCAACCAACCATTGGGATCCAAACTGGATATGTTAAAGAATGAATTTTTTTGCTCATTATCTATCTCTCTATTTGTCTAGATCTATATTTTGTGTTCTTTTCAACTTTTTGTTACTTTAAAAACTATTTTTTTATTTAGCTCTCTCTTTTACTTTATTTATTTTTTTCCACCTATTCTTTTCTTCTTTTAGCCAGGACCACGGCAAAGGGAGCCGGCAAGTCAAAGGGGAAGGGTCCGCACCCCGGAGCCGGCTCTTTTGCGGGCGATTAAGGGGAGTGGATGTAGTGGCCAGGGAGGTTTCTACCGCGGTGGAGGTGGCCACCATGATATTTTTTGTTCAGCGCCACCTCCCTAAGACTGTGGCAGCAGGGGGCAGGCACGGTCAAGGGTATGGCCTCCGGGAGCGTCTGCAGCGGTGGGATAAGGTGTGCTGGGCCATGCAGAGGGAGTCGGGGGTACGGCGCACCTACGACCAAGCGACGCACCGGTGGGCTGATGTCCTCGACCGGGAGCAGGACCTGCTCCACCTGCTAGGTGTGGAGATCCCTGGCCTTGGTGAGTAGCTATTTAATAACTACTTTGTATTCTTCTGCTCTGTGTTATATTGCTAATATATGTTTTTCCCGAAGAGCAAGAATGCTGCTGATTCGATTACATTGCAGGTACATTGCAGGTAAAATAGTGTTTTAATAGCTTCTGTGATTGCAGGTGCTCCCCTCCTCAGTGGCGTTGCTACTATGCTTAATTGTTTGCAACTTTGTGCTCATTTGGCCTGAGAATATGTATGAGTGTAGTACTTTACAGAAAAGCGTAATGCTAGAGAGACTAGAGGCTCAAGTCTAGTCCTTCCGTTGTACTCCTGCTGCCACTAAGAAGAAGCGATAGTGATGGATTGATAGGTTGAGTATATTATGACTTGTTATTAGTAGTAGGACATTTTTTAGTGCTCTGCAATCATGATGACGAACTGTGTCTGTCATGTGGCGTGCTGTTGAGTGCTGGTAGTCGTAGTAAAACCTTTTTGTTGTTGGTTTAGTTAGTGATTTACATAACTTTCCAGGTAGACGGTCCGTGAAGCCAGCAATACTGTACTAGTAGTATCCTCCTATTTGACCAGATCAGATAGGTTAATACATATAGTGCAATTGTTGCTAATTTCTTTCCCCGCCATAATTTTAGATTGTGGTCAAAGAAATCAATTATTTCATAAAAACAATCATCCATATTGTGTTTCTTTATTTCATGATCAGCAGCACCTCACAGGGGCAAGGGGACTAGCACCATTGAGACTCCGGTTGAAGAAGGTGGACAGTCACAGGATCGGTCCCTTGCAGGTTCTTCTGCTGGCCCCAGTAAGTTGTTCGATTGGTATATTAATACTTATACTTCCCTAACTTTTACAGCTCCTATTCATTACAAACTGTTTCCTAATTCTATTTTTTACAAAATAGTCTATGATATTCTTCTAAACTAGACTACTTTCTACATTCTTATCCTGCCTCTACCATCACTCTCTGTGCTACTATTATTTACGATAATGAGTCGGTTTGTGTACGTAGCTCAGCTTGCTCAGTCGGCAAACGGTGTTCAACAAAACTCTGATTTGAATTTGAATTTTAAAATATTTATAAAGCGCACGTTCACTGTGCAGTTTCTTGGCGCTAGAGGATTCCTGGGCTGGGGAGGACACAGGGAGCTATAGGCTAAAAGCTTGTTGGAACAGGAAAGTCTTGAGGGCTCTGCGGAACTCAATGTAGGAAGGAGAGAATCTGACCGGGGCGGGAGAGAGTTCCAGAAGGTGGGCGCAAGAACCGAGAATTTCTGGCATCCCGATCTTTTTTTCTTGAAGCGGGGGATAACTAGTAGAGATTTAGAAGAAGAACGTAATGCTCTAGCGGGGCAGTAATTGGTGATGGTGGAGTTAATAAAAGACGGGGGCAGTTCCCGTCCGAGCTTGAAAAGTGAGGCAGCAGAGTTTGAAAAGGGCACGTTGTTTGATGGGAAGCCAGTGAAGGGCAAAAAGAAGGGGTGAGGAGTGATGATAATTAGATAGGCCATGTACCAGACGGGCAGCCTGGTTCTGCACCAGCTGGAGGCGCTGAAGTGCGTAGGCGGGGGCACCATTGTAAATAATGTTCCCGTAATCGATCTTAGATAAGATCATGGCCATTACGATCAGTTTGAGTGCAGAGGGGGAAAAAATAGGGATACTTTCCTAATAATACGCAGGGAGAAAAAACAAGAGAAAACAACAGAACTAATGTGAGAGTGAAGTGTCAGATGCTGATTGAGAATGATACCAAGGGTTTTGACTGAAGAAGAGGGGGTAGGAGGAGAACCAAGGGAAGGGGGCCAAAAGGAAGAAGACCAGGTGTTGCCACTGCCTCCAGTCAAGATCAGCTCTGTTTTATCCCGGTTGAGTTTGAGATGTATTGCATTCATCCAATCCCGGATAAACAGCATGACGGACTGGAAGCTAGCGGCGCCTGATAGGGGGGGAAGAAAAATTAAAAATAAGTTGGAGGTCATCAGCATAGTTGTAGATTGTGACCTCCAATTGTTGCAGTGCAAAAATAAGAGGAAAAATATACAGGTTGAATGAAAGAGGGGAAAGGGAAGAACCCTGGGGGACGCCACAATTCACCCTGAGGGGCGGGGCGGAGAATTCAGCAAGGTGGACTGCCTGAGTGCGGTCAGTCAGGAAGGAACTTATCCAGGTCAGTACCCGCTCCCCCATGCCCGCCGCCTTGACACGGGACAAAAGGATGGAATGTTCCACCGTGTCAAATGCAGCGGACAGGTCTAGGAGGACCAGGGCCTGAGGAGTGTTGGTGTCAAGTCCCTCCCTGAGTTGGTCCATGACCGAGATAACCACCTTCTCAGTGCCCGCCTGACAGGGTGCAAGATAATTACTGTCCTCTACAAAAGAGCTGAGCACCTGGGTGACGTGGGACTCAGCTACCTTTCCCAGGTAAGGGAGAAGGGATATAGGGCGATAGTTTGCCGGAGAGGATGGGTCAGCGCCCGTTTTTTTTAGTATGGGAAGAATTGTGGCAGTTTTGAAAAGAGGAGGGACTGAACCGAGCATGAGGCAGTTATTCAGAAGGGTGAGGGCGGGGGCTGAGCATTCAGTGAAAATCTGACAGAGAATGCGTGCCGGGCAGATGTCAGCTGGGGAGCCCGACTTAACACGCTTCAGTAAAGGGAGCAGAGATTCTCTAGTCAGTATAGGAACGGTGGTGAGGGACCGGTTATTATCAGGTGGCTGCGGGTAAGTGAAGGTGGGCGGGGGGGAAGGGATGTTGGCTTTGATGCGAACTATTTTTTCAATGAAAAACTCGTTGAGCGAGTTGCATAGGGCCTGGGAGGGGGGAATCTTGGGTAAAGATCTGTCTGATGATGCCAGCTCGTGGACGGTGGAAAAAATCTCACGAGGCTGGCTTTCTGCTGCTAAGATGCGGCCAGAAAAGTATTCTGTTTTAGCTGTCAGGATGGCCTGTTTATATTCACTAAGTTTGGTGATGAAGAATTGTCTACGGGACGGGCAGTAGGCCCTTCTCCAAGCTCGTTCAGCCTGCCGCAGCTCTAATTTCTTGGCTTTAAGGCCAGGATTGAACCACTTGTTGGCATTGTGGGTGTGGTTGATGGTAATCCGCTTCAGGGGAGCCACTGGGTCGCAGGCTTTGGTGAGCCAGTGGTCCAGAATGGCAGCCTGGGAGTGTGGAGCTAGGCCCGATAGATCTGGGCAGGTGGCAACTAGGGAGTTACACAGGGATGGAATGTCGACTTGAGTCCAGTTCCTTGCCCAGGTGTTTTTTTTTGGGGGGGGGATGTTATTTTATGACTCAAATCCAAGGAAAAGGCGAGCAAAGAGTGATCCGACCATGGGCAAGGCGAAATGGTGGGAATGGAGGTCGGGATGTTTAATGACCAGATCTGGTCGAGGATGTGGCCCCTAGTATGGGTGGGGCCATGAACATACTGAGTGAAATTGAGGCTGAGAAGCAGTTGGGTAAAGTCTTTGGAAATAGTGTCCTCAGCCGGGTCAGTGGGCCAGAAATTAAAATCTCCCAGAACGAGGACAGCGGCATTATTGACCACTAAGGTGGCCAGTAAATCCTGGAGGGCAGAAAGAAAGCCAGGAATCGGCTGGGGTGGTCGGTACATTAATACGCAAGTGATAGGAGTCTTAAAGGAGGTTGAACGTACTACGAGGCAGTCGGCTGCTGGCAGCCTGGGCGATGGTAGTATCTGAAAATGGAGTTCCTTACGGGCAATCAGAGCTACGCCGCCACCTGCTCTCTCCTCAGGGCGGTCTGCACGAAGCATAGAGTAGTGATCAGCAATAGCACTAGGCACCGAGTGCAGTCATCTGGGTTGCCCTTGCTGTCTATTCCAGTCTTCTTAATATAAGTGCTTTGACAATTTTCAACAACAAAATGTCAATGTTTACACCAAGAAAAAGGTAGCAGTTTCCTTTTTGATTCGCTAGTAGCACATACCATACCGCTAGTGTTTCAGGGACTATTCTGCACATAAAGAAGTATGGACAGGAGAAATAGGACATTATTGATGATAGGTGCAGTTCGACTTTCCACATACCTGAGTCCGAACAGAAGTTGAACCCCCAATCCCCTGACCGAATATCTAGTGTGTCTGACCAATGATTTTACGACCTAGAAGAACAGAAGAAGACTTCTGCCGAGTCCCAGCCTATCTGAGTCACTGAAACATTACTGCCAAGTGCAGTAGTTCAAACCCTTCCGCTCACTCACTCGTGAACAAAAACCACACAGTGTTTGTTAGTTTTAAAGTTGTATTTTCAATTAAGAAATGAAAAAATAATTTCTTTATTTTTAATAGCATAGTATTCTGAGCGAGCACTGCTGATAGATGACGTTAAAGTTTAAACAACATTACCATGAATCAAATTACTTTAACGTACTAGTTAACAGACAGATGAAATTATTAAAATAACTGTGCGGGAGCCCCCACCTTCTTTAAAGTACTTAAAGTACTGCTGGTGATGACTTACTAGTAGTTGGTGAATCATCCTGTTGGCAGAAGGGTAATGGAATCTTCTTTCTGAAATTAGAAAAATGGTTCACGTTAAGCAAGCATTCATCAGTTGTCCTAAGAAGTGTAGCATTTAATGGAATAAGCGTATAAAAAGTTAACACCCTCCCCAAAACCGTTACTTTTTTTCAATCCCAGTAATAAAAAATGTGTTATGTAACATTTGCTTCCATTACGAGACGAAATAGGGGGTTGTGTATGACATCTGAAAATATGACATGTTTTTTCTAGATGTCACAACATCTGATGTGGCACAGATGACAACCAGTGCCGGGGCCAGCAGTGCAGAGGGGTCCACTCTAGGGGCGGATGAGGCGGTGTCACCAGGAGGAGCTGGGGGGAAGGCTCAGCGGCGGCGGACGGTGGTAAGTTATTATACTCCTTACTTAATGAAATTTTTGAGTAGGCTCGCAAAGGAGTGTATGATGTACTGTACAGTACACAGTGCACTAGTACAAGTACACTGTACTGTTAAGAACAGTTACTAATTTAGAACTACTTTTTTGGCAATCACGGAGAAGACAGTCAACCTTGACTTGTAATTGCATTTGCGGCGGTACTTCTCGTGTAAGCAATGGCCCCCTCTGTTTGACTTCAACATAGCTGGCAAAATTTTATCGTGAAGCCAAGTCATATTAGATGTACTTTAGGGATGTGAAGAACGAAAAGTGAAAGAAGGGTGAAACGAAGGACGAGCGAGTCTTAACATTTATGACTGTAAAGAATGGTGTTTTTCAATGCAAGTCAAGAGAAGAAGACAGTGGTTTCCAAAATATAATGAAAAGGGTGTTAGTTGGTTGTTGAGAAAAAGAAAACTTTGTACATTTGAGACATTAAGAAGAATGATAGACGTACTTTGGAAGCCTGGATGTTATCTTCTTTTTCCTCATCTATAGCAGAGGTGTATGATGTAGTAGAGCAGATGCTGAGTGGATGAAGATTGTTACTTTGAACAGCATGTCCGTGCCAGAGTAGCAAAGCTGAGGAAATCCAAATACTAGAATTTGTGATTGTTCACAAATACTCCCTGCCTTGACTAATAGTACAGTACTTTACTTTGCAAGCACAGCATCTATTGTGTATGTATTGTATAGTTGACAACATTATATCAAGTCAAGTCCCTTCCTCCGGCAATTATGGGTACCACACTCACTCCTTATGTTAATAATTTTATTTCAGCTGTGTCATAGGTGGACTATCGCTGTAGTTCACTCAATCTAGCAAAACAAAGCACCTAAAGTAATCCATCACATAACCAAAGATCATGTGATCGGCAGGAAAATTATATATGATCAGAATTGAATAATCTTCATTCTTCTTTTGTAGTAGTCAAGGCCCGGGGGGGCAGTTCGAGAGGTATCATTACATTGAGCAGTAGCCCTTGATGTAACCGTGTATGGCCAGTGGCAGTGCCTCCCCTACAGAAAAGTAAGAGCTTCCTATCCCCACCTGCATGTACTGCTTACAGTACTGTGAGTCTGCTTCATCATGGCTTGTGTCTGTTTTTCTTGAGTGCTAGCTTAGTGAGCTGCCATGCCGGCTACCACAAGTTCACGTACCAGTAATTTCTTTTGCAAAACAAGAGAAAAAAACAAAAGACTTTTTTTAGTACTCTCTGACTATGTATTTAGTAGTGAGTCCATCCATAGTCCTGCTAGTGAAATTCCTGAAACTCCCAGTAATGTCACAGGCCTACAAAGACGGCGGAAAGATACGTGCCAAAATGTTATACTGTTTTTGCTACTTGCTGGTGTTACTGAGAGTCAACTTTCCATTGAATTATTTTGACTTTATGTTAAAGACTATTGGCTACAGTATTTTTCTTTCTTTCTTCATATAGATGCTTGCTACTCTGAAAAAGCTCACCAGAAAGGAAATGGCTTTCCGGGCCAGGGCCCGTAAGCTGGAGGCTATTTGTGGCAAGTATCGGCGGCTGTGGGCTCGGGAGCCGGAGGAGGAGACAGAAAACACTGCATCCTCCTCCAGTGCCCCCGGGTCCACCAGCCAGAAGCCTCCAGCCAAACGGAGCCGTGGCCCGACATTCACCCGCCGCCGCCGCGCAGCAGCAAAAGATTCAGCTGCGCCCCCCAAGCCTGGATGGTACGTCAGTGCCGCCTCTGTAAAAGAGTGGACTACCTGGAGCGGTTGGTCGAAAAACATCAGCGCCAGCTCCAGGACCTTCGCAAAGAGCTGCGGGACGTGCAGGAACAGCTGTCCACACAACGCCACCGGAGGAAGTGCCTGTCCCTTGCCCCTTTTTTAAAGACTATTGGGGGGGTGGGAATTGGGTATTTGGGAAAGGGGACTTTTGGACATTGGTTGGGGTTAGGCAGGGGGGTAAGTTGAGTTAATTTATTTTATTTTTTGACTACATTAATATATTTCTTAATAATTATTTTTAATACCAAAACATAGTATACATGTTCATGTTATTTTGTGTGGGGGTGGGCGGTGGTTACTGGATGTTTGGTTTCTTCCAACTTACCAGCATGAATGAAACATCTAGTCCTGAAATGTACCAACGTGCCAGTAACCGAGTTAGTGAATTCAGTAGCCCTACTAGTACTTTACTAGTAGTACTGGCAGTCTCTGCTCTCCTCCCAGTCCTATCCCATTATTCTACCTCTCCAAAATGCTTATCTTACCTGTGATTCGTGTTTGCGAATATTGGTAGCCACAGGGCTGCCTGCATGGCAAATGGTGATTAAGGTTGATTGTTGACTTGAATCCTCGACGGATGAAATATCATTGTTGTGCTGGTAGTAGTAGTGGTACACACTGGCAGTAGCAGCATATGTAAAAAAAATGAAACATTGAGTGGCCTGAGCGTAGCATTAGAAACAGTACGATAGATAGTACACTACATAACAGTGCCATAAATTGTAGCCTAAGCTGTGCTAAAGTATTCTAAATATAAGTACTAGTTTCGTGGACTATGGCTACTATAGGAAATATTATGAAGGCAAAGGATACTTAAACATAAGAATTAACCATTTGATTCGAGCATGATGTTTGATGCTCAATCCACGATGTTGTACATGAAATTCCATTTTCTAACATTTTTCTGTTGCTTAGACCTTATCCTCTCCTGCAAGTGTGTGGAATTTCTTGTTGTCATTTAGTCATACCTCAATGAATAACAACACAGCCCGGGGGTAGAGGGATTTTGGGGAAAAGTTTTGTGGAGAGAAGAAAAAAAACACTGCATGGACAAACAACAAATGAAGAGAAACAAATGTTTGGATTCATAGATATCCATAAATCTTTTAAGGGACATAACACCAGAAATTTCTTGTTGTCGGAAAGCCGGAGGTACTCTGTGCTCCCTTGCACTCTGTGGCATTTAAAAAGGTGATTGATTTAATAATCGCTTTTTTTTTTAAACTGTGTACAATATTTTATATAGTGCGTTTTTAATACCTGCCCTTGCCTCGAGACGAGATTACATCGCCGAGGCTCATCTACATCCCACCACGCCGCTATTACCAGGCGCTGGGAACCCCTGAGCATAACTTTAGGCGCCATTTTTGATTGGGAAGGCTGGCCGGATTGCTCGGCGCCCCTCCCGCCCTCCCTGGATACTTAAAGGCGAGGCCTTTCAGCCACCAGTGATTCTGCTGTTATTTCCCTCTGAGGCGGAAAGCCGGAGGTACTCTGTGCTCCCTTGCACTCTGTGGCATTTAAAAAGGTGATTGATTTAATAATCGCTTTTTTTTTAAAACTGTGTACAATATTTTATATAGTGCGTTTTTAATACCTGCCCTTACCTCGAGACTAGATTACATCGCCGAGGCTCATCTACATCCCACCATGCCGCTATTACCAGGCGCTGGGAACCCCTGAGCATAACTTTAGGCGCCATTTTTGATTGGGAAGGCTGGCCGGATTGCTCGGCGCCCCTCCCGCCCTCCCTGGATACTTAAGGGCGAGGCCTTTCAGCCACCAGTGATTCTGCTGTTATTTCCCTCTGAGGCGGAAAGCCGGAGGTACTCTGTGCTCCCTTGCACTCTGTGGCATTTAAAAAGGTGATTGATTTAATAATCGCTTTTTTTTTTAAAACTGTGTACAATATTTTATATAGTGCGTTTTTAATACCTGCCCTTACCTCGAGACGAGATTACATCGCCGAGGCTCATCTACATCCCACCACGCCGCTATTACCAGGCGCTGAGAACCCCTGAGCATAACTTTAGGCGCCATTTTTGATTGGGAAGGCTGGCCGGATTGCTCGGCGCACCTCCCGCCCTCCCTGGATACTTAAGGGCGAGGCCTTTCAGCCACCAGTGATTCTGCTGTTATTTCCCTCTGAGGCGGAAAGCCGGAGGTACTCTGTGCTCCCTTGCACTCTGTGGCATTTAAAAAGGTGATTGATTTAATAATCGCTTTTTTTTAAAACTGTGTACAATATTTTATATAGTGCGTTTTTAATACCTGCCCTTACCTCGAGACGAGATTACATCGCCGAGGCTCATCTACATCCCACCACGCCGCTATTACCAGGCGCTGGGAACCCCTGAGCATAACTTTAGTCGCCATTTTTGATTGGGAAGGCTGGCCGGATTGCTCGGCGCCCCTCCCACCCTCCTACGCCCCTTTTACCATGAATATAAGCAAGGGACTTACCCGACCGCGCAGCGGGCGGGCGCAGCGGGGGCGCCGGCGGCGCGCCGAAGGCGCGCCAAAGGCAAGCCCGTCTGCGCCCGTCCGTGCCTGGCCCGGGCCTAGGGCCACCCCCCCCTGGCTCTCACCCTCTGCCACAGGAGGTTATTACACCTCCCTCCAGCTTCGGCAGTTACGTCCTCCGATCCTTCAGGCTTGTACTATTTCAAATCCCTATTCCTTGCTTACCAGCCCGGTCTCACGCTGCTTGGGCTGTAAAGCCCCTATACCTTCTACCTATAACATGCCCCCCTGTAATATGAAATCTTACATTATTGCCCTCTCCAATGTCCGTTCAGCAGGTAAACATCGCCAGGACATCCACGAGCTGATCAGTGACCACAAAATAGACCTACTCTTCATAACTGAAACCTGGATGGATGAAGCGTCCAATCCTGACTTAGTGATTGCTGTACCTAGCGGGTTCGTTATATACAGACTGGACAGACAACTCAAGAAAAAAGGTGGTGGCATTGCCATTATTGCACGTGATACTTTTTCCGTCAGGACCAAAACGATCACCCGATCCTCTTGTGAAGCCCTAGAATTCGCCATCAATCTGTCCCCAACCTACACATTTAAGGGTATCCTTTTATACCGTCCTCCGGGGCCCAGGAATGAATTCATTTCAGATCTTAGATCTACATTGGAAGTATCCGCCCTTGACAACTCTCTCACGATCCTGGGTGATTTTAATTTTCATTTTAATTTACCAGAAAATCCAGATACGGCTACTCTTCTAGCAGATATGACCACATTTGGCCTTCACCCACTGGTTACATCTCCCACGCATGATGGTGGCCACACCTTGGATGGCATATTCACTAATACAGTGGGCCTACAAGTCACCCAAATACTTCCTCTGACCTGGACTGACCACCATCTTATTCTGGCATCATTGTCAGTACAGGATTCTCCTGCAGTCAAATCATGCCCTAACCCCCGCCAACCCTATTTGGCATGGGACGACATAGATACCTCTAGGTTAGAATCAAACCTCACCGATACCACCCCGTTGTTATCCACTGATCCCAACATTGCGATATCCCAATACTATGACTGGGTAAGCTCTGCAGCCTCGGAACTAGTTCAGACCAAACAACGATCCCGTAACAGATCTGCCCCGTCGGCCCCTTGGTACTCAGTTGAGCTACGTATCCAGAAGCAACAGTGCAGGAACAGCGAGAGGCACTGGCGGAAAGATTATACTGACGAAGCCAAATTCAAGTATAAAGATGCAATGGCCAAATACAAAATCTTAATCTGTGAGGCAAAGAAAAAATATTATTGTGAAAAAATAGAATTAGCCAAAAATTCTAGTAAACTATTGTATGAAACCACCAAACAGTTAGCTGGGTTTTCTTCTGACTTGACCCCTCCCCCTTCCCAATCTCTTTGCAACGACCTAGCGAATTTTTTCTTTAGTAAAGTCGAGGACATTTACCGAGTCTTCGCAAATAATGCAATTACCCTTCCTACTTCTCCCCCTTCACATAATGGTCCCAACTTCCTGCAGTTCACAGAAGTAGGTCCCCCTCAGGTACGGAATATCATATCATCCATTAAATCAGGCTCTGCCTCGGACCCATGTCCCTTGAAAATCCTACGCCCGATTATTGAAACAGTTCTTCCGTCCATGACCGCGATCTGCAATTCTATGTTCTGCACGGGCATTTACCCAGAGTTTTTAAAAAAGACCCTCGTAAAACCCCTCCTTAAAAAACGCAACCTCGACAAGGATGAACCTAAAAGTTATCGTCCTATCGCTAGTCTCCCACTCCTAGCGAAAGTAGTTGAAAAAATCATGAACCTTCAACTATCCTCCTTTGTCGAGGAAAATAGGTTACTGGATGAATCACAGTTCGGCTTCCGCCAATTCCACGGAACAGAGACTGCCCTGGTTAAGGCAGCGGATGATATTAGATCTATCCGGGATGAAGGAGGAACAGCAGTTCTTATTCTGCTGGACCTATCGGCAGCCTTCGACACGGTCGACCATGTCCGAGGGAACGCCAGAGGACTTATCGCTTCATTTCTGGCGGGAAGGTCCCAGGTCGTTACCATCGGACCTTTCAAATCATCTCCTCTGTCACTGCCATGCGGAGTTCCTCAAGGCTCATCCCTTAGTCCGACTTTATTTAACATTTATGTGTCGGACCTTGCCAGAGTCATCAAGGCACATGGGATGAGCCTTACCTCCTATGCAGATGACACCCAGTTGGTCCTAGCAGTCAAGAACGATGGGCCTAAGATTGCCAGTAATTTCAATCAAGGCATGCAGGCAATTGGGAGCTGGATGGCTGCCAATTGCTTGAAACTAAATTCTGACAAATCAGAAGTTGTCATTTTTGGCAAATTATCCCCGGAATGGCCCTCACTCTGGGCCAGCCCCCGGATCCGATCGACAAGGTGAGGAACTTAGGGGTGCAAACCACTTGCAATCACAATTACACATTCCCAGGATTGCTCCCAGACCACTGAACCCAGTTGCAAAATGTAGAACACCCCCAAGTAGCCCCCATAAAAAATGCAAAAGTGCTAACGCTAACTCCAAATCGTGCCAAAAAGCACTCTGCAACTAGGCCCAAACCCCCCTTTTCCACCATGGATTTTCTTCAAAACACCTGCATTCAAAATTAGACATTACCAGTAGTGCTCCCAGACCCCTGAACCAATTCGCAGAAATCTAGAACACTCCCAAGTAGCCCCCTAAAAACATGCGATACTGCTTCCAGGTTGAACCCTAACTTCAAATTGTGCCAAAACCCACTCTGCAACTATGCCCACACACCTCTTTTCCACCATGGATTTTCTTCAAACCACTTGCAATCAACATTAGACTATCGCAGCAGTGCTCTCAGACCCCCAGACCCCCCCAAAAAACCTAGAATCCCCCCAAACAGCCCACCAAAAACAAGCAAGTGAGCAAAAACTGAAAAACATTTTCACCATGGATTTTATCCAAAACACTTGCTTCCGATATTAGACTTTCCCAGCAGTGCCCCCAGGCCCCTCAAACCACCCGCAAAAAACTAGAACACCCCAAAACAGGCCAAAAGCAAACATGGAAAATGTGACACTTAGAAAATTTGCGGCCTACCAGTCAAAATCACTCCAAACGCACTCTGCAGCTAGGCCCTAACTCCCCTTTCCCACAATGGATTTTCTTCAAAACACTTGCAATCAACATTAGACTATCCCAGCAGTGCTCCCAGACCCCCCCAAAAACCTAGAACCCCTCCAAACAGCCCCCCAAAACACGCAATACTGCTAGGCCTCAGTTTAAATTGTGCCAAAACACTGTCTGCAACTAGGCCCAACCCCCCCCTTTTCCACTATGGATTTTCTTGAAAACACTTGCAATCAAAATTAGACCTTCCCAGCAGTGCTCCAAGACCCCCTGACCCACCCCCACAAATCTAGAACACCCCCAAACAGCCCCCCAAAAACATGCAATACTGGTATATTCAAAACATGGCAAATTGTGCTGTTCACAAAAAATAGTTGTTTTCAGCACTTCCACTACTTTGATCCTCTTGAAACTTACCTGGACACTTGTTCCAGCGATTCCCAAGAATCTCAGCAAGGTAGAACAAAATTGAACCACTGCGCTCATTGAAGAAGAAGAAGAAGCAGAAGAAGACGGTCTTCGACTAGTTTTCACTTAGTTTTCACCCTAACACACGCGCCCGCAAAACACCAAAAAAGGCAAAAATTCTGCCAATTCTGGACCAAAAACCACCAAACCACCCTAAAACCTTGCCAACATCATTATGAACGAGCCTGCATCGGGCCCTGCGCCCTAGACTCAGCGGGAACCCTACCAACTTCAACCCAAAAACCCTAGTAAATCGCACTTAACCCTAAACCTTAGATATGCTTTGTCTGTCTGTGTCAAAGAGCCTAGGTATGCTACATAAAGATGCTTCACTCAGTGGTGCCTGCCTTGACCGTCTGCATGGCATTGCGTGGAGCAACCTGATGTAGCATACCTAGGCTCTTTGTCACAGACAGACAAAGCATATATAATTGTATGCAGCAAGCCACATAGCCCCAATTTTACATGAACTGCTGTCTGGATTGGACTCTGCCTGGCATAACAACAACAGTACACTGCCTCGCCCTCGACCACTACATACCAAGAATAGATAGACATGGAGTCTGCTGTAGTAGTTGTTGTAGTCTGGTTTACCTGTTTGCCACTCTCAAATTGGCCATAGTTCTTCCGTAAACCAACGCTGATGATCCATCCATCCCAGTGAGTGACTGTAAAGAAAAAAAATATATTATTTAATCAATCATGATGGTATATTGACAAGTGAGTCCACTCCAAGGATATTTTGCATATTGTAAAATGCAACATAGTGGCCCCTGAATTTGAAGTACAATTTGAATTAAACAAGGTAAAAAAAACAGAGTAGTTGACATGAGTTACAATTACTGTGTAAAAGATTAAATAATAACTAAGACAAGACATATGATTCATTTCATGCACAAAAAACAAACAGCAATTGGTTTCATGAGAGCCAGAGAGCCATTGCTGTCCACTGCATGCCATCTTCTCAGTTATTCATTAGCTGTTCTATTTTTTGTCCGTATCTTCTTCGGAAAGTGAGGGCCCACAGGGCAGCCTCTCCTGTCAATTTCAGAAGTAACTCTGTCAGCAATCAGCAACCATGTAGTCCATCAGTAATTTCAGTCCCACTTGAGGGGACTCGTCTATGAAAACAAAGTTTCTTTATTCTTGGTAATCCATCTGCCTTGAGGGAAATGGATAGGTGGAGTCTGGAGGAGGAGGATAGAGGAGCATGATTGACTTGTGAACCTCAGGAAAATAAGATGAAGACAGTGCTGCTGATGGACTTGTTGTGAGAGTTTTGTTGCGGTAAAAGTTGCAAAACAAAGAAAGACACACAGAAATAAAAGTGAATAAGGACGAAAAAAAGGAAGTCATTTTCAGCCCTCTGTGTCAGGGAAGTAGAGCTCGTCCTCAAACTCTATGAATTGAGACGGGAGTAGGTCAGCTAACAGAGAAGAACTTCCGTCACCTAAGTCGGTGTCCTCTTCTTCTTGCGTGCATTCACGTATTTTGTAATCTGGTGGTATGAAGTGCTGATTCATCTTGATCAGTGTTAACCTCTGTACATTTTTGGGTGAGAGGCGGGTCCGTTTTGAAGTTACAATGGCACCAGCAGCACTGAAAACACGTTCAGAAGACACGCTTGCGAGTGGGCAAGACAAATAATTTAGAGCCAGGTTGGTGATCAGTGGCGATAGAGGTCTTTTCCTATACCAATACAGCAATGGGTTCTGATTAACAAAGACCTCTGTTGGGTCATCCAGATAGGCCTGCACCATCGACTCAAGGTTCTCCATGGTTGCTCCACTTTGCGTACCATCTGCAGCCTTTGCAGCACTGGAACGAGCAAACCCTTGATGAGTTAGGCAATCAGCTTCCGACAATATTATGGCTGGGCCTG
This sequence comes from Lissotriton helveticus, assembly GCF_964261635.1. Taxonomy (NCBI): domain Eukaryota; kingdom Metazoa; phylum Chordata; class Amphibia; order Caudata; family Salamandridae; genus Lissotriton; species Lissotriton helveticus. The sequence goes on from NC_136059.1 coordinate 57,006,773, forward strand.
GTGCAGGTGAGGATGATGATGCAGTTGCTGCTGGTGTCAATAACGGCTGTGAGGGAAAGTGACTCCCTTTGGCCACTGATTCAGAAGTGGAACTTGATGCCGGATGGCCTGCTAATTCAGTTGTACTTCTGCCGGCTCCTTGAATTTTCTTCCGCTCTTTTTCTAACCGAGTGGCTGACACAGCTAGCCAATGTTTGTACTTTGAAACATCTGCTTCATCAAAATGAATGAATGCTTTGCTGGCCACTGCCTTTTTTTACTGTGGATCCAGATTAGTGGCACAAATGTAATGTTGTTCTGTATCTATGGTTTTAAGCCTTTCATTGGCAACTAGGCGGCTTAATAACCTCTCAGCCAACTGATATGCGTCTTGTATACCCTCCTGTCCTCGGCACGAACGGTCGCTCCCCTCGCCTCCTCCTCCCCTGAAATTGGTGGTATCGTAACGCTTGACTTTACTCTGCTTTGAATATTAGAACGTAGCGCTTGTCTGCATACTCCCTTTTAATATCGTAGCGCCCAACTCTAATTGGCATTTTCTTTCACTAGCGCGCACTTGTGGACATTTGTTTATCTCCTCTCCTAATACCCGCGGTCTTGTAGCGCTTAACTCGGCATTGGATATATAAATATTAGCGCTTTACTGCACTTTCCTTATTATTTTCGCAACGCTTGACCTCTGATGGTTATCTTGTAGCGCTAGCGCGCACTACTGGACATTTACTTGACTGTGTGCGTGTTGTGTGATACCTGCACATTTTCACAGCGCTCTGACCCTGCGCTTCTAACCCGCCTCAATTGCTGCACTACCCTGACTAGACATAGCCCTCTTAGCGCCCCATTACTCCCACTGCCTGTGCCCCAAGCAGCGTTTGTTGTTGTTGCTGCCATTTTGTTTGTGGTCCCTGGCCCTTCCTCCACCTCGCTCCCGCCTCCCAGCTGACCCTCCCACCCACTAGAGCTACAGGCCGTCCTCGCACAAACGTAGAGCTGTGACCCTCCTGTCCTGGACACGAACGGTCGCTCCCCTCGCCTCCTCCTCCCCTGAAATTGGTGGTATCGTAACGCTTGACTTTACTCTGCTTTGGATATTAGAACGTAGCGCTTGTCTGCATACTCCCTTTTAATATCGTAGCGCCCAACTCTATTTGGCATTTTCTTTCACTAGCGCGCACTTGTGGACACTTGTTTAGCTCCTCTCCTAATACCCGCGGTCTTGTAGCGCTTAACTCGGCATTGGATATATTCATAGTAGCTCTTTACTGCACTTTCCTTATTATTTTCGCAACGCTTGACCTCTGATTGTTATCTTGTAGCGCTAGCGGGCACTACTGGACATTTACTTGACTGGGTGCGTGTTGTGTGATACCTGCACATTTTCACAGCGCTCTGACCCTGCGCTTCTAACCCACCTCAATTGCTGCACTACCCTGACTAGACATAGCCCTCTTAGCGCCCCATTACTCCCACTGCCTGTGCCCCAAGCAGCGTTTGTTGTTGTTGCTGCCATTTTGTTTGTGGTCCCTGGCCCTTCCTCCACCTCGCTCCCGCCTCCCAGCTAACCCTCCCACCCACTAGAGCTACAGGCCGTCCTCGCACAAACGTAGAGCTGTGACCCTCCTGTCCTGGACACGAACGGTCGCTCCCCTCGCCTCCTCCCCCCCTAAAATTGGTGGTATCGTAACGCTTGACTTTACTCTGCTTTGGATATTAGAACGTAGCGCTTGTCTGCATACTCCCTTTTAATATCGTAGCGCCCAACTCTAATTGGCATTTTCTTTCACTAGCGCGCACTTGTGGACATTTGTTTAGCTCGTCTCCTAATACCCGCGGTCTTGTAGCGCTTAACTCGGCATTGGATATATACATAGTAGCGCTTTACTGCACTTTCCTTATTATTTTCGCAACGCTTGACCTCTGATTGTTATCTTGTAGCGCTAGCGCGCACTACTGGACATTTACTTGACTGTGTGCGTGTTGTGTGATACCTGCACATTTTCACAGCGCTCTGACCCTGCGCTTCTAACCCGCCTCAATTGCTGCACTACCCTGACTAGACATAGCCCTCTTAGCGCCCCATTACTCCCACTGCCTGTGCCCCAAGCAGCGTTTGTTGTTGTTGCTGCAATTTTGTTTGTGGTCCCTGGCCCTTCCTCCACCTCGCTCCCGCCTCCCAGCTGACCCTCCCACCCACTAGAGCTACAGGCCGTCCTCGCACGAACGTAGAGCTGTGACCCTCCTGTCCTGGACACGAACGGTCGCTCCCCTCGCCTCCTCCTCCCCTGAAATTGGTGGTATCGTAACGCTTGACTTTACTCTGCTTTGGATATTAGAACGTAGCGCTTGTCTGCATACTCCCTTTTAATATCGTAGCGCCCAACTCTAATTGGCATTTTCTTTCACTAGCGCGCACTTGTGGACATTTGTTTAGCTCCTCTCCTAATACCCGCGGTCTTGTAGCGCTTAACTCGGCATTGGATATATACATAGTAGCGCTTTACTGCACTTTCCTTATTATTTTCGCAACGCTTGACCTCTGGTGCTGCGCCCAAGCAGCTCCAGGACACACCCATGGACCCTTCACCTGCCACTCCTGCAAATTTTCCTGCATCAAGACTCACACCAAACCCTCTAACACCAAACAGATATCCAACACCAACCACCTTAACTGCATCCTTCTCAACACGCGCTCGGTGCACAAACACGCCATCGACCTTTGGAATCTTCTCGACTCCACTTCTCCGGACATCGCCTTCCTAACAGAAACGTGGATGAACGCCTCCTCAGCTCCAGACATCAACATAGCCATCCCGGACGGCTACAAGATCATCCGTAAAGACCGCACCATCCAAACAGGAGGAGGCATCGCCATCGTCCACAAGAACACCATCCGCGTCACAACCAGCTCTGAAGACAACTTCGCCTTTGCCGAACACCTCCACTTTCAGATCCACACCGACCCCAAAACCACACTCAGAGGCACCCTCCTCTACAGGCCACCTGGATCCCGTACTAAATTCAGCGAAGACATCACAGACTTCATCACCCCACACGCCCTCCCCTCGGAAGAATACATTCTACTGGGAGACCTCAATTTCCATCTGGAAAAGAGCAACGACAGTAACACTACCACCCTTCTGGATAATCTCGCCAATCTCTGACTCAAACAACTTGTCAACACCCCCACACATTACGCAGGACACACTCTCGACCCTATCTTCACTTCCAGCAAGCATATCTCCTTCACTCACACCACAACCCTCCACTGGACGGACCACAGTTGCGTCCACTTCACTTACAACAAGAACACGACCCACAACCACCCCCAACCAACTTTGCGAAGAAATTGGAACAAAATCACCATCGACCAGATCTCCTCATCGCTTCTTCAAAAACCCCCTGTCCACTCAACGAACCCTAACCAAGCCGCTATCAACCTCACACAATGGCTAACCCAAACAGCCGACAAACTAGCACCCCTGAAAAAACATCAAATCAAACAAGGAAGCAAGTACGCCCCCTGGTTTAACGATGACCTTAAGAAATCCAAGAAGCTCTGTCGCTCTCTTGAAAAAATTTGGAAAAAAGACCCTAACACGACCACTCTAACCGCCTTCAAAAACGCCACCCGCAAACACCACCAACTAATCCGAACAGCCAAGAAATCAACACTCAAAGACCAACTAGACAACAATGCTCGCAACAGCAAGGAACTTTTGAACATCATCAAAGAATTCACCAATCCTACCGCCTGCTCCAACGACATAACCCCCTCTCAAGTCCTCTGCGACTCCCTTGCATCATTCTTCCATGACAAAATCGCCGACATTCATAACAGCTTCGACAACCAACCCTTAAACCAGCCCACCCCTCTCACCTCCGAACCTGTACCTCCTCCGAATAACCTTTCTGACTGGAACCCAATCACCACAGAAGACACCATTCGCCTGATGAACTCCATCCACTCAGGATCCCCTACAGACCCATGCCCCCATCACATATTCAACAAAGCAAACTCCATTATCGCACCCCATCTCCGAGACGTCATCAACTGCTCCCTCAACTCCGCCACATTCCCAGAAAGCTGGAAACACGCCGAACTCAGCGCCCTTCTGAAGAAACCCACAGCTGACCCCACCGAACTCAAAAATTACCGCCCCATCTCGCTCCTCCCATTCCCTGCCAAAGTCATTGAGAAAGCCGTCAACAATCAGCTCGCCACATTCCTCGAAACCAACAAATCACTCGACGCCTCACAGTCTCGATTCCGAGCCAAACACAGCACCGAGACCGCCCTCATCGCAGCAACAGACGACATCCGAACTCTACTGGACAACGGAGACACAGTCGCCCTCATCCTCCTTGACCTCTCTGCAGCCTTCAACACAGTCTGGGTGGTTGTGTTCAAATGGCGCATCCGACCAAAACATGCTTCTAATGGTGGGCTGGACCGTTTTACGTGATGATGATGATGCAGACTTCTTCAAACCAGTTAGGCTCATTGATGTAGTTTTTCGCATTGGTGTCTCTCCCAGACTCTTAGTGTGTGGCCACACCAGTCTCCTTGGAAGGTGGTGCCACTTGCTTCTTCTGCTCCTTACTGGCAGTGGCACTGGCAACTTTTTTTGCTGAGGCGCTACGGCCACCTTTCTTTGGGCCCACCTTCTCAGATGTCAGAACAGCAGGCCGCAGTTGCACGAGTTGCAGAGTTGTCTTGTCTGTGGCCACACGTGACGTCATGTGACGTTGTGCTACACACACCACTGCAGGACTTCTTCCTGGCACTGGTGGTTCACTTGTGCACCTAAAAGCAATGGAAGCCAGAGGAAAATCAGTTAAACACCTCAAAAAGTCAAAAAACACACAAAAATCACCACAATCCAATGCCATCCATGCCCTCAATGATGTTTAAATTCAAGACACCCCACAGAAAGACTTGGTCCATGCACCACTCACTCAAGACACCACTCACTACCCCTGGGTCTATTGGAAGAAAGCAAGGCAAACTGGGTGCAGGCCTAAGCACACTGCCTGGCTTTAAAATGGGCCCTTGACCCCCAGTCACATGGCCAGGCCCCAACAACACCCCAACATGTCAAACAACACACACAAATCACCACAATCCAATGCCATCCATGCTCTCAATCATGTTTAAATTCAAGACACCCCACAGAAAGACTTGGTCCATGCACCACTCACTACCCTTGGGCCTAATGGAAAAATGCAAGGTAAACTGGGTGCAGGCCTGAGCACACTGCCTGGCTTCAAAATGGGCCCTTGACCCCCAGCCACATGGCCAGGCCCTGCCTGGACCAGGCCTCAAAATGGCCCCCACCCACATGGCCAGGCCCCAACAACACCCCAAAAAGTCGAAAAACACACAACAATCACCACAATCCAATGCGATCCATGCCCTCAATGATGTTTTAATTCAAGACACCTCCCAGAAAGACTTGGTCCATGCACCACTCACTACCCCTGGGTCTATTGGAAGAAGGCAAGGCAAACTGGGTGCAGGCCTAAGCACACTGCCTGGCTTCAAAATGGGCCCTTGACCCCCAGCCACATGGCCAGGCCCCAACAACACCCCAAAAAGTCAAAAAACACACAACAATCACCACAATCCAATGCCATCCATGCCCTCAATGATGTTTAAATTCAAGACACTCCACAGAAAGACTTGGTCCATGCACCACTCACTACCCTTGGGCCTAATGGAAAAATGCAAGTTAAACTGGGTGCAGGCCTGAGCACACTGCCTGGCTTCAAAATGGGCCCTTGACCCCCAGCCACATGGCCAGGCCCTGCCTGGACCAGGCCTCGAAATGGCCCCCACCCACATGTCCAGGCCCCAACAACACCCCAAAAAGTCGATAAACACACAAAAATCACCACAATCCAGTGCGATCCATGCCCTCAATGATGTTTTAATTCAAGACACCTCCCAGAAAGACTTGGTCCATGCACCACTCACTACCCCTGGGCCTATGGAAGAAAGCAAGGCAAACTGGGTGCAGGCCTGAGCACACTGTCTGGCTTCAAAATGGGCCCTTGACGCCCAGCCTCATGGCCAGGCCCTGCCTGGACCCGGCCTCAAAATGGCCCCCACCCACATGGCCAGGCCCCAACAACACCCCAAAAAGTCGAAAAACACACAAAATCACCACAATCCAATGCCATTAAAGCCCTCAATGATGTTTAAATTCAAGACACCCCACGGAAAGACTTGGTCCATGCACCACTCACTACCCCTGGGCCTACTGGCTAGCGAGGCTTTACAGGCACCCCAAAATAAAAAAAAATATCAACATATAACAGTAAGCTAAAATTCCAGGACATAAATGAGAATTAAGTTAAAAAAAAAGTCACAGAAACAGTTGTATCATGCACCCATGACTAACCCTGGGCCTAATGGATACTGTGGCTACCCACAATATATATTTTTTTTAAGTTGTGAGAAAAGTTTTAGAGAGGCAAGATGGCGTCGATGTGAGCAGTTGCTGACAGTTCCCTCCGTTCAGCCCTGAAGCCCCTGCGTGATGAGAACCAGGCCTACCTAGTCTAGCCCTGTCTAGCGTGTCTAGCATGGCCGGTCCAATGTGAAACAGAAACCCTAATGGCATTGTGAAGCGAAATTATTTCAAGGACCTTAAGAGCTCGAGCTCCACTTCAATCTCCAGACTTGACACCCGGGCTGGAGGAAAGGAGATCTCGCTGAAAATCCCCAGATTCATTGATAATCCGTGACAGGCTGTCTTTCTACTCTCCGCCGCTGCTGCCACTGCAACTACAACTACCAACTGCCAACTGCCGCTACCAACAAAATCTACTGACCGGCGATCAACCTGGAGTAGGTGAAGTGTGGGGGGTGAGGAGGTGAGGTGTTTGATATTCACTGCGAGCGCTGAAACAGGCTTGGAAAGGTTCGAAAATATGTTTCCTCCCATTTTTGACATTGCATCGCATCCCACAATTGTTCTGCCCTTTTACCCTGATCCTTACATCCTTGCATTCTTTTGCATTCTCTCTGAAAAAAACATTAAATCATCTTCACAGCAAACTGGCGACTCATCAAGCATTTGAGTCACTGATCGCAGGATGAAGTAATGGAACAGCGGCGCGGCAGCGTTTCATTACACAGCAAATTCAGTAATATCCTTAAGGTACACGCGAACGCAAGAAAAGGAAAAAAACCCGGGGATTGGAAGTGCATTATTATTGAATATATCTGCGCTACTCTGAGCGTATTGACAAGTTGTTGATATATTACCTACAAGCAGCGATCCGCACTAAACAAAAACGACTGGTCGCCCCATCATTGCCCCACTGGATCTGCTAGAAGGCCTTGACCTCGTCACCACTCCGTCATCAATCACTCGCGCGTGGATCATAGCGATCCTTAAGACTCTCCCAGCTACCTCGTCTGCTCGACTGCTCAACTCAGCTGGACTTTGCTAGTAATACTCAAGTTGGGAGTCTTATGTCTGTAAAAGCTCCCAGCTAAGAACTAGAACTGAGAAGCTGAGAAGCTGAGAAGCTGAGAAGCTAAAAAGAGCACCTAAGGCATAACCCTAAAAAGAGAAAAAAAGAAAGAGGAGGAGGGGGAGGAAAAAAAAAGAATTATATAATAATAATTATATAATAATATATATTTTTTTTAAAACTGAAATTACCCCTTAAGAGCAACAGTCTACAATGAGAGTCGGCCCTCTGTGGAAAACCCGAGATAGTCATATGCGGAGCCTTAAAATTTTTTCAAGAAAGTTGCTGGTGGGGGCCACAATCGAAATGTATCTTTCATGCGCGACATGTATTACAAACGTATCTAAGGCATCTAAGGCATCATCCACTTGCTTAGATACACGACAGGAAGAGGGGGCGACTCAAAGAGCTTCCAAGGGCAGTACCATCAGACTCAACCCACTTAGCCCATTTAACCCAAAAATATATGTACAAGTGCATTAACAACATACTGCATTGAACATAATAAAAGCGGCATATCCATGGAAGAAAGCAACTGCAATACCACTAACCCAGACAATATCAACTGAACAGAACAAACAGAACGAAAGGCGAGAGGAAAAACAGTAAATGGGTGACATGGGAACAGGAAGGGGACAGATTGGTCAGAATGATCTGAAGGAGTTAAGTGAGCAAAGTTTGGCACATGCCCTACCCCTATCCTGGCCAGACACCCTTGATACCCTGGACGTCCAATGTATCCAAGAAACTGAATTTAATGAGCGCGCACAAGATATACAAGAAGTGCACAATGCACAGAGAGTAAAGCCAACACAGCGACGACCGGAGACCAGAGGAGCTAAGGCTAAGGAGGTAAAAGACAAAGACAAAGCTCAAGAGCAAGACAGAGAAACGAACAGAGAACAAGACAATGAGAAGGAGAAGGGGAAAGGTAACAAAAAGGGTTTAGAAAAAGAGAATAATAAAGATAAGGATAAAAAGATGAGTAACAGTGAGAAAAAGGAAGACTACGAAAAATCCAAGAGGGATAAGAATAAAGATAAAAATACAGCTAAAGCTAAAGGTATGCAACAAGAGAAAAGGAAAGAAAAGGGCAATGAGAAGGAGAAGGATGTTGAAGACATCGAAGAGATGGAACTAATGGCAAAAAAATCAAAACGGTTACAAACCATCAAAAATTTGAAAGCAAATGTGAAATCAACGGGTCAGAAAACTACATCACAGCCTAGTTTTTCCAATATTTTTAGCCCGTTACCCAAAGAGAGGGTGAATAAAAGGGGTATAACTAATGTCGTAAAGATGTTATTTTTCCCTAAGGTTTTATATTTTTTCCGTGCTATATGTCTAGAATTTTCCCCACTAGTTTTTAAAAATATAGACACTATGTTTTCACGGTTTGTGTGGGGATATAATAGACCACGTAGAGCATCTAGATGGATTACTTTATCTAGAGAACAAGGTGGATGGTCACTGCCCAATTTTAAACTATATTACTGGGCTACAGTGTTGAAATACAGTGTAAGCCTACTAATCGCTTACCCGGATGGTCGCAACATACCCACTCCACAGGAACTGATCCTGGGGGATAGGAGCGCTGGTTGTATGTGGCGACATGTAAATGATGGCTATTTTAAAAAGTGAAATTTAAGACCATTTCTAGTGTTGCCAAAGTCTGGGGAAATGTTAAAAAATTTGTGGGTTTAGGTCGGTATTCCTTCTACACCCCGTGTCACAGAATACGGACCTTCCTGAAATATTCCAGGATGTATGTATGCAGAGATGGATTGAATCAGGGGTTAGACAGCTCGGGAGCTTCTTTTCAGTAAACGGAATTAAATCATTTGATGAATGGAAATCAGATTTTAATATGACGAATAGGGATTTTTTAAAATTTCTCCAGGTGAGGGACTTTATATCAAAGAAAGTGGGTGGTCGTACCAAATTTCAACCTTGCCAAATTATAGATAAACTGAGACTAGCAAAAACTCCAAGAATCGGCTAGATATATGCAGAGTTGAATTTATTATTACCAGATGATATGGACAAACATGGGGCAGCATGGCAGACTAGGCTCGATGTCTCTCCTCAAATATCTCTCCATGCTTACGAAATGTCACTCACCTGTTTAATGTCTATAAAACTCCAGGCACAATTCTATAAGACATTTTCTCACTTTACTATACTCCTTACAAAATAGAAAAATGAGGGACAGGGAAAGGTACAATCTGCCCACGATGCGCGCTCTCCGCAGAGGACATAGTTCATATGTTTGCCTCATGCCCTATACTAGAAAAAGTATTAGCAGAAGTTTCCGATTTCCTATCGGCCATCGGACACTATAGGGTGAACATCACAACTGAAGAAGTCATGCTAGGTACATCTAACATTGCTCGGCCAAAACAAATACAAGGGATGATCTTTGTAGCTATGGCCGTCTTCAGGCTATGCGTTGCATCAGCATGGATAGATCCGGTACCACCATCGTTTCTACAATGGAGAGCTATGCTGCTTGCGACCTGCAACCTGGAGGTTGCCCTTATAGAAGTAAAGGGAGGGATACGCGGAATAGGGGTATGAAGATATGGGCACCACTGCTAGCTTATATTCAGGAGGAATGATTGGCGGGAATAATAGACGCTGGCCACTTTTTGCAGATATGATGTTCTTCTTTTTGTAGGTCTTTTCTCTCTTAAAATTGACTATGTTCACTAACGCATTTATGTAATGAAAATGATGTGTATCTGTTCTCCGGGGGAGGAGGGAGGAGGGGGTTGTGTGTAATAAATTGAAATTCAAATAAAACCTGTTTTAAATAACGAAAAAAGTTTTACAACTGTAGTTGCAGCAACTGCAATGCTCCAAACAAACAACACCAACTTACTTGTAAAATCTCAAGTCCAAAAGTGATCCAAACGCCAAAGTCCAAAAAGTCCTCAAATACAAATATTCAGCAGCAGCCACAAAAAGTAATCCTTCCAGCTCCAGATCCAAATCAAAAGTGACCAGGACATGGACAAAGCACTAGGAGGAGCCTGCTGGACAGGAACAGGAAGTTGGAGACTCTGGGGCACTTCCTTCCTCCCACCTCCCCCAAAAATGGACTCCTTGCACCAAAAAGTGCAGCCAAATGTCAATATGAGGAGTTATTCTGATCAAAATCATCATTTTTAGGAGGTTTATGCTGCCTGCGGTGGATTTCTTGTGCAGAATTGCAATTTTTGCAATTTCGGGATAGCGAGCATTGTTTACTCCCTCAATGGGTGATCGCGGACCCTTATGACGTACTCTCGTTGTCAAACTCTCGCTGTGCAAGATGTCGAGCCGCGATGATGTAATTGCGTTTGAATAACTCTTGCGCGATCACGCAGCAAGATCCAAAATGGCGCAGCACACGCAAACCGGGAGAAAAACAACTCGGCGGACTCAGAATCACGGTAAGTCAACGCCGCGCGCATGATATGCTATTGCGCGCGTGATATGGTATTTTTCAAGCTCGACAAAGCAAAAAAATCCGCAGCTTGTGAATTTGCGGATTTTGGGGCAAAAATGTGCGCGATTCGCAGACCGCAAATTTGCCAAAATCCTGCAAATTCCGCGAACGAAACGGATTTTACGCCCACACTTACAATAATTTAGTATTGGTAAGTCTAACTTTGGACATGGACTTCTTGGTCATTTTAAAATAAAATAATGTGGGATTGGACTGATTACAATCAGAAAAATAAGTGTACTTTTTCAAAAAGGTACTCGAACTGCCTTGTATAGGAGCCGGACAATGTTCCCATTGTGTATAATTTACAGTGCTCCTCCTGGAATCAGTTTTATGTAGGTAGTGGTTACCAAAATGTTGGTAACAAAAAAAATCACCATAATTAGCAGATTCTAAATACAAATCTTCAGCATCAAAGGCAGCATAATATTTCAAATCAGAAAACAATGCATCTACAGCCTGAACATCCCAATCATCAGAACGTATGTTTCGTTTAACTACATCCTCAACACTATTAAACTCAGGTCTATATGGAGATGAAAACTTGACTTGGACCCCCAACGAAGCCATGGCATCCTTATACGCCTTAGGCGAAAGAAGGACCCTGATTCGAATGGAAGGTACCACAGGCAAAAATCCCTACAAAGACATGCACATCTCTTATCAGTACAAAAGAGGGTGGTGATGGACGCAGCATCTGAACCAATTAAACATTCACACCCAGTCAAATGATCTGGGTTTGATCCATCACCGTTCTTTAGCCCACTCTGTCACCCCAGTTCAGACATGACTATATGCAAATCTATCTGGTCCTGTGCCTCATGGGAACAGTCCAGCCCGAACTGCCAAGCCATGCCTTCCCTGGACCGGAAACAAGCTTCCGGGGACCGGTTTCTGGCATTCCAGCCATCTTCAGCCCGGCTTGCTTGAATCCAGTGACAAAGTGAGCAAGGGACTGAGCATACCCTGCCATACTTATGGTGGCCAAAGCAGTACAAAAGGGGGTGGTGATGGACGGAGCATCTGAACCAATCAAACACTCACACCCAGTCAAAAGATCTGGGTTTGATCCATCACCATTCTTTAGCCCACTCTGCCAACCCAGTTCAGACATGGCTATATGCAAATCAGGCTGACCCTGTGCCTCATGGGAACACCCCAGCCCGAACTGCCAAGCCATCCCGTCCCTGGACCGGAAACAAGCTTCCGAGGATGGGTTTCTAGCATTCCAGCCGTCTTCAGCCCGGCTTGCTTGAATCCAGTGGCAAAGTGAGCAAGAGACTCACGTCTGAGCATACCCTGCCACACTTACGGCAGCCAAAGCAGTACAAAAGGGGGTGGTGATGGACAGAGCATCTGAACCAATCAAACACTCACACCCAGTCAAAAGATCTGGGTTTGATCCATCACCGTTCTTTAGCCCACTCTGCCACCCCAGTTCAGACATGGCTATATGCAAATCAGTCTGACCCTGTGCCTCATGGGAACACTCCAGCCCGAACTGCCAAGCCATGCCTTCCCTGGACCGGAAACCAGCTTCCGAGGATCGGTTTCTGGCATCCCAGCCGTCTTCAGCCCGGCTTGCTTGAATCTAGTGGCAAAGTGAGCAAGGGACTCACGTCTGAGCATACCCTGCCACACTTATGGCGGCCAAAGCAGTACAGCAGGAGGTGGTGATGGATGGAGCATCTGAACCAATCAAACACTCACACCCAGTCAAAAGATCTGGGTTTGATCCATCACCGTTCTTTAGCCCACACTGCCACCCCAGTTCAGACATGGTTATATGCAAATCAGTCTGACCCTGTACCTCATGGGAACACTCCAGCCCGAACTGCCAAGCCATGCCTTCCCTGGACCGGAAACAAGCTTCCGAGGACCGGTCTCTGGCATTCCAGCCGTCTTCAGCCCGGCTTGCTTGAATCCAGTGGCAAAGTGAGCAAGGGACTCACGTCTGAGCATACCCTGCCACACTTATGGTGGCCAAAGCAGTACAAAACGGGGTTGTGTCTCTTATGACAGTCCGTGACTCAGCACTGCGGTGCGGCCACACCCACACAAAAGCGTGTGCATAAATCAACTGCTACTAAGATAAACTTATACGCAGTATCAGAAGAAAAAGGACCGCATTGATCTAAATAAAACCAACCAAGTGGTTAATTAGAAATGAACAACTGTGTTTGGGGCGGACACACAGCAGTTGAAGGCTTAATCTGCTGGCAAATGTCACATTGAAGGACATAATCACGCGTCTGTTTGTACAACCCCCGCCACCAAAAACTCTGTTGTAATTGAACCACAGTGGCAGAAACGCCTGCATGCGCAGACGCAACTCCTTCCTGGGCCGCTGTGATCGATGTATTTCTGTGATCCGAGTTGGGAATCAATCTCTCCCCAATGTCGGGTATTTTCACATAAGGAACCTTATCGGGACTTAAGTGGTATGAATACTTCGAAGGGAACCCCTTAGGATATTTACCTCCCATCTCAGTGGCAGCAACAGCTGCCAAGATATCATCATCAATCTTACTTTTGGACCGTGTAACTGCCGCAACTAAATATGTCGATACTGCTGATTTTGCTGCCTCATCTGCAAGCGAATTGCCAACAGCGTGGACTCCCACGCACTGATGACCAAGAGTATGAATTACAAACACAAGTGGCAATTGCTCCTTAAGCTCAGTCACTCGGACCAAGAACATTTTATCTTTTATTGTGCTACCCTTGGAATCACAAAAATCATTCTGAATCCAAAAGATGCAGTCCCCTAGAGTCTGCGTGTGCACGACTCTGGACTTGAATTAATTGTTCACCATGGCACCTACCACAATGGCGCAAGCGTAAACGTATGCGTGTTTATACCCATGCGCAACCTGCGCTGGACCATCAGTGTATATGATGCCATGGAAATCCTCCAAAGGCCGCATAGCCAAAGGTGCAGGATAAACAAATTCATATTGCAAAAACTCCTGCGACTGTAAGGAGGCATCTAAAATAAAGGTGACATCCGGAGATGTCAATGATGCTGCCCATTGTATCCACCGAGGGTGCAAAGCATTAGAATTAGGTACGCTGGCTTTCGTAACTGCTTCTAATGCAGAAAAAGGGGTAACAACCAACATGCGTTTTCCCTGTGACAGAGCACGTTCCTTAAGAATCGCCATCTGCACTGCCAAAAAGACTTTCTCCACAGTGGAAAATCGCATTTCAGCCAAAGTGTACAAGTGTGACTTGTAGGCAATAGGTACTGTGTCTCCTTCGTTAAAAGTAAGGTAAGTGAAACCCACCGCCCCAGGGATGATTCTTATCACCAGGTTGGTGTGGTTATCACGAGTCAGTAAGTATTTAGATTCGAGCAGATCAGCCTGCAAAGATTGCAAAATAGCTGAGTGTTCTGGCAGCCAGCACGATTTGGTAAAAGTAGGTTGTATCAACGCATGCAAAGGTTTGATATGCTGGGCATATTCAGGAATGTATGTCCTCCCGAAATTAAAAAATCCCAGCAAAGACTGTAATTTTTTCAGAGTTGTCGGATCGCGCAGTTGTGAGCATTTCTCCAAGAAGTAAGGAGCCAATCCTCAGCCTTCATTGTTGAGCTCGTAGCCCAGGAACAACACTGTGTACTCTGCAATGTGCGATTTTGCAAAGTTGAATTTGTAACCGAAGTCCGCAAAGCTACAAAGTATGCGGTCAACTCGACCCAGATGCTCCCAAAGTTCGTCATCTGTGAGATAAATGTCATCCACATATGAACATGCATCTGGGTTGACTCTCTCTAAGAGAAAGACTATGCGGGCAGCAAATACCCCAGTACTATTCTTATAGCCCATCGGTAAACGCTTGAACTGCTTTTGTTCGCCGCCGCATGTAAAACTGGTCCATTGGGAACTCAGATCCAAATGATGGGCATAAAAACCGTTAGAAATGTCAAGCGTGGTTTTTAACCGCTTACGCACAAGACTATCCACTAAGGCAGAGCCGTGAGTATTCTGTACTGCACAGGTACGGCAATACGAGTTTAAATGCCGGTAATCTAATACCAAACGATATGATCCGTCAGGCTTGGTCACAGTAAAAAGAGGGTTATTCATCGGTGTCACACATGTTTCAATCACTCCTTGATATTCCAATTGTTCAAGAATTTTCCCAACGGAAGCCTTAGCTTTGCGTCAAATGGGATATTAAGCTTTAGGCTGTGGCATAGACCCTAAAGGAATTTCGTGGTGTGGGGAAAACTTATCCCAACCACAGTGTGTACGGTACAAAGCCGGCGCAAGGGCTTTAGCCCACTCTTTTACAAAATTCAGTGCATGCTCCTTCAAAACAGTGCGTGCAAAAGTAGGGAGGATTACCTCCTCCCCTCTTGGAGCTGCCAGAACGAAAGGTGGGGACCAGTTAGCCTCCGCTAACAAAATGTCATAGGTAGTCGTAAGATTCTCTTAAAATACCCCTTTTATGGTACGTTGTATGTCACCTTCAATAAACAGGACTATTTCATAAAGTCTATCAGGGGGAGCTACTCTAGTGTCAGCTGTCTCCACAACAACATACCGTCAGTCGCTGTCACCTTCAGTAGTCGACGCAGGGCCTCTCGCACTATGGTAATCTCTGCCGCGCTGTCCAGCAAGGTAAGAGCTCAAGTCTGATTCCGAAGTTGCATTCTCAATATCTGTGGCATATCTCGCGGTTAAAGCGGCGACTTTCTTTTTCTGAAACTGGGGTCTTTTCGGTGTAGAATCGTCCTGCTTGCCTTTACTGTCTTTCACGCTGGGCTGGTCGCGTCCTTGCTGGCCACCCCGACCCCTGCCGCCTCCTCCACCACCGGTCGATGAGGCCGATAAGTCCTGAAAAGAACGAGGAGAGCGTTGATCAGAAACCTGAAAACAATCAGGTGATTTTATCGCCGCGCAATCGCGCAAGTCATAAATACGTTCTGGGGCGCAGGCAATGGAGACGCAGGACAAGACTCCTCTCTCTGTTGTTGTTGTTTTCCCTGGTTTTTTTTTTCCGGCCAATTTAGTTTTTGGTCTTGGGCTGTTCGTCAGTTTCTGACTTCTGCCCTTGGGGTTGTTTTTTCTCTTCAGTAGAAAATGGCTTGAGTCCCACACTATTGCTGCCCACGGTTTTATAAGCTGCCACTATAATTCTTGCTAACTGTCGGGGTTTGTCGACATCGGGAATCGCCTGCAAAACATTGGACACCTGAAAGTTAACCGCATCCTCCTTGACATTCGCAAGTATGAGATCAGGAACTTCATCAAAGGAGCCACATAGGCGCATACCCAATTCAACAGCAGCCTCAGGTCTGTGCTCATCCTGAACACGCTTAAGGACCGTCGGAAGGACAGTCATAGATGGAGTGCCGTACCACCTCGCATAGACTGCCGCAAATGTTTTTCCCCATGTCTCACAGTCTCCAATTTCTGGGGTCAAGTCTTTCAGCATGCTAATTGTCAGAATCCTGTGTTTTTCACCAGGAATCGTGTTAGGAAATACTGCTTCCAGCTGGTCAAACTTTTCGGCAAGCCAGAAAGGAAAATCATCCTTATACTTGGGGCACTTGCCCATCACAGCGTTGACCAATACAGGACTAAGCTTCATTTAGCCCTGTCCGGCAGGAAGCGCCGCACCACCTGGGGCCCCTCCTGGGTGATTACAGATTATGTATTGCAATAACGACCTAATCACGCTGATTGCGAGTACATGTAGTCATCTCAAGTCAGCAACGTTACATGCTCCGTGCTGAGGATGAGGTGTAAATCCAGCCAAAACAGGCCAAGTTGCGCCCGGGATGGACAAAGGACCTAACCTTGGAGCTGTCAAAGAGTGGGGTAGGGCGCCATCAAACCAAACGCGGTGCTGCCAAGCATCAATAGGAACTTCCTGTGCCCTATACGGAGCATATTCCTGTTGCACAGCAGTGGCGGTGTACATGTCGAACACAGTAGTATTTGCGTTCACAGCCGGGAAGGTCACCCACGAGTGAAAAATTTCATATGGGTAAGCCACCTCTGCACTCACCACCATTATTACGGCCATGCCAACCACGGGGACATTATAGGTCTGCAAATGATTGCGCACTGCAATGCGACTATGTTGGGGAATGTCCACTGCGGCCATAGTGACACAGAAAGAAAGAGGTACATAGTAAACTCTGTAGCACAACTGGGTAGTAATTCAAGGTAGCCGTTTAGTAAGATTCAAGCTTGAAAAGACCTTTGTAAATATAGGTAGGTTTGTCCGACACCACCGTTAACCGGAAACAATAGTGAAGGGGTTAAGGACTGAATGTTGCACTACTCAAGTGTCATGTAATAAGACCACCAACGATTGGGCGCCATGTCGCAGGGATTCCGTTCTCATACAGAACTGTGCATAGAGACTTGGAACCTCAGTGAATTAGGGTGTGCCAAAACTCACCTTAGTACCCAAAATCCGCTACTAGACTAGCTACAGTGTCTCATTGGTTATTACAAACTCCCAATGCTTAGGCAAACAAGAACATGGACTTAGAACATCTCAAGTAATGTGGAACACACGAACACTCTTTCGTTATACAATCATTTCAATCCAGAACAAGGAGTAAATGAGGACGCATGCACGTTTGAAATGTTTATTTTCTAATGTAGGGTTCTCAAGTGCAGTATCTTAGCTAATACAAGCAAACATATTATAAGAAACAAAGTAATCAGCATAGTTACTAGTCCATAGAATACAAAGGGTGAAAGCATGTTAAAATGCTAGAGGGAAGAAGGCTAAAAGACACCTAATTCTCACCCTCCCTCAGATCCTAGTGGTAAGGGATCACATCATCTTCCACCAGCTCTCTGCATGCAAAGCACCATCAAGTGTGTGTGTATGCTCTGTGCAAAGCAATATAAAATGCGCCTAAATGCAGAATTTGGCCGCAGCTGCATGTATATTATGTCTAGAACGTGCGAAGATCAGACCTCACAACAACCAATGTGTTGAGATATCCTTGAAGGCATTGGCACTCACTGTACAGACACAGCTCACCAAGCAAAGCTGATATCAGAGCAACAACATATCATTCTCGTGTGAAGCAAAACATTCTACTAGGCTCAAAGCTAAAATAACAAGTATGTGCCGTGTGCAGAAGCAGCAGAAAGGTAAAATGGCATTTAAACTCCTAATAATCTCATGCTAACTTAACACAGTGTGTAGGCAAAGCATATCTATAGGTGGGGTTTGGGGTTTGAAGTTTTTGTAAATGGCTGATATTTTGTCATTAATAATGTCCACCAGGATTTCACACAGTTCTCGGAAGGAAGTGATGTCGTACCCAGTGGCTACTATGTTGGATAACTCCTTAATATTGGTGAAGACCCCCTTGCTGTGGTTTGTTCTGGCTTCTATGAGGTCTGCAAGAGCGTTCTTCTTTGTTTCACTTAGGCGGCAGTGGTATTCGATGAGCGCTGTTCTGTAGGTGCTATGTTCTTCTGTCTTTTCACTAGTATGCCATTTCCATTCTAGTAGCCGGCAGTTGTATTTGAATCAATGTTTATGTATTGTGGTCCATAACTTTAAAATGAATATTTAATCAATTTACCTGAGTCATCACAAAAACTCTAATAGTAAAAGGGTGCAGTCTAAACCTCTCTATGTAAGATTTATACAATGCATGTTGTTGCATTATTTTTGCTTTCGCTCTAGCATTTGATTTTACTATGGAAGAGATGGAGCTGCTGTATTTCCAGTGCCTTCTCTCTATTGCTAAATACATTATGATGAGGAGCTGTGGCATTTGCACTTTGACCTCTATATTAGTAAACATATTAAGATGTGGGTTTGTGGTATTTACAGTGTTCTCTATGCGAGTAAACAAAATATGACATGGAGCTCTGATATTTCACTGTGGGGTAGATTTATGAAAGTGTCACGCAGTGCAGCGCAACAAACCACCTTGCTGCACTACACTGCATGACAGGGAAAGGAAAAGGATGTACCATATTTAAGGCAATATGGCACATTCCTACCTGTTCAACTGCGTTTGCGCCATTTTGGCAGCCTAGTGCCAAAGCAGGCACCCTTGCACCATGCTGCAAGGGTGTCTCCTTTGCATGCAGGATTGTTTTTGTGCAGAATGGGCCCTTTCCTCCTCAAAAACAATCATGAGAGGCATACTTCCCTTTCTATGTGTGCTGCAGAATGCAGAAAACACAGTATTAGGAAGTGACAAGGAGAAATAAAGATATTTCTCCTTGTTACACCTCTTCTGGGAAGGCGTATCTGTTTGCCGCATTCCTAGGTTTACCAGTTCTGGCAAATCTGGGGATGTGTCAAAACCCTTGGGAGTTGCTCTGGAACACCCACTCAATGCCATGGAATACCTTCCCAGGGCACATGAAGGCAGTGCAGCGATTTGCTCTGCATTGCTTGTCTCCTGATTTATGGAGCCGCTCAGGGCCATGCAAAGTGGCTTTTCGTGGATTCATAAATCTCACTTAAAGTTTGCGTCACACATGTACCACCTTGCCTGGTGCAAACACGTCTCAAACCTGGTTATAAATATGCCCCAGTGTTCTCTCTATTAGTAAATATAATACAACATGGAGCTGCAGTATTTACACAGTGTTCTCTCTTTTATTAAATATAATAAAGAATGGAGCTTTAGTATTCATGCTGTGTTTTCTCAGTTAGTCAATAAAATTCAAAAAGGAGGTGTTGTATTTTACTTGAAAGAAGATTTGCCAAGGCAAATTGCTCCCCTGAGCTACTTTGAGTGAAGGGGAGTAGGCAGAAATCCTTCGCACTTACAAAGATTTGAAGCATTCCTGCTCTCTGCTTGCAGCAGCCACTGTGTGTTGCCAAACAAAAATGCAGGCCCCCCTCCACCAAAGTGCAAGGGTTTCTGCATTACAGGCAGGATTGTTTCTGTGTGTTTTCTCTATCATTGAATACTTTATTTCAGTCTTTGTCAGCTGAACGCTGGTGACAGCTGACATGACATCACCCTCTTCCCTTTGAAATGGACAGAAGCCCTAAAGGGTGGTAGTTGATTTCCTAAATTTGCAGCTGCCAAGACCCCTTCAGAGCTCTCACATGCCATGTCCACTGGGCTGGTGACAAGAACAGCACCTGAGGCCCTGGGCGCTGTAGAGACAGCAGTGACCGCATCAGGGAGCAAAGGGACGTGTGTGTGTGTGTGGTAATGGCAGCTAACCCTCAGGACTTCTAAATCAGGTCTGGGTGTCAGAGCAGGTGCAAGCCTCTTCTGTAAACATGTTTTCAAATGACATGGTGCTGGCTCCAAAGCAAAAAATACAAACAGTCAAAATCAATGCCCTGTGGCTTAGATCTAAAAGCAAACCTGCATAGAAAACACTTCAAAATGAAGGCTTTACATTCAGAATTAATTCTGGCAAAACTGTATTATGTAATTATCCAGTGCATCATCAAACTACCTCACATCAAGTCTTGGACAGTAGGAATAAACTCACTAATTAATAATGTAGACTTGACTCGGTCCAACCCACATTTTCCTGGTGTAAGGAAGAAATAGATCTCAGTCTCCAATTGAAAAACTTTAGGATTTATTATGTGAAATACATGTAGCAGCAAAAAATACCCACCTCGCTTTAGGGAGCTAGTCTCCTTTATCACAGGCAGGTCATCAACTTCCAAACAGTGTTTTAATAACAATTTGCTCTAGATTATGAACCCAGTAAAAAGTGACAAAAATGGATTGAGGCAGCGTTGGTAAATTTGAAAAGTTTAGTCATCTTAGAATTATACAAATACATGTTTTTCACTGCCATTCCACTAAAGAGCCCTGTGTATAAATATTTTCAATTCATGACATATAATTTTACGTTTGTGAATTAAAAGTATACCTTATACATTTCATCAACGTCAATCATGTAATGTTTCCCACACCAATAATTTTATACTGTGCAATATAACAATTCTAAACTATATAAACATTCAATCAAGCCCAGGTGGGCATATCTCATTAATCACATATGTATCCTTCAAACAATATTATTACTTCTAGCTCAGTTATCACTCTTGATCTGTCACTCGTTTCAATCATGTAAATTCTCAATCACGCAAAAAGCATAAAATTCATTATTCAAGCATTTCATGATAAAGTTTAAATATTCAGATAGCATCTGGCACTTGAAAACACGGGCACATGAAAAAATAAATCAAAGGATACAAGACTTCATCAAAGTTCCAAATAGGTCAGCTTCTAATGTGGATTTCCCCCCTTCCCAGTGACCACTTCTTAATCTAAAATATGTGCAAACAAAGTGAGGGAACCATAAAAGGGTTTTCGTTTTTTTTAAAATATTGATGAATTGGCTGTCCACTGTGAGGAAGAAGGCCTGCTAGATGATATATCAGGTGGTTCTAGTGGTATGAGTTGTAGGATTTGCAGGTATTTCTGGCACGTAACTTCCCTCAAGTCTTTTGTAAGGAGTTGCAGAAATGGGGCCCATATTTTCACATATTCCACGCCCTACCCATCTACACTGAACAAAAGGTGTTCCATTGCTAAGAGTTTCCAGAGCCGCTGAATCCAATCTCAAGGGTCTGGAGCTAATGAGGACCACCAATTTGCTGGTAGAACCTGTTGTGCTGCAAGAAGTGCTAGGGATATCTGCTTACCCCTCAGGGATCTCAAAGGGAAGGACCCTGAATGGGGAAGTCCTAGCAACGTGTGCTCAGGTGCTCGTGGAAATGTAATCTGAAATGCAGTATCAAGGTCATCGAGAATTGCCGTCCAATACTGCCCCAGTTTCGGGCAAGGCCACATTAAATGTACCAACCGGCCAGTAAGACCACAACCCCGCCACCAGAAGTCTGACTTAGTTCTATCCCACGACCTGATGTGCTCTAGGGTATAATACTTCTTTATAGGCAGACTCCGCACCCGCTGAGTTGGAAGCAGTGTAATGAGCCTGATAAAAGATGTGTTCCCATTCTTTTTGCATAAAAAGCCTCCCTATTTCAGTCTCTCACTGGACCTGTGCCTTAGTGCTTTGTTTCTTAGGGAGTGCAATGATCATAGCGTAAAGTTCAGAAATGAGTTTGCGATCATACTTTCTACAGACCAGCCACTTTTCAAAAGTTGAAATGCGGCGGGACATCGTCGAGGTTTGAACCCATCAGGATATACTGAACTGTAACCTATTATCAACTAAGATTCCAATCACTTCAATTCCTGAAGTATGTTACCTTCCCTCTCTCTGATCAGAATTCTATCCAACACACAGAATTTTAAAAGGCTTCTGTCTTTATTGTGTTAACTATGAAGTGTCAAGCAATTGGGTACTGGTTGTCCTCAGTGATGGTTGTGAGTGCATAGTCCAAAAACTCTCTTTTTGTCTGGTTTATAGTGCTGCCAATGAAATATTTATCACATGGGTAGGATAAGGCATAAATGCAATAATCAAAGTTGCTTTTCAGATGGTTCTTTATTCTAAAGGGCTCTTGTACTGTAGGGAATTTGATCTTTTTCTCATTAACTATATGTACACACTTTGCAATAGCCATATGTAAAAATCCCAGAATATTAGTTTTCACAGACTCTGGCTAAATGTGTCCTGTAAGCATGTACTCCTTCTGAAAGTTATCCTCAGCTTGCCATCAATATGCTTGCCTAATTGGCTGTTGGTCTCTTAAACTTGCCAATATTTTGTCAGTGTGTTTTTTACTTACCTTGTAGTAAGTACTAGTGTACACTTTGTTTGTGAATCCTGTGTGAATTTCTGATGGGAGAGATACTCTCTGTTCACGGAATTGACATTCCTACTTACAGTGTTTATTGAGGATTTAGAGTAACTTCTTACTAAGAATCTCCTGGTCATGACTGCCCTTTCTTCCTGAAAGACCTGCTCAGAACTGCAATTTTTATTTGATCTGAAGAGCTCTCTGAATGGAATGTTGTTCACCAGGTTCCTAAAGTGACTGATGTTAGCATAGAGCAGACGATTACTGGATATTTTCTATGATAGCGGCTACTCTCCAATCTGTTGTGTTTCATCTTCAGTTTAAGATCTTAAAAATGTGATCCTATTAGGAAGCACATAGCTTGTGAATATCAAATTGACAGTGTTATCATTAAAATCCTGAGCAGATGTCTCACTGCTGTTCCAGATACAAAAAATATTGTCAATATAGCAAACACAGAGGGTGATGTTTTCATCAAAGATTCATAAATATTTTAATTGAAATTGTTTGCTTTGTTTGTTATTAATACAATTGCAACATGGCAACACATATACTACTTGGATTTACAACACAATTAGTATTAGTATATAGAACATCTTTTGCTTACAGTACGGATAAATAAAATACCATACATCTCATAAATGTCATCCTACAGAACATCAAATTTCAAAATCATAAAAAAATGTTTGTAAAATAAGCAAAACGATGTTACGCGTTGACGTTTTGGTCCCACGTCGGTTTAGACGATCCACAGGACCATGATCAGGATGAAATGTAGCACAGTATGTTGTAGACAATTTCCAGCCAGAAGTCTCTGAATGTACGCCAGGGACAACAAACAAAAATAGGTATGATTCAATCTCATCACAGAATCTTCACTGAGTGTCCTGTATTAATTAGTAAGACTCTTCCATAAGTTTTATCAATTGCTTATGACTCGAAACCCGCGACGTTGGCTCCACACACACCGACTCTGCAAGACTCTGTAACCAGGAAGTGTTGGTAGCCATCTTAGGACTTTGCTACAGCTAAGTAACCAAAAAAAAGAAAAGTTGGCAGGGTAGAAATACCCTGATTCCCTCAACTTAGTCATGTGATCCCGGAGGCACTAGCCAGCCCAAAGTTCTTGAATTTGTGGAAAAAAAGAAAACACGTGCAGACTCCTGCACTTGTTTTGAAAAGGGCCCCCAGGTGGATCAAGTACCAGGTGCATGTTATAACAAAAGGAGGGGCGCACAGGGCGCAACTCCAGAGGCTCATTGAGCCCAAGGAACCACCACCTCCAGAGGGTTTTTTTAAAATTTTGGAGGCGGTTGTGCAGACACCCTCCGTAGACTCAGATGAGCCCCGGGGACGATCACCTCTCTGGGGCTAATTTTATTAAGAGGTGGGGCCATGTGGACACCCTCCTTGGCTCCTGGACAACCACCTTCCTGGGGGGGCTGGACGACCACCCCGAACATTGGGGACCACCACCTCCCTGGTAATACAAAACCTTTGAAATTTCAAAGTTATAGTTACCGGAGCTAACCATAACTTACGTCCCCAACAATGCACTACTTATGACCTCACAGATGACATCACTCATGATGTCATGGTCAGTGACATCACTGATGACATCTCAAATTACATCACTGATGACATCATCCAGTGTATGAAAGAGTTTCATAAATGTTTCTGAGACTTAAAGATATACAGTAAGCTACTGCATAAGTTCATTTAACATTATTTCTAAACTAGTAATGAGTGATACTGTTGATTTTTATGAAAAAGTACCTATTTACACTGTCTGTCTGTCCCAGCGTTAGATACCAGGTCTCGTCTAGGTGTGCAATGAATCAATTCAGTAGGTTATTAAATTATGCCTTGGTGTGCAGCATGTTGGAAGTGAGCCAGGGTGACTTAGTACTACCCGTCTGCTCTTCATTCACAGGCTCACCTTGCTAGCCAGCTTTACTCCTATGTAGTATGTGTTGCTCTTCTCCTGTTTCAGTCCCTGTTTTTATCTGTTACCTCTGATAGGAATCCGCCCCTGTATTCAATATGGTTTTCACACAAAACTTTCTGATCAGAAGTTGCTCCTATGCATTTTAAACATATATATATATATATTCACTGAAAAAACCATAGGTTATAGACCATATATAGTTAGGAATTAGCATTTAAAAAACCTTATTTTACTCACACAAAACCATTGAAATTCCATATATAGTTAGTTGCACTAACTATATATCGCGCACCCGCAATCCACTGCTGATCATGTCACATATTACATCATTCATGACATGGTCAGTGACATCACTGATGACATCACTGATGACATCTCAAATGACATCACTGATGACATCACTGATGACATCTCAAATGACATCACTGATTACATCACTGATGACAACATCCAGTGACTGTATGTTTCTGTAAAGTTAAAATATGTCTTACATATTGAAGAATGAGTGGATGTAGAAGTGTCTGAACAAAGGATTTAGTAGGTGCGTGACTGACTGTATGAGTGAGTGATTAAATGTGTCTCACTGAGTGCATGGGTTAGTGACTAAACTGTCTTAATTTGTGCATCATTATGTCTGTTGTTCTGTAAACTGCTGCATGTGTTGATCAGTAGCTATATGATTAACTATATGGGTTATTGATTGGTTGCCCAAGTATTTGTATGGGAGACTGAGAGTGTGTATGGGTGGCTGGGAGGTGTATGACTCTCTGCATAGATGTATGGGTTCAAAAGTGCATGTGGAAACAGCTGTATGGGCGGTTGACTGTGTGCATGACTGTATTGGTGAGTGAATAGATATCTCAGTGCTACATGTCAAAGTAAGTACATATGTAAAATACAGTACATGTGAGAGTTGACATATATAAATAACTGTGCATAAGAGCCAGTGAATGTGTGAGTGGCTGTATGGATCATTGTGAACTTGTATCCAGGATTGTATAAGTGAGTAAATATGTTTTAGTATATGTTTGAATAAGTAAGGTGTGTTTAACTGTATAGTTAAGGAAATGGAGGTGTGATTGATTGTTTGCATGACTGACTAGGTGTGTGTGTAACTTCATGGATGAGTGACAGTCTATGAGTGTCTGTTTACACTGAGTGTATCTAAGGTTATATTAGAGTCTGAAGAGGTTCATCGTATTATCACATGAATGATGTCATCAGTGATGTGATCAGTAATGTCAAATGAGATGTCATCAGTGATGTAATCAGTGATGTCATTTGAGATGTCATCAGTGATGTCATCAGTGATGTCATTTGAGATGTCATCAGTGATGTCATCAGTGATGTCACTGACCATGTCATGAATGATGTAATATGTGACATGATCAGCAGTGGATTGCGGGTGCGCGATATATAGTTAGTGCAACTAACTATATATGGAATTTCAATGGTTTTGTGTGAGTAAAATAAGGTTTTTTAAATGCTAATTCCTAACTATATATGGTCTATAACCTATGGTTTTTTCAGTGAATTTTCAAGGTTTTGTAAATGCTAATTCCTAACTATATATGGTCTATAACCTATGGTTTTTTCAGTGAATTTCATTGGTTTTTTAAAAGCTAATATCTACAGCTGTAAAATGTATTCTTCTTTAAATCCAAAAATATATTTTATATGTTTATTAATAATTTTTTTTTAATATTTTTTTTGTTTCGCTCCCGGTCCGCGAACCGGGAAGCTTCCCGTTAGCTCAATTCGATTCCGCGATCCGGTCCGCGAACCGGTAACAAATCAACATAGTTACGGTATCGCGTTGCCGCGTAATGCGTCTTATGACGTACTGCGTTAGCGCACCCGGAAGTGCCCCGGGGCGCGGACCGAGGCGCGAAACGCAACTCCCCGGAAGCGATCCGCGGCGCGAAAGCGCGACGTATCGCGTTGCCGCGAAATGCGTCTTGTGACGTACTGCGTTAGCGCACCCGGAAGTGTCCCCGGGCGCGGACCGAGGCGCGAAGCGCAGCGAACCGGAAGCTAACCGGGGAGCGTTCCGCAGCGCGTAACATGAAAGTTAGAGTCATGTGACTTGTTAATAAAGCTTTTCATTGGTTCATTTCACTTTTAGTTTCATAATTATGGAAGGCTAGGTCAGATGACCTAAAAATAACACTTTTCATTGGTTGAGAAGTATTGTTTTTCCCAAATGATGAAAACCCCTCCTTCTTTCCTCACTCTGACTTTCATCATTGTGAGAGGAAGACCTTCATTAGTATATCAGAAATGGCTTCAGTAGTTGCTTCAGCTGGTGGACCCCCACCACCACCTCCACCTCCTCATGGGAAGAGAGGACCACCTCCCCAGGTGATGACCAACACTGAGGAGGAAGAGGAAGAAATGGAGGAAGAGGAGGGAGAAGAACCACAGTTCTTGGAAGAGGTGCCCCGGGTTTCCCATAGGAAAGCCAGTTTCATCTGGCAGTTTTATTCAATCCCTCCAGGGCAAAAGAAAGTGAATGCGAGGTATGTGACCTGCCTCATCTGCAAAGAGAAATTATCAAGAGGGACTGATAAAAAGTATAGCTATGGGAACTATACCATGCATCGGCACATGACCAGGAAGCATCCACTTAATTACAGCCGGGCGGAAATACGGGATATGGAACAAAACCCAACAGCAACTCCTGTGGCCAGGTCAACATCGTCAATATCATTGACACCAGCAGAGGCACGGGAAACTGTGCCAAACATCCAAGAGAATTTTGGGCACATGAAACATACTTGTATGCACTGTGGTGCGTTGATATCATGTGGTAACATGAGTATTAATGCCATCAACCTGGCTTATGACAATCATAATTGCCCTAACCGCCCCCAGTAATTTTTTTTTGCTCCTGTTGAGCCCTTTTCAACGCCTGTTTTTTGTTGTTCCCCCCCCCAAAAAAACCCAAAAAAAATATAAAATCGTTCAAAAAATACAAAAAAAACAAAAAATGTTCAAAAAATACAAAAAAAATATAAAACAACAAAAATATTAAAAAAAAAGTTCTTTTCAGAACTACCTTCCCTTTCCAAAAAAATTGCTAGAATGTTTAGCACTCTGGCAAGCTCTATTTCTTTTGGTTCGCTTCCGGTTTAGCTTCCCGGTACGCGTACCGGGAGCTAACCAAAAAAAAACTTTTTTAAAAAAAAGAGTAAGTATAAGGAAAGTAAACAGAGAGTGATGTTTCAAGAAAGACAGCTATAGGTAGTAAAGAAGAGATACTATTTAATAGATCTATTTACCAAAGAACAGACAGAAGATGGTATAATTGTGAAAAACAAAATAGATAACGAAGTGAAAGAAAAACAAGCATTGGCATAGCCAATAGGTATCGACTTTTGGACCTTCTAAGTCTTTAGTTATGCAGCATAATATCCTTGGTGCAGCAACATCAACTGTTGCATGGCTAAACACATATAAGGTCCCAAAGTCTCGACAGAGAACAGGCTAGATTGTAAGTAGGGTAAATTGCGCTTGGTGATCTGTTTGAGGGAGCGTCTGCTTTGCCTGGTGTCTTTGGAGAGCAATTTTGATTGTTATACTAGACAATATAGCCCTAATGTAAATAACATAGGGGCATATTATCAACATAGGCAATAAAGGTTTTGCAGCTTTTATAGGCAGAAATGTGTCGCTAAAGCTGCTTTTGCGGCAGAAAACTGCCGCTAAAGCCGCTTTTGCACCAGTTTTCTGCCAATAAAAAGAGCAATAATTTTATTGGCTGCATTCATAATATGCCCCTTAGTGTGCTTCAACTACACAGAGAAAGCATTATGAACAAATAGTGATACAGTGATCAGTCAAAGACACTAAGAGTAATAGAGACGGAGTGAGTGAACAAGAGTGAGGAACTATGAAAAGAGAGGGACTGAGAAAAAAAGTGGAAGGAGTTGAGTAAGTAGGTAATAGAGAAAGGAATGAGGGAAGTAGCAAAGGCAGGAAACTGAGGATTAAAGAAATGAAGCAGTGGAACTAATAGTAGTTCAATGTGATAGAAATGTAACGAAAAGAGTACAAAATACTTACCTTATAATTGTCGTTAAATTCCTCACTTTTTATTTTTATACTTTCAATCTGTGAAAGAGAGAACAAACATTTGAAAAATATAAAAACATGTATTGAAAAATTACAAAAGACAAGGGCAAAGATTGAAGGACAAACAGTTTTTCAATAACTTTGACACTTACAGAAGCTACACAGTCCTAAAGATATACATTTTAAAGTAACACTATCTTGATGCAGATGAAGTGAGGCCTATCTTAAAACATGGTGCATCTTTTGCATTGCTGTTGTCTCAGAAAAGTGTCGCAAGACACTAAAATTTTAAATAATTGCTTCAGGATGCCAATAAGATGTCTACTATCCAGAGTTTTGTTTCAGGTGAGGCCTACTCAGGGTTGCAGATGAAATTTCAAGTTGTTGAAGAGAATAGAAGACATAATACATGTGAAGGTCTACCAATGAAGTGAGTCATGTCCACTGCAATCTTCAACAAAGTCCAAACCTCCTATGTTTCCCTGGACAGACCTAAACTTGATCTGCACAATGTGATTCGTAATGATAGGAAACACAGGTGATGTAATTGAAATACATGCAATTTATTTTGCTCATTTCACAATCACATCACTTCTGTTTCCTTTGCTTAGGTATCTCATTGTGCAGATGTAGTCTAGCATATCAAAGAATACGCAGAAGTGCAGCACTGCATGCAACAACTTTGACACTTACAGAAGCCTCACCTTCTCCATGCCTTCTACACAGTTCTACATATACATCATAAATGGAAACATTACAGAATTAATTATACATGTTAAATGGTTTATTTTTGCTGTTCTCAGAATGTATCAAAATTCACTAAAAACAGTGACTTGAAGGTATTCATCATGTAACAGCGGGGAAAAAAAAACACAATCAAAATTATTGTGTTTAAAAAACCCATACAAGATCAGAAATCAAAAATCAGAACTCCTTAAAGTTAACTTACTTTCCATGACGTCCAAGGATGTCCTATGAATAGCTTATACTCTTTTGTGCTGTTATTACTTTCAGCCCACCAGTTTCTGAAAGAAAATCTCCATCGTTTTTAAAAACATGTTACATACAATAAATGACTTCTTGCTCTCTACCACAAGATTCCACAAGGCCAAATTTTGTCAGAGCCATGTATAACTCTTGGATTTCTTGTTAACCAATCCCATCATTTGGCATTCCCGCAACTTTCAGAATTAAAATGTTGAAGATCATTTTCACAATCCTGGAATAGTAATATCTTCCCCTTCTTGCTCAGTCATGTTCTACATTTCGTATGACACTGATACTGCTTAATATGAAGCAGACTTACACTACCTCTATGAGTACTACAATTATTTAATTCTCTACATCACTTTTAATCACAAAGTAATGTAAAACAGTAGACAGCATTGCAGACTTACATTCCCTCTACTCCATGTTTTGATTGGCTGCTTTAATTAGCTTATGAAAAGAAACAGTTTTTCTGAACTCATTTAAACTGCACATACATGTCCATGATGTCCAATCCTATGATTAGAAGTTATGTCTCTGAACTACACTTATCCTCAAGGCCAAATTGTGTAGGAGCCATTAGAACTTCTTGAAATTCCACAGATCATATCCCGAGATTATTTTCCTAAAATTTTGGTTTTAAAAACACCAGGTAAGAGTTTTTAAGGTCATACGGCAATTTTTTTTTGAAAAAAACAACAGAATCATTACAGAATGACCAGCCATTTCTAGACTTTAAATAAGCTGTGTAATGTCCTGATGATATTGAAGGGCCGTCATGATATATAATTGCTGTAGTTACAAAAGTCCTTCCTGATATTGACAACTGCGAAGCTACAATTTTTTTTATTAAAGTTGTCAATTTTGTTCCATCAGGCCTACATCGTTGGAACATTAAAATGATGTACTGGCCATATGTTCGTATAAATAATGTGGACATCATTTCAGATTTACATTGGCTACACTCCATGTTGTGATTAGCAGCTTTTACTAGCTTATTAAAGGAGACTGATTTACTGTCTGGCAAAGTTAAATATACAAATCTTTCTGAGTCTACACTAGTAGTACTTGATACCATACAGTTCTCGCAGTCATGCTGCCATTGATAAGAAAGCCCAAACAGCTGATCTACATCTACACCTTCAGCATGTAATACATGAAGCATATACATTAAAAACTCCTGACAATCTTGCTGAATATTTTGAGAGAATTGTGTTTGGCCTGAACATCTATCTAACAGATTTCTAATTTCAGACACACTTTCTATGTTTCTTCTATCAGTGGTACATTTCCCTAACACAGAATTTAACAAACTGCAAAATCTTTGATCAGAATTGACCACAATCTCTTCTTTTACATTTTTTAGAGAAAACAAAACATTCATTACTACATTAGCATAGCAGTTGACACCAGAACTGTTTTCAAACTGAAAACCAACAACATCTTCAACAGAATCCTCTTTGTTTCTGCTTGTAATTTTAGGTTCATTCACTTTTTTTCTTTTTGCTACAACCTGCCCAGTATTGTTCTCATTTCTTCGTTTCCGGCCTACCAGACGTTTCTCAAACAAAGGAAACTGAGGCAAATGTGGCGCATACTCTCTTCTTAACCTATTGTATTCCTTAACACAATCTAGATCTGCACAAATGTTTCTGACATCACAGTCAATCAAGTACAATCCCGATAAAGTTCTAACTCGTGACAATGCCACATATGCCATACCCTCCTTGAACACAGAACTGCCAATATTCACCAATGCAGTGTCTACACTTAAACCTTGCGATTTATGAATTGTCACCGCATATGCCAAGCAAACAGGGAACTGCTTACGGCGAACATATAAGTCTTTTACAAGCAAAAATCTAGCAGAACAACGAGCAATTAGCTGTACTTCCTCAATGCCATCAAATTTAATTTTTAAAAATTCAATTCCATCTCTATTTCTGTATTTCACAAAATCAACAACATTACCCATTGATCCATTTACCAGACCTCTTTCAACATGTAAATTCCTTCTTAAAATTATACGGCAGTTCAAGCACACATTCAGAGTCTTTTCAAAACCTGCAGTTTTAGATATACTCTTCTCTAATGAATCCAATTTTGTTTTCAGATTCTCAGACAAAATAATTGTTGATCCCATATGCTCTACTCTATCAATAGCTTCCACTTTCACAATCTCTTGCTTTTCTAAATGCAACATTTTGTTGTTAAATTTTGCACATTCTGCAAGAGTTGGCATCAAACATATTCCAGATTTCTTATCAGTAATTTTCTGAAAAATATTCTCAGGCACAACATCTTGTTCTGGATATAAATTTGACAGTAATCGTGCATGTAAAGCTTCTTTCCCATGCTCGGTCACTTTTCCAATTCTAACATCTTGTAGAATAGTCTTGTAAACTTCATCCTTTGCCTGACGCATATTTTCATGCAGTTCAGCATAATTGAAGTTTAACCATATATTGACGTTGCCAATGCTGCCTAGGCACTTCCTGGTATCTTCATGCGTGAGCATTTTGAACACAGGTTGCCCTTTCACTGGTGTCAGCTGCAGAAGATCTCCAAAAACAATGATGTGTTTGCCACCGAATAACACATCATACTCTGTTTTGAGAACTTCTTGCATCCTCAAATGCACAAAGGCAAGCATGACATTGGAAACCATGCTTACTTCGTCAATGATAAGAAGTTTCATTTTCCTCAAGATTCTTGAAACTTCAAAACAAGCATCTCCAGATAGCTTGTGATATTCTAATTTGTTGTCATGCTCCACTGGCAGCATCAGTAAACGATGTAAAGTAATCCCTTTAATATTATGTGCTGCCAGTCCAGTTGGAGCAGTGACAACACAAGACAGTGATGACTCTGTCCTTTCCTGCAAATAGCAT
Source organism: Lissotriton helveticus (assembly GCF_964261635.1). NCBI lineage: Eukaryota > Metazoa > Chordata > Amphibia > Caudata > Salamandridae > Lissotriton > Lissotriton helveticus. The sequence goes on from NC_136059.1 coordinate 57,039,342, forward strand.
GAAATTGCTTTAATGAGGAAACTTTTTCCAGTTCCCGCTTCTCCACTCACGTACAGTCGGACAGGCTTCAACGACGTACATGAGCACTCTTTCTTATCATGACTTAATCCATGATCAATTTGCATGGTAACTTCGTCATATATTTTCCTCTGCTCAACGTTGAGTTGCCTTTCCAACTCTTCTAAGTTAACCGCATCCTCTTGAGCATGTGCCATGGCTCTTTCCACCTCATTCATAGCAGTGGCAGCTTCATTTTCAATAAGAGGTCCTCCTAGTGGATCCTGACTCAATGAAGCAGAACTCTGACTGTCCTGAGAACTGTCTCTGGCAATCTCGGCTGCAATCGTTGCTTCCTGCTCAATTTCCGCATTCAACATTTCTACATATTTGGGAAAAGCAGGACATTCTATGGTCTCCTTGGCGGCATTGAAAGAGTCTTCGTAACAGAGGAAATCTCCAAGCAGTTCCTCTTCTGCACGCCAAGGCTTGAAAAGTTGCAAAAGTGCTAAATAGAAAAACTCCTTTTTTTCAGGAGATTCGCCACTCAATTTTCGATGGTTTATCAAGTGGCATTTTCTTTGCTTGACCAGACATCCCTCACTTCCTATTACAGCATACACTCCTTTCTCAGTATCTTCTTTGATGTTCCTCTTGAACATGTAATTTTGCAGAACCTCATACAGACAAACATTCTCTAGGTGACTGCTTCGATTTGGATAATATGTATCCAACATGTTTGTCTTCAAAATGTCGGTACTGTTTGGCTCCTTTTCCGCCAAATACTCAATTTCCCGCACAGGTTTGAGAACTCGATTACGCGTTGCAGCAAGACCAAGACTCGCCCAAACGATACTCCTGGACTTGGCATAGAGACTTGCTGAAGACAACCGGTCAGAACATTCGTACGCTCCGATTTCTCGATGCGACAACATCTTCAGACTGAAACTGTACAACTTCTTGCTGAGGCTCTTTTCATGGGAAATGTCCTCCCACATATCCTTCAATTCTGTCTTCTCTTTTTTGGTGATATACGACGTCACATACCGAGCCACAGCCATACAGTTATCAGCCACAAACTGTATATCCATGTTAGCATTCCACATGGACAAAATCACCGGGTTGTAGTCGTTGATATACTTGGACTCTTCGTTCCTCTTCAAATTGTAAGTGTTTTTAGGTGATTTCTTCATCACATTATGTCGCAGCGAAGACATCAAACTGTTTACTCTTCCTTTAGAAATCACCGGTCGTGGGAAGCCGAAACGACATTTGGTGTAGAACTTGTCTTTGTTTCGGAATTTACGACGGCAGTACTTTCCACATCGATGGCTTTGGAAACGCAGAACTTTTTCTCTTAGGCTTTTCTTCTCCTTTGCGTTTGGAACAGCACACGTAGAATACTGTTGGATGAAACTCATCACTGAGTCTTCTGGATCCGTTCCAAATTTAGGTGCATCCTTGATCCACAGCAACATATGTATATGAGGAGCTCCTCTTGCTTGGTACTCCTTTCTCCAGAAGAAATCCAACACCTCTCCAAGAGGTGGATTCTTCTTATTCATGATGAAAGACATCATAGCTTCAAATCTATGATTGAAGTACCTACATACATTGACTGGATCCAAAGAGCACAGTTCTCCGGGTGTCTTGAATTCGATGTTTTCTACGTTAGCATTTGCCTCTCGTAGAAATTGAAGTAAGTCTTCCCAGCCATACTCGGCACAACTCAGAGTGAGGAACCATGTGGGAGTACCTAAGTTCCTCAGCATACATTTTAAATCACCATGACGACGGTACCAGTACTCATTAGTACCACGCTGACACGCCATGAGATTAATCAGGTGAGATTCCAAAATACTATCTTGGACATTCACTTTATCCATAAAATCACTTGCCGAGATGTTTTGCATGTGTATACCACTTTTCAAGATGTGGTTCACTGCATATGACAGTCCAGACAGATCGCTTTCAAACAGGAGATGAAACAAATAAGGAATGCATTGTCGAAACCTAGCATCTCCTGCATACAATCGCAAAGTCCGGTATTCAGAAGCAGGAATTTGATGAGGTCGCTCATCATATCTTCCTCCCTGACCTGTTGGAAAAAGCTGTGGGAAACACCGAGCTTCCAAACTTTCCTCCCAAACACTAATGGGACTCCCTTTGGCTTGTTTCATTTGAAACAACTCAATAGCATTCCCCATGACTTCCTTTGAATGCAAAGGATGAACACTATAATGTTCATATATTTCCTCACTAGTAGAGGGTTCTACTTTCTCAATTTGACCAGCACACAAATCGCTATCCTCTTCCTCACTTACTTCCTCTTCTGCAACATATACATTCTTATAGTATTTATTATTTTTTTTCAAATACAATGTTGCCTTTTTAACTTTCCTAACATCTACTAAATCTTGCCATATTTTCTTATTCTTTGTCGGAACCCCATTAACTAAGATAACCAGAGGTTCCTCTTCCACTTTTTCTACTCCAATTGTGTTAATGTTTTTCTTCAAATCTAGAGGCAAATAAACAACTCTTCCCTTTAATCCTCTCTGTAAATCTGATGGAGGCAATTTCCCTGTCTTTGGCTCCATTCTTACAATAGCCTGAAAGGGATGGATACTTTGAATCAAAATAGATTCATAAGTATTTAAATCCTTCAATTCAGAAGGAATCTCAACCAATTCCAGATTATTATGAACTGCTCTAGCAGGCATCTGGTTTTGTTTTAATTTGTTACAACAATAAGTACACACACGTTGATCCAATCCCAAATCAAAACAATTTTCTACCATCAAGTATGTTGCAAAATCCTTCCATTCACTATTATTTTCCCTTTCACTTTTTGCATATAAATCCACTAACTTAGTCTGATTCTTATAATAAGTGCGTCTACAACACACACAAGTGAAATTAGGCCTCTCACTTGATTTCATGTCAAACGTCGCAATTTCCCTCTGGAAATTATCTGTACTGGAAACCTGTACACTATCTTCCAAATGACCCTCTACTTCTTGCTCAATTTCAACATTCTCCTCTTTACTTCCAAAGTAACAAAACTCAATTTCTTCACATATATTCTTCACATCTATTTCAGAACCATGCAAAAGAGCAGCGCATAATTGTTTCAGCATAATTGCTGGACTCTTAGCATAATACAACAGTCTAACTAACTTCCTCACTTTGTTATGATGCACTGCTAGCATCCTGAAATGATGAAAAACACTCTGGCATACTCTCCTGGAAAGACAAGCCAGTGAATGACCATGCAAACCTGTCACTTCTCTCACTCTGCAAGGATCTAATTCTTGCAACAACCTTATTTTCTGCTTCAAACTTTTCTTGTTAAATGACCGTACAAAATCACAAAGCAAATTGATGGAATCCTGTCGCACACTGCAAATACTACTACACTTCCAGGTGTACACAGGACCCTTAGCACGTCTTCCTAAAACCTCATTACCTAACAACTCTTCTGCCTCTGTTGTCACAAGTTTTTCTTTTTCAACTGGACAACCATCTTTCACTTCATAAGCACGACCACTGATGTCAACTGCATGCACCAAATCATTATCCTGGAAATAACTCTCTTCATTAAAAAATGCCTCACAGCTTGAACTATGTATCCATTCTCCAGAAAAAACTTCACAAAAATTACTACGATTAACTATTCTCTTCCATCTACTATTTCTTTTGAAATCAAAAATTGCCTTGTTTAGCTTCCTAATTCTATTGATTATCAAAATAAATAACTTACGTTTAATTTCAAAAGCCTGATCAATAACTTTCTCAACTTTTTTTTTTCTCCTATAAAAAACTAATTTCTGTTGACCTTTCTTAATATTTTTTAACAAATTGCCAATTATCCTGTTACGGAACATTCGTTTACGAATCTCCGTAAACTGTTGTTTCCTTCTACTATCATGCACAGATTTATCTCTTGCTCTAGCAGTAACATTTTCATTTGTCCTTTTCTTTCCATTTGATTTACTTGTGTTGTTATGGATTGAAACATTTTCTGTACTAATATTTTTTTTATTAGAAATATTTCTTATGAAATATTTAGAGCTCTTACCCGGTGCTTTCTTCATCGCTTGAGAAATCTTTTTGTTAGAGGACTGCTGCATTTTTTTTTTCTCCTGCTGTCTTTGACGTTTTGCAGCCTTCATCTCTCTTATTTTTGTAGGCATAGTTGAATCTGAGGAAAAATATAATAAAAATGTTATTAAACATTATTATCAAACAGTAAATCAGTAATAGTGATCAAAAACATAACACACTACTTGACATTTTAAATAGAAGATTTTTTAGTCCTTGCAAATTTACAATACAGAAATAGCAGAAAAGAAATGAGATTTATATTTATGTTACCTATGCTATTTTATATGTGAATCTGATCTAATTTTATGAGCATATTTTAATATTTTATTGAAGACACTACACATAACCTGTTTTTGAAGGTGTCTTTATTTTTAAATTAAACGGTTTACCTTTTTACTTTTTATTGATTATAAATTTTAAAAATAAATGTTTATAATTCCAAAGGCTCAAGCAGGTCAGCTTCCCATCCTATATCATATAATTCGGACAAATCTGCATCCTCATCACGCTCTTCTTCATCCTCAGGATTTAAATCATCCAATGGATCAACATCCACTGATGTTTCAATTACAAGTTCAATGATGAGGTCAAAATCAACTGATTGCAGATTGTCGCTCATGTTGAGGTTGTCTTTATCTTTAAAGAAAGACAACAACAATGAGATGTTGCAGAGTAAGAGACAAATCTCACAGATTATAATAGTAAAATTATTTAACAAGAGTAACATTTTGCAGCTATTATTTAGCCATGTCCAGCGATGCTGAGCAGGTGAAGCCTATGTCTAATTTTTCACTGAACAGGACTCATCTGTTCTTAACCTTGGATAAGCCTCAACGACTCTGTGTCCCCTGCACATACTCAAATGTTAAAGTGCAGATTTATATTAAATGGCACATCCCCAGGCATGCACCAGTTAATGTGCACCACTGCTTTACCACCCATGGTGTGCCGCATTTACAATCAGATAGGAGAAAGCTGCTTCAAAACCCTGCGCCTGCTTGAAGCTGGCATAGGTCTTGACGCAGCATTGTATAGATGGGGCACCCCTGATCCTTGCTGGAGCTGCATCGCACTTACGATACAACTCCAGCAATGTGCCACCTTTACAGCACAGATGCGTCACGCATCTGTGCCTTTTTTGCCCCATGCTGCGCCGCATTGTAAATGCAGCACACCATGGGTGGCGGAACAGTGGCGCAGGATGACTGTCACATCCCTGGGGATGCGCCACTCATCATAAATCTATCCCTAAGCTTCTTATCTTGTTACAGATGAACTGCCATATGTATCATCAAAATATTTTACATATTATAAATAGCAAATTTTAAGGAATAAATAGCGATTCTTTACTATTCCTAATTTGCAATGAGCAAATTGCTAATTGCAAATTACCCATTCATTTCCATAGGCTAGGAGGCTCATAGGAATTAATGTTGCAAGTTGTGATTAGCAATTAGCTCATCACAAAATAGGATTTTTTTCAAGCGTGCAGGGGTATCTCAAGAACACCCTGCTGCACCCCTGAAAAAGAAATTTGGGAGCACATGTTACATCTACATGCCCTAATGGCATGTATGGGCGTCATATGGGACCTTTTTTTTTTAAAAAAAAAAAATGCTTTTTGAAAAGAATTCGCAAATTACCACAAACTAGAAGTTGGTGGTAGTTTCCAAATCCTTAATATCATTTTTTACATATTTTTTTTTGATACATTGCATTTAAGGAATCACAAATTTTGAATTATTGACATTTTAAGTAATTTCCACATGTGCACTGTTTTCTAAATATAATTTGAAAATCGTTTTTGGGGAAAAGTAATGGTTTGCAAATTTATGACAAGGACATAATGGTGTATGCTTCTCTATAAGGCATTTCAGTATCTCTAATGTCATTTTTCCCATATTACATTATAAGACCTTTCCCCATGAAGCACATTCCTTGTAAATATGCTCCCACCAGTGCATTGCAAATTTAGATTTTGACTGTTTCAGACACATAGCCATGTTGAAAGTGACCCAAAAAAATTGCAAACGTTTTAAAAAAAAACATTCATGTGTCTTAATGACATTTTAAGTCATTTCCCCATGGACAATGTTTTCTAAGTGGCACAAAAGAGGTATACACATATCATAAATCTGTCCCTAGCATTATAAATGATTAAATCAGGATGACAATAAGATGTGGCCTATCCAGAGGTTTGTTTAAGGTGAGGCCTACTCAGGATTGCAGATTAAAGTTATGCTTGATGAAGAATACAGAGGAGATAATTTATTGTAAAGGCCTACCAATGAAGTAAGTGATTTCTACTTCATTGCACCAGTCATCATAAATGTATCCATAAGCTTCTTATCTTGTTAGACATCAACCGCCATATGTATCATATAACTATTTTGCATTTCCAAAAAAGCGAATTTTAAGGAATAAATAGCGATTCTTTACCATTCCAAATTTGTTTGAGAAAATTGCTAATTGCAAATTACCCATTCATTTCCATGGGCTAGGAGGCTCATATAAATGAAGGTGCAATTTGCGATTAACAATTTGCTCATCACAAATTAGGAATTTATTCCAAAAGTGCAGGGGTGTCTCAAGAACACCCTGCTGCAACCCTGAAAAAGAAATTTGGGGGCATATGGCGAACATAAATTTTAACAACATTCCTTTACCTCAAAAACGATTTTCAAATCATAACTTCAAAACACTACACATGGGAAAATTACTTAAATTGTCCTTAAGACACATAAAAGCGTTTTTTGATTGGCTTTCCTGCATGGTAGGGTCACTTTTAACATGGCTATGTAACATAAACATTCAAAATCAAAATTTTCAATGTACAGGTGAGAGCATATTTACAAGCAATTTGCGCCACAAAGAAAGGTCTGACATTAAAATGGGAAAAATAACATCAGGGACAGTCAATTGCCTTATAAAGAACCATACACCATTATGTCCTTCTCATGAATTTAAAAACAATTCCTTTTTCCCAAAAACGATTTTCAGATCATAATTTCAAAAAACTGCACATGAGAAAATGACTTAAAATGTCATTGAAACACATGAAAGCGTTTTTTTTTTGGCTTTCCTGCATGGTTGGTTCACTTTTATCATGGCTATGTAACACAAACATTGATAATTAAAATTTTCATGCACATGTAAGAGCATATTTACAAGCAATTTGCGCCACAGAGAAAGGTCTTACACTAAAATGAGAAAAATAACATCAAGGACAGTCAATTGCCTTATAAATAACCATACACCATTATATCCTTGTCATGAATTTAAAAACAATTCCTTTTCCACAAAAACGATTTTCAAATCATAATTTCTAAACACTGCACATCAGAAAATGACTTAAAATGTCATTAAAACACATGAAATCATTTTTTGATTGGCTTTCCAGCATGGTTGCGTCACTTTTAACATGGCTATATAACAAAAACATTCAAAATCTAAATTTTCCATGCACATGTGAGAGCATATTTACAAGCAATTTGCGCCACATAAATCATAATTTTCTCCTTAAAGCACACTATTCTCTATCTAAAGTAAAGAAATATTTTCTCACCTTAGCAAATACTTTGAGTTTGAAAACAGTCTCAGAAACACACCAATTTGTCTTCAGCAGAGCAAAAGGTATGCACTCCAGAGTCTGCAGCTATCAAAAGCACAGAAATGGTGTAATTCTTCACACATATTTCTCATGTCACCCAATCAAAACTCTTCCCTCACTTTTTTCCAAATGAAAACCCTTCCCCCTCTGCCCTTTCTGCCTATTTTCCATAGCAACCACCTCTTGGAGAAACTCTGGTGTTTGCAAATTCACACAACAATGTTGCAATTGAACTCTGAACTCTCAGTGCACCTGCATATCCAGTGCTTTCTTTCATTTAATGATTTTTTATTGACCACTCAAAATACATCTTTCAAAGAACACATCTCTACACCCTAACTTTCTGTTTTCATCAATCAAAATCCACCAATCACTGTTACTACTTCATGAACACAGAAACTCCACAGTTTTTTTCATTTCAAACTCACATTTTTTCAACTGCCATTTCATTGCCACACTTCATCTGACTGCAGGAGAACCTTCTCTCACCATGTTTTCTGTCTGGATTGTTGGTCATAGTTATATTCACTGGGCTCAAAGGTACGTTGAAAGCAGGAATTTACCTAACCTCAATTTACAAGATGTGGAAATTAAGTGGTTTGGCCACAGAGGATTAAAATGTCACCAATTGATACCATTGGTGAAAACCTTTATGCATTTGCCCAAACCTGACCTGTTAATTGTGCACTGTGGAGGTAATGACTTGGGCACTTTGACTGGTGTAGGTCTGGAAATGCTTTTAAAGGACACCTTTGAGCAATTGATGGCACTTTTTCCTCAGACTGCCTTGGTATATTCAAATATATGCCAAAGACAGAAATGGAGGTGGTCAAACCAATTTTGTCCACAAATTGAGAAGTCGAGGAAGCATGTAAACAAATCTGTTTCAGCTTACATGAGAGACCATGGAATGGGCTCCCTGTACAACAATAACTTGCGTTACTACATGCAAGATATCTACAGAGGAGATGGAGTTCACTTCTCAGATGAGGGCAACAGAGTTTTCACTCTGAATTTAAAAATGTGCATTGGTACCTACTTATAAGTACCAAAATGTACCATAAACCCAAAAGCTCTTCTCAGAGCTACCCTACATCTAATCACTCACAATTATTATTTTACTCTAACTTTTTTTACTAATTTTCAACAAAGTACGCTCCCTGGGGCGCTACCCGGTACGCGTACCGGGAGCTAACCTCGCGAAATTTAAAAAAAAAATGTTTTTTTTTCGCACATATGGGCCTCCTCAGCCACCCTCACAAAACCTAGGGGGTCAAGATAAGTCTACCATGCCCCCTTCTACCTATTCTGAACATTATTTGCCCTCCATCTTGTATCATAATTCGACCGAAACACAAAATGGTGGACTCCCGTTACGCTTAAGGTTCGCGTACCAGGGCGCTCACCGGTTCGCGTACCGGGTCGCTTCCTGGGAAGCGCACCATCAAAAAAGGTGGGAAAGTAGTTCACAGAAAAGCCACTGGAGACAATTTCACCAAATATAGATTAGCTCATACTACATACCAATCCCTACCATTTTCACAAATTTGATTGGAATTCCATTTAGCCATTTAGCCTATAGAACTCACTAAATACCGTGAGGTAAATTACTTCACAAAACACATCTGAAGTGTTGGAATTGACAACCAATTAAAATGTTACTTTCATTTTCTACTTTTTTTACCTGACATTTGATTGGTTATGTACCCGAATATATATAAAGGAAGAGAAGGAAACACAGCCATTTTGACTACTACTTCCTGGTGTACATTTCTATTAGAATTTTCATTAATAACTTCAACTTCTTTTTAAAGGTAAGTTGTTATTTTTAAAACTGAAGTATATTGAGCACTTTAAGTTAATATGGCAAACTTTTTCTGTTAGTTATATACTATCCCTCTGTAGTACTTATAAATTTAGATACACTTTTTTATATTCCTACTTCCACTCTGATACTATACACTGCCCAAAGATAAATTCTCTGTTAAAAACTGCCTATCTAAAATTAATCCCAACAGTGCCCTACCTCTACTAATATATATTTTTTTTATGCAAATTTCAGGAAAAATGGAAAGTGAACAAAACATTTCATTTGAAATTGTCCTTCCAGAGTCCAACACAGAAATCATTGATCCAAATGAGATTGAATTTATGGATGAATCTTGGGACCAAGAACTACTGCAATGTGTACAAGCAGTAGATAACCTCCTTACAAATGAGGACATTTTACAACCTCAGAGACTACAATCTATATTCCATGATTATGAAATTTCTGACAATGAAATGTTAGAAAGTTTATTAAATTATGAAACACAATAAAAAAAACTTAAAAAAAAAAAAAATAATCAACAAAACCAACAATCAATTAACATACAGCATTTGAAAAGTCTATCATTCATTTTTCATTGTGATACGCTCCCCAGAACGCTTCCCGGTTCGCGTACCGGGCGCTAACCACGAAAAAAAACAAAAAAAAATTATTTTTTTTTGCTTCGCGGGGCCCCTTTAAAGCCTCCACATCAAACCTAGGGGGTCAGGGAGGATCTACTATGCCCCCTTATAGTTATTTCCCCCTTTGTTTTGGCCTCCTCTTGTCTCTCAATCCTACCGAGAGACAAGATGGCGGCCGCTCCGGACTGTTTAGAATGTTGACAGACACCGGAGAGCCAATCAGCTTAGCTACGCGAAGTTCCGGTACGCTTAAGGTCCGCGGACCGGAGCGCTGCCCAGAGCGCGCTTACAGATATATATCTTTTTTTAAACGTTAATTTCTCAAAATCCACTGGAGCACATATATTGAGACCTACAAAAGGCACATCGGGCTATCAGTCCCTAATATTTTGCCAAGTTTCGTGCAAATCCATTCAGCCGTTCGGGCTAAAAGTGAGGCTAACCGCCCTATGGAAAACTCAATGTTAAAAACACGTTTTGGGACCCCCCTTTTTTCTCGGCCCCCCCTGGACCAACTCCCCCCAAATTTCCAGTGGCTGCTCAGAAACAAAATGTTCCATTTTCCAGAAAATTTCAGCCAATTCCGTCCACAAACGCCAAAGTTATTAGACATAGAATTTTCAAAAATCCCATAGGGAAAAAATCCTAACTATATATACCTACTGGCGACCGCCAGTAGGTAATATATATATATATATATATATATATATATACATATATATATATATTCACTGAAAAAAACCATAGGTTATAGACCATATATAGTTAGGAATTAGCATTTAAAAAACCTTATTTTACTCACACAAAACCATTGAAATTCCATATATAGTTAGTTGTACTAACTATATATCGCGCACCCGCAATCCACTGCTGATCATGTCACATATTACATCATTCATGACATGGTCAGTGACATCACTGATGACATCACTGATGACATCCCAAATGACATCACTGATGACATCACTGATGACATCTCAAATGACATCACTGATGACATCTCATTTGACATTACTGATCACATCACTGATGACATAATTCATGTGATAATACAATGAACCTCTTCAGACTCTAATATAACCTTAGATACACTCAGTGTAAACATACACTCACAGACTGTCACTCATCCATGGAGTTACTTACACACCTAGTCAGTCATGCAAAGAATCAATCACACCTCCATTTCCTCAACTATACAGTTATACACACCTTACTTATTCAAACATATACTAACACATATTTACTCTCTTTTACAATCCCTGATACAAGTTCACAATCATCCATACAGCCAATCACACATTTATTTGCTCTTATGCACAGTTATTTATATATGCCAACTCTCACATGTACTGTGTTTTACATATGTACTTACTTTGACATGTAGCACTGAGATATCCATTCACTCACCAATGCACTCATGCACACAGTCAACCACCCATACAGCTGTTTCCACATGCACTTTTGAACCCATACATCTAGTGAATCAACTGCTCACACATCTATGCACAGAGTCATACACCTCCCAGCCACCCACACACACACTCAGTCTCCCATACAAATACTTGAGCAACCAATCAATAACCCATATACTTACTCATATAGCTACTGATCAACACATGCAGCAGTTTACAGAACAACAAACATAATGATGCACAAATTAAGACAGTTCGTCACTAACCCATGCACTCAGTGAGACACATTTAACCACTCACTCATACAGTCAGGCATGCACCTACTAAATCCTTCATCCAGACACTTCTACATCCACTCATTCTTCAATATGTAAGACATATTTTAACTTTACAGAAATACACAGTCACTGGATGTTGTCATCAGTGATGTCATTTGAGATGTCATCCGTGATGTCATCAGTGATGTCATTTGAGATGTCATCAGTGATGTCATCAGTGATGTCATTTGAGATGTCATCAGTGATGTCATCAGTGATGTCACTGACCATGTCATGAATGATGTAATATGTGACATGATCAGCAGTGGATTGCGGGTGGGCGATATATAGTTAGTACAACTAACTATATATGGAATTTCAATGGTTTTGTGTGAGTAAAATAAGGTTTTTTAAATGCTAATTCCTAACTATATATGGTCTATAACCTATGGTTTTTTTCAGTGAATTTTCAAGGTTTTGTAAATGCTAATTCCTAACTATATATGGTCTATAACCTAAGGTTTTTTCAGTGAATTTCATTGGTTTTTTAAAAGCTAATATCTATAGCTGTAAAATGTATTCTTCTTTAAATCCCAAAATATATTTTATATGTTTATTAATAATTTTTTTTTTAATATTTTTTTTGTTTCGCTCCCGGTTCGCGAACCGGGAAGCTTTCCGTTAGCTCAATTTGATGCCGCGACCCGGTCCGCGAACCGGTAAACGTTCCGTTAGCGCAACTGCCGCGTTAGAAATCAACATCGTGACGCGTCGCGGAAGCGCGACGTATCACGTTGTCGCGTAATGCGTTTTATGACGCGCCGCGTTAGCGCACCCGGAAGTGCTCCGGTACGCGAACTGAGACGCGAAGCGCAGCTCCCCGGAAGCGATCCACGGCGCGTCGCGAAAGCGCGACGTATCGCGTTACCGCGTAATGCATCTTATGACGCGCCACGTTAGCGCACCCGGAAGTGCTCCGGAGCGCGAACCGAGGCGCGAAGCGCAGCGACCCGGAAGCGATCCGGGGCGTGTTCCGCAGCGCGTAACATAAGCGTGAGAGGTCATGTGACTTGTTAATAAAACTTTTCATTGGTTCATTTAACTTTTGGTTTCATAATCATGTAAGGCTAGGTCAGGTGACCTAAAAATAACACTTTTCATTGGTTTAGAACTATTGTTTTTCCCAAATGATGAAAACCCGTCCTTCTTTCCTCACTCTGACTTTCATCATTGTGAGAGGAAGACCTTTATTCATAGTAGAGCAATGGCTTCAGTAGTTGCTTCAGCTGGTGCACCCCCACCACCACCTCCACCTCCTCATGGGAAGAGAGGACCACCTCCCTAGGTCATCACCAACACAGAGGAGGAAGAGGAAGAACTAGAGGAAGAGGAGACAGAAGGACCACAGTTCTTGGAAGAGGTGCCCCGGGTTTCCCATAGGAAAGCCAGTTTCATTTGGCAGTTTTTTTCAATCCCTCCAGGGCAGAAGAAAGTAAATGCGAGGTATGTCACCTGCCTCATTTGCAAAGAGAAATTATCAAGAGGGACTGATAAAAAGTATAGCTATGGGAACTATACCATGCATCGGCACATGAACAGGTGGCATCCATTGAATTACAGCCGGGCGGAGATACGTGACATGGAAGAAAACCCAACAGCAACTCCTGTGGCCAGGTCAACATCGCTAATATCGTTGACAGCAGCAGAGGCACGGGAAACCGTGCCAAACATCCAGGAGAATTTTGGGCATATGAAATATACTTGTCTGCACTGCGGTGCATTGATATCATGTGGTAACATGAACATTATTTCAATCAACCTAGCTTATAACAATCACAATTGTCCTAACCGCCCCAGACAGTAATTTTTTTTTTGCTCCTGTTGAGCCCTTTTCAATGCCTGTTTTTTGTTGTTTCCCCCCCCAAAAAAACCAAAAAAATATAACATTGTTAAAAAAATACAAAAAAAACAAAAAATGTTCAAAAAATAAAAAAAATATAAAACAACAAAAACATTTTAAAAAAAGTTCTTTTCAGAACTACCTCCCCTTTCAAAAAAAATTGCTAGAATGTTTAGCACTCTGGCAAGCTCTATTTCTTTTAGTTCGCTTCCCAGTTCGCTTCCCGGTTCGCGAACCGGGAGCTAACCAAAAACATTTGAAAAAAAAAAAAAAGAAGAGTAAGTATAAGGAAAGTAAACAGAGAGTGATGTTAAAAGAAAGACAGCTATAGGGAGTAAACCAGAGATACTGTTTAATAGATCTATTTACCGAAGAAAAGACGGAAGAGGGTATAATTGTGAAAAACAAAATAGATAAGGAAGTGAAAGAAAAAAAAGAGAGTAGAACAATAACAAAGAAGAGTTTCTTGGAGAATGTGAGTGAATGTTCAAAATAAGATTAAAACATGGGGAATAACAGAGAGAAAGAATAGAAAACAGAAAACAAAAAATAACAGAAAAAGATTAATTGAAACAGCAAAGAAATGTAAATAACATAGAGCCATATCATCAACATAGGCAATAAAAGTTTTGCAGCTTTTATCGGCAGAAATATGTCACCAAAGCCGCTTTTGCAGCAGAAAACTGCCGCTAAAACCACTTTTGCACCAGTTTTCTGCCAATAAAAACAGCAATAATGTTATTGGCTGTGTTCATAATATGCCCCTTAGTGTGCTTCAACTACACAGAGAAAGCATTATGAACAAGTAGTGAAAGAGTGATCAGTCAAAGACACTAAGAGTAATAGAGACGGAGTGAGTGAACAAGAGTGAGGAACTATGAGAAGAGAGGGACTGAGAAAAAGAGTGGAAGGAGTTGAGTAAGTAGGTAATAGAGAAAGGAATGAGGAAAGTAGCAAAGGCAGGAAACTGAGGGTTAAAGAAATGAAGCTGTGGAACTAATAGTAGGTGAATGTGATAGAAATGTAACGAAAAGAATACAAAACATTTACCTTATAATTGTCGTTAAATTACTCACTTTTTGTTTTTATACTTTCAATCTGTGAAAGAGAGAACAAACATTTGAAAAATATTAAAACATGTATTTAAAAATTACAAAATACAAGGGAAAAGATTGAAGGACAAACAGTTTTTCAACAACTTTGACACTGACAGAAGCTTCTGCTTCTCCAGGCCCCCTACACAGTCCTAAAGATATACATTTTAAACTAACAGTATCTTGATGCAGATGAAGTGAAGCCTATCTTAAAACATGGTGCATCTTTTGCACTGCTGTTGTCTCAGAAAAGTGTCGCAAGACACTAACATTTTAAATGATTGCTTCAGGATGCCAATAAGATGTGTCCTATCCAGAGGTTTGTTTGAGGTGAGACCTACTCAGGGTTCCAAATGAAATTTCGAGTTGTTTGAAGAGAACAGAGGACATAATACATGTGAAGGCCTACCAATGAAGTAAGTCATGTCCACTTCACTCTTGAACAAAGGCCAGACCTCTTCTGTGTCCGTGGACAGACCTAAACTTCATCTGCACAATGTCATTCATAAACTTAGGAAACACAGGTGATGTAATTGAAAAATGTGGAGTTTCTTTTCCTCATTTCACAATCACATCACCTGTGTTGCCTTTGCTTAGGTATCTCGTAGTGCAGATGTAGTCCAGCATATTAAACAGTACCTAGAAGTGAAGCACTGCATGCAACAACATTGACACTTATAAAAGCTTTTGCTTCTGCATGCCCCCTACACAATGCTAATTATATACATTTTAAACTGATGGTATCTTGCTGGAGATGAACTGAAACCTATCTTGCAACATGGTGCATCTTTTACACAAAAGTGACCCACAATGGAGCAAAAGAGGCGCACGGCCACCATAAATCTGACCCTAACATTTTAAATGATTGTTTCAAGATGCCAATAAGGTGTAACCTATCCACAGATTTGTTTCAGGTAAGTCCTACTCAGGGTTGCAGATGGAATTTAGGTTTGTTGAAGAATACAGAGAAGATAATACATGTGGAGGCCTACCAACGAAGTGAGTAATGTCCACTGCACTCTTGAACAAATGTCAGACCTCCTCTGTCTCAAGGAACAGGCCTAAACCTCATCTACACAATGTGGTGTGTAATGTTAGGAAACACAGGTAATATAATTGAAAAACATGCAAATTTTTTTGCTCATTCCACAATCATATGACCTGTGTTTCCTTTGCTTAGGTATCTCATTGTGGAAATGTAGTCTATCATATGAAAGACTACGTAGAATATGAGCACTGTATGCAAGAACTTTGACACTTACAGAAGCCTCTCCTTCTCCATGCCTCCTACACAGTTCTAAATGTACATCATAAATGGAAACAGTACAGAATTAATTATACATGTTAAATGGTTTATTTTTGCTGTTCTCAGAATGTATCAAATTTCACTAAAAACAGTGACTTGAAGGTATTCATCATATAACAGCGGGGAAAAAAAAACACAATCAAAATGATTGTGTTTAAAAAACCCATACAACATAACAAATCAGAATTCAGAACTCCTTAAAGTTAACTTACTTTCCATGACGTCAAAGGATGTCCTATGAACAGCTTACACTCTGTTGTGCTGTTATTACTTTCAGCCCGCCACTTTCTGAAAGAAAACCTCCATCGTTTTGAAAAATATGTTACATACAATAAATGACTTCTTGCTCTCTACCACAAGTTTCCACAAGGCCAAATCTTGTCAGAGCCATTTATAACTCTTGGATTTCTTGTAAGCCAATCCCGTCATTTGGCATTTCCGCAACTTTCAGAACTAAAGTGTTGAAGATCATTTTCACAATCCTGGACTAGTAATATCTTCCCCTTCTTCCTCAGTCATGTTCTACATTTCCTATGACACTGATACTGCTTACTATGAAGCAGACTTACACTACCTCTATGACTACTACAATTATTTAATTCTCTACATCACTTTTAATCACAAAGCAATGTAAAACAGTAGACAGCATTGCAGACTTACATTCCCTCTACTCTATGTTTTGATTGGCTGCTTCAATTAGCTTATAAAAAGAAATAGTTTTTCTGAACTCATTCAAAGTGCACTTATTTCTCCATGACGTCCAGTCTTATGGTTAGAAGTTATGTCTCTGAACTACACTTATCCTCAAGGCCAAATCGTGTAGGAGCCATTAGAACTTCTTGAAATTCCTCAGAGCACATCCCGAGATTCTTTCCCTAAAATTTTGGTTTTAAAAACACCAGGTAAGAGTTTTTAAGGTCATACGGCAATTTTTTTTTGAAAATTAAAACAGAATCATTGCAGAATGACCAGCCATTTCTAGACTTTAAATAAGCTGTGTAATGTCCTGATGTTATTGAAGGACCGTCATGATATATAATTGCTGCAGTTACAAAAGTCCTTCCTGATATTGACAACTGCGAAGCCACATAATTTTTAATTAAAGTTGTCAATTTTGTTCCATCAGGCCTACATCGTTGGAACATTAAAATGACATACTGGCCATATGTTCGTATAAATAATGTGGACATCATTTCAGATTTACATTGGCTACACTCCATGTTGTGATCAGCTGCTTTTACTAGCTTATTAAAGGAGACTGATTTACTGTCTGGCAAAGTGAAATATATAAATCTTTCTGAGTCTACACTAGTAGTACTTGATACCCTACAGTTCTCGCAGTCATGCTGCCATTGATAAGAAAGCCCAAACAGCTGATCTACATCTACACCTTCAGCATGCAATACATCAAGCATATACATTAAAAACTCCTGACAATCTTGCTGAATATTTTGAAAGAATTGTGTTTGGCCTGAACATCTGTGTAACAGATTTCGAATTTCAGACACACTTTCTATGTTTGTTCTATCAGTGCTACATTTTTCTAAGACAGAATTTAACAAACTGCAAAATCTTTGATCAGAATTGACCACAATCTCTTCTTTTACATTTTCTAGAGAAAACAAAACATTAACCACTACATTAGCATAGCAGTTGACACCAGAACTGTTTTCAAATTGAAAACCAACAACATCTTCAACAGAATCCTTTTTGTTTCTGCTTATAATTTCAGGTTCATCGACTTTTCGTCTTTTTGCTACAATCTCCCCAGTATTGGTCACATTTCTTTGTTTCCGGCCTACCACACGTTTCTCAAACAAAGGATATTGAGGCAAATGTGGCGCATACTCTCTTCTTAACCTATTGTATTCCTTAACACAATCTAGATCCGCACAAATGCTTGTGACATCACACTCAATCAAGTACAATCCCGATAAAGTTCTAACTCGTGACAATGCCACATATGCCATACCCTCCTTGAACACAGAACTGCCAATATTCACCAATGCACTGTCTACACTTAAACCTTGCGATTTATGGATTGTCACCGCATATGCCAAGCAAACAGGAAACTGCTTACGGCGAACATATAAGTCTTTTACTAGCAAAAATCTACCAGAACAACGACCAATTAGCTGTACTTCCTCAATGCCATCAAATTTAATTTTTAAAAATTCAATTCCATCTCTATTTCTGTATTTTACAAAATCAACAACATTACCCATTGATCCATTTACCAGACCTCTTTCAACATGTAAATTCCTTCTTAAAATTATACGGCAGTTCAAGCACACATTCAGAGTCTTTTCAAAACCTGCAGTTTTAGATATACTCTTCTCTAATGAATCCAATTTTGTTTTCAGATTCTCAGACAAAATAATTGTTGATCCCATATGCTCTACTCTGTCAATAGCTTCCAGTTTCACAATCTCTTGCTTTTCTAAATGCAACATTTTGTTGTTGAATTTGGCACATTCTGCAAGAGTTGGCATCAAACATATTCCAGATTTCTTCTCAGTAATTTTCTGAAAAATATTCTCAGGCACAACATCTTGTTCTGGATATAAATTTGACAGTAATCGTGCATGTAAAGCTTCTTTCCCATGCTCGGTCACTTTTCCAATTCTAACATCTTGTAGAATAGTCTTGTAAACTTCATCCTTCGCCTGACGTATATTTTCATGCAGTTCAGCATAATTGAAGTGTAAACATATATTGACGTTGCCAATGCTGCCTAGGCACTTCCTGGTATCTTCATGCGTGAGCATTTTGAACACAGGTTGCCCTTTCACTGGTGTCAGCTGCAGAAGATCTCCGAAAACAATTATGTGTTTGCCACCAAATAACACATCATACTCTGTTTTGTGAACTTCTTGCATTCTCAAATGCACAAAGGCAAGCATGACATTGGAAACCATGCTTACTTCGTCAATGATAAGAAGTTTCATTTTCCTCAAGATTCTTGAAACTTCAAAACAAGCATCTCCAGATAGCTTGTGATATTGTAATTTGTTGTCATGCTCCACTGGCAGCATCAGTAAACGATGTAAAGTAATCCCTTTAATGTTATGTGCTGCCAGTCCAGTTGGAGCGGTGACAACACAAGACAGCGATGACTCTGTCCTTTCCTGCAAATAACATGAAATTGCTTTAATAAGGAAACTTTTTCCAGTTCCCGCTTCTCCACTCACGTACAGTCGGACAGGCTTCAACGACGTACATGAGCACTCTTTCTTGTCATGACTTAATCCATGATCAATTTGCATGGTAACTTCGTCATATATTTTCCTCTGCTCAACGTTGAGTTGTCTTTCCAACTCTTCTAAGTTAACCGCATCCTCCTGAGCATGTGCCATGGCTCTTTCCACTTCATTCATAGCAGTGGCAGCTTCATTTTCGATAACAGGTCCTCCTAGTGGATCCTGACTCAATGAAGCAGAACTCTGACTGTCCTGAGAACTGTCTCTGGCAATCTCGGCTGCAATCATTGCTTCCTGCTCAATTTCCGCATTCAACATTTCTACATATTTGGGAAAAGCAGGACATTCTATGGTCTCCTTGGCGGCATAGAAAGAGTCTTCGTAACAGAGAAAATCTCCAAGCAGTTCCTCTTCTGCACGCCAAGGCCTGAAAAGTTGCAAAAGTGCTAAATAGAAAAACTCCTTTTTTTCAGGAGATTCGCCACTCAATTTTCGATGGTTTACCAAGTGGCATTTTCTTTGCTTGACCAGACATCCCTCACTTCCTATTACAGCATACACTCCTTTCTCAGTATCTTCTTTGATGTTCCTCTTGAATATGTAATTTTGAAGAACCTCATACAGACAAACATTCTCGAGGTGAATGCTTCGATTTGGATAATATGTATCCAACATGTTGGTCTTCAAAAGGTCGGTACTGTTTGGCTCCTTTTCCGCCAAATACTCAATTTCCCGCACAGGTTTGAGAACTCGATTACGCGTTGCAGCAAGACCAAGACAAGCCCAAACGATACTCCTGGACTTTGCATAGAGACTT
Organism: Lissotriton helveticus; assembly: GCF_964261635.1. Taxonomy (NCBI): domain Eukaryota; kingdom Metazoa; phylum Chordata; class Amphibia; order Caudata; family Salamandridae; genus Lissotriton; species Lissotriton helveticus. Next base: position 57,059,493 of record NC_136059.1, read on the forward strand.
GCTGAAGACAACCGGTCAGAACATTCGTACGCTCCGATTTCTCGATGCGACAACATCTTCAGACTGAAACTGTACAACTTCTTGCTGAGGCTCTTTTCATGGGAAATGTCCTCCCACATATCCTTCAATTCTGCCTTCTCTTTTTTGGTGATGTAAGATGTCACATACCGAGCCACAGCCATACAGTTATCAGCCACAAACTGTATATCCATGTTAGCATTCCACATGAACAAAATCACCGGGTTGTAGTCGTTGATGTACTTGGACTCTTCGTTCCTCTTCAAATTGTATGTGTTTTTAGGTGATTTCTTCATCACATTATGTCGCAGCGAAGACATCAAACTGTTTACTCTTCCTTTAGAAATCACCGGTCGTGGAAAGCCGAAACGACATTTGGTGTAGAACTTGTCCTTGTTTCGGAATTTACGACGACAGTACTTTCCACATCGATGGCTTTGGAAACGCAGAACTTTTTCTCTTAGGCTTTTCTTCTCCTTTGCGTTTGGAACAGCACACATAGAATACTGTTGTATAAAACTCATCACTGAGTCTTCTGGATCCGTTCCAAATTTAGGTGCATCCTTGATCCACAGCAACATATGTATATGAGGAGCACCTCTTGCTTGGTACTCCTTTCTCCAGAAGAAATCCAACACCTCTCCAAGAGGTGGATTCTTCTTATTCATGATGAAAGACATCATAGCTTCGAATCTATGATTGAAGTACCTACATACATTGACTGGATCCAAAGAGCACAGTTCTCCGGGTGTCTTGAATTCGATGTTTTCTACGTTAGCATTTGCCTCTCGTAGAAATTCAAGTAAGTCTTCCCAGCCATACTCGGCACAGCTCAGAGTGAGGAACCATGTGGGAGTTCCTAAGTTCCTCAGCATACATTTTAAATCACCATGACGACGGTACCAGTACTCATTAGTACCACGCTGACACGCCATGAGATTAATCAGGTGAGAATCCAAAATACTGTCTTGGACATTGACTTTATCCATAAAGTCACTTGCCGAGATGTTTTGCATGTGTATACCACTTTTCAAGATGTGGTTCACTGCATATGACAGTCCAGACAGATCGCTTTCAAACAGGAGATGAAACAAATAAGGAATGCATTGTCGAAACCTAGCATCTCCTGCATACAATCGCAAAGTCCGGTATTCAGAAGCAGGAATTTGATGAGGTCGCTCATCATATCTTCCTCCCTGACCTGTTGGAAAAAGCTGTGGGAAACACCGAGCTTCCAAACTTTCCTCCCAAACACTAATGGGACTCCCTTTGGCTTGTTTCATTTGAAACAACTCAATAGCATTCCCCATGACTTCCTTGGAATGCAAAGGATGAACACTATAATGTTCATATATTTCTTCACTAGTAGAGGGTTCTACTTTCTCAATTTGACCAGCACACAAATCGCTATCCTCTTCCTCACTTACTTCCTCTTCTGCAACATATACATTCTTATAGTATTTATTATTTTTTTTCAAATACAATGTTGCCTTTTTAACTTTCCTAACATCCACTAAATCTTGCCCTATTTTCTTATTCTTTGTCGGAACCCCATTAACTAAGATAACCAGAGGTTCCTCTTCCACTTTTTCTACTCCAATTGTGTTAATGTTTTTCTTCAAATCTAGAGGCAAATAAACAACTCTTCCCTTTAATCCTCTCTGTAAATCTGATGGAGGCAATTTCCCTGTCTTTGGCTCCATTCTTACAATAGCCTGAAAGGGATGGATACTTTGAATCAAAATAGATTCATAAGTATTTAAATCCTTCAATTCAGAAGGAATCTCAACCAATTCCAGATTATTATGAACTGCTCTAGCAGGCATCTGGTTTTGATTTAATTTGCAACAACAATAAGTACACACACGTTGATCCAATCCCAAATCAAAACAATTTTCTACCATCAAGTATGTTGTGAAATCCTTCCATTCACTATTATTTTCCCTTTCACTTTTTGCATATAAATCCACTAACTTAGTCTGATTCTTATAATAAGTGCGTCGACAACACACACAAGTGAAATTTGGCCTCTCACTTGATTTGACCTGAAACGTCGCAATTTCCCTCTGGAAATTATCTGTACTGGAAACCTGTACACTATCTTCCACATTACCCGCTTCTTCTTGGTCAATTTCAACATTCTCCTCTTTACTTCCAAAGTAACAAAACTCAATTTCTTCACATATATTCTTCACATCTATTTCAGAACCATGCAAAAGAGCAGCGCATAATTGTTTAAGCATAATTGCTGGACTCTTAGCATAATACAACATTCTAACTAATTTCCTCACTTTATTATGATGCACTGCTAGCATCCTGAAATGATGAAAAACACTCTGGCATACTCTCCTGGAAAGACAAGCCAGTGAATGACCATGCAAACCTGTCACTTCTCTCACTCTGCAAGGATCTAATTCTTGCAACAACCTCATTTTCTGCTTCAAACTTTTCTTATTAAATGACCGTACAAAATCACAAAGCAAATTGATGGAATCCTGTTGCACACTGCAAATACTACTACACTTCCAGGTGTACACAGGACCCTTAGCACGTCTTCCTAAAACCTCATTACCTAACACCTCTTCTGCCTCTGTTGTCACAAGTTTTTCTTTTTCAACTGGACAACCATCTTTCACTTCATAAGCACGACCACTGGTGTCAACTGCATGCACCAAATCATTATCCTGGAAATAACTCTCCTCATTAAAAAATGCCTCACAGCTTGAACTATGCATCCATTCTCCAGAAAAAACTTCACAAAAATTACTACGATTAACTATTCTCTTCCATCTACTATTTCTTTTGAAATCATAAATTGCCTTGTTTAGCTTCCTAATTCTATTGATTATCAAAATAAATAACTTACGTTTAATTTCAAATGCCTGATCAATAACTTTCTCAACTTTTTTTTTCTCTTATAAAAAACAACTTTCTGTTGACCTTTCTTAATATTTTTTAACAAATTGCCAATTATCCTGTTGCGGAACATTCGTTTACGAATGTCCCTAAACTGTTGTTTCCTTCTAATATCATGCACAGAGTTATCTCTTGCTCTAGCAGTAACATTTTTCATTGGCCTTTCCTTTCCGTTTGAATTGCTTCTCTTTTTCTGGACTGAAACATTTTCTGTAGTAATATTTTTTTTACTACAAATATTTCTTATGAATGTTTTTGTACTCTTACCCGGTGCTTTCTTGGTGACTTGACAAATCTTTTTATTAGAGGACTGCTGCTTTTTTTCATTGCCCTGCTGTCTTTGACGTTTTGCAGCCTTTCTCAGTCTTTCTTTCGTTGGCATGGTGACATCTTGAAATGATCTGCAGTTGAATCTGTGGTAAAATATATAAAAAAATGTTATTAACCACTATTACCCAACAGTAAATCAATAACAGTAATCAAAAACTTAAAACACTACTTGACATTTTTACATAGAAGATTTTTTAGTGCTTGGCAAATTTAGAATACAGAAATAGCAGAAAAAAAATGGAATTTATATTCATGTTACCTGTGCTATTTTATATGTGAATCTGATCTAATTTTATGAGCATATTTTAATATTTTATTGAAGACACTACACATAACCTGTTTTTGAAGGTGTCTTTATTTTTAAATTAAACGGCTTACATTTTTACTTTTTATTTATTATAAATTTTTAAAATAAATGTTTATAGTTCCATAGGCTCAAGCACGTCAGCTTCCCATCCTATGTCATTTAATTCGGACAAATCTGCATCCTCATCACGTTCTTCTTCATCCTCAGGATTTAAATCATCCAAGGGATCAACATCCACTGATGTTTCAATTACGAGTTCAATGATGAGGTCAAAATCAACTGATTGCTGATTGTCGCTCATGTTGATGTTGTCTTTATCTTTAAAGAAAGATAACAACAATGATATGTTGCAGAGTAAGAGACAAATCTCAGAGATTATAATAGTAAAATTGTTTAACAAGAGTAACATTTTGCAGCTATTATATAGCCATGTCCAGCGATGCTGAGCAGGTGAAGCCTATGTCTAATTTTTCAGTGAACAGGACTCATCTCTTCTTAACCTTGGATAAGCCTCACCGACTCTGTGTCCCCTGCACATACTTAAATGTAAAGGGGCAGATTTATGTTAAATGGCACATCCCCAGGCATGCACCAGTTAACGTGCACCGCTGCTCTGCCACCCATGGTGTGCCGCATTTACAATCAGATAGGAGAAAGCTATGTCAAAACCCTGCGCCTGCTTGAAGCAGGCATAGGTCTTGACGCAACATTGTGGAGATGGGGCACCCCTGAGCCTTGCTGGAGCTGCATCACACTTGCGATACAACTCCAGCAATGCGCCACCTTTACGGCACAGATGCGTCACGCATCTGTGCCATTTTTGCCCCATGCTGCGCCGCATTGTAAATGCAGCACACCATGGGTGGCGGAACAGCAGCGCAGGATGACTGGCACATCCCTGGTGATGCGCCAGTCATCATAAATCTATCCCTAAGCTTCTTATCTTGTTAGAGATGAACCGCCATATGTATCATCAAACTATTTTGCATTTCCTAAATAGCGAATTTTAAGGGATAAATAGCGATTCTTTACCATTCCTAATTTGCGATGAGCAAATTGCTAATTGCAAATTACCCATTCATTTCCATGGGCCAGGAGGCCCATAGGAATGAAGGTGCAATTTGCGATTAGCAATTAGCTCATCGCAAATTAGGAATTTTTCCAAAGGTGCAGGGGTGTCTCAAGAACACCCTGCTGCACCCCTGAAAAAGAAATTTGGGAGCATATGGCGCACATACATGCCCTAAGGGCATGTATGGGCGTCATATGGCACCTTTTGTTTTTTGGAAAAAAAGCTTTTTGAAAAGAATTCGCAAATTACCACCAACTAGAAGTTGGTGGTAGTTTGCAAATCCTTAATGGCATTTTTTGCATATTTTTTGTTTGATACATTGCATTTAAGGAATCGCAAAATTTGCAAATCCTTCAGTGCAATCGCAAAATAAGGAATAGCAAATTTTGCTATTCCTTATTTTGCATCAAACTTGTTTGATACAGACCATTTGTCTAATTAGCATTCGCAAAGGCTGAAATTCGCAGAATTTTGACCTTTGCGAATGCTAATTAGCTTGATACATATGGCCCCAAGTGAGGCCTGTCTTGCAACATGGTGCATCTTTTGCATCACTGCTGCATCGGTTTCATGTGGCACGTTTTTTTTACACCATGACACATCTGCCTAAATGCATCAATTTGTAATTTTGTCGCCTCATAGCAAATCTTTTGCACCGCCGCTGCATCAGAAAAGTGACGCACAGTGGCGCAAAAGAGGCATACACCTATCATAAATCTGTCCCTAGCATTTTAAATGATTAATTCAGGATGACGATAAGGTGTGGCCTATCCAGAGGTTTGTTTAAGGTGAGGCCTACTCAGGATTGCAGATCAAAGTTACACTTGATGAAGAATACAGAGGAGATAATACATGTAAAGGCCTACCAATGAAGTAAGTTATGTCCACTTCATTGTGCCAGTCATCATAAATCTATCCCTATGCTTCTTATCTTGTTAGAGATGAACTGCCATATGTATCATCAAACTATTTTGCATTTCCTAAATAGCGAATTTTAAGGAATAAATAGCGATTCTTTACCATTCCTAATTTGCAATGAGCAAATTGCTAATTGCAAATTACTCATTCATTTCCATGGGCCAGGAGACCCATAGGAATGAAGGTGCAATTTGCGATTAGCAATTAGCTCATCGCAAATTAGGAATTTTTCCAAGGGTGCATGGGTGTCTCAAGAACACCCTGCTGCACCCCCTGAAAAAGAAATTTGGGGGCATATGGCGCACATACATGCCCTAAGGGCATGTATGGGCGTCATATGTCACCTTTTGTTTTTTGGAAAAAAAGCTTTTTGAAAAGAATTCACAAATTACCACCAACTAGAAGTTGGTGGTAATTTGCAAATCCTTAATGGCATTTTTTGCATATTTTTTGTTTGATACATTGCATTTAAGAAATCACAAAATTTGCAAATCCTTCAGTGCAATCGCAAAATAAAGAATAGCAAATTTTGCTATTCCTTATTTTGCATCAAACTTGTTTGATACATACCATTTGTCTAATTAGCATTCGCAAAGGCCGAAATTCACAGAACTTCGGCCTTTGCAAATGCTAATTAGCTTCATACATATGGCCCCAAGTGAGGCCTGTCTTGCAACATGGAGCATCTTTTGCATCACTGCTGCATCAGTTTCATGTGGCACGGTGTTTTTTACACCATGACACATCTGCCTAAATGCATCAATTTGTAATTTTGTCGCCTCATAGCAAATCTTTTGCACCGCCGCTGCATCAGAAAAGTGACGCACAGTGGCGCAAAAGAGGCATACACCTATCATAAATCTGTCCCTAGCATTTTAAATGATTAATTCAGGATGACGATAAGGTGTGGCCTATCCAGAGGTTTGTTTAAGGTGAGGCCTACTCAGGATTGCAGATCAAAGTTACTCTTGATGAACAATACAGAGGAGATAATACATGTAAAGGCCTACCAATGAAGTAAGTTATGTCCACTTCATTGTGCCAGTCATCATAAATCTATCCCTATGCTTCTTATCTTGTTAGAGATGAACTGCCATATGTATCATCAAACTATTTTGCATTTCCTAAATAGCGAATTTTAAGGAATAAATAGCGATTCTTTACCATTCCTAATTTGCAATGAGCAAATTGCTAATTGCAAATTGCTCATTCATTTCCATGGGCCAGGAGGCCCATAGGAATGAAGGTGCAATTTGCGATTAGCAATCAGCTCATCGCAAATTAGGAATTTTTCCAAGGGTGCATGGGTGTCTCAAGAACACCCTGCTGCACCCCCTGAAAAAGAAATTTGGGGGCATATGGCGCACATACATGCCCTAAGGGCATGTATGGGCGTCATATGTCACCTTTTGTTTTTTGGAAAAAAAGCTTTTTGAAAAGAATTCGCAAATTACCACCAACTAGAAGTTGGTGGTAATTTGCAAATCCTTAATGGCATTTTTTGCATATTTTTTGTTTGATACATTGCATTTAAGAAATCACAAAATTTGCAAATCCTTCAGTGCAATCGCAAAATAAAGAATAGCAAATTTTGCTATTCCTTATTTTGCATCAAACTTGTTTGATACATACCATTTGTCTAATTAGCATTCGCAAAGGCCGAAATTCACAGAACTTCGGCCTTTGCAAATGCTAATTAGCTTCATACATATGGCCCCAAGTGAGGCCTGTCTTGCAACATGGTGCATCTTTTGCATCACTGCTGCATCAGTTTCATGTGGCACGGTGTTTTTTACACCATGACACATCTGCCTAAATGCATCAATTTGTAATTGTGTCGCCTCATAGCAAATCTTTTGCACCGCCGCTGCATCACAAAAGTGACGCACAGTGGCGCAAAAGAGGCATACACCTATCATAAATCTGTCCCTAGCATTTTAAATGATTAATTCAGAATGACGATAAGGTGTGCCCTATCCAGAGGTTTGTTTAAGGTGAGGCCTACTCAGGATTGCAGATGAAAGTTACGCTTGATGAAGAATACAGAGGAGATAATACATGTAAAGCTCTACCAATGAAGTAAGTGATGTCCACTTCATTGCGCCAGTCATCATAAATGTATCCCTAAGCTTCTTATCTTGTTAGAGATGAACCGCCATATGTATCATCAAACTATTTTGCATTTCCTAAATAGCGAATTTTAAGGAATAAATAGCGATTCTTTACCATTCCTAATTTGCGATGAGCAAATTGCTAATTGCAAATTACCCATTCATTTCCATGGGCCAGGAGGCCCATAGGAATGAAGGTGCAATTTACGATTAGCAATTAGCTCATCGCAAATTAGGAATTTTTCCAAAGGTGCAGGGGTGTCTCAAGAACACCCTGCTGCACCCCTGAAAAAGAAATTTGGGGGCATATGGCGCACATAAATTTTAACAACATTCCTTTACCTCAAAAACGATTTTCAAGTCATAATTTGAAAACATTGCCCACGGGGAAATGACTTAAAATGTCCTTAAGACACATGAAAGTGTTTTTTTAAAGCCTTTGCAAGTTTTTGGGTCACTTTTAACATGGCTATGTAACTCAAACAGTCAAAATCTAAATTTACCATGCACAGGTGGGACCATATTTACAAGGAATGTGCCCCACGGGGAAAGGTCTTTTAATGTAATATGGGAAAAATGACATCAGAGACACTGAAATGCCTTATAAAGAAGCATACACCATTATATCCTTGTCATAAATTTACAAACCATTCCTTTTCCCCAAAAACGATTTTCAAATCATAATTTGAAAACACTGCACATGGGGAAATGACTTAAAATGTCCTTAAGACACATGAAAGTGTTTTTAATTGCCTTTCCAGCATGGTTGGGTCACTTTTAACATGGCTATGTAACACAAACATTCAAAATCTAAATTTGCCATGCACAGGTGGGAGCATATTTACAAGGAATGTGCCCCACGGGGAAAGGTCTTTTAATGTAATATGGGAAAAATGACATCAGAGACACTGAAATGCCTTATAAAGAAGCATACACCATTATGTCCTTGTCATAAATTTAAAAACCATTCCTTTTCCCCAAAAACGATTTTCAAATCATAATTTCAAAACACTGCACATGGAGAAATGACTTAAAATGTCCTTAAGACACATGAAAGCGTTTTTTGATTGCCTTTCCAGCATGGTTGTGTCACTTTTAACATGGCTATGTAACGCAAACATTCAAAATCTAAATTTGCCATGCACAGGTGGGAGCATATTTACAAGCAATTTGCTCCACAGAGAAAGGTCTTACATTAAAATGGGAAAAATAACATCAGAGACACTCAATTGCCTTATAAAGAAGCATACACCATTATGTCCTTGTCATAAATATTATAACCATTCATTTTCCTCAAAAACGATTTTCAAGTCATAATTTGAAAACACTCCACAGCTCCTATGCACAAAAAAACCCTGTCAGTACTAATACTTCACATTTTCTCCAATTACAATTTCTCAAAGAAACAAAATCTATTTGTAAAACACTTGAGACAAAGCAACATTTGAAAAACACAACTTTCTTCATAATTTTCTCCTTAAAGCACACTATTCTCTATCTAAATTAAAGAAATCTTTTCTCACCTTAGCAAATACTTTGAGTTTCAAAACAGTCTCAGAAACACACCAATTTGTCTTCAGCAGAGCAAAAGGTATGCACTCCAGAGTCTGCAGCTATCAAAAGCACAGAAATGCTGTAATTCTTCACACATATCTCTCATGTCACCCAATCAAAACTCTTCCCTCACTTTTTTCAAATCAAAACCCTTCCCCCCTCCGCCCTTTCTGCCTTTTTTGCATAGCAACCACCTCCTTGAAGGCCTCTGGTGTTTGCAAGTTCACACAACAATGTTGCAATTGAACTCTGAACTCTCAGTGCACCTCATATCCAGTGCATTCTTTCATTTAATGATTTTTTCTTGACCACTCAAAATACATCTTTCAAAGAACTCATCCATGCACCCTAACTTTCTGTTTTCAGCAATCAAAATCCACCAATCACTGTTACTGCTTCATTAACACAGAAACTCCACAGTTTTTTTCATTTTAAACTCTTATTTTTTCAACTGCCATTTCATTGCCACACTTCATCTGACTGCAGGAGAACCTTCTCTCTCCATGTTTTCTGTCTGGATTGTTGGACATAGTTACATCTATTAGGCTCAGAGGTATGCTGAGAACAGGAATTTACCTAACCTCAATTTACAAGATGTGGAAATTAAGTAGTTTGGCCACAGAGGATTAAAATGTCACCAATTGATACCATTGGTGAAAACCTTTATGCATTTGCCAAAACCTGACCTGTTAATTGTGCACTGTGGAGGTAATGATTTGGCACTTTGACTGGGGTAGGTCTGGAAATGCTTTTAAAGGACACCTTTGAGCAATCAATGGCACTTTTTCCTCAGACTGCCTTGGTATATTCAAATATATGCCAAAGACAGAAATGGAGGTGGTCAAACCAATTTTGTCCACAAATTGAGAAGTCGAGGAAGCATGTAAACAAATCTGTTTCAGCTTACATGAGAGACCATGGAATGGGCTCCCTGTACAACAATAACTTGTGTTACTACATGCAAGATATCTACAGAGGAGATGGAGTTCACTTCTCAGATGAGGGCAACAGAATTTTCATTCTGAATTTAAGACTGTGCATTGGTACCTACTTATAAGTACCTAAATGTACCATAAACCCAAAAGCTCTTCTCAGAGCTACCCTACATCTGATCACTCACAATTATTATTTTACTCTAACTTTTTTCACTAATTTGCAACAAAGTACGCTCCCTGGGACGCAACCCGGTACGCGAACCGGGAGCTAACCTCGCTAAATTTAAAAAAAAAATGTTTTTTTTTCGCACATATGGGCCTCCTCAGCCACCCTCAGAAAACCTAGGGGGTCAAGATAAGTCTACCGTGCCCCCTTCTACCCATTCTGAACATTATTTGCCCTCCATCTTGTATCTTAATTCGACCGAAACACAAAATGGTGGACTCCCGTAACGCTTAAGGTTCGCGAACCGGGGCGCTCGCCAGTTCGCGTACCGGGTCGTTCCCTGGGAAGCGCACCATCAAAAAAGGTGGGAAAGTAGTTTACAGAAAAGCGACTGGAGACAATTTCACCAAATATAGATTAGCTCATACTACATACCAATGCCTACCATTTTCACAAATTTGATTGAAATTCCATTTAACCATTTAGCCTGTAGACCTCTCTAAATACCCTGAGGTAAATTACTTCACAAAACACATCTGAAGTGTTGGAATTGACAACCAATTAAAATGTTACTTTCATTTTCTACTTTTTTTACCTGACATTTGATTGGTTATGTACCTGAATATATATAAAGGAAGAGAGAAACACAGCCATTTTGACTACTACTTCCTGAACTACATTGCAAGATCATTTTCACTCACAACTTAAACTTGTTTTTAGAAGGTGAGATATTATTTTATACATTTGAAAACATTTTCAGATAGTTATATACTATCCCTCTGTAAGAGTTAGACATTGAGAAAGGCTTCTTTATTATAATTATGGATTGATTTAGGTTTCTGTGGTATAATTATGAATTTACTTAGGCTTCTTCACAGGCACTTTTTAATAGTACTACTTCACGCCTGAAACCATACAGTGCCCATAGATTACTTCTCTGTTATAAACTCACAAGTACCTGTCTGAACTTAAACCCAACAGTGCCCTATCTCTACTGATATATTTATTTTTTATGCAAATTACAGCAATAAAATGGAAGGTGAGCAGAATGTTTCCTTCGACATTGTTCTGGAGAACAACACAGAAAAAGATATTGAGGACAATGATGACTCAGATTTCATGGATGAATCACGGGACCATGAATTAGTTCAATGTGTAGAATCTGTGGATCATTTACTTCATTATGATGACGGTTAAATGTGGGAACTTATGTTCACTCAACAAGAGGACATATCGGACAGTCAAATGCTAGACGTTCTATTAAATTTTGAAAAACAATAAAATTGTATGTAATATTAAAAAATTGTTTGAGTCTTTAATCATTTTTATATGTAATTCATAAACTAGTTAAATGTTAGAAATGTTATTAAATTTTCAAACACAATCACAATAATAAAGAATTGCTTAAAAAATAAAAAAATTAAAAAATAATCAACAAAACCAACAATCAATTAACATACAGTATTTGAAAAGTCTATCATTCTTTTTTCCTTATAGTACACTCCCCGGACCGCTTCCCGGTTCGCGAACCGGGCGCTACCCACGCAAAAAAACAAAATTTTTTATTTTTTTTTTGCCCCGCGGGGCCCTTTTAAAGCCTCCACATTAAACCTAGGGGGTCAGGGAGGATCTACTATGCCCCCTTATGGTCATTTCCCCCTTTGTTTTGGCCTCCTCTTGTCTCTCAATCCTACCGAGAGACAAGATGGCGGCCGCTCCGGACTGTTTAGAATGTTGACAGACACCGGAGAGCCAATCAGCTTCGCTACGCGAAGTTCCGTTACGCGTAAAGTCCGCGAACCGGAGCGCTGCCCGGTCCGCTGTTACAGATATATATCTTTTTTTGAACGTTAATTTCTCAAAATCCACTGAAGCACATATATTGAGACCTAGCAAAGGCACATCGGGCTACCAGTCCCTACAATTTTGCCAAGTTTCGTGGAAATCCATTCAGCCATTCGGGCTAAAAGTGAGGCCAACCGCCCTATGGAAAACTCAATGTTAAAAACACGTTTTGGGACCCCCCTTTTTTCTCGGCCCCCCCTTGACGAACCCCTCCCCAAATTTCCAGGGGCTGCTCAGAAACAAAATGTTCCATTTTCCAGAAAATTTCAGCCAATTCCGTCCACAAACGCCAAAGTTATTAGACATAGAATTTTCAAAAATCCCATAGAGAAAAAATCCTAACTATATATACCTACTGGCGACCGCCAGTAGGTAATATATATATATATATATTACCTACTGGCGGTCGCCAGTAGGTATATATAGTTAGGATTTTTTCTCTATGGGTTTTTTGAAAATTCTATGTCTAATAATTTTCAAAAATCCCATAGAGAAAAAATCCTAACTATATATACCTACTGGCGACCGCCAGTAGGTAATATATATATATATATATTACCTACTGGCGGTCGCCAGTAGGTATATATAGTTAGGATTTTTTCTCTATGGGTTTTTTGAAAATTCTATGTCTAATAACTTTGGCGTTTGTGGACGGAATTGGCTGAAACTTTCAGGAAAATGGAACATTTTGTTTCTGAGCAGCCCTTGAAAATTTGGGGGGGGTTCGTCAAGGGGGGGCTGAGAAAAAAGGGGGGTCCCAAAACGTGTTTTTAACATTGAGTTTTCCATAGGGCGGTTGGCCTCACTTTTAGCCCGAACGGGTGAATGGATTTGCACGAAACTTGGCAAAATTGTAGGGACTGGTAGCCCGATGTGCCTTTTGTAGGTCTCAATATATGTGCTACAGTGGATTTTGAGAAATTAACGTTTAAAAAAAGATATATATCTGTAAGCGCGGACCGGGCAGCGGCCTAGGACGCGTACTTTTCGCGCAACGGAGCTTTGTGAAGCGAAGCTGATTGGTTCTCCGGCGTCTGTCAACATTCCAAACAGTCCGTAGCGGCCGCCATCTTGTCTCTCGGTAGGATCGAGAGACAAGAGGAGGCCAAAGCGAAGGGGCAAATGACCATAAGGGGGAATAGTAGATCCTCGCTGACCCCCTACGTTTGATGTGGAGGTTTTAAAAGGGCTCCGCGGGGCAAAAAAAAAATAAAATAATAATAATCGAACGGCTGAATGGATTTGCACGAAACTTGGCAAAATTGTAGGGACTGGTAGCCCGATGTGCCTTTGCTAGGTCTCAATATATGTGCTCCAGTGGATTTTGAGAAATTAACGTTCAAAAAAAGATATATATCTGTAACAGCGCACCGCTTCGCGTACTTTTCGCGTTACGGAGCTTTGCGAAGCGAAGCTGATTGGCTCTCCGGTGTCTGTAAACATTCCAAACAGTACGTAGCGGCCGCCATCTTGTCTCTCGGTAGGATCGAGAGACAAGAGGAGGCCAAAGCGAAGGGGCAAATGACCATAAGGGGGCATAGTAGATCCTCGCTGACCCCCTAGGTTTGATGTGGAGGTTTTAAAAGGGCCCCGCGGGGCAAAAAAAATAATAATAATAATAATCGAACGGCTGATGACCATAAGGGGGCATAGTAGATCCTCGCTGACCCCCTAGGTTTGATGTGGAGGTTTTAAAAGGGCCCCGCGGGGCAAAAAAAAATAATAATAATAATAATCGAACGGCTGAATGGATTTGCACGAAACTTGGTAAAATATTAGGGACTGGTAGCCCGATGTGCCTTTGCTATGTCTCAATATATGTGCTTCAGTGCATTTTGAGAAATTAACGTTCAAAAACAAGATATATATCTGTAACAGCGCTCCGCTTCGCGGAGATAAAATTATATGTGTATTACCTAGCTGTTGCTAACACCAGTTAGCGACGGCTAGTAGGAGATAGCGACCATCTTGGGTCCCACTTTGCATGTGAGTGATATTTATCACTAATGACATGCAAAGTGGGCATGCCAAGATGTTAGCGACTGGAAACAGTCGCTAACATCGCTATCTCCTATTATCAACTTTTGGAAATATTCGAGATAAGCGCGAATATCTCCAAAAAGTAACAGCTGCCCTGAGCAGTTCTTAGCCATGTTATCCAATGGGAGGTGGATAACATGGCTAAGAGCATTAGCTCGGTAATGCATGAATATCGCGGAGTTTTCAGCGACATTAATGCATTGCGCTCGTTTTTTATCGTATTTGCGATAAACCTTGATAATAGCAAGGTTTATCTGCGATAATTTCTGACGGTAAAAAAATCTTTGCAATGCATCGTTAGGGATAAATATCGCTTAACTTTGGTAATATGCCCCAACGTCTGTTAACGTTCGATTCGAAGGAAATCAGGAATTGTTGAAAAACATTGTGTGCGCCATCTTGTCTTTTTTCAAATGCCACACTTTTGTCGTGCACGGCAGCCATTTTAGATGCCTTGACCAGATCCACTCTGTGAACGCTGTCGATCCTTAGCATGGCTCCCCACCCTCGCAAGCATCTCCCCCAGGCAGTGGTCACCCCCGCTCTCTGTTTTATGCATGGGTAATAAACCTCCCCCCATCTGCGCTGTTCTTCCCTGAGAATCACACCCTGTGCCCGCCCGACACCTCCCTTTCGCCCTATTCACTACCGCACCCTCTGACACTCCTTTTCCTCTGTGTCCGATTGTCCAGGCCGGTCCTAGGCTATCAGCTAGCCCTGCAGATGTAGTTTATGGCCACAGCTGTAAAGAATCACCCGTCTTCAAAGGAGTTATAGTAGATCAAGGCCCACACTCGATGAGATCCGTCACAGCAGAAGCGTTGCTATTATCTGAAAACCATTCTGTATTGTGATTGGGGAGGGGACCGAGCGTGAAGCGGAAGATTCCAGGGATGACTCTTTGTACATCAAAGTTTTTACAATTATGTGTCACATTAAAAATATATAGCACTCCGACAAAGTAGTAAGATTATAAAACTTTAATAATTTATAAATATATACAAGAAAACAAAAATAGTAATAACATATAAACATTTTTAGAGAAAAACAACGAAGTAGCGGTCGGCTGTGCGAATAGTCCCAACGCAGCACAACGTCCAGATTTCCGGCGTGGGGCGTCGCGGGGGGTGGGTGATCAGTAGCAAACTGTTGTGCGAATAGTTCCAAGGCAGCAGAACGCGCCGAAATCTAGATGACACAAAAGTGATGTCTAGTAAGTTGCCACCCAGCAAATAACGGCGTGGGGCGTCGCGGGGGGTGGGTCATCAGTAGCAAACTGTTGTGCGAATAGTTCCAAGGCAGCAGAACGATGGCACCAAGGTGATGTCCAGTAAGTTGCCGCACTGGTTTTGGTATCCTACAATGCTGCTCCGAATAACGGCGTGGGGCGCCCCGGGGGAGGCGGCGTGAACGGGCCTCTCCAGGTGGAGTCTCGTCTGTTGTAGTGGGGCGCCCCTTTACCGTTTCAGTTGCCATTCCGTCCGCTTTTGGTCCACTGTGTCAAAATCCGCCATTCAGCTGAGTTGCGCCCACTCTTGCGGTGCAGCGATAGGCGGCTGTCACAGGACTCTCAAAATGGCGGCAGGCTCTTTCCTTTTTGGGCCTGGTCCACTGAAATGGCCCTGGGACACCTTGGAAATCGGATGCTTGTCTGCTAGGTCTTGGACCCCATTCTCGAAAGCGTCCCCTCCGCCTTGAGAATTCATCAAAAGTTTTGGGGGCCCCGACTCCTGCAGGCTTCTGGTGGGGAGCGGCTGCCATGATTGCTCGCGGAATGACCACGACGGAGCTACGAGATGGTGGTGCTCTCATGGTGACGCCAGCTTCAGTCTGAAACATCCAGAAACAAGGTGGGGCTTTCATCGTTTGGGGGAAAAAAAAAGTTTTCATCCAATGAAAAGTGTTGTTTTTAGGTCACATGATCATGCCTTCCATCATTAGGAAACCAAAAGTAAAATGAACCAATGAAAAGTTTTATAAACAAGTCACATGACCTGTTATGCGGCATAGGGTGTAAAATGCGGAGAAAATACGTTGGCACGTGTGGCGGCGTCAATGTGGAGGCTTTAAAAGGGCCCCGCGGGGCAAAAAAACAAAAACAAATTTTTGTTTTTTTTGCGTGGGTAGCGCCCGGTACGCGTACCGGGAAGCGGTCGGAGGAGCGTACTATGAGGAGAAAAGAAAGACAGGGTATAAACATTTTGGCAATTTTGTTATAAATGGAAGGTAGTTCTGAAAAGAACTGTTTTTTTATTCTTTTTCTTTTTTTTCTTTTTTTTAATGAATTTTCTGAACAATTTTTTGATTTTTTTTTGGATTTTTGAAAACTATTTTGTGTTTTTTTTGTGTTTTGTAAGGGGGAAATAACAAAAAAGCAGGGTTAGAACATGTCTCAACAGGAGCAAAAAAAAAATAAAAAGGATTCATTGTTTTCTCATCTTGTAGCATTTATGATTTTCTCCAGCTCGGTTAATCAAAGTAATACTCTTCTCTCCATAAGCAATAGTTCCTCCACAATATATACAAACTATTTTGTAGTGTGCAAAAGGAGCTTGAATATTGGGGATTATTTCTCGGCCTTCTGGTCCGGCGAATGAGCTTTGACCCCTGTTGGTGCTGGGGATGACATCTGGGGGGTTGGCAGCAAGATCCCTTACTTGTGCTTGGGAAAGATTATTAGGATGCCATCGCTCCATGTGGCGAATCATTGTATGATTGCCAAAGCTGTATTTCTTGTTGGGGTTGCCACGAGAAAGTATATTTTTGCAAATCAAACAAGACACCTGGGGTGCATTGACCTTCTTTTGTCCAGGTGGAATTTTAAAGAATTGCCATATGTAGTGGTCTTTAATATGGCTCTGCCTTGGTGTTTCTGGCAGGAACTGCCTTACTTGCTCTTCCTCCTCCTCCTCCTCTTCGTCCTCATTATCTTCCTCTCCACCAAAGTCCAGTGTTGGTGGTGGTCCTTTTGGTGGTGGTGGTGGTGGTGGTTGCTGAGAAGCACCAGCTGCAGCTATTACAGAAGCCATTGTGAAAAATAGGTCTTGCTCTCTGGAAATAGAAAGTAAGAATGAGGTAAAAAGAAGGAGGGGTTTTCATCATTTGAGAAAAAAAAATAGTTCTAAACCAATGAAAAGTGTTATTTTTAGGTCACATGACCAAGCCTAACAACATTATGAAACCAAAAGTGAAATGAACCAATGAAAAGTGTTATTAACAAGTCACATGACCTCTCACGCTTATGTTACGCGCTGCGGAACGCGCCCCGGATAGCTTCCGGGTCGCTGCGCTTCGCGCCTTGGTCCGCGCCCCGGAGCACTTCCGGGTGCGCTAACGCGGTACGTCATAAGACGCATTACGCGGTAACGCGATACGTCGCGCTTACGCAACGCGCCGCGGATCGCTTCCGGGGAGCTGCGTTTCGCGCCTCGGTCCGCGCCCAGGAGCACTTCCGGGTGCGCTAACGCGGCGCGTCATAAGACGCATTACACGACAACGTGATACGTCACGCTTCCGCGACGCGTCACGATAATGATTTCTAACGTGGCAGTTGCGCTAACGGAACGTTTACCGGTTCGCGGACCGGGTCGCGGCATCAAATTGAGCTAACGGGAAGCTTCTTACATCATTAGGAAACCAAAAGTGAAATGAACCAATGAAAAGTGTTATTACCAAGTCACATGACCTGCTGTGTTTACGTTACGCGCTTTGCAGGGCATCCCGGTTTGCTTCCAGAAACCTGTGCTTTGCGACTCGGTAAGCGTACCAGTTCGCTAACGTAGCACGTCATATGACGTATCACACGACAACGCGAAACGTCATGCGGACGGGAGGCGTGATGATGTTGTTTTCTAACGCGGCAGTTGCGGTAAAGAAACGTTTATATGCTCGCGGTCTATTTCGCGGCATCAAGGTCAGCTAACGGGAAGCTTCCCGATTCGCGAAGCGGGAACGAAGAAAAAAATATATAAAAAAAAAAAGTTATTAATAAACATATAAAATATATTTTTGGATTTAAAGAAGAATACATTTTACAGGTATAGATATTAGCTTTTAAAAAACCAATGAAATTCACTGAAAAAACCATAGGTTATAGACCATATATAGTTAGGAATTAGCATTTAAAAAACCTTATTTTACTCACACAAAACCATTGAAATTCCATATATAGTTAGTTGCACTAACTATATATCGCGCACCCGCAATCCACTGCTGATGATGTCACATATTACATCATTCATGACATGGTCAGTGACATCACTGATGACATCACTGATGACATCTCAAATGACATCACTGATGACATCTCATTTGACATCAATGACCACATCACTGATGATATCATTCATGTGACAATACAATGCATCTCCTCACATTTTAATATAACCTCTGTTTCACCCAGTGTTAAAAAGAGTATAATTTTTGAAACCATTGACACACCAATACTAGTTACTACATACGCACTCACTGATTGCTACGTCTACACACACCTTCACTCATTCACCCATACAATCATTCATACATACAATCACTCATCTTTACAACACTATCATATGCACTCATACACCTATACAGACACTCACAGTCTGCCACTCATCCATGGAGTTACTCACACACCTAGTCAGTCCTGTAAAGAATCAATCACACTTCCATTTTCTTGTCTATACAGTTAAACATAGAGCACCTTACATTTTCAAACATATACTAACACATACTTACTTTCTTATACAATCATTGATACAAGTACACATTGATCTGCACAGAGTCACACACCTCCCAGCCAGCCACACACACACTCAGTCTCCCATACAAATACTTGGACAATCAATCAATAACCCATATAGTTAATCATATAGCTACTGATCAACACATGCAGCAGTTTACAGAACAACAGACATAATGATGCACAAATTAAGACAGTTTAGTCACTAACCCATGCACTCAGTGAGACACATTTAATCAGTCACTCATACAGTCAGTCATGCCCCTACTAAATCCTTCATCCAGACACTTATACATCCACTCATTCTTCAATATGTAAGACATATTTTAACTTTACAGAAACATACAGTCACTGGATGTTGTCATCAGTGATGTCATCAGTGATGTCATTTGAGATGTCATCAGTGATGTCATCAGTGATGTCATTTGAGATGTCATCAGTGATGTCATCAGTGATGTCACTGACCATGTCATGAATGATGTAATATGTGACATCATCAGCAGTGGATTGCGGGTGCGCGATATATAGTTAGTGCAACTAACTATATATGGAATTTCAATGGTTTTGTGTGAGTAAAATAAGGTTTTTTAAATGCTAATTCCTAACTATATATGGTGTATAACCTATGGTTTTTTCAGTGAATATATATATATATATATATTCACTGAAAAAACCATAGGTTATAGACCATATATAGTTAGGAATTAGCATTTACAAAACCTTGAAAATTCACTGAAAAAACCATAGGTTATAGACCATATATAGTTAGGAATTAGCATTTAAAAAACCTTATTTTACTCACACAAAACCATTGAAATTCCATATATAGTTAGTTGCACTAACTATATATTGCGCACCCGCAATCCACTGCTGATCATGTCACATATTACATCATTCATGACATGGTCAGTGACATCACTGATGACATCACTGATGACATCTCAAATGACATCACTGATGACATCACTGATGACAACATCCAGTGACTGTATGTTTCTGTAAAGTTAAAATATGTCTTACATATTGAAGAATGAGTGGATGTATAAGTGTCTGGATGAAGGATTTAGTAGGTGCGTGACTGACTGTATGAGTGAGTGATTAAATGTGTCTCACTGAATGCATGGGTTAGTAACTAAACTGTCTTAATTTGTGCATCATTATGTCTGTTGTTCTGTAAACTGCTGCATGTGTTGATCATTAGCTATACGAGAGGCTATATGTGTTATTAATTGGTTGCCCAAGTATTTCTATGGGAGATTGAGTTTGTGTGGGGGTGGCTGGAAGGTGTGTGACTCTATGCATAGATGTGTGAGCAGTTTATTCACTAGGTGTATGAGTTCAAGAGTGCATGTGGAAACAGCTACATGGGCAGTTGACTGTGTGCATGAGTGTATTGATGAGTGAATGGATATCTCAATGCTACATGTCATAGTAAGTACATATGTAAAACACAGTACATGTGAGAGTTGGCATATATAAATAACTGTGCATGAGAGCCACTGAATGAGTGAGTGGTTGTATCGATCATTGTGAACTTGTATCAGGGATTGTATAAGAGAGTAAATATGTGTTAGTATATGTTTCAATAAGTAAGGTGTGTTTAACTGTATAGTTGAAGAAATGGAGGTGAGATTGTTTCTTTGCATGACTGACTGGGTGTGTGAGTAACTCCATGGATGAGTGGCAGTGTGTGAGTGTCTGTATACACTGAGTGTATCTAAGGTTATATTAGAGTCTGAAGAGGTTTATCGTATTAGCACAAGAATGATGTCAAATGAGATGTCATCAGTGATGTCATCAGTGATGTCATTTGAGATGTCATCAGTGATGTCATCAGTGATGTCACTGACCATGTCATGAATGATGTAATATGTGACATGATCAGCAGTGGATTGCGGGTGCGCAATATATAGTTAGTGCAACTAACTATATATGGAATTTCAATGGTTTTGTGTGAGTAAAATAAGGTTTTTTAAATG
Source organism: Lissotriton helveticus (assembly GCF_964261635.1). Taxonomy (NCBI): domain Eukaryota; kingdom Metazoa; phylum Chordata; class Amphibia; order Caudata; family Salamandridae; genus Lissotriton; species Lissotriton helveticus. Next base: position 57,080,407 of record NC_136059.1, read on the forward strand.
CTAATTCCTAACTATATATGGTCTATAACCTATGGTTTTTTCAGTGAATTTTCAAGGTTTTGTAAATGCTAATTCCTAACTATATATGGTCTATAACCTATGGTTTTTTCAGTGAATTTCAATGGTTTTTTAATAGCAAATATCATAAGCTGTCGAATGTCAAGTACGTGGTAAGTGAAAACATTTTCGTGTTTATGCACACTGATCTGCTTTGAATGGTGCCCCCCCCCCTCATTTCTATTAGGAGTACTCTCTCTTTGCAGATAGTGAAAGGTAGTTAACGCAGGCCTTTGCCCCCGTTGTAATCCGTCGTGCCTGCTTCTCTCTCCATTTGATTGATTGTTATCCAAGTATTTACTGTTTTAGAATTAGTTCTCTTTGGTTCATTCTCTATTTACAAACAAACACAGAGTCGCAATACTCTGTTTAGTCTTTGCAGATAACGAAAAATCGTGTAAAAAAAAAGAAAAGGAATCGAGCAAAATCAGTAGGCCACTAATGGGATCTCTTTTTGACCTCGCTAAAATAGAAACATTAGGAACAACCCCTCATGACAAATACAAAACTAGTGAGATGAACTGAACTCCACACAATGATGGCTGCAAAACAGCTCGGCTCCGCCACCCACCCCGCCCAAAATAACGATAAAGAGCGGCTGCCATGATTGGTTGCGGAATGGCCACAACGGAGCTACGAAATGGTGCTGCTCTCATGCTAACCCCAGCTTCGGTCTGAAACATCCAGAAACACTGTAGACTACCAATTCGATCAGTTCCGGTAGCGCCCCAATGTAACCCGGTAGAGAAGAACTAGCCCTCCCCTCTTTGACTGATGGTTCTTGTTGCCTGTCCTTTCTGTTGTCATTTAACAGAACTATTTAGCCTGCTGAAAGGGGTTGTGTTTCGACCGCTGGTTGGTGGAGACATTTTGACTATATTCTGGACCTGCGTTGTCGCGTAATGCGTCATATGACGCGCCGCGTTAGCGCATCCGGAAGTCATCCGGGGCGCGCAGCGCGTAACGTAAGCATAACAAGTCATGTGACTTGTTAATAAAACTTTTCATTGGTTCATTTTACTTTTCTTATTCTAATGATGAAAGCCTTGGTCATATCACCTAAAAATTACGCTTTTAATTACTTCCGAACATTATTTTCTCTTAAATATATGTTATAATGTTCCAGGCTAATGTACTTTCACGGAAATTTTACAACTGTCCTGCAAGTAAAATATATTCTTTTTTCGAGAAAAAGAGCGTTTCTTCGTCCCATGACGGAGCCGTTGAGCAAAAGAGGGTCGACCTGCTGTCTTAGTCGCCGATACGCCTGAATATGAGATTCTTATCGATCACTTTATGTTGCAGGAATAGAAAACACAACAGCCCTTGACCATTTATCTTTACTGCGTTCCTTCGTATTATACCTTTTACCCTTCATGTCATTGGTCTGCTTTATTTCACTTGCCTTTTAATGATTCTAAAACAGTGACTATTATTAAAAACTTTACCAATGTATACACTACTACCATGTTTTCTTTTAAAAACCTTTATTGTGAAAATTTCATTATACAAATACGAGCCTATAACCACGTGGGCCTGCCACGGAGCAAACTGTAATCGTATATGATGAATAGACATTTACACTGTAGAGGAACGTAACGGGCGGGCCATTAGGTTGCAAAAACTAAGGTGTCTAACAGTTACGGAATCGGTGGACGTACATTTTATAATTAAAATACGACAGGGCCAGTTACAATAAAATTATCTAGATATACATTTGCGGGCAAGTACCATGGGTGACGTTAATTCGAATTTTCAACAGTACAGTAATCAATAACACATCAGAACTTAATATCAATAGGGATGTCGAAATATTCAATCAATTCTCGTCCCCGCCCGCCATGTGCTTCAAAACTGCATACGTATCTCGTGATTTCAAGGTTCTGCAACCAGTACACAACAAGGAGTTACGAGTCCCATTTATTCCGGCGCCATTTTGGGCGAGGACGGGCAGGTCCAGGATATAGTCAAAATGTCTCTACCAACCATCGACTATGATGATGTTCATATGCTGTATTTATTAGAGTAACACTCATCTGCCCACATGAAATTAATTTACCACAATCTAAACATGTCATTTTAATCTTTCCAAAGTTCTTCTAAATATTTGGGACCGTTTCCCTTGCCTCTGAAGCTCTCAGTGCCACTTCTTTGATGAATGTACTAGCAGGTCAGGGGTTCTCCTCCAAATCTCTCTTTTATGCAGCACTATAATTAATTGGTGCCACCTCTCCATATGACGATGCATGGTATAGTTACCACAACTATATATTTTTTCGGTTCCTCTGGAGAGTTCATCGTGGCAGATGAAGCGTGTAACATACCGGGCATTTACCTTTTTTTGCATGTACAGGAAAGGAAAAAAAAATCGAGCGTTCGAGTTCTTAGGTGTCCCAGGGCCATTTTAGTGGACCAGGCCCAAATCCAAAGAACAGCTATCTCACAGGCTAATGGGGCGACCCACGCCGAGTTTCAGCATTGTAGGATGACCACACAAGTACAGCAACTTGCTAGACATCACCTCGGTGCCATCCGGATCTCGGCGCCCCACTGCAGATGAAGTGCCTCTCAACTATGAAACCACCACGGTGACATCCGGATCTTGGCGCGTTGTGCTGCCTTCGGCCTATTCGCACATCGGTCCGCTACTGACGCCATCTCACAGGCTAATGGGGTGACCCACGCCGAGTTTCAGCATTGTAGGATGACCACACCAACTTGCTAGACATCACCTCGGTGCCATCCGAATCTTGGCATCTCAACGCCTAGTGGTATCTTCCATACAGAAAATATTGTTACGCTGCCTTTGGCCCCATTCGCACATCAGTCCGCAACTTAGACATCACCTCGATGCCATCCGGATCTTGGCATCTCAGCGCCTTGTGGTGTCAGTCAGAAAATATTGTTGCGCTGCCTTTGGCCCCATTCGCACATCAGTCCGCTACTGACACCATCTCACAGGCCAATAGGGCGCCCCACGCCGACTTTTACCATTGTACGATGGCCACACCAGTGGCACAACTTCCTAGACATCACCTCGGTGCCATCCGAATCTTGGCATCTCAACGCCTAGTGGTATCTTCCATACAGAAAATCTTGTTACGCTACCTTTGGCCCCATTCGCACATCGGTCCGCAACTTAGACATCACCTCGGTGCCATCCGGATCTTGGCATCTCAGCGCCTTGTGGTGTATTCTCTTCAGAAAATATTGTTGAGCTGCCTTTGGCCCCATTCGCACATCCGTCCGCAACTTAGACATCACCTCGGTGCCATCCGGATCTTGGCATCTCAGCGCCTTGTGGTGTCTTCTACTCCGAAAATATAGTAGAAAATATTGTTGCGCTGCCTTTGGCCCCATTCACACATCAGTCCGCTACTGACACCATCTCACAGGCCAACAGGGCGCCCCACGCCGACTTTTACCATTGTACGATGGCCACACCAGTGCCACAACTTGCTAGACACCACCTCGGTGCCATCCGGATCTTGGCATCTCAGCGCCTTGTGGTGTCTTCAAATCAGAAAATATTGTTGCGCTGCCTTTGGCCCCATTCGCACATCGGTCCGCTACTGACGCCATCTCACAGGCCAACGGGGCGCCCCACGCCGACTTTCAACATTGTAGGATGGCCACAGAAGTGCGACAACTTACTAGACACCACCTCGGTGCCATCCGGATCTTGGCGCGTTGTGCTGCCTTCGACCTATTCGCACATCGGTCCGCTACTGACGCAAACTCACAGGCCAACGGGGCGCCCCACGCCGACTTTCAGCATTGTAGGATGGCCACACCAGTGCGGCAACTTACTAGACACCACCTCGGTGCCATCCGGATCTTGGCGCGTTGTGCTGCCTTCGGCCTATTCGCACATCGGTCCGCTACTGACGCAAACTCACAGGCCAACGGGGCGCCCCACGCCGACTTTCAGCATTGTTGGATGGCCACACCAGTGCGGCAACTTACTAGACACCACCTCGGTGCCATCCGGATCTTGGCGCGTTGTGCTGCCTTCGGCCTATTCGCACATCGGTCCGCTACTGACGCAAACTCACAGGCCAACGGGGCGCCCCACGCCGACTTTCAGCATTGTAGGATGGCCACACCAGTGCTGCAACTTGCTGGACACCACCTCGGTGCCATCCAGATCTTGGCGCGTTGTGTTGCCTTCGGCCTATTCGCACATCGGTCCGCTACTGACGCCGCCTCACGTGCCAACGTATTTTCTCCTAATTTTACACCCTATGCCGCATAACAGGTCATGTGACTTGTTTATAAAACTTTTCATTGGTTCATTTTACTTTTGGTTTCCTAATGATGGAAGGCTTGATCATGTGACCTAAAAACAACACTTTTCATAGGATGAAAACTTTTTTTTTCCCCAAACGATGAAAGGCCCACCTTGTTTCTGGATGTTTCAGACTGAAGCTGGCGTCAGCATGAAAGCACCACCATCTCGTAGCTCAGTCGTGGTCATTCCGCGAGCAATCATGGCAGCCGCTCCCCACCAGAAGCCTGCAGGAGTCGGAGCCCCCAAAACTTTTGATGAATTCTCAAGGCGGAGGGGACGCTTTCGAGAATGAGGTCCAAGACCTAGCAGACAAGCGTCCGATTTCCAAGGTGTCCCAGGGCCATTTCAGTGGACCAGGCCCAAAAAGGAAACAGCCTGCCGCCATTTTGAGAGTCCTGTGACAGCCGCCTATCGCTGCACCGCAAGAGTGGGCGCAACTCAGCTGAATTGCGGCTTTTGACACAGTGGACCAAAAACGGACGGAATGGCAACTGAAACGGTAAAGGGGCGCCCCACTACAACAGATGACACTCCACCTGGAGAGGCCCGTTCACGCCGCCTCCCCCGGGGCGCTCCACGCCGTTATTCGGAGCAGCATTGTAGGATACCAAAACCAGTGCGGCAACTTACTGGACATCACCTTGGTGCCATCGTTCTGCTGCCTTGGAACTATTCGCGCAACAGTTTGCTACTGATGACCCACCCCCCGCGACGCCCCATGCCGTTATTTGCTGGGTGGCAACTTACTAGACATCACTTTCGTGTCATCTAGATTTCAACGCGTTCTGCTGCCTTGGAACTATTCGCACAACAGTTTGCTACTGATGACCCACCCCCCGCGACGCCCCACGCCGGAAATCTGGACGTTGTGCTGCGTTGGGACTATTCGCACAGCCGACCGCTACTTCGTTGTTTTTCCCTAAAAATGTTTATATGTTATTACTATTTTTGTTTTCTTGTATATATTTATAAATTATTAAAGTTTTATAATCTTACTACTTTGTCGGAGTGCTATATATTTTTAATGTGACACATAATTGTAAAAACTTTGATGTACAAACAGTCATCCCTGGAATCTTCCGCTTCAGGCTCGGTCCCCTCCCCAATCACAATACAGGATGGTTTTCAGATAATAGCAACGCTTCTGCTGTGACGAATCTCATCGAGTGTGGGCCTTGATCTACTATAACTCCTTTGAAGAGGGGTGATTCTTTACAGCTGTGGCCATAAACTACATCTGCAGGGCTAGCTGATACCCTAGGACCAGCCTGGACAATCGGACACAGAGGAAAAGGAGTGTCAGAGGGTGCGGTAGTGAATAGGGCGAAAGGGAGGTGTCGGGCGGGCACAGGGTGTGATTCTCAGGGAACAGCAGCGCAGATGGGGGAGGTTTATTACCCATGCATAAGACAGAGAGCGGGGGTGACCACTGCCTGGGGGAGATGTTTGCGAGGGTGGGGAGCCATGCTAAGGATCGACAGCGTGCACAGAGTGGGTCTGGTCAAGGCATCTAAAATGGCTGCCGTGCACGACAAAAGTGTGGCATTTGAAAAAAGACAAGATGGCGCAGACAATGTTTTTCAACACTTCCTGATTTCCTTCGAATCGAACGTTAACAGACGTTGGGGCATATTACCAAAGTTAAGCGATATTTATCCCTAACGATGCTTAGCAACGATTTTTTTACCGTCAGAAATTATCGCAGATAAACCTTGCTATTATCAAGGTTTATTGGAAATACGATAAAAAACGACCGCAATGCATTAATATCGCTGAAAACTCAGCGATATTCATGCATTACCGAGCTAATGCTCTTAGCCATGTTATCCACCTCCCATTGGATAACATGGCTAAGAACTGCTCAGGGCAGGTGGTAGCTTTTAGAGATATTCGCCCTTATCTCGAATATTTCCAAAAGTTGATAATAGGAGATAGCGATGTTAGCGACTGTTTCCAGTCGCTAACATCTTGGCATGCCCACTTTGCATGTCATTAGTGATAAATATCACTCACATGCAAAGTGGGGCCCAAGATGGTCGCTATCTTCTACTAGCCGTCGCTAACTGGTGTTAGCAACAGCTAGGTAATACACATATAATTTTATCTCCGCGAAGCGGAGCGCTGTTACAGATATATATCTTGTTTCTGAACGTTAATTTCTCAAAATGCACTGAAGCACATATATTGAGACCTAGCAAAGGCACATCGGGCTACCAGTCCCTACAATTTTGCCAAGTTTCGTGCAAATCCATTCAGCTGTTCGATCCTACCGAGAGACAAGATGGCGGCCGCTACGGACTGTTTGGAATGTTTACAGACACCGGAGAGCCAATCAGCTTCGCTTCGCAAAGCTCCGTAACGCGAAAAGTACGCGAAGCGGTGCGCTGTTACAGATATATACCTTTTTTTGAACGTTAATTTCTCAAAATCCACTGGAGCACATATATTGAGATCTAGCAAAGGCACATCGGGCTACCAGTCCCTACAATTTTGCCAAGTTTCGTGCAAATCCATTCAGCTGTTCGATTATTATTATTTTTATTTTTTTTTGCCCCGCGGGGCCCTTTTAAAACCTCCACATCAAACCTAGGGGGTGAGCGACAATGTACTATGCCCCCTTATGGTCATTTGCCCCTTTGCTTCGGCCTCCTCTTGTCTCTCGATCCTACCGAGAGACAAGATGGCGGCCGCTACGGACTGTTTGGAATGTTGACAGACGCCGGAGAACCAATCAGCTTCGCTTCACAAAGCTCCGTTGCGCGAAAAGTCCGCGAACCAGAGCGCTGCCCGGTCCGCTGTTACAGATATATATCTTTTTTTAAACGTTAATTTCTCAAAATCCACTGGAGCACATATATTGAGACCTACAAAAGGCACATCGGGCTACCAGTCCCTACAATTTTGCCAAGTTTCGTGCAAATCCATTCAGCCGTTCGGGCTAAAAGTGAGGCCAACCGCCCTATGGAAAACTCAATGTTAAAAACACGTTTTGGGACCCCCCTTTTTTCTCGGCCCCCACTGGACGAACCCCCCCCACATTTTCAAGGGCTGCTCAGAAACAAAATGTGCCATTTTCCTGAAAATTTCAGCCAATTCCGTCCACAAACGGCAAAGTTATTAGACATAGAATTTTCAATAAACCCATAGAGAAAAAATCCTAACTATATATACCTACTGGCGACCGCCAGTAGGTAATATATATATATATATATTCACTGAAAAAAACATAGGTTATAGACCATATATAGTTAGGAATTAGCATTTAAAAAACCTTTATTTTACTCACACAAAACCATTGAAATTCCATATATAGTTAGTTGTACTAACTATATATCGCGCACCCGCAATCCACTGCTGATCATGTCACATATTACATCATTCATGACATGGTCAGTGACATCACTGATGACATCACTGATGACATCTCAAATGACATCACTGATGACATCACTGATGACATCTCAAATGACATCACTGATGACATCACTGATGACATCATCCAGTGACTGTGTGTTTCTGTAAAGTTTAAATATGTTTTACATATTGAAGAATGAGTAGATGTAGAAGTGTCTGGATGAAGGATTTAGTAGGTGCGTGACTGACTGTATGAGTGAGTGATTAAATGTGTCTCACTGAATGCATGGGTTAGTGACTAAACTGTCTTAATTTGTGCATCATTATGTCTGTTGTTCTGTAAACTGCTGCATGTGTTGATCAGTAGCTATATGAGTAACTATATGGGTTATTGATTGGTTGCCCAAGCATTTGTATGGGAGACTGAGTGTGTGTGTGGGTGGCTGGGAGGTGTATGACTCTGTGCATATATGTGTGAGCAGTTGATTCACTAGATGTATGGGTTCAAAAGTGCATGTGGAAACAGCTGTATGGGCAGTTGACTGTGTGCATGAGTGTATTGGTGAGTGAATGGATATCTCAGTGCTACATGTCAAAGTAAGTACATATGTAAAATACAGTACATGTGAGAGTTGACATATATAAATAACTGTGCATAGGAGCCAGTGAATGTGTGAGTGGCTGTATGCATCATTGTGAACTTGTATCCAGGATTGTATAAGAGAGTAAATATGTTTTAGTATATGTTTGAATAAGTAAGGTGTGTATAACTGTATAGTTGAGAAAATGGAGGTGTGATTGATTCTTTGCATGACTGACTAGGTGTCTGAGTAACTCCATGGATGAGTGACAGTCTGTGAGTGTATGTTTACACTGAGTGTATCTAAGGTTATATTAGAGTCTGAAGAGGTTCATCGTATTATCACATGAATGATGTCATCAGTGATGTGATCAGTAATGTCAAATGAGATGTCATCAGTGATGTCATCAGTGATGTCATTTGAGATGTCATCAGTGATGTCATCAGTGATGTCATTTGAGATGTCATCAGTGATGTCATCAGTGATGTCATTTGAGATGTCATATGTGATGTCATCAGTGATGTCACTGACCATGTCATGAATGATGTAATATGTGACATGATCAGCAGTGGATTGCGGGTGCGCGATATATAGTTAGTACAACTAACTATATATGGAATTTCAATGGTTTTGTGTGAGTAAAATAAAGGTTTTTTAAATGCTAATTCCTAACTATATATGGTCTATAACCTATGGTTTTTTCAGTGAATTTTCAAGGTTTTGTAAATGCTAATTCCTAACTATATATGGTCTATAACCTATGGTTTTTTCAGTGAATTCCATTGGTTTTTTAAAAGCTAATATCTATAGCTGTAAAGTGTATTCTTCTTTAAATCCCAAAATATATTTTATATGTTTATTAATAATTTTTTTAAAATATTTTTTTGTTTCGCTCCCGGTCCGCGAACCGGGAAGCTTCCCGTTAGCTCAATTTAATTCCGCGACCCGGTCCGCGAACCGGTAAGAAATCAACATAGTGACGGTATCGCGTTGCCGCGTAATGCGTCTTATGACGTACTGCGTTAGCGCACCCGGAAGTGCCCCGGGGCGCGGACCGAGGCGCGAAACGCAGCTCCCCGGAAGCGATCCGCAGCGTGAAAGCGCGACGTATCGCGTTGCCGCGAAATGCGTCTTGTGACGTATCGCGTTAGCGCACCCGGAAGTGTCCCGGGGCGCGGACCGGGGCGCGAAGCTTAGTGACCCGGAAGCTAACCGGGGAGCGTTCCGCAGCGCGTAACATGAGCGTGAGAGGTCATGTGACTTGTTAATAAAACTTTTCATTGGTTCATTTCACTTTTGGTTTCATAATGATGGAAAGCTAGGTCAGGTGACTTAAAAATAACACTTTTCATTGGTTGAGAAGTATTGTTTTTCCCAAATGATGAAAACCCCTCCTTCTTTCCTCACTCTGACTTTCATCATTGTGAGAGGAAGACCTATTTTGCTTGTTGGAAGACCTATTTTGCTTGTGTGAAAATGGCTTCATTGGTTGCTTCAGCTGGTGCACCCCCACCACCACCACCACCTCCTCATGGGAAGAGAGGACCACCTCCCCAGGTCCTTACCAACACTGAGGAGGAAGAGGAAGAAATGGATGAGGAGGGAGAAGAACCACAATTTTTAGAAGAGTTGCCCCGGGTTTCCAGAAAGAAAGCCAGTTTCATCTGGCAGTTTTTTTCAATGCCTCGTGGCCAAAAAAAGGTCAACGCAAGGTATGTCACCTGCCTGATATGCAAGGAACAATTGTCCAGAGGGACGGACAAAAAATATAGCTTTGGAAATCACACAATGCACAGGCACATGATGAGGAAACATCCCCTAAATTACAGCCGGGCAGAATTAAGGGATATGCACGACAATCCAAGACCAACTCCTGTGGCCAGACCAACAATACCGGTTTCTCTAACACCAGAAGAGGCACGGGAAACTGTGCCAAATATTCAAGAAAATTTTGGGCACATGATTCACTTATGTATGCACTGTCGTGCATTATTAGCTTGTGGCAACATGAGCATCAATGCACTCAACCTGGCATATGAACACCATGATTGCCCTAACCGCCCCCAGTAATTTTTTTTTGCTCCTGTTGAGCCATTTTCAACGCCTGTTTTTTGTTGTTCCCCCCCAAAAAAAACCAAAAAAAATATAAAATCGTTCAAAAAATACAAAAAAACCAAAAAATAAAAAAAAATAAAAAAAAAATATAAAACAACAAAAATATAAAAAAAAAGTTCTTTTCAGAACTACCTTCCCTTTCCAAAAAAATTGCTAGAATGTTTAGCACTCTGGCAAGCTCTATTTCTTTTGGTTCGCTTCCGGGTTAGCTTCCCGGTACGCGGACCGGGAGCTAACCAAAAAAAAAAAAAAGTGTAAGTATAAGGAAAGGAAACAGAGAGTGATGTTAAAAGAAAGACAGCTATAGGGAGTAAAGAAGAGATACTGTTTAATAGATCTATTTACCGAAGAAAAGACAGAAGAGGGTATAATTGTGAAAAACAAAATAGATAAGGAAGTGAAAGAAAAAAAAGAGAGTATAACATTAACAAAGAAGAGTTTCTTGGAGAATGTGAGTGAATGTTCAAAATAAGATTAAAACATGAGGAATAACAGAGAGAAAAAATAGAAAACAGAAAACAAAAAATAACAGAAAAAGATTAATTGAAACAGCAAAGAAATGTAATTAACATAGAGCCATATCATCAACATAGGCAATAAAAGTTTTGCAGCTTTTATTGGCAGAAATGTGTCGCTAAAGCTGCTTTTGTGGCAGAAAACTGCCACTAAAACCACTTTTGCACCAGTTTTCTGCCAATAAAAAGAGCAATAATTTTATTGGCTGTGTTCATAATATTCCCCTTAGTGTGCTTCAACTACACAGAGAAAGCATTATGAACAAGTAGTGATAGACTGATCAGTCAAAGACAGTAAGAGTAATAGTGACGCAGTAAGTGAACAAGAGTGAGGAACTATGAGAAGAGAGGGACTGAGAAAAAGAGTGGAAGGAGTTGAGTAAGTAGGTAATAGAGAAAGGAATGAGGGAAGTAGCAAAGGCAGGAAACTGAGGGTTAAAGAAATGAAGCAGTGGAACTAATAGTAGTTAAACGTGATATAAATGTAACGAAAACAGTACAAAATATTTACCTTATAATTGTCGTTAAATTACTCACTTTTTGTTTTTATACTTTCAATCTGTGAAAGAGAGAACAAACATTTGAAAAATATTAAAACATGTATTTAAAAATTTGAAAAGACAAGGGAAAAGATTGAAGGACAAACAGTTTTTCAAAAACTTTGACACTTACAGAAGCTTCTGCTTCTCCAGGCCCCCTACACAGTCCTAAAGATATACATTTTAAACTTACAGTATCTTGATGCAGATGAAGTGAGGCCTATCTTAAAACATGGTGCATCTTTTGCATTGCTGTTGTTTCAGAAAAGTGTCGCAACTAAAATTTTAAATAATTGCTTCAGGATGCCAATAAGATGTCTACTATCCAGAGGTTTGTTTCAGGTGAGGCCTACTCAGGGTTGCAGATGAAATTTCGAGTTGTTGAAGAGAATAGAGGACATAATACATGTGAAGGTCTACCAATGAAGTGAGTCATGTCCACTGCACTCTTCAACAAAGTCCAAACCTCCTATGTTTCCCTGGACAGACCTAAACTTGATCTGCACAATGTGATTCGTAATGATAGGAAACACAGGTGATGTAATTGAAATACATGCAATTTATTTTGCTCATTTCACAATCACATCACTTGTGTTTCCTTTGCTTAGGTATCTCATTGTGCAGATGTAGTCTAGCATATGAAAGAATACGCAGAAGTGCAGCACTGCATGCAACAACTTTGACACTTACAGAAGCCTCACCTTCTCCATGCCTCCTACACAGTTCTACATATACATCATAAATGCAAACAGTACAAATTTAATTATACATGTTAAATGGTTTATTTTTGCTGTTCTCAGAATGTATCAAAATTCACTAAAAACAGTGACTTGAAGGTATTCATCATGTAACAGCGGGGAAAAAAAAACACAATCAAAATGATTGTGTTTAAAAAACCCATACAACATCAGAAATCAAAATTCAGAACTCCTTAAAGTTAACTTACTTTCCATGACGTCCAAGGATGTCCTATGAACAGCTTACACTCTTTTGTGCTGTTATTACTTTCAGCCCGCCAGTTTCTGAAAGAAAATCTCCATCGTTTTTAAAAACACGTTACATGCAATAAATGACTTCTTGCTCTCTACCACAATTTTCCACAAGGCCAAATCTGGTCAGAGCCATTTATAACTCTTGGATTTCTTGTAAGCCAATCCCGTCATTTGGCATTTCCGCAACTTTCAGAATTAAAATGTTGAAGATCATTTTCACAATCCTGGAATAGTAATATCTTCCCCTTCTTGCTCAGTCATGTTCTACTTTTCCTATGACACTGATACAAGCAGACTTACACTACCTCTATGACTACTACAATTATTTAATTCTCTACATCACTTTTAATCACAAAGCAATGTAAAACAGTAGACAGCATTGCAGACTTACATTCCCTCTACTCCATGTTTTGATTGGCTGCTTCAATTAGCTTATAAAAAGAAACAGTTTTTCTGAACTCATTCAAAGTGCACGTATTTCTCCATAATGTCCAGTCCTATGGTTAGAAGTTATGTCTCTGAACTACACTTATCCTCAAGGCCAAATTGTGTAGGAGCCATTAGAACTTCTTGAAATTCCACAGAGCACATCCCGAGATTATTTCCCTAAAATTTTGGTTTTAAAAACACCAGGTAAGAGTTTTTAAGGTCATACGGCAATTTTTTTTTGAAAATTAAAACAGAATCATTGCAGAATGACCAGCCATTTCTAGACTTTAAATAAGCTGTGTAATGTCCTGATGTTATTGAAGGGCCGTCATGATATATAATTGCTGCAGTTACAAAAGTCCTTCCTGATATTGACAACTGCGAAGCTACAAAATTTTTAATTAAAGTTGTCAATTTTGTTCCATCAGGCCTACATCGTTGGAACATTAAAATGACATACTGGCCATATGTTCGTATAAATAATGTGGACATCATTTCAGATTTACATTGGCTACACTCCATGTTGTGATCAGCTGCTTTTACTAGCTTATTAAAGGAGACTGATTTACTGTCTGGCAAAGTTAAATATATAAATCTTTCTGAGTCTACACTAGTAGTACTTGATACCATACAGTTCTCGCAGTCATGCTGCCATTGATAAGAAAGCCCAAACAGCTGATCTACATCTACACCTTCAGCATGTAATACATCAAGCATATACATTAAAAACTCCTGACAATCTTGCTGAATATTTTGAGAGAATTGTGTTTGGCCTGAACATCTGTCTAACAGATTTCGAATTTCAGACACACTTTCTATGTTTCTTCTATCAGTGGTACATTTCTCTAACACAGAATTTAACAAACTGCAAAATCTTTGATCAGAATGACCACAATCTCTTCTTTTACATTTTTTAGAGAAAACAAAACATTAACCACTACATTAGCATAGCAGTTGACACCAGAACTGTTTTCAAACTGAAAACCAACAACATCTTCAACAGAATCCTTTTTGTTTCTGCTTGTAATTTTAGGTTCATTGACTTTTTGTCTTTTTGCTACAACCTCCCCAGTATTGTTCTCATTTCTTCGTTTCCGGCCTACCACACGTTTCTCAAACAAAGGATACTGAGGCAAATGTGGCGCATACTCTCTTCTTAACCTATTGTATTCCTTAACACAATCTAGATCCGCACAAATGTTTGTGACATCACACTCAATCAAGTACAATCCCGATAAAGTTCTAACTCGTGACAATGCCACATATGCCATACCCTCCTTGAACACAGAACTGCCAATATTCACCAATGCACTGTCTACACTTAAACCTTGCGATTTATGAATTGTCACCGCATATGCCAAGCAAACAGGAAACTGCTTACGGCGAACATATAAGTCTTTTACAAGCAAAAATCTAGCAGAACAACGAGCAATTAGCTGTACTTCCTCAATGCCATCAAATTAAATTTTTAAAAATTCAATTCCATCTCTATTTCTGTATTTCACAAAATCAACAACATTACCCATTGATCCATTTACCAGACCTCTTTCAACATGTAAATTCCTTCTTAAAATTATACGGCAGTTCAAGCACACATTCAGAGTCTTTTCAAAACCTGCAGTTTTAGATATACTCTTCTCTAATGAATCCAATTTAGTTTTCAGATTCTCAGACAAAATAATTGTTGATCCCATATGCTCTACTCTATCAATAGCTTCCAGTTTCACAATCTCTTGCTTTTCTAAATGCAACATTTTGTTGTTAAATTTGGCACATTCTGCAAGAGTTGGCATCAAACATATTCCAGATTTCTTCTCAGTAATTTTCTGAAAAATATTCTCAGGCACAACATCTTGTTCTGGATATAAATTTGACAGTAATCGTGCATGTAAAGCTTCTTTCCCATGCTCGGTCACTTTTCCAATTCTAACATCTTGTAGAATAGTCTTGTAAACTTCATCCTTCGCCTGACGCATATTTTCATGCAGTTCAGCATAATTGAAGTTTAACCATATATTGACGTTGCCAATGCTGCCTAGGCACTTCCTGGTATCTTCATGCGTGAGCATTTTGAACACAGGTTGCCCTTTCACTGGTGTCAGCTGCAGAAGATCTCCGAAAACAATGATGTGTTTGCCACCAAATAACACATCATACTCTGTTTTGAGAACTTCTTGCATCCTCAAATGCACAAAGGCAAGCATGACATTGGAAACCATGCTTACTTCGTCAATGATAAGAAGTTTCATTTTCCTCAAGATTCTTGAAACTTCAAAACAAGCATCTCCAGATAGCTTGTGATATTGTAATTTGTTGTCATGCTCCACTGGCAGCATCAGTAAACGATGTAAAGTAATCCCTTTAATATTATGTGCTGCCAGTCCAGTTGGAGCAGTGACAACACAAGACAGCGATGACTCTGTCCTTTCCTGCAAATAGCATGAAATTGCTTTAATGAGGAAACTTTTTCCAGTTCCCGCTTCTCCACTCACGTACAGTCGGACAGGCTTCAACGACGTACATGAGCACTCTTTCTTATCATGACTTAATCCATGATCAATTTGCATGGTAACTTCGTCATATATTTTCCTCTGCTCAACGTTGAGTTGTCTTTCCAACTCTTCTAAGTTAACCGCATCCTCTTGAGCATGTGCCATGGCTCTTTCCACTTCATTCATAGCAGTGGCAGCTTCATTTTCGATAACAGGTCCTCCTAGTGGATCCTGACTCAATGAAGCAGAACTCTGACTGTCCTGAGAACTGTCTCTGGCAATCTCGGCTGCAATCGTTGCTTCCTGCTCAATTTCCGCATTCAACATTTCTACATATTTGGGAAAAGCAGGACATTCTATGGTCTCCTTGGCGGCATTGAAAGAGTCTTCGTAACAGAGGAAATCTCCAAGCAGTTCCTCTTCTGCACGCCAAGGCTTGAAAAGTTGCAAAAGTGCTAAATAGAAAAACTCCTTTTTTTCAGGAGATTCACCACTCAATTTTCGATGGTTTACCAAGTGGCATTTTCTTTGCTTGACCAGACATCCCTCACTTCCTATTACAGCATACACTCCTTTCTCAGTATCTTCTTTGATGTTCCTCTTGAATATGTAATTTTGCAGAACCTCATACAGACAAACATTCTCGAGGTGACTGCTTCGATTTGGATAATATGTATCCAACATGTTTGTCTTCAAAATGTCGGTACTGTTTGGCTCCTTTTCCGCCAAATACTCAATTTCCCGCACAGGTTTGAGAACTCGATTACGCGTTGCTGCAAGACCAAGACTCGCCCAAACGATACTCCTGGACTTGGCATAGAGACTTGCTGAAGACAACCGGTCAGAACATTCGTACGCTCCGATTTCTCGATGCGACAACATCTTCAGACTGAAACTGTACAACTTCTTGCTGAGGCTCTTTTCATGGGAAATGTCCTCCCACATATCCTTCAATTCTGTCTTCTCTTTTTTGGTGATGTAAGACGTCACATACCGAGCCACAGCCATACAGTTATCAGCCACAAACTGTATATCCATGTTAGCATTCCACATGGACAAAATCACCGGGTTGTAGTCGTTGATGTACTTGGACTCTTGGTTCCTCTTCAAATTGTAAGTGTTTTTAGGTGATTTCTTCATGACATTGTGTCGCAGCGAAGACATCAAACAGTTTACTCTTCCTTTAGAAATCACCGGTCGTGGAAAGCCGAAACGACATTTAGTGTAGAACTTGTCCTTGTTTCGGAATTTACGACGGCAGTACTTTCCACATCGATGGCTTTGGAAACGCAGAACTTTTTCTCTTAGGCTTTTCTTCTCCTTTGCGTTTGGAACAGCACACGTAGAATACTGTTGGATGAAACTCATCACTGAGTCTTCTGGATCCGTTCCAAATTTAGGTGCATCCTTGATCCACAGCAACATATGTATATGAGGAGCACCTCTTGCTTGGTACTCCTTTCTCCAGAAGAAATC
This sequence comes from Lissotriton helveticus, assembly GCF_964261635.1. Lineage (NCBI taxonomy): Eukaryota > Metazoa > Chordata > Amphibia > Caudata > Salamandridae > Lissotriton > Lissotriton helveticus. The sequence goes on from NC_136059.1 coordinate 57,097,248, forward strand.
CAACACCTCTCCAAGAGGTGGATTCTTCTTATTCATGATGAAAGACATCATAGCTTCAAATCTATGATTGAAGTACCTACATACATTGACTGGATCCAAAGAGCACAGTTCTCCAGGTGTCTTGAATTCGATGTTATCTACGTTAGCATTTGCCTCTCGTAGAAATTCAAGTAAGTCTTCCCAGCCATACTCGGCACAGCTCAGAGTGAGGAACCATGTGGGAGTACCTAAGTTCCTCAGCATACATTTTAAATCACCATGACGACGGTACCAGTACTCATTAGTACCACGCTGACACGCCATGAGATTAATCAGGTAAGAATCCAAAATACTGTCTTGGACATTGACTTTATCCATAAAGTCACTTGCCGAGATGTTTTGCATGTGTATACCACTTTTCAAGATGTGGTTCACTGCATATGACAGTCCAGACAGATCGCTTTCAAACAGGAGATGAAACAAATAAGGAATGCATTGTCGAAACCTAGCATCTCCTGCATACAATCGCAAAGTCCGGTATTCAGAAGCAGGAATTTGATGAGGTCGCTCATCATATCTTCCTCCCTGACCTGTTGGAAAAAGCTGTGGGAAACACCGAGCTTCCAAACTTTCCTCCCAAACACTAATGGGACTCCCTTTGGCTTGTTTCATTTGAAACAACTCAATAGCATTCCCCATGACTTCCTTGGAATGCAAAGGATGAACACTATAATGTTCATATATTTCTTCACCAGTAGAGGGTTCTACTTTCTCAATTTGACCAGCACACAAATCGCTATCCTCTTCCTCACTTACTACTCTTCTGCAACATATACATTCTTATAGTATTTTTTTTTTTTTTCAAATACAATGTTGCCTTTTTAACTTTCCTAACATCTACTAAATCTTACCATATTTTCTTATTCTTTGTCGGAACCCCATTAACTAAGATAACCAGAGGTTCCTCTTCCACTTTTTCTACTCCAATTGTGTTAATGTTTTTCTTCAAATCTAGAGGCAAATAAACAACTCTTCCCTTTAATCCTCTCTGTAAATCTGATGGAGGCAATTTCCCTGTCTTTGGCTCCATTCTTACAATAGCCTGAAAGGGATGGATACTTTGAATCAAAATAGATTCATAAGTATTTAAATCCTTCAATTCAGAAGGAATCTCAACCAATTCCAGATTATTATGAACTGCTCTAGCAGGCATCTGGTTTTGATTTAATTTGCAACAACAATAAGTACACACACGTTGATCCAATCCCAAATCAAAACAATTTTCTACCATCAAGTATGTTGCAAAATCCTTCCATTCACTATTATTTTCCCTTTCACTTTTTGCATATAAATCCACTAACTTAGTCTGATTCTTATAATAAGTGCGTCGACAACACACACAAGTGAAATTAGGCCTCTCACTTGATTTCACCTGAAACGTGGCAATTTCCCTCTGAAAATTATCTGTACTGGAAACCTGTACACTATCTTCCACATGACCCTCTTCTTCTTGCTCAATTTCAACATTCTCCTCTTTACTTCCAAAGTAACAAAACTCAATTTCTTCACATATATTCTTCACATCTATTTCAGAACCATGCAAAAGAGCAGCGCATAATTTTTTAAGCAAAATTGCTGGACTCTTAGCATAATACAACATTCTAACTAATTTCCTCACTTTATTATGATGCACTGCTAGCATCCTGAAATGATGAAAAACACTCTGGCATACTCTCCTGGAAAGACAAGCCAGTGAATGACCATGCAAACCTGTCACTTCTCTCACTCTGCAAGGATCTAATTCTTGCAACAACCTTATTTTCTGCTTCAAACTTTTCTTATTAAATGACCGTACAAAATCACAAAGCAAATTGATGGAATCCTGTCGCACACTGCAAATACTACTACACTTCCAGGTGTACACAGGACCCTTAGCACGTCTTCCTAAAACCTCATTACCTAACACCTCTTCTGCCTCTGTTGTCACAAGTTTTTCTTTTTCAACTGGACAACCATCTTTCACTTCATAAGCACGACCACTGGTGTCAACTGCATGCACCAAATCATTATCCTGGAAATAACTCTCCTCATTAAAAAATGCCTCACAGCTTGAACTATGCATCCATTCTCCAGAAAAAACTTCACAAAAATTACTACGATTAACTATTCTCTTCCATCTACTATTTCTTTTGAAATCATAAATTGCCTTGTTTAGCTTCCTAATTCTATTGATTATCAAAATAAATAACTTACGTTTAATTTCAAATGCCTGATCAATAACTTTCTCAACTTTTTTTTTCTCTTATAAAAAACCAGTTTCTGTTGACGTTTCTTAATATTTTTTAACAAATTGCCAATTATCCTGTTGCGGAACATTCGTTTACGAATCTCCCTAAACTGTTGTTTCCTTCTACTATCATGCACAGAGTTATCTCTTGCTCTAGCAGTAACATTTTTCATTGGCCTTTCCTTTCCATTTGATTTCCTTCTCGTTTTATGGACTGAAACATTTTCTGTAGTAATATTTTTTTTACTACACATATTTCTTATGAATTGTTTTGTGCTCTTACCCGGTGCTTTCTTCGTGACTTGACAAATCTTTTTGTTAGAGGACTGCTGCTTATTTTTTTTCACCTGCTGTCTTTGACGTTTTGCAGCCTTTCTCTGTCTTTCTATTGTAGGCATGGTGAAATCTTGAAATGATCTGCAGTTGAATCTGTGGTAAAATATAATAAAAAATGTTATTAACCATTATTACCAAACAGTAAAACAATAACAGTGATCAAAAACTTAACACACTACTTGACATTTTGAATAGAAGATTTTTTAGTCCTTGCAAATTTACAATACAGAAATACAGAATACCAGAAAAGAAATGACATTTATATTTATGTTACCTATGCTATTTTATATGTGAATCTGATCTAATTTTATGAGCATATTTTAATATTTTATTGAAGACACTACACATAACCTGCTTTTGAAGGTGTCTTTATTTTTAAATTAAACGGTTTACCTTTTTACTTTTTATTAATTATAAATTTTAAAAATAAATGTTTATATTTCCATAGGCTCAAGCAGGTCAGCTTCCCATCCTATTTCATATAATTCCGACAAATCTGCATCCTCATCACGCTCTTCTTCATCCTCATTTCAATTACAAGTTCAATGATGAGGTCAAAATCAACTGATTGCAGATTGTCGCTCATGTTGAGGTTGTCTTTATCTTTAAAGAAAGATAACAACAATGAGATGTTGCAGAGTAAGAGACAAATCTCAGAGATTATAATAGTAAAATTGTTTAACAAGAGTAAAATTTTGCAGCTATTATTTAGCCATGTCCAGCGATGCTGAGCAGGTGAAGCCTATGTCTAATTTTTCACTGAACAGGACTCATCTCTTCTTAACCTTGGATAAGCCTCACCGACTCTGTGTCCCCTGCACATACTTAAATGTAAAGGGGCAGATTTATGTTAAATGGCACATCCCCAGGCATGCACCAGTTAACGTGCACCACTGCTCTGCCACCCATGGTGTGCCGCATTTACAATCAGATAGGAGAAACCTGCATCAAAACCCTGCGCCTGCTTTAAGCAGGCATAGGTCTTGACGCAACATTGTGGAGATGGTGCACCCTTGAGCGTTGCTGGAGCTGCATCGCACTTGCGATACAACTCCAGCAATGCGCCACCTTAACGGCACAGATGCGTCACGCATCTGTGCCGTTTTTGCCCCATGCTGCGCCGCATTGTAAATGCAGCACACCATGGGTGGCGGAACAGCGGCGCAGGATGACTGGCACATCCCTGGTGATGCGCCAGTCATCATAAATCTATCCCTAAGCTTCTTATCTTGTTAGAGATGAACTGCCATATGTATCATCAAAATATTTTGCATTTCCTAAATAGCGAATTTTAAGGAATAAATAGCGATTCTTTACCATTCCTAATTTGCGATGAGCAAATTGCTAATTGCAAGTTACCCATTCATTTCCATGGGCTAGGAGGCTCATAGGAATGAAGGTTTAATTTGCGATTAGCAATTTGCTCATCACAAATTAGGAATTTTTCCAAGGGTGCAGGGGTGTCTCAAGAACACCCTGCTGCACCCCTGAAAAAGAAATTTGGGGGCATATGGCACACATACATGCCCTAAGGGCATGTGTTGGCGTCATATGTGACCTTTTGTTTTTTTTAAAAAAAGCTTTTTGAAAAGAATTCACAAATTACCACCAATTTACCACAATAGTTTACAAATCCTTAATGTCATTTTTTACATATTTTTTGTTTGATACATTGCATTTAAGTAGTCTCAAAAAAATGTGCAAATCCTTCAGTGCAATTGCAAAATAAGGAATAGCAAATTTTGCTACTCCTTATTTTGCATCAAACTTGTTTGATACATACCATTTGTCTAATTAACATTCGCAAAGGCCGAAATTCGTAGAATTTTGATCTCTGCGAATGCTAATTAGCTTGATACATATGGCCCCAAGTGAGGCCTGTCTTGCGACATGGTGCATCTTTTGCATCACTGCTGCATCGGTTTCATGTGGTACGTTTTTTTTACACCATGACATATCTGCCTAAATGCATCAATTTGTAATGTTGTCGCCTCATAGCAAATCTTTTCCACCGCCGCTGCATCATAAAAGTGACGCACAGTGGCAGAAAAGAGGCATACACCTATCATAAATCTGTCCCTAGCATTTTAAATGATTAATCCAGGATGACAATAAGGTGTGGCCTATCCAAAGGTTTGTTTAAGTTGAGGCCTACTCAGGATTGCAGATTAAAGTTACGCTTGATGAAGAATACAGAGGAGATAATACATGTAAAGGCCTACCAATGAAGTAAGTAATGTCCACTTTATTGCGCCAGTCATCATAAATGTATCCCTAAGCTTCTTATCTTGTTACAGATGAACCACCATATGTACCATCAAACTATTTTGCATTTCCTAAATAGCAAATTTTAAGGAATAAATGGCAATTCTTTACCATTCCTAATTTGCAATGAGCAAATTGCTAATTGCAAATTACCCATTCATTTCCATGGGCTAGGAGGCTCATAGGAATGAAGGTTGCAATTTGCGATTAGCAATTAGCTCATCACAAAATAGGAATTTTTTCAAGCGTGCAGGGGTATCTCAAGAACACCCTGCTGCACCCCTGAAAAAGAAATTTGGGGGCATATGGCACACATACATGCCCTAAGGACATGTATGGGCGTCATATGGGACCTTTTGTTTTTTAGAAAAAAATGCTTTTTGAAAAGAATTCGCAAATTACCACAAACTAGAAGTTGGTGGTAGTTTCCAAATCCTTAATATCATTTTTTACATATTTTTTGTTTGATACATTGCATTTAAGGAATCGTAAAATTTGCAAATCCTTCAGTGCAATCGCAAAATAAGGAATAGCAAATTTTGAATTAAGGACATTTTAAGTCATTTCCATATGTGCAGTGTTTTGAAATTATGATTTGAAAATCGTTTTTGGGGAAAAGTAATGGTTTGCAAATTTATGACAAGGACATAATGGTGTATGCTTCTCTATAAGGCATTTCAGTGTCTCTGATGTCATTTTTCCCATATTACATTATAAGACCTTTCCCCATGGAGCACATTCCTTGTAAATATGCTCCCACCTGAGCATGGCGAATTTAGATTCTGACTGTTTGAGTCACATAACCATGTTAAAAGTGACCCAAAAAAATTGCAAACGTTTTAAAAAAACACATTCATGTGTCTTAAGGACATTTTAAGTCATTTCCCCATGGACAGTGTTTTCTAAGTGGCGCAAAAGAGGCATACACCTATCATAAATCTGTCCCTAGCATTTTAAATGATTAATTCAGGATGACAATAAGATGTGGCCTATCCAGAGGTTTGTTTAAGGTGAGGCCTACTCAGGATTGCAGATTAAAGTTACGCTTGATGAAGAATACAGAGGACATAATACATGTAAAGCTCTACCAATGAAGTAAGTGATGTCAACTTCATTGCGCCAGTCATCATAAATGTATCCCTAAGCTTCTTATCTTCTTAGACATCAATCGCCATATGTATCATATAACTATTTTGCATTTCCAAAATAGCGAATTTTAAGGAATAAATAGCGATTCTTTACCATTCCAAATTTGCGATGAGCAAATTGCTAATTGCAAATTACCCATTCATTTCCATGGGCTAGGAGGCTCATATAAATGAAGGTGCAATTTGCGATTAACAATTTGCTCATCGCAAATTAGGAATTTTTCCAAAGCTGCAGGGGTGTCTCAATAACACCCTGCTGCACCCCTGAAAAAGAAATTTGGGGGCATATGGCGCACATAAATTTTAACAACATTCCTTTACCTCAAAAACGATTTTCAAATCATAATTTCAAAACACTGCACATGGGAAAATTACTTAAAATGTCCTTAAGACACATAAAAGCGTTTTTTGATTGCCTTTGCAGCATGTTTGTATCACTTTTAACATGGCTATGTAACACAAACATTCAAAATCTAAATTTGCCATGCACAGGTGGGAGCATATTTACAAGCAATTTGCGCCACAGACAAAGGTCTTACACTAAAATGGGAAAAATAACATCAGGGACAGTCAATTGCCTTATAAAGAAGCATACACCATTATGTCCTTGTCATAAATTTAAAAACAATTCCTTTTCCCCAAAAACGATTTTCAAATCATAATTTCAAAACACTGCACATGGGAAAATGACTTAAAATGTCCTTAAGACACATGAAAGTGTTTTTTGATTGCCTTTCCAGCATGGTTGGGTCACTTTTAACATGGCTATGTAACACAAACATTTAAAATCTAAATTTACCATGCACAGGTGGGAGCATATTTACAAGCAATTTGCGCCACAGAGAAAAGTCTTACATTAAAATGGGAAAAATAACATCAGGGACAGTCAATTGCCTTATAAAGAAGCATACACCATTATGTCCTTGTCATAAATTTAAAAACAATTCCTTTACCTCAAAAACGATTTTCAAATCATAATTTCAAAACACTGCACATGGGAAAATTACTTAAAATGTCCTTAAGACACATAAAAGCGTTTTTTGATTGCCTTTCCTGCATGGTTGGGTCACTTTTAACATGGCTATGTAACACAAACATTCAAAATCTAAATTTTCCATGCACAGGTGGGAGCATATTTACAAGCAATTTGCGCCACATAATTCATAATTTTCTCCTTAAAGCACACTATTCTCTATCTAAATTAAAGAAATATTTTCTCACCTTAGCAAATACTTTGAGTTTGAAAACAGTCTCAGAAACACACCAATTTGTCTTCAGCAGAGCAAAAGGTATGCACTCCAGAGTCTGCAGCTATCAAAAGCACAGAAATGCTGTAATTCTTCACACATATTTCTCATGTCACCCAATCAAAACTCTTCCCTCACTTTTTTTCAAATGAAAACCCTTCCCCCCTCTGCCCTTTCTGTCTTTTCTGCATGGCAACCACCTCTTGGAAGACTTCTGGTGTTTGCAAGTTCACACAACTTTGTTGCAATTGAACTCTGAACTCTCAGTGCACCTGCATATCCAGTGCATTCTTTCATTTAATGATTTTTTATTGACCATTCAAAATACATCTTTCAAAGAACACATCTGTGCACCCTAACTTTCTGTTTTCAGCAATCAAAATCCACCAATCACTGTTACTGCTTCATGAACACAGAAACTCCACAGTTTTTTTCATTTTAAACTCTCATTTTTTCAACTGCCATTTCATTGCCACACTTCATCTGACTGCAGGAGAACCTTCTCTCACCATGTTTTCTGTCTGGATTGTTGGACATAGTTATATTCACTGGGCTCAAAGGTACGTTGAAAACAGGAAATTACCTAACCTCAATTTACAAGATGTGGAAATTAAGTGGTTTGGCCACAGAGGATTAAAATGTCACCAATTGATACCATTGGTGAAAACCTTTATGCATTTGCCTAAACCTGACCTGTTAATTGTGCACTGTGGAGGTAATGACTTGGGCACTTTGACTGGTGTAGGTCTGGAAATGCTTTTAAAGGACACCTTTGAGCAATTAATGGCACTTTTTCCTCAGACTGCCTTGGTATATTCAAATATATGCCAAAGACAGAAATGGAGGTGGTCAAACCAATTTTGTCCACAAATTGAGAAGTCGAGGAAGCATGTAAACAAATCTGTTTCAGCTTACATGAGAGACCATGGAATGGGCTCCCTGTACAACAATAATTTGCGTTACTACATGCAAGATATCTACAGAGGAGATGGAGTTCACTTCTCAGATGAGGGCAACAGAGTTTTCACTCTGAATTTAAGAATGTGCATTGGTACCTACTTATAAGTACCTAAATGTACCATAAACCCAAAAGCTCTTCTCAGAGCTACCCTACATCTGATCACTCACAATTATTATTTTACTCTAACATTTTTCACTAATTTCCAACAAAGTACGCTCCCTGGGGCGCTACCCGGTACGCGAACCGGGAGCTAACCTCGCGAAATTTTTTTTTAAAATGTTTTTTTTTCGCACATATAAGCCTCCTCAGCCACCCTCAGAAAACCTAGGGGGTCAAGATAACTCTACCGTGCCCCCTTCTACCCATTCTGAACATTATTTGCCCTCCATCTTGTATCTTAATTCGACCGAAACACAAAATGGTGGACTCCCGGAACGCTTAAGGTTCGCAAACCGGGGCGCTCAACGGTTCGCGTACCGGGTCGGTCTCTGGGAAGCGCACCATCAAAAAAGGTGGGAAAGTAGTTCACAGAAAAGCCACTGGAGACAATTTCACCAAATATAGATTAGCTCATACTACATACCAATCCCTACCATTTTCACAAATTTGATTGGAATTCCATTTAGTCATTTAGCCTGTAGACCTCTCTAAATACCCTGAGGTAAATTACTTCACAAAACACATCTGAAGTGTTGGAATTGACAACCAATGAAAATGTTACTTTCATTTTCTATTTTTTTTACCTGACATTTCATTGGTTATATACCTGAATATATATAAAGGAAGAGAAGAAAACACAGCCATTTTGACTACTACTTCTTGCTGTACATTTCAATAGTATTTTCACTAATTCCTTCAACTTCTTTCTAAAGGTAAGTTTTTATTTTTAAAACTGAAGTATATTGTGCACTATAAGTTAATATGGTAAACTTTTTCTGATAGATATATACTATCCCTCTGTAGTAGTTATAGATTTAGGGAGACTTCTCTGTTATAGTTATGGATGGAGTTAGGCTTCTCTTGTATAATTATGAATTTACTTACGTTAATTCACATACACTTTTTTATATTCCTACTTCCACTCTGATACTATACACTGCCCAAAGATAAATTCACTGATAAAAAATGCCTATCTAAAATTATTCCCAACATTGCCCTATCTCTACTAATATATATTTTTTTAATCCAAATTTCAGGCAAAATGGAAGGCGAAAACCAAGTTTCTTTTGAAATGGACCTGCAAAAGAGCAGCCAAGAATTGATTGATACAATTGATCAAATTGACATTGAATTTTTCGATGAAACTTGGGACAATGAACTACTGCAATGTGTACAAGCAGTAGATAACCTCCTTGCAAATGAGGACATTTTACACCCTCAGAGACTACAATGTATATTCCATGATAATTATGAAATTTCTGACAATGAAATGTTAGAAAGTTTAATAAATTATGAAACACAATCACATTAAAAAAAAATGCTTAAAAAATAAAGAAAATAAAAAATAATCAACAAAAACAACAATCAATTAACATACAGCATTTGAAAAGTCTATCATTCATTTTTCATTGCAGTACGCTGCCCAGAACGCTTCCCGGTTCGCGGACCGGGCGCTCCCCACGCAAAAAAACAAAAAAATGTTTTTGTTTTTTTTGCCCCGCGGGGCCCTTTTAAAACCTCCACATTAAACCTAGGGGGTCAGGGAGGATCTAGTATGCCCCCTTGTGGTCATTTTCGCCTTTGTTTTGGCCTCCTCTTGTCTCTCAATCCTACCGAGAGACAAGATGGCGGCCGCTCCGGACTGTTTAGAATGTTGACAGACACCGGAGAGCCAATCAGCTTAGCTACGCGAAGTTCCGGTACGCTTAAGGTCCGCGGACCGGAGCGCTGCCCGGAGCGCGCTTACAGATATATATCTTTTTTTAAACGTTAATTTCTCAAAATCCACTGGAGCACATATATTGAGACCTAGAAAAGGCACATCGGGCTACCAGTCCCTACAATTTTGCCAAGTTTCATGGAAATCCATTCAGCCGTTCGGGCTAAAAGTGAGGCCAACCGCCCTATGGAAAACTCAATGTTAAAAACACGTTTTGGGACCCCCCTTTTTTCTCGGCCCCCCCTTGACGAAACCCCCCCAAATTTCCAAGGGCTGCTCAGAAACAAAATGTTCAATTTTCCAGAAAATTTCAGCCAATTCCGTCCACAAACGCCAAAGTTATTAGACATAGAATTTTCAAAAATCCCATAGGGAAAAAATCCTAACTATATATACCTACTGGCGACCGCCAGTAGGTAATATATATATATATATGTTTTTTTAACTCATTATTTATTGCTTCTTTTTTTTTGTAGAACATAAACATGTAGAAAAGATGAAACCAAAGGGGTAATGGAAGAATAGGCAGGGAAAGTCCAGGTAATCGCAACACCAATAGAAAGTAAGCAAAATATGTGAGTGCAAAGTGTGATAGCGCCACATTGGTACATAGGACAGTGCAGTAATTCAAACAAGAGATCCATCAAGCCATCCTGACGAGGTAACGTTAGTGGCGGGATTGGTTATGGTCACATGTCAGTCCTCCTGTCCTAGTTCTCCATCGGATGATGCCAGGCCCTTCTTGCGGGCTCGCCAGAGGATTTCCTTCTCTTTCTTTAGTTTCATATTAGAACATTGGAATGTTGGGAGCTCCATTGAAAACAATGGAGTGCTCCGGGCTTATAATGGCTGGTATAAGCCTGGAGCGCCAACATTCCAATGTTTCTTTGTTCACAGCTCTGGCTGTGAACAAAGGCTTCAGGGAACGTGAGGGGATTCCAATGCCCTCACACTCCCAAAAGGCTTTGGTTTTTTTGCTAGAACATTCTGTCCTCTAGTGACAGAATGTTCTAATAGCCTAATAGCCCTTTGAAGATGGGCTATACCCCTATTAAAATCCCTCTCCCTTGTTAAAGGCCCTCGCCTTCGGCTCGGGGCCTTTAACGCTGGAGAGGGCCTTTAATAGCCGGTATAGCCCTCTATGGCGGGCTATAAGGCTATATTGTGTCCAATCCTCCCTGTCAGTCTCGCGTGCTTCTGTGGCCCTCCCATCTCTTATGATCCATTCTGTTCGTGACTTCATCCCTGAGCCCCCCTCTCTGGTCTCGTATATTGACTCTACTCGTTGTCTCCTGTCTGGACCACTCACCTCTGAGCCACTCCTTTTCCTACAAAAAATATTTGTTTCAAGCTCAAATGTATGAAAAGTGACTGAAAAGTGTACCACGCGGAGGCAGGCCATTTGCAAATGTTAACTTGTTGCCTTTCAGTTGCGGATTGATGTGTTCTGCTATTAAATTGGTTCTATTGGAAGAAATTGTTGTACAAACCGCTGCAATGTGTGCTAAAGTGACTAGATTAAATAATTCTGAGCCTCAACTTGTTGCTTAATTTGCCTTTTCTTTGAAGCCAAATTTGTCAAGGCTTTTTCATAATTTGGTTGTATATTGCCCCATAGTAGCCCTGGCTGTCACCCTTAGTATCATCACTGTGTGCTTCTGGATCCTGTTTCAGGATCTTTTCTGGATCTCTTACTTCTAAGCCTTCAGTCTCTTTGGGCCAGATGTATCAAAGGATTTTGCCCATTCTGTGTCTAAGGGGAAATGTGTTGATACATATGGCCCTTTGTCCCCTAATGTTCAGAGTGGTGGTGCTGCACTCACTGAACTCATACGGATTCTGAAAATGTTTAGTTAACAGGTGTTGCAAATGACCAAGGCCCATTCAGATGAAGAGTCCTAAAAGGGTGTTTTTTTTATTCTTTGAGTGTTATATAGCTCGAACGAAGGTATCAGCGCGATTTACAGGAGAACCAGTTGTGTTTCATTATAGACAGATTATTTTGGGCAAGGGGAGATTAAGTGATTTGCCCAGAATCACAGGATGTTATTAAGCTTCCCCGCCGGCGCCGGGAATCGAACCCGGTTCAGTGGTCGGAGGTGTATTTAGGAGCACACTGTCACATAATATACACTACTGAATCATGGTGTGGAAGCACACTCGCTTACAGACTCTAAATCATCCATTGAAATGCCCGCTCATTTTGCACACACATACATACAGTTTTAAAGATAGAACTATGTAGCGCACAAACGATAATGTGTGGAAATAGGGTTTCATTGATTGCCATCTGTTTCCGTCACTCTTCAAATTTTGAAAGAAGTGCGGTATTGGTGCTATCCTGTCTATTTGTATTTTAACATATATAATAGGAATTAAAATGTTTTTGAATGACAGAAGGAAACAACACCCTATCCTTTCATTTCTCAGCAAGACTCACTAGGTCACTTACCAGAAGCACCAGGCTTTTTTCAGTAAGACACCCAGTCTCCACGTTGAAAGATAAAAGAGCAATGATTTACAGCACCATGAAACCCGCATTTCTTAAGTGCACCTGTTACAAAACAAGTAAAAAAAAGAAATGGTATTATTGTGTTTTGTATGATTTTTACTGTACAGTGATCTGCCAAGACAATCATGGCCAGGTGGGCATGAAATAAATAAATTAAGGGATATTATGTTAGTATAAGGCAGTATTTACTCTTGAATCCATCTGATCAGTAAATGATGGACTCCACCTAAGTGAAATGGAAATCATGCACTTTCATTTTTCACATGGTGAAGTTGGAGAATTTTACCAACTTCATTGCTTTTCTCTGGTTGGGTGACACAATGAGAAAAAAAGAGAGAGAGTAGTTCAAAGAAGTGAAAATCACATATGTGAAGCCTTTATAAAAATCAATTAATTAACCTTTTACAGTTTCTAAAAACACACCAATTTTTTGGGACAGTGCTGCAGCCATGGGCCCTTGATTCGCTGGTTATTAGGGAGCAGGATTTTCTAATACGTGACAGTACCGTGTCTGACCAGAGACTTTTTAACTGCTATGTGCGTGCCGGCCTGGCTTAGCAGTGTTGCAGCTGTCCGGCTGGTGATCCCATGTGTCTGTGGTGGGTAAGTTGACATTGGTCCTTGCCTCCTTTTCTTCTGTTAGTCTTGTTGGTGCATACATTGCTATGATGTAAGTCCTCCTTGATCCTGTCTTGGGAATTCGGAACAACTGGTGTGTCCTAGTGGTCCAGTGCCAAAATGAAAGCTCCCATATGAGAGTCCACTGTTAAAATGGCACAAAGTGAATGGCATCACTGAGGAGCAAATGCAGTGTTATTTGTGCAAGTAAATTCTGAGGGCAGTCTGAGTGAGTTTTGTTGTGAGGGCTGGGAAATTTCCATAGCCGTGAGTTAACTGAGAGGAGTGAGCTTGCACAAAAGCAACTCATGAGTAGCAGATGTTCAGAAATTAGTTCGTTTCGCTGACATAAAGGGTACAAATGCACAATTTGGCCCCATTATTTTACTGTTTTTCTTGCAGAGACCCCCGGTTGGTTCAAGCTTGCTCACTGACTACCCACTGGCCAACAAACAGTGACCCCTGCATATTCTTGCCTTTGGAACCTTATAAGTTATACCCCAGGATATAATAAGAGGGATAGAAGTAGATTTTCTGGATAATATGTCGCTCTTTGATTGTGTAGCCGACAGCCTTTGTGATGGATAGTTCTCTTAGCGCCAGGATGCCCGCAGGGTTGCAGTGCGCTCTACAAGTGTTCATAATAATAATAATAATAAGTATTTATTGCAGCACAATTAAATATTCTTGGTGCAACAACATCAACTGCATTTCGTTAAACACTTATAAGGTCCCAAAGGCGAGACCTATTGCCTATGCCAATGCTTAGACCATCTTAAAGTTGTACTGAGAACTTTTGTGTTTGCTTATGGTTTGCACCACCGCTTTGCATCAATTCATCAAGAAGGGTAGCATTAGAAAAAATGTCAAGCGTGGCATGTTTTTTTGATGCAAGCACTAATAGGTTTAAGCTGAGTGGATTTCTTTTCAGTTCTGACTTTAGATGAAGCGTCAGGCAGACCGTTTAATTTTACTGAACAGGTATTTTCCTGCCCCCTTCTGCTTACATATTAGAACCCGCACTTGTCAAGAGCAGACTAGTCCCGATAGTGAGTTATTTCAGTTGAAAGCAATGGTGTTGCACATCGTTCAGTACCACTAGAGGGCATTCCAAATTGGGGTGAACCTGAGAGTGCCAGTGAGTTGCAGATCTGATCATGCAGTTAAGTAATTGGAGCCATGATCTTTAATTAATTATTGAAAGCAAATGTCAAGCCTTTAGTAGTTTGTACAAACTTCATGTAATTTTAAATTAGTTACAGTTATTGTTTTTGATTGTAGATCAGAGCGGACAGAAGCAGTGCTGGCGATCTAGTGAGGACAAGGCAGACAACAGGCAGAGAGTGCAGCTGCAATGGCAGACACCAGGTTGTGGTTGGGAAACAACCACTGGAGCTAAAACTCCAATGAATAATGCAGGAGAGAGTTCAGCAGTTGGGAAAAGGAAGTCATTAGAAGAAATCCACCAAACGCAAAGGGAGTATGATCAAACAAAAAGACAGAGAGCTGTACAACAGAAATGGCTTGAAGATTTCAAGTGGGCAGTGATTGAAGAAAAGGAAAGTAACGGAGCTGTCCTAGTCGAGACCAGTTTTAAAAAATCTCAAGTTTTGTATTGTGGAGTTTGCAGGAAATGTCCTCTTCTCGCAAATACTAAGTCTTCCCTATATGTTGGTGTGACAGAAACATGCAAAAGGGAGACATTGGAATGGCACAACAAAAACAAATCACATGAAAAATACATATTGCATGAAGCTGCGATTCAGGACACATACATAGCCAAATCAATCACAAAAATGCATTAAAAATAATATTGGGCACTTAAACATTTTATTTAATACAGCCTATTATCTTGCAAAACAAGGTGAGGCTTTTATTAAGTTTCCAAAACTCTGCACACTGCAGAAAAAGAACAATCCTGACAGGAATTTCGAAAATTATACGAATGATCATAACTTTGTAATAGCAATTTCCGAGACCCTAAAAATGACAATTCGATCCCGGATAAAAATGCTAGGTTCCTCAGTGTTCTGTTAGATGGGTCAACTGACAAAGGAATTCAGGAACAGGAACTGATTTATGTACGCTTCGTTTGTGAAGGCACCCTTGTTACCCATCTGTGTGACATTGTCAGCATGAAAAACTCCACTGCATCCGGAGTGAAAAATGCTATAATGGTTGGCCTGGAAAGCATGGGCATATCTTTGGATATTCTGCGCCAGAAATGCATTGGTCTGAAAACAGATGGTGCTGCTGTGAACCTCGGTACTAAATCTGGTGCTGTGAAGCAGCTACTGGATGAAGTCTCCAAACATCAAGGCTGGGACAATTGCGATCACATTGCAGTTGTGCACTGTGTAGCTCACAATCTAGAGCTTGCTGTGTGTGATGTTAAAAAAAAAATTCATACATATCCAAATTTGAAGAGGTGCTCAAAGGATGTTTCAAACTATATTATTATTCACCTAAGCGGAGAAGGAAACGTAAAGAAATAGCTGATAATCTGGAAGAGCAGTTACAACATTTTGGTGGCTTGCAGCAAACAGATGGGTAGCAAGTCAGCACAGGGCAGTAACAGCGCTTAAGACAAACTGGGAATCTACAGTACTTCATCTTGAGTACCTTGCTACTGGTAGTGATGAATATTCAAACAAAGCCAAAGGATTGCTTCATGACATGAAATCAGAGAAGTTTCTTTATTTCTTGCACTTCATGATAGACTTCACAGAGCTGCTTCAGGAAGAAGACAGTCTTATTTCTGAAGTTGCTGAAAAAAAAGCCAGAAAAAGCACTAACACAATTTCAATTGCTTTTTAAAGATGGAAATTTTGCAGGGGTCACATTACTAACACAGGCAAAGCCTGCTAGAAAAGGCAGCTCTAATGAAACGAGTGTCAAGGAAGACACTATTGAGTTAATAGAGAATGCTCTTTCTTTTATAAGTGACCGCTTTCTGAAGCACATCTCAGGCAAGCCGCATTCTTTGTTTAACATTTTTGATATTACTTTGTGGCCAGACTCGGTTGATAAGATAGAGGTTTTGGGGATCAAGAATTTGAGGACCTTGTTCCATACTACAAAAAGGTACTTACTGATGTAGAAATTCAGTCTGCCCCTGGAGAGTGGCTAGATTTTAAACTGTACGTCTTTCATCGGATGACGTTGCATAAGCGTGTATCCCTCTTCACTCGGTTATTAAAAAAACGCCCAGAGGAAGTTAAACATGACCTTCCAATTTTAGAAATCATGTTTTCCATCAGCTTCCTTGAAGGTGTTTAGGAATGCCAGTATTGACGTATAAGTCAGGCATAAGAACATCATGAATGAACCCCTAAGGAATAGATGTTCATGCATAATAAATGAGTTCTTGGAGAAATCAATATCCAGGCAAGAGGAAGTCCTAAGGGCTTAATGGTCTGGTTTTACAAGAACTCGTTGTGACGAAGATGAACAGATGTAGTTGGCCATGCCTGTATTTGGTTAGCATGAGCAATGCCTAAATAAGGGCTGGATTTATATGCCTAAATAAGGCCAATGTGAAGTGTACCTATATCAGGGCATAAATCGGGAAATCTGTATATGGTATCTAAATCGACACACAACACCCCTTAGTTCCCTTACCGCAAACCTTTTCATGGTGGGCTCACTGCCATGAAATGACTGCAGTGAGGAAACTCGTAATATGCTTAGCAGTGCCTCAGTGGCAACACCAGCACATTATTGCCTCACACCTCTCCAACACCACCAGGGAACAGCTGTTCCTGACAGTTGCACTGGGCCTGCGGCAGTCCAACCATCAAACTCTTAATAACACGGTGGTCAGACAACAGGTGGGGTTGTAGCCATAATGCTACCACAGGTTTGGTGGTCCTATGGACTGTCAAACTCTTAATCACCCCCATAGTAAGTGACAACATTGTTGACATCACTGATGACACTTCAGATGACATCACTGATGACATCATCCATAGAAGCATTTCCTCACCCACTTACACTACACCCTATACAACCTCTCATAAATCTACTTATACACCCACACAACCCTCTCACATACCCATTCACAAACCCATTCAGTGACTGACACACACCCACTCACTCACTCATACAGTCATTAATACAGCCAAATCACACTCCCACTCACTAACCCAAAAAGCAACTCATATACCCACACACTCACCCATACAGCCACTCAAACTAGCCTTCACTCACCCATAGCACTGCTCACAGAGCCACTCACTCACAAATACACTCACTCATACAACCAGTCACTTACTCATACAACCACTCACACTAGCACTCACTCACCCATACAGCTACTCATGTACCCATGCAACTGCCCATAGATCCATTCATTAATCAAGGTAACCACTTTCATACCCATTCACACATCCATAAAAGCAGTCACACACCTACTCACTCACCTATAGAGCCAGTCACACAGACACTTACTGTCCAAACAGTACTCACACAGGCTCAATTGCCCATACATCCATTCAAACAGCCATTAAATTACCCACACAGCCGATAACACACCCACGTATCCAACCATTGAGCTCCTCACACAGCCACTCAGTAATCCAAACAGCCACTCATGCACTCCCCCACCTATATAGCTACTAAGGCAGCCATTCACTCACCCATACATCCAATCACCTCAATCATCAATAAAACCACTCACACATTCACTCACACACCCATACAGCTATGCACACACACCCCTTATTCACCTATAAATTCACTGACACATCTACTTAGACACATAAAACACTTAGACACAAATTTCAGAAATATTTACAGTATATAATGTCAATAAATACTTAAAATGTTTTTACCAGATGTAATAATGTTAAAAATGAAAAACAATAGTATGCACTAATTATACAAATTATACTAATGTACCAAATGTCCTTTGCAAAATTGATATGCATCATGCTATATTTGTCACATATATACAATAATGAAATATATATTGTTTTATTCATTAAATCTTATTTTGAATTATTTACTTGTTAAAATATACATATTGGTAAAATGTATTTTCTCTGTAATAAATACACTCTCCTGCAAATATATATAATGTGTAAAAGATATTCTACTATTTATTAAAAAAATAAATTTTGGATTTACCTGTCATTTCTATGTTTTTTATAACAATTATTTAAAAAAATGAGATGTCTATTTTTTGACAAACTTGTCATTACTATCACTTTTACTGTACATAATTAAATATTTTGTAATACATTATTTTATTTAAAGGACACCATTCACATTGAATCATATGTATATGAAATATCTGTTCTTGATTTGCATATAACTTAATTAGGGTAGATGCTGGACACTAAATGTAATGAATTTACTATTCCAATTCACGTCAGTATTAAATTGGGATAGATGCTAGGCACTAAACTTAGTTAATTTACTATTCTCACTTCAGTGAGTATTTAATTGAAGTAGGTGCTGGACACTGAACTTAATTAATGTTCTATTCTCACTCTAGTCTATATTTAATTGGGCTAGATGCTGGACACTAGAATACCTTAATTTACTATTCACACTCCAGCCTGTATTTATTTTGGGTAGATGGTGGACACTGAAGTTAATTAATTACTATTCCAACTCCAGTCTATATATAATTGGGGTAGGTGCTGGATACTGAACTTAATTAATGTACTATTCCCACTCCAGTCAGTATTTAATAGGGGTAGGTGCTGGACACTAAACTTAATTAATTTACTATTCCCACTCCAATCTATATTTAATTGGGGTAGGTGCTGGACACTAAACTTAATTAATGTACTATTCACACTCTAATCTATATTTAATTGAGTAGGTGCTGGACACTGTATTTAATTAAACTCCTATTCCAACTCCAGTCTTAATTTAATTAGGGTAGGTGCTGGACACTAAACTTAATTAATGTACTATGCCCACTACAACCTGTATTTATTTGGGGTAGATGGTGGACACTGAAGTTAATTAATTTACTATTCACACTCCTGTCTGCATTTAATTGGGGTACGTGCTGGATAATAGACTTAATTAATTTACTATTCCCACTCCAGTCTGTATTTAATTGGGGTAGGTGCTGGACACTAAACATAATTACTTTACTATTACAACTCCATTCACTATTTTATTGGGGTAGGTGCTAGATGCTGAGCTTAATTAATTTACTATTCCAACTCCAGTCTATATTTAATTGGGGTAGGTGCTGGCCACTAAAAATAATTAATCTACTATTCACACTCCAATATATATTTAATCGGGGTAGGTGCTGGACACTGAGCCTAATTAATTTACTATTCCCAATCCAGTCAGTATTTATTTGGAGTAGGTGCTGGACACTCAAATGAACCACTTGGATGTTATGGCACTGGAGCACTTTACTGTATATTTCCATTGAAATGAATGGGCACTCCATGCCGAGCTGACCTTGTCATTAGCATGGAAGTGGTTAAGTACTTAACTATTCCCACTCCAGTCAGTATTTAAAAAAGGTAGGTGCTGAACACTAAACATAATTAATGTACTATTAGAACTCCAACCTGTATTTAATTGGGTTAGGTGCTGGATACTGAGCTTAATTTATTTACTATTCTAAATCCAGTCTATATTTAATTGGGGTAGGTGCTGGACACTAAACATAATTGATCTACTATTCCCACTCCAATGTATATTTAATTGTGGTATGTGCTGGACACTGAACTTAATTATTTTACTATTCCCACTCCAGTCTATATTTAATTGAGGTAGGTGATGGACACTAAACTTAATTAATCTATTGTTCCGACTCCAATCTATATTTAATTGGGGTAGGTGCTGGACACTGAACTTAATTATTTTACTTTTCTCACTCCAGTCTAAATTTAATTGGAGTAGGTGCTGGACACTAAACGTAATTAATCTACTATTCCCACTCCAGTCTATATTTAACTGGGTAGGTGCTAGAAACTGATCTTAAATAATGTACTATTCCCACTGTAGTCAGTATTTAATTGGGGGAGGGGCTGCACACTGACCTTAATTAATGTACTATTCCCACTCCAGTCAACAGTTAAAAGGGGTAGGTGCTGGATAATAGACTTACTTAATTTACTATTGCCACTCCAGTCTATATTTAATTGGGGTAGATGCTGGATACTGGACTTAAGTAATTTACTATTTCAAATCCAATCTATATTTAATTGTGGTAGGTGCTGGACACTAAACTTAATTGATGTACTATTCCCACTCCAGTCCATATTTATTTGGGGTAGGTGCTGGATAGTGAACCTAATTAATCTACTATTCCTACTCCATCTATATTTAATTGGGGTAGGTGCTGGACACTTAACCTAACTTATTTTACTAATCCCACTCCAATCTATATTTATTTGGGGGATGTGCTGGACACTAACCTTAATGAATTTACTATTCCCACTCCGGTCTAGGTTTAATTGGGGTAGGTGCTAGATTCTAATCTTAAATAATGTACTGTTCCCACTCCAGTCAGTATTTATTGGGGTAGGTGCTGGACACTGACCTTTTATTAATGTACTATTCCCACTCCGGCCTTAATTTAATTAGGGTAGGTGCAGGACACTAAACTTAATTAATATACTATTCCCATTCCAATCTATATTTAATCGGGCTAGGTGCTGGATACTGAACTTAATTAATTTACTATTCCAACTCCAATCTGTATTTAATTGGGGTAGGTGCTGGACACTAAACTTAATTAATTTACTATTCCCACTCCAGCCAGTATTTAATTGGGGTGGGGGCTGGTCACTAAACATAGTTAATTTAATATTCCCCCTCCAGTCAGCATTTAATTGGGTAGGTGCTGGACACTGAACTTAATTAATTTACTAATCCCACTCCAGTCTTAATTGAATTAGGGTAGGTGCTGGACACTAAACTTAATCTACTATTCCCACTCCAATCAATATTTAATTGGGATAGGTGGTGGACACTGAACTTAATTAATGTACTATTCCCACACCAACCTGTATTTATTTGGGGTAGGTGCTGGACAATAAACGTAATTAATGTACTATTCCCACTTCAGTCTATATTTAATTGGGGTTGGTGCTGGATACTGAACTTAATTCTTGTATTATTCCTACTCCAATCTATATTTATTTGGGTTAGGGGCTGGACACTAAACTTAATTAATTTTCCCACTCCAGCCTGTATTTATTTGAAGTAGGTGGTGGACACTGATGTTAATTAATTTACTATTCACACGCCAAACTGTATTTATTTGGGGTAGATGGTGGACACTGAAGTTAATTAATTTACTATTCCCTCTCCAGTCAATAGTTAATAGTTAATAGGGGGAGG
Source organism: Lissotriton helveticus (assembly GCF_964261635.1). Classification (NCBI taxonomy): domain Eukaryota; kingdom Metazoa; phylum Chordata; class Amphibia; order Caudata; family Salamandridae; genus Lissotriton; species Lissotriton helveticus. The sequence continues at coordinate 57,118,805 of NC_136059.1, forward strand.
TGCTGGACAATAAACTTAATTAATTTACTATTCCCACTCCAGTCTATTTTTAATTGGGGTAGGGCTGGATATTGAACTTAATTAATTTACTATTTCAACTCCAATCTATATTTAATTGGGGTAGGTGCTGGGCACTAAACTTAATTAATTTAGTATTCTTACTCCAATTTATATTTAATTGGGGTAGGTGCTGGACACTGAAGTTAATTAACTTACTATTCCCACTTCAGTATATATATAATTGGGGTGAGAGCTGAGAACTAAACATAATTAATTTACTATTCCCACTATATTAACTATTTATTTAACAAATGTTCACACTAGTACATACATTTTATAACATGATATTTTGCATTGTTTTTAACATATTTTATATTTTTTTGTATGAATTACATTTTTGCATTTTTTTACATTTCCCTACAATTTATTTTAACATTGAATATGTTTATACTATACAATAGATCAATGTTTTCAATTTTTTTAATTTATATATATATAAACACCCTTATCTCCTATAAATCCAACAATACACGTATATGTTTTAATTAGAAATTTGAAAATAATTTGAAAATAATTTACACATAAAATGTTTATTGTTTACAATTTATACAAATCAAAAAAATAATAATTTTTTAAAACACTCCTCACCCTCTTGTATTGGCTGTGTAGGGCCACAGGAAAAGCAGCCATGGCGCAGCAGGCAAATCTGCAACAGTACACCAGCAGCTAAGGCAAGTAATAGTGGCAAACCACAGAGGACGCTGGAAAAAATTGAATTAATAAATGCTGGTATGACACCAAAAATAGTTTGGAAGGAAGACACAAGGCCATAGCCCACAACTTTAAAAAAATGTGCCAGGTCAGTAGTATGAGAGTCATTAAAAATAGTATGAAATAAAGCATTGAAATACAGTGGGAGGTCAGTATTAAGAAGGGCCTGTACCTCTGATCCGGTTTTGGCTACATGAAGGACTAATGTTTTACTTGCAGATGTGAGAGTGTTGGACCTGGCCCTTTTTGGCAGGTTCACCCCTAAACTTTTTGCTTTTTCCTAGCCTGTTTCTGGATCCTAGTGTTGATGGTTTTAGGCCTTTGCACACTTTTTCACTGTGGTACAGTGTAAAGTGCGTGTGCTCTCTGTGTATGTGTGGTGAGTGACCTGCCCTCCCATAGGAATTAATGGGGAATATGTATGCCCATGGTAGTTCCTGATGTGTGGGGAGTGCAGGGTCGAGTTTGATATGTGAGAACTCGTGAGACTGAATGCTGCGCAATGGTGTATGCGGCATAATTGTGTCTAGTCTAGAAGCGCCACTTTTAGAAGTTGGCATATTTGTGTAATTTGTGCGTGGCGTGCGATTGGCCGGTGAGCCTGGCCCAGGAGTGCCTGAGCCTGCTTGTGGATTGACTGTATGGTTTGAGTGTGACAGGGGCTGCAGAGCCCCCAGGAGGTTGTCTGAGTCAGCCAGTGGATGAAAGGCAGCATCTGCTGCCAGGGAAGTGTGAGGAGATAGCACCTGAGGGTGAATGAGGCTGTGCCTGCCTGCCACAATGCTGGCTCCACCTCCCCGCTGGGCGACTGTCACCTCTGTCCCTGATACTGACAGGACTTCCCTATAACCAGTTCTAGCTGGTACTCACACTGCCTACACAAAGACATCAAAGACTTTTCTCTGTATAAGAAGGGGCTGTGTCCCCTTCCAAAATTTTCTTGTTTTTGGACTTGAATCTGCCAGGGGCGTATTGCTGCTTGGGCTCAGGGGAATCCCTGGGCCCTGCCCAGCCCCTGGACACCTGATGGACTTTCCTGGACTCTTGGGGGACCCCTCTGCCTTGCTTGGGCTGATGAGGGGGACTTGGCTTTGCCCTCTGGGAATCTCTGGGACCTTTGCAGCATGGAGAAGCTGCATTTCCTTTCAGATAACTTTGTCTTGCTTTTGCCAGGGCTTCTTATAGCCTAAAGCGCCTGGAAGCGCTTTGGTTGCTGTTATGGGGCTAGGAGCGCTGTGGATTGGCCTTTAGCGCTTTATGTGCGAGTACCGGTGCCCACCCGGCACCTTTATTTAATTATTTTTATAGATGGGTGCCACCCCATTTATTTCATTGCCTAACGGGTGCTCACCCCGTTTCTACTTTTAGTTGTGATACCGAGGGTGCCCACCCCTCATTTTGGCCCTTGAAATCACTGCCGCAGCCCGTGCCACATCAATATGGCCGCAGAGGAAGTCAGGCAGCATTGCTCCTGACCATAGGCGGGACTTCTGGGTTGCAGAGGAAGTCCTGCCTCATTGCCGCGCTGTGATTGGCCGCCGTGGAAGAAGGCACCCGGGAGATGGCGGCCGGTGCGGCCTGTCGCGGGGCTCCCCTCTGCTGAGGGAGCCCCGGAGGAACGGAGGAGTAGCGGAGGGGGCACGGGGCACATTGTCGGTGCCCGCCCCCACCGCACGTCGAAGACCAGAGAAGAAGATGGCGGCCACTGTGGGGCTCCCGTGACCTAGAGGGAGCCCCGGGAGAAGATGTGCAGCTGGTCATTTTGCGGAGGGGCGCGGGAGGTGCCATGCCGGTGCCTGCCCCTCCGCGCTGCTCGCCTGGGATACTCGCCGCTTAGAGAGAGAGACACGGAGCCCCCGCCGAAGGACAGCCCGGTGAGTAGGAAGGGCTGGGGGGGGCTCCGCGATGCTGATGTTGGTGCCGCTTTGAGGCACTGAGGCAGGGCGGCCCCGATGGCAGTGGGCCGCCCCACCGTGGTTACAAAGCCCGAGAGGCTCAGGGCACCATTTGTTGAGGAGCCCGCGAGGGGCTCTTGAGGGCCCGCATTGCTGTCCGTTACTAAGGACGTATTTCAGTATATTTAGAGCCCTGAGAGGCTCGAGGGCCAGTCTGTTGCTCATGAGTCCCCAGAGGGTGGACTCCAACGCTGGGACACATTTTGTTGTTTGCTGTTTAAGAGCCCCAGTGGGGGTCCCCACGGCCAGTGATGCCGATGCCTGGTTGACAAGGGGCATAATTTTTTTAGGAGCCAGTGTGCTCCCCGGGGGCATATTTTGTGTAGAGCCCCGTGTGGCTCCAACCTGAACCTATGCCTATTTGTACTTGCAGAGCCAGAGGGCTCAGGGTGGCGCAGTTTTGTCCCAGGGGCTAGTGAGAGCCCCTGACGCAGTTTTGTCCCAGCTGTCCAGCAATTAGTGGGCAGCTGCACCGTTTAGGCGCTTGTGATTGTCCACAGGTGCCCAGCACTTAGTGGGCACCTGCACAGTTTAGGCCCCTGACATTGAGATACAGGGCGTCTTAGCCCCAACAAGGCCAGTTGGCTTAGGGACTGCCACAGGTGGTGGCTTATGTAGGTTTTGGCGCAATTGTGTGGTTTTTCCTTGCACCTCTGAATGTTTAGACATCATGTGTCTTTGCGCTACCGAGATGTGTTTTCTTTCCTGGCACCTCTGAATGTTTTTAATGCCTCATGTCTCTTCCTTGATTTTACACCTCTGTATGTTTTATGCATCATGTGTTTCCCTTTACTACACCGCTGCATGTGTTTTCATGCATCATGTGTAATGTGTTGTGCTTATACCCCTAAATGCTGTGTGATACTTAGGTGGTTGTTCTTTTTAGTACAGGTGGTCCCAGTGAGGTCCTGGTCCCCTGCGTGACATTTTCCTAAGGTGTTTAGGGTTGCGTAGGTGGTACTTACCTGTTCCCAGAATTTACTGGATGTGATTTATAACTGTTATTTTATATCCTTTTATTCTAAGTTCTGACAGTAGTACTATTTCTAAAAGTGTTGATTCTGACAGTGGCCCATGCGACCCTGTCCTGTAAATAATCCCTTATGAATATTGCCCGTGCCAGTTGGCACAATGTACATGTGTGATTTTTATCTGATGTGTTTTGACAATACAAAAGTTATTTTCATATAACCTTGTGTGGAGTTCCTTTTGTGGTGTGCCTAGGATGTTGTTGCTGTTGGTTGCGGGCGCAAATGCTTTACACTTCGCCTCCGAGTTTAGCCTTACTGCTCATGCCAAGCTACCAAGGGGTTGAGCCGGGGTTATCTTGGCGTGTGACTTCCTTGCCCTGACTAGAATGGTGGTCTCTGCCTGGCTTTGGCGTAAGCCTTAGCCTACCAGAAATAGCCAGTTCTAACAGAGAGAAACTTTTTTTTTGGATAACAATGCTCTAATTCTGCTCAACTTATAAAAGTCTGCCTTCAAGGTCGGAATGGAAGGCCAGACCGAGTTATCGAGTCTCCTGTGTGGGGGTGTAAACAGTAAATTTTTACAGTAAACCACACGTTGTGACCTGTCACCATGTAAGCGATGCCAGCAAGCATACCGCAGCAGTCCTCATTATTCAAAAGCAGATAACTACCGTTTGCAAGTAGAGTGAAAGTTGGTGTAATACATGGCACTGGAATACCTTTCAGAACACATGCAAGATTCAGGGCCATGCAGCTCTATATTTTTGCAAATCAGCAAATGACCTATGGTCGAATCGCATGATTCCCCAGTTAAATAAACTTCTTTTTCATCCTGCAAGCATCTGTAAGCGAACCGTAATGAGCACATCTCATGAAGGAAAGCACTGCCCAAGGGTTCATAGCGGCCTAGGGGGTAATGATTCATGCAGGAGCTAAATTTAAACATAGGAAATGGTCCGGTTATTACCCCATGAATGAGCCAGACAGCAGCTTTAGTCAATGATGCAAAACAGATACATCCTCTTGCACAATAACAACAACAGATGAAACAATACTGTCTAATGTGTAAGTGTGGGAAGAAAGTGTGTTGATACTATTATCCACAACAGCAAGGACTTTTTCCAAATTAGCCTGGTCTATCACCCCTGAAAGGGAAGTAGCCCCAATTTGGAACAGCTTCCATATTTTATTGTAGGTGGTGTAAATAAATCATTTTGGTCTAGCACTCGCAGGCCCCTTTATAATTCTGTCAAATCAATGTCACCCGATAATAACGACAAATGTTGTCTTACTGATGCAGTTTTGAGTGTTTTAACCAGTTTATACATCATTTTCCAACAGAGTAAGTGGTAACCGAATGGAGTTAGAAAAACGTGGATCAGGCCTTTCCTGTACATAGCCAGGAGCCATGCCATGGAAACGGAGTTGGCAAGCATCTGAACTGGTCTGCCAAAAGAACCAATCCGGGGGGGTCTAACACCGAAATATTAAAAGTGAAATATTGAACCAGGGATTGCTGACCTATTATTAGCCCAAACTGTATTGCTGAAAGCAACTTTCTGTGGTATTTTCAAAATTGTGATTTAGAAGATGAATTTTATTACCGGTGCAAAGACAGCACATACGAACTGGCTACCTGCTCCTATATGGAAATTACAGCTTATTAATTGTATTACTGTAACTCCATTGGGAGAGGTAGGCCCTGCAGCAGTGAAAATACCAATAAAGAGATTGTCACTTTAAGGACATGTTAATCTTAAGATTACATGTCCTACTTTTCAAATACACTGCACCCTGCTCTGTGGGCTGTTTAGGGTCTACCCTAAGGGTGGCTTGTATGTATTACAAAATAATATTTGGGCCTGGCTAAAGGTTTATTTTGCCAGGTGGAACTGGCAGTTTAAAAACTGAACTCATAGACTGCAATGGCAGACCTGAGACATGTTTGTTGGGCGGCTAAAGTCGGTTCTACATTCGGTGTTGCAGGTCCACTGGTATCAATTAATACTTTGAATATGTATAGTATCACCTTACTAGGGACTTATAAGTAAATTAAATTGCCAATTGAGTAGGAGTCAATTTTAACCTTCCTTATGGTGTGAATACATGCACTTAAGCACTGGTTAGCAGTGGTAAAGTTTGCCGAGTTCTACGCCAGCAACAACTACATCAGCAAAAGAGAGGATGAATGCAACCTTAAGAATGACAGGTCTAATACCATCTTAAAAAACCTTACACTGGATTAAGCCCTAATAAAATGCAAATTGTCTTGCACACATTTTGATTGGAATACATGAGAGTTATTTTAACCTTGTTTGCAGTGCCATATTAATACTGTTTAATAACATATTAACATTATATAACTATTAAAATAACCATTCATAAATAGTTAAACCATGGTTCCAGAATGTGCAACTGATATTATAAATCTGGAGCTATTCCATACCTGTTTGTATGGTTAAGGCGCTTCTAATATCATTGTTTACTGCATGCCAGACTTTACCGGCACTAAGTGGTCTAAGTATAACATACCAATGTCGTAGCTCACAATATCAGTGTCAAGAACTTTTTATGCAAAGATATTTACAAAGTGCAGACACGCATAAAGCAACCACTACTTTGCTGAGCTAAAAGATCATATGGTCATCCTGCAGAATTTTTTTTAGAAAATTGTCCATAGAAATTAAATGAAGACGAGCAAGGTAAACCCTGTATTGGGGTGTGGATATGGAAACAGGGCAGAGTTTGAATCTTGATGTAGTGATCAGAGCATAGAGCATGACAACCGTCTGCATGATTTGCTCAATATCATTGTGCACCTTAGAACAGTGATTACAAAATTATGTTGTCATTCACTCTTTAGAAATGGGGTCTAAAGACTCTGGATTACCAAATAAGTACCTTATTGTTTGAAATTGGTTAGTGAGCCATAGTATCTCGGTCATACTCTAGATATACAATCCTTAAGAATTAATCTTAAGAAACTTTCTTTAGGAGTTCACCAGATCTTAAGCAATACCTTCAATGGAGCCACTCTTATAACATACACCAATTAGCTCATCTCAAACTCGGTATGACCAATTTTCATAGCTGTATCCTCCGGGATCAACAACAGCCTATGAAAAGCTCTTTTCTGCCCTTTGAAGGGTGTCGGGGTTGATATAACCCCAGACTACTGCTTCTTAATCCCCGACCATAATACATTTGCTCTTATGTATTTGTATTCATTCCCGCACTGGTTTATGGTGTAAATGTGAGGCAAATGAGAACCCTGCTTTGTTATTCCCTGAAATACTGGTATTTTAAATTAAGTAGTTGCTTCCAATGTTGCATGTTATCAGAAGAGATCTCTAGATACAATTAAAATTCTTAACCTTAGCAAACAGTATACCCCCCACCACATATGTCCTAGACTTGGTATTTTTTTGGTCCCCGACTATAATAAATGATTTAGAGAGATTTTCCTTTAGGTTTAAGTCGTGAATGAAAGATGTAAACAAGTCCAGCAAAATGTGCGTCTCTGCCAGAATACATGTCTAGCATGCCTTTACAATGGCAGGTACGTATTATATCTGATAATAGTTCAAATGCATTGCAATTAAAGCGCCTAAAAGACAGCACAATTATATTCACAGGTTTAAGCATGTACAACCAGACAGCCTAGCAAGAATGTCCAGCAGCAAAACCCCAATGTTCTCATCATTTCACGTGTTTTCCAGTCATCAAAAGTAACACCATTCGTAAATGCACCACTTGTGCAATTACACCTTTCCATCTCTAGAGTATATCACCTCAGTTACAATCCACGTTTGCACCTCCACACTTCATTGCAATCCTAAACTTCAGCTCCTGTCTGTAGAACAAAAGTTCCTAGATGAGGTAGGTTTGTAAACAAAGATGAACCCTTGAGGGGGTCTCCTTTGAGTCCCCCAGAGACTGAGGGTGGGGACTTTGATTTTCATGCTCGGGGTGTCTTCCAGTGGTGGCTGGTGACATTTGAAAGCGGTGAGGCATAAAAGTTGTGGGAGAGAGCACCCTGACGAGTGAGCACAGCAAGCAAGCATAAACTTTTAAAGGGGGGTTTGGGGGTTCTCCCCTGAGAAATTTTGGGGAAAAAAGTTGGTAAATGGTGCATTTTCAAGCAAATTTGATAACCAAGAAGGTTAATAAAGCATTTGTGAAAGTGCAGTTATTACAGTAATAAAGGGATGTCATATAACATGGTAGCTGCTTAGCTGAGCCTGTCTGCTAAATGACTGCCTCAGGAGTTGGTTGGCACGGCTTGTGGGTCAACGCCCCAGTGCCCTAATGGACTCACCGGTAGTTGTTTCTGCGCTGCTCCTGTAGCTCCCCTGCACTTTTACAACCAATTAGTGGTAACCACATCTTCTTGGGGCCACCACACACTTAAAACTGGCAGGTTTTCATGCATGCCTTTCCAGGCCCTGCAAAGCATTAAGTGGTGCTCTTCTCCATCTTGTACATATTAGATTAGCGGCTCTCCCACTGCGCTGGGGAGAGCTGCTAATCTAATAAGCAAAGCCTTATGGGGTGCTCATCTCCATCTCGTACATATTAGATTAGCGGCTCTCCCGCTGCTCTGGGGAGACCTGCTAATCTGATATGCAAAGCATTATTGGGTGCTCATCTCCATCTCGTACATATTAGATTAGCGGCTCTCCCGCTGCTCTGGTGAGAGCTGCTAATCTGATATGCAAAGCATTATTGGGTGCTCATCTCCATCTCGTACATATTAGATTAGCGGCTCTCCCGCTGCTCTGGTGAGAGCTGCTAATCTGATATGCAAAGCATTATTGGGTGCTCATCTCCATCTCGTACATATTAGATTAGCGGCTCTACCGCTGGTCTGGGGAGAGCTGCATACCTACGATGGTAGCCTCGTGTCGCATTAGCCCTTCATTTGGGGCCCGGATCCACCTGGACCCCTTCTGTGCAGGTAAGAAGGAGAACAGCCCAGGGAGCCCTACCCCGTCTACTCTTGCTGGCTCCCTGACAGGCCAACAGCCTCACGTACTGCTGTGGGAGCTGGAGCTGCCATTCTGGTCTGCCTGCTCCTGCGGGCAGACATGGAGGCTGCGGCTGGTCAGACGGGGCTCAAAGGAGTGCAACAGCACTCACCCCTTCCTTCCTCTGGCTATGGGGAGTGAAGCAGCATCCCCCTTGCTCTTAACAGAACCAGGGCCAGGAGTTGGGGATCGCGGGCCCCACAGAGGTCTTTTCAGGGAGCACAACATCGCTCACCGGCTTCCTCTTCTTCTGCCGGGGGGTGAGAGCCACGCCGCTCCTCTCCTTTTCTCCGCAGTCACCGGGCCCGGAGTTGGGGATCCTAACCCCAGACATCATCACTAGGGGTGCAAAGGTGCTCCCTGCCCTTCATTGTCATCGGGAGCCAGGGTGAGCTCCAGGTACCGCCGTCCCCCACTTTACTTCATGGGGGGTTCAACAGACACCTGGGGCCCTGTCAGCATCTTTCCAGGGGCATACAATGATGCTTCCCAGCATCTCCATCTTCTAGGGGCAGCACCCAGGACCTGTTGTACCCCGGGGGCACATCTAATACTGGCAATAGACCCCCACGCACTTTGTCACCGTTCAGCTCAGAGGTCAAAGGTTGCCTCCCTTCTTGAGGGCATATCTCGGCCCCCATTTGGCTGATTTTCATCATCTTGGCCTCTTTCCACCATCTGGCCAGCCCTAGATACCTGGAGCACTTTTCCCAGCCCTCCTAGTCTCCAAGAGGGTGAACTCAGTAGGGAGCTCTCTTCATTGGTACTCTGTGCCAGTCTTTCAACTGGGTCTCCTTATGGGCCTGTCTTCTCTTGTGCAGAGGCCCAGGCTTCTCCTCACTGACCCTGGACTCCCTCAAAGGCACAATCTAGGGTCCTGGAGCAGTCAGAGGGTCCCTCCTTCCAATTGCCCATGCGCCAGGCTCCAGCACCAGTCTTCATCAGGAAAACCACACCCCAGAGAGTGTTCCTCTTCCTGTGCAAAGACGTTTATTAGGATTTGGAGGGGGCTGGCAGCAAGGCACTTCTGCACTATACTCCAGCTATATATCACCTCTCTTCCCCTGCTACCTCCTTCCTGCACAGGCCTCTAGAATACTTCAAAATGGCATCGTCCTGTAGTCTCATGCCACATGGTCTCTGAAAAGCCATCTTCCCCCTTGCCGCCTTCATCTCCCGGGCCCGGAGCAGTCCAGGTGCATGGCACCGGTGACAGCTGCTGATGGATAACCTGCAGCTTCACCCCCATCTCTCCCTCTGGGAGAGAAGACCTTCATCCTTGGAATGCTTGCTGTGAAGGTATAGGCCTCTGATGCTACAGCTTGGGGAGAAAGGTAATTAATCCAGCCTGGCAGAGTCACACCCAGCCAGGCTCTGGTTATGAACTGAGTCAGAGGAATATGACATTTCTAGATGACCCATAAGCAGTACAGATATGGCTCTGGATTCAGCAGAATACTTCTTTTTACCGAACTTGGAGTGTACTTTGGTGCATGTCTGGAATTTGCAGGCCTTAGGGAAGTGAAACTATCCCATGTGGTCCCCATCTTCATAGGAGAGTAATGGAGTGTTCCTACAGTGAAATCAGTAAAGCACACTGACTTTGCCTTGTGGTAAATTAAATTACCTGATATCTAATTTCTATGTGGTAAAGTTCAATAAAATAGCTCAATCAAAATAAGAGACACAGAGTCCGTGGCGTCTGAGTTTTAAGGGGTTTTATTCCATAAAATGGAATTGGTTCGAACCAGGTAGCATGATCCATCACCACGAGGGTTCAGGAAGGGAATCATGGACATGTACAATGATTTATTAACAGTACGCAGTATATATAATATCATTACAGTGGTGATGGGTTCAGAAGGCGTAACGGCTGAAAGAAACAAGATAAGAAACATGTGCGTAACAATATGTAATCAGAAGGCGTACACAAGGGTGTACACGGAGGTGGGTGCCAGAAACGTCACATAGAAGAAGAAATATTTCAGCATTTCAGTCATAGAAGTGGGTGGATCCCTAGAAGAATCCTGCAGTGTCAGCAGAAATATATGGCAGAGATGCGCGCGCAGCAGCATGACGTGTGACTGACGTGGAACTGGAGGGTGAAGGGGACTTGACATTTAACGCTAGGATTAGAGACAGAAGTCTGGTGGGTCAGATCAACTTGTTCCTAAATCATATCTGGTATTTTGTGTTTGGAGAACGGTATTATCTAAAGAAAAGGTCTCTCGGGCAGAGGCTATTCTATACTGACTGCTAATGCGTGCATGTGTGTCTACGTGTAATGCGAGGGCTATGGGCCTACCATGGCAACAGGAGCTATGAATTACGTACATGGAGATAGAAAAGCCGGGCACTTTACTCTGCAGCTGGGGGGATGTTTACCTAAACTACTAGACAGGAATGTATTTTCGAGGAGCGGAGCAGATAACTTGAAGGCTGAATACAGTTTTGGCAGGCAGGCAATCAGGCAGAGCCGGGCACCACTTGCCGCGTAGAGAGTAAGTCAAAGTTCAGGGATGCAGATGCAGGTCCTCGCTGCAGTTTTCAGAGGCAGAAGTCAGGAAAAAGGCTCAATGGCAGAAATCAGGGCCTTCGCCAGAGCCATGAAAACATGAAAGTGCACCATGTAAAGACGGTGGCACGGCACACTTAGGAACTGAATTATTGATCCATTCATGGCGGATCAGAAAGAGGACATGTTAACGTTGGACGCAAATGTATTTGCGTCTTCATAGCGGGTTATGGAGGGAACTTACATGTGCTTTAGGCACATACATGGAGCCGTTGGGGTACGTAGTAGGGGACACAATTGAGCATAAAAATTCATATTACCTCATTCCCTCCTTGTCCCCTACGGACCCTTCATGATATATCAATCTTCATTAATCCATCTATGTGTTCATATAACATCATTTGCTCTTCCTTTTTCTGACGGGAATTTGAATTTGAACTTGAATGGGGAATACATGATGTGGCGCACAAACCGCATATCGTCGGCCCACATTGTAGACATAGGCAACAACTGAATACTATGAGAAGGGCTATCCCTAGGAAGGATAGGACTTTCCATCCCCAAGTGGATAACACGCTCCAGAACCAACCGGACCAAGTCCAGGTGCCTGGATTCTGGTGTATCTGACTAGCAATTTTGTGAAGACGGGTAATGGCTTTATATACTGAAGGTGCGTTTTGTGGAATGAAAATACAGCAACTCGATCCGATGACTCTACAAGCTCCGCCCCTATCGGCCAAGATGACGTCAAGAACAAGACGATTTTGAAGGACAACAAGTCTCATAGCAGACTGTTCCTCTGTTAAATTGCCTAGGGCGGAAGTAGTTTCATTCACTACTGCTTCAAGGGTTCTGGTCAATCTACGTATCAGTTTACTATTCGAGACAGTACCTAAGTAGGGAAAGAAACCTTTATTGAAATCTGTATATTGCTCCCATGCCGTTTCAGTATAATCGACAATCAGGAGTTCTCTCTTGTGTCTAGTATGTACTAGGTGGGAGTTCCTATGATAGTCAGGTGGGGCTAGAAAAACAGGTGGCAGAAGGAATGCAATGTAACAAGTACCATCCCAATCTAGGGGTAAACGTATGTATGCTGTATGGCCACAAACAAAATAGGAATGACGGGAAGCTTTGAATGTAGACTTGCCTTTATCACTGAATTTGACTACAGTGGTACATTCGCTATGACCTAGGTGTACTGAACCATTCTTTCTGACACATAATTCACCTTTAACAGGTAATACTGACATAGAGGGTAAGTCTGGCTTGGTTTCGGACTCGACATTCAGAATCATGAGGTTAAGTGTAAAATGACCTAATCCATATACTTCGTTTTCTAGATCGGTCCCTGTCCTTTTGGGAAGACCCTCCTTGTCAGGGAAACATACTTTGTGCAGAACAGTGTTCAGATTTCCCCATACCCAATTGCCTTGGTAAACTACGGAATCAGAATCTAAGGAATTTATTAAACTAAACCATGCACCACAGGAACCATTGTGTGTGAACGGGTATGGAAAGAGGGGCAGAACTCCCTTGTATCTCTGATAGGGGGGGAGTCGGCCACATATCCAACAATTGGTAGCATTGCTGGTCTGATGGGAATGTTGTAACATACTAATGAATGTATTGTTGCGAAGCGCAAGTCTGTATGACAATTCATGCGGGGGTAATTCACTGAAAGTGTGCTCGATAGTAACATTTGAAGAAGAATGTGTATGCTTGAAAATAGGGTAGTACAAGTTTAACAGTATACTTGCAGCAATAATCATAAGACTCAGAAAAAACATAATCAATAATGTCACTATGCAGTGACTGTGGAGAGATTTACAATATTCACGTTTCTTGAGCTGTTTCTGTCTATCTCTCTCTCTATCGGGGTCTAGCGGGAACATGTCAGAATCAGGTCTAACCGATTCACCTAGGGGAGGACTTAAACAATTAAACTGTCTGACTTGCTAGACCTCAGTTTGGATTTATACTCCTCGGACGGAGTTTTCTCTATCAGGGGAAGTTTAGAGTCACTGAAATCTGGGCAGTCCTTAGAGGGGGAGGGCTGAGAGTCTGTAACTGGAAGCAGTCCATGAAATATCTTGACGTGGCTGGAGTGGAGCCACCCTTTTCGGCCCTCGACCTTGATTGCAGTCCTCGTGGTTAGCAGGACAAGTTTCGGCTCCTGCCAACGGGGCTCCAGCGGACTCCTCCGATCAAAGTTCCTAATGAGGACAAGATTCCCCGGAATGATCCCATGTGGCTTTACATCGGTGTTGTCGGGAAAGGCTGCAGCAACCTGTGAACGACATGATTGTAGTGCAGACATCAAGGAGGCAAGGTAATCTGTCAGCATATTACAGTCAACATCTGTGATTTTTCTAGGCAGAGGAGTCCCCCACATATTCGGTGGCCTGCCAAAGACCACCTCATACGGGGATAGCCCTGTTCTCGAATGCGCTACCATCCTCATGTAGAAGAGGGCAACGGGTAATGCAACTATCCAGTCTACGCCCTTTTCTTTGCAAATCTTGGCGAGACGAATTTTCAGAGTCTGATTGTGACGTTCCACGAGACCTGCTGCCTCGGGATGTCGGACACAGTGAAACTTCCATTGATAGCCGAGCAGGAGTGATACCTGTTTCATTAACTCGGACGAGAATGGCTGACCGTTATCTGACTACACGACACGGGGCAAACCGTACCGTGGGAAAAATTCACGTACCAGCTGCTTGGCAGTGGTCGGAGCAGTGTAATCTGGGACTGGATATGCTTCTGTCCAACGGGAAAGTGCACAGACAACTACGAGGACATATTTAAATCCTCGACAACGTTCCATCTGGATATAATCCATCTGGAGGACTTCAAAAGGGTGATCGGGAGGATGAAATCCACCTTGCTCTACGGGAATGCTTTTACCTGGGTTGAACTGACAACAGATCATGCAAGTACGCACTTTCTGCTTTGCTGCTGCTCGTAAATGTTTATTGAACCAAAGGTTTTGAATACTGTCTAACATGGCTTTCTCTCCTAAATGTGCAGGACTATGTGCTGTGGTAATAATAACCTGAACCATAGAGTCGGGGAGAAACCATGTGGCCTTTCCCTTCGTCATCCATCCCTGTTCTGTCTGGATCCCTCCCAGTTCAGTCCATTTCCTGATTTCGTCTGGTGTAGCATGTGTCTGTATGTCAATTACATCTAGGGCGGGATCCTTAACTGTCATGCAATGAGTAGGCGTCGGGATTATTGTCTTTGTCAAGTCAGGTGTGTGAGTCTGTGCTGTGAGCTTGGCGGTTCGGTCTGCCAGGTCGTTGCCCTGGGAAATGTTGTCAGTGACTTTAATATGTGCTTTACACTTCATGATGGCTATTGCTGTAGGCAAATGTATTGCTTCTAACAGAGCTTGAATGAGGGGACCGTGCTGGATCTTGGCACCGTGTGAAGTTAAAAAACCTCGTTCTTGCCAGAGGACTCCGAAGTCGTGTACAACTCCGAATGCATAACGGGAATCTGTGTATATGTTAACTTTCTTGTTCTTGGCTAGAATACAAGCTTGGGTCAGAGCAATGAGCTCTGCCGCTTGGGCTGACAGGGTGTCAATACGATGTGTTTCTATGACATCAGTTTCTGTTGTTACTGCATATGCAGCCACTAACTCTCCTGTGCTTGTTCTCATACATGAACCATCCACATAAAGTGTCAGGTCTGGATCTGGTAATGCGGTGTCTGTCAAGTCTTGTCTGGGTTTCGTCATGATGGTAATGACTTCGACACAGTCATGTGCCAAAGGGTCTGTCATATTTAATGGCAAAAGTGTAGCTGGATTCAATGTGTTACAGCGTCTGATTTCTATGTGTGGCTGAAATAATGTCAATTCATAACCTGTTAGTCGTGCTATAGTCAAGTGCTGAGTCTGTGTACGGTTTAAAAGAACTTCCACGGAATGCGGAACTTGTACTGTCAATTGGTGTCCTAACACTATAGAATCACTTTGTCTGATTGCTAGAGCTGTTGCTGCTACTGATTTCAAGCACGCAGGCAAAGCCTGGGCTACTGGATCTAATGTGCTGGAGAAATAGGCACACGGTTTGTGTGACCCTGCTTGGTCTTGAGTGAGGACTGACAATGCAGTACCTTCACGTTCTGTGACAAATAGTGTAAAAGGTTTGCTGTAACTTGGTGTCGCTAAGACTGGTGCTTGACATAAAGCTTTCTTTAATTCGTCAAAAGCCTGTGTATGTTCCTGAGTCCAAGGGAGGACAGTCGATGACGCTGCCTCCTGTGTTGTCAACTGTATAAGTGGCTTGGCTAGAAATGCATACTGAGGGATCCATTGTCTACAATAAGAAGTGAGGCCTATAAAGGCCCGCACCTCCTTCTGTGTTCTGGGCTGTGTCATATTTACAATTAACTGGATACGGTCGGGTGTTAGCTGTCTCCCCCATTTGGACAGCAAGTGCCCAAGGTAAACCACTTGCTGAACACAGAAAGTGCAAGACTGTCAGAGATGCAATGTCACGGTCTGGTTCTGATCCTGCTGTATCTGTACTGATCTGATATGTACTGTATCAGTGCCGTGTTGGTAGGCATGTCAATACTGTCTAGCTGTCTTTTCAGTGTCTGACTGCAAATGCTAGGGCTCACTGTCACCAATCTAGCAAAAATGAAATACATAAAAACAAACAAATAAATAAATAATTAAAATTAATTCTCAATTCAAAAGCACTATTTTATATTGGGGAACCTCTATCCAAAACCTCTGCAGTTTTACAATAAATCCTACTCTAGATCTTGGGAACAGTATGACCATACTACCTACAATATGTTCTCTAAATGTATCTGAATTAAATCCACATTATTCTTGTTATAAACAGAAGGCCTAGAAGCCTTGAAAAAAAACTCACTCCTTTGAGAAGCAGCCCCTCCCTCTAGAATTATGTTCGCGCTCGGAGCTTTGAATCAATTCCAAGCCGGGCTACACTGAGATCTAAACTTGAATGACTGCCAGATGCTGAACTCATCGCAAGAGCAAGACTCTTGCCAATTATTCTGTTTACACTACTGAGGAAATAACTATCCATTTGCAAGCGTGACTTTATCTGAAGTCAATGAAGCTTTTAGTGTTGACTGCTTCAGAGGAGCAACTTGGCCCCCCTTTCACATAAACAAAGGGATCGCGGAAAGAATTGGGTTATGGCCAGCAAGACAGGCACTGCTCGCTCCAAGAGGGAGTAGCCCTCCCTTTTTATATAAACATTTATATTCTGGGAACCAAGCCATCTCGGTCTGGACGGACTGTCTCAAGGTTAAAAAAACACATTCCCTGTACTTCATAACATATCTCTTCCCAGGCCAGAGCTTTTCTAACTTTAACTGAAGCAAACTTTTAAAACGTGTTAAAAAGTAAATTAATAATGACATATATTTTTCTGTAACTGAGCGACATGCTAGCATTTTTAAAATAATTCTGTACTGCTACTAGCTGCAAGGGAAAAAATAAACAGAACAAAACAATCATGGCATGGAAACACACCATATTTTACTTTTCGAAAATAACATGTCGAACTTCTTAACTCTGCATTGCATAACCAATATTTTCATAAGTAAGTGTGTCAGCTTTTCTATTCTACCTATTAAAAGGGCCAGATTCATACTTTTTCAAAAGGCCATGTTTTCTAATTTTAGTGGGGACTGTTCTCTGCACATATTAATTGAAGCAGTCTGTCAAAGTACATAGGTCAGTCTTAAAACTAAATGCAAATTAAACTCGTTAGTATAGTGGTCAGTATCCCGTATAGTGGTCAGTATCCCCGCCTGTCACGCGGGAGACCGGGGTTCAAGTCCCATCTGGGGTGCCAATTTCTGTGGTAAATTAAATTACCTGATATCTAATTTCTATGTGGTAAAGTTCAATAAAATAGCTCAATCAAAATAAGAGACACAGAGTCCGTGGCGTCTGAGTTTTAAGGGGTTTTATTCCATAAAATGGAATTGGTTCGAACCAGGTAGCATGATCCATCACCACGAGGGTTCAGGAAGGGAATCATGGACATGTACAATGATTTATTAACAGTACGCAGTATATATAATATCATTACAGTGGTGATGGGTTCAGAAGGCGTAACGGCTGAAAGAAACAAGATAAGAAACATGTGCGTAACAATATGTAATCAGAAGGCGTACACAAGGGTGTACACGGAGGTGGGTGCCAGAAACGTCACATAGAAGAAGAAATATTTCAGCATTTCAGTCATAGAAGTGGGTGGATCCCTAGAAGAATCCTGCAGTGTCAGCAGAAATATATGGCAGAGATGCGCGCGCAGCAGCATGACGTGTGACTGACGTGGAACTGGAGGGTGAAGGGGACTTGACATTTAACGCTAGGATTAGAGACAGAAGTCTGGTGGGTCAGATCAACTTGTTCCTAAATCATATCTGGTATTTTGTGTTTGGAGAACGGTATTATCTAAAGAAAAGGTCTCTCGGGCAGAGGCTATTCTATACTGACTGCTAATGCGTGCATGTGTGTCTACGTGTAATGCGAGGGCTATGGGCCTACCATGGCAACAGGAGCTATGAATTACGTACATGGAGATAGAAAAGCCGGGCACTTTACTCTGCAGCTGGGGGGATGTTTACCTAAACTACTAGACAGGAATGTATTTTCGAGGAGCGGAGCAGATAACTTGAAGGCTGAATACAGTTTTGGCAGGCAGTCAGGCAGAGCCGGGCACCACTTGCCGCGTAGAGAGTAAGTCAAGGTTCAGGGATGCAGATGCAGGTCCTCGCTGCAGTTTTCAGAGGCAGAAGTCAGGAAAAAGGCTCAATGGCAGAAATCAGGGCCTTCGCCAGAGCCATGAAAACATGAAAGTGCACCATGTAAAGACGGTGGCACGGCACACTTAGGAACTGAATTATTGATCCATTCATGGCGGATCAGAAAGAGGACATGTTAACGTTGGACGCAAATGTATTTGCGTCTTCATAGCGGGTTATGGAGGGAACTTACATGTGCTTTAGGCACATACATGGAGCCGTTGGGGTACGTAGTAGGGGACACAATTGAGCATAAAAATTCATATTACCTCATTTTCATATTACCTCAGCCTTACATGTGTCCCCCTACATGATAAAGCCTCTTCCTTGTCACCACACAACTCTGCAGAATTCCTGCCAAACCACACTATCTGTACCTGCTCCTGGGCTGCTCACGACATGAATCTCCTCTGCACACCCCTTACCTGGATGCACATGCTTGTGCACATGTGTCTACATGTAACCAGTCAGATGCCCCTTATTTTGGCTGCAGTGCAGCGTTGTTCTCTCACAAGGGAGACACCGGTGCAATCCATAGTGAGTCTGTTTTATCATGAATTCACTGTGGGTCCCAGCTTATGAGCCTCTCCCACAGTAAAATCTCAAAAAGTAGGTGTTTAAAAAGCGAAAAATATGGGTGGCTTAGATGGTCAGAACCACCTTCTAACAGAAGAGCACGGCTAATTAGGAGTTTCAATTGAACAGCCAGGTCTTGAGTTCATTCCTTAACTCTGAAAGAGAGTTTGAGGTCCTAAGGTGAAGTGGGAGATCATTCCAGGACTTGGCAGAGAAGTAGGTGAAGGAGCGTCCTCCAATGTTGCTTTGGGGGTGTGACCTAGGGAGAGGGAGGTAGAGTGCAGGTGTCTGGAGAGTAGGTTGAAGTTCAATGCTTTTGCAGATGTATGCTGGTCCCATGATCATGGATGGATTTCTAGGCATTGATCAGCATCTCACATTGGCACCTTTTTTAACTGGAAGCCACTGGAGCTTCTTGAGGTGGGGGGTGATGTGGGTCCATTTGGGGAAATAGAGGGTGACTCTAGCAAAAACATTCTGAATGGTCTGCTTGCTGTCTTGCTCTTCAGGAGGTGATTGGTGATTCTGATATACAGTGCATTGCCATAGTCAAGCTGTCTTGTTATCAGGTCTTGGGTTATGGTATGTCTTGAGCTGATGGGGAGCCATTTGAAGAATAAGGGCACGCAAAGGGTGAAGAGGCAGGCAGATGAGATTGCATTATTGTGGCTCTAAATGGTGAGTTGACTGGCAAGGATGATGCCAAGGCTGCGAGCATAGTGTGTCAGTATGGGTGAGGATCTTAGTTCAGAGGGTCCCCGGGAGCCATTTCAAGTAGAGGTGTGGATGCCGAAGATCGAAACCTCGGTTTTGCAGGTATTGAGTTTCAGGCAGTTGTTTATCATCTAGTCAGATCTGCTCATCATGCATCTGTTTCTTGATAATGAGAGGATGAGCTTGGTGTCTTCTGCATTGGATATGATTTTCAGTCCATAGGTTCTTACAATGCTGGCCTAGGGGGGGCATATAGGTATTGAAGAGAGTGGAGCTATGGGTAAGACTTGAGTGATGTCGCAGATGATGCTCTTAGGTTCTGAGGTCACAGGAGGCAGGTGTATCCTCTGTATTTTTCCACTGAGAAAGCAAGTGATCCATTTGAGTGTATATCCTTGGATTCCTATGTGATAAACCCTCTTTACAAGGGTGTGGTGGGATTTGGTGTTGAATGCTGCAGAGAGTTCCAGTAGAATGAAGGCTGCTGTTTCTCCCTGATGGACAAGGGTTGTGATGTCATCTGTGGCAGCAATCAGGGTGGTCTGAGTGCTGTGGGTGGTGACGAATCTGGTATGGGAGGTGTTCATCAGGTTGTTGTTCTCCAGGTACTCGATGAGTTGGAGGTTGATGGCTGTTTCGAAGACTGTGGTGGGAAAACGGGAGCAGAGTAATGGGGAGGTAGTTCTAGAGTTTGTTGGAGTCAGCAAATGGTTTCTTGAATGGGAGCACAACCTCTGCGTGCTTCTATTCTTTGGGGAAGGTGGCTATGGTGATGGATGCGTTTAGTATGGAGGTTGCTGCAGATCTCCTTGCTTCTGGGGTCACAATAGTGGTGGAAGCAGGGGTCTGTGCGTGATCCAGAGTGGACGGAGCTCATGATAACTGAGGTGTCTTATGTGCTGAGCGTGTCCCAGGAGGTAACTAGCTGGTCAAGGTTTGTGTGTGTGGGAGTAAAAAGGATGTGGAAGTTGGTGGGTTGGTGGTAATTTTTTTTGTAGATGGCAGAGATCTTGTCCTGGAGTAGTCAGTCAGGATATTGTAAAGTTCCTGGGAAGGGGTGTTGGTGTTTTCAGTGGCCGAGGGGTTGGAAAACTCTCTGACAATGCTGACGGGCGCTTTGCTGCAGTTGAAACTGGCTTTAGCTTTCTGGCTAGATTACTCTTTTTCATGTCTTTTAAGAGTTAGCGGTATTGGTAGACTTGAAGGGAATCAATTCTGGTGGGCCATTTCCTTTCTAGTTGCTTTCAGTTGCTCATTGAGGTTTTTAGTTCTGTGGTGTACTAGCAGGGTTGAGTGGTGGTGTTCTTGGAACAGGAGTGCTTGCTTGGGTGACTCTGTGACTCAGTTGGCAATCCAGGACAAGAATTTCCTGACCGCCTGATCAAAGTTGACTGCGGTGTGAGGGTGGGAGGAGTTAAGGCCATCGGTCTATTGGTCTTCTGGTACCTTGCTCCAGCTGTGGTGTGTGTGCTGGGTGGCTTGGTGGTGGTGCTTGGGGTTTCTGAAATGGTGAAGTGGATGATGGTATGATCGGCATAGGTGAGCTTGGTGACATGACTGTACTTGATTCTGTCACTGGCTATGAAGATGGGGTCCAGCATGTTTCTGGCTATGTAAGTGTAATGAGTTATGTGAGGCTGATGTTGCTTATACTTCCCAGAAGGCTGGTGGATTTAGTGTCATTGAGGTCATTGAGGTGGACATTGAGGTAGCTGAGGAAGATATAGTAATGGTGTTTATTTATTTATTTATTTATTTAATTTGTATAGCGCGTTATAACCACCGGGGTCTCTAAGCGCTGTTTGTCCAGATTGCGTAGTTGGGTTCAGCATTTACTTGATCTTAACACAGCGCCTAGAGGCTACTCCATGCTTGCTTGAACAGTGCGGTTTTTAACTTTTTCCTGAAGGATAACAAATTGCATTCCTTCCGTAGTTCTGGGGCCAGTTTGTTCCATAAAGCTGGGAGTGTGTTGGAGAAAGCACGTCCCCCCACCGTGGCCAGTTTAAAACGGGATTGGGACAAGAGGGTAGCGTCCGACGAGCGTAAAGTCCTGCTCGGTATATATGGGGACAGGCGAGATTTCAAGTATCTTGGTGCATTACCGTACAGCGTCTTATGAACGATACACAATCCTTTAAATACGATCCTCTGCCGAATCGGGAGCCAATGTAGCTCCTGCATCAGAGGGGAAGAGTGGGCAGTCCTAGGTTTCTTATAAATCAGCCGGGCTGCATCATTCATAACCCCCTGTAGCATATCCAGCAGCCGCTGGGGTAAACCAATATACAGGGAGTTTCCATAGTCCAGCCTAGCCAAGATTGTGGCTGAGACCACGTGTCTCAAGGTGGAAAATGAGAGTAGTGCAGCGATCTTCCTCAATTGTCGCATCAGGCCTATGCAGGTGCCCACTACCGTGGTGACTTGTTTTTTCATGGAGAGTTTGTCATCCACGTACAGGCCTAAACTTTTGACTGCAGACGCCGGTTCCGGTGGCACACCCAGCTCCACAGGCCAGTTGCCTGTTGCCGAAACTGGGGTGTGGACCTGGTGGCCTGTAGGTGAGGCTGCCTCTGCTGGTGGTTCTGCCATTGGTAATGTTGAAATCAATTAACCTTCCTAGGGGTCCCACTGATACTTGGTACTTTTAAACCAACAAAGAAGAAATTGGCACAGAAGCTGAAATATAAAAGAGCATCTTTATTAACCCCAAATGAGTGAGACCAACAGCCTGATTCATCAAGCCGAATTGCGCTCACAAAGGGCCAGATTCTGAGAATCTGGCCCTTTGCGAGCGCAATTTTTGAATTTGGGATTCATCATCCGAAATGCAAAAATCGGTAATTGCTAATTCGCTAAATTGCGAGGAATTACATTTAAGGAATCTCTATTTGAGATTCCTTAAATGCAATTCATGAAGCATTTTAAAATTGCGAAAATGCCATTTTGGGCCGCTATTTACCGAGAGGTCAGACCTCTCGGTAAATAGCAAAGACTTAGAAAAATGCTTTTAAAAGCATTTTTCTAAGTTGCATGTAGCACACACACATGTCCCTTGGACATGTGTGTGCGCAACACCTGTTTCAATTTGCAATTCAGGGGTGCTACAGGGTGTCCTTTGGACACCCCTGGCACCCTTTCAATCGCTATCTTATTTGCGATTAGCTAATTGCTAATCGCAAATAAGGAATACTCCCCATTCATTCCTATGGGCCTTTTGGCCCATAGGAATGAATGGGGAGTTATTCCTTATTTGCGATTAGCAATTTGCTACTCGCAAATAAGGAATGCGTAGGAATTGCTATTTATTTAGCAATTCCTACATGAATACCGTTTTGCGAGTCCTTAATAGCGATTCGCTATGAATCGCTATTAGGGGTTCGCAAAACGGCCCGTTGATGAATAAGGCTGCTAGTCACACAGAAGCCTTAGCAACTGAATGAGGCAGTCTAAGGAGTACAGAAAACTGGGGCTTTATATATGCTTAGGGTTACATAGTAAACATAAATGCAAGGGGCGTCCGGGCTCATGTAAGCATGCAAAGTGACTAAGTTGGGCATACAAGATCTACTTGCTCATCAAAGTGGGAGGAGAGTTACTTCTCCATACAGCAGCAAAAATAGCCTGACAGTTATACTAAAGAAGCAGGTGCATTCTACTAGCTAGGCCCTTCTGGGCATGTGTGAAAGTGGAAGATGCTGAATATAGTTTGTCTCTAGGCAGATTACAAGGGCAGTGAACAGAAAGGTAGGACAGAGCACATGGCAAACAAATGGCTGCCAGAAATACAAAATGGCTTTCACAAAGCGGATAAGATAACTTCTAAATACAGGATGGCTTCAGCTAAATGCTAACCCATTGCTGTCAATTTACGACAGAAAACCGTTTTAGCATTAGCTGAAGACATTCCCATGATCCAGTAGGAATATTTGCACATTCATTTTTCATACATTTATCAATATCCTAATTTATTGCTAGGTTGGCATTTTCCATTCTAAACATTTCATTAAGTGGGTATAAACAGGAATAAAAAGAGAACAACACATCAGATCATAATTACCATTCAGCTAGCAGGAGATAGTCATGATCACTATTACACACAGAATTATCATTTTTCCTAGTCCTAAGCAAAAGCAAATCCTAAAATCATCTAGTAATCTTTTTTAGTGACTATTCATTTTAACTTTGAGAATAGCCAACTAATAAAAACATTTTCCAATTGACTGTCACATTTTCCTTTTATGAGGGCTAGAACATCAATCATATCAGGGACCAGGAGACCACACAGGGCCATAAGAATTATGTTGAAGAGCTGCAAAGCGATGCTCCTCCTCAAAAATGGGATGACTAAAGGGATTAATCGTGGGCGCAAAATCCGTTTCGTATCCGCAATTTGCGCATTTTTTGCAATTTCGCAGTCCGCGAATCCCGTGAATTTGCCCAATATTCCGCAAATTCACAAGCTGGTGGACTTTTTTTGCTTGGTCGCGCTTCAAAAATACGGCGTTGACGTACCGTGATTCTGTGTTCGCCGAGTTGTTTTTCTCCCAGTTTGCGTGTGCTGCGCCATTTTGGATCTTGCTGCGTGATTGCAATTCTGCACGAGAAGTCCACCGCAGGCTTCTGAATATGATGATTTTGATCAGAATAACTCCTCAGATTGACATTTGACTGCACTTTTTTGTGCAAGGAATCCATTTTTGGGGGGTGGCAGGAAGGAAGTGCCCCAGAGTCTCTAACTTCCTGTTCCTGGCTCCGCCCAGTGCTTTGTCCAAGTCCTGGTCACTTTTGATTTGGATCTGGAGCTGGAAGGATTACTTTTTGTGGCTGCTGCTAGATATTTGTATTTGAGGACTTTTTGGAATTTGGATTTTGGATCACTTTTGGATTTGAGATTTTACAAGTAAGTTGGTGTTGTTTGTTTGGGGCATTGCAGTTGCTGCTACTACAATTTTAAAACTTTTTCACAACTTTAAAAAATATATATTGTGGGTAGCCACAGTATCCAGTTGGCCCAGGGTTAGTCAGGGGTGCATGATACAACGGTTTCTGTGAGATTTTTTAATTTAAATCACATTTATGTCATAAAATTTTAGCTCACAGTTATATGTGGATTTTCTTTTCATTTTGGGGTGCCTGTAAAGCCTCACTAGCCAGTAGGCCCAGGGGTAGTGAGTGGTGCATGGACCTAGTATTTCTGTGGGGTGTCTTGAATTTAAACATCATTGAGGGCATGGATGGCATTGGATTGTGGTGTTTTTTGTGTGTTTTTCGACTTTTTGGGGTGTTGTTGGGGCCTGGACATGTGGGTGGGGGCCATTTTGAGGCCTGGTCTAGGCAGGACCTGGCCATGCGGTGGGGGTCAAGAGGCCATTTTGAAGCCAGGCAGTGTGCTCAGGCCTGCACCCAGTTTGCCTTACTTTCATCCATTATGCCCAGGGGTAGTGAGTGGTGCATGTACCAAGTCTTTTTGTGGGGTGTCTTGAATTTAAACATCATTGAGGGCATGGATGGCATTGGATTGTGGTTATTTTTGTGTGTTTGACTTTTTGCGGTGTTTAACTGATGTTCCTCTGGCTTTCTTTGCTTTTAGGTGCACAAGAGAACCACCAGTGCCAGGAAGAAGTCCTGCAGCCGTGTGTGCAGCACAACGTCACGTGACGTCATGTGTGGCCGCAGTCAACTCTGCAACTTGTGCAACTGCGGCCTGCTGTTCTGACATCTAAAGAAGATGGGCCCAAAGAAAGTTGGCCGTAGCGCCTCTATGAAAAAAGTTGCCAGTGCCACTGCCAGTAAAAGGAGCAGAAGAAGCAAGTGGTACCACCTACCAAGGAGACTGGTGTGCCCACAGACACCTTTTTTGGGAAAGAAAAAACTATGGCTGCAGCAGCAGCGGTGTCCGCCAGGTACCAAGCTGGGAGCAGCGCCTCCACTTCATTGGGCTCAGTGCCACCACGCTGAGTTAGGTCCAAGCCCATGAGTGTTGCAGAGGCAGCCACTTTAATTGTTCAATCACCATCGACCAGTGATGTTGTCTCATCGCAAGAAAGTAGCATCCAATCACCGCCGGATGTAACTCAGCTGACGAGTGTTCAACAACCACAGCCACAACTAGCACATGGGCAAGTACATGGGCAAGGAGAGGCGCAAGTTCATGCGCAAGGAGAGGTGCAAGTACATGCGCAAGGAGAGGCGCAAGTAGAGGCGCAACTAGAGGCGCAAGTAGAGGCGTAAGTAGAGGCACAAGTAGAGGTGCAAGGAGGGGCGCAAGGAGTGGCGCATGGAGAGGCGCATGGAGAGGCGCATTGAGAGGCGCATCGAGAGGTGCAACTAGAGTTGCATGGAGCGGCACAACTGCCCACAATGCTTGTTCCTCCAGAAGTAGGGGCACATTAGGAAATCGAGATTTAAGCGGAGGTATCATCCAAGGAAGCCACTCCTCCTGATGGTGATCCATTGTCTTCCAGATCCCCAGCAAGAAAAAGGTCAAGAAGGGCTACTACAGGTTCTTCTTCAAGCAGCTTTCCTTCTGATGATCTTGATGTTGATTGGAACCCACCAATGCAGTCTGAGAGAGAGGCACGCCATGAGCTAAGCTTAAAAGGAAGGTTCCCGCAAGGTTTTCAATTATGGGTGACAACGACGACGAACAAGAAGTGATGTATTCTGCTACTGATAAACCATCTGACGACAACCCAGTCATCACAGACGTCACTCCAGCCCGAGCGGGCTTGCAGCAGACAGACATTTTTACCCTATCCCGAATTGCTGCTGAGCGGGATGTGGGCGGCGTGGCACTGGTACCACCACCAACGCAAATAATTACTACACCAACATGACTTACAGCTTCCATATTTTCTCGCCAGAAGGGCCGGCAGGGACCTCCATCCAGCTCGACCTCCATTACCTCAAGTAGTGGTGCTGTAAGTGCACAACAGAGTCAAATTCAGCCAAGCCCATCCTCCACTTCATCTGGCATTGAAAGTAGCACCTCCAACACCAGCAGACATTTCCTGTCCCCAGTTTGGGACTTTTTTAGTGTTAGCAAAAAGTCAGAAAACATGGTTGTTTGTTCGATTTGTAAAAGTGTAGTTAGTTGGGGTAAATTAATAATAAATTAAACTATCCCCTATCCGAAAGTGCCCTCCAGCGAAAGTCGTTGTAACGACTTTCGTTGTAAATCCTGCGTTGTAACGGTACCGCGTTGCAATGGTTCCGTTGTAAAGGAAGTTTCCCCGGAGGCCAGAGAGGTCATCTCCAAAAACATCACACTATCATTTGGGAGTCACACCTAAGGAAGATCCGGGAATGCAAAAGTACAACAAATCCAAATGTATCCATTCATATTGCATCTGATGATGATGAGGGTCTGATCGTGCAGGGGGGAAGTGAAGAAGCGACAGACATTTTTTCTGGTACACCCAGTACCCCTGGCAGCAGCACTGCAGTGATAGCGCCCACACCCTCTACCCCAGCAACATCTATGAGACAAACTAAGAGTCTGGGAGAGACACCAATGCGAAAAAGTACATCACGGAGCCTAACTGGTTTGAAGAAATCTGTATCATCATCATCACGTAAAACAGTCCAGACCACCATTAGTAGCATGTTTTGGTCGGAGGCGCCATTTGAACGCAACCACCCAACGGCACTTCTGTATAAGGCAAAGCTGGCTAAAATGCTAGCGCTAGACCTCCTCCCTTTTTCTTTCGTGAAAGGGATGGGTTTTCTAGAATTTGTGGCAACAGTCTGCCCTAAATGGAAGGTTCCTAGCTGGTCCTATTTTGCCAGAGTTGCTGTTCCAGCACTACATCAAGATGTGCTGGAGGTGATTGGCGCAGCTATTCAGAAGAGTGCTGTTCACACTATCCACCTGACAACAGACATGTGGACCAATTGCCAAGCCCTTGATTACATGTGCATCACTGCACACTGGGTCTCTTTTGCAGGAGTTAAAGACAAGTTAAAAGCAGGTGTTGACACGGACACGGTTTTTGAAGCTACTCGGAAACATGCAACAGTAGCCATGTTTGCCATGGAGAAATCTCATACTGCACCTAACCTTTTGGAGGAGTTTGACAGGATGGTCTATGAATGGCTGCATCCAAGAAATCGCATGATTGGTTATGTTTCCATGGATAATAGTAGTAATATAGTTAAGGCCATGCATCAAGGTGGCTATTTCAGAGTGCCGTGTTTGGCCCACAGTATTAACATTGTTGTGCAAGATTTGTTGAAAAAAGAAATCACAGTCAGCAAGTTACTGACCACCTGCCGAAGAATCTGCACAAATTTCAGCCATTCTTTTAAGGCCCGGAAGAAGCTGAGGAGCATGCAACATGAACGTAGACTGCCAGTCAAAGGACTCATCCAGGAGGTGGCCACACGTTGGAACTCAACCTTCTACATGCTTGAGCGTCTGTCTGAGCAGTGGGGGGTAATCAATGAGTATGTCTTTGCACTGGGTTCTACTATGAAAGACATGAGGCTAGAGTTGGAGGAATGGAAGCTAGTTGCAAGCCTGACAGACATGCTTTGTCCTTTTGAGGTCTTCACGCGTGAAGTCAGCAGGGAGCACTGTTCTTTGGGCAACGCTATCCCATTGTTGGTCATTCTAGAGCACCAACTGAAGGCGGTGTCTTCAACGTTCCGACATGATGCTGAAAAGCAAGACGCATATCAGTTGGCGGAGAGGTTATTAAGCCGCCTAGTTGACAATGAAAGGCTTAAAAAAATACATACAGAACAACATTACATGTGTGCCACTATTCTGGATCCACGGTACAAAAAGGCTGTGGCCAGCAAAGCATTCATTCCTTTTAATGAAGCAGATGTTTCAAAGTACAAACATTGGCTAGCTCTGTCAGCCACTCAGTTCGAAAAAGAGCGGCAGAAAATTGAAGGAGCCGGCAGAAGTACTACTGAATCAGGAGGCCATCCGGAGTCAAGTTACACTTCTGAATCTGTGGCTGAAGGGAGTCACTTTCCTTCACAGCCGTTAACTACACCAGCAACCGTATCATCATACTCACCTGCACCAGGTCCAGCCATCATTTTGTCGGAAGCAGATTGGCTAACTCATTAAGGGTTTGCTCGTTCCAGCGATGCAAAGGCCACAGATGGTACGCAAAGTGGAGCAACCCTGGAGAACCTTGAGTCGATGGTGCAGGCCTATCTGGATGACCAAACAGAGGTCTTTGTTAATCAGAACCCATTGCTGTATGGGTATGGGAAAAGGCCTCTATGGCGACTGATCACCAACCTGGCTCTAAATTATTTGTCTTGCCCACTCGCAAGCGTGTCTTCTGAACCTGTTTTCGGTGCTGCTGGTGCCATTGTAAATGTAAATGTAGTTGAGCTTATATAGCGCACAGCTCGTAACTTCAAAAAGGACCCGCCTCTCGCCCAAAAATGTGGAGAGGTTATCACTGATCAAGATGAATCAGCACTTCATACCATCTGATTACTAAATACGTGAATGCACGCAGGAAGAAGAGTACACCGACTTAGGTGACGGAAGTTCTTCTCTGTAAGCTGACCTACTCCTGTCTCAATTCATAGAGTTTGAGGACGAGCTCTACTTCCCTGAAACGAGGCCTGAAAATGACTTCCTTTTTTTCGTCCTTATTCACTTTTATTCCTGTGTGTCTTTCTTTGTTTTGCAAATTTTACCACAACAACACTCTAATCACCTAATCACAACAAGTTCATCAGCAGCACTGTCTTCATCTTATTTCCTTATTGATTTGAAGGTGCCGCAGTCTGCATTCCTGATGTTCACAAGTTCACAACTCAATCATGCCTCTCTATCCTCCTCCTCCAAACTCCCCCTATCCATTTCCCTCAAGGCAGATGGCTGGATTACGCAGAATAAAGAAACTTTGTCTTCGTAGACGAGTTCCCTCAAGTGGGACTGGAATTACTGACTACATGCTTGCTGATTGCTGACAGTTACTTCTGAAATTGACAGGAGAGGCTGCCATGTGGGCCCTCACTTTCAGAAGAAGATGCGGACAAAAAGTGGAACAGGTAATGAATAATGAGAAGAAGATGGCACGCAGTGGACAGCAATGGCGGTCTGGCTCTGATGAAAGCAATTGCTGTTTGTTTGTTGTACATGAAATGAATCCTCTGTCTTCTGTTATTATTTATTCTTTTACACACTAAATGTCAAGTCTGCTCTGCTGTTTTTTTAACCTTGTTTAATTCAAATTGTACTTCAACTGCAGGGGCCACAACGTTGCATTTTCCAATATGCAAAATGTCCTTGGACTCACTGTTTGCCAATATACCATGATGATTGATTAAATAATATATCTTTTATCTTTACAGTCACTCACTGGGATGGATGGATCATCAGCGTCGGTTTATGGAAGAACTATGGCCAATTCATGAGTGACAAAAAGGTAAACCAGTCTACAACAACTACTACAGCAGAACTACATGTCTGTCTAGTCGTGGTATGGAGTGGTCGAGGCAGTGTAGTCAGTGTTGTTATGCCAGGCAGAGTCCAGACAGCAGTTCATGTAAAATTGGGGCTAGGTGGCTTGCTGCATACAATTAGATATGCTTTGTCGGTCTGTGACAAGGAGCCTAGGTATGCCACATCAGGTTGCTTCACTCAGAGGTGCCTGCCTTGACCGTCTGCATGGCCCTGCCGCATGGGCCAAAAATCCGTTCCACCTACGAAATTTGTGGATTTTCGGCAGCAAATTCGCAATCCGCAAATCTTGCAAAATTGCCGAAAATTCGCAAATTCTTGAGTGTAACGGATTTTTGGCCCATGCGTGCAGCAGGGATCATGCAGATGGTCAAGGCTGGCACCACTGAGTGAAGCAACCTGATGTAGCATACCTAGGCTCTTTGACACAGACAGACAAAGCATATCTAGGGTGTTGAGCTGTTTTTGGGGTTCAGTGCGGTTTACTAGGGTTTTGGGGTTTAATTTGGTAGGGTTCCCGGAGTCTAGGGCTCAGGGCCCAATGCAGGCTCTTTCATAATGATGTTGGCATGGTTTTATGGGGGTTTGGCATTTTGTGATCCAGAATTGGCCGAATTTTGGCCTTTTTTGGTGTTTTGCAGGAACGTGTGTTTGGGTGAAAAGTCGTAAACTTTCCAGTGGATCATGAGATTTGGGAATGTCTAGTTTTGATTGCAAGTGGTTTGAAGAAATCCATGGTGGAAAAGGGGTGTTTTGGGCCTACTTTCAGAGTGTGTTTTGGCACGATTTTAACTTAGGCCTCTTTGGGGATAGCAATATTGCATGTTTTTGGGGGGCTGTTTGTGGGTGTTCTAGATTTTTGAGAGTGGGTTGAGGGGTCTGGGAGCACTGCTGGGAAGGTCTAATTTTGATTGCAAGTTGTTTGAAGAAAACCAATGGTGTAAAAGGGGGGTTTGGGCCTAGTTGCAGAAAGCGTTTTGGCACGATTTTAACTTAGGCCTCTTTGGGGATAGCAGTATTGCATGTTTTTGGGGGGGGGTTGGGGGTGTTCTAGATTTTTGGAGGAGGGTTGAGGGGTCTGCAAGCACTGCTGGGAAGGTCTAATTTTGATTGTAATTGGTTTGAAGAAAATCCATGGTGGAAAAGGGGGGTTTAGGCCTAGTTGCACAGAGCGTTTTGGCACAATTTTAACTTAGGCCTCTTTGGGATAGCAGTATTGAATGTTTTGGGAGGGTAAGGTGGGGTGCTCTAGATTTGTGGGAGTGGGTTGAGCGGTCTGGGAGCACTACTGGGAAGGTCTAATCTTGATTACAAGTGGTTTGAAGAAAATCCATGGTGAAAAAGGGGGGTTTGGGCCTAGTTGCAGAGAGCGTTTTGGCACGATTTTAACTTAGGCCTCTTTGGGTATAGCAGTATTGCATGTCTTTGGGGGGCTGTTTGGGGGTGTTTTAGATTTTTAGGAGTGGGTTGAGGAGCCTGGGAGCACTGCTGGGAAGGTCTAATTTTGATTGCAAGTGGTTTGAAGAACATCCATGGTAGAAAAGGGGGGTTTGGGCCTAGTTGCAGAGAGCGTTTTGGCACGATTTTAACTTAGGCCTCTATGGGTATAGCAGTATTGAATGTTTTTGGGAGGGTAATGTGGGGTGCTCTAGATTTGTGGGAGTGGGTTGAGGGGTCTGAAAGCACTGCTGGGAAGGTCTAATTTTGATTGCACGTGATTTGAAGAAAATCCATGGTGGAAAAGTGGTGTTTTTTAGCAGTATTTCATGTTTTTGGGGGGCTGTTTGGGGGTGTTCTAGATTTTTGGGAGTGGGTTGAGGGGTCTGGGAGCACTGCTGGGAAGGTCTAATTTTGATTGCAAGTGGTTTTTAGAAAACCCATGGTGGAAAAGGGGGGTTTGGGCCTAGTTGCAGAGAGAGTTTTAGCACGATTTTAACTTAGGCCTCTTTGGGGATAGCAGTATTGCATGTTTTTGGGGGGCTGTTTGGGGGTGTTCTAAATTTTTGGGGCGAGTTGAGGGGTCTGGGAGCACTGCTGGGAAGGTCTAATTTTGATTGTAATTGGTTTGAAGAAAATCCATGGTGGAAAAGGGGTGTTTTTTAGCAGTAGTGCATGTTTTTGGGGGGCTGTTTGGGGGTGTTTTCAATTTTTGGGACGGGGTTGAGGGGTCTGGGAGCACTGCTGGGAAGGTCTAATTTTGATCACAAGTGGTATGAAGAAAATCCATGGTGGAAAAGGGGGGTTTGGGCCTAGTTGCAGAGAGCGTTTTGGCACGATTTTAACTTAGGCCTCCTTGGGGATTGCAGTATTGCATGTTTTTGGGGGGATGTTTGGGGGTGTTCTAGACGTTTAGGAGTGGGTTGAGGAGTCTGGGAGCACTGCTGGGAAGGTCTAATTTTGTTTGCAAGTGGTTTGAAGAACATCCATGGTGGAAAAGGGGGGTTTGGGCCTAGTTGCAGAGAGTGTTTTGGCACAATTTTAACTTATG
Source organism: Lissotriton helveticus (assembly GCF_964261635.1). Lineage (NCBI taxonomy): Eukaryota > Metazoa > Chordata > Amphibia > Caudata > Salamandridae > Lissotriton > Lissotriton helveticus. The sequence continues at coordinate 57,151,073 of NC_136059.1, forward strand.
CCTCTTTGGGGATAGCAGTATTGAATGTTTTTGGGAGGGTAAGGTGGGGTGCTCTAGATTTGTGGGAGTGGGTTGAGGGGTCTGGGAGCACTGCTGGGAAGGTCTAATTTTGATTGCTTGTGGTTTGAGGAAAATCCATGCTGGAAAAGAGGTGTTTTGGGCCTACTTTCTGAGTGTGTTTTGGCACGATTTTAACTTAGGCCTCTTTGGGGATAGTAATATTACATGTTTTTGGGGAGCTGTGTGGGGGTGTTCTAGATTTGTGGGAGTGGGTTGAGGGGTCTGGAAGCTCTACTGGGAAGGTCTAATTTTGATTGCAAGTGGTTTGAAGAAAGCCCATGGTGGAAAAGGGGTGTTTTGGGTCTACTTTCAGAGTGCGTTTTGGCACGATTTTAACTTAGGCCTCATTGGGGATAGCAGTATTGCATGTTTTTGGGGGGCTGTTTGGGGGTGTTCTAGATTTTTGAGAGTTGGTTGAAGGGTCTAGGAGCACGGCTGGGAAGGTCTAATTTTGATAGCAAGTGGTTTGAAGAAAATCTATGGTAGACAAGGGGGTTTGTGCCTAGATGCAGAGAGCGTTTTGGCTCGATTTTAACTTAGCCCTCTTTGGGGATAGCAGTATTGCATGTTTTTGGGAGGGTAATGTGGGGTGTTCTAGATTTGTGGGAGTGGGTTGAGGGGTCTGGGAGCACTGCTGGGAAGGTCTAATGTTGTGTCCAAACAGCAGTTTAGTCGTCGGTTGAGGGGAAAGGTGATTTGGCCCTATTTATAAGGCGCATTTCAGCCCATAGGCTAACATTGTCGGTAATGCGTTATTGCAGATGTCACTGACAACTCTTCTGGCACTTTACGCAGCTGTAGTGTAGGAAAAGCACTATACATTTACCCAACGAGGTAGCACTTTCTGGATTAGCCAGTAGGAAGTACTCCAGTAATAGTTATGCAAATCGCAAAAAAATCCGCAAGTTTGCAGGAAAATCCGCAAATTCACATTTTTTTTCAATTTCCCGCAAATTAGCTGACCGCAGATCCGCACAATTTGCCCATACTTACTAATTACTATCCTTGAAGCGGAGACTCAGAGTACGCGCTTTCAAAATGATACTTATATGTAATACTGTCGCCTCTAACTGAAAGTGTTATTTTTGCACTACACAGCGTACCTTATATTTTTTTCTCCGTGGTGTTTTAATATCACTTCCTGTTTTTCCATCAACAATTACAGGCCGACTTTTACCTTGTGCGATTGGAAAAAACGATTAACTCAGGCTTACCATTAGCGATCCGCAATTCCGCATCCCCCAGGCAGGCAGTGGACAGTGTGTCTGGTCACCAAGATTGATCGACGGAGCGTCAGATGGAATGGAGGAGTACCGCAAATAAGAGAAATGGCTGGATGCACACAACTTACCAAATTCAACAGGACAACTACAACATACAATTACTGTATCCTCTTCACTTCTCCTTATCTTTTAAATAATGTTATTGTTGTGAACTTCTATGAGTGTGACTCTGTGCATTTGTTTGCTCTTTGCTTCAAATGCATCCCTCCAGCCATTGTTTAGCTTTTTCTTTGCTATTTCTAAAAGTAATTTAATGTACTAAGTGTCTCTCTGAGGGCAGATAGGCAAGTGAAATAGTGTAATTACTGCAGCCCTGTACTGTCACATTGTTTCTTCATAGTTAGTAAGTAGTAGAAAGTACTACTTAGTTTAAGTAACCTAACCATCCATTTAGCAATCAACCTCATGCATGCAGTAGTGCATGAACTTCCTTTATGTCCCTTAAAAGATTTATGGATATCTTCGTATCCATAGATGTGTTTATCTTCATTTGTTGTTTGTCCATTCTGCTTTTTTTTCCTCTCTCCACAAAACTTTCCCAAAAAACCCCATTCCCATCCAATTTTCAAACCCTAACCCTCTTCCCCCGGGTTGTGTGGTTGGATCACTGAAAGAATATCGACGGACAGAATATCGACCATCAAAAATATCATTGAGAAAATATCGACAGTCAAAATATCGAGTTTCTATCTACAAACAGGTAAGTACAAAAATATCGAGTTAAAAATATCGTTTTGTGGAAAAGTAAATTTTGCCATGTTCTGTGTCCCTACGTGTCCCCCATCCTATGTTATATGTGCATGATTAATATGCATATGTATCCCCCATGATCGATTAAAGACGCAATTACAGTTGTGTCCATCTCTAGTATGCCAGTTTCCAGTTCTCGTGAAAGCTACGAGTATTGGGCCTATGTAAAGCTACGTTGCCACGTTTCTCAGTGTGCACGTTATTTCATTGTAAAGTCCCCGTTTCTAGGCCTCAAAAGGGCCCGGACTCAGATTCAGCTCCTGTCTCCTGAACCCTCGCTGAGGAGCGATACAGCCCCACCTGTATCCCTGACCCTTCACTTACTTCCTGCCTCACAGTGCCCGGCTCGGCCTGGCTCTGCCTGCCAGTCTGCCAAGAGTATGTTATGATTCTAGTTATCAGTCTAGCTCTCCTTCTCTGCATTCCTAAGCTACTGAATCGCATCAATAGTTTCCGTCATGGTCTAGCCTTTACGTCTCCATGTAAGAGAAATACTGTATTAACGGTCATTTAATATTCCTCAACACGCACTACATATAGAATGATGCATGCACCAGTCTTAGAGTCTGTTAGCCTTTACCCTGATAACTTTTGGATTCTATCAACATGTTCTCTAAACATCAGATACTAGATAGTGTTTAGGTACATGTCGCTCTGACTCTCCAGACTTTCGTCGCTCCTTCTAGCGCAGAAGTCATAGCCCCCAGTTCCTCCTAGTAACACGTCATTGCCAGCTTGCGCGCACCACTAGGTTAGAGGTCCCGGCTCCTTAGGTAGCCCCCTCCATGTTTCCGCCCCATTTATGACATATTCCGTTACGTTTACATCACATGTCTATGTATACGCCCTGTTCACGCCTCCTGTTACACCTACTTTCTGCCTTATCTTTCGCGACTGCTACAGGCCCTGCCCACTGCTACGCCTATTGTATTGAATACCATGTATTTTGTTTAAGTATATATACTTGTGCACTGTCATTAAAAGTTACGATTCCTTTGTCCCTGCCCCAGGCAGCGCTGCCATCCTATTCCTGTGCAGGTTGTCCTGTTCCTGTCCTTTATGCTGTATTAAACCTGCAAACTCCTACTACCTCGAATCTTGACTCTTATTTATTGAGCTATCTGTTATTGTTATATCCAGTCAAAAATAGAGGTATTATTTATTTATTTACCACATAATGGCGCCCGAATAGGGACTTGCCCTTTCCCCACGCGCCGGTGAAGCCACGCAAGCCCCCTGATCCTCTGCAGCCGTGACGGAACCATACCGTGCACGTGCAGATATTTCTGCTTCAAGTATCCCTCAGGCCCACGGAGGAGACGGAGGTTGCGGTCCAGCATCCAGACGAGGCGGTGGAGGAACGCGGCGAGTCCCGACCAGAGCCCAAGCCGAGAGTCCAAGGTCCGAGGTATCCGGAGGCCCACCCGTAACTGAAGTCCGAAGTTCGTCCGTCCGTCGTCGTAGCAGTCCAGTCCAGTCTGAGGCCTTTCCGTTCTTGCTGCCCGGTGAGTACCGTTGCTGGGGTAGTATCTAGACAGGGTCAATTGCATTGTCTCTGGTCCGTGGGTTTGGGTACACAGATCCAACACGAAGTGTCCACTTAGGTGGATGCGGGTCCTGACGTGTCTCTTTATGAGACCGGTAAGTTTCGTACTGTTTTAGCAGTGCATCTAGTTTCTGTTCTAGTCCGTTCTGTTCTCGAGAAATTCATGTATTCTGTTTTCAGTATTCCAGGTAGTATTTTGTCCGAACTGTTATTTTAAATGTCATTCATGTATTTCAATGTCGTGGTATGAAAGTGGTGTAATTATCGTGTTCATTGTGTATTGTATTGTGTCTAGACTACAGTTCAGTCATGCCTTTGTTTTCCAAATTACGTCAGTTAAAAACTAGAAAAGGTCTGTTAGAAGAAGCAGTTCCTGTCCCGCCTAGGGACAGTCCAGGTCATTTTATGTATCAAAAGCATGGCATAAGTGCCATATTATATCTAGATTTATGGGTGGAGTACACCAAACAGTTAGAAGAAAAGTATAGATGGCCCGTATCAGGTACGTGGGATGCCGAGTGCATCATGCGAGTAGAAGAAGTATTATGGAAAAAGAAAGCCAGACAGTCACAGAAAGATGCCATCGAGTTATGGCGCAAAGAATCTTATAAAAGAACAGAAAAAGAAATCAGAAAGTCAGAATTAAGTAGAGAATCCTTAGAAAGAGCCCAAGAAAGGGAACTAATCGAAATAAGTGAACGAGTTAAAACCGAACAGTCAGTCAGACAGAGAAATGCCCTCATTAAGGGTATGTATCCTCTTCTTGCCGAGGGCTTGCCAAAAGCAACCCCGGAGGCATCCAGTAATTTCCCGCCACCCTTAGTTCTGACCAAGTTACGTCACAAACCGACCGCAGCTGATATTTTTCTCTCGTCCTATTTGGACGACACAGTCCCAGAATATGCAAATCCTGTTCCACCAGCTCCTGTAAATAATGTAATTCACGGTCTTCCAGTCACCGGGGCACCTGTTGCAGTACCTGTTACGGTACCCCCGGTCCAGCCCGTAGTACAAATTCCCGCCACATCAGTCACTCTGCCAGCACGAAGAGTATCAGTCGACGATTCCAGTTTAGGGGCCGCGGGAGGAGGTCCTCCTGGTACCCCGCCGCCAAGTAGACGTTTAGGAGCAGTCGAGTTACATGAACGTGCGTTACAGCGTACGCCCAAATATAAGTCCATTGCAGAAATCAGGCGACTTCTTACTGAATGCTGTTATGATCCAGTCCCAGGCGAGGATAGTATGGTTATATATTCCGTACGTATAAGGCAGGTGTCCGAGTATTTGGTCACCCTACCGAATATGAAAGAAGATCTAGACAGAATGTATCGTTTCATTCGTACTGGAAACGATCCAGAAAGTATCGGTGAAGTCATGTCTCTCAGGAAATCTGAGATCCAGTTCATGTTATTAAAGTTTCTGATCAATTGTTTAATTAGGGAACAAGATTCCCCGACTAAAGATCCGAACGAAATGAAAATTCTGACAAAGTGGAGTGATAATATAGCCGAGGGTAAGCACAAGACACTCAATAGTATAGAGAGTATGTACAAGAAAATACGTAAAGAAATAATAAGGTTACACGAACAACGCAAAGAAGCACAAGTAAGCGAGAAAGAAAATGACTCTTCTACTGAAGAGGTAGACGACGAGAATACCGCCAGAATAGCGTATGTAGGTAAATCTAGACTTCCAGACCGACATTTACGCCTAGAACACAAGAAAGTCTTTCATCTTCCAGCACCGGAACAAGGTTCCCTAGAACAAGTATTTCAAGCTACCGATCAAATTCTGAAATCACGAATCGGTTATAGTGAATTAGGTACTATGCATGAACAAGAACTAGCCCGATCAGCAGTCCGATGGATTACTGATTCTACCACTTTTCCAGACGAAATAGTGGCACAAATGTTTCTGAAACTGCCCCCAGCCGAGCAACGACTGGTGGGTATGTATATGATCCAGCACCTCATTACACTGTATGAGGGTCAACATTCTGATCCAGGTCCGTTACATGATATCCTGAACGAGTTACTCCAGTATAGATGGAAAGGTTTAGGTACCGATTTAATTAGTGTCATTCTAGAACAGCGCCACAAATATAGAACGTTTTTGAATCCGCATTTTGTTCATGTCTCACCTCCAGAAAGTAAACCGTTTTACATAGACAGACAGCATCCGTTACGAGAAGTACACCCAGTCAGGACACCGGGTGGTGAAATGCAACGAGTATTTGTTTACACCCCAGTTACCAAGATGGAACTCTTAGAGATGAAGAAATTAATTCCCTGTCACGACAAAGATCCAGCAGGGTTCCACCGAGAATTAAAAGACATGCTCCGTATGGGAGAATACACGTATCCAGATATAATTAAAATGTTAAAGGTCCTGTTGCCCGCGGGCATATATGAAAAACTCAAGGAAAAAGATTGGGAGGTGGGAGAGAAAAAGATCGATTGGACAGCTCTAGAAGCTGAAGATAAGATACGAGTACCAGGTACCGGTCTTGGAGATAAATGTAAAGAATTACCTGAACTGTTAATACAAGTTTTGCCTAGATTATTAGCCACTAAAAAGGAAGACTGGGATGCAATCTCAGCCTGTAAACAGAAACAAGACGAAGACACTAGTGATTTTTATTCTAGATTTGAGAAATGTTTTATCATAAACAGTGGTTTGAAGACTAGTAGCGAGTCATACCCTCATCTTTTTGTTACTAAATTAGTCGAGAATTCAAGTCCACAAGTTAAGAATAGAGTTTTGAAAGTCGAAAGTACATGGCAAGCTAGTACCCCGTCCCAGATGTTACAGATGCTCCAGTATCACCAGAATAGAATCAGAGAAGAGCAAGAACACGAGAGAAGACGTATGAAAGACACGAAAATGAAAGTACTAGTTGCACAATCTGTTCCTCAAGACAGTCAGAAGAGGGGTCCGAATCAAGCGAATCAAGCGAATCAAGCCAGTCATCCTGCCGCTCCCGTTAAAGGAACATGCAATTATTGTAAACAGCCAGGTCATTTTATAAACGAGTGTGCAGTTCTGAAACACAATATAGCCACTGGTAAAACTAAAGAAAGACCACGTCCGCCTAGACAAGAACAAGTTGCACAGACTTCTCAGTCACCACAGAATGCACAACAGACAGTTCCAGCGCCGCAGCCTATTGCTGCAACACAGCATGTTACACAGCAGATGTACCAGTATGCCCAGACAGAGTATCCAGAGTATCAAGCGTATTCATGAAACAGCCTAGAGAGGGAGGTAGGCTTGCCTCTCATCGAGATTCCTGTAGATCAAGAAGGTCCCTATGTTCATAGTCAAGTATTAGGGAAAGACAGAAAGTTTCTGATTGATACAGGGGCAAGTAGGACTACTATAAGTCACGACGAGGTTCCAGGGGCTCCGCTCTCAGGCTCTAGAAATGTTTCCCTTGGATTTTCAGGAAAGCCTATTGTAAACGAGATATCAAAGCCAGTTACTCTAGAAGTAGGTCCATTGTCCCGAACTACTGATCTATTACTTACGAAGTCATGTCCAGAAAATTTGTTAGGTATTAAGACACTGAAAGAATTAGGTGCAGTTATTTGCTGTTCCCCTGAGGGAATACGTTTGTTTTTACGTGACTTCAAGGGTCACTATGTATTACGAGATTTTGATCCGAGATTGTCTAATGTCCCGCAGCATCTATGGGCGCAAGGTCCAACTGATGTTGGTTTCATGCAAATCACACCCCATCGTGTGACTCTCAAGCAAGGTATAGTCTTGCCACGAATCAGACAGTACAGATTGCCACCTGAGGCTGTAGCAGCCTTATCCAAAATTATTGACGAGCTCATCGCTCAAGGAGTGGTTGTAGAAACTGACTCCAATGTATGTAATTCTCCTATCATTCCAGTCATGAAACGTACTGATCCAAATGCACCCCCAGTATATCGATTAGTGATTGACCTTCGAGAACTCAATAAATGTATTATTCCCCAGTACCCAGTTGTTCCAGATATTTCATCCCTATTGACAGCCATTGATTCTGAGGCAATATTCTTTACCGTAATCGACCTCAAAAACGCATTTTTCAGTGTCCCCATTCATCCAGACAGCCAGTACCTTTTCGGTTTTTGTTTAAATGGAAGGAGCTATAAATTCACACGAGCTCCTCAAGGTTTCACAGAAAGTCCTAGTATTTACAGTCAAGCACTTAAGAGACAACTAGACAACATTCACATGCCAACTGACACTGCCCTGCTCCAGTATGTCGATGATCTACTGATCACAGCCCGTTCTGAACGTGCTTGCGAGCGAGCATCACTTACAGTCCTGTATTTCCTAGCCGAGATGGGGCACAAGGTGTCCCCTTCAAAGCTTCAATTCTGTGTCCAGCAAGTGATCTACTTAGGCCACTTACTGTCCAAGTGGGGTAGGCAGTTGACACCCGATCGCATCCAGTTAATAGCGAGTCTTCCTCAGCCCAAGACACAGAAGGAGGTACGTGCTTTTATCGGCCTTACTTCTTATTGCAGACAATGGATTCCTCAGTATGCATTTCTAGCCAAGCCACTGATACAGTTAACGACACAGGAGGCAGCCGTATCGACTGTCCTCCCTTGGACATCTGAACATACACTTAGTTTCAATGAGTTAAAGAAAGCTTTATGCCAAGCTCCTGTTCTAGCTACACCGAACTACAGTAAGCCTTTTACACTTTTTGTCACAGAACGTGATGGTACAGCATTATCTGTTCTCACACAAGATCAAGCCGGACAATACAAGCCCTGTGCTTATTTTTCGAGCACACTAGATCCAGTAGCCCAGGCTCTGCCTGCGTGCCTCAAGTCAGTTGCAGCCACAGCACTAGCTATCAGACAAAGTGATTCCATAGTATTAGGACATTCCCTGACAGTACAAGTTCCACACTCCGTGGAAGTTCTTCTAAACCGAACACAGACTCAGCACTTGACAATTGCACGTTTGACAGGTTATGAACTGACACTGTTCCAGCCACACATAGAAATCAGACGCTGCAACGTTCTAAATCCGGCTACACTGTTACCGTCAGTTACTTCAAATCCTGCCACACATGATTGTGTGGAAATAGTTAACACTTTGACTAAGCCAAGACAAGATCTGACAGATATTGCATTACCAGATCCTGACCTGACACTTTATGTGGATGGTTCAAGTATGAGAACCAGTACAGGAGAACTAGTAGCCGCGTATGCAGTGACTACTGACACTGAAGTTATTGAAACACACCATATTGACACCCTGTCTGCTCAAGCAGCAGAGCTAGTCGCTCTGACCCAAGCCTGCATACACGCCAAGAACCTGAAAGTTAATATTTACACAGATTCACGATACGCATTTGGAGTTGTACACGACTTCGGAGTGCTCTGGCAGGAGAGAGGTTTCATGACTTCTCATGGAACCAAGATTCAGCATGGTCTCCTTATTCAAGCTCTGTTAGATGCAATACATTTACCGACATCTATTGCCATCATGAAGTGCAAAGCACATACGGAAGTTACAGACATTATTTCTCAAGGTAATGATCTAGCAGATCGAACAGCCAAACTTACAGCTCAGACTCCAGACATACCAGTTAACAAGACACCGACATCCACTCTAGAACAGACTACTTGTATGACAGTTAAGGACCCTACACAAGATGTCATAGATATCCAGTTACATGCTACTCCCGAAGAAATCAAGAAATGGCCCGAACAAGGAGGGGTCCAGACAGATCAAGGATAGTTGACGAAGGGAAAAGCCACATGGTTTCTCCCCGACTCAATGGTTCAAGTCATTATCAATACCGCACATAGTCCTGCACACTTAGGAGAAAAAGCCATGTTAGACAGTATCCAGAACATTTGGTTTAACAAGCATTTACGAGCTGCAGCCAAGCAGAAAGTCCGTACTTGTATGATATGTTGCCAGTTCAATCCAGGTAAAAGTGTCCCGGTGGAACAAGGTGGATTCCAGCCCCCTGACCACCCTTTTGAAGTCCTCCAGATGGATTATATTCAGATGGAGCGATGTCGAGGTTTCAAGTATGTCCTTGTAGTTGTATGCGCTTTGTCCAGATGGACAGAAGCATATCCAGTCCCAGATTACACAGCCGCGACCACTGCCAAGCAGTTGGTTCGTGAATATTTCCCCCGCTATGGACTCCCTAGGGTCGTGTATTCTGATAACGGCCAGCCATTCTCATCTGAACTCATGAAGCATGTTTCCCTTTTGTTAGGGTACCAGTGGAAGTTCCATTGTGTACGCCATCCAGAAGCAGCCGGTCTCGTAGAGAGACATAATCAAACCTTGAAAATCCACATTGCCAAAGTCTGTCAAGAAAAAGGTGTAGACTGGTTAGTTGCCTTGCCAGTCGCTCTGTTTTATATGCGCATGGTCGCACATTCCAGATCAGGTCTGTCCCCTTATGAGGTCGTATTCGGCCGCCCCCCAAATGTGTGGGGTACACCCAGACCCCGAAGTATTACAGATGTTTCCAGTAATATGCTGACAGATTACCTAGCTTCCTTGATGTCTGCCCTACACTCTTGTCGTTCACAGGTTGCCGCCGCATTTCCAGACAATACCGAGGTGAAACCGCATGAAATTGTTCCAGGAAGCTTGGTTCTCGTCTGGAATTTTGATCGTTCAAGTCCGCTGGAGCCTCGCTGGAAGGAGCCGAAGTTAGTCCTTTTGGCCACCCGTACTGCCGTCAAGTTGGAAGGCAGGAAGGGGTGGGTGCATCTGTCGCATGTTAAGAAATTTCACGGACTGAGACCTAAACAGCTCAAAGACACTTCTACAGACACTTTTAAGTCCGAACATTTGCCTATTATCAAGGACTGTCCCGCAATTGACTTTGCCTCAAATCCTCCCCTGTTAGAGAAAACTCCGCAGCAGGAGTATAAACTGAAGCTCCGGTCTAGTAAAATAAGTCAGCCAGTTTAATTGTCTAAGTCCTCCCCTAGGTGAAACGGTTAGACAGGTATCTGACATGTATGAAATAGACCCCCATAGTGAGAGAGTTAGTCAAAACTCAATCCGATGTATCGTTTTTCTAAGTTTTATATTGTTTCTCAGCTTGATGGTTACCTGCACGAGCTATGCATTTCATTTATGTTTTCCAATTTCTCATGTAAATAAGTTTTCTAATGCTACAGTAGAGCACACGTTATAATTTGGGTAATTATTCTTCGAATTTTATGGTCCTGAATGTTCAGTCTGATCCTACTCCAGACTTACCTGCTATTTCAGTACTACCAGTCAAAGGCGAATTATGTGTCAGAAATAATGGTTCCGTACATGTAGGACATAGTGATTGTACTACTATTGTCGAGTATAGTGACAGTGGGAAATCTATTTTCAAAGCTTCACGTCATTCTTATTTTGTTTGTGGTCAGACCGCATATGTTCGTCTGCCCCTCGATTGGGAGGGAACCTGTTACATTGCATTCCTACTGCCACCAGTTTTCCTAGCCCCATCTGATTATCATAGAAACACACATCTAGTACATATTAGACATAGACGGGAGATCGAGTCCCCAATTGTCGATCAAACTGAAACTGCTCTAGAACAGTATACAGATTTCAATAAAGGTTTCTTTTTCTTTATAGGACCTATCCAGAATAGTAAGTTGATACGTAGATTAACCAGAACCCTTGAAGCAGTAGTGAATGAGACTGCCTCTGCTCTAGGTAACTTAACCGAAGAGCAATCTGCTATGAGATTTGTCGTGCTCCAGAATCGTCTCGTTCTTGACGTCATACTGGCCGATAGAGGAGGAGCATGTAGAGTCATCGGATCTAGTTGCTGCATTTTCATTCCTAATAATGCGCCGTCTGTTTATTCAGCTATAACCAGACTTCATAAAATTGCCCATCAGTTACACCAGAATCCAGGCACCTGGACATGGTCCGGTTGGTTTTGGAGTATAATTTCTGCCTGGGGATGGAAAGTATTGTCATTTCTAGGTATTGCAGTAGCGATCATATTCAGTTGCTGCCTCTGTATACAATGTGGCCCTGCGATTTGCGGCATTTGTGCTACCTCTTGTATTCCTAGTCCTAAGTCCCGTCCTAAATCCCGTTCCAAGACAATTCGAGACGAGCAAATGATACTGTATGAAATGATAGATGGTATCATGAATATTGATGTTTCCTGATGGAAACGTAGTGACAAGGAGGGAATGTGGAAAAGTAAATTTTGCCATGTTCTGTGTCCCTACGTGTCCCCCATCCTATGTTATATGTGCATGATTAATATGCATATGTATCCCCCATGATCGATTAAAGACGCAATTACAGTTGTGTCCATCTCTAGTATGCCAGTTTCCAGTTCTCGTGAAAGCTACGAGTATTGGGCCTATGTAAAGCTACGTTGCCACGTTTCTCAGTGTGCACGTTATTTCATTGTAAAGTCCCCGTTTCTAGGCCTCAAAAGGGCCCGGACTCAGATTCAGCTCCTGTCTCCTGAACCCTCGCTGAGGAGCGATACAGCCCCCACCTGTATCCCTGACCCTTCACTTACTTCCTGCCTCACAGTGCCCGGCTCGGCCTGGCTCTGCCTGCCAGTCTGCCAAGAGTATGTTATGATTCTAGTTATCAGTCTAGCTCTCCTTCTCTGCATTCCTAAGCTACTGAATCGCATCAATAGTTTCCGTCATGGTCTAGCCTTTACGTCTCCATGTAAGAGAAATACTGTATTAACGGTCATTTAATATTCCTCAACACGCACTACATATAGAATGATGCATGCACCAGTCTTAGAGTCTGTTAGCCTTTACCCTGATAACTTTTGGATTCTATCAACATGTTCTCTAAACATCAGATACTAGATAGTGTTTAGGTACATGTCGCTCTGACTCTCCAGACTTTCGTCTCTCCTTCTAGCGCAGAAGTCATAGCCCCCAGTTCCTCCTAGTAACACGTCATTGCCAGCTTGCACGCACCACTAGGTTAGAGGTCCCGGCTCCTTAGGTAGCCCCCTCCATGTTTCCGCCCCATTTATGACATATTCCGTTACGTTTACATCACATGTCTATGTATGCGCCCTGTTCACGCCTCCTGTTACACCTACTTTCTGCCTTATCTTTCGCGACTGCTACAGGCCCTGCCCACTGCTACGCCTATTGTATTGAATACCATGTATTTTGTTTAAGTATATATACTTGTGCACTGTCATTAAAAGTTACGATTCCTTTGTCCCTGCCCCAGGCAGCGCTGCCATCCTATTCCTGTGCAGGTTGTCCTGTTCCTGTCCTTTATGCTGTATTAAACCTGCAAACTCCTAGTACCTCGAATCTTGACTCTTATTTATTGAGCTATCTGTTATTGTTATATCCAGTCAAAAATAGAGGTATTATTTATTTATTTACCACAGTTTACAAAAATATAGTTGTAAAAAATATCGTATTTACTAAAAACAGTGTTAAATTAATATTAATAATTAATTACTAAAATATACTTAAAATTACTTAAATTAACTTATAATAATTAAATAATTAATGAAAGTTAAATAAATATTTTTTTATTTCATATTTATTAAACATATATATATAGTAATAAAATATAATAAAATAATACCCAAAAACTGAAAACTGACCCTGAACCCTAAAAATACCCCTTTACCCAAAAACTGAAAACTGACCCTGAACACTAAAAATCCCCCTTTACCCAAAAACTGAAAACTGACCCTGAACCCTAAAAATACCCCTTTACCCAAAAACTGAAAACTGACCCTGAACCCTAAAAATACCCCTTTACCCAAAAACTGAAAACTGACCCTGAACCCGAAAAATACCCCTTTGCCCAAAAACTGAAAACTGACCCTGAACCCTAAAAATACCCCTTTGCCCAAAAACTGAAAACTGACCCTGAACCCTAAAAATACCCCTTTACCCAAAAACCCAAAACTGACCCTGAACCCTAAAAATACCCCTTTACCCAAAAACCCAAAACTGACCCTGAACCCTAAAAATAAAAACGATATTACTTTACTTACCTTAAAAACGATATTACTTCACTTACCTTAAAAACGATATTTTGGCTGTCTATATTCTGTCCTGTCGATATTTTCTCCAAACGATATTTTGGAGTCGATATTATGTCCAAACGATATTTTGGAGTCGATATTATGTCTGTGCACCGTGTGGTTATCATTGAGATGTGACTAAATGACAACAATAATTCCACACACTTGCTGGGGAGGATAAGGTCAAAGCAACAGAAAATCAATTTCAAGGCTGGTGAAGGAATCCGAAGATATATTCTTACTCAGCTTGACAGAGACCCATGACTATTTGCAAATCAAATCTGATTTTCATGGACGCCATCAACTGGATTGATCATCAAGAACATCCTCCTCCTACACGTGGCGAATGATTACGCTGCTGTGTCCTTATTTATTTATTTATTTATTTATTTATTTCATTTTTAAAGCGCTACAGCTACCCAACAAAGGGTTTCCCGGCGCTGATGATTCCGTGCATTGAGAAAATCAGGAATTTAGATGTTAAACAGCCAGGTTTTTAGGGCTTTCCTGAATTTCAGGTGATTCATTTCCTGCCTAAGAATCAATGGAAGAGTATTCCAAAGGGAAGGTCCCAGATATGAAAAAGATTTGCCGCCCATTCTCGCCAGCCTGATTTTAGGGATCACAAATTGGTTGGCTGTAGCTGATCGAAGGGTGCGGGATGGACGGTAGGGCTGAATAGGGTTTTGAAGATATTTGGGTGCCTTGTTGGTTGAGATCTTGTGCATAAGACATAAAGATTTAAATTTTACCCGATTCTCGATTTTCAGCCAGTGCAATTCGCGGATATACTTGGTGGTAGGTGTGGAGATGGGAATTTTCCACAGCAGTCTTGCGGCGGCGTTTTGCACTGTCTGTAGTCGTCGGGTTATGGCCTTGTTGGCCCCTAGATAAAGCACGTTGGCGTAATCAAGCCTGGAGGTTATCAAAGCATTGATGACCGATTTTTGGGTGTTATTGGGCAACATCCAACAGATTTTCTTCAGCCACTTTAGAATCGCAAAGCAAGTGGATGATGTCTTAGTAGCTTGCTGATTAAGACTTAATGAATCATCAATGATGACTCCGAGATTGCGTGCTGATTTGACTGGGACCGGAGGTGTGCCCATCACATCAGGCCAGTGCTGAGGTCCCCAGAGTTCTTTGTTTTTGCCCAAAACAAGTAACTCTGTTTTCTCGCCATTAAGTTTGAGAAATTTTTTTCTCATCCAGTCTGCGATGTTAGTGAGGCCGATTTTCAATGACGAGATGTTATTTGGGTCCGAAGATGACAAAGAGAAAATAAGCTGGGAATCATCAGCATACGAGAACATGAGTAGGCCAGACTCTTCTATCATTTTGGCCAATGGACTCATGTAAACATTGAAAAGCAGTGGGCTCAATATAGAGCCCTGCGGCACTCCATGTTTAAGGATCATAGTGTCAGAGCATGCTGATTGGGAGAAAACTTGGAAGGTGCGTTGTTCTAGCAGAGATCTAGCCTTCACCTTCAGTACTATTTCTTGTAGTAGCCAAAGCCAAACTCCACGCAACTAGTAGTTATACTTTGAATACTTTAGCATTTGTTGGTCTAAATTATGGCACTGTTCTTGTGTACTGTGCTATCAATCGTACTGTTCTAATGCTACGCTACGCTCAGGCCACTCAAGGTTTAATTTTCTTTTTTTTCATATGCTGCTACTGCCACTGTGTACCACCACTACTACCACCACAACAATGCCATTTCATCCACCTAGGATTGCCAACCTTAATCGCTATTTGCCATGCAGCCAGCCCTGTGCCTAGCCCTATTCTCAAAAACGAATCACAAGTAAGATAAGCGTTTGGGGGAGGAAGAATAATGGAGTAGGAGGAGAGATGAGAGACTGACGGTAGTACTAGTAAAGTAGTAGGACAAATGAATTCACTAACTCTGTGAGTGGCACTAACTTTTGTAAACATTAGGGCGATTACGTAGACAATTTGAATCAAGCAGCCAGATAAGTTTCAGGAAAACAAACGTACAGTTAACCTCCTCCACCTCCCCCGCAAAAGGGTAAAAATGCGTATGCTATGTTTAATCTATCCCTCAAGAGCCGACCCACCCCCCCTCCCTAACTCCAAAGAATGTCTTTGAAATAAAAAAGTCCCCAAAGTCCAAAAAACCCAACTCCCAATTCCCAACCCCCAAAAGTCTTTAAAAAAGGGGCAGGGACAGTCTCTCCTCCTTTACTTTCCTTTGGCAAAGTGTTCCTGTTGCTCCCTGCGGAGGTTTTGAGCAGGGTTTTGGCTCTCTCCATCTCCTGCTGAAGGTTGGACACCCTGAAGGTTCGGCGGTGGATGCGTGCCTTGGACCTGCTGTGGGGGGGCAGCTGATTTTTTGACTGCTTGGCTGTGGCGGATGGCTGCGGTACCACGATCCGTATCGCTGGAGGCTTGCGCTGTCTGGCTGACCAGGGTGCGCAGAGGAGGATACATCTGTCGTGGTAGATGTTGTGGACTGAGATTGTGTGTCCTCCTCCTCCTGGACCACCAGCCGCCGATATTTGGCGACAATCGCCTCCAGCTTCCTTTGTCGGGCCCGGTTAACCAGCTCCTTCCGTGTTGGTTTGGAAGGAGCATCTATTTGAAGAAAGAAAAACATACTGTAACCAATGCTCTTTAAGATTAACACAAAATGATTCCGCAGAAAGTTGTGTCACAGTAGCGCTAGCAACTTGCAAGCACAGTACATAACATTTGTGGCCTGCATCTATCTAACCTCCAACATTGTCGGCCTCTGCTCTAACATTAGTGGGAGTTTCAGGAATCAATTCTACTAGCCTATATGGACTCACTACATTAGACTCAGACAGTACACTAGACTTCTTCTTCTTTTTCTTCTCTCTTGTTTAGCGAAATTGGTACGTAAACTTCTGGAAGACGGCATAATGCCAGCGCAGTCTACTTACACCCGAGAAAAACAGACGCAAGCCATGATGACACAGACTTGCGTTACTGTACCAATCTAGTACATGCAGGTGGTGAAGCTCTTACTTTTCTATTATGGGTGGCACTGGCCATACTCTGTTACAAGGGCTACTGCTTAATTAATTTAACTTTCACCCTGCAGTGCCAATGACTACTAGAAAAGGAAAATGAAGAAGATAAATAATATGATTATCAATCCCTTCACAGTATATTTGCTTACTTATTGGATGCTTTGTTTTTTATTGAAAGAACACTGATAGGCCACACATGAATGACAGTGTTGTAATACAATTATTAGCAGAGGTAGTGAGTGGCCCCCGTAATGGCAGGATATATGCTGTGCTTGCAAACTACTGTTTACTAGTCATGGTAGTATTCCTAAAAAATTACAACTTCTTTTCCTCGCCGGTGCGGTTTTAAATGCTCTTCAAAGTAACACTTACTTCATCCAGTGACCGTCTACTCTGTGTACATACACCTATGCTATCTATGAGTAAGATAGTACCATGATCCAGGCATTCATCCATTCAAAGTAAATGTCAATCATTCTTTTTAATGTCTTAACTGGACAAACCTTAGTTTTTCTCACGGAAATACAACCTTTTTATTTTATTTTGGAAACCACCAGCCATGCATCCGTGCTCGACTTGCATTTGAATTTGAACCAAAGGATATATTGCGCACACATACAGTTTCTGTTTCACCCACCCAGGCAGTCCTCTTCCTTTTCTCCTTCCACCCATCCTTGCTTCAGCCTTCAACCGGCCAAGCATCATATTCCCAGCCACCTCGGGCAGCATTCAAAAACACGTATCATTCTTTGACAGTCATTACTTTTAACTCTCTCGTCCTTCCTTACACCCTTCTTTCCCTTTTCGTTCATCCCATCCATCAAGTTCATCTCTGATCTGACTTGGCTTCTCGATAAAACTTTCACAGCTGAGTTGAAGTAAAATTTAGAGGAGGCCATTGGTTACTCGTCAACTCCCGCCGCTAATGCTATTGCTCATGCGAAGTCAAGGGTGAATGTCTTCTACCTGGTTGACAAACACTTACTTCTAAATTTGTAAATCTTCTTAGCAGTAAAGTGTGCTTGTACTGTACAACATATACACCTGTGCAGAGAGCACACTTGCAGTCTGCAATCTCAATAAGTAAGGAATATAATAGCTTACCACTGCCTGCCACAGCAGTTCCGGAAGGCTGTTCCACCGCCCCCGCCCCAGGAGTGCCCACCTCCGCACTGGCCTCGGCAATGGTGGATGACTGTGCCGATGTTCCGCCTAGAAAATAAATTTCATATTCTTTGATGCCATATACACCACTCCCTATTTTGTCTAGGAATGAAAATGTTTTACTAGTACTACATAAACAAATTTATTAAGTCTCTAAACTACAAATTTCCCTTTCTTCAGCGATGTTTTTTTTTTATTTATGCTTAGCCGTAACATGTCTTGCTATACTTTTTGGCACAACTGATGAATGCTTGCTTTTTAACACGCACCATTTTTCTCAAAACAGACAGAAGCTTCCCTTCCAAGAACAAGAGCAAGATCAGATCATCACTTGGAGTCAGCAACGATTCATCGACAAAAAGAAGACTTGAAGTTCCAACCAGGTGAGGGCTCTCCCACAATTAGGGGCCGATTAGGATGGCGGACGGACTTGCGTCCGTCCGCCACCCCTGAGTAGGAGGGACCGTCCGCAGGGGCAGCGGCGGTCCCTCCATGGCAATTAGGATGTGACCGCCACCCTGGCGGTCACATCCTGTATGTTTTACATTGCGGCGGCTGCTGCTTGAAGCAGCACCCGCCGCAATGTTAAAAACGAAAGCTGTGCATTTGCATGCACAAAGCGGCAGGCACCGCGCGGTGCCTGACGCTTCGTGCACGCAAAGGCAGGGGGGTACCATAGGTACCCCCCATGTGCACCCCCCACGCAACCTTCACCCAGGGGGCCCGCAACGGGCCCCCAAAGTGATTGTCCGTATGCTTTTCCACGGCGGAAAACCCGCCGCGGAAAAGCATTACTTTCCCTGCATCCTAATATGGCTGGCGGTGTCTGATAGAAACCGCCAGCCATGTTAGTGCTTTTCCGCCGTGGTCGCCTTCCGACCGCGGCGGAAAAGCGGCGGACAGATTGTGAGACCCACCAGCCATCCTGATTTGGCGGTGGGTCTTTCAGGCCTCCTCGGCGGATTTCCCGCATACTCCGGGCCGGCGGTGGCTTCCGCCGGCCCGGAGTATGCGGGAAATCCGCCATCATAATGACCCCCTATATGTGTAAAATCAGCCACTTTTCAGTTTTGAATCCTTCACCGTTTATCTTATATGATGAAGTTGATTTTAATAAATGTTTTTACTTTTAATAAAGCTTTAAAACTTACATAGACTCTGTGGTTTTTGGTCATGAGTGAGTGAGCGAAAGGGTTTGCAATTTGCAAGCATGAGTCCGTGGCTCAGAGAGGTCGGGACTCTGACTCTGTAGTCTTATGTCCTGGGTTGTATAATCATTGGGGATCAATCATCGCTGCATTCGGGAGCTAAATAATGACTCTGACACACTAGCTAGTCAGTAAGGAGATTGGGGGTTAAACTTCTGGTATGACTGAGGTATGTGAAAGTCTAACTGCACCTATTATAATTCATAACCTATGCCCTATTTCTGGTCCATAGTTCTGTATGTGCAGAATAGTCCCTGCAACAGTAGTAGTATGGATTGTCCTCCTATCCAATCAAAAAGTAAACTAGTATCTTATTCTTGGTGGCCATTGACATTTTATTGTTTGGAAATTGTCAAAGCATAAACATTTAGAAGACTTCAATAGACATTAAAGACAACCCAGAGGAATGCACTCAGTGTATAGAGCTATTGCTGAATAGAATAGGAGTTTTGTTTAACACCCTTTGCCAACTGTGTAAGCTTAGTTAGCTACACAGACAGACTAATAATAATCTAGTAGTACCACAGGGAGTCATACTAGAGGCAGGATAAGAATTTAGACACAGTCTACAAGAAGATCAAAGACGATTTAGGAAAAAATAAAATGAGGAACGTTTGGAAAAAATACAGGTGCTGTAAAAGATAGGAAAGTATAATTATTAATATTAACAGGAAAACTTACTGGGGCCAGCAGTGGAGCCCTCGCCGGACCGATCCTGGCCTTCCTGCTGTTGTCCCTGCTCCGCCTGAGCCGCTACCTCCTGCTGTGTCCCCTTGCCCCTGGGGGAAGCTGATGTACAACATGAAAGAAAGACTCAAACATGGATGATTGTTATCAACCACATCAAACATTTCAAAAAAACAATAACAAATTATTTCAGGGCAATAGACAACAATTGCACTAAATTTATTGACCTATCTGATGTGGTCTAGTAGGCTATTGCTGGATTCCCGGACTGTGTGTTACTCACTAAACCAACTACAAAAAGGTTCTACTAGGACTGGCAGGCAGCACTCCGCAGCACGCGAAGTGACAGACACAGTCTGTCATGATCACCACCACTATCTCTTCTTAGTGGCAGGAGTACAAAGGAAGGACTGGACTTGAATCTCTAATGTCTAGCATTACGCAGTTCTGTAAAGTACACTGATACATAATCATCACCCAGGCCAAATGAACACAAAATTAAAAACAAGTAAGCATAGTAGCACCGCCATTGAGCAGGCCAGCACCTGCAATCACAGAAGCTTTTGAAACATAATTTATCTGCAATGTAATCGGCAGCATTCTTGCTCTACGGAAAAAACAAACATTTGCAATATGATAACATAGAGCAGGAGAAAACAGAGTAGTGATTAAATAGATACTACTACTTACCAAACCCAAGGATCTCAATGCCTAGGTCGAGCAGGTCGTGTTCCCGGTCCAGGACGTTGGATCACTGGTGCGTCGCCTGGCTGTAGGTAGGCTGGACCCCAGACTCACAATACATGTCGCGGCACACCTTACCCCATAGCTGGTGATGCTCCCGGAGCCCGTTCCCTGCACCGAGCCTGCCGCCTGCCGTGATGGTTTTGGGGAGGTGGCGCTGAACGAAGAAAATCAGTGGTACCACCTCCACCGCGCTGAAAATCTCCCGGGCTATTACTGTTCCCCCCTTAAGCGCCCACACGGGAGCCGGGTATGGGGTGTGGGACCCTTCCCCTTGCTCTTCCCGGCTCCCTTTGCCATGGTCCTCGACAGCTGAAAAAACAATAGGAAAGAATAGGGAAAAAGTAAAGAAAAGAAAAGTGTAAAAAAAGTAGCTTTAAAGTAACCAAAAGTAGAAAAAAACACAAAATATAGATGTAGAAAAAGAGAGGGATAGATAATGAGTAAAAAAGATTTAAAAAAAGATCAAAGAAACAAAGGATTGCAAAGATTAGGGGAGGATTGAAAAAGCATGCCCAGAACCATAGCAATGAATGAAAAACAAGATGGCCGCGCCCATTGAGGACGGCGTGGATAAGTTTGCGCAATATTTCTGCCACGATCATGCAAAAACGCACACAAACACGTAATCGTGCCCCGCGCAAAACGCGAGCTTGCAAATAGCGCC
The DNA here is from genome assembly GCF_964261635.1 of Lissotriton helveticus. Classification (NCBI taxonomy): domain Eukaryota; kingdom Metazoa; phylum Chordata; class Amphibia; order Caudata; family Salamandridae; genus Lissotriton; species Lissotriton helveticus. The sequence goes on from NC_136059.1 coordinate 57,172,238, forward strand.
CGGAAACGGAAATACGCAACGCGGACAAGATGGCCATGCCCATGTACGATCTCAAGGGTAACTTCGATGCACTGCAAACGGCCCACGTACACGCAAAAAGGCCCGCGAACACGCAATAAAGAAATCCGCAAATTCGCACGAATGCGCGGATTATGCAGAACGCGAATTCGTGGTAAGCATTTCTCCCATACTTAAAAGGATACATTATTGACAAAAAAAAAGAAGTCCTTGGGAAAATTGAAGCTGCTGTACAACCAAGCCAGAGGGGAGTCTTCTCCCTGTGTCCATTTGAGCCTCACAGGCAGGCTCTTGTTGTTTCCATGGTGCAGCTGCACTACTCGCAACTCAAGAATCTTAGTCCAGTTTCAAGGGAAAAGTCTCTTGTTTCAGGATAGGGCAGTCACCCAACAGGCAAAGGCTCTTAGCGATCCTGTCCAGTGTCTCAGGCAATGCACCAGTTTTCTTCACTTCAATCTAACAGGCATCAGAGACACAGCACTTGTACCCTAATCTCAAATCCTTCCCTAACTCCTGTATTGCTCTGCTGGCGCACTGCTCATTCGTTGGGGCCAAACATTGCATCCAGTTTACCCAGGTATCTCTTGACCAACAAACAAAGGAGCAAACTTGCATTCACTTTAGGACCAGGATTCAAAGGCCTGATGCTAGGATCTCTGAAGCAACCCTTGTTTCAAAAGAGGTCCCCTCAAGCAAAGCTTCCTCGCCATTCTGTTCGGTCTGTGACTCTCAGCTGGGCATCATATACAATTTCTCCTTTCTGATTTGTGACTCCGTCTTTCGCCCAAGACAGTGGCAGGGGTACACATTTGATCACAGGGCTTCCGCCTTCACTCAGGTCCTAGTTGCCAGCAATTCCTGTGCTGGTTACCTTCACTTTGGCTTCAAGCTGGACTGGTGCTGACGCGGACTCCCCAGGCTTAATCTGATGTCCGGGCCCCTCTGGCAATGGTTGTAAAGCAGCAAATATCTATTAGTGGACAGAACAAAATGTCTTTAGACAAGGCACAGAAACAGTTTATCAACAGAGAGGATAGTTAGAAAATGCTTCCTAGCCTTGGAACTCCCCATATATTAGCAAGGCACCCAAGAACCACTTTCATCTATCTATGTGAGAGTAAAAAAAACAGCCTGGACCTATTGGCAAAAATAAAAGGAACTCTTTGGGGAAATAACAAGTAATGCATCACCCAATCTCAATCAGCCAAGAAAGTCTGTATTACTTTTCTAAATTCAGAGGAAAAGAGAAAAACAACACAGACATACTCACATTGATGTATTCCTGTGTACTAATCTGAAAACCCTAAAAAAAAAGGAAATGTTCTACACTTTTGCTCATAAACTTTACATTACTTGTACAGGACTGCAGACACATCAAAAATGATTCTTCTTAATAAAAAGCACCTAGATTAGACGCTTAGGACCATGCTCTCATGTTATAGGAGCAGCAGGAAAATCTAAAACTGCTAATTTAACAGGGTTCTTATCTATAAAACAACATTTTCTTCAAAACATTTTTTTGGTAAGGATCACATGGGCCTCTTCCCTGCGTTCTACTTTTCATGATCCAAACTATGCAACATCAGCTCTAATAAGGACTGTCAGTTTATTTACATAGACTAGGTAATAAAAAAAAACTAACAATGCCCTTGCAAAACTACAATAATGGTGTTATCACCTAAGACTTGTAGAACAAAACTACCCACATCTAATTCCCCTTAAAGAGCAAAATAAGGGAACAACAATCTAGAATACTGATCCTGTCATAATTTCATCAAACAGGATGGTAGTAATAAAACATATATGTATTCATTTTATTAATGCTAACAATATTTAAAACAGTATTACTGAATAGCCAATTAAATTTCTCATTGCTATTTCACAGACAGTTTAGACAGGCTAAAAATAAATTGAGAAAAGGAGAGAGCAACATACATATTACCTAGCCTTAATTTGTAGAGTATCTAGCCTCCTTCCCCCATTTTGACAGTAGGAAGTCTGAAACAGGTTTCACTTCTGTCAACACTATCAACCCCTGTGTGTAGCAACTGGCCATAAACAAAGTTATAGGGGGTACAATGCACTTTTGAGAAGGAAAAAAAATATGAATACCCAAACCAAAATGTCAAAGGAAACTTTGCTCTGGGAGCCATGCCATGCTTCTAAATATAGAAATGACATTTAATTCTTCCCAGCTGTTCTATTCTGTGTGCAAAGTATTCCATGCAGCTTTCTCTATTCAAAGTCACCCTGAAAACAGAAAGCTGACCCATTCCCCTGTTTGTCATTTTAATAACGTCTGCTGGTTTTTTATACATATTTTCAATTGTAAGCAGTGTGCAATATACTTTTGCAGCAATATAAAGGTCGGCTATTTGTTTTATACCTAAATGTATGCATTTACTGAAGCCTAAGGCACTTTAAAAGCTAATCTAAATGAAAAAATTGCTGTTTAAATAGTGCTTTTTACCCACTTTCGACTTTGATATTTGGGGCACTTAAAATTGAATATCCTATAATTTGTTTGCATAATATTCATTATCATAATGTTCTTTAGATAACCCAGAAATGAAAAATTAGAAATATAGTATAATTACCCTTTAAAAAATGAGTTTATTACGCCTGCAGAGTGATATTTCATATGCAAATGTCCTCGTTATGCAGTACAACACAACCTAAATTTAATTTTAATGCTAGGAGGTCACTGTATGAGTATTATGCTTTATAAATATTAAGAAACTAATTTAAAGCACTTATTTATTTAATAAAACCAATCATTTTCCACATAGGAAAAGCAAGCTGCATCCCTTGCCTGTCATATTTAGACGCATTAATTCACAAGCCTACCCACAGAAGCCTAATTTGAAACTTGACAAATTTTTGCGACACATTTTTTTAAAGGACAATTATTTAATATCAGAACCAAGAATATGCTTATAAGAAAAGCTTTAAGAAAGGAAATCCTCACTAGAAATGTTTTCCTGTTATACAAAATAATGAACCTGATTTTTGTAACGTTTTAAAAACAGCAGTTTGAAATGCAGAGTTTCACCCCGTGTTTTCACTGACAAAATCCTGGCTGAGTGAACATTCCTGTCTCTCCGTGGCCTACAATCAAAACAACAGCTGCTGCTTAAGCTTTTTTAAGTGTTGAAATCGAAGCACAGTGACTGTCTATTTAAAACTGTGGCCTTTTAATGCCTGTTCTATAATTTGCGTTTTAGTTCAGCAAAAATTTACTTCAGACGAAGTGTTTGCCTGTTAATATCAAATACAATGTATCTAAGGAAAATGCTTTATAATTGTTTATTTATTGCAAAACACATAATTTGGTTTTTGAGGCCTTTTTAGTCCTACTGAATGCGAATTCTAATTTTATGTCTAAAGCATTGGCAGTTTGTACATGTGCATAATTGCTTACTCTATAAATTAAATAGTAACATAGAATTATTTTAGCATATCATATGGTTCATTTCTGGTTGTTTATTTAATTTTTGTTTAATTTTAATTAAATGACATTTTGCATAACAGATTGAAGACATCAAGAAAAACCACAAACACACGCATTGAGCTGATTTTAGAAATATACAGAAGGGGTCAAACACTCAGGACACATAATACAGCGCGCTTAATAGCCTATCGTTTCATAAATAGTGCAATCGCTGTTTACTTACTGAAGTTGCAATGTAAAACCACGAACCACATAGACATTTAAACACACATTTAACTCACTGATCAACACTTAAGATAGAAACAAAGGACAGCCCACAGACTGTACTTAAAGGAAACCATTTGTAAATACTAGTTGTAAGTCATATTTACAAGAAGCGCTTCTCAATAATATTCCAAAAGACTGCAAAAAAACCCAGCCCAACAAATTGTTTTATTTCCAAGAAGCCAAAATACAATCACTTCACTAGCTTTGGCTGGCAGAACACCCAAAAAATCGCTCTGCATATCTCCATTCATAAAATTGCGCAGAACAAAGGATCCTTGTTTATATTATGTCGATATTTTAATTCCCTGGGGAGACAGCATCACCAAGGAAGAAATATGTTTGTATACCTAAACCTATCTAGCTATTCCCTCAAGGGAGCCGGCTAATTTAATTCACATCTCCCTATGGTACTTCCAAAAAGCAATACATTCTTCGATGTGTGCTTGAAATAGGCATGCCAAAAATATTGCAGATTATGCAAATATTATACCCAAGGTAGTGCTTAAAGTACTCTTCCTATGTTGCACCGTTCAAACAAAATCAGACAGAGAAAAATCTCCTCATTACCTGCCTACACAAATTGCAATTCGCACATCTAACCCATACAAATCCAAAGTTGGCCAACACAAATTCCAAAATTCCAAAGCCACAGTAAGCGTTACTAAACTACTTTACCAATCCAAGGCATCAAAAGCAACAGCAAGAGCCACAGAACGATTCTTACCAAACATATGGTTGTCCAAATTTTAACTGCCAAGTTCTGAATGACCTAACGGTTGTTTTTTTTTTTTTTTAATACTCATGCCAAAAAGGTTCTCAGTCAGGGGTGACATCATGTGGAGGATCAAAATCAGGAAGACAAGAAATATACCGGGCTGCGGAGACAGAGAATCCCCACAATCTCCGTGCACAGAGTATCGCCTTAGTAGAATCCTGTCCTGTCCTCCTCAGTAGATTTCTGTCTTCTGACAAGATCACTCCCTCACATAGCCACTTCTCTGATGAGGTCCACATTGGAGCGCCATTTTGTTGAAATCAATTAACCTTCTTAGGGGTCCCACTGATACTTGGTCCTTTTAAACCAACAAAGAAGAAATTGGTACAGACGCTTAAATATAAAAGAGCATCTTTATTAACCTCAAATGAGTGAGACTACGTCACACAGAATCCTTAGCAACTGAATGAGGCAGTCTAAGGAGTACAGAAAACTGGGGCTTTATATATGCTTAGGGTTGCATAGTAAGCATAAATGCAAGGGGTAGTCCCGGCTCATGTAAGCATGCAAAATGACTAAGAGTCTGACAGTTATACTAGAGAAGCAGGTACATTCTACTAGCTAGGCCCTTCTGGGCATGTGCGAAAGTGGAAGATGCTGAATATAGTTTGTCTCTAGGCAGATTACAGGAGCAGTTAACAGAAAGGTAGGACAGAGCACATGGTGAGCACATGGCAAACAAAATGGCTGCCAGAAATACAAAATGGCTTTCACAAAGCAGATTAGATAACTTCTAAATACAGAATGGCTTCAGCTACATGCTAACCCATTGCTGTCAATTTACGACAGTATGGCATTAGAAGTTCAGGTGTTTCATGGTTGTAGTGAGGTTGTCAGTGGTGGTGGTACAAGGAATGGTTTCCTTGTAGATGATAGTGACACTGACTCTGTGCTTGTTGGAGCAGTCACAGTGTACTGCCTTGTAGCTACTGGAGGTAACTGAGTAATGCCAGGAGCTGAGGTTTGGCTGAGCCAGGTCTCAGTGATATAGCCGACATCGGGGGTGAGGGAGGTGATGGTGTCCTAGATCTTGGTGGAGTGCTAACAGAGCCACCATGCGATGAGAAGGAGGCCTTGAGTGGCCTTTGGTCATGAAATGTTGGCACTGTGGGCATGTTGGTGGTAGTTATGATGCGTGCGGGTGCTCCGGTGTTGCAGAAGAAGAGGCAGTGCCGGCAGGTGAAAGGTCAAAATATGGCGCGGAGAGAGGTGTTACAGCAGTTGTTGTCATATAAACTGGGGCATGGGCCAGGCGCTCCCTCTGCCTCCGCGCAGACCCCCTGTGATCTGCTGCTGCCTCTCATGGTGTCTGCTGCCTGCAGACTGGTCTTTTGCTCGTTTTTCTTACTTCTCCCTGTTTGACTGTTCTTTAGACTTCCTCCTCTTTTATTTTGTGTCCCCTGCTATTTTTATTGTTGATTTGTGCAGCTGTGCCTGTCTCTTCCCCCCCCCAGCCCCTCTTGCCTTCTGGGCCACCTTTCCCGCCGCTCGTGTCCCCCGTGGCCCCGCCCCCCTCTTCCCATTGGCCTTCCCCTCCCGCCTCCCAGCTGCTCCTCCCTCCCGCTCCCCCTCATATGGGGAGCACCTAAGGCAAGCCCGTCTGCGCCCGTCCGTGCTTGGACCGTGCCCAGCGCCAGGACCCCTGGCCCTCGACGAAGCCAGCCCACCTGACTGAATTACGATGCTGCCACCCTCCACGCACTCAACACCGGCCAGACCCACGCCTGCCACCGAGCCACCCCGAAACGCACCCACAGACCCTTCACCTGCCAAGCCTGCAAATTCACCTTCCTCCAGACCGGCACCGCACCCACCAGGCCAGACACCAGCAACAACCACCTCAAGTGCATCCTGCTCAACACCCGCTCCGTCCACAAGCACGCCGTCAAACTCTTGAACCTCTCAACACAACAGTGTTGGATGTCGCCTTCCTCACAGAAACCTGGATTAACGCCTCCTCAGCCCCCGACATCGCCATAGCCATCCCGGATGGCTACAAGATCGCCCGGAGGAAACGCGTCAACCAAACCCGAGGAGGCATCGCCATCGTCCACAAAAACACCATTTGCATCACGACCAACTTCGACGACACCCCCACCGCCACCGAGCACCTCCACTTCCAGATACACACCGACCCTCAGAGGTACCCTCATCTACAGACCCCCGGGACCAAGCACACAATTCAGCGAAGCCATCACAGACTTCATCAGCCCGCTTGCCCTCACCTTGTTGTAATTTAACAGCGATTAGATTGAGCATTAGCACAAGAAATCTGAGTTCTAGCTTTTATCTTGACATTTTACGGACTCCATTTTGTATTCTGGCAGCCATTTTGACTGCCGCATGCTACCTCATGCCGACCATGTGCTATGTCCTATCTTCCTGTCCATGGCACTTGAATCTGCCCAGCAACAGGCTATTATTAGCGTCCCCTTGTTTTGCCGCTGACCGTTAGGGTTCACATCTGGTAGTGATTAGTCCTAGATTGGAATGTGTTAGCCGAACCCCCCAGACTGTTAGCTACACCCACTGATCGATTGTGCTTCTCAACATTACCTTATATGTATATAAAATGTGCTCTTGTGCCTTGTACTGCCTTCTTTTGAGCCCCTGTGTGGGTATAAATAAACCATGCGTCTTTAACTCGGGGTGCTACTTCTTGCAATACCGGAGGGTACTGTTTAAACTGTAGAACCACCTCATGAGGTGTAATAAATGTAACATTTGCTATTTCCAGTTTCCGTGCCAAATTCTTTCAATTGGGTCTGAGGACTTTGTGCACAGAAGGGCGAACCCCTTGCACTATCGGGTCTGGCTGAGGCCTGCACGACAAATTGGCACCCGTCACGTGGGGCTCATCGGCAACTCGGATCCCCGAAGGATTGGTCGTGACGAAGGTTTGGAACCTCGCTGAGGACGCGATCGCTGCCAGAGAAGACCAGAGTCTTGGCACCCGAGGCGATTCTTCCCTTCTTTCCGATCTGACCATCCAGGCGGCGCCGTTCCTCGACTGAGATCTCTTCTGTTGGTTCGCCGTGCAGTGACCGTTTGGTCTAATTTATAACTTGGCAGTTGGAACCTGGACACCCTATGTTTGGTAAGAGACGTTTTACGGTACTTGCTATGGGTTTTGGATGCCCTTGTATGGTAAGGTAGTTTTAGGAACACCTGTTGTGGCATATTTGTATTTGGAAAAGACTAGTCTAATTTGGATTTGAAATCTTGATATGTTTATGAATATATGTCTTGCAACACATATAGGCAGGTAATGTGAAGATTTTTCTTCAACTATTTGATTTGAACGGTGCAACGTATTAAGAGTACCTTAAGTGCCACTTGGTGTATAATACTGCATATTTTGCATTATTTCTGACATGCCTTTTTTTAGCGCACTTCGAAGGTTGTGCTGCTTTTGTGATGGTACCAGTTTACGACTTGAGGAATCGCAGCCGGCTCCCCCAGAAGGGACGCCTAATAGAGATATGTATGTTAAGTTTGGTCTTTCTGCCATAATATACAGCACGTTATGGCATAAATATACCAAAAAGGATCTTGAGTTATGGTGGCCACTGAATGGGTCATTTGATGCACGAAAGATTAAGTATGTGGAGCGATGTATGTTTGAGCGAAGGTCTAGACGTGATATGTTTGAATGCGTGCGTATGCGGGGAAAAGAGGTGCGACAGCAAGAGAAGCGTGAGCAAGGATTGATTGAGAAAGAACAGCGAAAGAATGTGTATGAGATAGCGCTGGAGCTGAGAAAGAAAGAAGTGAAAGAGTTAAAAGAGAGAGAGGAGAAAGAAGATAGGTTGCAGGTATCTGGCCAATATCATGTTCAGCAGCCTCTCTATCCGGTCCTTAATAAACCGCAAGATGATTTTTGTTATTAGATCGACCTCCACCCCCGTATGCCGTTCCGTCCGCTCCGGCCGAAGGCGATGAGGATTCTGACACAGAGCAACGAAAAGCACGGGACATTCGATCCATGTTGACTGTTGAGCGTTCAGCCGACATTAGACAAGCTGTTCGTAAAGCATTACATAGTGCTGATCCTGTTTCCGATCTCTTAGCTAGTATACAGGGATGGTCGGAAAAGGTGCAGCTATATTTCACTGAGACATTTGCTGCAGAAGTTGTAGAATCTTTTCAAAAATTCTCTCCAGTACTAGAACTTGATGATGTAGCAGCTGATTGTAAATCCATGCGTGATGATCTTTTTCTTTTCTCTCAGGTGCCTGACACGATTAGACGGTTGGTTAAATTACGAACTGACGCGGTTCACCTGAAGGAGCAGAAAAAGCGCACGGACGAAGCTGCACAGCCCAATCCGTCCGGAGGGTCGCAGTCTCCTATCTTCGTAACAGATAAGATAATACCAGTTGAAATGAGACCTATACGGGAAGCCGCACCCTTGTATGTTCCTCCTAAAGGAACGGGTGATAGTGATGATAAAAATTCTGTTGATTCTAAAGGATATTTCATTTACAATTGGGTATACACTCCTTGGAATAGAGCAGATATAATGGCGCTTAAAGCAGCGTTACCCGATCCGCGTAAAAATCCAGCTGCCTTTTATGAGGAAGTTGTAGGCGCTCTAAATTCCTGTACTATGATGCTATGTGATATAGATTTATTGTTCGGTTTAATTTTGCCGCCAGATATGTGGAGGACTGTTCGTAAAATCGATGACCGTCCTACTTTTGGTGCGGAATGGAAAGATTTAGAACAAATGGATGTGGATAGAGAGCCAGCCCAAAAACCACATCGATTGATATTAGATCTCCCTGCAGCGATTTTAGCTAAGCTTAAAACAGTTATTCCCCCTAAAAAGATTGATTGGACTGTCTTAGCATCGTGTAAACAAAAGGCAGATGAATCGGTGTCTGATTTCTTTATGCGCTTTGAGGAAGCTTTTCATGATTTTAGAGGTCAGTCTTTGACGGATGATACTGGCAGACATCTGTTTGTCGATAAGTATGTTACGAATCTGTTGCCAAGGATAGCCAGCCGTTTAAAAGCTAGTGAAAGTTCTTGGACTACATCTTCTCCGGCTTCTGTTTTGACGATGGCTCAATATTATGAGCATCAAGAATTAGAAGCGAAAGGTAACGAGGAAAAGAAATCCAAAGATTTGAAAACGAAAATTATGTTAGCCCAGGTCTATGGTCCGCCCTTTAGAGGTTATGATAGAAGCTCTGATAAAGGTTATGATAGAGGCGGACGTGGATCTTTCAATGCCCCTTATACTAGTGTGAATCTGTCTGTTAATCAATGTGCGTATTGCAAGCAGTTTGGCCATTGGATGGCTGATTGTCCAGTGTTGCATGCCCAACATAATTCACGGGGGCGGGGGACAAATGAGGAATCGTTCAGGTTTTTCAGGGCCTAGGGGAAATACGAATCATCGAGCTCGATTTGATACTAATGTACGAACACAAAATGGTCAAAACACTTTTGATAGGTGAAACCAATGTCAGATGTCAGATTACGTTCAGCCTGATCTTTACGATTCTGCCATGCATAGGATTGCCTAGGATGGGGTAAGGAATCAGTTGAAGTTCCAGTAGATCAGACAGGTCCTTATGTTACAGCACATGTTTTGGGTTCTAATGATCGGTTTCTGGTTGATACAGGAGCTACTCGTAGCGCTTTGTCTAAACAATTGGTTCCGAGGGCTCCCCTGTCTGGCGTAACTATTACTTCGATAGGTTTCAATGGAACACCTTCCCTTAGGCCATTGTCACAACCACTTGCTTTTCATGTCGATAAATTTAGTGCTCCATGTCCGCTTTTGCTTTTTCCAAACACGCCAGACAATATTGTGGGTCTTGATATGCTGAAGTATTTCAGAGCCACAATACGATGCTCTCCTGAAGGAGTGCGTGTTATTTTGAATGATAACTATTCCGAGCCTGCAAGAATTTGTCTTGCTAAAGAGGACATTGCATTGGCTTCGCTTCCTGAAACTTTGTGGGCTACCTCCGACACTGATGTGTGTCAAATGGTTATCCCACCAGTTCAGATTAGTGTCAAGGAGGGAGCTGTGTTACCTCGTTTGCCACAATATAAGAAGCACTCATACGAATTGTACATGATTTGATTCAAGTTGGGGTTGTTGAGGAAGTCCCATTTAATGTTTGCAACAGTCCGATTCTTCCAATTTTGAAAAGAGATACTGATACACAAATCTATAGATTCATCATAGACTTGAGGGAGGTAAACAAGATTGTCGTACCACAGTATCCTGTGGTCTATGACATCTAAGCATGGGCGGATTTTGCGAATTGGCAATCCGCGAACTTGCGTATTTACGGATTCGCAATCCGCAAAATCCGCGAACTCTCGCGAATTTGCGGATTTTTTTCTTTTTTGTGTTCGCAAGGATTTCTGCCAGTTCGCGAGGGTTCTGTACCAGTTCGCAATTGCGAACTTACTTGTCGGCTCGCAACGGCCGCGACTATGTTGTTTCTACATCTGGTTCATCATCACAGGTTCACAGCACCCTCTGTTTCACCACTGCCACCCTGTGGTACACCCATGCCACCCTCTGGTACATCACTGCCACCCTCTGGTTGGTTTATCACTGTAGATTATGGGGGTGAAAAAAAGCAAGCACACCTGCCCTGCTTCAACTGACATGAATTAGTTTGGGGTTGATTAATGTGTCACTGAATTTAAACTTCCAGTCTGGCTGGCACCTGCTTCCTTATCTGTAATTTGCTTTCTGTTGCAGTGCAATTTTTTTTCACAGGACCTTTGTGGCCTATAGTTGCAAATAGGCAACTGAACTCTGAAGGGGCCCCTCAGGAAGCACTACAGGGAATGGTTACTAATGATAAGATTGAACTTTTACACCTGCTGAGTGCTTTCAGTTTTGTCTGTAATTGCTTTCTGTTGCAGTGTAATTTTTTTAACAGGACCTTTGTTGTATACTTGTAGCTATTCTCTGAGCCTGCTGTGAGGGTCAGAGCAGGGTCATAGAATAGTTACAAGTAGGCAAATGAACTCTGAAGAGGCCCCTCAGGAAGCACTACAGGGAATGGTTACTAATGATAAGATTGAACTTTTGCACCTGCTGAGTGCTTTCAGTTCTGCAAAAATCCAAATATCCAGCAGCATCCACAAAAAGTAATCCTTCCAGGTCAAGATCCAAATCAAAGTGACCAGCACATGAAGAAAGCACTGGGAGGAGCCTGGTGGACAGGAACAGGAAGTTGGAGACTGTGGGGCACTTCCTTCCTCCCACCCCCACCCCCCAAAATGGACTCCTTGCAAAGAAAAAGTGCAGGCAAATGTCAACCTGAGGAGTTATTCTGATAAAAATCATAATTTTCAAGGTTTATGCTGCCTGCTGGTGGATTTCTTGTGCGAAATTGCAAATTTTGCAATCTCGCAATTGCGAGATTGTCGCAGCCCGCCGCATCTACGTGTTCGCAAGTGTTTACTCCCGCGAAATTGTATAGTATTCTAGTTGGCAAGTGCGACCAAGCAAAAAATCCGCTTCGCACGGATTTTACGAATTTTCGGCAAGTTCGCGAGAGTTCGCGGATTGCGAATTTACCGAAAATCCGCAAAATCCGCGAGCGGAACGGATTTTACGCCCATGCTTAATGACATCACCACACTTCTTACTTTGGTTCCTCTGACTGCCACTACATTCTCTGTTATAGATTTGAAGAACGCTTTCTTTTCGATCCCTATTCATCCTGATAGCCGATACTTGTTCGGTTTCACTTTGAATAATCGATCGTATAGATTTTGTAGAAGAGTTCCTCAAGGCTATACTGAAAATCTGAGTATTTACTGTCAAGCATTGAAAAGAGAACTTGATTATTTGCATTGCCGAAGGTGTAGCTCTCATACAATATGTCAATGAAATCTTGTTGGCAGCCGATACCCCAGAACAGTGTGAAAAATTCACTTTATCTTTGCTTTGTTTTCGTGCTTCACATCATTACAAAGTGTTTCGAAAGAAGTTACAATATTGTAGACCAAAGGTAACCTACTTAGTTCACCTTTTGTCTAAGGAGGGACGTGCATTGACATCAGATCGCATACAAGCAATTTTAGATATGCCAGTTCCTACCACACAGAAAGGAGTACGTGCATTTCTGGGTCTTACTTCCTTTTGCAGACAGTGGATCCTGGGATTTTCACATATTGTTAAGCCTTTGTTAGCCCTTTTGACGAAAGATACTCCAGTACCTCTCCCATGGACAGATGAATGTGAAAGTGCTTTTCAACAGTTACGACAAGCCCTTTGCTCAGCACCAGTATTAGGCAGACCAGATTTCACGAAGCTTTTTTCACTTTTCGTACATGAGAAAGATGGATGTGCATTGTCAGTTTTAGTTCAGTTACATGGCGATAAGCAACATCCTTGTGCTTATTTTTCAGCAGTTGTTGATCCTGTTGCTAGAGCATTACCTGGGTGTTTTCGCTCAGTTGCAGCAACAGCTGTATCAATACGACAGAGTGAGGGAATAGTTTTGTCACATAAGTTGTTAGTGTTGGTACCCCATGCGGTTGATGCCCTTTTGAATCAGACAAAGACGCAGCACTTAACAATCGCTCGTCTTACAGGATATGAACTGACATTGCTAGCTCCTCACATTACATTGAAGAGATTTGCAATTTTTAACCCAGCTACTTTGTTGCCATATCCGGTGACTCAGCCTCAGTCACACGAAACGCATGATTGTATATTCATGACTGAGGAACAGACAAAGGGTTGCATTGATTTGCAAGATACGCCCCTTCCAGATGTGGATGGTGAACTATGGGTTGACGGGTCTTGTTTGAAATTACCAGATGGTACGACCTCAGCCGCATATGCAATCACCACGCTTGAAACAATAGTGGAGACAGCTCGCTTACCACAGAAATCGGCTCAAGCAGCTGAATTGATAGCTTTGTCCCGAGCATGTGAGCTTAGCACTGATTTGTGTGTGAACATTTACACAGATAGCCGCTATGCTTTTGGAGTAGCGCATGATTTTGGCCTACTCTGGAAGGAAAGAGGCTTTCTTAAATCTCACAGAATGCAAATAATGCACGGAGAATTAGTGCATAATCTTTTGATTGCATTGACATGCCCGAAGAAAGTAGCCATAGTGAAGTGTAGCGCGCATAAGAAAGTGACAGACTAGGAAATGCCTTTGCAGACCACGTGGCACGTGAAACTGCGATGAAAAGAAATACTACTCCTATGTATGTAGTGAAGTCACAAGCTGAGAGATGGCATGATGCTAGGCAAGAAGTACGAGAGGTACAGAGGACAGCCTCAGATAAAGAACGTGAACAATGGTCTAAAGAAGGAGTGTTAGATGACGAAGGTTGTTGGAGGAATAAGCAGATGGATAAATGGAAGCTGCCTATAGCTTTCGTACAGCCTATGGTTCAGATGGCGCATGGGCTAGCACATGTTGGAGCTTCCGCAATAACGAATATGCTTACGCAAGTTTGGGAGCATCCATAAATTGCTAGCACAGCTAAGAGAATAGTACAGTCCTGCTTGATCTGTTTGCAATATAATCCTGGAAAAGGAACGCGAGTTCCATCTGGAGGTTTTGCTACACCGACTGCACCTTTTGAAGTCATGCAAATGGACTACATTCAGCTTGAGCGTTGTAATAACTTAAAGTATGTTCTGGTGGTAGTTTGTGCTTTCAGTAAATGGATTGAGGCATACCCCACAAAGGATAATACTGCTATTACTACTGCTAAGGTGCTACTGAAGGAGTTTTTCCCGAGATTTGGTGTTTGCAGACTTTCATGGAATGATAACGGACCTCATTTTGTTGGGGAAGTTATCAAATATGTCTTGAAGAGATTAGGAATTAAACAGAGGTTCCATGCAGTGTTCCATCCACAATCAGCAGGATTGGTGGAAAGGTATAATGCTACTCGTTGCCATTGGCATTGCTGTCCATCAGATCAGTACCACATTCTATGAAGTGGTATTTGGACGGCCTATGAATATTTGGGGAGTTCCAAAACCGAGTTCTGTGTATGATGTACCTTGTGTCTTGATGAGTGACTATTTGGCCCAGTTAACCGACAGTTTGTTTTCTATTCATCAACAGGTTCGAGACGTACTTCCTGACAGATCTACAGGTGAAGGCCATGAGCTCCGTCCAGGTGACCTCGTAATGGTCAAGGCATTCAAGAGGTCAAACAGCTTGGAACCGAGATGGTGTGAGCCAGAACAAGTGCTCTTTGCCACGAGAACAGCGGTTCGAGTCACCAACAAGAAACATTGGACGCATAGCACTCATTGTCGGAAGGTATTGTCGACCTTGGTGGAACCAGCTGTGCTGTCCGATCATCGAGAGATCTTGACCACGGAGAAAGGCCCTGCTGTATCACCTAACGAATCTGCGGAGTTCTTCCCGGACCAGACGACTCCTGGAGCAACGCGCTACAACTTGAGACCGAGGAAAGAGTCTACAGTTTTTTGAGAGAGACAGGTTGAACAACCGCCCTGGGTAGTGGAAATGGAATGCCGATATGACAAGGGAGGGGGATCAGCCCTGCGTAGTGTATTGACACCTGTCTTGATCTGCGGTGAAGAAATCAACGTCTACCCACGGAGAAGAGCTCCTACCATTATTTTTTTGTTTTTTGTTATTCTGTTATGTTTTTAAAAAAGCTGATTTTGCTGCTATGATAACCACTAAGAAAAAGGCATTAGGAGTCATAGGTGTTTTTGCTGCTTTGACAATAATAGCAGTGATCACTTGGTCTATTGAGATGATGATTCCTGCTCATGAGTTCTTTGTGGTTTCTACTACTCCAGTCCCAGAAGAGCATCAGCATTTCACTCTTCCGTATCATGAGCAAAAGCATCGATATTCCTATCTTAATAATACGTTTGTCCAGATGCTTCATCACACCCACAATGCCACAAATGCCACTAACTGTTGGATATATGGTATGCTTCCAGCACATCAAAAGAAAGGTGGAACGCCATTTATTCTGCTTCCTTTTTCGCATAATGGTTCTTGTGGAGCCTGGTATACTCTTTTATTCGCAACTAGGAAACCTACAGTAGGTGGACTTCTTTTCCATCTGAATAAAGAGTGTTATCAAGATGAACATGGGCGAATGGAACTATATGGGAATGGGAAGAATACCGACCGGACAATGCTGCTACACCATATGTTTTCACCCATACGAGAGACTCTCCTACGAGCAACCAGTCTGTAATCACTGTTACAAGGACCAAGGCGGACTTGTTTGTGCAAAGAACTGGACGAATTCCAGTTGGAACTAGTGATTGTGTTACTGTATTAAATATAGATGGATTAAATGATAGTACATTCTTGGCGTCACATAATACGTATCTAGTGTGTGGGAGTCATGGATATCATAGACTACCAGTAGGGTGGTCAGCTATATGTTATGTTTCTTTTCTGTTGCTTCCTATTTTCTTGACACCTGCTTTGTACCACCGAGATTTTAAATTGTTCAGGAATATTTCGATAAATCGCAATAAAAGAGCAATAAGAATTGATGAGGTGGACCAAACTGACACTAGTCTACAGCAGTATGTTGATTTTAATTTGGGTTTGTTTCCTTTTGTGGGTGCTGCATTAAATAGCAGGAAAATACGATGATTGACTAGAGTTGTGAAAGCTGTCACTAATCAAACTGCTATAGCTCTAGGCAGTATTACTGAGGAGTTGCAAATTGCTAGATTTGTAACTCTCCAGAATCGAATGGTGTTGGATGTTATGTTAGCAGATAGAGGAGGTGCATGTAAAGTTATCGGTAGTAGTTGTATGTTTATTCCTGACAATTCGCCCTCAGTGTATGACGCAATTCTTAAACTGCATAAGATAGCAACAGATATTCATGTTAAAAATGGTACCTGGACTTTTGCGGGTTGGTTTTGGGCTCTAGTTTCTGCCTGGGGTTGGAAATTACTTACTGGTCTCTGTATTGCA
Organism: Lissotriton helveticus; assembly: GCF_964261635.1. Classification (NCBI taxonomy): domain Eukaryota; kingdom Metazoa; phylum Chordata; class Amphibia; order Caudata; family Salamandridae; genus Lissotriton; species Lissotriton helveticus. The sequence goes on from NC_136059.1 coordinate 57,188,697, forward strand.
ATTGCAGTGATTTTCACCTGTTGTATGTGCATCCACTGTGGCCCAATGCTATGTTCTATGTGCATAACTGCTTGTATACCATCCAAAAGAAATACTGTAAAAGCACAATACATATTGGATAATGAAGTGGCCAATATAATGCTTATAGATTTACGAGATGAATGTTTAGATTACCCCAAAAGAGCATATGTCTTTAGCTAATGCTAAAAGGGTTGTCTGTTGTAATTTAACAGCGATTAGATTGAGCATTAGTAAAAGACATCTTAGTTCTAGCTGTTATCTTGACATTTTACGGACTCCATTTTGTATTAATGGCAGCTATTTTGACTGCCGCATGCTACCTCGTGCCGACCATGTGCTATGTCCTATCTTCCTGTCCATGGCACTTGAATCTGCCCAGCAACAGGCTATTATTAGCGTCCCCTTGTTTTGCCGCTGACCGTTAGGGTTCAAATCTGGTAGTGATTAGTCCTAGATTGGAACCCCCAGACTGTTAGCTCCACCCACTGATCGATTGTGCTTCTCCACATTACCTTATATGTACATAAAATGTGCTCTTGTGCCTTGTACCGCCTTCTTTTGAGCCCCTGTGTGGGTATAAATAAACCATGCATCTTTAACTCGGGGTGCTACTTCTTGCAATACCGGAGGGTACTGTTTGAACTGTAGCACCACCTCATGAGGTGTAATAAATTTTAAGTTTTATATTTCCAGTTTCCGTGCCAAATTCTTTCAATTGGGTCTGAGGACCTCGTGCACAGAAGGGTGAACCCCTTGCACTAGCGTGTCTGGCTGAGGCCTGCACGACAACCTCCTCAGACTACATCCTCCTAGGGGACCTCAACTTCCACCTGGAAAACAACAATGACAAGAACACCACCACCCTGCTTGACAACCTTGCCAACCTCGGACTCAAGCTACTGGTGAACACCCCTACCCACTACGCCGTCCACACGCTTGACCCAATCTTCTCCTCCAACAACCACATCTCCTTCAGCCACTCCACCGGACTCCACTGGACAGATCACAGCTGCGTCCACTTCAACTTCAGGAAAACCATGACCCACCACCACCCGCAACAGGCTTCCCAAAGATGTCGACCAGCTCACCACCTCCCTGAGCCAGAAGCCTCCCACCAACACTACGGACTCCAACGAAGCAGCCCGCAACCTCACACAGTGGCTCACCAACTACGCCGATGCCCTTGCATCACTGAAGATTCCTCCCAGCAGACCCGGCAGCAAGAAAGTCTCGTGGTTCACCAACGATCTCAAAAACTCCAAGAAATCCTGCCGTACCCTCGAGAAAGCCTGGCGCCGCGACCAGTCAACAGGAAACATGATAGCCCTCAAGAACGCCATCCGCAAACACCACCAGCTGATCCGCACCACCAAAAGGACAGCATTCAGAGAACGACTGGACAACAGCACCCAAAACAGCAAGGAACTCTTCAGCATCGTTAAAGAAGTCTCCAACCCCAGTGCCAGCAACAACGACATCACACCCTCGCAAGACCTCTGTGACTCACTCACCTCGTTCTTCCACCACAAGATCACCAACATACACAACAGCTTCGGCACCCAGACCACGCACCCAACCACCGAACGAACGCCCCCACCACCACCTTCTGTACCTCGACCTCCTCCAGCACTGAAGACACCACCCACGTGATGAACACCATTCACTCCGGCTCCCCAGCCGACCCCTGCCCACACCACATCTTTAACAAAGCCGACTCCATCATCGCACCCCAACTCCGGAACATCTTCAACATCTCCTTCGCATCTGCCACCTTTCCGGAGAGCTGGAAACATGCAGAGATCAGCGCCCTCCTGAAGAAACCCACTACGGACCCCACAGACCTCAAGAACTTCCGCCCCATCTCGCTCCTCCCTTTCCCCGCCAAAGTCATCGAGAAGACAAACAGCTAACCGCCTTCTTCGAGACAAATGGCTCCCTCGACCCATCGCAGTCTGGTTTCCAAGCAAACCACAGCACCGAGACCGCCCTCATCGCAGCCATCACCGACATCAGGTCCCTGCTCGACAACGGGGAAACTGCTGCCCTCATCCTCCTCGACCTATCAGCCGCATTCGACACAGTCTGCCACCGCACCCTAACAACCCACCTCCACCACGCCGGGATCCAAGGAAAAGCTCTGGAATGGATCACCTCCTTCCTCTCTGACAGAACTCAGAGAGTCCGCCTCCCCCCTTCCGCTCAGCGGACACCAAGATCATCTGCGGCATTCCTCAAGGCTCCTCGCTCAGCCCCACCCTCTTCAATGTCTACATGAGCCCCCTCGCAGCCATCGCACGCCAACACAACCTAAACATCATCTACGCTGACAACACCCAGCTGATCCTCTCCCTCACCAACGACCCCACCACCGCCAGAGCCAGTATCCAGGAAGGAATGAAAGACGTCGCGAATTGGATGAAGCTCAGCTGTCTGAAACTGAACTCGGACAAGATGGAAGTCCTCATCCTCGGACCGTCCCCCTCCACCTGGGACAACTCCTGGTGGCCCCCTACACTGGGCACCGCCCCCAAGCCCACGGACCACGCACGCAAACTGGGCTTCATCCTGGACTCCTCCCTCACGATGACCAAGCAAGTCAACGCCGTCTCGTCATCCTGTTTCAACACCCTACGCATGCTCCGAAAGATCATCCGGTGGATCCCCGCCGTAACCTGAAAGACGGTCACCCAGGCCCTCGTCACCAGCCGACTGGACTACGGGAACGCTCTCTACGCTGGAACCACAGCCAAACTACAGAAAGGACTCCAACGCATACAGAACGCCTCTGCATGACTCATCCTGGACATACCCCTCCACAGCCACATCTCTGCCCACCTGAGAGACCTGCACTGGCTCCCCATCAGCAAGAGGATCACGTTCAGGCTCCTCACCCATGCACACAAGGCCCTCCACGACATGGGCCCCAAATACCTCAACAACCGCCTCACCTTCTACACACCCACCCGCCAGCTCCGCTCCGCCAGGCTCGCCCTCGCCACCGTCCCACGGATTCGCAGAACCACCACCGGAGGAAGATCCTTCTCCTATCTGGTGGCCAAGACATGGAACTCCCTCCCCACCCACCTACGGCTGACCCAGGACCATCTCTCCTTCAGGAAGCAGCTCAAGACTTGGCTCTTCGAGGAGTAGCAGCACCCCTCCCCCCTCCTCCGAGCGCCTTGAGACCCTTGCGGGTGAGTAGCGCGCTTTACATATGTGCTTGATTGATTGATTGATTGACATGTGATTGCTGTGGTGTGGCCTCCATTAAATAGGTCCTAGATGGAGGGAGGTGCACAGGGAGATCAGAGCAACAAACAATAGGTGTGAAAGGATGAGCAGCAGGAAAAACAAGGAACAGATACAAGTGACTAATAAGAACAGTAGCAGCAACAGGAGATGACAATAGACTAATACAGCAGTACAAAGGCTAAAGCAGTGAAAAAAGGCTGCAGATTCTAATAAGTACTACGAAAGGTAATGTTGAGAGATAGCTGCATTTACTAATACAGCAATACAGTGACTAACACTGTGAACAAAAGCTGTGGTATAAGGCGGTGAAAAAAGGCAACAGAAACTGTGATTGCTGGGCTAATATATCCAGAGCAGTAGGGGCACAAGCAGCAGATTTGGGAGACCTGCAGAACAAGTAGCAGTGGGGGGGAGCAAATGAGAGCCTAAGGCAGTAAAAAAAAGACAGCGGAAACAGCAATTGCCGGGCTAATGATAAAAACAGAGCAGCAGGGGCAAGATTGGCAGAGTCGGGAGACCTAAAGAATGAGAAGCAGTGGGGGGGTGGTGAGTTCAGGGGCCTTCTCAATGTGGTCACCCTGCAGCCTCCATTAAGTAGGTCTTGGGAGGAGAGAAGGGCTCAGGGTGGTGGGAATGATACATCTGAAATGTAATCTTTTTGACATTACTCCACTTAAAGAAGGGGTCCCTTCCGGCACAAAAACAATCCTGCCTCTAATACATGCACTCTTTCTCCATGGCACAAAGGGGCCTGCATTGTTGCTAGGCTGCAGATTCTGTACCGGTGCTGGTAGAGGAGAGGAATGAGCTATATCATGAACCATATGGTGCATTCCATGCAGCTAAACACGGCAAGTTGTTTTGCTGCATTGTGTTTTATGAAATCTTTTTAAATCTGGCCCTAAAGTCCCAACCTGTTTGGGACTGAGTCCCTGGTTCAAACTAACCACAAACATCTCCAGAGGCTATTTCTAAGTGACAGGAGAGAAGCTCCTCAACATTCTTTAGGGGGTTTTAGAAAGTGCCTCTTTTCACAACATTTGCTGTGGACGGGTGCTGCTGATTCTTTGAGTGTGTGGGCTTAGACAATGCTAACCTGGTTCCAGTACATTTGCTCTGACCTATAGAACCTTTAAAAATTGCCCTATTCATCAATGACATATTTAACTGAGCTATAAGGCTATGGTATATGGTATTCTTAAAGGCACCCATTAAATGGAAAATTAAACGTCACCCATGGACAAAAGCACTGGGGCGGGGACTTCTTACTACCTGAACCTTACTTTTGGGTAGGCTCAAAGGCTGTGCATAAGGGGAGAAGGGTTTCATCATCTTAGAGTTATTGAGTGAATAGCACCGTGGAGTTGTTTTTATTAGGTCACAGAGGAACTGCTGCAAACTGCTGGAAAGGTAAGCAGGGTTACCCTTGGTAACTTTTCTCTACTGGTTTAGGGCATGACAAGGTGTTACCCACACCCATAAGCTAGTACTGGGCATAAATGTGGCATCCCCTGGCACCCACCACGGAACACTGCTGGATGTTACCTGTGGTTTGGGACCTAGGAGGATAGCTATACCTCCTCTAACTTTTACTGAGTGGAGTACAAAGAAGTGGACTTTAGGCGAGTTGGCTAACCTCAGGTATAATCCACAGGGCCACAACATGCTGCAAGGGGAATTTCCTGAGGTGCTCAGCTGAACCTTACTAACTTTGACCTGGCCTTGACTGTGCTGTTGGCCTGGGCTGGTGTGAATATATACCAACAAATGCTTTTCCTGAGGTCTTGGGACATTTGGTAGTGTCTAAAGGGACTCCTCTTGGCATCCCTGTTAGGACTTCCAGAGAACCTCCTTTCCATGTTGATATGCACCATGCACATTACGCCTTTCTGCGCTATGGGCATGGCAACCCCAATGGTTGATTTCATGTTTAAATTACTGAATTATTTAAATGAATTGTGATGAGGTAAGGTAGGAAGTGAGTTGTGACAAACATAATTTAGCAAACGTGCATGTAGGCTGTGATTAATGTAGATAATTGGGATAGAGAATAGGGGTATCATAGTATAGAGAGGGATACTTTGTTAGTGATAGATGGTTAATATTTAAACTTAACAGTCTCCAAGCCACCTGGACTTTCTGCAATACCTTCAGTGTGGGCAAAACATTGTCTTACTAGTTCATGACATTGACAGATTTTGCAGAGTCGTCACCAATTGCAAGGACAACTTGATGTGCCCTAGAAGCCAGCAAATTAACATTTACATGGAGTTTATTTCAACACTTGGAGATGTCCTACTGTTGCACATTTGCCTTCTACTGCTCATGGTTGGGTGGACTAGGACTCCAAACAACTGTTGGTTGACCATAATTGTGTCATCCTCTTAATAATTATTATAATAATTATTGCATTTTCAGAACATCTTGGTTGTCTCCTTCCACATATTGTGAAAAGAAAAGTTGGCATAGGTCTGCTGAGGATTTTTGTGTTTTAACTGGTATATGGTTTCTATGTTTGGAGGAGAGTCTTTTATTGTGTGGTCTGCAGGTGTTCAGTTAAGTTAATTCTGTGAAGTTGTGTGTTGATGGATTTGTCTGTCAACTTAATTGACTTCTATTGTCTATCATTCCATCAATCAGGAAACTGTAAGAAAGCTAATCACTGCAGTTCTGTTCTGTTGAAGTGTCAGGCCTTGAGAGCCTTCTTGTAGGTGTTCAGTGAGGAGGCACTCCTGATGTCGAGTGGAAGCTCCTTCCAGGTCTTGGCCGCGATGTGTAGAAGGCTCTCACCCCTGATTTAGCTCTGCTGATACCTGGGGTTTCGGTGAGGATGAAGTTGTCGGATCAGAGGTCTCTTTTGGGTACGTGGAAGTAGATTCTATCGTTGAGGTATTGAGGTCCAGTGTTGTGGAGGCATTTGAATGCATAGATGAGTATCTTGAAAGTGACTCTCTTTTTGACGGGGATCCAGTGGAGATTCCGAAGGTGGTCACTGATGTGCTTGTGTCGAGGGATGCCGAGAACGAGTCTGGCGGTGGTGTTTGGTATCATTGGAGCTTGCAGAGTAGTGACTTGATTATGCTGCCAAAGAGGGCCTTTCCATAGTCAAGTCTCCTGGTTATGAGTGTGTGGGGGCCTGTCATCCTTAATGTAGGGGGATCCATTTGAAAGTCTTACGGAGGATGCGGAGGGTGTTGTAGCAGCTAGATGCAACAGCGTTGACCTGTCTGTTGATGGAAAGGAAGGAGTCGAGTATGATGCTAAGGTTTCTGGCGTGGTCTGTAGAGGTCAGAGGGCTGTCGATGGCTGCATCCTCCAAGTATTATTGCATGCTGTTATGGTTGGTCTGAGGATGAGGACTTCTGTCTTCTCTGAGTTGAGCTTCAGGCAGTTGTTGCTCATCCAGGATGCAATGTCCTGCATTCCTTCCTGGAAGTTGAGTCTGGTGGTAGTGGGGTCTTTGGTGAGTGAGAGGATTACCTGGGTATCATCGGCATAGGCTACTATACTGAGGCCATGCTGTCTGACGATGGTTGCGAGGGAAGCAAGGAACAGTTCCAGTTGAGAGAGGTTCCTTGAATGCCGGTGTCGTGTAGTCTGGTGGCAAGTGTGCAGTGGGAGATGGTGTTGAATGCTGCTGATAGGTCAAGTAGGATCAGGGCTGCGGTGTGGCCTTGCTTGAGGAGGGTGCAGATGTCGCCTGTGTCAGCAAGTAGGGCGGTCTTGATTCTGTAGTTGCTGCAGAATCTGGATTGAGAAGGGTCGAGGATGGAGTTGATTTTGATTAACCTTTTTAGTTCTGTTTTGGCAGTCTTCTAAATGACTTTTGCCACAAAGGGGATGAGCGAGATTGTCCGGTAGTTCTTGAAGTCCATGGCGTCTGCTGAGGGCTTCTTGAGCAGGGGTCTGTCAGAAACCACATCCACCATTGCTGTCCCCTGTCTTAAAGGTCTCGCTATTTAACTCTGAATCTGGACAACTCTAAATGTGGAGGACAGGTGCCTGCCACACAAATGTGATGGAGATATATTTGTTGACGGTGTATGAGGGGGACCAATGACGAGGAATGAGGATTAGCTAAAAGATCATCGTTCATTAAAACAGACAGGAGACCATCAGGCCAAACTCTAAGTACGGCAGACTGAAATCAGTCAGACTGATGACAGATCAGTCCCTCCACTAAATCAGTAGCACAATATTAGACATGTTATTTCTTCTTCTTTCTACAATCTCACTTTTGAAGCCTGTGGTCAAACCTTTGCAAGCCTTATGTATGTTGTAACATTGCACAAAATAGCAAAGAGCTCTTCAACATCGTGAAGGAACTCTCCAAACCCAGCTCCAACGATATCCCGCCGTCACAAGACCTGTGCGACTCCCTCCCCACCTTCTTCCACCGCAAGATAGCAGACATCCACGACAGCTACAACTTTTCATATTAAAATCAATCAGAGGTACACCTTTTTACTTTCTTTATTATTGTATTATGCAACTACCAATGCTGCATATATATATATATATATATATATATCCACAGCTTTGGCTCAAATATTTGCGGTCCAATGGCGCTCTCTCCACCGGTGCAGAACTACTAAGCAGAGCCCTGCTTTTTAATATTGCACAAATCCCTTAAGATAAGGGAATAAGTCCGCACTCACAAAAGAGATTCTTCCCAGTTTTTCCGATTTATTTGTCAAATTTCAGCATATTCAGGTACAAAACCTTGTTTTGTACCTGAATATGCTGAAGTCTGTAATCCTGATGCAATATTTCATCACATGGAGCTGGTCTTGTCTATAAGAAGAGAGCATGTCCTGTCCCATGTGCAGTCTTTCCTGCTGCCCCATTTCACAGACTCTTATGTTTTGTTTCTGCTGCAAGAAGGAAGATGTGTTCAAGAGCAGAAGTGCAGATGCTGTGAAGCCGGACTCCAGGTATGTGAGCAGTGTTCAGCCTGTGTGCTTTACTTGTGCTTGTTTACTTGGGCTTTTTATTTGTGATACGAAGAGCTCTGCTTTGCAGCATCAAAATGTTTGCTTGGGAAAGAGGAGGGAGAGCTAAGCACATTAGAAGGACATTAAGAATGTTTTAAAATAGTTTAAATCACAAGGATTCTCCTGTTTTTATCTGGTTCTGTATTATTCGTGAAACTCACTATGGAACAGGGGCCCTGGGCAGGCTGCCAGAGGTTACTTTTTAGGTCAGGTTTTGAAATGAAGTGCACGTTGACGTGTGACCCTCAGCACATGGTCATCTGAGGGATTAATGGAGCGGGTTGAAAAGAAATATAAGCTGCCCAAATCGATCAATAGACATACAAAGGCTTAAGCTGACCCATCAGAAATTAATGGTGGGGTGAGAAGAGACGGGCTTACTGAGAAATGTAATATTGATTAATTCAAATAAACTTACATAATAAATACGTGTTATTTACTTTTTTTCTGTGTATGTCTTTTGCTTTGTATGTTAATTGTTCACTTGTTTTAGTATTGTCCCAGTCTTAGGATGGTTTGTGAGTTTTGTAATTTGCACTGTGTAATATCATGTGTTCTGTATGTATTGATTTAATTACAGTATTGTTGTGGGTGCTTTCGAGTAAATACACATAAGTATTTTAATGTATGTATTTTCTTTTTTTTATGTATAAAGAATATATATATATAGATATATAACAAATTATTGTTGTCGTAAAGCTTTATTTTGATAAACAATTGTATCTTAAAAGCAATACAAATAGTAGAAAACTGCAGATAAACAGTACAAATGTCTCACTAGTTAAGAAGGATAAAAATGCCATTTTACGCATGAAATAAATTAGTTAAAACTAGATTAAATTGAGATAGACAGTCTGTTTCTGCGAAGTATCCACGACCATTTTAAAAACTTAGAAATGCCACAAACTATAAGAGGAGATGTGTCTCTTAGCAAGATACGTAGCGCTACCAAATGTTCGCGTGTCCCAAGGCGTTTAAATAGAGGTTTGAGCCAGTGCCTCCTTGGGCGGATGCAGTCCGGACACTCAAAAAGGATATGTGCCACCGTCTCAGGCCTTGTAGGGCAGAAAGCACAAAAGGGCGAAAGCTGCACTGGCGATTTCCATCGGGATATGAGGTCCCCAATCGGGAGAGTGCCTATTCTGAACTTGATGTAAAGAGCCCTATCAACTGGCATGGTGATCAAATCCAGGTAGGGTTCATAGGCAACCACGTCCTTGATTGTAAGAAATGCTGCGGTCGAATTGCAGTGACGTGGGTTACCAATGAGTTGGGAGGAGACCCAGTCCCAATACAGTTTTTTCAGGATAACCTTGGGTGGGGCAGATTTTGTGGTCCAACAGTCTCCCAAGCCCAGCTCCCCCAAAAGGTTTTTTATCTCCCTCAGCCACTTGATCTTGTGCCAGCCACCCATTTCCATCACCTCAGACAGTCCGTCAGCATAAGATTTTAACTCTGGCACCCTCCACAAACAAATTATTGTATATATTCTGTATTTTTGATAAATAAACTTTAAGAATCACTGGTCTGGTGTAGGACAATATGTATTTCATGGACATACGGCAAATTATTATTTGAAATTGTTTTGGAGAATTTTTTTGTTTCTTTTTACCTTGTTTCTTTTCAATCTTGTGAGAAGAAATGGGGCCTTGGGCCAGTGTGAGGACAGAGAGAGGCTCACAGAGGGGGAGGTAAAGACAGGCCGCACTCACTCGATCCACAGGACAGCCTGGATGACTCACACAGATCTTGCTGAGTGTTTACTTGTGTTTTCCTTCACCATTGGAAGCCCTTAGAACTGTGCAAAGGTTGAGTGATCATCAATACAGGGGGCATTAGAGAATGTATGCGGGAACAAGGAAAAGTAAGAGAGTACAGAGTGATGAGACAAGTTTCCGAGGCACCACCCAGATGATTCTCTGAGTAACAAGTTTTTCACCAGACAGAGTCCAGGACAAGGGTTATTCTTCTAGCGCCTATAGGCCCTAAATCATCAGAGGCGCAGCTTGGGTGAAGCCAGAGACAGACAGCTGCACTGTGACCCAGAGTCCGGTAGAGGGGGGTACTTCTAGCGCCTCGAGGTTCTTTTCATCAGAGGTGCAGCTGGGGTGAAGTCAGAGACTGACAGCTGCACTCTGACCCTTCAGAATTACTGTGTGAGAGCAGGAGCCGTCTCTATGTGATGCTGATTTTTGTTGATTGAAGGGAGTTGGTGTTTCAGTTTTCAGGGTGAAGCAGAAGAAGAAGGCGTCGAGGCACTGTCAGAGGTCATAGATCCACGTCAGAGGACACAGATCCACGTCACTCTGCAGATGCGTCTGTCTGCTTCTGTGTGACGTCATTCACACCCTGCCCTCCATCACTAGCAGCAATGCACGCCCCGGATGTGAGCTGCTTTACAAGTCTTCTGTAGCGGAGTTTACTGCTGCTGTCACTGGTGCCTCAGTGCTCACTGTGGGAGGCGGTGAAGCAAAGATCCGGCTGCGTCCTGAACGGCTCCTTTCCGCAGAGATACTACAAGGAGGGAGACTTCATGCTCGGAGGGATTGTACATGTGTTCATGTATAATTTCCTAATGAACAAGGATGATTACACAACGTTCAAGAAACCATGGAAATGTGGACAGTAAGTTTTTAAATTTTTAACCATCACAAAACAAGCCATAATCTGATTCTCTTCCACATTGTACATACATTCATCAGAAGGCCACTCAACCTTCCCCTTAGACATCAGATTGAGCTCTGTGAGGTGTCTGAGGCTATTAAAGAAAGTCCTGTGGGGTCGACCCATGCCCAGATAAGGTCCCTTTAGACTCTATATGGAAGCCATTGAACCCTGGGCCCCTTGAATCACTAATGCTCTAAATGCAAGTGTAGCCTGACTGCTGCAGCCTAAACCCTGGCATCACACCTGTCAATCAACCCTTCTGAGAGGCAGGAAGCCCTGCTTTTCATCACTAGGGGGTCTCAGGGATTAAGAACAAGAGTCCAGAATAGTGGGCTACAACTTACCTCTTTCTGCACCCCGGTTGCTTCATTCTGCAATTTCCATGCTTCATTCTGCACCTTTCTTGATTCTTTCTGCACCCTTATTGTCTCTTTATGTACCTCTTTTGCCTCTTTTTGCACTTTTCTTGCCTTTTTCTGCACCTCTCTTCCCCCTTTTTTTCAAGTCTGTTGCCTCTTTATGCACCTCATGTGCTTCTTTCTGCACCCCGTTGTCTCTTTCTGTACTCGTCTTCCCTCTTTTTATACCTTTCCTGTCTGTTTTCGCATCTCACTTGCCTCTTTCTGCACTTTTCTTGCACTTTTCTACACCTCTGTTGCTTCTTTCAGCAATTCTTTTGCCTGTTTCTGCACCTCTCTTGCCTCTTTTTGTACCTCTTTTGACTCTTTCCGTACCTCACTTGCTCCTTTCTACACTTCTCTTGCCTCTTTCTGTATCCCTGTTGCTTCATACTGCACTTTCCATGGTTCTGCACCCCTATTCTCTCTCTTCATGTACCTCTTTTGCCTCTTGCTGTACTTTTCTTGCCTTTTTCTACACCTCTCTTCCTTCTTTCTGCATGTCTTTTACCTCGTTCTGCACCTCATGTGCTTCTTTTTGCACCCCTTTTGTCTCTTTCTGTACTTGTCTTCCCTCTTTCCGTACCTTTCCTGCCTCTTTTTGCATCTCACTTGCCTCTTTCTGCACTTTTCTTGCTTCTTTCTACACCTCTGTTGCGTCTTTCAACAATTCTCTTGCCTCTTTGTGCACTTCTGTTGCCTGTTCTTGCACCTCTGTTGGATATTTCTGCACCTCACTTGCTTCTTCCTACACTTCACTTACCTCTTTCTGCAAACCAGTTGCTTCATTCTGCAATTTCCATGCTTCTTTCTGCACCTGTCTTGCTTCTTTCTGAACACCTGTTGTGTCTTTATGTACCTCTTTAGACTCTTCCTGTACTTTTCCTACCATTTTCTGTTCCTCTCTTCCTTCTTTCTGCACATCAGTTGCATCTTTCTGAACCTAATGTGCTTCTTTCTGCACACCTGTTGTCTCTTTCTGCACTCGTCTTCCCTCTCTCTGTACTTTTCTTGCCTGTTTTTGAATCTCACTTGCCTCTTTTTGCACGTTTTTTATTTCTTTCTACACTTCTGTTGCTTCTTTCAGCAATTCTCTTGCCTGTTTCTGCACTTATCTTGCCTCTTTCTTCACCCCTGTTGCATCATTCTGCACTGTCCATACTTCTTTCTGCAACTGTCTTGCTTCTTTCTGCACCCCTGTTGTCTCTTTATGTACCTATTTTGCCTCTTTCTGCACTTTCTTAGCTTTTTGTGCACCTCTCTTACTTCTTTTTGCATGTCTGTTGCCTTTTCCTGCACCTCATTTACTTATTTATGCACCCCTGTTGTCTCTTTATGCACTTGTTTCCCTCTCTCTGTACCTTTCCTGCCTGTTTTTGCATCTCACTTGCCTCTTTCTGCTTTTTTCTTGCTTCTCTCTACACCTCTGTTGCTTCTTTCCGCAATTTTCTTGCCTCTTTGTGCACTTCTCTTACCTGTTTCTGCACCTCTCTTGCCTCTTTTTGCACCTCTCTTGGCTCTTTCTGTACCTCACTTTCTCCTTTCTACACATCTCTTGCCTATTTCTGCAACTATGTTGCTTCTTTCTGCACTTTCCATGGTTCTTTACATACCTATCTTGCTTCTTTCTGCACCCCTGCAGTCTCTTTATGTACATATTTTGCCTCTTTCTGCACTTTTCTTGCCTTGTCCTGCACCTCTCTTCCCTCTTGATGCACGTCTGTTGGCTCTTTCTATACCTTATTTGCTACTTTCTTCACCCCTGTTGTCTCTTTCTGCACTTGTCTTACCTCTTTCTGTACCTTTCCTGCCTGGCATAGCTCCTCATGTGCCACTTTCTGCACTTTTCTTGTTTCTTTCCACACCTCTGTTTCTTTCAGCAATAATCTTCCCTTTCCTGTTTCGGCACTACTCTTACCACTTTCTGCACCACTGTTGCCTCTTTATTTACCTCTTTTGCCTCTTTCTGAACTTTTCTTGTCTTTTTTTACACTTCTTCAATCTTTCTCCACATCTGTTGCCTCTTTCTGCACCTCATTTGCTTCTTTGTGCACCCCTGTTGTCTCTTTCAGCACTCGTCTTTCCTCATTCTGTACCTTTCCTGCCTGTTTCTGCATCTAACTTGCCTCTTTATGCACTTTTCTTGCATCTTTCTACACCTCTGTTGCTAATTTCAGCAATTCTCTTGCCTCTTTGTGCACTTCTCTTCCTGTTTGGAACATCTCTTGCCTCTTTTTGCACCTCTGTTGGCTCCTTCTTAACCTAACTTGCTCCTTTCTACACTTCTCTTGCCTCTTTCTGGAACCCTGTTGCTTCATTCTGCACTTTCCATGCTTTTTTCTGCACCTGTTTTGTTTCTTTCTGCTCCCCTCTTGTCTTTTTATATACCTCTTTTGCCTATTTCTGCACTTTTCTTGCTTTTTTCTGCACCTGTCTTCCCTCTTTCTGCACATCTCTTACCTCTTTCTGCATCTCATGTGCCTTTTTTCTAGCACCCCTGTTGTCGCTTTCTGCACATGCTTTCCCTTTCTCTGTAGCTCTCCTGCCTGTTTTTGCATTTCATGTGCCTCTTTCTGCACTCATCTTGCTTTTTTTTTATACCTATTTCTTATTTCAGCAATTTCCCTGCCTGTTTCTGCACCTCACTTGCCTCTTTTTGCACCTCTCTTGGCTCATTCTGCATCTCACTTGCTCCTTTCTACACTTCTCTTGCCTCTTTCTGCACCCCTGTTGCTTGATTCGGTACTTTCCATGCTTCGTTCTACACCCGTCTTGCTTCTTTCTGCACCCCTGTTGTCTCTTTATGTACCACTTTTGCCTCTTTCTGTACTTTTCGTGCCTTTCTCAGCACCTCTCATCCCTCTGTCCGCACGTGTGTTTCTTCTTTCTGTACCTCATTTGCTTCTTTTTGCACCCCTGTTGTCTCTTTCTGCACTCGTCTTAGCTCTTTCTGTACCTTTCCTGTCTGTTTTTGCATCTCACTTGCCTCTCTGCACTTTTGTTGCTTCCTTCAACAATTCTCTTGCCTCTTTGTGCACTTATCTTGCCTGTTTCCGTACTTCTCTTGCCTCTTTCTGCACCCCTGTTGCTTCATATTACACTTTTCATACTTCTTTCTGCACCTTTCTTGCTTCTTTCTACACCCATGTTGATTCTCTATGTACCTCTTTTGCCTCTTTCTGTACTTTTCTTGGTTTTTCCTGCACCTCATTTGAACCTTTGTGTACCCCTGTTGTCTCTTTCAGCACTTGTCTTTCCTTTTTCTGCACTTCTCTCACTTCTTTTACACCACTGTCGCTTCTTTCAGCAATTCTCTTGCCTCTTTGTGCAATTCCCATGTCTGTTTCTGCACTTCTCTTGCCTCTTTCTGCACACCTTATGCTTCATTCTGCACTTTCCATGCTTCTTTATGCACCTGGCTTGCTTTTTTTCTGCACCACTGTTGTCTCTATATGTACCTCTTTTGCCTCTTTCTGTACTTTTCTTGCTTTTTTCTGCACCACTCTTCCCTCTTTCTGAATGTCTGTTGCCTCTTTCTGTACCTCATGTGGTTCTTTCTGCATCCCTGTTTTTTTCACGTGTCTCTTTCTGCACTTTTCTTGCTTCTTTCTACACCTCGGTTGCTTTTTCAGCAATTCTCTAGCCTGTTTCTGCACCTCTCATGCATCTTTCTGCACCCCTGTTGCCTCTTTATGTACCTCTTTTGTCTCATTCTGTACTTTTCTAAACTTTTTCTGCACCTCTCTTCCCTCTTTCTGCATGTCTGTTGCCTCTTTCAGTACCTCAGTTGGTTCTTTCTGCATCCCTGTTGTCTCTTCTGCACTTGTCTACCCTCTTTCAGTACATGCTCTGCCTGTTTGTTCTCCCCCTTGCTTCAGTCTGCACTTTTCTTGCTTCTTTCTACACCTGTTTCTTCTTTCAGCAATTCTCTTGCCTCTTTGTGCACTTCTCTTGCCTGTTTCTGCACATCTCTTGCCTATTTTTGCAACTCTCTTTGCTCATTCTGCATCTCACTTGCTCCTTTCAACACTTCTCTCGCCTCTTTCTGCACCCCTGTTGCTTGATTCTGTACTTTCCATGCTTCGTTCTACACCCGTCTTGCTTCTTTCTGCACCCCTGTTGTCTTTTTATGTACCACTTTTGCCTCTTTCTGTACTTTTCGTACCTTTTTCTGCACCTCTCTTCCATCCGTCTGCACATGTGTTTCCTCTTTCTGTACCTCATTTGCTTCTTTCTGCACCCCTGTTGTCTCTTTCTGCACTCGTCTTAGCTCTTTCTGTACCTTTACTGTCTGTTTTTGCATCTCACTTGCCTCTCTGCACTTTTGTTGCTTCTTTCAGCAATTCTCTTGCCTCGTTGTGCACTTATCTTGCCTGTGTCCGTACTTCTCTTGCCTCTTTCTGCACCCCTGTTGCTTCATAATACACTTTTTATACTTCTTTCTGCACCTTTCTTGCTTCTTTCTACACCCATGTTGACTCTCTATGTACCTCTTTTGCCTCTTTCTGTACTTTTCTTGGTTTTTCCCGCAACTCATTTGCTTCTTTGTGTACCCCTGTTGTCTCTTTCAGCACTTGTTTTTCCTCTTTCTGTACCTCTCCTGCCTGTTTTTGCATCTCACATTCCTCTTTCTGCACTTCTCTCACTTCCTTTACACCTCTGTCACTTCTTTCAGCAATTCTCTTGCCTCTTGCCTCTTTGAGCAATTCTCATGTCTGTTTCTGCACTTCTCTTGCCTCTTTCTGCACCCCTTATGCTTCATTCTGCACTTTCCATGCTTCTTTATGCACCTGGCTTGCTTTTTTCTGCACCCCTGTTGTCTCTTTATGTACCTCTTTTGCCTCTTTCTGTACTTTTCTTGCCTTTTTCTGCACCACTCTTCCCTCTTTCTGAATGTCTGTTGCCTCTTTCTGTACCTCGTGTGGTTCTTTCTGCATCCCTGTTTTTTTTCACTTGTCTCTTTCTGCACTTTTCTTGCTTCTTTCTACACCTCTGTTGCTTTTTCAGCAATTCTCTAGCCTGTTTCTGCACCTCTCATACATCTTTCTGCACCCCTGTTGCCTCTTTATGTACCTCTTTTGCCTCTTTCTGTACTTTTCTTTCTTTTTTCTGCACCTCTCTTCCCTCTTTCTGAATGTCTGTTGCCTCTTTCTGTACCTCATGTGGCTCTTTCTGCATCCCTGTTTTCTTTCACTTGTCTCTTTCTGCACTTTTCTTGCTTCTTTCTACACCTCGGTTGCTTTTTCAGCAATTCTCTAGCCTGTTTCTGCACCTCTCATGTATCTTTCTGCACCCCTGTTGCCTCTTTATGTACCTCTTTTGTCTCTCTCTGTACTTTTCTAAACTTTTTCTGCACCTCTCTTCCCTCTTTCTGCACGTCTGTTGCCTCTTTCAGTACCTCATTTGCTTCTTTCTGCATACCTATTGTCTGTACTGCACTTGTCTACCCTTTTTCAGTACATGTTCTGCCTGTTTTTTCTCCCCCCTTACCTCTGTCTGCACTTTTCTTGCTTCTTTCTACACCTGTTTCTTCTTTCAGCAATTTGCTTGCCTCATTGTGCACTTCTCTTGCCTGTTTCTGCACATCTCTTGCCTATTTTTGCACCTCTCTTGGCTCATTCTGCATCTCACTTGCTCCTTTCTACACTTCTCTTGCCTCTTTCTGCACCCCTGTTGCTTGATTCTGTACTTTCCATGCTTCGTTCTACACCTGTCTTGCTTCTTTCTGCACCCCTGTTGTCTCTTTATGTGCCACTTTTGCCTCTTTCTGTACTTTTCGTGCCTTTTTCTGCACCTCTCTTCCCTGCGTCTGCACGTGTGTTTCCTCTTTCTGTACCTCATTTGCTTCTTTCTGCACCCCTGTTATCTCTTTCTGCATTCGTCTTAGATCTTTCTGTACCTTTCCTGTCTGTTTTTGCATCTCACTTGCCTCTCTGCACTTTTGTTGCTTCTTTCAGCAATTCTCTTGCCTCTTTGTGCACTTATCTTTCCTGTGTCCGTACTTCTCTTGCCTCTTTCTGCACCCCTGTTGCTTCATAATACACGTTTTATACTTCTTTCTGCACCTTTCTCGCTTCTTTCTACACCCATGTTGATTCTCCATGTACCTCTTTTGACTCTTTCTGTACTATTCTTGGTTTTTCCTGCAACTCATTTGCTTCTTTGTGTACCCCTGTTGTCTCTTTCAGCACTTGTCTTTCCTCTTTCTGTACCTCTCCTGCCTGTTTTTGCATCTCACATTCCTCTTTCTGCACTTCTCTCACTTCCTTTACACCTCTGTCACTTCTTTCAGCAATTCTCTTGCCTCTTGCCTCTTTGAGCAATTCTCATGTCTGTTTCTGCACTTCTCTTGCCTCTTTCTGCACCCCTTATGCTTCATTCTGCACTTTCCATGCTTCTTTATGCACCTGGCTTGCTTTTGTCCGCACCCCTGTTGTCTCTTTATGTACCTCTTTTGCCTCTTTCTGTACTTTTCTTGCCTTTTTCTGCACCACTCTTCCCTCTTTCTGAATGTCTGTTGCCTCTTTCTGTACCTCATGTGGTTCTTTCTGCATCCCTGTTTTTTTCACTTGTCTCTTTCTGCACTTTTCTTGCTTCTTTCTACACCTCTGTTGCTTTTTCAAAAATTCTCTAGCCTGTTTCTGCAACTCTCATGCTTCTTACTGCACCCCTGTTGCCTCTTTATGTACCTCTTTTGTCTCTTCTGCACTTTTCTAACCTTTTTCTGCACCTCTCTTCCCTCTTTCTGCATGTCTGTTGCCTCTTTCTGTACCTCATTTGTTTCTTTCTGCATCCCTGTTGTCTCTTCTGCACTTGTCTACCCTCTTTCAGTACATGTTCTGCCTATTTTTTCTCCCCCCTTGCCTCTGTCTGCACTTTTCTTGCTTCTTTCTACACCTCTGTTTCTTCTTTCAGCAATTCTCTTGCCTCTTTTTGCACTTCTCTTGCCTGTTTCTGCACATCTCTTGCCTATTTTTGCACCTCTGTTGGCTCTTCTGCACCTCGCTAGCTCTGTTCTACATCCCTGTTGTCTCTTTCTGCACTTTTCTTCCCTCTTTTTGTACCTTTCCTGCCTGATTTTGAATCTCACTTGCCTCTGTCTGCACTTTTCATGCTTCATTCTACACCTCTGTTCCTCTTTCTACACTTCTCTTGTCTCTTTCTGCAACCATGTTGCTACATTCTCTGATTTGCATGCTTCTTTCTGCACCTGTCTTGCTTCTTTCTGCACTCATGCTGCCTCTTTATGTACCTCTTTTGCCTCTGTCTGCACTTTTCATACCTTTTTCTGCACATCTCTTCCATCTTTCTGCACGTCTGTTGTTTCTTTTTGCACCTCATTTGCTTCTTTCTGCTCCCCTCTTGTCTCTTTCGGCACTCATCTTCCCTCTTTCTTTACCTTTCCTGCCTGTTTTTGCCTTCTCACTTGCCTCTTTCTATACTTTTCTTGCTTCTTTCTACACCTCTGGTGCTTCTTTCAGCACTTCTCCTGCCTCTTGGTGCACATCTCTTTTGCTCGTTTCTACACTTCTCTTACCTCTTTCTACACCCCTGTTGCTTCATTTTGCACTTTCCACGCTTCTTTCTGCACCTGTCGTGCTTCTTTGTGCACCCCTGTTGTCTCGTTATGTAACTCTTTTGCCTCTTTTTGCCCCCCTGTTCGTTCTTTCTGTGCTGCTCTTGCTTCATCTGCAGCTTTATTTCCTTCTTCTGCATATTGTTTGCTTCTTCCTGTACCTTTGTTGCTGCTTTGAGCAATTCTGTTGCCTCCTTCTGTACTTCTTGACCTTCTTTCTTCACCCCACCTGCCTCTTTCTATACCTCACTTCCCTCTTTGTGCACCTCTCCTACTCCTTTCTGCATCCCTTTTGCCTGTTTTTACACCTCTGTTGGTTCTTTCAGCACTGCTCGTTTCATCCTGCACCTCACTTGCCTCTTTCTGCACTTCACTTGCTTTTTTCTGTACCTCTCTTGCCTCTTTTGGTACCTGTGTTGATTCTTTCTGTACTTCTCTTGCCTCCTTCTGCACCTCTTAGTTAGAGGTAGTTTTAATCCCCTGCCCTATTATGTACCAGGGTCATACAGAGAAGGTCATGCCAATCACAGGGTACCCCAACCATAGTGTATTCTAGTGTATGTAGGTGTGTTTACTGTATTCTAAGTGTCTTTCAGCATAGCACTGGCCCCGGACCTTGTTAGTCAGAGTCAGTTACCACCAGTACCCGTCAGCAACAAATTGGGGTCACAGGATGACTTTGCAACAAGGCCTCTTTGTGTTCCTCTGTTGGTTCTTTGTGCACATCTCTTGCTTCTTTCTGTAACTTTCCTCCTCTTTCTACACATGTTCTTCCTTTGTAGGCATAGTTAGAAATTAGCATTTAAAAAACCTTTGAAATTCACTGATAAAAACACAGGTTCAAGGATAATTGCCAAAAATTAAGCGATCCACGGCTTCGGGGAATTTTTTGCTTGTTTGTGCTTTCAAAATGCATGTGTGCGAGATATTTCCCCCGAGCATGCAAACAACATTCACGAACAGGAAAAAACCATCGCAAAGGGGCGGAACAAGCCATTCTGCTTGTTCGCTGAACATTTGCATGCTCGCAATTGATTTTTTACTGTTTCGCTGAGCTTTTCGTAGTACGACTGTGCAAATTCCGCCCATCCCTAATGAGTACTTGCATTTTGGCAGAGTGATTGTATAAGTACATGGTGCTGGCTGGGTGATTGGAGGAGTGCATGGGTAGTGACAGGATGATGGATGAGCTACATGGGTTCTACCTGGGTAATTTTAAGAGTGAATAAGTACTGTTTAGGTGGTTAGAGGTCTGCATGGGTAATGCACAGGGGATTGTAGCAGTGCATGTGTTAGTGCCTGGGTCATTGCATAAGTACATGGGTACTGACTGGGTGAATAGAGTACTGCAAGGAGAGTGCATGGTGAATTCATAATTGCTTGCATTTTGGCAGACTGATTGGATAAGTACATGGTGCTGGCTTGGTGTTTGGAAGACTACATGAACAGTGCACCGGTTATTGTACCAATGCATGTGTTAGTGCCTGCGTCATTGCATGAGTGCATGGGTGGTGGATGATTATAGTACTGCACAGAGAGTGCATGGTGTATTTATACGTGCTTGGGTTTTGACGGAGTGATTGAATAAGTACATGGTGCTAGCTGGGTGATTAGAAGAGTGCATGGGTAGGGACAATGAGATGGCTGGACTGCCTTAGTAGTGCTCAGGGGATTGTAGCAGTGAATGTGTTAGTGCCTGGGTCATTGCATTAGTACATGGGTAGTAACTGGATGATTAGAGTGCTGCAAGGACAGTGCATGGTGATTTTATAACTGCCTGGGTTTTGACAGAGTGATTGAATAAGTACATAGTGCTGGTTGGGTGATTAGAGGAGTGCGTGGGTAGTGACAGAGGCATTTCTGGAGTGCATCAGTACTACCTGTATAATTGGAGGAGTGAATCAGTAGTGTGTAGGTGGTTAGAGGTCTGCATGGGAAGTGCTCTTGGGATTGTAGCACTGCAAGAGTTAGTGTCTGGGCTATTGCATGAGTATATGGGTAGTAACTGGATGATTAGAGTGCTGCACGGAAAGTGCATGTTGAATTTGTAAGAACACATGTATTCATGCAATGTCCCAGGCACTAATACATTCACTGCTATAATCACCAGAAAAGTACCTTTGTACTCCAGCATTCCCCCTGTCACTCCGTGAGCACTCATCCAATGACCTTGTCAGCACTGTGTACTTATCCAATCACTTCTCCAATACCCTTGCCCTTATAAATTCATCATGTACTCTCTTTGCAGTACTCTAATCATCCTGTCACGAACAATGTACTTATGAAATGACCCGGGCACTGGCAGATGTAGTGCTACAATCCTCTGAGGACTCCCTATGCACTCCAGCAATCCCTCGGTCAGTCTTTGACCACTATAGGTGTTATAGTTGTTTGGATTAGTACATGGTAGTGGCTTAGTGACTGAAAGAGTGTACAGGGAGTGACAGTGTGATTGCGGGACTGCATGGGTACTATCTGGGGAATTGAAGGAGAAAATGAGAAGTGTGTAAGTGGTAAGAGGACTGTATGGATAGTGCATAGGGGATTGTAGCAGTGATCAGTTAATGCCTGGATCATTGCATGAGTACGTAGCTACTGACTAAAACATTAGAATACTACGAGGAGAGTGCCGAAGTTAATTTATCAGTGCTTGGGTATTGGCAAAGTGTTTAGATTAGTACATAGTAGTGACTGAGTGACTGGAGTAGTGCACAAGAGTGACAGGGTGATTGCTGGACTATACGGGTACTACCAGGGGAATAGAAGGAGTGCATGAGAAGTTTGTAGGTGGTTAGAGGGCTGCATGGATAGTACTCAGGAATTGTTGCAGTGCATGTGTTAGTTCCTGGATCATTGCATGAGTGCATGGGTAGTGACTGGATGATTTGAGTGCTGCAAGGACAATGCATGGTGATTTTATAACTGCTTGGGTTTTGGTGGAGTGATTGGATAAGTAGTGCTGGCTGGGTGATTGTAGGAGTGCATGGGTAGTGATAGAGGGATTTCTGGAGTTCATAGGTATTACCTGGGTAATTGGAGGTATGAATCAGTTGTGTATAGGTGGTTAGAGGTCTGCATGGGAAGTGCTAAGGAGATTAAAGCAGTGCATGTGTTTGTGCCTGGGCCATTCCATGAGTACCTGGGTACTGACTGGAAGATTACAATACTGCAAGGAGAGTGCTTGGTGAATTTATAAGTGCTTAGGGTTTGGTGGAGTGATTGGATAAGTACATGGTGCTGACTGGGTGATTGAAGGAGTGCATAGGTACTGACAGGGCGATGGCTGGACTGCATGGCTAGTGCTTAGGGGATTGTAGCAGTGCATGTGTAAGTGCCTGTGTCATTGCATGAGTACATGGGTACTGATTGGCTGATTAGAGTACTGCAAGGAGAGTGCATGGTGAATTTACAAGTGCTTGGGTTTTGGCGGTGTAATTGGATAAGTACACACATGTCACATCAGGCCCTCCCTTCACCAGTGTGCAAATGCACCCCCTGGCAGTTTTTAAGTTGGGAGGATTAATTCCCCTTGAATCCTGAGGGTTCTGGAGGCCAACTAACCCACCAGGTACCTCCAGAAAGTGCCACAGATCTGCGTTGCAGAGAGGTGGTACAAGGCCACAACCTTTTTTACATCTCTCTACAATGCAACTCTGTGGCCCTTGCTGGATTTACCTGGTGGACTTGTCCCCCAGGGACCCTCAGGGTTCAAGGGGACTTAATCCCCCAACTTAAAACATGCCACAGGGGGAACATCGTTTACAACAAAACTTTTACCACGCACTACAATTACAACGCAGGAATTACAACGAAAGTCGTTACAACGGAGGGCGCTGTTGGATAGGGAATAGTTTAATTTTCTATCCAACACCTTCCCTACTATCCATGGGGACTGGAGTTGGAATAGAAAATTAAACTATTCCACTATCCAGCGCCCCCCAACGCAAGTCGTTGTAACGACTTGCATTGTAATACCTGCGTTGTAAAGGCATGCATGGTAAAAGCATGCGTTGAAACGTCATACATCCGCCACAGGGTGCACTTGCACACTTGTCACATCAGGCCACTGCCTCTCCCTGCACCACTCTCCAAACGCACCCCTGGTGCATTGTAAATTCGGGGATTAAGTCCCCTTGAGTACTGAGGGTCCCTGGGGCTCAATTAGCCCACCTGCTACCTCCAGTAAGTGCCACAGAGCTACGTTTAGAGTGGTGTAAACAGGGGGCGTGGCCTTGGACCACCTCTCTGCAACAAAGCTCCTTGGCGCTTACTGGAGGTACGTGCTGGGCTAGTTGGCCCCAAGGGACCCTCAGGATTCAAAGTGATCTAATCCCCCAATTTACAACGCACCAGGTAATTAACACTGGTGTGTGCGCGAAGCAGACACGCTATGGAGAAGAACATGATGTTATTTTACCAAGGTACGAACGACTTCAGAACGGGATAGGCTTTTGAGGGTAAAAATTATGTGAAAATGGGCAATGGGAACATCAGGCAAGGTTGATCAATGAAGGGTTAATAAAGGGTGTATGAAGCTTCTCAGGGCACAATGTTTTTGGCATATTGTTGTGCACTTAGAGGGAGAACATCAGATATTCAGTAAAGCTTGCCACTGATTGTTTGCTTTAATGTTTGATTAACAAACAGTGACCTGAAAAAAACTATATAATTTCAAAGTTTTAATGTCTTTAGTGAACCCATGATGAAGAGCTACTGACAGCTCGAAATGCGTTTGGTTAATGAGATCCACTATCAAGGATGTTTTATGTATATACCATGCTCCAGAAAAAGGCCTGGATAGGCATATCTGTTGCAGGAATACATTTGGTGTACATATTTAACCGATTGGAATACATGGAATACAATTCAGTGAAACATGGATTAATTGTGGAGTACTTTGGTGAACATATCATTGAGTGAGCTGTGCGTCCGAATGGAGTGGAATGTCGCTCCATCTTTCTGATGTATTTACATATACGCAGCATTTAGGCAGGCCACGTCACTGAGGCTGCACGCTCTAAGGATTAAGCATGATCTAATAAATAATGATGAAACTATGATGCAATGAAGGATATACAGTGTGAACATGGCAACCCTTTTTGAATTTTGCATAGATAGAATTTTACCACATCCTAGAGGCGGAGACAGAGAGAAACTGTGACATATCACTGAATCCTAATACATAATTGAGCTCAATACTAAAATTCCGAATGGGCTCAATTATGGGGAAGAGCTTTCATCCCACATTGGATATAAGTAGGGTTGAATAATTTCCTTTGCAGCTTCTGTAATCAGCCTGTGCTGTTTTAATCACCTACACTTCTTTTGAATTGATATGAGGGACTTAGAAGGGTTACAGGTCCTATATATAGACCTGGAAGATGTCTAATTGGGCACTTACCAGTACACCCCATTCTAGGTATTTCCACTAGGCTTAGTGAAAGACTTTGAACCTGTCCTTACTCTCTCTTGCACCTTTTTTCCTTTCTTCTTTTATTTATTCACCTTATCATGTTGGCCTTTTTGCCCCACAATTAACTGTGAACCGGCCCATATTCCCCTATGTATAAGCAATAATGATGTTTGGCTGAATTCTTTTATGATTTATTGTATACATCATTCCTTATGTTTTCATGTGTATATAACATTGAAAAGTCCTTGCATTGATAAATGGTACATTACCGAAAATTGAAGCTTTTTGCATGTTTTCCTATGACTCATGATAATGCCATATTTACATTGTCTGCAATGGTATGATTTTTTATAAATTGAAAAAATTGGGGAGGCAAATGCACCTTTTGTGTGGGAGTCCAATCGTACAATATAAAAGGAATAGCATAAATTGTTTAATTCATTGAAATGAAATTTAAAAAACAATTATTATGATGTATAATGAAATATGTTACATTTTTACATCATCCATGATTTATGAAATGTTTTTTCAGTTACAGCGAGTTGCATTATGTTTAGGCTGTAGTATATCTTTCATGTGTACTAACGCTGACCTGTATTTTTACGGGCAGTTGGGCACAGGTCACTTACTTGAAAAAAGCTTAACCGAAACGCTTTGTTTGTGGGCTCAATAAATATGTGTTCTGTTCTTTGGTGTGCCACTGTCTTCTTTTGGACATCTCAGGACTTTGTAAGAAATAAAAAAGCGGTCGCTGCCACCGCTGCAGGCACCGGCATCGAAAGGAAGGCGAAGCGCAGCAAATACGAAAAAAAAAAATATATATATATATATTACCTACTGGCGGTCGTCAGTAGGTAGTTATAGTTAGGACCTAGTTTCCATAGGAAATCCACAACATTCTATTTCGAATAACTTTGGCGCCAATGGACGAATCTTCGAGAATTTCCCCAAGAAAATGGCCTGCTCGGTTCCGCTCCTTCCCTGAAAGTTTGGGGGTGATTCGTCTAGTGGGGGGTGAGAAAAAAGAGGGGTCCCAAACCGTGTTTTCCCCATGCAATTTTCCATAGGAACCTTTAGCCAGGGCTACAGCCCGAACGGCTGTACGGAATTACACGAAAGTTGGCAGAGAGGTAGAGTTCTGTTCACAGATTGTGCGTTTTGTTAAATGGTGTAAATCTGTTCAGTAGTTTCTGAGAAAATTGCAAGTAAATCAGTGATATCTAGAGACGGAGTTCAGCACGCATATAGAAATATGTTGAATTACGAGCGCGAGCTGCATGCTGATTGGATGTGAACTGTCTGTCAACACTCGAAACCAAGAAGTGTTGGCGGCCATCTTGTGCCTCGCTAGAACCGAGTCACAAGAAAACAGTAAAACAAAGTTGTGAAATAAGGGAAGCGGGTAGTCTAGAAACATTCTGACCCTCTAGGCTTGCTCAGGGGGCCGTACATGGATGTTTAGTCTCTATTATTTATTTTTATTTTTTTAAAGTAAAATCACGGCATACGTATATGGAAATACGTACAATTACGAGCAAGAGCTGCATGCTGATTGGCTGTCAATACTCCAAACCAGGAAGTGTTGGCAGGCATCTTGTTTGTCGGGAGAGCAGAGTCACAAGAAAACAGTAAAACAAAGTTGAGAAATAAGGAAAGGGGGCAGGGTAGAAACATTCTGACCATATAGTCTTGGTCAGGGGGTGGTACATGGATCTTTAGGCTCAAATTTTTTTTTTTTTTTAAATAAAAAATGGCAGGTTACTCCTGCAGTACTTGTACGTGGTGGAAAAGGTGGAAAAACAAATAGTAGTTTGTTTTATTCATTAGGTTCCGGGGGGCAAATTATGGGGGCAATTTTTTTGCATAATGGGGGCTTGTAAGGTGTCCCGAGCACTGGGGAACGGCAATCCTCTGGTTTTATTTTTTAGCATGCAGGGGGGGGTTATGGTCCTACTCCCTGCAGTCTCGCTGAGCGGTACACCTCTGGTCTTTTTAAAAAAAAATATATGTTTTGAGCTCTCTCTCTCTCTCCCGGTACACGTTGCGGGGAACGGCACCTTTCTGGGGTAGTGATTTGTAAAATGACCTTCCAGCTCCCTGTACCTGCATTGTCTGGATTTTTTTATTAATGTTGGGAGGGTGGGCTTGATAATACGTCCCTGTTAATTCCCATAGAAGCCTATGTTCTGGTGTTAACATGGGCTTCTATGGAAAACAACAAGGCAGTATTATCAAGCTCATTATTGCCGTTTTATCGGCAGTTTCCTGCCAATAAAACGGCGATAATTTTAACACCGGTCCTTGATAATGCCCTTCCGTTCAGTCTCAGTGACACCAGAGATCTTAGCTGCTCCAAAAAGCTTCTTAAATCTTACCTCTTCAACCAAGCCTACTAAAATTATGCTCTGCTTCTTTATGTGATTTCTTTGTGGTTTTCGCGCCAGGATACTCAAGAGTAATTGTGCGCGTAAGAAATACCCATATAACATAACATAATATGCACCTAAATTTACTGGTCAAAAAAAGAGCAATGGGCAATATTATCAACAATAGGCGATTCATTATCATCACTTTTATTGGCAGGAATATGGCGATAAAGCGGCGATAAATGGCAGATAATATGCCCTTGTGAATAACCATAGCAGCCCAGGTTAACACCAGAACCTGGGCTTGTATGATTAGTTACAAGGGCCTATTATCAAGTACATTATCGCCGCTTTATCAGCAGTTTCCTGTCGATAAAAGCGGCGATAATGTATCGCCTTTTGTTGATAATATGATCCTTCATTTTTATGATAGTATGTAAAGCTTTCCTTTTTTTGTGTAGCAGTTGTACTCTCTACGCATGCGCAGCATCGTTTCAAAACCCACGTTTTCTTTTTCCCCAAGTTCAACAAGCAAACCTTTCTTTATTTCGGTAGTAAATTTGTCGCTTTCTTTTCCTGGTTCGTATGTGTCATCCGCTGCTGTACTTTTGTACAGTATTAATAATCATATTTTTTCTATATTTATTTGAAAGGTAGTGCCGAGGCGCCAAACGTTGATTACGTACACTGTCCACTGCCATTTTAGTAGTTTTTCACCGTTTTTTTATTATATCTGTTAGTTAGAACTCAGTAGTTTTCAATCCTAGTCTTGAATATCTTACTATAGTATTTCAACATTATTTTTATTGTGGACCGTCATACCCCTCTCCCACAAAATAAAAGAAGTATGTAGTTGTTTTTATTAACTTTTATTAAACAATGGATGCGCTAGGGGGCGCACAGCGGGATGGCTGAGTAAGAACACAGCTCCACCGGACGGCTCGCTCAACGCTGTCTAAGTCGGTCAAAACCCGCCCCCGAACGCCGCAGACCGCAGGATAAGCAGCAAGAACCTGCACAGCGGAAAATGAAGTGAACGGCTGCCCGGTGTCACCAGCATTAAACGGTGAATCTGCGTGATGATCAGTTCTGCTAGAAGCGCGCAGGCAAAATGGCGGGCGCCGCTACTGGTACCTGATAATGTCTTGACCAGCTGAGCGCCCTGCCCCTTAGCCGACTTCTAGAGGCTGATTCCGGATGCGCTCCGACCATCGATGCGACCGGTGGGGGAAATCTACAGCACACAATAATTGTAGTGGTTGATCGAAAAATGACCGGCTCCTTTAAGAGAACCCGAGCGTTGGTCAACAAAATGGCGGCGCCCACCGGTACTTTGCCGGCTGAGGCAGGCTGCACCGGGAATAACAAGTTGAGAGCCTGAAATCACCGTGCCACACACGAAAAGGGCCCAGGACGGCAGGTACCATCCGGTCACATCGTTGAGGGCTGCATGCATTGGGTAGAGGAGCAAACTGCACCTGAACGCGGGAGTCTCGGCCCCTCCTCCACGCATGGGCTGCACAGTTGCACAGAGCAGATGTCCACGGGACTGATACCGGCCCCATCACGTCTGCTCTCACTGGGGTCGTGTTCCACTACTCACGACGAGGAGACCACGCAGAATAGCGTGTACACGTGCGTGCTGATGTCAGCTGCCTAGTGTGCCCATTGCAAGGACGGCTGTGATTACATTTGGGACACTTGAAACTTGGAGATACGTGACCCAACCGCTGCGGCCTGCCCTACGCAGTGAGGAAATCAGAGAACACAGACACGAGAGGGCCTGTTGCCACACCAGCCCGCGCCTGACGACCCTACAGAGCTGCGTTTGCGTCACTGAAGGCTTAGGCTCTCGCGCAATCACCAGGGTGGACGCTGCAAGGGGTACACAATTACCAGTGTCGGGCAGAGAGATTACTTCGACCCAACGTCTGGCCGGTGGAAGCGGTGTGGAGGGGAGAACTGGCGACCCCCTGGACGAGGGGGGGCCCCGGGATTGCCTCAGTTGAACCACGTGAGACGATCTCAGCCAAGACTACCAGATCCACGCGA
The DNA here is from genome assembly GCF_964261635.1 of Lissotriton helveticus. Classification (NCBI taxonomy): domain Eukaryota; kingdom Metazoa; phylum Chordata; class Amphibia; order Caudata; family Salamandridae; genus Lissotriton; species Lissotriton helveticus. Next base: position 57,217,436 of record NC_136059.1, read on the forward strand.
CGCCAAACGGAAAGACACCCGCCTGGACACCATACAATGGGGAAGCCAGATAAGCAACAACAAAAGATTTCGTTCGAGAATAAAAAAACGCCGAAACCCACCGAACAAACGCCTGAGAGAGAAGAGACACCGACCATGGAAGTTACGTCAAACATGGAAAAAATATTGTTGTCAATACAAGCAAATGTCCAGGATATAAATGGCAAACTGGATAACCTGACGTGCAGAATGGACGGTATGTCTGATAAGCTGGAGAAACACGGCGAAAGGCTAGACCATGCGGAAGCAAGGATCTCATCGGTGGAGGATGAAGCGCATGCCACGACCAACAAATGCACAGGAATGGAGCGCGTCCTAGAAGTGATCAAGGCAAGGGAAGAGGAGTTGGAAGTGCGCTCCAGACGAAATAATGTTCGCATCGCAGGTTTGCCAGAATCGACCAACACTGGCAAGATGGAGATCTACATAGAACAACTGTGCAGGGACATCTTTGGCACAGAGGCCCTATCCCAAATATTCATCATCGAGAGAGCCCACCGCTCCCTGGCGCCAATACCAAAACCAGGAGCGGCGCCACGTCCGATTGTAGCGAGGATTCTAAATTATCGAGACAGGGACACTATATTGAGGCTGGCACGCGAGAAAGGGAAGATCACACACCAAGGTAACACTCTGGAGTTCTACCCTGATCATACATTAGCGGTACAACACGCGAGGAAAGAATTCGCAACGGTGAAGGCGAAACTACGAGACCTTAACGTGAGATACTCCATGCTCTATCCTGCGAGATTACGGATCACATGGGAAGAGAAAACGGTGATATTGGTGACCTCAAAAGCAGCTCAGGATTTCGTTAAGAAGATTGCACAGCACAACAGACAACGGGCCCGGGACGCCCACCACGAAGATGCAGATGGAGCTGAGTAACTAAGTGAGTAGTAACCAGCAGACTTATGGTAAGACATACCCCTTTTTGTATTTTGGTTCTGCCCCACAATGTACTGCACACACGGCCCTGGGTGGCGAGGTAGAACAGTTGACGAACGCCCACTAACATGAACAGACACTACCCTGTGATCCACTGGACGTGGAAGTCTCGGGGCCCATCACCGTGGGGCATAGTTTGAATGGTGATGTCTTGGGGTCAATGGCACAACCTCCACAACTCGGGATATCCTGCGGCACCGGACAAGAGCGGACACTAATGTTGTTGCTGCATTATTGGATACCTAGGACCCGGAGATACTCGTGCGAGGCATCGCCTACACACTGTTTACCTATGGTGGGAGCCGTGCATACCCCTACATTGTGGCTCTGATATGGGCCGCAGTCTATCCTTCATTCCTTGGCCCAGGTGCCGCGAGGATGCGCGTCTAATCAGGGGCATGTGTGTGAGCATTATTTTGGTGACAAGAGGGGGCACAGGCCTATGAGAAGTACTGACGACATAGCCGCATGTGTCAGACATGGCAGGAGATGCAGCAATGCAACGGACGTATTCGTAGAAAAACTGCATAATGTGTATTAACATATTTTACAGGTTGCAATGCTGTTGTGGGACTGTGGCGGGGAGGGGTGGGGGGACCGCGAAGACATATCCATCACACATGTTCAACTCACTCTATAAAAGAGACGTCCACGCCCGTTGGCTTGGGCGATGAGCTGTGCCCCAGGCGGACCTCCCAAGGGTATTCCCCATACTAGTTTGCTTTTCATTGCCCTGATTTATGGGCGGATATTCTGGGGCTCAATGGCTTCGGCAGGTTGGGGTTGCTGGAGTGGGTGGGGGAGGGGAGGGGAAGGGTAATGTTTATGTTCTGAGATCAATGGCTGCTGAATTTGTTGTGATGATTAACATGCTGAGGCGAAGCAACGCCGGGATCGTTTTCACTGGGAGCATTGACATGGTTCACACTGACTACCAATCGTTCACATCCATATTGCTATGGCCTTATAGATGACCAACAACACGGTAAATGGTAGGGGTACACACCTCAACTTTCTGACGTGGAATATCAGAGGTCTCACACACCCACGCAAAATTAGACAAGTGTTCGCCTATCTCAATAGATGGCATATTGACATAGCATTGATACAGGAAACCCACACTGTACCACATACGCAGCAACACATGGGTAAACGCTGGGCTGAAGCGAGTTACACTGCCACGTACTCATCGTACTCAAGGGGGGTGATCACCCTGGTCAAAAAGGGAGTGAACTTTAAGACACACCGAGTGATACAAGACCCTAATGGGAGATATGTAGTGATCTCCGGCACTTTACGGGGACAAAGCCTAACGTTGTTAAATGTATATGGCCCAAATACGGACTCACCAGACTTCGTTCAGGAACTATGGGGGCATTTACAAACATTCACTAACACCAATATTCTATGCGGGGGAGACTGGAATGTCACACTGACAGATGGGGTCGATAGGTCCTCGCACTCTGCTGAACAACACCGGCAGGCAAGAGCCAAGCTGATACATATGATACAAGACATCTCGCTCACGGATATCTGGCGACAGAGAAATGCCGAGGAACCGGGAGCCACTCACATATCAGCAATACACAACAGCTGGTCGCGCTTAGACTTCTGGCTGGGCACCAATAACATTGCCTTATGGACATCAGACATGACCATATTACCACGCACCTTATCAGATCATAACCCAGTGCTTATACAGCTATTAATCCCGCAATACACTCCACCTCCATACCACTGGCGCTTCAACTCACGTGCACTCAATGACACGGTGTATGACGAAACTGTTACAAAAGCGATCAAGGACTACTTCCTTATCAACGGACCAGTGATAGACGATCCGATACTACTGTGGGAGGCTTTCAAAGCCACCATACGAGGGGTCTGCATGACAACCACTATTGGTGTTTTAAAAGACATACGACATCAGATAGAACGCTGTGAGAAACACATGAGAGTACTTGAGACGGCATTCGAGGACACGCACGACACAGGCTTGCTGACTGAGTTGCGGCGCACACATTCCGAACATCAATAGTTCATCGACGATGAAATAAGGTATCTGGACCGGGAAATCACTGCTAGGGCGTTTGGCGAGGGCGGTCGACCGGGCAGGGTGTTGGCACATAAAATATGCGAAGGCAAAAGCCACTCGGCTGTGCTAAAGATCCGAACGTCAGTAGGCGAGACGCACACACAGGCGGAGGGTATATTGCACAGTTTCGTTGACGAGTATTCATCATTATACAAATCGAACCAAATTGCCTCCAGAGACGACATTTTCCAATATTTGGATGATGTGGCGATCGGGTGGCTGTCAGACGGTCATAGGGAATTCCTAGCACGACCAATCTCAGTCGAAGAAGTGACTGACGTAATTAAATCTCTTCCCAACGGTAAAGCGCCGGGGCCAGACGGGTACACCAATGAATTTTACAAACACTATGTAGACCTACTTGCTCCGCACATAGTTGACATGTTTGGGGCTGCATTCGAACAGACAGAGCTACCTCTCACGTTACGCGAGGCGGTAATTATAGCTCTTCTCAAACCCGCCAAAGATCCGGAGAAATGCGTTTCTTATAGACCGCTATCACTCATAAACACTGACTCCAAAATACTCGCGAAATTACTAGCGATCCGGCTGACTCCCTTAATGACTAAATTGGTTCTACCAGACCAGGCAGGGTTCATCCCTACTCGATCAACTTCACATAACACACGGTCGTTATTTGCTCTATCCCACTACCTACAACCCACTACGAAGGCGGCAGCAGTACTGCTCGATGCCGCCAAGGCTTTTGACTCAATAGAATGGGAGTATATGATAGCGGTATTGCAGAGGATGGGCTTCCCTAAAAGATTTATCCAATGGGTCACGCTACTATACACCAAACCATGTGCCAGAGTGCGCATAAATGGTTACGTATCTACCAGTTTTGCGATTGAAAGGGGCACCAGACAGGGGTGCCCGCTGTCCCCCTTGCTGTTCGCCCTTGTGCTCGAACCTCTAGCCTGCATAATTAGGCAAAACTATAAACTATCGGCCCTACGGTTCACTTCCAGACCGCTTCACATATCTCTCTATGCCGACGATATGCTCTTATACGTCCGCGACCCAGAAACTCACCTAAATGAAATATTGAGGGAATATATCAGATTCGGAGGGCATTCGGGCCTAACCATCAACTGGGCTAAGTCTTCAATTATTCCGCTAACAGACACAACGTCCCCGTTCGCGACGGAATATTCGTTGGAATGGCAAGAGGAACCCATACGCTACTTAGGGGTGATGTATCACAGGGATCCGGTGGAGGTAATTCGATCCAATTATGGTGCAGTAATCTCCAAACTTGAGGATAAAGTACGGAGGTGGATTCAGCTACCACTGTCCCTCGCGGACCGAATAGCAATAGTAAAGATGAACATATTGCCTAAGCTGCTGTACCTTTTTAATAATATCCCCATTACACCTCCGGCGGAAGTCTTTCGCCGTATTAAAACATTGGTTCTGAACCTGATATGGGCAGGCAAACAGGCCTGTATCGACATCCAGACGCTTAGCCTCCCCTATGAACGCGGTGGTTTTGGCGTTCCAGATTTTTTACTGTACTACCTATGCGCACAAGCGCAATACGCTGCCTACTGGTATCACGACATTCCATATCTTACCCACACTGCCATTGAGAAAGATGACGCTGCACCAATACTTCTAACGGCAATTATTTCCCACGTCAGACGACCGATACACACACGTGACATCAACTCAGTAGACACCACAGTTAAGGCTTGGCAGAAACTGGCACACCTGACACATAAAACACCGTTATATGCGCCCGCATTGCCACTTCACCATCATCCAGCGCTTTCAGTAACCGGGGAGAAAGTGGGCATGCAACTACTGCGCAATGCGGGGATTGACAAAATGGGGGACTTGTTTACTGAGGGTGAGTTTCTGGAAATCACAGACCTTACATACATCCAGAATAAATCACCCATGTTTCAATTCACATATCACAGGTTGAAGAGGGCGTTAAAAGACCACTACCCCTTGTTCCCTTCGGAGCCTGAAAGTCTGAACGCCCTACAACTACTCATTACCACGACAGACACGTCTCACATGGTGTCCAGACTATACTCCACAGCACAGAAGGAACTACCGCATGATACGGGGAGGGCCAAAGCACGTTGGGATAGGGTGTTGGCAGAACCCTTGACGGACAAGGAATGGACACAAACATGCGCACTGACGCAGATCCTTACCCCGAATGGTAACCTCAAGATCATACATTATAAATTCCTACACCAAGCGTATTATACACCTGCACGGATGTGCAAATTTGGGGATAGGGTTGAAGATAAATGCATACGATGCGGCAGCGATGGCGCAGACTTCTCACACTTAGCATGGGGTTGCGTAAAAGTGCAAAATTACTGGATAGACGTGACTAACACTCTCTCAGTTATGCTGGGTTCGGAAATAGACTGCACAATTCAGGTTTGTCTTCTGGGCCTAATACCACACCTTAAATCCTCTAGACGTAGGTTCTGTGCGGTGTCACTACTATTGGCCAAAAGACAAGTAGCTCAATGCTGGCACAGTAGAAAGGTTCCTAACCTGACCAGATGGCTGTAGGACATGTCCAGCTGCAGAGATAAGATCTTAACGTACGAGGAAGCGTTGCCGGCAAAATCGAGGCCTAAAGACTGTTGGTGCTATCTAACGGACTATTTGCTAACATTGCCTGATACAGAGGAAGATGGCTCGTAAGACCCAATTCTTCTGCGGTCCTTTGTTAATAAGTTACTGAGATGCTCGACACGTCTCGCTGTGAAACGACAATGCCAGTATCCCTCAATCCACTTGGATTGTGGGCACAGATCCACACCTTATGAAGTATGCCATAGTCAGATCTTGTCCTGTTCAGGTTAAGGTTAAGCTCTTCTCCTTTAGTTATATAAGGAAAGGTATGAGTTATAAAATGCAACACCACGAATATAAATGTTGTTTACATGTACAAAGTTTTAACCGGCGACGTAAATAACGAATGTCAGTACTCATGTACGAAAGTATAATAACCTTCAGTCACGTTCATGATGCGTTGCGGCCGGCCCCAGGGTTGTAGGCTGTCACTGATGTACTTTTGTAAAGATCAATAAAGGTTTTGCAAAAAAAAAAAAAAAAAACTTTTATTAAACAATAAATATAAATGAAACTGAATTATAACTATATTAGAGCTAGAAAAATAACTTTAACAAACAATTTTATAAACAAATTGTGAAATGGATTCCAAAAGGTGTCCGATTGGTAATCTGCAAAAGAAAAAAGAAAATTAGATTTTAGAATTATGTAAATGTGAGTAAATGAGATGAAGCATTACGGGGCATATTATCAAGAACAGCGATAAAATTATCGCCGTTTTAGCGGTAGGAAACTGCAGCTAAAGCGGTGATAATGGGCTTGATAAAATGCTCTTGTGAATTCCCATAGCAGCCCAGGTTCTGGTGTTAACCTGGGCTACTATGGGAATTCACAAGGGCATATTATAAAGCCAATTATCGCCGCTTTAGCTGCAGTTTCCTGCCGCTGAAACGGCGATTATTTTATTGCCGTTCTTGATGATATGCCCAAACAAGTTTTGGTAACTCTGTGCTTTTACGTGTGCAGTGTGACTTGTACATTCCAATTCTGTTATAGTGCCGCGTTCAAGTGGTGTCTATATGGAAGTGCCTATTGCGTTACTGACGCCCGTTATGCCGACTTATTTCTAATGCCTTGCTATGAAGGTTTTGTAGATCTAGGCCTCTGTGCTTACCGTTGTATAAACCTTGCAGCCAAACACATAAGAAAGTAGAGTTCACAACTTCTTTTGAACAATTCTTCTACACGTCCAAGCAGACAGCAGTTTCTATAAGTTTAAGAGAGAAAGAGAAATGTTGTCACAGAGAGTGAGAGAGAGAAAGAGAGAGAAAACAACATTAAAACTGTGTCGCAGAGTCTGAAGTTGAGATTTTTTCTTGAAAAGTTAGACATAGATTTACTAGCTCCTTGCATCACTTTACCCATGTTAAAAGTGACTCAAAAGTGGCATAATAAGGTTGTGGATCTGTTTGTCAGACTGTTGTAACCTATCTGTTGTCACTGCTCGGAGGTAATTATAGATTTTGCAGAGAAGCTGCTGTACACTACACACTCTGGGCCATAATATCATGCCTGGACAACAAAATTATCGCCACTTGATCGGCAGGAAAGTGTCGCTTAAGTGGCGATAATGGGTTTGATAATATGCTCTATGGAATTCCAATCGAAGCTCATGTTAGATGTCCTTCACATCTAACATGATCTTCGATTGGAATTCCATAGAGCATATTCTCAAACTCATTTTTGCCAGTTTAGCGGCACTTTGCTGCCGATAAAGTGGCAATATTTTGTTGCCAAAGCTTGATAATGTGGCCCTCTCTCTGCTTTCACAAATAAAGGTTACACTACAGTTTTACAAATGCAGTGTACCTGGTACATTTCACTTGTTATACTGCCACGTTCAAGTGGTGTCTATATGGAAGTGCCTACTGTGTTACTGACGCCCGTTATGCCAACTTATTTCTAATGCATTGCTATGAAGGCTTTGTAGATCGAGGCTGCTGTGCTTACCTTGTATAAACAGTGCGGCCACCGGAGTTCACCACTTGACTTGAACTCTGCTTCAATACGTCAAAGTATATTCAATACATTGGAGACAATTCCATTGCTGTTGCTCGATAGACCGTGGTTGCTTCTGAAGGATGTTTGGTGAAGGAAACAAAAGGACATTTTGATTAGTCATCATAAACTGAGTTGCGTAACGACTATCAAAAGTGAATTTTAATGTGGGTTCTTAATATTCCGTAGTGAGACTGTTGCAGCTTCAGCAAACAAAGGAAGATCAATAACTTAATACAGGCCTGGGACAGCCTTGTGTCGCAGTAAAAAAAAATACTATGATGGACGCACAATTAATAATAATAGAGGCCTAAGCACGTGACGTAGTATAGAAATACAACACAGAAATGTATGCACGCACAATTTTTAAAATTAGAGGTGTATAGGACCTTGTGACTTACAAAGACATATTTCAATTATGTTAGCACAATTTAACACCATTGAGGGGTGGGAAAGCCATATGAAGGAGAAAAAAATAGCATTATGCATATACAATTTACAGTGGAGGCTGATGTTGTGACGTCTTCTCTTACCTTTGCTTCTGTCGTCTTTTGTCGTGTCTTCAAAGGCTGCGGTTTCGCTGAGTCTGGGGTGTTTTCGACAGTATGTCTGTCACCGCAGCACAGGCAGGCAAAAGAGAGCATGCTCACGTCAGTATCCGCATTATATGGGAACCGCGGGGGCTGACCAAACCAAGCCCAGGGCCATCATTGGTAGAGTTTTTGAGGTGTATAAGAATGATGGTCTTGGGGGACATCCCATTAGCAAATGTATTGGTTTCCAGGCTTAGTGATAGCAAGCATGCTAGGTGGTGGCATGTGGGTAGTGTGGGCGGGCGTGCACTGTGCATGTGCAAGTATGAGTGTGTGCACTAACAATTAACAACAGAGAGAGATGGGGCGGTGTTATAATGTACGCAGAGGCAGGCCCAGAATCGGATCTGGAATGAGTGAACACTTCTAATCATTCTCCTTAGCGTGCCCTGAGCTCTGATTTGTCACTGAGAGGGTGATCGCACCATAGTTGGTACTTCTTATCATACTCAGCGTGTACCTGTGCTTACGGTACGAATATGCTTTGACGTTACGCGTTGCATTAAAGCTTCCGTGTGACGTCATGTACGGCGTTCTGTACGCGGGGCAATGTTTCTACTTGGTTTAAAACATTTATTTATGTATTTAATGTACATTATGCGAAGACATTTGAGATAACTATGAATTTTGTTTAAATACTTGTAATAATCATATATTACTTTTAAAAAGAATTACACAAATTCCGGTAGAACATCATGCGTTCTGGTATCGAAAGAGCTGCGTAAGCGCATCATAAGCGTACGCAAAGGCTTGTGACTTTAAAAGTAGAGATTTGATTGGTTCATAACATTTGCTATTGCGACTGTTGAAAGTTCCATCCTATTATAATTATTCGACTTTGAGTTTCTAAGAAGAAGCATTTCTTCTGAGAATCTTCTCAAATAGAAGGAAGTTCACAATAATAAGAGCAATAGAGTCATCTTCCAGCAGTTCTTCAGAGGGAGATTTCATTCCTGAAGAACGTCCAAAGAAGAGGAAAGAAGCTCTAATTTGGAAGTTTTTTACTTTTCCAGAAGGACAAAAAAAGTTAATGCTCCAAAAGTTACCTGTAAAATGTGCCAAACAACTCTTTCAAGGGGTGATCCATGTAAAAAATACTCCTTTGGCACAGCAAATATGGTGCGACATGTGAAGAATTTGCACCCCAAGAACTTTGCTCGAGCTGCAAGACGGAGGTTGCACGAGAATCCACCTGCTGCTGCACAAAGCAACAGCATTTTCAGCAAGCAGTCCACACCCACATATTGATTCTGACTTTGCTAAAGTTTCTATGCATTTATTAAGATACACTTTTGTGTTATGGGGAACAGTCTATGTACCTGATTAAACGCAGGATGCAGGATCATTGCTGTCCTCGACATTAGTTTTTTTTTTTTCTTTTATTCCACTTGGAATTTGTTGAGAAAACGCAAAACAAAAACTAAAAAAAAAAAAAAAATACAGTTATTTTTAGAACTACCTTCACTGGTCAAACAAAGAACTATATTTCTATGTTAGTGTATAAAAGTTTGTCAGAATGAATGTGTAGTTCATAAATGAATGAATGAATATCTTACAAGTGTATGGAGAATGTGAAAGCGCAGAACTATAAGGAAGTGCTGCATCATAAATTTATAAGGTATTTATCTATAGTATACTGTAGTATGTCCGAAGCACTTGAATATAACATATGTATTAGCTCAGCTAACTATAACTTGCGCGCCCGCAATGCACTGCTGATGACGTCACATATTACATCACTCATGACATGGTCAGTGACATCACTCATGACATCACTGATGACATCTCAAATGACATCCCTGATGACATCACTGATGACATCATTCTTGTGGCAGACCTCCTCTCACTGTAATATAACCTTTGATACACACGATCAAAAATAGAAACTAACATTTTCCAAAAAATGGAGATACCAATTCCAGTTGGAATAACATATTCAGTATTTCCAAAATCTACATACACATCCACTCATTCACCAACAATTCTATATAGTCACTCATACATGTACTCACTTATATGTACTCATAGACCTATACATCCTGTTATACACCGACACTCATCTATAGAGTTACTCACACACATACTCACACATGCAAATAAACTATCAAATATCAATTTCCTTGCATATACAGCTATACACCCACCACTACACTAACATCTACAGATTCGTACACATACTTGCTCTCTTAAACAATCACTAATAGAAACTCATACTTATTTATACAGGAAGTCTTAGAATCTCTCGCTCTGACATATACTTACTTATATACATGAATAGTCACATACACTAGTTTAAAACAAATGTAGTTACTCATAAACATACTATTGAGACAGTCATTCACTCACTAACACACCCATACACACATTCATCCACCGATACAGTCCTGCACACATGCTGTCTTCAAAACACATACAAACAGTGAGTCAGTCATTCATGCATCTGTGCGCTAAGTAATACTCCCCACCGAACCATACAGACAATCATTCTGATACTCAAAAAATCAACTAATAACCCATATACACACTCATGTAGCTACTCACCAACCCATGCAGCCACTTATATACAAAGTGAGACACTGATACAGATATTTAAATATTTAAAGATTACTCGCTAATACACCTATTCACTAAGATATACTTAATAAGTCAGTTATACAATACATTTTACAAAAAAACATCCATTTAGACACTTATTTACCCATTTATTCTTCCATCGACCTTTAGATATACTTATATAAAAAATGTTTATTTTTCAGAAAGACACCTACTGGCGGTCGCCAGTAGGTAATTATAGTTAGGACTTAGTTTCCATAGGAATTCCGCAACATTCTATTGGGAATAACTTTGGCGCGGATGATGAATCTTCGAGAATTACTCAAATAAGATAGCCCGCTCTGCTCCGCTCTGCTCCGCTCCTTCCCTGAAAGTTTTGGGGAGACTCGTCAAGTGGGGGCTGAGAAAAAAGGGGGGTCCCAAAACGTGTTTTCCCCATGTTATTTTCCATAGGACGATTAGGCACGGCTACAGCCCGAACGGCTGAACGGAAATACAAGAAATTTGGTAAAATGGTAGAGTCTGATTCGCAGATCACGCTTTTGCTCAAATGGTGTAAATCGATCCAGTAGTTCCTGAGAAAATCAAAAGAAAAAATATATATATATATCTATTACCGCGCACCGAAGCAGAAACTACAGCTTTGTTCCACAGTTGCAAAGTCTGCAGCTCTGGTAGTAACATCACATTCTCTCCCCTAAGCAAAACCTTTAATCAAGTGGTCAACTGGATAAAAAAACTTAAAGATAACAAATAATTTAAAAGTGTTTTATCGCTATTTGAGAACTCAGAAAATATGTCCTCATTTAAATTTTTTTAGAGCACTAACCATAATTTCTATGCAAATAAGACCCTGTCATTTCTATCATTTCTAAAAGAAATGCTTTGGGTATTATAGTTTTGATTACATCAAGATGACGTCAGGCGTGCCACACTTTTGTAAAAAATATAGAATGTTAGCAATCTAGTTGTTCATTAGGATACTGTTGAGAGGCAGAGGTCAGGGGCATGGACTCAGAAAATTTAAGTCAGGTAGGAGGGTGCAGAAACAACAATTTGATCACACTGCAAGGGCAGTGGCAGCACAACATGGAGGGCAGTGGAAAGGGGGACATGGGCAACTAACCAATAATGCAGGACAGTGAAGAGAGGCTGTGACAATATAATAGCCAATTGAGGGCAAAAGGAAGAGGCAGTGGTAGTACAACCATACATGCCAACAGAGATGAATCAGGCAGGAAACACCCAATGTTTTAAGCCCAAAGGGATTTATTTTATCTGCATCTTGTCTACAATCTTTTTCTATTCAAGTCAATGGGAAAAATCAATTCCCCAGGGTTTTATTTTCAAAATCTCCCTTTTACCAAGTACAAAATGTTAGCAAGTATAGTACATTGGATCATGGAAGGCCAAAGGAATTGGGGTAGGGTCATGGACTCGGATAACAGAGGGCGGGAGGGACATAGACAGGTGCACCTAACTGACCTTACAGGGCAGGCATCAGGGTTTGCAGCAGCACAGTAAACCACACAGGGCATGTAGGACGGCTGTGTAGCACAACACATCATAGAGAGCAATAGGGAGGGGAAAGGACCATGCACATGAAGAACAACAGAGAACAGAGGGGAAAGAAGCACTGACTGCAAGCTAACCATACTGGACAGACAGGAGAGAAAGATGCAGCATAACAGACTATAAAAGGGCAGGAGGGATGGATCAGGGGCATGGCAATGAAATAGACAAGCCAGGAGGAAGGGAATAGGAGTATGCACATAAAAAGGGAGAGCAGGGGCTAGGGGGCAGGGCAGGAGCAGCAGGCTGACCATGGAGGTCAGGCAGGATGGGCACTAGAAGCACAACACACCATGGAGGGCAACAGTGAGGGCAACAGTGAGACTACAATGGCATACACACAGACCAGGGAGGGTAGGTGGGAGGGAGTCAGGGGCAGCTAGCTGGCCACACAGGGAAAATGGGAGGGGCTGTGTCAGCACAGAAGACCATGTATGGCAAGCAAGAGGGTTAGTGGCAGCACATTTTGGCCATAATAGACAAGCAGGAGGGTGCCAGGGCATGCACAAAGGATCATGGAGGTTAGAAGAGAGGGGTAGGAGCTGGGCACAGGCAAGAGAGTTCAGGGGAAGGAGCCCAACAACAGACCACGCTGGGCAGGCAGGAAGAGCAGTTGCAGAACAAGAGACCAGGGAGGGCAGAAGGATGTGGCAGTAAAATAGACCATGGAAGACAGGTGGAAGGGGAGTGGCAGCTCAACAGAAAACTCAGAGTAGCTAGGAGGGGCAGGTCTATGGAACATGGTGGGCAAAAATTATGGATCAGGGGCATGCACACAGACATTGGAGGCCAGAGGAAAGGAGAGTAGGGGCAGCAAGCTAAGCACAGAGGCTAAGAGGGAGAGCAATGATGGATAGGAGGAGTGGACTGGGCCATCATTCTAAATGGAGGGCAGTGGCAGCACATCAGACCATGCATGATAGGAGGGAGGATGCTAGTGCATGGATTCAGAACAACAGAGTATAGTAGAAAGTGGATGGGGCAGCAAGCTAACTGTTCAGAAACGGCCAGTGGAAGAACAACGGACACACAGGGCTATAATGAGGGAGCAGGGGCATGGACTTGGAAAATCGATGGCAGGGAGGAGGAGAGCCAGGAGCGGCAAGCTTGGTTTGGTGGAGCACAATGCCAGAAAAAGGCCCTGATTCCAGCCCCCACCATCCAATTGTGAAAAGCAGCAACTCTCCTAAGACCACAATTGCAGCTCAGCGCAAAAACACCTTTGATTCACCTTATGATTATCTATCAAAATAACGAGGCAGGCACTGAGAACTGGAAGGCAAGAAACAGGTTTATTACTCCAGAGGAGAACACATCAACTCAGACACCGGGATGTCTTCGGGAGATGCTCTAACTGCATCTCTGTAGCTTGGTCTTTTATACACATTGCATCAGTTTATTAGCATGGCTAAACATCCTTGGAATCCCCGCCCCATGCAGGTTCCCACACAAACCCAGCAGCCATCGTTCCCCCCACCCAGAACTAACAGATGATCGCTATTTCGCAGCTGGACATTCCGACAGGATCTATAAACACGTGGGATCGGTCAGATCTAAGGGTTTGCGCCATTGTTTAAATCAGGCCCCTTTGACAGCAAAACAAGTCCTGCCGTGTGTGGGTAATAAACCTTGTCTGCAAGGGTCGGTTAGTGCCTGGGACCAGATTGAGTAGCCAGGTGCGGTGAGGGAGTTTATCAAAAGGGCTTGCCCGCGTATCGAGGATGAAAGGACAAACGGGTTTTGGGCAGGAAGTGACTCCATGGCTTTGTCATGATGGGAAGGTTTTACAGCCCCAGTACATTTGTTCAGGCTTAGTCAGAGCGCTGGGGGATGATAGCAAGGTCAGGGTGACACATAGGTGACCAGCAGAGTACATAATGTCTAAATTGGCAGCAGCTTACGCGCACGCAGAGGCTCTCGCTAAGCAAGATGGTGAGGCAATGTTCATGTTTGTCGTTTTACTTTTCCACAGTCCTCCCTTTGAACATAACTTAGCCAGCTTGTTAGTCTATGTCAATGTCCATAATGTCCTGTATCTCTTTATCGTACATTACTCTCATTTTCATGAGTATAGTGTCCATAGTCTTAGGGTGCAAAGAGTTTAGGGAAAGAGAGCACATGGTTCCATTTACCCAAAAAAACTACTACTAAAATTACTTCTGTTAGTTTGACTATTGACAAATTGTATTGATTACTAAAACACATTTTTAAAAATGTAATTCGAAAGCCTTCTCAAGTAGATTTTCTATAGTTTCCTTTTTCATATAATATGCGTTTTAAAAATAAAAGTGTGGACAAATAGTCGAATTGTGTCTGCATTAAATAAATGACGGCTGAATTTTCTAGTGTTCAAAGTTTAAGAAAATCTGAGGACATTGTGCAATTGTCTCTGTTTTAAGTAAATCAAGATTGTATTGAATGTTTTCTGTAGTGCTGGCGGTCTTGTAATCTAGTTGTGAACTCTACTGAGTGCAGGATTGATTGAAGGCTCTTCTAAGCACACATACTGAAGAGAAATTGACATGCAAAACTGAATTGAAGTTGTTAACTCTTCTGTCCGTAATGTGCATTGAAGGTATTAATTGACACAAACATCGATGAATGCTATTTTGTACAGTTAACAGAATGTGAGGACACAGTTTAATTGTCTTTGCCATAAGGAAAGCAAGGCTGAAAACAATACTGTCCTTAATGTAGAAGGAAAGCTGAATTTAAGTTGTGAACTCAGATTGAAGGCAGTTGTTGACACAAAAATCGATGAATGCTATTTAGTCATAGATAATAGAATCTGAGGATACAGTATAATTGTCTCTGCCTTAAGTAAAGCAAGGCTAAATGTAATGCTGTCCTTAATGTAGAATGAAAGCTGAATTTAAGTTGTGAACTGAGCTGTCCGTAGTGTAGATTGAAAGCTCTAGTGTGTAGTTATAGATGAATACTATTTGTGACATTCTTTTACAAAATCGGAAGACATAAAATCCATTAGCCTCTACCTTATATAAAGCAAGGCTGAATTCAATGTTTTCTGTAGTAGTGGAGCTCTTGCTCCATCCACTCCGGATCTCCAACAGACCCTTGCCCTCACCACGTCTTCAACAAGGCCGACGCTGTCATCCCACCCCACCTGCGGGACATCATCAACACCTCCTTCGACAGCGCCACCTTCCCGGAGAGCTGGAAGCACGCCGAACTCAGCGCTCTACTCAAGAAACCATCAGCAGACCCTACCGACCTCAAGAACTACCGCCCCATCTCGCTGCTCCCGTTTCCAGCCAAAGTCATCGAGAAGACCGTCAACAAGCAACTGGCCACCTTCCTCGAGACGAACGGCTCCCTCGACCTCTCGCAGTCTGGCTTCCGGGCCAACCACAGCTCCAAAACCGCCCTGATCGCTGCTACAGATGACATCCGAGCCCTGCTCGACAACGGAGAAACAGCGGCCCTCATCCTCCTGGACCTCTCCGCGGCCTTCGACACTGTCTGCCACCGCACCCTAGTACAGCGCCTCAGCAACGTCGGAATCCAGGAGAAGGCACTGGAGTGGATCACCTCCTTCCTCGCCGGAAGGACACAGAGAGTCCGCCTCCCCCCGTTCAGATCGGAAGCCACCGAAGTCATCTGCGGCATCCCTCAAGGCTCCTCGCTCAGCCCAACTCTCTTCAACGTCTACATGAGCCCCCTCGCAGCCATCGCACGCCAGCACAACCTGAACATCATCTCCTACGCAGACGACACCCAGCTGATCCTCTCCCTCACCAACGACCCCGCCACCGCCAGAGCCAACCTGCACGAAGGGATGACAGACGTAGCCAAATGGATGTTGAACAGCCGCCTGAAACTGAACTCGGACAAGACGGAAGTCCTCATCCTGGGATCCTCACCCTCCGCCTGGGACGACTCCTGGTGGCCCCCCGCCCTGGGCAGCGCACCCAAACCAACTGACCACGCACGCAACCTGGGCTTCATCCTGGACTCCTCCCTCTCCATGACCAGACAAGTCAACGCCGTCTCCTCGTCGTGCTTCAACATCCTGCGAATGCTACGCAAGATCTTCCGATGGATCCCCACCAAAACCAGGAAGACGGTCACCCAGGCCCTCGTCACCAGCCGGCTGGACTACGGCAACTCCCTCTACGCCGGCACCACCGCCAAACTCCAGAAGAGACTCCAGCGGATCCAGAACACCTCAGCACGACTCATCCTGGACATCCCCCACCGCAGCCACATCTCCGGACACCTGAGAGACCTGCACTGGCTCCCGGTCAACAAGAGAATCACCTTCCGGCTCCTCACCCACGCACACAAAGCCCTACACAACCAAGGACCAGGATACCTCAACAGCCCCCTCAACTTCTACGCTCCCACGCGCCAGCTTCGATCGACCAGCCACGCCCTCGCCGCCGTCCCCCGCATCCGAAGAGCCACCACAGGAGGAAGGGCCTTCTCCTACCTGGCCGCCAAGACTTGGAACTCCCTCCCGACCCACCTCCGCCTGACCCAGGACCACCTCGCCTTCAGGAAGCAGCTCAAGACCTGGCTGCTCGAGCAGTAGCGGACCCCCCCCCCAGCGCCTTGAGACCCTCCGGGTGAGTAGTGCGCTATACAAATGTTCTGATTGATTGATTGATTGCTATGAAGTTTTAATTTTTACTGACCGCAGAATTTATTGAAGGCTGTTGTCAGGACAGATATTGAAGATAATTTTAGTTCTAAAGCTGAATTGAAGTTGTGAACCCTTCTGTCCGCAGTGTAGATTAAAGGCAGTTGTTGAGACAAAGATCGATGAATGCTGTTTAGTCATAGATAATAGAATCTGAGGATACAGTACAATTGTCTCTGCCTTAAGGAATGGAAGGCTGAATACAATGTTATACTTAATGTAGAAGGAAGGTGAATTCAAGTTGTGAAGCCAGCTGTCCGTAGTGTAGATTGAAGGCAGTTGTTCACACAAACATTGAAGAATGCTATTTAGTCACAGATAAGAGAATCGGAGGATACAGCATAATTGTCTCTGACTTAAGGAGAAAAAGGATGAATACAATGCAGTTCTTAATGTAGAAGGAAAGCTAAATTGAAGTTGTGAATGCAGCTGTCCGCAGTGTAGATTGAAGGCAGTTGTTGACACAAAGATCGATGAATGGTATTGTACCTCAGTTACCATAATTAGAGGACGCAGTATAATTGTCTCTGCCTTAAGGAAAGCAAGGATGCATATCATGCTGTTCTTAATGTAGAAGGAAAGCTGAATTCAAGATGTGAACCAAGCTGTCCGTATTGTACATAGAAGTCCGTTGTTCAAACAAAGATTGAAGAATGCTATTTAGTCACCGATAACAGAATCTGAGGACACAGTATAATTGTTTCTGCCTTAAGGAAAAAAAGGTTGAATACAATGCGGTCCTTAATTTAGAAGGAAAGCTGAATTCAAGTTGTGTATGCAGCTGTCAGCAGTGTAGATTGAAGGCAGTTGTTGACACAAAGATTGATGAATGGTATTTATTCTCAGTTACCAGAATCTGAGGACACAGTATAATTGTCTCTGCCTTAAGGAAAAAAAGGCTGAATACAATGCGGTCCACAATGTAGAAGGAAAGCTGATTTGAAGTTGTAAACTGAGGTGTACACAGTGTAGATTGAAGGTAGTTGTTGACACAAAAATCGATGAATGCTATTTAGTCACAGATAATAGAATCTCATATAATTGTATCTGCCTTGAGAAAACCAAGGCTAAATGAAATGCTGTCCTTAACGTAGAAGGAAAGCTGAATTCAAGTTATGAATGCAGGTCTCCGTAGTATAGATTGAAAGCAGTTGTTGACTCAAAGATTGATAAATACTATTTTGTCACAGTTAACAGTATCTGAGGGCACAGTATAATTGTCTCTGCCATAAGGAAGCAAGGCTGAAAACAATACTGTCCTTAATGTAGAAGTAAAGCTCAATTGAAGTTGTGAACTGAGCTGTCTGTAGTGTAGATTGAAGGCTGTTGTTGACACAAAGGTCGATTAATGCCATTTAGTCACAGATAATAGAATCTCAGGATACAGTATAATTGTATGTGCCTTAAGGAAAGCAAGGCTAAATGCAATGCTGTGCTTACTGTAGAAGGAAAACTGAATTCAAGTTGTGAACCCAGCTGTCCGTAGTGTAGATTGAAGGCAGTTGTTCACACAAAGATTGGAGAATGCTAATTAGTCACAGACAACAGAATATGAGGACACAGTATAATTGTCTCTGCCTTAAGGCAAAAAAGGCTGAATACAATGCGGTCCTTAATGTAGAAGGAAAGCTGAATTGAAGTTGTGAATACAGCTGTCCCCAGTGTAGATTGAAGGCAGTTGTTGACACACAGATCGATGAATGCCATTTTTTCGGAGGTTAACAGAGTCTGAGGACACAGTATAATCGTCTTTGCGTTAAGGAAAGCAAGGCTGAATACAATGCTGTCCTTAATCTAGAAGAAAAGTTGCTTTGAAGTTGTGAGCTGAGCTGTCTGCAATGTAGATTGAAGGCAGTTGTTGACACAAAGATTGATGAATGCTATTTTGTGAAAGTTAACAGTATCTGAGGACACAGTATAATTGTGTCTGTCTAAATGAAAGTAAAGCTCAATACAATGGTGTCCTTAATGTAGAAGGAAAGCTGAATTGAAATTGTGAACTGAGCTGTCCGTAGTGTAGATTGAAAGCTCTAGTGAGCAGTTATAGATGAATTCTATTTGTGACATTCTTTTACAAAATCGGAAGACATAAAATCCATTAGACTCTACCTTAAATAAAGCAAGGCTGAATTCAATGTTTTCTGTAGTAGTGGAGCTCTTGCTATGAAGTTTTAATTTTTACTGACCGCAGAATATATTGAAGGCTGTTGTCAGGACAGATATTGAAGATAATTTTAGTTCTAAAGCTGAATTGAAGTTGTGAACCCTACTGTCCCCAGTGTAGATTGAAGGCAATTGTTGACACAAAGATCGATTAATGCTATTTTGTCCCAGAAAGCAGAATGTGAGGGCACAGTACAATTGTCTCTGCCTTAAATAAAGCAAGGCTGAATTCAATGCTGTCCTTAATGTAGAAGGAAAGTTGAATTCAAGTTGTGAACCCTGCTGTCCGTAGTGTAGATTGAAGGCAGTTGTTCACACAAAGATTGAAGAATGCTATTTAGTCACAGATAACAGAACCTGAGGACACAGTATACGTGTCTCTGCCTTATGGAAAAAAAGGCTGAATACAATGCGGTACTTAATGTAGAAGGAAAGCTTAATTCAACTTGTGAATGCAGCTGTCCATAGTGCAGTTGTTGACACAAAGATTGATAAATGCTATTTTATCTCAGTTAACAGAATCTGAGGACACAGTATCATTTTTTCTGCCTTAAGGAAAGCAAGGCTGAATACAATGCTGTCCTTAATGTAGAAGGACAGCTGATTTGAAGTTGTGAACTGAGGTGTCCACAGTGTAGATTTAAGGCAGTTGTTGACACAGAGATTGATGAATGCTATTTTGTTACAGTTAACAGAATCTGAGGACATAGTATAATTGCTTCAGCGTTAAGGAAAGCAAGGCTGAATACAATGCTGTCCTTAATGTAGAAGGAAATCTGGATTCAAGTTATGAATGTAGCTCTGCGTAGTGTAGATTGAAGGCTCTAGTGAGCACAGGTATAGATGAATGCTATTTGTGACATTCTTTTACAAAATCGATGCTCCTGTTTCTTATTTTTGATGAGGTTGATAGACTATTCCCCCTAACACAAAAGTTCATTGCAATACATGCATATCAATTTAAGCTTACCAAAATCAAGATTAATGTGTGAGTTTGGACTGCTTGCTGAAGATGCTGTTGCAGTAATTGATGTGCTTGGTGCAGCAGCAAGTGGGTTGCCCTTCAATATTTGTGTTGTAGCTCAAGAAAAGTTGTTGGGGTGCAAATTCATGTGTCGCACTATATTAGCTGTGTAAAGAAGTATTTTTGGTATGGATCAGCCTTTGAAAGAGTTGTTTGGTAAATTTTACAGATTACTTTTGGAGTATTAACCTTTTGTCTGGGGTAGTAGCTATGACAAAGAGGTTTGATAAAGGGCCTTGACATTCAATCAGAATATGAAATTGAAGAATAATTGATAATCACAGCCAAGAAAGGCAGGAAGTGTATATCTAAACAACACAGTTCTGTGGTGTTTGTGATGATGTGTGGTCGAAGCAGTACTCATTGGTAGCAAATTCTAGTTTTCTAATAAATATTGGTTGTGCATTCACAGAAGTAAGTTGAAGTATATCTCCAAAAAGTATGATATATTTTTTTCTAATTAAGTCATCTCTTTCAATACGGTCACGTGGTGATGATATTTGGTTAACTGAGTTAGTAATATTTGGCGCTGAGCTTGAATGTACCCAGTGATGATGTGTGGTTGGGGGGGGTACAGTAATTGAAGTAATGTGTTTTGTCGATTAAATTCTGCATCAATTACATGTAAAAGGGACAGTATGTCTCACTGTGACATAAAACTGTTCACTCTTCTTTGTGATGATTTATTGTGCACTGAGTAAGTATTATCTTTGGTGCTGAGCTTGTACGTTTCCTGTGCAGTATAGATTGAAGGCAGTTGTTAACGGACATAGCCAAATGGTTGCTGTTACTTATTTAAACAAAATCTGAAGACATACAGTAGAAACTTCTCTAAATTAAAGAAATGAAGTCTGAATTTCCTACTGTTCAAACTTTAAGAAAATCTGAGGAGATTGTGAAATAGTCTCTGTTTTAAATAAATGAAGATTGTATTGAACGTTTTCTGTAGTGCTGGCACTGTTGGTATCCAGTTGTCAACTCTATTGTGTGCTGAATTGGTAACCTGAGCCAAGAAATGGAGCAAGTGTGCAAATTGTCCACTGCCTTCGGCAGGGGTAGTAGTTACTACAAAAAGGCTTGTTAAAGGGCCTTAACTTTGAATCAGATTATGAAATTGAAGAATAATTAATAACCCCAGGGGAAAAAGCAAGAAGTAGGTGTGTGTATGTGTAGATGATGTGTTGATTGAGTGGAAGGTAAAAAATAAGAAAGGCTGCAGATGTGCAAAGTAGCCACTGCCTTGTAAGGGAAGCGGGTGTTTGGTTTTCCTGTTCATTATACAGACTGGGCATCAGATTCCGCAGTGTGTGCCTGAGAAACGGGTATCTCATGTAAGGAGTTAAGCAAGTGCGCAAAGTACACACAATGTGTGATAGAAAGGATGCAAGAAAGGATGCACATGTGCAAATTATCCACTGCCATTCAATGGGTAGTAGTTATCATGAAGTTTCAATAAAGGGCTTGGACTTTGAAGTTTAATTACTTGAAGAATAATTGATAACCCCATCTAAAAAAGGCTGCGAGTGTGCAAATTTCCCACTGCCTACGGCCGGGGTAGTTGATAGAACAAAGAGGGCTCGATAAGGGGGCTGCATTTTGAATAGGAATATGAAATTGAACAATAGTTCATAAGGCCTTCGAAGAAATGCAGCAAGTGCGCAAATTTCCCACTGACTTCTGGCGGTACAGTACCTACATGAAAAAGGCTTGATAGAGGGACATGAGTTTGAATTAAAATATGAAATTCAAGAGTAATTGATTATCACAGTGAAGAAAGGCAGGAAGTGTGCAAATTACCCATTGCCTTCGGCTGGGGTAGTAGCTACAACAAAAAGGCTCGATAAATGGTCATGAGTTTCAATCAGGATATGAAGTAGGTGTTATACTTAGTTTAGTTTCGAGTGAGTTAGTGGTACGTGAAACAACAAGGTTTGTGGAGCTTGTGAAGATGTGTGGTTTGGGGAGGACTTACTGATAGTCATTTTTTTGCTCTTGCGCATTCTCGCTTACTAAGGGCAATTGGAGATTTTGTGTAGGTGTGAGGGAGACTATTTTATTTGGTACTGTACTTTATATGTAATAAATGAAGAATCAATTAAATTGTGGGTGAATACTGACATGTGGTGATGGTAGGAGGTAGCGGTTACCAAAACTTCATATCTTGGTTGCATGAATTACAGGTGCACAATATTGGTAATTTAGTGTGTGAATGTAGTGATAAGTGGTGGAATGAGTTAATGGCACCTAAAGGAATTAAGTTCTGTGGAGTCTGCGATTATGTGTGGTCCAAGCAGGATGCATTGGTAGCAAAGTCTTTAAAATTAATTTTTTTAATAAATATTGGTTGCCCATTGACATTAGTTGTAACCCTGGGCAGAGCACTTCGCTCCGCCCATGGAGTGCACGTAGTGTTGCCTACTACGCGATTCGCAAAGTAGGCGTAGTAGGCAATACTACGCACACCCGTGGATGGAGCGAAGTTGGCCACCGCCCGCCTCCCTCCCGCCCTCTTCTACACCCCTAATTTGGATTTTTAATAGGTTAAACGGTAAAGAAAAGCACTTATCTTTTATGCGGCGGCCCGGGGCTTTATCTTCTTCTTTGCGCCGACTTCATCCAAATGCGCATTTCTTGCGAGAAATGCGCATGCGCAGGCGCCCACGCATGCGCATTTGGTTTGGAAAATGCAAACAATCCAAATTAGGGGTGTAAAAGAGGGCGGGAGGGAGGCGGGCGGCGCGTAGTGGGGCTACGTGAAGCGCGTGGGTGGGCCCACTTCACGAAGCTTCGCGTAGCCCCTCTACGCCCACTACGCCCAGGGTTAATTAGTTGAACTATATCTCCAAAAAGTTGGATATTATTTTTTTAAAAATAAGTCATGTTATTCGATACGGTCATGTGGTGATGATTTGCAGTGCACTGAGTTAGTAATACCTTTGGCGCTGAGGTTGAACGTACCCTGTAATGATACATGATTGGGGGATGGGGGAGGAACAGTAATATGTCATACTCTGTTTTAAGAATGTGCTGCATTCTTAAATGCAAAAAGGCAAGCATTAAGTTTGATACCATGCTTAGGTCATCAATAATGAGAAGTTTCATTTTTGTGAAGAATCTTGAAACTTCACAACAAGCTTCTCCAGATAGTTTGTGGTATTCTAATTTGTTGTCATGCGCCATAGGTAGTATGTGTAAATGATGTAATGTAGGATTAGATATGTTAACATTTGGTCATATTTTGTATATATGGAACTTATTACAAATATGCAGGTAGCAAATGATGGCGATTATGAAAGTATTCTACAAGATATAACAATTGGAGAAATGAGTGAACATGCCAAAGTAGTTTTACAGAGACGATTACTTTGACATTTCTTTCTAAATGAAAATATTGTTTGTAAGGTTGTTGGTAATTTCAAAAAATTTGACAACCCCAGTGAAGAAAAGGAGAATGTGTTAAAATATCCTACTGTCTTCGGCTGGGGTATTAGCTATAACAAATAGGCTCGATAAAGGGCCTTGACTTTGAATCAGAAAATGAAATTGAACAATAATTGATAACTCCAGCCAAAAAAAAGCAGCAAGTTGGTGTGTGTTATGTGTAGATGATGTGTTGACTGACGTGAAGATAAAAAATGGTGAACGATTAGAAAGGCTGCAGACACGTAAAGTACCCAGTGCATTGTCAGGGAAGTGGATCTTTAGATTTCCACCTCATTATACAGAAAGGGCGTCAAATTTCATAGTGGGAGCCTGAGAAATGGCTACCACATCAAATGAAGCAATGTAAGTGCACTAAGTTACCACTGTGGGCAGTAGAGCTGAAAAATTACAACACCTGGCCAATTTCAGGGACTCTACTTTGAATTAGAATAATACTTGGAAAAGGAAGTAAGAAAGGTAGCAGGTATGTGTGTTTGAGGTAGTGGATGTAGAATAAGGTGAAAAGGAAGAAAGGTAGCACATGCTAAAACAACCCACTGCCTTGTAAAGGAAATGGGTCTTTAGTTTTCCAGTCCATTACAGACTGTTAGTCGGATTCCGTAGTGGGAGCCTGAGAAACGGGTATCTCATCTAAGGAGTTAAGCAAGTGCACAAAGTACACACACTGTGTGGTAGAAAGGATGCAAGTGTGCAAATTACCCACTACCATTCATGGGTAGTAGTTACCAAGAAGGTTCAATAAAGGGCTTGAACTTTGAATTACTTGAAGAATAATAGATAACCGCAGCCAAAAAAGGTTGCAAGTGTGCAAATTTCCCACTGCCTTCGGCCGAGGTAGTAGCTTCAAGAAAAAGGCTCGATAAAGGGCCTCCACTTTGAATACGAAATAGAAGAATAGTTGATAACAATAGCCAAGAAAGGCAGGAAGTAGGTGTGTGTATGTGTAGATGATGTGTTGATTGAGTGGAAGATGAATAATGTAAAAAGTAAGAAAGGCTGCAATGTGACCAACTACATAAAGAGCAGCGTTCTAAACATGAACTCGCACAAAATAAAGGTACTCATCCTCAGACCCACCCCTTCAGCCGACTTCTGCTAGCTGACTACACTTTGGACATTACGAACACTTACCAACCATGTCCACAACCTAGGATTCATCCTCAACTCCTTCCTTTCAATGTGTAAGCAAGTCAACATCGTCTATTCGTACTGCTATAAGACCCTCCACATGCTCCACAACATTTACAAATGGATCCTAACCAAAAGAAGAAGAACAGTGACACAGTCCATCATCAGCAGCAGACTACTCTGTGGGAAAACTCTCTACAGAGGAATTGTAACCAAACACCTACAACATATCTAAAAGACCTCCACCCGAGTGATTATCAATGTCCCCTGCTGCAGCCACATCACTCAGCACCTGATACAGCTACACTGCATCAATACCAATAATAGGATCACCTTCTAGCACCTCACCCTTACTTACAAAATACTCTACAACACCAGACTAATCTACCTTAACCAAAGTAATCCTGAAAGGCCAAATTTTGGTCCTAAAATTTTGGCTTTAAAAATATTAGGTAACAATTTGATAACTCTTTAGCCAAACGTTGCTTAAAAACGGATTTATTATACAAATGTATCCAACCTTTAGACATTTTAAATAAACAGTGTAATGTGCAGATGTTATAGAAGGTACATCATGAAAAATAATTGCAACAGCTACAAAAGTTCTTCCTGGTATTGAAACCTGACCAGCTACAAAAAATGTAATTAAAGTTTCCAATTTTTCTATTGGCAGCAAAAGTGTGAAAATTATATAGTGTGTTTAGTTGGGGAAGTATTTACAACAAAAAGGCTCGATAAAGGCCCCTTGTCTTTGAATTATAATATGAAATTGAATAATAATTGACGTACGTGTGGATGGTGTCTTGATCGAGTAGAAGATGAATAAGTAGAAAAATAAGAAACACTGCAGATACGCAAACTACCCTCTGCCTTGTCAGCGAAGTGGGTCTTTGGATATCCTTTTTATTATAAAGACAGGGTGTTGGATTACGCAGTGGGAGGTTGAGAAATGGCTACCACATCTAAGGAAGCAAAGCAAGTGCACTAAGTTCCCACTCTGGGCCTAGTGCTAAAAAATAACACCGGGCCCTTTCCAGGGCCTCTACTTTGAATTAGAATAATAGTTGGTAAAGACAGTCAAGAAAGGAAGCAGGTAGGAGTGTTTGTGCTAGTGGATGCAGAATAAGGTGAAAATAAAGAAAGGCAGCAGACGTTGAAACTACCCAGGGCTTTGTAAAGGAAGTGGGTGTTTGGTTTTCCAGTCCATTACACAGACTGTGTGTCGGATTTGGCAGTGGGAGCCTGAGAAATGGGTATCACATCTAAGCAAACAGTGGAAGTGCAGACAGTACACACACTGTGCGGTAGAAAGGACGCAAGAAATGATGCAAGTGTGCAAATTACTCACTGCCATTCATGGTTAGTAGTTACCAAGAAGGCTGAATGAAGGGTCTGCGTTTTGAATTTGAATTAATTTTAAAATAATGTATAACTCCAGCCAAGAAAGGCAACAAGTTTGCACATTTACCACTGCTTTCGGACGGGGTAGTTCTTACAACAAAACAGCTTGATAAATGTCTAATGACTGATGTGGAAGACAGCGATGCTCCAGTTTCTTATTTTTGATGAAGTTGATAGACTATTTCCCGAAACACAAAAGTTCATCGCAATAAATGTATAGAAATGTACGTTTTCCAAATTCAAGATATATATGTGAATATGGACTGTTTACTGAAGATGCTGTTGCAGCAGTTGATGTGCTTGGTGCAGGAGCAAGTGGTTTGTCGTGCAATCTCTGTGTTGCAGCTGAAGCAAAGTTGTTGGGGTGGAAGTTGTTTCTGTGTTGCACTAAATTTGCTGTGCCAAAAGAGTATTTTGTGGATTGATCACGCCTTGAAAGAGTTCTTTGGCAAATTTTATAGGTTACTAATGGTGGTTGTGTTTCAGTTAGTTTGTGTCTGGATTTCGCTGGAATCTTTAAGGGACACATTAGGGCTTACATAATATTGAAATACTTTGTACTTAGTGACATCCAATTCGATTTTATGATGAATGGTTGAATTCTACATCCAACTTTAGGACTAGTGGGAGGGTAGCATTTTAAAGTATTTGACTGGTTACACTATATGTGTCCATGCAGCCAAAGAAAACTTAGCTTGGTTATGCATGGGCATCCTCTCACACAAACGTAGCACTCAGTATTCAGGATTGCAAATCCTTGCCATAGGAGTGACTGATGAGTTTACATATGTGAGTTAGAAAAGAAAAACAAGTACGTTTGGTTTACATTAGAGATATACAGGCCTGAAAGAGTATGCATATAAATCCATGAAATCTTTTTTGAAGGTATGGAAAAAAGCAGTGAAAAGGTGTTTAGAAGCAATACTGTCCAGCATAAAAAGTGCACGATTGTTCTTTTTGTTGAGTGTAAAGACACCTTTTTGATTAGGACTATGGAATAGTGATGTAACTATATCATAGATTCTATTGTCAGATATCTACCATAGTGATAGAGGAATTACCACTACTTTTTAGACTACCATTGAACAATCATGTGTAGAGGAGCGGTATTGCTTCTTCACCTTTAAAGAGAATGAAGATTTAAATGTATATTTCAACACCTTAACAAAATAATTTTCTTATTTCAAAAAGAAAATTAAGCAGGAATGTTAGAGGAAGTGTGGTCCAACTCTAAAAGGATTGTGCAAATCGTGACAGCTGAAAGAAGTTTGTCAAGAATAGTTTTTTACATATGTAAGTAGTAAAAGATAAGTAACAGTTACATTTCGATTTAGAAAGTTACGGTGAAGTCATCGGCTGCATTCGAAACATATATCTACTTGTCCATTGGATAGGTTGCTTAATTCCCATAGAAGCCCATGTTCTGGTGTTAACGTGGGCTTCTATGGGAATTTGCAAGGGCATATTATCAAGCCCATTATCGCTGCTTTAAAAGCTAACCACCAATTTCAGACCTACTGCCTTTGACAATGCTTGTTTATTTTGGTTTCCCATATTTTATTGAAACTGGTTACATTGATTTTCCATAATGAATATTTTTGAGAATACTAGCATGCATCAACAAACACATGTTACTTAATGATGCTAAAAAGAAATGGTACCTGAAATTTTACAGTAGTTTATCTAAATGTTGTTTTCCTGCTTTAATTTTTAGATGAACATTTTATTTTGAAAGTAAAGAATCATTAATCTTGCTTTCAAAGTTCTGCAAATATTTGTATCAAATCAGGGAGAATTCTGGGAGCATTATCCATAGCCTCATATTGCTATACTTTGAAAACTTGTGTACACATTTTTATACTGAAATCAGTAGTGCAGTCAGAGCTCACAGCATTTACTTAGAGCGTTCACCCTAATAATAAAGCTTTCAATTAAGAAACTATGAATACAAGTTTGAACAGCATCAACATATGGACAAAAATGTTACCTTAACTACAGACAGGGCCCTTCCTTGATCCACAATGTGGTACTGCAAACTGGTAGCCAAAGGGTTTGTTCTGCAGGGGGTTGAGCCTACTTGTCCCAAGGACAAAATACACATAAAAACGTGTTGCCCTTGACCCCAAAGAATATGTCCTGGGCGTTGGGCTATAGGAATTCCACATCCGTGCACTAAAAAGACCCTTGCAAATGCCTCAGTTATTTGAGTGAGAGTTACATACTCCCTGTAATAGCAAATGTGTACTGGAGAGTTAATGCTCTAAGACTCCAAGGACTTTTATTAATTATAATGTTGTCTATTTACACTCATTAACGGTATTTACCATTAACTTTTGGACATATGTTGTTGAAGTACCTTGGTTGCAGACAACAATTATTTTCAACAGACTGCAAATTAAAAAAAAGATGTACATTAGGACACCATAACAGCAATGCTAACAATTGAAAACTTAGTTTGCAATATATTATGATTGAGTCTAGGTCTTTTCAGATGCAGGATTAGAGACAGTTCCAACTTTTGCAAACATATTGAAAATGCTTTACTACAAACAATATTGAAAATTCACAACTATAATGACAATATCTTACTGTAGTTTGTTAAAAAGTAATGCTATGTCTTCGTCTATGAAAGATCTTGTATGAAAAAACAAAATAAAGAAGAATCCAATGTTTAGGACAACACTAGAGTGTGAGATGTTATTTATCATTGAAATGTTAAAAGTCAAACCTATTTATTGCAGCTACACTATTGGACAGTGTCATTATATATGTAATTCTAAACACCAGCCACGTCAGTCCACAGAGCAGAGATCACTGTGGGGAAGTCTCCCACCAGTACACTTCTGGTGGGAGACTGCCCCAAAGTGACGTCTGTTCTCTGCAGTGACCTGGGTTGTCTTTAGTATTACAGATATAATGATAGAGTGTGCTCTGGTGTAGCTGTAATAATTTTGCATTTTGGGCCTTTTTTGGTCTTGAATATTATCGTTACCCTGGTGGGTGGGTACGTAAACACCATCTTTTCAGTACCTCTAACCAATAGGATTATACAGTGGATATATAGTCTAAGAATGTACCCAGATGTGGAGACCATAGAGGAAACCCACAAGTGGTGTCAATATTATTGTTTAAAGTCACAGGTGATGACTTCATTAGGTTTATTGCAATGTTCAGTCCATAATTCTTCAGAAATATTACATTGGTAAAAATCTGGGCTACTGGCTGACGAGTTGGGTAGCAATCTGCAAACTGAATAACATAATAGGAAATGTGTATCCTGACTGTTACCCAATCATAGGTTTCAGAGTAGAGAATTTCAGTACACATTTATAGCTAATTATTAGTTAAAGATAATTAACTGTAATATGAATGAATATATATATATATTTGGTGTTGAGAGACATATGTTTCAGGGGACGGCATTGATTAGTTGTAAAAATATATGAAAGCACACGAGGTGCTACAGAGGAAGAAATATGTACATCATACGCTATTAGCTATAGTATACACTATTTACAAGTAGCAGAACGTGGTGCAACCAAAGTTGCTGGTGAATTATCACTGGTTATGCTTCCTGTAAATTAATTTTGAAAAAGTAACATTTGTTAAAGAAAAAATTATTTTAACAACCTAACACAAACGTTTCTTAAACACAAAAAGTTAATGCAAAATAAAAAAAAATCATGAATGTAGTTTAAAAAACATGTTGTGTGTAGAAAGTTTAAGGAAGGGATATAGAGTACAATCTACACAAATGCAGAGGTAAGGCCTGTGAAATGGATGCAGTTTCAAAACATGACAGTTTAACAAAAGGCTCTCAGGCTGTGCAGGGATAGGCGTGATTTTTATATTTAGAGTTTCTTGTGTGGGTGGCAGAATTACTGCTGTAGGCCCAGTAGTAGCATTTACACGAGCAGCCTTGGTATACTTAACTATCAAGATTAACCTTTTAATTATAAAGAAACAATGACCATTACAGTTTAAAAAAAGGGAGTAATTGCACTTAACGACTGATCATGAAGTGGTGAAGTGTCAAAAACACGTATTTTGGTGAAAGTATGTCATAAAAAGATGTACAATAGAGGTAAAAATGGTTAGGTAACCTAAGCAAAATAAAGGGCTAGTACAACACCATAGTATCAAAGATATAAATCCAGCAATTATTATGAATTAAATGTATGCTAGTCAGAGGAGGCAAAAGTTTAGTAGGCCAACTAGAGCACAGAAAAAAGAACTATGTGCCAAATGAGGAAACAATACATTTTAAGCCTGGGGAGGATTAAAAGGAAGCAAATATGATGACTTAGAGAGAGTACGAATGTTGAAACACAAAGCACGTGGCGTAGCACAAAAATGCAACATACATATTTATGAATGTACAATATGTAAGAAAACAGGCCTGGGAAGGCCATTTGAGCGAGTAATAAATATTAAGAATCATGGGAGAAAAAAAAAGGAAAATAGAGCTGGGAAGGCCATGTGAAGCAGTAAAAAACATAATACTAATATGAATGCATAAATTGGAACAATACAGGCTAAAACACGGGGCACAGTTCAAACATGACATAGAAATTCGATGAAACACAATTTAGTTACCAAAGGCGTAGGACGGCCCTGTGAGGCAGAAGGAAATATTATGATTAACCATATATGAACAATATGAATGGAGATCTGGGAAGGCCACGTGAGGTAGCAATAAATATAAAAAGTTAGAGGACGATTTGGAGGGAACAAATACGATGAAGCAGAGAGCATGTGCCTCACAAAAGTAAAGTAAAACGGCTGACAAGGGCACGTGACGGACAAAAAACAAATAATACTAATATGAATGCACAAATTGGACCAATACAGGCTAAAACACGGGGCACAATTCAAAAATAGGACACAGAAATTCATGCACGCACAATTTATTTAACCACTGATGATGCCGTCGTCCGCTGAACGTTCGGAGCAGTACCTGGCTGGTGCTGCAAACGCTCAACGTCCGACGGGGCATAGCCCACTGTTCAGAACCCGCACACTGCGCCAGAAGAACGGTCACAATAAATGGGTTAATTATGATAAACGATATATGATCAATAAGAATAGAGGCCTGGGAAGGCCATGTGAGGTAGCAATAAACATAAAAAGTCACGGGACGAGTAGGAGGGAGCAAATACAGTGAAGTACAAAGCAAATTGAGCACAAAACTTAAGCAAAACAGAGCTGAGAAAGGTACATGACCCAGTCAAAAAATAATTTTATTATGAACGCACAATTTATAAGAATGCAGGCCAAACCACGTGACACTTGAAAAATGCGATACAGAAATTCATGTATGCACAATTTATGTAGAAAAGGCCTAGGACGCCTCCGTGATGCAGAAGGATATATATTAAGATAAATCATATATGAGAAATAATAATAGAGGCCTGGGAAGGCCACGTGATGCAGTAATAAATATTAAAAGTGACGGAAGGATTAGGAGGGAGGAAATACAATGAAGTACAAAATATGTGTTGCAGGAAACTAAAGGAAAACAGAGTTTGGAGGGTCACGTGACAGTATAAAAACAATATTATGATGCAGGTACAATTTATAGCGGAGGCGGATGCTAACGGCTTCTCCTACCTTTGCTTCTGTTCTCTCTTGTCTTGTCTAAAAAGGCTGGGGCTTTGGCTGGGCCTGGGTGGGTGGGCGTTGGCGACGCTGACACTGCGGCTATCGTGGCCTCGCTGGACGGCAGCAGCAGTGACACCACGTCGAGTATCGTGAGTCCTTCTGCTCTTGAGCAAACAATTCGTAGTACAATCGACGACGATGAGAGTCTATCTGTCACCGCAGTGCAGGCAAAAGAGAGCATGCTTACATTAGTTTCCACTTTATATGGGAACCGTGAGGGTTGACCAAACTAAGTCCCGGGCCGTCATTCGTCATTCGTTGCGTTTTCACCGTCTAGAAGAATGACGGCCTTGGGGGACCTCCTATTAGCTAATGTATTGATTTCCAGGCTTAGTAATAGCAAGAAAGCTACGTGGTGATACCTAGGAAAGTGTGGGCGGGCGTGTACCGCACATGTGCAAGGGTGAGTGTGTGGACCAATAATTTACAACAGATAGAGACATGGGCAGGATTTTCATGCGCACAGAGGCAGGGTCAGAATGGGATCTCCAATGAGTGACCACTTGTAACAATTCTCGTAGCGCGCCTTGTGCTCTAATTTGACAGTGAGAAAGTGATTGCATCATAGTTTGTACTGGTAATTATTCTCAGCGCGTACTTTCGCATACGCTACGAATACGTTTGGACGTTAGGCGTCGCATCAAAGTTTCTGTGTGACATCATGTACGGCGCCTCCTACACGAAAGGCGGGAATGTTTTTAATTGTTTAAAAAGATATACTTACATATATTTAATTAACATACTAATAGAGTACATTATCTAGAGTACTTATGAAAATAGTTTTTTAAAAGTTTGGACAATCGTATATTACTTTTAAAAGTGATTATAGAAATTGCGGTGGAACGTCATGCTTACTCGCTTCGTAAGAGCAAATGAAGGTCAGCGTAAGCGTACGAAAACCATGTGACTTTAAAAGAAGAGATTTGATTGGTTCATAATAGTTGCTATTGCAAATGTTGAAAGTTCTGTCCCATTTTAATAATTTAGTTTGACTTTCTAAGAAGAAGCATTTCTTCTGAGAATCCAGTACAATAGAAGGAAAACCACCATAATATCAGCAATGGCCACATATTCCAGCCATTCTTTAGATGGAGATTTCATTCCTGAAGAACCTCCAAAGAAGAGGAAAGAAGCTGTAATTTGGAAGTTTTTTACTTTTCCAGAAAGGCAAAAAAAGGTTAATGCTCCAAAAGTGACCTGTACAATTTGACAAACAACTCTATCTAGGGGTGATCCATATAAGAAATTCTCTTTTGGCACAGCAAATATGGTGCAACACGTGAACAACTTTGCTCGAGGTGTAAGACGGAGCTTGAAGGACAACCCACCTGCAAGTGCACCAAGTACATCAACTGCTGCACCAGCATTTCCAGCAAGCAGTCCACACCCACATATTGATCCTGATTTTGCTGATGTTAAAATGTTATACATTTATTGCGATAAACTTTTGTGTTATGGGGAACAGTTTATTGACCTGATGAAACGCAGGATGCAGGAGCATCGCTGTCTTTGACATTAGATTTTTTTTTTCTTTTGTTCGTGTTGGATACTTTGTGTGTTCCAATTCAATTCTTTTGGGTTAAAAAAACTTGTTGAAAACCCCCCCAAAAAATTAAAAACTAAAAACAGAAAAGAACAGTTCTTTTTAGAACTACCTTCACTGGTCAAAAAAAGAACTATATTTCTATGTGTGTCTAAAAGTTTGTCAGAATGAATGTAAAGTTTATAAGTGAATGGATGAATACATTACTAGTGTATGGTGAATGTGAACGTGCAGAACTATAAGGAAGTGCCACAGTATAAGGAGAGTGTAACGTCAAAGCGTATCCATAACGTGTGCGCTCGTACGCACAATGGTTTTGTATGAGTGAAATGTTCAGCTAACTATAACTGGTGTGAAACCTATGGTTTTTTCAGTGAATATCAAAGGTTTTTTAAATGCTAATTCCTAACTATAACGAGTGTTAAACCTATGGTTTTTTTCAGTGAATTTCAAAGGTTTTTTAAAAGCTAATTCCCAACTATAACGAGTTTGTAACCTATGGTTTTTAAAGTAAATTATTACGTTTTTAATAGCTATTTTTTATTGCTATCAATTATTATAATTTATATTGATTTTTTTAAATAATGTATATTTTTCAAACATTAATTATTCAATGTATTTTTCCTGTTTTTTAAAAAATCTTTTTACTCTGGAGCGCTCAGGGTACGCGCACCCGTAAACGCACCCGTAAACGTAGCGTTAGCGCTATTCCCGCGAGCGGAAAAAAATATAAGTATGTATTTAAAGTAAATAATAATGCAAGACATTCAGTGGCATACTCATAAAATTTGTATTTTTGATTTTAAATAACCGTATTTTAACTTTAAACGCATGTCTGAAAATCTAGCAAAACGTCATCAGACGCGCCGCGTAAGTGCCCCTGGAAGCGCCTACGTATGTGCCGCGTAAGCGCCCCCAGAAGCGCTCCGGAGCTCGTAGCGTAAGCGTGTCAAGTCATGTGACCTTAAAATAACACTTTTCATTGGTTCATATCAGTTGTTTTCCACAAATATTGAAAGTCCCCACCCATATCCCTCACTGCAATTGCTAAGAGAACACCTCTTGCCTGCTTCTGCAACTAATTTTGGAGAGATGGCTGATTTTCAGAATACTTCCTCTGATTCTGAAGATGATTTTCTGCCTGAGGATCCTCCTACCAAGAGAGTAAAAGAACACTTCATTTGGAAGTTTTTTACCATCCCGAAGGACAAAAAAAGGTGAATGCACCAAAGATGTGCTGCAAAATTTGTGGCACCACTTTATCACTTGGCAATCCAAATAAAAAATATAGTTTTGGAAATGCAACTTTAATTAGGCATGTGCACAGAAGACACCCGAACAACTTTTCCCGGGAGAGTGTCAGGGACCTGGCACGTAATGCACCGAGAGATGGGGCCAGCACCTCGACTGGTGGAACAACAGCTTCGGGAAGACAAGGTGGAAGAATGATCCCGAATGTGCAGCCGGTCTTTGCACGCATCAAAATTGTATGCATGGACTGCGATGAACTACTCTGTTATGGGGAGCAGAGTATTGAACTGATTGCACGTAAGAGAGAGGAACACCGCTGCCCTCCCCATCCCTAATTTTTCCCCTTTTTTTTGCTCCTGTTGAGCCGTTTTGGAATCCCTAGTTTTGTTTTTCCCCTGAAAAAAAATACAAAAAAAATATAAAATCGTTATAAAAAAGTATAAAACAAAATTAGAAAAAAGAAGAAAAAAAAAGTTCTTTTCAGAACTAACTCCAATTCTCCAAAAAGAGCTATATTCTTTACATATTTTGCAATTCTTTATTTCAGAGAATGTGTACTGAATAAATGAATGAATGAAATGAGTGAATGAAGGGGAGAAAGTGACAGAGGGAACAAGTGACAGAAGAGGAGTGAGAGAAGGTGAGTTGTAAACAAGAGTGAGTCAAAGTGGAGTGAACGAAGGAGAGTGACAGGGAGTGACGGAAAGAAATGAGCCAAATTGAAAAAAGGGGATTGATATTGAGGGAAAGAGGGTGAGGGAGGATAAAGTAAGAGTAAGGCAAGGGGAGTGAAGGAGAAGGAAGGTGGAGTGAGTGAGAGTGAGTTGATGACAGTGAGGGTTTGAAGATGAGTGAGGGTGATTGAAGGGAAGTGAGAGTGAGGGGATAGAGGGAGTGAGGGTACGACAGAAGGAGTGAGAGGAGAGCAGTGAAGAAGTGAGAGGACAGAGGGAGTGTGAGAATGAGTGAGTGAAGTGGAGTAAGGTGAGTAAAGGAAGGGGAATGAGTGAATGAGCGAAGGAAGGGAAGAGAGGGGAAGGGAAGTGAAGAAGGGGGACTGAAAGAAAGTGAGTGTGGGAGGGGAGGGAGGGGAAGGGGAGTAAACATGGGGAATGAGGATAAGTGAGGGAAGCAGAGTAAGAGAACGGGGCAGTGGGAGGGTGAGAGAAGAGCAATGAGGTTGAGGAAAGAGTGGTGGATAAAGGCAAGTGAGCATGAGACAAGGGGAATGAGGGAGTGAGGGGACAGAGGGAATGAAGAAAAGAGGGAGAGAAGGGGACTGAGTGAGGGAGCAAAGAAAGGTAAGTGAGGGAGTGTGGGTGAGTTAAAGGAAGTGAACGTGACAGAAGAGGAGTTAGAGAGAGAGGGGACGGAGAGAGTGAGGCTAAGAGAGAGGGAGTGAGGAAAGGGGAGTGAAGAAGTGAGAGGGAGTGGGAGAACGAGTGAGTGAAGTGGAGTAAGGTGATAGAGGGAAGGGGAATGAGTGAGGGATCTAAGGAAGGAAAAAGAGTGGAAGAGAAGTAAAACAGGGGGACTGAAAAAAGTTGTGTGTGGAAGGGGAGTGAGGGAAAGGGGAGTAAACATGGGGAATGAGAATAAATGAGGGAAGTGGAGTAAAGGAACCGGAGTGAGGGAGGGTGAGAGAAGAGTAGTGAGGTTAAGGAAAAGAGTGATGAGAAACTACATTTTGTTTGTCAAACTTACCTTATAAGAAATGTACACTTAATTACATATTTTTACTAAATGTAATATCTGTGGAAGAGGAGAAAAAAAATAAGTTATAATTTTTATAATATATATTTCACAATACAAGAGACAAGGCAGGAGATTAAAAGTAAAAAAAGGGTACTAAGAGATAAAGTAGGAGTGAAGGACACAGAAAGGGAAACAAAGGAATGGTGAAGGACAGAGAGAGGGAAAAAGAAATAGAGGGAGAGCAAATTACTAAGAGGATAATGAGGTGGATAGATTCAGTGACAGAGAGGAAGAGAGGGAGAGAGAAATGACCTGAAGATGAGTAAGATACTAAAGGAATGTGAGTTAGCAAAACTAAAGTTAGGAAAGGGGAGTAAAGAAAGGGGAGCGAGTGACAGGGAAGCAGAAGGGAGTGAAGGTGGATTTATGACAATGAGAGATGGAAGGTGAGTGAGGGTGAATGTAGGGGCGTAAGACAGTGAGGGGACAATGGGAGTGAGGGTAACAGAGAGGGAGTGAGGGAAAAGGAGTGAGAGTATGAGAGAACAGAGGGAGTGAGAGAAGGAGTGAGTAAAGGGGAGTAAGGTGAGTGAGGAAAGGGGAATGACTGAGGGAGCAAAGGAAGGAAAGAAGGGAAAGGGGAGTGAAGCAGAGGAACTGGGAAAAGGTGAGTGTGTGAGGAGAGAAAGGGGAAGGGGAGTTAAGGATGATGAATGAGGATAAGTGAGGGAACCAAAGTAAGGGAACGGGGGTGAAGGAGACTGAGAGAAGGGCAGTGAGGTTGAGGAACGAGGGATGATAGAGGGAGGATAAAGGCGAGTGATACTAAGACAAGGGGAGTGAGGGAGTGAGGACATAGAGGTAGAGAAGGAAATAGTGAGAGAAAAGGAATGAGTAAGGGAGCAAAGAAAGGTAAGTTAGGGAGTGTGGGTGAGTTATAGGGAGTGAGCGTGATGGAAGAGGAGTGAGAGAGTGAGAGGACCGAGAGAGTGAGGCAAAGAGTGAGAGAGTGAGGGAAGAGGAGTGAGGATGTGAGAGGGCAGAAGGAGTGAAAGCAGGAGTGAGTGAAGTGGAGTAAGGTGAGTAAGGGAAGGGATTTAGTGAGGGAGCAAAGAAAGGAAAGAAGGGGAAGGGGAGTGAAGTAGAGTGAGTGACAGCTGGAAAGTGGTGGATGGGAGAGATGGAAAGGGCAGTGAAGGAATTGGGAATAAGGATAAGTGAGGGAAGTGGAATAAGGGAAGGGAGGTGAGGAAGAGTGAGAGAAGGGCAGTGAGGGTGAGTTAAGAGGAGTGATAGAGGGTGGAAAAAGGTGAGTGAGCGTAAGACAAGGGGAGAATAATATATATTTGATAATACAAAATACAAAATATTTTGTACAACATGTTATATGGTTTATTTTTGCTGTTCTCAGAATATATTGTATTTCACTTAAAACATTGACTTCAATACTACTCATCATATGACAGCAGGCAAAAAAAAAAACAATCAAAATGATTGAGCTTAAAAAACCCATACAACGTTTCAATAAATAATGTAAAATTTAGAAAAAACATATCTTAACTCACTTTTGATCCACATACTTTTCCACGAGGCCAAATAGTATATGGAAAGTCATTTTCTTTGGAAATTACTCAATAGTATTCTTAATCTTCCATTTACCTGAGTTTCTGAAAGAAAAGCTCCAACATCTTTTACATTAAAATACAATAGTTATATTTCCACCTCTGGCTTACTTATGATTAATATTTCCTATACTACTCACATCACACACCATGTGATACACTTACACTACCTCTATGACAACTACAGGTTTTTTATTATCTTGATCACTCTCACTCGCAAAGTAATTTTGAACAGCAAACTAAGTTTTATTAACTGCTCCAATCTTCATAGGCCAAGTACCTTTCCTAAAATTTTGGTTGTAAGAACATTAGGTAAGAATTTTGTAAGTCAGAAGGCAAACGTTGTTTTAAAGTCAATTGAGTATCATTACAATTACTCCAGCCTTTTTGACATTTTAAATAAGCTGTGTAGTGTCCTGATGTTGTCGAAGGACCATCGTGGTAAATAATTGCTGCAGTTGCAAAGGTTCTTCCTGAAATTGATAATTGAGAAGCCACAAAATGTTTAATTAAAGTTGTCAATTTAGTTCCATCAGGTCTACATCGTTGGAACATTAAAATTACATACTGTCCATATCTTTGTATAAATAATGTTGATAGCATTGCAGATTTACATTGAGTACAGACCAAGTTTTGATTTGCTTCTCTAACTAGATTATTAAAAGACACTGATTTGCAGTCTGGTAAAGTCAAATATATAAATCTTTCAGTGTCTATTGTAGTAGTACTTGAAAAGGAACAATTGTCGCAGTTATGCTGCCATTTATGAAAAAGGCCAAAAAGATTTTCTACATCTACAACTTCATCAAAGTCAAGACATAGAGACAGCCGAAACTATGTTCACTCAGTGGCTGCGCCAAGCCGCACACTGTCATGCCCCCTGATTAGTTTTAGTAGATCTCGAGGGAACGATGCTCATAAATGGTTCACCTCAGACCTAAAGAAACTAAAGCTCGAAATCAGACAAAAAGAAAGAAAGTGGAGAGCGAACTATTTACCACTTGATAGGGTAATTTACTGTTCTGCTAGAAAGGCGTACCAAAAGGTTCTGCTTCAACACAAAACTGAACATTTCTCTGCAAAAATCCTGACTTCAGTGAACAGATCTAAAGAAATATTCAGCATTGTAAACAACTTGTGCAATGACGACAGGACAGTTCCCCCCACAGTTCCCACACAGAAAGTCTGTGATTCATTGAACCAATTTTTCAGTGAAAAAATCGCAAAAATAAAACAAAATATAACTAGCTCTCCTACCCCTACCCCTTTAGATGATATTTTTTACAATCCTTCGACACTATGCACTTTTCCTATTATTGATCAAAAAATGTTTGTTGAACTCCTCCCACGAGTCAAATCGGGGTCGCCCGACGACATTTGTCCGCCTTACATTTTTGAGGAAATAGGACGCACCATTCCCCAGAGCATCCTTCCTTTACTTAATGAATCTCTTAAGGTCTCTAGTAGTTTTAAACATGCACTACTGATCCCGTTGATTAAGAAAACGGGCATTGATCCACTGGACCTAACTAACTATAGGCCTATTTCTCTTCAACCCTACCTATCAAAAATTTTGGAGGCCCATGTCACCAACTGTCTCTCCAATTTTTATTTTATTGAATCTACTGAATATCTAGAATTCAATCAAGCAGGGTTCCGTCCCTGCCACTCGACAGAGACAGTTATACTTGCAGTGCAGAATACTTTAAGAACCAATGCTGATAACAACTTGCATCAGGCTCTGGTGCTCCTTGATTTGTCGGCGGCGTTCGACACGGTTGACTATTCCATCTTGGCCGACCGTGTCGAACAGGCCGGCCTCAGGGGCCCTGCCTTGAGCTGGCTGCAGTCTGCAGTCCTTTATATCTGAACGCACTCAATCTGTGAGGTTAGGTATGTTCACAGCCCACAAAATCAGTACCTCTTGTTGAGTTCCGCAGGGCTCTTCCCTGGCCCTATATTATTTAATTTGTATCTGTGCCCTTTGTTGTATTCTTTGAAAAATCACAATGTCACGATTTACAACTACGCAGATGATTTACAACTTATTTTTTCCCTGAGCTCTCCTGATGCAGTTGTAGAATTCCAAGCCACTATGACCCACATCCAAAGCTGGATGACTTTGAACCATCTTAAGCTCAACCCGGGCAAGACAGAACTTGTCTTGCCCGGGAAAAGCGAAATCAGCTGGGGCCCTCATTTTTGGCCCTTGGACTTGGGAAATCCCCCCGGCAAATCTCACTCCGTCAAGAGTCTGGGGGTAACCATCAGAGAGGATCTCTCACTGAAAAGCCAGATCGGAACGGTAGTCTCTTCTGGACTTTTCCAGTTGAGAAAGATAAGGAAAATCACCCATTTTTTAACCCACTCGGCTCTGATTCAGGCAGTCATCGCTTTGGTTTTATCCCGCCTTGATTTTTCGAACAGTCTTTATCTGGGTCTTCCAGTTGGTCAGCTTAAAAGATTGCAGTATCTGCAGAATCAGACAGCCAGGCTTATTTATAAGCAACCTAAGTGGCAGTCCATCAGACCAGGCTTAGAAGAACTACACTGGCTGCCTGTGGCGCAGAGAGCCGCATTCAAGGCCGGATGTATTATTTTTAAAGCTTTGCAAAATAAGGGCCAGAAATTTATAAGGCAGCTGATATGCAAATATATCCCTTCACGCAGCCTTCGTTCAGCTCATTCGCTGTATTTCCTCGTTCAACATTTGCAGATAATTTGAAAAAACAGGACTTTCTGTGGTATGCTTGGTTGCATTGAACGAATCTTCATAAGTAAGAAAATCTCCAAGTAGTTCCCCTTCTGTATGCCATGGCTTAAAGAGTTGCAAAAGAGCTAAATAGTAAAATTCCCTTTTGTCCTGAGATTCACAACTCAATATTCGATGATTAATCAAATGGCCTTTTCTTTGTTTCACCAGACAGCCTTCACATCCAATTACAGCATATACCTTTATTGATATCTTCTGTGATGTTCCTCTTAAAAGTATAGGTTTGTAGAACTTCATAAAGACACACGTTCTCAAGATGACTACTTCTATTTGGATAGTATGTATCCAACATGTTTGTCATCAAAATATCTGTACTGTTTGGTTCTTTCTCCGCCAAATACTTTTGGTACCCCAGTATAAGAAAAAGCGTCAGGGGCGGAGGCAGCTTTCACTACCTTGCAGCCTCCCTCTGGAACTCCTTGCCACAATCCCTGCGACAAACTGAAAACCTTCTTTCTTTTAGACATGCTTTCAAGACCTGGCTTTTTAAACAGGCATACTCTAAATAGATGACTGCCGAAAATGCCTTGCTGTGTTATGTCTTCAAACCCACTGTTCAATAGCGCCATGAAGCCCATGGGCGTTCGTGCGCTGAATAAATAAACAATTAACATAAAATAACATCTTGCAATACAACAAGCATATACATTAGAAATTCATGACAATCTTGCTGAATATTCTGTGAAAATTGATTTAGACCAGAACATATTTCTAAAACATTTCGAATTTCAGAAACACTTTGTATTTTTGTTCTATCACTGCTACATTTCTCAAACACAGAATTCAACAAACAACAAAATCTTTGATCCCAATTTTCAACAATCTGTTCTTGTACAGTTTGGAGAAAAAAAACAACATTAACCACTACATTAGCATAGCAGTTGACACCAGAACTGTTTTCAAACTGAAATACAACAACATCTTTAACTGAATACATTTCGTTTCTGCTTACAATCACTGGTTCATCTACTTTTTTTCTTTTTGCTACAACTTAATTACAATTTTTCTCATTTCTTCTTTTTCGGGCTCCCACACGCTTTTCAAATAGAGGATATTGAGGTAAATTTGGAGCATACTCTCTTCTTAACCTCCTATATTCTTTTACACAATTTAGATCTGCACTATTCTTTGTCTCATCAAAATCAATCAAGTACAATCCAGATAAAGTTCTGACTCGAGATAAAGCAACATATGCCATACCCTCCTTGAACACAGAACTTCCAATATTCACCAAAGCACTATCTACACTTAAACCTTGAGATTTATGAATAGTCACTGCATGTGCCAAAGAAACAGGAAACTGTTTTCGGCGGACACGAGCAAAAATCGAGCAGAACAATGACTGATTTGTTGTACTTCTTCAATACCATCAAATTTAATTTTTATAAATT
The DNA here is from genome assembly GCF_964261635.1 of Lissotriton helveticus. NCBI lineage: Eukaryota > Metazoa > Chordata > Amphibia > Caudata > Salamandridae > Lissotriton > Lissotriton helveticus. Next base: position 57,259,597 of record NC_136059.1, read on the forward strand.
CAATTCCATCTTTATTTGGGTAATTCAGAAAATCAACAACATGACCCATTGCTCCATTTACTAAACCTCATTCCACATGTAAATTACGACTTAAAATTATACGACAATTTAAAGATGCATACAGAGTTTTTCAAAACCAGCAGTTTTAGATATTGTCTTCTCTAAAGAATCCAATTTTGATTTCAACTTTTCTGACAAAATAATAGTTGCTCCTTCATGCTCTATTTTATCAATAGCTTCCAGTTTCACAATCTCTTGATTTTCTAACTTTAACATCTTGTTGTTGAAGATTGAACATTCTTGCAGAGTTGGCATCAAGCATATGACTGATTTGTTATTTGGAATTTTCTTAAAAATATTCTCTGGGAGAATGTTTTCGTTTGGAAACAAATTTGAAATTAATCGTGCATGTAAAGATTCTTGCCATGCTCAGTTAGTTTTCCAATTCTTACATCTTGTAGAATATTTTTGTAATCTTCATCCTTTGCCTGTCGCATATTTTGAAGCAGTTCTGCATATTTGAAATTTAACCATATGTTAACATTTCCAATGCTTCCTAAGCACTTCCTGGTATCTTCATGTGTAAGCATTTTAAACACTGGTTGTCCTTTCACTGGAATTAGCTGCAGTAGATCTCCAAAAAACAATGATGTGTTTGCCTCCAAATAGCACATCATACTCTGTTTGAAGAATTTCTTGCATTCTTAAATGCACAAAAGCAAGCATTACATTTGATACCATGCTTACCTCATCAAAGATAGGAAGTTTCATTTTCTTTAGGACTCTTGAAACTTCACAACAAGCTTCTCCAGATAGCTTGTGGTATTGTAATTTATCACCATGGCAGCATCAATAAACGATGTAAAGTAATCCCTTTAATGTTATGTGATGCCAACCCAACAACACAAGACAGCGATGACTCAGTTGCTTTCTGCAGATAAGTTGCAATTGCTTTAATCAGAAAACTTTTTCCAGTTCCTGCTTCTCCACTCACGTACAGTCGGACAGGTATACATGATGTACATGAGCACTCTTTTTTCTCATGACATAAACCATGCTCAATCTGTTCTGTGACTTCGTCATATATTTGTCTCTGCTCAACGTTTAGTTCTTTTTCCAAATCTTCTAAGTTAACTACATCCTCCTGAGCTTGTTCCATGGCTCTTTCCACTTCATCCATGGCAGTGGCAGCTTCATTTGTATAATTGGTCCTCCTAGTGGATCCTGACTCAATGAAGCAGAACTCTGACTGTCTTGAGAACTGTCTCTAGCAATCTCTGCTGCAATTGTAGCTTCTTGCTGTATATCCTCGTTCAACATTTGCAGATAATTTGAAAAAACAGGACATTCTATGGTATCCTTGGTTGCATTGAACAAATCTTCATAAGTAAGAAAATCTCCAAGTAGTTCCCCTTCTGTATGCCATGGCTTAAAGAGTTGCAAAAGAGCTAAATAGTAAAATTCCCTTTTGTCCTGAGATTCACAACTCAATATTCGATGATTAATCAAATGGCCTTTTCTTTGTTTCACCAGACAGCCTTCACATCCAATTACAGCATATACCTTTATTGATATCTTCTGTGATGTTCCTCTTAAAAGTATAGGTTTGTAGAACTTCATAAAGACACACGTTCTCAAGATGACTACTTCTATTTGGATAGTATGTATCCAACATGTTTGTCATCAAAATATCTGTACTGTTTGGTTCTTTCTCCGCCAAATACTCAATTTCTTGTACAGATTTCAAAACTCGGTTTCGTGTTGCAGCAAGACCTAGACTCACTCAAATGATTGTTCTAGATTTGGCATATAGACTTGCTGATGATAACCGATCAGAATATTCATATGCTCCAATTTCTCGATGCGACAACATCTTCAGACTGTAACTGTATAATTTCTTACTTAGACTATTTTCATGTGAAATTTCCTCCCACATTTCCTTTAGTTCCGTCTTTTCGGATTTTGTGATGTAAGACGTCACATATCGAGCCACAGCAATAGAGTTGTCAGCAACATATTGAATATCCATGTTAGCATTCCACATGGACAAAATGACTGGGTTGTAGTCATTTATGTATTTGGATTCTTCATTTCTTCTTAGGTTGTATGTATTTTTCGGTGATTTTCTTGTCACAGTATGTAGCAGAGAAGACATAAAATTGTTCACTCTTCCTTTCGATGTTACTGGACGTGGAAATGCAAAACGAAATTTTGTGTAGAATTTGTCCTTGGATTTGTATTTTCGATGACAGTATTTTAAAACAACGATGGGTTTGAAAGCGTAAAACTTGATGTCTTAAATTGTTTTCTTCTGTACTTTTCGGAACAGCACATGTAGAATACTGTTCAATGAAACTCGTCACTTTCTCATCTGAATCTGTTCCAAATTTGGGTGCATCTTTAATCCATAGCAGCATATGTATTTGAGGAGCACCTCTTGCTTGATACTCCTTTTGCCAAAAGAAATCCAAAACCTCTCCAAGCGGAGGATTTTTTATGTTTGTAATAAAAGACATCATAGCTTCAAACCTATGATTGAAATACCTGCATACATTAACTGGATCCAAAGAGCACAGTTTCGAATTTCAGAAACACTTTGTATTTTTGTTCTATCACTGCTACATTTCTCAAACACAGAATTCAACAAACAACAAAATCTTTGATCCCAATTTTCAACAATCTGTTCTTGTACAGTTTGGAGAAAAAAAACAACATTAACCACTACATTAGCATAGCAGTTGACACCAGAACTGTTTTCAAACTGAAATCCAACAACATCTTTAACTGAATACATTTCATTTCTGCTTACAATTACTGGTTCATCTACTTTTTTTCTTTTTGCTACAACTTAATTACAATTTTTCTCATTTCTTCTTTTTCGGCTCCCACACGCTTTTCAAATAGAGGATATTGAGGTAAATTTGGAGCATACTCTCTTCTTAACCTCCTATATTCTTTTACACAATTTAGATCTGCACTAATCTTTGTCTCATCAAAATCAATCAAGTACAATCCAGATAAAGTTCTGACTCGAGATAAAGCAACATATGCCATACCCTCCTTGAACACAGAACTTCCAATATTCACCAAAGCACTATCTACACTTAAACATTGAGATTTATGAATAGTCACTGCATGTGCCAAAGAAACAGGAAACTGTTTTCGGCAGACACGAGCAAAAATCGAGCAGAACAATGACTGATTTGTTGTACTTCTTCAATACCATCAAATTTAATTTTTATAAATTCAATTCCATCTTTATTTGGGTAATTCACAAAATCAACAACATGACCCATTGCTCCATTTACTAAACCTCATTCCACATGTAAATTACGACTTAAAATTATACGACAATTTAAAGATGCATACAGAGTTTTTCAAAACCAGCAGTTTTAGATATTGTCTTCTCTAAAGAATCCAATTTTGATTTCAACTTTTCTGACAAAATAATAGTTGCTCCTTCATGCTCTATTTTATCAATGGCTTCCAGTTTCACAATCTCTTGATTTTCTAACTTTAACATCTTGTTGTTGAAGATTGAACATTCTTGCAGAGTTGGCATCAAGCATATGACTGATTTGTTTTTTGGAATTTTCTTAAAAATATTCTCTGGGAGAAGGTTTTCGTTTGGAAACAAATTTGAAATTAATCGTGCATGTAAAGATTCTTGCCATGCTCAGTTAGTTTTCCAATTCTTACATCTTGTAGAATATTTTTGTAATCTTCATCCTTTGCCTGTCGCATATTTTGAAGCAGTTCTGCATATTTGAAATTTAACCATATGTTAACATTTCCAATGCTTCTTAAGCACTTCTTGGTATCTTCATGTGTAAGCATTTTAAACACTGGTTGTCCTTTCACTGGACTTAGCTGCAGTAGATCTCCAAAAAACAATGATGTGTTTGCCTCCAAATAGCACATCATACTCTGTTTGAAGAATTTCTTGCATTCTTAAATGCACAAAAGCAAGCATTACATTTGATACCATGCTTACCTCATCAAAGATAGGAAGTTTCATTTTCTTTAGGACTCTTGAAACTTCACAACAAGCTTCTCCAGATAGCATGTGGTATTGTAATTTATCACCATGCTCTACTGGCAGCATCAATAAACGATGTAAAGTAATCCCTTTAATGTTATGTGATGCCAACCCAACAACACAAGACAGCGATGACTCCGTTGCTTTCTGCAGATAAGTTGCAATTGCTTTAATCAGAAAACTTTTTCCAGTTCCTGCTTCGCACTCACGTACAGTCGGACAGGTATACATGATGTACATGAGCACTCTTTTTTCTCATGACATAAACCATGCTCAATCTGTTCTGTGACTTCGTCATATATTTGTCTCTGCTCAACGTTTAGTTCTTTTTCCAAATCTTCTAAGTTAACTACATCCTCCTGAGCTTGTTCCATGGCTCTTTCCACTTCATCCATGGCAGTGGCAGCTTCATTTGTATAATTGGTCCTCCTAGTGGATCCTGACTCAATGAAGCAGAACTCTGACTGTCTTGAGAACTGTCTCTAGCAATCTCTGCTGCAAATGTAGCTTCTTGCTGTATATCCTCGTTCAACATTTGCAGATAATTTGAAAAAACAGGACATTCTATGGTATCCTTGGTTGCATTGAACGAATCTTCATAAGTAAGAAAATCTCCAAGTAGTTCCCCTTCTGTATGCCATGGCTTAAAGAGTTGCAAAAGAGCTAAATAGTAAAATTCCCTTTTGTCCTGAGATTCACAACTCAATATTCGATGATTAATCAAATGGCCTTTTCTTTGTTTCACCAGACAGCCTTCACATCCAATTACAGCATATACCTTTATTGATATCTTCTGTGATGTTCCTCTTAAAAGTATAGGTTTGTAGAACTTCATAAAGACACACGTTCTCAAGATGACTACTTCTATTTGGATAGTATGTATCCAACATGTTTGTCATCAAAATATCTGTACTGTTTGGTTCTTTCTCCGCCAAATACTCAATTTCTTGTACAGATTTCAAAACTCGGTTTCGTGTTGCAGCAAGACCTAGACTCACTCAAATGATTGTTCTAGATTTGGCATATAGACTTGCTGATGATAACCGATCAGAATATTCATATGCTCCAATTTCTCGATGCGACAACATCTTCAGACTGTAACTGTATAATTTCTTACTTAGACTATTTTCATGTGAAATTTCCTCCCACATTTCCTTTAGTTCCGTCTTTTCTGATTTTGTGATGTAAGACGTCACATATCGAGCCACAGCAATAGAGTTGTCAGCAACATATTGAATATCCATGTTAGCATTCCACATGGACAAAATGACTGGGTTGTAGTCATTTATGTATTTGGATTCTTCATTTCTTCTTAGGTTGTATGTATTTTTTTCGGTGATTTTCTTGTCACAGTATGTAGCAGAGAAGACATAAAATTGTTCACTCTTCCTTTCGATGTTACTGGACGTGGAAATGCAAAACGAAATTTTGTGTAGAATTTGTCCTTGGATTTGTATTTTCGATGACAGTATTTTAAAACAACGATGGGTTTGAAAGCGTAAAACTTGATGTCTTAAATTGTTTTCTTCTGTACTTTTCGGAACAGCACATGTAGAATACTGTTCAATGAAACTCGTCACTTTCTCATCTGAATCTGTTCCAAATTTGGGTGCATCTTTAATCCATAGCAGCATATGTATTTGAGGAGCACCTCTTGCTTGATACTCCTTTCGCCAAAAGAAATCCAAAACCTCTCCAAGCGGAGGATTTTTTGTGTTTGTAATAAAAGACATCATAGCTTCAAACCTATGATTGAAATACCTGCATACATTAACTGGATCCAAAGAGCACAGTTCTCCAGGTGTCCTGTATTCAATATTTTCAATGTTTTTATTTGCCTCTCGTAGAAATTGAAGTAAGTCTTCCCAAACATACTCAGCACAGCTAAGAGTGAGGAACCATGTAGGAGTTCCTAAGTTTCTTAGCATACATTTCAATTCCCCATGACGACGGTACCAATACTCGTTAGTACCACGCTGACATGCCATGAGATTAATTAGCTGAGATTCCAAAACACTGTCTTGTAGTTTCACTTTATCTATAAAGTCCCTTGCCGAAACATTTTGTAGATGTACTCCACTTTTCAGTATATGCTTCACTGCATAAGAAAGTCCAGACAAGTCACTCTCAAACAATAGATGGAACAGATATGGAATGCATTGATGAAACCTTGGATCTTCTGCATATAATCTTAAAGTCCGGTATTCAGATGCAGGAATTTGAACAGGTCGGTCGTCATATCGTCCACCTTGACCTGTACGAAATAACTGTGGAAAACAACGAGCTTCGAAACTTTCTTCTCATACACTAAAGGGACTTTCTTTTGCTTCTTTCATTTGAAACAAGTCAATAGCATTCCCCATTACTTCTTTGGAATGCAATGGATGAACACTATAATTTTCATAAATTTCTTCACTTCTAGAGACATCAACTTTTTCAATTTGCCCAGCTGAGAAATCACTGTCCTCTTCTACAGTTGTTTCCTCTTCTCCAACATATACATTTTTGTAGTAGTGATTATTTTTTACCAAATACAACGTTGCCTTTTTGACTTTCCTAACATCCACTAATTCTTGCCAGATTGTTTTACTCTTTGTTGGAACACCATTAACTAGAATAACCAGAGGTTCCTCTTCTACTTTTTCTACACCAATTGCATCAATATGTTTCTTAAAATCTAGAGGCAAATAAACAACTCTTCTCTTTAATCCTCTCCGTAAATCTGAAGGAGGCAATTTCCCTGTCTTAGGCTCCATGCGAACAATAGCCTGAAAAGGATGCACACATTGAATCAGAATAGACTCATATGTATTTAAATCCATCAATTCAGAAGGAATGTCTACCAACTCCAGATTATTAGGAACAGCTCTAGCAGGCATTCTGTTTTCATTTAATTTATTATAACAATATTTACAAATACTTTGATCATAACCCAAATCAAAACAATTTTCTACCAACAAATAAGTTGCAAAATCCTTCCACTCACCATTATTTTCCATTTCACTTTTTACATATAAATCAACTGATCTAGTCTAATTCTTAAAATGCGTTTGTCGACAACACACACAAGTAAAATTAGGCCTTTCACTTGAATTGACCTATTGAATGACTGCACAATATGCTTCTTAATCTTCCCCATAGTGCATACAGCAGTCTATCTTTATTAAATGAATCATACATGAGATAACACACAGGCACACAATGAGGTGAGACAGAGGCACAGAGTACCGTTTAAGCTAAGAGAGACAAACTGTCAGCAGACACAGGTAACATTATTGAAAAATGTGAGAATGTAATTCCTTATTTCACACAGACACTCAGTGTGATCCTTGACCAAAATTAAAAAGCCAGACATTTTAGCAGAAAACATTTTCCATAGTAAATCGTTTTTGACACAGAGTACAGCCCATTTAAAGGACCACTACAAAACAAGGCAGAAACCTAACTCATTTCCAAACCACATTTCCAATATGCACCATTAAATTTGTTAACAGCATTACAAAAAACATGACACACAATGCAAGAATAAAGAAGCACAATATTCTTCTTAATCTTCCACATACTGCATACAGCAGTCTATCTTCATTAAATTATTCATATATGAGATAAAACACAGGCACAGAGTAAGGTGAGACACAAGCACAGACTACCCTTTAAGCTAAGAGAGGCAAACTGTCAGCAGACACAGGTGACATTATTGAAAACTGTGAGAATGTAATTCCCTATTTCACACAGACACTCAGTGTGATCCTTGACCAAAATTTAAAAGCCAGATATTTTACCAGAAACATTTTCCATAGTAAATCGTTTTTGACAAAGAGCACAGCCCATTTAAATAACCACTACAAAACAAGGCAGAAACCTAACTCATTTCCAAAATACATTTCCAATATGCACCATTAAATTTTTTAGCAGCAGTACAAAAAACATGACACACAATGCAAGAAAAAAGAAGCACAATATGCTTCTTAATCTTCCCCATAGTGCATACAGCAGTCTATCTTTATTAAAATAACCATTACTCACCTTTAAAAATGCTTTGGAAGATTTAGAACAGTGTCAGTCACACACACCAGATTTTCTTAAGCAGAATCTCTGAAACGCACCTGAAGCACTGCAACCACAAATGGCCCTGATTCCTTGTAATTCTTCAGAGATATCCCTGGACTTAACCAATTAAAATTCTTCCCACACTATTTCAAATCCAAACTAACATTTTAATTGGTTCTACATTTCAACACTTTCAAACTCACATAATATTCACCCATCCCCCCAGTGCTCATTCACCCTGTTACCATGGTAACTCCCACCTAACTCAGCACACAGTTGAAAAGTTCATCATACTATGTTGCAAAAGAATCCAGCAAGGGTGTTTGACCTCTCAATGTAGTAGCTAATAATGTGCAATGTTTCTTTCAATGACTTTTTCCCAACCATTAAAATTACTTCCTTCAAAAAACAAAAGCATGCACCCTAATTTTCAGTGGTGAATTTTAAGAAACCAACACTCATTTCTTGTTTTTCATGTGCACTGAATCTCAACCACTTTTTTTTCATAACTCCTACAACTCATCTGAATACAAGCACATCTACCTTCAAGATGCCAAAAGTCTGGATTGTGGGTCAAAACTTTGTTCACTGGAGTGAAAAATATGCAAGTAACAGAGGCATTTCCAACCTTGATTTACCAAATGTGGACATTATGTGGATTAGACAGAGAGGATTTAGAAGTCACCAATTGATACCATTGGTAAAATCCTTGATGCATCTACCACACCCTGACCTCATAATTGTGCACTGTGGTGGCAATGACCTGGGCACTTTGACTGGGGTAGGTCTGGAAATGCTTTTAAAGGACATCTTTGGGCAATTGATGTCACTTTTTCCAAAAACTGCCTTGGTATTTTCTAATATATGCCAAAGGCAAAAATGGAACTGGTCCAACCAATTTTGTCCACAGATTGAGAAAGCAAGTAATCATGTGAATAAAGCTGTTTCTGCTTTCCTCAGAGACTATGGTATGGGTTCCATATACCACAACAACTTCCGTTACAACATGCAAGGCATCTATAGGAGAGATGGTGTACATTTTACAGATGAGGGGAATAGAGTCTTCCTCTTGAATTTGAGACTCTGCATCGGTACCTACTTGTAGGTACAAAAAAATCCCACATAACACAACAGCTCTTTTCAGAGCTACCCTACCTCTAAACACTCTAAATTAAATTTTTTTACTCTACTTTTTTACATTGTTTTTCCCCGTGGTGCGCTCAGGTTGCGCGTACCGGGAAGCGTACATGGGAACGCACCCAGCGCTTACCCCGTGAAAATTTCTAAATAAAAAATAGGTTTTTTGCCCTTCAGGGCCCTTCTAGGCCCCCCTCAGAAAACCTAGGGGGTCAGTGGGTATCTACCCTGCCCCCTTTTAATCATTTCCCCCTTTTTATTTTTCAGCTCTTGTGTCTCGATTCTACCGAGACACAAGATGGCGGACTCTCCGGACTGTTTAGAATGCTGACAAACACTCGAGATCCAATCAGCTTTCCGCTCGCGCACTTCCGTAGTGCGCCGGGTGCGCTCCCCGGTACGCATACCAGTAAGCGCTGGAAGCGGGCATATAGATATATAAGTGTTTTTGAAGTTAATTTTCGTAAAAACCACTGGAGTAATTTTCACCAAATATAGAAAAGGCACTTCTGCATACCAGTCCCTATAATTTTGCAAAGTTTGGTGTAATTCCGTTCAGCGGTTCGGGCTGTAGCCTTGTCTATTCGTCCTATGGAAATTAACATGGGGAAAACACGTTTTGGGACCACCCTTTTTTCTCGGCCCCCGCATCACAAATCCCCCCGAAACTTCCAGGGAAGAAGCGGAGCAGAGCTGGCCTAAATTTTGGAAAATTACACACAAATTCATCAACCGGCGGCAAAGTTATTCCCAATAGAATGTTGCGGATTTCCTATGGTAGCTAGGTCCTAACTTTAACTATCTACTGGTGACCGCCAGTAGGTTATGTATTAGAACACTAAATTGTGGCATGCTTAAGCCTCTTGGGGCGGCGGGCACTCGGCGGGGTCGCCAACCCCTTAATATAAAGAATCCTCCTGATACACACAATCCTTCATCAGAGATAAAGAACCAGAGCCGATGCCCAAATAGTGTTCAGTGCGAACATTTATTGGCACACAAGAAAGAACACCCTACGCGTTTCGAAGTTCTTGCACTTCTTGCTCACGGGTGAGGTGGAATTCGCGGCCATTCTTTTTAAAGATACAGTGTATGTAGTTAAGTGCACGTGATCAATAAACATAGAAAAGTTATATTGTTGCCAGTCTTGTCCGTGTCGAAATAATAGATTTATTCACGGATGTAATAAATGCTTCAATTTTTAAACAAAACATTATCAAATTATATCAAATTAAATTAAATGACCATGTAACACTTCGTTAATAAAATAATTGAAATATAACAGCTAACCAAAGTATAGCAGGCATTTTAAGACTCCTTGAATTAAGCCCAAGTGGGCAAATAAAATGGATCAGTTGATTAACGAATAACAGATTACATTAGTAATTTGACATAATATTTTTATCCGGGTGCATCTACATATTGCACTAATAGTCATGCTTCTTGTGAGTATAGCCCTAGTGGGCCAAACCCTTCCGCTCTGCACGGGACATCCTCGTTTGTTACCTGAAAATCAAAAGGACAAGAAGGCAATATTTACTGTCAATCTATATTATATATATATTAATATATATATATATATTCACTGAAAAAACCATAGGTTATAGACCATATATAGTTAGGAATTAGCATTTACAAAACCTTGAAAATGCACTGAAAAAACCATAGGTTATAGACCATATATAGTTAGGAATTAGCATTTACAAAACCTTATTTTACTCACACAAAACCATTGAAATTCCATATATAGTTAGTTGAACTAACTATATATCGCGCACCCGCAATCCACTGCTGATGATGTCACATATTACATCATTCATGACATGGTCAGTGACATCACTGATGACATCTCAAATGACATCACTGATGACATGACTGATAACAACATCCAGTGATTTTTTGTTTCTGTAAAGTTTAAATATGTCTTACATATTGAAGATTGAGTGGATGTGTAAGTGTCTGGACGAAGGATTTAGTAGGTGCATGACTAACTGTATGAGTGAGTGATTAAATGTGTCTCACTGAGTGCATGGGTTAGTGACTAAACTGTCTTAATTTGTGCATCATTATGTCTGTTGTTCTGTAAACTGCTGCATGTGTTGATCAGTAGCTGTATGAGTAACTATATGGGTTATTGATTGATTGCCCAAGTATTTGTATGGGAGACTGAGTGTGTGTGTGGCTGGCTGGGAGGTGTGTGACTCTGTGCAGATCAATGTGTACTTGTATCAATGATTGTATAAGAAGGTAAGTATGTGTTAGTATATGTTTGAAAATGTAAGGTGCTCTATGTTTAACTGTATAGACAAGAAAATGGAAGTGTCATTGATTCTTTACATGACTGACTAGGTGAGTGAGTAACTCCATGGATGAGTGGCAGACTGTGACTGTCTGTATAGGTGTATGAGTGCATATGATAGTGTTGTAAAGATGAGTGATTGTATGTATGAATGATTGTATGGGTGAATGAGTGAAGGTGTGTGTAGACGTAGGAATCAGTGAGTGCGTATGTAGTAACTAGTATTGGTGTGTCAATGGTTTCAAAAATTATACTCTGTATTTAACACTGGGTGAAACAGAGGTTATATTAAAATGTGAGGAGATGCATTGTATTGTCACATGAATGATATCATCAGTGATGTGGTCATTGATGTCAAATGAGATGTCATCAGTGATGTCATCAGTGATGTCATTTGAGATGTCATCAGTGATGTCATCAGTGATGTCACTGACCATGTCATGAATGATGTAATATGTGACATCATCAGCAGTGGATTGCGGGTGCGCGATATATAGTTAGTGCAACTAACTATATATGGAATTTCAATGGTTTTGTGTGAGTAAAATAAGGTTTTGTAAATGCTAATTCCTAACTATATATGGTCTATAACCTATGGTTTTTTCAGTGAATTTTCAAGGTTTTGTAAATGCTAATTCCTAACTATATATGGTCTATAACCTATGGTTTTTTCAGTGAATTTCATTGGTTTTTTAACAGCTAATATCTGTAGCTGTAAAATGTATTCTTCTTTAAATCCAAAAATATATTTTATATGTTTATGAATAATTCTTTTTTTTAAATATTTTTTTTTCTTCGTTCCCGCTTCGCGAATCGGGAAGCTTCCCGTTAGCTGACCTTGATGCCGCGAAATAGACCGCGAGCCGGTAAACGTTTCTTTACCGCAACTGCCGCGTTAGAAAACAACATCGTGACGCCTCCCGTCCGCATGACGTTTCGCGTTGTCGCGTGATACGTCATATGACGTGCTACGTTAGCGAACTGGTACGCGAAGCGAGTCGCAAAGCGCAGGTTTCTGGAAGCAAACCGGGAGGCCCTGCAAAGCGCTTAACGTAAACACAGCAGGTCATGTGACTTGGTAATAACACTTTTCATTGGTTCATTTCACTTTTGGTTTCCTAATGATGTAAGACTAGGTCATATAATCTAAAATGAACACTTTTCATTGGTTGAGAACTCTTGTTTTTCCCAAATGATGAAAATCCCTCCTTCTTTCCTCACTCTGACTTTCATCATTGTGAGAGAAAGACCCTTTGTGATCACTGAGCAATGGCTTCTTTAGTAGCTTCAGCTGGTGCTTCCCCACCACCTCCACCACATCCAAGGAAGAGTGGACCACCTGCTCAAGTTATAATTCAACAAGAAGAGGAAGAAGAGGAACAGGACGACGAGCACGAAGAGAGGCAGTTTTTGCCTGAGCAGCCCAGGACGTCTCACCGGAAAGAAAACTTCATTTGGCAATTTTTTTAAATTCCCAAAGGTCAGAAAAAAGTAAATGCAAGATACGTAACTTGCCTTATATGTCAAGATAGACTGTCCAGAGGAACCGAGAAAAAATACAGTTTCGGAAACTACACAATGCATCGCCATATGACTAGGTGGCATCCGAACAACTACAGTGCTGCACAGTTTCGGAACGACCTAGATAATCTCCCTATTATGGCCAGAAGATGTGTTGTACCGGAAGTAACGGGACCAGAGGGCAGGGAGATGGTGCCAAATATACAAATGAAATTTGGTGAAGTAAAACACATCTGCGTATTTTGCGATGGATTCATTTCCTACGGAGAAAGAAGCATCACTCTGATCAACAGAGCTATTGACTATCATATACAAGTTTGTACGAAACGCCCAAAATAATAAATACTTCTTTTTTTGTTTTGTTGCTCCTGTTGAGCCCTTTACAATGAATCGTTTTCATTGCCCCCTCCAAGAAAAACCCAAAAAAATATAAAACTGTTCAGAAAAATTCAAAAAAAGTAAACAAATGTTCCGAAAAATAATAAAAAAAATATAAAACAACAAAAACAATTAAAAAAAAAAGTTCTTTTCAGAACTACCTCCCCGTTATTAAAAAATTGGTACAATATTTGGAACTGTGCCAACCTCTATTTCTCTTAGTTCGCTTCCCAGTTCGCTCGCCGGTACGCGAACCGGAAGCAAACCAAAAACAGTAAGTATAAGGGAAGGAAACAGACACTTATGTTAAAAGAAAGACAGCTATAGGGGAGTAAACTAGAGATACTATTACCCGTAATCCACTGCTGATGATGTCACATATTACATCATTCATGACATGCTCAGTGACATCATCAGCAGAGGATTGCGGGTTTTTTGGCAACGTGCCTTATCCACGGTTTAATAACGCTGCCTTTTGCTTTATATAAGTTTTCAAATTGTATGAAATATATACCAATAGGTCGTTATGAACCTTTAGGTAGTGCTTTTCTTCATGAGGTCTGGTCGCTTCCATACACATACAGATGTTTCAAAGATGATCAAGAAGTTTATCTGAATGGAGAGGAATGCACTGAGACGCCAGATCATTCACTAATGTGTAGGCACATACAGTTACACGGTTCATGCAACAAACACCGACCAAATATGGCTTGCGTGTTGCAAGGCACGCCAGTTCCTGCTATCATCCCCACGTTCAAGTTGTTGGAAAATGGTAGTTATTTGATGCTCAATAATGAAGATTGTTCTGGGTTAATTAAAAGTATTCCTTTTATCGTAACAGTAAGTGAACGGGTTATTTGCTGCAGAAATGTTCTATTTCCTCCCACACATGAACATAGGGAGTTTTCAATCTCGCCACAAATACCAACCTTGGGAGCAGATTTCAACGGCATGGCAAGAATAAGAGCTCTTTTGTCTCAGAGAGAGGTGGCCTTGAGTTCGGCCCGTGAAACTTTCGTGCTTCACATAGCGAACACCCGTACAGAGGTGCAGACCCTTTTCAATTCAGATTTGCCTTTCCATTTCAGCAAGATGGTTCGGACTATCTCTAACGCATCCTCCACAAAGGCCCTGGCGCACTTTTTTAAAGTTGTTACCAGTGGTCTCGTGACTTCATTTGAGAAAATCTTTGGAGTCATCCCTGCTTTCTTTCATTCGATTTTTTCCACTCTGCTTCGTGGATTGCCATTTTTACTTGCATTACCAGCGGACGCTCTTGTGCTTTTTTACATTTTTAAATATGGATGTCCCTCCTATGCAACCTCCCGCCCTGCAGCTGCTGACACTGTTCCGCAATCGCATGCTAGAATATTATGGCACAATGCCGTTGGCGATATTAAGCACGGCATATGGATTATCTTTTCGATTCTCCTACTTCACCTGTGTCCAGCCTGTATTTCACTGCCTGACCTGTGATTTCGATTGGGTCTCTGTGGACCGGTTTCTCCTGACGTCGACTTTAATCAGCTGATGACTCCTACCGCCTACCGCCTACCGCGGTCGCCAGTAGGTAATATATTACCTACTGGCGGTCGCCAGTAGGTATATATAGTTAGGATTTTTTCTCTATGGGTTTTTTGAAAATTCTATGTCTAATAACTTTGGCGTTTGTGGACGGAATTGGCTGAAATTTTCAGGAAAATGGCACATTTTGTTTCTGAGCAGCCCCTGAAAATTGGGGGGGGGTTCATCCAGGGGGGGTCGAGAAAAAGGGGGGTCCCAAAACATGTTTTTAACATTGAGTTTTCCATAGGGCGGTTGGCCTCACTTTTAGCCCGAACGGCTGAATGGATTTGCACGAAACTTGGCAAAATTGTAGGGACTGGTAGCCCAATGTGCCTTTTGTAGGTCTCAATATATGTGCTACAGTGGATTTTGAGAAATTAACGTTTAAAAAAAGATATATATCTGTAACAGCGGACCGGGCAGCGCTCCGGTTCGCGGACTTTTCGCGCAACGGAGCTTTGTGAAGCGAAGCTGATTGGTTCTCCGGCGTCTGTCAACATTCCAAACAGTCCGTAGCGGCCGCCATCTTGTCTCTCGGTAGGATCGAGAGACAAGAGGAGGCCAAAGCGAAGGGGCAAATGACCATAAGGGGGCATAGTAGATCCTCGCTGACCCCCTAGGTTTGATGTGGAGGTTTTAAAAGGGCCCCGCGGGGCAAAAAAAAAAAATAATAATAATAATCGAACGGCTGAATGGATTTGCACGAAACTTGGTAAAATATTAGGGACTGGTAGCCCGATGTGCCTTTGCTAGGTCTCAATATGTGTGCTCCAGTGGATTTTGAGAAATTAACGTTCAAAAAAAGATATATATCTGTAACAGCGCTCCGCTCCGCGTACTTTTCGCGTTACGGAGCTTTGCGAAGCTGATTGGTTCTCCGGCGTCTGTCAACATTCCAAACAGTCCGTAGCGGCCGCCATCTTGTCTCTCGGTAGGATTGAGAGACAAGAGGAGGCCAAAGCGAAGGGGGAAATGAGCATAAGGGGGCATAGTAGATCCTTCCTGACCTCTTAGGTTTGATGTACCATTTTGCCAAGTTTGGTGTAATTCCGTTCAGCCATTCAGGCTGTAGACGTATGTAAATGTCCTATGGAAAATTGCATGGGGAAAACACATTTGAAAGTGTTGAAATTTAGAACCAATTAAAATGTTACTTTAATTTTGTATTTGTGTGTGATGAAAGTTAATTGGTTATGTATATATGTCAAATGAGAGGAAACCACAGCCATTTTGTGATACTACTGTCTGAGGTACATTTGTGAGGAATTTTTGGTGGTGAATTTCTGGTGTTTGATTTACACAGTACTAACACTTCTCCTACTTTTAAAAAGGTGAGTTGTTAATTTGTAAGGGGAACTATGTTGTACACTTGAAGATAATTTGAAAAATGTTTTCTGTTATTTATTTGCAGTCCTTCTGTTATACTAAATACTTGATAAAGTTAGTTTTATATTATGTATTACTAAAAACGATAAATGAAAGTGATTATTTTTTTCTGCAATTTACAGCAAGCAATTTCAAAATAAAATGGCTCACAATGAAGAGACCGTGGCAATTTCTTTTGAATTGTCCACTACATTGATTGAAATTGAGAGCACCAATAATGAAATATTGTCACAAGGAGGAGATGACTTGTATGATTCCATTAGATTGATTGAAATGGACAGCACCAATAATGAAATATTGTCACAAGGAGATGACTTGAATGATTCCACTACATTGATTGAAATTGAGAGCACCAATAATGAAATATTGTCACAAGGAGGAGATGGCTTGTATGATTCCATTAGATTGATTGAAATGGACAGCACCAATAATGAAATATTGTCACAAGGAGGAGATGACTTGAATGATTCCACTACATTGATTGAAATTGAGAGCACCAATAATGAAATATTGTCACGAGGAGATGACTTGAATGATTCCACTACATTGATTGAAATTGACAGCACCAATAATGAAATATTGTCACAAGGAGGAGATGACTTGAATGATTTTTTTGATCAATCTGTTGATGGCGAATTTATCGAATGTTTGGAGACCATAGAGTTACAAGAATCATCATTGCAGACTTTTCATGAGGAAATTGCTGATGAGGACATGTTACTAGTTCTTTCAAATTTAGAAAATTCTGAAGAATAAATGTATATTTAGAAATCAAAAATTGTTTGAGACATTATTCATTTTTATTTTTAATTTATGAGGTTGTAGCGAAGTGATTGTAGTATAAAATGAGAGTTATAGTATAGAGTGCAACATTTTTATGTTACATGGTAAGTTTACTCATATTTACTTCCCTTCTGCCACTATATTATCTCCAATGTGTATTTGACATCTCTTCTTCATTTCCGGCCTCCTTTCTCTCACTGTGTGTCTCCGATGCATCTTATCGCTGCTATTTTGTGTAATTACAGAAGAGAGTAAAATAAAATAGTTCGGAACGTGAAAAGGGGGCAAAGTAGAGTACCCCTCACCCCCTAGGCCTTTTTAGGCGGTCCCAAAAGGATCAGTTTCTGCTTTCCTGAGAGATTATGGTATGAGTTCCATATACCACAATAATTTGCATTACAACATGCAAGATATCTATCTCCTATTACCAACTTTGAGATATTCGCGCTAAGCGCGAATATCTCCAAAAAGTAACACCTGCCCTGAGCAGTTCTTAGCCATGTTATCCAATGGGAGGTGGATAACATGGCTAAGAGCATTAGCTCGGTAATGCATGAATATCGCTGACTTTTTAGCGATATTCATGCATTGCGGCCGTTTATTATCGCATTTGCGATAAACCTTGATAATAGCAAGGTTTATCTTCGATAATTTCTGACGATGCTTAGCGGTAAAAAATTAGTTGGTAAGCATCGTTAGCGATAAATATCGCTTAACTTTGGTAATATGCACCAACGTCTGTTAACGTTCGATTCAAAGGAAATGAGGAAGTGTTGAAAAACATTGTCTGCGCCATCTTGCCTTTTTTGAAATGCCACACTTTTGTCGTGCACGGCAGCCATTTTAGATGCCTTGACCAGACCCACTGTCTGCACGCTGTCGATTCGTAGCATGGCTCCCCACCCTCGCAAGCATCTTCCCCAGGCACTGGTCACCCCCGCTCTCTGTCTTATGCATCGGCAATAAACCTCCCCCCATCTGCGCTGCTCTTCCCTGAAAATCACACTCTGTGCCCGCCCGACACCTCCCTTTCGCCCTATTCACTACCGCACCCTCTGACACTCCTCTTCCTCTGTGTCCGATTGTCCAGGCTATCACCTAGCCCTGCAGATGTAGTTTATGGCCCCAGCTGTAAAGAATCACCCCTCTTCAAAGGAGTTATAGTAGATCAAGGCCCACACCCGATGAGATCCGTCACACCACACGTGTTCCTACTATCTGAAAACCATCCTGTATTGTGATTGGGGAGGGGACCGAGCCTGAAGCGGAAGATTCCAGGAATGACTCTTTGTACATCAAAGTTTTTACAATTATGTGTCACATTAAAAATATATAGCACTCCAACAAAGTAGTAGGAATATAAAACTTTAATAACATATAAATATATACAACAAAACAAAAACAGTAAAAACATTTAAACAACGAAGAGACCGTGGCAATTTCTTTTGAATTCCTGATGAGGACATGTTACTAGTTCTTTCAAATTATGAAAATTCAGAAGATGTTGCCTGGGGGTGGGTCGTCAGTAGCAGTCTGTTGTGCGAATAGTTCCAAGGCAGCAGAACGCGCTGAAATCTAGATGGCACGAAAGTGATGTCTAGTAAGTTGCCGCCCAGCAAATAACGGCGTGGGGCGCCGCGGGGGTGAGTGAGTCCAGTAGGCACCACAGCTATTCTTACCGGCATTGCAGAATTACTGCTGGGGACAATGCCTGTGCTGTAGCAGGGTCACAGCAGAAACAAAAAGGATTCTGTTGAAGATGTTGTTGGTTTTCAATTTGAATACAGTTCTGGTGTCAACTGCTATGCTAATGTAGTGGTTAATGTTTTGTTTTCTCTAGAAAATGTAAAAGAGGGGGAGGCAGTCCAAAGTTCCGTTAAAAGGGCAAAGGAAAGGTTCGGTGGTTTGAACTATCAGTCAAAAAGGGGAGGGGGTGCAACAATTTTTCCTACCGGGTCACACTGTGCTTTCACCGGAACTGAGGTCTGCAGGATTCTAGTAATTCAAAGTGAGGCTGGCGCCAGCATGGGAGCGCCGACGTCCCGCGGATACAGTTTCGTCACTCCACGGGCGATCATGGCAGTCATTCCCCATCGGGGGTCGGAGACTCCCGCGGCTCCTCTAGAATCTTCAAGGTCGTGGAGGACTACGGTGGTGGAGTCAACCAGTGACCGGGCCATTTCTTTATGCTGGGCCCGCTCTTGCCAGGTCGACCGCCATTTTGAGAGTTCGGTAGCTACTGGCGATCGCGGGGTCAAATGAGCGGACGGGCTCCACCCTGCCGGGCGAGACGTTGCAGCATGGCAACAGTGGAAGAACCCTTTTCCGGGCGCCTGGAGCGCTGAGGGTGCAGCTGGGAAGCCTCCACCTGGGGAGGCGGGAGAGGCCTGTTCGCACCGTCTCTCCCTCCCAGTGCACCCCACGGCGTCTCGCTTGAGATTTGTTATGGCCGGACCAGGCGATGAGGACGAGGGGGGGGGGGTCGGAGGCATGTGCAAGACATCCCCTCCCAGTGTTGTCGCAGCCATTATTCAAGAAAGAAGAAGTGTCCCGTCCGTCTTCGGGCCGGGCTTCCGGTAGATGTCGGCTGGACGCCCCTGGCTCTGGCCCCATGAACGGGTTTCTTGGTTTATCGGCTGCAGCCGGATCCCGTCGGCCTCGGCCCCCCGACCGTTGGTGGCCGGACCGGAAGAGCATGTGGCGGGACTACCTGAAACTGTCAAGGGCCACCGCGGCCGGACTGGGAGAGAGAGGGGAGGGTCGAGGAGACATTCCCCCCCCCCTGCAACTGTTCAGCATTGTAAAGGCAATCCCCTGGCCGGGTCCCGCTGGCCTCGGCCTCTCCTCCGGCTACACCCTACGTTAGGATTTCCTGGCCGAGGCGTGGCAGCAGGACCCGCCTTATATGGGCTGCTCCCGGCTGGGCGTAGCCGCAACCCTGCCCCACCTTGGAAGTTTCCAGAGTGGGGGCGGATGTTCTACTGACTTGCATTTTCCCTACTCTATCGATTTTTTTGGCGTGGCAGGCGGTGGGACAGCGAGGGGTGATTTGGTTTCTCTTACTGTTTTTCTGGTCTCTCACCACTGGCATATTTTAACGTTTTCTTGTTTCTAGGACATTAATAGGTTTTATCATTACGTTATGTTATCGTTTCTTTGTTCGTTGTTTAATAAAAGTTCATGTTCATCAGTGGCCTACTGATTTTCGTTTTCATATTCTTTTCTTTCCAGGTTGTTTCATGCTAAAGTTTCTGTTAACAGGATACAGTGATCACTTCGTTATTATTGCATATGTCCTTTTCACTAGGGGTGCTCTCTGGTCGGGCCAGATGACGTATCTCTAGTAAATGGTCCGGGTGAAACAGGTGCATCAATCAGTGGGGAGTAGATAGGCATGACAGATTACAACGGGGGAGAAAGGTCCGCATTACGTACCCTTTCACTATTTGCAAAGATTTTCCTACGTATATTTGCAAACAGGGAATACCTCCAAAAAGAACCAATTCCCAAACAGTCAATGTTTGGGGAAACAATCAATCAATGAGGAACGAAATAGGCACGACGTGTTAAAGGTTTGCGTTACCTACCCTTCACTATCTGCAAAGGGAGAGAGAATATTCCTATTCTTCCTCGTTTGCAGGCAGGGAAGATTCTTAAGAGAATCAACTTCGAACAATTCAATGCTCGATTCAAACAATCAACAAGGGGTACTGTGAACACAAATGAACGCCGCTTATGTACATACACATTGGTATTATCAACAGGTTGTTCCTAATGTTTCTATTTTAGGGAGGTCAAAAAGAGATCCCATTAGTGGCCTACTGATTTTGCTCGATTCCTTTTGTTTTTTTACACGATTTTTCGCTATCTGCAAAGACTAAACAGAGTATTGCGACTCTGTGCTTGTTTGTAAATAGAGAATGAACCAAAGAGAACAATCAATCAAATGGAGAGAGAAGCAGGCACGACGGATTACAACGGGGGCAACGGGGGCAAAGGCCTGCGTTAACTACCCTTCACTATCTGCAAAGAGAGAGTACTCCTAATAGAAATGAGGGGTGGGGGGCAGCATTCAAAGCAGATCAGTGTGCATAAACACGAAAATGTTTTTACTTACCACGTACTTGACATTCGACAGCTTATGATATTTGCTATTAAAAAACCATTGAAATTCACTGAAAAAACCATAGGTTATAGACCATATATAGTTAGGAATTAGCATTTAAAAAACCTTATTTTACTCACACAAAACCATTGAAATTCCATATATAGTTAGTTGCACTAACTATATATCGCGCACCCGCAATCCACTGCTGATCATGTCACATATTACATCATTCATGACATGGTCAGTGACATCACTGATGACATCACTGATGACATCTCAAATGACATCACTGATGACATCACTGATGACATCTCATTTGACATCATTCTTGTGCTAATACGATAAACCTCTTCAGACTCTAATATAACCTTAGATACACTCAGTGTATACAGACACTCACACACTGCCACTCATCCATGGAGTTACTCACACACCCAGTCAGTCATGCAAAGAAACAATCTCACCTCCATTTCTTCAACTATACAGTTAAACACACCTTACTTATTGAAACATATACTAACACATATTTACTCTCTTATACAATCCCTGATACAAGTTCACAATGATCGATACAACCACTCACTCATTCAGTGGCTCTCATGCACAGTTATTTATATATGCCAACTCTCACATGTACTGTGTTTAACATATGTACTTACTATGACATGTAGCATTGAGATATCCATTCACTCATCAATACACTCATGCACACAGTCAACTGCCCATGTAGCTGTTTCCACATGCAGTCTTGAACTCATACACCTAGTGAATAAACTGCTCACACATCTATGCATAGAGTCACACACCTTCCAGCCACCCCCACACAAACTCAATATCCCATAGAAATACTTGGGCAACCAATTAATAACACATATAGCCTCTCGTATAGCTAATGATCAACACATGCAGCAGTTTACATCACAACAGACATAATGATGCACAAATTAAGACAGTTTAGTCACTAACCCATGCATTCAGTGAGACACATTTAATCACTCACTCATACAGTCAGTCACGCACCTACTAAATCCTTCATCCAGACACTTATACATCCACTCATTCTTCAATATGTAAGACATATTTTAACTTTACAGAAACATACAGTCACTGGATGTTGTCATCAGTGATGTCATCAGTGATGTCATTTGAGATGTCATCAGTGATGTCATCAGTGATGTCACTGACCATGTCATGAATGATGTAATATGTGACATGATCAGCAGTGGATTGCGGGTGCGCGATATATAGTTAGTGCAACTAACTATATATGGAATTTCAATGGTTTTGTGTGAGTAAAATAAGGTTTTTTAAATGCTAATTCCTAACTATATATGGTCTATAACCTATGGTTTTTTCAGTGAATATATATATATATATATATATATATATATATATATATATCCAAGCTCCAAACTTTGTTCCCATACCCGGCCGGGTTGGGAAACCAAGAAGACAGCACTCCCGGGCTCAAAAAGATGCAGCAGAAGTTTTTATTTCTTAAGCAAACGCGTTTCGGGACAGCGTCCCTTCGTCAGTGGTTCAACATTGTGGACTACGCAGCGCCATTTTTTAAAACCACAGTTGGTAATTGAAATGAACAACGGACTCAAAACATTATTCAAAGCAGCAGCGCCATATTAAAGCGGTCAATGCAGTCACAGGATAGACAACAGCATGCATTATTTACATATAATTTCCAGCTGTTGTCTCATACTAATGCTTTAAACATTTGACACAATTCAAGCCGTGTATCGGCCTTGACTCTCGCTTTCATTTCTTCATGATTTTCTATGGTTACGGGGTGTTTTCCTGTGTGGGCCAGACTTGGAAACTGCTAAATTATTCGTCAAGAATTGACGGATATGGTTTTTATCCATATCAAAAAAGGATGAATGCTTTATAATCTTGCCGTGGATCGGCAATTGCAGCACAAACGGCTGCATTGTCAGTTGCACTAGTCTGGTCCCATCCATGAGTCACCCCTCCTCCAACTAATTAAAATTCGCAATTTTAAACAGACAATCACGAACCCACCACCCACAACAACACCAGTTATTTCATAATCCTGTTCATTTTCAATTCATCACAGTTACTATATCATATACAGTTTCCTTTGAAAATCAGTAACTCATCCTAAATGAGTTGCCATCTCCTCCCCCATATTCAAGCCTCCAGGTGCCTTAGTTTCGAGATCAATGATGTAACGTGACTCGAGTCTTCTGAGAGTTAAAAGCCTGTTTCCACCTCTTGCACTTTCTGGGACACAGTCCAAACAGAAAAATCTCAATAGATCCCTATTGCTATTATGTTTAATTGCAAAGTGGCGGGCAACAGGGTAGGAAAAATCCTTGTTCATGATAGCTCTCATGTGTTCTAATACTCTAAGTTTCACGGGATTGATCGTACTGCCAACATACCTCAGTTGGCAGGGACACATAAGGCAATATACAGCATGGTCTGTCAAACATGTCATAAACTTGTTAATCTTCCTCCCATTATGACATCCTCTTACTTGATAGGAAAGTGTACGTTTGCTAAAGGCACAGGCTTTACACTTTCCGCATGGAAAGAAGCCCCTTGCATCTCTTAATGTACCTTTGATATTTCGTACAGGTTCCAAGTGGCTGTGTACCATAGCATCTTTCAAGGATCTGGCTTTTCTAAAAGTCAGCTGTAGGGTTAAAGGTATATCTGGCCCCACTATATGGTCGGTTTTTAGAATATGCCAGTGCTTGGTCATAATTGCCCTGAGTTTCGCAGAATCTGCCGAATAGGTAGTTACCATACGAAATTTCCCTTCAGCAGTAGATCTTGTTTTCTTAGTAAACAAAGAGTTACGTGGCAGTTTCTTGACACGATTGAGAGTATCAAGTAAAAGATTTAGTTTATAACCTCTCACAACGAATCTGTCTATACTGTCAGAGACCGCTAGGTTGAAGTCTTCCTCATGGGTACAATTCCTTTTTAATCTAAGGAATTCCCCATAGGGGATACTATTGATCAATTTGCGGGGGTGGCTGCTAGTTGCAAACAGAACACTGTTGCCCGCAGTGGGCTTGCGGTAAAGGGAGGTTGAGACTTTTCCATCCTTCACGGTCACCTGCAAGTCCAAATAATTGACCCGAGTTTCACTAATGTCCCCAGAAAATTTGAGATTGCAGACATTTTGATTCAGCAGTTCGACATATTTCTTAACTTCATCGATAAACCCATTCCATATTAGGAACAGGTCATCGATGTACCTGTACCATTTCACCACTTTGTTGGTCCATGTGGCGTTAGCTGGTCCCCAGGCTTCCTGCTCCTCCCACCAGCCCACGAATAAATTCGCGTAGCTGGGGGCGAAGCAGGAACCCATCGCAGTACCCGACTGCTGCCTATATAGAGTCTCCTGGAAAAGGAAAATGTTATTGTGTAAGCAAAAGCTAACCAATTCTAATAACATTTCATTATGCATAGCGTATTTTAATGACTTTTTTCTCAGGAAGTAGTCTATGGCATGTAGTCCCTGTCTATGCTCTATACATGTGTACAAGCTTGTTATGTCGAGCGTTGCCATCACATAAGTAGATTGCCATGTCACAGTTTCAATCTTCTCTATGAAGTCCGTCGTATCTCGTATATAAGACTTCAATCCTAGAACGAACTCGAACAGATAATGATCCAAAAATTTGGAGAGGTTCTCTGTCAGTCCACCAATGGAGGAGATGATTGGTCTCCCTGGGGGTGTGTTGATGTTCTTATGAACTTTTGGTAAATGATAAAATGTTGGTAAAATGGAATTGGAATTCTTCAAAAACATATACTCTTCCAATTCCAACATTTGCTTGCAATGCCATTTCCTCAAAAGTTCGTGTAAAGTCTCAATACTAGAAAGATATTCTTTCTTGTCAATCTCCATATAACAGTGGGCATCCTGTAGTTGGCGATTCGCTTCCTCTACATACTTCTCCCGTGACATAATCACGATATTTCCCCCTTTGTCTGAAGGTTTACAGATAATAGATTTGTCTTCAGCCAGGGTCTTTATCGCCATTCTCTGCTTCTTGGTGATGTTGTAATTTTCAATTTGTCCTTTGTTAGTTGTTCTCATGGCCATCAAATCCTTGATGACAGCGTCAGAGAATGTGTCAATGGCATCTATTGGGATTTGGGGTACAAATTTAGATGGTAATTTGTACCCACTGTTGGGAACTTCCTGATCAACACCAACATGCGCCAGTCTCTGAGAATAGGTGGTAGTGGGAACATTAATTTGACATTCATTTTCTCGGCGCAAATCTTCTAGGAGCTCGCATGCAGTCAAGTCATTGACTGTTAAAAGGTCGATCCCTTTCTTATTGCCCCTTAAATGTTTGGCCTCCTTCGCTGTTGGTTTTACTTTAAAATATTTCTGCAATTTGACCTTCCTGATAAATTTATAAAGGTCTATCCGTGTTTGAGTGTATTCTAAATGCACATTGGGGCAAAATGTGAGTCCAAGTTGTAAAACAGATTCTTCACATGGGGAAAGGATTAGTTTTGAAAGATTGACAATAGTTAAAGAGTCTTGTTTCACCACCTGTTGACTTTCCTGCTTCTTGTTGCACGAGAGGCTGTACTGCTTTTTCCTCTGCCCCTTCCTCTTCCAGCCACCTCTTCTTGTTTGTCTTCCTCCTCCGGTGGTTTGTTTTTTCCACCCCTTAACCAACTCTGTTTGATAACGTTGAACTCCTGATGAAAAGGAGTATTCTTTGGTAAGTTGGAGGGGCCTGCCATTTCATCACCGGACTAATGAATGTCCGGTGATGAAATGGCAGGCCCCTCCAACTTACCAAAGAATACTCCTTTTCATCAGGAGTTCAACGTTATCAAACAGAGTTGGTTAAGGGGTGGAAAAAACAAACCACCGGAGGAGGAAGACAAACAAGAAGAGGTGGCTGGAAGAGGAAGGGGCAGAGGAAAAAGCAGTACAGCCTCTCGTGCAACAAGAAGCAGGAAAGTCAACAGGTGGTGAAACAAGACTCTTTAACTATTGTCAATCTTTCAAAACGAATCCTTTCCCCATGTGAAGAATCTGTTTTACAACTTGGACTCACATTTTGCCCCAATGTGCATTTAGAATACACTCAAACACGGATAGACCTTTATAAATTTATCAGGAAGGTCAAATTGCACAAATATTTTAAAGTAAAACCAACAGCGAAGGAGGCCAAACATTTAAGGGGCAATAAGAAAGGGATCGACCTTTTAACAGTCAATGACTTGACTGCATGCGAGCTCCTAGAAGATTTGCGCCGAGAAAATGAATGTGAAATTAATGTTACCACTACCACCTATTCTCAGAGACTGGCGCATGTTGGTGTTGATCAGGAAGTTCCCAACAGTGGGTACAAATTACCATCTAAATTTGTACCCCAAATCCCAATAGATGCCATTGACACATTCTCTGACGCTGTCATCAAGGATTTGATGGCCATGAGAACAACTAACAAAGGACAAATTGAAAATTACAACATCACCAAGAAGCAGAGAATGGCGATAAAGACCCTGGCTGAAGACAAATCTATTATCTGTAAACCTTCAGACAAAGGGGGAAATATCGTGATTATGTCACGGGAGAAGTATGTAGAGGAAGCGAATCGCCAACTACAGGATGCCCACTGTTATATGGAGATTGACAAGAAAGAATATCTTTCTAGTATTGAGACTTTACACGAACTTTTGAGGAAATGGCATTGCAAGCAAATGTTGGAATTGGAAGAGTATATGTTTTTGAAGAATTCCAATTCCATTTTACCAACATTTTATCATTTACCAAAAGTTCATAAGAACATCAACACACCCCCAGGGAGACCAATCATCTCCTCCATTGGTGGACTGACAGAGAACCTCTCCAAATTTTTGGATCATTATCTGTTCGAGTTCGTTCTAGGATTGAAGTCTTATATACGAGATACGACGGACTTCATAGAGAAGATTGAAACTGTGACATGGCAATCTACTTATGTGATGGCAACGCTCGACATAACAAGCTTGTACACATGTATAGAGCATAGACAGGGACTACATGCCATAGACTACTTCCTGAGAAAAAAGTCATTAAAATACGCTATGCATAATGAAATGTTATTAGAATTGGTTAGCTTTTGCTTACACAATAACATTTTCCTTTTCCAGGAGACTCTATATAGGCAGCAGTCGGGTACTGCGATGGGTTCCTGCTTCGCCCCCAGCTACTCGAATTTATTCGTGGGCTGGTGGGAGGAGCAGGAAGCCTGGGGACCAGCTAACGCCACATGGACCAACAAAGTGGTGAAATGGTACAGGTACATCGATGACCTGTTCCTAATATGGAATGGGTCTATCGATGAAGTTAAGAAATATGTCGAACTGCTGAATCAAAATGTCTGCAATCTCAAATTTTCTGGGGACATTAGTGAAACTCGGGTCAATTATTTGGACTTGCAGGTGACCGTGAAGGATGGAAAAGTCTCAACCTCCCTTTACCGCAAGCCCACTGCGGGCAACAGTGTTCTGTTTGCAACTAGCAGCCACCCCCGCAAATTGATCAATAGTATCCCCTATGGGGAATTCCTTAGATTAAAAAGGAATTGTACCCATGAGGAAGACTTCAACCTAGCGGTCTCTGACAGTATAGACAGATTCGTTGTGAGAGGTTATAAACTAAATCTTTTACTTGATACTCTCAATCGTGTCAAGAAACTGCCACGTAACTCTTTGTTTACTAAGAAAACAAGATCTACTGCTGAAGGGAAATTTCGTATGGTAACTACCTATTCGGCAGATTCTGCGAAACTCAGGGCAATTATGACCAAGCACTGGCATATTCTAAAAACCGACCATATAGTGGGGCCAGATATACCTTTAACCCCACAGCTGACTTTTAGAAAAGCCAGATCCTTGAAAGATGCTATGGTACACAGCCACTTGGAACCTGTACGAAATATCAAAGGTACATTAAGAGATGCAAGGGGCTTCTTTCCATGCGGAAAGTGTAAAGCCTGTGCCTTTAGCAAACGTACACTTTCCTATCAAGTAAGAGGATGTCATAATGGGAGGAAGATTAACAAGTTTATGACATGTTTGACAGACCATGCTGTATATTGCCTTATGTGTCCCTGCCAACTGAGGTATGTTGGCAGTACGATCAATCCCGTGAAACTTAGAGTATTAGAACACATGAGAGCTATCATGAACAAGGATTTTTCCTACCCTGTTGCCCGCCACTTTGCAATTAAACATAATAGCAATAGGGATCTATTGAGATTTTTCTGTTTGGACTGTGTCCCAGAAAGTGCAAGAGGTGGAAACAGGCTTTTAACTCTCAGAAGACTCGAGTCACGTTACATCATTGATCTCGAAACTAAGGCACCTGGAGGCTTGAATATGGGGGAGGAGATGGCAACTCATTTAGGATGAGTTACTGATTTTCAAAGGAAACTGTATATGATATAGTAACTGTGATGAATTGAAAATGAACAGGATTATGAAATAACTGGTGTTGTTGTGGGTGGTGGGTTCGTGATTGTCTGTTTAAAATTGCGAATTTTAATTAGTTGGAGGAGGGGTGACTCATGGATGGGACCAGACTAGTGCAACTGACAATGCAGCCGTTTGTGCTGCAATTGCCGATCCACGGCAAGATTATAAAGCATTCATCCTTTTTTGATATGGATAAAAACCATATCCGTCAGTTCTTGACGAATAATTTAGCAGTTTCCAAGTCTGGCCCACACAGGAAAACACCCCGTAACCATAGAAAATCATGAAGAAATGAAAGCGAGAGTCAAGGCCGATACACGGCTTGAATTGTGTCAAATGTTTAAAGCATTAGTATGAGACAACAGCTGGAAATTATATGTAAATAATGCATGCTGTTGTCTATCCTGTGACTGCATTGACCGCTTTAATATGGCGCTGCTGCTTTGAATAATGTTTTGAGTCCGTTGTTCATTTCAATTACCAACTGTGGTTTTAAAAAATGGCGCTGCGTAGTCCACAATGTTGAACCACTGACGAAGGGACGCTGTCCCGAAACGCGTTTGCTTAAGAAATAAAAACTTCTGCTGCATCTTTTTGAGCCCGGGAGTGCTGTCTTCTTGGTTTCCCAACCCGGCCGGGTATGGGAACAAAGTTTGGAGCTTGGATTTAATAACGCGGTACACCGCCGCGTTTGGACGGCACCCGACACCAAGAGTGACCCACGGTTCCGGTGTGTTTGGAGCTTGTATATATATATATATATATATATATATATATTCACTGAAAAAACCATAGGTTATAGACCATATATAGTTAGGAATTAGCATTTAAAAAACCTTATTTTACTCACACAAAACCATTGAAATTCCATATATAGTTAGTTGCACTAACTATATATTGCGCACCCGCAATCCACTGCTGATGATGTCACATATTACATCATTCATGACATGGTCAGTGACATCACTGATGACATCACTGATGACATCTCAAATGACATCACTGATGACATCTCACTTGACATCAATGATCACATCACTGATGATATCATTCATGTGACAATACAATGCATCTCCTCACATTTTAATATAACCTCTGTTTCACCCAGTGTTAAAAACAGAGTATAATTTTTGAAACCATTGACACACCAATACTAGTTACTACATACGTACTCACTGATTCCTACGTCTACACACACATTCACTCATTCACCCATACAATCATTCATACATACAATCACTCATGTTTACAACACAATCATATGCACTCATACACCTATACAGACACTCACACTCTGCCACTCATCCATGGAGTTACTCACACACCTAGTCAGTCCTGTAAAGAATCAATCACACTTCCATTTTCTACTCTATACAGTTAAACATAGAGCACCTTACGTTTTCAACCATATACTAACACATACTTACTCTCTTATACAATCATTGATACAAGTACACATTGATCTGTACAGAGTCACACACCTCCCATCCAGCCACACACACACTCAGTCTCCCATGCAAATACTTGGGCAATCAATCAATAACCCATATAGTTACTCATATAGCTACTGATCAACACATGCAGCAGTTTACAGAACAACAGACATAATGATGCACAAATTAAGACAGTTTAGTCACTAACCCATGCACTCAGTGAGACACATTTAATCACTCACTCATACATTCAGTCATGCACCTACTAAATCCTTCGTCCAGACACTTATACATCCACTCATTCTTCAATATGTAAGACATATTTTAACTTTACAGAAACATAGTCACTGGATGTTGTCATCAGTGATGTCATCAGTGATGTCATTTGAGATGTCATCAGTGATGTCATCAGTGATGTCACTGACCATGTCATGAATGATGTAATATGTGACATCATCAGCAGTGGATTGCGGGTGCGCAATATATAGTTAGTGCAACTAACTATATATGGAATTTCAATGGTTTTGTGTGAGTAAAATAAGGTTTTTTAAATGCTAATTCCTAACTATATATGGTCTATAACCTATGGTTTTTTCAGTGAATTTTCAAGGTTTTGTAAATGCTAATTCCTAACTATATATGGTCTATAACCTATGGTTTTTTCAGTGAATTTCAATGGTTTTTTAATAGCAAATATCATAAGCTGTCGAATGTCAAGTACGTGGTAAGAATTTTTTTTTTCGTGTTTATGCACACTGATCTGCTTTGATTGCTGCCCCCCACCCCTCATTTCTATTAGGAGTACTCTCTCTTTGCAGATAGTGAAGGGTAGTTAACGCAGCCCTTTCCCCCTTTGTAATCCGTCGTGCCTGCTTCTCTCTCCATTTGATTGATTGTTCTCTTTGGTTCATTCTCTATTTACAAACAAGCACAGAGTCGCAATACTCTGTTTAGTCTTTGCAGATAGCGAAAAATCGTGTAAAAAAACAAAAGGAATCGAGCAAAATCAGTAGGCCACTAATGGGATCTCTTTTGACCTCGCTAAAATAGAAACATTAGGAACAACCTGTTGAAAATAGCAATGCGTATGTATATAAGCGGCGTTCATTTGTGTTCACAGTACCCCTTGTTGATTGTTTCAATCGAGCATTGAATTGTTCGAAGTTAATTCTCTTAACGATCTTCTCTACCTGCAAACGAGGAAGAATAGGAATATTCTATCTCCCTTTGCAGATAGTGAAGGGTAGGTAACGCAAGCCTTTAACACGTCGTACCTATTTCATTCCTCATTGATTGATTGATTGTCCGAACATTGACTGTTTGGGAATTAGTTCTTTTTGGAGGTATTCCCTGTTTGCAAATAAACGTAGGAAAATCTTTGCAAGTAGTGAAAGGGTACGTAATGCGGACCGTTCTCCCCCGTTGTAATCTGTCATGCCTATCTACTCCCCACTGATTGATGCACCTTTTTCACCCGGACCATTTACTAGAGATACGTCATCTGGCCCGACCAGAGAGCACCCCTAGTGAAAAGGACATATGCAATAATAACGAAGTGATCACTGTATCCTGTTAACAGAAACTTTACCATGAAACAACCTGGAAAGAAAAAAATAGGAAAACGAAAATCAGTAGGCCACTGATGAACATGAACTTTTATTAAACAACGAACAAAGAAACGATAACATAACGTAATGATAAAACCTATTAATGTCCTAGAAACAAGAAAACGTTAAAATATGCCAGTGGTGAGAGACCAGAAAAACAGTAAGAGAAACCAAATCACCCCTCGCTGTCCCACCGCCTGCCACGCCAAAAAAATCGATAGACTAGGGAAAATGCAAGTCAGTAGAACATCCACCCCCACTCTGGAAACTTCCAAGGTGGGGCAGGGTTCCGGCTACGCCCAGCCGGGAGCAGCCCATATAAGGCAGGTCCTGCTGCCACGCCTCGGCCAGGAGATCCTAACGTAGGGTGTAGCCGGAGGAGAGGCCGAGACCAGCGGGACCCGGCCAGGGGATTGCCTTTACAACGCTGAACAGTTGCAGGGGGGGGGAATGTCTCCTCGACCCTCCCCTCTCTCTCCCAGTCCGGCCGCGGTGGCCCTTGAGAGTTGCAGGTAGTCCCGCCACATGCTCTTCCGGTCCGACCACCAACGGTCGGGGGGCCGAGGCCGACGGGATCCGGCTGCAGCCGATAAACCAAGAAACCCGTTCATGGGGCCAGAGCCAGGGGCGTCCGGCCGACATCCACCGGAAGCCCGGCCCGAAGACGGACGGGACACTTCTTTCTTTTATAATGGCTGCGACAACACTGGAGGGGGATGTCTTGCACATGCCTCCGACCCCCCCCTCGTCCTCATCGCCTGGTCCGGCCATAACAAATCTCAAGCGAGACGCCGTGGGGTGCACTGGGAGGGAGAGACGGTGCGAACAGGCCTCTCCCGCCTCCCCAGGTGGAGGCTTCCCAGCTGCACCCTCAGCGCTCCAGGCGGTGGCATCCTAACAACTACAGTGCTGCACAGTTTCGGAACGACCTAGATAACGGTTCTTCCACTGTGGCCATGCTGCAACGTCTCGCCCGGCAGGGTGGAGCCCGTCCGCTCATGTGACCCCGCGATCGCCGGTAGCTGCCGAACTCTCAAAATGGCGGTCGACCTGGCAAGAGCGGGCCCAACATAAAGAAATGGCCCGGTCACTGGTTGACTCCACCACCGTAGTCCTCCACGACCTTGAAGATTCTAGAGGAGCCGCGGGAGTCTCCGACCCCCGATGGGGAATGACTGCCATGATCGCCCGTGGAGTGACGAAACTGTATCCGCGGGACGTCGGCGCTCCCATGCTGGCGCCAGCCTCACTTTGAATTACTACAATCCTGCAGACCTTACTTCCGGTGAAAGCACAGTGTGACCCGGTAGGAAAAATTATTGCACCCCCTCCCCTTTTTGACTGATAGTTCAAACCACCGATCCTTTCCTTTGCCCTTTTAACGGAACTTTGGACTGCCTCCCCCTCTTTTACATTTTCTAGAGAAAACAAAACATTAACCACTACATTAGCATAGCAGTTGACACCAGAACTGTTTTCAAATTGAAAACCAACAACATCTTCAACAGAATCCTTTTTGTTTCTGCTGTGACCCTGCTACAGCACAGGCATTGTCCCCAGCAGTAATTCTGCAATGCCGGTAAGAATAGCTGTGGTGCCTACTGGACTCACTCACCCCCGCGGCGCCCCACGCCGTTTTTTGCTGGGCGGCAACTTACTAGACATCACTTTCGTGCCATCTAGATTTCAGCGCGTTCTGCTGCCTTGGAACTATTCGCACAACAGACCGCTACTGACAAGAATATTTCATTATTGGTGCTGTCAATTTCAATAAATCTATTGGATAATTAAAAAGAAATTGCCACGGTCTCTTCGTTGTTTAAATGTTTTTACTGTTTTTGTTTTGTTGTATATATTTATATGTTATTAAAGTTTTATATTCCTACTACTTTGTTGGAGTGCTATATATTTTTAATGTGACACATAATTGTAAAAACTTTGATGTACAAAGAGTCATTCCTGGAATCTTCCGCTTCAGGCTCGGTCCCCTCCCCAATCACAATACAGGATGGTTTTCAGATAGTAGGAACGCGTGTGCTGTGACGGATCACATCGGGTGTGGGCCTTGATCTACTATAACTCCTTTGAAGAGGGGTGATTCTTTACAGCTGGGGCCATAAACTACATCTGCAGGGCTAGCTGATAGCCTAGGACCGGCCTGGACATTCGGACACAGAGGAAGAGGAGTGTCAGAGGGTGCGGTAGTGAATAGGGCGAAAGGGAGGTGTCGGGCGGGCACAGAGTGTGATTCTCAGGGAAGAGCAGCGCAGATGGGGGAAGGTTTATTGCCCATGCATAAGACAGAGAGCGGTGGTGACCAGTGCCTGGGGGAGATGCTTACGAGGGTGAGGAGCCATGCTACGAATCGACAGCGTGCAGAGAGTGGGTCTGGTCAAGACATCTAAAATGGCTGCCGTGCACGACAAAAGTGTGGCATTTCAAAAAAGGCAAGATGGCGCAGACAATGTTTTTCAACACTTCCTCATTTCCTTCGAATCGAACGTTAACAGACGTTGGGGCATATTACCAAAGTTAAGCGATATTTATCGCTAACGATGCTTACCAACCAATTTTTTACCACTAAGCATCGTCAGAAATTATCGAAGATAAACCTTACTATTATCAAGGTTTATCGCAAATGCGATAATAAACGGCCGCAATGCATGAATATCGCTAAAAAGTCAGCGATATTCATGCATTACCGAGCTAATACTCTTAGCCATGTTATCCACCTCCCATTGGATAACATGGCTAAGAACTGCTCAGGGCAGGTGTTACTTTTTGGAGATATTCGCGCTTAGCGCGAATATCTCCAAAAGTTGGTAATAGGAGATAGATATCTTGCATGTTGTAATGCAAGTTATTGTGGTATATGGAACTCATACCATAATCTCTCAGGAAAGCAGAAACTGATCCTTTTGGGACCGCCTAAAAAGGCCTAGGGGGTGAGGAGTACTCTACTTTGCCCCCTTTTCACGTTCCGAACTAT
The DNA here is from genome assembly GCF_964261635.1 of Lissotriton helveticus. Lineage (NCBI taxonomy): Eukaryota > Metazoa > Chordata > Amphibia > Caudata > Salamandridae > Lissotriton > Lissotriton helveticus. The sequence goes on from NC_136059.1 coordinate 57,294,378, forward strand.
TTTATTTTACTCTCTTCTGTAATTACACAAAATACCAGCGATAAGATGCATCGGAGACACACAGTGAGAGAAAGGAGGCCGGAGATGAAGAAGACATGTCAAATACACATTGGAGATAATATAGTGGCAGAAGGGAAGTAAATATGAGTAAACTTACCATGTAACATAAAAATGTTGCACTCTATACTATAAGTCTCATTTTATACTACAATCACTTCGCTACAACCTCATAAATTAAAAATAAAAATAAATAATGTCTCAAACAATTTTTGATTTCTAAATATAAATTTATTCTTCAGAATTTTCTAAATTTGAAACAACTAGTAACATGTCCTCATCAGTAATTTCCTCTTCAATCATCTCATCTGGAATCTCCTCATTAAAAGTCTGCAATGATGATTCTTGTAACTCTATGGTCTCCAAACACTCGATAAATTCGCCATCAAGAGATTGATCAAAAAAATCATTCAAGTCATCTCCTCCTTCTGACAATATTTCATTATTGGTGCTGTCCATTTCAATCAATGTAGTGGAATCATTCAAGTCATCTCCTCGTGACAATATTTCATTATTGGTGCTCTCAATTTCAATCAATGTAGTGGAATCATTCAAGTCATCTCCTCCTTGTGACAATATTTCATTATTGGTGCTGTCCATTTCAATCAATCTAATGGAATCATACAAGCCATCTCCTCCTTGTGACAATATTTCATTATTGGTGCTCTCAATTTCAATCAATGTAGTGGAATCATTCAAGTCATCTCCTTGTGACAATATTTCATTCTTGGTGCTGTCCATTTCAATCAATCTAATGGAATCATACAAGTCATGTCCTCCTTGTGACAATATTTCATTATTGGTGCTCTCAATTTCAATCAATGTAGTGGACAATTCAAAAGAAATTGCCACGGTCTCTTCATTGTGAGCCATTTTATTTTGAAATTGCTTGCTGTAAATTGCAGAAAAAAATAATCACTTTCATTTATCGTTTTTAGTAATACATAATATAAAACTAACTTCATCAAGTATTTAGTATAACAGAAGGACTGCAAATAAATAACAGAAAACATTTTTCAAATTATCTTCAAGTGTACAACATAGTTCCCCTTACAAATTAACAACTCACCTTTTTAAAAGTAGCAGAAGTGTTAGTACTGTGTAAATCAAACACCAGAAATTCACCACCAAAAATTCCTCACAAATGTACCTCAGACAGTAGTATCACAAAATGGCTGTGGTTTCCTCTCATTTGACATATATACATAACCAATTAACTTTCATCACACACAAATACAAAACCAAAGTAACATTTTAATTGGTTCTAAATTTCAACACTTTCAAATGTGTTTTCCCCATGCAATTTTCCATAGGACATTTACATACGTCTACAGCCTGAATGGCTGAACGGAATTACACCAAACTTGGCAAAATGGTACATCAAACCTAAGAGGTCAGGAATGATCTACTATGCCCCCTTATGGTCATTTCCCCCTTCGCTTTGGCCTCCTCTTGTCTCTCAATCCTACCGAGGGACAAGATGGCGGCCGCTACGGACTGTTTGGAATGTTGACAGACGCCGGAGAACCAATCAGCTTCGCAAAGCTCCGTAACGCGAAAAGTACGCGAAGCGGAGCGCTGTTACAGATATATATCTTTTTTTCAACGTTAATTTCTCAAAATCCACTGGAGCACATATATTGAGACCTAGCAAAGGCACATCGGGCTACCAGTCCCTAATATTTTGCCAAGTTTCGTGCAAATCCATTCAGCCGTTCGATTATTATTATTTTGTTTTTTTTTTGCCCCGCGGGGCCCTTTTAAAACCTCCACATCAAACCTAGGGGGTCAGCGAGGATCTACTATGCCCCCTTATAGTTATTTCCCCCTTTGTTTTGACCTCCTCTTGTCTCTCGATCCTACCGAGAGACAAGATGGCGGCCGCTACGGACTGTTTGGAATGTTGACAGACGCCGGAGAACCAATCAGCTTCGCTTCACAAAGCTCCGTTGCGCGAAAAGTCCGCGAACCAGAGCGCTAACCGGTCCGCTGTTACAGATATATATCTTTTTTTAAACGTTAATTTCTCAAAATCCACTGGAGCACATATATTGAGACCTACAAAAGGCACATCGGGCTACCAGTCCCTACAATTTTGCCAAGTTTCGTGCAAATCCATTCAGCCGTTCGGGCTAAAAGTGAGGCCAACCGCCCTATGGAAAACTCAATGTTAAAAACACGTTTTGGGACCCCCCTTTTTTCTCGGCCCCCACTGGACGAACCCCCCCCAAATTTTCAAGGGCTGCTCAGAAACAAAATGTGCCATTTTCCTGAAAATTTCAGCCGATTCCGTCCACAAACGCCAAAGTTATTAGACATAGAATTTTCAAAAAACCCATAGAGAAAAAATCCTAACTATATATACCTACTGGCGACCGCCAGTAGGTAATATATATATATATATATATATATATATTCACTGAAAAAAACCATAGGTTTCAGGAGTTATATAGTTAGGAATTAGCTTTTAAAAAACCTTTGAAATTCACTCAAAAAACTATAAGTTTCAGTGGTGTTATAGTTAGCTGGACATTTTACTCATACAAAACCATTGAAATTGCTCCTATATAGTTAGTTGTACGAACTATATTTCGCGCACCCGCAATCCACTGCTGATGATGTCACATATTAGATCATTCATGACATGATCAGTGACATCACTGATGACATCTCAAATGACATCACTGATGACATCACTGATGACATCACTGATGAAACCTATGGTTTTTTCAGTGAATTTCAAAGGTTTTTTAAATGCTAATTCCTAACTATATAAGGCCTGAAACCTATTGTTTTTTCAATGAATTTCAAAGGTTTTTTAAATGCTATTTCCTAACTATATAAGGCCTGAAACCTATGGTTTTTTCAGTGAATTTGCAAGGTTTTTTTAATGCTAATTCCTAACTATATGAGGCCTGAAACCTATGTTTTTTTCAGTGAATTTCAAAGGTTTTTTAAATACTAATTCCTAACTATATAAGGCCTGAAACCTATGGTTTTTTCAGTGAATTCGCAAGGTTTTTTAAATGCTAATTCCTAACTATATAAGGCCTGAAACCTATGGTTTTTTCATTGAATTCGCAAGGTTTTTTAAATGCTAATTCTATCAGCGGATAACGTTTTTATATATTAAAACGTTTTTTAAATCTCAAATGCCTGCTTTGCTAACAGAGTTTTTAAGCACAGGCACTTTTGTCTCTGGTGGCCATCTTGGGAGACTGCATATCAGAATTCTTTTAATGAAATATAAGAGGATTTGAGAAGTCACTCAAAATGTGCCCTAATTTTTCTTTCTTCAGCACTAATCATAATTTCTATGGCAAAATGAACACCCACATTTTGTTCCTTTGCAAATCAAATGTTTTAAGTGTTAACACTTTATTCCAATCAAGATGACTTCAGGTGTGCCATACTTTTGTCATAAGTAAGACTGTTAGCCCTCTAGTTGTTCTTTAGAAGACTCTGGGACATTTTGTCATTGTTCTATAGTTGGGCTACATCTGGCTGATATTTGGGCTCCATTTGTTTTTTTTTGTCTCTGGTGGCCATCTTTGGGCTACATTGGGCTACATTGGGCTACATTTGGGCTCTAACATATATATAGCCCAATGTATCCCAATATATTTTTTTTCAAAGTTAATTTTCGTAAAAACCACGGGAGCACATATCCTGAGACATAGCAAAGGCACATCGGGCTACCAGTCCCTACAATTTTGCCAAGCTTGGTGGAAAACCATTCAGCCGTTCGGGCTAAAAGTGAGTCCAACCGCCCTATGGAAATTTATCTCGGCCCCCGCTTGACGAATCCCCCCTCAGGGAAGGACCGGAGCGCCGCGAGGCAAAGTTAAGGAAAATTTCAGGAAGATTCCTCAACTGGCGCCAAAGTTATCCCAATAGAATGTTGCGATTTCCCTATGGAAAACAATCCTAACTATATATACCTACTGGCTATTGCCAGTAGGTAATATATATATAGAGAACCATTACTCCTGAGGCGGAAGCCGGGAGTGTTACCTGCTTTGTTTTTAAAATATTTCACTTGAGAGTCACGTTCTGTGTTAATTGTTTTTTAATAAACTCACCTCACTCTCTGCTGTCAGACCGGGGCAGAAACCTACACCCTGACAACCCGCGCTGCGGATCTTATCGCTGCCGCGGACCTCGCGAAAGCTACACTAGCTGCGGCCATTACCGGCGTGCACCGAGGCCACGCCCCTTCGAGGCCACGTCCCCCAGCGCTTTTCCTCTTCCTATAAACCATGTGTATCTGGAGGAAGCCCCCCTCCCAAGCCATAAATAGGCGCTGAGTGCGAGCGTCTTATTCAGAACCATTACTCCTGAGGCGGAAGCCGGGAGTGTTACCTGCTTTGTTTTTAAAATATTTCACTTAGAGTCACGTTCTGTGTTAATTGTTTTTTAATAAACTCACCTCACTCTCCGCTGTCAGACCAGGGCAGAAACCTACACCCTGACAACCCGCGCTGCAGATCTTCTCGCTGCCCCGGACCTCACGAAAGCTACACTAGCTGCCGCCATTACCGGCGTGCACCGAGGCCACGCCCCTTCGAGGCCACGCCCCCCTCCTAAGCCATAAATAGGCGCTGATTGCGAGCGTCTTATTCAGAACCATTACTCCTGAGGCGGAAGCCGGGAGTGTTACCTGCTTTGTTTTTAAAATATTTCACTTGAGAGTCACGTTCTGTGTTAATTGTTTTTTAATAAACTCACCTCACTCTCTGCTGTCAGACCGGGGCAGAAACCTACACCCTGACAATACACGCTGCGGATCTTATCGCTGCCGCGGACCTCACGAAAGCTACACTAGCTGCCGCCATTACCGGCGTGCACCGAGGCCATGCCCCTTCGAGGCCACGCCCCCTCCTAAGCCATAAATAGGCACTGAGTGCAAGCGTCCTATTCAGAACCATTACTCCTGAGGCGGAAGCCGGGAGTGTTACCTGCTTTGTTTTTAAAATATTTCACTTGAGAGTCACGTTCTGTGTTAATTGTTTTTTAATAAACTCACCTCACTCTCTGCTGTCAGACCGGGGCAGAAACCTACACCCTGACAACCCGCGCTGCGGATCTTATCGCGGCCGCGGACCTCACGAAAGCTACACTAGCTGCTGCCATTACCGGCGTGCACCGAGGCCACGCCCATTCGAGGCCACGCCCCCCTCCTACGCCATAAATAGGCGCTGAGTGCGAGCGTCTTATTCAGAACCATTACTCCTGAGGCAGAAGCCGGGAGTGTTACCTGCTTTGTTTTTAAAATATTTCACTTGAGAGTCACGTTCTGTGGTAATTGTTTTTTTTACAAACTCACCTCACTCTCTGCTGTCAGACCGGGGCAGAAACCTACACCCTGACAACCCGCGCTGCAGATCTTATCGCTGCCGCGGACCTCACGAAAGCTACACTAGCTGCCGCCATTACCGGCGTGCACCGAGGCCACGCCCCTTCGAGGCCACGCCCCCCTCCTAAGCCATAAATAGGCGCTGATTGCGAGCGTCTTATTCAGAACCATTACTCCTGAGGCGGAAGCCGGGAGTGTTACCTGCTTTGTTTTTAAAATATTTCACTTGAGAGTCACGTTCTCTGTTAATTGTTTTTTAATAAACTCACCTCACTCTCCGCTGTCAGACCAGGGCAGAAACCTACACCCTGACAACCCGCGCTGCAGATCTTCTCGCTGCCGCGGACCTCACCAAAGCTACACTAGCTGCCGCCATTACCGGCGTGCACCGAGGCCACGCCCCTTCGAGGCCACGCCCCTCTCCTAAGCCATAAATAGGCGCTGATTGCGAGCGTCTTATTCAGAACCATTACTCCTGAGGCGGAAGCCGGGAGTGTTACCTGCTTTGTTTTTAAAATATTTCACTTGAGAGTCACGTTCTGTGTTAATTATTTTTTAATAAACTCACCTCACTCTCTGCTGTCAGACCGGGGCAGAAACCTACACCCTGACAATCCACGCTGCGGATCTTATCGCTGCCGCGGACCTCACGAAAGCTACACTAGCTGCCGCCATTACCGGCGTGCACCGAGTCCATGCCCCTTCGAGGCCAAGCCCCCTCCTAAGCCATAAATAGGCACTGAGTGCAAGCGTCTTATTCAGAACCATTACTCCTGAGGCGGAAGCCGGGAGTGTTACCTGCTTTGTTTTTAAAATATTTCACTTGAGAGTCACGTTCTGTGGTAATTGTTTTTTTATAAACTCACCTCACTCTCTGCTGTCAGACCGGGGCAGAAACCTACACCCTGACAACCCGCGCTGCGGATCTTATCGCTGCCGCGGACCTCACGAAAGCTACACTAGCTGCCGCCATTACCTGCGTGCACCGAGGCCACGCCCCTTCGAGGCCACGTCCCCCAGCGCTTTTCCTCTTCCTATAAACCATGTGTATCTGGAGGAAGCGCAGCGGGCGCGCCTAAGGCAAGCCCGTCTGCGATCGTCATCGCCAAGACATCGCCTTTTGCCTGTCCCCCTGCTCAAACTCCACGGAATGTATACCGATATGATAGGGAGCGTCTCCTCGCTCTGAACTCGGCCCAGAGATGTGATAAGCTAGTTGGCTGCCTTGGACAGACTTGCTTACAATGTAAGTCCTGCAACTTTGTCACACCCAAACCCTGCTTATCTGGGCACAAAGCCTTTGTGCCAAAACACACCCCCCTCACGGTCCTCCAGTTGAATGTCAGGTCTCTTGCAAAACACCATCTTGAAGTTAATACTCTCCTAACTGACGAGAATCCTGATATTCTATTTTTATGTGAAACCTGGCTCCATGACGATCTGACCAGTATCCCGAGCCTCACGCTGCTCAGGGCTTCTCTATGAAGTCTATCAATAGAGACACTAGGGGATGTGGTATAGCTGTCATATACCGAACGCTATACACCTGCTCTTTTATGAAGGAAGACATCTGGGGGTGTGAAAGTGCTTGTTTTAAAATCACCACGGGTCCCCACTTTGCCCTTTTGGGGCTTTACATCTATCGACCTCCGGGACCGACCTCTAAGTTTATTGAAGAACTTCTAGAGGTGGCTCACGCCCTAGTAGTGACCTAGCCTAACTTTACTATATTGGGAGATCTTAACCTCCACTTCGACTCCACTTTAGATCCCACCATCAAAAACCTTCTGGCGGATTTCACAGCCCTACAGTTAAATTCACTTATTCATACCACCACACACTCCGCTGGTCATTTACTAGACCCCGTCTTCACCAATATCCCGGAGGCCAGGGCTGACCCACCCAAACCCATGGGATGGACTGACCACTTTCTTATCAGATTTACAATGATGGTAAGAGAATTGTGTTGTAGTTAAATCTGGATAGAGGACAAGGTGTAGCCAAGTGGTATTATCATGTAGAGGTTTATTTGTAGTCCATAGTTGTTCCACAGAAGATCTTAAGAAGGTAACTTAGTTAGTAAAGGGAATCCCACCAGGAGCTGCATGACTGCTGCTCAGCCCACTCTCTCCAACTGTCATTCTCCCTCACGAGCAAGCACTCTCACATTCCAATCACACTGTCATCAGGCATTCTGACATTCCACACACACAACTCATTCATCCTTGCTGAGCAGCTGTCAGAGGGAATGTACTAAGATAAATTAGATTACTACATATCCTCTTCCCTTAGAGTGAACAAACAATAAAGATTGCAATAATGCACCAATACAAAGATAAATGATGAACAAGATACATAGTGCATTATACATCTAAAGTTATAGATGAAAATTTAAATGTAGTAAAAGCTAAGGAAGAATTAGCACAGCTCAGAGATCAGAAGGCAAGGTAGATGAGAATTTAGAAGCTGCAAATGCTAAAGAGGAATTAGCACAACCTAGAGTACAGAATGCTAGAAAGCTCAAGATAGCACATCACTTCTCCTCTCTTAGGGAAAAACAATTACATGAACATGTGCATAAATAAACTTTCCAGCAACGAGTACAAGCAAGAAAAAAAAAAAAATGAAATAAGATGCGAGTTAAAAGCATAGTTGGAAACAGATTAATAAAGTAGGTACTAAAAGTACCAGCCCAACTATGTTTCCGCACATCGCACAAAGGAGGCATAGTGTGTATAATCAATGTCACACACACCTCCATCAAAGACATCAATTGTTAAAATTAATATGAATCCATGGATGGAACAAAGACTAAAGTGCATAAAAATTATATTAAAATATCCCACAGCACTATCAATGTCACAAACATCTCCAATATCATGGATGATATCTAAATCCAAAATGCATCTGAGGCATCTAAATCCAAAATGCAACTGAGGCACTAAACAAAAGTGCACTGCTAACCAGGAGGTAAACACCTCTCACAACGCACCTTAAACGGGTGCTCAAGCTAGTGCAGAACAAAGAAAGTAGAGGATACACATGAAATTCATTAAGTATATACTCCACACTACAGTCATTGTTCAACTAGCTTAAAATACAACACACACCACGACACCACGGGTGTAAACCAGAAGAATGTATGCAAACCATTCTTAAAAAAAACACAAACTCCATGAAGCACTCTTTCACAACAAAATAAAGAGTGTCAAACACTACTCAGGCATAAGCTACGCCATAAAATGGAGTACACTGTCCTCTGAATACTATACTCAAGGTATTCAAACTAAAGGACGTCAAAAACAAGCAAATTCCAAAACACAGTAAAAAGGAATAAAACCCACACCGCTGTATTCCAAGTACAGCTAAAAGAGTGAAAGACACATCACTGTATTTTTAAACATGGGTTGGATACCACTTTAAGTTACCCTAACTTAAAGTGCAATATAAATAAAGTCACTGTAGCAACGAAACAACTGCCAAGAAAAATAAAACCAACACTGTGAAATACATAAGATCAGGCACATATAGGGAGGGACCAGTGAAAGAGTGTGCGCACCACCCAACACTGAGAATAGACTAGAGTAAGGAGACCTGCTCCCACATACCACTACCCATAAATAATCGTGCCCAAATTAAACCACAATACGACATAACACCTAATTGCTACATACTCAGGCAAACAAAGGCAGTGAACAACAAAAAGAGATCCATAAACAACCCAGAATGAAAATAATCATAGCGAAAATGCAGATAATTAACATAGAAACTCATGTTCCTGCAAAGAAAACGGGTTAATGTTACGCCGGTGAGCGAACTTCCTCACCCGAGAAATACAGAACACATCCAGCGCTGGTCAACAAGATTTTCTTCCAGTATCCCCATATAACATCACCAACAGTCACTTGTAAAAGTCTAACAGTCACTTGTTGAAGTCCCGGTACCAGCTGAAGAAGAACGACGTTACTGCTGGACATCGTGCATGTGATGTAGATCAAGGACTCCACAAAAATGTGACGTTACGTATAGTTTAGTGTAACTTTAAGAAGTAGAATCTTCCATTTGCTATGGGGAGAGTAGAAACTTCACAACGGGCAGAGCGTCTGACATACGGTGATAATAGAGATTCCAAATTCCAGAGAGACAGAGCGTCTCACATATGCTCACAGCAGGCAGAGCGTCTGACGAACGATTCCAGATGGACAGAGCGTCTCACATATGCTCACAGCAGGCAGAGCGTCTGACGTGCAGTCACACGTCAAAGACACTCTTCACAAACTCCTACTGAACGTTCCACGACGTCACCAGAAGACGATAGACAGCAGTCAGGAAGGATCGCTCTGCTTATGTTAACCAACGGTCCCAATACTCATGTCTACCAACTGCCACAGTGCTAACAAATACTGCAGTGCACACGTTGAAAACAAGAGGTAACATTCTTAAACGTTGCCAGGCTACAAAACGTTTCTTTCAGATTTTTGAAACACTTCTCATTAAGGAGTCAACAAGTCACTGCTTTTCTTGAAATTCCTGTCTCAAAGTTGAAATAACAAGCTGCGTGTGATGTCTACAGACGTGTCAAAGTAATAAATGCTTAAAGTTTGTCTTCGTTCTTTATTTGTGATTTTCATAGGAGGTTCACTCTTCAATTTAAAATGTTCCTACTTGTCAGAGTTAAAATAACGAACAGCAGACTCTGAAAGGCTTTCAGGGTTTCCATGTCTCTATAAATCATTTTTACGAGTACCTCCGATGTTATCTTTCACAATGTTAAAGCTGATGGCAAGAAGTTCAATAAACAATCCGATAATTATATCGTTGGTAGCTTCCTTTAACATATTTTGAGACTAATTTGAAGCTGCAGAACATCGTAGTGCTCAACCAAAAACGTAGACAGTAATTTCCAATTGTGACTGCAATGTTGTCTATAAATTTTTTTATTCCATATTTACAAGAAAGTTGATTTGCCCTTAGTAGGCTGTCCGTGTGTTAAAGGACATTGGTGGGATCTTCAAGGGCATTCTTTTCTTATCTTGTAATTTACTTAATTTGCCAGTCTATCTTTAGTCACATGTAAATAATATTTCCATTAAAAATGTCGCAATTCTTCTCACCTTCAATAGATTTCATAGGGTTTGTTTCCAAGCGTCGCCAAAATGTATTATCATGTAGAGGTTTATTTCTAGTCCATAGTTGTTCCACAGAAGATCTTAAGAAGGTAACTTAGTTAGTAAAGGGAATCCCACCAGGAGCTGCATGACTGCTGCTCAGCCCACTCTCTCCAACTGTCATTCTCCCTCAGGAGCAAGCACTCTCACATTCCAATCACACTGTCATCAGGCATTCTGACATTCCACACACACAACTCATTCATCCTTGCTGAGCAGCTGTCAGAGGGAATGTACTAAGATAAATTAGATTACTACAAATTGCCCACTAAAGAAGTGTCTACCTCTTGTCTTAAAAGACCATGGCATAAACTGCTAACTGGTGACCTACTCCCACTTTAGGAGAATTCCATCACAAAGCTACTAAGGATATCAACACGTCCTATGCTGCTTTCCAGGACTGGAATATTAAAGGACTTGACACCCTTATACCAGCTAAATGGACAAAAGGACGTAGCTCCCTTTCCAACCCATGGTATAATGAAACTCTGAAAATTATGTGGAAAGAGTGCAAAATAGCTGAGCGTAGTTGGAGAAAGGAGTACAAAGACAGGGATAAAGTTCTTTACCTGTCCAAACTAAAAGTCTATCACAAAGCCATACGCGCTGCGCGCGCGTCCTTCTACGCAAAATTAATGATTTCCAGCACTAACCCTACAAAAACTATTTTTAAATTGGTGCAAAAACTTCAAAACAGTGGCAATCCAGTTTCCTGTATTACCTCCACACAGCAATGTGAGGATCTCGCCGTTTTATTTATTGAAAAGGTGAGGAAAATTTATAGTGTCTTTTCACAGCACTCTCCAGACCTTCCTAACCCCTCTAATCCATCTATCAAGGGCACTAGGCTGTCACTCATACCTGAAATTTCCCATGACGACCTAGCCAAACTTTGCAGAAAGGTTAAGTCCGGTTCCCCTACAGACCCCATGAGGCCAGCCCAATTTCTTGAGTCTTTAGATTTTTTCCTCCCTTCCTTGGCCACGCTATTTAATCTCTCCTTCTCCTCGGCTGTGGTCCCAACCTGCTGGAAACAAGCATGGGTCTCCCCTATTATTAAAAAGCCTACTTTAGACCCCACAAAGCTGGAATACTTTAGACCCATCTCGCTGCTCCCTTGGGTGTCTAAGCTAGCAGAAGCCGATGTGAATAATGTCCTATCCCACCACATGGTCCAAAATAACATCTTGGACCCATCTCAGAACGGGTTTAGGCCAGGACATAGTACCGAGTCTGCCCTTTTGTCCACCACCGAACACCTCCGGAATATACTTGATGCCGGTCAGAGTGCTGCGCTGATTCTGCTTGATCTCAGCGCAGCCTTTGACACGGTTTCCCATAACATCTTGCTAAAACGCCTCGAGGCTATAGGGATTAGTGACCTCGCCCTTGACTGGTTCCGCTCATTCTTGAAGGACAGATCCTTCAGGGTCTCAGCTCCTCCGTTCATCTCTCGGTCCCACCCCATCGGCCAAGGAGTTCCCCAGGGCTCTGCACTCAGTCCATCCCTTTTTAACCTTTATGTGCAGCCTCTCTCAGCAGTGGCCAAAGAATGGGACCTCACGCTGGTGTCGTACGCTGATGACACGCAGCTGGTCATCACTCTCACTGAGGGCCCTTCAATCTCTGCCACGAGATTTAGGGATGGCCTGGCCGCAGTTGCCCAGTGGATGACGGGCAACTGCCTACAGCTTAACGCAGGGAAAATGGAGGTGCTGCTTCTCGGAAAAAACTCCAGTTATTGGAGTGATCACTGGTGGCCTTCCTTGCTGGGCCCCATCCCATCACCGAAAACTCTGGTGAAAAACTTGGGTGTCTGGCTGGACTCCTCGCTTAGTTTTCAGACCCACACAAAGAAAGTGGCAGCTACTTGTGTGGGCCTGCTGAGGAGCCTCAACCCAATACTCGGTTTCTTTGATTCCAAAACGCGCCAGCTAATAGTTCAATCCATCATTCTCTCCCAGTTGGATTACACCAGTGTTCTATTTTTAGGCGCCAATAAAGCAGAGACAGCACGGCTGCAACAGGTACAGAACTCAGCGGCAAGGGCCGTGGTGGGCCTCCCCCGCAGGTGCTATGTCAGAGCTACTATTCAAAGATTACATTGGCTTCCTATCGAAGCTCGAATTCAATTTAAGACCCTCACTATCGCTTTTAAAATTCTTAAATCAGAATGTCCTTAACTTCTACGCCCGCTCTTAGTACCTTGCACCCCTCAACGCTATTTGCGTTCCTTAAGTCAACATCTTGTGACTGTTCCTCGAACGAAACTCTGTCGTGTTGGTGGCCGCTCCTTCAGAGTACTGGGGGCAAAACTTTGGAACTCCCTGCCACAGAACATTCGCTCCCTGAATAACTTGTCCGCCTTCCAGAAGGCAATTAAAACTCATCTATTCCCACTGTCCTAGGCCTTCACGTCTCTCCCTCCCCATTTCCCTCAGCAGTTATTTTATGGTTATTAGCACCGGGACGCCTCGTTGCTGGGGCAGCTGTTCGCGCTTAAACAAATTCATAACATAACATAAAATAAAATAATATATATTACCTACTGGCGGTCACCAGTAGTTAGTTATAGTTAGGACCGAGTTTCCATAGGAAATCAACTACATTCTATTTGGAATAACTTTGGCGTCTGTGGATGAATCTTTGTGAATTTCTCCAAGAAAATGGCCTGCTAGATTCTGCTCCTTCCCTGAAAGTTTGGGGGTGATTCGTCAAGTGGGGGCCAAGAAAAAGGGGGGGTCCCAAAACATGTTTTCCCCATGCAATTTTCCATAGGGACCTTAAGCCAGTGCTACAGCCCGAACGGCTGAACGGAATTATAGCAAATTTGGCAGAGAGGTAGAGTTCAGTTCGCATGGTGTTCAATGGTGTAAATCCAGTAGTTTCTGAGAAAATTACAAGTTAAATCATAGCGATATCTAGAGACGGAGTCCAACCCAGGTACCGTAATTCGCACAATTACGAGCACGAGCTGCATGCTGATTGGATGTCAACTGTCTGTGAACACTGCAAAGCAGGAAGTGTTGGCAGCCATTTTGTTCGTCGCTAGAAGCAAGTCACAAGAAAACAGTAAAACAAAGTTGAGAAATAAGGAAAGGGGGCAGGGTAGAAATATCCTGACTCTCTAGGCTTGCTCAGGTGGTCGTACATGGATTTTTAGGGTCAATTATTTTTTTTAAATAAAAAATCACGGCGTACTCGTATGGCACTTGTACGCGATGGGATTTTATTCATTAGGTCTTGGGGGCAAATTCCGGGGGCAATTTTTAGAGCTATATTTCTATGACAGTGTCTAAAACTTTCCGTTTTTTTTTCCTGCATCAGTTGTACTCTCTACACATCCGCAGCCTTGTTTGCAAGTGCACTTTTTTTTCTTTTTCTTCAAGTTCGCCAAGCAAACCTCTCCTGATTTTAGGTATTAAATTTACAGCTTTCTTTTCCCGGGTCGTGTGTGTCATCCAGTGGCACACTTTTGTAATATATTAATAAACATATTGTATGTATATTTATTTGAAATGTAGTGTCGAGGCACCAAACGTTGATTACATACTCCGTCCAACAGCCATTTGAGTAGTTTTCCCCCATTATTTTTATGATACCTTTTACTTTCATTTTACCCTGCGCATATTTTCCCTGTGATCGATGAGATTTCCTGCCACCGACACCACGGTGTTTGTCCTTGGCCTCTGATCTTATCAGACTTGGTCACACGTATACCTAGAAACTAATTTGAAGGACGTAAGCCACAGCCATTACAACGCGTGTTTGTCAACAAAAAAACATTATTAACATTATGCGTTTATCATGCTTGGTAAATGCATACTAATTGTAAAAGCATGTGTGGTAAAGCGATATGCGTGCTAATGGTTTTGTGGTGACAATCACACGTGCTTATGAACCGGGTCTGGGCGTGGTGGAGTCTAGGGCACCAGGCAGAGGGCCACACAGCTCCACTCATACAATGTAGAAGTAATATAGCATTTTTTTAAAATGATTCCATAATTATCCTAGATTAAGTCTTCTGTAAGTGTGTTCATTAAATACATGAATATATGTTTTTAAACAATTAAAAACATTTGCGTCACACGGAAGCTTTGATGAGACGCGTAACATCAAAGCGTATTCGTAGCGTATGCTGCGAATGATTAGCAGTACAAACTATGGTGCGATCACTCTCTCACTGTCAAATCAGAGCACAGGGCGCGCTATGAGAATGGTTAGAAGTGATCTCTCATTGGAGATCCCATTCAGGTGTGTGACTTATCCACAGTATCATAACGTTATTTTTTATCCTGTTTAAGTTTGAGGTTTGCATGAAATAATATGCTATAGGCAGATATGGATGTTTAGGCAGCGCTTATCTCCATGAAACTTGGTTATTACCATTTACATATAGGTGTCTGAGGGAGGGAAAAGAAGGCTATGTGAATGGTGAGGATTGCACAATAGCACCAGATCACTCCTTAATTTGTATACAAATACAATTGCATGGCTCTTGTAAACAAGATGCGCCTAATTTGCACTGAGTTTTGAAAGGTAGTCCGACCCCTGCTATCATAACAACGTTCAGTTTACTGGAAACGGGTGTTATTTACTTTGAAATAATGGAGATTGTTGTGCAATGTTAGCAGGCATCGCTTATATGATTACGGTAACTGAGCGTGTGGTTTGATTAAAAAAAGTTGTGTTTACTCCTCTGCATGGGAAGCTGGATGTTTCCATCTGGCTGTCGATTTCGACCTTGAAAGCAGAGTCAACCAAATGAGTCGTATAAGAGCGCTATTGTCTCAAAAAGAGCTTACTAAGCAAATTCAATGACATGGAGTGGGTGGATAGCTTCAGATTAGTCACACTCAACATAAACTAGCTATACACATGCATTCCTTTCGAAAAGGGCTTGCTAGCTCTTACTTCTACCCTCTCTACTAGGGATGCCACACTTTTTGAGCATACTGAAATGATTTTTGACCTTACAAGACTAATTCTTGAAAGCAACATCTTTCTGCACATTAACAACTGGTTCTGACAGTCCCAAAGTGTTGCCATGGGTTTGTAATGTTCTCCTTCATATGCAAATCTGTACATGGGCATGCATGAAGAACATTATTTATGGTCACTATCCCCACCAGAAATTACTGAACACATTTTACTGGAGGAGATATATGGATGACATTTGTATTATCTGGACTAGTAGCTCTACAATACTGAACATGCTTTCTGAGCATCGTAATAACATTGCCTACACTCTAAAGTTCATAAATCATGTTAATCTGAAACAAATAGAATATGTTGATGCCATCATTTGTCACATACATTGATGGAATTCAAATAGCATCTAGGCTATTCAGAACACCCAATGCATGCAACTGTATTTTACATGCAGATAGTGCACTTACCAGTGTACACATCAATGCTATTCCCAAGGCAAAAAGACATTTCTCAGATGGAATTGTGGTGATAATCTGATCTTTATGAGAGAACCGGACCAACTAGAGGATTGTTTCAGACAGAAAGAGTACTCTGAAAAGACCTTATCAAAAGCAAGAAAGAAAATAACTATGACACAATGAGATTTCCTTCTCATATACAAGACACATAAGATCTGACTTAGAGCATTAGATGGAGTGCTTAGAGTCATAAACCAAATACAATTCACATTAAACATTTCTGCATGCTTAAACTGGACACTACTTTGGCAAAACACATATCCTCAAAACCTTGAATCGTCCAGTGTAGAGGTAACACTTTGAGGAATATTTTATGTCCTAACTACATTTCGCCCAGTCCCCAACGAGAACTGAGGTAATGGTTACCCGAAAAAACAAGGGTTTTTTCCCCAACACAATTCGATATTTGTCAGTTTGCAGACAAGAAAACATGTTTCTAATACAAAAATATCCTATCCAATTATTTATTAACTGCAATACTAAAGTTTTGAAATATTGCAGCCCTTTACCTCCTGGCTTGTAAGCCACTTCCCTGGTGCCGCTGCTCAGCTCCTATTAACTGTGCTGTGTCTCTGTCCCCGAGGCAGGCTGTTCGGTTCCATTTCCAGTAGACCACAACCTATCTAGGCATCTGAATTGAACTGAATTGTATTGACTTTTATTTTAAAGTAAATTGTATTGAATTCATTCTGGTAACTTTAATCTTCAATGTAGTCTTTTGCTTGTTTTGGGCTTAGCTTTGCTTCTAGGTTTTGGAAGGTTTCCTGCTCCTGCTATTTTCCAGCTATTAGGCCTCTTCCCCCCAGACCTTCCCACCTACCAGGGGGGCTACTTATGGGGGAGGCAGCTTCATGGCAAATTATAGCTTGGTTGTGCCCATCTGCGCCTGGACTCACCCAGTGGGAGGACCCCTGGCCCTCCATCCATTCGCTGCTACCCTTCCTAGGAGCTCTTGGCCCTGGACCCAGGACACGGAAGGAACAGCTGCTGCGCGTTCTCCCTGCAATAAGCCACAGGACCCTTCAACTGCCCTAATATTTGCTTCTCCTGCAACATAGGACCGCCAGCTCACATTATATCCAGCATTGTTTCTGCCCAGAAGACCACAAAATACCCAGAATCACTCCAATGCATCCTGCTCAATGCCTCTTTCCTATGAAAACACTCCATGGGAATCTGGCACTCCATCACCACCCTCTTCCCAGACATTGCCTTCATCACTGAAACTTTGCTCAACTCTTTCTCGAACTTGACATTGCCACCTCAACACCCAACAGCTACAAGATGATACACCGAGACCGCACCAACAAACACACCAGGGGCATCAGTATAGACTTGAAGAAAACCATTAGATGCACCGTCACCAATGAAGACTTCATGCCTCTCTTAGAATACCTCAACTTCCACTTATAGACAGATGTCAAGACTAGGATAAGAGGCACCCTCAAATACAGACCCCTGGGCCCATGACTGGCATTCTGTGAAGCCATCTCTAACCTCATCGACTCCTACCACTACTTTCAATTCAGCTGCCTCAACTTCCACATCAATGACCCCAACAATGCAAATTCCATCACTTTCCTGGAGAAACTAAACAACATTGGCCTTACCCAACTGGTCACCCGTACTCATGCACAAGGCTTGACAAACACTCAACTCTATCTTCACCTCCAGTGACAGAATCAAATTCAGCCACGTCACAGAACTCACCTGGACCCATCACACAATTGTTCATTTCACCATCTCTGACACAGTGAACACAGGCCCCCAACATCACCTAACCTGAAGCTTCATCAGACCTTGACCAGGCCTTTCTGAACTTCTCTGCATAGATCACCAAATGTGCTGACAAAGTCTACCTGCTGAAAACCAGCAAAAACAATCAAATCCTCAAAAAAGCCATCTGGTTGCCAAGACACCTACTCGAGAAATGCTACAAAGAACCCCTCTACCAGAGCTGCCCTCAAAACATCCTGTGCATTAAGGAAGCCAAGAAAGCAGCCATCATAGCCTGCATCAATACAGTAGCCAACCTCATGAAAAAACTTTTCAAAATAGTCAAGGAATTCCACAGCCTCAGAGAACATCATCCAACCGTCCCAAGAACTGTGAAGCACCCTATCTGATTACTTCCCCAGCAAGATTGCCATCATCTAGCACATCTTCGACCCTAAATGTAATGCTCTCCACCTCAACAGCCTCTACCAACCAGGGCACAGCAGCCGAATGATCACCATCTGGTTTCAGCTCACCACTCAGACCACCACAGCCATCAACCCACACATCAACTCTGGGGTACCCACACACCCTTTCCCCTTTTGTCTATTCAACCTTGGAACCCACCCAATAGGCAAGAAACTCAGGAGCATCATCACCACCTCCATCTCCACAGTAGCTATCAAGGACAGATGGAAACACACAGAGGTCGGACCACTTCTAGAGTAACCCTCCACCAACGCCAGTGATATAAAAATAATTTGACTGATCTCCCTGCTCCCTTCCCAGGACAGAGTACTTGAGAAAGCCATAAATCAACAACTGACCAAATACATAAAATAAAACCACCATCCTTCTCGACCTCTCTGCTGCGTTCGACACCAATTTTCACCAAGCTCTCATCAACAAACTCTTCAACATCGCCATACAGCAAAATACCAACAAGTGGATCACCTCGTTCCTTACAGAAAGAACACACAGAGCAATCGGCTCCCTCCCTTCACTACCAAACCCAATGACATCATATGTGGCATACCCTAAGGATCATCCTTCACGCCCACTTTGTTCAACACCTACAATAACCTGCAGATCAGATGTTGTGAGAACCCACAGCCTCAACATAATCACACTGACAACATTCAACTAATTCTCTCACTCACAGAGGGCCCCACCATCTCCAAAACCAACTTGTATGATACCAAGATCAATTTAAGGAACTGGATGAGAGACAACTATCTTAAACTCAACTCTGATAATAGAGAAGTACTGATCTTCATGAAAAGCATTTCCATTTGGGACCAGCTGGTGGCCAGCAGAACTCATATCAACACCCACACCAACAGAGCATGCATGCAACCTAGGCATCATCCTCAACAACTAACTGTCCATGAAATGGCAGGTCAAAAACAGTCACCTCTTCCAGCTTCCACACCCTTGGCATACTCCGCAGAATCTTCAGATGGATCCGAGTAAACACCAGAAAGACCATCACTCAGGGTGTCGTCACCAGACGCCTCAAATATGCAATGTTCCCTATGCCAGATCATACAGATTGCTGCTGCCAGACTCATCCTGGACCTCCCCCAAATGAACCCATATCACTCCTCCATCTGAGATACCTCCACTGGCTCCCCATCCAGAAGAGATGCCAGTTCAAGATACTCACACATGCCTACAAAGCTCTACTCGATCGAGGACCGTCCTATATTAACCATTAACTTAGCATCCATCTAACTGCAAGACACGTGTGCTCATCCTTACTGGCCTGTTGGCATACCCCCTGCAGCTATTGTAGCTGCAGCAGGGGCTGCTTCTTCTGCTACATCACTGCCAACATATGGAATAACCTGGCCCTCCTCCTCCCTGGCAGACTTCAGAAAGATACTCAAGACCTGTCTTTTCGACTGAGACATGACACCCTCAGCGTCCAGATGCCCCTAATGATCACAATGCTGCGTTATGCAAATACTAATTGATTGATTGGCCACATCATGTGCCAGTGCCAACAAATTTACATTGGCAGCACTATAAAGCCATTGAAGGAATGTACACAAGAGCAAATTAGGGCAATTAAATACAACGTCCTAAATTATCCTTTGGCCTAAAATTAGAATTCAGTACACTTAGGATCTGAAATGATCACTATAAGATTCCAAGGTGTTGCTTACATGGACTGCCATCGTGGAGTTGGAGACCATTTCTCTGAGGAGAATAGAGACCAAATGGACCCTTGACCACAACAGGTAGGTCACTCCCCCTCCGCACAGCACCACCTGTGCCTTCCTGCCCCAGCTGCCGCTGCTGAGAAAGTTCAAGGCCCTCCACCACCCGCAGGCTACCTCCTGCGCCTCATCCCTGGTGGCCAGTGGTAGGCCGTAGGTAGGTTTGTACATCCTCCACTTTATTGCTTTTATTGTATTGCCTGTATTTTCATAGTTGTGTCTGTGACTGGTGTTGTCTGTCTTCCCCCGCTGCCTGTACATGGTCTGTGCTCCTTTTTCGTCCCTCTGTTCCCCTCGCTGTCCCCATGCTCTCTCTGCCCAGTCTTTACTTCTGTACCAATCGCTGCCCTGTGTCTCTGCTCGGTATTCCCTTCTGTTCCCCTCGCTGCCCACGTGCCTCTCTTCCCGTTCTGCCTTCTGTTCTTAGCTGCCGCAGTATTTCTGTATTCGGTATTTTGCCTCTGTGCCACTCGTTTTTCTGGTATTTCTGTGCCCTTTTTGCATTCTGTGCCACTCATTTTTTCCCTCGTTTTTCTGCCCCTTTTGCCTTCTGTTTCACTCGTTTTTTGTGCCCTTCAGCCTTCTGTGTCACTCGTTTTTCCCTCATTTTTGTGCCCTTTTTGCCTTCTATTCCACTTGCTTTTTGTGCCATCCTGCCCTCTGTGCCACTCATTTTTCCCTCGTTTTTGTGCCCCTTTTGCCTTCTGTTCCACTCATTTTTTGTGCCCTTCTGCCCTCCGTTCCACTCATTTTTTTGCCCTTCTGCCCTCTGTGACACTCGTTTTTCCCTCGTTTCAGCGCCCATTTTCCTTCTGTTCCACTCATTTTTTGTGCCCTTTTGCCTTCTCTGCCACTCATTTTACCCTCGATTTTATGCCCCTTTTCCTTCTGTTACCCTTGTTGTCACTCACCGCCCTCGCCGCTGCGTCCCCTGTGGCCCCGTATCCCCTGACTGCCCACTGCCCATTCGCTGCCCCGCCTCCCAGCTGCTCCTCCCTCCCACTTCCATATATATGCCAGCCGCTGCGCGCCTAAGGTGAGCCCGTCCGCACCCGTCCGTGCATGGACCGCGCCCAGCGCTAGAACCCCTGGCCCCTGCACCTGCCAGGCCAACTGCCGCCACTACGATGCCAGCACTCTGTACCCTCTCAACTCCGGACGGAGACACACTTGCTTCAAGGCCGCCCTGAAACGCACACATGGCCCCTTCACCTGCCGGAACTGCAGCTACAGCAGCCTCAGAGCCAACGAACCACCCGCCAAGAAAGACCCCAACCCCTCCGATGCATGCTACTGAACACCCGCTGAGCATGCATGCATGCCGTTGAGCTCTGGGACCTGCTCGACACAACATCCCCGGATGTCGCCTTCCTGACAGAGACCTGGTTTAACAACTCCTCCGCACCCTACATTGCCATAGCCATCCCAGACGGCTACAAGATCACCCACAGAGACCGCACAAACGGAGTCGGAGCAGGAATCGCCATCGTCCACAAGAACAGCTTCAGGGTCTTGACTAGCACCAATAATGCGCTCAGCACCGCCAAACATATGCATTTCCAGACCTACACAGACCCTGATTCCATCCTCAGATGCACCCTCATCTACCGCCCCCAGTTCAGGGACTCCATCGCCGACTTTATCAGCATGCACGCCCTGACCTCCACTGACTACATCCTCCTCAGAGACGCCAGCAAGAGTGCCAGATGGTTCACCCCAGAACTTATAGCCTCCAAGAAAGCCTGCCGGAAACTAGAGAAGAAATGGCACAGTGAACAAACTCCGAACAGCCACGCAGCACACAGAAGGACACCATCCGCAACCACCACCACCTCATCCGGGCGGCCAAGAGGACCTCCTTCAAAGACCGCCTTGACAACAACGCTCACAATAGCAAGGAGCTCTTCAACATCATGAAGGAACTCTCCAACCCCAGCTTCAACACCAATGACTTCCTGCTGTTGCAAGCCCTGTGCGACTCCCTCACCACATTCTTCCACCGCAAGATAGCAGACATCCACAACAGCTTCAACACCCAGACAGCCCCAACAGACAGCAACACAACAGTCCCTCCGTACACCATCGACCATGACCCCCTGCTAGCCTCGGCCAGCGTGAGCATCGATGACACCATCAAGACCATGCGCTCAATCCACTCTGGGTCTCCGCCAGACCCATTCCCGCACCACGTCTTCAACAGAGCAAGCAGCTCCATCACACCCCACCTGCGCAACGTCATCAGTCCCTCCCTCGAGACCGCGACCTTCCCAGAGATCAGAAAACATGCGGAGATCAACGCCCTACTCAAAAAACCTAAGGCAGACCCAAGAGACCTCAAGAACTTCCAACCCAACTCTCTACTCTCCTTCCCAGGCCAAGGTCATCGAGAAAACTGCCAACAGACAGCTAACCCGCTACCTCGAAGAAAACAGAATCCTGGACCCTTCCCAGTCAGCGTTCCGCAGCAACCACAGCACCGAGACTGCCCTCATCGCCGCCATGTTGCTCATGTTGTGGGACTTGAGTAACAGGGTGCAACATTACTGATTGCGGTCCGGGTGGCATCAATGCCACAACAGAGACACACGCATTATTTACTTCCTTGTCTAGCCCAGAATGGAACCCCACCCAGAGCCCCGGGGTCATTGTTCACACCCCTACGCTGGCCTGGCATTCGCCAGACCAGCCCACTCTGCTTACGCTTACAGGGGGGGTGACACCGATACAAGTCCCAGGTCTTCCCTGTAGTGATCTACTGATCACAGGTCTAATTGTCAGCAGGCTACAGCCACCACTCCCTGAGGGTTGTTTACACCCACACCACACCCATCCAGCACAAGGGTCACAGGACATGTGACCCTGCAATAAAAAAGGCCAGGTGCACATGCTCAAGGCCATTTCCACTGTCTATCTGAGTGTGTCTGTGTGGTTATGATTTATGCATGAGGGCCTAAGGACCTACCACAACACATTCCCCACTGCCGGAGTTGGCATGATGGCGTCCGCACCATGATGCACAATCATAAAATTCCCATGACTTGAGGTGCAGAGAGTTGGTGGCAGTCGAGGCACGTTGGCTGGCATGGGCCTCCCGCCACCAGATGGTGGCTTGTGGTGCACAGAGTTGGTGGCAGCCAAGGCACTTTGGGCGACATGGGCCTCCCGCCACGTAGCGATTACTTGATGTGCACAGAGCTGGTGGCATCCAAAGCACTTTGGGTGTGCAGCCTGCGATGATGCATAGGCTTCGATACGCCATCCTGCCAATCAAGGTTCGATTTGAATTGTGAGCCATGCTGGATTGCAGTGTGCGCTGAAGGCAGCACACTATACAGACGGTGCGATGCAGCAGGGAATACTGGGAGACTGTGGCGCCGAATCCAGACAATGCTGAGGTTGCACTGGCACGTGGCGGGCCCTCTTGGAGACACGCCGGTGGCAGCAGGTGAGCATTGAAGCCTGGGTGCACAGGGTCGGGCAGTCACTGCCGGTCTGGGGACCAGTGCTGAGGTGCTTGCAGAAGATGTAGGAAACATACACACGGCCTGGGAAGTTTGCGACAACATTGGTGTACAGGCCCCAGTGGTCCAGTTTTGCCTGCACATTGTTGAAATGTGTGTGGTTTCTATTGCGGTGATTGTGTGCGGTGTCAGCAGGGGGTACAATTAGTACATGTGTGTAGTCAATTGCCCCAAAACCTGCAGGAAGTCTGCTATGGTGTAGTTCCCTTGCTTGGTCTCCAGCTGTTCCTGTGCAGTGTGGGTAAAGTGAAGGTGCAGGGGTATCAAGCCAATACGAACCGTGATGCTTACAGGTATGATAAATCCTGCCTAATGAGACTGTATCAGAAGTTTGTTTGGTCGTAACCTACCTTTTCTTTGCTATGCAATACACTGTGCCAGATTTTGTTTGTGACCATATGGATGCTTGACCATTTTCACCATTTCTCCAAAAGGTTTCTGAATACAGACTCTTGCAATATGGAATTGCATTGGGGATTTCCAGGACATAATGCAGTTAATTGGATCCACAAGTTGCCCTAATGACGTTCCCCATTGGGAATAGAACTCGTTGGCTGAAGTTTTCGTGTTGTTAATTCATGTTTTTGTAATAAAGTACTATTTTTCCACCACTATTGACTACTGGACTTCATGACCTGGCACACACCCATTTCAGAAACCACAAATTTGGATCTTGAGAACAGAGGCGGCAGGCAATGGCTAGAGTTGGGGTTGGTTACACGGGAACACTATGAATTGGGACTAGTGTGTGGTGCGGATACAGCGGCCCACCGTTGTTTTTGTGGACATGCATCCAAGACATGTGTGAGGAAGTTTGATAGGGCTGGCTCCGAGACTCCTCCGCCCCAGGTGGTTGTTGGTTGGAAGGTACCAGAGGCCTACATGTGCTGCACAGTCAGCAGCTTTGTCTGTGGAGGGATATTAGTTGTCCGCTGTGTTGGTACCGTCAGCCTGTGGGCAATGTGGGCCCGGATGAGGAGGATGGTTTTATTTATGAGCCTGTAGTGGGCAATGACATCCTCTGGTGTTTAGTTTTTGAGGTTGGTGCATTTTCAGAATGTCCGCTGTCTTGTTCTGTGTTGCCTCGTGGTAGTCCCTTGACCCGGTTACTCCACTACCGCACGGCCCCCGTGTGCCCGGATTCTGCTGCCGCTGCCTGCTTGGCCCTCTTGCTGCTGCCTCTCCTTAGGGCCCCTGCTCTCCAGGCTTGCCCTCGCTCTCCAGGCTTGCCCAGGCTTGCCCTTGCTCTCCCCCGCTCTGCTGTCCCGCTCTTTCCAACCCCCCCTCTGCTCCCCGCCGCTGCTCTCCTGCGGCCCCTTCCCCCTCTCCTGTCTCCCGCTCCCCATTCACCACCCCGCTCCCGCCTCCCAGCTGCTCCTTGCCATAAATGGTGGGGACCGCGCGTACGCGCAGCGGCCATGCGCAGCGGGCGCGCCGATTGTGTGCCGAAGGCGCGCCAAAGGCAAGCCCGTCTTTGCCCGTCCATGCCTGGACCACGCCCAGCGCCAGAACCCCTAGACCCCGCCAGAGCCAGCCAACCTGACTGAGCTATGATGCCACCACCCTCCACGCACTCAACACCGTCCGACATCCAGCCTGCTACCAAGCCACCCCGAAACGCACCCACGGAGCCTTCACCTGCCACGCCTGCTACTTTACCTGCTCTCGGTCCTGCACCGCGCCAGCCAAAACAGCCGCCAACAACAACCACCTCAAGTGCATCCTGCTCAACACCCGCTCCATCCACAGGCACGCCGTTGAACTATGGAACCTCCTGGACAAAACGGCACCAGACGTCGCCTTCTTCATGGAAACCTGGATGAATGCCTCCTCAGCCCCCGACATCGCCATTGCCATACCGGATGGCTACAAGATCATCCGGAGGGACCGCATCAACCAGACCGGAGGATGCATCGCCATCGCCCACAGAAACACTATCCGCATCACGACCAACACCGACGATACCCTCTTTACCGCAGAGCACCTGCACTTCCAGATTCACACCAACCCCAAGACCACCCTCAGAGGAACCCTCATCTACAGACACCCGGGACCACGCTCACACTTCAGCGAGGCCATCTCAGACTTCATCAGCCCGCTAGCCCTCGCCTCCCCCGACTACATCCTCCTAGGAGACCTCAACTTCCACCTGCAGAACGACCAGCACAACAACACCACCGCCCTACTTGACAATCTCGCCAACTTCGGATTCAAGCAACTGGTCAACACCCCCACCCATTACGCCGGCCACACGCTCGACCCCGTCTTCTCCCCCAGCAACCAAATTTCCTCAGCCACACCACCAAGCTCCACTGGACCGACCACAGCTGCGTACACTTCAACTTCAGGAAAACAACAACCCACCACCGCCCCCAACAAACCCCCGAAGATGCTGGATCAAGATCACCACCGACCGACTCACCACCTCCTTGAGCCTAAACCCTCCCACCAAAACCACGGACCCCAACTAAGGAGCCCGCAACCTCACACAGTGGATCACCGACTGCGCCAACACCCTTGCTCCACTGAAAAACCCTCCCAGCAACCTGGGAGGGTTTTTCAAGAAAGCTGTGTGGTTCACCAACGATCTCAAAGACTCCAAGAAATCCTGCCGTGACCTTGAGAAAGCCTGACGTCACAACCAGTCTACGGATAACATGACGACCCTCAAGAACGCCACCCGCAAACACCACCTGATCCGCACCACCAAAAGGTCATCCTTCAGAGAACGACTGGACAACAACACCCACAACAGCAAGGAACTCTTCAACATCGTGAAAGAACTCTCCAATCCCAACGCCAGCAACAACGACATCACGCCTTCTCAAGACCTCTGCAACTCTCTGGCCACCTTTTTTCACCGTAAGATCGTTGACATACACGACAGCTTCGGTGCTCAGCACTCGTACCCCACCACCGAACCTTCACCCCCCCACCACCACCCTGTACACCTGGACTCAGATCAGGACAGAAGATACCACCCACACGATGAACACCATCCACTCGGGCTCCCCAGCCGATCCCTGCACACCGCACATCTTCAACAAAGCCGACTCCATCATCGCACCCAAACTTCGGGACATCATCAACAACTCCTTCATATCCGCCACCTTCCCGGAGAGCTGGAAGCACGCAGAGATCAGCGCCCTCCTGAAGAAACCCACTGCAGACCCCTCAGACCTCAAGAACTTCCGCCCCATCTCGCTCCTCCCCTTCCCTGCAAAAGTCATCGAGAAACCCATCAACAAACAGCTGACTGCCTTCCTGGAGATGAACGGCTCCCTCGACCCATCGCAGTTCGGATTCCGAGCGAACCACAGCACCGAGTTCACAGTTTATTGGGTCCTGCAACAGCTGTGTTCAATAAACCTACATCCTGAAGTTATCCAGTTTCCTGGTGATTTACTCTTACTCTTGTTTATTGTTAACCTTTCTATAACTGCTATGTTTAAATATTTCTCATAAAACCAATAGTTCTGCCTTTTATATAGTAACAGTTATTCACATTAAAAATCCAGAGACATTTACTGAAAAAACATTTTCTAAGTAACAAAACCACTGACACTTACTAGGCATGTTAAGTTACTTCAACCCATGCCCTAAAGTAACTATAACCCATGCCCTCACAATTCACTGCTAATACCTCACATATTACAGCCACAATCTTTACCCTACACTTTGGCTCACACTCTTCCCCCCAAACGACATCAGTCCCCAGGATCCCATCCACCATGGCCTTCTTTTTCAAAAGAAAGGGTTGGTGCATACATGTCCCCCTTGCCTGATACCTAAAGAGGACCCTGGGAGAACATATCTTAAAAAGGGGAGGTGGCACATGGCCTCTCTCTCTGGGTCTCAAGGAGGCCCCAGACACTCTATGCCTGGGGCAAAATAAAATAAAAAGGGGGAAAGAGCCCATACAGCCTCCCTCCCTGAGCCTCTTAAGTCCCAGATGCCATTTTCTGAAAATTTAAGGGGGCCACAGAGCACCCTTCCAGAGCATTTGAAGGCCCCAGGGATCCATCTCCTATGGCCAATGCTTTATAGGAAGGCAAGGTAGGGAATCAAAGGCCTACTAGCCCTAGGTGGGAGCAGACAAGTCACTGCTCATGATCCTGCAGGCAAGGCAACTGTGACCCAGGAGTAGACTACATAGGACACAGTTGAAGGAGCCAGGCCCCGGTGCTGTATGTGGCTTGGGTGGGGGATGTCCCCCTCCTCTTTCCAGTAAGTCTAGGTCCTCAAGGTTGTGATCCTCAGGACCAAAAACAGCTTGGGAGGGGTTCAGTTTTGACCCCTCATCTTCATTACTATTTGATGTGGGGGGATGGGGTCCCTGGGGTCTTTAGAGGCTCAAAGAGAGGGGCCACGTGGCCCTCCTCACCTTCATTATACAATTTGGCTCCTGCGGATAGTTTCCCTGAGGCCTTTAAAGGCTCAGGGGCCTGTTAACCACTCCCTTTTTATTTTAAAACGTAGCCCTTGGGGACGGGGTCCCCAGGGCCTAAATCAGTTTAGGAAGAGTGGTTCTACTCACTCATCCCTCCCCAAATATTCAATAAATAAATGGCAGGTTGACATTTTCTTCTTTTTTTGTGTTCTGATTTTTCTTATAATTTGGGCTCAGAGGGTCCCATACAAATGCTTGGGAGGCAGGGAATATCTAACCTCCTGCCTTCATTTTTTTATTAAATTGCAGGACAGGAGGCTAAGGTGCTTATTCAGATCTTGGTGGACGGATTACTCCGTCACAGTGGTGATAGAAATCCCAGCAGCCGACTTATAAATCCTGTTAAATCGTTTTATCGGATGGGATATCTATCACCTTGTTGTCTGCTAAACCTGTCTGCCAAGATCTAAATTATTTCACCAGTTTCCGAGTCATATAATGGGTACCAGTAATGTTTTTCTTCATGTTTCTAGCAGCCAAACAGAGCACTTTCTCCTACAGGAGTCTGACTCCCAGAGGAGCGAGTTTGCTCCAAGGGAAAAAAAGCTCCCTGGGACAATCATAATGCTCTATTTTTTAAATTGGGATTGAGGTGCTCCCGCTAAAGCCCTTTGAACCCAATTTTCCAGATATACAAATGTTTTTGTTCACTAATATCTCAAAAACTAATGAATAGATTTACATCAAATCACAAAAAACATGCTTTCAGGATCAAGATCTGGCTTCCTAGGAAATTTGCTGTAATACCAGTTAGCAGGTTTTGAATTAGCACTGTTCAAAAAAGTCAATGAAAATAAATAGGGATTAAGTGTTCTGAGACCCTCCTTTTTCACAGCTTCCACTTCACTGTTCTCCCCAAAACTTTCCATGTACAGTATTGGTGAAGGAGAACAACCTTTTATGTCAAAAGATTTGATCAAGTTTTGAAAGAACAAATAATACAAAATGAATACATAGGTAAATAAGCTATGCAATAATACAAAACAATACAAAGCAATAATGCAAAACAATAATTGACCTGAGATAAGTTATAATGGCAAATGTGAATAAGATGATTAAGAGGAAATAGTGAGTGAGACGAGAGGAGAAGGAACCATTACTTTCCTTGTGTACTGAGATAAGCGCATCAACCTTCACTTTTCAGGATAGCAACGTGTGGTTGTTAGAGGAAGAGCCACCAGTGGCTACTAGTATATCTGTGGGGGTAATTGCGTTGGAGCTTGAGTGAGTTAATGTATACCCGTAAACATGCTTAAGGTGGATTATTTGAGGCAAAGTAGTTGTCTAACCTGTCCCAGATGTGTCTAACTGGAGATTTCCGTGGTGACTGTTGGAGGGAGATATTGTGGGCACCTCTAAGAACATTTTGTCAGTTTCATCAAATGGAGCCAAAATTAACATTTTTCGTGAAATGCTAACCTAATTATAACTATCCCGTAGTGACCATCAAGTGGGAGATTTCATATGCTTTCCTGCCGGCACACTCTGATCCTCCAATTGAAGTTTAGTACCACAGGATAGGGGCCTCTAAAAGGCTTGAGGAGGAGGGCCAAGCACCTTCTTTTCCTAAACATATTTTTGTGCCTCTCCAGGTATTTTTTAGTAGTGAAGGAGCCGCAACATTTAAAAAAAAAATTACATTTGATTTGAAAATTTTCTGAAAATTAAAATTAAAAAACATTTCTGGCTTTTGGGACCTCCCATCAGGCCCCTGTTGTGGTTGCTGTCCCAGTCTCCTTATGCTTTTTTGTTAACCTTTTTTCTAGGTCTGAGTCCTGAGATGGCTGTCACATCATCTTTGTTGTTGACAGCCAATCCGATCTCAGCTTGAGCTCTATTGTGTCCATAAATCCTCAATTGCATGAGATACATAATACTTTGTGCATTAATGCTAAAAGATGTATGACTGAATTTACACCGAATCATCAAAGGCATGCTTTCTGGAGCAAAATCTACCTTTCTGGCAAATTTGGTATAAATCGGTATAGCGTTTATGCATTATGGCAATTGAATTGTCCTATTGAAAAATGAATGGGAAAACTTTTTTGGAACCCCCTTTCTCTTGGTCCCTGCATGACCAATCACCCTGAAACTCTATAGGAAGGAGCTGAGGTTGACAAGACTTTTTTTATAGTACTTTTGTGAATATTCATTAAATAGAAGCAACGTTATTAGGAAATCATAAATTATTTTACTATTGAATATAAATGTATTTGAACAAATGTGTGTGTTTGTGTGTGAGCAATTAAATATTGAGGTCCTTCAACACCTTCTCCATCATTGACAGTCCCTATTATGCATATTTTGTATATGTGAGAACTGAAATGGGAAATTGTTAAGATTCAGTCAGGTAAGGGCTTTTTTTTAATTCACCTTTTATCCTCAGGAGACGTGATATTTTTCCATTCCAAGAGAATTGTGTTTTTTTTAAACAAATTTGTTGACATTTTACAATCGATATTGAATAGATTTGGTTAACAGTATAGGAATGGCATTGTCTGTTGATAACATCATATACAGTTCCAACAGATAGATTTGGAAAATTCCAGTAGATTTTCTCTAAGGGCCTCATGACTACATTGGGAGTCTAACCGTCAGAGAACCAATGACTACTTTGGCGGTTCAACTGCCAGAGACCCACATACGCCTCCTCCACACTACTGCCGCACTGACCGGTCACCAAATTACGAGTTCTGCAGATTGTAAAAAGGACCACTGGGTGGGCACGCAACAGTCCCTTGACTGTCTTTATAGCTGGTGTATTCCCGGATGTTACCACCACGTTTGCAGTCTGCCAAACGTATTACAATTACAAACTGTGATTGGCGGTCACATAGCTGTCCACAATAGATGGCAGTTAGCCATTGGTGGTCAACTGCTGTGACAAGTGCAGATACCAACTAATAAAGACTGACCATAGGCCCATATGAAAAAAGAACACACCTGATTTGTGTTCCCTATTGGATATGCCTGTAATTCAAATTATAAAACACACCCCATCCCTGTTTTGGAATACAATTATGTTTTTTATATTGTTTTACATAAGTTAGCATTCACAGTGCTAATTGTGTTTAATAGGTGCCATTTTGTATCATGTTCGAAACTAATTCTTCACCATTTCCAAGAAATGGACTTCTCTAAGTTATGTTTCTTCGGAACTAAGTTTTGCCACACTTATGAATGCGCTGTTCTTATTAGCACATACCTTTCTTCTGATATGTAAGCCTTCTCCTACTTGTCTAGTGAGTAACCTTGAAAGATAGATAATGTGTGGCGGGCCTCAAGAATCGAAACTTACTCCTTTGTAATTTACTGTCCAGCTGCATCTCTTTGAAGATTCCTTGGTGGGAGTCTTTCCATTTACTCTGAAATACATAATGTATTGTTATACTTGCTGATGTCAGTTCTCCTCTGCAGCACTCCTTAGTGCCTGGGCAGATTGTGCTCTGCTCTGAGTGTACTCTGAGTGTACTCTGAATAAACAATTATCGGTTTGTATTCTCTACTGTGTGTCCGACTCTTCCTTTTAGTGGAAGGCTGAGAGGTGGTCATTAGTGACCAAAGTTACCCGATTCAAGCCATTTCCTTCAGTTGGCACCCAGACAAGGACTCCTTTGAGTGAATGACTCTAGCCCTTCTGTGGACAGGGGGGGGGGTTGAGGCTATCGGTGGATTGGACAGATGGATTAGGGAACACTGCAGAGGCTCCTTCTGTCATGCCGGACGATGCCTCGCCCATTGGTCACCCCGACTGGAGTCCTGAATGGTGAAACCTTTGGAGTTGACTGTTTGGTCTGAAGAGTCGGCAGTGGATTATAGATGTGTTTGACCTGTATATATCAGGTGAGTTTGTTTTGGTTCCATTTTGGTTTGTATTTGATACAGTCTAAAGTCTGTCTTTGGGACAAAAGCATTGCAATTGTTTTGCTAGGCAGGAAATATTGAGGGGCTTATTTATGAGCCCTTGTATCACTGTTGTGCCGCCGGTGCGTCGTCACCTTTTGTGACGAACCAGTGGCGTAAAAAATGCACCATGTTGCGTCATATTTGCAAAGTGATGCATCTAGGTAGATATGTCTCTTTGTAAACCCCTATGTCACTTTATCCCTGCGCCAGGTAAAATGTATGCAGGGTGGGCGTTCTGACACATGCAAGCCTCTTAGAAGTGATGCAGTGAAATCTATGAGATTTCATGGCACTATTTCTAGAACGCAAATGTGTCAATATCTTACACCTGATTCACAGCAGGTGTAAGACTGACACAGGCACATTTGAAATGGGATTTGCCCATGTGAAAGGACCCATTGATGTAGTTGTGTCACTTTCATGACACACTCCAGCAATGCATCATTTTTGTACGTACAGATACATCAGAAATACTGACGTATTTGTAACTTTTTGCAACATGATGCGTTATACTGTAAAAATGATGCATCCAGCACGCACAAGGGGGGGGGGCACAATGAAAAGTAATGCATCGCTGTTTTCACACAGAGATGCATCACTTTTCATAAATGAGGCCCTGAACGTGTTTTCTTTTAACAATGCCTCGTTTCAGCAAACTTTTTGCCTTGTGCTGTCATTGTTCTACTGATGCTCAATTGAAATAAAGTCAGCAGGCACCTCCTGAAGGCACTCCGAATTTTTATATGTATGTGACGCATGGTCTTGGCTCTATTATGTTTAGTACATTATGGAACAAATATACGAGAGACAATGCCGAGTTGCAGTCGCCGTTGATGGGCACTTTTGATCAACAAAATATTGAGTATTTTCAGGAATTGTCATTTAAGAAAAGAAGTAGGAAGTCTATGTTAAACTCCCTCAGAGTGTGTTAATTGTGAAGATAGAAGGGTTTGACTGCACATTGATAAATCGTATGTGGTTCAGGAAGAAGCTGACACTTTTGTTGAGGAATTATTAGATACTCAACCCCTTCCTCCATATGCCTCCCAAAGAATATATCGTACTGTTCCAGTGCTTTCACAGCCGCCCATTACAGTTGCTTCCACTGTTTCTGTTCCTGCTTCTACCATTGTTATTTCAATGGCTATGGCTTTGGCTCCTCCTCCTCCTCTTCCTTCTGTTTCTTTGCCGCCTGTGGCAACCGCGACTATTAGTACTCCTGTCACACCTACTGTCTCAGCATCGCTCTCACCAGCTCCTTCGCCTACGACATAACCTTCCACATCAGTAGTACCTTATTATTCTGTTGCTTCTCCTTCTTTGGATTTTCATCCTCCAGTTTCCTTGAGTGCTGGGACACCAGTGTGCGGGTTTGGAGATGGAGATTGGACAAAGTTTAAAGAGCACATGGGTCCGTATACTGTGTGAACTGAGAAATGAAGAGAAAAGGGTAGTAGCTAATCAGGCTATGCAGTGGGATTGTATTCTATTTCCAAAGTGGAAGATGTCCGGAGTGTGATGAAAGATTATGAGCCCTTTGCATAACAGCATGCCGTTAAGCATATAATAATAATAATAATAATGAGTCTTGTAGAGCGCGAACAGCTACCCCACATGGAGGTGTCCCGGCGCTGTGAGAACAGACTAACCATATGCCAGGGGCAAATATTAGCGTAGTGTAGTGAATAGCCAGGTTTTTAGCAGTCGTTTAAAGCAAGTTTCAGAAGGGGCCTGTTGTAGGGCAGGAGGGAGAGAGTTCCATAACCCCGCCACATTGGCCGAGAAGGTTCTTCCACCCAACCGCGCTCTTCGCGCTCGAGGGACTACGAGCTGCACCCGCTCGTTGGAGCGGAGGGTCCTCGACGGATGATACCTGGGTAGCCTGGCTCTCAAATAATTGGGACAGGTGCCATACAGGGACCTGAAGGCCAGCGTCAAGGTTTTGAACTTGATCCTACTGGACACTGGAAGCCAGTGCAGTGCCCGAAGATGCGGAGAGACTGGGTGCTTGAAAGGAATACACCTCAACAGTCTCGCAGCCGCATTCTGCACCATCTGTAGGCGCTGGATTAAGTATTGGGGAAGACCCAGATAAAGTCCGTTGGCGTAGTCCAGCCTTGATGTTACTGTGGCATGGACTACAGTCTTACGGCACTCTTCTGGTAGAAGTCTCAGGATCATGCGCAGGTTCCTCAGCTTGGATAGACAGCATCCTACTACCTGCCGAATATGAGAGGCAAAGGAGAGACTGCTATCCCAGCGGACTCCCAAGTTTTTGGCACTCTGGCTCGGCGACGGAGGCGTCCCCATTTCCACCGGCCACCAGAACTCTGCAGGGGGGAGGGTGATCCCTTGCCAAAGAAGATGACCTCTGTCTTCTCAGCATTCAATTTAAGTTTGTTTGCCAGCTGGCCACATCTCGGAGGCACCCCTTAAAAGTTGCAAAAGCCCCTTCCGACACCTCCGAGTATGGGAACACCAGCCGGGTGTCGTCAGCATAGGATATTGCCTTGACCCCCCAGTTTGCAATGAGTGTAAACAGAGGTGCCAAGTAAACATTAAATAGTAGCGGGCTCAGGGCCGACCCCTGGGGAACACCGTATTTTATCTTGGTGGGTTTAGACACAATATGACCCAATGTCACCTTCTGTGTTCTCTGTGACAGGTACGACTGAACCCATCCCAGTGCTTGGTCCTTTAGCCCTATCTCTGCCAGCCGTTGTATGAGCCTACCATGATCCACCGTATCAAAGGCGGCCGATAGATCCAGGAGAACCAGCATAGCTGACTCCCCGGCATCCATCGACCACCTCACTGATTCTGCTACTTCAACGAGTGCAGTCTCCGTGCTAAAGCCCGGTCTAAAACCTGATTGAGTCTCATGTAAGACATCATTGTTCTCAATAAATTTGTTAAGCTGGCGCTGGATTATCTTCTCAAACATTTTCCCTGGGGCCGCCAGAAGAGAAATTGGCCGCAGGTTGCTCAAGTCCAACGGATCACCATTTGCTTTTTTCTTTAATGGGAGGAGAGTGGCATGCTTCCATGCCTCCGGAAATACCCCTGAGGTAATGGACCCATTCCAGATGGACTGTAGTGTGAGTGCCACAAATTCAGTTATAGATTTCCAGAGTTTGGGCGGGCAGGGATCATCAGGAGAACCCGATTTACATTTTTGGAGCTCCTTAATAACTAAATCCAAGTCTATCTGAAGGAACTGCTCAAGTCCTACCCCTGGCCCTATTTTTACTGCTATATCTGATTTCTCCGTCCTAACCTCCGGGCCAAAGGAGTCGTACACTTTTTGGATCTTACACTCGAAAAACTCCGAGATACTGTTGCACAATGATTGGGATGGGGGAACCTCCCTTTCTATGCAGCTTGGTTTAAAGAAGGACTGCACCACTTTAAAAACGTCCTTACTTGAGTGCTCTGCTTCTCGGATAGAGGTCGCAAAGAAGGCTTTCTTGGCCCTTCTCACTGCCTTCTGCAGATTTTTTAGTGCATCCTTATAGCTGTCCCTTTCTACATCTCCATACCTTACTCTCCATAACCTCTCTAATTTGTTTTTACATGCCTTCTTTTCGGCTCTGAGATCACCCGAGAACCAGGGGGCCGATGGAGACTCCCTTTGTGAAGTTGCACGTATGGCGGGTGCAACTGAGTCCACCATATTCTTGATCCAGTTATTAAATAGTTGCGCATCAGTATTACTATCAGAAGTTAAAACAGGTTTATTCAGGCCCAGGGCCGGGCCCATAGCCTCAGGGACTAACTTTTTCCAATGCCTTTTGATAAAGGTACATTTACTCATAACCGGTCTGGACGTATCTATTTTCACCGTAAAGGGAATAAGGAAATGATCTGACCAGATCAGCGGCAGGGCTGACTCTACCTTTACAGTATCCCCATTATTAATGATTAAGTCTAGCGTGTGACCTGCTCTATGTGTGGGGCCCTCATTACACAACGTCAGATTTGCAGTCATCAATGTGGACAGTAAGGTTTCAGCTAGGGTACAATTATCCCTATCCACATGAACATTAAAATCCCCTAATAAGAGAAAATGGGAATGTAAGAGTGAGCTCTGAACAATCATATCCAGCAGTGATTCCAAGCTGGAGGTAGATCCTCCCGGCGGCGATATACTAATAGCCCAGCCAGGGTGACCTGAGGGTCCATCTAGATACCAAAGTGTAGGCCTTCCACTCCTGATATCTAGATAGGGGTTGATGAAGTAAGCGTGAAAGCTGCCTTAATTATCACCGCTACACCTCCCCCTTTCCTGTCCTCACCTCGATTAGCAAAACACATTTTGTAGCCCGTAGGTACAGCTAGTGCAATAGCCGTCATATTATTCTCCCCGAGCCGGTCTCTGTTAAAAACAGAGCATCCCACTCATGATCCTCGAGGAGCGACCAAATGTCGGCCGCGTGCCTAGGCAGCAATCTACAATTTAGAAGGGCTGCTTTAAAGCACACGGACCTTGGCACTACTGTTTTTGCAGGCATCTCATCGGCCGCCTTACCGTAAACCCCTAGAGTGAACCCGCATCGCTCACATGTCTTAGGCGGAGACCTCGCCCCCAGCATCATCGAGTGATCTCTGCAGCCTTGGTCAGTGTTGAGCGCCCACAGGTTTGCGGATGACCAGGCAATCCGACCCCCATCCCACACCTCCCGGGCAGCATGGCCGGCCGCGGTCGCAGTCCGGTCGCGGACGGGCGCAGACGGGCTTTCCTTTGGCGCGCCTTAGGCGCGCCATCGCCGCGCAAGCTGCGCTCGTCCGCTGCGCGGTCGGACACACATGCCCAGAAATAGGGTGGAGAGAGGGAGTGACGCGGTGGGTGGGAGGATGTCTGCTACGTTGATAAATCTTTGGGAACAGTGTCTCAAGAATGCTGCACCACAGGTTTTATATGATACTAGCAGCCCGCCCCGAACTTGTCTGGGAGCAATCAGGCTTCCCTGACCCCCGCCTGCCCCGACATAGCAGCCCGTCCCGAAATGAGTGTTCAGGGCCCCGTCTGCCTCGGCCCCCGCTCGCCCCCCGCCATGAGTGTTTAGGGCCCCCGCCTGCCCCGTCCCCCACCTGCCATGACCCCCGCCTGGCCCGACATTGCCCCCGGAGCCTTACCTCAGCCGCCGCTCCTCCCCCGCGCTCCTCAGTTCACCGCTCCGCCGCTCCTTGCCGCTGGTCACCGCTCCTCCCCGCCTGTTCGCCGCTCCTCACCACTCCTCCCCGCTTGGTCCGCCGCTCCTCCCTGCGCCATGTCCACCGCTCCTCCTCGTGCTCCTGGACGCCGCTCATCCACGCGCTCCTGACGTCAGCACGCAGGTCGCAGCCAGTGCTTCTTCCACGGGTCTACTTTTTTTTCGCAAAATTTTTTAAATAAAGTATTTTTTTTAACTTTATATAGCCTATGTCCATCTGCACACCCTGACGATTACAATGATGTATCGGGTGTGTGGATTGGCGCTGTGGTTGCCGAGTTTACCCGCCTCAAAGGTTAAAAGTTCTTCCTTTATCATAGTAGTATAGATAAAAAATTGTGGTTAGGTGTCCTAAAATTAGGACTCCTAACTTCTGTGAATATCGAAATAAGTAAGTGACTTATGTGAATACCAAAATGAGTAAGGGCCTTCTGTGAATACCAAAATGGTAGTAAGTTTAGGATTTCGTCTTAAGTTTGTTCTGTGAATCGGGTCCTGTGTATTTGCTGGTAATAAGGATCCTTGCCAAGTTTTAGTAGTGTGATGACATTGATTGCTTACAGGGGTAAGCTACTCAAAAAAGAGTCCCCCCACAGTGTCCTAATTTCTGATGAGAGAGGTTCATCCCATTTATCATCCTGAGATACCAGAATTAACAGATGGCTGTGGCAATGTTACTCGAGCGGCGGTGGCAGGCAGGTTTTAGGAGCAATGGGTTTATACTCCAGGTAAAAGAAGTGAGGTTTTATCTCTTGGGACCCATTTACCAGATCCTAGGAAGACTCCCACTGCTTAGTATAAAGAACTGACTGAAGCTGTATTTACCACGGTAATGACTCTTGCTGATATCGAAATGTTTTTTATCCTGCTTTTTCGGGTTGATATTTGGAAGCAGGTCCATACTCAAGATCACCTTCTGGAGTTGGGTGGTACTTGGTATCAAATTAAGGCATGGGATCAGGAAAGAAAGAACAATGATAAGCCTTGAGCGGAAATTTGAGTGTTGCCGGGTGGTATAATTATGTATATGCATTCTCTTACTCCGACAAGAAAGGTGGATTGGTATAAATTGTCAGAATGTCGACAGAATCAAGATGAGAGTGTGTCTGACTTTTTCACTCGATTTGAAGGTACATTTTTAGATTATAGCGGACAAGATTTGTCTGATGAGGGAGGTGTTCTGTTGTTTGTTAATAGATTTGCTTCTAACTTGCTTCCTGAGATTGCAAATCGATTGCAAGTTCTGAGAGTACCTGGTCCAACTCTTCTCCCTCTGTTATTTTGAACATGGTACAATATTATGAGCATAGGGATAATCAGGAAAAGGAGGCAACAGAGAAGTGGCATAAGGATTTAAAGAGAAAGGTATTGCTACAGTAGGCTTTCAGAGGGAATGGGAGAGGACATGGTGGTCCTGCCTGACAGCTTCCGTGCACTTGTAGACAGCCAGTAGCTAAGCCTTAGAATCCAAATCAGTGCACATACGGTCTCAGAATGCTGTGGCTTCACAGGGTCATTCTGATAATAATTATTTTGATAAGCCATGTGAAGGACATGACTATCATGATGATTATGATGTGGAGAAAATGACAGGGATGTCCTATAGCTAGGATAGCCAGGGACAGAGTGGGGGACCAGTTCTGAGACCTGTAGACCAAATTTGTCCTTATGTGACAGCAAAGTTACATGGGTCAAATAAGGAATGTTTGATAGACACAGGTGCAACAAGAAGTTCTGTTTCTCAAAATATTGTTCCTGGGGCAGCTCTGTCTGGTCATATTAATGTTTTTGTTTGGTTTTCAATAATACAAAACAATAATAATAATACAAAACAATAATTGGCCTGAGATACACCAGTGTGCGGGTTTGGAGATGGAGATTGGACAAAGTTTAAAGAGCACACAGGTCCGTATAGTGTCTGAAGTGAGAGATGAAGAGAAAAGGGTAGTAGCTAATCAGGCTGTGCAGTGGGGTTGTATCCTATTTACAATGTGGAAGATGTCCGGAGTTTGATGAAAGATTATGAGCCCTTTGCATAACAGCATGCACTTAAGCATATGTCTGCTACGTTGATAAATCTTTGGGAACAGTGTTTCAAGGATGCTGCACCACAGGTTTTATATGATATTAAAAATTGTGGGCCTGATTCATAGAACTAACTTGAGACAAAATCCTAAACTTACTACCATTTTGGTATTCAAAGAAGGCACTTACTCATTTTGATATTCACAGAAGGCACTTACTCATTTTGATATTCACAGAAGGCACTTACTCATTTCGGTATTCACAGAAGGCACTTACTCATTTTGATATTCACAGAAGGCACTTACTCATTTTGATATTCACAGAAGGCACTTACTCATTTCGGTATTCACAGAAGGCACTTACTCATTTTGATATTCACAGAAGGCACTTACTCATTTCGGTATTCACAGAAGGCACTTACTCATTTTGATATTCACAGAAGGCACTTACTCATTTTGGTATTCACAGAAGGCACTTACTCATTTCGGTATTCACAGAAGTTAGGAGTCCTGGGCCACCTCTTCTCCCTCTGTTATTTTGAACATGGTACAATATTATGAGCATATGGATAATGAGGAAAAGAAGAGGACAGAGAAGAGACAAAGGTGTTGCTACAGTAGGCTTTCAGAGGGAATGGGAGAGGATGTGGTGGTCCTGCCTGACAGCTTCCGGGCACTTGTAGACAGCCAGTAATTAAGCCGTTGGATCCAAATCTGTGCACGTACTGTAAAGAGGAGGAACATTGCCATAGTGAGATCCCTGTGCTTTTGCAGAAGGTAGTGGTCCTGAGGGGACAGTGTTCTCATGGAAGCGGTTGTGGAACTGGTGGGGCAGATAGGTCTCAGAATGCTGTGGCTTCACAGGGTCATTCTGATAATAATTATTTTCATAAGCCATGTGAAGGACATGACTATCATGATGATTATGATGTGGAGAAAGTGACAGGGATGTCCTATAGCTAGGATAGCCAGGGACAGAGTGGGGGACCAGTTCTGAGACCTGTAGACCAACTTTGTCCTTATGTGACAGCAAAGTTACATTGGTCAAATAAGGAATGTTTGATAGACACAGGTGCAAAAAGAAGTTCTGTTTCTCAAAATGTGGTTCCTGGGGCAGATCTGTCTGGTCATATTAATGTTTTTGTTTGTTTTTTCTTGTTTACCGGTTGTAAGCACAATTTCAAAACATCTTGTGTTGACCATTGCTCCTTTCACTCTGGATTTGCCATTCTAGTTGACATCTAATTGTGGTATTTGATGGGTTTGGGTTTGTTGTAGAAATTGCCTGGCATGATTTACTGTTCTCTGGCAAGTGTCTATATGACCATGGGTCCAGATGTAGCACGTGCTAAGCAGTGTTCGTCCAAAGATGCACACTTCCTATTGAGTTTAATGATGCGCTGCCCACTCTGTGGGCGACTGGCGACATAGATATGGGATTATTGCAGATATCAATGGTTTCGATACAGGTTAAGGATGGTGCTCTTTTGCCCCGTATGCCTCAGTATAAAGTACTGCAGGCAGGTGAGCGAGCATTTTTGGAAATTATAGAGAATTTGATTAAGAAGGAAGTGGTTGAGGAGACAACTGCTAATATTTGTAATAGCCCTATCCTTCCAATTCTTAAAAGGATGCCCTTAGATTCTCCTGATGACCATGACGATGTTTATCGGTTTGAGATATATTGACGCTAGGTTAAGAAAATAGTGGGTCCTCAGTTTCCAGTAGTTCCTGGCATTACCGCTCTTCTGACACTGATTCCCTCTACTGCTAAATTTGTCTCTGTTATTGATTTGAAAAAGGCTTTCTTTAGAATCCCTATTCATCCAGATAGCAGATATTTGTTTACACTAACTCGTAGGAGTTTTAGGTTATGTCGAGCTCCTCAAGGCTATACTGAAAGTCCAAGAATTTATAGTAAGGCTTTGAAAAGTCATTTGGAATCCCTAAATCTTCCCTCAGGTAATGTATTGTTGCAGTATGTTGATGACTTGCTCATCGGTTTGGACACAGAACAAGATTGCAAAGACAGTACAGTTAAATTATTGTTGCATTTGGCTCAACATGGACATAAGGTATCCGTTTCAAAATTTCAATATTGCCGACAGGATGATACCTATCTAGGTAACCTTTTGTCTAAAAAGGGTAGAAGATTGACCCCAGAGCACATCAGTACCATTGTTAAAATCCCTATTCCACAAACTCAGAAAGATGTGCGTGCTTTTATTGGTCTCACTTCTTATTGTCAGCAGTGGATACCTGGCCATTCATTACTAATTAGGCCCTGCTTTCACTAACACTGAAGAATGTGCATGAGATTTTTTGGGCTTATTGCTGCCTGATAAATATCAGTCCCTATAACGCAGTCCATGGCCTTTTGGCACTGCCCCAGATTTACAAGAAATCATAAATCTGAGGCAGTGCCAAAAGCTTAAAAGGGAGGTGCAACGGGGAGAAATATCTTTATTTCTCCTTGTGTTTCCTTTTTCTATGTTTGCTGAATTCTGTCCTTTTCTTTTGCCGCAGGGAAGGGCAGAAGGAAGGCCTGCTGTGCTTCCCTATGGCAACACCTTATAAATGAGGCCCTGAGTGTTAAATGCATATGTGGTATTTATTGTCATAATATATTAGAAATACCAAATAATACTGACTGAATAAAAACAAGTATTCAAATGGAGAAATAATCGCAAAGTGTTTTGGTATAAGCGAACAAGTTTGTTTTATTTTATGTTTGTGAGCAGTGTGCCCCGCATCAAAGTCTGTGTACTTGTTATAATCAGTGAGTTTTACATGCGTGTGTCGACAGAACATGCAGTGGTGCAGCAACATTAAGAGAACTAATAGAAACTATTGGTTAAAACGCACAGGAGGAAAATCAGAAGTGCACCTCCACAATCCATAAAACGGCATCTTGTTTTAAATTACCAGATGGTACTACAACCTCTGCATATGCTGTTACCTCGCTGATTGATGGAGCAAGGATTCCCACGTAAAGCGACTTGTTCGTATCAGCCCTCTCGAAATTAACTAACTAACATGTTTTGTGTATTAATAATTGCACCACATAACATTTAAAGTATTTAGGGGAAGGTTTTCAATGTGCTTTTACTAACTGTATTCCGCTTGCATTAAAATGGCTGCTGCTACGCAAGAATTCTTATTGCGCATGCGTCTGTCATACCCATGTGACATGACGTATTTCTCAGCCTGGAGGGAAACTTTTGCTTCTATGCACTAGAACTAAGATGCCTGTTTTGTGTCATAGCGTGCATGAAGCTTGCATTGCTGCTCTTGCTAAGTTGTTCGTTCTGCCTAATCATTAACGCAATAGTTAAAATAAAGTATTAGAATAGAGTAAAGAATAGAGAACAGATAAGTGGTATACAGTGCATTCATTTATTCTGTGTTCTAAAAACTGATTATCCTCTATTTTTGCATGTATCGCATTTGGGCCTGAAATGTACTTCTGAACTCCATCTTTAGAGAAACTGCCCCTGTGCAGAAAACTCATATGTCCTGATTCACTGTCATTGAACTCGTGCCTGATCTTGGCTTGCTAGAAGATGTGCCTGGGAGTATAAACTTTCAACCCTACAAGAGGAAGCTGAACTGTACTGATTTAAATATATTGTTATTGATATGGTTACATTCACTGCCGGGTGGAATAAAAGCGCATGGGAAAATAAATTGATGGGCGGGAACGCTAATTTCAATATTCTAAAAAGTTTCGTTTTGGTATGGTGTGATAGCCTCTCCTTGTCTTTTTGTCCAATCAAAATTTGGGGATCCTTACACTTGCAACATTGGGGAGTGGTACACTGCCCTGAAAAATAGTATAACTAGAGTAGGCTTAGATAGAAAAATTGTCCAACTTGTCCGAATATCTGACCTGTGACTGACCCAACGCACTCAATAGCTGATTGAGAGCAGAGGTACTGGTGGAGCACTCTGTCAGAATATATCGGGAGCAGAGGTGCTGGCAGAGCACTCTGTCAAAAAATGTGATAACCCAATCGGGGTTTGGGAGAAGAATCGATAAACCAATCGAGTTTTACAAGGGAGAAGATTTTTGCTAATCCAGTGAAGGTCCAACTATCATCCGCAGAAAGGGAGAAAGGTGTGACGCAGGCGTTGCACAGCTGAGGGTACCTGGTTCAGTCTTCAGCCATCCTTATTTGGCTTTCACCTGTCCTGATCTACACCTGTGCTGTCTACTGACACCTGAACCAATCGGAAGTCCTATTCTTATTCCAGCCCGTGGCCAGGGTTGGTCATCATACTATTCTAGGTAACTATAAATCCATGTGGGTTCGTCGTTGTATGTTTTCCCTTTTCTATCCTTCCCATGTTTCGAATGCATAATAACAGATCTTATCAAAGTATTGAAATTTTCGCCTTATTCATTGTTTTCTTAATTATACAAGGTATTACTAGAATGTTATGGTTTCTGACATTTGACAATTTTTCATAGATAAAAGGTTAAAACTTTCACGAGTTTGTGGTCCTTTATATAGGAAATGGTTTTTTACTACCTAATATTCTAACTCCTTTGATCCCTTAGGTCTTTAGGTACCGGAGACAGGGATTGGTAAGTAACTGGTATAGGATCTAATAGGTACATTTTTTAACTTGGTGGTGCATTTGGGGGTAACTTGTTCAAGTGTGAGTGTTAAAAGTGTATGGGTCCAGGTGAGTATGGTAAAACAAGCAGGTTAACCCCCCTCCGCTCTATCACTTCATACAGTAGTTCAGACATCACAAGTTCTCTATAAGACAGCCCAAGCTGCTGAGCCTGTTGCCCTAATCCAAGCTTGGGTATTAAGTGAGGGACTGGTTATCAATATTTATACTGAAAGCCAGTTAGTCTTTAGAGTCGCCCATACATTTGGGTGACTCTGGGCCGAGAGAGGGTTTCTTGCTTCCAATGGCACCAAAATCCAGCGCGGGCACCTCATATTGAGGCTTTTGTCTGCTTTGACCCTCCCCAAGAATTTGGATTTAGTGAAATATAGTGCCCATCAAAAGGTCACTGACGATATAGTTTGGGAAAACGCTTTTGCAGATCAGACTGATAAGGAAATAGCTCGGACCAAATTGAAAAGAATGTCCTGCTAGG
This sequence comes from Lissotriton helveticus, assembly GCF_964261635.1. NCBI lineage: Eukaryota > Metazoa > Chordata > Amphibia > Caudata > Salamandridae > Lissotriton > Lissotriton helveticus. The sequence continues at coordinate 57,338,577 of NC_136059.1, forward strand.
TGGGTGCCTGAATTCACCATGTTTGAGGACACACTTGAGAATGTGAAGGAGATACAGAGTGAAGCTAAAGTAGAGGAGTTGGCAGTGGGGCAAGAAAGTACAGCATAATTGAATGATGAGGGATGTTGGATTGACATGTCAGGGAAGCAAAGATGGATGTTGAACAGATGCATATGTACTCCCTGCATTTACGATGGCCCAGCCCATATTAGTGCAAAGGGTATTTGCTAATTGTTGGACTCTGTATGGCAGAATGATAACATTGCAAAAATGTCTGCACATCTTGTGAAGTAGAGTATGGAATGCATGATTCATAATCCTGGGAAAGGTACCCCTACATGTCCTTGTAAGTCCTTCAAATGAACTATATCAAATTGGAAAGGTGCAATAATTTGAAGTATCTTCTAGCGGTGGTCTGTGCATTCTGTAAATGAGTTGAGGCTTATCCCACTAAATATGATACAGCCATTAGGACTGCAAAGATACTCTTGAAGGAGTTCTTTCTTCTTTTCGGCTTCCCTTGTTTGATTTGGAGTGATAATGGAAATCTTTCAATGCTAAGGTTATTCAGGTAATTTGTGATGGTCCGCACATAAAGCAAAAGTTTCATGCTGCAAATCATCTGTAGTCAGCAGGTTTGGTCAAGAAGTACAATGGTACTCTCAAACGGAAAATGGCAAAGATTCAGGAGACAACAGGGTTACTGTTGTATATCTGATGTACAATTGAGCGTTGCTTTCAGGAGCACTTTCATTCTTGTGCTCGTGGAAGTCACGCTCCATGTTTCCTTTTGTTTTAATATTGAATGCATTCTTGCGCTCCCTGTGTTATGTTTTAATTGTGGGGATTCTGGTGGGCGGTTATGGAACATCGGTTCATTATGATGTACTGAACCATGAACTTATGAAGACTGGAATAAACAATCTCCTGTTTCCTTCCCATCGTTATTTTTATAAGAGTGGATGATTTTGACTTTCCCACATTGGCGACGATTGGGGATGAACCTCTCTTACTTCACAAGGAAATTACTGAGGAAGTTAAGAATTATATATTTTTTGTATTATTCCTATATGCAGTGGATTCCAGCACATTATTTTGGGGAATACGCATTGAGTATATTTTAAACCCCAATTGATTCCTTTCTGACTGAAATATTTTACCTAGCATTATCATTAATTTTGCTTCACCAACGCTGAAGGTTGAGTTAATGTTCTCAGCGCATGTCTGATTTTAACTCACGTTGACGGATCAGTCACACTTGTGTGTGGAGCTCATAGTTGTGTACCTAGCGTTATATATATATTTTTTTTTTAACTAATGCCGAAGGCTCAGCTAGTTCCACTTTACTGTCTGTTCCCAGCGCCCGTTGCATTAAGCTAGCGCAGAAGGATTATTTGCAGACTCGTGAAATAACAAACAGTGTATTTCAATTTATGTGTGCTGGACAAAATTCGGAAGGAAATAACATTTTTTTTTTTAAATACCTGTGTTTTTTTTCTTTACATCAGGCAGCATCTTTTGAGCTCTCCTCGAGCGTGCACAACGAATGGATAGAATTTTCAGGCAGCATCTTTTGAGTTCTCCTCATACGCGCACAACGAAGGAATAGACTTCCGCGAAGGAAGTTACATCATCTGGATTTTATTTTACCAATTGATCACCAGGGAAAGAATCACTCTGGATTAGGATTAGAGTGTCAACAGCAAAAACAGTTGGGTTGGCTCTAGGGTCAAGTTTGATACCTAATCCATGTTGGTGTGGCCACCCAAGAAGAGATTTTCCAGATCTAGCAACGTACAATTTGCTAAAAGTTTGACGGTCAGAGAAGAGTGGCAGACAAAAATAACCTACTAAATCAATTTTGTGCCCGGTATATCCCCCGTATATCCCCCAGGAGATACATCAGGTTGAGTTCGAGATCTATTTGGCCAATTTTCATGAAAAACATAAGATTAGATTGTGGGTACTTACAAACTTTCTCTCGGGGGGCTGAATTTACAGTGTGGTTTGTGTCCGAGGGCCGCACCGGTTGGGAGGGTCAGTGGGGAAGGGGGCGGGGCTAGAGCAAAAAAAAACTGTGACCATGAGGTTCATCACAGGTCCCTGCAGCGGACACCTTCGTCCACTGAGCCACCAGACCAGGTATACACAAATCTCTCTCTCTCTCTTTTTCTCTCTCTCTCTCTCTCTCTCTCTATCCCTCCCTCCCTCTCTTTCTCCCTCTCCCTCCCTCTCTCTCTCCCTCTCTCTCCCTCCCTCTCTCTCCATGTCTCCCTCTGTCTCACTCACTCTGACTCTCTCACTCCCTCTCTCCATTTCTCCCTCTGTCTCATTCACTCTGACTGTTTCACTCCCCCTCTTCCTCTGTCTCACTCACCCTGACTGTCTCACTCTCTCTCTCTGTCTCCCTCTCTCTCTGTTTCCTTCTCCCTCACTTTATTTCCCTCTTCCTCACTCTATTTCCATCTCCCTCAATCTATTTCCCTCTCCCTCAATCTATTTCCCTCCCCCTCACTCTATTTCCCTCTCCCTCACTCTATATCCTTTTCTCTCCTTCCCTCTCCCTCCTTCCCTCTGTCTCCCTCTATCTCCTTCCCTCCCCTCACTTTGAGATCTCCCTCACTACGAGGTCTCCCTCACTCTGGGGTCTCCCTCACTATGAGGTCTATCCCTCTCTCTCCTTCCCTCCCCCTCACTCTGAGTTCTCCCTCTCTCTGAGGTCACCCTCTCTCTCCTTCCCTTTCCCTCACTCTGAGGTCTCCCTACCTCTGTCTCCCTCCCTCTGCCTCCCTCACTCTGAGGTCTCCCTCTCTCTCGTTCCCTCCAACTCTATCTGAGGTCTTCCTCTCTCTGAGGTCTCCCTCTCTCTCCTTCTGTCTCCCTCCCTCCCTCCCTCCCACACTCTTCCTCCCTCCGTCCCTCCCTCTCCCTCCCTCACTCTCCCTCCTTCGATCTCCCTCTCTCCCTCCCCCTCCCTCACTCTCCCTCCCTCTCTCTTGCTCTCCCTCGCTTGCTCGGCCTCCCTCGCTCACTCTCCCTTCCTCGCGCTCCCGCTCCCTCCCTCCCTCGCTCTCCCTCGCTCCCTCTCCCTCGCTCCCTCTCTCTCGCTTTCCCTCACTTGCTCTCCCTCCCTCGCTCTCTCTCCATCGCTCTCCCTCCCTCCCTCGCTCTCCCTCCCTATCTCTCGCTCTCCCTCTCTTGCTCTCCCTCTATCCCTCGCCCTTCCTGCCTCACTCTCCCTCCCTCCCTCGCTCTCCCTCCCTCGCTCTCCTTCCCTCGCTCTCCCTTGCTCCCTCTCTCGCTCTCCCTTGCTTGCTTGCCCTTCCTCCCTTGCTCTCCCTCCCACACTCTCTCACCCTTGCTCTCCCTCCCTCGTGCTCCCTCCCCCTCCCTCGCTCTCCCTCACTCCCTCTCTCTTGCTCTCCCTTGCTTGCTCTCCCTCCCTCCCTCGCTCGCTCTCCCTCCCTCCCTCGCTCGCTCTCCCTCCCTTGCTATTCCTCCCTCGTGCTCCCTCTCCCTCCCTCCCTCACTCTCCCACCATCGCTCTCCCTCCCTCACGCTTCCTCTCCCTCCCTCGCTCTCCCTCGCTCCCTCTCTTGCTCTCCCTCCCCCATCGGTCTCCCTCCCTTGCTCTCCCTTGTGCTCCCTCTCCCCCTCGCTCTCCCTCTCCCTCTCCCTCTCCTTCCCTCCCACGCTCTCCCTCCTTCGCTCTCCTTCGCTCCCTCGCTCTCCCTCCCTCACGCTCCCTCGCTCCCTCGCTTGCTCTCCCTCCCTCGCTCTCCCTCGCTCTCCCTCGCTCCCTCGCTTGCTCTCCCTCCCTCCCTCGCTGTTCCTCCCTCACTCTCCCTCACTTGCTCTCCCTCCCTCGCTTGCTCTCCCTCCCTCTCTCGCTCCCTCGCTTGCTCTTCCTCCCTCGCTTGCTCCCTCGCTTGCTCTCCCTCGCTCTCCCTCCCTCCCTCGCTTGCTCTCCATCCCTCTCTCTCCCTCCCTCCCTGCCTCCCTCTCCCTCCCTTGCTCTCCCTCCCTCTACCTTGCTTGCTCTCCCTCTCTCCCACACACTCCCTTCCTCCCTGTCTTGCTCTTCTCCCTCCCTGGCTTGCTCTCCCTCCCTCGCTCTACCTCTCTCTCCCTCGGTTCTCCCTCTCTCCCTCCCTCTCCCTACCTCGCTGCCTCGCTTGCTCTCCCTACCTCGCTTGCTCTCCCTTCCTCGCGCTCCCGCTCCCTCCCTCCCTCGCTCTCCCTCGCTCCCTCTCCCTCGCTCCCTCTCTCTCGCTTTCCCTCACTTGCTCTCCCTCCCTCGCTCTCTCTCCATCGCTCTCCCTCCCTCCCTCGCTCTCCCTCCCTATCTCTCGCTCTCCCTCTCTTGCTCTCCCTCTATCCCTCGCCCTTCCTGCCTCACTCTCCCTCCCTCCCTCGCTCTCCCTCCCTCGCTCTCCTTCCCTCGCTCTCCCTTGCTCCCTCTCTCGCTCTCCCTTGCTTGCTTGCCCTTCCTCCCTTGCTCTCCCTCCCACACTCTCTCACCCTTGCTCTCCCTCCCTCGTGCTCCCTCCCCCTCCCTCGCTCTCCCTCACTCCCTCTCTCTTGCTCTCCCTTGCTTGCTCTCCCTCCCTCCCTCGCTCGCTCTCCCTCCCTTGCTATTCCTCCCTCGTGCTCCCTCTCCCTCCCTCCCTCACTCTCCCACCATCGCTCTCCCTCCCTCACGCTCCCTCTCCCTCCCTCGCTCTCCCTCGCTCCCTCTCTTGCTCTCCCTCCCCCATCGGTCTCCCTCCCTTGCTCTCCCTTGTGCTCCCTCTCCCCCTCGCTCTCCCTCTCCCTCTCCTTCCCTCCCACGCTCTCCCTCCTTTGCTCTCCTTCGCTCCCTCGCTCTCCCTCCCTCACGCTCCCTCGCTCCCTCGCTTTCTCTCCCTCCCTCGCTCTCCCTCGCTCTCCCTCGCTCCCTCGCTTGCTCTCCCTCCCTCCCTCGCTGTTCCTCCCTCACTCTCCCTCACTTGCTCTCCCTCCCTCGCTTGCTCTCCCTCCCTCTCTCGCTCCCTCGCTTGCTCTTCCTCCCTCGCTTGCTCCCTCGCTTGCTCTCCCTCGCTCTCCCTCCCTCCCTCGCTTGCTCTCCATTCCTCTCTCTCCCTCCCTCCCTGCCTCCCTCTCCCTCCCTTGCTCTCCCTCCCTCTACCTCGCTTGCTCTCCCTCTCTCCCACACACTCCCTTCCTCCCTGTCTTGCTCTTCTCCCTCCCTGGCTTGCTCTCCCTCCCTCGCTCTACCTCTCTCTCCCTCGGTTCTCCCTCTCTCCCTCCCTCTCCCTACCTCGCTGCCTCGCTTGCTCTCCCTCCCTCCCTCGCTCTCCCTCCCTTGCTTTCCCTCCCTCGTGCTCCCTCTCCCTCCCTCCCTCGCTTTCCCTCCCTTACTCTCCCTCCCTCGCGCTCCCTCTCCCTCCCTTGCTCTCCCTCGCTCCCTTTCTCGCTCTTCCTCGCTCCCTCTCTCTCTCTTCCTCGCTCCCTCTCTTGCTCTCCCTCCCTCCCTCACTCTCCCTCATGCTCCCCCTCCCTCCCTCACTCTCCCTCTCCCTCCCTACCTCGCTATCCCTCCCTTGCTCTCCCTCCCTAGCTCTCCCTTGCTCTCCCTCCCTGGCTCTCCCTCGCTCCCTCGCTCTTCCTCGCTTGCTCTCCCTCCCTCCCTCGCTCTCCCACGCTCCCTCGCTTGCTCTCCCTCCCTCCCCTACTCTTCCTCCCTCTCCCTCACTTGCTCTCCCTCCCTTGCTTGCTCTCCCTCACTCTCTCGCTCCCTCACTTGCTCTTCCTCCCTCGCTTGCTCTCTCGCTTGCTCTCCCTCGCTCTCCCTCCCTCCCTCGCTTGCTCTCCCTCCCCCTCTCTCCCTCCTTCCCTCCCTCACTCTCCCTCCCGCACTCTCCCTCCCTCGCTCTACCTCGCTTGCTCTCCCTCCCTCCCTCACTCTCCCTCGCTCCCTCTCTTGCTCTCCTCCCTCCCTTGCTTGCTCTCCCTCCCTCGCTCTCCCTCGCTCTCCCTCTCTCCCTCCCTCTCACTCCCTCGCTGCCTCGCTTACTCTCTCTCCCTTGCTTTCACTCCCTCATGCTCCCTCTCCCTCCCTACCTCGCTCTCCCTCCCTCGCTCTCCCTCCCTCGCGCTCCCTCTCCCTCCCTTGCTCTCCCTTGCTCCCTCTCTCATTTTCCCTCACTCCCTCTCTCGCTCTCCCTCGCTCCCTCTCTTGCTCTCCCTCCCTCGCTCTCCCTCATGCTCCCTCTCCCTCCCTCACTCTCACTCTCCCTCCCTACCTCGCTATCCCTCCCTTGCTCTCCCTTCCTTGCTCTCCCTCGCTCTCCCTCCCTCGCTCTCCCTCGCTCCCTCGCTCTCCCTCGCTCTTCCTCGCTTGCTCTCCCTCCCTCCCTCGCTCTCCCATGCTCCCTTGCTTGCTCTCCCTCTCTCCCTCATCTCCCTCCCTCTCCCTCGCTTGCTCTCCCTCCCTTGCTTGCTCTCCCTCGCTTGCTCTCCCTGTCTCTCTCGCTCCCTCACTTGCTCTCCCTCCCTCGCTTTCTCCCTCCCTCACTCTCCCTCCTTCGATCTCCCTCCTTCGCTTTCCCTCCCTCCCTCACTCTCCCTCCCTCTCTCTCGCTCTCCCTCGCTTGCTCTGCCTCCCTCCCTCACTCTCCCTCCCTCGCGCTCCCGCTCCCTCCGTCCCTCGCTCTCCCTCGCTCCCTCTCTCTCGCTTTCCCTCACTTGCTCTCCCTCCCTCGCTCTCCCTCCCTCCCTTGGTCTTCCTCCCTCACTCTCCCTCCCTCGCTCTCTCTCCCTCGCGCTCCCTCTCCCTCCCTATCTCTCGCTCTCCCTCTCTTGCTCTCCCTCCCTCCCTCGCTCTCCCTGCCTCACTCTCCCTCCCTCCCTTGCTCTCCTTCCCTCGCACTCCCTCTCCCTCCCTCCCTCGTGCTCCCTTGCTCCCTCTCTCGCTCTCCCTTGCTTGCTCTCCCTTCCTCCCTTGCTCTCCCTCCCTCCCATGCTCTCCCTCCCTCGCACTCCCTCCCTCGTGCACCCTCTCCCTCCCTTGCTCTCTCTTGCTCTCCCTTGCTTGCTCTCCCTCCCTCCCTCCCTCGCTCTCCCTCCCTTGCTATCCTTCCCTCGTGCTCCCTCTCCCTCCCTCCCTCACTCTCCCACCCTTGCTGTCCCTCCCTCATGCTCCCTCTCCCTCCCTCGCTCTCCCTCGCTCCCTCTCTTGCTCTCCCTCCCCCTCGCTCTCCCTCCCTTGCTCTCCCTTGTGCTCCCTCTCCCCCACTCGCTCTCCCTCTCCCTCTCCTTCCCTCACTCGCTCTCCCTCCCTCGCTCTCCCTCCCTCGCTCTCCTTCGCTCCCTCGCTCTCCCTCCCTCCCTCCCTCTCCCTCGCTCCCTCGCTCTCCCTCGCTTGCTCTCCCTCCCTCGCTCTCCCTCGCTCCCTCGCTTGCTCTCCCTCCCTCCCTCGCTCTCCCTCACTCTCCCTCACTTGCTCTCCCTCCCTCGCTTGCTCTCCCTTGCTCTCTCGCTCCCTCGCTTGCTCTTCCTCCCTCGCTTGCTCCCTTGCTTGCTCTCCCTCTCTCCCTCATCTCCCTCCCTCTCCCGCGCTTGCTCTCCCTCCCTTGCTTGCTCTCCCTCGCTTGCTCTCCCTGTCTCTCTCGCTCCCTCACTTGCTCTCCCTCCCTCGCTTTCTCCCTCCCTCACTCTCCCTCCTTGGATCTCCCTCCTTCGCTTTCCCTCCCTCCCTCACTCTCCCTCCCTCTCTCTCGCTCTCCCTCGCTTGCTCTGCCTCCCTCCCTCACTCTCCCTCCCTCGCGCTCCCGCTCCCTCCCTCCCTCGCTCTCCCTCGCTCCCTCTCTCTCGCTTTCCCTCACTTGCTCTCCCTCCCTCGCTCTCCCTCCCTCCCTTGGTCTCCCTCCCTCACTCTCCCTCCCTCGCTCTCTCTCCCTCGCGCTCCCTCTCCCTCCCTATCTCTCGCTCTCCCTCTCTTGCTCTCCCTCCCTCCCTCGCTCTCCCTGTTCCACTCTCCCTCCCTCCCTTGCTCTCCTTCCCTCGCACTCCCTCTCCCTCCCTCCCTCGTGCTCCCTTGCTCCCTCTCTCGCTCTCCCTTGCTTGCTCTCCCTTCCTCCCTTGCTCTCCCTCCCATGCTCTACCTCCCTCGCACTCCCTCCCTCGTGCAACCTCTCCCTCCCTCGCTCTCTCTTGCTCTCCCTTGCTTGCTCTCCCTCCCTCCCTCGCTCGCTCTCCCTCCCTTGCTATCCTTCCCTCGTGCTCCCTCTCCCTCCCTCCCTCACTCTCCCACCCTCGCTGTCCCTCCCTCGTGCTCCCTCTCCCTCCCTCGCTCTCCCTCACTCCCTCTCTTGCTCTCCCTCCCCCTCACTCTCCCTCCCTTGCTCTCCCTTGCGCTCCCTCTCCCCCACTCGCTCTCCCTCTCCTTACCTCCCTCGCTCTCCCTCCCTCGCTCTCCCTCCCTCGCTCTCCTTCGCTCCCTCACTCTCCCTCCCTCCCTCCCTCTCCCTCGCTCCCTCGCTCTCCCTCGCTTGCTCTCCCTCCCTCGCTCTCCCTCGCTCCTTCGCTTGCTCTCCCTCCCTCCCTCGCTCTCCCTCACTCTCCCTCACTTGCTCTCCCTCCCTCGCTTGCTCTCCCTTGCTCTCTCGCTCCCTCGCTTGCTCTTCCTCCCTCGCTTGCTCCCTTGCTTGCTCTCCCTCGCTCTCCCTCCCTCCCTCGCTTGCTCTCCCTCCCTCTCTCTCCCTCTCTCCCTCACTCTCCCTCCCTCGCTCTACCTCGCTTGCTCTCCCTCCCTCCCTCACTCTCCCTCGCTCCCTCACTTGCTCTCCTCCCTCCCTGGCTTGCTCTCCCTCCCTCGCTCTCCCTCGCTTGCTCTCCCTCTCTCCCTTACTCTCCCTCCCTCGCTGCCTCGCTTGCTCTCCCTCCCTCGCTTGCTCTCCCTCCCTCCCTCGCTCTCCCTCCCTTGCTTTCCCTCCCTCGTGCTCCCTCTCCCTCCCTCCCTCGCTCTCCTTCCCTCACTCTCCCTCGCTTCTTCTCCCTCCCTCCCTGGCTCTCCCTTGCTCCCTCAGTTGCTCTCCTCCCTCTTTCGCTTGCTCTCCCTCCTCTCCCTCCCTCTCCATCCCTCACTCCCTCGCTTGCTCTCCTTCCCTCGCTTGCTCTCCCTCCCTCCCTCACTTTCCCTCCTCAACGTGCCTGTGTGTGCCCGGGCTGTGACAGCTTCTAGGCGCACACACACAGTCGCACCCAAGCACTTCACAGGTCTTTTTAAAAGACCATTGGCATGTGAATTAGGCTTTGTTCACCTCTCAGCGCCCCTGCAGCCCCACTCTGACTATGGCGGGAATCACCCGGCCCCCACAGAGCAGCAGACTCTCTGAGTCGTGCTCTGGTTGCAGACACTATTGAAAGAAAAAACCTCGGGTACGATGGCTGCAAGGTTCGCGGGCCACCAGGGAAGGCTTGCCAGGCTGCCACCGGCCCGCAGGCCGTACCTTGAGTACCCCTGGATTGGATGATAGAATACCATGCACAAGAATCAACAACATTTTTTAGGTCAATTCCATCAACATTGATGGCTCATGAGGGAAACTTTCAAATTGCATCATCGCTGCAAACATTAATTATAGTATTAATTTCATTTTCGTCATTGTCACATGAGATATCTTCATCATCTATACATTGTATATAATTGACTTTCCTAGGATTGGTTTTACTTTCCCACAGTTACAGTGGCCAGATGCCCTGCCATTGGCACTTTTGTCAACAAGAACTATAGCACATTCTAGGACAGGATTGTCAGTGTATGATGTCATGTTTGGACGCCCGGCAAATGCCTGGGGCATCCCATGTCCCCGATGGTTTTCTGATATTGATTACCCCTTGTTAATTAATTGCCTCTGCCACTTAACTGAAAGTTTATGCAGATAGACTGCCCCCGGATGCTGAAGATATGCAATGCTCCTAAACATATTTATGATTTGCTGAATTAAACTGGTTAGAGGCGGCAGACCCGGAAGCAGAGGACGGCCCGGTACCAGGGTTCAATTCCCGACGCGGCAGGGTCGTGGACCAGGGTCAGCGGACTCGATAATTCTCGCTTCGGTGCCTACTCTAACCAGGGACCACACTCGGCAACTCTGGGCATTAGCTTGTCTCATCTCCACAACGGCCCCCCACATACGCCGGGGATGCCTGGTTTCACCTTGGAGATACCCAGTAGGGACCATCTCACAATGCTTTGTTGGCTATATTCTGTATGAACTCAATGAATTATGAAGATTGAAATGGCGATCTTTGATATGTGAAGAGAAAAGAAAAACGAAAATAAAAAGGAACTGACTTAATGAACTTTGGAAGAGAAAGATTATGATTTGGTTCTTCTTTTCTCTCAGAATTTATTAATAATTGCTGTTCTCTGCTCGGGGACAATATATCTCTCATATTGGCATAGTTTGCAACTCTTGTTAGGATGGGTGGGACAACTGTGCTCAACGCCATTGCAACAACACAGCTGGCCCAGCTGTCCACAGACTGCCAAACACGTAACCAGGCCCTATGTGTTTAATCCTATCTCTACATGTGACTTGAACATTCCCTAGAAATGTATAGGTGTGCCTTAAACAACCTGACTCTGTCCATGTCTTGGAGCCACATAGCAAGCTCTTGGAGATATGGTTTTGTGTCATGTAAAGTGTGGTCAAGAGTAAGCCGGGGTAATGAATGACCGTGATCCCTTGATGACCCCCACTATGATGAAGATTACCACTGATGCTGTTAGCTAGAAATATCAAACATCAAACAAGCACCTCTCCCAAGGGTCCCCAAATCACCATATTATCACACAACCTAATATAAAGTCCCTCCCTAATTCAAAGACATATTCAGGCAACCAGGCAAATGACTGAAATACAAATGTGCATAGCCCCTCATGTGTATAACAAATTCAGTATATTTAGTTACATTGAAATGCAAAGCTCCTGTACTTTGTTCTAGTTGCTTTTGATGAGGTGGGGAAGGTGGTGAGTAGGCAGTGGCAGTGTCTACAGCCACTGTGCTCGGCACTGAGGCAGTTTTTAATACGTTTTTAACTTGCTGCTGAAAATTGCAAATTGCACAAACCTTTGATGGGATAGCGATTTTAGGCTTTCCATTTTTAATTTTCTGTGCCACGTTAGATTGCTGGCTTACCTGCTGTACCCGACGCCTGGGCTGTTCTCTTCCCTCCTTCCCGCCCTGGTCTGAAGGGGTGACTAGCACCGTTGCGCGGAGGGCGAGGAAGGTCGAGACTGCTACTTCCGGTGAGCGGGGGGAACGGTTAGCGGTCTAGTGCTCCTGAGGCACTCGCTTTGGGGCATAAAAGGCGGATGCACTTTCGGCCGGTACACCTGGACGATCCTGTTGATAAGGTGGCAGGGGACCTATGCAAAGAGCTTAGTGCGCTTCAGCTCAAACTGGTAGGTGAACTTCCTACCCACCAGCGGGGCCATTTGTTGGATCCTATTTTTGCCAACTGGGGACAGGTGGAGGCCCTGACTCCTGTACCTATCCCCTGGTCGGACCACCATCTGGTGCCCTTTTCGATTTCTATCTCGGGGCCCAGAGCATTGGAAAAGGTAGCACTGCATCGCCCTAGACGGAGATGGGCTAGCTTCTCTCTTGCTAAGTTTAATGAGGCTCTCATGGTGGGGGATGGACCAGGGGGTGAGGATGTGGAAAAACTTAACAAGAACCTGGACCAGCGCATTTTAGCTGCCCTCGACCAAGTAGCCCCGCTCGCCCAGATCACATCAGAGGGACGTGCACTGAAAACGGCACCTTGGTTCATTGAAGAGGTACGCATGGCCAAGTGTGCGTGTAAACGTGCAGAAAGGCGATGGAGAGTAGATTTCGCCACCCAAGCCAGAATGGATTATGTCTCAAGTAGGCGCAACTACCACAGACTAATCAGAAAGGCTAAAAAGGTGTACTATGACACCAGGATAGGGGAAGCTGAGAACTCCTCGAAGGAATTGTTTTTAATATACAAATCCCTCGCGGTGGGGAAGCCTGTAGCAGTCCCAGAGGAATTTTGCACGGTGGACAACTGCAACCGAGTAGCGGAGTTTTTTGCCAATAAGGTAGCCACCATCTACTCGGCTTTCCCCAGCCGGGCTGTCATAGACTCTGAGACTGTAGAGGTACTCGAGGTAAGGGGAGAACAACGGGTGCTAACGACACTCGTAACCCCGCTTACGGAAAAACTCATTCAGATTTGTGGGTCAATTAAATCAGGCTCCCCTCGAGATCCCACTACACCCAGACGCCTGATGGGCAGTCTGCATGTCTTAGAGCCATATATCCGTCGGCTCCTGGATATCTCGTTTGAGACTTGCACTGTCCCAGATGCCTGGAAACGAGCAGTAGTTCTTCCTCTCAAAAAAAAACCCAACATCAGCTATGATAGGTTAGACAATCTTCGCCCTATTTCCCTCTTGCCATACATGGCAAAGATTGCTGAAAAAACTGTAAACCTTCAGCTGATGAGTTTTGTAGAGGAAGCTTCTCTACTCCATGACTCTCAATTCGGCTTCCGCCCACGGCACTCGACGGAGTCAGCATTGCTCATGGCAGTTGAGTCCATACGGCAGGGAGTGGATGAGGGCCAAACCATGGCCCTGATTATCTTGGACCTAAGCGCAGCATTCGACACTGTAGCTCATTCCACCTTGCTACAGTGTCTGAATGATGGAGGGGTGTCAGGAGCTGCGCTTAGATGGATCCGGTCCTTCCTGTCAGGCAGATGCTTCCAAGTCCGCCAGGAGAGTGTTATTCTAGGGAGATTGGGTTGGGCCAGGGCGTGCCGCAGGGCTCGTCCCTGAGTCCGAACCTGTTCAATCTTTATGTCTCCCCGCTGGCGGCCATTGTTGAAAGCTATGGATTACGTCTTGTGTCCTACGCCGACGACACGCAGCTGGTAATATCCCTCTCACGTGCACCTGGTCTAGTGGCGGACAAGTTCAGAGTATGCATGCAAGAACTGGCAGCCTGGATGTCCGCCAACTGCCTAAAACTTAACGGTAGTAAGACCGAGGTGCTCGTGGTGGGGGGAAGCCCATCTGCTTGGTCGTCGGCGTGGTGGCCATCCTGCCTAGGAGAGGTACCTGTTCCCTGCCAAGAGGTAAGGAACCTGGGGGTATGGCTGGATGCTGATCTCGCCTTTGGCTCCCAGGTCGGCCGAGTGGTGGGGACATGCTTCGGTGTCTTAAAAACGCTGAGGAAGGTCTTGGATCTCCTGCCTATCACAGCTCGCCGGACGCTGGTGCATGCTTTAGTCACCTCGCACCTGGATTACAGCAATTTGTTGTACCTGGGGGCTACGGGAAAGGTTATCAACCGCCTCCCGGTGCTGCAGAATGCTGCCGCTTGCCTTATTTTGAGGCTTCCTAGAAGATCTTCCTCCAGGGCAGCGCTCCAGGCTTTGCACTGGCTTCCGGTTAGGAGCAGGGTGGAATTTAAGGCTCTTGCCACATGTCACCGCATTCTGAGAGGCAAAGCCCCGGCCCCATTACAGAGTCTGGTTACCTGGTACGAGCCTGCAAGGAGGTTGCGCTCCTCTTGCACAGGACTTCTGAAGATCCCCAGAATAAAAAAAGCACGTATGGGGGGCAGATCATTTAGATATCTGGCCGCTAAACGGTGGAACGACCTGCCGCCAGAACTTCACTTGGAGCTTTCAGAATCCTTGTTCAGGCGGAAACTTAAGACTCACCTCTTCAGACGCTAAGTAACTGTGATGGCTGTTTAGACTGTTTACCCTACTTACCATAGCGCGGGGACACGCCTATGGGCGTAAACCAGGCGCTTTACAAAATTCCCAAATAAATAATAATAAGGTGTGCAGGTCTCCCTTTGCAGAATAGCAAACTGTAGTTTTCCATGATCAGCTTGTGAAGTCCTCCTTGATGACAGAAAGAACTATTCTGAAAATTCTGGACTCATGTAATAAACTTCGTCGTAGCATGACAATTTTTATATCAAAAGACCGAGAATGGCTAGTACACTATGTACACGCATTTTCGTCATATTCGAGTGACGATTTCACCTCGAAATCGTCATTTTCGTCCTGAACCCTTGGCTTCCATTTTGTGTACGGCAGCCATTTTGTGAGTTGCCCTCACATAGGCTTATAACTACAGCCAAATTCAATATCAAAGGACATGTACACCTTAATTGACTTCTCTGTGACCTGGGCAAGCTGGAACCATTGCCCCAGGCCAAACCTGTTCGGTCAGTTCCTCTCCCAGTGGCCGAGCGAGATAGCATCACGGCACAACATGCCATAAACCCTTTTCATCGCACACACACCCTGCCTAATCTTGCTCATCTCTGTCCCTGCTCTTTTCTCTCTCAGTTGCTTTATGATGAGGAGGTGCCCGTTTTTATTGGGGGTACACCGATATCTGATGAAAATGAAAATGTTGGGCCTTGCCGGGTAATTTGTTATGGGCTGGACGAACTGTAATGTGGGCTTGTCATCATGACTCTGCTTTTCCTTTGTAGTGAAAACATGTGAATGGTGTACTAAAATGTGAAGAATGTTTGCCTAAAGCACAATATTTCGTATAAAAAGAGAAGCCTGACTTTGTAAAATTGAGCAGTCTCCTGAGAGAATATACACACCGTGTTGTTGTACTTCTAGGACGCCTGCTACTTGGTTGCAGCCAATAAATTCGATCTTTGACTTCACCTGGAAGACTCTGAGTTTCTGTGTCTGAATCAGGAAAGTACTTGAGGTCTTAGGGTGTACCCTGACACCACTGGGTTACCGGTTCGGTACCGGTTCTGAAAAACCCAGTACCTCAGCACGAATCTCAAACCTTGTAAGAAGAGCCGAAGACAACTGTTTTCTCTCCAAAAATGAGGCAGATTTTCTGAGCACTAACAATAGTGTTACACCTTATTTTTACACACTGCCCACAACGCACAAAAATAAGATGCCACCACCAGGACGTCCTATCGTCTCCGGCATCGGCTCACTACTAGAGCCATTGTCACAATTTTGTGACCATTACCTAAAACCAATAGTGCAAAATACTCCCACCCTTTTAAAAGACACAAAAAGCCTACTTCAGCTCGTAAAAGACCTGAACTTTGCCGAAAACCCTGTGACACTTGTCACATTAGACATCGAAAGTCTCTACACGAGCATCCCTCAGGATGATACCATCAGGGTCCTCGCCGAAGCACTGAATACAGTGGTTTGGAATTACCAAACACCAAAGGAATTTATCATCGAATGTGCCACACTGGCACTAAAAGAAAAAAAAATTCAGTACAAGGGCCAATTGTTCCTACAATGTACTGGGACCTCTATGGGCAGTACTTTTGCCCCAAGCGTGGCAGGCTTGTATGTCGCAGATTTTGAGGCCAAACATATCTCACCACCCAATGGTCTTTTTACCCCATCTATACAGTGCTGGAAACGTTATATCGATGACGTCCTTCTGATCTGGACCGGCAGTGACGAACAACTAACAGCTTTCCTAACCTGGATCAACACCCTAGACCACAACCTTAAGTTCACTTATACAACGAGTAGAACGGATCGGTCTTTCTTGATATAACAATTACGGTTACTGGCACTGGCTTTACAACTAAAACACATTATAAGCCAATCGCCAAAAACAATCTACTGGAGTTCACCAGTTTTCACCCTCGCCCTTTAAAAGAAAATCTGCCGTATGGGCAATACCTACGGATCAGACGTAATTGTTCAAAGATGCAAGACTTCAAAGCACAATCTCTAGACCTTACAAAAAAACTGGAAACGAGAGGTTACCCCCAGACTACTCTAAGTAAGGGTTACAAAAGAGCACGTAATCAACCACGAGAGGCTCTTCTTGAGGACAACAATAACACCAGAAGGATATTCCACTCACCTGTGTAACCACTTACAGTACCCTCTCAAACATTATGAAAAAATCAATCAATAAAAATTGGAAGATAATCACCAGCACTAAAAAAACGTGGTAGAAACCCCTGTTCTCCTTCAAGAAGGGAGGCAGCTTGAGAGACGCATTGGTGCATACGCGACCAAGAGAGCCAGCAACAGCACAAGAAAGATCAGTGACAGATACATGGGGCCTTCCCAGAGTCATGGGACATTACCCTTGCTCCAATTGTAGCGTCTGTCACCTGACTTCACCAACGAAGTCCCTGGCACTTGAACTCGGAAAAGTATGGACACAGCGAAACCATACCAATTGTAACTCCTCAAATGTCATTTACCTTATCACTTGCCCATGTACCTTACGTTACGTGGGTATGACAAGTAGGAAAGTTAAGCAGAGGATCTGCGAGCACAGATCAAATATCAGGTGCAAAAAAACTACTATCAAAATGAGTAGGCATTTTTTGGAGAACAATCACACCACCAACGACATGCGGTGGACTGTAATTGAGCAGCTGAACACTGGCAACAATATAAGTAATCGTCTGTTTGAAAAGGAGCAAAGGTGGGTCTACAGACTGGGGACCCATCAAACTGGACTTAATGACGATATCCCTTGGACCTCTGTACTAAAGTAATCTCTATCAAAATCACTAGACCATGTATTTTTCATCCTCTATCAACTGATACATTAACAGCCTTGTAAGGTTACACAGTGGCCAACATCCCATGTTAACCTACATCAATAATGACTATCCCTGACTACTAATGCCCAGCATACCTTTGGACCCATCACGAGGGGCTATTCCTCTTTTTACTTACAAGTGTTATTGTTTTAACTTCCTTTAACAAGTGATCCCACTTAACCCACCTCTGTAATCCAGCGCCCGGGGGCCGTACCTGCATTTTATCGTTGTAATTCGATTGATGCATAAGATCCTAGCACAAATGTATGCGCATCCCGCTGGTACATGCTTAACTGACTTCTCGAATTTCTCATGCTGATAGAGAGTCAAATCAAATAACACGCATCACAACGTGTTCATTTGGTTTTCTAATAAAGTTTTTTTCATCAAAAAAAAGCGTGCAACAAGCTCTTGTTCCTATGGCAACTCAAACAATGCAAATGGCCGCCCAAGCCTGTCACGTGACTAACCACATCGCCCGACGTTCCATGCCCTGATTGGCTAACCTTCCCTGGCCCCGCCCCCTCACCGGCACGCCGCGACCCCGGAAGACACAGGTTATATTCCACCTCTCCGGCCCTGCTCACCATCGTCGGGGTCCGGTCCGAGGGCTTTCGCAGGTACACTGCGGGTGCCGAGCGTCAAGGGCGTAAGTGGACTACAACAACAAGGCAGTGATCACCGTGTCGCCACTTTTCTGAGCTAAGTACCGCCCAATGTCTGTGTTATTTCGAGTCTGATTCTATGTCGTTTTTCTCTCCTTCAAAGGGTGTGCCAAATACGCTCCCACCCCCCTCCTGTGACCCATGGTGTCCCCTCGTTACACCATATAAGTGAGACATTTTAACTTGTGTGTTTAGCGATCGCCATAAAAATTACGTTACTCCATTGATCGCTACTAGGAAATGGTTTTCCTTTTTAAGATACCCAATATCACCTTATTTACTTCACCCTTAGCACCGCGCATGTCCCAGTAACTAGTGCGTATTACCCCGGGTATAGAGGTGGTGTTAAACGTATTGTTATGCCGCTGCTCACTGCCCACCCACCATACATGGAGCACCCAAAAAACCGACCTGTATGATCAAGACAACCCGCTAATTGTTTGTTTTGTCCTACATGTATGTCCGCGTCTTTTACTTCTACAGGTGCATAAACCTAATGTGTAGAAGCCTCCTGAACCAGGAGTTACCTAGGAAGACAAATTTCACCATTTTGCACTTTTTTTACACCAACTTTTCACTTTCACGTCCCTAGGTAAGGGTGGGCCTTGGCGCGTCCATACCACCAGGGTCTAGAACACATTTTAAAGTCCTGAAGAATGCCTGGTAACCTCATACCGTTTTATAGGCAGAAACATGTTGACTGACGATATCTATTGGAAATAACCACACAATTAATTGTGGACGATTTTCCCAACACATAATTTTAATCTATGTTCCAAGTGACCACATAATAAATCATTTTTTGGTTACACTTAGACTTTTTTATACCCCTCACCACCATTTAATTTATCTTCACTACACGCCCCAAAACTCACAAATCCTGCTCCGCAGTAATTCTGGCGTCGCAGCACACTAAAGAGGCACTCTGCTTCTTTAGTGGGGCCCAATGATGAAGCATGTCACCACTAGGTGGTGAGTGAGGGCCTTCCTAACCTACCTAATTGTGGCCGGTTACCCTCTTCTTTTGCTCCTACGTATCGTCCTACATAACCATACAACACTCTTTTGTTGTTTGATAGTTTTCCATGATCATTCAGTCAGTTTGCGCCTTCGGCCTATGTCCTCATGGAGGAGAATAATAAGTTAAAGCCCCTCTTGCTATCTCTCTTTACATCATGACAGCTATAGTTTTATCAGCAACAAAAGATAACATGTCATGAACACATTCACAATATCCCTTCTTGGACATACATTACATATAGAGTCTCAGCACTGGGGACTTCTGCTAGCAGGAAGAAAGGGTTTGTCAAGTCTCTTTATAGTATTGTAACCCATTTGGAAAGTACAATCCTCCCAGTGATAATGATACATTCACATAGTATAACATCAATGCTCTTAGCACCCGCAGCGTCACATTTGTGTATCTTTAGGCCACATTCCATTACCATCATGTATTTTTAAATGCAATTTTTTATGTGGATTCATGGTGGAGGTAGGTACCCATTTATCACAACACGTTGTAGGGCAACACATGTTTATGATCATTTGTGAGCCCTCTCCTCTTACAAGACATTTCAAATGGGCATCAACTGGTAGTATTAATATCATTGATCTAACTGCTAAAATGTGAACTTCATGAACCATGGGCCAAACTTGCTGTTTATCTTCCAGTGTATCCTTCCGCCATCTTCGGCACCTGCTGGCTCTAATCTATGCCACAGAAGAGATCAACAGAAACTCTAATCTCTTAGGAAACTTCACACTGGGTTATCATATGTATGATTCTTGCACTAGTGTGATGAAAGCTCTTCAAGCCACGCTTAACATATTGTCAAAGAAGGAGTATCCAGTCCCAAACTATAGCTGTCAGAGTAATGGCACACTGGTTGGCTTTATTGGAGACCTGTCATCTACAACATCCTTCTCAATGGCTGAGCTCCTAGGAATCTACAGGTATCCTCAGGTAGGAAACTTGTGTTTGGTGAGTGAACATCCCAAAGATGTGTGTGTTTAGAAAACTCTTGAAAATGGAGGTCTGGTTCAATTTTATGTTATGTTATTAAAATATTTCTTAAGCGCACTGTCACCGATTGGTTTCTTGGCGCTGCGATCAGCAGTAACATGAACATAGATGAGGAGAATTGAGTTATTGAAATGCTTGTCTGAAGAGCCAGGTCTTCAAGGCTTTCCGGAAAGAAAGAAGGTCTTGACAATTCCGGATCTCCAGAGGAAGGGAATTCCACAAGCAGGGGTCAAGTGTAGCGAACTTACGGCCTCCGGCGCGCTTAAGTTTGAAAAAAGGCGTCTGCAGGAGGCTCAGATGGAGTGAGCGTAGGTTTCGAGATGGAGTGTATCTGTAGATTAGTTGGTTAATAAATGTGGGGCTTTTACCGTAGAGGGATTTGAATATTATACAACCGGTTTTAAAGGCACAGCGCTGGGTGACTGGAAGCCAATGCAGTTTCCTAAGTAGGGGGGTAGCAGCCTGTCGCCTTGGTTGGTTCAGGATTAACCTCGCAGCATGGTTCTGTACCATCTGGAGTAATTTGGATAGGTAGTTGGGAAGACCTAGGTAGATGGCATTCGCATAGTCCAGATGGGACAGGACAGTGGAGATCACAACCTGGGTGATTGCCTCAGGCGTAAGTAGACGACGGACCTTCCGTATTTTTTTTAGTTGGAAGAAACACTTGGAGACCACCTGACCTACCTGTGCTTTCAGTGAAAGATCACAGTCCACGGTGACTCCAAGTGTTTTGGCCGACGAGGAGGGTGTTGGAACTTGGCCCAGTTCAGAAGGCCAGTAGCGTGGGCCCTAGTGTTTGGCGCTGTCACCGGTCAGGACCAACTCGGTTTTTCCCGGGTTCAGTTTAAGCTGGTTCTGGTCCATCCATGTTTTAATAAAACTCATGGTAGACTGAAAATGCAGTATTGGGTCTTCAGTATTGTCGATGGTAAAAAGCAGTTGTAAATCATCGGCATAACTGAAGACTCTCACCTGTCTGTCTCTTAGAGTCTGAATCAGGGGAAGTATGTATAGGTTAAATAGGTGGGGTGGCAGGGAAGAACCCTGTGGCACTCCACAAGTAATGGATTGTTTAGCACCCACTAGGTCTCCAAGACGTAGTGTTTGATTGCGGTTTGTCAAAAAGGACCTCAGCCAACAGTCCACTAAGTCCCGGATGCCGGCCTGTTCGACACGGTCGACCAAGATGTTATGGTCGACCGTGTCAAAAGCGGCAGATAAATCCAGGAGCACCAGGGCCTGTGGGGAGCGTCTGTCAGCGCAGTCTCGCAGCGTATCCAGGACTGTGGTGACTACTGCTTCTGTGGAGTGTGCCCGCCTAAAGCCTGCCTGGTGGGGGTCAAAACAGGAGGACTCCTCAAGAAAGTTAGAAAGGCATTTAGCCACGTGAGCCTCCAGAACTTTTGCCAGATAGGGCAGTAGGGAGATGGGCCGGAAATTGGCTTTACAAGCTGGATCTGCCCTGGGTTTTTTTAACAGAGGAATGACTGTGGCCTCTTTAAGCGCTGAGGGGACTATGCCGAGAGTCAAGGAGTTGTTCAGAAGTGTAAGGGCAGGGGCTGGGTATGTCGAGAAACACTCTTTCAAGATGTAAGGAGGGCAGCTGTCTGAGGGGGCACCGGATTTTACTCTTGTCAGTAGTTCCCGAAATTGGTCCTGGGTTATAGGTAAGAAGCTACTGAGGGTATTGTGGTTAGGCTTAATTGTCATGCCAAAGGTGAGAGGGGACACCGGTTGGGGAATACTGGCTTTGATGTCCAATATTTTGTCAGTAAAATAAACATTGAGTGAGTCACAGAGATGCTGGGTGGGGATTATCTTAGGACGGACAGTGTCTAAGTTTGTCAATTCGTTGAGAATGGAAAAGACGACCTTAGATTTGTTTGTAGATTCCAGGATTCGGGATGTTCAATGTGAAATAAGGAAAATAAACAAAGGAAAGGTAAAACATGTTGATGTAATAAGTAGGCTGAAATTAGACTTAGGTTGCTTGTGTTGTTATCTGGCAGTTTAGGTTGGACTGTTCCTACTGGAGTAGGAATGATTTTGTTTTGAAAGTGAGGGATTTCTGTCTAAAGTGGCATAGTCAGTGAAAAACAATGATCCCACCCTGCTCAGTTACCCGTGGCCTCCTTTTTTATGCCCATGTTGCTCTCTCCTCCACTTTTCCCCACTGACTCTATTGCTGTAACTTGGTTTCTCCTTCCCTTTCATGCCGTAACCTCACCCCACAGACTACTGCCTGCCACTGTTACCATCAGCTTCTCTCATTCTTAAAGAACTGCACCGACATTGGCAAAGTCCTCCTGGAATTTTAGTAGGTCTATTTTTAAGATGGGCTATATGATGTATGTAGAGACAACATGACTGCCATGTAAGAACAGTGTAGCATAAGTATAAACAATGCCTGTTTCAGCACTCCAAAATGGACACTACCTTTCATTTAGATATAATATAACTTCATGTTTATTTCAAAGTCTTTATTAGTCTTATAACAAAAAAGAAATGAACAAAATGTTGCTTGATACAGTAGTACAGAGCACATGTGGGGTCAGCAGGTAGAGTGTACTGTACATTAGTATTAATAAACATGGCACCTTATGAGAAATGATGAAAAAACAAAGCAAACAAATATGGTCTTGATTCACATTAGGTCCTGAATAACAAACCGTAGCAAAATATAATATAACATATCACTTGACACAAACAACTAAAAAGAAATCATAAGAACTCTCTAATGGGAGGCATGACATTTTTGGGGAAATAATCGACCAATATCTATCTGGGGAAGTTGCAAACAGGTGGTAAGAAGTTTGAGTAGTTGAACAATGACTAGTAGTGATGTTGTAGATTGTTTCAATATGAAGGTCACACAGGTTTAGTGTGGGCAAAATAGTCAACCAGTGTTTCCCAAACAGGTCTAGATTGAGGTTTCCAGAGGGAGTTTAGGAGGGAAATGTTGTCAACCCCTCTCAGATAAAATATCCAATATAACCATGACTTGAAACTAAGAGCCGCAGTGTTTTTCCAAATAGCTAGAACAGATTTACAGGTCGCGGTCAGTAAAATATCTACCAGGAGCCTATCAATGGGTGATTTGAGTTGTTGGTCTAGGAATCCTTGAATGAGTGCAGTGCAGTCAAACTTGTGATGAATGCTCAGTAGGGACCAAATTAAATCAGATACTTGTTTCCCAAAATTTTATTTTGTAGTTTATAGAGTGCACAGCTACCCCCTAAGGGGTGTCCCGGCGCTAGAACCAGAGTCTCAAGGGCAGAGGAAAGGAGAGGAGCAAAAATGGGAATCAGAGTTCGGAGAACAGCCAGGTTTTTAATCTGGCACGGAAAATGGGTTCAGAGGGACAGAACCTGAGATCGATAGGGAGACGGTTCCATAGTTTAGCAGCGATAACGCTGAACCCTCTGCCACCCATTCTGGCCCGTCGATAGCGAGGAGAGACCAGAAGGCGTAGGTTGTTAGATCTCAAGGATCTAATGGAATGAGATATGGACACCCGCTTTTTCAGGTAGTTGGGCCCAAGGTCGTTGATAGCTCGGAAGGCGAGGGTGAGAATCTTAAACTGAATACGGCTCGCAATGGGGAGCCAGTGGAGCTTCTTGCGGTATGCGGTGATTGACCGGCGGTAGGGGATGTTTCCGATCAGTCTGGCCGCCGCGTTCTGAACGATCTGGAGTCGATCGATCAGATACTGAGGAGCGCTGGCGTATAAGCTGTTAGCATAGTCCAGGTGGGACGTTATAAGGGCCTGGGTGACTGTTCGGCGCGCGTCCAGTGGGAGGTAGGGGAGTATCTTCTTGATCATTCGCAGCTTCATGAAGCAGGACGAGGTGACCTTGTTGACTTGGGATTTGCATGAGAGAGAGTCATCAAACTGATAGCCTAGGTTGCGGGCTGTATGGACAGGGGAGGGAGCGGGATTGAGTGCAGTGGGCCACCACCGTGAGGAGGGGATAGGGTTTTTCTGGTTAAAAAACAGTACCTCAGTTTTATCCGTATTTAGTCTTAGATGATTGTTAGTCATCCAGATGCTAATGCCGTCGAGACATTGGCGGAAGTTGGCAAATGTGGAGTCAGAGTGGTCACTGAAGGAAAATATCAGCTGAGTATCGTCAGCGTAAGAGACCACCCTGACTCCGCTGGATTCCACCACGGCGGCCAGGGGGGCGAGGTAGACGTTGAAAAACAGGGGGCTGAGGGCAGAACCCTGCGGCACGCCACACAGCAGGGGCTTATCCTCAGATTTAAAAGGCCTGAGCATCACCCTCTGACTTCTTCCAATGAGGAAGGATTCAATCCAGGTTAGAGCGGTGCCACCGATGCCGACCTGCTTGAGACGGTCTAGGAGGATAGAGTGGGAGACCGTATCAAAAGCGGCGGATAGGTCGAGGAGGACAAGCATGGCCTCCTCGGCCCTGTCCACACATTCGCGGATGGACTCCGCCACTTCCAGAAGGGCCGTCTCCGTGCTGAAACCTGCCCTAAATCCGGATTGGGAGTCGTGCAACAGAGAGTTGTTCTCCAAAAACTCCATAAGTTGTAGTTGCACAGCTTTTTCCAGGATTTTAGCAGGTTTGGGGAGAAGGGAGATGGGACGGTAATTAGCAAATATGGAAGGGTCGGCGTCGGGTTTTTTCAGGATAGGGACCACCATTGCTTACTTCCATGAAGTAGGGAAGAAGCCATGGTGAAGGGAGGTATTCCAAATGGAGAGAAAGGAGTGGGCCAATACGGGAGCTAACTCACCCATGAGTTTAGCAGGGATAGGGTCGGAGGGAGCACCAGATCTGCATTGGGTGAATAGCCTGAGTGCGGTCTCCAGAGTCAGTTTGTTGAATGACAGTAGAGAGGCAGGTCTAGGGAGTCTGGTGTTGGGGGACTGGGGGGGGTAACCCATCGGGGAATGAGGTGGAGAGTTTATTTATTTTTTCCAGGAAGTAGTCCGAGAGTCCATCACATAAAGCCTGGCTAGCGGAGTGCTGGGAGGCCCTGACGGGGGGATTGATAACATTTTTGACGATGGTGAAGAGGGTCTTAGATGAGTTCTTGGCGTTGGCGATTTGTAATGAGAAGTGATCTCTCATAGTTGATTTTTTATTTTTAAGGACATTTTTCAGGGCGGATTTATAAATGGCTTTGGCTTCAAGGTCGTAGTTCAGCCTCCACTTGCGCTCGAGTACTTTACATCTACTCTTTTCCTCCCGTAGGGTGGTAGAGAACCAAGGCGCAGAAGGGCGGGACCTGGTGGAGAGGATGGATTTAAGGGGGGCGATGGAGTCGATGGCTTATATTAGAGAGGTATTGAGCCTGGAGACATTTCCGTCGATGTCAGTGGAGAGGGGATCCGGGTCAAAGTGGAGTAGTGGGTCTAAGGTGGCACAGGTGACCTTATGCCATTTTCTCCCTGGTTCTTTCCTGGGTAGCGAAGGGGGAGGTGTTGAGCCTACTGTAAGCTCGAAAGGGATAAGAAAGTGGTCAGACCAGGTGAGGGGGAGGGGGGATAGTACTGTAATGTTGGGGAAGTTGGCAAAGATTAGATCAAGGGTGTGTCCAGCTCTGTGAGTAGGGCCCTTGACTAGTTGCAGTAGATTCAGACTCTGCATAGTTTCTGTCAGGTTACTCGCTTTTGGACATAGAGAATTATCAACGTGAAGGTTGAAGTCACCCAGCACCAGAAAGTGTTGGTGTTTGAGGGAGAGAACGGCCGCCTGGTGCGTCAGAGCAGTAAGAGACAGAGTGGAAGCGGTTGGGGGATTGTAAACTAATATACCAGCCAGTATTACTGCCGTGGAGTCCGAAACAGAGAAGTACATAGCTTCTATGATCCCGATATTTGTCAGTTTGGTGGTGATCAGATGCAGGTGGGATCTGAGTATGATGGCAAATCCACCTCCTGATTTGCCGCCAGCTCGATTGATGCCCTTTAAGGTGTAGCCTGGCGGGGTGGCAAGGTGAATATCCGGGGAGGAGGAATCAGTAATCCAGGACTCGGTGAGAAATAGGATATCCCAATCCTCAGAGATGATGGACGTCCATATCTCGTGGGCATGGCGGGGTAATGACCTGCAATTTACCAGGCCAGCTTTCAGCGTCAGGGGATGAGGTAGGCGGTTAGGCCTGTTAGATCGGGGAGGGGGACGGCAGCTCCAGGGCGGGAGCATAAAGTTACAGTGGGGGCAGTGAAAATATGAGTCCTCCAAGTAATCAGGGTTACAGCATGTGGTCATAGAACAGGTAGTGGAGTTTAGCAGGAGTAATTGAGATTTAGTCCAGCTAGTGCGGGTAGAGACAGCAGGGCGGGCAGGGGGACTGGCCCTAGGCACGGTCCAGGCGCGGACGGGCGCAGACGGGCTTGCCTTAGGCGCGCCTTCGGCGCGCAAACGGTGAGCCCGCTGTGCCCGTCCGCTGCGCGTACGGAAATGACACATGCTTTAAGCGGGAGGGAAAGGGCGTGGCCTCCAAGGGAGCGTGGCTCAATCGCACGCCGGCAATGGCGCCGAATTTGTTTGTTTGTGGGCGAAAACCGCTGTCAGCGCAGGGCAGCTGAGCGGAGATTAGTGGCGGTATCAAGTCTGTATCAGAGGTAAGAGTGCTTTTAAAATCAGCAGAGTAAGTAGTGACACACAAAGAATAAAACAATTATGCTCTAGCTCCCGGCTTTTCGCCTCAGGAGAATCAAGGATCTGGCAGGCAGCGAGAAGGTTTCAGCTTAAATACCTGGGCAGAAGGGGGCGTGGCCTCCAAGGGAGCGTGGCTCAATTGCACGCCGGCAATGACGCCGAATTTGTTTGTTTGTGGGCGAAAACCGCTGTCAGCGCAGGGCAGCTGAGCGGAGATTAGTGGCGGTATCAAGTCTGTATCAGAGGTAAGAGTGCTTTTAAAATCAGCAGAGTAAGTAGTGATACACAAAGAATAAAACAATTATGCTCTAGCTCCCGGCTTTTCGCCTCAGGAGAATCAAGGATCTGGCAGGCAGCGAGAAGGTTTCAGCTTAAATACCTGGGCAGAAGGGGGCGTGGCCTCCAAGGGGCGTGGCTCAATCGCACGCCGGCAGTTGCATTGGAATAAGAGGTGTGGAAGATCTTCAGTGGATTTATTGCAGTTCCAGCATATTGGGTTCCCTCTCAGGGCTGAGAGGAACTCACAAGGGGAGTGCAACCTCCCGTGTTGTAACACTGTTTCACATAAAGTACTCCCCTAGGTATTTAACCGACAGAACCGGTTGCTTATAAGGAATGGATCCTGAACTGACACTGGTGAAATATCCCTATGTGAAGCTGCGGGTAATTCGCCACCGGCAGGTGGGGAAGGAGGCATGTCCTTTTGTTTTATATTTCCTCACACACCCTAATGGTGTCATGCTTCATCATCGGGACACCCTGGTGCCTAGAATCCAGGGTGGGCTCAACCATGTTTCAGGGAGCTGTAAGAAATATATTTTGGCCGGGGGGGGGATAAAGATTAAAAATCCACTGTCAGATCCCAGTTTCCCTTTATTTTTAGATATGGCAGGGATATTAAAAATAGTAGGAGTTGAGTTGTATGGGATATTATGGTCCTAAGACCCTATTGCTAAACCAGAACATGACTTGGACGCATGCAGAGCTACCTATGAGCCTAGTATTCCAGGCATGAATCCTTAGAGCCTACGTGAGAAATGAGATACAAACAGTAGGCTCAAGCTCAGTGACATTTTATAATTGAAGAAAATGATATTATAGATTAAGATGCAATGGATAACAAGTAATCTCTTAACAATAAAATGATCAGTATTATAATATAATATAATATAATATAATATAATATAATATAATATAATATAATATAATATAATACAATACAAGATAATATGATATAATATAATATAATATGATATGATCTAATATATTATAATACAATACAATCCAATACAATATTATATAATATAATGTAATAGAATATAATAGAATTGAATGGAATATATAATATAATATAATACAATAAAATACAATCCAATACAATACCGTACAATGCAATGCAATGTAATGTAATGTAATACAAAGTAATTCAATGCAATACAATATAATGCAATGTAAAATAATGTAATATAATATGATAGAAAACTGATGACTATTTGACAATTGTGAAATATTAAAAATAACAGAGGAAAAGGAATGCTGAAAGGATGAAAAATGGAATGAGAGAATTTCACATTTGTCAGTGTTTATAAATCATAATAAAATAGTTTACTTCATTTAAAAAGTCAGCAAGGAAGAGGATTGTTAAGATATAAACAACAAAATGTCCTCCACATACACAGCTAATTTAATCTGTCTCCATATTAAAAACTCCTGATATCACAGTTTTGCCGAAGCCTAAGGAGGAAAGGTTCTAAAACCAAAATAAAAAGCAGAGGTTGAAGCAGATAGCCTTGCCTGACCCTCTGTGTCACGAAAAGAGTGTCGATAAAAGACCCTTGACAAGCATATTAGGCATCAGAGATGAGTATGGACCCAAACCAAACTAAGAGCATTGAAAATGAAGGACCAACTCATATGGTCAAAAGCTTTCATAGCTTTTAGAGATTGCTGCTAAAGAATGTTTATATTTATGCGGTATGCTCATTATATTGAGAAAAAGTCTTGTGGTGTCAATCAGGCCCCTGTTTGTTCTCCCCCAATCACTCATTGGGAAGAGTGGATCAACCTGAAGAGCAATGGATTTTCCAAAAATGTTGTTATCTAGATTAAGTAAAGAGATACGTCTATAATTTTTGTAAAATTTGGGATCTTCACCCTCCTTAGTGATAAGGTAGATCAAAGCTTCTTGGAATTCTCTCTTTGTTGATTTATTATAAATAAAAAATTAAAATAACTTGAAAAATGTTTAGGTAAGGTGATTTTTGAAAATGAAGATCAAAATCAATTGGTAATCCATTAGTAACTTGAATATTCCCTTTCTTGATTACTTTCATTGACATGACTTCATGAACAGTATTCTCCTCTTTCTAAAGGATAGAAGTCAATAGAAGAGTTGTGCTCTTCATGAACAGAAGATAGATAATGTGAGGAAATTGAGGAGAAGAGAGCGCATCTTGAGTATCTAAAATAGAATAATGGGATTTAAATTCCTCCAAGATTTCAGCATTTCTAGGTATAGGGTTATTCACTTCCTTTAAAATAGAGTCCAGCGTAATGTGCTCTTTCTGAATCTCAAGATAATTGGTTAAGAGTATACCAGCCTTATTTTTTCAGCTGTAAAATTTGGCACCAGACTTAAGTAAATAAGCGGTTGCAACTTCCATAGAAATCTCATTAAAATGGCATTTAGAATTAAGGGGCCAATTGGTATGTCGGTCGGTAAGCCTCTGACTGCTCGTCAGAGACTTACCTTCCAACATCTTTTGTATAAACTCTGACCGCTTTATTACAAAAAAAACGGTCAGAGTTTAAACTGGCTTGTCAATCTGACTGGCTTCCAATCAATCAATCAATCAATCAATCAATCAATCATGTCATTTGTACTACTCACCCATGAGGGTCTCAAGGTGCTGGTGTTTGGAATGCTGCTACTGCTCGAAAAGCCAGGTCTTGAGGAGTTTTCTGAAGGTCAACAGGTCTTGGGTCTGCCATAGGTGGATGGGGAGGGTGTTCCAGGTCTTGGCGTCGAGGTGGGAGAACGATCTGCCACCTGAGGTTGCTCTTCAGAAGCGGGGGACTGTAGCGAGGGCGAGGTCGTCAGAGCAGAGCTGGCGGGTGGGGGTGTAAAAGCTGAGTCGTCTGTTGAGGTACGTTGGTCCGGTGCTGTGGAGTGCCTTGTGTGTGTGGGTGAGGAGCTTGAAGGTTATCCTCTTGTTGGCTTGGAGCCATTGCAGGTCTCTCAGGTGGGGTGTGATGTGGCTGCGGTGAGGAATGTCGAGGATCAGGCGTGCAGAGGCGTTCTGGATGCGTTGGAGCCATCTCAGGAGTTTGGCCGAGGCTCCTGCGTAGAGGGCGTTTCCATAGTCCAACCTGCTGCTGACAAGGGCCTGGGTGACTGTTCTTCTCGTTTCAGTGGGGATCCACTTGTAGATCCTACAGAGCATGCAGAGGGTGTTGAAGCAGGAGGAGGAGACGGCGTTGACCTGTTTAGTCATGTAGAGGGTGGAGTCGAGGATGACCCCTATGTTGCGTGCGTGGTCGGTGGGTGTTGGAGCGGTTCCCAGTGCGGTCGGCCGCCAGGAGTCATCCCAGGCCGAAGGGTTGGATCTGAGGATTAGGACCTCCGTCTTGTCCGAGTTCAGCTTCAGTCGGCTGTTCCGCATCCATTCAGCAATGGCCTTCATTCCTTCGTGAAGGATGGATTTGGCGGTGTGGGGGTCCTTGGTGAGGAAGAGTTTCAGCTAGGTGTCATCGGCGTAGGGGAGGATGTTGAGGTCGTGCCGACGGACGACGTGGGCGAGCGGTGCCATGTAGATGTTAAACAGGGTTGGGCTGAGGGATGAGCCTTGGGGTACGCCGCAGATGATCTCGGTAGCTTCGGAGCAGAAGGGGGAAGGCGGACACTCTGTGTTCTGCCGGAGAGGAAGGAGGTGGTCCAGTCCAGGGCCTTCTCTTGGATCCCAGCGTTGTGGAGGCGAGTTCATAGTGTGTGGTAACAGACCATGTCGAAGGCGGCTGACAGGTCCAGGAGGATGAGGGCCGCCGTTACTCCGTTGTCCAGCAGGGACTTGATGTCATCAGTGGCGGTGATGAGGGCAGTCTCGGTGCTGTGGTTGCTGCGGAACCCAGACTGGGAAGGGTCCAGGATGTTGTTCTCTTCGAGGTAGCGGGTCACTTGTTCATTGACGGTCTTCTCGATGACCTTTGCCGGGAACGGGAGAAGGGAGATGGGACGAAAGTTCTTGAGGTCCTTGGGGTCCGCCTTGGGTTTCTTGAGTAAGGCATTGATCTCAGCGTGCTTCCAGCTCTCTAGGAAGGTTTCTGTCTCGAAGGAGGTGTTGATGAGTTTCCGGAGATGGGATGCGATGGATGTGCTTGCTCTGTTGAAGATGTGGTGTGGGCATGGATCTGACGGAGATCCGGAGTGGATGGGGTTCATGATCTTGATGGTGTCATCGTCGTTGATGTTGGTCCAGTAGAGCAGGCGGTTGGTTCGGATGGTGGTCGTGGGGGAGGAGGTCTCAGTGGTTGTCGGGGCGTTGAAACTGTCATGGAGGTCTGTGATCTTGCGGTGGAAGAAGCTGGCCAGCGAGTCGCACAGGTCTTGCAAGGGTGGGACGTCATTGATGCTGGATCTGGGGTTGGAGAGTTCCTTCACGATGTTGAAGAGCTCTTTGCTGTTGTGCATGTGGTTGTCTAGGCGATCTTTGAAGGATGTCCTTTTGGCGGATCTGATGAGGTGATGGTGTCTGCAGGTGGCATTCTTGTGGGCGGCTTGGCTGTCCGGGGTTCGATCACGGGGCCAGATCTTCTCCAGCTTTCGCCAGGTTTTCTTGGACGCCGGGAGGTCTTCAGTGAACCAGCTGGCTTTCTTGTTTGTATGATTGTTGGAGGGTTTCTTGATTGGGGCGAGGGTGTTGGCGCAGTCGTTGATCCACTGTCTGAGGTTGCGGACAGCGGTGTCGGGGTCGGTATGGTCGGCGGGTGGGTTCTGGGCGAGGGTGGTGGTTAGCTGGTCTTTGGTGACTTTGCTCCAGCAGCGGTGTGGCATCTGTTGTGTGCTGTGGTGCGTGGTGGGTTTCTTGAAGGTGAAGTGGAAGCAGCGGTGGTCGTTCCAGTTGAGTTAGGAGGCATAGTTGAAGGAGATGTGGGGGCTTGAGGAGAAGATGGGGTCAATCGTGTGACCGGCAGAGTGGGTGGGTGTTGTGACGAGTTGTCGAGTCCGAGGTTGGCTAGGTTGTCGATCAGGGTGGTGGATTTGGTGTCGTCATTGGTCTCGAGGTGGAAGTTCAGGTCCCCAAGGAGGATGTAGTCCGTGGAGGCGAGGGCGTGTGTGCTGATGAAGTCGGCGATCGAGTCGCTGAACTGTGGTCGGGGTCCGGCGGTCTGTAGATGAGGGTTCCTCTGAGGGTGATGTTGGGGTCAGTGTGGATCTGGAAGTACAGGTGTTTGGCGGTGCTGAGGGTGTTGTCTATGTTGGTCGAGACTCTGAGAGTGTTCCTGTGGACGATGGTGATTCCTCCTCCCGCTCTGTTGGTGCGGTCCTTGCGGGTGATCTTGTAGCCTTCCAGGATTGCTATGGCTATGTCGGGTGCCGAGGCGGGGTTCAGCCAGGTCTCCATCAGGAATGCAACGTCTGGGGAGGTTGAGTCGAGGAGGTCCCAGAGTTCAACGGCATGTTTTCGGGCAGAGCGGGTGTTGAGAAGGATGCATCTGAGGTGGTTGGGTTCTTTCCTGGTCAACAGCATGGTGGGGCTGGTGCTCGATGGGTGCACTTCGGGGCGGCCAGGAAGCAGGTGTGTGATCGTCCAGTGTTGAGTGTGTGGAGTGTTCTGGCATTGTAGCGGTGTCAGGCATCGTGGCGTTTGTGGTGTCCAGGGGTCCTGGCGCTGGGCGCGGTCCAGGCACAGACGGGCACGGACGGGCTTGCCTTAGGTGCGCCAGCAGCGCGCCCGCTGAGTGCAGCCGTGTAGAGTCTTCCATATGAGGGGATGTGGGAGGGAGGAGCAGCTGGGAGGCGGGAGCAGGGCGTCGAATAGGATTGTAGGTGGGCGGGCCGCAGCGACACAGCGGCGGGAAAAATGGGTGGGGGCGCGGGAGAACTGGGCACGGGAAGGAAAAACAAGTTTAGGCAAGAAAGCAAGTTAGGCACAGGGGAATAAAAACAAGTCTGGGCAAGAAAGCAAGTACAGGCACAGGGGAATAAAAACAAGTCTGGGAAAGAAAGCAAGTACAGGTACAGGGGAATAAAAACAAGTCTGGGTCTCAAGAAGCCCAGCAGTCAGTCTGAAACTGATCATAATCACTAACGGACAGCGTTTTCGCCAATGTGATTATGATGTTTGTTTCTATCAAGCAATGTTGGACATTCCGACATGGAAAGTCTGTTGGAAAGTAACTTTGGGGACCCCAAGCAGGGCCCTCTACTGTCTGTGGCCTACAGGTGTTGGCAAGGTGGGCACCTAGGTGCAGGGATTTACAGTACCTCTCATTTCTCTATGGGAGCTTGTACTGCATCTGGTTTCTGACCGCCACAAAAGCTCCCATAGGGAAATGGGAGTTTGCCGCTATGCCATGTTTAGTTGCATTGTAATTGCAGTTTCAGGCCAGGACCAGAGTTCGGTCGATTTTGAAACTGCAGAGATCCTAATATGCCCTTAAGTAACTTATTGAGGTTGAAATTGGAATTAGAAGTATACTATAAATGTTCCAAATGTTTGATTTTTTTTTTAAAGTTCATTAAACTTCAGTATTAGGTTTAGTAAACTTGAGATACTCAGACAAATTTCGAAACCAGAATAGTGTCCAACCAAAATATAATCTGCAAGAATATCATTATCAAGAATATTGATTTAAGGTAAGAAATGACGATTTTGAAAACATAGATGTCATTTATGTCATGTACACAAATATAGCTGTTAATAACATCACTTTTTAATTAATGTAATATATTTTTGTATATTTTTTAAATGTATCGGCTGCACATTTTTGTAATTATTATTGTTTAATTTTTATATAGTTGTTTAATTTTTATTAGTTATTCAATCTCATTTAATAAAATGTGATTTTTACTACAGTCAAGGGTTGTGGATTTATAGGGGTACTGGAGTGTCAGCAAAAACTAAGTTATTACACCCAGCTGGAGATTAGTGGCTTAAATTGGCAGAGATTAGAGTCACTCATTGAAGACCACACAACACAGGGTTTGGGGCACAACAAGACATGCCCCCGGTGCTGCTAAATGCCCATAGAGCCCAAAGAGATCCACCATATAAGCAATTAGAAGTGGCTGAAACCCTGGTGGCCTAGTGCAATGCCCAACTATCACTGCAACAAAGGGGATATTGCTGGACCCAACCAGCGGAACTCCTGGAGCGTACTCATAAAGTGTGCTTGTCTACCTGCTTTACCCCCACAGAGGAGGCACTCTCCCACTGGGCTAAGATAATCAGGATCACTGAGGAGGAGACATTGCAACTCACCTTAAACTGCCTGGCACCGTGGCGTAGCAATGGCAGACTAATTGCACCCGCCATACTGAATCACCCCCAATCGCTAGATGAAGTGGACCATTATAATGCCTGGAGGCTGTGCTCCTAATCTTTTTCTATGGGCAAAATGACTAGAAAGAAGGACCTGAATGTGAGAGCCCCGACCCTGCCTAGGGGCACTGATACTAAATCAACAATGATAGGGGCTGATGCAAGGACCACCTGGGGGCCCTCTTTTACAAGATATACTGTAATCAATCACATCTTGCAGAGAAGCATTAGAAACAAAGATTGATATACTGGGAGCAGAGTTGGGCTTCCTGACACATGATGATTGAAGCTTAGCAGAAGAGTGACCACAGCGGTAAGGACATTTCCAGTGATCTTGGGGCAGAGCGAAGTGGGGGACCCAGACAGGATGTACCCGATTCATTCCAACCTCTCTATTTTTGTTTCACCTGGGTTCACCCACAAGTCTTTGTATTACATATGTAAGTTTGGATGGGGAGGAGCTCACCTGCTTGTCTTGGGGACTGTGAGTTGGGTTGGTTATTATTTAAATGTTGGGGTGGGTTACATGTGTCATGCACCATGAATGATTTCTTGTATGATCAGTGGGCGGATGATTGGTAATACTGCTGCGAATAGGATCCAGGGAGGACAAGCATCTCTCTATGCTCATCTGCGATTTCTACCCCTTTGACATGTAAAATACTATCCTCGAATGTAAGGGGAATGCACACCTTGACTAAGACATAGAAAGTCTATCTATATCTTACCACACCGGGGTCCAGGTAGCACTGCTGCAGGAAACACATCTGTAGTGGCAAAGAACCATAGATGGCGAGGTCAGACCTATTATACCTTCTACTCAGCATTTGGGAGAGGGGCAATGGTATAGGTGTGACCGGAGGTCCTTTGCCAACATACAGGTGACCTTATTGACATGGAGGTTGCTATGTGGTGATCAGTGGCCACCCAGATGGAAGGGACATTGCCATGGTCAGCGTATATGCCCCAAAAGTGGATCAAGGGGAGGTTTAGCGGAGCAATCAAGAAAATTAGCCTCATACCTAGTGGGCTCTGTTATTATGAGAGGGGATTATAGTTGTGTGGCAAAACCCATTCTTGACTGATCCCATCCCCTGCTGGGGGACCCTCCAGTTACTAGAGTAGGCCATTTATTCTCCAACTGGCAGTGAGATCGGGGACTTGTTAACTCTTGGCAACTGTACCAGCCCCACAAGAGCAGGACTACTCTTTCTTCTCACCCCTTCATTACCTCCATGTGATCCTGGATGCATTTCTCTGCACCCTAGTTGTCCATGAATTAGTATACACTATTTAATATCTTTCTAGGAACATATCTGATCATTACCCCATCTTACAGCAACTGAGATGGGGAAGACTTTTACCCTGTATTCCCAAGTGTAGACTAAAATTAGAAACACTGGCGGACCCCGTATTCTGGGAATTAGTGGGACATAGTATTACACAATACTTTGAGGACAACTCTGTAATGGCATCTTCCCCTTTGGCAGAGTGGGATACCTTTAAAGGGATGCGTGGGGGTGTATAGCTGAATCAGTGGATGTGAGGTGGACTTTAATGACTGATGCATTAGCTTGAGAAGGATCATTGATGGCCCTTGAACAACATAGACTCGGTACTATTAGAGGGTTAGGAGAGGGTCACAGAGCATGTTGAAGCACTTAGATACTTTGATTACAAAGCTGATATGACCAGTACTCATGCAGAAATTGATTGAACTGGCATGTTATTGTCCTGGCTTGCAGACCCTGCAAAGCAGGGAGTAGTAATTGTTAAGCTATAAACAGACCAGGGAATCAGACTATTTAGGCAAACGGACATCAATCAAGAATTTTATATGTACTATTCTGACCTCTAAATGAGTGCTGATACAGGGAACAATGAAGATATAAATATTTTTCTTGCATCCGTAAAGTTCCTGACCATATCACCTGAAGAGGTTAAAAGGTTACAGGGGATTACTCTGCAGGAGAATCAGGCATCTATAAGGGCTATGGCCAGGGGGAAAAAACCAGGACAGATGGGCTCGTGGTGGAGCTATATGCTGCATATGTGGAGGATTTGGCTCCCAATTTAGTGGACCTGATTGAGGCAGTCAGGGATATGGTGATACAATTAAATTCCACTTGTGAAACCCTGACAGAACCACTTTTGAAACCAGGGAAACCGGTGCATGACAAGAGGGCATATCGGCCATTGTCAATGTTAAATGTTGATTATAAAATCCTACTCGGATTCTAGCCACTAGACTCCTTCCCTACATGCCTAAGCTTTCCACCATTAAGGCTCTGACCTTGAGCCTCTTCAAAGTAGGTGTTCGAGGCCCTCCTTCACCCGCAGGCTGCTACCTGTGCCTCACCCCTGGTGGTCTAGTGGAAGAGCAC
The DNA here is from genome assembly GCF_964261635.1 of Lissotriton helveticus. Taxonomy (NCBI): domain Eukaryota; kingdom Metazoa; phylum Chordata; class Amphibia; order Caudata; family Salamandridae; genus Lissotriton; species Lissotriton helveticus. The sequence goes on from NC_136059.1 coordinate 57,374,445, forward strand.
CCCTACTCCTCTGCTAGTCTGCTCTGGCCTGTTTTCCTTGCTTCTTCTCTGTCTGTCAGTGGGCCTGATGTGTCTGCAACGCTCCCTCTTCCGGAAGGTTAGGAAATTAAGAATGGGACTGGCATTGCTATCATTCACAAAAGTTCTATTGATTGCAATTGTGTTGAATTACCTGCTAATGACTTTCAAGCTTTGTTATTCAAACTTACACTCACACCTAAGTTCACATTGTCTCGTACTTTAGTCTACGATTCTCCTGGCCCAACCGGACCTCGGGCAGGATCCTTTTAGGATCTGATAACATCTTATGTTTTGAATTCTGCTAATTTCACTGTTCTGGGGGACCTTAATCTTTACCTAGATGAATCTACGTGCACCAATAGTGCAGCGTTCCTCGCCAATCTTGAAGAACTGAATATCCATCTTTGTAATTCAAGCCCTACCTATGCTGTCGGCCACTTGCTAGATCACATTTTTTCTACTTTTTTGGATTTGATCTGCCCTCCCGCTCTCCCTTTGTGCTTGTCTGACCACTTTTCAGTGTCATATCTGCTGAAGATCGCAGCTTGCACCGTGGCAGTTATTGATGGACCTATATTCAAAGTTAGACACTGGGCTTAACTCAATGTTGGTGCCTTAAACAATTCTTAAGATGATTCTAGACCATCTATACTAAAGCCTACTATCTCCAACTTGAGTTCTTTTCAAAAATGGATTTCTCATGAAATTTGACATCTGCCTCCCTCTTTCCTATAACTGTGCAGGCAACCATTGGCTGTCTGCCCCCTGGTTTACAGAGAAACTTAAGATTAAGAAATCAAAGTGTAAACATTTGGAAAGGCAATGGAGGAAATACTATAAGCCTATAAAATGAGTTTGTTTCTTCTAAAATCTCTCAAGCTCAGCATTGTCATAAAACACTTTTTAAGGTAGTCAAAGAACGAACTGGCTCTAATACACCGACTACCCCTTGTGCCCTAACTGCTGTGCAGTGCGAGAGCCTTGCTTGCTTCTTTGTGGAGAAAGTCGAGAAAATGTATTCTACTTTAACTTATGACAAACAGCTTGTCTCTCTACTGACTTCAGATACTAATTGTACTACTGTTAGTACAGTAGTATCTCGGTTTCAGAGTAATGTTAAATCTAACTTTAGGGTGGAAGCATGGCCTCTTTTAAAACACTGGGGCAGATTTACAAGCCCCCCGTGCCACCAATATGTCACATTTTGTGACGTGCAGTTGGCTCATTTTCCTGTTCCCTATTTACATGGACAGGAAAAGCCACCCTGCATGAGTGTTCCTGTTCTTCAAAATAAGGCCCCTTTACATGTAGCACTTTGCGTGAAAGGGGAGTTCCTTGGGTGTTGCGGTGGGTGTTCTCACGAAACACCCATGGAACAAGACACATTTCCAGCTTTGAGAGGAATCGTAAATCTGGAAATGCGTGTGAATGCTACTCTTCACCAGGGGAGGTGCACAAAGGCGCAATGAGGAGAAATGTTTTAATTTCTCCTCATTTCTTTTTCCTTTTTCTAGTAGTGCTGCATTTTGCTGCACACATAGAAAGAGGAAATCACCTCCAATGATTGTTTTTGTTCAGGAATGGTTCCCTTCCTGCACATAAACTATCATTGAAACAATGCTGTTTTTCAACTTCTAAGTGTGCTGATGCAGCACACATAGAACTTAGAAAACGGCATTTCACTGTTACCGCGAGGACGTACAAACGGACTACAGAACTTGTGCAATTCAGTTGCTTCTGGACTGACCCTGTTGTGGCTTCCAATGGGAATAATTTTGTGGCAGTGAAATAACTGTTCCTGCGCACCAATTTATTATCACTCCCGCCAGCTATCACGTGCAGAGGACGTTTTTAAACTACGGGTTGGTTGACCCTTAACCCCAACATCCCCGTCCTGAAGAAGACTCGCAGGCCAAACCTCAACCTCCCTATGTGCCACAAGCCGAGTCGAAACGTTGACGAATATAAACTCACATACTGGACCATCCAAACCCCCCCCGCTTTTAAATTTACGTGCCTTACTTAACGAAAATCTGTGATTGTGAAGAATTGATGTAAATAGACCATGTAAAATACTGTTGGGCCAGGATACTAAGATTGATACATTGAATCAATCCAAAATTAAACTTTCCTAATTTTCTTTTATCTACACTCTGGGATTATCTTCCCTCCCACCCACCAACCTTTGAGCAGCTTTTTTCCTTTGCACGATCCCTTTGGAGCAATGTTTTAGCAAAAATGTATGAATTGGAATACATTAATTTTGTTTCATAACTATTTCAGTTGCTGCACATCCTGTTTTCTTTATGTGGAAGTAATGTTTCTCTCCAAGAGCGTGGAATTTATTTAAGGTTGGAAGACAAAGGAAACTGTAATTAATTTTACTTTAAGGATTGATTGGTTTGAGGATCAATGTTTTTCTATTTTGAACTGTACCCAGGTCCCCAAACTCAGATTGGGTTAACCCCTTACCTGTAATGGTCCCTGCCCTGCTAAGCCAGTGTGTGATGTCATAGAATGTTGATGAGTGGACTGAAGGCGAGACATAGAGAGAGTAGGCTGAGCAGAGAGGATGCTGCTCATGGTGGGGTACTACTAAGTAACCTGTAACCTTGTCAATAAACCTATGACCAGTTAACCTACAAGATATGGATACCTGACTCCAAAATACTAAGGCGGAATCTTCAATTACAATGCAATGTAGGATGCAGTGAGTGCCCAAGCAGCTTTGTGTTGCCCTTTTCCCAATATAAAGAAGCTGTCTCTAGTGCAAAGCAGCTATGGGAGGAAAATAAATGGGAGGATATCAAGACCGCTCTGTTTAATTAGGATCTGAGGAAGTTTTGGACTATTGTTAGGACTGGTAGTAGTGAGCCTAATTCAGTGGGTGAACCAAATATTCCAGCAGAACTGTGGGCTGACAACTTCGGGGGTTGTATGCAGTAGATCTAATCCAGGACTCCCACCCTGTTAACCATAGAGATATGGTGGAGAATCTACAGACTGATAGGAGTGGTGCTGAGGACCTAATTGCTTTAGCCCCCAGCCAGCAGGTTAAGGAGGCAGAGGGGATAACACTCCAAGAGATTATTTCTGCAATAGAAAAACTACCTTCAGGAAAAGCACCAGGTTTAGACCATCTTCCTGGGGACCTGTTCCGCGAAGAACCTTTAGTTTGGGGCCCCTACCTGTGCATATTATTCAATGCTAATCTGAATGGCATGGCTATCCCCGACACCTGGACGGGGGCCGAAATTGTCCCAGTCTTCAAAAAGGGCTCCCCTCTGCTCCCAGCAAACTTTAGACCGATCAGTTTGATCGATGTCACCCAAAAACTGTTTGCACGGGTGCTATTAGATCGTATTCAGGGCTGGTTGGAGGAGAAGGACATCATTAGCCCATACCAAGCAGGCTTCAGGGAAAACACCTCCACAGTTGATCAAATTTATAGATTCCAGCTCATCATATGGAAGACGATATCAATAGGGATATAGTAATTTGTAATGTTTTTATATTTAATGTAGATAGAATTGGTAGTTGTAAAATATTTATTGAACTATTTCTGTTAGCCCGTATGCTTGAGTTTAACCACTTCCAGGCTAATGACAAGGCCAGCTCGTCATGCAGTACACTGGAGCTGTGCTTATGACGAGCTGGCCTTGTCATGAACAATGCATATTTGGAGATTTCAGCACCCAGCGGGAATTGCCTTAGCAGGCAAGGTGTTAATTGCACAAATGAACTGTTGCGCTATTGGATTTTTCCTTATGTAACCCTTTTCTGTTTCCTATTTTTGGTCTTTTATCATTGTATTGTATGAAATTGATATGTTTTGTCTCCCGGCAATTAACTTGTTTTAGAATGTATTCCCTTCTTAACATCCCCTGTTTTATACAATATTCTGGCAGATACATCAAAGTAAATACCGGGAGCAAATTTGCAGATTCTCAGAATCTGCACCTTTGCTCCCGGTATTTTTGCATTTGGGATGCATCATCCCAAATGCAAAAATCGCAATTTAAGGAGTCTCTACATTGAGATTCCTTACATTGCGATTGCATTTAAGGAATCCCAAATTGAGATTCCTTAAATGCAATGCATGAAAGTAAAAAAAATAGCGAATTCGCTAATAGGGGGAGCAAATTACCATGAAGTTGGACTTCATGGTAATTTGCTAAAACTTTGAAAAAAGCACTTTTGTGCATTTTTCAAAGTTTCATGTTGCGCACACACATGCCTTTAGGGCATGTGTGTGTGCAACATATGTGCATAAATCAATTTCAGGGGTGCAACAGGGTGTCATTTGACACCCTTGCGCCCTTGAAATTGCATGAGCAATTTGCGAGTACCTACTGGTACTCGCTAATTGCTCATGCAATCTCCAATACATTCCTATGGGCCTGTAGGCCCATTTATTATTATTATTTATTAAGCGATTTCTAAAGCGCCTGGTGACCCAAGGGCATCCCCGCGCTGTGAGAGTTGTAATCCTGATGAGGGGGAGGGCAAGGGGAGAGATATTTAGAGGGGCTTCTATTTAGGGAATAGATGTGCCTTTAATTTCTTACGAAATGGCAAGTAGTTGGGTTCCAATCTGAGGGAGCGGGGAAGAGCATTCCATCCGGTGGCAGCTTGGACGGAGAATTGTCGTCCTCCTGTCCGAGATCGTTTGAATCTAGGAACGCTAGCCATGTTTTCATTCTGGGATCGTAAGGGTCTGGCTGCTGTGTAGGGAGTGATCATTTTTCTGAGGATCGCAGGGCCAGATCCGTTGATCAGCTTATGTGTAGTACACATCGCTTTAAATTGCACCCTTTGGCGCACAGGGAGCCAGTGCAGGGCCTTGAGGGCCGGTTTGGCGGACATTCTGGAAGGGGTATTGGTAAGCAGGCGCGCCGCCGCGTTCTGTGTCCGCTGGAGCTTCGTCAGTGTGGCCTCAGGGGCTCCTAGGTAGACCAGGTTGCTATAGTCCAGGCGGGACAGTACCAGTCCCTGGATAAGTAGTTTCCTGGAGGTGGGTGGCAGTAGTGGGAGAATCTTACGGGTCGTGCGCATCAGCCCGAAGCAGGTACCCGAGGTTTTGATTGCTTGTGTTTTCATGGTAAGTTCTGGCTCGAGCCACACACCGAGTGTCTTAATTTCACGTTTCGGGGGAGGAATTTCCCCAAACACGTCGGGCCAAAGTGCTGGAGGGATGGTCGTCCATTGTTTTCCTAGGAGCATCACCTCCGTTTTTGACCCATTTAGTTTTAAGGATGAGTGATTCATCCAGTTATGGATCCCTGTAAGACAGTTGGTCAGGTTTTCTGGGTGGTCGATCAGTTGGGACAAAGAGACGACCAGCTGGGTGTCGTCGGCATAGTTTACCATTTTTATGTTGAATGGTGTTACCACGTCCTCAAGAGGGGCCATGTATACATTGAAAAGCGTCGGGCTCAGGGAGGAGCCCTGAGGGACACCGCTTGTCAGTGGAAGGATGGCTGAATGATGGTTTTCATCCCACACTTGGAATGTACGCCCTGTAAGGAAGAATTTGATCCAACTGAGTGCCGTCCCGGTGAGCCCTGCATTCGCCAGTCTATTGAGAAGGACACAGTGGTTAACCGTGTCGAAGGCTGCACTTAGGTCCAGGAGGATCACTGCCACTGATCCTCCTGAATCCAATATGTGCCTTGTTTCTTCAATGACGGCGAGAAGTGCGGTGTCTGTCCCATGGCCCGGACGGAAACCGGTTTGGGATTGTCTGAGCACATTGTTGGTTTCAAGAAACTGGGATAGTTGTGTATTTACCAGTTTCTCGGTTATTTTGCTAATATCCGGGAGTAAGGATATTGGACGGTAGTTAGACAAATCCGCTGGGTCCAGATGAGGATTTTTTAAAAGTGCTTTTACCACAGCTTTCTTCCAGTTGTCAGGGACAGATCCGTGGGCGAGCGAGCTGTTGATGATTTCCGTGACAGTGGGTATAATGACTGAGGTTACGGCTTTAAGGAACCTGAGTGGTGCTGGGTCCAGGGGTGATCCGCTTTTTATTTTCGTAAAGGTTTGTTCAACCTCTGAGCTGGTTACTGGCCGGAAAGTAGATAGTATGGGTCGAGGGTAACTTTCCGCCTGGTCTAGGGATAAGCGGCTTTCCATGTGACTGGTGGCACCAGAGGGAGGAAGGGATGTTATGATACGAGAGATTTTGTCTTTAAAGTAAGTCGCTAGCTCATTACTTCTGTCGACTATGGGGGTAGTGGGAGCGGGTGTGATGGGGACTTTAAGCAGCTCCTTTACAATTAAAAAGGATTCTCTGGCTGAGTTAGCAGATTCCTGTATCCGCGTGTCGTAGTGCTCGGTTTTAGCTTGTCTGATGGCCTCTTTATAGAGTCTAACTGTGGTCTGATAGGCTTTTTTGTCGGCATGCTGCCAGTTTCTTCTCCAGAGCCGCTCGGCTTTTTTGCAGTTCTTGCGTAGTATGCGGAGGTCCGCGGTGAACCATTGGGCTGATCCTGGTTTGCCATTTTTGTTTTCCCTAGTTCTAAGTGGGAGTACTAGGTCCAGGGAGGAAGTAATCCAGTCCCTGAATTTTTTGTCTGCAATAGCCGGGTCTTCTGTATGAGTAGGAGTAGTCTTTTCGAGAATGTTTGCCCATTTTTCCGTGGGAAGTCTGGACCAGGTCCTATCCTTGCTATAAGTGGGAAGTTTTTGGGGTTTCCTAAGAGTAACAGGTAATTGGAAGAGGACTAGAAAATGGTCTGTCCAAGGGAGGGGAAGGGCCTCCTTCGCTTGCATCGCGGGGGAGCTGGTGAACACCGGGTCCAGTAGGTGACCCCTGATGTGGGTGGCTCCGGAGTTGAGTAGGTGGATGTCGAGTGCCGCCAGATCAAGGATCAGGTCGTTAGCTATCGTGTCTACCGGGTCTTCCAGATGTATATTTAGATCACCTACTATCATGAAGTTAGATAGGGAGTTAGCCTGGGTTGTGACAGAGTCCAGGAGGGAGCTAGCGAAGGGACCTGGGGGACCGGGAGGGCGGTACACAAGTATACCTATTAGTGAGTTGGTGGGGTTCAGTTTAATGGTGAAGTGGAGGCTTTCTGAGTCCGTAATCTGCGCCTCACTGGTTTTACAGTGGAGGTGGTCTCGATGGATAATAGCGACGCCTCCGCCTCTGCCTAGCGGGCGGGGTAGGGACTGAATACAGTAGCCCGGTGGAGTTGCTAGTGCCATGTCAGATTGTGATTGGGGGGTAATCCACGTTTCCGTGAGAAAGAGGACATCTATCTCAAGGTCTTCTATTAGGTGGTTGATTTGTGTTGAATGTTTAGGAAGTGAGCGGCAGTTTAGTGAGGCCAGTTTGAGGGCTGCGGGGTTGTGAGGTTTTGTGGGGAGCGAAAGCTGAACTGGCTTACATAGAGAGCAGCGAGTAAAAGGTCCATTTAGATCGTGTGTGTACTCGCAAGATGGCGTAGGTGGTCTGAGACATAGGAGCTCTCTGCGTGAGTACTTTACTTTGGGATTGGCTGCTTTGGGCAGGGGTTCTGGCCCTGTGCCCGGTCGAGCGCGGACGGGCGCAGACGGGCTTACCTTGGGCGCGCCTTCGGCGCGCAAACGGCGCTCCCGCTGCGCTCGTCCGCTGCGCTGGCATAGGAATGAATTGGACAGCATTCCTTAATTGGACTAGCAATTTGCGAGTAGCAATTAAGGAATGTTAAGGAATCGCTATTTTAATAGCGATTCCTACATGCATAGGCTTTTGCTATTCCTAAATAGCGATTCCTTAAAAATCGCTATTTAGGAATAGCAAAAGTCTACGTTGATGCATCTGCCAGATTGTAAGTTCTTTTATACTTGTATTCTTTTAAAGGTCTTATCGACCAAAATAAAGGTGTTTGAACTGAAGTGAATAATGCACCAACCACTAAACATTAAAGTATGAGTATGAATTAACTGTGTGCGCTTTAAAAATTGTCACTAATGCATAATAATGCTATGTTGTACATTTGCAAATTTTTTGCATGTTGTACATAATCAATCATAAAAGCTGCTTTAAAGTAATAGCTTGCCTAAGTAAACATTTATAAGGGGTATTAGTATGAAGTTGGGAAAAATAATGGGCTTATTTACATGAAATTAATACTGTCTTTTGTTTGTTTTGTTTTTGGGCCTAAAATAATATGACTGCTGTGAATCCATCATGGCTATGACTTGCATTAAAGAGAAGAGAGCATGCACAGATTACACCACCTTGCCTCAGGAACAGAAGGAGTCAAGGCCACTGTGAACTGTACATTCTTGTGAGTGTGCCAATGTACCAGTGTTAGTTAAAGTATACGTCCAGCCTATGATATGACAGGAAGGAAATTAGAATGATAAATTTTTCCTAGTAAATGTTGCTTAACATATAAATTGCATTTAATCATTTATGCTTCTTTTGTTAAAACCGGTATAGTTTACAATTTCCAATGAGTCAGATTAGTGAAACCTCTTGCCATCATTGGCTAACCAATCAGGTACAAGCTTTTCTAAATATGAAACATTTTTGTGTAGTCTGCCAATAATTAGAGTATAAATAATGACCTCTTTGGAGGCGTGGTTGGCTTTTAGCTCACTTTTGGTTTTCTGGCTCATTTGGCTTTTGGGCTCTTTTGGCTTAGGCTCTGCTTCATTCATATGGGTTAGGTACAAGAAACGTTACGGGAGATAGCTGAGGGTGAAGTTTGCTTCAGAGGAAAGGGGAGGTTCCCTTGCTCATGTTTTTTTTTAGAGTCCTGGCACGTCATATTTTTCACACGGCAGGCCACATTCCTTTAAGGTCTTGTGAAGGGTTGGCTGTTTGCTCTTTTTGACACAGTGACGCAGAGAGCAGCAATAGAAAGAAAGGCTTTTTTACATTTAGATGCTAACATTTTAAGTTTATGCTTTGACAAATTAATTAGGTCTGAAAAGATTTATTTGTCTTATGCATTTATTTCTTTTTATGGGAGATTTTTGCAAACTATTTAATTATTGATTAGCCTTGCAATACTATTTTTCTTAGAAACTCTTTAAGAGTTTTGACTGACATTTTGAGTCACATTTTCTTTTCTACATGTGATGCTTATTTGCCGGCTTTAACCCCTTGCATGCTGATGACAGCCCCCAGCCGTCATTCACTACAGTGCTCGTGTGCTGATGACGGCTGGGGGCCGCCATGACCGCACGCGCGCTGAAATCTTCAGCACAGGAGCAGAATCGGCCCAGCATGGAAGGGGTTAATATGTTCTGGATTAATGCTATTTTTCCTGTTTTTCAAATTCTTTAACCTGATTGATATTTTACTAATGAATAAAGGGTCAGAGAAACAAACTTAACTTTTGATTAGAAAATAAAACCCTTTAAAATACTCAACAACTCTCTTCATTGGCTTAAATAAGAATTGCATTTTTGACTGTTCATGTTTACTTAAAGTCTCCTGCAGGTAATATATGGTGTCAAGGGCCCAACACCTTTTCAGTGGTAAATAGAGGTATCATGAGGGTTTCACATTGAGAAATTACTGCTGCATCACCGTGAATATAGCAAAGGTAAAGAACAAGCAAATCGTGCGCGTGAAAGTAATCACAAGAAAGGCATCCAGGGGGAAAGATAGATGGCGGCTGCGCGCGTGCATGCAAGTGCACCCAAGCTTGAGGACACCAAAAGCCTGTGGTAGCACACTGTGAAAAACTGCTTACAAAATGTCTCTCTGAGCAGTGCATGTGCTGGCTCAGGTGAGACCTGAAAACGAAAAGTAACATTCCATTTTTGTTGCGAAACAGCTGCTTCAATTATGCTACATGACCTAACCTGCCTTTCACCTCGGCTGCTAGCGACATCTTTTCTAGGTACGTCCATAGTTTCCAATTGTAAAGAAATTAGAAACTGGTGATTATACAGGGATTACAGAGACCCATGTATTATCTGTACCTTACATTTATAATTTGCAAACATCAAATCAAATACCCTAGGCAGAATGGAGAAGGATATGTCAATATCTCTCTGCTTCCCTTCTCAGCCAAGGTCATTGACATTGCTGTGAATACCCAGCTAACAAAGTTCATTGAAGCCAACAATGTCCTGGACAACTCCCAATCTGGATTCCACATCAACCACAGCACTGAGACCGCCCCACTCGCTGCCACCGATTACATCCTCTCCCTCCTTGACAAAGGTGAAACGGTAGCTCTTATCCTCCTAGACCTCTTGGCTGCCTTCCACACCATCGCCCACAGCGCCCTAGCTAACAGACACCATGACACCAGCATTAATGGCAAGGCTCTCAACTGGATATGCTCCTTCCTCACTGCAGAACTCAGCGGGCCAGACTCTCTCCCTACATCTGATTACATACAGAAACCACTAGTGGTGTTCCCAGGCCTCCTCCCTCTGCCCCCCTCCTCTCCGTCGACATGGGCCCCCCTGCAACCATCATCAGGAACCAGCGGTGCAACATCATCTCTTACACCAATGCTACACAGCTCGTACTCTCTCTCACCAATGAACCCAACAACACCAAACAGCGCTTCGAAAAAGAGATGAAAGCGGTTCCCACCTGGATGAAGAACAGCTGCCTGAAACTCAACTCAGATAAAATAGAAGTCCTCATCCTTGTCTCCTGCCCCTCAACATGGATGATTCCTGGTTGCCCCCCAGTCTCAGAAAAACCCCATCCCGATGGACCGCGCATGAAACCTGGGCATCATACTAGACTCATTGCTCCCAAGTAACAACAATGTACTACAAAAGATCGCAGGCCTTGGACAGGGAGGGTTAAGCTGGTTGGTAACTCTCATCCATTTAGGGCCAGATGTACGACCATTGGAAATTGCGACTCACAATTTGCGCTCGATTATGAGTCACAAATTGCGAGTCACAATTTCCAATGTACAACAGTGTCTGAGATACTGTTTGTGATTCTCATTGGGGTTGCAAATTGCATGCCCATTGAATATTAATGAGGCTGTCACATTTTGCAACCCCATTAAGAATGGCGGGCACTCCCAGTAATGGTGGCCTGCTGGGCTCAGCAGACCGTCAAGTGCTTTTAAATAACGCAGTTTTCAAATGCAGCCCGTTTTCCTTAAGGGAAAATGGGATGTATTTAAAAAACTGGCATTGGAAATGCAATAGGTCTTGCATTTGTTTGATTTTGCCGTTTTGGTGTCGAAAATGGCAATATTTTATACCCATGTGTTATGGAGTGTATGTATGTGGTGTGTAGTGGAATATTTTGAGTTGGATTAGAATTGTAATTTGTGGAGCAACATGAAGTATCAGGAAGGAGATTGAGGAGGTGAAGAGAAGCATGAGGCCCAAGGACGGAGAGTGAGGAGAAGAGAAGGATGAATCACAAGGAAGGAGAGTGAGGAGAAGATAAGCATGAAGCACAAGGAAGGAGAGTGAGGAGGAGAACAGCATGAAGCACAAGAACTGAGAGTGAGGAGAAGAGCAGCATGAGGCACAAGGAAGTAGAATGAGGAGGAGAACAGCATGAGGCACAAGAACTGAGAGTGAGGAGAAGAGCAGTGTTGTGATGCCTCTTCACGAAGGAGAAGAACAACTCTGACAATGCAGGCCTTTTCAGGTAAGTTTTATTGGAGAAAGCAAACCGGCATCCGATCACCTCGACAGCGCAGAACAACTGTCAACTATCGAGTGTCGTATGCCTGACATTCTACAAAGAACACTGAATATGAACAGAGCATGCACAGAATATTACGAACAGGTAAGATTCCAACATAACACATCCTCCTTCCTAGAGAACAAAAAAAAAAAAAAACTCAGAAACAAGATAAAATAAGTTGATACAGAATCCATCCCACTCCTAAGGGAGATAGAAAAAAAACTAAGAAGTAAAATAATCTTTGAGATACACTGGAGTTTTACATACTCTATGTCCAGAACACACATTCTCACCATGAGAAGGAAGAGCATTGGATTCACATGTGGACTTCCGTGTACCAGCACCACTGAAATCAGAGTCAGGCATGAACATCGCACCCAAACAACCCTCACCCTTGGAGGCTGGGACATGGAGAGAACCACCTTTCTGATAAAGAGCAACATTCCTCAAATTCCTCCTATCCCCACCTTCAACAATTAGGGAAAATTTGTTAACAGAAACAACACGGAATGGGCCTCTAAACTTATGCGGACCAGCTTTAGTTCTACCAGACTTTACTTTGACCCAATCCCCAATCGCAATCTTGCCAGCAACAACCAGCGGAAAACTCTCACCATCAGAGAGTACCCAATCCTTCAACCAAGCTGGAACCATTTTAGAACCTGGAGATCGTCCACACATAACCTGAAAAGGGGATTGATGAGTGACACTGTGAAGAGTGGTCCTGTACGACCAAATCATGTCCTGAACCAACCGTTTGGGATCTAAATCGTTGGCCAAAGCAAGTTGGATGGTACCTTTGATGAGTCTGTTGGACCTTTCAACCATACCATTGCCCATGGGGTTGTACAATGAAGTACAAGAGTGCTTGACGCCACATTTTTCAAAAAAACATTTCATTTCGTTAGAGGTTAACTGAGTGCCATTGTCAGTTAAAACCATATTGGGAAAACCCTCTTGAGAAAACAGCCTCTCAAATACCTCAATAGTGGACTTAGTGGTGATATCTCTAAGAAACTCAACACAAAGCCATTTCGAGTGTACGTCAACTACTACAGCAGCAAAACGCATGTCTGGAGATAAGCCAGAAAGAGGACCAATAAAATACAAACAAAGGTTATACCAAGGTTTCCCTGGATCTGTAATGTGACCTTTACTGCTTTTGGAGTCCAACTCTTAACCTCTTCTCACTCTCCTAGCAATAATTACAGTTCTCTACCCAACCTCGGATCACATCATCCATGCCTGGCCACCAAAATTCCTGCTTTATTCTCCTAATCGTCATGCCCTGACCAAGATGTCCCGCATGGGCTAACTTGAAAATATGCAACCTTAAACCAATAGGTGGTACAAAACGATCCCCTCTCATTATAATCTCAGAACCAGAAAGAGACAATTCATCCAAGAGTTTCCAATAAGGTCTAACAGCAACAGGCAACATACTCTCTCTGGAAGCACCTCTCCTTATTAGAAGAACCACTTCTTTCAAGATAGAATCCTTCTCCATTTCAACCAACCATTGATCTTTAGAAAATGCACCCAAGGCAGACTCACACACATCACCGACCACAGCAACAGACTCATCCGTATTAGACTTCTCAAGATCTTGATCAACCAATTTCCAATCAACAGACAAACGAGATAGACAATCAGCCTAAACGTTTTTCCAACCTTGAATAAAAACAATTTCATATAAATATTCCTGCATTCTGGCAGCAAATCTGGCAAGTCGCTCTGAACCTTTGCCAGCACCACCACCTGACAAAATCTTTAACAAGGGCTTGTGATCGGTTCTCAATACAAACTTCACACCCCACAAATATACACGAAAATACTCAACACTCCACGCAGCAGCCAACGCTTCTCGTTCTATGACCGAGTAATTCCTCTCAGGCTGAGTTAAGGTCCTAGAAGCAAATGCGATGGTTTTTTCAACCCCATGTTGAAGTTGTGAAAACACCACCCCAATACTAGCATCCACAGTCAAAAAGGATTTGCAGGCTGGATCAAAAGGGGCTAGAATCCCAGCATTGCAAATATTGTCCTTAATTTGTTGAAACGAATCCTCTTGTAATCTTTCCCAGATAAATCTACTGCCCTTTCTCAGTGGTTCAGATAAATTCGCAAAACCCTTGACAAATTTCGAATAATATTCGACTAACCCTAAAAAGGATCGAAGCTGGTCTCTATCTTTAGGCGCTGGAGCTTGAATAATGGCAATCAACAGGTTCTTCTTGGGAGCAATACCACCAGAGGAGATGGTATAACCTAAATACTCAACGCTCTCAGTCAAATAGATACATTTATCTTTATTAACAGTCAAACCCGTATCTTCTAATTTTAAGAGGACTTGGCGCAAAGCTAAATTGTGGTCAATGACATTTTTCCCAGAGACAAGAATGTCATCCTGAAAATAGACAACACCTGACAAGCCCTTTAGCATGTTGGACATCATTCGTTGAAAAACACTCGCAGCCGAGGCGAGGCCAAACGGCATACGAGTGAATTGGAACGTACCTTCGGTAGTAATAAAGGCAGTCAGTGATTTGGAGTCAGGATGTAATCTAATTTGGTGATATGCGCTTCTTAAATCAATTTTAGAGAAAAATCTCCCCCCACCTACTGATTGCAACAATTCATTGATATTGGGAAGGGGAAAGGTATCAGTTATTATTTCTTGATTGAGAGACCTGAGGTCGATGCAAAATCTTAAACGTCCATCGGATTTCAAAGTAATTACTACTGTAGAAATCTAGGGAGAAGCTTCGATTGGTTCAATAACCTTTGAAACCAACATGTCTTGTAATAAATCTTTCAAACCCTGCCTAACAGAAAGAGGTACTCTCCTGAGTTTGTGTTGTACTGGCGAAGCATTGGGCTTCAAAACAATTTTATGAACATAGTTTTTGACACAACCCAATTTATCTACAAATACTCTGTGGGCAGCATTTAAACTATCTTTTACCTGAACATCACTTTCAATTACCATGACTACATCAGGTGAGTTGGGATTGATCACAATGTTTAAATTGAATTGGTGCATCCAACCCAAAATTGGAGGACCTTCTCTGGCAACATAAACTTTGCCATTGATACTCCTGGATTTAAATACAATAGCACCAAACATGTAACCTAAAACATCAATGGGTTTAACTTGGTACCCAACTGGACTAATGTCTTTTTCAGCCAAAGAAACATCATGCCATAAGGAAGAAAAAGTTGATTCAGGAATTATGGTAAACAAGGAACCAGAGTCAACCATGAGTGAAACATTTTGACCACAAACAGTGAAAAGAGCGGAGGGTCTTGTTAACCTGGGAGAATCATAGGTTACATTAATAAGATCATACACCAGTTGCTGAACCATCAAAACTCTATTGTTTATCACATTTACTTTAGATTTGATTTTTTCAAGACTATCAGAAGATTTGACTTAATCACCACTGTCACCCTGTTTGCACATTCTGAGATAGTGACCCTTGCGACCACATTTCCTACATGTCTGGTCTAAAGCATAGCACTTTTTAAAATCTCCTAAATGGAATTGACTTTCACAACGCCAACACTCTTTACCCTTGACTTTGGAAGAAAAATTGTTTGGATTATTTTTGTTAAAACGTTTCGAAATTGAATTAACTTCATAACCCTCTTCACATTCATCAAACTCAACACTCCCAATCTGTGAAGAAATCTTGTCTCTGCGTTCTAACTCTTTAATACACTTTTGTGACTCTTCAATTACTTTGGCCATGTCTATCGCATCTTTTAGGGAAGGGTCTTTTGCAGCCCACAGCCTTTCCTGAATTTGTCTGTGTCGGCATTGAACGATGAGCTGATCCCTAATCAGTTCATCCGCCATGTTTCCAAAACGACATTTCATAGAAAGTTCACGTAATCTGG
Organism: Lissotriton helveticus; assembly: GCF_964261635.1. NCBI lineage: Eukaryota > Metazoa > Chordata > Amphibia > Caudata > Salamandridae > Lissotriton > Lissotriton helveticus. The sequence goes on from NC_136059.1 coordinate 57,389,995, forward strand.
AGACAAAATCGTCAATACTCTCATTCTCAGCCTGTGGATGAGTATAAAAACGGTATCTTGCCATAACTAAGTTGACCTCTTTAGCAAACCTAGTCTCAAGTCTTTTCAGGGCCTCTTTATAAGGGTCGTCCATAGGTTGACCATTAGGACCCAGAGCAACAGGTAAGTATTTAAAAACTCTTTGACCTTCATTTCCAAGTGTACTCAATAACAGTGCCTTCTTCCTTTCAGGGTGAAAATTCTTTCCATCCAGGGCAACTATGTAATTATCCAACATTTCAACCCAGTCCTCCGAGTTTATTAAAGGTGTACCTGGAGAGGATAGGAACATTGGGGGCATAACAATATTTGAAGCCATGATGGTAGAAATGAAATTACCCAATTAAATAAAGGCACAGAAATTTTAAAACAAAGATGTTTTTGTAAATCTGTGAACAAACTTGGAATTAGAGGTGTGCAAATCACCGTGAAAGTGTCTGCAAAACAGGTGAGCAGATCACCGTAGCAAAGTTGTCAACGTATGGCAAGAGAAGGACAGGAACAGCTGTAAGGCGTCAGGCTGAAGTCGTGAAAAATTAACAAAGTGGATCGCGGTGAGAAGCAGCAGAAGAGATGACGCACACAATGCTTATCAGAAGGCAGAGCGTTCCAACACGTAATAATGCCCAAATGACGTATGCATTTCAGTGACGCTGGAACAGGGGTTTTGAGCGTCAGAGACATGAGCGTGAGTCACGTTGAACAACGTGAGCGCTTCAAGTACGTCAAATGCGGTGCAGTGACGAAGGGCAACTATAATGCTTGGAACGCTGGGGGTTCAACAAGCGCGAGAGTAATACAATTTAAGAGACAGTACATCAAACGAAGGCAAAATCATTTGAAAACGGGAAGAGTCAAACATCGGGGAACAACAGGACACTCAGCGTCGAAGATGACATCCGATCGCCAGGTTGCTTTTTAAACGGGAAGTCGTGTAGTTCTCCAAACGGTGTGCCGAGTGAAACGAGTCCGTGGAAAGTGAAGGACATCTGGAATCCATCGCCAAAAATGTTGTGATGCCTCTTCACGAAGGAGAAGAACAACTCTGACAATGCAGGCCTTTCCAGGTAAGTTTTATTGGAGAAAGCAACCCGGCATCCGATCACTTAGACAGCGCAGAACAACTGTCAACTATCGAGTGTCGTATGCCTGACATTCTACAAAGAACACTGAATATGAACAGAGCGTGCACAGAATATTACGAACAGGTAAGATTCCAACATAACAAGCAGCATGAGGCACAAGGACTGCGATTGAGGAGAAGAGCAGTGTAAGGCACAAGGACGGAGAGTAAGGAGGAGAACAGCGTGAGGCAGAAGGATGAAGAGTGAGATGAAGAGCAGCATGAGGCACAAGGAATGAGAAGAGCAGTGTAAGGTACAAGAATGAAGAGTGAGAAGAGAAGCATGAGGCACAAGGACAGACAGTGAGAAGTGCAGCATGAAGCACAGAGAAGGAGAGTGAGGGGAAGAGTAGCATGAGGCACAAGTTTGGACAGTGAGGACAAGAGCAGCGTGAGGCACAGGGGCAGGATGAGGAGAAGAGCAGCATGAGGCAGAAGGAAGGAAAGTGAGGGTGATCACAGCATGAAGCACAGAGAAGGAGAGTGAGGAAAAGAGCAGCGTGAGGTACAAGGAGGGAGAGTGAAGAGAAGAGCAGTATGAGGCAGAAGGAAGGAGTGAGAAGAGAAGTTGGAGAAACAAAGAAGGAGAGTGAGAAGAAGAGCAGCATGAGGATGGAGAGTGAGGAGGAAAGCAATTTGAGGGAGAAGGAAGGAGAGTGAAGAGGAGAGAAGCATGAGTTACCAGGAAGGTTAGTGAGGAGAAGAGAAGCATGAGGCACAAGGACGAAGAGTGAGGAGAAGAGCAGAGTCAGGCCCACGGGTGGAGAGTGATGAGAAGAGAAGTAGGAGAAACAAAAAAGGAGAGTGAGAAGAAGAGCAGCATGAGGCAAGATGATGGAGAGTGAGGAGGAAAGCAGCGTGAGGCAAATAGAATGAGAGTGAGGGAAATAGCGAAGCAGTGTATATATACTCCTGCAAAGGACCTCAGGTTCAAAGAAGCTTCACCTTGAAATGCATACAAAACACAAAATGGCAAACAATGTATAAGTAAGTAAAGCAACTAGCTGCAGACATATATAATAAGGAAAAAACTCCTTATTTGTTCTCTTTATGAAAGTAGGAAAAAGAAACAATATTCAACAGTCACTGAAGAAGGCAGCTCTTCACCTTTCCCTTGTTTCTTTTTTTTTTTATTATGGTGCTTTGTCTCTTCAAATGAGAAAGGTAAAACTAGTTTGCTACTGCAAAGTCTAACAGCAGCAAAAGAAGCAGGTACAGGCCAGCTTTGAGCATATCTCTTAAGTGTTCTGAACGGAATGACAGCTCCGCTTGAGCTTGCAAGCCAAGAGTTTTACATTATGCTAGCTGCCCCAGGCACTTCCGACATAAGGATGTCCATATAAAATGAACATGCGCTGTGTGGCTCCTCTCGACATCTGAATGGCAATAACTCGACTTGCAAAAGCCATAACTGACATTCATGGAGTGGGACACTTTTAGAAAACACATTTATTGATACTGTACACTGATATGATTTTGAATGATGCTGTGTACTTCTTTCATAGTCTGGTGTGTGCATCCTATGGATTATAATATGCCACACAACACAGCATCGAGGAAAACGTACAAGCAGGAAATGTGGCCAGCCGGCTCCCAGAAACAGCCTCCCACCATGCCAGCTCACCGGTAAAACAACAGTCCGGCCTTATTGGAAACTCATAAACTGTCACCCTTTCATGTCCAGCTGCCTGCTACTTTCTGAGACAGGTCCATTAAAGGAACCAACCTTGATCCCATCAAGCTGCACAGCCTAACATCATTTGAATCAAATAAATCAAATTTATATATAGGTTTCTGTATTTTACTCCTTTTTTCTTTTCACTGCCTTTTCATCCATTAGTCTTGTCTTTTTTCGAATCATTTTGCTCAATTTCTGTCCACATTCAAAAAGGCGCAGGAGTCGACAATGGGGTCCACATGTCATGCTTTATTATCCACATCCCAATGCATTTCGGGAACATTTTCCCTTCATCAGGGGGATCTATAAGTGCAAACATAATTGTATGTTTATATTAGCCATCCTGAATAACACTACATGATTTCAAATATAAATATGAAAAACAATGACTCAACATTTTGTGTCCATAAATTCCTATTAAAATCTGAACATTGCGTGCCAAACTCAAAAAGGTTACTGCACTGTTGCCTACAATCCGTGCTTTCACTACCCTCTTCCATCATCGTTACCAATCCTGGTCCAACAATTCTACTTACGACCATCCCCTCTAAAGAAGCAAGGATACTTCAGTTTTTTTTTTTAAACCAATGGAAATACTAACCATCCCCTTTCAGTGGTAGGAATTGCTACACTCTATTTAAAGTTCGACATAGACGCTACTGATAACAACCATACACTCAGCATGGCATGTCTAAAGTTCCGTATCCATTTCAAGCTGCATCAAGGGTGCTAGTGCTGCGGTCCCATATTTTTAACTTACTGAACCAGCTTCAAAGCTCTGTGAAAACCGTTACCGTGTGTACCTGCCCTTTTTGTTCACTATCCCCCAATGATTCTTTTCACCTGAGTATGTTTGTGTGACCGTACTCTGAAGTAAACATGAATGACGGACCATATCACTTCCCCACTTTCTGAGACAGAGCAGAGCTTAAGAGGGCAGACTGTCGGATCTACTAAAACAAGCATTTGCAATGCAATAGGTCTTGCATTTACGCAAGTTTGAGTTATTGGCATTGTAAATGTCATTGCCTTTTATTTACATAGATAAAAGGCATTCTCATTTACAATGCTAATAGCTTAAACTCTCGCAAATGCATTCGCTAGGCGAGACCTAACAAGCACATATTGCTTCTGCCACTTACATAGACAATAAACATCCCCACTGCCCCCTCGTGGGTCTATTGCTTTTCTACAAACCAAGCTCCCATTAAAGGGAGGGTTGGGCCAAAATCTTCATGGCCAATTACCCCACATGGATTATGCTGCTGTAAAGTATGCCTGTCTGGTGTTTAGCTTTGGAGGGTGTTTGTAGCGTGGTCGAAATGGATCATAGAGCTTTGTTTCTATTCAAAAATAAATACATTCATTACATATTCCCAATATTGACTATAACATTAATTTAAACATGTTTTTAAACTTAATATTATTTAAATATTTATACTTAGCACTTCATACTTTTATCATATTTGTTTTGAAGAATAAATGTGTAATTGATAACCTGTTAAGCCATGCTCTTTTGTTGTGAGGGGTACAAAAGGGGGTGGTGATGGACGGAGCATCTGAATCAATCAAACACTCACACCCAGTCAAAAGATCTGGGTTTAATCCTTCACCGTTCTTTAGCCCACTCTGCCACCCCAGTTCAGACATAGCTATATGCAAATCAGTCTGACCCTGTGCCTAATGGGAACAGTCCAGCCCGAACTCCCAAGCCATGTCCTCCCTGGACCGGAAACAAGCTTCCGACGACCGGTTTCTGGCATTCCAGCCGTCTTCAGCCCGGCTTGGTTGAATCCAGTGTCAAAGTGAGCAAGGGACTCACGTCTGTGCATACCCTGCCACACTTATGGCGGCCAAAAGCGGTACAAAAGGGGGTGGTGATGGACGGAGCATCTGAATCAATCAAACACTCACACCCAGTCAAAAGATCTGGGTTTAATCCATCACTGTTGATTGGTTCAGATGCTCCGTCCATCACCACCCCCTTGTGTACCGCTTTGACCGCCATAAGCGTGGCAGGTTATGCTCAGACGTGAGTCCCTTGCTCACTTTGCCACTGGATTCAAGAAAGCTGGGCTGAAGAGGGCTGTAATGCCAGAGTCCGGTCCTCGGAAGCTTGTTTCCGGTCCAGGGAAGGCATGGCTTAGCAGTTCAGGCTGGACTGTTCCCGTGAGGCACAGGGTTAGACTGATTTGCATATAGCCATGTCTGAACTGGGGTGGCAGAATGGGCTAAAGAACGGTGATGGAGCAGTGAAAATAATGTTGGCACCAAGACACACCCCTGCTGAACCCCTTTAGATAAGGGCAATTGGTTGATCAAAATGCCCTGGGTACTCCAACGTACGTGTGGATAATTCTCTGTGTACAGGTGTATCACAACAGATAGTAATTCTGCACGCATACCTAGATCCTTACAAACCCTCCAGAGTTTATTTCGAGACACCAAATCAAAAGCTGATTTTAGATCCACAAAGGCGGCATAAATATTGACACCAGCCAGCACAACAACACGCCAATATATTAAAACAAACCTAAAAACCTGATCTACAGTGCTTACATTAGTTTGAAATCCTGCCTGAAATGGAGTCTATATATCCTTATCTTCAATCCAGTCTAATATTCTATTGAGTACCATTCTTCCTATCATTTTTTGGATGGCATCTATGAGACTGATTGGTCGATAATTGCCTGGGCAGGAACGATCGCCTTTTTTATATATCGGTAAAGTCTCAGCACCCTTCCAGGACCTGGGAATCGGAGCACATCTAGAAATTGTGTTCGCTAGTAAAATAATTTACTCTAGCCAGAGTACCCTATCGTTTTGAAACAGGTCTGCCTGTACGCTATCAGGGCCAGGAGCTCTACCACTGGCAACCAAGCTCAGTGCTGTTTCTACTTCTCCCCTTGCAAATTGTTATACAGTGGCACAGATCGGTACAGTGTAGACATCCTCGTTCTCACCCTCTGCTCCTAGGCCAAATTGTGATGCATAATGACAGAGCCACATCTATGGTGCTACATGGTTGGGAGGCCCCGGTGCTTGTCCCCCTCCCCCCATTTTACCTGTTGCCAAAAGGACTGTTGGTTCCTCCCTTTGCATGCCTCATAAAGGTCTGCCCATGTCTGCTCATCCCAGTCCTTTTTTGCTTGGTGCATTACTGATTTATGCTCTTCTGGGCACGCTTAACTAGACCACAATTGTTTTTTTTAATAGCAACTGCCAATGATTTATGTGCTGCCCTACAGTTCTTATTATACCAGTCGGCATATTTGCTTTTCTGTTTATACATGCCTCTATCTAGTTTTAGGAAAAAAGTTCTAATATTACAAAATAGTTCTTCATTCAGAACCGTAATTCTATTGTTTAGCTCAGGCTTTGTGGTAATATCTTGTAGCTCTCCCCGTGGTTTTGAAACTGTAGTCCTTATACCTGTGAGTGCTTGCTCATTACTCACTTGTCCCATTTTAGCCTTCTCATGTTATTGCATAACTGAACCTCTCTAGTAGAACATAGCTGTACCGGGATTGGTTGTTGGGCTATACCCATGGTTTCCATCTTCAGTGAAAGGGGATTACGGTCATTTTTAGCTCTCTCTAGTATCTCCATATCATTACTTAAGTACAAATATTCCAGATTGATAAGTATATAGTCAATTCTACTTGAGCTTACACCATCATTAAATGTGTTGGCTCCTTGTTTGTCAGAGGGTGAGCGACCATTTACAGCTCCAAGCCACCTCTCCAAACACAATGCTTTCATTTGAAGAGCTGCCTCCGTCCATCGTTTTATTGGGGGCAGCTCTAGAATGGGGACGCCCAATAACATGGTTTCCTCCTCGGTCAATTTAAAATCTTCATTATCAAGGGGCTCAAAGGTAGTATTAAAATCCCCTGCAATAATTAGATTTGGGACACTAATCAATCCCCCCACATAGTCCTCAAAGATGTCAACTGTGCTAGACTGTCTACCGCCACTAAGACCCCGAGCATAAACATTAACAACAATGATGCGTGTGTTGGAATTAGACTTTAGACAGATGGCCATATTATCTGGGCTGTCAATCGAGGTCGTACACATACTAAAGGGCAAATTATGCTTGACCCATATGGTTAGACCCCCTGGCGGTCTGCCCTTTTGCCCTTGCATTGCTGGTTTATAAAAGTTTAGTATCCTAACCGATGTATTGGTTTGGTAGACCACGTCTCCTCAAATACACAAATCTCATTCTGCTCAATTAGTTCCTGCCAGTCCCATGACTCTATCTGAGACTGTAGCCCTGCAATATTCCAGGACATATAGGATAATAGTGCAGGTGTAGTTGGTTTTGTCATTTCTATAGCACCAGTCTGCTCACAGAGTTGATCATTCCTTTCTTCCTTGTTCGATTTTACAATATGGGGCACCACTATCCCGGTATTACTCTCGGGAGTAGGGTGTTCAGGGAGAATTATTCAATCACACTGGTCTAAGCCGCTAAGGGGAGCAAACCTATTCTCTAATGTTACTCACATGTATCCGAAATTACCCAATGTGTCATGCTTTGCGGCACTACCCCTCACGTGTGAACCCATTCCTCCAACTTCGGGATTCAATACATATGGTGGTCTAAAAGAGAATGCATAAGGTAGTGCTCTAATTTGGGTGCCACCCCTTGTAGTCCTGCCCAGGTGATCTTCAGGAAATTTGTGTATAAAGCGGTTATTAAAGTTTAAGACCACACAATCTCCCACCAGCGTTTTTTGACGTGGTCCCAGACACTCAACTCTTCTAGCCATTATAAGTTGGCTAGCGAGCGAGTCCCCCTGAATATCTCCTGTATTTACTTGATGAGTCAGCCAATGCAAATACTTATTCAGCAATTGGGCAGTTAATTCTGTCTGATCCTCTCTCAATGGAGGGACATTTCCTAATATCAATACCAGGGGGGGATGATGCCTCAGGAAGGATTAATGGATGATACGCATCGTGGGGTCGACTTAAAACTCCCCCACTATGCGTAGCATCGGCCCTCCTCTGCCCCACCTGCGGTGGTAGTCCAGTACTTAAACCCTCTCCTGTTGTATTAGCTGTTGGGCTTGTCGGTGAATTGGGTTTTCCGTTTACGTTCCCACCCTGTTTCCCCGTGTTTACTATACCTGCAACACAATTATATGCACCTGGACTAGAACCCGCTATAATGGGTTGTTCCCTCGAGGGAACACTTGTCGCAGATTTCACTAGGCTATCAGAATCTTCAGCTACTACAGGGTCTACACATTCACAACAACATTTCCTAGTATTTGAAGGTAATCTATTTAACCTTTCAATTTGTGACAATTTCTCCTCAATTGACAATAATTTGCCTAGTAAGCGGTTTAATAGTACTGTAACTAGCGTCACAAGCTTTTTCCATTGTTCGGAGTCACAATCAGGGACCAGTGGAGTATATATGCTCTTGTTAGGCATAGGCTGTAATGTTGGGCCTTGTGCAGCATCCTCAGCCACTAAATCAGAGGTTTGCGGTTTGATGGGTTGATGCTTTGATTTTGACTTTGGCTTCTGTTTACACTTTTTCAAGGCACCTCCTCTACTCTTTTTGGCCAACGGTTCGTCATTAGCTACTATAGTCTGCCTTGTCAAACCCTCCCATGTGTTTTTTTGGGATCTGGTTGAGACCACATTTACTCCTGGATCGGGTATTGTTGATGATGGTACAATGGGAGCAATAGCTGCTGCGGGCTATAGAGACATAACAATCGGCAGTGGCACTACTGGTGCTGTTACAGGAGTAGCACTAATAGATCCTCCCATATTAGCGGAGTCACAGCCTGTCAAGAATGGTATCTGCTCTCCCATAACACCAGCCATGATTGGTCTCCCAGGATCAGTATGCAAATGTTCGTCAGTTACTCAAGGGAGTACAGGGGATTTGGCCAAGCTTAAACGACCCATTGAAGAGCGCTTCTGAGTAGCAAAAGTTTCCAGGGAGAGTCTCTTTTTGGTCAGCTGGACTTCATGGTTCAAAACTGACTTGGCCCTAGTTAAAAATGCATCTAGCCTCCCCATGATGCCCACCCCTCATGATGCATATGTCTCCTTCCTTTTAACCATACTTTCCCGAAGTATTAAACAACTGTTGCTACACCAGGGTAATAAACACAATTACAGTTACTATTAAATTGCTATTTGTGTGGATACTGTAATTGTCACGGTACCCTGAGAATAAAAACCAAGAGCCAGGGCCCAGCCCAGCCTCATCCGGGATCGGACGGGCTCAGATGGGCCCGCCATTGGTCCGGGGTTCGTCCGTGAGCAGCCCACGTGCGTCCCGTGCCGCGGGGGTCGAGACTGTGCTTTGTAGCGCGATGGGCACGTCTCCTCCCTCGCAGCTGCAAACAATTGACAGCATTGTACCCTGGGACAGTGAGTCCCACCAGGGTATGTAGTCCAGCAAGGAGTGTTCCACTGGTGGAAGACTGCGGGAGAATATCGCCGTCAACGGGTAGGGGAGTGGTTCCATAGAGCTCCGTGGCAAAGAGCACAATCCCCTGTCAGGAAACTGAGGCTAGTGTGCAAGCGTGTCCCCAATCAAAGCGTAATTATTCAGTACTTCGTCCCTGCTGCCAGGCAGGAATGAAAAATAATAAGATGGGACAAAGGTTCAGGACTGACCACTAGCAAGCAAGGATTTTTAAAGGACATTAAAGCAAAAAAATGGATGGTAGGTGGAAGTCTTTAACTACACAAGAGAAGTTACAATAGGTCTTGAATACTCAACCTAATAAAAAAGAAACTTTTCTGTTTCATTTTCTAGAGTCACTCATAAGAGGGGAAGGGGTCCCCTGAGTACCCCTTTCAGTTTGTAAGTGGTTTACCACCCTTCACAGAAGGGTGTTAAATTGTGACAATTTTGCGACCACAGTTTGCCGTCGCAAAACAGTCATACATAGCTTTTGGAGATCGAAATTAGTCAGAGAACGCCCTTTTCGAATAGTGAGTCGCAAATCACTATTTTACGAGTTGCAATTTTTTGCGAGTCGCAAAATAGTGTTCGTACATGGCCCTGGAGAGTTTTGCATGCGCAAACGTGTCGTACATCTGGTGTTACTTTCTGCCTTTTCAAGTATTATAGTGAACTTTTGTGATCCAATGTCTTCACTTTCAATCTCCGGTTTTTCTTTACAAAAAAATGCAGTCAATATAGTAAACCAAATGTATTCTGAGTTACATGTTCGTTAAAAACTATTGTCTGAGATATTTAGGTAAATTCATTACGACTTTGAAACGTGGATTTGAGAAAAACTCAACCAGAGTGTACAGGTAACGCCTTTAATGGGTTTTGTTCTGTTAGTGAGTTTCTTGTTCTTTCAAATGTGCAATTTTATGCTGATGGTTTGTAGCATTGCTAAGGCACATGTGATTGTTTTTTTGCAGAAGAAACTGATAGCAGCATGGTGTTTGTAGCCAAATGTGCTCCTTCCATTATCACATAATTGGAAGCACCGTCCTAGTATTCCCCGAGTTTTCCTTCTCGTTGTTGGCAGTGCTGTGTTGTCGATGTAAAGTTATGGGTAATGTTGAATTTCTCTAAGGGTGTTGTTAAGTATTAGAATGTCATTAATGGAGGAGGTTTCCAAGTAGATCTGGGTGTCATCTGCATATAAATGGAAGGGAATGTTGGCTTTGTTGAGTAGGGTGGTGAGGGGTTTCATGTATATGTTGAAGAGTTGAGGGGAGAGCACTGAACATTGGGGGCACCTCTGCTGACGGGGTGTAGGTCGGACGTAAAGGATTAGATTTTTCCCTTTATGCACGATTGTGTAAGAAGGAGGAGTACCATTTTAGGACATCCCCTCTGCACCTACTCTGTCTTGGGGAGCCTTGGTAAGTAGATTGTGGTCAATCATATCAAAGGCTGCTGATAGGTCTAGGAGGATGAGTAAGCAGCTTTGGTCGGTGTCTAGGGATTTGTGGATGTCAAACATGATGTTAAGGATCGCTGTTTCGGTGCTGCAGCCTTTTCTGAAGCCCGACTGGTGGGGATCTAGCAGGTTGATATTGTCCATGTGTTGGGTCCATTGATGGAGAACTCAATTTTCAAGGATTTTGGATAGAAAGGGGAGATTGGAGCCAGGTCTGAAGTTGTTCAGATCGTTAGGGTCTAGGCCTGGCTTTTTCAATAGAGGTGTGACTTTGCCCACTTTGAAGCAGTCTGGTATGACGTTGGTTTTCAAGGAGCAGTTTAAGATTTCGCACCAGACTGGGGAGAGGGAGTGCTTCAGTTTTTTGTTCAATTGGTAGGGAACAGGATCGAGAACGTGGGATGAGGAGTTGGAGGATGAGATCAGTTTGAAAATCTCATCTTCGAGTACGGGATCAAAGGAATTCCAGGATTCCGTGGGGAGCTTTTGTGTGTTGGATTCAATTGTAGCAGTTGGGTTTTTGCAGGAGGGATTGAGGTTGATGTCTAGTGATAACTCAATCTTGGTGACTTTTTCATTGAAGAAGATGAAAAACTTGTCGCACAGGTCTTTGGAGGCCTGGATTGGGGCTGCTGTGGTCTTGGAAGTTTGTTGCCTGATGTTGTTAAAGAGTTCCTTGGGTCTGTTTTTCGCATTGTCCAGAGCGGTGCAGAAGAAGGTGTTTTTTTAATGATGATGTGCTTTTTGTATTTCCTTTGGGCTGCATTGAGTTGATCGTGAAGGCTCATAGAGGGGTTGTTCCTCCATAGACGCTCTGAGACTCTAAGTTGCCTCCTTTCAGCATTAATGTCCGTGTTGAACCAGGATCTGGAAGAAATGCTCTTAGTTTTTTTTAGTTTCAGGGGGCTAGTTGGTCTAGGGTGGAAGTCATAGTAGTGTTGTAGTGGTACGTGAGATCTGTTGCGGAAAGACCATCTGAAGAGATGAACAGGTGCGTGTTTATCTTTTCTTCTAGGTCGTCCATGTTGATCTGAGTTAGGTTTCTCGTCCATGTGGTCGGGTCTTGGATGTGGGGTTGGTACATGATCGGTTGCATGATGTGTAACAGGATTAGGTGGTGGTCTGACCAGTCCACCGGTGAGATATGGTTTAGTGTGATTGAGTCGTGTTGGGCGATGATGGCATCCAGGATTGCTCCTTTGTTTTGGGTTTCTCCTGAGCAGTGCTGTGTGAGGTTGTTGCTGTGTAATAGGTCATTTAGGTTTTGAATTAGTGGGCTGCTTGTTATATCCCAGTGTAGGTTCAGGTCACCTAGAATTAGGTTGCCGGTGTCTCTGAGTGAGCAGTGAGCAACCAGGTCCGACAGGTGCTCCGTGATAGTGGTGGTGTTGCCTGGGAGATGGCAGTGGCAGTGTAGTGTCTTGTTGTCTCTTGAGGAAATGTTGGCGGTTAGACATTCAAAGGTGTCATAGTTGAAGGTATCTATTTCTGAAACTGATATGTTGTTGTGAATGATCACTAAACCCCTGCCTCTTTGGTCTTTACGGTCTTTGTTAATGATTGTAAAGCCTGGGGGTACTGGTGTATCCATGATTGGAAGCTAGCAGTCATTTAGCCAGGTCTCGGTGAGGAAGGCTATGACTATGCTGTGGGATAGGATGGATTCTGCTATGTCTGTGGCATGTTTAGAGGCTGATCTGCAGTTTATGAGCATGCAGTTGGTAGGGGGTGTTTCTTTTTTAGGTTTCTTGCTTAGGGGGGCCGAGCGGATGTGGGTGAGGTAGGAAGGGGGTCTACGGGGTTTGCCGTGTGGCGTGGTCTCTTCTGAGTCCAGAGATCACCTGAATCGTGGAATGAGGGATGCCCGTAGAGAGGGTGTCGTACGAGGAGGCTAGTTCTGCAGCTTTGTCCGAAGACATAGCCTCTGTAGTTCTATTGGGTCTCATATTGTGGCTTGAGAGGGGCGACCGGGTCCAGCTGGGGCGTGTGGTCTTGGCGGGCCTTTGGTGTGGGGGGTTGTTTGTGACGGGAGCACAGTTGTGGTTTTTAGGTGGATTGCAAAGTGAAGCAGGGTTGGTTAGGATTTCATTAAAACCCTGTATTATAGTAGCTAGTTTATCTGTGTTCTTTGGGGGAGGTTGTGTGTGGGGGGCTGATTGTGGGGATGATTCGACAAGGGAGGGGGAGCCATTTTCTTGGTGCCAGCGGTGTGGGTGGTGTCTTGTGGAGGGGGTAGGAATTTATGATATAGGGTGCAGGAATGGTGTGTGTGCTCGGTTGGGGGGTCTGGTTGTCCGGGAGGAAGGGGTGGGTTAGGAGAGGGATAAGTGAGTGAGAGGCGGCAGTCCGAAGTCAGGGGAAGAATGAGTTAAATGCCTCAAGGTTGTCATTGTTAGCTTGTATCAGGACTGTGCCGTTGGAGTAGATGGTCACAGAGGTGTTCCCTCTCCGCGTCATGCAGTTGGGGATAGAGAATGATAGTTTGCAACTGTGGGGGGTATTGGTAGTCTTGGTAATGTAATGAGAGCGGAGGACAGAATTCCACTTATCGGGATTTTCAGTGTGAAAAATAAAATCTATTTTTACTTGGCCTTTGGAAGAGTAGTAATAGATGTCAACAAATAGTGATTCTGGGTATTGTCTGATCATTTTGTGTTTGAGGTTCTTTTTCGCTTTGCGTGAGAGGTTGGGGGAAACTTATCGAGAAGGAGTTCGGGCCATGCGGTTTTAAATATTTCGGTGTGGTGGGGTTGGCGTGGGTTGGCGTGATAGAAGGCATTCTGTCTGACTAGGAGGAGGGGCTGGTTCTTTAGGGGCTAGGAGTGTTGTAGTGGTGGATGAGACTGGTAGAGAGGTCAAGTCGCGTTTTTGTTGGGGATGGTTGGATAGCTGCCCTCACGTGTTTGGTCCTGGAGGCAGGGCGGTAGATCTTTTGGGGTGGTAGTCGGGTGGTCAGGTAGAGTGAGTCAGGGGGTAGTCTGGGGGTAGGAAGGAGTGGCATGACAGTGGCGTGGCAGGCCGACTATGCTATCTGTAAGCCTTTATGATGTCAGAATTTACTTTGAGGTCATCTTTGGGTCAGGCCCTTTGTGCATTAGGGTTGAGGAGGTTGCAGGCTCTGAGGTGCAGGGGCCTTCTTAGATTATCTTGTTTGGACCAGTCAGTGTATGGTGTCTGGGGAGCATTAATGGTAGAGGGGACTCACCGATGCAGCTTGATTATCGGCGAGGCATCCTGCTTCTGTGCGGCCGTTTTGGAGTCAGCCTTTCTTTCGAGCTCTCCCTGGTTTTGCGGGACCAGTCCGCAGGTCTTGGCTGAAACTCCTGACACTAGCCAATTGGATGAGGATGCCTTCTGGCTGGGAGGCCCCCCTTTCTACTGAAGCGAGTATGTGCTTCCACAGAGCGGGTTTTTATGAGGGAGGAGGGGGGCGCATTTGTTAGGTCTATTGTAGAGCCCAGTGGGCGCTCAAATGCATCTAAGCAGGCTATTATTCTGTTTAAGCCCCCATCAGAGCCCTGTAGGATTGGTTAGGGGGGTGGTTGGGTGAGGTGCACACTGCTTTTAGATAAGACTAGATAAGACTAGGAGGTTATTGTAAGAGCACACTTATTGGACTTAAATTACTCCTACCTCAGCTCAACTTTGTGGTACTCCCTTGGGTTGCATTACCCATTTCAAATGTCTGTCCCATTGGGTCTATTCAACATGCTCACCAGGCAAGCATTCCATCCTGTGGCCTGCGGATCAAACTGATCTCCAACTGGGCTAGAATGGTGTGAGGATTACAGATCTGTGCACCATGCACACTAGGCCAGCATTTCACCCTTTGGTGTGAGGATTAAACAGATTTTTATACTAGGCCAGCATTTCACCCTTTGGGTTGAGGATTAAACAGATTTGTGCAACATGCACACTAGGCCAGCATTTCACTCTTTGGTGTGAGTGTTAAACAGATCTGTGCAACATGCACCCTGGGACCTTATGTCAACCTGTCGCTCGCTTGTTACACCCCTCTCCACACTGTACACACTAGGCCAACATTCACCCTTTGGTGTGAGGGTGAAACAGATTTCTTCAACACACACACTAGGCCAGCATTTCATCCCTTGGTGTGAGGATTACAAATATTTGTGCAACATGCACAACAGGCCAGAATTTTACCCTTTGGTGTGAGGGTTAAACAGATTTGTGCAACATGGCACCCTGGGACAGTATTTCAACCTGTGGCTTGCAGGTTCCACCACTCTCCACACCGTGCACACTAGGCCAACATGTATCCTGTTTAGTCTGCAGTTTACAGATCTATGCACCATGCACATACTGCGCCAGTCTTTCAACCTTCGGCTTTCAGGTTGAAATATTTCTGTGCTATTCGCACACTGGGGAAACTTGCAATGGTTACGGCGAGTTTAAAGTTCAGGAATAATTTTATAAAACTGTTATTTCAAGGAAAAAGTCTTAGCAAAACCCAACTTTTGATAGTGAATCACTTACAGGAAAAACACATGATCTAAATTTGTCTGCTCCTCAACTTATATATTTTTGGAGGGCACACAGCTTTGCTCTCTGGTTTACCAGAGGGCCACGCTGATGCCTGCAGGAGGGTAGGCTGGGGCAGTGGGGCTGTAAGGTGGGTGTAAGGGAAGCAAAGCATATACATCTAATTGCTGAATTGAATTGCACAATTTGGAACCATAAATCCTTGGGGCCATTCCTGCTTCCCCCCAGTTGACCACTGCCCGAGGACTGCATGTGGCACTCCTAACTTTTACATGCGGGACCCTGGTCTACAGCTGCGCTGGGCTGCTTTTTATTAGATTCAGCTCTAACATTAAAAAGATATTGATTAGATAGGTAAGCATTTGTTTGGAGGTTAATTGAAGTTTAAGAAAGGAATTAGCACCACTCAACTTTAGGAATATCCACATTTTTACAGCCATCTTGCAGCAAAAGTTTAAAAATGGTCTCTTGAAAATTAAAGTGTATTTCAGAACCGTTTCACTTTAGTACATCAGATTATATCAGTGCACTGAAGTCTTGTTAGGTCTTGCTCATGAAGAAAACCACTGAAAAGCAGTGTTTTTTTAAAGATATGGAATCACTGGAAAACACTGAAAAAACACCTCCAAATTTTAACAAAAATAGAAACTGAAAACAGGAAAGCCTATACTACAATTCCCATCATCGTTTGGAGAGACTACAATGCGCAAAAGAGACTTGGGAATTTTCTCTGAGGACTGTGACATGAACAGATCCTGGCACATGAGCAATGTGGAAAATTGGTTTAGCACTAAGCTTAGATGGCTGTGACTAGAATAACTGCTCATCTCGTTTAATGGTGAATCTATATAAAGTTAATTGGTCACAAACACGTGTATGTACCGGATATTGTTGCTCAAAGAGGTCATTGCAGTTGCTAATTTGTCGGTTTGTCTTCTCTTCCTTTAGGATTGTCCAGCCCTTGACGCACTGCATCACCAGAAGGGGCACTTCATCACTCCTCTCATATACCCATCAGAACCAGAAGACACTGAGCTGTGGGTTCTTTCATCTCTCTTCCCGTATCGCCCTTACCCTCTTGGGACACCTGCCAGGACTCCCTGACCCAGTGGTGGGAGTGCTGAGAGGTGTTTCAGGAGGTATAGGGACCTGACATTGCCCATGCAGAATACCTAACATTCAGGTGAGTGGGTGCAACACTTTTAGGAGTATCGCGAGACTGAGGAGACTAAGGAGAGAGGCGAGTGGTGTGGGGAGCGCGATCTCCGAGCAGCGTGCGGAGCTTTCCTGAGAGCCGAGCCGGTGAGCCTGTGAGCAGACAGCCCGAACCGGTGAGCCCAGCCTGAACCGGTGAGTCTGTGAGCCCGAAGCCCGGAGCCCGGAGTTTGGAGCTGGCGCCGAGGATTGGTGAGAGGCGCGTCGGGAAAAAAAGCTCCGGGCGGCGGAGTGCGGGCTCAGGGCTCGGCGGATTGCGCTTGGCGGCTTGGCACGGCGTTGTCATCAGAGGCAGCAGCTGGATGAGTACAGCAGCCTTCTACGCCGGAGGAAATTCAGTCCTGCAGGAGCACAGAATCGAGCACAGAGTGCATAGAGTGTAGAGGACAGAGTGCAGCGAGTTGTGCAGCACGGAGAGCGGAGCCGCGAGAGAGCCGCGGGAGACCCGCATCTGCTCCCGCTCCCGCTCCCGCACCGGGATTCGCGCAGAGAACCCCCGGCCCCCAGGTTATTGGACAGCCCCAGCCCCCAGTGAGAAGCAGCGCGGAAGCAGCGCGGAGTGGCAATCGGCCGGACATCGCGGTTGAAGGCGGAGGGGGAGACTGGAGCCGCGAGTGACAGGGTGAGTCGGCGGGTAGCTGGTTGTGTGGGGGTGGCGGTTAGGTGACTGCCCCAGCACCCACCAGCGCCCACATCAGACCACACCAGCCTCTCCAGCCCCTCCTGCCATCCCACGGCATAGCACCGCACCTGAACTCTCATCCCACACGACAGCCCTCGACAGCCAAAGTTAATTGGTCACAAACACGTGTATGTACCGGATATTGTTGCTCAAAGAGGTCATTGCAGTTGCTAATTTGTCGGTTTGTCTTCTCTTCCTTTAGGATTGTCCAGCCCTTGACGCACTGCATCACCAGAAGGGGCACTTCATCACTCCTCTCATATACCCATCAGAACCAGAAGACACTGAGCTGTGGGTTCTTTCATCTCTCTTCCCGTATCGCCCTTACCCTCTTGGGACACCTGCCAGGACTCCCTGACCCAGTGGTGGGAGTGCTGAGAGGTGTTTCAGGAGGTATAGGGACCTGACATTGCCCATGCAGAATACCTAACATTCAGGTGAGTGGGTGCAACACTTTTAGGAGTATCGCGAGACTGAGGAGACTAAGGAGAGAGGCGAGTGGTGTGGGGAGCGCGATCTCCGAGCAGCGTGCGGAGCTTTCCTGAGAGCCGAGCCGGTGAGCCTGTGAGCAGACAGCCCGAACCGGTGAGCCCAGCCTGAACCGGTGAGTCTGTGAGCCCGAAGCCCGGAGCCCGGAGTTTGGAGCTGGCGCCGAGGATTGGTGAGAGGCGCGTCGGGAAAAAAAGCTCCGGGCGGCGGAGTGCGGGCTCAGGGCTCGGCGGATTGCGCTTGGCGGCTTGGCACGGCGTTGTCATCAGAGGCAGCAGCTGGATGAGTACAGCAGCCTTCTACGCCGGAGGAAATTCAGTCCTGCAGGAGCACAGAATCGAGCACAGAGTGCATAGAGTGTAGAGGACAGAGTGCAGCGAGTTGTGCAGCACGGAGAGCGGAGCCGCGAGAGAGCCGCGGGAGACCCGCATCTGCTCCCGCTCCCGCTCCCGCACCGGGATTCGCGCAGAGAACCCCCGGCCCCCAGGTTATTGGACAGCCCCAGCCCCCAGTGAGAAGCAGCGCGGAAGCAGCGCGGAGTGGCAATCGGCCGGACATCGCGGTTGAAGGCGGAGGGGGAGACTGGAGCCGCGAGTGACAGGGTGAGTCGGCGGGTAGCTGGTTGTGTGGGGGTGGCGGTTAGGTGACTGCCCCAGCACCCACCAGCGCCCACATCAGACCACACCAGCCTCTCCAGCCCCTCCTGCCATCCCACGGCATAGCACCGCACCTGA
Source organism: Lissotriton helveticus (assembly GCF_964261635.1). Taxonomy (NCBI): domain Eukaryota; kingdom Metazoa; phylum Chordata; class Amphibia; order Caudata; family Salamandridae; genus Lissotriton; species Lissotriton helveticus. The sequence goes on from NC_136059.1 coordinate 57,408,362, forward strand.
ACTCTCATCCCACACGACAGCCCTCGACAGCCAGCCAGCCAGCTTCAGAGCATTAGAGTTACAGAGCATGTTAAGCATGATAAGCAGGTGAAGACTTCCCAGAACCTGCCCAGAACCTGAGATCCGGTGCGACCCCCACGAGCTGCAAATTGTGCATAGTACCAATCGAGTCACAAGGAAACCCCATTATTACGCACCCAGCCAGACCCCAGAGCAGGACAAAAAAGAACGCAAAGTGCTGGTTTTTGGGGAAATGAGATCAGGAAAAACGCGCCAACCTGTGGAAAATAAAAAATCGAGAAAAAAACCAAGGGAGCAAATTGTGGATACAACACCGCAACTGGAAATAGGGACCGGGCTAAACTCGAGGGAAAGGTTGGTTTCAGCACCAACTCCAGAACAAACATCAGCCTGCAGACGGAAAACCGGGCTCTTAAAATTCTTTTACTTAAAGGATCCAATGGCAGAGATTTATGCACCAACATCTGAGGCCTGCAAGCTCCCAAGCGCTATTGCGCCTCAGAACGCCAATTCCCCACGGGCCAAAAGTCCGCAGAACCGGATAAACGCCCCTACGGGGTCTCCGTCACCTACAGCGTGTGTGACTTCACCATCTAAGGGTAAACTGGAACTAGTAATTGCCCAAGTGCACCACGCCACTACTTCTTTAGTGACAAACGAAAACAAGGGAAGCAGAGTTAACAAGGCCCCCATTGATGACTCCCCTCCAAAGGACATCCGTCTGATTCAGAGTAAATGTTCCACAATTACGGAGTTGGTTGAAGCTAATGCCGACACAAAGGCACTCAAGGGCTCCCAGGAGAGAATCACTGGTCAGGGCAATTTGTTCAACTCATCGGGTCAAGAAGGGGTTCCATGGTTAAAACCCTTGTTTTTATCAAATGATTCCCAACTTGAGGAACTTACTGAGAGAATAACAAAGTACATCGACTCTCAAGGGAGAGCCCCAAGATCAGAGCAGGGGTTTGAGGATCGCCACGCAAGCCCAGGCATGTTGGTGTCAACTCCCCGTTGCTACGCATGGAAAAATGATCACGGAAAATCCTCTGTAGATAACCGCACCAGCATGCCAACAAACCAACTCCACACCAAATTGGCTGCGCCAATCTCAATTTCATCGGGGTGCACTTCGGATTCAGAACTTAAGGACCCAAGGAGGCCTCAAAAAGACCAGTCATCCACACCATGGTTTCATGCCCTGTTGAGTACTCTAGACCAAGCCTTAAGGGTGCTAAAGTATCAATCAAATAAAATGGAGGTTCAGATTGACCTCATTTCATTAGTGGCGGGTCATATTTCGGGGATCAACGCAAAACTGGACTCCCTGTCCTCGCTCCTAACAAATGGGGGAAAATCAGTGGCTACCACCAGCCCAAGTAAACAACAATGTAGTTGTGGATGCGGAATAAAACGTGAAAAACTAGCAAGCCTGCCGGCCATCCTGATGGATATTTTAGGAGAGGTAAAACAACCCCGCAGCCATACTCAAGAGAAAGAAAATAATTTCAACCAGCACAACTCATTAACGGTTAAAAGTAAGCACGTAAAAGGCGACATAATAAGAAAATCAACAACAGATCAAGACCGATCATCAAAGGAAGTGGGTGCAGGGAATACAGTCTTAGTCATTGAAGATACCCTGCCCTCCCAAAAAGCTATTATTGAGGACAAGCCCACAAAGAGGCAAAGGAAAAAAGCAAAAAAGGCCAGGCTTAAGTATAAAAGGCAACCGAACACAGACCTGGGCAACCTCTTTCCCATATTCAAAAATAAAAGTCGCCAGGTTAACAACATTAAAATCACCAATCGACTTATCGGAGGGAGAGAAGAGTAATACTAATTCAGTAGACAAGTCACTTACACTAAATTCACCAAGGAATCGTGGCACCAGCAAAGGAATCAAAAATCTTCCCATCCAATCAATAGGAGACACGAGCCTAGCTCCAAATACAGGTCTCATCCCTCACAGAGAAATAAGTTTGGACCAGCAATATGAAGGGCAGGAGCAGCGACAAGTAAAATCAAAATCCTCGCAACCGGCGGGATTTGGTGGTCGCAACCAATTTGATCTAGCACCAGTTCCGACAAATAAAAGCAAGGAGAAGAAAAGTACACCTAAGATGGTTCATCATCAGGACACGACAGTCAGAAGCGTACAGGCCACAGGTTCAACAGTCGAAAGAAATCTACATGATGCCCCCGTGGAATCAGCAGGTCCAGGATTCAAAACTGCAATAACCCCATTGCAAGTCACAGTTCTCGAAAAGGAACGCAAATGCTCGCTTCGACAAAGGACGGCGTACACGGATCTAATAAAGTCAACTAATGCAGGTCCGACACACAAAACAATAAACTCAGTGGAGGGAGCACCTGAAGTACACGGAGCGATAAGAGGCCCAATAACATTCAAGCTAACAACCAGTTATCTTCCAACGTGGATCAAAGAGTAAAGGAGCTCGCCCAACGGTCAGATCAGTTTGAGCTCAAACTAACTTTCATCCCGGAATATCCAACTAAGGGGCCACAGGATATCCTCAATTGAGGCAACCTGTTAAAATTATTCAAAGAAACATCATCTCTAAAAGAGATAAACACACAGGACCTTCATGCCGTTGAATTTCAACTAAACAAAAACAACTCGGACATCGAGGAAACCGTTACAACCTGGGCCTCAAAAGACTTAACTGAAAAGATATACTCGGCAAGATCTCAGTTTAACCCATGGGGGATTTCCATCATAAAACACACGCGACCAAGGTATCCCTACCCCTTGCAAAACAGTACCTGCAACCAAAAAAAGGGAAAGGAAAATACAGGACGTTCAATCACCTGTCTGCGAGGTGCCCGGGCCTCCTCGCCAGTACTTTCTAGGTCCCCTCCGTCAAACATCCTGCAAGTACCAGGTCATTACATCTCTTGCAATATGGACTGGTCTTGGATTCCCAGGGTCCTGAGTAATAAATCTACCTAACCTTGACTCAAACCAGGGAATGTATAATAAGAAGCCCCCTCAGTAGGTAAAAAAGCTAAGTAGCATTTCAGTTTGTTCATGGAACGTGCATGGCTTCCAAGAAATGGCGCATGATCATGCAACGCTGGGCTTTTTTCAACAACAAGACATAATTTTAATCCAGGAGTCATGGAAATTAATTCCAACTTCAATCCCAGGTTTTAAAGAACTCCACATATTTGCGGAACGCCTCTCAGTCTTTGGGCATCCTCGTGGTGGCTTATCGACCTATATAGCCCAAAGATACAATTGGGTATCAGAAGAGCTGGACGTGGGTTTAAACTGGGTTCAAGTGACCAGAATCTCAGAATCTTCGCCATCCGGGACTCAATTGTGGCAATTTATACTATTTAATGTCTATATCCACCCAGACAGAAAGTCACAAAAGGAGAAACATGCAAGCTTACTGGCATTAATTAAAGTAATGCAAAGATCCTATTCACATTGTCCTCTGTTTATTTCCGGGGATTTCAACAGTGTCCTTACAGGAGAAAATATGGAGATGGCGAAGACGTCAGTAACCAGCCGTGGAGAAAATCTAGCAGCTAGTCTAAAAGAAGCAGGACTGTCAATCCTGAACGGCAACATAATGGGAGACCGGCCTGCAGGTGTCACTTATTTGAGTGGCAGGGTTAACTCCATAATTGACTACACTATTGTAAGCGACAAACTACTTCCCTACATTGATCTATTCAAAATAGTACCACGAGTCGAAAGCGATCACTTCCCCCAAACAATAAGTTTGAACATCTCACCAACCAACGCGCCAAGAATGACCTCCCTTCTATGCCACGCTTCTAAGTTTATCTAAAAAAACTAAAGTGGCGTGGTGAAGGGTTGGGCAGAATTGAGGCCTTCGTGAAAGCCCAGCTGGTTAATCTAGGAATCCAAAAGGAGGAAGACCGAGTCTTAAACTGGGAGAAAATGATACTGGATCCACTGCAAAAGTTTCCAGCAAGGACGTGTAACCAGAGTAGTGCCAATTGTAAGAAGGAGCCCTGGTTTAATATGGACCTAAGTGCTAAAAAAAGAAAGGTTGCAAAGGAGGTACGAGCTCTTGCCAGTCAAAAAAAAAATAATATAGCGGGGACAGTGACAAACAAATCTAACCTAAGGGAAGCAAGGAGCATCTACAGAAAGGCCGTGAGCGTCGCAAAGGCCACGTACAAAAAAAACATTTGGAACAAACTCCTAATTGCGGGAAAACAACCTTATAGTCGTGACTTCTGGGGAATCATAAATGATCTAAATCAAAGAACAAATCTCCAACAGGAAGCAGGAGTCGGAGCGGATACTTCAACCCGCCACGTGCAATTTTTATACAGAGAAATAGAGCAAGTCTCAGAGAAATGTTTATGGGCCATACAGGAAGTCGAGGACAAACAGAATGGAACTAATTATAAGGAAAGACCGGAGTGCAAGGAAGACACAAAGGGGGAAATTGAGTTGGCCGATCTAACAAACAAAAAAGATTTAAGGTCGATTATATCAAGATTGAAGTCAGAAGGAGCCGCAGGCCTGAATGGGCTGCCAAATGCTATCTTTAAGCATGATCAAAACCTGTGGCAAGAGACTTTAACTCTCTTATTTAACCACATATATAAACAAGCAGACGTTCCCACATCTTGGAAAGGAAATATTATCCACCCGATATTCAAGCACGGAGATCATCGCAATCCAACTAATTACAGACTGATATCCTTAATTGATGTGGAGGCTAAGCTCTATGCCTCCTGCTTATTACTTGAGCTACAAGCCTGTCTAGGAGTAACCAAGATAATTCCCAAATATCAAACTGGCTTCAGGCAAGGAATGGGGACAATAACAAACTTAACTTGTCTGTCACTCCTAATGGACAGCGTGGTAGTCAAGGGAGCCCGGCTGTATGCCTGCTTCATCGATATCAAGTCTGCTTTTGACCGGGTGAACAGAGAGTGCTTGTGGGGTAAATTAAAGAGCTGGGGCCTGCCAAACCAACTTTTACAAGCTATAATAGCCCTATACCGGAACACCTGGGCAAGAGTGAAACTGGGTAATGGGGGCAGTACAACCATGAGCATTCCTACGCATCAAGGTTTAAAACAAGGATGTGTACTAGCCCCTACCCTATTTAACCTTTTTCTTTCTGACCTCTCAAGTGCTTTGGAATCGGCAGAAAATCATCCTCCATTTTTGGCTAACAACCCAATATATTTTTTGCAATATGCAGATGATATAGTTCTGTTGAGTAAAACACCTATCGGCCTACAAAGAGCCATTAACAAATTGACATCTTACTTGGATCGGGAACGGCTGGAATTAAACAAAGACAAAACAAAAGTGGTACGCCAAGTAGAGCCGCAAAAACTTAAGTACAAATGGACGGCAACGGGGGTTTTAGTAGAAGAACAAAAGTCATACAAATACCTGGGAATAACAATATCAAAAGGTGGAAATCATAAGGAGCATAAAGCTGTAATTCAAGCAAAAGCCCAATCTCTGATTTTTGCGTATCGATCTTTAAAAGGAAAAATGGACTGCCCAAACCACAAGCACCTTTTAAAAGTCGTGGCAGCTCAAATTCTGCCCACCTTATCCTATGGCCTAGTTACTTGGTGTGGCAAGGAGGCCGATTTTCTAAACGACCTACAGATTAAAATCTATAAAGCGGTCTTCAATCTCCCAAAATCCGCCTCAGTTTCCCAAGTCAGGCTTGAATTTGGACTGCAAAATCAGCGTTTCCGTAGCATGAGCGGCTTCGTGAAAATCTGTAACAAACTTCGATCCGCAGATCCAGATACAATGAACTGGCTTAGTTGGGAAGAAATCAAACAACGGGCAGAGAATGATCTTGGAAACACATGGGGGAAGTACCTGAAACACTGTGTGGAAAATCTGAACCTGGAACTAGCCTGGAAAGCTGGGACAGACAAATCAACCCTAAGCAGACTAGCCAATTGGGAAGCGAAAAGGAAATCCTTTTTGGAGGATAAACATTCCCTTGCAAATCGTCGTCACGGCTGGACCATCATTAACTCTTTTACAACACTAAAACCTCTTGCATATCTTACATCCCATTTCAATGGTCATTTAAAAAAAGCTTTCACAGATTATAGGATGGGCATGCATGTCTCAAAAGACTTACTACCCTCTTGGAAACACGCCTATCAGTCGGAGCAATGTCGACTCTGTGGATATAAATATGAAACTCTAGCCCATCTTTTCTGTGTATGTCCGGCACTGATAGGACAGAGACAACATTATTTTAAATCTATTTTTAAAGAGATGAACATTCGCTCATGCAGACATGCAGTTACAAGCTGGTTGGGAGGTTCCTCCTCAATTTTGATTTGCCGGGGAGTAAAATTTCTGGCAGAGGTCAGTAAATGCTTAAGAGAATGTGAGCAGGGGGGTTATCGTGATGAAAGACCAGCAGGGAAACAGTTACTCCAGGGTCGAATACTGGGAAAAGAAAAAGAGACCCGGAGATAGACTGATTAGTGCCCGAGGAAGTTCCTTCTATTGTTTTTAATCTGCATCACTTTTAACAGTATCTGATCTTGAGAAGCATCAATTTAAGAAATGGTATTAACTTGCATTGGTTATTTGTAATAATTGTAATTAATTATGCAATAAAATGTTTGACTTTGACACTTTTAGGAGTCATTTATTACATAATGGTATGTATAATACATGGAAGCCACTATGGATTTGAGGAATACAGTCTCAGAAATAATGAAGTTAGCATTAAGATGTTGAGAAAAAAAGTGACTTACCAATTTCCCACAAGATGGTTAGTTGAGTTATCTTATTAGGGCACCTTATGCGTATGTAAATGTTATATTATAGTAGCAGAGGTGATAATTGGAATGTTTTACATTGCATCCATGTTACGTCAAATGAAAGCTATTGGAAAGCAACATCAACTTTGTTGATAGATAAATGTCTTACCCACCTTTTCCCCAGACTGTTACATGAAGAATGTGTTGCGCTAATGGGGATCACCTAATTGCTAATACTCAGACTACTCTGTTTCCTCCATGTTTCTTTTTTTTTTTTGTAAATGATTTCTATTGATTTTGACAAAGTAACAAAATTAATATCTGCATAAGGAAGTGTTCCAACATTGACATTGTAAAATTACAATAATTTGTCTGGCATAAGCGGGATGACAGGGAAAACTCACTTACTAAGCCAGGAAGTCCACCTTGTTAGCCCTGCTGCACCGTACTGTGGCATAGTACATTTATAAACAGTCAGGTGAACCAATGGGAAATCCACCATTGTTACACAGAGCAATTTCTCCATTCGATCGTATATGAATAACAAAATAGAATAACCTGAACAAGAGAAACTCATATTCCATATAGGTACCATATATAGACACAGGTAACATTGCAACCTTTCACCTATATCCTCCCTACATTAAATACATAACGATTCCTATGGACTGATCTTTTACCTAGATCCAACACTGCATTCAGAATGCAGGTTTTTCCCTAGTTCGAAACTCATACATTATGCATGAGGCTTCCTGGAAGCACAGCAGGACTGACATCTCCGGGAGAATATCTCTGTATAAATTTCAGGCCCAATGTCATCCTTTAGGCCGACACAGTAACCCAGCAAGGTAGGACCCCTGCGGAGACCTTTTGGTATATATACATCATGTCTTGCTTAGAAAGATAGAGAGGACCGAGACATCCCGGTTGACACACTGACCAGAGGTGGTGAGATTCCTGCATGCAGACGCTCCAGCTAGCAATGGTCTAACATCCCTTGCAGGGTGTCCAACTCAAGACCAGGATGGGGACCCATATTCTCTCATTCTCAGTTAATGGGGTTGACTAGATCCTAGAGGGATTCTTGGCATAACACCTTCACAGTTAGGTACATTTAGTTACATTTAATTACATATAGTGAGGGAGGCAAACCTAGGAGTACGCAACTTTAATCATGTGTTACACTACCAACTGTTTAATACATTCTTCTTGAAAATGCCCAGCCAGTTTATTCTGTGTATCTCTGAGACAAACTAAGTGAGCATGAGTGACTGAGCGAAAAATAGTATATTGTTATCACGATCCTAGGGGATCAGGGTTGTCATGTTCTGAGGTTGCCAAGAACTATTCTGTCCCTGATAGGAGGAGATTGCAGTGGCACTGTGAGCTAGCTGATCCAGACAGGCTAACGTATCCGATGGGGGTGCACAGAATCAGTATGCCACCAATCCCACAGTTCATGTGTTCGAAATGTGCAGATCTTCTATAGGGTATATAAGAACTACACAACAGAACTAAAGAAAAAAGACAACAAAAGGAAATATAGATCTCTATGTGTAGATACAGGCCGGACTGTGCTTGTCAGTGTTGTATATCAGTGGGTAACATACACGTAGCTGATTGGGTGTGGTGGTCCGTGATAAGTGTAACATGAAGGGGGGAGTGGTGGTGGGAGAGATGGGCAAAGAGCAAGGAGAAGGGTGTGTGGGGCCAAGACACAAAACAGTTGAGGGTGTATGTATGTATGGGTTGAAGTGAGTCCCATGAAACCGAAGAGGCCAAGGGTCCCATTCTGGTGAACGGGTCTAGAGGGAGGGTGTGTTGTGAAGAGTTTGGTCACAATCACTATTAGGTAGGAGTTAGTAGTAGGGGCACTGTTGCTCGCCCTGCCGTTTCCAATTAGTTTGTGTGTTCCAGCACTAGTGCCCTGCAGAGATCAAGCATTCACGAGTGTGTGTTAGGACTCAGCGCCGCCTTCCATGTAATGGCTATTTTACGTTTGTCAAGATGCAGGGCAATTACCTGACAGTGATTGGGACGCGCGCAGTTACTTGCAGGGTGCTTTCACTAAAGATGGCTTTTAAGTCTTGATTACTAAGCCGACAGTGTAACCACTACTCAGCGCTGTGAAATTGGTAATTGCGCTGGGAAAAAGACCGATTCTGTGGTTTTGATACTGTTTTGCTACCGTTTTAAAACTTTTAGATATCGCATTACTTTAACTGTGTTTATCTGCTCACCTGTATCAGCATACTAGCATTCCTTCTGGGTCATACGCCGGCATCCCGATCCACCACAGGTTTTCCCTGATTGATGTGGACGGTGCTGGCACCTCTGATCTTCCTTCCAGGCTGCTAGAGTTGCTAGGGGCGGAGCCGCTGGTTAGCCCTCTAGCTCTCCCAGCGCTATAGAATTGGCATGCCTTTCCTCACGCTCAGCGGACGCACGCAGCGGGCACGCTGCCGGCACGCCGATGGCGAGCCCTTCTCGCCCGTCTGCTGCCGGCCGGGGCTAGGGGCCAGCAACTATGCCCATTTTATCTCCTATACGGCAACCAATTTGAGACACCTAAAAGATAATTGGCCTATTAGTTCATGTACCAAGACCCATTTGCACTCTACAGGGATCCTCAACTCCAGGAACTCTGTTCCTGAATTCTCTGCCTTACCATCTGAACAGAGCTCTCCCACCAGTTCTGATGATGTATCTGAAC